>NC_091493.1:26542788-31350288 GCF_947461875.1 Haliaeetus albicilla
ATAGTCTACCAATATGCCCCAAGACTGGAGACACAACAACGTAAATCTGCTACCGATAAATATTTTTAATTGTTAAATTTACTGGAAAGAAAAGTGTATTTTCCGTAGCAAACGTGGAGGATGCGGCGGGGCCGGGCTGCGGCGCGACACGCTCCGCTCCTCGGAGGGGCCGGGGCGGAGGCAGAGCCACCCCGCTCCCCCCGGCCGGGGGCCCCGGGCCGCCCCGACCCCCGGCGGCACCCACCCCCCACCCCCACTCCCACCCCCCCGCCCCAGCCCTTCCCGCCGGGAGGGAGGGGGAGCGCCTACTTAGATTGTGCTTGGTGAAATTAGTGATGTATCACGTTAATTACCAGTGTGATCTTAAAATGGTTGCAGGCCCAAGGAAAATTAATGGAAATCCAAATTCTAATTATGTGGCTGGTGTTAAAGAGTTGAACTAAATACCCAGGAAGGGAAATTGGATGATAATGTGGAAATATGCTACATTTTCTGGCTGCTTCTGGTTATTGCATCATGAAGCCTAATAAATGCATTAGCAGAGATACCGCTGGAGGATGATCTTTGGGGAGACAAAGGGGAGGGGGTGGTGGTGCCTGGGATAACTGCGAAAAACAGTAAAGAAATTCCGAGATCCCCTAATTTTGCTCCATTCTTGCCCCCCCAGGGGAAGGCTTGCCCCTGCCCGACGGGTGCGGGCCCAGCCCCCTGTGCTGGGGTTGTGCGAGGCGGCAAGGAGGAGAGAGCCAGGAGCCGCGGGGGGAATCGGGGAAGCCCCCGGCGCGGGGCTGCAGCAGTATCGCTGTAGGCCGGCTCCCCCCGTCAGCCCCCGCCACGCCTGGGGCACCGCCCGCCTTGCAAGTGGGGAAACTGAGGCACGGGCACACCGTGCTGCACCACCGGGCTGCACCTCCGGGCTGCACCTCCCTGGTCCCCCTCCGCCCGCCCCGGAGTCACCCAGCAATCACACATGGAGGACTAATTAATTATCACAATTAGGCTTTCGGGACCCGAGGCTGAAACCCGGGGGTTGCAGAGAAAAGCGGGGGGGGGGGAGACACGACACCGAGTGCGGCAATGTGTGTCGCGTCCGACCCACGCGTGTCCCCGGGGACGGGGGACAAAACCACCTTCCCACAGGCTTAACCCTTCCCTCGCCGGCGGTCTCGGGGTCCCGGGTTTTAGCTCTAAGATCTCAGCCTCATCCATCACCGAGTTAAAAAAAAGAAAAATCAAGAGGGAAACCAATACAGACAAACACATCAAGACTCAAGAGTGGCGACCCTTGGAAAAGGCAGGGTCCAACCAGATATGAATCATTTTTCTTTGCATACTTTAAAGGAATTACTAGTGATATGCACGGCTGTCACTGCAAACTACATTTATGGATTTGCAAGTCATTTCCATAAATCAGCTGCATTGGATCTATCAGAAGAGCAGAGCCCGGCGTCGGTGCGAAGATGATGGAGCTCTCTTTGAACGTATAATGAAGTGTTCCAGGGGCTGCAGTTATTTTTCTGCTTGTTAAGGATTTTTTTTGGAAGGGGGAGGGGGCCTTTTCGAATTTGATTTTAAATTAAAACGTCGCCAAGAGATGTTTTATTGGTGATCACCCTTATGATAAATTTATGCTTCAATAATTACTTTTCACGGGATATCGATTTCTTCTGGCAAAAGCCTTTCTCCCTCCTTCCCAAACCCTGTCTCCCATTTCCCGAACAAGGCAGCGCTCCCCCACCGACCCCCCGCCCCGCCGGGGACGGCTCCGCAGGCAGAAGCACGGGTGGGGCTGGGGGGAACCGAGCGGCCACGGCGAGTGAAGGGAGCGAGGGGGCGGCCGAAGTTCACGCGTGAGCCGCCGCCGTGCAGCAGCGCAGCCCCACGGCCGGGGGAGCCCCGTGCCGGGTCCCTCTCCGCCCCCCCGCGCCCCCCCCCAGGCCCTCCCCGGGTTCAACGAGGCCGTAGATGGGGGCGGGGGGCTTCTCCCGACTTGACGGGGGTCCCTCAGAGGGATGCAGGCAACCTCCGAGGCTGCAGCGAAACCCCTGCTCCGAGGTGTCCTGACTGCTGGGGGATTTGGGCTGCTGCTCCACAGCCGCCCCCCCGGCGTCCACCTCCCTCTAAATCCAGAGCAAACCTTCCCACGAGAGAGCACAGTTGGTCCCAGCAGCCTGCAAATCAGGGGAGTCCCTGTGCCCCCCTCCCCTGGCACAGGTGAAAGCTCCGTGAGTGCCTGCCCCAGCCCCCTGTGCCCCCCAGGGCCCATGCTTGCCTCGGCCGGCTGGGACCCCCCCCACACCCCTCCTGGAGCTTGGCCGGGGAAGAGGAGCAGGCAGGACAGTACACGGCAAAGGGAAGATCTCACTGCACTGGGGCCATAACCCCCAGGATTACAAGTGCGCTGAACGGTGTCCCAATCTGTAAATGCACACCCTGCCAGGGACCAAGCTGCCCCCTCCATACCACCCACAGCAAGCCCACCCTCCCCAACACCAGTCCCATTTCTCTTTTCTTACAGACCCACTAACCCACTGTTGGAAACACATTCAGGGCATTCAAGCAGATGCAGAGGGTCCATGACTGCTTCATAGCCCAAGGCAATGCCAAGGCCATGCCGAACCAGGACCAGCTGGTTGCACAAATGCTCTTAACCTTCAAAAACATTATTATTACAACAAGACTGGAGTTTTCCGAGATGTTGAATTTACCCAAATAAATCACTTCTGATCTGTCCTTTCCTGACAAAGCCAATATTCCTCTCAGCTGCCCCCACTCCATTTATTATGGAAATAACTTTCCCCTTGGAAGGGACTCACACCATGCTCAGAGGACAGAGAGGTGAGAACAGGACAGCGCAGGGCAAGTCACTGCAGAAACTTTGAGCCTGTTCCGATTCTCCCGGAGGACCCATGCATGGGGTTTTCCTCTCTTTACACTATTAGCTGGCTGCTACTCTCCTTTCCACTTTTTTTTTTTTTTCTTTTTGTTTAAGTTTGGTCCTTTCTTTGGGAGCAGGAACATGGTATTTGGTGGAAAAGTGATGCAACTGTGAGCATGAGTCTTGCTGGCTGTGGGGAGGCCACTCATCCCTAAATGCCAGCCTACACTCAGGAGGAGTTTGCTGGTGTTGGCAGCTCATGTCCTAGCTCCCACAGTAAAAATCACAGGTACTTACTTGTGGGTGGAAGGATCATCTTATCCCCTATTGGGTTTTTATTTTAAAGCAGGGAATTAGAGGAGTGCACAGCACTGTCCCCGTCCCCAAACGCCAAACCCCAGAGCTCCGGCAGCTGGTCAGGGCAGGGTTACCATGGCCTGTGCGCTGAGAGCAATGAAGGAGGCCTGTCAGCATGAACAGAAAAGCTGCAGTGGGGACCCAGGGCACCCTGCACAGCCCTGCCGTGCCCAGCCTGGCTTTGCAGTGAGGCTGGAGGAAGCAGCGTGCACCCTGCGGGGGTACAGCTTTGGCCAGGCATGGGGGGGGTTCCTTCCAGCTCTTTGTGGTACCCCTGCTTTTAGCTGCCACAAGGCACGGGAAGGAATACCCCACTGTTTTTTTTTTTTTCTCTGGAGTGTCCTTGGTAGATATGGACTTTTAGTGCAGCTGGGGCCAGTCATTGCTCCCCAAATTCCTGTACACTGCCAAGGACAAAGCAGCCACAGAACTGACACGGGTGCAAGCTGGAGAGCTCCACATCCACCACAGAGATCGGGACAAAAACTGGACCCACGAGCAACTGGGGAGGGGGAATGGTTGTCCTGTCCCACTCCTCTCCCCTCAGCTTCTGTTAAGTGCTGGCCTCTGCTCTTGGCATGACCCAAAGTGCCGCTGCCTCACACCAGCCCTTGGCCACCTCCTGCTCCAGGTGCCTCCTCGGCAGGGCAGACCGAGCCGCCAAGACCCCAAATTCAGGCTGCCCCCCCTAGTTACAGCGTTGATCAGCCCAGGCTGCTAATTTTCCTGCCTTACGGGTAACCCGCTTCAAAGCCACCGCTTCTCCAGGCTCACATCCCCGCATCCCTACCAAAAACCCCTGGGCATCCCAACGCCGCTTTGCTCCGGACAGTGGAGGGAGGGAGCTGGGGCGAGGGGGATGCGAGAGTCGTCCCTCTGTGTCCCGTGTGTCCCCCCCCTTCCCCGTCCCGGTGACGCCCCCCCGTTCCCCGGTGCGGCCGTGCCGGCTCGGCGTTGCCGCCCTGCCCGCCGCCTCTCAAAGCTTAGGCGAGGGGGACCTCTGCAGGCTGCACCGCTGCCTCCGCCACCCCCGGCCCCCCCGCAACACGGCTGTCCACCCCCACCTTGTGGGACAGAGCAGGGCGTGCTGCCTCCTGCCAGGCGTTTTTAAGAAGGGAAAACCCCTTTCTAAAGGTAAAAACATAAAAAGCGGAAGGGGGTTGTGAGCGAAATGCCCCGTAGCATCCCTTCTTCTGCTAGGTGAGCAGTCGCTTCGTGTGCCACAGAGAAATCAAATCACGTTTTCTCAGGGCTTGTGATACTACTAATAGCAGACACAGTGGGAAGAAGCGTATTGCCCCCCATGCCCCATACCAGCAGCTGGGGAAGCAGGATACTACCCCAGTAATGCAGCCAGAATGGTGAAACCCACACCCTGGCTCACAGTGATTTCAGAGAGGATTGCCGCTAAAAACAAAGTGACACCAGTGCCATAGGTCTCAGGGACACGAGGGAAAGTCAGAGCCAGACACAGGGATAGACACAACCTGAGCACTCTGAGAAACAGTGGGGTGGCAGGGAAGCAGCAGGCAGCTCCTCCTAGGTGGTCCCATGTGCACATCATGCTCTCAATCCCTGTCCCTCCAAATTTAAATGTCCTGTTGAATTTCAGGCAAAATGTGACTAGAGACATGACAAGTACAGGAAGTTCAGTGCCTGAATGTTTCAAATCCTGCTGCCCTGGGAAGCTGAACTTTGGAGCGCTCCCTAATATGTGCACAGAGCTCCTTTGCAGCCAGGGTCACCTCTAGCAGAAACTCTCCTGCCTCCTGCTTCACACCTAGAGCCGGGAGGTTTGCAGGGTCCCTGGGTCACTGTGTGTCCGCTGACAGGACTTCACACCTGGAACAAGCCCTGTGACTCCCCATCTATGGCCTGTCCCACACCTGCCAGCTGCTTAAGTGTTGGGAGCTGCTTTACACTTCCACGCAGTTACAGCCATGCACAGAATAGGAATGAACCCCACTGCCCTGCCTCGCCCCATGGCACAAAGCTGCCTTCCTGAATGTCTTTGCCTTTCTTTGGTACTGCCAGTCTGCACTTCCACTTGCAGCAAAGGCTTTTTAGGGTACCTGGAGCAGCGCTGAACCCATCGCATTACTGCATGAAGATGTTGGCCTGTTCGCTCCCTGCTCTCCCAGCAGCAGCAGGGCACGCTGGCTGGGTAGCAGCACTGCTCAGTTATTGATGCCTGAGATGCCTTTGCATGACCATCCCATCCACAGAGCCAGGCACACAAGCACATCCCAGCCTTTAACCCTCTTCTCTGTAACCCATCCTAAAATGCAGCAAAGCGCCCAAACCACCAGTGTTCGGTGTCGACCAAACCATCAGTGTCCTCCCTTCACTGATCAGGGGATCCTCTGCACCCTGCTCTGAGGGTGGCAGAGCTGCCAGCATGAAGTGCTACATATGTGCTGACATATGCTGTATGTACAGCTGATGGACAGACACGCTGTCCCCAGGTTATTTTCTGCTCTCAGTTACATGGGCACAAGTTACACCCCCCAGGTATTGGCCCCACCTCTGAATCACACAAATGAATATTACAGCCACTTTACTTCCAGTGACAGAGCTTCAGAAAAAAAAACATTTGAAGGAAAATATTGTGATCTGCAGCATTTTTTTGTGGAAGTGTTTAAGCCTTGAGTGTAGGGGCTACCACAAGTCACATTCCTTTATGCTGATGCTGGCAGATCCCCCAGGTGTCCTGTGCTTACACATCCCCTTGCACAGGCATCCTCATCCATGCCAGGGATGCTTGGTAGGGTGTTAGAGAAGATGGAGCCAGACTCTTCTTGGAGTACAGGGAAAGGCTAAGGCGCAATGGACACAAGGAGGAATGGACATGAGTCCCATCAAGGAAAACTCTGATTAGATATTAGGAAAAGAAAATTTCCACAAGAAGGGTAGTCAAATACTGGACCAGGGATTAGACTTTAGGGTCACCAACTTTGGAGACATTCAAAGGTTGACTGAACTGAATAGCCTGACCTAGCAGCAGTGAGCCCTACTCAGAGAGAGGGCTAGATCAGAGACTTGCTGAGGTCATTTGCAACCTGAATTATGCTATGATTCAATGATGATGCAAACAAACCCTTGGCTGCTGCTCCTGTATCCCCCTCATCCATCAGTGCCTTCCAGCACAGCAAAATAAACTGGAGCAGCCAAACAACTTCCAAGCCCATCAGCACAAGCAGCAATGTAAAGCCAGTGTCACACAGCCTGTAATCAGCTGCTTTTTCTCATTTCTTAAAATCATATTATTTTATGATCCACTAATGCTTTTCCCAGATAGTGCCATTTGTTCTTCACCTAATTCAACCATAGCCCTTAATTGTTTGATACTAATAGCTTTCATTTCTCTCACTTCCTTCTCTCTTTCTTTGCCCTGCAGGGGAATCAGCCGCGACACCCATGAGCAAGATTGCAAAACAACTTCTGCCTTCATTCCTTGTGCCCTGCTCATCCCAGGGTACAGAAACCATGGCCAAGGGGGGAGGGAATTTGCCCCATTTGATCCATGAACACTTCAAGGGAAAGCAAAATGACAGTTAGTGTTGCCAGATGTAAAGACACAGACAGGATCACCCCAAAGTGAGAAGAAATAATAATTAACTGGTAACTTGGGGCTGCCACCAGGACCACCCCCTCCACATAACCGATGTCTGCAGTGAGACAGGCAGACTAAGCTCAATGCTGCCTTGCAGTACCTCGGGTGCTCACCTCACCAGGACAGGACCAGGGGTTTCCATGCAGTTTCCTACTGGGTGTGGGACTGGCACACAATTAGCGCGGGAGTCCCTCCACAAGCTCTGGCAGATGACTACCTAGGTCTTTGTTTTTTCCAAGCCTTGGCTCTCACCCAAGGCAGGAATCTCCCTTCAAAGGAATAATGCCCAAGAAAATAAATTTCTTAGACAGCAATCCAGAAGGCAAATAGCTCATGGCAGCCCCAGAGGTGGTAGAGTTCACTCTGTACTTCTCATACTCTTCTCTGTCTGCAACGAATTAAAAAAACAAAGCTCTAATGGTCTGATTTTGATGGAGTACTCCACAGGTCTGCTAATTGTTTTCCCATTAATCCTTGCTTTTGAAAATAGAGCTGGATTTTAGTTGGAATAGTTCTGAAAGTCTGTCAGGGTCAAGAGGTTTGGCTTGCTAGCGGCAGAAAGGTGGGGCGGAATACCTAGATGGGTATGTGCTAACTCTTCAGGTTATGGGAAAATGTTATTTCTCACCTGCCTCTCATCCCTGCTGCAGACACAGGCTCTAAATATCACTTCTCCCTGCCTGGCATCAAGAGAGAGAAGCAGCAGCATCTGTTGGCAGCAGAGGGGCTGCAACCGGGAAGGATGGGTGCTCACTGTCCCAAGGACCTTCTCATTTGGTTTTGGTAGAATAACCCTAAAATTAACCAGTTCTAATTGATAAGAAGAGCAGAGAGTTTTGAAAATCTGTGTCTTATGAGAATGTTTCTTCCTCTTTTTCTTAAAGGTAAGAAGCTGCTTGCCCTAACCAGGGCAGGTGGAGAAAAGTTTCTGTGAGCAAGAGAGACAAAAAGGTCTGTCAGGAGAGGATTAGCTGGAACAGAGCCTGCCTCAGAGCAAGACAGAGGGCGAGGCGACCTTGCAAAGCCTGTCTGGGCTCTTTTCTAGAGCTCTGGGAGGAAGACTGTAAAGCCAGTAGTGACAGAGGAGAGCTGCATTAAGAGAGGAAATTAATTTTGCTCTAATGCCTGCTGTTGCTTACGCAGCGATGAACAGCAGCTGCCTCTAGCCCTGAAACCCTGAAATCCCCCAGCTGTCCCCAGCCCCATCGAGCATGAGCAAGTCAAACAGAGGCTTTTTAATACCAGGAGGGCCCTTGCTCTGTGGCCTACTGGGAAGTGTAGTTCAGTGCCTGCATGGCCATTTCGGAGCAGCCTTTGCTCCCTCTGGTTTGCAGAGCCTGAAGCTCAGAGCAGGAAAGTTTGGGGGACAGGGTTGGGATGGCTCCTTGAGTCCATTTGCCGCTTGCGTCAGTTGACCATCCCTCTCTGAAGTGTGGGACCATGAGATATTCCCTCTTTGCTAGGGGGTCTGAGGGAAAAGCTGCAGGATGCTGCTTCTGGCATGCTGATCTGCAGCCCCAACAGAGAAAGAAAATCTTGGTAACGAGGGGCTTGCCGAATCTGACCCCCAGCAGAAATGAGGGTGGGTGCAAGCAAACAGGAGGCATGGGTGGAAATAAAGACCCGGCCATGCCTAACTGCAAGCATGTGGTTGGAGGCTGTCCCAGATGGGGATGAGTGTCCAGGGCTGCTGGGGTGCTGGGCTGCCCTGAGCTTATGCTTGCGTGTTCCATGAGTCAGGGCCAGTGGGGCGGGGGGGTAGCTCAGCTTTCACAAGGGAAGGGCTCACACTGACACACCATCCATGGAAACAAGAGAGCACTGCTTCAAACCCTGGATGCCGGGCCAGTGAGGGGGAGAGCAAGCAGTGGGCATCTGGGGTTCAAATGCCTCAGAGATGCACAAAAAGCAGCAGGAGAAGAGGAGGGTAGGAAGGGCTTGGCCAGCCATCCATGGATGCTGGATATGACCATGTGTCTAACCCTGGCACACCCAGCAGATCCCCAGCACCTGGCAAAAAAGAGATGGTTTTGCGCACTCTGGAGTCTGGGGCACATCTTGAAGAACACGAGACTGGCTGGGCTTGGGGGTGTTTCATGCCAAATGGAAAACTCTGAACTGTCTGCATTTCTTCCCATGGCTTTTTTTATTTCCACCAAAGTCGTCTTCTTTTCAGTAAGGAGATGTGAGTTGCATCCAGACTGCACCTCCCCATTTTCCTCCTCAAAATAATAATAGCCTCATTTGCTAAAGGCACTATTAGGGTATTAAGTGAAAATGAATTAAGTTTAATTCAATTGTTATTTTAGGAGCTTTGCCTCGTCAGGGTTTTGCAAAGCTTCATTCTTCCACTCGCTGGAGACCAGCTTTAACACGCCCCTGCTGAGTTGTTGCTGCAAGCCACAAACCCATCACGCTGGGAGTTTTACTTAATGCTAAGGGTTGGATTTTATTTTGCTTAATGTCAGAGTCTGCCTGCCACACTACTGGGGGAGAGGGGAGAGCCAGAGACTGGTTAGCTCAAGTCCATCATCCTCGGCTTAGGAATACAAGTGACTGTCTGGCTGATGATTTCTTAGGCAAAACCCCAGTGCTTATTTGTCCAGAAAGCACCATGTCACTTCTCCCCTGCTTCAGAGAGTCTTCAACTGCTCATTGCATTGGGTCTCATCTCCTGGATCTTCTCTATCTGCTACGGTATGCTTTGGACCACCAGCACATGAGAGTAGGGGCTGCCAGGGGTGGGAAGAGCTGGGAAGGCATTAGTCTTCATCTGCAGAGCATTCATGTTATCTTACCTGTGCTTTGCTCTTTGGATTGACTTTAAATGCAATAGAATAACACCTGAGAGCATCAGGATCTGCCCTAGTCAAGAACCATTCCCCATCCCCAGGGAGGCACCAGCTCCACCCAAGCCAAGGACAAACTTTGGAAAGGGGGGAAAGAAGAGAGAAGCAGAGAAAGCAGTGACAGAGGGACCTGAACTATCTTGGGACTGATGCCTGTGCCTTTGCTCTGTGGGCAGGCAGGCTACTGGGTGCCCTTAACCACATGGGGTTTGATATGGCATTTGGAGAAAATTCACATCCCTGCACAGGGCTGGGGGACGAGGGAGAACGTGACCCAGATGGGTGAGAAGAAGAGGGGCTCAGACTCCTCCAAAGCCCAGAGAAAGGACGTTTCAGATGAGCTGTCAGCTCCCATAGCTTGTACAGTTGAGCCATGAGATCCATTACATCCCTCCTCCCTTCCCCCTCTGGTTCCTATAGCAGAGAGGGAAAAGGGAGGATGAGACCCCGAAGATAAATGCCCACACACGGTGGTGGGACAACTGGGTGTCAGTGGCAGCAAGCAGGAGGAAGGAACGCTCAGAGCAGGGCTCTCCCAGCCCCTAACCTTGCTGAGAGCCAGCACCCAGGATTTATGGAGGAAAAGCTTGGCAGTGACCTCTGATCCACTCCAGCACCGAGCGCGGACTCGGATGGCATTACAGCGTGATGTACGGCCAGTGGGTCTGCCGGGCAGTCTCTTGTGAGCGATGGCTTGCGATATTTCTGGAGTTTATACCTAGCTCTCCAGCTCGACGGGCTTTCTGGATATGATTTGTGCCATATGTAGCTCTATAAATATTGAGCTCAGAGCATTATATATGGCGACAGCCCTACAGCACTCCCGGTGATATATCCCTGCGTTTGCAGTTGTAGGCGAATAATTTTAGTTTGAGTGGTGTGGCAATGAGAACAAGGAGGAAGTAAAATAAAAGGGTAATTCAAGCCCAACTGAACGGCAGGGAGCGTGCGTGAGGCTCGGCTGATCATTCAAAGCCTCTCCCACCAAATCACTCAGGGAATTGATGGCCAGAGCCGTTTCCCAAATTAGTTACCTTATCCCTGTGTGCTGCTGTCTGCAAAATAAAGAGGTGTCACCAAGCCCCCCCTGCCTGGGGTTTTGCTGAGAGAAGGTGCTGCAACAGGGCAGGGAAGGAGCAGGGGACAAGGCTGGCATTCCAAGGACAGGCTCAGACCCTCCCTGCCAGGGTATCCCTCAGGTTGGAGCATGGGGAGAACCTAGGCTGTGACTGCCAGCCTCTCACCACCCAATTCCCTGGAAAGCTGCAGCAGCATTGCCCTGGGAAACCATCATGACAAGCAGCTTACAGGCCACCATGTAGGTGTGGGGACAGGGGCTTTTTTCTGCTATAAATGTGGGGATTGCTTAACCCGCAAGGGATTGCTGTAGTCCAGGTGTTGCTTCCCCACCTGTAAATCTGACAGCATTCCCTCCCTCCAGCCAGGAGATGGGCAAAGGGGGCTCAGATCCATGCAGACGCTTACCACATTCAGGAAGATGTCTTCAGGGCCTCGGGACAAACTGCTGAGCAGGATGCTGGAATGACCAAATGCCCATCTCCAGGGGAAAATCAAGGCCAGGTTTCATGCCGTGTCCCATTCACTGCGATGAGCTGCAAGATGTTCAGGTGCTTGCATCCATGCAGGGCTGGCCCAGGCCGATAGGTTCAGAGAACCCACCTTAGACCATTAAAATGAATCATTTTTACCCCGCTGGCAGAACTCAGTGCTTCCACAGGAAGGGTCCATCCTTCAGCCCCACATCCCACTGCTACAGGTGACAGGGGAATGGCCGGGTCACTCAGCACCGTGTCCCTTGGCAAGAAGGCTGAAGCAGAGCCTGTAATTAATCTTTAATTGTGAAATAGGTGAGTGTGCAACTGTATTGGGTTTGTGTGGCAAGATTTTCGTAGCGGGGGGGTTACAGGGGTGGCTTCTGTGAGAAGCTGCTGGAAGCTTCCCCTATGTCCAACAGAGCCAATGCCAGCCAGCTCTGAGACGGACCCACTGCCGGCCAAGGCCGAGCCCATCAGTGATAGTGGTAGCGCCTCTGGGATAACAGATTTAAGAAGGAAAAAAAAGTTGCAGGGCACACAGAAACGGCAGCTGGAGAAAGGAGTGAGAACATGTAAGAGAAACAACCCTGCAGACACCAAGGTCAGTGTCAGAAGGAGGGGGAGGAGATGGAGATGCTCCAGGTGCCGGAGCAGAGATTCCCCTGCAGCCCATGGGGAAGACCCTGGTGAGGCAGGCTGTCCCCCAGCAGTCCAGGGAGGTCCACGGGGGAGCAGATCTCCACCTGCAGCCCGTGGAGGACCCCACGCCGGAGCAGGTGGGTTCCCGAAGGAGGCTGTGACCCCGTGGGAACCCCGCACTGGAGCAGGTTCCTGGCAGGACCTGCGGATCTGTGGAGAGGAGCCCACGGAGCAGGTTTTCTGGCAGGACTTGTGACCCCATGGGGGACCCACGCTGGAGCAGTGTGCTCCTGAAGGACTGCACGCTGTGGAAAGGACCCATGCTGGAGCAGTTCGTGAAGAACTGCAGCCCGTGGGAAGGACCCACATTGGAGAAGTTCATGGAGGACTGTGTCCCATGGGAGGGACTCCACACTGAAGCAGGGGAAGAGTGTGATGAGTCCTGCCGCTGAAGAGGATGAAGCAGCAGAGATAACGTGTGATGAACTGACCGTAAACCCCATTCCCCGTCCCCTTGTGCCACTGCAGGGTGTAGGTAGAGAATCCGGGAGTGAAGTTGTGCCTGGGGAAAAAGGGAGGGGTGGAGGGAAGGTGTTTTGAGATTTGATTTATTTCTCATTACCCTACTCTGGTTGATTGGTAATAAATTGAATTATTTTTCCCCAAGTTGAGTCTGTTTTGCCTGTGACAGTAATTGGTAAGTGATCTCTCCTGTCCTTATCTTGACCCACTAGCCCTTTGTTATATTTTCTCTCCCCTGTCCAGCTGAGGTGGGGGAGTGATAGAACGGCTTTGGTGGGCACCTGGCATCCAGCCAGGGTCAACCCACCACAGCAACCAGCTGAGGAATGGGATTACAAGGAAAGGAAAAGGACTGGATGGACCCAGGCTGCTAACACACTTTCCAACAGTCTGCACCAATATGTTTCAGGAATGCCTCATTCCAGTACAAATGCCATAATGGACCCATTACACTTATATTTCCATCACTGTACTGCCGCAGACCTGAAGCCATGGTTCCCAAGAAACCTCCATGCTGTCCCCAATTTCAGCATCGTTGTAGTGGTATGAGATCATGTAGGAGGAATTCAGCTCAGTTTGTTAGTCTGCTGTCAGCAAATAACCCCAGCAATAGACTAACACAAAGGAGCTGAGGCTCCTTCCCCTTGGGAAACCCAAACCTTCCAGCTCCCTCATAACCACCCAAGGGCACCAGGCAAGGGTGTGGTCCCATCAGAGCATTGGGTGATGCAGGCAACAGGCCAAGAGCAGGAGAGACCATTTACAAGGAGCTGGAGTGGTTTGCTCTGATTTTGAAAAGAGATAGAAGGTCAATGGAGAGCAATAGCCCTTCTCGGTGGCTTTATGTCAGGACAGGGACTACAGATGTTTGCAATCACAGCTATTGAGGACACAAAGGATGTGAGAATCGATCTGATTTCTTCCTCCAGAAAAGATTTAAGCTACATGGGAACAAAACCTACTTCCACTGGAAGCTGCTGCTTCAATCTTGAAGAGACACAAAAAGCTTGATGAGTTCAGGATTTGACACAAAGCAATTTGGGATTAAAGTTGCAACTTTTAACATGCTAGAAGCCTTGTAGGGCTGGGATAGATGGGTAGACTTTCCATCACAGGGCCCCTTTAATCAAATGCTGACATCTCTCTAGGAGATTTGCTACAAGTCAAGAGGAAGGAGCAGTCTGAAGCACAAACTAAGGGGCAAAAATGTTGTATCTGGGAGATCCAGTAGGTCAGATGAATTGTAAGAAGGATCTGTTGCAGTCACAAAACACATTACTCTCTCACCCAAATGAGTCACTGAAACATTTCATATTCCCACCTCCATTTCTGGATTACATTCTGCCCCCTGGAGAGACCCAGCAATGGCAGGCCATGTGGTTCTGGGAGAGGAGACCTGCAAACCAAAGCCAGTGCCCCGGCACAGCTGCATAGCCCAGACTTTCTTGATTGCTGCCCTGGCCATTTCTGTGCAATGTTGGTGCCTGCTTCAGTGGAGTGACTTGATCCTACTGCAGGAGTAGCGTTCCCAGGGATCCTTTTGCAGGCACATGAGGAGTCTCCGTGGGCTGCAGCAGCCAGCAGAGCACCAGAGAGCCAGTGGCCTTTGCATCAGCATCCTGGGGAGGAGGTTGTCCTGCCGCTGCTGCTGGAGCCAGCTCAGCTCCACAGCCCCATGGCCTGATCAGGGCTCTGGCTAGACAAAGTCACTCTGCAGACAGCACCGTCTCACTCATCCTCCTGGTTCCCCACTTGGTGGTACCCACCTCTTTCTTCGTACCAGCAGCTGAGATTGGAAACATCCTGCTGACACCGTCTCTTTAGCCTGTTAACGCAAGATTTATGCCATGAACAGCCTGATTCTTTAACTGCTGAGCCCTCTCCCTTGCACCTCTTGTCTGGGCTGGTAATATTTCTCTCCAAGAAATACAGATTGGTTGCGGCTGAGCTGTCACTGACCCCCTTGGTCCCCAGACTGCTCTGATAACTTGCATGTGAGATTTCACTTTACCCTTACCCAAAGCAGCCAAATACACCTGTGAGGAGAAATTAGCTGCTTCAGTGATGGAGCTCAGTTGCCTGGGAGATTCCCAGTGCCTCCAGCACAATGGGTAGATGAAACAGCTCACCCCGCCAGCATCTTCCCCAAGGAGCATGGCTCAGGGCACATGTGCCCACAGCTCGCTGCTCTGCCTCCCCAGCCATCCCACCAGAACTAAGGACTGCGCCAAGCAGGGCTCACCTGGACTTTATCCTACAGTGCTAATGCTGTCTCCTCGCTGCAGAAAACAATGCACTCCAGCAAGTTTGCTATGCATTCCCCTTCCTTCCTTTCTACCAAACCCGAACTCTTTCTGACTCTTCCCAGCTTTTCTTCCCATTTTGTAAATTAGTGAGGAGTCTCAGCATCACCCTGAACATCTGGGGAAAACACTGCTTGGCTGGCACAGCTGGGGGGGGTGGAAGTGTAGCCTGGTTCCTGCTACATCCCTGCATGCTCACCTAGCCCCTAAACCAGCCCTTTTGTCCCCAACACTGACCAAAGGTCTTTGTGGGACAAGGACAGCAGGGTCACCCTGTGAGGACCCACCCAGGGCATCTGCCACTCACGTGGTGGCAGGTGTGAAACCCACCTTCAGGTTCCCATCCCAGGCTGGCAGGGATGGCTGCCAGCTCTCCCCTGCCTCATGGAAATCCCATTTTGGGCAGGGCAGTGAGGAGGACACAGGCAGGGAGGGTAGAGCTCAGCCTGAGCTTGAGGAGGGCCAAGGGAGCAGCCAAAATTTGGCCAAAATTGGGCAAGAGACGACAAAAATTATTAGACAAAGATGATAGATACACACATCCACAGATTCATCTGAATGCATCCGCACACGCAAGTGCACTCAAAAGTGCACACCGTCCTTTTTTAAAAAAAAAAACAGGCTAAAAAGAGAAAACAAAGAAGAAAAGGTTCACAGCTGGTAGGCCATCCAGAGGATGTTTATCCCAAATTTCAGCATATCTTTCTAGACCACATTTTGGCCTCTGCCCTCTGGGCACCATTTCACTACAAAATGCACTGTGGAATAAATACCAAGTGATGGTGGAACACAAATAAGCCCTTCTCAGAGAGAATTACTTTTCTGGCAAATACTGGGGAATAAATGCAGCTTTAAAGAGCAATAACTTGTTAAACAGAAAGGCACAGACACACGAGCAGACCCCATTAAAGTCATTTGATGTGAGCCAGGGAAAAGTGTCTCTAAATCACGTAATTATTTTAAGAGATGAAGACACATTTGCTTAAACTGGTTCAAATCACCTTTGGGGAGGGAGGGGAGAGGGTTTGTGTCTGCACCATTAAGTGCTTTCATTTCCTGCAGCTCACCCCAGACTCTTGTTTTAATAGCATTAAACATATGAGTATGTCATAATAAGATACAGGTGGTTTCCTTGAGCTTTATTGACTTCCTATGCCACAAAGAGAAAAATCATTGCTTCCTTGTTTACCTGTTTTAGCACTTCTTGGGTTTATATTTTTTCTGTTTTGATTAATGCAAGCAGCTTCCTGGCTGTCCTAGAGAGCTGCTGCAACCACCTGCTTTCACCAAAGCTCATCCCTCTCTGTTCTTAAAAAATCCCGGCTGCTTGACCTCGGTACTTCTGCACCCCACGAACCAGGAGGTAGGGGTGGGTGGCCAGCAGAGGGGTGCAGGCAGACCCCTTTCTCCGTGCCTTGCGGGAGCTCAGGGAGTCAGGGGCTTGCAGGGGTCTCGGCTTTGTGTCCTCAGTGCGGCTGCAATCCCTGAGCAGCGGTCCCGCACACGTTCACACACGCCACCCTGACGCTGCCCAGCTCACCCAAACATCCTTCAGACCTGCCCATCGCGTGAAGCATCGGAAGATGGGACACGCCATGGAAAGTCTCACTTCTAAATACCGGTGGGGAATACCGGATTCAGAGGAATCCACCCCCTAAATTTCTCAGGGCTGGCTTTGAGACCCCTTCGGGAGCACGCCGAGCCCCGAAGGACGCACTCGGGGCTGGGCTGCGCCGCCCTTCTTCCCGAGCTGCCTCCCCAGTGCTCCCAGTCTGAGCCACCCCCTGGCTAGCCTGGGGCTTGGCTGCCCGTGAGCATCCCCACCCGCGTAGGTGGGGCGGCAGGGAAGGACGTGCCGCCGGTGCCGGGTGGGGGGACCTGTTGCGCGGGCGGCGCCGGGCGCTCTCCGGCCCCTAGATGGAGCTCGGTACCCACCGTTCGCTCCCGGGTGCCCCCGGGCTGCCGGGGGGGCAGGCAGGGATGCCCGCCGGCACCTTTCCCCCGCCACCACCTTTCCCCCGCCACCACCCCGCACAGGGGCGAGTAGAGGGGCAGGGTGGCCGTGTCGTGTCCCCCCCCCGCCCCGGTCGTGCTTGTCTAACTCACCCACGGGTGCTCACACCTGGCGGGGGATGTGGCCGCCGGGACATCGTTTCACTCCAGCTGGTGTGCACCATCCTGCAACTCGGGGACCTACAGGTCACGGTGCACCAGGTTCACCTGTGAAGGGGTGGTGCCGTGCGTTTTGGGGGGGAACACCGATAGCTTTGACTCCTTTTTGTCTCAAGGCACTTGTGCGAGGGTTTATCTTGCCCTAGACTCTCTCCTTTGGGGGAAACCAGATGGCCAAGCGCCCCTCTCTCCCCCTGCTGCAGAGAGGCCTGAGGTCCCCTGGCTTGCATCCAGAAAACATCCATAGGCCCTTAAAATAAAGGCAAATAAGGAGGGCGTTGCTGAGACTGAAGTGGGGGTGGGCACAAGGAAGGAAATATGGTCCGTGGGGTCAGAGCCACGCAAGGCAGCATCTCTAGCACTGCCAGGCAATACTCACCCAGTCCCCACCACCCCATCTCTTGTATGGGGGGATCTCCACTCCTCGCATCCCACCAGGGCCAGTTTGGGCCAAGCTATCAGCCACAGTTGAGGTTTCCTCTGGGAAGGCAAGCAGGGCTGGAGCCGGGATCTACCTCCTGCAATCCCACTTGTCAGCAGGGGAGGGAGAGAAACTGGCTCCCGAATTGCAGATGTTCAGCAACAGGACACTGTTCCTCACTCCTCAACTCTTCTGGCAGCATCTGCAGCCACAAGCTCTCTCAGGAAACCCTTTCCGCTGGATAACATTACAGGTGTGTCTGCCTGTCCCTGGGCTTTCTCTGCCGTGGCTGTGGTGTGTTTCCCCAGGGGCTGGCACACATTTGTGCACCCTGGGGTCCCGGCATGGGCTCTGCGCTCCCTCGCCTGAATGCTATGAGCCTTGCCTCTGCCCGTGGTGTGTGGTACAGCTCTGCTCGAGGGTATATGTGCCCGCAGATCCTCAAAGGACCAGGCCTGGAGGGAGACTGCATGGGAAGTGTTGCAGGTCCACCAACAGATCCCTCTTGCCTTGCTCCCTGGAGAGCAACACTCCCCTCTGTGTCCCACCTCCTGCCTCTGGACAGGGTGGTATGAGCCATGGCCAAGGCAGGTTTCAGACCTGTCATAACAACCGATAAGGTTTCAACATTTGTTTTCACTCCATCCCGAAATGAAAGCCAGATCTCTTCAAGTATTTCTGTGAGGACAGGGGGTGGTAAGGAATGCGCCCTCCACAGATCCCTCGCTTGCCTCTTCAAGCAGCCATGCTGGTGGGCAGGGCACTGGGGACGTGTCCCTCTGTGGTCACAGGTGTCCCTCCAATGGCAGGAGAGCACAGCCTGGCAGTGGCAGAAGCCCAACAGCGTCCTAAGTGTGCATGAAACTTCTTGGAGCTTAATCCTGGAAGGAGAGCAGTGTCCTGGATGTGGCCCAGCAGCTACCGCTGTGTTCCATGCCTGTGTCACCAGGATGCCATAGCCAGGACTTGCATTTCAGCAGCAGCCTCGTGACGTGACGTCTCCAGACCCTGCGAGCTCCTCCAGCACATGCCACCCATAGCAGGGCCAGACGGGCCAGGTATAGTCCCTGCTGGGGGACAGGCTTCCTCTGCCCAACCCAGGCTCCTGCTGGACCAGGACCCCAAGTCCCAGGTGCCCCCCACTGCTCACCCCCATAGCCCACAGGCCTGCAGAGACTTGGTGCCTTTTTTCTGCAGCTTTCAAAAGAGCATCTTTCTGGTACATCGTGGCTTCCCGTGACCTGCTGGCATTTCTCTTCTCCCCCGGTCTGGCCTCAAAGGACCCCCTCTTCTCCCCCAGGGTCTCAGGTCTCTACTGTGAAAACAGCCAGATCAACTGGGGAGGCTCTTACCCCTGGAGAGGTGGAACTGCACAGAGGCCTGGCCACAACTCTGCACTTGTGCTCACTCCCTCATGATGACCCTGAGCAAGCCCCTTCCCTGCCTATACCTCTTTTTTCCCCTTTGCCACTTTAGATGGGGAGATCTTGGGGTCAAGCCCTGCCTCTCAGCACATTCACATCCAATGATAGCTCAGGCTTGGTCTTGCTCCCACTGACCACCAGCATGGCAAACCAAATGCTTTCTAGATGAAAACCCAGAGAGGAAGAATTTGGCCACCCCTGACATGTGCCCAAAAGCTGAGCATCAGCAGCTGCAGGTACTGATTGTTAAACAAAGTGACCTTCCAAAAAACTGCTCTTGCTGAGACAGGAGACTCCCTGGGAAACAGAGCTTTTCTCCATGTTTTCATCTATCCCCATCTTTGTACTGCTTCCCAACTGTAGTTTAAAAAATTATATATTGATTGATATTTTGTAATCACTGCTTTGTTATTTTTAGGCTGCTGCAGTCTAGAAAAGACAGACAGTTAACCGCAGCTCTCAGACCAGCGGGTTTACATTCTTTGCAGGCAACAAGAAAACGAGTTTCCTCAAGCCTTGCTCCTTCCTGCTCAAAAATTAGAGCAGGGACTCCCCATCTATTTCTGCTCATTTTATTTTTGCTCCAGAAGCAGAAAGGCAAAGGGCAGCTGAGCTGAGGGTAAATTCTGAATTCCCAGCCCCAGGGAAGTGTTTGCAGCTCTCTGCAACAGGGGATTCACACACCTTCAGCACACAGAATTTCGGCTGGAGGTTTGGCATGTAATTAGGAGTTACACAGTTAAGAGCTACCAGAGCCAGCCCCATGCTTAGCACAACTAGCTGGAAAAAAAAAAGGGGGGGGGGGGAGACCAAAAATTAATTTCTAGACTTGGAAAATTAAGATTTTTTTTGTGCCTTTGGAAAAAAAACCCCAAACCTCTTTGAATACAGTTTTAAGTTTAACTTGATTAAATGTATAGAATCCATTTAAAACTACCAAAATAATGAGGTTTTGATCAATGAAAAGGAATAGGGGCAAAGAACCTCTGTCCTAATCTTGGGCAAGCGCTGACATATCAAACAGAAATTTCCTACTGTAAACAATGGTGAAAATAATAATAATAACAATAATTAAAAAAAAAAGTCCCAGCTAGCTTCACAAACAAAAGATCTGCGAAAAGAGAGACAATCTGCTTTGACTCCAGCAGAAGCTTGTTGTGATAATCTATAGCTTTATGTGCTTTTCTTCTTCCCTTAATATTTGTTAAAAAAAAGTTTTTTAAAATCTAATTTTTCTTCACAAATCAGCCCTTTTCATTTAGAAAATTTCCACCTGGGATATTTTGATAATTCCAAATCTTATTTCACAAACATTTTTCAAATAAGTGGCCATCAAAGCTCACTGTTGCACAAAGAAATCAGTGTCACTCAGCCAGTCTTCTGGCAGGGAAAAAAAAAAAAAAAGATTAATTCAAAAAGTTCCAGCTGTCCCAGAAGCACAGACAGGGCTGGTGTTTTACTATAACCCAAACAGTTTTCAGCAAAGCCATTTTCAGTTTTGTCAGTAAATCGGCTTGTGTTTTCTACCCCATCTAGCCCTAGACTGTGTGTAAGCTGTCCTCGGCGGCGAGGAGGGGGGTGCCTCCCCCGGGGCTGGGCTCCCGCTGGCCCTGTGCCGAGTCAGTAGCCCCAGTTATAAGCTTTTTATTTCTGGTGGGTTGGTTAATTAGGAGCACATCTGAAAATACTGGTCTACAGTCCCAGTGAGGTAATTAAAACGATCCTATATATGGGTATTTGCAGGGTCAGAACCTCCTTTTATTATCAATTATACAAACTGTATTAGAGGACACATACACTCGCCAGAGTCTTCCTCTAGCAAATGCCATATACAGGTCACTCTTGCAGATGCTGCTGCAGGAAAAATAGCATTAAACATACAACAAACTTCCCATAGATGGGACAATGCAGCCTAAGAAAAGCTGCATGTGGTCTCTACAAGTACTCACACAGAAACTGGGGTATGCACGTACGGCAAGGGACCAAACGTGTTGGCCCATGCCCAGGAAAAAGCACAACTGCAGGCTCTATTCAAGACAGGAGGCTCCAGCAAAGACCCTTCAGCCTTTCTCTGGGCCCGTCCCTCCTCAGAGATAAACTAACTGATCCTCATTTGGATGACTCATGTGCTTAACTAATTGGCTAAATGGGGGCCAGACCTCTGGTTCCCTCCTGCCCACATAGTTTGCTGAGCTGGGACCAAACCCAGACAACCGCAGCCCATCCAGCTGGGCTTCGTCTCTTCCAGCTCCACACAGATGTTTAATGCTCCGCTTGCTCGTGCAACGATGGTGCTTTTCTGCCCCCGCCCCTGATTCTGCCTTCGAAAGCTCAGCACATCCATAGCCAACCCAACGAGATCAATAGCTCTTGGTCCCTGGCAGCATTGCGGGCGACAGAGATGTGGGTGACAGAGATGTGCACGACCACGGTGCGCTCTCCTGCGATGCCCGTGTGCCCTCGGCTGCAGGTATCACACAGGCTTTCCCCCTCCAGCCCAAGTTCACTCTACCTTGGTCCGTATTTCCTAGATACAGGCAAACAGTGGAAAAAACATTTCTTCCTAACTCCCGTTTCACATGTGGGATTCGCTGTATTTTGAGATAGAGGGAAGGGGGAAATTACTTTCAAGGTGTCTTAATGCAGTTTTGTTCCTGTTGCCAAATAGATATAATAGGAAGAATTAAATCAGCCTTCAGTGAGGTATGGATGGCCCCAGGATATGGCTGAGGTGATGTCAGTCTACAAAACATACCATTATATGTCATTGTTTCATGTCATTGCTTATTGATTTAATTCCATCATATTTCAGGCAACTTTTATTGTCTAGGTACAGATCATCATATTAATAACTGGAAGCACATATGCAGATATCAAAAACACCTCCTGCCACTAAATCAATTTTTAAAATGAATCCAGGAGAAATATTTTAACAGAAAGCCCTTCCAGAAGCAATTGTTCCAGGGACAAGAAAGACCGGACGACTATTTTTCTGGTTCCAATGTTACATATATTGTCATTTCATATCAAGATTTCTTTTTTTTCTTTCAGTCTTTTTTTTTTTTTAACAGGAAAGATTGATAAGAAAAGGAGGAAGTTAACAGTTTTGAGAACAAGGTGTAGCTAAATATTGTATCTAAACACATGCCCTCGAATGTGCATTATCATACATTCAACTTTGCTGGGGAACATTTTGGAATATGAACTGAATAACGTGGATATTATAAAATGGCTGTCTTGGAATTAAATTTTAAGATATTGATGTGTCATAATAATAAAATAGAAAACACTTTTAATATCAACAGTGAGCTCCATCATCCTTTTTTTTTATTATTTTGTGGTTGGTGCTTTTTCCTACGCAGAAACCTTGAAAACAAAAACGTACACTGCAACAAACTGTAAACCATTAAAGATTTGTACACAGCAATGTCTCCCAAACGAGTAAGCCCTAAGCCCAGAATTATCTTTGTAGCCGAAGTTGGGCACATATTAAATAATTAGGTTAATCAGCTCCTAAAAATCTGTCTGTGGTATGAAACAGAATTAAAACAAAAGAATTCTGTGAAATTTATCTCAGAAAAAAACCACAAGGTATTTTATTTTAGCGTTTTTGAGGGGCATCTTTTTTTAAAGATACTTCCCAAAACGTGTGTTTTCTGTATTTACTTATTTTCCTGTGTTTTATCTTTTTTTTTTTTTCTTTTTTTGGCTTTTCGTCTCTCCATCGCTGCAAATGTTTCTCTGTGTTCGCTCATGTATTGGACTGCAGGATGGGAAAGTCCTGCAGCACCATAAATTTTCAGCCCTACCCTGCAACAAGAGATTTTGTGTAAAGCAGGCTATTCACACACTGCCTTAAGCTCCCAGCCACGCTGCACCCAGAGGACCCAGCTTCCAGGAGCGCTATCGACCGCCGGCTATCAAAGGCTCAGGGTATTCTGTCGCCCACGTCCCACGGCAGCCTGGCCCCCAGGGCGACGTCAGGCGGCCCCTGCCAGCGGCTCATGGCTGGGCGCCCCTTTCAGTCCTCTCCTCCAACATCCTTTACCCAGTAATTCCCAGTGCTGGAAGGAAACAGCAGGCTGAAGTCAACCCAGCTTCCCTGGCTGTGAGGCTGGGAGTCTCCCCCAAGGAAGCAGATGGGAGTTTTCCCACTGGTTTGATTTTCCTCTGAGAAAGGCTTGCCTAGATGGGGACAACATCCCTGAGTAAGGCTGAGCATGAACGGAAAACAGGGTCCCTAGAATAATTCCCTGCAAGCTTGTTTCTAAAATATACTCTTACACATTTCTTTATAACCAAATTCCCCTTTCCATATAAAGTCTCAGACACGAACATCTCTAGACTCTCCCAGCCCAGGCAAGACCCCAATCCAAGGTCTCATTCAAGAAATTATTCAACATGAGTTTAAGGCCAAGCCCCTGCGCAGTTCCTGCCACCCCCAGCAAGCCTCCCAGAAGGGCTTTGATTAAAGCGGGCGCTAAATGCACTGCTGGGTTGAAGCCTGAAAATGTTTACAGGATTGGGGATTAGAATACAGCAAATCACCTCTGGAGCTTCCAAAGCCAAGTGGACCTGAGCAAAGTCAAATGGAAACGCTAACTCTATTTTCATTAAAAAAAAACAGCAGAGACTTCAGCAGTAGTTGTAGATACGCTGTCTCCTCTCAGGGAACTAATAGGCAGGGAAGAGCAAGGCTTTAAATGATTTATTCAGTACCCTGGAGATTATTTTTTTTTATTTTCTTTTTCATTTCCACATAAATTACACAAGCACTTTATAAAATGAATACACATAAAACACCTTATAAGTGCATAACTTAAAAAAACCAAATGAACGAATGACTTCAAAAATCTCACTGAAAATAGGTTTTCTGATTGCTTGTTTGTACTAGCTGCTTAAATTGGCAGTGCTGTTTTAGATTATAAGTAACTGAAAAATATATACTGTATATATATATATATATATATATATTCCTGGCATTTGCTATAAGAAGTGCTTTGTTTAATTTTGTCTCATTCCCTTGGTACAATTAAAGAAACAACTAAGTTAAACAGTTGAGAGTGAAACCAATTCTTTACCATCAGGAACTGCCTTCTAAAGGGAAACAGGTAAAATAAAACATTGGACAACATTTTGCAAATGATATGGAAATAATCCATGGAAAGAAACTGCATTACCCTCGCAAACTGCCACCAAGGTCTTCTTGTTATTAAAATACACGCTGATGGGCACGGAGTCTGTGGCAGCCGGGGACAGTTTGGGCTCTTCATACAATTGAGATATCATATTTACCATCCTCAGGAGTCTGTCAGATCCTTCTCTTATTCCCCCTTTGCAAGAAAAAAATTAATGAAAAAGGGGAGGAGAGACAGCGAGGTGAGATCCGAAGGGTTCCCATCTGGCGCAAGCAGAAATTGCTGCTATTTCCTCCATTTGTTGCATCCCCGAGCGTCTCCGGCGCGGACAACCTGAGGAGGTTCGCAGCAGAGACACACTTTCCAGGGAGCCTCCTCCTTTTGTTTCAAGCCGTCAGTCCAAAGTATACATATATATATATACATACACTTTTTTTTTATATATATATATATATATATGTATGGATATATAAGGGTGACCCCAGGCTTTGCACTGCCACCAGCAGAATCCAAAGGAAGTTTTCTCTCCCCCAGCTGGGTGCACACCGGCAGTCATGTCTGTCAGGGCTGGGCTTTTGTCTGGCAGCACGTCAGCAAGTTCACGGTCAGCACTGAAGACTTTCAAGAGAACAAAAGGGTTGAGGGGAGGTGAGACACCACCGCTGCTCCAGCAACCCCATGGGTGGGGAGAGTTTCTGGGGTGGTTTCCCTTCCTTTCGGTCTTCGTGGAGGCTTTCCCCAGCCAGACACGTGGGATGCACATGTGGCCAAAGGACCGTGGGGTGCCAGCCTTCCCTGGGGAGAAACAGGGATGCCACGCATCCCACCAGGGATGCCACGTGTCCCCCCGGGGACAGCCCCGCCGGCAGAAGGTGCACATACCGCTGGCAGGTGCCAGCCTTATTCGCAAGCGGAGGCGACAGTGGTGACGCTGGTGATCTTGGTGGAGTCATCAGACCAAGGCTGGAGGTTCTGGAGGGCGAAGAGAGAGGAGTTGTGGACACAGATGGGGTCGGCTTGGATGGGCTGGTTGATGGTTTTTTGGAAGGCCTCCTGCTGCAGCTGCATGAGGATGCGGTTCGCTTGCTGCCGCTCGGCCTCCCGCTCCTCCGCCGTCTGCCTCCTAGGAGAGAGAGAGCGGTTAGGGGGGCCTGGGGGAGCAAAGGAGGGTTATCTCCAGAGAGAATAGGTTACGCTGAGTGCTTAGGGCTGGAGGGGGGTAGGAAAAGAGGGCACCTAGCCACAGCGTGGTCCCACATCCCCTGCACAAACTGCCACTAAATCCCATAAACTGGGGACTGGGGCTGTCTATCTTACTGGCCCCAGCAAGAATTGCTCTGATCAAAGACAGCCAGGAGCAGCCCACACCTCTGGTTTATTTTCCGCCATGGGAAAAATCCAAGCAGAGCCAAAACAGCCAAAGGGGCACACAACAGTGTTGCAAAAGGTACGATTCCCTGCAAACATGTTCTGCGCCCAGCAGTGAGAGCCAAGCGCACAATGTCGCAGTGACGAGGATGGGGCAGGAGCAAGGTGAGACATCACTGACTGGCCGTGCCACACAGCTGGGAGACAGGCAACATCCCCCTGGGCATCCCCTTCCCAGCACCCAGGTCTGCCATCTCCTCCGCTGGGCTGCGGTGGCCAGCTGTCAAGACTCTGGATGAAGGCAACAACACGCCCACGGCAGGCAGGACAAAAATCAGCAAAATATCAGCTAAACAGTAGAAACGCATTTTTAGCAGCAAGAAGAATCAAAGCCCAGAATAAACTGTCTGGGCAGGGTGAAGGAGGGTATTTTTAAGAACAGGTTGGACACACATCTGTCTGGAATGACACTGGCGGGGCTGATCCTGCCGAGGGGGGGATTAGGGGGCCTGCAGGGTCCTTTCCAGCGCTGGTAGAGTCCCAGCTCTGGGCTGTCTGGGAGGAGGGGATGGGATAGGAAGAAACGGCGTGAACACACTTAAATCCACAATGAAAATCCCAGCCACCCCTTGCTTGGATAGCAGGTCAGTCTGGAGACTGCAGCCTGCGGTCACCTCTGCTTTTACTGTGAACATCACCTGGCACCTCTGGTGACACTGCTGGGGCGGCTCACAGTGCCAGTCCCAGGATGATCCCCAAAGCACCCCCTCCCTCCCTCACACCCCAGGGCCCAGCTGAGGCTCTCCTGGCAGCTTCAGTGGATCAGTGACGGGGGAAACGGCAGCTTTTTAATTTAGCAGCTCAGGGGGATGTGACATGTCTCATCTTCTTTGGCTGCAGGGACTGGAAGTGGCAGCTCTGAGCTCTGCAGTGACATCTAAGAGCACAGGGCAGGGGGTCCCTAGGTCCCCACCGGGGGAAATGGGTGAGGGCTGGATGTGGGTGATGGGCCTCCGGGGCACCTGAGCCTCCAGGCGTGTGGCCAGGGCTCCTGCCCGGGAGCAGGTAGCTCAGGGCTTAGTCCCTGCTCTAATCACTGTGTCAACATCTCAGTCAGACATCCCGGGGAGAGGGGGCTCAGAGCAGCATCAGCCCTCCCTGCTCAGCCCAAGAGCAGCTCCATCTCTGCCTCGATGAATATTTAATGACTCCCTGCACAATGAAGAGAAGCTCCAGGGGGAGGGAAGGAGCCCTGTGTCCAGGGCGGTCAGGAGCACGGTGGCTGTGAGCACCCAAATATCCCCCCGCTCCAAGCAGCTGGCCCATTCATGCATTCATGTCAGGCTGGGATTTGCAGGTTCAAATCTGCCTGGAAGGAACTAAACCTCGATGCCTGTGTCTCAAGCAAGAGCCCCAGTCTGGGGAGGGGATCACACAGCCACCTCACTCCAGAGACATCCAAGCAACGAGCAGAGGGGGGACTCTCCTCCCCTAGCATGCATTTATTTAAGCAGTTAAAGCCCTCAGAGGGCTTAAAGCAACTTTCTTTTCTCAGATATTCCCCACTGCCTAGCTCACACTGCGCCTGCAAGTGGCTCCTTCCAGCACCTAGCGCTCCAGGCACCGCTTAGAGCCCACTACCCTGCGCAGGGGCCTGGGGCGCCGAGCCAGGCCTGCCATCGGCCGGGGTATCTGCATCTCCACCACAACACCCAGCATGCACAGATGCAAACAAGCAGAGCTTACAGGCGCGAGACCCTCTGGATCAGGCTGGTGGGGATTCTCCCATGTCTAATACGACGGCTGAGGTCACGCTGTAGCCTTTCCCTTAGGCAGAACCAGGGTTTTGTTTCTCTTTACCCAGCTATTTTTTGCCTAACATATGAATAGGTTTGTATCCTCTGCTTCTCTGCCAAAGGGGGCTGAACTTAGCCAACAGACGCAAAGAGTATTGACAGACAGATGGAGAGCCAGCCAAGCTGCATTTGCCTCGCTTCCTTAGGAAACCAGGTTAGAAGACATAGCTGACCCTGTTTGCAGGCCACGGCAGGAGTGCTCCTCCTCCAGGACTCTGCTCCTGGCCGACAGAGATCACTCCAGCTAGAGACTTCCTGGCACTGGGGGAGCTGATCTTCCTTCTTTAGGGAAGGACTTGCTGAGGGGGGATTCACCCACACCCTTGGATTCAAGTCCCTTGTCCCCCATTTCTTACCCAATCCCAGTATCCCCAGGCAATCACCGTCCCATTCCTGCCTGCGCCCAAGGCTCAGCACCCAGTAACACCCCCTTCTCTGACCTGCACGGGGAGCTGCCCCTTGCCCAGTCTCCTCCCCGCCCGCAGGGTGCCTGTCCCCAGCCCGGCGCAGGGCAGGGGATGCTCCCAGGACTGGGGTGCCTTCCCCGGGGACACTCCAGGGAAGCTGCAGCCTGGGAAGGGCAGGGTCACGGCAACAGAACCCGGGAGGCTCCGTGTGAGCCTGGCCTCCTCTTCCTCTCCTGCCCGGCTTCACCGGCACGCCCGGCAGGAGAACAAAAAGAAAGCGTTTTGGCAAGGAGGTGCCGTACACCCCGCGGGGCTGAAAATCTTCGCGTTATGCAGAGCCCTATATCCTGGCAGCAGGATGCGGCCCCAGCCGCGCTCCCACGCCGGGGTGCGGCCCTGCCCCGGCGCCGGAGGGTCCCGCTGCCCCCGCGGCCGCGCACCGGTGGGTCCGGCTCCCGCACACCGCCCCCGTCCCCCCGGGCGCACCCCGCCGGGCCGGGCCGGGCCGGGCCGAGGGCTCCCGCGGGCTGCTGCCGGGGAAAGGTGCGATGGAGCCGCTGCACCCACCGGGCTCCCGGTGGTACCGCCTGCACCCACCGCACACCCCCCTGCCCCACACGGCGCACCGTGCACGTGTGTAGGCACACACGCGTTCATCCGCGTTGCGTACGTGCACACCTACTTGCACGCAGACCCGGTGTGCTCACATACACACACAGAGACAGATGGAACGCACGCTGCCCGCATGCACACCGCACACGCATCCATACGGCGGCATCTGGTTTGCACGCACACCCCCGTGTACGCTCACACACAGGCACACACACGTACACGCACCGCGTGTGGGCACACCCAAGCGCATGTGGCCTTCACACAAAAGCATTCGCACACAAGGTGCACAGTTACACATGCATGTCCTGCTTGCACACACACCCACCAGTGTGCACACACTCTCATACACTGCATGCACGTACAGGTGTGTGCACACACGGCCTACACCCCACACACACTCGCATCCACAGGTGCTGCACGCACACACACTGCTGTGCATGCACACGGGCATTCCCATGCATGTGTACACACACATTCACATTCAGACACACGTGTGACTCCCCTGTGCGCGCGCTTGCAGGGCTCGCACCCCAGCTCGGAGCCACCAATGCCGCTGGCAGAGCCGGCAGCAGCCGGGCCCTCTCCCCCTGGGCTGCCCCAGCGCCTGCCCCCCACATCTGCCGAGCCCCCCATCCCCTCACCTCCACTTGGTGCGCCGGTTCTGGAACCAGGTCTTCACCTGGGCGTCCGTCATCTTGAGGGCCTTGGCCAGGGCAGCACGCTCGGCCGAGGCCAGGTATTTTTGCCGGTGGAAGCGCTTCTCCAGCTCGCAGATCTGCAGGCGGGTGAAGGAGGTGCGCGGCTTCTTCTTCTTGGGAGGCGTGCGGTTCTGGTAGGGGTGACCTATACGGCGTGTTACAGTGAAGGGTGAGAGGGCCACTGGGGGGGACACGGGAGGAGGGGGGATGAGAGGCAAAGAAGCAAGCAGCGACAGATCAGCAGAGGGGCTCCGGCTCCCGGGCGCTGGGATGGGGACCCCCCCGCTGCGAAGCCGCCGCTTCCCCGCCGACATCCGCGCACGGGCTGCAAAAACGCGGCGGCGTCCCCGGCGCCTTCCTCGGGGGCTGCCGGGGGGGCACCGGCCGGGCACCGTTCGCCTTTGGCGGCGGGGAAGGCGGCCGCTTGCCCGGCGAAGTGCCGGGGGCGAGGGCGAGGGGGGCAATAGCGGCAGCCGGTCCTGGCGTCCGCGCTTCGTGTGAACGGGGCTCGGTTTAATTTCGTTTGGGAGCGGCGGTAAACCCGCCGTCCTCGGCCCCGCGTTTCGTACGCGGGAAATAACTTCCCGGGCCGGAAACGGGAGTTGCGATTCGTTGTTTTGTTTCTTTTTAGTATTATTGTTTATTTTTCTTTTTTTGTTTTTCCCCACAGGAACAAAAAATAATTGGGGAAAACTTGCGGCGTGTCTCAGCCGGGCCGGGCCAGGAAGGGGCTCCGTGCAATTCAGCCCGGTGCCTGCCAGGGGAACGGCCCGGTTGTTCGCCCGCGGCCGTGCCCCAGCCGAGCGCCATCGGGTCGAAATTAAACGTGAACTTGCAAAAATCGGGCCTCGATTTCCGCCCCCGGGAAGAGGAGCCGGTGCGGGCGCTGCAGGAGCGGGGGTCGATGTTTCCCCCGCCGCAATTTCGTTGCTTTTTTGTTTTTGTTTTTTAATTTATTTTCGTTGTTCGAGATTTTGCTTTGTTGGCGCCGAAGGACGAGCCCAGATACACCTGGAAACGGCGGCGGGTCCGGAAAGCGGCTCCAGCCTGAGTCCGGCTCTGCTCGGGGCTGTAAAAAGTCCCTTTTGGCGGGAGAAAGGCTGAGCCGAAACCCGCAGCCGGAGAAACGCAGCCCGGTTACGGTACGCACGGGAAAAACAGCCTTACGAGCGGCCGGCAACAGGCCGGCCTTCCCGGGCGGGCGAGGGCCGGGGCCGCCGGGCTCCCTTCCCGCCGGGCCGGGCTATGCCTCCGAAATAACCCTCTATTTTAAAGGAAACTTTCCGTGGGTGTTGGGTCGGGTGGCGGGGCCGCGGGGAGCAGGCAGCCGTGCCCGGGACTTGCGGGAAGTGTGTGGAGTTTGCCATCCCGTTTCCTCCCTGCCGGCCTTTCCCGGGCCGTATCCCGGGGAAAAAAAAAAAAAAGAGAGAGGAAAAGAAAAAAACAACAACAAAACCAAACGACCGCTAAAAAAAAAACAAACGAAGAAACAAACAAACAAAAAACCCAAAACACCCCTAAAATAAAAACTAAACCAAACCAATCCAGAACCAATGCATTTAGCGGGGACTGAATGCGCCTGATTTTCCACCCTTTCTTGCTTCTGGCCTCCGCCGGGACCGACTTCCCGGGGCGATCCGGGCCGCTCTCTGCAGCCGGGGCCGGATCTCGCTTTCCCCGGCGGGCAGCGGCTGCCGCGCCGAGGCCAGGCGGCGGGGAAGGGAGCGGGGCGGCGGGAGCAGGGAGGGAAGGGGGGGTCCCGGTGGCCCGACTCACCTGTGAACCTGTCTTTTGTGTACCGCCTGTTGCTCTCCATCCAGGGAAAGGTGAGCCCCGTGAGACTGTTCATGCCGTTCACCGCCGGCACGGCGGCGGAGAGGGGCTGGTGCACGCCGCCGGTCACCGGGCGATGGGCCGGGACGCGGATCACCCCCCCGGCCGAGCTCAAGGTGTTGCCGTTCATGCTCACCGCCATGTTCACGTTGTAGGAGCCGGGCAGGCCGCCCATGCTGCAGGAGGTGCCGGTGTAGGCGCCGGCCGCGCCGCCGCTCGCCCCGTAGCCACCCGTGACCGTGTTGTAGGCGCTGCCCACGATGCAGCCCAGCCCGTAGTCCGCCGAGTCCTGCAGCCGCGGGTGCGACACCATGCAGCTGCCCGGCTCCGACGTGTTGAGGATCTGGTCGATGCCGAAGCTGATGGGCTCGGCTTGGCCTTGGTGCAGGTGGTGAGCCCCGAGGTGCTCCATGCCGCCGCCCGGCCCCGGCAGCGGAGCCGCACGCAACGCCCCGGGGCACCGGGGCCGGACCTCCGCGCCGGGCCGGGCAGCACAGCCCCGCACCGCCCCGAAGCACGGCAAGGCCACGCAAGGGAGCCGCGCACAGCCGGGACGCGCCGGCTACGCGCTCGGTCCCATGGCAGGGCGCCCGCGCACCCCGAGACGCACCAGCAGAGCCACGCACGGCCGGGACGCGGCAGCCACACGCTCAGCCCGAAGACCCGACAGCAGAGCCATGCGCAACCGGGGCACGGGAGCCGAGCAACCCCGCAGCCCGGGACGCGACACCCGTGCCCGGCCGAGGCACGGGAGCCGCACACGCGAGGCGCAGCCGCTCCGCACTGACCCGCTGGACCCAACAGCCTCCGGCAGCAGAGAAGCGACACCCACGCACGCCGGTCCCGCTCCGATGAGACCCGGTGCCCCCACGCCGCCGAGACCCAACCAAGACGCCGAGCCGGGAGCCGCTCACCCGAGACACACACACACACGAAGGTGCCCCGGGGACCCCTCGCCGCCGCAGGCGGTGGGGAGCCGAGAGCCCCGCGGAGCGGAGCGCGGCCGCGGCGGAGTGCGAGTGCGAGCGCCCCGCTTGCCCATCAATCACGCTACCCAAGGCCTGCTGCTCCCGGGCCCTCACTCTCCATTGGCTGGATGCTGAAAAGAGCCGAGTGAATGACAGCAGAGAAGAGCACACGAGAAAAGGAGTTTCTTCTTCCCCAGCTCCCCCCCCCCAAAAAAAAAAAAAATCACCACCCGCCTCGGCCTTATAAAGTCAGCGCTGGGTGCGCACAGGGCATTGGGGTGGGTAAAGGAGCAGCAGGTACCCGGCGGCAGAGGGGGACGTTTTGTCTCGGAGTTTGTGGCCTTGGGCTGCTGAGGGGGGGGGGAGGTCCTGGCTGCCAGCCCCCCGGGGGGGGGGGGCCCTGGGCCGTGATCCCCGTGGGCTGCCAGCTGATCCCGTGCGAGGCCTGAAGCCGGGGGATCCCCTCCTGGAGGGGTCGCAGACCCACCGTGCCCCTTTTCTCCGGAGGGGGTTGTCTCCATTTCAAAAGTCAGCACCTCTCAGAAAGCCGTGGAGGAGGAGGGGGATCCCCCCATCTCCAGACCCCAGAACGGGGGTGGTCAGGAGGGCCTCCACGGGTGCCCAGGCCCGTGGAGGGGGTATCACGGGAGGAGGTGATGGGCGCCTGGGGCACACCTCCCCCCAGAGAACCCGGCTGTCTCATTCCCCCGGGACGAGGGCCGGCCCCAGCTGCTCCCCCCGGGGCAGCGCCGTACACGGCGGCGGGGCGGGGGCTGGACCGGGCACCCGCTGCTGACGGCCCCGGCCGCGCCTTCGCCGCCGCCCCCTCCCGCGCCTGCCCGCGGGGAGATGAGTGGTTTCGTTGATAAATAAATAAATAGAGAAGTAAATAAATATTTTTTAGAAATTGAAAGCCGCTGCCGTGATTTGCTGCAAAACTTGTTTTGGCCCTGGCCCGTCGGTGCTCCTGCTCCGCGCAGCTGGGTGGGGGGCAGAGCAGCCTGTGGGGCTGGGGGCACGACCGGCTCCAGCCCCCTGCCCTGCCGACCGGCTCTGCCCAGAGCTCCAGCTCTGCGGAGTCGAGGGTTTTCCCACTGGTTTGTGCTCTGCCAGCACTGGGCAGCCCGCTGCGACCTCCCTTCTCCTGGCTGGGGCCGACAGGCCCCCTCCGCCTCGGCTGGGGCAAACGCTGCCCTCTACGTCTTCGATGTGCCAGTGCTTTAGTGCCCACGGGGGACCGTGGGGGTCCTGCAAGACAGTCCGCTCTGGGGCATCCCCCGTGCAATACAAATGCACTGGCATAGGAAGTCGTGCCCATGCACTCAGGTACACCTCCTCACTCACCGCTATACATACACATATCCCATCTGCATTCTCACATACACACACACCCACTCACACGGCCTCACCCTCACAAACACACACGCTCACAAACACCCTCATGAGCTCACAGGCACCCATGCTGCCACACAGTCCCACGCATTTGCTTGCACCTACATTTGTGCACACATACTCACATGCCCCCCCATTCTTACAGACACTTACAACCCTCCCTGCACCCACACAAATTCACACACATGTGCATTCTCACTCACACCTTCATGACTGTATGCATTCACATGCGCATTCACACATGCACATTCACTCCCACAACACACATCAATGCACCCCTATACCTATGCATTCAGACACCTCCAGACACACACACGCACACACTGACACACCAGTGCTCGTGGGTTCCTGCCACCCTCACCCCAGCCACAACCCTGCTGTGACACCCCAAGACCCACCACTATCACCGCACCCACCACCATGGCCCCACGCTGGGGAAGCACTGGAGGCACAGCGGGCAGCAGCAGTTCACAGCCGCCCCTCAGCCCTATGCCCAGCTGGTGCCCAGTGCCCGGCTTGCTCCCCCTCCACCGCCCAGCCCTGCCTGCCTGCCGGGGTCAGGTTTCCCCCCCTCCCTGTACCTGCCTCAGTTCTTGACTTCTGAACTCTTCAGGGAACTCACTGGCGCCAGCTCCATCAACCAAAGTCCTTGTGGTTAGGAGGAGCTGGGAGGGGAGGGAGGGAGGGAGGGAGCGAGGGTTGGGGCCAGCCGGGGCCAGGAGGCTGCCCTCGGGCAGGGGGCCTTCTCATCCCCCAGGGCTGCAGCTGCCTTTGCCCTTGTCCAGTACCAGCCTGGCCTTCTTCTCCAACCCCTTCCCACATGGGGGATGTGGGGCAGACCCTGCTCACCAGCCCTGAGCATGTCAGTTTGTCTCCACAGGGAAGTGGCAAAGCATGCCATGCCGGCCTCGCACGGTGCCACAGAGTCCCCTGGCACTGAGCGCTGACATCCAGAGGGACCCAGCTCTGCTGCTGAGACCCGGGAGCTGCCCTCTCTCAACAGTCTTCTGATGCTGCTTGTGGATTCCAAAGGCCCCGGTCGATGCTGGGCAAAACCTTTGGCCTTCCCTGTGCCAGAGATCCCCCAGGCTGAGCAGATGCTGAGGGCCCTGGAGGGACTGGCCCTGAGAAATCACAAGGTCACCACCAGTGAGCTAGGCTGGCTAATGAGGGTCACAGCCCCCAGCTGCTGAGCCCAAGGTAGAGGCTTTCAGGCAATAAAACAGACCAGGAGACAGACTACAGGTAAGTCAGGTCTTCCTCTGCCCAGCACCCGGTGAGGACAAAGCAGAAGGGCAGGCAGGGCTAGGTCCCAACTGGGATTCAAGCCTTCTGGAAGTCAATGGCAATTATTGATGGGTTTTGGGAGGATGCACAGCCCCAGGATTTAATCCCTGCACAAGCCACAGACCTCACCTGCAGCCTTAGGAAAGCCACACAGCTTCTGGCATTGGAAGTCTGGGCACTGCACATCTAAGCTTCAGGACAACACCCGGTTCAGATGCTCCTGTTCAAATTGGTGCTGACCTTAGTTTCCCCTTGGGCTCTCTGCGCCTGGGGCTTGAGCAGTGCTGTAGAGCACAAGGTTCTGGAAATAATCCATCTCATGAGAGCTAGCAATTAATTTGTAGCCTTTGCATCCAGCTCCCTAATTTGGGGGGGTAAAGAGGACTTCAGTCCTCTAAGAGGACACGCAGTGCTGCAAGCTCACGCACCAGGATATACCAGGGACAGTCTTGGTGCTTTTGGGTTCACATCCCAACAGGAGCATTTACAAGGGTCAGCACCCGCTTGGAGGTGCATCCAATGATCCTACAAATGGATGCCTAGGGCAGGGAGCAGAGGCACCCCAGTCCAGCTGGCTCTGCCTGGCTGATGCTTGGAGTCAGATCCCCAGCCAGCATCCTCCCACCAGCTGAGGGCTGGATTTGTCCATCTTTGCTAGGTCTCTGGATGTCAGGCCCTGCAAAAAATCACTCAGAGATCACACTAAGCAGAGCCCCGGGGAGACAGGCATTCTCAGGTGTTTGCCCTAAGAGCTATTTAGGGCAGTGGGGTTTCTTTTCTGGCCAGAGAAATCTTTTTCTGCAGGAAATATCAACAAGCTGGATCAGCCCTCTTCAGAGGTGGAAGAAAGTCTCCAATGCAGGCGCTGTCACATGCACTAAGTTACTGCAAAATCAGTACATGGAGGAGCCCAATGCCGTTAGTGTCTACTTCTCCAGAGCGTCTCACCCCTTTCAAGCACCCATGGCCACTTACTTATTCCTGCCAGCCTTGAAACTTTTGTTCCCCCTCACCTGCCCCAAGCAGCTGCTGGGACAGGCTCATTTCCAAATCAGTGGTTCAATCCTGTCCCAGCTGAGGGTTGCGGGCTTGTTATGTCCACGCTGGGAGATGGCAATGGAGACTAGGGTCCTTCCCGTGCTGTGTAAGGCTCCCCTCTCCCTCCCCATGAAGGCCTGGGGATCCTTTCTCAGGTTGTCTCATTGATCGGGTGCATCTGCCTCCTGCTAGCGGAGACAGGCAGCCCAGCCAGGGCCTGACCTCCACCCTCCACTCCCCTTTTTCTTCTGCCTTGCTGGATTTCCAGGGATCCCCTTCACCACTGAGCTCCTCTACAGCTCGGGGCTCCCAGGAGCTTGGCATCGCAAGCTGCCTCCTTGCCTTGCAGCTGCTGGCCAGGAGACTGCTGTGAAATACAAGCCTTCCTGCAGGGGCTGGGGACAAAAGTGGTGTGTCTGGGACCTTGGCAAGGTCCCAGGAAAGCGCACTGGGCTCACTCCAAAACCTGCACTTGGAGCAGTGCTTTCTGGAACCTGTAAGTTCCTCCTATTTTCCTAAAAGGAGAGCTGCAGGCAGGTGCGCGGTGACAAACACACCCTCGCCCCATCAGCAGAAGGGTGTACCCCGACTCCTTCCCTTCCTCACTACTTAATTCGTTTAATTCATTGGGCTGGGGGCTCCCCCAGCCCCGGGTGATTATTCACCCTTCTGCACGTCCATCACCTCCCGCAGCTCTTTCTCTCTCGTCCCGACCCCTGTGAAATCAATTACGGTGGAGGAACCGGTGCCCATGGGGGGCCGCGGGGGCCCGGACTGCGCACAGGAGCCGGCCAGAGAGCCCTGCCAGGCGGCCCCGGGGCACGACGGCCCCGCCGGGCAGCCCCCGCCGCTGCCCGGAGCAGGGGGACGCGGTCCCCGCTGCCGTCGGGGCTCTCTGCCTTTCAGCGCTGCCGCTCCCTCTGAGTTACGTCGCAAGTGTCGCGACAGCCGCCGATAGCGAAGCAGGGCGAGCCCCGCACCAACCAGCCGGCCTCCCGCGGCGGTGCGGGCTTCCCAACGCGAAATCTCGTTTCCCGCAATTCCCACCGAGCCCCAGCCCCTGCGGAGGGTCCCCGGACCCCGCCGGCGGAGGGGGCTTTGCCCCGGCTCCGCGTCCGCGGGAAGGGCGGGCCGCGCTTCCTGCGCATTAAAAGCAATTAACACCATTTGGGGAATTTTTAATTGCTCTATAAAGCACGCTGTAAATAATTACTCCCAGCTCTGTTGATCCCTCGAATACGCACTGACAGTTGTAATTTATGGCTTTGGAAGCGTGGCCCCTTGTATTCAGCATAACTCCTTATTACAGTAATGACTTAGCGCCGCTGCACTTAATGAGTATAAAGTGCCTAGCGCAGCGGGAGCCGCAGCATCGCACGAACTTCGCCCGCAACAATATTTCTCCCCTTTATGGTTACAAACGACCGAGGGGGTACGAGTTAATATCAGCGGGGAAGGAGCGGCGGGGCCGGGGGAGCGCAGCAGGGCCCGGGCGGGGAGCGCGGCCGGCTCCGCGCTGTCAACGACATCTCCCGGGGGCAGTTGCTGTCTACCAAAAATAAGTATTTAGAGCAGTTCGCAAACTCTCCCATGGCCTCCTGGTAGCCGCTGGCTGCCTGGAGAAAATGGGTTCGGGAGAAGGAAGAGAACGGTCACAGCTCATCGCATCTACGGGCGCAGGCAATGCGGGTGCCGCGGAGTCCCGAAGGGCAGGTCGCCCAGCACCCACCACCCCCCCGGCTGTCTCCCTACCTCCCACCGCCCCGGGACTGACAGGCTCCGTGCAACAGGCCGGGGGGCCCGGCAGGGATGAGAGCCCCCCGGTCGGGGGTACCCGCGGGAGGGGAGGGAGCGGGGTGGTGGCCGATGGGGGCCGAAGTGCCCGGCGGCGTTCCATGAATATTCAATGTTGCCGGTTGCCGGAGGAGCATCTGCCAATAAATTATTGGTCCTGCGGCACCAGCCCCTCTCTCCACCGTGCAGAAATGCGTGTAATCCCATTAGCCCCGTCCCCTTGGCCACCCGCCCCGCACCAGCCCCGCTAATGAACGGCGTCTGGCCGCCACCCCCGAGGGCACCGACGGCAGCGGGGGACACCGGGGGCTCTGCCCCGTTATTAACTCCCAGCTTAATTACGCTCGCCGTGCCAGTTAATACAGCCGTGCGGTAAGGGAGCAGACGCGTGCTGGACACGCGTGTCGCTCCGCCGCCTCCCCCTGGCTATCCCCCCGCTCCCAGAAGCGCTGACCCCTGCGACAGCCAGGCCTGTCGCGACCCAGAGGGTGGCAGTCGTGATATCGCCCCCGATCCTGCGGCTCCCCCGCGCCCATGGGGGCTGCTCGCCGCTCCGACCCCGGCTGCCGGCAGCTGCCTTGTTTGTTCGCTCGCCGGGGGAGCGGCGGCTGCTTTTGTCTCCTGCCCGCCCCGAGCCCGAGGCCTTTTCCCCATCAGACAAAGTCCTGTTTTGCCAACAGATCCGCGTCTCTCTCCTCCCCGTCCCCCCCCGCCCCCGTCTTAAAAGCAGCCCTCGGGGGCAGGGGCGCAGGCAGCTCCGCAAACGCCGTGCGGGCAGGGAGCCGGCACGCCCTGCCGTCTCCGCTAACAAAGTAGCTTTCACTAATGAACAGGAAGATCCAATAATAATGGTCTTAATTATTGCAAACATTGTTACGGGCTTAGCTCTAAAAACCTCAAAATCCTCCTCGGTAAATCCTTGCGTTTATTTATTTATCCCCCCCTCCCCCCCTTCCCGAGGTTAATTAGCACGCAAAAAGCAAATACAAACTATGGCAGAACCAATGGGTAAACTTAAATCTAATTTGCTGCTGTTTGCATTAGCCTTTGGAGAGGAGGGCCGGGCAGGAGGGGCAGCCCCCCCCCCCGCCGCAGGCAGCTGCCGTACAGGTGGGCGGCTGCGGGGACGAGTCCTCGCCCTGCCCGGGGGTCCCTTCGGTCCCCGAAGTTAGGGGACTTCGGCGGGTTCAGACGCTTTTACTTCGCCGGCAGAAATACATCCGAGACCTGGCAGGGCGCTGACAAAACTCGCCGCACGTCGTTTGCAGCGCAGAAAGTGCGGAGGAACAGAGCGTGTTTGGGATTAATCGTGACAAAAAGAAAGGGGGGGGGGGTGATCCAGAAATAGAAAATTATCGGGGTTTCCAAACCCTAATCCCCACCCCACTCGCTCCCCGCGGAGTAAAACACCCAGCGAGCTCCGCCCGGGGGACCGATGCCCCGGGGATGGGGAGTACAAGGGATTATCTGGGTTTAAACGCAATCGGCCATTTACGCAAATAGCATTCTCCACACTTGTAATTTTAATTAATTAATTAACTGCATTTTCCATTGTTGTATTAATTGTATTTTCCACCTGTAACTAGTTGTAATTTCCAGTGCTGCCGATTCACCGAGCAAGCACGGGGCGAAGGCAGAGCCGTCTCCACCCCAAAGGTTTTGCGGATGCTGTTTCTAACCACCCAGGTGGAATCCCGAAAACCGGCTTAGAGAGTGCACGACAGAAAACAAACAAATTAAACACGGTGTGTAAACATAAGCTGGGGACAAGAGTAGGTGACACCGGTTTTTCAGTGCCATGCACATCACCGGCGGCTTTGAATTGCCAGCCGCAGTACCGAGAGGGTCGGGGGTTTGCGTGAAGTCGCTGTTTCATGTCACTGCTCCCTCCACGACTTTGCGGAGCGGGAGCTTGCGGGACCCCAGCAGAGCCCGCAGTGCCTCGGTGGCCGGTGAGGGTCACCCATGGACACCGGGGGCACGAAGGGACGTGGGTGGTTGCAGGTGGGGAAACGAGCTTTGATTTCTGGGGACAAGTGCTTGAAGGCTCCGAAAGAACAGAGCTGTCCGAGGCGTTAAATAATCTGCCAAGACGGCTCTCTCCTTTCTGTACCACTGCTATAGCTAAGCTCCGTACAGCATGCCTGGAGAAACAGGGACAACTTCCAGCAGCTCATACCCTGCTGCAGATTTCCCCCAGAATTGGAAGTGGCAGGAGCCGGGTCTTCAGAGATGGGGGGGGGGGGGGGGAGAAGTGCACACCCAGATCTGAGCTCCCAGGGTCGGAATGATGTATCCAGGATAAAACTCTGCTCTTCAGACCCTGCTATCGGTCTCTGAGGTCCTGCACAGAAATGCTGGGCTGGTTGGGTGAATTTCAGTCCCAGGAGAAATCCTAATTCATCACCGTGCTTAGCGGGCAGCATCTCGGAGCTGAGCCCCGAGTGCAGCCTCAGCGGAGAGCCTCGCAGGTGGCATTAGGAGTACGAGGTAACGCAAGGCAATGAGAGAGCTCGGAGGAATATTTGCAGAGAGATGCCAGGGTCTGACAGAGCCTAGTGCAGGAAGAAGAGCCCTTGCAAAACCCGGACCATACCCCAGCCTCGCTCAGTTCCAGGAGCAGCTCAGTGGCAAAACTCAAGCTTAGACAGAGTTCCATCAAACACTGAACTCGCTACAAGGGAAGCAGCAGGTCTGATATCCCCTTCTCAGGCTCCCGCAATCCCCCCAGCATTTTTTTTTTCCCCAGGATTTTTACTGCTCAGAGGAGATGAGTCAAGACATTTCCTTCTCCCCTTTCATAAATATTGCATCTCCCAAATGCAATTACCAAGGGCGAAGCGACACAAGTGTTTGCTAAATAAGATTATGTGATAATGTTAATGTATTTTATGCCTGTGCTGTGACACAAGACAATCCCCTATTAATAACAGCTCAATGAGATGTGGAAGTTCTTAACAGGGTGCTTTTGGGGATTGAAAATTTTTCTGCACCAGGGGCAAGGCAGGAAGGGAGGCAGGGCAAGGGAGGAAGAGCCGTTCCCAGGGATCAACTGAAATGGCAAGTGGAGCCCTAAGTAGCTCAAAGGGTCTGGTTGTGCTGTAGGTAACACACAGATCGGTTAGCTGCTAACAGGGTGTAAATCACTCACAGGACATCATAAAGCAGCAGGCCTAGGGAGGCTCATGCACAGTATCATGATCCTGTGGCTGAATTTGTGTCTGGCTATCAGCCATGCATTACCCAGCATTTGGGGGCTCTGTGGGCTCATCAGAAGTGCTCCATGCGAGCCCACGCATCTTCAGCTATTAATAATGGGCAGAGCCTCACCTCTCTCCCAATGCAAGACCAAGAAAAGCAACAGCAAAAGCCATCCCTCAGTCCAACTTCCCTCGGTCAGAACAAAATACCCACATCAAACCTTCGCTCTCCTCTGCTGATCTCCAGCTCTCACCTTTATCTGCTTGTCTTCCTCTCTCCAGTGGCTGTGTCCATCTGCCATGTCCTATTGACACGTCCATCCCTCATGGTCTTCTGCCTCTATTGTATGACTATCAGCCATGTGCCCATTTGCATATGGTCAAAAATAACTAGGGAAGTTGGCTGCCCAGCCTGAGACATTTAGATGTGGCCCCTTTTTAGAAAGTCCTTTGAAAACTCTGTACTGCACAGCCCAAGCTTTTCCAGGAGTCCCCGCTCCCAGTGCCCACAGGTTAACAGAAAAGTACCAGCTTCCAGGTCCATCCACCTGCAGGGCACACAGCAGCCCCACGATGACTTTGCAGGACACTGTGGGAAACGCAGCAACTTGCCTGTGCCAAGCCACCCACGGGGCACCATGCTGAAAGCGTGAGCAGCCCCAGGCCTCCAAGTCAGAGGTTCCCCTGTAGCCCTCTCCTGCTTCAGCCCTTGAGCGGACACAGCGTCCCTCCCAGAGCTTGGTCCTCTGGGTGGCAGGGCCATCATCCCCATGTTGATGCAAACAGGGTGATACACGAATCCTTTGCCTTCTTTGATGCTTCCAGGGCAAATTCCTCCAGAGCCTGCAAAGTTTGGCTCTCTATTTCACATTAGCACTAGTTTGTAGCTGCCCTCTGGCCCGTGGGGTGGAAGGTCAATCCTTTATTTACTTAGTCTCTCACTTAGTTCATTTGCAGCCCTTTCAGTGCTTTGGATAACAGACATAAAGCGGACTGCTAACCTGCTCCCTGGCCAGGAGCCTCCACTCCCCAACTTCTGTGCCAGGGAGAAAAGCATTATCTTCTCCAGGAGATACCAGTGCAGCACAGCGAGGCAGACTGGGTGGGGACCAGCTCTTTCCTACCCAGGGGCAAGATCTGATTCAGCATGGAATGAAATGAGGGATGCAGATGCTTCCAAGCACTGACATGCTCAGGTGAAAAATCGTGAATGGTAGGGGAAAATTATATCCCTGACATCACCTCTGTTCTGGCAAGTCCTGCTTGCTGGTGCCTCTGGAGCTGGTTGTACCAAGTCCTTCGCTGTCCTGTGGAACAGCAGCATCCCTGGCCATTGCAGGATCCTTGTGCCGTTGCCCTCCCTGTGTGACTCAGGGCCTGTCCTGGGCCCATGAGATGCTGCTGCACCCGTGAAACCCTCAGCAGGCAAAGCCAGAGCCCCATGCTGAGCTGGGGAATGTGCCAGCTCCAGGCTCTGTGCCCAGTGCAAGAAGCCAGCTCCCCCCTGCTCCGTGCTGTTAGAGCATCCCCAGGATGCGAGAGCCCAGTGGGTCCCAACCAAGCCCTGGACCCACTGGAGTGGCTGATGCGTGGGCTTAAAGACAGAAAGTCTCCCAAAAGCAGAGAGGTGCAGCTCTGTATGGCAGCCACAGCCCCCCAGCCAGGGCTGGCCACAAAACCAGCAGGTTTCAAACCTTGTCTGCTTGCATGAGCCCAGGGAGTGGCATCTTCCCAGACCTGTCCCACCTGGGGACAGCCACTGCTGAGCATCTCTCCCCTCATTTGGGATGCTGCAGCTTGCTGTGGGGTGACTGAGCCTGCCCTCAGCCCCCCATTAACTGTAAGTAACATCAAACCAAAGCAATCAATAGTAGCAAACAAGCAGTATTAATAACTAAACAGTTATCAAATCATTACTGCTGAATAATATTCATACTAAAAGAGCAAATTAAAGTACTTCTCAAGCACACCCACACTTGTGCAGGGTTTAGGCTCTGAAGAAGCAGATGAGGGATCTTGGGTCTCTCAGAGAAGACCATGCACCAGATGTCTGCACAGGAGCTGGAGGACAGTCCTGTCCCACCCTCTCCCAACAGCAAGGGACCTGCAGTGCTGCTGCAGGCACCACTGGCTGCAAGGAGCGGAGGTGGTTTCCGAGGGTCAACCGAAGGCAGACACAAAAGGGGTTTCCTTGAAGGCTCTGGGCACTAGGAGGGAAACATGCCCTTTGCGTGGGTGCCCCAGGCTGGGTGTTTATTCAGGTCCTGCAGAACAATGCCGCAGCCAGAAAAAACAGCCTCCCCCCTCCACAGGCCCAGCCAGAGGGGACACCCCTGCATCCGTCTGTCGGTCCATCCCCCCCCCCCCGACCTCGTCCCCCAGGTGGGTGAGCAGTGCCTCGGCGCACAGCCATGCTGCTCCTGTTTGTCACCACGGTAGCTTTTTTTTTTTTTTTAAATCTTTTTGTTTCCGTGCTCTCCCATTTCTTTGGAGGATGGGAAGCAGCAGCTTCTTGGAGAGGAGGTTGGGGATTTGGGGAGTTTCAGGCCAGGAGGGAGCATCAGCTCATCCATCCTGACCCCCTGCTGCAGCCCTGTCCCATAGCATCCTCTGGCTGCACCAGTGCCAGCTGTAACCCAGCACACACTCCTGGGAGCCCAGCTGCACCCACTGCACATCTGGCCCAGGGAGATCACCCCTGCTGAACAACCGAGCCCCTGCTCTAGGGATCTTGGCAAGCCCCAAAGCTGGCTGCAGCTGAGATCAGGGGAGGGAAGGGTGACCACAGCCTGTGCTGTGGCCTGTGGTCCAGCCCATCCAGACTTTCAGAGGACAGAGGCTTCCCAAGACAATTGCAGCCAGGGATGGTGGGGTTTCAAGGCAGCACTAAGCTAAGCTCTAGCATCCCCTGCGCAGCCACCTTTTGCTGGGCAGCCAGGAGAAATCAGCCAAACAGGAGCTGTGCCCCTGCTGACGGTTATAGGGCCAAGGCTGAGCTGTGCCCCAGGTGCTCAGCATTTAGCAGGATTAAACTCTCACAGCAGTGGGGAGTTTTTATCAGCTAGAGGATGTTGCAAGGCAGTGCTCTGGCTCCAGACTGAGCGCTCCACCTCCCGATTGAGTGCTCCTTGTTTTCCCTGAGAGAGATGTGTTACCACTTTGATTGCATTATAGGATGTGACAAGCTGATCCCTGCCAGGAAATTAATAAGTCCCAAAAACCTTGCCCATCCATCACCATCCCAATCAGCTACCTAACGCGCTACCCACCCTGGCCACACACCCAAGGCTGCTGGGCACTGAAGGTCACCGAGATCCTGGAAATTTCACTTTCCGAGGACTTAATGCTGCTGCCAGGCTGGCAAGGGGCCCAGATCACCATTGGGCCAGCACATCCCAGTCCTACCCACACAGTAGCAATGGCTGTTTCTCCTGCTGATGCCTCCTTCCAGGCTGCTGTGTTTGACCAGTGCCTGTTTTACCTGCCTGTTGCCCATTGGACACACTGAGGCCATCATGGTCCCAAGTGCCAGGGCCATGGAGAAATGCCCTATGACTACCAGCAAACTCAAACCTCATGTTCAGCAAAGGCTGGGACTGGTTAACATGGAGCTGAAAATGAAAGCAGAAAACCTGGGAGAATGGAGAAGTGTCTCCTCACTGAAACAGAGCAGGGTTTTGGAGAAAAAATTGAAGGAAAATTAATGAAAGTGGTTCTAGGATATATCAGTGGGGAGAGCATCATGCCAGGGCTGCCTTTCCCAGACCAATGGTGCAAAGGGGCACTTGCAAAACACTAGCAAGTGGTAACAGTTTTCAGAAACCATGATAAAAGGAGCTGGAAGGTCAAACGGATGAAGGCACTTCCAGCTCCTGAGGGTTGGCTGGCTGTGCTCCCCAGGGTCTGGTCCCTGCATGCTGGCATACCAAAACTGGTACTTAATGTGCTCGCAGCCTTGTAGAATTTTTTATGAGACACTGGTGCACCACGACACATTTGCTCATGCTTGCAGCTTACAGGGTGGATCCCCTGAAGCTGCTGAGGGGTTTTGGGGCACTGATGTTGAACACCTGATGCTTAGCAGCATGGCGGCAGCGAGATGACAGCTCCCTGGGCTTGTGCCAGGTGAGCAGCCATCCTGCCTGGCACCGCAGCATCCCACTCATGTGCCCCACTGTGTGCATATCTGGGGCTGGTGAGGGGCAGAGGGATGCTGGAAGGTGGGGGAGATGGGGGTCCCCCCATCCCCAGGAGGAGATGCTCTGGAGGGGAGGTCCCTGGTGAGAGACCCAGTACCTGGATATGTCCCTGGGGAAGAGGGCCAGGCTGGTAGCCACTTCTCTCCTGCAGCAATGGGACTGGGGGAGCTGGAGGGCACTGAAACCCCAAAACCTGCCCAGCGAGGACTGGTGACAGCAGACGCAGGGAGTGAAGCAGTTTGCATGGCAGGCAAGGTCAAGCAAAGCCCCTGCTGGTCTTCATGGAGTGAGGGCATTCGCAACGTCCTTTTGCACCTCCCCAGCACAGGGGAAGAGTCTGGGTGGGAGGCAGAGGGTCAGGTCCTGAGGATGGGGTCAGGTCCCAGGGATGGGGATGTCTGCAAATGCTTTCCGATGAGCTGTTTCTTTCCCTGAAAAATGGAATTTCATTAAATCAGCTTTGAAGTAGTGGGGGAAATTCCCATGTTGTGCTTGCACTTCGCTTTGTCTCGATTGGATAATTATGAAAAATACAGCTTTCCAAGCATGTCACTTATTCTTCTTCAACTTAAAAATTTCTCTTCCACCTCATTCTCCAGGCAGTATTTTTTACTTCATCTCAATTGTGGGGGAAAAAAAAAAATCTTCTCTATCTGGTGCTAAAAGAAAAGAGAGACAAAACCTCTCTGATTTAAAACTTTCTCACCAACAAAATAAGGATGAAGTGAAACTTTTTTTTCCCAACCATCTTTGTTCCTCTTGAAAATTTTCAAAAGGAAAAAAGCCACCAAAACACAAAAACTCAGTGGTTTCCTCCCCGAGCTGATGGAGATCTCTCTAGAGGAAATGCGTCCGATAAGCTAAAGTAAAGCCGCCTCCCCTGCTTTATCTCAAGCAGTGTCAGATGGGTATTTCTAGCAGGATCTCTTCTGGACACTCAGAGCATTGAATTACTCTCCCATCCCATACTCCTCCACTGAACTGTTTCGGAGCTCCCGGATCGGCGCTCACTGGAGATGCTGGGCAGCCATGCTGCAGTGGGATGTGGTTCATGGCTGGAGGGCAGGCGAATGTGCATCTCCGTCCTTCAACCCACCTGCTTTGCTGGAGAGGGCTAGGGATGCCCCGGGAGTTGCCCTCTCTGCCATGCATTGTAGCTGGGAGGCCCCCATTTCTTCAGGGGTTTTTCGGTCTTAGGAAAGCTGCTTCAGTGCCTCAGTTTCCCCATTAAGTGTTGCAAGCAGCCACCTCACTGCTACCTTTCCTAAAGCAAGCATGGACCAGAAATATTTGCATTTCCTGGCATTAGATGCATCTCAATTCACCCCTAAATCAAAAGCCAGCAGCCCTTGCTTCTGCACCCACACAGGGCCACGCAGGGAACTGAGTCCCTGAAAGCATCCAGATTCCAAAACACCCCATGGCTCAGACTGGACACCTGCGGCCAGCCTGGCTGGGGCACAGATGGCAGTGGTAAGTGCAGGGCTGGTCATGTCCTCACCCCAGCTGGGTCCATTTTCCCCATCTCAGGTTTTGCTGCTAATATTCCCACTTGCCCAGGGAGATAACCCCCTCGGCTGCCATCACTGGGGGATCAACCCGCACCTTCATCCACCATCTCCCTCAGGGCTTTGCATCCAGGCACTGCAATGGGGATGCCCATCCTTGCAGCGGAGAGAGTGCCAAAAGGAGCCCAGCCCGGAAACCCTGACCTAAAATTGCCCATTAATTGATGCCGCTCATTCCCCAGTGATTAATTGTCAAGAGAAACCATGTCACATTTTGCAAGCCCAGACTCCAGCGCAGCGACACCATGGGTCCTTTATCAGCCTCGGGGCCTGCCGCGGCACCAGCCTGTCTGAGCCAGCCAGGTACCTCCAAGTCCCAGGGCTTGTTTGTTTTGGTGTAAGCCTGAGCATAATTGGGGCTAAAGAAAAATACCCACAGCAAAACAAATGCGGCGCCAATGATGGACACAGCCCTGCAGCCAGCACGAAGACAGATGGGAGGAGAGCCTGTCCCAAGAAGCCCAGGTGGAGATGCTTGGAGAGTTCAACACATGGCTGTCGACCGTGCAATTAATTTCCAGTGGCCCCTGTGAGAGCGAAGACACTGGCCAAGCACCTCCTGCAGCCTGGACATGCCCAGGGCCGGAGGGAGAGCACCACCGCATCCTGCTCTGCCCTCCCAGCCAGGGGAGAGGGGCCGCCTGCGCCAGCCACGGGACTTTCTTGTGGCTTTCCTTGCCCCAGCTTCCCCCAGCACCACCCTGAATAATTCATGTACGAGACAGAGAAGGGGATAAATCACAAGCAATGATTAACATGAGTTATTTTACGTGCTGGGAAGATCTATCGGCCTGGCTCTGCCAGGTTGCAGTGATTAATGCAGCGCCGCTCCCCTGGATAGAAGCTCTTACATTCAATTACAGATGCTGGGGGGCTCCCAGGCAGCAAGAAATCAAAGAGAGATGAGGCTGAGTGGGGAGACCCCAGGCCACTGTAAGAGATTTCGAGTGGATCTGCCCCATATTAGCCTCAATCAGGTTTAATGGGGTTCAGACAGGTTAAGGAACCAAACACACACAAAAATCAGGCTCTGACATCCCCATGCATTTGTGATTTAGTGCAAAGCCATCAAAGCCGGTTCTTAGGTCACGTCCATCATGTGAGTCTGCAGGTTTATCAGGCCAGCCCTCTGATGCTCTGAGAGCAGACTAGCCTGGGGTGCAGAGGCTATTTTAAAAATAAATGTAAAAAATGCAACATCCTGGCTTAACTATCATTAATTAATTAACAAACTGAATGTTATTATAATTCCTTCGTAACCACTGACTCCAAATGCCCTTTTTCACCCTGTCCAGGGCTGCCTCTTGTGATGCACTTGTTTCCAGGCCAGCCTGGGAGCTTTGCTTTTTTGGGGCAGTAGCCCTCCTGTGCCCAACTGATTTGTTTCCGATGACAAGCAACCTTACAGAGATGCTTCTGCATCTGTTGGAGGGTCCCCCCCATCTGCTGGGGGGTTGTAGCTGAGCCCTTACCAAGCTTATAGGTGTCAGATGCGATGTGATGAGGTTTGAATCCAGCTCCTGGGCTGGCTCTGAATAGTGACTACTTTTTGCTGTTTGATCTCTCTGCTGTAGTTATACCTGACTCCTTCCTCTCGTGTCATTGGCTTCAGTAATAAGATGCCTGTTTATTCAGACCTAGATCTTCTTAGTCAACACAACACCAAATTTAGGACCGGAAAAGCCACCACTGAGCTGCCTCCATGCGGCTAGGCTATAACTATGTATTTTAGAGCATTGACCACATCAGACCCACAACACCCATTGGAAAGAAGGGGAAAGGCTGTGGTCACAGACCTCTTGGCAGCAAAGCCCCCTGCCCTGCTCACTGGCATGCACAGCTCCAGTTCCCTCCACAGCCTGGCCGGGCTCTTGTTCCCCCCGGCACGGCACAGCGATCTGCCTGGAGGAGTTATATTAGCCCAAGCCATTAACATAGAAAGTTATTAGTAGACTCTTGGGCAGAGTCTATTTTCATATTCATTTGGCTAATTAAATGTAAATCATTGCTCAGGATTACCACGAAGGATCCCAAGCCCCATTAGTTATGCTGTATTCACAGGGGAGAAAGGGTGTCATCCCCGTGCAGAGGTGATTCATGGTCACACAGGACATGCCCTGTCTGCTGTGGCTCTGTCACCCATGGATGATGATAGACTCAGGGGTTGATTTGAGTTATTTGGGCTCCAAGGAGCAGGCACCTCTTCTTTCCACCCACAGGGTCTTTAAAGAGGCGACATCTGGCCGTGGCTTTCCGCGACAGCAGGGCTTGGAAGATGCTCTGTGAGCATCCCGGCCATGATCAATATTTGGAGCCTGCTGGCCCTGGCTGCCCTCCCCAGGGCCTTGCAGAGCATATGGGTGTTCCCAAGCCACCGGCTAGTGTTGCAGCAGCTCTTAAGATGTCACTGATCTCCTCGTGGGGACCCTCTGCTGGTCATGTAGACTGAAGTGGTGGGAGAGTCCAGGGACCTTTCCAGGGTCACACCTCCAGCCTGGTCCCCATGCCCGTGTTGGCACCTGGCACATCAAATGGCAATGCTACAAAATCACCAGCAAATGGGATTTTCTGCTGCAAACAGGACACTGACGGGCTGCAGGTGGGGATAAGAGGAGCAGAGATGGATGCCCCGAGAAATGGCATGGAGACACTTCCCAGTGACCAAGGCACTCACAAGAGGGACATGGTGTCTCCGGTGAGCACTGGCCTCCCGTCTCTGTTTACTGTGTCCCCCATGTTTGGGTCCAGGCCTCGCTGCAAACAGCAGCACAGCTGGATCTGGTTTCACTCCTTTTCTCAAAGCAAACAAACACAGACAGCTTTACCCGCTGTGTCAGCCTGGGGGGCACCAGGGCAGGCGGGCAGCCTTTGTCCTCCCATGGATGCTGCACACAGCCAGCCACAGGCTGGGTTGGGTTCTCCAGGCTGAACCCACCATGCCCCCCCCCCCTCAGCCCAGGCACCAACTCCTCCTTGCACCCCGCTGGTGGGAGAAGCCAGCCCGTCTGTCCACATGGCAGAGGGTCTCAGGGCTGCCATGCCCCTCGCACAAGGATGAAGTCACCCTTTGTGTGGTATGGGCAGGACAGAAGTCAATGCCATGCATGGGTTTGGCTAGCAGGGCTACCTGGAGACTCATGGGCACAGTGCTGCATCCACAGGGTGCGCGAGGGATGTGCAGAGAGGGTCAGAGCTGAGCTGCAAAGCCAAGGGCAGGGGGAAGTGGAGGGGTCCGGGCTGGGGGAGAGCACTGGGCAGAGCTGACGTGCAGTGGTGGTGGGAGAGCCGGTCCAGCCCTGCTGCCTGGTGTCTGCATTTTGGTGCCCATGGCAAAATCCACCTGCCACGCAAAGCAAACCTGTACCTGCCTGCCCCACAGCCTGGGTCCAGCTGCATGTCCTGGCTGGTTGCAGAGGGATGGGCTGGAAGCAGGCCAGGAGTAGGCAAAGGAGCTGGAAGCCAGGGGGGCTTTGCCTCTCTTTGGGGCAGCTCACATGCAGAGCGAACCCGGGCTGCCTGTGTGCCGCTGCCGGGGCAGAGCTGCAGGGGAAGACAAGTCCCTACTTTCTGCCTCCAGCCCCATCTCAAGGTTGGGCAGGTGTCCTTGTTTCAGCTGGGATAGAGTTAACTGTCTTCCTAGTAGCTGGTACAGTGCTATGTTTTGAGTTCAGTATTGGAAGAATGTTGATAACACTGATGTTTTCAGTTGTTGCTAAGTAGTGTTTAGACTAAAGTCAAGGATTTTTCAGTTTCTCATGCCCAGCCAGTGAGAGAGCTGAAGGGGCACAGGACACAGCCAGGGCACCTGACCCAAACTGGCCAACAGGGTATTCCATACCATGGGACGTCCCATCTAGTATAGGAACGGGGAAGTGGGGGATGGAAGTGCAGCTCGGGGACTAGCTGGGTGTTGGTCGGCGGGTGGTGAGCAATTGCATTGCACATCATTTGTACATTCCAATCCTTTTATTAGTATTATCATTATCATTATTAGTTTCTTCCTTTCTGTTCTATTAAACCGTTCTTACCTCAACCCACAAGTTTTACTTCTTTTCCCAATTTTCTCCCCCATCCCACTGGATGGGGAGGGAGTGAGTGAGCGGCTGCGTGGTGCTTAGTTGCTGGCTGGGGTTAAACCACGACAGCAGGCGGCCGGACCAGTGCTGCCAAGGGTCCCTGGGTACTCTCACTGCCCGGCAGCTGGGAGATGGCTTTTTGCTGCAGATAGAGCTGCAGCACTGTGCTCATCCTCTGAATTCCTTGTTTATTTGCCATACGCCACCCAGCTCTCTGGAATCCAGCTCAGTGCTGGTAGCTGGCAGCATCGGCCAAGCTGGGCACACACCTACAACAAGCCCTGCGAGGTGGGGAAAGCAGGGGATGGCATCTCTGGGAGTTCAGGGAGGACATACTGTGGGCAGCCTGTGCCACTTGCCTGCAGTCCAGCGGGCAAGGAAGGAGCAGGGAGCTTACTCCCCATTGCTCCCAGGTACCTGGCAGCCCGCTGCCCCATGTCCTGCCTCTGTGTCGGCTCGCAGCCCCGCCGCACACCAGTCTCCACCGCCTCCTGTTATCAGTCGCTGAAATCCCACCTGTTTTCCCTGCCGTTTGTAGTAGCAGCCCTGTCCATATTAACCCCTGACCCCACCGAGCTGCTCTTTTCTTCTTTCAACAATTGTATTTACCGAGTGCTTGGAGGTTGGCTTTTTTCTCCATGCCAGAGCTCAGCCATCCTGTCTCCAGCCCAGGATGCTTCCTGGCCCTTCCCATCTTGGAGGGTCCATGACGGCCGCAGCCTGGTGCAGGGATGCCGCTCCTGCCAAGCCAGCCAGTGAGTCAGAGCAGCCCCAGCATCCCTGAAAAGCCCGGCAAAAACTGGTGCTCACTTTTTGCTGGGAGATCTTTGGAAGAAGTCACCCATCCTCTCCAGTCACCATCCCTGCCGAGTTCCCATGGGACCCCAGCCTTGCTTGGGTATTGATAGGGAGGGTCCCAGCCTCACCCCTCCCAGGACCAGCTGTGTTCCCGGCTGCCTCAGTCCCAGATGGGGAAAAGTCGGACCTGCCTGGGACCTTGAGAGCCCAGACAGAAAAGGGTTTGGGGGTGAAGGCCAAGGGCAGAGGGTGTGGGGTGGAAGAGCTTCTGCAAACCCTCACCAAGCGAGCCCACCTCAGCCTCAGCAGACTTCCATTCACCCTTCTCCCCTCACTCACCCTTCCTTAATTATTCTTAATGGGCAAGCTCATAAGAGCTTCTATTAACTTTATTACCAGATCAATTAGTGCTTTCTTTCCCCCCTCCTCCTACCCCCATGCTAATAATCCCATCAAATATGAAGACAGCAACTGCACCAGTATCCAGCAACCTGGAGAAGGTGCTGGGAAACGCGACCTAGCCTGAGCTCCAGATGCTTTGTTGGGCACTTCTGAGATCGATGGATCCTCCCCAAGACGTGGCCCAGCACGGCGGGGAGGGAGCCAGGGAGGGGGAAGATTAATTGGAGAAGACTTTGGCACCAAACAACTCCAAAATCCACCGGCGTGAGCTGAGCGGGAGCGGTTTGGCAGCAGGATGCGGCCCTCTTGCCTGCAGCCCTGTGAGCTGGCAGGGTTGGTGCAGCCGGTGGAGGATACAGGTGTTTGTTGGCAGGTCCGGGGGAAGGAGCTGTGGCATCAATCAGAGCTCCACAGGATGGCAGGGATGGGGCCATGGGGACAGGAGATGGGGGAATGGCTGTGGCTACATGCTCTGAGCAGAGGAGAGAGGACACCTGCCTGACCCGCGGGAGAGAGCAGTCCCAGCACCTCTGCTCCACTCTGTGGGGGACATGAGGGAGGATGGGGACACACCAGCCATCATAAGAAGGCTCCAGGGAGCCCTGCATTCCCTTTGGAGAGGGAGGGATGCAGAATACAAGTGCTGGCACTGAGCACATCATCCAGCAATCCTTCCCCGACCTCTGCCCCCTTTGGGGACCCACCCTAAGCACCCTGAAGACGAATGCCCCCTCAACCCTTGGCACAGCCCTTGCATGCACGTGTGTGCTGGATGCGCAGATATGGGAGCTGGCTGCGAGCTGCAGCCATGCTGGATGCCCTGGCTTGCAGCAGGGCCATCACAGCCTGACTGACAGCCCCTAAAGGGGATGTGCATGGAAACTGTGGGAGCGAAAGGATTTTGAAATATTTGACCGGGGGACATTGCTTGGAAAGCAACTCCTCTTGCAGAGACGCCAGCTCCCACCCCAGACCATTTCTCAGCGACCCCTTGGCAGCCCACGCAGTTTGTTCCAGCCTGAAAGGACCCACTTGAGCATCCCAGAAAGGCCACAGCATTCCCAGCAGCCTGAGCCTTGTGTCCTGCTTGTATCATGCTGACGGCTTGCAGCTTTGGCACTTAGAAAGGACTCCGGAGCCACTGCAAAATTCCAGCCTGCCTGGGCCACGGGGCAGCACTATGAGCCCAGGGGCTCAGCGTGGGTTCTCAGCCCCTTGGCCAGCTAGGACAACCAGAAGGGCTGCAGTACGAGGAGGACTCATGCCATTTTCACTAAAAAAGCACTCAACTTGGATGGAGTCCACGGGGCCACCAGGAGTAGGACCCTGCAGAATCAGCTCGCAGTCCCCATGCATTTGGGCCATGCTCAGTACTTGGGTTCAAAGCTAAGAGCAGTACGAGCTGATTCACCTGGCTAGGTCCCCTCCCAGCTCCTGGAGGGTGCCAGATGGGGCACCGTGTGTTTGGCTTGGCAAAAAAAAAAACCAACAGGTTTTGGTGGCTGCTCGCAGCGGCTTCTTCAGGGAGTCATTGCTCCTTGACTACATCCCCTGAGGTGTCCCCAGCCAGAGAGGAGTTAGCAGGGGACAATATCCTGCTCTCCTCATGTAAGGAGGTCCCACTGCCTACTAATGTCACAGGTAGTTTGCTATGAACAACCAGCAATTGGGTGCACATTTATAGACAACCATCCCACAGGGCACTGGGGGTCTCCCAGACCCACTGCAGTGCAGGCTGCTGGCTGAGCACCCCAAACTCCTGCTCTTTGTTATCTTTGCAACTGGCCCAAGGTTACCCTCCTCCTGAAACAGCCTGTTCCCAGGTCCCTGGCTGGACTTGCCCCTGCTCTCACCTGCGAGTCTCCTTCTCTCTGCAGAACTGATCCAAGACTCTTCAGACTCCCAACCCTGAGCCTGTAGGACCTGCCCTGTCCGCCTCTGAGGCTGGACCAGACAAGGTCTCTGCACAGCACCTGGCCAGTACAGGGGTCTCCAGCCCATACAGGTAGAGCCCTCCTCTGCTGCCTGCGGCGTTGTCACTCCCAAGGCTCAAAGAGGGACCTGCCCAGCATTCACCACTTCTAGTCTGCTTCATCGGCACCCCATTCCTAAGGAAGACCTCCAAAGAGAGCTCCTGGCCTTCATCCGCTATGGGCTCTGCAGACTTACCTCCAAGAAGCTCCAGTCTGCAGCTGACCTGGAGCATCTCAGTGGCTCTGTGACCCGCCAGGGACATGTGGGGACTGTGCGTACCTGGGGGGTGTTCTGGGCTGAGCATCACAAGCCTGGGACCAGTCCCAGCCCAGGGACTGGAGGGGAAGGGTAATGCCACTGCCATGGGTCTGGGAACTGGAGGAAACCCAGCCTGAGTCTTCTCAGTATCAGGCAGAAAATCCAGTGTTGTCCCTTGGAAAACTGACCCGAGAGGCTTCTAACTTCATGGTCAAGGGCTTCCCCTTTGCACGTGGAGGTGGCGGGCCCATGAGGCGGGAGAACGATGCTCTGCTTGGTTGGGGCTATTGCTGCCGGGGACGGAGGAGGAGAGAGCAAAGCCTCCCCCCCAGCCCTTCCAAAGTAAACAGGCCTGGGAAATAATAGTCAATGTGAAAGGAATTAAAAAGGCTTCTGCGTGTGTGCGTGTGTATGTGTGTGCGCGAGTCCTGCCAGGTTAATACTGCTGCCTATTCGCCTGACAGCTCCAAGATTGATTACCCGCCTCAGCGCTCTTTATAACTTGATCAGTCGAATTAATCTCTGGCTGCGGGCCCATCTGATGCCAGGCATCACAAATTTAATTTGGAGGTGTACAGGATCTTTTATTCCTCCCTCCCTCTGCCCCCCCCCCCCCCATCCCTGTCCCTGTCCCTTTCTTCTCAGCTCGCTAGCACGCGTGGTGCTCCCACCACCATAGGGATGACCTGGGCTGTCAAAGCTTCCTCAGGGCTGCAAGGAATAACATCATCAGGTAAACCTATGCTACCCACAACAAAAAAAAACAAAAAAAAAAGGAAAAAAAGCTAAAAAAAACCCAAAAAACAAACAGAGGCCAAAGCAGACACTAAGTAAGACATATTAATGTACTAAAGACTTAATGAAGTTTGGGGGGGGGGGATGGAGGGGAAAGTGCTTACTTTATTAGTTTATGGCCGATTAATGGGAACGGTCATTACAATGATGGAGATGGATTGCTCCTATCAAACACAACCACCAGGCCCTTTCGGAAGGTAGAGGGGTGCCGGTGTTAGCGCCTCGCTGCTCGGCTGGGGTTTGGGAAGTAGGGTGCTGGGGAGCGAGAGGAAGGTGGGCTCAGGGTGGGCAGGGGGCTGAGAGGATGCCGGGGGGGGTTCAAAGATGCCATGAGCTGAAGACTGAATGAATGGGGGGTTCAGATGGTGGGACTGAGGGATCAGTGCTTTGGAGGAGGAATCTTGCAGAGGAGAGGACCGAAAAGGGGGAAAGTGAGGAGGTGAAGGAGACTCCATACCAGCAGGCACCCTGGAGGCGATCTCAGGGCCCCAAAGGTGTGTTCAGCTTCCAGGTCCAGAGGGACAGCATTTCAGGTGCATTACTATCCAGCTCCCAGCCAAGGAGAGCACAGGACGGACAGACAGAGTGGCCAGGAACTTGGGATCTCAGCTCCATGGGTGGTAAGCAGCTCTCACCCCCTGCCCCTCCTGGGCTCTGCGCTGAGACCCCCAAGCGGGGTCTGCAGGACCAGGTGCTGGCCAGGATGTGAAAGTCACTTTGGTTCACTCCAGAACACAGTTAAATACCTGCTCACAGCCCAGGTGCCCTGTGGCGATGACCCAGAGGTCCCCAGACAACTCATAATAATCAGAATTATCCAATAACTCTCCAGCCGCTAATTGGTAGTTACCCTTTAGCTCCCTGGGGCAGGGCAGTAATTCTCATCCCCATGAGCCATGCTACAAGGGCCATTTACTAGGGCCAGGGGAATAAATGCAGCAGGGAAACACTCACACTTGCATCCGCTCAACAGCCTTTGATTCCTCCTGTACAGTGTTTGCAGCCCCTTTCATTCACCTCACACCAAAATTTACACCAACCATGGAGCATAATTTACTATTTTTTCCTTTAATGGCCAGAATATTCTCACTGAAGACAGGAGCTGGGAGACAGGAGGGAACATCTTAGACATTTGTGCAAACTTCGCTATTTGTCTGGAAAGCTAAGGTCTGTTGAGCTTCGTATATGGGGGAAAGGGACAGAGGGAGACATGTCTCTTGTCTTTTTCTTGGATGCCAGGGTCCCAGGGCACAGCCAGGACCTGCTCTGGCAGCCTCCTGACCCATCTGCCCTGGCACCAGGTAGCAGAGGTGGAAGTGCATCTGCCAAACCCTTGGAAGAAGCAAACGTGCACCCAAAGCAGCTGCCTTCCCTGTGCAGCCTCATCCGTGGCTGTTCCAGCTGATGTTATACCCGAGCTCTGCCCCAGCCTGGGGCACCAGCCATCCCTTCACCCACTCCCCATCGCTCTGCTTTCACAGACCGTGGCCTTTCTCTGTAAGGTTGGGACCAGCTTATTGAAGACAGTGGTTTGTGGGCTCGCAGAGCAGTGGGAGATTGGTTTTGCCCAGCAAGCTTACTGTACAATTAACCCTCAGGAGCAATGCAAGGCTCTGATGGAGCAGAGCGGGGCCATGGGTTTCCATCCCTTCAGGTCCTCTCCCAGCCCAGCACCTCTCCATCTGCGTGTGTTACCTGGTGCTTCAGCCAGTTTCCCATCTGACTGCTCAACAAGCCTAGGATGACTGGATCTCCGAAGCTTAGTGGAGCAAGCCTAGCTTGCAATTGGGTGTTATGAAGAGATTGAGATTATCCAGGAGCTCATTTGCCATCCCCACCAGCGGTCAAGCTCAGCGGCGAGGGAAGGGCTCGTGGCCGCATGCCGGCATCAAGCAGTGCTGACACTCTCCAGCATCCACGCAGACTCACAGCCTTTCATCATTCCCGAGTGATGAATAACCACCCTAATGAATGGAGGGAAATTGGATTAGTGCTGAACACCCATGTGCTTAAACTGTGCCTGATTAAACCCCCATCTGTGCAGGGAAAGGCCAAGCCTTGCTGCCGCTCAAAAGCCAGGGAGCTGGCAGCACTTGTGCACGGCCTCATCTGCAGCCTGTTCGGACATTTCAGGTGTTCAGGAGCATTTTCCCACTCTACCACTGGCAAACTACCCCTTGAAGGCTGAGCTGGAAAGTTTGGAGCTGGTTTATTTCAGTCTGCTGCCCTGCTCCCAGTGGATGCTTTTGCAACTAGAAGAGGGAAGCTGTACGAGACTTCAGGTCATCTCTGGGCTTGCTACCAGGTCTCTGCCTCAGCTGGTAAAAATCAGTCTCATCCTCCATGCCTCAGTTTCCCCATTTCCAACTTATATGAGCAACAGCTTCTTACATGCAGAGACTGTGTCCCACTAGGAATTTGCCCCAAATTTTCCCTGTGCAGAAGCCACTTCTACCTTTCTTGATGGTTTTTCATAGACCCGTTAGAAACAGCCTGGGGACACTGATGGGGCTGCCAGCTCATAAAGACATGGGTGCCAGGACACAGAGTAAGAAGCCTCCCAGGACCAAGGCTGCAACTAAAGAATTCAAGTCTAGGAGAGATGCCAGGATCCTCTGCAGTTGCTTCTGAAATTACCCAGGCCAGGTCCTATCAGCCTGCCTCCATATACTGACAGCTGTAACTTGGGGTTGCTTAAAGCATCTCTATGACAAAAACACACAGAAAAGGATCCCAGTTTGCTCTGCAGACAACCAGAGCAGGCTAAGCCACCTCCTACCTTGGTGGATGGGCTTATTTCAGCCCCTCTCACTGCTAAAACAACTGGAAAACAAAATGGATCTTATTTTTAAGTGTTTTTTTCTTGGTTTGAACTCAGGTCCAGATTCACATTTTGCCTTTCTCAGTTTCACGAGCCAGGCCTTCAGCACTTGGTGATTCCTTCTCACGAAGTGACCAGGGGCCCTCATGCTCATTTCGATAAGCTCAGTCCACCAGACCCTACAAGGCATTCCCTCTGGGCCCAAAATCCCATCGTGGCTCTTCCCTGTGCCAGCTCCAGTGGCACCTCCATCATCCCACCCAGAAGATTGTGCTGACCTGCTGACCCTCTGCCCCTCCATCCTGGGAAGCTCACAGCCCTTGGATGGCTGTCCCTTGCTGCAGACCCTGGGGACAGCAGTGGGACCTGATGCTGGGCTCCTGCCCGCTGACAGTCCTGGCTGCTTGGGACCATTTTTGGGGAGGAACAGCTGCTGCAACCCATCTCATGGACAAACAACATGCCAGTGCTATCCCAAAGACACACCCCAAGGAGTCCTTTCCACTCCCCTCCCCAGACACAGGACCTTCCATGTCCAGGGCACTGCAGAACACTGCACAACAGTACATCCCACACAAGGATCTGGCCCTACACCCGGTCCCCATCTTTGGCCAGTGCTGCCCCATCCTTCCCCAGCTTCCACACTCCCACGTGGCAGACCAGGAGTTTGATACATCACCAGTCTGAGCGTGAGCCACTTTGGATCAGCACTACCCAGGGTTTGGCTGCCAAGTACTTTTGGCATTGATTTTCTCTCACGCTTGTACAAGATGAGGCTGCAACATCTGCTGAACGGGCATCGGCATGTACTGAAACACAGTCACTGCTCTGATTGACGGCCCAACAATCCTGCAGAAGAACCGAGGAGCAGACAACCAAGCCAGACACCAACTCCTGGGTGGCTTTTCCCAGTTTCCATGCAGGGTCAGGCTGTGTTTGTCCCCGGGCTCCACTGGGTTCACAAGAATGACTGTTGCCTTTTCATCTCATGGAGCTTGGCCACTAATGCTGCTTTAATTGCTGGGCTCCTTTGCTACCAGGTCCCGAGCAGGCAGTTGTGTAGCTGACTTTGTCAGCTGTGTAGCGTCATTGCTGTCCCAGCCTTGCTGGGAGGCGGCTGTGGGGTCACTCCACCCCAAGGGTGCCAGAACAGGGACCCCACAGGCATCCAGGGCAGAGGGCTGCAGGGACCCAGGGGGATGTTCAGCACCGTCCCTTGCCAAGATGGCATTACGGTCCAGCACAGCATCACAAGGGAGCCCAAAAGTCCCCAGCCCCACTTCATGTCTTCATCGAGGAAACTTTCCGATTCAGGACAAGGTTGCCACCAAGGGTCTGTCACAGGTAACGGGAGCTCAGGCTCCATAACACCCGGGCTCCTGCCCTAGACCTCAGACACATCCAGGCAGCTCACCCTGGGGCTGGGACTACCCATCCCAGACCACCCTGTCAGCTCTGCTCCTGCATACCTGTACTCCACCTCCACCAGAAACAACTTCAATCACTAAATCTAACCCCCCCTGCAAGGACTGCTCCATGAAAACCCCAACTCAGCCTGCCTGCAAACACCCCAAATGAGCTTTGTCCCCCAGCTCTGCAAGCAAGGGTGGTGGGGAGCCCTTGGTAATGCACCCAGCAGGGAAGTGCTGCAGGTGCCAGCAGCTCTTCAACCATAATGAAAGTCTCAGGTATCCCAGCCCAGCCAAATCACCTCCTACAGACGCAGCACGGCGCTGGAGTAGCAATAAAAGTGTCAGGGACGTCTCCTCGTGCATCACCAGACTGCAGCATTTTGGGAGCGGCCTGCACAGAGGTTAATTATTACTTCCCTCTCTTCCCCTCTCGCTCCCAGTTTAAGATGGATCTGACTGTCAGGAGGGGTGACAGATGAAGACAAAGCACAGGTACGGCTCCCATGAACTCTGCGCCCGCCTGTATCATCCTAGAGCAGCTGGGAGTGCATGGAGCAGAGCCGGGGGGAGACAGAGGAGGGGGGAGAGTTGAGAAAGCAGCAACCCTACCAGTGCTGGAACAGATCTGCTGTGGAGGACGTGGGGTTGCTGGACTGGGAGAAGAGATATTACAGCTCCTTTCACCCAAATCTTATGGGAGAATGTTTTGTTTCTTCCTTGCCTCTTCGCGCAGCTTCAGGACTTCACATAAGATTGGCAGAGACCTTTCCCCAAACATCAGTGAGAGCATGAGAAAGAGCACATGGTCAGATGCCTTCTGCTCCATGGAGTTCCCATCACTGCAAGCACAAACATATTTGAGTCTCTCCCCCTTGAGATTTAATGTAAGAAAATCTGGGATCAGGGTCCAGCTCTGCTACCATCACAGGTTTCTGAAGTCCCATTCCATAAAGCAGCCTCTGGTTGGAACAACACTCAAGTCTTTTGGGTGGAAGAAGGCTTGGAGGCACTGTTGTGAGCAGTCCCCAGCAGGCAGACAGCTCTGAGCATCCCTCCTCCATGTGCAGTGACAGGTGACTTGTTCTTCACTTTCCTCCCTGGCCAGTGGCTTTACTGCTAACATAATAATTGCCATTAAAACCTTGCTTCAACCACTGGAGGTGGAAGAGACGACTATGATCTTTCTCTCTGTTTCCCAGGACACGTCCCTCTCTCCAGAGAAGCTTTCAGATTTGCTGGCATGTTTTGACCACCTTTGTCCTCCCAGTGACCAGACCCACTGCCAAGGAGGCACCCAGCCCCGCTGTCACCAGCGGGGACAGGACACAGCTGCCTTCAAAGTAGCTCCTCTCAATTTTCCAGCCAGATGGGGAAAATCAGTTCCTATACAGCAGACAGGAACATGTCAGGCTCTCCCAGGAAAAGCCAGCTGCTTTGTCTCCCAGGCAGTTTTTTAGTAGTTAAGGGATGCTGTGACAGGGGAGCGCATGCCCCGCTGTTGCTGGTTTTCCCCGCTGCCCCCACACAGGAATTCCCCAGGCGTCGGGAGCAGGGGCCAGCCTTTTCTGCTCCAGGAGGGTTTGGAGGGGTTTGTCAGGAAGATGGATTCATGCCCCTTCCCCTGGTGCTCCCCACAATCTGGTTTAGCTCTCACCCATGTGGAGGGGGTGCCAAAGCAGCACTCAGCATCTGGCTTCAGGGGGGCTGCAGGCTGGGAACTACAAGCCTGGGAGATGGGCTGGCTCCTCAGGGCAGAGTAGCACCCAGGTCTCCATCTCCTGCCTCCCCCTTTCCCATGAGCACAGACACTGCAGCCAGTTCAGAGGGGTAGAGCCACCCCCAGGCACCCAGGATAGGAAATTACCCTCATTCCCATTCCCAAAAGGGTTTGGATTTTATCCCATGCCATGAGCTGAGGGATGAGAAATGCCAGCGCTGGCAGTTTTCATCCGCATGGAAAGGCTTTCATGGATGACCCCAATGGGAAGGTCTGCCTCAAGCCGTTCCCAAATGGTGACTTTCCTTTCCAGGCTTTCCGGCTGTTTCAGCCTTGTTTGATGCCATTTAGCTGCAGTTGCTGAAGGAAACATCACTTCAAATTAAACCAAAGGGGAGCACTTCAGCTGGACAACTTTGAAGTAGGAGGTTTTGATAAAAGCCTGTATTTCCTCCCACTCTTGATCTTTTTTTCTTTCCCCTTTCCAAATGGTGAGCTTTGGCATGGCTGCTCCCACACAGCCAAGGGAAAAGCTGCAACTCTCCCCCAGGGGCCTCTCCCCTAGGACAATGGGCTCAGCACCAGCAGCTGAACCCAAGTTCAGTCCCTCCATATCACCCAACAGATTTAAAGCAAAGCCACCCAGAGGTCCTTTCTCCCTCCATGTGCAGCCTGAACAGGCCAGCTCCCTGCTACTGGGATGGTACAGAGCCCAGAAGATATTTCCAAGGACTTAAGTTCCTAGAGGAGAGTAGCAGCACAGTTATCCTAACCCACTGCCAGCCTGCCCCATGGCTTATACACTGAGGTTACTAGATTGTCCTAACCCACTGCCAGCCTGCCCCATGGCTTATACACTGAGGTTACTAGATTGCAACCAGGGTAGGATGGCCTCTTCAGAGCCAGAAGCGTTCTGCCACATTTATGCCATGATAATAAATTAGAAGGTACTTTTAAATGGCCATTTAGTTACCCCCCTGTCTTCCAGGCAGCTCCCATGCCTCCAGGAGGCTCCCATCTTCCTCGCTGCTTTCCCAAGCCCTTTCAAACCGAAGGGCTCAGCCCTGCACAGGTTGGGCCATCAGTGCACCGAACAAGCCAGGGCTCTGCCCAGTCCCTGGCAAGCCCCCAGTATTGTCCTTGGATAGAGGCTCATCTCCCACCTTCTCCTCGCCAGCCCTCCTGGAGGGCAGCGGGAGCACCAGGGACACAGGCAGCACGTGTGCCTGCCGGGAAGGACATACAGGGAAGGCTGAAGAGCTCAGAGCACATCCCTCCCCATGCGACAGCTAAACGAGCCGAGACAATTAAATGTGCCATTTGATGGCTGCCTGGCAGAGCCGGAGCCTCTCTCTCTTTTAATAAAAGGCCTCTTTCCCAAAGTCGCTCAGGCTGCAGCTTGTGAAGTGCGAGAGCCCTTCACATTTAATTAAACAGCCCATCCAAGCCTGCCTCATGTCGGCAGAGCTTGCTGTGCTGCCAGAGATGCCCTGGCACCTTGCTTACACTGCAGCCCTCGCTGGGTGAAACGCCCCTATGTGGGCTGCTTGGACACCTCCCCCCTTCCATGTGGACCCCCAGCACAGGCAGAGCCAAGCCCCAGCTTGCCTGGACTGCACAATGCCACCCCAAACCAGGATGCCATGCTCTCAGATATCAGTGTTCAGAGGGTACTTAGACCCTGCAGAGCTGCCATCCCCTGCAATGTGAGCCCTGCTCTCCAGAGGAGTTGAGACCCAGAAGCTCATTACATGCATACTACAGAAATGAGGTTCCTCCGGAGGTCTCCAGGGTATGAGACAGACAGGGATAGGAGACCTCTTCAGCGGGTCCAGCCCCACGGTGGACCATACCTCTCCTCCACACCTCTGACCTGCAGCTACAGAGGCCACCCTGCAGCCCGGACGCCACGGCCATGGCCTCCCCAAGCCCTGCACACAGTCAGCACCGGCTTCCGCCTGTCGCCAGCTCTGGTCCTCATCAGCCGAGGAGGGGAAATGCCCTGCTCTTGCCCAGGGCAGATAAGAGAGATGGATAAGGGTGGGGGCAGAGGGGAGGCCAGCATTTGGGTAGCTTGGCTGGCTTTTTCAGAGAGCACTTGCTTTGCTGAGACCTGCAACTTAACCCTTCCTTCCCCAAGGCCACAGCAAGCTGGCGGTGAGAGAGCTGGAGTTTGGGGTGACTTTTGAGGACACCATCCTAATGTGCTCGCTGCTTTTGGCCCTCTCTCCATGTTTAAAAGTGAGCCCTGTTGAGCTGGAATCAGCAGCACTCATTTCTGGCTCCTCCATCCTTGGGCAGGACAGGTAGCATCCTCCCTCCCAAAATGCTTGCAGGGGAATTGCCACTCCCATCCTGCAACTGCAGCAGCCCAGTGACTGATGGTTTATTTTCTACAGACATGGGGGCTTCAATCCGCTGGCTGCAGCTATACTTGCAGGACACACCGGACCAGAGCCCCAAGAACCTCTTGGTCCTACTGACCCCAGCCAAGATGCAACAACAGATTCCCCACCCCCACCCCCCCAATTTTTCCTCCCTACCTGAGCTCTCCTGGCAGGGAAGGAGCGGCTCCAGCATACATCCTGGAGAGGTGCTGAATAGCCGCCCCAGCCCTCCACCACACACAGTAACATGTGGCTGCAAAGCAGGAAGGTGGATGGGAATGGGAGATGCGAGTCTCCCACTGCTTCTGTGTCTCCTCCCAGCTGTGGATGGGAGAGGGAAGTTATTAAAGGGGAGGGCTTAGACTGTGCTTTGGATGTGGACATCCAGCCAGGTGAATTTTGGGGTTCTCACTAGTAGCCCAATGTTGCTGTCCCATGCTCCCCTCCTGCATTCCCAAGCCAGCTGAGCCCACGCAGCCAGGGAGGCTGCTGATGGGTCCGAGCACTCTGCAACCCACCAGGGCTCAGGGGCTGCTCTGCAGAGACCCCATCACTCACACTTTCAGGCCTGCCAAGCCAAAGGCACAGTAATTGCAAGCCAGATACCCCCCCACTTCCGAAACAGTGTGCTCCAACAGGGACCAGGCACAGGGGCTCCCATTTCCTCCTGCCTCCGGCTGTTACGGAGAAGAGAAGTGACAGAGAGCAGCCCCGGGGCAGAGAGGGCTGCGAGGAGAGACAGCAACCAGCGCTCCGATAAGGCAGGTCCCTGCTGAGCACCTCCTTGCTTCCAAGATAACCCGCCCCAGACGCTCTCTGAAGGGTACCTGTGCTCTCTGCAGGTTGTGCCCCAGCATGGGTTATTTGTCTGCTCCAGCTCATCCCCCTCTTCCCATGGGGTCAGACCCCAATCCCACACTCCAGCCCCACACATAGGGGAAAGCCCAGCCTAAGGGGAACTGTGCTGGGCACAGGGAGCAGAACCAGGACATCAGATGAGCACGAGCCAAGATATAACCAGGACCATCTCCACACCATCCCCACATACCACCAAGAGCAGGTCTTTCCCCCAGCTGACCATGGGTAAAGCTCAAAAAAGCTATCTGTGTTGCAAGGAGACTCCACTCTATGTGGAGAGCTGGGGGGCCCTCCAGCCCTCCTTGGGCTGGTGCCACTCTTGATGGCCCTGCACAGGGATCGTCACCTCAAGGGGACAGTCAAACACCATGTCCCTTCACTGGATCCAGGTTCAACATCCCACTGGCAGCCTTAGTAGCGGACACACACAGAGTCACATCAGCAGCCCTTGGGCTTTTAAAGCCAGAGGTAGTGGAGCTTTCAGCAAATACAGCTGAGAAAAAAAGCAGTATCAAGTTAAAGCCTTTTACAGGCTCCACCAGGCATCGGTGCTGGCAGAAGCCGGAGGGTGTTACGCAGCATCAATCCCAGCATGAACCCTCTGCTGTCAACACCAGCTAAAGAGCCTGCAAAAGTTGCCCCATGCACAGCCCTGCAAGCCCTTCAGCCAAGCTGGAGGACAGAGGCTGCCTGCGTGGCTTTATCTGGCTGGAAAGCCCTCCTTAAGATAGGAGGCTGCTCACACTGCTGGAAGGAGCTGCAGGTGCCCTGGAGTCCCTGGTTCAGCTCCAGGCTGTCATTTGGCTGGACTGGGACAAAGCCCCACATCTCCCACAGCCTTGGTGGGGAAGGGACTCTCTGCGGTCTAATATAGCACAAGCAAATCTTGCATCCAGGGAACTGCCTCTCCTTGAGGCCATTCCCCCAAGCCAGAGCACGGGGCAGTCATACAAACCCCATTTCCATGAGGAATCAGCAAGGGCAGTCCTTGCACCACTTCTGACCTCTCTTCCAGCTGCTGTGCTGGTCTCTGCAGGAGTGAGTACCAGGGTTTGTGAGGACCCTTCCCAAACAGAAAGAGTGCTGCTAGGATGCAAGACCAAGGAGAGGAGGCAAAAAAGCCACATCCCTGGGGGAAGTGTCAGCATTCAAGTGCCCAGGGAAGCCCACAGCAGGAACAGTGAGAAAGCAGTGCCCAGCTCTGCTAGGTGATGAGTGTGGAATGCTGGCACCTCCTTCACCCCTCATCTGTGTACAGAGGTGCCTCTAGATGTAGCTGGACCAGCTACCTCACACCTAGCTCCATCGCTCAGCTGAGCCACCTTCCCAAAGAGCTCCTGCTTTTCACCAGCCCTTGAGCAGATCCATGGCTCGAAGGGACAGCCATGCAGCCCGGTGGGCAGCACACATGCTCACCGCAGCGCCAGCCACAAGCTCCTGTCCCCCACACCTTGCAGCACCTCACTTCACAGCCACACTGTCCCCAGGAGACTCAGCTACCCCCTCTGCCTGCTTTTATAGGCAGCCCCAGGGACGGCGTGGATGGAGCAGGGCAGGGCTCCAGGTGGAGCTGAGTTAGGAAGAGATGTGGGTGAGAAAGTCTTGGGAGAGAAGGACTAAAACCAAGGCTTTAATCTGCCCTTACAAGCAAGCTGTGATGCCAGGGCAGAGCTCTGCCAAAGCAGAGTGCAGGCAGTAAACAGTGTTTCGTGCCTTACCTCCATTTGTGTAATAATCCCCGTTTCCCCCTGGTCTCGCTCACATCTCCACGCCCTGCCCGGGGTCCCTATGGTCCCAGCTTGGGGGTACATGGCAAAGCAAACCCAGCTCTGCGTGCCCCTGCGGCCAGCTTGGCCAGCCTCTCCCCACAGCTAGCACCCTGCCACTTGCTGTGACTGATACAAGGAACCTGGTGCTTTTATTAAACTCTTCGCTTCCTGTTTTAAGCTTAATAATAAATTGCATGTCACATTATGGCTGTGTTTATTAAAACCCATTGGCATGGGCTCTGCTCTGCAGCGGCATTTGAATTATTGAAAGCAACCCCCCATGGAGACCTATTTGCTGCAAACGCAGGAGGATTTATTTCCATTTTGTTTATCAGATGGCGTAAGTGCTGGGTGGAGGCAGGGAAGCGGTCTTGCTCTTTTTATTTTCTCCCTGAGCCAGCACAGCAGGGTGAAGAGGTGCCGTGCAGAGGGCACAAGGGAAAATGCCACCGCCCCCAGAGATGGGGACAGGTTGGGGACAGAAGGCCCCGGGTGTAGCTGGCCGTTCTGCTCTGGTTGTGTCTCTGGCTCTGGTTGAGTTACCCATACCTGGTTGCTCTGTGCCTCAGTTTACCCGTTAGCAGAGTGAGGTTACAGCGCTGCAAATTTCCATCCAGGCATGACCAGCATTCAGGACAGACTGGCCGAGACCCCTGCCAGAAGCCATCAATCTCCCATGGTATATACCCACGGTGCGGGGGGGACCGGCAAGGTGGCCATGAGGGGTTTTGACCCTTTTTCAGCCCCAGTTAAAGCACACACCCAGACACAGCGGGTGAACATCTCCAAGCTCTGCCTCATCCCAGCTGTGCCTGCCGCAGCCACCCAAAGATGGTGTCAAGAGGATGCTCTGGCTCCTGTGATCATCCCGAGGGACAGTTTAGCACCAATGTCCCTTGGGATGGCATCGCCCCTCCCAACAAGGCAGAGCTGCTGCCAGGGGCAGGGGGAGGGCATGGAGCAGGCAGGGCTGGATTTGGGGGGGTCGGGATGCTCCAGTGGTGCCCAAGACCCTGCGTGCCTTCGCCGGCCGCCCAGCACAGTGGCAGGGCTCGGCGTGGCCGGTGGCTTTGCCAGGAGATGGCACTGTTTAGCGGCTAATCACGCCGGTGGCCCAAATCTGGACTGGGATGGAGGTGCAGTTGTACCTCCTGCCCAAGCCCAGGCCGGGGGCACGTCCCGGCACCCCCGAGGGCAAGGAAGGACAGGGACAGCATGTTTTCGCTGCTGGATCGTATTTACCTGCCAAACCTGGTGGGGTTTCCCTGCAGACCGCAAAACCCTGTGGCTTGGCAGCTGCTGAAGGTGCCTGCTGCCAGGCAAGCTCTGGGCAGCACTGGGGGGTGCAAGGATGAGGGAGACACCAGTGGTGTCAGGTCAGCTGCTGGGGGGAGCAGGACACCCTGGTGTCATCTCTGGGTCAGCTGCCAACCGTCCCAGTGGCGTCCTGCCCCATGGTGGTCGCTGGAGTGGTCTGGGGATCTGGATGGTGCCCCCGCACCGAAGGCTGGAGCGGTGGGAAGAGCCAAGGTCCCGCCAGCAGCCTGCAGCAGGGCCTGGGTGCGACACACACCTCAGGTTTGGGGCAGAAAACAGCTGCTTTGGAGGCTGGGGGGGTTGTTTTACCTGAATTCCACCCCCCCCAGCACCCAGAGCTGTGAGTACACAATGGGGGTGGCCAAAATGCTTGATGGTGGCAGGGCAGTGCCAGCCCTGTTGTGTGTCCCCCCTGGGGTCTGAGGTCCAGTGAGTTTTTAACCACCATTTTTGGCTCTGTTAGCATGCATCTTCAGGGTCTTTTGGGTGCTGGCAGGACAAGCCCCCCTTTCTTTGTCCCCAGCCTTGCAGTGTCCTCCTGTGCCCGGGGAGGTACCGGCACCCTGCTCACCCTGGGCGGCCGGGAGGTGCCGGGGACAGTGCGTGCCCAGGGCCGGCGGCCACGTTAGCGCTTCCCAGTCCAGCTGACCCCGTCCCTGACGTCAGCCCAACATCTGGGCCGAGCTGCTGCTCTGAGCGCAGGCAGCTGGGCTGGCAGGAGCCGCTTGGGCCCCTCCATCCCCACTGTCCCTGGAAAACAACCGCCCCAAAAATTGGCCAGCAAAGGGATTTGGTGCTGCATGCCATGGGGGCACTCTCTCTGTCCCCATACTGACACCAGGTTTGGCCAGGTCCCTGGGACCAGGGCTGAGGAGAGCATCTGCAGAGCCTGGGGAGACCCTCTCCCTGGGGCAGGGGCTGTGGGAAGCATCCGAGCAGCAGAGCTGACCAAACATTTTTAGAGCCAACAAATAACCTCAATGAAGCACTGTGGCAGTGACCGATTCCAGCCATGCAGCGATATTGGCTCCTTTAATTTTTAAGAGGCTGGAAATGGCAAGACTGGGAGCTGGAGCAGGGGGACACCAGCCCCCTTAGTGCCCCCGGGGCCGCTCTGCTGCCCCTCATTTTGGGGGGGGAGTGGAGCCACAACACTGGCCAAGCTGCTAGCCTGCAACTCAGACAGCACTCTCCTGCACTGGGATCTGAGGAAACTGGGAGACACAGCCCCCAGTTTGTTTAATTTTGGCCAAGGGCTCTTGCTCAAGTTCCCCCCTCTCTCAACCACCACAACCCTGCTGCCTTCCCTGCAGGGCAGGAGCAGGAGCTGACAGCATTCCCTGCTAGGTACCCATGGCATATCACAGGGACCAGGTGCAGAGATGAAGGGGGCAAGGACTGAGATCAAAACACGGATGCCCACCTGTGCCCTGGCAGGTCATCACCCCGCAGAGCACACGGAGAGGTAGGGACAGGGCTCCAACCCATCTGATCCCCCCAGCCAGCCCAGCGCTGCACCCACACTTGGCACGACCTGGATTCATGCCGACGTGGGCAGGGCGGGCAGGGGGGGCCTGGCCCTGGGGAGGGTTGGCATGGCAGCCCTGGCTGGTGGCCAGCCCCAGGCACCGGCAGGGAGCCCAGCAAGCAGCTCTCCTCACCTGCTGAAGCTCTGGGACGCTCTCAGGTTTCCCCGTGGCAGCCTCAGCCTGAGTTCGGCAGCCCAGTTCCACCAGCCGATTTGTATACAAAACAGGGAGGGGATCAGGTTGGGTGAAAACACCCTGGCTCCTCTGAAAGCAGGTTTTGCCCCCCAAAAAAGGAAAATAAAAGCCAATGGCACGTTTCTGTCCCTGGTCCCTCCTGAACACACTCTGATGTAGCAGTCCCAGGAGGATGCTATTACACTGTTAGATGGAAGGAGAAACTGAGGCACAGGCCCCAGCTGAGAAGGGGTTTAGTGCCAAAGAGGACAGGCAGCCCAGCAGGCGGGCAGGCAGGCAGGGTGACAGTGGTGCTGGCTGTGCCCCATCAGACTGCGATGCAGGGGCCAGGGTTGGCCCAGCCTCACCAGCTACAGAGATTTTGCTCCACTGCCAACTCCAGACAAATCCCTTTTATTTGCTTGTTCAGGTTTCGATGCCGTAATTGCATCATCTGAGCCAGCTCTCGAGAAAAAGAAGAAGAGAAAAAAGAAAACAAGGGAAGGAGAGCAGTGTGGCGCCCAAGCCGCCAGCCTCGTCTCATCCTGGCTGCTCCTGCCTGGGGACTGGCCAACTCCTTACTCCTGGGTTCTGGCTCCCTGCCGCAGCTCCAGACCTCCCTGGAGCTGGGACCAAGTAACCAGGAGCAGTTTGGTCCATGGGGATGTTTTAAGTCCCAGAAATCCTGTAAATGTTGCTGGTTTGGGGGGGGGCAAAGCAGTCCTTGACTGTGAGCTCAGCCCCAGGATGCCCGTGGGAAAGGGTCCTGCCAGCCCTCTCCAGGCATGGGGCAACACAGCACGTCTCTGGGCTTCCTTCCCACACTCCCCCAAAATGACAGTTTGCTCTAAATCACCAGCTCTGAGAGGCAGGTGGGTTTGTTTTTTAAAAATGGAGCATTTCCAGTGGAAACAGGAGCTGGTCTGCTGGGGGCCCCCATCCCTATGTGGGATGTGAGGGGCAGGACCCACTCCAGGACTAGCTGTAAGCACCGGGATGGGCAGGAGGGCTCCTCGACCCAAGCACTCCCACAATGGACAAGGTAGCATCCACAGTGTTTGCACCCTCCCTCACCCCCAGAATAATCCTTGTGGATGCAGGACAGTCAACTGGTCTGTATAGGCTTTGACCTATGTGTATATTTTAACTAATGTTAACTGAAATGGCAAAGTAAAGAGCTGTGTGGAAGGGAAAGCACAAAGTCGGTCCAAAAAGGACAAAGTGTTTCTGACCACATGGGCGGTTGGGCCGGAGAAAAGACAGCACTCTAAACCACAAGTGTCTGGTTTCTTCAAATCACTGCTTTTCTGGTTAAAAACAAAATGTAAGAGAAGGATGTTTTGGCAGCAGGTTCCCTGGGTCCTGGGGAGAAGCCTGGCTGTCCCTGTGCTCAGGGGATGCAAATCCCCCAAGGGTGGTGAGGCACTGGAACAGGTTGCACAGAGAGGTTGCAGATGCCCCATTTGTGGAAGTGTTCAAGGCCAGGTTGGATGGGGCTTTGAGCAACCTGGTCTAGTGGAAGGTGTCCCTGCCCATGGCAGGGTGGGTTGGAACTAGATGATCTTTAAGGTCCCTTCCAACCCAAACCATTCTATGATTCTATGATCAGCCCCAGGGGTAATGCACTGGGTGTCACAGCCAGGTTCCAGCCCTCTGCTCTGGCTTCCCCAAAATGTTCGCACAGGGCAGAGATGCCCCTGCCCTGGTCTCCCTCTTCCGGGGGGACTGCCTCCAGCCCGAGCACCAAGTCCTCATCACACGTGGTGTGGCTGTCCCCGCAGCGTCCCACCTGCCACCGCATCCCTGCTCGGCCAGAGGACAGACCCATCCTGCCCCAGGCGGAGCCACCCCCAATCCCAGCCCTGTGCCACCAACCAGCCAGCGTCCCCTCCCCGAGCACCCCCCAGCAAAGGGATGTGTGACCCTGTCCCCCACCCCAAAAAAGAGGCTCTTGTGCCAAGACTGTTCAGAGAAGGAGTTTTGGGCTGGGGGGTGCTTTCTCCGGTGATGTCCCCAACCCCCGGGAACGGCCACCGTGGGCAAGGTGATCTCTGCAGCTGGACATCCCGTCTCCAGGCTAGTAATAGTCCTCCTCACTCTCCCCGTAGTCCTCGGGCATTGTGCGGGGCTTCGGCGGGGAAAAGTCCGTCATGTTGAGCTGATCTGAAATGGCAGTGTGGGGACAATGTGACATTGCCGCCCCCAGTGCCTGTCCCCTTCCCCACCAGGACCAAAGCCAAACCGTGCACGGCAGCTTGCTGGGGCATCCCCAACACAGCCCTATACTCCAGCAGCTCCCACCATACCAGCGCACCCTGCCCAAACATCCGCTCTCTTGTCCCCATTAGAGCATGGGGACAAGGACGTGGTGCTTACCGGGCGTGAAGACAGTCAGGCTGGCTAACGCCACCACCTCCCCGACCCTGTTCCTGGCAAAGCAGCGGTAGGTGCCTTCATCCGTCACCCGCACACCCTGGATCTGGAGCCAGCCCGTCACTTCATATTTCTGGGGGCCACCTCTGAACTGGAGGAGGGGGGGGATTTCAGTTAGCGCTGGGGCCACGAAAGCCTGGAGTGGGGCTGGGATGGATGGGAAGGGGGACACAAGCCCAGGGAAACTCTTTGCTCCCCCCAGTAAGTACCGCTCTGGGGGCAGGTACAGACCCCCTGGCTGCAGGTCCCCCCTTTTCTGACTACCCAGGGGAGGCGGGGGCAATGGGCACCTCCTTGCCCTCAGGAGGGCCTGGGACCCCTGCTTTGGGCAGGACCTTGCAGACGTGCCCAGACTCCCAGTTGTGCCCCAGTGCCACCGTGGTCCCCAAACAGCGGGAGGATGCTGGCGTTGGTGCTCTGCAGAGTGGCAGAAGCAAGGGAGCATCTGTGCCACGAGCATAGCTAGCTCGGGATGGCTCAGACGAGCCCTGAGTCGCCTGTTTCAGCAGGCAGCGAGGTCCCAGAATTGCTCTGGCGCCAGCCAGGCTATTTTCTGTTTGTCCCCAGCAAGAAATAATCTCTTCCTGACCCATCTGGGCTGCAGCTGTGTTTGCAGGCTGCTATTATGGTGCTGTGGCCAGGGGCAGAGGACAGCTGAGTCTCTTTCAGCCAGGCAGGGTAGCCCTGCTTGGGGTGAAGGTCCTCAGCCGGACCTTGCGACAGGCTACGGGGTGGCGCAAAGGGCAGAAAGATGGAAGGGGACCAGCGCATCACCTCACAATGCTGCCAGCTCCCACCTGCTCCCCTGGCTCCCCCCATGCATCCCACCACAGTTTCCTCCCCACCGGTGCGTGGCTGCAGTGCACGGCTCCTGTGCCTCTGCCTACACCCTCTAATAGCTGGGTATGCCTGGCTGGGCACTATATTTGGGGCTGGCTGTGGGCAGGACGCTGACCCCTTGACCTGCCAGCTCTGGGAGGGGAGCCCTGCTCGGAGCAGCAGGCAGAAAAGGGCAGGGACTGCCTGACTGCTGATGGGACCAGAGGATAACCCATGCTGGAAGGCACCTCAGGAGGTCCTCTCTTCCAGCCCAGCCAGTGGGGCTGTGATTAAAGCCAGCAGGCAGAGAAAACTAAAGGCAGGGAGGTGGCAAACTCCCTGCTGCAGGACTCGGCAGATCTTATATGTTTTAAGTTCAAAAACTATGGGAGAAAACTGCAGAAGAGAGCTATGCTGATGGATCCTACCACTGAGACACCAGCCCTGGCTCAGCCAGTCCTCGTGATGTGTAGGACCCAGTCACCCCTTCTCATCCCCAGGCAGCCAGGCTTAGCCACCCCCAGAGGATGACTACCCTCAGGTCTGGTTGCCCATGAGCTCTGGGAAGGGCTGGGTCACCCTAGGGCCATGTGCAACACCCTAGGCACACCACTCACCTGGACAGAGATGTGGGGGTCATCTCCAGGCAGCAGCATCTCCGTGCCATCCTTCCTCCACTCGATGGATGCCATGGGGTAGGCAAAAACCTCGCAGCCGAAGATGACATCCTGCCCAGTGATGTTCCATGTGTCATAGGGAGGAGAGGTGATCTGGGGCTCTGGGGAGGGGGCACAGGAGAGCAGGGTGGGCTCAGAAGAGGTCCCACCCTCAGCAGGTCCTGTGGGCTTTCCTGGGCTGGTCCCCTCCAGGGTGGAAGCATTTGGCTCACGTAGAGATGCTGGGACCCTTCCCATGCCCCTCTCCTCTCCTGCCCACGGCAGACCCTCACCTTGCCCCAGGACACAGTCCCTCCTTGCAGCTGGGACTAGGGGCTCCCTCCCCAGCCCCCCTGCCCCATGAGGGATTGCCAACCCTCCTGGCCTCGCTTTCCATGCCTGCGCAATGATGCTCAGGGACACACGAGCAGCCAGAACAGTTCAGTAACAGCAGGACTATAAAGCAAAGCTCTCCTGTGCAAATCAGAGCATGCTCCTCCCGTGGGGGAAAGGCCGAGGGGTACTCATCCAGCCCGAGGCTGGTGGGGATGGATGAGGTGGATGAGCTTCCAGTTGAATGAGGCCTCTCCTCTGGCACAGTGCTTGCACCAGCGATTAAGGGAGCCAGCAGGTCCCCGGTTGCTCTATGGAGCCAATACCTCCAGGTCCCACATCCCTTCCCTGGAGGGACGGAGTGAGGACTACCCTTCGTACCCATGCCTGCTCCAGGATCTGGCCCATAGCATGAGCCAGAGGCCAAGGGAAGGCCTCTACTTCAAAATATACCTGGGGGAAAAAACTGAAGGACATTATGATCTACAGAAAATAAAGGCAACCTTGATGCCCCTCATTCTGTGGTGACAGCACTGGGTGACCTATGCTGGACAGGGCAGGCTGGGGCTTGGCCTCTCCACCGCTGCCTGCCCCCCCAGCTGGGTTTTAAATGGGAGATGGAAATTGCACTGCCAAGTCAAACTGACCCAGGTTTCCATTTGCAGGAGGCAGCCACATTTCTCAGGAGCACTGGGCCAGCATGGACCCAGCGCTGTCGCCAAGAATTCGCTAACAAATCCCTGGAACTTCCCCATCTGCTCCAGCAGGATTTGCTGCTTCCCATAAACCCCGTTCCCACTTGGCAAAGCTGCTCCCAGACCTCTCCAGGCACTGGATCCACAGGAGCTGCCCTGGAGCAGCAGAGTGGGGGGACCAGGGGGGACCTGCCACTGTATGGAGCAGCCCCCAGCACTGCCATGTCCCTGTGGACATCATGCGTTTGCTGCCAGGTGAAACAGTTAAGCCAGACCCCCTTGCTTGTCCCTTCCTGAGAGGTACAAGCCTCCGTCCCGCTGCCCGCACAGCTGCTCCCAGGGCACTACCTGACTCGCAGGGACCCTCATGGGCCACGGTGAGGTTGGCATCAGGGTGGGCACGGGCGACCTCCAGGAACCTGCAGATCTGGGCATAGGTTTTGCCATCGGAGCCACAGAGGGCCAGGTGGGAGAGGCAGGCACACTGGGGCTCAGGCACCTCTCCGTGCCGCAGGTCCCCGGCATCCAGCCGGCACTCCAGGTGCTCCCCGCACTTGCCATAGAAGTGGTTGGTGTTGTCCAGGTCGCAGATCTGTCCCTCCAGGTTGGCACACTCCCAGCAGCAGTCACAGGCATCCCGCACCGTGCCAGCCAGGCACCCGCGTGGTGCCGGGCACTCCTCCGGCCGGCACTCGATGCAGCCCTCTCCTTCCTCCAGCAGCCGCTGCCAGCCCCGCTGGAGGTAGTCAGAGGTGCTGGGAAAAGCCTGGCCCAGCTGGAGCAAAGCCCAGTGCAAGGAGAGCAAGGAAAGCACGAGGCAAGAGGAGCTCAGGGTCTTGGCTTCAGACATCCTCACAGCAGCTCCTCTATCCTGGTCCCACCATCACTTGGACAGGGATCTCCGGCACTGCTCTGGCCTCCCTGGCTAGATCTGAGGAGCCATCCTGGCCTGTGAGGAGGGAGGATGTGTCTTAGCAGTGCAGGGAATGTCTCCCACCCCTCCGGCTCCCAGCTGGCTTGCCCTGAGCAGCACCACTGCAGGATGTGTCCCAGCCCCTCAGCCACATTCTTCCCACCCTGGGGCTCCCTAACCAGCTCCTGCCCCGAGACACTGAGCATCCTCTGGTGGGATGGGGCTGCTGACCCCAGAACCACCAGGTTTCAACCTTCTTCCCTGGCAGCCCGGCAGGCAGAGCCCAGCCTGCTCTGACCCCACCATGGCCTGGGGAGCCACAGGGCTGGCAGGGGACCAGGCAGGCTGCTATACACCGTCATGGCTCAGCTGCTTTGTACCCTGCTCCTCACCTCCTCTCAGGAAGCCACTCTAAAGCCAGGCGCCCCATTCATTTCCCCATTGCTTTGCAAGAGTCACGAGCCCTTTTTTCCTCCCTCACCATCCAGACAAGCGCAGTGGAGCGGCTGATCCTGCAGACAAGGGGCTCTTTCCACGCTGGAGGCAGCCAGCTGAGAGGAGCCGAGCCAGGAGGATGCTCCCGGTCATGCCTGGCTTTTGTCCTCCTCCCCTCCCTGCACCATAACCCCTCTTTTTAGGCACCACCTGCCCGAGCAGGGGAAGAAACACCCCCCAAGAAAGGTTTGTGACCCCCTCAGTTATCACACAGGCAACTGAGGCTGAGCACAGGGGAACTCAGTGCACAAATGGGCAGTCAGTGGACTGGCAGCAGGCCCAGCGTGGTCAGCCTGTACCGGCACAGCAGGGTCCCTGTCCCCAAACCCCAGCCTGCATTACCCCCCTACCCTGGATAAGCAGAGCGGCTGATCTACGCCAGCTTCCCATCTCTGCTGGGAGGACACGTGGGGTCTCGGAGCCTTTCTCCAGAGGGGGTGATGATGAACCAAACCCCTTTGTGAACACCCCCCAGCCCCTGGTTACAGCCCAGCTGCCTTCCCCGAGATAGAGTGAAATTACGGTCCCCTGCCCCAAGGCCACCCAGCACGAGTGAGTGGGGCTGGGAAGGGGACCCAGGCGGCCGGGCTGCCCCCTCCCCTCCTGCTGGGAACGGCACCGAAGGTCAGGCTGCAGCCGCCCCCCCCCCCCCAGCTGCACCCCGCAGACCCCCCACCCTCCGGGGCTAACGAAGCCCAGAGCTGGGGTGGGGTGATGTGAATGGCCAGATCGGTGGGTTACACACACACGCACCCCCCCGGATAACAAACTGCGAAGCTTTGACCCGTTTACCAGAGACCACCGCGCCCCCCAGGCGTGGAAAGGTGCAGGGGGTCCCGGTGCCGAAGCCCCCCGCCCCAGCCCTCGCTACCCCAGGCTGTACGGAGCAAGGCTCCGGCCCCCGATGGACGTGGGGGGCCAGGGAAAGGGGGGGACACACACACACGACACATAACTGCAAAGTCGGTCTCTGGCTCCCCAAGTCCGGGGTGCGGGCGCTGGGGGTCCTGGCTGAGTCCTGGGGTCCCCCGGGAGCCACCCCGCCGTAAGGCGCCACTTACCGGAGGTGCCGGTGGCGGGGAGCGGCGGTTTCGGGGGCGCGGGCGGGCAGGCGCGGGTGCGCAGCGGCCGTGGCGGCGGGGCTGCTGGCCCCCGGCTGCTCCGGCACCCGCCGTGATGTCAGCGAAACGTGAGTCCCCCCCGCCCCTCTCCGGGCCCGCGGCCCATCCCTGGACCGGGACCCGGGCTGGCCGGCACCCCTTCCCTACCGGGGTCCCGCCACCCGCTGCACCCTGGCCCCGGGGCTTTGCCGCTGCGGCGTCCCGTCCCCCCCCCCGTCCCCGCCAGCACCGGCACCTCCCCGCGGACCCCGACACGGGGGTCAGCCCAAGCCGTGTGTCGGGGCCCGGGCTGATGCTCAGCGCCATCCGTGGGGCAGGAGGGGAACGGGGTGGGGGGCAGAGACCCACTTTGCATGGGTCTGTGGAGACAAGTGAACGGGAGGGAAAAAGCCGGGGGTGAAAGCATCTCTCAAGCTGTAATTCGGGTGGGAAACAGGCTGAAACACTGAGCAGCTGCTGTAATTAAACGGGGGGATAATTCCTTGGGGATGTCTGTGCTCAGCACACCCCAGGAGCCGGGTACAAAGGGGGTATCGGGGTGCAAGCAACAGCATTACCTTGGCTGGAGCAGAGCGGTCGGCAGCAGTGGTGGGGCTGCTCCACGCCACGGCAGTGCAAAACCTGCGTGCACAGGGCTGGGGCGCCAGACCCCTCCCCTGGCAAGCTGCCTCACTGCTCCCCGCCTCAGTTTCCCTGGCCCGGAGGAACAGGGGACCCAGCATGCCTTTGCAGCACAAACACACTGTGCATTTGCATCTTGCTCCCGCTGCTGTGCCGGGGGGGATCCCACAGCCCGCTCTCTCCTCCAGGCGAGGAATTTGTGGGATTTGCTTCCCCATTGAAGCTCAGGCGAAGCAAAGCTGTTGCAGGACCCCTCGGAGGATCTGGTTTCCTTCACCACACTGCAAAAATCTGCTTTTGCTTTCCAACACCCTCCTGCAAATTCATTCCGGGCTCTGGGGCTTTCGCTCGGTCACGTTGCGAATCCAGCCATGGCTAACGATGGAAAACGCGCCAGGCTTCGGCCCCCCTAAATCCGCCTTTGCCGGCCAAACCCCCCCTCCAGTGCCCCGCTGCAGAGGGGGGTTTCCTGCTGGCTCTGCCTTCAGCCTCACATCCTGCTCCCCCTCCGCGGCCCCCAAACCCTTGGCTCAGGGCTGCCTCCCTCCCCGGCTCCCCTCGCCCGGCCCATCGAGCGCAGTCCCAGCGTGCCGCAGGTTTTTGGGCCCCGCATTCACAAGTCACAGAGCAGCTGGGGCTGCAGCTGCTTTGGGAGCAGGGAAAAAGTCAGTAGGGGCTGAGGTTTTCCTACATGCATCCCCAGAGCCGGTTCAGAGCCTGAGCAGAGAGGGGACAGACTGTAGGTGACCCAGCTGGGGGTGCTGAGCTTCCTGGGCTGACCCCACCGTGCCCTGCTTCCCCACCTTGGGACAAAGCATTTCCTGCGCATTTGGGCATCCCTGCAGCGAGCACACCCTCTCCCACCCCTGCCCCACGCACGGGGCAAAGCTGTGGGGCGAGCCTGGCCCCAGATGCCACCTTCAGCCCACACAGCTGCTGGCCAGTATAGAAATAGAGCCAGAGCTTAAATCCTAGACACTGCTGAAAAGTGGGGCCAGCGATGGTCCCTGGTTATTTGCTTCTCTTGCCCTTAGCAGGGGGCAGGGGGGGACAGGCCCCAATGCTGCTCTCCTTCCCCACACGTGAGGACCCCAGCCCTGGCTCCTTCTCCCACGTGCCATGGCCCAGGAGCATGGCACATCCCCGTCCCCATGGGGTTACCATGGCCTCTGGGTGACTGGATTCCTCCAAGCATCACTACAGCATCTGCCACTCTCAAGGTGGGGAGAGGCCACGTCTCCGGTTGGAGATCCCCTGACCAGAGACGAAATCAAGCCACAGATCTCAGCAGGGAAAGCACCAGCCACAGTGCAACACAACCCAAGACCTGGAAGCCATAGGCAGCTCAGCTCAGCTAAACAAGATGGAGCTCAAACCTGGCAGGTAATTAAACCTCCTGCTTAATGAGACTATTGAATGTACTAATAAATAGTAGCAGCTATGAATGAAGGGTGGAAGATCTAAACTTGTGCTTAACAAGGAGCTGTGCTCAATCACACCTTGATTCAATCAGCACAGCCCCGGCTGCAACTGGGACTTGTGGCTCCAGTTGCTGGGAGCCGATCTGGGGGGAAAAGGGTGGTTGCAGCTCTGCGTGGCCTGGCACTGGGGTAAATCCCGTTCGTGGCTCCCCACTCACACTAGCCAGTTATCCCTCCTTTCTCCTCACTTGCCCCAAGCCCAGTGAAGCTCCTGAAATTGGGCTTTGAAGGTGCAGTGAGCCTCAAGCACAGAAGCCCCATCCTACCTCCCTGGCAGGTTGCTCCCCATCATCATTCCCCCCCCCCATGATGGTCCCATTGAAGCCAGGAGTCTGTGGATCCTCCTGGCAGACCCACAGTCATGGCATCATTCCAGGGCTCTGTCATCAGGATGTGCCCCTGATGGCAGAGCCGTCACAGCTGGTCCAGGGTACCCCACTGCTCCTGGCCCCATTCCCCCCACCCTAGGCCCCAGGCTGATCTCCTGGACCACCCCATAGGGATCTGGGGCTTCCAGCAGTTGAGGCCAAGTTAAAAACCCACCCTGGAAAAAAAGCCCCAGGCCAAGTGACTCAATGCACATCTTGGGGGGGGGGGGGGGGTGAGCCATGTCAGGGCTGGCTGGGATGGGAATAGGAGTTATGTGACGGCAGAAGCAAGTGTCACCGGGAGATGCTGGGGCAGAGGGTGCTGCCAGCACACTACCTGGGGCCACGGGGGTCTCATTCTGATAATAAACCAAATCTCCCCCATTTCACCTCAAACCCACTGCTGCTCCTTTCAATTTCCTCCTGTTTGGAGCAGCCTGACACAGCCAGGATCCGGCCAGCCCATCCCAAGGCTGTGTGGCTCTCAGGGGTCCCAACAGCATTCTGGGGGTCCACCACAGGGACAAGGGACAGGCAGCAGGCAGATCCCTCCCGTCCCGCATGCCAGGCAGCACCCATGCTGGGAAACAGCCAGGCTCAGGTTTCTCCAGGCTTTTCCAGAGCAAATTCCTCCCAAGAACAAACCTGTCAGCAAATTCTTGGGGAAACGGTTGCAGCTGTTAGCAGAGGGGACGGGCAGCTCTCAGGCTGGCCCTGAGCAGTGCTGGCCAGGTAGTGAGGGATGCTCTGGTCCCTGGTTGGAGGCTGCCAGGCCCCTTCTCCCGCAGGAGCCGTGGCTCTGCGGGGCTGGATGCGGCTCAGCTCCTTCCCCGCAGGAATCCCTTTGCTTTCACTGTTTTTTTTTTCCACCAGCTCCATCCGAGAGCAGGTCATATAACCCAGGGCCAGGAACAAAACGGGTGGCGGGGCCTGCATTCCCGGGGGTGCCCCCCCTCCGCCTGCCACCTGCCCCCCCCCCCCAGCTGACACGGCCGTGCCAACTTTGGCACCTCAGCGGCGGGTCAGCACAGTTCCCACCGCCCCGCGACATGCCAGGCTCCCCGCGCACCCCTGACCCCACAGCAAACAGGAGCACCCCCTAAAAGTCCCTACCCCCCCGCAGTCTCTGCCTGCCCCCCCGCACTGCCTGAGGGCCTGACCCTGCAGAGAGGTGCAGGCAGGCGGGTGCAGGCAGGCGGTGCAGGCAGCAGGCTGCGGGGTCTCTGCTGCCACCTCCAGGGTACTGCCGGTCTCGTCCCCGTCCCCTTGCCGGGACACTGTCCCTGTACCTGGGGCCTGTAGATCCCGGAGCAGTGCATGGCCACCTCAGTCCCCCCCCCGTCTCCTTGCACCTCAAAACAAGCCCGCCCCCCCCATGAGCCCACCCCCGCGGACCCCGACTGCAACGTAGTGTCCTGAGGGGCTTGGGGACCCTCCTGGGGTGCAGGGACCCTCTGCTCAGCCTGCCCTGCGTGCATGGGGCTGCACAGTCCCGCCGGCCAGGATGAGTGCTCCGGAGGGTGCCACCAGCTCAGTGGCACCATGTCCTGTGCCCACTGTCCCCTTTGCCACCCTCCCTTTCCCCAGCCTCCAGCAGCGCCAGCGAGGCTGGGATGCAGCCAGGGAAGGTGACCCACTGCCAGCGCCCCAGCATCCCCTGCCACCAGGGATGGGCGCTGGGGAGGGGGAGCCTGCCTGCTGCCCCCCCTATAAGAAGCTGCCCATTTCCAGGCGTCATTAAAGAGCAATTAGCTGGAAATTAAGCTGAGAACAAGTATTGATTAGCTCATTAAGGCTGGGGGAGCTGGCTGTGGCGGTAGGAATTGCTGCCGCTCGCCCTCATTATGGGCAAGGTTAAAGCTTGCGGTCGGGCAGCTCATTAAAAACGCCAGGGACCAATCGATGTCCCCAGCCCAGCACCGCCCAGCACCCCTGGAGACACCCAGCTGCTGCCTTTTGGGGACTGGCCTGTGACCTCTGGGACGAGCCAGCTCAGGAAGGGACTGAGCATCCTTGCTCCCTGCATCCACTGCTGCATCCTGGGCTCCCACACAGATGCAGCAGTGTCACCTTTGGGCTTGTCAGCCCCCCCCCAAACTCACTGGCCACGGGGTTATCTTTCTGCCCCAACCAGGGGACTCAGTGGAACAGCTGCCCCCTAGCCCAGCAAAGTGAATGAGTCTGTGGGCTCACAGCACCAGGAGAGGACAGCCAGCATGGCTGCTGGCAGGGCAGCACCCCAGACCTGAGCTGAGTTTGCCAGGTCTCAGCCTAGCAGTGCCAGCTTGTACGGGTCGGGGACAGACCAAAGGGGATCTTAGGGATGGGATGAAAGCAGCTGGGGACATGGGGACAGGTGAAAGACAGCCAGTGGCTCTGTGCGGCTGAGTGCTGCCATGCCACGCTGCCCTGCACGCCAGCCCCACGGCTCTGGGGGCTCTTGGTGTAAGCCCAGACCCTGTCCGGCAATCTGGCCAGACCTAGCCACCCTGAGCCCCTGTGGCTCCAGCCTCCTGTCCTCTCCGGTCCCTCCCATCCCCATCTCTGCCTCTCACAGCCACCAGCAGCTCAGGGCCAGCTCCCAGCCAGTGCATGCATGGAGGATGTCCCCACGCAGGCTGGTGGTGCGGGGGGGAGGCAGGTGTCATCATTATTTTTGTTTTCTTTGCACTGCCCTGGAAATATATTGTATTCTCAGCTAATCCCGTTCAATTACACCACAATAAAACACATAATAAAAACGTAATTCATTTTTCCCGAGCATTCCATCTCCCTGTGTCTTGGCAAGCTATTAAAAATTTGTCTTCATTTTTCTGGCAAGAGCCTTGTACCTTTTCATCTTTAATTTATGAGAGCAGAATAGCTACTGACAAGCCCTTATTGCGCAGCGAGGGGCTGCATTATTTATAAGCCGCCAATGACTGGCTCAGGGGAGATATTTGCAATATGCTGGGGCGAGCAGAAGGAGGGGGACAGATCCCTGACACGCCTGTCCCAATCCGTTCCCCCACCCTGGGTGGGTGCTGGATGCAGGTGTCATCCTGGCTGCCCCCACGGGGGAGGAGCACCCCCTGCCCGGCCTCTGCCAGCCCCTGCTCACTGGGGAAGCTACGGCACAGGGTGGCTCTGGGCTGCCTGGCCCTTATCTCGCCAGCTGCTGCATCTACTCATCTTTGGCTTTGCAGCGACTCTCACTCCTCCATCCTGGCTTGGTGCGGGGGCTCTGAGGAGCGTAGTTGCCTCCATCCCTCCTCTCCTGCCATGGACATCCATTGCTCCTTCTGACTGCCCTGGCCTGTGGGTGACACAGCTGCTGCCTGCAGGCTTGCCAGGGTCCCACGACAGCAGCAACATGCTCTCTGATAGCCATGGGTAGAAAGTGGGATAAAAATATCCTCGCTGGAGAGGCAGGCACAGGCCCAGGGCTGGGGATTGAAGCAGAGCGTCCTGTGAGCAGGCTGCAAGAGGGGGTGGGAGCGTGGGCAGAGCCAGGGGGATGCTCTGGCCTCTTCAAACCAGCAGCATCCAGGGCAGCAGCTTAGCAGAGCCCTCTGTGTGGCAGTGAGGTGCAAAGCCGCCTGCGCTAAAAAAAGCCCTCCTGACAGCTGGATGAGCTTAACCACACGCCAAGCCAGCCAGAGCTGCTGCAAAGACAGCGGGCTGGAAAATGGGAGCAGAGCCCAGCCTCGGGGGACACAGGGGCACCTCAGCAGCCAAGCTGCCTGTCCCATCCTCACCCTGATGGCAGTCCCTTTCCACCACATACAAATTGGCAAGCAACATGCTTCTCTTTGCTTTTGGTTTTGTATAAACAACCTGCCTTTATTATTTGGTATATATAGGTACATTATATGTATATCAAAAATAACTAGAGGAAACCATGGTGCACTTAAAGCTATTTGAGAAGGTCCACCTGAAAGCAAGCACTCCAGGAAGGGGTAGAATGACCCCTCAGGGGGAGCCCAGCCCTGAACAGAGATGGCATTAAAGTGAGAACAAAAACGTGGACTCTCTGCTGGGATTAAAATGTGCCATTTGCTCTGGATATGGAAGGAGCAGAAAGCCAGATTAAATCCTCAGAGCAGCCCAGAGGAGAGCAGAGGGTGAGCTGAAAGTGCACGCCTGGGCTGGGAGAGCCCCCCCTGGGTTCGAGCCACTGTGTGTGCTTGAAATCACTCACCCACGGCTGTTTTGGGTTTGGGGAGTTTTCCTCTCCAAAAGCTGCTCTGCCATGCCCAGGCACCACCAGCTGCTGAACCGCTGGGGAACGTGGAGTGCCTGCAAAGGGGTTCTAACCTTCAATCGCTATGATTGTCCGCTGCCTCCTAAAGCTGGGAGGAGCACCATTTTCTTCCCCACCCCACATCCCTGCTCGCAAGGTCCCTGGTGCTGCTGCCCACGCTCCCCCGTGCACTGCACTCAGCTACGGGCACACACAGGGTGAGCACAGGAGAAACACACAGGGGTACCAGCCAGGAGGTCCCCAGAGCGGGACTGAGCCCGGGCACAGGGAAGGGGTTCGGCACAGTGGTACCTACAGACACGCGATGGCCAAGGGAAAGTGGCAATGGCCCCAAGGGGCTCTGAGGGGCGAAGCTCAGCGATGCATCAGCCCAGCGGCTCTGTGGCACGTCTCAGCCGCCCCGGGCCTCCCGGGCCTCCCGTTCAGAGCCCTTTGTTGAAGTAGACGGTCTCCAGCCGTGGATCTTTCTCCCGGATCTGAGCTTGGACTTCAGGCTCCAGGCGGCTCACGGGCATCGAGCTGCCGAGGGGACACGGATGCAGGGGATGGAGGGGGGACACCTGCTAGGAGCCCCGGGTTGGGAAACCACCCGCACCCCACAGGAACATTGTCCCCATGGCTCAGCGCAGACCTTTGGGTCTGCACTGCTGCGTGTGCACAGGGACATGTGTGTGCACACAGTTTCAAGCCTCTGACCACTTGAAGGAGCAAAGGTATCTCTTCGGAGTCAGAGAGCACAAGGAGCCCCCACACCTCCCGCCTGCACCCCCTGCCCTGCCCCACGGGGCTGTACACGCAGGCAAGGCACCCGTCCTTACCTTTTCTGTGGGAAGAGCGCGCAGCACAGCGGGGTCGCGAACACCAAGCTGCAAGGGAAGGACATGGAGAGAAGCTGGGCTGCAGAAATCTGCTCCCACCCGTGGCCTGACCCCAGAGCAGCAAGGAGGCAGCCCAGAGCCGTGCCGGGTGCTCAGCCAGGAAAGGGATAAGGAGATGCCCTCTCCAAGATCTAGACCCTGCATTTGGCTCTTGAAGCGGGGCAAAGCCTGTCCCCATCAGTGTGGGGGAATAGCAATGCTGAGCAGGAGCCCATGGCCAGCTTGAGAGACATTGAGATGGAGCAAAACAGCTCCTGGCCCCAGGACCTCATTCCCCATCCCATCTGCCTGGGGGGCACCAGCCTGGCCAAGCTCCGGCAACCCCCCGAGGAGCTCTGGGGCGGCTCTCGCCTCCCCTGCCAAGCAGACCCCCCAGCAGCACTACCCCTCATACCCAGGCTCGGTCTGCACCTGGGGCAGCGATGCCCATCGGCAGAGGGTGACTTACCAGAGTCCCACCAGGCCGACCTGCAGAGGAGCGTTCAGATACGGGTACCGCTGCCAGGGACAGGGAGAGGCTGTGAGTCAGGGGGACGAACGTGGCAGGAAGGTGCCTGTTTTCCGACAGGGTGCCAGCCCCGAGGGGTGTCAGCGCTGCCACAAGCTAGGGGGGTGTCCCCTTGCTCACCCTCCCAACCCAGGACCACCAGTACCTTCAGAAAAGCTCTTTTCTCCAGCGCATTCATGATCACCGGGGGGATGGCTGGGGCAGAAGGGAAGGAGATGAGCTCCCAGTACTCACAGCCCCCTGCCAGCCGTGGGACCCTGTTCCACGCTGCCAGGGACCAGCTGCAGCCCCCAGACACGGGTGGAGGAGGGGAGACTCACCCATGGCCGGGGCTGCCATGCCGATGCGGGACACCACTACCTGGAAAATGGCCTTCTGGGCTGCAGCCGTGGACTCACCCAGGCGGTTCCCATTCTCATCCGTGACGGGGATCCCCAGCTTGAGCTCTCTGCAGGGAGAGCAGGGCGTGAGGGGGCCCCAGGGCACACAGGTGGGGGGGATCAAGGAACAGGGCAGGGACACAGCATATGGGCATGTCTCCACGGGAAGCTGGTATCCTCCTCTATTCCCCATCCACTCCCTGTGTAGTAAGTTGGGGTTGTCTCAGCCGGACCTACATTCACACGTGGGGGGTCTTCAACAGAGCTGGATGGGGATGGGGAGTTCACAGCCAGCTTAACCGATAACCTCTTGGGATGCAACCAGGTCCTCGTACCCTCAAACCAATCCCCCAGGGTAAGGGATGCCAGCAGGGCCAGGATGCAAGCCCCGGGCACTGCTCCCCACATCCCCCACCAGTGCCTGGTGAACCCCGATGTGAGCCCAAGCACCCCATCCCAGCCCAGGGGCTCACCTCTGCCTCATCAGCGGGATGTTGATGCAGTTGGCAGCAGCCACAGCCGCGAAAGGCACGTACCGGCCAATGAGGGCTGGCAAGTGCTGGGGGGGCAAGCAGGGAGCATGTCACGCAGAGAGTCTGGGGGCAGAGCTGGCTGTCCCCGAGTCTGCCACTGTCCCCCTGCAAGACCTTGGGGTGTCCCAGCCCCACTGGGGAATACCGTTCCCTCCTCCCCTGCAACTCCCAGCCAGTGAAAGCTGCACAGCCCAGAGGATCCGGGGAGTCCCACATCCTCTCCCAACTCTGGAGGGAGGCCAAGGGGTGAAAGAAGCCTGGAGAGATCCAGCTGGGGGTGGAGCAGGACCAGAAGGACAGGCCATCTCTGGAGCCATCACTGGGGAGAGGGGCTGCATTGCATGGGTGCTCCCAGGAAACCCCTTTCCTTCATTTTCTCCCCTGCCCCTGGTGATGGGGTGAATCGCCCACTCAGGTCAGAGCTCAGGAAGACCCCACGGGGAGGGTCCAAGTGTCCTGGCCAGAGATGGCCCAGAGCCACCTTACCTTGGTGAGAGATTTGAGCCCCAGTGCTGTGACAACTGCCCCTGTGGTCGCACTCACATAGGCTGTCCCCAGCTGGCTGCAAGAGCAGGAGGTGACACCAATAAGCCAGGGTCCCCCCATCCCACCCCTGCCCCCAAAGGAGGGGACAGCATGCCCTTTAATAGCATCAGGACACCTGGGTTCCTCTCCCAGCAATATCACTAACCCTGACAGCCCCACTGGTGTCCATCTCTGGCTGCACCAGGTTCCCATCGTCCCATCTCACAGCCCCCCGCTATTCAAGAAGCTATTCAAGGCACCCCCCTGGCATTTTGGGGTGCCACAAGGACCTGGCCAGAGGGATGCTTACCTGGGGGTGATGGGTGCATCCCCACTGCGGTTGGTGTAGTTCACAATGGCGTTGAAGGACTGGTTGACCCACTGCCAGAACAGCACGGCCGGCGTGGTCCTACCAGAGAGAGAAGAGGGTGTTGGTGGCACTGGGGGATGCCACCCATGCTCTTACAGCATGGGTGCCTTGCAGGGTAAGGGGCATGCGTCCCCGCCTCAGCCCAGGGCCAGAAGGGTGCTGGGGAGGGGGCAGGAATCCCCCTCCCCCCCCCAGCAGCCTCCTGGCCCTGGGCTGAGGAGGGGACAGGTACCTGTAGAAGGTCAACATGCAACCGGTGATGGTCATGTTCATGGGCACCTGGGCGGACATGCGCCCTATGAGGAGCATCTTCTCACCCGTGTCAGGGTGGAAAGCCGAGTCGTAGATGTACTTCGCCCGCCAGAGCTGGTCCTCTGTTAGACCCGGGGGTACCGTGCCCGCCCTGCCGGGTAAGGGTAGCACCTGTTGGGAGACCCATGCCCTGCCTGGCCCCCCACCCCATGTGGGGCAGCTGGGAGATGCCTTAGGGACCAGCCAGGCAATGTGGAGGGCTGGCTTTGGCCAGGGCGGGGGCCAGCACCTGTTCCCACCCCTGGGGATGGCCCTGAGGCCGTATCCTGCCCAGGAGCGGTGCTGGGGGTACAGCTCCCCCCTCGGTACCTGTAGTCCTCCACCACCCGGCGGGCCTCCTCCAGCGTGGCCCCCGAAAGCAGCAGGTTTCGGGGGTCGGTCACCATGAAGAAGTGCTTGGCCCGGCCCTGGAAGGTGCTCTGGTCCCAGCGGGGCTCCCGGATGTTGATGGTGGCAGGGAGGGACGGTGGCATCTTCTGGGGGGGGGCGGTTATGTGGGATGTGGTGCCTGTGACCCTGCACCCTGCATCCCCGCTGGGGCAGCTCTGGAGCTCCCCCAGCCTGGGGGGACACGAGTGGGGGATGGGGAACCCCCTTGCAATGGAGCAGAGTGGGGACCCCCGAGCCCACCCAGCAGATGGGGCAGCTCGCAGGTGGGGTGACCCCTACCACCACTGCACCCCACTCACCCTGCAATCTGTCAGTGGGGAGCCCCCCCACCCCGGCAGGGCACCCCGGCCTCGGGTGGGGGGCCGGGGACCCACCACCTCGGGGCCAGAGCTGCTGCCAGTTGCAGGGGGAGCAAGGAAGGGCAGGGGAAGGAGGGATGTTCCCCCCCCCGGGAAGGCACACACACCGCACGGCACCATTTCCACGCCCGCCCTTCCCCGCGAGAAGCGGGGCTCTGCTCCCCCGCCCCGGGCCGAGCATCCCTCCCCCCACGCGTGACCCCCCACCCCCCATAACGCCCGTGTCCAGGGGTGACCTCCGCACTCACGGCTTTCCGGGCAGCGCCCACCGTGCCCGCGCCGCCGCCGCCGCTGCCGCCGCCGCCCCGCTCCCGCCCGGCGCGCTGACGTCCGGCCTCGTCACGGGGGGGGCGCGGCCCCGCGGTGGGGGGAGCCGGGCGGCGCCGCGCGGGGAACGGAGGGGGCCACGCGGGACCGGGCCGGCTGCGGGGGGGGGCGGTACGTGCCAAGCCGCACGCGGCGTCTGCCCCCACCCACCCACCCACGACTGCGCGCGTGGGTGCGTGCGCGGGAGTAGTCGCGCGTGGGCGCGCGTGCTCACGTGGGTGCGCCCCGTGTGCGCTCACGTGGGTCTGCGCGCGTGCGCTGACGTGCGTGCCCGTGTCCGAGCGTGTGCGTTCGCGTCGGCTTCCGCTCGCTGGGGTGCTCGTGTGTGTTTTCACGTGGGTGTTGACGTGCGTGTTTCTGCGCGTGCCTGCGCGCACGAGGGTGTCCCCGTTCCGGCCGTGTGTCTCCGCGGGCTCGCGCGGGTTTCGATGCCTGTGCCCCGCGCGCGTGTGCTTGTAACGTTGTGCTCGGACGCGTCGCGTTGGTGTTCACGCGTGGCGCGGCAGCTGCGTGCGAGCGGGGGCAGGGCAGTGCCTCCGCAGAAGCGGGCGCCTGCTTGTGCCTAGGGTGGGGCGTGCGGGCACACGCGTGTGCACCGTTGTGCCTGTGGGCGAGCGGGGCCGTGTACACGCGTGTGCGCCGCTGCGCGCGCGGCGGCGGTCCGTGGGTGTCCGTGAGTGTGCGCACAGGCGGCACGGCGGGGCTTGCGCGCGTGGGCGTGCGCGGGGCTATAAACACGCATGCCGTGGACGTGTGCGTGCATGGGGTGCGTGTGCGTGTGGGTGCGTGTCCCCACGCCGGCCGTGCCCCCCCAGCCCCTGACCCAGGCGCTGCCCCCCCGCCCGCTGCCGGGGTGCCCCGGGGGGGCTCCCCCAGGGCGCAGCGCGGCCCCTGCCCCGGTGGGAGTGGGGGGACCCCCCCGCCCCGGTCCCCGCCCCCGCCGCCCGGCCGCAGCCCCCCCGCAGCCCCCCCGGCCGCCGCGCATCACCTGAAACCGTCGCGGTGTCGGGTTCGCGCTGGCGGCGGCGGCGCCGGGCCCCGCCGGGCGGTCACGGCCAGCCCGGGGTGGAGGCGATGCCCCCCCCGGGGAGGGGGACACGGGGGGACACCGGCTCGCATCACCGGAGTGAGCGGGGGGGGACACGACACACCCCCTCCCCTGGCCGTGCCTCAGTTTCCCCTGTGTGCCTCCGCGATGCTCCGCGCTAAGGGGAGGGCTGGGGGGGGCGCCACACCCCTCGCCCCACGCAGCACCGCGGGGGGACGCGTCCCCCCAAGCCCCACCGCGCCGTGCCCGTGGGACCAACACACACACACACAGGGCTCCCCCCCCCCAGCTGCAAGGCCAGCCCTGGCCGCTCGTGATTGACAGCTCCCGCGCCCGATGGCCGCGCCGGTCCCGCAGGGGCAGCCAATCCCCGCGGGCGGGGGGGCGGGAGGCGGTGCTGCCCGCCCCCCCCCGGCCTCTCCATCCCCCCCGCGCTGCCGGGTGTCTCTTTCGCAGGTGGCACCATGGGGACAGGTGAGGAGGGCACGGGGCGGGGGGTAGGGGGGTCCCCAGCGCCCCTTCGGGGAGGGGGCACCGCCGGGTGATGTGGGGGGGGAGCGGGGGGGCGCCGTGGGGGGCTGGCAGGCGGCGGAGACACCGGCGTGTCCCCCCTGGCCGGGGCCATCACTTATTTATTGAGGTCAGGCTGGGGCGAGCGGGGGACGAAGCGGGGGGGAGCTCCGTGGTGGCGTTTCACCCACGCCTGGAAAATCCCCACGGGAACTGCCCCGGGGGCAGCGGGCTCGCCCCCTGCCCCACGGCAGCTCTCTGCGGTGTAAATCCGGAGGGGGTCCGGGGAGGATGGGGAGGGGCTCTCCCCCCCTCCTGCTGCAAAGCCTCCCTCCCTAGGGAGGGGCCGGGGGCGGTCAGGTCCTGCTCTTCGGTGTAAAGCTGAGGTCCCCACGTCCCCTCTCCAGACCCTTTCCGGATTTACGCTACTAGCTAAAGCCCCTTTGCACCCCCTACTCCGGATTTACGCTGCCAGGCAAACCCCCTTTGCACCCCAGCATCCTTGCCCCGGGGCAGGGCAGCCTGTGCCCACTGCCCCCATAGTGGTACCCAGGAGCCCTGCACCACCTAGTTTGGACCCCGGGGCTCTGTAGGACGGGAGGGGACAGGGCTGGAGAGGGGGTCACGAAGCTCCTCGTCCGCCCAGGCTGTGCCGCTGCGCCCGGGACCCATCGTGCCAGCGCCAAGCACACACACCAGCCGGCCCCGGCATCGCGCTGCTAAGAGGGAGCGGTGCCCGAGCCTGGGCATGTGCTGCTGGACTATGCCATGTCCCCCCCCGGCTGGCGGGCAGCCCCGGCCCCGTGAGGACACTGCCAGCCCCGAGCCAGACGCCGGGACGCCGGGGTGCCCAGCACCGCCATGGCCCAGGGCTGGGACGCGACGCTGTCGGGGATGACGGCGGGCAGCCGGTCGCGGAGCTCCAGCAGCGAGGCCAGCCTGGCTCCCCGCTGCCTCCTCAGCAAGCAGAGCCGCCTGCTCAACGGGGTCACCCGGGTCAGCCGTGCCACGTCCCCCATGGGCCGCGTCATCCTCATCAACACCCCCATCGAAGGTGCGTGGGGTGTCCCAGCTCTCTGCCCACCTGCGTGGCCAGGGGGGCCTGGACGCCTGGGTTCCCTGGGTCTGGGGGCAGGGAGAGTTGTCCTGGGACTGGGGACATCCCCAGCAAGGGAGACGCCCCCCACCATTGCTCGCACCCAGCCCAGGTGACGCGTCCCGTCCCCTGTCCCCACAGCCAGCAGCAACGAGAGCGACATCATCAATGCTATCACGGTGGAGAAGAGCGTAGACGGCAAGCTGGGCTTCAGCGTCCGCGGCGGCTCCGAGCACGGGCTGGGTATCTTCGTCAGCAAAGTGGAGGAGGGCAGCGCTGCTGGTAAGTGGGACAGGGCGAGGGACAGCAGTGGGGACAGACATGTGCCAGTGAGACCCTCTTGAGAAGCTGCAGTGCCGCAGCGACGATGCCACCCTTTGTGGTGGCAAGCCACCATTCTCTCCCTGCCACCTCTGGCTGTGGGGTTTTCAGGTTTCCCAGGGAGAAGGGCAGGGGACAGGAGTGGGCAGCCCCGAGCCAATGGCTCTGAGCTCCATCCCCAAGTCACACTGAGGTGACAAGCCCCCCATGCCTGCCACAGCCTCAGTGGGATTGCCAGGCATCCCTACCTCTGTTCCCGTGGGGTTTGGATCAGGCTGGGGACATGTGTAGGGAGGGGACACCAAACAAGGGTATCGGTGCCAGGTCAGGTGCTCAGCTGAGCCGTGTGCTCCTCGCAGAGCAGGCTGGGCTGTGTGTTGGTGACAAGATCACGGAGGTGAACAGCGTGAGCCTGGAGAACATCACCATGAGCAGCGCCGTCAAGGTCCTCACCGGCAACAACCGCCTGCGTATGGTGGTCCGGCGGATGGGCCGCGTGCCGGGCATCAAGTTCTCCAAGGAGAAGACGGCGTGGTGAGCAGGGCATCCCCCACGCCAGCACCCCAAAGCCCAACCCCATGGAGGGCATGGTGGGGAGGCTCAGTGGGGGATGCTCGGGGACAGGGAGGATCCCAGAGATGGGGGGACCCCAGGGCGGTGGGGTATTGGAGGTCTCTGACAAAGGTGGGGAGAGCCCAGGGCGGGGCACAGGATGAGATAGGAAGGTCTGGAGCAGGCAGGGTGTGTGCAAGCCCCATCCTCAACATCCCCCGTCACCATCACTCTCCTCCACTGGGTGATGCCAATGGCCCATCCTGCTGGAGGACGAGAGCTGGACCCTCGAGCCCCCCCAACACTGTGCCTGTGCTCCAGGGTGGATGTGGTGAACAGGCGCCTGGTGGTGGAGAAAAGCGGCTCAACGCCGTCTGAGAGCGGTTCTGAGGACGGGCTGCGGCGCATTGTCCACCTCTACACCACCTCCGACGACTACTGCCTGGGCTTCAACATCCGCGGTGGCAGGGAGTTCGGCCTCGGCATCTACGTCTCCAAGTACGGCCACCCTGGGGAGCATGAGGGGGACGTGGCGCCCCGATGCCTGCTGTGCCCAAGCTGGGGCTCGGCATCCCCTCCCTGGCAGAGCCCCCTCATAAGACTGGGCATCACCACTGTGGGTGCTGGGGCGCAGGCCACCCGGGTGGAGGTGTGGGGCAGGAGCAGAGCTCCAGGGAGGGCTCGGCCCCATCCTGCCCCTCCCCTGCTGCCCTAGAGTGGACCCCGGGGGGCTGGCGGAGCAGAACGGCATTCGAGTGGGAGACCAAGTCCTTGCAGCCAATGGAGTCAAGTTTGAAGACATAAGCCATAGCAAGGCAGTGGAGGTGCTCAAGGGGCAGACTCACATCATGCTAACCATCAAGGTACCCGCGCCCGGCCCCGCGGGACCCCTGGGCAAGGGGGGTGGTCAGCATGTCCCCACGCTGGCGCTGCCCCAGCTTGGCTGGGAGCCCACGGGGCTGGTGCGGCTGCTGGCTGGTTGGGTTTCAGGTGGGTGGGGAGGGGAGGGGGGATACATTATTCATGGCTGGCACTGGATCGGGTTCGCCCGGTGTGCGCTGACCCCCTCGTCCTCTCCCCCTGTGCCTAGGAGACAGGACGGTTCCCTGCCTACAAGGAGATGGTGGCCGAGTACTGCTGGCTCAGTCGCTGTAAGGGCAGTGCTGCGCGGGTACTGGCAGGGACACTGGTCTGGGGCGCGGCGGGGCTGGGACCCCCATGCAAGCAGCATTTGGCCACCATGGGGAGGGAGAAGGTCCACATGCCATGGGAGTCCCATGGCCTTGGAGAGGGCATGAAGCTCCCTGTGCCATGGTTAGCATCCCCACAGTCCTCATGGACTTGCAGGGTCCTACCTGTCCCCAGTCCTTGGACATGTCCCCATCCTTGGAGGGGACATGAAGATCCCTATGCAATGGCCAGCAGCCCGCTGGTCCCCACGACCCTGTGGGACCACACATGTCCCTTATAAGGGACGCAGAGCTCCCCATGTGACAGCCAGCAGCTCTGCAGTCCCCGTGGCCCTACGGGTCCCCACATGTCCCCACGGATGCCCCACAGTGTGTCACCCCATGTCCCCACTGTGCCTTTGCAGTGACCAACGGGCAGCTGCAGCAGCTGTCTCAGGCCTCGGAGACCAGCTCCTCCATCTCCTCCTACTCCTCGGGGCCGGCACCAGGAGTGGTGAACGGGGTGGGGACAGCCGCCTCGGGACCCCCTGCCCGCACTGTGGACGTAGCCATCTCCACGGAGGACGGGCCGCGGCGGAGCTGGGCACGGGAGCGTGCCGAGCGGGCCATGCAGACCGAGCCGGCTGCCGAGGGGCTGCCAGAGACACGTCGCACGGTGCGGCCCCCTGAGCTGCTGCGGGACACGGCCATCCGGGGCCAGGGCGCCCGCGAGCCCCCTGGCACCCACCCGCGCCGGACCTTCGCCCACTCACCCAAGACGGCGCTGCTGCTGGCGCTGAGCCGGCCCCGGCAGCCCATCACACGCTCCCAGAGCGACCTCACCGTCGCTGGTAGGCACCAAGGGCACGGCCCCACGTGTGGGACTCAGCCCTGGGTGGGTTCCCCTTCCAGCCCTGCACCCCCAGCCCTGGGAGTCCCACAGCTAAGCCCCAGCCCCACATGGAGCCTGCCCCCTGCTCAAGCATCCTATAGCCCCTGACCCACATGGATACCTGGCCCCCTGCTCCTGGGCGTCCTATAGCTGAGTCCCTGGCCCCTACCCTGGCACCCTATAGTCCCCAGCCCATAGGGACTCCTGGCCACCAGCCCTGGGCATCCTATAGCCCTGTGTAGCCCCAGGCCTGTCCCTGGGGCTTGCTGGGCACCCCAAAGCCCAGTCCTATGGCACCTGGAGACCCGCTGCATCCCACAGCAGGACTCTCTTCCAGGCAGTGCCCCCCAGTAGCCCCTCCCCCCCCCCCCCAAGTTCCCTGCCCCCAAACACCATCTGGGGTGACATCCCCTGGCCTCTCCACTCCAACCCCCCCCCCCCCGTCTCCAGAGGAGAAGCGGAAGAAGGAGAAGCCAGAGGGACAAGGGGCACGGGGGGGGCCCCCAGGGCTGCACCGCTCCAAGACCCTCGTCAACCTCTTCTTCAAGGGGGGCCGTGCCACCAGCCAGAGCTGGGCCCCCCCCAGCCAGGAGCTCCCCACCTCCGACCGCCGGGCACGCACCAAGTCCCCTGGGCGCCCCGATGGGGACAGAGGTACCGGGGTGGGGGACAGGGCAGAGAGGGACCCAACCTGGGAGTGGTCCCCCCTTCTGTGGGCACCCGTTGTGGCATCCCTGGCATGGAGGGGGGCATGGGGCGGGGATCCCCAGGCATGCAATTTTGGCAATGGGCAGCAATGCCGCTGGCCTCCCCCAGGCGCTCACACCTCTCCATCTACCTTGCAGTAGGCGCTGTGCAGAAGTTTGTCATCCGGAGCCTGAAGCGGGGTAACGGGGGTGCCCGTGTGCCCGGCAGGGGGGGTTGGTGCTGCAGGGCAGGCTCTGCATGCGCCTGGCCCAGCGCTGCATGTGTCTGTCCAGCTCTGGCATGGAGTGATCTGTTGAGGGGGGGGGGCATGGGGGTTTTTGTGGGATGCCCAGGGCAGTCCTTGCCCTGCTGGCCACCCCTCCTTGCTGTGCCCCCCCCAGAGAAAAGCCGCCGTGCCAGCATCCTGGGCCCTACGGGCATCGCCGCCCTGCAGCCCAACGGCAGTGACCCCGAGGCCCGGCTCCCGCACATCCAGGACACCGCCGCACGCCTCCTCAGCCCCGACGAGGTGACGGCCGTGCTCCGACACTGCTCCCGGGTAAGGCACCGCAGGCAGGGTGTGGGCAGGGCGGTGCTGGCACCCCCAGGCTCATCCCCGGGCAGCTCCTGCATCCTGCTGGGCACCGCGATCAGCGCTGCGTGCCCACGTTAAGCTCTGGGAGGTAAACTGAGGCACGGGGCGGAGGGTGGGGGCACCCGTCCGCTGACGTCCCTCCTGCGCCCACAGTACCTGCACGAGGGCAGCGTGGAGGATTTGGTGCGGCCGCTGCTGGCCATCCTGGACCGGCCTGAGAAGGTCCTGCTGCTGCGGGATGTGAGGTGGGTGGTGCTGGGGGTACCTCGATACTGCCCAGCTGGGTGGGATGGACCCAGAGCCACACATGCTCTCTTCAGCCCTGATCACACTCCATCCCAGAGACTGCCACAACCTGTCCTCTCTCTGCCCCGGCAGGAGCGTGGTGGCCCCCACGGACCTGGGCCGGTTTGACAGCATGGTGATGCCCCTGGAGCTGGAAGCCTTCGATGCCCTGAAGAGCCGCTCAGGTAGAGCCTGGCCCCCCGGGACCTTGGCCGGTGGGGGGCAGCGGGCAGGGGTGGATACAACTTGGGGAGTGACCGGTGGTTCTCCCCGACTGCAGTGCGCTCACCTGCCCTCCGCCCGGCCCACCACGACGTCCCCCCCAAGAGACACCTCATCACACCAGTGCCTGGTGAGTGCTACTCCACGGAGTCTGCCTGGCCGCCGGGCTGCCCCACGGTGGGGGGGGCGCAGGGTGGAGTGGGTACAGGGGCAATGTGGGGGAGGAGGAAGGGAGCTGGAATGCCTGGGTGCAGGGGGTCCGAGGGGAGAGGGCGTCTGGTGTCCCTGGGTGCTGGGAGGCCCTGGAGTAGCAGAATCTGGGGATCCTGGGTGCCTGGGGGTCCTGGGGAGGACCTGGAGTCCGTGGAGAGAGCTGGGATGCCTGGGGGTCCCTGGGTGTCAGGTCCTGGGGAGGGGAGCTGGGGTGTCTGAAGGTCCCTGGAGGAGGAAGATCTGGGGCCCTTGGTGCCGAAAGGGTGTCTAGGTAGCAGAGGTCCTAGAGCTTTGGGGTCCCCCAGGGGATGCCTGGGTGGCAGGGGTCCCAGGGAGTGGGGCTGTGGGGTCCCGTGGGATCCCTGGGTGGCAGGGGTCCCAGAGAGTGGGGCTGTGGGGTCCCATGGGATCCCTGGGTGGCAGGGGTCCCAGGGAGTGGGACTGTGGGATCCAAGGGGGATCCCTCACCCCCTCTTGTTACAGACTATCGGGGTGGGTTCCTGCTGAAGCCAGTGGGGACCGCAGAGCCGGAGGAAGCTGGGGGGCTGCAGGCGAGCCCAGCCCGGCCGCGGGCCTCCCCCAGCCCCCGCCGCCTTCACCCCCGCACCTACACCCCGCTCCCCGACGTGCCAGTGGATGCCTACACCTGCGCCAGCCGGCCCCTGCCCGCCACCAGCCCCCGGCCCCCCAACTGGCTGCTGGCTGAGCCCCCCCCGGGCGAGGGGCACGGGCACTCGTACAGCCCCTGGCTGACCTGGCGGAAGGACCCCCCTGGGACGGTACCCAACAGAGGGGCCGAGGTGGTGGGGAAGACCCGGCGGGCACGGCCCCCCCTCGCACCTCTCTTTGGGGGGCCAGGGGGTGAAGCAGGGGCTGGGGCAGCCACCAATGGCCCTGGGGATGCTGGCAGGGAGGAAGAGGAGGAGGAGGAGTATCGGCTGCTCACTGTCACGCTCTCCAAGCTGAAGCACTCGCTGGGTGGGTGGCACATGGGTGAGACCCCAGGGGTGGGGTGGGGACAGGCTGGGGACCCTCCTCCTGGCACCAGCATCACTGGTATGGGTGGCACTCTGTTGGCAAGGGGCACCCCATTTAGGGGGCAGGGGGTAAAACCCCGAGCACTCCTCCAAAACTAGAAGGGGAGAAGAGGAGCTGCCCCTGCCCCAGCCCCTCGTCCCTCATCTGTGTAGTACCTACCAAAACAAGGCAGGAAGGACGGAGGCACGGCTGCCCAGGGGAGGGGGTGCCGTGCCTGAGAGTGGGTGGGGGTCCCAGCCTGCCTGGATGCGAGGGTCTCATGGTTCCCTTGCAGGGATCAGCATCTCTGGTGGCATCGAGTCAAGGGCGCAGCCGGTGGTGAAGATCGAGAAGATCTTCCCTGGGGGAGCTGCCTTCCTCAGTGGCATCCTCAAGGTATGGGGGGACCATGGGGAGGACCCAGCATACCCCAGGGGCTGGGCAGGCATCCAGCCCCCCCCCCATCCCATGGTGCCACTGGGTGCTGGCAGTCCTCTGGCACCCCAAAGCAGCTGCACTTCACCCCACTACCTTCCCTCACGGGGGCCAGGCTGGGCAGGAGCTGGTGTCGGTGGACGGGGAGAGCCTGCAAAACGTCACCCACCAGAGGGCTGTGGACATCATCCGCCAAGCCTACCGCAACAAAGCCAAGGAGCCCATGGAGCTGGTAGTGCGGGTGCCTGGAGCCCCCCTGGAGTGATGCTGCACCCCCTCTTCGAGGACCCATCCCATGCTCCTGAGGAGCTGGATGGCTCATTCCTGCACTGAGCTGTGGCCAGTCTCAGCACAGCCACAGGGTATGAGAGCCAGACCCACCCCATGGGCATGGAGGAGCTGCCTACAGCAGGACCCGAGGGGGGGCACCACTGGCAACGCAGGAGGAGGACAGGTGGCCCCTGACCCTGCTCCGGACACACAGACACAGCCCTGAAAAAACCACAGCCAGGGGCTTGTTTTTAATTGGCGTTTCCAGGCGGTACACGGGCAAGCCGGGCTCTGGGAACGGGACACGACCAAAATAAAGTACAAAAATCCCCCCCCAGACCTGGGGGCGACCAAGCCAGAGCTGGGCACAGCCAAGCTTTTCCTTTGGTTTTACGCCCTTGGGTGCCCAGCTGGGCCCCCTCCCACCTCTGCCCACCCCAGGGGTGTCCCCAGCTGGCACCCCCAGCACCGTGCCCCTCTCCCCTGGCAGACTGGGCATCACAGGGGCATGGGCCAGGGTTTATTTTGGGGGGAGAAACAGAGGGATGCTGGGGGCAAGGGCATGGGAAAGGCACTGAGGGCAAGCTGCCCCGTGGCAGAGGTGAGGGGGGCACAGACAGGCAGGGTGTGAGCTGGGAGAGGGTGATACGTTTTGGTAGGTCCTATAAAAATAGAGTTATTTAAAATGGCACAGAAACGAATCCCCTGACAAACACATGAGGAGCAGGGGGAGGGAGGCCGTCATGGGCAGGGCACACACCACCCCCTCTGGAAGTGGCCGGGTGACAGTGCCAGCAGGGATGAGAAGGAGGGGACAAGCCAGCCCTCTGCCTGCCCAAGGTGACCCTGGCTGAAGCCAATGCCACTAATCCCCCGGGCACTAAGAGGATCAGCAGGAACCAGCTCCGGGCGGCCCTGAGGCCAAGACTCGGCCCCCACCTTGCCCCACATCTCACAGGCAACTCCTCGCTGCTGTGGGCGCTGGTGCACCCTCGCCCCAACACCTCCATGCTGGGGAGGGGGCAGCGCCTGCGGTCCCCTCTGCCCCCTCCCAGTGCCAGCGGTCTCTGCAGAGCCAGGGGGAGAGCAGGGATCCCCTGAAGCCCCACAGCTCCCAAAATCCCAGGGGCTGGAGGTCCCTCCTGCCCTCCGAACACGGGGTGAGGGCAGGCAGCATCTCAGATCTCGGTGGCCGTGATCTCCTCGAAGGGTGGGTCAGGGCCGGGGGGGTCACAGGGCTCGGGCGGGGAGTCCTCCCCCTGGAGCCGGAGATGCTGGAGCCGCTGCTCGAGCCGCCGGTTGCGGCGGTACATCTGGATGTAGCTGTATTGCAGCTGCTTCTGGTAGCGGATGACCCGCTCCTTCTCGCCCTGCCACGTGCCGCGCTCCTGCTCGAAGGCGTCCCGCTGCTCCTGCCCACGCCGCCGCTCCAGGGCCACCTCTGCCCGCAGCCGCTCCAGCTGCCGCCGCAGCCCCGCACCGCCCCGGGGCTCCTCGCCGGGTTGGGGACATCCCTCGCTGGGTGGGGGGCACCCCTCGCCGGGTGGGGGGCATCGCCCACGAGTGGCTTCCCGCAGCCCCGCCAGCTCCTGCTCGAGCCGTCCGGCTTTGGCGCGGAAGAGGTCAGCCTCGCTCTTGCGGCGCTGCAGTTCATTGGCGCAGACCTCCAGCTCCAGCGCCTTCAGGCGGGCGGCCTCCTGCAGCCCCTGCACCCGCCGCTCGCCCGCCTGCAGCTGGGCCTGCGCCTCCCGCAGCTGAGCCCGCAGCCCCAGCAGCTCGGCTCCCCGCTGCGCCAGCTCCGCCTGCGCCTCCTTCAGCTGCTGCTTCAGCAGCGAGATCTCCCCCGACTTCTGGCACACCTACGGGGACAACGGGGCTCAGGCGCCGGCCGGGAACCCCCCTACCAGCCGGAGCCCGCGCCCCCCGACTCGCCCAGCACCGCAGGGCGACTCACCTCCCACTTGGTCTCCTCCAGCCGGGGTGCCAGCTCGGTGCGCTCACGCTGGAAGGAGGCGCAGCGACGCTCCAGCAGCTCCCGCTCCTGCAGCAGCTGGGCCAAGTCCTCCTGCAGCTGCTTCTTCTCCTGCTGCAGCTGCAGCACCTGGAGCTGCAGGACCTGCTGCCCCCGCTGTGCTGCCTGGGCCGCCTGCCGCGCCTGGGCCGCACAGCGCTGCCGCAGCCCCTCCAGCTCCTGCTCGCAGCGCCTCTGCTTCTCCTCGTACACCTGGGTGGGGGGCACACAGGCGCACACACATGCTGGGGGGGGCGGCATGGCACCCCCCCACTTCTGCTGTCCTCCCCAAGACGGGCACCCCTTGCCCACAAGGAGGGGAGCGGTGCATCCCCCCCAAATGGGGGAGGGGTCCAGAAATGGTGCAGTGTGGTGATGCCCCACTCCTTCTGCCCCCCCATCCCTCTGCACGCTGTGCCCCCCATGTCAGCACGCCCAGCCCCACCACCAGCAGGGAGAAGACGCAGGTCCCAGGCACATCCAAAAAAGGGCACCCCAAGATGAGGCACTCCATCTACAACTGGCCCCCCGGGCCACACACGGCTCCCCCAGAGACTATATAGGACCACCCACCAGAGGGGAAAACCCCATTCCCAGACCCACAGAGAAAAGCATCCCTGTACAAGGGTCTGTAGAGGGTCCCCAACAGGGGTCTCTGCCCCCCAACCAGGGGGGATGTCCACACGAGGTGCCCCGGGGAGGGGGGCCAGGACCGGACAGGGGGACACCAGGGGCGTACCTGGCAGATGGCCACCTCGTTCTCGTCCAGGCTGTCACGCAGGAGCCGCAGCTCGGCCTCCCTCTCCCGCAGCTTGTCCTCCAGCTCCCGCACCAGCATGGCCTCCTCACCGGGCAGGGGCGAGCGCCCACAGGAGCCGCTCTCTGAGGAGGGCCGGCCCCGGCCGCTCAGAGAACCTGTGCTCTTGCTGGAGGACGAGCGCCCGCTGTCCGAGTTGGAGGGGCGGCAGCCCCCCGGAGGCTCGGGGGGACCGTGGGGGGTGACCGGCAGGGCGCTTGCCTCGGGGTGCTGGCTGCAGCCCGTGCTGTAGGTGGGCAGGCTGGAGAGGGAGTTGCGCCCCGAGTCCGAGAGGGTGCTGGCGCGGCAGCTCAGGGAGCCGGGCTTCTCGGCACCCAGCAAGTGGGTGAGGCTCACCTGGCTCTCCGAGAGCCCTGGGCGCGTGCCTGGCTGGGTGCTCCGGAGCTTGGGCACCACCGGCTTGAAGGCCATGGGGCGGATCAGGGTCTTCTCCACGTTCTGCCAGGGGAAGAGGGGAGAGAGGAGGGGCTGGGCTGGGGGGGACCCATCATCCTCCCAAGGGGCTGCCTGGGGTGGTGATGGGGGAGTGTCCCCAGCCCCAACACATTTGCACCCCGAAGAAGACAGGGGCCGGTCACTGCCCACTCCATCTCCCCTCTGTGGGGTGCCCAGGTGGGCTCCCACACACACCCCTGGCACAAAGGAGGGGACACCAAGGGCATGAAGGTGGCCACCTCCCCGGGGACACCAAAAATATGGCCATGTGGCCCCAGTTCACATGCCCAAGCCAACAGCCCCAGCGTGGCACGAGGAGCAAAGCCAAGACCCCAGCACCCACCCAGCCAGCTGCCGCCCCCCCCTCACCTCCTCCAGCTTGCCGGAGACAGGGACAAGCTTGGGGGGCGGCCCCCGGAGGTGATCACTGGGGGCTGGTTCATCACGGGGCTCATCCGAGTCGCTGCAGAGGCTGGCAGGAGAGGGGCCGTCGAGCCAGTCACCGCAGAAGCCCCCGTTGGAATAGGCGTGGCTGACGCCAGGCATGGTCACGCAGGGCTCCTCAGGAGATGGGGGGTCCCTGGGGGTGGCCCGGAGCAGCCCCTCCTGCTTGCGGAAGGAGGCGGTGGGGGGTTCCCCGTCACAGGGCTGGCTGGCACGGTCATGGCGGGGCCGGCTGGGCAGGAGGCTGCCGACGCTGCCCATGGTGGTGAGGGGCGAGCAGGCGGCAGTGCGGAGCTGCGCAGCCCCCTCAGCGGCGGCCTCGAGGGGCACCGGCAGCGTCTGCACGATGGCCATGGCGGGGGGGCCCCTGGCAGGCAGGGGCACGCGGGCAGCCTGTGGGCAAGGGAGACTGGGCATCAGAACCATGGGCACTGCTGGCCATGCCCCACGGGCTGCCAGCATCTCCAGGTGGGCACGGGGGCACCCCCAGACCCCTGGCCACCATCCCCAGTCTCATGGGCGTGGGGCAGCCCAAAGGGAAGCAGGCAGAAGGAGATGCCAAATGAACCAGAATACAACTGGGATTACCCAGGGCAGCAGCACCAGCAGCCCCCCCCAGCCGGGCTCAGCACCCCAGTGGTGCAGTCTGGGTCTGTCAGGGGCTGTGGGGTGCTGGTGGCACTGTGGGGCAGCGGCAATGAGGTCCTGCCCCCCGCCGTGCCCTGGCGTGACCCCGTCATGGGAAGCCTGCCAGGGCTGGAGGCGAATCCCGAGAGGCCCACGGAAAGCTGGCTCCTGGGCAGCCTGCCTGTCTGCCCCATGGCGCCTGCCAGCACAGCCCCCACGGAGAGTGGGGGGCAGCCCCACACAGTGGGGACAGCCACTTCCACTGCCCCAGAGCTCCTGCCTCTCTGCAGCGACCCCACAGAGGGTGCCCCCCACCCCCAAGCATCCACAGTGGGGCGCAGGGTCCCCTGGAGACAGCCACCAAGGGGGCAGCTGCCAGGCAGGCAGGTGGTCCAGTATGCGGGCACCAGGCTCTTTCCCAGCCCCAACACACACGTGCCCCTTGTTCCCACCCTGCATGCCCCCCTCCAGCTGGGGGGGGCTCTGCCAGTGCCCTGCTGCGGCCCCCCCTGCCCCAACCCATGCCATACGCCCGCGTGACAGGAGCCAGCCGACGGGCTGGATCCGTCCCCCGCTGCCTCATCGCATCTTGCACATGGCTGCGGCTGGCACGGGGCGCAGGCGGGGGGGGCCGCTGCCCGCATGGTCTTGCCCGCCGAGCTGTCACCTGAAATCAATCCGCCTGCCAGCAGCCGGGGGACAGGGGGGAGAGCAGGGGAGAGATGCCGACGAGCCAGTCCCCCCACCACCATCACCCCTGCCATCACGTGCCGTCCGCGGGCACCGTGATCTCACACCGTGCCCATGACACCCCTGAGTGGGAAGGTGGGTGACACACCACTCCCCCCACAACCCTCCTCCACCCGACTCCACTCACCTCGCCAGCCGCTGCCCATCCGTCCGGTCCACTCGGGCCCCTGCACCACGAACACGGCTCCACCGGCCCCTGAAGCGTGAAGGAAAAAGAGGAGGGGGTCAGGGCCCCAAACAGCAGCAGGAGTCCCCATGCCCCCCCACACCCCCCTGGGCCCAAGCCCCCCAACCGGCAGGGCCAGGACAGGCAGTGCCAGCATGGCACAGAGGGTGGCAGGGGAGCCCGGCAGTGGGTACGCTGCTCCCAGCACCCAGGGAGAAACATGGCCCCCCTGGGAGGGGTGGTGGGGACAACGGCCCCCCATGGGGACCTGCCACTGCTGCAAGAGCAGGAGCAGGGATTGGGGACCAGACAGGGACACAGGACCCCCAACGGGACATCTCGGGGCCCTCTAACCACAGCCAGCCGAGGCGCAGCACCCCACCCCAGCAAAACTCTCCTGGGACGTGCGGGTTAGGGGGTCGCCCGTGGGGACAGCCGGGTCTCCGCACAGCCACGGAGGGGCCACCACTGGGGCCCCATGCTCAGCGGCCGGGCTGGGAGGTGGTGGGAAGGGACTCCATCTTCTCCCTCCCGCAAGCCCCCACAGCCTGCCGAGAGGGTCCCACCGCTGCCCGAGGGAGGCAAGTGCCTGAGAAGGGGGTGGCCAGCCTGGCCAGCGCCCTACAAAACCTCCTTCTAGCCACCCAGTAAAACCAGTCAGCAACTGGGGTGGCGTCACCGCCAGCCACTCCGGCCGGAGCGCAGTGAAGCCGGATCCCACCGTTCCGACCCCGAAACAGCAAGGGAAGACTCGGCCCCTGCTCGGCCAGATGCCCACCCTGAGCTGCTGGGTGTTTCAGGCCCCCAGGGGCTCCCGTGCCTTGATGGCACCTCAGGGCCCCCCCAGGGCAGGGGGAAGCAGCCCCTCATTCCTCCCCACGCACCCGGAACGTGTGGGGTGGGCACCCCCCCCATGCTTAACTGTGCCCCCCCCACACTCCCTCATATCCCGAGGCTCCCTGGTTGGTGCTGCCCCCCTTGTCCACCCCACGACCCCCCTTGCCCTCCCTCCCACCCACCCCATGCTGCCCCACTGAGCCCCCCAGTGCCCAGCCTGCCCCACGGTGCTTCCACCCTGCCCAACCCCACAGCAACCCTAAGTGCCCTGTGGCACCCCTGGACCCCCATTGCCTCACAGTTCCCCCAAAGTGCCCTGAAACACCCCTAAAGTTCCCCATGACACCCCCAAAGCGCCCTACGGAGCCCCGGGGCCTGTACTGCCCCACAATACCCCAAAGTGCCCCACGACACCCCCGAAGTGCCTCGCAGAGCCCCTAAGCTTCTGCTGCCCCAAAATGCCCCTGAAACACCCCCAGAGCGTCCCACAGAGCCCCTGGGCCTCTGCTGCCCCACAGCTGCCCCAGAGTGCCCCTAAAGCACCCCCAAAGTGCTCCAAAACACCGCCAAAGTGCCCCACGGCGCCCTGGGGCCCGCACTGCCCCACAGCTCCCCTAAAGCACCCCCAAAGTACCCCGCAACCCCCCAAAATGCCCCACAGAGTCCCTGGGCCTCTGCGTCCCCAGAACACCCCCAAAGTGCCCCTGAAACATCCACAAAGCACCCCACGGTGCCCCAGGGCCGCCGCTGCCCCCCCGAGAGCCCCGGATTCCCCCCCCCCCGGCCAAGCGGCCCCCAGGGGCCCGGCCCCCCCCAACACCCCAAGCGCCGGCAGCTCCCCCGAAGCGCCCCCAAACCCCCTCCCGAAGCGCCTCCCGGGGCTCCCGCGCCTCGGCGGCCCGGCGGGACCCCCGGGCGCCCCCGGCCCCGGCCCCCGCACTCACCGCGGCCCCGCTGCCGCCCTCCCGCGCTGCGCCGCGCCCCGCCGCCCCGCCCCACGCCAGGCGACGCCCCCGCCCCCCGCCCGCCAAACCCCGCCCCCCCGTTCGGCGAGGCCACGCCCCCCGCGGGATGGGGATACTGGGGGGGGGCTGTGGGGTGCGTGGGACGGGAGCCCCCGCGTGGGTCACCCTCGCCCAGTCGCGTCGATTCCTGGGGATTCCCGGGCTGGCGGGGGGCTCGTCCCCTTCTTTTCACCAGCCAAGCCCCCCCCACCTCGAGGCTCTCCATCCACCAAAGCAGCCCCAGACCTGCAGGGTGAAGGTCATCTGCCGAGGATATGCGCCCCCCAAATTATAGAGGGAACCCAGCGCCCTGCCAAGGGGGCTCGGGGGGGAGGGCTCTGCCCCGTTTGACATCAGACCCCCCCATCCCCGCCCCCTCCGTGAGATGCTGCCGCTGTTGCCACCCCCCAGCTCTCCGAGAGCCCCAAACTGGGGGGACAGGGAGGAAAAATAAACCCACATCAATCCACCCGCAGCCCGGCGAGCCGTGGGTGCCCACCTGCCCCACGGAGTCCGGGATCACCCAGGGTCCACCCCCCCAGGCTCGGCTCCACCACCCGCTCCCAGCCCCAAGGAGGGATGGGTGGGAGATGGGGGGGTCCTGAGCTTTCTCGCTACCCCACTGCCACTCGACAGCCCCGTGACAGCACCCACCCTGGGCTAAACCGGCGCGGGGGGAAGGGGGCGGGGAATGGGTGCCAGGGAGCCGGAGAGGGCCCTCAGGCCACGGGGGGACACCCCCAGCCCTCACCCACACCACTGTGCAAACCCTGACCCAGCTGTGCTGGGGACCTGGCTTCCCAACCTTACCTCCGCTTCCCCGGGACCCTCCTCTGCCATCAGCCCCAGCTTGCCCTGGGAGGGGGGGGGGGCTCACACCTGCACCAACAGCACCCAAGGGTGCTCTCCGGGAGAGCTGGTGCACCCCGGAAACCAGGGGCCGGGTGTGTCCTGCCTGCCCGCCCCAGCCCCTCATTATGGCTCAGGTTAAAACTATGCCTGGCGCGAAGGCTGCTAATAACCCGTGTGCCAGGGCCGGGGCGGGATGCTCTGTGCAGCGAGGGCATCCCCTGGGGGTCACCCCCTCCTCGGCCAGGGTGTCCCCCCCCCAAGCCCCAGGGGCCCCCCGGTCACAGGGATAGCGGCACAGAAACGGCACTCACATTTATGCTTTAATAAAAGTAGGAAGGGAAAAAAACCAACAAAGGGATTAGACCAAGATCCAGCCGTGGACTCGTCCCACCACGGCGAGGACTGGCCAGGTCACAGTATTTGCTGCCCAGAGCCTGGAGGGCATGGGGGTGGGCGCCCCCCCAGCCCAGCATTGCAAGGCAGGGCTGCTCCCCCTGAGGTTTTACTGCTGGTGATGCCTCCCAGAGAAAGGGGCTGGGGGAGACCCTGAGCAAAGTGGGCTGGGTCAGGCATTAGCCGACCAGCCAGACCTGGCAAGTGCCACGTTGCACCCACCAGCACAGGAGGATGCCAGCGCTGCTGCCTTTAACCTGCTGCGAGCAGTGATGCCACAGGGGTCCAGCTCCCACCACATCCCACAGGGAGCACACAGCTCCAGGAAGAGAGCCATCCACAATCTCCCACACTTCCCTGCACCGCCTTCCCCTCACCGGATCCACCCCAGCCAGGATTGAGCTCAGAGACCCCCACCCATGACATGGGGGCTCCCACCATGCGTACCTCTGCACAGTCCCCCCACACAGTCCCTCCCACCAGTGGCAGCCCAGGATTTTGGCTCCATTTTAGCCACCATTTAACAACCTACCCCAGGTCCAGAGATCCCGAAGTCTCAGGGCTGAAGGTCACTGCCCCCCATCACCCAGCCTACACTGACTCCACTCCCCCCTACCCCGTGCTCCCGGCACTCAGCACCAGTACAGAGTGGCCAGCGTTTGCCAAAGCACCCTCCCCTGGCAGCTCTTCTCTTGGACGAGCCCACTCCTCCTCTCACGGTGGCCCCACATCTCAGGTACACCATGCTAGCGGCCAAGAGGCTTGTTCATGCAGGAGGAGAAAGGGCCACAGCGGCACATGGCTGCTGCGCCGGGGGGAGAGGGGCTGGCGTACCCCAGCCCCGCACTCCCAGCACCAGTCCCCGTCCCTCCAGATGGACCAAGGAAGAGACCTGCCAGGCTCACAGCTTCTTAGAGTCTCCTAAGCATCCCTCTGGAGCTTTCTTGGCTAAAAGCGCCTTCTCCTCCTTCATCTTCTTCAGCTTGACCTTGCTTTTGCTGGAGGACGAGAAGGTGAGCGAGGCCTTGCTGAACTCCAGGGGGAAGATGCCCACATCCCCATCGAAGCGGTTCTTGGACACCTGCAGGTAGCGCTTCCCTGGCCCCGTCACCAGCTTACGGTCCTGCAGGATGAGGACATTGTCGGCCTCCTGGCTGGCCTGGGGAGAGAAAATCATCTCCAGGAGGGTGCTGGGGATATAGGCAGAGTCACGGGGCTTGGAGGTGCTGCCCGGCTCCTTTGAGCCCTGTTACAGGACATCCCAGGCCATGGAAACTCCAGCACCTCCCTGACACCAACCCCTTGTCTTCCCCTGGGACATTCCAGAGACCCACAGGGCAGACAGGCTTGAGCTGAAGCCACAGCATGCCCGATGGAAACACGGGAGGGCCGTGAACACTCAGAGGACCTCCTGCCCACCACTGCAGGGTTGTTTAGCATCGCAGCAGTAGACGGAAGCACTCAGAGAGCCCATCCCTGCACCCTCCCTGGATCCTGCTTTAATTATCTCCTACTACAACCCACTCACAGTCAATGAGCATTAATTAACTGCACCTAAAGCCGCAACAGAGCTTTAGCTGGCAAAGGGTTTGCTCCCTGTCTGCATCTCCTTGCCAAGGCCTGGCCAAATCAGGATTCCACACATCTTCTGCAGGTGACAGGAGTCCTGGGGACATCCTGCCCCTCACACACGTTTCAGGTCCCCAGCAATGACTCAGGGTGCTGGTGGGAGCTGGGGACAGCTGCCCAATGTATCCCAGCCCCTTCCTGGGAACATGCTGTGCCCGAGGGACAGGAAGGGCTACCCTGGCCCAGCTCACCTTGGCAGAGCCAAAGATGGAGGCCGTCTGCAGCTCCTTCTCATCATCCTCCTTGCGGGGATGGATGACCAGTGTGATGTGGCAGGTGTTGTCTGTGGCGAACTTGCGGAAGGCACCAACAATGTAGTCCTGGGCAGCGAGCCTGCCACAGCAGGGAGAATGGGGTTAGGGGCTGGCACTGCTTGGTGCGGGGTTGGGGGGCAGCAAGGCGCTGCCAGGTTCAGCCCCACAGCAGGAAGCACTCGGGGGGCTGGGCTCACTCTCCAAGAGGCAGCTGGGCCCACAAGGACAAAGGGATGGAGCACGACAGGGATCGCAGGTAACCAGCTCACCCTTTCCCACCTCTTCCTCCCCAGGGCAGTGATCACCCTTCAACAAAACAGGACTGCCAGGCAGGATGAAAGGGGATGCCCTGTGTGGGTCCCCAGTCCCTGCTGTGACACTCGACAGGGCCAGCTCCAGGAACGAGGGTGGCGGAGGAAGGAGGGGGTGGCTTCGGAGAAGGGCTACCTGTCCGCAGAGAGATGCTCGTGTCCCATCATGAACTGGAGGTTGTCGATGACCACGTGGGTGATGTCATACATGTAGACGGCATGCTGCATGGTGTCAATCACCGTCCTGGGCGGGGAAAGACTGGGATTAGCCCCGGGGATCAGTGGAGGCAGGGATGGGGATGCTGAGCCACACAGAGTGACGGGGAGAGGCAGAGCTGGGAGCTATCAGGCTGGCTGTCACTGGGCCCTGGGCACATTCCACCTCACATCTGCTCTGTCCCAGGACAGGCGCAGCCCCACCCCCACAGGTAAGGGCAGCTGGATCAGGAGGACCCAGCTGCTGCCCACACAGCCCCTGCCCACCATTCTGCAATCCCCCTGGCCCATGGGGACCCTCAGGGCGCATGGGCATGCGTGAAGGTGCCACAGCACCTGGTGAATAAAAGGACCAGGTGGTGCCTGTCCTCCCTCCACAACAGATGGCAGCACTGCCAGGTGAGCGGGGCTTGGGGGGCATGCATGCTGCCAGGGGCAGAGGCTGGTTTTAGGGCAGCCACCTAGCACAGGGACAGGTCCTGTCCCTTCACCCCTAGCCTAGAGGGAGGCTGTAACAGTCCCCGTGACAGTGGGAATGCAGTCGGTTGAGCCATGCAGTCCCTACGTGCCAACCCCAGGACTTGAACACCCCCAGTGTGCCTCCTGCCAGCCCCAAATCTGCAACCCGCTGCGGGGGAAGAGCCCCAGCTCCCTAAGGCCCCGCAGCACATGCCATGAGAGGTAAACGCCACTGGGGGTGAAGGTGCGGGACCATACTTGATGTTCTGCTGGCCATGGAAGGTCATGAAGTAGAGTGGGAGGTCCTCGAAGCGATCAGCCCACTCATCATACAGCTCCAGCTGGTCCTCCAGGCGCTGCAAAGCAAACTGCGTCAGCATGATCTTGGCCAGGCGGATGTTGCTGATCTCGAAGCTGCCCCACAGCGTGCACACCCCCTGCATGCACAAGTCCAGCGCGTACTCACTGATAAAGGTCGTCTTCCCGCTGCCCGTCGGGCCTGGTGCAAGGAAACAATGGGAAGAATTAGCTGGGGGAGAAGATCTGAGCCATCCTGAACAGTCTGAGGGGTTGTTTAGAGGTGGAAGCGCCAGGCAGCAGGATAAAAGCAGCCCATCCGCAGCACTCCCACCATAAACAAGGAGCATCTCGTGCCAGGCAGCATGCCTAGGCGCACGTGTGTCACTGCCAGCGGGTCCCTGTGGGGCGCGGGGAAGGACTAGGCAGCCAGCTGGGGGCACAGGCAGGGCTCAGACAGGAGGTGGTGGGTGGCAGCCCTTTCTGTGCCACCCCAGGCAGGGAGCCCATCGCAACACTGGCATGCCTGCCCCACCATACCTAGGAATGCGCCCCAGCCTCTTGCACACCCCCAGGACGGGCTCAGCCAAAGCTGTGAGCAGAAAGGGACCTGAAAGACTCATGAGGTGTCACCCCTAGGAGGATGAAGCCACCGAAGAGCTCTCTGCTACCCCTGTTCACCAGCCAATTGCCCATCACCTGTGAAGATGGTGAGCTCCCCTCTGCGGTGTCCTTTGAGGAGCTTATTGAGCTCAGGGAAGCGCGCCCACTTGACGCCGGCCACCTGCTCAGTGTTGACCAGCTCCCCGAACACCTCCTCGCGCAGCTTCCGGAAGGAGACAATGGATTTGTGGCTGGCGGGCAGGGCAGTACGCAGGATCTTGGTGAGGTTCAGGCCCTGGTTCAGAGCCTCCAAGGGCCGGGGCTGCAGGTTGCAGGGGCGCACTAGGGAGCAACGCTTGAGGCTCAGCTTGCGGGCAAAGAGCTTGGCGGCTTCCCAGGAGTGCAGGTCCTCGCCCAACCACAGTGTGATGCGCTTGAACTGCTCCAGGTAGGGGAGGAGGGCAGGGGGCAGGCAGGTGGCCCCCCGCGGCAGGGCCAGGCTGGCCACCCCTGTAGCTTGGTGCAGGGCCAGGGCGTCCAGCTCCCACCCAGTTAAGACCAGCTCTGTGTCTCGGCGGCCAATCAGGGGCAGCCCAAAGAGATTGCGGTAGGATTCGAAGCGGGGTAAAGTCTCTTCCACGTAAGTGATCACATCCCCCTTCTTCTCCACCCTCACGAGCTTCAGGCCCTTCAGCGTTGCATCGCGGGGACTGAACCAGGGGAAGACAAGGGACTGGGCAGTCCTCAGGTAACGCACCCCAAAGCGTTTTAGGGTGGCGTCCGTCAGCAGGGAGATACCAAACATGGCCTTGGTCTTGTTGGTCTCGTCCTTGTCCAGCAGCTCCCAGAGTGGCAGTGCCCGGTCCCAGATGCAGCGGGCATCCTCGCGAGCCCATTGCACGTCCTTCTCCAGCTCCTCCATGCCGGTGGTGGGAACGCCGCGGTGCTGCAGCTCCACATTGGCCTGGAAGTCCTGCCAGGTGCCCTCGGCCAGAGTGGCTGTGCACAGGAAGCTGCCCGTCATCTTGTCGATGAAAAGCGTGTAAGGGGCGCTGGCGGCCGGCGGCTGGTCCTGGTGGCCGTCGGTGAAGAGGCTGGGGGTGTGCAGGCAGCTGTACCCATCGTGAAAGGGGATGCCCTGGGCCCGCAAGTACTGCCGGATCTCGGTGATGGAGACGGAGGGCACGGGCCTCTCGGGGGAGGGCAGCACGTCCTTCTTGTAGCGCCGCTGGGTGAGGCGGCCCAGCGCCCCGGCCCTCAGGGAGGCTCCCTTGCTCCTCGCCCCCCCGCACAGCAGCGGCAGGAGGCGGCCGGCGGCTGTGTAGGGCCGCAGGGGCACCGCCGCCATCCTGCCCGCGCTCCGCCTCCGCCTCCACCTCCGCCTCCGCCCGGGCCGCCCCGGCACCCACCCGCAGCCGCCACCGATCCGGCATCGGCGGCCCCGCGGCCCGGCGCCGCTCAGGCCGCCCCCCTCACGTGGAGCTCCACGGACGCCGCCATTGCCCGACCCCGCCGCCGCCTCGCTCAGCGCGTCACTTCCGGGCGGCGGACGGAAGCCGGTGCTCCCCTCTCCCCGCGCGGTTCCGCTTCCGGGTGAGGGCGGCGCCATGACGGGCCGCGGGACGCCCAGCCGGTTCCTGACGGCCGTCCTGCACAACGGCGTGGGCCGCTACGTGCGGCAGCTCCAGCGCCTCCAGCTCCTCTTCAGCCCTACCGCGGGCGACGCCCGCGGCGCCAGGTACCGCCGGAGGCGCCCCGCCCGCGGCCCCTGGCCGCCGGGGATGGGGGATGGGGGACGGGAGGGGCAGGGGCCTGGTGACCCCTGACTGGTGGGGAAGGGGCTTACGAGAAGGTGTGGTGATCTCTGACCTGTCTGTGCAGGGAAAGGGGAAGGTGCTGCTGAGCTCTGACCCACAGGCGTGGGGGGGGAGGGGCTGCGACCCCCCATCTGTTACGCGATGGGGGAGGGACTAGAAGGTGGCACCGCTGACCCCTGACCTCCGACCCCACGGCGCAGGGGCAGGCTGGGCGATGGCCTCAGACCTGCAGCTGACAACACCCCTGACCTCTGCACCGTGACCCCACCCGTGGGCAGGGCACCACAGTGGGGATGACCCCACCTGTGACCTTTGCCCTGGTGACCTCCACCCTCTGACCCTGCTGGGGCTGGGGAACCCCACCCCCACCCCCCCCGCAGGCAGTTCGTGGAGGAGGCGGCGCTGGACTTCGCCCGGCAGCACCCCGATGTCGTTCTCTACATCAGCCCCCGTTTCGGCCCGGCCCCACTGCTGCTGGCTGAGTACTGTGAGTGTGTGGGGGGGCAAGGGTGGGTTTGGGGGGAGCAGGATGGGGACAGGGCCCTCCCCACCCTGCCCTGTCCTGGTTCTGCACAGCTTCTGCCCAGCTGCAGATGGTGCTGGGGCCGGCTGCCCTGCGGGACAGGGGAACAGCAGCTGCCCCCACCCCGGGGAGGGGGGGCAGCGGGTTGGGGGAGCCCCGGTTTGACACCCCACCCCACCCCCTGCTCTGCCACAGTGAATGGGACAGTGCGGGAGGAGCTCATCGCCAACAAGACGAGCGAGGAGATCATTCAGCTGGCCACCAAGCTGGCTGGCCAGTCTGGCCTGGACATCATCCGCATCCGCAAGCCCTTCCACACTGACAACCCCAGCGTCCAGGGCCAGTGGCACCCCCTCACCAACAAGCCCTCCGCCCTCACCATCCGGGGCCCGCGCCTGCAGCCCCAATAAAGGCTCTGATCCCCACCCTGCGCCTCCGCATCCATCTCTCCTCCTGCCCACAGAAACACGCTGCCACACCACGTCCAGACAGAGCCGCGTTTATTGCCAGGGGGCACGTGGGGCTGTGCACAAGGGGTGCCAGACACGGAAGGCAGTGCCCCTCCTTGGGGGGGGGTGGTGTGTGCTTGGGGGGTGGATTGCCCCCCCCATCTTGCAACAAAAACAAGGGTGGGGGCAGGATGGGAGAGCCCAGGCATCCAGCTCTTGCCTTTTCTCACTAAGCCTCACTCTTCTGGGGCAGGAGGGCCAGGGCTCCAGCCCGTTAGGGACCCCAAGGGCTGCCACCCCCCTCCTCCCCCCCCTGCAGGGCTGAGCTTCAGGCAATGTCCTGATCCTGGAGGTGCCAGTAAGGAACACAGAGGGGAGGACACACACCCCAGCAAGTCTGTCCCTCCCCGGCTTCTCCGGTGTCACAGCCTTGTCCCCAGGGTGTGAGATGCTTTTGTCACCCTAGTCCCTTGGGTTCCCCCAGGAGGTGGCAGGAGCAGAGGTAGTTGGGGGGATTTAGGGGCAGTGGCTGCCCCTGGAAAGTGCCATGAAAAGCAGGAGGCCCCAGAGGGAGGCAGGTCCTTGTCCAGGGCTCCTCCTTACTGTGCAAGGACACTTCCCCTCCTGCATGTCCCACAGGGGACAGGGCTGTGCCTGAACCCCAGTTCTCCAATGGCACCATGCAGGAGGGCAGAAATGTGGTGCCCGGGGCTGTGGGGGCACTACGGACATCGGGGGGTGGGGGGGAGATGCGAGTGCTGCACTGGTCCCTCGTCATGCTGTGGGGCATGGCAGTGGCTGCCAGTGCATCTTGCTGCCTGCTGCTGCATCCTGCTCTTCCCCTGCAGCGCCTTGGAGAGAGGGGGCAGAGCCCTGTCAGGGTTGGAGGCCCCGGGGGTGCCACCTCCCCAGGGCACCAGCCCTGAATTTCACCTGGGGCCTCCTTGCAGGGGGCACGTGCTGCTCCATCAGCTGCTCTGGGGCATTCGGGGACATGGTCTCCTTGCCCTGGCTCAGTCCCTCGCCGAATTGTCCTCTCCCGGAGAGGAAACCCTGGGGGGACAGATGTGGGAGAGCGGGCAGGGGCTGGCAGCCACTGAGGCCACCCCCTGCAATGTGAGATGTGTCTGAGGCCCCTCTCCTGCCTGTGAGTGGGCAGCTGGAGGAAACCCCCCCGACCCCACGCCGGGAAGGGACCCTGCACCCTGTGAGAGGCGCAGGAACCTTGAGCAGCCCCCAGCCCCGCTCCCTGCTCCTCACCCACCTCTCAGCAGCAGTCCAGCTCCCATGCGCTGAGGGATGCCCAGCGGGGCAGGCCAGAGTCCACGCATCCACAACAGCATCTCTCATGCCTGGACGGACGGACAGACAGAAACTCTCCCTCCCCACCCTGGTGTCCACCTTCAGCCAGGCGCCAGCTCCTGCCTCCAGCTCGTGGCCACCGTTGGTGGGTTTTTATACATAAATAGAGCTCCCAAATTTAAATAGATTATTTTTCTTTTTTTTCTTCTGTACAGCGAGTCTCAAAAGTGAGTGAAAAGCCGAAGGAACAGCCGAGCCCGGGCCCGGCCCGGCTCTGCCATCCAGGAGGTAGTTTTGCCTGAGTCTTGTAACACTGCTGGCAGGGGGTGGGAGAAGGGGCCGGAGGGCAGGAGGGTCCCGCTGGCAGGACCCCCCCTCCGGCCCCTACACGGAGCTCTCGTCCAGCTTTTCCACCAGCTGCGTGTGTTTCCGCTTCTCCAGGATCTTGCTGAGCTCCTCGGTGAAGGATGCGCTGTAGAGCGGTGAGGCCAGCGGCTCCTCCTGCTGCTGCAGCAGCATGTAGCTGTTGCCGTTCATCTTGCGGAGCACGTTCGGCAGAGCCCCCACGCCGTTGGTGAGCTCGGCTGGCAGCGGTGGCGGCGGCGGCAGCGGGGGCACGGCAGCTGGCAGCTCCTTGACTGGGGAGGTGGCAGCCGTGGGTGCCTCGCCGGGGATGATCCGCAGGCAGCCGTCGGGGTAGGTGAGCTCTTCCTCCTCCTCCTCCTCCTCCCGGCGGCCCTTGCGCAGGCAGTTGGCCGAGACGGTCTGCAGCTCCACGCTGGCTGGCCGTGGCTCCCCCAGGACGTACTTGCCCTTGCGCTTCTCCAGGCAGGACACATAGAGGAGGACGGTGCTGAGCACAGCGCACAGCACCACCAAGGCGACGATGGCGGAGACATAAGCCACCTTCATGTCGCCAGCTGCCTGGCTGGCGGCGTGGGGCCGTGAGGCAGCCGTGGGGCCGCGAGGCAGCTCGGGCAGCACAGTGAGGCTGTAGGCGGCCAGCAGCGTCCGGAGACCCCGCTCCTCCCCGTAGCAGCGGTACTCGCCACTGTGCTGGGGCAACGTGTCCGTCACCAGCAGCCCGTCCACCCCAACACGCAACCGGTCCTGCCCCTGCGCCTCGCTGCCATTCAGCAGCCAGATGGCTCGTGCCAGGTTGGAGTGCTGGTCGCAGGGCAGCAGCACGTCGTCCCCCTGCAGCACCGTCCGGTTCTTCCACGGCAGGGAGCCTGCGGGGACACAAACTGCCTCGCACCCACCTCAGCCACCCTAAGGGACGCCGGCATCCCCTGCAGTCTTGAGGGGTAGCGCAGACTCACCCCGCCCAGAGCTGCTCCGGCATCCCTCGTTGCCGCTCTGAATGTCCTGCACCAGCCCTGTGCTGCAAGACATGGGGGGCTTCAGCCATACAGCCCCAGCTGAGCCCACCCTTACAGGGTCACGGCCACTGGAGACGCGCTGTCAGATGCCAGATCCTTGGGGGTGGCACTGGGGCCACTGTGCCATAGGGTGATGTGCAACAGCACGGGATGGGGCAGGTGGAAGGCTCGTGGGGACCCCACCGGGGATGGCCAGCCCGTCTCTACCTGTCTGCAGTGGCGATGGCGCGGCAGGCCCTGCCATCCCAGGCGCAGTAGGGGTCCCGGGCGAGGATGCAGTCGTAGCAGGAGGCGTACCTGGCGCAGGAGGCCAGGGGCACCTGCAGGATCCCGCTGGCTGCCCCCACGTACAGGCTCCTCTGGGGGGAAAGGGCTGGCTCAGCACTGCTCCAGCATGGTGCAGCTGGGCTGTGGGGTGCCCCATAGCACCCAGAGATCCCCCCCAGCCCCCCAGCACAGCTCTCCCTTGGCGGGGGTGGACAAGGAAGGGCCCCCAGCTCCAGTCAGTGCCGATGGTGGCAGCTGGCACCTGGCAAGGAGGCGGGGCCCAGGCTGGTTCCTTTCCCCAGGCTGCCCCACTGGGCCCTAGCACGTATCCCAAGCGGGAGTGACCCAGGAATCATGTCCCCCCTGCTCCCCCAAACAGCCCAATGGCAGCTTCGCAGCACAAACGTGCCCCATGTGTGGTGTCCCCTGACTTCTTCCATCCCTCACCTGGGTGTGGGAGATCACCAGGCTCTCCACGGGCTGCTGGTCCCCAAACACCTGCACCTCCTCCACAATGTGGATGCCGGAGCCCACCACCACGGCTTTGTGGATCCAGCCATCCCCTGGAGAGCAAAAGCGGGGGGTTAGGAGGGAGCGTGGGGTGTCCCCTCCGCCCAGCAGAGACCCAGCAAACTCATCCCATGCTCACCTGTCCCCATGAAGAGCACATCGTAGGAGTGGCCGTCGAGGGCCCGCACCCTGTCCACAGCCAGCTGGCTGTATACCACACTCTTCTTCACCAGCAGCGGCTCCTCGCTGGCCGGCTTCACCTCCTCAAACATGAGCGGGTGCAGCTTGATGAAGTCCAGGACGCTGTTGGGCAGGTCCTGTGAGGAGTTGTAGCCCTTCCTGCGGGAGTGGTCCGTGATGCACTGCCCGGGGGAGATGAGGGTCAGCGGGGGATGCGGTTGCCCCATGCCCCCCCCCACTCCATGCCACCGGGCACTCACAGAGCCGGGCCGGGGCTCAGGCACCGCACCGTCGTAGCGGGACCACTTGCGAGCTGAGTCCTGGTACTCCATGTAGGGGCCCTCAAAGGCATGCTGCACTGACGAGATGCTGTAGCGGCACACGGCTGAGGCCTCCATGGTCCTCCTGGGGGGCAGAGCCCCACCTGAGCCCGGGCAGACACACAGGTGCCCCCCACCAATGCACCCCCAGGTGCTCAGCACCTGCCTGTGCGTCCCCTCGACCATCTCTGGTCCCCCCATGCTGCAGACTGTTAGCCCCAGCCATTTTGACTGCTGCCCCACTCACCACTGTGCTGAGAGTGTGAAGGCGGCATAGAAGACAGTGCTGGCCCAGCCACCCCCGTCCAGGCTGCAGATGCTGCGCAGGACCTCGTAGTAGGGGATGTAGCAGACCAGGCGCGCCTTCATGAAGGATGTCCATTTGCGCTGCAGGATCTTCTTCCCCCCCACATCGCTCTGGGAGAGTGCAGGGAGCATTTCTGCACAGGCTGCTGGGGGTCTGTGTCCCCCTCTGCCCGTGCCTCAGTTTCCCCCAAGGTGTGAGTACACAGCCCCTGCACTCGGAGGAGCAGCGCTTGGCTTCCTGTGGCCAGGGACATGCCTACCTTGCAGACACGGGCCACCCGGGCCACCCGGGCCACCTGGTTCTTGTCAAAGAAGGATGTGGTCTCCTCACCCGCCCGCTCCATGAAGAAGTAGTAGATTTTGTCATCGTCACCCACGGGGCTGTCCTTGCTCTCCTGGACCAGCACAGAGGCCACAAACTCGGCATCTGGGGGACGCGGAGCGAGAGGTGCAGATGAGGGACCCACCGCAGGACGGGGGATCCCTCTGTGCCTTGGTTTCCTCTCATGGCAAACCACACAGGACCCCAGGGCCACCCCCTACCCCTGCTCCACACTCCCCGAGGCGATGCACAGTGTACCATGGCCCATGATGCCAGTCCTGGGGGGGACACAGGGACATCTCACCATTCAGCCAGTGCAGCGGGGACTCCTCAGTCTTCAGCGGCCGCTGGTGCAGGTTCCTCCGGATGTCAGGGAGGCTCCGAAACTCGTAGCGCGTGGCCGTGTACAAGCCACCATCTGGGCAGGGCAGGCACCCGTCAGCATGGCCCCACACCCTGGGGACAGCAGGGACAGCCCCGAAAGCCCCCAGCATCCCTGTGCCCCAGGCAGAGAAGGAGGAGGAGGAGGACCAAGTCCTGGCTTGCTAAGGCCCTCCCATGCAGACCCCACCCAGCTGGGGACCCACCCGTGGGGCCACTGGGGAGGGGGCCAGGGTCGGTGGCATCCCACGTGTCCCCGCCAAACCTGGGAAAGGTGCCACTTACCCACAATGAGGCCGGTGTAGCCCCGGGCAGGGTCATACGGGCACTTCTCCTTGCCTTCTTCAAAGTGGGACGGCAATGTGAACCTGTTGGCATCCTTGAGGGGGACAGGGGACCGGGTTAGACAGGAGGGGACAGAACTGCCTCGCCTGCCAGCCCCAGGCTCTCTTCAGAGGCTGCTAGTGGGCACAAAGCAATGCCCACAGCCATGCCCTTGTCCAGGCAATACAAACTCCCCCGGCACCCTCCAGCTGGTCAGAAACCACACGGACAGCCAGAGCCCCCACCCAAAAGCAAGGAGAGGTCTCAGGGGGGAAGGGGAGGCCCAGTACTCCACTTTGGCATCATGTGGGCATCGGGCAGGAGCCAGCCAGCACAGCCAATGTTCCCGGGCTGTGCCTGGCCGGCAGACACTGTCCAGCAGGGCTGGGTCCCCCTGCGTGACAACCCCATCACGGCTTCTTTGGGGTTTGCAGTTCAAAGCACGTCAAATAATGACGGGGCCCTTCCAGCTCCACGGCTCTTCCACCTGACTCCCAGGGCGTGCAATGGCCAAACCGGACTGGCAGCACAGCTGTGGGAATGGGCATGGCCCCTCCAGGGCTCCCCAGCCACGCTGGGGACAGCCCCAGACCCCTTTGCAACCCAGCTCAGGGAGGGAGGTAGGCAAAGGGTGGCTGTGTCACCAAGGAGCCACCGCTCTGGAGGTGAAAGTCCCACTGCTGGGGGAACGTGGCTGCCCCCAGCTTCTCTGTCATGAGTCACAGCCACGCAAGGACCCCCCGCCACCTGGTCCAGGAAATCCTTGGGGAGGGGCTGCTGAGTCAGCCCTGGCACCGTCACCCTCCCTGTCACCCTCCCTGCTACCTGCTACCATCACCCTCCCCAGGCACGCTTGCTACTGGCCACCAGCCAGTCCGCAGCCCCGCTTTGGGAAGAGACCCTGCACTGGGGACGAGCTCCAGTGCTGGCACATGCCACCCTGCTTGCGCCACTGAGCCCACGTGTCCCCCCCATGGCACCGATCCCCGTGCCGGCCATCTCGCTATGGGGTCAGAGTCCAACGCTAGCGCCAGGGTGGGGACTTTGAGCACCTGCGTCATGGTGGCTGCATCCCCAAACCGACCCACCCCAGACTGGGGGTCACTCGCCTCCCCCCACAAGCTGGGGAGGGGCAGGGACAGGGGCAGAAAGGGAGCGGGGCTGCAGGAGATGGTGGGAGAGGGCAGGGGCTGTGCCACTCCAGGGTGGCATGGTGGCAGGGGACAGGTGACAGCTGTGGGGCCGAACGGTACTCACGATGGAGGCGCAGAGTGGGTGGAAGGCGTAGGTCCCACAGGCGTAGAGGTGGGTGCTGTTCAGCCTCTGCAGAAACCGCACGTGGTTGAAGCATTCGGTCTGCGGAGAGGGAGGACAGGCATCACCACCTGGGGAAAGTGGCGGTGGCCCCCTCCAGCACCTGGCACCCACCCACCGGCTCTACCTTGTTGTTTTTGCCCTTCTGCAGGCAGTCCATCTGCTTCTCCGGGGAGGCTTCCCAGTGGATCTGCAAGGGGAAGAGGGACTGCCACTGTGTGACCCCCCACCACTGTGTGGTCTCCCCGTCACTGCAGGCTCCAGCCTCTGCCAGAGCTGTCAGAGATGCTAAAATCCTCTTTTATTTAGAGAGGGGACAGCTGCTCAGAGCACGAGATAGCATCCTGCCTGCATCCCCCCAGCCCGGGGCGAGAGCGGTCCCACACCCTGACCTGCGGGCAGAAACCCCAGAGCACCCGCAGGATCCTGGAGGATTTTGGGGTGAACTTCCCAGGGGGAACAAAGGGGTGTGCTTCCCCCCCTGCCCCTCATCCTGCCAGGTTGTCCCTGAAGCAGGCATCTCTGAGCTTGGGGACATTTCCCACCGCTGTCCCCACACTGCCTGGCTGGGGAGAAGGACCAGGCATCCACAGGGGACCTGGGGACAGACCTGGGGACAGCACCTCCAGGCCAGACCTGAGATGGCGAGCAGGAGGATGAGCAGGGATAGGGTGGCCATGATTCGGGCAGGGACTGGGCAGCGTGGGACAGGAGAGGACAACCAGCCGGCAGTGGCCAGAGGCTGGGCTCACCGTGCGGTGGGAGCCATCGGCCACGTCACTGGAGTTGAGGGCGAAGATGGCTCCCCTGGCGCCCACGTAGAGGATGCCCCGGTCTTCCTCCAGCAGCAGGGTGCTGTAGTTGAGGGTGTGTGCGCTGAAGCGCCGGATGCCCAACAGCTCTGCAAAGGGAATGGGGTGCTGAGGGGGGACCCCGGGGCAGGCATGGCATGAGCCACCGGGGAAAAGACAGAGGATGGAGCCAGGAGTGAGTGGGAAGGCACCCACCGAGGTTATCAGGCAGACAGCGCCGGGTGTCAGCAGTTATGGCAGGAGGAAAGGAAGAGGGGAGGTTTGGTAGGAGGTGAAAGAAAGGCACTAATTGGGCTCAGGCTCATAGGGTAAATTTCTCTCTCCTAACTAAAATGGCAGCTCAGGGTGGGAGCTGCGACATCCATGCCCAGCACGGACCTGCCACCCTGTTTGAGGAACCATTGGAGGAAGCAAAAACACACTGGCAGCAACCTGAGCTCCGAACCAAACCCAGCCAGCTCAAAAGGAAGGATGCAAAAAACCTGAACCAAAACTGCCGTGCAAGGGGACAGCTCCCGCAGCAAGGCTGGGCGCTCCCTGCCCACCAAGCCAGAGAAAACATCCAATTTGGGGTGCTGAGAAGTGTGGGGTGGGACTCAGCCCTGGCCAGAGGAATGCCAAGCCAGGCTCAGACCCTCCCACCGCAGGAGGAGAAAGTCCTGTGGGGCTTGGGACTTCAGAGGCAGCTGGGGAAGGAATGACCCCCCCGAAAGGAGGCATTGCCTGGGGAGAAAAGGGCACCACAGCTGCAAATGAAACCCTCTCCCACCATCGAGCGCTGAGCTGGGCTTCACTAACGAGGTCAACAAAGTCGCGTGGATGCCCAAGGCACGATGACATTGCGGGACTGGCTGACACTACAGAGGCTGGAGGCCAAGACCCCAGTGGCAATTAGAGAAAATCATGGAAGAAAGCTCCCTGCTGACTATCCGGCCCATGAGAGCCCAGCCCGGGTGTGATGCCCAGCTCAGGACACCGTCCAAGGGCTGCTCGGCAGGGCTGGGGACTGGCAAAAGCTGGCTCCCTGCATGCTCTTGTCCCCTCCAACTTTTGGGGAGATGCCTTTGTCCTGCTCCATCCCTCAGGGCACATCAACTCCAGGCACCCAACACCAGACAGACGTGCAGGCTCTGATTTCTGGAGCCCAGGGGACTGGAGGTCCCCCTGTAGCCACCCCCCCCAATCCTGAGCTCCCAGCTCCGGGGGCTGGTGAAGGCTGGACACAGTCACGATGCACCAAACCTGGTGCCAGCAAGATCCCAAACCTCACCACCAAGACCTGCACCCCCTTACCATCAAAGGTGACCGTTGTCCTGGGGGTGGCATCCAGGTCAGTGGCAGACCGCCGTGACTGGTAGCCCATGGCTGCCGCCACAAAGAGAGCTGTCAGGAGATGGGCCGTGCCTCCGCTCATCTTCCCGCTCCCCCAGCGGGGGCAGCTGCCCAGGCTGCTGCCTCCGGGCCGGCACAGCCGATCCTCGGGATGGGCTCCCCAGCTCCCCAGGATGGGGCTGGCCTCCAAACCCTCCTGAAACACAGAGCACCAGGTCAGACACTCCCACTGTCCCCAGCACCTCATAGGCAAGCGAGCTTGGGAAGGAGCTGGCTGCACGCATGCATGGACGCTTGACCGGGCATGGCCTCAGCCCAGGGATGGCTTCAGGGAAAAGCAAACCCTCGTTTGCCAAAGGGGAAACCGAGGCACAGCGCAAGGCATCGAGCCTGCAGCCAGCACAGGGCAGGGAGGGCAGTCTGAGCGGAGCAAACCCCCGCAGCATCCCCCCGGCTCAGTGTCTGCTCTGTCGCAGCAGCAGCAGCAGCAGTCACTTGCTGAGCGCTTGCTTTGGTTGCTCAGAGGCTCATTTTCCTCCAGGTCTGCTCCGGGCTCCTCCTTCCATCACTCCCAGCCATCTTCTCCCGCACCTCCCCCTGACCAAAGGACACACTTCTGCAGAGCCAGCTGATCCCCCATTGCATTTTCACACCCGAAAAGCAGGCACATTTACCCCCAGAAGGAGAGAGTGGGGCTCGGGGCCAAGCCCCTCTGCAGGTCTCTTGGTGTGTTGGGGTACCCCAAGCCCCACTCCCCAGAGCAGCTGTGGTGGGACAGGCAGCAGGGGGCTCCCAAGGAGCCCAAGGGCTCCGCCCGAAAGCACGGCTGGCCATCTCCTGCTGTGTGAGACGCTTGTCCCCAAAGTTTTGCCCCTCCTGAAACTACAAGACTCCTGAGGACAGAGGCGTGGGGAAGGATGCTGCAGGCACTCAGCGACGCAGAGCAAAGGAAAACCCATACAGGAGCCGCTTGGCATTTTCATCAAGTCTTTTCAAGCAAGAACAGTTTTTCCCCCCCAGTGTTTTTCCATAAGATTTCAGTTTCTCTTTCATCCCAAGCTGCCTCGAAGCTCAGCATCTATCTCAGCTCTCGCTTTCATGCATCCAATCCCTCCTGAATAACCCCCTACCTCTCCCAGCTGCTTCGAGCAAAGCCACCAGTTCATTTTGCAGGCGCTAAGGAGGAAGGAGACGATCGGGTATCTCTGAACGGGAGACCTCCCCATAAAGTGAACAGCACCTATATGTTTGCTTAGGGTTGGGGTTTTTTAATATACATACAAACCAAATACCTGACCCTGTAGAGAAGCTGTTCAAACACGCTTGTTGCAGACGATCTCCCTGAAGGAAATACCTCGCTGGGTCTCGGGCAGAGGGGAGGTAAAACCAAAGTGAAACGAAAGTGAAAAAGGCTTCAGGGCTGAAAAGGAGAAGTGAGAGGCTGGATGTAGGATCCAGCCATAGTCCTGGAGCCTGCGTTAAACTGCTGTTTCCTTCAGAGGGGGGTTCAGACCCAGACCTTGCACCTGCACTGGCCGCTGCCCTGAAGCATCCCAGGAATGGGGCAGAGGGGAGATGTCCCCCCCGCCTCGCTCCACCCCAGGCACCGGCCCAGCACAGAGCACCCATACAGCACCCAGCCCCAGGAGCGGGCAGGGTGCTGACTGGGGGGCTGAGCTCCCCAGGGAGCAGAGGACAGCACCCCAGAGCATACTCCCTCCAAAGAACTTCTGTTCCCAGGACAAGCCCTGTCTGGACCAAAGGTCTCCTCATGAGTGATGGGCCTGGCAGGGTGATGCAAGGTGGGTGAGTGGGGATGGAGGTCAATGAGAAAGAAGTTGCTTTGGTGGCACCATGTCTAGCATGAGCTAAAGCCACCGAGATTTTTGGGCAAAGCAAGCAGCAGGGTCACATCTGGAGCACCAAATCACCCGAAACTGCTCCAACCAGCCCCATGCTAACCCCTCTCCATCCTACCAGCGGGACTGGGGCCACCATGGCAGCTGCAGGGACCCTTCCCCAGGCCTCCGCGCAGGGACACAAGCCCAGAATCACGCACAAGCCACAAGAGCTGCCATGCACCTGGGCTGGGAAAGCAGAGGGGAAGAGAAACCTTCTTACAACAAGACAAACAACGATCTCTTAATAAATGAGTAACAGCCCTGCGAGCTGCCTGCACGCTGCCAGACATCCTTGCCTTATCTCCCCCGAACAAACAAGCCCTGAACTTTGCCTGCTGCCCGGCTCTGGGTGCGATGGGGATTGGAGCTGGGAGTGCAGCCGGGCAGGGAGGCAGGGATGTTGCTTATCACAGGGCAAGTGCCACACTGCGAGCCAGCCCCAGCTAACATTTAACCAGCGTGAGCACCGAGCCAGCACAGGGAGGGGAAATAAAAATAATAAAGCAAGCTGTGGGGCTGTGCAGGGTTTCTAGGTGGGCAGGGGCAGGGGGAGCAGCCTCCCCTGCCGCTGAGGCTAGGCTCCTCTGCTTCTTCCAGGGGAGCAGCTACACCTGTTTCCAAAAGCTCCTTTGCCCAAGATCAGATGTAACTTTGTCCTAAAGGACATTTAATCAGTTAGCTGTAAGAGGCAGTTAATATTTTACTCAAAGGGAAGGGCTGCTCCGAGCTCCTCTTTATTTTATTTTTTTTCATTTTTTATTTTTCATACCTAGTGTGGGGGAGAAAGAGCAAGAAGGAACTGAAACCATCCTTGGCCCCACTCAGATAGCCACCACGGGCTGCAGCCACACCAAACACTCCCAAACGCATCATTTCTCCCTTGGAAGGGTGCAAGTTCAAAGCTCAGGGTGAAGGCGAGGGCCAGGGTGGGAGACAGGGGAGATCTTGGCCCATGGGACCCACCGGTTGGGCTGGGGGTGGCTGGATTGCTGAGGCCCAGCCCTTCCATGGGAAACAGGGAAAAGCCAGGAGGGGAAATGCCACAGAGAGCTTTCTCTGGGGGAGGGACACAAAAGGGGGGGAGGAAGAGGCTGAAAAGCAGCAGCAGCTCCAATGAAATCTGGGGTTTAAGAGAAAACGGCCCAGAGAAGCCCACCCCATCCCCAGGAGTGAGCTCCCAAGCCCCTCGACACCTCACCTACTTCCCAGCACGGGGGGGGGCTGACATAGGACCCAAAATCCGGACCCAGCTCCCGCCCCAGCCAGTGACGCTGAAGGAGAAGGTTGGTGGAGGCAGGATCTGGCCACGGGGCTGACAGCCGCCCCAAGAGCAGGGCGAAGCCAGGAACCAGCTGCTCTAATGGCAATGTCCAACGTCCACGGGGGCCAAAGCCCACCCTCCTACCGCTGGCTACCAGTGCTCCTGTGGGATGCAGCCACGGTTCCCAGAAGAGCCAGGCAAGCCCAACGCAGGCACCAGCTCCCACCAGCGGGACTGGTTTGCTGGTCCCCGGGGAACGCCAGGAAAGCAGCAGGGCGGCAGAGGTGTGCAGGCGTGCATGAGCGTGCAGGGGAGCGAGCGAGCAAGCGAGCCCCGGTCAGGTCTGACTGGGTTTACTGGGTCACGATGGAAGCTGTGCGAGCGTGACTGTGCCGGCCTCAGCCTCCCACCAGCAGCCAGCCAGTGCAGCACACCCAAACGAGCCGGCCCAGTCGGCACCTCCTTAAAATCCCCACGACCAGCGTCTCTGGAGGCACAAAAAGCTTTTGATGAGTGAATTTCCCAGCGGCAGGTCTCACCAGCCTGGATTGGGCCAAAGAAACCAGTCAAAGCTGCTGCACCCCTCGAAGGCCGCTGCACCGGGAGCTTATGCTGGCCACAGTGGCCCTTTTCCGCTGCCCCGCAGTCCTCAAAGCCACGAGGCAGCAAAATCTGGGAGCAAGACCCAGCTGCAAGCTGTGGTGGGGGGAAACTGCGTTGTCAGTGGGGCTGGCAAATATGGAAGGACCTCAGCTGGGGTTTTATGGATCCCCCATAGCTGTTTCCTCAGCTGCACAGCAGAAAACAATGCCAGCTTTTTAATTTAAAGGGAACCCAGGAGAAAGAATGGAAACACCCAGTGGAAGCAGCCCTTCTCCAGCTCAACCCCAGCATCCGTCCTGGATGGCAGGACAGAGATTTGCAGAGTGCAATCGGACGCTTCTCCATCCTGCTGCTCTGTGGACAGCTTGTGGTTGCTCCACCAAGCTCTAGTAAAGCACAAGCAGGCTCCCAGAATGGCTGCCAGACCTTTCTCCCCTCCTCGTGGGCTGCCCTTCTTGGCATCGTGCATTCCTACAAGCAAGGGCTGCTGGCTTCCCAGTGGGGACCAGGATTTCCATCAGGTCTCCTCCGGGTTACGGGGTTGCAAAACAGCCTTAACAAGACTCCTGGCAGCGACCGCACCAGGAGACACCGTTTACACCTTGCTTTTTCATGGCAGCCAGCCCAGGTGCTCCAAACCCCGCACAGCCGATTCAGCTTTACTCATTGGGGCCAAGCCTGGCCCGTGACCCCCCCCGGCCCCCTTAGCTCCCCTGCCACCCACTCCCCCAGCCATGTTCCCACTGGCCCAGCACCATTTTACCCACCCAGGGACCCATGAAAGTTGCCCTTGGGTTCAGCTAAAACAGCCCGACCCATTCCCGGCGCAGGGCTGGGGGGAAAGGCACCCGCCCCAGGGGACGAGGTGGAGAGAGCTCCCGGCTCCCAGGCGTGGGAATGAGCCAGGGAATTACGGGAAAAGAGCCATCCAGTGAGAGGCGAGCCTGGCCCCTGCCTGGCTGCGAGCATGGCGCGTTTCGGGCCCCCTCTCCCCGGAGCCAGCAGACCTCGGGTGGGAAATCCTGCGAGATGTGGGAAGAGGAGCAGGGATGGAGGTTGCCAGGCAACTTTAATTCAGCCCTTGACGAACTTCCAGCACTTTGCTTCTGCTGCGGAGCCCAACCAGCAAATGATAAAACATCACGTCCACCTCGAGCCCATGGTGTCCATCCGTCTGTCCATCACAGAGGCTTGCTCATGGCCTTGTGCCTGGGCACCCCCCCGCCCCCAGCAGCATCCCCGAAGGCCAGCCCGGGATGAGCCGTCCTTCCCAGCAGAGATTTGCAGGGGCAGGATTTGACCCGTGGGACTGGGCTGGCGCTGCCGCACAGATATTTCTCAACCAGGCAGGATTTTTGTCAACAACAGCAAGAAAAAAATGCTAACGTGCTGAAAGCCTCCAGGAAGAGGGGATCTGTGCCGGGTTTGGGGGCTGGGGACGGGGAGGGAAGGAGCACAGTGACCGCCTGGGAGCCCCTCGCTGAGTTTATTTTAGTTGCTTTCTTTAAACAAAACCACACTCGACCCTGAGGTGCTTCAGCGGACACGCACAGGAGCTTTGGTGATTCAGGAAGCAGATATATCCCACTTTTACCCAAATTTGGGATTCAGGCACAGCAGAGGGGAGGGAGAGCAGTGACATTGGCTCGTCTCAAGGAGCATCTGCCCTGCTCTTGCCACAAAGCTCCCATGCACAGCACAGCCGCCGTGGAGCTGGGCAGGGGGGGTGGCGGGCACTGGTGGGCCGTGGGAACAGGCTCCAAATTCCCCCACCATGGCATGGCCCCCATCTGCCGCCGGTAGAGCCAGGGCATCCAGCAGAGGAGAGCACCCAGCTCTGATCCCGCCAACATCACGGCAGGGAGGAAGCACGTGAAGGAGCAAAGTGATGGATGGGAGAGCGAGTGGGGCTGGCTGGGGGTGGGGGCTGGTTTAAGGGGCACTAGTGCCAGCAAGAGCCAGACATCTAAACATCCCTGAAAAGACAAGCTGATCCATCAGCAATAAAACTAATAACAATCCAATTTCCGACAGTTTTGCCCCACTGGCCCCCCGCACCATGCCTTTATCTCTGTCCCCCTGCAGCATCCCACCAGGGCATGCTGCCCGCTCAGCGAGGGGCAGGGCCCAGCCATGGTGTCCCCCTGCACAGCTGCAGGGATCGGGGTGTTTTATCTTGTCCCCAGCTCCTCGTTTTCACTGTTCTTACAAGAACTCGTTCCTCTCCTCTGTCAGGTCTGGTCTGATGCAGAGCAGGAGGTTCAAAGGGGCTGTCAGGCAGCGACAGAGCTCCCTGCCAAGGCCCCAAAAGAGCTCTCCCAGCATTCCCATCCAAACCCACCCAAAAAACCCAACTGAGACAATAAGAAAAGCTGCTCCAGCCTGTGCCATGGGCAGGCATCACCTGCCTGCAGCTGCCTGCCAGGCATGGGGACGGCTCCTCTCCAGCAGCTCCCGGAGCGCTGCAAGCAGGCAGCAAGAGCACCATGCCCAGGATAGCGGGACAGAGCACTCCTCCACTCCCTGTCTGTATGGAAAACCCACCAATGCCAGCCATCAGTCAAAACAGCTCCTTGCCCAGCTCCACTGCCTCAAAAGCCTTGCTCAGAGCTGGCCCAGGAGGGAAGAGCGCACGGCGGGGAGGCTGAAGGGCAAACCCTTGCAGCTCGGTGGCAGGACTCGGAGCACTAAGGGATGCCTCAGCCAGCCCAGACCCAGCACCCCCAGGCAGGGCATCAAATCTCCCCTTGCAGGAGCAGTTCCCCATGTGCCGGAGGCTGTCTTGCAAGCCGGCAGTGAGGACACAGCCCCTGCAGCTCTTCCCTCCCATCCAACGTGTCTGCCCCTGCAGAAACCCCACAGCAGCAGCCCTGGGCTGACCCTGCAGCCTGGGAGCACCTGAGAGCCCAGCCAGGAGCCGTGCAGGAACCGGGAAGTGAAACCGGAGGATGCCAAGACGCGGTGGCCTGAGTCTGACTTCACCCCGCCACCAGCCCGCCCCCACATCCAGGCCATGGGGGATGCAGAGCGCGGCCGCCGAGCCTCGGGATGCGGGATTCAGACCCCCGGGACTCCCACCTCCTCCATGGCAGGGAAGAGGCACGCTCGGCACTAGCAACATCACCCCCAAACCCCAACATTTTCCATCCCTCCCCACCTCCGCTGCAGCAGGCCAGGCTTCACCATTTGCCGGCAGCCCCTTGGCAGACCAGATGGACAGACGGACGGCTGGACGGACAGCCCTCCATGTCACAGCAAAGTTTCCCAGCGAGGGGGCATTCGCATCCAAGTGGCTCAGCGCTGGATGCGATCTGCAATTCAGCCTTCAAAGGCTTTGTGGCTGAAGCACATTGTCTCCACAGCAGAAGCAAGAAAATAATTGTAGAATTAAATTCCCAGGAACAATTAGAAAGAAAACAAGAAAAAATTCTAACCCTAAATGAAAAGGGACATTTCAGAGCCAGCAGATTTCGGAGCTTTTTGACGCATTTGCATCCATTTGCTCGTCCCCGTGGCTGCACTGTGTTTCATTTCACTGGGCTCGTACAATGCAAAACAAGGAATTAACTCGGGTGTTTGTTTAGAGCCGGTTTGTCTTCCAGTTTTTTTCCAAAGCCAGGTTTGAGTTTCAAAGACATTTCTTGGCAATGCCTGGGGTTCCCACCATTGGCATGGCGCAGGGCTTCCCCAAGGGGAAACTGAGGCTCAGAAATCACGCATGACCTGGGCTCCCCTCAGAAGCAGGGGCAAGAGTTGGAGCACAACCCAGCTCGCCTGGTGTCAACATGGGGCTTTCTGCCACAAGCTTGTCCCTCTCCCTTTTATTTATTCCGAAGATAAACTGTTTTCTTTTCAGAAATCCAGGAAAACCAGATGACAGGAACGGTTTTATGGCTTCCAGCTTTGACAATGTCTTCTTGTTTCTTTCGCTTTCCCTCCAACAAAGCTCCAAATCTGGGGTCAAACCCAATTTGATATTCAACTTTGCATTCAAAACTGCATGGTGCAAAGCAGCAGCATCTGACCTTTCCCACAGCCATTTGCATACCGCCAGCTTTGCTGCCCCAAAATCAGCTCCCCACCTTATTTACATGGGCCGGGCTTTGCAACAGGCAAATGAGAGCCCTCCATCAGGTTAAGGGGAGATGGTGTTGTACCTGGGGGGAGCTTTTAAGCAACAAGAAAAGCACAAGCCAGAGCACACCCTGAATCACCAAGTTGCATCCTGGCCCCTGCACTAGTCGGTAACATGGTGCCTGAAGCCCTCGGCTTCCTTCATCTCCGAATGGCGAAGCTCAGGCCCCAGGAAGATGGAGGAGGTGAGTTTGGTGACGACCCTGCTATGGCAAAGCCCTCGTCCTTGTAAATCACCAGGAGCGGTGGCACAGCCAGGCAGGGAGGGACGGTGACAGCGGTGTGGGGCAGGGAGCTCTCGCCTTTGAACAGGAACAGGCGCCCACCCAGCACCCGCAGCAGCAGCTGGCCGCTGCCAGGGGGGCTTTCACAGCAGGGGAACATAAAAAGCTCTGGGGACACTGTCCCCCCCCTCCCTGAGAGGCAACGGGTCCCCCATGATCAGCTCCCCCCCGCAAACCACCCATCACATGAGCTGCTTCCCAACAAGTCCCATCAAGATGCCAAGCGGAGCCGGCGGGCAAGCGCAGGGAGGGAAATTCCCCACACGTGGCCAGGCGAGGCTGGCACCGCGTTTCCACCGCACCCACCGCTGCCCTCCTGCACGGGGTGCCAGCAGAGCCCCCCCTTGCTGGCCCGGCGCACCTGGATGCTTTTTCCCGGCACACGACCTGCCAGATTTGCTGAATAAACCTCCCAGCTCCAGCAAACCCACTGCATTCCTGGCGGAGAAAGTGGTGAAAGGTTCAAATGGATGTTGGAAAAGGCGGGGGGGGAGAACAAGCCTACGACACAAAGCCCTCATCTGCAGGAACCGAAAGGGTTGTTGGGGTTTTGGTTTTTTTTTCCCCTCCGGTTGCAACACAAAAACAAGGTCAAGATAGGGATCTTGGCGTGCTGGGGGGGCAGCTCCCTGCCCCTCATCCCTCCGGGCAGAGCGAGCCTGGCCAAACCGAGATGAAGCAGAGACATGTCCTGCGGGACACGCGCGCAGCATCGCCGCGGCCGTTCCGCCTGGGTTTGGGGTTCGTGTGTGGGGTCCCAGCTTGTGCCCACCACAGAGGGAGGCAAAGCAGCCGGAGCCCACGGTGGTAGGCCAACTAGCACAACAAATGCCATTGTTGTTATTGATAATTTCCCTGCCTCTGGGGGAATCTGCACTCCTCATCCATTTTGGGCACTCTCTTTGTCTTTGGAGACGGTTTTTCTTGGCACCTGAAGAGCCCTTTCACGGTTCCTCCTCCCACTTCACGCTCTCGGTTTTAAAGGCCAGGCACAAGCCACTGGCCCACCTGGGTACCGATGGGGAGGGCAAAGAGAGCCCCAAATCCCAGTGGTGCCCGGCAGGTCCCTTCTACCCTTGGATTGGCAGGGAGATGCAGCTCGACCCCAACGCAGACAAGCCCCCAGCACAAGCCGGTCCCCTCCACCTGGGGGCATCTGCAGCCCCCACAGCGTTACATCCCAAGGAAATGAATCCCAAGGAGCCAGGGCTCAGAGGAGCCACGTCCTGAGAGGAAGGGGTGGAGGCAGGGATTGCACTGCACCACCTACATCGGTTTAGTACCTCGTCCCAGCCGCCTGGAACATCAGCTGCCCCCAGGTAACACTCAGCCTCCCCAAATACTGCCAGCAGTCCCCATCCCCACAGACCCCTGATTTGCTGGGGAAGAGAGGGGCTGTATCTAGCCCTCTCCCCAGGAGCTGGTGTCCTGTCTGGCTACAATCCCCACCGTCGTCATTCCTTACACCCTCGGCGTGTACCCCCGTCACTCCTGCCCAGGTCCTCCAGCCCCACCTCACCCCACGCCCCAAACCTGTCCCCCCAAAAAGTGACCTGCGCTGCCACCATATCCTGCGTATCGCCACCTGCCCTCCAGCTTGTCACCCCCAAATCCTCACCTGCATCAGACCTCCCCGGAACCCCTCTCCCTCCTGCCCCCAAGGCTCTGCCTCCCTGCTTCCCCCAAGGCATCACTCCCTGGACTTCGACCCCAGCAGGTCAGACCCCTGCTCCTCCTCTTCTGGACCCTGCCTGTGCATCCAGCACCCGCACCCAGCACCCCAGATCCTGCCTGTGGGCTCAGCACCCAGATCCAGCACCCCAAACCCTGTCTGCAGACCCAGACCGGGACCCAGACCCAGCACCCCAGGCCCTACTATGGGACTCAACACCCAGACCCAGCACCCCCCATCCTGCCTGTGGACCCGGACCGAGACCCAGCACCCCAAACCCACCACCCCCGACCCTGCCTGCAGGTTCAGCGCTCAGACCCAGCACCCCCAACCCTGCGCTGCGGACTCAGCACCCAGCCTCTGCCCGTGCACGCAGCACCCGGACCCAGCACCCAGATCCAGCTTTCCGGATCCTGCCTGCGGACGCGGCGCCCAGCCCCAGCCCCTCCCGGCCCTGCCTGCGGACCCGGACCCAGCACCCGGACCCGGACCCAGCACCCAGCCGACGGCTGATCCCCACTCGCGTCCCCCCGCCACTTGCCTGGTGCGGTGCGGTGCCGTGCGGCGCTCCTCGGCGACGCAGCAGGTGCGGGCGGCCCGGCCCAGCCCAGCCCGGCCCGGCACAGCGCAGCGCAGCCCCGGCGCGGCGCAGCCCGGCCCCGCCGTGCCGTGCCGAGCCGAGCCGAGCCGAGCCGAGCCGCGCGCCGCCCGCCCCGCACCGCACCGCCCCCTGCCGGCCGCGGAGGTTCCGGTACGCGGAGGCCGCGGTGCCCAGCCCCGGCCCGGAGCCAGCCGCATGGGGCCCGCGGAGGATGGAGGGCAGGAGCGGCGGGGAGGGGGGGAGCCGGGGCTGGGGTACCCCTGCCCGCGCTGGGTCTCCCCAGCAAGTGCTGGGAGGCGGGGGGGCACCATTTCCCTCGGCAGAGCCACGGCAGGCAGAGACGCCGCCGTGCAAAACTCCCCCCACCCCCACCCGGCCCGGGGACGGTCAGCACCCGACACGTGGGGAGGGGTTGGGTGGGCTGGGGGGGTTCGCTCACCACGGGCGGTTTGGGTTATACAGCCTCAAAAAGGTCTCTGGGAGAGGAGCCTGCGTTCAAGCCCTTTGCAAGGCCAGGGAGGCAAAGGGCTGGTAGCTTGGGCTTGTAACTGTAAAATAAGATAAAATAAGATGCAGATAAGCATCGCCACGCTCTGCCAACGCAGCACACGTGGTGTCGTCACACCACAGCCACCCAGCCGGTGCCACGGTGCTCCCCAAACCCACCCCAGTTCCTCGCATCCCGCATCGCACACCTGACCGAGGCACCGTGCCCCATCTTCTCCCTCCTATTAGCACATGCCTCCCCATTGAGTCTTCGTTTACCCATGGTGGAAGCTTGTTTGGAAACACAGGCGGGTAATGGTTTCTCTGGGGCCCTGTGTGGAGCCTTTTTGTCCTGGGTGGCTTCTGCGGCTCCTCCCCACAGAGAGGAGCTGCCAGGTTCAGGCCTGTGTTTGCTTTCCTTTCGCAAGCTTTCAGTGCCTGGCCAACCCTCCCTCCTCACCCGTCACGGTGGCAGGCATCCCAAAAGCAAAACCCCGAGCGCTGTATGTAATCAGCAGGTTGGATCTAGGGCAATTGGAAATCAGCTGGAGCAGGAGGTGGGGAGATGCTGTACCTGCACACGCCAGATTACAGCACCTGGCAGGGTGGCTGGGTGCTGCCAGCCTGTGGTTACAAAGCCATGCAGTGCCTAGTCCCAGCACCGGCACCCTCGGATGTGGGTTAATCCCCTTCACTCCACACCCACCCCCCATGAGGGGTGAGGTCTCCAAGAAGGGGACAAGGGCCACCCTGACCCCACACCCTTCAGACCTGGAGCCAGACCCACGGCAGGGCTTAGTGTTGAGCAAGTTTGTGCTGAAGTTGCTGAGCATCGTCTGGGGATGAGGGTCAGCCCCAGTTGAGCTCTCACCACCACCTGGACCTTTTAGGGTTGGTAAGGGTGGCAGGGGCAGGGTGCTCCTGTGTGGAGCCCAGCTAACATGCCACTCCCAAGGCCTCTGACCGCCTACTAAAAGTGCCACGGGTGGGAGGGAAAGCAGCAAAGGCTTGAATCCCCCCTGTCCCCACGCACTGATGGGTCTCAGCTGAGGAGGGACCCATCTGGGTGCTCCCATCACCCTCGCACACACTCACTGAGCAGCCACTACCCCCTTGCCCGGCACGAGATGCTGGGACCCGTTCCCTGTCCCCACTCCCAGGGACCCCAGTGCAGAGACGCTACCCACCTCCTCCAGTGCTCCCCGTCCTCCCACCCTCACCTCCTGCACACTCCAGCAGCTAATTACGGTTTCCTCCTGTCCTTGGGCAAAACCCCAGCGTCTCCTCCACGCCTCCCGGCGCCTCGCCTCTCCGCCCACCCTGTGGAAGTGGGGTGCCCGTGCACCAGGAGCGGGCTCACCCGCAGCCCTGCCCGGCCGGACCCGGGGCCCTGCATGGGCAGCAGGAGGGCAGGCTGAAGCAGCAGCCGCTGCCCACAAGGCAGGGATGCTTTTGACCAGCCTGTCTTACCCAGGGATGGGGGATTTGGGTGCTGTGAGGCGGCTGGTGCCCCACATCTGCTCCGAACCCCATCCCCTACCTTAGCAGAGGCACAGCTGGAGGCTATGGGGCCGGTTATGGGGAGAACTGGTCCGTGAGCACTGGGGAAGGGGGTGCCAGGGCTGAGATGGGGCTGCCCAAGGCTCCCACCCTCTCCAGGGCACTGAACTGCCTGCTCGGGCAGCACAGGCAGGAGCCCTCCCACTGGCTGCAAGCCGAACCCAGCACAAATTGGAGCTGCGTTAGCTCCTGACTTCGCAGTGGGGTAATTAGTGCATGAGCAAAGAGCGAGCAGAGCCTGGCGCATTCGGCACTGCGTATTTACAGGCCCGAGCTTGCGAGGCTTTAATTAATTAACACGAGTCATCGGCAGCTGGAAACAGATCTATTTTCAGAGCCTTCGCCTGCTCTGCTGCCCCCGTGAGATTAACTGAAGGAATTTAGGGCCCCACGAGGTTGAAGGCCAGGGCCTTGCACTTATTTGCACGGCTTTCCCAAGAGCCAGAGAGGGATGGATGCAGGCAGCAGCAGGCAAGAGCCAAACCAGAGCCAACCCTCTCCCGCGCCTGCATCCCTCTGCCCTCAGAGCAGTGCTGCTGAGCAGGGAGGTCTTGCTTGTGCTCCAACCTCAGCCCAGAGGCAGCAAGGTGCTGGAAGGGGAATTTCCCATTGGAGCAGCCCTGCAGCCCCTGTCCTAGCCTAGGGGACAGCCCAGAGCAGGGGGCCCTCTGGGTCATGCCATGGGGCCTTGGGAAACCGCCCTCCCCATGGCCACGCAAGGAGATTTTTATCTCTAATGCTCTCTCCCCGTTAATCCAAATGGCCTTTAGGAAAAGGAGATGCTTTAGTGCCCTGATCAACAGTCCACAGTCTGCTTACTGTTTAATTCCTTCTTCTTGTCACTCAAACACCGTGGCCCACGGAGAGAGGACTGGGCAGAGCAGGCTTGTCCCACATCACAGTCCCCTGCGTGCCAGGGTCAGCTGCCCTTTGCCTGTGCCGGCAGCTGCCCATCACAGCACAATCCCACCGCTCTGGCACACAGCAAAGCCAGGCGGATGCCCATGATGCCCATGCTCAGCCAGCGTGTTTGTGTTCACCCATCTCTGCCAGATAACCCTACCCACCACAGTGGGTAGAAATGCCCACAGCCAGCCCCTTTCACCCCTCCAATGCCCAAGGAGCCAGGGCAAAGCCACGGCAGCTCTCGTGTTTCACTTGGCAATGCACCCCGTCCCAGCCAGCATCCCAGATGATGCGAGGAATTATAACAGGACCACAGCGCCGTGAAATATTGATGGGATTAGCGCGGATCAGCTCTCCCAGCACACATGCTGCGCTTGCCCCGAGCCTGGGAGCCAGTGACCTGCGTGCACTCAGGTTGCAGCTCAGCGCCCGGGGCGGCAGCGCTGCCAGGTGCTCCCTGCCAGACCCCCAGCCGGAGATACTTCTCCAGCCAGCGCCAGCCTGCAGCCTTCCTGGAGGGACATGGGGGACCCTGTCACAGCACAAGAAGACATGCATTAAGTTGCTTAATGCACGACACCGCTGTGCCTCAGGCTCTGCTGGGGATGAAGCATTATCTGGCTTGGATGTAGCTCAACGCCCACTGTCACTCTGGGCCCCAAGGGACCCCCACCCTGCCTGCAGCCTCAAAACATGCCAGCCCCCGGGCTCCAGCCCCTCCAGCCCCCTCTCCCCCTCTCAAGTTCGTCCTGAACGGCCAGGACCATAGGGGATGCCCCATGCACAGGGGTGTCCCAGGTGACTGGCAGGAGACCCCCACCCTCCCCGCCGCTGTGCGTCCCCACTCCCACCACTGGGAACTAGGTTTGGCCGGGAAGAGGGTTTCATTATGGATCATAGCAGCGTAAATACAAACAACTTTGCAGGATCGAATAACAGCCAGCATTAAATTGGAAATACGATGGCAGGGGTGCACACCAAGGCAGCAGCGTGTCGCAAAGCCCCCAGTTTTGGGGTAGCAGTGCTGACAGGATGTTGGTATCTATCAAACCCGTGGGGCTGACCAGGATCTGCAGCCTTTGGTAGGAAACTGCTTCCCAGGGCAGCTCTGGTTCCTCCTCAGCAGCGCCTGCAGCCTGCCTTTCCCTTGCCCCAAGCAAGAAAAGCAAGGTAAAAGCCCAGTGTCTGGGATTTGGTTTGCCAGCCTCTGTCATCCAAGGGGCAGCAGGCAGCTGACCGTTTCAAGCTGTGCTCCAGACAGGTTTGAAAGCCAGCTGGGAGTTACAAAATCACAGCACTCCAGCAGCTGGGGATTTATGAAACCCGCAAAAGAGTTGTGAAACTCATGCTAAAGCCATGCCAGCCCGCACTGTGCCAAGAGGCGTTATAACATCAAAACCACGCGTGGAAAACCGAGTACCTTTCCCTTTTGATATGAGAAAGCAACAACGAGCAAACTAGCCTTTCTGCGGGCCCCTCCATCCCTCAACTACATGGCAAGTCCAGCATCACTGCTTTGCCTGCCTCTATAGAAGAAAAGCCCAGCAGGGAGCACACCAGCCCCACACCATGGGGTCGGTCTCACTGCTCCAGAATCTGCCATCTTGGCTCTCCCCTCCGCCCACCACAGGACCAGCCTGACCAGGATCCCAGCCGGCAGCACTGCATGAAGCAGAGAAGCAGAAAAGACCTGCCGGCAATGCCTGGAGCCCGGCAGCGGCACTTGGGGCTTCCCAGCAGCTGAGTGCACACTCACCAGGCTTGGCTTTGTTTCTTGAGAGCGTCATGAACTCGTCAAGCCAAGCGTGATGCTCCGCAGATTAGCCCCGGGGAAAAAAAAAATATTCCAGCGGGCACAGGGCATGAAAGGCACGGGAGCCTCTTCCCTTCGAGTCATTGAGCAAACTTTCCAAACCACTGTTTCTTCAGGCTGAGCGCCAGCAAGGAAAATTACAATCACAGAAGAATTTGTCTGAGAAAGTTATAACGAGCTAGAAAAAGGCAGGGACAGGCCAGAAGGCAGCGAACAGCCAGCCCGTGCTGCAGCCGCTCCAGCCCAGTGCTCAGTTTTGGGTAGAGACGGGACTTTTCCTCCCCAGCTCAGTAGAGCAGCGGAGTTGCTGCCCCAACTTCCCGCAAGATCAGATGCTGGATTTCTCCCCTATAAGTGTTTGTCAGTGGAAATTGGGATGTTTTGCCCAAGGCCGTTTGTTGATGAAGGCTGCCAGGTGCCGGCAGCCCCAGCCGCAGAGCTGAGCGTGGTGCCAGGGCGGATTTTCTCAGGGGAGAAGCAGCTGAGTCACAGCAGCCTCCAATCTGTTCCCACAAGCCCGGCTGCGAGAGACGCGCGGGAGTTCACAGAGGACAGGCGCTTGCACGGGGAGCCAGCGGGGTTTGGTTTGCTCGTCTGCAAACCTCTCCGAGCTGGTGGAAATCATCTCCCTGGCTTGGGATCTGTCGGCAGCGCACCTGCGGGGAAGGGCTGGCGAGACTGCGGGAGGGCAGGCTCCCGACCTGCCTTTCAACCGGGCAGGGCTGCTTCGGGATGCTCCTGCAGCACGGGGGGCAAACACGGGCAGCTGATGGGAATCCCATGGCAGAGGCAAGAGTGGCATTTCAGGGCTCAACGTGGGGTCTCATTCCGGCTCCAGGGCAGGAGCAGGTCCAAGGTGGCTGCAGGCAGGGAGGGGGCAGAGCCCACAGCTCCAGCCCCAGGACACCAGCAACCCCTCTGCCCATCATCCCAACTGCTCCCAGTAAAAGCAGGTGGGCTCCAGCCTGGCCAGGGACCACAGGGGTCTCTGTTTCTGTGGCTGGGGCACAGCCCACTGTGTGGCAGGCTGGGTCCCTGCCACACACTGCTAAGAGCAGCAACACACAACCCTGGGGTTGCACAGGGGCTGGAACAACACCAGTGGCTTTTAGAAGCTGCCCTTTTGGGTGAGCTAACCCACACACCCCTAGAGGTAAAGCCAGGAGGGTGTAATGGTCCCTGGCATCCACACTCTGGGCCAAGCTGCCAGTCAGGATCCATGTCCCCATGGCTTCACCTTTTGGCCATCTGGCCCCCGTGCCCAAGCAACCTCTCCCCAGCCCTGCCTGCTCCAGCCCAAAGCTCAGCTGACCCGTGGGCAGTCTGCCTCTCCTTCTCATGCACCGAACCCCAACCCTGCCATCACTGGCACCGAAGAAGAAACAACCCGAGCAGCGCAGTAAATAACCCCCCGCACACAGTCAGAGCACCGGCAAGCAGAGCCAAGCGCATCCATCACTCTCACAGTTTTTCTTCAGCTCTGACACTTTGATAGGGGCGAGGGGGTGGGGGAAGGAGAGTAGCTTCCAAAATTTATGAGCTTGGATTTAAAAATACATCTCCTAGAAGCGCTGCAAAACCCAGAGATGGTGAAGGCAAGCGGCTTAAAAGCTGCCTTTGGGAATGCACGCGAAAGCTGTGCCTGCCTTGGAAAGAGGGATTTGGGAGACCTGCGTTGCTGATGTCGCAAACCGTGTCCCCATTGGGATCGTTTTGCAAGTCACAGCTCTTCGTGCCGTGCATTACAAGTGAAATGAAAGGTAGGGGTAACAAATGATGGGTTAAAATCGCTCCAGCCCTATGATAACGTCAACCTTAGCACAGATAGGATTTGGACTGTCACCTTCAATCTGCCAAAGTTTATCCTCTGCATCCCTGACCTCCTGCTGCTCCACACGTAGCAAGCCTCCCAGCCCCATTTGGAAACAGATCCCTCTATGCAAAGAAAAGAGCTTGTAGCTGTAAATTTAGCCGAAAACATCTCTACCTCAGGGAATCACATATCAAATAATAAAGCCACATGAATGTCAGGAAGAACAACCACGATATCCGAGTCCTTGGTCTTTACAGATGGACTGTCCCCTAGCAGGGTGCCGCAGAATGAACAGCTGAAAAATGTTACCCGGTCATTAAAAACATCTAAAAGTAATTTAGCCTGAGTGACAATGATGCTCAAAGCAAGTTATTTGTCTGCTGAGATAAAACGAGCTATTTCAAGCTTGCCTTTTGTTGTAGTTTTCTTTTAAAGTCGGAAAGGACTGAAAAACGCTGAGCCGACAGCCTTGCCGGCAGAGCCCTGGCGCTGCAGCAGTGGCACAGTGAGCATCACTGCGAGCTGCCCTGATCCCCCCGCCGTCGCACTCCCACCTTTCCTGGAAGGATGCTTGAATGGACCGGGATGATGGTCCCTGGGGCCACCGCCACATCTCTGCTGAGTTACAGTGCTATTTAGGATGATGGTTTTGCCATGGAAACATCTCCCTCCTAACAACAGAGCTATCAGCACATGTCCCAAAAGCAGCCCGGCATTCATTACATGGTAATTTTTGCTTCCCTGTGACAGACGCCAGAGTCTTACCCTTCCCATGTTTTTCTCTCTCTCCCCCCTTTTTTTTTTTTAAGAACCCAAACTTCTGGGTTAACCCATTGAAAGCAAGGTTCCTCTAAAATCTCCTTGTAAGCAGATTTTTGGTGGGCTCTTTAGATACACAGAGCATTTCAAATGCCCAGTGTTAAATATTTCAGGTGAAACATAACTCTTCTAAGTGTAGCCAACCTTGCTCTGAAGCTCCAAGTCAGTGAAATTTCTCTGCAGCCTTCGGGAATTGATTTGCTTCTTGCTAGCACCTTCTTCTCCCTGTACTGTTCAACTGAATTAATGTATTCCAAAACTTGATTTTTTTTTTTTCCCCTCCCCCTACGTAATCAGATTTTGGGAAGCTGTGGTGAGATGCCTTACAAGCACTTTTTGTCCTCAGGTGTTTTCTGAGCAGGCTGCATCCATCACATCCTAGTGCTTTAGCACATCTCTGTACAAACGGTACGTTTGAGAGTCAGCTGAATTCCTTTGATTCATGTTCCTGCATATCCATATAGCTAATTCACCTTTATTAAAAAAAAAAAAAAAAAAAAAAACGACGACGACGAGGGAGCTATTAAGAAAGACAGTGTCAAGGCCAGCAGAGTGAGGGCCGGAGGGCTGGGTTAATGAGCTGCGCGGTCGCTGCCGTCCGAGTGCCCAGGCTGGCTGGAGCCAGGACCTGCTGTCCCAGCAGGGCTGACTCAGTCCTTCATCAGGCAGGAACAGGCTGCAGCGTCCTGCACCCCTGTTTTGAGTAGTCCCTACTCTTTAGGGTCTGTGGTTAACCCTGCTCACTCCAGCCTCCTCCACCGGTATTTTCCCAGGGGGGTTCCTGCGTGTCTTGGGCTTGGGCCAACCTCCCTACCCAGCCCCAGCTGCATCCCTGTGCTTCGGGGAGAAGGTGAAACAGGAGTAAGGATAAATCGATCTGCTCTTGCATCTCACACGAAGGCCGCCCCATTCGCCTCCCGCGGCCGGACAAGCACGCTGCCTCCCCCTCTGCCTGCACCAGCAATGTCACCGAGCTGCTCCCTTGCAAGGACACTTCCAAGGCGAGGGAGTGGAGATTTGCAAGACACCCGTCATGATCGTTTATTCTTGTCATTTCTGACCCTCGGGGCAAGAACAACATCAGAGCACTGCAGGCACAAAACAACAAGCTTTGTAGGTCGTATCAGCATGTAAAGTACCATTAGGAACCACAGCACGAAGCATGAATAATACTCCCTTTATTCCACCGTATACCTCAACGTCCTTTCAATAAATGCAAATGGTTATTTATGGATGGGGTTTGTATGAGGTGCCTGCTCAGGAACACGGGGCTAAAACGGAGCGGGAGCAGTAAGTTTGCTCTCTCCCCTATATACAAGTCAGAGCAACCACAGTGCTGATAGGCTTAGTAATAGTCCAAGGGATCCCAGGCAAAAGAAGAGCAGGGACATCACTATAAATCTGCCTCGCACAGATTTAAGTTCTATCCATTAAACCGGAGCTGCAAAACACATGTCCTTCCATGCCACCCTCCTCTCTGTGAAGGACAGCAGGGCAGGAAAAACTTTGAAGGACTCCAAGCCTGGAAAGGGACCTTCAAGAACCGATCGCATCACTTCTGAAAAGCTGCGAACAGTCAACCTCGACGGCTTTCCTTAAATCCTTTCAGCAAATAATGACCTCGATTGCCAAAAATGATCTGATAATGCAAAGGCAGTGAGAGATGTGCAGTGAGTCATCATCTCCCAAGCACGATGAACTCCCTCTTGTCTTTGCAATGACAGAAGACACGCTCCCAGCTGGAGCAGGGTGAGGTTGCCCCCAAGAGGCAAATCTGACACAGCAACTACAGGGAAAATGCTGAATTCTGTTATGAAAGTACCACAGAGGAAGGATTTTTTTAAAAAATCTCCTCAGCTGCTCTTATTTTTACTTCTCCCTAGCTGAAAACATCTATGGATGGGGTGGGAGGGGAGAGGAAGGAGGTCATCTTTGGCGTGTGGTTGGTTGGGTGTTATTGTGTTCTACTGGAGCTCCTGAACCACACGACTTGTTTTCCTAGTCTTGCTTGCAGTGTCATTAGAAAGATCAAAAAAAGTCACTGGGTTTTCTTCAGCCACATGAGACATTTGATCCCATATACACCTTGCTAGGCTCCTTCAGAGCAATGGCTGGCAGCACCTTCAACAGCAACCTCTGTCTCAGGACTGAAAGGAGATGTGCTATCGTGGACATGACAGACAGTTTGGAAACTGTGAGATGACATGACATGAAATCCCACAGCCATTCACGTAAAGCACACAGGCAGGCCACCACGCTGGTCCAAAATCCTAGCATCTTGCAGGAGGTAGAGGAGCAGGACGGATGCCTGGGGTCTCTCCCCAGCACACACTCCACCCTCCAGGGATCAGCAGCCTGAAGCTTTCTCAGCCAGGGATGGCTGCTTTGATTTCATAGAACCTGATGGATTTTTCTGCTGCAAAATGCTCTTTGAACCTCTAAGCTTTTAGCATCCACAACATCCTGAGGCAAGCAGATCCCCAGCTCCTGTCTCCTTTTGTTGGCTTTGAGCCTTCCTGCTAATAAAAGAACTACAGAGTCTGAAACCAAATTACAGAGCACCATTGAATAACTTCTCTCTATTTACCCTTTTTTAGGCCATTTGATTGTCAAGCTCTCCATCTTGCTTTCCGACATTACAACTATTTCCAAGCTGGAGAGATGCAGCCGACTTAAGGCCACTGCAATTTTTTCCTGTCCTATACACACGCATGCAGATTCCCTCCCAATGGGCTAAACCTGTGATATAACCTAGAATTTAACCATTCCTGGAGCTGCTTTTCAGGAGGACACAGTTTAAATACCCCAGCTGAGATGCACCCAGGGTACTCACTGCTCCTGCGCCAGGCTCCTCATGGGTCCCCCTGCCACGGTCAGCCAGAGAACATCCCCGCATCCCCAGTACCGAGCCCCAGCCACAGCACCCCAGCTTACTGTCAGCTCCAAACTGGAAGCGTCATCTCCAAAATGACTGTCGCGCTGGCTCCTGCCAGACTCTTAATTATGAGGAAGGCTGACACAGTTTCTCAGCAAACGGCGTTCGTGTACTGCAGGGAAAAACAGAATGAGGGCAAGAGGAAAAATGGGCTAATAAGAGAAAATCAACGGAGGGAAAAACACGTTGTGCTGTGTAAGCCTTACCATAACAATGCTGGAGCCCAAAATAATGAAAAAAAAAAATAGGTTAGTACACAGGGGAGGCAGGCAGCGCTCCACAAACTTGGAGAGCTGATACGCAGAGCAGCATCTCGGCATCCTCATCTGCCAGGCCTCTCCCCGCGGCTTGGGTTAGGGCAAAGGGGACAGGTTCAGTTTCCAGCACGCAGATCAATGTGTCTGAGAGCCTGAATGATGCTGTCTGTAGAGCCCACAGCCACTCTGCATGATTTACACTGCCTTTATAAAAGCCCGCAGCATGAATAAAGCATGAAACTTAATACCTAGCCATCCTCTCCCCACCACCAAGCCTGGCAGCGTTAAGATATTATTTTTACTCCAGCCGCAGCCTGGTGGTGAGCCTGGAAAGGAAAGGGACCCCCCTGCTCCTGCCTGCGCTCTGAGAGCCAGAACTTTCATCTCCAAGCAGGCTTTGAGAGAAGAGAGCCTGAGACCCAGAACCAAAGCCACGGAGCCTGCAAACTGAGCCCCAGCTCACAGCACTCACTGCTCGGGTGAAGGATGCTCGCCCAGTAGCACAAAAGCAGCAAAAATCTATTTACCCTTCCTGCTTTCCTCTGCAAAAGGGAAGGAGCATCACTCGCCGGGCTTCAGGGAGCTGCAGTGGTGAATGCAAACCCAAAGGGAAGCACTGGGAGAAGGGTGTGTGAGAACGGCCCCTATCCTGTGGCCAAGAGCCCTCCCCTACATACCATACAGGCCAAACCTGCCTTGAAAAGCTTTAGGTCTCCCCCCAGGCTGATGGCAAAGACGCTTTGATGACAATGAAGGGAACAATTCCAGTTGAGTTTCCATCCCCTCCCCTATGACCTCCCTATAGGGAACTGGGAGGCGGCAGGGAAGCTGGAGATGAAACATTAGCAGCAGCTCACCACACAGAGACAGGGGAGGCATTAGAAAAAGTACAATATATCCGAATGCCACTTAAAAGTCATCTGAAAACACATCTTAACCAGCAGCCTGCAAGCATGGTGACCAGCTTTCAGCATCCAGACCAAAATATCAAGATGGGAAGATGTGAATGTTCTTCTTCTCTCACCACCCAGCCCTACTTTTGATACCAGATAAAATATTCCCTTTCAAATTCCTTACTGCAAAGGCGAGGAAGTGCCGGCTGAAAAAAGCAGCAGTCAGGCAACACTAAAAGCACCTCTGCAAGGAGAAGCCCTTCAAGGAATTTACTTTCTCTAGGATCCTCCCCATGAGCAGCCCACACCGTTCCCCAGCACTGAAAGCCCTTTTCAACACTAGATAAGAAGGGGCCCCACCAGTAAAGCTGGCAAAACATCCACAAGGCAAAACATCTCGGTATTTCACAGCCGGGGGGGGGGGGGGGAGATGGGAAAATGGCAATTTGAACGTCATTAAGAGCATTCTGATAACTTAAACCACAAGGAATGAGCTAAATCCACTAATGATTGTCTGACCTCTTTGGAGCTCCAAGGGAGGATCCCACAGCAGCTGCCTAGGCTCCTACAAGCTCATCAAGCCTCTTCTCCCACCCACACCAGCCAGTCCCGAGAGCCTTTTCTCTTTTTCAGGATATAGAAACAAGCACCAAGATGTCAGAGCCAACAGCTGCCCCTGTGGCACAGTAGGTTGTTTCCCACTGGGGGAACTTTGGGCAAGAAGTTTCTCAAGAGCTCATAAGCCCAAGGAATGAGCCCCCAGAAGAATTAGGAGTGTCATCTCCAGCAGCACCCTGACTTGCCCCTTCCAGTGGAACAGAAAGTCACACAAACTCTAGAAGCCAGTGGAAGTAAAACCAAACAAAACAACCAACCAACAAAACAAACCACAAACCCAAGCCAGGGATACTATCCTATACATACAGTTCTCCTGGGAAAGAAGAAAAAACAAACATGCAAGACCAGTGTTAATACTGTGGCTTGAAGTATTCCTGCTAGCAACAGGGTCAGCAGAAGAATCCTCTTTGTAATCCAACTACCCAGAAGTACTTGCTTGAATCTCCCAAGAGACAGCGTAGTCTCTCTCGCAGCCCACATGCCTAGTGTCCACCCCTGGGCTAGGCCATCGCTGAGACCCAGAGCTGGCTGCTAGAGGATGCTAAGCACAGGCACCTTTGATGGATACAGACCTGGCTTGTCTCTGCTCAGAAAATTAGCACCGCAGTATCCATTCCTCGTTATTAAAAAAAGGTCTTCTTCCACACTGAAATGCCATGTGATAGGACTTCAGAGGTAGCAATCTCACCAGCTGCTCTGCCAGCAATAATGGCACACTTCACATGTTTGTTCCAGTCATCTGCTTTTCCCAAAGATATTATCAACTCAAGTATCAGCTTTGGGGACTTCAGAGAGTTCCTGCAGCCACTGCATCAATGAAGCACACATGTCCGACTGACCTTCAGCCAGACCTGCCTGCAAGTCATTAATCACTTCTGAAATCCCCATCCATTACCAAGTTCCACAACAGAATGGTGAAAATATGAGATGTGCAAATAGTTTCGCTGGCAGGTTTCTTAAAAAAAGCTTCTAGCTTTAAGTTGAAGCCATACAGAGGCTTGTCAGAAAATTTAAAAAACAGAGCCACAAATGTATATTTTATAGTCAGCCTTTAATTTTTTGTCTGTGATTACTGCAATAAAGTGCACCTAATTTCACATGAAATGAGATAACATAGCTCTTAATACAGCCAACATAATATCAAAAGATAAACCTCAGTGCAAAATGCTTATCTGAAGACACCCAAAGCAGTTAAGACATTTACCGTGCAAACAGCCTTTTCCAATGCACATAAATTCTGGCTGGGGGCCAGAAAATGAGTTGGCAAAACACAACAGCAGCAGGTTTGCTATTTCATTTCCAGGAGTCCTGAAGCACTGCTCAGCTCAGCAGTCCCTTGTAAAGACTGCAGCGATGCTTTGGGTTCATCTCTGTAAGGATACTGATGAGCTTCAATTCAACCCATGTCTAGACTTAAGCAACTGGGGAATTACTACTCAGCTACAAAACAGATGGAAGAAAGTCCAGACAAAGCAGGAGGGGGAGAGAGAGGGAAAACGTCAGAATGTATACACAGGCATTAAGCACGAATACACAGGACTGGCTGAGCTAAGAATGATTTCAAGACTTTCTCCATTTATAGTAAGCTAATCAGCTGTGAACCTAAGAATTACAACATGTGCTGTAAGACCAAAATAAGACCCACAGCCCTTTTTTTGTGAAAGAGCTGAGGCATGCCCATTTTGTCCAGGGACATTTAATTAGAAAAGCATGTCTAGTTTTATTTTTTCATTGTTCTATTAAATAGAAGTAAGTATCAAAGTGGTTATTTAATCCAGAAAAAAACCTCAGCAGTTTCAACGTGTTTTGAACTGCAGTACAAAAGCTGTCTAAACCTCTCCCCTTTCCTTCTCCAAAATATACAGGACAGCAACTTCAACTTTACATAGTAAGAAAATATATACACATTACATACAATAAACATATTCTGCAATTTTTTTAAACTTTATACAACATCAGTGAGAAAAAATATAAACATTAATAAAATTAACATACAATATATTCAACACAGTAAGCAACTGCTACCAGAGGGAAGGTTGTATCAAACACTATCAAAGACAGGCAGCGCAAAGGATGGCATTGCTATACCTATGTAACACCACATAATTTTTTTTTTTTAGCCTAAAGCAGTTCTATTGCCAAAGATACCCTTTGAGGTAGATTCTTCCAATTCTTCAATAACACGTTGAGATTAAAAAAAGGGATTTTCTTTCTTTTTTTCCCCCCTGAACAATGCCACGAGCATAACTTTTGTTTGAACAAAGATAAGCTGATTATCCTGTGAAGGGCACAGAGATGCTGCAGTCTTAGGCTAACTGTCTAACACTTGAAATGAAAGACAAAACATTTAACAGGAATTTGCAAATAAAATACCTTCCCTGTAAGACATGTGTCCATTCTCTAGCAGTTCCTTTATATGTAATATACATACTTAAATTTGAAGGGTGTTTTCTGGTTTTTGGATTGGGGCGGGGGTTTGAGCCTTATTTTACATTCTCATCTTGGAAAGTTGTACGGAATTTATCATACAAGACAGGATAATCTACAAAAATTAAAAGGAAACAGTATTATAAAATGGACATGTTATTAAAAATCTCACTTGTTAAGGGAATCCCAGTTGGTGCTTCTACCCAATATCCTAACTTTCTCTTCATATCCTACAGACAAACCACAGTGTAAGATTTAAATGACTGCACAGAGAACACAAAAGGAGATCACATTTGTCCTTTGATTATTTAACAAACAGCCCTTGGAGCTTTGCGCACAGATTGTGTGTGGCAAGACTTCACACAAAGGAATTCAGGCTTTCTCAGTTTTTACATAGGTGGGCCAAATGCTCATCTCCTCAAATATCCACTGAGCTAATATTTTAGGATTAGTATTTTCTCCATTTAGAGAAAGTTCTGAAGCCAGACAACAAATATAGATACATTGTTTCTTAAAGATCAGTACAACAATACTACTGGGGTAATAAGATCTCGTTTATAACTTGGTCTTATAGAAACACTTCCTGTGCAGTCACATTCACTGCATAAATAAATTAATGCCTGAAGATGAGGAAGTTAAGCTAAAATGAATGCATCACTGTAATAACAAATTCCTTTTTGTTATTTGATAAAACACAACCACAGAGCAAAGAAGCATCCACTTAACTTCTTTGGGCACAACCACTCTTAAGCTCTGTTTCCACCCTGAAGTGGACATGAGAGCAGTCACTTGTTCACATGCAACTGCTGTATTTTGTAATTTTTAGAGACATTGGATGGTCATACCAATTTTGCTTTGCAGATTAACATGTGCAGGCAATTCTGTTATTCAGCCCCATTCTGAGCCACTTCATCACCTGTTCACAATAGAGGAGGTCTAACACTGTCTCTGAACTCACATTCCATGTCACAGGGCAGTTCTTTCCCAGCCACCCTAAAGCAATGCTTGCAGGTGTGTGCTGGTAAGAAAACGAACACATACAGTTTTCAAATATGTCTTGTGATTAACAATGGAAACAAGAAAACTTCCCTCAGCTTTCAATATGATAAAATATTTCTAGCCAATTTAGACAGGGCTATAGAAATAGCCGGGTTTTTTTCAGTTTACCCACTTCAATTTTTCAGAAGTAGTGTATTTGTAGTAAAAGCAACGTTAATCAAATTAGCTCCTTGTGTTTCTAGTATTTGCTTGAATGGAGCTCAAGTTTTAACTCGGGTGACCGATGTCTTCTGTTCCATCCAAGGTAAAGCTCCATTAATTCTACATCTTCCTTGGTTTCAGAGTTTTTCTGTTATTTTCCCTGAACTAGGCAAGATTTCATGAATCTGGCTCCCAGAAGTCATGCAGTTTTCCCTAAAGAGTAAAAGCAAAGTAGTAAACAAGTCAGAAAACCAATGATAGAAGAGTAGAGTAAGCAAGTGCTTAGCTTGAGATCACAACAATGAGTTGCAAGTCCCTAGAATTTTATTCTGAAACACTTGCCAGTTTCTCCATATGTGAATCAACATCAAATATCTCTGAAAAAACAACTCTGAAAGAGCAGCATCACTACCAACTTCCAATTGCTAAGTAGTTTCTGCAGCCATGTGTTACTATCTAATTCCCTTCCCCCTCTATAACAAGAAATGTCACACGTACTACAAACGATGTCTTTTTTGCACACTGCTGGGAGCGATTAGTAGTCTTTACAGACAAATGGTTGATTACACAATTTTTAACTCAAATCGGTACTAAGCATTGTATGTATAATTTAAATTTTAAGTGATACACTACATTACTGGAAAGATAAGCTTTTCCAAGACAGGTAGCTTTATATTCCAAGACAGGACTCAAACAGTTGGTCTGATCTCATTACAAAAGAAACCTTACAACCCTAGACTGGAAGAAACAGCTCTGAACTCTGGGTATCAGTAGAAATTATCCACCTGTTCCACCAAGACTAATCATGACATTATTTACTACGAGCATGAAAGGCTTTTCCTAATCATTGCATGAAATTCTACACTTTCAAAGGGGGAAGAGTTATCAAGAGCCGTAAAACATATGTGGATAGAACCTTGGACTCAAGCAGTCTCAAAGTCACACACTGCCAGACCATGGCAGGAAGTGCATCACTGCATTCCTGCCCCATGGTCCTTTTCAAAGCATCTGGTAATAACTATAATCAGAGTCAGGCCCTGTGACTTGACTCAGTACTAGCGTTTTAGTGTATTATGCAAGCCATTTACAAAAGCAGCACTTTTAAAAATAAAGATGAAATCTTGGTTCTACTGAAGCCAGCAAAGTAAGAATTTTAATTAAAATCTATTCTAACACATCTAAGCGTATTCCACAGCCATGCCATTTACGAAGAAAAAAAAAAATCTCTTTAAAAGAATATGCTGTTTTCAAATGCTAAAAAAATGAGTTAAATGCACCCTGCAATATGAAAAAGAGAGAAGAAGGTTTCATTACAGTACCTGAGTAGGCCGAGTGGTTTGTATTGAATCTTGCCATTTGCCATATATCCTAGCAACTAAGTCTTTTACCTGCAAATTCAGATTGATTAGTTTAGCCATTTATGTTAAAAAAAGACCAAAATCATACCCCCTGTCTCCACCCCACCCCCCAAACCCATAAAACCCCAGATAACCCAACACCCAAGGTTTACTGAGAGGGAAGAATTTTACAGCTGACACAAAGTATCACCACTTCAACTCCAACCAGATCCCTGTAATTTGGGACCCTGAATTCAAAGTCATGTACTCTACGCAAACATTTTACAGGCACTTGACTGCCCATGTTAAGTGTTTGGAATCACCATATAAGCCTCTGGCCTCCCAAACACCCACCTCATCCTTCAGGTGAGTTAGGTTTGTTACACAAGTCTGATTGTACCTAGAAAAGTTGCCTGCAACTGCAGTCACAAAAGCCAACTATGCAGCACTGTCTGCTTCTGAAATGAATTCTTTATTCATAAAACTGTGCTTTTTCATAACCAAACACATGCAGGTGTTTAATCCAAGCCATTCAGAACAGAGATTTGCTTCATATGCTGTGTTAAAACCCAGCACAGTGGCACCCTCTGGAAGTTACTGTACTATTACACAAATAAAGTGAGGGGGGAAAACAGAGTAAGATTTTCCCCTCTCAGTGCAAGGGCAATAGAAACAAAAGTGAGTGTGACCCGAGATACAAAAATCCAAGGCAAGAGTAATTAACTTGTTAAAAGGATCCATGCTCTACTAATCTGGCTGAATAAAAAAAGAAAAATCTTCTCGAGAGGTAAGGATGCACACAACTGCAAAAGTTTGATTTAAAGCTGAAGAAGCCAAGGCTTTTCAAAGCTGGGGTTGGTCACTTTATCATCACTGATCTGATTTGGCTTGCTACAACAGCATGCAAAGCATTAAAGTCACAAAATTAGGACTATCATTAGTAAGCCCCGCACCACAATGCAAATGAAAGGCAATTATCCAAGCTTGATGCTACATCACACACAGTTGGCTTAAATCCACAACATTTTTAACTAACTCATTAATTTGAAAATAAAACAGAGACACATGCAAGATAGGCTGGTTTTTCAGTCCTCTGTATCCTGCCCTGCAGGTAGCCCCTGCTCTTAAAAGTTGAGTCAACTATCAACAACCGCCAGGAAAAGAAATAGAGCAACTCTGTGGGTTGCCTGGCTAAAAGGCAGGCAAGCTCGCATTTTACAGTTGTTAAGAGTCCTGTTGTTAGCAAAAAGAGTATTTTCAGTGCATTAGAATGGTCATATACTTACGTACTTGCAAAGACATGATGCAGACAGAGAAACCAGGAAAAAAAGCAAACCCATGAGGAACTCTTAGAATTTCCAGGGCTGGGATGAGGAAACAACACACAACAAGAACACAAAAAACCACCCCAAAACAAACAAAAAACCCCAAACTTACATGCCTTACCTTAGTTCGATAAAACAGCCTTGCATCTTCCCTAATATCACATTTTATGTGCTTATCTAAGGCACTGCAAAGCTTCAGTAAGTGTTGCTAAATAAAGACAAAAGTGTACAGCTATTTAAATCCTCCACGTCAAAACTAAAAGCTTTCTTCAAATATTATTTCAATTTAAAAATTATATGCTTTAGTTTGATTTTTTTCTCAGAAACATACAGTAAGGAGGGGGGAAAATAAAGAACATAAGATCCTCTATCAGTTGCTTGTATGCACCTGGTAAACCAGGTCTAAGAGCTTTAAAAAGTAGTTTCAAGGATGACTCAGGTAATTTTTTTTTGTAGGAATTGGCTGAGCAGGTAAAACATATCCAAGGTTTATGCACTGATCTTTTATTTCTCTCTAAATTTCTGATTACTTTAATAAAGCAGTTTCGCAACTCCATAATCTCTTCATAATGGCTCCCAAGATCTTTCACATTCTGTGAATTTCTTCATAAAATTCCTCTTTGCAATCCCTCACTGAACAGCTGCAAAGAGGCTCTGCTCTGCAGAACAGGTGAGACATGCTGAAATTCTACTCACAAACATTTGCTGGTGTCTCAAGGCCATGACAATTTACCCAATCTAACTGGAAGAGGACCAGAAATGAAAGAGTTATATTGATTTTATACAAAGTCTAGCCTGCACAATATTCAGCCACACCCTTCTTGCCACTTGATGGCTAACAGGTCAGTGAATAATGGACTCTTTCTTCATGAAGAAATACAGAGACATTAAAAAAAATATATAAAAAAAGATCAAGTTCTCCACAAATCTTCATGAAGGCAGTTGTAAAAAACAAATCCCAAAAGATCGTCACAATATAATTATTTTCTTTACCACATACAGTTTTGTTTCAGATTATACTCTGTGATTATCTTGTTGCATTGAGTAGGAAACTGAGACGCTTAAGCCCTGAAGTGTAACCAAACATTACTGCTTTACTTCTCTCAAACAGTTCATGACAGATTTCTTAAAAGCCAACAGTGATTCCATGGGGCAGAAGGTGTACGCAAACACCTTGCAGCAAATGATCACAGAAGTCTGAACAGGATTACTGAAAGGCTAAGCAGAAGGTATTACTTAACAGATGTTCATCACATGGCACAAAGGAACTATCACTACAGAGAACAGAGGAGATACGGTCCTAGCTTTCACTTGCTGCATGGCTGCACTCCAGCACAGAAAACTGTGATGTGTTTGAACATATTTTACTGGGTGTTTTCAAAGTGGTTTTCTTCTAGACTGAAAAATTTCAACCTTACTTCAAGAGTTCATAGGATCATTGAACTTCTTAGAATTTCTGTGTTGAGTTAATCTCCCGTTACTTTCTGAGAAAGATTAACAAAATAAATGTCTGCTGATCCACAGCCTTATGTTTTGAGGTAGTTCCATCTGCAGAAATGCAGAGAAAGCTCTTCTGCATTTACTTTGCCCCAGAACAAAAGTTTCCCCCAGTGCTATTATCCACTGGTGATCTTCCATCACATGATAGGTCTTACAAAAATAGACCAAGTGTGCATGATAGTCTTTTAAAATCTAAAGATCTAGCCACTGAAGTTACTCACCCTTTGATTAGAATTTACAACATCAAAGAAACTAGCTTCACTGACTAGATGAAGGAGGATGTAGATTAGGTAGTATGCCTGGAGAGAAATCAAAAGAGCTTTAGCAGTCAATCATAACTCTTCACATCTAGATACAGCACTATCTTTGCTTTCTGGAATGATTCCTCCAATGGCCAGATCAATGGACAAGTATGTCTACACATTTGCCTAAATAACTAATTTGAAACACTACATTCATATATTAGAAACATTTTAAAACACTGGTTTAAGTTACCTAAGTAACCTACAAAACTTTCTGTAGTTTTAATTACTGAAAATTAAATTCAGCAGTTGGTTTTATTTTCCCTATCATCTACATCAAGGTCAAAAGCAAGGTCAAAATACTTGCTAAGAGATCTCCATGATAGTCTCAAATAACCAAACCAATATTCAATTTTTGGATGGATGGAAATACAAAATCTTTCTAATACTTGTTTATGAGAAAAGATTCATAAATCTCTTTCTGAAGCCTGCAGGTGAAGGTCTGGCTCAGCCTCAAACAGTTTCCACTGATTACATCAGAAGGGAGGGAGGATGGTCTTCTGATTACAGAAGACAGGACTCAAGACATCCATGTGACTTAGCCATTCAGGAAATCTGATGATTTCCCTGTTTGTCAAACAGCCTAATACAGCTTCCTCTGTCACATGCTACTTCTTTCCTTCCACCATGACTATAACCAAAATTGAACACAAGTAGTATTTTAACACATGAACAGCAACAAAATAGTGTATATACAATTCCATGTACAGAACTGTCCTCAGTTAACAGAAATTAAAAGAAACATTCTCAAAATTGTAGAAGGCGCATAAAAAGACAAATGCAAAAAAGCACTATCAGCTATACCTCCTGTTCTAGTTTTGTATGAAGGTGATCTCCAGTGGCATTCTGCTGCTCCAGTCCTTCTCTCATCTTCTTTAGTAGATTAGAAGGCTTCATGCACACCACAAAATGATGCAGAAGAGACATCTACAGATACAAGCATTAACAAATTGGAGTGGTTTACTGGCAATAGAAAATTGGAAACCTAGTGCCACTATGATATTATTTGTCCACTAAGACAAGAACATAAAGGGGATTTTTAATTAAAATGGAAGTTTTCATGCTTTGGGTAATTTTTGACTATTCACAAACTGAAGTGTTCGTATGTTGCCTCAATAAAAAAAAAAAAAAATAATCAACCCTAGGAAAACAAAGAGTGACTCTACATGAACACGAAAGGAAGACTGAAAGAAGCGTAGGCCTCTTTCCAACGTCCAAAATGAATGTTTAGGCACATAAACAATAATGCACATACAAGCTGCAGAACATGCAGGTTACACACATGTGCAAATATACTTCTAATACTAATCTAAACTAAAAATTACTAATTGGTCATTTTGCAAGGTTCCTGAAAATAGGCTTACAGTATTAAAACATAAAACACAAAAAATAATATACGCGTTTTCTAAACTTTCAAATTATACAAATACAACACATATATGCAGTACCTGCTTGTCACTGTCATCAGGTATTTCTATATGCTTTTTATTAAGAAGCTTTGAAATTATCAGTAGGCTAAGACGTCTTCTTACTTCCCTGAAAAACAAAATAGTTTCTTTCCCAGAGAATTTCTTAAATCCACGCTGTTTCTACAAAGTATATGAGGCTATGCACGGCTTCCCTAGACATAAACTTGCCTACAACTATTAAACTGGATTTTCTCAATATAGGTGCTATTAAACTAGTAAAGAGGCTAGTAAAATGTAAGTACCCTTATCTCATTGCAGCTTTTTTTCTGCACAAATAAACACTGCTAGATGCTTGCCTCCAAGCCTGAAATTGAGCATCCAATTCATTCTCCTCAGATACATTATAAATTTACTAATTTCAAAGATATAGAACTCCTAACAGATTAACACTTAAAAGCAGACATGAATCACCCAAAGAAAATTTAATACCCATTGCATTTATCAGACTTTGTGCTTATACAAATAAATCAGCTGTTAATAATACAAATAAGTTAGCTGTTAATGATACTACATATTTCTGATGTTACAGTGTCATTACCGTCCACGTATTATCCAGCTAGGCACCAGCTGAACTAGCCACAGGAGATTATGGTGATGAGTGGAGAGTTCACTCACTGCCAGGCAGAGCTCGGGCATCTTTAAAACAACAACAACAAAAGTCCCCATACTGAAGAATGGATATGGTGGGCATTTGTTTTATTTGCAAAGGAGTACACATCTACTCCCTAGAAACATACAGAGCATAAACGTTAAAGGAATTGATCTAATAAGAGATGATGTGCATAAAGGTATTTCTGCATTGCACCTGTAGTTAAGTCTACTAAATACTATTATAGTAGGGTAGTTGAGATTAGATTGCTTTTAATGACATTTTATCAGCTTAGTGCAATCATTTCTTCACAGAGCCATTTTAAACATACAGCTATTTTAGTAAACATAAGAGTAAGTTCAATACAACAGTTCCCTTGCAGAAGAGGACAGGCAATCATAATGTTATGGGACAAAAACCCTCTCAGTATACCCACCCACCTCCTAAATCTCACACAAATCCAAAACTCCCAATTTGTTCATATTACATTTTCAAGCAGTATTTTTCTGATATTTCAAGAAAAAAAATGAAAACTTCAGAAGTTTTTCTTGAAAATTAAGTTGCAGTTTCATAAATCTAGTACAAGAAAATTATTTATGAAGTTACCTTTGTATCCCAGTCTCTTATACTTATCAGAAGCTTTATGAAAAGGCACTGAAAATCCACCAAAGGAATTTGCTTTAACTGTTTCTCCAAGCTTATTTTAAATAGCAATAGAAGCAGCAGCAATATTTCTTGATCAGTATATCCACCTTGAATTACTGTTGTACAGAAACCTAGAAACTTTAAAAGAAATAAAAAGCATTAAGATCTGAAATTGGGTTAGCTTATTTTAAAGTGTGATAAGAACTTAAGTTTTCCACCCTCACATTAAAATGCACCTCAAATGATATATTGTTCTTGCAACACCTGAGTACTAATATCTCCCCATCTGCCAGTAACTGCACTCTTTTGTTTTTTTTTTTTGTTTTGGTTTGGTTTTTTTTTTGTTTTTTTAACAGACCTCCTGGAGGCTCATCTTTTGAACGTGGCAATATTCCCTGGACATTACAGGAGTAGGGAAGATCTGTCTCCACTGCTCAGACAATCCTCATCTAACTGAACAAAAGACTGACAGACTTTCTAAATACAGAAGTAATACTGAAAACATAAATCAAGAGATTTTTCCCCACCCAAGCATTATCACATGGGTTACTTACAATATGGGATGTGTGTGTAAATGAGAACATACATTTATCAAGATATAAGTATCCTGTCTCTAGTGGAGATGCTCTGACCGCTTTCTCTTGAACTAAGTGATTTTACAGTCAAAAATCTCTAAAGAAATGATGTCAGGAAGATTTCAGAGTTCCTTGTGGAAGTATTTGAATCAGTTACAAAGTCAGTATTTTCACCATACAACATTTAATCAGAGAGAACTAGCCTGTGAGGTGTGACCAGCACTCATTCAGCCTACAGTCTCACAGGACACAGTGCATGGATCTAACAGCTCACTTCCACAGCAGAGTCAGTCACAGCTCTACCTGTCTTCCAGGAGCTCCCACCTCATTCATCTTGTGCTGCACAGGGACTGATCACATACCTCCGAGAGCTGCACTAACACACTGAAGCAGCATAAAACATACCACCCAACATCAACTCCCCTTCCCATTTCCACTGGAACACAGAAATGGATAGTTTTTTCTACACAAAGGAGCAGAGACATTTGATAAAGTGCCACAGCTGGAAAAGGGAGGCAGCAGAACTGTGCAGTTGTGAGTGAAGCTAATAGAAATCAGGAAACTTTAGAGATTGCAACAAGCCTGCAATAATATCTGATTCAGCAGAAACCCCAGGATAGCATCTACTCACAAAACATGCCCAGGAGTAGAAATCAGGAAACTTTAGAGATTGCAACAAGCCTGCAATAATATCTGATTCAGCAGAAACCCCAGGATAGCATCTACTCACAAAACATGCCCAGGAGTAGATTAAGACACCCCGGTTTTTGCTAAAAAACAAAACAAAGTAACAACACACCCCACCCCCACAAAACCCTCTCCCACACTAACTAGAGTTTTCTCACCTTAATCACATTGATTAAATTGTTTTCTGGTAGACTGAGGAAGGCTGGATTGGCAGAGGTTAGGTCTTCTCTTGGCTGTTGTTTACTCACTGTTTCTTGAATCTGACTTCTAATAAAAGAGACACTAATCTGAGCAATAAATCAACAATTTAAAAGCCCACAAAGGCTTATTTGCATCAAACTGAAGAAAAAAAAAAAAAACCAAAAAAACCCTGCATGTTTCAAAATGCCTTCAAATCAAAACAATCCTCAGTTACAGAGCACACACACCTATCTCAACTTGTAACCAATTACTTACAATTCTGCCCAGCTATTTAGGCAACAATTCTTGTAAACCTCTATTAGGAAGGTGCAGGACAAAGGACAAAGCTCTGGTTTGCTGAATCCTTACCTGTCAGGCATTGTCTGAAGTTCTGGTTTATTTACTCTTATGAAGACATGAGCTGAGAATTTATAGAAGAGTATGGCTTGATGGAAGGGAGGGGAAATAAAGGAGAACCTTCTGATTCTACATTCTAAGCACAAGCCTTGCTTTCACAGGATCTAAGCAATAAATATCAAAAGGAAAACACTTACAAAATATCACACTCGTTAAAGTTGGGCTGAAGATGCTGCAATGGAAAGAGAGATCTAAACGCAACACCCATATTGACAAAAACAGCTGACACATCAGCTAGTGAAGGAATCCATGGTTTAGACTGTTCATCACTGATGGAAGCTACAAGTAAAAGACATGGAATGGATTAGTTTTAAATTTAGTTCTTAGCATTAGTTCCTTTTAAGGGAAAAAAGCTGAGCAGTCTGCATCAATTCTACCAGCTCTCATCTCAGAAGAGTTGCTACATTGAACAATATGCTTATTTTCAGAATGATGAGGGGAAAAAAATAGTCTAACATGGTATTTTATGCTAGAGAAACACCTTGCCTATGTAACAGGTGAATTATTTTAAAGTTGCACTCATTTTACCTCACAGCTCTCTTTCATCACAAACAGCAGAATAATCAGGGAGGCAATATTTACTTTTAAGAGGATACATAAATTACCATTCTGTGTAGGTACAGGCAAGAGGGTGTTATAATGGGACTGCAGTAGAGCTAAATAAGATTTGAAAACAGGCAATGTTTCTAGAAAAGAAGTGCTAAACAGATGGAATTCACTTATTTGATAGAAGTAAGAAACAATGCTCATTGCAAAGAGGGCTGATTTGTATGATGACTTGTACCTGAAAGTCTGCAAACTGTACAGAGGATTCTCTATAGAACACTGAACTAGCAAGGAAATATCAAACTAGACACAGTGTTTTCCAAACAATGACAGAAGTCACTAGAATTCTGAATTGGGTCAATTTTGTGTCTTAAAGCTAAGTTTGTGGGAAAAAAACCAGATATAATGGAACATAACACTCAAGACACTGCAGCTTCAGATCTTGATGTTCAATTCAGTAACATAAAAACCAAACCAAAACAAAAAAACAACAAAAAAGATGCATCCTTAGTTAAGCACTGGAACAGAACTTCTCAGAATGGTTTAAAGACTCCACAGTTGGCAATTTTAAAGTGGGTAGACTACTTTCCAGGAGCAACTGTAGCCTATTTGATCCTGCTCTGAAGTCAGAGATCTGCTGGGATCTCTCACAGCATTAATTCTTTGAATGCTCATTCATCAGCTTGAACTGTTCATTCAGAATCAAGCTTAGTATCAGCAAAGCACAAAATAAAGGAGGCTACGCTCCCTCTCATATCAGCTCACAGTCTGATTTCAAGCAAAATTCAAAATATGGGGTACAGTTTGGACAGACCTGAGCAAGTACTTCAAGAGAAACACATTACTTGAACAATGTTAACAGGCAGGCTTAAATGAATTAGTGACTTTTGATGGATCTGAATAAAGTGAAGACATGAAGAACATACAAAGGAACTTGTACTGGAGAAGTATTTGAGAGTACAGATGAAGGCAGGCAAAACACACAAGACATGAGCAGCAGTGTGGGCTGAAGCAGATCCTTGAAAGTGTTTTTGTACAGGTGTATGATTCTCTTCACTTTTGCCATTTATCTAGAAAGTAAACTATGCAGTGCTACATACTGGGTATGACTATGTGAAAAACATCTTGTAGTCCTTAAGCTATGAAATGAATGTCTGCATCTTCCAGAGTAAGAAATGGAAAGGAGAATAAACTTCTTAGCAGACTGGGCTCTTCTTCAGGTCAATTCTATTTGTGAAATAACAGAAGTGAGTTTAAAAGGTGCTGTACCAGATGCACTGCTTTGCAAATACATGCCAGGACCACATCCTGTGGTACAGCTTGCACACACTCAATGAAGACTAACTCCTAGCATTTGAGCATTATGTAAGTAACAGAGAGCCTAAATTAATGCCAAAAATCACAGAACAGAGCCAGTGCCTTTTAATTCCTCCCCAATACCTTTCTATACTTAACAGAAGGGAAATGCCTTCATTCAGGTGGTCAGTTTTCCATCCTTCAAATACTCACCATTTTTTAGTGTTATCTCCATCAATCTGTCTAAAATCTGGGTGGAAACAAAATAGTCAGGATGAACAGACATCATCTGTGGAGAGAAAAGAAGCTACATGTCAAACACCAAGTTGCATGATGGCATCAGTTTTCTTTTAATTAAAAAAGAATAAACCAACTCCTTGGTAAAATAAAATAAGAAACAGTAATAGAAAAAAATCCAACCCCAAAGCCTCTGTAAGCAAGATACACCAAGAATATTGTGAGTATTGATTATTTCAAGCAGGGCACAGATGCTATGAATACTTTAAAATTAATTATTTGCAATATGAGATGCTGTAAAGCCATGTTTAATCTGTTGGTTCATACGAAGGTACTGAGGGTTAAGAGAATGGTAAGTATCATGTATCCCTTTGGAACCCATTTGCATCTGTTATCAAATTGGACTCCTTGATGGGGAGCAGGGGCAACAGAGTTAACTACAACCTTGCCCAGTCATGGGCAAGTTGAGCATAAGCGATACTAAACTGAAACAATGAATCCTTAGTTTTTCTTAGAACTCTTTAACTACAAAAACACGACTATGAAGTACAGTTCAGGTTTCTTGAAGCACTTCACTAGGCCAGAAAAAAAACCTCTTCTTTTTCTCCCCCAAGCGCTGTACAGTTTCCTGCTCTGTAAGTGAGCTGAATTGGCTCACAATTCCTCCTTATTAGAGGAACACTAGGGCTCACAGAAGGGGTGGAAGGCAATTTTTTACTGGCTGGAGGGAAGGACATGCAGGAGCAAAACATTTCGCTTTCGGCAAAAGCGCAAAGCCAGCCAACAGACCCAGGCGGCAATTTCACAGGCAGTCCAGTTTTCTTCAGGCACAGTTAGAATGTGGTAAATAATAATAGAATGGAGATTAGAAAGGGGTGTTTTTATGAGTAACAGAACAAGGTAAATTCCTGGGGATTTAGACACGGACACAGACATCTACAAAACAGACAGACACCACATTTCCTTGAGAATGGCTCCAGACTTTTTCCTGAGTCATAATACACATAAACCTTTTCCAAAGAGAATTATCTGATAATGCAGGTATCTCTGATGATTTAGAAGGTGATACTTTGCACTTGTGCATAATGCAGCATGTACTTTAAGGGTGAAAGGAAATAAGATTAACATTTGGTTGTGATTTGGCTCACACTATTATATCCTGAAGTCTCTTCTCACCTAGCATGTACTGTACCCTTTTCAAATGCAGTAATATGTATGAAGATGGACAAGGACGTGCAGCTTTGCAGTCACTCAGAAAGTGTGGAGAAAAAGCTACCCCTAGTGACAATCAAAGTAGTTCAGACTGGAGAACAAATCAGAACTTAGAAAGAAAGATTTTTTGATGTAAAAGTTGTTAACAAACAGATTCACAAACTTGTTCTGATTATTCCTGCTACAGCTGGCTTCCAGGAAGAATATACAGAGTATAACTGCAGTTTAACTGCATGAATAGTGTAGACTTACCTGGAAAAGCCACTTTAGAATTGGTACGGGACACAAGACACAACCATAAGCAGAAGTCAGAAAACCATTAATAGCTAAAGAAAGCTGCTGTGTTACACTAGAACTGTAAGACAAAGATGGGGGTGGGGAAAGAGGAGAAAAATCAATTAGTGCTTGAACCAGCACTTTCACAAAAGCATAAGAACTTCCCCACCCCTCAGATCACCATCAACAGCAAACAAAGATCTGAACATCCAAAACAGATGTTACTCTTATGCTCTCACCTATGTGAAATACTATAGTAATTCAACCTCCTTTGTTATTTACAACTACCTTTTTCTCCAGAATGCCATACTATATAATTTGGAAACATTTTTATTATTAGAGAATAAAACTTCAAACATTGATCTACACTATTGCACAATGAACCGTCATGCCTGTCTACACAGATGGACTGCTATGCTCAATGAGACCAGTGAATAAGACTTTTTACTGTCCAATGACCTTTACGTACACTCTTAGAAGAAAAATCTTTGTTTGAAATTTTTAAATTTTAAATATATAGTCTGAAGGCAAACTAAAGCAATTAAAATCAAACAGCCTATTCTCACTGTGCAAATTTGTGAGGTGCAAAAAGTAGCTGTTGGAAGAACAGAAAATACGTCATTTTTATTAATGAATTATTTTAGCATTATTCTTCTTTAGAAAGTCAGGTATGTCATAAACAGCCGAATATGATACCCATTTTCTCCACATACCCTTCTTTAGTCTCTTCTATTCTCAGCATCTACTGAAACAGGTAGCTCTGTTGAGAGATCTGTGTCCTAACTTCTCCATATACCCTTTATCTGTCTGACTGAGCAAGTGGCTAGGAAGACATCCATGTGCCAACTGGACAGCCAGTACATGCTAGCTGTGCCAACTGGGCAGAATGCATAAGCAATTATATCATAATTGCCTTCTGCAAGGGAAGATTCATTTAATTCTCATTCCTCCAGTCACTGACTTACAAGATACTTTTGAAGCTTATATCCTCGTGATCTTCAAAACATATTAATAAAGGCCTGAAGCGAAATGAGTATATCACAAACATCACTTCCTCAAAGAGATGAGGAAAAGCCAGCCTCCTCCTCTTCACACCCACAATAGCAGATACACATGGATACAAAATACTTTAAGATTAAATGAATTCTCTCAGTTTCACTGATGCAAGTTTGGAATAAAACGCCAACTGAAATAACCAGAATTTTTCAAGATTTGCACTTGTGGTATTAGGCAAGAATTTGTCCAGCTATTTGTTGTCCGACAGCCTCATAAATATAGTATACAAATCCCTATGAGTTACAGAACAGTTGTTTACATCCACAGAGACACACTGCTAGCTCAGTGACTGAATCTAACAGATGTCAGAAATTGTGACTTTCTGCAACCCTCATTAAGTGAAGCCTTAAGTCGCAGGCCCATTCAGGACAAAAACATCTAAAAGTCTTTCAGCAAACATAATGCAACACCAGCAGGTCACAAATCAGATCACCACAAGGGTCCTCTTTCTGTCTTGGGATAGTTAAGCTTTTGTTCATTATAACCTTCCATTTCTGGATTTATCTTTCACAAACTGGTCAGATTATCAATGATAGCCCAACACAGTAGAAATATGGAAGAGGCCTATTTTTTTTCCTTGTGTCTCATTTAAGATGTTTTTCAAGAATTCCAGAGGAGGAAAGAAGGGAAGCTTCAAGTAACAATTCACTGTTCTGTAAATCTAACCTGGAAAAGAGAATTCCAGGAAAAGGGAGTCAGTCTTGCCTACTTAGTAAGACAGAGCTCATTCGCAGGCAAAGATACTATTTTATCTTAAAATCTGCTAACACTGAAGAAAATTGTCCAAGTAAACACAACTGAGTGAAGAGGATATTCTTACCTAAAAAGGAGTTTTCCTATAGGATTTTGAGGGATGAAGTGAAAATTCCTCAAGTCTAGGTTATGTTGATTGAAGATTTTCCCAGAGGTTGATAAATCAAATATATCTTCTCCAGGGTGGTAGTCAGGTATGGCATGAGCTACTACTGAAAATCTCTTTATAAATGCCCTGTAAAATTCAAAATTTTATGAATTTAAACATGGAAAGGCTATTTGCTGGTTGAGACAATTATTTTCAGATGATGTACACATCAGCCTTATGTGAAAGCTGAATTGTGAAAACACAATAGTGTTGAAGAAAATCCACCCAACCCTGAAGGATGATAAAAATGTTTCATGTTAAACATACTAACAACAGATGGAAATAGAGAGGAAAATTAGAAAAAAAGGCTAGAAAATTAGATTTAGATCTAATTGAAGAATTAGATTTAATTGGTTTTGGAGTTGGAAGGACCTGTGTTCTTCTGAGAGATCTTCATCTCCACTGGCATTTTCCTCATCTTCTCCATCTGTAGAATCAGCTTCCCTTCCTTGTATGTCTTCCTGTAACCGCTTTTCTAGTTCATCTACCCTGAAATAACAGTAGCAGCAGAACATGTCACCACCATTTAGTATTTACAACAGAAGACAACAAAATTTAAGCTCTGAATGTGAACCCAGGAGTCAGTAGCCAATTACAAATGGCAAAAGCAGGCAAGACATTGCATCTGTGTAATAAACAAGCATCTTGCTATTCCAAAATAAAAAGTGGATGTTTCCTAAAACCCAATGAATTTCCAACAACACAATCAATCACTAGTTTGACAGAGACAAATATACTCAACCAACTGGTTGGAATTTATTTTTTTTTTTAAACTTCATACTAGTATTTTATTTGTTAAATAGTATCAGTTATAGGAGTATTCACTACTCCATAATCAGTCAGCCCATAGTTACTAGGGTCAGATTCTTTAATCAAAACAGTTAATCACACATATACCCATCACCACCATTTGCCATTAGTACATATACCACATTACACTTTCTACCCAAAAGATCTTTTGCAAGAACACTCATTAGTTCTGTTTGCTGAACTGTGTTAACTACTCAGATACCAATAGTTTACACAACTTCGGAAACCAAAACTGAGCTACAAATGCCTTTGAAAAAAGTCAGTCCTCATAAATACTATTTCATGACTGACCAGCAGCTGCTAGCTGGCTCAGTGACTTGTAAGAAGGCACCAGTAAATTTAGTCTGGCTCTTGAGGGGTAGACAAATGTATCACAAATCACTCTTTATTGCTTGTAAAGAGCCTGCCATTCAGCTTTTACAGTTAAGCCACACTTGTAGGTTCCATCAGATGTATGTTGGTGGCATCAGCAGGCAAAGTTTAGCTTGCTGCTACCCAAACTCCAGCAGTTTCAGAGAGACAAGGTAAATCTAAGCGTCCACAACTCCATCACAAATTTTTCAAAGCAACTTTAAGAAACAAACCTTTTAGATTCTTCTTTCTCCTTTAAAAGATGTTCTAAGCTGTTCACATATGACACCTGGCTAACAACAGAAGGCTTAGAAAGCTGTAAATGAAATAGTGAGAAATTAAAAAAATACCACAAGCTATCAATTCATTATTAGACAATAAACATAATCAAAATAGAAATATCTTCAAATTTTAATGATATTTTATCTGAAAATAAAAACTCAAAGGAGACCCTGAAAAATAAGATGATTAACAGTTTAGGTTTCTCAATTCCTTGACAATTTTATATAATGGTCAAGTCTCTCTCAGTGATTAATTTAGAAATAACTGTGCTTCACGATGGATTAGAACAGCAAAGCAAGTCTCTGCTTCTCTCCCTGGGGCTGATCTCCAGCTAACCTTCACAAAGAGCATTAGCATCAGAAGCCTTTTACCTCACAGCTTTATTATTACCATCCACCAAGACCCTGGGAATCCCCATTCTCATGCATGAGACAAGAAACTCCAAAAACAATTCAGTACCTCTATGTTACTTTCAGGAGTCCCTAGAGGACAAAGCACCAGTGTTTGCTAAATCACCTCCAAAATTATCAGTCAAAACAAAGCTTCCAATCAAAATCCTAATACAAACCCAGATTAAGAAGCTAATAAATAGAATTAAAAACCAAAACAACACACAATGTCTTAACCACTAGCAAAATTAGTTTTTCAGTAGCCAGTGTTTCATTCAGCTAGTAGCACACAACACAGATTTGAAATCTTTTATCACCATAATTCAGTTCTTTGGACAAGCAGTGCCCTTCTGACCACCTTCTTAAATTGCAAGCTTCTTACTAGTGACAAAGCTTCTTCCTATGAGCTCCTTCATTTTAGGACAACACAATTCAGTAAGAGCATACCCTCTCATTAGGGATTTTCTATTACCCAAAAGTAAGAGAAGTTAGTTTACGAAGTTAAGTGTCCACCTGCTAATAAAGAAGCCAGTTAATACAGCATTGATTTTTGGTATTCAAAGAGACCTTGCAAATGTAACAAGCAGCATGTCTCTGTGTGGAAAATCTTGTGGGATAGCTAAAGACCTCTTACCTTATTTTGTATCTGGTTAATATGTCTAAAATGACTGTTTAACAACAGGAATCAAGACTTTATTCCAATGTGCACATATGCCCCTTCTTACAAGACAAGAATGTTAGTATATGCAAAAACCATGGTCACGGAAATTTTGGGACAGTTCTTAACTGTTTTGTCTTACTTGGCCATTAATTATGCAGAAACAGGATAGGCCAAATGTTGTGGCCACATACATGCCACAAATATTTGATCTAGGCTGCATCTGTTTATCAGTCTTAACCATTAATTACGCAGACATGTTGGTTAAGATTGCGGAATACGTATGTAACCACAAGGAGTCTAACATGCTTGCATAATGAATTATGAGGACAGATAAAATAATTATGGCTCTTCAACATCTGCCTACAAAGGTAGTAACTCAATCAATAAATAAACCATTTCAGAGATTTAAAAATGGGAGGAGATGAAGACAAGAGTATTTATACAGGTATTCTGCTGCTTGTTTTCTACTGTAGAAAATAGCCGTGGGCTGACCCCAGCCAGCAGCTAAGCACCACACAGCTTGTTCATTTCCCCTCCCCGTGGTGCAGGGGAGTGAATAAGAAGAGCAAAAGCAAGAAAACTCATGGGCCAAGATAAAGACAGTTTAATAAGTGAAGGAAGAGGGGATACGGGGGAAAAGAGAAAGTGATGCAAAGGCAATAACTCAGTACCTCCCACAAGCAGACTCCAAGTAGTGGCTACATGCCAGATCAACTCCCCCTGCTTGGTTTTGATGGCTGAGCATGACACTATGTGGCATAGCATATATCCCTTTGGTCTCCTAGGGTCAGCTGTCCAGGCTCTGTCCCTTCCCAACTTTTTGTCTACTCCGGCCTGCTTGCTGTGGGGGCAGAGTGGGAAGTAGCCTTGATGCTATACAAGTACTGCTCTGCAATAGCCAGAAGATTGGTCTCTCATTAACACTGTTTTTGTCCGAAACACACAGCACCATACAGCTGTTATGAAGAAAATTAACTCCAACTCAGCCAGACTCAGTACAAAATCTTTTTATTTAAATGCAGCCGTTTCCAACCTGTACCAACTTTGTCAGGTATGCCACACCAAGTCCTACTGCAGGACCTTCCTAATTAAAACATTATTTTACAATAAGACTTCAAAATCACTACTTATTTGACAAGCTGTTATTGAAAAAATAGGCTAACTTTTAAAAACACACATCAATTCATCACCATAATACCCTGCAAACTGGGGTTCAAACACTTCATCTATCTCTTCTGAGCAGGAGTAGTCATAGAGCTTTTTGAAATCCTTTCTAAAATACTTCCAATTTCCATGAAATTCAACCTCAAAGAAAACATCACTTACAGATCAAGAACTCGTACACAGATTTGACAATCACAGACTGTGACAAGGATATACAATTGGAGCCTAGCACACTGATCTCTCAACATCTAGATCAATTTCCTCTAGTTAACTTCAACTCATAAAAATCTTACCCGATTAGGAAAATGAAAATATTAGACCCCACACATCTTCTAAATGTAACCTCCTGCCTTTTTCTTTAGCAGAAAAAGCAAAACCAGAACTCCTGAAAACCACCAAAAGGCATACAGCTAACACAATCTGGCTGCACAAACCATCTTTCAGCCATTCCAAGGACAAGCATAGTAACAAGCACACCCCTTCTCTGACTACATTGCACTGTACAGCATAGGACCATTAAGCTGAGTAACCAGGCTTCCAGGCAAATAACTCTGCATTTTTGTGCATTATGAATAAAGGAAAAAATCATATTAATAATACAATATAACAAAGCTAACGTAATGCTTTTTTTTGTTTTTTTTAGCCACTTACATGAAGCTTCAGTAATGGAGTCATGGTGTCCTGAGAAAAACTGTCAAGACTAGATTCTTCCAGGGTTCCTGCCTGTGCCCTGGGTCTTGAAGACAGCATTTCTTGCAGTGGTATGAATACTTCTTCATCATCATCTAGACTGCATTCCAAACTCTCATCTTCACTATCAAAGCTGCTTTTTGATTTTCCATTCAACGTAGACTCAGCTGTACAGGTGCTTTCAACTTTTAACTCTCCTGAGAGTTGTGAAGACATATGGCCACTGTCCATGCATCCTTCTTTAAAGAGCAACAAACAGGGAACACTTTTATCAGTCTCTTCTGAGAGTGCAAGTTTCCTAGAACCTTCCACTGAACAAGAATCAGAAACATTTTCTGGAGTCTTGTCTTTTGTTTTTGAAAAACTGTTGCTGGATTTAATACTGTAAGCTTTATTGTGTGCACATCTTTCTGGTCTTTTCCCATCTTGCTCTTTCTTAGCATCCAATACCTGAGATAAGCCAGCATTCTGGAGATGAGATTTCACACCTTTTGTTTGTGTTAAGCGGTGGAGAGAAGGCAACACAGTACTTTTTTCCTGAGAAAAAGGAAGGGACTTTTCCAAGAAAAAGCATGAGTTAGCCACCTGCAATTGATTCTCTTTGGTATCCACAACAGAAATGTGGTTACTTTTACCAGGACTGTGTGCAGAATATGAAGATGACAAACCTACAGAGGAGCAATTATTCTTCTCATTGTCATTGCTTGAGTTGAGGTATTCCTCTGGAAGAGTAGAATCATGTCCAGGTAGAGCAGCAGCCTCCATTAATTGCAGAACATCACCACAAGTAGACTTTAAAAGGATATTTTTTACAAAGTCAGACTTTCTATTTTTGCATTTTGCAGATGATCTACTAAAAGCAGGGTCATTCAAACTTGATACTTCAGATTGAATTGAACTGTCTGCATCTGCACTCATGGCAGCATGTTTTCTTTTCCCAGGAAAGTCTATTTGTTTGGATCGTCCAGAAGACATCTTTGATCTAAGGCAGCATGAAGGAACAGACTGGCTCTTTCGCATACCACTGGCCATCTCAGATGATGTTCTCAGTGCATTTGGAGAAGATGCCTCATGTTTTGAAACCTGCTTTGGCTTTGGTTGTGATGGGTCATCTATGAAGTGTTTAAGAAAAAAGTAAGCCACTATTTTCATGTTTAAAAAAAAAAAATAAATCAAAACTGTAACAGCTCACCCTTTAAAAAACTAACTTCTGTTTTTAAGTCAACTATGACTGAAATTTTTAGCAGAAACTACAATACTTCCATTCTGCTTGAACACAGCAGAACACAATTAAGATTTAGCTGATACTGTACTGTTATGTTATTATTGTAACTAACTTGGAAATTAAATTAAGTCCTTTTATTTTAAAGCAGCTCAGCAGCCACCATAGAACAGTTTTCTTATACACTAGAATCAATCAGTCTTTGGAAACAGACAATAGCCCAGTTCAGGTATGAGACTGGAAGAAAGTTTCTGTTATTACATATTATGATTATAAATAATGAACAGTGTGAAAAGTATTTTGAAAATACTGCAATAATTTTAACAGTGGTCATAACAAAAGTATTCAGAATATGAAGAAATCTGTTTTCAGGCTATAGTTCTATGGAACCAGAGCCCACTTTCCTACTATGCTTTTCTGCTTCCTGCCTTAAGCTGGCACCAGCACCTGGACACGTCATGGCAAGCTACTTCATGGAGCTGATGTGGCCCAGAACTTCCCAACTCCCATTTTCAGCCAGATCAGCTCCTTGCACCGCTGGCCAAGTCCCAGTGCTAGCATAGGTGGAAAGTAAAGCATAGTGGCAGACAGTCTGGTAGGTTTACACAGCCATGGACCCACAAGGTGGGAATATGCTCCTTGTTTTGGGTTCCCCACCTCCTTTTTTTTTTTTTTTTTAATCATCCTACTGACCTAGCTCAAGCTTCTATTCACATGAGCTTTTTATATTCAGTTCTACCTACCATAGAACAGAATTATGTGGTTAAAAGGGACAAAAAGCAACAGAAATACCAGCTAAACTTTAGTGTTCAGTTCAACAAGAATGTTCTTTTAGGATTAAGCTGAAAGGCAAAATTTGTTAACCACCAGAGTGAATGTGAATTTTCCAAAATGCAAGAGAAACCATAAAAATAATCAGAGATTAAGTGCTTAAGACAAAGAACTATAATGATTTCTAATTAAGTTACAAACAATCTGTTTTTCACTATAATCCCAAATTACTTTTAAACCTCTTCAAGCTTGCCGTTAGAAATAACATTGACTACACAGCAGTAATTTTTTTTTTTTCAGAGAGAGAGAAAACAGAAAAACATAAATTCAAGGGAAAAAAGCCATTAAAAAGGGACACTAAGTGATGAACCTGATTTTTTAATTTATTAAATTTTTATCTTTAAAGGTTTAATTAATTCTGTATTTTCAGCACTGCTTCTACCTGAGGCAGTCTCCCTTGAACCAGAATGTTGTATTTTTCTTAAAGGACATCCATTTCCCTAAAAATAAAGACAGAGAAAAAAATGTTAATCACATACTTTTAAAAACCAGGATGTTGACACCTTGAGCCAAGTGTTGAATCCAGCACAGGCTTAGTTCCACACACCCCCAGAAATATGGCAATATACTTCATTTCAAGACAAACTTAAAACACAGCTGCAAAGATCTCAACAAAAGGACTCTCCACAACCCAGATTTTACACCTTTTCTTCAGATTGGCCACCGGTGGTTCTAAATCACTCCACTTTTAGGGCCATTAGCCACTTGTGTCCCTGGGCTATATGGCAACACAGTCCAGCTGGCTTTCCTCAAACAAGTAATAAGGAACTTAAACAACAAAATGACAGAAAGCACAGACAAGCAAAAACAGAGGGAGGGGTGCTAAGGAGAAAAGGAAACACAAGTTAACAGTCTTTTTTGTTCCATTCATAGCACATTATGGAGACACACATAGTGATCTTCCTTGCAAATAACCAGCAAACTTTTAAAGGGTTTTCTTGGTTGATACAAAAAGTGAATATAATTCAGCCTGCAATGAAATACTACATACTTAATAGGACCACTCCCACTCCATCTAAATATTGTGGCTTAAGTGCATAAATCTGAACTGCCATTAACTGCAACTTCTAACCAGCAGAAATTTGCTAGGCTGTTCCCTACACTACATTGTAAGAAAACACAAGGTTATAAGACATTTAAGATAAAGACATTTTTTCTACAAAATACAATTTAAAGTTACAATTTCCATTGCATTTCCATGCTTGCATCTAACCCAGAATATCTCCCCTGCTTTTAAACCAGGATTTCTCATTTATTGTAGAATAGTTAAGAACCAGCTTACCCAAGCATGACCTAAAACTTACAAAGAAATAGAAAAACAGCATAAACTTTTGTTACATCTAAAAAAGGCAGCACCAAGAATCTCATCCTACATTGAAAAATAAAATAAAAAAATAATTTTAAAAAAAATCGCATGCACAATGGGTCACCGATTTCCACCTTTAACAACTCTTTTAAACACACCTGATGTGATACACTTGTTCCTGAGAATGGCTTCACAGGATGTGGCTTAGATTGTTTCATTCTATGTTTCTTCCGCTTCCTTTCTCTGCGGAGCGCTTCCAGCGACAACCTAAATTCAGAGTCAGTTGGAGCGCAGGGCAATTTCATGGGAAGACCTGGGTTTTGGCACAGAGGCATGTTGTTCGCAGTGCCATTATTTCCAGCACAGGGTTTTCGGGTATCAGCTTCTGATGATGAAACCCATTTGTCAGAGTCTGAACTAGTGTCTTCTAGATCCATACAGTCAGTTTGCTGTTCCCAACTATTTCCAGAAGACAATGGTGCTCTTGTTACACCCAGACACTTCTCATTTCTTCCCTGTTCTGACTTGACAATTTTATCCTTTTTGGCCAAGAAAAAGCTCTGAGACCCTGTGGTAACAAGGAGTTTTTGAATCACAACTTTTGGGTACAATGAACCCAGTGCCTTGCATGCTCTGCCATTCTCTAAAATGTTTACACTGTCCTTTTCCTCCTTAATTCCTCTCCGAAAGGCATCTACCACAGGACTTGTGTTTGGTGTTTGGTCTGGCATCTTTTTTCTTCTGACCTTCTTTGGAGGAGATATTTTCTTTTCAAAACGTTCAGTGCATAAAACTGACAGTCCGATTCCTGCATCTTTTACATTTCCTTTGTCTGGTGAACACAACACAGTTCTGTCTTTATGGCCAAGGTCTAAGAAAGAAAAGACAAGACAAATTATTCACAATCACAATACTGGAAAAAAAAAACCCCAATCTTACTGGACTGTATTAGTTGATATTTTATATCTCACACACAATCCAAAATTAATTTACTTAATCATTTAGTTTTGCTAGTGCCATGCAATTTCTTTCATATCAAAGAAATGCATTATCTATGTCACAGCTTCAGTTGTTATAAACAATCAAGCTTAAGCATGAGACAACAACTTAAAATCATAAGCACATCACTATTTAAAGGAGTTAATTTTAATAGGAAATTTATGTTTTCAGTTACATTATTAGAAAAAATTTGAAATGTGCACATTTTGAGATATTCGGTAAGCTATACTCATTATATTGCTGCTCCTATTTGGAATGAGATTCGACAATACTTCTGCACGTTTATATAATTAAAACTCATAGAAATATCTCCCATTTAAAAAACATGTATTTACCTTTGTTTGAAACTGGTTTGAAGAACTCTGTAATGGTCTGGTTTCTGAAGAGAAAACATAACTTTATCTTTTTAAAAGAACAGTACCTAAATGCCCATACAGTGAATACTGGTAAAATTAAAATGCTGTAATTTATTTCTGCAGATATTTTTTCATGCCAGCAGCTCTTATTTCTGATAGATCAGAGAAAGCATCATCAGCCTCATAGTCTTCTAGCCTTCACTCGCTTGGCTAATAAAGCCAACCTGTCAGTTTCCTTCCTCAGAGTGTTTCCTTTATCATCCTAGTAAGTCTTAACCACCCTTCCAGCTTAAACTAAGCTGTCTTAAATGGGACTGACCTCACCAGTCAGTCCAGTATTCTAGATGAGACCTCACCAGTACCTTATGTGATGGTGTTAACAACCTCCCCATCTCCAGTGTCAACACCTTGAGCTGCTAACTCCTACTGCAATATTTTTTTTTAAGTGGTACAGTGGTAAGCAGCTGGCCTTATCAATACTATCAGTGACCAAACCCTCTTCAATGCATCATTAGTTGCAATCAAGTCTAATCACAAAGTTCTATCTGCAAGTTGTAAAGTTCAACTAATCCTGTAACTTTCTTCTTGTCCAAAACCCTTTGTCTACCACAGTTTGTTGCTTTTTTCCACACATCTGGTGCCAACGCAAATTCCTATCTGCACTGTTACCAGACTTCTCAGCAGAAACTAGTACCAGCACTGCTCCTTAACAAAATACACATATCAGTGGCTTTTTGTGCTCCCTCCCGGCACACATTACGGGCATCTTCTGGCTTCCAACAGAAACAGCAGTCTACAACCATCTTATTTTTACACATAAACAACAAGATAATTAATAGCTTTAAATCAGAAGTATTTTCTCTGGCAAGAATAAGTGGGATGTGAGAACATGAAGGCATTTCTCCATGAGAGAACGTCACTTCTAAAAATGGGCAGATTGTCTGAGTAACGTACAATTTGAACATTAAAATACATCAATGTATTCATCATTCATCATAAAATACTATGAACTTGCTGTCTTCTCCCACATAGCAAGCAAGTTTACTAATGACTTCAAGGCTATACTTATGCCTGTCTTGGAAGTGTCTCTTCAAGCTCCAACAAGATATTGGTGCGAGAAAGCAAGAATAGCACAGATTTGTTTAAGACCTTCCATCTTTTGTAATCTTTCTGTGCCTCCCAAAACAAAGCTATATCGTTACTGTCTGTGTAACAGTGATTACAAAGACAAGACTTATTTACTCCAGATTCTAAGCTAACATTCAAGAATCCATACATGACTCTGCTTTCACAGACTCAATAATCATTTTTGAAGTTCAGGCCAGAAGAACCCACTGCTCACTTGTTTAAACTAAACTTGGATTTAATTTTGAAACTTTCCATAAGCTTGTTACTTTCACTTTTGCATTTTCTAACATGGCTTCTGCATTTTTAGCACCTACACAAATACAAAAAGCTGTTTGTAATGCATTGATACTTCTTTAAACAGGCTACTGGCATGCAGTGATGTTTGAGAATACTGTAACTCAATGAAAAGCCACCTGTAAACAGAATATGTGAGTACATAAAACTGTCTTTTTGACCTACCAAAGAGAGCAGAAAAAAGTACTTGTCAAAGACTACTTGCCTCCAACATGTCCCAGCTTAATTTGATGTAGGCCAAAATACACTCATTCTTCCCACATGCTGAAGCAACAGGGTCCCCAAATTTCAGTTCAACATAAGAATCAAAAGGCTAAATTGCAGGTTTATTCGCTGTTATTTCTGTTGCTGACTGATTTGTCTGTCTGCCCTAGACCACCTCCCACTCTGACACCCTGACTTCACCTTCTCTCCACCTTGCATTCCTCAGGACACTCCCAATGCTTGCTTGTGACTGCTCTCGCAGCTGCAAAGTCATCCCGTGCCCACAGCTTTCTGCACTACCTATCTTTCCAAAACCCTTTATTTTCTTAAGTAAGCAACTGTACTTCTTCCTTCCAGGTTAAAGCCCCATCTGGAATACTGACCACTGCTGGCAGTCCAAATCTCATCTTCAGTCACCTCTCAGATTCCTCTCCGCACTTGAAGACAAATCAAAACCAAAACCAAAGCCTTCTATCTTCTTCCTTCTTTCCACAGCCACCGATTTCAAATGACTGCTTATCTCCCTCCCACATCCACTGTCTTATCGTTGTATCTTTTTGCTTTCTTTTATGCTAAATCCAAGAGCTTTGTAACAAAATTCATGTTTGTTCCATAATTATACAAAACCTTGTATAACATAACTGAGAGAACAGACACACTGTGGCTAAAAAAAAGGGCCCTCCTCTTTTTTTTTGTGCCTGGGATAAAAGTTTAACTTGAATGGAGAGTGGTTTGTCTTAGACTATTTGTTTTAAAGTGCTTATCCATTGACATATTCTACTTTGCAATTGTAATTCTGGTTTTTAGAAGTGCAAGGGATAGGAACTGTCCAACTAAAAATAATAATTTCTCAAGTGCTGTATTGTATCTCAGACAAGGAAGTGTACTAGAAACCTCAAACAAAACCAAAGGGTGGGGAAAAAAAAAAGTATGTGATAGAGTACAAGGAAGAACACAAGAAAGCACTGGGCTTTCCAACCTGCTTTTCATACATATTAAACTACAAAAAGAACATGTGATTTTCTATGTGATCAAGACCATAACTGTTCGCAAACTCTTTACAGGAGAATTTCCACTATTGTTTTAAAAGGAGATCAAATAAGCAGCCCTAAAAGAATGAAGAACTGATGAAGCAACCACAATTACTGATTTTCACTCTTTTTTACCTGACATGAAAGTCACAGTTGTTTAATGTCTTGTCCTGGTTTAACCCCAGCCAGCAGCTAAGGAACACGTAGCCGCTCACTCACTCCCCATCCCACCCAGTGGGATGGGGGAGAGAATCGGAAGGAAAAAGGTAAAACTCATGGGTTGAGATAAGAACAGTTTAATAGAACAGAAAGGAAGAAAATAATAGTGATGATAATAATAAAAGGATTAGAATATACAAAACAAGTGATGCACAATGCAATTGCTCACCACTCGCCAACCGATGCCCAGTTAGTTCCTGAGCAGCGATCCCCCCAGGCCAACTTCCACCAGTTTCTATCCTGGGCTGGGCATGATGTCACATGGTATGGAATACCCCTTTGGCCAGTTTGGGTCAGCTGTCCTGGCTGTGTCCCCTCCCCACTTCTTGTGCCCCTCCAGCCTTCTTGCTGGCTGGGCATGAGAAGCTGAAAAATCCTTGACTTAGTCTAAACACTACTTAGCAACAACTGAAAACATCAGTGTGTTATCAACATTCTTCTCATACTGAATCCAACACGTAACACTATACCAGCTACTAGAAAGAAAATCAACTCTATCCAGCTGAAACCAGGACATGTATCTTTGTCAACAACTGCATAGGTCTGGTTAACAATTCAGCAAAACATATTTATGCCTACTAAAAATTATTCCACCATTTTTTGTGAAATCTCACCTTAACTGAGACACCAGGGAGGCCACTAAAAAAACCCTGATAAGAAAAGGCAAACCCCATAAATACGTCATCTCACTCGACAAAGAAAAAAGCTACACAGCCAGGAGATGCACCTAACAGACCTTTCAGGTCTTTCAAAATTAAGGGCACAACCTGCGTGAAAGAGGGAAGGAAGAAATTCTTTCACCTGTTTAAAAAGATAACCCCCTGCTTATTCTTTGAAAATAATTAGTGTTTACAGCCATATCAGTGGTTATCTCTGATTGGATAAAAACTATACTTTTAAAAATCTGTGCTGGAAACACTAGCAATAGCTCAGAGAAAGCAAAGCCACACAACACAGGAATAAACTACAAAATGTTACTATGTCTTTGATGACATGAAGCATCTTGAAAAGCCCTGTAGAAGTAACAACAAAAAAAGAAACCAGAAAAGAAAGTCGCACAGAAAACCTCATGACAACGGTCTTTCAGATGACCACAGCAAAACCAAAACACAGAGCAGTTTCATTTTCTTGGGCAAGAAGCAACACAGAAGAGAAACTGAACTTTCATCTTCTTCCTGTCCTCCAAATGTCAGGGCTATTAAAAAAGAGGATTAGCCAAAATGAACAAATTAAGTGCCGCAAATGGCACAAGAAAATTATGACTTGCCTCATACTGCAAGAAACAAAACTTATTTAACTTGGCAGCCTCTGAAGCTTTGTCATGTCTATAAACTGTCAACTGACGGCCACTGCCTTCATTGGAGACCTTGTCCTCCAGCACTGTTAGCAGTACATTTCACAGCTGGAATGGGCTCAAAAGCTGAATAAATGACAACTGAAATCCTCTCTTTAGAGCTGAACTGCTGAAGCCTACCTAGCTCTACAGGTAGCCTTGCTAACAGACAACAAGACGCAAGATAGGAGGACAGATGGGTAACACGCGGGAAGACTCACATATTTTGAATGATGTGCTGAAGATGCTAGTCAGTACTTAGCCAGACATCTTCTTCAGTTTCTGTGTAAGCTATCAGGTTGCCTGGCTATCAGACCCCTTTCACCTCGGCCAACCAACCACCATCACCACAGGAAAACAAGGGCCAGCGCCTCAGGGCTGGAGCTCCCAGTGGTGCGAGTACAGATGAGGAGGGCACCGGCCACCCCTCGCAGCCGGCACACCGCCATGCTCCCTGACAGGCTCACACCTCCACCTGCCAAGCTCGGCCGGGACTGAAAGGCTGGCGCTGGGGCAGCACCGTGAGTCTCCCGCGGCCGCCGGCCCCTCACGGAGCGGCCTCGGCCTCGGCCTCGCCCACGGCACCATGCCCCTCCGCCCGCGCCCGGCGCGGTGCACGCCGGGAGCCTCCCGCTGGGGCGCCCCCTGCCGGAGGCGCGGTGCACGCCGAGAGCCTCCCGCTGGGGCGCCCCCTGCCGGAGGCGCGGTGCACGCCGGGAGCCTCCCGCTGGGGCGCCCCCTGCCGGAGGCGCGGTGCACGCCGGGAGCGCCCCGCCGCCACCGTCAGGAGCCCCGCTGGGCGGGCACGGTACCTGCCGGCGGCCGCGGCCGCCTCCCGCGCTCCCGTCCGCCCCTCAGCCGCTCCCCGCCGGTACCTGACGTCTTGGGCCGTCTTTCTGGCCGCGGCCGTCGGCGTAAAATGGCGTCGGGACCTGGTGACGGGCGGACCCGGCGGCGGCACGCCCACGCCGAGCGGCCGGGTCATGGCGTGGGTTGCCCCGCTGACCCCGCGCGGCGGAGGGGAACGGGGAGGCCGGCCGCTCCCGGCACCATAGCACAGGTCGCCGGCCGGAACGACCCTCACCTCCGGGGGCTGCGGGTGGGAGGCGATGCGGGTGGTGGGGGGTTTTTTTGGTGGGTTTTGTGGGTTTTTTTAGGCTCGGTCGCTGATTGGCTGAGCGGGTGAAGAAGTAGCGTCTCCCGTTGGTTCTTTGCCGCCAGGGGCGGGACGGGGAGACGGAGCGCGGTTGCGAATGGCTGCGAAGAGAGCGGGAGCGTCCTTCCGCGGCCGAAGGAGGAAGGGCTGTTTGGCGCCATGGTCTCGTGCCACTGACACCACCCCCCCCCATTCCCGCTCTCTGATTGGTGCGTGCGGGGCGGGCCCCACCCCCGGCGCGAGCGCGGGGCGCCGCGTTGCCGGACTCCGTCCCCCCCCCCGTCCCCTCAGGGAGGGCGAACCTCGGCCTGAGGCACGCGTGGGGGGATTCTTTTAGAAGTAGAAGCGTCCTGTGAGGAAAGTGGCCAGGGACAGCCAGTGAGCTGCAGGCCACGGGGCTTGCGCTACACCTGCGGGAAAATCCGGACTGTGCATCCATCTCCAGAGCCACTTGACAAAGTTGCAGCCGTTAGGAGGCTAAAAAGCTGGGAAGGGAGAAACTTTCCTGAAATCACCCACGTCTCCACCAAAACAGCGTGCAGGGCTGTGCCTGCCCCATCACAGCCTGCTGTGCAAGCTTCACTCTCTACCTTACTTTACAACACCCCCACCCCCCGCTTAAAACACATGCTTTGTGCGATTGGCCTATGTGCTGCACTACCGCATTTCAAACACTTTGGCCCGGAGTCAAAAACGTGGACTAGACAACCTGAAGAACTAGATTTGTAAGCTTAGAGAGACCTAGTACTGCCATCTGTAGTGTTACGTGCAAATTCATGTAATTAGTCTCTATAAAAATTAGCGGTATCAAAACATCTCCACAGTAGTAGTGATACAGAGAACGAACTGCTCATTGTTTAATGATCTAGCTCATCTTGATTATCTCTCTGTAACTTTACATACCAAGGACTGGTGTTTGTCAAGGATTAAGCCTGTCAGAGACTGGTACTTGGGAGTGATGAGCAAGAGGGAGCCATGAGCAATCACAAAACTTAATTAAATGTTTGATGAATTTACGATCTTGTTGAGAAGGCACAAGCAGAGACCTTGCTTGAATAGATAGGGCCGGAAAAGATAAGAACTCCTGCCTTTGTTCTCGTCCTTGTAAGTAATTTAGCTTAAACTAGCCGTATGGTTTTACATCACTAATGAAAACTTAGATAATAAGAGCACTTACAAGCTTTTTTTTTTAGGGACTAACGTGTATTCTTTAGGATAAGTTGTACCAAAACATGTAAAGGACCATGCTGCACAGAATCACCTGAGGAGGGTCAAGTAGCGGACAAGTGAGGAAGACTATGGAAGACCACCAGAGGACTCCTGAAGACCACCAGAGACCTTCAATGCGCCTGCGTAAAGGACATTTGCATATGCTAGTAGTTTCCTGGAAAACTAATGAATATGTATAACATTTCTCAGAAATCTAGTGAATATGTATGTAGAACGTGTACTTAACCTGCACAATTAGACCCGATGGTGTGCACAACAGGTGGAGTGATCCCCCATCCACCCAGCGCTGCCAATAAAGAATACCTACTTAATTCTTAATCAAGCTATTGAGTTAGATTTTTTTAAATCAATCTGTTCTCGCTGAGAACGGGACTCCCTAGGGTACCCCGGGATTTCACGGAGCGACTCCTCGCCTCAATCGGATCACTGCAGGAGCAGACAAGGACCGTCTAAAGGAGTAAAGCTATTCTTCATGCTTTTACATTTATTTTATTTTGGGACTGATCATTTGAAAAGATGTCCATAAGTCATAAGGTAAACTTATGCAGGATGGCATATACCAGGTAGCTAGCACCCTTGGTATACATTTGGTGTGGTATACATTTGGGTGCTTTTATTTCGGTACAGTCTGTATGCTTTTGTATACTCCGTGTGCTTCAAGTTTGACACCCACTCGTGTGCTTTTGTTTATGTTTTGGATTTGGTTTTGACGTTTTTGGTTACCAAACGTGGTAAACGCTATTGGAACTGAATTATGGATATCGTTTGTGGATTTTGGTCTTTGGATTGCAAATTGAAACGATAACTAAAATTGTGGGTTGAGTGTTTGAGTAAATGAGATGCAGCTCAGCTGCAAAGCGAGTGTGGAGTTCTGATCCACAGTTTCACAACTCCACAAGGGGCACGGCCGGAGCCGAACAAAGTGTGACTCACTGATGATTTGGAACTTGAATTTATATGTTAGCGTTATAATTGCAAGTTTAAGTTTGATTGTTTTAATCATTTTGTGTTGTTGGTATAAGAAAGTCCCTGTGTGGTGCATCATATAAACGTGGGTATTTGAATGAATTCTTTTACATCCAGGAAACAAGTGTATGCCCTTGAATATCTTGGAATGCGTATGGTGCAAACGGGGGTTGCAAACAGATTGTGGGGAGGATATTGAATGCCCTCAGTGTTGGGTTTGGACTCCCTAGGACGAGAGGGAACGGGCTACATATACAGTTACAGTTGTTTGTGGTTGGAAACGTAAAAATCAAAATGAGTAATATGGGAGGTAAACAAAGTGGTGGAATATTGAAAAAGAGCCCCTTAGGCTGTATTTTGGATCACTGGAAGGAGATGGGGGGACTGCCAGGTGGAAGTGTGGATAGGAAAACTTTAATAAAATATTGCAATCAGTGGTGGCCGTTATATAAGTTAGACAATGATGAGAAATGGCCCTTTAATGGGACATTGAATTATAACACTTTGTTACAATTGATGTTGTTTTTGAGACGAGAAGAAAAATGGGATGAGGTGATATGTGCGGATATGTTTTTCACTTTAAGAAATCATTCAGAATGGCAGAAAGAACGTGGCATTAATTTGGCCCCACAAGATCCTCTTGTGTTAGCAATGGAAAAGGAGCAGAAAAGGACTACAGGGAAGATGAAGAGATGTTGTTTGGCATGTAGTATAGGACAAAGATGCGTAAAATTAAAGGAAACTGAGGAAAGAATAGAAGATTTTGTTTTTCCGCCACTCTTACTACCTCCAACACCCATAGAAGGTAATTTTACTGACGATACGGGTGCAAAAGAACCTGATGAAAGTATGAGCACAAGAGATTTAGGTTTTACTCCTATTACAGCTCGCACCCAGAGTAAGGTCGGTCCAATAATCCAGGCTCCCTTCAGACAGGCAATAGGAGCTACCGGTCCTGCGAGGATTAAAGTACCATTTACGATGAATGATTTAGATTCATGGAGGGAAATGGTAAAAGGATATCAGGATGATCCTGAGGGAGTTGCTAAAAGATTTGACTTAATCGTTAAAAATCAAGATCCAGATTGGAAAGATATCAATTTGGTGTTAGATGCCTTAACCGAAACTGAAAAGCAATTAATAATAAAGACTGTTCGGACTCAGGTCCAAATTCAAATAACTGCTGGGGTTTTACCTGGTACAGTAGATAATCACATACCGAGAACAGACCCCAGTTGGGACCCTAATGACGATAGTGACTACCGATTGTTGAAAAAATATCAAGCATGGATAAAGATTGGTATTGAAAATGCGATACCGAAAGCAGTCAATTGGTCAAGTTTGTGTGCACTAAAACAAGGACAGACTGAAACTCCTACAGAGTTTCTTGATCGGTTAAGAGCAGTTATGCGGAAATTTCCTACCTTAGATCCCTTATCCGATGTAGGAAGACAACAGTTAGTCTCTTTGTTTCTAAAACAATCTTCAGAAGATATAAGGCAAAAGCTTCAGAAACTGAAAGAGCCTGAGATAAGGGACTTAGAGAAATTGATAGAGGAAGCTTGGAGAACTTATCGGAGCAGAGAGGGGGATGAGACACGAAAATTGGGAAAAAGTATTGCCGCAGCTACTGTAGCTGCGCTGGGAAAGCAGGACAACTCCCTTCGTGGGAGAGGTCGGGGAACTGGAAGGAGGGGAGGCTCACGCCAGCCCCTAAGATCGGATCAATGTGCTTATTGTAAAGAAATAGGCCACTGGAAAGGACAACGTCCTAAGCTGAGAGGAGCACAAGCTGTTGTAGCCAATGTTACCTCTGGTCAATGAGGGGGACCGGGGGAAATCCACCCTAGCGGATCCATTGGTTAAAGTTAAGCTAGGGAAACTAGGAGAAGAGGTGGATTTTCTGGTAGATACGGGAGCGTCCTATTCAGTGTTAAAGCTTAATTCTGGAGGATGAAGAGTTTGTGACTGTAGTGGGAGCTACTGGCCAGCAGGAAAAAGCTTTTTTCCTAAAACCACTTAAATATAAATTGGGTAAACAGATAGGAATACAGAAATTTTTGTATTTGCCTGGATCTCCAAAATCCTTGTTAGGTCACGATTTGCTAGAACAATTGGAAGCAGAAATTGTTTTTGAAAAAGGAAAAATGGAATTAAAAATCAAGGAAGACCAGCTAATTAACATTTTAAGCTTGGCATTAATACAAGCTGAACCAAAATTTGAAGTACCTCCAGAAATTGTTGATCAAGTATATCCTGGAGTCTGGACCTCTGAGGTTCCAGGAAAAGCTAAAAACGCAGCCCCTATAGTAATTCAGCTGAAACCAGGAGAAGAACCTGGCAAAGTTAAGCAATATCCCCTGAAATTAGACGATAGGAAGGGAATCAAGGAAATAATTGATAAGTTTCTACAATATGGAATATTAATTGGGGGTGAATCAGAATATAATACACCCATACTACCAATCAAAAATGCAGACGGGAAAAGTTATAGGTTGGTCCAAGATCTGAGAGCAATAAATAAGATTACTGAAGATATACATCCAGTAGTTACGAATCCATATACCTTGTTAACAAAGCTGAAAGATAACCAAGTTTGGTTTACTGTACTGGATTTGAAGGATGGCTTCTTCTGTCTGACCTTAGCCACAGAAAGTCAGAATTTGTTTGCTTTTGAATGGGAGAATCCTGAGTCCAGAAGGAGAACTCAGCTAACCTGGACAGTGTTACCCCAAGGCTTTAAGAATAGCCCCACTATCTTTGGAAATCAATTGGCGAAAGAGCTTGAAACTTGGGCATCTCCAGACAATGAAGGAATTTTGTTACAATATGTGGATGATCTCTTAATAGCTACCAAAACCAGGGAAAGCTGCATTCGATGGACTGTGAACCTTCTTAATTTTTTGGGTTTAAGTGGATATCAAGTCTCTCAACAGAAAGCCCAGCTGGTTCGACAGCATGTGACTTACCTGAGACTTCAAATCTTGGGAGGACAACGGGAGCTTGGGACCGAGTGAAAAGAAGCCATTTGCTGAACCCGGAGCCGCAAACAGTAAAAGAGCTGCGGACCTTTCTGGGAATGACAGGTTGGTGTCGCCTTTGGATGTATAATTACGGATTATTGGTAAAGCCATTATATGAATTGATAAAGAGAGACCAGTCAAAAGTAACTTGGACTGGAGGAGCACGAAACGCATTTAGGCAGCTCAGATGAGAACTAATGAGAGCTCCTGCTCTGGGACTACTGGATGTTTCAAAACCGTTTTGGCTGTTTTCTCATGAGAGACAAGGAATAGCCTTGGGAGTACTAGCACAAAGACTTGGTCCCTATAAATGAGCAGTAGCTTATTTCTCCAAACAACTGGACAAGGTAAGCAAAGGATGACCTGGCTGCCTTCGAGCTGTTGCAGCAGTTGTTATCAATATTCAAGAGGCCCGAAAGTTTACCATGGGACAGAAAATAACGGTGTTAGTCTCCCATACAGTTTCATCGGTTTTGGAACAAAAAGGAAGCCATTGGCTCTCGCCCCAGAGATTCTTAAAGTACCAAGCAGTGTTAGTAGAACAAGATGATGTAGAAATTGTAGTTACTAACATTGTCAATCCAGCCTCTCTTCTTAGTGGAACTTTGGATGAGCCAGTGACACATGACTGCATAGAAACAGTGGAAGCTATATATTCCAGTCGACCAGACCTCAAAGAACCACCTCTGGAGGACGCTGAAAACTCCTGGTGTACCAACAGGAGTAGTTTTATAAAACAGGGACAATGTAAAGCAGGATACGCAATCACAACCACCCAACAGGTAATCGAATCCAAGTCATTGCCTTCCAGAACTTCAACCCAAAAGGTGGAGATAATTGCCCTTACCCGGCATTGGAATTGGCAAAAGGGAAAAAGATAAACATTGACAGATTCTAAATATGCATTTGGAGTAGTTCACGCTCACGGTGAAATTTGGAAGGAACGAGGATTGCTAACTGCTCAAGGAAAGCAAATAAAACATGCAGAAGAAATCTTAAAACTATTAGAAGCCGTGAACCAACCAGGAAAGGTAGCTATCATGCATTGTCGAGGACACCAAAAAGGAAACACAGATTCAGAAATTGGAAATCGACTAGCAGATTATGAGGCTAGGCGGGTGGCAGAAGAAGTGGAAGCAGAGGCATTATCCTTAATGCCAGATAGTAAAATCCAAACTGTAAGTACAAATCAGAAACCAAATTATTCAAAGGAAGACTTAAAATTAATTGAAGATCTGGATGGTAAAGTAGAGTCAGATGGATGGGTTCATTTAGCAGGTAATTGTATAGTAATACCATCCAGTTTAATGTGGACAACAATTTTAACTGAACATAATAAGACTCATTGGGGAGCGGATGCCCTGTACAAAAGCTTAAATCAGAAATTAATAAGACGCAATCTGTATACAATGGTGAAACAAATATCTCAACAGTGTGAAATTTGTTTGCGTAATAACCCTAATGTGGCAAATAAAGTAAAGTTGGGGATAATTGGCAAAGGAAATTATCCAAGACAACAGTGGCAAATTGATTTTTCAGACCTCCCAAGAAAAGGGGGGTACCGATACTTGTTAGTCATGACTGACACATTTTCAGGCTGGCCAGAGACTTTCCCCTGCTGAACAAACAAAGCAAGAGAAGTAACTAAGATATTGTTGAATGAAGTCATTCATTGTTTCAGAATTCCAGCAACAATATCTTCCGATCAAGGTTCTCATTTTTGTGCCAAAGTAGTACAGCAGGTGAGTAAAATTTTGAGGATAGACTGGCAGTTACATACCCCATATAGACCTCAAGCAAGTGGGCAAGTTGAAAAGATGAATCATTTAATTAAGCAACAGATAGCAAAAATTGGTCAAAAGACTAATCTAACTTGGCCCCAATCTCTTCCCCTGGCATTGCTCAAAATGAGAGTGAAACCAAAAACAAAGGAAAATTTAAGTCCCTTTGAAATATTGTATGGGAGACCATATCAATTTTAATTTACAGGAGAAGATTTAACCCAATTGGGTACAGGGTATTTGTGTGACTACCGGGTATCCCTCCAGAAGCAGTTGGAAAAATATAAATAAGTTTTAGGAACTAGGGCTAGAGGGTTAGATCAACCAATCCATCCCTTTAAACCGGGTGATTATGTATATGTAAAGATTTTTTTCAGGGCAACCTCTGGAGGAGAAGTGGGACAGACCCTATCAAGTGTTGCTGATGACCTTCACTACCATTAAGATCAGGGAACAGCCGGCCTGGATTCACTATTCAAGAGTAAAGAGAGCACCTGAGAGGCCATGGATAGTCATCCCTACAGGACCCACGGGTCTGCGATTCTCCAGATCACGATGGGCATGGTAGAAAATTACGAAAGTTGGAAATGAAATAAAATCAGACATCAAGTAGAAACTGGAAAATATTTTACACAGTCTCTCGGATGTAGTGGAATCCTATAGTTGCAAAAGAATTTGCAAAGGTTTAAAGAAAAGGAGGGATTGATATAGAGAACGAACTGCTCATTGTTTAATGATCTAGCTCATCTTGATTATCTCTCTGTAACTTTACATACCAAGGACTGGTGTTTGTCAAGGATTAAGCCTGTCAGAGACTGGTACTTGGGAGTGATGAGCAAGAGGGAGCCATGAGCAATCACAAAACTTAATTAAATGTTTGATGAATTTACGATCTTGTTGAGAAGGCACAAGCAGAGACCTTGCTTGAATAGATAGGGCCGGAAAAGATAAGAACTCCTGCCTTTGTTCTCGTCCTTGTAAGTAATTTAGCTTAAACTAGCCGTATGGTTTTACATCACTAATGAAAACTTAGATAATAAGAGCACTTACAAGCTTTTTTTTTTAGGGACTAACGTGTATTCTTTAGGATAAGTTGTACCAAAACATGTAAAGGACCATGCTGCACAGAATCACCTGAGGAGGGTCAAGTAGCGGACAAGTGAGGAAGACTATGGAAGACCACCAGAGGACTCCTGAAGACCACCAGAGACCTTCAATGCGCCTGCGTAAAGGACATTTACATATGCTAGTAGTTTCCTGGAAAACTAATGAATATGTATAACATTTCTCAGAAATCTAGTGAATATGTATGTAGAACGTGTACTTAACCTGCACAATTAGACCCGATGGTGTGCACAACAGGTGGAGTGATCCCCTGTCCACCCAGCGCTGCCAATAAAGAATACCTACTTAATTCTTAATCAAGCTACTGAGTTAGGTTCTTTGAATCAGTAGCTCTAATAGTTAAAAGCAGGCACCGCACAGGTACAAGCTAATCTCTGCCCTTGGTCTGCAGAAATAAAGAGAGAACATGAACAGAGCTTCCTTCATCACAACAGTGCCCTGAAGATTATCTGGGGCAGTCTGTGGTGAAACTGGTTTTGGTTTTGTTTATTTTATCACTCTCTAAGAGTGGAGATGCCAAAGCTACTCTTTTCCTAATGTTTTTCTTGGATCCAGAAACACCAGGAGACAGTTCACCCAAATGGAAGGGAGCAACCCACCTGAGGTCTCTTTCCGCACCTTACCCGAGGTAGGCTGGCCTAGGGAAAGTCTGCAAAGGAGAAGTAACAGTAATGCAAAACTAAAAGCACAAGTCAAAATAGGAAACTGGTCTTTGAGCATCTGGAGTGTCCAAGTCTGCCATGTACTATGCACTCCAACCCACAGCCTTTCATCCTGCCCCATCCCTCAGTCTGTTTTACAAAAGCTTTCATCCATGTAATTTACCATATCTCAACCCCACCTCAAAGGAGTAAGACACTGGCTGCCATCACATCGTGTACCTTGCTCCTTTCTTGCTTTAACCTACCCTACACACATTCTGTCTTCAGCTGCAAGCTCTCTGCCCCAGGGACTATTTATGACTATTATGTTTGTAAGAAACCTACCAGGAGGGGATCCCACTGTTTGACAACACACTTCAAGGCCCACCATACAAAACAGTACAACCAATCTATGTTTATGCTTGGTGTAACTTCCTTGAGCAACACATGAAGAACAGTTAGACTTGCTGTCGTATAGATTTGCTTGAGAAGACAATAGTGTGTATTTGAATTAGTCTAATAAAGCGTTAAAGCAAAGTTTCATGCCCAGTGTTAGCCAGGAATTCCAGAAATATTTTTATTTCACATTGAAGGAGCAGATGAAATTGAATTAATATAAACATTTGCTTTACCTTTCAGTTTAATACCTTAACCCTGCAAAATTGCAATAGACCTAGAGACATTTTCACAGTTACATGACCTGGAGACGTAAACAGTTACAAAAGACAACAAAAGAGTCAGATACAGAATGCATTGGTAAGTTTGCAGGAAATGCAGAGACACCAAGCAGCTTCAACAGAAAGTCCAGTTCCAGCATTGGTGATGGCAAGGTGAAGCTGTTTCTCGTAAGGAGCAGACAGCAAGGATACAAAAAAAAGTAATTGCCTAAATAATAACTTGGCTTATAATAACCTGCTTATGGCAAGTGTCTGAAATACAGTCACTGCAGAAGGTAGGGTATTGTGGCACTGAGGACAGTGGGGGAAGTAAGAAAAAGGTGCAACAGCTGTAATGGTATCAGCTTGTTTGTGTTTGGGTATTATTTTTTTCCGCCCAAGCAGGAGACTTGTGTACACACACACGGTTTAAACTAATACACACCCCACAGCAGGCTCTGATTCCAAATAAACAGGCAACAGCAGTCATTAGGCACACAAGTGTTGCTATCAGTAAGTAATCATAATACTCGAACTACTTTTTAAACTTATTTTAATTAGAATAACTCATATCACTATAAACACTAATTATTCCCAAGAAAGAAGGAATCTTACTTTCCCTGACAATTTGGGAGCACTTCACTGCTTACAATTCCTTCCTCCAAATTAAAAGTTAGAAGACACTTACCTCATGCCTTGCTTTGAAGTTGGAAAATCATTTGCCTCCTGCCCAAGCCCGTGCTATTGATTTTCCTTTCTATTAGCCTTTCCCATAACGCAGTCTGAACACACCCAAATAACCAGAAACTTTGGAAAAGGACAAATCAGAGAAACTTGATAAGGTTTTACAAGTAGATCTGGAAGTATACTGGGGGTATTATGCAAGTCATTCTTTGCTATTCGTTTCATGTGTTCCTTAACTGCCTTCCAGAATGACTCATGCTTTTATTTTCAAGCAAAAGCAGGAAGTATCCCAGAGCGCAGAGGCTTTAAGCAGTATCCACAGGGAAATGGGTTGCCCACAGCACAGCTACATCATGATGAAGAACTGTGATTTGGCAACAGCTCATTAACATCTGAAACTTATCAGTCACAACCATGTAATCTTTATTATAACGTTTTAATGTAAATGTGCTAAATAGAGTTAAAAGCCCTGAATCTGAAAGGGCACATATGCTTTTGTCAAAGAAACAAAGGCGGCAAAATCAAAGCACCGTTTCTAGTGTGTGAAGAAATTGCCTTTAGGCTTTTGAAAGCATAGCTGGACTTCAGGATTGTCCAATTTTCGTTTAAATACATCAGTACTGTCAGCCTTCTAGGGAACAACCAATCACTGCAAAATTACCATACTTTAACAATAGAAACTATGTATTTCTGAAATCTTGGAATGGTAGCTGAAATCATACTGTAAAAAAACCACATCAGTTTCCTGAACCATTTTTGTTTGCTTTCAATTTCAGAAACCACGGATATAGTTAATACCTCGAATTTATTTGCAGAAAAGGAAGACGGTTGTTCTTTCCCCCATAGGTCCCTCACCCAAGGGGTTCTGTGGAGACACCTGCTCCTCTGGCAGAAGAAACCTTTTTAGACACATACTCCACCTTCTATCCCTCCCAACAACTGCAGCCACCACCTGTGTTAAGCTCTTCTGCATTGTTGCATTGGTCACATGGCCAATGCACAGAAACCCAGCAGGTCACTCATGGAAGAGTATCTTGTCGTGGTTTAACCCCAGCCAGTAACTAAGCACCATGCAACCGCTCACTCCCCCCACCCAGTGGGATGGGGGAGAGAATCAGAAGGAAAAAGATAAAACTGATGGGTTGAGATAAGAACAGTTTAATAGAACAGAAAGGAAGAAACTAACAATGATAACAACAATAATAAAATTACAATAATAATAAAAGGATTGGAATCTACATACAAAACAAGTGATGCACAATACAGTTGCTCACCACTCGCCAGCCGATGCCCAGTTAGTTTCCCCAGCCACCCCACCAGGCCAACTCTCCTCAGTTTATATACTGGGCACGATGTCACATGATATAGAATACCCCGTTGGCCAGTTTGGGTCAGCTGTCCTGGCTGTGTCCCTTCCCCACTTCTTGTGCCCCTCCAGCCTTCTTGCTGGCTGGGCACGAGAAGCTGAAAAATCCTTGACTTAGTATAAACACTACTTAGCAACAACTGAAAACATCAGTGTGTTATCAACATTCTTCTCATACTGAACCCAAAACATAACACTATATCAGCTACTAGAAAGAAAATGAACTCTATCCCAGCCGAAAACAGGACAGATGTTTCGGTATATGGGCCATCAGACATTCACAGCCATGGGGCCACCCTCAGCTGTCAGAAGAGGCTATAACCTGTATTCAAGAATTAACTCAAACTTCCTGTTCAGACAATTTGTGAGAAGAATACAGTTTTCCAGGGGGTGATTTGCAGCCCTGATCTAAAGGAAGGAGGAGGTGCTGCAGGTTGCAAAGTCACATAGCGTATGACATGCAGGGCATTGCACATGGATGGCCATCTTAAGCCATGAACCTGTATCCTCTTTATGACATGACTGTTTCAAAGCTCAGTATGAAATACTTAACCCTATTCTTTGAAATTCCAGGGACCTCCTCTCTCATTAATGTGTCTGTTCATTTCCACCTTGTTCTAATACACCTGACCTCAAAGTCACAGCAAAGCGTAACTCATTCAAATCATTGACCTTGTGCTACCTCAAGGGAATCAGAGTGAACAGAGAAGACATTTTCTGAAGTGGCAGAGGACCGTGAAATTCTCCTAGAACATTAAGTACAAGAACAGAAGCAAACAAGCAGTGAGGCTGCAAAAGGAAGATTTCTCTAAGGAACCATGGGGAGTGACAGGTAAAGGCAAAGATAGGTATCATCATAAGTCTTCTGCCCTTGGAGTTTAAGTGTTGTAAATTGCCTTTTCCCTTGATACAGGATCAGATCAACCAATATTTATTAGCATACCTTTTATTAAGCTGTTATAGTAGACTTATTAATAGCAGGTAACTATCCAGACAGTAAATTCAGTTATTCTTTCATGATTCACACACCTGCAATCACGCATTGTTACCCAGTAAGGAAGAGGAAGCTGACCACAGTGTGTTTCTAGGATACAGAGGCTCATACTGATGTGCCAGTGGCTTCAGGGTCAATGCTCAGAAAGTCCATCTATTTCTGCAGATGCATATGTAATCCTGTAATCTTTGTCAGCATATAGCCACCACCCCCTTCTCAGATGTGGCCCGAGTTATACGACCCATTGTTGATGGCGTGTGTGCTGGTGGCCTTGCGTAGATTCATCTGACTATGTCCTGAGATCATCAGTTCCTGTGGATTCAGCAAGACCTCTTGGCTCTGAAGCTTATATCTTCCTCAGACACTTTGGCACACTGCCTCTCAGCATGTATTTTTCCTCTCTTCAGCTTCCTGTTTTCTGGTAACTATTTCTTCATCCATACGCATCTAGATGTACCTATAGAATCTGTTCAAACTCAGAAGGGCGTTTTGAGACACAAGGGCTCCAGGTACACCGTAGGCTTTTCCTCCCAGGCACAGCACAGACAATTCTCTCCCACCAGCCACTGTGAACACAGTTGGTCACAACTTGCAGCACAGATTCCCAAATCAGTCTCCAAATCTGGATCTTCCAGAACACTGCTCACCCACAAAGCTCAGCATGCCACCACTCCAGCCATGCATTTCCTTTATTTCAGTAGCAGGAATCACTACATTGTGTGTTGGCAATATAATGATGCGTTTTGGGGGGACCTCAACTCTCCAGCACCCCAAACCCAAAGATTTTCATTGATCATTCTCCTTTATAGGCAAATAATTTCTTATACATTGCATAATGCATTTTCCTGCTTGTGATTTTCTTCTAGCATGCATTTTTTTCCATCAATTATTTTCATTACACATGCATTAATCATGCTTCCAAGCTGTATCTAATGCTTAGCTACTAGCAGTTCATGCTGTATATCCCAGTGCTATATTCAGACACTATCATGTACTACTACAGGTATTCTCTGACAGCATTATGTTTGATGGCTGCAGATACCGGCATGTTAGTCTGTTACTTAGGTGCTTATTAGTCATGCTTTCAAGCTTCCCCTTATTTCAGCTAAACAGCTATTATAATGAGGTTTCCTATGCTTCACAGCATTGCTTTGGTTTACCCATGGTTTACCCATACAATAGCAGAGAGAGGGAGGCACAGGAGGCAAAGACCAGCTCTGTCTCAGCTTCCATTTATATATCATTGTCCTGGTTTCAGCTGGGATGTAGTTAGCTGTCTTCCTAGTAGCTGGTACAGTGCTATGTTTTGAGTTCAGTATGTGAAGAATGTTGATAACACTGATGTTTTCAGTTGTTGCTCAGTAGTGTTTAGACTAGAGTCAAGGATTTTTCAGCTTCTCATGCCCAGCCAGGGCACCTGACCCAAACTGGCCAACAGTGTATTCCATACCATGGGACGTCACATCTAGTTTAGGAACTGGGAAGTGGGGGGGCAGGGATTCGCCGCTTGGGGACTGGCTGGGTGTCGGTCGGCGGGTGGTGAGCAATTGCCCTGCGCATCATTTGTACATTTCAATCCTTTTATTACTACTGTTGTCATTTTATTAGTGTTATCATTATTAGTCTCTTCTTTTCTGTTCTATTAAACCGTTCTTATCTCAACCCAGGAGTTTTACTTCTTTTCCTGATTTTCTCCCCCATCCCACTGGATGGGGGGGAGTGAGTGAGTGAGCGGCTGCGTGGTGCTTAGTTGCTGGCTGGGGTTAAACCACAACAATCATTTTATTTAGCACATATGAGGAAAGATAGGAAGTAATATAAAACAGGTGACAGATTTGAATGTGTATATGGCAGGGAATGGATAGAGACAAGAAACATTTACAAGATTTTAATTGTTTTTCCTGGGAGAACACAGATACTGAAAAAAAGTTGTGGAGATGGTAGAAAGGATAAAACCCACACATGTGGAAGTGTTCTGATATAGGCAGCCATTACTCTTTGCACTGCAAACGTAAAGGGGACTGCTGAGTGCTACGCAGGTTGTTGTTTGGGGGTTTTTCTTTCTGTTTTAAAGTAGAAAAACATTCATGAAAACAGAATAAGAATGTTTTCTTTAGACTTAGGCTGGCTTCCTCTGACTGAAATGTATACCATGAGCGTATAGCTAGAAGCATAGCTGCAGCTGACACAAACGTGTCTGAGCTAAGCCTGTGTAAACTCATCAAGTTGATGTACTTTTCCAGGCACCTCCACCAGACCCAGCTTCCTGGCTGTGCCTGCCTCAGCTGCTCGTTGTTCCCTTCACCACCAGTTTGCTGTGTGGTTTCAGCACAGCCACAAATTACAGTACAGTTCAGATACAGACATTCCCTGGCATTCCCAGTTTCCTTTTCTTCTGTCTTTCTGGAGAACCTCTCCCCTTCCAACTAATTCCCAAATGTTATCAGATCGGATGCTGAGCAAAATCCTTACTGAGCATTCCTGGAACCAATTTACACCTCCTTTATCAAGCAGACACTGATATACTGGCATGCAGCTCATGAGCAGAAGACTGCACTTTCGTTTAAGTGAACATCTAGTGAGAATATTTATGGTACCAGTTTCAACTGCAGTAATAGTTTCATCAGTGGGGAGTTCTTGTATCTCAAGATTGTGAAGTATTTGCTCTTCTTTCAGAGCCCACTTCACCCAGGGAATTGGCATCGCTAGCTAGTAACTCAACTAGCACACTAATTTCCTTTTTTTGACTGGACAAAAAGCTGGCAGCATTGCACTGATGTGTCAAGGGGACACTTTGTGTAGAAAATATCATCTGTCATGGCTTTGTGTACCATAATAATTCTGCTACATTAATATACATTTACTAATCACTACATAGTTTGCTCACATCTTTAACACACACTAATTCTCCTGACATGCGTACCCATTCTCACAATCATTTTAATGGAAAACTTCAATCTAGGTTAGTTAAGTTCCACCTATTCTACTTCTCCTATACCCTAACTTTTAATTATTCAAGCCTTTCAAAGTTGTGAGTGCAGGAACTCTCAGTACTTCATAGGCAAGAGCCATATAACCACATACACAAAATTCCTTTGTCATGACCGCTAGAAACAGCCTGGTTTACACATTAAGCAAATTAAAAATGGAAATGGCCTTCACCTGTGGCTTATTCAGCAGACATCTATCACGTTAACACTCAAAGCCAATTCCTGTACTTGCTGATCCCTTTCTATGGAGGCTGTCTCTTGGAGAAGAGCAGTGCTATATTCTTGGTAAACATCCTGTTAATCACTGATTATTTCTGCAAGGATTAATAACTCTTGACACAAAGGTTGAACAACAAAAAAAAATAAGGGGCAATCCACTGCTAGCAGTCAATGAAAAGGGTTTTCCTTCAGCAGCTTATCAATGTTTCTCTGGCTTTTTCTCCACAACATGAACACATTGCTTTCAGCATAACATGCAACAGAAATTTTACCTGGTAAGTTTAGTTCGCTAATCAAGTTGCCAGACTTAGCTCCTCTTCTTACACTTACATGTTATGCTGTGATCAAACTCTTAAAAAAAAAATCTCTTTTGCAAAGATTGAGGGAAGCCCTGCATCAGTCCCACATACTATCTTCCTTTTGCAATCAGAGACCTAATGAAGTTGGGGGCCTGCTCAGTCTTCAAAATAATTAATTGGGAAATGCCTGCTGGGACAGAAGAGTAAGAGTCACAGCCTCCATCAGAAGTAAGCAGAGACAGGACATTTGATCTCTAGCCAAAGTGAGCAAACACTGTTATATTTCAAAACCAAGACATGCAATCAGTCACTAAAACACCTCACACTGCCTTACTACTATTTTTACCTAAGTTCCACATCTGTGAGTGAACAAATGGAAGGCTGATAGATCAAAAGTGGCAAGTACTAGGAAATCTTTAAATTACTTTTTCTTTAGTAATCACCTAAGTCTCCAGGACCAGCCATTTCACCTAGAAGCCAGGGACTACACAGTTGTCACTTCAGTGAGGAAAAAGCCTAGTGCGTGGCATCATCACAGCTTGGTGAGAAAGGAACAGGCTTTGAAAAAGCAGAAAAGAGTTAGGTGTTAATAGAAAAAGAGGTTAGCCCAACAAGTTAACCAGCTGGGCTGTTGAGAACTGTGCTGGTAACAAGGAATTGTTGGTTGTTGTTTTTTTTTTTTTAATTTCTGTTGCTGATATCACAAATATGCCTGGGATACCTGCTGGCTTTCAAAAAGCAGACATAATTACTTTAGCAGAATGATTAGTTAGGGACACTTAGTGAACTGGCAAAGCCAATATTCTGCTTAGCACTTACAGCTTGCATTTGTGTTAATCTGGGGTCTCAGTTTTATGATCAATACAGGGGTAGCAGCAAGCTTTGTGGACAACCTGTAAAGGGACTGCTTCCTCCTACACCAGTTCTAAGAATTATCTCTCACCTACACCACCTCCATCTACCTGTTCCAAGAATGTTGGTGTGCAGATAGAAACACAGAGATTCATAGCAGCAATACTAATGTTGATATGAAGGAGAGCACCAGCAAAAACTATTAATCGAGCAAGGCCCATGTCCTGGTTTCAGCTGGGATAGAGTTAACTGTCTTCCTAGTAGCTGGTACAGTGCTACGTTTTGAGTTCAGTATGTGAAGAATGTTGATAACGCTGATGTTTTCAGTTGTTGCTAAGTAATATTTAGTCTAAAGTCAAGGATTTTTCAGCTTCTCGTGCCCAGCCAGCGAGAAAGCTGGAGGGGCACAAGAAGTTGGCACAGGACACAGCCAGGGCACCTGACCCAAACTGGCCAACGGGGTATTCCATACCATGGGATGTCACATCTAGTATAGGAACTGGGGGGAGTGGGGGTGGGGGATAGCCACTGGGGGACTAGCTGGGTGTAGATCAGCAGGTGGTGAGCAATTGCACTGCGCATCATTTGTACATTCCAATCCTTTCATTATTACAGTTGTCATTTTATTAGTGTTATCATTATTAGTTTCTTCTTTTCTGTTCTATTAAACCATTCTTATCTCAACCCACAAGTTTTACTTCTTTTCCCAATTTTCTCCCCCATCCCACTGGGTGGGGGGGGAGTGAGTGAGTGGCTGCGTGGTGCTTAGTTGCTGGCTGGGGTTAAACCACAACAGCCTAGAAGAGTGGCTTATATTCACAACCAAGAACATGATCAACAATGATCAGTCTGAAACATTGACAGATGAGATGTTTACATCATGAAGCCTGTGCTCTGATAAGGTCACAGCAGAAACAACTCATCAGGAGACCCATGCTCCAATAACAGGAGGATAGTGACAAGGTTGTGTCACTTTGCATATGCCACTGCTTTCTGATGTCCTAACAGGAAGGCAAACTGGCCATAAGGATACTCAAAAGGAGACAAAGACAATGGGCAGCCACCTTGTCTAAGACATATGGAGGAAGAAGCAAGATTCTTAGGGGAAAAAATTCACTGCAATAACTTTCTGACTTCTTAAGGGAGTAAAAGACCTTCCAAAAATTGGTTCAAACCAGCTCAAAAACTAGATCTAGCATGATGAAGAGGAACCCAAAAGATGGAACAAGGATTTGACAGGCAACATCTCATCCTTTGTTACACAAGTGATCATTTGAGCTTTGACACTTGTCTTGGAGCCCATGAGTATGTGGGTGTGAAAATGCGAGTAAAATAAGTTTTCTTTAAACTAAACTTCCCCTTTCAAAAAGATTCACATTAAATCTTGTTACAGTAATTTTTTTTACAGGCATAGGGCAGCAAGTGCAGCATACATCTCATCTTCCTAGAGTCTTGTACGTTTTTCTACACCCTACCAGTCTAGCACTCCAGCAAGCTCCCCACGCTGGCCCATATCAGATAGCTGAGATGAGTCATAAGCTTTTTCTTGGATCTAAAGCCAAATCACTGCTAGAAACGCATAAAACTGGGCAGCATACAGGGTTGGCTAGAACAATTTCCACCTAAGAAAGATCAGTGCATCACTAATTGCTTTCCTCTGAATTCCCTTGAGTGATTCACAGCTTTCCTGAAGAACAAAGTGCAAACCTGCATGCAGTACTCCCGTGGCTGCCCTGTGTAGAGCAGAAGCATCTATCCCCATACCTGCAGGATAAACTCCTGCTCATACAGGAGGGGGGATGCCCCCTCCCCCCATACGGTTGTGATTTGCTATAACCTGCAGATCATTTCTGGCAGAGCTGTTGCTGAACAATCGCTCTCCCTCTGACAGTCTTGCAGCTCATCGTTTTAACTCGCTGCAATCCTTTGTACTGTTCCTTATTGCATTCCTGAGACTATTTCTTAAGATAACTTTTAACTCCAGCCCTGTTCTCCAGTGCTCACCATCCCTCTCAATTTCACAACAGTTTAACAAACATACTCTGCAAAGGTTGTAAGTATACCTTTTATACCATTACATGGACTCTGAATGAAAACATTAAATGCCCTTGGACACTGAACAGCGTCCTGCAAACTTTAGCCAATAAATCCTTCTCTTCTGGCAAGAAGCCCCTAGTAACTCACCTAAGTACAAGTGAGCACAGCATGTATACAGATGGCCAGGAACTGGTGCAATTTAGGCAAAAAACCCTCATGTCAGTTTTTCAGGCTGCTTGTCAAGACAGACAGGTACCTAAATGTACATGGTACATGCTCAAATAGGCAAATACACCTTGCCAAATTCTGTTCTGCAGGACTACATTGTTAGGGATTTCTGAGCTTGGTAGTTTGAAAGAGATTTCAGGTATACTTATGCTAGTTGGAGTCACACTTTATAGTCATTATGTGTAAATATACTCCTAGTGACCAAGTCACAGGGTAATCAGGAAGCTAAATACAACACAGCTTTCAAAGAAATCAGTCTGCTTTTTGCAAGCGTTAGATATCTGCAGGCATAGTGAAAACTAATTAAATAAGCCAAACAGTGGAAGAACATAGGCATGCTTAAATCTCATGTGACACTTATCAGAGGCAGGATTTGGAAGAAATATGGAGGCAGCTGCCTCCATGAAGACACCGAGCAAACAGAATATAGGCCCAGAACTGCTTTTAGTACTTTCTCCTAGAAATCTGGTATTCTGTAGGTGATAAAATAAAAATAAAAAATACCCCAAAGCTCTGATACAAATCAAGTATGCCTTGAGGAGCTGAAGTAATGAAGCCTCACTTCCTTTATCATTGTAATTATTGTCCCTAATTTGTTCATAACTCCTTTATCTCTTACGTTTCACCCTCCCATTGGGCAGGACGCAGTGTGTGCTCAAGCCAAGTGCATGCTGATAAGCGAGTGCAGACATGTGGTTGCAACTGAATATACATATATCCATTAGGGAATTAGAGATCACTGTGACAGGAATGCTTAGACTGATAAAGCATAGCAGTTTTAAGCTTTAAAACAACTTTGCTGTATTGGCGTTCATTCACAACACTCTCCGTGCCAATAATTCTCACACTATTGAACATTATCATTACATGTTAGTTCTTAAACATAAAATCATACAATGGGTTGGAAGGGACCTTTGAAGATCATCTAGTCCAAGTCCCAATGATGATCCACATAATCATCATCTATTCAAATCAGCCAGTCCTTTATCCTAAATTATCTGCGAGCATTCAGTACCATGGAGCTGACACTGTACAGTCAGTACTGGCAACTATGACCTGTGATCATCTAAGTCATAGATGTTTTCAGGCCCCAGAGTTCTTCAACAAGGACAGAAGAAACTGAAGTAGGCACCCTCTTTCTTCCCCAGCCCAAACTGGAGATCTTATCCCTCTAAGCCTGTTGAATTTCTAGCTGGTGGCCAGCCCTGGGTCTCTGCTTCTGGACAGAGTGCTGCAAGGCTCCCAGGTAAGCGAGGCTACTTTCCCAGGCTCTGGCACATGCTTTTATCACATCCCTGCCTCTGTTTGTTCCCCCCTCCTATTTGCTAAGCAGCTTCTTTCTTCCTTAAGGCAAAAGCAGTCTTTTTCCAGCTTTCAAGGCTACACTTTTTCAACAATCAATCATGAATAAGCTGTTTATCCCTCTCTCACTCTCTCTGATTTCAACCCATTACTGTATTTTCAAAGCCTTTGCTGCCATCTTACACTTAAACTGGGAATCATAACAGCACCTGGTCCCAAGCTCCAATTCACACAGGCAGTTCTCCTAACAAGCCAATAACTAGCCTAACAAGCCAATAACTAGCCTAACAAGCCAGGACCAGGGCTTTGCACCATCATCTGTCTGGGCTGAAAACAAACTAATATTGAAGTTTTAGTATGTTTCTTTTATGGGTGCAGCAGGCATCCACTTTGGCTGCAGCAGCAGTTGGGTAGCTGGCTGCAGTTCTGCCTCCCTCTGGGACTTAGATTTGGAAGAATTGCCAATGGTCTTGCAAGAAGTCATTTCTCCACAAGGACCTTTAGGTATATTGTCTCAGGAAATTAACAAAATAAAAATCACCTGTTGGATTATTCCTGACCTGCTTCTCTTTACTGTTCAATTTCTATATTCAGTATGCCCAGCTTGGCTAAAGAGGAGAGATAATTGGTGTGTGTCCCCATGCTCTATTTCATGTTTTCATCACTCCAAGCATTACTAAAACAGGCTCCCTCCACTACAGCATCCTGCTTCCAACCAAAACTGGTTCCGTCTAATTCCAGAGTTACACTGGAAAGCCACCCTGGGATACCCATAGGTGTTTTTCTCAGTAGCTTATCTGCCACATAATGATGAACTGTTCAGTCTGGCATCTACACAAACAGTCTGTGCTGATCCACAGGTCAAACCCTGAGCTAAGACAAACTGGTACAGTTTCAAAATTAACCTTGGGAAATATGAGTGACCTTCTAAGGCCTCCATTGACATTTTAATCCTTAGAAACTCCTTTACTACGTACAAGGTTAATATTTTCAACAGGCTAGCTGAGTTTGATTATCTGAGTATCATCTCTGGTAATGAAATGGTTTGGAGCTCAGCTATACCTTTATATTGTGTGACAGCCCCAGTTTATAATTGACTTGTAATTATTAACATTTTAATTATCTTGTTTATTGAAAAGTCATAGATGCTCTTTACTCTAAAACCTTTGTTTTCATGTAATAGCCTTGAAGAAATTGAGGATTTTTTAAATATACAAAGCATGATACAGCATGAACTCACCTAGAAAGCATTTCCTATGTTAAAACTCTGAGATGGTAGAGTTGAGTCATACAAAGCATGAAATGTTTACAGCTTCATTAAATGGGCCACAAAAGTGTAAGAAACAGTTATAACTTAGTAGGTATTCTTGCACTTCCCTCAGCTGGGCCAAAGGAATTCCCTTTAATTCCTTCTTAGGGAAGAGTTTAACTTGTAAAGACTCTAATCAATTCAATCAATTACTTTCATCCATGTTCCCTATCAGCCACAGCTGTGCAAGTGTTCATTGCTGTCTGCCCACTGCCTCAGCTCTCCTATCCCCATTCTGTAAGTGCACCCATTTTCATCAAAGTAGCTTTTCCTGGTTTATTAAATAGACTTTTTGCTAACCCAGATTGTTTTGACTGAGAATGAGAGTGTGCGTGTGCGCGCACACGTCCACCAATAGCTCCAGCTCATATGTGCTTTAATTTAACTGAGTTTCCATAAGTTAATTCACCTTTGTCTCAGCTGGGTTGATCCTGGCAGAAATATTTATCTCAAACTGTTTGTGCGTGTTCCCTCTCCCTATCAGCCAAGCCCTTCAAGAGGAACAAGGTGTACATTTGCAGTATGTGCTTGCTGTTCCCGTATTTCTGCCCTCAGAGTGAGCAGCTGTGGCCCTTCAAAGGCAAGGATGCAAAACCATTTTCTTGTCAGGCAAGCAAGGCATTTTTCACTCTCATACACTTGAGAAAGCTCAGTTGCTTCACTATTATCAATAACTAACTGTTTTGTTATAGTTTCTTATGTAGCATTGCAGACAAGGCTGGTTGTGTTAGGCACTGGCCAAACACAGCAACCTTTTGCTTTTCTTTTAATTTGAGGATTGGAAAAAGCATCCCTCAGCAAAAGGCTTTGGTGGCAGTTTGATCCCTGAAAGGGGGCTGCATGTATGGGGGTGTGAGGGAAGGGATGGGATTTGCTTTTTCCCCAGCAGCAACAGTACTAAACGCCAGCCTTGTGCAAAAAACCAAGACAAACTGAAGAGGAGATTCAATTACCCTAGCCCACATACTGAAAAGAAAGCAGGTACTATTCTACAGGGCATTTTGATTTACTCCTGATATCTATAACAGGAACGAATGTTTAGGATCAGAAACCAGACAGACTGAAATGAGAAATAAGAAACAGGAAGAGAGTGCCAGTGGTTAACTAGTAGAACAAATTACCAGGGGAAATGTTGGTTTTCTCATTTCCTGATGTCTTCAGATCTGTCTTTTTGGAAAAAAAATATGTACTTTAGTTTAGCATAAATCAGTGGGCTAATGTCAAGAGAAACATGAAGAAATTGCATGGCCTGTGAAAGATGGGAGGTCAGTCTATGGGGTCTAATGGACTCTGCCTGTTCTGCAGAGCCAAACTCCAGAATAAGAAATAAAGGGTTTCTTTTGCATCTGCAGGCACACGCATCCTGTGTGCACAGAGTAGAGTACCTGCATGCAGCTGGTATTCAGTCCCACATGGGGTTTTTTACTGCTGACCACCACATCCACACACAGCACTTTGCTGCCTGTTCAAAGCCACATGCCAGCTTGTTTCACATCCAGTTCCCAGCCTTTCTGCTTTTCTCGTTCCAGGATGTGAAACAAATTCAAGTTCTTCTCCCTCCTGCTCCACACCAACAATCATCCCAGACAAACAGATTCTGCGCGTCCTAACATGTCCCCTTATCCGTTTTACTACAATACAACTTTTCTGTAGTTTCTTCTGTAGTTTGACAGTCAGATTAGACAAGGAACCCACAAGCACTTGTAACTTTTTGGGGTCCCACTTAGACCACCACCCAAAACCAAGAATGTTTCCTTTGGCAGAGAAATACTAACTTTGCCTCTTATTTCTCACTAGTATCAGTGAGAAGCTCTTGCAAAGCAAAACCTGACTAGCCATTTTCCCCCACTATTCTCCAGTCGCTCAGCTGGTGGGATAAGGTAACCAACAGGCAGCAGGTACAGGCAACTTGGGAAAGGTCTGAACAGCCTTTTGACAAATGTGTTTTTTCTGAATTCCAGCATGCCTAACTTACATATTCCTTTACAGGCCCACATAGCGATCTTCCCAGTAATACCTTTGGGTACCCTATTCCAGCAGTTAAGCCTCAGTTATACACTGCTAATTTTTACTGTTAACAGCCTCTTTTGAACCACAGTGATCTTCCAGGATGTCTTAGCAAAATACTTTTATCACAAACATTGTTAGAACTCCTTCCGCTTCAAATGTTGCACGCAAATTTAGGCAGTAGAGCCGAGTTTTCACCTAGCAAAATCAAATGCCTTCTGTATGAAAGGATAATTACGTCTCATACCACTCCCATTACTATTATATCAGCTAGCCCATCTCCCAGGCAGCTTAGCTTTGGGGGACATGCACAGATTCCCTTCTGCCCACCAACACCAGCATTGCCAAGTAAATATGGTCACCATGTCACAGGAAAACAGAGGTCAAGTACTTCTATAAAGCCACATCGCAATTCATCTACCAAGCAGTAAAAAAAATACCAAAATACCAGTCTTAAACATCCACTCTCACCTGACAGCTACAGTCTCCCCAGACTCTCCCAGCATGAGCGACTCAAGCAATCACACCTGCAGTGACCCACCAACATTTGTTTGCATGGGGTTCAGGGTACTTTCTCTTACACTTCTGCCATCACTCCACTTTCATGCAGGCTCTGTAACAACCAAAAAGGATGGGTTTATTCCCATCAGAAAATTGATACAAGTTCAACACTGCTAAGAGAAAGCAATTAAGCTCAGAAGAGTCTTTGCAAACGTAGCAATGCTCAAGATTTATTTTCATGTGAGAGGAAAATGATGCTAATCCGAAGGATTCAGTGTACAACAAGTGATTTTTAAAGCAACTGGCCTGCTTTTCCCAGGTACCGTTTACTGAAGTGTAGATCAGAGATGACAAGTCCTTAATCTGGACTGAAACGGAAAGCTTCAGTTTTCAAAGAGGCAATAAATATGGTTATCCAGTCTGACGTGATATCAAGCAAATCTAATTTAGGATTCCTTGTGCACTCATCAATGAGCCTGTGCTGACAATACAATGAAATTGAAAATATTCTTTTACTGGAGGAACACAAACACTCGCTAGTGCTGTGAAAACTGTAGGGTTTAACTCACAAAAGTATTAATGAAGCCTCCCAAATACATGAGCCTAGGATGGGCAGGTTGATTTTTACCTAATCTCCCAAATAAGTGCTGGCTTTTTCTTCCCTTACCTTTATGGTCTATCAGTGCCCTTAGCAGTAGCTGCAGACATTCCCTCATCCTCAAGCTGTTCCTGTAGTTCTTTCCCCCCCCACTCCATTTGTATCAGGCTTCTGGGGACAAAACCACTGATTTTCCTCCTCCCCCCCCCGGCCAACCAGGTTATTACAAGGTAGGACGAGGCAGGACTCAAAGCCTGATGAGCTCATATGGAGACCACCTCTGACAAATGCCTTCCTCCCATGCTGCTGACGCCTCTGAGGACACGGGTTTTATTTCATTCTCCCCCTCCAGGGTACAAACATGTGCAGAGTACATCAGTTCAGGCTGTTGCTGCTGTATACTTGAGGCTAGCCCACATCACTCACAAGGGACCCAAAGATTTATCCATCTGCTATGTGAAAGAAGCCAGCCATACTCCCAAGACAGCGTTGGCAGAGGGGGATCTGGTCAGAAATGCAGTGCTGTTCTCCCTGGGTTTGGTGCCTCCAGCAGGTCTCAGAAGTGTTTCACAGCACAGACCTCAGCTTCAACATGAGCTGATTCACTACAGGAAAGCAAACTGAGGAAAGGAAAGCGGGCTAAATTTGCTGCTGTTCTTGCCATATGACACAGTACCCTGGCCAGGACACTTGACAGGAGACAAGAAGCAAGACCTTGAACAGCCCTGCTTAAGGAAGGAAGGCTGTGAGATGTTGTCAATACTTACCACACAGCTGAGGGCAAGAGCAGGCACCAAGGGGAACAGTTTCATTCTCTGCTCTCAGCAATGCAGCTAAAAGCAAACATCTCACATACCTTGAGGTGCATTAATGAAAACACCAGGATTTCCATGGTCTGATCCTGGCCAGGGACAGCACTTGATAGGGGCACGGGGCTCTTCTGAAGATGGGGTGAGGCTGCATGGTCCCAAGCTTGCTAATGTCATCTCCACATCCCGCGTGATAGCCCACTTCTCACAACCCAAGAAGCCCACTGCTTCTGCCAAGGATGCAGCTTTCCTGGGAGCAAGGGCTCTGCTGGAGCAGCTTCCAAGGGCTAAGGTAACTGGGCAAGTTCAGCACACGCGCCTCAGCATCAAGCCCACACGCAACTTGCTTCTTTTCACCTTGTAAGTTTGCCTAGGCAGAAGCAGAGCTTGGGAAAAGTGCAATTAAAATAAAGAAAAATCACCACCTTGGCCTTGTAGTGGGTAATTGCTATTTCTTCAAAGTTATTCACTTCTTTCTATTGGGTCACTCAGTCTAGCAGAAGTTAATCAGCGTTTCCAGACCAGCCTGTGCAGTTTGAGGCACCTCTGACAGCAATAATGTGAGTGTGCAGCCCTCTAGTGCCCACTCCCAGCTATGTTTCAGCATGACCGTGATCCTAACACCAGTGGCCGTGTCCCTGCAGAGCTGCCACATCTTTCTGCCTCTCTGCCATGAGAAGGACCTGTCACTCCTGAAACCACTCCTGATGGGCAGCAGGTCACTAGCTTTGCAACCTGAGGCCCACAGCATCTTTTTTTTTTAATTCTAATTTTGCCTTTCAGCTGCACTCTTCACATGCAGGGTCTGTCCAGGAGCTCTCTTCTCCTGCACCTTCTGCTGTTCCAGCTGCATCCAGCCACAAACCTTCCCTCAGTGTGCAGGGCTGATACACCTGCATTTTTATTGAAGGGTAACATCTCCATCAGCTCGCAATTTTTTCTGATTCCTCTAACTGAGCCACAAGTGCTGAGCATTTCCCCGAACCCCGGGGCGTCAACTCTGACTTGGGATGCAAAGAAGCCCAGGCTTCCTTGGGGTCTCTGCTCCAGCTTCACTACTGCTGTACTTCAACACCCTGCACATGATCCAGCTGCTCCTGTTCTCTCTAGCAGGTGTAACCTCACTAACCCCAAAGGGGCCCAAAGCTGGGTTAGCAGCCAGGATGGCATCAGGGCTGCAGCCCCCGTGCCAGGTCAGCCCTTTGCCACCCACTCAGCACATGCAGCAGCTGTTACCACCCGCACCCAGGGTCCCAGCTAGCCTTTAGGAGTCTTCTCCCCTTGTATCCCCACTTACCTCCACCGCCTGCTCCTGACAACTTTCTGAAGACCCTAGAGCATACATCTCAGAGGGATTCAGCTTTCCCCAGAGCCACACCAGGGATCCAACAGCAAGCTGCCAGGTTTGCCTGCCATGACCTTTATTTGCTGACCACAAGTGCCTGCAGCCTGCCCTACCCATCTCCCGCTGGTGGATCCTAATAAGGCCCAGACCCCATCCCAAATGCTCTCCAGGTGCTAAATGAATCTAGTGTCACCTTCCCCTTCTGCTGCAGCCCTGGAGGCACAGCACACAGGTCTCAGCACTGGGCAGCTTGGTTTAAGGCCACATCCATGGGGAGAGTGGTTGCTCCGCCTGCTGCAGCTCTTGGCGGACACAAAAACCTTTCCTCATCTGTCAGTTATTGCAGATAGAAGTAACCTTTTCTTGTGTGTGATGCTGAGGGCTCAGTTTAGGTGCCTGAGCATCTGCCTAGCACCAGTGGACACCTGAGTGAGCCCAGGGGGGCTGGCAGAGATCTCAGAGGACCCCAGCAGACCCACGTCCTTTTGGAGGCCAGATGGAGCACCACAGGTCACCTCCAAGGGCTCTGCGTCCCTGTGCTCAGGCAGCTGTAGCAGCCCGCTCCTTGCTATAGCAAACCCATATGCAGACTAATCTTTCCTACTCCTGTGTCTAGAGAAAAGCATTTGTTTCCAAGTGTCACCTCTTCCCTGCCAGCCAGAACATCTGCCTGGCAAACTGCACTTTGGGAGCACCCCTGGGCTGCCCTGTGGGGAGCAAAGCTGCTGCCGCCGGCTGTGATAGGTTTAGCCATCCATATTTATTGGGCTGGGGTAGAAACAGGTGCCCTGTCCCAGGACACAGACCCCTCCATGCAGAGCCCTCGCACCTATCCCTGGGGTATCCGGGTCTGCTCCCAGTCAGGTGCTCTCCCGGCAGCTTTCACTTGCCTGGAAAGCTTAAAAAGGCCCAAGTTTGGTGTGTTTTCCTTCCCCACACAGATGATTCACTGCACTTTCCTCTGTAAACAGTGGGTGGATCCCAACTGGATTTCCGGGAGCAACACAGCACTGATTCCTGGCTTAGGGAGCCACAGCTCCGCGCCTCCTTCTTCACGTCCTTCCAACCTGTCCTGCAGCAAAGCACAAGTACAGGAGCAAACCTGTGGTCCACGCACACCTGTACCATGCTTATGGGGTGCAGAGGGCAAAGAAAGCCCCAGCGTGCCCCGAACCAGGTCTCTGGATGCAGGCAAGCTGCTGCGCATCGTGCACCCCTCGCTGCCCGGCACCCCTCGCCACCCACTCGGCCTCTGCAGGCTCCTTTGCCCACCCCAGCAGGAGAGCAGCCAGCCCGGGGAGCAGTCGGGCATCACAACAGGCTCATCGCATCCACCTCATGCTGTCTGCAGAAACCTTGATGCTAGCTAACTGGCTTTCACCTCCCACTGTGCCCTAGTTACAAGATGAGGGCACCATTCGCAAAGAGAAGCACTGGCTAAGCCCAAAATTTTTATTTTTTTCCCAAGGGACCAAGCTAGCAATGCTAGCTGAAAGGAATTACTTAGAGATGAGCTGATATTTCCCTTGGCGCTCCTCATTGGGCATTTGTGGGCATGGAGCAGTGTGGGAACCAGCATGATGCCTGCCCTGGCACCAGGCAAAAGCTTCCCGTCATGTGTAACATGGTCCCTAATCCAAAATCCCTCTGCAAAGCTCCATGTCCTCTCAGATGAGACCTGGGGCAGGCAGGAGCATCCCTGTCAGGAAGGCTGGCAGGGACTGGTGTCACCCACCCAATGTCCCAGCGTGGGGGCAACTGGGGAGGGAAGGGTCCCCCTGCACCCCCATGCCCCAGGCCCAGGCCATGCCAGGATTTTAGCTGCTAGAGGGAGGAGCGGGAGGTTGGATGTCGCCAAGATGGTACACAGAGCTCTGGCACTGTGTGATGGGTCCCAGATCTAGACACAGGCACTGATCTCACCCTGAGATGCCCGAGCCCAACCCTGGGCTGGGACCCATCCTGGGACCCATCCTGCTCCAGCCATGCACAGCGCCTGACCTTGGCAAGGCTCTTTTCAGGCAGGAACATGGTTTTGCCCATCAGGGGGATTTAAACCTTTGGGAAATGTCAGCCCTAGGTGCAGAGTGTAGGGAGAAGCCCCCCAAGACATTTCTGAGGGGAATAAACGCCAAGCCCTTAGATGCCCTTCTGTGGTCCTTTCATTCCTGGAGAAGCTGTTTTCACCCAGTGACCTTTAGGGTGGCCAGTGGGAGACTCCAGTCCTGCCGCCTTTCCTCCAACCCCTCTACCACCCCTGCCAAAACCACAGGCTTCTGCAGGTGCTGGGGCGGGGTTCGGGGTGCTCCCAGCCCTGCATCCTCCTCGTAAGCTGCTCCTCCACTAGCCTAAATCCCCAGAGCAGCATCAGCTGGGCTGGGGCCACCACCTGCAGACCGTCACCCCAAATCCTGCCCTGTTTGCTAATGCAAAGCTCGGAGGGGAACCACCCCCAGCCTGCCTGCTTTTTGGAGATGCTGAAAGGCAGCGCTCCACTTTGCCGATTCTGGTAAGAGGCTCGGCTTCCCCGCAGCCCCGTTCACCTTCACTCTCATTTCTGCTTCACCAGTGCAGCTTTCCCCGCTGGAAAGCCTTCCTGCCTTTTGATGGAAACCCACTGGAGCCAGTGGCAGATGCTGCCTGGCCGCTGGCCAAGCGTGACCAGCCAGGGAGGCTCTGTCCTGGGGGGAAAGGATGCGGCCGTTCCTGTAAGCTACCCGTGACAGCCCGCACAGAGGTGGCGGGAGGGGGGCTCGACTGGAACTTGCCTAGATGCAAATGCCTTCGTAGGAGTGACTCAGCCCTGCGGTTTTCCTCCCTTCTGCGCCAGCAGATTTGGCTCCCGAAGAGCTTCAGGGCTGCTGGCAGGCAGGGCTGTGCTGGCAGCAGGGCAAGGGGGCACCCTTGCCTCCCTGTGCCCCCCTCCCCTTAGCCCTCCTCCATCTCCCAGGCTCCTTCAGCCCCAACTATCCATTTTGGTCCCTCTGCAAAGCTACATGGGGATGGGGAGGGCTGCCGGTATCTATGGACCAGGGCTGGAGGGGAAACAGGAACCTTGAGGGGAAAAACAACCTGAGAAACTCCCTTCCCCGCCCGGCCACACTTCCTCTGGGGCTGCCAGCGTGGAGGGGACTGGTTTGTGCTGCCGGAGCACTCTTAGTGAGGAGCTGCATGGAGTATGAGCTGCCTTCAGCATCTCTTCGGGGGCAGAAGGAGTTGCTCCAGAGGGGTAAATGCCATCTGACCACCAGCCAAACTCCCATTCACGTCCCCTGTTATTTCCATTTCTCCCCTGTCCTGGTAATTTATGAAATCTCACCCAATTTCTGTCCACATGGCCAGAGGGCAGAAGGCCTCAAAGGATGCAAAAAATCTGACATGGGATAAAAATAGCCAGGCAGGTGGAGGGGGAGCCTGAGCTCAGAGAGACACAGCCTGAGCGAAACCCTGGCTGTGTACAGAAAGCTCTGCAGGGAGAGAGGCAGAGCGAGTTCCTGCAGCAGGAAAATACCTACTGCTGGCCATGCCATTGCAACGGGAGGTTTCTTGCAAGACATCACTGATGGTTATAACCACAGCTGAGCTCCTCTGCAGCTGTGCAAATGCTTGGTGCAGGGCTTGGTGAGCAGGAGTCATTCACACTGGCATCCCCAGGGCTGTGGGGTCTGAGTGCATCTGCAAACACTGCAGAAACAGCCCGTCCTGCAGGACACCTCAGTGTGACAGGGGCTGTGCGCGCAACCCTCCGTCCCTCTCCATGCACAAGTGGGGCTGGCATCCAGAACGGAGGGGCCGAGAGCAGGCTGACCACCAGCCGAGCCGCCTGTCCTGCTACCCCGGCTCTGAAGCCACTGGTGCGGCCCCTCAAACCCAGTTTCGAGGGATCAGGCTCCACAGACAAGCCAAGCTACTCGGCTTTTTCAGTGAGGGCATCTCTGGCCTTGTGCTGTCACAGTTTCACAGTGAAAACAAGCACCTGCTGAGCCCAAACTACCCCAAACACCACATCTTTAATCCCAAGGGCAAGGTTGAAAGATGTGGTTTGCCCTGCATATTGCATTTCTCAGTGGAGGAATGAGGGCTTGCAGGCAGTTTGCTGGCTTAGAGGAGAGAGAAAAGGAGAGAAGCACAAGAGCCAGACATGGAATCACACAAAGCCTGATGTTTGTAGATTTAGGTCTGGAGATGGACTGAGCCTCAGCTAAGGCTGAAGCATGGGATTAGCTCTGTATTAGACATCCACGAGTCTATGCTGGAGAGAAACTTTGCCTGGGGAGGCATCCCAGAGTAGCCTCCCGGGAAGGGACCACATCTCCTGGGAAGGGACTGAACCTCAGCTGGCAGTGGAGCTGGGAAAGCTCTTGTCCCCCTCCAGCCCCAGAGGCTGTGGCTGGCCACTGGGACAGTCCTGCAGGCTGCAGCCGTTTCTCTGGTCCCCTTTCCAGGCATCTTCCCTGCGGCACTGGGCAGCTGCACCAGCTTTCGTCCAAAACCCCGCAGTACTGTGCGGCTCAGGCACTCGGAAACCACAGGTCAGCCCTTCCCTTAAGGCCACTTGCTGCTTCAAGCCGTACAACTGCAAGGTGTTTTAAATGCCAGCTAACTTCCGAGCCCTAAAATGCACCTTGGTCCTGCTGGCTAGCTTTCTCTGCAGTCATGGGAGCTGGAAGGTGGGGGTTTTTTTAACTGGCTTTCTTTGGGTGGGCAGGAAAATCCAGTTGCCATCTCTTCCTCTGCCACCCCCCCAGACCTGGAAGGTGGATTTCCTTCCCCCAGGGTGAAGCCCCAGCCTTGTGGTGGGCTGTTCTCCCTGCTTCCCCTCCCATGGACCCCCCAAGGGTGAACGCCCCGCGCCCACTGGTGTTCCTGGCCCAGCAAAGTTGCAGGAAGTTCCCACTTCCCCCCCCCCGATAAACACCGAGCTGCTGCGCTTCCGCAGGGAGCTGGGCCAGGCTGCTCCTCGCTCATGCTTGCTGCCCTCAGCCAAGGGGAAAACCAGGGGGAATCTGGAGAAATGCAGCCTGGGGAGGGCATCGACTCTCGGCTGCTCTAATGTCATGGGGAAGGGACAGGTCCCATGCACTGCAGGGTGAGCCTTGGGGTCTGCTTCTGCTCGCCCACCTCTGTCCAGGAGACCCACAAAAACTGGGAGCCAGGTGGTCACCCCAACTCCAATCACATTTCTTCTCTTCTTCCTCCCCCTCTTCTTCCTCCCATGACCTGCATCAAGCCGGCGAGCCAGTGGAGCTGTACACCCCCTTCCTGCCACCCATGCAGGGTCAGAGCTGCCCTGCTACCTAGCTCACAGCCCATCCCCCTGGCATCAGGCCTGCAGTGCCTTCCCTGTTTGCTCCACTTGTACCTCTCTCCTGCCTGCTTCTCCCCTCATTACCGGGTGGCTTTCCGACTCAGGAGCGCACCAGACCATTCCCAGCAGGCAGAGACATGTGGAGCCATGCTGGCTGGGGCATGCAGGCGGGTGGGAGACCCGTGTGCTAAGGGGGACGGTGCAAGGCAGTGGCTGTGATCAGCCGTGGTACTGGGAAGTGGGAAAACTCTTCTGGGAGCAAGCCTTGTCCCGGGGAAGGCATCAAGAGCAGCGGTCGGAGGGATGTCTGATGCTGTTACCTTAATGTGCTTCTAACCCCAGCAAGGAGGAGTAAGGCAGCCAGCACCGGGGAGGGCAGGGATGTGGCCAGACCCTGTCCCCAATGGCCATGAGGCTGCAGCGCTGCTGTGGGAAGGGCTGAGCAGCCAGCTGGGCCAGCAGATCTCAAGGAAGGAGCAGGGAGACACCCAGCCCTCCGGCATGGGACCCAGAGCTGCTGGGGCAATGGCTGTGGGGAGGGAGTGGTGGGTGCTCGTAAACCGTGTCACGCCCGGGTGCGACCTGCTGTGGGCGGGAGGGCGGCCCAGCCTTGAGAAATAGGAGGTATTTCAGCTCACTGATTCACATGCCAAAGTTCCCGTCCAGCCCCGCTGTGATGGAGATGCAGGGCAGAGAGCGGTGGCCACACAAAGCTGGGGCACGCAGCCGAGCCCACGCCTGGCCACTCGAAAATATACCCTGAGGCCCCGAATTGGTGATGCCAGCTGTTTTTAGGATGGATAAATCTGCGGCTCCAGCTCGGTCACCTCCACGGCACAGCCTTCCAGGTGCTCCCCACCCCAGAAATGCATGGCAGCCCCCAAAAGACAAAACCACTCTGTAAATGTTATCTAAACCCTGTCTAAAGACAGAGGCGGTGCAGGCAGACAGGCATGCTGAGGCATCTCGCCATCCCCTTATCGATTTATTTGCCAATTTATTTATTGATTTGTTCACTGTGGCACAGGAGGCGCAGCAGTGCTCGCCCCACCATCAGCTCAGTGCCGCAGCCTGCACCGGGGCCCCAGACTCCTGTTTCCAAACCGCCGGTGGAGGGGAACCCTGGAGGACCTGACGTCATTTCTGAGCAAAAACAATGGTCGGGCATTCGGCGGCACCCGGGGGAAAGGACAGGAAGAGGACGCTGGCCAACGGGACCTTACAGAAAAGGAGTCTCACCAGGCACATGCGCTCACTCTGCCAGAGCTGGCGGGAACCGGCGGGGGGTACCTGCCCGGCCATAACGTCCCAGAGGACATCAGCTATTGATGTCCCAGGGGAGGGCCACGAGCCCCCTGCGGTGCCAACAGGCATGCTGCTGGATTGAATGCTGGCCAGTGCATTGCCGGACCCATGGCAGTGGCTGCTGCTGGCAGGGCTCTGCAGGCTGAGGACAGACACCGCTCACCACAGGTGTCAGCGATCTGGAGGTGACCCCCACCCTGGCACTGCCACCACTTGCAGAGGCACTGTGTTAAAGGAGGAGGTGGATGGGCTTCGTCAGGGTGAGGCCAAGAGGCATCTGAGTCCCGGGGGGGAGGATTTTCACTCCCAAAGGGGGAAGCTGAGCCGGCCGGGCAGCCACCCTTGAGCTTGTGCCAGGGAGGCAGCACTCAGGCACCCCCTCCGCTTAGCCAGGGAGGAAAATCTCCCCAACCCAGGAGGGTCATGGGGTGCTGGGCAGCCCAGCACGAGCACAGGGTGCTCCCAGCCATGCCACAGCTTCTTGAGAAAGCAGCCCCCTCTCCGGCATCCACCCCTTCCCGGGAAGCAGAGGCTGCTGGAGGCCGCGGCCCTGGCACGGGGATGCCGGTTGCTCCCTCCCACGGCTTCCCCTTTTCTCAGAAAGCCTGGAAACCAAAGGTGAAAGAAGTGGGTGGAAACTGCACGCCGCCGTCCAGGAAGAGAAGTGAGTAAGTCGGCTGCAATATTTAACAGTGCCTCCGGCCCCGCCGCTCGCAGAATCGCCTCGACGGGAGCCGGAGCTGCCGGGTGAGTGCCGGGGTCACACTGTTGCTGCGGGAGGGTCTGCACCAGACTGGGGGGGGCCAGTGTCCCTGGGTGCGGGGTGATTTCTTTGCTGCTGCTCTCCCCAAGGAGCCACAGGCTGGGTGCTGCGGAGGGCGGCTCTCCCCGCACCGAGCAGCCGGGACACGGTGACGTCTCGCGGCCGATGGCAATGCGCTCGCTCCCGGCTGCACGAAGCGGGAGAGGAGGTGCCAGACCCTGCGCGTGGGGCACAAGCATCTGCACTTCTATCCCTGGCTTTTTTGGTGATCTGTGAAACCGGACCCGTTCTGCTAATATTTTAAAGGGTGGGAAGCGGGAGGCACCTAACTGTTCCTGCAGACTTCCTGGGAAGACAAAGTGAAACCCCCCGGGATTAACGCCCCAGCCACCGTGTCAGCGTGGCGCCGGTGGCTGTGCAGCACCCACACGACTCCGCTGCTTGGCTCCGGGCACGTCCCGGCTAATTGAGTAACTCCTGGGCTAATTAGCTGGTAACACCAAAAGGAGGGCACTGCTGCTTTCATTAACACGTAGTGCAATAAATCATTAACAGCCGAGCACTGGCAGTACCTGGGGAGTCCTGGCAAGGCTGCCACGTCCCTCCCGGAGCAGCCGCTCATGCTTGGTCTCCCCTGGGAGCGAGGGAGAGGGGAGCCCTCCAGCCTGCCCCGTGTCCCCCACAGGAGTGAGGGAGGGTGAGAGCCAGAAAGGGCTAAAAGCGACTGGCAGCTCAGGGCTGAACCGGTGCGGCACTGATCTCCGGGTGGCAGGGTTGGCCGTGCACAAGCGTTTGCTTCCCCGTGCCCTCCCATCACCTCCGACATGGCTTGCCGTGGGGAAGCGTGCTCGTGTGGCCATCTCTGCTGTGCTCCAAGGGCCAGGCTGGGCTGGGCTGCTCAGCTGGGGTATTTCAGTTTTGCTGATAGTATTTCCCCTACTTGTTGCAGAGAAAGAAAATGTGGGGTTTGCAGGGAAGGCAAAGTGTACCTCACACAGCCCCACAGACAGGTGGGTGCTGGAGACACGGGGCTGGGGGGATGCCTCCCTGGGGTGGCTCTCATGGTACCTTGATGCACCCATGGGTGCTGCTGCGGGTTCCCTCCAGGGCTCAGCTGCCCACAGGTCCCAGCTGGCCGTTTCCAATCACTGCTGCCCTGGGGCCTCAGAGCCTCCTGCCCCAGGAGCAGGGGCTGTGAGGGGCTGCAGGTTAACTCAGTGCAACACAGAAAACCCCACCGCAGCAGCAGCAGCAGCAGCCTGCTGGGCACCCACTTGCCTGGGGTGTCTCTTGACCAACCAGTATTTTCAGGCTGAGGTCAGGAGCCTCGAGGAGCTCTTGACTTTTTGGGTCCTGCGCTGGAGCCCATCTTTTCCCTGGTGCCTGCTCCTGGGCACATCTGTCAGCTTCAACAAGCTGTCACCCGGCTGCTAAGATCAACATCAGCGTCTCAAATCCAGACCTCTCCCAGAGGTAGGACAAGCCCAGGACAGCCAGCACGAGAAGGGGATGTGTACCAGAACCAACAAGGGGACCCCACACATCCCAAGCCAGGCAGAGAGCAGGATTTAAGCAGTGCAGGGTCCCAAGGGCTCCCACCCCAGCATTAGGGGAGGCAGATCACAGTGCGGCTGTGAAACCCCCACCTGCATGGCAGGCAGCTGGGCTGATGCAATCCTCCCCAGGGCTGAACTGGGGCAATGGGCTCAGCACGTGCTGGTCACCCCGTAGCTCAGTGCTGCATCCTGACATGTCCTCAAGAAAACGCGAGGTCAAGCTGGGGCAGGGCACCTCCACACCAACAAAATACCCAGCACCCGCATGGCTCCTGCATCTCCATTCATCCCTGCCCTCCCTGGCGTTGCCCAGTGCCCTGCTCCGGTGCAGGAACACAGGGCAAAGCTGGAGACTGGAACACCAAGGAGCAAAGGCAGAGCCCAGAGGAGGAGATGTGCCCGGCACACGCAGCGCATAGGAACCTGCACAAGCATCCTGAAAACACCATGGAAGCACCTGCTCTCACGAGAAGGGATGGGTCTGGAAGCAGGAGGTTGGCTAGAACTGTCCCTTTGCCCACTGTGCAGGAACAGGAGCCCAGCACTGCTGGAGGGGTAGGCACAGCATCCTGCACCCCATGGCTGCCTGTGGTGCCATGCCCCACGGAGAGTCCACATCACTCCCCGCTCCTTGGGGCCCCTTGGTCCCAGGGGTGCTGTGGTTGCCATATCATGGGGACATTGCTTGCAGGAACAGCCAGGAGTGAAAGAGAAGAGTTGGAGCTTGTCTGAGATTGCATTTTGACCCCTCCTTTCCCAGCTTGGCCCCTGTGTGCTTCCCATTGCACCTGGGTCAAACTGCCTCTGGTGCCTTTTGGAGATGGGGTGCCCCAGCCCCAGCACCCACAGGCAAGACACCAAAAGTAGCTTGCTGGAGCTGTCCCTGCCCCATCCCAGGGAGGGTAGGGGCACAGGGCATGGCAGGATGCATGCCAGGCAGCTGCTGAGCTGTCCCATGCAGCCCCAGCACCCATGTCACCTCCCTGGGGCCACGGAGCAAGGGAAGGGGATAACTGCCAGAGCACCATCAGGGAGGGCTTGTTGGGGTCAAACCCCCATCCTGCTCACCCGCCTGCCTGCTTGAAACCCTTCCCCTTTCCTTGCAAACCAGCCCATGGAGGAAGATGGGGAGGAAGGCTTTTCTCTCACCTCCACCTTTCGGTTCCTGAAAGCAGCAGTTGCTCAGAGCGGCTGAGGGCTTAAGGTGGGCGGCCAGCACTTTGAACAGCAGCGATCCTTCAACCCTTTTGGGGTAAATGCCTCGGAGAGGAGTTTTACAGCTTAAAAAATAAAGCACAAAGGATTTCCATGCGTTTGAGTAGCTAGGGGCTGCAGGGTGACCACCCCATGGCGTAAGCTGGCCAAAGAGCAGCCCCAAAGCACCCCATCCCTACCAGCCATCGCAGGCTGGCAGGTCTGCTCCCACCCGGCTGTAGTGTCTCTGGCAGGCTGCCTTCCTGCCCCGCTGCCTTGCACAGGCCCCTGCCTGCAGAGTGGGGGGAGGAGGAGGAAGGGAGAGATCACCCCACTTTTCTGAGCTTGGGGGGCTCAGAGCTATTGAAACCTCTCTGCCATGCCACGGTGGTCTGAAAAACAGTGTGGTGCACAGCCAGGTCCCTGAGCCGCCTCTTTGACCCTGACCACCCATGGCAGGGCAGGGGGACCCTGGTGTAAGGCTCTGCTTTACCCCATCTCCCTCCACTGCCATCCCTCCGGGTAGCCCCTGCAGTACTGCTGCATGTGGTCCCCAGGATGTGCCAGGGCTGGGACCCACAGCCTGGGACCCCACGGCTTTTGCAACAGGGCTTGGCTCCTTTGGGACACTTGTCAGGATGGTGAGTTCACGCTGCCCCAGCTGAACTCGGATTCCCCACAGATGAATTAAAATAGAGCCCCGGGCAGGGTGTTGAGCAATTGTGGAGTCGGCTCCTCACGCTGACAGTTGCTTGGTGCTTCCCCCATCAAAATTTTTGCCCGTGCTCCAAAGCAGCGTGTGTCATTTCCCGTCTCTTCCGCGGATCCATCAGACCCGAGGGCTCCCCTCCTGCACTGCTGGCATACAGGCAAAGGGCTGTAACTCTCTCCCAGGGGTTACTCCTGCCCGAGCCACCCTCAGCCACTGTCATCACAACTGTGTCAAACTATTGCCAAGCCCCAAAAAAGCCTATCCCTGCCTTTCAGCTATCAGCTCAGTCCCTGGGTTTGAAAATTAACATCTGTTGAGGACCGAGGCTGCCCAAATCTGCCGGCAGCATCAGCACCTCCACGGCTGTTCACGGAGGTCCCCACGTGTCCCCTGAGTCTGTCCCTCCATGCACGTGATCTTTGTAGCCCAAACTGGAGGGTGGGGGCAGCAGGCAGCACGTGTGTAGTTGTGGAGTGCACCAGCATGTCCCAGCTTGGCCCAGACCGAGACCGATCCCTCCCTGGATCCACTCTTTATGCTGCCTGGAAAAAGCCTTTCACTGCTTCGTTTTAAGCTGCAGAATTACCCTCTGTCCCTTCCCAGACCCAAACAGGCAGGCTCCCCTGCCTCATGGTCCACTTGCGGTATCACCTGCCGCACAAACCATCTCCATCCATCAGCTGGCACATCCCAGTTCCAGAGGCTCCTGTGAGTGCTGGTTTCGGTATGAGCAGAGCAGAGGGCTGGCGCCCAGGAGCGCTAGGCTGCTCCTGCAGTGCTGAGCATCCCCCCACTGCCCCCGGCATGGTTGCACCCCATTTTCAGACACACTCGCAGAGGAACAGTTTAGACTGAGGGATGTGTTACCACCCACGCACAGGGCAAACATGTAGGCGGGATTCCCAATGCACCTGCGAATACCAGCCCCATCTGGAAGAAATGGTATTTCTCTTACAGCTCCAGCAAGTTTACAGAGCTCAGGGCTGACCTGAAGCTCTGCAGCAGCTCCGAACGACAGGACAACACGTGGAAGCAGTGGAAAAAAATAGCAGCCAACTTGAGCAAAGTTTCCAAAGAAAGCCATGGCTGCGTGTGCTGCTTCTGGGGTGAGAGTGAGAGGTGCCAGAGTCGTCTCCTTGCAGCAGCTTCCAGTTGCAAAAATCTGTGTCAGCTCAGTGCCTGCACTGTGTCAGCAACATGATGAGCTCTTTGCTATTTTTTCCCCCCTTGCAGATGGAGACGGAGCTGGCTGGGGCCAGGGGAAGCTGACTCGCACTGGCTGCTTGGCTCTGAGAACTGAATTCCATAGGCGTTAAAGCCTCCAAAAATGCCCTATGGATTCAGTTCTGCAGCTGGGCAGCAAATGAGCCTCAAACCTTCATCAAGCGAATATAAGCGTGAGCTGTTCCTGCAAGAAATGTGCAAATCTTTGCTCCCACAGAGACCAGAGTAGGGATGGAGGTGAGTTACAGCCACCATGGGAAACCCTGTGTTCAGAGATCCACTCTAGGCAGTGGCCATTTGTGGCAGGCTTTCCCTCAAGGGAAAAAAAGCCCAACTAGAAAATGTTTTCTTCCTTCTGGAAGTGAAATGGCACTTGAGAAAATAAATACGTTGCTGCCTCCTGATGTACTGCATGTGATTGTAAGCCTCTGCTAAAAATACACAGTTAGAACAACAGCCTGGGTGTGCCCAGCAATCTCCTGTTCAGAGTCTGGGCAGTGAAACCAAACAAAACTTTGGAGAAGATAAACAGGACAGGACAGGTAAAGTTAAGGGTTGTGCCCCCTCTCTCCCTGTGGGCCCCAGAGATGTCCCCAGCAGGAACAGGTATTCAGAGAAAGCTTTTGTAGAGGCAACAGGCTCTCCTTCCACCCATCCACCATATACCTCTGGGAGACCTTGGCTGCCCACCTTGAGTTTTGGGGACATTTTCCACCATAACACAGTGCAAAGCTGCCACCAGGAATTTATTGGCTGAAGGAGTGGCATTTAAGATAAATTATTATCTAAGTCCCAGTAATTTATGTAGCATCCGATCATCACCATAGGGCAAACCTCATGCTCCCTCTCACCTCGCCTAGAAGAGCTGGTTTGCACCTGCTCCAGGATCTCACCTAAAGCAGCCCCTTCCCAACACCCTTCCCACAGCAGGCAGCATCCAGCTCCAACAGCCCAGCTGTGCCCTGCACCAGCTATAAGGGATGGGGAAGAAACTCCTTCCAGCACCCCCTCAGAGTGCTGCACTGCCCACATCAGGATCCAATGCATGAACTTTGGGTTCACTGCTTAAGCTGCTGGAAGGACAGGGAGTGCAACACCAGCACTGCAGCAAGCCTGCCAGACCGGGACAGCAGACATCTAACTGCACATCTCTAATCAGGATGCCCTGCTTAGCCGAGGAAGAGTAAAAAAAGACAGGAATTGCTGCATTTTTCCTATATTGGGTAGCTAAAGGCATATCTGATGAGCCACCAGTCATTAGTGGAGGGCTTTTCTGGCCCATTCAGTAAGCCCCACAGCCACCACCACTTGCAACACAGCCAAGGAACATCAGCTTGGTCTGAGGTTTCTGCAGCAGTTTTCTGGTTCAGCCCTCTGGCAGCTTTAACTGGCAGCAGAGTTAACCTATTTCCAAGAAGCTGATTAGGGAAGGGGAAATCCAGATAGTTGCCGAGACAATCTGGCAATTACTTAAAAACTGTTGCATTAATTTAAAAAAATCCACTTGCTTTGACTTTATAGCAATTCAAGGCCACCAAGTTCAGCCTCACAGGCTTTCTCCTTTGCTATGCAGATGGGGAGCACCCAGTTCCCTCCTGCATAGAAGGCCTTTCTCCCCTGTGGCATGTCAGGGGGAGGCTACAGGGAGACAGAGCAGGTCTCCTGTATGCTTAGAAAGTCCCTGCTTGTCCCCAAAGGGGAAGCTGTCAGGCAACAAACGGGGCAAGGCAGGGTAGCCACCACAGCTGGGCAAGAGCCACATCAGAAGTCATCCCTAACTTTGCAAAAAGGAGTCAGATCAGGTTGCAAGCTGTTCACAGGAGAGACTGCTGTCAGGTAGCTAAAAACCCAGAAATATAAGAATTTGCATTTGGGTTTTTTTGTTGTTGTTTATTTATAATCATTTAAAAGGTACAGTAGTTTGCAAGCAAGTCAGACCCAGCCCCTCACAACCCTCCAGGTTTCCAGCACAACTCTGAAGTCCACCCTTCCAAAAGGCCAAGCTGTGGAAGTGCTGTAGTTCACACAACTCCAGTAATCTTGCTGGAGAGCCAGCACCTCCAACCAGAGCTGAGTCAGACCCAGAGCAGGGCCTCAAGCAGCAATTTCAACAAGTACACATGGCCAGGAGAACTGAGCACTAGGTTACCAAGTGTGAGAAGATGGGGACACAAAGATCTTCCACCAGCATATAGGGAAGTGCTGTGTACAGGCATCACATGGTGATTAAGCACAACAGTATGGTCATAAACAGCAGTGACAAGATATGCAGTCAATTGCTCTTCACAGTGTTCAAGAACCCCTCTGTCCCCTGGGACCTACACTGCCCCCAGCCTGGAAGAAATCCCATTTATCTCCTTAACCAAGTGCCAGGAAGGGAGCCAGCTTCCAGGACCTTCCCTTGGGCAGGGTAGGAAGAGGTCCACCTTCTAATCAAGGGCTGCTGTCTGCAAATCCCCCCACCAGACTGTGACCACTCAAGCAAACCAGTGGAAATTAAACTTTCACTTCAAAATCAGGACCGAAGAGCTGATCCGGCAGACAATCAAGTGCCATGTGGTTTCTTCACAGGATGGGCATTGTGCATCAAACAGGGTAAAGCTGCCATAAGCTTGTGGAAGATGGGGAGCAATTAAAAGCCAATGGGAATGGTGGCATTCATTGGTTGTACTACTTGCCAGCTGCACCAAGAACAGCTGCTAACTGGCTCTCACAAGTGCTCTGGAGCATCTGTCCATCAGGTGACTGACCACATCAATGTCTTGGTTTCTTTTTCTTCTTACGGTTCCGGTCCTCGCTGCTGTCATCTGCCTCACTAGCACTGGGTGTCACAGCCTGCTGGATGACTTTTTTTTCCACTGCATATACCTGCTCTCCTGCCTTGGGGTCTCCCTTGACCAAGAACTCCCCTTTCCGGTAGGTTATGGAGACACTGGTCCGTGGGTAGGTGCCGTAAACCCTCCGGAGATCATCCTTCACAAATTCTGGGAGGTCTTTCCTTGGTCCAAACACCTTTCCAAGCTTCCCCCATTGAAGTTCCCCTCTCATCGTGAAGCCTTCTGGCCACATGTCTCGATACTGATCTGACCTCTGGTATGCAGCGTAGGGATTGTAGCTTGCATAGGGATTGTAGAGAGGGATTGGGACCACAGGAGGGAAGTGCCAGGTGTAGTACGGACGAAAGTAGGGATTGGAGGCACTGTAGAGATGATGATACTCCACCTGACCTCCCACATAGTCAGGGTAGCTGTTCCGGTCCACCACAAAGGCAATGGGTTGGCTGTAGTAGCTGTGCATGTGGATGGGAGGGAACATCATGGAGCTGGTCATGTCTTCTGGTCTCCCAGTCCGCAGCGGTGGGTGGGTGTAGGCAGAAGGTGGGATCACGGTTGGGGAATACTCCCGCGGCACAAAGCCAGACTGGTACATGGTACAGGAGCTGGGGTTCTACACAGGGGACGTTTCTCTAGAGCAGTTGCTGAGTCTCGAAAGCTGTGAGGACAAGGGAATAGAAACAATTTACATTGGTTATATACATTCCAGAACCAGACTGAATAAGGAGATATGCCTAGCACTGTAAGCATACCAACTAGTTAATAAAACAAGCTCTCTGCATCTGCAGCTTGCAGGAGCAGTAACATGCCAAGAACAAGCAGAGCCACACTGCCAGCAACTGCCCGTTAGCTGCTCAGCAAGACTCATCATTTAACACACCCAGATCTTGGAGTTACAAGGACAGGAATAAGCTGGCATAAAAGCCACTGAGGGTGGAAGAGATGGCCTCACATCTTCGTGACATGGCTCTGCACTGCTGGGAGGCAGCAGACAGACTGCAAGAAGCTAGAGACTCTTGAGCAGGCATAAAAATGGGGAAGGCAAATGCAAGTGAAAGAAGCCCAAAAATAAAGAAAGCCAGCAAAGAGAGGAAAGAGGACGCAGCCCAGCCCTGCTGCAATCATTTCAGCTCCCATCCTGCCCAGACAAGGAGATCTTAAACAAATAAAAAAAAACCCAAAACACAACTGTCCTTGACTCTCTCCCCCATCCTCCCAAAGCCCTTCTTCTACTCTGATAAGCAAACAAGAGCTGTGCCTACTATTTGTTTCTAGAGCAAAATCCAGGCACATGTACATTTCCTCTAACAAGTTCTCATGTGAAGGCATCTTGTTTTGGTCTCAGTAGTTATCATTCACATTCAAGTGTGCATTTATCTTGAGCAACTCTGACCCACAACTGAATTTGTTCCTGCCCAAACCAGACAATCCAAGCACCTCCAGGGCATTAAGCAATGTCCTCCCATGACTCATTATCCTCTCCCCAAGGACAGGAAGGGAAGCTGTACATAGCATGGGGTTTTTTTAACAAAAAAAGTTTGCTACCAGAGACAGGAAAAGACTATACACAGAACTAAAGGCTGCAAGATTTTTTTTTTTTTCAGAGTTCAGATCCTGCAGGCTCTTTTTGCTTCAGTCTTAACTACAGAGTTGCCTCTCACACAGGTGTTGATCAACAAGGTAAGATGAAACTCATCCCTCAGTTCAGTGCTTTCCTCCAGCCTAACAGGAAATTTGGCAGTCCCCTAAAAACCTGCTTGCTGCAAGCAACGCTGGGTACTACACAATGGAGGTGTTTCTTTTTTCAACCACCACAATTTGTTCCTGTCCCTTGAGGTTTGTAATCTGCACTAGCTCAAGCCTGCTTTTGCCATGGGTGCCACGCTAGAAGTCTACCTCCTGCAGAGGGGAACAGCACTAAGTAATTTAGACAAGACCAGGCAGTACCCTTAAACAAGACCTGCAGCCTAGGAGCCAAAGCCCATCATAACTATCACATCCTCAGATAAAAAAAGAAAGAGAAAAAAGAATTCACAACATACTCCATTTAAAGCCATTACAAAAAAAAAGAAAAGAAAAAGGCTCAAATAGCTTCAAGTAAAGAAAGCAAGCTTGAATAGCTTTGACTGAGGTCTCCCCAGCTCACTAGCCAGTGTTGGGGAGGAGGAGAGCAGGCACTGTGATGTTTTCTGCATGTAGCCCAGTTAGAACAGAGCACAGCTCAGGCACTCACCAGGCAAGGACAGGGCTGGGTGCATCTCTGCTTGAGGGCTCCTATAAGTCTCTTCCCGAGTTTGCCTGACCACTCTGAAAAGGTTTAGAGCTGAGCCTCCTGCAGCAAAGAGCTCCGCTGCACACTGTTTGAGCACACTTCATTAGATCTTTATTGAAAGGACACCATTAGCTAGCTCCCAAACACCTTGCCTGCCTAACTTGCTCAGAACCACCACAAAAATCCAGAGGGGTATTGTATGTCAATGGCAGCACAAGGTGGGTAAATGGAATAAATGGTCTCTTCTTAAAAAGAGTCTCAGTGCCTCCTTTAATCCAGTTCAGCCCTGCATCCCCAGTGAGATTCACAGAATCATTTCCACAGATCCGTTGTGTTTCAGAGCAGGCAGTCTGCACTGAGAGCACACAGCTATTGCATCCACTGAGTAAAACAAAGCAAGCCCAGCTTACCCCTCCTGCTGGATCAGTGTGCTGCTTCATGCCAGTTTAGGACAGCTCTGGAGAAGCTGTTCTCATCTAGCTGATGACCAGCTCTTGGTCAAAAGCTACAGACAGCCCACCTACGACCCACTATAGCACCTTGCATTTTGGCTGGCAGCATCAGTGCTCCCAGGTCTTCCCTGCAGCTGCAGGAGAAGGGGTGACAGGCCATCTAAATCGCTCAGGTTTTAGCACTGAGGCAGCCCAAGCACAGATGTTGCTTTTATTTTGCACTGGAAAAAGATAAGGGGAACAAGCTGGCAGCTCAACAAGGCAGGACAGCCCACAAGCAGCAGCAAACTGAAGAGAAAAGAGAGAGAATGAGATGAGGATTAAGCAGGGCTGGGAGTGCTCCAGGGCAGCATTGCCACATGGTGAACCACAGAAGTGAAGACATTTCCCTGGAACCAGATCACCCAGGAGGAAGGTGTTGACAGCTGACACAGCCTGGACAATACTTCACAGCCCCGGAGGAAGTTTGCAAACCCATCAGGGCAAGCCTTGGCTCAGCGGCTGGTGCTCTGGCTGGCTTTGCCTTTCCTGGGCTCCACTGCACAGCTACCTGGCTCTGCCCTGTCCCTGCCTGCTCCGTAGTACAGAGCTCTCCCCCTGTGCCTGAGCACCAGAGCTCTCAGGATTGCCCCGACACAGGCTTACCTTCGCAAGCACAAGGGGCCAAGTCCCAGCTCCTGGCTTGCAGGGCACAGTGCTGCTCTGATTCATTAGGTGTGTTGCAACAAGGTTTTGATATGCAGGAGGCACAAGGCTCCTGCCCTCCCCCTCCAGAGCTGCAGCCTTGTGCTCCCAGGGGCTGACATCATGGTTTACCCCACCATTACACCAGTGCCTGTTGTTCCATATTGACCTTCAGGCTGCTTCAGCTTCCAGAGGCAGGTTTGGGGAGACCAGTGCTGGAGCAAAGGACTCTGCAGGGCTGAGCTAGGGTGTGACAAATCCATGCATGTAGGAGAAGAGAGGGCTTTGAGAGTGCCAGTACCAGCTTGCCTGACCCTGTCCCACACTCACTGGGAAGCGAGAGCTGGTAGTGCTTCAGGGAAAACAGGGTTTGCCAGGAAGGGGATCTTTTGTTAGACCATCTGATGGCCAGAAGGCTTCAAAAGTCAGATGCTTAAAAACCCCCACCCCCAAATACCAGCATTACCTAGTGGTACACCTTAAGAAAAGGGTCCAACCCCCATTCAGTCTCTCCTCCCCTTCTTCAGCTACTCCCCACTTGTTTCTCAGGTGCCAGCAGCCAGAATCTGCCCTGGCTTTGCAAGTAAATATCCAACAGCCTCCAGTTCTTGAAAAGCAGGGGGAGAGAGCTGGAGGCTGAATATAGGACCAGAAGGAGAGAAGGGATTCTGGCTGACCCATTACTTCAGGCTACCATCCACTTTCTTCCCTTGCTCCAATTTCAAGCTCTGCTATGCATTGGGAAAAATCACTACATCCATTGCCTGGCACCTGCATGTTCTGAGCAGGAAAAGTGCAGAACAGTCCTTAAAGCTTGAGCTGAGCTCTGCTCAATGCCTTGGTCCCAAGAGCCACTAACAGCCATAAATATACACCAGCTCCTTGGTGGTACAGACTGAAAGGGTGGATGGGCAGGCACCATGCTGTGCCTGGGAGCCAAGCCTCTGCAGCCAGGGCACTGGGAGCTGTGGTTGCCAGCCTGGAGCAACAAAGGACCAACCCAGTAAGAAAGGCCACAGTAAGAGGCAGGGCAGCCTCTCCCTTCAAGCCTTTCCAACAGTTTTGACCTTGCTGGAAAAGGGTTCAGCCCCACTTGGCTGGAGCTGAATGAGAAGCCAGGCACAAAAAAAGGAGAGAAAACTCCCAAAAAGGTCACTGCCAGCTGAAATAAGATCTTAATTTCTCAGCTTGGTGAGAACATGATACTTCAGACTCTTCCCAAGCTTGCCAGAGCTGACTCGAGCAATTCCCTCAGCCGCTGCCCAGCCATCTGGCAGGGCCTCTCCTTCCTCACACATCTTGGTGCAGGTCAAGGAGACTGACACCACAGCTCCCAAAATACTTGATCTGCCAAGCAAAGCCTGCTTCAGTACCAGCTGACCCAGACAGAGTTGCTATGGAGCAATCAAGCAATGCCTGCAATACAAAACCAGAGAGTACACTTGATAGTTCAAGTACAGAGAAAATTTTGTTTCACCACTCTATTACACAGTTACAACAGGTGATAAATCCACCACTAGTTAATACAGAAATGCTCAAGGCTGGTAGGGCTTTTCTAGTATCTAAAGCAGAAGTTACTTCGTAATGGTTTTGCTTGACATGTCTCAGGGTAGTAGAGTTTCACTGTCACCCAAGCTAGCTTTGAATTTCAGGAACTTTCTGTTTAGGTAGTTGTGGAACATGAAAACCACTGTGAGCTACAGAAAACAGAGGAAAGTGTAAACATTCACGTCCATGCCAAACTGCCTATTCTCTAGAAGAGACGTTAAAGTAAGCCTGACTGTAGCATGGGCATAGATCAACATACAAGGTGTGCCACAGTATCCAACACATGAAACTTCATACAAGTATCTCACTTATCTGGAGAGATTGGTTTCACCAAGACCAACAGTTCAAAGAGTGTCACCAAGTGTTCTGTCCACCTGAAGCAGCAACCAAAGTTAGCTGGGTCCTCAGGTCAGGCTGGCAGTTTGAACAGGTTAGATGCTTCCTCAGCGTATGCATACTGCAAGCCAGCAGAACTGTAGAGACACTCAGACCACAGGAGAGGACACAGCCATCTATTTTACTCTAAGTCTCAACCAAGACTATTCTTGCCTCATGCCATTGCCCTGTGATCAGCTCCCAAACAAAGAGAATGGGGGATCCCATTAAGTTACCTTTTCCTCTCTACTGTTCCAGCACCCAAACTTTCAGACTGTTCTTTCAGGCTTTCTTCCTGCCCTATTCTTCTCCCCACCCCACAGAAACCACAGATCTGTTGCCATTGCCCTGTAGCAACTCCCAAGAGTACAAGCATGAATACTGCAAAAGCAATGTTTTCCCCTAATCAAGGGGATGAAGAAGTCATGAGTTATTTCCAGTTAGTCTCCCCATTTTGAGCAGACTCTGCAAAATTGTTGCCATCTGACAAAGCTTTGCCAAATGCCTGCCTTGGAGAGAAAAAAACAAAACAAAAACCACCAACCCAAAACTTCAAGGACTGTTCTGGAAAGAAAAAGTTAAAATAAAACCTACTCAAACCTAAGGTTTGTCCTCCATAGCTCTGGTGTCAGAGTCCCACACACTTATCCAGCATTCTAGTAGCTGGAGACAGTGCATAGGATAGCATTACAACAAAGAAGTTTCTTTTTTTTCCTTGTCGCTTCCACCTCCCCATTGCCAACATAAGATCATGCTCTGTGAGTTCTTTGAAGAAAGACCCACCCAGGAGAAGACTCCCAAGTACTTCTTGGGGAGGTGGGAGAGCAGCACAACACTATAGCTTTGCTTCTCCATCACCAGTACTAATCTGTAGGACAGGGGCACTTGGCTGCCTTCCTAAAAGGGATGCTCTTGGCAGCAACACAGGAATTCAAGGCAAGTGCAATAGCTCATTACAAGCTGGGTCCTTTCAGGCCTTAATTTCCACCTAGGGGAGCAGATTCCCACACTAATGCTGCTTAATCATGGAAGCACTTTTGGGTTTTGCACCCCCTTCTTCCTAAAGGTAAAAAAGCACCACATATGCTACACTCTCCAAGAGAAAAGCAAACACACACTGTCCCAGCAAAGCACTCCAAGGATTGTTAAATAATTCCACAGGAGGTTACTACATCATGCCTAGTACAACAAGGTGCCATAAGGCAGTGGCTGGTTAACAGTAGTACAAACCAGGGCTGCAGGGAACAGGTCTTGCCTCCCATTTGTCTGGCAAAGCCCACCACAACCTGAGAGGAAGGTTGACTTCTTGGAAGAGACAAGCTCTCACTGCATCTAGAAAGGGAGAAAGATGCTGTGGTGGGGTGAGATGAAATGGGGCCATTTCTGCCCCACTGCTGCTCACACACTGCACGCCTGTGGCCTCTTGGCAGCACAGAGCACAACCTCAATGAGGGCAGCAGCCTGCCAGCTCCCATACTCAGGCAGCACAGCAGGCCAGCTCAGGAGGAGCTCTCTGCTTCAGACTTGAGCCCTGACTGCCACCATGGTCACAGGTTTCTACACGCAATTCATTTTCTATAAAGCCACAGCACATGTAGCAATAACCTGCTTCCTGCAGGCAGAGCTGGCCCTGCATACCAGGAGCTGGGCGGCTATTACACACCAGTGTCTCCTTACACCAATACTCTCAAATATTCCTAGATGGAAAGTTTGGTGAGGCAGAACACACAGCCTCTGCTTCTCAGAAAAGAGGTGAAGTTATATGCCACGCTCCCTTGTGCGGTCTAGTGGTAACACGTAAAGGAAGATAACTGATACTGAAAGCAGCTTGAAAACAGCCCACAAAAAAGAAAAGGGCTTTGCAGAGAAGAGCAGGTACTTTGAATGAAAGCTTAATGACTCCCCAAAGAGCAGTAAAGCTACAAGGTGGAAAGTGTTTGAGAGAGATTATAAACAGAGATTAGTAGAAACTGGAGAAACCCACCAATCCAGACAGTTTTTAATGCTTTCACTAAAAGGTAAATACAAAAGCTATTTTGGTAGAATCAAAGAAAACAGCAACACAGGGCAGCAGACAGATGGAGATGGCTGTGGGCCCCCTGCTTGCCCCCAGGGTACAGAGCTGGACAGGAGCAGCAGCTGAGAGGTGACACCCTCAGCCTGACAGCAGGGCAAGCAGCCCAGGTTTCCAGACTGGACCAATTCCTTCACCCACTCATCTCTGAAGCTGTCTAACAAAAATTTGGCTTTGTGAGCACAGCTGAGGAGCCTGGAACACCCCTGAGTGGCAGGGTACTGGTGCATAGGCTTTGTAGAGTGCAAAAAACGCTGGTCTACAAGACTCTTCAGCCAGGAAGAAGCCTGTTTGCTCCTCTGGCACTTTAAATGGTACAGCTGGCACTGGAGGAAGGCCTAAAAGCAGCCTCATCTCCTTCCCCTCCCCACACCACTCACCCAGTCCAAGAAACTTCCCCAGCAACACTGGGGATCTGACCCTGCTTCCCACCATACCACAGGAGGGACCTTTCTGTCAGGAACTACTTCACTATCCAAATTCTTACAGCTGCCCAAGCCAACTGAAAAGATACCATGAGAACAGCTGATACCAGAGCTCCTTTTGGGATGAACAGCCTAGAGGACCTCAGACACACCAAATCCCTCCTCCAGGAGGAGCAAGCTGCTACCGTCCCAAAAGGGCATCCATGCAAAACGTACTGCACTTGACACTCCCCTCCAAGAAATGGGCTCAGAACCACTCCTTGCTCTTGCACCACGAGCAATCCCTTCAGCTCAGCCAAGAGGGACGATTTAACTTCTGAAGCCAGAAGACCCCAGTCCTCACCCTGCTTCCTCTGAACTCTGCTGTTACTAGTGCACCATGAAGAAGAGAGCTCTAGCTGGCACTGGTAACTGCAGAAACAGCAGTTAATACATAATACAGTTAGTCACCCCTTATATAGGCCCTTTGAAGAGGGAGTAGATCTGTTTCAGCTATTCAAAGCAGCATTCCCAGAAAGCACAGAAATCCAGCGTGGGTCTGGCATTTATTTCTGAGGTCTGTGCAAAGCCCAGACTCTGTATGAGGTCAAAACACCAGGAAAAGCCCTAGTCATCACAGAACAAGTCTTTACTCGACTCTGATGATCTAAAAACCACCCCCTTGCATAACTGTGCTCAAATAGCAGTCAAAATGCAACTTGCTGCTGACAGAGAGGTTTGGAGCAGCCACTCCTCCTACTCTTACTGCAGCTGCTGGATAACACAGCAGGTCTGAAACAGCTGCACTGCCAAGAATAAAACACGGTGAGTGTTACCAAAGGGTCACTGCATCAGCAGGCAAGGGTCTGGAAACCACCCCTGCCTGCTGCCAAGGCAATCCTGACACCATCACCCCTTCAGCCTCTCCCTGGGTAGAGATGTCTGCTGCACCAAGGTCTAGATTTTGGACACACTCCAAGCTTTCTCCTTTCTTGACATGTCCTACTCTCAGCATAGCCTAACTTTTGTGTTATTAAGGCTCCCACCACTACCAGTCTCATCTTCCTAGTAACCACTGCAGGCATCCTTTGTATCAGGCACTCTTCCTCACCTGAAGTTCAAATCTCTGTACCTTATGTGTCAGGATCCCAGTCAGCCCTACCAAAAGCCACCACCTTTTTCCTCATCTAAACCCTTTCCCAGACACAGCTCTGTATCTAGACAATACCTTTTTTCTTTAATTGAGCATCTGCACTCCATAGTGTTTAGTCCCAGTGATCGCCTCCATGTTCAAACACAGCCTGCACAGAGATCCACTCCTCCTCTCACTCAAGAGTTCATCTGATAACCATCATCTCCATCCACAAACTCTCTTCTTCAGTGAAAAGATCTCAGTATCACCTCAAGCTTCCAAATCAGGATATCCTGGACAAGCTCCCAGCTGTCACTTCTGCCCAGCTGTTGCCCTTCAGATTGCAGTCTTGAGACAACTGACTCGGGAGACTTAACTTTTATCAATCACACCAATAGGTCAACTGAATGATCAATAGCCTCATTAACACACCACCAGTACCTCATGGTTATTTGTATCATTTTGCACACAACTATGAGGCTACTAATCAAGTCTTATGAACCCCACATGACTGCTATTGAGTTACAGGTGTGTCACCCTTCCCTCCCACACCACTTAGTACTAGGGTGCAACTCTACACCTCTTTGCTCTGCCCTCCCACACCAAGTCTTTCCAACATAAACCTGATGGTGAGTCCAGCAGATTGTCCAAGGAGCATCACTCTAGCATCCCACTGGGTTCGAGTCCTCAGGCTTCACTACCATCTGTAGGTGTCTGCACTCCTACAGCCAGCTGCTCCTGCCTTCATTCTTTCATCTCATTTTATACCTTATTCTCTTATTTCAGGATCTACTTTTCTGCCATGCTCATCCCTCCTTTCTTCCAGTCTCCTCCCAAATAGGCAGTCCGCCCCTAACTACTTCTTCCCCGTTGGTCTCAGTTTTCCTACATCCGTAACCAAGTCTGGTATTTCCACTATGGTTACCTAGGCAATCTCAGCCTCACATGGTATTACTGATATGCTGCGGGTGGCCTTGCAAGGTTCTACCCTGCAAGAGTTGCTTCAGACACCCCTAAAATTATCTGGTTCCTCCTGGTTATACATTGTTTACTTCACACACTCCAAGACAAATCATTCTACTTTAGCCTCGATTCCTCTGCCTAGCTCCAGTTACCTACAGGCACTTTCTTATCTCACACACAGACAGTTTGCATACCAGAGCAACATGTTTTCCACACTGTTTTTGTGCTGTTGCAGCATCCCACTCTCTCAGCTGCTTGATTACAAGGCTTTGCCCTTGAAGTGTTCTTGGGAGAGTCTCCTGGTGTCCTGCAAAGGCCTTAGCTAGTTACACAGCCTGGTTCTCCAGAGGGACTTCATGCCCACAGTGGATTTCCTCTGCTGACACACACATATCATACACATCCCTTTAGTGTATAAAAGCACCTTCTGTTACAACAGCAATGCACACTGTATTTCTAGCCTAAGTTCAAACATCTGAGCCAGAATTAGCCATGGGAATAGTGCTCTTATTGCACCCCCCCAAGGCAAACAGCTGCAGCATCTGCTGATCTACAACTCTGTAATATGTTTTTTTTTTTTTAAAAATAATCCAACTACCTTCTGTTGTGGTCTTTAGACAATACAGAACATAGCTCACAAGTAACATTATTGATTTTTTAATGGGAATCAAAAGGCAATCTTGTGTTTCCAAGAACACAATCACTCAGAGAAGCCCTTCTATGTCATTTTTTCCAAACTAAAGTGTTTAAAGCCTATCATCACACAACAATAACAATTTACGTTAGTATCTTTCACAAGCAGGAGATGCTAGGAAAGTTACAGGCTAGAGCACTGGCATGAAACGATGCTCCAACCAAGTTATGCTACTATATGTGGACTTCCATCTACTAGATAAAACAGCAGATGTACTGGGGTGAAAGAGGCATCACCAAAGGGATTTAAGCATTTGTGTTTTCAAAAAGCCAAGCAAAGGGCAGAACACCTCAGTTGTACACTACTACTACAACCATTTAAGCTAGCACTAGTACTGTTTTACCATTGTAACTGGTAAAACATTGCAACATAGACCAGTCTTTAGTGATAAATGCAGAAAACAGAGACAGATATTTGTTTGGTGTACATGTACTTACATCCTGAGAAAAAACAGTCAAGATGATGCCTTCACTTAACTGAGGAGCAAGAAACAGTAGGATACACAACCTGGTCTTAAGAAGGTAGCTTGCTTTCTACAGTCTCTTTTCACCGATGTACCTTAATGACACATACAGAGCCAGGAGATACACTAAGATACCACATCACACCTTGCAGAAGCTTTCCTGTAGTAACCAGGGCTGCAATACCTGTCTGAACATGCCCTTGTAGCTAAGGAAAACAACAGGAAACTCATTCCTTCAGCAATTACATTACATGCTCAGACAGGGAGCTTTAAACTTGTCTATAGACAAGACTACTAAAGCTAATGCAAGGTTCATATCTTAGCTGGTGAGATGCCTTACAGAAAAAAAAAAGTAGAACTTGAACATAAAAACTCAGACATAGCAAGGATAGAGGGCACAGGTAAAGGAACAGCTAAAGTCAGCACATGAAGCTAGCATAGAAAACCTCAAAAGCACTCACCAGAACTTCAGGTTCTTTCTCAAAGCAGCAAAATGCTATCAGCAACACTCAAAGAAGAACTATAAAGTAACAGCCTAAATAGCATAGAAAAGAGCCCACCACAAAGTACTTCAGAAATGAACCTTACTTTTTCTTTATTTTGCTCCCCAAGATTCTTGCTCACATTCAGCTACAGATAGCTAAGCTGGTATTTGTACTCACTGCTCATTCAGTAGGTTGTAATTAAGTAAGAAGCCATACAAATGGCTCCCATCAGCACTACCTTATTGTAAGCACCTGCACTGTCCAGGGCCTTTACAGATACAAATCCCCACAAAGGTTTAAAAAGGGTGACTCAGTCTGCAAGGTCAGCTCATCATTGCTCAGCACAACTGCTGCAGCAGAGCACGCTCCTCAAGGATGCTTAATGCCTTGCTTTGCTGCAGTTAGTCTCAACAGCTGAAATTAAATACCTACAAATCACTCTTTAATTACAAAATCTGTTGACTGCAATTTATTGCCTGGCTTCTGTAAATTTATAAAAATAACCTGTTTAGGAAGCCTCTAGTAAGTCTAATACACAAGCATGTTGGGAAGTAATAGGATGCAATGATACTTTTCTGAACATAGCAATTGGCTTTTGCCTCAATTTTCCCTGATGAAATTTGTGAATAGTTGGATGGGAGCAACTGTTGTGGTGAGAGGTGGAAGGTGATGCGTATGCCAAAAATGGGAGTTGCTTCTTTGAGAGAAATCTCCAAAGAGAGATCTTAAATAATAAAAGGCAACGATAGTCTCTATTTTCTGAAATATATGGGACATAATGTAAACGGATCTTGGGAGAGAAGCGCAAGTAGCCGATGACTAAGACCAGAGACAAGTACGGCATTTGATGCATTACAGGGAAGGCTACCTGCCCCCTGAGCTGCCACGTTCGTTGCTTTGTTTCCACTTTGTCATGTTGCAGCCTGGCACAACGCTTTTTTGAGGCGTTTAAGGTGAAAAGGCCCCACGAGCCCAGCTGCCTTCACCAGGAGGCATCTTGTGCTTCCCAGCCCCGTTTCTCCTCCAGCCCCGTGATGCTGGGGAGAGGGGCGGAAGGCCCCAGGGCAGCCTGGCCAGTGGAGGGCACCCCAGGGGACCAGGCCTAGGGCCACCCCGCCTCCGCTGCCCCCCTTGGCGCTGGTGGCAGGGCCCCCGCCCGCCCCGCCGAGTCCGCCCGGCCCGGCAACGTTTCCATGGCGACAGGCGCCGCGCGAGCCGGAGGGATCATAGAGGAGCCGTTCCCCCTCCCCCCCCCCCGCTCCGGCTAGAAAGGCCCCCGGGGAGCCCTTCCCTGCTGTGGCTCTCACTCGCTGAGGGGCGGGGCTAATCCAAATGAGGCGGCCAAGGCAGCGGGCGCGGCTTTCAGCCGCTTGCCGGCGAGGTGACCTCACACGAGATGGCGGCCGGGAGGGGGGCCGGCTTCACTTGCCAGGACGCAAGATGGCCTCGGGCCGGAGCGGGGCGGGGCGGGGTCGAGAGGCCGCCAGGCGCGCATGCGCGGGCGTGCGGTTCGGCGGCGGAACGGCGGGGGCAGCACCGGTAACGGACGCAGGTAGGAGGCGCTGAGGGGATGGCTGTGGGGAGGGGTACGGCGCGGTGCCTCCCCCACCCCGATGCCGGCCTGGGTTTGTCTCCCCGCCTGCAGCGGACCCGCCCGGGTGGGGTGGGGGAGACCCCCCCCCCCCTCAATGCAGTGGGGCAGTCCGGGTGGGGTGGGGAGTCCCCCCTCCCGCAGTTGGGCGGCCCGTGCGGGGTGGGGGGGTTCTCCCCCTCCCTGCATTAGTAGAGCTCTGGGGTGTGCCTCCCGCCGTTACTCTGGACGCTCCCACGTGGGTGCGGGGGGTGCCCTTCCTCCTTGCTGTCAGTGCCCGCGGGCAGGAGCCTCGGCCCGTCTGTCCACCGCTCTGGAGCCGGTCGGGGCCTGGCTCCCATCCCCTCGCAGGGTACCGGCAAGGAGAGGTGGCCCTGGCATTGCCCCACCCTACCTGGAAGTGTGGGGCGAGGCTCTGGCCATCGTGTCCCCGTCACACCTTCCCCTCACCTGACAGTACAACCTCAAACGGGCCCTCCACCTCCATGGAGCCTGAAACGATGGCCGTGCCCCTGCCTGGCCGCCACTTCCTCTCGCAGGGCTGCTAGGCCTCCCCTCAGCACAGGGGGACGGGTGGCTGGATGGCTCTGGGGTGATAGCAGCAGCACCACTGCTTGGGCTCGTCCTCTGGGTGGCCAAAGAAGCAGTGTCCCTGTCTCTGGCCTTGCTTCGCAGGCATTGCCTGGCTCCCTGCGTTCCTTTCCCTTGTGCAGGGCATCAGCTACTGTAGTTGGTGACCTAGGGCTGTGTTTTTCAGGCCTAAATGCCACGGAGATCTCTGGTGGCCTCGGCAGCCGGGCTTGTATCAGCCTTTCAGTTAGTGGTGCGTGGCTGGTGGCCAAAGTCAGGGTGTTAGGGGGGTGACTGCGGCTGTGAAAGGTTTGCACAGGTGAAAGGCCTCACTGACTTAAAGATGGAGACAGTGTAGCAGAAACTCCCAGTTGCTGCTGCTTGTGCAGAGTGTTAAAAAGTGCCTCTCGCCTTGTGTTTCCTATCGAGTCTTGACAGGAACAGGCTCTATCTGTGTAGTAATCCCCTGTTATAGCTTCTGTGATTCCACTTTTGGGAGTTGTTTTCAGTAAGGGTTTCATATTTACTTCCAAACCTGTAATGTGAGGTCAGAGTTACCTGGCAATGGTTCCTGTACCAGTGCTATGAAGTCCACTACAGGATTAGAGCTTATATTGACAGTAGCATTATGGGGAACCAGTTTTTAACACATCTAATACACTTTCCTTACACTGTAAAACAATGAATTGTGTAGAAAAGGGATGCCATGTGCTGTTAAGTTAAATGCCTTACCAGGTTCCAAGACTATGAGATCTACCTGGTTACCTCTATTAATGAACCTTGTAATCTCATTAGGGAATGAGATCTGATTTAACGAGATTGCTCTGCTGGAACACAGTTCCACAGAAACTACCAGCTGGTTCAAGATGTTAATTGTCATCTGTGTGGCAGTTCTGTTTACGTGTGTAAACTCTGCAGGAGTGACGGCAGCACCTGATGGAAGCATGTGACTGCGCATAATAAGAAGGGTGTTACCAAACATCTGATGATATGGAGGCATCTGTGATTGTTGAATTAGTAAACAGTACTGGGAAACACCCTCGTAGCCTCTTCGAAGTGGCACGTTTCCTTGCCTGACCCAGGTGGTATCAGGTTTTCAAAGGCTTCATTGCTTTACTGTTCAGATACCAGGCTGCTGGTAATCTGTTGTTGGGGAGTTGGTTAATGTTTCACATAGGACTGTGTTTAGTGTTCCCTTGAGACTCTCTGTTAGCAAGTGGATTATCTGAGGAAAGATGGTGTTAGGACTTCAGAAGTAGTACAATGGAGCAACTGAGAGTCTTGGAGAGATATCCACCTCTCAGAGGGTGCATGTGATCAAAGTTTGGTCAGAGGAGCCTAAATTTTGTGGAGTGTGTGACTGGATAGGAGCTTTCCTGGGATAGGAATAGGATTTTGAGACTTTTTTTTGTTTAAGTGGAGGCTCTTTCAGTATAATTAAGTTAGTGAAATAGCTCTGTAGAGGGATTTTCCTTCTTACTGAACAGAGTCCTGCCAGAATCTACGTAGCTCCATGGGGTGAGGACCCACTGAGGTGTCTGTGCTTTGGAGGCCTCCTGGGGTACCATGTGTGGGGTGGGAAGGAGCGTGCAGAAGCTGGTCTGTGCTAACAAAACAGACTTGTCACTGACAGATAAGCCTGACCAGAAGACGACATCCATGACCGTTTCCTCTGGCTGGGAATGTCACTTACAGGGTCTGGGAGGAATTGGCATGCCCAGCACCAGGTGCTGTGCTGGGACGGGTCACAGAGCAGCAGCTCTTTCACAGGCGCAGCTCCAGCCTGGCCTCCCTGTGGATGAGGCTGGACCACCAGCAGCCCAGTCCTGTCTAGATATGATGAATGTCTAGAAATAGGGTTGCCTTTTGAGTGTCTTATCCAGCTGGTGGATTTATTGGGTAGCGGATGCAGAGACACCAGGCTGGTATATTTGCCTGGCCCGCTGCTTTAGCTAATAAGCCACCCAGAATCCAGAATATGCAGCAGAGGCAGTGTAGTGATGGCTGGAGCAAGCACAGACATATCCTGAAGTATTATTTGGGATATTCCAGCCTGCATTACCCACATAGTGGAGAATGAATGGGAGAGTCATCCTGTTACTGCGGTCAGGTCTGCAGATGACTATTTCAGGCTCCTGAGTGGCAACTTCAGCATATAGGACTCATCTGGTCTTGCTTAAAAGACTGGCTTGGGCCAAGTTTCACATATAAGGCTCTGCTGCCAACTCAGTACAACTGACTTCAGCTGTGGAAGGCTGGTGTTCAGTCTTGTTGTAAGGCCACAGGGTTGCTGAATTGCCATGGGACACAATGACTTGTGAATCCAGCTGTGAGCTGGCTAGGAAGTTAGAGCAGATGTGCGAGGCCCAAACTGTGTTGTGTTTCCAGCTGCTGTATGCTAGCACTCTCAAACAAAAGCAATGCTTTCCTGGTAGCCAGTACTCAAACATCCTTCTCAAAAAGATAAGATCTGTAAACGTCACTGGCAGGAGCGATGCCAGATGTCAGATGCAGAGGTGGAAGCTTCTGAAATAAAGGCTAGTTGCTTTCTAATTTATGAGCTTGTTGCTTTATGACTGTGCGTTAGAAGTTCAGCGTGAATGAATGATAGCTATTCCCTCCTGCAGCTCCTTTTCCCATTACTACTTGAAGTCGAATGTTGAAAAGTTTTTACATACTCCATGAGTAATTCTCCATCCCAAGGAAAAGGTTATGAAAATACCAGTGTGGCAAGCTTAAATAATGCAGTACTTTGGATGTAGAAGCAAAATCTACTTTTTACAGACAATTATGATTTGTTTCTTTTCATCTGCAGATGGGGAGGGAAAAAGTATATATAAAAATACCTAACAACTATCCTAACAAAGTGAAATCACTTACAAATGTCAGCTGCCTGGGGAGGCTGCACATCTGTGAGGGAGAGACGAGGGAGAAGAAGGAGAGGAAGTGGAACGTCACCTTCTTTAAACAGTGCTGTAGCATATAACTGACGAAATGAGGTGTCTCTGGAAACTTCAGCAGCTGCGGTTTGTGCAAGATGTGCTTAGTGAAGCATCATTTGGATGGGTACACGTGTAAAGCACAGTGCTAAAGTCCAAGCCTAGAGCGGGCTTTGCTTTCAAACAGGCTTTGTATAGCAAAGTCAAGTCCAGGTTAAGAATTGCCCTAGTGTGTCAGACTGTTGGTCTGTGTTGCCCCATATTCTGCCCCGCAGTGGCAGCAGGAGATGTTATTTAGGGGTAGAGCATGTGAGCCTGGCCACTGTCAGCAGCCTTTCTACTTGTCCACCCCCAGCTTGCATAGCCTTTGGATTAGGGATGCTAGAGGGGATTTCCCTGCCTGTTCCCTTTAGTAGCTGTTTGTGTACAGCTGTTTTCCATGAATTTGTCTATTCCTTTGAACCTGCTGCCCACATTGGCAACTTCCTTTGGCAGAAAGTGTCAGGTGTCTGCTACGTGCCAGGTAAAGAAATATTTTCATGTGCTTTAAACCGATTCCCTGCTATTACAGTGAGCGCTCCTGATTCTTGTGTCCTGGCACACAACAGTTTCACCTTCACCTTATCCACTGTGCATGGGACTGTAAACCTTGATCGTGTTCCCCTTCAGCCTTTCCTGTCTGCCTGAAGAGTCCCAGCTGTTTAGTCTTTCCTCAGCAGGCAGCTGCTTCAGTGCCTTGATTGCTTTAGTTGCCCTTCTTTGATCTCCCTCATCTCTGTGTCTCAGGAAGTTTGTAGTGAGGTTAGATGTGCATGCAGTGGTCAAGGTCTGTATACACTGGTGTTTCATACAGTGCAAAATGATGCTGTCTGCTTGTTCTCCATCCCATTCATGAGGGTGCCCAGCACTCCGGTGGCTTCATCTGCCCTTGAGCCAGTCTTCCACAGAAGGCTCTTGGTGAGAGACAGAGGACTCATCGGTGCGTGGGTCAGTTGGCTTAGCTCTCCCTTCTTCTTAACCTTTATCTTTACACATCACAAATTCTTGATTCCTTTTCAATTCATGACCATACAAAATGCAATTTCCCCTTGAGGCTTGTCTGTCTTTAATTACACCTATAAAAGTTCATTGTCTGGCTGAATTCCCCTCCAAGCAGTGTCTTCCTTTTATCTGGCTGTGGGTTTTGGCATGGCAGGGATGCAGAATGGTGGCTCAGCTCCACAAGGGCTCTGCAGTTGGATCCAGTTGAGGTCTAGCGCTTTGGCTGGGAGTGGAGCCGATGTGCAGTTTCAATCTAGTGATGTAATTGATTGGAACAAATGCTGTTCCTGCTCTTTCTGAACTAGTTATGAGGAATTCCTTGGGCTAGGCAGAGCGGATGGTTATTTTTGCTTTTCTAATCTTGCCTAGAAGTGGTCAGACTCATGGCTTCTGGGAAATGCTGAATGGGACTGGCATTTCATCTGGTTTCATACCCAGCCGTTTATTCTTCCCCTTGATCTTCTGCTTGGACTTGCTGCAGCTGATGTTGCAAGCCCAAGAAGGCTGGCTTGGTGCGTAGTTTCCTGTTTCTGATGTGCTCCTTCTTATCCTGCATTGTGAAGTTCCCACAACACGCCTGAGTTGGGTGAGTGCGGACCCTGGAGGGCTGAAACAGGAGTGACTTCCAGCCCTTTATCTTGTTTTTGACAGTGTTAAGATAGCGACCTTCTCACCCATCATGCATATGCTGTCAACAGGGCTTCTTATGATGGCACAGGCTGGAGAAGCGGACTTACACTGATTTAAGAACCCTTAACATCTCACCAGATACACAAGTGCCTCTGAAGAGGTGCCTTGTGTTTTGCCTCTGGACTGTAGCAACCTGAGCATGGTCCCACCTCCTGGCTGTGAGCTCCAGTCAGTGCTGGTGTTAGGAGCCCTCCCCTCACACCTCAGCACCTTGTGAACATACAGCAACTTGTTCTGGTATAAGGCTGCTGTTTCCACTTGTTTTATTTCCATATATATTGCCATCCAGCCAAAGCATCTTTATTTCAGACACTGATCCTAAAATTCAGGCCACTCTAAGAAGAGTGGGACAGCTGCTAAGCAACTTCTGGTTGCCTTTATCGCATGATGGCAGCACGTCTGCTGCATGCCATCATGTTCTGGTCGTGTCGCTTCATGTCACAAAGCAGCAACACTGCTTGCCATAAATAACTCCTGTCTGAGCCAGCCCAGGTGCAGTCAGCTGTGACTGCCTGAGGAAAGCAGTGTGTGTGTGTGAGATTACATCACAGCTGTTGTCATTTTTATTTGGCTAAAAATTTACACTGGTACCTAAAAATGTCAGTGACTACATGTGTTTTCTGAAGGCTGCTTTGTTATTTGCAGCTATCTAGCTTGATTCCTCCTGTGACCTTGCCTTTAAAGAGCTGGAAAGAGCTAATCGGCTACTTGCTGGATAACAAAGAACATTACAGGGTAAAGGACAGGACAGCCTGCTCACGAGGAGACAGTTGTACCCCGGGAGCCCGCAGCCTGGCCTCAGCTTAATGAAACAGCTTTAGTGCAGCAGACAGCTTTCAGTCTGTTAAATCCGCTCCAATCCACTTTTGAACAGTTCCTCAAAGCAATATGAATTCTGATCTCTGCAGACAAAGATTTACCAATTAATTTGATTCAACTTTTAGTTCATTTAAGAAATTGAACCTGGTTTCTTTTTTTCTTCCCCCCCCGCCCCTCTCCTGCAGGAGCAACAATGGATTGGCCCCAAGAAAAATATAGCAGGTGTTGGGAGAAGACATCCCATTTGAAATGGAGGTGATCGAGGGAGCTGAACGCTGACTGCACCAACATGGGGTTGCGACTGTTGGCTTGTCTTTTTCATTTGCCCACTGCAGTGATCTACGGGTCCCTGTCGCTGTTTGTTTCCATTTTGCACAATGTATTCCTCCTGTACTACGTGGACACCTTTGTCTCTGTTTACAAGATTGATAAACTGTCCTTTTGGATAGGAGAGGTTAGTCTTTTCCATAGGCTTCTGCCCTCTTAATAAGAAATTCTGAAACCAAGACTGCTCGTTGCTAGAACTGTGAAGAATGTTAGCTGTAATAGCAGTGTTCCCCTTTGGAGAGGGAGCAAGGGAGCCTTCTGAGTGCTAACTTGGGCTTTTCAGTTTTTCCCACTTATATAAAGATAGAACAAGCTGGGATAGAAAACCCAAAGACTTTGTTGTTAAGACTGCCTTTCTGCTGGGGACATCAGGGTGTTTCACAAGCAGGCAAAACTGGCCTCGCTGTGTAATCTGGCGGTTGCCCTGGACAGGGGAATTGTACAGTGGTGATGGGGCAGGGAAGGTGCGCTGGATGGTTCCTGCTGGTTGTTCACTGTGCCAGCTCAGCGCTGCTTCAATAACAGAACTGTGTCTTTGCAGGAGCTGTCCTTTGGTTTCACTGTACTGTTTTCTTTCCTAGACAGTGTTTCTGATCTGGAACAGCCTCAATGACCCTCTGTTTGGCTGGCTGAGTGACCGAGTGTTCCTCAGCACACAGCAGTAAGTTAAGCTCAACTTCCAGCAGAGTCTGGGAAGTTGTTTAGTCTCTGGGAGAGATGATGTGAAATTAGCAGCTTTAAAATGATGGTGTGGGAATGGTTTCTGGGACATGGAACTCTTAAATACCTCCTTTTCTTGGCATCTTTGAAGTTCAGTGCTCTTTGCATGTTATTTTAGTACCTGGCTGTATAGAGGAAGTCACACATCTGTCGGGTAGATGTGACCCTAACCTTTAACAATCACAAGTGGTACAGAACCTAAAATACAGGTGTCTAAAATGTCAAGCTCCTGCTATATGAGCAAGCCTCTTAGTGGGGTGTTGGAGAATGTCTGTACATGGTTTGGGAGACACAAGGAGGAAAAGGACAATTATTTCCACCTGGAATGCCTCTGACCAAACTCCTTGGATCATGGATCACTGGCCATTAGCATTTCTCATGTGTTTATATCAGGCTCGTAATGAAAATTGTGGTGTGGCTTCCTGCAACTAGTAAAAACTTCAAGTGCTCATTGAAACAATTTATATTGTGCAAAGCACAGATAGTGCAGTGCTATCAGGAAGAGACTTGCTCTGGAGGAAAAAAAAATCCCTTTCCTTCATGCTTTTTGGCCTTCTTAAACCCGTATTTTCAGTAATTAGCTGAGAAGGTATCTGATGTGAGTGCTTGTTACATACGCAAAAGCTGTATTTGTGTCTATTCCACTTACACAGTTTCCTTGGGGAGGGAGAATACATGGTCATGCAGGGTTTTGTCCAGGTGTCTAAAGTTTTTGTCTTCTGTTGCAGGCCAGGAGCAGAGATTTCCTCCCCAGAAGTAGTTCTGAAGAGGCTCAGAGCACTAAGCCACAATGGCCCCCTCTTTGCCATCTCTTTCCTGGCTTTCTGGGTTGCCTGGGCTCATCCTGGTTTGCAGTTCCTTCTTTGCCTTTGCATGTATGACAGCTTTCTCACCATGGTCGACCTCCATCACAACGCCTTGCTCGCAGATCTGGCTGTTTCAGCAAAAGACAGGACTAGCCTCAACTTCTACTGCTCCCTCTTCAGTGCCATAGGCTCCCTCTCTGTCTTCATGTCCTATGCAGTGTGGAACAAAGAGGACTTCTTTTCCTTTCGCATATTTTGCGTCGTGCTGGCCCTCTGCTCCATCGTTGGTTTTACTCTGTCCACACAGCTGCTCCGCCAGCGGTTTGAGACTGATGGGAAAGCAAAATGGGACCAAGAATCAACCCTAAAAGAGTAAGTGTCACCAATTCTGCAGCAGGGACAAAGGCCTGGCATAGATTTGTAGCATTCTGTTATGCACTGCAGCAAACTAAATGTGTGGAAAGATCCAAGACAAGGCAAACTTTTGTTAATCATCTATGATTCTTGTCTGTTGATACAGTTTTCAGAATCACCTCTGTTACACTGGCTCCTAAGGCCCTCTGAAAATAGGACAAAACTATCTCGTGACACCCCTGGCCCAAACTGGAGGCAGAGCCCTGACCTGCTGTATGGCCATCCAGTGTTTGGAACATGACATGAGTTAATATCTAGAGCACCCAGTGAGGCCTGTGAGTGGCAAAATGTCAGAAGCAGCTTATCATGAAAGCATTCCTGCTTGAGCATGAGACCACCTTGCTGCCCATTTCCGATGGAGTTGGACAAGCGAATGTCTCTTACCCTTTTGCTTGCTTTAGCTACCTGATAGTGGCTGGGCTGTTGGTAGGCCACGATGCAGCTGGTTTTCCATGTTCAGCTCCCTTGCTTTTCCTTGGGCTGTCTCACTTGTCATCCCTTGTTATGAGCTGCCAGCGTTATGCTGTAGTTATGCAGCAGATCCTGATGAGATCTGCCAGGTGAGCTAACCGCAGGGATCTGGAAGAGGAGTGTATGCGTAGTAGAATGGCTAGTAGGAGGAGAATGCATTTATGGACAGAAATCTGAAACAAAGGTTCTTTGGGAGACCTGTTGCTTGTGGTTCTTGCTAGCATTAAGCAAATGTTGTAGACTACTGTTTTGATTTGGTCTAGGGAGAGGGACGGTTGGGATAGGAGATATGGCTCTGCATCTACACAGGGAGAGCTGGGGGCTCTCCCCTGCTTGGTGTGAGGGATTTACAGTTGTTTGGTTTTTTTCCTTCTCTCCCTTTAGGCTGTACATTGAGAAACTCTCTGTCCCCCAGGAGAAAAGGATCACCCTGGCAGAGTATCTCCAGCAGCTCTCCCGGCATCGCAACTTCCTTTGGTTTGTCTGCATGAACCTTGTCCAGGTAGGTGCAGCAGTGGCATGTTGTGATTCAGAGGATGAACACTGGCTCTGGCTGTTTGAGGTGGTGATTCAGCAGTATGTGAGTTCGCCAAGAGGGGCAGAGGTGTTTCCAGCACCCACTTGCTCTTGGAGCCTCCTGCACATGCTGGCTGATTTGGCAGCTGGTAGCCACTCTCCTTGCCTGTGACCCAGGGATACTTCCTGAGCAAGCTGTGGGGTGCTCCTTCCTCTCTCCACAGCGTAGGCTGGATTACGGGGGCTGGCTGAGTGCTGTGCAGCCCATCTGGGGTGCAGAAGCACAAGGCCTGGCTCATGGTGGGGATGAGTTCAGGAGTGCAGTTTGCTGGTGTGGCTGTCAGCACGGTCTCCTTCTCCTTTCTGGTTTTCTGAGGCTCACATCACTGTTCTCGCTGTCCAGCTGGATCTTGCCATTTCTGTTCTTCATCCTTTTCAGTGATTACTACCAAATGCTGGCAGCCTGCCCAGCTTTGTGTGCTGCAGTCACAGCTCCTGTCTCCCTGGGGATCCTTCGGTTCCCCTCAGGCAGGCTCTTGATGCTGGTCTGCATATTTGTGTTCAAGCCTCAATGCTGCCTTTATCCTTGTCCTCCTGAGAGCTGCCTCCTCCCTTCTGCTGTGCCACTGCCTCCCCCAAACCCTTGTCACTGCTGTCACCTCCTTGCCATGCCTGCCCCAGCAGTGCTGTGTGCTGAGCAAGTGTCCTGCAAGCCATACCTCGGCAGCTGGGAAGTGGTACTGACCCCAGGCACGCAGTGGGCATGGCTGGTGGCACTGCAGCTTTGCAGTCTCAGCCTACAGTGTTGTAAAATCCACAGCTGAGCTCTTGCTCTGCTGAAGTACTCCAGGCCCACCCTGCATGATCCCTTAGCACAGGGCTCCTAGGATAACAGAGGCCAAAGGGCTGTTTGCTTTTTTCTGTTCTCTCTTACTGCTGCTCTTGCTGACCAGCTCGTTTGCATGCTGCCTTCACAGGTTTTTCACTGCCACTTTAACAGCAACTTCTTCCCTCTGTTCCTGGAGCACCTGCTGTCAGACCAGATCTCTGTCTCTACTGGATCCTTCCTGCTTGGTGAGTCTCAGGTGGGACTGGAGGGAGCAGCTAGATTAGGACCTGCCTTGAGTCTGGATTCACTCTTCCCAAACTCCATCTGGGAAGAGGTGTCCTCACGTGCTGGTCTCTGGGCTGTAAGAGTCACACATGCACACACTCCACATGCTTCCCTGGGACCTCTGAGTCGTCCTTCCTGGGCACAGAAATAACTTGGAGCCTTTTCTAGTGATGACAAGCCCAATGTGCTGGACTCTGGCCTAGACTTCACAGAGGTATTGCTCTGAGCATTAGTGGCTGCAGATAGTGTCCCCAGGATGCAGCAGGGAACACAGCCCTGAATTTAATCCCTTTCTCTCTGTGGCATATGGGCCTTTTCTAGGCTGCCACAGATATGTGGGCAGTGGTCCTAGAGTTATCCTGGGAGGGTTATGTGTGGGCCAGGTCTGGTCATGCTGTCCTGTCCGTCTCATTTCTGCTCCAGGGCTGAGTCCCAGCCCCTGCTTGACACTTGGCAAGTCTTTTCTTCTTTCCTGCCCATGAGGTTGATGGAAGAAGGCCTCCCTCTGTAGTAAGTGTGTGTGCTGTACCACAAAGCCACTGAGTAAATCTGCTGCAGCCTTCTGTATGTGCGTGGGGGCTGTTCTGTACTGTGTCCTACAACCCTGCTGGTGCTAGCCAGCCTTGTTCTCTCTCAGTATTGGTCCTGGGGGCATGGTAGATACTGAAACTCCCTCAAGCTATTGTGCCTCTGTCTCTGCTCAGGTGTTTCCTACATTGCCCCCCATCTCAACAACCTCTACTTCCTGTCCCTCTGCCGCCGCTGTGGAGTTTACGCTGTGGTGCGAGGACTCTTCTTCCTGAAGCTGGCTCTCAGCATTGTCATGCTCCTGGCGGGACCTGATCAGGTGTATCTGCTCTGCATCTTCATTGCCAGGTAGGTGGGCAGCACTTGCTTCCTCTACCACACAGGAAGGGAAATGACTTGTCTCTGTTTTATGGAGAGGAGTGGGAGACCGGGAACAGTAGCCAGGGTCCCACAGAAGTCATGTGACTCCCAGCTCTGACAGCACCTGAGCATGGTGCTGGTCACTGCAAAATCTGCTGGCTGTGTCTGCAGCAGAGTGAGGGAGGCAGCGATGTTCAGGAGGACGCAGATCCAGCAGAGCTAGTGGCAGCCTGCAGCAGCCTCACCTAGCTGCTGAGCTGAGCTTCTCTCCTCCTCTGCAGCCTGCCTGGGGTGATAGCCCTCAGCGTGTGCTGCAGCTGCCTGTTGGCCACTGGCCCAGCATGTCCTGTCCCCAGGCCTGTCTGTGTAGCAGGTCAGGACTGATCCAAGGTGTTGCTGTAGGGTACACAAGGCTTACTGCTAGCAGTGTTCCCCTCGTGTAACCAGGGCTTCTGAAATTCTTACTTTTAAGTGCGGGGGAACCTTTCTCACCCTCTCTCTATTTTCTCTGATCTCTCACCTACTCCCGTCATTTCTTGATGCCCCTATTCAGTGCTTTGCCTGTTGTTCTGCAGCAACCGGGTGTTCACAGAAGGGACCTGTAAGTTGCTCAACCTGGTGGTGACTGACTTGGTGGATGAGGATCTAGTCCTGAACCGTAGGAAGCAGGCAGCCTCAGCGCTTCTCTTTGGGATGGTGGCTCTGGTCACCAAGCCAGGCCAGACCTTTGCCCCCCTTATCGGCACCTGGCTGCTCTGTGCATACACAGGTAAGGACGCTCCTGGGGAAAGCAGCGGGGCAGGAGAGGGCAGACCTGTTAGTTCAGTGTCCTCCACCGTGTCCTGTGTCCTGGGTGGGTGCAGAGGGTTCTTCTAGTTGCTAAGCTGTGCCTGGTCTCTGCATCTCCAAGGCTAGTCACTCAGAGAGAATGGGCAAGGGTCCATCCCCACTGTCCCGTCTCACAAATGATTTTCTGACACCAGGCTACGACATCTTCCAGCGCAACCCCTTGAGCAATGTGGTGAGTGCCCAGCCGAAGCTGGAGTCTGTCGCAGCTTTGGAGCCAACTCTTCGCCAGGGCTGCTTTTACCTCCTCGTCTTCATACCCATCTCGTGCGCAGTGCTGCAGCTCCTCAGCTGGTCGCAGTTCAGCTTGCATGGGAAGCGTCTGCAGATGGTGAAAGCTCAGCGCCAAAGCCTGACGCAAGGCCGAGCACCAGAGGTCAAAACGATCTAGGGGTGCCTGAGCCCCTGGGGTGTTGCTGGTTCCAGGCTAGTGCAGGACTGCAGGCTAAGTGCAGGAATGGTGGGCTGAGAAACCCTGATGTTTACGGTTCAACTGTGAAATGCTGTAATGCCAATGTTTACTCATTCCAGGAGGTGGTCACTGGGGAAGGCAGAGATGTTCAGCATGTGAGGGGCCTGGGATAGATGACTTGGCCACAGGAGCGAGAACATTTTATCCTAGCCTGTCCTACGGAGCAGAGGGCTGCCCATGCCAGGGGGAAGGCGCTGGGTTGCAGTGTGTGCTAGACAGACACATCCCCAGTGCAGTCCTCTGCCCTGGGGAACCGCAGCCTCTGGCTGAGCAGGAGGGGACCGCACAGGGACTCCTTCTTTGCCAGAGCCCTGCAGCTTTGGGAAGTGGAGTGGGAGGCTCCTGAGGGACCAAGTGACTGAGGGGGCAATTGCAGGACAGCAGGAGCAGGGATGAGAGGACCCTGAAGGCCTTTCCCAGTAGTTGGTACAACACCTCCCACATACAGCGCTGCAGTTCTTGGACCAAATCCGCTCTTTGGCATTTCTTATTCCCAGGACAATATCCCGCACAGCCAGGGTCTGCCAGCTCTGCTTGTTTTACGGTGAGGCTCCCTCCTCTGTGGCCTTGCAGTGGGCTGGGAAAGGTGCTGAGCTTGAACTGGGCTCAGAGCCTTGAGCTGAAACATCTCATCTGGCATCCTGTTGCCTGTGTTTATCCCTTCTCTCCCCTCCACAGCCCCTTGCAGTCAGTGCTGTCACACAGCTGTGCCATGAGCCCCCTCCCATGCTGGCTGGGGCTGTGGGGCCGAGGTCAGGGAACCAACCCCTAAGGGAGCCGGTGGAAGTGCCTCCCTGCCCAGGGCAGTCCCCGGTGACCCAGTGAGACAGCCTGGCGCCTTCCCCTCTTGCAGAGGGAGAGCACAGCCTGGAGGAGACACCAGGTCTTGCTTTTGTGCCTTCGATTCCTCTTAGGAGCCTGTCTGACACCATGCTGGGCAGTCACAGGGTTGAGATTTTACCTTTGTGGTTTGGTCTCCCTGGTTCTGGCTAGGAGCAGACAGGGCAGGTAGTCACCAAATGGACCCCCGAGGTGAGGGAGTGTCTTAATCTCTGCGATGTGTCCGTGGGCAGGCAGAAGAGATGTGCCAAGCAGAGCTCTGCCTCTGCATGCCTGTGGGAGGAGGAGGGGGGTGCAGGCAGCGTTTGAAGGCTGCTGTGTGCTTAGGGCTGTGCTGATCTTTTAGTGCCAGGGTCCCTCCGGGGTCTCAGCCCACAAACCTGCCATCTTGCCTCAGGACATGGCTGCCTTCTGTCTTGGACCAAGACGTTCCTGCCACAAGGGTTCTGTAGCTCTTGATGGTTCAATCATAAGTTATTTGTGCGACTTCTAACCAAGTTTGAGAATGATTCTTCATTTCATAAATTAAAGATGATCTTTTCTGTATTGCTCAGTGATTTTTTTTTTTTTTTTTTCCTAGCAGGTGGACCTAACCTGGCTGGGTTCATATGGTACTGCAGGGGGACAACTGTGGTTATATGGGAGAAAATGGGACTGCTCTTCTCCAGCAAAACTGGGTGCTGGGGCTCACCCCTGTTTCTGCAGGGGGCAAAGAGAGTCGGTGGGCTGGTGTTATCACCTGCCTTTTGGGGGAAGGTGAGGCACTTGCCCCTGCTGCTCTGGAGGCCCCAGGGAGTGGACTGTCCTCTTCCTTCACCAGCAGCTTCTGGGGACAAGCTGGGGACAGTTGCAGGCCTGGGCACAGCACCACCTTCCCATGTCCCCAGGCCTGCCCTGGGAGCAAAGCTTGCTATGTTGGTTCTCAGCAAGCGCCTGGGCTGGCACCAGCTCTTCTCACAATGACAACAGCATTGCCCCCCTCACCCTCACTCAGCCAGGGCTGCCCGCACCAGCCCTCGCTTGCAGCTTCTCCACACCTCAGCTGCCCTTGACCTGTCTGCAGTGAAAAACAGTACGCAATGGTTGCTGAGGAGAGGAGGAGCTTTGGACACCAGCAGTGCAGACCAGTGCACAGGATTCTCCTCCCTCACCTCAGAAGCCAGGCCAGGGACACAATCCTGGACCAGGGATGGTGTCTCCTTGCAGGTTGGCCAGCAACAATGCTGCACAGGCAAGAGAAGAACACAAGTTACCTCGTTAAAAATGCAAATGGGGGAAGATGAGGCTGGGAGGCTTGAGGGTTGTATATGAATGACTTTATTTAAGTATGCTGAGCACTACCAGGCAACATGGTTTGGACAGTGTGCGAGGGAACAGTCAGGCAGATCAAACAAATGCTAGATGGCACCTTTCTGTCTGGTCACTGCAGGTTACAAAATGGAGCACTGCTGCTTCTGCAAGGGCAGCAGATGGGCTGGGAGGGGGAGGAAGAGATCACTGGCACTGCCTGGGGGGCATGTGGTAGCTGAACCAAGAGGGGTTTGCTGCTGCCCCACTGCACGCTGCAGTAAACCAGCAAGAATGCAACTGATTTTCCAGCAGAAGGTGGCTGAGCATTGATGGCTCTTTTCTACCTGATAGGCTCTTGCTTAAAAAAAAAGTCTGCTCTGATGGGGGTAGGTGAACATGCAGCCTGGCCTCAGCTGGGAAGAGACTACCATGCCTGCCTATAGCCCCTCAGAGCCCTCAGCAGCGAGCCTGCAGAACGTGGTTCCCACAGGGGCAACACGCTGCTGTTTACATTGATCTTGGCTGGGGCAATGCACCAGCTTTCACCACGCCTCTGCAGCAGCCCTCCAGCTCTCACCCCACCTCTGTGCTTGAGAGTGACCCTAAGGTGATGCGTGGCAATGAACAGATAGGAGGGGAAGGGGGAGGAACTGCCACCGAGCAACTCCAGCTCCACTGTTACTGCCAGGTACTGCAGAAACTCAACAATGGGGAGAAAAAAAGAGCACCAAATAATGCATAACAAAAACCTAAAGAGGAAACGGTGGCACTCCCCAACACAAGTGGAGCTGTAGGCCTGCCCACGGCTGTAAAAGCAGTAGAAGCAAAGCAGCCACTGGGCAAGCAGAAAGGCATACGCAGTACAGCAGAGCACAGCCCTCGCTACAGCTTCCTGCTCACAGACCTGCTGCTCACGCCAACGTCCTGGTACAGTTTATTGTCCTCTCATGTAGTGCATTGATAGAGAACAGCAAGACTCCCTCAAGAGCAGTTACTGGGTGGTGTCGCAGGGCTGGCTGGCTATTCTGCTAAGCATGTGTGCTGTAAACAGTGTTAACATCAAACAATGGACAGCTGGGTAACAGGTGTTCAAAGAAGACCCAAAGCGTAATTCCCAGGTGCTGTGGTCAGTATTTGAGATATCCTCAGACATTTCAATAAATAAAACAATTCTTACATTACAATGCACCTTTCCAATTATTATTTTGACCCAGAATGGATAAAGTACACAGGAGTTATTATGCCTGGCTGCAAATACATGCTCCCTTTGCCCCGACATGGCAGGAAAGGGGGAAACAGCCTCAGCTCTTACAGAGAAAGAACATGAGAACTCAGCACTGTAAATCTTGGCAGGTTGAAGGGAACACACAAGTGCCTTCACCCCCATTCTGGGGCACTTGCTTCCAGAGAATAGGTACTTAAAACAAGGTACGAGAGAATTACCGCCTAGTACAATGAGAGCTGATTAGATTTGCTTTGTTCTACTCCATGCAATACAAACTAAGTCCTATCACCAACTTCTCCAGCTGTGGTGCAGACCCACACATCAGGCTAAGTTACACAGGCATACACACACTCACACACCAAAAACAGTAGGGGTAAAGGGGTTAACCGTTGAGAATGTGCTTTCTCTTAACAAAAACTGTATTAAAAACAACCTCAAAAACCTACTGATGGTGAAGACACTGCTGAAGAAGAAAGTAGCTATGGGGCCTCAGCTAAGTGTTTCCAAACAATCCAGGCGTTGCAGTCAGGCCGACTAAAGCCTGCGTGAGCAGTCTGCAGTGGTTGGCTCCCTTCTGGCTTGCTAGGCAGTTTCTATAAGCTGTTCCCTTTGTTTTTGCTTGCTTGTTTTACAGTGAAAAATGTGATTGTGATACAGAAATTAAGGGACTGAAATGAAAAAGAAATGGGCCATTCTGGAGAATTTCAAATTGGTATTTTCTCCTTTCCATTTAAAAAAAAACCAACAAAAAATAAAAGAAAAAAATAAGTAGTTAGTAGTACTAAAACAACCCTCCTGCTGCTGTTGTCTTTGCTCAGTGACATCGGGGCATGCTGGCGCACACACACACACACAGGCAGCTCTCAGACACTCGGACTCAGAAAAGCGAGTTTAGAACTGAAGTGAGTCTTCGGAGGAGACCGAGGACAGGTCCCAGGGCTAGAAGGTTTTTCGCTGGATGGCACGAGCTCCGTCTTCTTCATACTCCTTTTTCGAAACCCACATTTTCTTAAAGGTGTCCAGTGAGGCCAGAATAGAGCCACTAGGGAGAGACAGGCATGTTATGGGTTAAAGGAAAATGTTAGGGGCACTCTCATCATATCTCTGCAGAGATGAGCTGTTTCTACTGCATGACACTTCCTCATGTTAGAAAGGTGCTGTGGCTCCCAGTTATCTACAACAGAAATGCTCTCTGAACAGTCACTTCCTCTCCTGTTAGCCTCAAACGTGCTGGCACTACAGACCCTGGCACCAGCCACCCCCTCCCAAACGACCTGCCGATCGCTGCTCCAGTAACACACCAAGCATCGCATGAAACCCTGACACGCAGCACCAGAAAGGACAACAGTGGGAGTGCCGACAGGCTGCGCCTCACCAGCCCTCATCCCACAGCAAGATGTGTCGCTGTGCAGTACATACCCAATCCACGTGGAATACAATCTTTCCTGAGGAGCTGATATCTGGGAGAAAGAGAGAATCAGTCAATACCTTCCCAAGCTCCAGTCTGCTCCTCCTGGCACACTGCCCCCATTTCACTACGGCTAACAGCTGACAAACATGGGTATGATCTCTCCCACCAGAAAGACACCCAGCAGCCCCCCACAAAACAGCCACTGTGGTCTAGCATCCTGGACAGGGTTCATGTTGTCAGAGGAGCCACCTTCTCAGTGATGAAACCAAACAGGTTTTCATCACAACAGAAAATACTGTTGGGCTGTCTCAGGAAAGTAGTTTCTGGTTTGAAGCAAATGGCAGCTGCACTCTCAGTGTCATTCTTTAAAGGCCACAGAACAACACACGTAGTATGTGATAAATACAAGAGAGACTGCTCCTACCCTTATTTTGACGTCCTTCGGAGCTAGTTTCTTCACCTCACTCAACAGCCTGTCACCAAAGCCTACAAAAGACAAAAAACCCCCATGTAGTGTGAGCCCCTCAGCAAAATCCCAAGTTCCATCTGCTAACAATGTGGACATGTCCTATGCAGTCCTATTCAAATATCCCACTCCAGATCTCACAGAGAGACCAATTTGGAGAGGCACAGAACACAGCCAGTGAAGTAACAGGATTCTGTCTCCCTCAAGCAGACTTCAAACACCAGCACAATGGGCTCTATCCCTCAGCAGTAACTTCAGATGAGCAAGTGAGATTTTTAGCTAGGACCACAGGTGGGCCAGTTCCCTCCTCCTTCCCTGGGCATTCCTCCTGTGTCCAGCCCATTTGTACAGGGGAGCAGGGTTTGAATGGGAAGACCAGGACCTATCCAGAGATCTCCACCTGTGGATAACAGGCTGACAGGATCTGGCAAAGGATATCTTTAAGTTGATGGGGACCAGCTGAGCCCTGAGGGGATGGGTAGAAAGTTTCCTGCACATGTGTAGCTGACATTTCATGCAGTATCAGGACTGTTGGACTCTCTCGGATACCAAAGACCTAAGGAACCTCAGGAGATGCAGGAGCCTTTTAGGTATCCAGTCTCAACTACCCTGAACTAGAGCAGCAAAAGTGACACAGCTATTCAGTCCTGACACAAGCAGAGTGATAAGAGGAAAAAGATAAAATCCCCCCAAATGCAGGAAATTATATACAAGGGCAGAGGTATCTTACATACCCAGAAGGATATGACTAGGACTCAGAAAATTAAGACAGTAACCCCCCTGAGAGAGCAGAGTTCCCACAGCCCTCATCTCACAGGACAAGTTGGGTGACCTAGGTTATCTTCCCAGTTTCACATGAGAAGGAAGCCAGAGATCAGATATGTCACAACCCACTGAAAGAGGAGAGGCAGGAACCTTTGAAAAGCGTGGAGCCTCCAGACAGCACGATGTTGGAGAACAGCGTTCGCCTCAGGTCCATGTCTGATTTTTGAATGGCAAAAACAAGCACTTCATGGAGTCCTTCACATTCCTCCCCTATCAGGTCTGGCCGGAACAGGAGCTCCGGGGCTCGAAAACGGGCAGAGCCAATCTGCAAGGGGAGAAGTTAGCACAGAGGGCAAGAGAGAGCAGTGTGGCTCTGTTCACTGTCTACAGTTTGGGCCTACCTTTCTTAGGTGAACCTTCAGAGTCAGTGTCCTGGTTTTAGCTGGAATAGAGTTAATTTCCTTTCTAGTAGCTGGTATAGTGTTATGTTTTGGATTTAGTATGAGAATAATGCTGACAACAAACTGATGTTTTCAGTTGTTGCTACGTAGTATTTAGACCAAGTCAAGGATTTTTCAGCTTCTTGTGCCCAGCCAGCAAGAAGGCTGGAGGGGCACAATAAGTGGGGAAGGGACACAGCCAGGACAGCTGACCCAAACTGGCCAAAGGGATATTCCATACCATGTGACATCATGCCCAGTATATAAACTGGGGGGAGTTGGCCCGGGGGGGATCACTGCTTGGGAACTAACGGGGCATTGGTTGGCGAGTGGTGAGCAATTGCATTGTGCATCATTTGTTTTGTATATTCCAATCCTTTTTATTATTGTCATTTTATTATTGTTGTAATTATCATTATTATTTTCTTCCTTTCTGTTCTGTTAAACTGTTCTTATCTCAACACATGAGTTTTACTTGTTTTTTCCCTGATTCTCTCCCCCATCACACCGGGTGGGGGGGAAGTGAGTGAGCAGCTGCATGGTGCTTAGTTACTGGCTGGGGTTAAACCACAACAGTCAGGAAGTTTCCTGGACATTGATGCTGCATCACTAGCTCCCAAGTGAAGTTTGGTCTACTACTCCCAGAAAAGGCACTATTTCCATTTTGTAGATGAAAGAGATTAAGAAACTTGCTCAGCCCCATATAGCAGGTCACTGGCAGAAAAGGGAGCAGATCCACCCCTGGTACTGCAGTTAAGACCTGTATTTCCTCTTCTTCATCTACTCTGTAATGGGCTCAGTCTTCTGAGGAGTATTCCTAACTCACTCTTCAAAGCAATTGTTTCTGCACCTCTAGGCAGGACAAAAGCCACACACAAAACCACTGCTGAATTTACAGTGAACTGGTAACTACCCACACTCTGTTCCTGATCTACATAAAGATTTGCCAGATCAGAGCCTGCACTCAAACAGCTCAGAGTCCCCATGGTCATGCTGTATCCTTACACAGGACTTCCAGTAGAAGTTGTCAGGTTTCTAATAATGTTTTCTTCCCCTAAAAATTCTAGTGCCCAGTCAACAGCCTGGGATGACTTCTGGTCTTTTAAAATTATCTCCTCCCACCTACACCGCATTAAATTTCCCATCACTAGGCAGAAGGCTATTCTGGAAACCCTGTGCTTCACATTAGGAATCCTCTGAGGGTGGTCTTTACAAACCTCAATAGTGCTTCCATCTGGCAGGTAGTACTGAGCCTTCTCAGTCTCCAGAGTCTCATCCTTCTGGGCGCTTATTGACAGGTAGCAGGCACGCTGGAGAGGAAACAGAGTCAGGGAGAGGGAGATGAGAAGGGTAAACCCAAATGCCTCTGATAAAATACTTTTCTCACTAGCAAAAAATCCATGTATCCCTTTGGGGAGACCAATTTCAACAATATTTTGTGCTGGGGAAAGACCTTTTGGGTTCACATCAGGTAAAATACCTATTCATGCTACAGCTCCATGTGACAATTAGAGATATCAAGGATGCTCACACCCCCTCTAGCTGCTGCTTACCTCTCTCTTCCAGCTCTTTCTCGCTGCTTAGAAGTTACCTCTCTCTAGCACAGATGGGGTAACTATCCTGTAAGCACTTCCAACCTACTGTAGGGCAAAGTAAAACACACACCTGAAACACCTTTAGTGACATTAACCTTGTATAAAGGTGGGCTCAGGTAACTTTGCAACAGATTAGGAGCATGAAGAAAGCCCACTATTACATTTCAACAGGGTAAACGATAACTAATAGCTAACAGCAAAAATTCCTTAACATGATCCAAGCTGCTGACTTCCCATTGCCCACCTAGATTTTAAGTTACAGGAAACAAAATACTCTGACTTTTCAAACCGCTCCAGCACCCCATGTTTTTGCTATTTCAAATTGTCATCATTTGGAGATTAAAAAAAAAAAAGTCTAAACAGAATCACAGAAATGTTTAGATTGGAAGGGCCCTCCTGAGATCATCTAGTCCAATCCCCCTGCTCAGGCAGGGTCAGTTAAAGCAGGCTGCTCAACACCATGTCCAGTTGTGTTTGGAGTACCTCCACAGACGGAGAATCTACAAAACTCTCTGGGGAACCTGAGGGTGTTTGCCCTCACAGTAAACCAAGAAACAGAGAACAACGTTTGCACTAAAGTAGGCATTAAGGGTTCCCCTTTTAAGGTAATTTCTTCTCTAGACTTTTCAACATCCCCAAATTTCTTTCCTAAATTTTTGCCATTAAAAAAAACCCAAAACCAGTCAGACAGACTCCAACAGATCACAAGCAGCTTTTGAGACTGAGAAACTCCCATGTACAGGATCTCAGCTTTGTGCTTGCCATGGTGCATTCAGGCTGTATATCCAAACTTCTCCAAACGGAAGAAAGCTGCAAACATAAGAAGCCACACTCAGGCCCTCAGATTTGCAAATCAAGTCACAAATGGCACCAACATCAATAGAAATCTCACTGCAAGTTCCAGGTACATATATCCTAGAAATTTGCAAAACTTTCCCCAGCTAAAATTAGTCTTAAAGTAAAGCAAAAAGTGTAAGTTGTAGAGCAAACATCAGGTTGTTTCCTCGCTTCTTCAGCAATCTCACTGGTGAGGGTAGTCAGTATGCAAAGCAGGACTTGGCTCACTTTCCCCTGCTCTTTGTTTTCCTAAGTGTATAGTCCAGAGGAGATACTGCACTGGTGCAAGACATTGTGTTTAACAGTCAGCACAACATTTTTTAATAGTTTCATCACCCAAGATGCAAAGGGAGCCTTGGCCATTTATGAAGAGTACAAGCCTCTTGCTTTGTCCCATAAGGCCATTGCAATTGCACTGCAACTGATGCTTGGTACAAAACAGGCTGCTTCTGAAGAAAAGAGTTCTCCAGCAAGCCTCTGATCACTAGATCTTCTGGTCTACAGATGCTGCAGTATCTGCACGTCAGCTTTTTCTCTCATTCAGCAATCAGCACTTGTAAAACAAAGAGCAGCTACCGGGTTAAAACCTACAACCCTATGAAGTCTCCTGCTCTGGGCAACAGGCGGAAGCCATTCAGCTGTACCCTGACATGAAGCACAAGCACTGCTCCCTCAGCACAACCACACTGAGCTATAGTCATGCAGAACAAGCAAACTATTTCCATTATGGTCCTTTGCCGGTAGGTCACAGGCTCAGGAATAGCTCCTTAACACTCTCAAGCCCTGGCACAGGCTGCTGGCTCAGCCCAGAGTTATCTGTGGCAATCATAGCTTGTGATGGGGTCCTGCAGCATGGCACCAACTGCCAGGCATCAGCACACGGCAATCACAGCCAGTGCTGATCTGAGGACTGACCCCATGTACTGAAGGCATAGGTGCACAGGCAGCCCCAAGTCACACAGTGTTGCTGAAATCAGAGAGCAACCTGTCTATGTGAGCACAGCGATGCTGCAAAGCTGCTGTGAGCAGTCACCAGCTCTGAGCTACTATTCACCATCCCACCTCTGTCCTCCTCTCTTGGTGCACAACAGAAGCCAAGGTAACTGCTTTACTAGGGATGTTAATCACTGCTTTCCAAACTGCTGTGTAGCTGCAAGGTCACTGAACACTGCAGACGCTATAAAAGAGGGGAAGCTTTTGTAAATGTGAATGCTGTGAGTGAATTCTTTCACAGAGGAATGGAAGCAACTTGCAATATCCCACTTGTGATCCCTACCTGCCATGGATTTTACAGACCCTTGCCCTGAAGGGTAAACAAACACTAGTGAAAGAGATCATCAGATCCCGAGAAACTGCAGCACAGATAAATGCAGATCAGATTCTGAACTACCAGCCTGTCTTCATCTCCATGTTAACACCTCCTCAATAGGGATTAGATACGACCTTGACTGTAAGCCTCCCAGAACACCAGATGGCTGATTTGCAAGTGACCTCTGGAGGTCATCTTGTCCTGCCCCCCATTCAAGCAGGGTCACCTAGAACAGGTTGCCCAGGACCATGTCCAGATGCCTTTTGAATATCACCTGGGATGGAGACTCCACAACTCTCTGGACAACCTGTGCCAGTGCTTCATCACCCTCACAGTAAAAAAGTTTATGTTCAGACAGAACCTCTTGTGCTTCAGTTTGTGCATCTTGTCCTGTCACTGGACATCACTGAAATGAGCCTGGCTCTGTTTTCTTTGCATCCTCCCTTCAGACATTTATATATATTGATAAGAACCTCCACAACCTACTCTTCGCATGGCTCAACAGTCCCAGCTCTCTCAGCCTTTCCTCATGAGAGGTGCTCCAGTCCTTCATCATCTTAGCGGCCCTAGTCTCCCTTGGGTAGATAAAGGAATGAGCTGTGGAGCTAGGTAGGCTAGCACTTTCCACTGGATTCCACGAGTCACAACTTCCCCTGGGCAGGAATCCCTTCTTGGATAAACACAGAAACAGACAGTGCATCACCTCCTTGATGGTCTTGACAATCTCAAATTCGGAGGTTGTGTGGAAGTCATAGCCTTCCTTCCGGAGATAGAGACGCAGGTAGCGTGAGACATCACGGCCAGCAATGTCAATCCGCATGATGGAGTGGGGCATGGCAAAGCCTTCATAGATGGGAACTGCATGGGTAACGCCATCCCCGGAGTCCAGCACCACTCCTGTAGTCCTCCCAGTTGCGTAGCTAGCGAAGGGGCAAACAATCAAGTCAGAACAAGAAATTCAAAGTGACCCCAAGCATGCAGCACATCCAGGCTCAACTCAGGGAGCAGAGATTTCCCATGAACAGGGGCTAAAAAAAATCCCAAAACCTAGTTCTCATCATAGTTCAGCAAATTCCTGTAAATTCTTTATTACAGAAATTAAAATTGAGTTTCAGTTCTTGCTTGAAAAGGGGTAAGTCAGACATCAGTGTGGTCTTCCACAGGTTTTGTTTTGGTTTGTGAAAAAATGGATTTCATGGCAACATTTCACAAGCACAAATCAAAGACGAAAGACACTTACAGGCTAAGCACAGCTTGCATGGAGATGAATAGTGCTGGCACATTGAAGGTCTCAAAAAACACCTCAGCAGCACGCTCTCTGTTCTTGCGTGGGTTTAGGGGTGCTTCTGTCAGCAGCACAGGATGCTGGTAAAGAAAAGAAGGAGCTGTGCTGCAATAACCAGGAGGCAGCTAGACGTGTGTTCCTGAAAATTTCTGCTTATTTATTCACTTTAGGAACCACTAGTGCAAAGGGACACGTAGAAGGAAATAATTTCAGCTACTAAGCTGTATTAGACTGTGAATACCCTCTATTAAGTTGGAAGACCAGCAGGGTTCTGGTGTAGTTATGAAGTGTTAGGAAATCTACTCTGTGAGCAACCCTGCCCCATGAAGGATGAACAAGATGACTCTCAGTGCCAAAGGTCAGTCAGATCAGCCAAAATACACAGACTCTAAGAAAGGGTGAAGGCATATGGTCTTAGCACGCGCAGGCAGAAATATTCCTACTCCATTTATACAACCTATTGCTCTCTGTCATTGAATAATTTTTTGGTCAGCTCATTCCAGACCACAGGATTGTGGTTTTCTCCTTCCTTACTTCAAATCACGTCACTGCTGCGTGGATATGCCTGATGTGCAGGCAGAACAGGAAAAGTTAGAAGCACTTGGCCTAGAGCAGGATCATTAGAGAGAGTGTGAATAACAAATGCTGAAAGTCAGATTTTCAGTCAGGCCAGAACATTAGATCTGGGGAGGAATTCTGCTTGGACACTTCTTGTGCAATATCTCCTGAGAGGTAAAAGAACCTAATTTAACAACAGACATGTTTAGAAAGAAGAGCAAAGGAAAAGTCCCAAATCTTTCCTGGAGCTCCAAAGCTCCTGGTGTTACATACATACTGAATGATGCCTGTGCCATTACGTAATGAGGTATCTCACCTCCTCTGAGAATGTCTGAAGCTGGTCTTTTGAATACACATACTGCCAAATGCGCTCCATGTCATTCCAGTCCTTCACTATGCCATGCTCCATCGGGTATCGGATCGAGAGGAGACCTCTGTGCTCCTGAGCAAACAGAAAGGACAACAGAGCATACCTGTCAGACTCAAACAATCACATTTCTGAGCACGACGACTATGATTTAATGTCAGACTCACTTTTTTGATGCCACTAAAAGACAACTTATCTCTAGCATGTAGGGCAAAAACTGAACATTAATCACAAACATCTCTGCCAGAGAAATATTCACAAGATTAAACAAGGCCTTTTTATACCAAGCAGGAAAGGCTGGCAGTTGCAGAGCACATTCCATCCTAACGCTTTTCAAGCCAACATACAGACACCTATCAAATGGTATCTTTGTTCTACCAGCTCAGTCATGATACAAAACATAACAGGGTGGCATTGGGGAATGTAGTTTGGAGGGCTCACAAGAAATGTGAGACCATACAACTACATGCTGACAAAAGCAGAACTGTGGAAAGCAAGCTTCTTGCCCACATCAGGGAGATAAAAGGCAAGTAGGGTCCATTCCTGAAGTTCCCAGTCAAAACAATGGGGATTTAACCATACAGACCTAGAAGTAGCCTAGAAAAAAAGGAGAGATATAGAAGGACTTGGAAAAAAGGTCTGTGGTCAGAAGGTTGGCACAAGAATTTAATGGAGCTTCCCACTCCACCTTGGACACACTTAAACGTGACAACCTATTCTGCTCTTCAGATCTATATGCTGATGCCAAGGAACCACAGCCCTTTTAAACATAACTGCTACAGCCCCTCCTTACAGCAGGATACTGAGAAATATGGAGAAGTGCAGTATACAGGTTTTCTTACCTCTGCCTTTGGACCAATGAAAATGTCCCCTTCTAAAGCACCAGCCATAACACGAATGTGCTTTGGTCTGCCCACACTAGAACAGAGGCAAGAGTGTAAGTGCTTCTAGAGAGAGAGCTCAGATGCACCCAAGGATTAACTACTTTGTGTTCCTCTCTGTCCTAACCAGTACTTTCTAAAGCAATGGACAGGTCTGGGGGCACTACCAGGTCCAGACAGACCCAGGTTTGCTCTGAGCTAATCTCAGAATCAGAGGTGAAGGGAACAGATTGTAGACAGTTCTGAAGTGGCAGGATATAAGCCAGCTGAGTCTGGCCACGCTTTCTCAGATGATTCAGACTTACTTGTTCCAACAGTGCCTGGGGTGAACATGGCTAGACTAAGCAATGGTCTGAGCTGATAGATCCACATGATGTTGCCTGACCTCAGGTAGCTTCTCAGATTAGACGTTTATAGTCCCATAACCCACCTCACCATACAGAGCACATTGCTCAGAACATAAATATACTCATTAAAAACCCACCCCATTGAAAATAAAAGCCATATTCAGAGTTCCTGATCCAGTAGGCCTCCTTCCAGTAAAACTCTCAGAAAACTTCCAAGGAAGTTTGGCAGGAATCAAGACATCAGACCACACATCAAAGAAATACAGAGGTCTTCACACTTCTCGTCCCATCTTTGTCTTTTTCCTTGTCCTTTTCCTCATGTCTCAAGACTAAAGGATACTACAGCTTTGGTTGGGTGTTGAGCCTGACAAAATGATACGTCACCTTTTATGGTGCGTCACCCCCCTCCCAAAAATCTCAAAGTACTTAATAGCAGAGATCTCCCCTCCCTGATACTTCTGTGCAGCAGGCAGAAGAAGAATAACTAATTTCTCCAGTTACAAAATTGGACCATTCTTCCCCTCTATGTATCAAAGAATTGTTACACAGTACTAAGAACTTACCAAGACCAGCAGAATACTTACTAGTTTGGAAAGCAGTATTTCGGTATTTGATCGCCTGCAAAACCTGCTTTAATCACACCTGAGCCCTGTGGGAGCAAAGATGAAAACATGAGCTTATCATTCATTCAGGCATCTTCACAAGTTGTAAAGGAGTAGCAAAGTACATCAGCACTGCCAGATCCTCCTCTTTTTACTAGGAATAAAGCGCCCCAGAGACTGATTTGCCAGGCGGGATTGGGGATGGGAAGGTGTCAGCAGGCCAGCTTGGCCACTAGAGGGGAGTAACTGGCACCTGCCTAGCAGCGACACATCACACAGGGCACAAACACCCAGGAGCGTCCCGGTACTGCTCCATGTACACACCAAATGCTGCTCTGTACAGAGAAGAATTTTTCTACCCAGTGCTATTGCTAGGGGTGCAGGAGGCTAAATCCAAGGTCTGCAGTTTTCTGTTGATCTTAAATACTCTCTGGGTGAAGGACAGCACTCCAGAAAGCCAAGCAAGAGCAACCGAACCCTGGCAGCTTCAGAGCCCACTGCTAAAATGGGGAGGATGAAGGCTGTAGGCCTCTCGGAAGAAGATTTGGAAAGGATGGAAGGAGGGTGGATAAAGTCAGAAAAGGAAGTAGGAAAGGACTGTGTGAAACAGTCTGGAGCAGAGACTAGGGAAAAGATCACGTGGTGGATAAACTAGCCAATGCTAAGGAGGCAGGTTGCAGAAACGTGGTCAGAAAAGACACTGGAAATGAACCCAGACTGGGGTCTGGAAAGAACAAAGGTACCAGTCACACTGCAAGGGGAAGGGCTGGAGGCAGGAAGAGCAGCTGACAGGATAGGGCTTGTTTAGAAGGGACAAGGAAGAAAAGATTAGGTATGGCAGTCAGAAAGGCAGAAATCCAAAAAGCCTTCTGCAACATTCAAAACAGCACAAGCAGCAAACCCAGAGCGGGTAAAACCAGCCGCAGGGAGGCCCTGGCAGGGAGTCAGAGCCAGGCATCTGGCCCCACAGCTCCCGTCCCTGTCGGTATCATCCGGAAGCATCCTGGGAACCCCATCATCAACTTGGATCTGTGCTGACTTCTTCCCCTCCTCCATTTCCTCTCCTTGCACAAGGGAATGACATCTTGAAACAATGAGCAGTTTGCAGGAACACCCAAGTTTTGCTAAGGAGCGGACTTTCATAGGCTCTCCTCGGATAAGCCGTTTCACTGGTAATCCCAGACTACCATGGGAGCAAGCTTTTCTGCAGAAAGAGGAGCAGTTTGGCTTTACCCTGTACTTGGAGCAAAGCATGTGAGTTTGCACTGAAACCTGTGACCTCTGAAGTGCCTGTTCACTCTCAAGGGCTCTGCAGCAGGACTGCTCTGTTTTTGAGGTCAAAAAGACCTTGTGGCTGCCCCATAGCATTTTAAAACAAGTAGCAATGCAGCTCCTCCACTGCTTTCCCCTTTCCACCACTTCTGCATTGGTCAGCATCACTGCTTTCACTTGGAGACTGAGGCCAAATGAGTTGCTCAGGGCTCTGCCAGCCAAGCTCTGGCTGCAGCGGTTTCTGATGCTGCCGTCCCAGCTGCCTGCCCAGTTCCCAGTGCCAGAGGTTACCAGCCAGAGCAGGCTCAGCAGAAAGGAATGCAGGGCGGCCCCAGCCTCGCCAGTTCACAGTCAGTCCAGCGCCTTATTCCCAAACTACTTTCATCAGCAGTTTCAGCCAAGGTGCCGGGCTTTGCACAGAGCATGTGTGCTCTGCTACCAGGGCAGGGGCACTCCTGCCTTAAAACCTACAGTCAGATTTGCCAGGATGCATCTATAAGGGAGGAGTATCAGGAACACTCTGCAAACCAGACCTAACTAGTTATAAAAGATATAAAAGATAGATCGCTCGAATCCTTGCCTCCTGACAAATGTCTGCAGCCAGGCTGGCTCAAGGAGCACACCCAAGCTGGCACCTGGGCAGGACTACTCCCTCTGGGCAAGAGGGACTTGGCTCCAGTTGCATCCCAACGTCTGCCCTAACATGTACCAGTGTGACAAAGTGGCCTGTGAAGTGTTAAAAAGACTTCCCTTTAGATAGGCTCTGTTCTGGGTATTCACTTCAAAGTGAAGCAACAAATAAAACCACTATTCTGATTTTCCTTATCATACCTTATAAACAACTCTATACCTGGGAAATAACACCATCCTTTGTCAAGCCTTGTAGCAAAAAAGTTGAATGAAACACGGTAACATAACCACATCAGAATATTGTGCTTATTGAATATATTATTCAAGATAATGACTGACCTTGCTGCCAGCACAGTCCACTGCTGGGAAGTGGCTTCAGGAGAACAATGATGCTCCTGTTTTAATACAGAGATTGAAACTTCCTTATGCCAGGCCAAAAATTACCCAGTGTGTCCTGGTGACATTCCCAGCAATTTATGCATTTTAAGATTTACATATTGAAGTTCAAAGTAAACTGAATGTGTTGGTAGTTCAGAACTCCTAGCTGGAGTCAAAGACAAATGACTGTTTTGAATGCGCCAGTAGGATGGGACTTCAATACAGTTGTGCTTCCAAGTGCCTGGGACTAAACCAAGCACAGCTGTTTGCTATGTCCACACTACAAAGACCTGACAGCACTTTCTGACCTATTCAATTTTTCTTGAAAACATTTTACTTCTTTGAAAATACATGTGCACCGAGTCAATCTATTTATTTTCGACCAGTTTGAGATTCCTGTACAATCAGAGGAAAAGGTTTAAATTTTGAAATAACCCTGGCTGATTCAGAGGGTTTAAAGTAAAGACCTGTTTTTCATCTTTGTTTCAGACAAGCAAAAAACCATGCATCCTCCCTTCTGCTACAAACTCTGATTTATTAGAACTTAAACAAATTTAAAAATTAACACCCTTCCACCAGTAACTATCCTGGCTGGGCTTTCATCCTGTTTTACTTGGTTGGTTTGTTTTTTGTTTAATCTGAGCAAAAGAATAAAAGAAGAAAGAAAAACTACATGTCAAATGTGAAGGTCAAGAAAAATAATCTCATGGAAAATTCTCATGAGTACCTTGAAGTAACTGAACATGCCTCTCCCGCTAGCTCTGTAGCTAGTCAGTTATTGATTCATTCATCCTGATGCGTTTAGGACTCAAATTTAAATGGAAATCACCAAGAGTCAATCTGCTGTATAGCACTTTTTATGGGGAGTGCACATTTCATATTGTAAAACTATTTTATTTGATACACATTTTATAAGTTCCAGAACAAACCAAAGACACAACGGCCCTTACTGACAGCTCAGCTGTTTAAATGCCACCACTTAGGCTACAAATCCAAATTTTATCCTCTTTTATGTAAAGAGAGACAATTCCATGGACGTCAAGGAATTTGCGCTTGCTTAGGCCACAGCTGAACCATGCTGTCTATCTGCATGTGCATTATGTTCATCAGGGCTCCTAGACCATTTATTTCAGAGAGGGCTTGTTGGAGTGCAAGATGGGAACGTAACTCTTAAAAATTACTTACTAAACAATAAAGAGTATTAAGTTGTGCTGAGGTACAGTTCCAACCTCTCACTGCATATTACAAAACTCTCCCTGCTGAAAACATGCAGCTGAGCATGCTGTTTGGTAAGAGAAAAACACCTCCTTGTTGAGTTTTTAGCTACATACCTTAATGTCCTTTTGGAACACACTGAGATATCAGAGCAGGGCTGGGACTGGGGTGGGGGGGGTAGTCTGGCTTGTTCACTAGCTCAGTATCTCATTTCCCCCTCCCCACCTTCCCACACACACGCATACGTGAGACGGGATAACACTCAGCCTTGAAAAGAGCTTTGAAAAGAGCCTGCAGCTCTCTGAGGAAAAGCAGTAATGAAGCAGCAGGAACAGCAGTACCTGCTCTGTGCAGCTCCACTTCCCGTCCTGCCTGAACTCAGAAGAGTACCAAAAATGCAGTGTCACCACAAGGTTCCTTGGCTGACAGCCTGCCAGCATTAAAGGCAGATGTCACAACAACTGCTTCATTCTACTTCTTGTACAGGGAGGGGAAGGGGGGGAACTCATTTATAAGAGACGCAAGAAGAATTAGCTTTTATAAGACCAGCTGATAAAATGAGAAAAGAAACAAGAGTCAGTTGCTGGCAGATGAGCCCTTCTTCAGGTCTGAAGCAGAGGCGGCAATCATAGCACTAAATAACAAAAGGACATGCTGAAATTAGATATAAGCTCCTATTATATGACTATAGCACAACAAACCCATCCTCACAGTACCAGAGTGCCTGGGAATAACTTTAATGGTTAGCTAATCACTCGACATCACAGCAGGGTCAGTGCTACTCCAGTCATTTCTAAGAACAATCAACCTAACTTATTCTTTAATGTCTTCAGTAAGGAGGATAACATGTTTTTCTCTACATAGTCAATTCTACTGCTCAATCTCCATTTCCATTAGATAGTCTCCTTCAATGTCTAACCTAAATCTCTCTGCTGTGATTCCAGGGGAAGACACAAAACCAAAACTGTATGAGAGAGCTCAAATCGTAGGGAGGAAATTGGGATCAATAATAAAGAAGAGGTCAGAAGAATAATTGGCTTGATCTGAGAAGACCTACAATCATTCAGCTTATGGGAAAAAAAGCAATACTTTGAGAAGCGCTAAGCTAGCAAGTCCACATGTCATATGGCAAAAAGATTCAGCAGAAATTAAGATTATGGAGAAAGAAGACAGTACAACACTGACCCTTCAAAACAACAAAATCTGAATCACTGACAGTAGAGGTCAGAAGGGAGGAGCATGAATTTGTGACTCACCACACTGAAGGAGGCTCCCTCCAAGATACGCCCTCCCACCCCTTCCTGGATAGTCCTTTCTCTTGGGATGCCAGCATGGATGGGGCTAATCAGAACTGGACCCAGCAGTATCTCAACAAGGCATGCAATCACTCTCATTCATCTCAAACTGAGCCGTTACCCACACAGGTTGAAGGTCTGCTTTGAGCTAACAAGAAACATTATCAGCTAGGAGCAGCCATCTGTGACACCACACCCCACTGTCAAATTACAGCTGATGCAACCCACGCTGGGAGCAGTTCCTTTAGGAGCTCTGCCTCCTGTGGGCTTCAGCATGGGAATCCACGCCTTGGGTGCCAGCATGCCCCCTTTTGCTGGGCCTGTCAGGGAGCAGCCTGTGATGGGGAGGTTGGCTGCAGGGTATCATCACTAGCATGGTCCAACAGAGAAGAGCAGACACCCCCGGAGCATGCTGGGGGTCCGGCCAAGGCCTGCCCCCAGAGCATGCTGGGACTCTGGCCAAGGCCGGGCCCACCAGCCGCCATTGTCCCCCAGGCACAAAGAGGGACAAGGCGGGGCCGCAGAGCCGGGGTGCAGCCCCGCCTGACGGACAGCTCTAGCTGCCAATGAGCACAGGTGCTCTCCGCGACAGCGGGGCGGGACGCTCCCCGCTTCGGCAGGTAACGGCGGGCTCCCCCGCTGACTGGCAGCCGCCCCAGCCAATGGCGTCGCCTCGCCCCTCCCAGGCAGCAAGCACCTCCGCGGCGGCGGGGGCCGCTCCCCGCCAGCGAGGGGCAGCGGCCCTCCGGCGGGTGACCGGCAGGCACCTCAGCCAATCGCGGTGCGCCGAACCGCGGCGGCCCCGCCCCGGCGGCGGCCCGCGAGGACGCAGCGTACGGCGCTGTACGAGGGCCGGAGGCGGCGGCTAGGCCGGCGGGGGGAGGGGAGCGGGGGGGTGGCGGGCGGGGCGCGGCCGTCCCCGATGACAAAGGGATTGCGGCCCGCGGGCCCTTCCCGCCCTCCCAGCCCCCGGGACGCGCGGCCGCCCGCACTCACGTTGTCTATCACGACGGGCTGGTTCGCTATCACGTCGTAGGACTCCATGGCGAGGACCCGCCGCAGCCACCCGTCAGGGAGCAACAGCCCAGCCCTCGGCGGCGCATGCGCGGAAGGGCGGCGCGGCGCCGCCTGGGTGATGTATTCCTCCGGCAGCGGGGCCTGCTGGGAAATGTAGTCTGGGCCTCGCGCGGCGCCTGACGGCAAGGCGCGCCGGGAGCGAGGCATGCCGGGAGGTGTAGTGCGGAATTAAAAAAAAAGAGAGGAAACGCTGCAAAAATTTTCGGCGTGAAACCCGAGTGGGGTGGTGGGTGTCGCGTGCCGAGGGGTAACTGTGCACTTCCACCAAAGCCCCACTGGATTGCAATTGGCTTATTTACAGTTTAATAGATTCTTTCCCCCGATTTTTCTAATAGGAAGAGAGAAAACACCTTCTGCAGAGGGCATCTATCGTTAATGAAAGTGTTTTACGGTCCCATCGTTTCACAGAATCATCTCTACAACCTTCTGGTCATAACACATCTGTTCTCTCTGAGTATTACCCAGTTTCTCTGCATTTTTGGAGGCATGGCAACCAGAAAAGAAGTGTCGGTACAAAGAATGCACATAACAGGCATCCAAGCATTAAACAATGTGTTCCCTGTTGTTTTCCACCTGCGGTATGTTCTACAAGCACTTTGAATAATTGATGACTGACAACAACATTAAAATAATACATTTACTTGAAACCCTGAGCAACACCACTGGGTCTTGAAACTAGTTAAAATGAAGTTCAGTGTTGGTAAGCGTACGTGAAGGCTGATTCAGAACTCACCTGTCTTGTCCCACATCTTTCATGCGGACACTGAGACTTCTCTTCTGTAACTTCTGCCTTTAGCCCAAGCAGATAGTCTCACCTCAGATATTTATCTTCGGTGATTTTCATCATTCGCCAAGTGTAAAAGAGGAGGTTTTGTGTATGACAGGATGGAGGGGTTTAAATTATTTCAAGACCAGTATTTTATCACCTCAGTAAATGCCAGGAGAGACTCACGATGCATGTATTAAGCCAACACAGCGTTTCATACATGAGTCTGTTATATTTACCTTTTCAGTTAACTGTAATTGACTTCTTGGGTGGATGTCACAAAAAGTAGTATCACAGTAACGGGACAAGTGAAATATTGTTTGCTGTGGGAAGCAGTGATTCATGAGAATACCAACTGCTCACCTCCTTTCTCAGTGGATAGTCATTTGTTTGTTTGCTTGCCAGCTCCTTGACTATATGTGATCTCCTAAAAGGTATGTTGTGAATATTGATTTTGGAATAAACTCTTAGGTATGTAAATGAGAAATGCAACACGCAGGAGCACTCATCCTATCCTCTCAGCACTCTATAGCTCATTTCTTCTCTATCCTGATTAAAAAGCAGGACACTGCTCCAGCAAAGATGTGGACTATTGAACACATGCCGGCTCACACATATGTACAAGGCTTCGCATGACCACAGATGTAGCTGCAACTCAGGAATGAGCCAGATCTTCAGTGTGCTTAGTACACAGGTCAAGATCCTCGATCAGACAGCCCTTGAACTTCACCTATTTGCATTGCTTCGCAGCTGCCTCTGCGGTACCTACAGATACAGAAAGGTGCACAGGGAGAATAAAGGTGCTGTGAGGATTGTATAGGTATAAAGATAGCAATAACAAAAGCTGCAGAGCAGTAGTAAAGGATATAGAGGTATTAGCCAGCCACATCTTGGAGCACAGCCACGGTCCCGCAGCTCTCTGTCCCGGGCCCTGCTGCGTGGACAGATGAAGTCTAACCGAAGCAGCTCCTGAACCGCTGCAATTTACAGCCTCACTTCTTCAGGTGAGATTGACACAGCCTTGAGCGCCGAGGCTGGGGGTGGCTGTGGCCGGGGAGCTGCCCCAGGACGGGACCTGCCCTGCCGTAAGCCCCCTGGGCGAGCCAAGGCCGGGGAAGGTGCCCGCCAGGCCCCTGCCCCAGGCCTCCCGCCAGCCGGGCCCCCCGCCCACCTCGGCGCTGCCCGGGCCTCGCACCCCGCCCCGCCGCGGGGCGCCCCCCAAGGCTGCCCCACGGGGACCCCTCCTCTTCCCTCGGGCCCACCCGGACGCCGCTAACCTCCTGGCCCCCTCTCCAGGCCCTCCCTCACGCCCACGGGACTCCCCTTCAGCCCCGCGGCCCCCCGCTTCCTCCGCACCGCGCTCCCCCCGGCGCCTCACGGGGCCCCTTCGCCCCGCTCCACGCCGCGCCCCGCCGCCGCCGCTAGAGGGCGCGCTGGCGGCGTGGCGCGGCGCGGGGCGGGGGGAAGAGGCGCGGCCGCTCTCCGCGCCGCGCGCTTCCATTGGCGGGGCCGCCGTGTCACTCACCGTCGCCCGGGCAGCGGGGCCCGCCCCCTCCTCCCGCAGCGCCGCGCCGCGCAGCGCCGCTTGGGCCGGGCCGGGCCGGGCCAGGAGCCGAGCGGAGCCGAGCGGGCCGCGCCGGGACCAACCGCCTCGGCCGCGCCGTCCCCGCCGCCGGGACATGGAGGGCGTGCGGCCTGGCGGGGGTCCCCCCGCGGGCGGGCCGGGTTCAGGCTCGGCGTCCGGCTCCGGCTCCTTCCCGTCGCTCTTCCCGCCGGGGCTGCACGGTATCTACGGCGAGTGCCGCCGCCTCTACCCCGACCAGCCCAACCCGCTCCAGGTCACCGCCATCCTCAAGTACTGGTGAGGCGGCCGGGGCTGCGGCCTGGAAGGGGCTTGAGGCCTTGCGTGGGGCTGGGGGTCAGCGAGGGGGCCGGGGGTCTTGCGTGGGGCTGGGGGGCAGCGGTGGGGCCGGGCGCCTCGTGTGGGGTTGGAGAGGGTTTGGGGGGAGCAGTGGAGCGAGAGAGGGGTCGTGGGGTTGAGGGAGGCGTGGGGGCAGCGGTGGGGCTGGGGACGCCGCATGGGGTGGAGGGGGGCAAGGCAGTGGGGCTGGGGGGGTTGCAGCAAGGGGAGAGGGACTGGGGGTTGCGTGTTGAGTTTGGGGTGAGATGGAAGAGGTTTGGGAGTGTGCAGTGGGTCTGGGGGAGGAGGCATTGGGGATGTAATTGGGTACTTGTGAGGTGTATTTGGGGGGGGGTTGTCCAGGGGAGGACGTACTGAAAATAGAAGGAAGGGTCTAGAGAGGGATGCGCTGAAGACAGGAGGGTGTATGGGAGTTTCTGGGGTGATTTGGAGCTTCTGAGCGAGGGGTGGCTGATGAGGGCTTTGGCTGGGGCAGGTCATGGGAAAAGGGAGTGTGTGTTACTCAGTGGAGGAGTTCCCACAGAGGGTGGGGGGCTGGAGTTTCCCTTCCTGGACAGGGGGTATGAACTCTGTCTTCTGGCCTGGAGCTTGGGGTTTGAGTATGGCTAGCACCGACTGGAGTGAACCTGCGTTCCAGCCTCCAAGCCACATGCGCGCCACACATGTACCCATAAAACCCATGGGGCAGAGCCAGCTTCTCTTGCCCTTGCGTAGCCATGTGTTATTGCAGACTGTGAATCTGCTGCTTACAGTCTCTGCTGACACAGTGTCTGACACCAGGAACAGCAGTTGTTTATGTGGGAGAGTGGCATGAAGGAAGTACTTCGATGTTTAGCTATGGAGATAAGTGTCTAGTGTCTAGCCCTGTGCGAAGAGGAGTTCCTTTTGCTTTTTACTATTGCTTTGCTGCTCAGCCCCCTCTTCTGGGCCTAAGGAACATGATCAGATCACCCCCGCGTGTTTGCTGGATCTGACATTGACCAGTCCCTACTCCTGCGCTTGGAAAAAGTTTAGTAAATGCTCAACTTCTTTATTTACAGTTCATTTTAACCTGTATGTCTCTATCTGATTGAGTCCTGAGCAACAGCAAAATAACATCCTCCCTGTGTTCTGTTCCGACAGCCAAGCTATTTCTGTTGTCTTCCAAAGAAGTGTTGTTTTTATGTGGTTCTAGCGAGAAATATGTTTGTTAGCCCTTATTGCTTAGGGGTTTTGTGTACTTAAACTGACACAGTGGGCTCAGATAAGATGTTGCAAATCTGGGACCTCAAAATACAACTAAATTCTTAATCATCTGTGCTGGCCAGTACTTCAGTGATGGTCTGATCAGTCTGTTTTTTACATCTGTTTCTGATCTTAGATATTCAAGCTTGTTGAGTTTCCAGTCACCTTGATTTGGGAGTCAGCACTTCTTTTCCATCAACAGCTTATAACACTACTGACTGGAGTGATGTAAGATTTGTGTGGGTTGGAGGGAGATTTAGGTCTATAACAAAGAATGTCAGAGACCCTTGTTTGGGAAGGAACCTTGTTGCTTGTTTGCTTAAGGGGTTGATTAGGGCTTCAATGCAACTGGAGCTCAAGCACTAAAAAAACTGCATTAGCAGTGATGGCCCATTGCAAATGAGAAGTAACATGAAGGCCTGTTTATCCTGGCATTTTCTACTTAGCGGTTCTTCCAACTGTCTCAGCCGGCAGCGAGAGTTGAGAGCTTCGCTCATAGAAATCGGAGGTGAGCTTCTTGCTGGTGTCCTGTGCAGGAAATTCTTGTGCAAGGTGGAACCTACGTGGACACTACAGGTACTTTCTCTCTCTTTGTTAGGTGAAACTTGGAGCTTGATTAAGTCTAGTAGAATGACTTCTGTCCCTGCTTGCTCTCTGCTAGTCTGTCCTCTGCCTGGGCTGCTAGCTACTAGTTGGTTTAGATTAGAAGAGGAAATTGCTGAACAAAGTTCCCTGCCTTTGAGGAGAAATATTGTAACACTAATCAGGTTTTAATTATACGTATCAGTTTCAGTATGGTTAACAGCAATTTTTTTTGTTCGGGGAGCTGAAGTTGTATTCTTCGGCTTGCACGGCAGAGCAGATCCTTACTTTGTAACATTGGAGAATCTGCAGAACCACATACCTATTAAATGAAGGGGTTTAGCCGTGTGGATTATTTCATGGAACTAGTCTTTTTTTAAATGCTATTTGCATATCTTGGGAGAGAGTTCATGATTGCAATCAGAATTTCTTGGAAGAGTTCCTGGCTGTATTTATAAAGGCCATGCGGTGAGAAGGAGTTTTTCTCTGTTGATAACTAGTATCTGCTTTTATTTTAAAAATATCTCTGAGTGAAGTGTCTTGATGCAGAGGATTCATGCTGGTGAAAAACCAAATTTGTAATTTCCTTTGTGATAGGTTTTGAAATAAGCAGAATTTGGGCTGGACTGTTGGTTTTTCAACACCTGTCTTGAATTTAGGCCATGTACTCAAAAACCAGTCTGTTGACCTGTGGTCTGCAGCCGCTTTGGGATCATGGACTACTTCTGAAGCATTGTCAAAAGGTAGCTGTGAAAAGCAGTCCTGTTGTCAGCTGTGGGAAGTGACTATAAACAATCTACTAATGACTTTTTAGAGTGAATGGATTGGGAATTTTCCATTTTTTTCCCATTGTGGAGCTGTTTCCTCTCTGCCCACCTCCGGTTTCTCCTTCCACAGAATCTTCAGAGCGCTCTTAACATCAGTCAAAAGAAGACTCTTGGTGCAGATGCAAATACTGTGTTTCCCCTGAGGCTGCCCTTCTTGCTCCTGAATGAGCTCCATGAATAGAGAATGTAACAAATTTGTACTGTACCTCTGGCTTTGAAGTTGGGCTCTTCCTAATAAAACCCTCCAACGCTTCCAGCTCTTTGTGTGAATGCATGTACTGATATGTAGATTGTGATACAAGGTCGAACCTTGCAACAGCAGCTGTGGGTGGGAGGATGTACTAGAGCAGGCATTAGCAGTGCTAGACTAGTTAGCGTAGCAGCAAAACCTGCCACCGAAACTGGATAAATATCTGTGCTGACTAGCCTTTGGTGAGCATTATTGCCATGGGTATGTTACTAGCTGTGTTCCAGGTAGCTGGGTTAAAGCTGGTGCTGGATGCTCCTGCAGTTGCAGCAATTTTGAGATGGGTATATGGCTTGGATGTGTATTTTTCAAAATTTAATTAGTCACTGCTGCAGGCTTTTTGTCTGACTCTCTTCCAAGCCTACCAAATTTCTCGGGGAGTAAAGATGGTCTGTCTGGATTGTCATGCAGTGTTTAAACCAGTGGGTAGCTAACGTTGGCTGGGTCTGCTCTGGGCAGGACAGAGCTCGGCTCCCCTGAGCCAGCTGGTGCCACATCGCTGCAGCTGCCTTCTGGGTAGCATGGTGCTGTGGGTCTCCAGAGAGGTTTGGCCTTTGGAGAGAAGCATGGGATTGCCAGCAGGAGAGAGGGAGAGGTATCTGGCTCACCTAGTGCAGTCTAGGCAGGACTTGCTCACTGTCTGCATCAGATCTGACGAATCTGTTTGAGTAGCCCTGGGGAGGAGTGTGCTCACAGAGCAGTTCCCTGTCCCGAAAAAGGGTAGTATAAGGGTTTGTCTTGCATGTTGTCAATGTCAAAGTGCCTGTGTCAGCAGAGTTCCAGTGCGACTCATTTGACATCTAAGGTGTTATTAAACCCAGTTTGGAAGCAGGTTTTGTGTGTGTGGGAGATGCTTGTTGCTTAGCAGGTGGAGGTGTTTTCCCTTCGTTGCAAATCCTACACATCTGCTCTGACCACATGCTAATCTCTTGCACTGGTTTGCTGGTCAGTGTGTTGACCTCCCTTGCTCTGGAGTCTTCCCAGTCAGGTGATAATTGTGTGTGGCTGCTGCTGTTCACTGCCACTCCTTGGGGGTCAGTGGCTATCCTGTCTGGAATTGCTTCCACCTGGCTGCTTCCATCATGGATCTGGGAGTTACTGCCGTGGGGAGCCTGAGCGCTGGCCAGGGTGTTGGTACCATACCCTGAACTTAGCCACCTGAATGGGTATCTATGGCAGAGATCTCAGTCTCCAGTGTGACCTGGTGCTGGTGAGAGGGAACAGCTGGAGATGGGGTATGTCAGAGGGGGACTCATTTTTTTTTTTGTGAATGTTTCAAGCTATTGCTAGACTTTGAGAATGGTTTTTCCCAGGCTGCCACTGAGAATCAAACTCTGCTCTATCCCAGGGTCTAACATACATTCCTTGTGCTTCCTCACCAGTTTGCCTGTTACAGCATAAAGATGCCATTTGTCATACAAGAAGGCTGCATAATTCTGACTTAGCCCTCGCCAATAGACCTCGGTGCCATTACTGGGAGTGGGGTGCTCATCCCCTCTGTCCTGCTCTGATATCCTGGGCTGCATCCTTGACTGACCTGCTGGGAAGCTGGAGCTGGCCTGGAGCCACCATAGTGACCTTATGTGACTTAAGAGGAGGGAAGCTGTCCTAGGGAGAGTCACTTCTGCTAGATAACCCTGCTCTGCTTTTTTTTTTCCTGCAGCAGTAGGAGGGAGGCCACAGGCCTTTTAATACAGCAAGCCAATATATTACTTTGTACAGACTTGATAAGGTTGGGCAGCAGGAGGTGGGCAGAGGATTTCAAATAGTGTATCAGTGTCACTAGAAATCTGTGTAGAGTATGTAGGTGCCTTCTGGAAACAACAGGAAACCTGCTCTCATGGCCCTTCCTGGCACCATCTTCCCTGCAGGTGATAAACCTGGGGAGTCCCCATGTGCATTAACTCTCCTCAGAGCTCAGCCTGGCAAGCACCTTCTTACAGATGCTTTGCCTGTCAGCTGGACCAGGTGCTGGCTGGCCTCTTGCCAGACCAATGAGCTACCAGTGAGGGCTGGATCCATCTGTCCAGCCATGGTGACTACTCCTCTGGAGAATCTCCTGTGGAGATGCCCAGGTGCTGCAGCTCTGTGGTGAGGCCAGTACAGAATTGCAAAGTGACTTTTTAGCACCTCTGTTCTGCAATGCCAGCTACCCCAGCTATGAAAAACCCTGTCTTCTCAAGGGTCTCTCCTAAATGAACTTAAAGAAATTGCTGTACTTGTTGAATGTGATCTAGGGGTAATTGTGCAAGCTCAGGGTTAAACCTCTTCTGTGCCTGTTTTCTGAAGCCAGTGGGTGTAACTGACTTTACTACCAGCAGCCTGGTTATGCTCATGCCTGAGGATTGAACCGCTTGTCAGAATTTCCTCTGTGCTGCTAGATGGGACTCTGAGAAGGGTGCTGGCCTTAAGTGGGATAATTGCAATTAAGCTTTGCTGTTTGGTCATCCCAGAGCTTCCTTGGTAAGGCTAGGTACAGGTCTCCACGTGTGAAGCACAAACGCTTCCAGGAGGCATGGAGCAGTGGTAGTGGAGGGTGCTACAAGAGGCTGATGAGCAGGCTAGATGCTGAGAAAGTATTCTTGCCAAGCCTGCCAGTGTTTGATATAAGGCAGTGGTGCTTTAATGAGGGAGCAAAACTGAGGTGCTCAAATGCTTTTTGTGCAGCAGTTGTGGTGTGTGTAATGAGGATACACAAACGCCCAGGGCTAGTGAGGGAAGCGCAAGCATGCCCTGCAAGCTGCAGATGATAGTCAGGGTCTCAACAGATGATGTAGATGAGGGAAATTGGTGTGAAATAAGTGGTTTGAGTGAAGGGGGTCATCTTAGTTTGAATTTTGTTGTTTGGAGCAGTTGAGAGTATTTTACTTGAAGAAAAATGAATTGGAGGCACGAAACAGTTAAAAAGCTGCTCACGCTATTCCGTAAATGCTTGTGGTAGGTGGTTTGATGTCTTGTCTCTTCTTGCTTGCTTCTACCTCGGTGTTTTATGATTGACAGGGTGAACAGTGAGCAAAACGGTCTAGCATGTTCCTTCCTTTGGTGGGGAGTTGACCTGCCTCTGCGTGGGCAGACGTGATGGCGAGCGGCAGGAAGAGTACGCTGTGCTCTCTGCTGGCACACCAGCCTCGTTTCCTTGCTGTTTAACATAGTCTGGCTGTGCTGCATTGACTTTTAAGTAGTGTTCTTTTAAGGAACCCATTCTAACGTTGAAGCAGAGGGTGCAGTGATGCTTTTTAGGCATTCTTGACTAATGCAGCTAGTGTATTTTACAAGTTCTGGTACTAATTTTTCTGAATCAATGTTTTTCTCTTCCACTATTTTAACTGTCATGTCTATGTTCAGAAGTACAGATTACTTTCCTCAAAACTTAGCCATTTCAAAATCTGCTTTGAGGAATAGCATCGGAGTTGTTTGTTTTTTTTTTTTTAATTGAGGTATGTGCCTCTGGACTGAATTAAGAGCTTGCAGTGCAGATACAGCTATTGCTCTTTTACTAGTACAATTTTCCAATTTTCTTTGTGTTTTGTGGAAGCTTTAATATGATTTTCCAGAGGTTTTTATGCTTTAACGTTAAAAACATTGTAGTATGTTGTGCACGTGCACTTTGCCTTCCTGTGCTTGAAGCTTTCTGGACTTAACCTTTCTCCTCAATTTTTTAGGTTTGGGTTTTTTTGTGGGTTGTTTTTTTTTTTGAGGTAACTTGAACATGATAATTTCATTTTCATCAGTAGCTGTGTTTTAAAGCAGGTCTTTGTACAACCCTTTGTAGCACCTTTGGAGACTTTCCATTTGTCTTGAATAAACTAACTTACCCAAGAATCTTTCTGTTTTTAATGCAGGTTGGGAGGACCTGACCCTCTGGACTACGTTAGCATGTACAGAAACCTGGGAAACCCAGCGCTGAATGTTCCTGAGCACTGGCACTATGTCAGCTTTGGGTTAAGTGACTTGTATGGAGACAACAGAGTACATGAGTAAGTGTCATTTAAGTTCTGTTGCTGCATGTTGTGTTTTGTGTTGCGTTTTGGTGGAGCATAGGTAAAACCCTGTCCTGCTGTTCTTATTATTTGAACAGCTGGTTTTCTGCTGAGAATATCTTAGCCCTGGTCTTGCGAGGGGTGATGTACGCCTGTTCTTGGATGTAGAAAAATTACTATGTTCCCCTTTGCAGGGTTTGAATGCAATATATTTCCTTGTCATTGTTGAGTGATTTTTTTTTTTTTTTTTAATTTTTTTTAATTTCTTTTAACTGGTTGGGAAATATTTTTTTAACTGAATGTCTTGTGTTTTTCATTCTTGGTAGTCTGTTATGGTCATACACTTAAATCCTGACCCCTCCCTGTGCATGTTAAATGCCTTCCTCTGGAAAACTGCTGTAAGGGCATATTTCCTATTGCTGGCACAGCAGTGTTACTGTCAGCGGACTGCCACCCCGGTGGCTGCTGTATAAAGTGCCAATTTGTGTAACAGAAGCATAAAATTCTAATTGTTTGACTGTCTTTTCTCTAGTAATTAAATTGTTTTCTTAATTTGTTGGTATGGATGATCTTTAATAGGCATTTTGTATAAGACCAGGCAAGCAGCATGATCTAACCTTATTCTTGTCTTTTTTTTTTAACTGACCTTGCTCCTTAACTCCAGTTAAAGTGAGTAGCAGTAGCCAGGGTGTCATGATCTTGGGGCTGTGAACATGGCCTTTTAACCAGCCAGAAATGGCCAAAGGTTTCTGCTGTTGCTGTTTAGTGAAACTGTGCTGTTTCATAGTTTCAGGGTAAATGTCCTTGATGAATGGTGCAGCAAAGGCCCTGGTTTGTTCACCCAAGCTTTCCTTCCTGTGTTTGTCTTGGTTAAGATTCAGCCACCAGCTTTTTTTTTTTCACCCAGGTGCTTCTCTTGCAACAGCAGCAGTCAGGCAGCTTCTTTAACCTTACCCATGTCCTCAAGGCAGTTTCTCCTGTTTTTTTTCTCATGTTTGTGGTTACAGAACTGTTTTTCAGGAGACAAGTCTCTTAAGACTGGAGTTTATACAGGACCCTAGTGTCACAGAGATCTGCCTGGGACATTTAACCAACACATATGCTAACAACAAACCCCAGGCATTAGTTGCTGGGGCAGAGGAAAGGTAGGGCAAGTGAAAGAAACGAAGAGAAGTGAAGTTAAAGGCTTCCTTCCTTTGCTTCCACAAGAGACCTTACCATGGACATGCAGGCCTTCATGTGGTGCCTTTGTTCTCAGATCATGATATTTAATCTTTGCCAGTGAAAATCTGAGGTTGCCAAGATTAGGCGACCTGTGTTTGCCCACCTTGTTTTGATGGGACTAATTTTGGAGGCAGTAAGTGCTGTGCTGACTTCCTCTATTTGGTGACTTGTCAGCCTGAAGTTTTCCCATGGTGAGACTATTCTCTTTGCTTAAACTCTTTCCTGATGGTTTTGGGTGAGAGCAGGGAGTGGACGTGAGGGTCTCAGCTGAAGACATGAAGGGTGGTGTGTTTTTATGAATGAAGCAGCGAATTATGTGAGGACACAGCCTCCTTGGTGCTGGCACGTGCTCTGGCTTCTCGGTCTCAAAACCTGTCTGCTAGACCAAAAACTGTTGTTCTTCTGTAGTGGAAATCTTGGTGGTGGGGGAGTGAAAGTATCACGCAGGTGGAATGTCACAACTTTAAATAACTTCCTGGCAGAAGACCTCCTAAATCTTCATACTGTCATACAGTTTGGTCTGGAAATTTGGATTGAGATAATGGAATATGCCTTTTGGTGGTTGCAGGGCACAGGAGTTAAACCCCCATCTCTCGACATAGGCTGCAGGCGATTTCCAAGGCCTGTTGAGTGAAGCAGGAGCAAATTCTGTGCCATGCTCTGGGAGGTCTGAAGCACCTGAATGCCCTGTATGTACATGAGTCTGGGAGGAAGCTTAGAGAGCTGGTGTGCCTTGGCTGCCCCTGGCACTGCGCTGCCAGAGGCTGCTGCAGCTGGGCACTGCAAGCAAATAGCGAGCCCTTGCTGCTGCGCTGCTTCGGGGATGTTGGCTGCAGCCTCTTGAACACAGGCCTGCTCAGATCCATCGAAGTGATCTCCATGCCCTGAGTACATGCATGTGTTTCCCTTCTCTCTGTGTGGCTGGAATAGGTGTTCCCAGCTCCACAGTGGGATGTCCCTGTGTCACTTGCTTTGAGATGTTCAGCTGTCTGCAGCATTGTCACCTTTATTTTGGCCTCATTCTTGGAGCTACAGAACTTAATACTACATGTGCTGTCGAGAAACCTGGCTCTGCCTTTATGGCAAAAAGTCTTTATATACAATTATGCATGTGGTAAAGCTGTCAAAACCTACATGTCTCTTAAACACTGAACCTGAAGTTATCACCTGGTAGGAGAGCACTGTAGACAGGCAGAGAGAAGATTGTCAAAGGAGCTGAGCACTCACCAGCAATTCTTGCTCTCAACAGCAGTTGCTGTTTGCTGACTACTCCTGAAATGCGACTGCCCTGTGAACTGCACATCACCAGACCAGCACTGGGTGCACACTTCAGGAATGTGGTGGTTTTCCTACATGCTTGGGAGGCTCTTATTCTCCAGCAGAGAATTTAATAAAGCCTTTCTTTAAGAAAATGGGTATCAGTCTCTTCGTTGCTTGAAAGACTTTGGGATTCTGCTGTCCCAGGTAAAGCATTCTGCGGGATGGTTGGCCAGAGTGTGGGGTGACAGGGGCGTTGTTTAAATCTTTGGAAGATTTCCTTTAAAGCTGGTGTGGCACTGAACTCGGCTTGACTGCCCTAGCCTCTGAAGATAGGAGTTAGTTTGTGGGTTTTTTTGGTTTCCTGGCTCTCTCTGCAAAGAGTGCAGAGCTGGATCTGCTTGTGACAGTCAGCAAGGTTCCTACAATAGGGATGTGCTTCCATAATATTTCTGCCTTTCATCCTTTAGAAAGGGAAGGATAGTACACTGCCAAAGGTCTTTTTAATCTCCCAGCTTGACTTTGGGTAATGTATAGCTTATTTCTTGTGGACCTCGTTAGTTAATACAGTACAATCTAGATCAATTATAATGCAGTATTAAATGAAAAGGACTTTTTGAATTTTTGAGTGAACTAACGCTGAATTGGAGGCCCCTATATTTTTATTTATAATGGAATAGCAAACAGATGTAGCAAGCAAAGTGAAAATGTTGACTTTAATTTATATTTTTTAATAAGAACCTGAAAAGTCTGAAGTGGAACTCTCCCTGTGTCTGCTTGTTGACAGATTTATTTTCAGTTAAAGCAGCACTATTTCCTGCTCTGCTTAAATATCAGCTATATACTCTGCTTACAGAACTGGTCTGGTTTAAAGAGTCCACAGAATAAGATGGAAGAAATCTAAGAATTTCAAACGGGGAAACCTTTTTCATTTAAAACCATTCAGTGTTTCATGGTATAATGGCAACCATGACACCAGCTGTGCTGGGCTGATTGCTCTAAAAATCCTAAATCATGACGTCATGACAGTGTTAGGGAACCGCAGGCCTTTCAGTGGGATTTCATGCCAAGCTGCTTGCATGGAAATAAGTCTCTCCAGTTGAGCATGTTGCACAACTTGAGTGGCACCAGAAATCCTTCCGGGACATTTTTGCAAGTTGTACTCCATTTTTAACTTTTTCTATCTACTTCAAAATCAAAACCAATGTGTAACTTCTTGAATCTATTCAGCAGGGTTGGAGTAGGGCCTTTTTCTGGACTGTTCTTGCTTTCTGAAGAGATTCCACACTGCAGTGACGCATGTGTGTGTAACGTGTGAGCATGCTGGCAGGGAGCATGTGGCTGGTGCAGTTGTGGGAGAGGAGACAAGTCCTGCACCCTTCTCCACCCCTTGCTGGCAGCTACTGCCCCACAGCAGTGTCAGCAGCAAGGAACGTGTCCCTGTGCGTCCGCACCAAGTGCGGTGCCTCAGCTGACAATTGCAGATTCGTACTTCAATGCCGGACCGTTGGCAGGGCTGAGGTGGAGGCACCTGATCCTTCCTGCAGTTTCCAGGCATGATGGGAACTTCTGCCTATGTGGAGAATGGGTACCTGGGGAAGGCAGCATCAGCAAGCATAGCTGGACTTGGACTCCATCAGTGGCAATGCCAGCTTCAGCTACTGCGGTGCTGTGGCGTGCTCCAGCCCTGGATTGTGCTGGCGCAGGGGTTTGCAGGGTTGTCCAGGGAGCTAGGAAGTGATGTGTGTTTTCACCAGACTGACTTCTATCTCCAAGTTACTATAAGGCCAAGGCTGAATCTCCCGTTAACTGTTCCTGTAGTTCAAGTGCTCATCCTTTTTGTTAACAGTTTAAAAAGTGTGTGGAAAATGAGAACCATGATGCGATAGAATTCCTGAAAACCTTGAATAGTCTTATTTGTATTAAAATTGCAAGGTTGTAATTCAGAGCCACAATAGAAAGCAAAGCTTAAATTATGGCTAGGTTAAGAGATAATATTTGTATTTGTGGCCTTCCCACAGCCTGAGAAGAAACATGCCAACTGTGTTTTGATGTTTAGCTTTTTATGCAAATTCCAATCATTGGGTTTCCTGATCTACACAAACTTCATATTGACAAGGGTGGTGGTTTTTGGTTTTGGTTGTGGTTTTTTTTTTCTTTCCTGGCAGCTAGCCAGGAGCTGAAGCGCAGCATCCCATTTGCATAAAACCGAAGAGATTACAGCTGCCTTCATCTCTAATACAGATGCAGGGTACCACCCGCGGAGACAACAGGTTCCAACTTGCTGTGGTCCTTTTGATTTGTGCTACTTACCATTTGGATCAGGAGGGAGCGGTGCATGCCGGGATAACGTGTTGTCTCTGTGGGTGGTGCCTCCCTATTAAAGGTGAGGGTAAGCATGAGCCTTTCAAGATCTCCAGTCCAGCTTGTGTTCTGCTTGCTTGTATAGATCCTCTGAATGACCTTAACTTGTAAGAGGGCAAGGATGCTTGTTAGAGCTGGGAGGAAGAAAAAGGAGCGCAAAACTGGATCAGGTAACAAATGCAAGGCTTGCAGAGGGGTGGATGTTTTCTGGAAGGCTTTTTCCAAGTATGAAAGGAGTTTGAAAAGAGTATTTAGAAAATAGCCTGAAAGTTGGAACGAGTGCTCTCTTTCTTTTGAGTGCGTGCTGGCTTCTCCTTTGAGCCTTCATGAATGTAGGACGGAGTGGTGCTGACAGCTGTCACTTTAGTGGCCTCTTAGTTCTGTAGCCTTTCATAAATTTAAAAGCTCGCTGCCCTCAGCTTGCCAGCCTTTAGCCTTAAATTTTGGTATTTAATGGGTCCCTAAGTGCTTTACAAACCACATGCCTAAAGCACCGCTGAAATATTACACCAAAATCCAAGGTGACTGAATGCTTTTAAAATGGTGGAGACTGACTCTGCCCTTCTTTGTTTTCATGAAAATGCAATAAAATAAGGGGCCTTTGGGAAGACAGTAAGTTAGAGAGGGGCCGTGGTTGTTGTGGATCTGTATTTCAGATAAGATTTTGTGGAGTTCAGCATGTCTACCTTGGAGAGATGAAAGATCAAATAAGTTTAGTTTAGGAGTTGAGCCTGGAATGCAAGGAAAATTATTTAAAACCCAAGGTTTTCTTCCATCTTTCATGGCGTCCAGTTTCTTTCAAGCGTGGTGTTGAAGCATACTTCACAGAGGAACCTGAGGACTTTCTTAAACAATAGCATAGCATAAACCCTCCCTTCCTCATCCTAATTTTGTTTCACTAGGCTCTGAAGTTAAAGGACACCTGCTGTGTCAGGGCTGGCTGTGTGGTAGCTACTTCTGCACATGGAATAGTGAAGTGAGGTTGAGTTTTGGGGACATATCCTCAAGTTGAGGATCAGGAAATAGTGGTTCTGCTCCTGGGTCAGACTTCTGTGAGGTGTGACTGTGACAAGTTGGTCATGGGGCACAGCCATGACAGCAGTGAAATTCTGGGGATTTACAGTCACCCTGAGGAGCTTCTTCCAAATCTCCATAAATTCCTGCTTCATGTTGCTGTGGCTTCATCTGTGGGTATTGAACTTTAGCCAGTGCACTGAAGAAGTGTTTCTTCTGTGTACCATTGCTGGAGGTGGAGCATCTGCCCCAGCTATAGGGAATGACATGGAAGAGGACATTGGTAAACATCAATTTAGGAAAGAGGTACAAGAGCTAGGACTTGGAGGAGGGAGAGTCCAAGATGGGCACCATAGTCTGGGCTTACTTTTTCTTCCTTGGTCTCTTGTTTGTCTATCAAAGATTGACTCCAAATGTGATGCTTATTTTTCCAGTTGGTCTTTTTTCTGAGGCTGAGGGGAGAGGAAGGTTCATGGCAGAGTGGGAAGGGAGAGGCCACAGAATTAGGGAGTTATGTGACAAAAAAGGTATTTCCTTTTAATGATAGCTTATTTGAGAATCTGTCGGAGTTGAAAGGAGTAGTTTAGCTGCAGGGAGGCAATAAGATGCGGTTTTCAATGGATTTGTCTTGTGGTTGGGTTTTTTTCATGTCTATAAATTTACGAGTTAGACTGAGCTTTTCCCAAAATGAGGGTACTTTTAACAGGTCTCACCTGTGTGGATTCTTTGGTGTCTAGAAATACAGTTGTGCTTCTACTGAAATCTGCTTATTGGGAGTGCCTGTAGATCCTTCTCTTGTGTCTGGCTGTTTGTTTCTGCCTACTTCATAGAAATGTGGTATTTTGGGGAAAACCCTTCCTTTGAAGAGCTTGATTGAATTTGACCAGCGAGTTAAAAAATTGTGGGGACATCTTAAAGAAGCACATGCACAAGTGTGATCATGTAAGGTTCAATTCCCTATTTCCCAGGCAAAAAAACCCAGTTAAACCAAGCATCATGCCTATTTACACGCCCCATTGACAGTGTCCCTCCAATGACTGAGGCAATGCACCAGGACTGTCTAAGACCTGAGTTTCTCTGCTGGAGGTAGACCTCCCTTGAAGCTATGGTCACCATGGGGAAATCTTTTTTTCCTTCCTCCCAGGCAGAGTGTGCTTGGCTTCCAAATGTCATTTGTTGGAGGTAGTTAGCACTGTTAATAACATGAAAGATGTAGGCCACCTACAGAGAGAAGTCCGCTTTGTGCTGCGGTCTATCTGTGTTTGCGTGCGGAGGTTGTGGGATGAGAGCATGCTTGAACTGTGCTAGATTTGGAATTTTTTTTGAAGCATTGAAGGAAATTTGTTTAACGTTTACAGCACGATAGTTGAATTTACAAGACAGACTGTTCTCAAGAAAAAAAGACTGGAAGTAGGTTTATAGCTGAGCAATACTGAAGGCAAGTCCCGCTTCTGGTTCAGTAGCGCATCTGCACGTGCATCCTGGTAAGATGAGCCTCTTGCTGCCATGCAGGGAAAGGTGCATAGTGTTCAAACTAGATGATTTCTTTTTGTCAGCGGAACTTTGACATTTATGATCTTGGCATATGGGAGGAGAGTTGGCCTGAGACAGGGCTTCCTTACTCTCATCTCCCAGCTGGTTTAGTGCTGAATGACGTGGGAGAGCTTGCAGGCTCTGCTCTCCCAGCGAGTTCACCCTGCTGGGAAGAGGAGTGACTAGGGATCAAAGTTGGGTCTTCTAGTGAAAGATTGGTTTATGTGATAAAGATCTGTTTAGGATGTTCCAAAAAGGAAGAAATAAAAGATAGTGGGCTTTTTTTTCCAAGGGACATGAAGGTAAAAGCATTTTTTGAGCTGTGTGGCCATTCCGGCTGTGAGATCAAAGGAGGGTTGACTTCTTTATCCCTTTGCTGCCTGGAATAATGATACTAACAAAATGAATGTTTGAAGAGATGCATCTGAATGCTGTTATTCATACCTAATCCCTTTTTTTCCTCAACACAGATTTAGCATTGGGAACATGCCTTCCTGACTAGTACTAGAATAGTCTGTGTTTCTTCATGAGTCAGTGGTACAATTGGTAACCACAAATTACCACTGGTAATAAAATTACCAATTTTATTTGAAAATTTGAGCTATTGGTATCTCTCTCCTAAGCTGGAAACTCCATAGTGATTACCTAACTCAGCTGCCTCTCTACTGTCATCTCAATTTTGAATCGAGGCCCAATAGGCAGTGACACCAGCCTAACAAAAGAGGGCTGCAAATCTTTGGTGGTCTCCCATTCAGATGGTATTCCCTTCCTTGGACAAAGGGGTGGCTAGGGCTCCTGAGTGCCACTCTGCCTCCAGGGATGGTAAACAAGGAACAGATCGTCTGGTGGGAGGCATTTTTTGATTACTTGACAAAGCTGGGTAGATGGAATACCACCTGACAAAGGGCTGACATTTAAAGGATGTTTTTGCAAGGGCTCTTAAGAACAAAATGCCAAAAAGGGGGGGGGGGGCAGAAAACTGTTTTTTGCAGGATATAAACAGGGTGGGTGGAGGTGAAGGGGGACTCGGCCATTCTTGGGGAGCTCTGATTTAAGCCCAGAGGATAGAGACAAGGGAAGGAGGGAAGAGTGCACAGATGGCTCATTGTTTTGTCTAGCTCAGCATTCTTGCACTGCCGAAGTGAAGGGCAATTGTTTTAAAATCCCTTTTGCAAAGAGTGCTGTTTGCTTTTCAGCTAACTCTTGTCCCTGAGATGCAAACTGTAAACCAGAAGGGCTGGTCTTTAACACCCATTTGTTTTGGAGGGTCAGTGCTCTGTCCAAGGGGCCCAGGGCAGTTGCTGGGCTGTGAGGCATTGCTCCTGTAAGGGAATGGGGGAAAGGATGTGCACCTGGGAAATGCACTGCAGCAGCTGGGGAGAAGGTGAGAACAAAGGGATGCACATGGAGGGGCTGATGCAGAGCAGTGTCTGGCTTGGGGAATTTTACCAAAGCTATGAAATGTGGCATGGAACGGGCACATACCTTACCTGCAACAATATCTGATGTACAGTATAGTTTTCTTACAGCATTTCATTTTTTTTGTAGCAAATAGTTAGTATGGAGAAATACTGCCATTTCTATACTGTTATTCTTTCTACTGCTTCAGTTGCACTGGCATAGCTCCTTCCCCTCCTCCCCTGTGAATTGTTGTGGCCTTTCTGGAGCAGGGGCCTTTTTTGGCATAGTCGACAAAAATAAACCATAAAGGCGGCTGTTGTTATGAATAAGGCTCAACAGGGGAATTTTACCAGTAGAACTACAGCAATATAATTATACTGGTAGACTAGTTACAGTAAATTTCCTCATGAAGACAAGCCTTAAGTTGACATTTCCTAGCTAAGTTGAATCCATATGTATAACTTTATTACGCAAAAATAATACGTCTCTGGGCCTTGAATTCTTTTTTACCCAGAAGAGTAACATTAAGCAGAAAAGCAAAGAATTTAGTATTCAGAGATGGATGGGGGATTTTCTGTAGCAGAGTGGCTGTGATGAACTGTATGCTGAACTGTTTGACTGGGTAGGTTATTCCTTCTAAAGTGATCAGGAACATGAGGAGCATGTTTGTGCTTACTGCACTAAAAAGTAAGTGGTACTGAAATATGCTGTAAGTTGACATTGCTCTCCCAACTTTACTCCTGTTTGTAAGAGAAGCTGAGCCATTCTGCAGTTTCCGTAACTGAAGTGGTTTGGCTGAGAGGCAAAACTATTTTACCACTATTAAAATCTTTAGGGATAAGCCTGGACCCACTGAAGGGAAGGGGAGGAATGATGCTTTCTTTCCTCCTTTGTTTGATTTAAAGAGGCCAAGATTGATTATATCCTTTTGAATTTTGTCTTACAATGGATGGAGTCCATGTAGCATTCACAAGCCAGGTGTTTATTTCTGTAGATCAAAAATATCAGCCTATCATTCCTACCTCTGAAAGTTTCCAATGCTTCAAAGGAACGATAGTCTTGCAGGAGAATTTTAACACTTAAAGGCAGATTTAAAAAAAAAAAAAAAAAGCAGACTTTTCATTGCAGCTGTCTCGTGTTTCCCTTTTGGGAGTCTTTCACCAGCAGTCTGGTGCTTTCTTTTCCCTCGAATTACAGCTCGAGCTCCAAAGGCCTTTCCCTGCCTGTTTAATTAGTTACGATCTCTTATGGTGCTCATCGGTATGTTTTTGAGTGCACCCTTTACAATGAAATGAGACTATGTAACAGCTCAGCAAGTAAGGGAGTATTGTCTTGATTTCCACAGCTAATGAAGTGAAAGATCAGGGATTGAATCCCAGATCCAGCAGGATACTCGGGTGCCTAGACCTCACTTGAAATCTGTTGGAGTTCAGGCTCCTAAAAGCTCCTAAAAACCTTTTATGCCTCAAGCTCATTTATTGCACAGCTTAGAACTTAATTGTATGAGAGTCCTAAAAACGTGCTCAAGGGTGTGCTAAAGTAGTTTGTTGGATGATTTTTTGTTAACGTATGTTCTTTAGCCAGCAAGAAAGTAATGGGAGACACCAGTGTTTATATTCTGCGTAACGTGTTGGAGCCCTGATCCTCGCCTGAGACTTTTAGGCAATGCTGAAAAAAACCTAACCATAGCTGTCAGTGTAGCTTCTGGCTTTGGCTTTTTCTCTTATTCTTTCCACCCTCCCATACTGCTTTTGAAAGCCGCTTTTGTTATGCGAATGGGTTCCTCCCAGCAGCTGCAGAACTTTCCACAGTAGGAACTAGGAAGGAGCCAGCAGACACTGCAAGGAAAGTCGGTGCCCTTTTCCTAGCTGCTCACCAAGTGCCCCAATACCATCCTTCCCAGCCATGCTGGCTTGAACTGGCCCTTTGCTTATGTTCTCTTGCCTGATGAGGTTGCAGCTGAGCCCTTACGTGAAGTTTTGAAGATGTATTACCATTCCCTGCAGGCTATGCAAAGACTAGTGTATCAGAGCTAAGGATTCAGTCCCAATATGAAGTGGGATCCGTGTGCAGATGAAAGGTTGTCTTCCCTGGTGCACTGTATAGCACAGTGACTGCGTGGTGTGTTTGCAGAATCACCTCCAGCTCAGGCCAAATGAGAGCACTGTTCTTCTGGACCTTGTAGAAATGCAAGATAAGTAGCTCTGAAGTGCCACATAAATAGACAGCTTAAGTAAAAAGTACAGATCTAGATAAGTTGTTTTCTTTTTCACTAGTTCCCTACTCCCTGTTCTGTGAATACAATAGTAAATCCTTATTGTACTCCTAGCTATCTTTCCAGATCTTTTCAGTGGGCTTTAAGATGATGCAACTCTGCTGCAACTTCCCTGGGCCATTGCAGTGAGACTGTTTTTGCTTTCCCTGCAGTGCCAAGAAGTGTGGCCTCACTTGCAGTGCTAGCTGTGCTTGCAGTGTGCTGCAGGTGGTGGTTGAGAACCTGCTCTCAGGGCCGCCTCGGCTGGGTTGGGATGGGTGCTGCTGTCCATGAGGTGGGAAGCCTGGGTGGCTTTGTGGAGAAATGTGTGAGCCCTCAAGCTGAAAAGCATGGCCAGTCCTCTAGTCACTTGATTTCACATAGTTTTTTTGTTTTTTCTTTTAAATATGTGTTTTGGGAATCATGAAGATGAAATGGTTTTGTCTTGTCAGTTTAGTTATGACTGTAATGGGAGATCAAACCATAACCTACTGGTATTGCTATGCTCATGGACCGTAAAACAGAGAAAATAAAAAGTAAACTGCCCTCATGTGGACATCTTTTGCTGGGTTAGAGTGACACATCCCATGCAACCTCCTGTTTCATATTTTGTTGTTTTAGTCATTTCCCGTGTTCAGTATTTGTCCATGCTGTGCAGAATGTGGAGTTAATTTCCCAGCTTTTGTGACCTTGATAGATGGAGTATATAAGCATTTCCTATATGATGAGTGTGTCACATTACTCTTTGAAGCAGGGAAATATCATTATTTTACATCTGAGAATCAAATTCCTAAGTAATTTGTTGAGGAGGTTGGGAAGTTTGTAGCAGACAATAGATTCAAACTTGGGTCACCTAGATGCTGTTTTATGACTTTAAGAGTATGCTGAAGTTTCATGACTTAGTGTTAATAACGAAGCAGATAGATCCCTTTGGCACCGACAGGGCCATTACAGCCTTTTGCCCTTAATCTATGTGCACTATCCTTACATGTGTGACTGTATGTTGGCGCTTTCCAGAATGAGACGATAATGCTTCCAAACCTCTAGAGCTCAAAGGGATTAACCTCCAGCAGCTAAGCAGGATCCTATCCTTCTTTCAGATGCTGCTACTTTCATGGCATAGACAGCTGAACTTCAAAGAAGCAACCCCCTAAAGTGCCTTAAGTTGCAGCTCAGCACATTAAAGTGACCTGAAAACTGATGGTGGTTTACTTTAACGTGCTAGGCTGGAGAGAGCATGGTTCAGGAGCGGTTTCCCATGTGGCTGGGCAGGGGCTGGTTATAGTAACCACTTCTGTCAAAATGGGTTTAACTCACATGTTCATGAATTACCAGCTGTGGGTCTTGCCAGCTTGGTTTTGGACACAGGGTACCAGTAGTAAAAGTTCACACCTGTGTTCTTGGCTGTGATGCTTCATAGGATCACTTGGGTTGGAAGGGACCTCTGCAAGTTTCCAGTTGATACCTGCTCAGAGGGCCGACTTCCACAGCCTCCCTGGTTCCTGTTCCAGGGTTTGATCACTATCATGTGAAAAAGATTTCCATGTACATGTAACTGGAATCAACCTTTGCCATTTTGCTGTGCACCTCTGAGAAAGGTCTGGCTCAGTCTTCCCTTTGCCTTCCCAATAGGTAGTTGAGCAATAAGGTCCCTCCCCCTCCTTTTAGCTTTCTTTTATTAAGGCTGAACAAGCCCAGCACCCAGCCTTTCCTCATGTGATGTAGGTGCCTGTGGTGTGGACACTTTTTCATGACATTTGTGTGCCAAGCGCTTCTCTCACATGCTTGACTGATTCAGGTGTCTAAAAAGTGGCTGGTCTGTCAGGTCTACAAAATGCACACAACAATTCCCATGCTACTTGTGTCTAAAGCTGCTGGAAACGCTTGCTGTATTACTGTGTAGTTCAAGTGACACTACCTCTCCGAAGACAGTTGTGTCTGCAGAGTTAGGAGCAAGGTTGACTTGATTCTGTAGTCTGAAGGCTTAGAGGAAAAATCAGTTTATCTGTTGTACCAACTTTCGTTATTTACAGAAATAATTTTTTAAAACCAAAACCTAAACTGTGAATCTCCAGGCTTCAGGGGAAAGGTTGTCACCAGCTGAGTTTTGAAGAAGCTGGATAGTAAGATGTGTGAAATCACTGTTGTGTTTGTGTGAGTGAAACTTAAACTGAAGTCTCTTCTTCCCCCCTCTGCCCCGTGACAGCACTTCACTTGCTGAATGGTAGCTCAGTGAAGCACAGTTCTGTTTTCATACTGGCCAGCACAAATCAGTTCACAAATTTTACTCAGATCTATCTCAATGTAAGTTTTCTAAGCCGATCCTATGTGAGTATTTTGGAAAGCTGAGAAACCTTCCTCCAAATAACTGCAGAGCGAGTGCCTCTGCATCTGTTTGGATTTAGATGTTGGAATAATTCTCTAAAACCAATTTAAGTTGCTGTTTCTAGAAAGGTTTTCCATTTGGTTGATGGCTTGCACATTTGATATGTACTGCAAGAGCAAGCTCCAAGCAACAGCTTTGGGCATAGCCATAGACTGACATCTCAAGCACCATGTGTCACTCGCTTTCCAACTTTGATTTTACATGGACAGAAATCTTTGATGTTCTTTTTGCATGTGTATTTGCCTTGCTTATGCATGAAGCTTTTTCTTAAATCAAGCTAGAAAGGAGTCCAGTAAGACCCTGTGTGCAGGTTTGGGGTGGTGAGAGCTTGTGGAATTTCCTGTCAAGTGCTCTGAAGAGATAACCATCTGATGTCCAGATAACCACCCCCTGCTTCCCTCAGATGTTTTTATGTGTTTTTCTTTAAAATTGATGCTTGTTTCAATGCCAGGAGACAATCTGGGAGAATATGTGAGTAAGCAGGTGGGTTTTGACCAAAATAACTTTTCTGGATACTTTTTAAGCCTTTCATGTAGGGGGTTCCTGTGCCTATTTTCTTATGAAATTGCTTCACAGGAGCATCCCAGCATGCTATCAGGGCTCTGGGATGAGACTTTTATATTGTTTGACAGCTGCACTAAAACCAACCATTTCCTGTTAGGCAAGATGCTGGAAGCAGTAGGTAGGGTCACTTTTTTTTTTTCTCTCCTGAAGCTCTGGAATCTGAGAGTCATTAGCTTATAGTGGGAAGACATTGTGTAATGCACCTGGAGCTTGAATTTAGAAGATTCACTTTCTGCATAGTCTTGTTTGGGGTACATCAGCTCTTGCCTGGTGTCCTTCCAGGGAGGTGGAGAAACTAAGGTGTTCAACTCAATGGCTGTTACAGCCTGCTGAAGGCTTCTCCTTGGGTTTTAGACAGGAGACCACCCTTTGTGTTGCTTATTTGTAAGCAGATGTGGGCAGTGAAAGGGAAATGGTACACAACTTGATTTTTTCTTAGGGAGGACCTGTGAAGTTAGTCATTGAGTACTCTGATGCTTTTTGTTACACCAGTCCTCTGTGTTGCCAATAGTAGTATCTTTGCTAGCTAATAGAAAAATCTTCTGAGATGGTTACTAGCTATGCAGTCTTGAAATGCTAGTGAGAGTTAGGCCTTACAGTAGTTTGTTCTCAACAAGCAGAGTAGTGGGCACTGCCCATCAGCTTGGTTTAGCCACCCCTCTCAAACTTATAAAATGTCCTGATAGGCTGGAGTACTAAAAGCTATGGATTGACAATTACTGTGCCCTTTTTTTTTTGGGGGGGGGAGGGGGTGGGTGGGCAGCAGTGGTGGTAGAATTAAAACTGCTTTCTGATGGAAATAACAGCAGTTCTTCCTGGTGCCAGGCTTAGAAATTTAGTGATACTGTATTTCTGGAGCCTTCAAAATGGTATCAGAGTAGCTCACCAGCAGCAGAGCAGGAAGCTTTGTCTTTGTAGAAGATGTGGGGAAATGCAATTAGGGAGTTGAAGCAAAACGCATCTTAAGTGGTTTCACAAAAGTAGTGGTGATGGAGCTGAAAACTGAAGCTGGGACAAGTCAGTCCAGAGTACTGTGAGCCTGCCTTCGCTTCCCAGAAGAGACCTGGTTTATCTCCCTGGAGCTGCTGGGAGTGGAGCTGTGACTTCTGAAAGTACAGTCCTAACTAACCCCAAATACACTGGAAGAGCTTTCTTGTTGTTCCCTCTTTCTTGTTGTTCCCTGGCTGAAATAATAGTAGTGAAGGGCCAGCATTTCCCGACATAAACTCCCATTTTCAGGGATTGGTTCACCTAATATATTTATATACACATACTCTTAAACTCTCAAAAAATAAACACCTAGTACACTCCGCTCCTTGTCCAGAGCTGTGTAGTTTCAAAAGCAGAATTTCAGAAATACAGCCATTTTGCACTGCAGTGAGGCAAACCTCTCGTTCCTTGCAAAAGTGAGAATGAAAATGCTTTGGCAAATAGCTTTGATTTAAACTGAAAAGCCTCTGGTTTTCAGAGCTGCTTTTAAAGCAAAGGGCTAGTTTGGCTTTTGATCCTCTTAAGCTGGGTTATTTGATGTGAAAAACGCCCTGGGTACTCTGCTGCAGAGGGGAGCAGCTTTTCAGTACTCTGTGTGTGGCTTCAGGAGAGGGCCTGGCAGAGCGCAGGGTGGTGGGGGGCTCGGGGGGCCCTGCCGCATGGCTCTGTAAATAAAGGGGCCTCTATTTCTTTGGATTCTTTTGCTGGAACTAAATATCATGATCAGTGAAACTCTTACCTCATTAAAAGAACAAGCCAGACTCCTTCAGCATATGCGCAGTGCTGCAATGTGCTTGGTTCTGCTGAGCTGATTTGCTGAACAGATAAAGGGAGTTTTAACCCAAAGAATGGCACGCAATATATGACCTTGGCTTTCAAAAGGTTTATTTTTGTTCATGTGACAAAATAAGGTTTTAATATTAAATACAGGGTTGGATTTGACTTGGCAGATACCAGAGCCTTCCATTACCGCTGTAGTCATAATATAAAACTATCTGATGTATGCCAGTGGGCATGCAAGCAAGCCAAGAATTTCTCCATCAGTGCTTGTTTTTGTGAAAACTTAGCCAGCTGCTTCGCAATAGGTTGGCTATAAAGGTAATGTGCCCTTGTGTTAGAGGGGGCAAAGCAGTGGCAGGCACAATACAATCCATGCTGTCTCTTTATAGTTAGTATCTTTAGTTTGGGGGCAAAATATGGAATTTCTTTTTTTTCTTCTTAGAATTTTAGGGTGCTTAAAAGAAACTTTCGCTCAAAACTGCAGGGTTCAGCAGAACCAAGCCTAAACCAAACTATGTGAAATATTTGGATCTGTTAGTACGGAAACTTAGTACTGCGTTGCAGCTTTCAGTTTATGTACCTGGGGCCACGCACAGATACAAAATACTAATTTTGAGGCTTCCTTCCTGCACATTCCATTTCAGATCGTTGTCTTACTGTAAAGATGAGGTGAGACTCTTTTGGACTGCTGCATTGTAATTGTTTTGCTGAAGAAATTACTAGCAAAGCACTGAAGTGTTGAGATGCTGAACTGAGTTCCCAAAGCCTTTGTTCTAAATTGGCTGTAGTCTGAATTGGTCCCCTTCAGATTTAAAAAAACCCCAAACACCAGAACAACCAAATCACAACCATAAAAACCCACCCCAAAACCACCACCCTAGTCCCCACCTCCCTTGCTCACAAAGAAGCCAACCCCAAATAGTGTCAGAATCTTGCTTCTGTAGAACAAAAAGTATGTAATAAAAACGTGTTACCTCAGCAGTTGACAAAGGAGTGGGTCAGGCTAACCTGCTATGGATGCTTTGCTGCCTGCTTGGAAGGGAACAGATTAGTACAGGTAGCAGTGAACTTGGGGGGTCGATGGAAGAGGTCATGAGCAAACCTGGCTTCTGTATGCTTTAGCAGGACTTATTCCATCTGTAGGTTATCCTCACCCCTCCACACAGTTTTCTATGGAAATGAGGCTTGTTCAGTGTGTCTCTTCTGGAACTATATTTTTTTTTTTTTTTTTAGCTTATTGGTTGACCGTGGCTGGCTGAAGGTGGTTGACTTTTTTTAGAAGTTTTCTGGAAGTTTGGTGAAAATTGGGAACTTGTGGGGAAGGACCATGAGCTTGAACATCTACAAGCCTGCAAGGTGTGATCCTTTTTTGTCCAGTTCCTCAGCAGCCTGCTGACATAACCCCAAGCAGTAGGGGTGTACCCTACAGGGAGGAGGCTGCCATGGGAATCCAGTGTTTCCACATGGAAGTAATGAAACCTCTTGGTATAAAATTAACTTGTTTATGGGGAATCTTACTTTATTAGCTCCCTGATCATGGAGAGGTTTCTTGGTTATGATAGGTGCATCTTGTTGGTAAGGCCTTGAACAAAAATGGACACAGGTGATTTGGGGGAATGAGCAGCTGCTTACAGCCCAGCTGTAAGTGAGGAGTCTTTTTCCTTGAGGGGGATAAAAAGCCATTTGCTTGGTCTTCCATTCGTATGGCATGCGTATCTGGAAGTCTTGGGCTTCTTACTGGGCAGATTCATTTCCCATGCATTTGTTGGCTGTGGCTGCTACTTGCCTCTCCACCAGTGCACTGATGCATCCTTATCCTCACAAATTTTGGAGTCAGGGCTGGTGTAAGCACTTGCTCCCTAGTGAAAAGGACTTCCGTAAGAGAAGCCAAGCTGCATAACTTGGCTACTGGATGATTCTCTGTGATTTTCATTAGACCAAGGGTCAGAGGCATGTGGCAGGGTTATAGGTTTATTTAGTTCCTGAAGCTCATGTCTGCCTCCATTCTCATGTACGTCTTCCGAACTTCAGGCAGGAGCTCTGCTCCTGGTTTATGGTCTGTTGTTCATTGAGAGAAATTTTATGGCAGCTATTGAAACTACATTCAACTTACTTTCAAATACAAGATTTTTTTTTGAAGAATAAGAGCAAAAGCTTTGGCAAAAATGCTAACTGAAAATTACTATCCTAATTGTGTTCTGAATATTAATATTTCTTCCTATGAAAGACTTGTCTGAATTAAACATAAATTATTTCTAAAATAATTGCAAGCTTTTAAAGTCACATGTGTCACAGTTTCTTCAAAAACAAATTACCAACCTAAAATTAAACAAATCAAAGACTTTTACTTTATAGACTGTTACCTTGGAACAGCTGCACGATACAGGTGAATTGCATGTATTTAAATATTCACTGTAACAAAGCAGTGTTGTATTTTCAGCAACCTGTGACCATTAACTATTCAAAAACATTTTAAATCTAACCTTTAAATACAAATCTCTTACATGCAGATAGGATTTTTCTAAGATTTAGCTGTTTATTTAAGAATTTGAGAATTATAAGTGTTGTATGCTGCTGCTGCATTTTTTGAGTGTTTTTTAGAAGTATCTAGATTTTTTAGACTCTTTTGATTCTTCAGGGATTTTTTTAAATCTTAGAAGGGAAGTAACTTACTGCTCATTTTCCTACCTTTTATTCTATTTATTTTCTAGTAGTTCTTCTCTATTTTAGAGTCTTTTTCATTACCATACAAAAAAAATTCATGTAAAGTAACTTTGCCTGTCAGTTTTACAGCTTTGCCACTACTGATATGTTGCTGACCAGCAATGTTCTCCTAAGTGCTCCTGTTGCTTTAAATTTGAGAGATACTCACCTGAATGCTTCTGTCACTCAGTAACTTGCATATGGATCAATATAAAGCATGTGCGGTCTTCTCTTAAACAGTTATTTCTGGGAAGCAGAGAGATCTGTGGAGTTAAAAAACAACCCACTAAACTCTAGCTCCATGCATATTACAAGTAAAGCTGTGTTTCAGAAAGTGGCTTGAAAGGAGGAAATTCAATGGGGAGCCATCTTACTTTCCAAAAATGTTAACTGTGAAAGATCAGCTTGAAGGCTTTTTGTTAACTTTGATCTTTCTTAAAATTGACCCATTCATAATGTGTTTCAGTTTCTGGTGTATACTTTGTCCTGGAATCAATCCTTGAAAACTGTCCACTTTGAAGTGTTTTTGTTTCTCCCTTTACGAAATATTTCTGTTTTTCCTTTGCTAACTGATGTGTGAAACTAATAAAACACTACAGGGGTGCTGAATGTACAAAGTACCACTTTGCATATGTGAGGCTATCACCATCCTGTATCAATCTTTTTGGTAGACCTGCATGCATGATTGCAGAACACAGGTTTCACTCCACAACCAGATTCCACTCCCTGGCTGGCTGGTTATTCAGTAAGCTCTTGCTTTGTTTAAGAACCAAATGTAATTATTTGATTTGTTGCTTAAAGGTACACTTGTTTCCTAAAAGAGGTTTTATATGTACCAGTTGACCATTCTGAAATGTGTTTTCTGCTCTGTTCATAGAGAATTTGCTTCTGTAGTATATAACTCACATTCTTCCTTGAGGATAATGTGGAAGGAAACAAAAATGGGCATGCTAATATATTTTCATACTAATGAAATAAAGACTTTATTTGCTATATTGTTCACTCCTCTTTATTGCAAATGTTTGACTGACTTCCAATACCTACTCTTTTGTTTTCAGTCACAGATTTTTATTTTTTTATTTTACTTTTTTTCTTCTTAGCATTTTAGGGGTATTTAAAAGAAACTTTCACTCAAAACTGCAGGGTTCAGCAGAACCAAGCCTAAACCAAACTATGTGAAATATTCAGATCTGTTAGTACAGAAACTGTGTTGCAGCTTTCAGTTTATGTACCTGGGGCCACGCACAGATACAAAATACTAATTTTGAGGCTTCCTTCCTGCACATTCCATTTCAGTTCATTGTCTTACTATAAAACTGAGGTGCTTTTGGACTGTTGCATTGTAATTGCTGTTGCTCTTTGGGCTGTCCCATAGTCTAGTTCTGTCCTTGGGTACGTTTCTTAACTACTTCCATTACATCATTTGAAAGTCTACTACAGTCAAACTTTACTTGAAGAATCCTCAAATAAAGTTACATTGCATGCTGAAGGAGTTGCATTGATGCTTAAGTCTGATCAGTTTTAACACTTGTTATTAGGCAGGGTCACCATAAAGCATTTCTGCTTCAAAACAAACTCCTTACTATTGGAACAATCCTTCAACACTTGGAGCTGGTCACTGCACTGCGGTTTTTCGAATGGAAAGTGCACTCATTACTTTCCTCACTTCTCTGTTACTGTTTTTTAGGAGGAGTACAATGTTAATGCTTTGTGCTTTGTATCTTTCATATGTGCCAGCAAGGTACCAGCATCCAAGACATTCACAAAGTTTCTCCAGAAAATTTAGCAATGGCTGCAGTTGTTGGAGATTTGAACTTGCAGAATGATACTGGTTTATGAAAGCTTCTGTAAGGTGCCTTTATGCTCAGTGTAAATCCTTCCTTCTTTCCTCTGCCTTTGTGGAACAGCCTCAGCAAATGAGTGAGAGATGCAATGACAGCTTGCAAGTTTGTAAGTTTGTGTATTTGTCCATGAGGTTTCTCATTCTTCACAGGCAAATGTGGCATTTTTAGCTGTTGGGAACTTGGAACAGGAAATTTCCCATATGTTTAAATATTTTAAAAAAGGATTCTTGAGGACTAGTTTTCTTGAAACAAAGAGTAGTATGGGGTATCCTTTTATTTACTCCTTTTTGCTATAGCCTTGATACTTCAATTATGACTTTATTCTCCTGGGTAGACCCTATCTGACCAAACCAAATAAATAGGCACCTATCTCTGCCAAATGGGGAAATGGCCAAACTACTGCTTCTTGAACAGTAGTTGTCATATTCAATGCTTTTCCACTGTTATCCTCCTAGATACACAAGGAGGATGTATGCAGGTATATATTGGAGCAAAATGAGAATTAGTGCATTGTGTGAGAGGTTATTAATTTCCTGCCTGCATCTTCTTGTTTCCCTCTCCCCTGCTGACCACCTGCAATGCAGAAATTGTGTGCTGTACTTCAAAATATTCAACTGTTTCAACTCAGAAACCTACTACCCAGTACTTTAGTTGCATCCCACTTCTCAATGTGTAGAAATTCAAATTCACAAGGGTGGAATAACATTACTTTGTTATGCACTTTCTTTGGTGTTCCTATTTAGCTATCAGTGCAAAACTTACAATCATGTTTTAAAAACAAATTGCTGAAAATCCCACCGGTCCCAGGAAAGAAGTCATGGTTTCAAGGCTGCATTATTCTGACTGAAAACACTACTATGATGCTTATCTTTTAAATTGTATTACATCAGCTAACCTAACAATGTTGCGCCATTTGAATTAGAGTAGACTGAAATAAGAGAATTTCTAAACTTATCTTTTCTATGAGGAGAACACTCATCCTTTTTCCATGGTCCTAATCTTGAAGCCTGCTCTGGTTACAAGAAGTATGTCATGACTTTTTATTTTTCATTCCCTCCAGGTTTACAGGAACAGATGGACCAAGTGGTTTTGGATTTGAGCTGACGTTTCGACTAAAGAGAGAAACGGGGGAGTCGGCACCACCTACGTGGCCAGCAGAGTTAATGCAAGGCTTAGCCAGATACGTCTTCCAGTCAGGTACTGCAGGGTTAAATATACTGCCTCGCTTTTTCCTGCTCTCATTCTGAAGGGCCACATCTGTTAAACTGTGCGACACTTGTCTTATCGGCACTCATTCAAATCTTGGGAATTATCTTTGTGTGGGAACCCAAAAACGTGTGTTCCTTCCATCAGCCCAGCTTGCTGGGAACAAACCCAACTGCTGTTCAGGTAACTCCAAATCTCTAGTACTGAAAAGCTGAAGATATAGAACAGTTAGTAACCATAAGAAGCCTGCCCAGTGGCTCTTCGTTGCTTTCCTGTGGTGTTGGTTTTGCCTTCTCTCGGTAAGAAAACCTCATTTTCTTATCCTGAAATGGCTGAGGAGCGCCCGTGTGATAAGGTCTTACTTCTCAGCAGAAGGGCTGTAAATTCAAAAAAAGTTGCAGTTCCTTCACAAGCAAATCTCTTCCTATGGTCTCTGCAGTTGAGCAGGAGCAACATATGTAAACAAGAAGTTGCTGAGATGAGAACATGTAGAAGTCATAAGGGATGCCAAGGCTGGGAGGGCTAAGGAATTAACAACTGGGAATCATTAATGCAGATGGAGACTTGCCAGAAAACTGTGAACCAGGGTGCGTACAAAATGTCCTCTTGCACTACTCTTTCTGGGTTTCATTTATACCAGTAGATTGAATATTAGTTTGTGGTGTGACCATGTGAACACCCACAGAATGGTTGAGTGCATAACGTACTTGAAAGGCACTCTTCAGCACCAGAAGATCTGAATGAAAATATTTTAAGAATTTCTTTTAACCTAGTTTGAGGTCCTTTACAGGTAAAGTACCTTCTAAATCAATGATTATTGTATTTGTAACATTTGGTACTTGTTCTGCTAGTTAATAAATTGCTCAGTAACTTCTGATTCTATTGCTGTTTTCAGTCAGCTAGCTGACTCTCAAAGGGGAAAGGTCTGGATGAAAACAGGATTGCTCTGCTAACCTCTGTGACAAATCTGAGGCAGTGGCAACTCTTGTGGTATATTCCTTTCTAAGTATTGACTGACAGAGATCGATGCCAACACAGATTATTGCTTGTCATCATATTGGGAGTGTCTCTTGTTGGAGTTTAAAATGACGCAAGCATTTTTTTTGTAACCTTTGCTATGCAGCCGTCTTCCCCAGTTGCCATCCAAATTGGGGCTCACATTTCTATCTTGATTTTTGCTACTCTTAAGCATCTAAATCCATGTGACTGTCATCACTTTTGCCATTGTTTGAGGTTCCCATCTTGCCTAAATTGTATTGTACCGTAGCTGTTTGATACTGACCATGCAGTCATGAATTCATACTCACATTTTCTATGTGTTGGCTTGCAGGGTCTGAAGAACACATCTGAAGATCAGTGCCTTCTATTTGCATGCTAAGCAGCCTCTCTGTAGCAATTGCTTCTCTGTCTCATCATTTTCATGGGTGAGAGGAGGTCTGCAGAGTGAAATGGGATTTGGTAGGGTACTTTAGGACAAACTTCTGTGACTAAGCTGGCACTCGGGGCAGAGACTTTCCTTGTTTGGTTTCCTGCACACATGCAGTCTCATCTTTCTGACCTCAAAGCCAATCAACTGTTTTTAGACTGGAAAGAGTGGTCGTGCCCATACATATCAGTGTGATGTGAACTTCTAAGGGCCTCCAGTATTATCCTCTGCTTATCCATGCTGGTTTTGACTTTCTGTCCACGATGACTCTTTAAAGGCACTGCTCAAATATATGTTAATGGATTCTAGCCTCTGGCTGTTTAGCACTCAATTTGCGTTATTAAAAACCCAGTATATGAATCATAAATTGACTTCTTTCTTTGAATATGAAATTGAGTATGAGCCAATGCTATGCTCATCATGCAATAGGCAAACCACATGCTGGGTTACCTTAGGAAGAGCATGAGCAGCAGATTGAGGGAAGCATTACCTCTTTGGCCTGGCACTTTATTTTAAAATACTGTGTCCTGTTTTGGGCCTCCTGGTTTAAGAGATGCTAAAAAACTGGAGAGAGTCCAGGGTGGTTGGGGTCTTAGAGCATATGAGCTATGAGGAGAGCTGGAGGGAGCAGGGCTGGTTTAGCCTGTGAAGAGAAAGTGCAGGGTGATCTAATGGGAGCCTACAGCTCTTGGGAGGGTAGTTACAAGATTGTGGGGTCAAGCCCTAGGTAATAGAACAAGGGGCTACAGCTCTGAGTTGTAGTATGGGAGGTTCTGGAAGGGCTTCAGGGAAAATTTGCTCACAAGGAAGGTGGCAAAGGACAGGGAACAGTTTATGAGAGAGCTGGTGGATCTCTGTTCATGAAAAGGTTCAGGACTTAGCTCAACAAAGCTACAATGGCCCTGATCTAGCATTGGTGATGGCTCCACTTCAAATAGGAGGCTGGACAAGAGACCCCCAGAGGCCCCTTAAAATATCACGGAAGAGTTGGATTTTTTTGTTTTTCCATACAGCTTCATGCCCTTCAGCAAGCAGCTGTGTGCTGTCACCAAGTATTACAAACCATTCCTTGCCCTGTATAAAAGGAAACTGTAGGCTGTTGCAGCAAGTGATCAAGCTCTAGTTTTATTTTAGTACAAATTTGTTTATCACTTGTCTCCTTTGAATAAGAACTTTCTCAGGCTAAAATCTTCTGGCTAATCACAGACATCAAGTTAATCCTGACAAGACGATGCATTTAAAAGTAAGACTTGTAATGGAGCAGACTCTGTCATGTTTCTTCTTGGTGTCTCAGGGCGATACCAGTTGACCATAGCTAGATGCAGTCACTTCTAATTTAGTGTAAGCTCGCTCACTCCATTGCTTTGCAGAGTCACCAGTCCTTCTGCTACATCTGACATGTCCTGCTTTGCTTTGCTTTACTCCCATGAGCTGCCCCTTCTTGGCCTGGCAGTCTCCAGAGCAATTACCATGTTCTCCCTTGCATCACCTCTGGGTAATCAGGCTCCCAGTGCTTGGCAGTGTGGTTTTTTTCCTGCCAAATGGGGATTTTCCCCAGACTAACATGCTCACTCTGCAAAGCCAAGTGAGCTTCTGCCATCATCTTTTTTCCTTGGTCTCTTACAGGACTTATCTGGTCAGATGTTAAAACTTCAAAACTGTGAAGTATTTGAAAGGGTGGTTCTTCTGAAACCCATTGGGCATTAGGCAGGCTGTGGCATGACAGCATTATTTTATATGATGAAAGGTTTCTTTTTGCTCAAGTTCTTTCTGACTGCGCCATTTGGAGCATTTGTCAAATGCAACAATGATAAGCATTGTTTGATTCTGGCGTATGTACCTTAATGTTGTTCTCTTCAATTGTTTAAAAAAAAATCTGCAGGGTCTCTTTAATACTCCAAAATAGCCTTAAAAACATTTGATGAACCAAAACAACCTAAGTAATGCTTATGAATCCATTCTGAACAAGAAGCAAGAAAAAAAAAAAAAACTGGCAGGAACTTTTTGGATAGGCTCCAAGCACTTTCACGTATCAAAAGATTGTTTACTTTGAAAGCTACGCTAAGAGCTAAATTCTTATCTATTGAATAACAAGCCAACTTTTTGGCTATCATGGATGTGCTTTGCTGGGTCTGGTTGAAGTTGAGGGAGAGTAAGGTGTAGTTATACTCCTGCTGAGCCCTGAGCATTTTCAAATGGTGATGATTGAGTTGAAGACTCATGTAGCAGCTACTGCTGTCCTAAATATTATCGCTATGTATTGCAGTTGCAAAGCATGTCTCATTGCAAGTGATGTATTTTTGTAACAAACACTTCTAAGAAAATGAATGTTCTGTTCCTTTGTTTCCATCTCTCCTGCACTGTGGCTGTGCTTTAGAAAAGCAGTCTTCTGCACTGAATTTCAGACCTCTTTGAGCCTTGGCTTCTCTGTTCACTGTAACAAATGCTTGATGCTTTGTGCTTTTGATTAAATGGCACTACTTCCCCTCCTTCAACAAAACTAAGCTTACAAGTCTCAAAATATTTTATTTGTGGCTTTATCTGTTCTTAATTTTATCACTGTTTGACCATGACCACAAATTCCAACTCTTTTATTTTTAGTTTTAAAAAAAAAACCAAACCTGCCAACCTTGAAAACTAAACTTTGTGCAATTCAGTGACCTTAGCTTGTCATGGTTCGTGGGTATACTGGGAATATCTCATGGTAGAACAAATTTATACTTCAAATAAAGAGGAAGAAACAATCTTTCTACAGAAAGCTTATCCAGGGCTTATTATGATTGTTAACTCTTTAGGTACTGCAGTACTATGATGCTTGATCGGTATAGAGAGGCTATGGTTTGTGTTTTCCTGAAAATAACATCTACTTTTTTTTTTCCTCTCTAAAGTTAGGTTGTTTTCAAGGGCCTGCCTTTTATACATCATGAGGGCAATATATTGATGTAGCATGGAAACAAATGTGTTGTGTGTACGAGTTCTTGCTGCTTCCAGGTTCCTTGGCCTGAAAGAAAACAGCTGCAGCTGGAAGGTACAGGTTTGGAGAAATTGTCAGGAAAAACTTGTCATGCATAGAGTCTAAAGATAATGGTATAGCATATGTCATTGTTATGTTCTCTGCAGTGCATGAAATGTAGTGGGGAACTAGCTAGTGAAACTAGCTTTAGAAGTTTTAAGATGATGTCTATGAATCAGTTAGAGGTTTGCAGGTTGGCTGAGCTTGATAACTTTTACCCCAGAACACGTCAGCCTGAGTGGTCTGACCCCCCACCGTTGCAGGGGGGGACATGACAAGTGGCATTACAGGAGGCTGGAAAATGGCAAATTCTGTTCTTTGCTGCCCGCCACCCTCCCTACCCCCCCACCTGCCAAAAAAACTCCTTGACAAAACCCCCAAAATTGCAAAAACCTGAGGTTTCTAATTGGTCAGACTTCAGGTCTTGAGAAACTGCTGGGAAAAACAAACCATCTAGAAAGTATCCAGGGAATAATGGCCATTCCAGCATGGATTTATCAAGAATAAATCAGAACAAACTAGTTGTGTTGAAGTAACAGGCACCATGGGAAGCAGTGAATGTTGGTTACCTTGGTATCAGTGATACACTTGACATTGTCCCTTCCAACAAGTATGTGCGCAAGCTGAGGAAATGCGATCTTGATAAAAACAAAAGAGGGATGCAATACTGGTTGGATATTTAGACTCTTCAGTAACTGTCAACCACAAAAGATGTGTAGAGTTTGGATTCCTCTAAAATCTGTCCTAGAGTTCATGCAATTTGGTATTGACCAGGATGATGAAATGCAGAGTATCCTGATGAAATCTGCAGACGCAGCAAAGCACTATGGTGCTGAGGGCTGGGATTCAGAACAACCTTTGCAAATAGCAGAAATGGTCTGAAGTACCAATGTGCAGTAAGGTCAGGAAGGTGCAGCAAATGTGAGGTCCTGTGCTTACACAGGAATAATCCAATGCACAATTATCAGCTGCAGAAAGGCAGCAGTTCTGAAAAGGAGAAGAAAACGATTTGGAGTTACTATCACCAATGAGCTATACCTAAACCAACACGCTCTTCATGCTGAGAGATAGAAGTTAAATTATTCTGATGTATAAATAGAAGTGTTCTGTGTGTTGCATATGATAGGGTCCTACACTGCTGGCAACACCTTGGAGGGAAAGGGAGAGCATGTATCTCATTTTGGGCAAAAGACTTCAAGTCAGATGCGTCCAAGTTGGTGAGAGTCTGGAGGAGAGCAATAAAAATGACCCAAAGGTCCAGAAAATATGACCTGTGGAGGAATGATCAAAAGTGTTACTTTTGTTTAGTCTAGGGAAGAGAAGATGGAAGGAAGATGTGAGAACAGTCTTCAAATATGCAAAAGGTTGCTGTAGGGAATAAAGTAATAAATTTTTCATGTGCCTGCTGGGGATATGAGAGGCCTATCAGTACTAAAATTTCTGTAAGGTAGGCTTAGGGTTTGTCATTAGGAAAAACTTTCAAATGATAAGTGCAGGGAAGTACTGGAATAGTTGCAGATTCCCTATTGCTGCATACCTTTGAGAACAAATCAAACTATTCTTCATGGATATTTGTCAGGAAGAGTTGATCCTTCCTTTAGGTGAGGGCAGAGTAGGAGCCTCCTTAGTCTCCTTTATATTATAAATGTCTTGACTGACTAGGTGTCCTCTTCAGGTCTTCTAAACGTAATTTTCTATGGTTCCATAAATATATAATTTATCTCTTTTCATAGTCTCCTGATTACTAGTGCACTAAAAGATATTTAAATGTGAGTTTGAAGCCTCAGCTAATATAGAAGTTGAATTTTAATATTTAACCTTTGACTAGTCAGTAGCAGGAAGCTGTTTATGTCTCGGGGACTGCAAAACAGTAATAACAAAATGTACAAGCAAAGGAAGTAAGCATGCAAGATGCAATTTGTGGGTGGCGATTTAATGTATATTTCAGCTGATTACTTAAGGAGAAACTTACATGAATTATTCCTTAGAAAATTTATTACACTTTTGAAAAGTGTATTGGACAGAACTAATTCCAGCAGGTACATGACGAGTTACACATGTTGATAAGAACGTGTCAAAACAATGACCAAACTAGCTATAGCTGATTTGTTGTGTTGGGTGTTTTTCCCACAAACACCTCTCCTGGCATGTCTGCCCCCTTTGCACTGTCAGGGTGCGGGATTCCCTTTTCAGAGGATAAGAATATGAAGGATATGAAATATCTTCTCTTGTCCTTTAGTTATTTCTGTGAAACCTGCAGGAACTTCGTATCCATGAGCTTCTGTCCTCTGTCATAATTTAAATCTGTGGGTCGATTTCCCAAAGTTACTGGAAGGGAGGATGGTTCTGACTGATGTGTGCAAGTGCCCAAGGCAGCACTGCCGCACAAGCCTTCGTTCGGCAGCCAGGCTGAAAAGCAAGCCCCATAGGAGGTATGTCTAGCCTTCCTTAGTTATTTCTGACGTGTCATGCTTTCTTCAGGTAGAAATTATTGTCTGATGGCTTGTCTATAGTTTGAGGAAGCACGCACACTGTTCCTGCCTGTGTGCATGTTGGCCCAGTGCATGAGTTTGGGGCCATTATGCCAGCATTGTGTGCTGCGGTTCCCCCTTTTTTAAACAAGGGTGATTACAGGAATTGTAAGGACTGCAGGTGTAGATGGACTCTTCTTATTCAGTAGTTTTCATCTGATTCAAGTTAGTTTAGTCTGAGCCACAGAGGCACTTTGGTTTGACAGGCAGTATAACTTTTACACTGAAAATAGGACTCAGTGGGATTAAGTGATTTGACTGGGGTCACAGACCTGCAGCCATTAAGCCAGCATATACCTTGACACCTGCTGCCCTGGTGTAACTGCTAGGCCTCATCTTCAGATCTGGAGTCCAGAAAGCTTCAATGTGGTAGCCTCAGTGACTCTTTACTTGCCAACATGTTTTCAAACATTCTCGGCACAGGCCAATTTCTGTGTGTAAAAAGGAAAAAAACCCCAACAAAACAACCAAACGTAAAACCAAAAAAACAAACCCAAAACAAATTCCTTGCTTCCTTGAATACAAATGAGGCTTGTCTAGCTTGTTTGTAAAACAGTGTTTATTTCTTCCCAGTAGGATGACTAAAGCCAAATAAAATCTCCTGGTAATTCATATATGTTTTTCCCTGACTGTGCCTTTTTTTTTTTTTTCCAACTCTAGGCTGATTTATTGTTCTCTTCTGGTTGCTATAGCTCTGTAAAATATATTTTTTTTTCTATCATCTGTTTGTAATATTGACCAGTTTCCAGTGTAGAGCTGGCCCTGGCTCCTCTGTAGTATTCCAGGATTTTAGATTAAAAATGGGGGGGATTAACTGTGTTTTTTTAGCTCTACAAAGAAGTATAAATCAACATCAATTTCATTTCAACAGAACCTGTTACGTAGTGAGTTCTGCTGCACAAACACTGAAAGTGTAGCACAGTAAATTGCCATAGGTGAACAGGACTCAACCAAGTGCACAGGCTGCATGCCTTTATTCTGCAAAGGGGTATGGAAACATTAAGTCACTGGTTCCAATTTAACCCAAGTTTGTCATGGCCAAAAGCTCTCATCATCTGATAGTTATTCAGTGGTCCATAAGAAATTGGTTGGGTTTTAGTCTAATTCCTCTTAGACGTTTCCCATAAAACAAGCTGTTCTGTGAGCAGCAGCACAGATCAAGCCTGGTCCTTTACGTCTTTGTGTGCTAGCCCCACTACGTCCCACACTGCTGCAATAAATCCACTTCTCCCCATACTGCTGCCTATGAGCTCACCTCCCCAATATTTCCCATCCTTCCCCCCATCTCCTAAGCCAGCCTTGTCACATCCCCTAGCTTCCAGCTGGGATGTACGTGCTGTGGCTGGTACCAAATGACGTGCTGGCTGATAAAACAAACTGGTTGCTTGTGTGCAGAGCAGTTGGCTGACATGCTGGGCATGACAGGCAGCTCTTGAGCTCGTGCTTTGGTCTCCAACCTGTTGCTGGCTTCTCCCAGAGCTGGCTGGAGGCTCTGAAGTTGTTGGGGAGGGAACTGCCAAATACAACTCTTGTAAATTGTCCTGATAGGCATTGCACCAAAGTGCTGGTTGCAGATGGACCCGGCCCTTTTTACTCACCCCTGTAGATGACAAAGCTTATGCAGCACTGCTAGTAATCCAGAGAGAAGCATCTCTCTGAAAAGGTGTCGATCAGACAGACGACACTGAAGAGACCTCATGGGAAATGTTTCTGTCTGCAGAAAGGATGACTCTAAGAGGAGACATTTTGTAGGCACATAAATGCATCTTCTCTTGAAATATTCTCCCAGGGTTGTGCAGAGAAAACATTGAAGCTGGGACTGGATTTACCCTTACCATCTTGTTGCTGTTACTGCTTGGGATGCTCAAGGGTTGAAACTTGCCTGCTGGCACTATCTGATCACACTGCCCTGCTCAAAGCTGGATGCCCAATACCTGTTGCATGTCCTGCCAGACGAGGCTCGTCCTGCTATAGCAGCTCTACTCACTTGGTGTGTGTGTATGTGCTCGTCAGCTGACACGAGGCAGTGCCAGTTGCAGAAAACCCTTCATTTGCAGCACAAGAGATGACAGCTTGCCTCATGTCAGCCTCAGCCTGCGTGTGCAGTTGTAACCTATGCTAACTTGGTTTTGTATCTGAGCTCTTGGAGGAGAGACATTAGTGTTGCAGTGTGGCTTTATGTGTTTTTTTCTTTGACTGCACTTGAAGGATGGGGCAGCTAGATATCTATCCGCTTTCCTCAGGTGGGAAGTCGCAAGAAGCCTTCTCACTGTTTAGTCTTTGGCATCAAACTTTCTTCTCTAATACATTTGGGGTTTTTTCTGTGACTGTTCCAGGTTTGGTTCAGCAGAGCTCTTTGAAAGACGTTACAACTCTTCTTTTCCCCCTCTCAAAGAACCTGTAAACTTCCAGTGCCTGCTTTTAATATTAAGATGGTCTTGCCGACCCCTAGCAGGGGTCTGTAGGGAATAAGCATAGCAATATTGACCATCTGCAACAACCAGGCTCTTTGGCGGAGGGAGCCTTTCACCTGGAAAGGAAGGAGAGGACAGGTCTCAGCACTGGTGATGCTGAGACTGGTGCATGGGTCAGCATGCAGAGGTGCTTCTGGGTTCCCTACATGAGATTAATGCAGTTCCTCTCTGCACATTTGCAAAGCTTAATATTATTTGTCTGTTTGTATGACTAATTTTTGGGACTTTCAGAGTCCAATGCTTTTATTTTTGTTTGTGAGGCAGGGAAACACACTCAGCTCCATTTTGTTGCTGCGTACCGAGGCACAGCCTTGGCAGTTATTAGAGAGGAACTTTTGCAGTGGCCCTGGCTGTGGCTGAGGCTTCCTAGGCTGTGAACTAGCACGCACCTGGTGGCCTGTCTTCCTCCGAGTCCTGTCTCAGAGTGGTTTCAGCTATGGGTTGTAAACTAGCTGACAGCATAGAGCAGAAATATAGCTGTGAATGCTGCTGAGTGCTGTTATGCTACTGTGCAGGTGGTGTGCCCCTATTCTCCTTCTTCCTGGCAGCATAAATGGAGTTGCATGACCTTAGATTTTGGCTGATTAACTTCACTTCTCTGTTCAGAATAGGCAGGGTGCTGCCCCTTTGTAATACTGGAGGCACCCCAGTGCCAGGCTCAGTCCTGCCCTTTGCCTTGGAGCATTGTCACTTCTTTCAGCTGCTGATGAGACGAACTGGCAGTTATTTAGCTCTTGCTGGTTTTGGTGGGTAGCAACTTCCTTGCCTTTCTGGGGACTTGCTAGGACATTGTGTCACACTGGAGAATCTGTTCTCCACAAAATTTCTTTTGCTATGGTGATAGAAAAGCCCCTGCAACCCTCTGGCCAGGCTTAAAAAGTGCTGGGCACTTTCTCAGGAACTTGAGGGGACCAACACCACTGCTGTGTGACATTGTGTTTTGCTTCATCAGCACTGGTGGTGTGAACCTGGTCTGGGCAGGTTCCTCCCAGTCTGCAGTTCAGCAGTAGGAAAGCATGACTGGGAACCCAAGAGTTTCCAAAGACACCTGTGCTCTCATTCAACTTGGAGGATGAAAAGTCTATGGGTTATGTTGTCAGTGAGCTAGTTATGTAATATAAATTAAAGCCTTTTCTTCTCTACTGGTCTAACCTCATAAGTTAGGCTTTTTTCTCTCCTGCAGTTTGTCTGGACTCATGAGTCAGGCTGGGTACTTCCTGTGCCTTGTTGTGGAAGCCACTCTTGTGACTCCGACTTGTAGCTCTCAGCTGAGAACAGGTCTCTGACCTTCTCCGGCCCCAAAGGGTAGGTGGGCACTAAAGCATGGAGAGACTTTGTGCCAGGAGCAGAGGCACAGAAAGTCTTTGTTCCTTATAAAAGACATTGTTGAAATAGAAGGAAAGCTGTCTTCCCTGGGGTGCTTTACTGATTGCATAGTATTTCTAGGCAGTAAGCAAGGGATCACAACACTGCCTAAAAGAGAAGGCTTGTTTTTAGCTGCTACTGGAATTTAGATGTAGTAGGTTTAGGCCCAGTTTGAGTTGGCTAAATTTCAACTGATGCTGTCCCTTTTAATTCTGTCAACTCATGTCCTGTTTCTGCCTGAGAAGTGAACTTGGCTCGTTGCTTTTCAGCTGTTCAGTACAGTTCATTCAGTTGGTTTATTTAAAAAAAGAAAAAAAAAAAAGGAGGGGGGAAGATCAGTCTTCCCTCTGTGCTTTGAATCAGTCCAGGTGCCCTGAGGCTGCTCCCCAATGTCAAGGATGGACAGAGCAGCAACAGTTGTAAATCTGATACACGGTTGCATTTATAAATGCACAAGTTGTTTTAGCCTTCATACTGCATGCAGGCTGCCACTGGGAGAGCGAGGAAAGAAACAGGCATGGAGACCCAGAGGAAGCTGTGTGACGCATCTTCGTGCAAGGCTGCTGCAACAGCCGAAGTGGTAGGAGGACAGCCAGCAGGCCCTGTGCCCTGGGACGCTTGGATGCTGGCCCCTAGCAGGTGTTTATCCTGAGTGGCCGCAGTTCAAGATCGGAACTGATCTTGCTAATGTTTTCTGCCCGAAGTGGAGGGGAGCCGAGCTCTCTGCAGGAAGCCTTTTCTCCATCCTACCCAGAGCCTCCCTGCTGCAGGAGGGTAAGGAGGAGCCGACATGCTGGGGAGCAGCAGGCCCTGTTAAGAAGAGCATCTCTGACTCCTGCAATAAGGAAGCAGGAGAGAAGCTGCACACAGTCAGCCCAGCCTCGGACAAAGGCTCTGTCCCCTGTACTGAAGGAGGAATGCAAGACAAAGGAAACAGCTCGGGGAAGGCAGAAAACTCCCCCTCCTGCTGGTGTGAGGTCCTTTGGCATCTTATATATGAGGTCTTTGTCCCACCCGGCCTTTCCTGGGAAACGGAAGCAGCCGCTTTAATAGTTAAAAGCTTCTGCACAGAACAGTGTTGCCTCCTCCTATCGAGGAGCTGAAAGCCACAACACAGAGGGATTGTTCTGCAGTTGCAGGAGCATCCTCTCTTGCTGCCTGTGTGCAATTGTTTGGGATGCATAGAGGAGACTTTGAAGGTTACATGTACTGTGAAAAGGACTGTTTTTTCCCTTGACAGCTGCCAAGCCCATGTTAGATGAAACTGCAGAGAAGAGTGGACTGAGCTGGAAGTTGGGTTCACTGTTACATATCCACCTTCTTACGCTTTCTATTGAAGATCTGTGCAGCAAGTGGTGCTCAAACTGTGCTTTCTGACTAACCCACTCTGCCTGCGAGAATGGCAGTACATGGAGCTCATTACAGACCATCTTCTGACAGCCTCAGATGCAAAGATCCTTTGCAGCAGCCTGCTCAGCCAGGAGGCAGCAAATGGGCACAGCAGGGGAAGCGTTTTGTTCTTGGTGGGGAAGAGAAACTGGGAGAGTATATTCAGAGGCTGCAGGCAGCCCAGAGCCTGTGGAAAGTGGACTCTCCTGCTTTTTGGTTTAAAATTAGGGGCTTAAAGGAATCATCTTGGAACGCTTGGGATGACGTTTCAAAAGGGGCCCATAAACAGGCTGGCCGTTTTGCATTTAAACCATAAGTATAGCTCTTGGACTAAGTTTGTGTGTTTTCTCTTGCACTGCTGTAATGGGTTGGTAGAGCTCAATGTGTAACTGATATTTTACACAAATATGTGTGAATACAAAGTTCCTCTGTTTCCTGCCCTTCGGCCTCCTGCTTTGCCAAAGTAAAACAAAAGTTTGGCCTGTGCAAGCTTTAAATTCCTGAAAATTTAAGAGAAAATAATCAACCACTGAGAAAAATGCTACAGTGCACTCTCAAAGACCCCTCCCTTCCTGTCCATTATAAGACCCAGAACTAATGCCTGGGTAACTAGAACTCTTTTTCTGAAGAGATTCCAATGTGATAACTTGTAGGTGTTTTCTCACAGACCATCTCCCCGTTCTTGCCCTTTCTTGAGTAATTTTTGCTAAAAGGGATACCCTAGTGAAATCTAGCAGTCCTGTCAGACATCTGCACTGTGAAGGCTATTAAAAGAAGCTGCTCGCATCTTCTTTGGATCTTTCGGAGAAGGATATTGCCTTTCCTTCCCTTTCAAGCTCCTTTAAAGCTCTTCAACAGAAACATCTCATAGGTAGATATCTAGGGGAAGAACACAAGTGACTGTATGGTCTCTTGGTGCTCCTGTGTCCATCCAAGCATCCATCCTTCTTGGTGGCTTGCACATGCGCAAGTATGTAGGAGGTCTAAGAACAAGAAAAAAAGTTTTTCTCTCCTGATGTAGTTCTCTTCCCTTGCTGAAGACACCTTGCTTTGTTCTAGTTGCACCTGGCTGGGAAACGTTCAGGTAACCATAAAACATTGTGGCTTTCACGTGCCAGAGCATAGGATAAGTTTTTTTTAAATGAAAGGCAAGTATCTCTTCAAATTGGACACGTGGGACCATGTAATCTGTAAATAAACTGTCATTAAATACCTATTTTGAGCTGAGTCCTTATCTGACAGGAGATCCTGCTGTATAACATCCTTTCTTGCTCCTGGGCCTCCACCCCATCCTGAGGCTATTCAGTTTCTGAAACTATTGAAGCTATTAATACTATCCTTTGAAGGGGAGCTGTAAAACGTGTCTTGTTTGGGTGAAGGATGCAGAAAGCTGGTGGCAGTGCAGCTGGACAGAGGTGGAAGGGTCTCTTGCCTGGCCTGGAGCTTGGGATTTGCATCAGTTCTGCTCCCTTGCGGTTGCTCGGCTGGGGGATGGAGAGGGTAAGGAGAAGGTTGTCCCACTTGCCTATTGGAGGAGGTGAAAGCAGCCCAGCCCTGCAGCACCCAAGAGCGATGGGTCTGAGTGACGGGGTACAGAGGAACAAGAGCTTGAAGCAGCAGAGTTTTGTGGGGCTGCGAAGGAGCAGCTTGCATCTGTGTTCATTTTCTTTCTCCACCATACTCAGCAGTGCCAGGTAAGTCCTTCCTCCAGCCTTCCCTCCCTGTGGGAGGGAGCCATGCAGATAAATCTGTAGATAGGTGAGAACTGTGTTGTTACAAAAGCAAGGCGGGAGGTGCATCCTGCCCCAGGCAGTGCTTATGCCAAGGGGATGCCAAGTGTGATGGATGTGCCAGCTCCTGCCTCTGCTGACTGCGAGGGCTGGAGAAGGCTGTAAGGAGCAGACGTGGAGGAGCTGAATGAAGTTGTGGGAAGGAGAGGAAGCGTGGGAGGAGGTGGCTGGCGGAGCAGGCTGTACGGAGTCAGGGAGAGGACAGGGGGCCCACCGCTCGCAGAGGGTGGGAGCGTGCCCTGGGCACGGGAGTCACTCGCTGGGAGCCTGCGTGAGAAATTCTCGGAGGCTGCAGTCATGGAAATTGTATACGTGCGTAGAGATGGGCAGGGAGAAGGAGCGAGCCAGGCACGCAGATGTGTAAGGGATGGAAAGAAATGTCCTGGAAAACAGAAGAGGTAGAGGAGGCCCAGAACCAAACTGATTATTTTATGATAGCATTTTAGCATTTGTTTTTCAGCTAAAATATTACATTCTGCAATGTCACTTAAGGCATCTGGGTGCATGGGATCTACTTTGTAATAAGAAAAGCAGCATTTGCAACTCCATCAGTGGAAGCTGCAGTACAGCGAGACACATTTTCCACCATCCCACTGCCAGTAGGGGTGAGTGATGGCTCTGAGTGGGCATGGAAGAGTGAGGAATCACGATGTCCTGCTGGTGATGTACCCTGGGAAGGCATGGGAGGCCCTTCATCTGGCTTTCAGTCCAGGAGACTTAAATGATCAAATAAGTTTATATATGCTTGCATAAATTGATGGGGCTCTTTTGAGAGGCTTGTTAATTTTCCAGACTTAACACCCTGGAGCTGTGCAGTAATCAACTTTGTATTTTAAACCTGCTGATCAATTTTTTTAAAAAGTCTGCATCATACTTCTGCTTTCTGAAACTGTCTTCAAAGCCCAGAGGTCAAGCAGTCCTTACAGTACTGATAATCTGTTTTTTTCCACACTATTTTTTTTTTTTAAAGAACCTTTTGCCTAGACCCCTTGTTTCTAAAAGCCTAATTTGAATCCCTGCAGTGGAGCTATTGTTTAATTGTACTCCAGGGATTTAATTCTTCCTAAGGCATCTTGTCTATGCTGCATGTCTGCAGCAGGCAGCAGCACCGCGTGAATTTGCACCTCTTTGGAGTGCCCGGGCTGGGGCAGTTCCTGTTTCCCAGACAGAAGATAAGGGGTAGCAAAGCTGAACTGAAAAAGAAAAACGGAGGAAAAGCATTTTTTTAATGTAGTACAAATATATCATGTCTTGGATTCTATTATTTCCTTGTATATTCTTAAAACATGTTCAGCTTGACTTGAAATTATAATAAGCTAACTGCCAGCGGGTCCCACAGATTGTATCACAATTGTTTTTCCCCTTTACCAATCCATGTGTGCAGTCCTTTGTAGGTTAGGAAACTAAGCAGATGACTGAATTTAGCATTAATTTGATTATCCATGGATTATCTTAATTAAATGTGGCTGGCAAATGAGTCTAAATAAAGTCTTTTTCTTTATATGCTGGCTTTTTTAATTTGCATCTGTACAATGAGTTGCAATAACAGTATTACTTTGAGATTTTTAGACATGATTTTCACCTTTAGCTTTTATATTGGTTTGTTATAGCTACGTCTTTGTATGCTTGCTTATATCCGTTATTGAGCTAGTTAGAAATGTATTAAGTAGCTCTGGTGAAAAATACAGCTAATACATTTCAGTGTTGGATTCTGCATCTGCCCTTAGTTTCTCTCAATTAATTCTAGCTGTTCAGTCTGCAAAATGGTATTGAAAAACAGCATCAAATCTTATTTGTGACAGATTGCCAGATTACCTTTTTTTTTTAACAAAGCCAGACTGAATATTAAAAATGTGTTGGAGAAAATACATTTATATAATAAATTACACAGACCATGCATGGGGTAATAGCATGGGGCAATAAATTACATTGTTTCTGCAAGTATAGGATAAGCTGCATTCAATTTAAACGTCTGGCTGCATCACTGTCATGCTGGTCAGGAACTCACTGGGGGCCTTTTTAACATTCCTGCACCCATAAGTCATGGAGTCGAAATCCTTGTTTGCTCTGCCCTCAAATACGGAATTTCTCTGAGTTATGTGGACTGACGTCTGTGACTTGCTGCCTGCAGTTTAGCTGAGATTGAATACAAAATGCAGGTATGTACCCCTTAAGAGCAGCGAGTTTTCAAGCCACTGAGTGATGCAGATAATGTAGGTCTGGCTTGTGTGAGGGATGCGGTCATCTTGTTTGCATGCCAGCAACCCCAGTGCCACACGCTGTTGCAAATTTATTGGGTATAGTTTTTTAGACCAAGCTAGCAGAGAAGTGCCAAGTCTTGTGCTAGCATAGCTAAGCAGCATTACTGGCTCGAGGGGGTGATCCAGGTAACCGCTGCTTTCTCGGGGGGACAAGCAGGATTGTTTCTTTCAGCATCATTTTGCATATATCCCAGGATAAAGTGACCACGTAATGATGGCCTGGCTTTCCACAGAAACAAGAGAGGGACACAGAAACTTGCTTTTGAAGGATATGAATGCAGTAGGGTGGCTGTTTTCCCAAAACCAAGCACACTTAGTAGTAGTTAACGTACTTACGGCTTCTCCCGCTTGGTGCAGTATCAGCTCATAACCTGTAACACACTGTCCAGAAGGATTTATCTGACTGATTAGTGAGAACAGTTTAACCCCTGCAGATTTTAGCTGGCATTTCGAAGGAGGTGAACGTGAGATACAGAGGAATGGTCAGGCTACAGATCTATTCTCCTAATTTGAAAATCTATCTAAAGAATTGCATGGTGTGACCATGTCAGAAAGGGGAAGTTTCTAGCCTTTGGATGAACCAGGGTGATGCAGTCCAAACTGCCCTGGAACCAGACTTATTCTGGGAACTGTATGCCAGGCCATGCATGGCCAGGAGATATGCTTCAAGTTCCCTTGCTGTCTCCTTGCTGGTAGAACGGCATCAGCTCCTTGTTTTCCTCTATACAGTCCCCTGTGCACGTGCCAGAGAAGATATTTGTCTTCCCGATGCCCAAAGAGCTATTTCCCATCTGCTCTGGGTGCAGGGTAGCAAGCTCACTTGGAGGTGTTCCCTGACCCAGATTCAGCCTGGGGCCACCTTTTGGATGGAGCTCTCTTAGCTCCTAGTACTTGTCTCAGTTTGCTGTCCTTTTCAACTTACTCCCTTGAATAGCCACAGGGAATAAGGGCTCCCAGCAGGATTCCATACAAGCGAAATGGGCAGGTTTAAAAAAATAAATTGAAAATACAGTGGGAAGTAATCTATGTTTCTCTCTAGAGCTAGGTAACACCTCTTAACCATAGATTGCATGCATTACACTGTTTATAAAACATCTTGAGGCCAAGAATATGACTTGGTTTTATTTCTTTAGGCATGAGCTATATTTAGTCAAAGTAAAGGTGGGGGGGAATGCACGTCAAGAAAATACATGAGCGATGTTACACAAAGAAAATTTACTAGTCTACAGTGGAATGGTTCCCTCTGAGTTATTTCCCCAGTTCTCATTATAGAGCAGTTGGATAGTAAAGTTAGGAGAGATTGCGCAGCTGAATTATGACCATTGCTGCATGAAGGAACCTCACCTGCTTTATGTGGGCTGTAAAAGAAAATGGATAATGACATTTTAAAGACTTCAGAATATAGGAAACTTAACAGAGTGGTCTGGTGTAACTGTCTTATAGATGCTGCTTTTGCATAATAGAATGGTACAAGAGCTGGTCTATGGGAAATTTAGAGGCTTCTAATTTTTGTAAAGCTAGAGAGAGGCTTTGGATTTGCTATTATAAATTATGAAATAAAATAGTAAGTTTGAAATGAAATGTTTTAATGATATCCTTGTTGAGTTCTTATGAAATCAATACCTCCCTGTGAAGCAGTTTGATTTCATGGAATCAGCATTCCCTAACAGAAAAGAAAAAACAAATCAGTAGTTTTTGTTAAAACACAAACTTGCAGAAGAAGAACCCTTTTCAAATCTGTGAGGATGGGTCACCTTGCTGTGTTAGGTTTAAGTCCTGTTAGTGCCCTTTCCAAGCAGGAAGAGTGCAAGTGTCCAAGAGGTTACTGTAAGCAAGTCTGTGTATTCACAACATATCCAGTGCTCCTATGGTAACTGCTGAAGGATAGGTATCTATTCTGAGGCAGGTCAGGTAGCTTAGCCCTTCCTTCCATGGAGGGAACATGTAACCAGCTCAGGTACTGTGGGGCAGAAATATCCAACAGTAGTCCCTTCTGAATCAGCTCAGATACAGTAAATCAGAGCCTTTGTTTACTCCTGAGGATTTGCTGATTTATCCATACACTAATATCATTTGGATTTAATATTTTTAACATATTTTCTTTCAGTTCCTTTGCTACTTAATTCCTCCTGTTGATGGCTAGATAATTTCTGAGCCTTGCCATCTGTCCTACAGATTTGACAATTCCCTGGTAACTTTTTCTGATGATCGTTGTTTCTGCTGTGCTCACCTAAGGAAACAAGGCTTACACAATCATGCTATTCTTAAGCCTAAAAGACTTACTGCGCCACCCTAACGGTGTTTGAACCTGCTGGCCAGTGTCAAACAGACTTAACATTGTGGTAGGGCTCTTGGAGAGACTTTGTTTTACAAGGACTGTAAAAATGAACAGGTGAGTAAAAATGCTAACTGTGCCCTCTGCAGTGGAGAGGAGTGGAGATGTGTTGTGCTTCACCTTAGGCACAAGTGAACCTAGATAGGGTCCTCCAGTGCATGCCATAGCTGCAGTAAAAGCTTTAGTCGGAGGTCCTTCCTCCTTAGGCTATGGTGAGTCCATCCACAACATGCTCACCCACAGAGAAGAGAGCATCCGTAGATCCCCCATTCATAGAAGTCTTCTCCAAGCTTACTCCTGAGCATGGGAACACACCAACTGGTTTGAGGCTTGCTATTACAAGAATACGTCAAACTCTTCCGATTATATAAAATTATTTCCCTGGACAGGTCACATCTCTTGTTGCCTTTGCTGTGGAGACAGGTAATACAGAAGTTCAGAGAAGCAGAAGTCTGCAGCAGCAGCACATGACACTCGAGTCCTGGCATTTGCTGCTCCCAGACTGATTGTTGCCCTCTTGTAATGGTGGAGAGGGTGCTTGTTCAGTAGAAGTCCATGATTTTTATTTTTCACAGCTACTGCTGAAAGCCATCTCACCTTTTCCTGGATTCTGGACGCAAATTACTTTGTCTCATTAGGAAATACAGTGCAAAAGGACTTCTGTAACAGCTGTTGTGCTTCAATCCTTCCTCAAAACCATTAAGAAACTTTGCCATAGGTGCTAATCTGCACAGCATTACAGCAGGTCAAAAGGGTTGTCATAGCAGAGCTTGTTAAGAGTGAAAACTGTTGGATGAGTAGTTTCTGTTAATGGGCTTGGATAAAGCAGAGGCGGTTAGCATCGGTGGTGTGATGTGATACTTGCAGAACCAGCTTTGTTGCCGAGACTGTAAACTTTCAGGTTTACTAAACTGAGATAATTTGCAAAGGAATGTTCTGTGCTTATCTGAAAGGGGAGTCATGTTTTGGCCTAAAACTAGAAATTGTTTGGGGATGCTTGTAGCAGTGAGTCCTGTCAGACTGGGTCAGTGCTCCATGGACATAAACGTCTTCCTGTAATCTTTTATTTTTACGTACAATGTTTCTTTTACATATTTATTAATGCCTATTTTCACGTCTGTATTTTCAAGTATTTTGTGTATAAGTAGCTTCCAGTTGTGAGTAGCTGTCTTGTTTGATATCTGAGAGGTATGGCTATAAAACCATGAATGTTGTTGAGAGACCCATATTGGCATCATTATCACTGAAGGTACTAGTCCCATTCTTGGTTCATAGCAGTGCAAAACAGATGTCAGAAATTAGTTTGGAGGTGGCAGGCTGTTCCTCAGGTTAGTCCACATGGTATGAGAGATACGGGGATGCGTTTTTGGGAACAAAAGAAGCTGTTGTTAGGCATGTCCTAACTGAAGCATGTTGCTCCTTGTAAGGTGTTTGTGCTCCTCGTGTACCTGAGATGAGCATGTGTCCTGTGCCTACTCATCTCTTGGTTTTATGGAAATATGTATATACATGTAGGAAATACATTGTACGTGTTTGTGGATGAAAGGCAGGTTGTACAGAATGTGTTATTGACAGCACTGCAAATGATAGAAAGGTGCAAAAACCACAGGAGACTTCACATTGATCTGTGCTGTGATAACTTTGAGGATTTATTTGGATATTTTATATTCTAATTCGACATTTGTGAAAGCCACAAATTTAGTTATAAATTTACTTTGGAATTGTTTATGAAAACTTTAGGATTTTCTGAGTAAAACATTGTTTAAAACTTAAATGTTTAGAAAGATTTTGATTGTCTTATTTTGAAAACGTGAGTGTGAAAGGTGGGAAGGGAGGATGCTCATCTGTGTTTCCAGCATGAGGCAAGAGCAAGTGGTTATCTAGTCCTTTGTTTCTGTAATTTCTTAGTTTCTGTGGCTACAAGTGCTGCAATTCAAGCTGTCCTCAGTGCTGCAGTGGTCTCTGTACAAGAGCTGATCTTACATTCCACATGGGTTACAATGCAGCAAGGAGGCGCTGAGTTTCAGGCTGTAATTCTGAATTTCTTGCACTCTTACAGGTTTTAATTTGGCTTCATGTTATTTGCAGAATTTTTTTGTGTGTTTTAATTGAGTAGTCAGTGTGAATTTTGTGGTATTCGTGCGCATGCAAGAGAGAGGGAGATTTTCTAAGTGTTCAGTGTTCACATGGATGTAAACAGGTGGGTTTCCAGCAGAGACATTTGCATTTGAAAACCTGCTCTAAACGGGCTGGGCTTTCCCAGGAGAAGCAGCACCAGCAGTGAAATGCAGCGATCGATCAGCATAGAATTGTGTGAGCATTTGATGGGCAAAATGTTGTGGTATAAAGACAGGGCCCAAGAATAAGGTCTTTGTGGCTTTGTTTCATTCCTGAAAACTGTGACTGAGAGGCTTTTATGATTAAAAAAAAAAAAGTAACGAGCCACATTTTGGCTAACCTGGAAAATATCACAAGATCCTTTGCAACATTCTAAGTGCTGTTTCTTTAATCCAATTTTGATACTAAAAAAAAAGATGTTTTTCATTTTTGTCTGCTTATATTTCCCCAACTCCGAAAGTAAATTAATATCTGAACCGCTCCTTTCAGTTGCAGAGCTGAAAGCCTGTAATTTAGTGTACATAACGATAAAGTCTTTCTTTCAAGCGGCTTGCATTTGCTATGTTTTCTTTCCTAATTTTAATTAAGGAAAACATTCCCTTACTTATCACAACACTTCTGGTACATGCCTTGTTTTTCGGGCCAAGTTCCTTATGGTATTTGGAGTTTATTTTAATTCTTAATCAAATGAGCTGTCTAAGAAATTCATCAGAAAAAACATATGTAATAGATGTTCAAACACACACCAATGGGGACACCTGGTGGAGAAACTACGAGTTGCCCAGGACACCCTGCATTAAACCCAGGAATGGGTGAGCATGAGTTAGCTCATCAGTGAGATGACTGGGAGTATTTTTAACTACAGCAGCTGCGAGAGAACCCTCATTAGTTTACCTGCCTGCCGCTGATGGCTCCCTCGAAGCATCCTGCACTTGCTGCTGGCCAAGAGGATGTGCACGCAGTCGTGGTGGTGCTGATGCATGGTGAGTGGCGTGCAAGCACCCGATTCCTCGGTGTCTGTTGTTTAATGTGACTGGGGACAAAGCTGCAATTACTGGCAAATGCTGCTTCTCTCTTGCTGCTGCAGAAGCTGCCACGTGCAAGGATTCTCAGATGAGCCCTATAGATAGTTATTTAAGAGATGTCCTATTGACATGTGTTTGGAAGGTCATGTGGGAAGGTTAGGTGAAGATCCAGGACCACATCTGCTTGTAGCTGCAGGACAGAGAACACTTCTCTGAATTGGATCCTGCTCTGTATCATGTGAGATGTTCCAGTCTCGACAGACAGCAACTCTAGTAACCACTAATATTTTCCAGTCTGCAGTGGAAGTCCTAGTCCTCCTCCAGTGGGCAAGGCATCCCTTCCCACTCTCCTGTTAAGTGTGGCCTTGGGAGAGACCACAGTGAGGACTGCAGCCCAAACTGCCTTCATCAATGAGCTTGGTCAGGGAGAGGGGCTCTGTGCTTGCCACTGACTTTGGAAGCAGGCAGGCAGTACTCAGTTCATCCCCGGGACACTATACCTATGTCAGAGGGCAGAATATGGATTCTAGGCTGTTTATTTGTATGTGCTATAAAAGCTCTCCCTGGAGTGGGACAAGCACAAGACCTGAGGACAAGGCAGTGGGCTAGGCAGCATTATTGCACACGTGCTCTAGGATCTGTGTGCAAATGGAGCATTCTTTAATTGGTGTGAAAATGGTCGTGGTTGGTTGTTTTACTTCTAGTTCACCCAGAAAGCAAGCATTAGCCTTTCCTGTGATGGGACAGCAGCATACAGAAGGGTTCTGGTGTGCCTTCTGGCGTGCATCAGCTATGGAACATGGGATTATCTGGGGGTTTTGTCTTTCTAAGTAGCAGAAGAAGAAAAGAAAGGAGTGCTTACAGTTGTGAAGAAGGACAGATAATTTCTGGCTCTTTGTTTTGATGCAGTCTATTCTGACATAGAATGAAATTTATAGCCTACTGGTTTTCTCATTGTTTGGGTAAGAAGGAGCATATTAATTATAATTCTGCACCAGAGCCACCAGACAATTGGAAGAGAAAGTGACTTTGACTTAGATCATCACAAGTTGGGCAGCAGACTGTGGATTTTTATTAGATATAGCAGAATATTATTTGTATTTAATTCAAATTTCAGGACCTTTTCTCTGTGGCAAATCAGAGCTGCAAATTAAGTGTGAATCACCATCCCACAGACATTCAGTATGTCCTGATGACTCTCTGTGCCCTCTCACAAAACAAGACTAATAGCAAATGAGAGACAAGCTAACTTTATTTGTTGGTATTCCTGTGTTGGGATTAATATCAAAGCAGGACAACATTTTTTGCCACAGGAATCAAGAGGGGTGATTTTAAAGTCAGTGCTTGAATTCATATGGCTCAAGGAGACTTCTTTCCTGCTTCAGGTGCTTCAGCTGACTCAGAGACTCAGCAGAGCTGGCTGGAGGCAGTCACTGTGAATAGCCATGAGCGACTGTCCTAGTCCAGACCAGAGGTCCCTGCCTGGCAGCAGTCAGGAGCAGATGCTAACAGAAGGAATATCCTGGCAGACTTTATGGACTAAATATTTCTTGCTTCTCTTCCTTGCAGAAAACACCTTCTGCAGTGGTGACCATGTATCATGGCACAGCCCTTTGGACAACAGTGAATCTAGAATCCAGCATATGTTATTGACAGAAGACCCTCAGATGCAGCCAGTACAAACTCCTTTTGGGGTCGTTACTTTCCTACAGGTATGATGCAGCAATGGTGGCTCTGACTGTCACCTTCTGGATGTGGAATGAGGCTAACATTACATTTCATTTAGCTTTGATAAGCCAGATGTTTATTATCCTGTCTTCCATCTTTCTTCCTTATTTGATTACCGTGGATCTCATCTTTGAGTTGTTACTCTGGAGGCATTCAGTAAGCATTTTAACAGGACTGAGCAATGGCACACTAGGTTCTTAAGATAGAGGTCTGTCTGATGGAGAGAAGGTTTACACCCCAAAACAGACCTGGAGTTGAATATTACATTACTGCCCTGAAATTTCAAACATGAACATAGGCAAAAAGGCTGAGAGAAACACTTTTAAAAGGTAATGTAGAGCTAAATTGAATTTAATTCTATGTCATTATTGGTAAGCGATCCACTGGTTTGAGTTCCAGGTAAAGAAGAGTTTGGAGAAGGACTCAGAGTTGCTTTAGTGTTATTTAATAGCAGAAATGTAGCTTGCAGCATTGACACAAAGATTCTTTAGAGGCTAAGTGAGTTCTCCTGTATTGATCTACTGTTTAAGAGGTTCAGGTTTGCTTTGCCAAAGAAACATTTAAAAAATCCCTTGCCAATTTAACCCTACTGTTCAGTGAGGGGAGCTTTCTTGGCCAAACATGTTTGCTTGCTTTCCCCAAATCCTTCTTCTCAGTGATGTCTCTTAGATATGGGCTGCTTTGGATATTTTTAAATTGCATATAGAGTTATTATCCTTAGTAGAAGAGCTGGCATAGTTTATGCCAACTGCTGATTTTTCCCTGCTCTGTGGAAAAGCTTCTATCCTGTGGGAAAATGCAAGTGTCTATACACTTCTACAATTTAAGCTTTGAGTTGCTCCCGTTTGTCCTTGGCTGTAGTTGCAACATGTAAGGGGAAGCTCCATTACCACAGACTTGCACAAGACAACTGCTGTGCAAGGGCAAAGGCTTTCCTGAATTTTCTGAGGTGCCCAAAAGTCTGTTTTATCAACAAGAAAGAGATGGATTTGGGATAAATCAGCGAAAGGTGAGTTGTGGGACCTGGAAAGAGAGACAGAGAGCCAAGCTAAACAGGATTATTCCTGGCTGACTCCCCAGTTAGTGCTGCATTAGTCCGCATCTCTTCTTTAGTACCCAGCTGTCCTGGATCAAAAGACAGTCAACTTGTTGCATCCTGAGGCTCTTGGCCTCTAATCATCCACCACACATACAGTTGACTTGTTTTTCCCCTTTGTTTGATGCTTGTTGTTACGGATTTATTTTGATCCATGAGGAGAAATGATTGCAAAAAGAAAAGAATGAACACAAAATAATTTCCTGTTTAGAGTCTTGCTGTTTATATGTAATTAGTGAGTGAAGGCCCGGGGAGGGGTGTCCTGAAGTGAGGGTGATTCAGGCTGTTCATGGAGGAGGCCTGGGAGATGGGTGGGGATGAAGAGCATCTCCAAGGGTTGGGTCCTGAGAAAATGAGCTCTGCAAGGAGCAGGGGAAGTAGGGTGTGCAGAACTCGAGTACATGCTGACATTGACGGTTTTCCACGCGGATCTCTATCAGTGCAGATAAGTGCTTGCAGCAAAGGCACATCATGCACTTCTGCTTGCTGGTCTTCAGAACTTAGTTTTTGGTTTTCCTCTTTTCTGAAAAAACATCAGTTGAACAGATTTTGATCGAAAATTCAGCGTCGTTGGAAAAGGCTTAGAGTGTTGAGGAAGGAAATAGGCAGCAATGGCTAAAATAATTTTTCATCCCAAAGAGCAAATCATTGTGCTCAAAGGCACAAGCCAGTGGTTGATGGATCAGGAAGAAACTGCATTCCTCTATCAGCTGAAGGGTGTTTCACCCCTTCATTTGAAGTGGCTGATCTCAGCTGCTGTGAGAGAGACATCTGGTATTGTTCAGTGTGGCGGTTCCCATCCTGAAAAGCAAACACATCCTGCCTTATACAGGAGAGCAGAAGTCTGCAGTTGCCTGCAGTGACGAGTGGATTATGTGATGTGTAAGCAGCTTTACTTTATGGTGCTGGATAAGATGTAACCAGTCAGCAAACTGAGTTGGTCAAGGATTTATGAGCACCAAAGCACTCCCTTGTGGCAGCGAGTCCCTTGCCTGATTGAAACTGCTGGTGCAGTATTGCATTTGCCCCTAGCATTTGGCTAACAGAGCAGTGTTTTGCATGTGCTCAGACCCTAACCTGTCCTGTCTTGTGTGGACTAGATTGAAAGGTGAGAACAGACTAGTGGATCTTCAGTAAACCTTGATTTGCCACCGGGCCCTCTTCATAGTTAAGTTCACACATGCCATGCAAGATTAAATGTTATGTGACCAGGGCACTTCACATGGTAAGTGTAGAGAGAGGGCATAAGGAATTGTAGAATCCATCTGTTGTCTCAGGCTCCATTTGTCCTTGCTCACCTAGTTAGTTTAAAGAAATGGTGCTTCTCTCTATCTGCACTGTTTGATCCAGCACCACATGGTACATTTTCTCTACAGTTCTTGCATGGTTCCCATCCAGTTTAGTATCTCTGTTTTCATTTACTCCAGATCGTTGGGGTTTGCACTGAGGAACTGCATGCGGCTCAGCAGTGGAACGGGCAAGGGATCTTGGAACTGCTTCGGACTGTCCCAGTGTAAGTGCTTATATAGTCCATGTAGGGAACCATTCCCATAGAGAACAATTCAGTTGTTTATTTTTATTAACAATCTTTAACTTGTTGATGGAACTTATTTAATCCTGTGCTGTAGCAAGAGATGGGAATTGATTGCAAATCTGTTCTCACGCACAGACACTTAGATGGCAAATTAATGCATGTGGAAGTCCACATGTTCAGGGTGAAACAGAATGAGGTCTTGAAAGCTTAATTTCCTTCTTTTTATGCCTGCAGCATTTTCTCATTGGCTCTTCCTGAGAGAGCTGGGATAACTGTTACTGGTGACCTCTCAGTGTAGTTTAAAAGAAAGGAAGGAGAGGGTCTGACTTACAGTGGCTAGCAAAACTTGGGTAGTGTCTGAAAGTGAGAAAGTCACTCTCAAACTGGCCCCACTCTTGGTGGAGTGTTCATGCAAGTGGAGTTCATTGTTATTTCTCCCATGGCAAAAAAACCCAAAGATGTCATTAAGGAAGAGATGGGTTTTAAAATGATTGGACCTAATCTTTTTTGGCTTGCAGGTGTTTTGTTTAAATATTTTTCTCTTATCTTTAGTAGAAGTTATTGCTGTGTGATTGTAGCTCAAAAGATTTTTTTAGAACAAAATAGTTCTGAATATGTGTTCCTGGGCACAATAGTACACTGTCTAGTGTCACAATGGCCTTTAATTGATGGATTATTTGGAAGAGCCTTTGCTGCTGGACTTCCTAAGCTTGAACTTTCCCCTTTTAGGCACAAGTGCAGGTAATTCATGCAAGTGTTCTAGAGTACAAGTGAATTTGTCCAGCTGCAAGCTTTGTTTCTAGGACCCCAAGACAATAAACACTGTGTGCAGCTCCCTTGGCTCCTCTAAGTCAATACAGATATAGCACTCCTCAGTCTGTTCTTGTGTTGGTTTTTGGCCTTTGTGCTGTGGTACAAGCACCTTTCCAAGGATAAAATTAAACCCAAATGTACATGATTTGAAGGCAAAGCTGCGAACCACTAAGCCGCTGATGTGGAGTCAGGGTAATGGTCTCTTGCATCCCAGTGAGGAACTGAAGCAGGTCACACCTCTGCAGTTAATAATTAACAGCTTCCAAAGTGATGTGAAAAAAGAGTGGCTATCAATGCATCTGAAAAGCTATAAAATATTAACTTTTATTGCTCCCACTCCAAGTGCTTTAGGAGACTGTAACACAGACAAGGCCAGAGGAGGGGGCTTTTGACTGCAATAACAAAGTATCTCATGAAAGAAATGAAAATTTTTATGGCAATTCCAGAAGACTTCAGTTTTTACTTCAGATGAAAAGCACCATCTAAGGCTGACTTCTGTAGTCTGCCTGCACTGTGACCCAAAGTAAAGTCTCCAAGTAGTTCATCTTCACAGTAATCTGTTTTCTATCACCTTTGTTGGGAAGCATCTTGACCCTTGTGACTTTTATTGCTAATGAAAACAAAGATTTTCCCTGAACCATCTGAGTACTCAGCCATTAAGTACCAACTGGGCAAAACATCTATTGTGAGGATATTTATCAGAGCAATAAGCTTTTTATGGTACTGAATATGACTGCTGATCTCAGCAAAAAGTGCAGTCCCATTGGGACCCTGCTGCATCTTTAAGTATGTAGTAGAGATATAAATCTTAACCCTATGCTTTGCCTATCTTTCTTAGACATAGGCTACACTGGACTTCTCAGTCCCAGTTGGGGTACCTGTAAGATTAAAACACAGTTCAGTCTTGTATGAGTAAGTGGGTCCACACAGGGGATAGCCTGTGTCAATCCTGACTGCTTTGCAAGACTTGGTGGTGCCAGACACTAGGCAGATAACAGCTAGGTCATGGAGAGCTTTCATTATTTATTTGGGAAATGTAAAGGACAAATGCGTGCTATGGGATGTATACGCAACATAGAGGGCTTCGAGGCTTGTTTTAAACTCTACCTTGTGCTTCTTTCCAGTGCAGGTCCGCTCTGAGGACTCTGTTGGGGAGTACTAGCTAAAGTGCTTGTTTGGTTCATTACCTTTCTTTCTGTGTAGAGCCGGAGGCCCCTGGTTGATAACAGATATGCGAAGAGGAGAGACAATATTCGAGATTGACCCACATCTGCAAGTATGTCTTCAGTTTATAAAATGTCATGTCTTTTTGATAAAAAGACATACAAAAATGTCTTTTGTAGTAGCCAGGGAGAATTGGTTTAATGGTATAAAGCAGTCCTATTATTTTCTGTAACGGTGCTGTGGTCTTCTCAACGTTTGCAATAATCCTGGAAAAGTCTTAGAGACTTTTGCCCTCTCAGAGGTGGTTTGAGAGTGCACATGTCCAGTCCCAGGTGGATGGCAGCTCTAGGAAGAAAGTTAGAGAAGAGAGACCAGGAAAACAGAATCTCATATATGAGACAAATTGGTAAGATTTGGACTGCATGTTTTAGAAAGGAGGAAAATAGAAGAAGATAAAAGAATATAGGACAATACAAGATTTAGAGATGATAGATCAGGAAATTCCTCCTTTGTTTTATATGCAAGCGTAAAGAGCTACATCATGCAGAAAACTCAAAACCAACTAAGTAATATTTTTTCACAGCAGGTGTGACAGTGTAGCTCATTCCTGTAGGATGTCACCTGAAGCCAAGTAGTTAGTGTGGTCTGCGAAACAGTGGGAAGCTAGAAGTATCTCATGCAGTTATTAATAATCCATGCAGGAAGATATAGTAAACCTTCAGAGTTCAAGTTAATTTCTGAAGTTTCAAGATCAGAATAGGACCTCTATGGAGAGGTTACCATCCCATGGACTACTGCTGATCTGTGCATTTGGGAGACATTTCTGCATCTCTTCAGCAGAGTTACAGTACTGAAGTACATGGGTCCCAGGCAAATCCAGTGTGGTGCTGACCTTGTTTCAGTGAATCACTGAGTATTTGCCTTTAACAGAGAACTTATGGCTTAGCCTGGTAGGGCACGTGCATATGTGCACGTTTTGTACAAGCTGTTGCGTTTACTTTATGGTCTGCGTGTCTGCATCTGATTACCCTCAGTTGCCTCACAGCATCTTTTATTTTGAAAGCTTAAGAACAAAACCAAATTCTACTTTTACTGTTTTTAAGGTTTTGTTCATCTAAAATAACCCCGGTCTGAGACACACCAAAAAAAATGTTCCACAAATGTCCCACAATATGGGAGCTAATACAACTGCAAGTCCTGTAAAGGTTTTAGGCTCTTAAAAATTTTGCCCTCTCCCCTCCTGGAGGGTGTTTCTGTTCTCTGCACACTGGTGATTCCTGATGATAACAGGGTTTTCTTCAATTTACTGTAAATGAAAAGTAGCTCAGCTTACTGGAATCTGAGTCAGCCAAGGCAAGTTAAGGCAAATAAAGAGTACCTCTGCCTCACCAGTGTGTCCTGCCACTGAAAGCTGCTATGTCTGTGGTCTTTCCGGACTTCCTCACATTGAAGACATTCCTGTTTCTGTTCTCTCTTGCCCTTGCAGTAGTGTGTATGCACAGGTGTGTGTGTGTGTACCTCCTTCCTGCTGTGCTCTGCGGCCCCTGGGGATTCACAGGGCAAAACCTGCTGCTGTGACGCAGAGTCCCGCAAAGAGCCTTTGCTGAGTGCAGGGAGCTAGGCTGTTTCAGGCTGGGTTCAGCCACATCATGTGCCTCCTGCTCTAATTAGTGGGGAAAAGATAAAGTGTTATTTGCTTGGCTTTTTCTTGGTGGTGGTACAGGGTCTGTGAGAGCTGAAAGGCAGCAGTGGAAGATAGGTGGAGGGGAGGGAGGGAGCAGGCAGAGAAAACAGACAACTTTCCTGGGAGCAGGCAAGCACATTGCCTGCCTGGGAAGCGGGCAGAGCTTGTTTTGAGGCTGCATTGTCTCTTGTGGGAATTGGTTGAGGCCTAAACCCAGCCCTGGCAGCAGCAGCTGTACTTTCTGTTCGGAGTTGCTGAGAATGGATCCCAACTAAGATGTCATCCCAGGATGTCAGCAATTAATGCTGTGGCAACGCTGGCTGTTTTCTGTGCAGCCAGGCTTCCCTGTAGGCCATTCAGATTTCCCTGGCAGCACTGTCAAACAATCCCGGTTGGTCCCCAGCTCTGTGCTGATTTTCAGTGCTTTGCTTCTGTTTTAGCAGATATCTCAGAAGAGAATAAAGCTGATTTGAATTTCCTGAGTTGTGGTTGCCGCTCTGCGGGTCACGCTGCAGTGCTCTGGCTTGTTTAGAAAGGGATCAATGACTTATAAGAGCCTCAGAGCATCTCTCCCACATGCTGAGAGGAAAATGGGACAGAAACATCCTTTCTTTGAGGAAGGAAAAAGCTGAACCTCCTTTGCCCTGGGCTCCTCCAACCTCCTGCTCAGGCTGCCCTTTCAAGGGAGGAAGAACAGCCCCTCAGCCCAGGCACCTCTTTGCTGGCTAAAGATGGGGTAAAGCTGTGCATTGCCCCAGCTGAGAGTCTGCACTGATTAGGGTTTTTTTGGTGTTTTTCCCCCTTCAACATCAATACTTGCAAACGTTATAAAACAGGCATGCAAATTAGGCTGCCTTAGGCCAGCTCATTTCCATCAGCCCCCCTTGATCTCCAAGGGATGCCAACAGAGCAGCACTTCTTCCCCTGAGGAAGTGCTCTGCAAACCAGCTGAGACGCAGATGATGAGTCCCTTTCCCCCTCCCCGAGGCTCTGCGCACTGTCCGGAGGCCCCCACTGTGGCTGTGAGCGGGGGCCTTGGCTGCAGGGGTGGAGAAGGACATCCCACCAGAGCCTCTGCCCGATGAGTCCTCAGGGCCCTGTGGGCTCTTCTGCTCCCTGCTCAAGGGCAAGTTTGGTGGCTCTCCCATGTTTCCCCAATCACTGGAATGAAAAATAACCATGCTGACAAGTTAAACCTCCCCATGCCAGCTGATTTGGGTCCTCACAGAGCGCCTTGGTGGGCTCTGGAAGGATCCATATGCTAAAATCTTACATAGAGCATCATTTGCATATGTAGGATCAGATGTATTTTTATTTTTTTTTCCCACAACTTCTATTTCTGGGTGAAACAACTAATTTTATGTTTAGGATATAACAAAAGAAAATCCCAGCAGATTTGTTATTTCTCAGATTTTCCCATTACGTTTTCATAGAAGCCAGTCTCCCCTGACGCCAGAGGAAGATCCCAAAGAGGAGTAGTCTTTCAGGGAGAGAGGCGGAAGGAAGGCAGTGTCTTGAATGCTTAAATCTAAGTCAGGACTGCTCTGGTCCTGCCCCCAGCCACAGGCTTCTGCCTCCACTCTTGGGCCAAAGAGCCAGTTTAGGGAGGTGATCCATCTGAAAAAAAAAAAAAAAAAAAAAAAAAAAAGAGTTGGCTCAAGGGAAGGGGTAGGAGCACATGGAGGAGGGTGGGACTGCAGCCACTGTGAATTACATCAACTTAAACTGCTGTGCAGCCACACCCTGAGTGCTTCTGCTTATCTTTGAGCTGCTCAAATCCTCTCTTGAATGGTCACAAGAACAGGCAATGCCCTTTCCTAGGGTGCAGTGTCTGCAGCTGGGCAAGGGGAGGAACATATGTGGGTTTTAGTCTGGAAACTGCTTCTTGGGGAACAGATTTTGCAAAGCGCTGGATGCTCCCACGGTCTCTTGACACCAGTGGCAAGGTCAAACTGAAGGGTAGTAATAACAGGGGGAGAGATCTGCTCCTGTTGTGCGTAACATAGCTCTGTTCTTTCCTCAAATCTTCAAAGTTTCTGTCCCACAAGCAGTGGGACTTACTGCCTATTCCGAGGTGACCCAGATGTAAGCAGTGAGATGGCGGTCTTGCTGGTGCCACTGAGCGGTACAAGAAGTGACACCCCTTCAGAAGAGAGGAAAACGAGCTGGGTTGATTCAGTGCCAGGGGAGAGGTGACAGCGGTAAGAGCAGCCCTTCCTCGGTGTAGCTCAGCCCTGTGTTTGTTCAGCTCAACATTACCCCCTTGTGGGACATAGGTGGAAATTCAGACTAATGCCAGTTCCCCTAGCAGGTGGGTGTCCTGTGGAACTTTTGGCTGCAGCTTAGGGCAGTCTTGCTGGCAACAGATGCACATGTCCTTGAGAAAATGCATGGTGTCTGAGAGTATGCAGCTGCTTGTGGTTGGTGTGCGACAATTCCGAGACCCAAATGGTGGTTACATGCTTGGAAAATCCAACTTGCAAGGGAGGGAGTTTGTGTATTTTGCCAATAGAGAAAGCTATGCAAAAGCTTTGACATTGTGAACAGACCTGTGTCTTCTTGCACGTTTGTCCTTTACTGAACACCCCAGCACATTGAAAAGCAGTGGTTGTCTGGGCAGTTTGCAAATGATGAACTGCTGTGAATGAGGAGTCTCTCTGTGAGCTGTTTTCATTGTGGGGACTCCTCAGTAAGCTTGGAAAGAGAACTTAAGTTTAGTTTTTCGGGGGTTTGTTATCATTGACATGTAATAGGTAGGCTGCCAAGCTGTGCTTCGTACAGGAGTGTATAATGTAGTGTCATAAATACTTTGAGTTGGTGTAAACTGGAGCTAACACTGAAAGAAGCAACCCTGCATACCCCAGGCCACTGATTTCCACCGCTATCTTTCCCTGCTTTGTACCTGCCAGGGCCACATAGTGAAGTAGTGGGAAAGGGGTAGGAGTTCAGACCAACCTGCTATGGAAAAGGTTTGTTCCAGTTCAGACCAGCTCCCTGATTTGGCTCAATGTGCAGTCACTGTTAGGTGATAAATCAAAGCACGGGGGCCAGAGAGTGGAAACTGGCTGCGGAGGGGGGAGATGCAGGAGCTGCTGAAGGTTGGGTTGAGCCAGGGTGGGTTCCAGCTCAGGTTCAAGCCACGCCCAAAAAAGTCTTGGGGTTTTGGATCTTTTCAAGCAGGAGAGAGTTGACAAAGGGATTGAGACAGATGGCTCAAACCTGAGTGGAGTGAGTGCCAAATGTGCCTGGGATGATCTCAGCCGGCCCCCGGAGGATGACGAAGACAGCAGGAGCATTTGCATTGGGACCCAGCCGCGGCGGCTCTCTGGGAAAGGTAAGAGGTCCTGGGCAGAGTCACTGTCATGGCCTTTTGGTTTTCTGATGGGTCTGGGCAGTGGGCTGATTCATGCAGCATTTTGGGGTTCATAACAAACACCACAGTTACTGGAAGGCTCAGTATGTCTTGGGAGCAAAATGAATTTTGGTGTGGCCTCTTTGAGGAAGGCAGGAGAGAGGAAGAGAGATCTTTGCATTGTTTTGTCTAAATGTTTCTTTCAGTTTTTAGGCTATTTCTATTCTAAATCTGCAAAGTTAAACTGAGCACTGGGTGAAACCAGGACTGTAAACACCTGCAAGGTGAAGCAACTGCATTTTCCCAGGCTGTGTTTCCTTATTAACATTGTCACTTCTTGGGTGGCAAGTTGGACTGACACTGCACATTGCTGTAGCTGAACTCAAGTGATTCTTGCAAATACGGAACTCTGGAAAGAAGTAGTAAAATATGGTGGAGTTCCCCTTTGCAATGAGATGCCATCTCAGTGTACAGATGTCATAGCCATTACACATGCTTGAAATTATGCATGTTACCTTTCAAATGGGTGAAGCAACATAAAATTTGAGGGCTCGAGATTTCCTGGAATTAATGATGGTTTCCACAGGAATGGTATCTTACTTGTTTTTAAGTCCATGGTAAAAAAAATATTTAAATGCACGTAGGGTTCCTTCTGGCTTCTGTGCAAATATTTTGAGCTGCACTAGATCTAAAAAGGCTATTTTCCCTCAGCTCTGCAAATGAAAAGCCCAAGACAGGTATACATGGTGATATTTGTTTATCCTTCAAAAGATTTTGAAATAATTTGGATATTTTTTTCTCTACCCAATTCCCACATTTCTCAAAAACAGATAAGGAAACTTCTAAGAAAGGTAGGAAAGCATCGTATTAATGTATTTGGCCACTAGACATTATAGGAAAATCAAAAAGTAAAAAGACTACATCTGAACTGAATAATTTGCAGTTTATTTTCAAATGTGAGCTTGAGGCTAAAGTTTGCCCTGCATAAAATTCCTTTCTTTTGTGGATCATGTTGTAAATTAATACACATTTGTAAAGCCAGTTGCAAAAACTCAGGAACCTCCTTGCACTTGTTTGGTAAAGGAACAAATTCCTGTTATGCCTAATGGGAAAAGTGACTTCCAGCACAAAGGCTGGAAGTGTCAGGAGGTTCTGTGAGAGGTGCAGAGACAGCAAACACGTCATTTATGAGAGGATGCAAAACTACTCAGAATTTCCTCATCAGGAGGGCTCAGTACCAAAGGTTCCAGCTCTCCTTGTCTGACATAACATTGCAGCCCAAACCAAGAGAATTTAAGCTGACTTTATAAAGTGAAATAACTCCTAAGGTGCAGGAAGAGCTGTTAAGAATTCACCCTTAGCATCTCTTCATTTCTTTCTGAAGGGGAAGAGTTTAGATGAAACACACCATAGAAACAGGCCTTTAAAAAAAAAAGCTGACGTCTTCTTGTGTCTGTGATGTTTTGGGGGACTCTAAATAATGCTAAATAAAAATTTATATCTTTGCAGATACAGAGCAAATCAGGGAGACTCTGCGAAGAGGGCTTGAGATTAACAGCAAACCTGTTCTACCTCCAATAAATGCACAAAGACAGAACGGGTTGAACCACGACCGAGCACCGTAAGTTTCGCCCTGCATGCTCAGGTGGTAGGAGGAGGGAGGCTAAAATGCTCAGCGTGGAAAACAAAGTTAAAGCTGGGTGGAAGAAGACTTGACAAGGGGAGAGGAAGGCTAGCAGCAAATACTTGCAAAGCACGAGGATAGAGGGCAAAGAGTTGTTCAGGTTGGGTTAATGGACTAGTACTCAGAAGGGCAGATTTTGAGAGCAGTTTCGAACAAACCTTGCTAATGTAGGGTGGCTCTGACTATGATCCGGAGAACCTGCTGTTCCTGGTGCACGGTGTTTGAAATCCAACTGGACTGAGCCCTGTAAAATGTACCGTGATGAACAGTGCTATGGTATCCAAAGAGCTAGGTGGCATAAATGAGTGTTTGCTGATATTTTTGCCTGAAGATTTTGTTTTCAAGCTCATAATTACAAATCTCTTTGTTAAAATGTTGATTTTTTTTTTTTTTTCCAGTGACTTTGATCTTGCCTTGCTTAAGCAAGCAGGTACTGGCAGTAATTACATGCCAGGACTACCCTGGTCTCTAATAGTCTGTAGACTAACAGGTGATTTAAGTGGGACTAGGTGGGCCTGTAGATCTCTCCTCATTTGTAGCTTTTGACTTGAGTGAATCTATAGGGAATTACTTGTGGTTTCAAGCCATCTGCAATATTTGCACTTGCATCTTTTTGGGTTTCTCCCCTTCCCCTCTTAAGCTTATTTGCTAGTTAAATGTCTTGCCATCAATTTTAATGTTTTCATCTAAATGATACAGAAAGGCATGCATCTTTGCTGCACTCTTTCATCTTGGTATTTCCTTTGGTTTCCTAGTCTCCGATGAACATTTGTGCTTTCTTGTTCCAAGAGTAAAGATCATCATGAAATCAGCTCTTTCCTGTAGTGCCAGGCAGGGACAGCATCCTGCTCTGTTTCAATTCCTGTTTCTTTCTTAATTCAAGCATTTCGTAAGAAAAATATTCCTTATACTTGGTTAGGACCTTGATGTCCTTTCTTGTTCCGTTTTGTGGGTGACTTCTGATTTGCCTTACGTATGAATGTTTCTGAGTTGCCCAGTCCTTTGGGGGAAGTATTATATCAATTGCTGATGCTATGTACTAACGAGTAATATGAGATATTGGTGCTTATTAAAAAAAAAAATCTCAAGTGGCTTTATTATTGCTTTAGGAATAATCTTACTTTTCCTATATAGTTATTAGATGGAGCCAGATTCTGACCTGACTCAGATTTTAAGTAGTAATTCTCTGCCTGCAGGTTGGTCCCATTGGACCATTGGTTGGTCCCACTGGCCCTACTGAAAAAATAAAATTATACCATCTGATTTACATGAATCACACCCAACCTTGGAAGGCTCAAAAGTATTGAGCAGGATTTCTCACAGATGTTGGGCTCCTGCATGAATCTGCACGCCCAGTAAAAGCTCTGAGTTCACATGGATGTTTCTGGATGACCAGAAACATTTGGGGTGCGCATCAGGTCAGGGAAGCAGCTGATGGGTAAGCTTTAATGCTGGGAGGCAGTTGTTGCTTAGATAAGAAAGCTCGATGTTATTCAGGGTAAGATAAACAGAGATACGCTCAAGACAGAGTGGTGAAAGGTTAGCAGAGGTCTAAGATGAAGCACACAAGTATTTACCTGGGTTTTTAACTGTTCTGAGACTGAGAGGAAGGCCGGTCAAATCCAGAGCCTCATATCCATGACAATGCTCTTTGTTGCAAATCTCTTACCTGTAGCAGCTGCGCATCCACCCTGCCTGAAGCCTGAGTGGTATGAATGGCTGGTTCCCAGTGTTTGCCTCCTAGTAGATCAGTACATTTCTCTGAGTTCTGTGGTTACCACTGTGGAAACTGATAGCTAGCCTGTTTCTCCATAATAACAGTTCAGTTAAGGAGGAGAGCTATCAGCTGCAAGTCTTGCCAGCGGTTACTCTGTTGATAGTATCGGAAGGACAGAGATCTCAATTTAAAACAGCAGTGTGTCCTAACACTTTCTTCTTCCATCTTACTGACTACTTTGAGAGGAGTTTAGAAGGGGTCTTTTTCTACCTGTGCAGTGGCTTCTCTTCCACAATTCAAGTAGCAGATACAATGGGACTTGTTCAATGCATTGACCATACTGAGAGGGGTGGTTTGTGCTGGAAAGCAGTGTTTACTCACAACCTCTAACTAACTGGTACTTAAATCAGACCCTTACTGTGGCTAAAACTTACCAGTCAACATATTTTCCAGCACAGTGTAGCATAGATGAAGTAGAAGAGGAAGATATTACTAGGTCTCAGCCTTTCTTAATACACTGTCTCAGCATGTCTTTACGCATTTGAGCAAAGTTGCTCAACATGCTATTAAGTACATGAGCATGATTTGGAGACTCTCGTCTCCAGCTGCTGCAGAGGAATGTAACTTAGGAGTTCAGCTTTTATATGTAGTAATATGTCTACATCCATGTTCCCTGCAGGCACCTGCAGTGGCAAAGGGTGAGACACAAAAGGCACAAAACCTAGTTCAGATATAGTCATTTCATAAGAGTTACAAGCACTTGAGATGGAGGATAGCTTTGCACATAGATCTAGTCTTTCTGGTGCGATCCTTGCTCAGGCCTGGTAGGGCTGGGACTCAGTTCTGTCCTACACTGTAAATCTTGTGTAATCAAAGGCAAGTCATTTAGCTATTGAGCTTCAGTTCTGAATCTATAAAATGGGACTAATAACAATGTCATCTTCTTGAGGCACCACAAGGATAAATATGTTAATGATTACGAGGTGCTGGCTGATGGGAAGCAGGCTTGTGTGTAATCATATCCTGCACTGTACACACCAGACCATAAAATACCAAACCCATGGTTCATTGCAAGGGTCCTGTGTATAACTGGTACATTAGAGGCTCCTTGGGAACTTGACAGAAATGCTCTGTTGGGGCATGGCAAATTGTTCCCAATCTACTTTCCATAGGGAGCACTGCAGAACCCCAGGCTGTCAAATTTGCACCCAGCTGACATTAGGATTTTAAAGTCTGACACAGACTCTAATGGCTTTGTGCTGAAGAGGAATGTGCTGTTTATTTATCATAGATTTGCAGCCACCAACTGCTTTCCTAGTAGCTTTCTTCCCTTTCTTTTATCCTAACCCTACCACCCACACACAATAATCTATCAGGGTTTAAAGCAGACAACCTGTTCTGCATTCAGCATCACAAAATAGTACCAGAAACACTCAAACTTTCGAATATTTATTTGTACAAAATGTGGAGGATCCAGATTCCATACAGATTTCCCTGTCTTTGTGTAGTTACAGTTTTCAGTGCTTCACATTGTTTGGTTGCAGATAGCACTTGATTCAGTGTTCTGGCTCCAGAAAAGCACATACTTACATGTTAAGCATGCATATTACCAGTTGTTCACTGTCCCAGAGTCCTAAAAAAAAAAAGTTCCTTTGAGAAAAAGCTGGTTTCTGTCAAAACCCTGTTGGGCAGCTGTAGTACTTTGATTCATTAGTGTTATTACTGTAGACTGTGTAGCCCTTCTTCTCCTAAGGATATGAATAAAAGTACTCTTAATGCTTAAAACTACATTGGACATCTGTTTCTCAAAATGACTGTTAGCTCAGTTCATAAGCAGCCATTAAATCAGTTCGTACGCATTAAACAAAAGAACATGTAAATTAATCTTTGGAAACATGACTAATCATTTCGACCATAGGTAACATAATACTCTTGATTACTGCTTGGAAAAATGAGGCGTGTATGAATACAAATGTACTTTACAGTGGCGCATTATTTATTTCTTAGGACCCGTCAGCTTAGTAGGTGCTCTTCAGACAGACAGAAAGGCAAGGCTCTCAGTCTCCTGAGCCGTGCAGATTCACTCTTATTGGATATGGCGAGCTGTTACCCATAGGGAACGTTTAGATGTCAGATTCAACACTGCTGCTGCTAAGACCTCAGTGGGCTGGAAGCTCCAGGTGTCAAAGTTCAGTGACATTTGTGGAGTCTTGCTTCATTCGCTATTTAATTTCTTGATGTAATAAGTTCTGGGGCCGAGTCTTTAACTGTCCCTGGCAATTAGCTCTGTGCTGTCCTGTGAGGCAGGTGAGTAGTATCTCCACTTTACAGATGAGGACAGAGTCGTTAATTTGTCACAGTTGCAGTGAGAACCAGGGTTGGGATAGGGGAATTCTTGACCTTTTCCACTCCTCAAGGGTCCCCTTGATCATGCAGTGTTGCTGAAAGTTATGTTTTTCTGCCCCTTGGCTGACTCAGACCATTCTACTGCTCCTGTGAGCAGAGGCATGGAGTAGAAACCTAGAGCTAGCATGCTGCATTACTGCACATGTTGAGGCTAAAATTATCAGTAATGGCTACATTTTGTTGTGCCAGGATTCAGGTAATGCCCACGTACATCCCCAGTGTCTGACGGTGAGGCTTGAGTGGTGGAAAAAAGTCTCCCAAGGCTGTGTTACTTTGACAAGGCTTTTCCAGTGTCTCTCTACTGTTTATTGCTCTCCCCTTTCTCAAGAAGGATAAAGTGGTGTGGTTCAACATGCCTGATTCCCATATTTCTGTCTGGGATTTACAGATAACTGGACTTGCACTGGTCCCTTCATGCACCACAGTCATTTGTCCAGGGACCCACAACGGATGCCCCAGACGCTTCAAATCCCATCTGCATTCAATTTCCAGGCAGAAAGACAGGTTGAGTCTAGGGAAGCCTGAACATAAGGTAGCTCTGTGCCCGTGTGCTAATTCCATCCAGCCCTGAACAGTTTCCAGCTGTACAGGGAAATGAAGGCAGGTTCCTGGCAAACAGAGCAGGGAACAACCCTCCGGCAGGTGGGGCTGGCAGGACTGTCCTGGCTGTGACCTTCTGGTGCACTGCACCCTGAGCATCTCAGGTTGTTGCCCTTCCCTTGTGGGAAGAGAGAGGAGTTGTGTCACTCCCAAGGTCCTCCCAGGATAACTCCAGACTGTCACTCGGTGTGCCTGGTTTGGAGTGCAAGAGTAACAGTGGCACCACTTGCAGGACTGGAGTCCGCTGCCCATGTGGTTCCTCTGACTTGGTAAACAGGGGATGCTGATTCCTTCTTTCAGTGAGTAGCATTGGGTTAATGCACATTAACAAGCTCCATCTGAGCAGCATTTCTGAGGAAGCTCTGATGGTAATATCAAGATGTAGGATTTGCTTCGAGGCGAGTCTGCACTTTTCTCCTCCCAGTTGCACTGGGTTTTGATTGCTGCTTTACTTGGGCGGAGGGGAGCTGTTGTCTGTGTAGCTGGTTTCCTGTCTTAAGTTCTTGGAGGCAAACTTTTACATAAAGGGGAGCATTTCAGCATTCTCCGAAACTGTCTAGTTCTGGCTAGACTTTCTGATTCTGCAACCACTAAGCAGTAAGTTTCCAATCCAGTCCTGCTTATTTAGGCAAGCTCTCTCATCAAGATGCCATTCAGTGGTGTCTTGCTTGAGTAAGGAATGCTGAATGGGGGGAGGCAATATACTTTAGGGAGTGTCTCTCAGCATGAGGCTGAGTGCTGGGTGACAAGCCTGTGAACTAGAAAAGCAAATGTCTGGAAAACCAGTGTCAGTAGAAGTGCCGAGCGGTCATCACACTAATAATTTGCGCTTCTGCATAGCTTTCCCCATCTAAGAATCCAAAAGTGCTTTGCAAACATTGACTTAATCCTTGCAACACCCCTACGTGGAAAAGTGTCTCAGTTTTACAGACTGGGAACCTGAAGCATGAAAGAGTTGTTTGACTTTGCCCATGAGTCTGCAGGGTGCCAGTGGCACAGCCTAAATCTCTCAATCCCAGTTCAGCTGCAGGTCTGGAACAGTCAGGCCCCTGCAAGCACTGACAGTAGTTATTATGCAGCTTTCCGAAGGGATATGTGAGCAGCAAGAAGATTGTTGCTATTGGCATTGTCCTTGGAGCCCTTCCATGCCAGGAAATGCACACAGAACATCTTCACCGTCCGGTTTAACCAGGATGATGAGCACCCAGGTCTGAACACTTGAGCTAGCCCTGTCTCAGTGTGACCACAGCAGGAGCTGTGTAACCATGTCCTCCCCGTTTCTGCACTTGCCTCTGTGCGTCTGTGACGTGTGCTGTAATTCTGTGTGCCAAGATGCTTAGGGCTCTTTCCCACAACTGCTGGTTTGCCCTTCAGGGGAAACTGTGGGAAAGACACTGGAAGATTGCTGGCACTTAAGGGATCTTTGACCATATCTTCATTAGGGAATGAGGAGGTTTGAAATAGCCACAGTTGGGAAGGGAAGAAAGGAGGAAAAAAAAAAAAAAAAGAAAGAAAAGTGGTCCAACCTTTCTCTCCCAGCTGTGTAAGCTTGCACTAATGGTTTGCATTTGCTAACTCGTGGTGCTGGGTTTTGTACCGAGGAAGCAAGGAGCAGTGGCTGTAACTCGGGTTAGTGATGCAGTGGGTACCCACTCCTACAAAGAGCCCCTGCCGTGGCTAGCTTCCAACAGCGTGTCCTTTGTGATTTCAGTACCTGGGAGGGTAACTTGGAAATGCAGCAAAATTATGCTCCATGTCAGCGACAGAGCTTGGAAGGGAACTGAGACCTCCTTCCGTGACAGATCCATGAGATCAAGCACTCTGATCATAAAGCAAAGTGCAAATGCAAGAATAAATAAACCTTTCTTAATCCAATCAACCTGGTTATTCTTGAATCCCATAAAATAACTGCCAGTGGGGTTGCTTGAGAAGAGGTTGCTATAAACATGACTTACAAGGAGGGGACATCCAAACTTTGTGCAATCCAGTGATTGCACTGGCAATTTTCCAGGATCCCCAGAGGCTGCTGCTAATTGGCATAAAATTAAGCAGGTTGCAGCCACCCTCATCTTTAATACAAAGAGAGGGCCCCCAGGAGGCTACAGGTTCCAGCATGTGGCTGCTCACCTCGAGGAGCACAGCACGCTGGGACATGTAGTCTCCTCCGGCCCTTTCTCCCTGTTGACAGAGGTCTGGGGAAGCTGCAGGCTGCATTGGACACCTTTGCAATGGTTTGAACACCCCTCCCTCCCTCTCAAAAAAAAAAAAAAAAAGGCTTTGGTTAAGTTCATGGACTGTTAATCAGCATTCACAAGATTTAAAAATTAAAAAACCAACAAACGTAATTTCCTCATTTTCTCTTCAGCCCAGAAGCAGACTACTGGTAGAAACCAAAGCTGGAAAAAATAGTTGAAAGTCAGCTAAAGTCACCTTGGTAACTGCAGCAATACACTTGCCCAGAACAGGAGACATCAAACCCAACTACAAACAGCTTTAAAGAAACAAAAAGAATGTAATCATCTAAAGAATTAATCTGACAACTGCCCACGTTTACACCTCCCACAAGCTCCCAATCACAGGGAAATGCGCTTTAATCTCCTCCAACTCCCCTCCAGTTTCACAAAACACGAGATGTGCAGCCTTTAAACTGGGGCATTTCCGGCATGCCGCTTCCATTTACATCTACTGCCTTTACTAATGCAGCAGCCCTGGCTTTTGCAGACTTGTTTTTTCTGGACACTGAGAAACATGGAATTTTTTGTGGGGGTTGGATGAAGTATTAAATCTGGAATAGACAAAGTTTGCAACATTTTATGTGATAGTCAGCTAGATCTTAGTCATAACAAGTAAAACTCCACTGGCTTTTGCTGCTGATTTATTTGGTGACGGTGTGGAGGAAGCAAAGGCTTATGGGTAACTGACAGTCGTAAAACCAGGGATGTTAGTGTTAGAAAGCAAACTTTTTCTGCATTTTCTTCTGAGGCTGAAAACTACAAGCTGTGGATGGCAATGTGTGCTACAATGTGAACTTTTTATTAACAACAATCTAGAAGTCCTGCCGACCCTTCATCTGGGCCATCACCCTTTGGAAGTGTCAGCACAAGGATTTCCATTCCCAAAGAGAATTTGAATGGGTCTTGCCAAGTCCCTGTGTGATGCGACATGTTCCAGAGTCTGAAAGTGATGCCACTGTGGCCTCTTGATGTGTGTGTTGCGGACTACGCAGAAAAAGTCCTGTTTAGAAAGGTATCGCTTAGGTAGAAGGTTATTTGGTTTCTGCTATTGGAGTTTCACCCTTAACTTAATAGCTGAAATTGTGTGAGCTCCACTAAAGTGAAACAAGAAACACAGAGACCGTGACTATTTTGGAAAAGTTTTGTGGAAAGGATTAATAATTTCATGTCATTCAAAGTAATAACTACCATTTTGCTTCACTCTTTCACCTTTTTGACAGAAGGGCTGGTTACTTATTAATGTGAAGTCATAATTATTGACAGCCTTAAAGTCATGACAGTTCCGTTTGATAGTTACACATTAGTCAACATCTTCTCTTGAGCGTGTAATGACAAACAGCATTTGCTGTTTTTAATAAGACTTAGAAAGCTTTTCCCCTTGCCTCCAGAATATTGTCGTCATTCCTATTACTGCATTAACAACCGGAGGCTGTTTCCCCTCCGGACTGCAGCCCCATTGTGCTAGCAGCTGTACTGGCTAGCATGGTGGAAACATAAAAACCCACCTTCAGCTCAGGGGGTTTGGAGCCCAGAGGTATGGGGTACTGTCCTGTGGCTGTCTGTCTTTCCAAAGCGTGAACCTACAGCAGCAATTGCCTGGAGGGTTGTGTTATAGGATGTGCCGGGCACGCTTAGGCAGTCCAGGTGAGAAAGGCACAGTCTCTTGTCTGTAGCAATAACATTGCTGCAAAACTCCTGATCAGCTCCAGGGTGCATAAACTCTGGAACTGTATTTAACGAGTGCAAGCTTACAGCCTGCTTGAAAATCATGTGTTGCTAATGGCTGACCCTTTTGGTAGGGATTGATAAATGAATGATTGGAAGTCGTAGACCACAGGCTGACTTTCCCACAGCTCACTGTGTATATAAGATCTGATAAGGAAGTTGAGGTAAAGCTTAGCTTAAGGTCAACTGATCATTAATCAACTGCAACTGCACTTCTCAGGTAATCAGCCTGCAAAATGCTGGCCCACTCCACTCTTTGAAGACCCCACCTACAAAGAGCTGTAAAATGTTTGCTGAAGTAGATTAAACACAACTTTAAGTGCCACCTATAGACTACAAAGCATGTTGTGTCTTTGCTTCAGTTAACCCACCAGACTGACAGACTGCTGACTGTCAGTCCATCAGCCCACCCCATAAGCTATATCCTGACCTACTGTATCTTTGCTGGGTCCATTATTGCTTTTGTGTGTTGCTAAGGTAGAACATGGGATGTGTTTTACAGTTTTTATCTTGCAGGGAGCTGAGCTGCTCTGGTTTTTTTTTTCCTGCATGTCTCTGACCTGGCCATGCAGAGTATTTGCAGGAAGGCACTGCGAGATATCAGAGTTTAGCTTGTATCCTCATTTCAGAGTGGGCAGCTCGACGGCCTGGGTGAAAGGCTCACCTGGGACTAGGTGACCTGGCAGAAGCAATAGGTTGATCTGTTTTGGAAGCCACACTGAACTGTGTTACTATGTGTGTGGTGGATGGGAGTGATTTTAGGACAGCACCCAAATGTAAAATCAAGTAGATGTGTGATCTAAGTCAGCTCGTGAGGGTCAAGCTGTTTCTTTACAATCGTTTCCAGATGTATGTTAAAGGTGGCTCCACTTGGGTGGAGAAAGGATCCAGGCTTGTTTTAACAGTGTTTCCAAATGGAGCCACAGCCTGATAGCCTTGTTTGGCTTTTGGTCTGTCTGGCACGATGGAACCACATTGCAATGTGGCATCTCTCAGTTTCCTCCTGTTTTCCCTGTCCCCCTCCTCTCGTGATTCTGTACTATAGAAACTCTCTTAACAAAGTCTTACCTCTGTTAAGTTCACATGGAACGCCAGGTGGCAAAAACATAAATCACATATCAGACACATCACATCAGTCCATGTCATTTGCAAAAATCATAACCCCCCTGTCCTTCGTTCTTTGTTCTGGACTATCAAGTAAGGGATCGTGCTGATGCTCTTTGAACATATAAAGTGTTTATGGTCAAGTATTTTGAGATATACCTGTTTGATTATCTAGAGGATTCTGTCTGGCAAAGGTCCTAATCATGTAACAACATAACCTTTAGTCATAGGTTCACAATATGCTGGTCTTGCAGAAATGAATGAATAAGAAAGCAAAGCTGCATTGTCTTAAAGCAGCCCCACTTACAAGGGAAAACAATCTGCAGATGTCCTACTCATCGCATGCAGAGTCCATCTTTTGGCTGTTGCACTTGATGCTGGTGGAAGTGGAGGTTCTCAAAACCTTTTGGTTGAACTGTGCAAAGAAATGATTTGGAGACAATTGTAGGGATGCTTCACTCCTCAAAGATATTCAAGCAAGGGTACAAGGGACTGGATAACTCTTTCCTGCGGGCCACTGCCTAAAAAATCCTGAAGATAAAGCAAAACTAGGAGGGAGGGCACACCTGGTAATTCTTCCAAGCCATTTCATAGTGAATTGGGGTTTTGGAGAGTGTAGTTTTGCTCCAGTTCTTTCCAGAAATTTTATTTCTTCTGTGCTGGGAATGGATGCACCGTGTGTGTGCACAAATTCAGATCCTAGGTCATCAAATCAAGATGAAGAGCTGCATGCTGGGACTGGTGGTCTGAGGGAGGCTGTGTCTCTGTAGATGTGACAAAAACTCAGATGTCTCTCCGTAACAGTTTGGTCCTGTGTCCTTCAATATTCACATGATTGCTCTGAAACACAGCAGAAATAGCACACAGCACTGGGATCCTAAACATGTGCATTTTGTCTCTTCTCTTAGAAGTCGTAAGGACAGTTTAGAAAGCGACAGTTCAGCAGCTATTATTCCTCATGAGCTAATCCGCACGAGACAGCTGGAGAGCGTACACCTGAAATTTAACCAGGAGTCCGGAGCACTCATTCCCCTCTGTCTAAGGTGAGTGAAGCCATCCTCCTCCTCAGCTTGTGCTAACATGCTGGTTTTGCCTTGTGGTATTGTTTCACCATACAGACATGCATGCAATGGGTCTTTAAAGACCAGAGCTGAGATATTTTGCCAAAACGCATTAGAAACAGATGATTCTTTGCATGTGTGTTCATCGTGGTAAGATTCTCATTCTTTTTATGTCCTCCAGCATATTTTGAGTGCTGAGACAGGACAGGGTTAGTATGGGGGGGGGTTTATTAGTCTAATGCTGGCAACTCTGTGATAAAGAAGGGATGTCTTAACATACTCTGTCAAAGAAATCCCTTAAGTTGTTAATTCTGGCTTATGGACTCAGACACAAGTGGTTGTGCAAAGCCTGTCTGCAGTCAGTTTATGCATGCAAGTGTGGTTTTTAGACAAATTATGTCACTTACATGACTGAAGGAATAAAACATTGCGTGCACACTCTACACATTGTCTTTTGAAGGTTCAGGCCGTGCATACCACTCTAAGTGACTTTTCTAGGTTTCCACATTTCAGTCAGTACTATTTTTAAAAATACCTGTGGCAAATGTTGTAGTCCTTAACATACAGATGAACTGTGGGGTAGAGACAAATGACTGTAGGTGATTGAGTTACTTTAGCTTAATGGGTTACATGTCTGTAGTATCGGAGTTAGCAGCAGCAGGTGCACACTGGCCTGTGCCTGTTGAGAAACCAATGGGATAGTTAACACAAACTTATTTTATTTTACATCGCAAATGTGTGAACAGATGTGGTCTTGATCAGTTACTATAGCTCAGATGGCCAGCAGTAACTCATCAAGCAACTGTGACTCTGTTAGACATTATATATCTTACCTGAAGTTTTCCCCCTTGCATGTTGGAAGCCATGCACGCGTGTCACACATGTTCTGAGGCTAAATATTAGAGCCATGATTTTCCCTGTGGAAAGCACTGAATGAAAAAAAAGGGAAATGATACCATAGATGGTCATGTATGCATATTTTCTAGGCCTTTGTTCAAGTAATACAGGTTACCTTTGTCAAGCACCAAGGCAATGGATTACTAGGTATTGTCATGGTAATAAGATGGGCCCCACCAATGAGCCTGCTCAGAAATGCATCTTCACATTCCCACATGAAGTGGAGCCTGGATTCTCTTCTGCAGTTTTCATCTCACTGGAAGACTGGCAGTCCCCTGCCTTTACATATATCAGCACCTCATCATGGGGATGGGCATGCAGTGGGATTTAGGTGTATTCTAGTTCTGTAACAAGGCCCTGAGATTAAGGGGGGAGGTAAGGGAGAACTCCCTGCTTTAGAAGGAGGCTTGTGACCTGCTTTGTGGAGCAAATCATCCATATATTCCTGAAAAATTAATAGTTGCTGCCTTCAAAATGGTTTCCCATGCTGATGGCAGAAGCTATAGTGATATATCTTCATCATTCTGTTAAATGCTGCTCACACCCTCTCAATTCACACACATGTTTTATTCCCCAGGGGAAGGCTCTTACATGGACGGCACTTTACATATAAAAGTATTACAGGGGATACAGCAATCACGTTTGTATCAACAGGAGTAGAAGGAGCCTTTGCTACAGAAGAGCACCCCTATGCAGCACATGGACCTTGGTTACAAGTGAGAGCGCTTCCTTCCTTTTTCTCCCCCTTCCTTCTTTACTGTGTCCTAAAAATGATCCTGCTAAAAGCTTACGTGGTTTAAAAGTGTAACAAACCTGTATTTTCTGCTGCAACATCTCTCATAGCTCTTGCGTAATATTGTCAGTAATTATGGACTCAAAAAACAATGGTGAACTGTTACTATTTATATTAATGGAACTCAAATTGATAAGCAGTGGCTGGAAAGTTCACAAATCATCTGTGAATACAGTAGTGTCCATTTCCTGGAGTCAGCAAACACTTTACAGGCTGTATTTACTCTTGATTTCTTCCAGAAAGGAATTTGGGGAGGCAGAGTGGAATGACCTAAACAAGAATGGAGCCAGGGCAGAAGAGCTAGAAAGCTGTGGGACTGTGATCCTACAGAGCCAAGATCTCAGTTTTACATCATCCCTAACAGGAGAGCAGCACAGACAGCACTGCTTCTTACCGTCTTAGCTCTTTCCTATTGATTCTTTGACAAAAACTCATGGTTGCTTGAAGCACCCACACATTTTCCGCACCCAGATTTTTTTCTGTATCACAGATTTTCCTTGGAAATTCCCCATCTGCTTGGTGTTGAGGGTCAGCCTTATGGAGCAGTGATGCACTAATGATATGATGGCATAGTGCTATTCTAACCTTGAATTTCTTTATGGTTATAAACATGTTGTGAAAATAAAAAAGCTTTGAGGAATGTGTTTATGCAGAAAAGCCCATCTCTGAGGCACTATGTGCATGCGGTACGTCTCTGCCTTGCACTGTTACTGTGGCATTCTTGCCTCCCCTTCTGTTTTGAAGGCAGGGTTTTGTTTTAGCATTGCAGTTAACCTTTCAGAGACTTGTTTTCAAGGCATTCCACTACCCATGTTCATACGTCTGGAGGACATCATACCTTGAAATCTGTATGACTTGTAAAGGAGCTGATCTTGGCTAGAATCATCTCATGCATAGGGATTTTCAAAGAGCTTGCATGCTTTGATTGTACTGACTGGAAGTGCAACACTCCTGTAATGATTAACAGCAAAGGGTCAGGTTTAAGGGTGGGTCATTTGCTGTTGGTTCCTGTGCTTGCCAACACACGATACACAGGATCTTGTGACTGTGTTAACTCCAAACATAAGAGTGTTTGTTTGCATTTACATCACATCTCAAAATGTATTAGTGTGTAGAGTAGTCAGGTAACCTCTAAACAGTGAAGAATGGCAATAATCAGGTCACCATTCAGACATGTAACTAATATTAACCCTTATGAACCTGGTTGCTTCCATGCCTGTTACTTTGGTGCTGAAAATTATGGAAGATTTTTGGATTAGGTGGGAGGGAGAGGTGGAGAATTGCTGGCTTCTGAGCAGTAGGGAGAAGCAAGTTCCCTCACTTGTCTCCTACACAAGGTCAACGTATTGGATCTTCTTGTCTGATGTGACCGGCTCTGCTGCTGGCTCCTGCCCCATCCTGTGATAAGAATGAAGGAGGACAGACTGGGTGGGGGAGGAAGGGAGGCTAAAAGCAGCCTGGGACAACAGGAGGAGCACCCGGTTGTGTGAGATACGTGTGGGAGTGTCTGAGGCTCTTGGCTTAATATGTAATGGGAGGCTTGGTCCGTGCTCAGCAGTCCCTTGTGGTGTTGGGAGCAGAGGAGGGAGGTTCATGTGGCTTTGCTTCAGAAGTAAAAGAAGTTGTGGTGCATAATATTTCCAAGGAGGCAAGCTGTATTTGGTTTAGTCCCTTGCAGCCTGGGCTGGCCGAGTTGGCGAGCCCTGCAAAGCTTTCACAGCAAGGCCCAGAGAGGATTTTCCTCCTCCCTCGCTTGGGACCCCAGGCATAGCGATGAGTTCCAAGGAGAGTTGGCGGCTGAAAGCAGATCACTGCAATGCAGGGGCTTGTTGCAAAGACAAGTAAATGGAGGGACCATGGAGAGGAAGAGAGATGGCAGGTATCTCCTCCTGTGGACTTTTTCCCTATCTTGGGGGAGAAATAAAAGCCTGAAAAATCCTGGCCTCAACTCTGCAGCAGCCAGAGACTGACTTCTCTTGAGCCTGAGCTTTGGTGCAGTGAAAGCCCAAACCTGCAGACTAAACACAGTACCTCCTGTTTACTTCTCGTGGGCTGGAGTGGAGTGTATCCAAGGTGAGACAGGCCGGAGAGCTGCTCTATAGCCTATCAGCCCCCACTGCCCAGGCTGAGCAATGAGCTGAGAGTCACTGGGCTCCAGTGGAGGGCTAGCAGATGACAGGAGTTTGGCAGGTCCCAGCACCATTCCTACCAGACAGGTATCCGTATCAGCACTGCAGCTAGTACTCGGTGGGAGCCATTTTAGCAGTCTCAGCAGAAAAGGCAAGGAGTCATTAGACCACAGAGATTGTACGCCCCATTTCTATCAACAGTCTTTCCAGGCCATGTTCAAGGCATGTTAGTAGGGGAAGCCTGTCCTGCTGCTGCCCATGCTCTGGGGATGATTAGATTATTTCCTTCTCCAGAGCTGTCAAATTGGCACCTTTCCCAAGTACTTGGATTTTTTTTTTTTTCCATTTAAGTAACATTTAATTAGTTCTAAGAAGCTAAATTCTATTAAAGGTCTAAGCATGTCAGGCTGGTTTATTTCTGAACTTCTTCCACTGTGTCATGTATTGTTGAATAGGGAAATTGCTTTGACTCAGAAATGTACAAACATATTCAAGAAGTCCTCCTTGTTAACACTAGACTCCTGTTTATATGCTAGTTACCCTGGCAAAGTCTCTGATGTGTAACACTTGCATTAACATTACACATGATCAAAGGCTTCCGTGGTTCTTTCTTCCACTCCCCCTTCCCCCAGTGCTGTGACAGCAGAGCCCCCACACTGCCTCCTAAGCACCTCTCCTCTCCTTTCCAAGGGGTAGATGTTCCAGATGCACAGAGAAAGGCTGTGCAGGAGGTGTCTGACCACATGTTAGAGGGTTAAGGGTGCTGATCATGCAGACATACTCTGATATTAACTGCCCCACAGTAACATTCGTACTTGTGGTGGAGTGTCCAAGGTTCTTGGTCCAATGTCTGAGCTGTGCTAAGCGTGCAATTCATCACAGATCAACCTTGTTTGTCTCTAAAATCTACCCAAAGCAAGGTGAGGTTGTGCGTGTGTTCTCCCTCGCTCCCTTACTTATGTTCCAGCAGATGATAGAGACGCTCTGTTGAAATGTGTTACTGATCAAGCCCGTCCCAATAAAGTTGCCTGAGCCTTTAATACATATTAATATTATCCTGGGGTAGTTTGTGTCAAAGCCTGTCAGCGTGCATCATCCTTTGGGAATTACCATCATTAAGTCTCCAGTGATGGGAGTCAGGACATGCTTCTGCAAAGCTCCTTTGCTTTTATGTGGAGCTCTCTGCCCGTCTAGCACAAAGCAGACTGTTCTTCCCTCCTACCTTGCTCACCTGGACTGCTTACTCTCCCCAGAGGGGAGAAGGAGGTTGGTTTAACACAACCTTTAGATAATTTCTGCTCCTGCTGCTTTAGGCAGTCATTGTTCTAGGGAAGAAGATGACGCTCAAGTCTTTGATCATGTGCAACGTACATGTTACGCATCAGATATTGCTGCAGACTCTGACACATGAGCCAATACAGTGCAGTAAAAACAAACCTATATTTAAAGAGTCCTCGTTAACTGCAAAATCTAGCATACAATTTAAGAAATATCTCTGCACTTTAGCCTTGCCCCTGTTACACATGTGTATCTCGATACTATATCCAATTGAAGGATCATACATATTTTTTACAAAGCATGCCTGCCTCAGTGCACAAAGATGCAGCGTGTTTGGAGGATGAACCAGGACTGTGGAGTAAGGTAGACTCTTGCCTATAGGACTTCCACTTCGTTTGTTTGTCAAAATTAGAAGGTGTGTAGTGAATGAGGCAGGTAATTGCAGAAAAATCACAATAGTCTTATGGTGAAGCCTGTTAAATGTTGCCCTGGAGAACTGGATCCTGTTCCTGCCTCTACTACTCTGTTCTTTCTTGATGCTATTCCAGAGTCTTAAGCTAAATGTTCTCATGTGGCAACTGAGTTTGCGTTCTTTGATTTCTGGATGCCCAGCTTGAGACCTGAGGTCTGATCTGTGTTCCCATTGGCAGGAGGAGGCCAGCTGGAATTACTCTGCAGATACCCTTGTGCCCCACAGGGCTGAGTGTGCTGGAAAACAGGGGCCTGCAAGTCTTGAGACAGGCACCCGCAAGAAGTAGACGTTCAGATTCAACTTTCTCTTCACTCATTTTCCCATGTCTGTTGAGGAAAACCTTCTTTCAGTCATCCTGTGAAGATTAATTCAGTGCTTGCCAAGCATTCCAGCTCCACAGATGAACAGCAGAAACAATTTCAGGAAGAGATTAGAGTTTGTTCTTGCAGGTCAGGAGAGAGAAGGGATCTCTCTGGGGTAGGGGGTCAGTCTGGGAGTCAAAGACCCATGTTCAGCTCCCTGCTCTTGCAGATTTTCTCCATGACTTTGTTAAGTCTCTTAGCTTCTTTTAGCCTCCCTCCCCCATCTGCTGCACGGAGAGGAACGCTTCTCTGCCTTGCAGAAATGTAAGGCTGAGCACGTCAGAGGCTGTGAGAGTGGTAAGGACAGTAAGATTAGGTACTTCCAGTGTAATCCATGCTGGCAGTAGTTGGATGGAGCGTACTAAATAAAGGGGAAGAGAGTAGGAGGGAACAGGGAAGCAACTTGAATGATAATGAAAAGAAATGATGACTAATGCTGCATTCAGTGAGCAGAACCATCCTGAGGACTGAGCAGGGCAGAGGTCTTGTGGGAGAAAAACTGCAGGCGATCCTGTGATTACAGATTTATTTTGTGAGGCAGACGTATGCTGGGGCCAAATTAGCATGGTGCAGACAATCTCTGTGCAGCCATTTCCAAAGTTTTGTATGCCCAATGTCACTGGTCTCTGAGTGTACAGGGTTTTTTTCCAGGTAATTTACTCTGTTTCAGGACGAATCCTGTTAGGCAGATGGAGGCTATGGTTCATTTGCAGTTGGCACCCTCTGATTCTCAGCACAAGGTCTGTGTCTCCACGTGAGCTGACGAGCTCACAGCAGCGGTGGGGTATTATCCTCTGGCACCAGCCACTGCTGGAGGATGCTCTTTCCTCGCCACCCATGCCAGCAGGTTCACAACATCCAGCAGACAGCATTGTGGATGCTGAGGCTGTGGAATGGGGTTCTCCTCCAACCTCCCTGCCCTTTGTGTCACCTCCAGCTTTGGCCTCTGATCTGCCCTCCATCCTGTTTTTCTGTGTCTCTGTCTTTCCCTCATCCTGGCCCGTCGCTGCTTTCTTCTCCTCCCCTTCATTCAAGTTGGCAAATTCCTTCTCCTCCTCCACAAGTCCTGACTTCCAGCAGAAATGCTGAGAGCACTGGAGAGTTTCCCTGCCTTTAGTCCTGATGTGCCTGGTGCCATAGCAATCCCTTGCCACTCAGAAGAATGATCAGAGGGAAAACTACTCCTTAGCTACCTCTGCCCTGTGTTTGGGGCAGAGCTGCCTTGGGCTGGGACATGCTCAATGAAGAAGGGCTCTTCAGTATATTTTTCTGCCTTTCTCTGAAAGGCTGTGGACAAACAGTGACTTTCAAAGGCTTCTGACTTGGCAAAGCATTTTCACAATCAGGAGAAAGACTTTCCCTTGACCTCCAGACCACTTTTTTGCTAATCTTTGTCACCCTCCTCGTAAGGGGTATCTCATGGTTTGCAACAAAATGATTATATGCATTTGTTAGTACTGTCAGAAAATACTTTTTCCAAAATACCTCGCTGAGATAACTTGATTCCTTTTCCCCTAAAAACCTTTAAAAAAAAAAATCAAAACCAAGGCATCCAGCATGGAAAAATAAGTTGAGGCTTAGGACAGCAAGGTCAAACTTCTTGTAGAAAATGTTAAATGCGCCTGTAGGCAGGATAGGTACATGGAGGCTGTGGGAAGCATCCAGCATTCAGGAGCTATCAACATGTGCTATCTATGCTGGCAGTCGGGGGCGAGGGGGGGGAGGTTTACTGTGAGCAGGGTCATGGGGAATGATCCATTCTTTTGGTTTGGCAACCTAAGTGAAAAATCTGGGAAAGAAGATCAGACTGAGCCCAGTCTTTAAATATTTTCAGTTTTTCTTGCTGAAACAAAAGCCTTAAAGAGACCAAAAACTGAAAGAAAAAAATCTTTTGTGTTGAATGAAACCAGAAATAGAAGATTTTCTTCAATAAAAACAGGGAAAAAAAATTCTAGTTTTGCAGAATGGAGCTGGAGTTGTTAGAAGTTTTGCCTTCTCTAATCAATATTTGAGGGATAAAACATTCACGTAGGATATGAGAAACTCATATTTTATTCCATTCCTTTTATTTGAACCCCTATTTCTACTTCTTGGCTTTAAGGGCACCACAACTATAGGGTATTTTGATTCTTTCTCAGCTCATCCAATTGGAGTTGTTCCACATCATATAAAACACTGAATTAGTCACAGAGACAGAGAGTACAAGAGAATGACTCTGTTCCGGTAGAGTTAGGACATTCCCCTGGAAATGAGCACATCTGGTTCTTCTCTCTGCTATACCACATGTTAAATCATTTATGCACATTGGCATAATGGCAGCAGAGCTTCAAAGCAACATTTGAAAGAGCTAGTCTGATGCTTGAGATGCTCGCTTGTAAGTCACAGCTATGGGTAGAGTCCTCTCTTGAAGAGATAGGGATTGACTTTTGGTCTCCCCAAACTTGAATAGGTGTGTTATGTCTAGCATGGTGAGTTTAAGGACAACACCCACAAACTGGTTTAAGTCGTGTACAACTACAACCTGCTTTTCTCCAAAGCAGTTTTATGCATCTACCCCAAGAAAAACTTTTTCAGAATCCTTTGGGTGGCTTCCCCCAAATTCTTGAGCAGGTCTAGGAAATCTAAGCTAACACTTTTCCAGTAAGTTCATTGTCTTCCCCAAACACTCCCCAAAGCCTCACTGCATTATCCCTTTGTGTTCTTCCTTACTGCTGAAGGAGACACTGGGAGAAACTTAAATTAGGGTAGAAATGTCCCGTTAGGTCATCATGATCCTCCCTGTATCAACTCTCCTGCAGTATGTTTTCTAGTACTTTGTCCAGGCTAGTTTTGGATGAGTCAAGTTCTTTCATCCTTCTTAAGCCGACCGACTATCCTGCCACCTAATGCCCCTCCCTTGCTACTCAAACTACATTTTGGCTACTTTGTGTAGGTTTTCTTCCACCTACTTGGAGCATTCCCTGAAGTGCCTGTCCTTCCTTTGCTTTTTCACTCTGAAAGAATTAGTATTGCCTCTTGTCTTGGCTCCCTTGTCAGCCCTCTCCCCAGCTGAGCCAAACTTTATGTATTCACTCAAAGCAGCCCTGTCTGCAAGATGGATCTCGTCAGGCTAAGCTCTGAGGAGCCCAGGTTCCCTGGATCAGCCTTGTAGTTGGGAATGTCACAGAGAGCTCCCACAAGGTCAAAATCTTTCAGCGTCATCATATGCTTCCTCTTCTGGGATTGTAACATTACGGTGTGAAGCAATAGGGTCCCTCAGGCATCTGTGAGTGGATGTTTTTCCTTTACAAGGAGGGTTGTGAATCTCCTGGAAGAGCAACAGTGGAATTTCCCATCAAAGGTGTTTGTTGTAATACTAGTACCTTTGAGGCTGTAATGAGAGCTGTGGTGGATTCAGGCAGCAAGGTGGCCTCTTCAGACAGTGTCAGGGCTGGGCGTGATGCAGAAAGATGCAGTGACAAGGCCTTTGCCCTGAACCACTTGCAGTCAAAGCAAAGCAGTGCAAAGAAGGCCAAGCCAAGAGGAGAGCAGAGAGACGGGCTGGGGGGTGCTTGTGGCACAAAGCATGATTCATCAGGGGGTTTTATTGTTAGTGTTTAATTGCAGTGGGAAATGCCGATGCACTTTAACTTCACTTTTTGCTGTGCTGTCGACACGAATGAAGCTGAAACATTTTTAGAGAAAGGAGCTCCTAAAAGCTGCTGGATATTTGCAGATGTAACAGATGACATGTGGCTTAGGGTACAACTGCTCCACCCATTCCAAGGCATAGCACCTGGGTGGATGAACAGTTTCTTAGAAGGGTTGGTATGGTTTACATAGGGGTTTATTGCAATGTGTCCCCACCTTCTCTGGCTGAGCCATACAAGCCAGCTCTGTACTAAGTCCAGAACTAATAAAACATGGTTTCCTTTCTTTGACAAACCTGCTAGAAAAGCAAGTGGCAGTGTCTAATGCAAACAAAGCACTAGGGCAAAGTGTGGGATTGTTTGGTTTGTTTCTAGGTAGGCAAGAAAATTGGGTATTATCAGTAAAAACACCCCTGCTTAGTTGTCCCTGGGCCAATCGCTTGTGTCTTGCCCTGGATAAAGCATGTTTCCTGAAGTTGGACAGAGCTGCAGCTCAGTTCCTAGCTCAGCTTCTGAGGGTCTTCCTTGATCAAAGACTTGCCAGCTGTGCCAGGCTTTCAACATCGGTGTGACCTCTGGCCCCAGCCAGCCTTTCCTGAGCTGAGAATTTCAAGCCCTCATGCTAGGGTTGAACCCTATACTGAGAGATGGGGTGTTAATTGTGAGGTGGTACCTATATGCTGCCTATAAAGTCTTACTAAAGTTTTACTAAGCACCGTTTGCTTTCAAAGTCAGCCGAACTCGTCTGGAGCCCCATGACCTTGTGTACCTTTTTAGATCTCGCCTGTTTTCATACAGTTGCAGCCGCGCACCTGTAACAAGTCGCGATACAGGTTTCTCAACTATCTGCAGGTATGAAAGCTTCAATACAAGCGCCTTCAGTTGACCCGTAGGTAAGCCCTGGAGGTAAGAAGTAGGTTTCAGCAAGCTCAGGTGAGACTTGCCACGAGAGGGAGACATCATGCACACAGCCCATGTGTTCCCTGAATACATCCACCTAAGACAGCCTAGCCTGGTATTTTGTAACATGTCTGGACACATGCAGCTGTTAGTGAAGCGATGATGCCTTCGGACCTCAGTTGTGTGGTAGGTACCTGTGATAGAAAACAGGGACTTATCTTTTAGCTAGTCATCATCTTCCAAGCATCTGCAGCATGACTAACAGCTGCAAAGCACACAGAAAATGGAATCTAGATGTGCTAGCAATGGGATAGCACATGTCCAGGCCTCTCTGGGTCAGGTCAGGGAGATCCTGGTGCGAGCAGGACCATGCAGCACCGAATGAGATTTTTCAGATACCCACAGCTGGCTGGTGAGGCCGTTCCCTGTTCATACTGCAAACAGCCATTACAAAGGCTGAACTACACCCTGTAACCAGCTTCGGCAGGCTGGGCTGGCGGGAATGTTTGCACAGAGCTGTGAAAACACAGCACTGTGAGCACCCAGCTGCTGTGGCACCCGGGATGCCTGCCGCCGCTCGGGAGAGCTCCTTTGCTTCCTCAGCACCGGCCAAGAGATTTCATGGGAGAAAAGGCCTGTTCAGTACACATGGGATGGCTTCATTTGCCCTCCAGAGTGCGTCAGCTTTTCCCATGGCTGCAGCACAACGGCGGGGCTCTGTTTTCCTTTGGGAAGGGAAAAAGCTGCTTCATCATTGTGATCTCTGTGCAGTGTCCTGTTGATAAGATCAGTTAACAGCATCGGAGGAAAACTCTAGATTCAGGTCTGAAATATAAAGTGAACGGGGCCTATTTGTTTAATTTGAGCTTCTAAGGTTTAAATCCCAGAGGAAATTAAATTAGGTGCCTAGAGCAATGGCAGTCTGTCATGTTTATTTGCTGGGAATGTCACCTTTAATATCATGCACATATAACGTGTGTGTGTTAATGTAATGGGATATCATACTGTGCAGGAGCAGGCATGCTACAAGAACTGGAAACCTGAAATATTGTGAGTGAGGGAAGCTGAGATGGGATTGGATTTATTCTCATCCTTCTCCATAGGAGCAAAGACTCACTCACCAGCATGAAGGTGGTTTTGCTGATTGCAGGTGGGGATGGCAGCCTGATCTATGAGCACAGGCCTTAATGCTCTTGGGCCATTTTGATTGGGCTGCTTCTAAGAGGAGAAATCTTGTCTAGACGTGAATCCAGGATGACAATACTTCTTGCTTCAAAGCCCTTTTCAGCAGTTGGTGTGCTGCGGACACATGCCTTCCCCCTGCATCCCCAGGAGAGCTCAAGAGTGCTGGTTTCCTGTGCCAAGGGACATGGCTGCTTGTACATTTGGTTACACCCGTGCTTCGGAGGCTCCCTTCTTCTCCAGGAAGGAGAGCAGGTCTCCCCAGCAATGTGGGGTAGTAGGGTTTGGGGTGGTTTTTTTCTGGCGTGGGCTGTTAAGGACAGTCTCTTGAGTTGACACACTGTGTGAATGTCACTGCAGCAGTTTGTCATTGCAGCCTGTGACGCCTGCCCTCCACCAAAGTTAACTGTCTATGCAGGGCTTGCAGAACAGCACTGCGATCTTTTCTCAGCACGCTGCATAGAGCAGGCTGCCATTGCTTTGATCCCACAAACACGGTCCATGAGACAGTCGAGCTGTGAACTCCTGTCCCACTCCACTTGTCAGATCCTTCAGGGAGCCAGTTCAGCTCACTACATCAGTGGAATTCGATTTTTTTTCAGCTGGATTACCAAAATTCACTGAGAGGGGGCAGTGAGCTGCAGATGGGCGCAGCCGTCTCAGGAGGTTACACCCCAGGTCACTGCTAGCCACAGTGTTCCACGTAGGTTTGTCCCTACTCTTGGAGTCTGTGGCTTAGCCGGGACCTGACCTGTCCCTCGCCCTTCACTCTTTCCACCCTTTGCTGTTTACCTCTACATACCCTGTCTTGTTTTCCTCCAGCCTCAGAGCAGCTGGCTGCCTCACACACGTGGTTCCCATTTCTCTCCTGCCTCTGGCACCTTGGGAGCGCCCAGGGGTCTTCCTGCTGCGCTTGTCTTCTAGTCCCCCTGCCAAAGCTGCAGCTCCTCATTCCTGCTCTCTCACCCATCCCAACCTCTGGCATTTTTGCTCATCCGTGGATGGCTGAATATTCATTTCCTCCTTGCCTGATTGCTGTGAATACCAATTCCTCCTCCTTTTTCCGGCTGTTCTGTAGATTTTGATGTCTGCCAAATTGTTTTCATTCCCTCACCCCAATGCAGGCTGCACCTCCGCAGAAACCGATCTGCTCCATGCAGAGCCCCAGCTCCCCACCCAGCTCTTCCTTCTGAGCTGAGCGATCGGGTTGCCCTCCTGCCTCCGACACAGACAGACAGCTTCCTCCTGCAAACAGTCAACAAACAAGTGTCTCCAGTTCAACAGGCAGCATAGTTACAGGCTCCTGCAAGGAGACTGCAGTAGTTTGCGGTGGTACTGCGTGTTTCAGTGCAATGTTTCTCAGCTTGCCAGTCTGCAGATTGGTGCCAGGTTGCAGAGTCCTGTCCAAAGCAGCAAGCTCCTAGCTGAAGCAGGGTTTTTTCAGGCTCAAGGTATGATCAGAAAGGCCTGATGGAGGTGCCTGCATTCATGCTGAGCAGCTCGGTCATAAACCTGGAGTCTTCTGGAGAGGGAGGTTGCAGTTCCCTCATCTCCTGGGAAATCTGTGTGCAATGGCAGAAGGGTGGCAAGGTTGAAGGGGAGAGAACTGTAGACACGTGGTAGCTCTCGGATCTGGATTTGGTGTTTTCAGTTCTCTTCTCTTGCCAACCAAAGGAAGAAAGGGAGACCAGAGTCTTCCCTTTCTCTTTCTGTCCAATACCCCTGCTTGTGTGTTAACAAAATGGAACCCAGAGGCTTCCACTTGCCAAATAGCCCATGGCATCCTGGCGGTCACTCGCTCCCCACTGATGTTACTGGCACCAAGAAGCTGGTGGGCATGGGAGGTGGCTTCCTGCACAGAGGTGGGACAGGCTGGGGGCTCCTCTTCCAGATGTGAGTTGGAGGGGACAGCGGAGAGCAGTGGGGCTGGGCACTTAGCTCCATCAGTGTTTGGTGCTGCAGCGGTCCCTTTTCTGGGAGGGAGCACAGATCTCATGGCTGGGGAGAACAGGGAAAGGGGAGGCTGAGAAAGGGGGCATGGGTATGGTGTTTGCTTCAGGATGGAAAGCAATGGCAGAGACAGAGGAAAGGGTGGAGCAAAGGAAGGAAAGGAGGAGCAGAGGGGAAGAAACAAACCTGTAGGCTGAAATGGTAATAATCTGCTGGATACTGCTGCACCCTAACTCCCAGGAATGCTGCTCCAAGGCCCTGTCACCATGTGGGGATGTTTGCCTGGTCCCGCACTGCCATCTCTGCTCCTGTGCCAAGCCAGCTGGCCTGCCTGGAGCTCTGGCCTTTACGGCTGTTGTGAAGAGAGGCAGGACACGTTTGCTTTTGGCTATCATGTGCTTTTTTAAAGAGGGTGGGAGTTCCTCCCCTTGAATTCCTGGGGCTGGTTTGCCCCCCGGTGTCTCTGGTTTTTGTGACTTGGGGGGCTCTGCAGAGCCAGGGTTGTGGCCCTTAGCTGGGAATGTTGACCTGTTGGCAGCTGTTTTCCTGGGCTACGTTGTGCTTGCCAGCCTGGCCTTGAGATGAGCCAAAAGATTTCCCAGCACAGTCACGTGGGATGGGCATATACGATACAATGTGGAGGTGCCTAGCGCGGGCACCTCTGGGAGTACCTCCCGTACCCAGCATCTGGTTCATCTGAACAATGTGCTGCACTTGGGTCAGAGCCCTCCCCGTGCCCAGAACACCAGCTCTGTACGGGTCTCGGGCTCTCCCTGCGCTGCTGTTTCCTGATTAAACTGTGAGTTTAACTTCAATGGATCAGATCAAAGCGAGTGTCTCCCACTGTCTCTCCAACAGTTGTTATCTTGATCCCTTTTCCTCCTTCCCCACTCTGTCTGCCTAAAGCTGAGCCTCTAATTTTAGACTGAGGAAGATAATTGAGGGTCAAAAAAGATTGCTATATAATTTTAACTTTTTTTTTTTCAGTGGTTGGGGTAGGAGGCAAAGTTAGGAGCTCCTTGCCCTCAAACCTTTGTATTGAGGGAAAGAAGGACATAGGGGAAGGAGTGAGCTGGTACAGTCTGCTCTCTGCAGAAGTTGTTCTGTTTCTTTGCAGTTAGCTAAAACTATGAGTGTAAAGGCATAAACTACTGTATTTCCTTTGCAGATCCTATTGACCGAAGAGTTCGTAGAGAGAATGCTGGAAGATTTAGAAGATCTGAATTCTCCAGAGGAAGTAAGGCTGCGTCATTCCCATATCTCCCATGTACTGTCCCAGAGACCTCAGCCCGTCCTGCAGCTTGCCTTTGATCCTCCCCTCAGCTCACAGGCTGCAGCCCTGCCCCATAGACTTGAGGCCTTGCTAAACCTTCACATCTGCTGTGAACTAAGGCATTGAGAGAAGGGATTGCAAGAAATACAAGGCAGGGATGGGTATTAAGGGACTCTCTGCGTTTCCTTTCTGCTGGCATCTTTCCTAACGTGGTATCTGAGTGCCCTGAATCAAAGCAGTGCAGCCCCTGGGCCAGGGGCTCCAGGGTCCTTGATGCCGTGCATAGAGTCCTCAGCAGCATCTCTAGGCACATCACCTTCCCCACTTTCAGAAAGGGTGAAAGCGGTAGCAGCACATTTACTGCTGAACAATCTGTTGTAGGGGGCCTCCTTTTTTGAGTTTGGGGAGCAGGCGGGGGCTTTTTCACATCTGCTACTTGGCCTTTACCTGCTGCCCCTGCACAGCGTGCAGAGGACCATCACCAGCTTGGAAGCGTTATAGCAGCAGCCAAGGGAGCTTTATAAAGCTTTGCTGTGCGGTACTAAACTTCCCCCTGCCATGTGATCTCTTCCTGGGGAACATTTAACACCCTGTCTCCCATGCATGCCATATAAATATTCTGCTTGACTTCAAAGAGCAGTGGCAGAAGTGACATGTAATATTTTTAATCCCATTTTTTACAGCTCCCTGCAGATTCTAAAGAAACTTTCCTTGGCTTGTAGAGCAGCCCTCCCATCCCTTGCCCTGCTCCCCTCCCCCCAGGAAAATCTCAGGGCTCTAATTGTTTAATCCAGAGTTGATTTAATGCCAGGGTGTTCTTCACTGTGTGAGTGAGGGGAGCACACTGTTGGCTGTGCAGTGACTTTCAGGCCAGCTTTTATCCAGTTAAACCTAATCCAAAGCTCATTTTTGCTGGTGACATGGAAGCCCAGGAACACTTTGGTTTGAAGGCCCTTCAGTTAAGGCTTTGGATGGCTCATGTTCCTTCACTCTCCACTGAGAGGCAGAGGCAATGAGCGTGGCAGCTCCTGGCACAGTGACCGGGTGTTCGGTTCCGAGTTACTGTGACTTTGCTAAATTAAAAAGTGAAAAACAAACAAATGCAAAGGATGACTTCTCCAAGAGGATTGCTTTGGAACCACTCCTGTTTATAAAAAGGAAAATACTTGAGATGAAATGTGATCTTTCAGCATCCAGATTCCTCCAAGGATTTGTAACTTGCAGGATCCCAGTTTGGGCCAACTGAAGGCGTTCCTCAGCAGCCCTGACTGTTGCTGTTGATATTCATGTGCTAGAATGAAGCACTGCAAGGAGAGTCTTTCCTTTGCTGCATAAAGAGCCACCTGTGTTAAGTGAAATTAAGTGAAATGATCTGTCTGACTATCTTTAGCATGTTTTTCACATACCCTAGGCACTGAACTCAGAAGAATCCCCTGGGCAGTGTAGGGCCACTAGATTATATGGTACAAGCTATACACAGGGCTTGAGTTTAAAAAAAACAACCGTAAGTGGGACTTGGGCTGTTTATGTTTCCTAGAGGAGAAAGAGTGGGAGTTTATGGTAGCCACTATCCTGAAGGATCCTCCTGCCATGCTGCCAGATCATGGGTCAGACCCTGAACTGCCAGCCCGGCATACTAAGGTCAATGGGTACCAACTGCAGGTTACCCTCGTACACAGCTGCAAATGGAGCAAGGTCAGGAGAAAATTCATGTTGAACCGCCCTTGCTGCAGAGCAGCCAGCTGGAGGGGATCTCCTTTAACAGGAACCTGTCACTGAGCATGTGTTAATGTCCTTCAGAAACGGGGCGCTTGTGGGAAGAAAGACAAGTAATTGGATAAAGATGGATGATTCGCAGGTCACTGTCCCCTTGCACCAACTCTCTAATTCATGTAGCCCCTGGGAACCTTATGGCACTGCTGGCCTTGGTCTGAGGACTCTGCTAGGAGAGGACCACTGTATCTGTAACTGTTCTGAATTGTCACTGGTGGTGTGGGATCCCAGTGAGATTCCTCCCTGGGAGTCCTGTTGGGGCGTCAGGCAGTGCTACACCACGGGTGCAGCAGAGTTTTAAAACCAAAATCATCCTGCAAACCAGCTTGCAGAGCTGTCCCCCATGGGTTTTGGACTCTCAGTCTGGGTGCTGGGATTGTGTGAAATGCTTGTCCATCCAGCTGTGGGGCAGATCTGTAGCCTAAAAGATTCCACACCCCACCTCCCACACACACCCCCCAGAGCTGTTTTTGAGAGATCTGTGTGAATGCATGGGCCCTGGTCAAGGGTGGTTGTGAGAAGGTTTGGTGGTAAGGCTTCTTGGACCTCTATCCCCACACAGTCATGATTGGGATCAGAGATGTTGGGGTGACTTTCCAGCCTAAGACAGGGTGCCCTGGAGCAACATCAGGATGGGAACAGTGCACTTGCCTTGTTTGGGAAACATTGGCCAGAGACAGTGCAGTGTAAACCAGACTGGGGCAAAAAATCTCTGTTCCCTGTGCTTCAATCAATGTTTGCAAAACAGCCTGAGCAGCCGAGTGCCTGTGTGAATATGAGACATTGTATGGGTGCTCTGCAAAGCCTTTGTACCAGAGGTGGGTAGGGCTGGAGCAGAAATGCTGTTCAGGCACGCTGGCTCTCCCCAGCCACGATGGCACAGTTTGCCTTCCCAGAGCTGGTGGCCATTTGCAAGCCTGTCAACCAGCAGAGCTGCGCTAGCTGACGTGCATCCTACCCTGTACGAGCAAGAGTTTGAAACCTGCCATAAGACTCCCTTTAAAGCAAAGAGGGGGCTCTGGGGGCTGGGGTAGGTGGAAGGAAAGGCACATGGTCAGATAGGAGGGGAGATACTTGTGCTGCAAATTTTTGGAGAAGTCGGGGGGCGAAATGGTGATGGGGGCAGAAACCCTCCAGAATCCGTCTGATGAAATAAACAGCACTTGGGCTGAAAACTCAGAACTTTATTTTGGCAGCTGAGGCACAGGCCACGTTATCTAACGTCCACTGCTATCCAAAACATACTGATGGGGAAATGTTTTCTTAGTGGCCTCTTGTTTTAAAAAATAATAACATGGGGCTGCCTGCCTTTGCCACGATTTTGTTTTTTCTGTGCAGGTTGCAGTGATATACATTAACTGATACTCTTTACTGTCTTACAGTTTAAACTTCCAAAGGAGTACAGCTGGCCTGAAAAGAAACTGAAAGTTTCCATCTTGCCAGATGCCGTGTTCGACAACCCGCTGCATTAGAGCTGAATTACACCCTTCTAACAACTGGGAGAGCCAAGTTACTGTCCATTACCCAGTGACTCACAGGATAATTAATGCAGTAAAAACTCTGCCTGCAAATAAAAGAGTTTGCTGCACAACCACTGCAAGCAGAAGAGGAGCTACTCAGCACCAGCCCAGACCGAACTGAGCCCTTTCCTTTATCCTTCCCAAGGCTGAGCTCTCTGGGAACAGCCTGCGTATGTGTGAGTGCGAGTGAGAAATATTTAACTATGAAAATTAGTAGTAAGAATCCTTTCTCCTAGCTACAGAACTCCCCTCTGCCTTAGCCCAGGGTGTAGACGCTCTGCACGCCTGTATTTACACATGCATTTCTGCCAGGTGTGAGCCTATAATCCATGGATTAAATGTTCTTTACGTGACTCTGGAGTCCTTTTGTTAGCCAAAATTTTACTGACTGCAGAACTGTTCTTCCATGTGCTATTTTTTTTTTCTTTTCAGAAACGGAATGGTATTTCCCCTGTTTAAAGGAGGCCAAAAGCTCACATGCTTGAAGCTGAACAGATTTAAAGATGAACTTTCTAGTTCAGTCAAGAAAAACAAACCCAGATCCTCCCTGCCCTCAAATTAGGCATGTTTTAAGTGTTGGTCTTGGTGCTATTAGCTATGGTATCGCTGCAAACAGAGGCAACTTTATTCTCGCGCATCCTGTCCTTGTGCCTGAACCCCAGGGAAGGTCGCAACCTCTGGTTTTGCACAAGCAGGAGGAAGAAAGCTACCGGGGCGGGGGAGATCTCCTGTTTACAGTGTGTTTATCTTTAAAGAGATACTGTCAAGTATTTTTTCCTTGCTATTGTACAGAATTTGAGAAGCTAGAAAGGACCATTTGTTCACAGGGACAACTTCAGCAGCTCTGCAGGATCCAGGGGGCTGCTTGAAAGCGTATGAAATGGAGATCTCTGCTGTCCTGGCATAGCGGAGAGGAGTCTCAGCCTCAATAAAGCCAGCTATTCTCCCTGTTCCAGCAGGGTTGTGCCCTAGTGCAGCTCAATTTTCCCCTCTAGCCTCGCTGTGGTGGCTCTCGTTGTTGCTGACTTCCCTCCTTTCAGACAGATTTGAACTGTAAAGCATCAAAATCAGTTTGAAAAGACCCTCTCTCTAGATCTGTGTGGCTTCCTCCTTGGAGCAAAACGTTGTATGCGGAGGAGACGGTCTCTGCAGGGTCAGGTTGTGTCTCTGCATCGAGATGCTGGCTCCTGTGGATATGCTGCAGCAAACCACCGCAGGCTTTGCCCCCTGCTGCTGTTGCAGGTTGTTTCTGATGCATATTCCCCAGCCTTCCTCTGCCCATTGTCTTTTGGTGATGACTCTTCACTCCTTGTCAGGGGAGATGCAGCTTTCCTTCCACCCCTTTCTGCCTACAAGATAACTTGGCGATTTATACACAATTGCTGTGTGATCATAATGCAAGTATAACAAAAGCTTTTAACACTTAACTCCCCTGATCAAACAGGAAAGTCCAGGAGGCCTCACAGTACCCCAGGGTTGGTTTTCTGTTTGTTTTCTGATTTAATTTCTTCCTGGCACAGTCAGCTTTGATGTTTTTTGCATATATTTGAGACTGGTTAATGTTGGTCAAGAAGCAGAGCTAGGAGCCACAAAGCTTTCCTTGGACTTGCTACAGAATTCCTCTGTGGCCTCAGGCAAGTCACTCAATGTGTCTCTGTGCAGAGAGGGTGATTATTGACTAGAGGGCTGTAGGACCTACCGAAGCATGCCAGGGTTTGCAGGGGAGGGCGTGCTTTGTGTACAAAGTAGTATTTGTATTATTATAATTGTTGTTATATTATAATTTAAGGCAGGCCAAATGCAGGGTCCAACACTGCTCGGCAGAACCTTCCTTTCTGCAAAGCTACGAAAGCAATTTACATGTAAATGAGTTTGTCATTTTGTCTGAACTCAGAGGATCATCTTAAAATCCTGCTGCGAAAGAACAAACTTTCAGATATCTGCATGTGACAGCCAGAGTGATTTCTGTGCTGTGGCAGACTGCATTCATCCGTGGGATCTCTTGGCCAGTTTTCATTGTCCTGGTTAGCACTAAGCATCCCTTCTGCACTGTAGATGTATATGCAGGGGACAGCGTGGGTGAGAAAGCAGCATGAAAATGTACCAGTCCAGCTTCAAAAATGACATGCCCAAGTGTCCCACCACAAGATTATGAACAAACAGATGATTGTGGCAGTTGGGAAAAAGGCAAGGGCAGCAACTACAATTTTGTCCCAAAGCCATCCGCCAACAGTAGTCCATGGGCTGCTCTTGTACGAGCTTGCTGGGGGTGCCTGCAGCAGAGCTGGCCCATTGCCATGATGCTGGCTGCTCTTCCTTGTTTCCAGATGCTAGCTCTCATTAAAAGGAGCTTAAAATCCACATCTTGGTGGAGAAGGGACATTTGGAAGGTCAATTGTTGCTGTTCCTGCAGAGATCAGCACGGGGCAGAGAGAAGTCCATCAGACCCTCTCTGGGCTCTGACACACATCTGGAAAGCTTAGGACCTCCTGCCCTATGAACTCTTTGAGCCTTTGCAGCGGGGATGTGGTGCTGTACGCAGGGAAAGCACCTCCTCCAAGCTGGCTTGTGCTCCAGTTCTGCTTTTCTTGTGTGTATGTTTTCCTCACCATATTTACTCTCATCAGACGCCCTGGGTTGGGTTTTCATTGACTTCAGAGGGAGCATGCTGAATGCATTTGAAAATCCACCCAGTATCCTTGTGTATGTGTATTTTTGTTCCATGTCATGTATTTATATATAGTTCTGTGTATTTGAGTTATGAACAGGTGGCATGCCAGAAATCTCTATTTCTGAGACACTTTCTCACAGATCTTTGCTGGTAGCCAGATAACAATTGAGGAGAAGGTTTGAAGGGAAGGAAGTTAAATCTTCCCATTTAGTTAAGGGGAAAAATATTAGATAAATAACTGCTAAAATAGAAATCTCTGTCTTATTGCTAGACCAACTGTAAGAGAGAAACTGGTGAAAGTCAGCCCTTAAGCTCCAAGCTTGTGTCGCTGCCTCTCAACAGTTATTTAAGAATAAGAAAGTTGCGTGTTACTCAGTATCGTGAAGAGCTGTGCACCCACAGGACCTCCCCTCCCCTGATTCACATCAAGTTTGCAACCATGCCAAAGGCTTACTCATTGGCAAGTAAATGAGATTTCAAGTTTGGATGTTTTCATCTTGGGGCAAGAGGACATGCCTGTGTGTGAAGGAAATGGAAAAGAAACCGTTGTATTTTAGTGAGCAAGTAGTTTGAAAAAGGGAAATGCATCAGTGTCAATAAACACCACGTTTTTTTTCTAGTCCAAACTTGCTGAGATGGTAGGTCCACTAGTGCTGATTTTTTTCCAGATTGTGTAGAAGGTCTGAAGCAGGATTGTATGAAACCAAAACCTTTGAGGCTTCTGTTGGCTAAAGATAGTAATGGAAATGAACACAATTTAGAAGCAGCAAGTAGAGGTTTTCTCCCTCCTGGAGAAATCTTGCGATGCAGATCGATAGGGATATTTCCAGAGATGAAGAGCCTTATGGCAGACCTGCAGAGCCTTGAAAATCCAACATGTGACAGCAATTCTGAAACAAGAGAAGTCCCAAAAGCCAGGACTACTCTCCTTCTCAACTTGTGATTAAAAACAGAAGAAGGAATGTATAGTTTCAATATTAAAGTATGTGGGATACGATCTGAGCAGAGCAGTCAGTCTTGTAGCTGATGTGACCTACAGTGATATTTTCAGTGGCTTAGATAGGTGGTGCCTGCTGTGTATAATGTCTTTGAGGATGGTGATATATTGGTTTTACTGTACATAGATTTGCCAACAGTGATTTGAAATGATATTCTGAAGCTCTTCACTTCAAATATTCAGTTGCTCTTGGATGGCTTTTGAAATGACACCATCGGGTCATCAAATGGTCTTTGAAGAAGTGGGGGTTGTGTTGTTTTTCATCTGTGACCAGTAGAAATATTTAGGGGGTGTAGCTTTTAAAAAAAAAAAAACAGTTGAAAGTGATGCTTGGCTTGGAGGGGGCAGATTGCTGGGGAGAGGTTGTGTGGTGGGGGAGCAAGTTAGCAGGCTCCCTCCTGCACCCACAGCTCCGGCTTGTTCAAGGCAGTGCAGTCATTATGCATCTCAGGCACTGCAATGGGAGCTAACGTGGGTGCAGGGAAGTTAGAAACCAAAGTGAGAATCATCAAGGCCTCAGCACAGCATGGGGGGCCTGCAGGCAAGTCCTCGTTTCTGTGCCAGGACCCACTGAGGTCCTGCATTGGTGCAAGGAGCTGGCCATGCACATCCTACTGCATGTTCACACTCTGGCCTGTACCCGCCGCTGATGGTAGAGACTGCAAATGGCTGCGTCAGCTGCATCTGAGGTTGAGTCAAAGATGGGGAGTGGCAATGTGGCTGCTTCAGTCTCCTTTGTTATTCTGGTTAGTGTGAGGTGGGGAGCGGAGCTCGTGCTCCGCTGCCCCTCATGAGAACCTCCAGGCTGGTCACTGAGTGAGCTTTATTGCTCGCCCACCGTCCGCTCCCTTCATCAAATGTCCCCCCAGCTCCTCACAAAAACCTTTCTCAGATGCTTCACTGGAAAATGTTTGGCTGACTGCATGCTTCGCAGGACGCTGTGTTAGACGACAGGTCGGCATGGGATCACGGCTGCTCGGCTGTTTATCTGTCCTGATGACTACTCCCTCCTCCTAGGTAGGCATGTAGAGTCCATGACCCATTTTGCCGGCTTCTGTCTGGCTGGGGCAAGGCAGCGTCATGTCAGGTGGGGAGAAATGGTCCGCAGACCTTCAGGTCAGAGGAAACCCTTAGACCTGTGTGTCTGATTGTCCCCTAGCCCAGGGCACAGCCTTGCACCCTGTGGCTCTGCTGTATGAAGTCTTGGGCTTCAGCTCCTACAACATCACAGCCAGGTGAGGAGAGGGTCCAGCAACATGAGAGCCCTTCTGCCTCCCGGGGACTTGGTCCTCTACGTGACTGCCCTCCATTTAGAGTGTATGTTGTGCCTTAATTCTCCCCGTGAGTGAAGCTGTGAGGGCAGATGAATTGTCGAGCAACCGGGAATCCCTTTCTGTGCATCTGTCCCTATCGATAAATGCCAGCCTGTGCAGCAGCCAAACTGTATCCAAAACAATCTCGAAATGCACATTTGCCAGTGGGGTTCACCTCCCAAGATTTTAAAGCTGGATTTAGGTCTCTGGGACCGTGGCAGTTTTTAACGAGCTCTGTAGCAACCTACTATTTTTATAACATTTTTTCTGTTGTGTAGTGTTTGCTTCTTTTCTTTTCTTTAAAAAAAAAACAACCCTTGTGTTCTACATGAGTCCAAAATTTCAAATGGAGAATAAGCCTGAGGTTGCAAATGTGTTTTAAACCCGGCCCCGCATTGACCTGTCTCTCTCAGGCAGTGAACCTGTCGTGTGTCGTGCTTCACCACCTCTTCATTTCTACCATGATTCTGTTTCCCCTAAAATGGCTGACAGACCATAAAATCATCATAAGTGGCACATCAGTTCAGAGACATCATTTCTAGTCTGCCGTGAAGGTAGCCCCTTCCCTTTCCCTCGCTGAAAGACCACGGCATCATTCACCGTTCAGCTCATAGGGCCCTGATAGCAGGAGAGGAACATCAGCTCAGAAAGGGCTGCACATGGCAGATGTGGCTGGCCAGTGCCTGGTTGTTTTTAAACTGTCCTGACGATGTGTCTCCCCTCTTTAAAAAGAGGAAGAGAGAGGGGAAAAAACCCAATCTCGAAAAGCCGGAGGAAAATTTCCAGCCGATTGTTGTGTTTTGCAAACACTGGTCTTTTCTCTCGCCTTCTCTCTCCACTCCCGGCGAGGCTGGAGATGAAAATGGCTCCTTTGTTCCTTTCCCTGGGGCCCAACTGCAGCGAAAGTGCGGCTCCGGAAACCCTCTGCTGCACGAGCGGCGAGGGTGGGAGGGACCGAGCTGTCGCCGTGTGCGGTAGGTCCTACATAAATACGGCATGTGTTGACAATGCCGCGGGCAGGATGGGCGCAGAAGGACTTTGCCATGCTGGCAACGAAGCTCCTGCACCGTTCCTCCTGCGGCAGCAAGCGGGCTGCGAAACCCGCAGGGGGCAGAGGAAGGGGAGGTGGGTGTGAGTGGCCGTGTCATCCCAGCAGTGACTGATCACGGGCTGGGGGGCTCTGGGCCCTTTTGTTCTTGGCTTATGGCTTTCCCCAAAGTGGCAATTTGCAGCCCCATGGAAGCAGACGGCATCCCGCTGGGGGCTTATACTGATGCCCTGGCCCCTGCGCCGGGATGCTCCCTGCACCCATGCGGCCCTGGCGTCCCAGTGCTCCGTGTTTGGCCACGGTTATGCTCCAAACCCAAGTTTAGTCATTCAAAACCCTTCTCTCATCCAGCCCAGGTTGGACACGCCGGCTTTTCCCTTTTTTTAAAGGGGTGGATGTTTTTTCTGCTCACTGGGGATGCTACTTGTTTTGTATGCTGGACGGTTTCTGCAAAACCTAGAGCAAAGGCAAGCTTCCCAGGGTGGAGGACATGTGGGGCAACCGGGACCGCAGCGAACCCTGACCGCTGGGGCTGCCCTCGGAGCCCGGAGGTGAACCTTTCTGTAGTTCAGCCGTGTGTGTGTGCGAGTGTGTGCGGTCTGCGTGCGCAGGGTTGTGTCGAGCGAGGAGCCCAAGGATGCTACCGACGGGGCTGGAAGGAGCCCGCGTTTCTGCAGCCGGTGTATCAGTACCTTGTAGATGGCCTTTCTTCCCCCTCCCCTCCTCCTTTTTTTTTATAAAAGACAAAAAACAAATGGAAAGCTAAACTAGCAGAGGTTTTTAAATATTTTATATTAGTTTCTAATGTAAATTCTTACATTGTTATTGCAGTGCTGGGTGTGTTTCGCCTGCACGTGACTTTTTGTAATATTTTTGTGAATCACTAAACGTTTTTTTCCTCTCGTGTATTCTAAGTGCATTAAACGTATTTGCAGAATTGTCAGTGTCCTTCTCTGCGGGTGACTCGGCAGGACCGCCTGCCTCTTGCTCAGCCCCGCAGCTGCCTCGGCAGCCCCTTCTCCTCCTCATTGGCACCTTCTCCCCCTGGGCCTGGGGAAGCAGGGTCTGTCACCCAGACCTCCTGAGTGCAAGCGTGGGAGAGAAAGGGATCTTCCTTTTCCCAAAAAAACTCAGCAAAACGACCGGTCCTGGGCCCCACCAGGTGCAGGATCCTCCACAAGCATCTGCCGGTGAAACCCCTTGAGCCAAGGCAGCCTGAGCGCCCTGACAGCTGGGGTTTTCCATGCTGTTAGGACAAGCTGGGATGGGGAGTGCTTGCACGTGGGTCCGAGGACGCGGCCGGTCGGCCGAGGGATGGCAACCTCATCTGCCGGCATGGGAAGGAGGGAGCCGGGGTGAGTGCCGGGTCAGGTCCACACTCCCGTCCTCTGCCAAGTGCCTCTTGGCTTCAGCGGGATTTGCGGGGGTGTGGATGTGCACACGGAGACCGAATATGTTGGAGAAGAGACACAGCAAACACTTATGAAAAATTATTACTGAGCTAATGTTGCAATGATTTCCCAGTAACGCAGAACGATTTTGCAGTAATCTTTTTACACTCCTCGGTAATAAATTCCTTTAAGGTCAGAGAGAGGAAGATTGGAATATCTGGGGGGGAAGGGAGATCACTGTGCGCAGAAGAAGGGTGACAGGGAAGGGAAAAGATGCGTGGGGAGCCAAAATCCAGCTTTGGGCAGGTTTTGCAGTTGCTCTTCAGGGGTGTTATCTCATCCCTCCCTGCATTGAAAAAGGAGCAGTCAGCGGAAAGCGTTCCTGCAAGGATTTGTTTTCTTTTGAAGTTTGGGGTGAAAACCATCCTTTCCCAAAGAAGCTCTCCTGCAGCCCCATCCAGACAGGAACTGTCCCAGCCCCAAGGCAAAGCAGCAGGATCTCCAAGCACCATTGGTGCAGAGAAACCCATGCTGAAGGGAACGTGGCCATATCTCGGCCGAGTTTAATCACGTCACTTGAGGAAAACTTGCTGGTCAACTGGGATCCCCAGCAAGGTTATTTACCTGGGTGGGGACAGGGGGGACAAGAGGCTGCCTGCAGCTGGTCCCCTGGCCTGAGACCCTCCGTGCCTCTCGCCTTCCCAGGCCCTGAAGCATTTGCAAGCACCGGGCTGCCCCACTAGGACATCCCGGCAAGGACGGCAGAGCCAGGACCGGCCAGGGATGCTGCTGCTCACACGGTGCTGGGAACCCTCCCCACCAGCCACTCAGTTAATTTAATTCATGAATTAAATGATCCACTTTCACCATCCTTGCAATGGCCGGGCAGCACCCCCTTTGCAATGGTGCATCCCAGCTGATCCCTCTGTTCAGACCTAAATCCGGAGAGGACCAGGTGTCCCTGGGGACTACAGCACAGCAGAGTGCCCCTCTCCCACCAGCACCCTTCACCCCAAGCCCCACCACCAGCACAGCCATGCCTGGCCTGGGCAGCCTCACCACTCTGCCTCCACCCCAGTTGAAAGCACCTTCGGGCAGTGAATTTAATTAAGGTTTCTGAAAAGCGGTGTCTGGGAGCCCCTCCTGGATCTGTGGCTCTGAACTTCATTAGGAGCGGTTTGTTGCTAATAATGCCGGCAGCTTCTCTAATTAATAATGGAAGGACTGCGAGCAGATGCCAAGCCAGGAGAGGGAAGGGATTTGTTTGTTTATTTCTCTCCTCTGGCTTTTGGTTGGGGTTTTTTTGGAGTGCAGAGGGAGGGCTGGGGCTTGTTTCCCATCTGAAAAGTGAACGGCGGTGCCTGGGAACCTCGATGGGGAAGAGGGTGCACCTGCGGGGCAGGAGGGGGAGACGGGGTGGGATGGGAGATGGATCCCCACAGGGTGGGATGAGGGGGCAGCCCCATGGCAAGGGGCTCCCGCTCTGACGGTGCTCCCTGCCTGCTCAGGGCAGAGCCAATGTGGCCACTGGTTGTGCTGGACTTGGGCACCCAGGGATGGTCCTGGCACCCAAACCCCCTCCCATAGCATCAGCCCCACAGCATGTCCCTTCCCACAGCTCGTCCCACATCCCACGACATGTCCCCCAGCCCATGGTGGGATGGTGCAGCCATGGGAGGGAGGGGTTCCCCATGCTTCAGCCCACCTGGACCACAAGGATGTGTCACGCAGCACGCAGAAACATGGGCTCATGGAGGATCAGCATACCAGGTCCCTTTGGATTTTTCTTTTCCCCCTCTTTTTGCCTCATTTCTCTCCTGCTTGCTTTTTCACCGAGCCGGCATTCATGGCACAGCCAGCAGCAGCAGCACCTCGGTGCGGAGGAAAGACTCCCAGCACATCCCAGTGCACAGGACCTGACGCATTAACACCCCACACTTCTGGGGGCCCCGTGGCCAAGCCGTAACTGGAGAGGGGCCTGAAGCAGCTAGGCTGGGCAAGGTCCTGCTGCCTCCCCCTGGCACGGGATGAGCAACCCCAGCCCCACAGCCGAGCCTCAGGGACAGCGGGGAGCCAGCAAGCATCTTCACCCCGCTGCAAGCCACAGCCTCACCATCCGGCACAGGAAACCGGGACCTGGCAGGGGTGGGAGAAGCATCGTAGCAAAGCCCCTGCATGCTCCAGCTCCCTGTCTAGGAGCCCACAGCATGCCCAAAAGCTCCAGCTTCTCCAAACAGCTTTCGGAGCAACTGTTCCCACTGTCAGGCAGAGTTCACACTGGAGAAAAAATGGCCTTATCTTGCCCTGACGCCTCATTGCTCATGCTAATTGAAGCAGCGGATAAGACGGGCCACGGCAGCACGGCCTCAGTGCGGGCTCTGTCCCCTCAGTCCCCCCACTGCTTGCCTGCAGTAGGGATGCCCTGGCTGCAAGTGCGTTTCATGCAGAAGTCATAGCTGCAGCAGCTTTCCAAAAAAGCATAGTTCAGGTTTGGTTTTGTTTTTCCAAGGGGAAAAGAATTTTTAATGCCCTTTCCCATCCTTCATGTTTCCTCACACTTTCCATGCTCTGCCCACAAATAACCCGCTGGAGGGCAGTGAGCAAGGCTGCCCCGTGCTGGAGATGCTCCTGCTGCCAGAGATGGGGTACCCACTCCAGAGGGGCTGGGGAGCAGGGAGAAAAGGGGAAAGTATGGTTAAATATTAAAAAACCTCCAGGAGTGTCCAAGGCCAAGGCGACCAGGAAGACCCAGTTTCCCACCCAGGCTGGGATCATCCCTGTCTGCTTAATGCACAAATCCCTTCTCTGGCTCTTAAAAACGCTGGAGCAGGCACGGGACCGCAGCACCTCATACTCCCCGCTTGTTTTTTGGACAGGAAAATTATCCAAAGCATCCGGCAAAAGGGGAAAAATAAAGGCAAAAAGGGCTCAGAAGCAGGGGGGCTGGCAGGGCTGCACGGCGGGGAGCATCCCGGGGGCGTAGGGCAGCGTGGCAGCCTGCCCGGCCCCGGTACAGGCAGCCGAACAATAACACGAGGCGTCGGGAACACGCTCGGCGGTGGGAATCCCAGTCCTTGCCTTAAAAGGAGATTTCGGGGGATGCTTTTATTGGAAAATTGTTTTCTGATTATTCAGCTTATTGAGAGTTTTATTTCGTTATTTGCAACATGACACGAGGGGGGCTTCGGCTACGCATGAACAACGACAGCCAAGGATGTTTCCGTGGATTTCCAGGCCAGAAGAGCTCATTAAATCATGCCATTTGACCTCCTGTGTTCACAGGCCGGAGAATTTCACCCAATTCCTCTCACATTGAGCCCAATACCTTGTGGTTTTGATTCAAGCGAGCGGTCCAGGACGACATCCTTTCTCGGCTCAATGACTTATTCAAGAGAGGAAGAATCTGCCACTGACTTCCCTCTGCCGTTTGGACTGGTGGGAAAAGAAACCCTGCACCCATGAGAGCAACACCCTGCTGCTGACATTTCTGATGCAGTGGCATTCTGCTTGCTTTGAACCTTTTTCAGATGAAGGGGGATGCCCACATCGCCCCTTGGCCAGCGCCTCCCGTGCAGATGTGCTTTCTGAGCCGCATGGATTAATACAGATAAATAGCAGGATCCCTCCCAGTCTGCCATTAGCGAGCAGCTCAAGAGTTAATAAACTTTGAACAGATGTGACCAACATGTCAAGACACGAGAAGTACGTGGTATGGATGTTTATAAGTACATCGACAGAAGGCATTCATAAAAGGTTATAAACCGTGGTAATAAGCAACCCATCAACTTGTTTGGACTCTAACACTTGATTAACCATTTATTAAAAAGTGCAGTAATCATTTATAAGCCATAAGTGGGACCGAATGTAAAGTACGACTCTTTATGTTAATAGATGCCTCAAGAATTTCCTCTCCCTCCATGCCGTGTTTTGGGTGGTTAAAGGCTAACCCTGGCCGCTGGGCACCCCAGCCCCTCCTTTGTGGCATGCTGGGGCCAGATTGACTCCGAGAGCCTCCATGGAGGGGGCGCAGGTGCCCCCACCCCAGGTTTGGCAGTGCCCCGGGATTTTGCTCATGGGGAGCCCTGGGTTTATTCTGGCTGGGCTCTGGGTGACCTCCACCAGCGCCTGAGCATCCCTCTGGAGACCCCAGGAGGGACCTGCCCGGGTGGTTCGGGGCCACCCCAGCAGCAGGGAGGGACAGGCAGAGAGGCGTTCGCTGCCCGGTGGTGCAGTCAGGAGCACCAGATGGTGGGCAGCCAGGGAAGCCTGGCAGCTCCCCGGGGAGAGGAGGTTCCACCGGTGGCTGCGCAGGCAGGAGGAGCTCGGGCACTTCTCCCAGGCTTTCCTGGCACAGCCCAGCACCAGCCCTGCTGCCCACAGGTCCCCATCAGAGCCCAAGGAAGGGCTGTGCAGGTACAGTGGGCACCAAGTTCTGAGCTGAGCGGGGTGGATCAGGGACCAGGGATTGCAGAGGCTTTAAAACCACCTGCCTCGTGTCCCTGGTGCCCTGGGGTGGCCGGGGGAAGGAGCAGAGCACAGGGAGAGCAGGTAACCTGCTCCCTGCATCCCCCTGCACACGAGTCAATCCAAGCCCCAAGCTGCCGACGCACTGGGATGGGACGGAAACGCCTCCAGTGCAAAGGCAGCTTCATCCTTCTGTCAACAGGACCCTCCTCTTTTGTTTGCCATCACACTCCTACCCCCAGAGAGACCATGTTTTCTTTTCTGGTGTCTTAATGAGACCTAAACCCATAATTGCTCCCATTACACAACCAGGAGTGACAGTTTATTAGCAATACTTCCTGACCTAATTTACACTGATACCCTCGTGCTCTTCCCTTTGCTCTGGGCAAACAGTCCTTTAGGCTTTCGGAGAAGAAGGAGAGACCCGGCAGTGGGGGATGCATGGACAGCCCCTGCCCTCGCCCTGCCTCAGTTTTCCCCGGCTGCACCAGGCCGGGACTCAGCGGTACTGCTGGACTCGGGCGGCTGTGGGTTTGAGGGTCGCATGGGGCACGGCGGCAGCAGATGCTCTGCCCTTCAAAGGAAAGCTCGGTAGCTGCCTGGTGGGGGGCTTTTTAGCACGCGTGTGGCACTGGGTCATTTGGCTGGAGCTGGCTTTAACTGCAGGGAGCATGCAGAAAAGGAAGAGGAAGGCTGAGAAATCGCTCCGGAGTGAAGATGGCAAAGGTTACACCTCGGCCCAGGTGGGGACCACAGGGGCCTTCTGGTGGGAGGGTGGCTGAACCAAACCACAGATGGGAACAGAGGCAGTGGGATCGTACACTGCTCCCACCCTCAGGCTCTCATGATCGGATCTGGGGCCGGCAACTTCATGTCCCCAAGCTCGTTGCTGGGCTGGCAGAGCCAAGGAGCTACATCTTTCCCCCAGGGAGATGCCCAGCTATGGTGCGAGGTGCTGTGCCAGAGCTTGATGCACCAGGCAAAGGGCTGTGCAGCGGGAGAAACAGGGCCACCAGTAGCCACAGGCTTGGGGCAAAGGGATGCTGCTTTCTGCCTTGGATTTGCAGGCAGCGAGGGGTGCATGTGCGGGACCCTGCACCCCAGCGAGGGGACAGAGGCACGGTGAAACAAGAGCCCCAGGGCAGGAGGGCTTGCACCACTGCCCAGGAGGCTGTAAATCCTGGCCTTGCAGCTACAACACAGACCAGGTGGGAAATCCCTTAAAAAGTGACTAACTGCATCACAGTCTGGGCTTAGGGCAGCACCAGCCTGGATGGGGCTGTGGGAGCAACCAGAGGGATTTGCTCCCGGCATCACCTTTCCCTGCCCTGCCCCACGGTGGGAGATGCACCATGTGGGGGTCTGCCAGCATTTGCTAGCATCCCTTCCTGACCCTGTTAAGACAAATGAGTTACTTTTAACCCCAGCCAGTACATTTTTCAGGGCACAGTGGTGAGGCTGCCCTGGAGCGGTGCCGAGGAATAAGAAACGCTGGGCAAACCCCAGGGCTGGCGGCTGCCTTGGATGCTCATACCATCCATCCTCTGTTAAAGGCTGCCTGCTGGCAGCCCGGCTCCGGCAGCACCTCTCCGACTGGCAGCAGAGGGTAAAATTAGACCGACTGAGCTGCATTTTTTTCCCCTCGGCGGCCCAGCAAACTTTTACAGCTCTTCTGCCGGGTCCCGTCCTGTCTCGGGGGAAGCAGCCGCCCCAGCAGGGGGAAGAGCGGAGGAGCCCGTCTGGCCGCCAGTCTCCCTCGTGCTCAAAAAAAAAGAAAAAAAGAAAATTGTGCTGGGTTTTTTGTTTGGTTGGGGTTTTTTTTATATATATATGGAGGTTTTGTGGCTTTGACGCAGTTTCCTGAAAATCCTGCCTCATCCTGCCAGGGGCTGAGTGAATGCACATCCCAGCCCTCGGCGGTGGGGGAGAGAAGGAGGAGAAGCCAGAGAGGGAGAGAAGAAAGCCTTTGCCAAACTGGCCTGACCAGAATGTGACACAAGAGCAGGAAATGAGTCACGCCGGCAGGGCAGCTGCTCCCAGGCATTTGCATAGAAAGAAGCCCCACCAGGCAGGGAACCGCACCAGTCCTCGGCCCGGTTCCCCATGCTCCAGCCCCACAGCCGCTGGACCCACTGCTGTGCTTGCGGGCACCCATCGTCACCCTGAGGCTGGCCGAGGCAGCAAGCCCTGGAGCATCATCCCAGTCCCACGGCTGGCTGTGCAACCCTGGGTTTGGCCATTCAACCTCAGATTGGGTCGTTCCACCCTGGATTTGCCCCGGGACAAAGTGGAGCTCCCCTCCATCACCCCCCCATGCAGTCTCCCTTGGCCAGCCCTCACTATCTGCTTTGCCCCATGCTTTAGGCTTGAGGAGGAAGGGAGAAAGCCCAGCATTTTTGCTCCAAGAGGAGCCCCAGTTGCGCATCCATTGCACAGGGGCAAAGCTCTCCCAAGGGTCCAACAAGGGCATCACCAGCATCTACATCCAGCACACTGTCCCAGCTGCAGTGTCGGACGTGGGTGTTGCTGGATCCCAGTGCTTGGGTGGTTGGGGCAGGGAACCTGCTTTGTGTGCTGTGGGGACCAGGCTGCACACCTGGCTCCTGGTCCCTTTTTATTAATCGTAGAGGACAGGAGGTTTCCCCTGCAGATGCACTGTGCACACACATGTGCATCTTCCCCCAGCAGGTACCGGGCTGCGAGGATGCCAGAGCAGGCAGGTGACAGTGTGGAATGGACGAGTGTGACACCGCAGCGAGGACGTGCATGGGATGGCCAGGCACAAGCGGTACATGGTGGCAGCATGCCCTGGGCTGGGGCAGGGGGTGACCGGCTGTGGGGATCTCTGTGTCGTGCCTCCTCCATGGGGTTGTTTCCCTCCTCCACCCCAGCCAGGAACGGGGGATGACCACAAGCAGACAGATTTAGTGCTGCAAACCAGGCTATTGCCACACTCCATGCTCCTTAAATCCTTAAACCCAGTCTTAAAATTTCCACGAAAGCCTTCAACACATTAATCACATGGAGCAGGATGGAGGGAGCTTTCTCCATTGCCCTAAGCCACCTCACTGGGCTTATATGGAAGAGGGACAGAAGGGCAGTGATGGCTTCTCTCTGGCTCATTAATTGAGTTATAAATGACCCAAGAAGCACATCACTTTGTACTACTTTCAGAGGGCTCAAGGCTTCTGGGGAAGGTGCAGGGCTGGGTGCTGGAGCCCTCAGGATCATCCTGGGGATGGGGTGGTGGCAGGCAGGAAAGCTGTCACTTTAACAGCCAACCGCTCTGTAAATCTGCGGAACACCCTCCCTCTCCCATCAGCTTAGTAGGATCCACAGCCCTAAATAGCAAACAGAGTTTCTGTACGTCTGTGAGCTGGTTAAACATCACTTGAGTCTGCCTGGGAAAGCAGAGGCAGGTCCTCAATGCCAGCTGCCAGACACAGCCCTGCTCGTCCCCTGCCCGCAGTGACGAAGGCACCTCGGCTCTGCGGACCAGCCGGCACACCCCTGCTCCCCCGGGATGAGGTCCCTCTGCACCCGGTGATGCCACTTCAATGCCAGACCCTGGTGACAAGTGCCCGAGCGTCCGGGCTCTGCAGGGTGTGGGGCGATGCTCTGCTGGCCCTTTGTGGGTGGGTACCCGCAGCCCAGTTAGTGCTAATGGGGGCCTCAGCAGGGATGCTGACACTTTACCAGGGAGGCTGGTGGGGGCCATGGTCTCCCCAGGGCAGGGCTAAGGGCTGCCAAAGCAAGACCACCAGCGGAGGGGAACGATGGCCCAGCAGTGGCTGGGAAACCGAGGCTTGGGAGGCTGAGGTATGGACACCAGGACTCAGCTAAAAACCACCTCTGTGGCCCCTCGGCACGGGCTGGGGCACCCACAGAGGGCTGGATCTTGGTGGAAGAGAGCCCAAAGTGCGCACAGGCTTTCTGCAGCTTGCTCCTGCCAGTGCCCACCAGCCATCCATCGCTGGCAGGAGGGTGTTTGGGAGGTGCATGGGCAGGGAGTCCCTGCCTACAGCCCCCTCTGAGGCAGCTCCTGCGGGCTGTGAAAGGGTTGTGATGCCCAGCCTGGCTTTGGGGCTTCCCTTGCCAAGGGGGTTTCTCCAGGCTGGGCAGGGAGATGGCATCATCTAGATGCTAGTGTGACATCAGCAGGGCCAGTGCCGGTCCTAGGGCAGCGGGATTCCCAGCTGAGAGCAGGACGCATCTCTCAGCTTGGCTCAGCCCCATCCCATCCACCTTCCACTTTTAAATCCTGCTAAATACCAGACAGCTTCCTCAGCTCACCCGCAGCAGAGGGTATGGGGGGGCCCCGAGCAGCCCCTGCAGAAGAGCCTTGCCCTGCCCGAGGTGGGGACAGTGGCTGTCACTGGGGGCTGCCTGGTACTGCTTGTCTTTATGAAGAAGCGAGAGTCACGAATAGTTTTGCACTGACTTTTCGAGGAGAGGTTTGCCTCGGTGTGGGCTCGGCTGGCCGGCAGCAGCTCTGACGCATCCCATGCCGCCCTGCCCAGCTCCCACCGGTCCTGGCTGCCAGGCGGCTTGTAAAACCCCAGAGGAGACGTACAGCCCGCGGGCTTCGAGGCCTGGCAGAGGAATTACATGGCAAACCGCTCCCTTTGCAGGATTGGCACTCAAGCCCCGGGGAGCTGTAGGCTGGGTGTGCAGGGATGGCGGGGGGTGGCTGGGGGGAGATATAGGGTGAGCCCCTCTCCTGGCGTGGCTCAGCTGTGGGCTTTCCTGTGCAGACAGAGATCAGCCGGCTGGACCCAGAAATAGGTTTTATGGTGGCAAAGAGGCTGTGGGAGCCTCACCCAGAAATAAGAGGCGAGCGAGGCGTCCTGAGCCAGCCTGGGCACTGCACACCAGCTGCAGCCCCATCAGTGTGATGGGGTGTGCTGGGGTATGACGCTGTTATTATTTGTTATTATTTGTCCTGGGGCAGCACTTTGGGACTGTGGTGTGCTGGGCGTAATGCAGACGGCAGGTAGAGGTGTTCCCCGATGTCTGACTGAAGCATGAAGCAAGAGGAGACAGGAGGAGGCAGGGAAATGGGATGGGGGATCCCAAATCCAAAACCAACCCGAAGACAGCCGGTACCAATCACTCCAGCTCCTTCCCAGGGTGTCTCTTGGTAGGACCTGCTTGTGCACAGGGGACTCCTGTAAAGGAAAGTGTGGAAAGACCTGGATCACCCCCACCCTGGGTGTGCTCTAGGATGCAGCTGCCTGCCCCAGGTGGCCCATGGCACGGCGGCTATAGGGTGCTCTAGTAGATGCTACTGGGTGGTGTCTCTGGACAGTTTGGTCCATGGCTTTGAGGCTGTGATGGGGCAATTCCTGCTAAATCCCTCCTGGAGGAAAACTGCCATCAGAGAGTGTCACCCAGGGGCAAGGTGGGTCCCAGATCCTGAAGCCACTGTCTGAGCCTTTGCTCCCTTGTCACTCCACCGCAAACCTGACTGTGCACCCTGAGCATTTTTTTGGTCTAAATACTCCATTTTGAAGCCATTTGTGACCCCCCTTGCCAGTGGGAAATGGATTTACACCAGCAACGTGCTTTATTCCCAGTGGCCCAGCACATTTGGCGGGGGTTGGATATACAGCGTCACGCAAAACAGCTGCGGAAACATTTGTTGGGAGAGCCGTTAACAGAGACACCTCTGTGCCCCAGGCTCTGGTGGGAGGTGCTGGGGCTGCCAGTTTTGGAAAGACCCCGCGGGACAAACGGCTGTTGCTCTGCATGGGGAGGAAACGCACCTGAAATGGTCCTGAGCAAAGTAACATCCAGAGGGGAGCCGAGGGGGCGTAGGAGGCTCCAGAGGACACTTCTGGTACCCAGGGCCAGCTGTGGCCCAGATGTGAGCTGGTGCCAGGGCGATCAGTCCCTTTTTATGGACCGGCACCCTGAGCAACCCTGGCTCCTGGCCGCGTAGGGATGCTGGTGGCCGGGCAGGGTGGCCCTACTGCTGATGCAGTGGCCAGCAGAGACGTCCCAGCTGGGGACGAGCCTGGGCTCCTCGGAGGCTGGGCTACAGCCGCAGGGACAGCCATCGCGCCTGCCGAGGGCTGCGCAGCGCCGAGCACCGCAGTGGGCCCCACACCTAGCCCCGTCCCTTTTAAGGCGGCACCGCCTCGAGGCGGGGCGGGGCGGGGGCGGTCCCCCGTGACGCGCGGTGGGCGGGCCCGCGGGCGGGGCGGGGCGGGGCCGGTCCCGCCGCAGCGCAGCGCAGCGCCGCGCAGCTCCGAGGCGGCGGCGGCGGCGGCGGCAGCGCCCGGCGGGATCCACCGGCTCCGGCTCCGGCTCCGGCTCCGGCGCCTCCGCTCCGCTCCGCTCCCCCCACCCCGACCGGCTCCCGAGCGGGGCGGCCCCTCGGCGTCGCCGGGGCGGGGCGCGCCTGCCCGCCCCCTCCCTCCCTCCCTTCTCCCCGGTCGATATATCCCCCGCGGCCACCGCCCCCATGGCCGCCCCGCCCGCCCCCCGCCGCCGCCCCGGCCCCCCGCGCCGGGGCTGAGCACGGCCGCCTCCGAGGCGCCGCCCCCCCCCCCTTCTCCCCTCCCCGAGGAGATCCGCTGCGGGGATCCGCGCCCCCCACTCCCCCCGCGCTCCTCGTCCCCCCCCCCCCCTCCCCGGGCCGCGGCCGCCTCCCCGGGGGCGGCGGGAGGAAGGCCGGGGCGTGGGGCTCCGGCGGGCGGGCGGTCGGCGCCCAGGGCGAGCCCAAGATGGCTGGAGGCGGCGGCGGCGGGGGCAGGCGCGGGGGGCTCTGCTGAGCGGCCCCGCCGGGACGGGACGGCTCAGGCTCGGCTGAGGCTCAGGCTCGGCCGGCCCCGCAGCCGCAGCCCCACCGCAGAGCCCCGCCGGGCGGGCGGGGGAGGCAGCGGGAGCGGTTTTGTTCCGGTGACTATTTAATTTTTTTTTAATAGATTTTTTTATTTATTTTTTTTTTATTATCTTATTTTTAATGCGCCTCCGGTCTCCGTTCTCCAGCAGGGCAGCTCAAAATGGCTGAGAGCTGACTCGGCTCTCCCGGAACCGTACGCTTCGGCCGGCTCCTCCCGGCTGCCCGCCGCCGCCTCGCCCCTTCCCGGCGGGGCCGGACGGGGAAGCCGCGCCGGGGGAAGGCGCTCCGCGGGCGGCCCGGACAGCCGTCCCTCTGCCCCGGGACCCCCGGCTCCATCGCATTGTTGCCGTCGGGGGGCTGCGTCCCCCCGGCCGGCCATGAGACCGGGCTAGGTCGGGCACCCTCCCCGGACGCCTTTCCCCCCGCCCCCAGCCCCGGTGGGAAGTCAGAGCAGGTTGATTTGGGGTCCGCGGGGTTTAGATCCCCCCTTGGCAAAGCCCATCCCCTCTCTCATCCCTCTCCGGGAGCGTTGGACGAGGCTGGGAGGGCTGCGCTGGGCTGGGGTTTGCTCTGAATGACCGAGCTCTCCCATTCAAGACCTCGCAATCTCAAAGCAGGCGAGAGGGGTTTTTTTTTTCTTCTTCTTTTTTTTTTTCCTGTCTTGTCTTTTTTTTTTTTTTCCTCTTCCTTTTTTTCTCTGCTGCTCCACAGGGTGAGAAGCAAATCTGTGGGGCTGCAGAGAGAATTCATTTTTTCGCCATCGTCATCGTCGCTATTATTATTATTTTTTAATCTTCCTCCTTTTCCCATTTTGGATCTTAACCCTTTGATCTGTTTCCTTTAAAAGACTCTGATTCCCAACTCCCATCAGGGGAGAGGGAGGAGAAATACAGGGGAGGAAAAAAAAAACAACAAAAAAAACCCGAGCGAGTCCGTGCTCTCAGCTGTTAGCCAGGTTGGTGGGGGACAAAAGTCCCTTTAAAATATTGAATGTCAGTTGCAAACCTAAGAAAAGAAAAATCCGATCCGGAGCGCTAAATTTAGGAGCTTTATATGGAACTTGGACTCTGCTGCTGGATTTTGTATGGATTTTTTTCAACCTTTGGTAAGTTTCGATTCACCTTCTGGGGTAAAAAGAAACAAATGGCTTTTAGGGGTGGTTAAGACTTTGGGCTGTAAATCCTACTGTATCGTGTTGGGGTTTTTTAGCCGTTTGTGTTGCTTTTTTAACGAAGCGACACGGACGTCACGTTTTCTCGCTGGAGATTCCTAGAGTGCTGCTCTTGGTTTATTTTATCCCTGATTTTAGAATATCTGCTGCGGTTTATTATTTGTCGCGCGTGCTGCGGGGAGGGGGGGGAGCCCAGCCGTTCACCCCCAGGCTTCCCGTTGCAGGGAGGACAGACCCCGGCGTCCGCCCCTAGACCGCACTGAGCGACCGAAGCGGGTGGGGGGAAACGTCGCCAGAGACTGCCGGCAGAGATGGCCGAGAATTGGAAGAACTGCTTCGAAGAGGAGCTCATCTGCCCCATTTGCCTGCACGTCTTCGTGGAGCCGGTCCAGCTGCCCTGCAAGCACAACTTCTGCCGGGGCTGCATCGGGGAGGCGTGGGCCAAGGAGTCGGGCTTGGTGCGGTGCCCGGAGTGCAACCAGGCCTACAACCAGAAGCCCAACCTGGAGAAGAACCTGAAGCTCACCAACATCGTGGAGAAGTTCAACTCCCTCAACCTGGAGAAGCCCCCCTCCGTCTTGCACTGCGTCTTTTGCCGTCGGGGCCCGCCGCTGCCGGCCCAGAAGATCTGTTTGAGGTGCGAGGCCCCGTGTTGCCAGTCCCACGTCCAGACCCACCTGCAGCAACCCTCCACGGCCCGGGGCCATCTCCTGGTGGAGGCGGACGACGTGCGGGCCTGGAGCTGCCCCCAGCACAACGCCTACCGCCTGTACCACTGCGAGGCCGAGCAGGTGGCCGTCTGCCAGTTCTGCTGCTACTACAGCGGGGCCCACCAGGGACACTCGGTCTGCGACGTGGAGATCCGCCGCAATGAGATCAGGGTAAGTCGGACCTTCGTGGAGACGTGGGTTTGTCCAGCCCGGGGGGGGCCGACGCTCTCCCTGGCCGCCCTCTCCCCTGCCGCGTTTGTTCCCCAAAGGCCTGTGTTTGTGTGTGGGGCCTAGGCAAAATCCACCCCGGTGCTGCTCCTCCTCCGCCCGGTGTCTCCCCCCCCTCCCTGCTTCGTGGCGGACATGTTAGGTGGCCTCCCCAGCCGAGCAGTGACGGAGTCTGCGGGTGCGGGGGGTGCTCTCTGGGGAAGGGGGTCCGTGCCAGGAGGCCTTCGGAGCCGTTCAGCCGTAGGACCTGCGGCCACTCGGGTCTGGGCTGCGCGGGGAAGGGTCAAGGTCCTGGGCCAGGGGGGTTTGGAGGGGTCGTCTCCCCGGTTCCTGCTGGGGTATGCAGCTGTTCGGGGGAAGGCGGAGGAGCTGCCCGCATCCGAGGTTGAGTCGCCCCGGAATCGGGCTCCCTGGGGGGACAAAGTGGCCGCAGACGCAGACCCTGTCCATTGTAAGGCCTGTGAATGTCAAACTGCCGGCTCTTCCCACCGCCTCCCGCCGGGACCGGTGGCCGCTATCCCCTTCCCCCCCTGTGATGGAGGAGCTTTGCGTCAGAGACCCATGGCTTCTCGCTGGCGGGGATTCGGGCTTGGGGTTTGGCCAAATAATGGGGTTTTTCTTAGGGGGCACAGGGCTGCCCCCCCCTCCCTAAAGCAGCATGGGGCGTAGCGCTGGATTCGAGGGAAAGCGAGTCTGTATTTTGCTCGTGGCCAGGCCATCTGGCAGGAGCTTTCACCCCTGGCTCCCCACCCTGAAGTTTGTGGCGGGCATTTAACAGCCCTGTGGGCAGCCCTGCCATGACCCCACCACCACCTTCCCCCGTCGCCCAGGGCTGCCCCTCCGCTCCCCCTCCGACCCTTCGAAAGAGGCCTGGCGCTTGTCCGCCGAATAAATATTTAACAATGAATTGAATGGTGATTACTGTAAAATGGGGATGATTTCCTGTGTATTTTAATGTTGCCAAAATGAGTCACCATTTAGCAATAAAAAAAAAAAAGTCATAAATAAAAATTGCAGTATAATTACTTTCCAATTGGATGGCCAGGCCTGGGGATGGGGGGGCAGCCTTGTGCAGAGGGGAGCCAGCCTGAGCTCACAGGAAGGTTATTTTCCTCTCCAGGTTTTTTGGGGGAAAACCAGAGACCTCCGTGGAGGTGCCAGCAGCTCTGCCACACGCACTGGAAGGGGAAAGACCCAGCCAGGCTTTTGGAGAAGCGTTTTTCTGCTTCTATTTATAGGGAGTCATTTTGGTCGCCCTCTGCCAGGGTGGGGAGTCACCCTGGAAGGGCTGCACGGGGCTGGGATGGGGCTTGCATGTGTATTTCCTGGGAGCCTTAGCCAGGGACCAAAACTATTTTTCCAGGTCCTTTTCCAGGACACTTTGATCTCATCTATTCCCGCTCTTGCTGCGTGGTTTTTTTTTTTGTTGTTGCTGCCGTTGTTATGGCTGGATGTTTGCTGCTCCTTGCAGATGCACGCTGCTAATGACCTGGCAGAAAGCTGCCACCAGCTAGGCTGGATTTTGGCCTTGGCTTGGAATTTTAGGATATGTGGCTGGACACTGAAGGTGTCGGACGGCTGTGTTGTAGAGCCACAGAATTATTTTGTGACCTTGGCCAAATCCCTTGGTATCTCCATCACCGCGTTATCTTAATTTTCTTTCGCTGTGATGATAAGCTTGTCTCTTCCTACTGGGTGCACGGCTCAGTTGGGTGCTCGGAGGCTGGGGCAATGCAGGACAGCCCGAAGCTGGGGGATGGCGTGCCCAAAAGATCCCCCCCTGTAGTTGAAGCAGTTCCTCCATGAAAAGGCCGCAGTAGGGAAGAGCCCCTGGGAAAAACACCCGGCAGTTGCCGGCCCTCACTGCATGGCCTTGGCCAGGTCTCTGGCTGAAAACCTCTCCTCGTTAGCCAGCAAGGAAGGTGGCTGTGTTGGCTCCCGAGTTAGGGTGCGTGCGCTCAGCCGGTGACTGCTTCCCGCCTGCGGGAGCCAGGCCCGGGATTCCTGGCTGCTTGCTCACCCCATGGCGGAGAGCCGCTCTTGGAGCATCCTGGGGAAGGAGGGCTGGGGCTGGGGGGCAGATGAGTAACACTGGGCTTGGGAGGTCCGGGGGAGGCCCCATTGTGAGAGGTTTGTTCCATGTGTGGCTCGCGTTTGGGAAGCTGTTAATTGAGAAATGAGTCAAAGTTTGGAGGCTCAGAGCCTTGTCCTTGGTGCGGGGGACTTGCGACTGTGTGTGGGGTGCAACATTGACCTGGTGTGGTGGGGGTGGCCCCCATAGCCCGGAGGAGGGATGGGAGCCTTTTTTAGTATTTATTACTCTGTCTCTGCTGCCGGGCCACCTTGAAGGGCATCTTACCCCCAGTTACGGTCAGATTTGAAGGGGAAAAGGGGCTCAAAACTCCTTGGGGACCACACCAGCGCTTTCAGCTGTAAGCTGGCAATTAGGGCAAGAGAGCTCGTGCTGGGCAAAAGAGGCTGGAGGCCAGTGTCTGCAGGAGGAAAGAGGGTGTCTGTGGAGGGCTCGCTTGAGGTGGAGGCACATGCTTGGTGGGTTTGGGGTAAGGGGACCGCTCAGCATTAGGTGCTGTACAAACCCGCAGAGCCCTGGCTCAGAATTGGTTGAACTCCACAGTGCAACCATAATACAAACAGTAAATAAAATATGTGGTTAATCTTTCTTTCGTGGGCGTATAAAGCGCTTACCTCCCCTTCCCCCCGTGAGATGTTTTCTCCTTTGTTTCCTGTTTTTGTAGTGCTTAAAGAGGAGAGGGGGAAAAAAACCCCAACAACCCACCCTTTTTTTTTTGCTTCTTGTCATTTCGTTTGTGTCAAGGTCTCAAAATGAAACATTTTTTCTTCCATCTTTGCCTTTGCTGCCCCAGACACGTGCCTCCTGCCTGCATGGGGGAACCTGCAGACTCCCTGGCGTGGGGGAACCTGCTTCCAGGGTTGAAAAAGAAAGTTGCTGCCCTTTTTTTTTTCTTTTTTTTTTCTTTTTTTTTCTTTTTTTTTTTTGTCCCCCATTCATCCCAAAAGGAGAAAAATACATTGGTGGAATTGGAGCACGGGTCAAATGCCAGCAGCCAAAGAAAGGGACTCACTTGCGGGGTGCCCTATCTTTGTGTGGGACATGGTTGACTGAGGCCAGGTACATTAGAGCTTGCCTGGGGATGTCCCAGCTGCCTGTCCTCAGCTGGAAGTGTCACTGGTGGAAAAGGGCTTGGGTAGAGGCTCTGCTTCTGCTTCCGTTTTGTTCCAGGGATGAACGTAGATTTCCCTCTGACCTAGCTTGCAGCGCATTTTTGGGAAATCAGGAGAAAACCCCTCTGTGTTCTGAAGATCTCTGTTGGTTTTGAACATTAAGAGGGAGAAAGTGCATTGTGGTGCTGAGACCTGTGGGAAAACATTGGGGATCCTTCTGCAGGTGTGTGGGAGCAGCGCCCAGCGCTGGTAATGGAGCAGCGCCCATTGAGCAAATCCAGGGGGACAGGGACTGGGCTGCTGGTCCCATCTGCTCCTCAGTGGGTTTGGCCTTTCTTTCTTGGCAGCACCCCAGATAAGGCCAGTTCAGGTGCTTTCTAAAGTATGGGAAAGAGGAGAGGTGAGCACTTGCTAGGAGCACAGGAAGAGATGAATCCCAAGTCTGTACCAGAAACTCTGGTCCCTTGCCAGCATAGGCCACCAGCCCCAGTGCAGAGACGGCCCGTGCACTTTTCCTGCCTGCCCCAGCTGATTGCTTCTGTGGTTTAAAAGCTCTAGGTCTCTAGAGGGAAAATGCCACCAGCTTTTCTTTGCTAGGCGGCCCTGACAACAGAGATACCTTCCTGCTTGAAATAAGTCCCGTGTTGCATCCCCACGCTGCCATCTGTGCCAGGGACATTTTGCTGGAACCTAGGGAGCCTCACTGGTGGGGAGGCTGGGGTCGGCTCCACTGCCAGGCTCCTGGCATGAGCTGCTGTATGTTGTTTTACTCTGAAACAGGTTTGGTAACTTGTGATGGGCTGGATTTTTACAGGCTTACTTATTTTCCAGATGACTTGTTTATGAGGAGTGCGGCATGCAGCTCACTGGAGGCATTGTGAGCGCAAGTGCTCAAGTGTTAATTTAGCTCTCGTGACTGTAAGATGGTGTGGGCTGATGCCTGGCAGGTGTTCCCTATGGCACTCTTTGAACATACCTGGTCCCCAGACGACTTTTGCAGTAGGTCCTATGAAGCCAGAGATGCGCAGGTTCTCCCTGTGCCCTCCATCTGAGCCTCCACCAGCACCCCAGAGCTGAACCGCCAGCCCAGCCTGGGGGTTAGGTCAGCCTAACCCAGGTCTCTCTCCCCTGGCTTTGCCCATGCCCTGGTTCCTTCTCAGAGGCCTCAGGATTCCAGCATTAGGCTCCTAAATGTGACTGATCATTATGGCCTGGGATCCTGTCAGTTGGTCAAGCTGCCATGATGAGTAATGACTTCTTGGGCCTTGGGCAGTCACAGAAATCCCAGCACCCACCTAGCCTCGCTTTCTAGCTCCATGCCATTCACCGCCATCCGTCAGGCTTTGCTGCACTGTGTTGTCAGGGGCAGCAGGGGATTTCAGTTCAACCGATAGCAGCTTGTGCCGCCATAGAGAGGTCTCAGGGGAGCTGAGCCACCCTGCTGCAAACCTATCTGGGTGTGCTGGCCAAGTGGCAGTGGGTAGCTTGGCTGATACTGGGACAGTCTCCTGCCTCCCCCGGGTTTGGATTAAGGGCTTTTCCCAATGCTTTCCTGCTAAACTTGAGCATTTTCCTCGCCCTTAGCCCATCAGGTTGCCAGCAGTTGCTTGCTCTAGACCTGCAGCTGCAAGTCTAATGTGTAGAGTCAATCTGAGAAGTGACAGCAGAGATGGAGGATGTGGGGAGGCAGCCTGGTGAGTTTAGGTGGGAGGGAGGAGGCTTGCATGGAAGGGACAGCTTTGGTAAAGAAGAGGAGTAGGACAGGGGCTGCAGTGGAGAATGTTCTCTTCCCATGGTGGACAAAGCTATGTGGACAGGTGCTGGTGAAAAGTGAGGTGGAAGGAGAGGGAAAGAGAGGTTCATCTGAGGACCTTGAGCTGCTTTGCAAGGAACAGCAACAACCTGTAGCCCAGGCTTACCCCTGCAGTATATAGGGGTTGGCTGTACTTTGCAGGTGGGGATGTCTAGGCACAGCCTTGCCCATCCATGCCAGACAGCCTTGGCCAGAGAGCTTTCTTCCTTGAAGCTCTCGCTCAGTGGTGGCTTTAAATGAGCCCCTGAGATGGGGGTGTCCTGGTCTGGTCTCTGAACCAGGAGGTATAAGCCCGACTTTGGCTGGTGATGAGGGCATAACAAACTTAGCCCGGACCCTTGTTTAGTCTAAATCCAACCTGTGATATTTATGTAAGTGTCATGTGGCTGCTGGCATGGAGGTGTGCAGCATGCTGCTCTCCTCTGGTCTGTGAGCATGGCGGAGAGGGAGAAGTAGGAAAAACATGGTCTGCAGTGTGACACCCTGGACTTTCCTCCGCTCCTCAGCCTCGTGTCTCGCACGTGCGAGCCCGGGTGAGCCCTCCGAGGAACGTGCGAGTCCCAGGACCGTCCTTCCCTTCTCTTCCCCTCCCCTCGCTCCAGCAAAGCACTGTCCTCGAGCTCTCCTGCGTGCTTGGCCGAGCCTGGTCCTGCCAGAGGGGGGTCCACAGCCTCCCCGCTGCTCTGGTCATTGCCTCTGGAGCAGAGGAGTTGCCTCTGTCCCCATCTGAGCAGGGGGAGCAGAAGGGGGGGCTGGCAAAGGGGGTGGGAGGCGAAGGCAGATTTCCATGTCTCACAAAGGGCACAAGCGATCAGATTCGTGCAACTGCCCAAGAATAAAGAGGCTCTTACAGTGCTGGCTGCCCTGACCTCTCTCCTCTCTGCTCCAGAGGACAGCGTGTGACCACACAGGGATTTTTTAGCTGTGCTTCGGAGGGAGGCAGCCGGTTTTCTATCCCCAGACCTGTCTGCAGCTTGCCTTGCAGCATATTGGCCTATTTTTTGCTCATTACCTATCTGTTTACTGGAAATCTTGGTACACGTTGGTAATTTCTTCTTTTCTTCTCCTTAATTTCATGTAATTGTTTTGGGGTTTTGTTTTTTTTTTTTTTTTCAATGTGACACTGAAATGGGGCTGAGAGCAGCAGTGCTTCCAGAGCAGGGACAAAAGTAACCAGGAAACACAGGGCAAGAGAGGAGGGATCGACACCGAAACAATGAAATAGCCAAGCAAGGAAAGACTGAATGCTCAATAGCACAAGCCTTTGCAGAAATGCCTGGCTAGTGCAGCATTTTATAATCAGCTTCTGTGCTGGGCTGGCCTGCAACAGTAGTGTGATGGGGGAGGAATGCTTTGAATTAGCTGGATGCCAGAATTAATTCTGTCAGAATTCAAATGTACATGTATGTACGGATTTATAAATAAACACTTGGGGACGGATTCTGCTTTGCCATGCAGGCTCCGGGGCAGAATCTGGTCTGGCTTCGCTTTTTTTCTTTTAAAAAAAATAAAATGCTATGGATCTGGGCTAGGTTCTGGTGACTTTGTCAACTTTCTGCATTTATCAGCAGCCTGTAGGCTCAGGAGATGCTGGTTTGGTTGGAGTAAGGGGGATGGCTCAGAGGAGTCAGAGCTGCTGAGCTTCCTTGTGTTGGTAGCCAATTTTCTGCAATGAACCTCCGTTTGCTGGTAGAGAAGATGAGGCAGATGCTGGGGGACCAGTGGGGAGGTGTGGAATGTGCGGGACCAGGGATGTCCTACCCTTCTCTTTCCTCTGTGGAAGAAGGACTGACAGAGGCAGCCACCCCTCCTTTACCCAGGAGAGCTAGAGCCAGTGCACTTGGGAATGGGAGGAAGAGGTGCCTGGTCCCAAATATGGAGGGAGGGTCAGTTATTTACAGGCGTGAGACTCTGGATGCACGCAAGAGTTTTTACATATGTCCCCCAGATGAACTCAGGGAAGAGGTTCCCACTCCCGAATCCTTTCTGATAAGGACAGCTTCGGCCCATTCTCACCAGGGGATCGCGGTTGTCCCTCTTCTGTCTTGTGATTCACTTGTGATGGTAACATGAGCAAAGTTCCTGGCTCAGAGCAGCGCCCTGCCACTCTGCAGCAGTGCCGTCTACGTAACACACTCTCGAAGTCATCTGTTTGCTGGGACAATGTACCAGAACTTAAAAAAAAAAAAAAAGGATATGAATCAATTTAATTTCTCTTTCTTCTCTTCCCCCTACCTGTTCTTTCTCAATTCCTTGGTCTGTGGATGCTCTGGGGGGGCTGTCTCTGGAGTGGGCTGGGAAGAGCCGAGCTGCGGACGGCTCCAGATGAGGCAGTTGGCAGGGAGTGACGTTCCGGATGGCTGTGTCACTCTGAAATATGAGTAAACGTTGTCAGACCAGCCGACTGTATGATCCGGGGCTCGGGGAGGGCTGATCTGCCCTTTCTTCCCTCCACCCACCTCTCCCTGCGTGGGATTCCCTGTTTGCTCGGCATCACCCCGTTCTCTCCCTGTCTGGGTGACCTGGAAGCTTCGTCCTAGAGCTGGAGCTTTGGAGAAAGGGAAGGAAAATCCCCCATATCCTAATGGAGGCAGTGTTTTCCCTCGCTGTACAACAGCTTAATCCAAACCCTCATTTGAGCCAGTTATTGTGTGGCTTTAAAACCCCGTCCCTGGAAACTAGTCTCCCACCCCCTTCCCTCCCAGTCAATCCTGGTCGGTGGAGCTGAGCTCTGGGGTTTGGTGCTCGGCCACACACAGACACAGATCGATCGCGCTGGGGGGTGGGTTGATATTTTTGTGGCAATGGTTTTTACTGCTCGTTGTGGTGGTTGTTGGAAAGTCATGGGGGTTGGCGCACGCTGTAACGGGCTTGTGCGTGTGGCAAGGGGAGAGAGGGTAACGCTATCACATCCTTTTGCTCATTATCCTCTTGCTAGTGGGGGGGCTGTGTCCCTCTCCCCATCCGAATCCGTGCAGAGCTGCCGGCTCTGCAGTGGGAGCTGGTTTTCCCTGCAGGTGAACTCCTCTGCGCTCAGACAAAGGGCTGGGGGTGCCGGTGCCTCCCTTTGTTCTCCTCCTGTCCTGGTGCACCCGCCTCCGATGGCAAAAAGCCCCTTGAAGCGCGCCTCTCAAACGGATGGAGCGGAATAAATGTGCTGTGAGGTCTCTGTCCCCCTCACAGACCCTTTGGGGATGGGGGTGGTGGTGCGCGCTCCCCCTTCCCTCGGGTATTGTGCTAGCCCCTTAGTGATGGGGGTGGCCGTATCTGGGAGAGAAATACTGCAGCTCTCCTGCCACAGCTGCACCAGGCTGAGGCCCGCGAGCCCTCTCTGGGTCAGAGGTGGTTTGGTTGTAGGGGATGGGGATGAGATCTGCCCCCTGCAAGGGAGTGGGAGCACATTTTCAGGTTATTTTTCTGCTTCTGCCTGCTGGCATCCTGCATGACAGGACATCCAGGCATGGGACTGGAAGTAACTCCTTGTGTGTTCAGGCGAAGACCAGCCCATGCCAAACGCATCTCCCAAGGGTGTGAGCCCCGCAGGTAAAACCACGGCCTGTCCTCCAGCCAAGGATTTTGTAGCATTTTACTTACAACAGGGGAGAAAAAGGTCAGTTTAATCTCTGCAACAACCTAAAATCTAGGTAGGGAAGTCAGAGTGTTACCCTAAAATAGAGATAAGCAGAGGTGGGGGGACCTGCTAGGGAGTCAGGAAGTCTGTGGCAGCGTGGGGAAGCAATCTTGGAGACTTGGGCTTTCTTTGCTGGTTGTGGTACCTTGCTGAACATGGACCCTGCTAGCTGCCCCCACCCAGGCGCTTCCTCCCCTGGTCCTCCCCAAAGCTGGCTCCCAGCTACTGCTATCATCTATGAATGCGCATGGTACTAATCTCCATTTATCAAAGTGCTTTCGCAACAATCTGATAAACAATACGGAGGCAACGAGCAAAAGCTAAACCTTCTTCTATGTGTTAAAACTGCCCACTGGAGCCTTCCTCAGGAAATGTTCCTCCTTACCAAAACGCAAGGCCCAGCTTTGCAGGGGAGAGAGAGAGAGAGACAGGAGGCATCCAAAAAGACAACCTTCATGCACATGCTGCACCCAGTAACTGTAGACACAGACATTTGAGGAAAATGTTGTGCTTCCCAAAAGGCAGAGGCTGGGAATGTCTGTCAGCTTGGGTGGAAGATGGAGGAAACCAAGGGAGTGGGAACCCATGGGGCAGCAACCCCAGGCGTGTCCCACCCATGGGGTGGTGATCCCAGGCATCCTGAATCCCGGTCCTGGTGGCTGCTTTGCATCTGTGGAGCCCACCTCTTGTTCTGCCTGGCGGAGGGAGCAGGTGTTAACGTTTTGAAGGTTAAGCAGAACTCACGAGCTGGCCCCAAGGCGCCGCTGTGCTAGCCAGTGGGTAAGGAGAAGCCACTGCAGAACTGAGCTAGCAGCCAGCTTTCTTTGTGGGTGCAAGCTTGCCAGGGGACGAGGAGCTGCTGTTGTTGGTCCTTCTGCTCTAGAAAATGGCAGTGCGGTCATGGCTAGAAATGGCTTCTCTGGTTGTACCCTGCAAGCTGGCGCTGCCCCTTCCACCCCCAATCCCTGTGCGGCACATCCCATAACCTTTGTGCCTCCACCGCATCCTCTTTGAAAGAGGATAATGAAACTGAAAGGGGGAAGCAGAGAGCACTGGAGGCACCTTGGTCTGACGGGCTTGGTAAAGCACTGCTGGTCTGCTGGAGACCTGAGGAGCTGCTTTTTTGAGTCAGGAGATGAAATGACAGGTGGGGAGAGGGCATGTGGCGAAAGCTGCCTCATTTGGGGATGGAAACTGAGCCTAAAATACGGCTTACAGAAATTGGCAGGACCAGAGTTGAGCAGAGCGGTTCCCCTGGCTCCCTGGGAGGATGGAGCCGAGCAGGGTCTGAGCTGTCGAGCTCTGATCACCAAGTCAAACCTGGAAGATAAATGATACTTCAGGGGCCTGAGATCAATAATGTCAAAGGCTGGCCCGTAATCGGGCGAGATTAAAAGCCAATGACAGGCTTCCTCCTAGGAGCAGAAGTCAGCATGTTGAAGGAGAGCATCAGGGCTTGCTCCTTTACGGTTATTCCCTGGTGGTGCCTGCATCCAAAACCCACCTTCCTTGGCTGCCCCCTGCAACATCAGCAATTCTCCCCCATAATCAACATCAACCAGATCCCACAGGTCCCCTACAGCTAACCCCTCTTCACCGGTCCCCGTGCTGGTTCAGAGCGCTTCTTGCCCTTGGGAGAGTGACTGAGGTGAAGACAAAAGCAATGCAGCCCGGTGCTGGCCACCAGCAGCTTTTGCTGTTGGGGGATGAGCTGGGGCCACAGGAGGCAGAGGAGGGGAGGAGAGGCTGAAGCAGGAGGTCACATCAATTCCATGGGTACTGTGATGTGCTGCGTGTTGTAAAGATGCTCTGCTTTTGGGGAGCACACTGGGGAGAGGAGTTTGGGAAATGAGGGCTGCATATGACTCTTGATTTTGTTCTGAATTTGTTGGTTTTGCCTGTATTTATCAATTAACGGGTGACATGGGCATTCACCCACCTGTGGGCAGGAGACAGGTGGGGTGCACAGTTGTGCCCATTTTGGGGGTGCTGGCATTCAAGCTTGTCACAAGGGCGGCTTTTCTCCTGGGTGGGTGCTGGGCAGGGGGCTGTGCCCCTGCGCTCGGCTGGAGCGTGCTTCTCCTGGTCGGCAGCAGCCACTGTCCAGCTGAGGTGAAGATGGAATTGATTTATTTGCAGGAGCAAAGCAGGAGCAAATTAAAATAAATTTGAGTCCCTTTTTTCTGTGCATCCTTAAAGGGGCACATGCTACATCGCAGCTCTGTGGGGCAGGGCCACTTCGGGGCTCCTGTGAAGGGTGCTGGGAAATAGGATGTTGTCTCTATTTCCCGAGCACAAGGGCAGTTAAAGGAGAAGGGGCCGTGCCATCTCCTGCCGCTGCCCCTCATGTGTGAGCGGGGGGAGCTGGCTTGCCACTTGCCTTTGCCCGGGGCTCCTCTTCCCCTTCCTCCCCGCTCCCCCACCCCTTCCCTGCCAGGAAGCCTGGCCTTTGTGTGAAGTGATGCCTCCTGACATCAGCCGGGCGTCGCGATTTCCTCCACAGCGGGGAGGGCCAGTGGGCAAGGAGAAGGGTGCCACACTCCCCAAGGGGTGACATACGGTCCTGGCCTTGCTGGAGTGCAGGACGGCGGCACTCGGGGAGAGGCTGCATGCCCGGCCAGGGTGCTTTGGGGAGGTGGTTGCCCCCAACCCCACCAGTGTGGCGGTTCGGTGCAGCTTTGCTTGCTTGTGCTGCTCTGCCTGAAAGCATCGAACTGGTGCGTTGCTTCTTGCTGCCTGTGACTCTGATTGCTTCAGTGGCATCTTTATTTGACCCCTCTAGGGATGCAGTGTTGGGGTCTATATAGCTGAAGCTTGGGCAGTGCTGACTGTGGGGTCTTGCTCTGGAGTCAGTGGCCCAGTGTCACAGAGCAGAAGCGGAGGGGCTCACAGCAAGGCAGGAGCAGGGCTGACATCTCTTGCGGCCCAGGGCTGCACTGGAACTCTGGGAGCATCTTGCTGTCCGTGCAGACACGTCGCTTCGGCAAGGGCAGGGCACAGCTCGACTGCGAGGGGGTTTGCAGGGTGCAGGCTCTTGCCGCTCCTTGGAAAGGGGCTAACACAACACATGGGAATTGGCCAAGTGCCTGCCGACAAGAAGCCGTGGCTGGCGCCTTGCCAGGAGCTTGGAGGCCTCGCATCTCTTTAATTTGAGACGTGTTTACTAGTGGATGGTGTTTTGCAGCTGGCTGGCTGGAAACTACAGGTCCCAGCATGCTTCCTTGTGTGTCGCCCAGCTGCTGAGCTCCAGCAGGAGTGTGGTACCATGGGGATCGTAGTGTCGGTGCTGGCTGCTGTGGGAGTTTTGCTGCCTTGGAGAAGGGCTGTGGTTCAGCATTGCTGGGAAGAGACAGGCTGTGAGACACAGGGCTGGTCTCTGCCTCCTACCTTCTTATCCTCCTGCCACCCACTTGCTCAATGCAAGACCAGGTTGGCCTTTTTATGTCACCAGGCTGGGGAGGGGATCTGGTCCTATTCTTACTCATTTGCAATGTAAATATTTTGGTCCCGAGTACGTTGCTGGGAGCTGGGTGTCACGTTGAGGAGCGTGATTCATTCATCTGTTGCTGCTCAGAGCACAATGAGGCAGCCTTGGGACCGGTCCCAAAGACTTCCTGTGATCGTGGCTGGTGGGGAATTTGGGACGTCACGTTTGACTAACTCAGGGCCCTCTTCGTGCAATTCCTGCAAGCCAGAAGTACTGTGCTGTGCCCAGCACGTTCAGAACTTGCTACCCCCAAAATGTGGTAGGTACAGGTGGCTTGCATTTCCAGAGGGAGGAAGAACGGAGAGAGAGGCTGAGCTCCAGCTCTTGCCTTCCCCAGCTGCTGGCATGTGGAAAAGGTTGCAGGGTGTAGGGCTTTGTGCCTGATCCCAGCCAGCCTAACAAATAAAGGTACAAAGCGACACAGGTTCAAAACCTGTTGCACATCAAGTCTCGGAGGAGGCCCCAGCAGAGTGTCCCCAGTGGGACCAGCACCACACAAGCGTCCCTGTGTGTTTTAGAGGGACATGGGACAACCCGAGGCAGGGTGCTCGGCGAATGGGTGCCTCTCCATCCCTTGCTTTCGCCACCGATGCTCTGCTGCCAGAAGGGACCTTTGCACCCCCAGTTTGGTCACCAGCACAGCAGGGGAGGCACCGCTGCACCCTCCACCCCAGGGCTGGCTCCTACTCTGTCCCACTGTGCGTCACGTCGTCCTCCCCATGCCGCTGAGAGCCAGGTGCGGGCTGTGCAGTGCCCGGATTCATTCTGGCATCCTTCGTTAGACGGTGTTTGTTCGTGCTGCATTTTTCTTTTTGCTGGCTTGTTTGGACACGCACTGGTACATTCACAGTACTCAGGCAGTAACGTGAGTCTCTTTCCCATTAGGAAAGGGGCCAGGATTTGGGGGGGCCAGGAGGGCGGCTTAAGCAGTAGTTTCTGAGATATTTCCTTCTGCCGCCACACCCTGCGTGAAAGAGCAATATCCGCGGCTTCAGCTGCTATCGCAAGGCTCCGAACGTCTCTCTTTTAATATAGATTGGTATCATTTTGCATTTTAAAGTAAAAACACGCTGCAAGCTGCAGACAGCTGTCGGTTGGCAGCTTTGTTTGAACATCTGGTATTGCTGGGCTGCTGTTCAGCACGATCTAACTATGGGATTCATAAAGATTATAATCCGGGCTTTCAGATTCTCAACAGCCGCCTTGTGAAAAAAATGGGCAAGAGAGAAAACCCAGCAGGGAGGCAGCTGAGAGGTCCTCGGTGTTCAGCAGGTTGTGGTTGTGGTAGGTCCCTTCTTGGGTGCAGAGGGGTGGATGGGCTTGCTTTATGTCACCCTGGCTGCCCACAGGTGCTGATGGGCTGCTTCCAGCCTGCAAACCACCAGGCGTTGGGGAGCTGTAGAAGTGCAAAGTCCTCTTCCCGCCCCCCCGCCCTGCTTCTCTTTATTTTTTTCAGCTCGTGTGCCGAATCCGGTTGAGTCTCATACTCCTCTGGGTGGTGTCTGGCACTGGTGAGCTGAAGCAGCAGATTCTGCTGTGACTTTCGGTAGATGTTTGTAATAGTTGTCTGCAGCAGCAGGACTTGGTTTCTTTTTCTTTAAAGTAAGTGATGGAGGAGCCAAGGCTCAGAGTAAACATCTCAGCACATCAAAACCTTGTTTCCAAGAGAAGTTGAGTCCCCTTTTCTTGAAACAACCAAAAGGTTGAGATAGCCACCTCTGTAAGCCCCATCCATCCATCTGCAAGTCAGGCACTTTCCTTGGCACCTTTGAGAATTAAGTGGCCTCTAAGCCCCTAACGGGTTTTATAAATCTTGTTAGTTGATCTGCATTTTTGCAAAGCTCTTTGAGTCCAGCCTATTGGTGCATAAGTCACCTTGACTTTCCACAAGGCTTTGACTCCCAACTCACTTTCAGGCTCCATTTGTCAGTTGGAGGTGCACAAAAAACATCCCCCCCTTATCTTTATTAGAAAAAAAAAAAAGCTGCCTGGAGAAATCTAGCTGCACTCTAGATGGTGCGAGCCAGTAATAGAGGTGCATATAAACCTGTTCTGCCCTTGTTTGTGTTGATTTAACTTACCAGTACAAATTAAAATAGCCTTGAGCGGTTGGAAGTTTAACTAGATCAGTTGGGAGGAAAAAAAATAAAATCATGGCCTTTAAATCAAAGCAGGGTTTTCTTTCTAGTGCTGCCTGAGCCTGGAGAGGGGCTTTGTGCTGCCTGTGCAGCCGGACCCCTCGTCTCTGGGTCACCAAATGAGATGCAGACAGGGCACGTGGCTGCAGATCATTGCCTTTCCACTTATCAGTGGTCTCATGGCTGGGACCCGTGGGTGCATGGAGGTATCGCTGCAGCTGCTCTGCTCCTCGGTGGTATCTTGAGTTCCCCCCAAAACTTGCTCGTGCATCCAGATCTTCAGGCTGGGCTCCCTCCAGAGCAGAAATTGGAAATTAAGGGGGTAGAAAGCCAAAGGGGCTGTTATTCAGAGCTCAGGTCTTCCCATGGCAGGGCTGAGCCGTAGCGGGTGCAGAGCGGAGGTCTTTGGGCTGGGGAGAGGCAGCTCAGCCCGCAATGGAAGGAAGGGTGGAAGAGGCTGGCTGTGTTTCACCCCTGCAGGGAGAAAGCTCTGAGATCACACAGGCCAGCTGGATCTTGAATCCAAGATGTTTATTTGGAAGAGGGAGTGAGGGTTTCTCAATTTTGCAGGGGCTGCAGATGGGGGTAGGTTTGCTGCCAAGTGATGGGAGTGGGTCTTTGCAGAATGGCTGCTTTTGAAGGCGAGACATCCCGCCAGCCACAGTTTGGGGATGACTGGCCAGGACCCTCAGACTGCAGCACATTGGGAAGATCTTGGGATTCAGCAAAGCTAGATGAGGCTCGGACAACAGCAGATCAGGGCAGAATCAGGGGTGCTGCCAAAGCCTGTTTACTTTTTTGTGGGGGTTATGGAAGGAGCGACTCACAGATGATATGTCAGAGCAACAGGGCTTGTGTGAGGAGCAGGATTTTATGATTTGACTGAGTTTCAGTGCTGAACAACCTCCCATTTCTGCCCAGACTGCCACCACTGGAGCTGGCAGAGTGCATCTGAGAGGTAGTTTGGGGAGATGATCCAGCCAAAAAGAGACTGCTGGTTTTTTACTGGCTTAATTTTTCATCTGGATCCGTGGTTGGGAAGGGGCAGATGTATGAAAACAGAGACAGAAGAGGGAGAAAAGGAGGTTAGGCCCCCCATAACATACATGTAAATTGATTGAAATGTTCCAGAAGCCACAAGCACAGGGTGCGTCGAAGGTGGAAAGGGCAGGACTTCTTACATGATCACTTAGGCTTCAAAAAACTGGAAGCCTGGTGTATCCCAGTCAGGGTAGCTACAGGCCCCAGATTTTACTTTCTGGTGTGGCAGGGAGAAAGTGCAAAGCGACGTTGGTCGTTGGGGCCAGATGTGCTCAAGGTGTTGGTGTCAGTTTGAGGTCCCAAGTGGCTGGAAATGGTTGCTCAAGGCACTTGGGTCTGGGTGTCTGAAACTTTCTGGGATGTCGCAAACCCCTGCACTTCCCTGGAGTGCCCTGGCGCTGGTGTTCCAGAGCCAGTTGCTCAAAGGGCATTTGGTGCTGGGTCGTGGTCTGCAGCTGGAGCCCCCGTGTCAGAGATGGCTGAGTGGCAGGGTGAATTTTGGCACTGCTTTATAAGCAGCCCCAAATCAGGACATTCTCCCTCTGAAATCAAAAGAGGCGGGGGAAAAAGAGCTCCTCCCTCACATCCCTGATGGCAGAGAAGATGCAGACCTTGTCCTTCGTAAACACAGAGCCGAGCCCTGTGACTCCTCCTGGCTCTCCTTGCTCCCAGGCGAAGGCGGCCTGGACTGTCCTCTCTCCCAAAAGCTGGTCTGGGAGAGCTGCTGGCCAGCATCCGCGCCCAGGCCTGGGTGGGGATCTCCTCTCCCTCCCTTCCCAGCAGAGAGAAAAAAGATTTCTTGAGCTCCTCGCTGCCCTGAGGGCCTGGTCGCGCTTGCAGCCGCAGCCCCGGCAGCTCTCAGAGCTGGTTTCTCTGTCTTGCTCCTGCACCGCCCAAAAGCATCTGCTGTCCCCGCACCGCTAACACACAGTGCGGGAGCACATTTTCTCCAGCCAGATGCCGTGTCTCCTGGCAGATCTGGGGCAGGAGATGGCTGTGCTGGCCAAAGGCACGGGCATCACCAAGGCTCATCTTTGTCCTGTGGAGCCAGCGGCATCAGTCGGGACTCGCCTGGCTGCACACTCAGCATGCAAACCAGCTCATCTGTCCCCATATTCATCTTCCTGGTGTGTTTCCAGCTTCTTTCTTCCTCTCCTCCCCATGCTGTGAGTGAGCCTTGAGCCCAAGGTCTGGCAGAGGCATTTCACCCCAGTTTCACTGCCTCTTTCTGCGCTTTGCCTGGGGACAGCTTGTCTGACGCTGGCCCATGATCAGCACGGCCTCGCTTCTACCCTCCAACATGCTGCAAAAGTGACTTCAGTGTTCAGGGCACCTCTGTTTTGGGGGGGCACATCGCCCATACTGGGCACCCCGTATCAGGACGGCTCCTGCCTCCAGGACTTGCGGGGCTGCTGGCACAGAGGGGATGCTTCTGCAGCCACCAGCCTCATCTCCCTGCTCTTTAATCTCCCTTATACCCCTTTTCCCCTCGAAGCAGCTCTTTGTCCCTACTCAGAGGACACTGACAGCAGTGGCAGCTGGGCCATGGCTTGAAGTTGGTGTGCAAAAACCACAGGTAGAGCCCTAGCCTCCTTCCCCCATTTGTGTGAGAGGCACAGCTGCAAGTAACTCCCATGGCAGCGGGAAGCAGGGGGACACACAGAGGCCCAGGGAGGCAAATTAACATCCTCAAGGTCCTTCTGAAGGTTGCTTTCCGATGGAGAATAGGTCCCCGTTTCCTGGCCTCCAGAAATGCCGCTGCTGGCCCTGTGCAACACAATGCCTAGTATTTTCCCCTTTCTAACGAGTTCTTCCTTTCTGCCGGGTGTAAACAAGGGGAAGAGCTGTCCTGGGCTGCGGGCACCGGCACAGCCCTGCAGCAGTCCAGGGTCTGCTGGTACAAGGTCATCTGGGGCAGCGTGATCTGCTGTCCCTGCCGTCCCGGGGTGCCTGGCGTCCCGGGGTGCCACAGGGACAAGGGCCAGTCTGAGTACTGCTGAGCAGCCGTGAGTCGTGGCTCAGGGGGAGCATCCAGCTGCTGTGCGCCAGCCACGCTGTAGGGATGCCCTCCACTGCTGGAGGTGGGACATGGGGCTTTCCCTCTGGGGTAGCTGGTGGAGATGTGACATGGGGCTTAGCCTCATGGTTTTTCCTCCCTGGCATGCAAGGGAAGGCCCGGAGACCAGGCAGCATCTCACAAGGAGATGGGGACAGGCAGGAGGCATCTCCACCCACCCCAGCATGAGAACAGGGCGGGGAGCCGCTCTTGCGAGAGGCACCCTGCATCCTGTTCCCCCAAGCTGGCGCTGAATATTTGGCCTCCAGCCCTTTTCTGTGAAGTGCCAGCTCTCCCGGTGCTGAGGGGTCCCTTGATGCTAGCAAGGGGGTCTCTTTCATGCCCATGTACTACGTGGCTGCTGCTCCCATCCCTTCCTAGCAAGGGCAGCTATTAATATTCCAGAGGCTCTTCCCCTCCCCTCTTCCTTCCCCTGCTGGGGATAAACCAGCCCGATCTCTGTGCAGGGAGCACTGTGAGAAAAGCCAAACCCCAGAGTAGTGTGTGTGTGCTCTGGGCTGGCCGGGGGAGGCAAGGCCTCCTGCTCTGGCCGGAGACCTCCCCTCCTGCCTGGTGCTTACTGTAAATGTGTGCAAGATGAAACCCCAACTAGAAAACATTTCCTTCCTGTCCCTGTAAGCATATCAGTCTCCTGTGAGTGCTGTGGGGGCTGTAGGGAGTTTGAAAGAGCTGCTTTTGCCTGGGTCTGGTCAGCAGGAGACCACAGTGGGGTGGGAAGGATGCTCCAGGGGGCACTGGGCTGTGGGGAATGGTCCCCTCAGACTGCAGCAGTGCAGGATCTCGTGGTTTGAGATCCTGGTTTTGGAGGGCACTGGGCTGCTGTGCCCCAGAGCCACACGGTGTCAAGGTGCTGGTGTGTTGTTAGGTGGGGGGATGCTTTCAGGAGGGATGAGAATAGCTCCTCATGTGAGTTTTTCTCAGAAAGCTGGCCAGCTGACAGCAGAGCAGGGCTGGGGAGTGGGAAGCCTGCGAGTGGGAGGCGCGGGGAGGCGAAAGGTTGTGCTCGCCTCCTTGGTCCAGGGCTTTTGGTGCATTAAAATTCAGTCGCTGTGACTTCAGGCCCGTCTCCAGCAACATGCCGGGACATGGGTCTCAATGGGGGCCCTTGATCCCAGTCCCTGGGCTGAGCTGCAGGTGTCTGGAGCCATTCCCGCAACAGGCATCTGCCCTTCATGGCTTCCTTGCTCCAGTTCCACCTTCCTCCTCCTCCTCGTCCTTCCTCCCCCTCATGCTCCAAGCTGCTCCCTCCGTTCTGGCTTTCCGGTGGCTGCAAACAATGTCCTTATTCACTCAGTGACTGGGATTTGGCGGTGAGGGGAAGGCCTGGGCGCAGAGGAGAAGGAAGGAGGGAGGCAGAGAAGCGAGCGCGCCTGTAATGGACCAGCCGTCCAGCTGTGGTTAAAGGCACTCTGTGGAGCAGTCTGGCTCTTTGCTTCACCCCCAGTTTCCTACAGGAACAAGGGCTGTGCACTCTTGTGTTTTGTCCACCTGCCCTCTTGTAGTACCCTCCAAACCCACGGCCAGTTTCAGACCAGTTTATTGGGAATTAGCATCCCGCAAGCGTCCTGCAGGTTGGTGTGCGTGGTTGTGGTTGCTCTTGCTGGGGGAATGGCCCTGAAGGATTCACAGCACTTACTAGACATCAGAGAAGCTGCATGGGCTTTGTTTATCGTATGAACACAGTAAGGCTTTTCACTGCTCCAACTCTTGTTTAAAACCAGAGCTGCTTGGCAGGTCGTGGGGCACCTCTCTGGCTTTGGTGAAGCTGCCAGGCTCCTTCCTGAGCCCGTGGGCAGGCAGGAGCAGGCGAGCGCTTGAGCCCCTGGGGAAGGGATGCTGCCAGCTCTCCACTGCTGGCTCTCCCTGGGAAGCACGCAAGGACCCTGGCCGTCCTTGGAGCAGGCGAAACCTTGGGGCATGTCGTGGGATTTTGCTGCCCCAGTGCCATCCCCAGGGCCATGGGCTGCCCGGGGCTGGGCTCCAGGCAGGGCAGGGGCATAATTCACTCTTATCGTGGGCTCAGCAGCGACCGCAGACTTAGACCTGTCCTTTGGGAGAGGACAGTGGTGAGACCAGCCTAAGACAAATCATGGAGACATCTTGCCTGCAGATTTCTCCCTGCCTGGGAGGTCTTGGGTGGGTGTGAGCTCCTTCCCACATCTCAGTGCCCCCCTTTGCAGTGGGGGGGTTGCCCAGCTGACTGAACTGGACCCATGTGTATAACACAGCCGACGCTTGTGGTGCTGCAGCCGTATGATGACTCTTGGATGAGGAGCCCAGATGCCCTGTATTGTCAGAGCTGTTAAACTCTTTATTACCATCTTTCTGTCTTGCAGCTGCAGGCATTTAATCTTGCAGAAGTTCTGCTCTGTCAGGGCAGCCCTGGCCCTCAACAGACGTCCCCCCCATCACCTGTCTTGGCAGGGTGGACGTGTCCCACACTGGAGCAGCCGCTGGGAGTTGAGCCCAGTACAGAGCTAGAGCTGCCTGCGTGCTGGTTTGGGGGATGGACTGGGAGGTGCAGTGTACACAGGGCAAGGGTGGTTTCCCCTGTGGTGGTTTCCTCCCAGCAAGCACTGGGCTGATAGTGATGGTCAACAAGCCTTTCCCCAGCACAGTCTCACGAGGACCAGCTGTGTGCGTTCTCCCTGGAATAAGACCTTGCAGCGCTTGCTTTGCTTCCCACGGAGAAGGTCCTCCAAGTAGCATTTCCCTTCCAGTGTGTGACCTCAGTACCCCAAACCCACCCGACTTGCCATGATTGCTCCCCATGATTCACTCTGTTCCACCGGTGGTGGGGCTCCTGATGGGCGAGCAAAGGATAACCTCCACTCGTTTCTCCTTCCACCTTCAGTGGTCCTGCTCCTGCGCACAGTTGATGCCCATGGCGTGTTTGCAGAGCCCCCTAACCTCTTCTTAGGGTTCAGTCTTCCCCCCCCGCCTTTATTTGTTTCCATGAAGAGGGGGGAAATTACTTGCAACTCCAGCAGAATAAACTGATGTCCAGCAACTAGCCCCATCTCACTGGGGCCTGTGGGGTTGGGGTGGACCAGCCACTTACACTGGCCACAGATTAACTTATTAATTAATTAGAAGAGTTCACTCTCAGCTGGTGTTGGAATACAGAGCAGTTTTGGCGGCCGTTTCGCAAACTGGCGGCGTGTCTCAAAAAAGACAAACTGGGATCACGGAGTTGCTTGGAGCCCGGGAAGGGCGCCTGTACGGAGGGAGCTGCGGTTCTCCCAGCATCAAGGTCATGCATGAAATATGAGAAATTACCCTGAGAAATTCTGATCCTGAAGGAGGAGGAGGAGGAGTTCATGACTTAAGAAATACCAGATTTGGGAGGGGATGGAAGGGGAAGGGATATATTTTCCTTCTCAAAATACCTAAGGAATTCAGCCCGTGCTGCAGAGACAATGAGATTTCGCCCCTTGGTGCCAGAAGGGGTAGTTCATACCCATGTGTCTTGTTAAGGTTTCAGTTGCCGTGGGTGAAAAGCCCTCCCATGCCGCTGCAATCCCAGGCACGTACAGTTTTTAAATCGCCCTAAAATCAAGAGAGTGGCTCAAATGTGAGATTTAAAGAAAACACTGCATGTCTTCTATTCTCTCTGATTTCTGTGGCTTTAGGTTAGATTTTGGTCACATTTTCCAGCTGTGAGGGGCTATTAAATTAACTTGTATATATAAAAAGTTATTTTTGTATGTATTTATGTATATATTTGTGATTTCACATAATTGTATGATTCCAGGAGCAGAGCACCCTGAGGTTTGTTACAAAACACAAAGGTTGGCAGCTCTGCCACAGCAGCTGCAGGGCAGCGGGAAGGGGACGATGGTACGTGCATGTCCGGGGCTGTTCGGTCCATCCCTCGGGGGTTCCTTACACTGGTGGGGCTGGCAGGGTGGCCTCTGCCTGCCTGGTGTCTGCCAGTGATGGGAAACCCTGCTTTCCCCCATGAGAGCATCCCGGCAGCATCGGGGGGAAGAGCAGGGGTTGCCTTGGGGTGGCTCCACGTTGGACACCTGATGCATATGCTGGGGCAGGGTGGTATTTGGCCTCTGCACCCAGTGAGCTGTGGGCCTTGGATCCCGTCCCACGTTTTTCCCCAGCCCTGCCCCAGCTGGTGGCCAGGGGAGGCAGGCCAGGGACCCAGCTGCTCCCGGGGGCCCTGCCAGACTCTGCCATCCTCCTGGTGGGCTGGTACAGTGTGGGTCTGGCTGCTCGTGGTGGAGGCAGTGGGTCTCTGCCGGCAGGGAGGGAGGCGTAGGGAAGGGCTTGGTGTGAAGGCTTGCTATGTCTCTTGGCTCTCCAGCTTGGAGAGCAAGAAACTCAGCCGGCGCTGCAAGATCTGTCCCGGCTCCCGGGCTCGATCGGCCTCCTGCAAGCAGTGATGCGGGAAGGCATCTCCTTCCCTGGAGTAGGCAGCTTTCCCATCAGTCGACTGTGATTTCGGTGGGGAAATTCCAGCCTGCAGATGCTGGAGCAGGATCCAGAGCCGGGTGTGCTGTGCAGTGCGCCAGGCCCACGCAGAGGGATGTTGCAAACTGTGTTTTTAGCCAGCAGTGCTTGGGAGCAGGTCGTGTTGACATGCACCTGCCTGCGCTGCTGCCGGAGCAGGTTGCTGCCCGCTGCCTCTCTGCCCAGCTGCATGGGGCTGCTGCCCGCCTGCTCCACAGCTCTGCCCGCTGCTGGACCCAACACCGCAGCTGAGCCCCTAGAAAAGCCACCAGCAGCCCTGCGCCCTGGTCTGGCTGCTGGCACAGGACCTGGGATGCGGTTCCTGCCTGCGCCATCTGCGAGCAAGTGGTGTTGCACCCGCTGTCCGGAGCTCAGTTCCCATCGTGTTTAACCCGGGAGTGGGTTGCAGCCTCCTGGTGCCGCAGCAGCGCAAGTAACGAGCCTTCTACGATGAAAAAAGGAGATTTTTTTAATATATGCATCAAATCTTTCTCTGTGTGGACACTCCCACCTATTCAGCGGGTCTTAAAAACAGCAGCAGCGATGCCCTTAGATGCTTGCAGGCCCTTGTGTTTCTGTCTGCACGTGCCAGCAAACGTCCCCCTGTGCCTAGGGGTCTGTGTCGCTGTTGCTGCCCCTTGGGCCCTGTTTCAGTGGATGTGCTGTCTGTGTGTCTGCATGTGCATGGGTGGGTGCACACACGTGGGCACTGGGCACCCATGTGGCGTGCAACTGCAAGTGGGAAGCCAGATTTTTTTTAGCTCCTTGTTATTATTAGTGGTAGGAGCCCAGCAGCAGTGAGGCTGGAGGTGCCCGAGACCTTAGGAAAAACAACAGGAGGGAGAAGGCTTCACATTCCTGCTCCCGAATTGAGTCGGAGGTGACAGCCTTTCCCTGCAATGCAATTAATCCCAGCAGCGCCTCTGCCACCCTCCCCCTCCCGCCTCGTCCAGGAATTAATTACTTGATTATAAATCCCCAAGTGGCGGTTTATAATAGCAATAATCCCCTCGAAATTCATCCTCACTGCCGGTTTCTTCCCACCTTGACCCCATCGTCGAGAGTCTCTAACACTGCGTCTCTGTGCTGGGCAAAGCCCTTCTCTTTGCCCCACCAGTGTGGTGGCTTTTCCCTGGGATAACCGGGGACGGGGATATTTGGAAGTGGTTTTGAGGGGTGTTTTGGGAAGCCCTGCAGGCTTGGGAATAAGGTTTTGTCCCAGTTATTAGACTGATGGCCCAGGCCCAGCCCCAAGGAGTGGGGGCCAGGGCCTGGCAGCGTGGTGGGGGGAGGCCCCATTCCTCCTCTCTCTGTCCCTCCCGATTACACTGACGCTGGCTCTGGGGCTTGTCACAGAGGCGGGGAAGGGAGAAAGGATTTGGTGTAGCATACAGGGGCACGAGGGGGGTGGCAATGTCTCGCAGGAGCCTGCCAGCGGTGGGTGATGGGCCTCGAAATGGTGCTGCCATAGTGGGAGATCAGCCTCTCCGTGTCTACCCTGGGGTCCCCAGGGCTTGGCTCTGACCAAAACTCAGTGACTGGGCTGCAAAAAGTTACCTGAGGGGCTGCCCCCATCCAGGGGACCCAAATCAAGGTCCCCAGCCAGTAAGGCAGTCCAGTACACATGGCCCCTCTGTGTGGCCATTGAAATCGCGAGGTTTCTGCCTCCACCAGCCATGTGTGGGCTTTCAGCTCGGCAATGGCATCCCACTGGGAAAAAGCACTGTCCCTCCCGAACCGCGTGGGCAGAGCTGGTGTGGGCGGTACTGAAGCTGCCCGGCGTGTGTGGCCACTGGGTTCTGATGACTGCTCCTCTCTCCCATCTCTGCAGAAGATGCTGATGAAGCAGCAGGACCGCCTGGAGGAGCGGGAGCAAGACATCGAAGAGCAGCTCTACAAGCTGGAATCAGACAAGCGGCTGGTTGAGGTAACTGGCGCTTCACCCTCCTGTGGCCAGCCCCTAGGACTGTCACCCCATGGCACGACGGGGACAGGCTCCTGCATCATAGGGGCCAGGTGGGCAGGGAGGAGGGAGGACGTGCAGGGGAGGAGTGGCCAGACAGACCTGCTGTCTCCATTCCAGTCTTGGCAGTCATCCTTTTGGGGGACAAAAATGCGTTTGGGGCTGCCCTGCAGCCTTGTGGGTCCTGGGGTGAGTTGGAAGGCAAGAAACAAGGCTGTCCTTAAATATGGCCCACCCTGCCCCCAGCTCAGCACAGCCTTACCGGGCCACCCACTTCATCCTGAGTGGGAGGGGAGGCTCTGGAGGTGGGAGATCCCCAAATAAACTGCTGAAATACCCAGGAGGTGGAAGAGATGCAAGCGAGTGTTTGGCTGGGACACAAGTAAAACAAGTTCAGCTTGTGGTTCTTAAAGGCCCTTGGCCTCCCAGAGCTTGGAGGAAAGGGCTCTGGAGCATGACATGTCCCCAGCCTGGGGTGGGGATGGATGGGGATGAGGACAGGAATGAGGATGAGAATTGAGACGGGGATGGGCAGGGTTTTTCAAGGGAGCACACCTGCCTTGGTGGTGCGGTAGGTTGTTGCTTGGCATTAGCCCTCTAGAGGCGATCCCCACCTAGACACCCCAGGAGGTGGGTCCAGGGGATCTGCTGGATCAACCAAACCTCCACTGTCCCTGATGGGTCTGTGGCCCATAGGAATCCCATGTGGCAGCTGACGGCAGGGTTTGGTCTGTGTGGATGTTGCAGGAGAGCAGAGCTGTGGTACAGCTTTCAGATTGCACCCACCCCTGCTGGGGAAAGGACCCAGATGTCCTGGGGCATCATGGTGGAGGTTAGAGGGCACAGAGGGCCTGACCCTGCTCCTCTCCCCCAGGAGAAAGTGAGCCAGCTGAAGGATGAGGTGCGCCTGCAGTATGAGAAGATGCACCAGATCTTGGATGAGGACTTGCGGAAGACCATGGAGATCCTGGACAAGGCCCAGGCCAAGTTCTGCAATGAGAATGCAGCTCAGGTTCTCCACCTCAATGAGCGCATGCAGGAGGCCAAGAAGCTCCTCAGCTCTGTCCAGGTCATGTTTGACAAAACCGAGGACATCAACTTTATGAAGGTAAGACAAGCTGCCTGTGCCAGGGGTGGGATGGGGGCTGCGGGGAGGTCTGGTTGTGTGGGGAGCATCGGGGAGGCATGGGGCATAGCAAGGAGCAGGCTGGGGACACTGACAGCTGAGCCAGAGGGCTCAGCAGTGGGAGAAGTCAAGGAGGAGTGGGGCAGGCTCAGCACCAACCTTGAATGAGGAGGTGCCACAGCTGGAGATGGGGCTGGGGCAGCCTGTGCTGGGGGGAGAGGGGGCTTAGCACCCCTGGGCAGCCTGTTCCCTCCTGGGGGGCCACAGAAGGTGATACCAAAAGGGGAGGTGGCCACCAGGGCAGAGACTGGCTTTACTGATCAAAGCTTCTCCTTCCCCTCCTAGAACACCAAGTCTGTGAAAATCTTAATGGACAGGTAAGCGCAGCAGGGCAGGCGTGTTCGGGGGGAAGGGGGGCCATCACAGGGACAGCAGCAGCATGATGTCCGGAGGAGGAGCAGGGCCAGGGATGGTACAGGGCCTGGGAGAGGCATGCTCTGTGCCTCGGTTTTCCTCTCTGTCTGGGAGGATGAAAAAATCCCCTCCGGCAGCCATTAAATCAAGTTCTCCCCTTGGACTAGGGGAAATGTAGTGGTGTGCTTGTGGAAGAGCAGAGCTGGGACCCAGCACCCCAGCCAGGGTGGGACCAGCTGGGTTGGGGTGCAGGGCTCAGTCCAGCTCTGCTGGGGCAGAGGCAGGGCAGGGGGTTAAAGCCAGTGCTAGCGGAGCTGAGGCGAGCTGGGGTGGCCATGCAGGGTGATGCAGGGGCTGCGGGCGGTGCACCCTGGCATGGGACGTTCACAGCAAAGCTGGACAGGGAAGGTCCTGCCCATCAGAGAGAGACAGCTCCCTGCTGCCCTCCACACTGCTGCCCTAGGGAAGGGGTTTGGCCCTGGGAGGGTGTGGGGGAAGGATCTGTCTGACCCTCACCTGAGTGTACCTTGTCCCTCACACCTCTCCTCTCTGCCCACGGTCCCCAACAGAACCCAGAACTGTACAGGTGGCAGCCTGCCCCCACCCAAAATCGGCCACCTCAACTCCAAGCTCTTCCTGAACGAGATCGCCAAGAAGGAGAAGCAGCTCAGGAAGTTGCTGGAAGGTGGGTGAAGCCTGGGGGGTGCGGGTGGCAGGGCATGGGACCTTGCTACCTCCTGTGTCCATAGCTGGGTGCCCTACAGATCGCAGTACAAGAGGGTGGGGAGAGCTGTCGGGGTGCAGGGACCCCTGGGAGCCCCTCTGCAGTCAGCAGGGGCATGGAGACACCATGAAGCCAGCTCCTGGCTCCCCCCCAGGACATTTCCCTTGGCTTGGCTTGTGAAACGGCTGTGTTTTGGGGTGACACAGTGCAGGGGCTGGCTATCAGCAGGAAAAGGTAGTGGAAAGACGAGGGTCAGTGAGCAGGGAGGGGTAGCCAGGGGCCGGCATGGTTCTGCAGCCCCCAGCCCACGTCTGGGAGCAGACCACGTCCCATATCCTCTCTCCTTGGGGGATTTGGGTTTGTCACCCAGGCTGTCCTGCTCTGATCCTGTTAGAGACCATGGTCACGAGCTGCGCACGGGTTAGCCTGTGCACATGTTTGCAGAGCAGCGCTTGGGGCTGCTCTGAGCCTGCCAGCAAGGTCCCAGAATGGAACGTGCAAATTCACCCATGTATAGCTCTGTGCCCAGTTTGCTGCTGGTGGGGTGGGCTGGAGAACCCTCTGCTCGCATGAGGCTGGAGCACAGGTCTCGGGGCTTCGCTGCAGGTTCAGACCAGCGGCCAGAGCACCCTGGAGCTATGCCATGCCATGCTTGACGTAGTCCCCCTCTCCTGTTTCCCTCCGCAGGTCCTCTGAGCACCCCCGTCCCCTTTCTGCAGAGCATCCCCATGTACCCCTGCACCGTCAGCAACTCCGGCGCGGAGAAGCGCAAGCACTCCACCGCCTTCCCCGAGGGCAGCTTCCTCGAGCCATCGTCTGGGACTGTGGCGAGCCAGTACATGAGCCAGGGCGCTTCGGCTGGCGAGGGGCAGTCCGCACAAGCCATGGTGCCTTGTAGCTCCACGCAGCACATAGTTGGACTTCCCAGCGGCCCGCAGCCGGTGCACTCGGGCTCCGTCTTCAACCCATCTCACTACCCCAACACCACGTCATCTCAGCAGTCCGTGCTCTCCCAGTACGGCGGGCGCAAAATCCTCGTCTGCTCCGTGGATAACTGTTACTGTTCCTCCGTGTCCAACCACAGCGGGCACCAGCCCTACCCGCGGTCAGGGCACTTCCCCTGGACGGTCTCCTCGCAGGAGTACTCCCACCCGCTGCCGCCCGCCCCCGCCGTCCCCCAGTCGCTCCCGGGACTTGCCGTGAGGGAATGGATTGACGCATCCCAGCAGCACGGGCGGCAGGATTTCTATAGGGTCTACGGCCAACCATCGGCGAAACACTACGTCACCAGTTAACCGTCACACTCTCCGGAGAGTCCCACTTGATGACGCGTTCGGAGAGAAAAGTCTGGTTTGGTTTGGCTTTTCTTTTTTTTTTTTTTTCCTTTTAAATCAAACCCAATTTTTTCCCTGCCTCGTGCCCCTCCAGGATTTTGGGGAGGGTTGTTCTCTCATCTCTCTCTCTCTTTTTTTTTTAAATCCTTTTAAAATGAAATAATAATTTTTTTTCCTTTTAATTCCTTTTTTTAATTTAATTTTGGAAAGTCCTTCCTGCCCCTCGCTGGGAAAAGACGAGGGAGAAATTACCGAGAAGAAATTGATGGGGATTTCAGTCAGGCGTCTGGGTCTGTGCGTTGCGCTCTTCTTCGCTCCTCTCTGCCTTTGGAAAACTTCAGAAGGGACAATGGCACCTTCTCTCTTTCCATTTCTCCAAGTTCATTTTTCCTGGTTTGGTTCAGTTTTTCCCCTTTCCCCACCCCTCTCTTTTCCTTTTTAAAAAGAAAAAAAGAAAAAAATCTATCATTGATTCAGTATGAAATGATACTTGTAGATTTTGGGTTTGTTACTTTTTTTTAAAGGCTGATTTTTTTTTTTGTGTTACGAGGCCACTTCTCATGCATATTGGCATTTTTTTTCCTTCTTTCAGAGATTTGTAAATACACAATGGCAGGAAATTTAATGCACAAAAAAAGGGAAAAGAAACTTTAAAAAAAAAAACACGAATAAATAAATAAAAAAAAAATCTGTTCTAGTTTTCAGGAGGGGAAGCGTGGCCGAAATGCACCCCCCTCCTGCGTATCGCTGATGCAACTTCCTGTAACAAGCACTTTGTATAAAAAAAAAAGTGGACTTCCTGCTATAAGGCACAGGTATTTATTCTGTAACCGATTTTAGAACACACACACACAAAAAAAATACTCAAATAAATGTGATCACTTAGTGCAAACGCCTCGCTCTGCTGCAGCTCTTCCCCTGGGAACGCCAGCTCTGGCGGGAGGCTCCCACCTGCTTTCGGAAGTAACCGCTCCCCGGGTCCCGCGGGTGCCCAGCCGATGACGGGGATTTTTCCAGAGGGGCTGTTTTGGAGGGAGCAGCTGGGGGATGGGGTGGTGGCGGGTCCTGGCCGGGGATGGGGTCCCCACCAGCACCCATCCCGCGTCCCAGCCCTGTGGGGAGAGATGCCGGAGCCGTGGCTCTCTGCCGGCTCCCTCCCAGCCGCTGAGGATGTGAGTCAGGCGCGGAGCCGGCCGGGCCGCATCCTGCCCACAGCCTCCAGAACAATCCCCATTGTGGGATGGGGTCGGGGACAGGGATGAGGACGGCGGCTTTCCTGCCTCTGGCGGCATCCACCGTGCCGGCCGTGCTGCACGGCAGCACCCGGCGCTCAACTCTTCGTCCCCACCTAAAGCCCTGCTGCCCCGTGGGCTCCGTGGGTGCTCGCAGCACCCTGGGCTGGTTCGGGGACCCGCTGTGCTCAGCCGAGACTGGGAAGGGTGAGGAGGAAACTTTCGGCTGGGGCGTGTTGGGGGGGGCCATGGGCTGGCCTGGCTGTGGCTGTGCAGGGGCGAGCTCTTCATCTGGGAAAACAGGGCTGACTTTATAAAGCAGAGCAGCGTCTTAGAGGCATTAGGGTTTTTCCATTACTGTCTTCGGGCTTGGCTTCCTTTATTTTTTTCCTGGTTGCAAAACGTCCCTGGTTTTGTTCCGGTTTGGATTCCCCTCGTGCTGCTTCGGTGGGAAACGGGAAGGGGAGAGAGTCTCAGTGAGCTGAAACCGGGGGAGCAGCGGATCCGAGGGAGGGGGACCCTCGCACCCGGCTCCCCCTGATCCACCCCCAAGGGAGGCAGCAGCAGCAAATCCCTTGCCAACGGGGCCCCCTTTCCAGGCCGAGCTGGGGCAGGGAGGGAAAGCCAGCAGCCCCTGCCCCTGTGTGCTCCCGGCCACCCTCCGGGTCAGTGCCACCCTGTGCGCAGGGTGCAGAGGCCAGCAGCTGGGCCCCGCTGCCCTGCTGGGCTCTTCTCAGCCCCGTCCTGCTCAGACCCTTCAGGAAACACCCAATCCATTGGGATCTTTGGGGGTTCGCTTCTCTGTCACAACCAAAGCGCCCTGGGGCGGCAGGAGGGAGCGGGATGCTCCCAGCCTCCACCGCAGGGACCCCGCTATGCCTCCCCCCTCAGTGTCCATGTGGCCGGCTGCTGGTGACGGGGACAGAAGCAGCGGTGAGGTTTGCCCTCCCAGCCGTCCTTATCATCATCATCATCATCCTCTTCCTCCTTGGCACAGCTGCCTCCTCCCGCGAGAACGGGCAGCTGCCGGCCCAGGGCAGGCATTAAAGCACCTGTTACCTATAGACGGGGGGACACAGGCGTAGCCCCCACCCTGCAGGGTGACCCCCAAGGGTCTGGGACGTGCCCCCACCATGGGCTACCCTCACCCTGCACCTTAGCTGGGGGGAGCTGCCCCAAAACAGTGGGTGCCCCTTGCAGAGCCCTGGTGCCGTGGCCCCTCCGGCCCCCCCCAGCCAGGAAGAGGACCCCGGCATCCCGGCTCCCTGCGGCACCGCGCCATCAAACCCCACGTGTTGCTGGTGGTGGGGAGGGAGGCGATGGCCCCCCCGGGGTCACCCCACCGAGCGGCAGGAGGAACACGTGCCCTTGGCCCCATTGGGTTAACAGTGTCCCGGGCTGCCGGGAGGGAAGTGCGGATCGGATCGGGTGCTCAGCGGGGTTTTATTGATGGATGGTTCTGTCCAGGGGGTGGGAAAAGCAGGGGGAGCAGAGGCACATCCATAAACAGCTCGAGTTGTGAATGGAAAGAGACGGATTAGGAGCCGGGTGAAAACATGTCACACGGCGGAAAGAAAAATGAGCAGCTGGGCCAGACCAAATTGGTGTCTGATGAAGGACATGGGGCCTAGTGGAAAAAGGATCCCAGGGCCGGTGGTGCTGCTCGGGGGAGGCTGATGGGGAACAGCTGGAGCTGGACACGCACATCTGGCAGAGAAGGGTGAGGGGAGAGGCGGCACCGGTAACCACTGCGCCTCCGGCCACCGCGCTCGGGTCGCAGGGTTGCGGCTCATCCCCTGGATCGGTGCCTCGAGAGGGGCTGATGCTTCATCTTCAGGTCGATGCTGGGGAGGGGGCAGCGGCACCGTGGCCCATCCCTCTGCAGGGATTTACCCGGTGGGGTTCAGGCTCTGCCGTGCTGAGGGGACCCCAGGTGGAGGAGCCGCTGCCTCTTCCTCCATTTGCATACATGTAACTAAGCAATCAACATAATGAGGGCAAATGCAAACCAGGCTTTCAGTTTGCAACCAAGTCCTATTTTTAACCTTGGAAAAGGGTTTTGGCAGGAAGCTGCGGGCCCTGCTCCGGTACCTGTCTCCACGTCCAGCTGCACAGGTGCTTGCGCCGATCCCTTGCCCCAAAGCGCTGCTGACCCCACGGCTACCAGCGGGTCAGTTCTTGCTGCGCTCTGCTCCCGTTACCCAAGGAAACCAAAATCTCACATCTTTGTGGAAAGATGGGCAACACAACATCATGCCCCAGCTCGTGGGAGTCTTTTTGGGCAGCTCTCCCACCTGCCGAGCCCCCAGGTCCTGCTTCAAGCTGGGGTGTGTGCCCGGGGAACCCCCCTGGCACCCCAGGAGTGAAGCCCCATGCTTAAACATGAGGGGTATATTTAGACGGCATCAATTTAAGTTTGCACATCAACCTTATAAATATGAAAGCCCAACTCGGCGAGATGTTTAACATACCTCATCAGCCCTTGGAAAATATGCGGGAATATTAATTAGCCAGATTTGGGTATTATCTCGTAATGAATAAATGAAGAGACTCGCTGCCTAAGATGAATCACTGGCGGCTCATTGCGTTTTGTGGGGTTTTTTTTAAGAGAAGTGTGTTTCTAAGGTAATTCACTCTTTTTAACCCAGGGCCTGTGGAGGGGCTCAGGGGATGCAGCCATGCTGGGGCCAGGCAGGGTGGGACACCTCAGGGTGCTCCTTACATGGAGGCACCCTAATGGCTGGTGTTTTACATCCCTTGATTTGGCCCCAGCTGGCTGCAGGGCCTCCGGGGACGGAGGGACGGGGACAGGGTTGGAGCCCTGCCCCGGGTGCAGCAGCCCTGGGCCCAGGATGGAGGCGGAAAGTGCAGCCTTACTTCTTCAAAAACTTATTTTTGGCTTCTTCCCCTCCCGCCCTCCATCCTGCCCTCCTGCTCTGCTCCCCCGGCTGCTTCGCTGCCTCCAGCAGGGCCAGGATGGGAACTTCCCGGTTGTTGTAGAAACCCAGATGAAGTACAAGCTTCAAATGAAAAAGCCAAACAAGAAAAGTCTTTGTGCACGCCTGGACAGCCGCTTTGCTGCACCAGCATGTGGCGACTTCGGGGCCGTTCTTCAGCGCACCCCACGCAGCCAGGGGGGCTACAGAGCCAGCAGGGAGGCTCCCTGCCAGCCCCGAAACTCTGCATTGAGCAGCGAGCAGAGGCTGAGAGTTCCCAGGGAAGAGGCTTTGAAGGTCTCCATCACCTGTGCGGTGCTCAGAGCATCACTGCACCCAGGGATGCAGCAGCCATTGGGGTTTTGCCATCCTTGCCAGCTCTGGCACCCTGGGCAGCATCTCCCCACCTGGCCTTAGAGCTGAGGCACCCCAAGGAGCATCACCACCTGGTTTGCAAGATTTTGGGGTAGCAGAGCAGTTTCCAGATGGAGGGAAGGGGCTCGGGGCCGAGCCTGGCCAGGGGTGGCTGGGGATGGGGAGGTCAGCGCGAGCCTCGGAGTCCAGGTTGGATGGCCGAGCTGATGGGCCAAGCAGCAGAGCCGTGGCCCGTGGGTGCAGGGACGGGGCGGCAGAGGAGACAGGTTTGGGTGGGCCAGCTGGCAGCCGCTGCCGCCCCGGGAATCATCGGCCGGACCCCGTCCCTCGGCTCCCCCCCGGCGCGTGGCGGCTGGCGGGGCCGGGGCGGCGCGTGGGTGCGGGGCGCTGCCGGCTGCCGGAGCTGCCATTGTTTGCCTTCAATCAAGATGTTTCAGGCAGAATCAAAAGCACCAACTGGGGAAATCATCATCACAAAAAATCTTGCGCCTGCAAAATAGGTCAAGTAAGACTCCAAAGAGAGAGAGTGTCTGATCTGCATTGCAAGGAAGAATAGCAACAGCTGTGATCTCCAGTATATATGGATGGGCTGGGGGGGGGATAAATATATATATCCATGCATATGTATAACCGCTTACAGCTGTTGGGCCGTATGTTCATTAGGGCCAACTGTTTTGGAGGCAGAGGGATCAGCGCTAATCGGGAAAGGGAGTTTATCATCACATTCAGAGGCAAAAGTGTCAGGAGCAACTGTGGCCCCCCCGCCCCGCAGCCCGCACCAGCTGTGCCGCGCTGAATGCACCCGATTCAGCGTCCCCGCCAGCCCCCACGGGGCTGCGAGAGCTGCAGCTTCTTCCCCGGCTCCAAAAGCGGCCGCAAGCCACGGCCACAGCCCCCTGCCTGGTCCCAGAACCAAGCGCTACCCCCGGGTGCAGAGAGCTTGCTGTGCCTCAGTTTCTCCATTCCCCCAGACCAGCTCTCCGTGCCCATGCCACCGTCCCGGCCCCCCACGGCGTGGCCCCCTCTGTTATCCCTGCCTGGCGCTGGCCTCACAGGTGACGGCTATAAAAATGAACTCAAAATAAATACAAATCCCCTTGTCTGACATCAGGGAGGGTGACGGAGCCGGGGCAGGACAGCTGGCTCAGCCACCCCAAGACACCGGGCTTTGCCTGGTCGGTCAGGATCCAGCTGTCGCAGGCTGGGGACCGCACAGTGTCCCCAGCCCACGGGCAATGGTCTCAGCATGGGGGGGGGGACCTGCTCTCCCCAGCAGTGTCCCCCTTGGCACCCCAAGCCCCTGCTGGCTTTCCTCTGCCAGCCAGAAAAGCATTAAAGCTTGCAGACTTCGGCACCCATCGGTAGCACAAAATAAAGGTTGCAAAGCCAAGCAGCAAGGACAACTTCTATTTAAAAATACCTCTCATCTGGATGATTTATTTGCAGGGCGTTCCTGCCAGCTCCTAATGCAGCTCAGTCTTGGGCCCTCACCTACCTGACAGCTTCCCTTCCTCGTAGGATTATTTATTCGGGGCCGTGTTTGGCTGCCCGGCCATGCTGCGCGTAGGGCTGCGGCTCAGAGCTGCGCGGTCATGGCACGTTCCAAGCAGAGGGGCTCCTTCAAACCCTTCCTCTTCCAACTGGGACTTTATTTATTTTTTTTTCCCCTTTTCCCGTTAAAAAAGATATAGATATTCATCTCGGTCAGCCAGCTAAATAGGAAATGTGGAGGGGGCACACCCCACCCTCCACCCCGTGCTGCTCCCAGCAAGCCTTTGACGGCGTCCCCCAGCACGGGCGCAGCCCGACTGCAGCTTTACAGGAGTTTTGCTTCCAATCAGCCCTGGGAAGGGAAATAAGTGAACAGATTGCAATAAAAAAATCCAACAAGCCCAAATTCAGCCAACTGAGCCCAAAGCTGCAATTTAGCCAGGAGCCAATCACAAAGCTGCGATGCAAGCTTGTTTGCACTTAAACAAAACAAAATAAAAGAAAATTTAAAAAGCTTCAGTGCAGCGCCTGGGTGGGTGCCCGGGTGGGTGGGCAACGTGGCTGGAGCACTGCCGCAGCCATCGGTCCGGCTGCCCCTTGCCGACACGTGCCCCGGCAGAGCACGGCAGGGCTGGAGGATGCTCACGCAGCGAGAAGGCGAAGGCTGACATCTCTGGCTCCGCGGCCCCAGACGATTTCTCTGCTCTGATAAAGGCAGTCAGCCAGGGGGTGCGAGGCCATAAACAACAGGGAAATACTGGTCAAAGAGGAACAAAAATCTCAGTGTTTATTTCTCCTTCAGGCTGTGGATTATTATTATTTTCTTTTTTTCCCCTCCCCACATCCAGTCCACTCGGTTCCCTGTCCTTTCGGGAGCACTAAATTCATCATGTGAATGTAAAGCGGGGCTTGTGTGGGGAAGGGAGCTGTGGTTCGCTCGAGCAGATGCATGCAAGGTCACACGCAGCCTCACCATAAATTATAGCATGTCCCACCGTAAACAGCAACAGGAGAGGGGAAGCGCGGCAGCTTCAGGGGCAGCGGGCCGCAGGGGCCGATACATAACATCGTGACAAGTCAAACAACTCTCAGGGTGTTCACTTGCCAGAGAAATATTTTTCACATCCAATCCATTAGGCAAACAAGATGAAAAACTATTTCCTACTTTGCTGAAAAAATACCAGGACTCGGTATAAAGCGTGCCTTAAAAAAAAGAGAAAAGAAATTAAGTGTGACCACCTATAATGTTTTTTTCCAGCGGCTCTGACAGCCTTCCAGGCATCCTGGCTGTGCAGGGAGGGAGCTGACACTTTAAAGAGCTCTTACAGTTTCTCGCTTTTTGGCCCATCCCAGTGGTGCAGGAACAGTAATGAGTCAAATTAGTTGGAAAGAAACAACCCCAGAATTCACTTCCCTCCCTTGAAACCCCCTCCAAACCCCGCTTCACTGAACCAAACCCAAATCATTCGTTGCTTTTCTTCTTCCCCTTCCCTTTTCCTGCCAGGTCAGTGGGGAATGTGTTTCATGACATGCATTTTTTTACCCTATTAAATGATTCTTGACACAAGAAGATCCTCCCAAAGTTTGCCTTTCTCGCTGGCTGGCTTTTCTGATAGTTTTGGACATGTGAAAATCCAAAGGGAAAAGGCTTCTTCCAACAGTTTTGACCACTTCTAGTACCGGCAACTGTCTCTGATGGGGAGACAGAGGGGAGCGGTGGAAGAGCAGCTTCACAGACTGACTCCTCAGGAAGACGCAGTCCTCAACTGACTGCTGGGAAAATGAGCCTGTCGAATAAAATGGATCACCCCAAACACGAGTTGTCTTTCTACTAAATTTTAATTTATTTCTTTTTTTTTGACAAAGACATCTAAATTATACACTGAGTAACAACGTGACCAGATATTGCAAATACCCCTTTTTGGTGAAATTCAAAAAGGGAACATAAAAGAAAGAGCTTGTGTGGACCCCGCCAGTCCAGGGAATGCAACAGCCACCACCTTTTGCCTTTGCAGAAGAGCCCTGTGGGGCAAGGGGGAGTTAGTGGGCTGGTCTCATCCCAGTATGCTTAATAAAAAAGTCTGGTGATCAGTTACATTTTCAACAGAGGAAAAAATTCATTAACATGCAAGAAGAGGTATTGGTAGGGGGAAAAATGGGAGGTTGCATGAGGCTTTGGCAGGCATTCTCTAAGGGCAAGAAGAGACATTCTCCATCAGAGCTGCAGTGGGGGGGACGTGGCTGCAGCTGGAGGACAAAAGTCCCCAGGCCCAGCGATTGTGGTCGGAGCAGGGGCTTGGACCCACGTTCTCTGATGTGCCCTTGGAGAATGTCACTTCTCCATCATCTCTTCACCCCCAGAGAACACAAAGGGGCAGGAGAGACATCTTTCATCTATCTCAAAGGTAAAACCAGATTTAATGATGTGAAAGTAAAGCGAGACAAACTCCCTACAGGAGGGGAATTAACCCCTGCGACAAACTTCTCGAGGCCTGGGGTGAATCTGTCTGTCACTCCGAGCCTTTAAATCAAGGCCAGGTGTCTTCCTACCAGAGGTGCTCTAATTCAACTGCAAGTCACCGCACCAACGGGGTGGCATTTAATGGGCTGTGTTATGCGGGAGGTCAGGAGAGAGGAACGTAACAGTCCCTTCTGGCTTTAAAAAATCTATGAATTGATGCGACGTGTGGCAGAGCTCCACCCATACCAATGAGACGGTTTGCTTCCCCTGAATCTCACTTAAAGGAGGGCAAAGCAGACAGAGTTGGAAGGACAAAGCCTTGCATATGCAATTGCCATAAACGAAACAGGAGCTGAATGGCTGGGAGAGGAGTAGGGGTTTCGTTGAATGGCAGCAGGTGGTTTTGGCTGGCCCCGGCCAGTTTTACGGGTGGTATTTAGCCAGGTGCTGTCAAGGGAGGAGAGCCCTGTAGAGGGTATAGCAGATGTAAATGCACTCACATAAGGAGCAGCAAGTGAACAGAACCTCAAATCCTCTTACATTTTCACCAGGTCCATGCACAGAGAGATGTTTACAATACAAAGAGCATTTACGGCCATGACTGCAGGGTAATTTACTTAAGTAATTTTAACCCTCCAACTCCATCTTCCCAGCACACCTCGCTCTATCATGGTCTTCCTCTCTTACTACCTGGCACAGGTAAACCAAATTAATCTACTGGATTACAGGTGAAGCTCTGGCTGGTACAGATGCACACAACCAATATGTGTAGCTACTCCCAAACATAACGAATGAGCCAGCAAACACTTCTGGATCCTGAGTTCAGTAAGGCAATTTTTCCTTCCAAACCAGAGCGATAGGGAAATTACTATATATTTACTTTACACAAATTTCCAAGTTTAACCAATGTGTGCCTAAAAAATCAAATTACCCTCCTGGATGCTTTTTGGATCCAAAAAGCTAACTGTGGCACAGGTGGGGTGTCACAGGGTAAGTTTGCCACTGGTAAAAAAGTAGGGAGCAAGGAAGCACCAAGTCAACTCCCTTGCAAGTGAGAAGGATCAATGCCCAAGCCCTCAAGGACACTTTGCTCTGTCCTGTCTGGGCCAGGGGAGGGGTATCCAAGCATTTCGCTCTGCATCTGGCATGCAGTGCAGGCACATCCAAAGCTCCGGAGTATCTGTCACAAAGCTCTGCCACTCAGCCAGCACAAAGCATGCCTACAAGAAAGGGCTGCAATTCTTTACACTGCTTGCATCAGGCAAATGCATTAATTGCAAGGAAAAGGTGATGCTAGGATGCATTTCTCCTCCTTGGGCTGGCCCAGGTGCTCAGATTCCTACCGTTCCTGGTAAGCTGTTGCAGCTGGGGAGTCACTGAACCAGCTATGTTTAAATGAACATCTCTCCTCATCTTATGACTCCTTACTCAATCCATGCAAAGCTGGAGCTGTGTCACTTTGTGTCATTAGCAATTGCTTAACAGCTCACTTGAGCCTGCTCTTCCCCCCCAGTCGTCTGGTTTTTAAAGCAAGGCTGTGCTACTCCGGCATGCATGTCCTGCTGCGGTGCTGGAGACAGATGCACTCGCAGGGTGCTGACTCACGGAGGCAGGCAGATTAAAGTTGGATTGCTAAAGCAGTTGCTGTCCCAGCTGTCCCTCTGCCCCCAGCCACAGCAAAGACAGCTGAACTACAGGCAGATCAACCCCTGAACCGCTACTGTACATCCTGATGTATGGGGGGACCCGGAATCAGCCCCAGATGATTTTAATCTGCCGGGCTGCAACACGTAGGCGGCCAAGGGCTGCTTCACGTACAGTGCAGATGTTTCTGCTGTGAGGTGGAGATGTTCAGGGGAAGGGAGGAGCGAAGAGCTGGGAGCTCCAGGGGTGTCAGCCGTCTGCCTGGGTCCATGAGTCAACTCGCTGACGCGTGGTAAAGCCACATGCTTTAGTACATGCAGCTTTCCCCATACTGCCCGCCGGTCCGTCTCCAAGAGGTGGAAGGGGTAATGCAGTCCCTAGTCATTCTCTGGCCTTTCGCAGGCAGGCAGCAAACAAAGCTGGCAAGCAGGGCAGTGGGATTATTTTACCATCTGTGCATTACAAACTGGCCCAGGAGTCACCAAGCTCGCTTCATGCAGGACATGGCTGTTTTGGCGTGCTAATGACTCCTGCTCACTGTCAGCTGGGGCTAGATTTGAATCAGGGATGAGGAGGTGGAAAACACAATTCTCTTCCCTATTTCAGCAACTGCATTCTTTTAGAGGAAAGCCAGTTCGGGGAAGAATGAATCCTCGTTCTAAAGAGTGCTTCCCATCTGCCGATCATCAGGCTCCTACTCTCCACCAGGGCAATCCACAGACGGCACTGGGCTGGGGGACCTCAGGCCCTGGGAAGCCAGCCTGCCATAGGGCAGTCCCCCAAGTCCCTCGAAGGGCTAGGCAAGGCCTGCTGAGGAAGGGGGTTAGGGGAATATATTTTGCACATTTCAAAAAGGAAACCTGGGACCTGGTATCTCATTCTAGAAAGTAATCATGGACTTAATTGCATTTTGCTGCAGAGTTGCCTTAACATCAAGGGAAAATCAACAGGGATTGTTCAACATCAAGACTAATCTCACATATGGAACTTACTGAACGTAGGAAGAACGTTTTTGCTGGCTCAAGGTGAAATGCTGGGCTAAATTCTCCTTCAGCTGCGAGAAAAGCCCTAGGCATGCTCATGCTGCATTATTCCAACTGTAAAGAGCTTCAATTATACACATATAACCCTTCTTTCCCTTCTACAGCGGTGTCGCAATGCAACAGTGCCTCGTTATGATCAAACTCCTCTTTTATGGCTATAGGAATATGTGGAAGTCTTCTACCCTCATTACACAAATGACTCCTTAGCAGCTTTATTTTAAGAAACTACCCACAATTGGTAACACAACCGCATTTTATCTGTCACTGAGGGGAAGCTGTGACTGACACCTGAGCATGTCCTCAGCAACCACAAACCCGCACATATAGGGCAGGTCCTATGCATCTAAGCAACTACAGTAACTCACCACTCCCTCTGCTCCACACTGAATCACAGTCTTCCTTCTGCTTACAAACTTGCTTGCTAATCAGACATTTAATACTATATATGCATAGGGAGGAAATATATAATTCTTTTATTGGGATAAAAAACGATACTAAAGAGCGGGTCAAGTTCCAAATCCAGCAGTAGGTTTTAACCGATGTTGTTCCCTTTTTTCTCTCTTTTTTTTTTTTCTTTTAACAGCTGTAGCTGTGCACAGATGGAAAAACATTTGGTCAGAAAGCAGCAAATTAGTGTTTTCAGGCTAGAATTCTGCTCCCACCGCTCCTCCATTTCCATGCAGCTCAGAACGCTTTATTTCTTCTTAGCATTGACATTTTTGCACACCCAATTCATGCCGTCCTTCAGACAGAGAAAGGTAATGTTAGTCAAGCAAAGGGAAAAGGAATCCCCCAATCCCACCCGACCGCCATTCTGCAAGCACTGTGTTCTGCCTCCTCATCTACACCCCACCTGCCCTCTGTGCCCAAAACTGCTGTGGGTTAAAAAAATAAGTGCTTCCTTGCTCAGTAGATGTTGTCACACAGAGGTTAATAAATCTTTCATCTGACCATAAAAAGTATCATTGTCTCATCATGTCGCTATGTGTAGGTCCTTTGAGGAAGGATCACTTTGCAGTCAAGGTACGTCAGTGGCAGATGAAGGCTCATTTCCAGGTTCAGCTACAGATGATTTGTGTAACCTCGGGCAAGTCATCTTATCTTTGAGACCATGGATTTTAGGTGGCTGTTTGTTATACAGTCAGCTCCCTGTTAAGAATACAGCTCTAATTCTCTGCTCAGCTGCAAGCCTTGAACTCCAGATCCATGTAAGCCACTGCAATAACTGGACCTGGACCCTGCTCCCTTTTCCTCAGGGCCCCCACAGAAAATGGGCCCTCAGGGGTCCCACAGGAGTTCAGTGAGAATAGATGTGGTCACGTTTTAAGAGGCTGATAATACTCTTCAAAGTATTTCCATAAAAATATGTGCACAACATCTCTGACCACTGCAAGCAGGATGGTAACACTTGTGCTGTGAATACCCAAATCATGAGTTTATTGCTGAGATCCCAGAATGGGATATGCTATTGAAGGGCAAAGCGACATTTTACCTGCTCCTCTCACTTATCTGTTGTGAGACGCATGCAACAGAATGCAAGATGCACAATCTCCTCATATTTGTATCCCATCAAATCAATTACCTTTACCCTGCCTACGAGGTACTTCTGCCAACAGGGAGGGTCAGGGCAGAAAGAAGGCAGGTAAGGTTTTGGGGATGAGAGGAGAGTGGCACATCTTTGTGCTTGAAAATCGAGCAAATGTCACCTTGGGAGTTCTGGAGGGGGGATTTCACTGTATTAGGTTCAATGGTCATTTTTGGATCATTAAAACAATAGTTAGACCCTAAGAAACACCAGAGCGTTTGGGCCAGCATCGCTGCTAGCCCCATGGTAGCAGTGTCGCTGGCTTCCTATGCCCTTGTCCCCAAACTGCCAGAAGGCTGCCAAGGACCTCAGCGCCCCAAGGACAGATGTCCAAAAGCACAGCACAGCAGGCCCTTGAGGTGAGCTGAGACCCACTGCCATGCCTCCATGTTGTCCCTCAGCCACAAAGGTGGTGGCCATGTTGGAGGGGGAGTTAAAGAGTTAAGAGAGAAGAGAGGGAGTCCTCAGGGCTTAATCAGAGGCAGAGAGGTTCTCACTTGAAAATACCAATTCACCTTGATAGCTGCGCTATGTGACACTTCTTATCTGAAGGGGAGCAGCAACTTCTGAAATCAGCCCTTGTTGCTGCATTAAATAAAGAATAAAAGCAAGCCCAGCTTGTCCTGGGGTGCACATAAGGCCCTACACTAATAACACTTCTAACTCTAACCTTGGGAGGGTTGATGTCTCCAGTTTCATTTATTTATCTCCACAGCAGAGATCAGTGTAAAACAAATTGTCTGAAATCCTCAGAGCAAATGGGAAAAGACGAGAGATAGATTCATTTTAAGGCCCAGTAGCTTTGTGTCTTCCCCTTTCAATAACACTGATAACCTAGGTGTAAAACATGTAATGCCTTAAGCAATCAATAGCGTGGTTTAAAGCTTATCACTTTAGAGAGAGAGGGAGCAAGCGATTCCCAGCATGAGGAATGCCAGGGCTTAACAATGGGGCTAGGAGGAGAGGTGTCAAGCCTTTGGCTTGATTGTGTGCTTTAGAAATCTGCATGATTGCCTGCAAAGAGTAAAAATAAATAAATAACTAAAAATGCTCCCACAATGATTTCAGCTTCCCCTGCCTCGGAAGCAATAATCACATTTGCACACATCATGGCATACAAGGCAAGCAGAGCTCCTCATTCATTTTGAATGTAGGTTTATTTGCTGAACCAGAACAGCTGAGACAGCTTAAAGTAATAAATATCAGCTGACACCCTCTGCTATTCAGCACAGTAATCCCAGAAACAATACATCACTGCAAAACAACAAACACACATCCTATCTTCTACCTAATCTGACCACAACCTGAATTCACAGTGATTAAAACTCTGCCTGCTGCCATTCAGGAGCTCAGGAAGGGGAAAGACAGACCGTTTCAGCACCAGTGCGGCGAGGGTCATAAAGCAAGAGTTTATGATGGGATTTACCATGGCTGGGAGCCTGGCTGCATCAAGCATATAACGAGGGCAAAAGAATGACATAGCAAAATGCAAGAGAAAAGGTGAACTCCAAACAGGCTTGAAATACGTAAGTAGGTCACCAAACTTTTAAAGCTGGAATAGATTTAAAAAACTCTTTTCTGGCACGAGTTAATAGACAGGAAAAATCATATTTAATTGTAAATATCTCCCTGCCTGACTCTGATAAAGGGAAAATGAACATGCTCAGCTCTACGTGTGTTGTATCAAAGAGGTATGTGTGAGACACTTTCCTCATCTTCAGCCACACTGCAGCTACAGCTGTAGCTTCTGGTGCAACTTTGTTGCGGGGGGGGGTGTGTGTGTGTGTGTGTGTGTTCTGCAGTGGCCCCAAATGCTCTGGAGAATAGCAAATGCAAGGGAAAGCAAAAGAAACTAAAGGTACGTTTGCGGTTTTTCTAACTAAGGTTTGAAGCAGAATGAGGGTTGGTAAGAGAGAGAAATCCTGGGAAGCTGCTACAAACACAAAGAGCTGCTATGGGGAAGGCGCACAGGAAGGAGGAAACAGTGCTTGAAAGAGTCAAGTCCACAAGGAGTCAACTGTTGTCATCCTTTGTCCCTACACACTCTGTCCCTATATCTGCATGCTTAAAAGATGGCTCTGTGCAGAAAGTACAATCCCTACAGTAACATTTAGATCCTGATAGATGTCCTTGTGCTGCTTTATTGAGACACAGAGACATTGGCAGGTACTCTGAGGATGGAGACGGATACAATATTAGTATTCCAGCCTCAAGTCAACCCTGGGAAAACTTAGCAGGGAAAGATTTCAGATCTTTCAGCTTTGCCTCTCTTAGCTCCTTAAGAAGCAGCTAGCAAACTTTACCAAAGCAAAGAGAGAGAACTCCAGGGAAGAGGATAATGCTCCTTGCAGAGAAATGCTGCTTGGCACAACCCCGCCTTGCTGCAGTCACATCTGCTATTGTGCCAAGGGAGTTGTACTCTAACGCCCTTTGGGAAAGGACTGGTAGAGCCTTCCCCAGGAGAAATAAAAAGTCCTGCTTGAGATTAGCCCACTGCTTGCTTATTCTCTGCATTATCAGCTTTGTGGTTATGGGAGTGAAGTAATCTGACTTCAAACACAGCGAACAAGTCCTTTCCACCCCATAAAAAGCCTCCCGATTTCTGCTCCCCTGCAAGCCAGGGATCAGGCAAGACCACAAACTTGTGACCCCTAATGTGACCTTAAGGACAGCAAAGCTTAATCCTTTCATGTAATCCTCTGTCTGCCATAACAAATTGGGTCAGGCAAGTGCAAAATTCTCCATCTCTAACGTTTTTGGTATGCGTTATTTTAACTGTCACTTTCTTCTCCCTCTGCACAGCTAGGACTGTGCCTTCATTATCTGTCATTTCTTTGCACCTCCAGTCATACAGGCTGGCTTTTACAGGCTCCCGCAAGTACATTATCCATTGTTTTTTGCCTGGGTGCAAGCTTTTATTTTGTCCTCTGAGACCTTGTATCCCTGATGCAGCTGTAGACTCCCTCCTTACCCTGCTTAAAAATCACAAGACTTTGCCTTGCAATCTGTAAACATGGTTGCTTTTCCTCAACAAGCACCGGTTCTGCCTGCCCCAGGAGAGCTGCAGTCATCGAAATTGGTTTTAAATTACATTTACAAGTAGCCCCAGAACCTTGTTAAGATGTGGAAGATCCCCATCTAGCCTGCCCTGGCTAAGACATCTTTAAGACAAAACCTAGCTCTGGGGATACAACATTGCCAGGGGGTCCTGTTCTGAATCTTGCCCTTACGAAAGTGCTGAATCGCAGCATCAGCGTAACTTAGGTCTTGGGGCTTCGTTCGCAACTGGGTTGAAACAGCCAGGGAGGAGAAGGCAGCTCAGCTCTTCCCACAGTCCTTTGGGCCAGACCAGCTCTGGCATAAATTAGAGAAGTTTAGTGGCTACTCTCAGTTGCACTGGCTTTTAATGGTCTCCAGGGGGCCATAATGCTTGGGAGACTCCGGACACAAATACTCTGCAGCATCGTTCTGGAGGATGATTCCTCAGGGCAGGCTGAGCTCGTGCTGCCTTGATTGGAGGCTCTTGCTTCAGACAAGTAAGAAGCTGCAGAGCACGGACCAGTCCGAAGCCTTGAGTCATGTTTAATACACACCCTGCCCCTTAACAGCACCTCCAGCAAGAGGGCAGGCTGCAAAGCAGAGGAGTCCTGCCTGCTTTCACCCCACCCCAGCTGGCCAGGGTGGAATGTACATAGCTTTTGTGCACCAAGGACTCAAGTGGAGATCTGGTCACAAAACACAACCCCAAGAGAGCCTATGTGGCACCAGAGAGCCACTGTGAGGCAACAGTTCCCTTATGTTTCTCTGCTGATACTGGCAATCACCTCCCTCGGTTACTGTACCCTGTGCAAGGGTCTTCATGTAAGCTGGTGCAGGACTTTGCTCCAGAGGCAGAGCCCAAATGGCTGGGGCCTGGAGAAAAGGCTTTCCTGCTTTCCTAACTAGGGCTGAAGGATAAAATCATACCCAAGCAGACATTTTGCTTGAAAAAGCCTCTAAGCATGAGAGATGCTGCTCCTCCCGCAATGGCAGCATGAAGTCTGATTAATAAGCCAAGTGCTGCCCATGGTTACAGTCAGGAGGTAATGAAGTCTTCAGCTGGCATAAGAGGGGCTACCAGCTGGTGTCCAGAGGACACTACATGGGGTTTCCAGTTAACCCAGTCACCTCTCTTCTGAGCCTGCCCAGGACATTGCTAGGCCCCTTTTCCGGAGTCCCCAACGGTTAATTTTAAAAGAGAAGATGACAATATGGATTTCCTCCTTAATTAACAGTTTTATTAAATAACCCATTTCAAATAATAGTTAAATTCTCTAAATTTATATCATTCTATTAACCATAATCTAATCTCATTAACCTTGAAATCCCCAGTCTTAACTACCCAATTCTATACACCATGGTGCTAGCAGCTAAACTAATTAAATGACCTTCAAACTATTTCTCCTTCCTGCATTGGCATTATTTATCTTTGCTCATTGCTCTTCCTTCAAGCTATCACAAAAATCATCCTCTATGAACTCTGTTCCTGCATGTACTCAGTACTAGATACGCCACTACACTTCCTTGCAAAATCCATCAGCAATGTCCTCAGTTTCACTCTAGCTAATATATTCCATCAGCAGCAACGGTTAGCGTGCTCACTCCTTGGCTTTCATTCTGAATACCTGATGCTTCCACGTCTTCATTTATTTTGCTGTCATTCATTGTCATTACTCAAAGAAGTCCTTAAAGCAGTGACCTCAGATTTAACTACACAGAGAGCTCCCATTCTGAGCCACTGGTAGAGATATTGTGCACCATGATCCTCAAAAACATTTTTCTTAATCTCATTCTTTAAACAAGTTCCTCTGACTCCCCTAAATTTTGAGCATGTTGACCTCTCCTTAAGCATCCCAGGACTGAAGACACCGTTTCTTCCTGGGCTGATCCAGGTTTAGTTTAAAAGCCATCTACCAAACCATTTTGTTCAATTAATTTCCAAGGAAATGGAGAGCTTGGCATTCTTGCTGTCCCATTTGACAGGGCTGGAGTTATGGCAGAAGAGAAATGGAGGGGCTCTTTTTCTATAAGCTGTAGAGAGTTTGTGACTTCCCTGACCTTTACGCAATAATCATTTATGGAATAAGCTGCAGTATTTAGGGCAATGAGACTGCGGACAACAAAGCGGGATGTTATCTGGCCTGCATCTAAATTAATTTGTCTAGATAAGCATGATGAACAAAATATATAGGCCTGCAAATACTTTTATTTAGCTCTTGTCTTCTGTTTTCTGGAAGTGAATGCAGAAGCAGATTTCATTTCTCTGGTAGAAGGTATTGGGCTGTGTATTTTACTCCATTGATGCACTGTACTTGAAGAAGAAGGCACAGTAAGAAGGCACTATCAATGAAGAAGTGTGCAGCCCACTCCAGAGACCCCACAGATCAGCTTGAGAAGGCATTCTTCAAAGCTTACGAACAGGAAGTGCCACTTTCTATCGTTTAGTTCTTCCACATCCAACACGCATCCCTGAATTTCATCTGCCACTTTACTGCCCCTTCACAGCTGGAGAGCTCACTTGGACTTCTAGAAACTGGAGGAGAGCCTAGAGGAGGGAAGAAGGTGACCTATGCCTGCCTGCAACCCTGTGAACTGCAGCCTCACTTTCTTGAACACATTTCTTTGGACTTGAACATACACTGCCATTGTGGAATGCATTTCCCTCTACCGCCACCACTTCAAAATAGAATTGAAGCCTTTCACAAGATTGGCTGCAACATAGCTGAATTTGTATCTATCTTAGCTAACTAAAGGCAGGCCCTTTAGAGGACACTATCTACTCTGTTTAGGTCTAAACATCAGGTTAAGAATTTTAAATCAGAAGAACTGCCATACTGACTCAGACCAATGGTCCCTCCAGGCCAGCATCCCCTTTCGGGATGCCAAGGGAAAGAACATGTATGAACAGGATCTCCCTTGCTCTGTTCTTCCCTCCCAGTCCATGGCCCAAGCTGTTCCTCATTCAAAAGCTGCCTCCAGATTTTAGTGGTCAGTGATTGTCTGCAGATCTCTTCTTTAGAAATTCACTTAGTATTTTTCTGAACCAACTGATACGTTTGGTCTCCACAACTCCTGTGCCAATGAGATCCACAATTTAATTGCTTGCAATTTGCAAAGAAGCACTTATTTTTATTTCTTTTAAGCTGTTTTCTGATTCTTTAATTAGGAACGCCCTTCCTCTAGCAACATGAAAAATAGCATATAGTCTATCTGACATTTTTATACCTTATTTTATAAATCCTGAAGGCATTCCCACTCTCTGTCCTCTCTCTTCCAAGCTGCAAGTCCTAATTTATTTATTATCCCTGTGTACAGATGCCACTCTGTGCTACTGATCATTCTTGACAGAGGATTCTCAAATCTTTCCTAATTCTGAGCAGATATATGGACAGTATTTTTTCTGATGAGGGTAGTTAAGTGCTAGAAGAGGTTACCTAGAGATGCTGTGGAATCTCCATGCCTGGAGATATTTATAACGTGGTTGGACAAGGCCCTCAGCAACCTCCTTTAGACTCGCAGTTATCCCTGCTTTAAACATGAGGTTGGTCTAAAAATCTCCTGAAGACCCTTCAAACTAATTTTTTGTTGGACTTTATGATTCTACTACTACAATCTTTTCAGATGGGGCAGAGGCAGAAATGAATGTTATGTTCAAGGTATGGGCCTACCATGCCTTTATTCTGCTACAAAAGAAATGTTTTCTGGGATGCTTCTTGTTTGCTTTCTGATAATTCTCTAGCATTTGATTTTCCTCTCTGGCCTTTGATGAGCACTAAGCTACTGTTCCCAATGATCTGCTTCTGAGTAACGGGAGCTAATTTTGAGTCCATCGTCGTATGTGTATAGTTAGGATTGTTGTTCCTCATGTGCATTATTTTGCACTTGTCAACATTGAATTTCATCTGCCATTTTACTGCCCACTCAGTATCGTGGGCTTCTTCTGCAACTCTTCATACTCAGCTTGAGATCTGACTATCCTGAACAGCTCTGTAGCATCTGCAAATAAGGTTTTACTGAAATGGCAATGAAGATAAATGTCTTCACCATTTTGTTTCTTTAAATATCAGTGAAAGGAGTACTCCTGACTGCTCAGATTGCGAGCACTGCAAATATTTCATTAATTCAGGAAAGCCTAAGAGTGAAATAAACAAACTTAGGTCCCATTTACATTACAAAGAGCTACTATACTGCAGAAACTGGCTACAGCACAGGAGCCTAAGACACAGCTATTACAGTTTGGCACAGGAACACAGCTGAACCCCCTCGGTGGGTTTTTGCTGCCCCACATGCTGCCATTAGAAGTGGTCCTTGCCCCCTGCACAACTCTTCTGTTTCTCTGGGTCAGAAAAATTGATCAGTTTCTCTTTGGCACCTGGGTTGAGCAAAACGCCGAATTACATTAGTAGCGAAGATAAATCAGATTTCTGAAGTGCACACTTGTAACAGTCAGAGGGGTTAATAGTAAAAGATGATTGGTTTTGTGAAAATTATTAACCTGACAGCAGTCTCTTTAAAATAAATCAGTCTTCATTTGGCTCAGCTAAGGGGTCCTGGGTGGGGAGGCAATCACTCTCCCCTTTCCGGGGCATGGAGAGATCCCAAGGGCCCACAGCTCCCCCTTCCCTTTGCCTAGGCGACAAGACACGCAACCCCTGTGTTCTGCACTGCAAGGGTTTGGCTGCGCTGACCCTCCTTCGTGAGGCAGCCGGTCCAGCCCCACCCTGCAGATCAACAGACAACAATCTCTTACAGATGGCCTCCTGGCACAGCAAGCCTTCTCCAGAGCCTCACCTGTACTCCCTCTCCTGAAAGAGCTGAACAAGACTGGATCTGCCAGACTCTGTCCCGGATTGTGTGTAGGTTCAGTCCCTCGGCAATCTCTGAAGCAGGGGCAGCCGTCAGCAAATCCTGCTTGTTAGCGAATATGAGCACAGGGACTCCACTAAGCTTTTCTTCATCCAAAAGCTCAGCCAGCTCCTATATCATTTACAAGGGAGTGGGGTGGGGGGAAATGGAGAGACAGAAGGGAAGAAAACCTTCAACCACCAGTGGTTGTCTCTAATTAGAAATATATTTAGGGCAAATGCTAGAAGAGTGTGTTCCAGTGAAACCTAGATCTTATTATAAGAGAGCAAAAATGTATACAATCATCTCTGCCCAAGGTTCAAAAGCTATTTCTTCCAATTACAGGTTACAAAAATCTTCATCTTGGTCTGAAATTAGCAGTTGCCTTAGAGGCTACAACTCTGTGTTTTACCAGTCCCTGCTCCCAGGAGACCAAAATTGATGAAACAGCAAAAAAACATGTAAATTGGCAGTATGAGGAATCTGTCTTAAGTTATTGCCTGACTGGCATTTGTACCTGAGCAGCCGTTAACACCAGCCCTGATATCTTTGCTAATAATGAGTTTCAGGGTTTTGTTCCAAGTTTTATACACTGCAATTTGAGCAGAAGAGGACTATTTTTTTCCCCAGAAATGGAAATCTCCCTCCCACAAGAAAGTGCCGATGCTTTTGAAGGCATTGGCTAGCTGAAGACAAGCTAGATCAGCTTTACTAGCTGGATTTTGGCTCCATGTGCACAGCATACATTGGGTGGCATCTTGAGAAATGGGTTTGTTCCTTCAAAACTGGGTGACTCAAAGAGATTCTTTTAATAGGTCAAATCTGAATCTGCAGTGGATCAACGATGGCTGAAACACTTCATGTCTAGGGTTGTGCAATGGCCTTGTGTGAAACAAGTACACAGTCTCAAGTCACTTCCCTATGTGAACATATGACAAACCCAGCAGAACTTGAACCTGTAGGGACTGCTGGCATTGCAGATAGATGAGTACATGAGATTTATGTGGGCTCCTTATTTAGCTGTAAAGGTCTTCTGCTCTCAGATATCGCCCTAACATCTTTCATCCACTGGCTAGAAACTTTTGGATTAAATGAGTGCAGTCGGGGAGATGCTAAACTGCAGTGGAAATCTGACTCCATCCCCCCAAAAGCAATGTTTGGTTTGGAAACCAGGATGAGAGAATGGAGTTATAAACAGAGTTGGCTGGGAATTTTTCAGCAAAATAGGTCTTTCATCTGACACGGCTGATTTATTGAAACCAAAAGTGTTTGCGGAAATATGAGGGGTCCAGGCTGACTCCGCCTGACTCAGGCAAGTGCTCTAAGCTTCTGCTTCCTCTCCCTGTCTTTTGCCCAATGAATATTTAATTACTGATATAAAATGAAATAGCTCCAACAGGGGAAAGATTCCCCCCACGCCTAGAACAATCAACAGTTCAGCTGTTAGGGTGTGTCCATGATACTTGAGAGGGAAAAGATAAAGTGCCTCCTTCAAATCAGGCATAACAGAGGGCTTTCAACTAAATCTCCCATTTCTGGGAGGTAAATCTGTTGCTGTCTATTTTAGGACACTGTCACTTTCTGAATTTTACAAAAGAAAGTTCAAAAGTCCTATTTTTGTTCCATCCTAAAACACAAAATGTTACAAAACATCAAAACTTTGCAAAACGGAAATCTTATTTTCTGGCCAGTCCTACTTACAAAGTTCTTAGGTTTTTTTCAATTACATCCAAAAGACAATCAAGTCAATATGATTTCCATTTCAACTTTGTAAATAAGAAAATAGGATTCCTCAGGGTCTTGGTTTGGCAAGGTTTAAAGGACTTACAGAAGTTTTTGCTTTCAGTATTAGGCTCCATTTGCTATTATTGTATAACTTTAATGAAAACCGTTCTATTTAAACAGAATTAGGCTACCTATTTTCCTTGTTTCACATCTACCAAAATAATCTGCATTGATGTTGAAAGGCAAGTCTCTTGAAATGCAAATTTCCCTCATAAACAACAAAATCATATTCCTAACTTTTGTGAGAAAGGGGCACTCAGATGCACTGAGTTACTTCAAAGGAAGCTGGGCGTAAGTAACTTACCTGACCCGTTTCTTCAAACCTCTTCCTATCTGCACTGTCAATGACATAGATCTGAAAAAGAAATGAGAGAAAAAGTTACTATTCCCAGAAGACACTCTTCCACAGTATCACACGCTTAAGTGAGCTGAGCCTAATAATTATGCTTTTGGGCACAAAGATCCCCAGTATTATTTATAGCAAATGTTGACAAAACTTCATGACGTTCTGAAGGGAGAGGAACGACCTCTTCTAAAGCTGGGGGGGTGGGCAGCCACGTTGGTAGGATCAGAAGGGAGCTGGGGGCAGTACTGGGGATGCTCTCACCATCTCCAAAGCATCTGTTATCTGAAGAGGAGACTGGTATCTTTTCAAATGACTGGCTTACAAGCTGAAGCTGAGCACAGGAGGGCAAAACCTGGGGAGTCAGACATGGTCTTTCACCCTAGCAAACAGTGTACAAGCACTGCACTGGTGTGACTATGCCATGCTGCCCTCTAGCAGGATGCATCACCTCCTCAATAAGCCACCAAGACACACAATGGCACTCAGGGGACAGATGAATATATTGGGGACATTGAGTTTCTCTCCATCAGGCGGTTCTACTGCAACCTCCTGGAGCAGGTGCTTGGGGAAGAGGGCTGAATCCAGCCTGCAAGACTCCATCTTCAGCTGCCAGATTGTCCACCAGCATGATGGACAAGACAGGGAGCAGCTGGCTCACAAAGACTGACAGTGGAGTCCTGACACCCTCTCAGGGCTGGGCACCACATCTCATGGTCCACGAGGAGATCCAAACCAGACACCTGTCCCCTGGTATGGAGAACAGTATACCCCCCAGCCTGTAGGCTCCCTGCCTTAGGAGGGGGTCTCCACCCTCTCCAAGCAGCACGGCATGTGCTGATTTCTTTCTGTAAATGCAAATGAGCCTTCTCAGCAAAGGCAGCTCTAGGTTCGCACAGGCTAAAAGGCTCCTTGAAGGACCTCCTAAATATGTAATTAGTAAGTCCAGCAGCCCTCCTTTTCCCTAGCAATGCTACTGCAGTTCAGAGTGTACAGGTATCAAGCTACATCTAAAGAAACAGGGAACCTCAGTATAACACTCAGGCAAGAATAGCCTGGCATGCCTTTTTCATTACTTGGTATGGGAAGGTTTTTGAAGGAGAAGGGCGCTGGGACAGCAGACAGGGACAGGGCTGGTGACAAACACTGAGCATTTTGCTTCCAGTCCCTGCCATTCCCCATCAGTGGTGATTGAAGCTGCTAGCACATCATCTGCATGCTCTTTGGTGGCTTACAGGGAGCAAGTGTCAGTCTGGTTTTCAGGGAATACATGAGCACAGCACCCCACCATCAAGATAAATGGCATCCTTGCAGGCAGTCTCAGCATAAGACTCCACACTTCCAGGATAATTTCGACCAAATAGTAGGGGGAGGGAAGATCTCTAGCAGCAATATCTATTAAACTGTAGGCACTCCCTTAATGAGCAGCGTTAGAGTTGTTTGAAATGGGACCAAACAAGCAGCAGGAGAATGTGTATGCCAGGCCTGAGGAGGTAACCCAGCAACCTCACAGACCTCTCTACTGATCACTTGGGGTCTGTGGTCCTCCCAGGGCCAGGCTGATGCACGCTGACAGAGGCTGGGGGACATGCGGCAGGGCAGGACGCAGCTGCGTGGAGATGCGTCAGCACCGAACTCAGTTGGTGCCACATGATGGGGAAAGGCCTGTAGGCACGGCATGACATACAGCCTCTCCCCGCAATGTGATCCCAAGTACGTGCACCAATACTGTATCAGCCACGCCCGTCCTCTCTGCCCTGCCTAAGCATCCACCTCTGTGCATCCCATTTGGGGTAGGAAACACGGACCAAAAGAAAGGAATAATCATAGAATTGTTTAAGTTGGAAAAGAGCTTTAAGATCATCAAGTCCAACCACTAACCTATCCCTGCCAAGCCCACCACTAAACCATGTCCCTAAGCACCACATCTACACATCTTTTAAACACCTCCAGGGATGGCGACTCCACCACTTCCCTGGAAAACCTGTTCCAATGCTTGACAACCCTTTCAGTGAGGAAATTTTTCCTAATATCCAATCTAACCCGCCCCTGGCACAACTTGAGGCCATTTCCTCTTGTCCTATCACTTGTCACTTGGAAGAAGAGACTGACACCCACAAGAAGCTGCAAGGTTGGCAGTTGTGCTCTGGGGTGAAACTGGACTGTCATCTGTCCTTGTTTGGGACATCTCAGGGGAAGCTTAGCAACACATGAACGCAATAGTCGAGTGCTACTTCTCAAATGAAAGGCAGCACCTCCCATATTACGGTGCTTCTCTAACTGGCAAGGAAGAGCTCTGAGTCCCAACCAGCCAGGCTTTCTCCTGCACCACTCTGTTCCTTGCTAGGGAGCTATTTTGCAAGATGAGAATTGGAGACAACAGCGCTTGGGGCAAAAGCCACAAAAGCACAGCACAGAGAAGGTAAAGTATGTGCAGAGTGCCTACTTCCAAACCAGAAAGCACTGTGCCAAATAGCTGCAGGTGCCTGTCTGAATATGCAATCAGCCAGATATCCACACCTTATTTGCCTGGGTTAAGCTTCCAAATATCACAGGTGTGTGATGCAAGACCAAGCTCTCATTCAAAGGCACCTGCATGGATTTGAATTTGCAATCACTTCCTGCTTTTTAATACTGTTTAAAGGGTCCTTTCTGCTTTGTGTAATATGGTTTAGGAGAAGACAGAAGCAGGGGGTCCTGGGAACTGTAGTGTATCTCATTTCCACCTCCCTTCTATGGCCAGGGGCACACAAGAGCCTGTTTCTGGCTGTGGTGCTCAGTTGCACAGTTCGCCAGTTTGAACAGCCATTGAATATACCATGTTGGAGAAATGGAGTTTGAGAAAGAAATTCCTGTGAAGCTGGGTGCCTCCTTTGAGCAACATGCCAAAACAAAACCTGGAGTAAGTGGGTTGGGCAGAAACTGCAAGTGGTGGGACTGGATGAAGAAATAACATGAGGGATAAGTTGGCTCAATTTACAGATGCACAACCTGCACCAGGTTTGTCAGAGGGTAAGATTACCGGCTAAAACAGGGGTGAGGGCTGGCAGAAGACAGAGTCATCAGCATATACTTGATCCCAGTTTTGGTGTGAATGGACATAGCAAAGCACTGCACTAACACGCCAACAGCTGCCAGTCTGTGACTGGGTGTCAGCACGGAGCGCAGGCAGGGGAGTTCAGGTCCATGTGCGCACCAGTTATTCCCTCTGAATTCACACTGCTGCTTCCCCCACACTGATTCTGCTTCTATCTACCCATTTTCTTACTCATATGAAAAGAAAGGTTTTATCTGTACATTGCTTTAACTGGGGTAGGAGGAGGGCAGGGAAAACAACTGCTTTCATCACCTTCAGTCTTCAAATTCATCTCTATTTCTGCAACTCCCATGCAGCACACACTTGGAAGGGTGGAAGCCCACAGACCAATGTAGCTCGTTGCCTTTGCCAGTGGAGTCTTCCAGATATTGTTTTGTGGTTGCACAGTCTCTGCAGCCCAAGCACCTGCCATAGTAGGCAAAGATCCTCTAGCTGCTGCTTTGCAGTGTGGACTTTGATCTGCACACCTACTGCCTCCCCACCACACACAGTTGCAGAGCTTGGACTCAATGGGCACAATCACCTCACAGCCATGCCATGCCCCCCTTCTTGATGGCCACAGAGGAGCACGTGAAGTGTGTCCTGCTAGTTTCTCAAACCCAGATCTTTCCCCTAGGAAGATCCCACCATTAATCTTCGCAAAAGCAACCAACCAGGTTTACGCTGTGGTGGCTGCCCTCAAACATCAGATTCCAAATTATGGCTGAAAAAGGGGGATCCGCCCAAGAGATTACTGAGGGTTTATTAGTCCCATTTAAATAACAGCTTCATTTGGACAATGCTTTCTAAATCTGCAGGTGCAGCCAGGCCCTTCAGGACCCCGACATGAGCCTTGGAGCAGAGAATCCTCTTCCTAGTGGCTCTGATCCTTCTGTGGAAGTGTACTGAAGCTCCCAACACGTTAGTGAGCATGTGTGTGTGACAGGAGGGAGGAAGGGCATCTTTCCAAGAGAGCTTCCCGCTTTCCCATGGGAGTCCTGCAGACCTTGCCTTTTCTCTGCTCCCATAGGCAATATTGCTTGGGGTGGGGAGAGGCCTGGAGTCCCCAGTCTGCCTTCATCCTGGCACACATAGCTGCATGTTAGAGGTGCTCTTTGAAACTAGTCAGGACAGCACTTGGAGGGTCCCAGGGTAACATGCTCTGGCATGGCAACAAAAAGGTCCTGCATTGTAAATATAATTGTAGTCATCTGTAGCTAATTGTAAGGTAATCACAGCTAAGATATCAAAAACATTAAAGGACAGTCTTATGTTAAAAGGACCAAAGGAAAAGATAAGGGCTCTTTCTGTGTCCCTCAGCCAGAAGCTTTCCTATCTGATGCCAGACATAGCGTTTTATTCTGGTGTGCCTCAGTTTCCCCAACTAGAAAAAAAAAGGCACCATACTGACCTACCTCTACACATGAGGCTTAAGTCACTAATACGCATGACGGGCCTCCAGAGTCTCCAGTGAAAGGAGCTATAGATGGGCAAACTACACGTTATTAATGTTCTTTCATTTGAAGGAGACTGAGATGAGAGGAAAGGAACTGGCTATAACCAGCACCATCCTGTGAAAGTAAAAACATACAACTGAATGATTTCTCCAAACATCACTGTGTTTTTCTTACTGCACCCAACCAATCTTGCCATTTCACTCAGAGTAACTCCTGTTACAATGGCAATGGTGTTGCTGAGGACTGGGACATTACATTACTTGTTCCTCAATTTCTGGCTGAGACCTTGGAAAGCCATTGCATGAACACGGCATTCAACTGCAGCCAATACTCACAAGGATATCAGTGTTTTCAAAATAGTTCCTCCAGTACGGCCTGATCTTCCTCTGTCCACCTATGTCCCATACATTCAGCTTGAAGCCTTGAGACTGTACGCTTTTGATGTTAAAGCCCTGGAAAGAACAGAAACAAAGCCACATAGAGCATAAACCTGAATGGCTGGATCACGTATGTAAGCAGACATTAACACTTTATATATCCCATGCCTGCAACATGCAGCGAGATGGGCTGGGCAGCCGCAAAGATGGATTGGCTGTGGGAGAGATGCTGGTGAAAGTGAACACAGCTGCCAAACCATCAGTTTGCCAGTGTTCTTGGGTCAAGGGCTGATGCTGTCATGGCTACAGAGACAGTTAGTGCCCTGGGAGGGCTCAGCAGGGTGGGTGCAGGAAGAGGTGGGAGAGCTGCAGATAAGGAGAAAACAAGGGCACTGTGAGAAGCAGGACTGAGCTTGTGAAAGCCGAGTAGAGAGTCCCAGCTAACATGAAGCCAGAGGTCTCAGCTCAATTCGACACGACACAGCTAATGCCGGGCTTAAAAGAGCAACAGCTGCATGTCTGAAGGGTCCATTTCATCAATTAGAACACCAATTGAAAGGGCATTCAAGTAGAAAAACAGGATGTGGCATGGACTTGCAACATGCTGCCACACCACCCAGGGGACTGGGGCTTGGAATTGGGGTGTCAGGGCTGGAAGCTTTGGGAGGCAGCTACAGGGTGAGGGGAACCATCTCCCATAGCTCTCTAGCAACCTCCTCTGGCCAACACAGGAGTGATGCTGCAGTGCTTCTGATGAGAGACATCCCTCTCCCCAACCTCGAGGCTCAAAGAAAGGGGACTAGAGGCTTCAGAAAGGGAGTGCTGGAATATGCAGGATCCTTGGAACTGGCTGGGTGAAAGATGCAAGGAGACAGGGGCTTGCCCAAGTGCTGCAGCATCCCCTGTACACGTCCCCTGTTTGGCAAGGGCAACAGGAACAAAGTCTCATCCATGCAACCGTAGCATGACCCAAAAGCCTTCTGCAGAACTCCACAGCACTCGTCCACTTCTGCACTACCTGACAGATCTGGCCTGATGCTCTCTGGCTCCTTCAGGGAGCCTCCTCTTAAGCAAAAAACAAACAAACTTAATGGTGCACCAGGCTCCAGTTGCTCCCCCTTTTACTGAAATACTCTGCTGAATCATTAGTGCTTTGTATAATAAGGGACCACAAGAACTGCCTTGGGCAGGGAAAGGCCTTCCTCACCTGTGTTGGCGTGATGTGGCTGATGTCCTCAGATGCCAGCTGTTTCAGGAGTGTGGTCTTGCCTGCATTATCCAGTCCCAAGAGGAGGATTCTCACCTCCTGGTCTGGGGCACTTTTCAGTTTACGCAGGATTGACAGTAAACCCTAAATCCGCAAGAGAGATCATAGCTGTTATTTCCACCCCCAACTGTCTCCTCCCACCATGCCATGCCCTCCTCCCTTGAAATGGGTTCTGTATGGCAGTGGATCCCAGGACACCCTGAACCCCTTCCTGCAGTCCCTATTACCATTTCCTCTTCTACTCCTCTCCCTCGCCCCTATTTTCCTGCATCTCAAAGAGTATCGACAAGGTCTCAGACAGCACAAAGGTCGCTCAGTGGGGTGCACCACTGGCTGCATTGCTTGTCACACAGCTGTTCGGCATTCCCTGTGCCAGGAAGATAGTGCCTAGGCATATCATGTGTGGGAGCTGCAAACCAAGTCCTTGTGAGCTCTTCATTATCAGAGGGAAAACCCCATTAATTTAATCTCCCTCCTAGTTAACTGCAGGTTACTATGTACCTGACATCAGTTCTTTTCATAGTAACTCCCCGATCATCTAAAACCCCGTTTATCTGTCTAAAACATGCTGGACCCATGGGGCATGTGCAGTTCTGATTCTCAGGATGTAGCACTTAACAACTATCTCAGATCACCACACATCCTCGCTAAGAAAAGCACAGTGGATTTCAGTCATTAGCCAGGCTCAGCTCTCTGAGCTGACAGTATCATTCAGGATTAGGAAACAGAATATGCAGGTCAGCTCATTTACAACCGCGCACAGTATAGCAGCACACCCAAGCTTTTGTCAGTGCCGCCTCTCGGAGACCTGCGCCTCTCTAAAATGGCTGGAAAAATATTCTGGATCCTGGCACATAACTGAGAGATGCAAATCACCCCACTTAGGTTCTCACACCCCAGCCCAGCCCCACAGGAGAGGGGCAGTTGCAGCCAAGGGCACAGGAGCAGGCTGCAAGTCCATGACTGCCTGGGTGTCCTTGGACACATTGCCACACTGCTCTGCACCCCCCTGCTTGGCAGGGACTGCTCCTCGGAGTCTGAGCGGCACACACCACACTGAGACCCAGCCTGGGGACACAGATGCTCTTGCAACTAATCTGCCTGAGCAAATCTGGGAGAGGAATACACCTACAGCCCTTTCTGGAGCCCTCAGGACTCCTGCTCAGTCTCTCCCAGACAATTCCCATGTTGAAGCCCACTAAGACCCACAGCCAGGAACAAAGTTCAAATATCAGCACAAACCTGGGCCCACAGGGCCCATCTCTCAAGCTTTTTTGTTCTCCTATTTGCAAAATGGAGACAATGCTTCTTGTCAACCTGCAAGGGTGAATCAGTTAAATGTCATGAAGTGCTTTGTTGCTATGAGGAACTACACCCTCTAAATATTCCTGCTGGGAGCCAAGGACTATTTGAGCCGTGAAGGTTGCTCCCGATCCCCTCCAGATCATGGCAATCAGAAACCTGTCCTCAAGATAAAGAGCTGCAGGACACGGTACAACCTTGACCACTGCAACACGTCCCCCATCTGTAGCAGTGCCCTTCTGCCGACTCCTGGAGAGCCCCACCTCAGCCATTTGGAAACCACCGCTTTCGACCACTCATCACACTGCTCCAAGGTGGGGAGTGCTTTGGAAAGGACACAGTGCTACAGGTTGTGATGCCAAAGCTTTCAATAATGCAGGATGAAAACACAGTGAGATTCAAATGCATGTGAGATTTGATCCACCCCTCTAAGCATTTTCAATTTGCAAGTAATTTACCAGTTTTCCATTTAAGTACCAGACAACTCAAAATACATGGACGATGTGTAAGAAACAGGGAAAAGAGAAGTAACTTAGTAAAACTGGGTTTCAAGGCTATCTGTAGCAAGTTGCAGGATTGCCACTGTTGCTGTTCTTTTAAAAAGCACAGTGGAAAGCTGAGGTTCAGAAACGCAGAGCTCGTGCAAGGAACATCAAAACTGCAGTCTTAGAGCCCAATAAGCAGGCTCAGGGTGTCACCTATTTCATAAACAGGCTGGTAAAAAACTTGGAATCCAGGTCCCACTCAAAAGCTGTTAATCAGGAACGGGCTCTGCTTGGTAGAAGGTGCCATGCCTGCAGTGTGCAGGCACAGTAAATCCCCAAACTGCTTTTAGTTGAAGCGTACAGGCCTGTAACATCACATGCTGAGCCCTGAGGGCCAGATGCTCACAGCTGGCTCTCACCCATGGGCCCGTAGCTAATGAATTTCAAGGGCTGTGTTCAGTGCAGCCAGTCGCTGCAAGCCCTCCCAACCCAACAGCTCATCTCCCCGGCCGCAGTGCCCAACCCATGTTCTGCCCTGATGACAGTCTGTACTTCCACACGTCTGAGGGAAGAGAAAAGGATCAGTGACAGAAATACCGCTAATGCTTATTTGTTTACATGCATGTCCTAAGTGCCCTTGACTTCATTAAAAAACACAAATTTTAACTGCATGACTAGCAACACATTTTCTTTTCACCTGCAGTCAAATTTACAGTTGTGTTTGTTGGCTTGTAAATCCATGGATTTCAGCTCAGTGTGGACAGACCCCACAGGAGCAGGAACTCTAAAATTCACACACTCTCCCTCCTTTCCAGGGACACACTGAATTTCCCATTCTTATGGGCCTGACCCAAAGCCAACACACACCAGCCCAAGTACTACTGCTGACTTCAGAGCGCTCTGAATCAGGCCCTATTATTTTAGTTTATTGCTCACAGTTAAAAAAAGAAGCTGTTGAAATGCTAATCCTATTCACAGCACCACTTGCTAAGAGCAGAGCAGTGTATCCCAGAGCCGATCAGGATTAGGAGCCTTTATATTTCAGAATTCAACTCCAAAATACTGAGCGCAAAGAAATGTATTACAAAGTATTGCTTATCTACCATGGAGCAATTCTCAGGGGTCAGGAAGAGGAACAGTTGTAAATGTTAATAGAGCTTCTCCCATTGTAGACAGATGCTATTTCTGGGCTAGTATGACAGCCTATGAGAAAACGATCAGCATCGTTCCATATTCTACTCAAGTGACACTGCTGCATGGCTGATCACAGGATTATCTGGGGTAGCCAATAGAAGAGAGGATATATATAGAAATAAAAGTATTCTCTAAGGTATAAAGTAAGCTGATTTAAAAGGCTGGAAGACAAGTAAGCCAACATAGAGAAGTGGACTTTATTTCAGTAGCTGCCAGCATAGGTTACATGGTCTGTATACACAACTTAAATCAAGAGCCAAACAATAGTATTAGTTACTATGATTGTTACTATTTTGTAAATATTATGTAAAACTTGCACCCATCATTTCCCTCTAGTTAGTGAAGATTTAAGATTAAAGAAAGCCATATACAGATGGGTTTCTAACATGATTTTTTTTTAATTAGTCTTATGAGCACACTGGCTAGGAAGACAGAAAGCATTTCCTGACAGCTTAGTAGACTGGAAAAAATAACTCAGCTGAGTTCCCTGCTGCATGCCACCACTATGTGGGACAAGCAGCCCTTACTGCACACACACTGATGGACAAGCACTTCTCTGCTTGCAAACACAACGTTGAAACTAACTTAGGCTGATGAGAGTCAGAAAGCAACCCCTTGTTATTGATGGGAGATGTCAGGCAGAAAGCCATGAAATGGGAAAACTTGGTGCAAAGAGGATGCTCAGAAGCAACAGGAGAGGAGCAGGCCTTTGAAGCAGGGCAGAAAAAAAAAAAAAAAAAAAGTCACAATGGTGGGACTTAACCCAGGATGCCTGCACGGCAGCCAGGCCAGTGGTACTCGCTCACTGGGCCGTCCCGGGTGAGGAGCAGGACAAGTCTCAAGCAGGACAGTGGAGACATTAGCTGGCTGAGGAGCTGCAGAGACAACTCACAGGAGTATAAGGGCAGACTCAGAGGAGTATAAGGGCAGCATGTCATTTGCACAAAACTAAGCAGACTGCGGCATCTGTAACAGAGAAGGGAACTGCAGATGCTGTTCAGATAATGAACAGCACAGCGTGGCAGCGCGTGCAGCCTTTGGAGAAGGGCAGCCATACGGAGCAACTCAAGGCTGGGCACAGTCAGCCAGCAACTGCTTCTTGGTCACCTCTGGGTTAAGCAAACTATGTTTTATATCAGATTGGCTTGTTTAAAAACATCTTTGTCCTTGGTGGAGCGGGTTTTCTTTACAAGCACCATGAAGAGACAGACTGATGGGGTCAGCAATGAGGAGACTGCATTTTCCAGACAGTGAGTGGGGACATACAAAAAGAAAAAAAGACTCCTGACAATTACTATGAAATCAGAGTGGGGCATTAAATTCAGAGATGCAAGTAAATGGGCAAGAGCACTCATAAACATATCAAGCATGAAAGCGAAGCTAACCATCTTATTAGCATCTTTCAGAAAACAGGGATGTGTGGTTTTATGAAAGTATATCATTGCTAGGTTTAAAATACCCACTGAATTATCAAAGGACTTTCAGTTATAGCTGCATGCAGTAATCCTATTCTCTTAAAAAAAAAATACAGACATATATAAAAATACAGTGACATTTATAGTCCTAGCTAAGGGTTTTGTGGGTTTATTCAGCTTTAAATCCATGCTGTATATGGGTCTTTTGAACTAGTTGATGCATGTAACTACATCCTGTACCACAGAAGCCGCTGAAAGGAAGATTCACTTTATAGGCCAAAGCAAAAATTGGTTTGGGACAAACAGAGCATTGCAATAATCTGTTTAAATATTGTATCAGATTGGCAATATAAAGCCATAATGGAAAGAACAATTTCCCCTCGTACTGAGGGCTGGATATACAGGGCATGGATAAAGCATGGCCCACAAGCCACTGCAGAGCACAGTTGATTCCTATTAGGACAGAGAAGTAAATGTATTCTGTTTAACTTTATTAGCCACAAAGCTCAGATAATGAATTTAAAATAAAACCACCCTCAGTCACCAGCAATTGCTTATCTACTAGATGTGGATATTTAGCTAGAATCAAATTCACTGAGATGCAATACAGCCACAAAGCTCAGCACCTCAGCCTGCCGCTGTGACCACATCTCCCCCATCTCTACACCCTTGCACAGATGCCCTCTTCCCTGCTGCTGCAACCACAAGTCACTTGTCTTTACCCTCAAGGCCCTTCATAGCCAAGCATGTTTGCTGTGGAGTTGACGGCTCCTGTCTTCCCATGGCTTGTGAAGCCAGCCCCAGCGCTGCCAAGCTCTATTCTCAAACCTTTGTGCCTTTCCTACAACGTGGGAGAAACTTCGCGAAATATCCATAAAACCATCCCATGATTCTCCTGTGAATTCCTTCTCTGCCACACCTGCAATCCTTGATGAGGTTTAGGTGGCGAACATGCCAAGTTCGAACCTGTCTTGGACTTTCCTTACTCATATCGCTTGGTTATCTCTCACCTCAGACAGACCACATTTCCATGGCATGGGGAACATCTCTGTGTTCTGCCTGCACAGCACCTAGTGCAGCTCTGGCCCACAATTTACTTGTAAGCAATACGGTAGCAGTTCACCATTTTTAAAGCATAAGTTAAAGATAGAGGGTGCACATGATGGTTTCAGAAAGTCACACAGGAAAAGCTGACATGGGGAAGGACAAGGGGCTTAGTTGAGCAAAATATCCTGCCTTCAGCAGTAGATATTTGAGGCTACATTTGTCGTCCAGGGTGCAATCCTGCATACACAGAGCTGGAGGAGGGGAGTCCTTCCTGACAACTGCGCTGATTAGCTGGTGCCCTGAAGAATGATGTTTGATTACCTTTATCTTCGGCTGCAGAACTGCAAATGTCACTAATGGTCATAAAATCACCCAGTCTTTTTCAAAATACAACTGAAGTAAATTAATCTATTGAGCACAGTTTATTCAATACTTCTTACTCTGGCAAAACTCCCAAAAAAATCATTTGCTTGCTGCATGTCTCCACCATATGGTGTCATTCAATGCAGACTTTCTTTTCTGCACTGAAATCCAAAATTTAATGGAGTCGAGTCACCTACAGAGTTTTTCCAGCTCAAACCTACTAACATAGTTTTCTGTCAAAGAGGTCGCACAGCATTTTCTGGTTTGGTATATTAACCAATACCAGCATGAATCGTCCTTTCATAATTAAAATCAAACTCCTCTGGTTTTAGCAAGTTTGAAGGAAGTGCTTTGCCCTGCGCAGAGTAGAGTTGATGCCTAGTACCGGACTATGTTAGCAGTCTTTGTCTGGTTTCAGAACTTGAAAGTCTTGGCCAGTTCCTGCTATACTGTCCTATCTGCAGGTAATTTCTCATATCAATGTCTCAGCAATCAGTAAAATAAACCAAAAACATGACATGGAACTGTACTGGGAAACTAAAGCAGCAAGGCACTATTAAAGCTCTTGAAAGCATTTTTTTTTTTAATGGGGCCATTTTAAATAAAGCCTCACTGCCAAACAACGAGGGACAAAAGGAAGAAATTCTGGGTACTAGGTACACCTACAGAAGGCAACAGAGAGATGCTGGTTTTGCTAGAAACATGAGCTCAAGACCAGAAGAAAGGTGCCCGACTACGCGTTTAGGTATGCTGGTATTTCATCCTCTCCAACAGATCTGCCTAGTGTCAGCTAGACACTCCATGACTCAGTTTCCTCAACTGTAAAATGGGGCCACGTTTTGACAACCCTGGTTTTGACACGATGATGTCATCTACAATCAATGGTTTTAGAAAAACACCGGCCATTCTCTGGCCCTGCTATCTATCAATAACATACCATCTCACTCGTTAAAGATTGTTATTACAGTGATGAGGAAGCCACAAGCTCTGCTTCACACAGCATTTCCTAAGCTTTGGAAAGCAGTGTATCCTTTCATGTAGCAGCCTCCCTTCGCCCTTGCTGTGCGCCCACCACAGATGCTGCTTAACGGCGCCAAAGACTTCAATGCTACACATCCCTCATGCTACACAGTTTTATGGCTCATCTTTCCCTCTGTGCTCCACCTATGACCTTCTACCACCCCTGCCCCACAGCTGTGAGAAATGCTGGTATGCTCTGCAGAAGGAGACACTTCCCCTCTGTACTTACTCACTTGGATGAACACTGAAATAATTTAAACCTCACCATTAACCCTCTTATCACTGGAGTTGGAGCAAGCAGTTGTTGAAGGGGGTTTAAGCACTTCCCAATGCAGCCATGACATGCCAGAAACATGCTCATGGGCAGCTACCACGGCTCAGATGACAAGCAGTAAATTGTTACATCAAGTTGTCTGGATCATTTCTGACTGCTGACCCACACCCCCAGGCTGCCATAGCTGCTTTGGATATATTTGCTGGTGTTTCAGAGAGTTTCCACTACTAAGGGTTATTCTGTTTTAGTGAAAGTTGAGAATCTAGAGAGATGGTACAGAGCTCTGCAGTCCTCTACCCAGCCCAGGCAGTCCACCAGGCACCCCAAAGTGCCACCCACCCTGCCCAAGAGGCTGCAATTCAAAAAGTAACTCCCAGAAATGGAAAATAGACAAAGAGGCAGTAAAATGTTGTATCAAATAACATGAACACTGGGAAACACCCAGTCTACCCTCTCCACACACAAAGCACTCGGGTAACAGCAGCCAGATCCCAGACTACACCAGCTTATCGTGAGACATCACAATGCAGAAGAACAGATTTGGCCAGCAGCAGCTGCAGGCCAAATGTGTCCCACAAAGCACTGTACTGCTGGAGGCAGCTGCCCTCATCTTTACAGCAGATGTCCATCCTGTGATGGCTTCAGTGTCTGGTGTGACATGTTCCATCATCGACTGATCTAAAATAGAGCAGATCCCACAGACCTTATCTCAATCTCTTTCTCTGTGGCCCAGCAGGTGGGGACACAGCCAGAATTAACCCAGTGAAGATAAGGAGCTGCCTTTGCTGCTCTTCTTACGCCTCCTCCCGTGCTGTCCACTTGCATGAATCCAGCTTGTGTCCAGAGGGCTCCTGGACTAAACATGCTTTGCCCTTGGGAAAGCTCTTTCCTCACTGCTATTTCCTTCTGCCTGTGCTCTCTGCACACCACTGCATCCTCAGCAGTGGCTCCCTCACCTACTGCAGCTCTCTCTTACCACCCCTCACCTGGCAGCCCCAACTCTTCCTTCCAGTCTTTGCTGGCCTCTGCCAGCATCCCACTTGTCCCACCCCAACTATTCCAGCATCTAAACCCAAGTTGTTTCCAAGACCCCAGTCCATCATTCAACCTTACCCCAACCTCGATTCAGACTACACCACACCCTCACCACCCTGCCCGTCTCCCAGCATTGCCCTCCACCCTAACCAGATCCTTCGCTGCACCCAAGACCCAAATTCCTCCCTTCAGTCCACATTGCTCCCCCTCAAACAATTCAATTCTCCCCTTCCATACTACTTTCCTCTCTGGGTCCTCTCTTTCTCTCATCAGCATCAAAACTCCACTTCCAGCCCTTTCTACTGTGTATTCTTATCTCTTCTATTCATCCCAGACTATCACTGAAGTCCCCAGCCTCCGGCAGAAACCCCCAGAGCACACAACATCCCAGCAAACTATCCTAGCCAGCCATCATTGACTGGGATTTCCCGGTGACTCACCAGACTGTTTATCCCACCCAACTGGCAGGTTTCTTTCAGCCCCTGAGCACCATGCCTCAGTCCTATCCATCCCTGAACACCCAACTTCTTCATCCAGGCTTTTGCTGCCATGACTGAGCTCCCCTTCTAAGGCTGTTTACCAACAACCGGCCCCTCCACCTCAGCAAGCTATCCAATAGCTCCCTCAACTCCTGTAGCCAGGATCCAAGCCCCACTGTGGCCCCTTCCCACCTTGGCTAAATTGTCCAGTGTCCCTTCACAATTGCAGATACTGCCAGGCCCTCCACAGTACTGTCCCTCAGCACTGTCCTCCATCCTCACCAGGCTTCTCCATTGTTACTTCTCTTCTCAGGCCAAGCGCGCCACTGCTGTTCTGCTCCCCAGCCCACCCAAGCACCCAACCCTCCATCATGGCTTCCACACCTTGACTGAATCAACTCCAGACAGGCTGACTCCATCCCAACAAAGCCCCCCCGCCCCCAGCATCCTCAAGCCTCCCAGCCCCCGCCAAGACCCGATTCAACCCCCTTCCCCAGGTCCCCCATAGCCTCCAGCTCCTGCCAAGACCCCGACTTCAACCAGGAGGCCCCAAATTTACACTGCCCCCAGCCCCAGGAGCATCCCTTTGGCTGGGCACCTCCAGCCCACGTGGACCCAGGCCCCCATGTCCTCCTCAGTGGATGCCCCTGTCCTACCAGGTCCCCCGTGCCCCAGGCCTCCACGCTCCCCCGGGGTGGGCGCCCCCGATCCCAGTGATCCCAGGCCTGCCAGACCTCCCGGGTGGGTGTCCCCAGCCCTCATGTTCCCAGGCCTGCCAGAGCGCCTGCCGTCAACCCCGGCCGAGCACGCCGGCCCCACGGCCCGAGGCCCGCCAGACCCCCGGGTGGGTGTCTCCGGCCCCCATTACCCCACGCTCCCCCGCGGTGGGTGCCCCCGGACCTCAGGCCTGCCAGGCCCCTCAGGCGGGCGCCGCCGGGCCCAGCCCCCCCCCCCCGGGGCCCCGTCCCCATCCGGGCGGGCCCCCCGTCCCAGCCGCCCTTCCCTCGCCTCGCCGCCCGCGGCGGGCCCGGCACCCCCCGCCCCACTCACCATCCTCGGCGCGGCTCCGGGGTTACCATGGGCAACTGCGTCACACACCCGCCGCCGCCACGTATAGCGTCAGCGCTTCCCGCCGTACGTACGGAACGTGCCGACGACGGGCGGGAGGGGGCGGAGCCCGGCGCCACTGCCCGCGGCTAGCCCCGCCCTCTCGGCCGGCGCGTGCGCACAAGGGGGGGCGACCCTGCCGAGGGGAGATGGGCGCGGCCGCTGGGACCCCTGTGATTGGCTGAGGGCGGCCACGCGTCGGAGCCCGGGGGCAGGTGGGGGCCACGTGGGCGGCAGGCGGCGCGCGAGGGGTCTGGGGGCCGCAGGTAGGGCCACGTGGGGCCGCGGCACGGCGCGCGGGGCGGGGGCGTGCAGTGCAGTGCAGTGCAATGCAGCGCGGCGCGGTGTGGTGCCGGGGGGCGAGCCGGGCGTTGTAGTGCCGCGAGGGCGCTGTGCAGCGCTACGGGCAGTGTCCAGGGTAGTGCAGGGCAGGGCAGGGCAGGGCAGTGCTAAGGGGGGCGTGCAGTGTAGCACCACGGAGAGCATGCAGTGCACTGCTATGGGGAGCATGCAGTGCAGTGCCACGGGGGTGCAGGGCAGTGTTACAGGGAGCGTGCAGGGCCATGTAGCGCTGTGGGGGATGCACAGTGTGTGCCGCAGAGGATGCAGCGTCGTGGTATGCAGGAGAGCACGACAGCATTGCAGAGGTGTGACGTCCCTGTTACGGAGGATGTGCAGTGCAGCACAGTGCCGATGCCATGGGAGGGTGCAGTGTGGTGCAGTAGTGCAGTACGGTGCCATGGGAGGGTACAGTGTGGTGCCACAGGCAATGCAGTTATCGGTGGGGCTGTGCAGTGCAGTCACAGGAGGGTGCAGTGCCACAGCGGGTGCAGGCAGTGTTCGGGGGCACGTGCAGCGCAGGCATGGGAGGGTGCAGTGTACTGCCATGGGGGCGTGCAGTGCCACTGGGGGACATAGAGCCCAGTGCAGGGGATGCAGTGCCATGCCATGTTGCCCATGAGTGGGGGGGTGCAGTGTAATGCCCGCAGGGTGGTGCTGTGCAGCCCTGTGGAAGGGGCAAGCTGGGCCCCGCAGTGCTGCGCGGCACGGTCCCACCCTGAGGAAGGGGTGCCAGGTGCTGGGGGGGGGAAGCACAAGTGGGGGGACCCCGTGCAGGCAGGGTGGCGTGTGAAGGAGTGGCCTCGCTGCAGCGTTCAGCCGGCAGCAGGGGTGCGGGAGGCTCCTGGGCTCAGGGCTGCTGAAAGTCCAACTTTCCCGTTAAATATAAACCTGCCACAGCTCTCACCCAGTTAAGCACTCCTGTGGCCGTGGCAGGCCCACACTCGACGGGCAAGCGAGGCAGGATCCTCCCGAGCCACCTTCTCTCCCTGCCCAGACCTGCGCTGAAATGGCCGCCGTCCCCCTTGGCTTTAACATCGATGCCCCACGCTGGGACCAGAGCACTTTTGTGGGACGCCTGAAGCATTTCCTCAACATCACTGACCCGCGGACCGTGCTGGTGCCGGAGGAGGAGCTGGACCGGGCCAAGGCCCTGGTGGAAGGCTGCAGGTGAGGGGCAGGGGTGCAGCCGGGTCAGGTGCCATCCCCGTGCCCGCGGCTGTACCCGACCACCCTGCAGGGCCGTGGTGGGACGGAGGCAGTCATTCCGAAGCAGGCACGCTAGGACGTAACATCTATCGGAGGTGGTTTTGGGGGAGTTTCCCAGGCTTCTCCCAGGAGCCTCAAGTTGGGGCAAGTCTCTGCCTTTCATGTTTGGCGCCCAGGGCTCCATGCCCCAGCGGTGCCAGGTGCCGGTGGGTCTGCGTGGCTCCCACCGACAGGCTCTGGGCTTGCAGGGCCGGGCTGGTGCCGCCGGGAAGCAGCCAGGAGCAGCTGCTCTACGCCAAGAAGCTGTACGACTCAGCCTTCCACCCTGATAGCGGCGAGAAGATGAACCTCATCGGGAGGATGTCCTTCCAGGTGCCGGGGGGCATGGCCCTCACCGGCTGCATGCTCCAGTTCTACCGGTGAGCTGCTGGGGATGCCGGGCTGGGGATGCAGCCCTGACAGCTCCCCGCCCCTCAAGGGGTCCCCAATGGCCAGGGCACAGCCAGTCTGCCTCCTCTGGGGCTGGCTGCTGCCCGAGGCTGCCCATGGCTGCTGTGTCTGCCTGCATCACGTGGCCAAGCCCTGTGTCCCTGTGCCCTGTCCCCAGCGCCCAGCCTGTGGTGGAAGCATCACGGATCCTCCCAGCCTCTGGCATGGCTGGGGATGGTCTTGCTTTGCCCTGACCTCAGCTCAGCTCTTCCCGGAGCCCCTGTAATGATTAACGCAGCCAGGTCCTGTGTGGCTGCTGCTCTTGCTCCGTGGACCATAACAGTCCCTGAAACCAAGGACCAAATGTGCCCCCAGGCCAGGCTGCTCCAGCCTCCCCAGCCCATGCCAACAGCTTCCTGCATTTCCCTTCTGAAATGGCTGCTGGGGGGGTGAGCGATCCTGTCCCCAGCACAGAGGCTGTGTGGGGCAGACACCGCCTTTCCCAGTGGCTGAAACCAGGACAATCCCCATCCCATCCCATCCCATCCCACCCCTGTTTGCTGGACTTGTTTGCCAGTTGCTGGTGAGGTCGAGCCTGGGTGGGGGATCTCCCAGTGCTGATGGGTCACCCTCTTTCCAGCCCACCTCCACCCTCCTGCATCCCAAGGCTTGCTCAGACCCACATCTCCCCATGTCCTCTCCTGCCCCACCTCAGTGTCCCTGAGACACTGGTAGGAGCCCAGGTGTCCTGGTCAACCCTAGAGCTGCCTCTGTCCCCGTGTGCCCCCTCCTTGCCGCTCCTATTGACAAAGGCTTATCTCAGCCAAGCAGGATGGCTGCTGCCCTGCTGAGGGCTGGGTCTCCCACCCCTGACTGAGCACCCCGCAGGGCTGGGCCTTCTCTTGTGCTCCCCAAAGCCCTGCAGCAGCCAGGACTCCTGGGGTCATTTCCCAGCTCTGCCACTGGCTCGTGGCTTTGCCACAGTGCCTCAGTTTCCCATGGGAGACACCATGACAAGTGTATCGAGGGTATCTTGGCTGTCCCCCCAACAAGCCTGGCCGTGGGCACAGGCCAGGCATCCCTGACAGCCCTTGGGTGCTTGCCCATTCCCTTCCCTCTGCAGGACAGTGCCCGCTGTGGTTTTCTGGCAGTGGGTGAACCAGTCCTTCAACGCCATCGTCAACTACACCAACCGCAATGCCGCCTCCCCCATCTCGCTGAGGTGAGCGTGCCCCTGCACAGGATGGGGACCCTCTGTGTTGGAACCCCCCTGGATGCCCCATAAAGACCCCCCATGCCCCATCTTGGGTGCCGAAAGAACAGGATCGAGTCAGAGTTGGTGTTTCTGTTCTCTCCCTTCTTTGGAAATCATTGTCCAGGCAAATCGGGGTGGCTTACGTCACGGCCACCGGTACAGCCCTAGCCACTGCGGTCGGACTCAACCTCTACACCAAGGTACGCCGGGATGGGGCTGGCTGGGGCAGCTGGCCGCATCCTGCCCTCCCGTGCTGATGCCAGCCTGTCTCCCACAGCGAGCCCCCCCCTTGCTGGCCCGCTGGGTCCCCTTCGCGGCCGTGGCTGCTGCCAACTGTGTCAATATCCCCATGATGCGACAACAGTAAGTGCTGCACATGGCCGGGGTGCTTGAGGGACCCGGCTCCCTCCGAAGGTGAGCCGGTGCAGCCGGGCTGCTGGGCTGCCCGGTCACACTGCTGTGGTTTTCCATCCCGGGGGTGGGAGGATGGGAGGGAGGTGAGCTGGGGTCTGCGTGTTTTGCGGCGCTGGGTCTCTGGTGGAGGGTGCCGGCTGGGGTGGCTCAGCCTCTGCCCGGAGCAGGAGGGTGATTTTGGGCTGAAGTGGGGTCTGGGGTCTGGGCTGGAAGATCCCTCAGACTCGAGGGTTTTCTGCGTGTGGTCACGGGAGAGCCCCAGTCCACGATGTCCTGGCGCTGGGACCCCCTAGATGGGCCCCATGTGGAGACCTGTGTCTGCTCCTCGGGGTCCCCCGCGGGTCAAGGGGGGGGAGCTGTGTGGGGGACTGTCCCCTGGCTCAGCCGCGGGTCCCGGGCGGGTGTCTGTCCCCCAGGCGGCCGGACCCTGTTCGCAGCCGTGCCCTGAAGATGGCAGCATCGGCTGGGCCGGGGACCGCGGCGCCCTGGGGCGGTGGAGCCCCGTGCCCTGGGGCCAGGGCAGGCGGCAGCCAGGGCTGCTGTGCCAGCACAGCACAGGGAACCCCCTTGGCACCCCCTCACCCCCTTGCCGTGTCCTCCCGTTTCCCTCACCGTCCCGGCCCCCACTCACAGCTGCCTGTCCCCTCCAGGGAGATCATCAATGGGGTCATGGTGACAGACAGGGACAACAATGAGCTCGGCCACTCCAGGGTGAGTCTGAGGATGGGGGTCCGGGTTGGGGCACGGCATGGCTGGGGCTCACCTGCTGCTTTTGCTTGCAGAGGGCGGCTGCGAAGGGCATTGCGCAGGTCGTGGTCTCCAGGATCACCATGGCGGCACCGGGCATGAGTAAGTGCCGGGCAGGAGGGTGGGGGCCGGACTGGACGCTCCCCTGGGACCCACCGCCTCGCCCTCCCCTGCTTCAGTTTCCCCCAGGAGGAAGAGGGAGGGTGGCCCTGCACCCCAGGTGGTGTTTGGTCTCATCTCACTGTTGGAGCCATCTTGGCATTGCCATCAGAGTCCCCTGAGCCCCCAGCCCTCCTCATCCCAACCCACAGCCCGTGGGGGACATGGGGTGCTCCCACAGCAGTTGGGGCCCACAAGGACGCCTCTCGCGCTCTCTGGCCCTGGCCCCTCACCCCGCAGCCCGGCATCCCCTCGCCCTCACGCGACCCTTGCTGTGCTGCAAGCCCGGCAGGAGGGACAGGAGCACGAGAAGCATGGACCATGCTGGCCAGGTGATGGATGATGGATGGGGGTCCTGTGCCAGGTCCCTGCCATGAGCAAACACCCAATGGCCCCCAGTACAGCTAGCTGCTGCCATGGCTCCAGGAGGGTGGTCCTGCTCGGGCAGCCCTGTGGGCTGGCTTGTGGGGGGGGCTTACCTTTTCTTTCTGCACCTAGTTATTTTGCCCATCATCATGGAGCGCCTGGAGAGATTCCCCTTCATGCAGGTGAGCCCACATTTCTCCTGCCACGGTTTTCCAGTGGGTCCTGTGGTGCCCCGGCCCTGCTCCCCAGCCGCCAAGATGCTGGGGATGAAGTGGGGAGTTGCAGAGCCTGGCTTGCTTTGCCACTTATTCAAGTCACTGGTACAGCAAAGGTCTCTCAGGTGACATGGAGAGGCTGTGGGAGGATGGCAGGAGTTGGTGGCACCCTGAAAGTGTTGGGCATTCAGCCCATTGAGGGGAGAAGTCTCCCCACCCTGTGAGCAGGGCTTGCGGCAAGGCCAGGGACTCACTCCTGGCTCTTCCCTTGCAGCGGATCCGGGTTCTCCACGGGCCTCTGCAGGTGCTGCTCTGCGGGGGCTTGTAAGTATCTCACTGCTCAAATGCCTGTGGGTGCCTGGCTCCAAGGGATGCTTAAAAAGAGACCTCTTTCCCAGCAGGGGATTGCAAAGCTGCTTGCCTTTCAGCCTGGGCTTTCCCCAGTTATTGGGAGTGGTGGGGCATGAGCAGCACCTCTTGGGCCGAGATCCCTGTGGCCGGGGGGGCAAACGGGCTGCGATCCCCAGCACTAACACTTGGCTCTTCTCTGTCCCACAGCCTCCTGTTCATGGTGCCGGCAGCCTGTGCCCTGTTCCCACAGAGATGGTACCTGTCCCACTGCTTCCCCCTCCTGTGCGGGACCTCAGGAGCCTTCCTCCTCCCCTAGCTCTTCTCTGCCCATCCCAGGAGAAGCATGATGGGCACACACCCTTCAACCCAAGGCAGCGCCTGCTTGTACATGCTGGTGCCCCAGGCAGCAGCAGAACCTGTGCCTCCCCTGCTCTGCAAGTTCTGTGCTGGGAGCAATGGGACCCCCAGCCCCATGGGCAGCTCTCTGCCCCCCAGCACTGGGAGTGGTGGATGCTAGGGATGGGTGGTGGGTCTTGATGTGAGCTTGCAAGATCCCAGGGACTGTAGGGGACCTCAAATAGCAATGGGGAGGGAGGGTGGCCTGACTGGTGGTCAGGGAGGAGGATCACACGTCTCAGTCTCTATCCTCTCTCCCCACAGCTCCCTTGCACTGGCTGACCTTGAGCTGGACCTGCGTGACAGCATCGTGGCCAAGCATGGGGACAAAGTGCCGTACGTCTATTTTAACAAGGGACTGTGAACGGACACTACCTCAGGAGCCATCACACCCCTCCGGCCCCCTGCTACCACCAGCCTCATGTCCCCTGAGCAGGGCTCAGAGGCATGGTCCAGCCAGATCTGCCCCCCAGCCCAGCACCGTCTCTGCTGCGTCCTTCCCCCGGAGAGGCAGGATCTGGCTCTGCGTGCACAGCTTGCAGCACTTCGGCTTTTTCTGAGCCTCCCCCCATCTGCTGCTGGCTGTGTCCCTGCCTCCCCATGTCCTTTTTGCCCTGGGCAATGGCTGCACTTCCATGCTTTCCTCCTGCCCTGTGCAGGAGGATCTGCCCAGCCTGTCTGAGCCTTGCGTGGTCACTGGGCTCGGCTCTGCAAGGCATCAGGCTCTCTCCCTCGGGGCTCAGAGCACAGTCCTACCTCCAAAAGCCGGTGCCCTGCCATTGTACCAGGAACCAAACCACGTTGCTGCCTTAAACCACCACAGTGGCCTTTTACCAAGAGCTGGACCACACCTTGGCAGGCAGGAAGGGACCTGTCCCCTCTGTACCGGGAACACCCCAAAGTCCAGGGGCCAATGCTTGGACCATGCCTTCCTTGCTCTCAGGTTCAGGTTTTATTCACTTTGCCATTGCTACAATCCAGGAGGGAAATAGCTAATTGTTTTTAAGCTCTAATTTTTGCAATCTACCCATTCCTATGAGCACAAGAGCCAGCCATCACCCTTATACTGCATCTTACTGTCCTCACGGTAGGACCAAGGACCTGCAGCTTTGGGGCACAGTCGACTCTGGGCCCCCTTGGAGAGGGGGAAGGAGACACAGGAGTCACAAAGCTGTCGAGGCATTAACTCAGGCTCTGAATAGCAGCCCTGCAAACGACACAGAGGAGGGCTGAAAAATAAAATACAGTGATTTTTTAAAAAACGGTTGTGGGTTCTGCTTTGGGCTGGTCTCTGGGTGTCTGGTTCCCTGGGCAGGGCTGGTACATGGGTCTCATGCCTGCCTTGAAAGGGAAAGGTGCAGGCTCTGTGACTGACCAAGCACCAGGGTGAGGGTCAGCACAGGGGCCAGGAGAAGGAGGAAGAGCCGTGAGGCTCTGCAAGGGCTGGCATGATTCCTGAAACCCTTGGGCATCCCATGCAGCCTTCCCCAAGAGGTTCTTGGGGCTGCAAACAGTCCTGAGGCAAGTGACAAAGGGAGGTGACAGTGCTTGTGGTGAGTCTTGCCCCATTGGGGGAACTGGGGGATGACACTGGGTGACCCTTCCTACACCCATGTGTGCTGTTTGTCTTCTTGGCCAGGCAGCATTTGCATGATGCTAACCTGGGTCTGCCACGAGGCGTCTCCCACCCCAAAGAAGAGTGGCTTGAGTTTGCTGCAGCCTATTTTCAGAGGAGGAAGGAGCCCCAGAGTTTAGCCCAAGTCCTGGGCTTTAGTCCCCACCCTCAACCAGCTGCATCCAGGCTCTCTGCTTGCTGATGAACATCCCTTGGTGGGACAAGCATGTTTCTAACCAGCCATATGACGTGGCTGCTCAGAGAGCCCCATGGCCTGGCAGATGGTTCATGCTTGTCCCTCCAGCCAGGAATATGTGTCAGATCCCCGAGGGCAGCAGCATCCCCACATCAGCCACATGTCCGAGTGGAGACACAGGGTCTGCAGCCAAAGGGCTTTTTGGCATTAACCACTCTGCTCCTACAGAGAGAGCAGCCAAACCCCAAACTTACTTCTTGAAGGGCCAAGCTGTATCCACAGCAGGTTTGCTTCTGCCCAAGCTGCAACAGGCAGAGGATAAAGTCTCCAACCGCATGTAGCTACAGCTAGAAAGCTGCACAAGAGCTTTGAAATAATTAATAGGTCAGCGGAAAGTAGGAAAACGTGTTCAAACTTGTGTATCTGTTCCCTGGGCATTATTAGATCTCTTGTTAATGTGCAATTAAAATAATAGATAAGCACATGAAATGAAACAGATGTCACTCCTGTTGGGAGTGGGAAGAAGCCACAAGGAGACGTCTCTGCTCTCTGCTTTTCTTAAGCTCCTTAACTCAAGCTGCTCTTGCCCTACACCCAAAACTGCTTTCAGCACTTTCAGAAGGGTACCTGTAGCAGCCTGGGCTGTATTTGGGTCCAAGGTGCCTCTGGCTTGCTTGGGAGCATAGTGATGAGTGTAAAACAATGTGCCGCAGCACCCTAAAACTGCCCTTCCCCTGCACATCACAGCCACGCTCTTGCTGTTGATCCTTTCTATGTTTGCAGTGCATGGGGGTCCCAGCAGGGCAGGGGGGCTCTGCGGCCAGTGATGCCAGCACAGCATCCACCCAAAACCAAGATTGGGACCATGGTGGGAAAGCCTCAGTGGTTTTGTCACTCCTTCTTTCCTGCCCCCAGTCATACCAGAGGGGCAATGGAGCAGAGGCACCCTCTGAAGAGCTATTGCCATCTCATGCCAGCTCTCCCCCTGCCCTGGGGAGCAGGACATGTTGCAGTTCATTGCTCTTGGCCAGAGGAAGAGGGCTGCTCTGGGCTTGGAGGATCAGCAAGCCACCCTCAAGCCAGACCTCCCCCCTGAGCTTATAGCAGTGGATTCCCTCTTCAGATCAACATGGATTTATGCCAGCTGACAGTTTAGCTCAGCAGGGTTTCTAGGTTTCTAGGTTGTAGCTGGAATCTCCCCCGGAGGATTCAAGTCATCTCAAAAGCTCACATCACTCCAGTGTCGGGAGATAGTTGCTGCAGCCAGTGCCTGCCTGCACTCCCCAAAACCACAGTTACGCCACGGCCTGCCTTGTTCTCGCTGGGGAGCAGAGAGGTCACAGCCAGGCTGTGGGCAGCAAGTCCCCATGCTGCCAAGGGTGGCTCGGCCAGCCCTCCTCCCTTTCCCATTGCTGCAACAGGAAGGAAACCTCATTGCCAGGAGTCAGAGCTGGACTCATCCCTGTTTGGGAAGAGCTGCAAGTGTTAATTGCTCTCTAGTGATGAGTCACACCTGATCTGGGCTTGTCCTGTGCTCTGTGGACTGGAAGCCTTCTCCCGCTGTGCCTCTAATTTCAGGGCTAGCCGGGAACAGGAAAAAAGCTCCTTTAATAACTGTGCATGGCCAAAATGTCAGTGCTCCAGCATGTTTACAACGTCCCTTCAAATGATAACCAGATCAAAGACATCATGTTGGGCTGTAGCAGAGCCTGGGGAAGGGCTGGGGAAGCATGGGAGGTTGGGGGTCTCCTTTGAGGCATCAGCAGCCCCAGGAGGCAGGCTTGGCTCACTGGTCCTTGCCCAAAGGCCGGTGGAGGCTGGTGAACTGGCTGCCTATGGAGAGAGGAGCAAGCAGGGTGCATGTGCAATGGGTTAACACCTGACAGCCCATGCCAGCAGCAGGCGGCCAAGCTGATCCAGCAGGGTTAGGTGTGCCTCAAGTACTGCCCCAACTGAAAAATGCCAGGGTAGGAGATAAGCTGCTAAGTCGATTATTTTTCTCCTGGCTTTTCTTAACGTGTTAGCTGAGCATCTGATAAACCTCATTGTGCCAATCCAGCATGGAGGCTGCCTGGCACGCCAGGAGTGGTGGTGTAGAAAGCCTCTGTCACTGCCCCAGAAACATCTCCCAGGCCATCTCCCCCGAGCTGTGAATGAACCCCAAGTGCTGGTGCCCCCACTCCTCCTGGGGAGTGCCAGCCTGGGTGAGGGATGGCTGTGTGGGGACATGCTGGGACCCGGCTGCGGTGGGAGATCCTCTTCTCCATGTTGCTCCTGTCTCCCGATGGGGCTGGTACCAACACGTGTCTGCCTGCCGGCTGCCTCCAGTCCAGCCCCATGCTGCTGCTGCCATTTTAGCACCCTTTCCACGTCAAGCTCCCCGGTGTGCCCCAGCTTCAGGTGGGCTGTTTGGGTTGGGGTCTCTGTGGGTGCATTGGGGAGGAGGCCGAGTGGGGATCACGATGTGACCAGGTGAATGGGGGATGAGTGCCTGGCTGCCATTGGGGTGTCAGGGAGGACGTAGCAGGCCAGGGGGTGCTTGTGCACCCCCCTTTTTGCAGTATCCAGCTCTGCCCCCGGGGGTGCATTGCACTGGGGGTGCAGGACCAAGGGGCAGCCCCCCAGACCTCTCCCCAGCCAGTTCCGCCACTCACAATATGGCAGTCCTCGCCCCACTCCAGGCTCCCTCTCCGGTGTGCCACACTCAAGATGGCAGCTCCCTGCGCGCAGACCCCGCCCCTCCCGGTTCTGCCCTAAGCGACAGCGCGCTGAGCCACTGGCTAAGCAAGCGGCACGTCGTCAGCCCAATAGGCGACCGGCTGGGGCGGGCCGGGGCGCGGGGTGCCCCCTCGGCTCCCGTCCCGGGCCGCAGTCGGGCTGGGGAGGCGGGGAGCGGGGGGTGGGGGGGATGGCGAGGAGGCTCCGCGCCGCCATGGCCTTGCTGCTGTTCCAGGCCCTGCCCGAGGGGCTGCCCGCCAGCGTGGAGCCTGCCCAGGTAGGGGCTGCCCTGGGGGGGCCGCCTGGGGGGGGTTCTGGGGTCGCGCCGTGCTGGGGGGCTGTGTCCCTGGGGCGGGGGGCCGGCCGTGCGGGGCGCGCAGGCCTGGGAGGGGCAGCGGTGTGAACGCGGGGGGCCGTGCCCTCCGGGGTGAGGGAGGTGGCCTTTGGGGTGGGGGGTCAGGCTGGGCTGGTGGGGGTGGGAGCGTGCATGGGGTGCCTGGGGCTCTTGGGGCTGGGGGAAGCGGCTTTTGGGGGCCCGCTTAAGGTTTGGGGAGCCCCCTTGGCTTAAGTGAGGCTGGAGGAGATGCAGAGACCTGAGTTTGGGGGTGCCTGTGTGTTGTGGGAATGGAGAGGTGTTGTAGGGATCTAGGTATGGGTGGCAGTGCCTCTCGGGGGTGCTTCATATGGCAGGGTGGGTGCAGGACGTGGGAGAAAGGTATTTGATGGTGGTTGACTGGAGGTGATGGGAAGGATGGCTATGGTGAGGGCAGAAAGCTTCAGCTGGCAGGTGTGCAGGGGCCTGCGGATGGAGGTGTGTGTGTTTTTCGGGGTTGGCAACAGGGGAGAAGGTGGCCTGTGAGGGGACGGGGCTGGAGGGCGTTTGGGATGAGCTGAAGGGTGGCCATGGGGCAGCTGGCCAGAGGACCTGGGTCGGCAGGGAAATGGGACTTAACGTCATGCTGCACAGGCCAGGTGAGCTGTTCTTCCTGTGGTGGGAACTGTGGTGGGGGTGTGTGGGGAGGTTCGGTGCAAGCCTCTGCACAGGGGGAAGGAAGAGGGAATGAGTTTCAACTGGGATGAGGAGAACTAGTCCTTGTCTTTGTAGGCTCTGACCACCCGCTTACTACCTTCTTCAGGCCTGGAAAGGTTTTGAATGAAGTTGATTCTGTTTTTTTAATCTCTTTACTCTCTTTTCTGTCTGTGCTGCAATGTGTACCGTTTAGATCTCCAGTGATGTTCTTGGGTTCCCCAGTGTAGACACCTGTAAACCTCTCCCACCTTGATCTGTACACTCAGTGTCACTTGGAGAGGACTGTACTGGGCCAAGCAACCTATGTGCAACCTGCATCTTATTGTTCATGGAGTCAAGATGTCCTTTTCACCCTATGTAGAACATAGACTGCATATGATGACTTCTGATTTGATGTGGTATATTACTTACAAGGTACAAATTGTAGTTTGTGTTTATTGAAGGTCTGAGTTGGTGAGATACTGATCTGTGACTGTAGGTCACAGATGCTGTGGGTTGTGTGGTGCTTAATGTTACAGGGGTGCAGATGGGGGGGTGCCCCTTCTGGAAGAGGTCCATTGAAATACTTCCCAGTGCTTCTGCAGGAGGAGGAGGTGAAGAGTTAGTCTATGACTACAGATGTTATGCCCTTTGTGAATTTCCTTCTTCTTTCTAGGGTACTGAGACCACCAGATCTACTTTAAAAGCTGTGTAATTCCCTGTTGGTAGTGCCATCCCAAATCTCCTTCAGCTGCATGGAGGCTAAGGTTTGGCTGTTGCTGCCCTAGGGACCCAGGTGCAGGATTGTGTTGAACCATGTGTTTTCCACATTGTCACAACCGTTTTTACAGATGGAAGTCCTAGTGCTTGCTGTTTCATCTGTGAGCCGAAGTACACACACAAAGCATATATAAGCACATCTCAGGTCCGCTTTGCTCTCTGGTTGTTGCGGTATTCCAGCTGCGAGCAGTGGTCAGGTGGTAGGATTATCTGTACAGAAACTGTGAAAGTCCTCAAACCTGTACATGCTAATAAAAATACCATACCTGCTTTGAAGACTGTGAAAGATGCTCCCTGCCTTCTACAGCTTATATATCAGTCAAGGAGCTGGTAGAATGGAGTAGGCAGTAGAAAAGGAGGAAAGGAAAAAGGAGGAAGCGTGGAAGCAATCATACAGCTAGGTTGCTTGTGGAATAGTTGCATACATGACTTGTGGATATCCTCTCCAGTCAGTGCACCAGAAGTAATCCTAAAATAATAAGTCTTGAGTGGTACAATACATGAGAGTGGGGGAGAAGAGCTTTGGCGGCCTGTGTTTTCTTTAAAGCACTTAGATACGGATGCATCTTTTACTCCTTTTCTTTTCATAGTTTGTCTATATAAAACTCTTGCAGTCTATTTTAGATCTTAAATGTAGACTCTGTCTGTCAAAAGGCTGGTATTATCTCACTGCATACTAGAGATTGAGAGCTACCCACTCAAAAATGACAGGGGTAATGTAGGATCTTGAAAATGAGCATGTAACAAAACTTTGCTGTGGTGTTGCCTTAGAGCCTGATTTCCTCAGAGCTGACGGGCTTGTAGACAAGAGCTGAAACCATGACAGCTTTTGCCCCTTGTCCTCTCCCGACTGTTCCTGCCCATGCTGCCTCTTGTGACTGCTGCCTCCTTCCATCTACCTTGGAGACATTTGCCATGCCCTGCTTGCTTCTGCTGTCAGGGGGAGCTTGTTCAGGGTCCATGCCTCCTCACCTGTAAAAACTGTCCCGCAGACCTGGTGGTCTAAGGCTGGGAGGTGCTGCAGGAAATGTGTCCTCTAAATAATTCAGGAGGTGGAGCTGTACTGCCTAGCCGCACTGAACAAACATTCCCGAGAACACGCTGTACTCTGGAGGAGGGTCTGATTTATCAGGTTAAAATAAGTCCAGGCTGCCTAGGATCTTCAAAGACCTGACTTGTTTGGGGTGGTGGATGGAGGAGAATGAAGATAATTAGCTCATCACCATCCTGAGTCCAAGTTGTTTAACCGTCTCTATGACTATTCATTGCTGTTTCACTTGTAATCAGAACACAAAACTCTGTTAACTGGAGTTGAAGCATTTATCAGTAGATTACAGGCAGAAATATTGCAATTATGTAATAAAATAAAGATAAACGTCACAGAAAGAAGAAATCTAGCCATGTTCAGTTGTGACTGTAGATGCACACCTTAACTGCACACCTTAGCTGGGCGCTCCCCTCTTGCTTTGAGGGAGAAGGAAATGAGGAAATAAGAAATTAGTATGTTTTAAAATGTGCTTGATCAAATTTGTAATGAAAACCTTCGAACATTAATCATTTTTCTGTTGTAGTTTGTCTCTACAGGGCAGAGTAGAGGTTATTTGACCGCCTTAACTATCTGTCTGCTTCCCACGCCTACAGCTTAATTATCACATAGTTTTCTCAACTGTTGTTTTCTTTCAAAACAAGAGATTTAAGTGAATGTTAACTATGTGACAAGTCTGCGGAATCTGTCTTTCTCTAATAAGGTGGTTTTGAGCCAAAATCTGACAGAAGCATGCTCTTAAAGACCGATTTCATCCCAAATTAAAGAGTTCTTTTGAAGTACTGTGACTCGAGGGATGATTCATTGTATGTGACAAAGAGGATGGATCCTTGCTTTAAGGAAGAACTCGGCGTGACTGTCGCTGTGGCTAACACCCCTGTAACACAAGAGTTTCTGTCCAAGGCTGTGCTCTAGCTGTGACCACAGCTCTGATTGCACCAATATGGAGTTAACCACGCTTCATCCAAGAGTTTGGCTGCATTTGGGCCCTTTCAGAGCATCACTTGAGGTAGTTTGTGAACTGAACAGCAAAGTTTCAATTATCCTTGTGTAAGAGAGGCTCATCTCCTCATCTGTAAATTTAAGACAACTTTTTTGATTAAGGTAATTAGTTGCAACTGCACTTCTATGTCTCCTGAAATGCATCAGGTCATTCAGGAGGAGAGCTGCTTGTATAACTATAGGATATATTTTGTCTGCTATGATATCTTTGTCTGTGACTCTTGGTTTTTGGCTTGCTAATTTCCACAGTTTTGGCAGGAGGCAGCAGAGATCAAAGTACATCCTGTGCTTGTTCAGAACAGGAACCTCTAAATAACTGTGCAGATTGGATTAAGGACTGCTCATACCGTGATGATTATACTACCGTGAACTAGTGTCTCATCTGTATAGCAGGCTTTCCCACTCATTAAAATTTTTTTTGTTTGTGAGTTGCCCTCACAATTACACACAATGCTGTAAGAATTTCTCCCTGCATCTCTGCAGCTGTGCAGCAGATGGAAAGCCTGGTCTGAAAGTGTCCGATGCATCCTGGGGAGGAGCGTGGCAGTTTTCTTCAGGATAGTCAAAGCAACTCTGTGACTGGGACCTGTCATTGCCTTTCTGAGAATTTCCCTGCCACCCTCCAAATATTAATTAACAAAAATATAACACTACCTTAAGAATAAACTTGGGCAGCTTTTGTGGAGTTGTGCTATGCTGCGGGGGAACTTGGAAAGTTTCATCTGCCAGAGTTGTTTCGATATGGTTGGGGATTTTTTCCATCCTCCCAGCCTTGCAAGCCAGGCAGGGCCAGGGCTGACCTGGCTAGCGGCAGCATCCAGTACTGACTGTCCCTGAGCGGTGGCTCTGCTGGGTGCAGTGCCATTGGGCAGCTGCTGCAGGGCAGCAGGGATCCTGCCCATAGTGGTGCTACAGCCATCGGCCCTTCTAGTGGGACAGAGGGGTGGGTGTGCTCAATGTTTGGCCATATTTCAATGGTAGTTACTCGACCCTGGCTAAAATACCCATCAACCACTCACTTTGATGGCTAGAAGTGCTGCTCCCCTAAGCATCTTCAGCAGTTGCTTTTCTGCTGGTGAAAGTGGGAACTGTGCTCTTTTATATAGCTCTGTCAGCCTGTATTAACCGAGTGTTATGTTGAAGTTCGCCTTTGTGTTTCTTTTTGTGGTATTTGAAAGGCATTAAGTAGGGAACAATTTGTGTTTCTTTGTAATCTGAAAACATGTGGACATCCTCTGAGGTAATGGGCAGTATATTTAGTAAAAGCAAACCACCCACCTTTTCTTTTTGCCTTTTTTTCCCCCTTAAGTCATATTGGGAGAACTGGCAGGATTGAACAGACATTAGCTTGTGGCAAAAAGCTAGTGGTGGGCTAGTGATCTTCTGGCCTACTTCTCCATCCAGTGTTGCCTGTGCTGTGCCCTTTGGTCATGGCTATGCCTATGCAAACCTCTCCTTGTCAGGCACATCCTGCAGTTTTAGTAAAGCTGAGCTACACGTGGTCTTTTGTTCTGTCTCCTGACAACATGCATATTTGGTACTAGGTTTGGTGATGTTCCTCTAATCCGAGCTGCCCTGTTTTACAGGTTACAGGGTAAGAATTTGCCCTTTCCAGTTAGCTGCGTAAGTATCTTCTCAGCTTATTAATGCATTTAACTGGTGACTTTGTGGCTGTACACACTCCTGTCCTGCATTTGTTTCAGGGGGTTCATGAATCCAAGTTGACTGGGCAAGCTGCTCCTGCCAGGGTTGCACTGCTGTTTTTGTAACATGAGGAAAGGACATGGCATGTCAGAGACATCTCAAAAGCAGTCTCTGAGGCAGGGCTGGGGACAATCTCAGAAAGGCCATTAGTCATAGCAGGGTAGACATGCTTGTTGCACATTACAGGACAACCTGATTGCACCAGGTTTTGGTCTGTGCTTCCGAGTTGGAAGAAAGCGAGCATGGAGTGTGGATTCCTGGATGACTTCATGGAGAGATGTTGAGGGGGAAGTCGGATCCCTCCTTCCCCCTGCTGTCTTGTGTGATTAGAAAACCCGTAGCTAAGAAGATAGGTTTTGAGATGCCAACACCTGGGTGCTGTGGCAGAGGAGCCCTGGCAGTCGATTGTCTGCATGGCTGAGCCTGTGAACAGTACACGTAACAAACATGACTGAAGTAACAGCTGGCTGGAGAGAACAGGCTTGCCAAGCAGGAACTGCATGCCCATACCTTGCCTGTGATAAGAAGTGTGTTGGTGTGGCAGTCCGAAATGATGCTTTTCCGTGATGTCACAGATACTGTTTGGCTGCAAAGGAAGGCTCAAGGTGCTGCAAAGACCTGCTGTTTATCTGCTTGGACAAGGAGGAACTTGATTCTCCTCTAATGATGTGATTATCAGTGGGATCACTGCCCCCAGTATTATTTTTAGACGACAGCTATAGTCTCTGCAATAGCTTGTGAAACTGTAATGGAGCGCTTTACATGAGGGGGCTTGCTGGGGTGCAAAGTGAGGTGATGCTGGCAGACTGATGCAACAAACCAACCCATTTAATGCCAGGGTGGCCAGTGCTTCCTGGCATGCTGTGCCCTGAACAACACCTGCAAATAGAAAGGAGAGACTTTATTTTGTGTGGAGGCAGGTTGTGGTGCTGCTGGTTTGCAGGCCTCCTCCGCTGAGCCAGTATCCATCCACCTGGCATTGCCTGAGGTCAGTCCAAACCAGTAAGAGAAAAAAGGATGTGAGAGCTGGGTTGTGTAGGAGAATTAGATCCAGTTTCCTGACTCTTCCTTCTTCCCAAGCACTTTTAGGCCAGTTTATTGTAAAATAAATCCAACCACTGACAGTGCACTGGTGGCTTGCTAGCAGGTGTGACCGCTTGAGCATGGAAGAAAACCCCTGTGCGTCAGGGGACAGAGCTTTTGGCATTTAAAATGCTGCTGGCCTCTTGCTGATAATGGGTTGCAGAGGTGTAGGGTGGGTATGGTGAGCAGCTACCGCTACTGACAGGCTGTGTGGTGCTGGGTTTAGGGAAGAAGGGAGAACAGGGACCTTTCCTTTTCTCCTGGCAGTTCGAGACCTCGGGATCCTGAGTGCGGTCCTTAGGACTAGCAGAGGAAAGAGTTCGCCTCAAGAAAGGAAAGATCTGCTAACAGTAAAGAAAAGGATTCTCCCTTCTTCTTTCCTCTTTAATCTTCTGCATTACTATGAGGTGGAAGTTTGTGACTTTTATTGGTGATGTGTTTTTATTGCATCACTGGTTTTGGTGTGCGCAAGGCAGTGAGAGAAATTTCAGAGGCAACTTGAGCAGAGGTCCACGGTGAGGGATGGTGGTGGTGTTTGGTTTTGTTTTTTGAGATCTGGGAGGGATCATGATCAAAGCAAAAACTGATTGTGTGTTGGCTCTACCTGAGACTGAGGGAGCTTGTCAAGGTACTGATTTTCCAAAAGTACTGGAGTGGAACAGAGAGTGACTTTAGCTGGAAAACGGATTTTGTTGGTGCAAAGATAGTTCACAGAAAAGGTGAGCTTTATGTAGTTATTGGTGTCTGTCTCCCCATTAATAAATTTTGAAGTCAGTGGCCAACTTAAACCAAATTTGATAGGAAGAGACCTCAAAGATGTGTAAGATTTCAACAGAATTCCTGAAAACAGATAGGCACAGAGAGACCTTAAAAAAAAAAAACCAAAACCAAAAAAACCAGGGAAGCATCACTGAGTGAGAAGCTACAGTTGCAAGCGTATTAAGCACTGGGAAATTTGTGAGTCCCTGATTGACTGACTTGATATATGCCCTAGCTTCTGGAAAAGCTTCAGTTGGAGCTCACAGTTTGCTAGCCTGCAAAGTCAATCAGCCTTGTGGAACAAATTGATGGGAGGTCAGCTTTATGGAGCTCCAGTGGTTACAGAACTACTTTTATTTTTCTTTTTTTGTCTCCTCCTGGCTGAACAGCAAATTGAAAGGGAAAAGGCTGATAAGCTGTAGAAACAGTTATGAAGAGAGTGTTTTGTCAGGAATCTATCCAGCCGTCTTGAGCTTTCCCTGTGTAAAAGTGTCAAGCATTGCCTGTTGGAAGTGGGGAGAGGACTCGAACATTAATGGCATGCCAGCAGACGGTGCAGAGGCTTTTTAGTGAGCAGAACTGATTCACTCTTTTCTCTTATGTCCTAGCACACAGGTATGACTAGCAGGTCGAGTACTGTTGTCCACAAGAGACTCTTTTTTTTTTTTTTTTTTTTTTTTTTACTTAATAGGGAACGGGAGCTCATAATCAAGACGTTCCGGGATAATGCTGTCAGTCAAACAATGGTGTAATTGTGGCAGCCACACCAGAAGCCTGATAAGGAAAGAGTGCAAAATATGCAGAAGTACTCGCCCTTGCCAAGCTCTGTATTCCTGACTCTTTGTAATAAGCTTTTTGTTTGTTAATACTGTATCAGTAGTTGTGTGGGTTTTTTAAAACCTCTTTCTCTACGTAGGATCCTTTTTAAATCCCAGGTGGTGGCTGATGGCCAACAAGAAGCGATGGGCGGCAGAAGATCAGGCCATTCCGTTGCATAAAATATCCCTTGTGACAGCCATCTCACTGGTTGTGGGCAGAAAATCGGGTCCATGGAGCTAGCAACCTGCTGCAAAAGCACCTTTTAAAGCTCTCTGGCTGAGCTAAACAAGAATTGGGAGTGACTGGTGTCGAATGAAAGAGTTGAACAACAGCTGGAGTCAGTCTGAGCCAGGAGGTAGGGGAAGGGCTGGAGGAGGTCGTGGGCATGTACAGAGGTCTTGTAAAGACTGGACAAAACCTTCTAAGAAGGCAGCGTATCTTCAAGGCCATGATACAGGGCTGACTTCATCTCATCTTGTGTATCAGTTGTAATCATATTGGGAAAATTACCAAAAGTGCTCCCCCACCCCGCCCTTCTTTGGGGGAGGAATGACTTTCCTTCAGATACGATCTGAAAGACCTTTACTCTCTGCTTGGAAAGCATTTAATGCAGCTACCTGAATGCATGTGAAGGTCATGACTCATGTCTGGGTCTCTTGTGTGATGAATTCCTCCTTTCCTTACTGGTTGTCTCATTTGTTCGTTTGCAGACTGCTTTTCAAACAGTGAATGCTGAAGAGGAGGAGGAGGGTTGCACGTGTATTGTGTTGTCTTCAGATTACCTTGTCGTTTTGACTTCTGTCTTTTTAGAAGCAGCAAAATTCACAAACGGCTTGTATTTGACTCTCCAGTCTCCTGTGATCTGAAGCTTAGATAAAACAGGCTTGCTGACATCTGTCATTGCTGATTGTCTCCATTTACTGACACTTAGCACTTGGACTCCGACAAAGCCTGTCTTAAACTGCAGTGTCAAAAATAAGAGCTCTTAATTTATTTTCCCCTCCTTTTCCTAGCTGTGTTTGTTTTTTCTTTGTCTGATGCTTTGCTCCTTTTTCCTACCCATCTTATTAGGAAATTCTTGCATCTCACGTACTTGATTATTAAATATCGCTCTCTTGTTTGTGGCTCATTGTTTTACCAAGTTTCTTGCTTTTCTGCTCTGTCCTTGTAACTCTGTACTTCCCAGAGTACGTGATCATACTAAACCACCAGAGAGCGGTTAGGCTGTGGAAATGAGAGTCAGGAGTTTTCTTCTCCTCAGACCCAATTTGTGCTCTTAGGCCCGTCCCTTGACTGCAAAGTCTGAGGATCATCCTGGTGTTAAAAGATGAATTCAGGAAGTCTGGAGTGATTTTGCTCTTCATAGTATTGTTTTCCATTCTGAAACCTATAGTCTGCTTTATCTAGATGGACTTGCTGAAGAAGCAGTCCTCCTTTATTTTCAGCATGCTGTGTATTTATTGAGAAGCATTGTGCCAGGAAAACTTTAGGTTAAGGGACCAGACAAATCTGTTGTTGCCTTGTTTCACCTTTGCTGGCATGTAACTTCAGGCTGATAAGAAGTGTAAGGGCTTGCTGAATTCCTCACATGGACAAAGCCCAGACAAATCTCCTTTTTTTCCACAACCTTTAACGGAGCAGATAAACTTTGGGGAACAGGAGTGGCACTGATGGTTTCTTGTCTGTCATATTATCTAGCAGTGTGTAACTAAAACTCTTCTTACCATGATCCTGCTTTGAAAGATTTTAGAAGTGCAGCCAGGGGATTAAATACATTCAGTGTGTTCTAATAAAACAGGACTGAATTTGTGTATGTAAGCAGTGAATATTTTGGCTTTGGCTTGAGAAAGTAGAGATCTGCAGGAGAGGAAAACAACACTAGACAAGATGTTCACAGTGGCCTGGCTTGTGCATCTTGATCTTCTGCAACTGGGCAAATGGAGGGTGTATTTGTGTCCATAAAACCGTGTGCCTTCCATGAGTGTAATCTGAAGGCTGGGTGAGCTGCTGCTGTTGATGTAGCCATTACCATGCTGTTAATACAGAAAAAGTTAATTTTACAAATATGGAAACCTTAAGTTCTAGTGGCATTTTACAAGTTGAGGCAGACTCTTAAATGAATGACCCTAGATTTTGTTTATTTGTATCCTTGCTATGAGAGCTCTTCTTATCACTAGCTCTTCTCTTGCACAGGCACTGCCTGCCAACAGTTCTTCTGAAGGCACTTTCCTTTCCTTCAGGACAGGGTGCAAGGTAAAACTTGTTTATGCTTTTAACTAATGTCTTTAATTAAATAAATAGGCTTTACAAATACTGCTCTTATCTGGTTCAACCCATTAACTTGTTCATTTACATGTCTTACACTGCTTCTGTGTTTGTCCTCTTTTTCCCTGTCCTGACAGCAGGCATCTTGCATATTCTACAGTGGTGAGGGCTCTTGAGGGTGAAGTGTCTTGATAGTTTATTTAACCTGAAGGATTAGTGCAAAGGTAAATGATGGAAGAAACAAGTTTTCAAAGGAAATTTCTTGGGTTTAGTTCTTGGTAGGGTTTTTTTGAGGGTGAATTTATAAATATTGTAAAAAATAATGTTTTTTAAAAGCCACAGTATGCTTCTGAGTCCTTCCTTTGACACATGAGTACTTTTTGCAAGAACTCTTCTGTTCTGATCCTGGCTTACCACATGATATTAAGAAAGTAATTTGACATTTCTCATCTAAAGTGGGGACATTAAAATGGTGAATGTACTATGAACTATGGGTTTTTGTATCAAAATACTGGCAGATTGTGTAGTACCAGGTGTATAAATACTGTGTAGTTTCCCTCTTCAGCTGGAGGTGTGGATGAGAGTCTTCAGGTCTAAATTATTAATTGTTAACCAAGAAACTCCTGGTTTTCTTCTGTGAGGTTTCAGTCCAAAGGTTTTCAATGCCCTCAAGTACTATGGTCAAACTTTACCTAATTGTTGAGATACAGTTTCATTGTTCTTGGCTGCTTCTGTACTTGAGTGGGGACTGTTCTTCTATTTGTCTGGAAAGCATTACTGCAAATAGTCAACATGTGAAGACACATGAGGATCAAGCTTTTACACACCTCACAAATTGCACGTGCTGTGTTCGCTGCATAGAAAATGAATAGTCCAAGCAAAAGGTTTTCCTTCTTTGCAACTCTCAGTTAATTGGTTCTGTAGTGAAGTCAAGAAGTTGAATTTCTTGTATCATATTCCCCCTCAGAGGCAACAGCACGCAGAGATGCAGACTTGGGACTAAACCAGCAGGTTCAGTGAGCAGAACTGTGAGATGAGAGTGAGCTTGCTGAAATGCAAACACAGAATCTGAAAAGGGAGTACAGAACCCAAACTGGCAGCGCAGAGTGTTTTGATAGCTGCATTTTGGCTTGAAAAATCCTCAGATGCTTAGAACAGGGTAGTCTCTTTTCTAGATCTTTGAATTGCATACCAAAGTCCGAATGGCCGTGAACCACGAGAGCCTGCCGTGCATAGCTTGGAGAGTGAAGAGGAGAGGGAGCCTGGAGCAGGTTGCCAGCCCGTCCTGTCCATTGTGGGATGTTGTTGGGCTGGGCAGGCAGAGTGGCTTCCAATTGCCCCTGAGATGTGGACGTCAGCATGCAAGCTTGCCTTGCTTTCTTTGGCAGCAGGGAATTTGACTACCCAGCAACCCAGCTGCTGGGAAGGCTCAGACATCTGTTTTAAGTTCTTTACAGGATGGGATACTTTTTATAATACCCAACCTTTCTGCAAAGTGTAAGATGATCTGCTGTGTCTAAGGAGGACATTTTATGTTTGCACACTAAAAGGACATCCTCCATTTCCAAACAAGCACGTGTCTTGCATATCTTGCTATTTTACATTGCACCTTTCATTTAGGTCATGAAATGAACACTCTAGTTTGACTTCCTAGTTCTTTAGTGCTAACCTGCCTCCGTCCCCAGGTGCTTGGGCTTTCTGTACAGCAGAAGTCTTTCAGATAATCCTCATGTCCTTCTACAAAGAGGGAGCAGGGTACTTCCGCCCAGGTGGTGGGTATTCATCCTTGCATTTGTTGCTCTCATTAAAGTGAGAGCTTGTTCAGTTTGTGTCAATAACACCTTTGATCCTCTTATTTAAATGAAATAGTGGGTGTCCTGCAGAAAAGACCTCTTTGAAGTGCCTTGCAAGGTTATGCTGCTGCATGATGGTTAATAAAAGTTCATAAAATCATATTGGACTGGAGACTATGAATAGTTTCCCAAGTACAGTTCTCCATATTGTAATCTGCAGCAAACACGATTTATTCTCAGCTGATTGACCTCATGGGGACTTGTGCCTCTCTAAGTAGCAGCTGAAATCAGTGGTCTGAGCACTAATCTGCAAGTCGCAGACAGTAGGTTATTATTTAGTGAGAATGCTCCGCAAGTCTCTTGCTGCAGCATTTTCATTCAAAAGGTCACTTCCGTGAGTTTGTGCACAGCTGAATTTAATGTTCTTTCTCAGCAAGGCAGGCCACACTGGAGAGTGCATAATTATAATAAATACAACTTTGTTCTCAGCTGAAAAATCCATCTGAAATAAATTTTCCCAGCCCTTCCAAGAAATGCTTTTAGTAAGATAAATAAAAGCAATTCTTGCAGATTTCACATTCATTCAGCAGGAATGTTGGTGGGTGTAGGGTGCCTCCACTTAAGTCACTCATCACAGTGCCTTCTGGGCTCTATCAGCTTGTGTATTCAATAGCTGGCTAAGAGTAGCATTTGCAAATTGAGTTTCTTGCAAACCAATTAAAAACAAGTTCATTATTTCTTACTTGGTTTGAATCCTGGTTATTACTTTGAGTAAAATTGTTTTTAACAGCAAGTACAGAGAGTTCAGTTAGACTCTTACTTGGGCAAACTTTAAACATTGTTTGATAGGTGTTTCTGTTTTTAGGGATGTGCATGTATTTATACAAGCTTTTGTGGCTTTTTTTTCTGGTTGGCACTTCTGTGTAGTCCAAGTAGATTTGTTTTCTTCTGTCTTCCATTTCGCAACACTGGAAATACTGAAAAAGTCTCTGCCTAAATACAGAAGGAAAGCTAAGAGGTCCCCCCCCCCCGAACTTCTAAGCAAGTACTTAAACAAAAAAATCCCCTATTTGCTTTCATCTTCCAAGAGACTGAGCAGAGTGTGAAATGCCCTAACTATCCTTTCTCTTAATTTTTTGTCCTAGTATAGCAAATAGGCTCTGCTAGTTGATCAGGATACTGCTGCTGGTGGAAGCTGAATCTTTGCATAGTTTCTCTGGGTCCGTGAGCAGGTCTGGTTACCTTTGAGGTTTCAGAGGGGCTCTACAGGGTGATCCTTGAGTGTCTTTGTGCTTTCGCCGTAGAGAGTCTAGGTAAGCAGTTTCCAGTCTTCTCCACTCAAAACTGCCACAATCTTTGGTTTGGAAACTACCTGGTAATATTGTGCCGTTGGTTGTTGCTGCAAGGTCATTCATCTGCAGGGCTCTGCTGGAATCTGTGAGGCTGCAAGGGAGAAAAGACTCGTATGTCAGTGTCAATGGTAAATAAAAGATAACACAGCCTTTCTGCTCTTGCCATGAATTTGGACAGCCCTGTGCTGTATTGCTTGGCATGAACTGCATGTACGCTGTGGCACCTGGTATCTATCTTGTCCTGTTTCCTTTTCGTTTTGGTGAGCGGGAGGCATGGAGGCCTTTCTAAAGGAAAGGAGAGCCTGATGTCTCGGCAGAGAGAAAGTAGAGGGAGGTCGCTGAAATCTGACCACTCACACTTCATTAAATGGAAGTGCTGGTCCTGGGCCTGGGGAGGAGGGGTGGAAACCCACTTCTACTTCCATTAATGGTCTGTGTGCTAGGTTAGATATTAATTTCTCAAAGACTTGATATCTCTTCAAGCCCCAGTGGGTTTCCATTGACACTGGAGAGTGATCAAAGGGAGAATATGCTCTCTGTCATCGGACTGTGGGCTTGTACCTTATGGTCGACTGGGAGCAGATTTCACCAGCTCTCAGATCATGACAGTCTGCCTCTTTTTCTCAAGGTATTCTTTTCTCTCCTTGCATGTCTCCTTTGTTCCTGCCACTGCTTTCCTTTCCTGATGCAAGTCTTTTTGTGTTCTCTTTTTTCTTAATCTGTTGCAGTGATCAGGAGTTGAATACTTGGTACTTGCTAATGAAGCTGCTTTGGCAGTGAGAAGGCCAGTGAAGCTCACTTAAACTAATTGTTGTTTTAGGATCTCTCTAGGCATCCTGACCCTATGTGCAGACATGGTTTATTTTTGAAAGATCGTCTTGAGTTAGAAAATCAGCTCTTGTCTTAAAATGAAAACACACATTCATCAAAACCTGAATTTCACGTGGGTTGTGTAAACATGTAATTTGGGTTAGGTCCGGTCACTGGAAAATATGCGATGCTGTTGTCCAGGAAGTTACAGTGCAAGAAATGTAGGGAACTTCAGAAAGTCACATTAACTGTGTCTCCTTGGAGAATTGCCTCAGAAATCCTGACCTCTGCATTTCTGCCATGTGCTTTATATGACGCTAGTGAAGAGGGTTACTTGGGCAGTTGCAACATTCTTGTATACATGTGTTTGCATGACATTATGAACTGTGGAAAGAATAGTGCTGTGCTTCCCATACTGCTTCCTGGATACTCTCCCTCTGCCCCTGCAGGTGGCACATGAGCCATCACTCTGATTGTCAAAGCACCATCTGCTTCAATCCATGCCATGTCTCCTATGGTCAAATCACAGAAACCTTTCGCTAGGGCTCTGTGCACTTGAATTTCTAGGAGCGATGGCTGGGGTGCTTTCTGGCATCTCCACTCTTTGCCAAGCCACCATCCAGGGTCAATGTGAAAGGTTTTAGGCTGACCCAGATACCCTGTTCCTGTCCCTATCCGCTAAAGGTTTCCTGTGCAAGATGTTAGTTTTACTCTCCTCTTTATCAACCTTGACAACAGTTATTATTTAAATGTTGCTCAATATTTTCAACATGATCTCGGGATGACTGCTAATTCCTTCAACCCCTTGTTTTGTTTTAGAATTTCTAATCCCATTTTCTATGACTAAGTTCAGTTGCGCGGTTTCCACAGCAAGGATTAGGGTTTACTGCCATAGGTACGTCATTCTGCCTTTGAAGCTGCTTGCTCATGCTTTCCTTGGCAAGCTCTGGCAGACATGCTTAGCAACAACAGAGATCGTATCTTTTTGAAGCTGCAAAAGGGTTAATCAGAAGCATGTTTATGAAACCAGGTTGTTCACCCTTATAAGCTTTTACTGTGATCTTTTTGGATGCTTTTGGAAGATTCATCACCTGCCTTTGTAATTTATATTACATTTTTCTTTCCTTTCTTGAAGCTATTTTAATGCTATGTATGATATTGTTAAAATTAACTAGGATAAGCAACTATTCTTGGCAAGCCCTAAACTGCACACCTCTTGGATACAAACTGGAGAACGTGACTGTCTTCATGTGGATGGCATAAGGTGTTTGGCGGGTATGGTCAGGGTGGTTGAATGAGCGTAGGGCATCTGTAGCTTCAAAAAAAATCCAACAAAAGGACTCATCCCCCAGGCAGGCAGAAAGTTGTTTGTACAGATGCTTTTTCTCTAGAGCCTTTTTGTAGGAATGGTCACAGTTGTGGTTGAGTTTACTTATGTGTGCAGGGAGAGGGACTGATGGCTATGCAAGGGAGTATTATTTTTTGTCAGGGAGATTAAAGGTATTGCTGTTGATCAGGAGATTTCTTTGTGTGGCAAGTTCTTTGTGTGGAGACTCTCCAATGAAATGGAGCACATGCGCATATGCAATACTTCTTTAAAAATGTTAAACAGGATCTACCCTCTGATGGGAGTTGTTAATTGTGCTTTTGGCTCTCTCCGCCTCGCCAGCAGATGTACCATTGTGAAATTTTTACAACCTAATAAAATATTAGGGGATGCTTCACTTCAAGAGGAAACTTGATGGCTGCTTTCAGCTGATGCCTCTTTGACACCAGGTGAGAAACGTGCTTGCCTCATTGGGACTTGCACCTACCACTGCAGGCATAGCACCAGGATATTGAGGCAAGGTTCATGGATTGCAAAGACCCTGAAGAGTTCTGGTAGGGTAGGTGTTATGATGCCAGGCTCTGCATATTTGGTATGATGCATTTGAACAGATCATAAAGATCTTAGTTTTTAATACATTGACTGAAAGTGGAATTATTTGTGCATTTTGATTCAAAATGTGTCTTGATTTTTAGTGCATTTCTAAAGCCATGGGAGACTCTTTGGACTTGCTGTGTTTACCCCAGTCTAGTAGTGAATGCTGAGCTTTGCAAGTACTGAGTTCTGGTACAAAGTTGTGTGTTGTGTACTTGTAATATAAAGATCTTGCAGAAACTCATAGGAATCTGGTGAGTGTTCTTTGTATTTTCTTGCTTGTTAAAAGATTCTAGATTTGTGCAATTTTATTTCTGAAGATTTCATTTATCTAACATTTTTTCTTACCAGGAAGTACCATCTCCTGGGATTTAAGTATTTGCTCATGCAAATCTCTGTTATCACAGATAGTTAAAGAACTACTGAGTGTCACATCATTAGGTCACCAGTTCAAATCTAGTCCAAAGTGGTAATGGGCATTTTTATACTCCTAATGCCTTTCATCAGGATTTATGTTTAGTTGCTTAAACTAAAAATGGAGCATTTGCTATTCAGAATTATGGGTTCAAGTGGAGAATAAAGACTAGAAGCAGGTTTTTCTATAGCAGAAAATCCTGTTTGACTCGTGTGAGTATCTGTATATGATTTTCAACATACATGCTGCTTTAGAAGGAGTGAAGGTAGCATCTTACCAGAGGAGTGTGTAGCTTGCTGCATAAGATGTAATACAGAAAGGTGACCTCACCTAGCAGAAAAGCATATGCATTAGTCAAGTCTGGTATTTTTGGTGTGCTTTCCTATGACTTCTAAGTTGCAAGAGCCTTTGAAGAAAGTATAGGAGGACATAGACTTTGAAGGGAAAGAGATTTTGAAATTGGAAATGCAATGTGAGAGTGTTTTGAATGGCAACTGAAACACTTTTGGACAATTTATTTCTTAAATTCTTCCAGGCAGCTGCTCTTCTAAAGAATGATGGTTGGTTGGCTGGTTCGTTGGGGTTTTTTTTCTTGTTTCTTCTAGCATTCATGTCAGCATCTTTGTATAAAGCTTCACTTCTAAATCCAACCTCTAATCTCTGGTTTCTGGTCGAGAAGTGTGGACTTCAGTTTAGACTAAAATCTCGTACTTAGGATAACTCATCGGACTGTACATTCCCTAGTCTGTAGAGAGCTTGAAATGGTTCAGTTCAGCCGTATGGGCTTTCGTAGCTTCATGGCCCCTCCTTGTCAATTTGTTATTCTAAAGTTGAGAAGTCCTCACAATCTCTTTGAGATGTGTTGGGATATGGAAAGCCTTGCGAATCCCTGCAGTCGTGGGATGACCTCTTTTGTGCTGGGATCTGCCTGCAACCACCTCTTACATCCAACCTTTTCCTGAATGTTTCCTGAGCGTTCTCTGGCTTGTTTCAGGGACCAGCTTGGCAGCGTATCAGGAATCAATAGCTGGAGTCCTTCAGAAAAGAAGTTGAAGCTGCTGAAGTATGAATTCTGGTGTCCTGGTTGTTAGAATCTGTTAGCAGAGACATCAAGATGTGAAGAAGAGAGATGTGAAAGCTGGTACAAGCGTTCTGTTTCTTTGTGCTCCTGAGTTGAGAAATTAGAATCTGAGTTGGCTTCCCCACCTCAAAGGCTGTCGCATAGCTTCCCAAGTATATCTTGCCACAGGAGATCGCCGGTGACTTTTGTCAGTATTTGGAGGCACAACAAGTGGGTTGTGAGGTGTGGAGACAGGAAAAAAAGATACTTAATGACACGAAAAAAAACCCCACCGCCCATAGAACTTGAGTTATCAATGTGGCACTTTGTGATGGGGATTCCAGTCCTGTGGGTCTTAATACATTTTCATATGTGTATATTCTGTAAAGAGTCTTCAGTCATGTGGAAGTCTGAGTTCTTGGCACTTTGGGAGAAATTATGAGATCATTCATTTTCATTCCTGATGCCACTTATTGCTACCATTTTGCTTGTTATCTCAGAGACTGTTTGCTATGTATTTATGACTTCCTACTTAGAATATTCTGTTACGATCAAGTATGTCAGAAGCATTGAGCGCATATTTCTGCCTCTGTTTTGATGCTGTATAAAGGCAGTATTGAACTTCTGCCTTAGCAAAGGAATACCAACCACTAAACAATTTCTGCATGTATTTTAAGTCTCTGATTGCTTTTTGGCTTGTAACTGTGATTTCAGCCAGAAACAGTGCATGGCTAGGACTCTCTAAATTATCATCCATCTTTTTGCTGGAGACTAAAAGAGGTAAGTTACTGAAGTGCAAAGGAAACTTTTTTTTAAAGCTGAGTCATGACAAGATTGGCAAGTTGCAAGAGAAAATTTATATCTGGTATTTACTTACTATAGTTAACAATGAAATCCTCCTTTACAGAAAATTATTGGAGTGAATAATGCTTTCAGTCTCTTTGTTATTCTGGAAGAGTAAAAGAAAATATGGTTATCTTGATTTTTTTTTTTTTTTTTAATATATGTTTGGTCTAGGACGGGGTACATAAAAGGAAGGTGCCACTTTTTTACTGATAATTCTCTGAAGATTGGCCCTAAAAATATGGTGGTCATCAACAATTGGTAGTTTTCACAAATGGGATGACTTTGTATTGGTTTTCCCTCATTACAGGCAAATAACTTAATCATGGGATGTCCATTTCTGAAACCTGTGATCTTTTATTTAACTTACATATGAATTCTGGTTGTTTTCAATACCTATACAAACATTAATACACTGAACTAGCATGAAAGTACATGTCAAATTTTTTGCAGTGTCAAGTAATAGATGTTATCTATAAACATTAATGACTCTGACTGCACTTCTGATATGGTAAATTCTATTCTTATTCTGCTGATGGAAAAGAAAAGAATAGAAAACAGTGACTTTGCCAAACACGAAGTCCAGTACAGTTTGAGAATGGACCACAAATTATTTGGAGTCCCGTATAAAGGCCGTAACTTGTCTTGCAAAAAACCTGGCTAATGTTAAAAAATGTTTTCTGTCTTATTGAAAATAGATGAAATAGATTGCAGCAGAACATATTTGTCAACAGGAGGTAACCATAAACTTAGGAGGCATGCAGGCGTCGAGCATGGCTGAACAAGACCGCAAAGAATACAGAACCTTTTTTCCCCTCACTTTTCAGGCTGTAAGTAGGGCCAGAGAGCACCCTCTTTCATGAGGGTTGAAGCAGGCTTTTCAAACATGCGTGCAGTGTCTTAACATATTAAGTCTTGATGCTAGGCTTTCATGACACAGACTGTGGGCTGCATGGAGTGAAGCTGCAGGTTATCACCAGCCGACAGCCACAGCTCTTCCACTCCCATTGTCAAAGGAGTATTTAGATACTGGTAAGATTTGATGTAGGTCAAATCGAACATGAGAATTTCAAGGTGTCCCTGTGTGGGTTTTTGTCATGCTGCCAGGTGTGCTTTACTGAACTGTTGCTTGCAGTGAAGGACCTTTTATGATTGCATTGATCAAGATAGTACTGTGGGTGTGTTCTTCATCCAAGGGGAAAAATGAGGTCAGTCAGAATGAATGTTGTGCTGCAGCTCAGACTGAAAAAGAGATACTTAAATACTTTGGTGTCCTGGGGAGAATACGTCTCTGACTTCTGCTTTGGGGCATTCAGTCTAACATGGCAGTCTCAATGTTATGTGGCAGGTGACTTTCTTGCCAGTTCTGTACTTCGCCCTCTGCTTGTTGCTCTGGCAGGGGATCCTTTCTGTTGTCCCCGTATGTGTGCTTCAGCCTTGCCTGTGGTCTCCTTTTGGCTCAGAATGACCTGCTGTGTTGTTCCCTGTAGATGCGGCCAGGTGTCCCACCCTTCAGAAAGCTGGAGGCCTGGTTTCGGGTCACCTCTGCAAGCTTTTTGGATGTGATGCATAGCATTGGAGCCATTCGGATGTTGGGCTTTCAGATATTTGGATATTGTGGTGGGAATGAAGGCAACCAGGAAAGCAGCAGACAGGAAAATCCTGCTGTCTGCTGTATCTGCCAGTAGCCCTGGAGGAATAAAACTGAGATGTTCTCTTAACTCTTCTCTTCCACTTTTTGGGTTAGGTCTGCTTGTTTGTTCAGTGAGTGGAGAGTATTTTCTGTCTTAGAACACGTGCAGAAGTGGGATGGCTACATAGATTGCTCTCAAAAAGTCAGAGAAGCTAATGTTGGCATTCTCACCATTTCCCACATCTTCTATAATGACACAAAGACATTCCTTCTAAATCGATGGCAAAACATACGATCTTTCTTTTTCCTGTCTTGCTTCCCTCCACAGTTTAACTTGTCTTATGAGGTATATGTCTGATCAAAGGATATTAACAAAATCTTTATCATCTTGGTTTTACAAATTTGGCTTAAAAATTCTCTACTTGAAACTTGGCAAACATGCCTTGGTATGCAAACAGTGGGGATGGGATAGGGGAAATCACTTGGCTGTTGAAAAACTGCATATGGGAAAGTCACATGGAGCTTTCAGTGTTTTATTTATAATTCTGCAAAGGCCTCTTCTAATTTGAAAAATAGAAGAGACCAAATAGTGGCTTTTGGAAAGCAAACAGCTAGATTTTTCCATGAATATTTTTAACACCAGTATTAACTTCACAGATTGTAACACTCTTTCTTCCTTAAATACTTTTTTTAGCCTTCAGGATGTATAACTGGGTAAACTAACATTGTGAAGAAAACTTCACTCCTGCAGCATCTGGCTTTTTAAATTCTAATTGTGAAGCCGTAAGAGATGTTTTGTTTTCATTTAGCAAATACATATTGAGTTTCCAGAAAGGTAACTTGATTTACAATAAGCATACCCAGTGGGAACCATATGCTTTTCACGTTTGTATTTTAATGAAAGATTAGAGTATTTCTTTCAAAATCTCTTTTCCAGAAGAATGCTAGTTTTAACCATTAAGTAATGTTTAAGTAAAAACTGAAGCTGGATTTTCAGATTTGGCTGTACATGTGAACAGACATTTGCAAACACAAGTCCTTGGAATGATTTTACTAGTTAATAATGCAACCATGAGTTTTATGTCAGCTTGATTCTGAGCAGTGTTTGGTGATACCAGTATAAGATAACTGTGTTATGTGAAATTGCTTGAACAAAGCTAAAAGAAGAGCGATAGAAGTCGTCTGCCTGAGAGGCTCTAGCGTTCTCCTGCTTGAATTGCTGAACATGGCTCTTTGCAGAATGGCATTTAAGGTTACATGTGGAGTCATTAGGTTATAAACAGTCCGCAGAATATTTTACATCATGTTAATATTCCTCTGCAGATCAAGACTCCCTGGGGAGAAATGAGAATATGCACCAAAAACATTCTCAGTTCTTGAGGTTTATCCACAACTTCCTAGATCACTGAAGATAACTGTCCCATGAAGAAATTATTACAAAACAAATTTTTATTCAGCTCTCAGTGTTTGTATGTGGGGGGAATATACTGGGTAATACCCTTTCTTTTAGTTGCCAGATTTTCATGTTTTTGCTGGCTGGCTGAGATGTAGATTGTGATTGGAAAATCTTTCTGACTCAAATTTGGTAAATTTATATGAACCTTCATATTCAAGAATGCTTTTGAGTCTGGGGCTCTGTTGGGAAGAGACATGGCAAAAGTGTTCAGATCTTGACAGAATGTCTGAATCTGTGCTATTGAATAGAGAGAGGAGTCCTTTCATTTCTGTTTCTCAGTAAGTTTTATGGGGGGGAAGTTCTTGACCTTTCTTGAAGACGCCAGAGTGTCTCTGAGAGATCTGACCCACCATGTAATTTTTTGCCAAGAATAAATCTGTCTCAAAAGTGGCTGTTTTGTGCTAGGCACAATCCATGTAAAACTGGGTCTGTGGGGGGACTCTTGTACTTGTGAAAATGGTCTTGTCTTTTGTTCTGGCATTAGCATTTACTGCCTTTACTGAATGCTTGGCATCTACAGTGGTACATCAACAGCGTGTGTGCCTGTGCTCCTTGCTTGTGTAGTCAACTGACCTAGGGCAACACTTTGAAATAAAAGAAAAACCTTCTAGACCACCAGCTTGTCCATCAGAAGAGAATCTTATTTCAGATTCCACTGTTAAGTGCGAAATACTGGGATTTATAGACTGGCAGGATGGCTCTGGCAGAGTTGTCACATTACAGCAAGATCTAGGCTCTCTGTCAAACCCCTGACTTTAGTGGCATTTCTCATACCTGAGGATGCAACTCACAAGGGACATCCTCGGCAACTGCGTGCATCCAAATTTCTTCCAGCTCATCCAGATGAGAGGCAAAAGTAGAGGACCTGAATGAGAATCTGGCAAGAGCTGCTGTAAGCAGCAGACAGTTGCAAGCTAGTTGCAATTTATAGACTGTAGGAGCCACTGGTGCATCTTTCTGCTCCTGGGGAGTTTAGGAAGGAGCATTTTCCATGTGTTTGCTGAGTTTTTGGAGGTCTGGTTATCCCTCAGGGTAGTTCAAAAGCTACTTGCAGACAATTTGACAGCAGTACTTCACGCTAATGAGGAAGCAGCAGGGTTGCGCTTCCTCCAGCCTGCCTTGAAAGGAGAAGTACAGAGGCTCAGCTGCTGTTCAGACCTACACAACTATAAGGCATAATAATAGCTTAAAGACTTTTCTCCAACTACACAGCTCAAGCATATACTAACTGCATATTAGAGAACTAAACCTTGTCCAGCATGCTTGATCCAATAGTAAAGCTGCATGATTCACCTCTGTTACTGATCTGATTTCCAGGTTGAATCCCTCAAGCATCTGTAAGGGTCTCTTGGTGCATGGTGGACACACTGAATACCACTGGTTCTGCTGGATCACTTTGGCAGATACAAGTTCCACTTCACGAATAAGTTTCTACATTTACAAAAGATTGCTTTAGCTTTTTTGATTGAAACTTTGTTTTGAATTTCCCAAGAATTTGGGGACATTTTTGATGGTCACTTATTTTTCCTCATGGTGAGTTCAACTCAGTGTGAGCTTAGACTTCAGCAGTCCGCCGTGTGCTGACAATCTAAAAGATAAAGTCATGCTGTCAGTTTATGCTGGAATTCTTTCCACAAATGGGGTATATGTTTTAAAAAGTCTTAACGTTTTTATTTCTCATGCCAGACCTGCCTTTTAAAGGGATCCTGAAATTTATTATCATCTTCATTATTTTTTGCTGATGTTAATACCATCTGCTAAATTCAGTCATCTAAAACATTATACTGTTTGTATAATTCACCTTTGGTGTAAGAATTGTACTGCAGCTAGCAGGAACACACAAAGGCTTTAGAAAAGGTTCTGCAAATACAGTGTTAGATGTAAAAAAAAAAAAAAAATAAGGTATCTAAATTTTAATGAGGAAAGTGAGTAAACAGTAACTCTAACTGATACATAGACTGAAAGGGTTTGCTGCTTTTCTGGTTTTTGAGGGGAAAAAAACCAACAATGCACCTCCTGGCTGTAATTCTACACACATTAAAACGAATACTAAACGTAAAGGGGTCAAATTAAAAGGAAAAGAATAAGGAAGAAAAAGTTAGAAAATGGTGAAGTGCTTCAGTCTCTAGTAAAGTGCTAGAATAAATCCTTGAAGGCTTTATAAACATCTCTAAGGCAACAGGAAACAAGCAGTGTGGATTTATCAGGAACAGCCTGATGGGGGGGGGGGATTTAATTTGGTTGATTCAATGGATGTTTTACAGCCCAACCTGAGTGAGGGAGCACATTGGTTATGGGATGCTGAGTAGGGATCTGTGTTCAGGATTAAATAGTAATGCGGTGGGTTCATTAAGTGACTGGAATATATGCTAAGGAGTAGTCTGTGGTGGTGACTGGGATCCTGGATGGGTTTGTTCTGCCTCTGTGCCAACAGTTTGGCAGACAAAGAGAAAGCACTTGAGATGCAGATGGAGCATTGTGTATGTTTTTTTAAGACAGTAGAGCAACTTGAAGAAAATAGTCTGAAGCTGTTTCACTTTTCTTGAAGGAATAGTGCAGAGTACTTATTGGATGGAGAAAGTCAAATAGAGGGAGTCTGGGATTTGGGGATGTATCAGAATTTGAGTGCGGTTGTTGCAAAAAAATCCACCAAATCTTTAATGATATAGTAATAGAAGTGTCCTATACAGGTATTTTGTAATGCTCCGTGCTAGTAAGTGATACGCACCATTTTGTATCCCACATTTTAAGATGGGTTTAAGTTGCAGACTGAGAAAAGCAGTACAACTATGATTTAATCCTTGTAGTCTATGAAGAAAAGACTTTTGTCTTCTGAAAGGAGCTTCTAGAGGAACAGAACAATTTTCCAGGTGAGCTAAGTTAAGAAGATGACTGTGATTAGTTGTCTTGTTTTTAGTGGAGAAGAAGAAAGTACTGCCTTATCTTGCACTAAAGCCTGAATAAATGTTAATGGGAAAGAACATCCTCATTTTTGAAGAACATCGAGCACAGGAGCACATTGCCTGCTGAAGCGGTGGGAACACTAGTGATTGCAGTCACCTTAAGAACAGGTTAGAGAAATGTTGACGCTTTGGGTGCAGTGAATTGTTCCTAGAGCAGTTTGACAGGGTGACTTCTTGAGAAGCCTTTCAGCCTGGAGCCTCTGGGTTTGCATCTTTCATTTTCGAACAGCCCTGACGCTAGAAGCCTGTGTTAAGGAGCAAGTGCTGAAAGGAGGGCAGTCCAATGGCCAGTCTGTAATTAAATCTGTAATTAAATCCTGCTCACAAATGTTGCTGTCTGTCCCTAAGTTCTTTATGTATGTTTACCTGGAAGATGTCTCTTTCAATGGTCTGATGACTTTACAAGGTGCAGATTGGGTCTCTGCGATGAAATTGGTGGGCAGTTTTCTCACTTGTTTCCAGGGCAGGAGGGTTGGTCCTGGTTTTCCAAAGGAGATGTTCAGAATTCCTACTCCCCAAACTACCTGCTTCAGGGGAAAAATACTACTGTAGGAGCCTATATTGTGTCAGAAGTTACTATTTCTAAAAACTGAAAATATTTCCTTAGAGTTTCTTCATTCAACAGTCATACACAGGTCTGAGCTTTCTGAGTGCTGAGGATGACATGTATATTGCTCTTCTTTTGAAGAATAAGAAAATAACTGGCTTCTGACAGTTTGGGGGAGGGGGCTTTTGGGCTTTTTGGCTTTTTTTTTTTTTTAAGATTTACTATTTTACTGCAGTCATGCTAATTAGCACCAATTACCTTTCTGTAAAAAGGTAGGATGTCAATCAGGTTTTGATTTGTTTTTTTTTTTTACACAGATGCATATGGACTATTTGGTTTATGCTATGGGAGAATTTAAAAGAAAACAATGGTTGCAGGAATAAGAGGCCACTGGTAATGTGACCTAGAGCAAATGCATGTCTGGAAGCCACACTTTAGCAAGAAGAAAGCAAGCGCTTAGCCTTCTCTCTTTTCCATAGCCTGCAACCTTGCTGCAGAGAAATGTGTGAAAGAGGTAAAGCAGTGCGGGTCACCCTGTACTCCTTCAGCCCTGCTACAGCCAGGGGAGTGTTTGCTTTATCTGCCAGTGGAATAACAAGCACTAATGGAAATTATAGCAGTTGGGATAAGATAATACCCATAAAGGCAGGTTATGGTGATCAGCATTTCTTCCCAAGATAAAGCTGAAATGAGTTTTTAATTATTGGGCATTGAACTATATGAAATAAAGCATGCTTACGCACACAAGGGGAGCACATGGCCCATATACCTAAGGGGGAAACCCCACAGATACCAACGAAGACGGGGGAGCAAGACAGTAGGGTGTTGAAGGTATCTGCCCTTGGAATGGCAAAACCACCTGGCCTTCAGGTGCATCACTGAAATTTAGAAACTGGCTGTGATTCTAGATGCCACCAGTGCTTTTAATGCTTAAGCAAAGCGCAAACTGCGTAATGCCATGGCTGGTGCTGAAACATGACACTGGGACATTGCTTCCTCCCAGCCGCCTGTTCCTTACATAACTGCGGGCTGTCCCAGGGGTGGCCTCCAGATGAGCTGAGCCCAACAGGAAATATTTGGGTAACCGGTGGCAGTTCTGCTAGGCATAGAAGGAATAACAATTAGTTGTATTTAGAGTCCAGCGGTTGTAATATCTCAAACAACTTTCTGGCACTCTCCCTGTTTTACGGTTAGGGAAAATAGCTGCAGAGAGGGAAAATGGAGCAGGATGAGGAGCTGGTGATGGGAGGCGTTGAATTTTTTGCCCTATATGCTTGCATCGAAACAACTTTATTTGTACCTGGAAACCTACATCTGTGAGCTCTCTGCTTTGTGTAGATCATGCTTTCTGAGGGCTCTCCTGTTTGAGGCAATCCCAAAAACTCTCCCCTCTGGTCGGCAGAGCAACAAAGTGTGTGGCCTTTTGGGGAGCTTTTCTTGTCTTCCTGGTGAAGACGTGGGCCAAAGCAGAACCAGTACTACAACAGGGGAGAGAGTAGGCTTTAAGGTCTTGATATTTCCTGCTGTTTCACAGACATGGGTAAACTCAGCTTGAAACTGCACTTAACCATATGCTGTGCTGGTTTGTTTATTCCTTATATTTGTTTACTCATCATTTCAAAATAGAGATAAGTTCATGTTTTTCTTCCAAGTACTTGGAGAAATCCTAAGCAACACAGTAATTCAAATTAGAAAAGACAAACTTGTGTTTAAGATGAGGCTTTCTGAAGTGGTTTTCCCTAAAGTTGCATGTTTAAAGAAGTTTTTAACCATGGAGGTTAAGATCTGATAGCTCTCTTAGAGTTTTGTCTAGTGATTTAAAAGTGATGTCTTTAATACTGTTGTGCTGTGATCTTTTAAATGCTTGTGGTATTGAGCTTTCTTAATAGTTAAACTTGTGGTTTTCTTTAATTCTTCACTTCGGTTATATGAAGATATATGTACATGATCTTTAGTGCTCTTCATTTTGGAAAAGGAGAAGTCTCCCTGTCTTTTTGTTAGTCAGACCATGCCATGTGGAAGGGCTTTCTTTCCTTATATTTGTGCCAGGCTCTAACCACAAACTGTGAGCCTCAGCCTACCTGTAGCAGTTCAGATGAGTTTGCCTTACTGCTAGATAACAGAAATCCTGTAAAACTCTAGGTACTGTACAGCCTGTTAGGTTAATTGACAGACCTTTAACTTTGGGAGTGCCACATTGTGATCCACGTGTATTTTCTAAGAGGAGGAAGGCTTGGTTAAACCAGTTGTTTGTGGTTTGTGTACCACAAACCCAGTCATCTGTGCAATCCAGAACCCACCTTTGGGGATGTAGGTGCCATGGCAGGGCCTGGAGTGTAAAGTCCAGGGGATAATAGTAGGAAAGTGCTTGAGGCTGTACATATATAAGGCAGTTTGAGGACGTTTCTTTGCCTCAGCATAACCTCTGCGATACTGCTCTGCTGTGTAACATCAAACCATAATATCCAGAAGGGTGCTCAGAAAGAGGCAGCTGCTGATGTCTCTTTTTTTTCCTAAAGGATTTCCCAGAAAATCTGTTTCTCTCAAGAAGGGTACGGGCCATATAGAAGTGGTGTTCTGCTGGAAACAGAAACTTAATTCTCAGAACTCAATAAAAGAACCTCTTTCTTGTAAAAATGAGCTGAGGAAAACAAGACTGCTGGGATTTTGGGGGCTTTTTCTAAATTTGTTCAAGATGTAAACTTAAGTTCAGAAAAGATCAACAAACTTCAGAAAGATCTGACCAGGCTGTATGCATAACAGATCCCTCAGCGAAGTCTTACATGATGAGAAAGCCATTTTAACTAATTGTCTACCTGTTGATAGGTTAACTAACTGCACCGTTCCTGAAGAAAGAGCTGAGCATCTTTGGGCGATTGGATGCCCATTTGACACCACTGTTTCTGAACAAGGTGTGGTTTTTAGGTTTATAAGAAAAGTAGCAGAGGTTAACATCAGAATACTCCTAATTTGCCGGGATACCATTACTTCAGATTACATGTATCTGTACATGTGTGATTACCTATCATGTGCTATCTATTCACAGCTCTGTGGGTGTTTCCCACAGTCAACATGCCTGTGCCTCATGTGCGAGACTGGATTTTATCTGAATGGTAGCATTTCACAGAGTGGCAGTTGTGAGAGTGCAAATGGCCATGATCTTTCTTGGGTTTTGTTGTCTTGGTCACGGTAATGTGATGCAATTTGGCTGGTCCCTGACCCTCCTCTCCTGCTCCAGACTTCTGTCTTGGGTATATCTTGGTGATGAAATGCCATGTAACTGCCCTTATCTTCAGCGGGTTCTCTGTTTTCGTGGTAGGTTCTTTTTAAACACATTTGCAGGCTGAGAGAGATCAAGAGATCAAGCCCTGCCTGATCTGCAGCGGGGCTTGGTCCTGTGTAGCTGGGCCCCACAGTGGCAGTGCTGCATCCCAGATAATTGCTCCATGTATGTAAGTATCCTTCTCTTTGAGGACCTGTGAGTTAAGACTGACTGCTGCCTTAGACCCTGATGAAAAATCCATCTTCTAGGACCCCAGAAGGTCATTTGGAGCAGCATTATCCCATGAAATCTAGAGGCAATAGAAGAGTAAGGAAAAAGAAAACCTTAAAATCAATGCTACTCACCCCACCACTAGTGCTGTTAGCACTAGTGCTGTTAGCTTTGGCAAATCCTGTCTCAACAATAAAGCCAGCTGCCATTTTGGCATCAAGACAGACAGACTTGGCATCAGCCCCTCTGGCACCAAAAAAACGCTTCGTGGGAGCTGGCACCAACACTGTGAAACAAGGGTAAGGCCCAAGGGAAATGCCAAGCAGACATGAGATGAACACTAAAAATAGTGAGTTGCTGTCATTTGGAGAGAAAACAAATAGCACTTCTAAGAGTAGGGCATCTAAGATCTCCATCAAGGTTGTGCTGGTAAGCAGCTTTGGAACAATGCTGTCTCCTATGATGATGTGACCAAAGGACACACACAGGCTGTATTTTTGGTACCCACATGGTGCAAGACTCTGAAACTAGAACAGACGCTTAGCGTCTTGATTCCATGTATGGGGGATCCTGTTACTGTCTGCAGGCTCTGCCGCCTTCCCTCTCTGGAGCAGATCATCTTCTCTTGAGCCATTACCAAAGGTCCTGTTTGCGTACACGGGCATAAGGAAAACAAGAGCTGTAGTGCCAAAAAGCAAGGAGCCAGGCTAGTGTCCCTGTACCACCCCAGACACGCTAGCCCTCCTGGAGACGGTCTCGTCAAATGTTTAACAGCTGAACTCCCCCCTCCCTTCTCCTTCTCCCCCTGCCAGCAGGCTCAGAGAAAGCTGAGTAGGCTTTCCAATGACTTTATTACCCACTCCAGACGAAAACTGAAGCCTGACATTGGTGCCCAAAACGTGGGAATGCTAAAGAGGCAGAATCAACCCTATCTGCACTGAAGTACTTAGTGTCACTTTTCAGTGGGGCAATTTCAACTCCTTAGTCCCCCTCTGCCTCAGTGGTGAAGGACTTTAAAGCTTTTTAAGACTTCTGGGCCTGAATGGCAGGCCTGGGTATTGAAACAGTGGTCATACAAAATAGATGATGCAAATAGTCTTTGGTGTTACAATTACATTGGCTTGGCTACAACTCTTGCTGTGAAGAAAAGCGTGCTGGACCTGTGGCTATCATTTTCTTCTCCTTGGGGAAAAAGCAGTGGGAAACAATGTCACTGAGGGCTGAAAATTTCAAGCTACGCTTAGCAAAAACTATTTTGGTCTCAGAGGAGGAGTCTGGACTTTTCATTGCCACCACTCTCCCATCAGCTAAACAGCAGAGTGGGTAGGAGTGTCTGGAACAGCCTGGATGTGGCCTCTCTTGTCTCTTCTGTCAGATGGGTGTTGGAGTGGACTCTTCTTGGGTATCCCCTCCACATCCACCCCTTGTCCACTCCCTGCCCTTTCTTGAGTACCCTTCTTATGATAGCTTAATACAGACAGCAGCTTCAGAGGAGGGATTGCTTGCTCTACAAAAGCGCAAAGGAAAGTGCTTTACTGTTGGTATTTCTTCACCCACATATGAAAACTGAAGAGGAGGACAGGCTCCTGCTGAAATACCAGGTGACAGAGTGGGTAGTGGCTTCCTCTGCAATACCCCCTACTTTGGTTCAGGGCTCACGCGTGGCTTTCAGGTGGAAGATGTGGCGCATGTTTGCACTTGCCTGCTTGGCTGACAGTTGCTGTTCAGGATTCAACTGGAATCAAGATTTGATTGGAATCAAGCAGGAGATCTTGCTGTTGGGACTCTCTGCAACACTGAGCATGTTTTGAAGTGCGCAGTCTTTTCCTCCCTGGTTAACCAGTTACTCTGAGAAAAAGATAGGTGACAGCACTGAGGTTGAAATGCACTGTCCCTATTTGCTTATCTTGACTTAGTAAGCTGCAAAAGTTTCTTGCACTTCTAAACCACTGGGCTGACAGAAGTGGTGACAGGCTGCAGGGAAGAGGGACCTGCCCAAGGACGCATTCTAACCACTACAAGCCCTTGTGCTTCATTGCACATTAAAATTTATTGATCCAGCAGACTGGCTGCAGCACTGGCTCACAAGCCAGTTCCAACATGTATGGTGTCTTTTCCTGCAGTTATTCTTTGCTCTCTCTAACAATGATTAAGTCTGTTTGGCCTGAAAAGCAGTAAGTGGAAATGACTTCAGTGTCCTTGTTTCGTAGTTGAACTGCATGCAAATTGGGGGACCCACTTTACCCCACTCCTAAATAATACAGTAGTATTAGACACAAGGGGTCTGAAAGGTTTGTTTTGGACCATGTGTCTCCTAAGCAATAGAGTCGATACTCCTGGTCCTGTAGGTACTGGGAAATTATCAGACTGACCTGTTCCTGTTTGTCCTCTGGAATTTGTTGATGACGTTCTCTGTAGGCAGTGCCAATGCTATATGTTATGTGAAGCTGGGGCACCTGGTCCTCATATTGGAAAGTCATTGTGTTCTTGTAATTGTGCCATTAGGGTAGGGAAGTGGCCCTTCACTCTTCAGGAATCGACAAGTGGGCAGATTTTGCGGGCAGGTGGCCAGCCAGAAATGGTTTCCAGGCAGATCTAGCATTGCATTGCTGTTCCAGCATTGGTGATCTCCCAATGTCTTGTGCTGGTTTTGCTAGCAAACAAGCCCCTTCAGAACATTTGCTGTCAAGGCAGATAGAGCTTGGTTGTTCCTGGATGTTGTCTTCTAGAGAAACGGATCTGGTTTTATGCTTTTCTGTATGTTTCTTTCCCTTTTTTCTTTATTCCCAGAGCCACCTCCAGGATGGGCAAAGATAAAGTCACCCTCATTCAGGTTGCTTCTTTCACACTTGTATTTCGAGTGCCTGGCAGACTTGTATAGTCTCAGTTCTAGCACCCAGGGCTGTGGGCTGACTAATGAAAATGGATAGCTGATGCTCCAGGGATGCTCCTGTTACCAACATGAAAATAACAGAGTGCACTGGAGCAAATGGAAGAGTCATTAGATAAAATTGTTCCAACTTTATGGTCAATCTGTATATATATAGGTGCAGAACCATGGTATTAAGGTTTAATTGAGGGGATATTACACACCACCCATATTTACTGTTCAAAACCTCTCCCTGCCTAGGACTCTAATAATGGAGCAACTGAGAGTAGCCTTGTGCTTCAAGCCTGACAGATTTGAGCTGCGCAACTTCAATTTTTCTTCCAATAGTGTTGTCGTAACTGGATCATCTAAAGGTCAAGCTGTTTCCTCAGGGGGTATCCAAATGGATATTGTATCTTGCTGGGTTACTAAACCTGCTTGCAAGTATCTCCCATCAGACACTGAAAGCAACTTTAAAATTGCCCAAACAACCTCCGTCATCTACTTCAGTTGCATGCTAATATCTGAGGTCATGAGGCACAGTGTGTTAGGCTTGCGAAGATGTCAAGCAGCATCCTTTACTTGACATCCATGTTTGGGGCAGATGACATGTTCAGGAGAGCAGTATTACAGACTGATAAAGCCTAGAGGTCTTTATTCCCTCTTTTTCAAAAGAAACTTGCTCACCATTATCCTGTAGTAGGATCCACACTGACGTGCCAAAAAAGGATGCTTGGTGGCTGCCTAAACAGGCAAATTTTCAAAATAATGTAGATCCTATAATCTATCCTGACATTAGCCTTGACTTTTCAGAGCCCTCAAGAGATTCATCTACAGACAAACTTTAAAAACTTGTGTTTGCTCTGTTGGTTGATAGCTTGGATAGACACACTCTTGTGTCATAGATGGGTGGCTTTTGCAGATGTTAAACTCCAGGTTCGTATAAAGGAGGTGAAACCTGTCCTGAGCCTGCCTTAGAGCTGCTCTTGCTTTCATTAAAATAATTATTATTTCAGCTCTGGTTTCCCCCAAGCAGAGAGCAGTAGAAAATTAGAAAGGTTTTAGAAATGGACAATAAGCAGGTGAAGGCTTTGGGAAAAGATTTTACATTAAGAGGATAGGGAAGATTGATATCTTTTATAAGAAGATAGCTAACAGGTACAGAGTAATGAATGGGTGAGAAGATGGATGGGGACTTCTGTTCCCACCTGCTAATAATATGAAAGTCAGATTAGAAGGTGGTGAATTCACTCCTGATGAAAGGAACTATTTGTTCACAACCACTAAGAAACTCATTGCCACAAGACAAAGCATTAGGGCAAGAACTTAAAAAAAAGAGGAGGGCGTAAAATAATACCACTTGGAATATCCAAAGAAATTGCAATGATTAGGAGAACCTAGGTGTTTTGAAAAGGCTCTAAGTGCATTGATTAAGGTATTATAAGGGTGTGAGCTAACTTGTCCAGCTTTTTTTTTTTTTTTTTTTTTGCCCCCTCCAGGGCTTTTTCCATAGTCACCTACAGCAGAGTTTGTGGAGCGTGTTACTGGCCGCTGTCACTCAGAGACTGCAAGAGAGGGTGGCTGCTGCAGTCAAATGTGGTAATGCCTCTTGCAAACCACCTTTTTTGTGTCAGTCTTTCCAGGATTGCTAAATTCACACGCAAATCAGGATGCTTTTGCTTTTCCTCTAAGTTACTGCCTTTGATAGTCCTTCACAACTTGTCTTAGATCTGGAATGACACTTCGCCTTTTGAGTATGTGCTGGGGGAGAGGCGGGTGGTTAAAGTTAGATTCTTTCTGACAGTAGGGATTTAGAAATTGCTGCATTGGCTCAGCCCTGGAAACTGCCTAGACCAGGGCTCTGGATAGCAACAGCCAAAATCGGTATTTCAAAGGACAGTGTGAGGCCACAGAACAGATTATTAAAACAGAAAGCTGCCCTTTTATATCACTGCTGTTTGTCCATAGAATTGGAAAAGCAAAGGTTGAGAGTTTGATCCAAAAGCACAAAAGCTGGAAAATCCCATTGCCTGGCTGATGCTAGTTAATGCTGATGTTTTGTATGCTCCAGGAAATTACTTATGTGCCTGTTTTCTCTTAGGAAAAACAGAGATGTGCTTACCTTAAATGGCAAGTTTATATGGTGGCTTTAAGTTGGTGTAAAAACAAGTAATACTTGTGTATAGTCTCACAGCCTGATTGTGTAGAGGACACCCACAGTGGGGTTCTCATTTGGGAAACAACCCCGGGCTGGGCAGGGAGGAGGCAGCAACAGCGGTCACTGAGGGGTTTTGGCATGTGGAAAATGGGTGTCTTTTTCTGACACTGCTGCAAGCTATCTGGCTGTCGGGGGCAGGGGGAGGTCTGTTCTGTGTTGGTTTTTTTTTTCCTTTCCCCCTTTTTTTTCCCTGCTGTTGCAAAGTAGCATCTGTAAGAATTATATGTGGTTTCTCTCTCTCTCTTCTGAAGTCCTGAAATTATTGTTAAAATTGCTACTAAAAAAGGGATTTGGTCAACTCTCTATGGAAAAAAAATATATTATTTCCCTCGTCAAATATTTTAACGTGTCAAGCTCCAAAAACCAGAGGCCAAAAGCAACAGGAGTTGCCCCTCTGTCAAATACCCATGGAGCTGCTGCTGGGGCATGTGGGAGTGGTGGTGGTGTCCCAGTCCCCCCCCGACAGACGAGGACAGCTGCTGATTAAAGAGAAGCAGGAAAAAAAGAGGTTGCTGAACTTTCAAAGTGGAGGTAGAAAAGGGAGTTAAATTTAGATTACCTTCTGCAGTGTCATCTCCTACATGGCTGTGGAACTTGCTGTACTCCTTGCTTAGGAGAGGACAAACAAGACATGCCATCCTGGGCACCAGATGATAAATTTGTTTATAAGGCTTACTTGCCCCTTGGCATGAAAATCTGAAATGAGCTCAAGTAGAATGAGAGAACTTCTGTCAGGGCTAGTCACGTTTTCCTTGGGGAGAGGTGGATTAAAATGTCTTCCCATCACCTGTCTGACGCTGGAGAGGCCCGGTCCTGATGCTGCTGAAATCAGGGGAGTTGTTGCTGTTTCTTTAGTGGGACAGCTGTTGTCTGGGGAGGCTGAGGGTTGAACAGTGCTCAGAAAAAATGGAGCCATGATGGTAGGCAGAAGAAGGCATGGGAGTGCTTTGGGTCTGTGGAGGCTTTACCCAGGTCCCTGGCCGGGGTCTGGAGGTACTCGGAGAAGCCATGGTGGTTGCTCCTAGGGCTCCAGTGCAGTTCAGCAAGCCGCATCAAACTTAGCTTTCTCCTCAAAAATAGATTAAATGTCTATTTTTGCTTAGCGAGGTTTAATCACGACTGAGGAGCTGTTGGCTCTTGCCAACGTTTTTAATAGATTCCCCTCCACTTGCGGCATCCAGCTAGCAGGGAGGAGAGCGCTTCTGCTCCTCCACGGCTCCCTGCCAGGGTCCACACAGGCAGCGCTGCCCAACCGCACACAGCTCCCGTTTGCAGCAAGCTGCCTGGTGTTACCCAGCAGCTGTCTTAAGGTTCAGGGCTTTTTTTTTTTTTTGGTTATTTTTTTCAGAACTGCCCGACCTGATGTCATTTCCCTCTTGCAAACACCCCGGCTGGGCTGCGTCTGAGATATGTCACGGAGAGTGGGAGGAGGAGGAGGAGGAGGAGGGGGAGCCAGTGAGTGCGTGCAGTGTCCCAGGACCCTGTTTACTTTGCATTCCCAGCCGAGGAAGCCCTGGTTTAAATAGGATCGGAGGAGCGGGCTGCCCACAGCCGATGAGGAAATGGTCGCTGTGGGGCTTTAAATCCCTGGTTTCCCATGCGCTGGTGCGGAGGATGAGCCTGCAGAATGCCTTTCCTCCTGGGTCTCAGACAGGTAACCGGCTTCGGTGCGGTGGGAGCTGCTCGCTCAGGTGGAGGATGTGACTGATGGCTTTTATTTTTATTCCGCTCCCCCCCCCAGGAAATGATTTCTGACTTTCCCCAAACGGAACCGTACAAAGAGCGCTTCCCCACCCATGGCGTTTGATCGGGGAGCGCAGTAGCATGAGAGCCGCCTTTTATTAACGAGGAAGGAGCAAAACTGCAAGCTGGGGAAAGAAACTCTCTTCTTGTTGTTGTAGGCTTTGCGGCAGAGTGGCTCTTTGTGTCACGCTCCTGTGCGGTTTTTGTTTGCTTGGGTTTTAGGGTACTTTCCACACTTCTTAATATGGAATTGTGTTTACAGTGCTTAAGTACATGGCAAACTTTGAACCATTTTCTTGTGCCGGCAGTATTTTGAGTGCTAAACTTTGGTTTAAGAAAAAAAAAAGAGACATTTTATATATATACATGTGTATATATATAATCTCTGACAAAGGTCACCAAATGGAAAATGGCAACAGGCTGTGACCCCCAGCTTGGTGACTTTTTAATTGTTCTGGGAGAGTTCGAGCTTGAACAAGAAACTTGTGATAATTTAATAGCTGGTAATGTGGAGTGGAATGAGAAACAGTAGCAACTGCCCAGCTGCTCCCCACTGGAGGAGGTGCCAACTATGTGTTCCTAGGCTTGGGGAGAGCAAACCCTTTTTTTGGTCTGGGAGGCACGTCTGTAGGGGAATCTAACTGTAAACTCTTCCCAGCACTGCTGGGATCTGTAATCCACAATAAATAGATATTGCATGATATCAGAGTGCTGCTTGCAGTTTCTAATTTAGAATTAAATATCCAAGATTAGACTGTAGCGTGTTTTAAACTACCTACTTTCAGTTGTTCAGAAGTGAAGGCAAAAGGACTTAAGCACACTGCTGAGTAAACAGTGCTGTCTCTTTTTCCTTATCAGTTCAGTTTTTGGTGAAATGCAGGCCCCCTCCCCGCCCCAGCTGAACTGAAAACAGTTTTACATAAGAAACTACCTCTAGCACAATGACCTTCTGTAATTGAGTGCGATAGCTATAATAACAGTTCACTTGCTAGCAGTCAGGGCAAAGAGACTTCCCCTAAAAACCTCGGAACTGAACCAAGGGAAATTTGGGGCACAAAGGCTGAATGGCTTTAGGTAACTCTCCACTTGCAGTGAGACATAGCTGGTTTAAATGTTGAGATTGCTTGAGTCTCACAGGTGTGTTTTTCTCTAAAGTTCCTATTTCTAAATTAATCTTTTTGTTTTAGAGATGAGACGTTTGTTTGGGACAATTGAGGTGCTGCATAAGGTGTAAAATCAGAAGTTAGGTGTAAAACCAGAAGTTAGGTGTAATTCAGCTTCATTTGCTCAAACTGTGAACATCTGGTTATCTCTGTGGGCTGGATGGTACTTTTTTCTCTGCTTGTAACTTTTCGGCATTGATACAGAGGCATTTACAGGAAGGAGAAAAAAGGTGTTGCCTCAAGAACACAAGAGCAAAGCACTTGACTATTTTTATCCCCTGATGAAGGATATAGTGGAAAAGAGCTGCTTGTGCAGCTGCTTGAACTTTTCTTAGTTTTAATTACTTTTTAGTTTTAATAATTTTTAGACTTAAAAACCCCAATCTAAATATTTGTTATTGTGTGCTGCATGCAGATAGTATTCAGAAATTTCTTTTTCCACTTCTAAAAGGGGGGGGGGGGGGAAGGGTTGTTAGTGAACAGTGTTATTTAATTAAAAGTGTGCGAGGAATTCAGGAACATCTCGTCACTCTATTGTCTCTTGTGTTTGCACTGGGACTGTAAATGCTTGGTTGTCTGGGATGTCCTTTGCTGTTGTTGTTCCCAGTCAACACAAGGGGTGCTGATCCTGGGCTGCTCCTCGCAGGCACAGGAAAGAGATGCCGAGTGGGGTCCCCTCCCGTGACCTGAGTGACAAGGACAAAACAGTCGGGGTGAGACTTTGGGCTCCCCAGGACCCCTTGCACTGAACAACTGGTTCCCCTGGATATGCCTTCACTTCTTCTTTGGGACCCAGTGGCATTGTGGCATGGCAGATGGACTGCCGAACACATGGTAAAAATAGGGTGTTTGGTTTGGGGTTGGGGTTTTTTTCTTGTTGCAGTGGGGATGATGTTTAAATGCCTAAAAAGCTAGGTCAGCTCTATCTGACATCAGTGCAATGTGGGTGTTTAAAGGTCCTGTCCCAGGAAACATGACTGTAGAGAGGAGCTTAGCTTTCAGTTTTAAGTGAGCATTTCCTCTTACGGTTGCAGGTGGAAGCTTGAACACATTCATCTAGTTCTATGCATAAATGTAAAAAGAAAAAAAAAAGGGTTAAAATGTTGGATTCCTAACCTTTTCAGTTTTAATTTTAACTGCTCGAAATTTTTGGTGTTGTCAACTGTTCGGTGGTTTAAAACAACAAAATGCAAGACAGCCTCCTCAAAGCTGTAATTTCCTAGAAGCATCTATCTTTAATGTGAAAGGGCTGGGACTACAGCTGGGAACCTTCTAGCAAGGCGCAGGAAGTAAACACTTTCAGGTGGTGCTTAAAATGCAAATGTGCAGTTCTTGGAGTCTGAAAGTGAAACTTGTGATAAACAAAAATGAAACCAGCTCTCATTGAAATACATCAAAGTGTCCATGATCTGTAAAAGGACAGTATTCCTTTAAAGATTGTCGGAGTATTTCTCCAAGATAAATGGCTGCAACAAACCAATTTGTTCGTCAGATAAAGGTTAATAAAACCTTGGAGGTTCTGAATCCGCTGGGGGTGAAGATGGGTCTGCTGTGGCTGATTAATCGTGGTGATTTAAATATAATTCTCCTGATGTTGGCATTAGCGAAGCAATAAATGTTGTGGATTAGAATTCCCATTTTGGAGATCTTTATTGTGCCTGGGACAGCTCAGAGGCATCATTCCTCCCCCACTTATTATGCTGTAAGTATTTGGATGTTTGCACTTAACACGTATTTTTTTTTCCACATTCAGCAAAACAAAATTTGTGGTGGGTGTCTTATGAAGAAATGTCCAGACCTGATTTATTTCCTGGCCTCAGTTGCCTGTCATAAGGCAGGCTTACAGGAATTTATTCCCTGTTGTCCTGGCAGGGGCTGGCAACTGAGGTTCCGGTAATTCCCAGCAATCAAAGCTGGGTTTCATCTTTACCAGTCTTATGTGCTTTTGTTAAACTGAACCCACCAAAGGCATGGCACTTGCTTAGATGGTGGATTTCTGCCTTTATGTTCCAAAGGACTAACAAGTGTAGTATTTATGAAGATGGGAGATGACTGGAGGCTTTGGTGCACGCTCAGCCAGGTGGGCGTCAGTCCTGAGCTGCCTTGGTGATCCAGGGTTCCCTTGCGGTTCTGCCTGTCTTTGCTGTGATCCCACCTACTGGCTTTCTCTGAAAGGATCTAGTGATTTTTTTTTTATTTAAGATGAATTTTGATTAGGAACTGGGGGGCAGCTGGCAAACCAGGAATTGCAGTAAACCCGATGGCAAGATTTGGCATTCCAGTCTGGTATTTTCAGCAGCAATTTTAACTTAACTACCACTTGAGTCTCTTATGACAGAGATGCTCATTTTCTTTGGGAGCTTTGTGTTTGCGTTCTCATGAGCTATTGCTGATGGGCTTGGCTAACCAACACTAGTGATGGTCTGATATGTGAGTTTGAGTAAAAGCCAAATGATAACTCATAAATAGTGGGTATCAAATACAGTTTTTCCTGTTGGTTAATTCTAACATATTTAAGATACTGACAATCACTTCCATTCTATTACTCTGGGTGCTTAAAGAATATATATGGTTCAAATACAGCTTGCGAGTTACTCAAAATACATATTTTTGATACATTTTTCTGAAGATTGTGTCACTTACTTAAATCTGTCCTGCTTTGTTGTTACGGGTGCGGCTGGATGCTGAAAGCAAGGGACTGCTGCCTGCGAGTAATGAGATTAGTGAAATAACTGGGTCGGGATTATTTTTTTTATTATTATTAAATAGATGCTTATTACCAAAGTCCCCTGTGAGAACTGTGAAACCAGAAGGTCTGGGGGGGTCACAGGTTGAGCCTGAGTCCTGTTAAAACCAGTAGCATCTTGCCTTCCAGCAGATGCCAGTTTGGCAGTCTCCCTTCAGCCTGCTGCTGGGCTTTTTACTGTGCCCCACTGTTTGTAAGCCTGTTACTCAGTTCCTTACTCACCACTGTCATTCCGTTATTAATCCCCATCTCTTCCAGTTCAAATAGTAATTTGCTTCTAAGTGCCTTGACAAATGCTATACCAAAGTTTGGAGAGAACAGGAAATTAGAGTAGGTCTAAAAAACTGGCTATCCTAGCAGACAGGAATGGCATATAACCTGCTGTCAGTAAATGAAAGTCACATTTCAAAGTGTTTTCCAGGGTGTCTGTGTATTACGAAGGTCAGGATGAATAGATACTCTGGCAGGTTGAATGACACATAGAGGCCATATAAATGCAAGGTGCTCATATTTAGGGTAACAGAGGCTGGATTTCTGTGGAAAGAGGAGACAGAGCAAAAAGTTAAAATGGTTATTAGATCTCCGTGATATCAGCCACTGCTGGTTTTGGTTACCTGGTTAATGCCAGCTGAGGAGTCATCTTTTGTAGGTGGTTCGCTGCCAACTATGCACTTTTGAGCGTGGGCTGTGGTGTTTGTTGCTGCAGTTGCACATATTAATTTTCAGCTTGGAAAATAGCCACACCGGTTTGGAATTTGCTCATCTTCATCTTTCTCCTTTTCAACACAGCAACAATATTCCCAGGTTAACTGCTGACTTCTGAGAGTAGAAAAATGTGAATTGCCTTCATCCTTTTATCATAATGGTACTCCACTGTCAGTCAGTTCTCATTTCCCTCCATTTCCTACACTGGCTCCAGATGCAGTAAATCTTAACAGATTTATGGGCATTAAACCCAACCATTTAATACTGAAAATCACTGCAAAAGTAGGATAAGGAGGTCTGACTGCATCCTTTCTTGCAGTGAGGGGCAGTTCAGGCAACCTACAGACCTCTGTGAATGCCTCCTGTCTAGACCATGCCCCAGATTTTGACCTTTAATTTGTCACGTAGACCTCCAGTAAAGGTCCAATACTAAACTGGAAGGTAGAGAAAATAATTGGCTTTTTTCCCTGGCACTGACGTTAATGTTTGCCATAGCTTCAGATGTGACAACATATGGCACTGCCTTGAGTTCTCTTATACCTACCACTGCTGGATATTTTAAGGATTATTTGTAAAAGCACTTGACAGCAAAAACATGCTACTGGCCGAGTTGCCAGCATGGCTGTGGGTTTATCACAAATGCCAAATATCAACAAGAAAATGAGTTTTTTAAAAAAAGACTATTTTTATTCAAAATTGCTTTATAAAGTTTATGACAAGTGAAAACTAATCCAGAATGCCACATCTCAAATAGAGAGACTCTCCAAACACACAAAGATGAGGTCTTCCCAACTCAACCAGTTTCATGAGAAAGAACCTGCACCAGGTTTAACAAATGGCCTCTGTTGGACTGGATGGGGAGAGAACACAGATTCCAGGACTGCAGAGCCTTCTCCTGAAACCTCCTGGCTTTGGAGTGTGTGTCAGGGATCCAGTGATTGCAGTTTCTCAGATCTGCATCAGCTCTTAGGATGATGCCAAGGAGGCAGCGATGCACATGCAGCCTAGAGTACGTGCTGCTTTACAGGACAAAGCCAATACCTTGGAATTAGCTGGAAATCTTCTAGGCTTTGCAGGTGGGAGATAACGGATAGCATGTTCGGGCTTCTTAGTTGCAAAACAGGAATATTCTGCTCTAATGGAGTTGAACACTCTTTGAGAGCAGACCCATGTAGATGCTGCTTAGTAATCCTGTCTGGAGGCATCTACAGTTAGCTGAACAAAGGCTGGTAGGGAGGGATGTGCTTGTCTGGACAACAAGAAAGCAAGACTGTCCTTCAGCAAGGAAGCCTGTGCTGGAATGTGGTAGCCACTGGCTATTGGGGAAGAAAGTGCTTTCAGAAAGAAACCTTCCCCTTCCCTTGTTTTCATAAGACTACCTAAAAAAACCCTAAACCCCACTGTAATAGTTCGATAAAAACTCCACGCTGCTAAGAGTGATTAAAAAATTATCATTAGAAGTGCTACTTGCAATGGAAACTAGAAACAAAGGCAGGCCAATGAAATGTTGAGTGCTTCAACTTTGCTTCTATGAGATTATTTTTTTTCCCCCATATATACTTTTCTTACCTATAAAACTACTCTTTCAGTCCTGTGCCTTGTCCATGCCTGTTGGTGTGGAAGAAGAAATAGTGTGCTTTCATAGCACAAGCACTTCTGGTATTGTTCCCAGAAGACATTTAGCCTATAGATAACTATATTGCTGATATGTCTTAAGTAGTTACAGTTTGGCAGCGTACGACACAAAGAATGAATGGGAGAAGGAAGTATAAATAATACAACGCTGATGGTATGAAAAGTGCAGGCTGGGATTTAATTAGGAATTGAAGCCTGAATGAAGTGCTTGGCGGTAGGCAGAAGTTTCCTAACAAAAAATGTCACAGTCTCTGTCATGGCCTGTACCGATGGCAGTGCATAACCTCTTCCTTGGCTTGCAAAACAGTGCAAGAAACTGTACAGTGGCTCAGCTTTTCACAGTCTTGACTTAAGTGGGGAGAGGGAAGGAGACTGAAACACTCGATCTAAAGGAGCCACCTGTAACATGTCTCAAAATAATGCTCTCCTTGTACTGGAATCTTTGCCTAGTAGACTTTTTCCGAAGATTTGTTGCCTTTACGTTTTATCACTTTCTCTGTGCCAGGTTGAGTAACCCAGCATTGGAGGTAGCCGTGCTCTGAGCAGGGGTCGGGCCATGTGACCTGCTGGGAACCCTTCCAAACTAAATTATTCCTTGATTCTGTGAAACTGTTTGGAAACAAGGGTGACAGTTCTGGGTCTGATATGTGGCACCAAGTCTGATGGCTCCACGTTCCCAGAAACCCATTGGTGGCTGGCCTGGCAGAGGGCTGCGGAAAGGTTCCAAGAGGAGCTGCTTGGACTTTGAGGAGCATGGCTAGTGGCTGGCACTGCAAGGACTTTAAAACCCTGGACTTTCTGAACTGCTGGAGCTGAAAGCCAACTGCGAGATTATTCAAAGGTACAAGTGCTTACGCGTTAGCAAAGAAGATGGCTTCTCTTGGTCAGTATGTAAAGAAGCGCTGGACAGTAAGATTTGAACTCTACTTTAGATGGGAAAGGAGGATGTTGCTTGAGACTTGATCTCCAAAAGCAGGCAGGAGCAACCTGCAGAATGCCAGCCTAGCTGCTGAGGATCTTCTGTTCAACATGTGCACCCATCCCTGCGTAGACCTGTTTGCCAGCTGGGCTAACAAGAAGCAACCCTGCATGTAAGCATATGGCATTGTTGAAACATCATTTCCAATATAATAAGGTTGGCAAGAGGGAGTCAGGAAGTTCAAATAAAAGGATAATGTGATGAAAGTATCTAAAAAACAGGACTGCTGCAAGTTCTTAAGTGGGAAAAATATAGTGATGTTGAAGCTGTTATAGGTTGCTGCTGCAAAAAGACACGGATGTGTTCCTTACTGCTACTCTTTGAAACAGACAACACTGAATGGAACAAATTTTGAGGGAGTAAGCACAGGTGGTCAAGGACAGATCAGTGTTGTGATGCAGAGGGGTTCCTGAAATGGCACTGTGGGACTCTGTTCTTTCACCAGCTCCACGTGATTCATTTGCCAGTTCAACAGGTCACATTGATCTTCATGTGTCACAACTGCAGACCTCAGCCGGTCACTTTCTGGCTTGTGCATTATCAACAAGATTGCAATTTTGCAATGAGATCTTAATTTCTCAATTCTGTAGATATGAGAGCCAAAATCTATGCTGTTCATCAGTTATATTAACTCTGCAAGGCCCACAAAAATGAGGAAAAGTGTAAAGAAACTAATAAGAACAGATAAAAGATGTGTCCTGTTTCTAGTTCTTTTGCTGATTAAAATTGCAATTTTTGGAATGAATAGCATTTTCTGCTTCAGGCATGGTGTGCTAGCTCAACAGTGTCTCCTAAAAGTTGCTACCAGCCACTGCAATTAGAGCTGGAAACACCTCCTTACCCTATAGGAGAATATTGTGTCTACTATTGGCATGCAGCATCTCAAGGCAACAATAGAAAATGTTGCTTTAGCTACCTGTAGTAAAGCACTTGGACTGGTCTGTCCAGCAACATGTTGTTCTCTTCCTGGAAAAAGGAGGCAGGTACCCCTCCAGCTTGTCACCTCTGTGGATGAGTTTTAAGGAGATGGCCCATTGGTGCTTTTTAGAGCCTTTTGTGGAAATCATGATACCTGTGGAAGGAGGGGAAGCAGTATATCATGTGTTGAGTTGTGTTTGCTGAACTGTGCTCTCACAGGATAAAAAAACCCTTTCAAAAGCTGGTGTGACTTCTTAGGAGAAAAATGCAGCATGGAATCTTTTGTGTTGAACCTTAGGTGGCAGGAGGTTGTTTTGCTTTTAGAAGTTATATTGCTGGTGTAATATAGGTGCTCAAGGGACCTATATTACCCAGGGACCCACAGGCCCAGTGTTGGAGAAGTGCGGCTACAACCAGGGTACTGCATATTGTGGGAGTGCTGGTGTTCCCCCAGATCCCCAAATAGACTGAGTCTCCTTAAGAACTTGGTGCAGGACTCTTCTGCATTGAAACCGCTGCTTTACATCACTTGTTCAGTGAGGCAGTCCATCAATTGAAATGGACGTTGTATTTTGCACACATGGTGATTCCATGGAGGCTTGTGAGAACTGTGGCTGTGGTGCACTCACATAAAATAGAGGAATAGTGCGGTTCTGCAAGTGTTGGGATCCACCAATGTACATTCCTGCAGCCTGCTGGTTGGGTTTGCCGCTCTTTTTAGCTGGTTGGGTTTTGTTGGGCTTTTTTGTTTGGGTTTTTTGTTTGTTTCTTTGTTTGAAAGGCAGTACTTATAAAATGAATTCTTTCAACACATCTTTCAGTATAAACCTCCCCACATTTTCTTTGCTTTATAATAAGTTTTACATGAAAGAAAGTGAAAATTTTAGACTTTGTTACAGGTTGGTTTGCAACATCAATGTTTTTTATTACAATCCGTTTGTTTCTTAAGAAACTGTGTAGTGTCTTCTAACATCCAGGCTACCCCAAAGCCTATTAGAGGATGTACAAACCACAACCTGTAAAATGCTTCTGGTTTCCTGTGTTTTGTTTTGTACTTTTTCCCACCCATGTTTTCAAACTAGCAGGAAAACATGGATTTTTGTGAAGCAGTGCACCATGTAGGGGACTGAGACCTCGCACTGTAGTCCTTTTCCATCTGAAGTGTCCTGAGGACCTGCTGGGTGATACAGGACAGCTGATTTGGCTCTGCTCCTGGACTACTTAGCTATTCCAGGAAGTTTTACAGGAATGCTGATCTTATATAAAGCACATGGCTAATTATGAAGGAATCATTTTAGATTGGAATCTCACAGGAACATAGTGTAATTATCATTTAGATCTAAATGAATCCAAGCAGTCTTTTCTCAAATTGTAATGTTCTGTTTATGAATGCGTTTCCTCCACTTGGCATTCAGCCCCAGTAATGCAGCTATATTGTGTAAAATGTGGAACAAATGACATCTCTTCTTTAAGAGAATGCCTGGCTCCCAAACCATGGTAACTTTTAATGGAAAAGGAAAGGGATGATGAGAAAGCAGTGCTGACTAGATGCTAAAGCAATGTAACTCATGAGTTTGGAGATACGGGGTTTTCTTTGGAACAGTCCTTTGTGTTTTTTGGTGATCCTTAGCTGTATTTTAACCTCTTTCTGTATTTTAGAGTTTCCCAAGACCATAACTTGTGACTTTTCAAATGCTTGCAGATCATTGAGTAAAAAGATTACATTTGCAGAAGATACTGACAAAGCATCTTAAAAGTGTGTCTGTTTAATTTTAGGACAAGGAAACCTGCATGGGTGTCAACAATCAAAGTTACATATGTGAAACGGGCCACTGTTGTGGACAATCCCAGTGTTGCAACTACTACTATGAACTCTGGTGTAAGTCCTTCCATTTTGTATGGCTTCCCTTCCTAATCTGCATGGCTCTCATACCATACTACAGGTCTGGCTTGTGTCCCAGGGTTTTGTATTCAGCCCTTGTTATGCATTGCCATTGCATTTCACTGCAACACAAACCAGAGCTGACCTGATAAGGCAAGGGAAATAGGGTTGTTACAATGGGCATTGCCTGCTTTTTGATGAACAATGAGTTGTTTTGCCATGTTCATGACTGGAGATTTGTTGTTTGGTCTTCTCACTGATTTGGGCAGTACTGAGGGTACTCAAAATAACATTGTATGTGAGTGAGGAAACCACCCTTGAGGGATAAATGCCGATACGCACAACGCTAGAGTTTGACACTCAAACAGAGAATTAATTCAGTATCTTTCATCTTATTGTTTTAGTTCTTTGCAAGAATGACAGTTTAAATCTGATTTATCTTTTTAAGGCTGTACTTTCAAGGAGGGGGGCCAGGACATTTATTCTCTTCAGGACGCATTGTGTTTGGAGCACAGCTCCTTGGGTGGAGAGGGTCTTGGGCAAATCTTTTGGGCTGACAGTGGCTGAATGCTGCGGGCTGTGAGGAATGTACATTGCCCATTGTAGACCCTCTTATCTCCTCTTTCCCAAAATACAGGCTTTAAAACTACCTATGTTTCTAGTGAGTGGTTGAGTGACTATACCTGCTAAGTTCCTTTAGATGGCAGCAGGCAGGTCAAAGCAGGTCAGCAAAACTCTGGTAAAGCTATATGGAAAAATGGGAAGTTGAAAGGATAGGAAAGTAAGAAATGCTGAATTTTAAAGGCAGACTTTTAGAGTTGTGCTGGCCTGTTAGTGTCTTCCTTTCTTGAGGAGAAGCACAAAGGGTTGAACGTTGATGTTGACCTGCTGTTGTATTGCCAGGAGCCCAGGCTGAGAAGGCATCTGTCTGTGCTCCCAGAATTTGGAAATGTGGAACTCTGAACATTGTACCCCCACGTTAGAGACTGCAGACAGTTTCTTACCACACCCAATGGTATCTTGTAGCTTTTATGCAACTGTGCTATCTACTTAATTCCTTTGCTGTGCCCACAGTTTCACTTTCTCAAAGTAGTGTGTGTGTGGAAATGTGTTACACATATGAAGACTGTCACTTAACCTGGATCCAAGGACAGGAATAGCTGACACTTCATCCTTTAGTCTAGAAATATTATTTTGCTTTTCAAATTAAGGGAAGCATGGAGGACATGGTTGTAAACTAAACAGGACTCTTAATAGACTCCTTCAAGACACACTGTGCATCAGACTGCGGTGGCTGGCTGTGTCAATACTAGTGGCAGGATTTTAATGTATTGCAGACCTTTTATAGCAGCTTTATTTTCAGAGGTCTCCAAACAGTTCAAGAAATAATTCAGGACCAGGGGGCAGCTCCAGGGACCCTAACAGGCTGAGAAACAGGCATGGATACATGGCTGCCTTGGTCTGCATGGTTCAGATCGTAGTAGTTGGTAGCACAGGCAGGACAGATGGCTGGAATTTGCTCAGACTCTATGGGGATGCATGGGCAAAGCAGAGTGGGGAAGGTCAGACCCAGTTTTGGATTTGTGTGGGTGGAAATGTAGAGGAAGATGCATGTATGCAAGGGCTTACAGACTCTGTGGCAAGCAGGATCTAAATTGAGCAACAGCATGGAGTACAGCTGCTCACCAGGGCTTGTTGCACATTCGCCATGTTTCTCCCATGGACGTCCTGAAAGAGAGGCTTAACTGAATTGCATACAAACAATACAGTCCGAACAATAGCCCCCTGCCATTTTAATGGAATGGTTTTACTTTAACTATCCTTGCACTCTCAGAATGGCACAGACTTTTATACTTGGCAGTGCCTGGGTGCATCATAAAAGTTCTTGGAAGATAAAACCAGATTGTGTTAGAAGGAAGCAGAGTATTTTAGGCTTCTTTCTAGGGCAAGCACACAGGTCATGCTGAAATCATGGAATAAACATATTAGTGGCACGCACTGCTGTATGGTTCCTTGGGAGGAAGGGGTTTCTGCATTGAGATTCACATTCCTTCTGTGTTGTAGAGAGCATCGTATACCACACTGAGATGAGGCGAATAATGCAAATATGAGACCTATTCTTCAAGGCTTTCTGCAAATTCAGGCAAACATCCAACATTGATTTAAAATTGGTTAATGTTTTCAAAGCTTGCTTTGCCATTATGAGTGTTAGAAAAAAGTTTCTGGGATGGGTGGGGGAGGAGGCACAAGGGGAGCATGTCCTTTAAATAAAAACTCATGTTCCGGAGCTTGCAACCACAGCTGCAGAACTTATCTGCTGCTCCAGGAATTGTTGAGTATCTTTGGTAGGTATGTGTGGTGAAGCACTCTTAAGACCTTCAAGGTGAATAGCAGTTATAGCATGTGTAAATAGTCTTAATATGAGCAGTGAATTGGTGTGGAGAGCAACAGCTTTACATGCTTGGGAATAGATTAGCTTTTTAAAAGTTAATAATAACTTTTGGTTAATGAACAGTTAACTTAGCAGCACCTTTTAAGTATGGCTTCATGGTTGTTCTGTGTTTTGATTTTAACCAGTGTATGCATGTACTGAAGTAGCTTTTTGAGAACTTTCTGCTCCTCTTGACCTTCTCAGACCACTGGTGCTTTTGTGTGCCTGAAAACAGACGTTCTTGCTAGTCCTGTTGAATTAAATCCTGAATTTATTTACTACCACAGCTTTGTGGGGAGAAGAACCAGAGGAAGGTGGCATTTGAAATGTAAAAGAAAACTAGGCTGTCTTTGCTGGACATGCCTTCTGAAATGTGATCCTGTCTTGTGGCCACTTGGATTTTTTCCTGTAAAAAGGATCTTTTTCCCCATTTAAGAATTTGAGGGAAGTTTGTCTTTGAAAATGGCTGATCTCAGCATTTTTAGACAGCAAGTAAAGTTGCAGTAATTATAAACCAGTCCTTCAGGGTAGTGGAATAGGATGCAAAATCAAGGTATTATTTTGTTAAGGGGTGGAGTGGAGGAATGGAGAACATGATATGCCAAGCAGGTGGACAGCCTATGTTTAAAATTAGATAACAGCCCGGTTCAGATTCCCCACCCATCTCTTATTTAAAAAAAAAAAAAATAGTGCCATGTTGCCAAATAATAAAACTATATCCAGATTTTTATATATAGGTCTAATAGTTACATAAAGGTCTACTTAGTTCTTAGCTCAAGCTTGGTAGCTAGTAACATGGGGGGAAAAAAGTACAGTATGTCTCTTAATTTTCTTGGAATAGAATCATAAAAAGTAAAAGGGAAGAAGGGGCTTTACTGTAGCATTTCCTCACATAGGGAAAGGTGTTTATTTGGATGGTGGTAGAGCTTGCTCAACATTTTAGCCTAACAATTTCTTTGAGCTCCCCAGAGATCTCATGCTCCCCAAGGGGGAGATTGTGGTCTCAGGAGAATGGCAGCAGCCGCTAGATTTTTCTTACTAACAGTTTTTATTCAAGTCTGTTATGATGTGATTGTGATTTGCTGGAGTTTTCCAGTGTTCACCTTTGTCCAGGCCTGACAGGTGTCTTATTGCTTAAATGTTCCAAAAAAACACTTTTCAAAATACAGGACAGAAGGTAATCGTGGAGTGCAGTTCCCGCATTTTGCAGGTTGAGAATTAAGGCTCAGACGTTCTGGATTTTCCCAAGTTTAAGTGTATAATTTGGACTGAAAACCAAATCCAGATCTTCTGACATCCATCTTCATGTCTCTCCTTCCCTATTGAGGACCAGCATGAAATTAGACCATTCCAGAGGCTCTGAACACAGCAAGCAAAGCTGTAGAAAGTATTTTGCATGGTGTGTTTGGAAGAACAATACACTGTCTTTCAGGAATCACGGAGCATGGAAACAGGCATCTGGTCACTATGTGCAGAAGATCTCAGTTGTAGGATATCAAAGTTAGAGGGCTTAGCTGGTCTTGGGTCATTTAGGTACTGTACAACAAGCCAGCATTTGTGATGAGTGAGTATTCAGATGGTGGATATGCCTATTTTGCTTCATTTTGGCTGCTTTAGCAGTGATACTGAGCCCCTCTGTTTCCGAAAGAAAAAAAAAAAGAAAAGAAGATCTTGACCATTTGGGCCCTAGTGGAAGGGTTGTACAGGAAAAAATGTTCTGTTTGCAGGCAGCACAGTTGATGTTTTTGCTGATATTGAACATTTTGCTCATCTCTGCATGCTTCCCCTTGGAATCTCTAGACAGCTCTTTTCCCCAAAAAGCATGCTGCCAGAAAATTTTGGCAAGGATCCGGTTAGTTGCTAAAACTAAAGCAACTGCTGTACCACACACATGTTCCAGGTCAGCTTTATAATAGGAATTCATTTCCAAGACTTTACTGCAGTCTGCAGAACCCTCAAACACCACATCATTCCCGTGTTTTCTTCCTCACCCAGTGTTATCTTGTTCTTCAGTATAACTATGTTCTTTTTCAGAGAGTGATTTGCCCTGTTCCTTGCATTTCACCCAGCCTTCTGCATGATTGTACTTGCTTTCTCTTTCCTAGGTGTATCAAACATCACCTTCGGCTGCTGTTGCTCCTCAGATGGTGCTTCAGCAATAACTCTTCCATGACAAAGCCTAGCTGAAACTATAGGGCAAACAAAACAGATGTCACAACCATGCAGAAACATGATAAATAGGGTCACCAAGGGAGTTATTTCCTGATTTCCTTGTACTTTTTGTAGCCTAATCCAGACAGCAAAATCATCTTAAGCTTGTTCTGGTGTGGCTCAGTAAAATTCACAAATTGAAAAGAGAAGGCAAGCTGTCTTGCATAGTCTGACTGTGCAGATACTGACTTTTGCCCTGTGTGGCCTGCTTCCACCTGCTTTGTGTTAAACAGCAAGGAAAGGCAAGAGAGCTTGCTGGTGCTGTTTCATCCCCTGCCTTGTGTACCTCCAACCCAGCTCCTCACCAGATATCCAGATCTGTTGGTGCAGACTGTTCTCCAGATCTTGTTCCCAGATGTTCTGGACATGGTCTCAGCTGGATGTTCCCCTCTGATCTCTGTTAGACCACTGTTCAACATGCGTTTTACCAACATAGATGTCTTGGGAGGGGTAAGTCAGCTGGAATTGACTGGACTTAACAAACATGTCTTCTGGAGCACAGGAGCAATTGCTCTTCAAAGGCTCCCTCCCCAGGAGAGAGGCATAAAAACAGTGTCTGCAGATTTACTGCCTCAAGTTGACTCTCATTGCAAGATAAGCAAAGTATTTTTCTGAAATCTGTCTTCTTCCATCTTACCTCATGGCAGTGGGTGTACCGTGTATACTGGACACTATTCTGAAAACTAGAAACCAGCTGCAGTTAATGTAACTCAGACGAAAGGAGGTAGACCAGTCTGGGAGCAAGTGAGCAGGAGCTGGAGCAGTTGTCTTCAGCTTTTTTCCTTTTGCCATTGTACTCTACAAATATTCAGTAACTTTTTCCTGCAATGTGGTCAGGCTGGGACTGCAGTTCCATTGATTTTAAACTGACATAAAACTGTCACTGAAAGTCACAGTCTTTCTCTTGCTGCTGTTGTGTTTGGCAGATGAGTTTCAACCTGCTTTGGTTCTCTCAAACCAGTTCAAACCACAGTTGCGCACAATTTTGTGCTGGCACAAGAAGAAGTGGAGGAGGCAGCAGGAGATATGGAAGAGATGGGCAGGAGAGGACCACGTCATTCAGCAGCTTCTTTTTTTCCTTCTTAAAAAGTTCATAGGCCTATGGCCTGGATCCTTCATCTGGCATTCTTGAGCAGCAGCATGGACTCGTACAGGCTCATGTCTGAAGTGGCAGGAGACGATGCGGTCTCTGTGCCAAGGACACTATTAAACCCAAGTGCATCCACGTTGTGGTAACAATTAAATCTCTCTCCTATTTTTGATGATAGCATTGGCCCTGTGAAAGACAATTTTTTTCCAGCCATGGCTGACTGTGAGGCCCCCATTTGGGACATCGCTTTTTAGTCAATGAAGCTGTCCTACTTCTGCTCAGAACCAGCTCTCATGGAGCCAAAGCTATTACCCAGATGCTTGTCAGGCAGACACAAAAACACTTTGCAGTATGTTTTGGCTTGCTTTTAGGAGACTTCCTGCCAACAGAGCAATGGCATTTGCCCAAGTTTACCATGAACTTGAGGGCAGATTTCTCTGTTCCTACCCTTGGAACGCTCCAGAAAACATTCTCCATTTTGCACAGGGTAAAAGGAGCTTCCCTCAATGGGAATGCTGATGGCAACATCCCAGGCAGCAAATACAGTACAGCATCAGACTGAACATTGCTCCCAGCTTTTTTTATTCTTATATTATTTTATTCTTAAGTTTAAGCAAAACTATGGTCAATGTCCCAGAAAGGTTTTTCTTCAAGCTTTAAGCCTGGCATGTTCTTTCATAGCTGGTAGAAAACACCTCTGGTGCATGACCATGTGATGGGGCTCCCTTTCCCAAGGGTGCTGTAAACATAGCAGCCTTCTCTTTCTTGGGTATTTCCTCTGCTTGCAAAAGATGGCTTTCATGGGAGCTAATTCTGTCCCCAGGTTTTTCTGCAGCTCCTGTTCTGACTCCGAGCTTAGCATTCATGTAGAGCTTACAGCTCTGAGCCTGTCTGATGCTGGTTAAGAGGTTGGTGGTACTTCTCTATTTTTATGAAAGGTTTTGATGCTCTGGCAGGGAAATCTCTTGGCAAAACTGAGCTCCTTGGCTGTGTCTGATTCACCCATTGGTTGCATCATTATCCACCCATTGGCATCACCAGTGAATTTGACAGAAAATATAGCAGTGTTTCTCAGGACTGAGCCTTTTTTTGGACTGGAGAGTGTTTCAACTTCTGACTCTTCCATAAACCAAGAGCAAGCCTGAAATTGCCTTCAAGTCTGATGGCCCCCTGGTGCTTGTTTAGCTCCAGACTGGTGCATCACTTCTGTCGATACTGTCCATCAGCAGTTGTTTTTCCAAAGACCCTATTTGCTCTCTGCCTGTCATGTTGCCCTCAAGTTGCTGCAAGCTCTTGTTCCCAGCAGTCACTGCCAGATTGGCAGTGGGAAACGCTCTCTCTCAAATCAGACATTTAATGGCAAACTTGGCTCAGGATGCCCAAAGAATCCCAACCTTTTCTCCTTTTCCAGTGACTGCAGCGATAGCTGAGCACAATGCAGCTGAAAACCAGCTCATGTCCATTTGGGAAGGAGGCACGTGTTGAAGAGCATGGGGAAGGCTTCTGGGGACAGTGAAGGCAACTAGAAGCCTAGTTTTACTTAGCTTTTAGAGGCCTTTTAATGCCAAACTTCTGTTGCCTTTGCACATCTCACCCATTTTCAGCATGAGGCAGAGCCAGTACCTGCTTTTGTCACGAATGAGGTGTTAGCATGTACTGCTACTGTGCTCAGCCTCCACGTTTCCTGCTCATGTAGTGTTGTCTTTGGGTGAATTTGAAATTCCCCTGCTTCCCTTCCTGCTAAACGAGCCGCTGGGTGCATGGGCCAGTGGTCTGCTCGGCTAACCTCCCTGCTGCTGGTTTGAAGCCAAGCATCACCAGGTGTACAAATGCACAGCTCAGCCCTGGACATCTTCACTGTTCGCTCCATACTTTTGGACATAATATTTACAATTGCACTTGGCCTTGTACGCATAGCTTTATTCCAAATAAATGACCATACTATATATTTGCTAGGCTTTTACAGTTTTTCTGTTCTGCAGCCAAAATTGCAGCTGTGCCCAAACTTCTGGCTAGGGCATGTTGTAGAGCCTTTTATGGAGGCCCTGGGCTCCCAACGCCATGCTGGGCTTGCAGCCAGAGCTGCACCCCACCTCACCGCTGGCACCTCTGCTCAAGCAACAACCGAGGAGCCCCTCGTGTGCCTCAGCACCTGTGGGTGTCCCATCCTATTGCTTCCTATGCGCTGAGGGGGGGCTTTCAGCCCTGCAGTGCAGATGTGCTGTTGTGTGACAAGGTGGGGCCAAAGCCATTAAAGAGGATGCCAGAAGCCAGGCCAGCAAGTGGCAGTGTGGGCACATGCTGCTGACCTCCTGTGATCATCCAGGCAAGTCCTTGGGCTCATGCCGAGTCCGGGGTTGAGTAATTCCTAGAAGCTCTAGGAAGTGTCAGTGGTTAATGAAACCAGGCAGTAAGTGGTATTAGTGGGTTATTTTTCTGGAAATTCCCATGAAAAACAACAGATCTCATCCATTTGTGGTTGTGAGCATGCATAGAACCCTTTGCACAAGAATGGAGGTGTTGTTCCTGGCACCATGGCCAGATTGCAATCCAGTAAATTATGGCCTGTTTACTTAAAATGCCACCTGCGGTTTCAGTAGGATCCAACATTAATTTATTATCCTGAACTGTTGTATGTTACTGCCTGTTGTTTACAGAGTTGCCGCACGTCTTCCCAGGAATGGCTGAGCTTACTTTGACCCCTACTCTGAGCTTGTGCATTGGTTTGTCTGCAAAGCACTTTGGGATTTCTTTGGAATGGGTAGAGAAGTTTTCTAAAGAAATACTTTTTTAATCTTCTGGATGCAGGCTTGGGTGGGAGCAGTTATTCCCTGCAGAAAAATTCGGCTGCTACAGCTGAGATTGCTTAACAGTGGCAGTTCTCCAGGACATCTTAACTAACTAAGTGCTGCTTGCAACCATTGCATCTAGAGTCCTTAGGAAAGGACATGATCAAATGTGTTAAAAAGCATCTGTTTTCATAACTGTAGCTAAAATCCCTGGATAGCTGGGTGTAATTTTCCATTGTTTTTGAACGCATGATCACGGACTGCTCTTTGAAAATAAGGAGTACTTAGAAGATGAACTGCAGGACTGCTTCAGTGCATGGTGGCGTGCTGTGCTAATGACCTGGTTTTGATGAGTGTGTTCTTGCTTCTTCAGCAAGCAAGAGCCAAGGGACCTTCTCTTAGCAAGAAATAAAGTGTATTGGTGGAGTCTTCAAACTGCGAGACTGTGTATTGGGTTTGCGTGCCCAGGTTTTAGTAGTGAGGGGGGCTACAGGGGTGGTTGCAAATGCCTGGCTTTGGAGGGAAGGGTGGACTAGACCAATCCTTTTAGCTTATATAAAAAGACTTTTTTAGAAGCAGGAGGGTGTTTGGAGGGTAGTGGACACTTTCTCAGCTCAGTTTGAAGGAAGTGCAGAGGGCATCTCAAGTGCTTCGTCCTTTGCTTCTCTGGAGCGAAGATCACAGTCTTCTTTCTGCCCTTCATGGTACAGCTGAGCAGGCTGGCTAGACAAACAGCCTAGGAACCTTGATTTCCCAGCCAAGCAAAAAAAATGGAGCATGTAACACCTTCATTTGATAGCAGGTTTTGATAAGTTCGGGTATACGGCAGAATCCAGTCCATTAGGGAAATTGCTTGTGCAAGGCAAGAGAGAGATTTCAGTTTGCTGTGCCAAAATACATGAAGAATTTGGGTTACGACACAGGGAGGTGAAAGTCCCTGCTCAAAACGCTCGGAGGCATGATACGGCCTATCCAGTTCACCTACAAACAGCTCAGTTCGGGGCTCTGAGATGGGTGATATGGGTGGATTGCACTTTGTCCTGAGCCAGAGCAATACTCCTCTCATTCTTCAAATTCCTAAACTGTTCACCTTTCCCCACCCAGCTCTTAGCAGAGAAAACATCACTAACTCGGCAGGGGATGCTGAAAACATCAAGGTATTGTAAAGGTGGGACTAGAGGTTTTTATTGGGGAGAAAAAAGCAGTTTGATCTCACAGGGCAGAATGGCCATGCTGAAAATGGGCTGTAGCACAAGGAGTCTTCTTTCTGTCTGTTTGGGAATAACGAAGAGTGGCAGAGGTCTTACCGAAAGAAAAATGGTGTTGTAATCTCTGCTGAGGAGTGGTTGCTAGGCCTACATGTTTCTAAAGCAGGAGCTATCCTGGAATCCTTAGCTGCAAAAACTGGGCTTAAAAAAGGTAGAGATTACAGACACCTCTGAGGCAGGTAGAGCTGTGGGCTATAGTTGCAGGAGACAAAAGCCTAATCTGGAGTGAATGTTATAGCTCTTTGAAGCGTGTCTGGGAAACATTTTTCTAGTATATGCAAGCATGAAGGGGGATTTGCGGAAAGGGGGAGTTACTCCACATATTGGAGGCAGTGGACAAAATTCAGGAAGTGCTCTTTTAAAATTCCCTTTTAAGGAGCAGTGTACGTACGGTACAACAGTACACAGAAACCAGCTGTGACCACAAATGGAGCAGAAGTTAGGTTTCTTGAGGATTCAGAGTGGGGGGCTAGTTTAATTTAATTTTGAATAATTTAAGACATTGAATACAAAAATAAGTTTTAAAAATATTTTGAGACATTTATGTAAAAAGAGTATGTTTTTGTTAAACATAACAATGAAGGATTTGGGCTGGGAATTAGAGCAGTGCAAACAAAAGCAAAACATAGTGCTTGGGGTTTTTCTCTTCTTCTGTGGTCAATCTGCAGAGTGTCTTTTGTGTCTTGATTGTTATTTTCAAACTGAAGTGGCTGTGGGAGACAAGTTCAGTGCTATTCACAGCTCTGCTCATACTTTTGGCTAGAAGAAATGATATCCAAGGGGTGGGAGCGATGGTGGGGGGGAGCTTAGCCCTGTCTCCATATTTTGTTCTCCTCCAGAGTTGTACCTATTGAACATAGTCCACATTGTACCAAAGTGTGTACAGAGTTACCCTATTCTGTCAAGACTGCCAGAGTAGCAGTCACCCATGCAAGCACGTCCATGTCAAAGCCTCCTGGCGCAACATGAATTTCTGCCTTTAGAGTGGTGCGGGGTTCAGATCCAGGCTTTACAGTGATCTTCTCCATTGCCGTCATGGGGTTTCCTGGGTTTAGATGCGGCTCTCGCACTGTGGATAACACTTGCTCTCCCCCACTGCAGGGTTTTGGCTGGTGTGGACCATCATCATCATCCTCAGCTGCTGTTGTGTTTGCCATCACCGACGCACCAAGCATCGTCTCCAGGCCCAGCAGCGGCAACACGAGATCAACCTGATCGCTTACCGGGAAGCCCATAACTATTCAGCCCTGCCATTTTATTTCCGTACGTATCTCACAACGTTTTTCCTGGAGGTTGTGGGGAGCAGGGCAGCAGTGAGTTTCCTGTGTTGGGTGGAAGTGGGGAGCAGTGGTTGGGCTCAGCAAGAAGTGGTGGGCAGCTTTGCTGCCTAACCTTGGCTTGTAGAGAGGAGGTGGCATATTCCAGCTGCTGGATGCATTTGAGCCCCCTTGAGTCTGGAGTTGAACCACACCAGCTACAGCATCTTCACACCCACCCTTGATTTGGCTCTGTGAGTGCAGTGATTCCCTGGGTGTTCTTCTGGGAAGGTTCTTAAAATAGCTCATTCAGGACTTTATGGATGCTCCTCCTTTCCAGCCTGCACTTGCTGCTGGTGGGACTGAGATGTGGGAAGTGGCTTCATGAAATGCAGTCACACAGGCTTGGTGGAAGTGGTGCCTCAGCAGGGACCGCGCCGGCTCCCACTCTGTGCTGCTGTTCCCAGACCATGCTGCTGGTGAGCAGCCCTAGGACTTCGCATGAAGGAGCTGTTGTGCACAGCTCAGGGAAAGTACAATCACTTTGTGCTCTCCTTCATGCCATGCTATGCTGTACTAGAACAGCAAGTCTTGGCCTTTTGACTGGAGGTACCACAACTGAGTTTCCTGCAATGGACTGTTGAATTGCATGTATGAACTTGCTTTTCTTGTTAAACTCTTGCAGCCACCTCAGAAATAATCCCCAACAGCCTTTTCCTCCCCAGCCCCGGGGATACCCAATTGCACATGAAAAACTGCAGTGCTGTCTTTAAATGTTTCCAATATTTAAGTCCATTCTGTCTATATAGACTGTTTTGTTGCCTCTTAAGAAATAAAGAAAATCTTTCATAGATTTGAGGGGCTGTAAGTAAAATAAACCACACTCTCTTGCCACTACCGCCAATTTATTCTGACTGCACCAGAAAAACTGAATCCAGCACTAAAACAACAACCAAAAGTCAGGATCTTAAGTTCCTTTAACTGCTCACGTCTCTTCATATTTGCACAAAGCTTTGTGAGATGAAATCTTTACTCTTGAAAGTGGGAACTCAGCTGAGAGCCAGTGTTGGAGAGGGCTGGCAAGTTATCTCCCAGGTTGTTCTCTTCAGCCAATGCAGGCCATCCCTTGGTGTGGTTTATGGGGCTGTGTTGGTGGTGGTGGGAGGTTCACCTGGTAGCCCTAAGCATAGACTTGAGAGCCAGGAGATCAGGCTGCTGTTCCCAACTGTGTCCATCTCCTCCTGTAATGGTGCCCTTCTGTGCCATGACTGCCGCTTCTTTAAAACATGACACATTCCATTTGGGCCAAGTTTTGGCACCCCTTGTAAAGCCTGTTGAGCTGTTCAGCAGGAAGCTCCCAGTAGATCACAAATGACATACTGACCTGTACTAATGACTGTTTTCCTGAGATAAGCTGTTCATGAAATAACTTCTCCTCCTTGTCTCCCACTTTTAGGGTTTTTGCCAAATTATTTACTACCTCCCTATGAGGAAGTCGTGAACCGACCACCGACACCCCCCCCACCATATAGTGCCTTACATCAGCAGTGCGTCCCAGCAGGCAGCAGTAGCACAATCCCGGACACACCAAGAAACCTGCAGCCAGCACAGAGCAGCTCAGCAGCACCCAGTGGCAATAGCAGCAGTACTGACAACACCGGGTCCCCGGGCCTTGGGGACCCTGAGCCCTCCACCACCACGCTGGTCGAGCGAGCAGTTGCCAAAATGCAAAGCATTGAGCCCGGCGGTACCAGTACAGGAGCCGAGCTGGTGGAGAGGGCCAGTCCCGATAAGGATACGGAGTGCAAGGAGGAACTGCTAAAAGGTTACAGCTCTGAGAGCTTAGAGCAGAGCAGCGCCATTCCCGACGTGAAGGACAAGACGCCGGGCAGGCAGCGCCGTTTCACCGGTGACTCAGGCATCGAAGTCTGCGTATGCAACCGGGGCCATCATGACGACGACCTCAAGGAGTTTGACGGGCTCATCGATGATGCTCTGGACGGGCCCCTGGACTTCTGCGACAGCTGCAGTGGCCGCCCCCACGGGGACGAGGAGGAAGGGCTTTTTAATGCCGTGGAAGAGCAGCACCGTGAACACAGCCACCACCACCTGCCTCGGCAGCCAGTGTGTGTACTCTTGAACACAATAAATGAGCAGGACTCTCCAAACTCTTGTACCAATAACTCCCCCAGCTAAGGTGGCAGAGTGAAAGGGAGAATCGGGGGAAAATACAAAGAAATAAAAGTGGAATAAGAGGATTAAAACTTTAACAGGAGGAAAAGGTGATACAATCTTCTTTTTTTAGTTTGTTTTTCTTTCTCCCCTCCAGTATAATTCGGGGACTAGTCCTCGAAGGCCCGGCTTGCAGGGGACGGGTCACTCTGGGTTTTGTTAATCGTGTCCATCCTGCTCTGCGGGGCAGGGACTGATGTTTCTCAATGAGACCTTCTAACAAATGGAATTTTCCCAATGGTGATTTTGGTGATGGTTATTATGAGTTTGTTGGTTTTAGTTTTCTGAAACACTGCTTTATCTCGCAATCAGTAAAGCTCAGCAAATCTCACCCTGGGAGGATGCAAAATCACCGTAAGGCTTCAACCTCCAGGTGTCTTCCCAGAAGCAAGCAGCTTCTGACAGGGCCGGCAGTCAGTAGCCCAAGAGTTCTGGTTTGATATAGTGCTCTTGAGGCATTGGGGATTTATTTTCATCTTAGTTTGGTGGGGGTTTTTTGTTTGTCTGTTTGGGGTTTGGTTTTTTTGTTTGGTTTTTTTTTTTGGTGTTAAGTTTTCCTGAAGCTGATGAATGCCTGAACACATCAGCCCTATAATCTCTGGTGCTTCAGTGTTTAAGACAGCAGGTAGGAAATTTCCACTTGAAGATGATGACTGAAGGACCAGTTTCTTCCAGAATGAGTGTTAGTCTACCATAAGCAGTTTGAAAATAAAGGGTTTGCAGAAGTTTGCCTTTATATGTAATTTTTAAAGACAAGTGTATTCCTTCAATGCCTCTAAGAGCACAGTTAGAAGTAGAATCCAGGCAGCTGGGCTGCCTTCCAAGTACTGTGGTCTCCGAATGACCTTCTCCCGGTGTGCTGCGAAAGGGCTTGGCTTTATTTTTTTCCTTTTTTTGTACCCCGAGAGCAGCACACTTGAGTTAAGATGACAAAAAAAGAACAGGGCTCTCTTTGGCCAGCGTGCCTTCAAGCTTCAGCGATGCATGTTGAACAAATGGAGACGAGAGCTCCGTCCATTGCAAAGGGATGACTTACCATGTAGATGTGGAAGACCTGTGCAGTATTTTTTTTTTTGATCCAAAAGTTTGGTGCGATTCTAATGTTGACCACTTAAAAGAAATGAATGTCTGTTCTCTTTTTCTTTCTCTCTCTCTTTTTTTTTTTTTTTTTTTATGGTGGCAACTGGCTACTGTATAATGTCTGTGAGCGTGTGTGTGTGACTGCAATACATGCATGCGAGTCCTACTGGTAATATGAAAGCCTGCTGTAAGACTGCAAGAAAATTTACTGTAGCTTTGCTTTAATAAACGGTAGAGATTTTGTTAGTAACAACCTGAAGGAAAAAAAAACCACAAAGAGCTGAAACTAACATTCCCTAGAGTGCTCGTGTGGAAGAGAGCACAGTTCAGACTATGTATCTTGTTCTCGGGTTTTCTCCCCATCCCTTTTATAATTATGATCATCCAGATCATTACTGTTATGGGGAAAAAAAATTGAAAACTGAACACAGACATAGAAAGATCTGATTGATTGAAAACCAAAATCAGTTTTAAATAAGGTGGAAACCAAAATATAATGCCTTTTCTGATAACTTGCCCATGTGTATGTGTATCATTTTGTGAGTTAAGAACAAGCTTTTTCTTTAGTTTGTGGTTTTGTTTTTTTAACTGGAGGTATGTAGCACTGTGCTGGATACAGATGACAGAGCAAGACAAGTGGTGCTCATTTCAGTATTTTACCCACACATTTGAGGTGGGCACTTTTACCTTACAAGGTTTAGGAGAATCTCACTCCTTTGCCTGTCACAGCCTATCTCTTCCATCAGAAAAACTGATGAAGATGGCTTTTCATTTTGTGTCTTAGGGTGCTCTTAAGAATGAAGGACTTTGATTTGGATTCAGGAGACCTTGTTCCCGGATGCCTGGAGCATGAGTGGTAACAGAGAGGCTGTGTTTGCCCCAGAGCCGGGCTGGCTCTCTGTGCACTGCAGCTGCCTGTGGGCTGGTCACTTCCAGCTGTGTTTACCGACCCCATGTATCTTTTGAGAAGAGAATTAAAGACTCCGGTGCCACCCCTAGGAACTCTCTACGTATTAGCTTCCTCTGTGGTGTGAGGAACAAAACCAGGTGCCAAAAAGCACATCAGTCCTTATGGAGTGGGGTTTTACTGCAGTAAATCCTGGGGACGGCCCCGTGCCAGTGGCAGACCCTTTGCCAACATTTCTGTTGGCATAAGACAAAAATCTCCGCTTTTGCCTTACTGCCATCCCACTAAGGGTGCGGGAACCCCCCACTTCTTCTCTGGACATAGAGGTGAGTGCCAGTAAGCCAAGCTGATGTTTCTAATCTTAAAAAGTCAGGAAGAAGCAGTGGTGTGCCTGTTTCATGACTCCTGGAGGCTTTTCAGGCTTTTAAAGACCATAAACAGGGCACAAACCATGTCTCTTAAGCTTGCATGTGCCTGAGGAGGAGCAGGACTTTCAGTGTGGCTCTCGGTGCTTCAGGCTTTTAGACCTGGACCAGGGGCAGCTGGTGTGGGGAGGAGGAGTGATGCAGGGCAGGACACAGGGCAGATGAGCTCCTCAGAGGCATTCTGGCTGGTGACTCTTGAGTGGGGAAAACACGAGCAGGCAGAGGACTCCCAAAGCTCCAGCTTTGGAGCTTTAGAAAGGTACTTGATCCTCACATGTATCCCTTTGTAGAAAGCCAGTGCAGCCCAAACAGAGCTCTTCTCCAAATACACACTGTGGGTGTAAAATGCTGGAGATGTGAGGACATGGGCAGGTGTGCATCTGTAACACCGGAGCACCAAAACCCACCCATTTCCAGCTATAAGGGGTGAGTGTTCTATGGCAGTCCTGAATACGTCATTTCGAAACTGAGTTGCAAACCATGCGGCAGGATTGAGAGCAAATTAGTGTCAATCCACTGCTCAGTGTTTTTCTTTACAATGTGCTTTAAGTGTTGATGCCAATAATACCTGAAGTCTGTTTTTGCCAGAGTCCATGGCAGCACAGCGGTGCTTACACGGCATGTTTTCAGCTGCTGAAATTGGCTCCGAGGCCAGAGACCCGGTGGGCATCCTGGTGGCCTTGGGGTGTGTTGCCTGGGGACAGGCACTGCAGAGCACCGTGCTGTGGCTCAGCGAGAGGGTCCCCTGGGCACAACGGGGGTTCCTGGGACCGGTGGGTACTGCAGCATCGCCTCAGTGTTCCCAAGGGACTCTTCGGCTCCAACGATGCAAACTCTGCCTTTAGGAACACCCGTGGTTTCCTGCACCGTGTCGTTGCATGTTTGTACAACCCCATGGATGGGTGTTGGCTGAAGATGGAGGAAGAGGAGGGAATTCTGTCTCTTGGTGCTTGCTGGCAGCCTGCTCTCAGAGCTCGTACCTGCCTAACTTGAGGCTAAGGAAGGCTGAGGTACAGTTAAGCTTCTGCGTTACATGTAGTCATCGAAAACTTCCTGGGGCAGGAAGCCCGAGCAAGCCTCAGGACAGAAGCAAAAATCGGCAAGCTCCGCCAAAAGCGTGAGGCCGTGCTGCCCAGTGCTGGGAGCTTTGGGCTCCCCAGCTGACCCTCGTCCCTCCGGGACGTGCCTGAGCAGTGAGAGCCTGGGCTGTGCTTGCTTCGTGCCCCGTGCGGCCCGGGCTCCCACAGCCAAATACCCTCTTCTACCCCCACCCCTGCTGGGCTCGTCCCACGGCAACCTGCTCCTGGCAGAGCCTGGCAAGGAGCCGGGGCACAGTCCGGCTCCGGTGAATAAACTCCCTTTGCCTCTTCCCAAAGCCTGCTGCCTCCCAGCCCTCGCTCACCCTCCCTGTGCAACGCATCCCAGGGATGGTTTTCTCGCCCCCTCCCCCCTTATTTTTTTTTTTTTGTTTATATAGGAAAAGCCTGGACCGGGTGGGGAGGGGGGACGCTCTGGCGGCCCCCCAGCTGGAGGCAAGCCCCGCAGCATCCCACAGCGGGCAGCCTGGGAAGGCCAGGATGAGTCGCCTTTCTTCGTCAGAGCTGGTTCCCCCCTCTTTTGCAGCACAGATCTGCGTCTATCAGATGGGACTGGTGCCCGCACCGGGGATGTCGAGGCAGTGGTGCAAGCGCTGCAGTCTCTGTGCCAGGGGGGGTCACAGGCTGCCAGGTTGTTTCTCGATTTGTTTTCGGCTGGCGAACAGCTGTGTCCTGAGGTTTGTGCTTACTCAGCTCGCCTGGCGCCCTGCCCGCTGCAGAGCCCACAGGTATTTTGAGCGTCACCCGGGCTCTCCAGCACAGCCCAGGGCCATCTGCTGCCTGGTGCAAAGTGAAGCCCCTCAAACTTGGAGGACTCCTGAGCTGAGCCCCAGAGTGCAGCTGGGTCAGCTGAGCGCTGTGGGGGTGGCTGTGCCCCCCAAAACGAGTTTGTGTGACGGGAAGGCTTGGGCTTGCTTTGGCCGGTGCCCTTGGGTCCCGCCTCGGCAAGCTGTGCCTCTGCTTCGTGGGTACCTGGGGTACAGTGTGGGAACAGCTGTGAATGAAAAAGCTTCATCCTTTCCACTGTCACTGATTCCTCTCTTGCAGACCTCCTCTGCCACAGGGACACAGAGCTGCTGGTTCCTGCCCCCCCTGAGCTGCCCTCCCAGCCCTTTGGCACTGCTCCATCCCGTCCTGGTTCCCCTCGTGCAAAGACCCCGAGTGGCCCCAGAGGGAGGGCAGGGACCCAAAGCAGGCTGAGCTGATACAGCAGCAGGATTATTTCAGCAGCAAAAGCCTTGGTGTTCCCAGTGGCTGCCCGAAACCTGGTGGCAGATGCCGGGGTCTCCTGTGGGCGTAGCTGCCTCATCCCCCATTTTTGATTCTCTGGGCTGCCCAGTACCCGGTCTGAACGAAGCCAAAGGGCTCGTCCAAGGTGGTGGATTTGCATGTCTTGGGTCTGAGGGGACCCTGACTTCTGCAGGGGACTCAGGGGGGTGGGAGGAGGGAGAAGGACACCCTGGGCCAGATCTGGCACTGCCCTGCCGCTGGCAGCCCAGGTGAAGCTGTCTGGTGGGGCTAGGGGTTTGGGTGCAGTCCATGGCCCCAGAGCGGTTGTCAGGACATGAATACCAGCCGGATGATTCAGCAGCGTCTCTGCCCATTCCCAGAGTGGGGAGCAGCCATGCTGGCGGCTGTTTACCAGCTCGCAAGGTGCTGGGCAGCTGGTGCTGGGTACTGAACCCCCTGCGGCGGCATCTTCTTCCAGTCGGCCGGTTGGGAGGAGGCAGGCTGGGGCAGGGGACGAGATGCCTCGCAGCAGGGCTGGGCTTGGCGTGACGGAGTTTGCGGCATGTGGCTGGTCTCCAGGCCCACGGACAGCAAGTGCTGGCCCTGGCGAACAGGGAAACCCAGCTGGAGTGCGAGTTTTGTGCAAGCGTCTGTGGCTGGAAGTGTCCTCCAGTTTAGAAACACCCCCAGTCCCAAAGTCCCCATTTCTGCCTCAAGGTACTCGCTGGCCTTGAGCGCTTGCTGTGAATGTGCGCACCTTGCTGCAAGCGCCTTTGCAATGGCAATGTGTGTGCAAGGTGCCAGCCCTGTGCTGACTGGCAAGGAGAAAATCCCTTCCCCTACCAAGAGCAAATGCAGTGCCTTGGCAAAGGGGCACAGGGGTGCTGGAGGTCTCGGGCGCATGCTCCTGGAGGAATCACGGTGCTGTGGTTGCTGGTGACTGCAGGAGACTGGAGAAGAGCCTCCCTGCTGGCACATGCTGCTGGGGACAGGATCTGGGGCAGGGGCAGGACCAGGCTGGCATGGAGGTGCCAGTCCCTTGGGGAGGCCCAGAGCATCATGTTTAGCAAAGTTTTCCCCAAATCCGCTCTGAGCCCAGTTCCCCTTCACCCACCCAGCTTCAGGCTGTGCTGGCAGAGGTGGAGGGATTGGAAACCCAGCAGCATCCCTGGTGTGGTGGAAACGGTCAGGGGAGCGGGAAGGAGTGTGGGGATCAGCCCTTACAAGCCAAGAGAGACTCCATGCAGCAGCAGCGGGGCTGGGTTGCTACCGCACTCCCCTCTGTCCCGCTTCTGGTGGGTCAGCTGCACGAATCACCCCAAGGATTGCCCCCGGGGCACGTGTGTGCGTGGCGGTTCTTCCTCCAGCTCCTCCCTGCCACCCTGGGCCCCCACGAGAATGGACTGGGAGGAGGGAAGGTGCTCCCAGCACTGTGCTGGGCTGCAAAGGCATTGCCTACATTGTCCCTGTGCCGTGCCGCGGGCTGACAGGACCCATTTGGCTTTAGATGCCAAGTGGTGAGGAGGCTGGGTGAAAGCGAAGTGCTGGTGGTTCGAAAAAAAACGTACGCTTTCACACACGGAGTAAAAGTTTAGTGGTGGGGAGGTTTTATGTCAGTTTTCCTGCCTGCTAGCAAGAGACAGGGCAGGGGGAAATAGAGAAGGGGGAAAATGTAGGTGTGTGCAGGGCTGGGGGTGCTGGCATTGTGCTGGGACTGTGCGGGGCTTTCCCCTCCGCCCTGGCTGCTTTCCCTCCAGGTGCCCTAAGCCATAGCTGTATTGCTATTTAGTTAAATATTAAGAGGTCAAGTAATAGAGAACCAGAAACCTAATTGCATGCTGCTCTCCATGGCATGGTGGTTTTAGGCAAAAGCAAACACGGCCCCTCGCGTTACAGGAAGGTTATGCTGCTCAAAGTGACGGCCATAATCCAGCCAGTGAGCATCGGTGCTTGAGACACCGTGCAGGTGGGAGATGCCACATTGCTGCACAATGAGTGTCGGCGGTCCCCGGCTCCATGGCGCCCAGGTGCTGTGCTGGGGAGGCCACAGCTGAGCTCAGTCCGTGGGGTCTGGGTGCCTCTGGGTACTCCTCCGTGTTCTTGAGCAACAGGAGCCCCCGCTTTTGGCTGGAGCTGGGGCTGCCTGCACCTCCCCGCAGCGCCTCACACACAGGACGGGGTCAGACAGCCCTGCGGCCCTACAAGGTGCTCATGTTCCCTCTGGAAGGGGCTGCATGTGTGCATGTGTACACGTATCCATGTGTGCATGCAAGCACATATGGGCATGCATATGTATGCATGTGCCAGCAGGCATAAATGCATCCCTGTGCTTTTGTGTGCATACACACACTTGTAAATACATGTGTGTGCAGACACCCATGTGCATACGCCTGCACGTGCCGGCAGAAGTGTGTGCGCCTGCGTACCACGGGAGAGGAGCCTGGTGGGAGCTAAAACTGTAGGAACCTCCAAGCTGTTTCCTTCTTTTTCCCCAAAAGGAGCAGGCGGGGGTCCCACTGGTGGGGGCACGCTGTCCTGGGATGGGGCAGGGGATGGCAGGGCTGGGGGAGCTCTCCATGCCCCGTGGTGGGCTCAGCTCCCAGCCCATGTTGTATTTGTTCTCCCTACTCTCAGTGGGGAAACTGAGGCAGGGGCCAGCCAGGGTCACCCACCTGGGGTCACAGCCACCGGGCATGGCCTGGGCACCCCTAACCCTCAAACTGCCCACTGGTCACTTTTCTCCCCTTACCTGGCTGGGGTGGGCCCTTCTCCCCCCCACCAGCTATGTGGGTGGCTGGTCTCCATGGGTCATGGTTGTCTCTGGACAGGCCCCCAACCCCACATCCCTGGGGGTGCAAAGGGGCTGTTTGCGTTAGCACACAGCCTCCTAGGCCCAGTACTCACACGAAGTTGTGGGGCCACCATACATTTCCGGCACCCTCCCACCTCCCCCTGCCCTCAATCGCCTTCCCAAAAAATAGCTGGAGCCAAGCTGCATTGGGAACAATTTTATCCAGACAATCCCGCATCCATGCGGCAGACAGGGCATAGCCTTTATGGTCCCGTCCCACCCCATCCCACCACTGTCCAGGATCTAAGGCTCGTCCCCATCACGAGGCCGCTCGCCAGGCGTCCCTCAGCCTGGCCTTCACCTGAAACTTCTGCACCTGCAGCACGACGCCAAACTTGCCCTCCAGCGAGGGCAGGGGCTGGTCTTGGGGGCACTCAAGCGTGAACCTCTGCAGTACCCAGGCCAGGAAGAGGAAGAGCTCCATCTTGGCCAGGACTTCGCCCAGGCAGACGCGGATCCCCGCCCCGAAAGGCAGGTAGCTGGGCGAGGGCGAGTGGATGTGCTGGCCATGCTCATCCAGGAAGCGCCCTGCAAGGGGAAGGAGCACCAACGGCATCGTCAGGGATCCGTCCTTTCTGTCTGAGACCTGCCCAAGTTCATCACATGTGTGTCCCTCCCATGAGCTGCAAGAGCAGAGACGGTGCAAATGCCCCAGCCAGGGGGGAGCAGGATCCGACCTCCCACCACCTAGCCTGCCCTGGGCTCAGCCTCTCCTGCTGCACCCACCCTGCCGTCCTCTGCCCCTCAAGGAGGACGGGGAGCACCCAACCCACCGGGGTTGAACTCCTCAGGCTTGTCCCACTCCTTCTCATCGTGGTGCACAGACCAGAGGTTGATGACGACCCTGGCGCCCTTGGGGATGGAGTATTCCCCGATGCTGCAAGGTGAACGCAGAGTGAGACGGTCGCTCCCTCCCACTGTCTCTCTGCCCGTGTCCCAGCTGTGCCCTGTGGGGTCTCACCTGGTGTCAGCAAGGGACACATGCGGGATGAGCAGAGGGGACACGGGCCGGATGCGCAGCACTTCGCTGATGGTGGCCTCCAGGTAGGGCAGCAGCGGGCGGTCGCTGAGGTGGGGGTGACGTGCCAGGCCGATCTTCTGGTCCATCTCCTCCTGGATCTTCCTCTGGACCTGGGAGGGGAGCAAGGGCTGGGGTGAGAGTAGGGCGTACCCTGTGTGTGTGGGCTCCCCGTAGCAGTGGGGTTCACCCAGCATCACCAGCATGTCCTGGCAGGTTGTGCAGGGCAGAAGCAAAATGCCCACAATCTGATCCTGCTTATTTGCAAAGCCTGACATTTCTCTTGGCACCTGCCTTCCCCAAAGCCCCCACGATGTCCCTGGTGCCAGAGGGATCTCAGGCCCCCCACTGTGGGGCGCAGACCCTACCTCAGGGTAGTGGAGAAGGTAGATCACGGCCCATTTGAGCACAGTTGTGGTGGTCTCCACGCCGGCCCCAAAGATGTCCCCTACCGTCATGAGGAGGTGGTCATCAGTCAGCTCCAGCCCTGGCACTGAGGGGCTGCTGTTCTCAGCACTGAACCTTACTTGCAGGAGGGCGTCCATGAGGTCCCTCACGGCGTCCCTGCAGAAGGCTTCCTGCCAGGGAACACGCATCAGCCGGGCTGTGCTGGGCACAGTCCCCTCCACCCCAGCTCCAGCACCCTGCAGCTCCCAAGCATCTCCCTGTCCTAGCCCCATTGGCACCTTGTGTTCGGTGAACTTCTGCTGGAGCAGCTGGTCCCGGACCTTGAGGCATCTCTTCAGCAGGGCCAGGTCCTTGTTGGGGAAGATCTGGGGGAGAAAAGCCCCATTACAGCAAGGGGCTCCAGTTCAGCCCAGCCTCTGCAGGCCCGCAGGCAGTCGCTCCATGCCCACCAGGTTACTGGCTCTTGTAGGATACTGGGGCAGGGACCTTCCTAACTCCGGGATGCTCAGGTAGCCCCCTCCTGCAGGACACATCCCAGCTCCTTCCTCTCGTCTAAGGTAAGAGGAACAGGCAGCCCCCCTGTCCCTGCTCACCTGGAGCCAGGGGAAGATGTCCACCAAGCTCTCCTTGGCCACAGTATCCACGATACCCTGGCTGTACTCCAGCATGGCCTCGAACTCAGGGTCCCCGCGCCGGTACGAGGAGTTGAAGCAGAGGGAGCAAACTACATTGGTGACAGCCCGTGTGAGCTCGGGAGCCACGTCCAGGGCCGTATCCTGCGCAGCGCTGAGTGTCTCGCACAGGGACGCAGCCTCCCGGCAGACTGGGGTGGAGGGGAGAGGCAGGTGAGGGGGTGATGGTGAAGCCAAGGGGGTGGAGGGGCCAGCTGGAGGCTGGAAGGAGGGGTCCCCCGCTCATTCAGGGTGTGCAGGCTACAGAGAGCACCCCCCCAGCCAGGGCTGAGCCTCCAGGGGCTGGGACGGGCAGAAGGGATGATGCTGGGTGCTGGGGAGGAGCAGAGAGGATGGAGACGCACAGAGAAGTCTCCGTATGCAGCTTGGTGCTCCTCCTGGGTGGAGTGGGGAGCCCAGGGGGCCGGGAGCTGGCTCCATGCCTCAGTTTCCCCAGCTGTGAGCGAGGGGAGCCAAAGCTCAGGGCAGAAAACACATGGGGAGAGGTGTCAGTAAAGGACTGGGGATGGAAGGAGAGGGGCCGAGCCTCTGTTCCCAGGGGATCAGGGTATGAAGAAGGGAAGAGTCCCACCCAGATCAAGCACAGGAGGAAGACAGAGCGGGGGAGAGCCTGGGGACTGGTGGGGGGCACTTACTGATCCTCTCCAGGGCGAGCGAGCCCTCCCCGAACATGGAGAGGGCAGCATGCACCAACTTGCGCTGGAACTTCCAGAGGGGTCCGTAGCTGGCAAAGGCGATGTCCTTGCCCCCCCGGGACAGGAGGTCCGTGGTCACCTGTGGGACAGGCAGCCCCAGGGTCACCCCACTTTAGGGCAGTCCCGCAGGGGCTGTGTGTTGGAGAGGGGTGATGCTGCGGGGGGTGGATGATCATCTCATCTCATCTCATCTCATCTCATCTCATCTCATCTCATCTCATCTCATCTCATCTCAGGGATGGTCTGGGGGGGCTGGTGGTTAGCGCTGGTGGGCAAAGCCTGGGCCATGAGCTTTGCTTTTCCCCTGCCCCAAGGACCGATGGAGAGGTTTGGGCACAGATGCCAGGGTTAGGGGCTGGGGTGCCCAGGAAACTCAGGAGGTGCAGAGACCCTGAACCCACATCCCCATGCCCCAAGATGCACCCAGCCCAGGGGAAGAACGGGCACCCTTGGGATGGAGGATGTGCAGGATTCGCCCTGGAGAACAGGGCAGAGAGGGGCTGCCCCTGCCATTGCCTTGCTGCAGGCAGGATGAGGAGAGGAGACGGACCCTGCTGGGTGCCGGCACCTTTCTTGGAAGCATCTCCCACCTTACCCCAAGCCGCAGTGGGAGGGCCCCCCCCCCCGAAACCTGCTGCTGACTCACAGTGCGGGGCCGTCCGGCGAAAGCCTTCCCCTTCTTCAGCAGTACCTCCCTGGCGTGCTGGTAGCTGTTGACCACCACCACGTAGTGGGAGCCCATCCAGAGGGCATAGAGGCTGCCATAGCGGCCCTGCAGGCGCCAGAGCCGCAGGTGGAGCTGGGGGTGCCCGGCCAGCTGCAGCAGGCTCCCCACCAGCGGCAGGGACGGCAGGCTTCGCGGTCGCCCCAAACCTGTCCCCGTCCCCAAGGTGGCTCGCCGGTGTGCCAGCCCCCAGGCGCAGAGCAGGGCCAGGACCAGGAGCAGGATGCCCAGCAGCGGCATGGTGGGGCCGGCTGCGGGGCTGTGGCAGCGCAGGGAGCCTTTATACCGGCTGCGGAGTTGTCGCCTTGACCCTGAGGCAGGCTCGCCTCCTTATCGGGGGGATGGGGAGAGGGGGAACCGGGCGCTGGGCCCACGGCCAGCTCTGCAGCTGGTCACCCGGCGGGGAGCGAGGGCAGCAGGGCCATGGCTGCACCAGGTGGCCATGGGGGAGCCGTGTCCGGTGGGCTGCGGGCCAGGGGACGCCCAGGGCCGGATCCGTCCTTGGGGTCTGTCCCCAGGGCCCTGTGGTGGGTGAGGGGTGCCGGGGTAGCTGAGCCCTCGGGGTCTCCCCTGGGTGCCACGAGTGCAGCTGCGGACTGATGGGGCATTGGGGTCTGTCCCCAGCCTGGGAGCCCCTCGATGTGCCCGGGAGGGGATGGGGGCACTGGGCAGCACTGGGCAAGCACGGGGGAGCGCTGAGAAGCCCTGGGCAGCGCTGGGCAAGCACGGGGGAGTGCTGAGAAGCCCTGGGCAGCGCTGGGCAAGCACGGGGGAGTGCTGAGAAGCCCTGGGCAGCGCTGGGCAAGCACGGGGGAGTGCTGAGAAGCCCTGGGCAGCGCTGGGCAAGCACGGGGGAGTGCTGAGAAGCCCTGGGCAGCGCTGGGCAAGCACGGGGGAGTGCTGAGAAGCCCTGGGCAGCGCTGGGCAAGCACGGGGGAGTGCTGAGAAGCCCTGGGCAGCACTGGGCAGCCCTGGGAATGCTGAGAGGCCCCGGTCAGCCCTGATCGTGAGCCCTGGTCACTGCTGGGCAGCCCTGGTGAGCACTGGGCAGCCCCAGGCAGCACTGGGCAGCCCCGGGCAGTACTGGGCAAGCTCTGGTCAGCACTGGTCAGCCTCGGGCAGCACTGGGCAGCGCTGGGCAGCCTCGGGCTGTCCCTGCCCGGGGCGATGTCCGAGTCTGAGGTGTCCTGGGGGAGGCCATAGGGGGACAAGAGCCCCGAGGGCGCCGGCCCCGGGCAGAGGCGGCCCCTCCGCGGCCGTGCCCCCGCCCGCCGCGGGCCCTGCGCCTTCCCGACTCTTCTGGCCCCCGGCGCTCGCCGTAGCGGCGCCCGGCGGGGCGAGGCGGGGCGAGCAAGATGGCGGCGGGGGGCGCGGTGGACGCCCAGGCGCGCTTCGGCCACTCGGTGAAGGGGCTTCTGACCGAGAAGGTGACGAGCTGCGGCACCGACGTGATCGCCCTCACCAAGCAGGTGCTGAAGGGCTCCCGCAGCGCCGAGGTGAGCGGCGGGCGTCGTCGGACGGCCGACTACAGGGCCCGGCATGCAGCGCGGCCGGGAGGCCTGCGGGGAGGAGTCGGGGACGGCGGGCGATGTGGCGTGGCCCGGCCCGGCCCGGCCCGGCCCGGCCGCGTCCCTGGGCAGTGCCGAGCGGGGCCGGCGGGAGCGGCCGGCCGCCGCGGGGCTTGCTGGGAGCTGTAGTCCGGGACGGGGCATGCTGGGAGCTGTAGTCCGGGGCGAGGCGGGGGGAGGCATCCCTGGGAGCGGGCTGTGGGCATGGCTGGGCCGGCGGGGCACCGCCGGTGGGCTCTTGGGCTCCGGGTGCCTCTGACAGCGCTGGGGAGGTGGTGGGAGGCGGGAGGCTGCCTTTCCCTCCTCACGTCTCTCCAGAGCGGCAGGCTGGAGCGGTGCCTGAGGCTCCCCCTGAGCCTGTGTGCTCTGAGGGGTGGGCACGGTACCTCCGCGCTCCCCACAAACTTCGCACCGTGTCGCCCGGAGTCCCTGAACTGTCAGTCTTGCGTGCAGGTCTGCTGAGCAGCTGTCACGAGTGTCTCGGGAAGCGCAGAGCTGCTGCCTCTCAGTCTGGTCTGTGCATTTGTCTTTTAGCTCCTGGGTCAAGCTGCTAGAAACATGGTGATGCAAGAAGATGCTATCCTGCACTCGGAAGATGTAAGCTGTGTTTATCTGCTAGAGCAACAGTGTTTCTAGTGGACAGGAGGAGAGGAGGGTTATAAGAACAGATACGCAGACGTGCTACTGGAGCCCTGAAATGAAATACGTGAGTTCAGGCAGCAGGGCTAGTGGCCAGAATAATTTAGGCCTTCTTCAGACACACGTGTGGTTCCAACGTTCTGCAGCCCAAGCCAGCCCTTAAGCTGTGTCATCTCTACCGGCAAGCTTGAGGGACCATAGGTTGAAATGAAGCACTTGGTGTCAGTGCCTGTCATTGGGAAAGAAGAGGGGAGTGTGCCACTGCTGGCAGATATGGCGGGGGGCATGTTTTGGAGACAGTGCAGTGGTACAGTGATGGCCGTGCTGGAGGAACAACCTGGGGCATTGGGACATCTTGCCCTGTGTTTCTGCTGAACTGCTCCCATCAGACATTCATTCTTTGTCTTGTTCTCCACAGAGTTTAAGGAAAATGGCCATAATAACCACTCATCTACAGTACCAGTAAGTAGGGGACAGCACGTTCTTTCTGGGGAGCTGAATGGATCCCTCGATCCCTTTATGTTCTACTTAAAGAGTTTGCATGAAGCCCACTCAGACCCATCCCTCTTGCACAGCTCCTCAAAGCTGAGCAGACCCTGGAGCTAGGATCTTCCAGCCTTCTCCAGCTCCACTGGTACGGCTCAGGCTGTTTTGGGATGGGAGCTGAGATTTTTGCCTCCTGTTTGCCATGCACTGTGTCTCCTGTGAGAGTGTGTGATGCATCTAGGACTAAGGGGGAAAAGCCAGTGCCGCTGCTGCCCTCTCAGGACTTAATCCAGAAACACACTGGGGTTTTGGCCTCCTGAGCCCTTGATCAAGTCGCTTTTCTTCAACAAAACATGAACCCTGTTGCTGAGATTTTATTTTTCTAATGCTCTTTTTGTCTCCTTTTCTCATCTAGGCAAGAAGCAATTCAGAAGAAGTGAGTACTCAGCTGAAGGAATGCCAGGAGGACCTGGGGGACATGTGTGGGGGTTGATGGAAAGGGAGAAGTGATAGAGTAGGGTGGGGGAAAACGGAGCGAAAAGCTTTTTACAGCTGCCTTTGAAGCAGATGCGGGCCCAGCAGGATAGTATTTCAGTATTGTGAAGAGACGGGAATTTGAGCGAAGGGATGATTTGTACCAAACCTTCCATTTGTTTCATTAACGTGATAGAGCTTGTGAGGTTGTTTGTGATAGGAGATGAGGGTGTTGTAGAGCAGAGCTGTCTGCTTATGGGTGCACAAAATGAGGTTTGCCTTGTGGGGACACGGAGGTGGGTTGGGGAACCCCAGGGTTTCTCTTCGCTGTAGTGTCAGCACTAGAGCTGTTCTGGTCCCTTGGGCACAGGCAGTACAGCGTAGTCTGGGGAGCAGATCTCACTGTGAACCTCCTTTTGTTTGGTCCCCAGCGTTGAGCAGTCATCAAACCTACAGGACCAGCTGAGTCACTTGCTGAAATGAAGCATAACCGAAGGCACGAGGACATGTCGACTGGCAGTGAGGGCAGCGAAGCGTCCTTTCCCCTCCAGACCCCGGGGTTCAGACCTGTGTCTGGATGGTGCTGGATGTCAGCTGGGATGCGTGCAGAGTCTGTGTTTCTGGGCACGTGGGCCCCTCTCACATGCCTCCATCTGTGTCTCTGCTCCAGAATGCTTGCCTGCTCGCCAGTGCCTAACTGAAACAAACTTATCTGAACCTTCACTCCCCCCAACAATTCCTGTGTCTGCTTACTTCCCATGTATTGCAAGGTGCTCAGCCCACACTAGCACCCTCGGCAAGAAATGTGTAAAATTGAGCCGTGGGTTTTAAATACAGGCGCCTGCCGTTTGACACTGGTCTGTATTTAGACACAGAGATGGCACAGAGTGCAATTTATTTAGGGCATGTTAATCAGCGGGAGCTGTAAGTGCCTGGGTGGGTGAGAGAGGTGCTTCAGTGCAGACTGAGGTGCCAGTTCCAGGCCAGAATTTCTGAAAGCGGGAATCTGGGCACACACCTCTCTCACTGGTCCAGCTGGACATGGTTTGGCCAGCATCCTGCTCGGAGGTTATCTTCTTTTCCACTCTGCCAGAGTTTGGAACATCATCCCCTTGTCAACCGGTCTGCACTGCCTTCGGCCTTCAACTGCATTCCTCTTCCTGGGCTGCTGCTCCAGCTCTTGGTGAAGCAACCTTGGCTGTGGTGTGTGTTTGTATCTGGTTGGGAAGGTATCCAAAGGCCCGGCCGGGAAGCAGGCAGGAGAACATCATGAGCCGGTGTGCTCAGTTCTGCACTGCTCTGTGTGGGAGGACTAGAGACCAGGCTCCTGTTCACATCCCGGGGAGCGACATCAGGCCCAGGCTATAAATACTGTGTCTTGTTTTTGGTAAGTCACTTATCTGGAGCACTTGGAGTGCACGGGAAGCACTTGTTTGCCCGAGTGTGCTTTTCATCAGCTGATAGGAGAAGGCAGGCTGAGAGTGGGCATCGGCCTGGCACGTTCCTGTTGGAGCACTGCTGGGCTTTGGCTCCTGTGCTGCAGAGCCTTCTGGGCTGGATTTCATCATCCCCTCCAGTGCCACTGCCTGTTTGGGTGTCACCTGGTGGCACCACAGCTCCTGCATCCCCGCGAAGCTGCCACTGTTAGCCCAGGGCCATGGGGGGTATTTTTGCCTTGGGAGGGGTCCTGATCCCCGGCTTTGCAGATGCACTGTGGAAATGAGGGTTTTCCCTGAGCTGTTGGAGAAGCTGTGACTCACTTGCTGGGAATAAAAGCTGCCCTGAACACTACCAAACCGCAGCAGTCTGTGCTGGATGCCATCGCTGGCCGTCCCTGTGCAGGGGGGAGACTGGGACGGTGGGTCTCTGCCCCCTGGTGTCCACCATTGTGCTTCAACTCTGGGGGCTTCTTTGCAGATGCAGTGTGTCCTTGCTGCAGGTGGCTTGTCCCGTCCAAGGTCCTGTCCTCTGGAGGGCCGGAGCAGCCGTGCGGCATTAAACTCGGCTCTCCCTGCATTTGGGGTGAGGAGGGACAGTGCTTGGGAGGTGCAGAGCTATTGGCGGGGGAGACAGAAGGGTGGGGATTTGGGGCTGTGGGTGCAGGCACGGACTGTGGGTGACGGCAACGTGACCTCCGTGGGAGCGGGGCCGGCTCCCTCCACCAGGCTGGAGACCTGCGGGGAGGCTATGGGGCCGTGTGTCCGGCGTCCGGGGCGGTGCGGGGTGCCGGGGCGGAGCGTGGCCCAGGCTGGGCAGAGTCTGGCCGAGTCGCTGCAGCTGGAGGCAGTAAGGAAGCCCGGGGCCCTTGCTGCCCCGTGCTGGGGCCTCCCTGGGGGTATCCCTGGGGCCGAGGTCTCTCTACCAAGCTGGGGGGCGGATTTGTCCTACGGGGAATTTTCTGGGTGCTCGTGTCTCCAGGGCAGCTGGGACTGCGTGGTTTTTGGGGGGGGGGGGTGGTGTTGTCAGGTGCCCCCAGGAGCATCCCACTAGGCTGCAAGTTAAGGAGGGTGTCCCTGGGTACTGCTGGGGGAGGGGGGAGGGCAAAAAGTGCTCCTGTATTTGGAGGAAGAGGGGGGTTCAGGGCCTTCGGGAAGGCCTGGCGCAGTGCCCGTCACTGTGGCGTCAGGCACCAGCCCCACGTTCCCGTTGCAGTGGCAACCCCCTGCGGAGAGCAGATCCACCGGGAGGTGCAGGTGAGGGGCGTGGGTGGGAGCTGGAGGGTGGATGGGGCGGCTGGGCAGGGGGGGCCAAGGCCAGGCTGTGCCCGGATGCCTGCTGCGCTCAGAGGGCAAAGCTTGTTTCAGGGCCCAGATAAAAATGTTAGGTGCGGTCGGCTGCTTTGCTCCCGTTTCCCGCAGGGAGGGGGGGCTGAGCAACCCCATGTTTCCCTGCCCTTGTTCCCCACACTCATCCTGAGCTGGGGAAATGGTGCCTGCAGCCTGCAAAGTTACTGCAAGTGGGAATTAAATCCCTCGCTGCACAAACACATTTGTGCATGCAAACAAGGGGAGACGGGGAGGATAGGGGCAAAGGGATGCCTGATGTTAGCCTAATTTTTAGCTGGGCACAAATGAGAGTGCCAGAGGACACCGGGGGCACATACAAGCCAAGTGCAGGCATGGCCCCCCACATTTTGGTGCATGGGGTGCTCCCGGGGCGTGGCTTGCCATAGTTTGGTGGCCTCTGTCCTTCCCATCTCAGGATTACTATGGCAAAGAGCTGCAGAAGTCAGATGACCTGAAAACCAGTGCGTGTGTCACCTCGGCCAGGCCCCTTCCCAAGGCGGTGAGAGATGCTTTGGAGCGTGTCCATGAGGAGGTGGTAGCCAGGTAAACCCCAGGGTCTCCCCTCCACTGCTGCGTCCCCATGGGCTGCAGCCCCCCCGGACCACCACGCCGTGGGGGCACCTCTGCCCAGCTCAGCTCAGCATCCCCCCAGGTACTATGGCTGTGGTCTGGTGATCCCCGAGTACCTGGAGTCATGCCGGATCCTGGATCTGGGCAGCGGCAGTGGCAGAGACTGCTACCTGCTGAGCCAGCTGGTTGGAGAGCGGGGCCACATCACCGGGATAGACATGACCGAAGGGCAGGTATGGCACGGAGCCGGGGCTTCCCCTTGTCCTGCCAGCATCCTCCCACCATCATTCCCTTCCTCCTCCCAGGTTGAGGTGGCAAAGAAGCACATTGCCTACCACATGGACAAGTTTGGCTACCAAAAGCCGAACGTGGAGTTCCTCCAGGGCTACATGGAGAAGCTGCATGATGCTGGGCTGGCCGATGACAGCTACGATATTGTCATGTAGGTACCATGCAGGGCACTGCCACCCCCAGTCATGCTGCTGCCCGGGGCCATGGGCTGGGGTCCGGGTCCGCATCCCACTGGGTCGCCTGCTTCAGGAGCACATGTTAGGAAAGGTAAAATCCCAAGGCAGAATCTGGGCTAGATCCTCAGAATATACGAACTGCCCTTTTCATGGCGTCTGCAAATCTTGCATGAAGCAATGGGACATGCAGCAGCCGGTGGATGTGCAGCAGCCGGTGGTGCTGAGTGTGCGAGAGGGTGCAAATGAGCCTCGGTCTCCTCCTCCCCAGCTCCAACTGTGTGATCAACCTTGCCCCCGACAAGAGGGCTGTGCTGCGGGAGGCCTACCGTGTGCTGAAGGTAATGCTGGGGCCGGTGCCTGCAGCGGGAGCGGAGGGGAGTTGGGGTGGCCTTGCTATTGGGGTGCTGCTGGGATGCAGCAAACGGGATCCAGCAAGGCAGGGATGTGGGATGGGACCAGGGGAGGGCACCTCTGCAGAGGGTTCCAAGCAGGGTAGTGTTGGGGGGTGCCCAGTTCTCCCTGCCCCTTTTGTTCTTTTGCTTCTTGGGGATGTCCCTTCACTCCTTGCTGCCTTCCAGCCTGGGGGAGAGATGTACTTCAGTGATGTCTATGCCAGCCAGCGCCTGAGCGAGACCGTCCAGAAGCACAGGGTGCTGTGGGGTGTGTAGGGCTCCGGGATGGGGGTGGCACGGGATGGGGGGGACCAGACTTTTGCTTCATCACCCGTGTCTGTGGTCTCGTGCCAGGGGAGTGCCTGGGAGGAGCTCTGTACTGGAGAGACCTGTACAGCATCGCTGAGGAGGTGGGGTTCAGCCTCCCGTGCCTGGTCACCGCCAGCCCCATCACCATTGTTGACAAGGAGCTGGAGGGCATCATCGGTGAGCATCTGACCAGGGATCATTGGCTCCAGGCAGTTGTGGGGAGCTGTGCTGGGATCTCAGGCTTTGCCAGTTCCCAGCCTGGGTGCTGGGTGTCCAATCCACCAACATCTACCTTGCAGGTGACTGCCGCTTTGTCTCCGCAACTTTCCGCCTGTTCAAGGTGCCGGGTAGCAGCCAGGCCGGGCCGGGCCAGGTCATCTACAATGGTGGGATCGTGGGGCACGAGCGAGAGCTGGTGTTTGATGCCAACTTCACCTTCAAGGTATGGGGAGACAGGCTGGGGCTCCCCAGGATGCTAGGCAGTCCTGGTCTGTAGGGATGGGATAAAGCTGATGGAACAGTGCTACTCAGCAGCATCCTCTGTGATTTTGGGGGTAAGCTTTGGTAGAGGGGGTGGTGGGCAGGAGCAAAGGGGCTGTATAAACCAGCAGAGGAGCAAACGGGTGGGAAAGGGAGCCAGACCCATGCATCATGTTGGGGTGAAGGTAGGAGCAGGACATCCATGGTGGCTTCACAGGAGGGCTTGAAGCCAGCTGCTTGGTCATTGTGGGTGTTTCTTAAGGTTTTGGGCCAGGCTGTGCCCCTGTTTCACTCTCCCCATCACCTGGCTGGGTGGCTGGGGTCCTCTGGGCCACATATCCCAGACCCCAGCCCTGTGACTGTCCCTCTCCCCCCAGGAAGGAGAGGTGGTAGATGTGGATGCCGAGATGGCTGCAATCTTGCGGAGCTCCAGGTTTGCGGACAAGTTCCTGATCCAAGCTGGCAGGGCCAACGCTGCCGCACTGCAGGGCTGCTGTTTCAAGGGGGTGAAGGTTGGTAGCAGGCAGCTGCACGGCTGGGTTCAGGGGTGGGGACATGGGTGTCCCGTGCCATCAGAGTTGCCCTGGGGTATCAGAGGGGCTATGGCATGACACCAAGAGACCTGAGTCCTTCTCGACCAGGCAGGAGCCCATGGGGCACCAAGAGTGGTGCCTGGTGCCTGAGTGTGGGCAACTACAGCCCAGCACAGGTTGGAGCCCTCCAAAGTGGGGGTCTGCTCTAAGCACCAGGAGTCTTGCCCCTCCAACATGTCCACGGGGGCTGCTGAAGCTCACAGCTGGACTGCCTGAGGTCTCCCAAGGGGAGGCATCCTTCCTGTGGGGAGATGGCTGGAGACAGCCTGCCCTAGAGAGGTGATGGCCCATCCCTGCAGCTCCTTCCTATCCGTCGTTCTCCCAGCTGCTGATGTGAGCTTGGCCCTGGCTGCCAGCCCTGACCCTGCAGTACAAAGCACCTCTATCTGCTGGAAGCCTCCCTCCTCCTCTCTTTAGTGGTCCCTCCAGCCTGTAGATGGGCCAGGAGAGGCAAGGGAGATAAGGCCCTGCAGCTGCGCGTCCCTGAAACACAACCTTGTCCTTGGGGAGGGGGAGATGTTCTTGGGTCCCTGTCCAAGCAGGAGGCATTTCTCAGATAAAAGCAGAGCCAAAGTCCCAGAGGAGCTCTTGGCTTCCTCCCTGCAGCAGAGAAAAGCAGCTGGAGTGACCGGGGGTTGCCCCCACATTAGCTACGGAGGGTCTGCTTGGGCTGCCCCGCTGGCTGGGAGTGAGTGGGGGGTAAATGCTGCTTTGTCGGTGTGCCTCTTGCTTCCCTCTGGCCTGATCCTGCCCCGGGTTGTTCTCTAACCTCCAGGAGAAGATCTGTGATCCCTTCCAGCTGCTGGAGCAGCTGGCAGCCCCAGGTCCTGCCTGCCGTCCCGGTGGCACCTGTGGTCCCCCAGGGTGTTGTTGAGCAGTGAGTGATGTCCCCGCGCTGGTGAATGCAAGTGGGGCAGGAGGATGTGGCCCCAGCAGCACGCGGCTTCCACCAGAGAGCAAATAAATGGCCAAGCTCGAAGGCTGCGTGCTTGAGTCCGGCACCACAGGGCCCGTGGGGTGCTGTGCTTTCCTTTTGGGGCTAGTGGGGCAGGTCGTGCTTGGTTGCAGTGAGGATGGGCAGCTGTCCTGTGGCTCCCCTCGCTATGGGGCTGGCAGTGGCTGCAGGGCTTGGACACGCAGGCAGGGAAAGGGGTTGTGGGTCACTGTGTGTGGGATGGCAACAGCTGTGTGCTGGTGTTGAGCCCACGGAGCAGAGCGGAGACATTTGCAGAAGGCAACTTGGCAGAGCGGCGTGCAAAAGGAGGCCCTGGTGCTGTGCAGGGCCTGTCCCTGTGTCACGCACCCCTCTGCATGAGCCTGGCTCCAATTTGAGGTCTTGGGGAGCCTGCAGCCAAGACACAAATGCTTCTGAGAAGCGAAAGGCACAGCAGTAAGCAGCTCAGTTACTTTTTTTCTTCTTTTGATCTCCCCATGCTAACCCTCCACACACAGGGAGCTGCAGGCACCCGCTAGGCATTGTCCATGCCAGCTCCCGGCAGCGGGGTGAGCGGCTCAATAACGTGGTTGCAAATGAGCATCTCACCAGGGCAGTGGGCGAGAAGTATTCGTCACCTCCTGGGGGCTCGGTTGGCCCTGCTTTTCCATGAAGAACTCAATATGGCACACAGGGTGCAGAGGGATGTCCCCCGTTATTTGCATTCAGGACGGGGGATGCCCCCAGCGCAGCTCCCCACGCATTGTCTCGCTTGCAGCCCCACAGCCCATTCCAGGAGACAGGAATGGCTCTCCTTTTCCCTATGCAGCACCGCTGAGGTTTCTATTTTCCCCCGCACTCCATCTAGCGGGAAAGCCCCGAGTCCCCTGCAAGCATCGCACCTGCAGAGTTTTGCAGGGAAATGCAGCCCTTCTGGAAAAGCAGAAATCCGGCCAGCCGTGTCCTGCAGTGGGCGAGGGGCAAGGAGTGAGGGTTTCGAGGCTGTGGTGGGAGGTGATGGGCTGCGCCCCTGCCGCCCTGTGCAAATCCCGCATGCCCTGACCCGCAGAGGCTGTTTGGGAAAGACTGGGAGCTGCTGAACAGCAGCAGTGACGGAGCCCTTGGGTGAGCAGCGGAAGGGACTGTTTCCACCCCTCCTCAAACACTGATTTTTCCAGGAGGGACCAAATTTCCCCTCTCTGCCATTTAAACAGCACCTTGCTGTGGCATGGGGGAAGATAAAAAGCAAACAATAAAATATTTGGGTTCAAAAAGAAACGTGGGCAAGTGCCAAGGATTCTCTGCAGTAGCAGTAGCGGCAGGTGAAGACAGCCCAGGTGGTAAGGAGGCATTTCCAAAACATCTGGAATGAAAAGCGTGAGCAGTCAGGTAACACCCGGCTGTCACATGGTGATGGGAAATCCAGTAACAGGCATGACAGACCGGAATGCTTAACCTGTCATCTCCCATCAGCAAAATAGGGGAGCGATTAATTTGCAATTTAGAGATTAAACATATAAACAGCGCCCATGAATATGGTTTCCTGGAAAGTCGCCTTGCAAGCCTGTCCTTTTGGCTTTGGACGAGACTCCAAGTCTGACCTACTGGGTATACAAAAATTTTTAGGTTGTTGGGTTTAGAGCTACACCATGATTAAAAAAAAAAAAAAAAAAAAAATCCTTGGTGTTATCTGGAGTCAGCAGGGCATGTATGAACTGGCTTCAGGTACGGATCCCTGGCAGACCAGCCATGGGGGCGGCTGTGACCCGGGAGGAAAGAGGAGCTCTGAAATTGTGTGGAAGGACCATATCGGTGAGACCTTGGGAAGGACCTGCTGAAAACACAACCAAGATGCTGTTTAATCCCTCTCCCACATAGTTCTCTTCTGCGATTATTTACAAAGACTTCCTCAAAGTCCCTAAACAGCCCATCTTGGGAGGTCTGTGGCAATTAGCTCCTGCTATCAAAGAAAGCCTTCCCAGCACGAACGGAAGAGCAGGTGGGGCAGGGGGTCCTACCTGCAAACCCCTTCATTAAAAAGGCATGAGTCCCTGCCGCGGCCTTTCAGCTTGCCTGGGGAGAGAGGCGCCTGCGGCAAGGTCCCCCCCTCACATGCATACAGAAAAAGGCCACAGCTAAATGCCACTGCATTTGCATAGCACTATTTTTTTTCCAAATTCTCAGCATTTCTGGGAGGAAGCAGCTAAGAGGACTTGACTTTAATTTTGAGCATTAGAGTAGGGGTCCTCACCAGGCTGTGGATGTGGGAGTGTCTTTGCCTGATTTTGTTTGTGCATGCACAGCCTTGGGGTTTTTAGCCCCCAAGCCATGAAAAGAGGAGGTCCTGCAGCCCCGTCCCGTGTGAGGAACCCCAAAACAATCTGTCCAACACCCCGGTCTGGGTGTTTTGGTGACTGTAGAGATGGGCCAAATCCCCTTCTCCCACTGTGAAGCTCTGCAGCATTGGTGTCCTTCCTCTGCAGGCAGGGAGGGTGCGGTGAGGGCAGGAGCCATATGTAGGTTGTGGTGCTCTGATTCAGCCTGAGGTGAAGGGGAAGTGATTCCCGAGTCCTGGCTCACTGTGATTAGCAGGGAGTCACTGTGGCTCAGGGGCTTCGGTCACCTCCCCGGGGGAGCAGACCTGCAGAACTCCCCCAGGATAAGCTGAGTGAGGTTTGGGACCAGGAAAGATTTGTGGCTACAGCCCCAGAGCACTGTGCTCTGCTCCCCACCGTATTGGGTTGTCCTGCGCAATGCTCTACTCTTCCATTTCCCAAGCACTTAAGTGGAAGGGAGGCTGTTTTACCTCCCCTAAAGGGTCACCCTGAACCAAAAATGTGGTCTCGGCCACCATGAGCCATAGCGGGTGCTCCCACAACGGTTCGTCTCTGGCTGTCTGGGATGCTAAACTGCGTCCCGCGCTGTATATTGCTCATCACTAATGGAAAGCGGAGTGGCGATGGCTGGCCCGTGGGGCATTTTTTGCCCCAGCCGGGGCTGTGGCACAGCAGCTGAGGCCTTGGAAACAGCCCGGCTCTTGGACGGTGGGACATAAACACACACTGAAATTACAGGTCTTTCCCTGGATCGGGGCCCGTCAGCCCTTCGTGCATCCATGCGCTAAGGACAAGTGGAGCGGAGCGCCTGGGGAGGCTTCGACCGTCCCCAGCGGGAGCCCCAAAGCCCCGGCTGCACTCATGCCAAGTCTCGGCATGGGGTTCGCCTGACTTGAGGAGGCTGGGGGTGCCCCGGGGGGCTGAGCAAAAGGCGGCGACGAGAGAGAGGAGCGCGGCTCTGTGCTTAATGTTTAATTCTGCTCGCACGAACGACAAAGCCAAGGAACCGCCGGGCCGCGGGGCGGAGGGTGCCCGGGGGCCGGAGTGCGACGGCTGAATCTGTAGTCGTTGCACTGTACGGCACCGACGGCGGCTCGGGGCAGAGCGGGGAGCGGGCACGGCCGGACGGTGCCGGGAGAGCCGCCGCCGCCGCCGCCCCCGGCCGCCAGCAGACCCGGTGCCGAGCACGGGGCGGCCCCGAGGAGCCCCCCGGCTCGCTGCCGGGGGAGGCCTCGGGAGGGCGAGGGGATGCTCCCCGCCGGGCCGGGCCGCGCCGCGCGGGGCCGCCAGGGGGCGCTGCGCGACAGCCGACCGGTGAAGCCGGGGGGGGGGGGGGACGGGACGCGGGGCGGCGCACCGGGGCCGCTGCGGGGGGCGAGCGGCGCGGGTCCGTGGGCAGCGGCAGCTGCAGCGGGCCGGGCAGGGGCGGCAGGGGCAGCGGTCGCGTCCGTCCCGTCCCGTCCCGACCGCCCCGTCCCCTGGCGCGGGGGCTCGCGAGCCGCCCCGCCGAGCGCCGCACGCGCCGTCCCCGTCCCGCCGGCCGCACCGCGCGCCCATTGGTCGCGCCCCTCCGAGGCTCCGCCCCGCCGGCCCCGAGCCCCGTCGCCATTGGCCGCGGCCGCGCGGCCGGCCCCGCCCCCGCCCGCCTGGCGTACACACCGGAGTCACGCGCCCCCCCGGGCTGGGGAGGCGGTGGCGGGCGGCGGGGCGGGGCCAGGCCGCCCCTGGCGGAGGGGCGGGCGCTGATTGGCGGCGCGCGGCGCCGGGCCCGCCCCCGCGCGGCGGGCGGGGAGGGGCGGGGAGGGCAGCGGCTTGAGGCGGCGCTCGGCTCGGCCCGGCCCGGCAGTCGCCGCCTGTCGGGTCCCGCGGGCAGCCGTGCCCGCCGCCGCCTCGCCCGCCGCCGCCGCGCCGCCGCCACCGCCGCCGCCGGGGGAGCCGGGGCACGCCGCAGGCGCCGCGCGGCGATGCGGGGCCGCGGCGGCGCCGAGCCCTGACTAAAGATGGCCGCGCTGCCCGGTGGGAACATGGCGGGGGGCGGCCGGGGGGCGCGGGTGGTGCTGCTGCTGCTGCTCGGCGGCTGCCTGGGCCGGCGGCCCCCGGCCGCCGCCGCCGCCGCCGCGCCGCCCGCCGCCGTCGTCTCCCCGCCCTCGGCGGCGGCGGAGGAGACGGTGATCATCGGCCTGCGGCTGGAGGACACGGACGACGTCTCCTTCATGGAGGGGGGCGCGCTGCGGGTGAGCGAGCGGACGCGGGTGAAGCTGCGGGTCTACGGGCAGAACATCAACAACGAGACCTGGTCGCGCATCGCCTTCACGGAGCACGAGCGGCGGCGGGGCGGGCGGGCGGCGGCGGGGGCGGCGGGGCGCGGCGGCGGCGGGGGCGGCGGCGGGGTGGCGGGCGGCGGCGGCGGCGCCCCGCAGCGCTGCGGCATCCGCACCTCGGACATCATCATCCTGCCGCACATCGTGCTCAACCGCCGCACCTCGGGCATCATCGAGATCGAGATCAAGCCCCTGCGCAAGACGGAGAAGAGCAAGTCCTACTACCTGTGCACCTCCGTCTCGGCCCCCGCCGCCGCCGCCCTGGGGCCCGGGGCCGCCGGGGGGCTGGCGGGCGCCGAGGGGCCGGCCGGGCCCCCGCCCTGGGGCGAGACCACCTGGATCTACCACGACGGCGAGGACACCAAGATGATCGTGGGCGAGGAGAAGAAGTTCCTGCTGCCCTTCTGGCTGCAGGTCATCTTCATCTCGCTCCTCCTCTGCCTCTCGGGCATGTTCAGCGGCCTCAACCTGGGCCTCATGGCCCTGGACCCCATGGAGCTGCGCATCGTGCAGAACTGCGGCACGGACAAAGAGAAGAACTACGCCAAGCGCATCGAGCCCGTGCGCCGCCAGGGCAACTACCTGCTCTGCTCCCTCCTGCTGGGCAACGTCCTGGTCAACACCACGCTTACCATCCTGCTGGACGACATCGCCGGCTCCGGGCTGGTGGCTGTGGTGGTCTCCACCATTGGTATCGTCATCTTCGGCGAGATCGTGCCGCAGGCCATTTGCTCTCGGCACGGCCTGGCCGTGGGCGCCAACACCATCTTCCTCACCAAGTTTTTCATGATGATGACCTTCCCGGCCTCCTACCCCGTCAGCAAACTGCTGGACTGTGTCCTGGGCCAGGAGATCGGCACGGTCTATAACCGTGAGAAGTTGCTGGAGATGCTGCGCGTCACCGACCCTTATAACGATCTAGTTAAGGAGGAGCTCAACATTATCCAGGGAGCCCTGGAGCTGCGCACCAAGACTGTGGAGGACGTGATGACTCCCCTCCGAGACTGCTTCATGATCGCTGCCGAGGCTGTGCTCGACTTCAACACTATGTCTGAGATCATGGAGAGCGGTTATACCCGCATCCCCGTTTTCGAGGGTGACCGCTCCAACATCGTGGACCTGCTCTTCGTTAAGGACCTGGCTTTTGTGGACCCCGATGACTGCACTCCGCTCAAGACCATCACCCGCTTCTACAACCATCCGCTGCACTTTGTCTTCAACGACACCAAGCTCGATGCCATGCTGGAGGAGTTCAAGAAAGGTGGGCTCTTCCCTGTGGTGGGGGTGCGGGTGTGGGAGGTGTTGCTTGGCTGTGGTCAGCGTCTACCTTCTTGAGGCGAGGGGGCCTCTGCAGAGAGGCCCCTTGGGTTTCTGCTTGTGGAGGGGGTTTGGGAAGGTGCATTCGGGACAGAGAGGGACCAGTGTTTAGGCATCTGCCAGATCTGCCTGTTCCCTGGGCCAGAAAGCTGATACGCGGCTGGTATGTGCCCCCGGCCTCTTTTCCCCACTGCACTGGGATGTGTGTGTGGGCATGGTGCCAAGCAAGGTTGTTTTCTTTCTTGCTTTTTTCCACTCATCTGTCCATTACAGTGAGAACCGCTGACGGGAATCCGCGCCTGTTACTTGGCTGTGTCTTCTCCGTGCTTTTTCAGCTGGCCTGACAGTGAGGAGCGGGTGGGCTGCTTGGGTATCTTTCAGGCTTAGTGCGTGCACACGTGCTGAGATAAACAAGGCGTTTTAGCTCCATTCATAGGCTCAGCCGGCCGACCTCAGCTCTGTGCTCGTGTTCCAGTTATTTTGATTGACACTTTGATCTTGTAACTCGTAAATAGTTTCAGGGTCTTAAAACGTATTCGAAAGCACCCGTCGGTGCTGCACTTCAGGAGTTACAGGTCTTTTTCCCTAGGCTTCCCTCTGCCCCCCAGGACCACAAGCTCAGCAAAGACATGACCCCTTCTACCTCTACGGTGTAATGCGTGTATTAGTTGCATCAGAATGGGACTGAGGCTTTCCGGTCCTGTCTTAACTGTAGGAGGTGTTGACCTGACAAATGCATCTTAATTCCTCTTAAAAGCTTTTGCTTATGAGACAGAAAAAAGCTTTTTTGGTTTTCCTTTTTAAATCTGTTCCTTTCTGCAGGTCAAATAATAATGCTATGTGGCCTGAGCAGGAGAGTGCTTTCAAAGAAAGTTAAGTGAAATTTCAAACGTATTGGGATGTGTGGACTCCTGTGCTGGAAAACTGAAGGCTGTTGGAGTCCCACAGAGGTGATCGTGCCTGGGGAGATCTGATCAAAGTACCCCTGAGCAGCTCAGTCCCTGGGAGATGACCTGGCTGAAAGAGGAGTTCTTTACAGTTGCACTGACCCCACAGTTAGGCTAATGGGGAATATTTGAGTTCACCTTTTATCAACTGCAAAAGTTACCTTGGAAAGAACTTTGTAAATTGGTGAATGGTCTTTCTAGGTGATAAATTTAAATTACCACTTAGATTTCAGGTGCTGTTTTGTCCACACGCTGAACTTTGACAGCATGGCATATGATCTCTTTCTTCCTGCTTAACTCAATTTTGGGCATTTGGAGGGTTACCCCATTGGTTTCCTCATCTTTAGTTCATCTTCACGGATAGAAGGTCAACATACTCCTGCTTTTTACTGACCACTGCAGCAGTGGTTTTCTTTATCTCTTTCTGCCTCTGTGTAGTGATGGGGAAATCTTACTTGGGTTCGGAGCTGTTGAAGGAGAGATGAGGGAGAGCCTCCCCCAGCTGTGGTTTCTCTGCTGCGGGATCTGCAGCTCGGATCTGGAAAACTCAAGTTATGTCACTTAACTGTTGGCTGGTTAAAATGGATTTCACTGCATGTGTGGTCACAGGGTTCTTCCCCGCCCCGCCCCCCCCCGCCCCCCCCCGGGGTTATTTGGACTCCAGATAGCTTGGTGAGGGGTTCTTAACCTATAGTGAGACCTGGGGGTTTTTTCGAGTTTTGTTTCTAGTAATGTGTCTGAAGAAATGAATATTTTCTTGGTCGCTTTATTTCCCATCTGAAAGAGATCAAATGCACTCCTGTGCTTTAACATAGGAGTCCTTTTATTTAATAGCTGGGAGAATTAGGTGCACATTTTAATCCTGCAAGTGTGGCTAAGCCAAATATGCCTCCTTACAGTTCCTGAAACTTGTGCTTAAAATAGGCTTCTTAAAAAATCTCCTGAGTAGCTTGGAAGATGCGGACCAGTCCTGGTAGCCAGAGGACTTCCTTTGCCTGCACTAGGAAATGTCCCAGGAGCACAAGTTTAGGATGGCTTCCTAACATGTGTGTTCCCTGTTGAGATCGCTGTGTCCAGGAATAGTCTCTGTAGCTGTGAATTAATTCAGGCTAATTTGATCATACCTAAATGTTTACTCTAGAATAGCTATGCTGGTTGGTCTGTATGGACAAGCCCTGGTGTTAAGGACCAGCTCTGTCTTAACTGGTTTCTCTTTAAAAAGTGCAGATATGGTGGAAATAAATGGCTTCCTTTGTGTCCTTTGAAATGAATGTAAATAACTGATAGCTTGCTTGATCTGGCATAGCACGGTGTCTTTTGCAAGAGTTCTTCAAACTTTCTTCTTCAAAGCAACCTTGCCAAATTCCCGTGAGAATGTACAAATTAAGGGTGAGAATCAAATTGCATGTTACTCTCTGGTAGAGTGTTGAAAATAAATAAGCTCACGGTTTTTAATCATTCCCTTCCTACTACGTTGACCTTCTGCTGCAGTAGGCTTGCTTCAAAACTCATGTGCATGCCTTTTTCCACCCAGGTCCCTGCAACCACCGTTCGGTGCAACGGGCAGCTCGTGTGACAGTCCTGTCAGTTGAATACTTTAATCAGTTTAAGGAGAGAGACTTGGATTTTTGTTTGGTTGGGTTTTTTAAAGAAGTTTGGTAATTAGCTGTTTAGGTGGGGTTTTGAAGCTCACTTTTTGGGTAGGATTAAAACATACTTAACCGAAGTGCAGAATGAAGGCTTAGGAGGAGGAGATTAAAAGCCAAGCATGGCAGGATATGTGTCCTTACGCTGTTGTGGAAGATGAAATGGGTAGTTCTGTACTTGTTCTGGTGTGTAGGCTGAACAGCTGGAGGATTTGGTGGTGGGCCTATTATTAATGTTCTTTGCCCACAATTGCAAAATAAGTATCTGTTTCACTTCCATGCTGCCAGGCAAGAAACTTAATTTTAAGAGAGAGCTGCAGCACATTCCAACTCCCTTGTTGCTCTCATCTCTTAAAGTGTGAATAAACATGATTTCTGAAGCAGTCTGCAAAAAAGCTTCTCTTCTAAAAAGCATTGCTTACTCACAAATAAATAAATAGCTTTAGAAAGAGGGGTAATTTTCTGTTCCCATCGACAGACCTTAAACCTGTACCAGCACTGTCAAATCTATTTGCCTACAGGTTGAACAGACCGACTGCTTAACTTACTTGAATTCAGTCATTCAAATTTAATGCAAAGAAGTTTAAGGTACCCTTTATATGGACCTGAGAAATGACCCACCTGGCTTTGCTCAGTGCAAAGAAGTATCTCATTGAAGTAAGTCCACGCACAGCTATTCTGATGTTGGCCATTGCTGTAAAGGGGAGCACAGCGTTACCTGTTCCAGGATTGATCTGTGTCCTGCCTCCTAAGCTGCAGCAGGGAGTGAATGAGCAACAAAGTCATTTTCAGAAAGAAGCTAGCAATCTGTCTCCACTGGTCTCCTTTTTCTTGTTGACAAGTGTGTGGGCTTGCTTTTTTTTTTCTTTTTTCTTTTTTCTTTTTTTTTCCTTTTTCCCCTTTTTGACAGTTTTCCTAGGTCTCTGCTGAAATGCTCCCTGGCACTTGCTATTGGTGTTTTTCACAGGCAGATCTCTGCATGTGTGATCCTAAATCCAAAGCGTTCTATTTCTAGCTCCCTGCCTGCCAGAGCTACAAGAATTCAGCTTGAAAAGCCTCATGTTGTAATACTAATATTTTAAGATTGGCCCGCTTTCTACGAGCCATTGTATGGCTGCTTTCCTGGTGGCCTGGACAGCTTCAGAGCGCAGCAGTTTCTCAATTGGAGTGCTCCTTATCTGGGGACTTTGAGTCATATGTTTTGATCTTATTTATATCTGTCTCCACTATTATGTTATACTAAAGATCGGAGTTAACCTGTTACAAAGAAGTCACAGTAACTGTGTGCAGCAGTTCTGATCTCTTCTTTTCTGCATCACATGGCAGCCTTGAGAAAATTCCTAGATTCCTTATTAAAATCATTGCTAATTGGACCTTAAAAGATTTTTATTTCCTAAAATCCTTGTCAGATTTAACTTGATGATCTTTTCACGCTCTGTTGGTCTTGTATTGTCTGTTTTTAATAGTGCTTATGTTTGGTGGCTCTATTTAGTGTGGACATAGGACCTGGAAGAAAACTTTGCACATTTCTTTTCTAGTTCCTTTTCCCCCTCCAAAAAAACCCAAGCCCCAGCAACCTGAAACCTAAACCCCTTACTTTTGAGGGAGCAGAGAAGGAACACCTAGACCTATTTACTCTTTTGAGCACAGAGATCCTCTTTTTGGAAGCAGGTAGGACACCAAGCGATTGGTAGCCCAGGGATCCAAAGTTCTGCATTATTGTTGTTGATCTGAGGTTCTTTTCTGTTATTAGGTCACTTACCTTTCTGGTACAGCTCTAACCCAGGCTTGTAGGTGGCTTCTTTCCTAGTCCCTTTCAGGTTTTATGGGTTCCCATCCTGATGAATCTGAGTCCAGACTTCCCATGAGTAACTTCTATTTAATGGATCTGAAGGCTCACTTTATAGTTTATCTAACAATTTGTCTGTCTCCTGAGCCATTTTTCTGTGTAAGCCTATGACCGCAACATTATGAGAAAATGGAAGAAACTACATAAATCCCTTCTGGGATTATGAAAGGCATGTAAAACTCCTTCTTGGAAAACAATATTGTTTTCAAGGCTGCTTGACTAATAAAAGGCACCTCCTCTGATCCTTCCAGGGAAATTCATATACAGGGAGAGGTGTTGAGGAGGTCCAGCGTGGAGACTTTTTTGTGTGAAGAGAGGAGGAGAGTGGTAGGTGGGAGGGAATTTGCCACCAAGATACAGAAGACTTAGCATGATATGCCTGCAGATTTGTTCCCTGAACAAAAATTGCATGTGGGGGTTGCCTCGTGACAAACTGTTTCTTGGCTGTCTGACACCGTAGCACCCGCAGGTACTGCGCTGCCAAGAGCTTTGCTGGCCTTGCAGAGCTCCTGGGGGATGCGTGCTCGTTCCACTGGAGAGAAGCAGATGTGGGTTACTGCAGGCAGCCCTCCTGCTGGTATGCTGAGGGGGAGGCATTAAGGGGAACGCATCAGAGACCAGCTCCAGTTCTTCCTCGGCTCCCTGAAGCTTTTTTAGGGACCAGGAGAAGAAGAGATGCTGTGGGAGAGCAGCAGTGCTTCTTCACCCTGGTCTCAGTGAGGAGCCCAGCTGGAGGCTCCGTTCTGCTGCTGAGAGTAGAAAGAAATGTGTGGTTCAGGTGGCTGGCAGGGAGAGGACTGATAAATTAAATGGCTTGAGCAGTAGAGGTTTTGAATCTGACACTCGTGCTGGGTATGATTCTTGGATTGCTTTTTAACCGATTGCTCGCAACTCTTGTCATTCAACAAAGACAAGAAGTTGCCTTTTCCTCCTCTCAACTGTTTGCTAAGTTAGCAAATGCTTTCCTGCACTGAAGCTGATGGGAGTGAATTCCACCATGAGTGAACCACGTTCCTATCTGCTTTCTCTGTGTCTGTAAAGGTTATCTGTAATGGGCACAGATGTAAACTTCAGGTCAGTCTGTGCAGCCAGCAGCATTTCATGGCTAATTTTGGAGTAGAATAGAAAGAAGAGGCAGAATGTCAACTTCTGAGCAAATTCAGTAGTGCAGGAAAATGATCAGGTAGTTTAACCATTACAGTATTCTTCCAGGACTGAGATTTTTTTGAGTTTCAATATTTCTCTGCCAACATGCGGTTCTGAGGAGTAGAAGACTCTCCTGGTGAACTTCAGTTGACTCTAAGGGTGTAACAACAATGACAGTGAATCCTTTGCAGTAGTATGTGTCCGACAATGGCTATGGGTGCTTAGAGAAAGTATTAGAAGAGAGCAAATTTATTTTGTTCCCTTACTGATCTCATCAGGCTGCAATTCAAGAAGTTCTGGAACTAAAGATACTGTCTTTATTTAAATAGCCCTAGATGCTTATTTCTTTCTGTGAGTGTGTCTAATCAACACCGAACCTTTGTCGGCTCTTGGACATAGACAAACAACAATAGCGGGGTATCTCCTGTCAGTAGCTTTGTAGTGCTAGTGGCAGAAAGCAGTAGATCTAAAGGTTGCATTTCTGATCGTGACTTCTGTATGAAGCCATCCAAAGGTAGCTTTTGTTTTGGCAGGCTGTGGTATCACTCTAGCTGGTAATTGAGGAAATGAGGAAGTTAGTCCCCTCATGCTTCATACACGTGAGCCCCAGTCCCCTCCGTTCTTTATTGAAGGAATCGTTAAAGTGTGTGTGGGGGGGGGATTACTTGGTCACTTAGCTTGGAGCATCAGTGCTACTAAACTGTAGAGAAAATCTGTATATCTTTCTGGTGTTGACTAGTGCCAGATTTTGTCTTGCTCACTTGGAGGGCAGACATTCTAGTGCACAGGAATTAAGACCTGGAGAATTTGAAGCCTCACTACTTTGCTTCTTCTAAACACTATGCAATGTATGCTCAGTATTAAGAGTCATAAGTCAGTTTTACAGCTGCTTAGGCACCATGAAGTAGGCCTAGAATGAAAGGAGTGACCGAGTACTCTGTTGAATGGGTCTGTATCTCATCCTGCCTTGCTTTTTCCATTGATACTTAACAAGACCTCACTTTTTCATTAGCTTACGTGCCTTTACAGAGCTGTGGTGCAGTTGCCAGTCTAGGTAGATGAATTGCACTTCTAGTATTGAGTTCCTCCCAATTTCACTAATGGAGCTTGTAAAACTAGCCCTTCACACAGAGTACTTCAGTACTCTGAACCATACCCTGGTGAGCATGACCTGGCACTCTTGTTAATTTGACAAGGTCCTGAAATACAGTGTACCAACTGCCAATAGGAGTGTAAATACTTGGTGCTAATGAGCTCTAGCCAACAGCACATGGCTAACAGTCCCAAATCAGGTGGTTGATCCAGCCTGGCTCCTGCCAAGGTCACTGAGTCATTTCAGGACTATCTAGTGATGGGCTTTTGTTTCACTTTTCAACAGTATATAATCATAGAAAAAGAGATGCATAAATCTGTCAATAACCTTCTTCTGGTGGAATCCACCTTTTCCCTTGGCCTAGAAATCAGCATGGCCCAATAGTTGCTGGCAGAGGAAGCTATGCTGGGAATAAACTAGGGCTAAGTGTGATGGTGTACAAAGCATCTGTGAGAATAGCATGAAAAGTAAAGCTGGTTAAGGAACTGTAAGGGGAAGAAATGACCTAGTTACCTCAGTGTAGGTCTTCTTACAGAGAGGTAGATGTAGGGAAGAGAAAGGGATGGCCTGGAACAGGGAAGTTGAGAAGCCCCTTGGTGTTCTAAATGGCTTTTTGAACAACATAGAGTAATGAAGTTCTGATTCTTCAAAACATATAGTTATGAGTTGAGGCAGAGAAACTAAAGTCTGCTAAAAGATTTCCCATAGTTTCCTTAAAAAAACCAAAACAAACACCCAACAAAAAACCACCAAACCCTCCCACTAATGTTATGACTCCAGGACATGCCACCATACTGTGTCTTTCACAAAGTGGACTTGGAGGAACCAGGTCCCTATTTGACACTCCAACTTGAAACAGGAAGTTGCAATATCAGAAAGATAGGTGGCAGGGAGATCCATCATGCTTGGAGAGAAATTGGATGTTCTTTTGACTTGCTGCTGGAGCTGCATGTACTGGATGTGCTTAACACAGCGGTCGACTCAGCTTATCTTTCCATTCCTGGTCCCCAATATAACAAAGAGGCTTTGATTCTTTCCAAACTTGTCTCCACTAACTCTTTACTTTTTTGTCCTCCTTTACTCAAAAGTGCTCTCTTCCCTGGTTATGGTTCTGTCTGTAGTAGCTTTCCACTCTGGAGAGTCATGAGTAGGGGCCCTTGGAGACCTCTGAGCCATTGTTCTCATGTTTTGTGTTAAAATTGCGTGGAAGCCTTCTAGAATTTTGGTAGGCAGCCAGTTTTCACTGAAGAGAAGAATGACTTTCAGGATTTGCTACACTTCGGAGTTGTCTTGGGGACATCATATGGGCTGTCTGTCTTTGACAACAGTGTTGTGTTAGTACACAACCTGTAAATGCAAGGGGTGTTTCTTTGTCTGCATTGGCTGGCATCTTGGAAATTAGGATTCTTACCTGGGTGTTTGTGGTTATTTTTCTGATTCAAAGACATGAGTCAGTCTTGCTCTTTACCTACTGGTGATGATATCTGTTTGAGAGGACTAGTGAAAGGATACTAGAAAAGCAACTTGTTTTGTAACCAACTCATCTTAAAATACCCAAGCCCTGGATTGAACAGAAACCCTAAAGCTAAGAAAGCTTGTTGTCTCTTTTGTATTGAAGCATTTTGCTTGTAAATTGTTTCGTATAGTAATTTCAGTGTTTAAATAAGAAGCAACAGCCCTTCTCATCAAGGAATTGTACTTTGAAGGGCAGAGTAAGTGTGATGCCTGTCAATCTGGGAACCGAAACCTGATGATTATTGAGGCCTCAAGAGTTATAAGTTAACACGATTCTGCTGCAGTTACTAATTAACCAAGCAAGAGCTTTGCTCCAGCCAAAGGAGCTGGGGCCAGGATGAGCACATACATTTAGTACAAAAGATCTGTATAGTTTTGTTTTCTGTAATGCTTTCCGTTGGGATTGCACCATTCTTTTGCTGGCAGTTCTAAAAGGATCTGCTCTTCAAATGAGAGCAGTGTTGTAACATTGCTCTCTGCAGGGTGAACCATGCCGTCAGACTGGGCTCCTACTTGCTTGAGATTATCTCCCACAGCAAGCATGAATGAAAGTTGGTGGTTTTTTTTTTTTTTATAGTGAGTTTTTATGGTGGCATAATCTCTTACAGTGATATGATGGAGCCATCTGTGACTGTTGATCTTTGTGGAGGTGAACAACGCTTTATTTTCCCCACTTGTCCATGGGTAATGAGGGCAACAAAATGCTGACTCTGCCTTTGTTGGATACTCTGCTGCCAGCAAACAATTTTAAGAGGGATCTTGCCATTTCTGTTTTCCTTCCAGTACTCCACCTCCAGCTTTCAGAAGATTGTCCTGCCTGCCCTTTGCACTGGGGTGTTCAAAGTCCAGCTCTTAGCTGAAAGTGAGCCTGCAGGACCCCTTTCCATGCAACAGTTATGTGAGGACAGCAATGATCAGTTGCCCACTTTTATTGCTTGTGAATTGCTTGTCAGCAATTTCTAGACTCCTACAAAAAAGGAAGAAAATCTGCCGGTGTGAACTTGTTCTTGATAAAAATTTACAATCTGGCATCGAAAGTAGGTGTGGCTGTGGGTTTTAGGCAAGCTGCAGGCTTAGTTCTTCCTATCTAGCTTGGGACATCTTTCCACTGGAAGCAAGTAGAGCTCTTACAGTTACAATTCCTGTACATAGCAAGTGCAGACAGGGGCCTTCAGTTGATATTATGAGGCATCTAGTAAGAGGCTTCAGTTAAATTTTGTACTAGTTAAGGTAGGCCTAAATTATGAAATAGAGTAGCTCTAACTTCAAGGGGCATCACTAAGTTTTTGCTTCAAGGTGGATAAATTAGAGTGATATGTTTTGCTATGTGAATTTGTGTGGGTTTTTTCCTCTGCTGTGTAACTGAGGTATGTGTACAGATAAAGCTTTTGGACTTTCAGCTTTTATTTTAGTGTCTTGATGTAGCATGTTGGGAGGAAGCATCTCTCAAGATACCAGTTATATGAAGACTTACTGCCTAGGTCTTGCTTTTCCTTCAGCAGAGGAGAGGAGTAAAGCCTCACAGGAGGCTGGGGCAGTGGTCCTGTGAGTAGTTCACTATGTGGACTATGTGGTTGTAGCAGGATGGGATTTATGTTGCTCTTCAAATGTGATCTGGTCTTTGTTGCATGCTGGTTCCCTGCCCTCATGGGGAATAAATTTATCTTTTCGCTGATATTCTAGTTTGCCTGGAGCCTTTTGGAGTGGTTAGGCTTGAAAACACTGATAACTCCACAGCTCCATTCAAGAACTTTGCACTGCTCACTGGGAGTATTTTTTTTCTTCTCTTAGTGTTGAAGAATTGCTTGCGCTATGTGAATGGGATTTCTCCCAGAGAAATCAAAACCCCTATCAAAATCATTGTCTATTTCTCTCTTAATAAAAATCCAGTACAGTGTACTTTAGACTCAACATCAGCTAATAAAAGTTTGAGTGCTCACTTGCAAGAGAGATGAAAGACATTCTTGTATCACCTGTAGAGGAAAGCCTGCTTCCATTCCTTCTATACTAGTGTGTTTGTGTTTTCCTGTGACCCTTCCAGAGATCACAACGTGCTTAAAGCTTTATTCCCTTTCCATATGATGGAGCCTGCCTCTGTCATAATCAGGACTGACAGTTTTGTAGGTCTTGCTGTTGGGTTGACAAAGGCCCAGGGGGGATTACGATCACTAATGTGGAATTGCTTCGCCAGTAGTTTACTGGTTTAATCCAGCTTGTGTTGTATTGTCTGAAGGCTCCCAAGGAGAACCTGGAAATGGAGAAGTTGCACAGTTCACCCTGTGGGCAGTCTCGGTGGGGGGTGAAGCTTCCCAACGTGGGAATCCCCTGAGGTTAGAGCTTGAGGAAGGCAGCTGGGGCAGTGAAAAACTTAATTACCTACATAATGGATGCAGTCTCCAAGAACTACAGCAATCCATGCCAGTCACAGGGTTGAACCTGTGAGTGCAGTTGTAGTGTGTGCAGCCAATGTGCAAGCAAATACAGTAGTTTTCTTTTTTCCTGCTTTCTCCAATGCTCCTGGGGTTAAGGGTGGGGGTGAAGGTTTCCCTGTACCGTGTGATGCACCACAGATGGGAATCCCAGTCTCTCCTCCTCCTCTCTGCAGGGGCACACCTGCCATGCATAGGATGAGAGGTCTACCAGGAGAGCTCTGATGTCAACGGCTCTATTCTGTTAATGGTTTTTTTTTTTTCTTTCCAGAACAGCTGTTTTGAATTTTCCATTTTTTTTCCTGTAATCTTTGAACACGCTTTCTTTTTTTTGTGAGAGAGAGACTGGGGAATGGTGTGGGGTGGAGGGAAGACACACATATATTTGAGCGTCAACGGCATTTTCACTTCTGATTCCTGGCCTGAAAACTGGGTTTAAGCTTGTTGCTTGCCTGCTGTTTGAACATGGTCCAGTGGTAAGAGGCTTTAATACGTTTCTTCTTTGCAAATCATCAACCTCACATCTTCCAGTAAAGGAAAGAATTTGGGAGTATAGCTTCCAAGCGTAATAGCCCTCTCAGCCCCATGCAATGCACAGGCTCCAACCAAAAAGTTCCAAGGAAAATATCCAGAAAGGGAGAAGTTGTCTAGCTGTATCCCTGATGGTTTTGCATTTAAACTATTGGGCTTTGCAGAGAGATCAGTATGCTGTTTTTTTCAGATAGATGTGCACCCATTCTGGAACTAATAACTATGCTGGAATCTCTTAATCCAAGCATAGAGTAGAGAAATTAACAAAATGTCTCTTATTTCCCAAATTTATATTGATGATGCTCTGTAGTTTGTAATTTTTCCTGCTATCCAATTAATCTCTAGCTGAAAACACACTTGGAAGTATTGGAGGCTGTATACAGGTGCCCTGCTTTCTGCTTGCACCTGCCTCCTGATCAGTAGAAAGAGCTGAGTGCCTTGAGAAGTGCTTGAAAGGCTTAAAGGAGGATGCTGAGGAAAAAGTCACCATGAGGAAGCTGGTAGGCTTGGGGACTTGGGTAGCATTTATGCTGAGTCTGGGTCTACATCCATTTCCTCTGAAAAGCACTAAACCAGAAGTGTGCTGCCAGTTTTTGGAGGAAGCTTCAATGCGAACATTCTCTCAGGAGGGAATGAAGTGCTTTAAACTCAAGAGATTCTTTCAACAAATGAGGTTATCTTAACCATCCTCTCCAGTGCTGCAGTTAATAGTTGTGACAAGGAATGAATGTGTACTGTGATTAAACATGTACTCCCACAGCTAGAGGCAGCATGCAGTTTCTGGGAGCAAGAACTCTTGCTGTGGTAATGCTCGTGAACAATTCTCCTAACAAAAGGAATTCTCATATCTCAGTGTTTTCTGTGGCTTTGAGGATGATTGGGACACAAAAAACCTGAAGATATGACTGGATGCAAAAGTTCTTGCAGATAGGAACAGATTATTTTTTTAATGTCATAAAGCTGAGTTTAAAGCATACAGGAGATTTAATTTTCCTGTTCCTGTTTGTTTCCTCCAAAATGTAAAAATGACCCAAGGAAATCAAGGGCATGACTGCTTCAAGTGAGTTGAGAGTTGAGCAAGGATAAAGTTGAAGGTTTGATCTTTTGGATTTCCTAGTGCTGCCCAAAGTTGCATATAGACTGTGATGCTTTCTCCTTGTGCTTCAGTTATTTTGCTGTAGAACGAGGACTAATTTTTGTCCCCTTCCCATGTATCAAATGAATGGTTTTGTGGGAGCCAGTATGTTTCAACTTTTCTCCTGTGATTTAAGGTATATAATAGGAGTTTGCTTTAATCTTCATATAATAGCTTCCTTGCATGATGATTGCAACTTTCTTTAGACTGACAGTCCCTCCAGTGACTCAGATTTGGTTTATCTTGCCCTGAGGTCCTTGGCTGTCAGTGTCTTTATTTAGTGTTTTCACCCTCCTTCCTGCATATCACTGTGTAGTTCTCCTGGCATTGTTTGTTGGTAGAAGGTGAGAAAAATCAGAGAAAAACTAGGAGACAGTAGCAACAGATGAGATGAGGCCATCCACTAGACAAGTGTGTGGACACACAGTTAAGGTGAATACCCCAATGGTTAATGTTTTGTTCTGTATAGCTTTATGGGTACTAAAATTGCTGCTGTAAAGTTCATTGTCAGGTGCTTTCTAACCTTACTGACACAGGGGGTTTTAATCTTTTTTTTTTTTTCCTTACTGTGTCAGAGGTGCCATTTATCCTATGCTGCTTGGCTTTTTTTTTTAAAACAGTTTTAAAGTAATGTCCAGTTTAGGATTGATTATGAACTGAAAATTTTTCTGTTTTGCTGATCTGAAAACCTAGTAGGCAAGTCTTTAAGAGGCATGCCTCTTATTGCCTAAATTCCCAGTCTTGAGGGATATGCAAGTAGCTCTCCTTTCTTTTTGTCAGTGACAAGGTGGTATGATTAAAAACCTTGGCTCCCTCATGACCCAGGAAGTCTTGAGCTCTCTTCATGGTACAGCTGGAAAGTTGTTCTTGCACCATGGACAGGTTGGTTACACCAGAGGCTAACGCAACAGTGTTCCTCATTGCCATCCCTTCCAAGGAGTCTTGAGCAAGCTGGGTAAGAGGGATGCAGTGACATAGATTCAAGTCTGTTCTCACTGCTGGTGAAATTTGGGATGAAAAGGGTGGCTTATTCCATGTGTGATGTTGTGATAACGGGGAAGTAGCAGCCCACCAACCTGCTATTCGTCAACAGTGAAGTGGTTGTGCAAGATCTGTCCTTTTGATAGTCCAGCCGTGCTCTAGGGTGGTGCAGGGTACCTCCTTGGTATGCCACTCACCCTGTCCTGCTTTTTCTGAGTGTATTGGCAGAGACTGGATTCTGCCACTGCTTTGATGGTTGTGTTGGGCCTGTGTGCACATCAGGGTCTAGACTGGACTCACCCCCATGACACAGAATTGAAAAAACCTGTGTCCTGTTGATACCATTATCACTATGTCTCTTCATGCTTCTGTTAATGACTAATGTCTGATTAAAGTGTCTGTTACTGCAGAAACTCAGTGTTGGACTCAGAATCAAGCACACCGTTGTGTTGCACTAGCATGAAGAGTTTTGCTGTGGTTGTGATCATAATTGATCTGTCTAGCTCCATCCTGGTTCTTTATTGTTTTCTTTGACATAGGAGGTAGGACCAAGATGGAGGAGCTGAGAATTTTGCTGCTTATCCCATTCAGAAAATGGATGTGACTGGAACAGTGAAGACATCCATTTTCTCATCTCTCTCCCAGGGGGTAGGCTTGTGCAGGGAAGAGGTGGACAAGGACTAGTTCATCCTTCTTCCCTTGACTGACTAAAAGAAGAGGTGAGTAATGGTGTCCTCCAGTAAAGTGGGAATTCAGAAATCTCATTGGAAAAGTTGCTGCCAGAAGTGACAGAAATAGATTTTTAGTTTCAGAGAAAATTACTTTTCCTTAATTTTTAATCCGTTTGTGTTGGAACAGGGAGACAAAGGGAGTGATGGTAGGACTAGGTAGGGCAGCCTTTGACGGCTATGGAAGGAAGAGATGGGAGTGTCACAACCTTTGAGTTGTTAACCTTTTGAAGTCGCATGGGGTAGATGTCTCATTACCCTTGCCCCAACGCATGCATATTTTTACCTGTGGCATACCAAGCAAATTACCTTCTGCCTCAGAGATGGCAAAGGGTTGTTAAACCTGTTTGGCTTCGAGGCAGTCATTCTGGGGATTCTCTTTATCTGCATGGGTGAGGGTCAGGAGGCCTGCAGAAGCCACCCTCCTCTTCCCATGTCTGATGTCCACTCTGCAGGACCAGCACTTAAGGCAAAAACTCCTGTGTTGGACGAGGGGTTTTACTAAGTGCTTACAAAAATAGTGGTAGATCATCCCTCCAGGCTCAGGTAAGAGCTCCAATGCTTGTGGGAAATCTGCAGCCACAGCTGAACAAGCCAGTCACTTCTGACAATAGGGAGGGTGCTTGAGTACAGCATTTGAAGATCTTATTAGAGAAATTGAACGTTAAACTATGTTTGCAGTTTGATTTAAAACTTGATACTATATTCTTGAAGCCAACTGTCATGTGTTTCTCATTTTCCCTATCAGAATAAGCTGTTTTTAACATAAGTGATTGACTGCATTAGTGCCTGTCAAAGTCCTGACTTCAGCATGAAGAAACAGTTTATCTGCATTGTGTACACATGGATGCATCCTGGCAGTGATTGTGTTTCTTGGTATATAGCACGTCTGTAGCAGGTGACAATAATACTGAACAAAGCCATGAGCATTTCTGTTTGCTTCTATTTTTTGTTTTCTTTTTTTTTTTTTTCCTTCTAGTTATTGCAAACTCCTGTGAGATTGCTGAGACAAGCCTGGGTATGGGAGTGGTCAAGGAGAATCCAGAAGCTCTGGAAAGAGAGGGAAAGTGAGAGAACTGCAGTTGTTCAGTGCATGGGCGAAGGTTAAAGCATGAAATACAGAAAACTAAACTATCATAGAAAAATAGGAAAAAAAAAAAAAGTAGAAAGCGTAAAACCTGCTGATGAGGATAATCACTGAAGTATCTGACCTCCCTCTGCTGCTTTTGTCACAGAGGCTCCTGACTTGCTGTTTGTGCTTGCCTGTGTTTTTGGTGCGTCTCAGTGATCCGCTTAATGTTACTAAAACAGGTGCCACACAGACATAGGCAAGTAAGCTTACTTCTTACTGTTCCGCCAAAGGATATGAGTCATTGCTGAAGCGATGGTTCATTTAGTGGAACAGTTAAACTAAAAGTATGGAAGTTGTCAGGGTTTCCAGTGATAACTATTTCCTTTGGATATTTTTTGTGTTATGGGCACAGCAAGGAAACTTTGGACTGTGGACATTGGTCTGTTAGGAATTGACCTGTAGTTGTAAGTTTAAATTGTGAGCCTCATAACACAGGTAACTGATTGGTAGTGGAAGTTGAGCTAGATTTGAACCCATAGAAGATTATTGACTTGATCTTTTAATCTGTCAGCTCATTCTTCACTCCTGTTTTCTGTTTGGATGTTGTAGTTTTGAGATGTTTTTGGAAAGGGTACTGGGAAAACTTGCAAACATTTTTCAAACAAAAGATGGTTTGTCTTCATGGCTGGGAGGGTTCATTTGGACACTTGCTCTGAATTTTTTTTTTGTTTGGAAAACTGAAGTTCTTAGAAGTTAGATGGCCTTGGCTTTCTTTGTTCTTTCTTCTGTCTCAGACATCTGTATCAGCTCTCTGACCGAGCTCTTTATCTTACTTGGCTTTTCTGTGGATGCCTGGAGGCCTTGGCTCACATTCTCAAGAGTGTCCACTGGTTCAAGAAGCCATCACTGCTATCAAATTACCTTGACAGCTGTTGTCTCATTTCATATTTGCCATCCCCTCCCCCTGGCTCCCTTGTGATTTTTGGCAGAAGCTGTGGCTATTGAGCAATAAAACTTGGATCTGAGAATCCTGTTGCTGGTGGGAAAATGAGATGAGAGCATACTAGTTAATGCCTTGCAACTTGACTTCTTGCTGATGTATAATCAGTAGCATCTTTATTTAAAAACAAAACCTACCACTAGCTACTTTGTTTGTGGATTGAGTGGATGGTTCATTTACTGTTCATCTGGAGTTGTACGATAGGTGCCGGTCTCTTAAAATAGCACACTCTATACCAAGATGTATATGACCAGACAAGCTCTTGATTTGGAGTCCTTGACAAACGCCTATGCATAAGGATGGCAGAACAGCTAGGATGCTCATGTTAATGAAAGTAATCCATAGGGCATGACTGACTTCGTCTTCATGTTAGTTTTACTGATGATCCTGTCCCTGCGTAACCTGGAATAGAGCTCCTGTAGTACTATTTAGTAGACATTAAAGATGACCCTATAAGAAGCAATTCCTCTTGCATGGATTTGAATTAACAAAATTTAGACAGAGCATTTGGGGGCTGCTCTTTTGTGTGTGTTTGGGGATTTCATTGCCATTCTTTTAAATGCAACCATAAAATACTTCTGACAAATGACGGAAATGGTGACGATCTTGGGACCAACCATCGTAAGAGAACTGCCATCTCTGTAAACCTCTCCTTTTAAGATGTTCTGTGTTTCCTTTGTCAGTTGTTTGAGAAGTTGGCTGATGCATGGCATGCTTTAATCTCTACTGATCATTCCTCTTGTCCCTGTTGGAACATGTCAGCAACTTAATTTTGTGTAACATACTGGAAAAAATAGGAAGGAAGGAGCAGATCTTAATTGGAAAGATGACTGACAGAAAACAATTAATGTATCCAGAACACTCAGTTCTGAGGAACACATATAGGAGAAGCATGTAAAAAAATTCTTTTGCTTGCAATGTATATGATTTACTAGCTGATAACATCAGTGTGAAATGTAAAGCTTGTAAAAGTCTGGCTCAGACCAGCCTTAATGCATGTCTTACAGCTCCGAAATTACTGTGCCAAAGTGAGAAGACTAGACTCCTACTGAAACATGTGCTGCAACTGTTTTGTACGTGTCTGCGGAGAAGGGTATTTTAAGCAGTTGCTGAATGGTTCTGGTGTGTGTGGAGTGAAATCATGACTTCAGTCAGTGGCTGTAAATTTGAGGGCTGGTACCTTGGGGCTCCATCCTGGTAGGAACTGGTGGATTGTGGCACATTATGTGGTTTCAGCATCGCAGGTGCTGTGGAGTCCTCCTGGGTCATGCTGAAGAAGAGTTGGGGATGTAGTGTGACCAGCTGTGAAGTCAAGGGGGGAACACTCAGAAAGCATAGGGTCAAAGAAGATGTCCTCTGACTTTGGAAAATCACAATTACATCAACATTACCTCCTGGAAAAGAAATAGAAGTAAAATAGAGAATGGATTACATTGAGGTGAAAAATGCATGAAGCGTGTGTGTCGTGTCGTCGCCCCCCCCGCCCCCAGCTGTAATGTTTGAGTTGCAAGGTGGGTTGCATGGGTTTTCTGTTGACATGTGGGGAAATAACTTTTTACTGACTTTTCTTTCCCCCCAGAGGAACACAAAAAACAATCATGAGGCCTCAATTTGGTGTACAACTTGATTAAAGTGGTTTTTTTGGTTTTGTTTTGTTTTGTTGTTTTGTTGTTTTTTTTTTAAAGAGAAGTAGTGGCAATTTATCTTTCCTGTCCTGCATCCCTTGCTATCCTGGCATTTAACACGGGTTTAAACAAGGTGCTCCTTGGTCCGATCTCTCCATGGAGATCACAGAAAACGCTGGAAGGCTTGAGCTTCCTGCGATCCCTGGCACGTCTTCCGTTACGCAGCTACGGTTATTGTAGCAGTAGGGGACTTGTTAGTTTTCCAACTGCAGTTCCCAGCGAACGTGTCCGCTCTGCGGTGTAGACTCCTGCATGTTCGGTGTTAAAATAGTTCTATAGCTTTCAGGCATCTTGCATTTCAAATATGGGTGGAGAAGCAAGTGTTGGCCTTTAAGGCAGGGGTTTCAAAGCTTTTTGATATCAAAGGCCATGTTGACAACTTGGCAGGCGCTTGTGGGCCTAAGTGCGTTAGATCTTTAGGATAGGAGCTGACTTGCTGCAGGCATTGGAAAGGATGTTTTGCATTGTTTAAATGTATTGTCAGGTGTGTTATGTCCTTTCTCTGCGGTGTGGCTGCTGAAATGTCTCCTCCTTTCGTGCTAGGCTTGGCTCACTTTCCTGTCAGCCAGGGAAGGGGTTAATTTGCTGTTACAGTCCACGCCAGCTTGTGTCTTGCTGTCCAGTCTCTTCTGCTTAAACCCACTCCCGTGGGGATTCCCATCTCCTGACCCCTCTGCTGCAACAGCTTGCGCTATGGCTGCAGAGGGTGGAAGGGAGCTTTTGGGGAATGTGTTAAGCTCCGCCAGCAGCTTACAGGGTGGGAGGAAGCATCTCAGCTGGGAGTCCTTCGTAGCCCTCTCCCCTGTGTTGGAAGCGGGTAGGGTTCTGCAAACCCAGGAAAGCAGCCAGTTCTGGCAGGGCAGAGCTTGTCTATCCTGGTCAAGGTCTCAAAGGTCTTACCAGGTTACTCGCTTGTTGACTGTTTGAAATACCAGCATGTGTTGCTTCCGCTCTGTTCTTGTACTTTCCAGCCTTGCTGAACGGCCACTCTGCTTTCTTGCATTGGGTGCATTAGCTTCATTGGTTTGCTGTGGTATTTGAGCATCTTTGGATGATAGACGAAAATCTTACCAGTACTTAATGAACTATGCTTACATCTATAAGAAGGTTTATTTCCATTTCCTATGTGAGGCAAGTGAAGTGCAGAGGTCAGTGCTACAACACAGTGCAGAAAGATAAATGCAATGCACAGAGATGTACCAGAACTTTTCTTAACACCAGCCCTGTTGCAACCAGTGTAGCTATGACAGCGTAGAGTGCGACCAGGCTAATTGTTTGGATCCTTGTCTGGCTCATGGATAGAGCTTGTGACTCGCATTGAGCTCCGGCTGCACCGCTGGCTCAATTGCTGGAAGAAGCAATGCTGGCATGGATGTTTCAGCTTTTAAATGCAGTCACAGGTTTTGGTCTGAGGTGGAAGTGTACGTTAAGAGCTATGTTGTTTTGCACGAAAGACTAAAAGACAAATCTGTAGCAGTGCAGAGGAGAAGCCAGTTCTCCCCACTCCTGGTCATGTGCTTTCACCACAAAGACCCTGTTTCTTCTTTTACTTAACTGAAGAATTCCATTAGATCAAAAGCTAGTTAAGGAAAATAGAGCCCCATGTGGTCCTGTGTGGTTACTTAGGCAAGTGCTATTTTTAGGAATCCCGGTTGAGTAAGCCCTGGCTCTTGCTGCTGTTAAAATCCATGGAAGCAAAATTAAAACTTCTACCTTCATCTCAACTGCATGTAGGCCACTTGGCTCTAGCCATCTGAGTTTTTTTTCCTCACTTGTGCCTCCCCCAGCTCGTTCCCTGCCTTGCGGGGATTTTTGCCTTTCCAAGTGAGAGTTAATCAGTTCCTTGGGTGTGGGAGATTTGGATAAGGCAGGTAGGAAGTAACGAGTTGTTCCCATGTGAGGATCGTTATCAGAGTTGTTAATGAGCTCTTGCCCTCCAGTCCTAGGGTTCTGCCTAACTCTGCTCAACTGCTTCTCCTCACTTTAGCTTCTGTGGCCCAGTTTCATTGATCTGTAGAAGATGCTCCTTACCTGCTTCTCCCCTACCAAGAGCAGGGAGCCCAGGTTTGCAAAATCTGACGTGTTTGCAGCTCTGTTTCCTTGGTGCTGCTGAAGAAAACTTCTTGCTCACAAAGTTTTGTATACAGACCTGCTTGATCCGCCTTGTAGGAGCATGGGCGGGGAGCACGATGATGGAAGTAAGACAGTTTGGTCTTGAATTAACATAGAAGAATCCAGTTCCTTTTCTGGAAACAGTTGCCCGATGGTGACCAGATTCCTCTCCACAACTTCATGCCCCGGCTTGCAACATGTAGAGATTTCATTGGTTATTTTTGTGAGTATTTTTCTCTGAATCTGAGTGGAAAAGCAGCAGAAGGGTAAGGTGGAGGGTATGGCAGGAAAAGAGGCTCAAGCCTGAGAAAGCTTTGTGAGTTCGGCTCCAGGGAAAGCCTGCTGAACCTTTTTGAGCTGGCTGAAAATGTTGAGAACTGCAAGCAGTACTTTGTTTGATTCATACTCTTTGTACAAGTTTCTTCTCAGTAATTTTTTATTAAAAAAAAAATATTGTGAGGAAATCACTCTGTCACAAGTCTAAGTAGAAGAATAAATTTGTACGGGCCTGGAGATTTAGCCAAAGGACTTGGTTCAGAAGTGAGGCAAACAGTGTTTTGAGTCTGAAGACCCTATGTTGGCTCATAATTTTCTTCAAGTTGCATGATCTCTGCTTGAAGAATTCTTTGTCTAAAAACAGCAACAACCACACCCCCACACCCCCTGCTTCTGAAATCTTGTGTCAGGGCTAAAATTTGCTGCATTACCAGGTGGTGTGGAGAAGGCATAGCAATATTCTGTGAAATATTTGAGGTCCTTTTAAATGCAGAAAAAGTTACTGGTGACCTTTTAAGCTTGGTTGACATTAGCCATTTGCATATGTTTCATGTCAGTCTGAGGTGATGGGAAATTAGTCAGGGAAGATATTTGTGTGTGCTGGTGTAAATGCAGTTAAATGGGCAAAGTTTTCATAATATTTCAGTTTTTTCCATTTAGAGACCTGGCTTGAGTTTGGCTGGCAAAACAGTGACCTTACTGATACAAATTGCATGTCCCCTCAGACTTTGTAAGCCCTAGCTAGGAGTGACGTAGAGGAGCCACAGGTGACTTGAACTGAAGCAATGCCCTAAAACAGCATTAGGAAAGTATTAGTCTCGAGATAATTGTGAATCAAAACATCCTTGACTGTGCACTAGAGTATGACACAGACGGTGCTACACTTGCTGTATCTTTGGTAGCATTGATGTGATTGTGTCAATAGACAAGGCTCGTGGATGTTTAACAGATATATAAGGATCTGCTGGCTAAATGATTCCTCTTCCACATATATGTGTAGTCAGCTCTTCTTTCCCCACCCACAGTTGCTATAGCTGTGACAGTAAATCACTTCTGTAGAGCAAGAAGGTCTTCAGATCAGAATGTGAAATCCTCACATGTAGAGGAGTTGTTCTTGTGGCTATTGGGGATTGTACTTGTGCCCCCCTTCTGTGCTGGGAACCTGCACTCTGTCCCAGGACGTTGGCTTCCTACTATTTTGCTTCGTGTCCTGCAATGCTTTTTGCACAGTTGGGATTTTGTTTGGAGCACTCGTGTCTATAAAACTGTTCTACCTAAACTCAACTTTCTGCTGAGTATTTCTTCACAGACCCCCCCAAAAGGAGGATGTGGTTATTGTTCCTCAGGGCTAGAATCGTTTTCTGTCTGGACAATTTGAAGGCTTTATGGCTTCCCATCACAGAATGGAAGCCCAAGTAAATAATCCCAAATTCTTTTAAAAATGTGGAATAGATAACACTTAGCTGCCCTTCACATGGACTCTGGGGATCAGAAACAGCATCAGTATGTGAACTGCTGCAAAGGTCAACTGTACAAAGCTATAGGACTGGGAGCCAGGAATTTTCATCATAAAGTATCGATCCCTTTCCTTGCAGAAGAGGAAATTGAGGTAATGTCTTGTTACTGCAGAGTCTCCTTGCTGCAGCTTAACTAAAGAACAGGTCACAGAATGGAATTAGAGGGATGTAATGTCCCGTGGTGACAACCACTGAACTGACTGGCGAGACGTGACATCAAGTAAACTGAACAAGCATAACGTTTCTCACTTGTATCCTTCTAACTGGAGAAGAAAACGTGTGTTGTGATGTTTTCAGTCTGTCAAACAAACTAGTTCTGTAAAAGCGCTTCATTCCCTGCCTCCAAACTCACGCTTTCTGGGTAGCACTGCAATGAGTGACTTTGCTAGCTAGCCTGCAAGTCAGCTTTTTCTGTTTTTTTTGTTTTTTTGTTTTGTTTTCTTTTCCCCTAAAAATTTTCCCTAATGGTATTTTCCAGTGATCTTTTAAAAATTATTCCTTACATCCCAAAACTGTATTTTGTGTGTTAGCCTTGGGTGTGGTTTTCACCTTAAAGTCCTATTGGGATATAGGATGGTCTAGGTATCACCTGTAGGGTGTTTTTAGTTTTAAGAAAGGTCCTATTTTTAAGGTAGATATTTTGCAAGAGACAAGTGAGAACTGCATTTTCAGAGCTGTTAAATCGCAATGGTGTTTTTAATTGTTTTTTTCTGGTGGAAGTTTTTTGAAGAAATAGCTGTGGAGTATTGCCATGTTGTGTTTCAGAGCATTCAAAGCAGAATGCAAAAGGTGATGAATACAGATGCCCAAGAGCAGTGGGGTTCGTTCAGTATCATATTTGACTTCAGCCAAAGTGAGTAGAGAGGGTTAGTCCCCAAAGAGTTGCCTTTAAACGGCTAATAGCACGGCTAGTCTTACTTCACTGTGGTCCCATGTTTCCCCTCTGAGGGGAGGGGGTGACTGTGATGCTTTTGAGAGTTGCAGGGAGTGGGAGAAGGCGTGCAAAAGAAAGGCACTGTAAGAAACTCGCAATGAGCAGCAGTTCAGCAGCAGGGTTTTAACGCTTGCATAGCCACTTATGGAGTAAAGCACCTGCAGCTTTTATTCCCCAATAGAGGAAACAGTGAATATTAAGCAGAGAAGACTGTGTTGAGAATTACAACATTAAAAAAGATCGCTGTGCTTTGCTTCCTCTATTAGGCAAGCTGTGCGGAGGGAGAAGCTGACTCACACCAACCTGTGTTACAGGCTGCTTTGGGTAGAGCAGTCAGAAAACTGTGTCACTTCAGCCCAAGAGAGCTGTAGGAACAGAATTGTGATAATATACTAAAATTACATCAAAGGCTCTGGGAGATTTTAATGAGATCAACCCCATATTTATTTTCATGGTTAGGAGCAGAAATAACTGAGTAATGTCATGGAAATACTCTGGAATGAGGAGATGTAACAGCCAAGACTCTCTCTAAGCTGGTCAAAGGCTTTGTTAACTCCGGGCGGGCTGCTTCAATGTAGGGTATTGAGAGCTTGCAGGTAGAGGGGTTAGGCGGAGCGGAGATCTGGTGGAGGTCCCAAAGTGTGAAAATCAGCTGAGCATGGCGGAGCGCTCCTTGCCTTAGCTCTTTGCATCATCAGCAGGGCCGACTCAGCGTTGCTTTGGGCTGTACCCTCTCTTTACCCTTATGACTCCCTTGTAGTGTGGACATTCAGTTAAAATGGGCTGGAGCGGCTTCTGAGGGTGGTTGGGCCCCAGCTCCCTCTGCCAGGCTTGCCCCAGCTCACCGCAGCAGGACCCCGCTGCTCCCCAGGGCAGTTCTCTGCTCATGTTCTTCTTTGCAGAGAGCCGGGTACTGCAGTGAGGTAGGACTGCCAGTCGTTTCAAGGCTTAAAATTTTTAAGGGTGCCCCATATTACGGGGGAATTGCTGCTTTCTTCATAGCCCCCAGAGGGTGTCGGGGACCAGCGCCAGCTCACCATCCTCTCCTGTCTTCCTTCCTTCCCCAAGCTCTTTCCAGCTGTCAGCAAAGCTCTGGGCCTCTTCATACACACGTGCCTGTGGCGTGTTCAGGGTGCTGCAGAGGTCAGTCGCTGAGCTGAGGCTGTAGAGTTGTATGTGCCTGTGTCGGCAAACTACTCGTAATGGTTGGGTTTAAGAAGGTTTCTGCATATTCCCTTGCATTTCCATACTCTCATGGGGCCACGTGTGCCATTGCTAGTGCTGCACGCACCGTGTATTTGTGCAGGCAGAAGCCTAAATATTTTCCCCAGGCTTTGCTGAAGGAAAGAGATATTTTAAAAAATGGCATGCATTTGTTTTATTGGCTTTGCCTAAAAGGAAGGGAAATGTTGCTCTGCTGGTCAGAGGTTTGTTGGAAGCAGGGCTGCTGCGTGTGGGTGGCTGTGCTAGGTAGGGATGAACGTATCCGATCTGGCAATCGGTGTGCTGCAACTGTTAGGTTGCCTTGCGGCTTGTGAAGATTATCTTTGTACAGTGTTTCATTGGCAGCGAAGGCCTTAGGTACTGGAGCTTGGGCCCTGCTCCTGTAGTTTTGGGGAAATGCATCAGCTCCCGTTGGACTGGATGGTGGATACATCCCAGAAGGAGTAGGGAAGTCACAGACTGAATCAGCAATGAATGCATGTGGCAATACATTCGCACCTCCCAAATTAGTATTGAGACAGTGGTGGCTTGCAAAGATGTAGGAGCTGGAGCAGTGTAGTCTGTTCCTATTTGGAAACAAGATGAGGGATATGAGAAATAAAGACCTTTCAAAGTGGGAACCAGTTTTCCATTCCAGGTGACTAAGCCAGGAAGTCTTCAGTAAGATTATTTCTTAAGAAGAATTTTTAAGGTCCTGTTTGGAGGGGAAAAAAAAAAAAAAGTTCAGTATTTTCTCTAGCATCATATTACTGCCATTCTACTGATATTTAGACTTGAACCTCCATGGTACTTGAAAAACTAAATCTCTTTTCCTGTACTTATCAGTACCTAACAAAATCTCAGAAAATTTACTTGGTTTTCTTGCCTCAATCTCAAATGCTTTCCCTCTTGCCTTCAGCCATATAGCATCCGCCATACTAACATTGTGCTTTCTTCAGAGCGAATTATATTTGGAAACTTGAGAGGCACAGGGGAGTTGTGTGTAGTGAAAAGTCCTTTTATAAATTAATAGAGAATTTGCACTTAAACAGTCCTCAAGAACTTTGTTTTTTTAGATGCCAAGAAGATGCATATATTTTAATGTAGGAGGACAGAGTTCAGCACATCCTTTCAAGAAGTTAAACAGCCAAAGAGAATGCAAAAACTTGTCTTTAGCCTTGCTTAAGTCAAAGGAGAAAATGTAAATATTTTTTCTTTTTTTTTCTTCTCCCTTCCTTTTGGACAAATTTCACCTTGAATAGGTGAATTCTAAAAGCCGTGCAAAGAAATCCTGTCTCTCTTAAACTAGCTGTTCATGGAAGAATGCTACTTTTCTTTCAACAGGCAAATAGCTTGGAAAATTAAGTTAACCAGATACAAAAATCACTATTATTCCACAACTGAAATTGGCTAACAGTCAGGAATCCTTTAGGCTTGTGAAGGTGTCATTTATAAAAGTCTTCACTTTAAGAAGAATTATTTCTCCCACAATTGATTAACTTCTGGTAAAACTACCTAGACTTAGATAAAACCTGGGATCATTGCAAAAGCTTTTTGACTTGTGAACATCTTGCAGTGTGTGGGGACTGTCTTTGTGGGGACAAGACCGCTCAGTGCCTCTAGAGTCTGCATTTCAGTTCTGTGTCTCTAAACTGCTCCGTGGTCCTGGGCTCCCAGTCATCCTGCCGCCAAATTTTATTGCAGGGTTTGACTTCCCTAGGAGAAGTCCTGGGTTTGTGAAAGATGAGGTCTAGGCTCTTCTCAGCATGGCCAGAGCATGTTCTGAGAGTCAGGCTCTGGGAGGGGTGGGATGGGGATGTCCTTGCCTCACAGTGTAACCACGATTGTCTGCATCCTCCATAAGATTATGAGAGAAAACTTGTAACTTAAGGTTCGGTCACCTTTAAGGTCTCAGTGGACTTAATCTTGTGTGTCTTTTACTGGTACTTTCCTTTCTTTGTGCGTATAGCACGTTAGGAAGGCATGAGACAACTCCCTGATCGCTTCCTCATGCTAGAAGTGATACCTGATGTTGCCCCTGCTATGCTTTACAATGGCAAACATTATACTCTGAATTATACTCTGCTGGGTCTTACTGAGCTGCATCTCTGTATTGCCTAGTGGAGGGCCTGTGATACCTCTCTGCTGCCTAGGGTAAAGCACTTAACGTTGGTGTAAAAAGAATAAACAACAGACACTCTGACAGAGAATGAGCAAAGATGGGGAGGCAGGAAGCTCTCTGAAATGTTACTTGGCTCCAAATATGCAGAATCTTTATGTACCTGATTCCCATGGACTTTGAAGGGAGCAGTGCATCCTGAAGTGGGTTTGCTGCTAAGATGTTTTTGTGGTGTGGTGTTAGCCCAGGTCCTGGTCTTGTACATAGCCACAGAAGAGAATTCCCTCTGAGGACTGGATTGTCCTTACTTTGTCCTCTTCAAAAGCAAACGCTGTTAGACATCATAGTCTGACCCTGAAATGTTACTTTAATCTGCCTTACATCAGAGAGGAGATGCTTTTCAATTTCCAAAATGCTTTAATTGCCTTCTATATTGTCCTTTCGTGGCTTAAATTGAACACTTAAACATATGACTACCAAAGAGTGAGTCTCCAGGCTCTTTAAAGTAGAGCATGAAGGTTTTCTTCATGCTGAAAATGCAGCGTTACTCTTTGATAGAGGATAATAAAATGTGACTGCCTGAGATGAGCAGTTGCTTCATCGTGCATGAGAGAGCAAATCAATTTTCCTCCCATTGCTTTTCCTCTTGGGAGATAACATGCCAAAATAGTCAGTACATTGCACTATGAAGGTTCAGGGTTAGACAAATTGTGTGCTGAGGTTAGTGGGGTTTTTTCTTTCCCTTTTTTTTTTTTTCCCTCCTTCCACTAATGGCTCAAATAATTTTGCCTTTGGAAGTCCTAGCATAGGATTTCAGATGTCCTAAAAATACATTGTGAGTTTACTGCTTCACTAAAAGGTTTTTAGTGTTTTTTTCTTCTCTCCTGTCATCCCAGACGCTTTTTTAAATTTGGCCAGCAAATAAGAAATGTGGCTGTCTTAAAAGGTTTAAGGTGCTTGTGGAGAAGGTTTGGCTCAGCTACGTATGTTCTGTTCACAGAGAATGTCTTCTGGAAAACACAAGTCTTTCGCATTTTCTAATGTTAACAGTACAGGATTATACTGTTAGATGAATTATTAAAACTGTTGTCATGAACTGGCAAACATACCATCCCTCAAGGAGAGGGAAACGAGATACAAATCATTTTAATCTGTCAAATTTTGTGTTGTAGAAAGAGTAATGCAATCTAACAAGAGTCACTGTGAGTTGTAAACAGAGGTAATAGGAGTATGGAAGCAATCAGTGCACGTTTAAGAAACCAGGAAACGTACTGAGCATTGTGATTGTGTAGGACTATGGAGACCAGGGTTTTGACAAGTGATGCTTTTTGGTTGTTTCTGGTAGTCCAACACAGCAGTAAAGCTAATAGGTTTTCAGGAATTGCTTAGTACTTGGAGGACTAGCTCTCTGTGAGGGGTTGGTTTGAACAAGCAGGATAGCATCTGAAAAATATGAGCCACAGTACTAGAAGGGACTTTCTTGAAATCTGAGAAACTAACTTGGCCAGTGGTACAGCTACCTGCCTCTGTAACTTGGTTTGTTTGGGTTTTTGGGTGTTTTGTTTTTTCCTTCCCAAAATAGCCCTGCTACTGCTGTTTAAAAAAGGATAAAATAAGAAATCCTCCTTACAGACAACTTTTTGCTTTACCTGCAGTGGACAACAGTTTGACTGCAGCACAAAGTTACAGAAATGTCCTGAAGTTCTCGGGGGGCGGGGGGGGAAGCATGATCAAGAATACTATTGCATAAAACTTTAGGTTATGAGAAGGTAGGAGCTAAAAGCAGACAGTTTGAGTAACTGTCACATAGCTACTCATAAAAGCTCCTAATTACCAGTAACTTCTATAGATGGCCAGAATGCCACTGTTATGCATGTGGATGTCTGATTTGTAATAATGAAATTACAACAAAGTGTGTCACAGATGTTGGTACCTTGAAATAACACATTTAAGGCATTGTCTTGGATTCCTCTAGAAGATGTTTTGCACAACACAGAGGATGATTTATGAAATTGAAAATGCTGTACAGGAAGCGATGTACAAAGGCTTCTTTTTTGATGTGTCAATCACTCTTGGCTTTGATGTACATGTGTAACCAGGCCTTCAGCTGAAGGGAGACCCCCTAGTGAGCTGCAAACACAAAACAGACTTGTGGTTAAGCTACGTTTAACCTGTCCTGGCTCTCTGGACCTGGTAGGCAACAGAATGCTGCTGATTCTCAGATGAAGCTCAATTTCAAAGAAGGCTGGGAGACTCTGTGAAGGCTTCAGCCTGAATGATGCATGCTTAACAAAAGTTAAAACTAGCTGGACTTCAGGACCAGAATCTGGTGTGTCATAATGATTCTGTATATTGTGATATAATCACATCTGTTGGAAAGGTGCAAAGTGAATCATGCAGGAGTCAGAATTTGAATTGTCTTAGAAAAAATCCATCTCTTGAAGACTGCCTTGTTGGTCTTTATATGGTAGACTTGCTAAATGTGTTAAGTGACATCATTTCAGCTGATAGTCACACAACTTTCTTCTTAGACTGAGGGAGAGCAGCAGGCATCACCTGGTTTTCTTGTGCCTCAGGTTTCATATAGACTTTTTTGAGGTGAAAATGAAAACATACCTAAGCATGAGATGGAAAGATGTTAAAGAATGTGACATCTATTTAGTGATCCCTTTGTGGTCAAAAGAGCAACAGCCAGCGATGCAGCAAAAGACAAGCTCTGCTACCTCCACTAAATTGAAGACTTGAGACATCAGTCAAGTGACTTGGCTCAACATAAAGCCTACTTAAAAGAGCTTTCACTTTCCCAGATTATTGCCAAATGTCTGTTTTGAGGTATCTGAAGCCAGCATAACTGCTGAAATGGGCTGTGGACTCATTAGTCCATGGGCAGAAGACAACACGTGTGTGTGTGTATTGTCTATTAGGCTGATGGTGTTCCCACCTGCTTTGGTGGTGCTTGGTCCTTCTAATCTGTTTGGAAGATCCCTGGTGGAAAGAGATCCTAGTGTGACTCCCAGTACCCTGTCTGTTCAGTCAGCTTATCTAAGTAATTTTTTTATGTTGCCTTCACCAGAGGGAGACCAACACAGCATGAAGATAAAAGCTGCTCTGCATCTGTTTTAGCTGTAGTCATTAATTAGAAACTGATGAAACAACTTCAGTTCAAGGCTGATTGATTCTTCTTCATAATTCAGGCATCCTGAATACAGAAGCACTGCTGCTGTATAGCCAAGTAGAGGACGCAGCTGCAACTAAGATAGCTGGGTTTGTTCACACAGTGATGGAGGATTTATACAAATTATTTAGATGCTGTGCTTCTGGTTGCTTGTGAACAGAAGCTCTTGCAGGGATTTTGAGAACCCATGCTTTATGTGTTTGCATGCCTTAATCCTCCAAATGCCTGATGTTGTAACTGTGTGCTTAGAGCCTTGGCTCTTCTAAGTGACTTCTACAATTTGTTACAAGTGACATTTCCTAAATCAAAATAATTTTGAATCCTGGTAGTGCGGAGGAGATTAATACATCACTGCAGTTGGTTTGGTTTGTGTCTTACTGAGGTATGTTGATAAGACTGCTACTGAGCCTTTCTGGAGCATAAGGACGGAATTGAGTACGTGTCTTTGTGTCCTGGTATGCCTTTTCTGAGTACCCAGTCTTTGTGTTGAAGGTCTACCTTGTGTGTCTTCACAGATCTGTCATGGTGGAGATAACTCCATCACATGCTGTCTAATTACAGTGATGCATTCAATATTTTCCATCCCTTTGTAGCCACACAGGAGGGGAAGGTAGACAGACTGTCTGGAGGATAAAGGAATCTCAGGCTTGGTAGTTGGACATGGCATGATGTTCCTCTGGTGCACCTCCCTTCAGCCCTGACTTCTCTCTCACTGTCTGTCTTCTATCCTTGCACTCTGGATTTAGTTGATGAAAAGAATTTGCAGTGGAATGAGGCAGAAGTGTGGAATTACCTTCTGCGTCCCCAACAATGCCACTGAATTTTGTGGCCTGTATTCCCTTCCTGCAGTTTCTCTGGTCTGCAGAGGCATTTTTCTGTTTCTTCAGCTATTTACCAGAGTGGGACCTCTGGACTTCTGAGTTCAACTAGACAGGAAGTGTGCTTTTTACTATTGGGTGTCAAAATTCTTCTGGAGAAGGCAGATTGGGAGAGATCAGGGGATATCCTATGAGGATGCAGGCACAATCGAGTTTGATAAGCCATTATCTAAAATAGACAGAACCTGTTGTCCTGGGGAACCTGTCTGTTTTCACAGGCTAGAGAATGGGTGCAGCTACTGAAAATGTGGGCTTTAAAGATAAGTAACTAGGCTTGATCCTTGCATGGGTTATGTATTGGTTCTATTTCAGTTCCTTCTCAGAGATACTCTCAACCTAGTGTTTCTTCCAGTTCTTGCACCTAAAGTACCGTATAGCAATTTCTGACTTCAAATTCTTCGTGTCTATGAAAAATATAAAAGCAAAGCCAGGAATCATCTGGTTTCTTTAAGCTGGGGATAGTCCCCCAACAACAAAACCATTACTCTGAGCAATCGTGATCTTAGTGCTGGTTCTTGACCAGACTAGAAGCAAATATTCACCTGCGTTGCTCTAGCATGCCACTTGCACAACACTCAGCAGCTCTTGATACCCCCTTGCACAATGCCTGCTTCAGCAGGACTGTGTGACCTCCACCTGCCAGATGATGCATGGATTGTCAAATGGGAAAAGTTGTTTTAATGTGTTCAGATCTCTTTTGAGAGAGGTGGATGTCTAGCTGTGCAAAGCTTCATGCAGCTGCCTAGGATTGCCAAAGGAGCGTTTGTGTTTGTGGCTTGCTGTGACTTATCAGACCACAAATGTTACAGTTTTGAGAAGGTCAATGAAAATACATAAGGAGGGTTTATGCATGCCAGGCTGTTGTTTTCTACATAGTTTAAATGTCTGGAAATGCTGTTGTGGATTGTAATGCCAAATTGAACACAGCATTTAACCTAGGAGATCTAATCCGCTGTCTCTCACAACTCTGCCAAACCATGTCAAAAGTCAAGTGTGATCAGTCCAGTTGGGTAATTCATACTAGAAGAGTTTGAGTCAGATGAGGGTTCCTCAAGATGTCTGAAAGTGTCCCTACTTATGTTTCCTCTCATTTTTTTTAAGTGACATTAAGAAGCTCTTGGAATAAGATTCTCACCTAATTCACTTCCCTGCCTCTTTCTAAGACTAGATAAGAAGGGAGCACAGAAACTGGCACACTATCTCCACCTTTGTTATTTAGCTGTGCTGATACTTTTAAAAGCATGCATTGGAATTTTTTTTTTTTTTTTTTTTTTTTTTTACTTTTAATGGCCATTCAAGCTGTCCTAAGGGCTGCCAGTGTCCAGTGTGGTACCTGGTGCTCACAGATATCATGTCTGCTCTCTGCTGCTCTTCTTGGCGGTGCTCACAGATATCATGTCTGCTCTCTGCTGCTCTTCTTGGTGCAGAGACATAGTCTGCAGGGACCACAGCTTGCAGATGCACTTGCTGGTTCAGGCAGAAATCCAACTCATCTGTTGTCCTTCAAGATACTTTCATAAAGGTGCTTTGCTGGGTAAGCAAAACATTTTTCTGAATAGGCACATATCCAGTAAGCACCCAAAGCCACAATGCAAAGGATACTGTGCTGTGGTAAACAGTCCTGGAGGTCAAGGATGTCCTTCAGGTGGACATGTTCACAGCTCTGAGCCTGCAGATTGAGCAACTGCAGTGAGTTCAGGTGGTTACCATAATGTGGCAGGAAAATTCAGCACAAAACCCAAACAAAACTTTTCTTGGGCTAGTATAGAAGAGCAATGTGACTTAAGATGCAGTGAGGAAAGCTGCCTTTTCCTCTCGTTTATTTTAGTCTGTGCTGTTATTTTATCTGTGTGGTCTCAGTAGTACAGAGGACAATCGAGGATTAGAGAAACTGTACGCCAATGGTTCCTTCTGTTGCTGAGAAGGAACTAAATCCTTCTAGGGTTGCTGGGCCAAGTAGCAACAGTGTGAGGAGACTGTCCTCTTCTTATTTCATGTTGGTTTCTAGCATAAGTTTAGTTGACCTTCCAGGGTGGATGGGAGATGTCATATCGTGTATCGTTTTGTATCTTTGAGTTGAGAACCCCGTGGGAACTGGGGCTTGTTACACAGGAGGAAGACTAGTGGGAAGCTTCATTTGGTGCTGTTGATGTCACTCAGAGGGCAGGCTCCGTTCCTTGGCAGGAAGCATGTGTTTGACCTTTCACAAAGCTATGGTCTTCATGCTGGTGGTCATTAATTCCATTCCTTTTAAGGCAGTGGTGAGATTATCTTGATGTCTGAACCTTCCTTGGCTCCTGCTGGATAGCACTGACCTGGGTGTGGTCTGGAGCCTGTTCATCTAAATGTAGCTATCTTCTCCTGGCAGTCCGTGGAGATCCGGTGTCCGTTCTTGTATTGTTTGTTCTTGTCAGCTGTCTCTGTAGTTGTCAGGTTGTGTTGACACACCTTTCCTCTTCGCTGTGGAGAGATCTAAGCAGCTGTGGCCTTGTGTGTCTTCATTCTTCTCTCTGGTGATCCCCACAGGCTAGTGTTGAGTAACTCTTCTGCCCTGAGACTGCCTGATGCCTTTGCTGTGGTACTGTTGTACCTGAAATCGAAAGAGGTGTGTAAACTAGACCTCTCATTGAACTGCTCCCTCTCCCCTATTTTGAAGAGGAGGTGCTCTAAAATTCATTCCTCTTAAGCTCCGTTGAAAGCTTCTTCTGTGTTAGATGTATTGTATTCCTTGGTTTACTTGGCTAGCTGGCCATCTAGGGATGCTTAGCTGAAATTACCCTGTGGAGTGTGCTTCTCCTGTCCTATATTGGAATGAGTCTTATTTGGAAACCGATCAAGCAAGTTGTGCATGTAGAGAAAATGGAAGTTGGTTTAAAGCCTGTTGTCAGGGATAATAATTTTATCTTTTCCTCCAAGCCATTGGCATTCAACTGTCCGTTTCCCAGCAGCAGTCCCTGCACAGCTCTGACATGGTCCTTTGTCCCCCCAGATTGTGGGTCTGGTCAAAATGGTAGGAGGTCAAGCCTCAGGGTTTTGGTTGGCAGAGGTGACAAAAACTGGCACAAAGACAAGCCTGTTTTGTTTAAACTACATGCAGCAGTCCATTGAAATGGCCGTGATACCGAAGCATTTGTCATGGTGAGGGGGATCTCCTTTTGTTTTTTTCCTATTCGCAAGATTATCTCTTGGTATTTGGAATTCTTCCAGAGCTTCAGGTTATTGTGTTCTGTGTATAATTATGTGATAAGGATACCAGTTAACACTGCTTCCTTAGAAACTGACCTCTGCAGGGTCTAAGTGAGGGCAAAAGTGCATTTTGCATGTTTGCATCCTGTACAGTGCAAGTAGTTTCTGATATGACTTAAACAACTGAGTGGCAAAGTGAAGGCTTAGAGTACAGCTTGCCTCTTTCATAGCAATTGATGCATGTGAGAAGTATTTAGAAATTACTTCAAACTTGAGTGAAAAGCTGCTGATGTGCAAGAAGACACCTGCCCTTCTGTAGTGGCAAATACTTGGAATCCTGTTCCTTTGGGGTTATCAGTCTCTGACTGGTCATTGCTAGAAATTCTTTGGTGGCTATAAAATGGTGTAGCATTGTAGGTGCCTTGGCTAAAGTTAGGAGGAAGCACCCCTATTAAATTGTTACCATGCTAGAAAGCAAGCATCTGGGCAATGTGCTTTGCAAGTACTGACCCTACTGACTCAACTGTCCTTATTTTGCAAGTTCAAAGCTGATAACGTAGATGCTGACTCTGAGTTCCACAGAGATTACTCAGACATGATTTCTATAAATCATCAGATAAAAGTGATATAGTGGCTATAAATAAACATGAATATATTCCACTTAAAACAGAGGAATTCAAAGTTTGAATCCAATTGCTTATCTTGGAGCTTTGCCAATGTCCTAGGTAAGTCTATTTAGAAACGTTAATAAATATTGCAGGTTTAAATTCACCTTTAATCCTGGGTACAGGATGGAATATGGGGGTAGGGGGGGAAGCAAGTTGCAGGAGCTTGGGCATTGCTTGGAAGACATCTGCTTATTGGGGAGGTGGAAGAATTACTATGGGAATATACAGCTTCTGTACTGTAAACTGCCTGCGTTGATTTGGTGATGAAATGCACTGAATTCGGGGCAGGGTAGGAAGGGACCATCATATCCTCAAGGGTTTTCATGGAATTGCATGTGCAAATAATCATCCCATCCATGGAAATGATGGGGCTTAATCCTGCCACCAGACTTGCACAGCCAGTCAGACCTCCCATAGGTACAAAAGAAGGTGCTCTTGCTCTGCAGACTTCTTAATTGTCTTCAACTAAGGGTGTCTGAAGTATCTTTCTGCTCTAGGTTTTGTAGTCAGTCAGCTCCCTTTTCATCCTAAAAATAATGCAAAGAAGTAACTCATTCTTTCTCTTTTGTCTGGGAATAAAGTACAGCATGCAACTTAAGTCTTAATTTTTGGTGGGTGTTGTTCGAAATCAGGTTTCTGCCAAGCAGTGTCCAAACTTTTTTCTTGCCAAATACACTGAACTCCATAGGCAGCCTTTGAGTAGCTCATCAACCACTAACCTATTATAAAATATGCTGACTAGTGAAGCTAAGCTGAGGGAAAAATAAACTCTAACTGGAATTGAATGTACTTAAGAATAATGAGGGATTTCTGTTGATTTGTTTTATCTGTTTGTGTTATACAAGAACCGTATCAAATCCGTAGCAATGTCACCAATTTGTCAGACTATTGATCATCTGCTTCACGTGATTTCCTGCAAGCAGAGCAAGAAGTGACTGCAAGGTCACTAAAAAGCAAAGCAGTCTTAAATTAAGTGATGACTTCTGCATAGTATATGATATTAAGGAATGGGTTCATGTAATAATTACACTAGAGTTCAGAATGGAAAAGGTCTGGCAGTCAACTCTGCAGGTTAAAGATGTGTCTCCTTAACTTACAGCTTGACTATTGATGATGAGGGATAAGCAGGGAAAACTGACCCTCTTTAACTATTTATTCCTTCTCTTTATCCTATAAGATTTCTTTGTGGCTTCACTCTGGCCTTGTTGCACAGTGAAACACTGCCTGCAAACCTGTATTGAGTAGGAAGGTGGGAGAGGGTAAAACCTTGTGTTGTTCACTTGTTAGGATGTTCTCCAAATGATTTAAAAGCTTGTCTCCAGCAGCTCTTCCAAATTGCTCTCATGCTTCAGTGGGAAGTTCAGTACTGAGGAGGGGAAAAGAGCTGAAGAAATATTGAGACTTGCATCTATTTGCAGCACTTTCGAATAAGGGAAGTTTCTCTGTACTTCCAGTTTTCTGCTCTTTCAGACCACTTGGAAGGAGTTACGTCAGTCATGCACATGCACTTGTTTTTAGGACTGGACTGGAGTCATGATCATGGTCATATTCTGTTGGGGCAACTTGCAAAATAACCCTGCTTCGATATCCCACATCAAATAAGAAGGCATATCTCATGCAATAAGTACAGCAAATCTCCTCGCCTTCTTTTCCAGCAGGGCTGAAAATCTGCTGTGACAGAAGCCTGTCTGGTAGCAAAGTAATTGTATTTCTAGCAGCTAGGAGACTGGCTCTTTTGGCCTCTCTTGCTTGGGAGCCTGGAGATGGTCTGATTTTTTGTTGGACTTGAAGGCAAAATCAATACTGATCTTATTTTAAGATTGTGCGCAAGAGAAAGGAGGTGATGAATCTCCCCCTTGATGCTTCTGGACCGGTTTCATTTCCAACACGTGGGTTCTAAATGCAATTGGTGCGGGAGCTGTGTCGAAATGCTCTGTTGCCTTCTGCTGCAGACATCCTTGTTTGCTGAAAAGGGTTTGTTAATTTTATGCTTGTGAAATTCTTGTGCTCCTGAGAAATAAAAACAACACTTCTTTTTTCATTGGATAATGAGCAGTGGGCTTGTGTGGATACTTAAATGTTAAGCCTTACTCAGTAGGAAATGAATGTAACAATGCTATGTCTTAGGCAAGAGGTTCCACCTGTTATTTTCCCTCCATTGCCACAAATTCCTCCTCTGGTAGAGAATTAAACCTGGTCACAGTCATAGCCTGTTGTGCTAGGAGGCCTTTTAGTCATAACTGACATTGCTGTGGTGACAATTTATGTCATGATTCTCCAAGCTTATGCCATTTTGACACCCCAGCTCACAAAACACACTTACATGTGCATGTTTGGAAAAGCTTAAAGCAGCTTGTCTTCATGAAGCAATGGTTATTGATTAAAAGAAAATGAAAAGAAGTCCTAATGTTTCAGTGGACAAGATTAACTTCTTAATTGTCAGAAATGGTTATTCTTCCGAAGAGGGGGATTTATCAAAGTCACTCAGCCTATGTTGTGCTTGAGGTTAGCTCCATGAACATGCACTACTTGCATCTGGTCTGTTGTCCCTGTTGTATGTCCAAACACAGCGGCTTGTTCTTGTGAATTGTTTGAATTTTGCAAAGAGTTATGGTTGATGTTATATCCTGACTCCTTTTCTTCACCCACCAAACACTCAGCAGCAGCACTGAAGTACAAATCTGACCCCTCAGGAGCACTGTTGCTTTCCAGCTTGGCAATGATTGTACACAAGCCAGAAGGGAAATAAAGATGACCTTTGAGATTTGATGCTAATAGAGCATTGTCCTGACCTTGTAATTCCAAATTTCAGAACACATACCTCTAGTCAGCCTCATCATTAATTGACACAATTGCTGTTGGTATGATCTAGCAGTAATAATAATCTCATGATGGGCTGGAACATCTCTGCTAACATAACTGCTAATTGATAACTCAGTTAAGCAGAGCGCTACTGCGGGGATGTGTGCTCAGTGAAGCATGTCCTGACACTGACAGCCATTTGTGGTTGATAAGAATACTTTGCTATCCCTGTATATGAGTGCGTGCTCGCATTCACTTCTCTTGGTGCCAAAATTGCTTAAAAGGGGAGCCCAAGTGGGAGATGATCCTGAAGCTGTTGTATTTTCTCTTTGTAGATTGATTGCTCAGTAACATAAAGACAGCAGATACTAATGTCTGCAAACATTGCATTGAAACTCTTACCTGTACTGATCTTTATAAACCAAATTATGTTCTAGTTACGTATGCTGAGCTTCCAGCAAGGCACACCACAGAGCTGGTTGGCTTATTAGTCCCAATCACAGCCTGAGGAGTAGACTTCCCTAGTGTACAGACAGCAGCTAAACTGTGCCTTGTACCTGGGAAATGCAGCCGTCAAACCAGCTTGTCAACTCTTCCTGGAAAAAGCAACATTTAGATCAAGTATATATTCTGCACATCACATCTTGATGTGTCCTGCCTGATGCGTTGTGGAGAGAGAAGCACATCCGACATGCCTTCTGCATAGTGGCTGTGCTTGCTCAGCTTGCTGCTGCGAGTCTGACCACAGGTGATGGCTGTGCTGAAGTTCCCCAGTGTCCCAGTGAGAAACCTGGGTGTGGGGGATTTTTGTGTTTTGTTTCATTTTTCCTGCTTGGGCTGTCCCTTCGTCTTCCTTCTCAGGTGTTGTGTTGGGGAGCAAGGTGTTCTAATTTTGTGGGGAAAGGAAAGGGGAAGAGGCAGAACTGTAGCTGGTTTGTCAAAAAGTACCCGGAGTGTTTAAGCTTTGCTCACCATTGCACTATTTGCTGTGCCTGGTTACATTCCCACAGCTTAACCAAGACTGTAGAGCTTTTATTAGTAATTAGCTCGTTGTGGCTTTAGGGCTTTCAGACACGAGTAGTTGTTTTCATTGGGGGTATTAATTATGAATCACAAACCTGTAAACAGCTATAGCCAAGAATGTGCACGTTTGCAGATACGACTGTTTTGCTGTTCAGCCCTGGGTTAGCTCTGCACTGCCCTCATTGTTGTTGCAGAGAAGTGTATGGAAAACATGTTTTTAACCTCCTAGATGCTATTGAGTTCCTGCATAGCAGTCTGTAAAACTGTGGGAAAAACAGCCCGCTCATTTGCTTTCTAAGCAATCTGGTTTAAATATGATGGTTTGAACAGGTTGAAACAAGGACTTTGAAAGCCCACTTTTCAAAAGGCCCTGCTTTTAAGATCTTCTTATAAATACACTTAAAAATTATTTTACTTGAATCTTTGGGGGGTGGGAGAAGTGTTTGCACAGGACAGTCTTACCAGCTGAGCATCACTGGTGCTGGCTGTATTCTAGTGTTGTTTTCCCTGATTTTCTGCAAGCAGCAGTACCTGACTAAGAAATCAAATTAAATTATCTTCCTGTTGAATTTGATAGAAGATCTTCTTTTTAATTCAGTGGAGCTTAGTTTTTCCTCTCTAATGTGGGACAAGCTTGCTCACCGCTCAAAGAAACAGGATCCTTGTATACTGGGGGTTTTGGAAGGCTCCTAGTTGCCTCTTGTGGCTGTTGAGATTGAGGAAGGTAGAGTGGATGGCAAGGACTCAGGTTAGAGAGCTAGTAGAGATGACGGGATATCTGGATTTCTGCTGTGGAAACAGTGTCTGACCATGTGGGATGAATAGCTCTTGACCACTGGATTCATCAATGAAAAGGAGAGAGGAAAAAAAAAACCACCCAAACAACCCAAAACAGGAGAACTACTTTTTATAATTCTCTGGTCATGAATTGTGAGAAAGCCAGAGCTATTTTAATGCATGTGTTGAGTTGTTGATGTCTGACAAAAAAAGCTGCTGTTTGGGGAAGAATAGTACTACCCTTTGCTAGCTGTCCTTTTGTCATGAGAAAAGCTGTATCTTCCTCTCTTAAACCCCGCTTCATGTGCAGTCCATGAGAAGCTCTGTTTGTGCTAGGCTTGGGTTTTGAGGGAGACAAGAAGAGTAATCGGTGGTGCTGGGCTTGCTTTTTTTCCCCAACAAATTCCCTCCTCCCCTCCACTTGCTCTTCTTTTGATTTTTATGAAGAACTCCCAGTACCTGTCTAACCACGAAAAAAACCCCAACCTTGACAAACTAATTTTGTAGAGGTAATAAAAACTGAATCATAAGTTGGCTTTTCAGAAGTAATTTTCTTGGGCAAATTCTTGAGGCACTTTCATTATTGCTAATTTCCTTTCTTTATATGTGTTTTGTAGTGGGATATAGGAGGAAACACAGAAGGTATATGTTAGATAATTTGCTTTTTATTGCAAGGTCTTTGTTTGCTGTAGATTTATGTAAAATGATGGGGGAAGGTATTTTATCCAGTCTTGTCTCCTCCCCTTCCAAGTTAAGAAACAGATGGTCTGACCTGTGTAAGGCTTGAAGTGTTGGAATTGGCATCAGTGTCCTCTTAAGGATTATTATTAAAAAAACAAAACCCAGGAAGCATAGTGTCTTCAGTCAGCGTGAAAGCTGGTCTGTACAAAAATAGCAGGCTCACAATATGTGACTGAGATGATTCTCCTGACCTAAATAAGGAAAACGATTACCTGATGTTTGGAATGTGGCTTTGCTTCCAGTGTTTCCTCTTGCTGTCAGGCAGTACTCATACCTACCTTCCCTTACCCCTGCCCATCAGCACGCACTTCTCAGCAGTGTTGCAGCTTCAAATAACTCATAACCTAAGCACACCTAAGTCCTGACTATTAATTGAATGGCAGCTTGCAAGGTAGTTGTTTGAAATGAGGCTGGTTTGATAGTTATACATGCACCGGGGAGGAAACTGATGGAGTGTTGTTGATGGTGGAAAGTATCTGCCACATCTAATCTAGGTATAGATGGCTAACCATGATTTTAAATTAAGCCTAGATTTGTTTCTTTTTTAAGTTAACGTTTCCTGAAAATAAAGGTAAGCTTATTGCTATTCTTGATTACAGGCAGTTAGATTAATAGTTCTTCACAATGTGATGGAGCCCAAGCCCAGCAGAGAATAGATTTTTATTGTCTTCTGTAATGAGTGTATTGATTCCGGAGAGTGAAATTGCTGATGAGGAAGAAATGATCAAAACTGAAATCTGTTTAACACCTGTTAGGTTTTACTGGTGTTTTCAGTTAATGAGATTCTGGTTTGGATTTCAGAACCAAATCAAGCCTTCTCAGTACAGCGTAGCTAAGGAGTATTTCTGTTGTAAAACTTGTGCATAACTACTGTGGTTAAGAGAAAGGAGCCCCATGAAAATATATCATAAAACAGTGTACTTTAATAAAAAATGAAGATGTCAGCCCTGCTTAGCAAACCCTGGTGGAATATCTTTGGAGTGGTCGTTGTTTGCATTTGTCATTATGCTTCTTGGTAGTCTGTATGGATGTGGTCATTGCTTTTACTGAATTAAATTATTGTAAGTCTTGCTTCTAATTTTTGCTAAACTTTTCTAACCTTGTTTAACCATTGCTGTCTACTTGGAGATGTTTGACCTGCATTGGCCAGTGGCTAGCCTACAACATACATTTTGAGCCTGCATTTGCTCTTACCACTAGCAGTACGCTGCAAAAAGGAACAGGAGAAATTTTGTGGGCTGGGTTGTTCTATTAATAGTCAGACATCACCTTGGCCTATGAACTGAGCTGCTGGGGCTGGAGGAGCATCCTTGGGAAGGCTGCTGAGTGCTTGCTGTGTGCTCTTACTCCCTGGGCATCTGCTGTTGGCCGTGGGGAGAGAAGAGGTTCTGGGTTGGGGGATCTTTGATCTCACCTTTTACAGCTATTTCTACGGAGAAACCTCTCAGCTCCGCTTAAGCTGAAGCTGTAGGCATAACTCTACTCTGTTATTGTGGTTTAAAAGTGATGTTATGTGCTTGTTAAATAAGGCTGTGATAGCAGTGCAGGTGGAGAAGAGGGGTGGTTTGCTCATTATTGCTGCCTTTCTAGAGAACGTGGGAATTAAATAAAACTCCACAACTGGAGCAGTAATAGCTGCTTCCTGTCCTTTCTGATGCATCTTTAACCTACCGTAACCATCATGCTCTCTTATGACTGAGGTCTGTCATGCCAGTTGTCATGTTTTTCTCTGTGCATGCCACCTGTGGACAATTATCTTGCCTGCAACTGCTTCATCTGTTGGCATTTCCTTAAACAAGAAAGACTGTGGAAAAGTGTTCATTTTGTTGCTGCGTCCTTTGAAAAAGGAGTATCTGGCACATCTCTAACTGAAGCCAAACAGTTGTTGAACAGGATGAACATTGTTTGATTTTGCTTATGTTACCATATTTGCTACCCTGAGCTGTTACGCTAAGAGCAACATTGGCTTTTGATTCTACATGGCAGGCCTACACAGGCAGCTAGTGTAGTGGATAAATAACATGCTAATTGCAACAGAGCTTGACCCTTCAGCAGAAGTGGAGCCGGCTGCCTTGTGCGTACAGGGAGGTAAGAGTTTCCATATAGGCAGTTACCGCAGAGGAGTTAATGAGCTGTGAATGCACACCTACCTTGCTTGTAGTTCATTGCTTGTGTCACCACAACTCTTGTTGGTGTAGCATGCATCATAACTTTCTCAACTCTCTGATCTTTTGGGTCACATCTGCGCCAGTGTTCCACTTACATGACTGACTATATCATCACACTTGTTTGCAAGAAACACAAATGTTTGGTGTGACTGAAAGCCAGTCTTAATTTTTGGTGTATATATGAGAAGTCCCTCTTAACCCCTCTTTGTCAAACAAGCAAACCCTTTTACCTGAACTTCAGTCATGTTGCAGTTTTAATTTTGTTTTGTTCACCTTTACCTTAGGATAAGAAGTCTTACTGAAACCGAAAATAACTTCCCTAAAGACATTTAATGCAGATGTTTATCTGCTACTCCAGTTCAGACCTGGTGACAAGAAGTGAAATTCTTGCTCCTACCAGTTCATATGATTCTGGTTCCTAGCTGCAGAGAGACGTCCACAACCATGATGCATTAACTTTGAAAGGAGAGGTACAATTCAATGCAGTTTGTTTTCATCTAGAAGCATCTAGGACTGTTGGGGTGTATGCAGTGTTTATTCACAATGATGTCTGCTTGCATGTGTGGAGGCTTTCAGATTATTGTCAGATCTATGCAGTATTTTGAAAGCCTACTTGTCCAGCTTTATAGATTATGTTCCTGTGTGTCGTTTTGCTGGGGGATTTGTATCTTTGGGGGTGTGGGGCTTTTGCATAGTTTTTGGGGGTTTTTTTGCAAGCAGGTTAGTAATGAGAGGATGCTTATGGGGCTAGGGAGTAGCTTTCCCGGCAGAGCTAGTATGTTCTAATGAATCTTGTTCATGGGGTGTTCTTTAATCTCATCAGGCTAGCTAGCAGGTCTGGCTTGGCAAAATTAACTATTCCGCCAAGGTTTTGAAGTCGCTAATGTGTTTTTCCCTCTCTTAACTAACCCCATTACATTTTCTGTAGTCTGATCATGCATTTGGTGAGGCAGCAGTACAAATCTGAACAGGCAAGTAGTTCAGCCATTGAAGAAGAGCAGAACCCAGAGTCATCTAGAACAGGAAAGGCACAGAGTGTTGAAACCAAGAATGCTTAGGAAAAGTTGAAGGGTCTAGAAGCAGGTCTGCTGTGGAAGGCTCACAAGGAGATAGAGCTTTTTGTGTCTGTGTCTTGAATTAAGCATATGACATTAACTTTCAAGGGACAATGAAAATGAGATGAAATTGAGAGGTCTTTCATTTTACAGTTGATGTGAGCTTTTCATTGAGTCTCTTGGAGGTGGGCCAAGGACGAACCATGAAATTCTTCAGCAGGGCAGGCTCAGCTATTTCTTCTGTTTTGAGGGAGAAATGGTTCTTATGTGCAAGGCTTCTGCTGTGGAAGTTCACAAAGCTTCACTGTTGCAAAAGAGCTAAGAGCATCCCTGTCTAATTAGCCAAAACACTTTAATCCTTCTGCTAGACTACCTGCAGATATGCCATCAAGCAAGGTACGTGTTGAACTTCAGCTATGAGTAGGTGTTTGGGAAAATTAAGAAGGTAAAGCAAGTATGATAGATTGTCCTAATGTACAGAAACTGAGTCCATTCCTGCCCTTCCCCTCCAGACCTTCAGTTTGACTCTTGCTTACTATTTAAATTATGGTGTGTCCTTACAGAATTACTAATTAATTTCTGCTGCTGAATTTACACCACTGTGACTGTAAGTACTTTAATGGGAGCTACTGCTGACTCACCTCTGCAACAGAGGAAAGATCCCCCCTGCAAGTATTCGCTTTCTTTTTGGAGGGCATCGCAACAACTGTTCAAATTTCAGTGGGAAGCTACAGTGCTACAATAGCTTCTACTTAATTTCCATAGTCGCTACTTTCTAATGCTAATTTCACGCTTGATAAATACAGTCCCTTGTTGCCTAGGCAACAACTTACGGCACAAATGTTCATTACTGCACTACTGGTTAATGAGTCTCTAGTGTTCTGAAAAAATTACAGCCAGAATTAAGTGGGTTTATTCACTTTAATCTTAAGTCACCCCCAACCTAAGAGACTAATCTGCAAATTGTTTCCAGTTAGAAGTGGTACCCCAGTGCACTAGTGGCAGAGTAACCAGAAGAACTTGCAGAAGCATTTGGTACAGCACTGCCATGGTAAATGCATGCATCTGTCTTGATTGTTCTTTTAAAGGTCTGCTGTTTTATGAGGATGACTTTGTTATGAACAGCAAAATATTTAAAAGTTTACAATTGAGATATTTAGAAATACACTTCTTGTCAACATTCATAATCTTTTAGTGTTGTCTAGCTTGGCCAAACAAGCCTGACAGTCTCTAAGCAATTTCGGAGTCAAATTTTTGTGTGCTGACAGAGCTTTGCATCCTGTCGTTCCCAAATTTATTGTAAAACAAATGAGGGCATATTTGATTTGATGTCTTGAGGCAACAGTAATATTTTCCGTTACGAACGTGTCAAGGGACCTCTTGCCAGTGCCTGGTTTTGCACCAAGTTCTCAGTTTCCTTTTTTTGTAGAAGGTCTCATTTGTAAAGATTTGTTCAACTTGATTCAGTTCACATGTAATTAAGGCAAGAATTCCTTGGTGCTCAGTTGGTTGAGAGGGGGCTCTGCTTGTTGACCTTTTCTTTGGTGACTCAGCATGGAGAACTCAACACTTCCCTGCCGGGCAGAGACCGTTGTTACCTTCTATTCCATTATTATTTTTCATTTAAAAGCTAATTTACTCTTTTGCCTTCAATCCCTGTCATACGCATTATTCCAGCTGTTAAGTAATATGAAAGTTTGTCTTTGGCAGGCTGCACATGTCATCTTGCCTTGGGAAATCAGAAGGGAAGATTACATAACAGCTGACAGTAAATTTGGCTCCAGAATGTCATTAAACTAATGAATGTTGAGTTTTCTTTCCCAGTGACAATATTTTTGAGTTCAAAACTAAAAAACTCTTTTTATGTGAAACCTAGAGTGCACATAGGTGAATGGCAGAACTTCAGGAGCTTTCTGATCCTACACTGTTAAACAGAACGTACTCCTTGGTTTAAAAATTGAAAATGCAATCCAGACATACAGAAGTCAGTTGTCCCTAAGTGCATATAGAGAAAGGCAAAATTAAAAAATTATTCTAAAGTTACTATTACAGTTCCCAAAATTTGATGTGGGTTGGTATTCACCCTCTGAAGGAATCCCAGACTGCCTATTTGAATACAGAAAAGCATTGTCTATCTTAATTTGTAAAAAGCTTTAAAGAAAAAAGGGAACCTTTTTCGGATTTGATTTTTTACAAACCAGTTCTATTTTGTTATTGTTGAAGGCTAAAGAATTCTAGGACATAAAATACCTAAGAAGAAAGACCAAATTCCTAGTACAACTGCTTATTTATTATATGCTTTTAAAAACTCAAAAAGGCCTTAGAATGAAATTCAGTTGCTGGTGCATGTATCTTAACTGAAACACAAAGCTTTGGCCTAGAATTGCTAAATTTACCTTTTTATCATTGCAGCTGCTTAAGCCTTCTGTAAGATGAGAGAAGGGGAAATGATCACTTTCATTTAGTTTAAAAGCATAGTTTTTTGTGAAGAAGCAGTTTACCACATCTCGTAACTCCCTCTTCCTTTAGTATTTATTGCAAGAATATATTTGGTTGCACAGGGTGCTGGATTTGTGCTGTGGCTACAGTAATGTAGCTATGTTAAGCGTTTGCTGTGTTAGAAGCTATATTTTAACTGCTGTAGTATCGATACAAGTCAGAATACATGTTTGTACAAAAAAAGAATCTTTCAGTCCTATGTTGACTCTTCACATGTTTGAAAATCTGCAGTGGACAGGGGCTTGGGCTTTTGTCCTGTGGGGTTTTTTAATTTTGTTTTGTTGTGTTTAAAAAAAAAAAAATCTCTTGTTTAGAGGGGCCTTTATTGGGCTACTGAGAAAACAGGTTTCCAAATCAGAGGAGAATATAGTAGGATGCATGGGTGCATGGCACTGCAGTAGGTGCATGGGACTGCTGTTCAGGATGCTGTTAGCTATAATGCACTTGATTACTCCTTCTTAATAGGAGAAACTTGTTCAACTCATAAGTCATGTTGTAATTTTTGTTGCCATCTGTTACAAGAAACAGAATGCTAAGGCATTTAGGGACACTTTCCCTTTTTGAATATATTGGATCAAAATTGTGATTCTGGTGCTTAAAACGAGCCTGTTCTGAAGCAAGCCACATGCATGATGTGAATAACGATGATACCATGCAAGTAGTCCATTAAACTACCAGTTTGAGTAGTCTCTAATGTAGGTGATTTGGATCTTCATGTCTGTGCATTTAACAACGCTCATATGAACAGAGTAACTTTGTTTGAAGTGGGGCCCTTTTTATTTAGCCCAGACTTTAGACTTTTCTTGCACAGCAGGGAAGTCTATTTTGCAAAACTAATCAGGATCCCAAGGCAGGTAAGATGGTTAAAACTCTTGTTACGTACTTACACGTGTACTGGCTAATGTAGCCCAGATATCAAGAGCAGATGATGGAAAGCACCAAATAAAAAAGTGACATCAAGGATAGCTGGATTTGTAAAAATAAATGGACATTTTAATGGATTGGTTAGCGTAATAAGCCTGATGCAAAAGTGGAGCCTATGTATGAGTCACAACCACTCTAAGAAGCAATGTATTCCTTTTTCAATTATAGGGTAATTTTCTTAAGAGCATGCCATGTTTTCTCTGAAAGCTGTGGCAAACTCTTCAGGGTTCCTGTGGCAGGGTTCCTGCTTGTTGATCTAATGGTACCTTCAGATTTGAATTGAGGCTCTTTCAGCAGAACTTGTCCCCATTCCTGTTTCTCCATCAAGAAACTGTTGTTTTGTGCAGGATCAAGGCAAGTGACTAATGTTCTCTCAAAATCTATTCAAAATCTGCTTAAAATTAAGAGCAAAATAAGCAGTACATGCTCCTTGTGGATAACTTGATGCTTGCAATCTTGTGCTGGTACTGCAAGTAGTACAGGAAGAGTGGGTCAAGCTGAGAACTGGAATTATATTTAAACCTGTAGGCAGATTTGATTTACTAGTTCTGCTTGCTTTGTGTGCATAGCCTACCCTGCTCAGTATTCAGAGGCAAAAAGTGTATTAACACTCATATAAAATACTTCAGTGTGGACATAGTGTTCAAGGTGCTGGCCAAGTGTACAAAATGTTTTGTTAAATGTTCAGGCCCACTACCTCAGGGAAAACTATTCCAAGTGTACTAAAGCAAGAAGGCAAGCTCTGATGAGGGAAGGGTGAAGAGTCAGCTGGCTAAGCGCTGGCACAAAGAAGGCTGGGGCAAGATCTTCAGTTGCAGAATCTTCTGAAGGAGCAGAATTCCTCCATGGTCCCCACTTCACAAGGATGCCACCTTTTCCTAGTAAAGTCCCTAAATGGCAGACATGTTCTGGGGTGTATCAGTAAGAGGTAAGACGTAGCAATCCCTCAGTGTTACCTCTTGACCACTGGCTGTGAAGAGTGTGCTGGGCTAGGTGGACCTGTTTTGGTTTGACCTTGTCCGGCTCTTCTGCTGGGGAGCTCCTAGTGGAGTGTGGGGACGCAGGCCGGGCCACGGTTCCCCAAATGATCAAAATTGAAAGGCAAGGTGAGATGGTCCTGCCAGAGCCCCACCTTGTTCCTGTGGGATCCCACTTTGTCTGTTCTCACCTTCCATGAGTAAGTTCATGATACTAAACCCAGAGTAAGCTATTCACTTATTTCTGGGTTAGCTTTCTGCAAATCAGGTGTCCTGACCCAGGAGAGGGGCTAGAAAATAACCAGAAGTGGCAACTTAAGGACAGAGATGTCAGTGACTTAGTGTCAACAGTGTCTGATAAGCACAGGAAAGGCCAACACTGTGCTGCTGCTTTGTGCAATAGCCCACAGCCCTTCTGTCAATGTGTACATTAGCCTTTTTGATAGACTTACTAGAATGATGTAAGTACCTTGAATCAAGTTTGAACCACTACCAGTCTCCCTGCAAGTTCCCAGCACAGTGTTATGTTAGCCTTTTATTTATTTATTTATTTATTTATTAAATTCTGCTCCGGCCAATACACTTCTTGGTGTGCCTTACTGGTGGGCGTTTTCAAGATGCTGAGTTAACACGTGTGCTGTCACACCTGCTTCACAAGAGGAAGCTGCCACAACTTCCAACTCTGAAGTTGAGCTGCATACTGTCTCTCAGGGAAGCTGTTATTGCTCTTTATACTGTGCTTTGGATGATGTGGGAGCACCCTGACATGACATGTTTCATGCTGGGTATAATTACTGATGGCAGTTTCTTTACTGTATTCTTTGATCATTGATATCTCCTCCTCTTTCCTTCCTTTTATCTACCATTGAAAATAAAAGCTGCCTTCAGCCATTTTCAACTTGTTAATTAAGTGCAGCTGGCAGAAAACCTGGTGATTTGGGCAGAGGTAGCTTTGCTGTTGTTGCTGCAATTGGAATGGCCGTACCCTGCTTCGGGAGCTCTTGGTTTGCATCTGCCAGGCTTGGAGCACAGAGTTCAGTCTCGCTGATGAGTGAGATAAAACCCTCTGCTGGTGTTAAACTGTTCCTGTTGCTTGTTCGTAGTGAACTTCCGATGGCTCTAATTGTCTAACCTCTAGGAGAGCTGTGTTCTGTTGCAACCATGACAGTTTTTCTTAAAACCAGTTGTTTTTAAGATGGAAGTCTACATTTGTCTTCTGTCAGCAGGCAAGATTATATTATATCCTGTTCCTATTAAAGAGCAGTGAATCCTCAACTGATTGAAAGGGGTTTCCCCTTTTAAGTAGCACTGTTCTGTCTCCAGAGCTTTACATGCCTGTTTCTAGGAAGAATGCCTGTTGCAACACATATTTCTAATACCTGCCTTATTTAACAACATGTGCTCATTATTTTCATGTGGGGACACAGACTGTTTCTTAAACCTGGTTAGGTATGCTGGTAATTAACTCTGCATTGAGCTTGGAGTAACTGTCTGGGTTTTTTTAATATGAGAATAGGCTGAAATCACATTTCCCAACCTTACTGGAAAGGATTTTCCAAACCAGGATGAAGGGTCTGGCAGTAATGAGGGAGGGGGAGGATAGCAGTAGCCGGGGGATTGCAGTGCTTATTTGGATCTGGTTGAATGGCTGAGTGTGAACTTGCATTTCCCACCTGCCCTGTAGCTGACCCTGTCCTGAAGCACAAGTGCTCTTTGGTACCTCTGGGACCAGCTCCTCTGCCCTTTGGCACTGCCACTGCTAGCACCAGGTTGATAAATCTGGGTGGCTGGATGAAGCTGGAGCCAGTCAAAGACGCACCTTAATGTCTTTGCCCTGCTGTGATGTTCCCAGGTCCTGTTGTGTGGAACAGCCATCCTGAGTCAAACCAGCAGCCTAGCTCAGGTCCTGTTTCTAGTAGCACCTGAGAACAGAAGTCTTGAGAATAAAAGAGCAAGATGTTTGTGTAGTAGTACATCCCCATGACACCTTCTCTACCTCCAGGCACCTGTGGCTGCAGGCTTTCCTGAAGCAGAAGCAGCATCCTTGTTATTTAGCAGCCTTCGGCTGTCTTCTTTTTCTTGAATCCATCCAGTTTATTCTTTTAACTCATTTATTTTTATCACCCACAGTATCCTGTGCCAAGACCTTCTCATCCATAGCTTCAGTACATGTGGCTACTTGCCTCCTTGATGTTTTGACCTTGCTATCAGTTCATATTCCTTATCATTTCTGCTGGAAAAGAGCATGAGCAATGCTTTCTTTGCTACTTTTTCCATGTCGCTGGCTTTTTTAGACCTGCAGAAGCCAGCATGAATCTGGAAGTGCTTATTCATTCAAACTGCTTATCCTGATGGTATGGTGTGAGCATATGATCAGTGAGAAACTGAACCAGCACCAGCTGAACCGTGACTCACCAGCTGACCACAGGAGTTGGCTGCTTCTGTCGGGTTCTTGTTCCCTGTTCTTACTTGGGTTTTGTTTGTTTGTTTGTTTGTTTGTTCTCACCGTGTCAGGCTGTACCGTGAAGCTTGTTTGACAGTGTATAACACCACTGTGTCCAGGACAGAATAAGGAACAGAGTATAATGGAGTCCTGAAGCTGCAGAGGAAGCTTTAAATGACAGACTGTACCTTGAAATAACCGTGCCAGAAGAACGGGGTGTCTATATTTTTCTTCCTGAGGCAGGCAGTAAAAGGCTTAAATCTCATCCATGAAGATTCAGGCTACATATTAGGGAAAAGTAATGATAGAGCAATGGAACAGGTTAATTAGGGAACTTTTGCACAGCTCTGGGAGTTGAGGACACTCAAGGGATGAGATCAGTGAGAAGATGGAAATGGTATCATGTTTGCCTGATTAGATCATTTCTCTCTGCCATTGTAGACCTCAGGTAGAGGCAGATATTAAAGGGGTGGGTTTTTTTCATAATAAGCTGCTCCCTTCTATTTGTCAGTGAGGCATATTTTCCCCCTGTGAGGAATCTGCCCTGAAAACTGTATCTCTCTATTCTCAGAGATAAAATAAACAAGGTTTGTTAACACCTTAATAAACTCAGAAAGTAGGAAGTGTTACATAGTTCAGAGAGTGCGAGCAGTTTACCTGATGATGCTCTGGTTAGATCAGCTTAATGCATTGCATCACAGATGTTTTCTCTGTAACCGTAATTACAATATGCTTTACTTTAAAAACACCAGAGAAATAGGACTTTTAGAAAAGCATTTAGGAAGGCAGGATTTGGAGGTAATCTAAAGTGACAGAGCTATCTTGGCTCAAGATAGGTTCAGCCTGCAGCTTGTATAGTGCCTGCTTCATTACACTTCTGTACTGGACAGCTAGATTCCCTTGTTAATCTGTGCTATTACCACTGAATGTGGGAAAAATGTTATTTCAGAAATAATTCTAAGCTGTGCTTTAAACAAATAGCCAAACATGAGTAGTTTCAGTATCTTAGGTAAACAGTACCCATTGTACTTGATTCAGTCCACTTGTAGTTACATGACCACCCTGGCTTGTCTGGCTGAATTCCTCCTCACCTCCCCCACTTATTAAATTAACATTTCTTTTCTGAAAAGAAGATAAGTACTATCTCCCTTTTTACTCATTTCCTCCCCCTTTCTTTTTCCCATGCCTTTTAATATCAGTGTGTGTTAATGGTGTGCATTAATTTAAAAATTCTTCTCCCTGCTTAGCCATGATTTCTTTTCATTGTCTTCCTGGAGGACTTCATTACTTGTCTTAAAACATATAGACCATGGACATAAGACCATAGATGAAGGGAGTATGACACAACTTTTAACAAGGTTTAGCTATATATTGTTTGACAGAAGATGGGATATTTTTATACCAGCAGTTACAGAGGGAGCGGAGTTGACTTTCCTTGGGCTAATCTTAAAAACCCAAAATACAGGAGAGCCCAGTGCAGAGATTTTTCGTGACTGCCTTGGGCCTAAAGCTAGTACATCCAATCTACTTGTGTTAATCTGCTGCTGTACTTAGGCTAATAAGCTGCAGGGATTTGCAGATGTGTCCTGGATTGAGTTGTCTCTGCTCTGTAGTCTGTTTTCTGCTTTAGACGTGCTCTTTGCATGTGCCTGATGCATACTTCTAGTCTGCATATAAGATCTGCGACTGGGAGTATGGTGCTGTAGGGCTCGTCTCTTGGCTGGAGGCAGGTGGTGATGATGATTTCCCTTCATTTCTTTCCCGCAAGACTTTGTGTCTCCATGTGGTTTTCTGATGAACTTCAAAGTGAGGGTTAAGTTCTGACAAGTTTTATAATTTATGGTTGTTTTCAGTCTCCAAAGGACCCTCTTCTACTTCCTGTCTTGAAGAGCTGGAAATAAACTCTCTGTGGGTGTTATCAGGTGTATTTGTCTCTTGCTTTGCCTGGCACCATCCTACATTTTTGGGGGTGATGTTTGATAGTTTTGAAACCAAAACAAGCTCTCGCTGACCGTTTCTGCTGTGTATTTTTACCCAGGGTACATTATTGTCAGGGCAACCCAAATGATGTCTCCTTTTTCTATCTGAAGTATTGTTCTGGTGAAAGTTGACACTGACTGTTTTATCTAGGTTTTCTGAAGAAACAGTAGCCTATTCCTGTCCATTCTGGATGTCTGCATAATTTTTTTTTTATTTTTTAAAAAAAATCATACTATGTTCTTTGTGTTTTTATTGCTCACGTTCTCTAGCATTATCCCTGAACGATGTGAGCAATCCCTGGGTACTTAGACCTCTGTTGAGCAACCTTTGCCTTCTCCGTGGATTTTGAATGTGTTCTTTGTAGTAATTCTGCTGTTGGGATGTTATTTCATCCTCTGGCAGCTACTGTAACATTAAGTATGTAAACTTCTTTTAGTGTCAGAGGAACACAGGCACTGGAAGCAGAACAGAGAGGTCTCAGATGCATGTAAGGGAAAGATGATGCTTGGCCTCTGCACAAGATAGGTTATGTTTCAGTGGTAGAACTTGCCTTGGACCAGATAAGTTCTGTTATCTCTTGAGCGGTTCCTGAGGCAGCATCAGACCACAGTACCTTTCCAGGCGTGTGGTGGTGTTGTTCTTGGGCTATTGAGAGCTCCCCTGATTCGACGTGTGTACTTGTTCTGCTGCTGCTGGGTTCACTACGTGGCATCTGAGAGCCATGCTGGAGGGACTGATCAAGTCAAGAGCCCAAGCCATCTGTGAGGGAACCTTTGCCACGTTTATTACAGCAGCATGGCTTGGCTACCCTAGAATAAGGTCTCATGCTGTAAAGGTACGGCACACAGGGTAATGACCTACCTTGGCTCCCCAGGGTACAGTCTCAGTGAGCTGGGGACAGGGCAGTAATATTTGACACCAGAGCTCTGAGGAGGCTTTTTGGAGCAATGGTTACCAAAATTAGGGATGGTGGAGGGCCGTTGGAGAGTGGAGAAAGATTGATCACATGAGAAGAGAGAGCAGACAATCAAAGATGAGGACACTGCGTTCAATTAAAGTAGAAGCAAAACTGCGAAGCTCTCTGAATTGCTGCTGCCTTCTGCCTCTCTCTGCTCCAGCTGCCCTCTGGCTCCACTTGGCTCCTCTCTGCAGTTGCTTGTGGCTGGGCGGAGGGAAGGTGCCAGGACAGCCTAGTGTCTTGTATGGAGCTGTCAGGTGGTCTCACTTGTCCTGTTCAGAGTCCGATGATAGCTGGAGTGAGATGCATAGCAAGCTTCCTTCCCTCCTACACACCAGTGCAGGGTTGTCCGTGCATATGGCCTGTCTGGGCTAAATGTGCAGTGCAAGGGACACCCTTCAGTGCCAGCAAGCATCTCTGCTCTTACTCGTTTTGCATGTGGGGTCATGTATATATAAACAAACGAGCCTCTGAACCTGAGGTGGTATCTAGCCTGACTTCACTGTGCCTCAAATCTTGCATGCATGATGTTTTGATGAGAATACTAGGCTTGAAAGATGTCTGGAGCAGACTGGCTTTAGTGACTAGCTTTGCAAAAAAAATATAGATTGGACTATGACCAAACTCCTCATTCTGGTCATTCCATTTCCAGGAGAAGTAGGTTAGAAGTAGGCTGGGATGAATGCATGCCTTGTCCAGTTCCTCCCCTCCTCTGCAGAGAGGAACTCTGTTTGAGGGGGAGGACATGGGATTACTGGAGCTTGTTAACTTTATGGGGAGAGGAACTGACCTCATTGCTAGCTCATCATGGGAAAAAAAAAATATCTCTAGCAATTTTAGTGGCTCTTTAGAAGGAATTTGGATTTGCTTTGTTGTCTAGAACTGTGCTGGGGGGTTGTGGCTCTGCCTCGCTTCTGCCAAATAAGCCCAGGATAAGTAATGAGCTCTTGAGGAGAAACCTGCCTGCAGGAGCTGCAGCAGCACTTCTTGAATTTTACTGTTAATATTAGATTGCTTTTTGCAGCCTTTCCCTTCCAGGTGTTTTGTTCCCATCTCTATCCTGCCTAACTCCTCCTACACCTTCCACTTTTCCTTGCATTTTCTATTCTCTATACCCTTCCCTTTAATATACTCCTGTTTGGTGTTTTCCAGTTGGCCATCGCCTGCTTCTGTCTTCTTAACTTGTTCCTTTCTGCATCTTACCTGTGTCTCTGCTTTTGTGCTATGCAGTACTGTTAACAGTGTGACAGGCAGAAAAACATGTGTTCTGAAGCTGTAACAGTGGTGGTTAAAAAGCTGAGACCTCATGTACTATCTATGACACCCACTTCACCCGCTCTGCCCAATGCAGCTGTGATCCAGCAGGTGAGCAGGGCTGTGTGATGCTGCAGAGGGAAGTCCTGCAGCATCTGTTGTGTGGCTAACTGCACAGAAATACAGCTTGGTGGAGGAGAAAAAGCTGGAGATCTCAGAAGGATCACAGTCCCAAGTTAGGGGCTGTAGGCATGTTCTACAGCACAAGAATTTAACAGTTATGACTAGAAATCCCTATAGTATATAATTTCTCCTATAATTGCTTGTGATACATCTAGCTCTTGATGAGTACCACCATTTGACAGCAGCTATTTTCCAAGGAGAAGGCCTGGCATTGTGTATTCAAGGAAGAAGCATCTCCTGCTGCGAACTCTGTTCTGGATCATCTGAACCACCCAGGATTTCAGTGTGCAAAATCTCCAAAAGAGTTTGTGCTGTCTGCGAGTGATCTTACTTGTGCTGGAGGAGCGCAGGACACCTCGGGAGGTGGGGGAAGCATGGTGAGAGCAGCCAGGCTGTCTTGGGAGGCTGCTCACTCCTCTTCCCCGCTGCCTTGGTGACACTGCAGTTAGCCATCAGGTATGTGCTGACACAGAACTAGTGGCCAAAAACTTCTTTCCCTTGCTCCTCTGTTAATCAGCTGTAGGTTGTGGCTGCAAACCACAGCCCCTGCTCTGGTTTGATTGGTGTGCAGCTTTCAGGGAGGGATTGCTGAAAGAGAAAAACAGTGTTAACAGGGGGAGAGGGGTGGAAAGAAATTCCTGTGCTTCCTGTTGCCTTAAGGTTTGTGGCCGTCTGACCTGGACCCGCAAGCCACCAAATGCAGATGTTCCCAGTCTGCTGAATCCCTTCTGGAGAGGAGCAAAAGAGGAGAAGGCTTCTTTCCATGGTGAATGGGCACCCATGGCTTGGGAGTGCTGCCATGTCCCAGAGGGTGCGAACCCAAGCGGTGCCCATCCAGCTTGCCTGCCTGCTCACTGTGGGAAGGGAGGGTGGTCTACGAATGGCATTGGAGTAAATTTACTGGAAAGAAGAGTTTGTTGGTTTTTTTTTTAAAGGCCACTTGTCTGTTAGTTTCCAGCTAATGGCTTTGTATAGTATTGTGGTCCTTAGCTGAGAAAGGTTGGAATGGACTCCTGACTCTCTCCTCTAAGTATCCTGGCCTGGAATTAGTTACATGGTTTTGGTGATGCAGTTCCTAAATTGCAAAATAGGATTTATCCTCACTGTCAAGGGTTCTGTATGTTATCGAGTGCCACTTGTTTTTGTCATGCAAAAAACAAATCACTATTCAGCCTGAATGAGATGCAGGAGATAAACAGTACAGATAGAGACATAAGTCAGGTCTTGGACTAGCTGAAAAGGAAAGGAATTTTTAAATGTTACAGAGATGCAATTTGAAAAGTCTTCTTAACAAATAAATAAAAATCCCACGCACCATTGAATTAGTGTGTCTGACCAAACACTGCTGATCAGAGAGTGAAAATGCTGGGGATCTGAAGGACCTACTGATGTCGTGAGATCGAGGCTGGGTACTCTGTGATCCTCTTGTGCTCAGGCGTGTTGGGTGCCAAATCTGGACTCCTTGTTCTGTAGGGGAGAGGTTGCACTCTCTGGAGTGGCAAATCCTGGTGCTGAGATTTGCATGCAGGGAAAGATGAGCTGGAAGGATAGGCCAGGGCTTGTGTGTTTTACTGACATTTTACCTTCACAATATGTGTTTGAGAGTTTAGAAGTGTCTTGAAAAGGCATGGAGGGCCATCAACGGCAGCTGCGTGGGATGTGAAGAGGAGAGCATTGTGCTCGAGGCTTGATCTGGTGAATATCCAAATGAAACTGCCATCGTCCACCTCCCTGGAATAAATAATTTATGTGAACAGCACCTTATACTTTAAGGTTAGCAGTTTCCGTTTCTCTGTGGTGTTGAGTAGCTGTCCTGTGACAGTCTCTGTAACCATACAACATGATAACATGGCATATTTTGAATTCCTACCTCATTAGGCTTGCTGTGTGCAAGAATATATGTTTGAGTGGTCTGTGCCCTTCCCTGGATGTGGTGGGCCCTGTGGTTGTGCCCAGGGTTGGATTTGGCTGGCCTCTGAAGGAACAGCACAACCATATGCCTACTCCCTTGTTATGGGAATAGGAGCGTGTGCTGCAGGAGGAGGTGCTGATGCAGACACTTGAACTTCAGTCCTGCAGTCCTCATGCTCCATGAACCTTGTCCCTAATTATACCCTGAAAACCATAAGGTGGAAAGGTGGTGTAATCCAGCCATTTTGTCCTGGTCTGTGCCTTGTAGACTGAAGTTAAGTACATGGGAAACACCCAGAAAATGGGGGAATCTCTGCAGCTAGGTTCTGACCCTGTCTTGCATGGCTTTGGGGAAGATGCTTATACTCAATGTTTCTGGTTCTTTCTCTGAGCTTTCAGTAAGTTCAATATTGGAGGTGCCTTTAACACTTAAGATAAACTGTTGACTTAGGGGAAAAGCCTGCATGCTAATTGCATTTTCTGGATATGTCTCAGCAATAACTACCTTAGAGGCTCTGCTCTCCCAGTTTACAGAGCAGAGAGCAGCCCCAAACTGCCTCCTTCAGCCTCGGTGACTCACGCAGAGGCAAAAGCTCTGCCAGTTCCTGAAATTTCAAACTCTGTTGATGTCCTTAGAAAGACGCTTAGGTCAGCGGTCACCCACTCAATCCACCAGCCAAATAAAAGTTGATTGCATTAAGAAAAGATTTTGTTGTTGAAAGGTCAACAGCAGACCGAGTGGGTTTTCTGGAAATGTGTTTCATACCTGTTCTGTTAGTAGCCTGTCTTTTTAGCCTTCTCAGGACCCTGCAGTTCAGGCCAAAAAAGGAACACAGTGTTCCAAGAAAATTAAGGAAATTGGGCAATGCAGAATGCTGATATATGCAACTGTCCCTCTGGAGATCTTTTTGATCATGTTAGCAAGGTAGGATTTTTTTTTCAAGTCAGCTTTGTTTCTCTCTAAATCTTCAGACTTAATTTTTTTTTTCCTGCTAGTCTAGTTGCAAAAATAATAACAGCTGTTTTGAGAGATCCTGCATGATTCTTCTGCTCCAGGTAGTCTAAGGCTCTCCGATATTTTGAAAATACAATGAATATTTATAATTGGAGAATTGAAGAAAATTCAGTGCATGAAATGACCATGGAAATGAGTCCATAGTCTGATAACTAGTGGCTCATTAGAGACGGCATAGAGAGCAGGCGATTGCCTACAGGAAATATGTGCTTGGATGGCATCCCAAAAAGATGCTAAACCTTTCCTGTGCAGGAAAGGCGTGGTGGCAGGGCCGTTATATTTGTTGGCATAAGTAGGTTCAGTGAAATAACGAAGAGATTTTGATAATGGCTAGAGGAACAGCCTGAAGGTGTTCTTGGTAGCTATTTTGGCTCATCACTTCTTGCTGGTTCACTGGTCATGTAACCATTCACTCTTCTTTGCCATCTTACAAACAGCTTCTTATGTTTGTGAAATATTTCTACATCCCTGCATAGATGCCTTCCTACTGGTTCTTCACGTTTTGGTATTTGTCTTATCCACCTACTGCCATGCCGTAACACAGAATTATTTTGAATAGCTTCCTACTCTAGATGGTGCATTTTCACCTCTTTCTTCAGTGACTGCAGCAAATTTTCCTGAATGCTCCCCTGTTTTTCTGATTTTACCCTCATTCTTTAGGGAATCTTTCAACGTGTGGGGCAAAAAAAATTGTGCAAGAACAAATATCCATGACCTGTTCCTGACAGCTTTTATAATTTTCTTGTATGGACAACTTCTCTTAATAACAGCCTGTTCTGGTTAGTTTTGACAGGTTGGAGGCAAAAACTCACTGTTCTTCTGGGAAGTCTCCTGGTAAGATGGGGCTGTTTGCTAGTGAACAGCACAGCTGGGCCGTTGAGCTGTGACACATGCTCTGCTGGCAGGAGTCAATGATGTTCATTTAACAGTGTTGAAGATCACTTTCCTTTACCAAATATCTCATACTGCTTCTGACTGTTGCATCTTTCAGGAGGAGGATGAAGCCCATTCTGCTCCGAAGGGCTAATGCATTTGAGCTGTGAATAGTAAATTCTGGAGATTAGTGGATGGGTTTAATACCACTACTCAACCCAATCACCTCTAATCTTATTACAGTGCTCAGCTGATTAAAATGAGTGGTGATTCCGGTGGGGATACAGCTTTCCCTAACCCATTTGCAGGTCTTCATGGCCACAATTTTGTAAGCTGCCCTATGCTCCTGTGAGGTGCTGAGCAATTCACTCCTTTTTCTCTGTACCTCACACAGTTGAACCTTTCAAGAAATTAGTGTGTGAGCATTGCTAATAATAGTATTTAATTGACTGGAATTGACTGGCTTGGATTTAACCTTCCTACTTTCCTATAATAAAATCCTTGTTAATCAGAATATGTTCCCATGGTCTGTCTTGTATGTTTAAAATCCTTAAACAGGAAAAGAGGAAGGGAGTGTATTTGTCATGGGGGAGAAGCTCGCTGACCTGACTGAAATCAATACATCTAGAAGATTAATATATTTGAATAGCAAAAGAAACACTGCCTGTGCTTACTTTCCTCTTCTATTACTAATGATCCTGAGATATAACTGATCCGATTGGTGCCACAGCTGTCAGGAGAGAGTCCCAGTGCTAAATATTGCAGTGCAGGTGACAACTTGTTAGTGTGAAGTGTGACAATGTTCATTCATTAGCCAAGTACAAATATCTCTTGCATAGGCTATAAACTTGCAAGCACCTGTGTGAACTTAAGGCTTTTCTATTTTCTGGTACTTCTCTTGTAAATGCTGTTCAGTGAAGTTCTGTTCTAAGATAACTTGGTATTGGTGCATTGAATAGACAGAAGAACATGGGTCTGGAGAATAGGAGACTTACCCAGGTTGATGATGAATCGGCTGTAAAGTGGGAACTGAGCTAGGATCCCCTGACTCCTGTCCTTCATTCTAATTGCTGGACCATCCGTTCTTCATTTTTTATGATTGCACATATGAACCCAGCTTTGAGTCACTTTAATCCTGTAGAGCTCATCTGTTTGGGAATTTTAACTATGACTGATATCCATCCCCCACTTCATTTCCAAAAAAGCTCATGGAATTACACATTCCAGTCTTTGTAGCCAGAGCTGTGCTTCCTGCAAGCAGCCTGGCTTCTGGGAATGTGGCTCTCTGTGCTGCCCAGCCCTCCAGGAGAGGGGAAGGGCTCTTCCCTGAGTCAGAGCTTCTATGGGGTTGTGGAGAGGTTCAGTTCTCTGATTTGTAGTGACCATCCCTCTTGATGCAGGAAAAAAATCATATTTTTCAACAAAAAGACCCTGAAAATCTCCCAGGGGTCAGTACCATAGATCGGTATTGGGTATTGCCCTATTACCATCATATTCATGGAATGCTCTGCCACCCCACCAACACTCTTCTTTTCAGTCTTAAGAGTAGAGGCTAATGGAACAGGTATTAAACAGACTTTCAAGATGGGCAAGGCTAAAATTTAACCTTTTCTGTCCTTCCTTTTCACCCAGAGGAACCCAGCCTTCTCTGAGCAGTCAGACAAGTAAATGTCTGCCCCGTTCCCTGAAACCTCTGCTAAAGAGAGACCGAGGGTGTTGAATGCCATCTTCTCATCTCTCACTCAAAGTCAAATGTTTTCAGAGTGTTGTAAAATGCTACCACATTCTTCACATCACCTTTGCCCATTACCTCAGTTCTCTTTTGGAAGTGGGCTGTAGATGTCTGTATGTCAGTCTGTGGGTAGCCATGCCTAATATCTCCTCTGCAGCAGAACTGAATGAGGCATGTTTGGGGTGTTTTTTTAAAATTTGTTGGATGGATTAAATTTAACCTTTAATCCAGATGGATGCTGAATCATATCAGTCATTGTGTGTGCCCAGCAGTTTTACCCATGTGTGTGTATGCACACACACGGTGTGTGATCTTGCATGTACACTAAATATGTTTACGTGAAGGGTTAAAGGTTTCTTTAGTAAGTTAAAAATAAATTCACTGCAGGAGTTATTGCTGTCTTTCACCTTGCATAGTCTAAACCACCCAGGCCTTGAGGAGCAAGTAGTTTTCTTCTGGCTGATAGAGAAGAATCAGTCTTCCAGTGAGATAGCTGTCTGATGCCTTGCTCTGTGCAGTGATAGAGTTGTGGAGAAGCTTCTGGTGAAGTATGCTTTCGGGCACTGCAATTGAAATTATGATAGGCAGGTGTAAAAGTGACCCCTCCCATACAACTAAGATGATGTGTTTGAACTTGGATTTCCCAATTGCAAGGAGATACCTGTTGCAAGCCTTAAAGGTGCATCCTGGACAGCTCTACTATTTCCCTTGTACCTTAGAAGATTACATTAATCAAAGGATTTGTTGCCAGAACTGAGCTTTTTGCCAACTGCTAATTGCTGGGCACTTTGGAGCCATGATCGCAGTGAGCTGTGGCCCACTGGTGTTTCACCATTGTTTCTCCAGGAGGCTGACGTAAAATTAACCAAGGGAATGAGAATGAGGGCAGCATACTTGGGAGAGAAGGGGGAATTATGCAAAAACCTGGCAGATTTTCTAGAGAAGAGGGATCAAACTAAGGAGCTTTACCAACACGCAGCAGTGTCAGGGTTGCTGACCTCCGCCAAGATATATGCCAAGTCTGTGGCTGGCTGGCTGCCTGCCTGTGGTATTGTTCTGATGGATTTTTCTATATAAAGCACTTTTTTATTAAAGAATGTTTGTATTGCATTCAGAGCAGGCTGCATAAATATCTATTATTTAAAAAAAATTGAAACTCAAATCTTTCATGTTGTACTTAAGTAGGATTTTTGGTTGTGATCTAGCTTATTCAAATAGTGGTAGCTGTCTTAATGAGACCTACATTCATTAAATAGTCCAGGTATCCTGCTGAAGTTTTAAAGTCATCGACTGAATTTGTAGAGGTCACTGGCTGAGTGTTCAGAAACAGAATTTGTTTGAAGTGGTAAAGCAACTTTTGATGACCATAACATCATAGGTGGGTACAGAAAGGAATACAGAGAGGCTATTTCAATTTCTGAATTTTAATGACCAATTGAAATCAAGTTGGGAATTGAAAAAGCAGGGTAAAAAAGTAAAGTCAGTCCATCCATGAATAAAAGAGCAGAAGTGAGATGATTGCATCTGCTAGTTCTAAGAGCTGATTATCATATACTTCAGACAAGTTCACTTCCTTCCCTACAGATAAAACCTCCTCTTTGATGGAACAGTTTTAAAATGCAAATCATGTCCAGGTGAACTGAAACATTTAAAAACTATTTATCCGATATAGTTAAAATATGAGTTACTAAAATATCCTTAAATGCTGTCATCTTTTGCATGTAAATTCAAGTCTACTTTCTTTCTAGTTTGAGACAAATTATATGTATGTTTAAAAAAAAATAAACCACCTAACACCCTTTTCTAACACAAGAAGAAATCAGGAGGAGTGAAGTGTGGTTTTCTTGTTCCTTAAAGAGATGCGGTTTGTGTTATCACTGAACCAGCGTGCTCAAATGGCAGTGGCGGGACAGGAACCAGCCCAGCAGACAGGGACAGGGGGAGGGCTGCTCAGCCTGGCTGTCCCTGCTGCTAAATGGGAAACCACAGCCGGAGGGTCTGCCAGTAGTTTTAAAGATCACGGGGTTTCTTCATGCCACCCAGGATGGAAGCAAATACTATGCATCTATGGCAGAGTACCAAGTTTTCTATTGAAAAATTTGTATCTGTTGTTTCTTTAGCTTGAGGAAAATGGATGGGGTTCTTAATAGGAATTTTAATTTTGTGTTATATACCTTCATTTCCCCGTCTGAAGTCCAACCTGATTATAGTGGCTGATGCTTTGTGAACTGCTGAAGCCAGAAACCCCTGCTTTATAGTCTCTGAATGCAGCTCTAAAATCCCAGCTTTCAAATAGTATGAAGCATTAGTCTCAAATTGTAACAGTTTACAAGGTGTCTGCTAAAATCATGGTCTGCTTGAACTGTGGAGCAGAAGGGGAACAAGATGCCATGCAACATGTCCTTATTTTAAGGTCTGATGCCTTTTTGTCATGACCTGAAGCACTTCAAATGATCTTGAAGAGCACTGCTACTTTTCTAAGTGTTTGTGCTACATCTCTGAGGAGACCTCTCCAGACAACCTCTTCTGTTAACTTGTTCCTTTTTGCTGTTGGAAGAGCCCCTGTGAAGGGTACGCATGGAAACCACAGTTTCAAACTGTGTTGTGCTTGCTTGCTGTGTGTTTTGGTTTTCAGTGAACTAGAGGAATGCTGGATAGTGATTGTAGAGTATGCGATTATTACGAGTGGGACTTGGAGGAATATTTTTGCTCTGTTAATGCACATTTACATCTTGTGGCAAGAGCTTCTAGCTTTTCTGGCTGTAAACATCCACATTTGACACTGAGGATTTGATACCTAGAAGACCCCAAACCAAAAACCCATGCTAATGCTCTCAGGGATCCCTTCCATCTTTTTAATCTCCTTCGGGGTCTTGGCTTACAAATTTGGGGTGTTTGGGGTTAGAATAATGTGTTGTAACTGAGGCACATGGTATCATGGTTATTCCACAGGAGCTGACATATAAGTAGAACCCTTTTTCTCCTCACTAGGCATTGAACAAATGATGCTGCTCGGTAGGAGGCCTGTAAGGACTGCAGCTTTGCTCTCATATGTGTTGTTCCCGACTTGCCTGTAAGAAACCTGTAGGCGCCTTTCTTTGCTCTTTAGCTGCTGCCTCTCCATTCAAAACCAGTTTGTCCACAACAAGAAATGAATTGCCCAGAGGCAAAAGCACAAGTGCTCTTGTATTCTTTTCTTTCCTGGTGGGACCCAAAGCAGCTTGTCTGTGGGCTCAAGTCCTTTTCCTATGCCTTTTTCTGCGTGCCGTCAGACCCATAGTGCTGTGCTTTGTAACGGAGTAGGAATGTGTAGGGGTCAGTCACTGCATCCCAGCTGAGGAGCAGGGGACTTCCAGCTCTGGGAAAATAGCTTCCTTAGCAGCTGTAGCATGGTCCTTTGTAATCATCTCATTAAACTCAGTGAGAGCAAGTACATGGTGGCATTTTGACACATAAGACTGATGTAACAAAATTGACAAATAAGTACCCGTTCCTGTGGTCAGTCACATATATTTAACTAGGCAAAGGATATTCTGTTAGCAGGAAAAAATTTGGTTTTGGAATTGTAATACTGTTAAAGCTCTTTTGCAATGTCGGGACTTCTTCCCCGTTCTGACTTAGATGAAATTGTTTTACTGATTGCACGCTGGAATTTTTTTTACTGAAATGGCTAAATCAAAAACATTGTCTGGGTTTGTGGGGAGTGGTTATGTTGTTTCAAACATATAGCTGTATGGTGAGTCATTACAGGTTTTGTGCAAAAATGGTCCCATGCTTATGTCTTATTTTTAGTGAAACAAAGGCTGGTAAATGAAAGACCTGGGAACAACTTCCGTGATTGAAGTCGGCACAGAAAACCATGCTGATAAAGACTGCTTACTGCGGAAAGCCTGCCTTGTAGCACCAGATTAATTTCTCACTGATATCCCTCTATAGGTGTTTTGGAAATGCTGTAGAACTAATAACTCTGAAGTAATCCAGTGATGAAAACCCTTTCTCCATTTCACAGAAAAATCTGCATCTCCAGCATCTCCAAACCCTAGCCATTCTGTTTAAATCTTCTATTTTCTGGAATAAATAGGGAGGGAAGTGGAAGGCGACTGCTTGCATAGGTTCCCAAAAAAATCTTTAATATTCCCCAGATGTATGAAAATGACAGATCCCATCAGTGGAATGAAAACGCTAGCCAATAAAATCGGATTAAAGTTAATTTAAAACAGGACCCTGTAATTAGGAATTCCTGCAAAGTTGCATGAACTTGTCATTGTAACATCTTCAGGCTACAAGCATGGTTTGACAGCCCTGCTGGGACAGAATTTGAAGTTGTTAAGCTTCACTAAAACACTTGTTTTTCTGACAGCTCAACAAATTACATCTATAAAAGGCAGCATGTAAAGATAAATGTTCTGGACGATCCATGCCTGTTCTTGTTCTGCTTGGCACCATTTTGTTGACCACCTGTTATATGATCCCTGTTTGAAACTCCTTCCCCTTTAGGGATGGAAAGAGGTGGAGGGCAATGCTTTTGTATTTCAAGGTGCCCTTTTGGATCCAAGGAGACAGACTATTTAGTGAGCAAAGTTGCTTGTCTGTTGGGAAGGACTGTTAGATTATTGTCCAGTTTCTTTCTCTGGGTGGAGTTGAAAGGATATCAAAGGAAAAGAGAAAAGTCACGAGATGCAAACATCCTTCAGCAAATCTATTTTCATAAACCTACTGCAGCTGAAATTAGAATGTACTCACCCGTAAATCCTTTTAGCGGACATAGTGCCATTAATTTATTCCTCCTCTCAATATTATTAGAAGAGTTCTTACAAAGAAATAAAAAGCCCAAGGTTAGTAATGATAAATTCTTCATTTAAAAAAAGAAGAGAAAAGAAACCTCAGTGATGTAAAATTATCTTTCAGAGCTGCTGTATAGCCCCCACTGTTAGAATGAAGATCTTAATGCAGCTTTAGCGGAGCAGAAAGCATTCTCTAAGAGTGCTTTTGAGTAAGAAGATCAATGCCAAATGCATTATTGGACTTTATGAGCTGCTTGAGTCTTTTAAGGCGTTCTGGAAGGGAAAAGCGTAATGCAAGGTTAGTTAAAATTATTTCAGAAAGTGCTGCCTTGCTGAAATGTGTTCATTATGTTCCTCAGCCTCCCTTTAAAACATTTGGTGCTGTACATTCTAAGGTATGCAATAGCTTGCATGGGTTTCTTTTTATGGGGTGCAGGGAAGGTGTGCTGAAAGTTACAACATGATTTGTAATAGGTTCAGGCAAGTACATTTTGAATGTCCTTACAAGGATATATCCTGTAATGGCGCCGTCAGCTTTTGGCACAGGAGGTCAGGGCTTGAGGCTGATGTGCATAGTCAACATGCAAATAACTGCAGTGAGAATGGACTGGAGAGAAAGCAATTATAAACCCCACCAAGCTCCCTTTGTCTAGACTCTTTTGGGAAGTAAAGATGCTGTTTTCAGTCTACTTCACCTACTGTTGGGGTAATCGACCATGACCCAAGTCTCATGCTTGGCCTCTGGAGATCCTGCCACCATCTGTTGGCAAGACACCTCTCTTGATGGCAAGAGTGACACAAGAAGCCTGCCCCAGTAGCCTGTATTTCTGTCTGCTCAGTTGTGCCAGTACCACTGTCTGTAGGGCTGCACCATGAACTGACTCAGGGAATGGAACTGGATTAAAAAAATCTCCCCTTCTAATGGTTATTTTTAAGTGTGATTCGTTCCCCATGTCTCCCCACAGCCCTCTGTACTGGTGCAGTGACGGGGGCTGTGCAAAGGCAGGTGCCTGTGGCAAGGGGCTGGCAGTGTGGAGGCCACCATGGAGGAACATCTCTACAACTACCATCTCAGCTCCTCTTGCCAGGAAAGCTGATGTGCAGAGCACTTACGTCTCATTAAATGACATAGCCTCTGTTGACACCTGTCACTGCACGATCCTTCTGTTTTGAATTTTAAAGTGTAAATCCTTGCTGTCAGAGCTAAAGGATGAGGGCTCTTGGGTCAAAGATAGGAGCAAACTTTTACAGCTTCAGAAGAGATGCAGCCCTGTGGGAGACAATGAAGCTGTCGGTGTGTGTCATGCTGGCTCTTCAGTACTGGGTCGTGTCACTCTTGGACATCTTGGAAGAGCCAGGTTGGTCCATCAGGTGGTGGTGGTTCATGCACATGTGCTGTTCCCAGGTCCAGGCTCCTGGAAGTGATTATTTCTTCCCCCTACAGCTCCTTTTCCTTAGGTGACTTTCTCAAGAGGGAAACTGCAGTGTTAAGAGTTGCCCCAGAGGAGGTTGTGACAGTGGCTGTGACGTGTTGGGGAAGGTGGAAGAGGCAGCAAGGACAGGGCACACAAGAGTAACAGCATATTTGTTACCCAGCGGTAGCTAAATGGGGTGGGGAAGATACCATACGGGGGTGTGATTCTGAAAACTGTAAAACCTCCGGCAGATAAGAAACTAAAGACTGCACTACCTAGAACCATTGATGGACAGCGTGTGTCAGGGAGGCTTCACAGAGCTTTTGTGAAAGGAAGTCATGTCCTACAAACAACAGATTTTTAGTAGTAAGCGGCAGCAGGATGAAAGGGATTCCTTATATGGCGATGTAACTAGTTCAAGAATCAGAGGTAAAGACGAAATGATCGATTTTCTCAATGAAGAGGAGTTATTAGTGAAGTTCCCTGTTTGCCTGAGCTGAGAATATTACTTTAATGAAGAACAGTGAAAACCAGGATCTGACAGAGGTGCAGAAGCACTTTGTGATAGTGAGTGATAAACTGTCAGGTTAAATTCATTGAGGAAAGATCCAGAGTAACCTGGTGATGGGCTCTGAGCTAGCTCTCACCATGCAGGAATGCAATGTGGGGATAATAGCATGCTCCGTCTGTGCTATTCCATTTCATCTGGCCACAGTAGAGCAGTCAGAAACCAAATAAATGTGGGATCTAAGTGCAGTGATGTACTGGAGGTAAGAGTTGAACTCTGAAGTTACTAGAAAGGTAGGTACGGTCTCTGGTGAGAGGGAATTAGGGTTGTGATACAGTAGGTACTTAGAGAAATCTTGAAAGCAGCCCAGTTTCCGAGGAGAGTTTAGGCTTAAATCTGGGGTGGTGCTGCTGTTCAGCAAATCCCAACGCCAAGTGAACTGGGTGTAGAGGGGCACATACTTAGACTGTGGTCAGTGTATAGACACTGAAAAGCACATAGGTAAAGGGTACCCTTCCTATCGAATAAACTGGTCTGCAGGTTTGGTATCTTCCTAAGAGTTTATTCAAGAAACAAGCTTTCTCCAGTTTTGCACTCAGTTGTAAATTGCATGGAGGTCGTCCTCTACTCACTCGGTGCCAAAAGAACATGCTTTCCATTAAAGAGCCACATTTTTTTTGGCATAAATGGAAATAACTTAGATTTAGGATTTGACAGTCCCTGAGAAGCAACTTTCAGGATCTGGGGGGGAAATCTAGAGTGCTACCGAGCTCCATCACTCCAGGGATCTATTATTCATCTGTGACTCTCAGACAGCTGTAGCTGGTGATCCTGCCTGCCTCCGCTGGATTACCAGCATGACTCTGGGGATGGAGAGATGATCTCATCTGAAGGAATTTAAAAGCTTGACTTGTTTAGTCAAGCTAAACAAAGGATGAGAATCGATATATTTGTTCTCTGTAATGAGTAAGAAGGTTAAACCTCAGAAAAGACAAGAGCCACATAAGGTAAAGGACAATACTAGAGCAAGAATGAGCTGGTATAACGTGGCTATAGATTTATTTCTACTGGAAGTGGGGGGAAGGTTCTTTCACCATTACAGCAGTCAGGTCTAGACTGGTGTGCCAGTCAGTCATGGGAACAAGATCACAGCAAGATGGTGCTTGATGGTGCTTATAAAAGGGGTTATAAAACAATTTGTCTTGGCAAATGCCACACAATAGCCTTTCCAGTCCCGCTACTGCGTGAGAAGGTAAGATAAAAGTTGTAAATAAATCAGTCTTTAGAGCAATTTTATCACCGTAGGAAATTAATTCTTTTACTTAAGGGGTGAGCTGCATACCCAGTTAAACCTCCCAGACAAACACAACCTCATTAGAGCTATGCTTGGCTGCTTATTCATTTGTGGCATTTGTGATTAAACGCTTAGGAAGACAAGGCTCATTTAGTATTCCCTGGTGGGCATTTGGTTCAGGCATTATGATTTTGATTGAAAAGCAGCTGTTGACCAACATTGAATTTAGCTGTATTGGAAAAGGAAGAGCTGATCACAAGCAGTGGATAACAGTAGACTGAAGGAAGAGGGTAAGGTCCTATAGCTGCTACCAAGGAGGAGCTAGGAAATACTCTCACTTAGTCCTCCATTATTATTGGCTCATAAGTTCCTAGGTAGGAGCAAGCTCGCATTTTTAGCTGAGGTTCAGGATCCTGCCTAGGTGAATAGCCTGTTACCTGTAATTACCACTTAAAACCCTTCCAAGATGGATGCAAGAGCCTAGTAAAAGGTATAGGTGCAATTACCTGCCATTTAGCTATGCTGATCACAATAATAGGTGATAAATACAACTCTGAGGTATTGGGTTCTTGAATTATTGTTTGCATTACCACTGTCTAACATTATTGGATATTCTGCTTGGGCAGATGAGCATCCATCCTGTTTTTTGACTCTTCATAGAGCTTTGTTCTTAGAGAGCCATGCAGCAGTGGCTTTCATTATATAATTGTTCATTGTCTGAAAAAATGTTGCTTTTTTGTTTTCATAGGCTTTGACTTTACCTGATTTCTTTCTTCATCAGAGCGTTTAGTCTGATTTCCTGGAGAAAGGCACTCTGCTGTTGTCATCCCCTTCTCTCTCATTCTTTATCACCTTCAGTCCAATAACTTTTCAAACTCTCTGTTTTATCAAATTTGGTAGATGAAAAAAGGTCTAAAAAATGTAAAATTCCTACAAGTTCTGGGAACCTTGAGGTGAGGAAGGAGACGGGGGGGGGGAAACCCAAGCCTCATGTTCCCCTGGAGTGAAGGTGGCACCATCAACTTTGTCACGCATCTGTTCACTTTGTTCTGCTCATCTTACTGGCTGTCAGATCTGTGCCCACATTTCTGAGCCAGCCATGGCATGTGCTGTTCCCTGCTCAACGTCGGAGGATTTATGAAGGACCTGAAGACATTGATTGGGAATATAGATCGGAAAGTACTTGAAGGAAGCAGAGGGAGAGCGTGAAATAGAAAAGCAGTGAGGGAAGAGGGAAACATGCCTGGTCTTCCATAGAATCGTGTTTCATTAGGTCTAGTAACTCTGGAATGACACGTACTATGAGAGGGAAGTAGTAGTATCTATGTAGTACTCTGAAAAAGGGCTAAATTCCCTTTCAGCTAGTAAGGTGTATTCCTTTATATGAAAAGGATATATAATTAAGATCAATACAATGTTTTGGCATTTTGTTTTGTGTTTGTTGGTTTTGGTTTTGGTTTCTTTTGGTTTTTTTATTGTTTGTTTTGTGGTTGGGGGGGGTGTGGTTTTGGGGTTTTTTTTCCCCATAGAATCATAGAATGGTTTGGATTGGAAGGGACCTCTGAAAATCATCTAGTCCAACCCCCCTGCAATGAGCTGGGACATATTCAACTAGATCAGGTTGCTCAGAGCCCTGTCCAACCTGACCTTGAATGTTTCCAGGGATGGAGTGTCTACCATCTCTCTGAGCAGCCTGTTCCAGTGTTTTACCACCCTCATCATAAAAAATTTCTTAACTACTCTGAATCTACCCTCATTTAGTTTAAAACCATTACCCCTTTTTGTTTGTTTGGGTTTTTTTTGGGGGGGGGGGCATTGGGTTGTGTTTGGTTAGGGTTTGTTTTGTTTTGTTTTTTTACATTGGGGTGAATTAGATTACTGTGTAGGCATAAAACCATGTCATATGCCAGTTCTGTGATCTATAAGAATTGGGATGAAATTTGGGCAAACTGAAGGTGATTAGACATAACTGGGCAGGGTAGCCAGATGCTGCAAAATATTCTATTACAACGCCTTTTGGGAATTTAATTTGAATGGATTTTTGTATTTCATAACTTAAGTGCAGTATTGCTTAAGTGCAGTGGCTATATGGCCACTGACCTGTGTTGCTAAAGCTTCTTGAAAGCAGTGGTAGGCTGTAATGTTATTACCAGGATACCCATGGATGTAAATCTAGTTTTATACCACACTAGGTTGTGAAGTCTTTAGATTTTTAGAACTGAGCAGGGTTATTTCTGATCAAGAGTAATCTCAGAGCTGTAGAGGCAGAGTGGGCATTTTTCCCCTCGTTTTACTCTGAGTACAGGATCAGAAGTTTAGCTAGAGCTGATGTTGCAGACACAATGCTGATAGAGGTCGTCTTCCCTGGTGATTGAACCTGAAGTCCTGATTGTAATTTTTAGGCATATCTGTTAATCCTAACCGCACAGTAATTTCATTTTTATCCTCATTTTCTTCTGTAGCTTCAGTAGATAATATTCATATTTCCACTTCATAATAACCTGTTGCACAGCCTAGACAGGCACTGTTCAGGAAACGGCTGCTTTTTATGCAGATATTAAGAGCAACACTAACAGCAGGAGTTATTTAAGTGGCTGTGATGCTCTGATATTCAGTGAGGTAGAGGTAACTCTAAGGGTCCCTCTAGTACTTTCTGAAATGTATTTTCCTTTAAAGGTCTCGAGCTCAACACTTAAAACCCTTGGCCATAATTATTCTGTTTGGAAAGTTGCAGAAATTCTGTATGTGCATCTAAGGACAAAGTTTCACCCTTAACTAATGAGAATAGTGAATCAAAAGCAAAAATATTTCAGTAGTTACGGGATGCGATGATGAAATGCTCGTCACATAAATCTGTGCAGCTGAGAGGCAATGAAATTAAGAAGCAGCTGGTGAAATGCACCATAGATTGAATTTGCTGCTAATAATTATGAGCCTGTTTGAGCCAAGCACTTTTCCCCTTCACGCATGCCTTGGGAAGTGCCAAACCAATGAATTATTCTTCTTACCAAGAGCAAAGGGTAACTTCTACTACTGTATTTTCTGTTCAGTGTGTTTTTATTGGATGTAAAACAGTCGCAGAGAAAGTAATAGAAATACCACACATGACTGAGGAAAAGGAATCTGCAGATTTTATTGCATTTATCCAATTACTGACATTGCAGCCCTGATAGTAAATCTTTGGACACACACTGGCTTCTTGTGAGGTTTCTCAGTTGCCTCTCATAGGAATTGCCAGACAAGGTCATACCCGAGGTCTGTCCAACCCAACGTCCCATCTTCAACAGTGGTAGGGACCAAATGCTTCAGGGAAACATGGAGCAAGGATTTGTATGTATTAGGCCCCATCTTCCCACTAGATCCCACCCTAGTCTACAGTAGAGAAGGTTGGATGTACAAAGCCTTGTGCTTTCTCACTGTTTGATGCTGCTGTCCTTACTCAGCCTTCTGGATGAGAAAGCAGGAACCTTCCTGGTCACTCAGCTCCTCTTTGGTGGCTCAGCATGAATGTAAGTTGTTTTAAGCTTGTTTTTTCCTGAAGGGATATTTTGGATAGTGGTACAGTGCCATCTGTAGGGAAGTAGTTAAAGAAGCACAGAAGGGCATAAACTGGAGTGACTGTGTAGGTATACGGATGGTAAAGAGTATGTCCCGCTGTTTCCTACTCAGCCATTGTATTACATCCACACTTGGATTTTAGTGGGAAAAAACCATGCTCGTATCCTCGAGCAGTACTCAGGCTCAGTGCTGCTCATTGGCCCCAGGATACCCTGTACGTGAAAGTCCAACAGCCAACCTGAACTAGAAGAAAAAGTGCAGGAGCTGTAGAGTTGATAAATGAAGTTGAAAGTCCTAAGTACTTATAGTTTCACTAACAAATTGTTTGTGTAGATGATTTAAGTCAAATGCTGATGTAGCAAAGATTTAACTTCTCTGCCTGGGTTCTAGTGTGAACTTAGCAAAAGTATGTAAGTCCTCTGGGAAGCCCCATATATGTGCTAGGCACAGACTGGCAAACAGGGTTACGTACTTAGTGTGCCCCTCGTGGCCATGCAGCACTGGTGGTACTGACTGTGGCATCGTTCTTATAGTTGAGCCTGAACACAGCCCACATGTTTCTTTGATTCACCTTGCAGGTCCATGCTGAGTGGGCATCTGAGGGTTGTTTGTAGGTATTCGAGGGGTATAATAACCCAGGGAATAAAGTTTCCAGTTGGTGCTGCTGGCACAAATATAGAAGATGCTAAATAGAGAGGAATGTAAGCTGAGATCATCTGCAACACAGGAAATAAAAATTGCTTTGCGACCATGGGTGACATATGGAATTTCTCTTTTGAGAATATCAACCATCTAAAGATCTTGCCTTCCCTTTTCCCCTCAAATATATAGGTATGTAGGAAGGTTAAGACCGTACTTCCCAAACAACATGCCCATTTTTTTCATTTGCCCAGATGCCAGCTTTCTGTCTTTTCCAGTTTATTGTCTTTGCATATGAGGTTCTGAAAACACATGTCAAATATTACCCATATCTCACAGATTTGTTGCTAGTAAGTATGCCGCTTTTCAGGCAAGCCCTCCAAACTTTTGATCAGGGCACGTGAAGCGTTGATATAGAGACACACTAGCTTTAAGTTTAATGCCATTTAAAGTGTTCTGTTGGTCCCAGTGTGCTAAGCAGTGCATTAAATGCCCTCATCACTTTGAGAGGTAGGACTCTTAATGAGGCCTGGGAAATGACTGTTTCATTTTTAGTCTTTGTCTTACAGGGAATTTGTCATCTTATTTTGTGTACAGTTTGTAAGTGTAAAGAAGGCTGCAGAGTAGCCTCTGTGGTCTACAGTTAGAAGAACCAAGGCATTTCAGGTTGTGTGGCTGCTGATTAAATGCAATTGCTCTGAGTAGTGAAATGGCCTTTCTCATGCTGAGAATGGAGTTAAGTACCTGGGCAGGTGCTGTCTGGACCCCAGGTTTCCTGGCGCTTTAATGTTTGATGTGTTGAAGAAGGCAATCCTTCCCCCTTGCTTGACTCCTGCTCTCTGTCCCTGGACTTGTACTGAGCTGGCACATTTTGTCTTCATTAAATAAGATGTTATTGTGCCTGACATTCCTGGAGAATTGGAGGTGGCTTCAGACTAGTTCCTTTCTGAGCTCTTAAGGAATTTCCCCTGGACCCTGTGAGGTAATTGAGCATTTGTTTTTCCAGACCTCTGCAGGACCAGCTAGCTGAAGGCGATAGCTCTGGACTCCCCGCTTTTCCCTTTCAGCTCTCCTAAGGTCTGTGATAGCGGATGCTTCCAAGGGAGGAGTTTTGCACCTTGTGTAGCAGTGTCGACCCTTGTGCAGAGTCATGTTCTGAAGGACTGAGTTCTTGTGGACGTCGGAAGACTCCTGTGGAAGGAAAAGCAGAAGCAGTTGGGGGAAATCCTCTACACCCTAAGTAAAGGTGACTAGACATTAGGTGGGAGCTCTTTGGGTGGGAATGGAGGGCTGTTTCTATTGACAGAAGTTTGCTTATGCTTTGATTCAGTTTCTTCAGGAGAAAGAAAATGACTGTCAGCTTCCAGGAAAATAAAATAAAAATAATTTTCTAGCTATTCTTTTGACACTTGAGATTACCCAAAAGTACTGCTCTGGCAAGGGTACCTGTAATACTGTTTACTCAAAACTGTACCTTAGTGAAATCTTGGTATTGAGCAGTCGGTGGTAGGCAGGCATTGCCATGGTGTTTTGTTTTCCATCTTAGTTTAAAAAGGGCTTAGAAATACTGGTTTAAAACACCAGTGATTCTATGTTTTAATGACATATCTCACAAAGTTGGGTCCAAATCCACAATTAGATATTTGAGCACACAGACTCTGTTTTTTGAAAGCCAGCTTTCAAATTAAGTTGGGATCTGCATGGGAAAGGGCTTTTTTACCAAGTCAGACCTACCAATTTCCCTGTAGATGGGATGTTTTATAAATCAGTGGGTTTTGGAAGATAGGGTCAGGAAAGGGTCAGCTTAGGTTTATGATGGAAACTCAGTGACATCTTGGCTCTAGAGTGACTGCCGCTCCTCCACAGTGAGACTCAAGGAGTGTAGATTCCCTGGTAGGTCAGGCTGTGTGGTCTCCTGTGCCTTGTGGCACAATGTCCCTCACCTGAGTATGGGCACAGGGCAGGCTGCAAAGGGAAGGCACACATGCGGACACCGCGCATGGGGTGGAGTCTTCTGGCTGGAAGGTCACGGACTTCTTCTAGGAGCCTGCGTGACCGCTGGGAGCAGAACGGCCCCGAGGTCTGAAGCCTCACTGCCTAAGGAGATGGGGAAAACAGGTAGCGCACCTTGACGCAAGCAGTGCAAGACTAAATGGCTGTGAATGGAACAACTTACCGGCAACATTTTCCATTTGTGGCTCCATGTTGAGGTAATTAGCCCAAATGAGCTCAAACTGCTGGAAAACTGCAAGAGCAATGGAAAATAAAAAGGTCACTGTGCATTGCAGGGGTTAAACAGCTGGACTTGAAAACCTGCAGCTCTCTCTGAATTAAAGGGAAAACTAAAGTTGTTCAATAGGTCTGATACCTCTCAAAAAGACTTCCAAGATGCTTATAACTTTCGCTTGTCTCTATTTCAGTGCTTGAATCAGAATCGTTTGCATTTAGCTTCATGGTTGATGAAAACTCATCAGGGAAGAGTTCAGTCTACCCCATAATTATGCATGTTAGGGCCTGGTTTCAACCTCCATGCCAAAAGTAACAAACAGCACAGTGCCCCCTCTTCAGCACCCCCTTCCCACCAGCCTCATGGCAAATAACTTCATTTTTAACATAGTTTAAAATATTAAAAAAAAAAAAAAATGCAGTATGTGTCCTTATGACAAGTTGAGATTTCCCATCTGTTTTCTGCTTGGAGCTTGCTTGTTTAAAATACCAAAATTATGAGTTTTGGCCTTGAAAATTTGATTTTGCTCAGTTAGAAGATCTGGTATTTAGCACTAGTAAGGTGAACAGGGGAGCTGGCGTAGATGGGTATGTCCTGAGGGTGTTTTTCTCTGCTATGAACTCTAGAGTATTTCCCATGGAGGAGGCTAAGCTCACAGGTATCAGTTGATGCTGTTACTTTCTGAGGCTAAGAAGAGGATTAGAGTAAAGAGGCTTTCAGTAACTGAGCATAATTGCGCTAGAGCCCTTCATAGTAGAAATAGAAAACTGCTGATGAAAAGCTATGAGGGGATCGGAAGGGAAATTGGATTTGGAAAGCAAACTTACACGCACACGTACTCTTGCTTAAAATCTCTGTTACCCTCTAATTCTCCTAAAGGGAATGTGTGAGCGTTTGTGTTGGTTGATCTACTGTGCTGTTGCTCTCACACAGACTAGAGGCTTTCTTTCGCTATCTCAGTTTACCTGGGGGATAGGTTATTATTTGAGAAGAGGAGCTAGCTGAAAGAGCACCTGGTTATGTTCATTTTTTCTTTCTCTCCTTTGTTTAATTTCTGTCTCTTCTCCTTTCCCCTTAATCCAGTGTGACTGTTTTTGTTACTTTAGATGTGTTCTTTACCATGAGCAGCTCTACAGTTCTTAGCCTGGCTATTGCCTACAGTAAAAGTGAAGAAGTGACCTGCAAGCCGTCAAGTAGAGCCCCCTTTTCCTTTGTCTCCTCTCACCCCTCTTCAGTGAGTACTGCTGTTGCTGAGAGGTGGAGTCTGTACCTCCTCTGTGCCTTGTTTTTTTCCCATGTGATAGGCTTGTGACAAGCAGTACTGACCATTTCCAATGAGGGATTATAAGGACAGGAAATTCATATGCAGGTCAAATTCCCCAAAACAGGGAGGAAAAAAATCAGGAGCTGTATGTATTATCCTGTTAGAGACAAGTGAGCCACAGTTGATTTCTTATCAGCTCTTGAATGTTTCTAGAGCCCCAAATGGAGATTTCTTCTCCCTGAAAATTTAGCAAAAAACCCAAGCCAAACCCAATGGTAGTGGATTGAATTGGATCTCCAAGAGGTTCTGTCTCAGTAGCTTGGGTTTTCCCTCTAAAGATCTCGCTCTAAATCACTGGTTCTGGCAGCTGCATGTACCCATAAGCCAGAGAGTCCTAAACATGCCCTAGTTGTTCCTTCAGCATGTTAGAGATCAAAGTCTTGCATCTTACTGTGTACAACAGAGCAAATGGTAACCATCTCTGGTACATGTCTGGTGCTCCCAGATACTAAAATAATACAGGAGGTTATTGGTAGTGGTTAACTGCAAGCTTACCACATGGCCTTCTTTGGAGGAACAGGAATACAAAAGTAGCATCCAATTCTGGTATGTGTAAAGAGAAGTCATTGATCTGAAATACAGCTGGTTGTAAGTATTTGTATGTGTACTTCTACCCTTGGGTCCTCCTCATATTTTTATGATTTAACTATCGAATTCCATTTTTGTTCTTTACGCCCCCCCCTAGTACTTTTCCATACCTATTTTAACGGTGGGTCAAAACAGTGATCTTTTTCCCCCTATGATGCAGAATCTAAAACTTCTTTCGTTTTGGTTTTTCAGCACCTGAGAAATGTCATTTGTTGGGATGGGGAAAAACATGCTTCCATCTACTAACAAATGAGATGTGGAATTGAGTGAGTGAACATTCTTTTAGGGAAACATTTGAATCTTATACTGACTTAGGTCTGATAACAGAGCTTATCTCTGCACACTTGAGAAGCAGCAGCAGATCCAGCAACTACTCTTACCACACATTTGCATTGGTAAGGGGCTGTTCCATCACTGCACCTAAACAAAACCATCATGACTGACCAACACATCTTGCGAGATGGATCTGTGCACTTCTGCCTTGGAGTTGATGCCCATGCTGTTACAAGTTGGGGTGATGAATGAATGATCATGCAGGGCACGTGCCACACCAGACTGTAGTCTCTTTACCTCTGTGAATCTGTATCTGGGCAGGGAGTGAGACATCTCTGTTCAAGGACAGCAGTGTGGCTACAGTGCCGTGTATCATATCCTGGCATTCAAAAACTTCTCTGGTTAGAAAGCTGCAAAGAGAAATGTTGGAAAACTTAAAAAAACAAAAGGCATCTTTCTGCATCATTTGGGGTAGACTGTCTGATAAAAATGACTTGCCCAGGTGGGATTTTCTACCATTTTCTGTTTTGCCTGGTTTTAGTGTATGTGCCAAACTTTGGCTAGTCTGATGTGGGTAAGAAAGAGGATCTGGTCTTCTTCCTCAGTAATCTGTTAGTGAAAGGTGAGTTGTTTGGTTTGCTAACCTAGTGATGTTAGACAGGACTTGCATTTCATAGAACAAAAGCTCAACAGAGGGATTGTGCCGGGTCCTGCACTTTGGTCACAACAACCCCATGCAGCACTACAGGCTTGGGGAAGAGTGGCTGGAAAGCTGCCCGGCAGAGAAAGACCTGGGGGTGCTGGTTGACAGCCGGCTGGATATGAGCCAGCAGGGTGCCCAGGTGGCCAAGAAGGCCAACGGCATCCTGGCCTGTATCAGAAATGGTGTGGCCAGCAGGAGCAGGGAGGTGATTGTTCCCCTGTACTGGGCACTGGTGAGGCCGCACCTCGAGTCCTGTGTTCAGTTTTGGGCCCCTCGCTACAAGAAAGACATTGAGTTGCTGGAGCGTGTCCAGAGAAGGGCAACCGAGTTGGCGAGGGGCCTGGAGCATAAGTCTTATGAGGAGCGGCTGAGGGAGCTGGGGCTGTTTAGTCTGGCGAAAAGGAGGCTGAGAGGAGACCTTATCGCTCTCTACAACTGCCTGAAGGGGGGTTGTAGTGAGGTGGGTGCTGGTCTCTTCTGTCAGGTGGCTGGAGATAGGACGAGAGGAAATGGCCTCAAGTTGCAGCAAGGGAGATTTAGGTTAGATATTAGGAAAAATCTCTTTACTGAGAGGGTTGTCAGACATTGGAACAAGCTGCCCATGGAAGTGGTTGAGTCACCATCGCTGGAGGTATTCAAAAAGCGAGTGGACAGGGTACTTCAGGACATGGTTTAGTGGGCATGGTTGATGGTTGGACTCGATGATCTTGAAGGTCTTTTCCAACCTAAATGATTCTATGATTGGTAGGCTGGGAGGATACCAGGGCTGGCCAGCTCACAGTAAATAACACAGTTGTAATGCCCTCTCTCTCTCTTTGCCTGAAGACCCTAGCACGGACTTTTGCTCCACGTATGAGCAATGTCTAGGAGCATGTTGAAGCAGGGTCCAAAGCAGAAGTCTGTCACTTGCCTTTCATTTTAGGCCACTGACTTCCCTTCTGTGTTGTCCTCAACAGGGTTAGCAGGCCAAACCCTTATGCTTGGGATGATGTTTGCCAAAACCACCAAACAGAATTCCTCCTTCCTGCAGATCCAGCTGCCTGGAGAGAATAGTCCCTTATCATAGAATCATAGAATAGTTTGGATTGGAAGAGACCTTTAAAGGTCGCCTAGTCTAACCCTCCCTGCAATATATCTTCAACATAGCATCATAGAATAGGTTGGGTTGGAAGGGACCTTTAAAGGTCATCTAGTCCATGTGTCTAAAGAGCACAGCAAGCACCAAATCTCAGTGCCTGGTGTCTCACCTGCCAACGAATGATCTCATACGTGGAGTTGGGACAGTTCACCGGAGAGCGCCACGTGCTGAGGCTTGGGCGGCTTTCAGCCTGGTACTCCATGTGCTGGGGCCTTCTCCCATCAGGAGCCACAGGTCACATTCCTCCCCAGCTCTTACTCTAAAGCAGGGGGCTTTGGTTGCCAAATAAGTCTTTTCAGGCAGGAAGGAATGTTTTGTGGAGGGGATTTACCTGTTAGTGGATTAGGCTATCCCAGAGTCAGTGGCCCTGCCAGCTCCCCAAGAACCTGCCCACTGCTGCCTACTTGGAAAGCTGTTCCCTCTTCCAGCTCTTGCGACCAGGCTCTGCCTGACCCTGCTGCTATTTGGCAACTTGCTGGTTTCTCCCAAGTGTTGAGCAGGTAAGCCTAGGAAGGATGCTGGTCAGGGGCGCTGTTTTCAGGGATATTGTTACGTCTTTCAGATGGGAGATAGGAGCCTAAGTTCAACAAGACTTTACAGCACATTGTTGATTCTTCAGTTGTCCCAGGACCTCTGAATGACCAACCGTCAATTAACTCTGACCTCTTGTGGTTTCAAAATCTGGATCCAAATGCTGAGGTTTGACTCTCTCTGTCTCAAACCCCTGACCGCAGTTCCTATTTTTAAGCAGGGATGGAAGACCGTGATCTTCTGGAATTCATTAGCTTCCCCGCCCCCGCTGCTCTCCCCAGCTCTTTCGCCATCTATCAGAGACACTGTTGTTTTAGTGTCACAGGCTCGTCCTGTTCATCACTGCAGTGGTACATCAGGGCTGCACCTTGAGATACCTACACTGCCTTCATGTTGTGCTGAAGCATCTTAGTACAGAAGTGGGCTTCGTTGACTTATGAAGCAACTTCCAAGCCCAAACTGCCTGGTCTTGGCTTTTTCTACCTTTGCCATGGCTCACCCTTCCTCTTCTGTTCATGTTTTTGTTTTTCTTGGGAGCATCCAGTGGTGTGGTTGACCTCCTGTGGGTCAGGGTAGAGCTACAGGCGTTCCTGCAGCTCCTCACTCAGCTGTCCGGCTGCCCACACCACGCTTGTTTTCCCATGGCAGCCGGACCACCTGCTGATGTCCAGCTCAGCCTCTCCACTGGCCGGCTGCTCGGCAGAAACCCCAGGGGCTTTAGCTCTCCTCGCAAAGCGCTAACTCGATTATTGGACTTTGGATTAAAGTAAAGGCTCTGGGAGCAGAGCACAGATCACAGCATTAGTCCACCGAGACGTGTGCTTAGCAGCAGGGGTGTGTTTCCTTTGGGTTTCATATTTAGGTTAGAAATGCTTTCTTTTGGGGGCCAAGTTGTCATTCTCAGACACTGTAGTCAGTCTTACTATCAGCCCCATGAAGACTGCATGTCTAAAGGAAGTGACAGAAATAGATACGTTTGTTTCCAAAACAAAACCCTTTGGTCCAGAGAAAAGATACCTGCCTCTTGGGAAAGAGGAGAAGGCTCCCATCTCTCCTACTTGTCTGAGCTCAAGGTCTCTTGTCCTTTGTCTTTGACTTGTTTCCCATCGCTTATCATTTACTAGAAAAACATTCCAGCATATGTGTAATGCTAGACCACCAAAAAAGATGAAGAAGAGATGGATGCACTGCTGCTTCTCTATTTATAGGAAGAGGGAGATGAACCAAAAATGATATGGGAAAATTCAAATCTTTAAATACTCTGGGAGAGATGGATGGAAAAAGGGCTGCTTTCATTGTTCACAGGGTTGAGGAGACTTTCTCACGAACAGCTTAGTATAACCCCCTGGGCAACTCAGTCATACGACTGGGGGATTTCTGTGCACAAACTCCCCTCTTGTTTCTGGAGTATCTTATTTGCTTCAGCAAATAACTGCTGCAGCAGTTGTACCTTCTTGTCTTAACATGCTCTTGCCTTCTTCTTAGTACTGTATTTGCCCATCCTCTGGTGTAACTCGCACACCGATATTGGCACTTCTGATCATTTCACTTGTATTCATGCTATTCTTTCTACCTTGGGTTTGCACGTTTTCATTCCAGTCACCATTTTATAATCCCTTAAACATTTGAAGATATTCCCTATCTCCTTTGAGAACAGTAGGCTGCTCTAAGATGTCTTTTTCTCCTGTCAGATCAGTGAAATCTTTCTCAAGCTATTTTCTTGCCATCTGTGTTTTCCCATGCCATTTTTTAACCTATTTCCAGAAGCACCACCATCTTCTCTCAGACCTCCTCTGCTAATCAAGTTTCACTAGCCAATCAAGTTTCACTAGCCCTGGTGTTTGGAAAATACATCTTGCCCCATCTTTGATGAAGAAATTTCTATAATATTTGCTTGCAGATCAATGATTGCTCTTGATTAAAGATTTGGTCCTCACTTCAGAGGTTGGCTCGGACCCATTGCAAGGGGAGAAGGAACTGTTCTCAGTTTTGATTTTCGAAAGGGTGTTTCACAGCAGGGTGTTAAAGCGGGAGGTGTGAGGGTAGAGTGTGATGCTGCCTCGAATGCAGTGAGGAATTTAAGGCACAGGACTGAGGGTGGGAACTGAGATCTCGCCATCGCAGGCGAGATGTAGGGTGGGCAAGAGCTTCCTATTTGTTCTTGTACCATTTTAAATGTCTTGCCCTGCACATCTAGAGCAGTGTTGACCTCAGCTGCACTTTCTGCCACAACCCTTTCACACTGCTTCTTTTGCCCAAAACACGTTTCCTAACATTATCTGCAAAGCGTTCCCCTCAGATCACCTCTGTTGTGACACCTGCAGGGAACAGCCATTTCACAATGGCCAGACCACCAGGCCAATGTGCCAATATTTATATCCAGTGAAGCAGTACATCTGATGAAACACATCAGTGCTTGAGACAGTCATCCTGTCTCTGCCATCATGTCCCCGGTCCTTCCACCTCCTCCCCCCTTGCCCCCAGTGAGGCTGAGGTACGTGGCCTCTCTTATCCCCGCATTGCCATGGCTCCTGCTGTGGGTTACTGTACAGGAGCAGGCAAATTACTAGGTAGTCTAATGAGCTGGGGCAGAGATGGTGGTTTGAGCACTGATTCAAGTGCTACCACAGTGGAAATAACATGAATGGCATTTGCAATTCCCAGAGTTCCTCCCTTTCCTTCTCTTCCCCCTTCCCTATATTTTGTTTCTGTTGATAAGTCTCTAAATGCTGCCTTTAAAAAAACCACTGTCGCCAAACACTAATTTCAGCTTCAGCTTTCCTTAGAAATATACCCGTGTGGGATCCAGAGCTCAGGGTCCCTCCCAGGGTTGCATCTACTCTTGCTTTCTGCCCGGAGGAGCCCCGGGGCACTCTGTTCGGTGATACACCACTCTGTACCCTCCCTCTGTCATTTGACCACTTTACTATGTGGTGGTTGGTCTTCATATTTGTCATGTAAGCTCTTGTTAATGTCACTAGGAAGAATATCTTTGCTTTTCAGGGACCTGTAACAATTTGATTTCAGGCTTTTAAGTCTTGGTTATTGTATATGCTAAGGAAGATTGCTTAATATTTGGATGAAAAAATTCCAGAAAAAAATGTGGTGTGGTGTTTTTTTTTTTTTTTTTAGCTTGTGTCTAAGGACTATTTCTAACATCTCAATAAAAGGTATATAAAAACAATAAGCCTCTTGACAGTAGAGAGCTCAGCTGTACAGAGTTCTGCATTCCCACTGAGCATTTTTAGCAGTCCACAAATTGAAAAAGGTTGAAGACTATTGTTGCAGTCAATTTGGCAAATAATTTCCTTTGAGTTGTTACACTACATAAATATTTTGCTGTCCTGCCAAGAGCTGTTGTTCTGCCAGACATGTCATCATCTCAATGAATAATAGATCTGAGCTCCTGATCACTTGTGGTCGTAAGAGAACTTGGTGTTCCTGTCAGGCTGGGTAGATTTGGAGTTCTCGGTCTCAGGATCTTGAACTAGTCTTGTTCTGTGGTCACAATGTGGTCACCACACTGTGATCCAGTCTTGTTCTAGATCAGAGGGTGGTACACTTCCCTTGTACCGTGAGGCTGAATCTATTATATAGTTGCTAATTTTCAGCCAGCAAGAAGGTGATGATGTTGTGAAGTGGGACAGAGATCTGTAAAGTTTTTGTAAGAAAACTTTGAAATTTTACTGCTTCAGCTCAGCAATTGAATTTATTCATCCTTGGTCCCATTTGCTTTTCTGGGTGTTTGATGCAACAGGAGTGACAGGGCAGGAGAGAAGACAGAGCTTAGCATCAACAGCTTCCAGTTGCCATGGAAGTAAACAGGTGAGACGTCACCAGCCTTTAAAGATTGAGAGGAGGCAAATTCTGTTCCTGAGAGTAATTCATCTTAATTTCTGGAAAACCATCTCCTGCTATACACAACTATCACATGAGGTTCTCCACTAAGCTCTACACACAGTGCCTACTCCAACCTTTCCTCATTCAGACCCCTCTCTTGGTTGCTTTGTCTGGTTGACTCCAGCACATTACACAAAGTTGTAATCCTGAGACGCAGGGCTGGGTATGACGTTATTTCAGTAGCTTTATTGTATTTTAGAAAAAACCTTGAGCTATTTATAGTCCAGGTCATCCAAGGGTTCTTTTTATTCATGGTAATTGTTGTGAAACTGCTACAAAAGTACCTGGCCTTTATTGCTGAAAACTCTCCTTTTCATGAAAACCAGGGTTCTGTACTCATCAAGGAAGACATTCAAGCAGGAGTGTTTGGCTGGATGTTAAAACAGGCTCCTGTGGCGGTTTTAAGTACTATACTATGAAGTGCTGTGAATGGAGACTCATGGTTTAGAATAGTGCTTGAACAGATGTGATCAGATGGGATTGAGAGTTGTTTGCTTAAAAAAAGGGGGGGGGTATTCTTCATCCATTTTACTGATGTCCTTGAGGGCATGGAAAAAGTATTTCAATTTTATCTGTTAAAAAAAATGTGTCTCATATTTTCTGCTAGTTTTGTTTCCCTCAGCTTAAGCACTGAAACAGGTAAGTCAGTTTTACATTTACCTTTTGGTTAAATGCAAGAGATGTGGTGTTTGGGATGCCAAACCATGGAGGAGTAATTAGAGAGTAAAATTCAAACCCCTCAGACTTGTGCAGATAAGTCTTATGAAGAACTTTTATCACCTTCATGTAATTATCAAAGTAGATTTCTTTCATATAGAAGGGACATTATAGTGCGGAGCACTCTCACAAGGATAGCAGTTGTGGTACATATTTAAAATGTTTCCTCTAAAAGAGCTTTAAATGCCCAGGACCTTAGTGAAGCTGATGGACTTTTGTTCCCCAGGAGACGGGCTTTAGGCCCCAAGAAGACCTCTTTGCGCCTCTCTTGTGGTTGCTGACTGAGATTTTGCTGAAGTGGAGGAGAAGAAAAAAAAGATGTGGGCTAGATGTCTCTTCAGTGAGCCTCTTGGACTTGTCTCCTAGTTTGTTTATTTTGTTGTGTTTTTCTCGTGTCAGAGAAGTTCTCAAGGGAATTTACCATTCAGTGTTTCATACAGAGATTATCATAAATCCAAGAGGGTTTTTTTTCTGCTTTGTGTACTTTATGGCAAAGCTCACTGGAACTTTAATTCATTTTTTTTGTGTGTGTGTGATTTGAGTTCCATGAACTAATATTAGTTATACAGTGAGGAGACATCTATATATAAACACAGAATTTTGTATGTTTCCATATATACTCATGTTTCTATATATAAGCAAAATGCTTTCATAGGAGTATTTAAAAATATTTGTCACATTTTGTCGTGTATTTTATGGTGGGAAAGTGTAATCGGAAAAAATGCATTTAGATCTTGTGGGACAGTAAGGTAAAATAGCTACTTGTGTGAACTGGATCTTTTTTTAGAGGCAGGCGCTACAGAAATAGCCAAGTGATAGCCTCACTGTGAACTCAAAATGCATTTCCTTTTCGCCAGGGTTTGCTGGTCTGTTTGTCTAACCCTTGTAAGGACAGCAATGCAGTGTGCGTAGCTGGGCTCCCGGCTTCTGCAAGGCCTGGAAGGATGGGTACCTTCACATGTGTTAACCTGATGTGCATAAAGATGCAGAGCAGTAGATGAAACATAGTCCATCTGATTTAGACTAAGTGTGTCTTTGAGCTCTACTTGGAAATACATGGTGTTTCAAGTAAATAAATTGTGCACAGTATAAAGTAGGGTTTTATATAATCACTTTTACTCATGGCTTTCTAGCAAATTTGTGGGTTTTTTCTTTACTTTGTCGTGAAGAAATGACAGCCCTTTTCCTGCAAGTGGAAATTATGGCAATATCTTGAAGTTTGTTGTTTCCTGTCATTTGGGGGGCTGGCATAGGGTCTGCACTGTTACTGCTGTGGGGGAGGTTGCTGGGGGGGGGGGGGGGGGGAGATTTGGTTTTTTTATGTCTGGTTGTTTTCTTTGTTTGGTTGGCTTTTTTTGTTGTTGTTTTGGTTTTTGTCAGTTTGTTGTCTATTTTTTTTCCTTACCTGTCCTAGTCCTCCATAGCTTTGAAAGTCATTGAGTTAGAAAAGTCAGAAATACCATGTTTAAGTTTCATAAAAACATGGTGTGTGGGTAGGAGAGGAAATTTTTCCTATTGCTCTCTCTGAGGTAGAGAGCTCAGCCCTGATGTGTTCTGTGAAGGCAGCATCACCTGGCCAGTAGCTGCATTTGTGGAGGGACCTTTCCTGAACAGGTGGAAGGTGCAGAAAGAAGCCCAAGAGCATTGCAGGCCCCAAGAAATGGCTTGGGGGGAAAAGTAAGGGTATTGCAGTGGGGAAAGATACAAAATGTTATACCCATCTATTAAAAAAAAACGCAGACAACAAAAGCCCCGTGTGTGTGTGTGTATATATGTGTGTGTGTCTGTGAATCTGTAGCTTTTCCAAACTCTCTCATGCCCCAGTCCTTGGATATTCTCCTGTGAACCACATACAGCGACCCACATCCGTTTTGCTATTGTTAATATGCTAGATAAATACTGTTGTTTATACTATAGATTTAAGGGCAAGTCCTCAGAGCCTAGTAGACTGGTTTTCTGGTTGGGGTTCATGTTGATGTTTTCGTATGGACATACCCAGAATGTTTGGATTTACAAGCGGTCATGGAAAATAAGAGTGAAGTGCGCGTATGTATGTTGTGTGACCTAGTTGCCCATGTCTTTTCTAGCAGAAGTTAGAGGTGGTTTACTTTAGTGTTTATTGGGACGTAGAAGAATTCAGCCTAATCCTAGCTAAAACCAAACAAATGCAAGGCAGAAGTCGTGACAATAGGACACCATTGGTTTGAGGCCACTTCCATGGCCAGAGGGTTTTAGGGATGCAGGGATGCTGGTATTGTGCACTGTCCGAGCGCTCTTAGCGTGGGCACAGATTTGTGGGCAAAGCTGTATGGATTGCTTGAATTTTAATTCACCCTCTGCACTCACAAGGGAAGCTAACTTGGCCTGTGCCGGTGGGTTCAACCATGGTGGTTGAGGTTGTTTCCCTAGCTAGTGGAGTTGTGCTTTACTGTAACTCTTATCAGAGTGTTGCAGAAGGAGTTGGGTACATCAGGTCAGTGGATCGTAGCTGTACATAGCAGATTATTCAGATAGAACCTTGTGAGCTCTTGCTGTCCTGAGATACCTTGATGCAATGCTATTACATGGTGTTAGCAAAAAAGTCTGGGAGCCTAGGCTTAGATAAAATCACAGAGCTCTCCAACACACACATTTACAAACAAGGTGAACAGTCTTAAGGAGACAATAGAGATCTGTCCCTTGCCAGAGGAGATTGAATGAAAAAAGTGTTCTGCTTAGATCAAAAGCCCCGTTCCTTATGAGAAGCTACACCACAAAGCTTGTTCTGGAGTAAAATTGTCAAAATAAACAAAGTCCCAGAAGTCAGTGATATTAAAGCTAAGTACTTAGGTCATTTGGAAGCAAATATGTTCAGATTCATTTTGGATGGGGCTAAAATAATGATAGAGACTTCTGCAGAATACCAAAGAAAACAGGGCTGGCTCCACTACACCTTCCCTGAGTTAAACAGGCAGATCATGAAAGAAATACCATTCTGGCAGAATTTCTGTTACGTCACTAAAATATCACATCACTTTATGCTAAATATTTGACAAGAAGAATTTGAATAATATTGTAATGTAGGTGTGAGTCGCATGTCATCCCGTCATCCACATCCAGGAGTTGGAAAGCTGTAGAGCTACCCTGATTTATGTGCCATCTTTGAAATCATTTTGGCCTGAATTTTAAAATAAAACAATGAGCAGCCATTCCACTAATTCTTCTTATTGTCGTCTTGCTTCCTCAAATGGCATGCTTAATGTCTCTGTCATTGGGTTAGGAAAATTGTAATAAATACTGTAGCAAAATATTTTAGTAAAATCTGGAGACAGGTTCCCCTGGAATAAATGAAAGAGTCGCTTAAAAGAATAGTAAAGTAGACCAATGGAAGGCAGCTGCTGTTGGTTACTCATTATAGACTCTGTTCTCAGTTCCAGACTGATTTTCTTCATGATCTGGGTAGATCCTGTTGAACCTTAGTCTTCTGGAGTAAAAGAACTCTTCATCACAGCAAAACCAGTGGTGGCAAGTTCACAAACTCACAGGCTCCTGCTTTAGACTCCTTTTCTCTTCTTCATTTTATCTCCAGTGTTTTGTTGCTCAAGGGGCAAAGCTACCTCTTCACCTTATCTCCAGTTTTCTCCAGTGGCTGTTGGTTTACTGTCTTATCTGGGAGGTTTGCTTCCTCCTTCAAGAGCTCTGGGCAAGCTCAGCCTACCAGAGGGCTATGCAGGGTGGCCCAAAGAAACACTAATTAGATGGTTGTTCACAAATGGAAACTTTAAAAAGTTGCTTTAAAATGTCAGTAATTAAAAATATTCATAGTGTAATTGCCACAGAGATGGATCTTTGAAGTCTCCATTTCTAAAATCTGACCCAGTAGTACCATTTTTGGAAAATTAGTCTTGCCTTGTGTGGGTGGAAAGATGATGTTATATTACTAGTTCACTTGAAAACCTTACATATACGTGTAATTGAAAACTCCTAGGAACAAAGCCAGTCATTCTACATTTGTTCTTCAATAATAGTAGGAATGCATTCAAATATATCATCAGTATTGTCACTCTTTCAAACCAGGCAGTTTACTGTGATATTTCCTTTCCCTGGAGATGCTGAGTCAGCATTTTAACTAGTCCTTTTGGCCTCTTTGCATGATAGGCTTTTAAAGTAACACATCATCAAGATAAAATCTACTTAAATCCTTAGCAAAATGCAAAATCATGGGGTTTTCCCTCCTTTATACATTATCGTATTAGTACTTTGCAAAAACCCCTGCAGTTTGCAGGCAGTTAGGTATCTGCAATGCCCAGTTCCGAAATCACAGGTGCTCTTCTGTCTGTTTGCTGTTGTGTCAGACAATTCAGCATGTTTTTGGGTGGTTTAAATGATCCCCCCCCCCCCGCCTCATATCCATAATTGATCTGTATGTGTTCCTGATGAAGAGGCATGGGTCCAGGATTCCGCTCTGCTCTGTGCCGTTAGCTAAAATTGCACCAAAGCAAAGTGAAGATGCTGCTAGTGGCTTCAGAAGGTTGGAAATGGTCTCTCCAGTTGGGGTTCTCTGAAGCGGCTTTGGATCTGTCTTGACACTTAGCTATGTTTAGATGTGCCATACCTTTAGTCTTTTTAAAAGAGTCTCTTTCAAGCCAGAGGATATTCCCCACTTCCCATTGAATTTGCTGACAGCGTGAAACACAGTTCTGCAGCAGCTGTTCTTGCATCATTACACCTCGTGGCACCTGACCCAAACAGAAAGCCAATGCCAGAAGAAGGCTGTGTTTCTTGTGCCTTCAAATTGCTGTGGTATCCTTCGTTTTCTGCTGAAGCGATTGGAAGTTGGTCTGTAATGGCAGCATCCCCAGCGTGGTGTGTGAATTGGTGTGCCCCGCGTTACATTTCGGAGAAACAAATGTGCAGCATCAGAGCAAAAGTGCTCACATGGCCCCAATCCTGTGCTCATGTGAAGTCAAGGTCAGTGGCGCTAGTTGTGTTTACAGGCATGTTTATCCCGTGGCTTCCCTCGCTGTGAAAGCGCACACACAGAAGTGGTTCTCAGGTTGTATAAAGCCTGCTGGGTGAAGGATGTTGTCACCAATTTAGAAAGTTACCTTGTTAAGCTTCCCCTGGCTCCTGTCGCAATATAAATGAGAAGGCCCTGCGCTGAGCTTGAAAAATCTGATGGTGCCATTGACCAGCCGGGGTTTTGAGCTGCTGGAATTGCAAACTGCATGTGATATAAATGGCCTGAAGTAAAACAGGTCATTAAAATAGAATAGTAATGATCTAAGATGTTGCTAACACAAGAACCCTTTTAAATTTATGTCCTAAATAGTGAGCTAAAAGTAAACTACAGGAGCTGATGATGGTAATAAGAAAAAAAAAAAAAGAAAGAAAAAAAAGAGAGAGAGAATATATCCAGCCCCCAGTTCCTTTCATGACCCCGCAGTCCCAAGATGCTGCTCTTCGTTTTCAGCTCATACGCTTTGCTCTCAGCACGGTTTAGGTCCTTATGTAAGCACGCTGGCCTCAGCTAACCTCCTCCTAATGTCCAAACATGTTTCTGTTGTGCCTTCTAGTACTTTACCTTTGTCGGATTTAAAATCTCATGGTGTAGATGCCAAAATCTAGGAGCTCCCCAAATTAAACTCAGTTTGTTCTAGGAATTGAGGGAGGGAAGATTAGATCAGTAGGATTTTTGGCTGCGATGATACAGAACAAGGCTGTTGTTTCTGTTGGTGGTGTGTTTTGGTTACCTGAATATTGAAGTCCTTCAAGTTCATCATTGTTTTGGGTCAACTTCTATTTTTGTTGCTCATAAACATCTCTTGATGTTCCTGTTTTTATTTACTGGATTAACTGTTGGTTAGCAGAAGCAGCCTGTTAGACAGGTGGAGTGATGGAGGAGGCTGATGAGGTGACAATTTCTGTCCTGCACCCTTATGAAGGGCTCAAGAAATTGTACCCCCCCAGGGTAGGAGAGAGGGAGGAAGGACGGTGGGGTGGGCAGAAGTCATAGCAACAATGCAAAGCTATAGAAGGAGCCACTGAACAGGCCATGGCAGATGTTGGTCATTGCTGTGGAGTCCCACGCTGAAGTATACATCTCTCAAAGGAGATCTGCCCGGATTCCACAGCAGGCCAGCACCCAGACTCCACCGATGCCAGAATCCAGGACCTCTCCTCTCCATCTGCCTGCTGCTGGACTGAGGTCTGGGGAGGACCTGGAGCTTCGAGTTTAGCAAACCCAAGGTTTTGCGCTCCCTCTACTGGCTGCATTTTTGCTGGCTGGTGCCGGCTCTTCATCCCTGAAGGAATGCTGAAATCAGTGGGGACGATCTTGAACAAACAGGGAAGTAATAAAATTAGCATGGCTGCTTTTTAGGGTCCTTGAACACTAAGAAAAAAATCCTTGTTGACTGTGGGGTGAAGGTGCAAGTCAGTAAGGGGATGCATTTCTTCCACTTCTTTCCAAAAGGTCATTACTTGCCTTGGGAAGTGGAGGCACAGGGGAAATCACATCAGCGTAAGTCACACTTCAGTATCTTTCGAATCTAGTGTGGAAGACTTGAACCATGACCAAGAATGACTTCAGTATTCTGTTTGCTTGCCTTAAATTTTATCTGAAATTTTTGTTCTGTGTTAGCCCAAATAGTGATAGTTCTCTCTCCAGACTCAATGTTTTCTCTTCTCATTGTTGCCACCTCTTCTATCAACTTTGGTTTGCTGCACTCCCTGAAGTGCTTCCTTGATTTGTTTTTTAAACCTCCAGCCTGTTTCTCATCTCAAGCCACAGTGTCCTGATATCACAACCTTGTACTCGGGTTAGAGCCCTCTAAGGGTGTCAGAAACCACTTTGCTTTTGGGAGAGTTCTCTCTCTCAAGCGTTGCGTTTTCCATCTCTTCCTCTCCTACTTCGGATCCAGCAGATGCTTCTCTAGGGCATTAGCTTCCAGTTTTGGGAAGCAGCTTGTGTTTGACCATTTACCAGGCTGAAATCAGATGTTCTGGCCAACACTGAGAGCAGCCCAGCTAGTGGTGTGCATTTTACACCCCTGTGGACCCTGGGTATTGTCAGTCCCAGCCGTATCCAGCCCAGATTCCCTACCGGATAAGGACTGCATGACTGGGAAGCATTGACACACTGTCCATAGCAAGGGAATCATTACTAATGTTCAAGGAGTTTCTGAAACTTTTCCTCTCTGCTCTTTAGTTTCAGTCTTGCTGCCTGCTTACAACTGGTAATAGTTTTCCCTAAGTGTTCTCACTTCTGCTGATTCTTCCCTAAGATTTCCACTTTGATAGCGGAGCTCTAATTTGAAACGACCTTTGTCCTTACTCTCAAGTTATTTCTGGTTCCCAGCTAATGTATTTTACTCATGGACCCATGGTGACTTCTCAGCTTCTGATCCGAGTTTGTTGCCAGGTTCAGTTCAGTTGCATCTAAAGCTGCAGCAGGTAGCAGCTTTCTAGAGCTACATTCTCACTCTTAGAACCAGCAGCAAAGTTAATTAAGTTTGACAACGTTATTCTCGCCAAGATCTGACTAGAATGGATTGAAGGGTAGGCAGCAACAGTTAAGTTGGAGCGCCTACACCAAGTGATAGGCTGCTGGAAATGGAAAATGTTAGCTCATTGCTTCTCTTCCATCTGCCACAGGGCAGTGGAGAATTATTGAGACCTTTCGAGCAGCTTCGTCCAGTTGAGTTTTCAAAGTTGCAAGTAACTGAGCTTCTGCCATTTCCCTTGGGAAAGTATTCCTTACAAATACAATTCACTGTCAGGAAGTTGTTCTGAAACTCCCCCTAATTTTTCCTTTTTTTGGTGTCCTCCCACTAAAATGGGCTTTAACACAAAGAAGCTATTTAAAGTGCTACTTTTTTATTTTCTTGTGAAGGCTGATGTGGGTTCTAGTTAATGTTTTAATGAGACTGTAAGCTCTGTCATGTAAAGGTGAAGAATCACTGTATTCCCTTCTGTTGCACTGATACTTTTCACTCATTTCCTTGAGGATCTGGTTGAGTTCATGTGGCTGTATTAAATGAATGTTAGTTATTGTGTTCCCTTCCCAAATATGTATTAAAAAAATGTGCATTTTGCTGCTGAAAAGAGCAGTATCTAAAAAGCCTAGTCTAGTCTAAGTCTAGATTATGTTTGTGCATAAGTTTTAGGTTTCTCTTGATTCTGTGAATGGTCTTGTGTTGTGAACCCAAAGGCAGTGTACACCAGTTAGTGGTGGTGGGGGGAGAAAGTAGCAGTCTGATTTCCCCACTGAAAATAATCAAAATGCAAAAGCAAACAGCATGAATGCAAATTTCTGCTAATAGAAGAGAGATTTAATGTCCTTGAACTGTGCTGCAGAAAAGAAATTTAGGAAAACACTTGTTACTTAAGTATAATTGCTTGCAAGCCAGTGCTGTTCTAGAGGGAGTTGTTTTTAATGGTTAAATTATACAACGCGTTTTAAAATTGATTGTTTTGCATAATGTATTGTTGAAGCTGTGAATCTCCCTGACAGACCAAATTGTTTACCTTTGTAGAAATCAGTCAAAACCAAAACAGTCGCATAAGAATAAACTGGGAGATTTTTCAGAAGCACAGATCGTTAGCAAATTCAAGGGCAGGTAAACACCTCCTGGGATTTTTCTCCATGTCATTGTAGGCATATTAAACAGGTTATAGCTTAACGTTCCAGGGCACTCGCCAACAGCAAATGGACTCAGATTACTGGTTTTAACAAAAATGGACTAGCCTGATTCTAGTTTAACCGCAAAATGACTTAACAGGAATCTTCTGTTTTACAATTGTCTACCGTAGCTTTGATTTAGCACTGATGTTTTGTTAATAAAAGGAAACTGAGGGCCTTGAGTGAGATCTGCTTCTTGTGGGAGGGAAATAACACATACAAATCTTCCCAGTTACTAAGTTCATAAATCTACTTCTGCAGAAGTAGAGGCACCTCTAGTTGGTTACTCATGATATAAGCTTATACACATCACACATAGCTTGTTGCTCACCGCTCAGAGCCCCTGACTTACACCTCTGCTGTTGGACCACTTACTTCCTGAGATCCATCTTTTGCTTTAAAGCTATGCCAGCAGTATTATAATTTTCAGCAGCGTAGTCTGGCTAGTAGCGTCATTTTGCTACTTTTGGTCCCATTCAAGGCCGTATTGCAGCATTCCAGATCAGTAAAACTTACTTGCTGTCTTTACATATTACCCTTACATACTGTAAATTTTGCAATTTTTTTAGGTTCCTAAGCAGAAATTCAGGAATGAAAAGTCAGAAATGAAGTTTGGGCTGGGATTTCAGTCAGGCCCCCCTTCAAAGTCTCTTAGAATCACAGGGTAATGTAGGAAGGGACTTCTGGAGGCCATCTGGTCAACCCTCTCTCTGGAGCAGGCTACCTTTGAAGTTGACTCAGGTCACTGAGTTTTGAATACCTCCAAGCATGGAGATTTCACAGCCCCTCTGGGCCCCTGTTTCAGTGTTTGACCACTCTCATGAGGAACAAGTTTTTCTTACTTAAGGAGAGTTTAGATTTTTGAAACTTGTGTACGTTGCCTCTTGTCCCATCAGTATCTAGCTCCAAGAAGAATCTAGCTTTGTCTTCTCTGTAGCCTACTATGAGGTACTTAAAGACTTTTAAGACCCCTCTTTTAGCCTTTTCGTTACAAGACTGAACCTATGCAGCTTCCTCTACTTTTTCTTGTGCATCGTGGGCTCCAGCCCCAGACCATTTTAGCATCCATCCACTGGAATTGGTTTAGTTTTTCAGTGTCTTTCCTGTACTGGAGAATGCCAAACCGGACACAAGTACTCCAGGTGTGGTCTCACAAGTGCCAAATAGAGGGGAATAATCCCTTCCCCTGACCTGCTAGCTGCACGTGTACTAATGTAGTCAGTATGCAGCTAGCTTTCATTGCTGCAAGGACACACTGCTGACTTGTGTAGCTTGTTCACCAGGATCATGGAGTCCTTTTCTGCAGACCCAGCCAGTCAGTCCCCAGTAGTAATGCATGGGGGTTATTTTGTACCAGGTTCATGACTTTTCATGTGCATTTATTGAATTTCATAATGTTCCTGTCAGCCGATTTCTTCTGCCTGTGTATCTGTGGGGAAGTGGCATGTGAGAGTGGGGTGGGCACAGCTCCATTCATATGGCAAAACTCTTCATGTAGACAAGACCCCCTGTATTGACCAGAGCAGATGTTGAACTTGGTCAGATGTTTTCATCTCTAGTTTGAACTCCATGGCAATATTCTTGAGGTCCTTGCTCTAAACATATAAATGCCCCAGTTAGGTCCAAAGGGTGAAAATTTTCTTTCCATATCTTTTTCAAGGAATGGTCAAGGTACTGTAAGAGAATCAGTATTTCAGGCATTTCCTCCAGTGCTGTTCTGCGTGGTCAGTCAATCACATGGGCTCCCAGGAGCTCATTCTACATTCACTGACTCATGCAGATTTCACTAAGCATCTTCGTGTTTCTTAATAAGCTTAATAAATTAATCAGAAGTTGCGGTACAGGGCAAAATGCAAGCTGAGTGGCAAGACTTTCAGCAATGGGATGGGACTGGATTTGCTTTTAAGAAAAATCCTTGGTCCTTTAGTTGCCCGTGAATGTAACTTGAGAGATTAGCATTTGTCACAATTTATGTGTCAAGCTGTGTACACGTATAAGCTCTGTAGGCTCTAGCTGATGTTACTGACTGTCACTGTAGATGGGGGAGGCTGAGGCAGAAAGCAAACACTGCCTGCCTATGGCCACAGAGGAGTTGTGGATCAGAGCAGTGCCCACAGTTCTCTGCTGGTGCTGCCTGTTACACATCACTCAGGTAATTTCTGCTTTTATTATCAGATCTGGCAGTGCTGCATAGCTGCCTGCTTGCTAAATCTCATTGTATCAACACTTAAAACAAGTGATTAAAGAAAGATTAATGTCATAGATGTAGTGTGGTTAGAGACCGTGGTCAGAAAATCAGTGAAGTATAGAAATTATTTATGTAATTGCCATGCACGCTTGCGCTCTCTGCTCTCTTTTGCTCTCAGAGCCCTAGGAATACCATAGACAGTCCAGGTTTCCTTACCTGGACGCTTACTTTATTCAGCTCCTTGTTGGATACGTATTGTATGTACTTCGCGGTGGAAAATACAGTTGAAACCCTCTCTCAGTTGAATAAAACAGTATGACAAGTACCAGTGGCCTGATAAAAGTCTTTGAATAAAGCTGTAGCCAATTTCTATTTAAAACACTTGGAGGAGTCATTATTTTACTCACAGGCCACTTTTAAAGTTGGGCACATGCTGTGTTGTGCTCTTCTACGACGTATAAAGAAGTCTTGGCGCTCCTCTGGCTTTTTCTTTAGCCTTTTCTGCCTTGATTACTTCCATACGTGGAGGGTATTTTGCAGTCATCTATGCAGCAGTCTGAGAGGGCAGCCAGTCCGGGAATGCATCTTCGTGACACCTCTGTCACCGGCACCAATGCTTGTTCCACTGTCTGATGATTTCTGGCAAATTATTGGATCTGGATCAAAATTAACTAGCAAAGACCCAAGAAATGTAATTTTTGGATCTAGTCTGTCTCATCAAGTGACTGCATGAGCATTGGAACAAATGCAAAGGAAGGAGAAGACTTTGGGAGCAAAAGGCAGCCTTTTAGAGGCAGCCCGATTAGATTGGCTTAAATTCATCTCACCCCAGCAAAGTGATGGGTTCATGAAAGTCAGGAATAGGAAAACTTGACAGTCGAGAGGGAAGAAAGGTTTGTGTCAGCCTGCGTTTGGATAATTTATGTATTTTCAACAGATAAACTCTCTGCAACATACAGTTTTAATGAAAGTAGAGCTGAACATCAATGCTACCCACCAGAAAGTCCAAATTGGAAACTATGACAAGTTTCAATGGTCTCGATACTTCGGGTGATAAATAAAAAACCTAAAAATCAGAGATTATGGCAGAGCCAGAAAAAATGTTTCTGGCCTTCTTTTTCATTGTAGAAAGTGCAAAATGTCTGATACCCATCCATAACAATTCCGTATCAGCTCACTTTGGATAGGAGGGCAGTAGCTGGTACAGATTTTGGTCACTTGTCTCACATTAGGTCAGATCAGAGTGCTGTGGCTGCTGAAATGGGGAAAGTGTAACATACTTTAGTGGTCCTAAATTCTTGGTGGGGTCTACCCCGATGAAAAGGGCATGTAACTGGTTTTGTGCCTGAAAGTTGTGCACAACTTCCCATGGTATTACAGCCCCTCAGGTCCTTCCCCAGTCCCATTTCCATAAATCTCTCCCATTGCTTGTAGATGAGCCTGGGATTCCACTGTTAGAGAAAGACTGTGCTTTTCAAAATGTAAAATTTTATCACCTAGTTCAGCTTTGTCATAGGCAGTACGGAAGTGAAGAAAAAGGCTGTAATTTGGTGATTCTGATCAAATCTGAAACACTGAGTTGATAGCATTGTTCTTGGTTTTTTTTCTTTTACCCACTTGTACAGATCCAAGCACTCTTACCACTTGGTAATGTATGAGAATGGTGATCATCAGGAATTAGCATGTGAATGAGCATGTGCAAATGAGCTGCTCTGGTCTGTGATAGAAATGGTTCTTGAAGGAGTCATGCCTTTTGACTTGAAAGCAGATATACTAATATCTGAGCAGGCGCTGGGAAATAAATTACAATATTTGGTTTGTCCATGTGACATTTTTTGTGCCACAGTTCTTGAATATTGTTACATTGAAAGGATATAATTGGAATAATATATTACAGGGCAACAGCAATGATAATAGTACCTAAATCTTTCATGTTTTTATGAAGTCACGTTTTTTAACACTGTTCATCGAGTGGTAAAAAGAGCTGGAAGTCTTGTAAGGAATGCAAGAAATAAAACCTGGCACAGTGAAAGACTTTCAGTACGATATGAATGTTGATCCTTTAAAATCACAAATCATCTTTCTATTAATTCACTGTAGAATAAGGTCTCCTCAAGATAAGACTCAGCAGTGCTGTGGAGTTGGTATTTAAAGTATGTCCATCTGCATCTAAACGAGTAGCTCCAAGACAATCAGATTATGCAGTAGTTACTTTGGTGAGAATATCGCCTAAGTGGAATGGAAACTTCATTTTGAGTCTAATATTAGACCCTGCTTTGGAAAATTCCTTTTAAATGATCACAAGCTGGGAATAGCAAAAGAATTTAACTTTCGACAGACAGCATTCACCAAGAATTTGTTTTTAACTGCTTATGTTGGGTCCCTGGGAAAGCAGATGTGAAAAACTTACCAAAGTGAATTGACTTGACCTGATGCAATGTTTATATCAGTAGTTGACAAGTTTTCCTCCCTCGTCTAATTTGTTTGGGATATTTTCATTCTTTAAGCATGAGTAAGTCTGGGTTGGAATTGTTTGAATGCTTGTTAGTCTAATAATCTGAATCTTAAAACATGCAGACATTATTGCCTATAAAGGGGTCTAAGCAAAGTTGAACTATTTTGGTTATCTTCTACAGATGGGGATAAGTATTATTTTTGAGACTACCAAAGAAGAATGTGAGACAATGTTGCTTACCTTATGATAGTTCAGAAAGCATATTGATACCTGCTGTATTTATACTTCAAAATGCCACTTGTATTTGGTGAACCCTTTGAATGCATGTTACTTTTTATGCAGCTTTACAAAGGACTGGCTTTCAGTGGCAGCTAGGGAAACTGGCAACCAAGGATATCAAAGCAGATTCGAAGGGTCATGATATTATTATTATTCCTGTGGCAGAAGGGACTTCAGGAATTATAGAATACACTGTGAATGATGCACAGGTTAGGGTTCTTTAGAGCCACTAGTATATCTCATCCTAGCTTTTCTCTTTGTTGATCAGACACTGTCACTTTGAATATTTTAATTCATTCATTCATTCCTAAATAAGCACCCCCTTCTGTATGGAGCGTGTCTAAATAAACTGTTTTTGAGGGAGGGAGGAGAAAAAGAGAAACTCATGGATTGGGCTGACCTGTTCTCCCCAGCTCTACCCTGTCCACATGCTTCTGTGGTTTGGCCATTGTTGCTGTTGTTTCCAAACTTGAGGAAAACATCTACAGGAGCTTGCTGCAAAGGAGGGCTCCAGCCTGGCCTTCCTCTGCCAATGCATGAGACAAGAAGTGGAACAACCATCAACAAGCTAATATAATGAATTCAATGCCAGGGTGACGGTTTCACTGAGAAAGACATCAGAAAGAAAACACTGATCTCTTTAGCTGTTTTCCTTTAGTGCATTAGGTGAATTTATGTGACCCAGGAATGCATTTCACAGACAGAAATCAGATTATGATTTTAAGCATCTGTTAAACTTTGCCTCTTTTTTCATGAAGCCTGACATCAACCTTTTTGTCTTTTTATTTATATCTCTGTGGCTATAATTCTGCTATAATTTCTGACCTTTCAGGAATTTCTAAAATGTCTAAATTGCTGATCTGTCTCCTTGCAGGCAAGTCTCACCTGGCTATAGTACAAAGAGTAAACAATGAAGGAGAAGGGGATCCTTTTTATGAAGTCCTGGGAATTGTCACTTTAGAAGATGTGATTGAAGAGATCATCAAGTCTGAAATTCTGGATGAAACAGATCTATACAGTGAGTAGAAATGTTTGCACTTTGTTTATAGATGAGAGGGAAGACTCCATCCAGCAGCAGTTGCATTTAATAGAAGTGTTTTGAGAGATGTTAAGTTGCTGATTTAAAATCTCAGTGGTCAGATGACCTACAGATCCCTCAGATGGTCAAAGTAATTTTTGTTTTCGCAGCATGGGCACCTCACCCCTTTATGCTGTATTAATTTGGAAACAGGACAGGTTTCTTTACTTGACCCTTACATCAAGAAGGTTTACATCTGCAACTGTCTGGTCTCTCCTGCTAGCTGTTCTCCAACACACTGGACTTGTTAAACCTTTTTGTTACAGTGCTCATGACCTCCCACATTTTCCCCTAGCCTCTCTCCACCTCAAGGGCCTGTAGTCTGTGTACTACCATACTTTAGCAAGAAGGCAGGCAAATACCATGCCTCAAGGAAGGGGAATGGAGTCTCTTTAGAGTCTCTCGCTGTCACTCATTCAGGAAACCTGAGAAAGGAAAGTCTTCTTCAGTGCTGAAAACCAGCATGTCCTAAATGACTCCTCTTTTTATCACTCAGTACAGCTCCTTCCTTCCTTTCTGTTAACATATGTTGAGGGACATGATGCTGCAGGTCAACCATTGCCTGGCACTTGAGAGATCTGGACTCTTTCCTTTACCAGTTTAGAGTTTGTCTGGTCTTTGGCCAGTTACCTAAAGTGTCTTTGCTTCTATTCCCATCTGCACAATCTGGCCTGTGCATACAGGACTTCCCTTCTGTCATTCTTCATCTGTCTTATCTGTGCTTTGATCACTTGCTGGCAGATTCTGTTTTTTACTGTGTGTTCGCATGTAGCACAAGGATGTCTGTAGATTCTATTGTAATAGAAATAATAATTTTAAATATATTTAACACTGTTCAGCTGTCCTTTGGTTTCTTTTTCTTTCCTCATGAAAGGGATCTGAATATTTCTACAACATCTTTTTCAGGCCAGTGCAAGCATCTTCTATCCTCCCTCCAAGCCAAATGCCATATGAGCACTTTACACTGTGGGATAGACATACCTCTACTTTTCCCAATAGAATGCTATTGCCTGAACTACTTTCTGCAGCTGGTCAGTATTTTACCAGTATTTATGTGCCCAAAGGCTCATGTAAATCACAGCTGTGTTTTACGATATGCTAAACAGTCTAATTACTATGCAAATCACAGAAGTCCTGTTAGTATAGATTTCTTTTTGTACCTTCACAAATGAATTGTTGGGCTAATCAGTTACAACATAATGCTTTTACAGGGTGAATTCAGACTTTCTTTTGTACTCCAAAAAGATCCTATCTTTGTCTCATCACCTTTGAGATTTTTCTATGTTTCTACGAGTGAAAAGACATTGCATATGCTTTTCAATGTTTTTTTTCCCCTTGTTTGTTAAGAGAAACCACATAGAACATGCTGTGTTATTCTTCAGGACAAAAAAAGCTTTGACCATTAATAGCATGTTAGAGGGCAAGGAAATGAGAATTTAATTTTACTATCTGAAGACTTCCTAGATCAACAAAATAGAGCTGGTGATCATGACTTCATTTGAAACTCTCCTTCCTGGGAAGGTTTTACTATTGAAAATTCCTGTTTCAGAACAGGAGGGAAACTTCACTTCCCAGGCTTCCTGGAGGATGCAGGAAATTTTGGGGGGGTGACTCCTGCTGTGTACCATGAAGATGAACTTCTAGCTTCTTTATGAAGCACTGGAGTTCGTTCCACTGTTTGGACTGAAGGACACTGTAACAGTAAGGGAGAGAGCAGAAATCCAGAGAAGCTGCAAGGATCACAGAAAATGTGATAGGTTCTGGATTTGGGCAGATTAATGTGCTGTAACCACTTCCAATTGGTATAGTGATGGGAACATGCTTTGGGTTTACTGAAGGTACCTTATTGTCCACCATACGTTAAGGCAGCTCGTTTTTGATGTTGATATCAGCGTGTCAGTGCTAGTAACCCCAACTAGTACTAGAGTTCTCTGATGCTGTTTGTTATAAGACCAAGCTGGTATGCTCAGCTCAGCCCAAGCCAACTTGAAACCTTTGCAATGATTTGCTCTATGCTAGGTGTTTACTTAAAAGTAGACCTTATGAAAAATTTTGGCAGCATTGTTACACCTTTGTTCTGAAGTTTTAAAAATATTTTGTTTTGCTTTGATGGAAACCTGAAATTTGATGACATGCCTGACCTTGGTGTTGAAACTGTGCCCTTCTGCTCTTTCCATGAAAATCCATTTCAACTGTGTTAGGGTAGAAGCAATTGTATATTTACAGTTTTTGCTGAAAGCTGCTCTCCCTGCTGAAGCTCTGCTGCTGAATTTCTCGAGGGTTGCATGCCCAATTTCTTCAGACTGCTGTAGTCTGCTATGTCTTATGGCTTGTAGAGATGTTGGGAGCAAGGAGAAGAAGATGGGAGCAAGAAAAATTGGTAAATACCTCTGACCTATCAACATCTAGATAGACTGAGTACTGAGCATGAGACTTTGTATTGGGGATGCTGATGGGCTGGGGAGAAGAGGTTTCTGTCGTGACACAGGTAGCATCTGAACTACATTTCAGCCAGTGTCACAATGAAGAGCTGTCAGTGTGTTTAGTTCTTAGTACTGGAAAGTTGGAGCGTTTTTTCATGGTTGACACACTATAGGAATCTGTCCTGCACTCCCATGGCCCTAGCTATGGTGGGAGAGTATTTCTCAACATTCTCAAAGGGCCAAAAGAGAAAGCTTTATGTTCTGTCTTGGCCTCAGACCGCAGTGCGCTTGAGAAACATGGAGTTCACTGTTCTGACCCGTGTTTGACTGGTGGCCTGTCTTATTTAGCTCTTTCTAACTGAAGACGAGTTTAATCATCATCTTAGTGCAACTGGCATGCTGCTGTTTTTCGCGCATAGAGTCAGAGAGGTTTTGCCGCACGTAAAATCTGGGATTTTTCTACAAATGAAATACCTTAACGCACCCTTGTGCATGTGTTCTGCATGTTGCGGATAAGTATGCTGGTTGTAAGCATCAGCTTACATTGCATTTTTACGTGCTCTCCTGCGTGCTGTTCAGCAGTCTGTCTCGGTGAATACGACCCCTGGCAATCCCATGCTGCAGGGGCGTTCAGCGTTACGTTTGTTACAGAGCTGCACTGCTGCACCTGCAGTAGCTTTCACCTAATGATTTTTTTTTAGCCTTGACAAGTCACTTCCCTGAGGGGAAGACCACATCTTACTTGAACATTCCTGCTTCCAAACAGCTGTCAAAACAGGTATGTTAAATATATGTCCTAGTAAACTCTGTATCACTTCTCCCATTTAAAGCACGGAGCTATGGGAATAAAAGTTGTTTGGCCTAATAAGTGTCTCCACTGTCATCCAGTGAAAGCGTAGCAACATAGAAAAGGTTTTGCAATGCCAAGTTGTTGGGCAAGACCTATAGGTACTGGCATGGTGTACATCCATATCTTATGCCAGGAGAGCAGAGCTTTGTGTAGCTGGAATCTGATCTTTAGATATAGCAAGGTGGTTGCCGTCCATTAGAAAATGATGCTTTTGCCTTGTTGGCCATTAGGACTACGGACTTGCTAACTTTCTGCTGTCTAGCACCGGTAGGCTGCAGGAGATGCATCCTTACAGGAAGCTATTCTGGGCTGTTAAAGAGCTTCAGGTTTAGTCCTGCTGACTTTGTCAGTTGCCAAAACATGCGTGATACATAGGGCAACCTGGTTTTCCTAGCTAGGGACAAAAAGAACTGGCAAAACTAACTTAGTTAATTCCTAAACCTTTCTTTTAAAATGAAACAAACCCACAGGCTTAAAAAAACCTGTGCAGTGTGTGGGACATAGGCCGTCAGCCTGGGTGTGTGCATCACTGGGGGATGAGGGAGAGGGGGACATGGGGTGTGTGCTGAGTGAGACTGGCATCCACCTCTGACTCTTGGACTGGGCGTCCTGGTACTGAGTGTGGGCACAGAGTCAGTGAGTCTAGTCCTCTGGGAAATGTACTTTCTTTTCCTGGAGTATCTGATAGATGCACATGTTGAGCAGTGGCCTGTCTCTGTCCTTGTACAGTTCTTGTGTGTCAGACAGAACCACACTCCCATTTGATAAAATATTTTTGTCCTCATTATCTTGTCTGGAGCTCACTGCAGATGTCTACTCTGTCCTAAAGACAAAAGGACAAAAAGGAGCACAGGAGGAGAACAAGAACCTTTCCAGAACATTGTCTGGGTGCATTTGCAGCACCTGTCAGCCTGCTGCCTGCCTGCCCGACCGCCCAACTGAACGGGTTATATGAGGTTTGAACTCTCTGTTCTGTAGCTGGCTCCAGTCCAAGCTGGCTCCTTCAAGGAAATTCATGTAATCATTTGTGGTGTTCTGTGTCAGGCCTGAAGGTTCAGGAATACTACAAGAGAGATAACAACTTTACTTGTGTTTGGACCCCTCCTCTTCTTGAGTTCTCTCCCTCAGCCCAGGAGCTCACGGTCAGCCTTGCTGCCTTTGATTTAAGGGAAAAGTCTAAATATTCCCAGAACCTACTGAAGATACTTGCAATATTTGTTGAGATCTCACCAAAAGCTATACCTAAGAGTGTCCCTCACGCATCACATTGTTCATGTTGCAGAACCAAACAGTGTCACAGCACTCTGTAAGCAGAAATCACTTCAGCATGCCAAGATCACTTCAGTGCCCAGGTCTCCATCTCACTTACTATAGGAAGGACAGACAGGAAATACCTGGTCCAGATTCAATTACTTCTGTCACCATCCAATCCTTGGTTCCTATGTCTTACAAGAAGCTCAGAAGTTGTTTGGATAGAGAAGAACAATTAAGACCGTCCCTTACAAAAATAAGCCAAGATAATGGTGTTAAGCCATATGGCTCTGCTCTCACTGTGTAACATTTTTCTTGGGGGAAGGTTGCTGGACAAGCTGCCAAGGAAACAGTAGAAGGAGATGAACTCACCCATCATTTGATTGAGAGCCTAGGTCTCTTACCTTGATGACTGATGCAGACAGAAAGATTTAAGGCATCCACCCATGGTGTGATGCTGGCCCTGTTTTTAGGTACCAGAAGTGCTGTATGAAGCCTGCGGTGGTACAGCTCATTCACAGGAGGAATACAGAGATGCTTTACTGCCCCACTGAAGAGATGTTTCCCTGTCCCAGGGCCAAAACTTGTGATTTTTTTACTCCCTGAAGAGAGCAATGACAGAGCTCCTTGTGAGAAAGCATCCTAGCCGTAGCGTGGTGAAAAATAGCATTTTCTGCACTTTTCAGAAAAAGCACAGTTTCTATTCTTCTTACCTCTTACAAGAGGTAGGACCTAGTGAGAGCTTCTGGGGGACTTTTCTCCTATTCACTTTCTATTGCTTTGGTATCCATCTTTCCTTTAACTGCAAGTGCAGATAAGGTCTGTCTGACTATATTCCTAAGGCAGAGATTGTTTTTAGTCTATAACCACTCCCTTGGGTGGTTTCTATTCCTGCTTTTGGAAGAGAAACTGCAGTCCCTGATGCAGTCCAGGTCCTGGGTAAAGTACTACTAGGGTAAGAGTCTTCTGGTTTCAAAGAAGAAAAGGGGCATGGGTCATCATCGTTCTTCTCCATGTGCTTGGGAACAAGTATCTCAAATTTGCTGATTTGCACTGCTGACAGAATGAGATTAGATATTTAGAGTAGATATGTTACTATCAGTACAGTATTGCTGTTGAGTCTGTGATCGTCCTATAGTGGAGGCTTGTCTATGGTTGAGCATCTAAATGTATTCATATCTAAAAGTCTAGATGACTTGGGAAAGTCTTTCTAGAAATCTCTTAATTACCAGTATTGTGGATTTCCAAGTCCCAAACTCAACCACTCTGAGCCTTACATAGTCGTAGCATGTATTTGGACGCATACAGAACTCCAGATCTCAGTGGCTTCCTTGCTATGGTACATCAATTTAATCATCTTTGCATGCATAACCCAAAATCTGGCAACAACTACCTGGGAGTATGCATGAGGTTTCACAGTGTTAGCTTGTCACCTACACCTCTTTGTGTGCTTGCCTGAATTCTCAGCAGTGAATCAATGTACCAGAACTGCCTGTGGTCTCTCAAAAGTCCAGTCATTTTAAACCAATGACTAGGGGTCTGATAGACAAGTAGCTATAGTATTTTCAATATCTTTCCTCACTAAGGCCCTAGAACCTGAGCCATGCCTCAAGTCTGGGGGGCTCACAGTAATTGCATCAAGACTTGGGTTTCCTGCAATATACGGTGGAGCTCAGAGCTGTCTGACAGCATTCTGCTGCTTATAACCAATGCCACCTTACGCACTGTGTCAGGAGAGAAGAGCAAGACCCTGCCATCTGAGCAGAGACCTATTCTTCGTAGAATAGATGTATACCGTACCCCAACATGCCTAGAGCTCTCTGCTTACCTGGTTTTCTAGACATTTTGGCAGATTAGCTCAGTGGGTAGATGATAATAGCTGGGTTGTTTGTGCCTCTCAACTCCATCTTTCATGTTGTCTTTCACAAATGGGGATTCCCCACCACAGAACCTGTTTTAAGACACAGACAAATCAAGTGGGAAGTATTTAACTGAATAAAGGACAGGAGTCCGGGATCACTAGCAGGTGAATTCCCTTATCTGAACTCCTGAAGCTGCTCTGTACTTCATTCTGGCTTCAGTGCCTGTAAAGTCACCAGAGATTCCCACCTTCAGGCTGTACGCCTTGCTAGCCTTTGCTGAAGTTTGGACAGGAAGAAAGAAACTGCGTATGCTAGACTTTGGGAGTTACTTGGACCAAAGGCACGCGGATTTTGCCAAAGCTCTGAAGAGTCAGTAAAGCCATGGTACATCATGATAAGTCATTGTGTATTTAGTCTACGTACTTGCTGGGAATTTTCTAAGGAATATATATGAAAAAATTAGATTTCTGCAATTAGATGTTTGAAAGTAGAGACTTTCCGCCCATTGAAGTGTCAGAGAAGTGACAGAGGCCATGGGTGCCTGGCTCTGCAGGAGAGGGGCTCATGGCCAGATGAACCCACAGCAGAGCTCGCTGGTTGTTTCTGGTTTGTGCTGGGTGCCGATGAGCAGGGCTTTGCATGTGCTGCAGAGGGCTCTGTCTGCACCCTGTGCTCTGGGTGGCCATCCTGGATGACGCCATCCAGGATGGTTCATGTTGGACCCCGTTCTAACAGAAATCGCTTCCTTCCTTTCTTTTCCCACCCTCCCTTCCCCAGCTGATAACAAGACGAAAAAGAAAGTAGCTCATCGGGACAGGAAGCAGGACTTCTCTGCCTTCAAGCAGACAGACAGCGAGATGAAGGTTAAAATATCACCGCAGCTCCTCCTGGCAATGCACCGGTTCCTGGCAACAGGCAAGTGCGGGTTATCTTTTTTTGCAATCATGCCAGAGCCTCAGAGGCAGTTTGTCAGCAAAGGCTGGTGAGGTGGGTGGGACAGTGCAGGCGGGAAGGGAGGCTGGATTGTGGGGTGACAAATAATGCCACTGTTGTGTTTTTCTTTTTAAATTCTCTCCTCTCCTGTGTTCAGTGTCGGCATGAACCCTCTGAGACATTTACCAGGGGTGGACCAGTAACTTTAAATTGGTCTGAAAGGTAAGGATGAACGCCAAGTGCCGCACTGCATGTCTAGAGTCCGTCAGATTAACGACTAGCAAGTACACCCCATTAGGAAGAGCTCAGGGAACAAACCAAAGAGGACTCGATACCACTGGCCAGCTGACTGTAATTGCACTCTGTCGCCTTCTCCAGAAAGAGATGCTGGACTTTTTGCAGGAGGGTCTAAACCTGTTCCATGAGGCTTTTTGACTCCAAGTGAAAACTCTCCCGACACATTTAATGCAGACTGCACAGGCGGTTGAACTGTACTTTTTAAAATGGATTTCTGGCTGGCTTGTGTGACCTCCGTTGATGACTTCAGGTTTCAGAGGACAGTTGTCTCCATCCCAGAACACCTTGATGTTTTAGCCCTTGGGTGGGCAGTCTGGCAGAGAGGCCAGGGCCTTGAATGGTTTCTTGCAGCTGATAATGCGTTTCATCGTAAAGTTGGTCCCTTCACCTCAGAGATGAGACCTGTTAACAGGAGAGCTTGTGGAAAACATACCTTCCTATTGCTCGTGCTGTCTCTCTTTGACATATAAAGACTTCTCAGATGCAGGCCTTTCAGATGGGCATTTTTCACTGCTATGTTCAACATATATTCATGGGTTGAAAATCATAAAGTTGTTTTGTCTCAAGTTTGCCAGCTTCAGTTGGAAATTAGTACTTCCCCTCCTCTAAGATGCAGTAACTGCCTGCCTAGATGCTCCTAGTCTGCCTTCATGCTTTATTTTGCCTCTGTGACTTGAAAGAAACATGTACGTGATCGGTTATCACATCTCAGCTGAGGGGCAGTAATTCCTTAGAAGGCTTGGACTCCTACAGCTCATGTGCACGTGAGCATGTCCTTGGTGAATGGAAGCAGTTCAACAGGAAGATGTGGATTTAACAGCAAGCAAGGCGTTATTCATGTAGTGGTACAAGACTTGATGGAGTTCCCTAAACACCTGCTCAACAGACATAGACTTACAGTGCTGCCTCTCTGCTTGTTTGGTGGATGAAAGGATTGTGTAGCTTAAATCCAGGTCTGTCTGTGAAGCCACTGCTAAATAAGATGAAAGCTACAGTTTTGGTTTCTCTGTTCTAAATTGAGAATAGTATCTTTAGCAGATGAAAGGCACTGGGTCATTAACGGTCCTGTTCTGAAATGAGGTGTTAGGAAGGCTTATCAATTTGCATGTGTAAATCTTGGCATCCCTGGCTTAACTCTCTCACATGAGGATGAGCTTTTCTGCTTCAAACAGCTCCTGTTGAGAACACTGAAGAGCAAGTGGATAGGGGATGTGTTCTGTGTGTCAGGCATTAATCCCACATGGTTTAAACTGACCTGCGCTGTCTCTCACTTTGAGTAACTCTTCCCATATGAACTGTGGCAGCCCCAATTGTGTCTTTGATTTATGTCAAGCATCTATCTAGAGCAACTTTCTAGGCCCCCAACAGTCTTTTTTTTTTTTTGAAAGAGTGCAATAAATGCAGTAACTTTAATACCTTTCGAGGAAGGAAAAAACAAATTCAGAGGTTCTCTGTGCCCCAATTGTAAAGCTCTTCCATTTATACAACTCTCCAATGAGCCTATACAACTGTGACTCTGAACTCTCAAGAGGGCAAGACTGCCTTTTTCTTTTCCCTTTCAGATGAAGACATGGTTTTTGGTTGTTTTGAAAAATACTTCAGTAATGAAAATTGGGGTGTTCCTGGTTTTTCCCCCCCTTACAAATCTAACAGTCTCAAAAGACAGGAAGCCTGCAATTCCATAATGGATCTCTCTGCATCTGTGTGTCTTTTATAGGCAAATGCTTATTAATGAGTTTTGCTAACTTCTTGCCAAGCTGAAGTGTAATGCCAAGTTGTATCTTGTGTTATAGAAGTAGAAGCATTTGGTCCATCCCAGATGTCAGAGAAGATCCTTCTCAGGCTGCTAAAACATCCCAACGTCATCCAGGAGCTGAAATATGACGAGAAGAACAAGAAAGCCCCAGAACACTACCTCTACCAGCGAAACAAGCCTGTCGACTACTTTGTTCTCATTTTACAGGTCAGACATGTGATTATGTAGATATGTGCAAAATCCTTAATCTCCTGACATACCCCTCTTGATACCTCTTCCAGTTGTTGGAGTCTGTCTTCTTTCAAAGATGGGAATGGAGCTATAGCTCCTGGGAACTGCTCTGGCCTCCTTTATGACCTTGCCAACCTTGAAGAGCTCACTCAGCTGCTTTCAGCCTCAGTTAAACCAGTTGTGAAGGGAAGACAGCACTTCCCACTTCCAGTCATCTGTTGAAAGTTACTTATGCTTTAGGTATCACTAGGATAGGCAATGCAAAGGAATCCCTGTGTACAGCTGGCATTGCTCGGAAAATAGGGGTGCAAAAAATGGCATTTCATAGGAGTTTGGCCAGGATGCTTTCTCTAATGTGTTTTTTCCTTTTGCAAAAGGAGGCATGGGGAGTTCGATGGTTTAGAGAAATGACATTTTTCTGTGCAATTTGGAAGCCTGTACCTGTGATGGTGTGGGAAGCACAGGTTTCAGTGGGGGCATCATGCCATCTACTGAACTGCTGCCACCTCCTGCCACAGCCCCTGCGGTTCCTGGGCACCCTGCCATCTGAGTGCTCGCCATACCCTGAAATCACTGCATTTGGGTGGGTTTTAGATTGGAGCCCTAGGTGGTGTGGAAGGACTGTTTTCTGCTTGTTCTGTACAGGATTGCTTCCAGTGCTGGTATCTCCCATGTTTTGTTACTTAACAGGAATGCTTGAATGGCTCGGTAAAGCTTTACACAGAAACTTAGCTTCCATCTAGCACTGTTTGAGCAGGAACAGTCCTTTAAGAGAGATTTTGCTGGAAAGGTGCTTATGTTTCTATCCTGCATAACTGAAATCAGTTTTGGTTATAAAAACACAAGAATTGTAGCTAAAGTTGTAACACAGGGCTTGAAAACTTCCTTAACATGGCCTTAAAAAAAAAAAAAAAAGAGAGGGAGGTTTAAACACTGTCAGTGATAAACAATTAAGAAAGTACTGGAATATGATATTGTGGATTCAATGTAATTCTCTTTTTTTAAAAGGATCAGTTTTTTCAAGGGTTTGAGGAGCCACTGGTAGCTCTTTAACGGCTCTTTATATGCTGAACAGTTGCAATCTGAAATATTCCAGAGGCAAGATAATGCTCCTGAATGAGGTAATGCTGCAAAGACATAAATGGAGGACATGGGCAACAGAAAAGAACAATCAGTTCTTTCTGAGCTATTCTGCAATCAATAAATATTTAGCAAACACAATGTGCTAGCTCTATAATGCATTTGGAAATGCGAGTCTTGCAGTAGGTACATACTGTAAAAATGGTAACAAGGTTGGTTCTACAAGGATCAAGAGGGTATAAATACTCTGCTTTTGTTACTGAAATGGACTTGGACTTACTCTCGTGTGTTGAGAGACCAAGAGTACCTTCACAGTAAACACATGCCAGAACACAATTAAATGTATATTCTGTGCATTAAATTTACCAACTTAATCTCTGTAGAGTTACTGTTTTAGCTGGAATGTCACCTGTTGGCAACAGTTTTTCTCTTAGCTAATGGGAAGTTCTTCTGTAGCAGTTTGAGATTTTTGTCACTGTTTTTTCAGAATTCCTGTTAGAACATTAAACAGTGGAAAACCAGGAACCACATATGCATGTATTTAAACAGGGCAGAACACATCTAATAGCATGCATGGGGAATTCTTACCAGCTTTTCAGCTGCTTGGGGCTATGCCAAGCATGCCTGGTCTTCATATGTCCACCACGAGGAAGCTTGGAGGTGCTGCATGTGCTGATTCTTGGAACTGAAACTCAACTCTACTACTAATTACTAGTTTGTATTTAGCTACTAACTCCAGACTGACTGTATGTGAAGATCAAAGCCCACTTGCGTATGTATTTTGGAGACCTGATCTTGGCTGGTGAATAACTACCAGCAGTAAGTAGGTTGAGAGCTCTGTTTATAACCAGTCTTTGCCTGGGTGATGAAATCTTACCTTTTGGAGGCTTATAATGAACAAATAAGCTACTTATTTGTGTTGTGGAGTGAAATTGGTTTTAAAAGGGATTATATGAAGTCGTTGCTTGTGATAGCAGGAAAGTGGATTTGTGAGCTAGGCACTCTCTTCCTGCTAGGTAGATTTTGTGGTTTTTCTCATCTGGGACAGTTAGACAAACTGACTTGGTACCAGGAATCATGCAGGTGGAGCTCATTTTCATGTTTTTCTGCCCCAGTACAGTACTGTATAGTTAAAGGCAGGATTATTTATTTTAAATGGTGCTTAATGAAATAAACACATAGAAATAAAATCTACCTTTTGGACTAATGTTGACTCGATTGTGTCCAGTTGATGTTCTGTCTGCTTAGTACACATGGGACGGGCAGTCTGTCTGCCCTTTCCAGCCTAGCCAGAGGGAAAGCATTGCAGGTAATTATGTTGTTTGCCTGAAATCCCAACCTTTGTGTAGTTGAGCCTGAAAGCTGCATGAGATTTCTTCTTTCTGCAGTGGTATGCTTGTAACTCTCAGTGCAGTACCAGTAAGGATGGATGGATGTGAAAACCAGGCCCCATTAAGAAGCCAACTATTTTTGGCTACTTGTATACCAAAGTAACTGGGATGTTTACAGCTATGTTTGATATGGTGGGTTGTGTTCTGGAGTCCCTCATAGGACATGACGTTAAACATTTGGTTCAGCCCACATCAGAAATGGGTACGCTTGCGTGGTAGTGTGGTTTTGCGCAGCTTGGGAAGAACTGAGTGTCCTTCTAGGCAAGACCCTCTTGAAAGAGCAGGATCTTAAGTTAAGGATGCTGGAATATGTAAACCTGCTAGAAACCAAGAAAACCAAAGTAGCCCCAAGACTACTCCTGCAGGAATAAGGGCTTTGTTTCTGTGGGAACCTCATCGATGAAGGCAGGCAGCCTCCTTATATGTTGTCTCCCATCTCCCTTTCCTATGTTTGTGTTAGAGGGGACTCTGTGTGAGTGTGAGCTGTGGCCCAAAATGACTGGGTGTCTCAAGACACCAGATGACTGTGCTACATATAAGCTTATTGTGAAACCGGGGGAGTATTTTTTCACTCTGCATTGAGGGAAAATGGCCTGGCAACACTTGGAGCAGGGCAGTAGTACCACCCAAAGCGCTGTGGTGATCCCACTCCTCTGCAGGGACTTAGGCTGGCCATAGGTCACCAAAGACCAGGGTAGCTCAGGGTACAGAGCACGTTGCCCTCCAGGATCTGTCCCTGCTCAGGCGCCGTTACAAACTGCAGGGACCAAGACACTGCTTAGGTATGTCAGGCAAAACTAGCTTTCTTGTGCCTCAAGACCTACGGTCCCTTTTAATTGCAGCTCTCTCTCCTTTTCCTTAACAGGGGAAAGTGGAAGTGGAGGCTGGGAAAGAGGGGATGAAGTTTGAAGCTGGTGCTTTTTCCTACTATGGGGTGATGGCCCTCACAGCATCACCAGGTACGTCCTCTTACGTTCCACTTCTGGAATGCGCTCCTGCGCAAGCTTGCTCATCCTGCGAGTGCGGCAGGAGGAGGCTGCGCAGGGCATCCCCCCGCCGCGTCCGCGGGGCTGATGTAAACCGTACGTCCTTGCAAGCGAAACTGGCTGCCTGGCACAGTGTCCCTGAGAGGGGGCCAGGCCGGTGGCGACGCTGGCGCTGACTCCGAAACCCGGCGGCTGGCAGCGGTTTGCCAGCTCCCAGAGGATGCGAGTGTTGGCCTTCGCGAGTGATGTGTTTGGTACTGGAGGACAGCTTTGTAGTTTTGCTCGGGGTAGGGTAACAGGGATTGGATTAACGGGAATAAATAATTAGCGGCGGAGGGACATCTAGTGGTGCAAAGTACAAGTGCCCGCTGAGCTCCGGTATGGTTCCCTTTACCAGTCTTGTTTCTAAAGCCGTCTTGAGGAAAAGGAGGGCAGCAGTGCAAGAAAAGCGATTGCTCCTGTCAGCTTGTGTGGAAATGGAACAAAGAAATCGGCAAGGGGGGAGAGCTGGTGCCAGAGGGCGAGGTGGGAGCCAATTCCTGGCACACAAGGGGTAGCTGCACAAGCCACCACCTCACAGGTGCAGGTTGGGGGATTGTTTTATGATCCACCAAGAGTAGGCTTCCGTGCCGTATTTCAGCATTTGGTGATGTATTTTGGTGCCAGCAGTGTCACCACTAAGATCTCGACCTCAACTGGGAATCCACAGCCCCGTTGGGGAGAGCTGGGGTGCTGGTGCTGGTGTTGGCCATCTGCTGACCCAAAGCCGCTTGCTCAGCTTCAGGGAGAGACATCTCTCACGCTGAAATCGGGTCCTCCTGCCGCAGCAGGGTTTATGTTCCACTTGAGAGGCAGCTTGTTTTAATTGTACACAAATGAGCACTCCCTTTACATGTGGGTACCTATGTGTATGTACATCAACGAATGGTGTTGGAATGAAAATGATTTTGTAAGTTATGAGTATAGCCTTATTAAACTGTACAGACAACAGCAGTTCTCTTGGATGTGTGAGCTCACTTTTACAGGCAAGATTAATTCTTCCTTAATTATGTGCACTTTGATCAGTCTAGCTTATACTGTTTGAGCCTTGACAGATTTGAAAGTGTGCAGAGCACTGAGTGGATTTTATCTGAGCAATAGCAGCAGTGTTCACAAGGAATCATGGCGCACATGTGTGTACAACTGCATCATACCTCAGCTTTGTAGCTCAGCTTTTGCAATATTGGCCAGGTACAGAGCTGGGTTAGTCATGATCACTCCTCCTACCAGACCTAAGCTTGGAAATCACTTGTGGCATTTCTGTTTTGCCAGCATTGTTCAGTTTGAACGTTTTCATGTGGGTTTTTTTGGTTGTTTTGTTTTGTTTTCTGGTGTTGCTAACCTTCCCCACAACCATGCCAGTTGCCCCAAGTCCTGTGAGGTCAAATGATCTCCTCTTCACATGTCCCAAAATCCATCCTGGATTTTGTCATGTCAAAGTTAAGGACATACACTATTTTAAATTAATCTTGGCCAACCTTGGATTTGTTTACCTTCGACTGGTTGGCTTTTACCAGTAGCAAACCCCTCATTTTGCTGGCTTTCCCTCCAGGTTTTAGAGAATTTGTTTTGTGATGTCTTGCAGCATCTTGAGATTCTGTTAGGTTGAGCTCATAAAAATAAATTCCTGTTGCTCTGTGTAGACAGGAAAGCTCAGTGAAAGTATAAGTCATTGCAGAACAAGAGAAAACTCCTACTCTTCTGTGTGCCCTAATTAGACTTCATGTGCCTGCTCTCTGTGCCTGGAATGTGAAGTCAGTAACAGGAGAGTAAAGCATTAAAAAACCACAAAAAAACAGCCCCCCCTCCAAAACCAAACCAAAACCCCCAAACAAACAAAAAAACCCCCACAATAAGAGAGTGAAGCTTTTTTTCTTTAACTACAGCTGGGGAGGGATTTGCAGTAACAATGAGCAGTATGGTACACATCCTGACAGGGATGAGCTTGGAGAATCACAACATCGCTTGATATTTTACTGAAAACTTGAAGAACTATGAAGTGTCTTTTGGTTTCATTTCTATTTTTGTCTGACTCCCATGAGAAGCAGCACCTGTGAAAGCTTTCTGGCTTGTTTTAACTCTTTGCCTTCCAGGCTGGAGTGGGCAGCACTGCTCCTTTTGAACTATTTTAAAACTGAGTGTACCTTGATGGACTGTTCTGTGCTGGATAACCATTCAAATTAGCAAGTGAAAATTGTTCACTTCACTGTAATTCCGTAGGCTTGTTTTTTGGTTTATTCCTAAAATTGTTTAATTGTCTTTTTTGGTTTTGCTTTTGTTTTAACTTTTTACTTTTTCACAGTTGATTTGCACTTTTGGTTTTAGTTCTTCAGTGTGTGAACTGGCTCCTTCCCCTGTCGAGTGTGGATAGCTGCCGCCTTTCTGGTCGTGATCTCATCCTTTTTCTCTCCCTCTTCTAGTTCCCTTGTCCCTGTCTCGTACCTTTGTTGTCAGCAGAACAGAGTTGTTAGCAGCAGGTTCTCCAGGTAAATCCGCATGCTTCTATTTTCACCATTCTTGTGACTGCCCTGATGCCATAAAAAGTCAGCTGCAGTCTGTATTTATCTGACCCCTTTGCTCGTTAGGGAGAAGTCCAGCACAGAGTTATGCCTCACAGGTAGGTATCCTGAACTTTTGTTTATGATAACTGGTAGCAACATGACAGGGTCATCAAAATGGGAAGAACTAAAAACATGTTGAAGAAAATGTATTTGGTAATGTGTGCTTGTTCTTGTTTCTCATGTCTATGCTGGTGGAACATTAGGAGGGGAGATTTTTTAAAAGAAGGTATTCTCCCCCAGGCTGAGGCTTAAAAATTTCTGAAGAAAATGTATTTGGCAGAGGAGAATGTCTGCTGCTAAACTGCCATAAAAGGAAAACATCTTTAATGAAAGAATTCTTATATTCTCATATGGGTAAATTCTATGGTTTGTATACAGCCTGGCCATTTCAATTCCTCAAAAGCTTTGAGCTTTCTTTCAGTGAGGTTAATGCTGTGGACCGGCACGGTGATGTACTGAGTGGTCAGATTTGCAATGGAATGTGCAATAAGGTTGTGGGACCTCCTGTGCGGTTTTCTGGTTCCCATTTTGCTTAAGACCTTTCCTTGATGAATAACTGGTTGACTGACACAGAAATCCCTTTGGACAGCAGAGACCAAGGAGGTAATAAATTGGGCCAAAAAGAGCTCTGAGATGTGGTTGAATGGTTGGAAATTGGGAAGGTTCAAGAACTGAGCTTTGCAGACACTGCATGCACAGAGTAGTTGATAAAAATGGAAACCCATCAAGAAAGTCTGTAGGAAGAACAGAATCCTAAAATAGTTTGGGCCACAGCGAACATATTTCTTCCTTTTGAAGTTTTCTTTTTCCGATGAAATGTCTTTCTGTGGACCTAAAAGCAAACAAGATAATGATATGCATATTTAAGTGAAACATCTCCTAAACATTAATACATATCATGTGTTTCATAAACTTTCACCATCTGCTTTCTGTGTTTTCTCCCTCTTCTTTTTTTCACTTTTGAAAATGTGTTTCACCATCGGTCCTTAAATTAGTCTCATGCACATTCCAAACAAACTACAGGTTGTTGCCCTGCAGGGGATTTTTTTTCCTTCCCTGTTAAAGTTTCCTGCTGCTAAACTTCAAAGAAGGTGGAGAAATTTAATCTTTCTTTAATTAAAGTACCTGATGGCTTTCTTTTAAGCTCAGTGGCTTTGATTGTCTTTTTTACCTCGGTTCTTTTGTTTTGCCAGGTCGTCTTTTTCTTTTTTTTTTTTTTTTTCCTTTTCCTTGCTACAAATAAATGTACACTTTGCACATGCACGTTGTTTCCAATATAAAAGCCAAGCACATTTTCGTAGCTTTTTTTCCCCAACTACAAAGAAAAAAAATCAATAATGGAAAATAATAATGGGAAGAATCTCCTTTGAAAGGAACTAATACGGTAAGCCTGGTCACTATGACAGTGTGGTACCAGTTTTGATGAAACTCGGACCTTCTCCTGGGTTCTTCTGAAGAGAATCCTGTTGTTTAACCCCAAATTCATAATACAGTTGTACTGATGTTTGTCTTGTGGTTTGTGCTCTTTATCCCCTGTATAGGAAGGTGAGGAGTATGGGAAAACCTGGGTAGAAAAGATCTGTCCAGATCTGGGCTGGCCTGCTAGAGGGCTGGCAGGGCGCTGTTCTGCAAACATGGACCTGCCTGGTATTCTTCTGTCGGGTGCCCTTTCTGTATCCTTCCTTCCTCATTAACTTCTCTTCTCCCTCCCTGACTTGTTTGTGGTCCAGAAGTGATGTCCTTTCCCTCAGATTTTTAGTAATCATACTTTTTTGTTCTGTCCTTTCATTTCACCTGTCCCTTTTGTTTGTTTGTTTGTTCATTTGTTTTTTAATATATGCTTTGTTGTGTTGCTCTCTGTCCTTCTTTGGTTTCTATTAGTAATGTACGATAAGACCCCTGGTGAAAAGAAAGGGCAGATACAAGTCACACCAGTGTAAAGCTGTTCCAGATGGAAGCCTTTATCCCGAGCAGCAGTGATGCTGTTGTCACACACCGGCATATTTTGTGTATGCAGGTGGGAAAGAGGACAAATTCACTCAGTCTTCACAGTTCCTTGTTCTCCAGTGGGAATTACAGCATCAAGCCCTGTGCGCAGATAGCAGTTTGGCTCCTGGCAGCAGTTATTGCAGCCCGGTGTGGCTTTCAAGATGGCAAGTTGATATGGAGGAAAACATTGCAGGGCTCCGAGTGCTTCTTCGTAAGCCTGTATTTGGTGTTGCCATAGGGACCTGTGCTAATTCCATAGTTGCAGAAATGGCAGAAAAATCGCCAGGTTGTCAGAACCTGTGTTTTTCTGTTCCCTTTTCTAAAATTGGAGGAAAGACAACATCAGAGGGATTTTAAGTGGGAAATAAAAACCAGGGCAATTCTGCTGTGTATCTAGAAGCACCTAAAGTGTTAGGTTTAGGAAAGGCTGGATGCAGAGCTGTAGAACAACAGGCTGTGTCATTTGAGCAAGGAGAGATTATATTTATAGTGATTAAGTGGCAGAGGTGGTGTTGAATTTTAGGGAGCTTTTTTTTTTTTTTTTAGAAATAAGTTTATATACAGAAAAGTCTTCAAAAAAGAATTTGAAAAGCTTGCAAGGATACTGTTCCTGATTTGCTCAAAGAGGCTTTGTATCTTAAGATTATATGAAAATGATCTTTCAGCTGGGAGTGGGGGTCACGTGGTGAGTAACAAAGTTTACATCAAGTTTCAGTTTGGGCTGGCTGAAAGAAATTTAACTGCACTAAGATCCAAAAATATACCAGTCCCAGAGTCAGTCCTTTGATCAGTATGTACTGTGTGTGCACCCTGGGAGAAGCCTGTCTGCAGGAGGGCTTGGGATGTCTCTTAGGATGCATTTCTGCCCTCCTGTCTTCTAGATCGCTGTGTGGGTGGAAGCTAGAGATGCAAAATGCCTGTGGCTTCCTGAAAGCACGTTTACTTGAGATAAACTGTGGATGGTCACATTTGCAGGTGACAGCTATGAGGTTTTCGAATGAAACCCTGCAGTGCTTAAATGCCAGTGATGGAAAATGATGTCTCTAGTATACTCCTTTCCTGGACACAGCTTTTTGTCTGTAGCATGGACTGTTTTCCCTGTTTTGCTGGCTGGCATGTATGACATGGAGCTTGCTCTCCTTCATTGAGTTTTTGCCCCCTCAAGCACTGGGAGGTACTAAAGGAAATGTTGAAGTCATCATCACATAGACTGCACTCTGGTCCACTGAGGACTCTATCCCTCTTATGATTTTGAAGATGTCTGCTCTAACTCAGGGAACAAGGCATATGTAGGTACCAGGTGGAATAAAAGGGGGAAATGGTTAGCTGGGACTGACTGTGGATGAAAGGTCTGATATGGAGTTACGATTATAAATCATTAAGACAAAAAAAAAGAAATCTGTTAAGCATGGTCTGACTATCAAGAGCTCCTGTAAGGGAGCCTTGAGAAGTTACCTTTCTCTGGTGTCTGCCACTCATCAGCTCAAGCACTGTGACCAACTGTGCACAGGGCATGTCCACTGCAACACAAACAAAACCAGGTTTGTTTAAGGCATACTCAGTGATGTCAGCTACCAGCTCTGGACTCAAAATGTACTCTTTTTCAGGGTAATTTGGTTGTTTAGCTGCATGTCTAGTTATGAGTGGATTAAGTATTTGCAGTTCTTTTGTGCTACATCATGATTTATTATGTCCCTTTGAAACTGGTGACTTTAAATGTTTTCTACTTGATTTAAGAAATCTCTCACTCTTGCCTGTTTCTCAGCCGAAAACAAGTCTCCACCTCGGCCCTGCGGCTTGAATCACTCAGACTCTTTAAGCCGAAGTGATCGCATTGATGCAGTGACACCGACGTTAGGAAGCAGCAACAACCAGCTGAATGCATCTTTCCTCCAAGTGTATGTTCCGGACTACTCAGTGAAAGCACTCACAGACATTCAGTTTGTCAAGGTAGGAAAAAAGCTGGAAAGGCCCTGCTGGAAAGCTGGGCTTGGCTGGTAGGATGGACAGCCTGGGGAAGGGAGGTCCCTCTAGATTGCTCTGTGAGTAAATAGGATTATGAAAGCAGCCGTTTAAAAATCACTTTAAATTACTTTTTCCCAATATCTGCTATCCATTGATTTGTCTTCACTGTTCCTCTCATTTAGGCTTGTAAGTAGATTGGTCACATAAGTTTCTGAATTTCAGGTCCCTTGAGGAAAGATTATAGAAAATAACCTCTCTCTGCTTTTAGTCATGAAAGACATATCCTTGTGAAGCCTTTGGAGCCATCTGAAATGGAGACCCTTCATTATCCGACAGTGTCCTTTTCTAAAGGATGAGATATTTTCTGTTGGTTGCCGTTTTTATTCACTTTTGATTTTGGTTTCAGTTTGGGGTTCTTGATCTTACTTTCCGACTTGTCATCCTTCTTCTGCTTGGAGAAGTCTTGGACATTTCTCTTTATCTTAACTTCACATGTTAGGCTCATGTCTCATACTACCAGTGAGTTGCTGCATGAATACAGCTCTGTCCCCCAGCATGGTGCATCCCACGCTGAAATGTGTGCGAGTCCTGTGGGATAGGAGATCTAGCTGAGCTGAGGAACAGCTAATGCTGGCAGCAATTTCAGCCCAGCTGGGAGTCCAGAGAAGCTGACGTCCCATGGCCAGAAGTTGACCCTCATGCTTTTCTTAAATTAAGTGCACGTTCACAGTTTCTTTGTATACAACTCAAACAATTTGTGAACTCAACTTCTGTCAAAGTTAATTCAATATTAAGAATGTGGAATAGAGTAGAAATACTGAAATGTTTTAAATCAATTATTCCTTAGCCAAATTTTGAAAGGAGAGTACAGTCTTGCATTCAAAACTTGACAGATGCAAGTGTACTGGCTGATGGTTCAAGTCTTCAAGGTTTAGATCAGTAAATGTTTATCACTGGGCAAGTGATTCTCACTACAGATTTGGATGGCTAATCTGCTGTAAAGAGCAGCTGCTCATCTTATGCTGATTTATGTGGAGTCCTTCCAGCTCTCACTGTGTTCATACTGAGGCTAATGAATGCTAAACTGTCTGGTGTCTCTGCAATAAGACTTGCACACCCCTTTTTGCATCACTCTGCTTTACACATAGGACAGAGTACTCAACATTAGTGTTTTCACTGTACCACGTGGGCATTTGTTCAATTAATACCTTGTAAACCAGGGTTGTGACCTGCTCGTGCATGTTTGGATTTTGCTTTTGGAGTTGTGGCCTTGTCCATCTGACTCTCTCCATTTCCAGTCCCTCTCTTGGGTTGCTACTGAGACTTACGGTTTTCTAAAAGTCTTGTTTCACCTCTTCCACCTTCCTGCCTGCTGAGATAACCCACTGCTGTTGTAGCACACGGGGCTGCCAGTGCACGTGCATCCTGCTGCCTGTCCTGGCTGAGAAGGCTGACCCAGAGGAGTTCATGGGCTGGTTGCTTGTGGCTCCAGGAAGAATTCTCCCCTCTACCACCATATGCAGATATATGGGGCTGTAGGCTTCCTTGCCTCTGGGGCATTGTGGGCAGTGATACTCTGTGCTCTAGGCCAGCTCCCATCATGACTGTTCTGCTGAGTGCAGCCAGCTCTTGCAGAGACCAGTGGAAGACTTCATGGGTTGCTAATTTGGACTCATCTCTATGGACATCCCAGTCTTTTCTAGAATCGAATGTCCATATGTATCAGAATAAGGCTGTAGCTCCTGCTGCATTTGCTGGCCTAGACAAGAGCAGTAATGCTTGTACCCTCTGGCTCTATAGGGACTCTTAGAGCCTCACCAGGAGCTCACTGAAGTTGGGAGAAAGACTTCACTGAACTCTGGTTCTGGCCTTAAAAATGTGCATGGTTAGAAGGAAGTGGAGATCTGATTTTAAAATCTCTGCATAGGGATAAATCCCTGCCTTTGAACAGCATGGTGATCGCACAGCTCTGTACTTCCACTCTGTCTGGAAATGTCACCATGCTGTGGTGTTGAGTTGAGATGCTCTAAACTTGCAAAGCGCAGGGATGTTTTATAGAAACAGGTAAACAGGGGTTGAAGTGTGATCATCTGGAAAGGGAGGGCACTTTATTTTCTCAGTGTGTCCCATGGGAGACGCAAAAGTGTGACTGGCTGTTTTTGTTCCTTCCTTCTGTTCTTGGAGCAGATCTCAAGACAGCAGTACCAAAATGCCCTGATGGCATCCCGGATGGACAAAACACCTCAGTCCTCGGACAGTGAAAACACTAAAATCGAACTGACTCTTACGGAGCTGCATGACGGTTTGCCGGACGAGACAGCAAACCTGCTGAACGAACAGAACTGTGTGACTCACAACAAGCCCAACCACAGTATGCACAGTGAAGGAGCCATCTAGGAGCTGACTCCCCACAACCCACCCATCCCATCTCCTCAGCAGGACCAGCCCTTGCTCCTTCCTGCCTCCTCCCTGAGTGTGAACACCGTTAATATGTGCTTGCAACACTGTGCTGCATCCAGTGTTCTGAGACCAAAGACTTTTGCGTCCGTTCTGGGAGCAGAAGAGGAAGAAACAGGAAGAAAGGAGCAAAGAGCAAGAGAGACTAAAGCCCCAAGCATACTTTGGGAATGGTGAGCCACCCTTGAGAACGATGAAAATACTTCTTGCAAAGTAGAATCATGTTTATTTTTTATCTGTATTTTTGATCCTTGTTGGGTTTTTCCTCCTCAAACACATATGGAGAAGTTTTAAAACTCCTCCAGTTATTTTTTCAAGAGAGATCATGTTTTTAAAAAGTATTTTGCAGAGTTTTAAATTGTTTCTGTCCCTTCCTAACCTCAAATGGGCTCTGTCGTGGTTTTGTGAATTTGGCTCCAATGTCCTTAGGCCTCTTTTCACCCCTCTCTGGTCCTTTTTGTTGCCCTGTTGAAGAAGTTAGTAACTGGTACTTGTATGTTATTTGTGTCCTAAGATGAGCAAGCTTCAAGGAACCTCTGGTTTCAGCCACCTGGAGGGCCAAGGGATGAGTATTATTACATTCTTCCAGTTAGTTTCAGGGAAGGAGTGGTTACTTTCATATTTAATGATCTCTCAAATTTCAGAAGGTTTCTTTGTAAAACAGGCAAAAGCATTGTTACACTTACAGTTTTGTAACCTCCAAAAACTTTGTGTATGTTGAAGATGATACTGGGGGGGAAGGAGTTAATTAGCACAACTGCAGTCTCGTGAAATGAAAGCCAGGTGTAATTTTCCCTAGTGAAGTAACTGGGTGATTTTTCATTGATGTTCTTCACAATGGCATGGTGAAGTAATGTGCGCACCCCAAAATGACAAGCTCTTAAGCACTAACGTGCTGTAGTGGTCTGCGCACCACTAGCTTGGCCAGAGCAGATGTGCAGTCTTTGCTAAATAACAGAGAACATCAGTCCCCGTCCCCCCCTTCAATCTCTAGTATTAACACAAAAGATGCTGCTACAATTACACCCAAAGTACGTCCTCCAGGTGACAGTAAACCTCTGCCAGTGCAAGGATGGACTCCGCTGAGGAGCCGGGACCATCCTCTCCTCTCCAAGAACTGACAAAACTTTCCGGACGCGAGTGTATTGCACTTCAGGGATTTGGAGAGGTTCATTTCCATGCTGTTCCCAGCCACATTCCTTCCTTTGAGTGGATTTAGTGCGTTTCCTTCTCTCTTGCCCCGTTTAACAGCCATTTTAGGGATTACCATGGTAGCTGAGCAGAGAGCCTCCCACCCAGCTGCCACTAGTGCAGGGCACCCTGTGTGGGGCAGCAGAAACCTCAAAAACCTGAATGCAGACTGGGTGCAAGCAAGAGGCACACAGCGGCAGTTGTGCATCACGCATTCCCCACTCCCACAGATGGAGTCTTAAGTCCTCAAATGAAAAAAGTCGTGTGTGTCCCCCCTCCCTGATCCTCTCTTTTTCCAGTGCTGTCTCAAACAAAATGTGAACGTTGCCCTCAGTATCTTGAGTGATTAATAAATCAGGCATTGCGGTTCTCTCTGTTTCAAGGTCCTTCCATGGCCCCTGGCTATGTAGCATTTCCCTTCCTTTCTTTACACCCAGATAATCTCATCTGACCCTCAGAGAAGCTCCCAGCCCCACATGCAACTGCCAGAGCTCTCTGTGCCTGCATGCCTGCCCTGTCTCTCCTGCTCGCTGGCTGGGGAAGGCACTTGCCGCAAGTTCCCGCGGTCTGTCTTTGCAAATGGTGGCTGGAAAGGTGCAATATTTTGCTGCAGGATCTCCCTGCAGAAAATTGGAGTGTGTGGTGTCAGAGCTGATTGGGTCTGCGTGTATCTCCTCCTCTCTCTTTCGGCTTCAGAAAGCAGCCCGAATTTTTGCTGTCCTCCCCGATGGGAAAGGTGCACTTTTTCCTTGGAGCCACCCATGAGGACGAAGTCCCCACAAGGGGGCATAGAAATTGCACAGTATCTAACTTGTATACCCAGGGAGGAGGAAACGGGGCCCCCAAAACCTTACTCTTATATTTAGCTTTTTATGAACTTTCTTTGAGTCCCATCTAAAAGCGTTTCCTTAGTCTCCATCCTCGCTCTCATGTGCACCAGCCCGCCACCACTGAGAGCACACGGCTCTGCATTGGCACAGGCTGACTTAAGCCCTGCTTGCTCCCGGAGAGCTGCCAATATTGCACCTTTCTCGCAAAGCAAAATGTTGAGATGTTACAGCATTTGTCCTTGGCGAGGGACTCACCTTGCCAGTTTTTATCTAGCGTTGCTGAATGTAAAAGTTTGTCGGAAGTGTTTGACACGGTGGTGAACTTGAGATGCAGTATCCGTTTTGTCAAACCTGCCGAAGGAGGGGAGGCTCAAGTCAAGGCAGCTCTCTCTCTGGGACGAGGTTGCTTGCTGGATCTGACTTCTGCTTCTTATGGCAGGTTATGGATTTGTTTGTGTCTGTTTCCCTTTTAAAAAAAAAAAAAAAAAAAAAGGCAAAAAAAAAAAAAAGCCAATTTTTCCAACCAAAGCCATGTGATCCCAAAGCAAATACCTCCTGCTTCTGCCCATGCTGCACTGTTCCAAAATTTGCAGGCGATTTTTTGCATGACTGTTTTTCATCACTTGTACAGATCCAATAATGGAAAGTGAAATAATTTCCATAAAAATAGTTGATTATAGATGTGTTTCATATGGAAAATATGTACCTGACCCAGAGGGGTTAGGAGCTGCTACTACTAATTAGCTTGAAGAACAAAGCATGGTCCTCTCCCCGGAGGGGAAAAAATCCAGTCTCCCTGTTCTCAGGGTATTTACAGTTTTACTGTTTAACAAATGCAAGGGGTTCCCAGCCCTCGTGGTGGGAACCATCACAAGCAGAGGAGCCCAGTGCCCAGCTCAGGACCACTTCTGAGCCTCTGGACAGCGTTTGCCGGCGCCGGGGCTTGGCTCTCCCAACTGCAGTGGAGATGCCACGGCGTCTGAGTCTGCCCTTGCAGCGAGTGTCCTGCCAGAGCAGGTCTGCTTTCTCTGCCTCGCTGGCTGCTCGCCTGCACTCAGGTGGGCCCAGATGCCAGATGCCGTGCCGTCAGTGCCATAAGGACGTGTGGCAGGGGTGCCGGTCGTCGCCGCGCCGCGGGACACCAGCTGGTGGCTTTGGGAATCGTTGGACTTGACCTCAGACTTCGGCAAGGCTTTGACTCGTAGAAAGGATACTGCATCTTCCTATGTCAGCTCCTACTGCCGCCTTTGTTCCCCTCATCCATCTGCCTCCGGGTGCAGGCAGAGGGGTGGACGATGGCCTGTTGGCCAGGGGAGGCTGGGAGGGCATCTAGCCATGGTTTCTACTGTCAATACAATTTTGCACAAGAGTTCTTTGAAGTGAGGTTTTCAACACTAATATCTTAAATGCACAACTGTGAATTATAACTTTTACACTCCTGTTGGTTGAATTTCCTTTAAATGAAATGAACCTGAATCTGTTGTAACTATGATTTATTTTTTTTTTAATTCTGTGTATTGCCAAATCTTTGTAGAGTGAAGGTATGTTCTTGCTTTTCAATGAGAATCTTTCTCCAAACGAGACTGACTCTGGTGACGTGGAGATCATACGAAGCACGCTAGTTCTGAGTGAAGAGGGGCTCAGGGTGGGCTTAGCAACCAACCTCGGCCTCTCTGTAGACCCCAAGCTCAGACCCTCCAGAGTTTACAAAGCGCTTGTTGTTTTATTCCCAGCTTGTCGACTCCCTGAAATCCCTGTGCAGCTGATGGCGGCTGCCCCAGAGGAGCTCAGGACGGGGTATCCCGCAGAGGGCTGAGGGATGCTGGCAGGGTGTCCAGGCTGGCCGGGCAGCAGGGGCCCCGAGGCTGGCGTGGCAGGACGAGGTGCTTCCCCCATCCAGTTGCACCTGCAGAGTGAGCTCCACGAGGCAGGTCCTTCCACTGCTCTCCACTTCTGCTCCGAACCTGTAGTCATGTGTCGCTCCCTCTTATGCTCTTTTTGCCCCCACACGTGCTCCTGCTCCAGACTGAGCAGGGATGGGATGATGCCGAGACCTGTGCGGGGCAGCTGGAGCTGGAGTTGACTGCTCAAGGCTTGCAGTTCTTGGGCCTCGTTGGAAGAGGGGTCAGCCACTCATTCACATTGTGCTCGCTGTTCTGTTCCTCCTCTCTTCTCCTGGACTTACTCCCCTCTTCCTCACCACAGGGTTATTTTTTTTGGTTTTTGTTCTTCTTTTCTTTAAGTGCCTTTTTGTGCGGGTGGAGCTGGCAAGAGTAGGAGTCTCAGGATATGGCCCTTTGCACTCACCTCAGACCGAGAGAAAGCTCAGGGGGACCAGGGCAAGTTGCCTGTGATGGCCCACTGACATCACCTATTGCTGCTTCTCAGTCTTTAGGGCCCAGCTCAGATGAGGATGAGATTTTGGCACTGGTGGTGTCAGGCTCTGGCTCAAATCAGCTCAAAGAAAACCAAAGAGGTTGCTTTGTGCGAGGGGCTGCTTGGGCAGCAGTGGTGCTTCCTGTGATCTCTGCAGAGCTCAGCTGAGGGGCGTGGGGGTGTGGATGGCAAAGAGCAGCACTGTCTCCTCACGAGCATCCCTGTGTAAGCATCCTGTGTGATGGAGAACACAGCCGCGTTCTCCAGGACCCCTTGGAACATACATCTTCCTTGTGCTGAAATACACTATCTATAGAAATCATTCCCACACGAAAGATGTACCATATTTTATATGCTATCATCTAATACACACGTCTGTGGTTTTAAAACTAGTACCTGTGTACCAGTTGTCAAGTTATCCAGTGTCTGGATTACCAGTAGTAAACTGGGGCTGGGGGGTGGGGAAGGATGCTACAGAGAGTACCTCTTATGATGCTACCTTGATGCTGCATCCCAAAGGTGTCTGACCAGCATTGAGGGATTCCTGCGTTCATACTGTGCACTGTCATGTGCAAAGTTGGCACAAAGCAGAAAACCAGCATGTGCTGAAAGGCTCGGTGTGATACAGACCCAGGCTTGCTGCCCGCCCCGCTGCCTGGCTCTACACTGGGGCTCTAAATAGACCCAAAGAAGTACTTGGTCCTTGGATACTGAGGGTTGGTTTGGCCCAACAGTGAAATGATGAGCTTAACTAACATGACTGAAAGCTGGGCATCTTTTCATGGCAGAGGAGAGAGCAGCCTTCATCCTGACTTGACCAGCAGAGAGGACAAGTTCTACACTACAAGCTGGGCTGGGAAGCCACCCTCATCCCTGCTCTGTTGTTATACTTGCTCCATCAGTTGCAGGTCTCTTGTCGGTGTGATCTCTGTGGTGATACTGGCCTCACTCCCATGCGTCAGCAACACAGGGGACTTGGAGACATCCATGGCTTCCCGCAGAGCCCCCCAGACAATCCCGCTCGGTGTCTTGCTCTTGTCCTGGAGCCTGGCTTCATGCTGGGTTGTTTTCCTCCGTGGTTAGTTTCATGGCTGCATCCTTGAGGCCGTGTCCAGGCAAGGGGATGCTGTTGCTGCAGGTCCAAGGCGGTACAGTTGAGCTTTTGGGTCTGATTGTGCGTATTTGTGTTTCTGTTTAAAAGCCGGATGCTGAGCCTGGGGAGGCCAGAGCATTCCCTAGGAGAAACCCTGGGATGCCAGGTTATCCCAGGGCCCTTCCCTGAGCTGCAGGGATGGGAAGGGGGTGCCGGAAAGCTGCCTCCAGCCTGTGGCACGGTACAGGTGCTGGAGGGAGGCATTTCACAAATCGGTAGTGCTGAACTCCATCAGAGTGACATCTTGTTGTTCTTGTTATCCTGAGGTCAGGCTCTGTAGTGGTTCTGCACCTTAGAAATACGGTACTCAAAGCTGCTGGTCTTTTGTCTCCAGCTGAAAAACATCTTTCTGCTCTCTCCTGAGGTTTCTCCTTTGGGCCCTGTTTTCCTCTGAGCGAGGCTGATCACTGGGATCCTGCAGAGGACAGTGCCCTGGCTGTTCTCACCCCTCCAGTGTGGATTTCTGGCTAATGAAGTGCTTGATGTTTAATCCTCCCCCCAATAGGAGAGGTTTGGCTGTTCTTGACAGAAGCTGCCTGTCACAGAGCTGGGCTCAAGGTTTGCCAGCTGTTGTGAGCCAAACAAGTGCCTGAAACGTGCAAAGGCTGCAGGTGGCTCCGATGCTCCAAAGGTGGATTTGATGTTTCTGTTGTCTTCTCCTCCTGGAAGCGGTGCGGCAGTCAGTTGATAGCAGGGTTTGTTGGGGAGGAAGGGCTTGTCCCAGTATTTAGTGCTTGGCAGAGCAGTCTAGCATCCTATTTCAGCTGTTTGGAGACCGCAAAGCTTTATAAAAGGAGGTGTGTTTTTATCCTCTGGGCATCACTTTTGTACCAAATCCTTCCAAATTGAAGTGAGAAACTTGTGTCAGATGAGTAGCCTGGATCATAGGCCTTTAGGTGGAAGTGCCAATACTGAATGCATGCCTTCTGGATTCGCCCAAAGGTCAACGCGGGAGGGTGGAGGGGTCTCCCAGTGAGCTCCTCTGTTCTCAGAAGTGACAGACTGGCCGAGCCTAGATCAGCTCTAGCATCATCCCTGCTTTAAAGTCTCAGGTCCCGGCAGGCTGGGCTGGGCTGGTTTGGCCGGCGGGTTTTTACCCAGGGTACGCACTCTGTCCTTCTGCATTGTGCTGGCTTGAATTCAGCAATGATGTGGCTTGCTGCGGCTGCTGCTCTCGCATCGGCAGTGGCTGTTCCTCTGCTCCTCTCGCTGTGGTTTGGTTGAGTGTTCAGGAAGGCGAGAGAAGGAGGTGCAGCAGTCAGGAGCGGGCAATGCTGTGGCCGTCCTGTCTTCATTCCTCGCACTAAGGGTGGGAGGTGCTGCTCAAGGGACTCTGCCTTCCTCACAGACCACGTGAAATTTGGAGAGTGGAAATCCACCAGGACCCCAGCACCAGTGCTCCGGTCCCGTTTGATCCATGTTCTCACGAGCACAAGGGTGGCTTTGAGCGGTTCAGGTGAGGCCCTGCTGAGGTACCTCAGAGCTCTTGGCGTGTGCTTTCTCCAGCACACGTAGCTGCAGCGCCAACCTCGACACCTGAATCACAGGGCAGGTGCCTGGATGCCAAACTCATTGAATCTGAAAAGCCAAATACTTGAGGAGGGTTCCTGGAAGCCGTGAGCGGTGCTCAGCAGCCGGAGGTCTCACACCAAACCTCTCTCCTGCAGTCGGGTCCTTCCTGGCTGCCCTGAGCCTCCTCCCAGCTGCTGCTGGCTCGGCCTGGACTCCCCCCGCTCAGAAGCGTGGCGGCTCTCCCTCCGCACTGCGTTTCCATGGCTATCTGAACCCGCTCAGCCACTCCAGCCGGCTCTTCCCTGTGTCTTATTTGCCACCATACATGGTCTTTGCGAATTGTATCATATTGTACATGACTTCAGGTTTCCAGAGTTGTAGTGTTCTGACTACAGTATTTCCATGTGTGTATATAAACCTGAATTAAGCACAACTGAAATCCTGAATGAAGTGTATACGTTTCATATACTGATTGTCATACAAATGAATTTTATAATTATTCCAATTTTGTTGTAGATTTCCAATCTTTCCTATTTATTTTGTACCAGATTTATTTGTATATTTTGTGATTTTGTTTAAGAGCATTTTGTTTATTTCTATTCTTTTTAGATAAATGATGATTTTTTTTCTGTTGAACATTCCAGTTTATGCATTTTTCCCTCCTCCATGCTCCTCCTTCATTTCCAAGGGATGGATTTTGACATGCGGGTGGTGGGGCTGATGTTGGTGATCCCGGACCCAGATCTCTGCTATTGGCACATCAGCGGTCTTTAATCTCCACTTCAGCTGTCGAGAGCCATGGAGAGGCTGGATCCTGTTCCCCTTAGAGCCAGGTCTTGCTCTTCACTGTGGTGGGTCTGGGCCCGTAAGTCCTCGAGCCGGGGAGGTCTGTGCCTGTGGTTTTGCTGACCAGGAGCTGGGAAGCTGGTGGCAATGGCAAGCAGCTGACTTTCTGAAGTTCCCTCAAGGGTGAGGGCCTTTTTCTTCCACTAATAAAAACCCCTTATTTACAACCTGTCCTCTATATATCATGTTTGTTTGTCCGGAAGCATAGATGCTGTCTGTCAGTCCATCCGTGGCGCGTTCCTGGAAGGCGATGCGTGGCCGGGGGTCGCCAGCGCGGGACGTGGCTGGTGGTGACAGCAGCTCCATTGGACGGGAGTCGCTGGTGGAGTGAGTCTGTCTGTCCCCCTGCATTAGGTGCCGCCCTGGTGTCAGGGCTTTAGCAGCAGAGTTGCGCGGAGCCTGCAGCAGCAGAGACGTATTTCTGCGCAGGAGAGCGAGCCTGTGCTTAGTCCCCTGCCCAGTGTCGCTTCCAGCTCCGCACTGGCGGGGGAATGGCCAACCCTTGCCTGCGTGCCAGATACAGCCGTGCCCTGCGCCCATTTCGTGCTTCTGCCATCCCTCAACCCCGTCCTCCTCGCAGCCGTTTCACCCGGCTGCTCTCCCTGCACTGGGCTTTCTTCCTTGCTCAGCTCTTGAGCTGCGCCCTGGGGCAGCGAGTTGGGCAGCATCTGCTCAAGCCTCGCGGTGGGGTTTGCTGCACCTAGTGCAGCCTCTGTCCCTGTTCCTGTCCTGCAGGGTGGCCCCATCCCCCCGGACCTCGCTCCCCAGCGTCGTATCGGCAGGATGGGGGGGGGAGCGGCGGGTCCCGTGAGGACTTCTGCTGCCCTGCGCGTGCCTGTCCCTGGCAGCGGGTGGAGGATGGTGGGCTGCTGCAAGCAGGATGTAAGTAGAACTAATGTGAAGGCAGACTTCGGGGCTGGCTCTGACGGTGAAGAGCAACGGGGAGGAGGAGCAGGGCAGGTGGGCCTGGGGCTCCTGGAAGGGAGGGTGCGAGAGGCCAGGTCCCTGCAGGGTGGTGGGATGGGTGCTGGCTGCGCTGTGGGAGCAGGGCAGGAGCAGTGCCCGAAGCGAAGGCAGCTGCACCTGGAGCTCTGCATCCTCGAAGCTCCAGCAGCACCCAGGCTGCGCTCTGCCCTCCCTGCGTGGCCGGGCCCCACACCACTGCAACAGCGGGGACGGGACCCCCAGCGCCGAAGGCCGGTTCTCACATACCCTGTGAATCGTGCTCAAGGTCACCTTTTGTACCTACAGGTTGTTAAGTCCCGGTAAACCACCCGCCCCCAGCCCGCTGCTGGGTCGCTCTGCCTGTGCCCCCGCCATCCCTGCGTGCCAGCCCTGCGCTCCCGCCGCACGCTCTGCAGCCCAGCGGGCCCCCGGGCTGTTCTGCTGGAGGTGAGCACCCTCGTGCAGGGCCAGGGTGGGCTGGTGGCTCTGCACCTACAAAATTGCCTTGCCGATGTGTGCCGCGGGTGGCCGGGGCTTCAGGCACCGCGGTGGCAATAGCTGCTGCTCAGGGACCGGCACAGGGCTTTGCATCCTCCACCGTGGTGAGGTGTACCCTGACACTGGGTTTGTGCTTCAGCTGCAGCGGGCCCTCTCCCTGCTGAGAGAGGAGATGGTGTGAAGGAAGAGGAGCTGGGAGCATCTCTAGTTACTTTGACCTATATAGAAGTACTTGCTGGCAGTGCCCAACACAAAATGGCTGCAGCTAAGGGCAGAGTGAGCCTTGGGCTCCTGTCCTTGGTAGAGATTGCTTAGTGCAGCCACTGTGAGCCCCCTCCGTCTCTGCAGAGCACTGAGGGTGGGTGGGTGGTGTTGGAGAAAGTGGGAGCAATCAGGTCAGCGAGCGCTTTTGCCGCAGGAGAAGCCGCCGGTGGGTAACAGCGTGCTCGTCCCTTGGGGGGGGAACAGGCTGCGGGGAGAGCGGCAGGAGCCTCGCACCAGCTGCGGCTCACGCTGGCTTTTCCTGGGGGGCTTCGCCAAGCCGGTCGGAGACACAGGTACTGGAGCGGCAGCTGGCGCAGGCCAGAGGTGCAGGCAGCTGCGGCCAGAGGTGTGGGCTGGAACACTGGGCTGCTGCCATGTCCCCTGTGCCAGCCAAGGCAAGAAGCTTCACCCTGGCTCTTGCTCGGTGGGTTCTTACTGCAACGCCAGCACACAGCCGGTGCAGGATGGGCAGAGTGGTGCAAGGCCGGGCAGCGAGCAGTGCCTGTGTGTCTGTCAGGCTCTGCCTGCTGCTTTCCCACCATCAAGTGAGGGTCAAATACTTTCCATTGCTCCAGCCTTGAAGAGTCTTCTCCCCATCACAGTCAGAAATAGCCCTGGGCTGGCTGTGAGCTATTTGTGGCAACCGGTTAGGAAGGAAGAATGCATGGAGCTCCCCAGACCTCCCTTCCCGCAGCCACACACCCTCCCCAGCTGCTGAGCTAAAGCTTAAAAAATTCAAGTGGCTATACTTGGAGAAATGAGGTTTAAACATAGCAAAGTCCAGCATGGCCTTTAGTGAAAGGGCTCGGGAACAGCTCCCTCAAACCCTTCCTGCAGCTGACCTCGCTGTGGGTACACATTAGCTGCTCTCCAGACCCCAAAATCAAGGGGTCAGGGACCCAGCACTGGGTCAGGGGCTTTTAGCAATGCCTGAAGTGTCAGCTGTTGATTGTTGGCCACCATCTGCAGCCATTTAGTGTTGCTTTTCTGTTTGGCACTTAGGGCTCTGGGTACTGAATATCCTTCTGTGGTAGCTCTGATGGTGGGGCCTCATCTGGTCTGGTGGATGCGAGGGCTGAGCTCAGCAGCGTGCTGTCCTCGGGGCTGTCCCTGTCTTGGCCGGGCGCAGGGTACGTGCAGCCTTTAGCTAGGCCAGCCAGTGCTGTTGCTGTGGCCAGCACTGGCCTTCCCTGGGTTATTTTTCTCAGTTTAACTAGGTTTGCAGCTCCTGGTGAGTGTGAGCCATGCTGTGCCAGCCCGGGTATGGTCATGCATGGTGGGGAGCAGCCCTTGGTAATGCCTATGGGAAACAGACCTGAAAAGACGCAATGCTGGAGGTAGCTGCAGGGTAGGGGTGTTGCCCTTTCCACCATGGAGAAGCCCCTCCTCACTCTCTGAATCCAGGCCAAAATGTTTCTCTGCTTCCCCATGCCTCCCGTCTGAAGCCAATGGGTATAACAAAAGCCTCATGTTCCCCCATCGCTTCCTGCCCACCTGCTCCCTGGGGAGCAGACAAGCCCTTAAAGCCAGATCCAAAGCCACTGCTTGGCAATGCTTCACACAACCAATTCCCGGAGATGCTTTCCCTCTTCTGCTGCCACCCATCCTGCTGGGACCCCCACAGACCAGTCCTGGCTCTCTCTGTCACCTCCAACACAGCCCTCATCATGTCAGCGACGTGCCACAAAGCACCAGGCATTTCTTAGAAACATCATCAATTTATTGACTTGAACAACTGCCACTACAGCAGCAGTGTTTCTTGCTCAGATGTTGGTGCTGTGGTTTTTCTTTTTTTATTTTCTCCTAAGGTACTTTAAAATGGAAAAAGAAAAGGATTAAATGAGTTTATGGTACGGAAACAACAGTCGAATTAGTTACAAGAGGGCCCTTGTTGTAATCCCTTCACAGCGAACGGCACAGGCTGGAGTAAGAGAGGCTGCACCCATAACACAGAGGAAAACCGCAGGGCACTGCTGCCCAGTTGCACGCTGGCCCCGCGCCTTCCCCAGGCTGGCTTTCAGGCACAAGGACCGCTTGCCCATCGCTGTGGGACACCCCCAGTGCCCGCACGGCAGCCTGCAGCCACCACCCTCCTTGGCCAGGGACGCAGGCTTGCCCACCGCAACCTGCGATGAGGCTGCGCTTGCTCTGTGCCAGGCCAAAGACAAGGGAAGCTGCCAGCTGGACTGGAGTTTCCCAGCTCCCACCACAGGGCTGGCCCTGTGGCATGTGCCGTTTCCTCCTCTAGGGCAGACACACATGGCCTGCAGCACCCTGGAATAACAGGCCCTTTCACTCCAGATGGCGGCTGGGTTTGTCTTTGGGATGCTTCACTTTCTTAAAGCTGAGCGGACAGAAAGGTCAGTAATAGGCAGTAGGAAAACAAACCAACTAATGTAATGCTAAAGCAGTAGCTTCAAGCTCCTGGGTTAATATTTACTGCTGAAACTACAGGAGTTGAGAACACAGTGTACGGCTCAGCTGTTTGAGAAATGCCTTGGAAATCATGCATCACATGCCAATGATGAAAGACAGCTTTGAAACACTGGGAGAGGATAACAAGCATCTACAAGCCGAGATGTGTACAGTTGCAGATATGCAAGAGCTGGAGTCCCACCGCCATCTGTGACAGCTGGAGGAATAGAACCACTTACTTACACAGAGAAACTCAGGCCAAGCAGAGGGTAAACTGAGTGCTGGAAGCCACAGCAACACCCTGGCTAACATGGGGATGGGGGCAGTTTGTCACCCAGAAGCAGAGGGTTAAGGGCAGCAACGCAACAGGCAGGAGGATTTGGATTATTTTGTCTCCTGCAGGGCCCAGCACATCCCTTCCTTCTCCACAGCGAATGTAACAAATGGCAAAAAACCGTTCACAGGACACTGTACAAATGAAAATCAGATGAAACACATCATGGGAAAGGAAGAAACTTGCAGCATCCCTAAATGTAATGGGAACAGCATGACAGCATAGGTGGGAACTCCAGTCTGAATGCACCACCCAGGCAGAATCCATCAGCTTTTTGAACCGTCTGCAAAACTGAAAACAAGGGTCTCCTCCTAATTAGTGTTAATTTGTTTGTTAAAAGTTTCCAGACACTTTCAAAATGTGCCTTTGCAAGAATCACACCCCCCCCAACCCATCACCCCAAGGGCCCCAACAAAGGAATCTGCTCCTGATCACTGCTAGAGTCACAGTTTGTCTTCAGAGATGCTTTGCTTTTTCCTTCTTATTCCTCTTCCTCTTCCTCCTCTTCTTCCTCCTCTTCCTCTTCCTCATCATCATCTTCATCGTGGCAATGTGTGATTTCCTGAGGTGCCTGGGGGAAGAGGTTGGGCGGTTTGATCTCACTGATGGAGCGGGTCAGTTGATGCCGCTTGTAGTCAGAATCTTTAAAATCCACTGAGGTGCGATTGCGCGTGGCCATCGGTGACTCCTTCTCATTGATGTCGACGTGTGTGTGCTCTACCGTGGACTCGTGTGGCATCTACACATGTAAGAGAGAGAGGAGATGGCAAGGCGTGTCCCAGTCCCAGGGTATCTCCCTGAGACACATGGAGAACAAACCCCAGAACATGACCCTTTGGCCCATGGTGCATCAAATGCCATCCAACCCTCTAAGGTGCCATTCCTGGTGCTTGCAGCTTGTGGAAGTGTTAATGAACACAAGCACAGGCACCTTTGAGACCCCTGCCCACCTCCCTGGGGTCTGCAACTCACCAGGACATGGGCGGCTCTGAAGAGGTAGCTGAAGGGGTAGTAGAGGAGGTTGATGAAGGAGGCTGCATAGAGATCAGCATAGCGCATCACCTGGCTGGCAAACAGGGTCTGCCGAGAGCCGCTGCGGAAGAGGCTCCCCATCATCCCGTAGCACATGTCCATGTCGTGGGTCACTTTCTACAAGCAAAGGGCAGGTTAGATCCTGGGCCGGGCAGGCAGCAGTGCAGAGCCACGACAACACTGAAGTGGAGTGCACTGAGGGCTGGGGGTTACATGAGATCTGCAAGGATCTCCAGCAGGGCTTTCTGTGCTCGTATCCCACGGCATCAGAGCACAGCTGAGTCCCAGCTAACAGAGGGGAAGGCGGCAGTGGGCTCAGGGCCGGCACCTGCCCCAGGCTGGCACCCCAGGGCTGGCTGAACCAGAGGCTACAGCCCTGCCAAGCTTGTGTGTGCCAGCACCCCATTCTGCAGCAGTAAGCACCATCAGTCAGTGCTGCTGTGTGCATGAGGAAGGAGACCCTATTCCAGACCAGGCTGCCTTTCAGGAGTGCCAGTGACACCAGTGAGCTGAGAAGCTCCTCTGTTTGCATCCACAAAGACAGAATGGCTTTGCCAAGCCTGCTGTGCCCACCCAAAGGAAGAGCAAAGCATTTCAGGGCTGATCAGTGGGGTTGGGTTGTCAAGCCCTTTGGGATCCAAAAGGATTAAAAGGGATTTTTACGATTGGTACCTTAATGCGTCTCTGGATGGAGCTGATGTCAGGGCGTTCATTGCTGCTACTGTCCAGATGCCTAGTTACAGGCGAGAAGGTAAATACATGGTGTGAAAAGCCTTTCAGAACCAGATGCTGTGGGATGGGGTCTCAGGGGAGGGAGGCTGGTCTGGAGGGGAAGGTTGGTCTCGTGGGCAGAGCCCAGGGCCAAGTTAAAGGTCCGGCAGCAGTGCCGCTAACCCAATCCCAAGGTTTCGTCAGAGCCGCTCATTAACTATCACCAGGCTGGGAGAGGCAGCCCAAAAGTTGTCACTGTTTGAACACTCACTTGTATAGCTCAGCCAAGAAAATGTCCAGACTCTGCAGCTCTTCAAAAAGGGCTGGAAAATCCAGAAAAGAAAGGGGAAAAAGGTAAGTTTAAACTGTTGAAATGAAAAGGTCTGAAAGCAAACCCACCATCCTGCCCGCTCCCCTTGCATGATGGTTGAAGGACACTGCACCAAGCAGCATGGCATCTCATGGCCACTGTGCAGGGAGAGGGTTCAATCATGCTCTGTGCCACTGGCAGAGCTTTGGGCTTGGTTTCTGGTTGTCCCTTTTGTTTTTGAGGCTGAACCTTCACAGCTCTCACCAAAACCTTCCAACCAGCCATGGGGCAACTTGCATAACCCCCAGACCTATTTACACACCAAAGGGCAAACCTGGGAGAAAGGCAGTAGCACTGGAGGATGGGAAACACACAGCACTTTGGCAGCGGAGCAGCAGAGGGAGCGGGAGGAAGGAGGAGGAAGCGGCTGGTGAGCAGGGACTCCCTGCAGATGGGAGAGCAGTCATGGCTCAGGCATTACAGGGAGAATAACCCAGGTGTCTTGTCAGATACTTTTTACCAGAGAAGCCAAGGCTCCATATGGGCAGAGGGAGAGGAGTTTTTGGAGCAGAGTTATGGATGAGGAACAACTCAACCCCACCCAGCTGCAGCTTCTTCCCCGGCCAAGTCAGCGCTTGGCTGATTATGCACAAGCGGCCTGGGAAAGAGCACAGGGAAGGCCTGGGACCCTGAGGCCAGCCCACAGAGAGCTGCCTCAGCTCTTGCCACCAACACCCAGACTCAGGGAAAAAGGGCCGAAGGGAGAAGTGGCAAGCCAGGGTGAGCTCTCCCCACCCCTATGCCCTGGCAATCACAGGGGTGCAGCACCAGGCAAGCAAGAGCAAAGCCTGGCCTGGGGTTTGCCCGGCTGCTGACCGCTTTTGTCCGTCCAGACGTGCAGCTCCTGCGCCAGCTCCGGGATCACCAGGAAGGTCCTCCAGCCCTGGCGCTTCTTGGATTTGAGTATGTCTCCAAAGATATGGTCTCCGATGTACAAGATATCCTTCCCTTTGGCACCCAGCAGGTCACAGACTGTGTCCGAAGAGCCTGAGAGAAGAATGGCATGGCTCAGAATGGGGAGCCAAAAGGAAATGCGTGGCTCATTTCAGAGGGCCAGGGTTAGGGACACTTTCCTCCCAGAAACCTCCACTGCTAAACGTAGCACCCTTGATTGGCCATGGCACAGGGAGTCTACCCAGGGGCAGCTTTGCCCACGCACACATAAATGGCAGCAGCAGAGGGGCCATGCTGCCTCCCACCCCATGTGAGAGTAATGGAGCCCTGGGCATCACAGACAGCCCTGTATATCCACCTGCTGCTGTTCCCTGGCTCAGGGGACCCTCCAAGGGTGGTCGCACTGGTGACAGCACAGTAAGTACAGCTGGGAACGTTGCATTGGGCCAGCTGCAGCTCCCCCTCCACCACAAGCCCTGCAGTGGCATTTCCCAGACCCTCCCCGGCATGGAAGAAAAGGGTGTTTGAGGAGGAACAAGTCCATTTCTTCCCTGCGTTGGGCAGTAACGATAACAGAGAGTTTCTGGTGCAGTGTGCAGAGGGCACGGTACAATGTGCTTTGGGAAACACAACCTTGCCTAGCGCCTGGCACAAGACATCTCACAGCCGGAGTGACTGAAGGCCATGAGGGCATGTCAGAGCCACTCCACAGGACAAGAAGGGTTCTTGCCTCACCTCCTGAGTACACAATGCCGTGCTGCAGCGGGCCAGTGTAGGTACCAATCTTCAGCTTCCCGGTCACCTGAGGAAGGAGACATTGCGTTAGTACAGAACAGCTGATGGTCTGGCTCTTTTCTGTCCTATTAATACATCGCTCATTGTCCCTCTCTCTCACTCCCAGGCAGCCTAGAGGTGGCTTTGCACATTCTTTTCCTGTTTCTACCTGCGGTACGTTAGGGAATCCAGCAAAGCCTCAAGCTCTGCTGTGCCCCAGCTGATGGGGTTGCTCAGGAATCACTAAGAGTTGACGCCAGCCCACCATCTCTAGGGCAGGTCCTATCTAAACACTGTGTTGCCCGTTGCCACTAGGAGACACCACACAGGAGGTGCATGAGCCCTTCCATCCGTAGAGGTACCCTCCATATGCCACTCACCGTGTCCACCTGCCGCAACACAGTGCCTTCGCCAAAGAAGAGGGGTTTTCGTGCATCCACCAGGATCAGGTCAAAGTAGGACTGCCATGGTCTATGGGCACTCCCAGGCTGCAAAGGCAAAAACAAACCCCAGAATCAGGCACAACACAATCAACCACAGGGAGTTTAACTGGAGTGTCATTGTCCATAGCCATAACCTTGTGACATTGCTGGTCCACCAAAAGCCCCTAGCTCATACCTCTTATGGTAGGATGCTGGGTTGCCAGCACCCTCTCCTAAAAGCACTCCCCTTTTGCGGCAAGCCCATCCCAACCCAGCCTAGCAGTGAGGACTGAGGTGTGAGACAGGAGAGCTGCACTGAACATCCATGTCACAGCACAGCTGATAAGTAAAGAGATGCTGTAAATGACATTGCTGCCACTGTTTCTGAAGAGGACATCCTGCGTAGATCCAGACGCATGCAACTTCACGGCTTCAGCCACGTTGGTACATTGGCCAAGAGTGGGAAAATGCCTGGACTCTATTCGACAGAACACAGCTTTGAATCACAGCCCTGCCCAAAAGACACTGGGCATTCATGAGCCCTTTCTTCTCCATGCTTCCACTCTTTCTGAGATCAAGACCACAGCAAGGAGTTTTTTGAGCTATCAGTTGCGGTGATTTTCCATGTTCTGAATATTTCTCCCTTGGCTGCCTTTTACCTTTAGAGCACAGTGTGAAAACACATCTTTTGAGTGTGAGATAGCCTCCCACTGGGAGATTGAGAAAGCAGTATAAATTCACCTCATAAGCCTCTCTCCAAAAGTTGCAGGCCTGAGTTTTGACCTCAGAAAACCAGAAAAAGCATGACTACAACTTTTGGAGTTACATAGTCAAGGCACAGTCAGCCATAAATGTTTCTGCTGTTTTATAAAACTCTTTCCTTTCCATCAAGGCTTTTTTTAACATCATCTAAAACATTGTACAAGATTTCTAAGAAACCTGCCTGCAAAATGCCACAGTTAAAATGTGTTATCACTAAAATAATGTTATCATTAACACAGATTATTGTTTGAGACCAGATGATGCCTCTTTTCTCTTTGTTATATTGTATTTGCTTTGATCCCATTCAAATAGGACACAAAACAGCAAGTGTATTTTAACCAGATTAAAGCAACTAATCCCATGCAGCCGATGAAGCAGGATTAAAATGCTTTCCAGCTACACAGATAATTAGGCACATCAGTTTCTATTGGAACTGCAGTCTAGAAATCACATACCTTTGGTCCATGTGGAAAGTCAAACAAGTAAGTCATGATTTTCTGAAAGACAGAAAGAAAGTATTCAAAGATGTGTTTTTAAACACACATTTGTGTAGTTTATAAAAGCATACTTTTCTGCTTTTATCTTTTCAGGTTACAGAACTTTATTTTCAGGATTTACATGAAAGTCAGCATAAGATTTGGAGACAAGATGAATGGATGGAATTTAAAGTGACAGGAATTAAACTAGTAATTTTTATAATCAAAGAACACATTTGCCTCAGAAATCTGCACACTGCTTCAGCTATATCTTGCAATGCTTTAAAATGGCATATAAAACTTTGGATTAGCAGTGTTGCAACATCCTGACATTTACCTGGAGTTGATGTCACTGAGTTTATTCCTACAGCATAGCACACAGCTGGTTTTGCCTCTTAGACCTCTCCAGGGCCATGGCTTTGGTGATCTGTCTGTACTCAGACTACCTCACTTAAAAGGAAAGTTCTGCATTTTAAAGGATGCTGAAACCTAAAATGAGTATCACTTTCAGCCTTTAATTGCTGAGAAACTGAATGAGGCACAGAGGGACTTAAGCCAGGCCCATACTGGGTCAGTAGCAGAACCAGGACTACAAAAGATGACTCAAGACCTAATCTGCATTCACCATTAAACCATCCTACACCTAGCTTACAAAACACCCAATTCTCCACCAGAAGATGTCTTACCAAACCCCATACAAATGAATGGCTGGCTTTTGCTTATTCCATTATATACCAACACAACAATTCAAACAGCACTTACGTCTGTGTATTTATAGTCACTGTTTGTGACAAGAAACACCTTCCCAACTTCATTCATGCGGCTGAGCAGCAGTGGCAGCTTCCCCTGAAAGCCAAGGAACATACAAGTCACACACAAAAGTTACAGAGATTTATCATGGGCAAAACACTCTCAACTATGATCCCACCAGACAAAACAAAGCAAATCAAACCATCAAGCAAACTCATGTGTTTTGCACTGGCCAGTGCCAGGAAAGCTGCTGGTTTGTCGACATAACACCCCTCCAGAGCACAGCCCAGGGGAGGAACGTGAGGGAAAAGGGCTCAGTAGGGCTACGGTTCCTTTGCCACAGGGCCAAGCACCCTGTGCTGCTCTCACTGATCTGCTCCATGGCAGGCACACTGGAGCAGCTCCTCTAGCTCCATGTCCATTCCTGAAATGGGCTCAGAGGCAGGTGAAATCTGAGCTCACATGAGCCACAAGTTAGAGTGCATTATAATTCCAACCTCAAATTAGGGAGAATTTATTCCTGGGGCTATTTTTATTGAATCATAAATCTCAGTCCATTACCAGAGTAGCTGATTACCTCACAGAACCGTTTCCTAAGAATTTTGCAGGCATGTAACTAGAAACAAGGTTAACTGCCTTAAAGTGATAGTCTACCACAGAGCTCATCTAAACTGAAGAATAATTATACTGTAAGTGGTCCAGAGGGGCCTTCAACAGTGCAGAGGGCAAAAGTAAGGGAACCACTGGAGCTTGCTCAATTAGATGTGCTCAACACACATTTTGGGGCTATCAGGAGACTGGACATTAGTGAGTTTTTCAGGATCTTTCCCTCAGTCCCTCATGGTTAAATGCATGTAACATTTTTGTTGGATGGCTAAGAAATACTTCTGTCTAAAAAGATGCTCATCTGTTGCTTTTTAAAAGGAGGACTGCTTGGGCAGAGAAAACATGGGCAGGGAACACAGTTGCTTTCACCACCAAAAGAAACACGAGCCTTGCCAGCATATTCACCTGTGTCCCATGATAACATTTCCTCTGGCTTTTACATTTTACGTAAAAAACGTGCACGTGAATACGAAATCACGTGGATCACTGGCTCAGAATAAAGGCTGTGTCCGAACTTTCCACTTTGTCTTTGGTTATTACAATAGAAATCACAGCGTTATCTGTTTTGTGATTTAGTAAAGCTAATCAGCATGTTTATTTCTTGCCTGCTTACTCAGTACAGAATGTCACGTAGCACAAGTAAAGTAACTTCACACTTACATCTTTCACCACATACTTTTCCAGATTCTCAAGGGTCTTTTCCTTGAGTGATCCCTGAAATAGAAACAACAGAACCCAGTGAGGTAATGGAAACTTATGATGTAAGAGACATCAAAGTAATGCCAACTTTCACACTTTAAAATGCTGTGAAAGTACAAACCAGGGCGAATCTGAACCAGTGACTCTAGAGATGAGAGGCTTTGAGTAGCAGGGACCATCACAAACTCTGTGATCCATCGATTCCCTCACCATGGTAAATAATCCACTTCAACAGCATTTTAACCCTTTCAGAAGGGAATACAATAGAAACAAACAAAAAATAGATTTGCCATACCAAACAAGACAGTCAACGACCTGTCTCCAACACTGACCATAATGCTTTACTCAAAGGCCAACTCCAACATGTATCACACAACACTGCATAAGGAAAGAAAAATAGATTCCTGACTTCTGCATGGCTAAAAGAACCACCACAAGTACAACCGTGAGCAGAGTTTTCCTGTGATGGTTCTCCATCCCACCCCAACAGAACTCTTCAATGAGGAAGGACAAGAAAATCAGGTCTTTAACCAGTTGTTAATGCTCACAAAATTATATTCTAAGTTTGTGAACAAGTGTGTGAAAAAGATGAACTGCCTCTCCTCTCCAGAGAAGAGTTTACATATTTCTCTGTTTAATGCGGGTACTTTTCAGACAACGTAAGATAGTACCAATGTAAACCATTTACAGTAAAATGCTGTTTTATTAATTAGGACAATGTACAAGTTGTGGACTGTAAGTGCAAACACCCTCATGGCATCATGTTCTAAAACCTGTGAATTACAGTACAAAAATGGAATCTGGGCACAATAAAAAGGAATCAATAGGAAGCCAAGACAGATACATTCCAGTACTAGGAGGGCAGTCAAGATCTTGGCTTACTCACATACAACTGCAATTTATTATTTGCTCACTAGGCGGCAAAGCTCTTGCCCAAAAGGTGGAATTACACATCTTAACTCATGAGTTAAAAACCAGTCCCTCTAACTCAGTTACAACTACAGACGACCCAAGGAGTTCTTGCAATCACCTTGTAATGAACCCAGTCAACAGCATCTCTGACATCCTGGAACATACTCCTGAAGGACATGAAGAGGTCTCCATCTTTAAACCCTGTTTCACAGCTGTGAGGAGAAAGAAGAGAGACTGTAGCGGCCAATCACAGCAGGTATGAAATACGTCAAGGAGAGAGACAGTTCAAAATGTTGTTTGGAGCTTGTGTTTTCATCTTACCATAATGGTTTCTTATTTACTACTTCACCGTGGCTCAGACTTGAAAGAAGGCTTCAACCAGAGTTTAACAGGATCTGCGTGTTACCCAAGAATGTTTGTTTAAATTTTAGGATGCGAGTTCCTAACTACGGGCCTGTACCTCCATAGCACTAATACAGCTTTCTGTGACTGCAACTCTTATTTCTCCCCCAAGGAAAAGGAAGTTTGCAGATTAATGGCACTGAGAAAGTAAGCAGAGTGCTGTTCTTTCTCCCTCTTTCCAACACTAAAAAAGGGGGTGCCATGGAAATCAACTAAATGTAATACTCGCTGCTGAGAGGAGGAACTACTTCTGTGTTGAACAGTTAGAGTTAACATCACAAATTCCCTCTACAAGATACTTTGGAGGTATCTTTGAGACACCCATGAGAGTTTGCATCAGAAGAAATCAAGGAGGATTAAACAGAGCTGTGTTTATTATGACAGCAATCATCATGCCTATCCTGAGAAAGGACACTTCACCTGATGGATTGTCGGCATAAACAGTTCCTCTGCTCCCAGGTAAAATCCCATTAAACCTTTGCCTTCCACTCATATAATATGCAGAGATGACCCATCACATGAGTCAGCAGCACAGCAACATTCATATTTGCCAGTTCAAACTGCAGCTTGCTTTTATGCTTATACCTATTTGAAAGCTAGGTAAATACTCATGCTGCACAAACAGCCTTTCACACCACACTATGCCTGAGCATTTTACCTTTAAGTGAACAAAGTCCTCAATTATGACATGAGGGACTTGTGGTAACTGTCTGAGGAAATTTAGCCTTTCAGTTACCAGTTCAAACATGGCTCCAATGGACACGGGTTCAAAATGAGCTGTCTGGTGCCCGTAATCACCCTGTAATGACTGTTTGGTCTTAGAAGCTGTCCCAAATACCAGTATCAGTCAGTATGGTGATACTGATATACCCTGTGAAGAAAACTCTCATAACCAGTCTCTGCTGTATACACTGATCATCTCGTCACCACTAAATTCTCTTAATGTTGAAAGAATAAGAGGCCTGAACTTTTCCCCACCAAAACCACTTGAGGGGCCTCCACTGATATTAAGAACAGCTCCATCGGTGCTGTAATGCTCTTTGCAGTAACAATCTTACTGTACCATCAGCACCTCGAACCAGAGGGAAAACGTACCTAGTGTACCGGTCACAGTTAGTAAAGAAATCCACTAGGCAAGCCAATAGGTAGGTCTCTGCAAAGAAACAAAGGAAGATTTTAACACAAGGATAACATCATACAGCCAGCTAACTTTAGACCCTGTGCCCAAAAGAAGAAAGTTCATGTAAAAAAGCAAAACCAAGTAAGTAGAGTATGACATTAGCAAAGCTTTACTGTCTTCAAAGGCACAGAAACAGGCCTGTGTTGGCTCACATTAGACTCACCTGGTAGATTGAATAACGTGTTCAGAATGTAAAACCTATCTGTGTCATCCCTCTGGATAAATTTATTTGGATATTGATCCCGTGTTTCAGGCCTGAGAATAGATAAAGTGGAGAAGAATGAAACCACAATAAAATAATGAAGATAAAATGTGCTGACTTGCAAAATATAGTTGTAGCAGGGTCCATTAACTAGAGTCTGTTGTGCTTTAATTAACACCCAGCTTTCCCATGTGCACTAGCGTCGCAAGGGCAAAACTGCATCCACTGGCGTTCCCTTCACCGCGCTGGCTCCAGCACAGCCAAGCACAAAGCCGAGTCAGCAAACCGAGCAGAGCCCACACAGGGAAACAGGGTGGTCAAGAGTCCACAACTCGACCTTAAGCCCCGTGCTGCTGGCTATGAGGATGCCTTAAATCATCTGCACTTTCATTGTTTGCTTATCTTAAACTTTCCCCCACTTTCCATGCGTTGCTTTACTCTCCCCTGAGCAGCTTTCAGCAGGGGAGAGCACGGCGTGCTGTGCTGCAGGAGGTTTGCCTGGGGCCCTCTGCAATTAATCAGCAGGGTGGCAATGACGAAAGTAATTTAATTATTCTGGTTTCCTTCATTTCTGAAGCTTCTGAAGATCACCTCTGCCTCAGATTGAAACTTGAGTGCATATATAAGGGCTTTTCCTAAATTTTGGCTTTCTGATGCAAGGACTTACAGACCTGCAATGACAAGGCTTGTCACCTTGGGGGCCCTGAGCTGACCTGCGCTTGCCTTCCATCCGTCCACCCTCACAGCAGGGATACCAGGGGATTTGCTGGGACACATCAGGCACGTAACACTGCAGTCCCCTCTGCTTCCTAAAGCACCTTCTCTGGGGCAAGAGAAGCGCAAGCAGCCAGGGAAGGCTGCAGGAAACAGCACGCAATGCCTCACTTCTGACACCCTCAAAGGTCAGAAACACAAAGGGGTAGAGAAAGCTTGTTTATTCCCCAAGCCACCTCAGACCCTTGAACTTTCTTAGCAATGGCTGTGGAGTTAAGTGTCTCAAGGGCGCAGGCCCTCTCTGCTCCCAGCAGCCCTCACACAATGGCTTTGTCTTAACTGACAAGCTACTGATGTTAAACTGTGCCAGGACAGGTGAACAGCCCCTGGATTATCCCATCAACCCCTCCCCACAGCACACTTTCTTCTATTCCTAGCACACTACAGATGTGCCTGTGCGGGCATGGACCTTTCCTCTATAAACACCATGGGCTGTTGCTGTGTCTGGGCCCCTCAATGCATCCCCAGTCAATCCTGGAGCTGTAGGAACACCAATACAACATCTGCTGTTAGTGGAGCCCCCGTGAATCCTTATACAATGGGTGCCCTGAGGATCAGCGACACAAAATTGCGTATTAAGTCAAAAAGAACAGCCAGGAGTCAACACTCACCCTCTGAGGAAATTAAAGCCATGTGCACACACTAGGAGGTTCCCATAGGCATCAACTTTCAACAGGTTTCCATAGTGGGTATCAAACACAAGGCCTCTGTTAAGAAAGTGATTTAAGATATGAAGAAGCAACTGTATTAAGCGGTGACTATTTTAATAGCAGTTCTTTCCAAATCAGCTCTAGAACAGCTTGCTCACTTGGCATGGGGCATCAGAACAGCGTTGCTGTTATTATGCAGATGGGGTCCCTACTGTCCCTTCTACCTGGCTGCAGGTGAGCAACAAGAGCCCTGCCTTGCCAGGTGAAAGGTACAGCTGATCTGCTCTCCATAGACTTGAAAATGGAACTGTTTAACCCGGCAGAGGCTTAGCTATGCATGTACCAGTGAAGACGTGGGCCTCTTCCACAGGGTCACAAATCTGACACCTGTGTTTGTGGTCCCCTGACAGCCCTGCTGGGCTGCAAGGAAGAGCGAGGTGTGATAAAGGAATTTCTCCCCTCTTTTTCATCGCTCTGTCATAGACAGAGCCAGATGGGGCATGTAACTATTGCACAAAATGCTTTGGACATTCCCGGTTCCAGCTCCAGCAAAACTCTGTCTCACTTATCTAGTAGCTTGCATCTGGAGAACGCAGCCTTCCCACAGACACATCCCGTCTGTCCCCTCCCTGGGATGAAGGCAGTGGATTTAATGGAGTCTTCATCACAGGTTTGTGAAGGGCTACTGTCTTGTTACGGGCATGGACGCACCAAGCAACAGTCTCAGTGTAAAACATGCTGAGAGGAGGGAAGGAAGGAGGCTGCCAGACTGAAAACTGGAACAAGAAGACAACAGACCCTCTGGTCCAGCCTTTTGTAAAGAAGCTCCAAAGGAGTCAAAAAAGCAAAATCCAGCAAAGGCACAAGTGGAAACAACTTAAAGTTGCAGAGTTAAATCAAAAGCCTTGTTTAAAACAAGCAATGTCCTTTTTACCTCTGCTATCAAAAGACAAAACGTAAGAATTCAGTAACTTTGCACCATTAACTTTGCTTTCGGTGTTTGATTCATCTGGACAAGTGAACTGGATTGGTCCCACTTTTACTGTTGTTTACTGTCAGCTTAATTTTCAGGATGTATTATGCACCAGGACACTATTAATCAAAATCATTAAAGAAAAATGTTCTGAGACATTCTAGCAGCCTCATGGACAGTAACGGCTCTGTCTCTCCTTGATTTTGATTTAACTCTCCATCCAATTGTGTCTCTGCTGTCTTTGCTTTGAAAGGTTATTTTTGGACCGTGTTTTTCAGCAGGCCTCTTTTCTTGCACACTCCCTCTTTGCTGGCATGGATTCATGTGTGCAAAGGCCCTCCACATACTGGAGCAGTCTGCTCCCTTCCCCATGATCTGTGGTCAACCACAGGCTTCACAGGCACAACTCTGAAAACCTGGCCTCACGTGTTGCCTATGAACTTTACAGAACAAATATTCAAGGCCTCAAGCAGGCGGGGTCGGTATCTGTTAGTCATTTACCTGGTAGGGAATGCAGGATCATACACAAAATTGAGCAGCTCATGAGGGTATCCAATGGAAACTAATCTTTCTACGGTCAGGTCAAATCCAAGAGATTCGTATTCAGGGGATTTATACACTGTACCAAGATGAGATTTCAGTTAGAAAATTTGAAAACAGCTAGGGGGTTAAACAAGAAGGCAGTTAAAAGTAATGTACCCGTTCACCCTCCTCCCTCCTCCACATCACACGTTCCCTTCGCTCCTGCCCTTCGCTGCCTCGGGTCCCCCAGCCCGGAGCCACGGTGGAATTAGCTCATGCTCCAGGACTGCAGCTGAGCGGAGCCGCAGTTCAGGTTTCAGCAGCAGAGTGCACCAGATGAAATATCCATCAGTCTATCACAGCTCTCTGCATCAGGAAAAATGTATTTCAAACTGCAGCTCCTCTCCCTGCAGTCCTGTTAGGCAGATGCATGAACGCTCCCTGTTCCACCTGCTCGGATCAGGTTTTAGTTTGCCGTGTTTTCGCAAAGCTGATGAAGAAACCAATAAATTTTGGGAACACATGTATTCATGGTCTGAAAGCCTGAATTTCATCGCTGCTGTGCTACCGTTACTGCTCTGGATACAATCCCAAAGCTTAATATTGTCTCCAGATTTCACCTCAGGGGAATTTATGTTTGCTGCAGACTAAGGTAGCTTGGAGGTAGAGCTGTCAAGTTAACATACGATTTGTTTGTTAATAATACCATACGGTACTGTAAAAACCTGTTAGCTATTACCCTTGTGCATCAAAATGCTACCCTTTTAAGCAAGCTTACTGTTCTCACATTTCAGAGGAGCTGCTCATTTGTGACACACACCTTAGCTCAATGCAAAAGAAATGGATTTGTTCAACCAAGTCATTCCTACCATCAGGCCTGTCTTCTGCCTGCAGATGACCTTCCCATTTACTGGAAATGTTACTGCTTAATCAGATCATTAAATTAATATTTGAAAGAAAATCACTGTGTTTCTATGACAGATGGAAATCACTGTGTTTCTCTGAAGGTTTGTTTACATTTGCTGCACGTCGCTGTCTTGAATTGGTCTTCAGATGCAACAAGGTCAAATACAACCCTTGACTGCAATAAGGGTTACCATGGGTTCAGTGGGCTCAACTGTCTTAAACACCTGAATATTTCAAATTTAGCTGAGTAAAATACAAAAATGTGAAAGTTAAACAGTAAGCTTGTTAGAAGACAGACTGCTTTTCCTGAGGGAGATCTAGCACATCTGTGGGCTTCACAATATATATTAATATACTTTGTCTATATTGCCCAGGTAATCACCACCAAATATATACTGTGGAATACAGAAGCTTAATCTGAGAGGAGAAAATAAATATATAAAATACTAAAAAGGCAAGGACTATAGGAGAAATGAGACTGTCAAAAGACTCAGATCATAGTAACCGTGACAGAGGGCTCCCATACCTCTTAATAATCTAAAAACCACCAGAATCCTAAGAGTTAATTTTCCCCATTAAACTAACACCATTAAAAACGTAATAAGCAAACCTGTAATGTTCTGAAGCAGATAACTAAAATCAATAAAAGAGTTATCAAAACAAGTGTTATTATACCAATGGCAAACATCAACAACATGATATAACATTCAATGCACGTAGTCTTTTCTGTCCTTTAGGAAAGGAAGGGTTGATTGAGCTACAGATAGGAATAAGCAATCAAAAACCACAGCTAATGAAGAAAGCAGTGACTGACAAGGCAATTCTGGGGAGTGAGCTAGAGTTGGAGGGAGCAAAAGGCAGTTAGGTGATGAACAACATTGTGAGAGTGACACCAGAGCATCATCTGGAAAAAGGAATTCCCCTGATGCAGGACAGTAAAGGCACTTCCCAGGGAAAATGGTAATAAATACACCTGGACATACTCTCAGAAGGTGAAAGCGCTGCAAAGCTCCCCGTTATGTGAAGCAGTCTCCAGTCCTGCTCCCGCTCTGTCCATGAAGCTGCTGCATTCCTCCTCATTAGCCTCCTGGGAATTTGACCATGTTACCAACTTATCCATAAAACATCACTCCCAAACAAAACATTTCTCCAAGGAAACCCTGCTCTTTCTGAACCCACCAACCATGGTGCCCAGACACAAAAAATCTCAAGGAGCACGTTGGCATCTCCTCTGGACAAGCAGAAGTGGTTCATCAACAGCTTCAGCAGAACCTTTCCAGGGAAACTGTAGGGCTTTCTGTTAAACCTGTGCATCTTGTTTAACACTCCACCAGAGAACAGCTGTGGTGGGACATGTGGCCAGCTGCTCACAAAATGCCCTGACTCAATTTCTTCCTTTCTGTATTTGTGTCTCTGTCTTAGATTTATCACTACAGACCTCCTTTTAACAGTCTGTGTCCAAGGAAACAAGCTGAAGCACCAGTAGGAAAAAGGCTGAAGAACAGGTATCAACCTCAGCCTTCATTATCCCAAGTCTCTGTTGAGGCAGTACTGCAACAGGATTAATCTCAGTGTTTCTTTTTGGGGGGGGGCAGTTATTCCCCTGACCTCTCAAGCTCTAGATTTTGCTTCCTTGACGTCTCTTTGAATAAAACTAAACTACAAGCTCACTCATGCCTCAGATCCCTAACCTATTTTTCTACCGCTCCACAATATCTGCAAAATGAGAGCCCTCTCCTTGATACATGAACTAAATAGAGACATGGGAAACTGGACTCCTGGAAACGGGAAAGGGGCAATAAACATTCTCCAATTACCATCATACTTATTGCTCGAGATAAACTTTCCTTTAATTAGACACACAGCTGGGAACAGACTGAGAGCTCACTGAGCCCACCTTGACAGCACCCTACACCACAGCACATGCTGCATCAATTGGTATGAGCCACAACCCACTGACATTTCTCGTAAGCTGTGCGAAGGCCTGTTTCAGTAACATGAGCTTCCGGGCAAACAAATGATCCGCCTCCTTCAGATCAAGTATGAACAGGCTAACACTGCTGCCACTATGGCAGCCCATTCAGGGAAGATGCCCCAGTTATATGCATTACTAGATGAAAAAATGTATTTCAATATTGTACTCGGGGGCTGGTCGCTCTCTCTCTTATCTTGTTTACTTCAGGCATCCGTGGGGAAAAAGAGTAGAGAGGACAGATCAGTATTTTTTTCTGCAGCTGCATGATGAAAAAATAGTTTTAAACTTTTCTGAAACAACCCCCTCCCTCACACCTGGTTGTTGAGACAATTTGTGTGCCATGGCGATGCCATGAATTCAGCTATTTGCCATGCAGTGTCTCCGTGCTCAGCTCTTTCACCCAGCTGAGAAGGGCCCAGTCTTCAAGCATCCCCAACTCTGTGACAGGTGAAGAGGCAGAGCCGTGAACCCATTTTCAGAGAATCCTTGCCCAGCGTACGTGGGACAACAGTAAAACCAAAGCACATGCTACAACTTATTCTGATTTCTTTTTCTCTTTCTTACTACTTGATGGCCATGTCTCTGCCACCATGCCAAGTCCCCGGCTCCAGAGGACCACACTATTTTAATAGTCCATGTTCCAACACAGGCAAATGCTTCAGCGGCGCAGGGCAATCAGCACCCAGCGCTCATGGATTATGCAACCGGGGTGGAAAGAAAACAACCAAAGGTTTAAAAACAGCAGAAGCCTGTTGACAGCATTTCAGCGTCCCCTTAACACCATCACTTGGCTTAACATTATACTATTGAAAGGTAAAAAGCAGCACCCCGGGAGTGAACATTGCAAGCCTTCAGGTCTGTGATGAGTGCGGGCGTCCCTTACACAGTACGTGCTAGGAGGGAAGCCGATCTGGAATGAGCAGGGGTTGTGCAACAACATATGCAATTCTCATGCATTTGTGTGGTTGTTTTTACCTTTGCTGCCAAGACACATACAGTAACAATTTTATAGCCTTCCTGAAAAGGAAAAAAAGGAAAAAAAAAAAAAATCTCTACAGAGGCTCCAGCTTATGCAAAATGCTGCTGCCAGGATTTTAACTCACATGAGGCAGATGCAGATTCAGAGTGTCACTCCAGTCTTGACGGAGTTACACTGGGCTCCCCTGTTAAAGAAAAAAATCAGACTGATTTTAAAACTGCAACAGCTCTGTGCCATATGGGACTGTATCTGCTGGAGCTCTGTCCTCCGGTAAGCTCAGAAGCTGGCCTGGCAGCTATTCCAAATACACTTACAACTGATTTATAGAGGAGACAGAGTTGGTAATCGTGCATCCTGCAGGCAAAATTCTGTCCTCATATCCACAAAGCAGTCTTAGATCATCAGCTCAGTGATAATTAGGAGGAAGAGGCTACAAGCACATTGCCCAAGTGACACAAACCCTTCGAGTTTCTCTCAGACACAGAGCAACTGGTTCAAGAAGGGGTCTCGTGCTCTTTTTGGGACTTTGCCATTATTGTCCATTCCTCAGTCGGTGGCAGATTACTCCTTTCAGTGCGCTCACTTTCCTTCACACCACAAAACGCCTGCAAGTGTCAGCACAGGAGACTCAGGAGACCGAGTCAGGAGCTACTCCAGGAATCTGAGAAGAGAATTTTGCCCTACATCTGAAGGTGTACCCAGCGAGAGCCTTGCACACGGGTCAGTTTGACGCAGCACGTCTAAATTCAATTGTATACTTCAACACACTTACACTTGGGCTTTTATGTGCAAAGCATTGTGGGATAAACTGGTACCAAACCTGCACATAGTGCTGGACCATATTGCAGTGCACTGGTTTGCAAGCACACACAGTAAGACCAGACCTATTCTGCAACTTACAGGTATGCACAGAGTAATCAGGAATAACTCTGGGATCCAATTTGCACTAAACAAAAAGCTGAATGAGTTGGAATGATGTTGCAACAAGGACCCACAGAAGTATGCAGACCTCCTGGAAGGCTTCTCTGAAAATAAAGTGTTAAAAGCTTGTTCTGTTTCAAAATGAATAGCTAGGGAAGGCTGTAGTGCATGTGATGGCTCCTCCTGTGGGGAGGAGAAAGCCCTTCAAGGGCTGCCCTTTTCTTTCCCTGTTCCTCCTCCACACACAGATTTCAAATTCAGGCAGGGCAGCTTCTCATTGAAGATGTAACATGGTTTCTTCCAAGGCTTGTTGACGCTTCTTAAAAGCTAGTCATGGATCATAGGAGAGAAGCAGGAGCTGAAGTTACAATAACCACCCCTTTCTGCACTGCTTCAGCCATGTCACTTCTGTGAGATGTATTTGCTGTCTCAAACTGCACACCTGCAAGCCAGTCCTGCCTAGCCATTTTATTTCCAACCACTACAGATTTAGTGCTGGTAAAAGCCCTGAATTGAGAACAGTGGCAACACACTGATTTCCCACACCACTGAGGCAGCTTTGAGGAAGCAGCTCCTCATCGCCAGCACCCTGGCTTAGGAAGGCAAAGATGAGCTTGGGAGGTTGCTGCAATAACAGAAGTCTGCAGAGTGAGCAGCTCCTCTGGGGTGAGAGGCAGGGCGAGGACTACTAAATGATGACCTGATGAAATTCATCCCTGCCTGTGGTTTTTCCCCATCTGTCACTCTCTTTTGCCAGTGTGCTCTCCTATGACGTCCTAGCATCTCCCGAAGGAGTTTCATCTCTTCCATCAGCCAACTCCTTACCTGCCTTCCCTCCCAGCTGGAAGCCGAGAGCAGCCCAGGGAAAGGTGCTCGCAGTGCCCCCAGAAACACCCCCGCATTGGCAGGGGACTTCACGGGAGCAGCTGCTTTCTGCAGCCAGTGCATCGCCTGCTCTGATCCTTTGGGCACATACCGGCTTGACTCCTTCCCCACGCAGGCGGTGAGAGCACTGTCTGCACCGTGGGCTTCCCCGTCCTTGGCCCTGGCCACTGAGAGTCTCTTGGGAATTGAAACGCCTTAGTCTACCCGCACTGTTTTGGTTGGCAGATGAAACTAATTGGCTTTTGACTTTCAGGTGTTCAGATAAGATCAGTATTTCTCAAACTAGAGGTGATGACCTCCTCCAAAGGGTTGCAAAAAGCTTGAACTAACAATCATCAGAAATTTTACCCGCTATCTCGGTTCTCCAGAGGTCACACAAAGACAGATAAGCCAAAAGGTGGACAGATAATGCAAGGGGTTTAGCCTTTTCTCTGAAGCACAGGAAATGCAGCCCAATTACTTTGTGTTAAGTCTTGAAGAAATGAAAGTAAAATAACTACAAACAGGTTATTTCAGTTGTTGCTTATTCCCCAGTGAGTAAGGCATGCAAATCAGGCAGTTAGGGACATATATGGGCAGGTGGGTAGCTAGTATCCAGATTTATGTATGTCTCAGGCACAACATGCATAATTAAGCTTGCGCAAATACATTTCTGAAATTACACAAACCTGACTTAAAAGAGCAGGATCAAAGTGCTGCAAATGTTGATCGTATTCTGAATTGCACCACAAATAAATAATGCAAGTACATATTAGAAATACATTATATCAATGTTGTGCTGATGAAAAGTGCTTAGTTAAAGCCTTGAGGACCAACACCCCTTTTTATAACCCCATCCCCTGTAACAGTACAAGTTTCTATGTATCCTGCCTCAACAATATCTATCAAATGAGATCCTAGACTAGTGTCCCAAAATAGGATAGATCTATCCCCAGACCTCTCCATTCTGTCAACAACTCCTCCGCACGTAGCCCCAAAGCTGGGTATTTAGTGCCGGCTACCGCCAGGATGTCTGTCACAGTCACCCCTCCATGACCAACCACACTGCTGACTATTTCACACAAGCACCAAATACTTATTCCCTGGCACTTCTGATCACCTGACTCACAACTCTAGCTGAGAATCCCGAGGGAAACAGTGAGTGACCAGTCCTGCAGGTGTTTGGGACACTGGACTTAATTAAAAAATAAACCCCACTGAAGCAACAATACCAATTAAACATACTGGTACTTGTTGGGCAAGTATTTCACATACTGCCATAGTTTGAGGAAAGTTTGTCTCAGCTGTAGGGCCAGAGATCCGAGGATCCCCAGAAGTAACCAGGTAGTGAAGAATGCTATCTGACCTCTATACACTGACCCCTCCTTTCAGGGTATCTATTATCTTCATAACCTGTGTCCTGGTTTCGGCTGGGATACAGTTAGTTTTCTTTCTAGTAGCTGGTATAGTGTTATGTTTTGGATTTAGTATGAGAATAATGCTGATAACACTGATGTTTTCAGTTGTTGCTAAGTAGTGTTTATACTAAGTCAAGGATTTTTCAGCTTCTCATGCCCAGCCAGCAAGAAGGCTGGAGGGGCACAAGAAGTGGGGAGGGGACACAGCCAGGACAGCTGACCCAAACTGGCCAAAGGGGTATTCCATACCATGTGACATCATGCCCAGTATATAAACTGCGGGGGAGTTGACCGGGGGGGCGGCAGTTCACGCCTCAGGAACTAAGTGGGCATCCATTAGCAAGTGGTGAGAAATTGCATTGGGCATCACTTGGTTTGTATATTCCAATTCTTTTTTTATTATTATTGTCATATTATTATTATCATTATCATCATCATCACCCTTTCTGTTCTATTAAACTGTCTTTATCTCAACCCATGAGTTTTGCTTTTTTTCTGATTCTCTCCCCCACCCCACTGCGGGGGGGCAGTGAGCAAGCGACTACATGGTGCTTAGTTGCTGGCTGGCGTTAAACCACAACCTGTTACACAGCAATGCCAGTTTTCATATATAATTAGAAAAGAAGAGGATTTATGCTCTAGAATACTAATGACTTCAGCTTCTGTGTTACAGGGTCTTTTCTAACCAGGTGAGGTGTTGTCAGGCAGTCATTGAAACCTAACAAAAGGGAAATGGTAACGTTTCAACCTATGCTGTTCTCTATGTTAAAATAATTAATTACTTACACAGGAAGGAATCTGAAATGTCATGTTTAAGTTTCACACTTGGGTGTTAGCTTCCTTTCGGTTTTGACAACGGAGTCATACTGCTCAGCTCCAACGGGAGCCCAGACTCACTCTTGGCTGGCACAGCCATTTTGCACTGGAAACACGGCAGAGGATTTTCTTTTCCACGAGAACTGGAAACCCTGCAGAGGTACCTGCATATGTACCTGTACCACAGGAGCCTCTATACAAACACGCTCAGCTGGTTTGGCAATCCCAGGAGCGGGGTAAGCACCTCCAGCTCCCCTTGCCTTGCATTTCTCTTTCCAAAGACCCATCAAGTGTTACCTCAACTTCTGCCACGGCTGCTGCAGACATTTCACTCACAGCATCGTCACCAGACACTAAGGGAAAAATGGACACTCCTGTTTAAAGCCCTGGTTGCATACAGCACTGGTTTCAGTTCGTCTCTGCCTACATAAACACGTGCCTGTTATGTGCCTCCCTGCATGCAGGGCAATGGAGTCCTGCACGTTTGTGCTGTGCCTACCTGGGAGCTCAGTGCCTGTAAACAAACTGACGAAGTGGTAAACGTGCCTAATTGTAACCGCAAGAAATGCCAAACGAAACCCATGAGACAACTCATATGTTTTCAATTAGGAATGTGATGAATCACTGGCTTGCCACTTGTTTATGGACTCAGCTGAACTGTGACCATAAAGGATTTGTCTATGGTCAAAACAAGTTGAGAAACAGCCCGGAACAGACCCCAGTCCTCTTGACTCAAGGGTTTTGATTTTAACCACTAGACCATAAATAAAAATGCACTGTATTATGCAAAGCAGAATTGTAGTATTTCAGCCGATATTTAAATTGAGTTTTCATAGTACCAAACAAACAAAATGGGTAGCAACAGTATGTTTTGTTTCTTTGAATTCACTCAATTTTTCAGTCTGAAATGAGAAGAAACTGCTGCCATATTGATCATAATTTTAATTTACCCAAAGAAACCTTTTCAAACACAGAAGTGTTCTGTGCAGTAAGACAAAGCTGGCTTTAAGAACACTTCAGTATTTAATGTACCTTTTCTATTTCACTAGAAATTATGTATTTGTAGTGATCAGCAAACAAGACCTTGACAAAACCTCCAGGTGTGTCCCAGGATACTTTGTATGCTTAACACACAAGCTGCTCTGCTGTGTATAAACAGCTAGATCTTGCACTAAGCCTCCTGCGGCCACAGATGTTTCTGACAGTAAATCAGGAAGCAAGGCAAAAGTCGCTAATCATTGGAGGGTTGAATCTTTTGGATCTGAGCTTCAGTGGCTCCCCAGCACCTTCTTCTGACAATGCCAAATACAGGGTTCTGGGTGGACCCCAGCACACACCCATAGAAGAGCACCAAGGCTCTGCAGTCCCCAACTGCAGTGGTGCCCCTAAAGCAGCTATGCACCCACTCTGCAGCCTAAGAGCGATGGAAAATTCCTTACCTCTAATGCTCCTGCAAACATCCCCAAGTGCACAGCACAGCTTTCAGCTCTAAAACCTCTAACCTGGAACAGTATCAGCTCCTACTCTCCCACTCTGCATGCTAAAAGGATCTGTAAAGACAGGATCTGTTGTTGCTTCAAGGACTGACACAGTATTCTGTGTTCAGCTCAGCTTGAATTGCTGGGTCTACACTTCAGGTTGTTTTCAGTGCTGCATTTCTACTTGTTTTAAAAACAAAAGTGTTGTCAAGTATCATCAGCTTTAACTCTTCCCAAAGCAGGCATATTAGTGCTCTCATTGGTAAATTCCAGATATTTTTAGCTTTCTACTGCTGCACTTTGTTTGCCTTCAATGTAACAAAGATTTGGGCTGTTTGGATATGCCTCAGAGGCTAGCAAAACAGACCTTAGTGTTGGAAAGATTTCTTCTGCTGAATAAAAATGCATGGCTTGAGGTAACAACAACAGCACTGAGGTCACATTTTGCATGTTGAGAGAAGCAATTCAGACAGACTCTGCATTTCAAGGAAACTTCAGTTTGTCTGTTTTAATAATTGGCATAACATTCCTTTGCACTGGAATAATATTTTAAAGATGACTACACAGTCACCTGTTCTTTTATGGGAATTTTTTATGGTTACCCTGACACAAGAGAATCTTTTTTTGTGCTTAACAAGTGGCCTTCACAATTTAACTCTCTCAGATACAGCCCACTGGGAGTCATAATCCCATACTGGAAATATCCCTGCATTTCCATGGAAACAAACTCCTGTGCCAAAATATGGGCTTAGTTCTTCAGTGAAGACTTCTGAACAGGGAAGAAATAGTTGCATGGGCTTCATATTCAAACATAATTTGCTAGCATCTAGAAATAAAAAGAAAATGACTTAAAGGTATAGTAGCCATTTATACACTATATCTAAGGCATTATTCAGGTGTATCAGTGTCCAAACAGATCCAGCTTCTTATTTCTCTCCATATTCACTTAAGAGAGTGAGCCTCAAAAGCTACACATTTGTTTAACGGTGTGCACCTGGGCTTATTTGTAGCACAAGTGCCCATGCTGTTAATAAGCCACATACATAAGTTTTTCTCTGGTGTGCTAAAATAAGGCATTCACAAAGCAACAGCACACATGTGATCTCGGAGTTAAAGCCTTCTGTACTCTCAGCTTTGGTTCCTCCTACAGAGTAAGCTGTTTGTGTCATCACAAGAGTATTTGCAACTTAATAGTACTTCTGTTGTGGTATTAAGATTACTAGATAAGGGGGTCTATTAGAGTGAAAAATACCTCCATATTTCCATCCATCTGGCAACGACAAGAACTGGCCATTGGTATACTAACAGCCTGCTGACCCAGCTGGGTGTTATTCTCATGTTTTTAAGAGCAAGAAAACAGAATATAGCAGCTTTTGAAACTTCCCTTACACTGTGAAGACTTGTTCTTTCAGCAGCTTCTGTCTAACACTGATTCTTCAAGAATCCACAGACAGCAGATTAGCAGTTTGTCAGTGGTGATTTATTGGCATAGAGCAAGCAACACATGCTTTCTCCACTTCTCATTCCCAATGCCAGCATGTGAGATCCCACAGCTCCAGACCTCGGTTTGCTCATTATACAGCTTTAAACGGTCAAACTCTGAAGAGCAGCAACACAAAGAGAGCAGAGACAGTAGCCACTCAAGCACTGCACTGGTATTTGAAAAAACATCCAGCTCAAAGCATACTAGGAACAATTTAGCGTCTCCATCTGCCTTTAGCTTTAAAACACTAATGGCTAAACCGGCCTCTGAAATCTGCAAAATCTGCACCTGTTAAACTGGAAATGTGCAAATGTGAAAACATAGACAGCAGATATGCAATAGTCAAGGCACTGCTCTTTTTTTGCTAGGACAGTCTGAAGGCTACTGTTGTCACAACTACCAATTCCTTTCTCTAGCCACCATACTATTTCTGTGTGACACAAAGAATTGTATTATCCAGAGAACTGGGAAAGAAGCAAAACTGCTTAGTATATACCCAAAAGAGCCTCGAAGACTGTAGTACTTACATCACGATGAAACTAAACACAAACCTTTAACCTAAGCAGGAGAGCCTTGTTAGAACATTTGTATTGGAGTCCAGTACCAATAAACAGATAATAACAGTATCTGAACAGAAGAACAAATATTTCTTTGTAGTTACTTACATTACAAGCTCAGCAGCTTTTTTAATTATTCAGTTCAATCTTTCACGTATAAAACTCCCACGATTATACTTTGTTTTTCATATGTGTAATCCAGAAATTTTTTATACAAGGCACAAATTCATTAGTCCCATTTCTCAGTTGTGGAAACTGAAACACAGAAAACTGATACAACTCAGCTACAGTAAAAATACTAGATCGATTGAAGAACCAGTTCTCAATTCAGCTGCCATCTTTTCTCCCAGATCACATGCAGCAACATGCCAATCCTACCTTCTGGTTGAGTGTATCTTTTCCAGAGTCAACAGGTAAAGAAAAACATTTCAAAAATAAGATGCGGGTGTGAAAAATTTCCCTGTCCTCCAAACTGCAAGGATGGCTTGGACACAAACGCTTACTTGAGAAAGGGGCAAAATCTGTTTACACATGTTGCATTTTGGAGTAAGTTTCGGACAGCGTTAGTCTTTCCCATGTCTTTTCCCACATGATGAGAAGGAAAATGCTACAGCTGAAAGCATAAGCAATTAATTTTGCAATAAAATCTTTGCAGTGCACCAAATCTTGGCTTTAAGTTGGCAATGTTTCCAAGACATAAGCTATATTCCAATCAGATTACATTGTATTAATCATATTTACACACAATAAAACCAGTATTTTTCAAGGCTCATTTCCCTTTCTTTTTTATTGAAACAGTTTTCAGCAGCCAGTGATAATTTTATTATTGATTTCTGGAAAAACATGGTAGCAGCAGTGATTTAAGTACAGGAAAAGCATTTGAAATTAAAGCATCCTGCCTAGTACTGATACTACAACTTACCTACCTGAGATAGAAGCTAAAACTTTCAACGAGGCCATAACTTTTGGAGAAGGAGGGTAGTCACAGAGGAATCTTTTCAAGCACAATTGAGTTCGTAATTCTTACTAATTCCCTCTCCATCTGCCAATGGCCCGGTGTAAAATTACAGCCAGTTTGAGAACCCCACTGCTTTAGCCCTGCTCCTGTCAAGGGACATCTATTCATCACCTCATTGTGCAACCTGTCCCATTTAAGACGTAGTAATGCCAAGGCCTCCTGCACTACTTGGATCCAGACCTACTCATTACAAGCGTAGCTCACACTGAGAAGGAAGCAGCCAAATAAAATGCTGTGTGAAACCAACCTCTCTCTGCTGGATTTCCAACAGGCCTCACCAACTCCTAGTCTCAGGTGAGTGTTGCAGTGAAGGCTCTCTACTGACATACCTTTATCTTTCTTCCTGCAGTTTGCAGTAAACACAAAACAGAGAAGCCTGTGAATCTTTTGGATTACATGCAACATTTTCCTTTGCCAAAGCATGGCCCGTTTTGACAGTACTAGTAAAACAGGAAGGCAGACGAGAATTGTTACTGACTACTGGTCTTCTAGCCGGTCAGGATGAATAAGCAGGGATGAATCATTCAGATAATAAAAGAAACTACAATTTAGCAAACAAAAATGCGCTACAAAAGGACGCTCAAATCTCTCTATCTCAAGGACTTAAACAGGAATTTTTCAAAAATTCTCAGTTCTGCCCTGACAGCAAACACAGCCCTTCACGGGTATTTGCAGATCCTGGTGTAACGCCGTTGCTTTCCAAGGAGCAGGGGAACCCTGGGGAATCGGCACGGGCCTTGCTCCTTGGCTGGCAGGCAGCAAGGTCAGCGGCAGAGAGCGAAGGGCCGCTGGGGTGACAGCTGCGTAACATCACAGAAACTTGTCTTAACCTCCGTTAACAGCAAGGGCTGAAATAGCTGATGACTCTTGCTTGTGTCAAGCCCTCCCAGATTTCAAGCAGCAGCTATTTAACTATGCACACAAACCACAGTCAAACCTGGCTGTTCCTCCTGCTCCTTCGACCTTCCTCCCAGTAACACCTAGCTTAAAAGAAACATTCTTTTATGTACTAAATGTGATTCACTAACACAAGCAAACCAAACAGACTGAATAGGAAGGGGTCAATCAGCCACACATACAACACAGACTTCTGAGCCTCTAGTATTAGGGTATCCAGCACATGAACCTAGGGAGACTTGGGAGTTTCCATACATGTAGGACATCTTATTCACCCCATGAGGATGCAACAGCAATCCTTGATGGGAAAACAAGGAATCTGAAACCTGTGAGAGTTATTTCAATTTGCTTTCATTTTATTTTGAGCTCCCAGCAGTCAAATTAATTCTAGCTGTAATCACAGTGGCTACAGATTCAGCAATTTAATGTCCATAATTTCTCAGAAGAGAAGGCTAAAACCTTCAGGGTCTTTTCTTCAAGACAAAAAGACTTTGTTTGCCCAACCCACCCATTAACAGTATTTCTCAAGCCTATGCAAGGAAAGAGACAAACACAATGAGAGAACATATATGTTATTAACAAGAATTCAAAGTTTAACCTAGTTTTGACTTGAAAGCAAACAAGATCATGTGGCAATGCTGTATTAGACAGCCTTGATTTTTTTCAATTTTGAGTTAACTGGTCCTTTAATAAGGCTAAGAAATACTACCCTATAAAACAATGCATGAAATCGTATTTTATGTGCAATGTAACATGATGATACCAAAATTGCTGTCAGTTGGCAACCTGACATTCTCAGTCATGCTAGTAGTAGAACACATGATCACTGCAGCATGTGTGCAGTAGCTGTTACAATATACTTTAAAATGGAAATGCCATGTCCCTACCAAAATTAGATTATTCTAGACAGAAAACAGTGTTATTGTAAGCAGGTTTGTGTCTTTAAACTCATAAAGTACAAGAACAAAACTGTCTCAAGCTTCTAAAGTTCAAAATAAGTCAAGTGATTCTGACTTCTCTGGTATTGAACCACCTCCTAAGCAGGACTTTTGGTGCTGCCAGTGGCCACTGATTTGGGAAGAAGAAAGAAGAGTGAAAATGTGTTTTCTTTTACTGACATCACAGCCTCCTCTTCACAAGATGGGTAATTCAAGGTGTTGCAAAATAATCATTCTTCTTCTGACATGTCAAAGTGTATGACTCTCATCTATGGGATGAATGTCATCAGTTTATTTCTGATGCATGACAGTGCATGACAGAGAATGGGGAAAGGATGTCGCATATAGTTTTTGGCGGGGTCAATGGCTCTGACTGCCTTCAATCATTGAATATGAACATTGTGATTGGGATATTTTTAAACAACTTTACAGAAAAGTGACTTAGCAATATCTGAAAGTACAAATGCAGAAAACTAGAAGAGGAGCTGATGACACTGGAGATGCTTCCATTCTTCTTCCTTGGTCTATTTACATGTCTTGAATGGTCTCCAAAAGGCTTCTGCTCAGCATGCACCATCTGGTATGCAGATACCATTTCCAGATGTTAAATTACAGATAAACTAGCTTTTTACGTTGTTTTTTCTTTTTTAATCTAGACAGTAGTACGTCCATGTGAAGGAGTGTTTAAGGGATAACGTGCCCAGACAGAAAACACGACAGGGTCTAATGAATGCACTACCACATACTAATACCATACTTCACTCACCATACTTCACTCACCCCACTTCTTCGTTGTAATTTCCAATTAATTAATAATAATCATAATCATATTTTAACACTACACTCTTCAAAGCCCCTGCAATGAATAAGTAATTTTTCTTCTGTGTGACAGTTATATATAGCAAATAATGGTCAGATAACAAAAGCCCACACAGAGAAGAAAGGATGACTGAAACATAAGACGACAAACAGGTAATTTTGTATGTTAGTTTCCCAGTTTAGTGAAAAAAAGGGAAACAGTACTTACCAGGCATAATGCTTTTCATCTGCAAAGGCTTTCCAACCTAATTACATTCTCACAACTCCCTGTAAAATGATCTGCAACTATTATCTCTGTTGTACCATGGAAGAAGTCATAGAACAGCAGCTTACCCCAGAGCAGTCCAGATTTCCAGTTTTCTGCTCAGACCACATCCCATTTCTTTTTCTGCACCATACCCTGTCACTCAAGTCCCCTGAATGCACCGACTTTGCCTGCTTAACTGTAGCACTGTGATCTTCCAGTCTTGGAAGCCCCAGGTTTCCATGTCCCTGCATACTGTTCTAGGATGCTTGAAACATTCACATTTTTTCCTTTCATTAAACCAAGCATCATTTTGTGGATGACAACACATTTGCTCTGTGTTTACAGGAACAAGCAACACTTGAGTAAAATGAACAGTCGGAGAAGTGAGGATAGTGCTGAAGCTCTCCTTCTGTCATGATGAAAGTTAGCAACATGCTTCCTGCTCCACGCCAGCCCCGCTGGGATCACCTGAGTCATTGGGAAATGCCGCCAGTTTGCAAAAGGCGCAGAAGCTGTTTTTCTGTTACGGAAGTGAAACCCACAACTCTTTTTTTTTTTAAGCATTTGTTCTTGAACAACTGTTTTGCACTCCTTAAAGGCACTGCCACAAGGCTGTCACAGCCGGGAAACATAAACACCAAAAGCACACGCCTGCAGTCAGATCCAGCACAGATTAACGACAACACACTTAATGACTTAAAAAGTGGCAGGAACTTTAAACAGAGGTATAAATAAGGTGTTGAACAACCAAACCTTTTATATATAACTGCTGCCTCATGGATCACTGCTTAAAAGAACAAAAGCAAGTGATCTAAATATAAACTGCAATTACCTGCCACAGTCTCCAAAACTGCTCCTTGAACAGCACTGTGTTGAACCATGAGCACATGGAAGCCTTCCTGCCCTTTGCTTAGCCACTGACCCCAGCTCCTGTGACCCTCACACTGTCTCTAGCCACATTACTCATCCCTCATGCCTTCTCAGCAGACACAGGAACTAGATGACCATAGCTGACATACTGCATTAGGTGACCCTGACACTCTACCTCACATTTTCTCAGTTTATATTCACAACGATTCTAAATTGAAATATCAAGGGTGATAGGAATTTTTATCCACAACCTTGGAAGTGGTAGTGAGAAAGAAGGCAGGGTTATACGTGACATCCTCAGTTACAGCCTGTGGGATATTATAGCCTAGGAAAGTGGAAGTGGGCTTTTTTTTTATCTTCCTTCCTTAAAATACATAACATCATGCAAGTCTGATTGTGCAGAAACCGGTAACTTTACCCTCCCTTCACCAAGTCTCAGAGAACTTGCCTGTTGAGTATTTGAAAGATGAAGAAGTCATGCAAAAAATTTTATGAAACTAAAAGGTCTTATGCAACCTCCCAAAGCCTATCTGCCACAAAGAATGGGCAAAGCTTTCTAAATGAACTTGTTCAGATGACACAAGACACTCCCCCTGCCTTGCCTCTTCTCAAAATGAGTCACTGATGTGGCCAACTGAGGAGTAAGAAGAAAACCTATTCAAAAAAGACCCTCGCAGGACACTGGAGAACCTGCCGGCTAAAGGTGTAACCCGCGATATGCACCAAGGATAAAAGAAATCAACTCATTATTCAAAGCCAAGCTTGCTCCTGGGGCAGTATCAAAATATAGTGGAATCTAAGGAAGCAATTAGACTTATTAAGCTTTGGTTTCCTTGACACCCATAATCACTTGAAACTGTTCTACAGCAACATGGCTTGTGACCAAATACAGCTTGCAGATAACAAATTTAAGGGAAACACCTAAAATGGAAGTGCAATGAACACTGAACAATATATTTGCTAATAGAAGAAGCACCTGCTAACTGGAGTAGCCCTACCAGTAACTGGTTTTTGCTCAACAAGAGGCAATATTCCAAACTAAGTCAATGACAAAAAAAATTAAGATACTCACCAGCAAGTGTATAATCCATATCAAAACCAAAACACTTTATCTTTTCCATGGCTAAACTTCTGTTTACAAAGACCCTGTAAAGAGACAAGAAATAAAGCCATAGGTATGAGCATTTACAAAATAATCATGTTTTAGGAAAAACACATTCTGCCAGCTTTCAGGATGTCTGGCTCTCTTAGGTCAAAATGAGAAAATATACCTGAAAACGGAGGCATGTTTCATTTTTTGCCATGAGTTCTCCTGAAGCAAAGCCATGACTTTGCAAGGTTATTCTAATTATTGGTATGCTGTCTAAAGACATACACGCATGCATGCACACACACACATGGCTTTGCATGTGACCTGCAAAAATTCCTAAGAATAGAAGTGCAAAATCTCCTGAAGCAGAATTCAGAGCTCAAGTGAGAGGAAACTGGAAGCAGAGGATGGGAAGCAATACAATTTGCTTCATTAAAACAAATTATTACAAAGACGTAACAAGGAAAGAAGAAGAAAGTAACATTTCTGTGAATACACTCACAGCACTTGATCCCTCTTTGGAACTATATCTGGAAATTCGAAGCAAACCTAACCAGATCCATTTCCACATTTACACCAATAGCGTTAAAAACATTTAATAAAGCTCTGAAAAACAGCGATTGAGATAAATTTTCATCCACAAGAATATGCTGTTTCTATTGTGAAAATTTGTCTTTCTATTTATAACTCCCCTGCAACTCCTTGACAAAACTGCTATTTTTTAAATTCCACTTTTACTATTAATGCTTATTGCAATGAGAATCTAAGCTGAATACTTCCAGGTCCTTTTTGACGACAACATTTTAATACACCCTATTCAATTTAGTTCAAGTAAATAACATGGTAAAGAAATAGGTCAGAGAATACAACAAAAGCTTTTCTTGCTTCCTGTTCTAACTACTACAGTAACTAAGCTGCTTATGTTCCCCCAGAACTTTGAACCATATAGCAGATCTGTAATTCAGCAGGACTTCTCTCCACTGTCTGTCTTATCTGAACTTTAAGAACAAGAGTCAGAACTCAGCTGCAGGATGGAAGCTGAGCTTCTCAATACCCATCTCGGACAGAAATCCCACGTACTGCTCAAGCTGTGATGCCGAGACAAAGTTCTCCAGTATGAGAAAAGTCCCGGACCCTTCACCTGTACTCTGATTTCAGTATGTGACATTCTCCAAATATTTAGTAAGTGCATTGCCCTCAGCAGAGTAATTATCCTCTTAGAAACTGAAATCGGCAGCGCTGCCATGTAGGCGGAGTGGCGCAGGGACAGAGATACTGCAATGGAGACGGCAAGTGCAAAACCAAGCACTCGTATGTTCTGAAAAGCTGAAAGAAACCACTGGGAGATTCTCCTCCGCACGCACGTTCTGGGCAGGTGGCCCACATAACGTGCCCGTTTAACTGCCCATGTCAATCCACCACAGCTCGAATTTTAACAGCAAACCGCTAACATCAAACTATCACACTTCTATGCAAGTCGTCTTACCTCATCTCTCACCGATGTGCTCCTTGTTTAGTTCGCAGCAGTCTGATTCATCTACTTGTCTGAATCATATTACACAATTCCTTTAAAGCTTCCCTAGTACCGATGCAATTTTGCTTGGATCTGATTTGACTTCAGAAGATCATTATGTCTGAACCAAGCCTTAAAGTACTGTATATCTTCTTGGACAGTGTTCTAGAAAACACATCTGTGGCTAATTTAACCAGTCACTGGATATCGTTGTTGTTCCACACAAATCCACTTGGAATACAGTTTCTCTGGCAATAGTATACTTTCCTCCTAACCTTGCACACTCTCTCTGGGAGTCACAGTTTCCTGGCAAAGTGCCTGCCTTTGACAATGGGGCTTGTCACTAAGGGGCCTCAGAGGTTATAGACGACGCTTTTTTCTGATAGATTTATGTATTACCTAAACAAGACAAAGTGATGGGAAAAAAACTGGAAACTGGTAAAGAAATGCCTTTTGGAAATATGAGATGGGATCGTAAATCACTACAATTCACTCCTGAAATAGCTGGCTTTTGAGTAGGTGGAGCAAATTACCGGAATCTGCAGTTTGAATCCATGTTTGTCTTTTAACATCGAGATAGCTCTGATTTACAAGAGGCCAATGTGAAATGCTATTTGGTACTAAACAAAGTCTTATACTTTGTATAATGAAGATGATTACGTTCTGTTGCTGCAGATGCCAGGAAGCATTATTTATTAGCTAATTCAAGCACATGATTTCTGATCTCATGTTTGTGCAGTTTGTTTCTGAAAGTGGAGAGCTTCAAGAAGGAATAACATACCTGTGGGAGACACTGCCAACATTTTTTGTCCAACCTGCAGAGTCCAATTTTGTTCTTGCCTTTAGGCTTAGCCCCCAGAGCATAGTTTTCCGTCCTTATGAACAGGACAGGAATAAGAAAGGAAATTTGAAGAAGCTCCGAAGAGCATTTCAGAATTACAACATTTGGGAACAGTTTCCCAAATGAGGACAAAAAACAAGCACTAAGACGGAGCTGAATGCGCTTGTAAAAAGGGTAATACGACAGTGCCTGTGAAAGGCGAAAACAAGGGAGCTGTGACCCAAGAGATCTCTCCCAGTCCAGCCTGCCTATGTTTAGATGATGACGACACCAAACTGACCAAAAACCATGGAAAGATCTCTAAGCTTCTGATATTTTTTCATCGCTTGCTTTCGGAGTATTTACAAACTGAGCCCCCCGACTAAAAAAAAAAAACCACCACACATTAATACGGAAGATCTGGAAAAGTTTACTAAAGGCAATGAAATGAACAACATCTATTAGCATATTTTTGTTCCAAAGTAAGTCTTATGACTAAAACATGAAAATTACTATACCAGCCCCCTCTTAGTAACAGCTGGTGAAGATCTCTCATTCTCCATCAACTCATAAATATTGCCTATGACCCAGAAACCATATGTGGCAGAGTCTAGTCCTGCCCCAACAGGGCATAGGACCTAGCAGATTTCAAGGCATCCTACTGACTGATTTGACATGGTAATTACTTCACCCACCAGTGCTGGAGTGAAACAGAACAAATATTTTAAAAAGCCAAAGAAGGCTATTACACAACATGTTCAGGACAGGAAATGAGAACACTTTAATCAATTTAAACTTGGATATGCCTTGGCAGATTAAATGGCAGACTAAACAGTGGCAAAAAAAAATGGAACCAATTTCACTTCTCTTGTGAAGGCCCAGCCAGATACTGGGGTTATTTTGTAGGCACTCAGGACCTCAAATTTAAATCCTGATAAACGAAGATGTCTCCCATGCACGGTGCCCCCAGAGACACAAGGGGCTAAGTAGAGACTTCCAAATATTTACTCCCAGAAGCTGACCACCTTAATTCAGGGGATTTACTCAGAGCAGTAAATATCTGCAGTATCCTAGAAACTAAAGATAAAAGTTGAGATTAAATCACCATGATAGTTTCTGGCAAGAGCCAGGTGCTTCTCAGAAGCTGCAGACTTAGCCCATTTCAAAGCTGTGCTTAGATCCTAATCAAAGGTACGCTTAGCCTGATTTCAAGAATACCACTCAAATGTGTCTGTTGGCTATGAAAATGTAACGTCCCCACAGAAGACATAGTATAGAGAAATGACAAGAGTTGTTTTTAATGACTATAAAGCAAACCCAACACTAAGACCCCAAGACCCCTAACCACCTGAGAGAAAAGATCCTCTGGTCTCTAAAGGAAAGGATGAGATTACAAGTTTTTTACAGCTTATCTAGATAAACAAAAATCAAAGAAGCTTCCAGATTACAAACAGTTGAGGTAAAGTCAGAATAAGAGGAAAACTAAAATCACCTAACATTTTTAGGCAAGGAAGTTTTAATCTAGAATAATTTTTCTACTTGCCGTAATCAGAAGAAAGCATACTTTCCCTCCTCTTGTTTCTGTTTTTTTTTCCATTCAGAAAATAACTAGCAGCACTGGAGTTAAAAATTAAGCTCATCTAAAAATTTAACAGCACTGGGCAGTAAGACAAATCAAACTGTAGGCATAGCATGAGAACACCCTCTCCATTCCTTGTGCTGAGAGGCAGAGGTGGGTATTGCCTAAACCCACCTCCCCAGCTCCACACCTGTCTGCAACCAGCGCACCTCCTTAAACAGGACATTGCCTTTCTCTTGCCTTCATCTTTCCTTCCTGACGAAAACCCCAAGCTTTATATTTCTGCTTTGAGGAATATCCCTGTGAATCTCCCACAGTTTTGCACTCCCTGTGCAGTGTGGCTGGAGCAGCCCAAGGTGTTGGTGCTTGTGGGGAAGCCGGTTGAGGGACCATATCCAGCCCCATCGGCTCCCTGAGCCAGCGCATGGCACAGCTGGGAGGGGGGAGGCAGCAGCCTGGACTTGGGATGGCTTAGCCTGGCACAGATCCACACCTTTAGAAAAATTGACTTGAGGAGCTGTTTAAGGGAAACCATGAAGCACACTTCCTCCCTAATGAGTCCTTCCTCAAAGCTTAAACCCTGCAGCTTGGCCACAGCAGAAGGCTCTCAATGATGACAGTATTTATTTTCTTTTTGAGCTCTACAAATTGTGCTGGATAAGAGAAAAATGTGTTGAATTGCAAGGAAGAAGGAACTGCTGAGCATGCATAAAGGGAGCCACAGAGCCCTGATGTCCTCAGCACTGCAATCCACAGTCCTTTATATTTTTACAAGAGAACTGATCTCAGTTTTGTTACTGTTCTTGTCAGTCCATTCCAAGGCAAGAACCTAAATCCCAACTCTTCTCGAGTAACACAGGAGAGGAGCGTATGTAGAGAGGGAGAAAAGTTTTTATTTTATTTGTGCAAAATCTCAAAAGCATTCTGTGCCCTGACTGAAATCTGCATGTATAATATTCTTGTAATATGACCAACAAAATAAACAAGGAGGAACTCGGCACATGGCTCGCAGCTCCTCATATCAAGAAAATGAAAATGAACAATGTGAGGCGAGTTTCTGGAACAGAGCACTTTTATACTGATTTTCCAAATGTGTCTAGAAATACCTTCCAGCAAGAAGCATTCTTTGTCAGGAGAGTATGTTTCACTGGAAATTAAATAAATACAAAGGAACTTGCAACAGTGCTGAGTGGAACAACAAATACAGTGGGAGCTGGCTAAGCATGACCTACCCGTGTGTTTAAAAAAGGCTGTGGTCGACAGTTGGGCTTGAGCCAGCCATGAAACAGGGACTAACTAGCTAGAAGGCTTGGATTCCTGCTTCCTCAAAGTTTAGGCACTTCGGTTAATCTTCACTTTATGGACAACTTCCATGTTTTAATAAGCTAGAAGAGTTAAAAAGAAATAAGAGGGAACTAAATGGATTAGCTTTTAATAGTCTCCCATGTCCAAGTTCCCCACGGCCTCTTCAAAAAAGCTAATAATGAAAAAAAATCCCACTACTCTTATGACAACTGGATATTCTCAGTACTACTAGCTAGTCCCCAGATGTTGTGTGGTTGGGGGAGATGTCTCACTACATGACACAATAGTTCTGGTTACAGGTTACTTCCACCAACAGCAGTGAACTCTGATGAATCCCTCACCAACCTTACTTAGCTGGCACAAATCATGTGAGCAACCTTAAGAAGATACTAAAGTTCATCAAAAAGTCTTGTCCTTGGGTGCTGGATGCTTTGGTACCTGTCTTAGAAGGGTAAGAAAAAAACTGCTTTAAACTACTAAAACCAATGTAATCATTCTTTTGCTGAGTCTTGCCTCTTCGGGCAGGTAATGACCATTCTATGTATCATTATTTAACATACCATTTTGGTATTTTTTTTTTTTTTTACAATGTTTGATTTTCAGAGTTCCATTTTAGTCCTTCTTCAACCAAAAAGGAATATTCTGACAGGTCAGTATGTTTGTAATTGTATTTAGAGATAGTGTTTGGGCTCTAGATAACTTTAGGCAGATGAAACAGTATCAGATAGGGGAGACAGAAGAAGGGCATCAAAATTTCCTGGCCACTTCTAGTAACATTTCCAACATAGTGCCCTGCAATTTCACAAGACTAACCATCCTTGCGCAATTATAGTGACATAAAACTGGAAAATCAGGTTACGACTGGAACTTAAAAGTCTGATGAGGCTGTATCCAGAAACATGACTATGAGCACTTCCCTCTGAAATTCAGCAAGAATCAGATGGAAAGAGATAGCCTTGGCCACTTCTGTTTCCATTGTTTGGGTTTTCTTCCCAGGCAACAGCAAAGTGCCAAGAAGCTCACATATGGATTCCATCCCAAAATAACACCCGTCTGCTCTGTGAAACTATTAAAGCTAGGGATCATGGGACATTTTCTATGTAATTTCTTTATTATTAATTTGGCAAGTGTTCTGCTTTCTCATAAGCTTGCCCATTCTGTCACCTTAACACTCCCTCTCCCTTCTCTCTTCAGTGTCCGAAGCACTAAAGCAAAATAAATAGAGAGCCACATGCTGCCCTCTGCTACACACATGCCACCGCATGAGTCCAGGGAGGCTGCACAAAGACATATGAGGACAGATCATAGCCAGCAGTGCCTACAGAGCTGCCTCATTTACAGTTACATGAAAATACCATACATCGCCTATCCGAATGTGTCTGATGAAAAGAGCATTTTCAGACTGGTAAAGATTTTTTTCTCATTTGCCATCTCAATGAACTGATCATTTTAAAGAGACTTTATATATAGCTACCCAAATAGATAAACAGTTTCAAGCCTCATAGCCTAGTTTATATAACATTTCCACCTGTGCGCAATCACTGATGATCCAGTACCAATGAAGCGAAGAAACAAGATTAGCAGAGAATAGCCCAGAGTTTAGAAATTTGAACAAACTAAAATACATCTTTAACCCTAGAAATCAAAACAACCAATTGGTATCCTTTTGTTTTGTCATTATTAAAGTATACACCATTTTTTTTACCCAGGATCTCAGCGTATATTAACAGCTTAAATCACTTAACTCATATTACCACCATAAGATGCTTTGAAAGCAAACTGTAGCACACAACTACGAAGCAACCTATTCAATACTCCATGACCGATTGGTAGGAGAATTAGGATTAGCAATTACAATGCTACATCCCCTGCGCTAGCCAGTAAACAACAGAGCAAGAAAACAAAACTAAAACAAAACCAGAAACCCCATGTTCAGGATGAGAAGTCTCAAATTACTCTGATGCAAAATGGTAAAAGCATCCAAAAGTCTGTATGTTTAACAAAAAGGCCATCTCAGCCTTACCGCCCTGTTACGCCAAAACCACAAAATAAAAGTAAATGCAAATACCTGTTTCCCGGATCTTGGTAACTGTCAGTAACAAGAGTGGATGGAACACCAACTTTTTCCATTATTTGCTTTAACTAGATGTGGTTGCTATTTAAACCCTAAAGAGCTATGTGAGATAATCCAGAGGGTGCCTAGAAGTGCTCACTCCAAGTTAAAAAATAGACACCAGGGCAATTTGGTGGCTCAGAGTCAACCTAGTTCTTGCCTAATTACAATCACGTTAAATGACAGTACTCCTCCAGAACAAATGATCTAGTGATTATCCTCTACCCGGAAAAGTCAACAAGCAGTGCGCGAGGGAGGTGGCCTCACAACCACACACACTAAGGAAAAGCCACCCAACAGCTACACATCCATTTTATTTCCGAATTAAAATGTATGTTGCCAATAGCACAGTAATGCAGTATCCTCTTACCAGTGACCTCTGCTAGAGAATGAATAACATCTAGCTTGTATATTAATTCATCTTTAGACCTCACCTCCAACAGGCGCCAACAATGTTGTATAACGAGGTTTGTGGCTGATAGTAACACTAGCTAACTGAAAGTCTTTGTTAAAGTTGTTAGAAATGACCTGAAGATAAAACCCCACCACTTCTCCTCCCCTACAGATTTTTCTGATTCTTGATGGTGCTTTTACGACCCTTGAACTCTACAGCATAGCATACATGTTCATATATGCAAGCTTTGCTTACTCCATCAATAACCGCAATACTGTTATTTCTTAAGCAGGTATACAAACTGATGCAAATACCAAACAAAACTTTTGGGAGGAGAACTGCTACGAGAGGAAAACAGCTATAAATATTTGATTTTGAACATTCTTGCCTATGGCACTCAGACATGATTATGATGTAGTCATCATAATGAGTCAGTATGCATTACACCAGTTAAACCAGTCTCAACTGGGATTTCTGCCAACAATATTCTATGTTGAACATCCATCCATCAAGTATGATACAATAAGAAGTGCAACACCTGAAAAAAACACATTCCTAGTATGAAGGACCACAGTAAAATATGACTATCAGAGTTACGTGTTCAGAGCTAATTTTTTCAGAAAGTTTTTTTAGAGTTTTGTGCCCATGAGAACATTATTTTTATTTTTTAAGGTAAATTATTTTGCTTGGATTGGAAACTTTTCCCCTTATTTTATGCTGCTTCAACATTTACAATTCAAGCATATCAAATTTGGCGTAGTTCATGAGAACCAGAAAGCTGAATCAATTGGTCCAGGTATCTCCACTGATACTTAAGTAAGCATGAAATAAACAAACAGTGAAACGAGTTTTTAAAATTTCACACTTCAGAAAACCAAGCATTACTAGCAGCATTTAGAAAATCCCAACAAATGACTTCAAGCCCAATTGGGCTTCCAATATTTGTACCAAAAGCTAGCCCCAATTAGGCCCATCTGTAAATGTGACCCTGCTGCCAAGCTCCTCCAGCCTTCCAGATTAGGCCCATAAGATCACTGGGACCAGCTTTAAGGTAAGAAAATTAATAGTTTTAAATTCAATGTTCTTTTTTATTGTTTTTGTTTCTAAGTCACTTTAGATTCATGTTTTCAAGGTTTTTTTTCTTTAGCTGCTAGAGTAAGAGAGACAAAGACTGAAAAAGAAAAAGAGAAAGAAAAAGGAAGGAATAGAAAGAAAAGAATCTTGACAACGAATGCCTTGTCCTTTATATCTCTCTTTTTCATAAAACTGACAGTGCTTCATCAATATCCAGGAGTCAGAGCATACTTGGACCTCACTGAAACAAATTTACAACCTAGAACTGATGGCAGTGACCAGCACGCATATTCTACATCTGAACAATTATTAACATACTAAAAAATATAACATAAAACAAGGGAAATAAATTCAGTCCTACTTTATCCTGTTAAGTCTGCACTTTTCTTTTAAGTAACATCACATCTGTTAACACTAAGATCACAAAAAATACCAGAAATAGAAATCTGACAACACTACTTCTGGAATGAGGTTGTTTCAGATTCTTACAATACTGGATTATCAAAATAACTCCCATGAAACTGGTACACCAAAGCCATTAATAGCACAGATTTATACTACAGTCTTGGCATTAGGTTCTCTCATTCTCTCCTGTTCCCTCCCTCTCTCCCATTCCCTCCCTCCCTCTCTCTTTTTAAGAGAGGATAGTAATTTCAAAACAAAAACGTGCCTCCCCTTAATGTATTTCCAGTGTTGTGCTTTCCATGAAAATCTGAAGTGCTAGCAACATTTCTGTTCAGTATGTTTTGAATAAGACATTTCTAGATTCTAAAAAGGGGTACTTAAACTGTACCACAGACTAATTTTGGACTACCAGATCCCAGTTCCTAGTGGGGAACCCTCCTTTATGAGTTCACTCTCATCTTCCATAAGGAAATTCTTTCTGAAAGTAAAGATTTCTTACTTCAGTAAGAGTAAACATGATGAGGACTTGAATGTGTGAGCTCTTAAGGACAAGTACTGCTTCCTTTGGATCTTGTACAACACTTAGCAGACTGTCAGCACCTAACCATAACAAATGTTGAGGAAATATTTAGAGAAAAAAAAATAGGCCTAACTTTGACTTCATTTCCATCTGTTTAAATCAGGAGTAACACAACTAAAGTCATGTAAAATTATGACACAAAGGTAAACCCTGTCAATGAGTTCAACAAGGTGAAGATTTTTTGCCAGGGAATGGTATAAAATCCCTCTCTTTTTACATGCTATATATAGTTACATTCATTAGACATTTCCATATCTGACAAACCAGCTGACACAGAGAGACTCAAATAATGCCACCACTTAAGACATGTGCCCAAACATATTCACTGGAAATTGGAAAGCTTCAGAAATGCATCACAGGATCCATTACTTAGCCTTAGACACTGCAACTTGCACAACCTGGCCTATCATATGATGCTAAGGCGTTTTTCTCTAATTAGATTCCATTTGGAGAATCAAAAGATATCTAACACTTCCAAAACACACTTCCTCAGAAATACCACCATATATGAATCACAAATGCAACATGGCATTTAAGCCTGAGGTTGGGAAACTTGACTTCTTTTTCTGTTTCTATATCACACATACGTCTCCCCAACTCCTGCTGAATATACTCTGATCATCATGCTGCATGACTTCTCAAATTAAACAAGCTAAACTTTGAAGATATGCCTCCCACAGACAGAATACTGACAATTACTCGATGCTGTTGTTTTTAACTCCGTAACGGTCCAGACATCTGATAAGGATACAGACTGCATCCATCTTTTATGCTTTACGCCTGGAACCTTGGGAGCTGTGGGCTAAATTCTTGGCTCAACCAAACCTCGAATGTGATCTTCTGAAAACAATCTAGTGTCTGTACTTTGATTCCCAAACTATAAAATGAGCATAATAACATTTATTTTATTCTATACTCTATCTTGTTTATTTAGACTGTAATTGTTTTACAGCAAAGATGATTTTAGGCACACCTACCACAGAAAAGGAGGCTGAGATCTTGCCCAGTGCTTCTACATGCTCCTGTGGTGCACACAATTAATCATGCTAGATATAATTCTCGAACACTTAATTTCCGATCCCATTTGATTTCCTCCTTATTCGTATTTATGCATTCCAGTGTCTAAGGCTATGCTCTCCCAGTGTGCACTGCAATAATTACTATAACACTTTTGCCACTGAATATGTCTTGACTTGAAAGCTTCTATCTGAAAATCTAACTTTGATTAATATTTCAACTGCACTAAGAAAGCATACCCTCACTTGCTCTAGTGCATGTATTTCAACTCTACTGTTTGTAAATTCCTGCAGGCCAATACTGTGCTATCTTCTAAGTTCTCTTCTACTAACACTTCCACAAGGAAGGTGAGAACGACCTTTCTGTTTCACCAACAAGTGAAAAACAAGAAATGTGGGGTTTATGCTTAGTTTATTTCCCTCTGTCTCAGCACTTTAGTTTTGGGGTTACATGAATGACTTACCGGTGATAGGCTTCCCGACGGTACTTTTTCAGAGCATGCCCATCCATGTTTGCAGGGAGATCTGCTGCATTCTGGAGTCGGTCGCTCCATGAGGTTGTCATCTTCAAATGCTTATTTATTTCTGAAAGAGGCAGATGAGAAAAGCGTGCTTAAGTTCATGGTTTGTTTCACCAGAAAATTGCCTGTTTCCTGGTACGAAGAGATGCAATGCCACTCAGGAAGTCTTGCAAAGTACCCGGTGGCATGATCTGAGTTTGCAGGTCAAGTAAGATGCTTTCCTTGGAGATGTTTGATGAGATAGGGTGTTAAAACAGAGAGCTGGGAAGGCTTTTCCACATGGCTGGAACTGCAAAGGCATTCCTATCTATTGTGGTGAAAATGCATTTAGAAATGGAGACCTTGCTTTCATTGCTGAAAAGGGGTATTTTTTGATCCTAGAGTTACTAATATGCACTAGCTATAGGTGATGCAAAACCTACCCTTTATATACAAGATACATTAGGCAGGGCAAGCCCTACAAACACCAGTGGGACTGACCTTGCCACTTTTACCACACAGTAAAAATAAACAGCCTTGTCTCTGGCCATTTGATCTCTAAGCAAAGACAAAGCTTCAAACTGATGCTAAATTAGCAGAAATAATTGGAAGGAAAGTAGAAAGATGATCTTTTGTCCTCTGCAGGTCAGCCACATTCAGACAAAGCAAGAACACACTGCAAACCTGTAACACTAGCAATGCAAATATTCACCAGCAGATCTTCACAAACATCTGCACCACTTCACAAGTACTGGTTGTCAAAACCAAACCACTGGACAGTCCTTCTCGTCAGGAAGGCCCTGCAGTGAGGAAGCAGGGGTACCTTTCCCAGTTGTTACTAGCACACTGGGGCAATCCTGCTCACCCCCTCCTCCAGCCAGACGCATGTCCTGCTGCATCCCTGGCACCAGGTGGGATGATGAAGCAGCCCCACAGTGAGTCAGTTCAGCTCACCGGTCCAAGTCCTCACCCATCAAAACTAACCAACCAAAAGGAAACAAAAATTGGGTGGTTCTCCGCTGGTCGGCAGGCTGAACCCAGCTTAACCTGCCACAGCGCTGTCATTAGAGCAGGTGCAAAGAATGGGGTGGGAGACACATCCCACAGTTATACCAAATTAGGTATAACATGAAACCACAGTCTTGTGTAACCCACACAACTACTGGACCTCAAAGTTTGGCTTGTTTGCTCTTACTTAAAAGAAACAAAACCACCCACAAGCTACATGGGTAATGATACAGCAACCATTTCTAGACACCTTAAAATATGACTGCCCTCATTTTACAGAAGGGAAACTAGATTTTCTTCAGCAAAGTAGAGAGTAGAGCAAGTGTCCAAACCAGCGTTAGAAGTCACAGCGCTTTTGGCGGTCACACGCATGCTCGCTCTCCTGGAGGAAACCTGTATAATTTTTTTAGTTTTAAATTTTATTAAAGAGCAACAGTTGCAATTGTCACAGCATTTGTTACGTCTATTTACCTGCTAGTTGCTGCTCATAAAAAACCAAACAGACAGCAAACAGCCTGCCTGTAAAAAAAAAATTCCTCCCTCCTCCAGCATTCTCTGCTTGTCTCCCAGTTACTATAACCAAGGTTTACAAATGCATCTTCTGCCACATCCTAAAGGTCACCAAATTTAGGCTCTGGCAAGCAGCCCAAGGGACCGCATGCCAGAGCTGAGAGCTCTCCCCCCCCGCCCCGAATTCCCTGCAACACACCCAGGAGAGGAGGTCACCGCAGCGAGAGGGCGACGGGCCATTCTAGCCAGCCACAACTTCCACAACAGGGCATGCAGGGAGAAGCAGCTTCCAAAATAGCCCAGGCCCCGGCCACCAAGGGCTTACAAGTAATTACCAGCTATTTAAGCCGTGCCCAAAGGCAGATGGAAGGCAGCACAGGGCACAGAACTAAACAGCCCGCAAGCATCAACCTGTTCCACTTCAAAGGCAGGGCACTGCCTGCAGCAACACCCCTTACAGGCAGCAAGGGCTGCAGCAGTCCTCGGGAGAGGAGCGGTGCCTGTGCAGGAGGGACAGACTGCAGGTCAGCAGCCGAGAGACAGGCAGCACACTGAGGCATCTGGTACGACCCCACGACTGCAGACTACAGAAAGGGCTTGTGTCCCCAGAGGGTGGAAAAGCATCTACCCCATGGATATTTCAAGATGGTCCAGATCATCACCACCTTGGTCTTACCTGGAGCTATTTTAATGCTACTAACCTAAAGCTACAGATTCAGATCCAAAAGACATATACATCTAAGGCCTCTAAAAGGCATGTTAAATAGCTCTGAAAAAACTGTTGCATGGCTGGTCTTACGACTTTTAGACAGCTCTGGGTCTAGGTCTTCCAGCTGAAACAAGTCCAAATCCAAGCTTCCTGCCATTTAGAAGGGCTGCACTATTCTGCTAACCCAGCCAGACACATAGCAAGATTCAAAGATTTACACCCACAGCCAAACCCAGGGACTTTTCCGTTCTGCCAGCCTCTTCTTCCCACTTCATCTGCTTCCCATCACCATCACACCACATCAGAGATGCTGACACGGGTACTAGGATAGGACTGCTCCCAAAGGCCATCCATGACAAACATCTGACAGTTCATCAGTAGTATCCTACAAAATACCCTAAAATCCAGATGGCAGAAGAATTTTAGCAGGCTATCTTTAATAACATCCTTTCTAAAATGAGGAATCGGTGAAGCAGTTTGAGCTCCTATATGATGAAACCCTCCTCTACAGGAGAAACGAGGCAGCATCATTTCGTGTGTGCTGGGATTCAAAAAGCTGAGACTTGAGGAAACCACAAAAATCTGAGTTTCCATAATTAAGCAAGAAAGGCCTGAATTATTTTAATGATCCAGCAGTATTTTGCTGTAGCTGTGATGAACAGAGTTCACAGGCAGGACAAGGTCTGTAGACAGAGGCAATATCTTTTATTAGACCAACTGGTATGGCTGGAAAAAATAGACAAGCTCTTGAGCACACAAGCTTGTCTAAGTTTTCAAACTCTATCGGTTGCTCTAATAAAAGATATTACAGCTACCTTCAGGCTTTGCCCTGATTTATTTATTAAAATCTTTCTTTTAATGTTCACCCAGCATAAAATAAAAACATCTTATGCTGAAGTTTTGTATTACATGAACTCAGAGGCACTCTTACAGCTTAGCAGACTCCACGGGCACTGTGACAATAGCTTACTGCTCTGAAATAAAACAGTAACAACAAAAGATACTGTGATGGATGTTCCCCACCCAAAAGTCTTGCTCATCCAAAAAGTCTCATGGACTTCAATGAAATTGTTCCGATGCTTCAAAGGTGTAAAAATCAGCCTACCTGCGTGGGTGAGAGACATGGGACCTGATCCCTGAATACAAATTCCTTCTTCCAAATAGAGAGAGAAAAATAAGAAGGACTGAATCACTCCATACACTTGTAAGCCACTGGAATAAACATCTAAGAGAGCAGGCAGCCAGCCAGGCAAAATTCTTGACTCCGAGCAACTGAAATACGATGCATCTTTCTTTAGTTACAAATCTATTTTTGAAATCAATAATCTATAAATAGGTTCACATAAAAATAGAAATCTTTATACAGATAAAGCATGTCAGAACACCTCCCCATAATTTACTGCAAACATGCTCCTTGCTAGTGGAGTCTTAATTAAGCATCTGATAGCATTTATGGTACAGGGTTCATTTTGAAAAAGTATTTAAAATGTCAGCTTCAAAGCTTTGATACAGAGCTACTATCTAGCACATATGCTTTGATCCAAAAGAACATGAGATTTTTAGCACATTATTTTGAAATAAGTCCATTTGCTTCTTTTGTCAGATTTTGGCTGATTTCAAGTATTATCCATAGTGGGTTTTTTTTTTTCCAAGTACTTACACATATAAAATAACATGTCCAGAAGCATTCCCCTTCAAGTTTTACTGTTATTTTTCTTATCTTTTTTGGCCAACAAATAGTTAGAAATTTCTGCACCTGATGATACTTGATGTGTTCAGGTTAAATGCACTGCCTGTATTTTTTTCTGAGTTTGTTTTAACACTTCGATGATGCGATGCCAAATCAGAGGCACACACGCTAAAATGTAGAGATGAACAAAATAGCAGTAACAATCCCACTTTTTCCAGGACATTCTCCGAGAGCTTATATAGCAGAAAACAAAAGCATCACTAACCAATCCCAAGGTTGTAGCGTACTCACACTGATTTGCCATGCACTACATCTGCCTCTTCTCACACGTTCTGCTTCAAGAATCATTAATGCCTTGTCAGTACGACCCACACACGTACATGCACAGCGGAAAGCGAATAGAGAGAAAAATCATCACACCTAACGTTAGCTACTTAAAAGCTTTGCGTCTAGTCAGAGGCTGTGGGTGTACAGACAAGTCTTGTGGTGCCCTTGCCAAGGCTAGAGCAGTTCCTACTGCTCTACTGCAATGCTCCCTACTGCAATGCTGCTCCATCTCAAAGGGCTTTGTGGGGTCTCAGCAAGGGAGGAGTGAACCACGTTAAAATCCTGAGAGAGGGAAAAAGCAAAGGGAGCAGCATTGAGGTTGGCTTGTTCAAGACTCGTTTCACATTCCTGGTCCAAGTCATGGCATGGCTTCACGAACAGGGCAGGGGAGGGGAAAAGCAGTTTTTTCTGCAGCTGAGTTGACTGTCCATGTAAGGGTGGCTAAGAAAAGAGAGTGACTCACTTTCCAGGAGGGTCCGTCTCCCTCCACCGAGAACAGAAGTAGCTTGCACCTAGCTTAGGCTAGACGCTTGGGACAGCTAGCATCAGAGGAGGTGAAATCCACTCAGGTTAGCATCATATGTTTTGATCCTCTGGAGCATCTGACATCCTGGGATGGACTGCAGAAAGTGGCCAGGACTGTGTCATCCCCCTCAATAGTATCTACTGCCACTGTGTGATCAGGGCTGGGCACGCTCCCAGCCTCACCCAGAAGGGCAGTTCTTACACCTGCGATCCCAAAGCACTCCACCGACTCTCATTCACATAATACATCTAGGGGCAGCAAAAGGTGCTGTCCCCGTTTTGTCAGCTAAGGATAGCGGGGCACAGAGAAGGTAGTAACAGAGAGCAAGTGGGAACCAAATGCAGAAGTCCTAATTCCCCAGTCTCTGTGCTAAAAACCAGTCTGAGTTCCTACCGCTGTCACGATGAATCACAGAGATGCAACGTATCTTCCTTGTGCAGTATACTTTAACACAAATTCAAATTTCAATACTTAGCATCAACTGGCAGACACCAAAAGGTCAGCTAAAAAGTATATTAAATATAATTTCATACTTAATGTTGCCAGCTTCGTAAATACAAGCATGCTCTGATATATGTGCCCTGCTTGAAACTGCACAGTAGGAATAATGCCTACACTGATACACCCTCAGCAAGCTCAAATCTCTACACATTTCTAAAGATGCCTGACTTCTGTTCCTTGCAGGAGTCAAACCCTGCGTTGAGCCCTGGCTCTCCCATGTTGCACCCACATTCCCAGCCTATTTACTTGTTTGCCATGCAACTATTTCAGTCTCCTCTTCAACACCGCCAGTCAGGCACTGTGCTTGATCGCACCCACCATGCCCACACTGAAGCTCTCTGCAAAGACAATGAATGAGTCTAGCGTATAAATACCAATCGTTACTCCCCTTTCCCTAACATGCCAGCCCTTCAATGGCTACGTCCCTGGAACAATCCTTTCTGTGCAGGCTCCCTCCTCAGCCAAGGGGTGACTGAACTCAGCTGGGGACTAGCTGAGCAGCCGGAGGCCCCACCAGCAGTGTCCAGGAGGGTAGAGCCCTCAAACACGCCACGAACCCAAACTGTGTGTCACAAACTCAGTGAAGGGATGTGACAGACGAGACAAAGATGAGACACCTTGGGACTGCTAGAAGGCAAGGTGACATAGAATTTCTAGAACCAAAACTGCCAACTAATGAGAAAAAGAGTCTGTTAAGTGGCATCTCTGAATCCCAGGAGAACTATTCAGGTGAGCTAAATACTGAAATCTCTGCTCACGCTCTGCTTGGGAAGAACAGTGCAGAGAAAATGGGTGGGGGACTCCCCAGTCCACATTTTAATGTTCCTGATAACTCAGAACTACAGGTCCCAGATGTACAGAAGTCAGTATGACCACAGAATCCAGGAGTACCATCAAAACACACAGGAAAACAGAACAAACTGCTCCTTGACCTCCTACCAGTACAATGTAAAAAAGAAAAAAAGTCTTGTGATACACCAACTTGCAAAACTTGGTGGAGGTCCCACTTTTGGAAATCTAAGGACAATAAAAAGATTTTCTAAGAAATCCTTGCAAGAGAGCAGAGGCACTACTGAACAGAGATGAAGAACAATGCAGAAGGAGTAGAATTCTTCAAGAAATGTCTCTAGTTTCCATTTTAAAAAAACGATGCTAGTCCGTTAAACCCTCGATGATAACAAAGCATATCCCACTCAATTTGCTACGAACGAGAATGTTAAACAATACACAGAGATGAACACCTTTAACCAGCCAGTCTGGTTGAAGTCTCCCCAAGAATCCTAAAATAATTAGCTGCATATATTTTAGGCTATGTCAGCTTTACCTGATGGCACAGCTAGGACATGCACTGCAAATCACAACACTGAATTCAGTTAATGAAGAATTAGAAGACAAAAATATAATCAGTCTTGGTGAAGGTATCAGTTATACTAGGTATCTAGATCACGTCTACAGATTCTTGAAGACTGAGAACTACCTGTACTTACGCACGACAAAAGCCCCAAAGCAGTAGGCTTCTGACTCGCTCCAAGCCGCAGGATGCCGAACGATGTTCCAGTTTTGTTCTGAATTGCAGCCTTACACACCAGCTCTGTTAGTTCACATAGTTCCCTCCCTCTCCCCCACAACCCTGGGATGACAATTCAAACCACTCTGTGTTTTACTGCCAACGTTTCTGCTTAATAGCCAATGGCAAATTGTTTCCGAAAGGTGTTTTCAATTAGTGACACTTTTGGAAAATTAGTATGTCCATGACTTGAGATCTCTGGCAACACTGGAAAGCCCACAGTTTCCAAATATAAGCAGTGAAGCTTGTAAATGATCTAAAGCAGAAAATTGACTTTTTTTTTTCTTCTCCTTGTGCCTAAAGTTAAGTTCTTCAATTGAAGAACTTCCACTTCTGGGTGGCCACCTCTCTGACAGCAAGGTTTCAGGTTCATGATGGCAGGAAGGACAAAATACGATCTTCCTATTAGAATATTAAATTACTTCCAAGAGACACTTCAAAGCTTACTCTCAGCTCATGATAATACTTGAGGTTGGCTTTAAGCAGGAAGATTCTGTATGCCCATTACAGGGTATTAAAGAGGTAGAGACCTGCTGTTAAGAGCCTGTTAAGATTAACCACAGACACATGTTTTGAGCTTACAGTAGATCCCACTTGCAGTACAAAGACTCACTGGATTACATTAGATTGATAACACTCTTCTTGCTCCATGGATTGTATTAACCTCCCACCGCCAAGCTTGCAATCTCCGACACTGGCTTTGAGTCCTCCCGCAGGAAGGGGGTAGCTGTTTCTCTTGGGCACCACTGCAGTGCTGACATCAGTGAAGCTCCTTTTTCCAAAAGGGTGCTTTTAATGAAATTGGTAAAGCATTCCCAGTCATACCTTTATTTAAGTATGGTCTGACTGATAGATGATGGTAACTCATGGGTTATTTCTGAATGGGTAAGGTATTAGAAAGGAGAATGCTATTCATGTGGCTTATTATAGGATTTGATTTAATTTCAGGCTGAATCTTCTCTGTTGTAAAGCCAGGTGCTAAAGTAATGGCTATATATCAAATAAGTTGTAAAATATATTTAACAAAACCCTGCTTATTTTACATGGATTTTTTAATCAGACTATTTCTACTGGCAACCATATCCACAGAGTGGCTGCACAGTGCCTAGAGCTCCAGCAATAATCCAGCACCCAAATGCATTAGACGCACTAAAACCCACAGACACGATAAATTTGGAGTTTCTTCGGGTGACCACCCATTTTTCATCCAAGGAGTTCTATTCATTGAGGAACTCCAAAGAGCACTTTGTTATTTAAAACATTATTAAATTTTATTTAAAACATTTTAAGCATTATTTAATCATCATCAATTTTATGGACGGTTAGAAAGGAATCTGGAAAACTATGAATTCCACAGTGCAACTCTGTGAAGAGCAAACCTCAAATCTGACCCTCTCTGAGTACCATGAGACCATCCATTCTCATTTATTTGTAACTGAGTTTACTGCCTTGAAATGGGAACCACAAATTGTCCAGTGAGCTAATTAACATATTTTCTAGTTTCCATATAGCTCATGCTTCTCAGTATTTCCTGCAGAATTACCATTTTAATGAAGTTGTTTCCAACATACTGTTTCTTACACAAACAGTTGGTTAGAGGTAATGTTAGTTCTCCACTTTTCCAAGTCTAGTGTGCCCTGTATCGTCCCACTGCTAGAAAAAAAGGACGACCATACTTAAGGAATGTGAGACTTGATCCAGAAGAGCAAGAGCTATGCCACAGAGAAGAATCAGTGAACATGAGCTCTCAACGAAATGCTGTGACTGCAGGTCAAATATGATCCTGGGATGTACAAGACTACCAAGCAGGACTCCACGTGCCTATCTGTCACTGCTACAAACACTCCTGGAAAACTGTCTTCAGCCAGCTGTCCCCATTCAAGAACGATACTGATTATATTGAGGAAGGAATAAAGCTGTGAGAGGGAGTAAGGCTGGAGTGGAAGATTGCCAATTTACAGAGAGCGGCTCTGCAGGTAATTTGAAAATAGTCTAGAAGCATTTATGTACAGGAAAGCAGCATGACTGTGGAGGGCTCTTAGTCTAGCAATGACAGAACAAAAGCCCATGACTGGAAATTAAATAAATCTACATAAAAAATATTAACAGAGAGGACAGTTAATTATGAAACAACTTAACAAATTTCTACAGTAGTCCTTCTATCACCAGAGGGCTCTAAGTGAAGGGGGGTGGTGGTGGTGTGATGTTTCAATTAGCCTTTTTTCACAGAGTCAAGAATTAATGCAGAAAAGTCAGCCTGAGCTACACAGCAGGTCAGTCAAACTGAGTATCGTGCCTCAGGTGACTCTTCCTCACCTTATAAATCAATGTATCAGTGACTAAGAGGATGAGGCACAAGCAGTATTGGAAAGAAACCTCCAGAGAGAGGTTTCACCCGGAGAGAAGGTGAATGGACAAACAAAGGCTCTTTGGAGCCAACACTAACATGAACTGTGCACCTTAATGGCCCTGGGAAACAAGCTTCCTTGGGAAAAGGTCTTCAGCAGCCTGCAGCAACCTCTGCTGCAGAGGTTCCCAAACTGCTGTCCAACTGAACGCCTGCCAACAGCAAGCATGGACCTGGCTTAGATGATGTTCTCACTGCTTTTTGTTTCCAGCTGTTAAATTCCAGTAAGAAACATGTAAGATAATTCAAATATTTTACTCACTGTTTTTCCCGTAAGCAATTGCTCTAGTTGCACAGGGTCTTGAAAGATTAAAAACTAGAGATGAATTTGATCCCTCTACTGTAATACAGTCCACCCTAAAGAAAATATTTAAGAGTTCCCATGTATTTACTTTAGCTGAAAACTGGGAGGTAAGCTTTGATGCAAATGCCCACCACAATGGGAACTCAATGTTTGACTGGTATCTGCAAATACTAGTATCATTGCTACGAAGATGAAGCGTGACAGTGTGCTAGCCAAGCTGCAGGTTAACATAAACAGCACGAAAGGCAGAAATGTCAGCATGGAAGTGAACACACTGAATTCTGCAAATCAGAAAGGAAAGTCAAGATAAACTCTTCTGTTCTTTTACGTCAAAAATCTATAGCATCTTTAGCAACAAATAAACTTGCCGGCAAGAACAGACAAATATAACCCCTGGTACTCAGCAGCCAGAGCACTGCTTCCCATTCTCAAAGGAAACTGCCAGTTTCTTCTGTCCCCTTCAGCTTCTCGCCCCTCAGTAATACCCTTGGTATTCAAACCTGTGCAAAGATCTATTACCAACTCAGGATAGCTGAACACCTCTTTGTGAGTTACAGTTCCCAAAGAGAGAGGACAAGATGAGACATGCCATCCCCGGAGAGAGAACTAGAAAGCCATCCTTCCACATACCGATTTCAAACTAAGGAACAACTGCCACTCTAACCTGCTATTAAGGATTATACAACAGTAGCTCTTTTGGCAGCAGGTCACAGTGTTGCAAAACAATGATGCTTTTCATTAGATTCCACTGTGTTTCAGGAAGCAAATACAGACTTAACGGGCCTTTCCAGAAGTGCGGCAGCAACTGACAAAGTATTTGAGATGCACAACTCTGATCAGTAGCACAGTCATTCTGAAAGCATGCGACTGGGTCAGCTTGGATAACACAAACAGCCAAAAGTCCTCTTTATCTTCTAAACACTGAAGGTGAGGGAGGACATTTTATTGGCTTTCCTTACTGACTGTGCTTACTGGTAAAAAACCCTCTTGTCTCTGAAGATCACATCCCTGCTTCATTAATATTTTATAGAAAAAGCAAAGATACTGAGAGCTTATTCTGGCTTTTTTCTAATCTTTGAAGGTAAAGGGAAGAATAAGGATGGTTTTTTAGAGACACTTGAACCCTCTTCCATGCTGGATGGGCCCTCTCTACATGTTTATGGGCTACATAAACAGATGGGACAGCAGAATCAGCATCTGAACCATCTCTGTAGGCTGGAAACATGAGTTCACATCTCCTGCCAGCCTTGGCTGAAAGCGGTCCCTGCTCAGCCCAGGTGCAGATAGCCAGCTGGCTAGTCAGCATGAGTCCCAGGGCTCTGGACACAACACTTGCCAAGGGACGTGCTGCTGAGTAAAGAAGCTGGCATACTTGAACAGGGGAACACTGGCTCCTCCTTCAAAAAAAAAAGTTACTGAAAATAAACACTGAGATCAACAGCTGAAGACGATCCGGTAATTCTGAGAGCTGATCTGTCAAAACCAGCGACAACTCTTTTTTTTCCTTGCTAAGAGTTTTCTTCTCCAGCACCATTCCCTTCTCCTCCCACCTTCTTTAAGGAAAAAGCTCACCAAATGCTCATTGGTCTCTCTCCCTTTTGAGATCTTACCCACTAATAACAGACAGATCATTGACAAATAAACCTATCTTTTCAAAAGAAGAAGGGTGAGTTGAGGACTATGGAACTAAGCCAGACACAGGAGAGAAAGCCTTAATACCCAGCAAGGCCACAGACTTGATATGCAAAACTCAACCAGTTTTCAACTTGCTGTTTGTCCACAAAACATAAACAAGATAAAATAATGGTACTCCTCAGCCATATCAGGCACTGTGAAGATAAATACAGAAATAATTTAGTTAAGAGAATCTTGATTCTCAGTTATCCTAACATACAGGGCTCCAGACACATACCAGCCTACTACAGAATTCATGGGCTTCCTACTTTTGTCTTTAATAATGGTTACCTATCCCTTTTCCAAGAAGCCTTCCCTGAGGCTGATCTAGCCTCTCAGGTGAGAACAGCAAGAGCCTTCTGCATCCAGGCTCAGCTCATCAAAATCGCTCCTGGGCTGGCTCTAACACTCTCCTGAAATGCTTACAAAGGCCAGAAGTACAACTATCTCTTTCTCTATGTTCCTCCTAGTTCAGTAACCACAGGTACCCCTCACCTGAGCCGCACAGAAATCCTTTCTCCCCAAACCAGAGGTTGGACATGTGCTTACCACTCATCGCAGAGATCAGAAAGGTGCATACCCAAACCTTTCCTGCACTGTTCTTAGCAAGCAGCCCCACACAGCAGCTCCTTGCCGATGAGAATCAAGATACATGGACCTACCAACCGAGCAAGCACAAAGGTGAAAAAACAGGGAATGTCAAGTCTGTAGGTGTTTTGAAGTGCTCTTACAGTGTGAAGTTCCCCTCCACATAAAGAGCACAACCCATTCCTTTTCTGACCTGTTTTTTTAATCAGAGCCAAACATAGTAATTATAGTCTGCCTGATTACAAAAGAAATTACAAATCTATCCTTAGGGCACAATAGTGTCCCCATGTAGATGTTATCAGCCCCCAAATCTCATTTAATCTTGACAGATGTGTAGAACCAAGGAAACTCTGTAAGTAAATTAATTTTATGAATACCTTCTCTGCAGTACTCCCATGCTCTTCCAAAAGTCTGCTAATTCATACAGTATTTCTTAGGCAACTTAAGTAACTTAATTCATCTGTAAAATAACTGAACATCTAGGATGACTTTGAACTTCTGCTAAGTCTCTGGCTTCTCTTTGATAACCTAACTGTCTCAGCTTTATCAATTGATACCAAAGGCCTAGATTATAACATTTTCCAACTGTACCAACTTTTTTTCTTCAGAAACTTCTTACTACCTCATCCAAACAAAACACAAACCACTAAGTTTATTTGGGGAAAACAAAGTCATCTTTCCATGGTCCCTTCAGTTCACTGTTTTTTAATATGTTAAATCAATCCTACTGACATAGGAGACTGTTCCCCAGCAGGAGCTGAGGAGGACACACATAGCGCTCTCTCTGTACTTGTCTCAGCATATATAGCGCTCTCTCTGTACTTGTCTCAGCATATATGGTACTCAGAAGGAACATGGATGAAGTGCGAGACCTACTTCATCAGCTGTAACCTGGAAGAAACCTGTCAGCCTGAAGGGTGAGAGAACATTAACAAACAACTATGAAGGCATCGTCAGCAGGTCCCTGTTATCCCAAAACCAGAGCTGAGAGTTTCCGACACTGAACCCTCCCTCTGGCTGGGACTTCTCTCTTCAGGGAACCTCAAGTATCTTGGCAGTGTAGACTTGAAGACTCATTCAACAGCGCAGTCTTGTGCTCCTGCTGCAGGTGAGTGAACAGCTTGAATCCCCTAGGTTCTGAGACACCTTTAAAAACGTTTGTCCCAAGCAGAGTAGTACGACAGCCCTGATTCAGAGAAGGACTTCTTTTTCAGCATGTTACCTGACCTACAGTAGCCGCTATAAAAATAGCTGACCATGCACCCAGCCAGCACAAAGCCTCCTGTGCAGCCACAGAAATGCCTCCTTCTAATTGCTTTCAAAACAGCAACTGAAAAAAATCCCAGCCTGGCTCTGAGCGTCACAACACGGGAAGACAGTTCTCTACATGTCCTAACCTTTCCAATATTTGTTCTTGACCCCACCAGCACACATCGATTTATGAGGACGGAAAGTGCTTTTTATTACTGTCTTTGTTAATGTCTACTCACTACATGTCTGTGAGGAAAAATGAGTGGTAGATGAGTAAAACATTGTTAGTTTTTCATCATCTGTTCCCTCCTGATTGCTCAAGTTTAGCAAGCAGAGTTTTTTGGCCTCGGCTCATAAAACTGCCAGTGCAATATTGCAAGAGAAGTTAAAATACATGTAAAACAAGAGGTTAAGAATTTACCTAACCTATTATCACATGAAAAAAAAATAGGAGAGGTTAGATTACACATGTGTTTTTAACAAACTCTTAGAAAGACTACAGCGTTATTTCTCTGGATCAGAAGTGAAAAAGTCCCCAAATTATTGATGGATATTTCATCCCAGATCACAGCAAGTAAAGCTCTTTCCAATTTGTATAAAATTTGCTCATAAAATATCACACACATCTCTGCAGATGATTCCAGCAATGACATTTTTTAACATACTCACTCTCTATAAAATCATCCCATTTCAACACCACTATAAGGAGGGCACTAATAAACACCAGAATATGTGCAAGACACATTCTGCTCAGGATGTCTGCAGTCACCAAGTGGTTAATGGTACGGGCAAACTAATGCCTTCTAGAGGCTCAATTCGTATTATTAACTAAAAAGGACTTAGCAGAAGATCGTCTGGTATGCTAGTCACTGCTTAGCAGTGACACTTTTGAGTAGAGCAAGGGTTTTGAAGAACAGAGAAAAGGGGGTTTGTGTCTACTTACTTGAACCACTTACAGCTTTATGTAGCAAATGCTCGTTTTTATCATTCTTCCCTAGCAGAGCTCTATCCACCCCTGTCAGCTGCAGCCCTGCTTTTGATTACAGGTGGAAAAGGTCTGCTGAACACTTCTCCCTTCAGAGAGACCCTGTTCATGTGTTTGTATTTCCCTTTAGGCAATGTTTTATTTTCCTTTTTTTAACAAAGGGAAGTGATGTGGAAATGCAGCATGCCAAAACACCAAAAGACTCAAAACAGGGGCTGCCTTGCTGACCTGCCCTTAAACATCACCGGTGCACCAACTGATGCTTGTGACATGAAGTGGAAAATGAAATCCGACTCCTGCCTCAGTTTCCAGACAGCAGAACTAACAGATGATTTACCAGTCTGGCTTGCTTCTATGTTAAATTCCTCTTTCCAGCTTCACTCGGCCACTTGTATTCAGTGATGGGAAAGCTACAGGAACTGAACAGGAAGAGCAGTTTCCGGAGCCAGCCTCAAGCTAACTGGTGCTCAGAGCACCTGCAATTTTTGTTCAACTGATCAGTTTTTTCTGTAGGGAATGAACTCATCCCAACCTAAAGGCACACAGAGAATAACATTATAAAAGTAGAACTGAACAAGCAATGAAAAAGAAACAACTATGCAGCTATTATGGGTATCTGTTCTTAAAAGGTCTCAGTGAACTCTGCATAGGATGGCAGAAACTACATGATTTAACCAGGACACTCGGGACCAAATCTTGCAGCCCTTTCCTGTGACTTCAAAGGCCATGTATGTCTTTGCATAGTCTTGAAATGGAATTGCTTTGTAATATCCAAAAAGGTGACTTGAAAAGATCAGAAAGAAACATTTGAAATACCTTTGCCAACATGTTTAGCTCTTCCTTTGGGGGAAAAAAAAAGGTATCTCAGAGAAAGCAAAGGAACTCAACAATTAAAAAGATTATTTATTTTTAATTGCAACTGGTTCTATTTATTCACTTCCAAAATTACCTAAGCAGCCTGCTGTTTACTAGCACTTACTTTTAGATGTTATTATTGGTAATTGCTGCGTTATGATTACAAAGCACTGGCATAAATCTCACTCAGCACCTCTTTGGGTTTCTGAGGGCAGAACATTCACATGCTCTTCTCTGACCCCATGTCCCTAATTATTCACCATGCATGCCTATGTGCAACTCATCACCAAATGAACCAACCCAAACACCAGCTAAATTCAGCTGGTCTAGAGATTTTAGTATGCTTTATGCTAAACCATCGGTCTTCTCTCTTTTGAATTTACCTTCCCTCCTTGGTTATTTTAGAAGCCAATTAGAAAGTTTCTCTTGTTATATGCCATGGCCAGATGCACTACATCTGACGCAAATGCCAAGAGGAGCACAGTCCAAGTAGTAAAGTATGAGTTGATTCCCACCCACAGCTACCATTCTCCAAAGGAGATAAGGAATACTGATTTCAGCAGCACACACTGCCTGAACAGCTAAACGCTTCCTCCTGAGCCTAGCGCACACAGCTGGGATGCAGCTGTTGCTACCGCAGCAGTGCAGGCAGCAGCTACTGCCAGGGGAAAGACAGCAGCTCGCACAAGGGGCAACCCACCCAGAAGGTCCCACAGTCCAGACCTGGCCACCACCGACTGCCAAAGCTGGACCACCCCCGTTGGAAAGTATTTTGGGGAAGTGCACCTTCCTGGAGGGTTCAGCAAGAATTTGCTTCCTGAAAATCTAGCAAGAATGTATCTTAAGTGTTTTACGTATTATGCCAATGTTAACAGGGAGAACTACAAGGCCTGGGTCAAAGCCAGCTAATCCAAAGGCCTGTTCTTAAGTAAACAGTGGAAAACCACTCTACTGCAGAGCCTCGCACAGAAACCCGTACAGGAAATCTCTGTTTTACCCTTTCCTCTGAACCAATTGTGCCAAGCAAGGTTAAATGATCATCCTGTAGTAAGCATATATGCAAAATAGTAAGTCTTTGTTCGAAAATATCTGGAAGGCAGCTGGGAGCTGTGAAAACTCTGTAACTACATTAAGCTAAGTTTGGAACGCATAATGACTTCAAGGAACCTTTGTTTCTAAATAAATCACTTGTGGTGAAAAGAGCCAGAATGGTAGTTTTGGAGACTGAAACTGCCTTCTTATTTACAGGATGGATACAATACAAGCAGTACTAGAGTACACTGTTCCCACACATCTGTTTCTACTAACTTATTTCACTTTGGAGCCACCCTCAAATCTCAGAAGAATCACATCTCCTTGGGCCACCCTTTCTTCTTCCATCCACCTACAGAAGCTGTGCCCACACGTCCTTTAATTTCAAAAGAGAAACCAACAGGTTGCTCACGTCCCAGCATCATTTCTGTCGGTATCTCATTACTGTGACTCCTGCTCTCCACATTGAATGGGCTCAGACCTTTGCAGAATTTAAAGCAGTTTTAGCTGGTATGATGCACAGGGTAAGAACCCACTTATTTTCTTGCTTATGTGTTAAGAGAAGGTAGCATGCAGATAATCACAGTGGGGTTTCCAACCGCCCCAGTTCAGTCAGAACTTTCTTTCTAACGAAACTACTAAAAAAGGGCTAGCTGTGCTGGTAAACCCCGCAGCAGGTATTCACACCCAGAGGATGATAAGCTAAAGTCACCAGCAAGCAACAAGTTTAGCCTCTACCATTCTGTACCAGACTTGAAAAAGTGATAGGACTGAGAGGGCTGGCACACAGCCATTCACTACTCCTACGTTTGGGGACCCAACTGTCCGGGAAGTAACAGCAAATCTGCTTTTGACCTTATAGTAAGGTGCATATACTGTTACACATTCAGGTAGTAGTAAGATTCGACATAGACTGCTGTGGGGTGTTTTGGGCTGAATTACTCAGGGACCCTTCTTGATCTCATGCTGTCATATAAAAAATGTATTTCTCCCAATATGGCTTCATACAGGCAGGTGCCCCAAGCACCTTTTTAGCCCTGCTAACATGTGCATGGGACTTAATGACTATGCTTATGTAGGTGGGTTTAGATTATCAATTGCTTACAGCAGCTACCTTAAATACCTACGCAATTTTTTCCAGATGTTGCTTAAGGTCTATTTACCGTACATTAAGTTCTATTTATTGTACATGCTGGATTCTCTCTGTGGTTGTGTTAAGAAAGCCAACCCATGTATACATGCTCTCTATATAGAGTACACAGTCCAAGGTTCTAGGAACCATTCCAGTTAAGGAGACATAATGATTAAAAAGCAAAATACAGCTCATTGCTATGAGCATCATAACCATGACACATAATAATAATTTCTTTAGTAGCATAAACCAGACGTTTTACAACAGGAAATATTTATATGAATGTGCACTTTGAAGATACTCAAAGAATAAGATATGCTTCAGCACAGAATAGCCAACTTTTGAAGACTCAGATCACGGCCATTTCAAATATAATTTCAAATTATATTTGTGCCGCTGACACTATAAATAAAATTTTAAAACTAGATACAGTACAGACAATAAATGAAGAATTCCCATGCGCTGACTTGGTAACATATCTCATCCCAAACACATCCCAAAGAGCGAGACGAGGCTTCCATTCCCGGGCACATTCTGTTCACTTTTCTGTCCTATTATTCTCACTGCTAAAAAAGCCACAGCTGTTTTATATCAGGACACCCAGCATTCGTGAGCCACCCTGAGGCAAGGACACGGCGCAGAGCAGGCACTGCGAACTCATCCCAAGGTACATCACTCAGGCTGTCCTCTGCTGACTTATTGCGCTGTCCTCAGTTTCCCTTGGGGTAGAGCATAAGTGCCTTGCTCTCTTCATGGGTTTACGCTGGATGGCATATGAGCACTCCTTATCCTGAGGTGATGAGTTACTGAGGTGTTCTTTTTAAAGGAGTGAAGACAAGGCACAGCCCTGCCAAACAGCAAGCCAGTTCCTATGACAACTTTCCACTGCAGCCTGGCTGGAGACCATTAATCCACCTTCCCCAGGCCAAGCAGCTTCGACATGGTAACTTTACTTTGGGTCATCACAGACCTCTGTAGGATTTTCACCAGTGGCTGAGCAACAGCAGGTTGCATGATACTGAACCACCCAGATCCACAGCACTCCCTAATTTCAAATTCCTACAAAAGAATGGGTTCGCTCAGTGCGACTGCATGACCTCGCTTCTGTCTCTTGCCCAAGATTTTCAGGGCAGAGCTGCAGCCAACCCTTATTCCTGCACCTCCTTGTGAGTCAATATCTACAATTTCTGTAGGATTCAAAGGTTGCAGATCAGCTCAGTTTGTCCTGGAGCACCGCAAACCTACTCTGCAGCCAGCCTGGGACCATCCCCAGGTAACAGCTCATGCTACAAGCTAAGCATCCATCTATCAGTTTCTAAGTGAAGCATTATTTTATTAAGCTGAACTGCAAATAACAGGTATGATGTGAGCAAATAAACCTACACGCTTTTTCAATAAGCATCAGTTAAACACTATTTTAATAGCTTGCTTCCCTTTTACTTTAGATGCAAAAATAATATACTTGGATATTTTTAAAGGAAATAAACCACTCCTTTCAATGTTTCCCCAAAGAGTACAATACTGCAGTGTTTACCAGTAAACACCACACTAAGGTTTCTGTTTTCTCAAAAACAAACATTCCCCTGGAAGTTAAAAAAGTCCAGGATAAATATTTCTAGTGATTTTAGGAAGGGTCTATTAAGTTTCAATTCGAGCTGTATTAGCAATCAAATACGACAAGGAGTAGCAAATCAAGAGGGTGTGTGTGTTACTATTATTATTGTTATTAAAAATTGCCTACAAACTGGAAACTTGCCTGGGAAAATTTTAGCTTGCATCTGATTTTTGCTAGCGTATATCCTAGAAACAACATATAACACTAATGCTACCGATGCAAATATACTAACAGGCTGTTAATTTCAAACCTCAGCTGAAAACATTTCTCCCATTCTTACAATTTTTCTCCCCATTTATCTCTGCGATTGTACTTAATTCAATGGAGCATTTTAAATGTAATTCGGTGGTGCATTTTGCCATACAATTTGTTTGAATAACGCTATACAGAGTAAAGGTTGTATTGTACTATATAATGAAACTACGTCTATGCTTGAACAAACTCCAACTGCTGTTAATCAAACCAGCAAGTTCCTGAATGATCTTTTGGGCTCTGGACTAATGGCAATAGATTATTTTAAATAGCAGTTCTACTCTAAAATATGTTTAGGCTGACATGGGCTGACAAGGACTGTGACAGACTTCCACAGCTAAGCTGATTGGTTCACAAGTAAAACACCAGGGTTTTTCCTCACTGCTAGAACTACAAACTCAGCACAGGATCAAAATGTAGTTTTGAGTTTTGTTTCTGGTTTTCAGTAAAACCACATAGCACCTGAAAGGACCTGAAAATGTTCATATTTTCGATTTACACACTAGTGACAAACAGGTATATGGATCAATACAATATATTTCAGATAGTGACAAAATGTTACTCTAAACTGACGCAGAGGATCATTTGGATGGGTAAGAGGGGGACGCTTCTAAGTGACTACTTAGAAAGCATTTTGCAACCTTTAAGGTTCAAATGGTAAATCTTCCAGAGCTAAAAAAAAAAAATAATCTTTTAAAACATGAGTGATTATGCCTTGGGAGGAATGTTCTCAAGACCACGTCAGAGAGGATCCTTGGTATCCAGCTTGGCAGCCTTTAGAAACACTAGCAAGGGAATAAACTTGAGGGTTTCATAATCTCAGTGGTTCCAGGAATTTTTAAAACTGCCTGTGCTACGAGAAACAGTACTGCCCTATTAAGTCATCTAGTCTATCAGAAACCAGTGCAGGTTTGTTTCCGCCATATATTTTGCAACATTACTTTTGGCACAAAAGGAGGGATTAAAAAAAAAAAAAAGCATAAGCAAAATGCAGGCAAAGCAGTTTTGCGTTGTCCTTATTTATTTATTTATCCGGTGCCTCGCTCCCGGCTTTAGGTTATCAGCTCAAGCCTGATGCGGCCGGATTGCCAAGAGCCACTCAAACGCAACAGAGCAGTGACAATGAACCCTCCTCGCCCTGATGCAAGGCTGTCCGGGAAGCGTTCTGCCCAGCGCCGGGATCGGGCTTGCTTTCCTCAGCGAAGAGGATCGCCTCTAACCACCTCCCCAGCCGGGCTGGCGGCTACCCCGGGGGGGGAAGCTGCGGGCTGAGAGGTGCCGCCGGGACCCCTCCACGTCCACGTGGGACGGAAGGCGGAAAAGAACACGCCGGGTGGGTGCTGGCCCCAAACCTCAGAAACGCCTTCCCGAGGGCTCCTTCTCCTCACGCCGCGCCTCGGACGGACGGCGAAGAGGCGGGAGAGCGCTCCTCGCGCCGGGGCGGCAGCCAAACAGCCACCCTGCCCCGAGGAGAGGGGGGCAGCTCCGGGGCGCACCCCGCCGGCCACCGGGCCGGGGCAGCCTGCGGCTGGGAGGGAGCAGCTCGGGGGCCGGTGGGGACGGGAAGGGCTCGGGGGTTCACTCCGCCCCGGGGACGGGAGAGGGGGCCCGTACGGCATGGGCTGAGGGAGCCCGGCGGCCGCCCTGCTTGGGACGGGATGGGGAGGCAACAGGGGCTGCCGGGGCACGGCGGCCGGGCAGGGGAAGGGGGCCGGCCGGGCAGGGGAAGGGGGCCAGCCGGGCCCCGGGGAAGCGGCGGAGCCGGCGGGCGCTGCCTCCGAGGGATCCCCTCACCGGCAGAAGGGGAAATGCCGCCGGCGGGCACCCGCGCTCCGCTCCGCTCCCTGCCCCTCCCCTCCCCTCCTCTCCTCTCCTCAGCCCCGGCCGCCACGGCGGACAGACGCCCCCCACCCCCCTCCGCGGGGTGCGCGCCTGACGGGAGCGGGGAGGGGGCGCTCCCCGCTGCCCCCCCCCCCACACCCCCACCACCACCCCCCAACGGTCCCCGGCGCGCGCACGCGCACCCGCACGCGCGCACTGCCCCCGCGCGCCCGGGCCGCTCTCACCTCCTGCCGCGCTCGGAAGAACTACCCCGCACAACTGCCGCAGCGCCCAGGCGGCTGCATTGCGCAGGCGCACCCCGCGCCCCGCCCCTCCCGGCGGCAGGGACCGGGGAGAGTGTGCGAGCCCGGCGCTCAGCCGTAGAGGAGCGGCGGCAGGGAGCGGCGGCAATGTGCCAACCCGAGGAACAGCCGCACGGCCTCCCCCCAACAGCCGCCCCTCCACCCCCCCAGCGCCTGGCATCGCTCCGGCCAAAATCTCTGGGGCTGCACCCCCGGCCCTGCACCCCCCTGGCCCTGCACCCCCCCCCGGCCTGCCTGAGCCCCCACAGTTCTCTCAGTCGGCCTCAGTGTCGCGTGCCACGAAGGCTGAAGGAGCCACAGCTTCTGTTAAAATAACGCGATTAATTATTGATTTGGGGGGGTAGTGTGTCTGCAGCGCAGGCTGGGGCGAGGGGGGCCGGGGTGCGCCCCATCCGCTGTGGGAAGGGTGGCAAGGAGGTCCTGGGGAGCGGCTGCGGGTGGCTCGGGGGCTTGGGGGACACTGGCCACAGCGGCCGGAGGAGGGGGGTCCTGCCTGCCCGCCCCAAGCAAGGGTCCACTGCCACCAGTGAGCACGGGCCCGCGTCCGTCACACCTGTGGGCATGGTGGTCTGGGCTGGAAAGGCTCAGGGAATGGTTGTGCAGAGCAAAAACTACCCCCTGGCCCGTTCCCAGTTGTACCACCCTGGGCCGGCACCGCCACAAAATGTGCCAGACAAAAAAAAACTTCCCGGCAAAACAAGCCTCTCTTTTTCTGCCTGTTTTTCCTGACCCTGGTGGCCTGGAAAAGGCCACAGCCCCAGAGGGGTCCTGGGCACCTCGGGGTGGTCCCCAACAGCGACAAGGGTGACAGCAGCCACCCACCTGCCCCAGCTCATGCTGGGCCCATGGGGCTCTGCCAGACCGCTGGCACCCAGGTCCGGTCTCCCTTCCCGTGCCTCGGGTGGCAGCCGGAGGCCCGGAATGCCTCCCCTCCTCCAGCAGCGGCTTTTCCAGCCCCGCCACCACAGTGCATCCTTTATCTCCCCAAGGATGCTCCCCCTCGGCTTTCCCTATTGCCCTCTCTGTGCGATAAGGCACTGCCACCACCCTCCATGGCACAGGGACACGCTGCCGGGCAGGGTTTTGCTGACTCGGGCACGCTTGGCCCATCGTGGCTCTCTGGGCTCTGCCAGACTTGCTCCACCGCCTCGCCAAGGGGAAGCACCCAACGGCACCAGCCTTTAACACGTGCTGTTAGTTCTGGCTAAAGCAAAGCCGGTTTTCGGTACTGAGCCCATGGCAGGGCGGTGGTACCTGCCTGGGACGCTCAGCCTGCACCTCCCAATGCTCTGGGACGTCTCATGGCACCTGCACCAGGCATCCAATGAGGGGTTTCACTTGGAGCTGCGTCCATCTGTATTTGGGAGCTCATTTCCACACATCCTCATGGCAGGGCCCATCCTGGAGCGCGTGTCTGTCTGCCTGTGTGTCTGCGTGTCTTTCCAACATACATCCCCAGGAGATGCACTGAGGCCAACAAGGTTGAGTAAAAGTGTGAAGGGAAATTAAACAGATGAAAATCCTTCAGCCTAGGAAAGAGACTGAGGTCTGCAAAATCCTGCATGGGGAGTTGGGGGGGAAGGAACTGTGTCCCAGCTCTTCCACTGTGTCCCACAAGCCAGGGGCATGGAATGAAATTAGCTGGCAGTGACTTTGAAGTGCAAACAAAGGTGACGTTTTTTCATACAGCACATTATCAAACTGTGGATTACAGAGCATGGTGGCATCCAGGACATGAACTTGCACTGATTAGATAAGGGCCAGCAAACACAGGGATGTGGCTGCTGCCTGGGGAGCCCCAGAGCCGCAAACAGCCACAACCAGAGAAGTTATACCAGGGAAGCATAAATCTGCCTCTGTCAGAAGCAAACTCCTGAGTTAGAATGACTCGGTATGGCCATTTGCCTATTTTTATTAGTGTTTTTGTGTGTGTGCAATTCAGCAAATACATCCTTCTTTCTTACATATGTGTTTATCACTTACATATGTTTTCTCCCTGATTTTGTTACCCTTACCTACAGAGCTCTCCTTCCCGCAGGGGGTCAGACCCGCCTGTGTTATGGGATATCTGGCAGCAGCCTCCTGGGATACACTTGGATCTGCCTTTTTCCCACCGTCAGGAAGCATTTCCCTCTCATGCGGCTGCTGTGGTGAAGCTGGGTGGTGAAACACCTACCCAGAGCATTAGTTTAATGGACTGTGCTGGAAACCAGCGGGAAGGCGTGCATCCCATCGCTCTGTGTGCACAGCGCAGAGGACAGGTTTTTCCTTTGAATCACAAGCCCAGGCAGATTGCAGCTCAGGAGATAAATTGTTTAATGAGCCCTGTCAGCAGGCAGCAGCTGTGCGGGGAGGATTGTGGTGTTTTAAGGAGTCCTCATGCTGTTTCACATGCAAGACTTGTTTTTTTTAAGCAACCGGGAAGTATGGAGTAGCCTTGGGCAATTTAATCCCTAATACAACACACCGGGTTTCAGTAGTGTACAATTCTTAGTCATGGGACTCTTTCTCTTTGGTTTTCTCTCTGTTTTCTAGCCTTAGAAAGTTTGCCCTGATGCCAAGTGTGTGTGTCCCAACAGAGAACCATGTGTTAGTCAGGTGTCAAGGTTTCCTGAGGCCAAACACAGCCCAGGCACTGCCCTGGTTTCACTTTGTGCCCACTTCCAGCTTGCCATCTCATTTCAGGTCTGACACACTGGTGTTCAGCTTGTCTCCATCCTCCATCCTTAGAATTGAATAGAATGGAACGGAATGGAATTTGGGGGATTTGGTCTGGGTCTTTCAAGGATTTCCTTCCGGTCTGCTGGGACATGGTTCCTTCTCCAGGATGTGGCCACACTGCAGCTCTCCCTCGCACTGGGAGGCCTGTACAGCTCCCAGGTTTGTTGGCCAAGTCAGCCCCCGAGAGCTGGGTCAGGGCTCAAGGGACTCACAAGGGAATTGCATTTGGGTGCCAACCACCTGGGATGGGTGTCCTGCTGCAGCTGCGTGGAACAAAGGAGCACCCCCAGAACTGGCAGCTCATGCTGAGGTGGAATCCCAGGGTCTCGGCCACCTTTTACTCCTCTGTAAGAAGCAGCTTGTTCTGCAGGACAGCAGCGCTTACTATCGTTTATTTATCATCTATTGACTCCAACTCCTTGTGCTCATTCAGCTACAAGGTTCCAGCAGTTACGATCCTTCCCTCTGTGTAGAAGGAGTCCAGAACACCTCAACCCATTGGGAGGCAAAGGGTCTTTACCATGAATGTCAGCAGTGCCTGCAGAGACCCTTGCATTTCTTCTGCTGGAGGAGACTGTGACACTCCTAATTCCACTGTTAGGCTACACAGGTATGGCAGTGCTAAAACAGCACAAGTGAGGAGGCCAGGATAAGCTGCGCTCCACTTTTCCAAGACAAAAGAGAACCACAGAAGCCTCTATCATCAGTAATAAGCATCAGAGCAAAGTCATCAAAACAATGCCATACACATAACTAAGCAGAGCTGGAAATTTCTCAGTTATCTGATCAGTTACTCCCAGTAGCAGAAACCTGACTTAGGATATTGTAATGCAAAGCAAAAAATGTCAAGGAAGTGGTAAAATGCACTTGTGTGTGAGGACTATGCGAAAGACCCGAAAAAAAAAAGCAGACCGAGGAGAGGATTTCTGCATTAGCAGTGTGAGCCAGGCAGCCCGGGCCAGACGTCGTGCTGAGGGCCAGGACGGCCGGCAGCCCCCAGCCGGTGGTGAGGCTGTCTGCCCGGCCTGCTCTGCCACCAAAACCTAGGCTACTCGGACGATCCAAGTGTTGTAGCCTCACTGTCACTGACCTAAAATGGGCTTCAGAAAAACAGTCCTGCCAGGAAAACTACCTGTGAGCAGATTTGAGTCCTAGAAAATCAAGGCACAAGCCAGGTCTCTCACCCAAGTGTCTGCATAGCTCCTGTCTCTCCTTTTCTCCACTTGTCTTTCCTTTGTCTCCACTGACCGACACTCCCCATTCCTCCTATGCCCTATGGGACAGATATATGGGGCTAAGGCGGGGTGTCTACATGTGTGTGTTGATCCTTTCGCCAATCCCTGGCTGCAGACCTAGAACCAGCCTGCTGCTGCAGCAGGGCAGTGCTCCACCTTGGGCTGGGCTCACCTTGCTCCCAAGTGAAAGGGATACTTTCCCTGTGGGGTTTCTGCCCCAGGCAATGCCCTTCTAAGCATGGCTCCGGGACAGGGGCTCCTGTGCACTCTAGCCAGGGTTGCTTCCTTGCTTGCAGGGCCTCCTCCGTAGCCACTGTTATGATTAACTTCTGATTCCAAGGAGATGTGAATCCCAGCACCATCTCTCCCCATTTGGCTGGTCCCTTTGAAACAGCAACAGCTCTTTTGGAAGTCACTGCTCTCTCCAGTGCCAGCCCTGGCTTGCTTGTTCTTCCCACTCATCTGCTGAACCTCCCTCATGCTGTCCCCTGGTCACCTGTGAGGAGAAACAGGGACAAGTGGAGTAGAGGAACTGGGCATCAGTGCAGATCTCAGTGGCACAGAGATGTACAGCAGGAGACAGGATCAGGTTGCACATTTCACTGCATTCCTCACACCTGGATCACAGTTATTTTAAGCTGTTTTTCCATCTCACAGGTACATTTTGTGCTGCTGCTCCCAGAGATCAGACACTTCCCACTGGTCTCTTGGCAAGTCCTGCCCTGGGCTGCCGTGTTCCCGGGCAGGGTGCTTGGCCTGGAGGTGGGGTGTGTGCATCCCCCTTCCCATCAGCTCTGCACCCCTGGGTACTCCCAGCAAACCCCTGCCAGTGGGAAGACCCAGCCCGCTTGCGCGGACAGGAGAGAAACTGAAGCGGCTCTTTCAGTTCCTGGCAAACAACCCAAAGGCAAAATCCTCCCCCGACTGTCCCCTGCAGCATGGCTGGACTGGCGATGAATGTCTGTCCTGGGCACCCCCTCCTCCAGGCACGTCCCCCCCCTCTGCACCCTCCCTGCACTCCAACCGCCTGCTGCCCCATCCTGTGGAGACCCCACGCTGCCGTAGGCACCCCAGTTCCCACTGGAGAAGAGGTGCTGGGAGCAGTCCCCGGGGACACCTTCACCCCAGGCACGGGCGCACAGAACAGGTTCCCCTGAGCACAGCACGGTGGGGACACCCCAGACAGGGTGATACGTGTGCGTGCGTGCGTGTGTGTGCCTGCGCGTCTGCCTGCCTTTTTGGCCCATTTCTGCCTGCCTCCTTCTGTGTTTCTGCCTCTCCTTGCCTGTGCATCTGCGCGTGCATCTGCGTGTCTCTCTGCGCGTCTGCTTGTCCCTTTGTCTGTCTGGCTCTCGGCGTGTGCATGCGTGCGCCTTACTGTGAACGCGCTTGTCGCTTTTCGCGTGCCCGTGCGTCCGTCTGTCTCCTTGGTGCGTGCGTGTGACCTTGTCCATCTGCCCGCGTACGTCTGTGTCCTCCTTCTGCGTCCGTGTGCCTGTGTCCGTCCATCCCTACACACATACGTCCATCTGTCCCGCACCGTGACCCGCCCGCCGCCACGGCCCTTCAGCACCGCGGCGCACGGACAGCTCCCGCCGCCTCTTACCGCGGCGGCCCCGGGGACGCTCCGCGCACCGCCCCGCGCTCCGCGCACCGCCCCGCGCACCGCACCGCACCGCACCGCGCCGCGCCGCCCTGCGCCCCCTCCCCGCCGGAGCGCCCCGCCCCGCGCCCCGCTCCGCACCGCGCCGCGCCCCGCCCCGCCGTACATAAGCGGCGCCGCCGCCGCCGCCGCCGGTCCTGCTCGGCCGCCATGAGCTACAGCGCGGAGCCGGCGGCGCTGGCCGCCTCCTACCGCCACCTCTTCGCGGAGGCCCCGCGGCGGCCCGAGGGGGCGGCGGGCCGGCGGGCGCGCCCGGGCGCGGAGCCGCGCCCGGGGCGGGAGCGCAGCGCCGAGCCGCGGCGGGCGCGGGCCAGCGAGAAGGAGCAGCTGCAGGGCCTGAACGAGCGCTTCGCCGGCTACATCGAGCGGGTGCGGGCGCTGGAGGAGCGGAACCGGGCGCTGGCGGCCGAGCTGGCGGCGCTGCGGCAGCGCTCGGCCGAGCCGCGCCGGCTGGGCCAGCTGCTGGGCGGGGAGCTGCGCGCCCTGCGCGCCCGCCTGGAGGAGGCGCACGGGGAGCGGGCGCAGGCGGCGCTGGAGCGGGCGCGCCTGGCCGAGGAGACGCAGCGGCTGCGGGCGCGCTGCGAGGAGGAGGCGCGGGGCCGCGCCGAGGCGGAGCAGGCCCTGCGCTCCCGGCAGCAGGCGGCCGAGGGGGCCGCCCGCGCCCGCGCCGACCTGGAGCGGCGGGCGGCGGCGCTGCGGGAGGAGCTGGCGGCGCTGCGCAGCGCCCACGCCGAGCAGCTGGCCCAGCTGGGCGCCGCGCTCCGCGCCGCCGCGCCCGCCGCCCCGGCCCCGGCCGCCGGCCCGGCGGGGCGGCCCGACCTGGCGGCGGCGCTGCGGGAGCTGCGCGCCCAGTACGAGGCGCTGGCGGCCCGCAACCTGCAGGCGGCCGAGGACTGGTACCGCGCCCGCTGCGCCCGCCTCCACGAGCGGGCGGCCCGCAGTCAGGAGGCCGTGCGGGCCAGCCGCCGGGAGGCCGGCGAGTGCCGCCGCCAGCTGCAGGCCCGCCTCGTCGAGATGGAGAGCCTGCGCGGCGCCCACCAGTCCCTGGAGAGGCAGCTGCAGGAGCTGGAGGAGCGGCACAGCGCCGAGGCCGCCGGCCTGCAGGTGAGCCGGGCGGCGCCGGGAACCGTCCCCGGGAACCGTCCCCGGGAACCGTGCCCGGGAACCGTCCCCTCCCCGCGCTGGCCGTGCCCCTGCGGCACCCAGCATCCTCCTCCCGTGCGGTCTCGTCCCAGCGCTCGGCACCTCCATCCCTCCCGCTCGCCCAGCACCGCCTGGCACCGGGCCCCTTCATCCCACGCAATCCCCCCGGCGCCCTGCGGCACCCAGGGCCTCCCCGCCACGCAGCACCGGCGCCTCCGACCCAGCGCTCCCCCTCCCCTGGTCCTGGGCAGCCACGAGCATCTCTTCTGCATGCAAAATCCCGCAGCGCAGCTCCATCCTCTGCAGCAGCCCCTCCCGCAGTTCTGGGCAGCGCTGGACACCTCGGCCCAATGCGGTGTCGTGTCCCCCCCCCCGCACCGTGCAGCACCCGGCGCCCACTCTATCCCGTGCTGTGCGGCGCTGCGTGCAACACCCCCCCGCACCCGCTCCAGCCGCCAGCACTATACAGCACCAACCCCCTCTTGCCTTGTGCAGCACCCACCCACGCAGGGGCAGTGCCCCCACAGCACTGCGCAGCACCAGGCATCCCTTGTAGCCTTCCTCCCGCCCTGGCTTAGGGCCTCTCTGCCCTGCACAACAGATCCTGCTTCACCAGGGCATCGCCTGCTGCCTTCACCCTTTATCCATAGGCAGGACCCCAGAGGGCAGGTTTCGGGGGGACAGGCAGGGCCACGACACTCCCTCCAACACCCCCTTTCCGCAGGGGACGTCCCTGCACGTGGTAGTGCTGTGTGGGGCATCGCCCCATCCCTGCCCTGTCCCTTAAGGGTCAGCTCCAAAATTGACCACACGTTCCCCGTCGTTGTGGGTAATTCCTCGAAGCCGTCTGCCCAGGCTTGGCCCCTCGCCCTGTGGCCTGGCTCTTGGCACCTGCACTGCAGAAATCGGAGCTCTGCAAACGTTAAGGCTGAATCTGCAGCCAGATCCCAGCATCTCTCATGTCTGTGGAAAGACTCACGTGGGGCAGACACTGAGCGCTCCGTATCTCTTATGCCATTACTGCAGTATTACCACATTTTCTTGCTACAGGGATATGTTCATGATTTATAATCAAATAAATCCCGAGATTGTTCTATTACAAGGCTATTAAATGATCTGTGGTTTCTAAGTCAGGCTCTTTCCTTCTAAATAGTGAAACAACTGCCTTACGTCATACCTGAAGGATGTTGTTATTTCACACCCAAGTAATGCCTTGTCATTTTCAAGGCCGAATTTTGCAAGGCTCTCTACAATTCGTGACTGCAGCTCCAAGCTGCTTGCAATCTTCCTGAATAGTTGAGGTGGTCTTCAACAAATATTGTGGAAATAGGCAATATACAATATTTCCTGTAGTGGGTGAAAGGATTACACACAGTAATCTTCTTAAATAGTCTTCATGCCATGTAAAAAGAGGGATTCCAGGAACAGCCTATCAAATGGGAAAAAAAAAAAAAAGCAACTGGATTAAACAGCACCATAATTGAAATTGCTTTAGTGACAGCACAGCAGCATTTTCCTACATGACCCTCAGGATCTGCTTTAACTGTGGTAATACTTAGGAGTCTTTTCAGCAATATGCATGTGTAGCAGGTAAATAATTTCCCTGTCTGCAACCAGTGGAAAAGGATGGAAGTCTGTCTTAAAAGAGAATATTCCTATTGTTTGAGCTTTTAAAATGTTCCTATAGACTGCTAAAGCAGGGGCATATCTTTGTATTTGTAGGCTATCCAGTCAAATCCAAACCAATACGCGAGAGCTTTCTGTTAGGGAACAGGTTCGCAGTGATGTGGGGAGGGGGTTTCATTCAACCAGCTGGTGGAGCTGGGGTGTGGAAGAGAGGTACAGACAGGGTAATAACAAGGATAACCCATTTTTAAGGAGCATTTTGTTCATGCAGACTGCAGGCAGAGGGAAGGGGGCTGAAGGCACGGAGAGTCAGAGCAGCAAGAGTGAGGCTGTCCCGGGGTAGGGTCTCCCCAAATCTCTCCCTCCTGTTATGGCTCGGTGCAGCAGCAGTCTGGCTGCATCAGAGCGGAGATTTTAATCTGTACTGCAGTGGCATCCATGCACGTCCTGGGGCTTTTCAGTTGGTGCCCCAATGGTCTCCTTGAACCCTCTCCCATTGCCCAGTCCCACCTCAGAGGCACAGCTCCATGCAGCTCTCTTGCTGTGGGAGGTGGTCAGGGCAGCACAGGACAAGGCAGAGACCCCGAGGATAGCCCATAAATGTCCCACAGCGTGGGATGTGTTCAGCTAACTTGGTTGTGAGATGCCCTGTGCTGCATTCAGGATGGGCTGGCGCTGCTTCTCCCAGGGGCTCAGAGTGGGCTCGCTGCCTCAGGCTCAGCACAGCTCCCTGCTCCTTGGGCAGCTCCACGTCTCATGGCTGTCTCTGCACTGTGCACAAGGAAGGTTATACAGGACACGAAGGAGGGGACAAGATGGGAATGAGGACAGGGACAAGATGGGGATGAGGACAGAGACAGGATAGGGATGATGTGGCAGGACAAAGCTCGTTCGCTGGAACAGGGGAGCTGGAAGCGATTGCAAAGGCCCAGCTGTGGGAGAGGGGTGCAGGAGAGCAGATGTTGGCAGTAGCCATTGGTGGGCTTTGCAGGCAGGGCTGCACTGTCACTTAAATGCAAACTGCTTACTCATTCTTGCTCCAAATCACGCTCCTCCAGTGGCATAGTGGGGCAGCTGGCAGCGGGAAACCATCTGATTGGGAAGATCCCTATAGAAGTGGACTGCTGCTTAGATACCTGGATGCATGTGTGAGAAAACCAGGCTACTTGTTTTCTGACAAAAAAAAAAAAAAAAAAAAGAAAAAAAGATTAGTCCCCTTTGTTAGCAAGAAATCTGGCCTTGGACTCTTCCACATCGCAGGTAGAACTGGATGTAGCAGCCATGGCAGGGCAAAGCTGATGGGAAGGATGCTAGAAGGACATCGTTGTCCATCTGAGCACCCTGGCTCTTACAGGGCAGGCCCCTGACTCCGTAACCGCCCCAGATCCCTGTGTCACCCTGGGGCCCTGAGGCGTTTTCTGGGGAAGGTGTCAGACTTCCCCTCCTGGCGCCAGCTCTTCCCTCCTACCCTGGCAACACCACCTCTCCTTCCACCACCCGGACCCGTGTCCCAGTGCAGACTGCAGCCCTTCTCCAAGCACCTGCTCCAGCCGTGGGCTGCTGCAGTGCTGGGTGCTCTTGCTTGTCCCGCTAAGCCACTGCCCCTGCTTTGATGATGTTTAAGCCCAAAACTTCCTGTCCCTCCCCAGCAGCTCTTCCCTTCCCTCCCTAGCATCCTGCCTCGTCCCCCAGGGGACTGGGGGCTCCACCACTGTGCGCCCCCCCCATCTCACAGACCCTGCTGCAGATGGGAAACTATATAAATCTATCAAGGTTTAAAACCCACCACCATGCACACTCACAAGCCATGGCTGGTGCACTACCTCCTGCTTCATCCCTGTTAACATGAGATTTCTTGGTCCCAAGCTCCTGGTGGGATGTGCCATCATGGACCAACTGCCCGTTGCCGCTTCCCTGTCTCTGTGATGGGCAGAGCAGAAAAGCGGTGGGAGAGGTCCCTGCTCTGAAACGTGGCCCTGAGCACCCTTGCCTTTGCAGGACACCATTGGGCAGCTGGAGGACGACCTGCGAAACACCAAAAACGAGATGGCTCGGCACTTGAGGGAGTACCAAGACCTGCTTAATGTCAAGATGGCCCTTGATATCGAGATAGCTGCCTACAGGTAAGGCTGCTCTGACCCTGCTCTGCCTGGCCACTTCCCACGCCTAATCTCCTGACCCCACCAGGCTGGGATATTTTAAGGGCCTGGAAAATATCGGTGCACACTCAAGGAGCAACATCATCATGTTGCTCATCTCCCCTGCCTGGACCTGCCGTGCTTCTGCCTGGGGAGCAGCCATGGCTCCCTGTCATGCCTCAGTCTAGCAGCCACGAATGCCCCCAGCCATCCCAGAAGCAGTGTTTTCTAATGGGGACTGTTGGGGTTGGAAACTTGTCTCTCTTGCAAAGTCAAAGTAGATGCAAAAAGCAGAGTCCCTCTGGTTCAGGGTTTTATTTTCCTGGCGTTTCTGGAGGGAGCTGGTCTCATGTACCCCATATTGCAAGTGGTCCAAAAATGATTGACCAAAGTATATGATTTTGAATCAGTCGCATCGTGCAGTGGGACCTAAGCCAGTGTTCACCACAGGCTGGGGTGATGGACTGGAGTACTCAGACTTTCTCGCAGGTCACAGCGCACCTTCAAGCTTTGCAGATGTTTCACATGAGATGTCCTCAGACTAACTTCAGACTAACTTCTTCCCTTGTGATGTGCTTGCAGGAAGCTGCTGGAGGGAGAGGAGAACCTCTTCAGCATGGGAAGTGTCGGTGTTTCAGCGCTCAATCCCCTCCCCAACCCTACTTACTCCTTCCAGCCAAGAGGCTTTAGTTCCTCTACTCTGTCCTTCAAGGAGGAGGAGCAAGGAGAGGTTATTAAAGTGACCTCTAAAATATCATGCAGTAGGGCTGAGATGATTGAGGGGACCATAACCTCTGCCAAGAAAAGAGGGAGATTAAACCTGCATGAAGGAATTGTTGCGAATGCAAAAATGTAACTGTCAGGAACCCCTCCTTTTTGCATTTGGGAGGGAACAGTCTCCACTCGGCCTTTAAATTGCCCCTCCAGGCACAAAGCCACGCTGGGCTCGCAGGAAGCCCCCCTTAGAAACACGTAACTCCCCGGGAACACTGACCTGGGGCCGGCTTCCTCGCGGGTCCCGCCACGCAGAGGCCGAGCTTGGCACATTGCTCCCTTTTAAATGGGGAAGAGGCACGGGCAGGTAGCTAGATGCATGTTGGTCATTGTTGTGGTGGCACAGTGGACTCGTAGCACCCACCATCCCTCCCTCCCTCCTTCCGTGGTGGGTGAGGGGGAGGCGGCTGGGCCAGCTGCGCAGCTGGCTCTCCAGGGAGGGGGGGGGCAAGGAAAACAATGTGTTTACTATAACTAGTTTCAAGGCTACACACCTTTATCTACTATCCAAATCCACATATAGCTAAACTCTTCCCTGCTCCTCAAGCCGTAGCCATCCACTTTTAATCCCAGAAGCATAGAAATAGCCATACTGGACTGTAACCACACCTGACATCTGGTCTATGAGCCACTTACGTTTTAAACTATAAGGAACATTTTTTTTTTTTTGTCCTGACAACTCTGTCTGGTTTTTGGCAGTGTTAGTCCAGCCAGGCATGTGGGGTTTGCTAGCAGCAGGTGCAGGGCAAGGAACCAGTGCATCGGAGGTGAAGGCACCACCACACCGCCAGGCACAGTGCCGTCTCTGGTGTCGCTGGCTCCAAAATGTCAGGGTCTGCAGGGCCCCTTGTTTGGCTGCACAGTCGTCACATGAAAACCCTGCGCTCACATTAGCATCGTGCCCCAGCCAGCACTGGGAAGCTGCAGGACTCCCGAACACCAGCCTGCAAAGCATCCTCGTCTCCGCTCTAACTGTTCCAACATGTGCCAAATTTGATATAGGATTTACAACCATAGGTTTCCTTCAATGCCTTAAAATTGCCAGCGATCGCTTTTGCAAGAGCCGGAGACTCTGCGTGTGTGTGTGTTGCGTGTCAGTGCACTGGCAAGGTTATCATCACAAGACCTTACTGCCCTCATGGTAGTGCCAGAGTAGTTCCTGGAACCAGCAAATCGTTTGCTTGCACTCTTTCCTCTTCTATTGTAAGGCACAAGTTAATAATTAAAAAGAAAGAAGTAGTTATGTGGATCAAAACCAAGCTGTTTTGTCATCTTTGCTGCTGCTTCACCTTGGGAGCACACCTCAGTGTCTGGCCCATACCCGGTTCGGTCCCCAGCAGTCCCTCCGGTCCCCTGCAAAGAGCTTGGTGTTGGGATGTGGCCACCCAACTTTGCTCCTGGGGCTGCAAGGCAAGGCTGGTCCCACCGATGGCAGTGGGGCATGCCTGGGTCTCACCCCCAGGTGCCTGTCACGGTGGCCCTATTTTGCAGAAGAGTTCGTAGCCGGCTGGCTGAGGGAACAAGGTCTCCCCTGGCCGAATGCACCCTCATTTGCCCTGAAAATGGACTCTAAGGCTTTGATTTGCATCACACCCCTGACACTTTGGTCCCAAGATACCTGCCATTTCTCCTCCACCCTGCCTGCACGCTCAGGGGTTAAAAATAGCCTCTTTGTTTGCCTTCACAAGTGAAGATAAAGTGATTTACACAATAGCAGATGGAAGAAGTGAGGGTGCACCCACCTCCCAAGTAGACACAGCAGTCAAAGCTGCCCACAGAGCTGGCGTGACTAGCGCTGGCTTATATTCGGAAGATGCCCATGCTCTGCATCAGATGTGCCTGTAGAGGGGCATGTGGGAGGGCAGCGGGGCACAGAAAGAGCACGGGCAGTCTTCCCGCTGCGTGGCCCTGCCAGCAGCACACTGTCCTATCGCTTTCCCATTCCTGCCTTGTCATGCCACGTCATGGTGATCTGCACCAGAGCCCTAGAGACACGGTGCGACAGTCACAGGCTTCTCCGCTAGCACTGCAGGCCAAGAGCAGCGTGGCCGCTTCCCTTGACCCTGCCACATCGATAACCTCGGGGATGATGCCCTGACAAGGCCACTCACCGTGGGGTGACGCAGCCCCAGGGAGGGCAGCCTTGCGGGCAGGCGAAGCGAGGTACACCTTTTGGAGGCAGGGGAGGAGGTTCAGGGCATGGCTGGGGCAGCACATCCCACCAACAGTCCCAGCAAAACAGTGCAGAGCAACCTGGGGTGCCCAGGCAGAGCGTGGGGGGGGCAGTACCTGCAGAGTTAAGTCCAGGACCAACCAACCTCCAAATATCTCCTGGCTAAGCTGTCGGTTAGGAAATGCAAACACACAGCATTTCTCCCAAATCATAGGGGGAATAAAAGGCAGATGTGACTGTGCAGCTAATGAAATATATTCTGAACCTCAAATACCCTCCAGCACTGCTTTCTTTCTGTCCCTTGAGTATAAGCAGCCTGACCTGTCTTTCACTCTCAGCAGAAGCCTCCATCAGGATTCCTGCTTGCTCAGCTGGCTGGATGCTAGCAACAAAGCTGAGAATTTTACTTTGGTGATATCAGTGTGAAGGGGCTGCAGTTGTGGACGAGGGCAAAGGAGCCAGGGGGAGGACAAGGCACTGTTTTGGAAAACAGCTGCTTTGCAAGGGCTAGCTCCAGAGATTTCCTGCATTTCTGGAGCTCTGCAGCATTTTGGTGCTTTCTCATGGCGTTAGGCTTCAGAGGTGGTAGAGGGGCAGCAGGCAGGGAAAGGACTTGGGAGTTTAGGATACACTAGAAAGGACCAGACCGGATTTTAGATTACCTTTTGGCTTTGACAGCCCCTCTGCTGGGCTCCATCCCCGTGATCTTACAGGATCTGAGGTGCCAAGCTTTAATTACCCTGATGGCAGCAAGTGATCGACCAACCCCACAAACGCTCTCCCAGGACTGAGAGTGAGCAAGAGCCCTTGCAGGAGCAGGACACACCACTTTCCTGAAGGACAGAGCCCAGCCACAGGTGCTGTGCAGCAAGGGAAGAGCTCCCAAGGGGGGCCAGAGCTGCACCCAGCTCTGCAGCAGCCTCCCAGCTACCCGTGTCCAGCCTCTGGCCACAACGCCTGTGCTGTGGGACAGCTCGCTCCAGGCATTTCCTGGGGCTCAGCCCATTTTGGCTGCAGGATCAGAGAAGGCACTGCTTAATGCCCAACTGAGGCACGCTGAGCCCCATCTGCCCAACTCCTGCAGGCCCCAGGTGGCTGCTGCCATCGGGTGAGAAGGCTGAGCTCCTCATTGAACATGTGGTGACAGGTGGCTCCTTCTATCCCTAAGGGAGGCGCATGCCCACACTCTCCTCATCTTTAGGAGAACAATGACAGCAGAGAGGGACAGGCCCAGCTCAGCACGTTACCAACAACTGACCTCTGGCTATCTCCATCCAGGCCTCCTTTTCTATCACTATCTTCTTCTGGGCGACTCCTTTCACCTGCCTGCTTATACACACCAGAAGGCTTCCACAGTGGAGCACTAAGCTGGAACAGGACAGTAAATCCCCTTTTGTGGTCCCATCTTTCTTACTGGGTTAAACACCAAGGCTGCCAGAGGAAAGGAGTGAGTCACACTGCAGATGCTTAAAGATTTATACCTCTGCAGAACCTCAGCCTCTCAGATAAAAGGCAGCTGTGGACAGAGACTGCACCATCGGCTTGGGAAGAAGCAGAAAGTGGCCATTTCTCCATGATGCTGCATTGCCTTCATCCTTATGCTGTGGAGAATGCCAGCCTCCACGCAGGGGTGCAAACTCCCACCACAGGGCTGACCTTTTTGTTTTTTTTTTTTTCCCCTGCATGAAGATGCTGGCCCATGCACCACGCAGCTGTGCTTCAGGGCTGCCCAGCTCTGCTCGTTTTGTTGTCATGTAGGTGAGATGGGACAGTCTGTGCAGCCTGGCATGTCAGTTGAGGTGGGCCTAGGTCACACTCCTGCTGCTCCAGTGATGGAGGAGCCTTGTTCCCATCGTGATCCTGGAACCATAGGTCCTTCAGCTCCACTGGAGGTTCCTGCAACAACTGTCTGTGCAGAGATGTACAACTGCTTAAAAACCAGAAAGAGTCGCTGCACACAGAGCAGCTTTGCTAATGATGCTTGTCCAGATGCTGGAATTCATTAAAGAGTAAGCCAAAGAAAAAGCAGCCAAAAAAACCCCAACCCCAAACATTTTCCTTTGGCAGGAATGCAAACATCTCCTTTTCCAGACTGGGGAAGAACCCTGTCATTCAGCAAGAAGGAATCAATAGGCAATTCAGAGCAAAGTCTCTTCCAGCACCTTTGGCTGGATCCATCCAGCTCTTTCCTTGCCAGCTCTTAGCAGGGACCTCCTCAAGAAGAGCTTCTTCCCCCAGTGAGTGACCTACGCAGAGCCCTAATGCCAGCAGCCAAACAGATGCATCTGAATGATCTAATGTTCACACTGAATGATTTAATGTCTGACACTTTAAAGCAAAGTTTATATCAAAATAGCAAAAGCAATGCCAGCTCATTCATGCAAGTCTTGGCAGGCATAAGGGAGTAAGGATCACTCAGCAAATGCAGCGTAACATGCAAACAGGACACTGCTTGGGGTGGGGTAAAAGAGTGCTTATCAATCCTGTTCTGTCCCAGCAGATTCCAGCTGAACCAGAAGGGCTGCAGAGTTGGGGTCTGCAATTATGGGGACAGGGGGATGTGCTCCTACAGCTAGTGCAGGGGTCTTCATCCAAAACCTGACTAAACCAGAGAGGAACCTGCAACTCTGCGACAAACGGTCATATCCTTGTTAAAGCAGGATGTACCACAAAGACACTCTGCTGCCCAGAACTGACCGCTCTGTTGGACCTTGGCTGTGTCCACTGCAACACAAAGAAGGAGCAGTGTTCATGCTAAACACAGACATACCTGCTTAGATTGAAGGGAAATACACAGAAAATTTCAGAGTGCAATTCCAGAGCCCCAGGCACACATCCACTTGCTGCTTGTAGATGGGAGCAAAGCTCTTGGGGGGGGACATGAGCATCAGTTCTGAAACAACAGAGGCACCAGAGTCTGTTCCTATTGCAGCAGGGCCAGCTCAGCTCCTTTGCCTTTGAGTAGAGAGGCAGCTGCTGGCTGCCTGTGTTCCAGAGAGCACAGGAGACGCAAGCTCCTGGCTCCCCTATGCCCAGAGCAGCCTTGTAAACGCTCCGATACACACGTAGTCATTCTCTGAGATGGCGTACATGCACAGACCCGAGTGTGGTCTGTAAGAACAAGCTGTTTGGAAATGTCATTCGGAAAAGCTGAGGTCAGACTGAAAAACAGTTTGCACTGAGGCTCAGAACATCATTAAGTTTAAGCAAATTTTCAATGGGAATACAAAAAAAACCCCAAGCCCCAGACACAAGGCACCTCATTAGCAAATTCCTCGTCTAGCAGAGAGCTGTATGAATAAGAATGCCTGGCAATGCTTGAAGCAAGCCAAAATATTCAGGCTAGATTCTTAAGAAAGCAAGGATTACAGGATCATACTGTGACTGAATGTTCCCTTTACACCCAGTCATTTTTCATGCTCATCAGCTCAACTTCAGCCACATTTGAGAGAACTGAAGATCTCAAAGGTACCGAACTCCAAGTTTCACTCTAGTGGGTGCATAGGTGAAATGCAGCCATTGACTGAAAGGTTGAGTTTCCCTTATTAGACACCAGAAAACCCATTCAGAGGGCAGAGGTTATGAATGCCTCAACACCAAGGCAAGCTTCATTGTCAGCTCATTTGCAACCAAAAGGCAAAGCTGTAAAAGGAAAACAAAAGCCACCCCAGAATGAAACAAGCTTTTTTAATTTTTTTTTTTTTTTTTTTAAAACTGTTCACCAACTACATGTTTCTTAAAACCAGCCAAATCCTTTTGGCTGAACTTCTCCATAGATAACTAAATCAATCCACTTGCAGCTTGAACAACCTGCAACATGAATTCAGCCCAGATGTTTATCATGTGTTTAAAGAAGTAGAAGTCTTCAAAAGAAACACACTTGGTTGCTTTGGTAACAGTTACTGTTACCAGTCCTGTTACACCTGCATTCATGAAGGGGATCTCAATAGTATTCTGTTAATTGCCTGCCCTCACATACCCAGCAGTGGCCTAGAGTTTCCACACAGAGCACTTTATAGAAATTATTGCTCTAGATGGACAGAGCTGAGAAGGAAGAACTCAGCTCAAGGTCATACAGCAAGTCAGGGACAGAGCTGAAAAAGAGAACGCAAGTGCCCCTGCATTCAGCTTACCTGCTCACGAAGAGGAAGACCACCACACTCCTGTTCTGTGTGTTGTGGCACACAAATCATCTGTTTTATTGCCACCAATAGGTGAAATGTTTTCCTGTGTCCCATGAGGAAGAAAAAGGAGATTGGAAGTTCTTGTGAAGAGTGTTGGGCTTCTCATCTGATGAGCTCACCTTTCAGTCCCAGGTATATGCAAGAAAGGACACACTGGTCCATCATTTAACATAACCACTGTCACCACAAACTACAGAAAAGCATGCTGCAAGCAGTGTGCTCTGAGCACATCGCGGTACCTTGGAACAACTGGTTGCCTCCCAGCTCCCCATGAGAAGGGCTCCAAACCAGCTCTCCCAGGAACACACTATTTTTCTCAATCTTTGCCAAGTCCTCACCACTGACTTTTCTACTGTTAATGTTTCCCTTGGAAGAAAACAAGACATTTTAAGATTTCATTTCCAAATAGACTATTTTACCACACAATTAGAAAATACAAGCTCTCTTTTCCACTTCGGGAAATATTTCTTTTGCAGATCATTGCTGCTTTGACACAAATATATTGTTGTTATACTAAATCAAAACCCAGTAAAGATGGTGACACAGCTCCAGCAAGAATTTTGCAGCTGCAGGGCAGCCAATCAATATTGCATTTCACTTCAGATGGGATTACCATTTATCTCTCAAAACCAATAAAATTTGACCTGTTCAGTGATTAAACCTGTATCTATGGCAACTTTCTGAAACCTCAGCAAATGTAAATATCCGTTGGCTCATTCAGGAAGAGTCTCTTAAAAGATGACATGAGTAAAATTCAACTTATGATCACCTTGCTGCTATTCTTCATGCTGAACTAGTTAGGGTTACAGAAAAAAAAAGGTAGAAAAAAAAACAAATAAAAAGCAAAAGTGATGAGAATGCACCATTTGCAACATTCTCTCTATCTCTCAGCAAGTATCCATCACAGCAGAACAAGTACATTTTAAAGTACCTAAATGTTCAGGCTGGCACCTGGTACACTCTACTGAGCATGCAGCATATTAGAATATTCATGTGGACAACTTGACCATCTCCCTTTAAAAGAAAGGGATGTAATACATTAAAAAGTCCTATGTCTGTTAATATGCTCATTCTCAACTGCTGGAGTGAATCCCCCCTCTCCCCCATTTGTATGCAGAACAAATTTCTTAATAATGATACTCCATGCTGAAGAAAAGTGAACATGGAGTAACATAAATCATTGCACATAAATGCCTGATGAGTCCCTGAAAAGAAATTAAATGCAGACTAGTATTAGACAAGCTTGAATGATTTTTCAGTAAAACCCATTGGTTGTTTCACATCTATGGAAATAAGTGTGAAGGGTTCTCCTGGCTCATTCTGGTGGCAATGCAGATCAAGGCTGGGTGCAATATAGGTGTTCAGAACATAAATGATAGTTATACATTGCCATCGCAGTACCCCTCCATTTAGAGGGCTCAGCTGCACATTTCACTAGTCTCTTGAACCTTATCTTCTTATTACACTAAATCTGTATTAAACACAAAGAAAACAGACAGAACGTAACCGACATGACTCAATGCTCATGACTTGATTGTAGCTTGATTCTGCACTTAAAAGAACTCCTGACACTAGGGCTCACTGTCTCCTCTTGCTGGGAATTAACAGACCTGTAAAGCAACTCAGAATTATGCTGCAGTACAAGTAGTATTTAATTAGGATCTGTGTTAGCCATGACACTGCTAAGTAGGTAACCAGAAAATAAAACCAGAATTATTTAATCAAGTGAAGAAACAATAGTGTCTGTAAAATAATGAACGAGTCCAAGCACACCTTCCCTCACTTCCAGAGCATGAAGCTGGCTCATCTCCCATGAGGGCAGAGATGCCATCCCATAGACGGCCTGTTGTTACAGAAGCTCTTCTATCATCAGGACCAAAAGTGACTGGAGGAAAGCCAAGGTTAAAAGGAGACCAACAGAAATAAAACAGCAGCAGGAGAGCTGAAAGAAAATTGGCACATTTTAAAGCAAGCAACTGATTATGCAGGAAACCACACAGCCCACAGATCAGCCTTGGCAATAGCCAAAGGTCACCTCCGCTGCACACTGCTGTGCCCCAGGGGGTACTGCAGGTGCTGGAGAGCAGATAAAACATCAGTGCCTTCAGGGTATGCTTTAAGGTGAAAGAAAGCAGGATGTTCAGCCAGGGAAATGAAGCTAAGAATATGCTTTCTGAAGGCAGGTGAGGAAGAAATAAGGAGAGAAGCAGACAAATGGAAGTAAGAGATCACTAAGCGTTCATACCAAAATATCACAGGCAACGGATCTTCAATCCTCCTCATTAAGCCACTGAAAGAATGAAGTAGGAAGTCTTGGCCTTCTGCATTTTAGCTTAGCTGGTATGTGATTTACCTTACAGAAAATCTCTGTTTAAAGATATCCAGACCACCCCTTTTGTTATTTAAAAAAAAAAAAAAAAAAAAAAAAGAAACAAAACCCAGAAACCAACAGTGACATTACAGCCAGTGGCACTATAGTCATCTTGAGGCTATGCAAGTCAGCATTATTTGAATTAACTATCAGCTTCTATATAGCTGTTAAACTTTGCAAATAAGCCCTTCTGTAGACATGGAGTTCAAGCCTGGATTAGGGGAGAATTTGCAATGTAAAACGTGATTATACTGCTAACTTTTTTTAAGCATAGAGCTCTACATCAAAAACAAAACCATGAGTGATAATGAAACAGGAGGTAGCAGTATAAAGTATATGAGCCAGATGCTTTGCATAAAGCCAGGACAATCAGAGCAGCAGAGAAAGATCCAGTTCACAAGGGATGTGATAGCAGCAGCCATAAACATGAATGAAAATAATTTAGAGGTAGCTTTGACAAACAGATGTATGTATTGACAGAAGAAGCAGTCTTGTAACTACATAGAATTATTTCTCTTGTATCTGTGTTGAAAAATCATCCTGACATCTTTACTGAGCTATTTCTCACCAAAATCCTCATTAAAAGGAAAGTCCCAGAAATTCCATTTTACTCCAACTAACGATACCACAGTTAGCTCCAATGGAAATTCTGGTATCAAACTACCCTTCACCATTCAACCTCCTAATTGAAATTTGTCATTCTAATAACCCCAGAGCACATCCAGCAGTTTCAGTATCAACTGCTATAATTTTGAGGCTGACTTAAGGAGCATGGCATGGAAATATGAGAGCTCAATTTTAAATTGGCTAAAATAAAGTTTATTTTACTGTTACAATATATAATCTCTTATCAACACAACTCACAAAGTGTTTACAAAATAATCTCATTTTCTGCTGCATTTTAAACACTACTTTTATCAAACTTTAAAGGTAAAATAGGAATTTGTAGCTAGAAATGTTTTTGTTACATTTTTTAAAAGCATCACAAGAATTACTTCAAACAAGACATTTTTTCTTCCCCCTATGGTGTCATCTTCACAGAAAAAACTAAACATATATTGTAAAGACCTGAGGAAGGATTCATGAAAGCTTTCTTTAGACAAAGGATGCCAGTCCTCTTAGGCTGACAGTGAGCAAGTGCATTTGAGCTAACTTAGGTGCTCTGAAACGCCTTACAAAGGAATCTCCTCCCTTTCCCTGCACTGACTATAGGGAAGGGAGGGAGCCTGGTGCATAACCGTAGCTTTCATGAATCCCTAACGTGATGAACTAGTATGCAGCAAGACCATGACACACAAAGCTCTGGTCCTTAGTGCTGCGCAAGAAACCATGGAAATCTTAAACAGAACAAAATTTGAAGTATTACAGTTGTCACAAAACCTATTATTTTAACATGTTAAAATTAAAGTTACCTAATGTCCTCTGTGAATCTGGTAGTAACAGGCAAGTATTACATTACTCAACCTTGGTGTCCACTACAATGCAGTAATACACATTAGAAAGAGTGGAAAAAGCTAAGTGGAAAAAGCTACCATTTTCACAGCTGCTAGAAAGATATGTGCTAAAGTGAAAGGATTTACGCTCCTGCCAGTCAAATCAGTTGACAGATTTTACAGGACAGCAGAATCAGGCTGACTGATTATTTTACATACAGCAAGCACGTAGAAAGAGGTGCTACTTTTTTTTTTTTCATGCATAGTTTAACCAGCTTACGGCCAGCTCATCTCCATTAAGACTAGAGATGCACAATCCACCATTTGGTATAAGCCAAACTACCAGCAAATATATTTCCAGTGCAAACAAAATTGTCTTTCTTCAAGAAAAACAACTAAATTTAATGCTACTTCTCAAAAATCAATGCTTACGATGCATCATTTTCTACCTATTTTGGTCTGCGTTTCTGAAGTTCCCTTCTCCCTAAATCACATCCAAAGACAGATGATCACAGAACACTTTTTTTTTTTAGGCAGATGACTGTCTCCTCCCCAGAATACTGCCCACTGAAGATCATCCCTGAGAGCACTGTTCTAGCTAGACACTTAGAAAGCAAGCAATATCTCATAGCTTAGAAGAAGAAAAGGCTGTTCACCCCATGAGATCTTGTGGTTTTAGAAAATAAAAAAATGCAGCTACTGTTGAGCATTTAAATTCCCTGAGTGAAGTCTGAAGACAGTAATTTGTAACACAAAGCATAGCAACATCTATAGCTGTACTTACAGAAGCTGTAATTTTTTACAGTGGTAAAAGTCAGACATTAAATTACAAGCATACAGCAGTTAGTGGTGGTTCCTTTTACTTGCTTCCTGTCACAGGAAATATGATGGCCTTCTTTGGTGAAAAACAGCAGTGAAGAAGCTTGATGACTTCGGATTCTTTTGCCTTCTGATATTCTAGCAATTTTTAAGTTACAGTTAGTGGAGATACTACCAGGCCATAGTGCAGTACAAGCAAACCATCCTAGAGAGAAGAGAAAGAAACTGTACCATCATACTGCTTCACCTTCTCCATGAGGCATTTCCGTCACCATCTGGTATGACGGTCACTGCATGGCAGAACCTCAGCTTCAATCTCACTCACCATTTTATACCATGACCCTTCCATGTGGCGCATGCAAGTTTTGAAATATCAAGGCAAATAATTACATTCCCTTCTCCTCTTTGGCGACGGAGAAGGGTGTTAAAAAAAGTTAAATCTGGTACTTTGCTTTTAATTTAAAGTTATAATGGAATTATATCATCTTCATACAATAGGCTCATTTACAACTCATGCTGCTTTCCCCGTGATACTGTGGGGCAGAAAGAAAACAAGTAATCAATTAAGTAGTTCTAGAAGGTGCTGCCAAAAGCTGTACTAGAAGAGCCCAGACTACTACTACACATTTATTAAGTAATGAATACAAGGGATTAAAAAAAATATTAAAAACCCCTAGTTTATTAAGTCATGTTTCTCCTCTTCTGAGACTGCTCCACATAATAAAAAAAAACCTTTCACCTGTGAAACAGGACACTTCCTGAATCATTAGTCTTACTTATGTTACTGAACTCACACACAGCTGGTGAAAGGCCTAGCACTTAGTGTGCTTCCACCACTGATCCACTGGGAACCTGACTTGTTACATTATACCTATTTATATGGACAGGCTTTAATAAAAGTTTTCTTTTGAAGAGAGAACTACATTAATCACAACTGACATGCTAGAACTTCTACCATATTTTGCTTCTGGTGTTTTTGTCTATTAACATACAGGACTAAGACAACATATGTTCCAGAGAAGTTACGCACTTCTGTGTGAGGGGGTATACCAGCAAAAAAAAAAAAAATCTTTAATTAAAAAGTTAATTTAAAAAAATATTAACAAGACTGTCGCCACTTTACAGATGCTGTACTATAATACAGCAACAGTACAAAGTCCTATATTAGTCTAAACACAGTGTTTTGAAAGAACTTTTTTTTTTAAACAATAATTTGTTATCTATGTAAAAATGATTTTGACTGGTTGGTGTAGCCTCAACTACTCATACAAAAAAATCTCTTTGAGCCATTTTGCATCGGAGAAAATTGATCTCAAAAAGACTCAAGAGGACAGAATGTGCTTTTCCACGCCTGCATGACATGTTCTTTTGCTTCCCTTAGGAATTCTTTTCAGACAGTGCCTATCGACACCTCTATGTTCTGTCTGGAAGATGACCTCTTATTAGAAAAATAGCCTTGTTTTGCCTCTAGTGCCACAAAACTCTTTCAGCAGAAAACCACCCTAACTGCTGCTGTGTGTAACTATTTTACTCTCTCTTCTACCAGTAGCTTCTTTAACTTCCTCTGGCAGCTAAATGGTGCCACTGGAAACAAAGCTACTGTTCTGGGGAAAAAAAGTACAGCATGTTATTTTCAAGGGGAAAAAAGTAGAAGAGCTATTGGGAGTTTTCAAATGTGATGGTGAGAGAAAACAGATTCATAACAAAGGAGAACAGATCTGCAACAGCAATACTTTGATCAATTTAGCCAATATGCTCATTTAACAAGACCTGAAACCTGGCTTCTGGCTATAAATTTTGTCATTTTTATAAAGAGATTAATATTCTAAGTCAGGAAAAGAAGGCACCAAAAAAGGAGCCAATTAAAAAAAATAAAAATTAAATTGTAAGGTCCTAAGAATGGCCATACCAGGGCAGACTAAAAGGCTACCTAGCCCCATGGTGAAAGCCTAGATAAAAATACATGAAAAAGGCAAGTATTCTACCTCCCTATATAACTTGCCAATTTCAGAAGCCTCTCTCAGGAAGTTCCTGAGCCTTAAGTCAAAGTAGCATTGTATCAATGTCTTCTGATGACTTTTCTTCTATGAACTTGGTCTGTCACTTTTGACTCTACAAACTTTTGGCATCCGCAAGTCAAATCTAAGGGAAATCAAATCCAAATGTCAGTCGTAAGGTCAAGACTGAAGATCTGAAAAAAGGGATTAAAATGCAAGCACTGACAAAAGTGGATCAAAGTATTCTTTTATAAGAACCATCAAAACCAACCAGAAGGGTCATACTGGAAAAGAGGGACAACACGTTAAAACACCTATAGAAGACACTACGTTCAGGCTATAGGAAATACATGTTCCCTAGCTCTACAGCTACAGGTGATACAAACAGCTTCACAGCAACAGCAAATATGCTCTGTGAGTCTCATGCAAATTTACTTTTGTTTAAATGATGCCTACGATGACAAATGAGTGCCTAGTGTAGGGTAGATGCCAATCAACCTTAACTTCAGTGGACAGAAATGAAAAAAAAAGCCCTATTTTATTCCTGTATTACTAGTGACAGCTCACTAACTTTCCTTCATCTTCTCATCCTGCTAATAACCAGAAATCCATTGCTAAGTCCTAAAAGGATACAGGAGGAGACAGAAGCTTTAACTCACTTACTCAGTGCCTAGCATTAAGTGGGATGACTGCGTTGCAATATGAAGATAGAATCCTGATTGTCCTCACTTCGTGTTAGGTAGAACAGCTATTATGAAGTTACTTATGAACCTCTTGGCAAATAGTATGTTGTTAAACCTTCACAAAGACATACTTAGTCCTTGTGCCTGTTAGCTACCTCAACAGAGAAAATAAGACACATGCAAGCTTCCTTTTTTGGAGAAGTGCGGGCAAAACCAGTTTCTCCTCTATGACAGAGTTTCTTAAAGGAAATATTTATACAAGCACAATATGCTACAATGTATTTTTTGATGAATGAGTCTTCAAATGGTATATCTGGCAGTAGGACATTTAAAGAAATTATCTGTCTACACAGGAAATAACCCTGTTAAACCAAAGGCCAAACCCACTGCAATTTCTTCCGTACAAACAGAAGCTGAGAATTAACCCAGTACTGGCACTGCTTACTCTGTAATTATTCACTCTTTCAGTATTACACATTTTTATATATGTTCAGCTGCTTTCTCTAGATACTGTTCTTAAAAGGAAATCCAAACAGAGAATGAGCTCTCACTGCTTATCACAAATCTCAAATCAGGCTAACTCAGACATGCTCAAAAGAAAAGCAAAACTGTCCAGTGTTCTTTGCCACACATCTGTGAACCTGACCTAAAAAAATTGAAAGGATCCCACCTGTTACACCCAACTATAAACTTTAGAGCGGAACTGACAGACGAAAACGTCATAGTATATATACCTTCTGATGTTGTAAGAGCAGCAGCAACAAAAATTGCCCTGTGTTCCAAATTCAATATCCCCACAGCAAAGAGTAAAATACTTCCATGGCAGATGTACGCTAGAGGGTCATAGTAATTAAATTAGATCACAGCTCTTACTGCCTAGCTCAGGAGACCAAAAAAATACAATAGCATTGGGTTACAAAAAGGTGAGAGTAACAAAAAGACCATTATAATCTGCAAGACTTCTGTGCCAAGGACATAAAGGAAGCTACTCTTTTTAGCTTTTCCCATGTGTGAGCTCATTATATCTATCAGTGGTGCAGATCTCTGAGAAGGCCAGTTTCACACAAGTGAAAATAACTAGCAGCTTGGATCATGTTGCATTTGTGCAGCAAAGGGGAGGAAGGGAATACAGGGAAGAATTATATTCCCATATAGTTAACGAAAAGCTTCCTTCCTCAGCTACTTGATGAAACTCTTAATTACAGGCAGATCTCAATGGTAACAAAATTGAGCCTTTTAAAAATTTCTGTCAGTGTCTTTGATCTTTCCTTGCAGTAAGTTCCACAAGTTTTACACTGTTTTAAAAATTAAGCAAAAGTTGCTTCTGTTAATGTAAATTCTTTGCAGCAATTTGTTTTTTTTTTTCCCCAGAGCTAAAAATCCTATTTCCAGCTAATTAGAAAGATTCGACCAACCACCCAATTTCAGAAATGTTAAAACATCTTGAGATCTACACGATTAAACAAGATTTATTCCCAATTTTTTTTTTAGCCTTCTATTAACTACTCAGAAACTAACATGTTAATTGTTTACATTCAACCACTAAAATTAGTTGCCTATTCACTCCAATTAAAACAACCCAAACAGGTTACTATGGATCCAGTATCAGGAATATTTATTTTACCATCAGATCACACTTGATCTTCCCACACTTGTTGGAAAGGCACACAGTTATTCAGAACAGCTAAAATCCTGCTAGCCTGCACCTATAGGAGACTTCAATTTACTGAGCCTCTAACATATCACTACACATTGTTACTCAGCAGGAAAAAAACCCCTAACACCCCAAATCTTCACAAAACAATCTTGAGCATTTAAGAACCATTCTAGAGGAGTAAAAGCCCTTAAAAAAAAAAAATCACAGTGATTATGGTCCAGAAAAATAAATCACACACAACATGTTATGCTGCACTGCATTGGAAGAAACTTCCAATGTAAATGCTGCCAAAGAATGCATGTTAAAATTAATGCCTTTGGCAGAGAAACTTATCTGCATTTTTAAAGTCACTTTTCTCAGCAAAAAGAAAATTACTAACATGCATGAACTTGCAAGTGGAAAATGCAATTAGAAAAGCAGTTATTTTTCTTCTCTAACGGTGACTGTACTCATCTAGATAAAACCCCGATGTTTATTCCTTTAAATGACTTTGTATTGCATAAGTAGCTACTGAAGCTATTTTCTTAGCATGAAGCATCTACAATGAACCTCAGAAACTGGTAAATGACAACACCAGTTTTGAAGAGTGTTTCAGCATCCTAGTGAGAGCTGTTCAGGGCATTCCAAGCTCCAACACTGCTTTGGAAACACTGGAAGGTTATGATGGCACAAGATACCCTTGGAGCTTAATGCAAAATCCATCAAATGTTCCTCTGTAGTTGTAGTCTCACTGGGCTGGGACAATCATGCCCCTCATTGAATTTCAGATCTTGGTGAAAAAGAAAAACCCTTACCATTTTTAGACTTGACCTATCCATTTTTTTTTTCTGGATAATTATCTATCTAAAAACATTTTCCAAGGTTTTTTAATCCTAGGAATGCATCCTCTTGATTTCTGAAAAATAATGTAATGTGAGACTATAAAACATGAAAATGTCACAATTATTTCAATGTCAAAAAAGAAGCAACTGTGGTTTATTTGCAACATTCCTACTGTAACTATTTGGCGTCCTAAGAGGTTTCGTAACGAAATGAAGAAAAATAAGGGTGAACCTGATCTTTCAAATTTCCTGGCAAAAGTGACTATGAAAGCACAAGACTTCAAAAAAAGCAAAGATCTTTTTCCGTTTGCCCAATAGAGCAGGCTTGCAAGAATTCATCATTAGCATACTGATTTTGTAATAATGAGACTTGAAACGTCACTGGAGAACGTATCCCAAGACAACTGTTCTCTTTGTGGAGCTGCTGACTGGTACTTAGCCACTAAACATCAATCAGGGAGACCCAATTCTGACAAGAAATGAAAGACACTAAACTTCAGCTAGGCAGATCCATGTCTGACAAGAAATGAAATTGATGCAGTTTTCCTTAAAGTGCTTCCCCAAAAGTATTTTTCATACATGAAAAGCTTTTGTGCTAAGATGAAGTCTAAAAGCATGTACATTTGACTATACCCCTGGACTGAGAAATAAATCATCCCCCTGCTATTTACTGAAGCTTGTAGTAGAGGGCACTTCCATCACTATGTGTTGATTGCTATATTTACTTACAAAGAACTCATTACACTAGAAGCAAGTTTGTTACCAGTGCCAGCTTCCTCCTGGTTTCTATCCCCTGCTCCCCAAAGCAGGTTAGGTTACATTTTAATTTTTTCTTCATATTATTATATGAACAGCTACAGCATCAAGTATGGCATTTATTCCCTTTGACTGCAGAAACTGAGGTACACACCACAAGCCTCAAAGATTTTTAATGCCTGCCAACACTAGCACGAGCTACAGAAGTGTGCCCTGACTCTGGGATCCCTCCTAATTATGCAAATCAGGTACAGGTGATGCAATGTCCAAGATACCTCAAAATCTGCTTTGAACTTCTTGCCCCTGACACAGAAGCCCTCTTGTAGCATGAAAGGGCTCAGCAGGAAATTTAAATGTAACAGATTGTGCATGTGTGCACAAACAAGTCAAGGAACTGAATTTGCTACTATTTTAGCCCTTCTGCCATCTGCTTAGATCACTTTTCCAAGTAAAATTCCAATCTAAATCCTATTTCTTCCCACTGTATTAGATTAAACATTAACTTCTCAGACTTCCAAGTTTAGATTAATACACAGTTCACCATACATCGCAATTTTACATCTATAGCTTACTATTCACTAGGCACACTACTACATTGTTTTTGCTGCACTTCTAAAATGGTGTGACCCTTCCCATTATAAAGATGCCTGAAAAGATTCCCAAGGGAATAAAAAAATGCTTTCTTATTTGCAGAGTCAGTAGCACTTAAGACAGTAAGTTATCAACAAGAAATAGTTGGCTAAACACTCATGCTGTGACCAGGACCGGTATAATATGCATCAAGCATGTTAACTGCATTCATTACTTTGTATCTTTGGTTTGTGCTTTTATGAGCAAGTTTATTCCCCTAACCAAGTCACAAGGCTAGCCTTATTTGGGATGCTTCAGTCCTTTCATTTCCTGCAGAGATGCTATCACCAGGGAGGAAAACAAGGAATGTTAATTGAAAGAAAAGCTGGTATAATTTATCACTGATAAGATAGCAACTTGTTTTGGAATAGAAAAAAAAAACCACGAAACCCTCATATCCTGAGCATCATCAAACCATCAAGAACGCTCTTAGCACATGGTACACTTCTCAACTCTATTTACACTATACAAAACATTTTGTATAAGCTGGAGAGATTTTCTAAGTGACTTCTTCAGACAAGTTGGTGCTACCTAGTAGCTTCAGAAAGAAGTCTTCTATTCTAAAATAGAAAACCTGGAACAAAGGCCCAGCTGCCACGCATACCTGTACTGCACTCTCTCCTATGGCTTGACGAATTTCCCTCAGTGTCTGGTAGTGTTCTAGCAGGTGATCACCACATATTATGTCCACCTGTGAAAGAATACAAACATGGTCAAGTTCAACCTACCTTTGGACTAGCAAAACAGTATCTAAGTCCTTTAAATTTGATTAGAAGAATTCAATTCTAGCACGTAAGACCATCTTTGTTGTCCAAATGGATTTAGCATGCAAAGCACTATTGCACTGGCCTAATGCCTCCCACCCCACACCCCTGACCGGGGCCTGACTTCTGGAATAGAGAGGACAGTTTATTGTTTCACTCTGTTTGGCACATTCACTGAAAAAAAGCTGTTTAGTAATAGTTGTGATACATTTAATGGAAATTTAGCTAATGTATTAAAATGATCCCACAAACATCTAGACTCATTCATCAGTTGCAAAAGAGGGCAAGTTGCTGTCAGTGCCACTGATGGAAAGTGAGCCATTGCTATCCTCATTCTTACCTTGAGTGAGAAAACATGAATAAGTCTGCTTAATATGACTGGAAGAAGTGTTTTAATAGAAAAGAACAGTTCACTGTATGCCACTGTCAGCAATTATGTCACACAGTCCTCCTTCAAAATGCAATCAGTACTTCTGTGATGCAAGTGAAGGGCATACTCAGCAATTCTAAGCAATGTCCTCTACTGCAGCTAAACTATGTCAATGATGTCTGCAATTCCAGAGGAGGCACTTTTGTTAAGTAACTGCCCACAAAAACAGTGATTTGGGGAAAATAAAGAAACCATAATGAGGTATTCTGAATCCCTTGCCTTGACTATTATGAAAAATAAGCTTCTTTGTAAAGTTACTACAAATTTACTGCACATAATGTAAATTCAGTCTCTAACATTTCAAATTAGAGCAGCTAACACAGCACTGTTTCACTCTCTACTGCAGCTTGGTTACACTTTCCTTATGAGCAATTTCTAGATATGGAAATGAGGGCTCTCATCTGTGAATTACAATGATGAAACCTCAAAATTAAAGTTAAGAGCATTAACAATGAGCTTTCTGCAAGGAAAACATCTAAGCTCTGCCACTGCAGTAGTCAGGGAGCATACTGCAATATCATTACGTATTCTCTTATATGGCCACTTTACACTACAAAATGCACTCTGTGCTTCAGCTATTCAATTCCCCTGGATTTATGCTCTTCTGCATGCTGACCCACTATCTCTCTTGTTCTTCATGAAAACATTTAGGAAGATTTATGCCTCATGCTGGCAGACCACCTTGTTCTGAGAATTGGGAACACAGGAATTCTACTCCTTAGAGGCTCAAAAAGGGCTAATTTAATTCACCATCTGTAGAGTATGAGAACGATCTAGAATACTCCATTCATGTTAGGTTGAATCTTAATGTGTGGAAGATGTAAACTCCTTAGTATTACTTCTGCTTTTAGCTTCTAGAAGGAAATGAGCAAGTAAAAACTAATCTGGATGTAACATTAAATATTGATTAGATATTGACCCATATATACACACACGTATGTCTTTAACATCAACATTTGATGTATTTAACACAGAACCTGAAAGAAATATATTTCTCCTTCTTTTTGAAAGCTGGTTACAGTTATTTCTGGTGTTTCCCATGCATTCTAGCCTCTAAAGTTATTACCGCAGGAAGATAGATATGTCTGTTTTGCTTTCCGGCGATATATGAGTTTAATTACATCTGCTTTATAGGCTTACTATTATAATTTTTATACCATAAGGCACTGAAAACTCAATCCCATTCCCAATGAAACATATATACATACACATTTTATATATTCTACAGAAGTAGAAAATGTAATCTGTTTGCCCAATACAGGATGCAAACAGATATAGTGACAACTGGTGACAATCTTTCAAAACAGAATCAGAATGCTTGCCTGAAAATATTCTACTGTTGATCCTGCTGCTCCAGTTTCAAATGGTAGTCATTAAAGATCCAGTGTCTTCTAATAAATTGAGAAGAGTATTTCACATTTACTGTGTTAAGAGTGCTCTGAATACCAAATGCCTAATCTCCTTATTCCAGCACCAAAGCCTGAATTTCTGCCTGCTAATTGTTATGCTAGGATTCATTCTATAAGGACAAGAGAATAAAACATACAATGAAAAAAATCCCAGTTCAGTGTGAAAATCAGTTGCAGAATGTGTCTCTCAGGAATCCTTGTGCCATGCAGGAATTAATATATTCCATTACAAAAAGAGACACTAGCAACACAAATGCTATGAATTTACTGCAATTTTAACTGCCTAGTAAAATTGAAGCCAGCTAGTACTGATAGCTAGTGAGACAGCAGTAAATATAGTTTGACCTTTTGCTGAAAGGAAACATGAAGGTGTAGCTGCTGAATACTCACTCAGTCACTTCTGTTAAAATTTTTACTGAAATAAAGTATCCCTTCCATCATGCTATTTATTTTCTTTAGGTGGCATGTTTGCTATTAGAGCTATTTCTCTAAAAGCCACAATAACAGACAATTATAAATTAACACTCACCAAGTAAGACAGAGATAAAAATGGAAAACTTTCATGTAAGGGACATTCCACTTAAGATTCAACGCAAGGCGGAATTTGGCCCAGAAAGCAGTAGACCTCAATCAATAGTTTCTATGCCAACCCATACTATCCAGGGAAGGACAAGGAAAACACAAAGTTTTAGAGATTGACATGAGTATTTGGGCTAGTTATTCAAAAAGCTTGCAAAGCTTTCCACTTCCTCTATCTGCTATTTACTTTTCAAAGGTACCATATACTGCTATTCCAGGGCCTAAGACTGGCATAAAGAAATTATATTAACAACTACGCTGTATGAGCACAGACTTTCTTCCAATCTTTGCCCAGGCTGCAGTTTATGTACACACACTTTCAGGAACACACATCTGATTATGGAACATTTCCATTCCATAAGCTACATTAATGCATTCAGACCAGCTGAGCTGCGAGTCTTTCAGCAGTCTCTCTTGTCCTCACAGAATGAAAGGCAAGAACAGATAATGCTGCTGCAGGATGACCTCAAAGAAAATAACATTTTAAAGAAAACTGCTCATTTTCTCCCCACTCTTCAGCAGAATACTAACTATACAGCTGTGCATCAGATGTTGAAGCCAAGTACCTAAAGGATTCCAAACACCATAGCCCGTATTTAGCTCTAATTAAATGTTACCTACTTAGCTATTACTAGCAATTCCAGTTGCTCAGAAATTATTTTCACAATCCCCCCAACAAATTCCAGCAAGAATATTCAAGAGAGACCTTGTAAGTAGAAATTTAAACACATACAGAAAATTAATCATTGCCCAAAGCATAGAGATCAAAACAAAGCACCAGAAAGAGTAAACTACAGTCAGTCAGCTTGTCCTGGTTTCAGCTGGGATAGAGTTAACTGTCTTCCTAGTAGCTGGTACGGTGCTGTGTTTTGAGTTCAGTATGAGAAGAATGTTGCTAACACTGATGTTTTCAGTTGTTGCTCAGTAGTGTTTAGACTAAAGTAAAGGATTTTTCAGCTTCTCATGCCCAGCCAGCGAGAAAGCTGGAGGGGCACAAGAAGTTGGCACAGGACACAGCCAGGGCACCTGACCCAAACTGGCCAACGGGGTATTCCATACCATGTGACATCACATTTAGTATAGGAACTGGGAAGTGGGGGCGGGGAATTGCCGCTAGGGGACTAGCTGGGTGTTGGTCAGCAGGTGGTGAGCAATTGCACTGGGCATCATTTGTACATTCCAATCCTTTTATTACTACTGTTGTCATTTTATTAGTGTTATCATTATTAGTTTCTTCTTTTCTGTTCTATTAAACCATTCTTATCTCAACCCACGAGTTTTACTTCTTTTCCCGATTTTCTCCCCCATGCCACTGGGTGGGGGGGAGTGAGTGAGCGGCTATGTGGTGCTTAGTTGCTTGCTGGGGTTAAACCACGACACAGCTCAAATGGTAGATAAAAATAAACCAAGCCTTAACCTTTCAGATAAACTAGGAAATTTGAATCATAATCCATTTGCACAATCAAATACAGAAGTCTGAAAATAATTTGAGGCCTCAGACTAGGAAAAAAGAACAAAGGCAGTGGCTTCAAAACTGCTTTTTAGACTTGTATATATACTGTCACAGGAGTCGGCTTATTTCACATTTTCATTAACCTCAATCCAATCCACTTGTGCAGGTCAATGAAACAGGGCAAATATTAGCTAATATTCCACAACAACAAATTAAGTCGAACAAATTAAGTCAAAGAGGTCCAAGTACAGTCAGTAGTTCAGGAGAATGGGTAACATACTTTCTATCACTTGGTCACTGAATCAGCTCTAACCGTGAACAAGTAAAACATTCTCAAATAACACTTTTGCAGACTGTCAAATTAAGATGATATTCAGTAGGAACTGATTGCATTCATAAAATAACCACACCTAGCATCCTTACTAGAAGTTTCAACAATGAAATCAAGAATGTAATTGAAATACTGAGGAGAGAAAGGAGGAAAGACTCTGTGCCCTCCTTACAGTCAAATCTTTTCAATCCCAGGTAAGGCACAATTAAACACTGTGGCAGTAAGTTTTCTGTAGATAAGTGTGGGGGAAAAATACTGTGAATGCAATGCATTTTAGCTCAATAGGGCCTGAAACGCCTGTTTCTGAAAGAAATTTCCTAGCTTCCCAAGGGAATCTAGTCCTTGGACTTTAGTCCCAAGCTGAGTGCACCAAACTCATGACATCTTATATAAAAATTGATTATTTTAGGTAATGAAGAACTGGAGAGAGTTAGAAATCAAGACTAAAGAAGTAATATTAAAAAGAGAAGCTTGTTGTCCTAAGCTAGTATCTATTTCTTCTTTAACATACTTTGGGGAAACCTACAGGAAATTAACCACTGCAGTCCTCAACTTTCTTTCAAATTTCTACAGCAAACTGAAAAAACAGCCAAGCACTCTCTACATTTATACTCTTTGCACATATGATTTGCAACCTATTGCCCTAAATTCTTCTGCCTGTGCTAATTTATATTCAGGTTCTCCTTAATTTTGTTTTACAGTTTCTGCTTTATTAGCCATCCTGGGAAGTTGGAGTAAGACATGATTCATTAAGCTTCATCGTCTTCAATGACATATCTGACATATCTTTTGCTTTCTGCATGTTTACCAACAAACCATCAGCTTCAGTTCTGCATAGTACAATGAGAAGATGAGAGCTCAGTACATATACTCCTTTAATCTTAAGTCCCATAAGACAAAGAAATGATCACAGGATAGGAAAAATAATTCCTGCTTAATTTCCCTAATCCTTTAAAAACAATCCTGAACATCTTCAAGAAATCAGTCATGATTTGTGGCATGAAAATTGATTACAGGTTCCCAGTGACCAAAAAAATACTTGCTGAAAAAAACCAATGGGTGCAGATCAGTTAAGAGGGGAAAAAAAGGCAGCCAAAAGATCTGACTGTAGAAGAGAGCAGATTTAACGTTTCCTCCAGACAGGCATGGCTTGCACAGAAGAGACCAAGAGATTAAAACTAGCCAATGATTGTGCCTTACTCCAAAATGGCAAACTGGATACTAGCAGAGATAAAAGTTACTGGGTCAGCATCAAGCAACATCTTGAGAAAGGAAGTCTACGAAATCTTCAGCTTTTGAGACACAGTAACATTTACCAACAGTGGATCATACTGTGTCTAGTGAAGTCCAAGCAGGAAGTAACTCATCAGGGAAAAATTCTCAAGTTATGTCTATTAGATGATCTCAAGATTGCAAAACCTGAAAGACATCTAACACACAGGCCTAGCTTGATTTTGAAAGATGGGTAACTTTCCATTATGTTCCATTATATTAAGTTTCCATTATGGATGCTCAATGTTCCTCAAAATTGAGATTCTGATGTACTACTTAAGAAAACCCAAACAAACAAAACAATTAATTCCCCTCAAATAAACAACAACTCAATTAATGCAAGAAGTTTCTCTAGCCCAATTTTGAGGATACTTGTACTTGATAGAGAGTATTAAGTCACCACCATCTGAAAGCTACAAAGACTCTCATTGAGAAAACCAGCAAATGAAAATACATTACTTCCTCAGAATGATGAATAGTTTATATCTGATTTGCTTTGTCACCACTGAAAAGGTAAGTGGCATGAATAAGTACTCACTACTGAGGCACACAGTCATGCTGTATTGTCTCAGACAGTTACTGCTGTATGATAACACAGCCTTAACTCCAAAGCCAGCACTTGAGTTCCACCATTTGCCTATTCACATCCGTATCAGCTTGATTTACCAGTAATTGACAGCTTTAAGAATCGTTCACACATTACAGAACTCCTGCACCTTCTCAGCTGAATGGTTGCTGAAATACATTGAAGAACTGAAAACTGGTTTTGACACGCAATTCCTATCAACATGGTTGAGAAAGATGAAGTTACCATATTCTGCTCCTTTGAATTCTTATTTGGAGGCACAGGCCTACATTTGCATTCATACCTTTCAACACATCCATCCACAGTACCATTCTTAGCCCTTGTTTGCTCCTTCAACATTCAGTTAAATTTTACTGTTACTCGGCTCCTACCTGTCTCTGCCTTCATATCCTCCCACACTCACACACCTTCCTGTCTATATACTCAGTTTTATCTTTGAAACAGCGGGATCTTTTGGTTTTGAATTTCATCTACTGAAATCTTACGTAGCACTTTAGAAACTTTATACAAATAATAAAGTATTATAATGAAAATTTACACGTTGCAAATGAGTTGGGAGAGTCGTTCCTTGTGGATCACAACATTTCAAACATTTTATTTTTTAATCCTTACTGCATTAAAAAAAACTAACATTACTTCTAGACCCTAATGAACAATGGAAATGTTCTCTCTGAAGTGCAGGCATCACATTCATACAGTGAACTTTTAAGTGCCACTACAAGTGGCATACCTGACAAGTAGGGTCCAGATCCATTTTTCTTCTGAGGAATTTCTCCACATGTCCAATTGTTGCCTCCCCTGAAACACGCACAAACTTCTTTTCCAAAGGCTGCAAAGAATAAATGTAAGATATTAAGACAATGTACATTTTCAGCCATCATCTCTTGTAAACCCCAAACCCAATAACACAAGGAGACAGCTTAAATTTTTGGACCCTTTTCTGATCTACTTCCAGATTACCTCATAGGGAAAGGACTAAACATGTATTAAGACTCCAACTTCAAACTTTCAGCTGTTTAAAACAACATTTAAAAATAACCAGCTACTGACTTCAGTCCTATTTCACTATTGAAGTACCAGAGTTCCTTAAGTTTTCCCCAAATCAGGCTTGCGTACCAAACATGATTCAGATAATTAAACCATGTCATTTTATAATGCAAGGAGCTTAAGTCCTTTAGCATTCTAGAAGTATTATGGCTTGGGCTGCAATCAACTTAATAGTCCATGAAATTCCAGAATCAATTAAAATATACTACTATGCAGAACACAAGGGCAAGACTGGTCTGAAATCTTTTTGTATAATTTCTAAATACTTTCACAGCAAGGACTGCAACAACAAGACATTTGTTACGCCAGCCTCAAAAATTTTAATGGGTTTCTCTTCTACAGATAAAATTTTAAACAGCTGACTGGTGATATGGGCAGCTAAGCGAAGAGGCACAAAGGCAGAGCAGATGACTGCATTCAGTGTGATAAATGGATTACCTTTTGTGTCAATTAATTGGATTTTTATGCTGACTTCTGAACAGCTGTGATTCACTATCCAGGTTCATCATATTCCTTCAATTTGAAAGAAGGGTCAGAGGGTCATGGACTGCCCTTGAATTCAATCATGAATTTAAATATGCATCCATGATAACTGTGGTTTTGGAACAATAGTTTGATTTATTCAGGTACCAGAGCTAGAAATGACAGTCAGACCTGATCTAGGGAACCATGCTGCTGCAAGCTCGATGATGCTGAATTTATGCTTGCTGCATGTATAAATCACAGTTTATGGCAACAGACCTTGTAACCTGTTCTCTCCCCACCATCCCCACTTAAAAAAAAAAAAAAAAAAAAAGGTTGAAACCCCTTCATATATGAAGTTCAACATCCAGTTCAGAAAAATAAGACAGAAAACCAAGTAACTGCAGACAGAGTAATGCTAAAAATGGATCAGAGTACGTTTTCTGAGAGGTGGACATGAAAGGGGATTCTGAAGGTTGATGAGTAAACCTCTTGGTCATGAAGCGGAATAAAAAAAGCATGAAGATATAAAGTATAGTGAAGAAAATAAGGATAGAAAGGAAGAAGAGAGAGAGTGAAGCAGGGGGTTAACATACAGCAAGGAATTTGAAAATGCTGTAGAAAAATACCAGTTAAAAGATGTGGTGTTTCTTAAAACTCACATAGATGATACAGAAGTCTAAATATGCACATAAGCTGAGTGGCACTTTAGTCTATGGATAGTAGGATTATTTACAGCATAGAACTGTTCACTGAGTAATGGTGGGCAGCCTTTCATCTTCAACATCCTCAGAATGCTAGAGTTAAAGTGAGCAGGAATATTTATGGTTTAAAAGGGGGGACCCCCCCCGCCAACACACACAAAAAAACCCTTTCCTGAATCACAAACACTCCTTAACGATGTTTGAGCCAAGTATCTTTTTTAAAAGGCAAAACTATTTGCACTGGAATGGCATGTTTCAGATGAAATAAGTGTCTGATACAAATTTTAGTATTACAACACATTCGTTAATAAAATGGTTGAACTGCCCTACCGTCATTCTTGTGTGGCCCAAGATGAACAGGATAAAAAAACACAAAGGAGAAAGAAGGGCAAATATGAGACAGGAAGGATGGGAGGTGATACAAGGGCAAGAAGAGGAAAAAATAGCATGAAATGTAAGGGTAAAAAGAAGAAAAATGCTGGGTAGGTGTGGGGATGTATCAGATGAAGAAAATTGACTGCAGACATTCTCAGGAACATTGCCCCCCTTCTACAGATTAACTTGAAACTATACTCACATTTAAACTCTGAAAATTCTTATTTCTGTATTTGAAAGTTTGAAATTGCCTCCTAAGCTCTGCCATAACAAATATAATGACTATTAAAAATAGTAGGAATAACTGCAATCAAAACTAACAGTTCAGATTTGTGCCTGAAAATGTAATGATTAGAAATCAACTCAGCTGAAAACATGAAGGAAATTAGTAAAAGGGTACAACCAGGACAATTCATATTTAAGCTACTAACAAGCTTTTTTCTCAAATTCTTCAACAGTAAAATCTTCCTGCTAACTGTACCAGTTAGGTGTCTCATATTGTATTATTCTGTGCCATTCCATCTTTTGAGTCCTACAATTCCAATACAATGAAAAATTAAATGCAACATGTACTGATTAATTTTAAATTACATCTCCTTCTTGCCCTTGAATAGAGTCTTGTTTTCTAAATGTTTAGCCAAAATAGTGGAATGACACACTCTAAGCATCTCTAACTGCAGCATATGAGATCGTGAAGGCAACAAACAATATGCAGTTCCTCTATGAATTTGTACTGAAGCAGCTCACTAAGAAGATCTGTATTGGAAGAGCAGCCAAATTCTTTAGCAAGGATCAGGAACAATATTTCTTGTTTAGCAGAACAGCCACCGTTCAGACAACAAACACTGTTAGTGAAGGGACAGAGGAAAGAATAAGCCTTCTGCTGGCTAAGGAAGTGTACTGTGCTGTCTAGACAATTTGTATTTTTGTTTTGTTATATGTTTAAGCACATAGCAATTTATTATACTATTGTTATACCTCAGGCTATGCTTCCTGTGAATAACCTATGCAAGCTTTCCACTACAGTTGGAGAATCTTCTTCAAAAAACCAGTATTTTAGACAATGTCTACTCCTTTGTTTAGGATTCTAGTAAAAGCCATAGTAGCGCACCCTTTGGAGAGAGATGCAAGAATAACAAGCTGGAGTCACCTAGGTGAAATTTCATCAGTATCATTCCCATACTCCCACCAAAACTTTAATTATGTAGCCTCTGAAGCATTCTTTTCCTGTGCTGTGACGCTATACAATAACAGGTTTGAAAGCACACTGTAATCCAAGGTTGGTTATTACTATGCTGATGAAAGTTCAGGCTGCACTCAGTGCAAGAAAAACAAACTAAATTAAATACATTCAGGTTATACATATTTCTAAAGTAAATCATAAGAGAAAAATTCAAATCACATTTGTACCTTAAAATTCCCTGTGCCTTCGTTAGCTCTGAAAAACAAGAAAAGAGTAAACACAGTCTATATTGCTAAGGTTAACAGTTATTAACACCCTCAAGCTCTTTATTATAATAGTGACGTATTGATTTAGTAGTCTAGCATATCAAGCTTATTTTCCAAATGAGGCTCTTCCTTTCATTAAACTCTAACACATGAAATAATACTAGACTGAATTTATGTTATCTTCTCCTACCCTTTATTTGGTACACCATTTTTCTTGTGAATTCAGCTATTTATGACTTTAAGGTTTGTCTACATGAAATGGAAAAAAAAACCCCCATAGCCTAAAGCCATTTTTAAACACAATATAATATTCATTTTCATAGGAGTAGGCTGTAATATTAATGCTGCTTAAACATCCATACTTCATTATCCTTGATACTTAGAACTTTAATAGACAGTACCTAAGAAGTTGCTAACAGAACATGCCTAACCACCAAGAGGCTTTCAGGGCTGGTTGTAGGCTTTCCAGACTATTTATATCACAGGATTAATGCTGATGCTATCTAGAAACTCAGGAAAGCAGCAGGTGTTTCTCTGGAAGGTGGAATACACACAAAGGTGGCAAGTGACCAAATTCTCAGCTGGCTTCAACAGAGGTTCATTGATTTGCACAGTCTAGGCATGTGATCTACTACTGATCACCTATACTCCACACCTCCATCTTCTAGTGCAATGTATAAATTTCTCAATTAATTCAGCCCAATTCATGGACATTTCACTATTCTTGCATTGCATTAGCAAGTATGCACATATGAGAGTTAAAAATGCACTATTTCATTGCACTGGAGAGAGTAAAAATCAAACCACTGTAAATCGACTATACTTCTACTGACCATTTCATATAGCAAACAAATGTATTTGTAATGTTTGTGCAGACCACACGTTAGCATGGCACTTCAGGTTACCATAATTGAGTATCTCCACCTCTAAATACGTACCAGCTCTCAGACAGACTATCATCAAATTCTGCCACTGAAATGAAATTTAAATTTACTAAGAAACAAACATAGAAAAACTTTTCTACTACAGCTGTCATTTTGATACAGTTCCACAGCAACAGGCAACTAGAGAATACACTCTAAAGACACAATGTAGACACTCAGACTTTCAAAGTAACAATTTCTGCTGGCTGGTCCAATCTATTCTAAGTTTTCTTTATCCAAAATGCTTTCTTAATCTCTCATCACCAAGACAAACTCTTTTGATTTTGAGTGTTGAAGAGGAAAACATATTAACCTTTAAACATATAAAGTATAAAAGAAGATGAAAGGTTAAAAAATTCACTAAAATAAAATGCAAAGAAGATGCTGTTAGGCCATCGTAGTTTTTTTGTTAGAAACATTTTGTGCTTCCCTCCACGTAAATAACAAAACCACAGTGGACAGTTTCAAATAGTATAGATGGTATTTGCACAATATTACCTGCTTTGCTGCCAACACTGGAAGGGAAGCTTGAAACAAAACTACCAGAAAAAACAAACACAACAACACAGACTCAAAAGTCATCTTGTTTCACAGACAGGCAGATACACGTTTACTAGTTTTGAGGTCTAAGTTGCCTGACATCATCTTCTTGCTTTGAAAAAACAAAACCATATGTGCTGAGAATCCCAGGAGGGGGAAAGTAACCAGGAGACTTTCACAGTGGAGGTCTAAACCAAAGTACTTTCACTACAGTGAGTTCAAACCGTATCTAATCCGGCAGTCAAGACAATCTAAGGAAGCTTTCCTACAGAGTCATCAAGTGTTCCAACCTGAAAGGAACATCCTTGGAACTAAAATCTAATTGCCTTTTTTAAAAGTCATTTTACAGTAAAATTATCATTGAGAAACATGCGGGGCTGTTGGTATAAAAGCATGCGCCTATGCCCCTTCACTCCATATGCTCCCTCTGCCACCTGCTGGGCCAGCAGAGCAGTGGCTGGTAACCATCATAGGTCCCAGAACAGGCATCCTTCACACTCATACCTAGATGGTAACTTCATAAGATACAGTCACAGCCAAGGCAATAAAGTAACAGCATATAAATTCCTAACCCAACAAAATGTATGGTAAATAGCTTTACTCTTTTCTACTGGATTTTAGTCAAAGCATTTTACCTTATGTCTGTATATATCCATTTAATCACATTTTACCCAGTGGGGTATAAAGCATGCCTGAGCACCCAGTCACTGGGACCCTGTACTAATTACATCATGTGTCTTATACCACATTCATTAAAGGGAAAAAGCCTTTGTAAGTACAATTAAAAACTATATTTAAATTAAGTTTCAAGTGTACAATACACAAAGGTCACATGCTGAACAGCCATATAGTCTTTGCTTCCCTCCCCTGTTCAACACACGGCTCTTGGCTTTACTTATGACAATCCTGCTCTTAATGTAAAAGCATTAATTTCCTCAGTCTCATTTCTTCAGCAGATGAATGTATTTCCATACCATCCTACTCAACAGAATGGCAGTATAACACCTTGTTTAAATAGAAGAACCTGAGACAGACTCTGCTGAAAGGTATCCAAGAACTTCAAGTGCCAAATTTGAGATATCCAAGATTGGGTTTGTCTGCAGAACACTTGATAGTACAGTTTTAGTCATGACTCCCCCTTTCAGCTGTGCTTGTGAGCATTCAGCACTTCTGCAAGTCAGGCATAAAGAAAATGAACACTGAAATTAAGTCACGTATGCGGATTCACGAGGACATTCTATAGCACAGTCAGGCATCGTTCCCTAGAGGTTTAGCTCTAAGACCTTCTCTTTTCTTCCTGCAGTCCCACTCCTCATCCATTTAAAGAAATAAAGAAGCCACGTGATAGGCAACAAAGATAAAGCCAACAAAACAAAAAACCACACGCCACCTCCCACCTGACCAAAATTTACCCATTTGTTCTGTACTCTGAATAAAGTGAGATGCAGTGAAGACACCGGACATAACATAAAAAGACTAGGACATGATATCTACAAAGAGTGAGGTTGAATCAAAATGGTATGCTTTGCTGCTAGAATTTCCCAATTTCTGAGGGCTTGCTTTTACATCATGGTGTACTAGTTTGCTATGATTACATATCAGAGTTCTCTGAACATTTTGTTCAGACAAAGTCAGGCCAAAAGCAGGCACAATCTGGGTAGAGGGGTAAGAGCTGCACAAAGGTCAAGCTGCTTCCCATTCACAATTGATGTTCTGCACTGTGTGGTGCTAGCAGAGTAGTTACAGCTTTCAATCCTTTCTCAATTACCCTCTCTCATTCACTAACATATAAAACTGTATATGGTCAAAGCAATACAATTTCTCCTTCTTGTGTTTCTGAAAACAGCTCAAGTGTTTGGGCTGGATTTCTGCCCTCCCCAATTCATGGCTAAAGGTGACTCCTCATACAAAAGCTTCAGCATCATTCATTCAAGTCTGGGAAACTGTCAGGCAAACTTAATAGTAGACCACATTATTACCCCCACCTACAACCTTTAGAGGAACACTACTCTTGTTGCCCAGGTTGCAGCTGCAGTCCCCAAGTTAGTGAGCAAGTCCTAGTATAGTCAGCATTAATGGTACTGCCACCTACAGGGATTAAGGAAGTGTAAGAGACAGGTATTTCATTCAGTTTCCTGAGACTACACTACTTTGTTAAAAATAAAATAAACACATGTAAATTATAAAACTACACTTTTTAGGAAGTTATCCTCATAGGAAGACACCTTACACATGTAATTATCTGCATCATCTAGCTATGCATAGTTGGCTGTCACTATTGCACTGTAAGTTAAAACCAGCTCCCCATTGCTATTTGAGGTGGAAGAAATGCACATTCAGTGAAAACTAAGAGCCAGTTAGCAGCGCAACACGCACAAGCAGCACCCTCACATCAGCCACTTGCTCTTATATTTGCCCGCAACTCACCCAATGAACTCCAGAAGTATGGAGATGTCAAGTTCTGGTGGGATCCGGAACACAGAGCCCAGAACTTTTCGAGGTCTTCCTCTGCTCACTGGAACTGGCTGTGGGACAGCTAAAATATTCAAATAGCCAAAATGCAAACACAACTTGAAATAAAAGCAGCATAGGATGCTAAGATGCATCAAGCAAAACAGATGAGCTCATAAGGAAAGAGAACCCAGACAATTTTTTTTTAATTACTAAATCATCTCTTTACACATTTCATGCTGTGTATCTGACTCAGCATTTTATTAGCTTTTAGCATGGCACTTCTCCAGAGAGCTGGTTATTTGATAGTAAGACAACAAATAATTAGAATAACCCCTCATCTTTCAAAAGACTTTGAAGTTCTTATTTTTACTCCTTTGTAATTTCTATTTTTTATTAAGGGCCAGAAAATAAAATTAATGCACATTTTATATATATCCGGTTGTAGGCAAAATATGTTTAAAAAAAAAATCCAACCATGGTCTGCATTTAAGTGCTTCCAGTTCCATCTATTTTTGTAACCTGAGAACTGTGACAAGTTACAGTAATCAGACAACCAAGAACCCCGTATTTCCAGTACTACATATCTTTTTCAGTTGTGAGCTAATATTTCAAGGAAAGCCCTTAAGAATAAATAGTATAGTAAATATTTCCTTAACAGTGTCCTCTAAAGTGATTACAGCTCACCTGGTTTGGGCACTTCTAATCCTCTTTCTTTATAGAAGTCATGCATTTGTTTTTTCTCTCCTGAAAAAAACCCACAATACAGAACAGACTGGAATGTTATTTCAGATGCAGAGAATACCCATATAGTTTCCCATGGTCAGAGAAGTAAAAACTTTCCAAGTTCTTACAGACGTTCGCCATCACTAGTATTCCATATGAGGCTGGGACACTTAAGATACCCAGACTAAGAGTTTGTTAGTAAAAACTGGGAGGAAGTTAGAGAAACTGGCCATAAATCATACTGAAATAGCTGCAAAAACTAGTATCCTTCTGGCTTTCACAACTCTGTTTTTATACCATCGATAGTCCATATATATGCACTAGATGTGTATATTTCTCTCAGTTCACCCAGCTGGACTGTGCAGATTCATTGGCTCCCGAAGTACAAGGTAAATGACATGAGACAGCAAACACATCTAAAATCAGAAAAATAAATGTGGCAGTGAGGAAAAAAATAAAAGCATTTGAGAGAATCAGTCTTGGCAACTTTTTTTTCCAACAGAGCCAGGTGAACTTATTAGGTGGAATGATATTTTCCATACTTACACAAAAATATGAGGCATGACTACGAAATATTATCTGGATGTTTATCTGGATACAGTGACACCTGTGTTTCAGGAGACAGGGTACATACCACATCCGTAATAGCATTTAGCAGCCAGAAAGATGCCAGTTATCACAGCTAATTCGTTAAGATTCGTAACCAAACATTAAAAACTATTTTAAAGTGCCCAGAGTAGAAAAGGGGCTTTGAATTACTCTGTTTTCTGTTCAGTCTTTTCAATCTCTAGACAGTAATGAAACAAAGAGACTTACTTTCCTCCAAATTGACAACTAATTTATAGACTATGTCTTGCAGTTGTCGGTCCAGTCTATTGAAGAAAAAAAAAAAAAGCATCTTTGGTGCAATACAGAATGGTTTTCATTAAATTGTAACAGAGGTGCCAAATACACCACTGAAATGTGACATACATAAAGAGAAGAGTGACAGAGCAGCAACTCCATATCTATCTAAATTCATGTCTTGACACCAGAGCTCCAACAGAAGAAACCAAGTAAAGTTAAAGGCACCGCCCTTCAAGAATTCATGAAGAGTTTGAGAAACTAAAACTCAATTTTCGGAGTTAGTAAGTATACCATGCCAAGAAAGCTTTGTCTAAAAGGAAATCAAAGCAAATAATTAAGATCTCCACCTGTAACACTGAGCAAATGCATAAAAATACTCAGCGTGGGGGGTAACGAACCCTAGAAAGGAATACAAACTAGACAAAACAAGAAATTGAGTATTTTTATCTTCACTATCGAGATGAAACTTATATAAACAAAGAACACAATGCGTTTCTTGTTTGTGTTCCTTCATTTGAAATAGGAAAGCACTCCAAGTCTGTAAAACAAAACATTTAAAAGCAAGCAGCAAAACTCAAAAAAAATTATACCTATAAAAATGCCATGAACTTATTACCTGATATTATAAAGGGGCTGTGTCTGGTGTACAACAATATTGCATTTTGGACATCTGTTGCTATAGTAGAAGTGCCTCACTATGCAGCTTTTACAAACTGTAAAGAAAAGAACCCCCATAAAAATCACATCAATTTTACAATACCATCTGCTTAAGCAAGAAGAGCAATTACACACAGACCTCTCAAAATTTGTCAGAGACAAAATGAAGCAACTTGTTCAACTTTCAAACTCAAGTAAATAGCAGCTCTCTGCCTGTACAGGATACAACACTCCTGAATATTCAATTAGGATTATTCCTAATCTCTTCCTACCAATAATCCTAATCCAATTGATGCAAAGGTAGGTGTTCAATGTTGCAGCTGTGTTACCCAGAACAAGAGTAGAGCCAAGACAACAGAATATTGTTGACTGCTGCAGACAAAAGGTTTGCTGAAAAGCATCCTACAAACAGTTTCAGTAGAACTATCAAGGTAAGAAATTATAATTCTGCCATTTTCATTGTATTTTACAAGTACTTTAAAAATATGGAAGAAAAAAATAATGAGTGGAAATGTCTAGAATAAATAACCTACTATTGAATCAGCTCCCTATAAGCCTGAATGCATCAAACGTTTCCGCAACATTTACCAGGAAACTTCTAAGAGATCACCACAGTTGCACTTGCAACATTATGCTGTCCTTACTAACAGTTGTGCATTTTCCTAAATTACAAACTGCACCGAATATCACATGGTATATATCAAACTACTAAGCAGTGCCCCATAAAAGGAAAAAAAAAAGAGGAAAAAAAGGGTTTTCCTTCTATGTAGTGTTAGCAGCTGGAAGGACTAGGAAGCTGAGATTCTTGGATTCAGGTAGGAACATGGGTGTGGCTGAAAGAGCTTCATAGAAAGGGTTTTTACTAGCTTTGAGGAAAATAGTTCTGTTAGCAACGGAAAAACTGTTAACACGAGGATTGAGGGGAAAAATAACATGACAAGAGTACTGAAATCAGTTTTTTATTATCCATCTATTGATCAGATTATAAACTAACTGTCCCATGGGTGCATACAACTGTTTCTGTATCTGAACTTGGTGCTTCCACACAGCTGCTTACTGAGTTTTGTGAATTTACAAACTCAAACCAGCAACAGTTTAGGAAACTCTCTAGTCCATTTGAGCAGAGGCACTCAACTTTCTTTTCCCAGTTATATACTCAAATTCCTAGAGCCTACTTTCAGAAAGTAATTTTTTAAAAAAAAAAGTGTGTAGTAGCTCTATTTTTGTTTTAGTTGGACTTCATCTTTCTCTACATCTTCTTCCCTCTTAACCTGGGAAACTAACCTGACTTAATGATTGATTGATTTAATAATTTTCTGATGCTTAAAATATCGACAAATATATTTTCCCTAAGGAACAGAATAAACACAACACACATTCACTTCAAAGAGAGAATTATCTTTGTGAAGCCAGAACATCTCAACAGCTGATTTTTGTTTGAATTTGCAAATAAGATCTTAGAAGGACAGCACTGATACTTACAGGTGTGCAGACATTCTGTAATAGTTGTAGCATCAATAAAGTAACCTTTGCAGATGGAACACAGGATGTAAGGGGTCAACTCTGCGAGGTTTATCATACGCTACAAACAAAGACAGTTTGTAAGAGTTTGAATATACGGGCTAAGCCATGAAATTTCCTGATTGGAGCTTCCAAAATATCACAGCCTTAAACCACAGAAAGAAATCTGGATCAACATGCTACAGAAATGGGTTTTCCTTAGAGGTCAATCATTCCTCATATACAGCTCTTTTTGAAAGAGTTTCATCTAGCCTTCCAAACTGACCTTTTTGTGAATGGCAACCCAATTTGTTTCATGAATCATATTTGAAAAGCAAACTATATCAATCCTTTTGGGAAAAGTTCTTTTGGATAAACTCTTTAACAGAATATGACATAATCAGCAAGCTTGAAGTGGATACTAGTAGCAAATAGTGTAATTATTTGAAAATGCTCAGCAAGCATGTTGGGGCCCCCAAGCAAGGTATGTAACTAGTGTCGTCTCCGTTTCTACACAAGGTTAGGGATTATACAAACACATATTGAAGCAAAGGCTGAAATTTCACTGCTCTGAATTCTGGTTATGAAGTACATTTATCAGGAACGCATATGAGTAGTTTTACAACGATCTTCCTGTCAGAAGCCTACTATTTAAAAAAAAGAACAAAGTTCTTCTATAGCAGCGATCTGAGATCTGTCTGAAAAGGTAACACATTGGATTTTTACATCCCATTTCCTCTAGTCTCAAAGCCAGACTAAGGGTCTTTCTTTCCCTCAACGACACCATTCATTTTGCCCACATGCCACCGTTTACCACCCTCTCAGCTACGCCAAGAGTTTGCAAGGGCTTCATTTAAATGAGACAGATAAAATGAACTTGGGTAATAATAAAAAGCCTATTACCATACGGCTTACGTTGCCTAAGCAGGGGTCCAGATTGGCACCTGGAAGTTTTCAGAAGTCCCCGAAAGCGTGTAAGTTCACGTCCACTGCTTACAGGACCTGCCCGAAAACCGCGGACTTCTGCAGACGCCAGGCCTCACCTCAGGGCGTCGCGTTTCTCACGCGGCAGCCTCCCCACAGCGGGGCAGGCTGCCCGCCCCGCCACCTCGTGCCCTCCTCACGCTCGCACTCCCGCCCTCACCTCACAGCTGCCCCCGCGGCGCCCTGCTCCGGTCGCCATCCCGGCCCCGCCACAGGCCCCGACCGCCCCGCCATTGCGGCGGCGGGGCGCGCGCTCCCCCCACCCCCTCGAGCCGCACGCCCACCCCGGCGGCGCGGGGCACGCCGGGAGCGGGGCCTGGCGCGCGGCGGAGCCGGTGCGCGCCCTCTCGGAGGACGTTCCCTCCCCCTCCCCCCCGCCGCTCTTACCTCCCGGTCGTCGTCCGAGTCGAGCTCCCCGTCGTCCGTCCCGAACCGAGCCCCGGGGTCCCCCTCGAGCTCCTCTTCCTCCATCTCCTCCTCCTCCTCGTCTTCGTCGTCGTCCTCGTCGCCGCTGGACTCCGAGCGGCTCCGCTCGAACTCGAAGGGGAGGGAGCGCGACCCCGAGCAGCTGGGAGTCCCCTCCATCTCCTGGTCCTCATCGGCCGGGCCCGCGCCTGCTCCATCCCCGCCCGACAGCCCCGAGACCACAGAGCCGGCGTCCACCTCCATGTCCATGGCTCGGGGTGAGGGGCGGGGGCCGGGGCAAACGCGGGACCGTCTGCTGGCCGCCCGCGGGGGACGGCAGGAGCGGCGGTCCGCCAGGAGAGCCCCCCCAGGGCGCGTGCGCGGCGACGGCGCGGGGCACGCCGGGAACTGCAGTTTTAGCGGACATCGGCCCGCGCCACCGCGCATGCGCCGAGACTCGACCGGCTGGTACATTTCATAGCCTGCAGCTTTCCTTTCCGTTTTTTTTTTCACACTTGTCGCTCCTCCAGCTAAGAGCTAAGTGACTCGCTAATGAAGCGCAGGCAAACGTCTAAGTTATCAGGAAAGCGCACCAATCACAAGATAGCAGTGTCGTTCAAAAAAAGGCTTTAATTCTGTAGTATCAACGAATCCGTACTTACCAAACACGAATACAAGAAGCAGTGTTAGAAATACCCGGAAAACCCAGTGACCCAGCCGTCATTAACTTCATTCGGAGCGAGGCCCGCAAGGGCACACAGTCCCAAGGCCGGGAGGGCACCGGTAGCGGCTTATTAACGCCACACCAATCCATTTCTGAACGAGGTTTCTCACATACGCTCACCGCAAGCGCCGCCGAGCTCCGTGATTCACATCCGCACCGTCACTGCACAAAACTACACTTACTTAGTGCCAGGACGCCCGCGGCGCAGCAGCCGCCTCACAACCGCTCCTCCGGACTCATGCCAACCCCGCTGCCATAAAGCGCTGCTGGCGGCGTCGCAAAACGAAGCCGCGAGCGCCTGCGTAGGCAGCGGCAGCAGTACCCGTCCTTTGCCCTGACTGTCGCAAGAGCGTCCGCGCCTGGCGGCGGCTGCCCGCTGCCGGTGAATGGAGGGCGATGCAAGATGGCGGCGCTACCTGAGGAGCCGGCGGAGGTGGCGGCGGTAAAGCCGGACCCTGAGGCGGGGACGCCGCCGCAGCCCCCCGCTGCTCCTGCAGCCGCCGCCGCCGCCGCTCCCGCCGCTCCCCCGGCCGCGGCGGTGGAGGTGGAGGCGGCGGGGAACGGTGGGGAGGCGGCACCCCCTAAGCAGGCGGCACCGGGCCCGGCCGCTTCCCCGGCGGCGCTGGACCGGCAGACGCTCGTGGCCGTGCTGCAGTTCCTGCGGCGCAGCAACCTCCGCGAGTCCGAGGAGATCCTGCGCCGCGAAGCCCGCCTGCTCGGCGACGACCTCGGTGCCGCTGCCCTCAGCCCCGCCGGCGCCGGGCTTCTGGGAGCCCCGGGCGGCGATGGGGACTCCGCCGGCGGCGAGGCGCTGCTCAGCCGGGTCACCGCCGCTGCCGCCATCGCGATAGGAGGCAGTGTCGCCACTGTCGCGTCTTCCAGCCCCGGGGTGGCGGCGGTCGCCGCCGTGCCGCCGGGGAAAGGTGGGGCCCGCGCGGGGACTGCGGGGTCGCTGCGCCGGGCGGGACCCGTGGGTGCTGGGGGGCCCTTGTGCCTCTCGCAGGCGTGGGGCCTCTCCGTGATGCTCGGGCACAAGGGATGGTGTCAGGTCGTGCCTCCCTTGGGGTGGCCCTCCCTGGGGCGGGAGGTGAGAGTGTACCCTGGCCTTTTGGGGGGAGCCCCGGGTGTGTCATTCCCCCCGTACAACTTGAGAAGAGATCGGCATCTCCTGGGGGTGCCCCTCCTCGGAGCAAGGGACCAAAGGTAGGGTTTCTGTGACGCTTGCAGGGAGCACTGTCAAAGTGAGAGGTGCTTCCCCTTGTCTTTGTGTTCCATCTTGACTAACATTGTAACAGGAGGCTGAAGGTTTCCTCTGTAGTTTGAGGTGATGGTCCGAGATGTGGCTGCAGGGATGAGAATGGAGGCCTGATGTACAGGGTGCATTTTGAGGAAGGAGCCATAGGATACTTGTAGAGGAGGCTTCATACATTTCTCGATCAAGTTGCTGGATACTTGAGATGTCCTTTGGATAATTAAAGTCTTAAGTATTTTTAATCAAGGTGTTCTGTGGGGCAGCTTTACAGAATAGTGTCATGGAATTTCAGGAATGTCTTGAGTTCCACTGAATGTATAGTATAAAGTCAGCTTGTTCGTGTTATCACCTGATAGAATTGTTTTTATATAGAAGACAAAGCAATGAAAATGTTTAATGACTGCTATGTAGAACAGAGCTCTTGGACCATTAGCAGATGACAAAAAGTCACTGCCCTATAATGTTGTTTACTGGAAGCAAAATAATTATAGTGGGTATATCTTACAGGCTTAGAAAGATTCTGCTCTTCATTTGAGAGTTTCTAGCCTTAGCAGTAAAGATAACTTATTTTGGTGATGTTAGTGGGTTCTTCCTTTACACTTATAATCTTAGCTGAATTAGGCACTATGTTAAATACCTTATAGGTAACTGTTGGCTGGGAAGGCACAAAAAATGGCTGAAGGTGCTAGGAGAATTGACTGCTGGACTATAATGTGCTACCATCCTCTCACTTGTATTGCTTAGACTCAGTGCTGAAAAAGCACGAGACTTGGTATCATGTTGTGCTCAGAGTGCCTCACTTTACCAATGGAGTTGTTAGCCACTGTATATTTGCTAGCTCTTTCAGGCTGTCTTACAAGCTCTTGTTACATGCTAATGCTTTTGCAGTTGGAGGAGGCGTTGTTGTGGAAGATCAGCCAGATGTGAGTGCAGTATTGTCTGCCTACAATCAACAGGGGGACCCGACGCTGTATGAGGAATACTACAGTGGATTAAAACACTTCATTGAGTGTTCCCTGGACTGTCATCGAGCAGAATTGTCTCAGCTGTTTTATCCTCTCTTTGTGCACATGTACTTGGAATTGGTCTACAATCAACATGAGAGTGAAGCAAAGTCTTTTTTTGAAAGGTAATTTATTTTCATTTTTGCATTTGCATTGTTTTGTGTCTGCTACTTTGATTAAATCTGTAAGCTATAGTAGCATAGGTTTATACGTATATAGAGGTATGTATTATTTTTCTTTGATGTTGAAGAGATTTGGAATCTGAAGTAATGGTGCCATGGATTACAGTAACTGTTCTTGAATCCTTTTCCAAACTCCTATATTAGAAGGATGTTCAAGCTACATGCTTTTGAACTGTCCATGGGCAGATTTTGACCCATCTTTTGGGTAAGCTGATGGTCTCTTTACTGCAAAAGTATCAATGAAGAGATTATGCTTCTTTAGGGAAAGATAATGGGGTCATTTTTTAGCACTGGAAAATTGCACTGAGATGCCAAAGTAACGTATGCTATAAGTATTTGCTGATGTCATAGAATGTATACTGAAATTCAGATGAGATTAAAGGAATTAATTTATGGCTAATCCATAATTTTCTGTGCTCTTACTATGTTTCACTTCCTTATCACTTGAGAAGAAAATTAAATTTTCTTTGTTTTCTAGATTCAGCCCAATTACAAAATATTTCAATCCAAAAGGATAACTTTGTCTCTCTCCAATGTGGTTAGCAAAAATGGTCCTGTAAATAGTTAAAATGTTGCTGTAAATAGTTAAAACATTCCCTGCCGCAATTATTTTATAACATGGTTTGAGTAAAAATGGAAAACTCTAGACATATGTTAGCTATTAGATAATGCAAGTGGAGAGTGAGAAACATAGACACTGTGAAATGTGCCTATTCATATAATGAATCAGATATAAATACATCCAAGTAGTCTTGTGTAATAAAAAATGCCGTGTATTTTATGATACCACAAATTAGGGTTTCATTTCTGTAAATAAACATGTTAGTGTAACTATTTACTTCAGGCAAGAACCCTCTATGTGTATGAAATTCTGTGAGGTTCCATTCTGTGTTCTTTCCATCTTGTTTTTTAACCGTTGAATGCTCTTACACCAGTGACTTGCTGTTTACAGTATCTTCCCCAGGGTATTTTTCAGCAGAAAAATAATCCTGTATGTAGTCAGTAGCTTCCAAAAGGTCCTTACATATATGCTTCATGTTAAAGTAATGTAAATAGGTGTGCACTTAGGAGATAATGTTTTTGTAATAACTCTTTTATCGTATCTTAAATTGTTTCAATAGATTTCATGGGGATCAGGAGTGCTATTACCAGGATGACCTGCGTGTATTATCTAGCTTAACCAAAAAAGAACATATGAAAGGTAATGAGACCATGCTGGATTTCCGAACAAGCAAGTTTGTGCTGCGTATTTCCCGTGACTCTTACCAACTCTTGAAGAGGCATCTTCAGGAAAAGCAGAACAACCAGATCTGGAACATTGTTCAGGAACATCTTTACATTGATATCTTTGATGGAATGCCTCGCAGTAAACAACAGATAGATGCTATGGTTGGAAGCTTGGCTGGGGAGGCAAAACGAGAAGCTAATAAAGCAAAGGTAGGAGGCAAAGAATGTTGCACTTTTGTAATTGAATAATTCTTCCTAGTTTTTCAGGGAGATACCTTAGTATAGACAGACAGTTGTCACTTGAGATCTTAAAGGACAGCATGAACAGAGCAAAGCAAGAGAACTGTACAAATATCTGTTGTTGGCAGGAGTAGAGAGATCAAGATGTGTCACTGTCTGGTAGAAGAAACTGTTGAACCCCTTTGAGAGACAACCTTGTATTCAGTCCACTGAACTAAACTTAAACTAACTCTTGAATGACTCTGTTGTTTTAGAATGGACACCTGACTGTTTGGCTTCCTCTTTTGTACAACAGATGGAATTCTTACTTACTGCCAGTTGTTACTGCAAGGGCTGTTTGTGTAGATCCTGACACTGTAGTACCACAGTACTATACAGATAAATTATGTAAGCTGTAGGGATTCTGCTTTAAGGAAGTGCTAAGAGATGGTGGGAGAACTTACAGTTGTCCAGGTCAGTTGCTGGGCAAAACAGCAGCATATGTACTACCTTTATTATGGGCTAACCAGTAATGTATGCAGTAATATTAAACGTGGCAGTTTTAAAGGGGCGGCTGTATTGCTTGGCCTATTATGTTGAAAAGTTTCCATTAAAAAAATTAGTTTTCAGTAAGAACAGCAATTACTGTTTTGTCTTGTGTGTGTTTTATTGACTTGCAGGTTTTCTTTGGCTTATTGAAAGAACCAGAGTTTGATGTGCCTTTGGATGATGAAGATGAAGAAGGGGAAAATGAGGAAGGAAAGCCAAAGAAGAAAAAACCTAAAAAAGATAGTGTAGGGTCAAAAAGTAAAAAACAAGACCCTAATGCTCCTCCCCAAAACAGGTACCAAGGGAACAATGTGTAGAGAAGTCTTGTTAAATCCAGTCTTGTCATGCCAAATCTGCATCGCCCTTCACATGACATTTTTAGCATTTTGGCCATTTCAGCTGTACACAGCTTTAGCCATAAGACTTCTAAGGGAGGTGATGGAAAGCTTAGCATATAACCCTCTGTCTTTGCCTTTCAAGTCAATCTAGATTTCCCTTGATAAAATTTTACTCAGTTACCCACTAATCTTTTCAGGTCATACCCAGTTATTTATCTTGTTCCACTGCCTGTCTGAAATTCTTAAAGCTGGCTCTTTTTTTCTCATCAGTTAATCCACATAGTCTTTCTTTTTTTTTTTTTTTTTTTTTCTAATTCTTGTTTCGTATTTGAAGTATAGGGTTGCATGCAAAGGTTTCACTTTCTTTGTCTAGATTAACAACATGGAAAGTGCTTTTAGATCATAAAAATCTGTGCTTCTTGTAGAATTCCTCTGCCTGAACTGAAAGACTCTGACAAGCTGGATAAAGTAATGAATATGAAGGAAGCTGCAAGGCGTGTGCGTCTTGGCCCAGAGTGCCTGCCCTCCATCTGTTTCTACACGTTCCTTAATGCTTACCAGGTTGGTAAAAGAAGAGTTTGGGTAATATGGAAAAGGGAATCAAAATTATAAACATCACTCTTAATAAGAAAAGAAGGCTTAACAGCATTGGCAAGGGTTATTGGAGTATTTGGAATAAGTGTTGCAAAGTTTATGTTCAAAAATGTTCAAAATTCTCTTTAAAGACTCCTTAAACGGTATAATTTCCATGTTCCTTGGTTTTGCTCTGATTTTGCCATAATTCCTTCTTTTGCTTTTTGTCTGGGTCCCTAAGTGTATTCTACAGAATGCAGTAGATTTTTTTGCACCAAAATACTGGAAAACAGTACTGTTCTGTCACTATTGACTGCGCTTCATTCATATAGCTTTATTTTTAATGGAGCAAGAATTGATGTGTGTTTATGTCTATCCTAGAATAATTCCCTCTTATTTTTGTAAGTCAGTCAAATTAATTTTCTTATTAGTACTTAGGATTTTGTAATATCTGAAATGCATCATTAAAGATACAAACAATATAAATGGATATTTTGTGTCTAGGGTCTGACTGCAGTGGATATTACAGATGACTCTAGTATGATTGTAGGAGGCTTTGCTGACTCTACTGTCAGAGTGTGGTCCGTGACTCCAAAAAAGCTACGTAGTGTGAAAACAGCAGCAGGTAATTAAGACAATAACACTTAATATGAGCATGTTACTTGTCAGCTGTGTTTTGCATGAACAGAGAAAGATGTCTGTGGCAGGAGAGTTGTCTTCAGCAGTTAGATGCTTTCACTTTGAAGAAACAATACATGCACAGATGTATGATCGCATCTTATATACTACCATTAGAAACATTTTTAAAGGAATGAGAAATATGTTTGTGTACACCTGCTGTGAGGTGGTCAGTGCACGGAACTTGGAACTAGCCATCTTGCTTCTTAACTGGATGGTAACTACAGGGTGTAGTAGACAGTTGGGTTTAGGTGATCTAGGGGAGAGACTAGAGGTACCCTGGGGGAAATTATAGGATTGAACTCTAGAAGGATGGAGGAGAATGTCCTGTGGCTCAACACTTATGCAAATTCATGGAAACCAGGCTTCTTTAATTCTGCTGTTTATGTAACAATGTGTTGTGGTTGAAGCTAGATACCATGCAAACATTTCTTAATCTTGATATTTAACTGAGACGTCATGATGTTCAGCAAACAGTAGCCTACAGACTAAAAGCTATTTTAAGTTGTGTGTAGTGTGCAGCCGTCAAAATATGTGTGTAAAGTGTGTTTGTGGCATATTAACTTCCTGGGAAAAGGCATGAAAATTTGGCATCTCTATCAAGGAGATGTTATTGTGTTTGGAGGCTGAACAATATATATATGAAAAATAACACACATCAGGATTAATTTGTCTTAGCTCAGTGAAGACTTAAAGAATGACTCTTTATGTAAAGCACTATTTTCACTTTTTACAATGGTAAAAAATATTTTAAATGCCATTGTATATTTCAAATTTATCAATTCCTAGGTACTTTGTCATGTTCACATACTTGCCTCTTTTAGAGAGAATATTATTGGTTTTTCTGTTCGTGGCATTTATCTTTGAACTTCTAACAGTTATTATGATACATGAACTTTGAAATATTGCAGACCTCAGTCTCATCGACAAAGAATCAGACGATGTATTGGAGAGGATCATGGATGAGAAAACAGCAAGTGAGTTGAAGATTTTATATGGTCACAGTGGACCTGTCTATGGCACCAGCTTCAGTCCTGATAGGTAAAATAAGTTTACAAGCTAACCAGCTTGCTTGTCTTGAGTTCTAATTGCATGCTACTGAATGCAAACGTGTTCTTAATGCAGCTTTTTCCAGAAGGTTAAAGCAATTGTTTACGCAGTTTATAAGAAACTGTGTGTGAGCATAAATGCTCCTTATGCTCGGGTTGTTGGGCACTGTCAGCTATTACTGAAATCAACTGGAGCTGAGGATGCCAGCAGCTTTTTTGAGGTTCAGGACTTAGATGGCAAAATAGGCCATTTTTTTTGCAAACTGTAGTTTAAACTGGGTTTTAACTGAATTGTAGAGAGGAAAATACTGCAGCATTGATTTCACTTATAGTAATGCAAAACATAAAACCAGTCTGAGTAGCATATCATTGCACTCCTTCAAGTTTCTCATATTCTATTGAGACTTTATTTTGAAAATGTATGGAATAGTGTCTTTAAAATAAGAGATTTAAAACCATTATGTAATTATGAGAGTGTGGACAGTAGAAAGGAGGTTTAAATTACTAATGTTTTGCTTTTGCATGTGTCTAGTAAGGAAACATCCATCACAGAAACACAGCTGAGAAGTAAACTTTGTGTGGAACGTGAATATAGTCTATAATTATGGACTGAGAATGTGAACATGATATGAATTCTCTTTCAGGGAATCCTGGCATTTCGTTTAGACATATTAAAAGATTTTTTTTTTTTTTTAAAGTAACATAGCATAGCAATTTATTAGTAATTTTTTCCTGTAACTGGAATTCCTGAGTAAAGACCAGCTCTGTGGGATTTTTTTGTGTGTTGGGTTTTGTTTTTCCTCCCCTTGGTATTGCTGTAGGTATCATCAGAATTAGTTATCAAAATGCAATTGTCTCTCTTTTCCATAAGGGCCTGGGATTGTTTGAATTGGTTATTGTTGCTTACCCCTCCAAAATGCTGATTTATATGTGACATGCTAAACAGATGCTGTTCAGTGGACAGTTTTTCTTACCATAGACATCTCTCAGTATTTATGCAATGGTTATACAGCCTGTGTGTAAGTTTGATATGTAATATGCTATGTTTTCTCCTGTGACAGGAACTATCTGTTGTCCTGTTCTGAGGATGGCACTGTCAGATTGTGGAGTCTCCAAACATTCACATGTTTGGTGGGATATAAAGGACACAACTATCCAGTATGGGATACACAATTCTCCCCTTATGGTTATTACTTTGTGTCAGGCGGACACGACAGAGTGGCTCGGTAAGAAACTGGATGGGTTTTTTACTTGTCTGGGTCAGTTTGTAGTGGATTAACCCTGAAAGTGATTAGCTGATGGACTCTAGCCTACCCTATTACTGGAAATAAATTTTATTTCATGTCAATTAAAATACTGAACAAATGTTTTAATTAGTCTTTTTTTTCCTTTTCAACACACATCAGATTATCTGACGACTAAAGAGATGGTGTCCTCTTATGTGATTATCTGATTGGCAGTATTCTTTTCCAGTTGTTTAACAACTTGACAGAACAGTCTTTATTTCTTCCTTCTGAAAAGTATACTTTTCCAAAACAGATCCTGCTAATTCAATAAACTGGCCAGTAAGAAACCACTGCATAATTAATTACTTTTATTCCTCATGGTGCAACAGGTCATAGAATCACAGAATGGTTTGGGTTGGAAGGGACCTCCAAAGATCATTTAGTCCAACCCCCCTGCAATGAGCAGGGACATCTTCAACTAGATCAGGTTGCTCAGAGCCCCGTCCAACTTGACCTTGAATGTTTCCAGGGATGGGGCATCTACCACCTCTCTGGGGAACCTGTTCCAGCATTTCACCACCCTCACTGTAAAAAAATTTCCTCTCTATATCCAGTCTAAACCTACCCTCTTTTAGAAGTTTAAAACCATTTCCCCTTGTCCTATTGCAACAGGCCCTGCTAAAAAGTTTGTCACTTTCTTATAAGCCCCCTTTAAGTACTGAATGGCTGCAGTAAGGACTCCCTAGAGCCTTGTCTTCTCCAGGCTGAACAACACCAGCTCTCTCAGCCTTTCTTCATAGGAGGGGTGTTCCATCGCTCAGATGATTTTTGTGCCCCTCCTCTGGACCTGCTCTAACAGGTACAGATACTGAACTTAATTTGGGTTCTTTTTATTAATAAAGCTTTTCTTTTCAGTCTGTGGGCAACAGATCACTACCAGCCTTTACGGATATTTGCTGGCCATCTTGCTGATGTGACATGTACCCGATTTCATCCAAACTCCAACTATATTGCCACGGGCTCAGCAGACAGGACTATACGGCTCTGGGATGTTTTGAATGGGAATTGTGTAAGAATATTCACTGGACATAAGGTAAAGGCATATCACTCATGGTGTGAAAGTGGTTTTATTTCTGCGATGAGATTCTGAAGAGTAGTGTTGAGAATGAATACAGCTTGACTGATTGCTTGTGAGTAGACTTAATTAACTTGTTTGGTCCTCCCCAAATGTCTGTTTTAGGGACCAATTCATTCATTGGCATTTTCTCCTAATGGACGATTCCTGGCTACTGGAGCAACAGATGGAAGAGTTCTACTGTGGGATATTGGACATGGCTTGATGGTTGGAGAATTGAAAGGGCACACTGACACTATCTATGCACTCAGATTCAGTAGAGATGGGGAAATTTTAGCATCAGGTAAAATTCACTGGAAACAGTGAAATTTCTGTTGTGTTCCATAAGTCTGAAGAGGAATGATATAATTGGTTCCTTAAATTGAGGAAGACAAAGTAGAATCACTTGCTTAGCAAAAGCAGCAACTTATAACTGTGAGTACTTCACTGCGAGTACTTCACTGGACTGTAAAGTGTGACCCCTCACTCTTCCAGGAACTGAAGGAAAGGTTTTATGCAGTTAGATGGTAGCGAAGGCTGGGATCTGTGTTGAATCTGAAGTTAGAAATAACTCTAGGGCAGACAAGAAATGGCTGGACTAGAGAGGTGCAGGATACTGGAATGGGACTGGGAAATGCAGCAGGACTAAAAAGAAGAGAGCGGAAGGGACAGAAAGGAATATGAGTTATCCACACCCTTACTATTTTTTCATGGTAGATTTTTGATATAGAATAACCATCAGGTCTATGAGCAGCAGAACTTGTGAAGCCTACTTGTTTTTCCTGCCTGTCCACATGGATTCTCTGGTGTCTAATACAGCAGAGCTCCTTTGCCAGTTTTCCCTTCATGGAGGCACAAAGTTTTGTCTCTCCATCTTTAGTGAACTGTTTTCTTAAAATGTATAGGAATTTAATGAATTTGAAACGTGTTCTGTTCTGTCAAATGGTTGAAATTAGCCAATAAGTTCAAGTTACTGACAGAAGGAACGATGGACACTGTAATTGCATCAGGGTAATTTCCTCATGAAACCTGGCTAGAGATGTTCTAGATTTATTTAGTAGTATGTTCCTAAATGCAGTGCAGTGAGAATCCTCGGTAAACCACTACTGCAGGAGTGAAAGCTAACAGACAGGGTACAGGTTTGATCCATCCTGCTTGGTGGTTACTTCAATTTATCTACCAATGCTCCATTGAAAGCACAGGCCACTGGGCCTGTAAAATTCTGTCTTCCCTGTATCAAACAAACTGTTATTATGTGACTTAGAATCATAAACATTTCCTGAAATTGGCATCTAGCCCACAGGATGGTCCTGATTTTTCAGTGCTAGGTGATATAATCCAAACCCAAGTGTTTCGAGAGAGTAGTTCGTTGTGCTTTATGTACAAGGCATTCAGGTTAGGTTACAGGAAAGCTGAAATCCTGGTAACTTTTATGAATGCATTCAGTATGTTAGAGGCTTGTTGAAGTCCGTTTCCTTGCAGGATGAGGGCATAAGTCTACAGTTACGAGCAAAACTACTTTTTGAGCTTTAATTTCTGTTAACTTGCTCCCCAATAACTTTTTTATATACCTTTTTTATTAACAAAAGAAAAGACTTTAAACTGTTGTTCTTTTTAGGTTCAATGGATAACACAGTTCGTCTGTGGGATGCTGTGAAGGCATTTGAAGATTTAGAAACCGATGACTTTACTACAGCCACTGGACATATAAACTTGCCTGAAAACTCACAGGACTTGTTACTAGGTACATACATGACCAAATCAACCCCGGTTGTACACCTCCATTTTACACGCAGAAACTTGCTGCTGGCTGCAGGAGCCTACAGTTCACAGTAAATCGGGAAGCTGTAAGACTGACTGTGCCGTCATTGCAGTAGTGACCTCATATGTGAGATGAAGAGGAGCGTCTTGTACAGGTGGATCCCACTAGTCTGTTGCAGGAAAAATGAAACTATGTAAACTAATGCAAGCAGCGTTTTTCAGTTCTGCTATTTCATATTTATCCACAGTTTGAAAATGCTGGAGATTGACAAGACATCGTGGCTGTAAAAGAAGGAATTGTTCATGGTGCTTTTGATAAAAATATATATATATGTATATGAAAATGGCTGTCTCCTCTCAGAGATGGTATTGAGCTCTGCTGAAACTTGTGGAAAGTTAACAGCCTTGGTATGTGTTCTCAAATGATTTTTTTTTTAAAGCACTTAATTTATGGTTAGCAAATGTTTAATCAATCTCAAACACAAGCAAAAACTGGTCAGTTTCAGAAAAGAATGTAGTTTAATTCACTATAGCCTGGGCTGGGCAACAGGTATGGTAAGAGTATCACAGCAACAAACAGGGCATTGAAAGAGTAGGTCCAACAGGCAGAGGCTTGTGGGGAACTGCCATGAAGTTGTGTGTGTGGGTTTTATGCATCCAAGTACTAAGTCCTGAAAAGATTTCAAACTCCTTTGTTCTGAGGTACTGGAAATGCAGATCTTGTTACTCTGTTTTCACAGGTAGCCAATGCTGTAAGTGTGATAAGCAACCAGAAGTGCAATGTGAACTTTATTTACTTTCATACTTTATTGTATGAAGAAGAAAAAAAAAGGGACTGAGGCACAACTGAAATACCCATTATTAAAAAAGTGGACTTAAAACCTTCTATGTTGTATTAGATCTAGAAGAACTTTAAAAACCTGCATCCTTTGTGCATAAGGTTTAACTTATCAAAATGTAAAACTAGCCGAGAAATTGAAATACTATTGCAGAGTAAAAGGATTATTCTGTCCTAACTGTATTATCAGTTTGCTTCTGAAAGGCCAGCTTGTCTGCTGAAGTGACAATTTCTACCCACAGAAACATTGTACCCTAGTAAGTCCTCCTGGACAACCAATAAAGCTCAGTGCTTTATTTCTAATGAAGAGCAAAACATGCAAAACACTGGGAAGTATAACTTCTTTCTGGGTCTTTGAACAGAAAACACCACCACCAAAGGACAGGCCCAGTTCAGTGTGGTTTTGGGTTTGTTTTGTTTTAGGGTTTTTGTCTTTTTTTTTTTTTTTTTTTGGTTGTATGTGGGTTTTTTGGTTTGGTTTTTTTTTTTTTCCCCAAATCTCTTACAAGTTGTATACAGGGAAATCTGTTTTGTGTTCCTCATTACTTTCCAGTAAGGGCTTGGACACTTGAACAATCTGCTGGCTCTCTAGTGAAAATAAAAACAAGACTTGACATTTCTAAGGTAAAGTAAATAGAGAACTACCTCCCCTCTCATCCCTTCTCTGACTCTAACTCGTGGAGTAAAGGTATATTACAAGCATTATACATCAAAATAAAGGGTGAAAAAGTCATTAGGAAGCTCACCTGGAAATTTTCTTTAAGAAAAAAGGTTAAAACTACATTATGCATTTTTTTTGTGTAATGGTACCTCAACAAAATTTCCTAGCTCTCAATGTGACTAGTTGGATTTAAGTACAGTTATGGTGAATCAAACAAATTACCTAAAACAAAGCATGTACAGCTTAAAGAAAACACTGCCACATTCTGCCTTTGTATTTTGTACAGTTTTATACTTTTGATATTATAATAAATACTAAAACCACACAGCTTGTGTTCGTATGTTACAAGAAGGTATTTTCTTCCCTTGATGGCTGCAATGGAAACAAGACCAGTGCTTGTAGCTGTGAGCACTCTGCTAAGAGAAACAAAGTAATTCAGAAAAGGTTAAGTTGATGACCAGCCATTTCACCTAAATCTCGTTCAGCTAATTAGATCTATTACACTGTTACAACAACTATTATTCATCTGGAAAGTTGTATACAGCAGAGGCCATTTATGCAAACAAACTCATAGGAGAGGAAGACCACTAGGTTTATTCAGAAGGCCCAGCATGTACAAAGGGCTTGAAGAATACATAGGCTACAGTAAGAGAGCACAAAGACCCTGTAATTTATCTCTCCTTTTTTTACAGCAACCATGCCTACCTCCTGCTGCCCTCTGTTTGGGAAGTATATTTGCATGCATTAGCATCAGAAGTCCCAGGTTCAACCCCTGCTGCTGGCACCCTTCTAAGCAGCACTGTGCCATATAATCACATTCATGCATCAGCACTAATGTGATGTTTTTAAGGAAGGTACTGAGTTTTAACTGAGATATAGAAAGACAATGTGAAGGATATGATAGACAAGTTTTAGCGTTGGGCAGGGAGGGAGCTGCATATATCTAATTGTGGTAGGAACACCTCATTTATTAAGAGGCTATGTCCAGGAAAAATAAGCACTGAACTACTTAAGTCACTGTTTATGAACATGCAGAGTTTTAAGAACTTAACATCAGCAAAGTAAGCCATTTTCTTTCTGGCAATTACCTCTGCAAGAGAGGCCAGTAACAGAAAGAGCTCAAATACCATAATTTGATCAGTCTATTTTGGGAGGTTTTTCCATCAAAACCAAACATGTCCTATGCAAAATATGGACAACAGAGGCAGAAGTTGTAATCTGCATTGTATTAATAATAGTGAAGAAGTCACTGTTTCTATAAGTTACTAGCTTGGAATGCAAAAAACAGGAGCAACTGGGTAACTGCAAACCATGTAAGCTTACTGTTTCCCACTATGACAGGGAAGCGTGGAGATGCTTTGATCAGCTGTAACCTCTGTGCCAGTATTATAGTCATGCTGCTGCGGACTTTCCTAGGTTACTAACAGGTGCGCAGAACACTTTAGGATGTGTTAGAAGAGAAGAGTTTAGTTAAGATAGTAATGACAGGAATCAGCTACTCCCATCTCCACTACAAATAACTATTTTTGACAGAGGAAAAAAAAAAAGCCAAGTCCGACATTTATGCTGTTTTGCACCATTTCATATTTCCAATAAAACAAGTAATTATTTATATTTTATTAGCCACAACAAGTCATCAGCTTGCATTACACTGACACAGACTGGAGGTTTGGACATGCCAGCAACCTGCCAAGAGAAGAGAGATCAAACATAGCAAGTCTTGCACAGTGGCACTAGTAACTGAGCATTCCCCTTCCCCAAACAGTTTTAGTTACGAGGAGGCACATTTCAGTACACCCAGGAAGAAATGACTGATGTCCCCTTAACACACAACAATGCTCAAGCTTTTTGTTTTCTACCCCTTTTTGCAGACTATGAGGACAACCCATAGTTTTTTTTCAAAATGCCACTTCAGCTGAAATTTTGTATTTGAAAGTGACTTGAGAATTTTGTAACACTTGGTTGTTGCTACACAAGAACAAGTCCAGTCACTCCTATATGGACCTTGCATAATCAGGGGTGCAATATATACAGTTCCACTGTAGGGTGCTCCTTTACTCTGTTCAAAGGAAGGTTTTAACAGACTGCATTGATCTGTGCTTGGAATCCTCTAATACAACTAAGAAATACTTCTTTATTATTTCAATAACCTGCAAAGCAACAGTTATCCCTGTTTTACAGCAAAAGGGCAGACCAGAGGCACCCAATAGTTGTAGGCAAGGTTTGATGTACCTAGCTGCAACATCCTTCCACTCCTCCCTCCTTGCTTACTCTTCCTCCCTGCATGCTGTCCCTAGTCCCATTTACCATGTCAGAAGAACAAACAGAATACCAGTATCCCATACATTCTGCAACCCGCTTTAACAACCTACTTCATTCAGAATGCCCCCAAATAAGCTGATGCTATAGTTTAGTTGAGATTTCAAATGATAAATACAAAGTTCACATGCCTGTATTTCTCTCTCTCTAATTACACTGTATTATTAGCAACTTGTCCTTTGTCACTCTTTCTTCCTGGGCTGGCATTGAAGCATTTTGGTCCCAGAAGAACACCAGCCACTTACCATTTACTTATCTGCCACAGCAGGAGTTTTCTTTTTAGGTCTAAGCTTGAAATACAAGATGAGCATTGCAATACTGGTGTATGTTGCTATTACATACTGGAAAACATAAAAGTTAAGTTTAGTTTCAGTCTAAAACCCAGAAAACACCATAATACTAGACTACAAAACTTAAAATACGTAATACATACATTCCTTCTGCCTGTGATGGTATAGGAATTGAAGTACTTCTGAAATCCAGTGAACTGGTGTTGGGATCCTGAGTCATGGCCAGCCATGGCTGCTTGTCCTAACGAGCAATACAGGACAGTTAACAAATTTAAGTCAGCTGGACAGGATCAATAGAAAAATCAAACTAATGTCTACACTGAACTTAATTCCATTGTCAGCTATTAAATCCGCTTTCAGCACATTCAACAGACAGTTGGACATTCAACATACGGAAGGAGCAGACGCATTCAGAACACTCTATCTTAACGTACAAAATAGGTGTCAAAAGCAGATAAGCAAATGAGGGGTTCCGAAGGGAAAAACATTTATGATTTTCAAAGTTCATTCAACTCAGTTTAAACATGAAAAAAGATATCAGGATTATGATGATAATAAAAGGGAAAATTCCTCAAAGCACTTATAAAGAACAGACCTGCCAGTCCTGCCTACACAACCTTTCAACACAGGCAAATTTATACCAATTGTTCAGGAATCTGCAATACCTAATTAAGATAAATCTTCACTAGTTCAGCTAAGAAGCAGCTTCAATTACATACTCAAAAACTTGGTGACAAGATTCAGACTAGACTACTACTCTGTTTTGTGATTCAAAATGCTGCTTTACAACTTTTATACCATATTAGAGTGCAAGTTGTTAGTAAGAACTGCCCTGCTCTCAGCTGCATGTTTCTATTGCATCTTACTTGCCCACTGTAGTATTCACAGGTCTAGATGAAAATATACTTCCCCTCCCCCCCCCCCTTATTTTTCAGCTAGATCACCAAGTTACTTGAGCCAGCTACAAAGCCTCAGAAGTGCTTTCACAGGAACAACAAAAACACCAAGTACACGAGGGCACACTTTTGTATTTTGTCTGTGTCTGGACCAAAGTTTCAGATCTACTGTAAGAAGTTCATTAACACAAAAGCCTGGCATGGCTACAGTAGCATACTTGCAGATTCCCTGAATGGTTCAGTTTGGCACCTCTGGAGATCGCATAGTCCAACCCCAACCTGCTCAAAGCAGGGGCAGCTACAGCAGGTCACTCAGGAACACGTCCAGTCAGCTTTTTAGTATCTTCAGAGAGGGAGACTCCACAACTGCTCTGGGGAGCCTGTTCCAGTATTTGGTCACCCTTACAATAAAAGGGTTTTTCTTTTTAATGTTTAGAGATATATTTTTCTTATGTTTAAGACAAACATTTGTTGTTTATCTTGTAACTCACCCCAGAAGAGGCACACATGCCATACAGTTACCTAAACCAGGCAGATGCTGTAGCCACCAGTACCGCAGAAGAGGAGGGATACAGGAAACTTCTACAGCAGGTGCTATGTTCACGAACACAGCTCTTATACAAACCCAATCTAGTAACGTACCTCTCCGGTGTATAATCAAGTAGGCATACCTGTAACTGGATTGACTATACAATAGCTAAAAATCTTAATGAAACAAACCCCCTGAACATCTGCCGTATGCGACTTGGAAAGCCAAGGTCGCCTTTTCTCATGCCTGACCGATGCAAAAGCCTGGAGAAGAGTCACTGCGTCCTTCCGAGGACGGCTCAGAGCCCAGACACCACAGCACGAGTTTTCTTTTTCGGAAGAGCCCGGTGCCCTTGCCAGGCGCGGCCCGCCCCGCCGGCTGCCCTGACACCGGGCACCGCCGGCTGCCGCGCTCGCCCCAGCCCCGCGCAGAAGCCGGGCCCATCTCGCCGGCGCAGACAGCCGCGACCCCGGCGCTCCCTCGCCTCAGCTCGCGTCGGGCCGCGGGAAGGGACGCGGCGGCGCCTGGCCCTCGGAGGGGAGCGACGCCGCGGCTGAAGGTCGCGGGCGCCCCAGAGCACAGACGCGGCTCGGCGCCGCAGACAGCCGCTCTCCCGCCCGGCGGCGCAGCCCTACAGGAAGAGGCGCGGGCAAAAGTCCGCAACCGAGGCGGGCACACTCCGCCGCGGAGCGCCCAGGCTTACCTCAGCCGCCGCCGTCCCACCGCCGCCGCCGTCCCGCCGCCGCGCTCTGCCCTTCGCCAGCGCCCTCCCACAAAATGGCGGCCGCCGAGCGCCGCGCGCAGCCACCGCGGGCCGCGCGGATTGGCTTACACCCCCCTCCCGGCGAGCGGGTTCTCTCCGCCCCCGAGCTTCTGGTTGGCTGAGAAGCAGGTCGCCGCTTCCGCTTGCCCGTTCCCCTTTGCCCGCTGTACTGCTTCCGGCCGGCTCGTCGTGCTGCACGCGTGCGGTTCCCGGTCCCGCTCCCCCATCCCGGGCTCCCCCCGGCAGCGGCCCGGGGCCCGGCGGCAGCCAGAGAGGGGCTGCGGGGGCCAGAGCGACAGCGGCCGGGGCAGGTAAGGCCCCTGCGGGCAGAGCTCCTGCCTTGCCTGGTGCAGGCGTGGCCGGTGCAGCCGGCTCGGTTACCGGCCGTGGAAGGCGTCTCTGTTGCTCAGCGAGCCCTTTGACGAAGCGTGCCTTGATAAACTTTAATTTTCTTACGCGCTTTCACGTTTAAAGGAGTTTTATATGTCTAACGGACTGCTTTAAATTTGACAACATGGCGTTTCAGTGCTAATTTCTGTAGAAAGACCGTTGACTAAAGTCATAAATAGCATGTGAATCGTGACCTAATAAGTAAGCTGGTGTTTACTGTTTGAAACGTAGTAATGTTAAACGTATCTATTAAATATGTATAGAGAGGTACGGCTTACACAAAGATGTATCAAGTTATGTTAACCTTTAAGGGTGGTGTCCAAAAAGTAAACATCCAGACCAAGCTTACTTAGCATTTCACTCACAACTTTCTCCTTGATGACTGAAGCTGGTAATTTCACCTTGTCCACTGAATATAATAAAGATCTGTTCAGGTAACTTATGGTTAAAGCAGTTTTATGAGTATCTATGTGGTGCATCTGCCTTAAAAAATTATTACTCTAGTAGAATTGGGCAATAGTAAAAAGTGTTAGGGATGCACATATTTAGATGTACCATTGCAACACTTCAGTGTAGTCAAATGTTAAGTACATTTGGACGTGAGTTTTTGTTTTGTCACTGACTAACTGTAAAGTAGCCATCTGAATGATTTCTTAGTTTGGGGTAGTTCACTCTTATGTCTCTTCAGTGTTTGTGAGGAACAAGTGTAACAACTGCACATTTAATCTCTGTGTCGTCGTTTGTCCTATAGAAGTGCAAGTATGGCATCCCTGGAAGAAAACTTTCCTCGAGGGGGCATCCAGAAAAAACCCACAGAGGGAAAAACACCGAACCCAAAGTTAGAGCGGGACAACTTGTTTGATGTATGTTGTTTGCGTGTTCTTGATTAACTCTTCTCAGGGTTCTTCCGCTGTCAGAATATGACCTGCAATCCTTCCTATCCCTTACTTCTATAGTAAACTGTAGAAGGGACTTCCAGAAAGAGGTAACTGCTGACATCCACCTTTATCCTGATCTCTTAAAGGTCCCTGATGTCTGATGCATGTTGCATGTGATGACAGAAAAAGTTCAATCAAAATTATCGATCAGGCTTTAACTTTTAAACTTCCCACAAGCATCTTATTCCCGAGGTGCTTGTGTAGTGAGGCTGGTGTTAGTGGATATAGACTGAGTTTGATCTTTCTTTTTCTGTTAGTAGAATGTGGTGCAAATCATTTGCACCATTCTTTTCCATTCCCAAGATTCACAGTTTTATAAATTATCAGCCTCAGCCCAAAGGAGATATTTTGGAAGACTTGCATGTAGACATATAGCAGTTAGCAAGGTTGTTCTCTTTTTTCTCTGATCCTAGGATTTTCTTCTAATTTTATTTCTGGCAACAGAGTTCTGCCTTAGTGCAAAGTTCATCTCTTTATCCACTTTTATTTTTTACCTTCTCTGCTTATAATCTGCTTTAGGTTCACCATGAAGAACAATCCCAGAAAAGAAGAAGAAGCCAGAGTGTTCAAGGAAAGCAGAAAAAGTTCAAGGCAGACAATATAGCCACTGCTAAAGACAGTGTTGTAAATATTGAACCACTCACAATTGAGGTTTGTGGATAAATGTTTTTATTTTGTGTGCCCCCCTCTTCTGGGCTGTGTAAAAATGACATGTTCTTCCTCACTAAACCTGTAAAATATATCAGTGATTTGGGACAAAAATGTGTTTACCACCTTTATCACTGACTTGCCAAGATATCCACAGTATGCTATTCTTCCTGCTTTCCCAGGCGCTCTGTGAGGGGATGCTGGTCCTTGGTTGTATAAAAGAGGTCAGTGACTACGAGCTAGTCATCAGCTTGCCCAATGGACTTTCAGGATTTGTGCCGGTCACACAGATCAGCGATGCCTACAGCAAACTGCTGAGCAAAGAGGTGGCCCAAGGAGAACTCCTGGAGGTGAGACCTTGGACTGAGGCTGTGATTTGTGCCTGGAAGCTAGGGGGTGTTCATAATATCTCAGAACCACTGCTGAGGTCTTGCTTAGGAGCCTGGTTTCTAGTGTCTTGCAGCTGACTTGAATATGATCACCTGCAGTGCCTTAGCTTTGGCTAAATAGTCCTTGAACTTCGTAGACAGCCTGTTGAACATGAAGAGATTTGTGTTTCCTATTTGCTGCTGAAGCTAAATACTTATTCCTGGCTGTAGGCAACGATGGCAGGAAGTTAGGGAAATGGTTGGAAAATGATGTGAGCGTGCAAGTGTTTTTCAGGGGCATGGGGAGTAGCACAGTCCTTGCAGTTTAATTGTGTGTTGACGTGTGCAACATGCTACTGCGTAGTGCTAATGTAGACTGACATTGCTTTGGAACTGGCTTTTCGAAGCAAACTTTGCAATTTCCTGATAATGCTGATTGCTAGAAAGAAAAAGGATGGAGTAACCTGTTACCCTGTCTCTCTGGTGTCAGCACTTCAAAAGTTTTCCCAAGGTGGTGTGGAGTGTGGGACCTGCCAGGTACAGTGGCCTTTTGGTGGTGGTGTTTTTCTCTGTTAAGGAGGGAGGTGAGGTTAGGGTCATTGTTGGCTCTATACATGTTTCCTTGGCTGCAGCCTTCTGACTCCAGCCCACACAGTATTCCTTTTTAAGCAAAGCGTACCAGTCTTGCTAACATTGCATAGTGTCATCCCTGCCTCTGTACTGAGATCATGGTGTTTGTGGCATTTCCTGTCTCTTATTGTAGGGTTGACAGAGAAACAAGACTTTACTATGGGATTTTGATTTCAAAAGCTACTTCAGTAACAAATTCTGGCTGCCTTATATTATTTAATATTGTAAAATTTGTATGTTTCTCTCTTGATCATCTTGCTGGGCAGGACTTGAATTCGCTCTCGGACATGTATTCTCCAGGGATGCTCGTCAGGTGCATTGTGACCAGTGTTGAGAAAAGTGCTGATGGACGTCGGAGTATCAAATTATCAATTGACCCCAAGAAGGTCAATAAGGGTCTGAACGCTTCAGCACTAGCATCAGGCATGGTACGTGTTCTGGGTCTGTCACAGCCTCTGTAGGCTTTGGAGGTGCTTCTTGCACAGTGCATGGGAGAACATTTCAGTTTGTCCTTGCATGGGATCAGACCAGAATGTAGAGCTGCTCCCACCATGGAAGAGACCTGGGAGGAGAGGGCAGTATTGGGTCTTGGCTCCAGGCTATCACTCATGAAATCCATTCACCCAGTTCTGTTTTGATATGGACAAGTTATTTAATGATTTCTTTCTGGGTAGGTTTCTTTGTTATTTAACATGCCTTGCAGAGGTGCTTAGTTGTTTAGTTTTTGTCTTTCCAGCTGTATGATTGTAGGCATGTGCCTGCAATTAGACCACCTGCTGTTTTTGAGCATCCCAGTATTTTTTCCCTACCGGTTTCTGAAGTCCATACATGCATAGTTGGATAAGGGTAGAGTTGAGACCTCACTGCTAGATGAGCTGTGTAATAAGAAAGAATGTAGTGTTCTTTCTGCTGCTCTGGAGAGCTTAGTGCTCTGTCCTTATGAAACAAGTGAGTACTTGGGTGGGGAATCTTACCAGATGTGCATTCTTTGAAGACCCAGCAGTTTCATCACGTTACTGAATTGCAGTGCTTCCTTCCCAACAGCTGCTCTCTGGTTTTGTGTCTAGTGTGGAGGACCATGGCTACCTCATTGATATTGGAGTCAGTGGGACTCATGCTTTCCTGCCTCGTCAGAAAGCCCAAAATTACATCAAAGCAGTCAAGAGAGGTAAGAAGCAGTGCAGGAGGAGCTGCTGGGGTTAAAACAGAGGTGGAGAATGAGAGAGATTAAAGCTTGTCTTATCTGTGGTGTTAGTGCACCTCAGTGAGATTGGGTCAAAGTGGAGTCTTTGCGAGTTGCTGAAAACAGCAGTTTTGTGGCTGGTCTGCAGCAAACCGTTGGATTTCAGCCTGCTTTCTGTAAAAGTTTTGGAAAGATCAGAAGGGAATCCCTGAGTGTTCCTGGTGGAGGTTTTATGCTGTGACTTGTCTTTGTAGGGCCTGACTTGAAAATAGGCCAGAACCTGAACTGTATCATTGTGGAAGTAAAGAACGAGGGAAGAGTGGTCCGTTTGTCTGTTGATCGATCAGAGGTTGCTGCATCCCTTGCAACAGAGCGACAGAACTGGACACTCTCCAATTTATTGCCAGGGCTGGTGGTGAAAGCTCGAGTGCAAAAGGTAAACTCTAGTTTGGGTTTGTTTTGGGGGTTTTTTGGGTTTTTTTATGAGCCTTGCTGAAGGCAGGGAGACAGGTGAAGTAGAGGTGGAGGTTTATGCCCTGGAAAATTTTGTGCTTGGGCTCAACTACTTTACAGTAGACACTCCCTTCACTTCATTCACCTGAAGTCTGATCTCTGTCCTGGTTGTAATGCCACGAGTATAAAGGCTTCAGCCTGAAGTTGGTGTTGAAGCTTGAAGTGGAACAGGATCCATTTTGTGCTTCTCTGGCCTTTACCTAGATAAAGTATTCAACAGGTTAGCAGTAGTTTTCAGAGTATGCACAGCATTATCAAAAAACTAAAGGATTATTTTTGCAAAACAATGTAGAAAGCAGAATTGTTAGTGGTTTTGCTGTCTCTTGTGATGCACTTGTTGATCAGCACTGACATTTTGTGAAATGTGTGAATTGCTCTCTGAGCTGCAGGAAAACAGTGCAAATTTTTTCTGGCATCTTTTCCTTCCGCTTCCTAGGTGGTCCCACTTGGGATGAAACTGAGCTTTCTGTCTTCCTTTACTGGCATTGTAGATTTCATGCACATGGACCCAGAGAAATCCATGAACTATTCTCCAGATCAAGTGGTAAGGAGAGTGAAGGATGGCTGGAGTTGGCATGTCGCTTACAGCGTCTCTTATCTTCTCCAATGTTTCCGTGGAATAATCTCTGAAATCTTACTGACAATAGCTGTCTTTCTCATCTTTTTTTTTTGAATTATTATCATGGCTGCTTTAGAGCTGTAAAGAGCAAAGCTGTTCCGGGGGTAATGGAAGACTTATTTGGGAAGCATGAGAGACTTGCAAGGGATAGAAAAATTACTTGCGCAGTCATGTTCTCCTCACTGTATTGGTACTAGTCTAGTCTGTAAACAACAGACAAAAGCAAAAATGCCTCATCTTTGAAGCTGTTAGAACTGAAGTGATGTCTTAGTAGTAATAATGGAAAGTGCTTGTACATGGACAAAGAGTTCAGGTACCAAGCATAATGTCTAAAAACATGAGTAATGTGCCTTTCTCCTCTTTTGTTTACAAATTTGTGTTTAATGACTGTACTGTCTTCTCCCAGCTGAAAGCATGCATCCTCTCTATCCACCCCACCTCCAAGGTGGTGCGGCTTACTCTAAGGCAGGCCTTCCTCTGCCCTGGGGGATCGGCAGACCAGCTCTCCAATGATCGCATGGGGGCAGTGGTGGAGGAGTCAACAGTGAAAGCTTTCTACAAGCAGTTCGGTGCTGTCTTTGAGCTTGATGATGGCACTCTTGCATTTGCACGGGTGAGTACCAGGGCGGTGAGGCAAGTCCTCCATAGCTATCTTAGCCTCCTGGGGAAGAAGGCTAGGAGGTGGTTTTATTTTCTACCTTTATGCTCTTTGTGAGACAAATACAACAAAATTAAGACAATGTGGAAGGTATTTGCCAAATCATACATACCCTTGTTCAGGTTGGAATATAGGAGGGTTGTTGTGGAAGAACTGGTGAAACCTGCTGCACAGAGAGAGTATGTTAGCAGAACAATTTTGTCAGATGCTACCACTTCAACCTAGGTCTATATCAGTGCTTCCATTTTCCAAACACTAAATTTTAATTTGTTTTTTTCTAGTTGAAACATCTTTCAAAAACCAGAAAATCCTTTAAACCTGGGGCATTTAAGACAGGATGCAAACATAAATGTCGGATCATTGACTACAGCCTGATGGATGAGATGTGTATTGTATCTCTGAAATAGTAAGTTTCATAGACTCTTCCAGAAAATTGATTGAAGGATTAGAGGGGTGTGGTTGAGAGTGGAAAATGCTACATTGCTTTGCTGGACTGGAACTTGCCATTTTGGGGTTTTTGGCTTGTATCTCTGTTGTGTCACATCAGGTTGTCTGGGCATCTTGCACATCCTCCCCATCCTATAGGGAATTGGGACTCGGTCTATATAGTTGGTGAGCTGAGGCACAGGGAAGCTAAATTACTTCTGCCGAGGTCATGTCAGAAGACTGTGGCTGAACAGGAAGTTGAACCTTAATATTCCAAGTCCCAGCCATTTTGCTCCTCCCTCTTAGTATTTCCATCTATGTGGCTTTAAGCAATACAGATGATGGGTTCCCCTGTCATGGAGCCATGGCTGGTGGCCATATCTGTGTGGCTGTCACCTGGAATGGAGCCTGGTGAACCTCCCTGAACTTTTATGTCCAGAGAGCTGTTTTGGGAGATGGGTCTCTTGGAGTAAAACACAGAACTCTGGAGTTGTAGAGTACTGGTGGGTGTGTGGGGGATAATGGATATTTGGGACGAGGCAAAGAGGGGACTGTCTCCTCTTATCCTGGATTTTCTTCAAGTTGACTGATTGGTCATCTCTTGCTGTGTCTCTTTCCTAGTCAGATTATTGAAGCACGGTTTCTGCAATACCAAGATATCCACACAGGGGATGTGGTGCAGGTGAGCTTCTGAAGGACTTGTGCAGTCCTGTGTGGCCGTTATACTAAGAACAATGATCTAGCTAATGTGCATTTCCTGTGCCTAATATATATGTTCAACTTCTGATCCAGACTAGTGAGATGAAAGTGAGGAGAAAAACTTCTCCTTGCAAGACTCGATTAATGGAATGCAATACTTTTCTTTCCCCATTTTGTTCAGGTTTTTATTCATGATGCTGCCAAGGCAATCAAATTTTAGCCATGGTCAGTAATTTATTTATGACCATGAATACATTTTTTAGAAAGACTCAAGTAAAAGAAATTAAAACTCACCTTGCACTCTTTACACTGAAAGTAAAAGTTCATGTATGGACCATTACAATCCACTGATGGGATGAAAGTTACTCAGTTATGATCATTCTTATGTCTGAGTCATGACTGTATTGGATATGTGTCTGGAAACAATTCTAAGTTGCCAGAGTCAATAGAGATCTTGCAGAAGTAGCCTGTGCTTAAGGAAAAGAAGTTGTGAAATAACCTTATGGAATGTATAAAAGTTAATGGGTCAGATTGGTTCGGTGGAGTGTGGGTTGGACTAAGATTTTTTTTTTTTTTGGAGGGTGATTAGATTTGGTGATAATCGGTGATGGCTGTTTCCTACTTGTGCACGGTCTGCTTTCCATGCTGAATTTACTGATCCTTTTCCCTATTTTGGCTTCTAGGGCAAAGTGTTTGCTCTGAAACCCATTGGGATGCAGGTGAAAGTGACTGATGGGATTAAAGGGCTCGTGCCGTCCATGCATCTCGCTGATGTGATCCTGAAGCAGCCTGAGAAGAAGTACAACATAGGAGATGAAGTCAGGTGTCGGGTGAGAGCTGCCAGACAGGGTCTTTAGCTGCTTTGCAATCTTTTGTTCTGAGAATTTAGCAGCTGGATTGGTCAGGCAGTGGTAGACATGCTTTTTGAACCTTCTTGTCCTTCATTCTTGTAGGTGCTAGAGTGCAATCCTGCAGGAAGGAAGCTGATCCTTACTCTGAAGAAAAGTCTTATCCAGTCAAAGCTTCCAGTCCTCTCCAATTATGAAGATGCAAAAGCAGGTCTGATCACACATGGCTTTGTGGTGTGTGCAAGGGAGTTTGGCTGCATTGTGAAGTTCTACAATGATGTTAAAGGTCTGGTACCCAAGAATGAGCTGAGCTCAGAACCCATATCTTCTCCAGATAAAGTCTTCCATGAAGGCCAGGTAATCAATGTACCTATGCCATGCCTTGTGTTTGAATGCAAAAGAGAAATTGGCAGTTGAGTTGGCTCCAATGTGGGTTTTCCCCTGGAAGAACCAGCTACACCAAGAGATTTTTGTGTCCTTTCACAGACCTGTCTTTGTTTCTAGGCTCTCTCTGTTCTGGTGTGCAGGAGGCACCATGGTATGTGATATAGGGACTACAGTTGGTTGAGTTACTGAGAACTTAGTAGAAGCTTGGGGTTCTAGGCTGCAGTTTCTTCTAAGGAAGTTAAAACTCTTACCTACAGAATCAGAAGGATGAGGTTTTCTGCCTCTGCATTATTCTGGTTTTCCTACTTGTTTCAAATCCTGCACATCTTAAACCAGGCACTCTGGGAACCATGCTGTTCACCAAGTTCCGGTCTTTGTTGTGGGCAAGCTTATAGAGATCTCAGCCCTCTTCATTATTTTTTCTGGTGCTTTTTTTTGTCTTTAATCCTGCTGTTTGTTGGCTAGCTAAGGAGGAGGTAATTTTCTAGTCAAGATTTCTGACTGCAAATCTGGAGAACTGAATTTTATTCTCAACTCTGCTACAGACCTGCTACATACTTCTAGCAAGTCATTTAATGATTATGTATTTCCATTTTCCATCTGTGTGATCAGAAGGACATTTGGCTCTGTTTGAGCCTGTTAAGTTATAGTCACTGGCCTGTTATCTTTAGGTGTGAGAGTAAAGTGTACTGTGTATGCATTTCCCTGTCTCATTTTGTAGGTGGTAGCACACTGAGGAGGATGGTCAGCTGAATTAAACTTTTGTTTTATCTTTTTTGGCTGCAGGTTGTTAAAGTAATGGTCTTAAAATGTGAGCCCCAGCAGGAAAGACTCTTGTTGTCCTTCAGGTTATCAAGCAAGCCTGCCCCGGAGGACAAAAAGGAATGTACTCCAAAGAAGAAACAGGAAGTGAAATATCAAATAGGAGAGGTATTGAATTCAATGACTTCTCCCTTTTTTGCCTTTTCCTATGTGTTTTCCAAATGATTTGGTATTGCTTTGAACAACCTTGCTTCAAGAAAAGCTGTTGGTGGTCAGGAACTAGCATTAAATGTGCATTTCTTATTGTGTGGCTGGCCTCCTGGATCAAAACCAGGATCTCTCTTGTCAGAGGTCGGGATAAAGGAGTCCCAGGACAAGTCTTCTGGAGGTACCAATTAGTGCTCCTACTCCTAGGTGGAGTCCTCTTTCTTCTGAATGCTGCTGATGTTCTCACTCCAAAAGCAGCTGCTTTTGCTCCCTGGAAAAAGGCAATTTAGGAGAAATGTTTTGAAATGCTTCCCTGTTGTCTTTGGAATGAACGGTTTCCAACACCCTGCAGATACTGCCAATGCAGGAACAGGACAGTTCTAATCTTGTTTAAATTATTGCCTTTGCCCTTCAAACAAAAAGTCACAACCAAGAGTATGTTTCTAGCTCTTGATTTCTCTGGAAGCTGAGAATTACTTTTTATTTTAGTACCAATGTTGGCATGCTTTTGAGGCTCAGCCTAGTTGATTTTTTTCTCATACAGAGCTGGGAGGCAATGTCAGAGCCCCTGCAGCACAGCTTTTGGTACCCTATGCATCAAAAGGGATGACTTCAAAGACACTGGGGATTTTATATCACTGTATTTGTTCTCCTTTCAGATGGTTGATGTGAAAGTCTTGAAGAAGAAAGATAGTGGGCTAGAGGTTTCTATCTTGGAAGATGAAGGCAATGTGATAGCCTCAATTCCCACAATGCACCTCTCTGACTTTGTTGCTACCTGCAAGCTCCTGTGGCATTGTCTTCAAGAGGGAGATGTCCTGCCCAGAGTTATGTGCCTAAGTGATAAGGGAGACCATATCGTATCCTTTGCCACTTCAACCACTCAAACAAAGTGGGGGGAAGAAGATATCTGTCAGGAATCCAGAATATCTGCAACAAACAGAAGATATACTAGTTAGCATGTTAAAGTGGAAGTGCCTGTCAAGCTAGCGATGCTTCAAAGAATCATTATAACTTGCTTGTGTTAAAAGTGAGGCTCAGCTGCTGCTAGAATCCCATTGGAACCAGGACTTGGTTGTGAATGGACTGAAGTTCCCAACCAGCTTCTGGACTGTTAATCATATCACAACCTTAGCAAAAATGTTGCTGTTTTTATACCAAAAATCAGAACTGAAATGTTAGGAGGTTGACATTTCTGCGAGGGTGAAGCATGCATCTTTAATGCCGAGCAGCTTAAGAGACATCGGTTGCTAAATTTCAGTGTAGAGAGATCAAGACAGAAATTGGAATTGTGGGATTTTGAGCTCCTGTACTGTCTAATCTGCAAAAAGTGCTCTAGCCGAATGGTTAGCAGCACCAATAGATTTACTTGGCATCGAGCTCCTTTCATTCATCTTTTCCCATTTTTCCTAACTGGTTGTTCAGATCTTGAGCAGAAAGTCTGCAGTGATTTCTGCTGTACAAGAGGAGCAAATTGTGAGAAGTTTCTCTGAAATCCAGCCTGGGATGCTGTTGACTGGTTATGTGAGGAATGTGATGCCCTTTGGAGTGTTTGTGGAGTTTCCTTTTGGTGTGACAGGACTGGCGCCCAAAGTGGTAAGCAATGCATTCACTTCAGTAAACAGCATGTGTGTAATCAGGCATGCTTGAAACATGGCTTTTAGCAAAGGTACAATAACAAGGACGGAACAATAGGGCTGTGAATCCTGTATTTGCACAGTTTCCTCCAGTAGGGTGAAAGCTGCTTTTAGGTTTGTGTTTAAATTCACTTCCAAAATGAAACAAAAGATTTTACTCAAGTGAGCTTAAGCTTCAACAAGGATTTCATGTGACTTCAGTAATTCATTTTAATAGATGGCTTTTTGTTAGTCTTTGTTAATTTCTCTTATGCATTTTCATGAAGTCTTAAACCCTTCTGAACAGCACTGCAGGTGGTTGATAGTTAGCAGCTGTGCTTAGTAACCCTTGCCCCTTTGTTTCCTTTGCACAGAGCATGAGTGACAAGTTTGTGACTGACACCAAGGACCACTTTGTGGTGGGACAGACTGTGACTGCGAAGGTGATGAGCATTGATGAGGAGAAGCAGCGTGTGCTCCTCAATCTGAAGGTGTCAGAGTGCAGCTCAGGTGATTCTGCTGCAGAGAGCTTTGCCCTGCTGAACCAATATTTCAAGGAGATGAAAGAAATCAGGAACTTGTTGAGAAGAAGAGGTAAAAGTTTACACATGTTCTGCTAAAGGGGATCATATCACAAAAAAGGGGATCCAGAGTAACAAAAAGGGAAAAACCATTTTCTTTGAAGTGAAGGAAAGGTCAGTTCAAGCAAAGACTTGGCTTCTGAAAGGAGCTTGTTAGAAGAAGGATGTGTGTGCAGTGTCTGCCATTGACAAAAAGGCTTTTTGGAGCTACAGCTGGAACGAGCCAAAGAAGCTGCTCTTTTCACTGAAGTCTGCTGGGGCCCTTACATTGATTTCAGGTTGAAGCTTAGAGAATTAAAAATAAGGGGATGAACAGACGAACTGTGAGGTCCTTATACCAATAGAGGAAGGGAGATACAATGGTACAAAAGGATGGGTTCTTTGAAGGGTCTGTGAAGGTGAAAATAAGAAAGGCCAGGGTTAGATTGGATGTTCTGTGGACCAAAGCTTTTCTCCAGCCTTGGAGACACTTTTTTTGGTGTGAATATTTGTAATTGCTTTATGAACTAATCTAAAAGTTAATCAACTGAGACATATGGCAGTAGTTTCACCGTTTAATTATGTGTCACGTGAAGCATTGTCTCTATTTGTTTATTTTGAATCTGGCAATGGTTAATTTTTAGTACTCTATGCTCTTGTATTTTAAGAGCCTTAGTCTGTAGACCTGATTTCTCTGTTCAGTAAACAGATGTTAAACTCCAAAGAGCTTACAGATATAAGGGATATAGGTTTCACAGCTTGGCCCAATCTAATGTGCCAACAGAGGTGTAGGAATATGGTTTTTCTCGTTTGTTTGGGTTTTTTTTTACGTGGAAGAATGACTCATGGTGGTCCAGAAGGAGTTTATTTCTGTATGCCTGAGTGAATTGCCACAAGGCACGAGTGAAGCAAAACAGGCTGCCCAAAGCCCAAACCTGAATTTCCCCAAATGCCTGAAAAGGGAATAGTGATAAGCAATATGGGAGGCTCTCACTGCGTGCATACTCATGTATTGGAAACAGGCACTTAAGACCTACCCCTGCTAGTTACTCAGTTTAGGAAAAACAGCACCGGTGCCTGGATAGTAGGGTTATAGGCACATAAGAATCAGAATGGACATCATGTCAATTTTCTGTACTCAAAAGTGATGGAAGAACAGAAGACAACTGGAGTTGGCCTAAGTCAGTGCATCAATGTCACTTACTGTGATTTTAGAAAGGCTGGGCAAGTTAGCTGTCTGATGGTAAAGCTATGATCTTTTTTCCCCTGGTGCTTTTTGAAGAATGGTACATCTGTTTAAAGTGAATGATGCTTTTGGAGGGTTAAAATAATAAAGGAGAAGGCTTTGATTTAAGAAGACTTTCCTTACTTGCCTATTATACTCCCCAGGCAGCAGGTGCTCTTACTGTGTTTAAGCAAATAGGGCTAGCTTTGTCCATCAAAATAAAGAGGAATCATTGACAAGAGTAATTATGTATTATTTGTATGCATACTATATTTGCTGGTAACTCATAACTGATGAGAAATTACCATTTCTGCCTTCATCTAACAGTGCTTTTTTCACTATGACAGTGAAGGACACTAGCATTGTTTTTTACAGGCAGTCGAGAACTGGTCCTGCTATTCTTATAGTACAGAAATCTGCATCTGTGCATGCTGTGGTCATCAAGTTGTTTTTTATTGTTGATATTTGCACATGGGATGCTTGACTTTCACAGAGGGATTTTCCAACCACCCTAAGCCTTAGCCAGGATCTGCTTAACTAGAAAGTACAAGGATAATTATGCTGGCACTCAAGTTCTTGTGATAACCCAAACCTAGTGCTCACATGAGGATGAGTTTCTACAAATAGATTTGCCTACTTGTATTACAGGTTTGCTGAATGAGTCCTCCAGCAAAGGTTTTCTCACATGCTGTTTTTCTAGTGTTAGGAATACTGGATGTATTGCAGTTGATTTTTATCAAATTCTAACTTTGCCTTTTTAGGTTCTTTTTATATCCAGTAGTGTTTAATGTTTTGTTTCCTATAATTGTGAAGTGACGGGTCTGCTTTGTGTTTTTAGTATTAATATATTTTGCTTTCACCTTCTTCTATATGCAGTGTGGTGTGTCAGTGTTTCTATAAGATTGGAAAATGTTCTCTCCAAAGTTATCAGATCCTTAATGTCACAAAAGTGTTTCTACTTTGATTAACTCTTAGAATTTACTTCGTATTTCTACAGATTCAGGAGCCTAAACTTTTCTGTTATGAAGGTGGATATAAGTGCTTGTTTGTGCACTCTTGAGCAAATGTGAAGGCTGTCTTTGTTTGCAAAGAAACAACACAGGTAAAACTGACTTCCCACTTCTTCTTCTCCTCTTTATTTAGGTGAGCCCAGCACGACCCAAGGCCTTTGTGAGTTGGTGCCTGGGAAGGAACTGCAGCTGGTCGTGCAGGATGTGAAGGAGGATGGCTCAGCACTGTTCAGCGGCAGCTGTGTCACAGGCTTGACTGCAACAGCCACTCGCTACCATTTGGGAGGTGAGGGTCTTGGCCCTGCTTGCTTTGGTTTTCACTCTTGTACTTTGAAACCTCTGTTCTGAAATGAATTCTGCTGCTGAGGAACTAACATGGGAGGAGCCTGATCAGAGTAAGAATGGGCTTGAAGAGTAGTTTAGTTTCCTAATGTGTTGCTGACCCATTTGCATGATTGGGAACATATCATTTAAACCTATTTGTGCCTCTGTTATGCCATCTGTAAACCAGACCTAATCCTGCCTCATATCTTGGGCATCTTGTAAGGTCTAGTTTGTGCTCCGAGATCCTTAGTTGAAGTGTACTGTATATAGACAAAGTATTAATACAAGTTCCAGCTTTCTCAATTTTTTTTCTTCTTACTTTAAAAATATATTCCTTGGACTATGCTCTACCTGAAATTGCTGTTAATTTTTCTTTTAAATCAACGTGACTTTAGAACAGGACTGCAATTTCAGTACTTTGCAATTCAAAAATTAAAGCAGAAAAGTGCCATATTATGCAGAACCAAACAAGTACATGCTGAGATATTGAATAAACCAATGAAGCCAATATAAACTGCTGACTTCAGCAGGAATAATACCCCAGCACTTCTGTGTTCAGAAGAGTTTATTTTTTTCCTCAGCAACAGATAGACTGATGATGGTTTTGTGCAAATGTTAGCATAATCTTTTTTTAAAACCTATATTACCTTGCCTTTGTGTTTAGTCAGCTTCGTCTGCATTATTTAAGAGTAGCATCTTCATAGAATCAATATAGTTCTTCCATGAAAGCCTCAGACTCTTTTTCAAATAAAAAAGCCCCCTTTTTTTTCCTCCTTGCCATTAATATTGGAGGAATCTGTTCTTTTCTTAAAGAGACTTATTATATGTTTGGTACTAAGTTGACTTTGTTACAGTAACTTAGTTACAATAAGTAATTAAGCAGTCATTTTATCACTATGGTCTTCAGGAATTAAACTGAACCACGGGCAGCACTTCCTGTCTGTCACGTTCCACTAGCTCAGTTGCTCAAAATTCTTCACTGACATCAGGCGATAATCTCCTTATTCTCTTTTGTAGACAAAAATATTGTTCCTGGTGAGAAAACCAAGGCATTGGTTCTCCATGTGGATGCTCTCACCTCCAAGGTGTATGTTTCTCTTCGGGAAGAACTGTTAAAACAAAGAGCCAAGCAAGTATGTGTTCAGTTTTTGGATTTGTGTGTTTCTGTTTGTCTAGCGAACTCTAGGTGATTAATGAATTTTGAGAGAGGGGCTGTTTCCTCTTGTAGAACTGTGGGAGGTAGAGTGGAAGGAATTAAAATCTCAGCAGGAGAAGTTACTATCTCCATTTCTGTCTAGCGGCTCACAGAGAACTCCCAGCACTCCGCCATTGTGCAGCACATAGCAGAAGACTTTGCTGTTGTGTCTTTGTTGGAGACAGGCCAGCTGGCAGCTATCCCCATAGCGTCTCACTTCAATGACACCTTCCGCTTTGACTCAGAAAAACTGAAGGTGGGACAAACAATCATTGCAACCTTAAAAGTAGTGAAGGTGAATGACCACGGAGTCTTGTTAGCAGTACAAGACCCAGCAAAGAAGAAAGTTTTTGTAAGGGTCCGGAACGAATCTGAGACAGCATTAGAAGAGATGCTTCCTGCTGTGAAACACTCGCTTTCCCTGGGGGATACTGTTACTGGTACTGTTAAATCCGTCAAACCAACCCATGTCACAGTTGCTATTGATGACAAGCTGACAGGTTCAATCCATGCATCCCGGATTCTGGATGAAGTGCCCATAGGCTCTTTTCCAACGTATACTCTGAAAGCTGGACAGAAAGTGACTGCTCGAGTCATTGGAGGCAGAGATGTGAATACTCACAGGTGGGAAAACATGCTTATAATATTACTTCTCAGGCAATGCAAGGGGTGAAACAGTAATTCAATTCAGATGGTCTAGGCTGTTCCCTCTGTCACCAGCTGCTGTTACAGCTACCCTTACTGGGGTAGCTGAGGCCTGAGGAGATATGCTATTATATTCTAACCCAGATCCAGGTTTCAGTGAATTAGCTCTCTACCTGTGTCATTGTATTTGTCTTGAGTGTAGATTGCAAGAAAAAAAGATTTCTAAACTCTTAAGGTCCAGTGGAAGCCATAAATACAAGCAGGATTTGGCCCCAGGGGCTAAATTTGCTGGAGTATTTTGGGTGCCTAAATTGCCACTGAAATAGTACAAGGAAGAACTGGAACTGGAAGGTTTTGGTAGTTTTAGAGGGCTTACACCCGTTTGGTTTGTTTTTTGTTTTTGTTTTTTTTTTTTGCCAGTGCAGAGGGATTACAGGTGGGTGACTTGGGCCTGGGGAGATCATGAGAAACTTTGATCCTTTTCCTGTTCTTTAGGTACCTGCCCATCACCCATCCGCACTTCACACGGTCCATTCCAGAGCTCAGCATTCGACCAAGGTAATTGTTGGCGTATGTGCTGTCTGCAGATGCTTCACAGACCTTGTATCCTTGTAGGTTCCCTCTCATTTGTGAAGGAGCTGGCCATGAGCAAGGTCACACCTGTATGCGGTATGGCAAGGCCTCTTACTCTCTCTTTCACACTAACTTGGGTCTGGGAGCTGTGTTAAACCTCACAGTGCTCTCCTAGCACATGATTTCCTTTGAATGTCCTTTTGGCTTCAGGTTCTGCCAGTCTGGACTCTGGCATGTCCTTTCATGTCAGAAGGATTCCCTCTTAAGCCCAGGGAAGAATTAATTCCCTGCAGAAGGATGCAGCTGGGGAGGGGATGGGGATGAATGTCACAAAGGCATTGTCACAGTAGTACTGGCTCACCATAATCTCCTGGGTTTCTAACTCCTATCTTCACCATTAGGACCAAAGATGTCCTACCGATGTCCTTTTTCTTTGTTTGCAAACAGTGAAATAGAAGGGAAGGTCACAGCAATGCTGAACCTTAAAGAAGACAGTGCCCTCAAGAAACTTGGAGTCTACAATGTTGGACAGACAGTCACCTGTTTTGTGAAAAAGGTGAGGTCAGAGGCTTCCTAAGAAGTGTGCTGGGGGACGCAGCAAGCGGGGGTGACCTCAAGGGCCTTAATTCAGACCTAAACACTGACACTAGTGTGGTCTTCATTAACTGTGAGAGTGACCCATGCAAAGTACAGTGTCTTATTGGGAGAGTAGGAGAAGGAAGTCACATTTTCTGTACTTGACAGAGTCAAGCTGACTCATCCTCTCTGACATGCCTATTTGTTGCCAGCAGATGCTTCCCACCCTGCACTCTAGCAAAATGGCCTTTGAGAAATTGCGTATGCCACCAGCACAAAGTACGCTCACTGCTGATCCCCTGTGTGCACTTGCCTGTGAACTACAGCAGTGTTATGCTTGTAAGAGTAGAAGCCAAATCACCATTTTTGCTTGGTGCAAGAGCCAAGGCTGGAGTAGTTCTTTCTAGCCTTAAAAATCAGTGAATCCACCAGGGAAGGTTTTTTTTTCCCCCAAGGTCTCATGCTGTCTTCTCTGGTTATTTGGTGTCTTCTCAGTATAACATCCTCAAAAATTGGCTGGAGGTAGAAGTCGCCCCTGACATTCGAGGAAGAGTTCCCCATCTGCTGCTGTCTCTGAACACCAAGGTAAGAGGCCATTACAGATGTGCAAAGAAAAAAAATTTTTAAGCTTATGTCTGCACGTAATGACTGCAGACACTTCTGACATCCATGTGAACTCATAATCCAGTCCTCTGCCCTTTAGGTGTCACTGCCTCTCACTGAGAAGCAAGTACTATGCCTGTAGCTAGTTTGGCTGAGGATAGCAGAACCATTGAAGGAATGCTGAGCTATCAGTCAAGTATACACATCAAAGATGTGTATAGAAAGTATAAGGCTTTGTAGGAGAATCACCAGAGTTGTGCAAAGCTCCTTTTCTGGTAATAAGTGGAAATCTGTCTTTTCTTTCAGGTCTTAAAACATCCGGAAAAGAGCTTCAAAAATGGCCAGGCAGTATCAGCTACAGTGACTGGAACAGATGTCACAGAAACAAACCTCTGCTTGTCACTCACAGGTATAGTGGAGCTTTGACAGCAGGACCCCACTGCATATGATGCTTTACTTAGAGGTAGGCCTACACTGACCCCTCAGGTGAAGATGTTACACTCCAGAGCCAAGCTGTACTTCCTTGTAGGACAGAGTGTAGCAGCATGCAAGGCAAGAGAGGTCAGACCTATAGACTAAAGAATCACTTCCCTGCTGTCTCAGACTGAAGCCTTCCCTGACCCCTTAGGAATGTATTCCCTTCTGATCTCAGACATGAGATATTACATTTGCCAGCATTTGTCTGTCATTATGGATCCTGGATCCTGGAACTGTGCAACTAGGGGACCTTGTCTGGGCTACCAAGACAAACGTTGCTGTGAACGTGAAAGAGTGCATAGGCTGCACCTTAACAAAAGTTGGTGGGTTTGATATGTGGCTAGGCAGCTAAAATCGGCTTCACTGACTCATTACCCCTGTTGCTTTGATTGCATGCTTTTGGAGTATTATGAAGCTCTCTCCCTCCTTCACTTTTACCAGGAATTCAGTCACTGGAGCAGGGCACCATCACTGTAGGCATGGTAACAAAGGTGACTCCACACATTGGTTTGACCATTGCACTGCCAGGTGGGAAGACTGGTAAAGTCAACATCTTTCACCTGAATGATACTTACACAGAGAATCCTCTGGGTGACTTCAAAGTTGGCAAGATTGTCAGGTCAGTAATTCTCTTTCTTGTTCCCTCCAGCTGCAAGGCTTAGAAATATCCCCCTTTGGTGACAGGCTTTTCACTGCCATAAGATGCCGCCAGACCTGTAAGCTTCAGTCTAGCTAACAAGTAATGCTGACTTATGACCTTATATGCCTTTGGGTGAAAGTCTTTTATTTTCCATGTGTGAAGAAGCCCCTTTTCAGCTGTCTTCTTGGACTGTGTTTTGAGAGTAGCTACTCTCTTAGCTAAGGTGCTGATGGGACTGAGGGAAGCCACTTAGCCCAGCTCTGCTGTGGTTCTGTGGGCTGTTTGGCAAGTCAGTTGTCCTTACATTTGTAATGCACAAGTAATTGCATTTCCCTACTTCACAGACTTGTTGGGAACGCCAAGTGATTGAGCTGTAACAATCTAAGTCTTTTGTACTAGCAATAGAGACTGGACAAAGGAAGTAGATATGTTTCAAAAAGCCCTTTAGCTGTTTTCATGAACTGTTGTGTAATGCTGGTTTGTGTTAGACAGCAAGTGCTCCGAGGGACAGAGTGGTTTTTTTCCTCTAGAGCTTCATTCTGCTAGTGCAAATATCTATTTTCTACCTAGGGCTTTTTTAACAGGTAAAAAAGCTTTCTGTTTTCTCCCCTTACTCTGCCATGCAGGTGTTGCATCCTCTCCAATGAGAACGGCAAAATCCAGTTATCTCTCCGGCAATCCCGGTATGTGTCATCCCTCCAGTCTGTTGATCTACTAGTGAAGAAGAGGACAGTGAAATACAGTAACTGTTGGTTTGGGCAGATCAGTATGAAGTGTTAAAAGGACAAGGAATAATTTTTTTTTTTTTTTTTAAGGGATGAGATTTGTTCCTACTTCAGAAAGATTTTCCTGTGTATCGGACAATGTAGAGCTGATAGAGTGGGTTCAGATTTCATTTCTGTTCATCATAGTTTCTAGATCTAACTTAACTTTTTTGTTTATTTGGAAAGAAAGAGAAAGTTCCACCATTAAATTTGCAATGCAAACACATTATTTTTCAATGTTCAGCTGCATTTTAACCATTTTGATTAAATAGCACACTTAGTCCTAAATGTCTCTTAAAACTGAGCCTCTTGCTTTTTCTTCTCTATGGAACAAAAATGCATAAACCATGTGGAATGAAGTATCTTAGAAATAGGCGGGAAAAAAACCCAAGCCAATGCTGTGCAGAGTTTCAGACAGCATTTTACTTCCTCGTTTTCTTAGTGTCAGAGGAAGCCAGGCTGATCTGTTTTGCTTGGCTTTGTTTACAGCAGCGTGTCTATTCCCTAATGCTATGTATAGCTTCACAGAAACGCAGGTAGTCCATTAGTACATTTGAATAAACTGAAGGGTGTCTCTGATCTGGTATGTTTCACAGAACGTACTAGCTGTTGTTAACACAGATTTCTTTTTTTGATATCCAGAGCACAATGTGGATTATTCAGAAGAGTGCTTTAACTTCTAACCTCTCTCTTAGGCTAAACCCAAAGAGCAACAGCAAAGTGGAGGATGTTGAAATAACATGTATTAAGGATGTTAAAAAAGGCCAGCTAGTGAGAGGCTATGTCAAATCAATCAGTCCATCAGGTGTATTCTTTGGGTGAGTAGCATAAGAAAATTATTCTGGGAAATGAGGGGTCTTGGAGAACTTACTTTGAATGTACGATTCTGGAATCTTGTTTGAGGGCAGTCTCTGGCATAATGCAATGTCGCAAAATGAATTTCCTCCTGGGAATCATGATGTCATTGCTGCTTTCTTGAGCCTATGAAATTAAAGTAGCAAAAGTTTGTGTGACACTACGTAGAACTGGTGGTGCTACAGATACAGTCACTGCACTTTTTTATTTTTCTTTTCCCCCACTATGGAATACTTATTTTTGGTTTTCCTCCTCTTCTCAGCTTGTCCACTTCTCTTCTGGGCCGAATCCTGTTCCAGAATGTTTCCCCTTACTTTGTACAGAAACACTCCTTATATGAAAAGTACCTGCCTGAAGGAAAGCTGCTCACTGCCAAGGTGCTTGGGTAGGTCCAACATTCTTTAAAAGGGGCCATGTAGTAGTGGAAAGGAGATGGTGGAGGAGGAGAGGATGGAAAGAGGGAGGATAAAAGCCAGGAAGATTTGAAAGAAGTTCATAGCCTTGCAGTCATTGCAAATGCTCTGATTTTTTTTTCCCCCCACCCCCTTCTCTCCTGCTACTCCTGGCAATGCACCACAGTGTAAATGGGAAAGAAAAACATATTGAGCTCTCTCTCCTGCCCGAGGACACTGGGATGCCAAGCGTCTTGCCTGAATCCCTAGGCCTGCCACGATATGATGCAGAGGAAGAGAAAAGAGAAGCAGATGACAGGGAAAAGAGAGAAGAGCTTAAGCTGAAGACAAAACGCACAAGAGAAGACTCTGAAAGTGAGCAGGTATGGATGTGATTGCACAGGACATGCTAAAGGACTTGGTTGGCCCAAATACTGAAGGGACTAGGAAGATCCACTAGGATCAGGCTGAGGAATTATACAGAGTAGGAAAAAAAGATTAAATTGCATTAGAGATCAGCAAAGATCAAAAACTATTCCATCTGGGTGGGAGCTAACTGAATTAGCAGCCCAACTGTGTTGCTTGTGTGGCCCATCCTGTTGGTCTTGGCACCATATGTAGGTGAGCATGGGTTTATTCTCTGTTGTCTCTGTTATGTGAGAGGATAGTGGGGGATGCTGTGCCAGGGCACCACCTTCTCTCTGCTGTCAGGGTCTTTACTTTGTGATCAGAATTGCCTTTAAGATTCATCCCAGTTATTGCCATCCAACATCCACTCATTTCCCCTTGTTGCAGGAGGCGAAGCCAAAAAAAAGAAAGGTCTGCCCAGCAGATGAAAATGACAGTGGAATTGAGATATATTACCGGGAGGAGGATGATGATGACCAGGAGGAAGAGGCAGCTAAAAAGAAATCTAAGGTGAGAAGTTTGGAGGAGAACCTGAGCCTGAAATGACTTTCCAGCCCTGTTGAGATGTCAGTTTTGACTTGGATGACTAAATATAAATATCATTGCTGCAGATAGGAACGACACAGGCTGGTGTTTGTGTCATCTGAAAATGGCTTGAGGTGGATTGAGTTTAAATTACAGCAAAGGTGGCCAGAGTTTAATGTTTTTGCTGGTAGGCTGCTTGCAAGTGTGAGAAGTCAGTAGTACTGGCCAGAGAGAAGCCACAAGCAAACAGCAGTTGTCCGATCTCAGTATAAGAACTTCAGATTAAAACCCAGGGCATTCCCTGTCTTCCTCCAAACAGATAAGGAAACCTGATGAAGCTCCCAGGCTGCAGGTTTCCATGGGCTTCACCTGGGATGAAGACATGAATGCAATGGATATACCTGTGCTGAATCAGAAGGAAGAGAGCTCGGAGAGCGAGGAGGAGGAGGATCTACAGTCGAAGGTACTGTGCACTAGTGTTGTCTGCACTGGAGACACCACATGGTGGTGGTGTTTCAGTATTTGCATGTCTGTGTGCCCCATAGCAAAGCCTTTTAACCCAAGGGAACATCTCTGACAGCTAGTACAGAACTTCCTTAACTACTCTGAGCACTGGGCTTAGCAGCAGATATCTCTGAAGCAGAGGAGAAAAGGCCCTATTTTTACCATGGCTGCATGAGAATAGGGCTTCTTACGCTGACATGCTGAAAAAGATAATTATTTAGGGTCAAACAAACATTTTCATGAAAGCAAAATTTTTGTGTTTGATGTCAGCTCTGTTTTTTACTTTCCTGAGTTGTAAATTTACAGGAAAACCTGGAGATGAAAAACCTTTTCAAATTACAGTCCTCTTACTTAGAAAAACACCAAAAAAATTATTCTTTTATGTTGTAATTTTTTAGAAGAGTTTTTCAGTGTGAGCAGTTCAGCAAAATTGGAAACAAGCTCACAAATTGCTTTCATGTTTGCTCTTCAGGATTTCCCCCATCCCCTCTGTAAAGGCCATGCATGGCTGATGCTTTGTTGCCCAAGGTATAGCTGCCTTGTGCAGAGGACTATGGCACTGTCAGTTCCCAGTTTAGACCTGAGTCACCCTAGTGATCCAGCAACATACCCCAGTCTTGCACAGTTTCTCCCCATGTATCCTGGATTTTTTTATAGAGTGGAGAGTGGTGGTAAGCACTGGCCCAGAGGGTAAAGATGGAAGAATGAGAGGGAGGGGTGAAGTGTGAATACTGCAGTTGGGGTGCAAGACTAGCAAAATATTTGGTCCCTCAATGTATTTCATTAAAAGTAATGAGATTTCATGTACTGCTGCTCTTCTTGGAGGTGTGAATTGTGTGTGAAGGGGTGGCGGGTGTGTACCATTTTCCTCCTCTCTTAAACAATTGGCTTTACCTCTTCCTGTGAAAACCACCTAGCCTTGGACATATTGAGGTCTGGCTGTGCTGTAGCTGGGCCTGCCTATGAAATGCCTGCTTTTCCCCAGTCCTCCTTTTTTGCTCTTTCAGCTGAAGAAACAAACAAAGAAGGAGAAGGAGCTAGAGAAGCAGAAGAAGGAGAAGGAGCTCTGCAAATTAGAGGCAGCTTTGATGGACCCGAGTCGACAGCCCCAGTCAGCAGATGACTTTGACCGCCTGGTGCTGAGCAGTCCCAACAGCTCCATCCTCTGGCTACAGTACATGGCTTTCCACCTCCAGGCTACCGAGATTGAGAAGGCCAGAGCTGTGGCAGAGAGAGCGCTTAAAACAATCTGCTTCAGGTAATAATGGGGCTCTGCCTTTCTTTGCCCCAAAGAGTAAATCATTGTGGGGTAGTTGTGGTGGGAGAAGAGCATTGGTAGCGTCATCAGTGTGTGTGCATGTGTGTGTGGAGTGGCAGAGTCTGTTTCAGTGATCTCAAAAGGATTAAATGGTAGCAATTGTCAGCTGGCCCTTTGAAGGTCTGGCCTGAGTCACCACAGTTGGCCTGCAGCTGACTTGCTGCAGCTCGTGAGTGCAGTAACTCCCCAAGGTATCACTGAGCGCATGGACATACTTCTGAGCAGTTAGAAGGGTTTGGAAGAGCATTATGCTGTCAGTGATGTTGTCCTTAAATCAAAACATGAAACAAACTGTGAAACTCTTAGGGCTGCACCCTTGTGTATTAAACCATCTCTACAGCATGATTAAGTATATTGTGCTTTCTTGAATCATCCTTGTGGTTTTTAATTACAAACAACAGTGATCCAAAGTTGTAGTGTGAGACAACTGCTGTGCTCTATTCCAAAAGTGGTGTTTCAGTGAGCAGTATGCCCCCTTCGTTTGTCCTGGAGGCAGGCTACAAGTCAGTGAGTCTTTGTAGGGTGGCTTGCAAAAAGCTGATGAAGACTGGTAAAGGGCTAAATATTCTTGTTCACATCTGCTTTAAGGGAAGAACAGGAGAAGCTGAATGTCTGGGTAGCTCTGCTGAACTTGGAGAACATGTATGGTACTGAGGAGACACTGATGAAGGTCTTTGAGAGAGCTGTTCAATACAATGAACCTCTGAAAGTCTTCCAGCATCTGTGTGACATCTATGCCAATTCTGAGAAGTACAAGGTAAGATAGTGCAAGCAGGTCCCAGGCACCTATCCCATTCAGTCATGCCAGTAAATTACCAATGCTGGCTGTATAAGCTTCTAGCTGTCAGATGTTAGGTCTGTCCTGTTCCTAACTGGGATTAATAATTATGATTGACAGCAGACAAGGAACTAGTGATGCTTGCTTTTCTGTCATAAGTGTTTGGAGATACCTGGACCACACGTAAGAGTTTTAAAGCTACAAGGCTTTATTATGAATCTGTGTGATCTAACGCAACTCTGCCCTTCCAGCAAGCAGAAGAATTGTACCACACAATGCTGAAGCGTTTCCGTCAGGAGAAATCCGTGTGGCTGAAATACGCCTCCTTCCTCCTGAAGCAAGGCCAGACTGAGGCTACACACAGGCTTTTGGAGCGTGCTCTCAAGGCTTTGCCCACCAAAGAACGTAAGCACACTCTTCGCCATCCTTAATGTGGACCATGTGTTAACAGGTCTCCAGTAGATGGACTGCTCTCTGGTATCTCTGACTGTGACACTGTTTGTAATAAGTGAAAAGTGCAACCAGTTGGCGCTGAATGTGCTGCCCTTGACTCTCAGGGGAAGAGAAGTTTCAACCTGGATATCAATGCTATGTACTCCCGTAATAGAATTTGCTGTGATGGGCAAAAGCAAAGCACCCAAAGCAAAGACAACTTTGAGTCTTACAGCCCTGTAGAAAAGTTCAGTTGGTCTAGTCCCAGGTTTGTGGGGCTGCCCGTGGATGCTGCAAGATGCATTTTGAATGTAAGAATAAACTGCTGTCTCCTGCAGAAAGCTGAAATGGGAAGTGAACTGTGGGATCCGAGTGGGAGAGAGAAGGGTCACCTTGGTACAGAACCACTTTATAATAGAGCCTTTTGTCTCTGGGTAGAGATGGTGCTGTCTCTGTGCCTGCCTCTGTTCTGTGTAATTATCGCTTGTGTTTGCTCATAGGGAAGGGAGCTGCTGTGGTACCCTAACGTGTCATTACTTGTTCCAGATGTGGATGTCATTTCGAGGTTTGCACAGCTAGAGTTCCGTTTTGGGGACCCAGAACATGCCAAAGCCCTCTTTGAGAGCACCCTCAGCAGCTATCCCAAGCGGACAGACATCTGGTCCATCTACATGGACATCATGATCAAACATGGCAGCCAGAAGGAAGTGCGGTGAGTTGTGCTACAGCAGGCTGGGAAGGGGCAGAGTACAGTGCTTGGAGCAACACCTGAAAAGATAAGAGGTACCCTGCAGCATGAGGTTGTATAGGGCTTCCCAGAGCAGAACAAAAGAAAACTATTATCACCTACAGAAAGAAAACTGGGGTGTGTGGAAGTGCTTATCCTTGCCAGGACTGAAGAGTCTCCAAGGATATCCATAGGGCAGAAGGGGGCTGATTTTGTAAGTAGTGGCCTGCATGACAGAAACCAGGGGACTTGCACTGAGGTTCTGCTGTCCCTCTGGAGGGATTGCCTTGTTGTATCTGAAGGGTGAGATCAAGGCCTTGTGTATCTTGTAACATAAAAATGGAGCAACTTTTTTTTTTTCCTTTTTCTTTTCTGAGAGTTGACAAAAGGAAGTCCAGCTTCCCACACTATGGATCCAGTCACATCCACTTAATGAGTGCAGGATCAAATACAGTGGCTGGATCTTAGCTTAAGTTGACCAGCAGCCTTAGAGTTCTGCAAGCAAATAGAAGGCTTCTACTTCAGGGTTTTGGCCAGTTGTCAGGAATCTCTGTCTTCAAGCACCAGCACTTTGCAGCAGGTTGAATGTCTCCCCTGACTTTCTGCTCTTTGTTCAAAGGCAGGATACAGGGCTTGTACTGAGTGCTGTCACCAACACACCGATCTGAATCACTTTGGTTTCTTGCAGGGACATCTTTGAGAGGGTCATACACCTGAGCTTGGCACCAAAGAAGATGAAGTTCTTCTTTAAACGCTACCTGGATTATGAGAAGAAATTTGGTACAGCAGAAAGTGTCCTTGCTGTCAAAAGAGCAGCACTTGAGTATGTGGAGACCAAGAGTTCCCTTGCTGATCCCTAAATACAGCACAAGTAAAAGCAGAGAGACTCAGCTGTCTGTGCAGTGTCAGAACTGAGAGGTGTGGAGTTCTGCCATGAGTGTCCATGGGCAGTTGAGTTTCTGAAGAGTATTGGTCTATGACCAAACCAAACTGGAAAGAACAAGCAATCAAAGGAAAAGATTTTATAAATGTTTACAGCTTTGTCCAGATGTTACAAATAATCCTAGTCTGTTGATGACTTTGAAGACTTGTTTTTAAATATAGACGGTTTTATAATCAATACAAACATCAGCCATACCTGTCCTACTTTTCTGGGGAAATCATGCAGTTATGACCACTATTTTTTAAGTACAGTGATGTCTTATAAATTGTTTTCTCTCTCTGTCAAGATGGCAGAGAAGATTCTTGCCTTTTGGATGAATTAACACTTTGAAAGATTTATCTCAAGTGCCTTTGTGCTCCTAGAAATTGGCAGAGCAATACAGAATTGTGGCATAGTTGAGGTTGGAAGGGACCTCTGGAGATCATCTGGTTCAAACCCCTGCTCAAAGCAGGGGTCAGCTAGACTAGGTTGCTCAGGACCATGTCCAGTTCAGTTTTGATTTCTCCAAGGATGGAGACTCCACAACCTCTCTGGGCAACCTGTTCCAGTGTTTGACCACCTTCACAGTAAAAAAAGTGTTTTCTTATATTTAAATGGAATTTCTTGTATTTCAATTTGTGCCCATTTCCTCTTGTCCTGTCACTGAGCACCACTAAGAAGAGTCTTGTTCCACTTTTTTTACATCCTCATGTCAGGTGTTGATACACGTGGATAAGATCCACCTTGAGCTTTCTCCTCAGGCTGAGCAGCTGCAGCTCTCAGCCTCTCCTTGTATGATGGATACTCCAGTCCCATAATCATTTTCCTGTCCCTCTGCTGGACTTGCTCCAGTAAGCCCTTATCTCTCCTGTACTGGGGAGTCCAGTGTTTGACACATGACCCCAGATGTCTCACCACTGCAGATTAGAGGGGAAGGATGTCCTCCCTTGACCTGCTGGTAATACTCTTCCTAATGCAGCCCAGGACGCTCTTGTCCTCTTCAGCTGAAAGGGCATATGCCTTTAAAACCCACAGCATCCAATTGCAATGGATCCCCTGATCGCAACCACCTGTTGTAACAAGTTGCCAGGGATAGATAACAGAAAAAATAGTGATTTTTGGTAGTTGTCTCTTAAGAGAAATCAGTGAAGTCAAAGAAAAAATGTGTTTTCTGTGCTGAAAAAAAATCATCCCACTCTAACCTTCTGCTTGGAAAAAGCCAGTTATCTTGGGTACTTAGGCTCTGTGACTGGTGTTGGTGCCTTATGATCCATATTTTTGTAACTCTCCAGTAACATGTGGATGTGATCATCCACATGTTTTACAGATGAAGAACTGAAGGGAAGGGGAAAGGCAGGGTATGCAAACAGGTGTGATTATCCAATGTAGACACTAGCAAGTGGGTGCCCAGCTTTGAAATAACCAAACTTCAAGAGTCTTGCTCATTGTAGGTCTGTGAACTCAAAACCAGAGCTCTGCAGGACCCAGCTCTTCTGCCTCTGTGATTGCCCAGCGTTGGCAAGGCTGAGTGATTCAGCATTTAATTCATTCCCAAGTCCGTTGGGATCCAGAAACAAGTCATTTGACTTCTTACCCCCAGGGAGTGCAGGGTACTGTACTCAGATGTTGCTTAATGCTCTGCTAGAGGAGGAGGCTATTTGCAACATCCAGTAGCAGCTGCTGCTTTTTTTAAGAACACAGCTGCAGCAATGGTGGCTTTTTCTTCTGGATTAATTAGTTACATAATAGAATCCGTAAATAAGCATTGCAATAGAAACCAAGATCCCTTTGAGGTATTGTTTCTTCTTGAGTACTGGGGTTATTACAGCCTCTACAGTAATCAGCAGGGAAAATGAAAGACCTATGTGTAATTCTCCATACTGGAGGAGCCTGGTTTGAACCCATCTTGCTGCTGGGAAGTGTGCCCTAACTGACAACCTGTAGGCTGCTCTGCGGTGGGGTTGTTTTCAGCCTCCAGAGGAAAAGCAGAGAGAGTGTGAGCTCGCAGCCTGCGTGATGTGGCACACCAGGAAGACAGGCAGCTCGATTTCCCTCTTGGCGTTTCAGTGAGAAGCCTAGCCTGGTTGCTTGTGCTGGTGTGTAGAGCCACATGGGTTAACGTCCCTCACCTCAACATCATCACTGGGGGACGATGAGCGACAGGGACAGCAGGGATTTTCATGAGGGTATGGGTGGGCTACAAGGGCCAGAAGCGCAGGGCTGTCTCAGTGGGGGCCGTGCTCAGGGCAGCAAAGGAGAGGAGGAAAAAAAAAAATCCCTACAATTGCAAACAAGTATTTCTGAGTGCAGTGGCTTGCTCCACTCCTCACTGTCAACTGTCTACTCAAGCACGCCTCTCCAACAAGAGGGAGGGAAAATGGACAAGCTGGACAAGACCCTAGCCCATCCCAGCACAGGAAGAGTCGCTGGAGTTAATGGAGAAGGGAGGTAAACACAGCAAGAGCTGGTTTGTGCTCATGGTTTATTCTTAGGATAAACAAATCTATTCCCAAGCATTACGTGTTTTGCCCCTTTCCTTCAAAGGAGGGAAGGGGAGGAGAAGGAACTGGAGTGGAGGTGGTTCAAAGGAACAACTAGGACTATCAAGGGGGAAGGCTAGGGAAGTAAAGGAAGTAAAACGAACGCTGCTTTGTTTCAGCAAGTTACCTTGCATCTGCTGACCTGCATGTGGGGGTGGCATGTGTGTCTGCATGTTCGCACTGGAGGGCCAATGAGAAGGAATGCAAATGAACTCTCTTTCATTTCAAGTTAATGTATTTTCATTTCACTTGCATCTGATGATTCCTGCAGATTAGTTAATGGTGAGGCTGGGAGCCAAGCCTTCCCACAAATGCAAGGCAGATCTGTAGAGAAGCTGAACAGGAATCCTGGGATGCCTCACCCATTAAGCGGTGTTTCAGCCTCTTTATGTGAGGGAATACCCTTCAGGTCTTTATTGCAAGGGGACATATTTGTAAAAAGGTTTCTATCCTTTCCTGCAGTTGTGTATCCTGTTGTACAAGATTTGTGCTACTCACTGCAAGAATAACTAAAAACCAGTGTTACTAACTTGTAATATGTGGTAATACTTTAAAACTTCACATTCTGGGGTCATCTGGATAGGAGAGGATCTGAACGTTTAATAGAAAGAAAAAATGAGTTCCCAGTCCTTGAGTTCAAAGAGAATGTTAAATTATGCCTTTTGTGCCCCCCTGAAAAAAAAGAAGGCAATGAAAAATAACTCTAATTTAATAATTTATTTCAAATCTCCTTGTGTGTAAGATCCTCTGAGTTCTGTGGGTTTAAGTCATTTTTTTAAACAACTTAAGGCTTTTTGGTAAATGGCACAGTGTAAAAGGAAGTTGTACCTATAAAGAAACAGTCCAAATAGGAAAAGCAAACTTCATTGTCCTGCCAGCTCTTGAAACAGTGTTGGGTACGAAGGGCTGACCCTCGGGAGAAAAGAGACTGTGCAGTGCCTTGAAGCCATAGTCAGCACAGTGTCATGGTGAAGGCACTAATTTTACACCTTTCTGGCTTTACTTTCTCAGGGTGTGGCCAAGTCCGTAAAAGAGACCAGTGGAAAGAGCTTAAGAAAATTCAGTGGTAGAAGGATAGGGAGAGGGCTGCTCCCCTCAACCCGTTCCTACTGTCCCTCATCACTCCAGGGCTGCAGTCCCAGTGCAGCAGATGGGTCCATGTAATGTGGTCTTTCAGCTGGCAACTTCCTTATCCCCTTTCCCTTGAAGAAAGATGCTCCATTAATACAGCTAACTAACTACAATTACGTAGTATCTACACTATATATATATATATATATATATGCATGTGTGTATATATACATATATGTAAATCTAATTCTGCTAAGGTCTTGCTGCAGCTCACAACCCAGACAAGCAGGGCTCTTATCCAGTGGTTGGTTGAGAGATGCAATGAGCTGCAGACAGAGGACTGCTTCCTCTCAGCCTTCACCGAGCCACCTTGCCCAAAAGCTATTCTGCTGCTGGTGCCATCTTCTGGGTTTATAAACTTATGGTTGCAGCCACTTGGGCTCATTAGAGGTTGCCAGGCACTGCAGTAAGAACAAAAGGAGTTTGGTGTCCTACCCAAATTCCAACTTGGTAATTACAGAGTCTCTTTCTGAATACTGGGAATATTGGTGATTCCTCCTGCCTTAGTCTCTCAGTTATTCAGCGTGTTGCTGTATTACTGACCCATTCCTTCCCAGGTGCTGTTGCATACCCCTTGCCACAGGAATTTACCCACTGCTTCCCTCTTTTCCCTGTGCTGTAAAGTCTGTAAAGTGCTCTGAGACCTGCCTGCGTAACAGGCGCTGCACAACTGCGTTAAGAAGATACTAATGCCAATAAAACAAGTAGGTGTGTGGGATGGCTGGGGCTGACCCTGCCATGGGAGAGACAGTGGGACTGCAGGAGTCACAGTTAGAAATGTCGTGCCCACCTCTTGCTCCCCAAGGCTTCTGATGGTGCATTAGACAGCAGGGTACGCTGGCAGCCTGGAGGTAAGGTGTGTACCTGCTCTTTGCTCCCCTTGTGTCTCTGGGAGCAGCAACGAGACGGTTGTGTGCAAGGGAGGGGTTCCCCAGCTCACTGTATTGCTTATCAGTCTCTACCTTGAGGCTGTTGATCCCTATTTACCTGCTGAGAGAAGTAATCCTGCTGGGAGGAATATTCCCAGTGAATCCCTTGGCCATGCACCGATACCGGTAGGCCTGCCAGGTGGTCTGGGGAACCGCTGCCAGCGCCCGTCTGTCTTAGGAAGCCAAAAAGAGCATTTCGTGGCCTTCTGGGCTTGGCCCGTTCCCTTCCACCCCTTTGGCCCATTTGTGGAGCCGGCTGTAGAGGGGGAAGCCCTTGTTCTCCCGGTAGATGTAGACACCCGTGATGGCATTCCACTGGGGGCTCGGCTGGACGCCCTCCACCGGGAACTCCTGCACCAGCTCTTTCTCCTCCTTGTCCAGCGCCACAAAGCCGAAGAATTGCTTCACGTTCGTGGCTGCCAGGATCCTGGAGTGGACCTCGGCCGTGCGTCGGAAGAGCTTGTCCTCGTTGGAGCGGTATTGGGCCCAATAAGCCTCCTGCCGGTAGCTCAGCGGCGAGCAGCAGTGCTTCAGGCACTTGGTGAGGAAAACCAGGACCGCGACGATGCCGATGAGCAGCCAGCCGAAGAGCTGAGAGAGAAGAGAGATGCTGCGTTAGGACACGGCAAGACGGTCTTACCCACTCCGTGTGGCTTTCTCCCCAGCGTGCCTACCTGGGACTCATATCTCAGCCTCCGCGTCACCTCATCCCTGAACTTGGTGAGGTTTGCCGGCACGTCTTTACAGGGGAACCTGGCCAGCACCTCAGCCCCATACTCTGCTGGGAACTTGTCCAGGGAGGACGGCCTGACAAACTCACTGAGGGCGCAGATGTAAGCCTCCCCGCGCAGCAGCGAGATGACTGACCAGGTGACGGGCGCCACGGCTGCCCGGCCCATGATGGAGCCAAAGAGGAGGAAGGTGGCGGCGGCAGAGAAGTTCTTGGTGCCGCGCTTGTGGCACTCGGCCACCAGGTTCCAGGTGTGGTTGTTCCAGATGACGCCGATGAGGAAGAGGGCCAGGGCCGGGACGCCGATGGCGGCCAGCCCATAGATGTAGTTGCGGGCAGGGGAGCAGGGGCAGTTGAAGGCAACAACTGAGAAGAGCTCCTCACTCCCCACCGTGCCCAGGGCCACCAAACCATTGAAGATCATTACATCTTTGCTCTTGAAGAACAAGGAGAGGAAGCGGAAGTTCTCAGCGATGAGGGCGGCCATCTCGTCCCGGGAGCAAGAGGAGGCACGTACTGCAGTGGGGGGCTGTGCTGGCCCACCTTCCAGCACCGAGGGACACGCCAATGGAGGGTGAAATGGCCTTGGGCTGGCTGACGTGCAAGAGGCTGCTCCAGGAGCACGACACCTTCGCTGCTGTCCCTTCCTCCTGCCCGGTGTCCCAGCCTCCGGAGCTGGTTGCTGATACCAGGGGTACTTCAAAAGGGGCCGAAGAGGGATTCAGCCTAAGCAATGTGTGAAACCTCAGTCATTTCAGTTTCCCACTAAGCTCTCCAAAAGCATCTCTACAGTGAAGATTACCAACGGGACAGCTGTTTCTGCCCCTGTCATTTGCACATTCGTTGTCTTTCCTTCTCTTTGGTTTTAGTCACCTCCCGCAGAGGCGATTACTGTCAGCGTCACTGCCAGACACTCGATGATCTCCCAAGCCTACAACGAAGGAGGACGCCGTGTTACTGGGAAAACTGGATCACAGCACTGGCACTAGGATGTGTCCCCCAGCCCTGCCACTGACTCACACTAGCCCAGGCGCGTGCGGCATGTGCATGCTGGTGCTGCGCTGCCTTGAAGGTGCTGTGTGTGGCTTTTACCTCCCTCTTTAGACGTGATGAGTTAATATTTAGTAATAGGCAAAGGTATGTCAGGGAGGCAGCAAGAGGTGCTGCGAGACAGCCCAGCAGGTTTGGGTGCAGAGAGATGTGGCATGGGAGGACCAGGCAGGAGCAGCCTCTGCAGGCAGGGGTGAGGGGGTGCTCAGGAGCCGTTGCTACCAGCAAGAGAAGTTACGTTCTGGGAGAGAGCTTATCTTGATGATCCAGGATACAAACACCAAATGCCAATAGAGCTGGCTCAGCAATTATGTAGGAGTTTTTGCTAGGATTAGGTGTGGCAGGATGATCTCTCCCACAGTTGGTTGACATAACCGTACTCCCTGCCCTGGCCCGTAGTCCTGGCTCAGCCTCTAACTGCTGGCCTGAAATTGAGCCCCTTGACCTGCACGCCTGTGTCAGAGATGCACTTCACTGCCCTTCGCCTCTGCCTGCTTCCCCCAGCCCCTTTTCACAGTACAACACAGGTTACATGGGATGCCCACCCTGCCAACAGGGCTGGGCTGCGTGGACTGCAGGCACTCGGGACCAAGCAGGGGAAAGCATGTACCCTGATTTTTTTGAAGGACGGGGAAATAATGGGGAAATTCATGCCCTCTGCAGTGATGCCCATTCCCCCATGCCACTTGCAAGCTGCATTTAATTAATTTCTTAGTTGACTTTCCGTCTCCGCTGCATCCCCACCGGGTTTCATCTCAGGAAGCCCCAAGCCCCTTGCTAGGTCTGGGAACCCTCACCCATGTGATGAAACCCGCTGGCCTCAGGGGAACTGCTGTCACTGGGGTTTGCTGGAGACAGGAAGGACCCAGGCACCCAATTAACTGTCTCTGGCAGCTTGCACAGTGCCAGCAGCATTGGTGCATATCTGGGGCTCCTGGGGAGCCCTGACCCACAGCAGGGCTGCCCGAAATCTGCCCTGATGCCGGCATCTGCCAGTTGGCATGTACGGAGCAAGGGTTCCCTGGGCCAGCCCCAGCTGCGGGGAAAAGGCTGCAGACACATCCGTGCAGAGGAGGCAAAGGCACCTTATTCCTTGTGGTCTCTTGTACGGGGCTTGCTCATGCACTGTGCTTTAAATCACTACTGTGCTGCAGTTCATCTGCTGCCCCAGCAAATCCCCTTTTACCCCCTTTTCCATGGGGTAGCAGAGGGGAATGGGGGCAGAAATTTAGCCTCAGCTCCCAGCTGTGTCTAACCCATGGCAATCCCTTTAAAATCACACTGTGATACTGCTGAGTTCAAACACAAGCAGCCCTTAATGTCTTCCTGTATCTTCCCAGTTTTCTGTATGCAAAAATCCCTCAGCAGAGGAGATGGACCAGCTGAAAACTGCAGCCATGTGACAGGGAGCCAGGCCTCCATCTCCAGCTGCCGCGCTTTGTGGTACACCACATTTGCAGCCAGATGCTAAAACTGCAAACTTGTTCTAGTGCGGGGGGTTCAAAACCCTGTTATTAGAGTTATCAGCAAATAGGTCTGATAAACAAGGCCCTGCGACCTTCCTGACGGTGTCTGGCAACCGGCAAAGCAAAAATAAAAGGAGCTGGCAAAGGGGAATATGTCATTTTGGGGGGGGTTACCCTTCCTCTGCTTGGTAGTTATGGTGCCTGCCTGGAAGAGAGAGAGGTGGGTAGGAGGGGAGGGGAAAAGTTGTTTGCAGCAGATCAGTTTTTAGCAGCTTCTGTTAGTCTTTCCCTGAAACGTGCATGAAAGCAAGAAAAAAATGAAGTCACTTACTTGAAAAGTTGATGAAACCAGTTCTGGAGCCTTCTCAGCTCCTTGTGTGGTTTTTGCTCGGGCTCTGGCTGCGGGGGGTTCCCAGCAGTGCAGAAGTGGGGCTGTGCAGAAGTGGGGATGCGGCTGAGGCCGGCCTGATGGGCGAAGCGAAAGCTGATGAAAACAGCCTTAAGAGGGCTGTCGGCTTTTGGGAGGAGGAAGGAGGTTGTTCTCGGGCCCTGTGCTTGGGTGGGGCGGAGAGCAGGCGCTTGGCTTCTGCTGGGTGCAAGGCTGAGGTTGTGCCTTTAAAAGTAAAAAAAAAAAAAAAAAAAGGAAAGGAAAGGCTGAGAATGAGTCACTGGAAAAAGCACATCTTCCTTTTTCAAACCCGCGATGCAGCTGTGCAAAGGCTGGCTGGCTGGGATGGGCCGGAGTTTGCCTGGAGCGATGGGGCACCTCGCTGGGGTGCAAAGGGGAAATACTGGAGCCCCCCAGCCTGGGGGGTGGATGTACCCATGGTGCCCAGAGGATGCAGTCATGCTGGTGGCACCCAGCTCAGCCGAGGGTGGCACCTGAGCTGCGCAACACAGGAGCCTGGAGCCACCCTAAGCAGGCAGGGGCAGCGTGGGAGAAGCCCTTGGTCCCACAGGAAGGGGCAGAAACTGCTGCTTTTGTGCACGGGAGCCGGCTGAGCCAGCGGGGAAGATGCCAGCCAGGCTGGGTTTTCGGGAGAAGCAGGAACCCGCCGTCACGAGCTCTGCAGGGTGGCCAGGTCTTGCTTCCCACCGCCCGGGAGCGAGCAGCGAGGCTGCTGCGGGGGGCGGTGGGGGCTGAGGGGGGCCAGGGGAGCCACGCGTGTGGGGCTGGGCACAGCCTGTGATTTGGCGAGCACGGTGCATTCCTGCCTGGCTCAGCTTTTCCGCTTGCTGCTTCCTCTGGAGAGCGATGCCTGCGAGGCAGCCGAGGACGCCTCACTTTCTCCTTGCTTCGCTCCCTCCTCTCCGCCATCTGTCCCTCAGCTCCAGCTCCCGCCCAGCCTGTTGCAGAGGCCGGAGGCCCCTGTCCTCCTTCCCCAGCTTCCTCGTTGCTGTGTCCCCAGGGTTACACTCAGCCCTCCCCAGAGGATGTCTTCAGCACAGGCAAATCCTCAGCGACACCCACATTCCCCTCTGCTCGGAGCAAAGCGTCAGCAGTTCAGCTGGGATTTTTGGACCGAGTCCTTACCCCCAGGTCTGGGGTCCCTGGGCAGGTTTTTGCAGCTCCCAGGTGCTTGGGGCAGTCCCACACCTCCATTGGCGCCTGCCAGCTCAGCTGGGGGCCCTGGGGCTTGCTCCGCACTCGGGGCACTGCTGCTAACCAGGCTCAGCACCGGGACCGCAGCCGGGCTGAAATCCCAGGGGCCATGTCAGCTTCCCTATTGAAGGGTCTCCTCCCAAAGGCGATGAACGATGTCCCCAAAATCCAGTACAGAGAGGACAACCTGCCTGCTCTTTGGGGACTCTCTGCCACTGCTAAAATTGCTGCATGGGGGCAGAGGTCTGATCCTAAAAATCTGAATTAAAAGTCCAAAAGCTTCTCTTTGCAAATGCATGCTATTTTTTTGGTATCTCAATGGCTCTGCCGTGGAGCCCGCCAGTCCTGCAGGCTGCTCACTACTGTGGGGACTCTGAGCATGCCTTTCTTGGTGAGCCATTAACAGTGCTGAACTGCAAATAATAGGAGTGGAAACCATCTTTATCTTTTAATCTCCTTTGCTTTGTAAATCAGGTTTTGTGCCTATTAATTTCTGGGCAGGTGCCTTAATTAAAGTTTGGGGTGTGAAGATTAATGATAAATCTTTGTCACACTCCTTTCTCCTGGGAGTCAGCCAGGTTCAGCCTGTCCTTGACTACGGGTTTGCTAAGGCTCTCTCACAGCAGCTCGGAGAATTTCCTCATCATTTTGGTCCTTTGTTCTCCTCTCCCCACAGCCTCTGTGGAGTTATACACCGATAATTAAGGTTTATGCAAATGACAGTCACCTCAGTTACCAGCCAGTCATAATAAGTTTCTTTGAACAAGAACACGGCAGCAGAAATTTCAAGGGGATGAGCATTTTGAAAGGGATGCGGCAGGGGTAAAACTCATCTCTCAAAAGGGGTTTTCCTTCTGCATATTGGTAATAAAATCAGGGCCACCAGGGAACACTCTTCCGGGCTGTGACTTCCATAGTCACCTCGAGGGCCTGCATCCCATCATCCTCAGTTTCTATGGAAATGGGCAGCCACCTGGTATTGCGTAGGGTTGGCGGTGTATCCCCGGCTTCTCCTCCAAGGGCCAGGGCTGGCTCGACACTGGCTGCCACACACTGGCAAAATACCCCGCCTCAAGTGGCCTCAGCACCCCGGGCTTGGCCCAAAAGCCCCCCCCAGTCCTTTTCATTGCATTCAAATAAACACCAATGGCTTTTGTAAATAGCTTTTATAAATCGCTTTTATAAATCTTTCTGCCTGAGCACAGTGCTTGAACATTAAGCCTGAATTATTTATTTGGCTCCTTAAACAAACACCCAGGCAGGTTTTTAACATCAGTCATTGTGTCAGGGAGGAATCCAGGTAAAACTGCAAGAACAAACTGTCCTGCAGCAAATTTGTGGCAGGGGGTTGGCCTGGCCCCCACACTCCATGCTGCTGAATGATAGCTGCTCTCCTTGTCTAGACACTCCCTTCAAGGAGCATCTCTGTGGACTCCTCGTTGAATAGTACCTGTGACACCAGCCACGCCATTCCTGTCATGTGCAATGCAATACGGGATGTCCCTTCACTAGTTCATTGCTTGGGTCAAATTTATTTTAAAGCTTTTCTTGGCCTGGAAGCCATGTATGTCTTTGGGGATGTAGTGTGTGGAGGGGCAATGGGGAGACTCTTGGGGTTTCACAGCTTGGCATGCGAAAGGGGCACCCCTAGCTTGTTTCCCCACCAGAGGATTTCTAATACTGCCTAAACCCACGTGCACTGCCAGTGCTGAGCACATGGTAAAAGAAAGGAAGTTTTGCACATCTGGTAGTGTGTGCCTTGGCAACCGTCACAACACAAACGTGGTGCTTGGTGGTGTGAGACACATGGCATGTCTGTCTGGCTGCCACATCGTGCCCTTCAGCATCCCCGGGGCTTGTCCATCACAACCTTGAGTAGCTGTCCCACTCAGCACAAAACTCCTTGCCTGAATTACCGATGCTATAGGATTGGATGTGAGAGCAGATGGGATCACACCGGCACCGCCGAACCCTTTGGGTGCCCGTTCCCTGCAGCCCCTGTGGCACTGGGCCTCGCCTCTGCCCGGCTCGGATGCCCACCTGTCCTCCCTCCTTGCAGCCCCTCTCCCAAAAGTGAGGTTCTGCTTCTGCATAGCCCTGTGCCCCCTCATACCCGACTGTAGTAGGCAGCCATCTCTCTTCGGGGCACAGGGGGGTGCACGGGTGGCTGCTCTTCCCCTGCCCAGCCATTGCCACTGGGGAGGGCAGGCGGGTGGAGGTGCAGCGGGGGCTTGCATCTGTGCCAGCTCTTCAGGGCCGTGTTCATGGTGCCCTGGTCAGTGATGCCCAGGAGCTTCTCGGCGGCTTCCCCCGCATCTGCAGGGGCTTTCCTGGGTGGGTGGCAACGAGCAGCTGCCAGGTCCGTGCTCATGCCCTCGAAGAACTGCTGGATGCAGACCTTGGCAAAGCTCCTGGCGTGCTCTGCGCACGTCTCGTCGAAAAGCTTGCGCTCGATGTCGATGTAGTGGGACCAGTACCTGCTCTTCAGGAAGGCGGCTTGGGTGAAGCAGGGCCGGAGGGATCTGACCAAGAAAGCCAGCATGGTCATCAGCAGCACAAAGCACCAGCCCAGAGCCTGCAGGGATGAGGGGGGAACCAGACCTGTCACAGGCAGGCAGAACACGCGCCCAGCACTTCCCCCCAGCTGGCAGGAGCCCCCCGGGCTGCAAACGAGCCTGGCTTCACTTTGGGTTGTTTGACATTCGGCTGCATTTACATTGCAAAGCTGGACGAGGAGACTCTATGTACCATGTCAGTGCATCTGCGCTGAAATTTTGTTCGATGCACCCACATAGGCAGCACCTCTCCCCTTCTCGCCTTGCGTAGCATCAGCAGGCAATGACCATAAATAACACCAGACTGAATCCTGCACCCAGCCCTCGGTCCTGCCTCCGATACAACCGTGCCTCACCTGGGTCTAGAATAGTCTGTGTCCTCTGACTCGCAGCCAACATCGCTCCAAATGCTCCCTGGGTTTATGCAGCTGTCTAACCCTTTTCCTGAGCTGTTGGACTTAGTAACATCTATCGTGGGTGAGTGGTGGTGACAGGCTCCCCTGTTAATGGGGTCTGACAGGAAGAGTGAAATGAGGGCAAAGCCAGGACCGGTCTGTCTTGTTCACCGTCAGTCTCAGCTCAGGCTGTCTCCGGGCTGTGCAGACAGAGCTCACGAGGGTGAACCCCACTGTAAATGCATCCCCTAAAAGAGCACCTGGGGGGGGTATCTAGGTGGCACCTCTTGTTTTGCAGCTCCCAGTGCTTCCCAGCAGCTGGTAATTGAGGTCTACCCAGGAAAAACTGCTTTGTGTCTTTGGAGAAGTCCCCGTACGTCTATTTCTCTTAAAGTGGGGATAATAATTCCTGTCTGCCCTAAGGAGGTCAGGGAAGGGAGCTGCTTTTAAACAGGAGTACATGAATGACCAGAGTGGGTCAGACCATCCTGTCTCCAATGTGGGCAGAAGCAGAGGGCTTGAGAGAAATTAAGCACAGGACAAGCAGTTAGTGGCACTTCTTCATTTGTGGTTCTCCGAGATGGTTAATAAACACATGCTGGCTGTTTCCATGCAAGCGGCAGACGCAATTGGCATAGAAGGTTATCAGCCCATAATTTACACATGTTATAATAAGCAGCAAGAGCAACTGTGGGCAACCAGTGTGTTACAGGAGGGGGTGACAGCCCACCAGCCACTGAGTAACATCCATGTCTGCCCCTCTAAATAAATCTCTGCATACAGCTTGGCTGTGTATTGCTGCCCTGCAGCCCCAGACTGCCCAGGCAGAAACAGGGACCAAATCATCAGGACGACCTACAGCTTCAGTCTCTGCACCACACTGGAGGCATAACTCCCCGGCGCTGAGTTTGAACACCCTGTACCCCTGTGAAATTACCAGTCTCTCCTCCTGCAGCTTGATTCCAACAAGGAGATTCCCTCGAGGGAAGAGCTAAGGCTAGCAGTGCCTAACCCTAAACTACCAGCGAGGGCACAGCCATGATGCCTCTTACCTGCGAGATGCAGCGCAGGTACCTGATGGCCACTTCATTGGCGATGAGCTCCTGTCCATCGTAGATCTCCTTGCAGGGGATGCGGGCGAGGACCCGCTTCATCTCCCTTTGGGAGAGGCCAGGGTGGCTGGCATTGCCCAGGGTCTCCACGGGCACCGAGGTGCAGAAGGCGCAGGTGATGCACTTGCCATCCAGCAGCGTCACTGAGACCCAGACGGCTGGGGCGATCATGGCGCGCTGTGCCATGGAGCAGAACATGTAGCGCAGGACAGCCGGGTCCTTCCCTCGCTGGCCCTGGGGCCGCCTCCACTCCTCTGCCAGCATGGAGACGTTGTTGTTCAGCACGAAGCCCAGCAGGAATAAGATGAAGGGGGGCACCAGGAGGATGCCCAGCCCGTAGGCCAGGTTGTAGCGTGGCAGGCAGGGGCAGTTGAAATCAAAGGCAGAGTACATCTGGGCACTGGCGAGGGCCATGATCCCACAGATGCCGTTCATGAAGGACTCCTGGTTGGACTGGAGAAACTGGAAGATCATCCGAAACTTGTCCATCTTCCCTTGATGTGATTCCTCCCTTCACTGGGGTCCAAGATGTGGCTTTGGTTCACTTCATTCTTTCAGCTCCCCTCTTCAAAGATGGGCACCAACAAGTCTCTGGGATTCATTCACGCACTCTTACAGCCCCAATATTGAAAGCAGAAAATTAAAACTTTTTTTTCTGCTGATTTTGCTGCTTGCAAAAGTTCAGAATTTGCTTCCTCCTGCTCTTCTTTGGGTCTGTGGGACCTGGGTTGTTTCTGGTTTGCTAAAACCTGTCTTTGTTCTTCTCCACATCCCTATTTCTGCAGTCTCCCAGCCACCAGTCCCCTTGGCTGGAGGGTGCAGGTGTTACCATGGCTATGCCCTCCCCAGAGCAATCTGTGCCCTGGGCAGGAAGGGGAGCTGGCTGGTTTGTTGTCCTAAAAGCAGATTCGTTACCTGGTGTGCAATAGACCAATCTCATACACTCAGGAGAGATATTGCTTTATTCCGCGCAGGGTGCTCCGTCGACTTTCCACAAATCAAGCACACCAGATTCATCAGGTGTGTCCCTTTTATACAGTAACAATTGCATCTAATTTATCAAACTACTCCTACCTAATACATATTCAAACTATCTAATGCATATGCATAGGATTATGTAATCATGACATGTCAGATGCCTTCTCCACATCTGTGGGGGTCTCGGGTGGTCTTCGGCGGTCACTTGAGGAGGTATCCCCTCCTCACTTTGACTGCTAAGTCACTCTGTATTGGGTCAGTCGTTCATTTTCCTGCCAAGAGGGTGCACCATCAATCAGGAAGAATAGAAAGGATCAGAATTGGTGCTCCAGGTGAGGCACCATTAAACAGGAAGAACAGAAAAGACCAGAGTGATCTTGGCTAACTAACTTAATTTAAAACAGAACTTTATAATCTACCAGAGGATTTTCCGTATCTGACATAAGGTTGGCCTCTGTGAACCTGTTTGCAAATGCAGGAGGTGGGTGCTCCTCCCAGGACTGAATGGGACACCCCACCTCAGTGCCAGCACACACGGAAAAGCGGGATGCCAGAGTTCCACCCCTCCCTCCATGTTTGCATTGCCCCAGCAGCATCTAATGCAAGCACCTCGCAGGTCTGCCAGCCCCCTCCTCTGTACCTGCTTCACTGGGAAATACCTTTTCTGTTTTATTCTGCACAGGGAAGGGAAGGGAAGGGAAGGGAAAAGGAAAGGCAGAGGAGGAGGAATAAAGCTCTTGGTGCTCTGGGATGTTGTATCTGTATTGCCAAGGTCTGTTAGTGGCTCCCATCTGTCCTGCAAATGTCTACATTTCAGCCAGACTTACAAGATGACACCTGTAGCTCCTTGGGTTTCACAGCCTTGTGCCCTCAGGGCTTGCTACAATATCCTTCAGACCCTGGCTGGCATAGTCTGGCAACATCCAGAGGTACATAGTGCTTTTCCTGGCTTTAGGGCTAGAGAAAAACAGGCATAGAAAGGAGAGACGGCTGCAGGGACAGGGGTGCAGAGGATGCACCCTGCTCTGCAGGTGGGTCCTGCTGAAAGCATCACAGCCCTGGGTACCTCTGCTTTCTCAGGAGAGGCTCCCTGCCCAGCAGAGCTCTGAGATTCAGTTTTTTCCCTGAGATTTCTCCTTTTCACCCACTTTCAGTGAGCATTTCTGAAAGGCTTGAATGCACTTTGCTCTGAATGGCAGCGATGGAGGCTGAACGATTTTCTTGCAGCCGCCTTTTGTGGGTATAATCCCAACCCCTCGATGAATTTGGGATGTGCAGGAATTGGGAATACAAGGAGGATGTGTGAATCCTGCCAGTGATCTCCCTGGCCCAAGGGCAGCCGCTATCCCCTGAGGCACCGTGTTTCCCAGCGGTACCAGATCACCTCCAGGCATGGACTGTGCAGAACCCTTTGGGCCCATCAGGCCAGTGGGTACCAGCAGCAACAGGGGCTGAAGGGTACGGTGGAGCTGCTGCTCCTCTGAAGATCACTCGAATCCTGCAGGGAAGGGCAGAGCAAGGACTACCTGAGCCAGCAATGTGCATCCATTTAGCAGGAGGGGCTGGGCTGGGGCGGGGATTTGGCTATATGCCTTGACCTGAGGCTAAGGTGTCTAAGGGCACGTTTCCCATGCAACCAGTGCATGGTGCAGGGAGGACCTTAGCTAGCTGGGTGCTGGGCTGGCTGGTCCGTACAGCACGGAATTGCTGACAGTTTAGCTATGCCACTTTACCTGGGCTTATTAATTCAGTAGCACACCAGGCAATCTTGACCCAAGTGGACCTGAATAGCTGCATTGCCCTCCCTGCTCTTTGTGCACCAGGAGCAACCTGGGCAGAGCCAGCTAAGGTCTGTGGTGGACATGTCCCACGTGTTGATACTGGGGTGCAAAGCTTCCCCATCACTTCCATCCCTCTCCCCTTTCACAAGGGCACGGTTCAGTTCAGCTCGTTGCCGTCAGCTCTGCAGACCTGGGGGCTTTCCGGTGCAGAGATCCTGTGCACATTTGCCAGCACAGAGCTGACCAGACAGACTCCTGACCAGACAGACTCCTCCCCAGCTTGTCAGAACTGAGACAAACACTAATGAGATGTGATAGCTACGGTTGGGCCAGGCTTAGTTCCTACAGCACAAATCTAAAAGAAGTGGATTGTGTTGCTGGTGTTCTCCCGCATGCCTTCTTCACAAAGCCTCATCTTCACAAAGCAGCTTTGACACACTAGCTCACTCCCTCAAGCTGGCCAAAGGATGGAGGAATATTGGGACTACAAATGGCTATAAAACAGATGGTTGCAGTATTGACTACTAGCAAGGTCTTCAGTCCCTCCAGTCCAGGCACCACCTGTGCTGTTGACATTAGTATGAAGATACCTCTGACTGTCTGGGTACCAGCGTGGCTGCATTGGTGGCTGTGAGATATGTCACCAAGGCAAGCTGCACATAGGTGGGTGGCATGTGGGAGATACTTTTCCCCAAGATTTTGCAGTGCGTCAGTACAGAGGTAGGAAGCCAAACCAGGTGTTTTGACCATTAGTCAGTGCTGCAGTTTCTGACGTTTCCCCCCACACCAGCCCTGGGGCTCAGCTGATAATGCCAAGTTCACCCTGAGATGCCACCACAGCGGTGAGCACAAAGCACGTGTAATACCTGGGCAGTCTTCACTCTGTCTGCTGTGGAGAGGTTAATTGCATGATCTCATCAAATGGGAAGAGATTTGGCTGCATGAATATAGATGAGACTTATTGTATTGCTAGCTAAGAGCTCAGGCTGGCTTCCCTGTTCACCTGGCGAGTGGCTTTTTGAAGGGCAATTCACGTCAAAGCCTGCATGAATCAACCTCATAAAAAGCAGAGAGCTTTTTGATCTCCAGGAAAACTTTACCTTTCATTAAACATGAATGAGGGGTCTGAGCCTGCTTGGTGTACAGCACCAGCACTTATCACTGAGGCCAACAATAAGTCAGTGGGATTCAAAACAGAGCCCGTAGAAGCCAATTTCTGGGTCTTTCCTTCCGTGTTGCCTTGTTAGGGAGGACCTTGTTTTTGTGAGCTTGCTAACAGGAAGTTCACTCCAACGGATTTGCAAGAGAGGGCAGAGCTGGTGCTTCCCTCCACGATCCCAGCCTGCTCGTGCTTTGGAAACCAGGTCCTGGGAGAGACACTACATGCCCAAGTCCCTCCCAGCATGGGCTCCTGCACCTGGATGCCAAGACAGACACCAAGCCAGGGACTCAGGGTGGGCTTTACATGTCCCAGTCAATGTAGGATATAGAGAGGAGGGACATGAAAACGGTCACAATTTCCATCAGGATTGTTTGGGAAGAGATTGGGGAAGTTGTCTTTGCAGTCAGCCCTGCTGTTTCACAGGTTCTTGGCAGGTGAGGATCCCTGAGCACGTCAGACATGTCTGTAGGTCAGGCATCAGACCAGCCCTAAGAGACAGAGAGCTCCTAAAGTTTGTGAACTACCCTCTCTGCTCCCACTTCCACAGGAGGGTACACACTCCTAGCAGAGCTTGTGGGAAGGGACATCTGGAGATTGTCTGGTCCACACCCCCTGCTCAAAGCATGCTCAGGGACACATCTAATAGGGTTGTGAATATCTCCATGGATGGAGGTGCCACAATCCCTCTGGGCAGCCTGTTGCATCACCGTCAAAGTAAGTAAGGGTTTTCTTCTGTTTAAAAGGAATTTCCTGCATTTGGGGTTTGTGCCTGTTGCCTCTTGTCCCGTCATGGGGTGCCAGTTACCATTTTCCACAATGGAAAAGAGTTCTCTGGCTTCAAAGGGGAACACAGCAAGGGACTCGGGGAGGCTGGGAGGGATGAACACCGATAGCCCTGTCCAACTGGAGCTACTCATGACAAGACTGACCCTCCCAGCAGCATGTGAGCCTTTGTAGACCTGCAAAAGTCTATGGCAGTGGCCTTAAATCCTCTGTTTTTCTTCCTCCTGATAGAGATAACAAAGCTGTTCCGCTTCCCCTTTTTGCATTTCATATTTTGTGGCCACTCTGGGATGACTTAAAACCCGAGAACATGGAAAGCAGCATGCAAAGGGGAGCTGTGGACTTCTGCTCTGAGCTGCTTAGGAAAATAGCTGATTTGACTAGTGTGGAGGGGTGAGTCCGAACTGAGTCTCAGGCTGAGATTTGTGATGTTGCGTCTGAGAGAAGTAAACCAGAGACAAAATTTAAAGTGCAATGCTGATTTCAAAAGAGAGCTCAGAATCTCCCTGGACCTAAAGAGCTCCTGGTGGGAAGACTGCTGTGTTATTCCCAACCAGCATAGGCCACCACTGGCTTTGTGCCCTCTCTGACCACGTCCAGGGGAGCTCAGGGATTCAGCCAGAGCTGATTTTGCTATGCAAATAAGAAAAGCTCTGCAGCCCATCCCTCTGCACCCTGCAGCTCCTGGCTGTGCCTCAGCTGGCAGAGGGGTGCAGCCGCCCACGGGTGGGCCATGGAGTTATTTGGCCTCCCTGTGCTTTGCCAAGCATCTCCTCCCTCCCTGACTCCATGCACACAAACATCCTGGGGAGGAGGTGACCCACCTCCCAGCAGCTCGATAAGTTAATTTGTGGGATTAATATATGTTTTCAATGTGACCCCTCATTTTGGATTTAGTCACAAGGTGGTGGCAGGTTTCTTTGTCTCTTTCCCACCCTTTTCTTTCCTCCTGGGGGCCCTGCTTGCCCCATCTATCCATGCACGGCCAAGGAGACATTTCTTCTTCACCCCCCCTCCTCACAGCCCCTCCACCTTGCACCCCTCACTCCCAGGGACAAAGTAGGCATCAGTGTGAGCCTCAGCCTGGAGGAATATATGTGTCTGTACTGGGCTAGTTTGCAGTAAAGAGTTTAATGCATCCAAGCAGCAATGCTGGGCAGAAATAGTCAAACTGGCACCATGGTTGGCACCATCTACAACAGGGGCTGGAAAAAGACAGATAAGAAAGTAATTAGCATTAAAGGCTCAGAGATAAGGTTATGTTCAAACAGTTTTGAAACTAAGGATGGACATGCCCAACTAGGTGATGCAAGGATGCTCCTCTGGATAGATCAGTTTGTACTAAAATGTAGCAGGGGAGTGTTTAAAATCTGTGTTCAGACTTCTCAGGCAGAGTCAGTGTGTCCTTTCCATGGCCCAATGCCAGTGCTTAGAGCAGCCACCTGAACTCCAGCACAGTCCCGTTGCTCTGGATACCTAACGCAAAGCCTCCATCTCCTTTTCCTTCTGCAAATTCAACCCAATCCAGGGACACTTATCCAGAGGTAACTTCAGTTAAATGTATGCTGCTCCATCAATTTTAGTGTGTTGCCATATTTTGTTTTGAAAATGCATGGAAGTATTGATGGGTTGTTAGAGGGAGACTGAACAGTTTGGCAGCTGGGCTGGGGGCAGCCAGAGCTCGTGGCAGATGGGAAGACGTAGGAGGTGATTTTGCCTCTTTGAGTAAACATGTTGGTGTGGTACTAAAAGAGTTGCCAATTAAATCATTTCAGTGTCAGCGCTACTAACTCTCTGAACCAGGTTTCGCTGAAATGGGCAGGAGCTCCTCACACCTCTGTGAAGCTGCTGCTCCAGTCAGTTTGCATATGCAGCCAGATGCTGCTGCCTTGGTTAAATCCTTCCTTGAGCCAGAAGGGTTTTATCACAGCTGTAAGGAGCTGCAAACTCTTTAATATGACAAAAGTGCTATGCAGAGTCCTTGGGTGAGAAATGTCATTAACAGTGACTGAGTCTGGGACCTTTGGATCTTTAGAGGTTGTTTATTTTGGAGGTTTTGCTAGGCATGCCCTGGAGCTTTTGGGGTTGGGGTTTTGGAGGAAGATGTGAGGATCGCTGTCTTCTACCTGCTGGTCCTTGCTTTGTGCAGAGGTATGGCAGTGCCTCTTCAGTGTCTGCAAAGCAAAGGCCCCTTTACACATCAGTGTGCTGGAGGAATTTGGACTGGGTACTGGGGCTGTCTGCCCAGGGCAGAGAGGATCTCTCTTGCCCCAAAGGGTGCCTCTGGGTCACCTGGCTGATATCCAGGGGAGGTTTCTCATAGTACCACATTTTCAGAAGTTTATTCACCTGGTCCTGATCTGTGATGCCCTGGAGAAGATCTTCCCCTCCTTCAGCCCCCTCTCCCTGCCTAGGCAAGCTGAAGCTGTGCAGTTTGATCTCTTGTCGCATGCTTTTGAAGAAATGGAGGATGCATTTGTGAGCAAAGAGCCGGCTGTGCTCACAGCAGGTTTCCTCAAAAATCTTTTGCTCGATGTCAATGTAGTTGCTCCAGTGACGTGCCTGCAGGAGGGTGGCCTGGTTGAAGCAAGGTCTGAGCCAGCGGGCGAGGAAAACTGCTACAATAAGGATCAACAAAATGCTCCAGCCAAGTGCCTGGGTGATAAGAAATAAGCAGTAGAACAGGAGTAAGACAGGCACAAGGACAGTCACGAGCTGTTTGCCTGTATCACAGAGACAGGGAATTTGTGTGGCTGGAGGGGAGATGTGGTATATCTGGACTCCCGTCCTTGATCTGTCCCTGAAGTCCAGCACCCCCAAACTGCACTCAGAGGATTGGTGTAATCTCCTCCCAGTGAATATAGGACATTTATCTGTGCATCAATAGTTCAGTAGGATAACTGTTTGCAAAGTTAGCCTGGAGCAGCCAGGCATTTGCTTTGAGCACGGGAGCGTCCCAGGGGAAGGGGACTTCAGTGCTCTCCTTTGGTGCTCCCTTATCTCCAGTGAGATCTTCATCTGCCACCTACACTGGCTCCAGGGCCCAGGAGTCCTGGCAGCAGGGTGAAGACAGCCCAGACTACATGGTAGTAGTCTGACTTCGCAAGAAGGAAGGGCTTGTTTTCAATGCCTTCCCCCTGGTCCTCATTTCTGACCTGGCACTCCTGTACCAAGAGCAGGGGCCGGGCAGGGCTCTACTCCCCATTGTGTCCTGTTCTCCTTTCATTTCTGAGCAAGCTGCTTTTGTCTGTCTCAGCTTGCGCTGCCCTTAAAACAGCGGGTCCTATCTGCAAGGTTAGCAGTTAGAAAGGTCTTCTGACACTGGACAGGGCCTTAGGAGACACCTATATGCCTTGCAACCTGCTTTTTATTATCTGGGTTTAGAAGCTGCTGGTTCTTCTAGAAACAAAGTTCTTTTAATGAAACTATCCTTCATTTCCTTCCTTTTCCCTACCTGAGTGACTCTGGAGATTATCACTGAGGGTGGCAACATTTGGGGGCGTAAAGAACCAAAGAGTAGTCTTGCTCCCAGCCTGACCATGGCGAAGCAATGAAAAATCAAGGAAGAGCGGGAGCAGATGACACGTGCCCCAGGCACCTCACTGACACGGGGGGCTCTGCTGGCAGTGACCTACCTGGGACCAGCAGCGCAGGTAGCGGGACACTGCCTTGCGGGACGTGTTGTTCCTCATGAGCTCGTCGTCCTTGCAAGGCACCTTGGCCAGCAGCTGCTGCACCTGCACCAGACTGATGTTGGCAAAGCCCACAAACTTCTCGGGATCCACGGAGCCGCTGAAAGCACAGATCAGGCATTTGCCATCCAGGAGGGTGACTACAATCCAGACGACAGGGGCGACCATGGCTCGCTGCATGATGGAGAAACACATGTATCTGGGGCAGAAGAGAAAGAAATGAGTGGGTAAATGCTGGGAGCTTTCTCCTCATCCACAGCCTTGATGGGTGCAGGCTGCCCTATGCCAAGCAGCCCTCCCAGAGCCAGGGAGCTGACTCCCAGGACTGTCCCCAGCATTGTTCCAGCTGATGCCTCTTCTGCTCTGGGATCAATTTGTTGGTGCTGCCTCCCAGTGAAATCTGTGCCGGTGCTCAGCAGTGCTCTGTGTGCTGCCTGCATTCAATGCAGTGCATGGTCCTCTCATTACATGCTTGCCGCAATTGTATACTTATGTCTCCCATGCACAAATCCTTCTCAGCTCTCCCTTGTCTCCTGCATTCACTCTTTCTTTTCTCATCAGCTTGGTTTCTACCTAGAAAATCACTTTTCTCTGCACCATTTCTTGCCCTACTCTTTGCCAATCTGTGCACTGGGTAAAACTTTGTATGTAACAGACCGAATGTGATTCTCCTCTCCTTTCCATAGTGTAAGTCAGTAGAAACTCAACTGAAAGAAAGGAAGACACAAGGCTATCGATAAAGAATGACTGTGATGGAAATGCCCATCTTTCTGCAAATTTAAGTGGAAATGCTTCATCTTTTTGCACATGTAAGCCCCAGGAGAAACCCTGCGCACACACAACAGGGCAGGCAGCAATGCACTTTCCCAGGGTGGCAGCATAAATCTAGCCATTGGTGTTGAGGCACTCCTGCCCTGCTTTGCTGGGATGGGATGAGGCTCTGCCTTCATTTCTGCTGTTGTAAATGCATTTACTATGCCCCTGCCCCTCCACGCTCATGGGGAAAGGTCTCAGGAGCTGAGCTTAGAAGAAAATTATTTACCGGGAGGATCAAAGCTATGGAGGTGAGACAGCTAAGTGGGAGGTGAAAGGAGGGACACCATTCCTGGTGCAAACCCCACCTGATGACAGCTAGGTCCTTCTTTCTGTGCCCCTGTGGTCGCCTCCACTCCTCCAGCATCACCAGGGACTGTCTGTTGAGGATGAGGCCGCAGACGAAGAGGGTGATGGGGGGTACGAACATGATCCCCAAGCCATATGCCATGTTGTACCAGGGCAGACAGGGGCAGCTGAAGTCAAAGCAAGTATATATCTTTACGCTAGCCAGGGCTAACAGCCCACAGATCCCATTCATTACAGACTCCGAGTTGGACTGGAAGTACTGGAAGATCATCCGGAAACGGTCCATCATGTTCTTTTGGCCAGGGGTGCTCCTCCTGGGAAATCCTTGGGCTGTTTGGCACAGCCTGTCTCCCTTCGTCCCCCCTTCTGCTGCCGTGGGGTGGAGGACGCAGGTCAGCCCCCGGTTGGTCAGGGAAGGAGAGTGGGGATGGAAGAGAGCTGCTGTGGCAGTGGGAAAACCCTGTGCTGGGGCTTCCCCACTGGCACACGGCTTTCGCAGGTCTGTCTCTCACCCAATGCTTATCTTCTGGGGCAGTTGGTAGCTTTTCTAGGTGAGCAGATGAATACAGCCTCCAGCAGCTGTTTTTTCCACCCTGTTTTTAATTTTCAGGGCTGTCCCATGTGCCAACCTGTGACAGCCTCCGGTAGTGCTGGGTCCCTCCCTCCTGGAGATGCTACCTCCCAATGGAGAGCCATCAGTGGATGCCTGTGAGCTGCCCTCTCCACTGATTGAAGGCTGTTGAGCGATTCATTGGCCAGGAGAAACCAGGCGAGTCAAATGAGCTCATCTGTGTTACTGCTGCCACCCTGTTTCTTTCTGGTGAAGCAGGTCCCATTTCTTTTTGGTGAGCAGGGCATGGGGGAACACGCCTGGCTTCGAGCATGCTACATAACTGTGAGCTCAGGTTTCCCTATGAAAATGGGCTGAAAGGACCAACCCTTCAGTCAGGAGGCTGTGAGAATCGATAGCTTTTAGAGCGTGGAATGGCACTTCAGGGCAAAGGCTGCTCTTGGCTACTTGTTATACGCATCCTGTGACATTTGTACCATACCTGCATCCACATCCAAGGCCCTTGCACTGGGGCTCCTTCTTGCTCCGTGTCAGAGGGCATGGTGCAATCAGAGCAGCTGGCTCATTTGTCCCATGGGACTGGACTATCATCTTCTGTCCATTTTAAATATCCCAGAGGCAATTCCTCTTTTCCTCTCAAAAGTTTATTTTACATATGAATACAGCTCATTGCCACACAAGGACGCTCAGGTTTTTTCTGATGTATTCAACATCATTTTCCTCTCCCCAGCTCTCAGCTGAAAACATTTTCAGATTTCTTCTCAGCTCAGGTTTCCACACACATTCAGGAAACGGGAAAAAAAAGGGTGTTATGTTTACCCATTTTGTTAAAATGAGAGGAACCATCTCCACCGAAGTACATTTGCTGCCAACACTGAGGTTTCTGCCCACGCTGGCTCCCATTGCAGGGCTGGTTGCCTTGATGGGATCACACTGAAAGGGAGCAGCGGGGAGGGGTACCTATAGTTGCTCACAGGCACATACAGCATATGTGTGACACACGCTGACTCACAGGGCCACAATGTCATCTCCTCCGATCTAAACAGCAACTCTCACTATTACTTTAATGAAATGCAATTGCACCACCCATAATATTTATCCTTTACCTGCGAGTGGAAAAGATTGTTAATGTTCATCCTTCAGCAATAAAACCCCATGGCTAATCAGCTAATGTTTCCATTTTGCCATTATAGGACATCAGGACACCCCCCCCCGTTTTGCTGTTACAGGGCATCAGGACCCCTGGCTGAACTCCACAGGTGATTTCTCTCCAGGGTGCAGCCTGTCTTGGTTCCTAACTGCTTTAATGCTCGTTGTGTTTCTCATTTAACGGCTTGCATTTATGTGTTGACTCAGGTTCAGAAAGTGTTGTGCACTCTTTGTAGAACAATTACTTTAAAGAAATCATTTTGCCTTTCCATCTTTCCTGGGCAAAACCAGTAAAAGCTAAATAGTTCCTCACAGCTCAGGAAAATAAGATGTAAAAAGAGTAGCAAGCATCCTCTGGACAGCATAAGCTACAAGGGAATTTTACTTCTCCCAAATGCAATCATCTGGCCTGGATGTTAGAGGTCTGTAAAGGATGCCTCAGGGTAATCACTGCATTCTGTTGTGATCTGGGATCTCACCAGTAAGTCAGAGCTGAGACACAAGAGTTGTTGAATCATAGAAGAAAGGGAATATTCCTTAATTTGCAGCAAAAGACATTGGGAGCTTCCTGGAGAGAGAAGGAGAGAGAGGACCCTAGAGGTAAGAAAGTTGCTAGACATGGGCAAATGTTCAAAATTATTCTCAAAAGTAAGCACATTTGAATACTCAGGTCTTAGGGTGAAACAAAGAGGAAACAAGGACTAAAGTTATCTGTCTCCTCCAGCAAGGGGACCTGCCCCATGTTCCCATCGTAGTCACCCTTCTGAGCCTGCTGCGAGGCTGCCTGCAGCTCTCCAGGGCTGTTGGACAGGGGCACCGTCCTCAGAGGAAGGTAGCTGCTCCTTGGCAGCAAATCTCCAAAACCACGCTGGAAGCTGGTGTTCCTCAGCACATCTTTTGGACATCCATGTTGGACAACCCTTTGCTTTTGCCTCAGCACTGCGGAACACAGGGATAGGGAGGGGGACGCCCCTCCCTTCTCCTATATGGGAGTAAAATACTAGCTGTAAGCTTTTTGCTTGGGATGATGGAGAGGGTGGTGGGTACAGGTGCGGGAAACCCTCACCCTATAGGTGAGAACCTTTTTGGTGCAGCACAGCCATCAGTCCCTCTTGCTTTGGGGAAAAGGACGATTTCATCACCAAAATTTGAGTTGGTAGGACAAATTCGGCAGAACGGTATGGTCAGCTTTGTGCATGAGCCTGTGGTGCTGGAGCAGCCCTGATGCTGTGCACGCAGCGTGCATACCTTCGGGCTGTGTGCATATCCAAAGCAAGCCCTTATACGTATATTTAGGTGGGGAGCCGAGAGCCAGCAGCACAGGTCCAGTGTGTCTGGGGCTGTGCCCTTGGTCTGTGCCACCAGCTCCACGGTCACTGTTGGCTCGGTCCTACAAAAGGCAGAGGCAGGAGCACTGTGGCTGTGCCAGTAACCCTGCTTGCTCCCTGGCCTCCCCCAAACCTCAGCAATGAGTGAGCTGCTGGGGATATGAGTTGCTTTGTCACACTTTGGTCTCCCTTTTCTATGCTGGGACTGGACCCTCTTTCCCCAGGAAAGCCGGTGTCCAGGAGCAGACATTTCACCCATCCTGAAGCTTGCTCTGCTGGAAACAGGCCATTGCCACAAGCACTTGTCCTGGCAGTGGGGAAGGGCCCGCAGGGCTCCGGCGGGAGAGCTCCTGGCCCATGGTGTGGGAGATGATGGGTTACCTCATTAGGAGCTGTTTGCAGTTGTTTATAACTTTGACAAATTATTTAATCACCCAGACTGAATTTTTTTCTGCCCTGAATGTCTGCCTCAGGCAAAATATTTTTAGAAAACTGTTAACATGGGTGGTCAGCTGCTCCTGAGATGATGTAAGGGCACAAAAAAAAGGACTTCTTTTCCCCTGTTAAAATGGGGGGCTGTGCAATTGATCTGCAAAGGCACAGCAACTCTGACACCTGTCTCGAGGTCACAGTGGTGACTGTCCCACTCTGAGTGGGTGCTGCAGTCAGTGTCCCCCCACCAGCACCACAGGAGGCTGAGTTATTGCCCCACTCCTTTTTGTGCCTCTGTTGCCAGCCGTGAAGTTACCCTGGGACAAACTGGGATGCAGAACTAGCCCAGCACATTCTCGGACTGCAGGAGACGGCTATGAAATTAATTTAGCTCCGAATGTCTCTTCCTTCCTAATTTCTTGGCTCATTAATTGCCACACAGGGATGCCACCTCCACGTGGTGTTTGGTTAAAACAAGCACTGTATGGCCACAAGGAGCAGGTACTGAGGAACGTGTGTTCCTCACCTCAGTTCCCCTTTATGGGGTTAAGTGTGGATCCACATGGATCCCCACACCGGGTGCTGGGAGGATGAATGAAACACTGCATCTGTATGGCATGAGAGCAGCTACGTTCTCCAAGGTCACCACAGGGGGACTGTGGTCCAGTTTCTGTTTTCAGCACCTCTCAGCTGGTGAATCAGAAAACCCCTTCCACCTGGCCATGTTTATTCAGAGGACAAGGGTTAATGCTTTTTCAAGGCTTAGAGGAAATATGTCATCTTGTGTTTAAGTGAAGGCTATTAACACCACAAATCACCTTTACCAGCATCAGTGCCTGCAGACCAATATCTTGTTCCTCTGTAGTTCAGGTGGGCTGGTTGCTAACCCTTGGGCACACAGGTAGACACCCCTGAGAGCCTGTCTATACTTGACCAGCAGGTTGCAACTGAGCTTTATTTTCTATTACCTTTTTTAGACAGTTTGGGGACCAGTCTCCCACTGGTATCTGACGACAGCAGAGCAGCATCATTGCCTTCTTTCTCTGCAAAGCCGGCAGAGGATTTTACCCCTCTATCTTTCAGCATCTTCAATTTATCACAGCAGAAGTCACCTTCCATTTCAACTGCCCATGAAGAAGGACATAAGCAGTATTTCCTCCCTCCAAACACTACACAAACTCCTGATGGCCACTAGCAGCAGAGACAAATTAAACCACTGTTGGCTCTGTGGGGCAGGGACCACCTGAATCTGAGTATTTTTGCACAGCTGAGTACAATGCCCACACTGAGAAATTAATGAGTAATAACCATTAAATGATTAATGAGATGCTAGCAAAAATAATGGCAGCATTGTGAAATGTAGTTTGTCTTCACTAATAATGTTCTCTGGAGATTAGATGCTCCTGTGTTCTGCCTTGTAACTTCATTAAAGCACCAACATGCAGCTGACTGCCAGTGAGGAAATATATGGCTTAGATATGTGTTGTTCTTCTTAAGAGCTCATTATATATTGCTTTCCTGGCCATTAGTACTTAGCTTTTTGGCTTATGTGGAAGGCCTGTTTCCTGATCTCTGCATTATCTCAACCTTGACCTAATTCACACCATTTTTGACTGAGAGAGATTTTTGCAAGGCCATTTATCTGCTTGGCTTGGAGCTGATGCTGTAGTGAGATCATGTGCGATGGAGTCTCCTCTCATCTTGAGAGTGAATTAGGGAATAAGGTGGAGAATTAGGGAATCAGGCTGATCTCTTAATATCCTGGCTCAGTGATCTTCAGACTTTCTCTGATTTGCTAACGCCTGCATATCTGCCAGCAGAGGTGCAGGTCCCAGATAGCAGATTCAAAGGCTGCTGACATTTAACTAGCTTTTCTTGTTACTTTTCTCAGACTCTTAAAATCCAGCTCCAGCCCTGGGGAGTCTGCAGTTCACAGGCTGAAAATCGCTGATAACAAACTTTTCTTTTGAGATCGGTTTGTCTTAGTTTGCAGAGATGTCATAGAAACTATTTAGGTGTTTAAAAGGAAATGAGGTTGAGTGATGAAGCACATCTCAGTGGTGTCACCCTGGGCCTCTGCAGCCACTGGGGTTCGGGGCTGACACAGTCCTTGTCCGGCGTGACTACTCCAGGAAGCAGACCAAGTCCTTCAATAGCTGGATTCATGGCTTTTAAGCCAAACCTTCTGTCTGTACTGTGTTGCTGATTCACCAAAGACCCTCAGGTAAGTCACAGCTAAAAGCTGATTCTGCCACCTATTTTTTGCCACTGTCCAGAGATGCTCTTGGTTAGCAGGTGCACGAGCACTTGACTTGCAGATGTTGGTTGCCAGTGCTCAAATCGCATGGACAGGTTGGTTTACTGTCACTCTTCTCCTGGCTATTATGTTGAAATGACCACAAGATAATAAAATCTTGTTTGATATAACCATAGGAAATACAGCTTTATAAAAGAACCTCCTGATTCTGTCTCCGTAGCTCATTACAAGTTGTTCCATGTTGACAGTCAAGAACACGTCATATATGAAGTCACTTTTCTGTTGACTCTTACCAGCAATTTAGGCAGTAACCATTTGGGGTACTAGATAAGGACTCTTGAATTTCAAGATGTAATCCATAGCACAGATCTCTTAAAACACTTACAGATACATTGTTATAACACGAATCTACCTGTAGTGACTGTGATCGTGGTTGAATTTAGTGCTTCTGGAATGCACAAACAATGATGTGTGAGTTCCACAGAGGCAAACTGATTAATGCCACAGATCTTTTGTATGGAGTGATCCTATATTTCTCTAATTTGCATGTCAGGAAGGGAAGAAGTTTGTAAAGGTAGAAAGAGAAATTTAGTAAGAAATTTCATAATTTTTTTTCCCCAAGAATTTTTTTTTTTTTACTTGAGGCTTTAAGCAAAAGTGACTGTGTTTTCAAGTCAGGCATAGAGTTATGAAGAAGCATCACTGTGTCACGCTCTGGTGCAGTAGAGCAGGGGCTTTAAAAATGGGGAGCTAGGGCTGTTTGCACCCAGAGGGACTAGAGCTGGGGGGAGGGAAGGGAGCAGCAGAGCAAAGCCCCTCAAGGGTGCGGAAACACCTTTTCTTGGTGCAACCCGAGGCGATGCCCAGGTCTTACAGGCTGCATTTAAAAAGAGCTAGCTTGCGTCCTTGTGCTTAACTTGCAGAGGGACCCGTCACCACGGAGCGGTGCTGCGGCTCCTGCGCTCCCGCCTGCTCCCAGCCGCTTCTCCCCGCACCGCCCCGCGCTGCGAGGGCTGTCCGTCCGTCCGTCCGTCCGTCCGATCATACTCAGAAGCATGAGGGAGATTTTTCAGGAGTGCTGAGCGTCCCTGGCAGTGGTGCCGGGCAAATCGGCGCTGCCAGCCCTGCCGTGGTGTTGCTCAGGGATAGAGCTGTCAGGACTTCTGCAGCACCGATGTCACGCTGGAGGTTGAAGCACAAGCCCGGTTGTCATTCAGGACACTTGGGCTCATCTCGTGTATGTATCTCAACTACAAATCTTCATAATGTTTTAAGAGACATCAGGCATTTTCTGGGCTAAAGGTGTGGCAGAGCAATGTTAACTCTTTCTTATGCACTGCAAATAAACTGCAGAGGTTGTACTGGTAACTGAGAGTGAAGCAATCCCACTGGCAGGGCTGGGTGGTGGTAAGGGTCCACTCCTCTGTGCTGTAAACCACGAAGCAGAGTTTCCCAAGAAAAGTGAGGTATGCATCAAAACATCATAACCAAAACACTACAGATGTTTTCTTATTACAAGAAAACCCAATCTCTCTCCACAAGGGTTAAAATTCACCTTGTCTACATTTCTTGGTGCTGCGAGGTGGGAGATTTACTCTCCCAGTGCCTTGTGTAGTTATTTACTTTCGTATAACATGATGGTTTAAAAGCCCTGCCTCTGTGAGAGGAGGATGTGCACGCAGCAAGGCATGATGTCTTCTCTGCAAAGGTGTAAACCATCACACAGAGCAGTATTTAATCCGGTCGGGGTCTGGGTTTGTCTCAGGTTTCCTTCAGGCACCAGTGCTGACTCCAAACTTGCTTCAAAGTGAGTAACAGAAAACTCAGCTCATTTCTCTGTGGCATTTCTCTGCAGAGAAAAAAAATCCCCCAAAACCCAACAGCGGCTCTTTCTCATCAGAAGCCTTTAGTCACGTCCTTTGGCAGTCCCCTCCGCCAACCACCCTGGCCCCCAGCGGCGCAGTCACAGGGATGAAGCCTCAGCTGCTCCTCATCCGAGCAGACAGGGCCCCGCACGGGCAGCAGCTGCAGCCACCGCAGCCGCTGTCACCCAGGATGGAGCCCGCGCGGGAAGTGCCGACTGCCTCTGACAGCTCCCTACCCCTAGCTGCTGCTGCTTTTCTAAAAGCCTTTTCTTCCAGATAAAAATCTGTCTTGTTTTATGGACTCCTCTGGTTTAGAGTAGCTCGGCTGGAGAACAGCTATCTTTTTAAGGCAGTTCGTTCAAGAGTAGCGACGACAGGATTGTTTAGGAACTGTGAAGAGGACATCTTAATCATCCAGGCAAAATTTTCTCTCCTAGCTCTTCTGCTACAAAGAAGGAGCTTTTCCAAGTATCTGGGGCTCACATAACAGCTTAAATATTATGGAAGTTGTAAGAGCTTGTTACCCAGCATGTGTGTATACACACACATGGCTGTCTGATCATCAGTTCCTCTGCAGATTAATAGGGGACCTCTGATCCTAAGTAAATCCGTGTTGTGGTATGAAAACATTGTTTCATTCTCCTACTGGTGCTAGGGCCACCTGACCTAAAACACAATCCCTGAAGCATTTAAAACTTGGTGCTTCACAGTAGCTGCAATTCATTTTCCAGCAAAATTAGAGTCCTGTTTCACAAGGTTGTCTTGTCATCTAGCTCTTGACTTTATCTGTGTGTATGACCCACCTCCTCACATCATTAATCTTCTCTGTGTATATTTATGATATTTATATGGTGTTGGGTGTCTCCAGAATGCTGTAAACACAAATGCAGTTATCTGATTGTGGCAGTTCTGTCCTTCTCCCAGGAAAATAGCGGCCTGCCTTAATCTTCTCAGGGGGGTCTCTTCCTTTCACCAGCAGCAGATATTCTCTGTGATGACAAGTGACTTGTGAATGATCATTCACAAGTGGCAGATTTTGCCAATGCTTGACTATGATAAACAGGAAACCAACAAATCCTAGGAATCTCAGGATGTTGAGACTTGAAGGTACAGTTTTCCTTTCTCTGCCCAACTCTTATTTCTTCTTTCTCACACGTTCTGACTTTGGAGCTTGTCTCTGAGCTTAAAAGCTTCAGAGCTTGAGCCCTAACACCTTATCGGAGGGAAGATGGGAGGAAGAGGTGGCTGCAGGTTGCTGTGGGTTTACTGCTGCATTGCTGGTCTCTGGCATGTTCCTGCTTGCTGTCCCCAGGTGCATAATCATGAGGAGTAATTCATGCATGTTTTAGAAGACACAATCCCAAGAATGCAATTAACTTCATCCAAAGCAGCAGATAGTCTTACAGAAACTGTGTGCTAAAACCAATTAACCATCCCAGAATCCCCCCCTTGTCAGACAGACCCCCTTGTCCCCCCCCAAGCTCTTGTAGACAGTTAAGGACAAAAACATGCCATCATCAGAGACAGATGGTTCTTCACAAAACAGACTCTGCACTCTCAGTCCTGGTCCTCAGTGCAGAGCACAAAATACCTTTGGAAGACAATATTATGGACTGCAATTTATAACTTAATACTAACAATCATGGACTCAGCAGAAATGGTCTTTTAAGACACATTGCAATTTTCCATATTCTCTGTCCCAAGCTAAATCCTTGTGGTCCTACAGGCAGTAATTACCTACTGTGTCCTGCAGAGGATAATCACCTTCTCACTGCCTTTGCTAACATCCCGTCTCTGTCTAACCGCTCCTGCCTTTCCAAAGCAAAAAGCTAGAATCACATTGTGTGGGTTGATAGGATCCTGTGGTGTCTTAATAGCCACCCCTCTGCTCCTTTAGGTTTTGTCTGCAGTAACAAGGCTCTGAATGCCCCTGAACTGTTCTGCACTAAACCTCCTGGGGAACTTGGTGTCTTGACTTTGGTACCACACGCAGCATTAAATGTGCTGTTGTAAATTATTCCCTGTCCCTTCATCAAGACCTTTCATAGACAGACCCCCTTGTCCCCCTCTACCTCTGCCCCTCCCTTCTCTATAATGGGAACATGTCCCTTTGAGTCATTTCTTGTCTTTAAATCTCATTAAATTTTCCCTTTTGTTTAGCTGATGGCAGTCCATCTATGCAAAATAAAGTGCTGTAGTGACTCTGAGGGGCACTGCAGAAAATATTTGAGGTCCACGTCAGAAAAAATGATGGAGTGACAGCTTAGGTGAGTGAAGAGGGTCAGGAGAACTGATCCCTTCATGGCTTGGTCTCAGCCAGGGTCCTCAGCAGTTAATGGCTGAGCAGGTTTCTTGCTAATTCCCCAGCCTTGAAGCAGCACCTTCAGCTCAGCTTGGTGCCTCTATACCATTTCTGGTATTCACCTCCACTTTCCCAGCCCTCTGCTTTTCATCTGGCCTCCCCAGATCCATTACCAAGAACTACCCTTGCTCATTAGGAGTAAATAATCTCTGTGTGATTGAAGCTGATTTTGGGGGGAACCAAGCCAGCACACAGTGGCCACAAAACAACCACAAACCGGCTTCGCTGCTGTGGGTTACAAGCGCCCGGAGCTGGCTTCGCTCGGATGTTTGTTGGCTTCCAGCCATGGCTTTCCGACCTGAGCAGCGGATCAGAACAATTAAGCCATATAAGTGCAAGGCAGGGATTGTATTTTGGGTTATTTCAGATTATCAAATTCTCAATCTCTGCATCTGGCATAATCATTGTTTTATTGCCTGTGTCCTCTTTTAGCTAGAAGCGTGCTCTGGAAGTGGACAGAAGCATTGCAAACCCAGCTCTTGCTATTGAATTCCTTACCAAAATGAGGCTAGATTCCACCCTAAAGGCTTTTGACTACCACAAAGATGGAGAGGGTTGCATTGGGCTTGTGTGGTGGGGTTTTGGTAGCAGGGGAGGAGCTGCAGGGGTGGCTCCTGTGAGAAGCTGCTAGAAGCTTCCGTGGCTCAAAGTTGGACCTGCCTCCGGCCAAGGCCGAGCCCATCAGCGATGGTGGTAGCGCCTCTGGGAGAACAGATTTAAGAGGGTGGGCCTGCAGTGAGTAGGGGGATCGGAATGTGAGAGGACACCAATGCAGACACCAAGGTCAGTGAGGAAGGAGGGGAGGAGGGGATGCCCCTGCAGCCTGTGGTGAGATGGCAGGCTGTCCCCCTGTAGCCCATGGAGGTGGGTGGGGGAGCGGATTCCCAATTGCAGCCCGGGGAGGAGCCCACACTGGAGCAGGTGGGTGCCCCTGAAGATGGCCATGACTCCATGGGAGAGCCTGCGCTGGGGCAGTCTGTTCCTGAAGGACTGCAGCCTGCAGAAAGGATCCACGTTGGAGCGGTTTGTGAAGAACTGCAGCCCGTGGGAAGGACTTGTGTTGGAGAAGTTTGTGGAGGACTGTCTCCTGTGGGAAGGACCCCACGCTGGAGCAGGGAAAGAGTAGAGTTTTCTTCCTGAGGAACGAAGGAGCGGCAGAGACAATGTGTGATGAACTGACCACAACACCCATTCCCCGTTCCCCTCAACCGCTGTGGGGAGGGAGGTAGAGAAAAACGGGAGCGGAGTTGATCTGGGAAGAAGGGAGGGGTGGGGGGAAGGTGTTTTAAGATTTGGTTTTATTTCTCATTATCCTGCTCTGATTTGATTGGTAACAAATTAAACTGATTTTGTTTCTTCCCCAAGCTGAGTCTGTTTTTTGCCCATGACCATAATTGGTGAGTGATCCCTCCCTGTCCTTGTCCCAGCCCATGAGCTTTTTTTTATAATTTCTCCTCCCCATCCCACTGGGGGGAGGGAGGAGTGAGCAAGTGGCCTCGTGGTGCTTTGTTGCTGGCTGGGCTTAATCCACAGCAAGGCTGAAGATAAGAACTGTAAGAATTATATAAAAGCAAAACCCCTGCCTTGGCAATTGGCCTTAACTACCAGTAAGGCTGTAACTAGGGCCTTGACTTGTTCAATTTGTGGAAAAGAAGGTTGAATGATGGAACCACAATTCATAAGTATCTACTTTGCCTGTTGGATCAAACAGAAAAACATCTAACTAGCTCCACTGACATGGAACTTGCAAGTCAGCAAATTCAGACTGGAAGGGAGCTGCAAGTTTTTAACAGACAGTCATTTAAACACTGCAAAAATTAGCCTAATAGCGTAGTAGCTTCTTCTTTGCTTGCAATTTTAAAATTAAAGGGGAATTTGTTTTCTAAATGTCTCGGAGACACTGAAAATCTCGTCATTAATTCATAGGCAGAGAAGCAAAATTTCCTTTTGAATCCAGTAGGCATAACTCATGCAGAAGCTTTTAGAAGAGATAATAATATCAGGAATATGTTAGACGGTAAATGAGAACTGAAAATCTATATCTGTTGGCGAAGTGAGTAATGATGGGTGATGCTCAGTTACTAGGCTCTAATGCCGCCTGCAGGATTTTAGTGACAGCATGAACAATATGAGTGGTGCAGTTTGAATTGGAGTATTTATTCTTATGGAAAGGGAGTGTTTAGTCCTTATGTTCACATTTATCAGAGCCCAGTGACAGTATCTGATTTCATATTGTGATCTGTTGTGCAGACTGGAAATTTTGAGAAAAGAACAGATCTGTCAGCAAGATTATTCAAATAAGCCCTGTCGAGGACTTGTGCTCTCCTCTGTTCCTCCCTGGTTTAGTTGTGCATTTCAAGAGTACAGTTTTGAAATGCATGCTGGCTGATCCTGGCTGTTAAGCCAAAATTAAGTCTGGTACTTGCCTGTGGGGTTAGTCCTCACTGCTGGGACAGGACTGTACTCTTGGAAAAAGAAATAGTTGCACCTGTTTTGCTGAATTCATCAGTCCTTGATATTCTCCTGGTGAGAAGTGCTTCCCATCATGAATGCACTACAAATTGTCTTTGAAAATCAATGGGGCTTTATGATACTAAACTTGACATTTCTGAGTTTCTGGCTGGCTCCCACCATTTGAGTCAAAGAGCAAAGAGAAATGGTGACTTCAGATGCTACCAGCAGGCTGCATATCCAGTGCCACCAGCAGCGCTCTGTAGACTGGGAAGAGAAGGTTATGCCTGCTGTTTCCAGGTCATCTTTTTGAGAGTCAGCCAAATTCAGTACAGTCTGCTTGGGACTCCTCACAAAGACCAGGAGGGAATTAATGAGCAGCCTGGTCAGCCTGTCTGGGGACCTCTGAAGGTGGCGTTCAGCTTCAGGTACTACACAGGCATTGGCCAGCTTGGATGGGAGCTTGTCAGGAGAGCAAGTACTGGATGTGTCCTGTTTCTACAACCAGTCTAAGGTTGAATCTGTCTTGGTTGGCTGGCTGTTCAGTACTGCTTTCGTCATTCTGCATGGTGTTGTTGGGGGCTGTTTGCTGTCTGGGGGCTCTGCAGGCTGTGGAAGACTGGGAACTCAAAAAACAGACTTTTCTTATTGCTTTAAGTTTATTTGGAGCTTGTAAACCTTGGAGGCTGTGAAGCTGCACTGCTGTCCTGGAACCAGACAGGGAAAGGTTGAGGGGTCTGGATTGAAACAGGATTAGGTCAGACCACCACCATGCTAGCAGTGGGGCCAGAGTCTGTGAGCAGCCCTTCCAGTGAAGAATGTGTTGAGGGGGAAAAGGAACTGGACTAAAAAGGTGTTAAAACATCACCAGTCCTCATGTGCAATATGGTTGGGAAACAGTACTGCAAAATAATTCCACCTGTAGGTAAAACAACATGTAGGGTCAAGACGTGCTTAATGCCTTGACACTTGACTACTGACTAGTGTACCAAAGCTGTTGAGTGCCTTCCCTTTGATAATCTCAACCACCATTTTAGGTACGGAGGATGTCAAACGTATTTAGAGGTACAGAATAACCGCCCTTAACACACTTCCCCTTTCTCTAACTGACCACAGTTAGTAAAAGTTTGGTTTTTTTCCCAGTATTCCTTGAGGTCGCTGCTTCTCAGCATGATGTAAAGTTGGCTTGTGATGACCCAATTAGAAATCTGGGCACCTCCACTGTTAATTTGGGCAGTAAATTTAATTAAAAGCAAATATTTAGATGCAGAAATAGGATATGAGGTTGGCACTGGCATCTGTCATCAAAGTCTTGATTTGTCCCTACTTTAACAGAAACCCGTTTAGATCTGCAAAGAATGTAGGATCTTCTTTAGAAGGCAAATATCTCTCAGGCTCTATGTTCTGCCACAATGGTCTGCCTGCCACCTCAGTAGAAATATCCACCATCTTGACAGACATGTGAAAGTGAGACCGAAGGGAAGGTCCATTGTCCAAAAAAATGTTTCAAGGGAGAAATTGCCCAAAAGTAAAGTGAATGGGAGCAAAAACCCTTGCAACACTGGTTAGTCTAGTAATGTGCTAGGGAGGAATCTCTGGCTCTTCTTGCTGGAAGTAGGGGTTCAGGCTGGCTGACAGACAGTGAAACTCCAAAGGGAAGATCAAAGGCTTGACTACTAGCTGTGCTAAATTCCTGTTAGATTTCTCTTGTAGATCAAAGGACCCTTTAAATAGGGAGGAGCTGATTCTCCTGGAAATATCCTCTGCTCAGTTCTGGTCTTTTGTGTAAGCCCCAGCTTAGTGGTGAGATCTGGGCCCATGGGATATGGCACCAGTGTGCCCCTTGAAGCTTTCTGCTGTGGAAGGACGCAGCCTTGGGGTTGCTCTAACATACAGCTGGGGCTCAGCAGGCCCCACCGAGTTCTCCAGTGTGGTACCACAATAGGCTTGAATTAAAAGGGACTTAAACCCTCGTCACCTAAATATTGCAAGAGTATAACTGATATTTGCATGCCAGAGCTCAACAAATGTGACCAGTATGTGTGGGAGAAATTGATATTTTCTAACCACCCTATTTATTCTCCCCTGTTAATAACTGTTTTCATATTATTGACTTTGAGCATAGTTTATAATGAATACATAAGTAGCACTTTGCAAAATGGCTGCTAAAAAATGTAAAAGCTATCTAGCTTCTGCTTGTCAGTACAGGGGGTCAGACCCTTACTATGACCTCTGTTGCAGATAAACAGACTGACTTTGTTCATTAAAATGGAACTTCCCAAAGGAATCGATTAGCCAAAGGAAGCGATTCTCTTACTTTTGCTCTTTTTCTTGCTCTTTCATATAGTGCAGTTATTGGATTTGTATGTATTTCACACAAGCAGCTTCAGCGAGAATGTAGCAACCAAGTGAAAGAAATGGGAAGTCAAAAGGTTATAATATAAAGGCATGTCTACAGCTGGATCTGGTTCTGGAAAACCTGTGAGAGGACAGGACTCCTTCATCTGTCAGATGAAGACACTACATGATGCAAGACATGGAGTTTCAAGTTAGCAAACTTAGAGCGGGACAGTATGCACACATTTTTAACTGTGAGGTCAATTGTTGCATTAAGTTCTCTTGAGTATGAGATCTCTGCTATTGCATGGTGCTTTCAAGTTGGGGTCAACATCTTCCTGAAAATGCTGCTGCAGATGAGCCCCAGACTGTTACTGCTGTGGCAGGAATCATGCTGTGGAATTTTGTGCTCCCTGTTGCACAAGAGCGAGATGCTGTTGGGATGTTGGATGTTGTAGGTGGTCTCTGCACAGGCACACTGGCTGCTGGGGAAGGCTCGCAGGGCACTGCGGTAGAGTTTGTTAATTTTTAAGGCAGATAAATGAAATGGCTTTGCTTACTTTTATAGAAAGTGTCTTCTAAACAGGAAGGGCAGCATGGAAGAGTGGCCCTCCATGAAGCTGCTTGATGGAAAATTTAATAAGTGATTGATACAGGGTGAGATCTCAACCTAGCAACTGCAGAGCATGAGAGGGAGGAATGTAGGAGGACTGGAGGAATAAGAAACCCTAAGAAAAGTCCATGCAGTCTTTCTGCACCTTTCTCCCTCTTCCGAAAGTTTTCCCTTTCTGGCAAATGTGAAATAAAACGTTGACTTTGAACAACTGATGGGGATGAGAGCCAAGCAGGGCTAGGACAGGCTTTGCCAGAGCTTGTGGGGCAAGAAAGAGTACGAATTGCATACCGTGGGTGCAGGGTTGGAAACAGGCCAGAGGTTCAGGGTATATGAGTGGGCTGGGTGGAGTGTGTGCATGAGCATGGGCTAATTTCTACAGAAAAGGAGAAGGGGGCACAATGACAGGCTGATGGATGCTGGAAGTCAGGGTTCACTAAAGACAGAAGTCAACCCTGTTGTCCTGCAGGGTGCAGCTGGGGCTCTGAAAAGCTTAGAAAAGCAAGCCTAGTAGCTTGACTCCATCAGGAAGAGGAACTTGCTGGGCTGCACAAGCATCAGTCCAGGAGAACAGGATGGATGTCTGCGTCTATACAAGGCACCAAAGTGCCATGTAAGTTCTACTGTTGTTCTGCCTTGAAGGTCAGACAGCAGCTTCTGCTCTTGTGCAGATTCTGTGCTGATGAATGGGAGAACTGCTAATATAAAGGTCAGAAAATAAACAGAATTAATCTGAAGCATCAAGCTGGCTGTACAAAACGTGTTTTCAGAGTCTGCACACTGCAGAGCCAGTGTGTTGTGAAAGATGGACCCTTCTTTCCTATCCCACTCGTAGAAAACAAGTATCTACATTTCTTACAAAAGAGGTGACGTAGGATTTAGCTTTCTCAGGGAAGGAACACCAAATTGGATGATCATCTGTCGTGATGACTTTTTGTTGACTGCTGTCTGAGACTAAGCATTTTATAAATGTTGATGAGGCTTTACATCTACAGATCTGTTCGCCTTCCTCACTTTAAGCTAATAGTTCTAGAAGTATCTTCACAGACTGTGCTGGCTGCTGCTGTGAAATCTGTTGTCCTGTTAGACACAGAAACCCACAGGCAAGAAGTTGTTCGCCTATGACTGAGAGCAAACTCTCATCATCCTGTCCTATTTTAATTCATAATACTGAATTGCTTCTGTCCCACCTGAGTCTTACATCCAACTCCACATCGGTTTCAGAGGTGGCAGCAATGGGGGCAAACCTTCCTGATGTAGCAGCTGCAGGGCATTTCATTTTGGATTGATGCATGCTACATCAAGAATGCCATTGGCCAACTGTCATTCATACAATTAAAAATACATAAATTAGGAGATTAGCCCAACAATTAGGTGTGATGAGTATCTCCCAAGTGATCTTTTCTCCCTGCAGCGTGCATTTCATGGATAGGTGTGGCTTTTTCTTCCACATCTGTTGAAGTCCTGATGCCAGGCATTTAATTACAGCAAATCAATCAAGAGCTGATTTCTTTTGCAGATCCTTCTTCAATATATAAGGCAAAGAATTAGATTAATGGGTGTGTGAAATCAGCAGGGTCCAGTGTTCCAAATCTTGCTCTGGAAGGGACGTATGGCATATCCCCATCCTCAGCCCCTTTGCTGCTTTAAGTGCCACACATGCCAAATCAGCTTGTTGCCTCAGTTTCTCCATCTGGAGATGGAGGAAAACAGGAAGAATGAGGAAAGCATTCACTCCTTTGGATTATTGTTGAGATTAATGTTTCCAATGTGTGTAAAAGGTGGTCAAGCCATAGTAAGTCCAATTTCTTAGCACCCCCACTCACATGTGTGCCAGTGAGTCGTCCAGGCTGCTGGACCCCATGAATTTCAAAGTCAGAAGGACCTGGGCAGTGTCCACTCACTGCTCTGTGTTTTATTCTGTGACACTCATTCCCTGCATCACGCCTCCTACTCTGAGCATCCTCTCAGGGTGTAAATTCTGACATGTTTGCCCAAGGCTCTGGCAATGGTGGCTCAGGCTTCATGTGTACTGCTGTTCTTGTGATTCTTCATAATTACACCTTGTTTGTGGTTGCCTGGTTTCTTGTGTAACCCCTTGAGGGATGATGTACCTAGAAGGCACAAATGCAGGCTTTGCAAAGGGAATTTTTAACTATGTTTGCTTCACTGCTGCACAGCACTTCATAGTTAGAGATCTTTGCAAAATACCCAGAGTCCTTAGATGCAAACGCACTCATCTGATCTTGCCCCCTTCACAGCCTGAAAGCACCCCTGTGTACAAAATCTAGCAGTCTGTCCAGCCATCCTTCTCCAGTGAGCTCTTTTTGCATGTAGGTGCTACCCTCCAGCCGTCTCACGAATCCTCCTCCACATCCTGACTCTCTCCTCTTTCACAGATGCCTGAGCTGAACAGCTGGAGCTCATCCTTGCACCCGGCTTTCGGATAGAGAATTCATGGCTGTTGTTGAGACTTAAGGCAGTAGACGTTGTTCCCCGAGCAGATGTGACTGTGCAGTGCCTTCCTCCTTTGTGTTTGTTCATAATGATAGTCATGATGTTAGCACCTTTCCCGGAGCTGATGCTCATTTCAGATGAAGATGGACTGACTGCACTGTCTCCATCGACTTCTAAGCACAAATTACAAATTGGTGGTCAGCTGCCCATGCACAAATACAGAAGGTGGAGAGGAATTATAATTCAGTGCAAACTCATCCTGCTCTATCACGCAGCACGCTCTCTTCACCAGACCCCCACTACCTGACAGGATTGATACCAAGAGATTGCGTGTCCCTAATTAGCCAGTTCAATTGATATCACTAATACTAAGAAACAAGGAATGTCCTGACTTATTGGCATGAAAGCCCTGCAGTTTTGGCAAGCTGTTTCAGTGCTCCCTGTTGCTACAGCACAGGAAAAAGGCAAAAACCCAGAATCAGTGTGATTCTGTTTTGTCTGTCAAGAGCCCCTGTGATCACAGAGCATATTTCTCACCCTGCTCAACATTTTCTGCGGGAAAAGCTGACATAAGTTGGCAAGGACAGCAAGCAGCCCCTCCTTCTCACTCCTTCTCCAACCAGTGTCAGGAGCAAATTCAAAGACTCTTTAATAAAGTGAACCAAGATAGGATCACAGCAAAACCCTGGTGCTGTTTTGCATTCCTCCCCATGGTGTTCACTGCAGGCCGCGGTGTCAAGCAAAGCGAAGCCCATCCCTCACAGAAGCTGAGCATGTTGCTAAGGCAGATCTATACAGCTTCCTCCTTTCACTGATGTAACTATGCTTTACCTCAGCTCTCCAAGGTGAAAAGGGAGCTCGTTGAGCACGTAATCTATCAGCCGTGCAGGGTATAGTTTAATATTCATACTACGGTACCAAGATTAAATTGGTGCCTGGCGTCTAAAACTCAGAGTGGATTTGGTGGAAGCAGAAAGCACTTGGTCCTTCTGGGAGCGGGTCTACCACGCAGTGAGGTATCTCACAAGGCATAGTTAGCAGCATGCATGATGCACGCGTGAGTGCCTGTAATTTAATGGATGACTGCACAGAAGCGTTCCCTGTGCTATTATATGTCTGTCCCCTATGCCTCCAGTCCAAAACTCTGGTACTTTTCCTTTTTCAAGATCTCTTTTATACAATGGAAAGACGCAAAATTATCATTTGCCTTATGCTGACACCTTTTTCTGCCACATAAAACATGAAGCTTCCCAGAAAAGCGACAGTCCTTATTCAAGACCTCTTACAATTCAAAGGCAGGCACAGAGGGAAATTAGAAAAAAGGAATTGAGAAAGAACAGGGATTTTTTTGTTTTGTTGGTTGCAAACAATTAGATTTAGCGGGATGGAAGGTATTGTATGATGAGGAGCCGGAGTTGCCCACCTAAGGGCCATTCCAGTCCCATGTTTCTTCATGTAATGAGCTGGCTGGAAATACAATGTTCATAAAAGATATAAATAAAGATGTGACTCAGCCTCACTCAATCTCTGTCCCACCTCTGCTCACAAGCTTCCTGCCTGTGGAGGCAGCTGGAGGACTTACCATGGGGCCAGAGCAGGACCCAATAGACTGGCAGCACCAAACATAGAGGCTTGTGTTTGAGCAGGAGTTCAAGCCCTTGCGCTACCATGGCAGCACTCTGACTGGCATGGTCATCCCTTTCAGCTTCTGAGAGAATGAGAAAGGATGCAAAATCATGGTGCATATCTTACCCATGGTGCATATCTCACCCATATTGCAAGCTAAGGCTGGGCAGGATGGTAATGGTTCCTCAGTCTGGCCTCCTGCATCACACACCCCAAAAGAAATCCTTACCCTGATTGCAGCATCAGATTTTGGTAGAGATTTTTGATATTTCTTATCAAGACTTATTTAACCTCAGAAGGCTTCCCCTTCTCTGAAAGTTACCTACTTGAGTGGTTTCAGAGAACAGTGGGTCTTTTGGCTCTCTGGGTGGGGAAATCGTGGCAGTAACTGTTTTCAAGGTGAAAATGTTCATGTGTGGTTGCTGACCAGAAAGGGCTTTTCTTACATTTACTGGGAGGAGGGAGAAAGGAGGGTGGAGGTGGATGGGCAGAGGGACAAGACCACCTTTTGGAAGGAAGCTGAACGTTAAATTTTTGTTCAACAGAAGGAAGGAAAAAGACATTTTACAGCCATGACATAGCTGAACTGGAGCTGCCCTCAGTCTTCAGCATTCACTGAAACTGCAGATGAAGCTTGCAAATGCGTGTGTCTCCAGAACCTACCATCCTCTTTAAAGAAAAAGGTAATGTAAACATGCAGTAGACCAGCATCAGCTGTGGATTTATTTTAATGTGGTACCTACTGAACTCCTCCAGGTCCTGGGTTGTGCTCATCACAGCAGAAATCCCCATATGGCCGAGGTGCTGCCGGGGCGAGGACAAGGGGAACCTCACCACCCTGTATGGTCCTGGCTGCTTTCCTGGAGCAGCTCACCGGCGCGGGTGGCTCCAGAGTGGCCGAGGCGGAGAGGAGCCCCACGTCTGGTGGTGGACAGGCATGGTATTAACACAGGACCTTCTCCCTCACGGCAAGAGAGAGAGCCATGTGGACATGGCTTGTGCAGGTATGGGTCAGTTTTTGTACAGCACGGATGCTCTTGAATATGCAGCTGTGCAGAGGCTCATCTCTGCACAGGGGGCTCCAACCACACTGGGTAGTCCCAGTTCGTGTGGGACGTGGTTATACTGCAGCAGCTTTCAGAAGCCATACGTGCAGGCAGTGCCCCATGCCAGCACTTCACCAGTACAAGCTCCTGACCCTTCATAGGAGACCTGCCAGCGAAGTGTTTCCCTTCACCCCATTTCTACTCTACCCCACTTCCCTGAGCTTGGCTGGAGCTCCTCACTGCTTTGAGCCACCAGGGCAGGTAAAGTGGTGGGCATAGGCAACGACGCACCTTGCTGGGTGGGTTGGGGACCAGTAAGGGACCTACTCACCCCCTGACTATCTGCCTTCTTGTCCACCCGCCCCAGGGCTGGAGAAGGAGCTGCTTACCCACCTGCTTTGCCTTCCCCTGGGTGCTGCTCTGACGTACTCGCCTTCATGAGAATCCTCGCTGCTCTAGGAAGGTTGCGTCCCAGCGCAGCACATCTGCCTGGCTGGATGTTCGTGCATGATGCAGCTTCTTTGGGGGGCCTGGATTCTGGGGTCAGCCGCAAATTTCCTTGCTGGGAGGGCGCTGGGCCGGCCCTGGGGAAGCGGGTTTCGGGCCCGCAGGTGTGAGGGAGGTCCAGCCTAGCATCCTCCCAGGGAGGTGGCGGTGCGCCGCTCCACGAGGTGCTTTCCTCGTGGGCTGGGGAGGGGAATAACGCCCCTGCCCCTGCGGCTGCCCCTCGGCGTGTGTCGTCCCGGGCACCCGCGGGGTTTTTAGGGGAAGCCCGAGCTGCACGGCGCTCGGGGCGGGGGGAGGCTGCCCGCGTTCGCTGCCGGGGTCCCGGGGAGCCGGGGCCGGGCGGTGTCGCCGCCCTCCCCGCGGGGCCCCAGTCCGTGTGCCCGGGACCGAGCTGGGGGGCGGGAGAGGGTCCCGGGTGCCCCCACCTGTCGCGCCAGCGGTAGCACATCTGGGCGGCGCGAGGCGCCCCCCCCCCCTCGGGGCGGAACAACTGTCTCCATGGCGACGGGGCGCGGCGGCGGGGGGGGGGGGGAGAGCCGCGGTGCCGCCGCCCCGCCCCGCCGTACCGAGCCGCGGCGGAGGCGAGCGGAGCCGGCGCGGCCCCGCGGAGGGCGACGGTACCGCGGGGCATGGGGCCCGGCGGGCGGCGGGCAGGAGCGGGGCTCTCGGCGTCAGAGTGAGCGCGGGAGGCGCCGGCGGAGCGCTGCCCGTCCCCCCCCGCCGCCGCCACCGCCAGAGCCCCCGGGGAGAGACCTTGCGCGGTGCCGCCCGGCCCGGCCCGGCTCGGATGCCGCCATGGGGAGCCGCTTCTCCAGCATCCCGGCGCTGCCCCGCGGCGGCCAGGGCCGCCTGCACCGCGCCCGCCACCACCACCTCAAAGGTACGGCTCGGCCGGCACCCCCGGCGGGACGGGCACCCCCGGCGGGACGGGGACCCCCGGCGGGACGGGGCTCCCGAAGCACACATGTAGCCCGGAGCGGGATGGGTGCCCAGGGCACCCCGAGGTGGGGTGGGCACCCGGGCAGGACACGGACCTTGGGCACCCCGGGGACCCCAAATTGGGATGAGATCCCTAGGCACACACGTAGCAGCCTGAGCAGCCCCCGCCGGACAGGCATCCCGGGCACCTTGGGCACCCCGGGGTGGGATGGCTCCATGCCTGGCCCCCCATGGCCTCTGGCGGTGTGGGCCCCCTGCCCTGCTCCCAGCCCTGCCGCTTCTTCCCCAGCAGTGCCCCAAGGGTGGCTGATCGGTGCACAGGTCTCCCCGGGCAGAGGCACCCCGGGAAGACAAGGGACAACGTGCTGGAGGAGCTGGACCACCAAAGAGTCCCCAGGTGTTTCTCGGTGAACGAAAGCTTTGCTTTGGCGTCTTTTCTGGGTGCTTCAGGAATGCGTCTGCGTGCGTGGGACTGTCAGTCCTGTCTGGAGGAGGGCAGGGGGTATTTAGGGCTCCTTGTCCAGCTTACGTGGTTATTCTGTTCCTCATAAGGATGAAATCCCTTTTCTGAAATCCTGGGGCAGCGTTGGGACCAAATCGGATGGGGATGACTTCTGTAAGGCGAGCAGGAGTGACTGCCCAAGGTCTCCCTCTGTCCCTGCCCTTTTTGCGCCCTTTCGCTGTAAGCTGGGAGGGTGGTAGCGGAAAATAACCTGTCATTCTTGAAAGAGATTTTCTTGGGCAGCAGTACACACCATATTCAACACTACCAGGGTACATCTTCACTAAGCATTTTCACAGCCAAAGCACTGAATGATGGGGGTAGAAGATGTCAGACATCTCTCTGTAAGCAGGGAATGAGGGAAGGTGCTGCTTCCACAGCCATTTCAGATGATCAAAACTTGTTGCAGCTTCTCCAGTGTGTTGCAGAATTTGCAGCCACCAGCATGGAAAAATAGGATCGTTGCTGTTCACCCTCATTTTTACTGAGCTTTCGGATACTTCTTTGGCATGGTCTAGGGGAGTGGAAATGGTTAATGATGAGTTGGGCAACTGGTTGTTATACTGAAGGATTTTCTGATACTTGCATTATTCTTCTGTTACACCTCTCTGCTCCCTTCCTCTGTACTTGGGTGAGTCGGAACAGCTGTGTGAACTGAGGGTGATTATATCATGGCTTTTTTAATGGCCATGCAAGGAGACATTATGAATGCTTACTGCTCTGTCATGGACAAAGTCAGTCAGAAACAGTCCAGACAGTGGCTGTGCTTAAAATTAGACTCACAAGGAGGGGGTTGCTGAACCCTAAATGGTGAACCATCATCCTCTATCAATGCAAACGTGAAGGCACACGCGATGCTGTAGTAGTTGGTATGCAATTGCAAACTGCCAGGGAGGATTTGTCTCTTAAGAATCATGCTGTCAGCTGGAAATCTTTCTGGAGCAACCTTAAGCAGATAAGAATTTATAAACTGGAGCCAGAAGGGACACTGCCACTTAATCCATTATCAGTGGCTTATGTGAGATTTTGAAGATGCTCTGTATGAATCACCTGATTTTGGGGGGTGTGGGTGTGGAGTATGTGTTAATGGCACTTTGTTTCTTTCTTTCTTCCTTTAATTTCCATTTTAATTAAACTTCTACCTGTGCTGAGGCAGCAAGCAGAAATGTTCTCAAGTCTGTAATTTAGCAGAGCACTGAAATAATTTTGATTTGGAGTAAAGAGTTAACAAGGCATTGTCTTTGTTGTAAAAACCAAGTAACTGCCAGGGACAATATGTGCCTCTTCTGTCTTTTTTGAAACCAGACTGCCTCAGGTCCTACATTTAAATGCAGAATAAACAAGTCTGATTGCATCTGACAGGTTCCTGTAAAATGGTCTGGAGGCATAGCAGCAAAAGTATGAATGTCACACAGTTTTGTTACATATCTGCCATTTAACATTTTGTAAAGCGTATTTTAATTGAAGGTCCCCAGTTGTTCTTCCCTCAGTGTCTGGCTCAGTGTTAGGGATACTGAACTTTGATATATCAATTTGGCCACCATCTAGTACTTTCCTTTTGCGACGACTTCTTCCTAACCTGGTGCCAGGGTGATTTAGGCTCATTCTTGCTAAAGAAGAAGCTATGATGGCATTAAGTTTCCCAAGGTGGTCTGGGGACTCTGAAGTCAGTCCCTGAACCTTACAAGTTCATCTCTGCTTTATAAGAAATAAGACCTGTGTACATAGTAGAGATGTTGCCCACATGTACTGAAAATTTTTATACCTTTCTGTTAGTCCTGCTAAAAATGGTCATTTTAGTTAAATAAATCTTCTAAAGACTATGTGATGCTTTTGGTGGTATTGAAGGCATAACACAAATATCATTAAAGACTGGCATGGCTGGCAGAATGCTTGCTTTGCTTTTGATGGTTGTGCATAAAAAGGAAAGCACCCAACTTGATTCGCAGACTTCAGCTGCAGTTTTAAAACCAGGTAGCTGAAATAGGCAGGTCCTTACTGAAGTTGCCTGCAACAGTAAACCTGGAATCCTGGGCTGATGATTTTAGAGTTGCTTTCAGAGTAGGACAGGACCTTAAAATCTAGTATGTCCAGCCCTTTATAAAAGGACTTCACATTGCTGTTCACTAGAAACTGCTAGACATGAGCACCTTGGAATTACCTATTCCAAAGCATTATGTCATGCCTGGATTGTTAATCCAGATTTTGGTGGCACAGTTGTGCCTGCAGGCTTTGGCTGGTTTGGACACAGGGAAAACTAAACTCAGTGGAAACCGAAGTCCTCCAGGACCACAGCTGATCAGATGCCACAGTCCTGATGTGGCTGTTAATCTTAAAGCCATGGCCAGTGGTTGGATGGAGGTTGTCACTTGGTGATATTATGATGGGGAGGTTGAAGTGAGATTATTTTCAGCATTCCTGTAAGTATTTCCCTTCCCATAACCCAGACGTGTCTGTTTCTCTGGGGTGACGGAAGGTGATCCATTGTGTACTTTCCTAAAGCTGAGCAAAAGATTATGATTATCTGGTAACAATCTCCTTAATGATGCAGCCAGATAAACTCCAGGAAATTTTTGCTGTCCAACCTCTCTGAAATATGGTTTGCGATAACTATCAAACAAGGTGTGTATGGGCTGTTTGGAGTGGAACCGAGTGGGAAAAGTCCAGCTGTATCTAATCTCCTGGATTCTGTGATGAAAAAGATCAACCTTTGCATCAGTGGCTTTGTGTACTGTTTATTTACTAGTGTCGGGGCAGTCTGGCTTGAACTGTTCCAACCAAGGAGATTTCTATTATTTCTCAAGACGTACATCCCCAGTTCAACCCATCTTCCTGCCCCAGGGTTCTTCCAAGATAGTCTATTCAATCTCCTCTCTTAATTATCCTTTTTAATCCTGGTGTAGCTCAGTAAATTACCCTCCTTGCCTAGTGTTACATCTTCCAAACGTCTGTGGCTGTTGCATTCCTTCCTTAGCTACTGCTCCGCCTTGCTGAATATGTTTAACTCTTCCTACTGTGATGTGTGGGCTGTGTACCCTGTTAGGGCTGTTGTGTAGTTCCCAGATTTGCTGGTCTGGGATGCTAGAAATGCAGTTTTTGCTAGCCCTTAGTTCAGAGGTGAGGCACAGGATCTGAATGCCATCTCCTGTGCTCTGTGGGCAAGCAGCTCTTTATTCTCACTTGCCCCAATGTCCTCAGCTTCAAGAAGGTTTAGCCATTTCTGTGGACAGCAGATCAATATTACCTTGTAAAAGCTGGGAAGTATTTCTGTTTCCTCTCTTAATTCCTTTCCTCCAGCCTCATACTCAGGTGTGCTGCTCTTTCCTGAGCCTCCTCTTGCCTTGGAAGGTAGCTTTCCATGGTAAGTGACAGTGAGCAGGATTTCTTCTGGCTGGTTTTCTCACGGGTTAATGCACCTATGATATTTATGCAAAAGAATGCATGCACTATGTTACACAGACAGCCTGAGCTAGTCAGAGATCCTCTTTTCAGCAGTGGCTGATTACTCATGGGTTATTCTTTATTATTTGTATTACAGTGGCATCTGGAGGCTCCCATCGAGATCTGAGTCATGTTGTGCTGGGTGCTTCCATGGTCCCCTGTACTTACTGCTCATTCTTACAGATAGCTCTTGCTCATGTGTCTGGGTGATCTCTGTGGGATGATTTGGTGTTTATATCTCCAGGGTATCGCATGAAACAGGCTGGCAGCTTGGCAGGACAGTTCTTCTTAGTCCCTTCTTTTGCTAGGAAACCTGAAGTCAGTCAGCAGCGGTTTGCTGGAGGGTATGACTGCCTTTCTGGCTGCAAGCCCCCAGAAACACAGCCTGTTGCACAGCACTTCACCAAGGAGGCAGGGGCTTTGCTGCCTTTCCTGGCCCATGGGGGATTATACAGTCTTTGCCTGCATTATTGCAGTTGCTGTTCCAAACTTTATATCCCACTGACACATAAATACGTGGGACTTTTTTCTCCTCTCACTGGTATTTTATGAGCTTCTGAAATACATGCAGAAGATAGTAATCTGCCTGGTGTAGGCATTTCAATAATTGTATGTTGTTGATAGGAAAGACTATCCTGCTGCCAGCTCCATTTTGTGCACTCTCTAGATAAAACTAAGTGGGGAGTAAAAGGGTGTCAGCAGCTGATGATCATGGGGATTAGAAGTTGGGGTGCAAGCAGTGCACTGGGAGGGGTGCCAAGAGTGATGCTGTGAGATAACCTCAGCTCCCATTGTTGTCATAATTGGTTCTTCTTTGAAGTACTATTTAATTTTCTTCCAGCCTTAGAGAGTCAGAAGTTTCATCACTCAAGGCTTTGAAGGATGCCTCCTGTTTCCTGACCTCCTGCTTTCATTCTGTCTTGGGTTGTGCTTGTTGCCTTCTGACCTGTCAGTGTGCCTGGGTTGTAGGTATAAAGTTTTTCCTGCCTGAGGTTCTCAGGTTTATATGACCTTCTCCCAAGCACTAGATTTTTTCCCAAGCTACTGAACTTTGATTTATTGCATTTAAACTGCCTAAAATTGCTCAGTGTTCCAAACACAGCAATTTATCGATCTTACGTTCCCTTTCCCATTGTCCTTTTCATAAGGCGCTGAAGCCTGCTGGTGGAGCAGGTAATGCTGCAGCTTGTCAGAAATTTCCCAGGATATCATGTGGTGGTTTGCCCACAGGTGATGCTCTGTATTTCTCAAGGACAAGAAAGGCTACTTTTGAAAACCAGTAGGAACAAAAACATCAGTGGGGTGATTGAGCTGAAAATGTTAGTGCAAGGCTCAGTAGCAGTTAAAAAAAACAAATGAAATACTAGAAATTACAAGGGAAGCAAAACAGAAGAAAACAGAGGCCATGACTGGATTGTTGTATAAATCTGAATATTGTGTGTGGTTCTGGTTTTTTGCCTTCCACCATCTTAAAAAAAGATACAGGAGAACTGAAAAAGGTTCAGAGGAGGGCAACAGGGACAGTCAGAAGTCTGGATTAATTTTACATAAGGAATGATTGAATAAACTTGCCTCTGGAAAAAAGGGCAACTAGGATGGGAAATGACTGGCATGTAGAGAAGGGGCAGAGCTGCACTCTTCACTGTCTCTTCCAGTACAAGAATTAGGAGGACATCAAATGAAGCTGGTAGATTCCAGCTCCTTTGGAACAAAAGGAGGCTGTAGCCATCTGCAGTGGCTAGTAGCTCTGTAGAGCTCATTAATAGTGGATGTTATGGATGCTAAAATGGGTCCAGTTTTACAGGAGATTGGAGGAGGTCATGAAAGAGGAATCCTTTGAAGTTTGCTACATACAGAGACCACACAGTCACCCTGCTCATATGTACTTCCCAAGGGCATCTTCCTAAGGCTACCTGTGTTTAGCTGATAAGGATAATGCTGAAATGAGAACTTAAAACTTCTCCAAACCAGTTAAAGCTGGAGCTGGGTTGTTCAGACATTGCAGTGGTAGGTGGAGGGATAAAGCCTGCTCTGGTGTTGGCTGGTCTCTAGATGGATCCATCCTCTTTTTCATGAATGTCCCTGCCCGGGTGTTTACAGAGTGGTTCGTTGCCATGGCAGCCTCCAAGTCATGCACAGACCGTCCAGGCTTTACGTGGGACAGTAGGGATTGTGACGAGGTCCCTGTGCAAGCTTTCCTGGATGAGGCTGTGTCTCCTGCACTCTGTGATTTTGACAAATAAAGGTGCTTTTGCATTCGTGGGCTCTTTTGGAGTAAGAGAAAGCAGGTTCTCTTTGCTTACATTGACCTCCCGCATGACAGAGGCCTAAGTAGCACCCGCTTCATTTTGTTTCCTAGACTGTTGAAATAGCAGCTTTTGTGGATATCCCCGTATCTGGGAAGATTTCTAATACAGAGGCTTGGAAGATTTCAGATTTGGCAGCTGTTCTTACCTACTGCTGCTAGGATAATTGCAGGAACCAGCTACTTCTGCATCGCTGAAATTGTTGCCCGTGGCAAGTACATAAGTACATGTTGTTTTACTTACGGTGCATACCTTCATGGTGGCTACTTATTTCAAGCTGGGCATCCACACATGCTCTGACTTGGTCTGCCTTGAAATTTTAGGACATCTGAGTAATCCAGTTCTGAACTGTCCCGAGGAGTGGGGTCTGCAACGCCGGTGTTTTGGGATTGTCTCCGCCCAGGAATGGTTGATCTAAGATTAACCTTAATCACAGCACTGTGCAGGTGCTCAGCACTGTGCTGTGAACTGCCAAATCCCAAAGTAGTTTCTTACTTTAATCACAGCACTGTGCAGGTGCTCAGTTCTGTGCCACAAATCGACAAATCCCGAAGTAGTTTTGGGGACAAGAGCTGAATTTTAACTGAAACTTAAGGTCTGGCAATGGTTAAAGTTTCTGCTGTGACTGCGACATGTATACATGAGCCTGAGCTACCTTTTAACCTAGCTAACTAGGGTATTGCTAGGTGTGTAGCTGGGGAGGAGGGCAGCCACTTGGATACTTCCCCTACTAAGGTCTGGGTTGAAGCAGCTATGTGGTTAAAATTGAGGTGGAGTAGATTTTAATCTTCACTCGTTCTTGGGGATCTCTAGCTGATAAAAGCATGTTGTATATAAGGTTCTAGTTCATGTTTATACTACTGATTATTTGGCCTTCCAGTTACAGGATTAAAATAGGATTGTGTTTTAAAGTTATGGGGCGGAGGATGCCATGGTGGTATTGTGTTTATACAATTCTCCATTAGTCCACCTCAGTTCAACTCTTTGCTGAAGCATTGGAAGGATTCTCAGCTCTCAGAAAACTGTCAGGTTAAACCTCAGGGCTATTTTATGCAAAGCTCTGGAAAGTAAATGTTAATAGTTCTCAGCCAGCCTCAGAGATAAAATACCATGCAGGTTTTTTAGTTTAAAAAAAACCCACTTAATGTAAACTTTTTTTTTTTTAAACAGTAATAAAATTTTAGACAAATTCTTAAGTACTGGCATTGCTTGCAAAATCTCCTTCCTCTCTTTCTTCCTTCATACTCAGTATTTGGGTTTCACACTGGTAACACCAACACTTCTGCATGTTCCTGCATGTGTGGGCTTACACGCATGTGCATGGATATATGCAGGGATCCCCTATTGACTGTTGATCTGATCGTTTTTATGATATGGCCAGAACACATCCTATGTCTAGCATCAGGACTTGAGAAGATTGATTCAGCAAAGCAATGGCTAGGGAGCTCTGTAACTAGCCAGTGCCAGCGTAAATAACTAGCCAGTGCCAGTGTCAGTAACTAGCCAGTGGGGTAACAAAGAAGGAGCCTGGCTTCTGGAGAGACAAGGGACCATGGGATGCTGAGCAAAGCTGGAAATCTGGGATCCTTTTTCCCAGTGGAATTAATCAGGGGCACTTTTGGGGCATTGGTTTCTTACTTGGGGAACTGAATGGGACCATGAAAGTCTTTGCGAGCAGCCCCTGTCTGGACATTGCTCTGGCTTCACCCTACTTCAGAGCTGTAGCTCGCACCCTGACCCAGTCAGAAGAAACGTGATCATGTTATGCTTGATTCATTCTAATTTACATTGACTTCCCATATGTCAACATACAATTTAAAAACCCCACTGATCATCTTTTATCCTCTGTTAGGCATAAGCTCTGCTTGATTTCCCTTTAACTGCTTGGATGGAGACGTGACTGTGTTTTGTGCTCTGCTGCTCATCAACACCATCTAATGTAAAGCTTACTGTTAGAGTCTTAACTTGCTACTGGAGAGGCATTTGCCAGATAAGCCAAGCAGCTGTAGATCCAGAGCTTATTTACCATCCAGATTCCAACTCTTCATCAGAAGGTTAGCTCAAATCTCCTCCTTAAGGGATACATGTTTAATATAGCATTTAATTGTATTGGTATTACTCAGGATTTCTTTGATTTGAGCAACTGGTGCCATTGTGTTTTTAAGTATCTATCTATCTACCTATCTTGCAGGATCATTTTTGTCCATGATGATGCCTGGGTTTTGTACTTAACAAGTATTTACTAGGTAAGAAGAGATGGTTTCCCATAGAAATATTGAGTCACTGTAGAAGACAGGATACAAATAACTGTAAATGTTGCAAAGAGAATCGGTGTATTATGTGAGTGAGTTGCTTGAATAGATGTGATAGAAAATGGAAAAGAGGAAATGTGCCCCACTAATTATATTGCAGCATTTCAGCAAATACAGAAAGAGGAGTAGTTGAAATAATTTACTTTATTAAAAAATGCAGCGAACTCATTATAAGGGATGTGGGTAACCTCTGACGTTAGTACTGGATTTCTACATTCCCACTCCCATCTCTGTATATAATTTAGTGTACCCGTTTTAACAGTACAACCCTTCAACAGTTACATTCCTCAACAGGCATAAAATAAAATAAAGGTGCAAAAAGTTGTCCCTATTTAAATCTGTGAATACCTTTTGTTTTTAAAGGTTTAGAGTTGAGATGCCAAGTGATAAGTACTGGCAGCTGAGAGCTTTGCTCCTCCGCTTGAGATCTGCCCTGCGTTAGTTGTGGCAGAAAGTTCTCACCATCTGCTGGGAGCCTTACGGCCTGTGGAGATCATCTGGTGTTCAGTCCATTTCCTTTGGACAGTTGTTCTCAGACCCTATTGGCATGCAATGGAGGACTTAGCAGAGAGATTAAAAAGCAGCTTGAGGTTTCAACCAGAGAAGTCCTGCAGGTGGGACCTGTAGCAGTGAGTGGAGCGAGCTCTGGTCACTCTTGCCCATGCAGTGTGTGTTTGGTGGCTCAGCAGATATTGTCAGTCTCCGGTTGTCAGTCCCACACGAAGCCAAGGAGAACAAATTACCAAGCGATGGGTGGGAACAGAGGCTGAGGGTAAACTCCCAATTTGGAAATGTTAGTGCTACATCCATTATTAATGACCCCACTGCGAAAGAAAAAATGCTTTGCTGCAAGTGAAGCTGTGACACAGGGAAGTGGCAGGCAAAATTAAAATTTCATACTTGCCGTGGTCTTACAATAAAGGTTTTGTGATCCACACCCAGCAATGCAGCTATAAATAGTCTTGTTATCTAATCTTCCAACTCGGAATATGACAGAAGATTACAAATAGGAAAACAGTTCAGCGTAGCTTTTAGCTATTTTCCCACTGCTTCCCTTGCTTCTGCTGGAGCATTATGGCTGTGCCCCTTGTAGTTCATACGGAGACAACATTATTCAGAAGTACAGACTGTCACTAGGAGGAGGAGAGTTCAGATAAAACCCAGAAGATTTATGACATAGTTTAGATAAGGCCATGTAGGAACTGAGACGAGGGACATAATGATAATTTGCAGTCCAGCGGTGTTTCTTAGGGTGTGGTGAGAACTTCTTCATGCCAACTCCATTGGGTCAGATAGGGAGCGGGACATGTTTTAATATGGTGCTCTACTGGTTGATTGCAGAGGGATCCCTTTTGCTAATAAATAATCCAGATGCATGATACAGTATGGGCTCTGTCGACACAGGTCTACAACCTGATCCAAACCCAACAGAAAGTCCTTAGAAAATTTCACAGAGGCATAGCTAGCACAGAGAAAACCTCTTTTTCCTTTTGATCTTATTTCCCATGGGAGAAGGAGTTGGCTGGTGGCAAGGATGATACCTCCTCTCTACCTGTCTCTCCCTGCCTTGCTGGTGATGCAAATCCTCATTTCTGACCGTTCCTTGGAGCCCTCCCCAGCCCGTTTCACATGGGGCACCTGAAGTCAGTGAGGAGGACTGAGCCCTGGGAAAGCTCCCCTGGAGCAGGGGCAGCTAAAAACGACCTTCTGCAGCCTTTGTGTGTGGACAGGAATAACCCTTTCCCACAGAGGACTGCAGATCGGTTTCTATGCTTTCGTACAGTGTTCTTGTGGCAGCCGTGGGAGGAGGTGTGAGGGAGTATGGCTGTTGTAGATCTGGAGCCCCATGAGACTTGAATCGTCCTCTTTTGCTGTATGAGGGGAGTTAGGAAGACTTTGAGTGTTTGTTCAAACCCTAGCACTGCTCACCTGCTGCAGGGTGGCTTCCCCACCGCCTGGCTTGGAGGAGGCTCTCTATCATCAGCACCATGTCGGCACATGTCCAGGCAGCTCCGTGGAGCGTGGTGGTGGGCACACACATGTTCTCCAGCCACAATCAACTACAGAAATCCTCTTCTGTGCCTTTATCACACCTTCTTGTGGAGGAGATAAAGCAATGACAAAACTTGAGGAATTAAGCCTCACTGCAGCTGTTGCAGGGAGGCAGGAAAGAGCTTGTGCCATCCCCTTGTCCTAAAATAGGCTGATGTCTAGGGAGGTAAAATGATTTATTTATATTTTGCACAACAATTCAGCAGGAGGAAGACTCAATTCATCTATTGAACACAGTAGTCCTACACCCATCAAATCCCATAGAGTTCATGTGATCCAGACTCGGGATCTGGTTTTGCCTCCTAGGGAAATGCTGGGACTTGAGGGCTTCCCCCTGTATTCCCAGTCCATCAACGCAGCTGAGCAGGCATTCACCTCCATCTACCCGCGTCACCCCCTCTCTCTTCGACAAAGCATCGGCAGCATCCTTCTGAGAGGAGGTGATGGCGTTCAGCTACTGCTGACTCAGCTGGGCACTTCTGTCTCTTGCAGCCCTCTGAAAAGCATCCTGAAATATTGTTAAAAGCACAAGAGCCAAAGGATGTACCTGCCTGGCTGAACTGTGGCCTGATACTGCTAGCAAATTCTTTACCAGCCCAGATTCTGGTATTTCAGCTTAAATTCCCGGGCATAAGCAATTACAAGTGCTAGGCTTTCTCGTGCTGTAGCCCATTCAGCAGGAAGGAGAACTACCTTCTCGTGATTAGATTCTGCAGGCAGATCAAATTTGCTGTTGGAACAGAGGTTTTATATATAGTAAAATGCTCCCAGGTGTGCTTTTTAGTAGTGCTTCTGGGCTAAAGCAAGGATTTATTAATAAGAGGCACCCAAACTATATTATGCACTGAAGCAGAGCTGGAACAGGGTACTTTTGCTCTGATTCAGGGAGCTGTTTGAATTCAGTGACAGATGCCAAGTGTTTATGTCCTTGCCTGAGTTTATCTGTTAAATTTGAAAGTGTTAAAAGCAGGAGTTATTTTTGGAATAAATATATTAAATAGTGATGGAGAGTTCCAGCTAGGTAGTGGTAGGATGGTATTTTATTATGATGTGGTGTTGTCCAAAGTGTCCTGCTCAGACTGTCAGAATAGAAAGCTGCGGGGGTAATACATTGCTCTAGATTTGCACCAGATTACTTGAGCTGAGTTCAGACAGCCTCGTGTCTTTGCTTGTGACATTGCTTGGTATCATGAAGAATACGATTAAATTATATTTATTGTATATGTACAACTGCATATAATATATTGTTAAACAATTGTAATATTTGCTGTAAAGTTCCTGACAGTTGTCCATATTTCTACATTAACATGGGGGGGGGGCATATTTTAAGTATGTTTTTTAGCATGTTGACAAATGTCCAAACTCTAGAGAAGCTGTTACTTGTCTTGGAAACAATGGCAAACACACCTCTTGGTTCCTTTTGCTCACTCTCCCTCCTACCGGTAGTCTTTTGTGCATCTTTGTTTAATTTATTCTGTAACTTCCCCTAAAATAGCCCCTGGCCTTTATTTTTGTTTATAGCTTGTTTAGAGTTTTTAATTGTCTTAAAATTCTTTTGATTTTATTATCACCTCCTTAATTACTGTTTTACCCTATTAGTCATTATTTAGCCTTTTAATCTTTCCATGGGCCATCCTGAAGCCCTTGAATGGTGACTCTTTACAGCTGAACGAAGACTCAGGGTGAGGATGAACAGTTGACCCATAAACTTCAGGCAAGTTGTCGCATTTCCAGTGCCTCTGAGCCATCTTGTGCCTCAAAAATTACTGCTACTTACAAATTGCCTTCTGCCATGCTCCACCAAATACTAAGATGCTGTAATTATTTATGACAGTTAAAATCTCCTGATGTATTCAAATAAAAGCCAAACATATAGGGAAAACATGTCCTGTGGAGGAAGGTTATAGTATGAAAGAAAAGATGGCTTGCTTTGTCTGCAGGTCACATTGACAGGCAAGCTAGAAATACGTGTAAGAGATGGAGACCTAGATGTGCTAGATTTAAGGGGGAACTCCATAGCTGCTGCCACTGGACTATTTTCAGGTGTTTGGATGAGTGAATGACCCAAATATAGTTTAAGCCTGTGACTATTTCATTTTAATAGCAATGCAAATACAGTAGGTGAAGGCTAAGAGCGCTGCATCTAATTTAGCAGTGTTGCTTTAGCAACATCGTGCAGGATGCAAATAGTCTCCTTGGTAACACTTCCTAAGTGTCATTAGATAAGCGATGGTTATAAACACGGAAGCAGATCAGAATGAGACATGCTCTTGTGCTGTGCCTTTTTATAGCCCCAGACATCACGATTAGCAGGATGGCAAAAGGAGAGAGGAAAGCTGTTTTGAGGATCATAGCGCTTGTTAGCGTTTTGTATATTGTGCTTTGGAAAACCACACCAGTGGTGATAGGGTTTTCTGACTTGGTTTAAATAAGGTTTTAAATAGAGGGAGAGTGTTGTCCCTGCCCACTGATGGCATTTGTCAGAGACATACACTAAGTGTCCTCCTGCCTGCCTGGGGGATGCAGATTGCAGATATTAACCCTTCTGCCCTCTATCCTAATGGCATGCTCATGTCTTGTGAGTTTTGAATCTACAGATTAAGAAGGGGAGAGGAGAGGAGACCCCAGAGCTCTGTGTGTGTAACCCTTCCATCTTCACCCTGGAGAGGATGTGGAGGTTGAGGTGGTGGTGGAGGATCTGCTTCTGGGCTGGGATCAAGTAGAGGATCTGCTCCCCTTCTGCTGAGCTTCCCCTGCCCCGGTAAAGAACCAGATTTGGGTTTCTCTGTTGAATTCTGATGACCCTTTCCTAGGGATCCGCTACACAGTAGGGATGAAGGTGAGAAATGGGGTTCCTTGGTGCTTGGAAACAGGGCAGTTGTTTCTGCTATTGGCATTTCATATAGAAGAGTCATGAATTGAGGCAGCTTTTCTAGCTCTAAGGATAACTGATTTTTTTCCTAAAGCCTCAGCTGCTGGACTGAAGGGATTACACGAGAATCCTAGCTTTTGTTTAAACCCCCCTCAATTTTATATACTTCTCTGTTACAGAGAAAAGCTGCAAGGTATAAAAGGAATATGACCTAATGGCTCAAAAACCAGAAAGTGTAGAAAAGAACCACCAATGCTTTTGTTTTCAGCTGATCTTTGGTTTAATCTCACTGGTCGATGCCCGAGGATCTCATCCAAGGGATCTGAATGCCTGATAATGTCAACTGGAGCACATGAAAGACAGTGGAAACAGCGAAGTCCCCAAGAGCATCAAAATAAGCTTATTCTGGTTTGGGATGAAAGTCTGAAAGAGCAGGTAGTTTTATTTTAGCATGGGCTTGACCCTGCTTCAGTAGAGGCAGACAATTGGTGGACTTTGGCATTTTTTTGGAAATCCTCTGAACCAAAGCTAAGGCAGACCTTTTCAGCAAAACACCTCCTGATCTGTGACCTTCAGGTCCACACACAGGTCCAGTGACTGGAGACTGACCAGTCCAAGGGTCCCTTTTTCATTTCAGCAGCGTGCAGCACCTTGCAAATTAGATACCTGGCAAAAGACTGACTGCAATTTTTCCTATTCTAATGCAAAAGGGAATTCAAATGTCAATAATCTCTCTTTACAAGGAAAACTCAGAATAAAAAAACCAAAAACCAACCGTCCCCCACAGCCCTTTTTTGCTACCAGATCTTCTTGGAATTCATCCATCTTCATATTGCTCATATCTCGTGGCCTCCATTGTAAATGTCAGTGCTAATTAATGAGACCTTGGCCCTCTGTGTAGTTAAGATGAGTAACAATCCAATGTTTGTTTGTGAGATGGGTGCCCTTACATCTCCCCTTCCCAGGGGAAAGCACTGGGGCTGTTAGCCTTGTGTGTGACAAGCTGCAAGAGGCAAAGTCCGAAACACTGCTCTACCTCTGTAGTGTCAAAAGCATGCAGGTGAACCTCTCCTGTGTTGGATGAGAGAAGCATTTCCTAAACCTTTTAGAGATTAAAATGGAATGTCTGGGGTCCCCTTACTGAATTGCCCCCCATCCCATCCCTGTACTGGGGTCCTGGGAGCCCACTGGAAGGCACTGGTGAGTTTTCTGCTTTGTGAAGGAGACACCGGGGTCACTGGACCATGGGGATGCCATTCCAGCCCTAAGGCAAAATGTTGCTACTTTTCCTGTGCGGCCTGACGGCCTTCATGCTGTGGGTCTTGGGTTTGATTTGAAGGTGAAGTTTGTCTCTGCATCCAAATTGTTCTGCAGTAGAGGGAACTGAGCAGCTGTTCCTCACCACCATGGCCCGTGGCTTAGTAGGACATGGGAATTTGGACAAATGACTCAGCTAAATGGGAGCTCAGCCCTCAAGCTGCCCTTCCCTCTGCTGTATGCGGAATAGAGCATTTCTCTCTAGGACAGCCAAGTTGCTGTCTTTCTGCCACATGTCATTTGGATACCGAGTTCTTAAACATTTGTAGGCATCATTTTTTAAACCAGCTTGGGATAGGAAAATGATCTTTCTCCCCAATATTCCTGGCATGTTTCTGCTGCAGAGAGATGGGGTGAAGCTCGTGCTTCCTGGAGAGAATCAAAGGGCAGGAGGGGTAAGTGAAGTTTTTCTGCATGCCCTCTCATGGCACTTTGGGGTCTCCAAGTAAAAATGTACGGGTGGCAAGAACAGACCTAAATCCTCTCCTTGTCATTGCTTAACAGACATGTCTCTGTGGCTCTTCACTGAGCTCTGATTTTGCAAAACCAAATGTGAAACTATACGGGATGGTTTAGACCTGATTCTGACTTGGTCTAGCTGAAGAGCTGGCTGGCGTTTTGTTCCCACAAACATCATAAAATGCAAAGCACTGTCATATGTGACATTAGCAGACTTTCTCATTGGTCACAGCCCAGGGTGGCGTTCAGCCTGAGACTCAGTGTCCATGACAAGTAGGACCACGCCAGCTCATCCTAATGCGTGCAATCCTTTTTTCACCTGTGGGGATTTCAGGGGGGTACCCTGCCCACCCCGTGGGGTGGTTGATGCAGCTGCACTGCAGCCCTGACCTGAGCCAGCTCAGGCGTTCCTGCACTTGCACCGCAGCCTCATCCTGAATAGCACCTCTGCACGACGCCGGTTCATTGCCTGTTCAGCAGAAAGAGCAATGCTTTTGTATTCCCAGCCCTGCTTCCTGCAGCACCTGGGTTTTCCTTGGAGATCTCCCATTCACACATGGAGCCAGCCCCGCTTCTCGGGGCTGATGGGAGCGCAGGGCCCCACGGTGAGGCTGTGAGCCAGAAATCCCCCAACCTTACCTCGCGCACCTGGGACCAGAGGGCTCTTGCTGTTGTGCAGTTGCAAGCTCCCTTTAAATCAGGGTTTCAATTCAAGCAAGGCAGCTCTGGCCTTTCTGAGACCTTGTGTTATTTTTTTGTCCATAATGGGAATCAGGAGTTTCACACCCCATTGCGGCTTCCTAACCCACAAGGAAATCCCTTCTTCCCTCTCTTGATGGGGTGATGCTGCGGTTTTGCAACGCACCCTCAGTTAGAGGCGGGAGAGCAGTGCGGGGTCACTGGCGAGAGATGCTGTCCAATCCGGGGCAGTGACAGATGTTGCTCCGCAGCTCCTAATCTGCACCTCTCCCATCCCCTGTGCACTGGCTGCTCCGTATCTGCCAGCCAGGCTCCCCCTGCCAGCCACCCAGCGCCAGCTTCTGCCCCTCACCCATCTCCCGGCAATCGGGGTGGTCTACAGATGGGGACTGAAGTGTGTCACCACTCTAGGAAGGCACCCCAGTGCCCAATCCAGCACATGAGACTCCTCTCTCTAACCTCCCCATCCTGACCTCCAGTTCTCCCTTTGCTGCCTGTTTCTGTGAATACGCTCCTTTTTGCATGTCTTCACAGAAAAATGGAAGAGAGCGCAGCCAAAAATCCTTCCTAAGCAGCTGGGGCAGCCACGGAGCAGCTCTCCCTTTGACACAGAAGTCCCTCATTCAGTATTCACCTCTGACAACAGATGACTTTTGGCCACTCTCTTCGTGCTGAGATGCGGGCGTTAGCTATCACTTGCCGGGCGCTTCCTCTGCAGCTGGGAGCCGCTTTCACGCTTGTGCAGTCATCTGCTGTGTCTCGGACTGGCACCCCTCTCTGTTATTTTTATATTTTTAGTGGCCTTCCTTGTGCAATAACATGAATTATCTTTTTTTTTGATAAGCATCTTCTTAGCAGAATATTAATATATATAATTAAGATAGTATTTGGCTCTTGAATTGCACTGTTCATCCCAAAATTGGCTTAATTACACAGCTGCTCCTCTAGAATGAGGCTGTGTTTGTTTAAAAGCTTAAATATGGAGATAGGGGCAAAATTTCTTCCTCCAAGGAGAAAACCTCCATTTCAGACTTCTAGCCATGTTGTAAACAGTGGCTTCTCTGTTTTAAGGAGGGGAAGAAGTCAAGGGAATGGTACTGCTGATTTTTCTTTTCATCCTCTACATAGGGAGTGAGCCACAAACCCCCTTGATTTATTTTAGGGTTTTTTTCTACATTATTGAAGGTAAAAAGCTTGAAGATCTTGCATTCTTTGGATTGGTTCACATGCGATTCCTTTGATTTTTCTCTCTCTCCGACATCTTGAAACTCAGATGTCCCTTACAGCCAGACAAAATCTGTTGGATAAGGCACCTGCTTTTCACCAGCTTCCAGTTTGCGAACCATAAGAACAGCTTTCACAGCAGCCTTAACCTCTTGGTGTTACAAGACCATGGAAGAAAAATGCCTCCAGACAAGTCTGCGGGATTACTTCAGCTTTCTGCAAGACAGCTGAGAAGTTATGTTCAATTTTGCTGTCAATTCTTCTGCTTTAAACATTGCTGCTGTAAACTATCAGCCCCTCCTGTGAGTACATTTGTGCTTGGAACTATGCAGTAAATCAGATTATGGCTGCCCTTTATTAACTCTGATGCACAGGATTTCAGCAGTAGAGGTTTGATTCAGAGAAAATGAATGAGGATAGTTAAAGTCAAATATAAATAGAGCTCATTAAAAAACAAACAAACCAGCCTCTGTTTCATTATGTGACTCTTAACTGCACCACGAGAATAGAAGTAGCTCTCATTAAAGTCCCCTGGCAGCCTTGTTCTCTTCATCTTCTTCTGCAAACTCGCTCACGAGCTCCTAGGAGCTCTTGGGGACATGAACCCAATCTGCACCTTGGAATGGGAGAGAAAGGGAGAAAGCAAAACAGAAGCCTGCGTGCATGTGCACACAATAAAATGAGCACAGCCCTGCCAGCACATCTGCATCCCACCCGAGCTCCTAATTGCGGCTGTGCAGACTACCACCGCTCCGTGCACCTGAGAGCCCTCTCCTATGCTCTCAGCAGCACCCTGCCCTCACTTGGCAGGGTTAAACCGGAGGAGCCCCCCGATTTCTCCTCCGCTGCCCAGTGCCTCAGTCGGGGCTTGTGCTGTGGGTGCTGGTGCTGCTGGGGAGCCAGCTCTGCGTTTCCCCCCCCAGGTACCGCTGCAGCCGGCTGGTACCTGGGGACGGGCTGGGCGGTGGGGTCAGGATTGCTCACCGGCTGGGGGGAGAGACCGTCCCCTCTGTGCCCCCCTGACCACCACAGCAAAGCCCAGCATTGCCCGTCAAATGAGAATAAGCTCCTTATTCCTGAGCACAGTCTGTGGGGAGCCGCTGCCCTTTCATCACCACAGCCGCAAGAAGAGCTCGGAGTCTGATTTACACGCTCACCGTCCCTGTGTAGGTGGGTTTGTTCATTTCTGGTGGGTTTTTAAGTACATATGTTTTGGGGGAAGGGAGAAAGTAAAAAAGCAGTGAGGTAGTCAGAGCATGGAAAAAATCCAGCTACGGTAACAAAATATAGCGTATAGCAGTCTGTGCTGAAGAAGGAAAGGTTGCAGAATGGTACCCAAAGCTTCCAATTCGCTAATATACAACGAGCCGTTAACTTTAACACGGCTTCAGCTCTTGCCTTAATGAATAGGACATGCTTACCTTCATGAGGTCCTGAGTATGCAGGTACAGTGAATGGGAGAAGAGTCCTGGAAAGGATATTGGACAGTGTTGGAAAGAAAGACCTGTAGTTCTGGAAAAGGAAGCTACTTTTAAAGCAGAGTTAAAGCATATTTTCTTTTAAAAGGGGTCTATTAAAGAAAAGACCACGTGAGTCTCATTACTGCTAGTGCAATAGCACAAGTGGGAGATTAATATTTTGCTTAAGGGAATAAAACTGCAATATCTCTTGAGCAAATCTATTCCTACATGAACAAGAGAGCACAAAGCAAATAGCAGCTTTATGCTATTTATGATTGCACTCCTGGAACACATGTGGAGCCTGCAAGGGCTGTACCAGTTGCACTTTTCTTGTGGTTTCCCCCTGTTACAAGCACCAGTTCAATCCTCCTGTTAACCACCAGTTCAATCCCAGCATTAGTAGCACTGGGAACATGAGGTCACGGAGTCCTTGGTATTTTAAAGCAATGCATCATCTGCTCCTGCTCCCTGCAAGCTTAACTGGCGTGATGCCTGAGTGCCTGCCACAAGGGCTCCCGCCGTTCCAACTTTATGTGGAAAACCATTCCAAAGTTTTAATTAATTTTAATTGATGATTGCAGAGCAATTTGATGTGTGCAGATGGAAATCAGGAGAGAAGTGTTAGTTCGTTGCACTTAGTATTTTTTATGTATATATACGTTTTACAAAAAGAGTTGCAGCTTACTCAGAACCTGGACTGGACTGTGCCTGACTATTTAGTTACTGTTCACACAGAAGTAATTTGCAAAGTGTTAATTTCCAAAATCAATGCACTCCAGTACAATAAATATTTAATGCTTCCATCTGCCATTTTTAGGTTAGTTACCAACCCTGCTAGATGAAGTCTATGAAACAGTTGTCTGCTGTTGACATAAAGAAGGGTTTTGAGATCCAGCTTGCATGGAAACCAAGAAAAAAGCAGATTTCCTGAACCCTGTTATATTCTCTTTTCTAGATTAAATATGGATAGAGAGAACATTGCATGTGGAGACAGGTTTACGGCAGGCAGGCCCGTGTAAAATTACATCTTCATTTCATGAGGGGAAATGCATCGAGTCTTCCCTAGTGGGACTACGACTGCAGATCCTAGGTCTGTCTGAATTTTGGGAGGAATCTAGCTGGAGTGGGCAGCATCTTTTCCAGTGGGAAAAGCCTAATAAAGCAAAGGGCACAGTGGCCATTTCAAAGAGCAAAGAGGAGGTGGAGAAGCCCCCTGCCCACGCAGGCAGAAGGGAGTGCGTGGGGCTGTGCAGGCAGCTGGGGCTCCTGCGGGTCGTGGTGGGATGTCGACCTCGCTTTCTGCAAAACCATGGGCAGCAAAACTTGCCTCTCTCTGGCTGCGCTGCAGACTATTTAATTACTGATATTCATGGAGGATTTGGAGCTCTCCGGATGGGAATGCCCTGTGCCAATGCAAATGTCACTGCTCGCACTACAACACAGGGGCCTCGATGATTAGTTCTGTTTTACTGTTTTTCTAGTATAATTATGTTTAATTCATGTGTTGTTTCATCAAAGTGTCTGTCACTCAGGGCTTGGCCTCATCTTCTTAAATAGCTGGATATAAAATTACAATGTGTTCCTCCAGTGAGACCATATTTCTAGAACATCATGACAGCTTTATTATGACACAGGGCTTTCTGTTTAGCTGAACTGATACACTGAATTATCCTTTTAAAAAAATCAAAATCTCTTGCGGTTGGATCATTAGACTCGTGCCATATTCCATACAGGGTTACCCTAAATCAACATAATAGGGATCTTGTGCGGTGGCCTTTAAGGTTTCTTCCTGGGTCAGGGTGGGCCAGTAGTTACGTGGGAGGCAAATTGCAAAGCACCAAGCAAAGCAGGGCTGATTTTGCAGCAGATGTTCTCTCTTTGAGTCTTTCATGAGCCTAGTGGAAGCTTCCAGGGATTATTCAGAAAGTAGTGAACTAGTGGGAATGACCCTCGTGTCCCTGCGGTGCCTAAAGCTCCTGTAGGAACCTGGGGGAGCATTGCTGCCAGTACCACCATGCTTTAAATACCAGACTCTAAACCGATGGTGTGGGCTGCTGCGAGGTGGGTGGAAGCCTGTGCCTGTAAATACGAATCTGTAGTTTAGATAATGGTTTTAGCAATGCATTCAAATTATTACCCAAAGCTATTCCCTGCTATACCCTTGCATGTAAAAAGACCAACCTGTCTAAGCCTAATTGGACCCTAATGAGATTGTTTCCTGTAGCTTTATGCTGTGCAGCTGGATGCAATAACTCCAGCTACTGCACCAGGCACATGCAACAGCAAAGTTCTCAATGCGCTTGATGAAGTTGCTGCTGTAGTAAATGGAGGGCTTTTGGAATGGGTAAATGTGTCAATCAATCCATAATGAGTCTTCTGGACTAAAAAACTTTTGCTGGATTAGGGAATAAGCTTTTGAATTGCTACTGTGATGGGCTACCCTTGTGCAACCAGGTACTACAGTCTCTTTTTGGCTTTCATGTGGGTGGTGATGTGCCAGAAAGAGAGAAAAAAAGAGAAGCATTGGAAATTGTGTTGGAAGCATAATTTACAGTATTGCTTTGCTGCAAGTCCCTAATTTTTTTTAAGAAGGCTTTTAAACTTTGTGGGGCAGGTGCTGAATGGCTGCTCTATGGCTTGATTAACCAGCATCTAGCCTCAGGAAATCCCTAGTGGCTGGAAACAAATATTAAATTAAGCAGTCCTTTTGGCTAATGGATTTGCCTCTACTGCCAGTAAAATGGTGTCCTGGGCAGTTTTCTTGCTGCTTTTACCTGATTTTGTGAGGGAGCCAGGACCAGTGCAGTTAGGTAAAGTGCAGAAGGGCACGAACCGTCTCACTGTTTCTTACTCTCGTTTTGGACATGTGTGTGGTGGTGGGGCAGTCCTAAAGAGCACAAGGCACCTTCTGTCCCCATCGTCTTCTTTGCAGCAATCTCTGCAGGAGAACAGAACCTGAACACTGCAGAAATCTGCTTGTTAATGTAAGACAGCATGGTCTACTAGTCACAGCAGGGCTTAGTGGAGATAAATCCCTCTACTTGATGTTCCCAGCTCTCCCATGCAGATACCAAGGCGTTTCACCTCAGAGTGCCTGTGCGTAGGGATAAAGGAAGGAGAGATGTAGAGTTGCATTATTAGTCTAATTACAACCAGAACCGAGTGGCAGGAAAGAGCTGGCAGTTGTCGGTTCCTGCTGTTGTCATTTAGACCCAAATTAGTGACTCATTGTGAGTTCAAAGGAGGTTGGAGCTGATCAGTGTTGGGTCTGCTGCAGGCCCCCATTTCCTCCCCCACCACTGGTGGCCACATGAGAGAATCCATTTCTTTTGGCCAAAAACCAACTTTTCTTCTCCCTACCTCTTATTTTGAACGGTTAGTTTTTGGCTGGGTCAGCTCCCCGTGTGGGCTTGCTATGCCATGCGATGTGTCCTGAGGCACGGCATGGGGCAGGGTGATCTGGCCAGGGAGAGAAGCCAAGTTATCCCTGTGGAAGGATCATCTCATGTGGCTTTGCTGAAAATTGAACTTCATTGGAGGGGTTCTACTGAAGACTGAAGGCATGTTTGAACTCAGGGTGTGGGTTGTCATTTGACCAGCTTGTTGTCTTGATTTGATGAGCTTTTGTGTAATTTAGGGGAGATTCTCTTCCTGCTGAGACCTCTTCTACTCTCCGTGACAGCCCTGTGCAAGCAGGACCTTCCTGGAGATGACTGTATGCAGACTGATTTGCAAGGCTGTCCCTTGCAACCTCCTGAAGGCAAGTTTCCCAGGGCTGTGACTTTCATGTTTTTGTGAACCCAGAGTCCAACTGTGCATCACGAATTCAGCAGATGAAGCCAATGAGGCAGCCTTGTCATACTGTTTCCATGCATGTGTCCTCCACCACAGGAACCAATCTCCTGTCTTGCACAGAGGCCAGGCAAGACCACTTGGTTTGTGCAAGAGTGGGCCTCTTGCAAGACACAGTACTTTGCCTCTTCATCATCTCACTACAGAGGCCTGATTGTGCTGCCTCTATAAGCTTCAATCGAGGAACTTGCTTCCAAAGACTGTATTAGTATTCTGCAAAGAAAACGTGAGTGCTTTCTTCATTGAGTCAGCTCAAAGGACTAGTGTGTGTCAGCTGTTGTAGGAAATAAAATGGCTGCTGGAAAAAAAAAGCATTTTTTTTAAACTTATGTTCTGCATTGGCTTATTTAGGCTCAAAAAATAAGTTGATTTAAAAGGATGGGGGCTGGTTCAGGAGAGCAGAGCTGTGAGACTCAGCAGCCCCCCAAGTCTGCTGGGTGAGACCCCCGGGTACAACTTGACTTCTGTAGTCTCCTGCAGGGCAGCCAGCACAGAAAGAGTCTTGTGAAAGAGATAAGCAAAAGCAAGCTGGGGAATAACAGCGCTTCCATAATACTGCATTTCCTGGGTATTACAGTAATTCTATGATACAGGAGTTTAGTAGTACAAATCTGGCTGATAACCATTTTGGTAAATAATAACAAAAGAGCTGTGACAGTTCAGCTCTAGCCTGACTAATGTAGTGATAGTATCTATCATGAAGAGAAAAATGAAATAGCACAGAAAGTTCCTTTCTGCCATTTGTCAGGTTTGCAGATGTCATTGGGTGACATTCAGGCCTGTGCAAGGGACCAGCACACACTTACACACCTTTGGGTCTGTTTTAAGCATTCTTAAAAAACACTGTTTCTATGTCCTGAACCTTTGTGCTTGATGCATTTCACCCATTGTATGGAAAACAGCAGCCTCTTTCCCACATTTAATGTGGGAATTGCTTCTCTCTAACAGGCAGGAAAGAGTGAGATAGCAACCCAGGCAATCTGTTTCTCCTTTACTACATTAATAGCATTCGCTAGTGTTAAGAGAGCTCTGCAGCCCTGGGCAGCAGTATGGGTTGTGCGCTTTTCTTATTCAACAACCAAGCAGAGCCAGAGATAGGTGATAAACTTGGCTAAACATCAAGTGCTGAATGAAAGGGCTTGCATCTGACCAGGTGGGAAATGGCAGGTTCGTTGCTGTGCCTTCCTGTACTTCCCCAGGCATACTTTGTGGCATTAAAAGCTTGGAATTAATTTTGCTTTGGGTGGAATTAATTGGAATGGGCTGCTGAGTCATCTCCTCCAATCTGCATATTAATGCCACCTCATGTCCTCCTTCTCTTCCTGTCCAGTCTGAGAGGTAGCTGCTGGGAAACGCTGCCTTCCACTAACACGTTTGCTTTGCATTTGCCTCTTCTGGTTGCAGCCAAGGTACCCTACTTCTTTCTTTCCCAGATAGACACTGATGTTCTTGTGTGACTAGCTCAGGAGAGGTCTGCGCTGAGCAACAAGGAGATGTTGGGAACTCTGCTTTTAACTGCAAGCGTGCAGTTCCTAATCTGTAGCCCCGATGAATTGTCAGCTGTACTTTCATATAAATAATGCTTCTTAGGACAAAGAATAGAACATAGAGGCTAACTCTGTTCTCATTTACTGGGATGGGAACAGCCTCTGGCTTTCAAAGTGGTAATAACCAGTGTTGTTCGAGCTTATTTTATGGTAAGCCAGAAGCCCTATCTAGGATTATGGTCCATGTGCTCTGGTACAGTAAGAAATATGCAGGCTCGGCCTCAGAGAATGTGCACCCTTCTTAAAATGGTCTCCGATAGATCTGTATAAATTGCCTGTCAAGCTTTAGTTAGCTCTGTGTCAAAAGAAAGAGTTTTAAGTGCTTTTTTTTAAAGCATAACTAAATTAATTAAAATGGCCACTTAAGTAAGGTAATGTTATTTCCAGCTTTCTAAGAAAGTGTTGGAAAGGGAAAGTGCAAATGTTTGCTAGGTTTGGCAGCTTCCTTGGAAACTCTAACCCTGTGCGAGAGTGCATTAAAAATAATGCTCTCTGGCAGCTCTTTTGGAGCCTGGAAGCTAAAAGGTAGTAACCAACCCTGTGTCACACTCTTCTTACATCTTCATTAAATCAGAAATCATGAATATCTCAGACTTACTACTCAAACTCATGGAGAGGAAAGCAGCTGGTCACACTTAATTTTAATGACATTTCAGTATTACATTGTTCTTTCTCTTTCCTCAAGCCCTGTGATGAGGTTTGTGCTTTCATACGGTAAGGCAGGATGAACCTCACTGACTCTCTGATGGCCAATTTCTCTATGTAGGTTTGTTTGGAGCTTCTCTGCTGATGCCTGCTGCTATATTGTCTCTTCAGCTGGGACTTCATCCAAGTTTGTAAGCAGAGACGAGGCTCAGCCTCTGAGTTTGGACCTAGCGCTGGAGTTTTCTTGGAGTGCCGACTGGCCGAGTGTTGGGTACCAACTGTACCAACCTTGCTAATAAATCACAGTGTCTCAGATGATAAAAATCAGTTTCTAAATCTAGGATACCAAAGAAAGTGGTAGCTGTTGTTCAGTGGGGAAATAGATCCCCCGCCCCCCCGTTGTTACTAATTGGAGATGTGTGTTGCTGGAAACATCATCTTTATTTTTTTAATGTCTCTTTCCCTTATCGCATAAAGAATTATCCATTCAACACTTACCACAGTGCAAAAGTATTAGTAAACATAAGCTTGTTGATATTTGGCATTGTGATGCTTGACTGGAGGGAAGATCTACAACTTAAAAGCAGGTTGGAATAATAAAACCCCAAGTGTAACCTATGCTTGGGAAATAACAATGGTTGATGTTAGCCCTGAGGGTGTTGGGTTTTTCACTTAGCAGTGAAATGAGATCCTTGAATGAGAACTGTATAATTGTGCCGGAGCTTTGTGTCTGGGGTTGTGGCTCTCCTGTTCATCTTCAGTGTGATGTGTGACCTGAAGAATTGCTTTGCTAAGGACACTGAGAGGTGGTGATTTTACAGCTGTCTTTAGCTATGAGGTATCTCTCTGATTCCCCTAAGTATAAGAAGTGATTTCTTTACTGCTCTGCTGCAGGCAGGGTAATTTGTCTTTTTTTTTTTTTTTTTTTTAATTCTTTGTTATCTTAACTAACAATGATAAATGTTCAACAGAAGCATTCATTGAGGGGCATGCTGTACCTCAAAAAATAGCACCTTTTCTCACTTTGCACAAATGTTGTACATTAAGGAGAGCTGGATGTGTGACTCTGGAGACAAAGATGAAGGCACAAAGGCTGGTTTGACAAGGTCATGCATGCAGTGGTTTAGTGACATGCACCCTACTTTCTCACGTTCATTATCCTACAACTGTTTCAGCTCTCTGGCACATGGCTTGCGTCCTCAGCACATCCCTTATTTCTAGCACAATTATTTGATGCTCTTTTGCAATTGACTGCATTTAGTCTCTTGCATCAATTCTGGCACCTGGTTACTGGAAAGACTAACAAGCAATTCAGAAAAAATAAGTATATGGTTATCAATTGGACTGAAGAAGATGGATTTTAAGAGCAAAGATTAAAAGAGCTGAATATGAGTAGCTTTGCCAAGTAACAACTAAATAAGTAGATATGTTTTTACTGTACTTGATGGGTGCAAACATGAGAAAGAATCATTTAAAGTCTTCACTGGATACAGCAAGGATGAAACGAGAGGGGAAGACTTAACGTGATTAGCATGTAAACTTTGAGACATCACTGTGCTATAGAAGCCACAGGCCTTGTAACATCCAACTTACTGATTCAGCTCTTGGGTAATAAAATCAGTCTAGGAACAATCCTTCTCTAGTAGAGAAAATTAATAGATTTGGGCCTGTAGGAGTTATTCTGATCTGGTCCCTGCTACAGTAAGTCTCCTCCACCCTGAGTGCTCAGTGATGGTGTGCAGCCAGGGGACAATGTGAGCCTAGCAGGGAGTGGCATTTTCCTGGATAAAGGGGTGAAAAGCTCTGAGATCTGTAGCAGAAAAGCACTGTATAATTGTCCAAGGAGGTTGATGTGTGCTGCTCTGCCTTTAGCATGTCCCCTCCTGTTACAAACAGCTTTCTTGGCTGTTGTTGGTGCGGAAGGTGGTGTGGCACGTCCTCTCACGCTCTTGTGTGTTCCCAGCCTCAACAGATAGACAGCTGGGAAGACCAGGTCTTCAGATGTTGATCCTCTTGGGATCTTCACAAGGGTTTAATGTTGCTCTCCTTTTCCCTGAGCTCTTGCCCAGCCATCTTGCTTTGCTGTCAGTGCTTTCAGCTTGAACCCCTTTCTCTGCCCTTTGTGTCAATGGGGCAATGAAACTGCTTTGTGCAGCAGAAAACATCCTAACCTCCCGAGGGATGGCACCATCGTCTTTTCCCCTTCTCCTCCAACTCAGCTGTATGCGTACAAGGGTGTTAGTGCCCTCTTTTCCCACCCTCCATCACCCAACTGCCTGGTTGGGCTACAGCCCCAGTGAATCGGGGACTCACTGCAGAGCCTCTCATAATTAAAAAAAAACCCCAAACTGAACACAAAACCAACCTGCAAAATAATCTTTCTTTTCCACCATTTTTCTAATTTTTATTTCTAGGGCTCTGGCTTTGCTTGCAGGGGGGTTGGGATGCCCGGGGCCAGCCTGCATGGAGCAGAGCTGTCGTGTTGCTTTTGCTTCAGCAGCCTCTAGTGGGGAGAGTAATACAGTCAAAGCCGGGGCAGGATTCCTCCTGTACTCTAACGCTGCTCACTTCGTAGACCAGCCAGAGGAGCGAGTTAGTGTCTGGAGTCTGAGATAAACTCTCTTTTAATCTGTGTGGTAAGCAAAGGCTGATGCGTAGAAGAAAAGGCTATTTTTTTTTTTCCAAGAGGCCAATGTGGGGGATTTTTTTGTGTTGCTTTTTAATTTCAAATGTGGGGGAAATAAAACTATCTGGAGGTGAATGAGTCACTTTCATGAGTCACCAATAGTGGGAAGAGGGGATTTAATATTTGTGAATCAGAAGCAAAAAGTACAGTCTGTTCCCTGCTTGGTGTGAGAGAAAATAATGGACAATTTCAAAAAGCTATTTTCTGCCCAGAAGAGGAATAAGAATCAGGTTTTAGACTCTTCAGCATCTCGGGGTGAATGGCTGCCACTACTCCTGGCACTGTGGTCCTGCTGTTCCCTCGGCCAGCGGGACCCAAAGGTGCTTGTTGCCTTTTGGGTTTTTCCAGACTTCGGGACTTCTGTCCCACACTGCCTGTGGCTTTCTTGGTGTGACCTTGGGCATGCTTCCCCACCACTTGTTACTCGCTTTCTCCTCTCTAACATGAGGCCATTGCCAGTAATTTAACGTGAGCAACGTTAAAAGCACCAGGGCGAGAGGGCCGGGAGGGCTCAGTCCCGGTCCTTACTGCTCAGAGGGTGCGGGGCCCTGCGGCTCCTCTCTCCGGCCGTGTGGGTTCGGGTAGACTCGGGTTCGGCGGAGGGTGCGTGGGGCTTTCCCCCCGTGTCCGCCAGCTGTCACTGTTGCTGCGCTCACCCGGGGCGTTTTGAGTGGCTGGGATCTCCGGCGGAGCCTTTCAGCACCGAACCCTCCAGGCTGGGCCGGGGCCCCTTGGGAGAGACGCCGCGAAGCGCCTAAAGATGATGTTTGCTGCCCCAAAAGACCGAGGGTGTTTGGCTCGTCCGCGGTGTAAGTGAGAGTATTTAGCCTCATCTTAACAACCTGCTCCTGAAGCTGCAACTTTTTTGCCTATTAAAAGGCTGTGTAAGAGCTCCGGAGATAATTTTAGTGCATACACATTTCCCCATTTTGGGTGTAACCGTTTTAGAGATTTTTTTTTTTTTTTGAGGAGTTGTTACAGAGCTAAAACCCCCGCAAACTGCTTCTCCGATTAAACAATGGTTTGTAAAACTGAGGGGGAAAAAGTAATAGTAAATTAGGAGTAGTGGTCACAGCAGGATATGGCAGGCTTTGGCAGTGTGCGTACACACAGATATCCACATACCTATCTCTGTGTGCATAGGCACTCAACTTCTTCCACGTTGTGTTCTGTGTGAGTTTCCCTGGTTTAGTTGAATTAATGGGAACTGCTGGTGCTTGTAAAGCGAAGGGGATGGAGTTTTGCCTCCCCAGTGGGAAATGGCTCGGAGATGGAGGCATTCTTGTGTGTGCTTGCTGAGGGGTACTCCAAAGCTACTTGTAGAAGTGGTTAGCATCTCTTCAAGGTATTGTACTTTTACCATCTGAGCTGACAAACACAAAATTCAATTGGTAGTCCTCCACCTAAGACAAGAGTTGTCTGAAATTAGCCTGACACTCACCTTGTGGTTTAAGAGACCATATACCTATATTGGAATTGAGTTTTGCTTGAGTTCAGATACCCCAGAACTGAGGACTGTGTCAGCATAGTGTTTGTTACTTGAATTAACTATTGAGGTATTTTGTGGAGATTATGCAGCAGCAAAAAACCCCACCATGCCATGTTTTACATGTAACCTTGTTTTGCATTTGAGGTCCTGATACTTACTGAACCAGATTCTGCTGTGAGAGATATACAGATGTAATCTGGAAGTCACGCCATCCCTCAGCGGTGCTGCTCTAGACTTGCAGCAAAGAGCAGCATCTGACCTTTAAAATTTAATTCCGGTAAAAGCAAGCACCAGTCTACACAAATTTCTCCATTTAGATTAGATCCTGCGTCGTACAAACACAATTCAGCGGAGAAAGTGAGCTCCTGACAGAGACAGATGGATAATCCCAGCCCCTGCCTTGTGTTCACGCACTTGCTATTGTGTCCTTTCAAACCTGTGTTTTCTTGTTGGTTGTCTCTCTTGAAGCTAAGCATTAAGGGCAGCAAAGTGATGTTTTTCAGTAGTTTTCTCAATTCCTGATGGGATTAGAAGCACTGACTACAAAGGGGAAGAATTTGTGAGAAAAGTGGCCATGCACAGCCAGAGCTGCATGGGGAGTCTCCTGGGAAGAGCTCAGTTGAGTTTAAAATGTTTTTTTTCTTTTGCATCTGCACTACCGTTGTCAGTCAGACCCCTTCTGTGCTAGGTGGCTGTGTGGCTAGGGGGTAAAGGCATCTTTCCCATCTGCGTTTCTGCTTTTAATTTGGCAGCGCAGAGGCCTGATTTGCCGCCAGGTGAGTAGCTGTGCTCGCAGCTGTGCCTGCGCCGTCCGCATCGCTGTGTGTCTGTACCATGGGCTTGGGAATGCAGCAGAGGCGAGTTATGATCAAAAAGGCCATTTGTTTCTCTAATAGGGTATTTACATGTGCAGTTCAAATAAACACAACCAGAAATGAGGCGTCCTGGCGCGTGCTTTGAAAACATTGCTGGACTTGGGGATGTGGAAGGAGGCTGATAAAGAGTTTGGTCCTTTCCGAGCTCTCTTGCTGCCTCTCCTTGCCTGCAGCTGGGTGCTGCTGCTCAGCACTCCTCCAGACTATTTTAATTGCTTTCTACTGATGTGGTGACTTCTGTCTGGATCTGCAGGGAGCCAGCAGTAACACAGGCTCGTGGTCGTGCTCCCTGCACAGCAGTAACAGCCGAGTCAGTCCTTAGCTGGGATACCCCCTTGCTTTTCTGGCTACAACAGTCCTCTGCCTGCTGCAGCCCCTGTGTTTCCCGTGTGGGGTGGGGAGCTGGCACCCCACTGCACTGGCTTTTGGGAAGAACAAGGCTTCTCAATAGCTTAATTATGGGGCAACAACATATTCATGGGATTGATGGGACTTAGTATTGATTTATGCAAGAGTTGCTGGGGATGGGTTTCCTCTAAGTGTTGGTGAATGATGGGGTTTGTGCCCTTTTTGACGTGAAGGACCTTCCTTGTTTCTCTTCTGTCTCTCTCCCTCTTGGTGCAACCACAAGAGAAAATCTCTCCTCCCCCTTCTCTCTCTCCCTCTTTAACCACAAGCACTGTATTGAAATTCTGTTGCTGAATAAATGTCACATCCCAGGCAGTATTTGTCTTTGTTTTCCATATTTCTTTGGCACATCGAGGCTTATCTTGTTCATCAGGTTTGAGTAAACAGCCTGTGGTTGTGTAGAGATGGGGAAAAGCAAAGGAAGGGTTAACCAGGCGATACCCAGATACTGCCAGCTGGGATGTGAGCATATGCCCATGTGTCAGACAGAGGCGAATTCAGTTTGCCTAGGCTGAACCTGAGTAAATAAGCTCTGCTGAGAGGTGGTAATATTAGGTTGAGCTCAGCACTGCACAAAGTGGTCATACAGCTTCCGTGTGGCTTGGGGGACAGACAGAGTAAGGCTGCATCTGTTCAAGGAGTGCAGCCTAAAAATACCTAATTCAAGTATTACTGTACTAAATAGCAGTCCTGATAGAAAGACAACGTAAACATTTTAAACAACATGAGGAAAATAAAATGACCTGCTTCTATTTACATTCATGACAGCAGTTAACAGATACAGGCTATGTAGTGTAAGTTTGCTGCAAAGCAGTGAAACTTCCCCTGATCTGACATTTAATAGACAAGCTGAAAAAAAAAATAATCTGACTTGTGCACTGGCAAAAATAATGGGGAAATACAATAGAAAAACTGTCATGGGGCCACAAATTAAGCCTGGTCCACGTAGGGAGAAACTGGAGGGAGATGGTGTGGTTGCACCAGTGTGACTCGGGGCTTGCATGTGTTTACTCCTCACTGAATCCGTCCCAAAGACTCTTAAGAAAAAAGAGATAACCTGGTGCCGGGTTCACTGTGGTGTGGTTTCCAAAAGAGGCCGCTGGCTGCAGGACTCTCCTTCATCTGTACTCTGGAAACAAACAACCAATTTTTCATTTTTAGTGGTTAATTCTGAAAATATGAAGGTCTGTTTAGTCTTGTCTCCCTAACATAAACCAGCCAGAACAAGGCAGCTTGAGGGGAGTTTGCAACAAGTTGCCTTATTTGGAATAATAGTCACTGTTGTAATGTGGCAGCCGTGGGACTCTCCCACCCCAGTGGGGCTCAGGGGGTCAGGCTGGTCTTGCGATGCGTCGCAGGGCTGTGTCGGGGAACCGCAGCGGTGATGGACATGTTTGAGGAAGCACGACGGGCTGGATTCTGTCTTGTTGGTTGCACCTCATTTGTAGGAGCAGGTTGTGATGTGAATGGGGCCTGGAAGAATGAAATACAGAAGAAAGTAAAATTTGTGTGGAGCCAAACTTTTTCATGTAACTTCCGTGGCTGTGATTTTCTGCTTTCCTTCTACAGGGCATAACACCGTCCTACAAGCTCTCCTAGGAAGAGCTCCTGTCCCTTGCCAGTCAGGTACTTGTGGGTAGGTGCCACCTTTGCAGGATCCTTGTGTCATGGCCGTGAACAGGCTGGTGCAGTGGCTGGATGGCTGTGGACCTGCCCAGCACCTCCCTATTGGTGCCCTCCTTCCTCCTCCTCTCTGTCGCTGTCCTCACCCCGCTGCTCACAGTGATTTTGATCCTGCAGAAGGGACCACAGAATGGTCCTTTCGCACGTTATATTGTCCTTATTTCACTCTCTTTTTCTCTACAAGCATCAGATTTTCAGTAACTTGCTAATGGTGCAAACTTGCAAGCCTTTCAAATTTACAACTTTCTGTGGTCTGAAGTGACATCCCTTCATCCTTGGCAAAAGGGGGACTGAGTTCTCTGAGCTCCTGCTGAAGGTGTGCTGGGAATTAGGGTTTGGTGAGCGGGGCTCCACTTGAACTGTGGCATATTCTCTATGTTGAGGTCTGGTTACTATTTACCTTTGACAAAAGCAGAAAAAAAATTAAACGTGCATTTCATTCCTATATATGGCTTTTAAGTTAAATTATTGTCCCTTATGCTGAACTATTTATTTACACTTTCCTCTAATGCTGTCTTTCTTCCTGCACTGGTGATATAAGTCTTCTTTTGCTCAGCTGCTGGTGGTGCTCTTTCTTTCTTCCACGTCTTCCACTGTTAAAATACCTTTATTTGTTCTCTTTGTTGGAACAGCATTGTAGGCTAATATTGTATGGCAGATGCTAAGCACACTTAGAATATGATGATGCTTGGGTATGCATTCATCACTGAAAGAGCCTATTTTTTTTTTATTTATTCAGTAAAGCACTAACGACAAGTTCACATCCCAGACAAATTCTGTGTCCTCCCAAGAGTTTTTGCAGTATCAATAAACTTGGTTTTAATGCAGCTGTCTTTATTAAATTTGTTCGTAAATTTGGAAGGTAAATTTGCTTATATAGGTATTATCATTTCATAGTCTTCTAACCAAATTTCCATAAATGGAGTTTTAAGCACTGTCTAAATTATTTCCATGCCATCTCAAATGTTTCACAGACTGTTTTCACATCTTAATGATGATTCTAAGACAATGGAAATCTGCATTGCCATGAAGAAATGTTTCCTTTTCACACAGCATTTTTTTTTGAGTCACTACAGTCACTTGTATTCCTGCTCAAGGTGCTTTATAAATTCTGGATCTAGTTCAGCCATCCATCCCTATTTAACAAAGCATTTAAGCACATGTTTGAGTTATACCTGGTACGAGAGAAAAAGTCCAAGTTCACATGTCAGGAACAGGAGAAGACCCAGAAGAACTTACTCCCTGGCCCCTGAACTAACTAGGGGATCTCGAGGGATTACTGTGAATGCTGCAGCTGCCTGTCCAGGGTTTCAGCCACATTGCCACCCCAGGATTTCTTTCTGAATGAATTAAGATGGGCTGGGGGGAGCCAGAGCTCATCTGAGACACTCCCTCTGTTCAGCGCTTGTTAAATCAGTGAGTTTTGTCAGAATTGCTGCAATTAGCTCATGTTCTGTGCTTGGAGGATGGAGCAACGTGGGAGCTGTCCTGGCTCTGGGGACGGGGGCAGCGGGGCATTCCTAGGAGCTCCCCGGTCCTGTTCAGACTGCATGGTCCCACGCCATTTTGGAGCAGCCAAGCTCTTTTCTGTTGCCTGCTTACTCAGATGGGTGGGATGAGCTTTTGTAACTTTGCTCATTTTTAATCTTTCCATTGCTAACACTTGCTCTTAATTGACAGTAAGAACCACAAGAGTTTATTCCCCCTTTCCACCCACCTTTCCCTTTAAAACTCCCACTTCCAGAGCAAGCAGTAATTACAGATGCCTTCAGATTGCTTTGCTCTCTCTGTAAACACAGAGCCTGACATCTGGCATATTTTGAAGTTACTTTATTGAATCTTGATTGTTCCTGTAAATAGACTACGTGTGTGTCATACCTCAGTGGCAGTAAATAGATGTATCTCTTCCTGCACAGACTGAATGGGAGATACTCTTCCAGGCAACCCTTATGGTGGCCACAGGCTGGAGAACTGATGCCCCCAGGGCTGAACATGTGGAATAGGGACTGTTTCCACAAGAGTGGGAGGGCGTACACGCGCTCATGACTACATTGTTGTTAGAATACTGGTAGGAATGGACTGTAAGATGGATAAATAGTATAGATAGAAGAGATAAAATGCTGTTAGAGTTTAGGATTGAGTCAGTTTTGGGGGAAGCCTTGTTTTGATAGACTCAGATGTGGATGGCTCAAAGTATCTTTTCCAGATTTAAAGCTTTAATTTCCCTTTTTTTTAATTCTGTAAACAGAAGTTCCTTGCTAGGGTAGTGTGAAATTCTGTAGTTTCCAGTATGAGCCAGGCGTTAAAGTAGGTTTTATTTTTACAAATTGGGAGATACTCTGCAGAGCTCCCCACATTGCTGTATAGTTGAAAAAACCAAAAGCTTCTAGCATGATGCTGCAGAAATCCTATGTGTATAGCGTGAAATTCAAAGACAACCAATGGCATAAGAACCAGGAGAATGAACATGGTTTTTAATGCAAAGGTGAAGTCAACTTCTTACTCCACATAGCAATCTGGCTAATTGGTGCTGTTGGGTTTAAGATAGTGTTTCCTGCCTCCCTATAGCTAAATGTGGCCCTAAAAATCATTAACAGAGGCTATTTTCACAGCTTTCTGCTGAGGTGAAAGTGTTCCTAACTTAAAGGTTGGAGAAGAGGCAGAAGAAGGTGAAATGATTTGTCAGGGATCATAGAGGAAGGTTAGTAGGGTCAAGAATTGATCCCAGGTATCCTAAGATCTCTTCTGACTCTTTGGCTGTGTTGGCGGAAGCAAATCTTCTGCACTTACTACAGGAACTGAAAGAGGAAAAAATGGTTTTGTAAGTTACATTTGGTATAAACACAATTCCTTTTCAATACTTCGTGTTCGTGCATGTCTTGTGACAAAGAAAGACTGAAATTTGTTATGAAGGGCTATAGTTCTTGGACATCAGAGGGGCAGGGATGAAATATTTCACTTAATCTCTATAGCATATTCCTATTTTCCTTGCTTTGGTTACATTTTTGGGAGGCGAACTATGAATTCCCTCGCCTATTATTAATTTATTGTTACTGGAACATAATAGCACAGAACGCAGTTTGTCCAGGAAAAAGCTTCAGCAGGGAATGAGTCATTGATGGTAATAAACTTCCGTCCCTCTCAATAGACCATAGGACCATTTAGAAAAATGTTTTTGCCATGATTCCTGAATTGCTTGTGCTGCATACAGCAGCTGGTAGAGATAAAACTGAAGGGAGCTGGGCAGACTCCCTGTCTCCCCTCTATTACTATAGCATGTTTCTGAATCATACACAAAAAATGTTTTTGGTATGTAAAAGTGACTTCAGAAAAGCAGCTCTGACTAGAAAACAGCCAGCGCTGCAGTGAGGATACATTCTCAGAGCATGATATCGAGTGTGATATCTACCATATATATAGTGCTCAGGGAGTTAGCAATGCATTGACGTGCAGAGCTGAGCTCTCTAGCGTTACCCTTCCGTGAGATGTGTTATCTTCTAGGAGCCCTGGGGCCTTCAGGAGGTGAATCTGAACTGAATCAGATAGTGTTTCGCAGCTGCTCGGGTTAGGATGCAGCTTTCACATTGCTGTCTGTAACCTCCATCTTGTTTGGTGTGCAAGACCTCAGTTGCAGAAGGCTGGTCTTGTGTTTGAGCTGTGTTGCATGTTCCCTGCTCTGCCAGATCCAGGTACCCAGGAGCAAGTGCCCCATTCGGGTCCAGGAGGGTCAAGTGTATTCTTGGCCATGATCTTTTGCTCTCCCCGTGAACAGGCAGTATGGTTAGTGGCCGGATAGATACCTTTTGAGGATGTTGGATCTATTAAAAATAGCATTGCTGGGGCATGAAGAGCATAAGCATTCCCCAGAGAATGTCAAAGAACAGTTTCTGTGGCATGGGTCTTCAATATGTGGTGGGCAGGGTTAAATGCTTTTAATATCATTTCCAGCCTTCTTCCATCAGAGTCCTTTCAAGCCTCCTGGTCCTCCAAGATGCTACTGCATCTACAGGGGTGGGTGCATTGTGGCATTGCTTTCCAGAGTATCTGGAGAGCTGTGTTGCTATCGAGAACTGAGCATATAACTGTGAGGGCCAGATTCTGTACAGCTCATTAGATGGTGTCTTATGTGTCTGTGCAGCAAGCTGCCCCCCTCACGTTAACAGGCCAAATCACATAAACATCCTGACTGAAGGTTTTGCAACCCAGCCCTAAGTGAATGGGAAGGAGTCGGTGTAGCTGTTGTGAACTGTAGAGCTATGGGTGGACAGCCACTTTTAAAGCAGCTCAGTGCAAATGGGAAGCTGTATTCCATAAACAGTAAATGAACCCAGCTTTGCCCGAATAATGCTTTTATTTCTAGTTTATCATACGATGGCTTTAGCTGACAGATTTTATGATTCTAGCAAGCGCAATTGCTGTTATCCTTCAGGGCATGTTTTCATTGTAAAGCCTGCAGTTGGGTGACTTTTCTTGAGTGCTGCGGTGTTATCTGTTACACTGCCTATTGGAGTGCTAATACAAGCTTTTTTCCTTTTTTTTCTCAGTAGAGTAACAAGCCTTTTTTTTTTTCCAGGAGATAATAAGGTATTGTGAACTATTTCATCATTTTTATCAGTGTTTAACAGATTTCCAAATCTTTCTTCATTAGAAGCTTTGGTATTTTTCACATATTTACAAAAATATTTCACTTCCTCCCAAGTGTAGCACTGCTTCTGGAGTGGCGCACAGCAGCAGCACCGTGGGTAGGCGCACACAGCCTCCCGCACAGAGTCAGGCTGTGCAGGTTCTTGGGCTGTCATCATCTCTCCTACAGAAAAGCTGAAGGGCTATCCTGCTCAAGTATCTTTGGGTTTATATCTCCTCTGCCAAAAGAAGGAAGATTTTTTGGAAATGCTATGACACTATCATGAGACTGGTGAAGCCTCACAAAAATAACCAATTCCTTCCCACCTTCAGCAAACACAGGCTTTTCAGTATTATATATAAAGCTCCTAGTCTACTGTTTGGACTTTGAACATCCTGCAGACACCCATGTACCTACCTTCCTGTTATTTACTAGAAGACACAGTCTGTATATCAGCATCTCATGCAGGTCAAGGTTGCAGGCAGACTTCTTGCCTCTCATTCCAGAAGGTACCCTCCTAAATATTTGATGCTGCCCACTTGCTAGGGTTTCAGGCTCCTTTATGTCTCCTGTGCTCTCCATCCTTGTTCTCTCCACTAGTATATGCAGGAAAGCAAACTGCACATACATAAAAAAAGAGGTATTTGCATTCACAAAATGGATGTTTGTGTGCACCATGGCTTGTCCTCTTAAGTGCTTCCTCAGTTGTGGAAACGCTTGATACGTCTCCACAAAACTGTGCTCGGATGTATCACTATCTGTTGAGGAGATCCTCAGACATGGAAATCCCACCTCCAGTGCAGAGCTGGGCATCCCGGCATTTTCTTTATTCAAACTCCAACAGCTGAAGACTTGGAGGTGACGAGTCTTGTGCTGTGCTACTGTAAGGGATCTTGTCAACCCATTGGAGCAGATGGGGCTGATGAGGAGGTTGCGGAGGTCAGAGCAGAGCTGGAGCAGATTGGCCCTGAAGCACCCAGCATCAGCCCAGTGCAGTGCTGCCTACTGCGGGAGAGTGATGTTTCTTGCTGCTGCTGCTCACTGAAATAGGTATCGCTTTGGAACTGCTCTGCACCTTGCATACGGCCCATCAGGCTGCCTGCTTTTCCTCTCTTGCTTGACCTGGAGCATCACTTGTGTGATGCTGACTTGTCTAAGCCAAGCAGCGGGGCACTGGCATCCTCCTGGGCTGTCTCCATTTCTTGAGACTTCTTTGCTCAGTGGGTGCCTGACTGATGCCTGCCTAACATTCCATTGACTTCTGTGGAGTAATCCTGATTTGGTTTTGCATAAGCAAGATTGAAATTGGGCTGCAGCACAGAGATTTTGAGATCGCAAGTGAAATACATTGTTCACTCTGTCTGGAAATCTTAAATGTTGTAGGTACTTAACGTTGGACAGCCAAGGGGGTGGTGGTGACTGGAGACCCGACTGTCAGGGGCTCTGAGCTCTTGGCCCTCTGCTGAAAGAAAATGGGAGCTGCACAGTCACAGCACGTTTAACAGCCAGGGACATGTGTTTTAGGTGCACAAATACTGTGGTTTTGACCAGCACCCAGAAGGTGTTTATTCCCTGGCTAGGACTGGCTTCATTTGTTTTATCATTAATTGTTTTATTTCTATGCTGGGACAGGCCAGCACAGTATAAACAGAAGAATAATCCGAGTCACTGCAATTGTATTTAAATTGGTTGGAGTTCATAAAGGAGAAGAAGAATTGTTATGTGTAATCCTGTTTTACGCTTACCTAACGAACTCATTGAGTGGCAGGAGAGGAGCTCACAGTGAGATGCAGGATGGACTGTGTGCGCTCTGTGGTGGTGCTGACATACAGTTGTGTGGTTCATAAGGTATTCTTCAAAGCTCACATTTAACCATGAGACAACCAGGCTGAAGTCAAGGGAAGGAAAGGGCAGAAGGTAAAAGAAGACAGAAGATACATTTTTTGGACACCTGGATAACTGCTGCATTGATTTGCAGAAAGCATTGTGCTGTGGTTAGAGGGCATCCAGTGTAAAAGTGTGAGTTGCAAGTGCAGGGATACCCTCTTTCCCCTGGGTACACGTTCCATCCGCAGGCAGTCTTGATGCAGGGGTTATCACAGACTCCTGACCAGCTGCAACAGGTTTGCAGAAAGCCCAGGAAATTTGGTGCCAGTTCTGGATAGGCTAATGAATCTTAAAAGCTGTTTGGGGAATCTCTAAAGAAAATAAATGTGGAATGCTGCAGGGAAGAATGGCTGGATGCTGGCTGTCTGCCATCCCCAGGTCTTGCTGGCTGCTGTGTTCAGCTGCCCTTGTAACCCATCAATCATCCCTGTTCCTGTGGGATGTTCTCTTTCCCCGGTCCCTGCTGACCACGCTTGTAGGTTTCTCTCTTTTCCCAACCTGTGCAATCTCTCGTGACCTCTTCTTGGTCACCCAAGTTCAGCACACAGCACTGCTGCCATGTAATAGTAAAACTCAGCAGTGCCACATCTAACAGCTGTTGCATTGCTTGAGAGATACAAAAGTCCAAGGTCCATCTAGAAATGTGTTTTGCCAATGCTGTGAATATACTGGGGAGCTTTTGCTAAAGTTGTGTTGCTCATGCTATGTTGAAGGAGCAGTCCGCGCTCTGGTTGGGCTCCTCTGCTCCAGTCCCACAGCATGGGAAGATCTACTCCTGGTCTTGTACAAATCAGTAGAAATCTTGTCACTGAATTGAGCCAGCACAGGGCTCAGCTGTGAAGTTCCTTCTCTGCAGGGAAAAAGGGGTTTGCTAGGTAGACATCATTAATTTTTGTAATCAGATCAAAATGTTTCATTTCTGCATTCCACTAAATGTAAGGAAAATGAGTCCTGTCCTAATTAAATCTAGATTTTAGGTAATGTGGGTGTGTGCTGCCTGGCTTTGTTTTTTGTCTGTGTAATTATTGGACATCTGGGCCACAAGCCACACTGGACACTTTTCCCAACCTAAAATTAGCAGGAAAGAAACTTTCTCCTAAATTTCATGTATTGCTAATTTAAGCCCAATGTGTTTCCTTCCCTACAGAAATGGGATGCCTTCCTGATACAGGAGGGGCCTTTCTGATACAGGAATTACTTATATTGATTCTTATCTAATACAGATATTTTGCAGCACTTTTCTCTCTTCAGTGACTGGTATGGCTTTGCTATAAGCTTTTTTTTCCTGTCTTGTTTCCTACTTCTATGATTATCTGATGGCTGCAGCATGCAGTGGTCTGACTATCTGCAAATGGTTCCTGTTCTTGTACGTATTTTTATCCTTTTGAGCTAACACAGCAGTTTCTGTCATTTTCACTGAAAATTAAGCATACAAGTAGCCATCGTCACTTGTTCTCATTTTCTGCCTATTCTTCAGAATAATGGCAGATGCTGAGATACAGTCAATGCTCAACACTGAAATCAATCATGACCAAGTGGAGAATGCTCATAGTCTGTGAAAGGAGTTTGTGTTCCCAACAGCTTCCTAGTGGATGTGTCTCTGGAGTTTATCTAGGTGACCTCAAGTTGTGTTGTAGGTTCAGGATAGTAGGCGTTCACTTAAAAGGCAGAGAAGTGATGTGTTACATTTCATCCCAGAGCTCTGCTCCTTCAATCAAGGGTGGGTCACACAGGATGAGTGAATAGTGGGAAGTTTGTATGGATAATTTGGAGAAGAGCTTCTTTTGGGTATCTCAGTTCATCTGCATTCAAAGTGAAGATGTTTTAGCAGATCTGTGAATAGTAGATGTTGCTCAGTTAACATGGCATGTTTGGTTGGCACTGTGTTCATTACATTAAACCTTAAAGAGGAAATAAAGCAAAGTTACTGCTTACTAGCAAAAGCTGGGTTTCCTCCTGTGGCAGGCACCTCTCTCCAACACTTTAGAATCATTGCTTGGTTGTAATATTTTACTGTCTGAATACACTTTAAAGGTTGTTAATATTTAAATCTGCACCCTGCGCATTTAAATCTGAAATGTTTTCTGCATGGCAATTAGAGTGCAGTCAGAGAACGGTGCTTCAGCTTAATGGCTTGTGAATTCAAATTGTAGCAATGCTGTATTCTAACAAGTGTTTCTGCAGTTTTCAAGAGCAAAGACCAGTGAAAAGCTAAAATATTCACCTTGTTTGAAAATATCTGTCTTTAATCTGACTGCGGAATCTGAAGTATGATGCTTGAGCCAACGGGACTTTATCTTCGGTGGGAGATCGTTAGCTGGATGATATAGATTTAGCCTACCTCAGTTGACTTCAGAAATAATTCTACTTATTAGATAAATATTCTTACAGATCTTCCACTCGTAAGAATGGACTGGACTGGAAATTGCCGTACTGAGCATATAGTATTTCAGGTGTAATCATCATATATCATACATGATCATAGAGACTGTAATCATCCAAATCATCACATAATCATCCCAGTCCTCTGTAATGACTCAGTTTTTCATGCTGGTGTCTTTCACACCTGTATCAAATTTACTTTTCATTAGTGCTTGTCAATATTCTTCAAATGGGCAGGTTTCCCTTCCCCATGGAATTTATTTATTAGGGGCTATGTTCTTCAGGGTGTACCAAGTTTGTATCCTTGGAGTCTGCCCTCCCTGTGCTGTCACCTGCCAGCCTTCCCAGTGCCTCTTGCTTATTTATTAATTCTTCCTAGTGATTACATTTCTTAATTAGTGTGTTCTCTCCTTTCACTTAATGCGCTGTGGCTATCTTCAGGTGATGGGACTGGACATGCATCTGTCCATCAAGTGACCCTATGCATACCTTGGCTATCTTGCTTCCAAATACAGAGGCATCTGTTCTGTAGAGTGTAATTACTGGAAAACGTCGTGAATATCCTCACGGCTGCTGGTTTCTTCCTGTCAGCTCAGCTACTTGCATCTATTAATGGACTTGACTGATGGAATGTGCACTATTGTCAATCAGCTTTTACAACAATTCCTGACTATTAAATTATTTAATAATTCCTTTCACCCACTTTTTCATATAATTTTGGATTTTAGCTGATTTCATTTATTTTATGAAACAAGTGTCTTTTTTTTCTGAGCAGACTTTTTTCCTATAATTGTCACTTTTCTGACATCTGGTAAAATATCTCCATCATCAGTCATATTTTTCCATTAGTTCTCTTTCCCAGCTAATTTTGCTTGTAATTGCTTTCATTTTCGTGAGTTGGGTCTTTTTATCGTATGCATTATTCTGTAATTACTGTTTTGAACTTACTATATTTCACATGCCAAATGCAATCAAGTTGAGGAACTGGAAGCACCTGGCTGCTACTATTTTTGTTCTTTAACTCTTCTTTCTGTGTGAAGATGAGATCTGATGTGGCGTTTCTCCCCTTACTGGAGATCTCAGAAGGTGTACGTTCAAATTACAGCTTAGCTTCAATTAAACACTTGGGTTTTACGAGACATGGACAGGACCTCGTTGCTGATGGCACTGCTGGGTCAGGCACTCGCTGCTACGGCTCTGCGTTCCCAAAGCAGCTGCCAGCCGGGCACCCATCCCCAGTGGGGCCCTCCCCGTTGTCCTTACTGGAACTTCTCCTGCAAAAGTATTTGCTCTATCTTCTCCCCAGATGACTTCCCAGGCTGACAGCATTTGAGATCCTCACTGTGGATTTGAGGAGCCAAGCACTCGGCTTGTGCTTTCCTCGCCGCTGCACCAGGAGTGCAAAAACCACAGCGCTGCATCTGACAGCATCAGGGTAGCTCTGAAATAGCTGGTAAGAAGAAATAGCCAGTAAGCTCCTTTATGTTTTGCCTCTTCTCCTGGAGAGTCTTAAAATATTCGAGTTATTTGGTGAAGTAGCCTACTTGTCACGATCTCTCTGTATTGATTATCCTTTGTGTGATAACTAAGATGCCACTTAGGGCAGGCTCTTGATGCGGTGACACTTGTGAAATGAATATTGCTAACAAACCTTCCCTCAGGAGTAGATTCACCTCTGTGATGAGAGAAGGTATAGCATTTTACTGCACGTTTCAGCAGGCTGAAAGCTTGGACATCACCAATTAGTGTGGCTCACTTGCTGTGGGGTAATTAGTTAAGTAACTGGTTATGTGCCCATGTCTTCAATCCTTTAACTGGATCAATGACTTAACCTAGCACAGCAATTCCTAATTCCTTTATGAAACTTTGCTGAGATCCTGGACTCCCTCCAGTCCAAGAGGCTGCTGCTTTTTCATTAGTGGTTATCTAGGAAAGCAGCTAAGAGCAGTCTTTAGAATTGGTGTCAAGAATGACGTTACAGGAATATTTGTTCTTATTTGAGGTGCAGTAAATCACTTCGAAAGCAATGAATTGGTCCAGGAGAAATCTCTCCATCGATCAAGTGCCTGCAGCACCCCTCTGCCTATGATATTGATCTCACCCTGAATAGCTAAGCTCTAAAACAAAGATAGGAGGTACGACTGCTGGAGATTTCAATGAGATGATTTTTGGGGAACCTGATTTTTTTAAGTGACCTTAAAAACTGATAATTAACAACTGTATCAATAGCTATATTTGGAAAGAAGATTATCTGAAAAATGCCTGCCTGCATGGTTTTTTTAGTGGCTTAATGTCTGAGGCAGGATTAAGTTCATACAGTTGTTTGAAGGGAATAATTTCATTTGAGTGAAATCTGCAGAAAGGTAAGTGCAGTATCTGTTAATACCAGCAGACCAGACCTGGAAGCGCTTTACTCGCTAGAAACTGAAAACAATCTTGATGATAAAGTTTGAGAAGTAATTTGGAACTGGCAGATGCGACTCAATAAAGACAACAGCACAATGCTGTTCTTGGACAGAAGAATTTGTGGGTGCAGATAAATATTAGTGCAATGGGGATCTGGGAGGCAAACTCAGTGAGAAGTGGTGTAATTCTGCTGCAAAAGAATGAAATTTTATTCTCGGGGGAATTGGCAGAAGCCCCAGTGCTGGGCTGGGGCAGTTGTTCCCCTCAGTGACGGGGGCTGTGCTAGGATAACATGTCCAGTTTTGGCCAGCATGCTTCAAGAAAGATGTGGAAACACTTAATAGAGCCCAGAGGAGACGAACAAGAACAATGAGGCAGAAGGAGCTGTTTCCAACGAGAAAACTGTAGAAAGAAGTGGATTAATTTCCTTTGAGGAGGTGAAGGGAGGTGAAGTCTTCCTTGGAGAAGGCCGTGAGAAAGCACAGAGCAATCCTCTGTCTTTCAGCAGCAGGGAAGGGGCAACCAACTTCAGTGGAGTATTTTAGTCAAATCTTTGGAAAAAAACTTCTGGAGGTAAGGATAGATAAGCACTAGGACTGGTTACTGCAGGAGAAACCTGTTTCACAGGAGGTTTTAGTAACAAGTCAGACAACATCCACCAGGTCCAGCTCCTCACCATGCCTTGTGCCCTATGTGTGCTGCAGCTCGCTCTGTCCCCAATTCCTCTCATCCATCCCCACACGCACTGTACATCCAGGATGGTCCTATTGATGATCACAGGCTGAGTCCTGGCGGAGAAAGTCCATCGCTAATCCATACAACAGGTATACTGCAGTGCCACAAGTGGGATGAGAAAGAGTACGATGGTTTAATCCTGACATGGTGGGACCACCTCGGGAGTGAAAGGGTGCTCAATCCTGTGGAAGAGTATTATATTATTAGGATTAGGATTGATTTGCTTAGGGGTCAAATGGACAATCCTGGATTTCTTTTACGAAGCCATAGCTGAAATCTAAATTGCAACTCTAGTTATAAAATCTAAAAAGTAAAAAAGCCCCTATTTGTAAAATCCATAAAAGCAATTTATAGACACCTTGCTCATCTTATCTCTTGCCAATGGAAAGGAGGAAAAATCAAGGTGGCTGGTCTGCATGTATCTTAGTGTTCAAGAAGCTAAGAAAAGAAGGCAGGTTTTAGGTCTTGCCTTAGTGAATTTGCTTTCCTTTCCTCTTCCTTTTAGATGTACAAGCTTGGTACCATTTTATACCTCTGTATGTCTGACACAATGAAGATTTTTCTGTCTTTGATATAGGAAGTATATTGGGAATATCACTTGAGAGTTGAGCTTTAAGGTTTAACTAATTTAAACTGCTAAATAATTGGTCAAATTTTCAACACGCTGCAGTCCTCTTAAATTCTCCCTGAAGCCTCAGGAGTTTGACTGCTCAGCGATATCCAGCCTGCTGTGAATACCCAGACTCTGAAAATCAGGCCTATTTGTTTATTTGCTCTGAGTGGTGCTGCTTAAAGTATTGCGTGATGGATGAAGCTAATTGTCAACCTCTCCAAATACACCTGATCCGGTGCTCACCCTCCACCTGTATCCAGCCCCCTGTTCTTTGTGAGCGTCTGCGTTATGTGACAGGATCCCATAATATGAGAAGAAGTCAGGACCGAGCAGAAATGAGCTTTGTGAGAGCAGATAAGAGCGACTTGCGCTGGAGCAGCAGATGTGACTGTTGTTTTCTACAAGTAGATGATTCCCTGATCCTCTTAAGGACAGCCTGGGTAAAATCCCCTTTGTGACATTAGGCGCAGCTCTGGGCCAGGTGGCCTCAGCTTCTGTCACTGGCTTCGTGAGCTGCTTTGCTCCGAGGAAACTCTCCATGCTGCTGCTGAAAAGCCACCCTAAAGACAGCCGAGCTGCCAGGTGTGCAGGAAGAGCCCTGGGTAACAGCCAGCATCGTGGTACAGCGAGACCTTTTGCTGAGTACAGCTAGCAGTTCTGTATGTAAGAAGGTAGTAAAATATTGGGCAAAAATAGAAAGGGATGGCAGTGTGAGGTGAGGAATGAATGAGATAGTATGGGAAAAGCTTAATGGTGTGAGCTGAGCTGGCACAAGGAATATCTTGCAGCTCCCTCTGCCTTTCTCCAGGGAAACCCACTCCTTTCACTGATGTGTCTGGCCTGTGCAGTTGCAGGGGAAGGCTTTCCCACCTGGTTGGATTGTGAATAGCGTGGTGAAGGAGAGTGGTCAGGAGGTGGGACGGTGGTCTGACACTGCCATCATTTCCCTGGTATGTCCTAGACTTTCTATGTGACCTTGGACAAAATATTTTGTCCTGGAACGTGGAAGGGACCCCAACTCTGTAAACAGTCTGAAACAAGGACTTGGAAACTGGGACATCTCTCCTACTTGCCTTAGTTGATATTCCTTGTACAAGCCAGTAGTGACCCTTTAGAAAGTGTTATTGTCCATTGTTTTTATGCTTAATAAAACATACCCTCATCAGAAGTCATAACCCAAGCTCCATCCCATTGCTTTCCTTCTTCAGTGGCCTTCAGTACCCTCTTCCCTCCCCCATCTCCTTGCACCATACTCAGCCACCAAAATCTGCATCTTGAACATTCCTCCCTCTTATTCAGTGCTGCAAGGAGTGAAGAAGACCCTGTATGAATGCCATATGCCACCTTCATATTTGTAGCAATAACACTGAAATTACTGTAAAGACAAATGGCTTTGAGATTGTTGTTTTCCTTTCAGTTTGGTAGACACCACTATTTTTGTCCTTGCTTTAACTAGCCAAAGAATTTCGGTAAGCCAAAATTCATCTTTGGAATGATGCAAAATGCGTTGTGGGAGCACATCAAGGCTGTTAAGTTCTCTGGGTTTTGGTGAAGATAATTTTGGAGGGTGCAATCCTGAGGTTTTTACTTGGACAAATCTCCCACTGACTCATCCAAGACTACCATGTTAAAGTGATCAAGAGGACATTATGAAAGGGTCTGAGACTGTATGTGGTATGTTTCTGTAATACATTTTGTGTGTCCAAAGCGACTGGTATTAGCTTTATTTCCATGTTTTCTGTTTTTTTTAAATTCCTTCACCACTCTTGCTCATCTGTTGTAAAAAGACCCTTCCTGACATGAGAAAGGAGGCAAAAATTTCTGGCCTTTCTTCCTTTGTAAGAGATGGTGATGGCAGGGTCTAGGGTTGCTGGTAGTAACAACTTCAAGGGGGAGAAGGTAATGTTTTAGTCCAGTTAAACACAGCAGCTTTTCTGTGGTTGCATGCACCACGCTCACTTAGTCCTTGTGCCTCAGGATTCAATTGATAAAGCAGCTGGGACATTAGAAGCATTTCTAGGCTGGAAAACTTTCAACATCTTGGTGTTGGTCAACTACTGACTCTCTCCTACAGATTCTATATGAATAATGTGTAAAATGTAACAACTTTCAGATACAGATTGTGATTTTCTTGCTTTTTGTGGGTTTAAAGAAACTTAGGCATTTCAAAAGAGCTTCCTTCTTAACTGTGTCCTAACAGCTTGCTGGAAGTCCAATGTCTGCCATGGAAGTCCAGCTCTGTGGTTCAATCATTCAAGCAGGAGCAAACTGCCCTCTGAAGGTATTTTTCTCTGTTCAGTATCTTTCCTCAATGAAACTACTGTTTACAAAAGGAGACTACATGAAGGAAAGGAGTCTGGGGTCAAAGCTTTCAGATGCTGAAACAAGCAGTTGACTTGAAGTTTGGTCACCCCAGGAGCTGTTCCTGGCTCAGCCCCTGCCTTTGAGGAGCTTCAATCTTCCTGGGCTTGGGTGCATTTCATGAATAGGTAAAAAGTTTATTAAGGAAACAATTAAGGCAGTGTTTGCATCAAATTAGCTTTTAACAGGCTGTAAGGCATAGTACTGTTGCAGCATTACATACTTCTTGGCTTCAGTGGAGCTAGTCTGCATTTCCACTGATGTAAAGAAGATCTGAATCTGTCCTCTTGGCTGCTTCACTTCAGCAATTGATTCTAAATCAGCCTCGCTATCCAAACATGTAGAATTAAAGATTTGTTACTAATTATGTAGCTGCAATTCCTGACTATTTTTCTTCCTAGTTTAGTCAAAATCTTTCTGACATTTAGCAGATTGACATTCTCTTAGAATCTCCACAACAATCTGTCCAGTTTGTTTAAGAAGGCAACATTTTTGGAAGAAACTGCGGCATCTCTGCTGGAAACTCAAGTACCTGGCAAGAGACGCTCGAGATACTTGTTGAGCTGGCCAAGTTCTGCTGCTATGCTTAGTGATTGCAATGGGCAGTTGTGTGACCTCATGTGTCTTTGACTGTCTAGGGTTCACCTTTTGTTTTCTGCCAGAAGGCTTGGGAAAAAGCAACGTGGAGTTACAGACCACAGCAAGAGCCCTGTTGCCCTGGACGGTTCATTCTCTGCAGTGCTGACAGCTCTCTTTGGTGAGAGGTGATTGATGCCAGCATGACACATGGTCATATTTCTAGTGTGTTTGCACATTTCCTCATTCCCGTGGTGGGGATAATGACTGCTTGCTGGTCAGATGTTGTCATCAACACTCAGTGAGTATTTGACTCACCTCAGGGAAGGTATGAAGTGCTGGATGATGGTTCTTGTTCCCAGAAGTCTGGAGAAGACTGGGGCAGTGGGAGAGGTTTCCATATTACAGTTGTCATTTTATGACTATATTTTAAGGGTCTACCTAGTTAAGAAGTAAACCTGTCCTGGGGTAAGGACACAGGACCTGTGTCCTCTGAAACCAAATAACTACTGAAAGGCAGTCATTGCTCTGAAAATAAACATGATGGTCAAACAATTTACCCCCTACCTGGGGGCTCCCAACTCCACCTGTGGACTGCATTTTTCCAACCACGCAGGCTGCTCTCTCCACTGCTGTCTAAAAGGGCTCCGAGAGCCTCCTTGCACTCTTCCTTGTGATACCTGAATAGCTTTGCTCTGTGTTTGATTTTTATTTCCACCAGTTAGTGGTGAAGTGGTCTGTCAAAGAGCCTTAACAACTGCAAAAACACTTTGAAGTGTATAAAAATACCTTAAAGAGGCATTCTTTATTGTTTACTGTTGCGGGCAGCGCTCTTCCAGGTGTTTACACCTGATGCATTTCACATTTGAAAGTGACCATGCTGACCTCTGCTGATGCCTGTGCAGCTCAAGATGGGGATGAATACACGATGCATGCTCAGAGTGTGGCTCGGCTTTTTTTGTTCATTTGTTTGTTCTTTATTGCAGTAGTTCAGTGGCTGCAGGCTTTGTTCCATCTTGTTGGGCAAATCAGTTATCTTGCAGGATCAGCCGTGCTCATCATAGGCAGAAGTGGATTGCATGTCTGTTTTTTACATAATTTACTACACAGCAACAATCGTTTTCTGTTGTAGATGATGGCAGGTACTGAATTCCAGGTTAGCCATACTGAAGTACGCACTATTTTTGCTACAGTCCTTTTTGGCCATTAGTGAAACATAGTGATGACTTTGGGTGTTACCAACTGATTCAACAAGGGTTACTTAGAGTTCAGCCTTTTAGCAGATACTTAGCTTATCTGTACTTGTCCCTGTTGGAAGATCACTGTTTATTCTCATTTTGAGCTCCATGATTTGGATAGCTTTTTACACGTTCCTCATTATAAATTATATTTAGTGTGTTTCCATTTGGCCTGGATTCCTCTCTCTTTCAAAGCTTATTCCAGGATTTGTTCACTATCTCTGTTTCATATTCAAGTGGCCCTTTTATAACCTCGTTGAGAATTTACATGTAATTTAAAGCCTTGTGTCCAGTTTCAGTTTACAGCCCCTTTTCATTTATGGCACAAGTGCACACTTTGTTCTGCTGTAGATACAGCAGTTAAATCAGTGTTGTCGAAAAGTGGTGAAGACTTGGTTGTAGCGACAACTTACTGGCAAACTGGTCGCTGTCTTAATTTGAGAATGACAGCAGAGAAAATACGAGGGCTGTGCTAAGCCCGAGCACCAGTGATAACACAGTAGCAATCAATACCTCTCAAGAGAATATTTACTGATGGATCCCATATGTCAAAACTTTGGGGTAAAAAAGGCTGAAATAGATAAAGAGGTCCTTTCCCTCTTGCCCAGGGCTCTTTGACTTCATCTAAAAGATCAGTTCTCCTTTGTTCTTGGTTGAAGAGGGTGTATGACTTGCTTAGGCATTGCTTACTCTGCTTGATGCTTTGCTAAGAGGCCATCTATTAAGTAGTACACAGGCAGAAACTTATACTCTTTTGTATAGCACTTGTCATTTGAAGATCTCCAAATCTGTCCAAAGTGGAGGAAATTTATCATCATCTCTATTTTGTAAATTTAGAAACAGACACTCAAGGTCAGAAAACCATTGCCAGCACTGGAAATAGAACCCAGCTTTTTTGAGTCATGGTTTCTGATCTTGCTAAAATCTAGATTGCAAGTGGGGAAAGGAAAACGGTTCTTAAAACCACAATTATTAATTTACTTCTGAACCTATCTTCTGTTGCAGTTAAGTTGCTAGGCTGCCATGGTCTATTGTCTACCCATGCAAGATAACAATATAAAGCTGTTTGCACAGTGTAACCCAAAACATTGCTTTACATGCAGTGGCACTAAACTATTGCATAGCTTAGGAGTGCCCATGTATGCTCTGGGAAGGGTTGGGTCCTGTGGGCCAGCGTTGTCCTGTAACGCAGCTTCAGCTATAGAGCTGGATCCAAAGGAATGGGAATTGTCTCCCCATAACTATGTACAGAGCCTGGCAAAATGATGCCTTCATCCTGCTTTGACCCAAGATGTTGCTGAAATGTAAATAGTATAATAATATATTTTTAGATGCAAAAGCAGTGAACTTGTAAGAAGCAAATGGAAAAGCCTCAAGTGTTGCAGCATCCAGTGAACCTGCTATGTTTTCTTGCTTCCTCAAGTCATTCACACATACTGTTTCACTCACTGTTAGGAAGTAGGGAAGCACTTGCAAACCTAATTTGGAACTAAGTACAAGAGAAAAATAGTTCTTTGTGCAGAATCGCTGCAGAGACTTTGTCTTCTGTATGCAACTGGCTTGGAGAACATTACTGCCACTTTTCAAAATACCAGATGCTGGCTTGCTGTGCGAGGCAGCATCTCCCTGCGAAAGACACTCTCCTAAATTCCACCAGTCCATTACTGGAGACAAGGGAATTAATTTTTCATCCTTGTCTCTGGTGGAGTCATCTCTCTTCTGTGAATCACAACTCATCTCTGCTAGAGGTGACTGGAGCCTCGACATAATGAAAAGATTTCAGTTGTATCTATGTTCTTAAATTGGTCCCCATCACTGCATTCAAACATCTGCTCCCTGGGGAAGACCATTTGCTTCAGTATTTTGATTTGGAAATTGTACTGACGTAAATAGACAGCAACATCAGATTCAGCATCTTGAATGTACTTTCCAGTCTCTGCATATCTTCAGGCTATCTACTAGGAAAAAACATTGAAAGTATTTCCAGTGAATTCACTTAGATGCTAAGTCATTTAAATTCTCAGCCTTTTCAGCTATTGTTGTTACCAGACATTTTTATAATGGCACGAAGAAGTAGTGTTCACTGCCTCCCCCTCCACGATCACCCCAGTGTGTAGTCTGGTGGGCTTGGGGACAGCAACTTAGTGGGATCCTGTGTTAAAATGGGCAAGTCATCTCTGAAATGGAGGGCACCTTGATCTGATTGGAGATGGTGGGTTTTGTTTTTATGGAACAATAAAACGAAATGCTCCTGTGTCACGTTGATATAATAGGCAACTTTAAAGATCCTTGGCTTGAAGATCCATCAGGAGGCTGGTGCATCCAGCCACTCTAAGAGTGGCTGGGAGTCTGAAAGAGAGCCTACCTCTTGCTTTTTCTCTGTGACAACGCAGGGAATATATTTTTCTAATTCTGAAATGGGAACTAATTGAATGCTGAAAACCATTTGTGCAAGCTGCTGCTGAAATGAGGTGATAAAAATTTCTGAAAGGTCTGTTAGTCCTAAAGCAAAGTGAAGGTGTGTTCTGTGCTTTGCTGCAAGATGTCCCAGCAGACTTATTGTGTTAAAAATAGCTTGCAGAAGGGCTGGCCATCCTATTGTGTTGTCATTTCTGTTTTATGGCGCGTAGCCTAAAAGTCTTTCTTTCAGGTTCTCTTGTTGTTTTTTTTAAGTTTGGGGGTTTTTTTCCCCCTTTTCTTTCAGTTTTGCCTGCTCAGGAAAAGTACTGATACAGGACACAGTAAAAGTGAAATCTTGATCTGATGGGATAAAGGATTTTTAAGTAGAATGCTTTGAAACTTTCTTCGATTCATACTCGTGTCCAAAATCCAATGGGCAGTTTAGATTCCTGATCTAGAGGTTAAACACTTCTTGAATTCCCTTGAATTCCCATCCTCCTTATGAACAGGCCTGGTGATGTTGTTATTCCAGCAGCACAACCAGCAATAGCCAGATTTCATACTCCTGTCTTAAAGCTGGAAACCAAAGCAAGCCATTCTGTATCATCGAGACTGTTGAAAGCCTTTAGGATGATCAAGAACCGGTGCTGTTCATGGTCCCGCCTTTAGTGAGTGTTTTACAACTTATCAGCAGAATCTCTTTGAAGAAGTTTATTGCTCATGTCCTGGTCAGGGTCTCAGCTCACCTGATAGATGTGCAGGTATCTTGAAGGCTTTGAAGGATTTTGAAGGACTGATATAACATGGGAAGAATCACATTCTCTTGGGCTGGATCAGATAGTCTCTTGTGTATTTATATCTAGTTTTTCTGCAGCCCTGCTTCTCTCAAGGTAGATGCTGTATGCAGTAGTGAACAAATCTAGGATGAAGCTAAACCGAAACTGTACATTTGGTGCTATAACTGTAGATTTTTGTCTTAATTACTTCCAACTGCGGAAGCATGTATATATTTGTAAGGTACTGAGTACCTTGGTCTCTTAAGCTGTAAAACATTTAGCGCCTGTGGGATTTAACAAAACACATGGCTGTTTTTCTCTCTGGCACATGTTCTTCTCAGTTGTATGAAAGTGTGAGAAATAGCGCATGGTTCAGAGGATGGCCTAGGTCTAATGTAGTTGTAGAAATAGAGCAAGTGTTTTCCATTGGTGCCATATCTCTCTGTTCTGTCCCTCTAACTTCTCACTACTCATTTCCCAAATGAAGCTGCTGGACTAGAGGCTCTGGGGCTATCTGTGATGAGGTACCCACTGCAGAGGCGTAGGGAGTAACATCCTTGAGATCAGCCACTAAACTCACTCACCTTAAAAGCAAAGTAAAAATGCTCTTTGTGGGTTTTTTTGTGTGGTTTTTCGTTTGTTTGTTTGTTTGTTTTTCCCCCTGCAATGAGCTTTTAAACGTCTCATCTAAATGCACTGCTTGGTAGGATTTGGCACCCACAGGATTCAATGCACAAGGAGAGGCTGGTCTCCTGGACACAGCAGGGTATCACCCTACAGCCTCCCCTCCACCCCAAGTCCTCCCATGCTATTTCTGTAGTTACTTAATTTCCCCCGTACAACCACTGCTGGCAGCATGACCACCTCTTAAAGGCAATAGAAGGAAGAAGAAGGAAGCCTAGCTTATGTGTTTTCATCACCTTTGGGCAGATCTGTTTATGAATAATATCACTAAACTCCCTACCCTGTTTGCAGGGAGAAAGGACCCAACCCCAAGGTGTACGTCTGGAAGCAGGCCCAGTGTGTGCATTGCTGTTTTACAGTGTCATCCAGGGGCTGTTTAAAACAAGAATTACTCATGTGGTTTTATGCTAGTGTATATTTAGGAAACCTCAACTAGACCACGTGAGAGATGTTCCAGCTAGGTAGAGCATCTCTGGGCTGGGCAGTGCTGAGGGTAGGAGACGTGGTCCTGCTGGACTTCTGCATCCTCCACTTCAGCCACTGGATATTTCCCGCGGCCTCTGCTTGCAAATGCTCCCCTCTGCTTGGCAGGCTGCATGGTGAAAGCTTGCTGTCTCTCCAGCTCCTTCCAAAGGTCTGAGGTGTCAGATTGCAGCAATGCTAACAGTGAAAGGAAGACGTTACTCATGCTAATATCAACTTGATCTTTATGTTTACATACCAGAGTGTTGCACATTTTGTCTCTGTAGACCAAATGCATTGCATATTATTTATGTGTCTATATTCTTCCCACCATTTCATCCTGTATTTTGGAAGCTCCCTGTATCCCTGGCTTAACACAAGGATTATGGGGACTTCGGAACAACATTTCCCTTCCTCTCCTTGCTCAGGGCTCTGCGTATCCCATGTGCCATTTCCCACAAGTCAATGGTTTGTGTGGCCCCTTTTCTCTCTCTGTGGGAGAAGTCATGTAACTTGTGATTTTCCTATAAACTTTCTAGGGATAGGGGACAGAAATGAGATGAAGAGTTGTCTTGGCCACCACTACCTGTTCATTTCATCTGTACATAATTACAGAAGCAGCAGCTGTAGCATCTGCAAGTTGGATGCAAACAGATCTATGTTGCCCCTTTTTTTTCCTTCTGATTTTTTTCTTTTCCCTAATGATCCTCTCCAAAATTGATAGCTTTCTGCCTCGTGGTGCCTGGAAGACTTCCTTGCATTTTGCAAGGGATCCAGTGGGGTGTTGCAAAGTTGTTGTGCTCAAAGAGAGCAAACCGATTGCTTGTGATCTGAGCAGAATAACTCACTCTTCTCACCATTTTGAGCCAGGAAAACTTACCTATGGGTTGTCCTAAGCATCTCTGACAGGCATGAGCCCTTGGGAGATGCTCTAGTGCAGTTTACAGCAATCTCCTTCTGTTGACGGGCAGCTGAACGAGGGATCTGTTTTGCTATTACTTATTTATCGAGCCTTGGCCGAGTGCTGCCTACGAGCACAGAGCGGACTGTGGCATTGAGCAGTGCAACTCACACCCACCCTGGACAGTACAGTTTAGAGGTGCATTTAGTTTCCTTGTCTCTTTTTTTATATGACTTAGCAAACAGTGCTCTGCTCCACAAGTGGGAAGAGTCAGTCATCTCAGAACAGGGAATGTCTAAGAAGCAGCAAGTGCTGTGGCGGCGGTTGCTGCCCCACTGCCACCCATCCTCATGTTTGGAGGAGAAAGTCCTTCTCTCCACGGCTTTTCCTTGGCTCCCATTTGGATAGAGCAGTGGTAGGGATAACCTTGTGCAACCCGGTCCCACCCTCAGAGCCACAGAGGGGGTGAGCAAAGGCTGGTTTGGGGATGGGAGGAAGGTGGGCATGCGAGAGGACTCTGCTCCACATGGAGAGAGGAGTCATGAGATCCCAGTCTCCATCCACAGCCTTGTTCTGACTGGCAACCACCAGAGCAGGTTCTGTCCTGTAAGAGACATTTTGTTCTTAAGCCTCAAAGCAAGAAAGTGCATTAGTCATGTTTTGCCAACAGCTGATGGTGTAAACACAGTGAAATGAGGGAGCTGCAGTTCAAGAGGGTGCTGTGGACATGTTATCCTCTGTAGACTGGGCATGGAGCAAACCCTGTAACTCCTACCAAGGGTTACAGCTGTGGGTTTTTTTCAAGATTTCATTGCTGTTGACAGTCAGTCATCCTCCAGAGTCCCTCTGGATGCTGAAGATAACATATGCTGACGGAAGTTGCTGTGGGGGTGACCTCTGGGAAAAGAGGTTTTGCTTTTGATCCAGTCCCATTTTCACATTAGAGGCGAGAAAAATCACCCTTGAAGTTGCTGCTTTGCTGAGAGCATGAGCAGAGAAGCCCAGGATGGTGGTGGTTGCACAGAAGATTACCCATAGAAGGTGGCCTGGGAACTGCAGGAGGGGTTCCTGTGGGCTGCAACGGCACCTCAGACTGGGTGCACTGTGTGCAGTGATCAGTTTGAGTTGTCCCATTCCCTGTTCTTTAATTGCCTTTGGTAAAACTGGGGTGTTTACGTGTGTGTTTGTTATCTAAAGTTTATCTGCTCCTGGTTGAACAATTAATTGCTTCTGACCTGTTAGTAATGAGTTTTCATTCACTGCTCACCTCGCTGGCATGTGACAGATCTCTTCGTGATAGTGCCTCTACTTACTAGTTGGGTGATTGTAGCTGTGTGGTTTGGGACGGGAAATATTCTTTCTCCAAACGTTCCTATTAGTACTGTTTCACTTGTTTGCGCATGTATCAGTGGTGAATACAACTTATTTCCATGTATGGTGGGTTTGTATTTGCCATTAGTGTTTCAGAGCATTGCCAACGTCTAGGGTCCAGTTGAGGGAGAACTGTGGTAGCGTGGCCGTGTTGTTCATGCTGTTTGAGTTTTGTATCTTTTAACTTTGAAGTAGGTTTAAAACAATTTTTTAAAATGTAATGCTATAAATACTACTTGAATATGAAGAAATAGCAAAAGAACTTGCTCCAGCAGGGAACCTTCCTGCACACAAATGGTAATCAGAAAAGATGCTGAACTTAAACCACATGAGATTTCCAATGATTGCCATTTCTCTGGGGCTGGTAATGAGGAACTTGCCAAGCGTCACAGCTGGTCCATCACCAGCGACAGTCCATTAAAACGTTGTTCACTGTGTGGCTTGCGTCCCTTGTTGGAAGAGGGGCAGAGGAGTGGGCAGTTCTTGAGCGCTGTGGTCCTGGTTCTGTGCATCTGGCGCTGGTTGCCTCTCCCATCTCGTCTGGGGTCTGACCCACTGCTGGTCGGGGGTGGCAGTCTGAGGTCCTCAAAGGACTCGGGATCTGAGCCATCTGTGACATCCCTGGCTCTTGCTGGCCATGTTTAGATGTCAGCATTCATTCAGCATTACTCTTCCTCCTCCACACCTTGCCTGGTGTCAGAGCTCTCTGTCTCTGTGCTGCCTCTTCATATTACTCTTTGCTTATTTAAAAAGGGGGAAGAAATCCAGGTGGTGTCAGGCTCCACTGTGTGTGCTGCCAATTCACCCTCTTACAGCCCTACTCTACAATTTTTCATATGTGACTAAGGGGCAATCATTCCACTTAGTGCTCTGAATTTTTTTTCAGAAATTTCTAACAAGGTTTTGCAGGAGTGTAGAGAATAACTTAAGAACCCCTGCATTTTCTTCTTTTGAAGATGAAACCTCCACATTTTATTCTTTCGACTAAAAAACATGAACACCTGACTTATTAGGTAAAAAACAGATGGCAAAAGCTTGAGGGATAGTGCACACACACAAAACATCTGCTATGCAGATAGTATTTAGAAAATGATGATATCAGAGCCTGTTGCATTCTGAGGGCTGTAAATTGTGGAAATGGGTCTAACAAACACAATTCCCAGAGCAGGACCTAACCCCAGATTTGACTGCCCTGAAATGCTAGACCTGGATCTAGTTGTGGTGGCTTGATAATGCTCTGCGACTTACCCAAAGGTTAGTTATTTAGAGTTAGTGGGAGGTGATCCAGCTGAAGAACCTGCAGCCTTGAAGACCTTGGCCAATCTATGCGTTAGGGGCACCTGCAAGGACAGTGTGTGAGTAGCAGTAGGGGTCTGTCAAACAAGGATTTTAATCGTTCAGTTGTGGACAAATTAGCAGTGTAATTAGGTTTTCGTGGTACGTTCAATCTTGATGACTCTGTAGGGGCTCAGCTGTGATGGAGCTGTGGTGGTGTAACCGCCATGCGGATAAAGGCCAGCTGGTGGCATTTCACTGGCAGCTTCTGAACAAGTGACTTCTGGGGGGAAAGGCGACACATCTTTCCGACTGCCCTGATCTGTCAATATTTGTCTTTACTATGGGAATCTTGGAAAATATTTTCTTTGTTTTGAAGGTTGTCTTCCTCCTCCTGGCTGGGGGATCCGTCGTCCTTGCTATCAGCAGAGACCGGTCAGCAGCTGCCTCCCTCTTGCAGATGCCCAGGAGAGGAGCCGCAGGGCACACCCCATGCTCCTGGCTGAGACTGGAGCTTCGTTTACCGATATTCATTACTGGTGGTGATATGCTGAGTTTGTGCTGGGCACAGGAGGATTTCTTCACATCTCAGCAGTGTGGCCTTTTGCCATGAGGTTACCACTACACGGTAATGTTTGGGTCAGCCTCCATGCTAAGTGCAAGTGTTGCCTGTCTGGCCTCTAGCTTCAGCTAAACCCCCTGGTAAATGGAATGTTACCAAAGATATAGCAGAAAATTTTTAAGGATATCAGCCAATGTACAGCCTTGCAATTCTGTTTTGAAATGCTCCTACATTGAGCTATGAATACTGAAAAAATAGGTACATTTAATGACTAGCGCACTACTGAGTATCTTCTTGTCTCTGTCTCTGGGGGCTGCTAAAATACCTGATGGTGAGAGAGATGAGGATTTCTACAGGTGCTTTCCTTCTGCAGTCATTAGGTGTTTCCAATGCATCTGCAACACTGCAGCCCTTGGAGTGATGCATGTGACACTTTCTGTGTCCTGGAGCTTGGTCTGTGCATGTGCCAGACGGACCACCGTTGCTGCCAGCCATGAGATGTGAAAGGCTGGAGAAACCACATGAGGTACAGACTAGCTCACACTCAGGTTGTTTTACAATAAAAATGCACAAAGCTTTGCTTAGTAGGAATCTGTGTGCCTAAAATACATTGAGCAAAATCTCCGCTTTTTAAAGCGGTGGGAATGGCACATGGAGGGCCACGTTTCCAAGCATCTGCCATGCTGTCAAGGGTTTAATATTTGCATGTCTGGCTGGGAAAAAGATCGGTGCCCCTCTTGCTGAGGTCTTTATAAAATATGACCTCCTTGTTTGCCAACTTGATGGGAGCTGAGAGCTTTCTGAAATGTGTCATCCCTCTCACCCCCTTTATTTCTTCTTTTATTTCTTGTTCCTCTTCTTGCTTTTGGCCTGCTGTGTGGGTTGCTCTCCAGTTCCTCATGCTGTTCTTCTGCTGTCTCCCAGTGCAGGTCTGCTGCCCGCATGACTAATCCACTGAGTATCCCTGGGTTTTGATGTGACAGTCCAAGTCGTGTTTCTCTGTTCTGCCTTGTTATCTTCATTGTATGTTCTGTGCCCAGAGAGATATTAATTTCTGAATACCATGCTTTCCATAGTGACTGCTTAGCAGCCATCTCATTATGATCTTAAAGTTACAAGGCTAGATGCTTTCATTTGTGCTGGATAAGGAGTTGGCCTTATATGAGGCTTATATGATCAGTTCCCAAACATTAAAAATTTACAGAAATACTTTGCCTTTTACATTCCAAGAACTTAAGTTTATGAGGGCTACTTCAGCAATAAATTATTTACAACAAATTTTATCCAAAATCTTTTCTATTCTTGAGCATGCATCTTAATCTTTATGTTGTATTTTTATCTTTTTTCCTCTCATGTGTTCTTTTGTTTGGTGTCTTTATAGATTTAGCATGACTATCCAAATGGAAAATCTCTTTCTAAATATGACTCAGCATAAGCAGCCTTTACAAGCTTCAAAATTCTGCAGATCATGACACCTTCATACTGTGAAAATGAAAGTTTAAAATCATCCATTGCGTATGGTATATTATTTATCCATCTCATAAATTATTAACTACAGCAATTTGTATGAGTCTAACATAGCAAATGTCAGATGTTGTTTCCATTTCTGCTTTTGTTTTGCTTCACTGGCAAAATTCTTATTGATTTCAGTGGTGGCAGATTAAGCCCTGCATATGTTTCATTTTCATGAGCCAGCAAAAATGTCTTTCCTCTTCATTGTGCCCATCTCCTTTAAATATTTCTGTTTGTCTTTACACAACTCTCCCACTCAAATTTCAATGTCTTCCAAGTTTCCTTCCTCAGTTCAAGTTGTCTAAGTCCCAAAAAGCATTGGCTCAGACTGTGGTCTTACCCAGATAAGTGTCCATCCCAGCTATGTGGTAGAGACACGGCTTCTGTTTGCTAGAAGGTGAAATAAGGTATTTAATAAAGATGCTTCTCTGGTGTCGCCTGAGTTTTAAAGTCAGACCGTTAGGTGTTTTACAAACTTGCAAAGCAGCAGATAGCTAAATGGCATCAGCAATATACAGTAGGTTGTGTGAAAAGAAGTACAAGCTACTGACTTCAGGTTTGCCTGAACAGTATCCAGAAGGACTGACCAGCAAGGAAACTCTGGTCTCTGAGCTTCCAGGGACAGACAGCTCCCTGCCCACCTCAACAACAGCAGCCGATTTGTAGAGGAGTTGCTAGGGTCACTGTGGTATGGGTTGCCCACATCTCATATATATTCTTTTAAATAAACCGCTGCCTTGACAGGTGGTACTGGGGTTTGTCTTGAATCAAAAACTTATGTCTGGGAAGATCACAAACTCCTAAGACATGGATCTTGAATAGACTTCTAACTGTTAAAAGGACCATCATCTGAAATAGTATCACATCCTTATAATGTACAGACCTGTCCTGCTAACACTGAGCATGCAGAGATATTAATCTTTTCATGCCCATGTCTAATGTTCCTATCTTAATCTAGACGGACAGAAAAAGATTTATACTTCTAAGCTACTCTATAGTAATGAAAAACATCTTCTCTCCTGTCCTCGAAACACATTCTGCAGCTGCAGGGGAAATAAATAGTTTCTGAAGTGGGAGTGAGACCACGGTCAGACCTTGAATGAGATCTTGGAAATGTTGGTGGACTGAGTACACTGTATGTGAATTAGCAGTGAGTCATAGTGCAATTTGATGAAGATCTGGTTGAAGTTGGGGAGCACTGAGTGTCAACTGTCTGTGTTTTCTCCTTGAACATGAAGGCTGGGTGAGAGTCAAGTGGGGATTCCCCTGGGAAGAGCAACAGTCTCCTGTGGGCAAGGACATGTCGCTGCCCCCAAAGCCTTGGTATTGGCTGCTAAAGTTACAAGGTAGGAGGAGATGTGTGAAAATGTCCACTTCTGCCCTGACAGGTCAGAAACATTGGCAAAGAGTGTGGTGGCTGATCCTCTTCCAGAGAGACACATGAAAATTTGCTTTCAACAGAGCAGTCTAGCTGGATACTTAGTGTAAGCCTAGTTAAAGACCGTATCTGCATTATGAAGTCTCTGTTGCTACAACTGTGTTGGTAAAGCCATTGAAGATGGGCATTTTGTCTGTGTGGCTACAAAAAGCTAAAGTGACAAAAGTCATCATAATTGACACGTAGCTGCATGGGTAAAAATGCTTTTGTGCAGATAAAACCTCTCCAGGACATAAGAACAGCTGAGTTAAGATGACCTGATAGGGAGGGAGAGACACTCTGTTTGGGCTGATGTTGTAAATGATGTCATTGCTGATTTATACCAGCCTGGGGTATGGCTTACAGGTCACCTTAAGAAACCAAATAGCTGCACAGAATAGCATAGAGTTTTTGAGTCATCCTGTGGAACATACACTGTGGTCCTAATGAACAACGTTTATACCTCATTGAAACTCAACTTCTTTGGTTCTAATTCTGTGTAGGATTCACAAACATTAGTTTTAGACCCTCATGCTGAACAGAGTTCAGATGTATTTTATCTGCTCAGTGGCCAGTTGTGCTGGAGTCAGATTCTGCCTATTATTAGGAATATGTGAATTTAATAGAAGTTCGTGTTTATAATTAAGTTAACAGGTTTTTTTGTTTCTCAAATAGGTGTGATTTAACCTATAATCTTCCTGTATTAAAGATGTTTTCATGGGTTCCACCAAAACCAAATAACAGTTTGGGAGAGTGAGAGAAAGAAGGGTGGGATGAAGCAGACATCTAAGTAAAACATATGTTGAATGGGAAAAAAATCAGTCATCCTGCGTTCTGGGCCTGTGATTATTTCCACATGCCTGGACTGTATTGCCGTGCTGTGTGCCATTAATGTCATTAGATGCTTTATGCCAGAGTGGATTTTTTGCATATGCTGATGAGATTGCAGGATTGGGACCTTGATGGGTAAACGCTGCCAGCGCCGTGTCGGCACTGCAGGGGTGCGTGCTGTACGTGGAGGTCTGCACCCTTCCAAACCCCTGTCTCGTGCTGCGTGTGTGGGCGCATGCCCAGCCAGCCCAGCAGTCCCCGAAGTGCCGATAACCGCCTGGCTGGTTAACTAGCCTCCAGGCAGCAGGGTTTGTCCTCAGCCCTTTTTAAGAAAAGCAAACAAGAAAACTGGCTAATCAAACCCCACCTTGTAAAAATGGATATTTTTAACTGGTGCTTGGTGCTGGAAGAAGGCATGGTTAAAAATAAGCTTCGTGTTCCTGTTCAAAGGTGCCTGTGTGTCGAGAAGAAATGCCAGCCTTTCCCCCTCGTTTTTGTCGGGGCTGATTTGTGAGAATGTGAGGAGGCATCGCCATTCCCTTTGGTTCCTGGTGAAAGGAAAAGAGATTTGATTGCTCCCTCCAGATAAAAATACAGAGGAGTCTTCGAGGCCAGAAAACAACAACTTTTTTTTTTTCTTTCCTTTTTTTGTTGTTATTTGAGCGTGCCAGATTGGTCTGCTCTCTGCTCTCCAAGTGTGTGGGCGGCACAGAAGAGGGTGCTGAGACAAAGAATGGGGGAGGGAGGAAAGAGAAGTGAAAAAGACCTTTGGATTGGAGGCATGGTGTATGGGAGGAAGAGAACGCAATGGCAGAGGCAGCGTTGTTTTGGTTTGCGAAAGTTTGCAGCAGATCAGAAGAAACTGTGGTAGGTCAGAGACACTCAGTCTAGATGCTGTAGTGGTGAACATATTAGCATGGTTTAGATCCTAGGCATACAGACATTTTTCTGCGTTTGGTAATTTTATGAAGCTCACATCCTACTGATCTCTGATCCCTCCTCCTGGAAATGGGGTTGTTGGATGGAGGGGTGGCTGGAGGGGAACATGACCGTTGCTCTACTCAGTACAGTGTTTGCATTTTATATTCATCTGCTTTGTGCTTTGATAAAGGAGGTCCAAAACAAGTGGCGTTTTGTGAAGGTAAAGCTCTGATTTTTGTACTGATTAAATCCTGTTCTCCTGAGCTGAAGAACCAAAACTCGTTTCTCATTCCAATAATAGCTGCCCCCAGTCCACCGCATCTGGCTTGTGATCTTTCATGATACTTTTGTGAGACCGAGTTACATGCAAAATGTCTTTTAATTTGAGTAATAGAAGAAAGGAGTTAAAAGATATAACAAGGGAGGAAGGGTAGATTTCAGATAAAACTTGAAGAGCCACAGAGAGCCTAGGATGGGGCGGTACAGGACAGCAGTATCTGGTGAGGGAGAGCAGGAGACTGGAGAAGGGTGAGCAACAGATGAACAAAGGGAGTGGAAAAGGGCAACGCATATAACAGGCATTACATGATTTGTTTTGTATTTACACACCTGCAAGATTCATCTCACCTGAGCTGGAAAATTCACCCTTGCTGTGCGTTTTGCCCTTGGAGTATTTGACCTCCAGCTCCTTTGGTTCCTTGAAGCCTAATGTAAAAAAGCTTGCAAAAGCAGCTGTGTAAGGGCAAGTTTTGTAAATAAATCTCATTTCCTACAGGATGAGCCTGTAGCAGGAGGCAGGGAATTTTTGGGGTGAGAAGGGGTGCGTGGGGACCCAGTCCTGGGAGAGGACTGGGGACTTTCATCTGCGACCCCAGGAGCCTTTCCAAGCCCAGGCTGAAACTTCGCGCAGGCACACGTGGTGGGGGACGTTGTCTCGCGAACGTGTGGTGTGGTCTTGCCTACCCGTCTTGCCAGCCCAGAAGGTTTCTTTTGGACCCCACTGCCCTTCACCGCCCTCTCTGAAGGACTTTCAGCGGGGTAATAAAAAGGTGTTTCTCTGCTGGGCTAATATTTACATCACAAACATACGGTGCCTTTGCTTGGTTACAAACGTCAGTGCATGCAAGTGAGAGGCCTTTCTCGGAAAGGGTGGGATGGGAAATACAGAGGTTATTCTCTCCTGTAACTGTACCGGCTAAGAAAAATCTTCAGAAATTACACCTCTGTGCCAAGGGAACATTATTAAGATTACAAAGTCAAGCTCTCAAAAGCTTGCACATGCTGGAGTGGAAGTTGTCTGTCTAACCTTCATTTGTACCCTGGTGCCGGTGCTCTCTGATTACCTTATTTACTTCTTCGGTTTCACAGAGCTCCTGCCTGTGCTCTTTCCAGAGGGCATTGAATGAAGATTGTTAGAGCTAATTAACCTGTTGCTTGTAAGATCCTCGTTTAACTTTTTGCAAAAACTCAAAATACGCTTCTCTAGCTCAGGCAGAGAGGCGTCACCTCTTCCTACAGGAATATTGTGAAAACAAATGTGGTGTTTGCCCAACAGTCACATGTTAAAGGCCAAATGCCATAAAAATGCTGATGATTCCAGCTGGTAATTTCATTTTTCAGTGCAGAGTTTGGATGTTGCCTATGATAAAGTGTGAATGAGCTACTTGTATTATATAAAAAGTATATATATTGTATCAGTATTCTCTGTAGCTCTGTGTGGAAAAAATACTACACTTTTGTTGCTAAAGGCTGACTTAGTGCCTTATCACATGGGATGATACTGTTCGAAGTTCCCAAACATTTAATAGCCACAGAACTGGGCTTGAAATAACAGATTTCTCGGTCCTGCCGTGCTGTTGTGCTGTGCCTCCAGTCAAAGTAAAAATACTCACATGAGGCTAAAGAAAATCTTTGCTTGAAGATCGAAACTTTAGTTTTCTTTCTGGTTCTTATGCTTGTTCTGAAAGCAAAAGTCAGCTTCATTAGGTGAGTGTTACAAATCAGCATTTCTTTGGTTTTTTTAAATTACAATGTTTCTTCTAGAGAGATGCTTTTATCTTCATTTTCCATTACGTTTTGATAGGCCTAAGATTCCTTTGAATTGTGATGTGCTTGAAGAGTTACTCTGAAATGGCAATGAGAGGCTATGCTATTAATGTTAATTTAGCATATAAATGAAGGTGAGGACTGGAGGCATTCGAAGGCATAGTAGATGTTGTGCACAGCATCATACTTTCTCTTGGGAATGGGCTTTTGGCAGATTCCAGGGGATATTGCCCCAAAGCAGGCACAGGTTTTCTGTATCGTATAAAAGTTACTTTTCAGAAATGCTGGTTAGCCCAATGCAATGCTTTATTGCAAGGCATGTTACATTGAATTCTGTCATTTCCAGTCTCTGCTACCCTGTACTGTCCGACAGGGTTTTCTCAATATATTATCCCAAAAGCATTCAGGGAGGAGGGGGCACTCTTGGCATTAATTTCTTTCCTGACACCTTCATGTACTGAGTCACCATCTTCGAAGATAAACCCAGCATCCAGTGGGGGCTTGTGAGCGTTTGCATGCTGATGGAAAAATGTTGTGCAGCTTGGCCTGAGGTCAGTTCGGTTCCTTGCCTTGGAAATCCCTCTCCTTGCTCAGCCTCCTGCCCCTCTCCAGCACTGCTGGTCCCCTCTTCCACTCCTGCAGACAGTTGCACAGGGAGGTTACGATAAAACGCCGAGCGCTGGCAGGGTCAGAGTTAAGCCTGGGATGTTCATGACAGCTTCAGCTTTTCGTGAGCAGGGGCCGCAGCCCCTGAGCAGTGACATGAGACGTCGGGCTCTCCTGTCGCTGCTGTGTCTCCTTCACGGAATCAATCCGCATCCTGGACATCTATTACAACACCTCGCCGATGTCTTCATTGACCTGCTGAGAGACAGCCTTTACCGCTGCGCTGCTGCGGCTCCTGTCACGAAAGCAAACGCAACTGATGTCTCATTTACGCTGAGTGCAAATGTGAGGTGGATATTCAGCCTAAAGATTTTCCCTGTCCTTAAATTCCCCTTCCTGCTGTGCCTGCAGAGAATTGTACCGGGATAATTGAGCACCTGGGCTAGCGGTCGTGGTGGTGTAGTTTGTACTTATGAGTGCTGATTTTGATTTTAAGAATTTCAGCCAGAATTTTCAATTTCCTTTGACTTACACATTGAGATTTGGCTTTCATCCAGAGCTGCAGCTTTATAATAATGCTTAATAATGACATAACTCATTATATTCTGAAACGGCTGCATAAACGTCAACTAATCAGCATACCCTTTGCTAGGGCAGTATCTGTATCTGCATTATAGATAAAGAATCGAAAGCAGAGACACATCTTTCATCTAAGTCCCCTCCTTTAATGGCAATAGACCTAGCTCTGGTCCCTGTTTCTTGTGCACTAGCACATGCTGGTGAGACTTTTTCTCTTGGATGCTTTCCTGTTGAGAACATCGTTTTTCCTCTGGAGTTACAGTGGCAGAGGTTCCTGCAGGAAATCTGTTTTCTGTACAGGTGAAGTTTCCCCCCTTAATAGCAGTCAGACACTCGTGCTGAAAAAAGACCTGAGAATGCATTCCCCCAAATTCTCCCATCTTCCTAGATGATCTCCAGCTGTTTGCTGAGAGCTACTATATTGAGTAAAAAAGGACAATTTCTAGTCAATGTTTGTTACCATAAAGTCAAATGCAAGTGGTAATAGAGAAATTGATGGCACTTTTTTAAACATAAAAGTCATTAAGAGAAGATTCCCTGTCCCTGGCAAATATCAGATGGATTTCCACAGTTCCCTCATACTGATATTTGAGGAAACTTTTTGGACCATTTCTTGGCAGGATGTCTCTACCTGCAGCACCATTAAAGTGGGTGAAATCCCCATCAAGAGAGGTTTTATTGCTTGTTTTGTCTTGCTTATGAAGAGTAAACTCCAGTTCTCCATAGAGCCAAATCCAGTCCCAAAAGAGTTTTAGCTGCATGAGGCTCCCATGAACTGGAATTTCATTTTCCTGTCCTGAGCTGTGCATATGTATAATCTTATCCTTGATCTCCATGAGATGGATTTTTCATCCTCTCCTTCTTCTCTGTCTCTTTGTACCTTTTTCTGTGTCTCCTCCTGCGCAAGGCAGGTCTCTTCAGAGCTGGCTTTCCCTGCTGTGGTTCCCTGCAGGTATCTCTGCTGCTTTCCATCAGTTGGGCTGGAATGGGCTGTTTGGCCCTGTTTGGATGTCTTTTCCCAGACTGTGGTCTCCAGCATCCTCCTTGCTGACTGCTAGCCTTCTGACCAGGACACCAGGGAAACAATGCAGACACTCGTGACCCCTCAACTTCATACCCAAACCCACTGCCCAGTGCCCAAGGCTGGGCATTTTGTCCCAGGAGGCGTGGGAGAGGTGCCCCATTGTCTGCTCAAGGCCGCTTGGAAACATCCAAGGTTTTAGTCTAATACACAGCCTAATGACGGTGAATCTATCTACAGAAGTCCTCTGCAGCCTCAGCATCCTACTCTTGCAGTTAAGTATATTTAGCAAGATCAGACACTGCCTCAAAATACTCCTGCAGCGGATTCCTCCTGGCTTGGACAGCAGCGCTGCTGCTTGGCCGGAGTTTGCTGGATGCTGTTCACAGATGGGAATGGATTTAGGGGCTGAGTTTCTGTTGGGTCCAGCCTAATACCTCTGTCAGTGATTTAGAAGGGAGCACAAATGGTGATGATATTGATTTTTATACTTGATGCCAAAATGGGAGGCCTTGCCTGAATTGGCACAGGCAAAGAAATATCCCAAGGGGACCTAGAGGGTATCGGCAGAAAGAATTGTAAAATAGGAACAGGGTGGTAGATAGGTTTTCTCTATGTCTAGAGAAGAATCAGAAACATGAAAGGCTGAAGAGGAATTTGGAAAAGGGCAAGGTCTGAAATGGACTTGGAGGTGATAAGAACAAATCAGGAATAAGTTCCAGCGCGACATGGCTGTGAAGCAAAGATTTGCCATATGGCAAATAATCCTTGAAGAATTATCATGGAACAGGCCAGACGGGTAGTTTGACTACCATGGATGGCTCTGTAGGGCTGTGTCCCCAGGAGCTGCTCTACAGCAGTAGGGGAAGTTCATGAGGGGGATTGCCGGATTTTTTCTGAAAAAAATGAAATTTTAAAATCAATTGAAATTGTTTATCATTTTCTGCCAAACGGGATGACTCATTCTGGCAGTCTGCCCTCTCCACCCCCCCCCAGACAAACAAACAAAGCCAATAAGTTGCAAAACCCAAAATAATCTGAAAAGATAACAATTCAAAATTTTCCTTTTGGTATATTCAAAACAAAGGGCTTAATGGTTTTTTTAAGACATCATTTCAGAGCTGGATTCAATGACCATAACTTGAAAAAATGAAGTAAAAATAACTCTGAAAATAAAATGCTTCATTTTGAGCTAAAGAAACATTTTGTTCAGCGAGACGCACAAACCATTAGGTTTTGGGCCAACATGAAATGATTTTTTTTCTAGCAATCTCTTGGTTGAGGCAGTGAACCAAGAAGTCAATTATTCACAGAGCTGTAGCATGATTAAGGTAAGGATGGAAAGCAGAGCCGAAATGAGAAACTGAGGGAGAAAATTTGGGGTTGAATGTCCAAGTCAATCTTCATTCCTCCGAGTGAAACGTGGTAGTTGATGGCGTAAGCACCCGGACCCTTTGCTGTCAGCCCGAGCGGGTGGGCTGCCCGCCAGGAGACAAAACCGGCAATGTCCTTGTGGCGTCCACGGGTCCCCAGCGGTGTGGGAGCAGAGCAGGGTGCTGTGACGGGTCGGTGTGATCCGAGAGATGCCCTGCACCCACCGGGATGCAGGGGCCATGCTGTGGTGCTCCTGGGGACGCATCCTCACCCTGCACAGCTGATGCTGTAAATGCAGCATCCTCGGGGAGGGAAGGGGAAAAAAAAAAATAGAAGGAAAAAAAAAAAAGCTTCTTCTGCCAAGAAGCTGCTGTAAGCTCTGCAGAGTGTGACTTTGGGCAGGGAGGAGCGGAGTGCTGCCTGCGCGCTGCTCAGCTAGGGGAGAGCTGCTGCTTGGCTCTGGGGTCCGGGTGTGAGTCTCCTCGGCTGGGCAGACAGGAGCCAGCGGGTGAGCCGGTGGTGGTGCCTGGCTGCTGCTGCTGGGGGGCTCGGGAGAGCAGGTTGGAAATGCTGGGCACAGCTTTCCTCACGCACGCAGCGTTAGTGCAAACACCCTGAGTGTGCTTTTTGGCTTGGGCTTTTTTTGCACTGCTTTTTTTTCCCAGGAGTGCTGAGACCTCAGCACCCAGCCATCCTAAGCAATAATCCTTACAACACAGGCAAGAGAAAATCTTATTTCCCATTTTTCCGGTGGCAGAGTCGAGGCAGTGGGATGGCAGGATTTGCCCAGCACCATGGTAAGAGTTGGGAGGCAGAGCTGCACTCGCGGCTGCATAAGTTTGACTCCCGCTCCTTTGCAGAGTGAAGAGCAACTGCGGCGTAGCGTAAGATGCATGAGCTAGTTTTAAATGAGCCAACTGGGATATACCCATGGCCGGCCGTGGCAGCTCGGCGCCTGCTGTGTTAATCTACCCTTAGAGCAGTGGACAGGAGAGATGCAGGGAGACGTGCGTGTGGGCAGGGGCGTGCGGTGCTGGAGATGGAGAGGAGGGAACGAGCAAGCTCCTGCACGAACCGCGGGGTGCAGAGAGCAACCGGGGGACCAGCCCTGGCTGTGGTACCCTGCGTACCTCCCTGCACCATCCCTGCATCCCCCTGCTTTTAATAACGCTGGCCATTATCCATCAGCAGAGGTAATGAGCTGGAGAGCAGGAAGGACTGTATCTGGGCTGAGCACACGAGCCTCGCACAAAAGAGTTTACAGGGGGTAATGTCTTTATTATTACAGTCCGTGGTGAACCGTTCTGCATTTCAAGCCCTTCTTTGCTATTAAATAATTAATAATGAACCGGCAGAGGCCATTTGAAGACTCTGGTGCAGTGATGTCTGGTAATAATTTTTAACTTTTTTTTCCCTTCCGTTCTAATTCATTCCAGGGCTTTGCGCTAGGATACCAAACCACCGGGTAGCGAAAGTTTCAAATGGCCAAAGTCGTTTGATTTTATAAACGAGTTCTTAAATTTTTTATTTTTTTTCCCGTGGAGTTGGCAGTGCCTCCTGCTTTGTTCTCAGCGTTGCCGGGGAGCCCGGGCGCCGCCGGCTTTTCGGCCCGTCCGGCAGCCCCCCTCCGGCAGCTCGCCGGCCACGGCAGCATCGCGCGTGGATGCCTCTGCCCGCTGCGTTCTGCACCGCGGGACCGCGTGTGCGCGCGGAGGGGGGGGGAGCGGGGGGACACGGACACGACGGACCACGACACGCGGGGACACGCGAGGCCGACGCCGCGCTGCATGGATGAAAGGCCGGCGGCAGCTATTTCAGGAAGCCGCGAAGTCTCCTCCTTCTTATGTAAATAAACATGACAGCTCCTAGCGCCGGTGCCGCGGCGGGAGGCGCGGAGTGGGTGGAGGCTGCCGGCGCGGGGCAGCCGGCTCCCGCCTGGGCCGGGGGCTGCGGGCGCGGAGCGGGGGCCGGCGGCGGCGGCCCCGCCGGGCTGCGCCGCCATGGGGGGGCAGGTGACGAGGAGCCTGCTCTACGGTAAGGACAGCCCCGCCGCCAGCCCTCCGCTGCCGGGGGCGGCGGGGAGCGGGAGGCGGCTGGGAAAGGTGAGGGTGCCCCCCGGGGCGGGGGGGGGGGGGGGGGGATGCGGGGTCTGCCCGGCTCGTCCTCCCGGAGCATCCCGCTGCCGGAGAGGGGCCGGCCCGAGGGGACGCCCGGGCTGGGGCGGGCTCGTCTCGCCGAATTGCCGGGGATGAGGGACAAACGGCTGCCCGAGCGGCGCGGACGGGCGCGCCGAGAGGGGCCGGGGGCGGCAGGAGAGCGCCGGGGTCCGTGGGCGTGCGCTGTCGGACGGCGCCCGCCGGCGCAAAACCCGCGGGGCGACCGTGGAGGTGACCGCAAGGCAGCCCGGCAGGCTCTCCAAGCCGTCCCCCTGTTCTTCCCTTCCACCGGCAGCTGCTGCTCCGCGCAAATTCTCGTTTATTTCGCTTTGAATTGATGCGGTTCGGAGCGGACGCTGGTTTGAATGGGCTGATTTTAGACGAAGCTAAAGCCGTTGGGCGCAGCACGCTGCCTGCGTCTGCTGGGCAATGTAAAGCGGGGACAGGGGGGAGCTGGAAAGGGACAGGAATATCCTGCACAGGCCCACGGTAAACCAGAATGTGAGTCTACCGACGGCGTGTGGTACTAGGCATGTCCCTGTCTGCGCAAAGCTCGTGCCGTGAATGCTTCTGTGAGAAAATTGGGCTCCTTAATGTTAAACTTGCCTACTGCTCTGAAATGTTCTGTTTAACTTCGGACGGAGTCAATGTGCTGCGTGTTCAGTGCGGTATGAATGTATTTTCAGAGACACTTCCTTGTTACAGTAGTAAATATGGCTATGAAGGATGCAGGTAAAGCATCATGTGGGCTTGGAGTATCTCATATCCTTTCTTTGAATAGAGATGCACGAGGTATATACGCTTAGGCTGTGAATATTCACGTTACGAGTCTTGATTCTTCTCATCTTTTCCACCAAGTCCAAACCCTATAGTTTAAGGAACAAATGGACATAGTTAGGAAGTAGGTGACTTTCTCCCTAAAGATGTTTAGCAAGCACGTCTCAATAGAGATTTTTATTTGTTCGTCGTTTGCGTTCTGAGGTTTCCGTGGCCTGACCTTATTTCTTCTCTTATCTCGTGATATACATGCAATATGCAGAAAAACAGTACTGTTGGGTCAACATAAAAAAAAAGAGCTCTGGCTGTTGTCTTGTGATTGTAAGTGCCTTTTCCCCTTTGAAGCATTATTTGAATGAATTTGAAAAAAAAAACGGCCGGGAAAGAATAATAGCTATATACATTTCCTGTGTGTGCCAGGGACTTGGCATTCCTGCTGGGGCTTTCTCCTGCCTGCAGCCAGCAGCGCACTGCACAGTAATCCTGCAACTTCTGCCTGTCAGCGGTTCTTCTCCAGCGAGCGTGCTTGTCTTTAATTTTATTTTCTTGGGAGATGGAGACTAATGAGGAGATGTGGGTAATTAACTCAAATTTCCCTCTTCATACAGAGGGGCTACAGGCTGTGTTATATTCAGAGGTGATGCACTGCTGTGTTTAGCGCAGCAATCCTCTTTAAAAAAAAAAAGGACGTGCATTATATTTAAAAAAAATAAATAATAAAAAGTCATGCAACAAGCACATTTAACAAAAATAGACTGCATCTGCACTTGTGGTTTGTCTGTGGCTACCGTTCCTCTTTCGGTTAAATATTTCTGTTTCAGATGTGTCTCAAAATAGCTGGGGAAAGAGTACTGAAACCTTATCCATTTCTCTAAAGGATAATTGAAAATGAATGTAATGATACTGAAAGGAGTTGTATTGACAGCCCTAGGGGCTGACATCCGTTGTTTTTAGAAAGCACAGGTAAAGCAGAAATTCATGTCCTCCGGACATTTCTGGTGACCTCTCCGTGTTGCAAGGATGGGCTGGGATTTTCACAAGCACTTAAGTAATTTAACTTTGCTGAAAATTAGCTCGGATGGGGAGATACTGCACGGGCTGGCTGCTTGTGGCTCTGCTGAGCTGGTCGTGGGGAGGCAGCCGGTTTCCCCGAGATGCGTGCCCGGAGTGGTGCGCTGGGTCCCTGCCTCCTCCAGAGCCCACCCTGACCTTGGCAGAGTCGGAAAAGGAAATTGAGATAAAAGCTCCTGAAGAAGATCACGAGGGAGGCACCCTTTCAAAAAAGCATAAAATCAGAGTGGTGATTTTTAAAAGCTTTGGGTGCCCTGAGGTAAGGACAGAAGTTTATGGTAGTCAAGTGCAACCATACACAGACTGTCATGGTGAGGAACACTTGGCATCATTTTACCCTCTTTCACCCACAAGTCTACTTTCAAGCAGCAAAGTAAAGCCATGCAGCATTCCTGCTGGGCAGAGGAGTTTCAGCATCCTTTGGCATGAGGAAAGCCGTGGGTGGGCGACACCTCATGCTCGGGTATGTGTGGGCGGTGGTGGTGACGCTGGCTGTCCCTGGACCTGCGCTGCTGCTCGGGTCTGTTGTGTGAAGCCCTGCAAGCTGGTGCTGTGCCGATCCTATTTGAGCCATACGGTGAGGTACATGCATGCTCGCATGGATGGGCATCTCTGAGTGAAAACGCTGCTTTCCCATTGGTGTGGTGGCAGTGCAAGAGAGCCACGCTAGTGTGTCCTAATGACGGAGCTGGTGGGTGCTGCATGGGCCCTGAGTCACGTGAGAGAAAGTTTCCCACCTGATGGGACTGGGAGGAAAAATAAACTTTGAACTAGAGCCACTGAAGCATCAGTTGCCTGAGCTTCCCAGGAGAGACCCACCTCTGGTTTCATTCCTCCCTAGCAAACAAACCCCAATGGGTTTCTACCATGAAAGGCAGCACCTTTGTTTTTGAAAGGAGACATCTGATGGCTTGACGTGTTGGGACATGGGAGCTGGTCACTCTTCTTCTCTGTGAAATGATGCGGAGTGCTGAAGTGCGCTCATGCAGTCTCCATCTATGTCCCTGTGCTTGGCACCGTGATGGTCTCTGCTCCTCTTCCCCATTCCCTCTCCCTTTCCCACCCCCATCCACAGAAGTCCTTGGGGTGCTTTCCAGAGCTCTCTATGCAAAGAGAAGGAAAGTCAAAATAGGAAGTTCAAAGGTAACACAACCTTGATGGACAGGATGTTTACTTGCTGTTTAAAAAGTAATATCTATACATGCAGTGTTTATGTTACAATATTTTAAACAGGAAATATTAATATCGTTGCTTGTGGTTCATCTGAGGCTGGTTTCTTCAAGAATGACTGTACACTGTTATTCCTATAACATAGGTGGAGTTTACTAAATATTTATATTAAACTACTTGCTAGCTAATGATGCTTGAAACATATCTGTAATAGATGCATATGTCATAATACGTATGTTTTTGTTATGCATTTGATTCAACTGTCACCTGCTGCAGTAGTTTTTAATTCCTCCTTACGGCTATGAGTGAGGTGCTATTTGCAGAAAATCCTGTTCTTAACTTCAGGGGGCCAAATCCAGGTGTTTCTGTCTGAGAAAAAAGACACCTGCGTAGTTTTTATTTCTTTCACTCAGAACCAAACTAACACAAAGTGATGGTTTAGCCAAGGAAGGTGCTGCACTGTGCTGGGAGAAGGATTCCGTGTATGTAGACGTGCAGAGGTTGGCGATTAACATGTGCACATCTCTTCAGAGGGCTTTTGACTAGCTAGAGTGTACACAGTGGATTAATTCATGTGCAGGGGATATGTGACTCTATGCGTACCTGCACATTTGCTCAATAACCTTCCCTCCTACAAGTCGTAATTACTAATAAGTCCCTCATTGCAGGGCTTTGTTTTATTTTTGCTTTAATTACTCACATGTCACAGGCAGTCATCAGTGTTTTACGATGGAATAATTTTTACAAGGAGCAGGGAAAAAGGTATCTTGTGCCACATTTTCCAAACTGTAATTGTATGGCACTGATGTAATTGCAAAGAAGTCCCTAGTGAGAGCACATCAGCTTTTTAGCCTGGGAAGCGGTGCTGATTGACAGATGTGATTTTCAGTTTGAACGGCTGAGTTTTTAAGCTGCTTGCAGATGATGCTCCCTAAGTTGTGGATACAGTATATGTAATGGCTCGTGTGTCTCTGTGTGGTGTATGTAGAGGCCCACGTAAGTATTATGCATGGCCAGATTTTCGCCTTACCACGTGTATATAGGCCTGCTGAGCAACGCAGACACAGTTGTGTGGTTGTGCCGCAAAAAGGGAGGAGGCAGCAGGAGTTACGGCGTAGCAGGACTCCATCCACACTGCATGGCACTAGGCTTTTGGGTGGCTGTCTGGATTCATTTCCCATTTCATCGGGATCTTATTTTCCATAGACTTTCCTGCACCTGGCTGGTCATTTATTCCTGCGCAAAAGAGGTGTGAAGCGCTGGCATTGTCCTTCCTCCGCGTTTTGTTCTCCCGGACAACAGTTTCAGGGTCTCGCTCACACGTGTTGGTGGGAGGTCCGGGATGTTGGGGTGCTGTGCGGAAGCCTTCAGCCCCAGCGGGAGCTGCTGAGCTGCTGCTGTAGGGCTTTGGGGAACAGCAGAGGGCGGAGGCCATTTCCCTAGTGTAAAATAGCTACTGTATGCAACTTCATTTACTCTTACTTTGCACAATAGAGCTCTATTTTTAGCTTTCTCTTAATTCCTTATAGCATAGTGAATGGTATATCTATATGCAAGTGCTGTAATCAGCCCCACGCTTTGTTTCTCACGCTGTATATTCATTGCCAATGAATATGTCACTGCAATAACCATTCCAAATGCCACATTTCACCCTTGCAGTTAATATCACTAAAGAGCATTGCACTCCAGTGCACACTGCTGTATACACCTTTGGATTTAATAATTTCCATCTTCGTATACCTAATTAAAACTGCAAATATCCCCAAAGAAATAAGAAACAACAATAGCGAAAAAATGAAGACCTGACAACATCAATCATTAGTGAGATTTCTTTGCAAATTAGTATTACTTTGTATTCTTATCATCTCCTAAGTTACTGCCTAGATTTTGGGGTAACCTCGCATTTAATGGAGTGACTGGTGATTGGATCAGCCTCACTAGGGGGTTAACATCTCCCATATTCTGCAGAGAGTTGCTTGTTGAGAACTAACACAGGACTGGGGAGAAAAGGCTCTTTCTAAACTTACTCTGCTTTCAGCACAATTGGTATATAGCCCTGAAAGCGAATGAGTGTGTGTGTGTGTGTCTGTGTGTCTGTGTGTCTGTGTGTATGAGAAATTAATCCTGCTCAGGGTTGGATTAACTGGTGCAGAAGACCCTGGGCAGGATGCCAAAGCAGTGTTGGCATTTGCTAGAACTGGGGCTCCCAGAGGTTATTTCGGTTCATGCCGCTGACCTGTGGGTCACCTGCCAATGTCTGAAGGTGGCTGATAGTAAAGCATATTGACTGCTGACAACACTTCTGAAAATGAAGCGTATGGTATGTCTGTATATAGCGATTTTATGGGTGACCATGTTTATACTTGAAAACTATTCTATTTACTGTGAAAAGCAAATGAGTTTTTCATTTGTTGTGGCAGTATTTGACTGTAGGGGTTTTGCTACAAGTGGTGAGAGCAAAGGGCATCCCCGTTCTCATTTTGTCCCTTGCTTTCATGGCACTGCCCTGTTAAGTTTTCTGTGTTGATGCTCTGTTCTGGTGGGACCTAGGGACTGAATGTTGTTTGTCAGATTTTGTTGTTTTATTTGCCTCCTCTCTGACTGATCCTTTCCCTCCTCGATGTGCAAGCATTCTTACCTCTGATCCTTCTTTACCTCTTCCTTACTTAACTCCTGTTTTCTTAAGAATTATGGGTGATATGTTTAGCTATCATTCAATTAATCCAGAGGTAGCAGGTGTCTCTTCAAGGTTTGTAGGATCCCCTGACATGTCCTAGGGAATCATCTGCATGCTTATTCTAAACAAGTACTCCTGCAGCCAGAGGATCCATATTGTTAATAGTAGAAAATAAATTTGCTAAACAAATACCATTGCTGACATCTAGCAGGAATTAAGAAGAGGCAGCCTCTAGACATATGATTTCAAAATTGATAGGGCTGCTTTCTTTTTATTAAAGAATTTTACATTAATGATATCCATACATGCAGAGGGTTGCATTGAGATCAATCTAAAAAAAGGATTAATCCTAAAAGAAAGGGAGTTTCCTGGAAAGCAAAAGCAAGGCAAAGAATTGATCCCGATCACTTGCCCTCGGGAATCGGCAGGGATTACTGATGGCACAGCAGAGTATGGAGCTGGAGGTCAGGAGAGATCTTGCCTCCCAGAGGCTCAATAAGAGTGTAGCTGCCAAACACAAGCCTCGCGGTATGAGTGCCCATGGTCAGCGCATATGCTGCAGCCCTGCGTTTCGCTGTGCTTTGCTCTAGGGTTGATCCCTATTAGCGTTGTTGTCTGCTTGTTTTTCTCCCCATCTATCCCCCTCTAAATCAGTGTTTCGCTTTGCAAATCTATTTATCTGACTGAAGCTTGTCCAAAATGAGTCAGAGCCGCCTTCTCTGTAGCTCTTGTCAAGTTAGTTTCACTGGTATTTCTGCTCCTTAACTCTGTCCTTGATCGTCTCATGAAGGGACACTGTAATTCGTTGGCATTAAAAATAACATTCAAGATGACTGCAGTTGATGGGGCTGGGGAGAGGAGTCCTTTGGTTTATCTGAGATTTACCATGAGTCCAACAGCAGAGCAAAGGGTGTGGGCTCAGAGAGAGCTGTGATAATTTATCAGATGCATGAACATATTTTTCCCATTAGAAATGTTGATATCACTTTTATTTTAAAGAAAAAGAGAAAATAGTAAAAAGGGGATATAATAAAAGCCATATACATTAATGAACATGATACAGAATCTAAACAGTGTGCTCCTGGTTACCTCCCCCCCCAACAGCTGGTGTCAGCAGAAATCTGGAATTCTCGCCCTCTCCATCAAGTTAAAATCACATTTTTACGAGAATCTTTTGCAATAAACTAAGGCCCCTTGCTGTGAAAATCCGCTCCTTTTTGTGGTTCAGTTTACATCCTTCTCTGCCTATACTAGTAAACACATCCTAATACAGAGGGGAAGCCTGGGGGGGTCAAGTAACACTAAGTACCTGTGGTCTGAATTTGTCCTGTTGCCTTGGCCCTGAGTATGGCAGTTCTGTGCAGGGGCTGTATGAGGCTGGTCCGCACAAGGTCACCTACCCAGACGTACTGGTTTAGCTCCCAAAGCTCGAGAAGTTACTCACAGCAGGCTTTGTCGATGAAGTCTGGAGAACAGAAAAAGACCCAACACTTGTCCCAAGCCGAGCAGGGTGGATGTGCAGTGACCGCTCTATAAAATTTGCCTGGAGAGCTGAGGCTGTTCCTGTCTTTGACTACCTTTGGAGAGAAATCCTTATGGATCGGAGCACACAGAGCCCTAATAAGAAAGTGCCCACAACTGACTTGCAGATGGCTCAGCGTGGCTCTGAAAATGCTGCCTCTACAGGTAAAGTCGCTGGGTTGCTTGCTGCGATTTCACAAACCTTTCTCTGGCTGTCACCGCCGTATTTTCTGTGCGATAGACCTTGCTGTGCAGCCACGTGGCACCGCGTGGATACAGCATTGGCACTTTTTGGCCAACAGACTTGTCAGTGAAAGCAGGACCTGCTGTGAGATACCAGGGCAGGACTGAAAACGCGTTTCTTCAGGAGCTGTGAGGCTTGCGGCCTGGCTTAAGCAGAGCTCAGGCAGGCATTGAGTCTGCAGCCTCAAAAGCAGCGCCCGCTGAGCCGGGAGGCGGTTTGAAGGAAGCGTGTGCCTGTGTTTGAGTTGCACCTCGGCAGGTCTGGAGGTTGGTGTTCTTGTGAGTCGGGCTCCTGCGGGAGCCTATTCTTCTTCTGTTCCCTGTGGTGCTTCCCAGCAACCTAGCCCTTTGCTTGCTTTACGAAGTCGAAGTGCTCCTCAGGCTCCTCAAGTCCCAGACCCGTGTTATCAGCCAGAGGGAAGCTGCGTAGCCTCCAGGAGGGTGGATGGGCTTGAGCCTGGGAGAGCTCTCCCTCCTGCGCTGAGGAGGTTTCCACCTGCAAAGCCAGGATGGGGAAGGTGCTGTGCAGGGCCCCGGTGTGATGCTACCCGCTGGTTGCAAGCACAGAGGGGGAACTGAGCCATAAACCACACCGTGGCACACAAAGAAGCCATTTTAATTTCAGGCTCTGCTGGAAGCAGTACATGGAAAAGAAAATGTGATCAGTATAAAAAGAAATGTTTATGTTTCTGGGAGCAGAGACCTCCCAAATAATTAACATCACTTGACAAACTGCTGTTTAAAATGCAAGTGGTTTAAGTGCTGCAGCTCAACAGGCATTCGTCACAGCTCTGGCTTAAGTGCAGTATGCACTGTGGGTTGGTTGCTGCTTTAAAGTAAAGAACATTTCCGACACACATCTTCTGCTTAAGGAAAATGTCTCCATGATTTTACTTTTTCTTGCTTGGAAAAGCTAAATGTTAAAAAACTGGACAAATGGTAACTTGGTGGCAAGGGCGTTGGGGATATGGTTTTGGAATGAAATAAACCCTGGATTTTCGTTTCTGTTGCACAGATCAGGCTTTCCTTCAGAAGAAAGACAGACAGAAATGTTTCATTGGCTTTAACTTTTGGGAGGAGGAGAGAGAAGGGCAAGGGCTTTTGAGGAGAGAGTTTTGGAAGCTCCGACTTCAGCTCTGATCTGTCTATCTCTAATATTCACTGACTCAATTAAAAGTACTTTAAATAAAACCTTACTTTCCTCTAGGGCTGTTGGGAGACTGACTGGAGACGTAAGGATTGTTAAGAATTGGTATTTTTCAAAGGTTAAAAAATAGCATCTTACAAAGAGACTGAGATTAAAAAAAAAGTTAAAAGAAAAAAGTCTCTCTGGAAGATAGAAATATATGGGTGCCTGTAATGTGCTGAAGCATCCCAGATCAAAATGACTTCTGTCTTTGCACACCAAATAGAATCAGATTATCAAATATAAAATAGAGCCTTAAGAATCTAATTCCTTTTACAAAGGCATTATTGATGCTGTGAATTTCATGCAACTTGGAAAATTGCTCAATTTATTTTCTGGTTATCCTAAACTAGTTCAATGCCACCCTCTGATTATTCATCTCCAAAAGGAAAGAGATTATCACTCCTGCTGCCTTCTTGTTTTCCTATTCTGAGTGAAGTTATGTATTTATAAGGAATGCAAGTTCGGGTGTCCTGATGGGTGCTGGTCCATCTTACATGGAGCTGGAGCTGCAGCATGGTAGCATGGTAGGAGTTGCTGCTGTTCTACTCTTAATCCTTCTGTCCATCAGTGGCTTTGCAAAATTGGATGAAGAGACCTTGGATCAAGTGGCATGGCTGTGACAAGGTTCCTGGACAGCCCATCTCCTTTCTGTCCCACCCAAGGCTCTATTGCTTGAGCAAGGGTGGGTGATTCAATATCTAGATATCATGTCTCTGTATCTCATCACTTGGATTTTGGATGGTTGCTGACTGTAAAATGATCTTACTCTCCTTGGCCTATGCTATTCTGTGCATGTAGCAGTCAGGCTTAGGTGGGAAAGTGGGCAAGGCTGTCTTTGGGATGCAGCAGAAGATCTTGCACCATGTTAGAGATTAATTCCTGAAATGGAGGTGCAGTGCTTACAGCTCCCTGTATCCTTCCTAGGCAGATGTGCAATGGCATTTATCATACAAAGAATAAAACATTCAGGCTACCTGTTCGCATGGTAGAAAGGGTAAAATGCAGAGAGATATCCTTCAAATGTTCTACAAATAGATTTGCAAGAGTGCTAAAGTCATTCAGCATGTTTGCAAGAGGTGACTGCAGTTCTTACAATACTCTTCACCAGAGATTCAGTAACCTCAGCCATTTTGCTGGATGATGTTTTTATCCCATTACCTGTAAAGTGACCACCTGTGCTCTCTTTACCCACTTGCGAGTTATCCCACACAGACCTTTCTGCTCGGAACCCTCACGCAGCAAAGCTGCTCGCTGGGGACTCCAGGTCATGCCTCATCCCAAGCTGACTGCAGCTTCAGACTGACCAGTACACAGGCGATTGCTTGAAGGAGATAGAGAAGTTCTTTAGCATATGATAGCTGGAGTCTTTTGAGATTCGTTCACTATATATACATGACAATGCACACTTTCCCTCTTCCCTTAATCCTGTGCTTTCAGAAATCTGTGCTTGAACCCTTGTGGACAGACTTATCCATTTTGTCTTTACTGTGTGGCAGAAGCAGTAGTTTTATGACGCATACGTGCCTGGTACTGCTGGCTCAGTTGATGCAGGAGGAGGTGTGTAGTATTGAGTGGGCAGCCGTAATAAAGTGTAAATATGGGCAAGTTACCTTAAATAACTTCAGTACTGCAGAGAAGTGATTTTGAAGTGTACCCTCTGGGAAAAAATAAAGATTGGTAGCAGTTTTGGATTTGTGCAACTTCAGTTTGAGGGCAAATATTTTGTGTTTTTCCTCTATGTCCTGTGTTTACAGCAGTAGGTTCAGATTACGCATTGAGATCTGCTTCTGAGCGCAGAAAACTAATCAGGGAAATGCTTCATGGCCCAGAGGTCTGGATTTGCAGACTCCAGTTCAACAGCTGCACCTCTCTGTGCTGGCAGGAAGGAGCATCTGTCAGGGATGCAGTGTGGTCCTTATTAAATTATAATTTAGAGCTGTGGCTTAGAGAAACAGGTGCAATTATATACTAAAAAAAAAAAAAAGTCAGTGGTCTTTGTTATCAGAAGAAATGCCCTTTAGCTGGACAAAGACTAAAGGATTTTCCAGAGCTTTTCAAGCTACAAAGAGCAAGGAAAATGGATGAATGAATTGGCCTCCACACTTAATTGCTCCTTGCTCTTCTGAAAGAGTGTAGGTGTCTTTCTACCAAGAGAATAAAGCCCCTTGAGCCTTTTAGGCTTGTTTTCTGTTCGCACATGACCTTCAAGGCAGTCACGCCATGAACAGTGTCTACATCAGGAACAATGCTCTGAATCGTGTGACATCGAATTTCTTCCTCTTTCTACTCCTATCAATATCCCAATATGCAAAAATGCCCTTTTGCATGAATTTTAAAACAGCGTGTTGTTCCTATTCCAAGCTGGCTTGCCTTTCAAGCACATCTCTCTTCCTTCAGCTATTTAGAAACACGGTAATTTTTTTTTCTCTTCATGATGTTCCTCCTGAGTCACCTGCTATACGTTACCCAACTTCAGTAAATGGTAACTGGTCATCTGAGCCAGGAAAGGTCATGTGAGTAAGTCTGCAGCAGTATAAAATTGCTGAAGACTGAATCATTGGGAAGTTTTCTTCTGCATAGCTTGTACACATTGATGTTAACACAATTTCCAAGCTAGGGGTGGTGAAGCTTCCTTGGCACCCTCTCATAAGAAACATTGGGGTAGCCTCCTCTACGAAAAAACCTGAGGGGTTGACTCTGTTACCTAAGTCATAAGAAAATTATCATGAAATTTTAAGGGAGTTCTGTGAGGGGTTATAATGAAAGGTCTTTGAGCTTCTAGTTTGAAGTGTATTTTTGCCTATGCAAATCAGAGAGGACTGGAGCTCTTTTGTGTGCTGTTATGGTGTCAGAGGAAGCGTGGAGTCACCTCTTGCTGTCCTCTGGTGCAAGGAATTGCATTGGCCCTGGGTTTTGAACAGCATATGTCCTGACAGATTAATTCAAATCAACTGAAATTCAGATAAAACGTACTATCCCTTACAAAGTTATCTTCCTCTTACTCCCATTTATTTGCTGTTTCTTTTCTTATATGCAGACTGTAAACAGTTAGGGCAAGACCTGTCTCTTTCTATCTTTGTGAGATTCAGCATGAGAGGGTGGCTAGCAGGTAGGATCACTTTTAGAGAAATAAAACATCTCTACATGCTCTTGTCCTCAGGCAATAAGGATTCAACACCCTTGGTCTTTTACTGGCTGACCTGTTGCAGCAGATGCTAAGGAAAACAAGTTCCTGTATGGACTACTCCAGCAGCTATTTATAGCAAAATGTTAAGTAATAACTTCATGGGTCTGGCACGGGAATTGCTAGGAAGGATGATGGAATAGTATTCATGCTGCTTCTTTAGAATAAGCGCCAGGGATGCTGTTTATCTTTGTTAAAATAAACCATAACTTTATGCCCTGACTGGCTGTTGAAGTTTGATGTTTTAATTCAATGGTCCAGGTTCGGATGCTGGTCTGCTAAAGAAACAGGGTTAATTACTGGTAGAGGGTGTTTAAACTGGTGCAAGCAATGTGCTGCAGAGCCAGATGAGAGCGGGAAAGTCAGTAATTTAGATTCCACTTGTGACTGTGGTACAGAAGGTGCAGATTAATGATGGAATGCGTGCGTGGATGGCCAAATTCTTGTGTAAAGGGAGAAATGTTGCCCTTTCTCCTGGTTTTGCCTCAGCAGTACTTAAATTATTTGCCTGGGAATAAACAATATTTTAATCCTGTAGTGGTTAACACTTCTAGTGATACTGGAGACCTCTCTGGTCTGGGCAAAAGTTCTTGGTTATAAGTTCTATTTGTGCAGCAAGAAGTTGCTGGAGAGCAGGGCTCGTGCCCTGCACTGGTTTGGCAGCTTTACTTCTGTGCCCTTGTGCCAGCTCTGCCAGGTAGGCTGGAAGTTTTACAGCTTGATGGTGGGAGAGAGGTGTGGAGCTCCCGTGCTTTAATCCCAGCAATGCACTTGAAAAAATGCCATTTTGATGACAAACTCTGTAACTCCACTTAGTACCCAGTGCAAGTTACTTTGCAGGAATACATTACAGACTAGTGGGTGCTGCCAAAATAAATCCCTCTGATTATAACTTTGTGAGATGAGTGAGCCTCAGTTAATCACTAGGACCTGTTATCTTTCAGGAGAGGGGTGATTGTTTTTTTTTTTTTAAATGAGAAGGTGCAAAGCATGTCTGTCTTGAGGAGAACAAACCAGGAGAGTGCAAGAGATTAAAGGAAAAAAAAGGAGTAAACCTAAGTGAGAGAGAAATGTGCTGGATAAGGTGAGGCCAGTGAAGGAGGTGGAAGACTTAAAAGAGGGAAGTGGCTGAGAAACTCTAATACTCATGACCAGGGAGGTGGAAGAGGAGGAGGAAAATGTTTTGGAGGAGAAGGGATAGCAAAGCAAGCAGAGGGAAGGTTGTGTGTTCTGTGAGTTTTCCTCAAGAAGAAATGGGCAGAGGGAGAGACGAGAGAGAGGAAAGGAGGATTTGAATATAGAAATGGTAGAGGAGGAATTCAAGGAAGTACATGGCTCCTGTAATCCTGAAACATTTATGAAGATGTTAAATGTGGCCAAACAGTAAAGCCAATAGTAAATTTTCACCTGCCTGTTAAGTTGCTAGCTCTAATAACCCCATACTTTAAGGATTTATTTGCTGCCAAACGTAGTCAGGAAAAGAGCCACTGGAATCAGTATCTTTTGGGCCTAGTCAGTGCGTAGCAAGACTAGAATTTCAGGTGCATTTTTTCTTTGTAAGCAAAGAAGTTTCATATTCCATTTCACAACGGTATAAACCCTGCAGCCAGGAGACCATCAGCAGATATATGTTTAAAGGACTTCCTTTTAGGATTGCTTTTGGACTTTATATTGAATGAAAATCTTTGATATTTGGGTAACTGGTGTGGGTGGAAATAGTTTGGAGACTGTACCGACTAACAACAAAGTGAGCAGTGCAATTTTCTCGTGCTGAAAAACAGAATTTTCAGTTGATCAGACAGAAATTAAAACAGGCAAAAAAAGACATAGAGAAGACTTACTGGGTGACAGTATATTTACAGCCACGAACCTGCAGAAAGGAAAAAGCAATGACCTGAGTATAAGGACATCAACACCAGAAGGTTTTTGCAAAAGATTCAGAGGTCTGCTCATGCAGCTAAACGACATTGTCCTTAGAGAGACGGGACTAAGTGCTCGCTCAGCCGGCTCCTGGGGTAACACGGGCTGACCCTCAGCCCTGGTTGACAAGAGCGATGCAGCTGCAGACCGGACACCGTGGCGGTCTGGAAATTCTTGGTGTCTCCGTTGAGGGGTGGAAGATCTCCATCACAGGAGCATCTGTAGCTGGACACTGCCCTTCAGCCATGGCGTCACCTGGGGGTGTCCCCTGGGGGTGTCCCCTGGGGGTGTCCCCTGGCTGCTCCGCAGGAAGGGGAGTGCTGGCTCTTGGGTTCGGAGGCAGGCTGTTCCGCGCGTGCTTGCGGGCAGACATCAGCGGAGGAGGCGTGCTTAAACCACTTAAAGGAGGGAATGGGAGCCTTTGGGCAAAGCACCGTTTGGGGTCCAGAAAAATAATCACTGCATCTCAGAAGTGCTCATTAAGTTTGAAATACGGATGGGCTAAGGAGCTGCTTCTGGCAGGCATGCTTTCAAGAGACCCTGCAAGGAACAATAGCAGGAAACTTCAGGAGGAAGAGTGTGAAACAAGTATGACTTGAGCAGTGTGTTTTTAAACAAGACTACACACAAAATGACCCAACTTTACAGTACCTCAAAGTGACTCTAAATGGATGGTTTATATTAGGAAAAAAAGGCACACTCCAAGTGTAAATGTCATGTATGATAGAAGAAAAAACTGCTGCCTGAGATTTTTTGGAGACGGCATTATGGCATAAAACTTCATGGTATGTGGTACTGAATGATAAACATAATCTACACTGTCCAGCTGGGTAAGAGGAGAAGTAGAACAGGCTCTGGGATATGTATCCTAACCCATCCAGATACTAAATTAAAGTGGGGGCATACATGTGTGACATTCACAATAAATTCAAGCAGCAAAATGCAGAAGAGGCAGTGAAGCCACTGGAGATTTCACAACTGCAGTCCAAAGTTGTCAGCAATGTTTCTGAACTGAAAGGAACGTTATGCCTTACTAACATGCTCTCCCGTAAGGCACAAGGACATCAGGGCTGTGCAGGGCTACTTGTGCTGTGCACAGAGATAGGTATTTGGGAAGGCACAAAGCATGTTTGGATGCTGAATCCCCAGCGTGGCTGAGCCCATGAGCTCTTGAGGAAGGAGCTCATTGCTCTTTGCTGTGATCTAAGCTCACCTAGCATGTTGGCCTCTAAACCTTTTGTGGCTTTGAGGAACTGATGGTATTTGAGGGTTAAATTGCTATAATCTCAGGGATATTTCAGTTAGTGCAACTCCAGAGTTTGCTGTGAGATGAATGGTGCTGTCCCTGTCTTGGAGCGTTTTCCAGGCTCTTTCTAGAGGCATCCCTCCAGCAGTCTTTGTTCTCTGCCCCGGAGCTACGAATATGAGCCCAGCACCCATACCACCTTCTTGCAAATGCTGTCTCTGCAGAGCTGTTCCTGCTTTCTGTTCTACGTTGGGGAGCCTGCGCTATTCCAAGGTCTTACTGTTCACTTCCCTTATTCCAGGGACACTTGGCAGAGCCAAAATTTTTGGAGAGAGCAAGGTAGGATAGTGTCTCCAGCCTGGGACTTTTGTCTTTCTTGATGAAAGGTGGTCTCTGATTAGGGAGCTGTGCTAAACAAGACACTTAGGATATGGGAGGTCAGAAACAACAGGAGATTTTTAGCCACTGTGTTCTGCATGCCTAATGTGTAGTCTCATGCACTGGGATGAATGGTAGAGCACTGGGAGAGCATCCTCCAGTTGATGATCTAGATGAGAAGCATAATTCAGAGATGCTCTTCATTACTCTCTTAAGACCCTATCTCTTTCCACTGGTGATAGAGAGAGTATAATGAACAGCATCCCAATTTAGCTCATTATACTGTAAATACGCAGTGTGAGTAGCGTGCTGTGGACCCAGTTCAGCATCTTGAGTCTAGAGGCACATCTTTGATTTTACACAGGTGTAACTCAAAGCTAATTCAGGGGCTTGAGTTCAGAACCACAGCTTCTCTAACTTTCATTTTCTTTGCACGGCTTTGTCAGTAGGCTACACCATTTTCTACCATCTCTTGGATTTTGGTTCTATAGGTCCATTTGCTTGTCTCTACCACTCTTGTGTTTCCTTTTTTCCTGCTCTCCATTGCTCCCACCCTCCTTCTTGTCCTGACAAATATCTAAAGTTTAACCTTGACAGGTTACTTCTGTTTCTGGTGAACTCTCAGTACTCAGACTTCCAAGCTATTACATTGTACATGGAAAAAGTGCCCAGGATAGACTTTCCATTAAACTGTATTTAAATTGGAAAGAAGAATGCTGGCACCTCTACAAGTATTCCAAAATACTGAGGCTAGTTAATCTTTTGGAAGAACAAAAACTCTTACTGATTTATATTTAGCAGAGGGAATGTATTTAAAAAACACAGTCTATATGAGGCCCCTTGAAGAAAACATCTTTTACATTGATTTGTAGTGCATGGAAATACTACGTGGCCATAAAATACTTGCAGTCAGGCTCTGCTTTTACATAGCTACTTTTTTGCAGTGTGGACTGTCGTGAACCCTCTGAGAATGGCTGCTCTGCTGACTGTGGGCTGTGCAGTGAAATACGTCTGCCTCTGGAGCAGCCGTTTAGCTGGTCATCACAGCTGTGCCCGGTATTGCAGGAGGGGAAGGGAAAAAGCAGCGTGCAGTTATCACTACAGTGGAAACATGAGGCTTGTGAGGATGAGGCTTTGGTTCAAAACCAACGCAAGGTTTGTACTTCTACCGTACCCTGGCACCTGTCTAGCCCAGGTGCCTGCCTCTGGCAGGGGTGAGGGGATGTGCTGTTTGGGGAGAGTACATGCAGAGCCTCAGGAGGACATGGGTGAGAGCAGAAGCTGAACTTGCCCTCTCTGTGTGCTCGCACGAGGTTAAAGAGAGGGGCGGAGGTGCTGTTGGCCCTAATCTCAGCAGCACTGCTCTTAGTTAAATGTCTACAATAACTACTTAGGCTTAGTTTACATGATTATAAATTAGGAGGAACTCTGCAATGTTAATAGAGGTGTAAAATGTTCCGTGCGTGGTTTTGATGTATACTAAGAAAATGGGTAACTGGAATTACGGTAGGTGGGAGGGTTCACTGACTTGTCCCAAGTAGACAGTTTCTGGACAAGGAGCTATGGTAGGGAACCAGTTCATTAATGCAATGGGTCAGAGAAGCAAACATAACTTATTTTATAAAGTATGCATAATTTTATGGCCAACAGTGTATCTGCTTATCTTTCCGAAGATAAGGATTAGCAAGAGGAGGTAGCATGGAAAGTTTTGGGATTTTCTTCTTCCTTCTGTCCCATCATTTGCAGCCCAGACAGATCAGCCATCACCCCAGGCAAGCTGTTGTTCCTCCTCCTGAAGCATCTGATATTAGCAAAGGAGAAGATTCCCAAACTGCACGTTTGCAAGAGAAGGATAAACAGAATTTTTAAAACATCCCTAAATCTTAAACTGAACTGGACTTAATCTTGCTTTCTTTTGTTAGAAGACATAAATATGTTTTTACATTTCTCATTAGACTGCTGACATACCCAACCTGATCACACCAGAGCAAAACCACTCTAAATCAAGAAAGAGATCTTGGATGCTTCCAGAGCACCATTTTTTACTTTTATATTCTCATTTCCTACTCACAACATCTAACTTATGATGCCTTAGTAATAATAATAAAGATGCAAAATCACCAAGATGCAGAGAATAAGGTCAGAAGTGCCTTGCTGCTCTCAGAAATAAATAATTATATGGCAAATGCAAGTTGCTCCTGCTCGCGGATCAGAGGAGCTGCTAGAAGATAGTGTGGGCAGAAGCGGCTGCTGCTGATAGAGGGATCTCAGTGTCCTCTCCATGGACCTGGCTGGACCCCGGGGGATGCGGCTCCCGAGGCAATTCATCCTGCCGCTGCCCAGCATCTTTCTGGGGGGCTGCTCACCCCCTCTCTCCTTATCCAGCAGACGGGAGCATATGGCTGCTTACTTATGCTCTTGCCGTTCTTATGTGCTTAGCGGGCTTATGGTCCGCAGGGGCTCAGGGGGATTTGCACAGGGAGGGGGCGAGGAGGGAGCCTGCAAAGGGTGGGCTGCACCCGCGGGAAGCGGAGCAGTGCTGGAGGTCTCGCAGCCGTCCTCCCTGGTGTGCCACATCGGTGACTGAATCGCTGCGAATGACTGTGAGAGGTGCTGAGTAAAGAGTGCCTAATTAGGGACCAGGAGATGGTTAATGATTACACGGCATCATTACTGAAGATGTGAAGTTTAAAAACTAATTTATAAGGGGAAGGGGTTTCTTCTTGGCAGCCTTATGTGCATATAGAAATACTTACATATTCACACACCTCTCTTCTGATATCATCTTTTCTTCATGAAAAAGAGGGCATGATCAGCCGCCTTTGTGGTGCTTGGTATTTTTAAGTGCTTGCAGTGCCATCAGCTGGATTGTTCCTCCTGGAGATGGTGTGTGTGAGGGTTTGCCTCCCCAGCTCAGTCCTGCCCTGCTGTCCTCTCCTTCTGCCTCTCCTGCATTTCGAGGGTCTTCCTCAGTTTCCTTCCCATATCTGGCAGAGTCTCCTCTAGGCTTTGCCCAGGAGCATCTTCTTATTTCTTTCTGGGTAATTTCAACCACAAACATTAGTTCAGCCATATCCTTCATACAGTTGATTAACAGATTCACCTCTTCTCTGTAGTACTTAAATCTCCTTTGGCCTGCCTAAATTTTTGCTCTGGATTTTTTTTTTGCTTTTTTAATAAAATATTACAGGCAACTCAGGCTTAATATAACTGAAGCAGAGCTCTTATCTTCCTGTCACTCCTCAGATCTTTTACCTTCTTTTTTCAAGCGTTATAGAAATTGCCACCCTCCTGATTCTTACCAATACTCATAGCCTCAGCATTGTCTTCAAGCAAGCCTTTGTAAAGCCTCACATCAGAGTTGTAACCAGGGACTTGTAAGTTGATGGGTTCACCTGGTGTGGCTAAAAAAGCCTCATGCCCAGGTAATTGCCTGGCACTCCTGCAGAGGTTGTTGTCTCCGCATGAGGAGTGACTGTTGAACAGGACACATCTCTGCTCCTCAGCTAGTGCAGTTGCACATGATGGAGGGCAAATGCACATCCCAGCTGAGAGAGAGGCAGAGGAAACGGCAGTCTCCGTTTCAGCCCATCGTCCTAAATCCGCTTGAACACATCAGTGTCCTGAGTCTTGCTGATTCTGCCTGCATCTGTCCCATCTTCAGGACACAGCCTTCCCCCTTCCCTTTCCTTTCTGCAAGCCTCAAAGTCTTCTCTCTTCTGCCACTGATAAAGTCTTGCCACACTTGTACTTATTCCAAATTTATGTTGTTGTACCTTTCTGCCCTCTGTCCCTACTGTCATGTTTTGCATCTTTTTCACTAATTTTATTTTTCTCTATGAAATTAAAAATCAGCTTCTTCACTTTGAAGGCTCCTTACAAACTAACCACTCCCTACCACCCATCAGTCAGGTTTGAAAGATGGATCCATTGTGGATCATCCTGCAATCAACTCCAACTTCTACTGCCCACTTTTTATAGTGGGGGTGGGGGACTTCTCATAGGTGTCTGTAAAACCACCCTTGGTGTCTTTCAAATCTGTTACTTTAAACTCAGCTTTGCTTTCTGGTCTTAAAAAAAACCAACACCCCCCCCCCCCCCCCCCCGCCGAGCACAACTCCAAGCCCCACCCTGAGTGGTATTCTCTCCTTTCATGTACATGTGGTCTGTCTGCACCTGCCTCTTGTCTCGTAGTTTGCAATTTAAACGGAAAATCTTACACTATGTGCAAACCTAGTCTTGATACATCTCGTCACTGCTAAAATAGCACAGATGAAAATAAGTTATGTTTTGGCTTTGACTTGTTTTAGAGTCTTGGATAGGAGTGCTAGATCTGACCTGCTGGCTGAGATCCACCTTGTAGAGATGTCCCTAATTCACTAAAGTTTAACCCAAGATGCTCCATAATTTCAGGTGTTCTGGATTTAAAGCTCCAGAATTAACCCTTTGCATTTCTATCATTGAACGTCCCAACACCTACAAAGCTATAGTCTGTCTTTATGGAAGAGCAAAGCTTTGCTTTGGCTTCCTGGTCATCTTGTAATGCCAAGATGAGGAGTTGACCGTGGTGACAGCAATCTGACAGGGTCATTATCAAAGTAATAGGCGCAGGGAGAGCTGGATATAGACTGGAGATACATGATTACTTATTCCTTCAAGAACAGCAAATGTGTTTTTAAAGGCAGTGAAGAAACCCTTGTTTTAATTTGCATTAATTTGTGGTTCTCTTCTGTGCACATTCCCTGGGTCAGGCTGCATGTGAGAAAACAAGGTTTGCAACCCATTTTCAGTTTCCACTGGTGTTAAGCTAATATTTATTTTTAGTAAACTGTATCTTGAAGTGTGCTTTTAATAATCCATTTGCAAAGCCTAGCACAATGACTTCATTATGGTTTTCTTCTTTTGAACTTTATTAACAAATGTAAAGAATCAGTGTAACTAGTTACACTGTGTTTCATTGATAATTGTCAAAAGTATGGGACCACCTCAAAAAGCAGTAAGGCTTGTAAGCATTCATCTCATAATTAATATTTTCTCCCTGTGCTGCTAGTAACCATCCAGCTTTGGCAAAACCGTGCAGGTAATCTTTCAGAACTAGGGCTTTTCTGCTGCACCACGCGTGCGTCCCTGGGGCAGGGCTTACCTTGTGTTCCCGCACCTGCACATGGTTTCCTTTTCTTCCTTCTCAACAATCCTTCCTTTTAAATGCTTATACAGTGAGGCTACCTGCCAGATAAAGCACTGTCTGTCAGCCTCTTTTGATAATGTAATAATTTTGAAACCCTTTTCTCCCTTCGTAGTGTGGTGTTTTGTCCTGTCCACTCTTTCCACTGTCACTAGCCTGTGGACAGGTCGCCTCTGTCACCACCCCCAGACCTCTCCTCTCCTCCTCCCCAGGTGGACAGGGATTTGTTGTTCCTACCTGCTACTGCATGTCAGTCCCCGGGATCTGTTTTGAAGTTGTCTTTTCTAATTCTTTCAATTCTGAATGTCACTTATTTCACATGCTCTAAGAAGTTTATCTTAAATACCTTGCAGTTAGTTTTCCATCTGAAATGAGTTTTGGCAGTGTTCTGATAGGTGCCTATCGAGATCTTTTCAACTGGAAAAAATGTATTTTAAAAAAAATTAAATCCGGTCATTTCTTGCAGCATTTAAGAAATCCCAAGCCTTTAAGATTATGTCTAATGTTTGCAGAGCATGAACGCTTCTGGTGAAAACCCCTAACAGGCTTTGGGATGCATTTTGCTAAGCTGAGAACATCCAGTGCTGCCTTTTATATAGCGTGTGGAAGTTGCTCAGGCCTTGAGATCCAGGAGACCAGGGACACCTAACGTGTATGGAGGGAGAAGTGTGCTACCTTTGGGGCAATATTCGGCTTTCTCAAACAGGCCTCTGAAAAGGATGCGCGTAGGAGTGGGACACTGAAGGCAGAGCGGTTCAGACTGCTTCACATCATTGCTGTTCATGTTAACATCTCCTTCACCTTGGCTTACTAAAGGTTTCAGATGATCCAGCCTACGTGCTTGTGGCTCAGGGGAACAAGTGGTACATTATCACCTTTGCTGCTCTCTTGGCAGGGCTCATGGTACTAGGGACAGGTTGTGTTCAGGGTTCAAACCCAGTGCTGAGTGAAATGGTTCAAACAGCATCTATTATTGGGCACAGACTGAAAACAGAGGTCTATCCAATCTTTAAAACCATGTGAGTGAGCAGATGCTGTTCTTTGTGACCCCCAGTGTGAAACCTGGAAAGCTGTATGAGGGTCCATGTGCGTCTTTAGATTTGTAGCCCTTTGACACAGAGGCTGTTTTCAGACAGGCATGATTTTGCTCTTGTGGCTTTTGTCACAAGATACCAGTTTGTGTAGTCCTGGCATATTGTTACAACTCCTGCTTGTCAGGGGGAAGTTGTGTTACGTTGTGGAATGGGAAACTTGCAAAGCCCCTGAACACGCTTTCATATTTCAGCCTTCTTTCAAATACTTATTTGTTTGCAATTTTTATTTCAGGCAATTACTTCACTTTGCCCTTGTTAGGTGACTGATAAGTCGGGTTGTGGCAGAGGAGGAGTCTGGGTCAGACTCTGAGTTGATAGAGTCTTGCATGGTTGCTGTGAAATCGGGAGGACTTTTGCCTGTTTTGCCTGCTGAAACTCTGGGTTTGTGAGTTTCACTCAATTCTTTTACAAAAAAAAAAAAAAGTTTGAAACCCTACTGCAAGGGCCCCAGCTGTATTGTACCAGTATTGCTGGTAGCAAAGGGTGAAGATGTCAAAATGTGTAGTAGTTTTAACAAGGGGATGGGAGAAGGCTGGAGTCCAGGTCCAGCCCAGTGAGAACAAAAACTTTAAGCGGATGATTTACTTTATTTTTAGCCAGCCAAGCAAGGACAGCAATGTATCTCACCAGCTTGTGTTGGTAAAGTGTCCCTTTCCTTGTCTAAGTCAATTTGTGGTGGGCTGACCCTGGCTGGATGCCAGGCGCCCACCAAAGCAGCTCTATCACTCCCCTCTTCAGCTGGACAGGGGGGAGAAAATACAATGAAAGGCTTGTGGGTCGAGATAAGGACAGGGAGAGATCACTCACCAATTACTGGGCAAAACAGACTCAACTTGGGGAAAATTAATTTAATTTATTACCAATCAAATCAGAGTAGGATAATGAGAAAAAAAACCCTAAATCTTAAGACACCTTCCCCCCACCCCTCCCTTCTTCGCAGGCTCAACTCCACTCCCCATTTTCTCTCCCTTCTCCCCTCCAGCAGCGCAGGGGGATGGGGAATGGGGGTTGGGGTCAGTTCATCACACCTTGTCTCTGCCACTCCTTCCTCCTCCGGGGGAGGACTCCTCACTCTTCCCCTGCTCCAGCATGAGGTCCCTCCCACGGGAGACAGTTCTCCATGAACTTCTCCAACGTGGGTCCTTCCCATGGGCTGCAGTTCTTCACGAACTGCTCCGGCATGGGTCCCTTCCATGGGCTGCAGTCTTTCAGGCACAGACTGCTCCAGCGTGGGTCCCTCGTGGGGCCACAGGTCCTGCCAGGAGCCTGCTCCAGCACGGGCTTCCCATGGGGTCACATCTTCTGATTGTGACCTTCGGGCATCTACCTGCTCCGCTGTGGTGTCCTCCACAGGCTGCAGGTGAGTATCTGCTCACCGTGGAGCTCCCTGGACTGCAGGGGGACAGCCTGCCTCACCATGGTCTTCCCCATGGGCTGCAGGGGAATCTCTGCTCTGGCGCCTGGAGCATCTCCTCCCCTCCTTCTTCACTGACCTGGGGGTCTGCAGGGCTGTTTCTCTTACATGTTCTTACTCCTGTCTCCAGCTGCGGTTGCACAGGTTTTTTTTTTTTTCCTCTTAAATATGTTATCCCAGAGGCACTACCACTGTCAGTGATTGGCTTGGCCTTGGCCAGCAGTGGGTCCATCTTGGAGCCGGCTGGCATTGGCTCCATTAGACATAGGGGAAGCTTCTAGCAGCTTTTCACAGATGCCACCCCTGTAGCCCCCCCTGCTACCAAAACTTTGCCACGCAGACCCCAATACACCGGTCTTAGGTGTTTGTGTTGCCATCTGAAGCTGCATGGTGTATCCTTCTTTTGGAGTGGACATGCTGCCCTGAAGTTGTTGAGCAAAGGCCTTTGTATTTGACCCATTGCTTTGTAACTTCTCCAAGTATTTGTAAGATGCAAATTTTTAAAAGTTTTACTTTTTAAAAATTAAGACCTTTTCTGGTCCTTACACCTGAGCATGTTCATCATGCAGGAGTCACTGCTGTGTAAGAGCATTTGGGAGAAAGAAGGGGGTCTCCTCCCCATTTGCATTATCTGTCTATGGAAGCTGATCCTGGGGTGGTTTGTTCCATTCCCGTAGAGCATGGTTGCCCTGTGTTTCAGCTGTCTGCATGGGGGGGCACTTGTCCTGCAGGCATTGGTCAGGACACATGGGTTTGACCCATTCTCACATAGCGGTGCCAGACTGTCACAGCAATTAAGCGCTCCTCTAACATAGTTCCCGTGGCGTCAGGCAGGACTCTATGGCTCCGTAATGCTCCTCCAGCAGATGCTCTGGACATACGCGGTGTTGTTATCAGAGCCTGTTTTGAAAGCTGTGGGCAGTTTTGGTGACTCCATTACCACATTTTAAAAAGGCGCGATGTTCTATGGAGAGGTGCGGCAGCTATTATCACAGCCAAGTTATCCAGTAGAATTAGAGCACTGAGATATACAAACAGGTTAACATGGGTGTGCCTTTGCGCTGCACAAGTTTGTTTTGGTGAGTGACTACTAGCAAAAAGTTTGAGCTACAAAATTCAGATCTGGATGCAAAAATGGCATGAATTGAATGTATATTCACTGGTAGCTTCTTCTCTTTCACCCCTAAAAACTATCAAAGAGGTGTTGAAAAAAACAAGACTGGAAATGAGCAGAAAAAGAGTTTTTTCATATTTTTCTATGGATCTCTTGACTCTAAATTATCTCAAACAATTGATTATATCCCTCAATATATGTCTTGCTTCAGAAATGACTGTGACTTCATGTCAGGAATGGGAGTTTTTACACTGGATGTTTATTTTTAGTTAGTCTACCTAGAAAAAGGGATATAGCAGAAGCAGAGAGGCAGCCAGGAGATGCACAATGAGGAGATCCAGCGGCCTGAAAAATTGCTGCCAAAAGAGAGGCTGGGATGGTTTGCTTTGACCATCTGTCAACGGTCTTGTCCCTGCAGACCAGCATGACCCACCTGGGGAGTTGGAGCAGAGCAAGGTTAAGTCGGCCACTTTTGCTGGCTCTGGCTCATAACCATTTGTGATGGTGAACAGCTTCATGTTTGCAGTGATAAAGGAAATACTTCTTTGCAAAATACCATTAAGCCTGAGGAACTCAGCAGCAAGGTATCACTAAAGCTGAGGGCTTAACAGGGTTCCAGAGGGGTGGTAACAGAGCACATATCTGGTTTGGAAAAAAGCTAGTGATACTGGAAGGGATTCAACCTCCCGTTCTTTGGGGCATAAGACAGCCTCTAATTAAACAGGTCTTAGGAGGTGACCTCAGAAGGTTCTCCCAGCGGGGCTGCTGCAGCTTATGTTGTCTTCTGACCCTCCAGTCTGGGCTGTGGGGAGAGGCAGGGTGCACTGCCCCGGGGCAGTAGCGTGCCCGAAGGGAAAAGGTCAGGCTGATGTGAGCTGCTGCATCCTGACCTTCCCCGTGTCAAGCTCCCCCTTCCATGCAGTCTGTTCCTCCTGACGGTTTCCCTCTCCGACCTGCCTGCTCAGGTGAACCTCTACTTTTTCTTGGTACTCCGCACCTTATTTCTCCTTCTCCATGTGTGAGGAACAGGAGAAGGAAGATGACTTATATTCCACATAATTTTTAGCATCAAATAACTCCCAGTTGGTTCATCTCTCCCTTAAAGCATTAATGAAAGTGTTTAGAGGTAACAACCTTGTTTGTCTGGCCTCCCTGCTCTGTTCTGAAGGGATAGCACTGTTGCTGAAAACGGGAGAAAAAAACAGCAAAGAGATGAGGGGAGAAGGCTGGAGTGACTGATGCTGAAGTTGAATTAAAATGTTCTCATCAGAAGCCAGGATTTTAAGTTGTGTTGGTAGTTATTCAAGCTCACCCTGATGATGTGCCATTACACAGCTACAACCTAAAGTTACCCCAAAGTCTGGGAGGAATAGGGTCCAGGCTTTTTATTACAAAGCCAAGAGTTACATTAGAGGTGTAAGCATTATTTTATAGCAGCTATATAAAGACATAACTGTCAGCAATTAATTTGGATGAAGAATGTAAGTGATTAGTTTTGTATAGTTTGCGTGTTTGAGGAATAGAGTTTTTAATCATACTGTTTAGTCATGCATCTTTACAGCACAAACTGGCACATTTTTAAGGTCATATTTGCTTTTGTTGCATCCCTGAGTCTATCACGGAATAGTCCTTTATTCTGTTGATACTCTGTTTCCAAATCTACCAGTATCTCTTCCCAAACATATGTGCATAATGTAGTGTGTATGTGCACACAAGGAAAAGGAAGCAGATGACTTGTGTTCAGTATAATGATTGTTTTGTGCTTGAACTGCTGCAGGCTCCTTGTTGAAAAGAAACTCATGCATCCATACATTCATGAACAAAGCTGCTGTTGTGACTGTGTTGATCGTGCGTTGACTCTTTTGTGTAGGGCCTTGGTTAGCAAAAGATGTCGTCTCCTCCCTGCTTCATAGCCTCTCTCCCTCTTTGCTTTCCTCACTGTAATCACAACATGCTGATCAATGCCTCCGTGACAAGTGGGATCTCAGCTGAGGTTCCCATCAGTAAAGAAGAGAGAATGGATGGTGGTTAGTGGAGGAGTCTAGGTGGGTTATTGCTGAGTGGTGCTTGAGTATAAATTAGCAATGTATGTGTCTGATCTGGCGCTTAGCGCAGGTGGATAGGACAGCATCCAAAGACACATGGAGGCAAGGATCAATGGAGTTGCTGTTGCAAAGGAGGAGTCAGAGAAATGGTCAACTTGTGTGGGAGTCCTCTGGAAGTGGCAAATTTTTCCCTAAGTGTGACAGCTTTGATATAGCAACTTCACACGTGCTTTGCTCCAGTTTTGGAACCAATCTTGCCTTCTCCTCTGATGTGTGGTCTCAAGATGGTCTGTGACTTCAGTGCTGAGCTGTGGTCTCCATGTCGTGCTCTGTACTATCAGACTGTCCAGATGGGAGCCTTCAGTATCCTCATAGCCTTTTATTGTTCAAGATGCTCTAAAAACCCTTAGTGATTTACAGAGTGGGGATTTGACTAACTTTTATTTTGATCCATAGTTCCTCTCTGAAGTGCCCCTGCTTTTTTTTGCATTGAAAGCTTTTTACTTATTACTCACAGCAGATTTGAAGCCCTTTTTTCCCCATTCTGCTTTCAGATTCCATAGGTGGGTCGTTTTCGGCTTCCTCCCACCGATGCCACCACAAGCAGAAGCACTGTCTCCCCATCCCACAGTGTGGAGCTCTGTCCATCAGCCCTCTGCTTTTCCATCCTCACACGAAGGGATCCCAGATCATCATGGACACGACACAGAAGGCAGTGAAGCGCCAGGCTAGTTTCTGCAATGCCATTACCTTCAGCAACAGGCCCATTGTTATTTATGAACAAGTCAGGCTTAAGGTGAGTAAACGATACCTTCCCTTATTGCCATGGGAGCTGCTGTGAATGAATGTTGGGGTGTACCAGGCTTTGGTGCTTGTATGAGATCTTTAGCCCTTCCTTGAAAAGCACAGTACTGAGATCTTGTCCTTAAAGATCCACGATCTTTGTTGGTACTTCTGCTTTAGTCACTGTAGTTCTTGGAACCATTGGTACAGACCGGTGTAGAAACTGGGAACAAAAGGGAAATCCACACTCCAAAAGAGCTTATATTGATGTTAGACAAGGGATAACAGATTAAGCTGAGATTGCTTGGAAAACAGCAAGAAAAAAGGGCTGTATTGATCAGTCCAAAAGGCAGCAGCCTCAGTGTCTCTCTAGGCAATGTGTCCTCGAGGCTTGGCATGCATCCTGCAAAGGATTTTTACTGGGTGGGCTGAGGGAAGATGAGGAGTTAGTTAACACGTTCACACGTCCACAACGAGCACTTTTCTTCCTGTAAACAAAGCAGCAATGAGGACTGGTCTCATGGAGGTCGGAGTCAGCCTCTCCACAGCCAACAGATAAGAGGTGAAAAGGACCTGGAAGTGAAGGTGCTTGCTTGTGTGCTTGGCAGGGAAGAAATATGGGTAGGATGAAAGGAGCAGTCAGTGCAGTCACAGTTGCCATCTAAGAAAATGATCTTTCTGGCAGTCTGCTGACTGCTTTGTTGAATCAGCCGCCTGATAGCATTAAGGTCAGAGGAGAGAACATTGCAGGCATCACATTTTTCTTGCTGGCAGAGGCTGATTTCACTTCCTTTGTGTTTGTGGTAGCCCGAAGGATGGAGTTGGTACCCCTTGTGCTGCAGCTGGCATGGGAAGTTCAGCTCCTCTAAGACAGTCACATGCCTCCATGTGCACTGGGAGCTGCATCCTGATGAAGAAATTAATCAGTCCCCTTAGGAACTGAAGCACTTTTTAGGCTCTCAGTACCTCGAAGGAGCTTGGGGCCCTTCAAATTTCATCCACAGGTATTTTCTGATCTTTATGCCCTCTAGTTTGTGGGACTGCATTTTTCTGTTCTTAGCTGATTTCACACCTTTCATTGGCACAAAGTAGGTCATCTTCTTTGGCAACTTTAGTTCATGGCACACATGAAAGATCTGCCTGCAAATCCTTCATTTACGCACAAGGAGTTTTCCAGGAGGTTTATCTGCATATAGCTGCTGAGTCTGAATGATCCTGCTGTTGCTCATTGCTACAGGTTCTAGACTGGGACCTACAGCAACGTATCAGCCTTCCCTGCCTCTTCCCTTACAGCCAGCAAAGGAGCAAGAAATGAGGAGGATGCTTCCTTTTGAAAATACAGAGAGATTTCAGTGATTGCAGGCTCAGGTCCATACGTAGAAAGTCCCTCTTACAAGTTCGTTATGTTTCCTGTGGAGCTCTTACTGCTTCCATTCAGGCTAGAAACCCAGCAGGACTCACTCATGTTGCCTAATGGGATTTTTTTCCACATTGGCCAGCAGTTTGGACAAACAACTGCGAAAAATGATTTGGGAGGAGATGAAAGCAGCATTTCATTTCTGAAAACACCATCAAAGATTTGAGTGGGTTTAGTGGTTTAGGCAAAGGTTCTGGGTTATTTCTTCCTCATTCTGAAACAATGTAGCTATCTCTGGAAATTCACACTTGTTTATCACTGTATAGTTTAGGATTTTAGCTTGCATAACATGTGTGAAGAATATGCATGCAAATCTGCACAAGGGATTTACAAGCAGAGCTCCTGCTGAGTGCAGTGGCAAGGTCTCATGGGAGTAATCAACAGGCTTCAGCAGAACTTGTACTCTAGGGATGGATGGAAATGTGAAAACATCTTTGCTTTTCTGGTAAGTCCATCCTGCAGTTGCCTTGTTGTTGTGTGTGCCTGTGGAAAATGGCGTCTTAAACCTTCTTACCAGCTAAAGACTAACCATGAACCGAATCATTCAGGTCCTATAAACTCCCTTTGGAAAACTAGAGGTAAGAAGTCAGGAGATTTCGTTCTGTTTATTAGGTATTGTATCTCGGGTTTTATTCTGAGATTTCTTTGCAGCTTTGGGAATGCCATCAAGCAGCCAGATTTCCTCTTTATTTGCCTCCGAGATATATGTCCCGGTATGGTTTCTTCCATGTCATTCAGGACACTGCTCAGGAGTGGAGTGAGGTTGTCAAGGGTGACACAAGGCAGTAGGCAGTAAAGAGCAGGAGCCTGAATCTGTGGAAGCAGCCATGGCTTAGCAGTTTGGATGTAGATCATTGTATCTTCTCCTCCCCTTCTGGTACCCAGCAGACCTCCCAAGCTTTTCTGCTGACAGTGGCTGCTGAAGAGAGAATTTGGTCCATCATGAACCATTGCCTTTTTTAGCAAAACCGTGTACCCTTTGTCCAGCTGTGTCTAATTCTTGGCAGGCTTTATACTAGATTTTAATTTGGATATTAGTTTGCCTGTGGTCGGACTGTATTGAGAACTGTTTAGAGGTGCTGATTAATACATGGAACATGTGCAGCCTTGATTACCATATGAATATTTGCTTCATGCGGCCTGTGATTGCTGTGAAGTATTGGCAAGAGACTGTGAAAGAGCAAATTGTACAAATAACAATGAGGCCATATTTATCTCAGACCGAAAAGCTTTTAGGGCTTGCAGTAAATTTGCTGCCATAAATAATCCAGGCTTCTTGGAGTGTGCTTATATTCCCCGTTTTGTCATGTGCATGCCCCATCCACCCTCCTTCCACTGGGGACATGCATGATCCCATCCCATCCTGGCCAGGCATATAAAAGAGCAAATCTGCTGCAGTCCTTTTTAGTGCCACCCGAGTACCCATCCTGCAAGCAGGAGCTTCCCATAGTTCCTGGGACTGAGGTCAGTGCTCAAGTACTTCATTTAAACAGTTTAGATGGTTGGCTCGACTGAGTAGGTCTAAAGAGCAACACTCACTTAACTGAGGAACTGTCTGTTGATTACTTTTTTTTGAAGCTCTGAATTATTTTCTCAGATACTTCAATCATAAACCAGAAATCTCTAGGCTTTGAACAATGTCTCTGTTGTGAGATTGTTGTGCCCCTGAGGACACATGTTCCAGATTTGCCTTGGAGAGGGACATGCGAAAGAAAAATGCAATATTTACAAATGTGATTAGAAGAGAATTCAGAAGTCCAAAGAAAACATCTTGGAGAATCCCTTGGTGAAAATCCTGTGCTTCCAAGCTGGGACACAAGGTGCTGCTGCCAGGCTTTTGAGGACAAAGTCCTGCAGTCCTGGACAGTTCAGTCTCTGGCATTGCCACTCATCTGAGCCATTAGCACTTTGGCAGAGCAAGAAATTACAGTGAGGTAGCAAGTTTTGTGTGACATCTGGTAGGTGGTACCTGTCCATGTTTCTGCTCCTGTCCTGCAGCCAAGAGTGAAATTGCTTGAGGCTGCCAGGGCTTTGATGGAAGAGGGCTATCTCAAGTGCTCTCATGTTTGCTGCAGGTTCAGTGCATGAACAGAAACACCCGTTATGTGTCAGATGGCATGCAGGAACTGTCCTGGCCCCACATCAGGGTTGGATCCAGCATCCTTAGGTCTTTCATTTCTCAGTCTGGCTGCTGACAGGCTGAATCCCTTTGAGAGGAACAATTTCCAGAGGGTTCATAATCCAACAAAAAGAGGGAAAAAATTCTCCAAGGGCATCATCTCCATCTGGGGACCATACTAACCTTGGAAGACTCCCTGCTTCCATGGGAAGAAAGAGACCTTGTAACTGGGTGGTGTTTTGGATGTGCTGCACATGTTTAGGACCCACTGCCTGTTCCCCTCAGATCCTCTTCAGTCCAGGGCTCAGTTCATGTGAGAAGAAGCTGATGACTCTGGAGGCATCTGTGATCCTTTGTCCTGCTGTCTCTCAGGTGCAGACGGGTGGATATGACACACGCACCATCCCCAAAACTATAGCAGATCTTCCTGACCCCAGACACACTGAGTAACCACATACTGACAGGTGGGGTGTAGATGGGCACAACATATCTTGAAAATCACCACTCACAGCTGAAATAAATACGTTTTCCCCAATCATAACACAACATCTATCATTGCCTCCTAATTGTGTACTTAATACAGTTAAATACTTTAAATTGTGCTTCCCCCCCCCGCCCAAGTTCTCTGCTGCAAGGCTGTGATTTCATCTAATCTGACAAGCTAAACAAGGGTAAGACTGTCTTCTTCTTGGCTGGGAAACCCAGAAAACCCTATGGTGATGACTGTGATTCTGGAGCCAATGCTTTTCCCCGAGGTCATGAGAGACCCCATCATCCGAGCACCACAGGGGAAGAGCTCTGCTGCTGCAGGTGCTGAGATAAAAGCTCTTATGGCCGTTTTTGGCGCATTTTGCGAGAGGATGATTCTTAGGCCAAAAGGAATTACCCTAGAAATAGAAGTGAGTCATCGTGCAGCTGTAATTACATTTCACCTCTCTGCATAGACTTAATTTGATTTTTTTTTTTTTAAATATGTGCATTGTATCCTAACTGTGCAGCTGAAAAGGGTACAGCAGTATTTGTTGGGTAAAATGTTCCCTAAATCTAGTGGGGTCATCTGCATGATGGCCATTGGTGCTCGATGGCATAGAGCCTGTAGTGTGTAAGTAGATGCTGAAGTGCCAATCGCTGTTATTGCTGCTGTTATCTTTGCAGATCACTAAAAAGCAGTGTTGCTGGAGTGGGGCTCTTCGACTCGGGTTTACTTCCAAGGATCCATCGAGGATTAACCCTGACACTCTGCCGAAGTACGCGTGCCCCGACTTGGTTTCCCAGAGCGGTTTTTGGGCCAAGGCTCTGCCAGAAGAGTTTGCAAATGAGGGAAACATCATAGCCTTCTGGGTGGACAAGAAGGGACGGGTTTTCTATCGGGTGAACGACTCTGCTGCGATGCTCTTCTTCAGCGGGGTGAGGACGGCAGAACCCCTCTGGGCTTTGATCGACGTCTACGGACTCACCCGCGGAGTGCAGCTCTTAGGTGAGTACCTGGCTCCAAACATGCAGGGATGATGCTGTGCCATCCCCAGCGAAGGGCCAGCCCGATGCTGCCTGTTCTCTCACTGTGCTGGGACAAGCACAGGGAAATGGCCGTTGTTCCTCCCCAGAGCATCTCACGACCTCAGCCTGGATCAGTCGGTGTTTGAAACTTAGCACGTAAATAAAACATGAGTGGGAGGTGGGAAACAACCGCTACAGTATAGCACTAGAAGCCATCTGTAAGTAAGTGGATTTCTGCTCAGAGGTGTTGCTCTACCAGAGCATAGACTGGAGCGTGGCATATACCTTGTAAAACTTTCTTTTTACCTCATCTGCTGTTTTTCCCATGCCGAAATGGGGAAATGCATTTCATGTGTTATGGATAAATCCTTCCTGGATGGCACTTTTATGATTTTCTGGCTGGTTTAATGGGCAGATTTGAAACATGGGTATCTTCCAAATTACCTGGGAGAAGCTGCAGCTGGTTTTGCCAGGATGTTGCTTTTGCAGAGGAGTTTGATTTGTCCTCTGGAGCCTGAAGTTTGGATATACAGTTGGGGTTGGAGGACGAGGAGTGCTGAGTGCCTGTGTCTTCTGCCATCCTCTGCTGAAAGGGAGATAGTTTGGCATTCATGAGGACTCTAATCTAGCCTCAAGTATGCAGGCTGTCAAGGTTTGGGCTATTTGAGTTTATACATCTTAGAAGAACTGAAAAGAGTCTCCAAGGACCCACCTTAAGGGGCAGCTAGGTTGCTGGGGGACCAGAGGTGTCAGCATGCAGCCTTAGAGTTGGCTTTGCATTGTCACTGGGGGGCAAATCAGAGCATTTCTCCACATAACAGCAGTTTCATGGGTCTTGTTTTCACCATGGAAAAGGTTAGATGGTACCTGGTGACCATCATCAGCTGGAGTTCCTTTGGAAGATGAGATGATCTTGCTAGGCTGAGAGAGATCCTGGCTTTTTCCTGTCATGCAGCCTGGTAATCTCTGCTAAAATGACATCTTCATGCCTTATGTCAAAAACTTTAATGAAACTTCTTTCTGACAGTTCTGCCTCCTTTCTGCACTGCTTTCTGTATTAAAAAATATGGTGGCAGGACTGCCCGTAGCAACCTACACAGCAGGGAAGAGGGATCTGGGTTCAGGAGGTGAAGAAATGGGAAATACTGCAAAAACTACTGGCCCAAGATTGCACAAGGCAGATGAATTAAAGAATTTCTCGGCAGCTTTTTGCTCTGTTTTAGGAGCAGAAAGATTTATCTTTGTTGTGAATCAGCTTGAATCGGAGCCACTAGGCAACTGTTCATATGCCAAGGTGATGATATTTGAATTTGGATCTAGAATTTGGGCAAATGTCATGCCAAGGATTCAGTTGGGAAGAGCTTACAAGTGACTCCAAGTCCTCTGGCCGTTCTTGCGAGATTTGGCACCTCAGGACTCCTCTGCCTGATTAATGAGGGCCCATAACTCTGGATTATGTGTTTCCTTTTAAAACACCTAAGAAATCATTTCCTATCCGTAATCTGCTCCTGCGTTGTCCTAGCATCTTCCACATCCCCTTTCACAAGGAAAATGTGACTCTTGCCAGCGACTGACTTACCTCTAGTCTAACAGGCTCCGAACTCTCTGGTGGGTATAAAGTCCCTGAATGAAACAGTCAGCTTCTGAGTTTACACAGTTGGCATGGAACTCAGATACATATTTATAGCTCATTCCAGCAGCCTTCAGCAGGCTTTAAGCCTAGCAACTGTGCCGAAAAGTCTTCAACTTGAGTCCTCTCTATCTCCATTCATTATTACACAGCACTAAAAGTCAGAGCAGGGAAATCATCAGCTATGTTGCCTCTGGATCCTATAGACATACCCACTGCAATGCTCTGCATGCCTGTTTTAGTGTAGCAGACCACACATATAGTATAGGACAACTTGCCAAAAACTCCTGGGACTTGACAAATGAATTTCATAGCTTAGCTACAAACATATGGTCGAATTCAGCCTGGTATGGCATGCAGGGCATCTGATGGAGGCTGGGGATGCTGGAGTGGTATGTTGAACAGAAGAGCCTAGCATTTCAGATTCCAGTTCAGTGATTTATTCCCCCTTCAAACTCCAAACATGTTCCTTGTTCTTGAGCCTCACCATTTTCCCAATGCCTGTAGGGTTGCAGGGTCATACTGCACCTCTGCACTGCCTCCATTTGCTTTTATGTGTATTTCACCCAAGAATCTGACAAAAAGCTTTATCGTTTCTGGTGGCTGTCTTTCTGTTTATCACAGAATTATTCCCTCCCCACTCCAAATAATGTAATTTCATGACCAAAATCAGACTTGCCCGAAGGAAAGACGTGCAGCGGTAAGTCTTGCGTCACTGCAGGATCCCAGCTCTGCAGGGGAATGCACAGTGTGCATTTATGTCCCCAAAAGTCACAACTTCCAAAACTTCACCTTCTTGTTTTGCTTATCTGCATTATGGTAGCAGTTCCAGCCAAAATAAGGAACCTGGTAAAGCAGGGCAATGACCAAGTCTAGTGACACTGTTCCTGTCTTACAGATTTAATAAAGAGAGACTTGAACAAAATGGGGCCCAAAGGCTGGGAGAGTTAAATAATTTGCCAGAGGTTATACAGCAGTGTCATCAGATTCAGGGATGCCATCAGCCTTGTTGCCCAGCTCAGTCCTGCCTCCCTCTCTGTCAGCATCGCAGGCATTGCACAACACTCCGGCATCACTAAATTGCGCCTGTGGATGAAAGAGAAACAGCTGGTTTGTACCTTAATTTTTCATTTCCTTCTGCTTATGGCTTTACCCGTAGCATCAGCCTTACTGATAATTACCCACATGTTATTACCGCTGTCAACGCACAGGTTTATGTGGCTGTCGCAGATGTTGCAGGGTTTGACTGCCCTTGCTGTATGTTCAGAAGCAGAGCCCTTCAAGCAGCTTCTTTGCCTGCTTGATTTTGTTCTGAAAAAGGTAAAAAGGGGCTTGCAGGGTCCACTGCATCTCAGCCGAGGGGAGGTCAGAAACTGAGTTTAGACCACATCTTGTCTGTCACTGCTGGAGTGAGTCAAAATGAGAGACTGGCTTAAATCCACCTTGCAGGTGGCTTCAGCGATGAGGTTCGCAGTGCTCACGCTCGGTCACAGGTGGGAGGCTACTCCTTGCTCTCCTTGCTTCTACCCATGTTACAGAGATGAAAAGGCTTAAATTCACCCAGGAATCAGGTCTCCTCTGACCACAAGGTCTCAGCTGGTTTCCTGCCACAATGTAAAGGCCCGCATAGGGGAGGTTGTTGCAATCGACTGGATGCACGCTCTGTGTTTTAGGGCATGAGTTTCGGCGTAGATGCAGGCTTACGTGACCTGTAAACATGCCCTTATACAGTGACTCTCTTGCCAACACACTCAACTTGCAGGCAGGATGGCTTACAGCTCTGCTTCCCTTTTTGGGCAGCTAGTTTTGCACAAGTGCACTTTTACATTCCAGGATAATTTAAAGCAATATTTACTAGAAATGTGGCTTAGCCTTATGTTATCACTTCAACATACACACATGCTCATTCACACTTCAAAAAGAGTCCGAGAAAAATGGAATATAAGCAATCTGCTGCCTCGCTGCTATAATAAAGCATCAAAAAGAAAAGGAAAGGAACAGCTGTTTAAATCCTGGGGTCTTCAGAGCCCTGGAGGAAGTATGGCAGCTCAGGGGAACCAAATGGTGTTGTCTCACATTAGCCTGCTTCTTTCAAGCACTTGGCTAGTGAGCCTGGCATAGAGTAAGAAATGTTCAGTACACTTTCTGTGGACTCACTGCAGGACAGCAAGGGTGGCAACTTTCCTCAGTGATGTGTACATTAAAGCATAATGTGTGTTTTCAGCATTTTCCCGTACCTTTTAGTGGGGAATTCCAGGTTTACCTGTTGTGTGGTGCCTTTTTGAAAATTGCCCCATTTTTATTGGCAGTGTCATTGTAGCACAGGAGTGCAGAATGGTTAAGATTGGAAAGGATCTATGAAGATCATCTAGCCCTACCGTCTAGTGTCTTTTCTTTCAAAGCACAACACGTGCTCTAAAAGTGTGGAAAAATGGGACTGCAAAGAAATGATGATTTCAGCATACCCCTCTACCCACCCTGTATTTCCAGTGGGGTAATGTGAGGAACAGTCTGTTCATTTTCCTTAGTCCCATTCATTAATAGTATGGTCAGCAACCAAACCTCTTTACCGTTTATTACTCTGTTCACGCTCTTCTCCCATCCATCTGTATTTTCATTCATGCAGTATTTCAAAGTAAGTGGTCTTGGTCTTTTACCGGCACAGTCTTGGAAAACCAAGGATAATTTTATTTAGACTGGCACACTGAGAGGCACCTGTTGAAAGCAAAGCTTCACCACCTCTTGTAAATATAAAATATGTGAAAAACTAGTAAGACCTTGCAAAGTGGGAAAATTTTAAATGCATATGTATTAAATGTGCATGTATTAGATTTACCTGAAGTAGAAACAGTATAAATATATACTTCAGTCATAAATACATATACAGATCCTAGTAGAATTAACTGGCAGTGCTATATATTATATCAGATATTTGGGAAATCTTTTCTATCTCCAGATCCCCTTCCTAGCTTCTTATTGCTTCATGTTTGCAAAGTATCAGAAGTCAAAATGTGAACTAATCATGGATGGAAGCGTGCACATCTCGGCACTCAAGCTAGTGTATATTTGACAAGGAAGTTGCACATTTTGTAGGGAAAGAAGGAAACGTTTTTCTTTCTTCACCCCTGTCAGTTCTTAGGTAAATTGAATCTCTAGCTCCAGGGCACCTTTGGAAGAAACATTAAATAAGCCTCAAATGAGGTGGATTTATGGGCAAATTTCAGATGTGAATGGTATAAGACTGATGATAAATCTAATTTATCGTATGCATCTGCAGTTTTACCATGTGGTTATTACTATTTTATTTTCCAAGTGCAAAACTTATTTTCCATTGCCCATGGGGATCCATTTCTGTTGCTATTCTGACACATGCAAATAAGCAGACTGATCTGCCGAGAGTGCTTCGCACTAAACACAATTGGATAATCAAATATGACTGCAGTGTATTTTTATAGTGTATTGTTGAAAGTGGAAGCTATAAACTATTTACTCTCTCTGTGGAAGTCTGTGACTATCTGATGAAAAAGAGTAATATGTGTTTAAACAGAGTCCTACTTAATGAAGGCAAGATATACACGACCTGCAAACAGTCAGTTGTCATTGTTTTTCCACATCTCCTAAGGGGAGAGGGAATTTAAATTGCCCATAAAGTTTTATTGTCTGTAGTTGTTGTCTCTATAGCAGCTGCAGGAAGCCCTCTAATGCGGCTAAAAATGTGAAAACAGTTTAATAAATAACTCATCTCTTGCCATTTTAATTAATCCCTGCTTTGCCTTAGCACCTCTGGAGGGACGTATTTTTCCAGATGTGATGGGTACCTGAAAGTTAGCCCACAGCCCAAAGGCAGCTCCTTGTGCTTGAAGGTCTGTCTGTCCTCCAGGTCTGTCTGTCTGTCTTGCTTGTGATGCTAAGGCTGCCGGACACAGCACTTTCAAGCAAGCCAGAGCTCGTCTTGGCCGTGTGAAGTCAATGCCTTTTTTTCCTTCTCTTTGCGTTTGGTTGTGAACAGCGGCGAATTTGTGCCCGTGAGCCTGGGCTGGCCCGCGGGGGAAGGCAGCATCTCCCCATCCCTGCCCTGCCCTCCTGCTGCCTGCGCTGGCTGCACTGGGGGGTTCAGGCTGTGCAGTTGAATGGCAAATACCAAATAAGTCAGAACAGCCAGATGCCAAGTAAAATAAGGTCTCTGAGGGATCAGCATTTCAGGCTTCACCGGTGTTGAATTACGAAATTGCACAGAGGCTGTGTGCATTACATATATTTTATCAGCATTGCTCGTCGGTGTACCTGTTGCTTTCAGCTGAACAACCTTTGCCTTCGCAGGGCTGCTCGTGGAGCTAAGGCAGTGGTACAGGTGAACGGAAAGGACAAAATCTGGTGCATAATGTGCTATTGGGCACATTATATCCACAAAATATCCACATCAGCGTCAGGAGAGCCTGCAAGTGAACCTGGGTAGGAATAAATTTAAGAGGGATTAGTCTGGCTATTATTGCCTAGACTGAGAAAAATGAAGACTGTATCAAGACAGAATGACCAGTGGAAAAATAAATTCTGTGCTTTATAAAGTTCCTTTTGTTCTGGTAAGCTGAAATATTGTTCCTAACACAGGCAAGAAGGCCTATATAATAATATTTTCCATGTTACCCATAAAAGCCTAAGGAAATACAAAACCTCTGACAATTGTAAGTGGTGTTTACATTATGGGTATGTATACACTGTAGTTCAGATGCTGACACTGCAAAGATAGGGCCCTGTGTTAAAAAAAAGTGATGTCTTCACATTAATTATCTGTTGTGATGATTGATTTGGCTGTTGCTTTAAGAAGGTAAATATTGATGGTTTACACTAAGAAATTTATCTTGCCTTTGCTAAGTGTTGCTATTTTTTAGCAGAAGTGTGGAACCTTTAGTCTGGAAACAGTGATTCCAATTAAAAGGGCTTTCACCTTCTTTTACTTCTACTAAAGGTATAAACTACTGGAGTAATTGAATATATACTGAATTTATTACACAGCTATAGTTATTTACAGAAGTTTCTAGTATAGACAGGGCCTTAGAGAATAATAACACACCACTAATGGAGCAGTGTATTCTTTTGAGAAACATTTTGAAGAATTCCTTATGTTAGCAAAGATTTTGGCATTTTTATTTAAGCCATTAGGATAAGCTATCTATGCTGTTTTTTAAAAAAATACATTCTCTTAACTGATACTTAATGCTACATATAATTGTATTTTCCTTAGTTTGTTTAATGTGATTCCTATTGTAATTCTGTAAGTAATAACTGTCTTTAAAAAGAAAGATGGAGAGAATATATTGGTACAAGGAATTAATCTTTACAGCTTCCTTAATACCTTTCTCCAAAATATTCAGCAAAATAGTTTAAACTGTACAAACCTTGGGCTGTAATGCTGAAAGCTAATTCCTCTTCATTCATAAAGCTATAGCTTGACAAAAAGAGCGCATTTACTCTGGTGTAAGACAGTTGGAGCTGGAGGTAAGTTTTGGATGTGAATTGAGTAGATGATCTGGTAAAAGTATAACAATTGTGCTAATCTTGCAATTCCAGCTGTTCCAGCTGTGGAGGCCATTTCCCCTAAGCCTGTATGACAGATGATGACTAAACATTGCTTGTATGATAAAACTAAACACTGGCTCTGTACAGTATGTCTTTGCTGGCGTGAGATAGCACTTTGTCATTTCAACGTCTAATTCGCATCACAGCTGCTGAATATGCAATTTACTGTACAGAGGATATGATTTTGTTATCCCTGTAGGTGTCTGGGTTATTAAAAAAGTTTGACACCTTGAATAAAATTAAATTAGCTTTTCCATCCATATCAGCAACAGAGCTAAAAGTGAGATTTCTTTGTACTCCAAAGTCTCAATTTTTTTTTCCAAACTGTATAAGCAGGACTGTTGTTCTTGGGCTCAGTCTGGAAATCCTTACTGATAGCCCAACTCTACTCCCAGTTTTACCAGCCTAAACTTGCAGCCACCTCTAGAATCGTTCTGGTTTCACACTGTGAGCAGAATCTAGCCCCAGTTTTTTGCTCATTCATCACTTCTCCTTGGCTAAACACTGAGCAGCAGAAGCTCCTCTAGACCTTGCCTGGCTTGTCCTGAAGAAAAAAACCATTTTGACTCAGGGAACCTGTGTTGATTCAAGCCAGGACCTCTCCTTCCATGTACCCTTGTCCAGGCCAGGAGAAACGAGCCTCTCGGGGTCTGTGTAACTGTAACTGTTCACAAGTGGCTGAAAGAAGGCAAAAATGCAGGTGGTTATCATCTGCTTGTGCAGACTCAGAAGAATTTTTGTGAGCAACTCAGGTCTGCACTTAACCGAAAGCTGCTCTTCCAGCACTGATGGACTGGTGCAGCGATGTCCTGCCCACTCAAGTGTGCAGTGCCGCCTGCCCCAGCATTAAACTCTCACCAACCCATGCTATGAATTTAACTGTTGATAAATCGTGGTGCATTTTTGCATCAAAAAGTTACTGTCCATGTGTGATGCGTAAGAGTGTGTCTGATACCTTCTACCAGTAGCTGCCCTTCGACACCAAGTTTCGTACTAAATCACGATGCTAATACATGGGCTAGAATGACTCGTTTGTTGATTTATGCCAAAGATATTAATTAGTTGGGATTTCATAGGCAGAAAGAGCCTCTCTGTTCATCAGCTGTACGTGACTTTTCTGATGTGTATGAAATGCGGTTCGTGTGACTGTGTGTCTGTACAAACAATACAGTGCAATTTAGGGGGTGTCTAAAGGATGTATTGATGCAAATGAAAGAATTTCTTAAAAAGTAAAATTTTCAGTGATGCTTCCAGGGCAGGCAAATGCAAAGGCATCACTGGTGCTCTGGGGCAGTGGTTAAGGAGAATGGGACCGTGTATGGAGGAGGGATCCCTGTGCTGTCCCACATGTGTGTGCGCTCTTCCCTGCAATCTGCTTCACCCCATGCTGGAGGTAGACCCTGAGGCTGAGTGGGTCCTTGGTCTTGCACCACTCTTCTTCTGTCCTCAGCTTGCTGCAGTCTTGTTCCAAGTCCTGGCCTTAGCTTGGGACACGCACACTGGGTCACTGAAGGTCCACTGAATCCAGTGATCTATCTCTGACAATGACCAGCATCTCTAGGTCCTCCTTGGAAAAAAATTCTGCAAATGCAGGTGTTATTTCCTCCTGTCTTTCATCTTTAGTCATGCTGAGCTACTACTTCTGTTCTCCAAGATACACTACCTGCATTGAATTGACTCCCAATTTTGATGCAGACGTTACATCAGCTCTGCTTATAATGCAGCTGATCCTGCAAGGTGCTGTGCTCAGTGAGATTCTGGGCTCCTCTCTCCTGCTCAGACATTTAGAAAAATCTGCATCTTGCATTATTCTATCACATCACACTCTTTTAATCACATTTTCATTATATGTTCTTCTGACAGTATTACATGTTTCCCCTATGTTGTGGCATTTGGTGAAAATATCATCCCTTGTGCTGACATGTGCTAGGTAAGTGCTTCTCCCTTTCATCATGGGAATTCTAGCAGGGTACTGTTTGCAGAACTCTGCGAAATTTATAAAAAGCATTTCCATGTATATAGGCTAGAACAGTATGTCCAGTCACTTGCAAGTTCTGATTCTCATGCATTAGCATCATTTTGATGTTAAAGGCCTTTACAGAAATATTTCAAAAGAAATTTCCATTCCATCTGATCCTATTAGATTTTCAAATTAAGCTTATTTGGAATTGGTAAATTTTCAGTCTGTAGCTAGGGATAAAAGATTGATAAATCAGATTGCTGGCCACTGAATCGAATATTGTGCTACTGGCTATGGCTGGTGTGTTTAAGAAGATGAAAATCTCATGTGATGTATCTGGCCACCAGTGTGACCCTTCACAGACAATTAATTTTCTTCAGGAAAAAAAAAAAGAAGTTTAATTGCTCTATCTTCTTTTAAGGGGATAAAGACCACTCCAGGGAAAAAGCCTTTAGAATCCAATAATCCTATTCCGGCACTGGTACCATGCCAATAAATACTGCATCACTTGCATGAAAAGATCTGAAGCCTCCAAAATCTTTAATGCAGTGTTCCCTCTTTCTCTGCATGCCCAAGTCCAGAGGACCCCAGCACTTCAGAGCCACGTAAGTGTTTACTTGAACCAGGAGACTGATGACAGTTTGTTCCATGTGTTTCCATAGACATCTGCATTTCCTCCTCATTCTGCAATGGTGTTTTCCTGGTCGATTTTCTTTGCCCTCTTTGCTGTCGGTAGGCAGCAGCCATCACCCTCCTGAGCCTTTTATAGGCATCAGTGGATGTCTCTGTTATCTGTTGTGTGAAAGCATCTTTTTGACAAAAACACCAGCCCTGTTGGTTTCTGCTCCTGTTTCTAGGCCTGGCTGGTTCTAGCTGGACCTGAATCAATGGCTCTGTACACTGGAGTATGCTCACGTCCGAGGTGAGCCTCGGTGTTACCTGTATTTGTCAAGACACTTTTTTATTGCTTCGTTCCTAACACGGTAGAGTCTGCAGATCTTGACTGTAATGCTGCTTGGCCAGGTGGAAGGAAATTGGCCTCATGCTGAAGGGCAGTGCTAGAAACACTTGGAAAGAAAACTGAACTGATGGAGTATTTCACTGCAGAGCTGCAGGGACTGGCAATTTCAACTCAGCCTAATTGGCTCACTCAAAACAAATACATAGATAATTTGGTCTTAGGCCATAATCACTATTATGACTATTTGTATGATGATTTCTAATGCTTCATTTTTGGATGTGAGACCTAAAAGACCAGGTAAGCTCCAAAGAGTCAAAGTAACGATCTAATAGTGAGGCAGAGGGTGCTCAATGTTGGCAGGCTAAGGGATGAAAGCTGATGGAGGAAAAATTCAAGTGGGTAGTAAAATACCATTTTAAAAGTGTGTCGTTTCCAACTGGACAGATTACCCATTCTCAGTTGCTCAGAAAAGAAGGCTGTATAGGCTGCAGGGCCTGAATTCAACAGGATGGTTAACTACTTACCCACCTCTTATGCATATGTAGTTGTATCTGGTATGCCAGAAATCAGGTATATGCTTGAGTAAGTATGTTAATTCACATTCCTAAAGATAGCCATGTGCTTAAGTGCTTTGCTGAATCTTTTTCTTTGCCATCTGCTTGTTAGTGGGTTCTGTGCAGGGCTTGCTAGGTCAAAACCAGTGGTCTGTGGTTAATCAGTAATCAGTGGTTATGCAGGGATTAGGCTCTGTGCTTAATGGTTTTTCTGAGAAGCAAAGAGTCTTTTAGAAGGAGAAGGAGGAGGAGAGAGATGAACATGAGCAGGGGAGGCTGGAACGCACTGCTGAAGTTGGAGGGAGGTAGAGGAGTTGCCTCCCAGCAATGCTTACTTTTCTTGGAAAACATGCTAGTTTCTGTGCAGGAAGGTTTAAGAATGGGTCCAGAAGCAGGAGGGGAGCAGGAAGATGAAAGCATGGAAACAGGGTGAGCTGCTGTCTGAAAGCGATGGAAGAAGGACAGGTTTGGCAAAGAGAGATCAGGTTATATTCATGGGGAAGGCCAGAACAACCCAGTAACCAAGATACCACCCCTTTCTTGCCTGGTTGCTTCACTCACGTAAGGTTCAATTTACACTTGTAAATCACTGGCTCATTTTGACTTTGTGTTGATAATTCATAACCCAAAGGCTTTGGCTTCCTTTTTTTTTCCCTTTATCTGGACAGCACAGGGTGTTAGGTGTGTTTGAACTGTTTTTCATGGGTCACTGTGGATGCCCGGCATGTTCCTTGAAGATAAGTGAGCTCTTTTATCAGGTCAAGTACATACTACTGACACTCTCTCTATCAAAAGGATCATGAAGATACAGGAGAAAAACAACACATGGGGAAATATCTGAGTCTGATGAGTTTCTTATGTCCTGAATTAGATTGGTGCCTTTTTGTTCTGCTCTTGATAACACCTGTTCCTCTTTCTGCAGTGGCTCTTTTTATCCTGTAGTTAACTTATTATAGAAGTCTTCTGCTAATAACAAACATTGACAGATCTGTCAAAGGGGTGTTTCGGATGAAGGTGAGCAGACTGTGTGAGGAGAGAGGAGATACTCTTGTTTGTTAGTGCTTTGCAGGGGGGGTTTCACACTCCTCAGCCTGTGTGGGTGGAATTTGCTGCCAGATAAACTCGTGTCTATTGAGTTGCACTTTAGAGTCTAATCTTCCACTTAGTAGCATCTGTAGCTTGCTTGGCTGAGAAAAAAAACCAAACCTCTTTAAAATATGTACTGAGTGCAGTATTTTCCTGCAGAGGGTTTAGTTACAATGGACAATCTAGAAAATTAATGCAGATTAATTGCAAACATGGCTTTTAAAAAGGACTAGTTATGCTAACCTGAATAATTTCTATGGGCAAGCATTTAGAATTGAAATAGCCTGACTTTGGTTTAGCTAGATTCAGAGTGAGCTCAGGTGACATTTGATTTACTTTAAGAGTTTTGCTGGCACCCACAAAAGTGAGAAAAAGCATCTTAGCCCCTCTCTGAGACAGGCACAAGGGTAAATGGTGGCCACTGGAGAAACCCAGGCAGCCACCTCTTCCTGGCTTTAGCAGAAGGGTGAAAACCAGCAGTGAATGACAGGAGCTTCTCAGACTGTTCTGGGTAGACCTAAAGATAACTTCACCATCACTCCTGGAGGTGTGTCACTGTTGGTTATTCTGGCATAAGCGTCGTCCAGGGCATATTCGCAGCCAGCAGTCCCAGATGCTTACAACTGCTGTCCCCTCCTCAGGATGTTCCTATTGGCAGCTATTTGACTAAGCTATTATTTTATGGTATATTTAGTTCTTTTTTATCTTTCCTCACTGTCAGTCTCTTCAGACCAATAATCATGTTTTCTTCTTTACCACAGCCTCCATATCCTGCTGTCATTCTAAAAATGCTTCTGTGATGTTAAATCTTTTCCAGTTACATGATGAGAATTAATTCATTCTGACACAGCCATGAAAATCTGATTCAATTCCTTTTTTTGGTATCTCAGTCACAGTCCTTGATCACAAATCAGCATGAGTCAGAATTTCCCAGGTTATTATTTCCTCAGAAAGGCTGATTGCAACCCTGTCTCCATATTTAATATCCTTTTTCCGAGTGCAGTGGAGCCAAGCAGTTGAGGCTGCAGTGATTTTGTTTGGAGACCTGTCTGTTTTTCTGGCATTTGATGCCACAGGTGGAAAAGGTGACACCAAAGAATATCCCAGACCAGTTTTAGGGTTGCAATTTCCCATCATCAGGTAGTTGAGTCCATGCTGGCTCTACAGCATAAAGATGACTACAGAAACAAGCAGGATTTATTTCTCTGGAAACTAAGAAATCCTGGGTCATAGGTGGGGAGGGAACACAGTGGCTTTATCAGCTTGTGCCAGGACATGAGAATTTAGTAACAACAGGTTTTCAAACTGGCCATACTGTGCTGAGATTTTCTGCCAAAACGGACTGTTCTGAAATGTTTCAGATAGATAGGTTTTGAGTCCTTTTGGGTTCAACTGGTTAAATGAGTAGCTTATCTGGAGTTACTAAAAGTAGACCAGAATGAAAAATAAGTGGGGAATACTCTCTTTGGGCCCTTATCATTCATTTATTCTCTCCAATACAAGTTTGTCTCTCAAGTTTTATGTCTGGAGGCCAGGACCACGTTGACTGCCCATTGAAAGAGTGGAGTGCCATCAGTCTGTTCTTCTGCGTTGGGCTGTGCTGTGGCCAGGAGGGGTTTGGAGGCACCAGAAGGCTTCCCTTTCCTTACACAGAGCCTCTGGCTCTGGAAGCAAACACAGGAGGAAATCCTGCTTCCACATCGCCATTGTACCTCTCCTTATTCCGAAGGATGTGCTGTCGGCTGAGCAGCAGCTGAAGGGGCTGCAGGAAGGAGCAGGCATTGCTTCTTGCAGGTCACAGGAGGCGGGCGAGATCCCTGAGCCTGCCCCAGGGGGTTTGTCACTGCACAAATTCAATGTCCAGCTTGAGGACTAAGGAACCGTTTCCATGTTTTCTATTGATTGCTGCAGCTTCCTTTTGTGGTTCTCTTGGGTTCTTCAAATAGGACGATAGTAGCTTTAATACCCACTTGGGTTTTTTGCTTGCTTGTTTGTTTCCTACCAAGCTCTAGCAATATTTTTATTTTTTCACACGAAAAGGAAAAAAAAAGGTCCAGACAGAGATTGGTCCATTATTTTTATGAGGGAAGAATATTTATCAGGGTTTAATTGTGCAGGAAAAGCAACCAAGCACTGCCTGCAGGGGAAGGCCTTTACACACTGGTGTGAGTACGTCAGATCAACAACTAATGGTTAACAGGAAGGGACAAAAAGCCATCCTTAATTTTGGTGGTAAAGGATTCAGCTCCTGATTCAGGCTCAGATTTCTCATCTTCCCGAGACAAATCACACAAGTGCCTGATTTCTGCAGGACGGAGATACTGCTTTTCTTCCTGACAGGGGACTGTGGGTTTCAATGCCTCTGAGTTACTGGACTCCTCATGTGCTAAAGTGGGCAAGCCAAGCTACCGGTCCAACAGAAGTGCCTTGTCTTTGTCTGACTTGTGTGCCTTGCGAGTGTGTTTTGGGCAGAGACACGAGTTACTGTTTCATGATTCGATTTTCTATTGTGTTGCATACACCAAAGGCTGTGCAGTGATGCTCCTACCCTGTAGACACAATGGTTATTAAAGCTTAGGTGAGTGAACTCAGTTTCCCCTAAAATTTCCAAACAATTCCAGGCATTATTGGTGAGGATAATTAGGATAAGATGCTGGTACGCTGAGCAGAGTGGGTGGCCTTTGTGAGGCTCATTCATTATTAATCAGCCATGTAATTGCCTTTAAGTGACAAGGTGCGATTGCTTTTTTTTAGGCCCAATTGCATCTTTATGCTACGAGCAGAGATGAGATCCTCTCGCCTGCATTGTTGTGAATTACCCGTTTGGGAAATGAGGATGCTGTAGGTTGGAGATACTGCCTTGGAGCTCACTCGTGACACAGAGAGACAATCAGATGCTGAATAAGCAAGAAATTAATTCTTCCTTCCCTTTCTCCTTTCCGCATAAGAGACGGGTTTGTTTTTGCTGGAGTTTTGCCCGTGTAAAGGCTGCAGTATGGAGCCAGTGTGTGCCGTCGCACTTAACCTTTGGCGTGTCAGAAACCAGCTAATGCTGGGGGCAAAAAGCCCTCTCTGACGGCAGTATCTGCTGAGCGTGCCCCCAGTGTGGCGGGGGCCTGGGGGGAGCCGGGTGCAGGGGTACCAGCCATACATTGAAACATTGGAAAACAAACTCCTCGCAGATGAAACAAACTTAGTGCTCTGATTTAATGCAACCTAATAGCTGTGCTTCAAATGACTTATAATGAAGACAAAATCAGTATAGTCTTCATTAAAAACAGAGTGATAACATAATAAACATAACCTTATTGAACTCAAGGAAGCATAAATCAATAGTAATTCAAAAGCATTATAAAAAACAATTATGATTCACTGCTGAACTCTGTTTTACAGTCTGTGAAAACTTTTTATGTTTTGCTTTCAAAAAGGCATTTCTCTTAATCAAAGTTGTTGCAATTAGAGGGAGTGGTAATGATCCAGAAGATGGCTGAGTGATGTTGCCTTTTGAGGATCTCTACGGCTGCCATTTTCATAGCGTGAACAGTGATGCTTGGTGTTGGCAGAGAAGCTCCCACGATCAGAGCTCCAGCAATTGGAAATGTTGTGTTTTGCAATACACCCCCATTCCCCCAAACCTACCATGATGTTGAATTCCATCCACTTAAAACAGAGCCCATGTTTAACAATAATTTAAATCATTATCCTGCCTGTCAGCTCGGAGTTAAGGGGCTATGCAACTGCGATTCTCTGTTTAGAAACTGCCTGGAATAATAACTTTCAGATGTCTCAAATATGCACCACTTATCTATAACATCTAAATACAAATGTCTCCCCGCTGAGCAAGCCCGACACTGTTTACCTATCGTGTCCAAACCATTCCAGAGGGTTTGCTTGGCGTGGAGCGGAAGGCCCTATATCCGCAGCTCCGACAGCGCTGTCAGTGTAATGTTTTTCAACTCCTCCTCACCTTTAGGTGACTGCAAAGAAAGAAACAGCCTAAGCCTGGGGGTGACAAGTGAAGAATGTCCCTGCGTGTGCATTCCCCCGCTCCCACCCCCACGCCAAGGGTAAAAGTGCATTACGAGCAGCCCCGCGCTCTTGCAGACGGGATGATGCTCGCGCCGCTGGGTCCCTGCCAGCCTGCTGTGAGATGATCCAAATGCCGAATCCCGCATGCCCCGGGCGCGCTGGGGCCGGGCAGAGTTGAGGCGCTGTCACCGGCTTGGGGGCCCCGGGCTCTTTCTCTGCGTGCAGACCTCAGCGGGACCTGTCAAGTCTCATTGAACGTCAGGCTCCGCAATTGGCTTGCGCCGTATGCTGCCCCCAGCTACGGCGTGCCAAAGCCGTGTGCCGCGCAGCCGGATCGCTGCCGCCCAGGGAGCTGCCATGCTGGATGCAGGCGCTCAGCATGTCCCTCGAGGGGCTGCGGGGGTGATGGGCCATGGTGCGGGGCTGCCCCTGCAGCGCGTCCATCAGTAATCAGAGCGGGGAGAGCTGAAAAAACCCTCCTTGCTTTGCTGCGGCTGACCTGTGGCTTATTGTGGGGGAGCCCCTGTGACTTTTGGGGGCTCTCCCAAAGGCAAGGAGTGTCTTCTACCACCCGCACCTGGAAAGAGGGGAGCTCCATCCCCATAGCTGGCGTTGGGTACCAAAGCCCTCTCCGCAGTGCTCTGCAACCTAATGGGATATGCTGCATAGCCTCCAAATTTCCTAGCGCATCCCAGGGAGCCCCACGCAATGCTTGGGCTTTGCTTCCCCTGGGCACACAGAACACCCTTAGCTGGTGTGGCCTGTCCTGGTGCAGCCAGCAAAGGTTAAATAAGGAGAAATGAAAAGCATTTAATGCATCTTTGCATCATCTTTGGTCCCTAGGTGAAGTCTGAGTCACAGCTCTTATGCTGTATACCAGATCTATGCAAATGTTATTGACATTCTTCCTGGGGCTCTTATCCCTTTGCTTTCAGTTAACTCCTGGATTACCTGTTGTCCAGCCCCTGCAGTGCTGCTGCTGTCCTCATATTACACAACAGCAGGTTGTCTGAAATGTATGTGTTCTGGGCATTGAAAATATTGCTGTTATTTTATTAGTTTTTATAGAAAGCGTGAAAGTTAAACTGTTAGCAGGGGCCAGACATGGTACCAGTTGTTTTACAAGGCTATGGTTATGGAAGCAAGCCTTCCCCCTTGTCCAGCTTGGACAGCAGTTAGCATGTGTGTCCCTTCCGCGGCCACCCAGGGCTGCCACAAAGGAGCACTGCTGATCTGCTGCCGCTGCAGACAGGTTGAGCCCATGATAGTGTTTTTCAGAATAGCTGCAGTTAGTGAAGTATGCATAGCATTAGCTGAGCTCAGAACATGGCTGCTTCTTCCTTTTTCTTTTTTTAATGTAGGCTTCCTTGTAGGGATGTGGCTTGGAGAAGAGTCCTTTATAGCTTGCTCTCAGCCTGCTCAGGAACCCAGATCAGTGAGGCTCAGTATCTGATGGCTTTCTTCATGCAGCACGCCTGCCTCCATGCACATGAGTATACAGTCCAATTTACTTGCTTGAAATGCCCAAATTGTTTTTCTGTTCTTCATGAAATATTCATCTGCTTGGATGTAGTAAGCCAGGTTTTTCTGGTGGTGGCGTTTCTGGACAGAAGCATGCACAGGCATGTGGCTCCAGTGCCCGCTCAGCTTGCTGGAGCTGCCTGTCCCACCTACCGCTCCAACACGGTGGTGCTCGGGGAGAAGCTCTGCCCGGGGAGCCATGCAGCTCTTCCATGCTCAGGAAATGAGCTGCTCTGAGGCCACCTTCCCTCCATTCATCCTCCCACTTTGTATGGTCGGGGGCTCCAGCTTTATGGGCCTGTCTTCACATATGCCAGTATCAGAGTGGTTGGGGTTGGGAGTGAGAGCAGCATGCAGGACCCGTGGGCTCTCCATCCTCAAGCTGGCTCCTCCTGTATGCTCTTACACCGGTTACTTTATCAGCATCTTGTCACCTCCTCAGCAGCTCTTCACTGACTTTCCCACCATCACCCATGCCAGAGGGCCTGGAGCAAGTTAGCACAGCAGAAGGATTTCATACATTTAACCTGTTTATCCATCGCTTGTGTGTGACAGTTAAAAGCTACCTATATCACTTGCACAGAATATCATATGTACCAGGTGTTCTCTGATAATGGTTTGCAGCTTGGCCATGTATGCGGGAAAATAATTTGCAGCTACAGGAGTTGCCTTCATGCTGTTTGTTGCTCTAAATTTGTACTGGGTGTTTGCTGCCCAGACGGAAAGAATGCTGCAGTCCTGGGTGCTGGCATCTCAGATGTCTTCAGCGAGAGATGACCAGTGACGTGTTTCTTCCCAAGTGGCATCCCGAGGTTACATGACAGAATGACAGACAGATGGTGTTAGGTTGCACAAGAAGCACTGCTGGCCAAAAAGGTATAAGCAGCTAGTGTGAACCCGTGTGATCAGGTCCAGCCAGTCTCCATAAGGACCTGGGGCTAGTTTCATTTACTGGGGGTGGGAATTGTTTCCTACAGTAAACTAAAGGTTCAAAGCTGAACTGAATCTCAGCTCCTCCAAAACCCCCAGCGCTCTCCGATCTGGTGTTTTGATTACCTGAGCCCATTTTAAATGCTAGCTCAAGCGTCAAGCCCTCACATTTCCATTTAGCTGTTCAAGGAAAACAATTTTAATAGCTACGCAGCTATTCATCAGGATTAGGCCCTGCTGGACTAGTTTGGATAACGCTCAAGCTAAGCGCAGTGTGGTCCGAGCTTAACTTGGAACATCCGGAGGCACCAAAAACCATTTGCTTCAGCAACTCAAGCGTGTTCCTCAGCCCCCGCTCTTCATGCCGCTGGCCATGGCCAGTACCAGGAGAGGAGGGGCTGGGGGAGAGCCCGGTCTCCTGTTATTCCTGGCCCTGATGGAAACAGGGAGAAGCAGAAATGTCAGCAGGAAGCGTGCATTTTTGAAGCTCGCACCCCCAAGCTGACGTGGATGCAGAGGAGAAAAGCATCCACATACTTGGGCGCTTACCCAGCTGCCCCCCGTGGCAGCAGCACCTCTGCCCATTGCTCACCGTGTGCATCCCTGCGTGCCCTGCTGTTGCAGCATGGAGCACAGCAGCCCCCCGAAAGCACCTCTGGGATTCCAGTGGAGCAGAAGTTAATTTGTTCTGTATTTATTGTCTAAGGTTAGATAGCTAGTATACTGCTCTGCCAAGTGTTGAGGGAAGAATTCGTTGTTCCACCTTATATGTTTCTTGGAGTGGCCCGTGCTGAACTGAAAATCCCCGGCCAGCCAGCACTGAGCTAGGTTTCACATTGGTGCTGAAGACACTGATTTGCTGATGGCTTCGAGACTTGGAGGTGTACATGGGTTTCCTCTCTTGTCCACGTATCTTCACGCAGATATCAAGAAGTTTTGCTTACTTAACCTCCAGTATTTAGTGGGAAAATGCTAGAAAATGTTCTTTTTTAAAAAAAAGAATTAGTAGAAGTTGAATAGATTACAGTTGTTTTCATGCTGTTGCTGCTGGCTGGCTTTTCCCTATCCAGACTTCACTGGAAAACATTGGAGGATTCCTGTGAGAGGCTCAGGCTCCCAAACAGATTTGGACATTTAATTGCTGCAGTGGTGGGGACTTGTCAAGGGTGATGCTGGCTGCCTTCTATGTAATCGCTGAGATCTGGAAGTGGGAGCTGGAAATCCCATAAGAATCTGGTTTCTTTAAGTACTTTGACCCTTTGGATTGGCTATGGAGGCTCCTGGGACAGCAGAATTTATGTAAGACATTTTGCAGTGTCATCTTTTTTTTCAGTTTTAGGAAATGTTGAGGCTGGATGGAGTTCAGCAGGTTAAAAGGGACAGTTCTCTTGCTTTTAATAACTGCTGCCACTTGTTTCTGAGGTGCGTTGGTTGTTTTACAAGGGGAGGCAAGATAGTATCTGCTTTCTATCTGGTAGGACAGCAACCATTTTATTCACAGAATGGTCTGAATAAAGACAAATTACTGAATGTTGTAGAAATCTTGATGGTGAGACAAAGCCCTCTCACTAACTGAAAATAATAATGGGGTTTTGAAGGTCTCTATATAAATATTTACAGCTCGCTCTCTCTATGTATGTATAAAAACAACCAACCATCTACCCACCCCGCAACCAAACACTGCATAAAGACCAGAAATCTTTACCATTTTCATGAAAAGCAAGGGGATAATAATACATTAAATTGTTCACATTTTTTTCAGTTGTCTAGACAGTGCTATACTGAAATAACCCAGTGTGTCTAGCTGAAAAGGGAATTCGCTTAGGACTGTGGATCCCATGCAGACAGCAAGGAGGAATTGTTGAAAAGCTTTGGAGAACGGTGAAAGCAAGCTGTCCACTGTCCATCTGGGTGTTACGTCTCGGAAGAGGTGCTGCAGCTGAAAGTAGCTGTCAGCTGTCCCGACCACTCAGTGCCATCCTTGGCACCATGTCCGTGGGAGCGAGGAGGAGTTCAGCTGGGACCTTCAGCACATCCAGAAAATAGAAATGATGCAGGAGAATGGGCCTTGTCTCTGCTTCTCTGAAAAAGAGAGACTTACCCATGTGGAAAGTAAAGTAAAACTGCAAAGGAAGGAGTTTAGCTCTTATAGGTCATGTATTCACAATACTTTAAGGGTCTGAAAAAAGGAGAAGAGTGAATTTGTTGTTGCTTCTGTTGTCATGGGACTGTTCTCCTGGCCCTGTGCTTCCCTGTGTTGCACAACAAGCACAAGATGCAACTTCTGTGGAGGGGGAAGTGTGGTAGTTCCCTTCAACACTTAAATACCTCTTGATTCCTCCCATTGGACGCGGAGCAGCATGCGCTTGTTGTTCTTTCCATCCTTCCCCCTTGCCTCCCCAGGCAGGAGACACCTGGCACTTCCCGGTGAGCCTGGGCAGAGCTGGAGCCATGCAGAAACATTCAGGCTCTTACAGCAGGAGCAAGCATGAAGACAAATGTCTTCTTAGAGACTATGATGTCCTCTCTTTACCCTGCTTACTGCAGGCATGGGATGAGACCTTTTCAGTTGAACACATGCAATGCAGGGAGTAAAAATCAGAGCAGGATGTGATGCGTTTGAATTTTGGGCATCGTAGAGTTTTGTAAATCATAGCTACTCCATTTATTTTTAATGTGGGCAGAAGATTCAGCACGGTAACTCTGCCTACGAGCATGAAGCCCATCACCTATTTCAAAATGATCTACCAGGAGAATACTCAAGTATGACCAGGGTAGACCCGCATGTTGGGAAGCACATTTGCAGTATAGGATGGGAGATGCCCTCAGTGAAGAAGCACTTAAAAGCTATGCCAAGTGTCTCCTCTCTGTCAGCATCATCTTACCTGAGCAGCAATGCATTTAAGCCAGTGCTTTGTGTTTCTCTTTGGGGAGCTACGAGATACCTCTGTGTGTACCTGCTAAAAGCAGACACTCAGATCTGAGCATTTGAGTCATCAGACATAAAGTCTCTGGTGATTTTACTTAGATACTGGATGGTGACGACAAATTTGGCCACTGTGGAAACTTCAAAGCAGAGAGCTGGCTGGGGAGGGAGAGCTGATCCCAGGAGTTCCTCCAAAAGTAAGGAGTAAGAGTCGCCTGCAGCCCTGGGAAGGCTCACAGGTATGTTGAAAGCACTTCATGCTCAGCCACAAGAAGGCTGCTGAAACAGCAAGGACTGGCTGGGTTGTAAGCAACTGCCACTGGTTACTATGCAGTCTACAATAGATTTATTTAAAGTTTTTTAGGCCATGTTTCCCACTTAAAACTGCACAGATTTCCAGGAGAAGTTCAGCTGCTGACCATCTGCTCCCCAGAGAAACACTTAAAAGGGCTCTTTGTCCCTTTTTAACACCTAAAACATTTCCACATTTAACAAGGCGAGCATAGGATCTGTCACTAAGGGCTCCAGGACCTCGCTCCCTGCAGACACCTGGGGGGTGTTCAGAACACTGGGAGCTGCTTGCAGGAGGAGGACTTGAGTCACAGATCACAGAGATGAAATGACCTCCCAAAAGCTCTGCGAGGAGGACAAAGGACAGGAATAGAAACCGTGGAGCCTGACTTTCCGCCTCTTATTCTCAAGCACAATTAAAGCACAGCCTGTTCACATGGTGCAGTTGGTGACTACAAATGTGGTGGGAGAGCAGTGGGAGGGAAGCTTTGGGCAGAGGTAGGATCAGGAGGAGTGAGAGACGGGAGAATGGGATGAGACAGAGGCAGATGGTTGTGCATATGGAGAGAAGGGAACCTTAATGGCGAAAGCAGAGGTAGAAACCCCACCGAAAGGGTCATTACAGAAAATACTAATTTTGCTCATTTTGGAGAATCCATAAATTATTTTAGAGCACGCTCACGGGACAACCTGTCCAGTGTTTCTAATCTGAAATCCTGTTGTCTAACACGTTTTTGGCTGTTAACATTTTCCAATCTATTGTGTAAATAGATTCTATTTTAACATTTTGGCAAACAGCTTCCTGGGAAAAGCCTGATTCCTCCACCACTCCTCCAGGGTCCCATTGTCCGGGGTCTTATTTTTCCTTCCTGTTTTGTATGAATGTGAAGACCTTTGACAATTGCACTTTGTAGTCTTGAAATGTGAATGCCTTCCAAGGCTGGAAGGAGTCTCTCGGTTTCTGAGAGTGACCTTTGATTTCCAGTGACAGCCAGGATGGATTTCTGCAATTTTTCATGTTGCCCAGGGCCTGACATTGACTAATAGGACTAGATATTCAGCAGGAATGGCAGGAAGCCCTCGGTGATGAGATTTATTCATGCTGTCCATGCATAGTTTCAAAACTGTAGGGCTAAGTTCCTGTTTGGGGTGAGTGGAGCAGTGTTACAACAGGGGTGAACTTAGACCATTGCTCCTGAAGGCACAGAGCAGCTCTTTCATTCAACCTCCCCGTTGATCTGTCCGATCAACAGCAAGCAGTCTGTGCTGCTTCAAATATTGCAATAACGTCATGCAAAATCACATGGTTTTGTGCTGAAAACCAGCAGCGATCCCATTGCATTTGCCTTTTGTTTATCTTTCTAAAGAAAACAGTGGATTCTGCCTAGTTTTACTGGAATAGTCCCTTGCTGTCTGGAAATTACTAGCTATAGAAAAAGAATGTGACAAGACATAGCACACTGTGTTTGAGAAATGTTTCTGCAGAGCTTCTGCACTGACCAAACAGAGGGACACATGGGGGAGACAGCTCACAGGAACCAGGGTGCATCTGGAGAAGCTATTTTGCATTCTGCTTATGTTTTTATGGCCAACTGGGGTTGCTACCAGCATCCTTGTGACCTGCTCCCTTCTCCCCTGGATGCCTGGGAAGACATCAGGGACCATCATGGCTGTGCTACAGGGACAGCTTCTTCAGGGCACCTGGGGGGTTGGCTGTGCCACCAAAAAGGAAGGGTGCCAAGCCCGCATGCCATGCATGGTGGGAGACTTTACATGGTCCAGCTTCATCTTGGTGCAGCTTCATCTTTCCCAATGGAGCAGATGGGGGCTGCAGGAGAGAAGAAGGAGCTTTTTTGCTCTGCAGTAACTCAGAGATCTCTGAAGCCATTTGCAATTGTAGATAAATGGGGTAAATAGACCCTCACACGGAGCTTGTCAGCAGAACACTGGTGATATAGTGGGACCTGGTTACATTGGGGCTCCTCTTTCAAAATTCTTCATTCAGATCTCTAGCTGTCCATGAGTATAACCTCACATGATTAAAACAAAACTGATTTTAATAATTGATTCATTCTTCCCTCTCTTCCGTGTCTAGGACAGGGAGAGTGAATGAAACATTTTTTTTTTCTCCTGTTTGCTAGTTAACCTTTTCATCTAACCAGCACTGGCTGAAATTAAGGGAGACTTTGATTTTTATTTTTATGTAAGTGAAGCAGTATGTGAAAACAGTCCGCTTTTACCTTAGGTTTTGTAAAAGGCTATTGCTATTTTTTACAAAACAAATTTTGGACCAACTTTGATCTGACTATTATTTTCAGTCTAGGATTGCTTTGAACCAGCCACTCATCTTTCTTTGTCCTCAAGGGCACAGTGGTGGATTTCATGGAAGTTGAAAAATCACGTTTCCACCACCATGTTTAAATACTCTCAGCATTCATTAGGGGCCCTAACATGGCTCATCCCTTGCACAGCAGCCAAAGGGATGCGTGGGTACTTGTTTTCCTTTCTCCCTCCTCTGTATCACCTGGCAGGCAGTGGCTGGGCTGTGGATGCGGAGCCAGGAGGGAGGATGTTCTGACTGTCCCTCTGCAGTACAATCCGAAGGCAGCACTAGCGCGGCACAGCATTTTGCACCTCTTTGTAATGCTGCACAACCTTCTCCTTTCCTCATGGGCTCTGGCACTGGGCATCCTCCTGGCCTGGAGAGCATCCCCACCCTGGGAACCAGCCCAGAGGCTCAGCAGTCCCTCCCAGGAAAGTCACTACTAAAGGATCAGCAGTCATTTACTTGGCTTTTTAAGCGCCCCTTTCGGCCCCTTAGATCAGAATTTGACCCCAGTTCAGGCAAAACATGAAACAAGCAGCCGCTTCTCCATCATTCAAAGCAATGTGAGAATTTTAAACCGATTTCAAAATACAGATGTTCAGCTGACAATTCATTTGGGCATAAACACACACGCACCAAAGAAAGATCCTCAGAGAAATTCAGCTGCTGAATCCTTGACCTCCAAAGGGCCCCTAAATATAGTATTGTATGCAATGTGCCTCTTTTTGTGGGTGAGATATTAAGAGCTTATTTATTTATTAGAAAGTGGTTTACAATGTAAGTAAATTAGTGAGTTCCAAGGCCCTCTCCCAGCTGCCAGATGCTGGGAGGATGTTTATGGCCACTGTAAATAATTTCATAGCTTAATACAAATACATTTTTAGAAATCAAGGGCTGATGGATGCATGTTTATGGTGCAGTTGAGGATTTATCAATTCCTCTAGAATATGAGAAAGAAAACAAACAGTATTTCAGATATTTTAAAAATTCATAGGAAAGAAAAAGCCCGAAGATGTTCTTCATTCCCAGTGCTGTGGGCTCAAGTCTGCATGGCTTTGGCTGAGATCTCCCAAGTCTTAACAAGTCAGTGAGATCAGAAAATGCTCAGCATCCTTCAGTACCCAGCCCGTGTGTTTTGGAGACTGTGAAGGCTGGGGCTTTAATGCTACAGACAGGTTTCCCCTGCACAGGATATGTATTTGCAGATCACTTTGCTGCTGCTGAATGACCTTTGCCAAGGTCAGCTTTAAATGACAGAAATCAGATCCTTCATAGTCAGCAGGGCAGCAAGGTGGATCAGCACAAAGGATTTGCTTTATGTTGTGCCTAAAAGGTAATAAGGACCGAGCAGCACCTGGGGGTACCAGCAGAAGGTGGCTCTGGAGGGAAACCTGCTTTCCAGACAAAAATAGGACATAGAATGAAAATGGGGCTGGAAGGAATTTCCTTTTCGAGGCATGTGTGCAGTGAGGAATTAGAAATCAGTAAGGTGACGTCAGAGCGTATGTGGGATGCTTGATATGATTTTTGTGAAAAGTCTCAGTGCCTTGGGGATGGATGGGCAGAAATGAAGTATTACAGATGCTTCATTTGAGCTTTAGGTCTGTTTTCAGCCTTTGTGTATATGGCAGTGGAGGGCCTGCAAGTATCAGCAGAAGCTGTGGTCTGCTTCTCCTGTGGTGCATTGTGGTGGCTGCACATTCCTGTGCTGCGCTCTCCATAGCAACATATTTTCAATGTAAAACCACAGCTGAATAGTTATGAGTGTTTACACTCTCATGTGCACAGGGGAAAAATGATGATGCTGAGCTGCTGTGAGGCAGAAATGATCCTTGCTTTAAGCTGCAGCCTAAGCTGAGCTTTCGATCTGGAGCTGAAATGCAGTTTGATGATGGGAGGTGCTCAGACACATGCACTCACAGATGCCTTGTTCTTTTTTGGGAAAAAGCAACCCTTTATTAACCAAGAAGCCCACCAAGAAGCACCTTGTTTTGGGGGCAGGAGGCTGCCCCGGGTCTACAGCAAACCAGAGTTAGATGGCTTGTCACAACAAGGTTTGCCCAGGCTAATGGTGCCAGTGCTAACTACAACTAATTTAGGGCAAAATAACTTTTTTTTGCAATTTTGAGATAGCAGTGAATCCCATTGCGACCCTGCCCCAGATCCAGCAGGCTGAGGTTTGGGTACTCTCATTGCAGCAGGGCATTTTTTGCAGCGAGTGTTGTCTGGTGCCTTCCTGGTCCTTTTCCTTGATGGTGTTGGATTGCCCAGCCTTGAATTTACCTGCAGAGGCTGCAGGCTCCAGCGAAGCAAAGGCAGCTGTGCAGCGCAGACAGGCAGGCAATGCACGGCCACGGGCATGGCACCGAGATGGCCAGGGAGGTAAAGGGAAGGAGCCTGCAGGGCTCAGTGGCTAATCCTGCCCATGCCTGGCTTGCTTCTGTCTGTCCCTTGAATCCTTCCCCTCCTGCCAGTTTCTGGGAATGGCGATACGTGTGCTGGTGATAGCTTTGAGGTGGTTTGGGAGGTACTGCAGCAGCAGAGCATCCTCCAAGTGAGTGCGTAGCCATTGTCAAAGGAACCGGCTCCCGTGGCTCTGCCTCCAGCCGCCTGTGGAGCAGGCATTCTCGGCAGGATGGCAAAGGCACAGACAGTGAAAGCGTTCGACACACCTTTGCTGAATGACTGGAAGTGCTAGGGAGCGAGGCTGCTGACCTGGAAAACAAGCCAAGATTAAGAAATGTCAAATTTCTGGGGAGAAGAGGGTTTCCCGGAGGGCTGAGAGGTGGAGAAAGTAGACTCTGGAGGTTACTTGGGATGGCTAATTTCAAATGGACCATGAACCCTGTCGTAGCACTGGTGCCTCTGGGAAGGGCCACCCTGACTCTCTAAGCTAGGATTCACCTCCCAAAACTGGGCCCTGGGGCATGGGTGGCTATCGGCAGGAGGACATAAGTGTAGAGGTGACTGGGTCCTCCTGGGGACAGAGCTGGAGGATGATGCCTTCTAATTGGCAGCCTTTGGGGAGCTTCTTGCAGGCTTAATGTCGCAGTGGACAGCACAAAGTGGGCACATGAGCCATACTGTCCCTTGTGACTTGCACCCATAGGTGCTGCAGCTAGCTGGGGCCCAGGCAAAGCCACCGTGTGGCAATAACTGGCACCCTCAGCTCTGCAGCAGCTTCACCTACAGTTAAAAATCCTGCTAACCCCATGGATGTTTTGATTGTAGTAGATGTAAAAGTGAACCCAGCAGCCATCCTGTTACTTGTTTCCTTATTAAATTCTGTTTGCTTCATTTTGCCCATAAATATGAGTTTTCAAAAAGTGCTACAAACCTCACTCGGGAAGGAATTTGCATTGCCTGAGCCTGGGGGAGCATGGGTGACCACGGCAGCTTTAAGAGACCTGAGTGAAATGCTTCTGGCAGGACAAAGCAGTGAAATGCAGCGCATAGCAAAGTTGTGATTTATCACCGCTCCTGCAGATCTGTGCCACGGTGGCAATCTCTGTTCATTTCTCTGCAGACAGGGCTGTTTTTCTGCTGCGGGCAGCTCTGCCGGCTGCAAGGTAGCCGTCGTGGCAGAGCTGGCAAGCAGAGGCAGCGGGTTGGGTGAACCTCACTTCTCCCCGGAGGGATGCAGGGGCTCGGGATGCGCCCCGCTGGCTGTCGACGGGCCGGCGGACGGAGATGATTTCTGTTCTCGGTGCTGTCAGCCTGGCCCCCCTGCTAGTAAAGTTGGTGTGGTGCGTTGGGTATAGGGAGGAGGCTGTAGTCGCTCGGAGTCTACGCAGTGGGGGTTTCTCTTCGCTGTTAAGTCCTGTTGCTCTCGGGACAAGTTCACGCCTACTCCAGCAGTCCTCGGAGGCCCCTGGTTTCTCCGTGCCTGGTCGGGGACTCAGTGCTGCCCCGTTTCCCCGCGGGTGCCAGGCCGTGTTGGAAACGGCAGGTCCGCAGCAGCCGCCCGCTCTCCCGCCCCGCCGGACGGCACGGCGGGCCGGGGGGAGGCGAGGCGGTGGCTGCGCACCACTGCGACCTAGTGGAGGGAGCGCCGCTTGGACGGGGCGCGTCGTGGGCCTGGCAGCTCCGCGGCAGGGCCCTGTAGCTGCGGCGCGACGGGCTCAGCTTTGCCTGGAGAGGCCGTGGAGCCCGTCCCAGCCGAGGCGCTGTCAGCACCGAGTGGCTGCGGCGTAACACACCAGCAGGACGCTTGCGAACGTGCGCGGGGATGCGGAGCCCTTACGGTGTTTAACGGGAAGAATAAAAGAGCGGACAGGGCACATACGCGGCATCGCACCATCTCGCCGTGACCCTCTTCCCTGTGTTCATCGTACCCTCTCGCTGTGTTATGTCTAATTCAGGCCATAAGCTCCACTGGGATGGGACTCGCCGTTTTTACCTGCCGGGCGCAAGGCGCACCTAAGCCACCTTATAAATAATATTTCTGTGCAGAGGGAAACCTGACCCTGGGACGCGAAGGGGCGGCTATGGCAACAGCTGTCCGGGTGCTTTGTGTCTCCTGTGGATGCAGAACGAAAGGGGCTGGTAACGCGGCTTCAGCCGGGCTGGAGCAGAGCATGTACAGCTCCGTGGGGCCCTTTCTGCACGTATCCACTGGCTTCCTCCTGAGCATAAGTCATCTACGCGCCTCTTTTGGATTTTTTTCTCCCCCCCCCCCCCTTGCTTACTTTGATATGAAAAAGAGTTACAGAACAAAAATACAGCCAGTAGTAACCCTTTCTCCTCTGTTTTAAATATTAGGATAACTTGAGCACATCATCTGCTTTTTATTCTCGTCTAGCTTACAGAAATGCATGGTTTTTTAGCTATGCACCTTCCCAGTACCAAATGAATGCTAATGTGAATTATCCAGGCTTTTCCTCTGATGACTAGACTACATCTGTGCTTGGAAACAAAGAATATTTTCCCAGTTGTAAATAAAAAAATAAAGCATGCATTTTTAAAGTCAAAGCTGCTATAGTACCAGGAACAGTGGGACTGTACTGAGCACAGTGGAGAGAGGGACCATTTTTCTCTGATAACCAGGTCCTAGACAGACGTGGGATTGGTCCCAGATTCCTCAGACTGAGCAATACATCACTGGTGCTGGTGGTAACATTTTGGTTGATGTAAGCCCAGTAATTTTTATTATTTTGTAACAAGGGTTTGATAGTTCCTTACAGTAGTTCAGAGTATGTGCAGAAAGGTTCACAATAACATTCTCACCAAATATTGCTTTAAACTGATGCTGAAGGAGCCAGAAGATGAATAGAAATGAGTCTATTAATGGGATGAGAAATCCTTGAGTTTAGGAGAGTCACTGCTATATTGGTTACCATCTTTCTAGCGCATATAGAGATCAGCAAGGGTCTTGCCTACAATGTTGCTGTATTGGCTCTTTTTGTTGCTCATTATACCTGGTTCAGTCTAATCTCCAAAACTAAGCTTGTTCACGGCACTCTGGAGCTAACTTTACCCTTGACAAACCATCAAAGAGTAGAGGGTCGCTTAGCTCTTTCCCAAACCAGAGAAGTATAGCATCAAGGGCTCAGGGAAATAGAGGGTAAAAATAAAGGCATGGGAGTTTAACAGATTGAAACTGGACAAGTGGATGAATAAACACTGGTACCCATTCCTAGCCAAACTGGTGCAAACTCAAGACATTACCAGCGGGGAAGGAAGAGGTTTAGATCATGTGTCAGTCAGAGAGAGCAACCTTCGGCATAAGCTGAAATGTTAAATCCTAGTGAAAATGCATTGACAGTACAACAGGGCATCATGTGCCAAAAGGAAGCTGCTGAGAAATGGCAGACATCTGTCATGGGAGTTTAATGAGAGGTCAAAGAAGAAAAGGAAAATCACCCTGCATAAAGTGAAGAGAGCCAAAAAACTCACTGTGTTTTAGGTGCCTGTGTGTTACCCACCTCCCGACCCCTCCTTGAAAGGGCTCAGGGACCAGTAATAGCACAAACCAGCTGCAAAGTCCGGCATCTCTCCAGTGCTGTGCTTATAGCTGGCACTTCACCGGTGCAGTGTTTTTGCTGGGAAGCTGTGAGATGGTCAGTGCCTGACTCCCATCAGACAGTCCAGCTTTGTCCACCACAGGGCCTGTGTCCCAGTTTTAGGATCCAGTTACCCTGAAAGACCATCCTCCATCTCATCCCCAGGATCCCAGCAGGACCAAGCTTGCTCATGCTTACCAGGTGAGAAAGGGAGAAAGAAGAGGAGGAAGGGGAAGAAAAGCAGTCCTGTGGGAAGATGGGATGTGGGGAGAGCAGGAACCTTTGGGAACCGCAGCCTCAGGTCCCCTTCCTCAGGGGGCTGAGGAAGGTTTGGCTACTGGGGCTGCAGCTGCATTTAGCATCTGGCAGCATACGCCGGACCTTGCTTTCCATGTGAATCCTGAATCAGCAAGGTTACGCTGCCCTGACTGGCAGCCAGACTGTGGCCCTCTGGCTGATTCTTGTTTATACTTTCAATATGCAGCTTCAGAAAAGCCTCCTGTCTTTCTGTCTAAACCTTTCGAGGCCACATCCTATGATCTGTGCATTTAAATTAGCTTTACTGATAGCCAAGGTGTTGAAGCTTTCCCTTGGGGTAAGCGAGAGCGGAATTTGTCTTTTTGCTTGTTAAGGAGTTAGCTGAAGCTCTGGTAACAAGATTCAGCTCTTTAGTTCCTTTAGTTCAGGGTATCAAAATAATTTGTAAAGAAATTATGTTTAACATAAAAAAAATGTTTGAAGCTGTTTAACATCTTTGTCAGTGACATGGACAGTGGGACTGAGTGCACCCTCAGCAAATTTGCTGATGTCACCGAGCTGTGTGGCGCGGTCGACGTGCTGGAGGGAAGGGATGCCATCCAGAGGGACCTTGACAGGCTTGAGAGGTGGGCCCGTGTGAACCTCATGAAGTTCAACAAGGCCAAGGGCAAGGTCCTGCATGTGGGTCAGGGCAGTCCTAAGCACAAATACAGGCTGGGCGATGATGAGAGCAGCCCCGTGGAGATGGGCTTGGGCATATTAGTGGGTGAAAAACTGAATATGAGCCAGCAATGTGCCTTCACAGCCCAGAAAGCCGATCGCATTCTGGGCTGCATCAAAAGAAGTGTGGCCAGCAGGTCGAGGGAGGTGATTCTGCCCCTCTACTCTGCTCTTGTGAGACCTTACCTGGAGCACTGTGTTCAGTTCTGGGGCCCCCAACGTAAGAAGGGCATGGACCTGTTGGAGCGGGTCCAGAGGAAGGCCACGAAGATGATCAGAGGGTTGGAGCACCTCCCCTATGATAAGGACAGGCTGAGAGAGCTGGGGTTTTTCAGCCTGGAGAAGAGAAGGCTCAGAGGAGACAGTATTGTGGCCTTCCAGTAATTAAAGAAGGCCTACAGGAAAGATGGGGAGAGACTCTTTAACAGGGACTGTAGTGATAGGATGAAGGGTAATGGTTTTAAACTGAAAGAGGGTAGACTTAGGTTAGATATTAGGAAAAAAGTCTTTACTGCAAGGGTGGTGAGACACTGGAACAGGTTGCCCAGAGAAGTTGTGGCTGGCCCATCCCTGGAAGTGTTCAAGGCCAGGTTGGATGGGGCTTTGAGCAACCTGGTCTAAGTGGAAGATGTCCCTGCCCATGGCAAGGGGCTTGGAACTAGGTGATCTTTACGGTCCCTTCCAACCCAAACCATTCTATGATTCTAAATCACAAGACTAATGGGCATTTGCCGTGACAGAATATATGAACAATTTATTGAAGAGATGAACTTTTCAGTTGCATACCTTAGCAGAAGTGGGCATTGACTCTGTCTTTGATTCCTCCCTAATTTTGTCCAGCCATGACAGCTAGACTGACTGATTTAGGGTTACTGTTTCAGGAAATCTCCTTTGCTGTTCACTCCAGTGGCATGATGCAATGGGACAATGATGGAAAGTGAAGTTTAGCATAAGAACTCTTTTTTTTTTGACATGGAATGTGGTTTTTAAACCTTATCCTGTGTCCCCAATTTGGGACTACTGATATGCTCATGTGTGCGCCCTGTTGCCTTCGGTGGGATATAAATACTTGTTTAGGTGAAGTGGATGTTTAAGTGGTGTCATGAAACAGAACAGACCTAAACATGTGCTGAACTCTTCTGAATTGGTGCAGACTGCAATAATTGTGCTATTTTAAAACAAGTTCATCAAACAAAGCCTTGATTTACTGTTTCCATGCATAACGGGGAGAGCACATCTTGCAGTCTGCACCACCTCTGGAACGGGAGTGGGGTGGATGGAGTGTAATGGCTGCACTGTCATTTTGTACATGTGGAAAGTAAGTCAGAAATTTTTTGAGAGCTTCTTCATGCTGGATTCTGGTGTGGAAATTCTCCAAGAAAGAGATATTAAAAGGAATTAAAGAAAATATTCTGGACAAATAGTATTATGTGCATTCTTTCAGAAGTATAGTTGTTGGATCTTTAGGTGAGGAACCATCTTGGAGAAGCAGAGACAATCTGTAAACTTAATTAGTCGTGGCTGAAAAATGGAAACACTTTTGGTAAATTCTAGCGGTTTTCTTTCACTATTTTCAAAATGATACGTTTCAATACTGAGTCTTGCAATAACATTTTAATCTTTAAAAAGGCAACAGTGATTTCCAAACCAGCTCCAGAAATCAACTGGAGAAGCTCTTGGTCCAGTATTCTTTTGCTTTTATAAAAGGAAGTAAGATAAACTGAGCACTTTGTTTCAGGTTAGCCTGAAATACTGTATCTTTCAAATTTTTTTTATTTTTTCTTCAGGCAGTTGACTGAAATATTACATATTTTCACCGTCCTTCACAGGTTGTGTTTTCACAGAAAATGTTGTGCTCTTAGCTCTGGTTAGTGAGGTAGCTGTGGGGCACCAAAATCCTTGTGGTGTCCAGGCAATTTATCATTTAGCAGTGCCTTTGGGCAGCTCTGCCAAACCAAACAGGACTGCAGCGAGCCCAGGAAGGTGATCGCCAGCAGTTTTTCTTGCTTTCCTAAGGAAAAGGGGGAAGACCCAATGGCGTTAGTTCAGTTCAATAAGCAATGGTGCTGGGTAAGATGCTGGACCTTGGGGAGACCTTGTTGTTGGGTTGAATTGTCCCTGAGCAGCTAGCTGTAGAACTGTCAGTGACAGCAGAGCGTTTCAAGGGGAAATATGGGGAGAAGTTGGAGAAGGAGTCGTCATCTCCACGCCTGCATGAAGACACAGCAGTAAATGAAAGCAGGTGAAAAAGGATAAATGCAGGATACATAAATACCACAGGAGGGAGGATGATGGATGGGAAGGAGGAAAAAAGTACTTCTTTTGAAGAAAATTGCTGTCAGATGATTCAGGGGATGAAAGGATGTGTCTGATGTAGCTTTGGAATTGGCTGTGAGCACTGAGATGCTATGGAAACATTCGCACAGTAATGTAAGGAGGATTGGAAATAGAGTTGTTGGAGGGCCCATAGCAATCTCCAACACAGTGCGTGAAGGTAAGGTTGTGGGGTTAGCACTGCATGCAATGGTGAACTACTGTCTTACCTGAATAGGTGAGATAAGACGGTCAAAATTTCTAGGAGGAAGGGAGGGTAAAAGGGATGACACTGCCAGGAGTAAGCAATGGAGTCACTGGGTATGAGAAGAGGGCTCTATAAAGTTATTAGGCAACCAGGAATTGCAATTATTGCCTTAATTTCCCATGAAGAAGGAAAAAAAAAAGAACTTTTCTACAGAGAAATTTACATCTCTTAAAGATCAGAAAGCATCAGGTAAAGTGACAATTGACAGTTTCCAGGGAGAATTAGGTCTTGCACAGGTAATTAAAACAAGTAAGAAAAGACTTGCCAGCTGTAGAAAGAATAAGAGGAAGTGGAAAGAAAAGGTGGGGCACCCTACAGAGAGAGGCAGGACTGAGATTAAAATAATGTCAGTGTGGTCCTAAAAGTGATGATTGTTTTGCTGTGATTTTCAAGAGGGATAATAATAGCTGATAGGAGGATAGTCTAGGAGGCCTGGGGCAATGGAGGTGGAAATCATTGCAACAGGGTGGGAGTAAAGTTCAGAGACTTCATGTGCATGAGTGGGAGAGAGATTAAGGAGTGAATAACAGGGATTAGGTGATCTCCACAAAATCCAAGGTACATGATTTCTGCTCAAACTGTATTTCTCTGACTTCATGGGGAGTTAGAAAACATCAAGTGGAAACCCATGAACATAATAAAGGGAATCAGACAAGGGGGTGCCAACATCCAGAGGTGGCTGTGGCAGTGGTTAAGCACATCTTCAACCTGAAGGACATTTGCCAGTCTTCAGGACTGCTGGCTGGGGAGGATGAGTTTACCCTGAATGAAAAGCCATTCTGAACAAAACCCAAAATGTGTTGTTTGTAACACAGATGTTGCCAGCACCCTGCAGACTCTTTCTGAGCATCAGCTTTTGTGGAAAACAAATCCACAACTGTAACACGCATATGGAAGTTTGTTCTTCATAACCTACTGTTAGACTCTCTCAGAACATTCATGTTTGCTAAGGAAAACAGTAATTTATTTCAATTTTATGAGGCTAGTTATGCTCTTTGTGCCGTTTCGTATGTGCAAATCAATTTGACATGCTTACAGATGTTAGGCAGAATTGTATGAATGTTTGTTATGAACCAGACTGGTTCAGAGCACTTTATTAGATAGCACATGTCCCCAAACTACAATTTATCAGTCAGTACTCAACCTTCGTACCTTCAGCTGTAGTCTTATTCGTGTATGAGATTGTATGCTTTCATTCCTTAGATTTTATTGAAGAATATGCAGATGATCAATTCAATTACTAAGCTGGCCTGGAAACCGCAGTTGTTCACTCTGGCTTAAAAACAGCTGCAATTCCCTAAAGCTCAGGGGTTTGTATTTTTTCTTTCTGAATATTTCAACTTGGAGGTTGGCAGTACATGAGCTCACATTCTTCTAGAATCTGGATTTTTGTTTATTTGTTTGTTTCTGTTTTGGTTTGCTCTGATATTTTATCTGTACTATTGATACAGCATTGACAATCCATGACAAGAAATCCCTGATAATCCCAGTAAGCCAAGCCAAGAGGATATTTATGTCCTTTAAAAAGTATTCTGAACAGATCCTAAGGGTTTCCTGAGATTCACCTGGCAGGACGCCAGCTGCTCTGTGCCTAATGGTACAAAGGCACCATTGCCTCAAAGCAGGATTTGGTGCTAAATGGCCACAGGAAGCCATCAGATTTGCACAGTAAATTTATCAAAACACCTAGCAGTTGATAACAACTAAAAGGCTAAGTTTATTCTTTTCCTTCTCATTTTTTATTACCTCTCCAAAACTGAATCATGCAAACCAAATAGCTTTCATGCTCAATCCCTCCCAAAATGACTGGAAAGAAATGCTGATTTTTATCCAAGCAAATGCAAACACAAAGCAAAGACGAGTCCAGTGAGGTGCTCGTTACGCACTATTGATTTCCACTAATTTCTGTTTAAGTGGCAGATGTTTGTAGCCTTGCAATTGGTTCCACAGAGTCAATGGTCTGTCTTCTTTTGTAACCCAGCTTTAAAATCTGGTAGACAATTTTTAGTGTAAACACGAATGCTTTCTCCCACAGACGAACTCCAGCTTTGGGCTCTTTGAAACCCTTGGCTTGGACTTTGACTTCTGCTTCTTGGTTATAGCAGAAATTCTCTCAAGTGCTCTCAGCAATATTGGAAAAACACCTGAGTATCTTGTCAGAAAGCTACTTTGGACTGTGTTGGTCACAGGCAAACAAATGCACTCAGTTGATTTAAATATGTGCCAGTCCTGCAATGAAAATGGCTGTTATGAAATATCAGTTAGCTTGCCTTCCAGGTTGCAAGGAGCCGGAAGCTAAAATTTGCATGTAGCCATTAACTCATGCTTTAATGATGTGAATGCACATGAAATGTATGTTTGCCCTCCATTGACTGTGTGGTGATACCAAGCCGGTGTGTTGGTGAAGGAGGAATTCTTAAACAGTGGTTTCCATACTGACCATTGAGATCCCATAATGGATGAGGAGTCCCAAGTAGGTTGAGTTTTGAGGTAAGAGGAGCAATCTGCACATGGAAGCAGAGGAGCAGCAGGTAGATAATAAGGCATTGAATGGAGAGTTAGGAAATGAGAGGGTGGACTGTGGAATACGGAGTGGTTTTGTTGTGCACTGGGCTAAACCCCAAGAGGTTTCACTTAAGAGCTCTACCAGAGTCGTCATCTATCCCCTTGGACAGCTTACTCCATCCCACGGTCTCCAGTCTATAAAATAAGAACATTAATTCTTCCTGCCTCCCACTCACCATTTATATATCGTTTCTGTTTACATGGTGAGGAGTGTCTTCTGCTGCAGACCCCAGCAGCTGTGTCCTGATCTCAGATGCTGTTTGCCTCAGAGTAGATTTTACTGTCTCTTAAAGAGCAGCCTGGGCATCTTATGTATATAGCTGGTACAAGTGACATTGTCTGTTGGCTATAGTTTTGCATATATTCCTGTAAGTGTGTGCAAAAAGAGAGGAGCCAGAGCAGTGAGAGCAGAAGGAAGCAGCTTTATTTGAAATGGGCTATTTATACTGTCAATGAAATAGAGACATCCACATATGCAGGTATTGTATAAGTAGGTATTTACTTAACTGATGTCTTTGATTTGATGTGGGTGTTTTCAAGGAGAAGGAATGGTTGATCTGAGGCAATAACTCAGGCAGTTTGATTTCTCGGTTGTTCATAAAGGGAAATGTACTTTGTAGAAGTGAATTCCTAAGTATATGGCAAAGGAGGTTTTTAGTCTGAATCATTCCTTTGAGGGATTTTAAACATTTGCCTCCCACATGCTGCAATAATGTCCTGAAAGTGGCTTCGTTGTATGATCTGAGAAGCTGCATTCTGGCGCCTGATGGTTTATGAGAAATAAACGCAATGGAGTGGTCCCAGATCATATAAATTCAAGATTTAACAGTAACAAGCAGGGAGGGGAGGGGGAGTCCTGTGTGCAGCATCAGAGCAGAAGCATCCGTCCGGGAGCGTGGGTCTCTGCAGCATTACACTGAGTGTGGCAGAGCCCAGCCTCCTCTCCAGACCTCACATGGAGAGTACAAGTTTGCAGAAAAACAAATAGTTTTACAAGTGTCTGCTCAGACACATCGCCAGCAGGCAAGAGCACTTTGGACATGCTCTGTGAGTGGAGCTTTGCCTCTTAATGACTGCGAGCGTGGCCTGGGCTTTCTTCACTTCTCAATTTTTCTCTTGTGTTTATTTTAAGTAAGGGTGATTTTCACTCTCCTGTTTGCTTAGCTCCTCCTGATACAATAAAACATTTAAGATACATGGGGCAGAGACTGAGACAGCCTAGAGCAGAGCATCCCACGGTGGTGAGGACATCTTTAACACCATGAGTACAGCAGGTGCATGAAGATCTGCTTCCAGTTGCCCTTTAATTTGGGAGGATTTTGAACCCAAGGCCACACAGCAGTCCTTCTCTTCCCAGTCCTAGTCACAGCTGCTCTTCTTTCCAGTGGAGGTGATTCTGTGGACTGGGTGCCACACACACATCAGGCAAGCTGGTAACCAAAGGGTTTGGGAATAGGTATCACTCCTTGCCCCCAGTCACAGTGATATTCATCCTTATTTTAGGAGGGATAAATGAGAATATAAATTGAATTTTCAATCCTCAGTCACCTTAAAGTACATAATAAATTGAGCTATAAACAACATATAGAAATTGGTCTGGCTACTTCTGTGCTGAAGTGTGGCAGTTCCCCGGCAGTATGCATCAGCTCGCTAGGACTGAGTCAGCAAGGGAGCAAAGATTGCCACAGCACGACACGGACAGAGTTCACAAGGCTGGCAGCTGAGCTGGGATTAATACCTGCACTCGCACGATGGGGAGTACGAGGCTGTGAGTGACAGAAGGTTTCCAGAAGCACAGGTTTATTTCTTGTCTTATGACTGGTTGCTTTTCCCAGTTGCCTTTTGAGTGTGATGTTTTTTTACGGCGTGGTACATCTGCCTCATATTTCAAACACGTCTCCCTGCAATGTCAAAGTCTTGCCAAATGGACTGTTAGCTGCATAAGTCTACTGTAGACAATGGAGGAGATAGTGCAAGATTCCAGGTGTTGGAAGGCCAGCTGTCCTCCCTGCATAACCCCTTGTGACAGGTAGCACTGGTGGTGGGAAAAGGAGCCTTCGTCTGCGTTCCTGAGTAGGAATGGAGCCCCTCCAGCATGGTGGAAATAAGACAGTATACATCTTTTTGCAGCTGTAATTTACATAGAATATTCTTGTAGGGGCCGCTGTCTTCAGTATGTCTTTTGGTAGCTTAGCACCTCTGAGGTTCCTTAGTTGCGGGAATTATACAATGAGCAGCAGTACTCACTAAAAATACTATTACCCAGTGAAGTGAGGGATTAAGAGAAGAAAAATGCACTTGTGAAGAAGTAAAGCAAGGAACAGAAGCAAGGAAAAACACGAGGCTTTGCATGGGAAGGGAGGGAGCATGCCAGCAAAGTTCTGACCTTACCAGTTTTTTACTCTTTGCTTAGTAGCTGAGGATAGAAATGTTCTCCAGATGCAAGGAATCACTAGGTTGTTCCTTGTCTTCTCAGCATTTCTCTCTCCTGGGAGGGAAGATCATTAGAAATGGGATAGGTTCTTAGGCTATCAATCTGATTCCCCAAATTTTAAGTTATTTTTTGTTGTAGTAATTCTCAAGATTGGTTTATTTATACTACATCTTCCATAGCTCATTCTGGAGAGTGGTTGCAGCCTTCATACTCTGAAGAAATACAGTTCATGTGAGGCCATAGGATTGCACCAATCTCAGAAAACTCATCAAGAGGAGGAGATCTGTGTCCATAGAGCTTGCAGTTAAATACTGGACTCTGCAAGTTTCCAGCATGTGTGTGCATGCATGCTGAGTTTGCTCTGCTTTCTCAGATCCTTTACAGGTGTGTGAGTACTGGCTGCTCGTGACCTTGGAAAGTCAAGCCTTCAGGCACTAACAGACAGTACTGAAAAAGAAAAAGAGGAAGGAAATAATGATTTGACAGTCTTGACAGCAACACATCCCCTCGGGTTTGTGTGGGGCTGAGATGATCTGTGTATGCTGGTGGTTAGAAATGCATTTGTGTTTGGATGTGCATGTAGCTATATTAAATGCGCATGTATGTGATATCTATAATAAATATGCATTACACATATTCTACATGTTTAAGGAAATAGATGATTTAAGAAGACAACATTTGGCAGTGGTTCAAAAAAAAGGTGGTAGTGAAATATTTCTGATCTGGATGCAGTGATCACAGCTTTATCTGGCTGCTCACCAGCTCCTTGTAAATGCTGTTTTAAAGTGTTACTGCAGACGCATTGAGCCTGCATGAAGCGGGAGGCTCTTCCATGCCCTCTGAGCAGGAAAATGGAGAGCTTTGAAGCCTCTGGTCCGAGGAAGATACTTCAAGTTAATTTTCTGTGTAAGGAATCAGCTGCTGAGGATCTAAATTTTGTGGATAAACCCCACTAAAGAACAGGAGAAAACAGAAGATAGCTGAACTGTTCAAGTGCCCTTCGTTTCTACTTTGCTAAATGAATTAGTCCCGCTTACTTTTTTTTTTAAACAAAGCCAGAAAAAAGATATAAAGGGATTTGTGAAGTTAGGTATCCTTTACAAAAATTCAGTGTCTCAGATTCTCCAGCTGAGGAGCAGAAAATCTGTATTTAGTAGAAATCCTTTCCACTTTGGCTATGTCTATATTGCTACCAGAAACTTTTAAGTCTCTAAATCCAGCATTAACATCATAACTGCAGTGATGCAGAGTTCAGCAAAACCTCTCTGGAAAGTTACTTGGGCAGCCAGCCTCCATCAAGCTGCCGTGGTCATGGCCAGCTTGCTGGTGGTACCCCAACCATCTGGGTTAAAGCTTCCTCTGGTGGCTCAGTGAGAGCTGTGGTCTTCACTCACAAGTCCATCTATTCTTACCCAAGGAGGTCTCTTACCAGTTGGCTTTTCCCAAAGAAACACTGCCAACTGCCTTGTACAGGAAATTGTATAACCTTGAATATTTAATAAGAAGGGATGATTTCTAAATTCTTCAGGCTGAAGCTGGATGATGACCTCGGTAACGGGCGATTGGACCCGTTTTGTATTTTACAGTCTTGTCACATGAAGTCATTCTGTCTTTTTGGTGTGTGCTCCACGTTTGCCTCTGCAAATATAAATGTGCCTAAACACTCCTACGTGGAGAGTCCCTCCTTTGTAGGCATTAAAGGTCAGTTGTAAATGTTCTGCAGGAGTAAGGCTGTGTTACAGACCACTCCAGCGTGAACAGCTTGGTCTGTGTTTAAAAAGTGACAACTGAAGCTTTAGTGGAAGAAAACAACTAGTTCCTGGGCATCCTCTGGTGAGAGAAACTGCTCAAAGTCACCTTATTTGTTTCACATTTCACCACAATTGTTCTTTCATAGCCCTTGGCTGTTATCAGTTATTCTGGATAAATGGCATTCCACATCTCTTCCAACCACCCCAAAAGATGAATCCCACTTTTGTTTTACTTTATATTCAATGGTATTTTTTTTTCTTCTTTGGCTGGGTATTTTGTGATTTTTAAAAACATAGAGCCCTGGAGCAGGCCAGCATATCTTATCATCCCTCTAAATTTTCACAAACTCACTTCACATATCAGTAAACTGCAAGCCTTTCTTCAATTGGTATTTGCAAGCATTAATGAAGTAATTCTCACAGTCAATCGCATATGCTTGAGACATCTTAGCTTTTAAGTGGCTAGACATCTGAGCTACCGATGGATTTAAGTAAAACAGTTGGATGTGTAACCCTGGTTTGCTATCACTGCCATGTGTCTTGTCTGCAGAAGAACTCCATCTCTCTTAACCTCTTTTCAGATGGAAAAAGAGATTTTTGTCCAGCAGCCAAAGGGAAATGCAAGCATCCTGGTGGAAAACAAGCTGTTTCAAAACCCTGGCTGCAAGCTACCCACACATCATGGTTGTCAGCCAGGCTGCACATGCATAGTTACAGGGAATAAAATAGAGAGGACCTTCTGTTCCTATTCCGAAAGGTCTCTACCCATTCACCTACACCAGAGGATCGTCGTCAGCTGCCAGTATTAATTTGTTCTCCTATGTAGTTTTCCAGCCAAAGGAGGGTAAAGTAAGTCTAATGCTATCCAGCAGGAACACTTGCAATGCAAATGCTAGCCCATATATTACAAAGCATTAATGCGACCCACTTCTAGATTACTTGGGGTAATTTCTGATTTTATTTATTCCTCCTTTTCTTTAATTAACTTCTGGGAAGAGAAGCTGAAATATCAGTATGGGGAAAATCAAATATGAGAAACAAAGCCCATTTTTATTTTGAGACTGTGCTTCCCTTGCAATAGCAGTTTATTTAAAGAGGAGCCTGGAATAATCCAGTTTAAGCAAAGCAAAGAGCTCTACTGAAGCCAAACTGTGTGTGTGTGTGCTCTTGTCAGGGCTCCCAGAAGAGGAGGGCAGGAAAAGCTGTTAGTCAGACCTCAGATATTGCAGGAGACGTTGGTTATTCAGTAGCTGGCATTTTTCCTTGGTATACCAGTACAGAGCCACTACTCTGGTGTACTGGAAGAGGGTGCATCCCACTGGGAGAATCCTCAGATAACCTGAGGTCCTGCTCCTTTGTTATTGTAAAAGAAAATCCCAAGGACACGTGGCTGGAAGAGGTGTCCACTGCAAGGGGCTAGGAGGTGGGTTAGGAATGAGTCTCTGCTCCTCTGCCTTTTCTTGTTGTTCCACCTTGTGCTGTGTTTGCGGCAGGTCCCAGGCTGGGGTCTGGTGGTGTTGCTCTGTGCCACCTGCGGGGGATTGTGTTGTATGGGGTGGTCCCACCTCATACCATTTGGACCCAGGCTTGAAGCCACAACAGTCTTCAGGCAGAGTTCCCACAGAGCAACAGTCAGTATGGGTCATAGCTTATCACAATGTTTGCGGAGAATTACCCACATGCTCAGTTTTCTCACAGTGAATAGTCTCCTGATGCTATGGGCTTCTCAGAGTTCAGAAAGTCAGACATAAGCATAAATCTTTGCATTATCTCAGCTTACTTTTATAATCTGTTTAAATAATGTGGGTTTTTTTCCTCAGCATATTGCTCTTTAAAAAGTTCTATGGCAACAGTGTAGCTAAGGATATGTTAAATAAAAGTAATTGAGGCATTAGAGGCAAGTGATTATGTTCCTTAGAAAAAGAATCAAATAAATTGACGGTTAGCTCTTGAAACAGCAGGTGAGACTAACAAAGAGGATAAGGTGCAATTCTGTTGCCACTGGTGGATTTGAACGTGTAAGAATCATCTTTCTTTGTTATATATCCGTGGATTTGATTTTTAATTATTTGGCTTGGAGATAATAAATGATTGTATGTTATTTATAGAAAACTGCATATTCCCAAGTTCTGCACTGTGAAATCCATATCTGTACTGGTTTGCAGTGGGCACCAGCACACTAATGATTAATTATATACAGAAATATTAATTAAACTTCATATAATGATAAATAAATTAGAACTGAACATAGCATTGTTTTTTAAATTTAAAAATGTGTAGTTAGATATTTATTGCCTAGATCTATGAGAGTTACTGTAGTCAATAAAGAGGGCATGAAAACTTGGAGCCTGCATAGATATTGATTGGTATGTTCAGGGTATATTTCAGATATTTACCCTCTGCTTCCCCTCTCCAAGGAGAGCCTCCCCTGGTCAATGCTTTCCATCGATTTTGAGTCTGCCTGCTCAAGAAGCTGAAAATGTTGATGCTGGTGGAGAAAGTACAAGAACAGCAATTGATGGGAAATACATTTTATGATACTCTGCTTCCATATTTTAAAGGGGAAAATTTATTAATGGCAGCAGGTCTCCAATTTTCCCTTTTAAACATATCAATCAAACTGACAGCGATTTGCAAACTCCTGGACATTTTCATTTTCTCTGAAGTGACCCCTTTTTTGTTTTCTCTCTCTCCACAGACAGTGAAATCATTCCTCCCGACTGCCTGCGGCCCCGCTCCTTCACAGCCATCCGTCGGCCCTCGCTGCGGCGGGACACGGAGGACACGCGCCTCTCGGTCAGCCTGTGCGACCTCAACCTGCAAGAGGAGACCTTCCACGTGACGGCTACGACGTGTCCCATCCCGCAGAATTCCCTCAACTCCCAGCACTCCCACCTCCTTCCCTCCCAGCTGGAGAGCGACCTCCGCTTCCACCACCTCCGGGGACCCCACGTCAAAATCCTTGACGACCAAACCGTGGCCCGCCTGGAGCACGCCCGGGAGGAGAGGACTTTGGTTTTCACCAGCAGACCCCTTCGGATCAACGAAACCATTTTTGTCAAAATCAACAAGTCCAACGCTGTGCGCACAGGGACGCTGGCCTACGGGGTGACGTCCTGCGACCCCGGCACCTTGCGCCCCAGCGACCTCCCCTATAACCCTGAGTCCTTGGTCGACCGAAAGGAGTTCTGGGCCATCTGCCGAGTCGTGGTGCCTCTCCAGAGCGGAGACATCCTGGGATTTATGGTGAATTCGGATGGTGAGCTGCACTTGAGTCACAACGGTGCTGGCACTGGCATGCAGGTCTGCGTGGACTGTTCCCAGCCCCTCTGGATGTTCTTCGTTTTACACGGCGCGGTCATGCAAGTTCGATTGTTGGGTATGTTGGACCCCCCTTTTCTGAACCTCGTGCACAAGAAAGTGAGGGAGGATATATCACAGGGGAAGGGTGGAGGGAATGAATGGCTCCCTCCCTGCTCTAGGACTGGGTACAAATTTTGTTTTTGTAAAAGGGAAAAAAAAAAATATACAAAGGCACATACATAGCACGTGGATATGAGTTACAAGACTTACCTCTTTGCACTTCTCTAGCATCCTTCACTTGATGGTCTCAAAGCTCTTTTCAGATAGTGAATTAAGCCTCAGAGACCTCCATTAAAGTGCAGATGAGTCACAACTGACCTAGGAGAAGCAAGGAAGGGAGAGGAGAGGTGCTCTGAGCTGTCCTAATGTAGGGCATAGCCAGCAGGAAAAATGAGATCTGATGCCCTTTTCTGCATGTTAGCTATCATCTGGCATGACCGATTCCCAAAAAGAGCAGTCCCCTTGCTTTCCCCAGGCTTATATCTGAGAGGCAGGCTAGCAAGCAGAGAGGAAGCCCTGTGCTTCATGATCCTGGTGGTGCACAGAGCATGACACTGGCCAGCTCAACAGGAGAGGGGTTCCCTTGTCCTCCAGCCCTATTTAAGACAGTGTAGCTCATACAGGTTGATGGACCTCTGAAGAGCTGGCCTCTTCCTCTCGGTATTTTTGCTCTGGTTTTAAGCTCTGTTAACTGAAGTACTTCATTTAGATGCTGAAATTCATGTTTTGAAGGTGTGGAGGGGAAAGCCTTGAAATAGCATTTGCTCAGGATCAAATTTACTTTTTCTGTTGTGTGTGTGTGTTATCGGACACAAGTGTAGGATATGTTTGGCCATGAATTTGGACCATATCATGGTTCTGCTGGTGTCAGTGTCAGAAAGTAAATGATCAATTCTGAGAACATGATGTAATTCCTGGTACTCCTCTAACTGGAGATGATTTAAAAATGCTCCTTTCTTGTTTATACTGTTATATTCATATAACTTTAAAGATACCTAAATTCCTTTTGGCTTCAAATCCTCAGTATTAAAATGCCCCTCTTACCCAACAGGAAAAAAAACCCGAACCCAAAAGCCAACCAACACCTCCTTTTTTAGGATTTATAGACAGTCTTTGAAGATAAATTGTGGTGAACACACACATCTGTCTGCAGGGTCCAGTTCACCTTAATCACAGTATGAAGGGCCCTATATAATTTGCTTAAAGTTGACCATAGGCCTATGCTGTGAGTGTTTTGTGGCTCTTAAAGGATCACAGATGACAAATGTAATACTGCAATTTATTTCCAGGAGCCCAAGACTCAATCCCTGATAATTCAGCCTGATTACATTTGTTGTGGGTACTGCACATAATCCGCAGCTAGCTCTGCTCTCCACCAACATGTCATTGTGATAATAGTAGGTGAAGCCAAACAGATCCCAGTAAAGTAGGAGATTAAATGCTCCTGTATACGTTAGAAGGAAAACATCCTCTGGTCATTGAGCTGCTGGTAAAACTAAAAGTCATTGACCAGTGCTTCCTTTCATACGAGCTCACTAATTCTGGCAGTTTTGCACAGAGCAAATAGCCTGCTTGCAATGGGTCCTGAAACAGGACAGCAAGGATGTGTTTCACCAGAGGGACAGAATCATGTCCTCATACAGAATTCAACCGAGCACGAACTTAAACACAGGCCTCCTGCATTCGAGGCAAACCTCCTGCTGTGCATACCCTGTGTATGTCCTCCCTACCTGCTCACAAGTTCAGCCCAAACCAGTACACTCCCAGTGCATGTTTTAGATAAATCTGCATTTGGATACATGAGATGAAATCTGCTGAGTTGGAAAACACCTCACTACTGGTATTTGTGACCACGTAACAGACTTTCCAGGACTCAGTCACTGGAAGAGAAGCTGAAAATGGGCTATTGTTCTTAAGTGAGATGTAAGTGGAAAGAACCAGACTTGCTGACCTTGACTCTCTCAAGGAAAGGGTAGGACCCTGCTGAGTGTACAGCTTTATCCACATCAGCTTGGGCAGCAAGCTGCTATCTCCCAGTTAAAAGCTACAAAATTGGAGCTTGCCTAGAATCTTTAACAGGTGTTAAAGTAAAAACAGAGCTTTTCAGACCTATGTTTCCAGTATAACAATGCTGGGAGCAGCATGGTCCCCATATCAGTATATCAGTACAGTAAACTGCCCAGAGAGGAGCACTGACGCTGTCCCAACACTGCATATCTCTGCAACTGCAGTAATTATATGGATCAGCAATATCCCAACGGAAGGCAAAGAAAATAATGAGCTCCCATCTCTAGCTTTTGCAATATTATTAGGGAGGTGATGTGCAGTTTGTATTGCAGTGGAACAGATTATGGTGCTTGCCATAGTATCTGTCATTATAATATTAGAAAATGTAAGAAGAATATAAAGTATTCATCTTTCTAATGACAAGCTCCATCTTCAGAATGCAAACAAGAGTAATTTTGTGTGATCTGTCTTTTGTAGTTAGAGCTTTATATCACAGAAGAAGACATGTTTATAGTCATATTTTTCTAGTTTTAATAGAAAAAGTGAAGTTCCGTATCCTTGAAAGAAATGGGACACAAATACTGCAAGAGGCATAATTGTACCAAAACTATCTTAAATAGCAGATGTCATTCTATTTCTGGGGGCATATCATTATTAGATTAATCAAAGCAATGTTATGCCATGTTAAAGAGCATCAGCACTACAGCAGACTATAAAATGAAATTAAAGTTGCTGGTTTTGCTGCTTCTCCAGCTTTTCTGTTTTGTTTGGAGGATGGAGAAGATGGAGAGCAGCAATGACACTCTTGCACCTAGAGAAGGTTTATTTTTGACTCAGTGAACAACATGGCTCAGGGTATTGATCACTGGATACTACATTTCACGCCTTGAGATGAGTTATTTGGTCCTGACCCAGAGCAGGACGAAGCTCAGGTCTCTCCTGGCTTGTGGCTTTACCACAGAAGCTGACATTTGCTGACGGCAGTTATTCCACAGTGTTGGGGATACAACATTTATTTCCTAACCTAAATATCAGGGGAGGCCATCTCTACCCAGGCTGATGGTCTTAGAGAACTCTTTACAAGAGGAGGGCAGTGTCGGATTGGTTTGATAGTAAAGAATTCTGACTTCTGTTTCCATCTTATCAATCTGGCATCATATACTGGCAATATATTTGCTGTAGGAGAAATAGAAAAGCAGAAAATAAAGATGAGGTTGGAAACACTGTTTTTCTTTATGTCACCGCAGCAAAGGGAAAATAAATTAAACACAAGCACGACTATAGCACCATGAGAGGCCACAGTCATCTGTAGTGGCAGGTGGAATGATGTCAGTTTGTTGCAAAGAAAAGGTTAAAAGGCAACTTGACCAGCATGGAGGGAAGATAAATGAAAGAGAAGGGCACTTTAATGTAGCTGATAATAGCATAAAAAGTATCGAGCTGCTGGAAAATGAAGGGACACAAATTTATATTAAACATAAGTGAGGGTAATTAACTACAGGAACCAGCTATAGAGGGGAGCAATAGATCTTTTTGTCAGGTTTGGAAGCCCTTCTAAATATTTTGTATGTAAAGTGCTGGTCTTAATTCAGAAATTCTGTGGGTTATGCACATAAAGACAACCAAACAGAAACCCAGATCATTAGGCATGTAGAAATGAAACAGTCTTTGCATATCCTTTAGGAATTCCATTAGTTCAGGCTTGGGTTGATTTTTTTTTTCAGGCATCATTCCTGTACATTCAACAAACCAGCCTATTAAATTTGATTTACTGCTTTCAGCTTTTGCTGGTACGCATTTCAGCTCACACATAGTTTTATCGACAGCTCTGAAAGGTTGAAATGAGCCAGTCTGGATACATTGGTCTGGTTTTGGTGGTGTAATTCATTTATGAAGTTAAATTGATTGACCCCATAAGGTTTAAAATGTATGACTCATGTCTGGAGGAGCTATCACAGCAATAAGTTTATATATTTAGTATTTGGGGATCCAAATGGTTGGGGATATGCTTTCATTTTCTTTTGTCTCAGAGTGAATCACCAATGTGTAAAACATCTTCCTTCATCTCCTTTTTTTTTTTTTTTGGTGCGGTTTCCCTTGCGAATTTCATCCTTTCCAGTAATATTGAAGTTTTCTTTTGAGCAATGAAATAACATGTTCCAGCAACAGTCATACTAATGAAGCCGAGTTGCCAGTTTATCTGTGTCCTTTCTATCCATGCACTTCAATAACTCCAGCCCCACCAGAACAGCTGCACAATATTGCAGCTCTCTCGATGTATCCTAATGCTGGCCAAGAGCAGCATTAGACTTGAAAAAACCCACCCAAGAGCTAGCATTTGGTGTGGGTAAGTCTGTGTTCACATCCATGCTGGATAAATGCAGAGTGTGTGGGCTAAACTCTCCTACCTCCTTTACCGTGGGTATATGAGTTGGGGCTCCTACTTAGCTGCCCATTGCAAAATATGTAGAAATCAATTGTTGCTGAGGTTTCCATTCTTCTTTCAGACTTTCTTGACATTGGTCAAAGGGCTCAAAACTGGGGGAGGGAGGAAAGAGCTGACCAGGGACTTGCAGACAGAACAACTATGAATCCTTGATTCCTTGAGATTTCTGACAACAGCAGTTGGCAAAGGACCAAATTGGGGCTTAGTTCACCAGAGTACTGTGGGACAAAAGGTGCTGGCAAAGGGCTCTTTAAGTCAAAAGTGAAATTTGATCTGACGTGGCCTCAGTGCCAGTGTGTAGAGGCAAACTCCAGTCAAGCCCATTACAGGCAGGTTTACTCCAAGCTGTGCCCATTAGGACTCTCGCTGGTGGTCAAGCTTAGCAGCCCTGGTACTGCTGTCCATGTTGCAACAGAGCCCTTATCCCGAGGAACCAACTGGAAAGAGTTGCAGTTTCATGGGTGAACAGAGTAGCATCTTGCTTAGGTGACACAGAGCAATGGTTTAACCAGGGGAAATTACTTTCCCTCCTGTGACGTTAATCACACTGCCCTCTTTGGTTTTCTTTGACTTTAGCTCCATCACAGGTGAGTGACCAGCTCTCCATGGACCACTAGTGATTCAGAGGCCATATCTGAGCCTTGAAGACCACCCTCTCCTTTCTAACCAGGATTATTCCTCTGAATCCCAGGATTCCTCACTTACCTTGCTGATACAGTTCCTGCAACTCCTGTCTCCAGATTATCTCCAGGGGAGACTTTCTCCTCTTTTTCTCTGGTCTCTGCTGTGGCACTTGTCTGGCCTGATCCTCCTAAGAATCTGTAGGGCTTTTTGGGAGCTGATCCCATCTTGCCCCCTCTCTTCCCAGGCTTTTGTCCCTTCCTATGTAAACAATTATCTTAGCCTGTGGTTGCACCTTGACTGTCCAAGGACTCCAGCATCTCATGGCAGAGTATCCGTCCCTTCCAAAAACCTACTCCTGGTTGAAGTTACATACTTTGCACATGCAATTACTGCAGCAAGCATGCAAAATATTTAAATGGTAATTGGTATGCACAGTTATACACACTGCCCATAGTGCAGACAGTAGGTACAGTTTATAGAAAAGTATCTATCTCACACAGGCAAGGAGATCTTGGTTCTCCAGCTCTGAATTTGTAAGCTTCTCCTGTTTGAGAGAATATAGTTCTTTGCCGTAGTGAATCGCACACCCTCATCTCTGATCTCAGAGGTGGCTGGTACTTTACCCACTTGGGAACTTGATGCTTCTCCATCTTGGTTCATTCCCATGATGTGGAAATTGCCAAGTTAAACACAGCACAAGAGAAGCCTGATAAATGCATAACATTGTTGCACAGAAATGCATGTAATCAATCTCTTCTTTTAACACGCATTCAATTAGAAGTGCCCAAGAGTTTTATCGTCCGTGCTTTTTTTTTATTTTGGAAACATTTCCCACTTGTATGGAGAATGGCCTCATTAAGCTGATTGGGATCTAACAGGCCTGTGTTGTGTGGCACTTAACTGCCTGGAGTTCCTATGCATTGCAGGCTACATGGTGTTTTATGGTTTTAGAGTCTAGGAGGGAAGGAAGAGAGTTAATATTCAGTGCCTCTTAGAAAGAAATCCACTTGTATTAATTGATGCCTCTTCATAAACCCTCCTATCATGCATGGTTTTATCTTTTATTGCAAGTGAAGCACACATTACTGATGTTAAGTTGCAAGAGCTGCACAAGAGCATTACAGTGTCTGTAACTTCTGGGCTTGATTCTAGCACTGCATGGGGCTCTTCATTCACGTCCTGTTTTATGTTCATTGTTTTAAAGGAGATTTAGTACAAAGAGAAGCTGTTGTGTTAGAGAGGACAAGTTGCTTTATAACTTGTGCCTTGGAAAACTGCACAGTCACAGAGAGTTGGATGCAGTCAAATGCTTGTCCCTTGTGGTCAGTGTCAGCAATGTCAGAACTAATACCTACTCACGGCACCTTTGTACCATCCCTCTAAAGATCTCATCACACATGACATAATTAACCCACACTTGCCACGGCTAAGTCAGTTACCATTAGCCTGTGTACTGAGGTATCAACCAGCGTCTGGGTAAAGGCAGGGTAAAGCAAGTGGACTTCATCTAAGCAACAGCCAGAGGGCTTGCAAATGTCTCGTCCTCTGCACACTCTCCTCCACAAGAGCGGAAATTATCATCATCACTAGGATAATAAACTATCCCTGGCTGCAGTGAGATGTTCATAGTAAGTGATGTATAGATCTCCCTTATCTCATAACACCTTTGCCTACCTACAGTGAATATACAGGATATGGGATCATATACCAGCCTCTTTGAATTGCAACTTCTCAGAACTGATAAAATCTGCCTATTCTTTGAACTAACACTGGCATGAGTTAGTTATTCTGGCTACTGTGAGAATGACATAGCAGACTAAACTCTTTCTTTTCCCTCTTTGTCAGATGCCTTTTCATCCAGCAGTGTCCCATAGAAATTCAGAGCAGTGCTGGCCAAGACAAGTGAAAGTATTTGTTTCCTGTATGCATCTACCACCCTATGTATACATGTTGCTCCTAGAGAAGCACAGAGCTTGGAGGTGCTGGGTTAGGCAGCCATTTTCCTTTTGCTGACAGAACTATTTTTGCTGTGATCTCCCAAATACTCTGAGCCAAATGGCCCTTTTGAGATGGATTTGGAAAAGGTGCTGTTTATGAACAGAAACATTTTTGGCCAGGGTAATTAATACCTGTGATCTTTTAGAGGGCTTTTTGTTTTGTTTTTCTTAAACAAGATGAAAGCTACAACTCTCATTTTTCACATGGTTCAGCTACTGTCGCGGTTTAACCCCAGCCAGCAACTAAGCACCATGCAGCTGCTCGCTCACTCCCCCCCACCCAGTGGGACAGGGGAGAGAATCAGAAAAAAGTAAAACTCGTGGGTTGAGATACGAACAGTTTAAGAGGACGGAAAGGAAGATAATAATAATAATAATAATAATGATGATGATGATGATGATGATGATGATTATGATGATGATGATGATGATGAATTGGAATATACAAAACAAGTGATGTACAATGCAATTGCTCACCACTTGCTGACCAATGCCCAGTTAGTCCCCGAGCAGGGATCTGCCCCCTCGGCCAACTCCCCCCAGTTTATATACTGCGTATATGGAATACCCCTTTGGCCAGTTTGGGTCAGCTGTCCTGGCTGTGTCCCCTCCCAACTGCTTGTGCCCCTCCAGCCTTCTTGCTGGCTGGGCATGAGAAGCTGAAAAAACCTTGACTTAGTATAAACACTACTTAGCAACAACTAAAAACATCAGTGTGTTACCAGCATTATTCTCATACTAAATCCAAAACATAACACTATACCAGCTACTAGAAAGAAAATCAACTCTATCCCAGCTGAAACCAGGACAGCTACTTAATCCAGGCTTCTTTTTTTACCTCTTCTTGATCTAAGCATCTGTCTGGGTGCTTTGTTCATCTAGTATTTTTCAGGTTGAGAGATGGAACCCCATTAGAGGCTCTTTCACTTCAGTTCAGCTAGATGTTCATTGCATGGTGTCCATGCCCTCAGGATTTTGCAGGATGAAGTGCTGACTAACTGCTGAACTTCACCTGTCAGGTCAGGAAAGATACCCTATAAGTTTACTGTGTGTTCTTTGCTTTCAGACAGCACATTGGGCTTGGGCTGTAAGAGTTGCTGAATCAAAAGCTTCTGTGGTGTTTGGAGCTTCCACGTTTCTCCTGCTTAGCTGGAGTGTGCATATGACTGCAGGAGAGTAATAGATGTGCTGGTGCCCTGCTGCCCATCTGGACACAGCAGACAGCAATGCTCCCGTGAAGCCATAAATTACACTCCGTTTCTGATCCACATGCAAGTCTGAACTGTTGTTCTCCATGTGGTTTGGATCTAGCTTTTACTTCCCTGAACAGTGATTGTCTGACACCCATCTGCAAACACAGGCCTTATGGTTTTCCATGCAAAATCTGCCAGGCTGCTTTTTTGACCTATTTCTGGACATTTCTGTAGCACAATGCAAAATCGCTTATGTTTTCATGGGCTTGTAAAGAACAAAATGTAATATTGTTCTATTCAGAACAGCTTTTAAATCCTCCAGGAAATACTTCAATGCAAAAAACCCCATGGATCATCAACTATGTCGGTCACCTGAGAGGCAGAGATGAGCTGCAGCACAGAGGCTGGGCTCTGGGGGCATGGTTGGCCAAAAACCATTGAGCCCAAGGGGAAGGAAGCTCTGGTTTCTGGTCAATGTAGTATTGTTCCCATCACCGTGGGAACATAACAAATGGCTGTGTAAATACATGTATTTTATAGCATTCAGAAGTGATGTATATGCTTATATCCTTCCCTAACATTATTGTTGATCTTTAACTACCATGTGCCCAGGCAGCAACAGGTGCTTTGTTCCTTTGTTTTAGCATGATGGATTCAAAATTGTTGGGCAAGACCTGAGTGGCCCTGGGGGACAGAATAACTCTCCTGCAGCCTTGGCTGGAGGCAAGGAAATGTGATAATGTGCAGAAAAGTATATGGCTGCTCTTCAGACCAGAGAGCATGCTGGGGTGGGGGCTGTCATTTTAGCATTGAGACTATCTTGCTGAAACCGTGTTTGGTATTTGCCGCTCTCTCTACATCTGGTGGAACATTTGCATTAGTGAAAACCATTTACTGAAATAAAACATGGAAGGATTTAGCTCTTGCAAAGCTTGTCTTGATAAGACCCACTTTTTAGTGGATGTGCCACTCATGGAATACCAGGGTTCCTAGTGTCAGTGTCAAGGGAGAGGTGTTAGTCTGACATCTGCCTGGGGAACATCCCAAGACAGAAACTTTGTCTTTCTGGTAGAAGACAGAGGAAAGAACCCAGGAGTTCTCAGTACAGTGTGTACTGGGAGGGATCTTAAAGATCACCTAGTTCCAAGCCCCCTGCCATGGGCAGGGACATCTTCCACTATACCAGGTTGCTCAAAGCCCCAGCCAACTTGGCCTTGAATACTTCCAGGCACGGGCCAGCTACAACTTCTCTGGGCAACCTGTTGCAGTGCCTCACAAACCCTCACAGTAAAGACTTTTTTCCTAATATCTAACCTAAATCTACCTTCTTTCAGTTTAAAGCCTTCACGCCTCATCCTATCACTACAGTCCCTGTTAGAGTCTCTCCCCATCTTTCCTGTAGGCCTCCTTTAATTACTGGAAGGCCACAATACTGTCTCCCCTGAGCCTTCTCTTCTCCAGGCTGAACAACCCCAACTCTCTCAGCCTGTCCTCATAAGGGAGGTGCTCCAGCCCCCTGATCATCTTCGTGGCCTTCCTCTGGACCCACTCGAGCATGGCCATACACATTTAGTGTACTGTTCTAGGTTCCCCACTGCATGTTCAATATTGGCTTTTGTTCTTGTAATATGCAAAAGAGCTGTGTAATTCCACCAGTCTGCATTCTCTAATAGTTAAAAGTATATCTCTACCCTTTTCTGAAATGGGTGGATGAATGGAGTGGGAAAGTTGTACACATGCTACATCCATGAGCAGAAAAAAAAAGACGACTTATATAAAAGATTTTTAAGTAAAAAAAAGTAAGGTCCAAAATTGAGGTCCCAGTCCTACCAGTCTTGCACATGGTTATTTATCAAGGGTGTTCACATTCTAGTGGTCACTATAAAGCCAAAGATCTGTAGCACATTAGATTATGCAAAGATATGACTCTTACAGGGTTAAGTTGCTCTAGTATCCTGTCCCAGTAACATCACAGCCCACTCACACTGCAGAAGCTGATGTGTTATGGGACAGATCTCCTTATGCAGATGTTCACATGAGCTCAGTACCCACAATTGTGCCAGATTTTTGAAAGAACCTTGATCCTATTTAGATAACAAAATCAATGGCCCTGATACAGTGAGAGTGTTAAATGTGAGAATGGATATTGAGCAGTTTTTGAGATAGGGGAATTATTTTAGCTGACAGGCTTAAAAATCTGGCTCCTAACAAAGGGAAATCAAGTTGAGAGTTTTGAAAGGCATCTAAATGACTATGACTGTCAGATGCCCAGAGCTCACTGGACTAAAATGTTTGAGAAGTGCACAGCTCTCTTGAGCATCCTTAAATATGCCAGTTGAAGGCTGCAACCGGATTTCAGCAGCTGTTCTAATCTTTTCCACTGTGTGCTGGAAGCTCTGGGACCTGTGGATGGATGGAACAACACTGAAAATCTGTGATTACTATTGGTGATTACCTGATCTTTATTAGCTGTCCTATTTAAAAGAAGGGGCTGTCAGTGTGCTCCACATGATAGTCAGCATATGGGCAAGTCAGTATGTTGCATAAGACTTTATCTTCCTTAGAAACTATGGCAGGAGGCTCCCATGTTTTGTCTTTTAGGTACAATGTTTAGTTAAGATCCTGGTGTAGTCCTTAAGATGGGTATGAGTAAGAAAAGCCCATTTAAAGAGGTGAAGATAATCAAACTATGTGAACTGTGAGTCGGACAGTAGTGGTCATTTACTGACAGCATGCTATAAGCCAGGAAAAACAAAGTTTTTGGATGGGTCCAAAGGGGAAAAAAAGGATAGCTCTGGAGGGCAGACTGAGTGATTATGGATTATTCTTATAACGCTTGTGAAATAGTCATTAAGAGCCTAGACAGGTAATGCAAATAACAGAAGGTGAGTGTGATACCTGAGGTGGTGTTTGGCATTGCCAGAAAGCATTCTGGGGGCACAAATCATGATATTCATTCCTGTTTGCAGCCAGCAAACACTGGGTATTGCTCATTTGTTTCTTTTCTACCTTGAAAGCAAAGTCTCCAGACTATGCAGTACCACATTTCCACTTCAAAGCAGCAGACATTTTCAGCCTGTGGAGCCTGGTTTCTGCAAGACTTCCACAAGCACAGTCCCAGTGCTCTGACAGGAACATTGTGCTTGCAGGCCTTTTGGGTTAAGATCTGAAAAAGTGCAATGGGACTATAAAATATTGAATTTAATTATGAGGGGGGAAAGGATAAGAGAGAGAGAGAGAGATTTAGTAAAATGGGTTGAGTCTTGCTTTTGTCTCCTTTTGAACATGAACACTCCTCCCCATACTGGGACAGTATGAGGAATGCCCTAATCAAATCCCAAGAAGTTACTGGGCACCTTTCACTGGCTGATGGATGTTTTTCACAATCTGGTGGAGTTCAGCCTGTTGTCGTTATTTAAGTCCCAGGAATGGCCCTGCCCCTCTATCACCTCTCTCAGGAATAGATACTAGATTAAGAAATGTGTTATGAACACCTTAACCTGTCAGTTTCCCAACCTTCAGTGATCCAAAGTCAACAGTAATAAGGAAGCAACATGCTCTTTGGCATTACTCTACTTTTCTCTCCATCTCAGCTGTAGTTTGAATCTGGGAGTATTAATATACTGCTTGCTAGCAATGGGTTGGGAATAGCTGCAGAACAGATTCGTGGCAGCTACTCCCTGCTCTGGGCCACAGAGATGCCCTGGGGATTTACTTGCATCATAGCAAATGCCCATAAGCATATCCAGAAGGAGAATGCAGACAGCACATTGCTCTTCCCACCTGGTTTTGTTGTTGTGGTTGTTTTCCAGTTCTCTCTCTAGGGCTTATGCGGTAATAAGCAGGTCAACATAATCACATTGTTATGAGAAAGAAATGTAGACATAATATTTTTATAAATTAATTAAGGGGGAGAGTTAATTGAAAATTTTATTTATTTTTAGGGAGTATTGACTTTGTATCTGGCCTTCTTACCAACGTAAATCCTTCAGTGGTACAGCTTTCCCCAGACAGCTGCCATTAAGAGAGATGCTTAAAAGTTGGGACAGCCTCAGACGATATCCCCTGAGAGTGGATTGCAATGTGCTGGGAAACCACCCTGTTCACCACAATAAATACAGAGAGCCAAAAGCATCTCTGACAGCCACAGCTGCTGTATTTTGGCCACAGTTAGGACATTCTATAAAAGGGCAATTATGGATACAGATAACCATTCTCATAAAAATCATAAATGCTGGATAGTATCCCAAGAGACTACCTACTTCAAAGAGCTCTAATCATAGAGATGCCGTAGTCTTTCTGGGAAGCCCGATTGCTTTACAGTGCTTCACTTTCTACATAATGTCTAATCTGAATACCTTAGGAGTCTGAACCCATGATTTCATGCCTTATCCAGAAGTTTCACGAAGAACAGATTGTTTCTTCTCTCCTTTTAGCAGCCTGTGAAAAATGCTGCCATCTAAAAATCGTAGAATCATACAACATTTTAGGTCGGAAGGGACCCCTGGGAATTATCTAATCCAATCTCCTGCTCAAAGCAGGGCCAACTTCCAAGTTAGTACAAGACCATGTCCAGTCAAGTTTTGAGTATTTCCAGGGACAAAGATACCACAGTGCCTCCAGGCTCCTGCTCCAGTCCCTAACCAGCCTCATATGACCCTGGATTGGTGCAACCTTGTCATAACAGAATGGCATTGTTGATTTATGATCAGCTGGTGACCTCCAGCAATCCCCAGGCCTTTTTCTGTAGGACAGCTGTATTTCTAATTGAATGGACTAATTCCCTGTCCTGTGTTTGGGTAGCTGATTATCTGTGCTTAAGTGCTGCATTTTGCATTTGATAGTATTGAATACCATCCCATTTATTTCTGATCCTATTTCCAGTTTGGCAAGACCATTTTGAATTACAAACCTTTAGCATACTAGCAGCCTTTCCTGGCATGTTGTCTGTACATTCCATGGTAATGCTCTCTTCTACTGAAAATATAATATTCTTTTTCCTTTTGTGGGTGGATGTATAGGTTCATTTGTTTGCATCTCTCCCAGAGCGATGACAGAAGTGCAGAGAAAGAGTCAATCTGCATTGGATTTTGGTAATAATTGGACTTTGCAAAGATAAAACAGCAAACGAATTGATTCAAAATCCACTTAAAGGTGATTCCAGTGTGTTCAGCATATTTGAGAACAAGCATGAGACAAGTTAGCAGCAGAAACAATTTATCTGGGGCCTTTAGAGAGAGGAGGAATGTTTAAATTTATTTATTTAGGATTATTTAATTTTTTAAAATCATGGTTTGAAAGCTAGCTCTTGGTGGGAGCTCTGTGCACACAATAAGCGTGTTTGGCCTTGAGCACATGTATCTGGTTTTAGTTAAGCCAAGCTGGCCACACTCATTCCACCCTGCACATGATCTCATTCCATGCTGTCATGGTATCTGCACACCATCCAGCAATATATTAACAGCATGAGTAACGTGTCTTATGTTGATTATTCTGTCACCAAGGGAGAAGTGTGTCTTGTCTGGTAGGAAACTCAATTTGTTTTAAACAAAGCTCTATACTTACGCTGGAGAAAAGTCAAGAGCTGTGCCTTGTGTTAGGAGAAAGAATTGGGAAGGTGCGTGCTGGCCCTTGGGTCTTGGGTAAGGCCATTTTGGGACTCAGACCAGCTACAACCAGAGAAGATTGCGGCTCCTGCACTGACAAGCTCTCCTTACACTGCGGCAAGGCCATTTGCACTGCTGCCATCATGCTTCATCAGTTCATACTCTGTGACACTTGGGGCACCTCCAAATTCTATTAGTCCAGGAAGAAAAATGCTCCTAGTAGCTTTTATTTTGCATTTAATGAAATGACCAGGTTGGTGTTAGAAATGCAGTGTGCTGTGTGTCAGCCGAATGGAAGAAATGTCTCCAGGCTGCAGGGAGGAGAGGGAAGGCTTGAAAAACTTGTTCAGCTGCTCAGTGTTCATATTTGTTCTGTGTGCAGTGAACGAGCTGAAATCTGTGCCCCTGCTGGGCCTGTTTACAGTGTGTGTTACCCACAGGGCAAGTTTTCTGCTACGGTCATCTGTCAGATTGGAGGGGAAGGGCCATTGCTAGTGGCTGTCATTAGAGGCTGCATCATTCTCTTTGCATATTTACTGAGCTAAACTCCAGCCTCAGCTCTCATGTGTGTGATAAAGGAGGTGCCTCTCTACAGCATCTCAAGTGTGAGAGCCCCAAAGCCCTTTATAATGTAGAGGCTAATTCAACTTCAGATTGTGCCTGGGAGCAAAGCACTCCTCATTTGAAAAGGGGTAAAACTGAGGGACTGAAGGCTGAAGTTAATTGCTTCTCCCATACGCAGTCCTCAGAACAGATTTCGATGCATACATGACGCCCCCTCCATCCCTGTGCTACACTTAAACTGGTCGGTCTTGTTCTACTAAAAAGGGCAGGAGAATCTGGCATTAGCTGCTGCTGTGCTTTTTCTTTTTTTGCACAATCCACTGTTGGCACTTGGAGTCCCCGATTCCCAGGTTTGGTCCTCCTTGTCTTGGTAGCCTCCCTGCAAGTAGAACTGAAGGACCTTTCTGGCGCACAGGGTTTTCCTGACCTCCTACTGCTGCTTTTTCTCTGGAGAGTAGCCTCCGACTCATCGAGGACGCTGCAGATCCAAACCCTCTGTGTCTCTTGGTTCCTTATATGGTAACATGAAGAAGTCTTAGCATTTTATTTCTGATTTGGAGTTACCCTGGTTGTCTTCTCAGCTGGGGAACTAGAAACTTTAAAACCACAGGCAAACTAGTTCTTACCACCAAGAAACCATACCTTGGTTCATGCATGTGTATGCCACTGTCTCACCACTGTCTTACTGAAGACCAGGCTGCATTGTTAACAATTATATTCCCCCTACAAAACCTTTGCAGCAGCTAGAGTTTTAAGCATTCCCATTTTTTTCCCTTCTGGAAAGGGCTTTAAGATGCTTGTTTTAACAGCAGAAGAAAGAGGCTGAGATGGAGGGAGCATGCCCAGCAGGCTGTGGGGCAGAGCTGGCTTTTCTGGCAGAGAGCACACTAACACAGGGGTGATGGTGGGCAGTGAGAGCAGGAGGTAATGGAGCTGGGGACACCTAGAAGGGACTTGAAGGGGCTCTGCACTCTTGAGCCATCACATCCAGACATGCAGGGAGTGGAGAAAACATTCCTGAATGGGGGCAGAGGTGTCCTTGTTCATCCCAGAGCCAAATGCATTTTGGTGACTTATCCCCACCTCTGACAGAAGCCATCCTACAAAAGAGGCAGAGCAGTGAGCAGACCTAAGTTTTCCTGATTGCCAAACCCTTGTGATTGTCTCTAGGAAGTCCTTGAGTGACTTTGATGAATTTGTGAGAGCCTGGAGTGATGCAGTTTTGCACTGGGTTAGTGAAGAGTGCTTTGACAAGGTGATATGTTCTTGTGCTGGAGTCCAGCCCACCCTACTGCAGGCTGTCCCCTCTACTGGCCACAAGCCCATCGCTGGATATAGTGCTGAGGGTGCATATGAGCATGAAACCGTAAGGAAAGTAACAGCACTTAATGACTTGAGACACATTTAAGGGCAGAAACAAAGCGTTATGATGGCTAAAGGAGCTCCAGCAAATTTCAGGGGCTGTGGGAGCTCAATGTCTCTTCAGGGCCAGCTGCTAGCATTTAAAAAGGCATATGAGGTTTTTTTTCCTTTATCTCTTCCCTAGATTTTATGCTGATGAGACACAACTCCTGACAAGCACTGAGAGCTGCACCCCTGCCACATATCCCCAGTGTGTCATCAGCCCCAATTTTTAAAAGTAACTGTAGGTTTCTTTTCTCGTGTTGCAGGTTCCACCATATTAGCTGAGCGGCTGGGACTGTCCACACCAAGCTCGCCCACATCGACACCCAATTCCCCCACCGTCCTCTGCAGCGGCGTCTCTGACCCCATATTGTCTACATGTGGCTCTGGCCCCCTCTGCAGCTCTATCAGTGGTAAGTGTGGTGGGATCCCCTGCTGCCTTGCCTTTGCCTCCCCTTGCCCGCTCCTGCACTGCTTCCCTTCACAGTCTCACACTTGTCTCCCAGAAGGACCCTAAAACCACAATGATCAACAGAGTCTCCTGACAGCTCCCTTGAGGGGGGGAAGGGAGAGCCTCTGCAAAGGCTGTTTTCAGTCTGTTTTACGTGGAAGCTGCTTAGATGCCTAAACAGCAATATATCTCCAACCCTTTTCATCATGATCGGTCCCAAGGGAGGAAGCAGGGTTTCTGTTATGTGCGTGGCCCTGTGATGCACAGCTCCTTCTGGAGAGCTTTGTGGCAGTGACATGTTGCATGCTAGCTTAGACTGGAGCTACAGATATTCCCCCCTTTCCCTCTCCACACACCTTCAGTACCCTCTGCAGAAAAAGGCGGTATTGATATTTCTAGTATGCCGATAAATTCCAGTGATATTTAGATAAATGTACATGCAGTAGTAAATGATAGGCTGTTCCGCAGCATTTTTTAAAACCCCCAGGCACCTGCATGATCCCAAGGCATTGATGGTGGGATATATAACTTACCAAATCCTTGTCATTGTTGTCCAAACCAAGGTTGTTTTTCACTGAAGGTACCTACCAGTCTCAAGTCTAGTAACTGGTGACAGCAAACATTCAGATTTTTAATGGGTTTTGAGGGAAAAAAATAGAAATTTTCTCATTATCTTGCGACCTCATCTGGCTTCATTGATGAGGCCTCATTACAGATGTGCTGTGAGCATTATTACTGCAGCCCATCACAGCTCTTGAAGCAATGACCCACTATGAGCTAGATGCTGTCCATGGGGGTACCACCCCCACCCCTGTCCTGAAGAATCCACACGGGGTGATCTGTAGCTAGGCATTGTGGTCTCACATCCTTGGATCAGCCCTAGAGATGAAGCACTGCTTGTCTTGGGAGCTGCTGCCACCATGTGCCACCCAGTCTCTCCCTTTTCAAAGCAGTTGGCTTGATCTGCCCCTCCTGGTTTTTCCTCCCTTGTTAATGTTTAGACAGTAGTTTGAAAACGTGAAACTGCTCTTTGTCCCTGCTGCGTGGGAACAGCTTTCTCTTGGTTTGCTCTGTGTGGGCAGCAGCTCCCAGCAGTTGCTGCTTTTCTGCTGTCCTAAGCCTTGGCATGTGAACCAGGGCTTAGCGAGTGGGACAGTAGGTCACAGGAAGGCCCTCTGATCCTGGAGCATCCATTTCTGCTAGGGCATGGTTCCTCCTTCTGTAGCTAGCTTCAGGGCAGAAATTACCTGGCATGTCAGGAAGTGTTTTAAGCGGCATGGTGACCCTGTTCTTTGTGTTTCAGGGACAGCTCCCAACTCTCCAATCAGCTTGCCTGAGTCACCCATCTCCCCGTCTGTCTCAGGGCCCTGGGGAGACGAATGCACCATCTGCTACGAGAACATGGTAGACACAGTCATTTACTCCTGTGGACACATGTGTCTCTGCTATTCGTGTGGGCTGAAGCTCAAGAAGATGGCCAACGCTTGCTGCCCCATTTGCAGACGGGCCATCAAAGATATCATCAAAACATACCGCAGCACTTAGAGCAGCAGATGCTGTGGTGGGGACTGGGCAGGTGGGGAGGAGGCTGTGAAACCACATAGGTCTTGGCCTCTACTCATCATCCAGGAGATTCAAAAACCATCACCACCCACCACCCTGATCTCCTCTTCCATGGACAACAGATGAGATAAGCTTAGATGCTGCTCTTCTACCCTCCAAGCAAGCCCTGGGGCTGAACTCCAGTGTGTCAGGGAAGTTGCGATGGACTAATCTCCCTTGTGGATTTTAAACTTTATCTCAAAAAAACCCCAGCTGGTGCGATCATCCCTTTTCTACACCATGCACAGCAGAGAGGAGTCTCCAATGTTTAGCAGGGGCAGCAAGTGGTAAAAGGTTCAGTGCTACACATCTCCTTCCAGAGACACCCCACGTGCAGAGGACAGCTTCGCAGAAGAGGAGAAACAAGCGACATGTTTCCATGTACAACCAGCCTGACTGTGGGAAGCCCCTTAGAAAGGACAGAGCGAGGCAAGCTTTGACCCAGCGAGGGAGGTGCAGTGAGCACATTCACAGAGGAAAGGCCGGGGCCAGTCCAGAAAAGGACCCAGGATTTGCAAAGCAACACCTGCCCCACATCTGCAGGCAGAAGAGCAGCCCCGTGGCTGTCCTCCACTCCTCCCTCGCTGTTCCCTGGCAGAGGCATTCATGGCGAGTTTGGCAGCCAACAGTGGCACTGGCCTTGCCCCCTCTCAGTGGCATCCAGCCGTCTCCTGTTGCCATCCCGTTGCATGACGAGCGGCTCTCAAACCCCACCACTACCAATTTGCGTGTGGTCTCCACGCAGCACAAGGGATTCAGCAGCATCTCTGCCCCCACGGGCCTGTGGGAGAGGGAGATGCGCCCCCCTCACCTTTCCTCCCCCTACCATCCAGACAGCACTTGTGAGGAAAAAATAAAAGAAAAAAAAGAAACAAAACCCCCAACCCCAGTGGGGAAGAATGTATAAACCCACATGTCTGCGGGTTTCATTTACTGGTAACTTTATCACTGTGCTTTAAGACAAAACCAGCCAGGTGGTACTGAGCCCTTCACAGCCAGCCCGCCGGCAGGACGTGGCTGTCCTTACATGTTAGGAAGAAAGGAAAGAAAAAAAAATAGCTTGAGGGGTTTAGTTTGCTTTGGTTTATTTAAATAAATAAATCCCCTTCCCTCCAGCCCCAGTTGGGAACCCTGCGGTCCCCATGGTGGGTGCCTGCAATGGCTGCCCCTGTGGTTGCCATGACAACCGCCACTCCGCCATGGCCCCTGGCCTGTCCAGGGCTGCCGGCCCCTGGGCCCAGGCATGGTGGCTCCGCAGCAGCAGGAGCTGTCGGTCTGCCCCCCAGCCTGCTGCCTTTCAGGGCTGTGCGGGAGGTAGAGATGGTGCCTGGGCCCCGAGGGGTGATCGGGCTGGAGTGCAGCAGCAGCAGCATTCACCCTGCCATGTTGCCCACCAGGCCAGGCTGGGGAAGGCCATGAAGTCGCACCCCTCCTGCCGAGCCTTTTCCTGCACCCCAGCAAATGGCCGCTGATAGGACGCAGGGGAACAGCATGGCGTAGGAATAAAGGCATTTAATATACACAGCCACTCGCTGCAGGGGTTATCGTACCCCCCCAGGCAGCAGGTGGGTGAAGAAGCACTTGCAGAGGCTGCTCCCAAGAGCACCTGGAAAACATGTCCTCGCCCTGTCCTCTCGAGGAAATGAAAAAAGAGGCTACTAGTTGGAGACCGCATTGTAGAGCCTTTCTCTAAAGGCACCACCATCACTGCAGCCTACCACGGGGGTCTGCGGCTACCCCCAGCCCGCCCCAGTGGGCAGTACTAACTTGAACTCTGATATTCTGGTTACAGGGATTTACGTTGTTTCTTTGCATACCTCTCACCTATACCCCTAACCCAGCCCTGCCCTGTCCTGCACTCCAGGCTGGCTGTTGAAAGCCCCGGAGCATCATGGCTCCCGTGCCCAGACATCCTCACCGCAGAGTGGGAGGAGGCCGGGTTGGCACGAGTCTGGGGGAAGTCACAGCAGCCATGCCAGAAGCATGGCTGGTCCGCAGGCATGCAGCCAGCCTCCAGCTTGCCTGAGGACAGAGCCGGGACCGGCAGACGCAGGGAGCCTGTTTCAGTAGTTATACAAACTCCAGTGCAAAGAACTCCAAGGGGTAGGATGGTGTCAGTAAAATAGTGGATGTGGGGAAACGTGCAATAAGCAGCCTCCCGAGCCTTCACCACACCAGTGGGACCGGTTCCTCTCCATGCAGGGCAAGCCAAGGGGTACATTTTATTTTTCAAGAAATTCCATCCATGGGTACCAGTGCAGTGGTGTGAATTCCCTCTTCACCTTTTAAATTCAGAGTGTTTTAATATATAACTGTGTTTGTTTTACTGTGGACCAAACTCTAAGAGTTAGCAGAAGCTGAAAGCTCCCCCAGCATCCGAGCTCAAAAATTGGGGTTAAGTCCTGCTCCTGGCATCAGCTGGCCTCCAGCTGTGAACAGGGAGGAAGAGAGCAAGGGTCTCTCCAGGGAGAAAAAAAAACAACCAGCAAAAGCAGTAACAGTAATAACAATCCTAACCTTTTGTTTTGTTTGGTGTAGGTTCCCACGTACCTCCGTGTTCTTGTGTCATTTGCATTTCATTGCTTTACTTTAAGATGTTTTGTGTTCTGTTTAAAGAGAAGAATAACTCATTGTGAAAAATTGGATAACTGTGATTGTGAATAAAGTTAATTTAGCTATCCTGCAGCAGCATGGGCAACTGAGTATTTACCACTTCCACAAGCACGGCAAAACATGATGGGCATTGCAGTGGCAAGAGGCTGAGGTAAGAGCAACAGTGGCATGAGTGCCTCTTCCTTGGGGGGAGCTGGGTGGAGAGAGCTCAGGCTTTCCTTCAGTGCTTGAGGATGAGGGGGTGTTGAGAGCTGGGTAATGAATAGCCCCCTGATGGACCCCATACACATGTAAGGAATAAAGGAAGCCACAAAAGTAAAAGAAAGGGCTAACCACATTCCTGCAAACTTAAGCCCCATGCTCCTGAGCCTCTTTACATCCTCCCAAGAGAGAAGCCACAGCTTCTTTACTCTCATTGCTTTGTTTGCACCGTCTCTCCTGAGTGCCTGTAACAGCAAAAAAAAGCCATCCGCCAGCACAAGAAAGAGAAAATGTGCTGTGAGGAAACCCAGGACCATGCTGCTCATCCTGGCAGGGGCCAGGTAAGGTGGCTACAGAGGAGGCAGAACAGTAACAAAATAGCCTGCTATCCCCACCCCAGCTCTGCAGAGATATGACAGTCCAACACCTGACAGGAGTATCCCAGCCCTGAACTGAGCAACATGTTGACAAGGCTCACTGACAAGCCGTAGTCTGGCCAAGGGAGATGCTGAGGCAAGATGCAGATGCTTCCTCAGCATGTAGCAAGGGACACAGGGACCCAAAGGGGCTTTGGATTCTCCAGAGTGATGCCAATTCCCCCAAAACCCAATAGCTCTTCTGCTGCAGCGATCTGTTCAGGAGTACACCTACAACACAGCTGTGTGAGATTTCATCCTCATCCTTTTGTTTAGCTATTCAGCAAATGAGAGACCAGGTGGATCACTGTCTCTTATCACAGGACATATTTGAGTTGGCATCTTCTCCCTCAGTGTGGGTGCTCCATCTGCCAAGGGACAGGGACATCCCAGAAGAAGTGTCCTCAGCCTCTCCAGCTGAAGCTATTCCACTCTAACATCTCCCCAGTGGCTTAACACTTTCCAGGCTGGGTAAAGCGAAACCACTTCTACAACCCAGCTTTCTCCAACACAACCCTGAGGAGCTCTTAGCTGTTGGGACAAGGCAAGTCTGCACGCACCTGTGCAGGACTCCAAGAGCAGTGCCCAACTCCTGCTTTCCCAGGGACAGGAGGACCTTCAGCAGGCTTGGAAAGCCCTCTGTGGCCACAGGCCTGCCATGGGAAGCCTCCCTGTCTCCTCAGGAGCAAGGGATAGAGCTGCTCAACATAGACTGCTCCTAAAACTGGGGACGCTGACCTGCCAGACAGCTGCTTCCAGATGTGCTAAGCCCAAGCACTGCCACATATTAGGACAATTGAAGTGCTAACGCTCTGGGCCAAACTCAGATTATCCCCTCCCCTGGCATCAGCAAGAGGGACCAGGGCAGGTACCGCTGTGTGTCCCTGCTGACAGCCCCAGCCCGTTCATTCCCTCCTGCAGCTGCCATGTGCAATAGCCCCAGTGAGCTCTGCATCCTCATCCGCTAAGCACTGCTGGAGTCACCCTGCCCTGAGCTGCCTCCCCAGGCCATCACCATCATCAGGTCACCAAATCCAAACCAGATCTGCAGTCTCAGCATCGCTCCCAAGCTATTCTCCACCAAGACCAACCATGGCTCAGCACAGACCTTCCCCAGCGACAAGGCATCCCACCGCCGCAGCCCTCCGGCTGCTTCAGGCAGGACCATCCCCCGAGTTTCCCCGGCCGGCTGCGGCACAGCCCGCGGGGCCCGAGCCCACGGACCGCGCCGGGCCGGGGGCGAGGAGGACTTGGAGGAAGGAGGGAAGAAGGATGCTCCGAAAGTGGTCCAGGAGGGGCAGAGCTGGTCCAGCATCGCCACCTGGTGCTCTACACCCGGCACGGCACACAGCCTCTTCCCCCCGCCCCGCTTCTCCTAAGGTTCACTTTACTCCTTTACAAACGCTACAAATACACATAAGGAGGACCAGAAATATTTAGTCTGAGTGCAGCGCAGCTCTCTGAGAAAAATGGGGAATGAAGGGAGCAATTAACAGTGGGTTACAATATACAAGGGGATACATTATATGGTGATTGCAGCAGTCCAGAAAAACCCTTTCAACCTTAAGCTGGCTGGCTCACCCTTACTCTGTGTGTAGAGGAGGCACAGTTCCCAGGCACACTTGTCACTAAGTTTGTGTCTTAAAATGCCCAGGACTGTGTGCTGTCTCAGATCTAATTCCTGGCATCCTTCAGACAGCTGGGGTGCCCAAACATGACTCCTCCTGCATCATCTACCTACGTGCCAGCATGGTGGAACATCTCATGGGTGCTGCTAGCCAACGCTGTACCTCCGATGAGAGCTGGCTCACCTCAGGGCCTGGGTGAGACTCATTTCTCCACAGGATGTTTGTGAAGTGCTACAGCACATGGTGAAGGCATAGCCCCATGCTCAAGTGCGGGATGCATTCATGCAAGGTCATTCTCTGCTGCAGGAACAAAAAGTCGGGGAGGGCCAACACCACTCTGCAGTCCTGCTTTCCAAGGTGGCAGCCAGGCAGTAGGCATGACCCCTTTTACCTCCAGATTTGCAAACTGCTAACAGACAATGAGGAAGTGGACGACACTTTGTAGAGGGCTCCTATAGCCAAGTTGGGAACTGAAGTGCTAGAAAACAACTTGTTTGCTATTGCATCCCCTATTACAGTCCGCTCCCCCATTATATCCCCTAATCTACTCTCTTCTGCATCCCCAAGAGATGTCCCGAATAAGGAGAGGGGGGAAACATTAGGAGAAACTCTTCAGTTTTATGTCTGCTGCTTCACACAGCAACTTCTACTTGTTGAGCTATCTGGGGCCTCCAACCTTCATAGCCGGGTAAGAGAAGTCAGTAGGGCCTAGCAACCTTACAGGATCAGATCATAATATCCTGGGTTCAAGCACTGCCTGCTCTGCAGCCTGCACGCAGAGGTGTTAAGGGCTCATCCCAACTTGCAAAACAACCCTTTTATCACAGAACCGAAGGGCCACTCATGTAAAAGGATGCTTTTCTTCTTATTTTGGATTTGATGCCACATCCCTCTCAAAAAAAAATCCTGACAGAGTATTTTAAACCTTAAAACCTTGCTCAACACAGACTTCACATTTGAGGGCAGAGGTGAGCAGTCCATAAAACTTTGTTGATTAGTAAAGAGACAAAAATACAGCATACAATAACAACTCAGGGCTAAGGGACAAGAGAAGCTCCTTTATCCATTTAAGCCTAAGCTGAAATTTGCAATTGCATGTACAAATAAGTTGTTAAGTTTTTCTGGGAAGGCTAAATTCAGTGGTTTGACAAACAAGTGGAATTAAAACAGTACTGAAAAATTGGAAAAAAAACCCCAAAATAACCAACTGGATCACAATTAAAAAGGTCAAAAATTTATTTTTTCATTAGGGCATAAGAGGCAATGTAAACAAAATACCAACAAACAAACAAAAAAAATCACAAGTCAATTCTTACAGTCTGCAAGCATTTGAAGATAGAGTACCCTTTTCCCACCTCCCCCCAGAACACTGCAAGCCTGCTGAAATGTTAACAAGCAACAATTCTGGACCTTGAAGGTCCAGTGAGTTTTGCTATGTCCCAAGCCGGGACTAAATTTCTCATGTAAGAAGGACACTGCATCTGTTTTATCAAACACTTAAAAAAAAAAGTCCAACAAAATATAAATATTACAAAGATCAGATTTAGCACCACCTTTGGTCCAAGCAATCAATGAACTGGGAGATGACAGGTACAGTCTCTTTAGCAAGTCCTTTCTGCCTGAGTCTTTGAAAACATTAGAGGTTCACATTGCAAGAATTTGTAATAACTCTGAGAAAACAGCCCTCAAACTCTGGCAGTCCCTCACAACCTCCCCAGGTCTTGCGCACATGGAGAGCAGAGCATCATCGCTGTGCAGCAGTGCACAGTGCCAGAGAACATCACTCAAAGCGCTTGGCAGAGCTGAGCTCAGCCCTGTGGGACACAGCAAACATTGTGCCAAGGCTCTGGTCCTGCTTTGGCCAGGCAGAGCTCTGCCTTCAGGCAGGGCTGAAGAACAGGAAGGGCAGTGACAGTGTGCTTCCTGAATTTCCCTTTCCACTATCATTTGCCACCCTCCAAAACCTGGCAGACTGCAGCGCCTGCATGCTGTCAGGGTGTGTGATGGGAGATGCCTGGAAGGACCTGAAGTTGCCTAAATAAAAGTCATTTCAGCATATCTGGAACATGCAAAACAGGAGCTATTTTATCAAGCGTATCTTACTCCAGGCCCTTTTTAGGCTCATCTTTTCCAATATACACATGCCCTTCACAGATGCACGGCTGTGAAGTTTTGCAGAGAAGTGTCAGCACCCAGTTGCTGTGCCACAGCACTAGTGTGGGCCAGGATACACTCACAAAGATCTGTGACAATCCTAGGATAAAAATGAAGTTCATAAAGCACCTGGCAATATTTTACATTTATTGCAACTCCCTCCTCTACAAGTCTCCAGAACTCAGTCTGTCTTGTCTTTTCCTCCAGGAGTTTTTGAGTAGTCTTAATTAACCACTATTAAATGCTGTTCAATTCCAAGATAACACCAGCTCTAATAAATGCCTAAAGAGAAATGCTGAGATCTACTTTTAGGCACAGCAATCTGAAGTTTTTGCTCTGCATCTTCACATGCACAATTGCCCAAGACCATTTGTGTTTCTCATTCCCTGTTGAGAGACCTATGCAGAGTTTTCACCTTTACAGGTGCAGACATTATTAAAATCCCCCAAACAAATGTTTGGGTTTACTTCACTGCTTTAGAATGTGCTGCTCTAGGGAAAACCCCCAAACTTCAGTTGCTTTACACTGTTTTGCACTTCTCCGAGCAAGCACTTGGGCACGGCACATGGCCGTTTGGCAGTCACAGAGAAGAGAGCAGCCCCCCATGTGCTGCCCCTGTCCCATCCAGGGCAGCAAAACCCTGACCCAGTCACCCACGCCTGTGACATGAGCAGACACAGGCTGATCTGGTGATATTCAACCCCACATTTACTGCACTTGGCCTATGACATAACCATGAGGACAGCTCTGAAACCAGTTCTGGACTGGGCACTACAGTCTGCAAGTCTGGATTGGGGGAAGATAATGCTTTGCGCAACTGTTTCCCACCACCACTGTCACATCCAGAGCAAACGAAAACATTGTGCTATGATAATTTCATTAATTCTCACTGGGACAGAGACGCACTTCTATTGTCCCAGTCACAGAACCAGGCCCCACAGTACTGTAAGTATCAGCTAAATCATCACAGGTCCCCAGCTGTTCTGTGCTAAAACTTGAGGGACATTTCTACAAGGTCACTTGGTAAAAAGGAGAGCTGTGTTTTCGCCACTGATAATGCATCTTGTGTGTTGGCCCATAGAGAAATTACTCATCTTTGTTAACTAGTACTCTATACTGCATCAAATCTACCTTGTTTACATGCAGACTCAAGGGCCATTCACAAAAAGGTCTTCTGTTTTATGACCCCTCATTAACGATAACTCTTGCCATCAATAGCAAAAGATACTGTTAAGTGCAAAAAATGCCATTTTTCTGGGTTTCAGTTTTACTGGGGTGACTGAGAAAGGCAAAATTTTCTGTCATGCACATTATTTCCTTTCCTAGGAAAGCATCTCAGAGACCCAAGCACATCTGGACCCTTGCAGGCGCTGCTCACTGTACAAACAGTTTTATCTAACTGGTCATCATCTCAAGTTCATTAAACAAAAAATTGGGCAATGCATGAAGCTGCAGTTATTATTTCTGTCTCTAGCTCACATTTGCTATAGGTACATTAAGGAGTGATGCCATGAATGTCAAAATACCTGTCAGCTCTGAAAGAATTAATACTTGGCCAAAAGCTCCAGCATCTGCACGATGAGCAATATTCACTCCACTACCTTCAGTGGAGCTGTATCAGAGGCCACAAGAAAATATGGTCCAAAGCTGTTACCATGAAAAAGGGTTTCCCCAGACTCATTTTCTTCCTCTCTTGGCTCACCTTGCAACCCAAACCAAACTGAATGGACTCCTGCCCATAAACTCTCCTAAAAAAAAAAAAAAAAAAAAAAAAAAAAAAAAAAAAAAAAAAAAAGCTCTCATATTCCTTCTGCAACAGAAACCACACCAACTTCTAGACCTTTTCCCAAGCTTAACAGACAGAATGGTTCCCATATTAAAAAGAAAACAAACAAACAAAAGACAAAAAAAGTGTCACCAACTTGACCACACACACTAAAACCAGCCACACATTTCTCTATCTCTGGTCAGCGACATACTCTCCCAAGCTCCCATCAGGTACATTCCCACCACCTAACCACCAGAAAACGGAGCACTACACCAACACAGAAGTGACAACTGCATCTAATATTCAAGGTCACATTAAGAACATCAGCCACCCAGGAAACCCACTGCAAAATCTCACTTAGACCGGGCCTAGATTGATTTTATTTTTTTTTCCAAATACAAATTTGGGACAGGAAAACCCAGTTTCCAGTCCAGACACGTGCAGTTGCTCTGCTACTGGAGGGGAGCACAACTGCTCAAACAGATTTCAGCCTTCATTCGACAACAGGTTTAGGCTCCCAATAATTGACTACCTATCATTTCCAGAGACAATTTTGGCTAATTAACAGCTCTGGAAACAGCTACAGATGTACACGTCCAGCTGAGCTGCTTTCAACGCCCACCTTGAGTTATCTGCATCCGAACTTCAGCCTAAGCAGCAATCAAACTGCTGGCAAGACTTCTCCTGACATGGAATTTGATATTGAGTCTTAACTGAGGAGGCTCATCTGCTTGCTTCTCCCCAAACATTGCAAGCAGAGTAACGAGTGCTGCTGTCTGCAATGGCACTGATGCAATGTGAAGTTAGCCAGACAGCAGAAATGCACCTACTCTGTACATTATTGACCCCACAATTCTCAGTTTGGACCCTCAGTACAAAAAAGTCATTGTAACGCTACACACACTTTGCTTTTGCAATACTCTAGGTTTGAACTCATCATGAGTAATGAGCAAGACTTTTCAGCAAGCCTATTCAGCATGCTGCAGAAAAATTCCTCCTAGAGACTGGAAACAATTATAACTCCCCCCTCTCCAACCCAAGACAGGAAATAGTTAAGTCAGCTATTCACTGAAATATTTCATTTTTTAAAACGTTTATTTTTAATTCCTTTTTTATTTGTTCCAGTTTACTAATTGTTACAGGCTAAGTTCCAGTGACTGCACTATTCTCTTCTGTCCTGCTTCTAGGGGATAGAAACAAACTGCATCTGGATGCTCAGGGAGACCCAGAGTCAGAACAGAAATTGATGCCCCCCCCCAGTCCAAACCCCAAAGGTGATGATGGGATTTTGTTTATTACTTCTTCCCTGGTGACCCAGAAGCAGTTAAAGAACAAGCTCTCAAACCATAAAAGAACTGTCTGCACAGAGAAAGCTGCCATGTTGCTTAAATTTCAGACATCAGAGTCACTAACACAGCTTTGAAGGGGAATATCTGGAGAAGCCTGAAATATTTGTTTTAATACTAAATGTTATATTTTAAAAATTCTCCCTACAGTGCCAAGTGATTCTCCCTCCCCTCTGTTTTTCTCCTCCACCAAGCAGGGACCAAGAAAGACAGGTACCATTGTAATCAAATAACCCTGAGCATCAGGGAAAAATCACTAAGCCCGACACTTTCCCTGAAGTGCTGCTAGCACAGGGTTGTTTCACAGAGGGCCAACGCAGGCAGACCTGGAACAGCCACTCTTGCCTGCTCCCTCAGCCGAACCTGGGTGTATGCAGACTCCCAGACACACAAACTGCCTCAACTACAACAAACACAGAACCCATGTTTTTCTTCCTTTGGTGGATCATTGGCTTCAGGATACAGATTGTCATAGTGTATCATGGAGTGAAAAAACTCAACTTTTCTCAATAATAAAAAAACCTAACACAGAGCAGTGATGTATTAAAACCATCTATACAGAGAAAGCACCTGCAGTGTCAGACCCAATAATTTATGGCCTTATTAGAAACATCTTTTCCCTCATATCTTATCTATCTCTCCCCTGCCAATATAGTGCCTCTCATTTCTTTCCAAATTATCAACATAATTCCCATTATTTTGATTCAGTAACAAACAGGAATCTCAACTCAGGACAGTAGTGGCTTATGCTGACAAAAACAGGTCTGTAAAACGCCAGTGTGAAGCTTTAAACCAAATTTATTTATTAAAAAAAAACCAAACACAAAACAAAAAAAATTGCACTCTCCAACTAGAATCAATGCTACCTTGATGCAAGAACAAATGAAGAACATTGTTGATGGGACCAGCCCAGCCCTGATATTATAAAATGGGAGAAACTAATTTGTTCTGCCTACACCAGTCAGGTCCGCACGCGGTGCGGCACAGCTTTTGCTCCAGGAATCGCTGCAGAGCCCTAGCCCTGATATGAGGGCATCCAAGAAAAAAGATCCCCTCGTTCCACCCTTGGCAATGCATGCACACCCCACAAAACTGATACACCAAGCTAGAGTTATGGGTGACTTTTTACAGACGTCTGTGCTTTGCTCCAAGGTGGGTATAAGAAGGAGGGAGGAAAAGCAGCAACAGCAATCTACATCCCAACCCAAAGTCAACTGACTGTGGGGGCTTCTGATCCAGCCCTACATACAGTACTTTATTTGAAAATTACAGACACACACAACAGACATGACTACTGAGCAGCACAGAGGGAGAGAAAGAGAAATACAAACACTGGGCAGAGCTAGCAGAGGCCATCAAACAGTTCAAGTGTGCAGACACATTCCCCACGCATCGCCACATTGGTGGTCCCTGCTTCCACCAAGCAACTAGAAGCAAATGAAAATAAAATAACTTACACAAACATTTGCTCTCAGACCATCATATTGGTCCTGTTGGCAGCTATCAAACACTGCATTTATACACAGCACTTTGCTACGAGACTAAGTAGCATCTGAAGTTGCCAGAGAAGGAGCCGCTGGTGATGGGAAGCCACCAGCAAATAGCAGCAAAGCTCCAGTTGTTTTTAAAAAGCTGTGAGACCTGCAGAGAAGTGGATCATGGCATGGCAGCACTGAGGCTCAGCAGTCCTGTGCACCCTTTGGAGGTGTAGGAACCGAGTGCACAGTGCTTGCTTTTGCTGAGAATGGTCCACACTGAGTGCCCACAAAGTGCTTTGCTCCACTGCAGGTCTTCTGTCAGTGTAACTCTACTGATGCTCATGGACTTCTTGCCAGTTTAGACAAGAGCATGTGAAAGAATTAAGTTGGCTCCTCAAAACCAGATTCATTTGTAAAGTATTAGAGGTTTTCCAAAATCATGTAATTGATACTATTTCAGTACAGCTGCAGAATTCAGTTTTTCTGTTTGAATGCAAAGGTCTCTGGTAATATTAAGGCTTTTTGACAAACTTAAGAACAGCAGGACAAAAATTAAGCAGAAAGCTGAGGTACACCCCCTCTCCAGGGACATGAACTAGAGCCACAGGAGATGTACTTCCCAGAGCTCAGAGAATCAAATGCTCTGGCTTTCACATTTCTCTTGCATCTTACGAAAACAGTCCAGTTTTTCAAAGGTAGTAGATTTTGCTGCTACCTGGAAGGTCACATTATTTTGGACAGGTAGAAGTTCTCCTTCCATTCAAATAGAATCTGAGACAAAACTTCTTTGAAGAGCAAAGTTTCTGCCCAACTTCATTTTGGACCTGAGAGATCAACCTTTGCAAGCCAAGAAATATGAAATCAATACCCAAATCAGCTGTGAAATTCTGCAAGTGAGAACTAACCCAGATAAAATGGGGACTTTTTTTCTTAGGTTAACGATAAGGAAAGAAAAGAAATAAGGACCTGTGAAAATATTCCCATAGCTCTCGCAATAAATACAAGTAACAATACAGTATCAAAACTTGGGACTGCACCAGCAGAATTATCTTCCTTTCTGAAGTTATCATTGATTCTGAAGCGTAACAGAGGACATAACCAGCAGAGACATACCAGAAGACAGTATCATGCATAGATGACATACAGAGTGTTTCAAGCATAGCTCAGAAGTCCTATACATAATCCTGGCAACATGCTGCATAATCCTTATACTTTCAGTAACAGGTGATGCTTTTTTATGAAAAGCAGCCATTCCCACCCCAAAACACCCCAGCTATCAGTCCCTACCTACCCAAGGGTCCTATTTTCATCCAGCTGCCCCCTCCCCTGCATTCCCCCTTCCCCTAAGAGTGCATGAATAGAGAATTGCAAACATTTCACACTGCACGTTCCACTCCAAGTCCTGGATGAGGGGCCTGTTTATTCTATGAATATTGCACTTATCCACTCATTGGATTTGTTTTTTCTCAAGAATGCAGAGTATTTGGGAAAAAATAGAAAAAAATAGTAGGATACAACACAGGAAAATATGAGTTATTAACAAGCTAGCTATGAAGATCTAAAATTAAATAGTACTAGTTCTATTCTGTTAATACTAGTAATATGAAAATAATGAATGCTTTATCAAATTCCCTTGTTTTTCATATAAGATAAAAGCAGTAACTTTCTTTTTAACTGAGGAAAGCAATGAATATATATTACAATAAAATACGATTCATTAAGATCTGAAAGTGATGAAAACAATTATATAATGCCTTCGTCAAACTTTATAGCATCATAACGGAAGGAGTCTTTGGGGTATGTATCCACAAGGGCCAAATCAATTTTTTGGCTATACCCGTGCAGACATGAAATTCCTTTTTCAAGAGTCTAACTGTGAGCCAATTTCAATCCTTCATTATTGTCTGTTTGCTATTTTTGTACACCTCGATTTAAAAACTTCCTGTTTAGACACATCAGTTAAGTATCCCGACACACACCCATTGCATCTTTTATCTTGAAAAGTTTGGCTTGAAAAGGACTGGTAGGTATGACTACACCCACCCACTGCAAGGCATGAGAGCTAAAACAATTAACAGGAATTGCCTCCCACGGGGAAGGGCTGCTAACAAAAACGTATTACTCTTGCTCTTATGAGAAAGTGTTTTGAAAGGGGAGACAAGGGAAACCAGCAATTAAAATTTTCAGGCATTATATAAACCTCAATAACGAACTCAGAAGTGCTCATTATTATTAAAGTTGCAGTATACAGTAAGACACAATTTTCACATTCTTAAATTTTGTTCTCTGGCATTGGAGTTAGGATTTTCTGCTGGTCCAAATTCAAGACTTTTTGGAAAGCACGGACAGCGGGTGAGAGCAATGCGGTGACAGCAGCCGCCTCTCCCCCCGGAGGAGGGCCCCCTTCAGCTGCAAATGGCTTTGCCCAAGCCTTGCAGAGCTCTTCCTCTTAATCTGGTTCAAGAATAAACCAGAAAAAGAGAAATTTAAACAGTACTATTGATTTCTGCATTGAGTGTTCACTGAGGTGTACGTTACATTTAAGTATTGCTCTTGATCCAGTGTCAGTTCTGACAAATTTAGTAAATAAAGCTTAATTAAGGCAACATTAACATTTTAGAAAAGAGCTAAAACACTTCTAGCACTACACTGTCCTCTGAGGCACCCTGCCAGGTTTTCCTGCCCTGCAGTCAGCTTTTCTGATTTAGCTTAAGGCCTTTCGCTCTGTTTCACGGCTAACAGTGGAAAGGGCTTGCTATTTCAGGTATCAGTGGAGCTGACCAAAACTAGCTGCTCACCAATGGAAAAAAATACTTCTTTTCCCAGTATCTCTCAGTTGAAAGAATCAAAAAAGAGATCAGTGAGAGATGCTGTGACAATGGTAAGATGGGAGGGGGGAAAACTGCATTGGGGGGTATTTACTTTAAAACTGCCCTTTTTAAACACAAGCAGTCAAAACAGCCACCAAATAAAGGGAAGCCCAAATCAAAGCTTTCCCACCAGGCGGGAAGCCCAGCATCCCAGGTGGTGGCCCTCATTCATTTCTAGCATCAAGTAGGTCATTTGCACCCCATCCTTTCTGCTGGTACAGGTAGGGGCAGAGGGAGGAGCGAGGCCATGAGCCTGGCTTTGCAGCCAAGCTATGGGCTCTGGCCTCTCCTCAGAGGGCCATGAAGCCTTCAAGATGGGATAAAGGAGCAATTGAGCCATGAGACACTGGGCTGCTGCTTGAGAAAACCCTGGAAGTGCTGCAGGCACCTTCACTCTGTGTCATCTCCTGCACCGCTTGGAGCTTGGCAAACCATCTCCCTGCAAAAACCAGAGCTGGAGAAGTGAGCCAGCAAGGTGGAAAGGGAGCTGTGGGACAGACTGACATCTGTTACAGAGCTGGTCCATGTTTCACAGGCAGATCCTGAAGCCCTCACACTAGCCGGAGCCTTGCAGCGAGCCCGCATCCACCGGGGACCAGCCTCGTGCAAGGCACACGGCAGCCAGGTGCCACAATTGTCTACCAAAAATAGCTTTGCCACCCCAAACCCTGCAAGGACTCCTGCAGTTCAGAGATGCTCTGGGCTCGGCTTTGCTGGATGGAAGTGAGAATATTTATAGTAGTCTGGGCTCTCCCATCTATGTGCTGCTTTCCTCTCCCTGGGTTGGGGCTCACGTCATGCCACACCATACTCTGAGAATTCAGTGGCTCAATGCAGAAGATCTGGGAGCTGTGCTTTTACATCCCCCCAAAGAGATGACCTAGTGGGAATGTCTTTAAACAAAACTTTAGAATATTTTAAATAATAAGTTAATTCTTAATAAATATGTGCTTCAAGAAAATGATAATTATATACTGCACCTTTAAATAATGCACTTAGTTCTCTGCATTGGCTTCCATTTTGGTTTCTTTTATTGTTAAAGTGCATTAATTCAAAATAATGAACCACTTCCGCATCATTATTGTTAAAATAAATCATAACAACATTAATACGAGTCACTAAGTCACTACTATTAGTACTGCAATCTAGCAGATAACTCTATGTATTGCTCTATTTAATACTGTCCAGCAGAAGAATATAATACTTCTATTATAATCTCACAACAGCTCCAGCAGTCTTTTATGGCTGCTACCATATTAGTACAACTAAAAATGGGGAGAAGTATGAGAGACAGGGCCACAATGCCTCAGAAACACATCCAGTAAGATGTAGCTAACTGGATATATACATATATATTATATGGTAACATGTTAAGGTACAAAGAGGACCCCAAACACTGTGATATGAGCTGTTGTGCAGATACACCTCCTTCTGCCACCACAATTTAAAGGGATCCCAATCAAACACCCTTCCTCCCCACTTGGATGCAGAGAGCTGCTTGAACCACAGCACTGTTCATAGCCAGTTGTGGAACCTGGATGTTGTTTCAGCTACCAAAAGGACATCAGTCAGGTTAGCTGTAGGCAACTCTCTTAATGTTACCATGGAAATTAATAAAAACCCCAAACAACATAAAAAAAAAATAAAGACAAGAACAACGTATAAATTGTGTAAATTTTTTTTGGCAGAGAAACATCCCCAGTAACACACGATATTGTTGTGCTATTTTACTCAGCCCCTTGAGCCCAGCTATTTTAAAGTCTTTATAACCTTCACCTTCCAAGCCAAATCGGTATGAAACTGGTGGAAAAAAGGGCATGTATCATTTTGTGTAAACCAGTAGTGAAATGGTCTGCTCCCTCCCCCTTAAAACAGATTTACAATGCTGCCTATTATTTAAAGGAACTAGGTATTGATCTTGAGTGATTAACAAGGCCATTTAAAAAAAAAAAAAAAGCATGACTTCCTCAAGTACAGTAGGGATTTAGCCAATGATGTTTACAGTACAAGAGTTGGCTACCTCATGAATAACTCCACATTCCTAGCCTTTTCCAATGGATGTCTCTTCCATTTCCCACCACACTAGCCCCACCATGTGCCACGTTTCAAAGCATGAGTTAAGAAAGGCAAACAGAAATGGAACTAGAAGAGGCAGCTTCCTGGTTAAACGCATTGTAGACCTAATTGCTTTGATATTAAATCTCTGAGCCCGAGAAGCCCAGGTGCACTTTCCAGTACAAATGTACTTTCTGGATTCAAGTGGGAACAGAAACACATATTTGGCTCCTACTTCAGTTTTAAGTCTCTTCTGGTAAAACAAGACAAAAAAAAAGTAAACCCAGAACACACAAAGACAAAAACAAAACACACAAAAACAATTCCCCAAAAATATACAAATTAAGGATGTGCAGACTGAGTTTGATGGCTTCCCCCTCCCCCGCACTGTAAACACTGATGTTGCAGAAGGTTACGGCTATTTCTAATATCTTGGTGAGCCCCGCCAGCAGTCAGCACGCTTGGATTCGGACCAGATCACAAAAACAGAAGTAACACATTTGACAGCTTTGTCTTTAGTGTCTTAGGGGACTTCTGTACATTTTGATATTGACAAGTTTTGAGAAACCCAACTCTGGGAAGAGAATCAACCAGGATCACCTGGCAGGGGTCAGGCACAGAACTAAATATGGAGCCTACGAAGTAATCAACACGCTTAAGCATGGGGTTTGTAAGTTTGTTTTTACAAGCACCAGTAGGCATCGCTGCCCTTGAACACCTGAAATCCCAACTCAAAGAACAAGACAGAATGAAAGGAAACAAAAAGGCCCCAACCAACACCACCTGATTGCCTTTTCTGGTGAGTTAGCAGTAACAACAAAACACAGCTGAAGTCAGAGACCAAATCTCTCCGCAATGAAAAGGCTCCAACTCTGGACCAACCAACTGTTGACAATAGTTAAAAAAAAAGTGAACATCTCCAAAGAATTAGAGTCCCTCTGTGTTTCAGAAACTTCCATTCGCTTCTCACTGTAAGTTGTGGAAACGCATCCAAAACTCTTGGGTATTCCATGTACGGACAAGAACGAGGAGAAAGGGAGCCAAGATTGTAAAACAGTTTGGCACAAAACTCCCCAAGTAGATGCATGTGTATTTCTCTCTCACAAAAGGCACACATTTGGTTTCCTATCAATAACGGGAAAGATGGGATGTCATACCCTGTTACACATACAAGATTATTAACAACTTCACAAAAAGGCATTTGACTATGCTGCATCTTCCTCATGGTTGCTTACAACACGTTAACCCCACAAACCTCTCCAGAACATGGCAGATTTGTCCTCAGCATAGACTCCTTTGTCCCTTTGTACAAACTGGAGCACAGGGAAACGTCTTTTTGTGTAGCAATTGTTTTTTCCACATGTACACAGCAGGAACAGTATAAATTAGGGAGGTTAAAGATATTGCAGTATTAGTTCTTTTTCTCCAAGTAATTTGAGGGCACCCAGCCTTTGAATGGCTTCACGCCATTCATGATCTGGCAGTACCACCAGCCATTTGGGTTCCTTTCGAGGACCTCCATGCAGACACCTTCCTGAAACCCTGCAGTCTCCTCATCCCCTTCATAGTCTGCAATGGAAACATAGATGTCCTTGAGGTTGTTGTGGATGAACTGGGATTTCTCAATGGGCTTTGGCCTAACTGTGGACACAGGAATCCCATTCCTCTGGGCAGGGAGGTTGGAGGTGGTCTCCGAGCCCTCTGTACCTGACCGCTCAGGCTGCTTTCCCTTCGCGTCACCGGGCTGTGACCATGCGTTGCTGAAGGAAGAATTCCGACGGACGGTCCTAAGATGATCTGTAGTTGTTAAAGACTCATTTCTGCGCAAGGAGCATGACAGATTGTTATCCTTTGGTGGTGGAGACACAAACACTGACTGCGGCCGGACGGCAAGTTGCCTCACACCATTCCTCATTTTGACTGGCCCTGATGGTTTTGAAAAACCACCAGGAGGTTTGTTTGGGATGGGTGGTGTTGCACGTTTGCTCTGATTGATAGTGTTCAAAGCCTGAACTCTCTTCTCTATCTTCTCTAAACTGTTTGACTTGTTTTCATTTTTCCTGTTCCTGGCAAATGAAGCATCAGTCTCTCCTGACGTTGTTTCTCGCTGGTTATCAGGGAGAGCCAAATAATGGGAAGGAGCCCAGCCTTCCATGTCTCCATATTTCAGGTACCACCATCCACTGGCTTGCTTTTCCAGCACTTCTACTTCTACTCCTGCTGGGAAGCAAATTTCAGAATCCTGTACTTTTTGGTATGAGTCAATGGTCACATAGAAACATCTGGAGTCATTTTCTTGCTCAGTTTTGGCTGGTTGGCTAGAGCAGAAAATGCCACGGGAAGGAGCTGTAATCAGATCAGCCGAGCCTCTCCTAACAGTATCATCTTGGTTCTCAGAAGCTGTGTGTGGGGGGCTCTCGGACTCTTCACTTCTTGAACCTTTAAGTCCACCTCTGAGTTGCCCAGTTGGTCTCAGCTGACGCCTTAAAGTGCTGATATCCATCTTTTCTTGGCTCTGAGAGTCTGCCTTGTTCAGGAAGGGTTTGGGCCTAACGATTGGCTTTGCTCTAATGGAAGGACTCTGCCCAGGCTCTTTCTTCATGCCTGTTCTTGGAATGCTGCGTAAGCCAACATCTGAAGCTGACCTTGGTTTCGTCTCCTCGCTCCTGGAATAGTGACATTTTCCAAGATCGGGCTGGACGTTTTTGTCCATCTTGAGCTTCACAAGTGATGATTTAGGAGAGCTGGAACATGGAGAATTCCTTCGGATCAAGGAAAGAGAGGAGCTTTTCTGAGAATCGGAGTCTCCACTGGATTCCTTATTGGACAAAGCATCTTCCACATAACGCCTGAATCCCTCATTCTCATAGATGGTCTCTTCTTCGTGAGCAACATCTTCTGAAGACTCTCCTACTTTGAACTTTGCTTTCTGAAGTGATGACACAGGAGAGGGCTTGAGGGGCTGAAACAGTCGTTTTTCAGGAGTGCCCTCTTCTCGATGACTTTCACTCACTTCACATTCCGAGTCAAAACCAAAGGCAGGCACATCATACTCAGGTTCTTCATATTTCAGCTTGTGGGGAGAATCCTGGTTATCTCCTGAAGAAACTGTTCCAGGAGTTGTTCCTTCTTCAGAGTCTTTTGGTTTACTGGGAGGTGCTGGGGGAGGAACTTTTGGGCGGGTTAAAGTACTGGTTCTTCTGTTTAAATTTGGCTTCTTCCTCTTGTCAATGTAAGATGCTGGAGCCCATCCTTCCTTCTCTCCAATCTGCACGTACCACCAGCCACCAGAATTCTTTTCTATAACCTAGGAGATGACAAGGAATATGCTACTTAGACAAAAATCTCAACCAATTGCTTTCCACTCCTCCCTTTCAATCCAATCCCCTGCAACAGCCAAATATTACAGTTTTTCCAGCTGCACTGTTAAGGCTCACCTCTGCTTTTTGTCCTCCACGAAAGCTTATGCCATCAGAGATACATGACTGGAACTCTGCAATGGTATAGTATTCCACTTCCACGGAGGGTGGCTCTGGTGGTTTGGGCAACTGAAAACCCTAAGGCAAATAGGAAGTTTCGTTCAATTAAACCAAAGAAACAGTGGGCTGAACAGCACTACGAAAAAATATTTGCCTTTATTCACTAAAACTCTTCCTTCTTCCTGTGCTACTTCCTAATGATAACTTCCCAGTTCTCCAGAGTGGAAGCTGATGTATTGAGATGGGCCACAAGAGAGAAGCCTTTCAAAATACACACTGTTCATGCCACCTTCACCAGCTATTAAAACTGTGATAATCTTTACCTGAACAGTAAAACATTTTACTGATGGGCCATAAAGCATGAGCTGCCATTCCCGTCACAGTAACAACAGCCCATTTACTCTGAGATTTTGTCCAGAAAGTTTCAGTTCTGGATGGCTTGCCACAACTGCAGAAAATTGCATTGCAATAGGCCTGTAATAACTTCTGCCTATCATCAAATATACTACCTTAAAATGTAACCCTAATAAATTATTGCTCTTAATCTGCTGCTGGATTTTTAAACAATCTGAAATAGTCAGTGATATGAGCTAATGGGCATCTGTTGTAGCAAGATACAAGGATAATATCATAGACGCCTATGAAGAGCTTTGCTCAACTGAAGTTATAGGAGAAAGGAAGTACTTTACTACAGGATCAAAAGATTCCAGTTCCTCCCTGTAAGAGACCCAGAAATTCTACTCAATCCCAACGTAACCTGCATTTAAATTTCATAGAGGCTCCATGAGAAGCAGGACACTGCTATTTACAGCCATTCTGGCAGCATACCAGACTCCTCTAAAAGCAAAGTGCCTTCACATTAAGCTGCCACAGTTTAGAGTTCGTTACAATTATTTTTAAGGTGATAAATGGGATAAGAGTCCCTTCAAGAATTTCAACATTGAAAGCTTTTCAGATTAGCCATTGCTCATCTACAGAACAACTAGATGATGGTGAAGCTTCACAGCTTCTGCACTTCACTGCTTATAACACTGCAGTATGTCAGGATCTCTTGAACACAGGTCAGACCTGCCACAGACAGATACAGGACAGCCAAAGACACAGAACGATCCTAAGCCATTCATGGGAGAAAGGCAAATTGCATACTGTGCTTTATTCACACGCTCCTCCATTTCTAAGATATCCTTATAACTAACAATCCATGTTTCATCATGCACAGCATGTGGCATTTCACAGAGAATGCATCACTGCACCTTAGGAACCGTGTCTAACAATGTTATAATTGGATGTTTCTGCACTATAAATGCTGAAATACAGCAGAAGTGCAGCATAATAAAATGCCTTCAGATAATAGGATGGTTTGGATTAAATGAAGATAATTGGAAACAGCAGACATCTTCAGGGTTTCACATATATTATCACTGTTATTTTTAGCATAGGATTAAGTGTAATAGTCTTGCCAAAATGAAGTCTAATTGAAACTAATACAAAGAGAAATAGGAAGAAAATGCTAATATGCTATTCATCTAGTTTGTTAAGAGGCATCTGAGCTGACACAGAAAAATTACAAGTCACATGCTGCTCATAAAGAGTACAGCAAAGATTAAACACTATGTATTGCCTAGTTATAAACAAGTTATTAGGATGACTTCTGTGCAAATAGACTACTGAGTAGTTCCTACCTGAAGATGATAGTCCTAATCTCAAAATACCAGAACACTAGCTTTGAGGATAAACAATCCTAGTAGGTCTCATTCCTGTAGCACACATCTTTCCATAAGATCCCAAGTCACTTTAAACATACACAAAAGCGAAGCTTAGCCACCTCAAATACGGTAGCGATGGAAGGAGGGGAGATGTTTCCAGTTGTTAAAGACAAGAGAAGGTCAAAAGAACCAGTCTGGGCTAAAGACACCCAGAGGAACTTTAAACCTTCTGAGTCACAGAAATGGCCTTTAATGCTCAGGCACAGAACATAGTAGCTTTAGGATGTTCCCTCTTCAGTTCAATACCTGCTTAGCTGGGGCAACATTCTGAAGAACAAAAATCCCCAATTAACATCAGGATGTCCAGAGGTCTGCTCGATACTTAAACAATAAAATGAACAGGCATGCAAATAAAGGATCTCTGAGATACACTCCACACCTTGTACAGCCGTAGAAAGTATCAGAAAGCACCCACACACCTACCCCACTGCTAACAGATACCATAAACCAATACAAACCAGACTGGATTCTCTTCGTGGAGGTGGCCTTGTTCTTAGATTTGGAGAACCTGAGCAGGAAAGGGAAAAGGGAGAGTTTATTTAACTTTGTAAGTACCGCTAAACACATTTTTCAGCAGCTCTCTGCTGTTACACAGTTTGAGAATATTAGAAATCAGTATTTGCAATATTTAAGGCATCTCTATGAAACAAGATAGGAAACTATGAGGGTATATTAGAAATACCAAGGTAGCTTAGCTATTCATCTCAGCTAAGCCAGCAAATTTAAGAGGAAATCACTGCCAGAAAGTAGTGTATTGTATCTTCTGCTAGAACTGACCAGCTCCATTGGAGATTGGCCAGCAAAGAATTGGCCTAATACCTAGTTTTCCCCCCAGCAGTAAAAATAATCCACTAAATTAATAACACTCACACTGTCCTCTATCACAGTATCTTGCCAGTCCTTGCATAGTCTAGTGTTAGCATCTGCATTTTGCAAATGAAGTAGTAAAAACATTATAGCAACTTGCCCCCAGGAAAACGGCAGAACAAATGCAAGAGAAGACACAGGTGGTCTGCTTGACTTTAACACACCATCACATCATCTGCATTACTGGGGGTGGGGGGCACATTTTAGAGTGTCTAAAAGGAAAAAATCTTCTCTGGGAAAAAAGAGAAAAAGTAAAAACATACTGGCTAAGATAAAGAAGAACCAGCCAGCCCTTGTATAAAGTGAAGTTAAATTTTATCACTACTTATGAAGGACAATGTCCTGGACTCCCTGCAGATCCACAGTCAATGCAAAGATCTGCTTGTGTGGACCCAGCTATAAGGCCAGGACACATGGGACCTTAGCTGACAGGCAATGCCAGCCCTGAAAGGCAGAAAACAAGAATTCATTGCAAGCCAGTGGAAACCCAGACTACTTTACTGCCTTACTTATTTGAGCTCTTTGTGGTGCTATCCTTGCTATGGCTGGGGATCCCTGGGCCAGTTTGGAAGCTTGCTTGTCTGGGGTCATCATGGCATTGCCATTAGAGTCATTGCACAGGATGGGCAAACTGATTTCCTTCTTAGTGATATGGGTTTCTGCATTCTCGTTTTCCGCTTGAGTTTCCTTGTCAGTGGATGATTTCTTGTTCAGCAGGTTACTGATCTCCATGATGTTTCCTATGATTTCCACTGGCCCAGTTAAGTTCTTTTTCCTAGATGGGAGATCATCTTTAGCCTTCTTCAGATACGAAGCTGGGGCCCAGCCCTCTTTGCCTAGATACCTGCAGATGCAAAAGGAAACATCATCACATCAAACACAGCCTTCTCACGCATTTCAGGTATAATAGCTAAGGCAAAAGTGATGGATGATAACAAAAACCAAAATTTGCAGTTCTTGGATAAGCTTTTGTGGTCTCCGTTTATTACCTATTGATTACACATCTCAGTCAGCTGTGCTAGCAGTGAACTGTGGAGTGCTGCTAAAAGCCACTTCTCATCCTAAGGAAGGAGTCTTTCTGGATAAGAAATAGTTACTCACAAGGCAAAGGGCACCACCAGTTTGTTTTATGCCACACTTAGGCAGTACTAGGCAAACTCAGTATTTTCCCATACAGCAAAACAGCAAATGAGTAAAATATTTTTATAGTTTTAATACTTCCTAGTGGCAACTCAAAACGAAAAAGGGCTAAAATAAGGGTGTACAGAGCCCAGTACAGAGCCCCTACATCTGCAGTTTAAGGCCCTTATGCAAGCCTCCCCCCTTGCAATTAGAACGAACACTGCCCCTCCTCCCCTAACTCCCAGTCCTGTATGATCAGCTTCTTTTATGGAGAATATGGGACTCAAACTACTGCAGCTTCCTCTAGCACTGCAAAGTTGAGAAACAATTTGACTAAGGAAAAATGGCTTTGATGGAGACTCATTTTCCTAAACAAGCTAGGGGCTATTTGAAGAAATAAACTGGGAAATCTGAACAGACATCTGAGTCCTGTACATGTTCCCGGAGCACCAGCCTGAGCTGCTCAAGCTGCACTTCAAACTGAAGTCATTCTTTCACAACTGGGCTTTTGGGAAGATGGTTTTTCTAACTCCTGCCATTCCTAACACCTCAGCAGGGATTTCAGATTACAATCAGACTCCAGGGAGGACCACGTGGATGAACTCTGCTTTCCCTAATGAAACCGTAACTTGCTACAGAGTGAGTCACTGAAACCTTTCTCCCTTTAATCTCTCAAGATACCCAAAGCAGGCGCTTGAACTGTAAGTGGGAAAGCAGGCACCGTTAACATCCTGGTGCTCAGGAAATCTGCAGGAAATACAAAGGTTAAAACAGTAGGACTCTAAGGCTCTTTAATGAAAATGGAGACTCATTAGACAGCAGAGGAAGGAGCTGGGGCGGGGGGAATATCAGCAAATGATTCCCTGGCAGATGAGCAACTTTGTCATGCCAACAGTTGGATTCTGAGGTTTGCGCTGAGATTTCTGCACCAGGGCACACCCTGGGCTCATTCACCACATCCAGACACTCAAGAGTAGCACTGGGACTTTATGGGGAGAACAGGAAAATGCACTGTAGATTTGCTTCCCTAGACTTCTTCATTACTATTCCTGTACAAAAGCAAATACAATTGCTGTACTTCTAGCAATGACCACAAGGACCTTTCTGTCCAAAATCTTGCCTTTTCCTCCCCTTCCATGTAGATCAGCCAGGATACTAGAGATGCTACTTCTCCCTACATACCTGCCTTCTGTCACACATGAAGGCAAAGATATGGGATCTCCCCTGCTCAGAGAGTTTAGTGACAAGTTTTTCCAAAGATTCTGGGGTCAAAGGAAAGCATCCCAACAGCTCTGAACTTTGTTTGCCGCATGAAGACTAACAAGAAGTAGCAAAATGGTAATGAATTGATTTGACTTTGAGCAGATACACAGCATCCAGCCATTGATACTATATCAAGATGCAATTTGGATCTATTCAATCCTGTCCCCCTTGAGGCTTTTCTGATAAGCCTCAAACCAAGCCAAAAAAAGAAAAGAAAAAAAGGCCTTAATGTGTGCCACATCCCCTAGTGCGGCAAGGGATCTCTCAGTGCCATTTTCGAGCCATGAAGACTTTTGGCTTCATCCCCTTTTGCAGTTGATGGCCTTTTTGCAGAGCTACTGACCAATGCTTTCTGCTGCCTGTGCATCAGGGAAGTTTTTTTTAAAAGGACATTTCTAACTTTACCTCATCTGGAGATGTAAAGGTTTTTGTCTGTGAGAAAGCCACATCGGTCAATGCAGTGAGCACTCCAGTTCCAAAAGTTACTTTCAACAGAGCTTGATTGTGCAAAATCAGCAAGAAAAAACAGTTTACATCCGTCTTAGTTTGTGGGAGACTTAACATGTTTAAGATCAGAAAGGCAGCCACAGGCAGGTTCTGTACTGGCTCGTTAGTTCTCCTGCCAACTGTACGTATTTGGATCAGCCCATATAACCCCGCTGCTTCAGACACCTCTGATCTCACACAGTTTCTCCCAATGAATAGTAGCAGCAATAGCTGGACAGTCAATAACTCTGGGCAACATATCTTCAGTAGAGGGGTTGTGCTGGTTATTTCTTCTGTGAGTTAGTAAATTCAACCTGAAGTTACTACTGAGCAGTAGCTGCCAGCAGCTGCCAGTTTATTTGTGCAACTTCACAAATAAAAGCTGTGTATGCAAGTCAAATAGGCTTACATTTTTCACCTTAGTCCTTGAACTTGGCAATCTCAAAGCCCTTTGCAAACATCACCTTAGAAGACTACTTGATGCCCCCATTTTATAGGTGAAAACTAAGGCAACAGAGAAGTCCTGAAGTGGTAATGATCTTCATTTCACATCTAAGAGTTGAATCACAAATATTCTTCATTTGTATTCACAACCCCATCCTAGATTCCTCATTTCAGTGCCACTACCACCACCCAATTGCACTTCATTCACGTGGGCTGAGGCTCAGAATGAACCACAAAATGAAGATGCAGGCAAATAGCAAAAGCTTTACTTAACACATTGCTACTTACTTGTCCTGCAATCCACTTGGGCACCAGGAGATTACCTCCAGGTGACAGTAACTGATACAAAACAAGATCTAAATAATAGATGCTAATGCCAGCTATGATCATAAGGGGAAGCACATAGATCCACTGAACTTAGTAGAACAGTAATAAGGATCCCAGGTCAGAGCCTTCCTTTCACTTCTCCAGAGTCCCAATGATTTTTTTTTAAAAAGTCATAATGTACACAGGGTGAAATAAAGGAAGACACCAATATTACCTCTAGCTTCTACAGCATTCAGTTGGGAGGATCGCTGAATTAGGTGCAGTGATTTGGTTCCTTGGTGATTCCACCCCCCCTCCCCGTTTATATTACATGAAGGAAAAAGTGGATTCAAACCATAGGAATGTTAAAAAAAAAAGTCAGAAGTGCCTCTGTGAGTCTGACTGAGAGTCACATCTGCTTTCCAGCTCCAGAGCACTGGAATTACTCCAGAGGGAAGCAAACTAGGGGGAAAAAAAAAAAAGAAAAAAGAAAAAAAAAAGAGAAAGAAGGACAGGAAATGAGGATCAGCACATGGCCAGGAATTTGGGGAAATTACATATTTAAGGTGGAACAAGCTAATGTCTTTAAGGTGGATTCCATTTGCAAGCTGCTGGATTTGTTTTTATTTCTACACACTGATGTGTGTGGTGTCTGTTACCTAGCCCAGCAGACAACAAAGCAGCAGGATTCAACTGCAGTCTCTTCCTGCTCCCTCTCCCCTCACACTCACTGCAGGAGAAGGAGGTGCTCCTTTTAAGGCACTCAACACTCAGAAACCGTATTGCTGCAGAAGAGGAATCCTTTTCTGAGTGGTACCTAACAGTATTCAGAGCAGTGCTAAGTCTAATAAACAGCACAAGACAGTTGGAGATCAGCTATCCAGGCTGCAAAGGACCAGCCTGCAGGGATGGATCACTGCATCAACATTTCCAAAAGTGTTGCCTATGGAAAAAAACCTGTTTCCAAGTGCAGCTTAATCCTCCAGCAAGACTGCAGCATAGTGTTCCAGAGCAGCAGAGAAGGTGACGGCTGACCCCCACTACACTTGTCACACACATATGGGGAGCACCTAACCCACCTTTTAACAAGAAGAGGGGTTGCTCAGCTCAAAATGCCTCTTAACAAAAAAGCCAAGGGCATTCTGCCTTCTCCAACTACCATGGGGTGCCTGGGGCATCCGCTGTCCTTCCAGTAGATCACCATGAAGGAGCCACTTAAGCCACTGCAGCAAGTGTCACCGTCACTGTCACCAGAATATACTTCTGCTATATAGGAAAATATGTGTTTTGGATTGGCTTAAAGGACTGTGTGAACAAAAGGGGGAAAAAAAGAAATTCTACTTATTGTAGAACTGTTAGTATGGCAAAGGGCAACCAACAGTAGTAATAAGGGTGCATTTCAGAAGGAGAATACCAAAGTAAACTGAAGATGTCTTGCAATGTTTCTCCCCTCGGAAAACCTATGTGCTCTTGATTCCTCAATCTGCAACTTTGGATTCCACTTCTGTGAATGATTAAAGGAGAAAAAAAAATGTGACCTGACCAAACCCAGGCATTTTTGAGTTCCTCCTATCTAGAGTGCCTTCCTGGATCCACTGCTATCTTTATTAGCCTACTCCCTCTATGGGAGCATTAGATAGGAAATTAAAAAAAGTAAAAAAAAAAAAAAAGTAAAAAAAAAAAAAAGTAAAAAAAAAAAAAAGTAAAAAAAAAAAAGTAAAAAAAAAAAGTAAAAGTAAAAAAAAAAAGTAAAAAAAAAAAAGTAAAAAAAAAAAGTAAAAAAAAAAAGTAAAAAAAAAAAGTAAAAAAAAAAAAAATCAGCTTTCCAAGTAAAGGACATCAAGAAAAACAAGAACATTGCTTCAGTTAGCATTTTCACAGTCCTCATTCATAGCTGATAAATCAAGCAGAATTCAAACAAAAGCAAGTTAGAGCTTGGGGAGGGAAAGGGGAAAAAATAATGACTATAATTATAGGCTGAATGGAAAAAGATTACTAGATGAGATGTTTTGCACCACTTGAGAGATAAACCTCCTTTTTAAAGCTACCTGTTGTATCGCATCTTGTTTAAAGAGAAATGGGATGTCACAGCACTGCCAGATTCATACATAGATACAAACCAAGGGGCAGAATCATGAAAGAGCACTAAAACTTAAGTGCTGCATGAACTGAGATGGAGAAAGGTCTCATTAAGTACTCATCCTGACACCTTATATCACTATCTGAGACACACCTAACCTACATTATCCCCATAAGTGCTTAAAAAGGGGATTCCTAAGCCATAAGTCTCCTCTGTGACTGCTGTTTCAAATACATAAAGTTTGATACATGATGATAACTCCGCCTGCCCTTGGCATCCAGTCCCTCTACGTTAGGAGTATCTAACGTGGATAAGCAGAAATCAGGTTAATTAGTTGAAGTCATCAATAAGTTGGAAAAGGGCTACAAGCAGCATGATCTCTTATGTCCCTGAAAATAGCACTACCTGCCTCAAACAGCTCAAGAGATCACAATCAGCCTTTTAGCATTGCTATAAATAGATTTAAAAGTGTTGCAGAATAACTCTTATACTGGAAACACATTGAAATTACACACAACAGAAAGCTTTGTTAGGTCTCACAGATCTTAACTCAGATATGGGCTTTTAACTTGAAGGAAGGAAAAAAAATAAATCTACAAGTTCAGGAATTTCCCCACTAGAATGGTCCACAGCTTTTGCAGACACTGTAGTGTTACTTTAATCACCATTGTATCGTCTTAGCCTTTTCTTTACATTTCTTCAAGAGGCATTATGAATGATTTGGGTTTCTTTGCCCAGCTACAGAATTATTTAAATGCTAACATTAAGTGAATTATCAGAAAAGCTCATTGTCACAGGTTCTGCAGCAATCTGGCTGCACAGCTTCTTTACCTTATGTACCACCATCCTTCCAGGTTCTTTTGGATGACCTCCACGGTGACCCCTTTTTCGAACCCAATCTCATCCTTCCCCTGGCTGGCGTATGGCTGGATAGTGACATATTTCTCTTCTAGCGAAGGGAGAAAAGGCAACATCGGTTAGGGTCAGAATTAGTCCAGCTGTTTTTCTGTTCTGCTTGCTTTTAAACTGTTATGCAGTGATTACGTGGAGCCATTACAAAAGGCGGAGCCCTGCTCAGAGGCCCACTGATTATTTGTGCTGACGACATGACAGATAATCAGCCCCTTGCCACTATCCTGCTGCTGATAATCACAAAGTGTTTCCATGCCAATAATGACAAAAAGTCCCCAGAGAGCTTCCCCCCTTCTTCCGCCCCCCTCCAAGTTCCTCACGTGGGTAAGGGAGAGGATTTGAAGCTGGACTTAACTCCCATACTGTAACTTGACAGAATCAGCCCTGCTGCCAAATCAGCCAAGCGTCACTGCAGGAGCTCCAGCCAGTTGGCTCTTTTGAACATGCACATGGCTGCACAAAGCATTGTGTTACTGAAACCCAAGCCCTGCATCCCGAGAGGGACTGATCCTCCCCAACTCAGAGGGGCTGGCCCATCCCACTGCTCTCCTTGGACCTCTTGAACAGCATAGGTCTACAGCAATGAGCTTAAAACAGTTATAAAAAAAGTGACAAAAGAATATAAGGGGTTTGCATTTGAGAGGAGACCATACAGCATCTTGCATTCATGGGTTGTGAAGTGTTTTGCAAACATACTTCTGGTGGACCTCACTCCAGAGAAATACACAGGTGGCAGTGGTAAAGGAGGACCAGAACTAAGACACATACTTCAAAAGCACAGCTAGATTTCAAGTATGGCGTTTGAGCCAAAAACTTAGCATCCCTATTCATCTCCAGCACCTATCCCCTTCCCAGCTGGGCAGACTTGATGAGAACAAGCCAATGAGCAGAGCAGAACAGACACTTTCTCAGCATCTTCCTCCACCCACCAGGAGTCATTTACTGCAGCATTTCCATCATGCTCAAGGTCAACCTTTTCCTCCGTTAGCTTAAAAAATTACAGCTGGCATTGAAAATGTGTACTACCAGCCTTGCTCTACAGCGGCAGACACGGAAAGTGTTACCAAACCCCTCTCCTGAACCCAGGCTACAGTGCATGTAATAGCATGAGTTTCTGTAGCTAGATCAAAGGCAGGGAAGGCAAGCAATAAAGCACACCCCAACCAGCTTTCCTAGCACTTTCTACTGGCAGTTGCAACAAGGCACGGCCAGGAACAAATAGAGGGTTGTCAGTGCACTGGAACGGGCAGGAAATTAAGTGAATCCAGAGCTCCTGATCACTGCAGAACAAAGGAGCTATGAAAAGGTTGCAGCAGCTTGAGGCAAACACTCTTTTGGAGAGAGCGAAGCAGACCCAACCATCTGTTTGGTTTTGTGGCTCAACTGTATTTTGTTGCTGGGCAAAGCATGGAAACTTTAAGAAAAAAACCCAAACAACCAACCCAAACCCTTACTGAGACAAAGTAAGAAATAATACCTCAGAAAGCAGAAAAAAAAATGTTGGCAGAGCATCTGATGGCAGAAAATTCAGCAAAGCTACATCTCTGAAGTCAACTTCCCTCAATGGGTCGCTTTTGGATCCTTCTCATTCTGATGGGGTAAAACCTGTCAAAACCTTTGCCTCCAAGAGGAAAATACTCTCTCTTGCTCTCCCCTAGGAGGGCTGCTTTAACTATTTTATCACTGGTAAGAAATTCCAGCTAGTTTGTAATTAGCACCATCAGGATACGACACCTTCCCCACAGAAATACTCTACAAGATGGGGCCTGACGAATGAAACTCAGCTACTGAAACCCTGCTTCAAAGTCACAGGACAGCTTTCCTAGCTGGGGTTCTGCTCTGGACAGTAAAGGTGGACTCATTTTTCTTCTATTTCAGGTGACTGCTGCTGAAGGAGTTACATGCCCGGTTTCCACTGCATGCAAAGCCCCAAGCACTAAACTGAACTGCAGAAGATCCCCAGGCAGCTAATTTCGTCCCTGAGAGGAAAGGGCCAAGGGAAAGTTCAGGTGCACAGAGCTGCACTGTCCAGACACACATTGCTTCAGACACTTCCAGGGATGTTTCTAGCAGAGTAATAAAGAGCTAAGCCATGTGTTTGCTGGATGGTGGAAGAAGGCCCTGCTTTGTATCTCCCCCATACCAAAGCCGCTTTATAACCCAGGCTATCAGAGTTCACCCTTGCCACTACAGCTACAACAGAAGTTTCTCTGTTTATCTTATTTTTCCTCCACATAAACAGCAATCCCTGCTGCAGTTAAAGCGAGCTATTCAGCTCCTCTTGCTGGGCAGAGTGGTCTCACTCTTCAGGGATGTGATCTCCCTTCTTCTGCAGAGGACAGGGTAGGAGGCCACGAGTGAGCTGCTCACTCCTAGAATTCAACACAGCTTTCCAAACTCCTGCTGCAGCAGGACTTCTCCTGTGTGAGGAATTGAGACAGTGGTCACCCATCAACCTCAACAGCATTTGAGTCTGATCATTCAAGGATGCTCTGGTTTCAGCTGGGATAGACTTACTTTTCCTTCTAGTAGCTGGTATAGTGCTATGTTTTCGATTCAGTATGAGAATAATGCTGATGACACACTGATGTTTTCAGTCGTTGCTAAGCAGTGTTTATACTAAGTTAAAGATTTTTCAGCTTCTCATGCCCAGCCAGCAAGAAGGCTGGAGGGGCACAAGCAGTTGGGAGGGGACACAGCCAGGACAGCTGACCCAAACTGGCCAAAGGGGTATTCCTTTCCATATGATGTCATGCCCAGTATACCAAACTGGGGGAAGTTGGCTGGGGGGTGGGGGGCACAGATCACTGCTTAGGGACTAACTGGGCATCCATCGGTGAGACATCAGCAACTGCAGTGTGCATCACTTGTTTCGTATATTCCAATTCCTTTTTTATTATTATTCTAATTTTATTATTATTATCATTATTTTCTTCATTTCTGCCCTATTAAACTGTCGTTATCTCAACCCATGAGTTTTTCTTTTTTTCAGTTCTCTGCCCCATCCCACTGGGTGGGGGGAAAGTGAACGAGCAGCTGTGTGGTACTTAGTTGCTGGCTGGGGTTAAACCACGACAAAAGGAAATCAAAGTTTGAGGTGAGGGTCCTTTGCAAACTAGGATGCAACCACCTTCCAAACATTAGATCCCTTCCTCCCCCACACAAATCCACTCTCTCCACTCCAAATATGGATGAGCGGCTTGCCAGTGAAAAAGACAACAGATCCATGCAAGCTACTACAATAGCCAGCAACTTCTGCAAACACAACTTTTGGGCCTGCAACTATACATGTGGGCACACATCACTGCTGTACCTGTTAATTACTGCATGTCTTCCTCCCAGCCACTGACTCCTGGACTTCCTTTCCAGTTTGTTTCAAGGTAAGGCAGAAGAGCAAAGACATCCTCCAACTCCTCTCATTCTGGCTGAAAATAGGCCAGGAAGGACTGACCATGCTGTTGAGGTGGCACATTGGAAAAGCGGCTGCCAGTTGCATGGGGAAGCCACATGCCCAGCTGAGAGAGCTGCAGCCTCTTTCCTGAGCTTTTCACCATTGCTTAGGTTTACTGGGGAGAGACTGCACTCTTGAGGACCACTCTACTGTCAGTATTGAGATTACTGCTTTGCCTGTTGCTGCTCTCACCGTGCTGCCTTGCACACACCATACTCGATACCGCCCATCAGTGGCTCTGCATGACCAGAAGACACTGGCCCACTCTATAAAATGAAATACTGAGTTGCTAAAGAGGATGGAACCCCATCCAAGTACCATGACACTGGGATGCACAGGTAAGGCTTTTCTGAATTGCCACTCTCTTAGACTGTCCATGAACACCTCCACCGCTTACATCTGCAGTCCTGTGGCTTTCAACTCAAGACTACAGCCCTTTGAGAGAGGAAAGCCCTTCAGGTGACTCGTCCCTATACAAAGGAAGGGGAAAAATGAGACTGCATGGAAGTAGGAAGAGAAGAGAGAGGAAGAAGTTCCCCCATGAAGCAAGACAATCAAAAGTGTTGAAAATCTGCTTAGAAAAGAGGGTCCTACAATATTTTTGTTTAGCAGTCCTATTTTTAAGCCTACAGATCAAGAACAGGAAGCCACCGTTACAATTTCCCTTTGCGAAGTGCTTTCACAGCAAAAATTACAGCCGTTTCCAAGATTACACACGTTTGGTTTCTTTCAGTGGTGCAGGGGATACCACAAACATACATGAGGTTTATAACTTAAACAGTATTCTGGAGATACAGGCCCCCTTGCAACCAAAGTGTAATTCTGTTTTGTTTCTCCAAGACTATCTCTAGCCAGTGGACGTTTTGTATAAACCAAGATTTGCTGAAGGGAGCAGTGGAGCTTTCAGTGGATGTGTCACTTAAGAGGACTGATGTAGCATTCAAAATTTCAGATTACTATTCAAAAGTCTTTAAGAGAAGATATTTGACACTTCATGACTAATACATAAGGTTACTGGAAAGACTTAACACAGATAAATGGTTTCATGAGAGAATCAGCAGAGCATCAGCCAGTAGAAAGACACTGCACCAAGTTACACTGACGAATCTGAAATATGTTGGTTTCATTCAAATACTATGACAGGCAATGGTATAAAATACAAGTTGGTGAACCAGCCCAAATCTACCATCAAGGCTGTATGCCCAGATCTACAGAGAATACTAGTGTTTAATTTTGATTCATTAAGTTTTGACTTAATAATTAACAGCAAAAAAATGCCAACAAAAGTATAATTTGTATTCCCCAGCTGCAGCTTCCATTACATCAACTTCAGCTGAGGTCAAGTGGGCAGAATAAATCTTACTACATGCTACAAAGCACATACATCAGCTAAAAGGCTGCACTTTGGAAATAATGGGATGGGAGTCCTACTCCCCTTCAAGATGAAAATGGCATAAAGGCACCTCTGTTCTTAGCATGTGACAGCCAGAGATCTGTTGATAGTTCAATTAGCCAACTTCACTTATATTTCTTTACCTCTAATTTGCAGCTCAAAGATAACCTTCCCCAGCTGAACTGAAGGACATACCTCTATTGGAAATTCAGCTGCCCTAGTAAATCTGAACAAAACATGCATGCAGAAGCAAAGCCTCTTTGGCAAAGAGCTACGATACAAGTCTGTCACATCATGCATTACCCAACTGCAACCCACTTAGCTTGGAAGGAAAGGATTAGTATGTGTCATTCTGTCTCCTCCCCAGACACAGACACTATTTAAAACATGCACAAGAATTTCTGCACTGTTTGGACTACCCAACTCATACCACCCACTTGTAGCTGTGCTCTGCCCAGCCCTCCCAGACACCCTGGCAGCCCAGTGCTCAGTCCACTAGTTATTCCAAAGCCTTACTTCCCTATCAATCTTTCTCCTCCTTCCTTCTCTGCTCCCCAAAGAAAGGCAGGCTTCTGTTTTACTCTGGTTCTACCTAAAGTCTCCTGAAGAAAGACAGTAGAGGCTTGGGGCCAAAATATAGAGACAGGTCCTGGTGGATCACTGGGAAAACAGTGTGGACAGCAGAGGACAGTTCCCATGTCCTTGTAACAGCCCACAATACTACAGAGAGGGCTTATTTCTAGCAACTGACATTTCCCACCAGTAAGCGTAGCACAGACTGCTGCAGTCCAGCTGGGAAGCATGCGTATATAGAGGACAAAGCATTTGAGCCGCACAATGCCCTGCATTACAGCTATGTATAGTATGTGTTTTGTACACATGTATACAACCACGTTATTTTCAACAGACCAGGTACAAGGAAGCCAGTGGTATTTGAGAGTTACGGGTCACTCCTTCACAAGCCACAGACATCAAATGCCCTTCCATGGCTGTTAGAAGAGAAAAAAAGAAACCAAACCAACACAACCATTTAGCGTCCCTCCAGCAACATAAGTGTTCTGCCAAGCTGAGGCCTTTCCTATGCACAAATAGGAATAGCTTTAAAATTAAAAAGCTGCTTTAAAAAGAGTTTTTGAATGCATGCCTAGTGCTGCAGTAGCCAAGACTGTTCCCTTTTCCCTCCTTCATCCTGCGTTGCACCCACCACCTCTCCTTGCACAGCTTGCAACTCTGCCATGAGATGGACCTGGAGCCACCCTGGCCAAGGAAAAGTTAGTATGACCCTAAGTCTGGTTTGGTTCATTGCAGATCTGCACGAGCATAAAGGAGAAGGGAAGATGCTGGGGAAGGTGAGACTGGTTCTTTTAGTGGTGGCACCACAAACTCTGTGTGAAACTGTTCTCTTTACTAAACCAGGCTAGTTTCAATGCAGCTTCACTTAATTTTGAGGACAGAAGCCTATTTGACACTCCTGGAAGCAGAGTCAGGGCAACCTATATGGAATGATCTAAAACCAGGCTAGGATAGTTTAAGAGCACCCACATGTCTTCTCCCACCCATTTTAAGATGGAGCTTAATGAAGTGCAACTTTTTGCATAAATAGGATTTCTAATACAGCTCTTAAACCATCATATGATTTACAGCAGAGCAAGATGACCTGTAGGCACCTTGGCTATGCTCATCAAGTAGTAAAAGGTCACCTTTGCAGCCATAGTGTAGCGGGGACTGAACGATTTCTTTTGTCTCACCCAGCCTGCTCAATGGCTATGATACAACATACTGATTGCAGAAAAACTAGGGATGCTACATTTAACTTGTTAAATTCCAGGAGGACTTAATGTCAACAACATTTATTTTTGTATAATGGTAGACCATGACAACAGTACTTTGTATTTTTTCCTTTTGTGTAGGATTGCAGCTTGTAATTAAACAGCCAGCAGACGCATCCATTCCATCACACTCCCTTTAAACAGCATATACCCAAATAGGTTTTCTTTTGTTTCATCTGCTGTATTTCTGTCTGCTAGTAGAAGGGGAATCTCAAAGAATTTTTAGGCATTGGGCATGGCATTTTCTACATCAGGTGACCTGTTAGGACATCTCTCCCACAGGAAAATCCCCAGAACAGCTAGGATGAAGCTCCATCCACTCCTGAAGAAACCGTACCTAATTGTCTGACAGAGCAAGACACTGAATTTGACAGCCTGTGGGGCTCCTCCAATCCCATCTATCAAACCAGAATTTCAGATTTTACACGTGCGCTCACGCACACATATACTACACATTAAAGTTATGAGGTGTCTTGAGAAAGCAACTTAGTCCCTCCTCTGGCTGTCTGGATTTATACTTACTGTCAGGTCAAGGAAAGCAGACCTACGGTTTTACTGCTCAAATTGTAACGTAGAGCTTCAGTAGCGCTTTCCAAATCTTCCTTATTCAATCTTCCCGATTTGCTTGGCACTGGTTATTTCAGATTCCTCCTAGTCTATCACCAAGGTAACAGTTCCTTTCCCCAACATCTTCAAAATCCTCTATCACTGCTGCTCCTCACCGCTAGAGCCCTGAGCTGGCCCTTCAACCTCTTTCACACAACCACTACAGCCACCTCCTGCTTCCTTTGCTCCCTTCCCAGCCTTTCAGCACATGACTCTTGCTGAAGGCTGTTGGCACAGCAGCACTCTGTTACTTCAGCCAGACTCCAACCAAGAGTACACCAAATTCAGTTGTCCCATCTTGAATTTTCAAGCCTGTGTGCTGTGCCTTGCTTTAATATTCTACTACACACTCTCACGTGTTCTGCTCCCTTAAGATTTCCCACTCCTTCAAATCCTTTCATCTTTTCCCACTCAGCCCCATGCCTTTCTTATGATGTCTCATCAACCTGAATAGGCTCCCTCCTTCATGGTATCAAATAACGTGAAACTCTCAAATCCTTCCTAAAATAAGCCTTACCTACCCTGATTTCCTGCCTTGCCAAACGAGCTTAGTTTTAGTCCTTCTTTAAAAGCTCTCAGAAATACCAAATAAATATCACTTTCCCACTGTGAAAAACCTTTTGGTTGTAATAAGATGCATGCCAAATTGCCAGTTGCCCAGGTTCCTTTGATGCACAGATCTCCTCTTTGTTTAGGCTGTAAACTATTTGGGACAGGAACCTTGCCTTTAAGCAGCTAAAATACCATGCACATTTCCAGCCCTGCATAATCAGTCTCATCTCTCCCAGGCAAATGGCCAGCACTCATACATTTCTGCTTCCAAGTTCTGAGCGCCCCATTTTGCATACCTCTCCTTCACCTATATTTTACAAGTTTGCTCTTTTCTGCCTCCATAAATAAGTGTGGAAGTTATCTGCAGCACTTCAGGAGCCAACCAAGTAAGGTTGTAATTTCCTTTGCTCAGCTGGTGTTTGTACATGCCCCCAGCTTTCTGTGACCCCATCCTTGTTGATATGCCAGTAGGGGTGGGGGCAGGGGGGAATTGGGCTAGAAATTAGCCAATTAACGATTTCTCAGCAAAATGCAACAGCCCCAACTCTACTTCTTCCAAACCACAGAAGAATTTTCTTTCAAAATACTTTCCCCTCAGTCAGCAGTCTGCACTCGCCCTCCCCCACTCCTCCACTCCACCCCCCCTTTGTCAGACCTGCTTCTGGAAAAAGTCTCGCTGTTCCAGAACACGATGCATTAATTCAACATGGACTTTGTTTTACTTGTCTAAATATTCAGCAGAGAAAATAACTGTCCAGAGTTATCAAATGTGTTCATCTGCAGACAGGAGCTCTTCAGCCTTTGTCCCTCTCCCCCCGCCCCCTCCCCTTTTTTCAAATAACAGAAAACCTCATGCCAACAGATAGAAAAGAAAAATAATGACATTTCTTCTAAACAGTTCTGTACTGCACATGCTCTTTCTTCAACCAGCAAGGGGCAATAAACATTTACTACTTTCCTTGGAGCACAGAGGAGAAAAAAAAAAGAAAGAGCAAACAAAGTCTGAAGCTGCACTGTGCTGGTTTGATTTAGCTCAGCAAAGCAGCCTTGTACTGTGAGTGACAAACATTTCACCAGCATCAAGGACAAGCAGGGAAAAAGAGTGAAAACAAAGGGAGAAGCCCTGCGAGTAATGAAATGGCTGCCAAAGAGGGCAAAGCGGCTCTGGTGGGATGCGGGAAAGGGTAAGAGTACATGAGCACACCAGCCAGGCTCAATTACCAGTACTGATGACGAGCTCTTTCCACAGTTAGAAAACTGGCTGCAGAATGACCCACCCAGGCTAGGAGGTGGCATTCAAGTATCAAGACCACTGGGTTACACGGCTGCCTTCCCTCTACACCCCGTCCATCTCTTCCCATCAAGCTCACTCTCTCTGTAAGTTAGGCAAGCAGTAGGAAGACCTATGGTTTCCAAGTTCTAACTTTACCTCTTTCATCGAATAGCTTATTTCTTGTGCTAGTGGCTACTCTTAAAGAATAGGCTCATTTGGCAGAAATTCAGCCCATATGTCACTATATTGTTGATATGAATAACTTAAAAGTACTTTCCTGCATTGTAACGGCTCCAGTTGAAAGTGTTGGGCACAAAACCAAAGTAGCAATAACTTATGTCAGATATCTGGCATATAAAACAAGCATGTAAACCCCCACTTTTCCCAATCAAACTTTAATAGCACAAATGACTTCTCATGAAATTAGCCTGTAAACAATCCTAAGTCCTCTTCCAGGGGAAGTTCCAAATAAATGCATGCGTAGAATTAGCATTTTACCTGCTACAAGAAAACATGAACTCTGCAGCTTGCAGGTCTAACAAGTGTCAGGACTCAGGAAAACTACAAGCGTTCACACGTTTCCTCACAATCCATATTTGTATTATTGGAGTTTTGTAATGTATAGACAAAAGTTTAGAAAATGTACCACATTTAAAAACATTTAACATTTAAAAAAAACAAGCTCTGCAGCTACATAAGAAACATAAACCAGTGTAATCTCTTAGATCTGGGCACACCACGGACCATTTTAAAGATAAAAGTTCAGCAACAAATGTCATCTGTTTCTCTTTGTAAAAACAGACTACAGCTGTTCTCTTTACAGATTTTTTTTCAGCTTTTAAAAAAGGAGCACTACCATGATATTCAATAATTTGTCTTTCATGTTTCTTATTCACAGACCCAGTAACATTGCTCCCAAATATCTGAAGTTCAGGGATGCTCAGCCTCTTCAAATGGCTTTGGAAAGGGTAGAAATAAGCCATATGTTACCCCTGATAATTCTCCCCCAGTAGGCAGTCTGTAACAGGGAAGCAAACACCCTTCCCTTCTGCACTCAGACTTTCCCCATGTTTTTAATATCCAAGTCACTTACTTACAAAATCCTGGCCTTCAGAAACAATGTTTAATTCCTTCAGTTCTGGCTTTTAAGTGATTCTATCATAGTCCTAGTTGGTAAAAATGCTTATTAGTGGTACCCAAGCATAAATATAAAGGGAAGCATCCTTTACAGCTTGCTTTTAAACTCCAGTGAACTCTCAGAGCTAACCCTTCCGACAGCAGGGACTATCTCAAGCAGAGTATCGCTGGGTGGGAAGAATTTCAGCCAAAATGTTTAATTGAATTTATTTCCAAGAAAGAGGCCAAGTGGGGGAGGGGAAGCTGTTCTGCCTGCATCGAACAATTCTGGCAATCTGCTGTTTGAGCAGCTCTAGTTCTTCTGTGCTTTGGAGCAGGGACTTCAAGGTTGGCGGGGGGGTACGTGTGTACACTTCATGCACTCTGTCATTTAAGTGCAAACCCACCCAAATTTGGCCCTGTTAGAAGTCTTTTGGGCTGGGATGGGAGGGAAAGAAGGGAGCAAGAATCTCTCCTGACCTCACATAAACTGTGATCTGTTAGAGAACAGCAGGCTGGACATCCAGAGACTCGTACTTTGAACAACTGCAGTTTGGAAGGCATAGATGTCTGTACAGGCTACAGCTATGCCAGATGATGAAGCCACTGTCTCCAACCTGTCCCCGAGCATTCAAATAATCTTCTTTACTTCCAATGAGCCTGCTCTTGTAAGAGCTCCCTAACCTACTATTTCAGATGACATTAAACAGCTTATTTTTAGCCAGCCTGGCTAGCTGTGGCTGAATGCATTGGAAAGAGCTTATTGAAGCAGCTCAGCCACGGAGGGTGCCCCAAACCTTGAGATACTGCAGTCTGTGCCAAGTTCAAGTGCCGAGATTTAGCTTGAGATAAAGCACATATTCTCCAACACACTCAAAACCCCAGTGTTGCTTAGGCCTAACTGGGAATAAGCTGTCATGGAACAAGAAAAAGGCAGGAATGGAAGACTAGGGGAGCTTGCGGTGGGGAAGACTGCCAGGGAAGACACTGTGACACTGGTCAGAGGGCAGGTCTGGAGAAGATGCACCCAGATGGAGGGCATAAGACTGCAAGAGGGAAGACCTGGGAATGCAGCTTAGGTCCTTGAGTCTTACCAGTCAACTATGCTAAGGGACTGATCATGCAGTCTTAACATTTTGTTCGCAATATTGTATGAATATGAAAGGATCTATTTGTTTAAACTAGTAAACAAATTGTTTGGAAAACTGATTCCCAGAAATTCTCCTAGTTAAATTGCCAGGAAGTATCTGGCAGAGTTTGACAATGCAAAATAAGTAGCTCCCAAACTCTGGGGGTACAGAAATAAGCACAAGTTCTTTTTCACAAGCCAGCATGTGTGCTTAGGAGTGGGGTGGGTGGGGGAGGTGTGCCTTCAGGGTGTATTTAGTGGCTGAGAAGCAAGACCTTGTCTTTGGAGAATAGTTCCAGTTGCTGCAGGGCCAAGCTACAGCAGGAAAAACACCCCTCTTGCTATTTTGGTTTCCTCAGTAATACTTTGAGGCAAAGGTAAAAGGTCACTGAAAAGTTGTATGCACTTGACACCCACATGAGTCTGCCCATAGAACAACCATCAAATCCAGGAGAAGGTAAATTTGCTACTTTAAAAGTACATTCTCTCCTTAGTAGGAAAAAGCACCTTTTCCTCAACTGACAAGCTTCTCTTGTGCTTATGTTTGGTTCCATCCCCTCAGTAAGGTTGTCTGAAAGTTACACAGAGGTGCAAATGGTGCTTCCCCTCACCTTCTTTCTTTTTAAAAGGCAAGGAATACCACATCTGGACAATCTTGCAAGAAGGAGAGAAGGGGAGAGAAAGGGGTACCTTTACTCTGGGAAAGACGATTCACATCCACTAGCGAAATGCTTGGTTCAGAAGATTCCTCAGACTTTACCCAAACACGGCTTCAGAATACAAGGTGTTCCCTCCCACGCCACCATGCTCCCTGTCAGACCAAAAAAGCTTAAAAAAAAAAAATCTATCTCTCTCTCTCTCTCTATATCTATGCTGCTATTGGTAGTATTTTAAACACCTAGGACTGACACCAAAAGCTCCCAAGAGTTCTGAAGAAGTCTGTCTTTACCAAGCACTGCTTGCAAGGAAGAGAGGGGACTGAAACTGGAATGATTCTCATCTTTCCACATCAAGCACTTTTCCAGCATGCACATCTCTAACCATGGCTTTTTGGCATTCTTCTCATTTTAAAAGCCCTGAAAGTATCACTTGTCCTTCCTGAGGTAGGAAAGACTGAGTACAAATATGCCCGAAGTTAAAACACAACAGATGTGAGCTTCCCCAAACAGCACGAGGAGCCAGACTGCAAAGCTACCCTTGGTTATTAGCCTCCAGCTCTTAGGGTACCTAACCCTGGCTCCAAGACACCCTCAAGCAGTCATGTACAAAATGCACATCTGAACTCTGGAGCTTTGACCTCTCTCTACCAGAGTGCTGAAGATGCAGACCCTGGCACACAATAGCCGAAGCTGCAGCATGGCTTTTGGTGCACCCTTAGGGGCTGGTGCCATAGGAAGCTATTAATTCACCTCGACTCTGCTGCCTGTTGACTATCCCGCCCAGCGTCCATCGCCGGTCCAGGCGTCTCAGGTGAGCCTTGCGTCTCTTAGAAACTAGTTTGGAACATGGATGGAAACAAACAAAAAAAAAAGACAAAAAAAAGAAAAAAATCATGGGAGGGTGAGGAATAAAAACAAAACATGGCATTTACAAGCACTGGTCTTGTTAGCAGGAATGGGTTAGGTGGGATGCAGACATTTTGTTTTAGTTTATATAGTACAGTGGAACAAGTTAGCTTCTTGAGCCTGAGCAACATGAGCCACCTAGAACTGTCACAAATTGCCACCCTTGCTACTGGCTTTCCTTAAAAGAACCAAAAACGTACATACACCCCAAAACAAGCTGCACAAATGAAGACAACTTGTCCAAGGAGGCTGCAGTGGCGGGACAGATCAACATCATTGCTGTTGCGTCTCCTAGTTAGGCTACAGGATCTTTGGAAAATACTGTCTATTGCATATGACATCAAACCCAATAGGGCTCTAACCCTGTCTAAGCAAATTATCACACTGTAAACAAAACACAGGGCGGGGGGGAAGGCAGCTTCTCTTATGCGAGTTCACTTGTAAAAGCAGCACTCAGGAACAGAACCCAAATGAAAAGTGTCTCATGTCTCTCCTTGCTTGCAACACATGACTCACAATCATTGTCACAGCTAATTATCGTGATCCAAATTTCTAATATACTGATTACAAATATAAGGAAAAAACTAACCTTGCAATTATTGAGCAGGCTCAAGAAGCTAACAAGCCATAACTGAAAATTAGTTACACACTGAAACAATAATTTATGCTTAAAATATAAACAAAGACAAGACCCCTATGGAAATGGCATTGTGAAAGCAGCTGTGCACAGAGGACACCACTTGTTTTCTGGATTGCACATGTAGAACTGTACTCAGCTCCTTCTTCTGCTTGTGAAGGTGTGAACGACACAGGAACCATTGGACTGGCACAGAAACACAGATAAACATTTCCCTTTTTCCATTCAAGAGTTTCCATGCTAGTTTGGCAACTACTGCAACGGTGCTTGGTGCTGCCACAAAGCAATGCAAAATACTACACTTCAGCTATCGCTATAGTGCAAACACAACTGTTTTGCTAGTGATGCTGGGAAACTGTCCATAAACTTTGATATCACATAATTAATAATCACTCAATTCTGCTTATGTGCACTCATTTGGGGAAGATACCCTTATGAGAGCAGACACCATCATCTCCTAGAACTATGTTCTATAGACAATCAGGCACAGCAAAATTATTTGATTGGGGAACGATTAGCTGAATAAGTAAAAAAATTAGTAACTTCCCCCAAAAGTGGCTTTTGCCTTTTTGCCCTTTCTATCTGTCAGGGGCTTAGACCAGACTTCTGCACCTAGCTCATTCTTCCTCAGTTTCTCCTTTTCTGTAAGGCCTAAACCCTCCCTAGTCACCCTAAGTGGAGGTGTGTTAAGTGGTGTTGAACAGACACAATATCTAGTTTGTGGTACTCTGTACTTCCCCTTTGATGCCACGTGAGTCAAAGAACCACCACAAATTTCCCGAGAAGCTGGATTTCAAGTTCATAGATTGCTGTGGTTTTGGCTAACAGAAATCAGTGATCCTCTGTGAAGCCCATGGTGGCACAGAGGATGAGCTGTGTTCACTCCTTGCTGGTGGTGTTTTTCTTACCAATTGTTTTAACCTGGTGGCTTTCTCCAAATCAACAGGACATTAGACTGCCAGTTACACACATGCTACGCAAGAGGCAACACAGGACAGATACCTCACTAGACATACAGATTATAGCAGAGAGAGAAGCTAAAGCTAAATTGACAGTAAGGCTGCCTGCATTAGGAGGTTTCTATACAAGAAGGGAGAAAATGAAAGGTGTTGAACTTAAAGGCTTGCAGGAAGGGAGAGTTTGGAAGGGGTAGAAATTTACTTCAGGCGTCAACACAGAGCAGTTACCCACAGCTCCTTGCTTGCACCAGGAGTTTGGAGGATTCAGCCATCCAGGAGCAACGCTTAAACACAGTGGGTCACACAGATCCACCACACTGTGTCCTCCTCACAACATATGACTATCCCCAGTGACAGCCCTTTTATATCACAATGATGCTTTGCATAAGTCAGGTTTTTTTCTCCTCAACAATATTGAATTTTGCCATTTGATCCTAGACTTGGACTTGGTTGGTCATGCCACAGTTAATCAGCAGCAAGGTTATTTATCAACAAGTGTCTAAACCTTTCCAGAGTCCATTTTAGGATGTTTACTTTAACAGCTCCTGTGGCTGTGAATGTTTCTTTAGATCGCTTTCTGAATGTTTTCCAAGCCTTTTAAGATGGTGTTGGTGTAAACACAGGCCCAGGTAGCAGTCAACTGTCTACCCTTGTCCTGACAAAAGATGATGTGCAGGCTCAGACGCAGGGAGGAAACACTTTTGTCTTTCTCAGGGAACAGACTATTTAAACAGAGACACATGGAAATATTACTGCTATGTACAAGCAGCATTATTAGCAAGTTGCATTCAGCACCTCCTTATCTTTACAAGGGCCTGCCACAGCAGAGCAGACCTCTGAGTTTGCCTGGCTTGTGGACTTGTTCCAGGTCCACTGCAAATGGAGAGGGCCAAGAGGCTGATACAGAAAGCTCTCTACATTAGTGATTCTACCCTTTCAAAGTAGGCAGAGCACAGATTGAACAGTTGCAGGAAGTCAACACCTCCAGAAGTCACTCTGAAACTTGTAGAACTCTAAATCCAGGTGCTAGGGCACTTAATCCACTTAAAGTGCCTTCCTCCTCAGTTATATCGGAGCTCCTTTCTCCTGCCTCCTGAGAGAGAGTTGGCAAGTTTTCTGTGTAAATATGTTTACTTTTACACACTTGTCTTTAAGAAAGTGAATCTGAGTTGTTCTTTCCTCTCTTATGGAATAACTGTTAGGAGAAGAATAGCCCAAGTAAAGAACTGGAGGGGGCAAAAATAAAGAACAAAGGAAGTCTCAGCTTATGTAGTTAACAACATAAAACAAAGTTACTGAAAAACGAGTGAAAGCTGGGGCACATCAAAGCAGCTGCAGAGGTAATGCAATTAGATTTGTCACTGAGATGGAACTGAAAAGAAAGGAAAGAACAGTCTCAGGTTTCAGCATATCTGGATATGGAGTATGGCAGGGAGCATGACTGCTGACCATAGCTGAGGAGAGCAGTGTAATGGATTAAGGGGGACCGACAGGAAAAAGATAAGAACATTTGATGGATTTTCCATTACCCAGGAAAGACTGCTGTGTGGCAACAGTCCTGTGCAGAGTACACTCCAGAGGGCAACATGAAAGGTGGAGGAGAGCTTGAAATGAAAGCAGTTTAAGCAATAAGGCTGTCAAGCATGCACCATATTTAAGAGTCAGGAAAAGGGAGGAAGCTACAGACCAACAGACAAGGCATTCTTCAACTCTTTCAGAAAAGAGCAGTAAGTTTTTCTTCTTTACTAACAGGGAAACTTTACTAACTGCTTTTGCATCTGCTAAGATGTTGCATCATACCAGACCGGTTCCCGTCCTACCAGTCTACAGCCAGTCTGTCTCTAAACCCTAAGTGACCCAGGATATGGGTAGCTTTGAGCAGGGAAAAATTAGTTACAGAGCCAAAGATTTCAATAAGCCACAGATGTCACCCTTGGGGCCCAGCATAAAGTTATGTTTTGCCTGTGTGCTATCTTAATGGGCAGATGGTCATCCCACCACATCTCTAAGCTTCCTGCCTGTGCTAAGGAAAGGTCAGCTGAGTTTCCACATACGTTTTACATAAGTGTCACGTCAAGAGCACCTAGAAATTTAGCAAGACGTTCATTAGAATGGAGCAAATCATAATAAAAGTGTCCTTTGTACACAGTTGCTACATGAGAAGTCCATTAAGATGTGGTTAGTCTTTCATAATGGAACAGAGGAACATGTGAGGTTTTACTATTCCACTTCTGGAACCTGAATTAAGCATCTTTAGCCAAAAACCAGCGCAGCTAAATACATATACATGACAAATAGCATCTCAGTTTTAGTAGAATGAGACCACACCAAATAAAATTACCTTTCCACACAATCATAGACCACAGCAAAAAGCAGTGAAACTAGTTTCAAGGATTAATTAAAAAAAATTGTAATGAGAAGCAAATTGTAATGAGAAGCAACCATTAAAGTTAAATCTCACTCCTTTTAATGGACTGTGGCTCGAACAAGCACCTTCTTCCAATTAAAAGCTCTCACTTGTGTAATTTCTGCAAAAAGCCATGCAAGTTCTCTCCTTCCATGGACATGAGAGTCCAGGACCTGTACCAGAACATACTGCTTGGACTTGCACATAAGTTGTTTGTATGCTTTTTAAGGGTATTAAAAGGAGCATAATTTTCAGCTTTTGAACCTTTTGTCACACTGACAGCCCAAGCTGGTCACAAAGAGATTACAGGCATGGTAACTGACTCCAGTTTCTTCTGCAACAATTTATTTACTGATACAAGACGGGAGAAGAGGTTACTGAACTGGATTAACAGCCACAAGTGGCACCAAGAGTTTTCAAAGTTTTCCTGTGGGGTGTGGGGGGGAACCATAAAGTAAGTGAATACCAGTTTCCCCTTGATAACAAAAAAGCTTTCCATACCTTCCCCAAGTTTGGATGTGTTGATGTCAGAGTCATCTCTGGTTCCATTTTGGGATTCCAAGTACGTAGCAGGGACCCAGCCTTGCTCCTCTGCTGTGCTCACAAACCACCAGCCTACAAAAAGAAGTAAAAAAGAAGTTGCTCAGTCAACATTAAGAGGAACAAGAATAGCAAGATGCTACTGAGAAGGCAGCACAGCATCAGCAGCTTTGGTGCAGATTTGAGTTATCTGGCAGCCTCCTAGAAGGAGAGGGGGTTTAGTCCTATTATACCATTTCTATCAGATACTCTCACAGTGGTAAACGAGTGTGCAGGCAGGCCTCATGTAAAAAAGGCTGCAATGGAACAAACATCAGTTTATTTTAAGAAACCTGAAGTCTATCTATGACAGCTCTGATTTGAGTTCTCCAATTTAGTTTCTCAAAACAAGTCTTGCAACATGTACATCTACAGTATCAAAACACTTTGTATGTGTATACATGCATATGTGAATGTATGGGAAATAGCACAAACATTTCCCAAATCCTACTATGAGGTATCACGGAAGTCAAAAGATGGAAATAGGAAAGACTTTAGTAGAAGGGCACAGATTTCAGAACAGGACACAAAATAGTAATTGCTTCAATTGCACTTGTCACCACAGCCGGTATTTAACAAACATGACCTGAATTCAATGCCCTGGGAGGCTGGAAGGTACTGCATAGAACAGAAATAAGAGAGAAGAGCTAACTGAAATGTGACTTCAGGCCATAGGCACCAGTTATTTGCCTTCCCACCTGAACATCCAAGTTTCTACCACTATCTACAAAAATGTTGAGTATTCACCAACTATAGGCATATAACTTCAGGGCACATCCATGGATGGATGAATAAAATTATAGGTGAGCCATCTTATGGTTAAATACATCCCAACCGTAACTATCCTTGCCTCTTTTCTTGCTTGGCTACATTGATCCTCCACTGGTTTTGATGTAGACTCACTCACTCACCCAAGAGCTTGCTGCTCTTAGTTATGAGCACAGCTAGATTCTGCTCCATTCAGGTAAGGTCAGAGTTAAGATACAGGACAATAAAAAGCCCAGCAGGTAAAACAGTTCTGTTGCTTTCTTCAATCTCCCAGTCTCCCCCCAAAATGCAAGTTGCTTTCTCAAGACAATGTGAACTATTGTTCAACACCAGTCTTTCAGCCTCCCCAAAGGGAGTTGAGAAAATAGCTATTTCTGTACATGCACCTCAAAACAGTTTACAGACTTTAACGGCTGTCATAAACTCAACTAATTTCACAGGAGACTCCCAAGCCTGCCTGTGATGAGCAAAGGCAGGGACGAGCCATCTTGCTCTGTAAATAGATGGGGCACAAAAACTAGTTAATTTATGGTGGGGCAAAGCCCCGAGTTGTGTGACGGCCACACAGCCCTCCCATAGCTGGGAGGCCGCAGCCCCGGGCCTGGCAAGGGGAAGGGAGGCTTCGCTGGGCTCTGCCATCATGCAACTTTCTTTAAAGAACAACAAAGGAACCAGCTGAAACAATGCTCAAGTGTTTATGCTAAAAGTCACCCAAGTTTGTTCCAAATCCTGTCATGGAAGATTTTACAAGAGGACAGTAGTTACAAACCCTCGTTTTCCTCCCTGGGGCCTGTGGCTGGGAGACAATGTGCCCCAGGGGACAAACACCCTCACTTGCCACTGCACAGCTGCTAGGTAGCTCTATTTACTCTCAAAACTCAGACATGGCTTTCCATTTTCTGGCCCAGCAGAGGTTTGGAAACTTTGCTTCACAAGGCTCATGGTTGGAAAGTTTAAATTTAGTTATTCCCCCTCAGCAGGAGGTGAATTCTCCTGCCACGAAGCCCACAGCAGCAAACACGCAGGATCTGCCAGACTGTTTCAAAAACACATCATAGAACCATTTAGGTTGGAAAAGACCTTTAAGATCATCAAGTCCAACCATTAACCTAACACTGCCAAGTCCATCTTCACGGTTGTTCCTTATTTTACTAGCAACGTATCGACATGGGTAGCAAACTCTGTTTAACATACACTTATAATTAGGCACAAAATGTCAGAAGCTGGCTTTCAGCTGCTATCAATTAGACTGGAATAGTTTATGCAAACTCTTCCTCAGAAAGAAATTAAACAGAATTGCACAAAAAGGACTTGCCTACACTTAAAAACGTGTGCTTGGGCCAAATTCAAACCATGGTAAAGTCTGGTCTTTGGAGGGCTGGATCACACAGCCTTGACGCCCACCCAGTGCTAGCCCATTTCACAATACAGCTCCTCTGGTTTGGCTCACTGAGCTGCATCGTGGCCTTTGAGCTCAGTTCAACATCTTGTGTTTGGAGTCATAGGGTAGCTGAGCCTCCATCCATCTAAACAGGGCTCCCTGCTAAAAGGCAACCCCTCACCCCACGCCTAGGTGTGCATACACATGCATCCCCCATACCACCGTGCCTCCTTACTGCCATTCCCAGCTCCTGAAAGGCCTCAGCAGGGAAACCTCACGACTCACTGATCTTATGAACAGGCTCCCACATACCAGTTGGAGGTCAAGTCACATTTGAGGTAGGTTACAGTCAAGTAACTCAACCAAATCCGTTGCAAGATGCAGACAGAGCATATAAGAGCCTAAGTGAGGTTTTAAGCTGCTTTGATTCTTCAAGCCATCACTAAGGTTAAAGATCCTAATCACCACAGAGCTCATGGAAGTTATAATTTCTTTCTAAAGATTTCCTTTATAAACTATGTGCAAGGGTAAAGCATAAATGAGAAACCTCCGCAACTACTGAGAAATCAGCAGTATCTGTCCTGCTTCATAGAAAACCAGGCCCCGCGGCGAAATTCTCTTCTCCCATTTCAAGCTTGCTTCTCAGGACAAAAGAAGGGCTTTAATGCAGCTCATTGGAGTAGCATGTCCACAGAAAAAAGTATGTTTTACTTAAACAGCCTGAACAACTGAGAAGCCTGAGAAACTTCCAAGCAGCACCCCCCAGCAGCACAGAAGTCAAAAACGGATGCTCACAAGCAAGATGTGCAGCGTGTTAGAGTGGCTAAGCAGACATTGCAGAGGCAACTTGCTCCTTGTGAGGCGAAAATCTGAATTATGATGGCACATCTAAGCCATAAGCCTACAGAAAGGAAATTACAGCATAGTGCAAGAATTGACAAACTCCTAGCAGAAAATGGCTGAAGCACAGACAAGTTCCACAATGCTGTCCATGCATGACAGCCCAGAACTGCAGAACTCTGCCCAGCTGATCGTGAAGTACTTGCTCTGCACCATCCCATCATTAGAAGCATTAGGGCAGCTGCCATTTGGTCCTACCACCCTTTTCCCCCCACCCCCAGGTTAATGGGGGTTCATGGTTTGCAGACAAATTAGCCAGACTGGCCTTTGTTTGCAGAAAGTTAGGGCTGTAATGGTGCAAACCATCTCTTGTCCCCTCCCCTGCCATCTTTCCCAACCCAGAGCATCACAGGAACGTTGTTAGAAAACTTGCCTTTGAAACACAGAACAAAACATTGCATTTATTTCGAGTTCTCCCTCTATGCTGGAGTCGAGCTCGACTTCACGATTCATTATTAAAACCATTCTGCAGCAACATCTGCAGGGAATTATGTAAAGTTATCTCTGTGCACTGCCAAGCCAGTCTGAGGTTCGCTCTTGCACTCACACCATCTGTAAAAATTAGGCAGTGCTTTACAGCTTGAGTTAACCCTTACAGACGCCCCTATCTCTCACGTATCAAAACACAACTCTAAAGCTGATGTGGCATGGATGTCTAGACTGAGACTCATCTATCCTCATCCCTGATGAGGATTCAAAGGGAGTTTAAGCCTCACAGAAGGCACACAGAGAGTTGTAGCCACTGCAGCCAGACCAAGTTCAGCTTGAGCTTTGCTGCGTTACTCCAAATCCTGCCTTAATACTAATCCAGGAATATGAATTTTTAAGGTAGGAGTGCAATTTTCTCCTCATGTCTGTTGACCCTTTGGTTGGCATCTGTCAGCATCCCTAGCTGCAATAGCCAAGATGTCTCTACACTCACAGAGTCCATCTAGGCTCTGATAACTCTCAGGCATTTTCAGCATGGAGCTACAACAGTTACCAAGAGATGAAAGGTTCCACTTGCCACGCATACATACACACTGCAAGATGATGATTGCAAAATACATTGGTCACACTGGAGAGTGAATAAATGACAAAAATACTGTGATTCTAAAGATCATGTTCTTGCTTTTAATTGTATTCCCAGTCCTCTCCCCAAAAGGCTTTAAAAAAGCAAAAGAATTAAGCTAAGTGTTACCCACAACCCACACCATGGGAAACTACTAGAACATAAAGGACTACCTTTTATGCAAGTTTTGCTAATGTATACATGCGTCCTCACCCATCCATACTTCAATGTCGTCCCTTTCTCCACACCAACAGGAAAAATTAGTTATTCCTTTTGAAGTCTGCCTAATCATGAGATGCTACAAATCACTTAAAAAAAGATAAAAAAAATTGGAGGATCATGCTGAACATTGGTTTCTTATTCTCCCTTAAGCCATTAACTTCTCTTTAGACTTGATTGTCAATTTATGAGCTTAACTAAAGTAAACAAGAAGGACAGCACCACTGTAAAAGGGAATGGGAATCTCTCCTGCATGAGTAGACTACACATTCTTCTAAACAAACACTTAAATAACACTCCACCTCTCAAGAGTTTTGGAAAAATCCCACTCAAGCAGCAGTCTGGTACCTCTGACATGCAGTTTTTGGGCTTCAGAGAGCTGCTCCCTTTTAAGTCCTTCTGCCTTGGAACTCTCTTGAGGGTTTTTTTTTCTGATCCAGCAACTTCAATTGTCCTACAAAGCAGTACTAGACACAATCAGGTCACTTCCAGACCTGACACACAGACTTTTTTGTGCCAACAGCTGATTACTTTCCTTCAGAGATGTGATCTGATCATTAAAAAACAGCTAAGGTAAGAGTATTGCTGTGCAGATGAAGGTGCTTGCTTTTTTCACCCCTCTAGAGCTCTTCCCAGTACATGTATATTTGATACATAGCGAAGTCAGTCATAATTGCCTCGGACAGACCTCCAAAGAGGATGCAGAAGCAGAAATGTAAAGGCACCAGAAGCAGCATTTTGCAAGAGGGATTCTCTGCAGTAAGCATGTTCTTACACCCACTTCCTAAAAATTCACTGCAGTGCCTGTACGCTGTTAGACGCTATCACTGTACACAGTGGCTCTCCTCTCTGTAAAAGGCTCCTTCAGTCCCACACGCTTGGCAAAGGCGCTGGGTTGAAAGCACTGAATTCATATGAAGGCCAGTGGCTGATTTCTGCACGTTTTGTCCTTAACGATTCACAGAAGAGGCATCTTTCTTTTAAATACAGAGATACATGTAAGAGGTCCTGCTAGCATGGAGCTGACTATAGTTTGGGGTACAGAAGTCTGTGCGTGAGTCACTGCACAGCAGACTAAGGCTGTTTTCTCAGGATGAATTATTAAAGTTGGTGAAATATTAAAGCAGCTTTCATCTTTGAACACATAACGTTTCCCAGCCTGCGTGCACTGCAGACTTCACTGCAGCCACCACTCAACCACAAAGCAATATTTGTCTCGTTTTAAAGATGGAAGTGGGGCTCAGACATGCTAAAGGAAGAAAGATGTGCTCGTGGCAGACATCCTACTTGAACACAATTAAGATGCACAGCACAGGTTCACAGCCCTTCATGTGCCATACCCAAAGCAGATTGGGCCACACATTAGGATTCCAGCTCAGCCACGTGTCATGATCCTTCCAGTCAGTTCACGTCCTCGAGCTACATGCTGGGAGCATGGTTCGCATGGGCAACCCCACTTTCCACAGGAGCCTCATTTTGCAAAGTGTTGCAACCCTAAATGTCTGTGCCTGACCGCTCTCACAGTCAAGAGCGAAGGTTGGTACCTTGCTTGCAAATACGGTGGTTGCACTCTAGGTACCAAGTACTGCCAATACTTAGGACTCAGCAGCAGCACAAGGAGTTGCATTCCTTGCACTGCTTTAAGTGTTACATTACTGAGTTCAAGGAAAATAGAAGTGAATCCCAGAGTTTGGGTGCTCTTACATAAGGGAGAGAATAGAGTTCTTCCCTGCATTAACTGGCTATTAAGGTAACCAGTTGTTTCAACTCTAATATGGTTATGGATTTGCTATCCTAATCCTTCCAGTCTGTCTTGTTCCTCCACCTCTACTACTAATCTTGTGGCATTGGTAGATGGAGACTTCTCAGCTGTGCTGTCAGCATATCCCTTTGCTGCTGTATTCCAGTTCCTATGGTTGCAAAGCTGGCTGGCACAGAGGGCCTACTACATGTGAATAAATATCCTAGTTATTGCTGCCACAGGTTTTTTCATGACCAAAAGCAGCTGACTAGGTGTGTACATAAGTGCTCGATACAGAGTCCCAATGTGTGTCTCAGATTCTGGCTTAAACATCTAGCTTGCTTGGATTGGTTTCACATCACATTATATGCACAAACACACACGCATATACGTGGAAATTCACACCCTGACCTCTGCATTCAAATACATATTACCCTAGTCTTCTAGTGGGATTGGAACTATGTTTCCTCATACTTCTGGAAAAAGTAGAAGTGTTCAGAACATGGGAAAAGTTCATGGGAAAAGAGAAAACTGGATAATATACAACTCAGCTCTAATACTTTATGGGTTACATCACTAGCAGAGACGATGGATATTGAGAGTATTAGACAGCTAGGAAATACCACAGTACTGGATTTGTTCAAATCTTATAAGCTAGTAGGTGACAAGCCTTTCAGAGGTGCACATTTGGCAAAAGGCTCGTTGTGACTTTTCGTGTGTGTGTGCGTGCGGACGCACGCATGTGCGTGGAGTTAAGTAAAGCACACTTTATCTTTGGGTTCTGATAATACAAACTGGTAGTTACAAACTCTAAGTGCTCTATCTGCAGCTATTTGCTATGGCCCAATTGTTACCCAGGGGCTTCCCCTCCCTGTTTAAAAAAAGGACCTCAGATTTGTGTATTGACACAGCTGGAATGAAGGAATCTGCCAAACACGTTTTCAAGAATTGGCATGTACATCCACAAAGCCATCATATAATCCAGTACAAATTACACAAGTTGTGTCCTTAAAGCAAGGGAGTAAATGCACTACCTATTACATTAACAGCTATGGAAAAGTCTTGGACATTGCCTGTAAATCACAGATCAAGTCCCATCACACTCCAGGTCACCAGCTTCAAGTACCCTGGGATCCCCAAGACAGAAGCAGAGGAAAGCACCACTTGCTAAGCATGCCCATGGCCAACTCCAAAACACACACAGCCAACAAGCCCAAGGTGTTGCCCAGCATCCCCAGACCACTGAAATTAGGGGATCCACAAAGCAGTGAAGTCAGCCAGTTCTACAGGCCAGTCAGCCCCCAGGAAGTTGCAAAAAAAGGTTTGCCAAGGCTCAAACATCCTAATGCCTTCTAAAAATAAATTTAAAATAATCTTTCCCTTCCTGCTTTACTTGATTTCAAGAATACCTAATGGTGAAACTGTCTCTGCAATGTGAGCTGCATTCCACATAGCCCAACATGTTTGTGGCTCGCAGCCTTTGTTCAGTATAGGAACAAAAGAAACTAAGAGAGGGAGTGCTTTACTCATAGGAAATATCTCATCAATCACAACAAGGAACAAAGCTATCTTTAGGTGGGCACACTATATTGTGCAAGCAGCCTGGCTGCAGCTGCTAGCCTGTGAATGCTGAGTACTGTACAATAATGGGAGTAGAAGAAGGTCCACCCATAGTCCACTGGCTTTCAGTAGGTTACTGACTTGCACTGGTATACTGGCCAACGTGGTTGTGCCATCCAAGCCACACTACCAACTCAGTTATTACAGAAAAAACCTGTTTACTGATCACACATTTTCCTTTTTTCATCTGATCTGTTTGGAAACAGGATTTTGTATCTGACCTCAAGTTCTGATTGCACTACATAACAATTTTCACGTTTTCTTGCAATTTTTTTTTCTCTTGGGAAGTGATAGATTTATGGGCAACAAGTGGTACCGGACAGTATCTTCCTTTCTTCTTTCCCTTCCCCCGAAGTTTTCTTTACTTCAGTAGGTCCCAGAAGTTGACCAGTGAGGATACTGACTGCTGCTAGTATCTTTCAGTACAGCTTCCCTGATCATGGAACTTCATGGGGCACTTTCCCTCCTCCATGTTCAGTTACAGCCCAGAGTCTTTCATCTACTTCCAAAAGGCCTTCTGTCCTCTATCTCCTTTAGTGTTTCTACTGTTAGGAAGATGTAGCTCAAGTAGGAAAGTTAAGGAATAAATCTATCTCCAACCCTCCTTAAAGCCTGTCCCCCCCACCTCCTCTCCAGCAGCCCATCATTTAAAGGTTGAAATCTATAGATCTGAGGTTTTAATGAACTTGTCAAAGTGATACTATAGGTACCATGTTTACATAAATCGGTATTTACAGGAGCTCCCAACCACAAGTGGGTTTGGCTGGGGCACGGACTCCAGCACACAGCACAGAACGTACAGAAATCAGGTGGACAAACCCAGCCCGTGGCAGCAGATGAGTAATCCATTGCCTTCAGAAAGGCTACGCCAGCGCAGCCAGTTCCTGTAGCAGATTTTCTAGAGCCACGAACAACTGACTATAGTAAAGGCATGCAAACAGATGGCTTTATGCCCCACGGGGCATGGAGAGCTCAGCCCTAGGAGCCAACTGAGGCTCTCTATTAGTCATAACCAGTTGTGGGGTTGTGTTTTCTGCGGTCAGCCAACAGGGTGCAACAGTCAAGCTCACAAGTAATTTCCTTTACATTCACAGGACTTAATCTTAAAGCAAACACATTTTGTGTCCAAGCTTTCTTTAGGAAAACATGAATAAGCTTTCAAATGGGCCTCATGGTAATCTTGTCCAAAGATTACAAATTACTTCCTAGTGATTTAAAGAAGTTACAGACCCCCAGCCCCAGCTGATAGGAAACGGCCTTCACAGGCAGCAGAGAATAACCAATATTTACTTCCTGCACAGATTGACAAAAGTCGCTTTTGTTTTAATTTCTTATTCTGAAGTCTGTAGAGAATGTGGTGTCAGTTGCTTACTGGGAAATCCTCAAAACCACACAGAATCAGGAAAAAGAGACTCTATGGACTAGGAACAATCCTAGTGGAGTACCAAACAGCACTCCAGGTCCTAAAGTCAAAGTCATACAGGAATCCCATATTTCAGTCAAAAATACATCTGCTACCTCTGAGGCAGTCTTCACTTACCTCAGGACAGAACACAGCAACATTGGACAAGAGCTCGAAGCAAGGAACAAAGGCTGCACTATATCCATGAGAAATCAGAGGATAAAGCAACCAAACAGTGATATTAGTTCAGTTTGGAGCACAGCTGAGTCACCAGATTAAAAATGCTGCCTCTTACAAACAGCTTTTATGGGATCCTTCTGAACCACAATACTCCTGCTAAAGGAACTGAGACACCTTGGTTTGCCAGTGCCCAGCACAGTGTGCAGACCAGCACCACTCTGCAGCACTCAGATAACTGTCTCACAAATTTCCATTTCCATATCCTGCCTGTTCCTTGAAGCTCTGCTGTCCAAATACAACTTCTATCCAGCTCTATTTATTAGCTAGATCTGGCAAGATTGTAGCCCAGATGGTACGTTATCACAAATACTGATGTAAGCCAAACCGAACACCCTGCTCTCCCTCTGACACGGCTTCATTGCTTTTCTCCTGAGCTCCATTCAAGCCACGTTTCTGCAGTGACCCTGGGAGCTGAGCCTCAAAGAGCTGCCTGCACAAGGCTGCAGGAAATGACAGCTTCGGAAATGAGTACCAGAGTGATGAATAGCAGGCTACAAGAGCAGCCGGTGCGTTAGCAGGCTGCCAGTTAATGAACTACATTGTATTGAACAAGGACATACATGGACAAGTAGTATCATCGACACTCCCCAGAAGAGATTACAAACCCAATTCAGTATTTTCTGAAGGGTTTTTCCAGGCTTCTCTAAAATTTAGAAGCTTACAGACTTGTTACTGTATTTTGTTCAGCAGGAAGCTGAGCTGGCCCTATTTTGAGCAGATTATAGAAAACTAAAAGAAGAGAAAAAAAAAAAGAGGGAAAAGATTTGCCTTTTACCTTTACCCATTATGAAGACCCAGACAGTGAGAATTACCTGTGCAGGTGGAAACAGAAGGGGACATTCACCTTTAGGAAGGGGGAAACCGAGCTCATCCACATAGACTTCAAAAAAGCAAAACCAGGACTTAGCGGGCTATCTGGTTCCATCCAGCTCTAACAAAAAGGTGCATCAGCATCATAAGAAGAGAAAATAAATATAAGAAAGTTACTGAGGCAAAAACCTCTGTTAAGATGCTTATTTCCCCCCCTCAACAAAAAAAAGCACTCCTCTTACATTACAAAAAATACTCTGCACACAGCCAGGTAACTAAGCACTTGTTTCTACCCATTCTGGCTTGGCCTCTGGATAAGAAGGCTACACACTTTGCTCAAGCATCTTTGCAGTGGTTTTGCTACATGGTAGTGAGCATGTGATTTCCCTGCAGCTACGGGAACATCAACAGCAAAATTCCTATTAACGCCTTCTTCACAGAGAAAGGCTGAGTTGCCGGCAGCCTCAGTTGCCAGTCTGCATCCAGGAAGGCACCATTAAATGTGCAGTAAGTCAAAGTCCCAATATTTAAACATTTTCATCTTCGGACTCTCCGTTCTGTCTCTTCAAGCTTAATCAAACAAAGCCAGAGCAAGCACTAAAGCACAGATTTGCTGGCAATAATCAGTGAGACTGATCTTCTGATGCTAAAGGTTAGCAAGGCAAATTAATGATGTGAGATACAGAAGAGCTGTCTATCTCCACGCATTTCACAGAGCTGAGACAAGACAAATATACCATTGTGAGGCTTATTCCTTTCCATTAGGAATAAATCAACCATGAAACAAGGGCAAGAGTAATGCTGTCCTTGGGCGAAAAGCTGAGATTTGCAGACCCTCCATTACGAACACACATGCATTACACAATACAGCACCATTTAAAATAAATAAGCAGCACAGTAAGGTATTACCTAAACCTGTTAGACAGATGATATAGAGGCGTAGTGTTTATCTTTTCAAGAAGTAGTCACTAAAGCTTACCCTATGAGTGCATGCAAGATTAAACCCTTCTCTCTCCCCAGTACAAGGCTACCAAAAGAGGACATGCTGGACTGCCTGTAACCACCCCTGGCCAGACCCTGCTGCAAGTGCTATACTTTCCCGATATCTCCTTATTTCTTTGCACAGGCAACTGCTATTCCCCAGTCGCTGTGATGGGGAACATCATAGATGATGATAACATCATAGAAAACCTTGAGTTCAGGCATTTTGCAACCTTGCACTTTTCAGGATCTCACTCTTGGCAGATTGGTGGCTTTTTTTTTTTTTCCCCCCCTCCCCTTCTTCCCCCAAAATGCATTGGTTTCCCCTTCTTATTTTGGGGAAGATCAGTGATGGAGCACAGAGGCTGCATGTTCCCCGCAAGCTGAGAAAGAAGATGGTCCTGCTGCTGGGGAGCTGGCCTAGCTTTGGGGAGTTCTCTGTAAGAGAACCAAGAACCAGACCCATTCTTTTCATGGGAGGAGTTTTTCCCTCCCCAGTTTCCAAGTCTTAGTTACTTCCCTTCCCCTCCCCCCCCCCAAATCCAAACAGCGTTTCCTTTGTCTGTCTCTCATGTAGACGTCCATTCTCTGGAGACAAGGCCTAGATGTCTGGCACAACAGGACCCTGATCTCAGCTGGGCCTTAGGCACTGCCATAAAAAACAAACAGATCACAGAAGCATGGTTCTTGCAATGTAAAACAGTCTGAATAGCAAATAAGTCTTTGGATAGGTCTGTCAGCTGACATACTAATTACTATGTCGGAACACTACAGTTTAACAAAAGCTTATATGGCCTGAAAATTTATTCCAAAACATCCCATTTAGTGACTATGTGTGCACATTTGGAAGGGTAAGTTGGGAGTTCACCGCAATACTAATGTGAAGTACGTACACCTCCAGCAAGACCAACTGGACTACTAGCACATTTTAGCATGACTAATGAATTGAAGTTTCCTCAGCATGTTTTCCTCCCAAGGGCTGCAGGCAATGATTACAGAGTGGAAAGAACCAAACCTGGGTAGAAAGAAAAGTACCTACTCCTGTATCTAAATCCCTACTTGGGAAAGGGATTTCCCATTGCATTTCAGAGAGATCTACCCCCCTACCCCCCCTGTTTGCATGGGCTCTTCAACACACACACAGATACGCACCCCCCCACCCCCACCCCCAAATTCTCAGACTCCAGCTCAGTGAAGCATTGTGCAATGCAAGCTGCAGAAGACAACCAAGACTACACGTTTTTGGGAAGGACAAACATCACTTCCAAACCCCCTTCTAACTTACACAGAGACCCTCAACACCAGGCATGAGCGGAGCCACCTCTAAGGCACACCAGTCCCTTGATTAATTTCGTGGTCAATCTTCTGGCTAGTAACTGACACCTCCTGAAGGTTCAAAACTGCCTTCTGATGTTCCTCAATCCCATGATAAGATATAACACAGCTCTTTTGTGCTTACAAGCCATTTTCACAGAAGATCATGCTTTCTTCGACTGACCTATTTGTCGCCAGTTGCTAATATAAGTCAGTGAGTGTGGTTGCCTGATACCAACACATATAGTATAGGCTGGGAGCACAAAACAAGCTTTTTGATGTGTTTATTTTGGGAATGGCCACACACGATACTTGCAGTAGTTCATATTAATTATTGGTGTCATGGTTTAACTCCAGCTGGCAACTAAGCACCACGCATCCCAGTGGGATGAGGGAGAGAATCAGAAGAGTAAAAGTGAGAAAACTCATGGGTTGAGATAAAGACAGTTTAATAGGTAAAGCAAAAGCCACACATGCAAGCAAAGCAAGACAAGGAATTCATTCACCACTTCCCATCAGCAGGTGGGTGTTCAGCCATCTCCAGGAAAGCAGGGCTCCATCATGCCTAACGGTTACTTAAGAAGACAAATGCCATCACTCCAAACATCCCCACCTTCCTTCTTCTCCCAGCTTTATATGCTGAGTATGATGTCATATGTATGGAATATCCCTTTGGTCAGTTGGGGTCAGCTGTCCCAGCTGTGTCCCCTCCCAACTCCTTGTGCCCCCCCCAGCCTGCTTGCTAATGGGGTAGGGTGAGAAGCAGAAAAGGCCTTGACTCTGTGTAAGCACTGCTCAGCATTAACAAAAACATCCCTGAATTATCAACACTGTTTTCAGCACAAATCCAAGACATAGCCTCATAGTAGCTACTATGAAGAACATTAACTCTATCCCAGCCAAAACCAGCACAGATAGTATTAATTACACAGAATTAACTTGTTAATTTTATTTCTAAAAAAAAAAGTCTCCCCAATCTGCCCTGCTAATGAACAAGTTCATCCACATGCCAAACAATAACAGGAATTGGTTTAATAAAATTTGGAAGTCAGCTTTATATGGCGCTAAAATTAAGGGCTTAATTCTCTGTTCTACAGAAGGTTAGATTTGTTGGTCATCTGCCAGCATGTACTATCTCAACTTTAAGCTATGTCCCTACTTGCTAGTCCACACCTGAAGTTGAAGCAAAATGAAGATTCAAAGGAGATTTAACATCTGGTCTGCACTCTTGCATCTCACCGGCCATTAATGCTACATCACCTGGCTCACCAATGCTGTGCCTAATAACCTTCAGACTACTCATTCTGAGGGACACAGCTTTTTTCCATAGCTGAAGTTACAGTAAAGATGCTATTCTAGAAACACAGGCACCAGTCACCAATATCTGAGGAATTATTATACAGACCTGCTTCCCAAGTTACCTGAAGATTTAGGTGACAGGAAGGTGGAAATATTCAACCTTGCAACATTTGTCTAGTTAAATTTTGTTTTTCTGATTTTTCCCTGCCACTTCAGCTTCTGCAGTTACTTTGGCAACACCTTCCAGGAGTCCCAGAAAAACTCAAGCATGATCCAGACAAAAATCTCAGATATTTCTGTCAGCCTATCACATAAGCAGGTGAGGTCAGATGCACCAAGCCAAAGCTTTGAGCATCACAACCACTGAAATTTCAGAGTATGCTTTGACTTCATGACCTGTTTTCTAGTTTGAACAAAATGCAAATCTATATTTTCATATTCTTCTAAAGCCTGTGAGAGGATGTTATTTGCTCCTACTTGGATGCAACAAATGTTGTGTGACAGAGGGAGGGGATTGCAAGAGCACCTTCCCATTGCAAGAAACAATTAGTCAATTTTGCTCACATTTGTTTAAGTCCTGGGGATTTCTCATCTGCTGCTTAAAGGCACCATTCCTTTGATGAAATGTTGATAATCCTATCCAGTTGCAAAGTTAGCAAGCAGCAATAGAAGTCAAGAATAAAGGATACCAACAGCCCTGCCTTCAAGCACTGCTAGCATACCTTTGGATATATGTTTCATAGCCGTACAGTTAAGTGTTGTACTGGGTCTTAACACTATTTTTGGTCTTCAGCTTCTGAGAAGCATTCCTAGGGCAGACTACTTCAGTGATTTATGTTTACTTATTTTTAAAACATAAATATATATGCAGAAGAGTGAGCGAAGTGTGACCCCAGATCATGGTTTCTGTGCCTGTAGCTATACCATTTAAAACAAGATCAATAGAAAGCCCTACTTTGCAAGCAAGATGCCTGTCTTTAACCAGAGCCAGAAGTCTCATGAGCATGACATTTCATTCAGATATAGCAAAAGACTTCTTACGACAGAGATGAGGTATTGATTAAAAAAAACAAACAAAAAAAACCACCAAAAAGAAAAGCAGCTGACGCACCCCCTACCCACTCAAGCAAGCTGTAGGTTTGAAGAAAAAGAACAAAATGAACTTTGGTTTGACTCCTCTGTGCTCGGAATTACTCTGCGACAATGATTCCCTGCTGCCAACACACACTCCGGCTCCGAGAGTGGGGGTGACTACGTCCAAGCCAAACACAAGTGTGGCTGGAGAGACTCACAGCAGATTAGACAGCTCTTTTTTGTACCGATACACAAAATACAACCGGGGCACCCCGGATATATTAAGGGCACATTCCTTGGCTGAGCCGATGCTTGCTGAGCAGCGCTGCAGGCACCAGTGATGCTCATCTCTGGAGCACTGATACAGCACTTCCAGCAGCTCCCCAAGCTGGCAGATGGAGATCCCTTGGAATGAGACTTGTGAAACACCCCTGAAGGGTTGATATTCTCACTCAGATTATCTAAATCCCAAAGTGGAAAACACACCAAAAGCATCCTTACTCTGAATCACAATGAAATGCTCAGTAAGAGGCTGGATTTACAGAAAGCCAGCTGCAAGCAAAGGCAGCCCTTGGTCATCAGTGTCACAAGCATCTTGAGGAGTCTACTTGGATCTACACATAAAACTGTATGTCCAAGTCAAGTTCCTCCCTCAAAGTCCAATACTTCAATCATGCTGTGCATCTGGAATCAAGCTGTTGCCACTCCAGACACAGTACCTCTCTAGAGAGTCTGTATCCTCCAGAGACACAGGGCTGCAAATGACTCCCCTTCTCAAGGGGGGGGTTTGTGGTTTTAAATTTGTTTTTAGAAGTTTTTGTAAAAGGGAACAGAAATATTAGAAACTGCCATTACAGTGATGGTATCATCTAATAAGAAAATAAAAAAATAGAATATGGAGTTCCCTTATTATCCATTTCATGAAATATCAACACTCTTGTAGCCACTTTATAACTGGCCCATCAAGAAAGTATGAAGATTTACACTGAATCAGTTTAAGGGCCAAAACCAAACCAAGTGTACCAGGCCTCTTTTGGGCTTATACGCCATGGCTTTCTCATGGATTTAGCAGTAAAACTTTCAACTGTATAATATGAATGTCCAGTTTAACATTACTAAGTACTAGTAACAATCTCTGATTTAAATGAGCACTGATATCTGATGGGGCACCAGAAGATTTAGGAAGAGAACAGACATCTCTACCAGCCATGAGCTCTTGCCCATGCAGCACAGCCTGGGCCAACAAGAACTCCAGCACCTTCCAGTCCTCCTTGTGCTAGTCTCACCACAATGTTCACACTTTGCAGTGGTTTCAAGTTTCTAAATCAGAAGCTTTGCTGGATTTCCAATTTCTAGATATCCCCATGCCAGCGAAAAAAAGAAAGAAAGAAAAAAGATTCTGAAGAATTTTAATTTTTCCAGACTGCATACCAGGCTTAATTCCTTATTCTCTGTTACTATTGTCTATGAGTTCACTTGACAATTTTCAGCTCTTCAGATTTACAGCCATTCCTAGCAAAGTATTTCATCCACAAATAAACGCAACCATCCTTTTTCTGAAGGCAAGGGGAAAATATATAGAAAGCACACAGATGTTTGGCAAGTACATCAAAGCTAGGCTAGTCAGTACAAAAACCCTCCCCAAACCCCCTGACATTCTCAGTGCTTTAACAATACAATCAAATTTTAAATATGAACAGAGGGGGATTCCAAATGGGTACATAACATCTACAATAATAAATTAATTGTAAGTGCACAGAAACCTGGACTACAGAAAGCTGTACACTGTATTAAACATCTTCGTGTGCCACTTCATTCTGTGAGGCCAGTCACACTGAGTGTGAGCAAATCTTTGTTTTTCACATTACCTAGTCTCATCTAATTTCATATTAGTGATATCAACTCCTGGCCAGTAGGTATCAACTTACTGTCTTTGGCAAACTTGCGCTTGTGTTCTCTGCACAGTTGGAGAATATGGTATTTGGCTCTTCAAACCCTGCGATTTGCTGCAGACCCATGTACATTCACTTAGATGCTCTTGGATCTTTGGAGAGCAGAGAGCACTTTCCCCTCCGACAATATTTCATAACTTCAGCACGTAATACCTTTTCCAAAGGAGGACAGATGTGCAGGAGTAGTTTCAGTCTTCCAAGAAGTTTTCCATTAGGATCTTGATTTTTCTCTGGCTGTGTAGTCCAACAGCATAATCACGGCCCCTGCAAGGCTGGAGACGGGAGGTTGCTGCTCAAGCAATACTTGCTGCAAGCAGACCATCCAGCTGAGGTACTGCCCATTCACTCTCCGGGTTCAGAGATGCTGCTGTGAGGAGGCCTGCCAGCACACAGCTATTCACCCTTTTCTGGGGAGCTTTGAAAAGGGCATCATAGAAGAATAGCTTAAGCCCAGCTTGTCTTACAAGGGGAATTTCAGCCAGAAGCCATTACATCAAACATTCAGGCTTTTGAGGGGTAGAGAGGTATCATATGGGATGGGTGGGGGCAAATGGCTCTATTTTGTTTTCAGAATACTGTATTATCCTAGTTACAGGAAAGAAGCCAGCAATAATGCCTATCCCACTCCTAGTTCAGGGTTTGTTGTTGTTTTGGGGTTTGGTTTTTTTAGTTTTTCAGGCTTTGAAGAGGAGAGGGAAGAAGAGGAAGATCCTGAGCTCCAAGAATTTCACTCTTGGCATGCCAAAGCCATCAGCAGAAATGCCCAGATTTTCCACAATGGCTTGGATACATGCCACAGTAAAAGAAGCCACTTCATAGTAAGCTGCCGTCCATGAGGAGACACACTTCACATCACTCAGCTTCAGGGAGAAGGGTCTACTTCCCTTCACTACAGGGAGAGCTGATCTGTATGTGAACTGCTCCTGCACAAACAGCCATCAGGCTGTTGGGTCAGCCTGGGGGACTAAGGACACAAGCAAGTCTGTTGTCATATTCAGGAAGGCATCAAATCCACGATGATGTTCAAGGTGGATTACCATGGGCTAAAGTAGTAGAAACCCTGCAAAAAGCAGAAGGGGGGAGTTGATGGGAAAGAGGATGGTTGTATCCCTAAAACTCCAAGGGGAAGTCAGGTTTTCAGCAGGGAATTGGAAGCTGGAAGCAGAAAGACAGCCACAAGTTAACTTTTTGATATCTGCATGCACATTAGGAAACATTATTTGTTTCTGCACATTCCTATTAGGATGCATTAGTTTTTGCTTACTCTCCTTTTTTTTTTTTTGCCAGGAAACCCTGATACTGCTGTCACATGATTAAGAAGTTGCTCACTAATTCAGCAGAAACCTGACACTCCAGTGTCTCTGACTGTAGCCACTGTACAAAGAGCATTTGGGATCCTGTGGCATCTGACAGCTCTCCTCTCCTCCAAGACTGACATTAACCAAAAGCCTCCTATCCAAAAAAAAAAAAAAAAAAAAAGGCAGCTAGACGGAATACAACCCACATTCCTCCTATTTTGGGAAAGTCTGGATTGGAAACCTAATTTCTCATCTTGAACCCATGTGTAGCTGTTTAAGTGTAGTTCAGGAGCCATGTGACATTTACAGCTTATTCCTGTGAATGCTATAGAAAACTAATAAAAGAGTAAGAATTATTAGGAAAATGTACTACAAAATGCAACGCAGACTAAACTGGAGCAAACGCTGATCATATTCATACCACTGCTGCCCACCAAGGACCTTCTGCTGCACAGAAGGGATGTGGTGTTGGGAAAAGGCAATTTAGTGACAAGTTGAAAGCTTGAAAACTCTGAGGCTGGGCACTCAGTTCCCACTTCGCCCCAAGCCTGCTCCTCATTTCCATGAGAAATTGCATTTGGATTTTCCAGAGTCTCTGCCACCTATTCAGAAACCAGTCTTGAGCAGAAATGGCAAGTTTGCACTGCTGCCAGTTCTTCAGCCCTTACTTGGTCACACCGTAAAGTCTTCTGCCTCTTGATTCCCTTCTGCCAACCTTCAAACGGTAATTTCTGAACACTTTTGGGCAAAATTCCACCTACAAGATACTACTGGCTTTGAAACAGAAGAGGACAGACAAACATCCAAATACAAATTGAAAGCACTTGCTCAAAAGCCTCCACTAGTGTCTCAACAGTTCTTGACTAGTCAACACCTTACATTTTTATTTTTAAAATATACTTCTGCCATGGTTCTTGGACCCCTTAAATCAACATCAAATTCCACTACGGATTTAGACTTCACAATGTGACTTCAGTTCTCCAAGCACAGAGTAAGAGTCTTGTGAGAAGGTATCACTTCTGCCAACGTCCACTTCCAAGTTCTCCAGCCCCGGATAGCAGAGAAACAAAACAGGATAGCTGCGTAACAGCAGTCAGCCTCCTACACTCTCAGGAGCTTCCTGGCTACCACTACATTATGAATTTCATGAGCTGTCAAATGGAGCTGGGTCTGACTGTGTGCCCACTGGTTTTGAACTGCATGGCTTGGGGCACCACATGCCATGCCAATGCAATATCCTGTCACTAGCATGTGACAGGAGGCACAGCTCTATCATTCCAGGGAATATTATGAAGCTGTACACATCCAGCAAAACAAAAACCTGGTATGGCCCATATTGAGAGATGGAAAGGTACACACAAATATCAAGCCCAGCTGGGCACCCAGTTATAAGAACTAGGATGATCAGGAACTAGTTGCTGACTTGAGCAAAGCTTTCACATCCATTCACTGGCAAAACTCTACAAGTCCAGTCAATCACTGCCTCAGCGTTGGCATCCCTGAATGTAAAGCAGCAAAAGGGCAGAGAAAGATAGATAGGAAACATGACGAGTTACGTGACTCATTTTCCTCCTCCATACTGGAAGTTGGAACAGACACCAGAGAGCACAGGAGGCAAAAATTAAGTAATAGGGAAAGTGGTGCATGACAGACAGATACATTTGAGTAGCAGATGTCAAGAAAGAAGCCAACTTTAACATTCCTTTGCCTTTCAGGCCACAAGGCACCTCTCGTAACTAATGCACCTGGAGCATTTTCAAGGATGCTGGCCACATACTGCTCACAAACTTCATGGGATTAACAGTACAGCCCGTGGGATGAATCACTCCTATATCTTTCTTTTTTTATCCCACATTAAAATCTCAGAAGGAAGAAAACAGTGGCTTTCTCATAACAGATTCTCTCTCCTACTCTCCAAAAACATGCAAAGGACTTGTTACAAATTGGATGTTGCTGAGGCTACAGATAAATTCCAGAGGAGTGTGTACCACCAAAATAAAAGCACCCGAGTTACTTCACATTGTTAGCTGTACTGTCTTCTACCATTTTTCTGTGGTTATTTCTTATATCGCTGATGGAAGTGGTCTGTCTGAAGTGCGAGTTGGCCATAGGCAAACATTCAGTGGAACTTTGCTATCTCCAGGAACTAGCCTTTACAAGTCCACTTTCTCCCAGAAAGAGTTACTGTTCAGCTTCAGAAGCCAAAGATAAGCAGTTCTGACCTCTGTCATGGCTCCAGTTGAACAGGGGTGACTATAGTTGTGAAATTTGCTTTCTTAAGTGAGGGCTGCTTTTACCAATCTAGGTCAGGCTCAACTATAGCAATCAAGGCTCCTTCCTGCCAACTCACTTGCAAGAAAAACACTAAGTACCAATGGACAGTCTGACTCCAGAGTTCTACCTTATAAGTGCAATTCTAGTCCATCCACCGAGACCTGATGAAGGCACAGCTCAGACAGCTACAGAAAAATGCCTCAGCATCACATTGTCGAGGTTAAGGCAAAACGTCAGTCCCACAGAAACACAGGATTTTCATTTCCTTAAACTGAGCAATATGCTGTGTTACATTTCCTTAGATCAGAATGTACTCCTGACAGGCAAAATTAGCAGAGGATTTAGCTATCACAAAAGATCAAGAAGCATTAATCACGTGGGATTCTCCACAAAAGGTACAGGAGATCAGTGGAAAGGAACAAGAAACACGGCAGAATAAATGATACCCAGGAAGGAAGTTGCTAATCCCCACCTGCACTCAGTTATCCTCATTTGAGGCCTCCCCTCCTGCATGCGCTTAAGTTTCTACCAAATTTACCTGGGGACAGTCAGATGGTCTACTCATGAGTCTGCTTCAAGAAGAGGCAAAAATGAAACAGAAGAAAGATTGTATTATTTGGGGATATGGAGAAGAATTACTAGTTTAGGCAAGTTTCAGCTAAAGCAAATGGCATTCCTGATGTACCAATGACCTAGCACTGTTATTTTACAGAAACCAGAGTAGCTCACCTGGCAGCCTGCAGCCTTTGCTAAAGTGCGGATGAGTTTGGCCCAGTTGCTATTTCTATTCCTGTTGCAGCATTGCCCCCAAGACATACTTGCCAAGGGCAAGTGCATGCCCAGGCACTCAGCCTCTTCCATGTCTGCACATAATCAGTGGAAAAAAGGTCCTTGTGCGACTCAAGGACACCATGCAAGGAGGCCTCAACACTGGCATCTATTACAGCATTACGAAGGGTCGCTACATCTCATCTGTAATGGAAGTTTCCCTGAAACCACCAGCATTTTCCCTCAAGTGCCACTACACAACAATTCCTGGTAGCCTGAGCCAAATTTAAACCAGTGTCAGCAAGCATCTTGCAAGCCATCCCCAAAACCATTCATTCCTTGAGTTCCCACATTCTGTGCGTTCTGCAGACGGCATCCTCATTTGGGGATATTGGTTTCTGTTTAGGATTGTTTGCAAGGAAAACTCTGGGGTGGCATAGGGAAAGTAACACCCTTTCAAGTGGCTGGCTCTCAAACCTGGATACTTCTGCAAAAGAGATACTTAACTTCCCAGTTGAGTGTAAGGGTTCACATGCCAACCCCCAGAGGCTCACTTCTTATTTTAAAACCAACAGGCTAACAGCCCAGGAAGCATATAGTCAGCTCCAAAAATACACCAAAGACATCTGGAATGACCAAGTGTGTAATTTAACTTGTAGCTGGTAGAGGAACCAGTTCTGCTTGCTGTACTCAGGAGGAGCAAAAGAGACATTTTCTATAGGGCTCAGTTATCCCATTTGCCTGGCAATGGAAATAGCATCCTTTTGATGGTCATTCTACTTTTATTCAAGGACATTTTGGTCACAGAAGGTCTACTTGAAGCAAGGGAATAATATGCAAGCTCACCCTCAGCATACAGCCATCCCCTAATTTTGGTTCTTCATCCTCTACACAGAGTTTCCTTCTCAGTAATGGTAAGGAATTTTAGATAGGATTAAAAATAAAACCTCAAAGAAACTGTTTCTCAGATTCCTGATCCTGTTTTTTGGGCAAACAAGCAAGCAAGCTTCACCTTCTCTCCCATGAGTCAGTGTGTGTAGTCTTCCCCCTGCCCACACCCAGAAATGCAGATTCTTCAAAGTGGTTTCCAGGGCACTGAATAAATTGGCCTTAAGTTTAATCCTAGGGTTTCAAATGGTCAGTGATGGATCTTTCCAGGTTCACATTACCCATCCCAAATCTCCAGCTATACTCAGTTACAACAAATGGGTCAAGTATCTCCAAGCAACTCAGGTTTTTCCTCATGGAGGGAGGCCTCCAATAACATCCAAATGCTATAAAAGCCCATGTGGGAGATTTAAGTGCTATTTATGAGCTTCCCAGTGTTCAAGCCAATGATTCAGGTTTAATATTAGATGCTGTTCTTCCAATCCTAGGGTCACTACTGCATGGAGATTTACCCTGCACCCCTCCATCACCTCCATCATGTTTGAGTAGGGACTGTGTTCAGGGCTTCCTTAACTTCATTTCGGTTTCAGCACACTGAAATTGTTATTCGATTGCCAGGTTTTGTATGCAGTCACCTAGACTCCCTAAGAGCTATTGTCCTTTAAGAAGGATACATTTCACCTGCACATATGGTCACCATTTGAAAGTCAGCACAGTGCCTCAAGACCTGGACATCAAATCATGAAGGTGTTATCTTACACTCGTCAGACAGCGCAGACGTGTGCCTGCCAGCACTAGTCTAGCTAGTCAAGCTGCTGCTAATCATGAAAAAGCAACAACTTACTTTCTCTTTTATCCAAGTATCAAACCAGTCTGGGATTCTTAAGCAAACATATGGCAGCTGTATTAATACAGAAGCAAAGTGAAGCTAGGTCTGTGGCATGACTGCACCCAGCATTGCCCTTACCCTCCAACCACTGGGAGATACGCTTGCATTAAAGCCCATCCCACCAGCACGCTTACCAGAAAGGGTGTGCGCACGCGATGGGAGAGAGGAAAAGATCAGCAGGAGGCAGTTCTGTGAACAGAATTAAAACAACTTTTCAAGCTAGGGCTTTCCAGCACGCATTTGCATTGCGGGGGAGAAATAGGAGATACGGACTCAAGCAAGGTCTGGGAAATACTTCACATTGTCACCAAGTTGAAGTTTGACTGTGTTGCCAGTATAACTGCAGTCCAGTTTCTTTTGAAATAAAGTGATGTCCCATTGCATGTGAAACTTTCAGATGAAGTCACACAGTATCAAGATACAAAAAACCAAACTGGCCAATAAAAATAGTAAGAAGCAGCCAGCCAGTAAAATAGAGATCCAAGAGAGCCCATCTCATCCCTTGCATCTTCCAGAACTGCTTCAGTTAATCTAGCCATGAGCCAACATCTTTCTACCACAAAAATAATTGTAGTCTCCATCAAGAATGCTGGAAAGTCTCATGTCCCAGCCCGAGGGGTGGATGGGAAGAGCCGACATACACCCCTCTGTCAAGCCACCCCCTAAATCTGATTGTATTATGAAACTCCTAAGACAGACAATTACTTCTATAGGTTTTGCTTAATCTGAAGATGGACAAGAAATTGGTTTGTGGGGAAACTGAACTCTTTTTAACATGAAAACCAAAAGTAACGAGTTATGCTACTAGTCGTAACTGAAACGCGTCTGCTAATGATTACAGCTTCCATTTTACTGCCAAAGTATTATTAGAACTGCTTATTTGCTGTGCAGCTTGGGGAAAAAAAAATCTCTTCCATCCTTTATTAATCTTGTCCTCATCTGACACAACAAAAATGCACCATCAGTCTTTTGCTTACTTGGGAAAATGGGCCTGAAAGTCACCACAAGAGCCAAAGTCTTTGTGTACAATTGCTTTCTTGATTAACTAGAACAAAGGGCAGAAGACGTCAGTCACTATGCATTAAGTTTAGTATTTTTGGGGCTTATTTAAAGCCATTTCAATGACTTGCTTTCTTAAAAGAAACTTTGACATAACAAAAACCTATGAAAACAATGCTTTTTTAATTAATTTATTTTTTTTTTAAAAGGCAGTCACATCCCAAGGAACATAGCCCACAAGGTACCTACAGGACTCATTGGAAGGCCTCAGTAATATCCTTGTATTTTCTTGGCCTCAGGTAGTTTCTTGCTGCAGTGCTGAGCTGGTGACCTATTTGGCTGATATAGGAAACCCAATCATTAGAAAGTTTATGTATTCTAATACGAAAAGCAGATTTTCCTTGGAAACATTTTCTTGGGGCAGGTTTCAGGGTCTTGAAACTGGCAGTGACTGCATAAACAGAGGAGGTAATGAGTAAAGGCTCCAACCAGGGATGCTGTGTAAAATTTTTTCCTTTCCAGCCTGCCATCCTGGGCTCCAAACAGGGTATGCAGTGGAAACAGAGAGAATTTAACTATCTGCCTGAGTATAAAGTCTCAGCACAGCAGGATTAGATGAGAAGGGAAAGAGGAGGGAACTTGCAGCCCGCTGGAAATTTCAGAATTGAAGTTTTCAGGGGCCTCAGAGAGTCTACTTACTATTCAGGAGTTGTACAGCAAACTTAAAGGTAGTATTTCTTGCTGTCTTGGCTTCTCCGCACTTACTGATGTGCCCCGTTCCTCTGAGGCTAAGTTGCCTTTATAGACAACTAAGTCTTCAAGTCCGTGGTTTCAGTGGTCACATCCCACTCTCTCCCCAGCAACCAGACTAACAGGGCAGTCTCAGAAGTCCTGAGCAGACTTCATGCCCACAGCTACCGAACATGAAGTCCAGACAGGCTTTTTCCCTCTCCTGCTCCTAGAGTGGGGCTTAAGGGTCTCAGCTCCTTGGATATGGGGAAGTCAGAACAGCTGCAGATAACAAACAATCTTTGCAAGGGCTGACATTGACTTTTTCCCACTTTGAACTATACTTCTTGTGGTTTGGAGACAAGAAAAGTCTCCGTGCATGCTGACCTGGCAACCTTGTGGGACCTTTTTCACTCCTGCCTGTGTGAAGGCTTTCTTACTCTGCTGCATCTTGCAAGGCAGGGGAATTCCTCTCCCTGGGCTCCCATTCCCATTTCTTGAGAGATTACAGAACTGTAGAACTAAACAGGTAGTATTTTGTTCCACATCAAGCCAGATGGAGAGAAGTTTAAAAGGGAACCTGTTTACTTCAGTGGGATGCTTAGAGGACAGGAGATGGGGGAAAAACCCAGCCCTGGAGATGCATATTTAATATATCTGGAGACTTCCTATTCACAGCAATAACCCTTCCCCCAGCTTAGAGAAATTTGAGGGTGGGGGAGAATTGTCCCACAAAGACATGACATCAGCTAAAGAAAAGGCAAATGAATGCAGAAGTCAATGTGGTTGGACTTCAGATGTCTCCATAAAAAGGGGAAAAAACCCCCAATTCCACATAACTGAACTATCCCTGTCAGAACAGCAGTTGGCCAAGATTAAGTCAAACAATGGGAATGGGACTGAAAAATGAATATAAAGCACACACTATAGCCCAAAGCATTTGAGAAAATATGCTCTATAGGGATGATTTCAAATTGGAAGTTCAGTCTTACTGTGTCTCTATCTGGAGGCATGTTCCTTTAAAACAATTTAAAAGCAAACACTACATAGAGGGGATCTGATAGGTACTATTAAAGAGGAGAATGCTTTAGAAGAATATGACCCCATGACATCTCTTATGTCCCTATTACTTGTTAATCATTCTTTTCCCTCTAGGAGAGAATGAAATGAGGCAGCATTGCTTGGAAAATAGTAATTCGTTTCTTACTACACTGAAAGCTTCCATGATGAACCTGACAGAACACCACTACTAGTTAACTTTAGCAAGGCTTTATGAATGCACCGAAGGTCACTTTAGTAAGACATTCAGCTGTTCCCAACTCAAGTGGGACTCAAATAATACAAGCCACCAATCAACTCCTTCATCCCAACAAGCAAAACATCCCTACTAGCAGTGCTCCAGAGCAGTTTGGAGATGTCCCAGGAAAGCTTCAGCAAAATTAGGCATTGCAAAGGGCATAGTGTTACCAGACAGCCGTATTTCAAGTGTTCATAATGAGCTTGTCACCAAGAAGTCAGAGCAAGCATACACTGCGATTCAAAGCTGGGCAAAGGAAAACCAAGCAAGAATGTCTATGAAATGCAGAAGGGCTTCCCAGAAGAGATGGAAATGTCACAGCACAATTAAAGGGACAATCTCTCCTTATCACAGGCCTGGAACAAGTATTCCCAGCAGAAAAGCAGGAGCCCACCTCAATCCCTTTGCTCAGTCACAAAACCACAGGTATTTTGGAGGTGGCAATGGAGAACAATGTAATTTTCCACAGTGACAGAGGACAACTACAAACACCAGAGCAGTAACAACCCTGCTTTGATTCCAGCATAGTTACCTTCCCAGCTCTTAAACACAGAGATAAACGTCACTTGCCATGTAAGTTACTAAGTGGGGAAGAGGAAAGGCATTTAGACATCACAAGACAGCAGCACGAATATTACAACACATTCATAATTCAAGCGTTTTGTTTTATGCAGCAACCTCCCAACCTCAGCTGAGACGATGGTGTGGTGATGCTCAAGCAGTAGGCAGGTCTAGAAATGTCAGTCTCAAATAGCTTATCGTTCAAGCCTAAGTACGGGGCAGCCTTGACCTGCAGCTCAGAGGTAACCGCTTCAGAAATGTTGCGGCACGCTTCTGTTCTGGGCGCAGTAAATCTAAGTTAAATTCTTGAAACTCAAATGAGGGCTTCAGCCATACCAACATCCTTTGCCTGCTGAAAGTTGTACAGTCAGAAGAAGAAAGCAGCCACCACCCCCTTACCCTTGCAGAGGCACACATTTAAAAATCCAATAAGATTAGAAAAAAGGCAAGAAAAAAAAGGGGTCAGAAAATAGCTTACAAAACAGAATCACCAGAGAGGTCAGGGTAGGCTGTCAAGGGCTGCTTCCAGCATAGTACAGCTGCTAAAGTCATTAGACAGTGTCACCCCACCCTTGGGCTCCCAGGGGCAAAAGCAGAGGAAGGAGGGCTCCTCCTCATCTCCTGCTGACCCGGCTGTTTCTGGTGTGAGTGTAAATTCTCTTCATCCATGCAACATTTTGCAAACAGGCCATTGGAAGAGGGAGTGCCTGTTTGAAGTGTTTGCAGGGTTGGTCAGCCACTGTATTCCCAGAAAGGAGCTGATCTCCAGTGAGAACTTGGCTAGAGCAAGTCATCACATCCAGTTTTACCTCTCTGCTCTAAGCTTGTCTCAGGCTTCCCCCGGAGCCAGCACAGAGCCTGGACTAGTCTAAATGTTCCTGTTTGTCCTATCAATACTCCATTGACCCCATTTCCGTTGACTACTTTAAAACAAGGCACCCAGGCTCCCTCCATAGACACCAGCTTCCAGACAGCGAAAGTTTAAAATAAAACCCACCCTTTGCAAACAGACACACAAACAGGATGCTTTGCTTACACTGCTGCAAAACAAAGCAAGAACCAACCTTAGTCACTACCTCCAAAAAGCCTGAAGACAAAGATACTGCTGCAATGAGACAAGCAAGTGCCATTGAGCACCCTTACCGTCACCACGGATGACTGAAACTCTGCCTGCACAGAGAAGCCCTTTTCCAGCCCCTGAGCTGCAAGCATTTGAAGGAGAAAAGCATCTCTGCTTTGCCAGCATTGTCCCTGTTTGGAGGGACTTATACAAACACTGTTTTTTTAGGACATTAAACAACTGTCCAGTAACTCCTAGCCAAAAATTCCTAATCACCCACCCTGCCTTCTCAGATGGCCTGTGTTCGTCCGCTTTAGTACATACACTGGGCAGAAAACTGCAGCAGGACAGGAACTGATTCATAAGTGGATCAAGTATCCTCTGCTGCAGGGCTGGTGACAGGCCCAGAAAGGCACGATGCACAGCAAGGCAGCACTGCGTTCAGAATAGGGCACTGAAGTCTACAGAATTTTGTTTTTGAAGAAGGGGTTTAGGGTGGTCCTTCCTTGAACTCAGCTCTGCTTGTTAGAGAATTATGAACGCTGGTGCACAGAGGAGTAGTTACACAAGCTATCCCAGGTATTTAGTGGTGGCCACTCACCTAAACCTGTCCTCTGGGATGAAGCCACCGGTGCTAGAGGAAAGGTGTTCGACCTACATAAGTGTTTGCTTTTCCTCCTCAAATTCCAGGCACAGCTCAAGGGCTAATGATGAGAAGGGGCTGCTGTATGAGGGAGTATTTACTTTTTATATCACGACCATGGTCTCTTACAAGGTTTAAAATTCAAATACACAGCCATGCTGTGAAGGAATGGAAATGCAGAGAACTGAAATAGCTTTCTCAGAGCAAACAGCAGGGCAGGGCTGGATGTACAACAGAAACCAAGTCCTGCATCACATCTGATGGACCACATTCTCTTGAAATGCTTTGTAAGGAAAAAGAGCTTTCCAGGGAAAGCCAGCATGCACAATTGCACCTGAAATAAAGCATGATGTTGGCAATTAGGCGTGCCATGTCTGGTAACACATCTGACCAGTGGATTTAAAGCTATTGTCAATTCATAAGCAAACATGGTAACTGCATTTTCAATTTGGTGTAGACCTACAACCACATTTCTGAAGCCTAGGAAACTGCTAGCTAGCTAACTTACCTGTTAGAATAAATGGATGTGCACTGGGTTTTGGCCAGCTTTTGCAAGAGAATACTAATGCTGAGAGACATCTGCTAGCAGTGCATACAGTGCCATGCTCCCCCCATGTACAAAGGGGGGATCATGAAGACAACATCCTAGAGAAAGGGGTAGAGCAGCAGAAAGCAGGTGCAAGACAGGAACAGTGGTATTTAAAGAATTTAAAGCAAAAACCCCACCAACACTAAAGAAAGGGGACCAAAAATCAATGCTACTTGCAAAAACAGACATGGCAGAGGGGATATAGGGAAAGATTGATCCACGAGTTGCAAAAACCCCATGTTTCTCTGTTTCTACCTGGAACACTTTAAAGGTGTACCTTTAGCCAAGATGCAGTAGTTAACCATGAAAGTAATCTTGGTCCAATTTGGTACCAAGTAAAACCACTTACTTAACCCTGGAAAGCAACACCTTCAAATCAAGGGTGCTGTGTTCCCCATGAAGAGGCAGAAGCCTAACTCAAAAAGCCATCAATCTAAGAGGAGGGAGTTTGCAATAGCAAAACCAGTACACCCCTAGGAGTCACTCTCAAGAAAGCTGTGGTCTCTCCATGTCCCTCTCCTAGATCACAACTGCAGCACAAGTGAAACCAAATGGTGGAGCAGAGCACATTGCCAGACACACACTAGTCTCCTGACACTGTGCAGACAGCCAGCAAGTCCCAAGACCCCTAAGCCAGGGCACCCAGATGAGCAGAGACCTTCCTGATGGTGATACTTCAGTGACATATCCCACATCCCAGCTAAGGGGAGAAGAGCAGCCTCCCTTCCCAGAGATCTCTTTGGGTCCCAATAAAGTTACACTAGCCATAATAGCTTTGTTTTACGTATTGCGTGTAGTATAATATTGGAAATTGGTCTGCAGTTATGTAATTGCAAAGGAAATGGCTATGATTCTTCTCAGCCCAGCTGAAAATGCCATCCCACCATGCCTCTGCTGCAGACATAGCTCCTGGGGGCCGCAAGGGAAGAGCGCCCATCCTGCCTGCGAGTAGAGCAGCAGCGGAGGCAGAGGTGCTCAGGAATACGCTTATACTTCACCGCCTGTCAGGTTTTCCATTGCAAACACTGCCGCCACAGTTTATAGCTTGACCATTTCAAGCCACATCCACGCAAAACTTGGCAGACAGGGAGCTGCTCTGGCCCAGTCCCTCCCCCTTCTACCTTAAAGAAATCTCTGTCGGATTCCTGCTTTAAAGTCACAACATTTCTTTTCTGCAGCAGAGATACATTTTTAAGTCATTCCACAAGGCTTTTTCAGTTAAGGTTTAAAAGAAGCCTAGGTACTTGACAGACAAGACTTGAGTCAACTATTCACATTGTTATTCTGAAACAGCTCAGAAATGTTTAGATAGCGTTGGACAGTGCAGGCTGGTTACACAGTGCCTTTAAACAAATCACAGTCACTTCTAGCAAGGAACACAAGCCCTGGAACTACAGCCTGTTCCCAGACACCATCTGTAGAGACTGTAAACCTCTGTTCTTCTCCTGATTCATCTGTGACCATTGCTACATGCAGATTTTCCTCCTCAGCTAAGGAAAAAAGAAAGAGGTAAATATCCATCAGATACATCAGGCACACTGTGGGTCTTCTGCTGATGCAACTAGAATTAAGGTCGAAGGACAATTTTTGTCATTTTGTTTGTTGAGCCAAGATAGGCATTTGCTGCAAAAACCAAGTGTTGAAGTCTGAGAGCTGGTACATTACTAAATAATTTGTTCTGAAGTATAGAAATCCTACAGATTTCTTTTATTCCAGCAACAGTTGGGTGACAGCGACCCATGGGCTTCATAACCAAGATGAAGGGTTTCAAGAATTATTCACCACATATGCTACGCTGACCTTGCTTTTAAGTCATAATACTGAACAGAAGTCTCAACTTCAAATGACGTCCAAGTCATAACTTCCATTGGCACAATAATGAAGACAACCTTATCCAACTCTTACTGAAAAAGAAAACTAAGTATGAGACAAGGCTCTACCGAATGGGCTTGTGCGTATCTGCCTGCAAGATGCCTTAAATACCATCTGTGGGAAAAGTAACACTGAATAATACTATACAGTAAATGCAACACACTTACTTAACGTAAAGTTAATGTAGCTTGATGATAATCAGGTAAGACTTCAATAAATCAGTCACCAGATTTTCCTTCCCTTCTACCTCTGCCCTATATACACTGGCCTTTAAAGCAGAGCTTACTTCCTTTCAGGGGGGTACACAATTTGCAGGCAAACATCAGAGGAGACGGTGACACTTGCTCAGGCCCTAGAAGTGTTCAGAAGAAAAAACCCAGCAGGACATGAACCAGGCACCATTGTTCGGAAACTAGTTTTGAGCTTCCTTGTGTAAAAAGCATAGGGCCACTTGACCAGTAAAGAGAAGGTGTTTCTTCCCTACAAAGCCATGCAACAGAGCCAAGTTAAGGTTCTTCCCACTCCGGGAAACAAAAGAACCATTTAAGTGTCCCTAGGCATTAGCAAGCAACCCTATTCAGGCAAGGTTTTAAAATCAAGCAGTCACCTGTGCCTTTTCATGTCTAGCTTCCCCAAAGTACAGTTAAAAAACCCCCAAACCAGACATATGATATACAGATGTATACACACAAGGAAGTTTGAGATACTGGCCAGGCAGCGCATCCAATGCGCACTGTCCAGTCTGATGGGACTTCTCAGCCACACAGCTAACAAGCAACCTAGCCATACTTCCTTCCTTCCATTGAAGAAACTGTCCCTGCTGCAGGTGACATCCGTAATACTTTACATCACTTTTGTCCGTCTGGATCAGGAGAACAAGTTTAATTTATACAATTGCAGCTATAGTTTCACAACACTTCGGAAGCCAACATAACCATACAGTCAGATGAATTACTACACATGTGCATAGTCCAATAATCTTATTTTCTTGAAAAGTGTATCCCCATGTTCTTAGAAGTCATAACTGCATCTACTAGGCTTGCTTGCCTACACTGAAATTCAAACAATAACTCATGAGTTTTAAAAGTTGACACTTCATAAACTTTTGCTAGTTTCATTACACGCCATTCACAGGTTTAGCTATAGCTGAAGAGACAAGAAGTCATAGTGTTGAAGTCATTCCTGTGGTATCCCTAACCTAGGGGAGAGAAAGAGTGTATGTGTGGAGTCCTGTTCTTGGAACAACTAAAACATGATTTCCCTGCCAGAACAGTTTAGACAAGCATCCAAAGCAAATGATGCTCTCTCCATCACCAATCTGTGACTTAAGGGTTTTTTAAAATATATATCTCTTATACATACATACATATATATATATAAAAATATATAGGGCAAGATCATAGCATGGAGTTTGCGGCTTCAGACCTCCTTCCTTGTTTACATGGACATCAAGAAATCTGGCTGCTAAGCATCAGAATATGGTCTTAAGAACCGTAATCCAAATTCAAGGCTGTTTCCTAAGAAGAGTCACATTTCTAGACCCACTAATTAAATTCTAACCCTGACACTCTCTCCATTTATATCTCCAAATACTATATGGTTCAATACAATATGATGTGAACCATGCAAGGCAGAGGCCACACTAAAAGTAAACACAAAGGAACTGTAATTTGGAATTCATACACTTCTTGCATTATTTAACAGCCAAATTCCCTTGGCTCCATAAGCCATTATCCAAGACAGGGATATCATCAGATACGAATGCAAGTTGCCACAATAACCAGGCTTGTTCCGACAGCAGCAACACCTAGTGTTGACAATGAGGAGCCATCAAGCTTGGAAGGGAGGATGCTTGTCCACTAGCCCAGACACAGTTTAAGAAGTTAAGACATTTTCCCCCCTTCAATCATAATGATTGCTTTAAAGTGGGGCAGATGAGCATCCTGACCCCTACTAGTTTCACAAGTGATACAGTCAGTACCCAGGAGACAGGCATTTCTGTTCACACTAGCCAGTGCATTTCCACACACTATCCTTTTGGACACCATGCTAAATCACCGGCCAGAAACTAACTGCATCGCTTTGAGCCAAACAAGCATCAGGCCTTCATACAGCAGAGAAATTACCGCTCCATTAAAAGAACCAAAAAAAAAAAAAAAAAATTACAATGTATGGTCAGCATTGTGGATAACATGACTCAGAGCTCTGGAAGATGGATTTGAGTCCCAGATCAGGGTGCCCTGGTTCCCCCAAGCTCTGGCATGCCCAGCACACACTCCAGAGCCAGGCAGTTGTGACAGCCCTGCACATGGAGCTACCACGACATGAGCTTTTGCTTGAACGACTCCAAATGCCAGCAGTTCCTCTGGATGAGGACACATAAGTCACGAGCAAGCTGGAAACTAGTCCTGGACAACAGCTCTGGATTAATACAGAGGGAGTGCTGGAGGGGAGGAGGGGGAGCTGCTGAAGACAGGCAGTTACTCAAACCAGCTGCTAACCTGCTCCAACCACGCACATGCACACAGTCTCCTGCATTTGTTCAGCCTGACTGAAAGCTACCAGGCATCCAAGAGTTAATGTACAAAAAAGACATCTATACAAACACTTGCCAAAAGTCTCATTTTCCAAGTGGAAGCTGCTTGTTCCACGGATGGCAGAAGGAATTTCATCTTGCTTTTACATGACCGCCTCTGCCTCAAAATTCCCCAATTAGCACTCCTGCAAGAAGTTTTGAAACTGCATGGCCACGTATTTATCTACGCACACCCTCTCCCTTCCCTACCGAGCTGTGGGCCACGGGCTCAGCTGTCAAGCCAAGTTTCATCCCAAGCAATTTTTAAACACTCATCCTATAAATCCTCCAAAAAGGGAGTTAGTAATGGAAATGCTGACAGAGACTTGAAAAGACAGCAGGGCAACTAAATCAGTCTTCTATACATTAGCTTCATTAGCTGCAGATCCTTCTCTGCCTTCACCTTCATTTTCCATTAGTGTACTTTGGCTAATTAACGCACAAAACCTATGAAACATTCTTACAGTAGAAGGCAACATTTGGCCCCCAGCCCAAATCAACATTGAGAAACTTCAACATCCTCAGCCAGACATAGTAACTGTACCAGATGGAGCTAACGTACAGCTACAAGTAGTGATGAGGAAACCGAAAGAAGAGGAACACATGCAAAAATTGGACCATTGGAAGAGGGAAAAGCAGCAAACGTGTCTTACCGCTTTCGTTTTTCTCTATGACATCCACGACCTCTCCAGCCTGGAGGCTGATCTCAGAGTTCTCCTGCTTCTCATAGTTGGACACCACCACATATTGCTCCAGGATCATGGGTTCAGAGCTAGCATCAGCACCTGGGGAAGGGAAAAAGCAAGCCGTAAGCCAGCTTCCAGCCATGGCTCCTTGAGAGCGACCTCCGTCCATCCGATGCACGACAGGCCAACTTGTCACCAGAGCCAAGCAAATCAGCAAACAACCTTGGCTCGCAGCATATCCCCAAATGGCTGGCCATATAGAAATAGCCTCCTCTGGCCCACAACCCAGCAGCACAGAGGGACATCGGAGAGAAGAAAAAGAAAAAAGGGAGGAAAAAAATACGAAAAGAAGCTGAAAACAGTGAATTAGTTGCAAAGTTTCATGATGGATTCTGAAAATAAACCTCTTCCCAACATGGTTTCCACAATCCTTGCTCCCATTCAGAGAGAAAAATCCTGGGCAGAAGCAGCATAAATCCACAGCTGAGCCATCCCCCCAGTAAACCCAAAGGAAAAAAAAAAAACAGCTCTCCCCTTGGCGGCTCAGCTCCTTCTCCACTCTAAAGGCTTGAGCTGAAAGTCAAGAGGGGGCTGTAGATGCCAATCATATTCGTCCGCACTGCAGCCCTTAAATAGAAACACATGAGCGGGATTGAAAGAGAGGGAGGTGGGGTGGAGGGAGAGAGGGGAGGGCGGGGAAGAGTGTTTACTTGAAACAGAAGAAGAAAAAAAAAGTTATAGCGCCAGATCCTTGCTCAAACACGGCCACCCCCCGCCTGCCCCCCGCCAGCTCCGCAGTTCCGCATTCCCCGCGGCAGAGCAGCCCCGAGCGGGACCAGGGCAGAGCGCGTGCCGGCTTCCCCCTCTCCATCGCCCTTCGGCGCCTTTTTGGAGCCCTTGGAGCCAACCTCTCCAGTTGTTCGGTTTCTCTTTGTACCGCGGGCTTTCGGCTATCAGAGCCATTTATGAATGAGAGTAGGCTCTCACACAGAGGGGTGGAAAAAAGGTGCAAAATAACCGTTCTCCTCCCTTCCCCCACACTCCTGGAGTTTCTTCTTGGGTTTTGATTTCTGACTTCTCTACCCCCAACCCGAAACTGTGCATTTTGGGGTGGAGCCGCGAGGCAGGCACACCACTGTGCCAGACGTGGAGGGAGACCTCCTCTCGCTGCTGCTCGCCGTATGAGATGCATCTCGGCTCTCCGGTGCAACATAAACAGTGCAGATGGGGGCCTCTGCACTTCCAAGCCCAGGCACAAACCGACTGTGCTCTGCCTGGAAACTGCCTTGAAAAGTCATGAAAACCTTTAGGACATCAGGGTTTCTTAATTCGCCCTTATTCATATACTCTTCAAAGTGTCAGACCAGAGCAAAAAGCACCTACAACTTCTGTCTAAGAGCCAACATGCCCTAATGCAAAATTATTTTACAGGTTTCCTGAATTACAGCAGCGTGTATTAGGGCAGAGTGGTTGGGCCAACAGCATTATTATACATTTTACATATTAAGAGGCAGTTCCTGTCTCTTTAGATTAAGACGCAGATGGAAAGCGGAGACAGAAGCAGATGTATGACTTGCTGAAAGTCCCATTTCACGTGACGGGGGCAGAGCCAGGAGCAGACTCCAGGTCTCCTGAATCTCTGAAGACAAATTGGCTACAAGAGATGGGAAGGAAGCAGCACGGTCTGAAACTCCACCAGACAAGTCAGGGGACTGACAGCCAAGCACAGGATGCTCGGCACTGTGTTTCTAAACGCAGCATGTTCATATGCGTTTAGGCTGAAGATCCAAAGTGATTCTACAGACAAATAATTAGCATCCCTGCCAAGAGAGAGGTAAAGAATGCATCAGCCATTAAAACAGCATCCTGTGAAATGAAAATCCTAGAACAAAAAGCAATTAATTCAACCATTTCCTGAAAGGAAACACTATCACAATACCTCCCTTTGGACCAGATTTAAGAAATCCAGAAAATCAGAAGACTTCCTTGCTCCCTAAGCGTGCCTCTGACTCTCCTCAGGTTACGTAGGTTAATTTTCTTTAAAGAGGAGTCATCTCCTCTAGAAGTTTGTGTTTAAGAGATTTAGCTTTTGTATAGATAGTTGAATCACAGCCAGTAGCAGGAATAGGGGGAGAAGACCATGAACTGACAACATTGAAATTTATAATAAAAATTTTCATGATAGCTGTGCATTCCAAGTAAGCATCATGTTTCTGCTCACAATGAATCAACTTGACTTGTGTGTTCTGCTTTAAACCAGTGCTAATTGGGTTACCTAGACTGTGATGAGATGCCTTCCCCTGTTTCACACTGCTTCCCACACAGTCCCTTCTCCAGTCCAGAATAGGGCAGCATTATCATCTTCCCCCAATGTATTTATGCTAGTAACACCTACAACCCCTACTTCATTTTAGTCTTAAGATAAATGCCAGTTCTCTAACCAGAAACAAAAGCCATTTATGCATGTACATCAGCAGAGAATTAGGTGTGTGGAAAGGCAAAAGGAGGGACCAAACGGTGGCAGAGGGAGCAGGGGACATGCAGGAAGCTACCTGCTAAATAGACATCCCAACCATCTTACTTCCTCTAATCTCCTAGATAGTTTTCATGGGAGTAGAGCAAGGAAAACCCAAAACACAGCACTGGCTTGGTGGCAGGAGCAGTGCTCCTGTGATACACTGTGATTCCCTGCTGGGAACAAGGAGAGGACCAGGCTGGAGCGCAGACTGGCAAACACCCCACCATCAGCCACTGAGGCCAAGCCAGGGACCATGTGCCAGAGGAGCACCCTTGCCAGGAAACCCAGAGAAGCAGCACTTCAAATCCACCTCCGCAGCTCTGGCTCCGAAAAAAAGTGGGTTTACAACAGTCTGGTAAGTTAGGTTATATCTGCACTCACATATCTGAAACCAGCAGGACTTTAGGATGCCGTTTACTCTGTGCTGCCTTGGAAAAGGTACTTGCTGCAGGAAGATTTGTCACTACAGTGGCTGGTGCAACATATACAATTAAGAGACTGTTTTAACAGAAGCTTGTATAAATGTTAGAGGCTTCCTATTAAGACAAAAAAAGTAGAGTGATAAATTCCTTGGTCTAGGAAGTAACCAAGGTCAAACAAACTTGTTCATTTACAGCTACAGCAGATCATGCCTAGATGATATCCCCTTTGGAGCAGTGTGGTCCCTGTGGCTCCCAGAGCGATGCTCACCCAGGGTTAAGCACTGCACAGTGGGGAAGGCTTCAGTAACAGTAAAGGAGGAAAGAGGAAGGAGAGGAAGACAGACGACAGAGAAACGGCTCCTCCCAGCAATCAAAAGCCTTAAACATTTTCTGGGTAGGCTGGTTTAGGTTGTTACTGTATTCCCTTCAGTTACAGTCAGTAGGGTAAAAAATTTTAACCCTCCTCAGCCTTCCATCCCCCACAAGCATCTTTAGATGAATTACTCCTCAATGACACTCAGGATGCCTACAACATTGCTGGTATGTTATGTCAGACTGCAGGTTTTCCCCGCAAAGGGGATTCAAAAAGAACAAGATGGGCAACACTACAGAGAGCACAGCACCAATTACACACGCTGCCGTGGGCACTTCCACATCCCTGCCAATTAGCTCAGGTCTAATTTGTAACACAGGACGCAGCATCTCATTGAAGAGTAACAGCCTGCTCAGTGTGAAGCACGCCAGAGAAGAGGGATGCAGAGTGGCAAAAGTTCCCCAGCAAGCTCATATGCACACTGCAATGCCCCCCTGACATTACAGCCCCACTTTCTTAAAAGCCTCTTCAGCCCAGGCAGGAGAAACGGAGAGCAGAGGACAGGATAAGGCTCATGTGCCAGGTAGAGTTCCCCCCTCCTCTCCCCCAAAAAAGCAGAATTAGTGTTTTGGTTTAGCTCCAACTTGCAAGCCCTCCCCAGAGCAGAGCACACGATAGATCACTGGCTGAAATAAGAGTTTGCTTGCCTCTCCGTTTCTTTTTGCCTCGAGTCCGTTTCCTGGTTAAAGTCTTGAGGATACCCCTCCTCCTCTCCATAGGGCTCCACTTTACAATCCTCCTGCTCCTCACCTCAACGATTCCCTTCCTGGGGCTGGGCAGAAATGTCATCGGAGCTTGTCCATGCCCCTCACAGCTGGCACTATTAAGTGACACAGTTGCGCCCTGTCCCCCTCACCAGGCAGCGAGGAGGGAGCATCATTCCTCCCACTGTACTCAGAGACCAGCAGCTACTGTGAAAGCCTCCTAAATAAGAGCGCAGAGCACCCGTTCCAAGCAACGTCTTCCTCCTCCTCCTCCTATGTTGCAACAGCTAAGGCCTACGATGGTTTTGCAATAGCCAAAAATTAAAACCACCAACTGGACTCCAAAAATAAAATCATCTGGATATGGAAATCTGAGACTCCTGATCTTTGCCAGAATACTCTGTTGTTATCAGGCTATAAACATGTCTGCTCTTTTAATCCATACAGCGCACAGGCTTTTATATTGCCCTTTTATGATTATCAATCAAGTGTTTACAGATTCAGACTAAATGAATTAGTACTGGGCTGGTCAGTGGAAGTTTTGCAGAAGCAGCCAAACCCACAGAAACGGTCAGTGAACGCCATAAGGATGATTCACAGCTGAACAACCAACTGCCAGGTAGTCCAGCTCTTCTGACCTGGGCACAACTGCTGAGGACACGTGCAGGGTCTGCACTCAGGGGCGTCTGGCAGAAAGCATCCCCGACTGTCACAGCTTTCCATACGATAAAGTTAGAGCTTCACATTTTTCTGCACATAGGGAGGAGTAACTGTGGTAGCTTGGATCTAGACCTGTGGTTTCTTGTTAAAGCCAATTCTTCAAGGGTAAGCCTTTATGTATCTCCAGAAAACTCCTTTTGGGGAAGGAGAAAAAAAAAAAAAAGAAGAAAAAAGAATACCCAGAATAGCAGCAAGCCTACTTAAAATCCTCAAATCAGTCTATCCCCTCACAACATATACCCAGCTCTAAACACAGGGATTTTCCTCCCCTTAAAACTCTACCTCTTTTCTTTCTTATCAGAAGGACCATGTCACTATGATAAATAAACATATTGAAACTGCATGTTTTCTTTCAGCCTTCCACCAGTGATCTATCCCCAAGTATTTTAAGATAGAGAGCTTAGGTCTGCCTAAAAATTGGGTTAAGTGTCTACTGCACACAAGATGAAAAACAGACTTTACCATGTAAAGCACACGAGATTACACAAGAGCTGCACGATCTCACAGGGGTCTCAGAAAAGCAGTTCCTAAAACAACCAGTTCCTAGAGTAAGCAGTGGGATGAGACTGATGAAGCCCCCTACAAATCTCCTTGGGGACAATACAGATTCAGATCAAAACCATGTTTCTAAGCCTAGGATCTCTCTTCTATTCAGTGAGGGTTTTTTGTTTTGTTTTGGATTTTTGTTTGTTTGTTCTTTTTGGTTTTTGTTCTTAATATGCCCTAAACAATCAGGCCTTTGACTCATCTCCTGGACACTCCTGCACTCCAGACTTACACTCTTCAGCCCCCTTCCCACTTAACAAAATTCAGGCTATATTTGCACATCAATTATTCTTGGAGGTTAAAAGCCACTCACAGGTGGAAAAGGGGAAAGGGGATTCATCTCCATCCCTTCTGCCAGACAGGAATCCCCCCAGTCCTAGCAGTGTTTAACTTCAGAGATCAACAGCTCTTGGTGTAGCAATCCTGAGTCACAAAGCTTTAGGGACGGAGAAGGAAGTTCAGCACCACCCATAATAACTGAAGGAATTCAGTACAAGTCCAGTCCAGTCTCCAGGTCTTAGCAATAAAACAGCACTGACAAAAATCCCTTTGCCTCCTTATAGACAAATATTTGCATAAGTCTATCAAATGGGTTATTAACACACTATCATTTCTGTAGTTCTTTCCTGAGCTCAGCCAGGTAGCCCTTTTACAAAGAACAAAGCAATTCTGTTGCATTTTCAGAAAAGAGTTTCAGAAGCAGGTGACACCCTGCTATTAAGCAGAGACAGGATTAAAAGCAGAAAGGGAAGGGTTTGGATCGGACCACTTAAGTAATTCAGAAGAGTCAAAGCCAGAGAAGTTTGGCCTAAAACCTTGTCCACATACCAAAGAATGCCTGAGAATAAAATAAGGTTGAGCACCATGCAACCAGTGATGGCCAGGTCAGCATGCAAACCCTCTCACCCCGGGTTAGCAGCCATGATTAATATAGAAGAAGTTTCTCCATAAGTGAGCATCCATACATATACCTTCCTCAACTCCACAGAGCTCATGTGCTCTACAAGCCTTTCAGTACATGGGGCAACAGCTTCCTTGTAGAGTAGCTAAAACTCTAGTCTTTATCATCCTTCTGGCTATACATGCAGAGACCTGGTATAGATGGTAAGTCCATGAACTGCATTAACTCCCTCCTAGCCCCCTGGGTTGCTACTACAAACAGCTACAGGGAGCCCAAGCCAATAGCGTGCATTGCCACCAAGAAGGGAATATGACCAGCAATCATAGCAGCAGAAAATTAACCTGATGCCTGGATTCATTTCCCAGCATAAGGCACACTTAGTATTTTCTAGCACTTCTAAGAACCAAGATCTGGATAAGCCTTCAAGAGTTTGGGACAAGTGGCAGCTTTAGGGTAGGCTGTGGCTTCCAGCACTGGAGTACGTGTCTAACACACAGCTAAAAGCAGCAGCAAAACACAGCCCCCACAGGGAGCGTGTCAGGAACAAGCTTGGCCCATGGTAAATGGCAGGCGCTCTCTCAAGCGAGTGCTCCAGTTCAGTTCTTCCTTCTTTACAGTCCTCAGCAGCATTTCCAACAAAATCCTGACAAATGGAGAAATTCAGTACTGACCTTTGCCAAGTGGAGCTTGTTAGTCTCAGGATTTTTAGTTTTTATTTTTGCTCTGCTAGGTTTTAAGACAGAGCCAAGAAAAATTAGAGGCAGGAGGGTGAAAGGAAAAAAAAAAAAAAGTTGAGTTGTCTTTCCACTCCTTCTTGGAAAGTTGGCTCTCTGAATAGCTATTCCAACCAACTAGGTTACAGGTAGCAACAGTTAAGAATACTTAAGTATTTTGCACACAAATCTGTTAAACTGCTTGGAGATTTTCACACAGCTGCTAGACAGGGTCTTCCACTAGGCTGAAGTCACCTATACACTCTGGCATTTTCCCTAGTCCTGCTCACCGGTGCAACGCATTGACGTTTACTCCACATGGCACAAAGCAGACTAGCCAAGGAATTTAACAGCAGTTGGGGTGACCCAAACTAGTGCCCCACCACAGCACCTCTCAGAATATGGCTGCATGGCACCTGTCTTTTTCCAAAGTAAGAAATTAAACCACTTGCAATCCTTGGTTAGAGTCTCCACTGTGTGGAGCAGGTTCATGCCCTCAGCTGGAGCTCGGGCAGCACAAAACTGACTTCTGTTCTAATTTCCAACCCCCAGCCCGGGGCACAGGTATGTACTACATGGGTAAAAATCAAATTCAAGTCTGCTCCGACAGCCTGCCACGTTAGGATACAGCCCATGGCAGGCCTGGACTGAAGAGTAGCTGTGTTGGAAACTGGGGATTCATTTGGATGAGAAGCAAACTGAAAGGCCACGTGAACTGGAACAGCATGGGGACTAAGAACCTGCCAGATGTACCAGAAGACTTTTGAGCAGGACTGTGTATCAACATTCACCTTTGAGCACCATGCCATGCAATTAATCACTTACATGTGCCCCATCATCACGCACAAATGTTTTTGAAGCCAAACTAGCAAGACGCATTTAGCTAAAAGCAGTCAGCAGAAGGGAAGAAATTTGTATCTAGTAAAGATTTCACTTCCTTGCCCTTCAAGAAGGATGAAAGCCTTGGCATTCAATTTGTCATTTTACATACAGCAACATGAAACAGTCGCAACAGATGTAGAGTCAGAGAAACCCAGCCTCATCCCCCAGCCAGGTAATCTGAGGGCTTCTTGTCATTCTTCCCAAGTGACACCACCTCTTCTGTCTTCCCCTCAACACGCTTCTCTCCCACTCAGCCTCGTTCTGTTTCTCTGTCTGAACTCCCTGGTGACCTATCAATCACCAGGCTCCTGTGACTGAATACTTCAGATATTTCTGCACTTTTATATCCAACTACCACCCTGAAATTAGACCTCCTCTGCTAAGATCAGGAAGAACCCCACAGGGATATATTCAACTTCTGTCAAGGATAGTATTTCTGAAATCACAGCAGTCTTGCTTACTAAAAACCTCAGACAAGCAAGCACTCATCCATTGAGGATGGTCGGATTTTGTTCACATACTTTGAACAGGGCATGAACTTGAATATTTACCAGATCTGGTATGGAAAGCAGCAGGAGTGTTTCCATCTTTCCTTGCCTTGAGACCTACGTGTGGCCTGAACCACCTGGGTGACCAGGCCAGCATCCTGTACAGACACAGGGTCTACGGCTCATGATCATTTTTCCTAAGTCTGAATGAAGAAAAGACCTCTTCTGTGGTATTCCACATCAGGTGACAAACATTTGCAGAAGAAATCCACTGGTTACTCAAGAGAAGTCCTGATACCTTATATTGTAAAGCTTAGTTTTTGCCTTGTATTGGACTGCTTCTCCCCAGACCCTCACCCCTCACTTAAAAGTTGTTTCCCTGCTCCCTCCTCCTTCCCAACTCCTTGTGGCAAGGAGCCTGATGCTCCCATGAAAATTTTGCATCTTCCTCATAGCCCCATGTTTTCCCCATAAAACCCTCTCTACTTACTGTGGAAAAGAAGAACAGCATTTCAGAAGAACAAGGAGCATATAGTCATGTTTCTCTCTATCTTGACCCACAAGATTTTTCACTTTAGCTCCTCTTCTCTCCTCCATCCCACATGGGACAGTGAGAAGCAGCTGTGCAGGCACTTAGCTGTGGCCAGGGTCAACCCACACAAGAAGGGAAGCTGCTTTGGACTGTGGCTTTGACTTGGGCAAGGACGATACAACACAGCAAACTACTATCCACTGCTAGCAGCAACATCGAGGTGAGGCAGCAGTCAGAAAAGCAAAGCTTTTCCTTATCAGAAGTCATGCATCATGAAAAACCAGTACACAAGTAGACAACAGATCCTGGATATCCACTGTCAGAGACTCACATTCAAGACAACTCCAAAACCACACACAGTTTGAGCTACAGACTTCTTTTTTTAATAGCATGCAGAACACCAAGATAAAAGAATTTACCTGGAGCGACACTCTTTTTTGGAGTCTCAGACAAACTGGACATCCAAACTTGAAATCCAAGAAGAGGGCAGCCATGAAAAGAGAAAGTAATTAGAGAAACAAGAGAACAGTTGTATCAGAAAGTTTGGAAGTTAGTCAAGACAGCTTTGAAAGAAACGTTAAGTTTTTCTTAAGAGTGGTGTTGGCATGATGGGGACTTAGTTAAAGGTCAAGTGATAAGAACTACTGAGTTAATTTTTATGTTTTAGGGGACTTGCAGAACTTATGAAACTGATCTGCAGTGATCCGATTTTGAGATCTCAGAGTAAGATATGCTCTGAGCTTATTCCCAATAGGACGGAGAATATATACCAAGAGACAGTTTGACTTATTAAGCCTCAGACCTGCAAAAGTATTTAGCTTTGCAGCTGTTAATGATCCCCAAAAGACCAACAGGCAACTCACAGACTAAGCTTAGCAAACACATGCAAGTTTCCACAAGCATTTGCATTTTGTTACCCTGGAACAGTATTAAGGAAAATAACAACAGACAAATAATACTCCATAGAAAAGAGTACAAAGCTCCAATAAAGGTGCATTCAAAGTATAACTACGAATGCAATTTTTTAACCAATGAATGAGGCAGAAATGGTTAAGGAGAAAGCTAATAGAGATGCTACCAACAAGGTCAAAAGATTTCCCTCCCCCTCCATGAAATGAGGTGTAAATACTTGGCTTGGGATTCTGGGAATAATCTTCAAATATTAAGCAGTGGGGTTTTTTTGTTTGAATACACTGGAAGCATATTTTAAGAGTTAGTAGGTTTGCCCCCATTTCAAAATAAGAACCAGCAAACATTCCCCTTCTGTGGGATAAGGGAGATAAAGACAGCTGTTACTCTCGCATTGCCTAGGAGAAGAGACAAGGAGAGGTGTTTATATGATCAGCTAAGAATTTCCTAAATTCCGACAAACAATTCCAAAATGCAATTTTAAAAACTCATTTGTAATGGGGAAACCAATTCTGGACCCATCCGTTTCAGGGCAGAGAAGATTGCTCTTCAATCACTTGGAGAGAGGGGCAAGCTCTACTGGTGGCCTTGTCTATTTGACTTGTTATTGTCTTTTGACCTGCAGAATATTATCAAGACAGTCAAAAATCAGTCACATATTCCTAGTATGTATGTAACTGAGAAATTGCTAGCATGATACAAAGCGTAAGAAACAGCTTTCAAACCTTCCCACTGGAAACCAGAGGTCCAAGAAACACATTGCTGCGTTTCCTCGGCGCTAAGGGAATCGCGAGGTTTTGAAATCCTTTCCTTAAATCAGGCACAAGATTTTCATTGCGTTGGCGCAAAACTGGAATTCAGGTGGATTTGGTGTTTTGCTTACTTTTCAGTAAGTTCTCAACAGTGGCAGTCTGGAGAAAAACCTGAAGTCTTCCAACCATCTAGCTCCCAAACCCATGCACTGCACTGTCACAATACAGTACAAAATACACTGTGGTAAATTACAGTAATTTACTTTGGATTACCATTCAAGAAAAAAAGAAAAAGGCTCTGCATTGGTAGAGTACAACAGGAAATCATCTGGCAGAGTAGCTTGTGCTCTAGCTTATGGAGGGAATATACAGTATGTTTCTATTACAGACTCGGGGCACGCACGGGAAAGGGTGTGAAGGAGTTGTTGTCAGCAACTTGTCTATTAGCTTTTGAATAGACTTCCACTGCCTTCAGGAACAGGATTATGGACATCAGTCAGCTGTCAGATCTTTTTCCAGACAGAAGAACCTGAATATGGCAGCCATAAGTAAAGCAGAAGATGGACTGCAGGAACAACTAGGAAGACTTCAAACAGTTTGCCCCAATCCAAGCTGGCAGCAAAAGGCTGAAACAGCCAACAATTAAAGATAGGGGGAATAAGCTGTGCTTAACAGCAGCTTAGGGCTACCCTGGATCTGTCTGCCCAAGAAGGGAGTTTAAACCTCAGTAGCCATATCTACAAACACCCTGTGTGAGATCTCAAGGAACCAAACTCACCATAAAACCCAATTCTGTTAGCTACTATCAATTTTCTTTTTAGTTTCTTTTTAAACAAAGTATTTTTTCTCCTTGTCAAAACCATTGGTCTAAGCCAGAATAAAAGGGCAATCTAAGCATTAACTGGTAAACAATCCCATAGGTCCCCAACGTGGGCTCCCAAGACCAAGCAGCAGCATAAAAGCAGCAGCACTTCTCAGTTGCCCCAGCCTGACAGCAGCTAGATGTGGATGAGGTTGCTTCTGAAGCAGAAGACAGCTAGCATATTTCAGCTGCTCCTGCACATCTGCTTAGCATTAAACTTCCTTCTTAGGGATTTTTTTTTTTTATTCCAAGACGTTTAAGCTCTAATTGCTACCAGCTTCTAAGAGTTCCCCCTACAAATAATAAAAATATCAGACATTAGTGATGGATTCCACTTCAGAGAGCTCAAATGAAGAGCTGCGGAGGGAGCCAGGGTATGGGGAGAAGGTCAAAGGCCCCAGAAGCACACTGTGCCCAAGCCAACAAAACACAAGCTTTGAACAGCCCCGGGTTTCCCCTTTAGGACAGAGTTTTACTGGAATTCTACATGGGGCTTGGAGCCGTTTTCCAATGGGATTGGTAACGGTAAATGAACAAACTCTTGCTTCCTGCCTCTCCTCTCCCCTGTCGCCGCAACAGCCGAGCGCCGGCTGGTCTCAGATGACTTGGAGGTAGGGGGGGAAATCTCAGTATTTGGAAGGGAAATTAAAGTTGCCTGCTCAAAGCAAGCCACTCCTAAAGCAACAGCATCCCAGTTCTGCTCCCAACACCAACCCCCACAGCCCCTGCTGCCGGCTTTAGCTGGAGCCAGAACAAACCCCTCTGATCGGAATTATTTTTAAAAGCTCAAAGGAAACACAGGTCCATAAATTACAGCTAAGCCACGGGGCCGAGGCAGTTGTGAAGAGCGCAGAGGAGGCTCCCCATTGGAGCCACACTGCACAAAAATAGCAGTGGAGCAGGCGTGTCACTGGACATCCCATCCAGGCTGCCACCGCAGAGGTGGGCAACCCCAAGATGCGTCAGCTGGGCTTCTCAGGTGGGGAAGGAAAGGAAGGAGTTGGGGGAGCAAAGTCTTTAAAGACTTTTGCGGTGGTGAACGAAACACACGAAACTGATGATTTCAGATTTCACCAGAAGCTCTTCTGCTGCCAGTAAGACTGGTTTGCTTGCTGCTCCTCCCACCACTGGCAAGAGAACAGGCACCAGACTGCTGGGGACCAATGCTTTATGCTTGCGGTACAGCCCCACTCATCTCATTTTAGCAGCAGACTATTTGTCTTGTGTGCAGTTAGAGCAGAGCAAGCTTCAAGGAAAACCTACAAAAGCTAGAGTCAGTCTAGAGTTGAATGCATGAGCTCAATTCTACCAAAATCCAGGAGATGCCACATTCATGGTTCACATCAGTACTGCTCACCCAGCTGGGTCCCTGGTCCAGCAGGTGCAGAGAAACTCCTCCTCCACGGGCATTTTAGCAGTAGCTACTGATGCAGGTTTCTTTTTGTTAGCAACATTATTTAAAATGTTCGGTTCAATGTTGAGTCCGGCATGCATTATTTAATACTGCTGTAAAGGCCAGAAGGAGCACCCTCCTGAAGATTCACAGGTTGCATATTGCTAGGGCTGTCAGAGACCTTTGTAACAAACTTTTTTTTAAACTAGTGTCTGTATAGCTCTCTAGCCTGTTAAGCTATATATTTCCCAACAATATTCCTGCAGTAATTCTGGGGAATTGGATCATACTGGTCATGAGTCTCAGCATGGTTGTAGTTCTGGCCACAGAGCCCTTGCCCCAAATGATTTCTGTGCATAGCTGAGAAGTTAGCATAGGCCAAAGACAAGTCCCAACAAGTGATCTGGATGTGACTACCTTGCTTTGGAGGGTAAAGAGAGTTTAGTTATACAAGCATGACCTGTCCTATGGATGTTGCCTTCCATAGGAGATAACAGTCCTAGGTCCATTTAATTAATAAAACCCTTGTTGTCATGAAGCCCTACCTTACAGATCACCTGGGAATATTGAAATCTCCCTGCAGCTGTTTAGGTGCACCTTAAAATACTGAGAAAAGGATTATAAGAACAAGTGGCCATGCTGGAATGATGCTAATATCTGAAAGACTGCCCCTTTCCAACAGTGATCAATTCTGTAGGTCATTAGTCCTCTCCATGATGAGGTACTACTGGCTCAGTTATTCAAGGACCACAGCAGTGAGTGCAGCTGAGCATTTTGCAGATTCATTTCCCAGACATACACTCTTCCTGTCTTAATTGGAAGGGTGAAAAGAGACTAAGCAGTACAATCTTAGAGTAAACTGAAACTATACTGGCTTCCTGGGAAGGCAACAATCAGTGCTGCACTCCACTTCAGAGAACTTCACTGGTGGTCCAGTAACTGGCAGTGATTCCTCAGACTGGAGCTGGGGGAAGTAAATGCTTCTTCTACTCATCACTTTTCAAACAAAAGGCATTACAAGAAGAATAGGGGTGTTCTCATCCCAACAGTGGTATTTGATAAGTCAGCAAGAAGTGGGCTGACCAGGCTGTTCCTTAGAAGTGTCCATTTCACAGAAGTGGCTTAGAGCCTTGTTCACTGTAATGTTCATCACATATGGCAGAACAGAAAACAGAAATTAAGCTTTTATTTCAATCTAGATTTTGGAGGTCAAGCCTGCCAAGGAGTTGGTATAAGTGAAGTGCCATGTTGTTGTCCTGGGCACTCAGGTGGGACATCTGATTGCCCAGAGCAGGTAAGGAACCCCAGGGGGCCAGGCTCAGTCTACTCAATCCCTCCTTTGGCTCCTCCAGAGCTTCTTGCTGGGATTTTGCCTCCGCTTCTCCCCTCATCGCTTCCTTTCTGCCCTCTTTGGACAAGCTGAAGAGCAACCTCCCCCTCCTCCTGACAAGGTGAGGCTGGCCATCCATACAACCAAGAGCAGGAAGCTCAGTGAGGAACCCCAAAACTATGGGGCTTGCTTCTGCTCCCATCCACAGACAGAGCGCCATGCTCAGTGTTCCACCGTACCCTTGTGAGCCATCTCCAAACCCTACATCCCCCACACCCACTGACCACCCCCTTGTCAGCCTGTCTTCAGGTTTCTCTCCTCTAGCCCCTTCCCCTTCAGCTGGGGCTTGACACTTTGGTTAAATGGGAAGGCAGTAAGATGCAATAGTACTGGGGTGGGGGGAAGAAGAGAGAAATATTTGGTGTTGCTAACCTACTCCAGAGATGGAAGTAGTTACTTTTAACAGAGAGTTACCCTGATGCAGAATCTACATGTAGCTCTAGAAGACGGCTGTAAAACAGCCTGGAAAGAAGAAAAATGCAGATAAGCATTAATCTGAATTGGAAACATTTTCACACATTCCCGGCTCACACAATTAACTCATTCAATTAGGCACAGAACAACAAATAGCCAGAGAAAGGGAAGGATGGTACAGAAAGGTTGCAAGTGTTTTGATGTATTTCAAGCACCACTGCTCAAGGCACCCTGTTGAACTGCACCACTGACGTTTCTCCCTCCAGGCAGGCCTAAACAAAAGCAACATTTGTGCCCAGTGCCTGACCCAGGGTGGGCCTGGTCAACCATTACACTTCCTAGGTACCACAATGACAGATTTATTTGCTACTATGATTGCTGGGCAAGCAGCAGCCATCCCTGTCCCTGACCACAGCAGCTTAAATAAGCTTTCCTCGGTCTTAAATCTGTGGGATGCTGATGCATCATGTTTAAAGCAAGTGTTTTAAGATAGTCCTTGAAGGAATACAGAGATCTAGTCCATCTTTTTTCCCCACTGGGTGATTGCATTTTAAAGTAAACCTCTCATCCCTGCAGAGATATCTCCTCTTCTATATACTTGGAGCAGATCATCACCTCCACTCCCCACGCCATCTGTTCAAGAGGTAGCATCCTAAAGAGCTACATCTTGAAAAAATATTTGACTGGTAGATTATCAAACATGCAAATCCAGCTAAAGTCATGAGTAAGAGGATTGGCAGCAGGCATTAAATAAGGCCTTTAATTTTAGTCCTATTCACCGAGTTCAGCCCCATCATGAACAGCCTGTGCAAGGCTTGTCCTCGGGAAGAGGCGCTGCATTTGTGCAAGGGGTGGGGGCAGATGGGCCGAGCTGCAGTGACGAGCCCAGCGAGCACCTTCCCCTGGCAGAAGTGGCTGCTCCAGGAGCTGCCGGGGCTCCTCACCTCCCCGGCACCACACTGCAGACCAATCTCAGACCACTTCCACTTGCCACGTAAGCAGAGCTGCCTGGCGTACGCTAGACCCACACACACTGCTTGGAAAATGTTCACATCTGGCATTCACGTGACTTGAGCGTGCCTCAGAAATTCATCATCTGGATAACTCGCTCCTGCAGGGGAGAAATCCATAACCAGAGAGCCCTTTCCCGAGTCAGAACGGAGCAGCGGGCCGAGAGGATCATGTGCTCAACAAACTGCACAGCGACACACTCACCAGCTGCATTTTTGCAGCCTCATACAGTCCTTCATCCTTTCTAGAAGTACAAACCTAAAGAAAACTTAGTTCCCCATCTTCTACTCTGTTTACATCTGCAAAAGCCCATCCTAAGCCCATTTACAGACCCACAAGTTTCCAGGACTGTTTAGTTTTTTCTGGCAGCCATAGCTCACATTAACTCTTTCTACATAGAAAGCAAGGACTGCTTCCCACATGATCACTGTGGTATGGCCCCTGCACATAGTTTTGTAGCAGTTCCCAGTTTTGCTGGGAAGTGCCTAGAATATCTGAACGCTAATCCACATCTACAGCTGTACAAACTGAGAGCATCACCCCTCCAAGGAAAAAACTAGCCTCCAAAACTGCTGAGGAGGAGGGCAGAAAAGCTCCAGCTGTCGCACTTGGAAAGTCACAGGTACGTATACACTGTAGGTTTCATGCATGCCCCCCCCCTCCAAGGGAGGGGCGGGGGGGGGTGCAAAAGGCACGAGTCAAATCCTAACTGCGAAGAAGTCACACTGACAAGCATGGAAAATGTACTGCAGCATCAGCATGTCCAGGCAGCCGGTTTCAGCTGGCAGCAGACTCAGCTAGCGAACTGATGCATACGTTATAACTCCTTCTGAACACCTTTATAAGTAGTACTTCCAGCCATCTCTGGTTAGATGAGCCTCTCCATCCAGAGCAGACTGGTGAGGATTTTGCCTGTCACACAGCCCGGACACAGGCCAGCCAGAATGTGACAGGTATAAAACCATGCACAAAGCTGGAGGCACTTAGGGAGCGCTATTTTAGGGGTGAGTGCTCTCAATAGCCTAAGGACACACCCTCTGCCATCCAGGTTTCCTTCTCACAAGAGAGATTCAAGTTTCAGGTGCTCACCAGCCTGAGACTAAGTTATCTAAAACACCCAGGTAAGAGGTCTGCTCCTCTCAGCCAGCCAGACCTGTCTGCACTGCGTACAGATTCCTGCAACGGCTGAGCATCATCACCCTCCACTCCAGCTCCCAAGTGCATTTCTCACCTGCCTTATCTAACATGCCAAAATCACAATCCGATACCACACAGTTCTCTCTGTGCAAGAGAGGAACAACCCACGCAGGCAGTGTTAATACCATCTGCCGCTGACAGAGGAGGAAAGCAGAACAGGAGCAGATGGAGAATAGAGAACTCCTTAAAACCTTAAGAAATGCCACTACACCCCCTAAGGTACCAAGTGCTTTCTCGGCACTCGGCTGAAGGCTGAGGCATGTGCAAGGGTGCACGCTGTTCTGCCAGGGCTGCGCTTGAGCCGCACCTCATACTTGCAGTCCCTCCCTGCCCTATCTGCCCGGCGCAGGGCTCCGCGCAGCATCGGTGCTGAACTGGGAACAGCGAAGAGCACAAACACATTCCTTTCCCTAATCCTGTACCCTGTCCCCACACTTCAGTTTAAAAGCCAAGGAGCAAAACAAAACCCCCACACAACACACAAACAACTCTTCCTCTCTTATTCCGTCTTCCTCCCAACCCAGCATATGGGCCACCCAGAAGAAGACAGAGATCCTATACATCTAACAGGCCACATGTCAGCAGAAGACTGAAGCAGTGCAGAATAAAGTCTCCTATCTGCTCTTCTCTTCAGTAGCCTCAGGCAGAAGTCCAAAGCATTTCAGTTTAAACACTGACTTTAAAAATATGGTGTACAAGGAGAAGTGTGAGATCGGTTTCCTTCTGCCAGATACTACAGGCTGGATTTGGAGTGGACAGATTCACATCTTGACTGAAGATGCAGAATTGGGTCACACGCTCACAGATGCTGCAAGGAGATGAAGCCTGCCTAATTTAGCTGAAGCTCTTCCTCAAATCCCACTCTGTGCCTGCAAACCTGAGCACAGAGCAATAGCCCTGCTTTGGAAAAAACACAGAGCGGATGTTTCTTCAATTATATGAAGAACTTGGTAAAAAGTAAAAAATACACTTACAGCTTGTTAAAAAAAAAATCAGGAAAGAAAATGAGCTGTTTTGGGAATTACTGCATCAGGCAAAAGCCAATAAATTGAACAGGAGTTAGAGTTTAGCAAATTCACTGGTTGAGGAAGAATAATTCTCCATCATGAGAAGAGGAAGCTCTGTCATCAAGGACTGAACTGAGGATGCACATTGAGATCATTAACTACTAACTCCTTCCAGAACCAGGCCCAAGATGTACGTCCCCAGTAATTATATGCTAAGGTTTGTTTGGTCCTTGGTTGCTATGCTTCTGCCTACTCTACCCTTCTTTTATTACTAAATCCTTTATCCTCCTGTAAAAAAAAAAAAAAAAAAAAAAAAGCTATGTGCGAACCAAAATGTTCTGCCAGAATCTTCTGTTTTTAAATTCCATGCAGTAATTAGTACATACAGCCAAGAAGGTTAATCGTATGATGGGGGAACAGATCCTGATTTCTGATCAAGAGCAATCCTGTCAGTACATGCTTGTGAAGTTACAAAATAGCGGCTGGCTACCTTGTCCAGCCATCCTCATCAACAGGCCAAATGGCACCAAGGAGGCAGTTTCTGCACTAATTGTAGAAAACAATGCAAGGAACAGAGCACGCACGTGTGATTCATCAGGACACAAACAAGAGCACATGGCTCAGTCTTCAGGGATCCTGTCGTACCACAGATTTCTTACAAGGATTAAGACACCAAGCCCAAGCTACGTGGTTTAAGATGTTCCTGGGACCTTGCCATGGGCTTGGACAAACTTAGATCCCCATTCACCACCTTAAAAAAAAAAAAATTAACCTTTCAAGCTGAAGCTTTCCTTTCAGATGGAGTATAGGGAGACAGACTTCAGAGACAAACACCATGAGAGCAGAATGACTCAAACTAACATTTGAGTTAAAAAACACATTCTAGCTTTGCTGCTGTCACCTGGACTCAGATTCATTAAGCAATAACCAACTGCCTACTTCATTACTCACACACTCAACGCAGGTAGCCCCAAGACATCTGCTGCAGTCACCACCCTGACAGAAGATGCATTGCCTCACGCTGGGATTCACCATGTTAGTTAATTTGGTTTTTTCAACATCTTTAGTAACACACTCTTAGATTTGGGCCCTTTGAGAACCCATTTAAAAGGTTCAGGCTTCCTCTGGCTGAGAGAGGAAAACTGAGACAGATTTAACAGTCAACTGAGTAAGTTAAGGCATGCCCACGGCACACTTGCAGTTGCATTCGCAGCTCTTCTAGTATTATATTAAAACGGTATCCACCACTCCAGATGACATCCCATCAATACTGCAACAACCTTAAGGCAAAGGAAGGGCAGCACCGTGCCTCTCTTGGAGCAGTCCTTGCTCCTCCCTCCACTGCAGCCATCTCCCACAAATATCATAAAATATCTGCCAGGGCTAGAGGCTGTATGTTCCCTCCTCTCCCTGTACCCAAGTACAGCTAAATGCCTGCTGGCAGAGAGCTCCATACTCAACTGCACCAACAAAGCTTTGCCCCTAGGGTCAGCATCTCACTCCTGCAACAGGTAGAGACAGCTCTAGCCACGCAGCCTTGCTGGTCCAGCTAATGGCTCACACATTTGTGACCCTGTTGAATGATTAAGAACAGAAGGGCTAGCACACACCATTCTTTTTCTCTGCATCACCTCAAAGGAGGCAGTTCAACTGAAGTTAAGAAAATAAAGCTCATTTATAAAAATTTAAAAAAAAAAAAAGAGACATGCCGTGGAGCTGTAAGTGCAGGCTAGACACATGCAGTGTGACAGGACCAGAAAGGTTAAGCTCTGAACTGATGAGCACAGCTCAGCCAGCTGTAAAGACAGCAAAAGCCTAAAGTGAAGCCATTTCTTTTTGTAATTACAAAGGGAGCAGAAAAAACCCTATCCAATAACTCAAAGACTATCAATTAAGGCATCTCCCTGAAGCTGACAGAGCACGCATTCTCAGCGTGCAAGAGCGAGGAAGAGGGTTTCCTTAGTAATGAAGGATTAGGCTAAAGAAACAACTCTTGCTGTCAACTCCACCCATAAGCCCAAGGCAGCAATCCCACAAAGTGATCAGCCATGAGGGCCCTCGGTGTTGTTACAATGATCTGCTTGTTTCTCATTTGGAGGCCACACTTCCATCACTGTTGCAACTCTCAACTCTACTTAATTTCCCTGTGGAGGGAAAAAGAGATCATTACAGAAGTTTCTATAAAAAGTTTGAGAAGTAGCTTCCAATGGACTGACTGTTTTATTTACTTGCCAGTGGACACATCCTTCCTAGTTTTAGGTTACAGGAGGGAAAGGAAGCAGAGATTGTTGTCTGGGTGCTGCCATATTCCACTAGTCCAAAAATTGGACGTGGGAACCAAGTTGAAGGATAGTTCTCTCTGCTGAAGAAGCCAAGCCTCATCAGCATCCTCAGTGAGGCCACACTGGCTTGGACCAAATTGTTAAGTTAATATTCTAAGTGCTCAATTACAGGGATTATTTAAGTAGACTTCAGCTGGCAGATTCAGCTAAAGTACAGCCAGCTTCATGCAGGCAGGATCTGATCAACTAGAGAAAGGAGACACTGCAGTACTTATGCAGCCATAAACTATTTTTTATTCCCCCTCACTTGGAGGAGCATCCTACTGCGTAGCGACAAGGTGCCAGAGAAAGCCACTGAGCAGCAGCTTGAAGCCAGCTGTGCCCCCAGCAGCAAGCACGGCAGTCAGACCAGTGGCAGTGAGCAAGCAGTTGGGTTTTTTTGTTATGATTTCAGAGGGGGTGGCCAGCAGTGCTCCTGCTAGTGCACACTGAAAGCAACAAGCACAAGGGCTAGGCTGCCTACAAGGCAGGTGGCAGAGATCCATGCCTTCGCTTTGAAAGCAAATGTGAAGCAGCATCTCTTCTGCCAGGTCTGACCCCACCATTAGCAAGAAGAATCTCAGGAATTGAGGAGCACCGAGACTCAGTGTAGAAAAAGCTGTGGAGCCCACACCAACTCTCTGTTGCCACCAAACACCAGGTCCCAGATGCTTGCTTCAGCTTCACAACTGGGGATCTGACAACTTCAGGATGAAGTCAGCCAAGAAAGATTCTCAGCAAGGGAAGGGGACAAGATCACCTTACTCCAGGAGGCTGAAACTTGCTCTAGCCAGCAAGGAGTATGTGTTTGGGGGACGTCTTTGCGGAGAAACATACTCCAACTGGTTTTACAAGCCACATCAGGATTAGCAGATGTCTCAAGGGTTAATTAGTTCACCATGCACAGATGGTAGCTGGTAGGGTTTGCAGAGTGGATTAACCTAATTTGTGGTTTGTAATGTACCATGCAAATATCCATTACTAGACTTGCAGCAATTCTGCCCGTATTTTGACTTGAGGAGAAAAAAACCACACAATGGATGCTTGCGTAGAAGTAATGCCTATTTTGAGTGACAAATCAGTTGCTGTTCACTTGGTTAATGCGATCAACAAACTGGAGTCTGAAAAGTAATTCCTTCCCTTTTTGCTACAGAATGTCTTTGGAGACGTAGACGAGACCATTTGTTGTAAGTGTACAGAATATGCCCATGGTAACCACTCCTTACAGTTGTGCTGACGTCTCTTTAGCACTGACAGATGGTCATAGAGCAACAATTCAATTGCCTGGAAATATGAAGGCAGCTTTCTGAAGCAGCTCTGCAGTGTGTCAAGTAAGACCCCACAAATCCAAGGTAACAGCACATGTGGCACTTCAGGCCACAGCAAATGCCCATGCCTATGCAGAGCCTCAGTTGCTTCAGTGAAGCTCCAGGTCTCTGAGCTGACTGCAGGTTAAAGCATTTATAATTAGATCATATCCAAGTAAAGGGCCGCATGTTTATATAGCACTTTGCACAAGAGGAAGCCTGGCTCAGGGCTGGCATTCACAGATGCCCCAGATCAGTGCAAGACTCCCTTCTATTTAGCTAAGGACGTGCCACACTATTGCATCTGGTTCAGAAGGTCTCAAATGTTTACAACCAGTATCAGCTGTAGTGATAAATGTTTCCATAGCTCCTATTAAACTCTGAACTTACCCAATTTCTCCCTGCTCTAAGGGGCAAGCACAAGACTAGCTCGACACACGCTCTAGCAAGGCAGAGGTCAGGGTAGAGGTGACATTGGCTGTCAGAGGCATTCCCCAAATGTTTCTGCAATCAGCCACGCTCATGTCATGCCTGCACATGCCTGAGACATGGCAGCTGTGGGATTCCTGCCGGACAGTGTGGGACAGCCGTGCTTGCACCCAAAAGTCTCCTGCCAGCACATCTTTGGTCAGGACAGAAAACGTGTTCACAGATCTGATTTGTTGGGAGGTGCTTGCATTTAGAAGTGCCTATTTGTTTCTTGTTTAAAGACAGAGTAGTATCTGCACCTATGGAGGAAACTACATTTCAAAACTACTCGTTATCTTAAAAGACTCTCACAGCACACCCTGGAAATCTGTGCTTATTTACCCCATCACTTGTTCAAGTGTCATAAAGCTGGTCTTTGTTAGAGGCTGCAACTACCAACTTCCTTGGCATACTCCTTTGCTCGTTGTGTGCACACTCCCACAATATCCAGCTCCAAACAGAAGAAAGCATTCCTCCGCTGCTCTAAAATCAGGCAAGAAGATGACTGAGAACAGAGCCCCTTTATGCAGCTCACTTTGGTCAGAGAGCTGCTTCACATTCCTCTTCGTACAGGGTAAGCGCAGAAAGAGCGTCCCTAAACCCCACTGTTTCCAAGCCCTAGCTGTGTGAGCAGCCAAGCACCAAGAAGCAGAGAAGAGGAAACAGTCCCAAAAGGAGACCTGGCAGCAATGTGGAGGTGGGACAGCCAAGGGAGAGAGCCAGACCTGAGCATCCATCCCTGGTCACGCCACTTGGGATGCTCAGGGCAGGACGCCAACAAAGAGCCCAGCAGGACAGCATCCACAAATGGCATCTCAGCTACACTGACTCACCTTAATCCCTCTTCCCCCAATGGCACAGAGGATCAGCTCCAACTTCCCCCCAGAACCACAGGGATGGAAGAGCAACAGTTTCCTCACACTCCCAAAGCAATTCCTCACATCTCTTGCAAGAGTATTGTAACTCCTGTGCATGTCAACTGGTACACTGAGCCCAAAGCTCTCCTGGTTTCCTAATGCTGTTCTAGGTCAGTGCTAAATCAGGTTGCCCCAGAGACTTCAGCAACGTTTTTCAAAGGTCTTCACATGGCCCGAAAGCCCCCAGTGCTCAGGAAGTGGCACTAAGCCAGCAGCTCCCACACTCAGCTCTGATTTCTACTGACTCACTTGGACCTTTATGGTCAGCCCCTCTAGAGAAAGTGCTGTTGCCAATTTAATTCATGGGTCAATGTGAACGAACACTTCAGTTTATTATATTTAGGAAGCCCTAGAAGCGCAACCCAGACAGAAACTTTGTAGGAGATTAGGAAGATGAAGTGTGGTCTAGTTTATCATCAGCACCTTGTACCATGCTTGCCTCTTCATTACCACAACCCAGCTCAGAGAAATGGTACCAAAAGTGCTGGCCTGCAAAGGCAACAGCCATTTGATGCACAGGATGTCAGGGTCAAGCAACAGCTTCGCTTTAGTGCATCACTTAGCTTATTACAGGACTGCAGCTTAAAAGCTCTCATAATTAACCAACAAATCAATCTAGGCAGCAACATTCATTGGAGTCCAGTATGTTACATTCATCTTCTCTTCCTTCCCAGAGACTAAGCCATTGCAGTGTTTCTTCATCATCTTAAAAAGCAAGAAGAAAAAAATCCTCCCCTCCCCTGCACGCAGGCCAGAGTTTTCCAGGAGTTGCTATTGGTTTGAAAGGCCTCTCTTTGGATGCCCTGAATGCAATCTGGAGCACCCGAGACTCCAAACAAAGTCAATGAGAGTTGCAGGTGCTCAAGGCTGCTTGGGGAGAAAAAAAAAAAAAAAAGAAAAAAAGAGAAAGCCCTGACACATCCAGCTCAGAGCAGCCAAACCCAAAGGCCCATAATTACATGTCCCTATTGAAAACACATCTGTAAAAATCACTAAGAGCTACAAGGGGAGGGGAAAAATTGGATTTATATAGTTTCAAATCAGGGTTTTATAGGACATTTGAATCCAGGATCTTAAAAACAAAACACTGAACGAGAGCCTTTGAGGCAGCCCAAACCCAGACACAGGCACTGAGAACATTCTGCATCAGAAGACTCACCAGAGCCTTTTGGAAAGGCAAAAAAAAAAAAAAAAAAAAAAAAAGATTCAGATCAGACCAGAAAAGCATTCCCTTCCCCTCCGAAAAAGAACCCCAACTCTCAGGCTGCGTTTTGACTGTTTGCTCAGGTACAAATTGACTTAAGAAAAAAATAAAATGAAAGAGAGAAATTTAACACAGTTGTCCTCAGACTGAAGAAGGAGCTGTATGAATACAGTCAGAGGAGAGCAGTCATTTTAACTGCAATGCTATATAAGGTGGGTTTCTTCTCCTCTCCAATGCAAAGGAAGAAACTGATGCCTGTCTCCAGCAGGCTTCAGCAATAAAAAGTTAAACTGCTACACAATTTCATGCAACACAAGATAAAGGGAAGGTTAAAAAAGGCAGGGGGGAGAGGGAAAGGTCCTCTCTGTAATCATGCAGTACGTAAAAAGCCTGGTATCTTACCTGATTTTCTCTTTGAAGATCCATAGTCCCTGAAAAAAAGACAACAACAAATAGACATGGTTAGAGCTGGAATCGGTGATGAGCGAACGGGTGCCTCCCAAATTCCACCCATATGCTCAAGAGCTCATCCTGCGCGCTCCCTCCTTTAAAGAGGAGGTCAGGACTGCGAGGCATTGACAGGCAGGGGCCGGGACGGATCCTGAGCAGCACCGGCTCATCAGCAGCAGCAGCTGGGGCTTCTGCAGCACCAGGGGCTCCGGGAGCATGTGATCAACGAGACAGAGCAAACCATCCACCAGCAGCGAGGCAGGGGAGAAGGGTGTCATTTTTTCCCCTTTAAATTGAGCTATTAAATGCACAGCTACTGAATTAACCCCTGATGTTCCCCTGGAGAGGGAAGGGAGTATTAACTGTTTGCTGCAGGGGTGCGGCTGCTACAGGCTTATCTGGCACTGCTCGCAGTCCTCTCCTTTCAGGGGCTAATTAATTTGTGAATAACCTCCAGACCTCTCCTAGTTATCTCTGACAAGCACTTGTCTTCCACAAGGGAAAAAAAAAAAAGGCAACCCCAAACTCTGTCCTTTCTTGGAGGATGGGGAATGCACCCTTACTTTTCTATAGCGCTCTAAGGGGTGCTGGCACCTTTGCTCGTGGCAGAACAGCTGAAAGCTCAGACAGCTGCTGCAGAAGTGGGAAGAAATTACAGAAGGGAGCTTCGAGAACTGATTCAGGGTAAGCAGAACCGAGGACAGGAATGCTTCGCTATGGCTGTGCTTCCTCCCAGCGCTCTCCGGAGCCTCTCCGACCCAGCTCTGAAACACCCTGCACAGGCAGGAGCCCAGGCAATGACAGATCGGGCAGAGACAGCACTGCTGTGCGGGCACAGCGCCCGCAGCACGGTCACACGCCGCGCCCAGCGGCATTAATGTTGGGAAAATCACCCAATGAACCCACTGTAGAGGCAGGCTGTGTTTGCAGGAGTCCCACCAGAGGGGCAGGCAGCAGTGTCTAAATTTTGGGGGGCCAGGCTGTCAGGAGTGGGGCTTTGTCCTTGCAGCATGCTGTGTACTCCAGAGGAATCAGAGAAGGATCATCCCAAACTATTTATTTAATTTCAAGAGAGTTTGGGGGATCATCTGAAGAAACGACATGTGTCTTGAGGGCAGAGGTATACCTACCCATAAATTCTGTTTCTCCCAGCACTTTGCATGCATCCCATGCCTTACACGTCTAGGATTTGCTTCCAACAAGTGATAACTACTTGGGAGTTTTTTGCACCCTCTTTGAATTTTCCAGTGTCATTTCTACTTCAGTTAAATGCTTGTTTTCTCAGCCACGTCTGCAGTTGTATTTGATGTGAAGATGCTACTGCTTATGAATAGGCTGCTTCTTCTACAGAAGTGATATCATATGCAAATATAATGCTTGCTATATGGTGCCCGAAACAGAGATCCCTCAGAATGAGCCACAGAAGGCACAATCCCCAAAATGTAGTCCTCTGCCCCAGCTCCGCTCCCACGCCAGCCTGGAGCTTTGTGGTTGCTGTCAGTACAGCTCTCTTGGCATGTGAAAGTCTGTGTTTGGTCTTGCCCTGAACTGCCTCTCTTCTGACAGCGCTAAAATGGCGAGAAGGTGAAACCCTGCTGAGATCCGCACATGTAATTTGCTTTAACCTAGTATCTCCACTGTGCACATGCTTGATGATCACTTCAATCCCTTCTGCCTGTCCTGGCTTTCTGCAGCGAAGCTCCTGGACCTTCTCAGTACCACAGCTTGCAGCTGGGTTCAGCTGGCATCTCCCTCTGCAGCATGTTGTGTCCCCACCTCCCTCTGTGTTGTGCAGAAAGGCTGCACCCAGCTCTTGCAAATGTTAGCACCCAGAGGTTGAGCTATGCACAACCCCTAGAAGAGAAACACAACCATCCTTCCAGGCTTTGCCAGAAGGCCCTCAGCACACATTTCCAGGGCAATCTCCTACCAGCCAGCCATGCTGGGGATACCCCGCAAGCACCCTAAGAGAGGTCCTAGGTGAACAGAGCACACACAAAAGGGTGAAGACAAGCAGCATTAGATAGAGTTGAACGACCCTTCAGCCTGACTGAAGTTGCAAAAGAAAACCCAACTCCTTTTTGCCACTTAAAAAAAAAAAAAAAATCACCCAATTTACACAATTAGAAATGGGGCATTGATGGATTGGTATGGTTAATAAGCAACCAAAAATGGATCAAGATGTTGCTGAATGTATTTGCCCACCAGATCAGGCCAAAGTTGGTACCCAAGTTTGGAAAGTACAGTAGAAGATGATTTGGCTGTGCTCTTGCTGTGCAATGGCAGCAAATGCCACAAAAGCTCAGAATTCAATCTTCCATCCTGGATGCTCTCCCACATCTTTCAGCCCAATCTCTAGCTGGTTTTAGGGCTTCTGTGAGTGACTGCAGTAAGGTTTTAAATGAGGCTTGTTCTTTTAAAGCATGACTCATCCATGCAATTTAAAGAAGGTAGAGATTAAAAAAAAAGCAAATTTTTGAAACTTTTTTCTTTCTACATGCAGATCATGGGATGACAAGAGATATTACTCCATAAAGAACTTTTTCACTTTTTTTTTTCTGTTCAGTTCTTTATCTGGCTAGCATTTCTTCCACAGCAAATGCACATCATTTATGGAAGTGTACTTGCCTTTAAGCTTCCTCACACAAGCCCTGGAGTGGGCAGACAAGTTCCACATCACACCACTAATGCAAGCACAGAGCACTGTCCTTGATATAATGTGGCAAGCCACATTTCTGGTCAACAGCAAACATGGTGCCAACAGAGGCAGTAACCATTCATGTGGGCCAGGAGCTCTGGTCCAGCGAACCCCATCATTGCTTCTCTCATGGCTTGTGCATGGTGAAAACAAACCTTTAGGTTAGTTTGAAGAGGGAAAAAGCCCCTCACTGTCACTGCAAAGTGTACAGCTGAGCAATTTAGGGTCAGCTACAAGAGGATGAAGCAGCAAGTAGCTCTCAGTGATGTCCCTTTGAGATCAGGAGGGTAAATAGCATCATCAGAGGATCCAGAGTGTATTCAAACTCTTGAAGGCAACTGAACCTACAACTTCTGATCTTAGTTTCTACTCTTAAGATCATCCTTACAGAAAAAATTAAATTATCATTACAGAATATTTATTTGAATCACCACCACTCCCAACTCATGAGGCTCACTCAAAAAAAAAAAAAAAAAAAAGCCAACAATCAACCTCTCGGGCAAGTTTTCATCTTTTCATTTATTCTTTCTGTAAGTTTTAAAGTAAAGTTTTATCAGGTTCTGATTCTGGAGTTCCTGAAGTCCAGGTACCCCATGTCTCCCTGTCTTGTCACTCTTTTGTACACCTACATTTCACTCATAAAATCAGGACAAAGCAGTATCAAATAAATTTGAGCTTGAAATAAAATCCTCATCTCCCCAGTGACACTCAGAAAGCCAAAACTTGTTTCTCCCAGCAAGGACTGCTGAAACAGAAAGCAAAGAAGGTATAGCAAATAATCTCTCTGGCTGTGTGAAGTGCTCTTTGTATACATACTCTTCTCCTATTTTCTGCTAATGAACAATGCCTGTGTTGCTGCTTTGCAATAGCAGCAGCAAGGAGCCCTGCCTGACTCCATGTTTATTTTTTATGTCCTGTTATTCTACATGTAATTCATTGATGTCTTTTCCCTCTCCCAAGTGATGATCTATAAGGTGAATACTTTTCAGCCTCACTATTTTCAGAAGAGCATTATTAGTGTGAGCCCAAAGTATTGGATTATGTCTCCAAATCAATAAAGGAAATTATTTAATGGTTTCTCTTAACTGTAACAACTTCCAAGTAGAAACTCTGATCTTCTGCAATACAGACTGCACCTGGCACACTGCTAATCATTAAATCAGACAAGAAACCTGGCCTTGCAGAGGAAAAACCCTTCCAAGGAAAGGTACAATGAATGTCACATCAGCAGCTACACGGGGAAGATCACTTTCTCTTCAGCTCTTGCTCTTTTTATCTTTTTATCTTTATATACACACACATTTCCATTCTTCTTCCATTTCTGTATGAGAACAGACACCACCATCCTAATTTCCCTTCCAGCCATAGCTACAAGAATAGCAGTGAAACCAGCGGGTGGAACTAAAAATAGCTCTGGCAGGTCCCTTCTTCATTAGCCAGGATCACTCAATACTGAACAAATGCCTTTCACAAAAATAGCATATTTCTAGCCTTTTTTGTATTAGAATACAGCAATTTTGTCTAAGCCTTCCTGTGGGGCACCACCTTCAGCTGACACTGAACGTCACTACAGGCAGGGAAAGTATTTCCTGCTGCTAACAATATTAAAATATCATTGGTGCCAAGCACGTCACACAAGCTGGACACACTCTTCTTTAATGACAAAGGAGAGGGAGGCTGGATTTCCTTTCTCATCAGCATTACACCAGGATAACATTACTCATTTGAAATCTAGCAATGAACGTGAAAGGAAGATCATGAGCACTGCTATAGAGCTGATTGTCTTGTTATCACATTAAGCTATCCACAGTCAGTCTGGAAATTTGTGAAAGATAAAAATATCTTATGTCATTGAATTTATATGTCACTTGCAATCTAATTTAATTATGAAGGTTATATTAACAATGTTATGGAAAAATTTTATGGCACATCCTTTCTTTAGGGACTGACTTTGCTGCTGTGTTCAGTGAGAGTTAATAAACATTGATGCGTGCATTTGTGTGTTTTCAACTATCTAAATACATACAGATATACACAAACAAGCAGTGGCACAACTGGAAAGTTGTTTAACAAATGCAAGTATCCTGACATTTGTTCAATAAAGCCTAAGAAACGTTCCAAGCGGAGGAGAAGACTGGAGGTGACCAGGTGCATCTGCGATGGACTGTGCCTATCTCTTTAGCCACACTTCTAATTCAGTTTCATTTGTATCTGGCTCAGAGGGTTTCTTCTGTATCTTCCATGGAGATCCGGCAAGTCAGCAGAAGCCTCCTGCAGGAACCAGGAGAGTTTGCAGAGCAACACTGCATCAACCGAGGGGCTGCAAGGCTGCAACTTGGCTCCTGCACAGCTCCCCCTCAGAGGCGATCTAGTCAGTCGGGGGACCTCATCCCTGCGGTACCTGCGATGCAAATGCTCTTTTAAAAGCTTCTCCCCTTTGCCACGGGACAGCAGACCCAGCAAGCTCACTCTGTGGGATTCCTCCCTTCTCAGATACGTCACCTTTTAGCCCAGGGCCTCTGCCTGTCAGTAAAGCAAGGCTCGGCTTCATCTCATTTAGCAAAGATTTCAGACAACCATGAGTTTCAACAGTGAGAGCAAATAGTGCCTGCAAAGCATGAGGAGCTGTCAGACCCGTGGAGGAGCACGGCCGGGGGAGCTGCACAGCAGACATTTCATCAGACAAGACAGAAGCTAAAGGGAGAGTAAATCATCTTTCTGTCTGTTTCTCAGTGTTTGCTGTCCAAAGGAGATGAGACAGTGACAAACCCTGAGTAATGGAAGTTAATCTGTATCCTCTAGAGTATTTTAATACATAAATTAAAATTGTTCCGTATTTGTTGGCTTTTGCTAATTCATGTTTAAATACATTGTAGGCGTTTATGTTCCCATGCTCCTTAATTCCTAAAAGTCTCTAGTGGTGTGGGCAGGCTGCGGTGGAGATGTATGACTTTTCAAACAAACAACTCAAGATTATCATTTAATCGCCAATGATTTGCCAGGCAGATTAAAAGCACAGAAATGTTTTAACAAGAAAGTCCACTCTCCCCTTCCCAACACTCATACCGTTTGCAGTCAGTAACGAAGACTGCTTTTTCACAAACTATTTTTCTTAGCGCTGCTATCAGATTCTGTGACAGTGTTTTTAAAGTAAACCAATACAAAAATACTTTGCTACTGCTCTTTACACATACAGAAACCTGAGCCCTGAGAATATATTTGCATCTTGAAACTCTCTTAACTGATTTTCCTCAACAGCCAGACTGACATTTTCTACTTGAGACAAGGCACAAAATCAAGCGTGACCAAGAACTGTCACTAGGTGCCTGCCTGTCACCAAGGCCTATAGCTGAAGGAGCACCCAAACACCTTAATACTATACAAACACACAGGAGCTATATGGAGAGTGCAGGGTTAAAATTCACATTCATGGTACTCAAAGTGCAAAAGTTTAACCATGTGCATGAAGGTACCTCCATTCCCACTGAGCTCTGAGACCCATATGACACGTTAAGCAAAATTAACTCTATATGTTATGCATCAGGAACACAAACATATGGATGCATACAGCTATACATTTTCCCCCTCCAGCACTCCATCCTCTGAAATCATAAAAGCACAGCTGATCTCTTCCCTGAGCCAAATAAACAGATGAAGACTTTTTTCCTTCTTCTTCCTTTTTTTTTTCTTTTTTTTTTTTTTAGAAAATATTCTGCTCATTTCCTGATATAAATCGTTGCATTGTGGAACCCTCTTGAACATGAATCTGTCCTTTCTGAGCAGAGGTCGAGCTTTCCAGCCCTGTCAGAAAGGGCCCCATTGTGGCAGTCCCGAGACTCCAGAATTCCTTGCCGTGAGCAAAACGAACTTATGGGGCAAGAAGAAAATCTGGCAACCTGACTTCAAACCCAGGCATTTCTTGCTGGCTGGAAGTGGTCTCTGCTTGCTGCTAAGAAGGGTAAGCCACTGTTGTACAACCAGCTCCTTAAGAGAACAGAGACAACACAAAAGAGAGAATTTTGCCTTCCTGCCACCTTTCTGTTGTCTTCACAGCATGGCTGGAATGCTAGCATAGAGCAAACAGCACAGCTTTATATTCTATGTACTTCTGGTTAGGCTGCAGTGATGTTCTCTGCATCACATAACAACAGTGGCCCAGTTTGGCTCACCAGGACCTAGTTGGAAGTCCTGATTTAGTGCTGACTTCTGACAGCTCCCTTGAACCCACCAAAGTAAAAGTGAACCCAAGTTCTCCCTGAGAAACTCCAAGCACAACACCAGAAACTCATCTATAAGTGCAGAAGAGATCTTCCCCATACCAGTAACCTTAGCTTGCACAGAAAAGCTGAGGTTGGAAGGAGATGGACACTGCCTCCTCTCCAGCAATGCTTCCTGCACCTGAATCCATGGATTTGTACCATGAAGGGGAGGTGCAGGACAAGGAAAACCAGTGTCCTCTGCTCTGCACTTGGAGAATCCTGGAGATTAGCCCTGCACATCACAGCCTGAGCTCTGCCACCAAGTCCAAGGTGCAGGGGATGCAAACAGCTCCAAGATAAATGACATCCCCGTGGACCATCTCAGCCTCATGCAGACCCAGAGTGTTTGGGGGCAGCTGTCACCATTTCTTTTTTTGCATAGAAAGGGTGTAGAAGGACGAGAGATGGGTTCAAGGCATCCCGCCCCTTCCCTAAATGATTGGGAAATATCACAGATTTCTGTCCCAAGATTCCTCAGTGGTGAAGTTGATCACTTGGCTCCAGAGTGCAACTTCAGTATTTGGCTCGGGCTGAAGCAATGCAGAATTAGCCTCTTGAATTTTTTACAATTGTATTTTTTTATGATGAAATTATCCTCCTGGAGGAAGACACGGCTTTGGAATCGCACATTCAGCGTTTCACCAGGCTGTGAGATACAGGGCAGGGCGATCTGACAGCAAAGCCCGGCCTCTCCGGCACCAGGGAGAGACGGCTCGGCACAACCTGGAAGCTGCAGGACACTGGGGCAATGAGCTAACGCCATGTGATCCTCCCCTGCAAGGTTTCAGCAGCCTTGAAAAAGACAACACAAATGTTTATAGCAAGCTTTTTCCTGGAAAGAAGTATAAAAACAAAATCTTGCCTAAGAAGTCACATCCTCATCTGTTTTTGGTTTACCGTGTTTATTCCTTCAGATGGCAAATTTCTCCACAGGACAGAAAAATGTATTTACCTTAGCAAGAACTCTGGGTGGAGGTGCTCTTCACCTCCTCTAAGTGACCTTGCTTGTCCCTTGTGGGGAGCCCAATTTATCTCTGTCTTACAATGACCAAGCATGTGTCACTTTATTATAGCCTTTATAGCATAAATGCTGAGTGATAAAAACAAGGTAATAAAAATTAATCATTCTCATGTGCAGCTTTTCCAGTTGTGCTCTTCACTTTGGGATTTTATTACACACATCTACACGCAGATACAATATATGTTTAAAAGATGCATCTAGTCATAGTTACAAATTAAGTACTGAATATCAGAGTCGTAAATTCAAATGCACCTTATAAACTAGTTGGGCTAATGAGCTTGCCTATGTATCATACGAATCTGATTAAAAGCTTAAAAAGGCAGCACAGGCTTTGAATCGTTACTTCATTTTTTTTTGAGCCCTTCCTGATTTGAGGGTGGACCCCTCAAATTCTAGTTTCCATAGATTTGGGTCCAACCTCTGGTTGGTAACCACACGGTCCATCTGGGTTTCTAAATTGCAGCCTGAATGGTGATTATAAGAAAAGGCAAAGTCCCTTTGCTGTCCTTCTCCTTCAGCTGTTTCAGACTAACTTTGCCTGGAGCTACACGTATGGTGCACAGCCACTGCCTCCTCCATCCGCTGGTGGCACTGGCCCCCTACAGATAACCCCCCCGAAAGCAGACATTGCCCACTGTCTGCCAACTCGTGCCTGCTCACGGGAGGCAGGATACCACCACCTTCGCCAGAGCGTGCATGGAGACCAACAGTGCCACCCCCAAAACTCTCATCCCAGAGAGTCCTTGGAAAAGGAGAGAGGGAAGGAAGAGGAAAAAACTTATAAGTTACAGATTTCCAAGCCTCAACCCCAGGTCCAGACATAGCTTGTCCAAAAAGGCTTTTGCCACTGAATTACTGCACCAGGAAGAATAGTTGGAGCACAGCAGTTTAAATCTAACTAAGAGAGCAGCTTCTGCACGCAACGCAGCTGAATCATGGTACTCACTGGTGTTAGACGTTGTAATCACCAAAACTAGGCATGGGTTCAAAAAGCAATGAGATAAATTCATGAAGCAAGGATAAATGGTGGCTTTTGTACTCCATGCTCTGGATGCTTTGACCCAAGAAGTCCCATAACTGCTGAATGCCAGAAGCAGAGAGGATACACAAGGGAAGCTCACTCTGTATTTGCTTTGTTTCTTCTATTGGCTGTAAGCCACTGTTGGAGACAGGAGGCCAGATGGGGCCCTGGTCTCACCTAATTGTGGCCTTATAATATATTCTCCTGTAAAAGATCAGACTGGATTAGGATAAATTACATCCAAATCACACTGCATTACTCAGCACATTAAATTGTCCTTAATCACATACTTTGATGGTCTAGATTCCTACTTAAATTTACCTCCTGTGCATATTTCTGTGCCTATTCTGTTGAAACCGCTGCTGAATTTCAACTCTACACAACTGGGCTCTAATGAAAAGCCAGTAAGGCTCTTTGATCAAGCTTTAATAGGACTCATCATGGGGACATACTCTGCTGTGGCAAAACGGTTTCCTCATCCTGTCTCTTTCAGAAATGTTTTGTGAGCCTTTAAAAGCAATTTAGCCCTGATTTATGTTAGCTAAGTGATTTCTGTTGCACATGTGAGTTACAAGAAAAGGGCTCTCATCTCGATTTGCTACACTGTTCAGGAAATCAGTTATAAATGCTGCAGTGCCTTCAGTGTCTCTGACTTCAATGCAGCGGAAACTAGCAATTTGAGTAAATACTTCATCATTCCCAATTCTCCCATACGCCACATCCAGTACTTGACAAAAGACAACCTATAGGATTTTTTTTTTTTGGTAAAGGGTACTGAGCTTCCCCTGTCTAAGCTGTTTACCTAAGCTGTTTCCAGAAGATATTCAAGGAAAGACACATGCGATTCTTTAATGGAGAGCATATGAAACATGTTGATGACTATCTAATAAAATCGAGCATGCATTCAATAGGAGTGAGTCACCTCATCACAAGTTTAGAGATGAGGGATGTAGAAATGGTGACTAAGCAAGCTCACGCAGTAAGCCAGGGGTGCAAGAGCAATCTAAAAGTTTTGATGACCTAACCTGACCTGCCAGCAGCATCCAACAAGCCCCGGGCATAGGTTAGAGCAGGTCTCTTCACACCAGGGGACGGATGCCAGTAGAAGGACAGGAACCATTGCAAAGTGCCTATGGCCAGGAGGTGTATTGCCAGTGGGAGTTAGTGCTACAGCCACTGCTGCTGCTTTGCTTATGGTGTTGCTGAGCAAAGAAACACCCCAAAACTGACGAATCCCTGAAGTAAAGGATCTCAAAACAGCATATTGACTCTTCTCCCACATTTCCATATGCCAGAGAGAATAATGATGGTAACTACTAGGGAAATAAGAAACTATTTTCTGTGAAGATTCTTCTATTGTCCAGTTTGAATCTCCCACACTAGTTTTTGGCCACTGTTCCTGTTTGTATTGTTTGCCACTACCAGCAAGGGTTTGATTCCAACATCCTTGTAACTCTCCTTCAAGAAGCTGTAGGTTGCTATTAGATCACCCCTTTACCTCCGCTTTGCCAAACAAGTAACAGAAACACAACAAAAATATCCGACTATTTTTTCTCCCATGTCTTCTTGCTCCTCATCTTGGGGCCCGAGAAAGGAGCGGAGACCCAAACGACAGTAGTCTGGGCTGCCTTCCTCCTGCTCTCCCCTCCTGCTTGCGGGAAAGCCCTCGGCACAAGCAATCCCCCTCAACCCACACACCCTCATCGGCCACGTCCCACCTGTGAGCACGGTTCCCCATGACGAATCTGCAGGGGCTGGTGACACTGAGCCCTGGGGGGCCCCACAGGGACAGGACCCTGGAGGGACCCCACTGGGAAGGCAAAGCAGGTGAGCCTCCTGCCTGCCCTTCTCCTTTTGGCTGCCGCGAGGACACCCACTCACAGCCTCCCCTGAACACTCTCCTTTGCCCCATACCAGCCTCAAAACCACCCCATGGTGGGCACTGGGTCTCGGCGGCACTCCCCGGGATTCCCTGCAGCCCATCCCGGTGCACGGTGCAAGCACTGGCACCAGCCCATATCTTGGAGGCTGGCACAGGGAATTCCCAGGCTGCCACTGGCATTTTTGACATTTTAAAGGCTCTAAATTAGCAAAGTAAGGAATGAGTTATAGGCATTTCCACTCATGGGCCGGGCCCTGCTAGACCTCCGAGCTCCCAGTGTAAAGGAGAGCGTGCCAGATGCTTGGTGTTATACAATTTTGCATTCCTTTCTGGTGCTGTTCTTATGGTGTCTAGCACCTCTGCATACTCATGTGGCTTTTTAGCAACATGCTGCTTGGACCTCTCTGTCTTGCTGCTCCTGCTACGTGTCCAAGGGCAGTAGGACCTGAAAGATTAAGACCGCAGCATGCATAGACAGCAGATGGCTATTGCATCTGTACTTACTTTGCACTGCTAAATACCCTATTGCCCTAGCTAGTTTTACATCCCCTTTTAGTGGCAGATCTCTCTCCTGACTTTTTAAAATCATCTGTTGTACATATGGCCCTAAGAATGGCAAATACTTTTTCCAGGAGAGGCAAAAACTTACAATGCACGTGGGAAGACAAGATCAAGTCCACAGTATGAACTCCGACTTCTTCATCTGGTGACTGTAGTCTTTCCTTCCCTCATTAAACTTCCTTCAGTTAGAACAGCGAGATTAAAACACGGCTGCTTCCCAAATCTGCCTCAGCAGCATGTCCTCAGTTAACTGTCTTGCAACATCAAATGTCTTTCCAGCATACTAAAAAGTAATGTAGTTCTCTATAAGACACCAATTTTATATACCTTGGAATTGTTTTCTGCCTGTTTCTACAACGCGGCACATAGAAAGATCTTTCAAGTCATCGGGTTCTTTAATTTACGAGTCAGAGATATAAATCATGGCATGTAAGATCTACTATGAGTTCATGAACTCTAAGAAATTCTTCTAATCACTCTTTTGAACTGAACTTTTTCAGAAACTGTAAAACTCCAAAACATATCTAGTAAATGCATCTAGTAAGTTTTGCTGGATTGGCAACTACTAAAAGCAGACTTGTCTTCCTTGATTACCTACCAGCATCAGCCAGTCTTAAAACATCCTCTGTGATTCTAACACTAAAACATAAAAGAAAAAAGAAGTCTTGAACTTGTCTTGCCCAATATAACTGTTGGGATTCATTAAATGATTCCAAATTATCAGTGACAGGCACCAATTAAGCCAGAAAAATAGAGACAACTTCCTAAAGATAAAACCTTTCAAACAGTAGGGTTACTTTTCAAGGTAATTGCCATAACTCCTTTCAAATACCCAACTCTGATAACAGGTCCCACTCTTCTCCGCTCCCCAAAAGGTTAAGGAGCTAAATTATGTGGCATCTGCAAAGAAGCATCACAAAGTTTCCCGAGTACTCCACCCTTGGAAGTATCAGACCCTCTGAAGAAGGATTTATTGAGCAGCCCATAAGCAAATGGTGATGCTGTTTCTCATACTGTGGGTATGAAATAAAAAAAAAGCCCTATACTTCAAGATGGCGTAAGAGATTGTTTCAGCCTCAGCGCTCAGTTCATTTTGGGAAGGAAACAAAGAAAATAAGCACAGCTATTTCAGCCTGGACCAGTATAAGATTCCTGAGACTAGAGATGGACTGATATACCCTAAGTTTTATGGACCCATACCCCAAATTATCAAAACTTCTAGTAAATTTTGCTTGGTTGGTATTTGATCACACACTTATAGATTATAAAACTGAATTTAAAACTCAGTTTGCAGAGGTAGAAGATGTTTTTGCTAGTACATGTACAGATCCATACTAATACTTCCTTTTGAGCCTTACTTAATTAAAAGCGCAAATCAAAAAAATCACGTTGACCTCCAATATATGCCTATATACTTGCCCCAAAACACCTCAAATCATGTCAACCGACATTCTAAGGTGACCAGCGTTAAATAACTCTGAAAAGTATAAGAAAATATAATCTTTTTATATGCATTTAAACTGCAGGCAGGTAGTAGCCATCAAGGCACCAAAGTGCCATCACACACCATGAAACAGTGCAATGTCTGAACAGACCAAAAATTTTGCAGTCCAGTTCAGATACAAATTTGGATGTTTTTCAGACCTGCTCATGCAGAACACAGTGAATTTCTCCTTGTTCCTTTTATGTAACTCCTGCCCAATTCTCAATCCAGACATTAACTTTTAATTCACCTCATACGTCTCCAAAGGGTGTGTGTGTGTGGTATTTCCAGTGTCTTTTTCCATGTTCTAGGTTCATAAAAGTGAAGAGGCATAATGAATGAATTTAATTATTTCCATCCATTCAGCTGGTTATAGAAGATATTTAATTCAGCTAAAAGAGAAATTGCTTGTTTTTTCAAAATGAATGCTGATTCAGGGGGTATTTCTGCCCTGCAACATGAAGGATCTCTATGTTTTCAAAGCTAAATGGCCATTGGCAGTTTATTACTGCTGTAACTGTTCATGTTATCTGATATATAGATATCACATGTGGGCGAAGGGAAAATGTCATTGATCGTCAGGAATTACACCCCCCCCCTTTTAGGCTGTTGATCTCACTCATTCAGTAATTCACAAGCTCAGAATATCAACGAGGTTCTGCAAATGTCACGCCCTGCAATCAGCTTTTGTGCACTTTTCTCCCTTTGTTACCTGAAATGCCAGAAGCTGGACGAGAAGAAACCACGCTCTCAGCAGGAACATTGCCTTTCCTTTCAGGGGCTTGCCATGCTGTGCCTGGCAGTGAGTTCCTCCCCACAGAGCTGCATCTACCACTGGATGACAAGAGCATCCCTCAGGTCCTGGGGAGGTTTGTGTATCCTGAAGTCCACACTGCGGTGTCCAGCCAAGCAGATACACTGGATATCATACTATACTGCAATCATGCTGCATAAAACCAAGTGTCAATGTGAAATGCAAAGGTCTGCAATGCTTTTAGCTCCCAGTACCAAGTCTGAATTCAGTGCTATTCTGAATGATCTCTCATCACTGTAAAATACTGCAAGATTCAAAACTAGGATCTGGGTGCACCAGCCACGAGATGCAGCAGTAGGGATTATGAATCAGAGCATGAAACGGAGTATCCTGCTCACAATAACCTACTTATTAACAATTTCTTCCCCAGTTAGCCTCTGGGACCGAAGCCAATTCCTGGAACCTTCTGTTTTGCCTCCGCTCCCTCTCCAGCACCAGCTACCCACCCGTCCTTGCCTTGCCGCTTTTGGCCTCGACCTGTTGTCCCCTCTGCTGCTGATTGCCTCCCTCCCCTCCTTATAACACACACCTCACCGTAATGCAAAATCGCTCTGATCACTACACGAACATCCCAAGCTGTGCACAAAACCCAATGCTGACCTACCTAGCAGTAGTGTGTGAAACACCAGAAACTCAGCTCTCTGTCTTACCCAGATAGAATAAAAAACCTTCAAGCTCTGCTGTGCATCCCATCCATTAGTGGTGCCTGGGGAGCTGTACAGAGACCTACCTCATGATTAGATAAAAGCTTTTCCTTCTAAATCACTGTCCAGAAGAAACCAAGCGTCTGGAAGAGTGAACTCCACACACATTAGAGGCTGGGCACATCCCCTATGCTGGTTATTTATGTGTCTTTGTTTTATGCTGAAGAAAGCAAGGTTTTGTGGTAGGGAATAAATTGCTTCATTTATTTCCCCCTGATAACGATACCAAGACCCTTTTCTCAGTAAAGACACAGAAAAGGGAAAAGTGCTGTGGTTTTACCCAAGAAGAAACATTTTTTAAATGATGTTGTGAAAATCTCAGAGCTCTGTGTGTACCAAAACAAATCTGGGATGGTGATGAGAAGGAAGGTCAGAGATTTTTGGCCACCTCTCTGCCCCTACTCCCCCGGCATCTGCAGGCCACCTCATGCCCAACAGGTCCCAGAACTGCTCTGACCAGTGGAGAAACAGTCCAAAATGCAAACATTATACCCTGTCCCTGATCCCTCCTTCACCTGCCTTGAGGATCTTTGAAGGGCAGGCAAGGAAGCTGAGAGAGCAGCCGACCTCCTGGAGCACACGGCACGAGGACGTGCACAGAGATGGGTCGCACCATGCGCACGCCCTGGGACCACGGCTCACCGCCAGCTCCAAAGAAAGTCTGTCTCCCAAAGAGGACTTGAAAAAATAACAGCAATGATGACAAGAAAGCCACAAATGTGCCTCCAGGTGCAGTCTCAATGCTTAAAGAAGTCAGGAACATCTCAGGAGGAAAACTGCAGTTCAGGCTGGGAACAGACCCTACTTGAAAGACCTCAGAGCATCCAGTCGTTAATGCAATTGTGGCCATGTTATCTTCACAACTGAGCACCCAGAAACTTGGGTGGCTCTCTCTCCTCAGAAGCAGGGACAAGATGCCACAGCATTTCACAGGAAGAAAGCTGAGCAAAGAGCTCCTGGCTCAAAGTCGCAAAGGAAGAGTGGAGGCTGGAGTTTAATTTCTCGGTCCCTCAAAGACTCAGACTCAGTTGGGCCGACCTTCATCTCATGCCATGGTGTGAGTTTAAAAATACACTGCTCCTTTTAAAAATGTGTCACAGATCTTAGAAGCAAGAAAATCAGGTTGTGGGTGGGAGTAACTGCACAGCATATATATATATATATATATATATATATATATACTTTTGAGCAACAGTCTTTTAAATTCCACTTTACAAAAAACAGACTTTTTAGCACTTCAGGAGTCGAACACACAGTTATTATCAGAGGCTGGAAGAAGAACTGTTTTAAGAGGTAGGGGTCACTTTCTCTTCATTTTTTTAGGAAATATACTTTTTTTTGCTGCTCTGTTTTTAAAAAAAATAATTATTTTATGCTCAGTCACAGCTTTTCACTGGTAACGTCACGCCCAATTTAGAAGATATGAGCAGCGAATGATTTGGCACGGGGATATACTCAAACAAAGGAAAGGAAACTGCTTACAATTTATGATACGCTTTGATAGCTGTGATTTAAAAATGCCAGTGTTTCATTCCAGCAAACGTTACAATAACAAGCACAAGACTAATGACCTGATGCCTTGTCAGAGATGTTCACAGGTCAGATAAAACCACCACATTATACCTGCAGGATCCAGCATTTCAAAGACAGCCCTGTTTGAGCTTCTCCAGGGCTTTGATCCCCACAAGCTGTACGTCAGCACTGTCCTCCCAATAGCTGGCCTCACGCTGAGGGTTTTTCTGCTGACACACTTTCAAACCTCTGAAATACATCTAGGCTGTCCTACCTCCCATCCGCGGCCATCTGAACCACCCGAACAGTTTCCTGCATTATGAGGAAGCAGCGCGAGAGGAGAGAAGAAAACATTCAGCCCACATCAGGCTTTGCCAAACAGCTGGCAAAGAATAACCTTAGAAAAACTGATATTTAAGCAACCATGGAGAAGATTTGTCAATTTAAGAGGAGCAGCGTGAGATCATCCACTGCTTTCTGTTGCCTTTTGGCTGACGGCAGCCAATGGACAGCTGGATGGCCCCCGATCCTGCACTTAAACACAGTTGCAGAAATATTTGCATTTCATCATCATGTTGCATTTTTCTCTTCTTCTCACAGGCCTTCCCTTGGCTCGCTCCAAGGTTTCCAAGCCTGTGTCACATCCCTTCACACCTGCTGTGGTCTGTTCACATTTAACGTTGAGCAGAGCGTGTGAGCAGTAACGAATACTTTTCTCAGCATATTTAGTATCTCCTTTGTTCAATAAAGTTTGCAATTTTTTCAGAGTTCCCCATCACTTAAAATCATTAGCTACATAATCTGGGGAAACAACACCGGATTGTCCATAGGTAGGACACTCTGAGGATGCGATCGCAGGAGCTCAGAAGTGTGGTGTGGTAGAAAACTGTACTAACACATTGCACCGCAGACTTGGGCTGGCAATGCTGCTCATAGACCAGGACATGCAGGCAGGATTTCAGCAGCACCTGCAATTTTCAGTCACTTAATTTGCTATGGAAAAGGCTTAATTTCCTGGAGAATCTTGCAGCACTCGGACTCCCTTATGCTGCCAGCCTCGGCTACCCTTGAAGAGGCTGCACAAGGACTGTGCAGGCAGCCCTGTGTAATGTGAAGGGAATTGCTGCGATTACTTAAAATAAACTGTCAGAGAAATGAGTTTTTGCTGGGACTCTTTCACCTGTCTTTGCATGGGCATGGTTGAAATTCCAGAGGGGCAGCAGCAGTCTTTCCAGCCCTTGGGGTGAACTGCAACCATATCTTGGGCTTAGGCAAATTGAGTTTCACCCTTTACATCTGACACTTCTCCCTCCAAAAGAGAGAGACATATGTACACAGTGCATTCACATGTAAATATTACACTGTGATATGTTAGGTACCAGCACACATGGTCTTTCCAAGGCCCACATGCTTGCAAGAACAACCTTCGATATACATAGAATCATAGAAACATCGAGGTTGGAAAGGACCTTTAAGATCATCGAGTCCAACCGTTAACCTAGCACTGCCATGTCCACCACTAAACCATGTCCCTAAGCACCACATCTACACATCTTTTAAATACCCCCAGGGATGGTGACTCCACCACTTCCCTGGGCAGCCTGTTCCAATGCTTGACAATGCTTCTTCACCTTTCAGTGAAGAAATTTTTCCTAATATCCAATCTAAACCTCCCCTGCTGCAACTTGAAGCCATTGCCTCCTGTCCTATCGCGTGTCACCTGGGAGAAACGACTGACCCCCAGCTTGCTACGGCCTCCTTTCAGGTAGTTGTAGAGATCAATAAGGTCTCCCCTCAGCCTCCTTTTCTCCAGGCTAAACAACCCCACTTCCCTCAGCCACTCCTCTTAAGACTTGTGCTCCAGGCCCCTCACCAGCTTTGTTGCCCTTCTCTGGACACGCTCCAGAACCTCAACGTCTTTCTCATAGTGAGGGGCCCAAAACTGAACACAGCATTTGAGGTGCAGCCTCACCAGCGCCGAGTACAGGAGGATGATCACTTCTCTAGTCCTGCTGGCCACACTATTTCTGATACAGGCCAGGATGCTACTGGGCACACTGCTGGCTCGTAGTCAGCCGGCTGTCGACCAATACTCCCAGGTCCTTTTCTGCCAGGCAGCTTTTCAGCCACTCTTCCCCAAGCCTGTAGCGTTGCATAGGGTTGTTGTGACCCAAGTGCAGGACCAGAGCTGAGCTCCCCTCCCTTCTGCTTTTGCAGAAGATATAATTCAAGGCCAGATGCATCTTTATTTTATAAAGCATTTTACAGATCAGTTTGCCAATCCAGATGGATTTTCTGATCAGCTTTAGCTATGAAGTGATTTAACAGAGTTTGCCTTACAATATGTGATTGGGAGAAGACTATAGACTAATGAGATTAAATGGAGGTATCAGAAGAAGTTAAGCCACTGAGTTTACTGAGCAACTTTTATTGCCACACGTGGTTCATCCTTCCCTACTGGGACCCACGTCTGCACCCTCTCCCTGGAACCACTGCACAGTCACGTCAAGTCTGTCAAGAGATAAATGCTCAGAGGCACAGCTATGTTCATCTTCCCTTCCTTCTGCAAGATGCTAAAAAGCAGCTGATGCCTTGACAAAAGCAGGCTGCTTAGGGCTGATTTTACACCCAACCTTCACCAAACGGGGCTGCCCCCTCCTTCGTATTACTAAGAACATTTGCAAGAAGATTTAGCGCTTCATTTCATTATGGACCATCTGCTCCTCGTGGCTCATTTCCTGTTGTCTGGTCAATACTTCAGCACGACTTGCAAACAATTGCAAAATGAAGGACAGGGAGTCAGATGAAAGCTGTGCAACCCTCAGAATAGGACAGTAATCCTATTTTCCTACAAATGTCCCTCGGAGCAAGGGACACAAGGAGAGGCACACAGAAAACAGACAGCTGAGGTGTAAGGTGGGCTCTGAGGTCCCTAAGGAGCTGGGGCCGAGCACGGCGCATGACGCTGCTGCCTGACGAGGTTGGGGCACGATCGCTATTTCTGCCCGAGCACTACAGCTATGTCTGCTGCCACATTTTCAGCTGTTTGACAACTGGTGACACGCATCCCCCCTCCTGGCAGTAGATTAAATTTTCCCTGCTGTGATACATGGGCTTTTTAACTATGCATGGCCAACTCCTGCTATGACCAGCTTGCTTTGATCGATAGGTAGTAAACGCGCTTTATCCCTGTCCCCGGCCATAGCCCCTGAGTCCCTGTCGTGTGTCAAGGGCACTGACCTTCGCTCTCTGCCCACTGAGTCCTACCGGGGCTCATCTGGTACCGGTTTCTGCTCGATTTCAGGCTCTTATTTGACACACTGCTCCACACCTCCTCGTCTCTCCATGTGTTAATTGCTTTGGATCAGCAGAGCTGCAGCAGGGTGAGGGTTGGTGTTAACTCCAGTGAGTGCTCTTAAGCTGGCTATCCTTGGTTTATAGACCAGATATCACTTTTCAGGCAGGTTATGGCTCACGATGAAGTCCTGGCAGCACCCAGCCGTCACAGGACAGGGGCTCAGACACATCATCATCTCCTGCATCCTTTTCCCTCTCCAACTGGAGTCAGCCACAATGTGGACAGGCCCAAACCAGTCCTATGGGGACACCAAGCTTGGGTTCAAGCCCAGACATTGAGGCTCTGCTTTATCTCTGCCTCAGAGCAGAGCACAGCAAAAAGCAACTCTTGGGACACTGAAGTGACCCATTAAAATTAATGGGGTTAAATCATCCTGATGTAAGCCACCAACTTCAAAAGAATTACACAAGGGATGAATCTGGATCCATTCTTTTTCTTCTTTGTGCCTTTCAGAAAGATGATCTACTTTCCAGACTGCTATGCTCAGCCAGTCTTTCTAACTAAACTAACTACCCTCTTGTTGATGTCTTACTCCACGCTCTCGTCTACTGTCCAAGCAATTCCAAGAACTGCTCACCTGTTCTGGTTTTCCCCACACAAAACAGCCCTCATATACTTCCAACTGGCCTAATTGATTTCCTCTTTCAGGGGCAAATAAAAAAAATACCAAAAAAAAAGAAGAAAAACTAACCCCCAAAGCAAAATTTCATTAGAGGAACGAGGAGGGTTGCGTACCCACAGGGCACATTTCTTCTCTACCCTAGGTTGCAGCATCAGGTAAAGGAGCAGGTACAAGTGCAACACTTGAACCCTCCCCCCCCTTAAAACTACAGTGTACAAAACCCGACCATGACTGATGTATGTCACATACACTTTTCTGTAATTGGAAGCACTTGTTTGAGCTAAGGAACTGCAGGACACCAACGCATCAGGCGGAGAAACCTCACATGTGAAAGATACAACCTCCCAGCTACTCTGTGATCTGGAAGCCAGTCTTGCTCCTGAGGTGGCTCATTCAGTAATGGCACCAGTGGAGATGGCCTTCAACTCTTTCAGCAAAGAGCTCAGTAACCTTAAAAAGCATAAATCAAAACTGTTAAAACTGGCAGATGATTTGATAGGAAGAAATTGCCTTTTGGGGACTGCTTTTTGTCTGCCAAATTCACCCAGACGCAGATCCACATATGGATTTCTAACCTATCCAGGTTTCAGTAGTGATTACAGCAGCGATTGTGGTATGAACCATGCTAGACATATTATTTTGGGAGAGCTGATGTATGAGACGTAGACAATGAAATGCTCAGAGTGTATTTGGTGCGTGAGTTAACCCACCTCCATAGTTCCCAGGTATTCAGCCCTGGGGGTTTTGGCACAGGAAAAGTAGACTTGAAATTCATCTCCTGAACTGGTTTCAAACTTTGCTGAAAGTCCGGAGGTGTTCGGATCTGGGATTTTGACTAGTAACTCCCAAAAGAGGCTGCTAATTTCTCAGGGTGAGGCAGCAGAGGATAGGAGGAACTAGTGTTATTTCACTTTGCTCTAAACGCAGAGCAACTGTCTGTGCAGCCGCTAAACCATGGAGCCTTGAAGGAACTACAAAATAGTCTGACTGTAAAGTCAGTCACCGAGAAACAGTCACTGCTGGGCTGACACAGCCTGCTGGTACTCCTCAAACCCCTGGAAGAAATGCTGCCTGACAGCTGCTTTCTATCTCCCATGCTTTGGCCCCACCATGTCCCTACTAGCGTCTTTACAGCCGTGTTAGACATATACCAATGATGTATCAAGATGAGTAACGGACTAAAAACAAAAATACAGAGCGGTCAGGAGCTCCACAAAGCTCCTTGTAAATCTACTAAAAGTGGCATGTTTCCATAATAAACAATCCGTTATCGCACTGCTCTATTCCCACTTAGCAGTCTGCCGAAAGAAGGGAAGAAAGAGGCCGGTTTGCAGGGCACTGCATTTAGTAGGAGACAAGTAGACAGTGTGCAATGGTCCACACTCCCTCTGCCGGCTGCATCTGCTGTGCCCAGCATCCTCCGGGCGCTCTCAGAGGTGATGCTTCATGCTCTGATGGAGGCTAAGCACGATTAATTCCTACTTGCACTGTGGCAACATCTGTGCAGGCACCGTGCCGTCCGTGAAGTGAGACCTGCTCTGTCAGGATTTACACAGATAAACAATAAAAGCGACAGCATACTATGTGAAAGATGCTAGGCTGTGGCTTGCACAGGGCTGTGAAGAAACACTTTCCAGCTGGGACCAAGAAGTCCCTGCTGTTGCCTCCATGAGATCCGATCCATCGCCATGCACAAAGCATGCACAAGGCACATTGGGTTTAGTGGGAACCAAATGGTTTGCAATTGTGTTACAGACAACACTTTCATCTTCCTTGCCCTGACAACCTCTTTTGCCAATACCCCTGGACAAGCAGGGCTCCGTAACTGCAAAACCAATCTGCCTTCCAAAAGGTCTGTTGGTGAAATGTATTTGGCTCAATATCCTTGATCATGCCACGGAAAAACTGGCAATACTAGAAAATGCAAATGTATATAGATCCATGCAGCTGGCAGGATCAGGGATGGAGCATGCACATATGTCCATGTATTTCGTAAAATACGTATTTCCAAAGCACAGACTTGATGACATTACTCTGTCACCAGCAGGACTTTGGAAAGTCTGAATCAGAGAGCACAGAATCGCTGTGTTACCCATCAGCCACAGGTATCCTCTACCGGGAGTTGGCCTGAGATCTAAAATACAGACTAAGCCATGCAGAGGGAGATGAAGCAGCTCCTGTAAAGCAAATCTGCAGCAAAGAAAGAATCTGAATTCAGGACTTCTTAACCCTTTCCTCCCACTCATCCCATGAGTCCTGCCACAGTCCCATCTGACAAGGCTCCCACCGTGCTGGCTGTGCAGAGCCCCTGCCCACCCAATGGCGACGGCAGGCGCAGGGCACCTCAAAGCTCCATCAAACAGCCTGCTTCCTGCTAATTACATCTTGAAGGCTAATGAGCTTTAAAAGTCTAATTCCAGACTTATTTTTCCTATGTCACTTTTGATATAATGGGGGCAAAACAGCTCACATCATAGTTTTTAAGGTATCAGGCAATTTAATTTCTTGCTTCTCTGCTGATCTCTGAGCAGACATAACCCTTTTGATGTCCTGCCCCATGTTTTAAAAGATGTGGCAATCACGGCAGTTTAGAAATGTGCATACAATTATGAATGCTAATTAACAGTGAAAGACTCATACTTGGATCACAAACCCAGCTCTCTTCCAACTCAAGCCCTCCTCACAGGCTTCCAAGTAAATGGGTCAGACAGCAGTACAAAACTCCAGATAAAGAAAGTAATGCTTATATGGAAAAAAAGACCAACAAAATTCTTCAAAAAGCCCTGACTAGGCACTGTCAGAGAGATTAAAGACGGGAGTAGCTCCCTAGCTATTAGATGGCAGGGTTAAATTTCATGCAGGGTAACCTGAGGCAGAGTTACCCTGGGGATGCGAAGGATTTCGATCAGCAGTGAACTACAAGTGGGTTTTACCCATGGGCTGAGTGCAGCTTCAGGACTAGTGCCCGTACCCCCTGCAAGGCACACACACACACACACACACATGCATACAGAGCAAAAGATGAAAAATGCATATCAAGTTTATTGCAAAACTCCCACCGAGGATCAAAGCTGCCGCCCCCAGCAACACTCACTGGCCCCAGCCAGCTTCACATGCTGCCTTTTTGAATTTTCTAACATGGGAAAATACATCAAAAGCCTTGACAGAGGAAAAGCGCATCTCCAGGGAACAGCACCTTAAGCAGGTAGGCAGTATTGTGAAGGAAGGGGATTTTGTCAGCACTCTGCAAATACCATGAGCACAAAACCAGCCTGTTTCCCAGAAGAGAAAGAAAACTCCACTTGGCCAAATCCAGAAACAATTAGCCCAGGCACATCCCATTTGAAGCTGGCACTGCAACAAGGGGAGCCCCTGCCACAGCTAGGAATGCTTGGCACTTCTGAGAACAAACCAGTTAGTACAAATTTAATGGATTTACGTAACTGGACTGAGACTGGTGCCTCTTCTCAGAAGCTTCGAGGAAATTTCTCTTCTGAGGCGCAGGGGACCACAGGCAGCTGGCTCAAATCAGAGCCTGGTCAGCCCGTAGCACCACAGGCTGGGTCAGCATCTCCACGGCTGGGGGCTGTTCCCAGCTTCTCTTCCCTTCCCAGGTCACTGACCCACCTGCACGGGGTAAGGACGCCCCTTGCCCAGGACCTGCAGCCCCAGCTCCTCTCCTGTGAGAAGGCACCCTGTGGCCAAGGCAGGGGGCTCAGCCGGGAACTGCTCTGGGCACTTCTGACCGGTGGGAGGCCTTGAGAAGGGCAGAGACCCCAACTGTCCCAACAGCAGCTAGACATGGCTCTAAAACCTCAAGAACTGTTGCTCAGGTTTTTCAGTTCATAATTGCAAATGTATTTTCCTCTTAAGACCATTTTACCAACAGTTCATAGCTCTGTGGCTTGCAAATTGCCCAGCTCTGGGTCAGATGGTTGCTTGCAATTGTAAAACATCAGAAGTTGCTTGATTAAATCAGGTTAAAGAGGTCCCAGGCCCCTCTCCCCTTTCCCCAGGAGCAGTCATTCTTTCCTTTACTCGATCACTTAAATCTTTATTCTGCACCACTCCTGCCCTTGCACTGAGTCTTCCATTTCACCCGCAAATGAAGAGCAATTTTCCTTCAGAGCAGCATTTGGAGGGCTTTGATTGGAAATTTGTCCTTGTTCCGTCATTTTTCAAAGGCTTTGTGGTTCCAACCTGCTCCCCGCTCCGGGTTAAAGGGAGCAACGTGGACAGCTGTTCGTCTTACTGCAAGGCAGGAGCAGGGCCTGGCAGGGAATAACTCAGCCTAGCTAAGAGGTTATCAGCTGCTGCCAGATTCCTGTAAGAACTGTATGCAGTCTGCAGATACCACTGTGCTGGGGAGGGATGGACGGATGAATGGATGGACAGATGGATGGACGGATGGGAAGCATACAGGACAAGCAGGAGCAATCCCTGCCAGCTATAGAAGAGCTGTGCCTGTGAAGCTGTGGAGGGAAAGACCTTCTCTGAGCTTTGCTAAGGAGCATCAGTGTGATTAAGCAGCAGCCCAAGGGAGCCTCAGCAGATGTGGGGTGGGGTTTAATCCTTCCTGGGTCAAGCAAGCAAGCCAAAACCTGGATTAACGTACAGTGTGTCAGGCTGCACATGCAATGCACTGGCAATACTATTTGGACGACAGCAAACACCCAGATTAGGTGCTGAGAACTCCCCTAACAGGATCACGCACAAAATCTGGCCATAAGAAGAGCTGTCGCTTTGACTTTCACAGCCAAAAACACAAACAAGCCAGTGACACCTTCCACACTGAAACCCCGCTGAGTGCCCTGGCACAGCCAAGGCTGGGGATGAGAAAGGTTTCCCTTTCCAAGTCGGCTCTCTAGCTTAGTGGAGCGGGAGCAAGGAGACCCTGGTGATCAGCACAGCTTCCCAGGCCCAGGGAGATGATTCAGTCCAGTACTGAGTATTAAAGAGACAATTAGATAATCTTCAATGTCTTCCATATGCTTACAAATGTCTGATCCAGGTGTGGTTCTGGAGTTGTTAGTATTAATGTCCAAGACTGCAGGTCTGCTTCTTTCCCATTCCCTCGTCAAGTCTTAGATGCAACGTTATTAAATACAAAAAAATGACTATCATAAGACCAATGGAAAAAGATAGGGCTGTAACACCTAATAAGAAGCCAGGTGGAAAAGCTATTTCGTATCTGTTCATAGCAACATGTCACAGCTTTCCCACTTCTGTCTAGAGGAATTTCGACTCTCTAAGATGCAAGAGCCAAGAGAAAGTCAGCTTCGCCAGACGACCATGGCAAGGGGGTGAGGCAGGGCACAGCCCTGGAGAGAGCAGAACACACACTCCACCGTGTCCAATATCCACACAAACCAAAGACCTTTTTTTCCGGCTCAGCTTGTGCCTTTTGCTGCACGGTAAATGCATGTAAAGCATCGTCTCCCCACGATGTGGCAGTAGCTGCCTGCAGAGCCCATAACACAGGGCCTTCCCATGCCCAACCCCTCGTCGTCAAGTGGAGCTATTTATACAGGCTGCAACAAGTTATGCAACAAATATGGCTTTGCAAGGGTGGAAGAGTTCTGCAAAATAGACCAAGTGCAAACCTTAAACATTTTAAGTTTGCATGTCTTGTTGGCGGGTTTTTTTGGCCAGCCTGATCTGCAGGTTGCCCATGAAGTGCGAGCATTGCCATTCATTTTTAAATAGAAAGTCAGACATAAGATGGTGAGCTATGGCTGTGGTGGAAGGACTGTACACATCTACACTTATATACACATGCACACAAGAGCAAAATATTATTCCCTGCATCAAGTAGCTTTTGACATGTAATGGCCTTTCAGATAAGTTTTGTGTGAAAACCAGCCAGAAATCTCTGCCCTCCAGGGCAATGTTGAAGACGGAGCATTTTGTGGACAGAGGGCGGACGTGCCTGTTAACGTCCCTGGCTGCCCTCCAGCACAATGAAGTGTGCTGAGAAGTCCCTCTCCTGGCTTTCTGGGAAGGGAAGGACATGGGGCAGGTGAAGTCCTGCCAGCCCCACTGGGAGCTTGGTTTGCTGTGCCAGCCAGTGCTAGTGAAGAACAGGACATCAGAGTGAAGTGGCCTCTCCCAGGGGAAGCTCTTTGAAAAACAGACACCAGAGATGGGAGGGAGACACTAGACACCAACTCAGTTTCACCGCAGTCTCAATGTGGTCTGCAAGAATGAAGGACAGGACACACTGAAAGAGCTTGTGCAAGGCTGGGAAAGGAAGCTGTTCCCTCCCTACTGGTGAGTCCTCCTGCCAGCATAAAGGGTCCAATTCGTCCCCTGGCACCTGGTCTCCAAGAACACAGCCTTCACCCTCTTGAGCTTCATGCTGCTCTCCTCGCAAGTCCTCCCTGCAGCTGCACTCCTGAGATCAGCCCTGTCCTGACACTGCTCCTGGAGGACACCTTGGCCCACCCACACCTCAGGCTGATAAGCAGCGCCCATGGGTGGTCCTACATTGGATCTGCTGGGAGACCAAATGAGTTGTGTCACCACTGACAAGAATAACTGTTGGAATGAGGGGACAATAAAAAAAAGGCAATAGAAGAGACAAGGTGTTCACCAAGGAGCAACGCAATGGCAGCAGCCAAGTCACATTAGATATCACGGCATTTGCCTTCAAGTGGGATTAGTTCAGTAAATGTTATGGACCTTGGATTCAAGAGCCATCTTCAGCCAGCAAGGTTCAGAGGAGAGGACCTACGGACAATCCATTGCTTTAGAGCTAAGGTGGCTTTTGGGGGTCCATCCCTAGACTAGCAACACAGGACCATGCAGGAACTGCTCTGTCTTCAGTGGGAGCTTCCAGCCCAGCCCAGCCCAGCCCAATTTGCTTCCCAGCTCCTGTGTAACCTGCCCCTGAAGCAGGGGGAATGAAGGGACACATGCATACTCTCCCATACTCTTCCACCTCACAGTGGAGACACGAATGAGGACTGAAATGTGTTGAGACAAAATTTGGATAGGGTCAGCCCTATACGCGTTGGCCTCTGGTTCTCGGTGGAGAGCAGAGTCCTGCCCAAAAAGCTGCCATGAGCCGAAAACTGGCCACTGCGGAGCGGACGGAGCCCATGCAGGAGGCGAAGCTCCTCGCCATAGCACACACAGCTCAGTGAGCTCCCCAGTGGGCACGGCTCAGCTTTCCCAACACAATACCTGCAGCAGCGGGAGCCACTCCACAGGCAGCCACACTCCCAGGCAGCCCGGTGCTAACTTGCCTCTCCCTCTCGTGGCTTGGATGGCATTTCCCTCAGTGCTGCCAAGGCATGAGCCCTTGTCTTTCTGGGATGCGTGGGTATCTGCAGGCAAAGCTGGCAGGGCCACATGCTGGAGTCAGCGAGGCTTCTGTGCTGCGGGGGAGCTGCAGGGCGAGCAGGGCAGGGGGCTCGGGAAAGTGGGATGGGCTCCTCTCCAGTTGCCCCCATCAGGGCTGTTGTCTTGTGATAACTACCAGCCCTCATGCTCGGCCCCCGCTGCAGGAAGTTTGTTCTTGTCACCCCATTTCCCACCTCCCTCCCCTCTCCCTGCAGGTTGGAGAGGTTGCAGCCTGAGACGTGCAGACGAAGGAGGCACGCAGGAACAGGCCACCCCTGCCACCCTCTTCCCAGTTGGCCCCGGACACCTGCGGCGGGACCAGCCAGCAAAGCGCTTACAGGAAGGAAAGCCTAAGAGCAGCTCTGGTGGTTTGGTTTGCCTTGCGAGCACAAGCCTGCAGCGGGCTGTTTGCAAACAAACCAACCATCCCCACTATAAATCCTTTATTTGTTGCCTTTCCCCACCCTTCTGCCAGAGGGTTTGTCCCCTGCGCTGCATGCGGCCACACAAACAGCTGATTCAACATCCAGCGCGAGAGGGGAAGAGGTGGGAGCCCCGGAGCCACCCGCTCTTTACACAGAAGGACTCTGCCGGCAAAAACAGCTTCTCTCCACTTCAAGAGCTTCTCTCCAAGCACACCTCCTTGCAAAGTGGATCTTCTGCATCCCCTGCTGCTCCCTCCTGTCCTCTCCGCACTGCAGAGCAGAAAATTAACATTTCCATTCCTTCTCATGTGGGCAGCCGGTGGAGAAACCCCAGTGAAGAGAAGGAAGAAGCAGGCAGAAACAAGTGGCTGGGGATGAACCTCTTCAAATGCTAATAGAAGGATACATGACTTTAAGCAGCCCAAGAGCAACTGGAAACAGCTTAAGGGAACACACTACGTGCTTGCATTCAGACCCTCTGCCCTCGCTCCTGCCTTCACACAGGACTGATGGGAACCCAAGGGGCTGAAACAGCAGCATGTCCCTCCCGGCTTCAGGTTTCAGCATCACACACTGAGGCTGTTTGATGAAGGGGCAGAGGAAGGGAAGCTGGTGGGTTACTCCAGCAAAAAGCCCTCTCTGTGCCCCTTCTCCACCACCTACTCCCTTACTCTCAGACACGCTCGAGACATAAGTACGGTGCCTACTCGGCAGCACTGATGATCGGCATGGACGCATATTGCAGGTGAAAGGAAGTTGCCAACAAACCGTATGACAATAATGGCACTTTCCACACATTCGGCACTTGCCCTGCCAGAACCTCCAAGCCCTCCAAATAGCTAGGTGGGCTCCCAGTAAAGCTCATTATTTTCAGGAAGGTTGGATGAATTTAGCCAATTCTCTTATTTTTACAGATAGGCAAGTCCCAGATATTTAAAATACTGAATTTGTTCAAGGTGTCCCCCAGCTCTGTGTGCTGTCACACACCCCGGGCTCTATTCAGGCCTTACATCCTGAAGCGAAGAAACCCTGGGTAGCATTTCCCATTAGCAACACACTTTTAAACACCTTCGTATAGTAGTTGATCAAGTGGCTGCAACACTCCAGGACTCTGGGATTTGCTCTCCATTTTTAAAACTACTGTCTTTCCAAACCTGGGAACAGTCAATCCAATAAATGGGTCTCCCTAAAACCTGTTTTCAAATATCAGCTCTGGTGGCAAAATCTGCTGCGGCGATCCCATATCCTGAGCCCATCTCAGATTCAGATAACGTTCACCTCAGTGTCTCTGCTCACGGTCACCACTATTTTTTCCCTTCCAGAAAAAGCAGGATCAACCACAGGTTTTGGGGAGCAGCTGCACACGGAGGTGGAAGTAGCATCATAGCTTTTAATGGGAATAGCCTGCTGAGGAGTCACGGGGCTGAGCAAGGGGAGGGAGGAGGTTTCTGAGCTGCCGAGTCAGCACTTTGCAACGCCTCTGTTTCTGTGAGCTCTGCACAGGCAGGTTCAAACCCTTCCTGCAGGTCAAAGCAGTACCACCAACAACAGAAGTGCAGCAGCGGAAAGCAGGATGTGCGCCGCAGCATGGTGCAAAGCTGAGTAATAAACTGCCCCACCTCATACCTCCAAAAAAACCTAAGGACTGATGTATCCCCAGGGTAACTCAGCTGACATCAACAGCGTTACCACACATGGTGTCTGCCCTATAATGTTATACAACCCCTAAGAGGTTGCTCGCTGTGCCAAACACCACATGGCCGCCCTTGCAGCAAGAACCAAGAGTTTGTTGTAGGATCTTCCCTGAGCGCTGGACTTTGCTGGCGCCCTGTGGGAAGGTGGTTCACAGTCTCTCCCTCACTGCAGCCTAAGTCCTTGCAGCATGGCACAGGGAGAATTTCAGGTGCACGCTGGGTTTGGCAAGCCATTTGCATGCCAGAATTATTATTTCCTATTATTTCCTATTATTATTTCCCCAATTCAACTAGCCAGGGCAAAGTGAAGCTGTCGGTATCTTGCAAGCTGTAGCCCATCACAACCAGAGGGTTAATGCTACCCATTGTTTCCATTTATCCTTTCCCTGTGTCTGTTTGACCCAAGAGATGTTAATAGCCTCAAGGTCAAGGAGAGGAGAGTGCAGCAGAAGAGATTTCTTCCATAAATGACCTTGCAGCAAATGTATTCATGTTTTAGAGGACATAGGAAAAACCTCTATCTGGAGAAAAATGGTTCAAAAGTTTCTGTCAAGCCCAACAGATGCCCTCTTTCCTTCCTCTGCTTCTTTTAGGTGTCAAAACACTGTGATATCATTCAGTGTTCCCATGCTCCTGAGGATCAGGGTCCAAAACATTAACACTTCCACAACCAAGTGGGTTGCAGTATGCGCTGTCACTCCTTCCCCCCCAACACAGCATCCAGCATCAGGTGCCTAGCAAAAGGAATTCTCTAAATGTAGTCGCAGTAGTTACCTGAGGTTTTGCTCCCATCTCAGCATAGCCAGCAGTAACCCACATTTTAATCTGCAGCCTGACGCAACAGGGAAGGAAGAGAAAACCATCCATTTCTACAGTCAGGAGCACTGTAGCTCGGGCTGCAAATGCACATTTTCTCCACTTCTTTCTTTTTTAGCTATTTTTCCACTGGTGCAACATTTGAGCTGACACAGAGAGGGTATCTGAATTTTAGTCTCAATAAAAAAAACCCTAAGAAATAAAAAGCAATCAGAACAGATTTTGCAGTCTCAAATTCAGCTCTCCAGAGGCAAAGGACTGCCTCAGATTCCCAGTGCTTCTGGCCCTCCACCCATTCCTCTCGGTCCCATCTCCATCTGCCTCCTCCATCCCTCTCCCGTGCCTCTGTGAAGCCTCCACTATTTCAGCATCTCCCCCAGCAGAGAGCAATTATTGATGGTATATGTTACATCGGCCCTAATGGCCAACCCAAACGGGGCCTGTATGTCTGCTGCAGAAACACAAACCTGCTTGTTTCTACCCCAAAACTTGCAATCTGAATAGCGAGACAGGGCAGGGGTGAGGGAGCAGAAAGCCCAAGCTGAAGAAAGCCAGTGTTGGCAGCAAGCTCAACTGCAAGCCCATATTTTTCTGGGGCCAGCGTGGTTAGTGGTGGAAGTGAAGTGGTGGTGCTAGAAGGAGAGCTTGGAGCAGAACATCAACTGGCCAAGTGAAGGAAAGCCCATAGCTGAACTGCAGGACGTTCTCTGAAGGTCCCAAGGTCTTGGCTTGGCTGCTTTTACAGCTGTTAGGGCTGGCTAGAGCCTGGCTGGTTTTTCTCTGCAGTTGGGACAGAAGAGAGCAAGGATGCGAAGCAGCAGCACCGCAGCGCTCTCCCAGCGGCATGCATGCTCCTTGCATGCTGCTGGGGCTATGACACAAGAGGGAGAGGTTGCCTGGGCCAGGTACCACTTTTACACTGCCGTCCCTCAAACACAAGTCCTGTATATGCCTGTTTCTGCCCCTGCTCCCACCAGCTGGAGTCTGGCTGGCTCAGTCTGGCTGGCTCATGTTTGATCTCCAGGATCAAAGAGGAGCTGTAGGTTCGGAGGGGCAGGGAGTATCCTTTTTTGCCATCTGTCTGAAGGAGCAATGCAGCCTTGGTTCTTAGATGGAGTCTGTAGGTGTTTCCTCACTTAGAGCAATGCGGGTGACTTTTGCCCTGCCATGCATCCACTGATTCCTTAAAGACTTCTCCTCAGTCCCACTGGCATCAGAGCAGACCTTGCCACAGCAGCAGCACAGAGGAAAAACAGCAAATACATGCAAAATCTAGTCCTTTTTATTAGAGTTTCAGAAAGGGGAGATTTGCTGCAAGAATCCTGGACTGAATCCAAGAAATTGCAACTCTTTGCTTCTTATTTCCACCCCTGTGACCTCAGATCAAGTGGCATTTAAAACCCAACAGAACAGGGCTGAAGCCACAAACCCTGGAAAGCTCAACCAAGAAACTCATCTCCAAATGCTGGCAATGGCTGCCCCCACTCTAATGATCCACTTGGAGGCTCTTCTGCATCTCAGCTAAGCACAGTAATACTGCGTTACGTTTATTCAGACCATATGTAATACGCACAAGAGCCCATAAAAGCTTAAACAGCACAATAAACATTTGGAAAAGCACAGCGACCAGATTTACAGGGTTTGGATACCTGCCAGCATAACCCACCAGAATCAGATCCTTAAGTTTTTGTGTAAGCCCAAGACATACACACAACACAAACACGAATGTGCTGTTATCCTTGGAAAAAAGATGAACAGCCCCCAAAGCCCATCCCCAGCACTGGAATATGACAGCCTTCCACTGTGTTTGATTGGACTTAGTTTAAATCAAGGCCATAAAGAAGGTCTTGGCAAGGAGAAATAAATGTAGCACGACAAAATTTCACCCCAGAGCACACAGTAAAACTGAGAAAGAGGGAAAGACGCAAAGATTTAGACACTTAATTTCCATTAAAGGGGAGATGAGCCCTGCTGCAGAGAGAGCGCTGTGCTTTGCCAAATTCCAAGATACTTCTGTGCTAATTTTCCTCCACAGGGATGATATAGTATCTCCTGTGCCACCTACCAGGCTGGAGGAGGGGGCGTGATGGCTCAACAGAAGAGAAGAGGTGTGAAATGATGACGGATCCCAGGAGGTGCAAAACATTTTGTCCCAAGAATCTGCAAAAACCTTGAGCTTTCATTTGTACAAAGCACTTTGGAATAGTGGGAGATCAAGGCACTGGTGGGATGTAAAAGTTCCTCTGTTTCCCAAGGTGAAGAATAGTTGAAAGAATTCCAGTTTCCTGGTTTCTGGGGCATTTTGTGACACATTTTTTGTCCTCCTCTACATATAATAACATTTATGGCTAAACACAGTATTTCACATACCTACAGCCCCTTCCAGTTCACAGAGACACTGCACAAGCAGGATTTAGTACAGCCGTGAGCATCCAGTGCTCAAGACAGAAGCCAGGAGTCCTGGCTCCACATTTTGTGCTCTAAGACGCATCCAGGGCAGAACTCCCATCTCCAGACTTAAAGCAAAAGGAAAGACATAAAAGAAAAGCACAAGATACTACTTTTGAGAAACCTGCCTCATTTGTTATGATAAAGGAGAGTATTATGGATTAGCTGGCAATACATGGAAGGAGCTGCCCACCTCCCACGCATAATTTCCCAGAAAATGTTTTTACAAGTTTAAGACGAGCTGTTACATAAAGTTATATAAAAGAAAGACTAAAGCGTGACGACAGATTTACTTACATGAGGCTCAGGACTTGAAGATGCCCTTGCTGGTAAGGAAGCGGCTCAGAAGCACTGCTCCGCTTTGCTTATTAAACCGCAGAAAAAGGCTGTTTGTGTTTATCTGCTGCTCTGGGAGGTGGGTTGTGCACTGAGAACAAAAGCTACATGCAAGGGCGCATTCTCTCACCCACTGGCACGGGCATGCTCAGGGACAGCTTTGCATAGGACAAGGTCTATCTTCAGCACCAGTGGCCACAGTGGAGGACAGAGCAGCGGACCTCCAGTCAGATTGCAGCACGGTCCGAATTGCTGCAAAGACCACACATTTGGTGACCGCAAAACCTAGTGAGGAGGCCCAGAGTAGTAAAGGGTCCGGCGGGAGGAAAAGATGCATTGAAGCAAGGGCCAGGATGGCGTGGGTAATGGAGCACACACCAATGGAAAGTCTTAGTAGCTCCTGAGGGGGAGGTCAGGCAGTTAAAGGTCTGTCCAAGGCAGATGTGCTCGTGTTAGCTCACAAGTCAACAGGCACAAGAGTTAGGGATGAGAAACACAGGACGGGACAGGCAGGGAGAGAACAAAGCCAGCGGGAAGGGCAATGCACTTTTGACACATCCTTTTTCCACAGGCCTGGGAAGGTAACTCGGACCAGGAAAGCTCTGCTCAAGTTCCAAACTACACAGCTGCCTGACTGCTCGAATGGCCCCAGCCAAACCTCCCTGCACAAACAGCCCCATGGGGCTGGGGGCATCTCCAACACAAGGAGACGCGGAGGACAAACGGTGGAGGAGGCAGCCAAAGCGGCAAGCAGAGGACATCAAGAGACACCCAGGACATTCTGGACAAGGACTTGCAGAGGGAATAATCTGGCCAAGTGTCACAGGGATCTGAGCCTGCAGCCCCAAATGGACTGATGTGCCAGGAGCTGAAACAGACCATAGGCTCCTGAGCAATTTATTCTTCTACAGCAGACTGTGCTCCCAGTACTCACAGAGATTTGATTGAGGAAGAAGAGGAGACCCAGGAAACCATCAGCCCTCCTCCCTTTCTCCACGCTCACACTGATCCTTTGCCATAGGGCAGACTCTGTGCATGAAAGCGGCTGCTTCATCCACATCATGGCTACAGCCCACCCTGCTCTCCATGCTGTCCCGGAGTATGAAGAAGCGTGGACTGGTCTTTGCGTCTCTTCTGCGCAGGTATCTGCTGTTCATCTCAGAAGAGTGACTTCAGATGAGGTAATTCACCACAGTTTGGGGTAGGAAGACAACAGGGTGAGGTCGATCTTGAGCTAGAGATCCCCCCTCACATGCTTACAAGCAAGGGATGAGTGTGTGTTCCTTTGGAGGACTGGGGGGCCAGTGGTTGAAGCTGAGAATTTAAGGGCATCCTGAATCCTAGTCCCACTGTAACCTAGGGCAAACCAGTTCAATGTTTCTTTGCAGCATTTTCCTCAAATATAGCATTTTCCAAAAATCGATATGGAAGTTGACCCACTCCTGCAGATCTGGAGAGTTTGTATATCAGCAAGACAAACTGTTGGTGTGCTAGTGGTGTTTGCAAAGGCAAATAACGGAATGTGTGCTGAGTCACAACATGAAGCTACAATTCAGACCTTCTGGCTCCTGTTCCAGCCTTGGTGACCTTTCAAAACCACTTTTGTACTTTTGCTTCCCTGGCTCTAAAATAAAACCTGTACTTCACAGTCAAGCTGAGAGAGCAGGTTTATGTTTGGGCTGTACCTCGAGCTCTATGGTGAGGTAGCTCTACAGAAGGGCAATGCAGTACTATTGCCATTACTACTAGTGTACGATTCACATGATGCTTTCTTTTCAGTATTATTCTTAGGAACAATCCCTGGGAAGATTTTGGTTTCACTAAAAAAAGAAAAAAGATAGATTATGGGCAGCTAGGGACAAAAATAATCTCATTCCCATGTGGTTTGTGCTATTTAAAGGGACATAATACCCATTTTTTTAAAAGACCAGTTTCAGAAGACAAACAACTGACATCTGTCAGCACAAAGAAATTTGGAAAAATAGACATCATATTTTCTAAAAGCTTCAGGTGTACCTGAGATGACCCAGAGTATGGGAGCAGGGGTGGAAGAGCCATCTCTCCAGCAGAACATGAGCAGGGAGTAGTTTTTCTAACCAATTTTTAGAGGAGGATCTTGGTTTTGAGCCAGGAGTTTGAAGGGTGAACAGCAGCACAGGACCGGGCGCACAGGAAGAGTATTTTGTCCCACGTTCCCACATTTTTGTTCACTGTCCTGGCTACGGTCAGGTGGGAAAAAAAACGTGATGCCATGTATTCAGCATGAATTACAATTCCACACAATGGTTCGAGTTCTCATCTGCTGAAGTATCTGGTGGTTGGACAGAAGCCACTAAGCTAACAACAACTGTGTCTCGCAAGGAGCAACAGTTGGAGGCACCAAGGAACTAGCAGATGGTAGGAATTTGTCCCAGACAGCACTGGATAAAGCAGGAAAGTCTTATTCCTCCTGCACTCCCACTGCATCCTCCATGCCCGTCTGCTGGGGAAAGCCGTTGGCCAGAATCCAGAGGTGCAAGGATGGGCTGAGGTAAGTGCTGGAGCTGAAGGACATGAGCAGACAGAGCAGGGACTGCAGGAGGAGCAGGTGCACGCAGCTGGGAGTACTGGGATTTCACAACATGGAAACCAGCTCAGGATCACTTTTGGTTCTGGACGCCCTGACCCTCATGCAACTGCCGTGAAGCATTAACCTCGTCCTGCACTACAGCCTGGAGGTAATTTATACACATCCGCAACGTGGAACATCCCAAGCCATGGACTCCAGAGTTAGTTTGGGTGCGTTTAGATCTACGTCTTTTTCTCTGGGACCATCTCAAACTCCAGCAAAAAAGTTGGGTAAGGAACCAGCTGAGGAGAGAAGGACTGCATTCAATTTGTGCTGGTGCTGCCCATACAGTTACTGTCACTAACAACTGGGGGGAAATCAGTGAGAGATGTCTCAGACACAGCATCTTCAGAGGGAGATGTTCAGCGCATCATCCATTGCTGTCTCATTTATTCTGAAGACTTAAAACAAAAGGTTTGGGGCAACTGCAGATTGGACAAGGCTGAACACAGAAGAGTAAACTTGCTTTTGTTTGTCTATAATATTAATAGGCACATTATGTAATTTCCTTGGCTTACTGATGCAGCAACTCTGGTTACAAGATGGGATGGGATTTCCTTGAGGTCATTCCCCCAAACTGTGTGAGTTGTTATTTTCCTGGCTCACCCACAAACAGAGCGGTTTGCTCTTCTGAAACACTAATGTCCGACTGTTGAAAGGTTTTGCCAATCAAAACATTGTGGCCTTACCCCATTTTAATAATCTAAGGCATCAATCTCCCCCTTAGTATTTGTTTGATGTGTTCTGCACCCTGCTGAAATATCCCCTCCAGACCTCCCTGAGCTCAGGCTCTGATTGAAGAGAGATGCCATGCATCAGGCCTGCAGCTTTCTCTCTGAAACATTTAGCAGGGGATGGTGGTAAAATGTATTTATTTTCATGTATTGAGGAAAGACCATATATTCCAGCCTCTTTTTTTTCCATCACTCAGAGATGGGCTTGAGGCCAAAACGGTGCTGCTAAGCTTGTTTTCTATTTAAAACCTTCATTTTTATTAATAACCCTTTACAGCCTACACACCAGCACTGCGGGAGTTGCATTTCCGTGTTATGTCATCGTGAACCGTTATGTATTTAATTCCTGTACCCACAAACCCATATGGACATCATTAAACACGCACTGTACAGTATTAAAACTGTGTTCCATAAAGTGTGATTTAGAAAAAAAAAAAAAGACCTATGAAGTGTGGAATTTTTTTTTTTCCTAAGGTCATGGGAAAATGAAGAAGTAGGGGAGAGAGAAAAGGTTCAGCAGTGCTGCGGGTTAGCTCATAGCTCTCCATGCCTGCAGACCGAAAAACCCAGCCTGCCATATCCACCATGGAAGATTAATTACCCAGTAACTTCAGGCCAGAGATGACGAATTTCTGTTTGGCAGACCACAGAGACAACTTCTACAAAAATTACAGGTTACAAAGCAGCACAAGACCTTGATGATTTTACTTCTGCCAAATTAGGTTGCCATCACGTCTCCTGAAAGGAGTTGCCTTTAGCGGGGCAAAAGAGCAGGTTTCTCCATACTGGTGAGGGTTAGTTATCAAGGCCACTAACATAGGTGAGGGTAGACCCTTGTCCCAAGCACGACACATGTGTGGCACAGGGTTTACTCCCAGTTTCTGTTATGGCCCCAGACTGGCTCATCCTGGCTGTAGTCTATGCTAGCAGCATATCCAGCAACCAGGTAACTTCTGCAAGGCCGCGAGGGCACGCTTATCCTCAGCCTCAGGTTCTCGCCTGTGTTCAGGACTCTCCTATCATCCCTCTGTTATCTCTTAAGTGGGATTGGGGATGAAAAGATATGGGAAGGAGAGAAAGTGATGAAAGAAATACATCAGAGAGCAAATAAACCCAACGTACAGAGTACCAGTGGGACAAATAGAAATGAATATAGCAATGCTGGGGGAAGCAGGACAGAACATACTGAGAAGGAAGAAAATAATATCCAAGGGATGTAAGGATAATGAAAAAACCCAGAGACAGTTAAAAAATGACACAAGAAAAGATATGTCAATATGAGGCAGAGAAGCTGATGCAGTCAGGGATGGTAAGAGAGCAAAAAGAAAGCAAGAGATAAGAACAAAGCACAATTTTAAAATGGCCGGTAAAAGATTTATGTATGTATGTAAAATAGGAGACAATAAGTCAATTGCCTACAACACACACTAGACAACTTACAATGACCTAGCCCTTTATACTGGAGTGAGACCTGCCAAACCCTGTTTGATGGCTGAATTCCCTCTGATCGTGGAGCAAGCACTAGCTGAAGTGAAACAAACCACAGTGAAAATGGTATCTGACAGGATTTTACAGCAACTACAGCTACAGAAAGGTATTCTGCATAGCCTTGTTGCTTTGCTTAATGCTTTGTCTCAGAGCAGCTGCATTCCCTTATGGAGACTGTGTTGGTGCTCCATTGATTTTACAGCTACACAATTAAAAGGTCCTCTCAAAGATACAGATGAAGATACATACCTAATTGCTTTCAAGCCCTTTTTGGTTTTCTTTATGAAACATTAGTAAAAATAAATGCATAAAAAGAGCATTCAGGGCACACACAAATTATCTGCTATATAAAACCTCTAAATGTTCAGGTCAGTTGAGCCTCTCTGCTGGTTTTGCTGTGTGATATCTGTGTTTAGGAGTATCCCAGAATAGGTATTACCTACCCTCATCCCTTGAAAGCTGGTGAGTTAATTCAGGTTAAATTTGTTGTGTTGGCCCCAAAGCCTGTGTGCACGTACTCCATACATGTCCATCTCCAGGCAAGACAGAAGAATTAACATGATTTGCAGAGGGGGTTACTGATGAATGAACCTCCATTATATCCCAGCCCTCTCCAGATTTTTTCATTCCAATCAAACAAACATACACATTAATACACACACAAATAACTTTGGGTGCACGTGTGCTCCCGTTGAATTCAATACAGTATTCACTGTGTAGAAAACTACCCACGTGCATAAATGTTTGGAGGAGGAGGGCCACTCTCGGGATGAGGCTGACATCAAGTTTAATGTTATCTAGCTGCATTACTCTGGAGGTGAAATGTTTTTGACATGTGTCTCTGTAGGGCTGTGTCCTACTTAATTCAAAATCAGGAATTTGCTTTGATGTTTTGAAAATAAAGCCTTAAAAGAAGAAGCAGACACAACTGGCAAAACTTCTTCAGGAAGTTTGCAAAGGACCATTAGGGCCCCAAGCTGTTAAATGGTCTATTTTGGGGCAGTGCTCTCTTAAACTGATAGTCACATCTACTTATACAGTTCCCTGGCATGTGAGTATATCTGAACTGAACGTATCTGAAATGGAGATAGGATTAGAGATTTTCTGAGCGTGTATCAGGGTAGACAAAATCATGGCAGAAAGCAACATTTGTTTGTTAAAGTAAAAAATTCTCTGTTTGCTGGTATTAATTCAATCTTCTCTCACAAACATTATTTGTCCTGCCAAAGATCAGGACTTACCGGGCAGTAAACCAGGGCTCAGTACTTTATACGCCTGTCAACAAAAAAATTAAATATAAGACACTTGTCATAAATCTGCATGGACAAAATTTTCTGATTTATGACGATGCTGAATGATTGAGGCAAGAATGTATTTTTAAAAAAGCCTTAAAAGAAAGTGGGCAAAAAAGGAAGAAAAAAGGTAGTAAGTATATAATGCACTGGAGACCGGCCTTCCATAAGAACAGGGGGAAAGGCACTCCTCTTACGATGCCCAATTCACCCCTTGCCTAATAATCCAAAAGCACCTAACTTTCAAAGTACTGCATTTTTTCACAGGCTGGAAGCACCACAAAGCACCCTTCATCAGCCTGGCCTTTTGGCAGTTCTCCTTCTCCAAATGCAAATGCTACATCTGGAAAAGGCAGGAATCCTCTCTCCTGCCTGAAAGCCTCCTTTTATCTCCGTCCTCTGCAGAACTCCTACTTCTTGCAACTACTCACTCCAACATACTACTTTATTGAAGGGATTCAAGGCTTTCTCCTCATCTGCTCAATGTCTGCCCCTTCTTAAAGTCCCAGCTCACCTTTGGAGCCCGCTTGCTAGCTGGGGCCATCCCTCAGCCAAGCGTTCACGAAACAACCCCCTCCCAAACACAGAGATGAGCATGAGAACGATAACAATGAAGATTAACAGAAGCTTATTTGTCAGGCCTGGCAAGAAGAGCATCTCATTAGCTGGTATGGCCTGTGCAATTCAGCCGCCGGGGGTTCCTCCTCCCCCCAGGGGATGACACCAATGCATCATGAACATTAATAACATTGTTAGTGCATGTCCAACAGAGCCCTGCTTTGTGCATTGAGACGACCCAGCAAACAATAAGATACTTCTCCACTGACTTCTTGCTGGAAGAGTTTAAAGCTGTTTGCAGGGATGTGAACGACTCTTGCAGCTTTCTCTAGCTGCCCCTGGCCCTTAGCTTCACTGTAAAGATATGTATGGAGGTGAAGAAACTAATCCAGACCCAGGAAGATGCCTTGGCACCCAGGTTACTGGCTACAGGGACTGCAGAGGTTATGTGAAAGCTGAAGAACCTTATTATTGGGACCACAGAAAGGAAAGTGCTCAGTTTTGTTACCCACATGCCTCCCCAAATCTGGGAGCTCTATTGCTAAAATGTCTCATCCTGTAGGAAGAAATGTAGAACGTTGGCAACATGTACTGGTCCCCGCTACAGAGTAAAAGCTACCCCAGTTACTCGGTCTGCATACTTTATTTGCATTTGCCTGTGTTTAAGGGGGTTGATGACAGCTTTACATCCCACCTTCTGGTCCTAAGTTCAGAATAGCTAAAATCATTCTCCTCACCTGGGGTGAAAATTCACTGTGCCCTTGCTGGTGTCATACCGCTGTGGCTGGGCTTTTTCACACTGAAACCCTCGCTGCTCCTCTTTTATACAGCAAAAATTCATAATGCCCCAAACAAGTGTTGCACCAGGGCTTGCTCTTTAATGTGTTTTTGAGCCCCTTCTTTGCTCGCCAGATGCTGGCAGGGGAGAAAGGGATCAGCCACGCGACTGACACTTTCCCAGAGCTGCCCGCTGGAAGAGCGAGGCATTAAGTAGGCAGGACCAGACACAGCGCAGCGTGGCGAACGGCAGACCAAGTCCCAACCATGCAGCACCCAGAGACCTGAACGCCACTGCAGAAGGGCTCACCTGCAAAGCGTCTGTCAGGTGTCTCTGTACATGTCTGTTCACTCTACAGCCATCCTGCTGCTCAGTAAGGATGATGAAAACTATCCAAATTCTGGCTTTTGGGACCATGTTTCAACAGGAACCAAGAGGTTCATTTTTGGTAAAACGTTTTCCTGAAAAGAAAGCTCCTCTTTTAGCCAGATTTAGAGGATAATCAATATCTCCACAAAATACTGCATTTTGATGGAAATAAGAAGATTAATTTAATCTTAACATCCTCAAGAACTCTACAGCTCCCCTAGCAAGAGAGAACAACATTGGTGAGGTTCTAATCATTAGGAAAAGAACTGAGACCAGCAACCTATCCAACAGGGAGCAGCAAACATGGCAACATTGCCAATTCACTAGTGAACCAGGACAGCTTCAAGTCTCTGATGAACGCTGTCTCTGGTATGAGTCATTCACACTTCATTCCCAGCATGCTTGGATGGGAAAGTAAAAGGTTTATCTGTTAGATAGGGTGCCCCTGCCATCCTAACCCCACAGCTGTTGCAATGGGTCTCTTCTCATAAAGAAAACCAGACATTTTTTGGCCCCCATTTTCTTCTTCTTTTATAGTTTCAAGCACTAGGAATCTCAGGTTACTAGTGATTTTTTGCGGTGGTTCCCAAATGAGCCTGAACTGCTCTGATTTTTCAAACCCACAAGACTGTAATTGAAAGCAAATGTAATCAGACATATACAATGTTCTGAGGTTCACCACAGTGCACTGCAGTCAGCATTACTGGAGTGGCTATTAAAACTCCTTGGAGCTGGGAAGCAAATACAGCTTGCAAGAATCCAGCAAATAACCAGCATTTATTAGATTAGACTAAAGGATTGCAAAGCCACAGTCAATCCTCTATTCAGAATATATCTGAGGTCTGTTTAAACGAACATCTTTCCTGAGCTTAGGCCAATTGTTTTAAGAGATGCGAATGGAAACAAGGAAAGAATTCTACTTTTAACACAACAAATTCTGCAATCCTTACATCAGTGTAAATCCTGAATAGTCCATTACTGTCAGCAGGGTCGTTCCAATCAAATTCTGGCATAACTGGAAAAAGAAAGTCGCCCAAAGACAAAGGGTTTCTTTGAACCTAGACACACATCTCTAGCTAAAGATAAGCAGTAGCAAATCCCTTCCATAAACCTCCCAAACAAAATGCAAGCATTAAAAGGCGGGGGGAGGGTTTTAATTGAATTCCCACTGGCACTTGAGTCTGCACTTAAAAGCAGGTCTAGGGTTATCTGTGAAATTTCAATTAAATCAAAAGCTTTGATAACATGATAAGTCACTCCAGAGTTTGGAGTCAAAACATGTTGTTATTTGATCCCCTGCTTGTGTTTCTGGGAACAGCATGCATGAAAGGCAGTCAGCTGCAGACTGGTCAAGAAGACGGAAAGGGTGGAAATGAATCTACCAATAGATCACTGTGTCTCCTATAGCCAGACCCACTTGAGTTCTGGTATTTTTTATACATCCTAAGTCCTAAAGAAGGCACCCCATTCCTCAAGAGACAGAAGGACAGAGCAAAACATATCATCTTGGACATGTGCAGCGCTCCAGGGGACAGTTCCCTACTGCCACAAATGTTTTTTTCTTTCCAGGCTTGCTACAAGCAAGATTTTAAACAGCAACAGCACTGGGAGCTGAATGCAAAACGCTGTGGACATGAAACACCAAGCCCTGTGTATGTAATGAAATGAATTTCCAGCATAAATCCCTTGGTGGCATGGGGTGAACAGGTGAAGCCAGGCACACCAAAAAATAATTGTCTAACACGGTGTTATGATACAGTCAAGCCAGAAAGGAAGCCCAGCTCTCCGCCTAATTCAAAGCAGGAGGCAGTGGCTCTCCAGAAAGACCTGACTTGCTTTACCTGTTGTTCAACACTCTGATTGCTAACGCTTCATCCTCTCTCTTCAGTGGCAATTGCTGCATGCTAAAGGCAGTACCAGAGACTCTTGAAGTTCAAAGTCCTGTTTACCAAGGAAATATCACCCCTACTTCCCAGTGTTTAGACAGAAATGCTCCACCTTAAATAAATGTGAGATGTCAACTCCACCTGGCCTTTAGTCAACAGCATTAAAACACATTTTAAGCAATGCCTTCTCTGTAACATATAGTACAGCCTGATAAAACCCTATCAAATGTAATGGGATGTCTTACATTGCCCCCAACCAGTTCAGAATCACATATAGGGTTGCACTAGGCACATGTACATGAGAAAAAAGCTCTTTTTATAAGCAGTGAGGCTACTGATCCTCAACAGCATTAAAAATAAAGGGACTCTCCAGATAAGCAATGTCAAAATTACACAGTGATCAACAATAGGAAGCGCAGAGCACTGAAAAGTCCCATCTGACCCCAGGCGCCACTGGGGGATAATTTATCACTCTGGCAGCAAACACCCCATTGAGCACGTCTGTCCCTAGTGCCCTCCTCTTCAGAGTGGAAAAAGAACTTGATTAAACAATAGTGCGACCATATTAAATATAGACATGGCAATGACAAGTTGGATTCTTCTCCATGACACAACTATATTTGTAACACAAGCTGCCTATTCTTGTTTTTCAGAGATGTGACACACAGAGGACAAGACAGGCTATATTCAATTCTGTCATGTTAGTGAAAAGAAAACTCCACCCCATCTCCTCCTGCCTGGCAGGTCATGAGTCAACGGTGACAGATACCTCAGTGCATTCAATTAACCTGCTAGCAGGGGTTCACGAGAACAAGAAATCCAGATAAGAAGAGGAAGTCCCCATCCCTCTTTCTCTCCTCAGTTCCAGGCTTATCCACAAGGCACAGCAGGACCAGACGCTTCTCTTCCGCGTGGACCTAAAGATCTCTTTTGTGTTTAACAGCATGGGTGATTCAACCCTATGGGTTGCCCCTATTCTGGGGCATCAAATCCAGCATCACCAGTCTTTAAACTGAGACTTTCAGAAGATCTTGTGGCACTGAGCCAAACATTTCTAGAAGGGAAGGCTCAGGGATAACAGGTGCCCCAAATCCTTCACAACAAGCTCGATAACCTCTGAATCTGGTTATTTTGGTTCTGCTCCAATCCTGCCTTGTTAGCCCAGGTTTTCCTCCATGCCAGATGAATAAATTTGTTCTTTTGGCTCCCTAATGGGTTTTGCATATAGAAGCACCAGCAGAACAGGCTTTCCTGACAGATTTTGGAAGAAATGTTTCTTCCAACATTGACTGAAGGAAGGAATTTTATGGGTTAAGTTAAACATTAAGCAAACTATCGCTTTCTAATCTACAAAATAGGCATTGGCAAATTATCAGCAGTGATTGTTCCTTTAGGATATGAACAAAAATTACTGGACAGGAAAAAGGCCCTTGAGCCAACAGGCCTGGCATTTAGCTTTTCTAAAGCCAACGACTCTGCATTTCAAAATACCTCTTCGGTCCCAACTCTTCTACAGAGAAAGAAAAGAAAAATTGTCTTGAATTTGTGCTCATAAACAGTAAACTTTTACTAGCACTGACACCACCGTTGAGTTTGGCCCCAGCAAGGTAGTGTCTGGGGCCGCTGCTGAAGCAGCAGCGTGTCGGCAAGGCTCTGATCTTGGTCACATTCTGATGGAATTTGGATAAGTCTGGTTATTCTTAATCCATCCTGTGCCTGTGATAGCATGCCACTTTTAAACCCTGCAGCATGCTCATAACCAATCCAGGCAAAAGCTATTTCTGTGCACTTGGCTGCCAATGCCAAGTGTCAGTACATTAAACTATCTTTGCTCCTCTCGGCCCTGTGTCCTTTCACAGTCAGACCTATAAAGCACAAGCAAACCCAACTGTGATATTCAAGGCAAGGAATAAAAGCTTTTGCTCTACAGTAACAGCAGTAACGTGTGCTGTTCCAACTGCCATTCTTCTACATCTTTTTTTTGCGGTTGCTGAGCCTATTTCATTTAATGTGGTTTCTGCTTTCCCCCAGGTTTATTGTTTGGTATTTATCTACATATAATTTCTTTTTTCATTTTCTGGATGAGTAGCAAAAAGATTCAAATCTTCTCTCAGGAAGGCTGAGTTATTTGCTGGTATCACCAATGTTGCAGCCAGTAGCAAATTTTAATATCCTCCATTTGATATTCCAGCCCAAATCATTTATATGTTGCAAACAAAAGGGAAAGTCCCACGTGTAACTAAAGAAGAGGACAAGTAATGCATCTGTTATTTCCTTTTTTTCCATTCCTAGAGACTCCTCCATCCCTCCATTGGCTTAGTTTATTTAAGATAACAATCTCCAAGCAAGACCTTCCCAAAGATCATGATAATAGGCATTGCTGAAAGGCAGCATACACTGTTGGGGTACCTAGAGCCCCATCTGAAAAACAGCCAGGTCCCAGAGACTGAACACCCACTCTTCAGGTCAGAGGGAGCACAACTGGGAATCAGCCACACTTCACTCCTCTATTTCTGGGGCACAAGGCTGCCTGACCTCTCAGCCACAGATTTATGATAGTCCCACACTATGGGCAGGATACTGTAAAGCACATCTGTGATTTAGAAGCCGAAAAAACATTTTCACCATTTCAAATTTAGGTGCTGAGGCCAAATATTTCTAGTAAATACAGCCCTAAAATAGGCACATTTGAAAAACTAAACACAGGTGCTCTACTACACTAATTCCCACTGAAGTCAGTGAGAGCTGGATGACTAATTAGGAGTAGCCAAGCAAGGCTCTGGCAAACTCAGCCCTAACAGGTTATTGCATCCTTAGCTACCTAAATCTCAGTGAAGGTGATTAAGTCATTCTTTGAAAATATTAACTTTTTCTTCCCTTCAGAACAGTGTGTCTTAACTGCCTTATCCTGCCACCATCTTTATTCAGAGCTTTTCCTGCTCTGTGTTTTAGAATTTACTTCCCAGATGATAAATCACATAAAAATAAAACTTCCATCTTTTTTCTGATTTTGCATTTCTTAGGGAAATTAATTTCCATTCTGCACCTCTCAAGTGGAATGAATTCCCCTAATATTGAGCAGCCACAATACCACTGCCAAGTGCAGACTGTAACACCGACTGTCATAAAATGGTGCTGACCACATTCCTAAACAATGTGAAAATTACCTATACTAAAATTCCTGTAAGAAACAGCAACCACAAAAAAAGAATGACATCTTTCCTCATAGCACATCTGCTCAGAGAGTTAACTATCAAATGTGTTGGGAAACACAGTTCTAAAAGGATATGAGAAATATAAGGGATGAAATAGAAGAGAAATTATTTGTATAATATCAAACAAATCAGAATAAATATAGATATTTTACAGATGAAAAATTCTCCTCCTCTACCAATAGGTAATTGAATTGTTATCGCAGGGCAGATCAGAGTACACTTGGGAAACAGAAATAGTCATATGTAAACAGTCATGCTTATGGATAGAAAGAAGCATATTAGGGAACTCTGCTTTAGCACTGATAGACTCACAAACTAAACCATGCTTCCTTAACATGGTCACTGCATTACCCTGGCAACTTCTTTCCAGTTTCCTTATCAGAAATTTGTAATACATGAAGAATAAATGGAGAATCCAGCCTCCATTTTACAGTGGCTGCCTGGCATCTGAGTATCTGAGTGTTATACCAATATTTATGTGAGAGATACAATCAGTAAAGCCCATAGCTACAGACCACAATAAAGCATTTCTATTCTTCAGTAAAGGCACCTTCACCATTAAGTCCATTTTCTGCATCAAACCTCATAATATTATGTCATATACCTAATAAGTTCCCTAGTTTTCCCAGATCTGCATATTGTTTGAAAACCACTTTATGATTCTTACAGGAAAAATATTCTCAGATACCGAACACTGTTTTAAATTCAGCTGTTAGTATTATTAGTGGTGGTTTAAACAGAAGTCTCATTTGAGTCTGCATGCATTTCTGCAGGGGGAGTATTGGAGAACTGAATCATTGGCTCCTGATCTGCTTTTTAGACTGGATCCAGACCCAGAAAGAAAAAGCAAACTCACACATGAGTGGTCTGGCTGCGATACTTTGAACGTACCTGCAAAAAAGCCCTAAAAGCAGTGGACCATATGCAATGTCTAACTGATTAATCCTACTCTTTGGGTATTTCCGTTATTTCTAGTAAAAAAAGAATCATTAAAAAAATGGTTTCTGAGATTTTGTTTGTTGACTATGAGCCCTGGCCTGACCTCAGCCTTGAATTTAAATCCCCAGTAGAAGTCTGAAATTAATCCACCTCTGGCTTAGTTATCAGTAATTATAATTATTAACAGAAGTATCCAGCAAATGAATGGCTTTCAGTGACATGGTATTTTAACTTAGAATAATGGATAAATAAAAATGCCCTTCCTCCTTACCTTACAGTATCTTTTCCCATAGCAATGCAGGATCTGGTCCTTACATGGGCATGGTAAAAGACACAAGCCCAGCCATTTGCCTATATACATACACATTTGCTCAAACACTAAAATTCCACATATTACAGGCCTAAGCAGTTGAAAACTGGCTGCCCTGGGAACACTGGCACTGGAGCTCCAAAGCCTGCCTTGCACATCAGTGGTCCCGGTGTGTGCTGGCTCCCTTACAAAGGCCATGCTTCCACCACGTGAAACAGTCTGAGCGAGCTCCCAGACTATCCCACGGAGGGACCGAGTGTCCTCCTATGGTCTCTCCCATGCAGCACGAAGGAAACCTGTGGCTGGGAGCTATCTGACCTGGAGCCAGCTCCACCAGCAGGAGCAGACTCAAAGGAGGCTGTCAGCTGGTTCAGACGCTGTGATTTCTTGAGACATCTCTCCAGCTATCTGCCTGTCAGCTGCTGTACTCGGAAGAGCTTTCATGGGGCTGAAAGGAATACCTTCTGCCTATTGTCACAGGACTCGAAAGCCTGGACCGTCACCAAAACAGAAAACAGAAAACCTAAGCTGCGAATCCAACTGAACAAATCGGCCAGACTGGAACAGTGTTGGGAAAGCCCAGCTTTTATTATAGCTGGATTGCGGGCTGCTCAGCACTGCGGGCAATCAGAGCACAGCAGCAGTAGGAAATGACCCTGTAGGGAGCAGCCTGCAAGCCAAACACAGCATAACCCGGACAGGACAGTACACAGAAGCAGGGAGGAGGCAAGGGTAGGGCCGATGAAGAGTTATAAGGAAGAAGCCAGGAACACGTTTGTAAAAGTGCCTAAGGGACTACAGGGAGATGTTGGTTTCTTTTAGGACAATAGGAACAGAAGTGAAGGGCACAGCTTCGCAGCCGAATTACTGCAGTAATCCATAAATTACTGCACACGCTTCATCGCGAGTCATGGCTCAAAAATTAAGGGCATGGATACCTCTCCGTGCACCCCACCTGCCAGGTAAACCAGACTTTTTTGTGCCTCCTCCCTCAAAGTTTAAGCTTCCATGTTTTTTCTGGCTGGGCGCACGTGCTCAGTCACTGCTCTACAGACAGGCAATAACTCAGTGGACTCTCTGGGCTCAACAACCCAAAAGCCCATGGGATTAAGGCTACATTCCTGAAAGTTAGTTAATTAAACTCTAGGTCAGGCTTTGTCTTATGAGGCTGAGCTGCTGCAGAAAAACAGAGCAGGTGACCATGAAACTAAAGACCATTTCATTGTGCAGAGAGGAGACATGAAGGCGGCACAAGCAACTCTGTTCTGCCATCCCTTGGTGGCTAAGTCCCTCGCTTGGCAATATATGTTCTCCTTTAATCCAGCCAGTTGAATGGCATGTCTATGCTGGTATATCAATATATGAACCACCTCTGCACTGAGGGCTAAAAGAAGCAGCTGAAGAAATAGATAAAATAATTAGAGTAGTCTGGATGCTGCCCCCAGGCTACACCCCTACCACCCCCAGTGAGATGAAGGATGGACCATGAGGTCCAGGGAAGACTGAATTCATAGGGCTTGGGCACCACTGGCTCACTGTTTCTGGAGGGGCTTGGCAGAGTAGCAAAATTAGGGAATAAATTGGGGGTTTCTGTGGCTGATCGTGCTCCTTCCTGCAGTGACTGCTGAGGCTGAGAATCGCCCTGGAGGTGTCCTTCCCCCGGACCCTACACAGTGGTCCAGTGAGCCCCAGATCTCCTCCTTTCCCCCACAGTTCACAGAAGAAAAACACTAGGATGTTTCCGTTGGCTTTTACATCATCTTTTTGTAGAGACTAATCTTCAGTTTCAACAATACATCTTTTGTGAAGCACTCCCAGCAGAAACCTTAGACACCTTCCCTAAGATCTGTTTGCTTACAGAAGACGAGGTAGGATTTGTTTAAACCCAGCTAGATTAATGTCTTGCAGACATTAGTGAAGTGAGATTTAATCAGGTTATTGCTCTACATTTTCCAGGGAAATAAATCACACATATTACTAGGTTGGAATAAGATGCAAGGCTTGGGCTGAGAACATTTAGCCTTTTTTGTTTTTCCAGGGGGGGAGCAAATGGATAACTTGAAAATTGCTGCAAGGCTGTTGAACAGGGAGCTCAGCAAACGTCCCTCAACGACTTGTAGGAGGGCAAAGAGAAAGAAAGCCATAATGGCTAGTGCCAGCCCGGGGTGGGCCTCAGTCCCCATTCCCTGCCTTGCGGAGGTCCAGTCCTGACCCTATTTTACTCAGGCCTAATGCTCTAGGGTCCATATCAGTACAGAAAGCAGACAGAAGTGTTAAACAGCATTTAAAGCAGATTCCTGAGGTCCGTTTGAGATCCTCCAGATGAACTCTCCCATAACCCTGGGGACCTCACTCCTCTTCTGGGTGTCTGTTTCTGCCTGGGACATGGGGATGCCTCCTTGCATCAGAGGGGTGTTGTGGGATCAGGCAACATTTGCAAACCTTCTTACAAAGGATGGAACCTTCTTACTAAATGGAAACTGTGATGGTCAGCAGGTCTCAAGAGTATAGCTATATCCTGCTGCAATGGTTTCTAAGTTTGCAATATGTGTTTAACAATGAACACGCAACCGTATTTATTCACCGCAGACATTTTTCTAAACCAAAGCTGGCTAGAAAAAAACCAAACAGAAAACCAGCTCTTTTTTCAGATCTTTGATTTAAAAACTGCTCTTTCTCTCATTCAAAAAAGACTTCACTCTCTCTACGCTAGCAGTGTTTTCTTTAATACAAATGCTAATACATCCCCTTGTATAAAACCATGTATGTGCAAGAGACAAAGTTGGGGAAAACAAACTGCAAAGGTTCTCTCCTCTATACCAGCATGGGAACAGATAGCTGAAGCCAATACAAATCTTTCCACTAACTACAGGTTTGTGTGTGCTGAAGCTCCCAAAACCCAAAAGCTTTACATCCATTTCCCCTTACCTAATGGGCTGTGCAAACACTGGAGAAAGCAAATTACGGTAACACAGCCTGCAATCAAGTTTCAAATTGGGCAACAAAGCAGCACAAAACACAATGGGACCAAGTCAAAATCTTACTGCGGAGCACAGCAAAATACATCCTGTTCGGTATCAAGGAGAAAAGGAAATATGAGGCAAGGCAGCGCAGTTGCTTGTAAATACCCTCCTGCCAACGCTTTCCCTGGATAAATTAGTCCTCTGAACCCTGACTGCATCAGCCTGAATCAGCCTGTCTGCTCCAAGGTAAAGGCTACAATTCTGTTTCGTATTCAATAGGAACTCTTTTCCCAGCCTTTTTCTTGGCTTCCTGCTTAGAAAGAATAGACTCTCCAGAGACAATTTTGGATCTGGACCACAATCTTGCTCCCTTCAGATAACTAAGTATCTCCGGGCAGGAGTACATTTAAAGAAGCAGCTGGTAATTATGAGCCAAGTGCTTACTGGTAGGATTTCCCCCTGCTGCTGAGCCAATGCTTTTGGGAACTAAATGACTCTTTGGTGATAATTATCACGTAAAACCCACAAGCCAGGGGAGGTTCTCTCATTAGAACCATCAGCAAGAAACAATGCAAAGGTGGGCGGAGGATGGCTGAAAATCGTGTCTGAGGGTTGCTTGACTCCCCTGTCCTCCACACACCCAACATAGTTCTACATAATTGCTGGGCATTTTCTAGGTAGTGCTTGAAAGCTACAAAATCTTTTCCCACACCTATAGCAGTAATAAAACCAAATGACCTTTTCCTTCCCGCTAATCAAAATGAACTGAGCAGCACTGGAAATCCATCACAGCACTTACTCTTTTGGAGGGTTAAGGTCTTCTGGGCGAGCCTCAAAGAACCTGAAGACTTCATCGCACTGTGAAATGTGAGGAGGAAGCCGAACCAGCGCCTGCAAAACGAAACAGGGAGGGAGAAGCACTTAGAAAAGTCAAGTTCAAAACATGGCCTCAAACATCTAAACTACCAAGCAAGACGAGGCAAAACAGCGCTGGCAGGGGGAAGGGAATACAAAAGGAAAGCATCATGCCTGGCTACTTCTCTACCTGAGAAAAATGGAAATACCATGTCTTGACTGCAAATGTCAAGTAGAATGCAATGAACTAAGACAAGCAATGGTTCTTAGAGTCAGCCAATGTAATTTTTTTGCCATGTGTACAAAAGCAGAATTTGTTCCACGTGTGCAAAACCATAACACTGAGTAGGTAAGTGTTGTGTGGCTGGGACAGTCTGCATGATATGTGTTTGCACAGCACCTTAAACAGTGCTTAGGGCTTACACGCTTTATGCCAATGCACGCAAATTCAAGCAGTGAAAATCTACAGACTCAACACCCACTAATACAACAGATGAATGTGCTCCATAAAGCTTTCCATTAAGCACTGTCAACAGAAAAAGCAGTTTGCTAAAAAAACCCCCAACAAACCAAACAACAATTTGCTCCTAAATTAACAGGAAAGGAAGTTTGATTAAGTGACTGGAAAAAAAAAAGAAGGCAGAGAGGCTATTTCCGCATGAAGAAGGCTTCACATCACATTGTGGCTAACAACGTCCATGCATTCTGCAAGGCACAGGTACACAGCACTAATGCATTCAGCAATAGTTAAGTACCATTTGGGAAGCAACCACATTATGTTGCAGTGTACTGGAAAGCGAGACTTCAAACCAATGAGAGAAGCACACAAGGCAGAAACGTGCTATGAATTTGCTGTTCAGAATCTAGAGCTTTATGGTGCCAAAAGAGGCCAAAGAGCTGTCCTCAGCCCACAGAGATGGGACAGCAGCTCTAAGTGACGTGACTCTGAGATTGCCTCCAGAAATGACCAGCAGGAGAGGAAAAGAGGCTGGTGTTCACCTCCTCCTGTGCTAAGTTACATTGAAAATAGGCCACAGGTTAAATATAGACCAAGCTTCTTAGAAGTGCTGTAAACCTGTTTGACAAAATGAGATTGTCTGGCTCTTCTGCTACTTGAAAGTAGGACAAACAGTCTTGAAAGATGGATGAAAAACTGCACCAGAGCTAAATGAAGGTGCATTAGGGCGAACTGGTTATACTAACCCATGAGACATCTGATTGATCTTGGTCAGACACACCAGAAGGCAGGATAGGGCAGCTGGTTACCCTCACGGCTGTTTTTAACCAGGCTTTCAAAGTCACCAGATTTGTTTCCAAGACCACTCCTGCTTGGGGATGTGAAGCGAAACAGCTGATAAATGAAAAAATCCTGCTCTGAAACTGCAGGTCTCCAGTATTAGATGATGAGGTCTTGTTTTGAGGTGACCTGAAATTCAGAGCCAAGTACTTCCCCACCTACAGCTCTCCTTTTCCTGGTGGAACCATGTTGTAAAAACACAAGGAAAATCCATTTGATATAAGCAGGCTTGTGAAGGATGAGGCCCTGGCCTTTGGTCACATGCAACTGCACTATAGAGCAGAAAGAGATACCTCGCAATAAGGAAGCAGTATCAGATGCAGAAGCCGGGCAACAGCCTGGCAGGTCTAAGTGCTGGGGCATGCGTACAGAGCATGGCTGGTTGCTGCACTACCACAGGATGCAACGTAACAGGTGAAAAACTCAAGTGCTTTAATTTGAATGAAGGATGCCCTGGTCCCCACTGCTATCCACTCAATCTTGCCTAAAAGCGTAACAAAGGTGTGAGCTCTCTGCCCTTATTCCAAGTGCACATAAATGCATGCATCCAGCTGGCAAATCAGGACTAACACTGGGAAGTTAGGAACTGCCCGGGAATAGTAACAGTCACAGCATGTTGAAAGACAAAGAGTAATGCCTCACCAGCACAGGCTAACAAGAACATAGACAACATTAAAAGCACGTTTTGTTCATCTGCATCTCAAGGAGGAGACAGACTTACATAGAGAAGCAATGCCGTCTAACCAACAGTGGATGGAGCTGAGATTTAGTGACGGCTCTATTACTAACGCCCTTCTCAGTTCAGGCAGGTTACTTAACCTCCTTCCATCAAATTCAGCAGGGATAAATCTTCAGTTACCCATTTACAATGCTGAGCAATAACACTTACCTAATCCGCAGAAAGGTTATGAGGCTCAGATATTTAATATCTACAGTGTGTTTTGAAATCTCAAAGGGCTTGATCTTGTGCAGTCAATGAGGCAAGAGCAAGCACTGCAAATGATATGTATCATTACTAGAGAAACACAAATACCCAAGTTATACCTATCGCAGGGGGTCCTGGACATCAGACACCTTCTCAAAGAGTCACCACTTCCCTACAGGTCACAGGTGTTCACCCTTCCCAAAAACCAGGCTACAGATGTCAATACTGAACTGGAGCACAGAGTAGGTTTTCAGTGATGGAGGAGCACAAATCCTATCAAGCTGCCATGGAGATTTGTGTTTCTAAATCTTTAGAAGCCTTAGGAAATCTGACCCCCCTGAATCAGTGGTCCCCTGCCTGGAAATATCCAGGAGCACTGTGGTCCTGCCAGGCCGGGGAGGGGTAATTCAAAAGCACATCCGTGACTCCAGGCTTTCACAGGCAGTGGATAAAAATCAGCCGAAGCCATTTCCACACCCAGCCATCCACCTTCCCACCCTACGGACATGGCAGCCCAGGGGCAGGGCAGGCTCTCCTGCTTCTGAATCACCTCCCAAAGTACTGCAATTTTCAGCCCAGTGCGCAGAGGTGAAATGAAATCCACTCGGTAGTAACCTGCCATTGCATGTTTTTCGGGGAACTCAGGTGTAAGTCTGCAGCTAGTCAATTTTTCCTTGTTTTGATTAAGGAACAAAGCTTTAAGAAGGGGTAAGAAATGCTAAGAAAGTGCAAACAAGGGAGTAAAACCAGGCAGAGTCGGTCTATTGATTTTGGACAGTGGCAGGGAGCAGCAAAGCTTTTTTGAGAAACAAACGTCTCTTCAGTAAACACGCAACATCCACCCAGGAGCAAGCCAAGTCCAACGCAATTCCAGCAAGCGAACAGAAAGTGCATTGAGGAGATGAGGGACACCACTGTCACTCTGCAAGGGGAAAATGCAGGTTTCTGGCATTTCCAGCAAGACAGTTCCAGGGCAGACCTGCAACAGCCTGAAGGAAAGACTGCAGGGTCAAAGAAAGAAGGGTAAAGAAAAAGAGGAAAACAGATGGTGAAAGGATGGAAAGGATAGGGAAGTGACATTATTCCTGGGAAGCGGAAACCAGAGGTAAATGCACACAGCTACAAACTGTAAGCATCCAGAAACAGCAAGGAATTTGCACAGGAAAGGTGAGAGATAAAAAGTGCCAGCGAGCAGAATTCAGCTTTGCACAACCACCAAGTATTATCAGTAATAGCATGTTTCCTTACTCGGCATGCAAAGGCGGACGTGCACTGCTCAGACCTCACATGTTCCTTAGGAGGTATGCTTTTATGTGTTATTTCATCCTGTGACGATGTCTGTCTCTGTATTACAGGTTTCAGACAGTCTTGCAGAGTGGATGATTTGAAAGGCTATTAGAAAAGCTGTAACACCGGGCAGGGTGTGAGCAAGCAGCCCTCGGCACTGGGGACGGCCGGCTACTCACAGAGCACCAGCTCATCTGCAGGCAGGCTGCTGCACGCCGCACACAGCGCTCGAATCAGAGCACCAGGCACAGGCAGGGGTTCATCGCTTAATGTCACGTGAACTGCAGACAGCCCCGTGGGGCTACGTTACAGCTCAAAGGCTCCACGAAATACATGCACATGGGTACAAAACCGTGCAGGTACGTGTAAGGATGCACTGAGTGCTCTGTGTTGCATTTATGCAGATACATTTATAAAAAACAGGCACACAGACATGTATATGTAGAGCTCTACAGCACGCGTGTAGGCATGTGATATTCATGCCACTGAACTTTATATGTCTAAAATGGGAGACTGGTCACACTGGTCTATCAACCTGTACAATCGCTAGAGAAAGACCGGCATCTTCAGGGGCTGCTCTGCCTATCCCACCACATATGTCTAGCTCTGGGTGGGGTGAATCATTGACTGTCTCTCCCCGCAGCCCACTGAGGGAGTTCAGATATATTGCTCTTGGATCCCTAATGTTCAGTGAGGTTAATCCCAGCTCTGCACACAAATACACAGAGACAGCTGACCGTACCGCATAGTTGTGACTCCCTGACTTTTCATATTAAGTATCCTGTTCTCAATTGTTTATCATTTCAATTAACATTAATCATTAGTGCCAGACATTTGGGAATGGCAATGAGTCCAGCAAGGGGCAAGGGGCAATTAAAATAGTTCATTTCTCAGAAGAGAGAAATAAATTGTTTCACCTAAGTGAAAACCCTTTCCATTTCTGTTTTGTTGAGAGCCTCAAGTAACTCTAAGCTTGAACCCAAAGCACTGAAGTGTGGAGGTTGGATGGCAAACACTAAGCGTCAAAGACATGGATGAAGAGTACATGGTGGTGACTCAGACTGAAGAAGAAGTGGGGAGATGTACGAATAAGTAAAGAGCTGAGGGAAGGAAAAAAAGAGGGTGCAGAGTTTTGGAAGTAATTGGGACATAGTTCTGGGCCTCTGGCATGGAAGGACCATAAGGCAATGGAAAGCGAGGCTCTACTCCAGGTGCCGAGGGGCATTGCAAACAATTAATTCTCGTTACTGCAGCTGGTCTAAACACATCAGGATTCTGAAATGTAGATTAAAAAATGAGAGATAAAGTTTGAAAGTTTTTCATTTAAACTCTCATTCTTGACTACGACTAACTATTACTCCATCTTCAGTCAGCACCAGCTTAGCTGTACAATGGCTAGAGACAGAAACGTCTGTGTATCTGTCTTGACAGGTTCAAGGATTAAACCTTGAAAGAGAGGCAGGACTGAGAGACCAAGAGGCAGGTAATTATGTTTTTGAAGTGTGGTCTCTCTCACTGTGGACATTAATAAAAGAATGACCAATATTTCCTGGCACTGGTGTGACTTGCTCATCTAATTCTTATTTAGGTGGCGTGCATTTGGGTACTCAAGCCACACTACAGAAAAGCCTGTAAGCTTCTACTTAGATCCACCTCCAGTTGGGACAGCAGGAAGGCATGTGACAAGTTCAGGTAAGTCTTTATGACAATGGGACTTCACATCTTAACAGCTTCCCTGCACAAAGATGCTTCCCTCAATTAGGACCAATACACACAAAGATGCAAGTCTGCAAATGCTGGCCTGAGTCTTCCCAGAGGGCTGCGTAAGGAGAGAGCAGTGGTTTTGTGAACCACCGACCTCGGAGGTCCTTCTTGAACACAGGATGGTACATACTGGACAAGCACACACCAGAGGTGTGTTTGAGAGATCAAAAGCTTAATAAATAAAATGCCCCTGGCAAGGCAAGGCTATGAAGTTGCTCTTTCTTTCACACTGGCAAAAACTCCTAAACAAATTAAGAAAACGAGGCCCAATGAGCCCAGAGGACCTTAAATCACACTAAACTAATTCCAAGCCTACAGTTAAGAGGGAAATCATCCAGAGATACCAATTCCAGTGGGCAGCACACATTTACTGGCAAAACATAGTTTGTTTGGTAGTTCACTCAGGTTACCAGTAAGGACATCCAGACCCTGTACTTTCATGTTTACAGATAAGAAAAGTCCTGGATATCTTCCCCTGTGTGTCCCACTCCTCTGTTTTTCATTGCAACTTCAAAGTTTCTTGCGGCCTTAGCAAAACCACTGGCCTAATTACCTCTGTGATGGCATTTCTCTAAGCTGGTACAATGCAATGAAGAATCACCCAAGAGTGAGGGGTCAGGAGGCCCATGCTGTAGGGTCTGGAGGGCTGATGCCCCTGATACAGAACATTCTGCAGACCTCCCCTTACTGCCAAGTATCCCCACAAACTCTCAGACAGCCTCTGCCTGTCACTGCTCCTATGCCCGGTGCCGGAACAACACCACATCCAAACAGCAGAAGTCAGACCTGCTTCTCAGCCATGCAAATCACCACGCTCTGTCAGAGACAGTCTGCAAAAACAAAACAACAAATGGTCGAACATTTGCACGGCTCATTTGCCAGGGCCCATCTGCGCTTTTTCTTTCCAGGGCAGGTGAAATGGATGGAGAACCCTCATCTGGCAAAAAAATTACCACGAACTTTGCATCCAAACCTGCCTCCCTCCTCTGCTTCCTCAGAGATTCCAGTGGACAAAGGTCTATTGACTCATTTATTCATTTTATTATCCCATGTCAGATTTTCTCCACCAACTTCACCCACATCATTCCAGCATAATTCTCTAAATTTTTCAAAATTAAGCATGTTGTCTGCCTACTCATTTTAGGACTAGCATGGGCCATAAGCTTTGCACTCTTCTTTTATAGTAGCAGGACTGAACTTGTCAAAATGATGCTCTTGCTCTACAGTTCTATACAATTCTCTAAAGAGTCAAAACATCCACTGGACAGGGGAAGAAATGCAGAAAACAGCTCACACCTCCAAAGAGGTGGGCATGATCCCACTCTCAAGTCACGCACATGCACCAGCAGCTGTTACAGAGTAGGAAACAGTAGTGAGTAAGATTAATTTACTAGTGGGGGAAAAAAAGAAAATCTCTTCTTATACCAAGAGAGTATTCATTGCATTTCACTTCAGCTTTCTAGAAGTTAGCATCGGAGCTAAGCAAGTCACTCAGGTTCCCTCTGTAGTTACAGCTGAATGGAGAGAGACCCTGTGTCTGGTTTAGGCTGGTGAAATGAGGCCACTCTGGTTCAGACTCACCACCTAACTTTCTGTTCCCAATTAACAGCTTTCTGTCATTCCTACTTAACTTCATATTGGGATGGAAAGATTACAGTAAGATTATGAAAGTCATGTTCCCAGAAACATTATAAGTGGTGACCTTCAGCGAAGGTAGAAAGAAAGCATTTCTGAATTCTAAGCCTCTGCTAAGCCCCAGAGATAAAATCCTGTCCCTGCTGAAGGTCAGTAACAGAACTACCACTGACTTCACTGTACCAAGAAGCTCCCATTCTACAAGCTGTTTCCCTAAATTCTTTGTACCTTTGAAGTTCAGTGCCTGATTTTCGTCATTATTTTCAGTCTTGTGGACTTTCACATCCTGGGCCAGGTTTGGAACAGCAATAACATAAGATAATCATTCTTTGAATAAATGAAAATTGGATGAACCATAAATGTTCAAAAGAAAGACTTATTCTCACAAAATGTGCAGACTTAGAAAGGTTGGGACAGGTATGAGTTGCAACTCTCAGGTCCCTCTGTTTATTTACACAGGTTACCAACTGTGTGCTGTGGGATTTAAGAATGACTGGGTACGTCCTATGCCAGGCAATGGTGTGCCCAACTACCACCTTCATTTACTCTCTGTAATTAGGAGGAAGCTGTAGCAGAAGGTGAAGAAATGAGCCCATAACTGGATCTGGTGAAAGGCAGGACATCATAGCTACCTCTATACTGTTTTTGAAGAGTGGGCACAAGCTTGCCTACCATCCGCACTGGGGACAAATTAATGTCTGGGCATGGATTTGGAGTCAAATGCAGGGGATGGAAAAAAAGTTTGTCATTCCTTTACTTGCCAGTACTGGCCGGAGCACTCACCTACCTGCAGCCCAGACTGTTCAGGCACAACCACGGTCATATATGCTCCAACAAGATACATCCCAGGGGGATGGATGAGTTAGCTAGGGTCTTCCTTCCTTAAAGACCTGACACCCCATGCAGAAGGACACTAAGGAGGATGTAGCCCTCTTGAAGCACACACAGACACGAGATGCAGTGCCTGCTCTCAAGCTCTTCAGTGACTACAAGCCTCGCTCTCCAGTGCCATCCAGATCTACGCATCTTCTACTGTGAAGGACAGAGGCAATTTAAAGACAAATTATAGTAAACTGCAAATGAAATAAAAAGACACTACATCAGGCACAGATGAGCCAGAGATGACTGGAAGCTGGTGTAATATTCTGGAGAAGTCACTATAGGTTTGTCATAGTCATTGCTGGGCACCACTGTGGCTGCTGCTGGAGACAAGGAAACACTGGGCTGGGGAAACCTGGGCTAACCCAACATGGCTGGGTCTATGCTCATAAAAGCAGTGTCTATTAATAAATAGGTTAAGTAAACAGCTTGGCTTTGGGAAAGCATCCAGCCATGTCTCCGAGCTGGGCAGCAGCAGTAGATCTGCCCTGTAGCATCTGAACCAGAGTGAACTGAGCCAGACTTCTCCAGGAGAGAAAAAAGGAAGCGAGAAGGAGGGCAGCAATCACAGCACCACAGTGTCAATGAACGTGCCAGCGGCCGAGGCCACGACACATCCCTCGGCTGTGACCGGCAGGGCACCAGCGGGTCCAGCTGGGTCAGGTCGGGTCTGTCTGGGGCGCGGACAAAGGGGTCCCAGAGAAGCAGCTGCCCCCCTGGCATAAGTCACTGCTTTCTCCTCTGCGCATCTGCTGGGTGAACCCTGACATCAGCCCTCACCACTCCTGTCGCCGGCAGTTCCTGTCTGAAGGAGGGCCGCTGGGGACGCAGTGAGACCCTACATATTTTAAAGAGAGCCATTCGGCCACAGGCAGGAAGACAGTGCATTAACTGTCGCACAAGAAAGACTGATCTCATGAGATAAAACTTTAGTCGCAGTTTCCTCGCCCAGGGGGGTGCAGATGGCACGGGTTTCACACACACACCATGCCCCCCCCCCCCTCCCTGCTCCCCAGCATGCCTCAGGCACTTCAGCGATCTGCTCCCAATTTTGGATGAGCAAATGTCTGACTGGAGAAGTTCTTGGGAATGTATTCTTTCCCCTCCACCTGCTCTTCTGGCTTTCTAAAAACAGAAAGAAAACCCCATGGGAAATAAGAGAGGAAGTCTGGGGTTTAAATTATGCACTGACGCGCTCGATACCTCTAAAAAACTGGGTATCCGCCTTGCTCAGAAACGACTTTTAATCTACTGTCAGAGGATTAGTTATCATCAAATCATAAACTCTAAGCTAGAAAGGAAAGATTAGGTGACTTAACCTTCTCAACACAGCTGTGCTTTTCTGTCCTGCAATAAATTTCCAGGCTTTCACTCATCTGGAGAAGCACTCCTGGAAGCCATCGGTCCACCCCAGTGCTGCACCAGCTGGCACTGTCCCTCGTGTGGCACTGGGGGACAGATGGGCAGGTAACAGAAGAGAACGCCATCTTAGTTGTGCCTCTCTGCCTGCTCAACTCTTGCGCTTATAGAGGCTGAAGTAGAAATAAAATCCACATTTCGGCCAGATGAGGCTTATGGCCTTTACTGAATAAATGAGGTACCAATCCGGTGCATAAAGTTTGCAGGCTAAAATGCTGCAAAGACCCTGGGAGCAAACAGCAGCCTGTTTTCATCCGCCCTGGTAGTCCTAGCGGCGTTTGGGAAGGACCATCCTTACGAGGGACACAACACAAATGAAGCTCTTGGTAGTATCCCGCAGGGAAAGCCCAGTGTTGGTGGTGGCTATGAGCCCCCAGGCAGCAGGGCTGCCAGACGCTTCCCCGGAGCTCTTACCCTGCAGTACTCGTCGATGGGCTTCAGCCTCTTCACAGCTACGTCTCGGACATGGCTCCTCCGGAACAGGATCTTGCCTGAGGAGGGAACAGATGAAAGGGGAGGGTTAGGGGCATCGCCTGCCATGCGGGGTAGGGCAACGGCACCGAGCAGAAAGGTCAGCAGACGGGGTTCCATCGCCGGCTCCAACCACAGCTGTCGGCAGTGTCGGTGGCTGAGCTCTGCAACCCCATTACGTCCCCAGTGGAGGAGTTCCAGCGCTGGAGGGGTTCACACAGCAGCCGCGTTGTGTGACTGCGGTCCCCCATCGCTACAAGACAGACAGGACGGCACGCTCGGAGGAGGTGTGAGGGGCAGATCCGCTCCTGCCCTCGGAGCAAACTGCACGGAAACAAACACACTGCGGGGCAGGCAGCAGAGGGACACGGGGTAAAAGCTATTACAGGAGCGTGCATGGCACGTCCTGCAGCTGGATGCTGCTGGTCTTAAGTTTGCACAGGAGATGCAGCACACGGCCAACAACTACCACAGGCACAGCAGCTCTCTGAAACCTCAGTGACTGCCACCAAAGTCCTGCTTGTGTGAGCCACCGAAAGGGGACCACAGCGACTCAGGGGGCAGAGGGAGTTTTTTCTGATTTCATCCTATTGATAACGCAAGAAGTTTTGGTTCCCTTTGAGTGGTGGCATTTTCCTGGAATGGACCAACACTACGTTATGACTCTTTTCTACTTTGCAGCCGCTTTGGCATGTCCGTGCTGGCAGCGCAGGGAGCATTGCTGGGGTGGGATGCAGGCTGCATCTACGCCCCACGCCTGCCCGCTCAGCTGCCTCCCGCTGTGGATGCTCCTGCCCTTGCAGGCAGACAAACCACAGAGCCAGCTCACGAGCGAATACAAGGCTGTTGGTGACAGAGCCCTTATAAATCTACAGAGGGAAACCAAATAATAGAAGAAAAATAAACAAACTCTCTTTTTTTGAAAGTAAAATAAATAATAACCTCAGTGTCCTTACTGGATGACATATCTGCAAGCAGTTAAGATTAAATAAACAGCTCGGTTTTGTGTGAAACTGATTGTAACAAAGTTTATCAAAATAATCTAGGAGCTGAGTTTCCCCACACACAAGGATGTCATAGAGTTGGTATTTTTTTGGCTAGAAGGGATTATATCTTCATAGCCTTTTTTGGTAGTTTTCTTCCCTTTTTCTTTTGTCCTGTACTTCTTTTAATGTAATGAGACAAAAAAAATTATATGTTCTCCTTGTGGTGGAAGAAAACAGTATCTGCCAGCATTATTTAGTCCATGAAATGCCTACATAAAAAAACCACTGACATATATACCACCCCTGCTCCAAACTTCTTCTGCCAACAGGCAAATAAGATACTGATCCATAGATCATGGGATAAGAAAATGGACTAGGAAATGAAATCAGATCCAAAATCTGAATATGTGGCTTTGATTTTGTCAAGATTACACAAGCCGAGAGGTTAATGAAATGGCAGCCTTTAACAGTCCAGTAGCAGAGGCTCTAAATCCTCCCAGATTCTGCCCCTTTTGGTTGCCTTTTCCTCCACAGCTGCTAATCTGGAAGGTGTTAAAGCCTTTTGTTTCAGACAGGAGAAAGTGGTTTATCTCCATCCCCAATTCTGGCAACAAAACAGTTTGCCCTGTGAGGTAAAGCCATTTCCTAGTGCCATAAATTTATCTCTCTGGGTTCCCTATGGTTATCTCATTACAAAGCTGGTGCTGAGCCATCCCTGTAGGATGCGATGGCATGCAGTCGCAGAGCACGGGGAAAATCTTCAATAGGTGTCCGAGATGTTCATCTGAGCTTTAGTGATTTAGCCAAAGGCTGCTGCAGAAGGAAGGTGGCACTTCCATCTCCCTGCACCGACTGACTTTGGACACACCAAAATCTTGCTGCGTTCCTTCTTCTCTGTCCAGTAAATGGGGAGAACTACCTGCATTTCAAAACATTTCTTATTATTTCTGATAGCCTCTAGGATCACACTGTACTTGTACTGCATAACTGCAGTAAGCTGCTTTTTGTGGGGGAAGAGGTGTGGGGGTAGCTGTAGAGAAAAGACTAGTTCCTTTCCCAGTGCTCCAGAAACGCTAGTGCGGGAGATCTTGGTATTTATTTGCAACTTTTATAAATATACTGCAAAGAGAAAGCAACATTTTGGAAACATTCTCACTTTCTGGCTTTCCTGTTTTCAGTTCAAGCCATGAGTCAAAAGTCGAACCGGTGTCCATATAAAAACATAAAGGAACCAAAGACTTAAATACATTAAGGATCTCCTGTAAATGCAATTCAGCTTTCCTAAAAGGACAGTTTACAGGGAGGCCCAGTCTTCAAAGTAACATAACAAATGAAAGACTCAAACATAAGAAACAAGATAAATATAATAAAGAACGTTATATTAAACACAGAGTACAAAAAAGACCCCAGGATATGATGAGTCTTAATTCAGTCCTTAAATGGAGATGGAAAATATCAGGATGACTGTGGTGTTAGGACAAAGCAAAGCCCAAAAGGTGCTTCCATTTTTATCCTTTCAGAAAAAGGAAGATTTTCCCGCTGATACTGGAAGCTGGAAAAGGCTCAATGAGGGCTGTGCGGAAGGCCTGTAGTTGCGCAGTCCAGTATGGCACTCAAAACTGAGATCTGGAGAAGGCTGAGTGGTTTAGAGCACCACAGAATAGCAATCAACAAAGAAAAAAGCAAGAAGAAAAACAAGGACACTCTGCAAGCATATTCAGCTCTGGTGGGAAGCAAGGAGGGATGCCCTTACAAGTCCTGGGGTCCTCAGGCAGAGAAGTCTCATTGCCCAGGGTACTGAAGCACCTCTTAGGAGGGACAACTTCCCAAATGCCCAGCTTCTCCCCTTTTCTGGGAAGACAGACTGTGCTGACAGAAGCTCGGCCAAAGCCATCATGACCAACCAGCAGGAACCACTGCAGATCCAGTACGAGTTACTATTGCTTTCTCCAGTTCCCCCATTTCCACTGGTCTTCCTCTGAAAGCAAGGGAGGTCCCATGGGACTGGAAAAGGAATGTAACCTGAGAGACCCATGCTGCACACTCTTTACACTCTCCAAGTGGGTGCACTGGACACAGACCCCATTAATGGAAAGCTTTGCCTAACGAGGTAGTTAGGGTCATCATAAAGAAATAAAGAGCAGGCAGAGAGCCGGACAGCGGGGCCATGTAAGAGCCAGTGAGGAGCCCTCAGGACGGCAGTGGAGAGGAGCATTTCATGCAGCACTAAGATGAAGCAGGGAAGTCCTGGGGTGGCCGGTAAATGCAGAACAGCCCAGGCAATTTCCTTGCGAGGGTGGAGTACTGGTTTATGTGCTGCTTGGCTTTTCCTCTGGGTAGTTTCCACATCTCTGAGGAAGGGATCTACTTCTACGTGAGAACATACAGTGCTGCTTCCTCTCTCCTGAATTTTACTGCAGCTCTTTTAATCCTCCTCAGGCACTACGCCCCCCTTTTACAGAAGGACGAGCAGCTTTTTAATCATGCTACAGCCCAGCTAGGAAGTGAATGGGAAGTCTGTCTTAGACTCAGATGTGAAGCTATAGGCTATGCAGGACGGTGCTGCCTCTTGCAAATACTTCATTCACCAATGTGCCAGGCTTGGACCAGGCCAAGGGGGGTCTGGCATATGTTAGGAAGGACTCCGAGGACTGCAGCACTGGGAAAGAGAGATGTGGGGAAGACACAGGGCTCCAGCCCTGCTGCTAATGCAGGATAACAATATTTATTTTTATCCTTTTTTCTTTAAAGAAAATATTATTCCTAGGAAATTAATGTGGATAAGAGGCAAAGTATCAGGTTTAGCATTGTAGGGGCATCTTAAGTCATCCCTTCATCTCTCTGTGTATATATATATATATAGACGTAGTCTTTAATTCCGCGACCACACACCTCTTCTCCCACAAGACCTCAGTTTCCTCCTGTATACACAGTGGGTGCACAAAGTGGGAAGAATAAAGCTATGCAGGAGACTGTCTATCTGGCAGCTGCTGATTCTGCAAGCTTAAAGGTATGCTCTGAATATCACTTTATTGCTGCATAACCTCATACTTGGAGTAGTATAGATTTTAACAAGTGCCATGGACCCCAAGAACAAACAGCCCTAAAAGCACCCCAACACTCTGGTCCTCCCATTAGCCTACAGGTCTGGGCTGAACACACTCCAGAAGGGTCCATAGCCTAATGCTTTGTAATGGTCAAGGACGTAGTTCGTACAGGCAAGAAGCCCAGCTCCTGGTGGGCTTGGTGACACTGTGGAGCACAGTCTGGAGGCAGGACAGCACCAAGCATCACTAAGCAGAGAAGCACTAGAAGTCCCCGAGGGGATGCCTAGCAGGAGAATCCAGTCTTTCCTTTTCAAGGGAGGGGGACATAAGCTATACAGTCCCTACAATCACAGCAATTGCCAGCTGTCACAGCAGCTACTGACCTAGACCGGTGATTTGTAACCTCTAAGACAGCCTCTGAAACAAATCTCCATATCACACCTTTCATTGCCAAGGGGAGGTTGCTGCCTGTCTAGGCCTCAAGACCTTCTAGAGAATCATGTCTTCATGATCTTCCCACCACTGTGCCAGTGGCTCAGCCCTGAGCCACCAGCTTTGCTGCTCTTGGGAGCCAGGCAGTGAGTGGGAGCTGCGGCAGGGGCAACAGGGAGACAGGGAAATTGCTGTTTAGCTCCTTTCCAAATCTACCAGAGAACAGATCCACCTCTTGCTCTTACTCTCTGATTGCTGAGCTTGAGTGTCCTTTCAAGGGACATCTAGGTGATGGATTGGTCTAAGGACACCAGTTGTTTCATGCAAGGAGCGTCTGTCAGAGGTCAGGAAGAGCCCAACCCACTGTCAAAGGGACAATGGACAAATGCATATTCACATTTAATCTTCTACTTCAAGTACCATCACCACACTTCAGAGGGCAATACGTGAAGCTAGCCATATGATAAATATTCAACAGCAGACAGCCTGAAGACTAATGGGTGCATTAAAAATACTGTAATGTCTCATCTGATTAAAGAGACATGTGCTGCCTCTGACTACAGAAGCTCCACCTGTGGAGGCTCTGACAGTCAGCTGTCTCCTAAGAGCAGGGAAAAGCTCCTGTTTCTGCCTCTTCATGTTGTTCTTGTTACTGTGCTATTGGTTCTCTCCTCTTTTTACCCGAGAACCTGGGAGGTACCAGATCTGTATATGTATATTGCCAAGCGATGTGTTCCACCTAAGATCAACTTCTCAGAGATAGAGTTTGCTTATGAGATGAGGTCAGACTCTCTTTGCAGTTACACTGGGGTTGCATTGGTAAAAAAAGAGTAAAGAATTTAGCCCTCATGCAGTTACAGGTTCTCCTTTCGGGCTAAGCAGCTTCCTCCAGTGTAACTAAAACCATTTTGCCGCTCAAGTATTTTTATGAAGGCTTCTACTCCTTACACATAGCTGTTATTATTATTTTTATACACTGAAGAAGCACAGATGTGCAATCAGATATGACACAAATTCCCCTTAACCCATTCAAGCTGTGACATCCACCTCAGGGTCTTGCCCAAAACTCTCAGGCACCTGTCACACAATGTAACTCCCAAATGGAGCATTTAAATACACACTGCCGCCTTGCAATATAAAATAGGTAATTCAACAGCACAACACTATGGGAGAGAAGAACAATTTTATGTTTCTCATGGAAGTACATGTGATTGTCAACCAGATGGCAATCTAACAGTGGCCAAAAAATAGGTGTGTTCCTTACAAAGTAATGTCTTACTTTTATATGGGGATCCCAGTTTCCATGGATTGTTTCATCCATGATTTCCTGCAGTCAGAAAGCCAATGCCAGGGTCCTAACACTGATGGCATTTGGTCCTGACAAAGAAAGGGGAGGGAAATGATTCATAGTGTTTCCACCGGTGGGAGAGGGAAGGACTTTTTTAATAAGTAGAAACTCATGACAGAGTCAGAACTGTTGGCTGAACTTGGCTGCCAAAGAGCCTCAGTTGATAAAGGCCTTTGCTAATCAGCAGGAATTACTATGGAAGGTGACAAGAGGTGATGGAGACAGATGGGGCAGCCAGGAAAGCCAACACAAGCAATAATAATATTGCCCTGAAATATGGGGGATGGTGGGGAGGGTGTCCTTCTGCACTTGGATCCTGTTTTTAATGTGCATAAGCTGCAATGTTAAAGAAAATCACTGAGAAGCAATAAAGCATGGGAAATAACACGGCTTGTATAAAAGAATACCACCAGGAAGAGGAATTAGAAGTGATAAGCAGAATATGCCTTATGTGAATAATTACAAGGGGAAACCAAAGACAGGCAAGAGGCGAGGCTAGATTCCCCACCAGCAAAGAGCTCCTAACTCTGAACCTGGCTGCCTTCCACTGTCTGTCTGTAGGGGTGGCTAGTATCCTCCAGGGACAACAGCAGCAGCTGTAGAACAGCTTTGCTAGTACAGACTTTGGGAATTCAAGCACCAGGCACAGCTGGAAGAAGGAGAAAAGCCACGAAGCACGGATGCTGAAATTCAGGAGTGACAGATGGGGGCCAGGGGGTGCAAATCTCAAGCTAACAGCTCTGTTACTGTTTGTACAATGTTTTGCATAAGCCAAGAACTACTTCATGTTGCTCTATGTCCTGCTGCTATCACCCAAACAACCCATTGCTCCTGTAATCTCCTCTTCAGCTGCCCCAGCTGCAAATCTCCCACCTCTCCAAAGCAAGGCAGGAATCATGGTGCAGGAACATTACTCAGTGTTTGGTCTGGAAAGTGCTACAAAATTATCCTTTCAATTTTCTCACTGTGGGGCAGCTCTCTGTGCATTGGTCTGTATGCACTAGCAAACCTGAAGAGATCCATCACCTTGCTTAAACCAACTTTACTACCAGAGTACAGCAAAGTAAAGCATCTACACCACACAAGAGGATCCCAGCATGAGCACAAGTCCCCAGATCCCTTAAAACCGAACTTGCCAGTCTGTTGCAAAATGTTGGGAGTGTTGATGCAGTGAGTGAAGTCTTCAATTTCCGCAGTGAAATCGGTGCCTCCTTGAACTACACAGCTCAGCTTCCCCAAGGTGGAAAGTGAACTCATTTGTAATTACTGGTTGCAAGCGGTACATTAGCCTGCAAACAGCCAACTGCTTTTAATTGCAGAAAGCAGTCAGTTTGTCCGAGGGGAGAGGGAGAATGGTATTTATACCTGCAGCCCACAACACCGGCAACTGACACACCCTCACCCAGAGGAACCGACCTGATGATAATTCCGAGTCTCAGAGATGAGAAGCCAAAAGAGGGTCACGTTTTCAAAACATCCGAGAAACACTGCCTTAGGAAACAGCACAGCTTCCTTACACGGAGGATGCAGGAGCATCCCCCTCTTTGCATACAGTCTTTGCTACGCTGGGAGCAGAAGGCACAGAAAAACAGGAAAGCTTATGCAGATCCAAAGCATCACCCTTGCCTATGCATACTTCTTCCCTAAGATAAGCATCTGCACACTTACAGATCCACTGCTCCCTGCATTTTGTTGAAAGTCCTCCAAAAAGATCTGTTTCCAAATTTCTAGGACCAAGTCATCTAACACGCGGAAACATCAGGGCCTAAATAATGATCAAACTATCTAGACCCTATACCAAACTGATCAGAGAAATGTCAACCGCTATGTCTCACCGCTGAAACACTTGGTTTGCCTCCTCTATCAGCTGACGCCAGTGTCCTGCTTTCACCTAGGCAGTTAGTGGCTCCTATCCTGTAATCTCCAAATCACTAGTGGTCCACAGACAGTCTGCAGAGCTATGGTCAAGAGTAACTTTCACTCCATGGCCAGTGTAGAAATGATGTGGATCACTGTATGTTGGTCCAACGAGTTTGGGAACCAGCAGCCCCTGTTTACATTACATATTTGCTGGTGAACATGCTTCTATCATATGAGCTACTCCAGCTCCTGACCCCAGAGTGGGAAAAGGCAAGAGCCTCTCAAATGCCTTTGTGCCACCTTAACCATGAAAAATGCTCTTCCTGAAAAGCAAGACCATGCCCCTGTAGCTACACCAACTAAACTCTTCGTCTGCTCCTTCCAAAAACACATCAAGTACCACCCTGCTTACTGGAATCTGCCGAAGTCAATAGGAGTCTTTCTACTGACACTTGGTGGTATGGACCCTCAGGGAAGGACCATATGGTCCCACCTCAATCTTTTAAAGAGGAGCCTTAACGAATTGAGCCTATTAAAACACTTGCACTGTCTTACAAGCTCTTACAAGACTTGTCATTAATGCACGTGCTAATGTGACACTAAGCCCCAGGCCCGAGCTCACAGACCCTGGGCCAGCGCCAGCCTCACCAAGAGGGAGCCTTTGAGCTACACCCACTGGGGTCGAAGACCTTGCAGCAAGGTCACTGGAGAGAGACGGATTTGCACCACACCCTTGCCAAACTTCACTAGAAAAGCACAGTAACATCCTAGCCACATCCTTTGGCCTGACTGGCAATAACACTGCTTGGAAGACTCCACCCTTAAGCTGGTTGAGAACAGGAGCTGTGAATAAAATAATATTTGCACTCACACCACATAGATCAAAGTTATTATTACTAGGAGGTAGGTCACGCAATAACACGGTGCTACGACATACTTTTACAGAAACATTGCATGTAGAAATTGAGGGGTAGGGATGCGAAGGTGGCTTCACAAGGTCACAAAATGAGCACACACTAATGAAAGCAGTGTGTCAGTCCCTAGATCCCTCTGCTGATCTCATGCAGAATGAAAATACATCTGCCTTGACATCTGGGGCCAGAAAATCTTTCTGTTCAAACATTTATTCTAATCAAAAACAAATCCTCGATTTTTGCCACAAATGAGGCAAAACTCTCCCCTGTGGAAGACCTTGATTAAGTCAGCTGCCAGGTACACATGTCCCACATTACAGGAGGTGAAATTCAGCAGTCAGATTGGCAGGGACAGTGCTCCTCAGAGCAGTTGTGGTATTTGGAAGGCACCAATTAACACAGAAATTGAACAAACAAATAACGTGGCGGCAAACATAACTAGGTGTCTGTGCTTCTCAGAGGCTGGAACTCACCAGCTAAGGTTTCAGAGAGCAGTATTCAGAAACGAAATCCCCTGTGCTTTGCAAAACAGAGCACTGTTCTCTTTTTCCAAATGGAAGTGCTCTCCTGGAGTCCTCCAAGCGAAACCTCTGACTAGTTTTAAGCTGAATTTTCAGTAGACAACGACAGGCACAGAAGCAAGCCGTTGAACAACAACCAGACCAAAACCAGCCGGCCTCCGAGTCAGGAAGCTCATCTGCAGACCAGGACACCATCTCGAACCACAGGCATCATTCTCTGGTTCCAGACACATCTTTTTAGTACGTGTTACCTTTTTGTGTCGTTAAGACAATCTCTAGTAGGGATTTCCTCTTTGCCTGCTTTGATCCCTGATAAAGCTACTGTTGATTTCAAAGGCTCATGAGTGTGTGTTTTAAGGCAGGGATGGCTGATTTCTGTGTATTACAGAAGAGAGATGGGCACTTTTATTTCCAGCACACGTTGGGGGTCTGACCAGTGAAGTCACGTTTGCACCCCCCTGCACTGACTCTGAAGCCAGACCTGCACCCCTTCCCCTACCTCCTCTGAGCTTGCACTGCAATAACCCAGCTGGGACATGCAGCCTGCCCACATCACCTGACAAAACGGCCTTTGGGTCAGGTCTGTGGCCAGGCTGCCCAGCAGCACCTCCTCTTTAACTCTTGACCATGAAGCCACCCCTATTGCCCCTTCCTAGCCGATGGGTGCACGGCTAACCCACTCCTTTGGTAGGCAGCGGACAGGGTGATCCATGTGAGCACACGTAGCCGGCACCAACACGAGCCAGCGTCCGGTCACTCAGCCTCCCAGGGACAGCAAAGCACATTCAGATCACTCTACATTAGCTGCAAGACTAAGAGCACTCACACCAGCAGTTACCACAGCTCAGCTGATGCACAGGAACAGGGAAATGATTTTATAATTACTTATCAGATAACCAGCCTCCTTCACACCCAGCTCCTCCGTGTGTGAGCACTTCAGCCGCTTCCAGCTCAGGCCACTTAATCCAAACCATGCTCACATGCGACTTGGCACCAGCAGTGCCTGCTGACGCCAGAAGACAGCTGAGGACAATCTCCCTGAACAATTCCTCTCGGCTCCTCCACATGCAACTAAATGCAGCATTAAGGGCGCGAGGGCACCCCAGAGGACAGAGCTGCTGCTCTGGAGCTCAGGGTGGAGGGTGCTGAGCATCCCCAGCTTTGCAGGGCCACCTTCTCCTGGGTTCAGCAAGGTGCCTATGTCCGATCAAAGCGGGAAATGGCACTGTCAGATGTCAACAGCTTCGCCCACTGCAGAATAAAAAGCCTCTTTCAGGGATTAATGCTCTAAGCAATTAGTCGCCCCATGAAAGGAAAAGTGCCTTCAGCCAAGGTGACAGCAGGACCCTAGGACTATGCACGCTTTTGTTTTCCTTTCATGGTTAATATGGCCTTTTCATTTCCCAGGGAGAAGGAAAAAAGGTGGACTGGAAACTAATGTTTTGTTATTTTTTATTTTTAATAAGGATCGCTGTGCCAGCAGCATAAAAACATGAAAATAACCCCAACTTTATTGCTAAATTAAAGAAAAAACAGTAACATGAATAGGCACAGAAATCTGAATTAGGAATGTGAGCTGATAATTACCCTTTCGGGCCCTGATTAATGGCATTTGAAGCCACGGAGACACTGAGCAGCCAAACGGGACTGACTGCTAACAAAATCCACACCACCAAACAAACTGGTCTTTCTCTCCCTGTGCCACCACACAGGAATGGCAGCTCCCCAAATGCTGTTTGCCTTTGTGTCCTGGTGTGCAGTGCTACGCAGGGCCGGCCAGAGGTACAAAGTCCCACTATTGGGTACCTCAGATAACCCCTCTGAGGTGGTCCAGCCTGCAGACCTGTGGTCTCCAACTAGAAGGTCAAGAATGGACAGATGCCATCTCCTCCAGTGCAGCTTCACTGGTAGTTGTAACACACTAAAAAGGAACAGAAGATTTAGCCCACTTTGTTGCAGTGATGTGAGAGTGTTGTATTTGGTTCAAAGATCTCTGTAGTCCAGCTCCCTGTCTACAAGACTGGCCAGTAAAAGATACGCAAGAAATTCAAGAACAGGACGCATGTAATGGGATCCTTCTCCTGATAGACACTCCCCATTCCTGCACACCAGTGGTTAGCCTTTTTCGGAATTAGAAAACAATTTCTAGCAACCAACGTTGGCTCCATCCTACAGAAACTGCTCTAGTACATTTTTGAACCCACAGATATTGTGGTCCCTATAGAGTCCTCTGGAAATGAATTTCATAATTTAATCACACGGTATGTGATTACATACTTCCTTTTGTTCACTTTAAGCTTGCTTTCCAAATTTCACAGGCTGCACATGGTTTTTGCATTCTGAGAAATAAAAATAATCACGTCCTCCACATCCTCTCAAATTCTTCGTGATCTCACAAACTTCTACTCTATCCCAACCACCACCTTTGTTCCAGACTGAAGACTTTTAGTCTATTTATTCCTCTCATACAGAAGCCAATTCACCTCTGTAATCACCTCTATCATGCTTCTCAGCACCTTACTTTATTATATACCCTTTCTGAAAGGCAATGACCAGACCTGCACATGGTATTCACAACATGGGGAAATCATGGATTTCCGCAGCTGAAGCTCTGGGTTTTGTTCCCCATTCTTTGCCTAATTCCTTCTAACGCCATGTTTGGCTTTCTGACTGCTGCGCTGCAGTTTTCATGGAAACATCCTCAGAACTACTGAAATCTCCTTCCTAGATTGCAGCGGTCCTTTTTTCCCCCTCCACAGCACTGCTTTTTGCTTACCAACACTGAATTGCCTTTTTACCATCAATATCATGAGATCCTCCTCCAACTTTTTGCAGTCCACTCCAAATTTGAGTATCCTAAGTAAATTTTGTGATCAGCTAAGTTAGTTATATCACTGACACCCTCTTTTGCAGATCCTGGGTTGAACAGCACAAGATTCTAGAACAGATCCTTCAAGAATCCTTGCTGATAAAACTACGTTTCTTTTGGGATATAAAATTCTTAAGCCTTCATCTAGAGAGGATGCATTGCTTTAAACTGTGGGTATATTTTTCACCTATCGGCTTTCAATCCCCTATTTTAAAAACTTTCCTGGAACATTTTTCATTTCAAACATCAGAAACCAAGGATTATTGTTAATGTCCACAAATGCCAAAGCATCCATCCTTAAATGAAGGCTCCAATCTGGCAGAAAATAAGCTTACAGCCTATGTCAGTCATACATCAAATAACAAGAAAGGCTGTTAATATAATTATCTTCTTATTGCTATTTTGGGAGGCACAGTAGGTTTTGATGGAGCTTGTAGTAATAGGATCTTTTATGCCATAATTTACGAGCACGTCTGTCTTGAACAATTTTCCACATGGGAAATTAATCACATTCTGCCTAATGGGAGGAAAAATATCCCTTTGCAGTTTGAATTGGATTTGCCATGGTCAATTGGACGTGGGCTTCTTCTTTATCCCTACTCATAATCTGAGGTGTAGTGTTGCCGTCCAAAATTCACTGTGTTAGACTCCAAAGATGGAGATATTTCACTGACGGGTGATACTTTTATACAATACCCACAATGAAATAAGTCAAATATACCAGCATGGCACAGTCACAAAATTGGATTGTGGCATATGTCAGGTATTGTAGATAATTATTACAGAAAGCACCTCCCAGTAAATTTCAACTGCAGCTTCTGTATAGTCCAGTAACTTTGGTGTTACTTCTGTGAAAAAGAAATACTCAGACCAGATTTAGGAAGCAGGCAACACATATCTCCCCACCAGTGGACCTACACAGATCACCTGGAGCCAGGCCAGGATGAAACGGTTGATCTGGCTTTGCTCAGCACTGCACTTGGCAACGCAGCTCAAGCCACCATTTCGTGGACTCACGTTCTGATTTGAAGGTGTGAAACAAGTTCCTGGGTTGCACAACTACCTAGAACATTCACGGTCCTCCCTCTGATGTGTACCTGTATCTCAGTGGTACAACAGGAGTGAATTTATCTAAGGCAAGGGCTTGCATACTTGAAATCACAACATAAGCAGCTCCACTTGGTACAGGAGTACAAGACCTCTCATCAGAGCCACTGCCCATCCAGAGACGCACCACTGGGCATGACGTCCTCGGAGATGTGACTGGATGCTGAAGGTCACTAAACACTGGGGCCATGCTGCAGTTCTGAATGACACAGGACAAGGTATCAATGACAGCTCAAGGACTCACAGGTCTCATTCAGGTGTACAACACAGACGTTTATTCCTGCAGGCAAACTCCTGCAAGAGACCACAAGGAATTGAATTGAAGGTTCCCCATGTGCCAGGCTAATGACTCATCTGGAGGCTGGCTGTTCTTTATATCTCCACAGGCACTCAAAAATGAACTGTCCAGAAATTGGGGCTGGCCTTCCCTAAGGTTTTTACTGAGATAAGTTGCCAAATTTCAGTTCAGGTTCAGATTTTAATCCCTTCCTCTCTCGTCACCAAATACCCAATGTGCAGAGTGAAATGTCCTGGTGCTGATTCATCTCCATTGCATATCTCAGAGACACACTTCTGCTTGAAAAATCCCAATTTTGTTTTTGGTTCCAGTGGAAAAGGGGAAAGAAAGAGAGACTCAGAAAGGGTGAGGGAAAACAAACCAGAAAACTAACACTTCAGCTGGCACCTGAGATAAAGAAGGTGTTTCCAGGTAGCAGGAGAGGAAGCCAAAAAGATCCGCGTCTCTGGGATCCCTTGACTTTGCCATTAAGAAGCAGAACACAAAGTTACCCAATGTTTCTTTAAGGCTGAAAGACTAAAGGAAAACAGGATGGCTTAAAGTAAAAAGGAGTAATCGTATGACTGGAAACTATGAGTGCCCCTAGCCAAGCACCCAAAGGAACTGAGTAATGTTCATTAGTCAGTGACTTTATTGGTACTTGGGACTTTCGACTGCTGAGCAAGATTTAGACCAAAAAGATATTTTGGGGCATGCTACTCTATTTATGTTTGGACGGAATTCAGCCTCACCCCGCATAATATTTTTCCATGCTGGTTTGAGCAGAACGAGCCCTCACTTTTTCCCTGGGCAGGCTAAGAGTGGGTCCTTTCTCGGGATCAGCACAGTGGAAATGTCACTTTGCAACCAGCAGTGTGAGGGCAGAAGGAGAAGGCTGGAGAGGAGCAGTCCTTCTGCAAGGAACCTGAAGATATTTTCCAAAATATTTATTCCCAGAGCAGAAACCCACCGTCCCAGACACTGTACAAACACAACACAGTCCCTGAGATTAATTTGCTCACAATCAAAATGCTCAGCTCCACTGTGGCTTTTGAACAAGTTAACACATAGCAGAGAGGTGCTGAGCACCTGAATTAACACTGGGCACTTGTGCAAAACAAACCCCAGGTCATGCCTCAAAACTATCCAATTGCAAGAAATACGCAACATTAAAGGCTTCCTGTTCAGCAGCTTGGTGATGCTGCACTTGCCACAGCAATGTTGGGTAAGATTCAACCACTGGCAAGGTCCTGTGTATGAAGGGATTGGGATGGGGAGAGAAGGGAAGTGGGACCATTGGAGCGCAGAAGAGAAATTCCTCAGGCACCCAACAGCCCACACCATGCAGCAGAGCCTTCCACTGCACTCATTTGCAAGATGCACAAGAGAGTATTATTACCTGCTGTATTACATAAAACAATGTTGTTGCAAATGGATTTGAAAGATTGGGCTTTTTCCTTATGGGATGGGATGGGATGGGATGGGAAGGGAAGGGAAGGGAAGGGAAGGGAGAAGGCAGAAGAGAGAAAAGGGAGAAGAGAGAAGAGAACAAGGGGGAAATAAAAAGTATTTCTTGTAACTGCTACAGTGATTGGTCTGTGACATGAGACCCTCTGAATGGAATATTTATATGCATACACTTCAAAGAGCACATTCAACCGAGGGACTGGTGTTGTGGTGACAAGATTTATACTGATACCACTTACAAATCAGAGGGGTGTTGTCCAGAAATCATGAGGTTTGGATTAAAAACCTGGAGTAGTTTAGGAGAACATCAGATCTTGAGAAGTTTCTACTACTGGGTAGACTAAAATTCTTCCTTTTGAGGCTGAGATCTTACAACCACAAACTACTGACCTTTCATGTCCAATTGCTACACACTCTCAATTAATCTTCACAATCTTTTCACAGTATGGCTCTGAATAACCAAATCACAGAACTACAGCACTGGAAGGGAGCTCAAGAGACCAGGAAATCCATTGCCCTGATTCATGGCACAATCAACTCTACCTATGGCACTACTGAAGAAGTCTGTTTAACCTGTAGTTACAGACCTCCAGAGATGGAGACTCCTCACCTCCTCAGGCAGTCCAAAACCAAAATCACCTCTTCAATGCACTACAACAAATAAGGAGGATGCACATTCAGTATATTTCGGACATGAAGAAAAGTTTAGGTCTGATTCACCACTGTGTTTCCCCCTTTCCTGGTCTAAGTCCATGGTTTCAGTAAATCTACCTTAGCACACACTCAAGTAATGACCAGTTCCAATGACTTTGCTCTCCAAGGTGAACCTGATATGATGAGGATGGGACACAGTGAGAAGACAAGACCAACAAGGGGCAAAGGACTATGTGCAGTGAGCCCGATCATTTGTTAAAGACCTTATCCAGAGTGCAGGGGAATTAAAATGACTTCTTCCATTCACTCGGTGATACTGTGTCAAACCTTAGCTTACACACACACATCTTGAGCATTTCTAAGTATGCACTTTCCAGTCTTCTTATTTTCCCTTCTCTGAAAGGAGAGCCATCTGAATCCCAAGCAGATCCTTAAATCACTCTGAGTCAATACACAAATCTTGTTTCAAGTACCTTCTTTTTCATGTTATTTACCCAGAAAAAGTACCAGATGAGTCTTTTTCACAGGTGTTTCTTTTGGTTGTTGGGGTTTTTTTTAATTTTTCTTTGGATGACACTGTTTTCCACATTGTTTATTTTAACTTGCATTTTATTAATTTTGTTCATGTGTCAAGAAGGCAAGACAGGTGCATTTCAGATATTGTATTGGAGTTTAATTAAATAACTATTACTTGAAAAAGAGGGCACTGAAATGACCTTTTTGAAAATATTCACAAAACAAAGACCCTAACTTATTTCTGATATTTTTGAAGGCATACAGAACATTTCATTTTTAATGACAAGCAGATCAGTCCCCTGCAGTCAACTCTTCAGACAGCTCAGCTGCCTGGGAATGATTCAGGAGGGTCACATCTGAGTCAGCTCAACAAGTCAGGTTGCTTTAGATCATCTTATAACCCCCAGGAAATATGCATTAGTAACAAACCACAGAATAAACCCAGAGCCCCCGAGGAACTCCAGCCATCACAAATGGTGAAAAGAAAAATTCTTTCTTGGCCCTTTCTAGGCACTGCAATAGGGAAACGCTGCAGAAAGGGAAGCCCACACTTCCAAATGAAAAAGCCATTAATGAGAGCAGAGTCTGGCCCTGGAACTAGCACGATTAGAACCAAACTGAGCGACATCGAGGCGATGTCTCATTGCTATAAGTGAGAACCCAGCCCAGCTACGCCACAAGATTAGAAACATATGCAGCATCAGTGAGCCTCTGGGGGACAGCAAACTGTTTCAGGCTATAGATGACAGAAGAAAAAGAGGAGCTTGTGGGGGACAGTCCCTTCATCGTGTGCTGGCATTGATATGGACCCAAAGGACTTCAGAAAGGGACACAAACACCCGTGCTGGCTACTCTGCAGCGCCACAAGGACCTACATGTGGCTCACAGGGCTGAGGAAGCCAAGAGAAGCCGCATCCTTGTGCCAGAAACAAGTAATGTGCAAGAAGGACAGAAGCAAGACAGCAGTTAACAAGACTGAAGAGGATTATCCCCTCTCCCCAAGGACCCACGAGTAAATACAGGTTTTCCTGCAAGCATACTGATGCTCTTGACACTCAGGGTAATAGCTTTCCTTCCATTGTATTAAAATAGCTAACCAATTTGAAACAGAAGTCAAATTTCCAAACACACACACAAACACACACCAGGAACACACTGACACTTTAGAAAACAGGAGCTGGGGTCAGATGACACTTGGGCTCTTCTGAAAATTTCCTGCTGGAGCCTTTTGCGCTGTAAAACTACCCTGAAATAATTCAAACACTCCAGGCGGAAAAGCCAGCTGCTTCCCTAGGTCAGCCTGAGACCTGCTCTTGAGATCCTTCACTTGCTCACCCAAAACCAATCACATTCTTGAGAAGGAGGCTTTTACTGCCTTCCCCAAGATCCAGAAAAAGCCCAGTTTGTGATCCCCATATGCCAATAGGAGGTTCCTACACCCTGTCTGCACCAGCCTCTGTTTGCATGAGGCTGTGTTTTATGAGCCCGAGAGCACTGCTTTGAAGAAGGACAAAATGGGAGTGAGAGACTGTAAATCGCCTGGGAAGAGCAGTACTTCGCTCTCCCTGATGCTCTCAGCCCTACACCCACGCTCTTTCAGTGTGGTACCAACGTCAAGAGAAACTGTGCCTTGGGCAGCCTAATCTGAACCAGACTCCTGTGGCAAACAGCCAGGCACTGCCAGGAGGAGACCGGGCTCCCACCACCTCCCTCCCTCCCGCCGTACTGCAAAAGCCACAGATCACCCCACGTCGCCCCAACCACCACCCTCCTGTCCTCCAAGGATGCAGCGGTGAACCGTCTGCTCTTAGTTATGCTATTGCATATGGCCAGCAGTCAAGAAACAGTTTTTCCTTTGCAAAGAAATCACTTCACCATAATGTAGTAATTTTACTCCCCGGTAATTAAAAAGCTTAAGCTCCAACTCACACTTCCAAACATTTGCTCAGAAGGGAGGAAAACTAACAAAAACATTCATAGCCATCACCAGAACCACCCCTGTGAAAGGCCTAATTCCCTATATTGCTTTAATTAAAAGCGGATGAATAGCAGTCTCCCAGCCTAGAAACCTTTAAGAGAAATAAAGTCAATCTATCGGCTTATGAAAATAGGAGGAGGGAAACAAACACAAGAATCCTGCCAGTTAGGGCTTACCAGAGGATTATAACATCTGGACTTTCAAGGAGAAGTGAACCAGGGAATGGACAGTATGGAGAGGACACAACCACCTCTCAGAGAGACCATCACGCACGGGGAGCTGGCGATGGGTGAAGAGGAGCAGAAAGCCCCACAGAGACACAACACCCTTGCCTGCACGTTTTTGTCTTCACGGCTTCCTGGAGGAACACTCCTATCTGGTGACACCGCAGAACAAAGGATGTGGTTTAATTGCAAAGAAAAAAGAAGGGGGGGGGGGGCTGGGAGAAAAAATCCTAACAGATGATGAGTATAGCTGACCTCCAGTGAAACAGAGAACAACTTGGTGAGGAATAATCTAATCCATAAGAGCAAAGTATTTATCATCACTGTTACAGCAAGAGACCACCCTGCTCCAGAGGACATCTGCAAACAGATGTGAACACGGAGGCTTTAAGCACGGCAATAAAGGCACCAGTTGGGCATGGGTAAATACAGGAGGACTTTAATGCTGCAGTATTTGTCTGCTACACAATGTTTTATGGATTTATTCTTTTAACGCCACGGGGAGATATGGCAATTCTAGTTTGTTTCTCTTTTTTCCCCAATAAAAGAAGTGCAGGGAGTTCGGGGGTATATTTGGACCCTCTATACCCCACCTGAGTGCTCAGATCTTCTGCTTCCTATTTCTAAAGCACCTCTGGCAGTGTGGAAAACTAGGGACAAGTCTTGGGAAGATTTAATGACTAAACATGGGCTTAACTAATGATTTCCAAGATCGCACCCTATGGTTGGGGGACCAAAATAAATTGAAACCGAGCTCCCTAAGTGGGCTCCAGCCCCCTGCCAGCCCCCCTCACCTGTTCCCACGTGCCCAGGGTAAGCCCACACATGGTGGCGGGTGCGAGATGTCATCTCCAGGGCTTCCCAAGAGCAGTATCGACACAGGCCCAGCATGCATGCACAGAATGAACCAAACTCAACTGTTTTTCCACTCGGGCCAGAGAAAATTAAAACCTTGTGAAAGTCGCTTTGTCTTAGAAAGAAAGCAAATTTACTTTGCTTAGCTTTATTACATCTTAGCCTTCTTATCAGTTTGATTTCATTCTTAAGTCATTTTAAACCCTAGTGTCATATAATCTGGCAGCTACAGTGATGGGCTTTATACAGAAAAACATAGGGAAAGGGTTTTCAAAAGCACTCAGACCCACTGTGACTGCTCCTGCTGAAGTCAACAGTAAATCCAATGATACCACCGGGAGCAGAGGTCAAGGCTGAGTAGGCTTGACGCTACAGAAACTTACGGGTGGGATTTTCAATCTCTTCAGAAACGATTACTAATAACAAAGTATATTAAAAATAAAGAGCTAAGTTTTGACCCTGAAAATATTTACATATGTGCCTAGCTCACAGCTTGTAAGTAATTATGGGGGGCCTGATTTCTCTCACTTTCTCTAATGTAAGCCAGGAATAAGGGCCCAGATGCGTGTGGAAAACCTTGGCTCACAGGGAGGGTCAACTACAGCGATTTTGGTGGAATTACTCATGCTCTGCAGAGCTTTTGAGCACAGGCATGCACACAGCAAGGCTCCTTAGAAACACCAGCATCTTCCTAAACCCACAGCCACACTGACATGTAAATACACCAAATGGGAGATGGGATTTTTCTGGCTGCGATAGTGCTGGATATCTGCAGAAACAGCATTAAAGTCCACTCACTTCTAATAGACCATAATAAAACTTGGATCAGAAAATGAGGGCTAGTTAAGGAAAAATGGGGGCAGGTTTGGGGGGGAAGTTTTATTATTTATATGGATCTGACACTGTGACATGAATTAACCTAACTTCAAAGGATGAAACATCATTATTACAAAGCATTGCATTGACTATAACTATTTCCAGGCTATTATGCAAACCCAACTGAAATAATATTATGGGTACAGGATTATTCTAGTTCCCTATTAATGCCAAGAGGAAGAGGGATGTGACTTATTTTCTCATCCTGACAAATCATCTCAAGATGCTGCTGAATCAGAGGTGCTTGCAGCTTAAGAGGAAGTAAGTAAAAATGTTCAGCTTTTATTACTAAGTTTGAGGATTGATTAACAAGAATGTAAAACTAAACCTCAATTAAATCCCCTCATTGTTCATGATATAAACCCTTAGATTGTGTAGTTACTCTGGAATGGAGAAAGAAAAGAACTAGAGAAGGTCACCTCCCCAGCTATTAATTTCCAGGCAGCTTCAGTCCCAGGTTCCGGCACAATACAGCAGTCTTCACTGCGAACGTTTCAGGGGAAATGCTTTACTTGCATAAAGGCTGCAACTGTTCCCACTGCACTGAAGCCATAAAACTATTGCAATTGAACCAAAACTTGATAACAGCTTAATGGCATAAAGCAATATTTGGACTAAATTGAACCTGATCATATCACTCTAAAGTTCTTTTCCAAGTTAAAGGGCTTTTATTTATAGTCTGTACTTACACCCAAGAGACTTTGACATATTTTAACTAACCTGCCTTCCTTGTCTTCTTAACCTTGGTCCCTTTCCAAGAAAAAACATGTCACCTGACCACGGATGGGGTTTGATTTCCAGCAGCAGAATTAACGCACAACACAAATCCCTTGTGTTTATTCACTGAGTGATGGTGCATGTCCTGGGGAGTGAGCTTAGCCAATATTTCCTTGATGAAAGGGGTGGAGGGGAACAGGCTGGAGGTGCGTCTGTTACCACATCAACCACTTGCATGAAACAAATCTCTGAATCCCACCTATTCTAACTCTTCTGGTTTCATGGACACCACCAGGAGAGCAGAATACGCTGAGACTCACCAGTGGATCAGTGTCACTATTACTGGGACTCACTGAATCTCCTTACATACAGGTCACCCCATGTTGACACAACTGTTGCAGACTGCCATACTGCAGAAACATGGCTTAGACAGTACAAACCTGGCTACAAGCAAAGACTGACTGGACCTCAGGCAAAGCACACCGCAGCCTTCCTTCCACCCGCTGCGTACACACTGGAGGGAATTTGGAGCCGCCCCGGCAGTCAGATACTGTGTCAAATGTACACAGCATCTGCATGGCACTGCACCAGCCACCCCAGCTGAGGAGGGCTAATGAAAGGACAACTGAGCAGCATTTATAGACCAGAGCGCGTCAATTCACCCTCTCTTTGACAGGGCTGGAAAAAATAACATTTTTGTCTAGGGTGAGGAAAAGAAATTGAAAACTAGGATTATATCAGGTTGAACAATGTCATGCTCAAAAGAAAATCTTTTCCCCATCTCTGAGGGTCTTTTTCAATCAGGTCTAGCAAGCGCCTCCTCTGCACACAACATGGCTCATGTCCACTCCAGACCTGGCTGGCTGCAGGCATGTGACGTGCTGGTGGCATCACACAAGATCCCGCAGTCCCCAGATCCTGGACCCCTCATCTGCCTGCAGCAGCACTACCCTGAAAGCTTCGTGCCTTCATTTCCCCAACCCCCTTCCCAAGGCCGCTCTCTGGGAAGGAGCAGGTATATACCTCACTAGCTTGGCTACCTCACTAGCTTGGCTTTGCTAGAGCAAGCCCAAGGGCCAGGAAGAGAGGCCCCGGCAGGTGGTTCAAGCAAGCTCTCGGTGGTCCAGCAGCACATCCCTGGCTGTCGGACGCAGCAGGGAGCAGGGGGGTCAAGCAAGGCAGTAGCACGCTCCAGCAGAGCAGCTTTTGCTTGGCGGACAGCATGCCCCTTCCAGCTGCGGGCAACCCACTGGTGGCCCTCCCGTCCCCTGTCACCACGTACCGGAGCCAGCAGCAAGCAACCCCTTCTTCTCCCAACCCCTGGGAGAAGCGGGTGGCTGGGACATTGTGCAAAAGTAAATATTTACGTAGCCGGGGCCTTCCTTCCCCTGCCCTGTATTTTCTCCCTCTTCTTAAAATGTCACAGATCAGCTGTTTTCATAATTGTGCAGGAAATGAATTCCCTGCTGGCTGGCAGCTTAACACCCGCGTGTGCTGGGTCTACTGTGGCTGCACTGCTCATCTCTGCTGCCGGCTCCTGCATCCATCTGGGATCTTCAGAAGATGGATTTGGCCAGAGGGGAGACAGGACAGTCAGGAACGTACGCACAGAGCTCCATGACTACAGTAGTCTCTCTCGTAGCTGCAGATTAGGGGAACCCCTATCCTCTGGTCCACAGGTCAGATCAGGATCCCGGGAGACCCGACACTCTGTTTATGCCACTTCAGAGCAAACATCCAAACCAGACTAACACAGCTTCCTGCCTGCACGCAGCGGTGAGTGCACTCAGGAAATTCAGGCGTATTTCAAGCTTGCGACTTTTTCTTTGTTCTTCGGACAAAGCCTCGTTCACTGGAGATGTTACTAAAAGGATTATTATCTATAGGAGACTTCTCTTCCCAAGAGGAAATCTGCTAAACACACAATTCTGCATTTGCTCTGTTTTGTAGGAGCCAGGATTAAGATAGGAATATTTTCCCTTCTGCTCTCCGCATCTAATGATTTAAATAGACCAGTGCTGACGACACTGCCTAGTGGGAATAGGCACAAATGCCTTTACCCTGTACTCTGGTCTGATGGTTTTACTGCTTGCCTGAGAGGGTACCAAGTTATCCTCCATTTGGTGGAAAGAGTTGGAAGAAGAGTTGGAAGAATTTGGTGGGAATCACATCTAACGGTGCACTCACTCAGCAAAAAAGTGAAGTCTGCCCACCAGCCCAAACACCTCCAATAAAACCCCATCAAAGGCCAAACCAAACTGCAAATGTTTTGCTTATTCCGGGTCAGCCCTGTGCTGTTCAGAGCCCTGAATATAAGAAGGAACCTGCAAGTCTGAACTTGCCAATGCTTAGGATGTAAAAGCAGAAGGAATGTAATTTTCTGCTCTTTATTTAGAGGTGGCAAAACCCTGATAGAAAATTACATGGTGAAAGTGCTTAACTTCAGACCCAAGGAAATTTGAGAGCAAACATTAATTACCTCCATCCTGAGTACAAGCCTGGGGCCTGTATTAGCACCTCTCTGAATGGGAGAAGCTCAAGAGGATTGAATTTCCCACTTCTAGGACTTAGTTTCTTTTCCTCATCTACCTACCCTTGGTTTCCTCTTTCTAATTCCCATGTTATTTCCTTCTCTCCACCCCAGCTCTCCCATTAAACAGGACTACAACTCCCCCCCCCAAAAAAAAAATCACAGGGGGGCAGACACTGCCATAGATTATTTCATTACAGTGGAAATAGATTCAGTTTGGCAAATCCCTGCCCACAGTCTCCCCTCACTGTGTTCCTGAGTATAAAGATCCCCTTATGAGTAAGGACAAATATGTTCACAAGAGCCTGAAAATAGCTGCATTGTGGAGCAGGGAGGTCTGCAAACACACCACACTTAAGAACATCAGCACCCAAAAAGCTTAATAGATAAAGAAAATAAAGTAGGAGAAATTACTTGCGATCAAGCAGCAAATTCCCAGGTTCATTATTTCCAATCCACAGGAAAAAGAAAAAAAAATCACAACTTATTTTAAGCATGTGAGTATATAAATAAATCAGCTGGCCCAGCCAAAAGGCAAAGTGGACTGAAAACAGACTCAAACAGAGGTCTAGACTATTACTTAGTTGTGAATCTCAGCTGAGCTCTGCTCTCCTCTATTGCCCAGGCAGCTTAAGTAAGTCTGAATACAACAGAGACAACATCAGGCAGAGAAGTAACATCCAGAGGGAATATCTAGAGCCTGTGGGGCTGCAAAGCCATCCGAGTCCCTGGCAAGCTTGACTCCCGTGTTAAAAAACACTTTCATTATATGGGCCATTTGTTGATGGATTGTGGGAAAAAGTCAGATTTCAACCCAGAAAGGAAGACAAGCAAACCCTTATATAAAGCCACCCTCTCACCAGCCTGTGGGTTGAATGCAGAATGCTCTCAGACTTGCTACATACCACCCACTTTAGATTACAGACTTGCAGAGTTATTTTTAAAAAGTAATTATAGTAGTAGAGGGCACACTCATCTGGAACGGCTGCCTGAGGAAACAACGAGCCCGATGCAGTTCAAACTGCTTTTCAAGTCTATAATCGTGTTTATTTATTGCCTTTAAAAACAAGAATCAAAATCCAACTAATTTCTGAGTAAAAATGTCGATGTATTTCCCCAAGGAGTCCAAGCAGCTATACTGCACTGAAAACCTGTGCTGGCCTTTTTGGTCTAGCATCCAGTGCTGAAAAAAAAAAAAAATAATCCCCATTAGCTCTGGCTTCAAGCAAACGCAAACCAAAACCCCTTTCCATTCTTTGTTTTCCCTTGAAATCGTGGCTTGATCATTACAAAACTCTCATCAGGAGACTCAAATGGTCTAATGAGAGGCAGATCATGTTCTGCATACGCTGATTTCTGCCCAGAGGTGGTTTCTGGTTGAGCAAAATATCAGCTCTTAACCTGTTTGAGAGGAGCAGGTACAAGCCCCAGTAGAATATCCTGTAGGTTTTTCCTATTCCAGCCCCTCGTTTCAGCTGCCAGCCAGCCGATTTTGGATCTGTACGCTGAGAAAGGACTCAGACGAGACTGAAAGAGAGGGAAGAGGACCAGGTACTTGGGCGGATGCCAGCATTGTTATTTTTTTTCCCTTTTTCTTCCTTTTGTAATTAAATCAGGCCTTTGGCTCATGCCGTATTAATGCTTGAAGACCTCCAGAAGGCCTGACGATGCCTGTGAAAGAGGCTCAGCATGCAAAGCCAGAAGCCCCCCCGCGCTCCATTACGTGGGGCTCCTTACAGCCCCTTCCTCAGCGGGCAGCTCTGAAAGACGGCGGTCGCTGGTGGCTGCCTTTTCCGCAGCTTCTTCAATAGGAAGCAGCCTAAGGGCATCCTATGACCTCACACTTCACGACTTCGTCTTTCAACCAGAAAAGACTTAAACCCTAAAAATATCTCCACAGAGCACATAGAAAATAATACGCCTGCCTGCCCCCCTCGAAATCATCAATCCTCCCACCGCCCGGCCGAGGAACAGCCGCTTCCTCCCGGCAGCCCCTGCTTTCCCTTCAAGCCCGGAGCCGACAGGAAATCCATTCTCCTCTTGTGAGAGACAGGAGATGGATTTTCCGCAATAGGTCTCCTAGCAAGGCAGAAAATAGAAAGAAACAATAGAAACTGCTTTCTCAAACAATAGGAGCTGCTGAAGAGCAGCTCACCAGAAGCTCGGCATCACCCAAGTCTTAAATAAGCTGGAGTGGAAGCAAGCCAAGGACCTGTTAGTTGTCTTGCTAACACACTACCCTGGCCCAAATATAAGTTCATTTTAAATCTGGAGGCACTCTCCCCTTTCAAAGAACAGGCAGGAAAACTGAAAATATGTATATTAAAAGGAAATTACATTGCATTATGGAGTGGCCCCCAAAAAGCTCTCCAGAGCTGTTCAAGCGCTCATCATCCCATGCCGCAGTGTCATGGTTCACCTCCCCACTCCCCGGCAGCTCCTCTGAGGTGAGGACAGGGGACTGCGATGCTGATTTACTGCAGGTGGGTGGAAGGGGATGGGGGGGAAGAGCCCCTCTTTCTCCATCTGAGAAAGTTTGCTGTCTCATATTCAGGAAAGCACAGCAGAATATCTTGGTTATTTGTGTTACACAGATAAGACTTGGCAAACGAGACATCTGAGACTCTTCTCTGTGCGTGTGTGCCTATCATGCCTGCAAGACTACCCCTGCATATTAAAGGAACACTATTTAGGATAACTTAATTCATATTTTAATTTAAAAAGTAAGATATGACTGAGTCTAAGATAAAGAGAATTTTATCTGATCTCTTTTTTTTTTTTTTTTTTTAACCTTTAAGCTACTTTTTGCCTGGCTCTGAACTGCTGCAACAATGTTCATTTCTGTGTAGGTCAGGAATTCAAAATGACTCCAAAGAAAAGTTTAAATCACTTACTAACACCTCGTTGCCCTGGCTCAGAGCGCTGCAGGAGAGGTTAATCAAAAATGGAAAACAAGTCTGAAATTAAACATATTTTTGCACATAAATCCAGCTAAGAATTAGGACAGGGAATGCATTTCTTTTTAAATGCCTGGCTAGCAACCAGGCATTTAAAAGGAGAAGATAGCCTACAATAAGAATATCTCTGAGATTTCTAAGGGTCCTCCTCAGCCAGCGTGCTCCTTATAGTCACCGTGCCCCCTGGCTCCCAAGGTGGGCAGAATAAACGTTGAAAATGCCTTGCACGCACTGACCACCGCTGAAATGCAGCACCTTTGACAAAATTACACACGGCCACATCCTAATTTTGCTGATCCTAGTCTCAATTTACACAGGCGGAACGTGAACCGCTGGATCCGAGGGTCACCACAGTGCTGGTTGTTAGGATGAGCCCGTCATCTCTGCCCCAGCACAAGAATAACCGCCCAAGATCTCTGAACAAAACGCTGTTTCTTCTCCAGCCCGGAGCAAAACAAAAGGAGCAAAGCTGGAACATACACAACCGAAAGGAAAAAGAGCTGCTCTCGTCACCATGGATGAAATCCTGCTGTTGCAAACCTGCTCGAGCCTTTCACCATGGATGAAATCCTGCTGTTGCAAACCTGCTCGAGCCTTTCACCATGGATGAAATCCTGCTGTTGCAAACCTGCTCGAGCCTTTCTCCTCAGCCTCCTCTTCCCCAAAGACAGCACTGGAAAGGGGAGGGGAAAAAAACCCACCACCCCAACACACCGAACTGAAACCGAAAAGCAGACATATCCACCTGGGATGCAGTTCATCAGCAGATCTCCTTCCCCGCTGCAGCCTGCGAGCAGCAGAAACAGAGGCAAGGAAGGTCCTGGCCGGCGCTGGCGAGAGGTTATTCCCCATCCTCCCGCATTGTGCGAAATGGGGACGCTCCCGCCCGCCGCCAGTGCTCCCCGCCTGCTGGCACCCCTCGCCAGCCCCAGGTATCTGGGCGGTGCTGGGATGGCCTCCCGCGCCCTCTACGACCGCACCTCTCCCTTCCCGCAGCCCTCCTGACTCACCCATGGGACTAGGCTTGGCTGGGGATCACACCCCCAGCTCCTGCTTTGCTGGGGGAACAGCCCCCAGCAAACCTCGGGCCAGGGGAGGAGGAGAGGCTGGGGCTTCTCTGGGGAACCGGGAGCCTTGCCCAGAGAACAAGCAGTTGGGAGAAGCCCTCCCGGCATGGACCAGCTCACCCCACTCCCCACCCACCGTCGCTGGCACGAGCCGTGTGCCGCAGCTCAGGAGCAAAAAACGGGGCCAAACCTGCACTACCTGCAGGGATCCTCCTGCCGCCCTATATTTGCCGCCTGTCCTTAAAACGCCTCAGCAGGCGCACCGCGCGTTCCTGCTGCCTCGGGGCCGAGGAAGGAGAAATCCCCAGAGACCCCTTTGAGATGGTGCCAGGGCATTTGTCTTCTCAGGAGGAAGGCAGGTCATCGGGGCACAGCGGGGCCGGACTACGGCTGGTGACCACCACACCGGCATCCCTCCCGGTGCCCCAGGACGCAGCCACCAAGCTCCGCTGGCAGCACGTGCCCCGAAAAGGATGGTTTCGTCTTTCCTCACCCTAATCAAGGGAGGAGGAAAATCTGAGTGGGAAAGAAAGGAAGAGAGAAGGTGCCTCTCTGGCAGAGTATCCCAAGCAGGGACTGGAGGCAGGGACTGGAGCCAGGCCGGGGTGTTGTTTCTGCAGCTGCCTGACCAAGCTGGTAGGGCAGCCTGCACCAACCACCCAGTCCCCTGGGATAGGACTGGGCTTCCCAGGGGTAAGGAAAATCAGGCAAACAAAGCAGTCTCCTCGAGCGGGATGTCTCCCTCTCCAGGCAGCACGGAAGCTGCAGAGTAGGCATCTTGCGAGGATTTTCCCCTTCCAGCACAGCCTATGCAAAAACCTCCTGTTTTATCAGCAGGGCTCAAAACTGCTTTGAACTCCAGGCAGGAACCAAGCTGGAACCTGGGTAGAAAGTGCAAGGGGCTGCCATCATCAATGCCCAGCCCTCCATGCCATGGAAAGCCCAAGCTTCTCTCCACAGCAGGGATCTGCAGCCCAGTAGCCAGCGTGATGGGATGATTTCATGCTGTGCAGTGCGTTTTCCCCAGGGCTGTGCTTTGGAAGACATGGTGGAGCAAGAAGAGCTGACATCCCTCCAACTCCAGCTTTGTCTCCAGATGGCTCTTCCACATAGTGCCAAGAGAAATGAAAAACAATGCAAGCCCCGGAGTCTTGGGTCAACCACTGCAAAACTGTTAATCCCAGAGTTGCATGGCCCTGTCTTTGCCATTTGTTTTTGCCACCGTGCTCTCCAGAAGCTCAGCAGACCAGTCTTCTCCTTCCAGCTGAAGTTCCTTCATTAACTACCTCAAGATCCCTGAAACAGGGAGCCCAAATCCATAACCTCTTCTCTCTGCTGATGCAGATATAGAAGTATCTGACAGGGAGGGAGCAAAGCTTCAAGTCCACACTCCAAAGATTGCTCTTCAGATATGCAGCAAGAGAGGTGATGGAGAAATCAGTGCACTGCAAATGGGCTCAACCAGCAGCCACACTTGTACAGCCAAACAGTGCTTTTCATCTGTGTCTTCTTACTGTGACAAGCTGCCTTTGGACTAGAAACGTGTTTTTGCAGCAAATTTTATTCTAATTCTTCCACAGTCTTCCTCCATCCTCCCAAACAAAAATTTCATACCACCAACTACAAAAATGCTCTCTGGCCACCCCACAAACAGGGTTTCTTATGTGGTTTTCTTCTGCCTCACCTCCCCTGATGCAGACTTTTCCAACAGTAAAAAGGGAAATCGGAGAGAAGGAAGAGAAAACTCATGGGAAGAAGATAAAATGGGGGAAGGGGAGGGAAAATAACAGTTTTGCCCTCTTGGAACGGTAAAGAAAAAAAAGAAACCACACAGAAAAATTGAAGGCAAGGGAGTGACTCTCAAAAAGTAAAACAAAACTACAAAGTTACCAACAGGACACCTTTTACAGGACTACCTAACACTGCTTATTATTTCCTTGCTCCTCTTCATGGCACTGAAAGCTGTAGAGTCCTCACTTGTGTAAGACGGAAATGGGGGAAAAATATATATGAAGAAAGAAATTGATAAATATAAGATAAAGGTGTCTAGAGGAAAGAAAAACTGCACTTTCCTGCTGTTGAACCCAGTATAGTCTCTCCTTGGAGGGCAAGGCTCTGAACTCCGTTACACTTTCCTTGGTTTTTACAGGTAACAGGGTTCCTGCACAGTCAAATACTAAAGCTTGATTGTCCCAAGAGGGAGCCACCTTGCCCAGTAATTTGCAACCATATAACCACCCCAAACCAGCAGCAGTTGGGTGCAAAGGGGGCTATCATCTGTGCATAAAGCAAAAATCGCAGCCAGCACGTAACACGTCAGCAAAGCAGTAGCCATCTGCACCCAGGTGGGGATGAAACCTGCAGTGAAACGCTTTCTAGTACCTAGGGAATTTGCAGTCTGTGCAGACAGTGGGACAGAGAGAGACGTACAGCTGGGAACTGAACAGGGCCGTGGGACACCTTTTGCTTTCCTCATAAATCAGGATCATGCACCACCACCCCTGCTTTGTGCAGGGTAAGCTGAGACATAGCATGACTGTGCCCAAGCAACAGGACCTGGACTGTCCAGCCTCTTGCTCCAGATGCATAGCCGACCAGTGCTCCGGATCCTACTGGGGTAACAACTGAGCACACATTAGCCCTTTCGCTGTGGGAAGGAGATGCAGGAGCTTGCTTTCACCCAGAGGGACCCTCTGCATGCCCTGTCTGCCATCCAGATGATCGTGGATAGACAAGAAGGGTGTCCCAAAGGCCACTCATCTCTTGGTTTCGACCTCTTCTCCTCCCCGTGCCAGAAACAGACCCAGCGGCCTGGATCCCCCAACCTCTGCTATGACTGCTAAACAGTCAAGGTATAGAAAGGGAGAGATTGCACTCCTCCTTCAGGACCCACCACAGGCCACCACCAGGGCTGGGTGGCCCTTTGGCCCGACCTGCTGTGGTCATCCTTCCGTTCTTCCTTTCCAGCCCTTCGCTGCAGCAGGAGATTTTTGGGTACCACCACCACCCACTTCTGCCTGTGCAGCAGTGGCTGCACAGGCTACTGCTGCAGCTCCACCATGCTACAGGTGACCTGCCAGCCAGTCCCGTACGCACCCTCTGCCATGGCAAAGTGACCTGCAAAGGTGGCTTCTCAGTTCCCGGGCTCAGATCATGCCTTTATTTTAGGAGAGCGCCACAGCATTGCTGACAAGCGGGAGTCACGGGCTGGCATATGTCAGCTTCCTAAACCTGACCTGATGGGGGCAAGTTGCCCAAGCCTGCAAGTGCCACAGGCAAACCCTAGACACTCAGAACCCAGCAGGCAGAGGCACTCCAGCTTGGCTGAATCAGGCCCATAATAAGCAAGCAAGATCATAACATCTTCATAAAAGTAGGATTTAAGTACAAACATCTGTCCTGCTGTTTTTTAATTAAGACAGTTTATAGCTAGGTATTCGTTTCAGTAATCCACGGCTCTGGCTGCAGAAATGCCATGCGTATTCTAATTATGGCAGCTAGTTTATTTAACAGGGTTTGACATTTAGCTGAGTCACCTTGTTCCCGGGTAAAGCAACAAGGCCTTTTCAGCAGTTCAACAAGAAAGAGACAGAGATTTGATATCGAAAGTAGAATGTATATCACAGAAATTTTAAATTAAATACAGCTGAGGTCTATATTCTATTCTGGCAGCTTCTCTCTTTGGGACACTAAGTCAACCCAAATGTTTTCCAGATATAACTCCACCCCTTGAGGACATGCAGCAGTACCATCTCCATCGTGCTCTTGGACGGTGGGAAGGGTAGGAAGTGCTGTAACGGGCATACGGGATGTATCTCACCCTCCGCAAATATCACCCACCCATACATCAGGACATCCGTCACTAAGAACTGCATACAGGCACCTGCATTCAGCCAACATTTTTCTAGGACAAAGTAAAAGAAATGGGCCATTGACGGTCAATACAGGAGGCACAACTGTTACCTGCAGACAGAAATTTTCCTATGGCACCTCACCTACAGCCATTTGTGCCCCTGTACAGTGCTCTTCAAGGATCTCAAAATGCTTTCCAGCAAGAAAGGCAGGCCAGCAGTATCCGTCCTCATCATACAGAGGTTTCACAAAGTGACTTGTCTATGAGTTGGTTGGTGGCACAGCTGGAAAGAGAGCCCACACTTGGACTCCTCTCCTCATGCCAGGTTGGAAATGGAGGGCAACGCCACCTCCTCCTGGCTGCAGATCATCTGGATGCAGCAGAGAGCAAACCCCAATCCTGGGGCTGCCTTCCAGAAGGTCTGTGGAGGCTGACAGGCTGCCATGCTGCCCTACTGCGGCTCTGATGCTTGCGTCATGTATTTGCGCTGCTTGTTTCCAAGTCCCTGCTTCCCTCCTAGCCCTGGAGCAGTGCTCGCTGCACATCTGGAGCAGCTGCTCTGCCTGCAAACAGCATCGGGGACCGCAGCATGCTCCTGGAGAGGACTAAGCCCTCCCATCCCAGCTTCTCTTCACAGACCTTTGGGGAAGAGCTGGGATCTCCTTTTTATAGTTAAAGACAGAACAGACCTTTTAACAGGCTGAAAATACTCCATTTATTCTGACAGGCAGTGCAGCAAGCCAAACTTTAAACCAACAGCCAGAATCGTGCAGTCAGACAATAGAGAGCTGGCCTGAGCATGCATTTCCAAGGGCATGCTGCGGTCTGGCTCATCTCCCCTATGCCATCCCTGCAGTCACTGCTGGAAGAAGCTGTGTGGAAGTGTGTGCCATTACTCTGAGGAGAGGATATCCATCATGTCCAGGCCCTTTCTGAAAGCTGTCAGAAGAACAGTGGCTCAGGCCAAAAAGATGTTTGCTTATCTTTTTGGCCAGCGTTGCAGAAATCCCTGTTTGCATTTAACCTTCTCTCAGTTTCCTTTATATCCCACTGGCAACTCTAATTATTCACTCCTTATTGTACAGTAACAGTGTCTGCAGAGCCACAGCATCCAGAAGCAAAGAAGACTGTGTCTCTGGTGTTCCGTGGCCTCCCAATTGGCGGCCCAAGCTCAGGGTGTCTGGCTGCACCCCGCATCCCACAGGCACAGCCCCCCAGAAGCCGTCGAATCCCTTTGTGTGGCAGCACACAAGCCAACCTGAACCTGAACAACTGATGCAAGATCCTCTGGGAGCCCTAAACACCATGCCAGTTATTTTAGGAGGAGGTGGAGGTCTGGTATCACAGGACTGCATGTACGAGTTCCCAGGGAAAAGGCATTTGTAACAGTGGTGACAAAAAGTAATAGAGACGGTGGTTGAGGAACTGCAGTCCCCAACCGCTCTAACCCATCTTATTTAGGGCTTTTCCCACAGCATTACCTGGTAGAAAAGGGATGATTCTTTGCTTGGGGTCTTTCTGGCCTCCTTCAATAGGGAACTTGTCCAGAAGCTGCATCTGCAAAGGAAACAGAACAAACATCTTAGGGGGAAAACATGGACTGGCCACACAGGAACCAGGGGATCTCTTGGTCTGTGTGTGGTTTAAAAGAGGATTAGCAAAGCAAAGCAACTGCAGGAATTACTCTGCCTCATTGCAGGGGAGTCTGTACATAAAAAGGTACAATACAGTTCACTCCAAGGAAGGGAGGGCAAGTTTCTGGCAGCACAGAAGAGCTGGGACAGGGCCCAGGCAGACATCTGAGCCTGGCCTTGCCGCTGCTCTAAAATTAGCCTCTTATCCTTCGTTACAAAACACATGCCTTGTCTCTAATCCACAGCCTGCCCACATTGGTGGAGACACCGTTTTTACCTGTCCGTATGACAGACCACCCGCCTGGCTAAAAATGCTGTTCAAGCAACCAGATTAAAGCGTATTTAATAAAACACCCTCTCTGCCTTCTTGCTGGCAAGGCACTGCCCACTGCCCTGGTCCAGAAGAGCACTCCTGCTTTCCCAGGGAGAGAGAGATGGGTTTGAGGGGAGTATCTTCCACTGCAGTCCCTACATGGAGGACAGCAGCAGAGAAAGGGAAGCAGGGAGGGAGGCCTCAGAGAGCAGAGCATCCCGGAGAACACCACCACCACGAATGGCCAGAAAGCACAGCTCAAGGTGAGTGTGCTCTCAGCCTGTGACAAGCACCCTTTAGCACATGGTTATGGACCTGAGCCAGAGTTTCACCCACACCAATTAAGATCTTGCCCCACCAGCTCCTAAACCTTACCCAGCACAACCACCTGTTTCTAAGACACACCTAAGGGCTGATCAGGCTCAGGATCCTGTTGTACGCAAAGTTGCAACCAGCTTTCAACCTGAGGAGCTCAAAGGGGCATTGATAGCTATTGCCAGCTTGCATGGTGGAGAAGACTGCTGACCACCAGTGTCTTTCTATGGAAGCAAGCCTAGGAAAGCAGTACGCTGACCTGGTGTTCCTAAATGACCCCTACAATTTCTCTTTGGGTGATGACCCTGGATGGACCAATGCCACTGAGGCTGAACACCAGCCGAAAGCCCATGCGCAACCTCAGCCAGAAAGGAAAGATGCACCTGCTCCAGCGGCACCTTCATGGACATGCCCAAGAGAGACCATCCCCAGCCCTGAAAACTGCCAGAGCCTCTCATCCTTCCCATTCACCCTCTGCACCCTTTCACTGTCATTCAGCCCATGGTGCTACCAAGATAAATATCCAAATCTTTGTATTCCATTTCATCTTCTCCCACGTTTAGATGTACAATGCAATGCTCTATGTCCCTGTTGATCATACACAAAAGCCCCAGCTCCCTTGGACTGGGGGAACACCAAAGCTCCTGCCAGCCCAGTGACTTGTTTCCAACAGACCAGAAGAGATGTCTTTCAACCCATGGTCCACAGGCCCTGTGGCCTCTGAGGAAGGTAAGGAAGGAAAGCAAGCGGTCCTGTTATTTGACCTTGCAGGACCCCTATCTTCTCACCTGAACTGGATCTACAGCTCAATAAAAATACCTAAAGTGGCAGCAAAAGCTGCATGGCGGGGGGTGGGGGGGTCAGCATTTAGTCTCATCAATGCTACGTGTCCAACAGTGAGGGTGTGTGAGTTAACAGCAGTTTTGCTACCTCAACAGATTTCCTTTAAAAAATATTTTTTTGCTAACATGGGGAAAAAAACAGTCAGAATTTATTGTTTTTTACCCTTTTTGTTTTAAGCACACAGAAACCTTCTCCTCATCCGTGGCACACAACATCTCCAGCATTTTCACCGTATGCTACAGCAAACCAAAGATCAAGAGGAAACACAGGAGAGAAGGAACATCTGTGCAGGAGAAAAAGCTAAAAGATCCCACATGTTTCCCCATCAGGGAGTCGGCCTGGTAAATAAATAGACCATAGCTTTGTGGATTGTTAGCTAACTCACTTTTCTGCCTACAGAGACATGGTTTTTATTGAAAATGGGAAATTTTGTTTTCTTGTAGGTAGAGCTCCGGGTGTCTGAGGTCAGGCATGGGCAGGAGTTTTGTTCAAAGGAAAAAAAAAAAAAAAAAGAAAGGAAAAAAAAAAAAAAAGAGGGGGAGGGAATCCCCACTGATTGACTTGAAGTTTCACTGTTGCTATGCTTTTAGCCAGGAAGGCAATTCTCACTTTACTACACGGTGACTGATTCAAGCTGGAGCCGATACAGTCAAATTCCCATGGTTATTCTTGGAGTTAGATTAGCTTGGCTAATACAAGCCTTTTTAACCACATCAAGAGAGTCACAACGTGTATAACTTAGCGCTATTTATCTAAAGGGTGGATATCAGCAAAACAGATACAATAAACTGCAGCTGGAAGAGTTTGGCTAAACTTTCCTAGACTACACTTTCCGCCCTGGCTCTTGCCTCTGCTGGGAGGGTCTGGATGGCAGGGAGCTGGGGGGAGGCAGAGGCACTCGGGAGGCCACTGCTGCAATTCATGGGGACACAGCCTGTCCTAAAGCAAAGTCCCTGGGAAGCATGGAAGGTTTCTCATCTTCTTCGACATATGAGACAATATCCCAACAGGCAATATGTGCATTTGTGCAAAACTGAAGACAAAGAGTTAAGTTGCTGCTCCTCTAAAAGGCCATACAAGGTTGGGCACCCATGGAGGAGTGCGACAGTCCCTCTCCAAGCCCTGACCCCAGATGACACTTGCCGCCGGCTTGTGGATCGGCCCCTGGACCAACAAGTTGGATCTGGCATTTGTGCTGCCCCAGCAAGAGAGACAGGCTGGTGTTCCACAGCTGTACAGGAGGTTCAGGAGGAAACTACTGGCTGAATCTCAGGCATGACACAGGAAACCCAACAGACCTAAAAAGGATCTGAGCAAGGATATAACCACAGCCCAGCAACTACACCCCTGCCTCTATGCCCGGCTGTTCTCATTAACACCTAAAAAAGCACTCCCAGAGTGACAATATCTGTATGGATGAGTACTAATGGCACAGAGAACCTGCAACACAGCCTGGAAGGTAATGACTGCCCTTCAGCTCTGCAGCGCAGGAAACCCTTCAGGATGTTAAAGCCAAACAGAGAGCAGCAGAAGCACAGAGCCTTTCTCAGCACTTCCCTGAACCCAGTTCTGCCATTCAAAACCAGTGCAAGTTAGATCTAAACCCCTAGAAAAGCAGCATTCTGTATCCTCCCGCCCATGGAGAAGGATGCAAAGCAGAAGACGAGGAAGAGACGGATGCAGGGGAAAAAAAACCAGCAATAGGCCTGAATGAAACATCCCAAATCTCCCAGAGGTGATGGGATATCCTGAGCCAATGACTAACAGCTCCACTCAGCCTGGCTCCGATAAAAGGAGACATTAACCATGGAGATAAATGGAGCAGCCGGGAATGGAGGGAGCTAAGGGCTAAACCACAGAAACTCCTCCTGGTAGTCATAGCATTTTCCCCACGGGGATGATTAGCAGCCAAGGACCAATACACAGATTTTCAGTTCACTTAATTAGATGTCTGCAGAGCATCTGAAAGTCAAAAACTCTTCAGTCTCTTCCATTAAAGGAAATTATTGCTGTCACTCTTGCAAATATACATATGATTGATGAAAAAAATCCTTCACTTAATGCCCCAGGTTATTCTGCTCAGACATGGGCAGTCTCCACAAGTTGTTGCTCACATTTTTGATATATGACATTTAACTTAGGGACAAGACTTGCTGAATGAGAAAGTCATCCTGTCACCTAGAGTAAAAGCATCCCAGCATGAAAAGAAGGGAAAGAAGGGAAGTCTGGATGCAGAGTCTCGAAGGATGGAGTTAGGGCTGTAGCTGGCTTTGGGCAGGCAAGAAAACACAAGTGGGCAATGAATTTTGGCAAGCCTCGGGGAGCTCATACTCAGTTCATCTGCTTACAAGCGTTAGTATGTGAATCCCACCATGGGGGAGCCTCCAATTGTACGACCGGTGCGATGAGCAGAAAGAAATCTGTTACCGTGTCAGTGTGTCACAGGGTGGGGGATGCATTTGGAAACAGGGAGGGTGTATGGAAACCAGGAAGCAAGCTTCCCACCCATTCAGGCAGCATGTCTGCAGTCAGGCTGAACAAACACATCCCACTCCGGCTTCTTACACAACAGATGCACATCCACAAATAACTCACCACCAAAATCACCTCCCCAGGCTTTGTCTCTGCAAACTGCTCTGTATTTGCCAACAGCTTTCCTACATAAGTCCCACACAGAGTCCTGCCTTCTGCTCTGAGCGGCTTCCTTCTTGCTTCTGCGCTGAACTAATTTATAAGATCTGCTATAAACCTTGTGATCCAGATTATGACCTTCTTACAGTGGTCAGCAAGTGATCATGCAACTAATCCCATTAAAAATCAAGGGAATTACTCATGTGAGTTGCTGCTCATTAAAATGAGAGCAGGCTCAGAGCACTGGCCCACTCCACTCCTTACTAAGTCCACAAAACCATGAAATCACTTGACTTGCAAGAATGGAATAGGAAGATTTCAGTGGTATCAACTCTCATAATAATTGGCCTTTTTGTTGAAGTCCCAGCTCTCTGGAAGTGAGCAATTATTTGAGAATTAGCATTTGCTGTAAAATCCAACCAAACAAAAACTACTCTAGCTTTTATGGTACAAAGCATAAATTTGAAAACATGACCCAAATTCATCTTTCAAGGTCCAGAAACTGAAAGGCAAGTAACACAGAGTCTCCACACTTTTGCTATAAATGTAGGGAGCTCTCGAAGCTGCCTCACACATGTAAATGGACAATAAGAGGTGTAGCCAGTGTCCTCACTTACAGCTAAGCTGTTACTTCATAGAATCACAGAATCATTTAGGTTGGAAAGGACCTTTAAGATCACTGAGTCCAACCATTAACCTAAGACTGCCATGTCCACCACTAAACCATGTACCTAAGCACCACATCTACATGTCTTTTAAATACCTCCAGGGATGGTGACTCAACCACTTCCCTGGGCATCTTTCTTCTCATCCCTTCTGCTTCAGGCCACCTTTACCTAAGAACGCAAATATGTCATGAAGAAGGATATGCTCCTGCACACAAGGACCGTTTGGGCTCAGCAGTCACCAGCTGATGGCATCTGCGGTCACTTCACGTCAGTTCTGCTGTGAACATAAGATTCAGTCCCTGTCTGCCTTGCAATGGTACCATCTGATTAGAAATCTTAAAAAAGAAAAACAAGTGCCCCTTGAGATGTAGCATCTCTGGGTACAAGAAGCCAAGCATCTGCATGATACTCATTTACTTACTGCATTTTATTTATCCTGGTTAGATTTTCATAAAACAACATTTCTTTCTGTTTTACATACAAAGACTTACAGCACCTGAGACTAAGGAATGACTTCTCTTTTGCAAGAGAGGCTTTTACTCTGCTATAAGCCACCCAATGCAGGGGCACGAACATATAAACATTTTTATTCATATTCAGTGGCCTGATCCTGTGGCATTTGCCAGTGGGAACTGCGTTCCTGATTTGGTCTCAAGGTTTTGGAAGTTTGTGACCAAATCTAACTCCCTGAAATTAATCCACTGAGACAGTTACCTGACCTCCACCTATGCCTTACACCACAGACTCTAGCCGGAGCTTCCTGCTGGGCTGTTAGTTCCTCCCCTTCCTTCCTCACAGCAGTTTTAACTCTCCCCCAGTCAGAACAGTGAAGTTCTCCACACCTCTTAAAATGAGCGAATTATGACACCCACATAATCTCTTATCAGCATGTATATCTTGCTGGTTCTTTTTCAAGTGGATGTAGGTTTGTCATGTGCACAGATAAAATCAAAGCCCTACAGGAGGTCAGCACTGCAATCATGGGAGATTTATTTTAACACACAAAGGCCCTGAGGATGACTTTCATCCAACCCCCTTACTTTGGCAAGCGAAACAACATCCACTGCAGCAAAGGGACCCAGGACTTCAACCTTCTGCAGAGAGAGATGAGGCCTCACTCCCTTTCTGCAGTGTCTAACTTACTTGTGTCCCAGAGAAATAGCGGATGAAAATCAAACCACAACCAAGAGACCAAGAGCAGCAGATTTTTGCCAAGGTGCCCACAGAAACCCTAGCAAGTTTGCCACCTTACTCTCGGTCACTCAAGTGGTCCCAAGGCTACAACTCTTCCTACACTGAATGCCAAGAGGCATATTAGATTCACATTTTCCAAGTGCTCATTAGAAAACGCATTTTTCATTAAAAATGAGGCAAGCCAACAATTACTTTAATGTAGCCACTGCTGGACTTGAAAGGTAAAGTACCTGAGGACAGTTAGGCATCAGGCACATGGTGATCCCAGCTCTCGGTGATTCCTTCTCACGAGGCTGATCTGAGTTCAGAATCCCAAGGGAGAAAGAGGGGCTACAGCCAACGGAGAGATGGGGCAGAGGAGAGCAGGCATCTGTGCGTGTATGGGGTTGTGTGCACACTTCTAAGACAGGGCTGCCAAAGAAACTGGAAGAAAAGCAAAGGTGCTACCAAGGATCTGAAACTAGTGATGATGAACTCACACCCTCAGCAGGAGGGGTTCAGGGCATCTGCAAATCAGACAAGGTTGAAAGTCTCTGATGTAGATAACAAAGCTTAGATGCGAAGGGGAGGTAAGATACCAGAATAGAAGAAGGGTTATTAATTAAAACCCTAAGGAGCAGCAGCAATTTCCTTTCATTTTGAAGTTGAAAACCAGCTGTGCTGCTCACTGATATGACTGATGGTTACAGCATCATCAGCTATATTGTGAGTTATAAACGGTGTGATCTGCAAGAAAGGGACGGAACTGGGTTGCATTCTGTCATCTGTTGAGTTTTCCCACGGATAAACCTTTCCGGTCCTGTCTCTGCTTTTGAATCTGCAGAATGTGAGACAGATCTCAGGAAGGTGCCATGAGATTTAATCAAGAGCCATCAAACACTCTGAGCCTTATGCTGCAGAGCAGGAGTCAGAGACTGAATTCAGAGGAACTGTGCTCATCTAAAATCACCAGGACAGAAGCAAATGGAAGAAGTATTATCCGTGGTTTTCAGATATGCTTATCCTCCCATTTGTGGGCTTGTCCATCTGTAGCATATTCCAAATCCTGGTTAACCAGAGCATCCAAGGGGGTCTTTCACTTAAGGAAGATGGTTAGCCACCATTTCCAGCAAATGGATCTCATGCTATTAGGTAACATATCAGCACTTAAATGTCAGCAGGTGAAAACAAGCAAGAGAGTGGAGAACGTAAGAGCCCATCTCCACAGATTCACCTTCTACATGCTGATCTAGAGAAGATCACTTCTTCAATGGTTTGATTTCAGGACAGGTTTTCTGCTAAGGTTAATCAGTGGAGCATCCATGACGTAAGTGGACAGACTTGATTTACTCCAGCTCAGGACCATACTTGCTAAGAGCAATGACAGAAAGGCATGCATGACAGGGAACAAAACTGCTGCCCTTGGGGCAGATCCCTCTGCAGGATACAGCTGTTGGAGAATTTTCTCTAGATGTGGGTCACACTGAGCTGCTTATTATTCCTCCTCTGCTTCACCCTCTCACAGACACAAGACAGCAGAAGGTCTGCCTAACTCCAACCCCTTCAAAATTAGCCAGAATAGAGCTGCTCCTGAGCATAATATCAATTAGCAAAAGTTTGCAAAAGACTTGGAGATCTTCGGGTGAGGGCATGAAACAGACTGAGCACAGCACCGCCCATCTGTTAGCTGCTCACACAAGTAACTGACATCTTACACGGCAGAAGGAGGTGAAACCCCATCTCTTCCTAAAGCAGTAACCAGTTCCACAATGCAGCAGGAATAATTATATCAGGCAGCCAGTGACACTGTCTCTCTTGTGGTGTTACATGATGCCACAGCATGCACGAGAAGTACATTAATTCAATCCCTGAGAAGCAGCAGCAACTGGCTTTCTTTTTATTTTGAAAGAAAAAAAAAATTAAAGCAAAAACCATCCGGATAACCGGCTGACATGCCTGATGATTACAGCATTATAGGATATGTTCTAAATTAAATGTAGTGCAATCTGTGAGAAAGTCAAACAAAAGCAGGAAAATGCATATAAAATAAAGAGAACAGACATTTACAGCATGGTGTAATCCCCAAAGGAGAAATGGCTTTCTCAGGTCTGAAAATTTCCACCAGAAATCTTGGAAATCTTACAAACCTCTCAGTATCCAACTAAAATAGCCAGGGGAGGAGAAGGGGGGGAGCAGAGACTGGGGGTCTTTCCCCAACATGATCCATCAGAAGAGGGAATGCTGTTTCCCAGCTGAGACTTTTGGTATTTTTCATACAGAAATGCAGCTTTCTCTAAAGGCTCTACAGAATGAGCCCAGCATTTGTGGCTAACACAGACTGGCAAAACATTCGGAGGTGCTGGTTTGGGATGACAGAGGCACTTGGTGCATCTCTGAAGAGCTTCTCAGAAAGCCCACACTGTCCTTTCACAGAGCAGCTATTGATGTCTCCTGCCAGAAGGATTTTCCTTCCCCGGTGCTAAATTAGACTGGCCTCATGCGACTTAACCACACTGGAAGATGCCCAGACAAAGGCTACTTCATACTTTTCCATCTATCCATGGTGATTATACGTCCCTTGTTACTGTGCTGTCTACAGTGGATTTGTCCCGATGGCATCCCTGGGAAGTAAGGCCATACCATAATGCCTGTTTTAGAGAGGTGCGGAGAGATGAATGCTGCAGTTATGTGACACAGCAGGGTCGTGCAGAGATGTCAGAGCCATGCTGATGCCATGTGCCATCAGGTCAATTAGCTTCTGAGGAAGGCTCATAACTTTGTGATGGGGTGCAAGCATTTTGGCTTTTTTCCGGAGGTGGCACATCCAGAGCCAGCCCAGGTGCTCAGGCTGCACAACCTGGACATGTCCTAAAAGGCTCACTGCAGGTCACAGCAAAAATCCTGGCTGGGGAGAAGAGCTGACCACAACAGAAGAACATCTTTCCTTACCTCCTGCAAGTTTTTACCCTTACAAAAATCACAGGCCTTGACGTGTTCCTTCAGACTGCACATAAGCAGCAAGAGACCAACATGCTCCAGTGACAGACACTGCAGTAATAGTGACAATTGCCCTGGGACTTTAAGGGGAGCAGGACCAAGCTTTCCCATAACACTGGCCTCCAGACAGCAACAGAACTACATCTGACAGCACTGTCAGAGCAAAGGTCCCATTTTTAAATACGATGGCAACTCTAAGAGCTTCACTGAAAGGGAGCAAAGCACCAAGGTCACTTCCATTAATCACCACTTCCTACAACCCCTGGGAATTTAAAAAAATATTTACCTTCCATCCTTTAAATTTCAACCCTTTCAAGGCAATGATTGAAATACAGCATAGCCCCACTGAGCTTTTTGGGTTTATCGGTGGATTAACCTTACTGAGCCACTCCAAAGGCCTCACAATGTAAAAACTGCAAGTGCCTAAATCCTGCCCAGGAGAGACCATTTGTGCAGACAGGAGCAGCTTGGCCCAGCACAAAGGCTGGACGGGTCGGTGGGAGGCTGCAGGGCTTTAAACCCGCTGGTCCTTAGGAAACCCCTGGCAGCAGTGGCGAACGTTGCATTGCAGCTGCAAGCAAGGTACTGGAAGGTGCATCCTAAAAGCAGCACAGAGCCATTAGCGGAGTGCTGCTATTAATTACATACTTGCTGTTAGCAAAAACACGCACCAAATATTAAGGTCAACATGATTTGCAGGCTGGTTTGGTTTTGCCCCTGTCTGTTTTGTCCAGTGTTGTCAGATTATCCAGGGAACAAAACTACTGACCTGCTCCACAACATCACAGATTTAGGATGGCATCTTGCAGAGGGGGCTGGTTCTTCATTTAAGGGTCCCCTCCTGTGCCAGCGTGACTCCTCCTGGATTCAGCTGGTCCCCCAAAGCAACAGGGGTGTGAAGGGCTGGAGTATCACATTTGTTGTGCAATGCCCTCCTCTACCCTTCCTTACTCCTCTCTCAAAGATATAACTGCTGATTTCATCGGTGGTTTAGGCAGGACTACCCAGACAGACAGACCCCATCTTCACAAACTGATTTTGTTTGAACCGGTGCAAAGCCTGGCACAGGAACGCTCTGAAACCTGATTTATACATCAGATTGTCATTCATCTTGCACCCACAGGATCCATCCTTAGAGAGATTACTGCTGTTCACGCAGTGGTGACCACAGTTGTAACTAAACCTGCTTAGAAACACACCCTTAGTTAAATTGGTAGAGTTTCGTGAGCATGCAAGACTACTCCCCCTGCTTATACTACTATGAGAGAGATGAGGCTTTAGCTACAAATGTATGAAACTTAATCCCTCTGTTTTCATGATCTACATCTTCTCTACAGCCTGTTAGCTCTGCTTGATATATTGTCCCCTGGAAACCACAAGTAACTTCAATATTGAAAACAGAAACAATAGCTCCAAACACAATGGCATATTTTACTTCAGAAACTCCATCTGAAATGGTATCTACTCATCTCCATAGGACACTGCTTGTAGCTCTGGGGAGACGGGGGAGAGCGACCGCCCAGCTCAATACAATGAAGAAACTGTGCCAAGCACAACATAACCACAGGTTTCAACTCCACGCTGGGAGGAGACTCCTTTGTCTTCTTTTCTCCCTCTCTCCCTACCTCCAAACCCCGAGATGTTTTGCCTGCGTATCTGGTTCCAAACACATGTGTCTCCTGTCTTTGGGGGGATTTAGAAAGGAGTACAGACAACAAATCCCACCACCCGAGTGGGCAGACGGAGCTGCACGTGTAACAGATACCTTGCTCTGGGCCTCGAGGGAGGTAAGCAAGCAGCCCGCAAGCCAGGCGGTTTCCAACAGCTCCGAGCCAGCTGCCAGCCTTTACGCTCCCAGCCCCAGCGCGGGCCCTTCGGCTCGGGCACTGCGTGGTCAGTGCGCACGAAGGACAGACTCCAAGCCATGATCGCCCACTTGGGCTTGCAATGGAGGGAGGGAAGGATTTACGTGCTAGAATGTAAGAACAAACCTAGGCTTGCAACAACCTGTCCTTACCAGCGCCTGTTGCAATGGCATCTCATGGATTGGTTTCTCTCTGCAGATTTATTTCTGGGCAGGGGAAACAAAATCCACAGGTATCAGAGAAGCCGTTTTAAAGAGACCTCCCGTGGCTAGCACAACCACACAACACAGGCACCTTAGCTGGACTCTCAGACCCATGCCAGCTCCTTCCAATCACTGCCCTGACGTGCAGCGTGGACACTGTTCTCTCCTTGAAAAAGAAAAGGGGGATTTGGGTAACATTCGAGTCCTTAAAGCCCATACCCAGAAGAAGGATCCCAGGTGACCTGCACAGCCATCTCAAAGGACCTTGCAGATGGACCAGACCATGATGCAAGACTGCACTGGAAGGATGGACAACACGTCCTGCAGGACAAACCTGACCCAGCCCCCTAAGAAGGGAGACTGTGACTGAAACCTTATTTTTCTAAGTACAAGTCTGCCGGAGGAGCTTTGTTAATTTAATTGAGAATTAAAGCAAACCCTGGGAAAGTGGATGGGTTTGGATGGCAGCCATGGTGGCTGCGTGTGTGCTGCTCGGAGCAGGGTGGGCATACCGAGCGTTTATGGGGCCTCTGCGTTACGCTCTGCATGCTCGTGCATTACTCCAGGATTTTCACTCAGATAATAATCATCCAGCCCTGGACGCGCCGCTCGTGGACCAGATGGTATTCTGTGTATTGTACCAACTAATCACATGCAATATTTGGCAGGGTATTAAAAGCATCGATGGAGGTCTTTGACAACGGTGGGTGTTTTTTTGGTCTTTTCTAATCTCAGTAGCTTTCAAGTGGCGCAGGCACGTTGTCAAGATATACTGTCAGGGCTGTGACTTTTCCAGACTTGCAGATGATAAAACCACTATAAGTTGTGAGGGACAAACAGCACACGGAGGCAAACGCTTGCATCTGGGAGGAGAGGGACTCCTTCCAGCTCCATCGTCCCCTCAGGAGGTTTCCAGCCTGTATCCCTGCCTGGTGGCATTTGCAAGACCTGACGGTGGGACTGCGGATGGTGGGACCATGGTCGGTGGGACTGCAGTCAGCAGGACCAAGCACAGGAGGTACCCGGTATGCTGCTACCTGCCACAGGCAGCACGGTGCTGCCTTGAAAGCCAGAGCTGTTGCACCCATGCAGGAGACGCCTCTCCCATCCCTGTCAGGGCAGTGGCTTCCTGAGCTTTAAGGCAAGAGTGGCCACAGAGCCACATGGGCTACACACCAGCACCCCTTGCTTCATACGCAGCTGGCTACATGTTCACCTTGCCAGTGAGCACTTGTGCCTGCTCTCCTCTGGCAGATGCTCTTCCAATGACACATGGAAAGGCGCATCATCAGGGACCTTTTGTGCATAACTGGGCACGTACTCTGTTGCAAAATGAAAACATACGTTTTCTCCAGCCTGTCTGGCCACATATGTAATCCACTGTGGCCAGGTGAAGGATACGCACTGATTATACAATGGAGGTGTGTTTGGGTGATGCAAGGAAAGGGTCCTGGGGAGAGCAACCTGCAGGGAATAGGCAGCCACAACAACTCATCCCATCCAGCAGCTCCTTCCCAAACATTTCTGAGGGGCTTTCTGAAGGCAAGAAGGTGACCTACAAGCTGCTTTGGTGGCCAGGGTGCAGTGAGGACAAGACCAGTGAGGGTGCAGATTTCTATGCCTTTCCATGTCTTGTGATCAGCTTTAGAAGCTGGATGGGGCAGAGACAGGCAAGCCAAACAAGCATGACAGTTAACTTGCATTGACCCTGCTAGGCACTGTGCAGGCTATTTCTCATCCTTCCTGTGGCTTTGGACTTGTCTATTCTGTCCTCCTCCCCATCACACAAAGCCACAATAAGGAGACATCAGAAGGATGCTCAGATTGTGGAAACTTCCTCACAGATGTGTTGGAAAGTCCAAGTCTAACCAACAAGCTGCAGGTACCACACAGCCCTCTTCTGCCCTAGCCCCCGGCTCAGGCAGGGAATTAACATTTCACAGAACCCCCCCAAAATTACATGATGATGCTTTGTCACAGAAAGCATCCAGGAACATGGTAACTTGCATCAAAGAGATTCAGGCTGCATCCAGGCCCTGTAATTCCCTTACGAGCAGCAGCCAAGCTGTCTGATGGCACTACAGTATCTAGACCTGGCTGCTGGTTTTGAGAGCCCACGTGATCCTCATGTGCTCCATAGGGTTATTTATTGAATTAGCCTTTAGTGCCTCAGCATTAGGGCTGTAAGGGATCAGGGTACAGCTTCTCTAGGGAATTGCCACTTCAGCCATCTGCAGAACCTAGCCCTAAAACTTCAATTTAAAAAAAAAAAAAAGATCCCAGGAAAGAAGAGAAGTGGGGAGGAGGTGGGAGGAGGAACGACACATCAGTTGCTTTCTACCAGGACACAAAGCAACTTCAAAAATTACATTCCACGTATGTACCCTTCTGAGAGTAAGATAGACTATTTCAGAGCACAGAATGACCCATTTTCCATCAGAAGGCAAGACACCAGCCTCATCAAAGCACAGCTACTGCTAACCTCTCTTCATTATCAAACAGGGACAGAAAAGGGCATGGGAGGGCAGCAACTACACACCTGTGGCCAGCACACATACAGGCACAGTGAGCTGCTCTTTGCCAGCAACCCAGATGCAAAGTTATCTCACTTAATTAGGGCTTCCTTTGGGGGGAAACCTTGGCTCGAGTAACTGAACAAATAAATTACACTACCAGGCACACACGCATACACACAAATAACCCATTTTGCTCAGCCAGGTGCAGACAATTGTTTCTAGCCCGTCATCTGCGGCTGGTGCATGTCTCTCCATGAGGTCAGATGCAGGAGAACATCGTGCTGGCCAGGAAAGGAGAAAAACCTGAGAGCAGCTTAAGAAAAACAGAAACAAAACTCAGAAGAAATTTTCCCTGCTCTAACAGGTGCAGAGATGCGATTATACGTGCTTCAACACACGGGCTTTCAACACGGCCTGAGCATCACACTGCAGATCTAACATGGTTAAGAAGGCTTTGAAATCTCACCCCTGCTTTGAACCTTGCAGATTAGTATCAACATAGAGAAGGATTTGAAGCTGGAGGAAGATGCTCATATTTCGAAAGCAAGCACCAGCAGGTGAAGGGGCATGCAAAGGGGCTGTTCTCCATTACAAGCAGCAAGAGCAGCCTGGGCAGGCAATCCCCTTGCCTGGATGTGGGACTGAACAGCATTAAACAGTGCAAAAACAACAGAGCCTTGAAAACAAAAACAAATTTCCCTTCTTAGCCATATTGAGGCATGCAACAAGGCAAACCGCCAGACAAGCTTCACTTGCCTTTCTGTTAAAACAGAGCAGAAGTATATGATTCAAACATCAATGCTTCCAGTGACAGATGGGCTGACACTGTAATAGTATCTCATCTACTTAAAAGCATCTCTCAAATGTCAAAGCTGGAAAAAGAACTCCAAATTTTATATCCTGAATCTTAATGTGTCCCTCGAGGTACTGCTTCCAGATTTGATCCACGCAGAAAGAACCTATTTCTAACATCAGATAGGAATATAGAGAAATGAGGAAAAACTAAGAGGATGAAGAGATACTGCTGGGGGGTTATGGGCTTGATTCTCAGCATAATGCTGACTCGCAGGAGTCTGCCAGGTCCACGAGATGTGCAGGTGCTCTGTGTGCCTGCAAGCAGATGAAAAAACAATGAAACGACTCAGAAAAACAAGAGGAAGAGCCAATTTCTGCAAAATCAATGATTTCTAGGTTGCAGAAGGACCACTTTTCCATGCTTCGGCACTTCATGCAAAGGTGATTCTTTTTTCCACAATGCCACTGGATTTTCAGGTACAATCAAATTCCCCTCCCAGGGAAACCTGTCTTACATTTGCCTTCCCAACTGGGAAGTCTCCAGGAGCTATTACAGTGCCACTGACAGCAGTGAGCACATAAGGATTGTGTAGGCAATGAATAACTACAAACTGGCTTATATTCTTTACTGAGAGGGTGGTCAAACACTGGAACAGGATTCCTAGAGAGGTGATCGATGCCCCAAGCCTGTCAGTGTTTAAGAGGCATTTGGACAATGCCCTTAATAACATGCTTCAACTTTTGGTCAGCCCTGAACTGGTCAGGCAGCTGGACTAGATGACCATTGTAGGTCCCTTCCAACTGAAATACTCTATTCTGTTCTAATACTGAAGGCCTATAGGGTGGACACAGAGCAAGAATTTCTGTATTTCTGGTGTTCAAGATTATGACAATCTCACAAGATGAGAATTTTCTGTGAACTTTTACTGTCCTTGGACCAGAACCCAATACCCAGGACTGAATTTAAAACTCCACATGAGAACAAAACGATCAGTCTGACTTTTTATCATGACCCCGGTCACAGCTGCATCTAGGCACCTGATGGCCACAAATGAATTTATCCTCTCAAAATCCACGGGAGATGAAAGCTCTTGCAGAACAGGGAATTCAAAGCCCAAATCTCTAAAACCCAGCTTTTTTGCTTTAGTCAGGGCAGGGCAAAAGAAAAAAAAGCAGGGTAAAAGAAAAAAAATACAGTGGTCTTCCTTGCAGCTCTCGTGGTGCTTTAATCACCCTAAGAAAGTAAGACAGAAGGCCAATACACCTTATGTGTCTTTAGACTGTGAATTACAGTTTGCACCAGATGTAGCAGTATGAGAGATCACTGTTAAACTTGCCAGCCCCACAGAGAAAAACAGCCCCCAATGCTGGTGGGCTGGAGCACATGGAAGCTGCACTGTAACCTTCCCTGCACCAAGCTGTGGCTGCTGATCTCCCAAGGGCAGGGATAAGCCTCGCCCCAGTTGTCCCCATCTCCCTTCCCTGCACTGGTAAAATGCTGCTAGCAATGTAATGCTTTTATCTCAACAGAGAGCTCCCAAGCTTAATTAATCATGGTGAAAAAAGGGATTATTTCTTTCAACTAATATTCATCAGGGTGTGCGGCCTCTCATGCATTTTTCAGCCCCTAACACCAGAGAGACCTACCTCTGCTCAGAGCTGGTATGTGCTACTGAAATACAAATAAATTAACAGGTCACCATGAGGGAAGGAAAGAGTTAGTTTTCCATTCTGAAGACTGACTTACTTGAGAGCCTGATGTATCTGAAATCAATTTTTAAAAATATATTTAAAGGGCTCCCTTTTATAGAGGGACTTTGTTATGACGTGGAAAATTCACAGCTCCTAACATCAAGCCATGGGTGGAGGGAGTCTGGAGTATGAATTAAAAATAATGTGGCTGTTTGCAGAAATTAGCGGCACCGATTTAAATCCACACCCCCCTCCCTCCTCAAATAATCACCCTGTGAACGGAGGTGGTTTATGGAGCTCTCTGGAAAATGTTCCTCATGGCCTCCATTCCAAACCCAAAATAAAATATATCACATCGCAGCAAATACTTCACCAGGGTGCTGCTCTCTCTTCCCCCCCACCCTATGCCTCCCATTTGTTGCTAATTAAATGAAACAGCAGGTGCTTAGACCACAAGGACAGCAGGGCTGCAGCAAGCACAGTGATTAAACCCCCCTGGAATGTCTTCTTGGAGAGCTGCATCTTTCCAGGGACCAGACTCAGAGAGGAAACATGAGATTAGAGGCAAGGGCTGGGTCGGCCTTTGGCTGCGAGCTCCACGATCAGAGGGCGCTTTCGAAGGACAGGTCACTAGAAACGTCAGGTTTCTGGGGAAGACGCTGGCTCCTCTCTGCTTTGCCAAGCCACCTTCCCAGAATCCTTGCTACAGGGTGCATGCAACGTAGCGTGCTCTGCCTCTAGGTTGGAGACATCTCCTTTCTCACCCAGTTGAGACCCATCATCCCAATGCAAAGCAGCCTCCCACACACCAAGGCATACATTGGCAACTCAAATCTTCAGCCAATGATCAGCAACGCAGTCCCTGAGGCAGAAGCCATCCCAGCCTAACCCTGGGCGAGGCCAGGGAACGGATGCATACGGAGCCGGGGTGTCATTGCTGTCCCGGAAGGTTATCAGCCATGTCTGAGCACATGACACATCAGGCCACACTAATGAGGTGTTCCTAGTTGCCACCCAGAGCAAATGGGTGCAAGCCCAGAGAACAATTTTGTAATAGCAGCTCACTCTTTGGGACGTGTCCTCACAGCACGACTCTCGATGCACCCGTTTACCCGCTTGCCTCCATGCTGCGATCCCATCCACAGGTACTCTGGGGACACAGCATGGACTGAACCCGCCCCATTTCCTTCATATGATAGGAAATGACCCTTGCTTCCACCAACACCATCACCAAGCCTTACCTCCTGACACCAGAAATCAAGCAAATCAAAAAGCAAATGCTACTCTGTTATCGATAGGGGATAGGCAATGCTGTAGGAAACAGGCATGGAGCAAGGGGCACTTATGGGCAGCCAGAGCTGAGCACCCCGTCAGACCAGCTCAGCCCTGTATCCTGCTCTGGGACCTCCTTGTTTCGCCCAGCAAAGTCTTCCCCCTGCTCGCCATGCATCCCATCAACAGCCATGGCTCCCTCCCATCCCAGCATGCCAGTCTTGCTATGATGACTTCCCATTGAGACAAGCTGGGATGACTTTAATCACCAGTAAGTACTAACACAAGGGGACCCTAAACCAGTTACCAACTGGGATAACATGGTACAAGCCTGGAAATAAACTCCTCATCCCTTCTATAAATTCCACTCCTGGCAGCAAAAGTCCATGGCACCAAGACATAATCCCAAGACAGAAAAGCACTATTTATATTTCTGCTGAGCAGTTCACTTCTCTTTGGTCACTCTGCTGATGTTTCACTTCTTCACCAAACCCTCTCAGAAATGTCTGGGGGCTTGGGGGGAGGAAAAGGAACATGGTTATTAAGGTCTGGCTTAGCTACTGTAATACAACTAACATTTGGCTCTATTAAAAAGACTCCCAGCCGAAGACTTCAAAGCATTTTACAAACATTAATGAATAAACTTTCTCCAGGAGGGCTGATTATAGCCCCCATTTTATGGGTGGATATTTCCAGATAACCTTCCTGCCACACCAGCAGTTCCCCACTCCTTGTTCCACACCACAGACTTCCAGCTAATTACACCAAAAACATCTCCATGCTAAGGCGATGAAATATATTTTGACCTAAGAGTGGAATAGAATTCGACATGAGGTTTCTTAACAGCAACAGGCAGGAACCTACAGCCCTAGTGCTCCTGCAGCCCACAGCACAGCCCTGCTCAGCTGTATAATCCAGGGCTGTCCCACACCCAGAATGAACCTGAAACTTTGCAGGGCTTCTCTCCACCTTAGAAACACTTTTTGCAAACTTCTCCCTTTGCATAAGGATAGCCAGGGACTACCTTCATGGAACACACCACCTTTTACTGCTCCATCTGCTTTATTCCCAGATCCCAATGGCAAACAAAGCTCTGCCACCTCCTGAAACATCAAATGCTAAATCCTACCCTTACATGCAAGTGAGATGTGTCGGAGACTGGCACCCTCTAACCCTCAGCACAGTAACACAATGAGCATCACAGATGGCTACAGAGGTTTTTGCAAAGCTGCACAAACAGCCACCAATGCACCAAAAACTACAAGACAACCTGGACTTGTTACACGGATGTAGGTGTTCGCAGTGTGCCATCCTACAACATATTTTCTTCACCGAGAAGACACACACGCTAGTTTTGCTCAAGCAGCAGCCGCATATCACTGTAGTGACCAGGACAAGCCTGGACTTGGGATTTCAAAGCTTCTCAGACCACAGAAAGGCCAGTCCCAGCTCACTGGGCTGCCAAGAGCCAGAGATTACGCAGATAAAAAGAAAAGCCTGTGAAATATTTTTTGCTCTAGCTGGATAAGATATACTCCCTGTAAGACAAAACTTTGATCATTACACTCACCTTAGTCCTTTGAAAGAATTTTTTTCCTGTTATCATTTTACTTAGTCCTTTTCTGGTTTGCTTTCTAATTCCTTCCCATTTGCCATTTTCCTCTCTCACAGTGTTTTCATGGTTTGTCCTTCACCTCTCTCAAAACACCTGGCTGAAGGTAGCAGCTCAGCAAGTCCCACTGGTTTTCTTAGCACACCCTTAAAAAAACAAATGCATCGAGACCCAGGCACACAGCTGTGATGTTAACTCAGTTTGCAAAAACACTGCTAAATCGATTAGGATCTGCCCTTGACTGCACCTGGTGAATCAGAGACACGTCTGCATCGACACCGATGCCTCACGAATGGCTGTGATAGAGACTCTTGCTTGCACTGCAGATTTACAGAAATTACAGAAATCTTAAACACACAGGGATGCTTTTCTGAGTCTCTGCTTCGTCCTTTGCGAGCTTGTTCACAGCTTCTGCCAGTCAAGAATTTGTCACCAACTCAATGTGCTCCAAAGCATGAACCTCCTCACCGGACTGCAACTCCCTGCTCTGCTCGCTTTGCACCCTCACAGAGTCCCAAGCTGCACTTGAACGAGTCCCACGTCCAAGGAGCCGCCTGCACCATTAGGGACAGCTGCAGTTCTCGCCGCCCTGCTGCAGTCACAGGCCCGAACTGTGCGACTTGCTGCTACGTACTTGTGGCTCCTACCCAGAATGAAGCTCTCAGGGTTCGGACCTGGGAATGCTGCGGGTCAGAAACACGCTCGTGGCATGCTCCCAGGACACCTCTCACACGCACACCAAGGGACCATCAACCCTGCCATGCTTCTGCTGGGCATGGGCAAGGAGGAGCAAATGCTGACCCAACAGTTAAATGGGGTAGCTTCAGAAAACTATGGTTACAGGCACTTGTACAGGTAAATGCTCAACGAAAGGTGCGGAGTCAGTGGGTTACCAGCCAGGGCAGTGCCAAAGGATCTGACATACTGTAAGAGTTCCAGTCCTCCCTTTCCTGCACAGATCCTATAGACCAGATCTCTCCTTTTAAATGAAAAGCAAAAGGCAGAGAGCGAAGCCCCCAGCTTGGCCAGGTGTTGTTCAAACAGGGCACCCAGAAATGACTGCGCACAAGGCTGTCCTTCCCCCAGACCACCAGTATTCTTGCTTTCTAAATGACTTCACTACTCATCTGCTCAGCAGCATGGCTCCTCTGTGGGTTTTGCTCCCCTGACCGCTCCATGGAGACTCATCAATGCTTCCCCTGAAGGAGGGAAAGGGGAAATTGCAAAAGACAGTTCTGCAGTGGGAATACTTGTGTTTGCACGAGACATGAAACTGCTCTGGCTGCAGAAAAGGAGAAGCACGCCACGACTCTAGGCAAGCAAGAAGGGAATAAGGCGGAAAACAAACTCCCAACTTCACGCTCTGTACGCCGCTTCTGCAGAAAAGGTCAGTTATTCAGGTGCTCCAGGAAGAAGCAAATAGCACCCAACACTCATAAATCAGGCTGGGGGGAGCCTGATCAGGAGCCTTTCCTATGGCAGGCAGGACTACACACAGTCCACAGTGGAAGAGACGCCAGTTGATGCTTTTGTTTGTCCTGTAAGCAAACCCTGGCATAACAGGACCAAGAGCTACAGCTCCTTCCAGACACAGCCTTCCCACATCTGAGCCTGTAGGAGCAGAAAGCTGGGAGGGGCGAGGTGGCAGGGAAAAGAGCCCTGACAGAGCCCTGCATAACCTTTCCATTATGGCCGAGCAATTTTCTATTTGCACTTAAATGTAATAATGTAAATAAACTCCCCGTAACCCTTGCAGGGCTATTTAGGACGTTTGCGAAAACAACCAGCTCCTCTCATCGCAAGCCAAGGGATGCGAACACAACAGGCACTTCTCATCTCGGTCTCTGCACACTTAATGAAAGTGAAGGATTGTATTCCCCACACAAAAGTGGAATTGTGTTTCGGGGCTGGGGGTGTGAACTCCATGCGATTTTCCGGCAGTATAAATAATTGAAAGCTGAGTACGATTAGGGGAGAGCGGTGAAGCAGTGGAGGGGGTGGAATTGTCATGCCTGAACTTTTTGGACTTGGGTGCTTCAGGGAAGAAAGGCCATGGAAAAATCCTGCCAAAGAATTTAATTTTCACACAGATATTCCAGAAAAAAAAAAAAGTCTGATCTTGATCTCTGGTAAAAGAGGAAATGTGCTAATCAAGTGGCATTTGGAGAATTCACTGCCTGTGTGAGAGCAGCCTCAGAGCTGTAGCTTTGGATGGGGCCAGTCCCACAGCCGAACTCCTCTCCTGTGTTTTATTGTTCCAGCAAACAAAACCTGGAACAAGGTTAACAAACAAGTGGGCTCCTCCCAAGGCTGAGCTTTAAATCCTGCTGAGGGAACCTAATGGGCTATGATGAGACCTTCCAACACCAGAATAATGGAGATGGAGGAGGGATGACAAAGGAGGTATATGTTGAGCCTTGACACACTCCGCTGAAGAAAGACTTTCACCCCAGTTTTACCATGAATCTGCATAATCCCTTGTATGAGATACTGTCCAGGCACAAAAACAGCAGGCCTGGGCCCAATACCAAAATTTTCCATCATGGTTCAGAATTTTTGACAATTTCAGGCATGTTTTTAGATTTCCATTAGCACCACAACTTTGCAAGGACTCATGTTCCTGTTGCATCGATTTTTAACATTAAAAGCAACCAACAGCTATGAAAATAGGTCTGAATCCTCCTCAGCTGATGTAAGTCAACTCAGTTCATTTGGGAGAACTTATCACTTTTCCTCTCTGTGGCTGTATCCAGAAGAGCCCTTCCCACATTGCGGGGTCCCCACCGTCCTCACAGCCTCCAGGTCAGCAATAGGCGTGGGATGTAGTTACTGATAAAAAGAACAACTTACATAAACCAAACCTCTAGAAAGCAAGGGAATAATTCAAAGCAAATAACTCTTTTGACCAATTTCACTGCTTTCTGTGCTTGCTACAGGTCCGTAAGTGGAGTTGGATATTCTTCAAGGATCTTGAAGGATCTTTGCAGATAACAAGCTTGTTTAGTTCAAATGGTGGATGCAGAGTATCTGATACTAGAATATAAGCTAACTTTCCTGTTCCCCAGCAGAGTGGCTTTAATCCTTTATAAACCAGGTTCCTACTCCAGACAATGCGAATTTGTCCACTGAGAAATCTGCTATCCATTACAGTTCTGCAGCACTCCCTTGAGATTCTTGGGTTGGACAAACCCACCCAAGTTAAACTCTTTCTAGATAATTCATAAAAAAATGCATGCACACAAAAAGCAGGTAAAGCAATTTGTTTATAGCTTCCAAATAATATCCACAGAGACTTTTTCAGTCTAAAAATACTATCCCATGAATACGTGAACATCTGGTATCACTTTACAGCCATCAGATCTGAACTGGAGAGAGAAGCTGCACCAGGAACTGGCATCACAGCTGAACCTTCCCAAATCTTTCCCAAAGTTTATGCAGCTTTGGGCCAAGAGCCTTCAGTGCAGGCTTCTCTCTCAAACTCATAAAGTCCATACACCTTCCAAAAAACACACCCCATTGGGCCCTTTAAAAGCAGTGAGAGTTCATCGCTGCTGACCTCTGCAACTCATTTCATTTCTAAGATTTCCCCAACTGTACCCGTAACTCTGTAGCCAGGGGAAGCTCCAGTCTGCTTGCTTGGGGCTCCTAACTGCGACACTTCCCACAGCTGCTATTTTGGAGATTGAGGCTCCCAGGGGAACTCTGCTTTATGAGCTCTCACTCTCCACCTGAAATCTGAGCCACTTTTCCACTCCACACCCCGGTGTACCTTCCCCTCCGAACCCCCTAAGGCCTTCCTCCATGAAGCGGAGCTGGCAGTCATCGCCATCCCAGCACGATCACACACCTTGGGGATGGACTTCACACTCTCCCCTGGCTGATGAGATTTACAGGGCACTGCATGTGCAATCCAAGACTCATGAAATCGTGCAGATCAAAACCCAAACCCTAGCACTGTGAGAGGCAGCAATTTCCAAAGCGTTGTCCACCATGGATCACACACCGTCCAAGAGCTGCACTCTGCAGCTGCACAGTGCTCCAGGGAAGCAGCAGACTGAAAACCCACAGTCCCCTTGGCCCCAGGGGCACAGGATCCTCTTGACAAGTAAAGTTTATCTGCTGGCCAGAAACACACAGTTGAGCAATTCTGATTTATTCCAGCAGGAATCAAGAACGTCTGTGTGCATTGACATGCACACTCCCTACAGTGATGATCGAAGATGCTTTCTAAGAAGGTGGAGGAATAGCAGTAGGAGACCATGTATAGTTAAAAGGACACAGTAAAGAAGTCAAGAACCCCTTTGTGATGCTCCCAATATTTCTAAATAAAAAAAAAAAAACCAAACCAAAAAAACCCCCACAACCACAACAAATGCCTACACATTCATCTAACTACATATAGAGCCCTTAGCTTAATTACACTTTGTTTTACTTCTAGGATCAGGAGCATGCCTAAAGAAGAGCTATAAACTGAATGCTAACAAAGATCTACCAGTGTTGAACTTCTGCTTAGAGGCTGCAAAAGGCAGGAAATCAGCAGAGACAGTGAATTCCTTTCAGCAATCAGAACAGATCACTAACTGCACAGCCCCTCTGGAGCAGCTCAGATTGTCGCTGCACAGCACATGAGAAGATCACAAGGATGGAGAGAAAAACTCATCTTTGGAGCAGCCTGCCACTTGATGTCATGCTCATGTAAGACCTTAGAAGTGAATTAGTATTTAATCTGGGTCAGATAAAGCAAAAGCTTCTTGATAGTGTGATGAAATGTTTCAGTACTACTGATTCCACACGCAGGATATCAACACTGGGGAAATAAGGACTTGTCAACATCTAGGAGAGTATCAGCATTGTAAGGAACAATGCCCTTGTGGTGCAATGACCTCAAACAGCATCCATCACAGTCACTGATGCCATGGAAGGGTCCAGAACCCTGGTCTTGTGCTGCAAGGGAATGGAGGAGGACATAACTCTCAGAGATGCAGCTTCCAGAGATGCCGGTCCCACAGTGGGGTCAGGGCAACCACCCAACCTGAGCTCTAAAACCTCACTGCTACATTGTCCAGAATGCTTAAGACTCCTGTGGGTGTTCCTGGAATTGCAAACCTTTTCTGCACAGTGAGAGGTTACAGTAGCACCGTTGGAAGACTCACCTCTGACCCACAGCAGCCCCCAGAGAAAATAAAAATCTTAATCCTTTGATAGCAAAATCCATTCCCTATTGTTACAGAGGAGCATCTGTATTGAATCCTCAGACCACCGAGACGGGGTAGTGTGGGTATCACCTCTGTTCCTGCCTTACTCCTGTCACACCCTGAGGAGCTGGCTAAGCCACCACCTCACTTTTTAAGCTCGCCCGTGTCCCAGCCAGACCTGCACATGGGGCAGGCTGGGGAGTATATTAAATTGGCACTGAGCAGCAAATATCACCCCATAGCCACCATGCAGAAGATTCCCACGCTGCAGAGTACAGGCAATATTCAAGTGTCAGCTTTATGCCTCAACAGCACTCAAACGCAGAAGTATGAAGGGGAGGGTTCCCATAGGCTGGGTTGCTTTCTCAACTGCAGGTTATTTGCCATGTTCATTGAATGTGGCCTCTATTGTAGCTTGGCAGACACTTTGCCGTTTCCCCATCATGGCCCTCACCTTTGTCTGACGTGTAAAGTCTCTTTAGAAACAAATACTGGAAACTGAACAGATTGTTTTGCCAAGCAAACATTTAAATAATGATGGAAATGAGAACTATAAACAATTCCATTTATTCATTGAAGACAAAGATACTGCCCCAAGCCAGCTGGTATCCTAAGGCACTGACTGAGGGCTAGAAGGACAAATAGTATTTAAATAGCCTCTAAATCAGCTAAGACAACTATTCCCAGCTCAATAACCATATCAGCTATTCATTTTTTTTCCAGAGGCATCTCAATTACCCCAGCAACCCCTGTTACTGGCAAGCTTGCCGCCGGGCTATTTTTCTGAGGGCAGGCACTGGGGGGGTCTCTGCTACCAAGAGCCAAGTCTTGCAAGCATGGCTGCACCAGGAGCTCCAGCACAGCTGCTGAAACATGGGAGGCACAGTCAGCCCTCACAGCCAGCAGCTCAGGGCTCCTCCTGGAAATCTGGTTTTCTGCATCACCTGCAAACCTCGCCACTGCCGGCCTCTCCACACACTGTCCGGGATAGCGGCAGCGGACAACTCGCCCGTGTTTACTCAGAAGAAAGGACGTGCCATTTCTCCTCAAGGAGCCGAGGCTGACCTTTGGGAACAGACATGTTGCCAGAGCCACGTTCAGATTTCCTCTGAATTTTCCTAGGCTTGTTTCACTTTCAATCCTGCTCTTAAGGAAGCTGTTTTCAAACCAAACCCTACATCCCAACTGCTGGAGTAACTCCATCCCCACAGTCCCATGACTATCGGGGATGGCCCTGAAGCCAAACCCTGGGTCTGAACCTCACAGGTCAGGTATGGAGCCAGGCCTCTGGTCTGGAGGAGGATTTCACAGCAGCTTCAATGTCTACAGCAGAGCCAGGGTGCTGAGACCCAGCATCCCACACCGAGGGAATGGGAGCAGAAGAAATTTGATCCTTGCAACCCAGACCATCCTGGCCAAGGCCAGCACAGCCCAGAACAGAGGGAGGCACATGCTTTGACTGCAGAGCCCAGATCCCCTGCTGTCAACATAGCCTAGCGGGAGCAATGCCAGCAAGTAAAGTCTTCCCTTTCTCCCCCTTGGCCTTACGTTTCACTGTGCACTCGCATCACAGCTTAATGCAACAACCCTCTGCCATGCTGTTCCTCCCCACCTCCTCCCCTGCCCTATCCGACCCCACCTTCTCCTCCAGCTCTCCTGCTTGTTTCTGTACGCACCCTCAGACGCACACACATAGCCCAACAGAAACACTCCCTGAGCTTGTCAGAGGCTGGGAATCTTTTTAACGCAAACCTCCCACGCTGCGAGAGGGGCAAGCTGCATCACGCGCGGAGCCACATCAACAGCCGTTCTTCCCTTCCCACAGTGCCAGGAGCTATGCACGGGGTGGCACCTATGGAAGAGAGCATCACGCATTGCAGAGTCACCCTGCTGCTGTGGATGGCTGAGAAGACCAGGCGGTGACTCCACTCATCCTGCTAAAAAGGCCTGGTAGGTTGAGGGTCAGGAGTTAGCATTTGCAAATGTGGGAGCATGCTTGCCCCGTTGCATTCTTACCTATACTCTTCACTACTGATAAATTTAGCGCATGCTTGAGCTTGTTGATTCACCGCTCCTGCAGAGCTAAAAGCATGAATGTTACAACACGAAATATCATAGGTTCTACAAGAACAGTCATTCCTGAGCTAGACTGTGCTGGACCACCAGATTTAGGACTCTAGCTCTCCATTTGGGCAATTAACCTAAACTAACTAATGGAGTGAATATACACAATTCCATCAGAATCACATCAGGCACCTACCCTGCAAGTACCCTGCTGCAATTCCCCCTTTGCTCTGCCCCAGAAAGCCTGCACCCCACTGCCACAAGGTCCTGATTCAAATCATAGTGACCTGGAGGAATACAGGGTGCTCAGGCACGTGGTACAGTTACAACCACCGAACTGGAAATGAGAGTGGACGTTACAATATTTGAGACAGCTTGGGGTAACAGAGAAAGGGATGTTTGTACAGAAGAGCATGTAACGGAAGAACAATCAATAGCAGCAGCATTCAGATGAACTCCAGTCTGAGTAAGAAAAGCAGTGATACAAACTGCAATTACTGGTTTTTGTAGTACCATTTTTGTTTAATGTCCTCTTCAATGCTCAGTTACTCCATTATAGCACTATAAACAATCAGGATGACCCTAGCAATAACAAATGAAGCCCTTGATGTTTTATCGTCAGTCTGAAAACAACTTACATCTCTTTCCGCTCCCTAATAAAATTCTTTATATTCTTTATTTTTTTTTAATGTTCTAATTGGCTGCTAGTGAGTTCCTCTTTCTGCGCCACTTTGAAGAAAACCTGCTTAGATCAGCAGACCACATCAGGCAGATAATTTTTTGTTAACTGATACACAAAGTGAATGCTTGAACAGAGCCTTGTTTATTTGCCTTTTCAAAATTGTGACATTTCAGATGTCTCCTTGCAGCCAAAACATCTGTGTGGGTCATTGTGTGGAGAGACGGCGATCTGCCTACCTAACATTCCTGCCACAGCTCCAGCGGGGATGTCATTTGCCTCTCATGCAGCCAGAAACACAACGTGGGATTATGGCACGCCACTAAAGCCAGCTGCTGTGTTTTGCCTTGGAGAAAGCTGTATTTAGCTACTGTGAGAAAGGATCTTCCCCCAGCTCCACACACAGAGACCCAGCCATCCTCATGGGAGCGATGGAGAGGCCAGTATCTGAACATAGGGTTTGGTCCCTCTGCTGAGACTCTGGTCCTGTTCATACTCTGACTCCAGGTACCAAGTAACACAGGTATGAAATCAGACCAGAACATTTGGAGTCACTGGATAAAAATGCAGATGAGCTGCTGATGATTCAAGCTAAGACACCAGGCACTGAAGCTTGGTCACATTTTGCCTGCTCACGTTGCTGGGGAGAGGGTTTCTCAGCAGCAAGGGGCAGCACCCAGCTGGGGTCATAACATCTACAAAAAGCCCAAGGTGGTATTGAGCAACTGGAAGGGTGATATGGGGAGTGGGGAAAGAGCCACCCTTCATACTTGCCAGCTGCAAACTTTGTTGTTGCTTTCCAGCCCAGCATGGCCACTGGGAAGGTAAGCTGGCTGCATCTCCACAGTTCTCCACCTTGTGCTTTGGGTAATTATTTATGCCCATGCTCAAATGCAAATCCCCATCCTGCTAACAGCCTCCAAAAGCACTTTCCAGCAAGAAAAATGTGGACCTGACACCTGTAGATGTCTTTTACCGCAGAGTGCAAACACCAGGAATTATCCCTGCTATCCCAATAAAACATTGTTCTTTCTCAGCTCCTCTGGGGACAACAGGAGCATTGCTGAACTACCAGCTCAGGACAGGATTCTGCTATCACCACCAGCAAATCCATCAGCGATGATAGGAGACCTCAGACAGCATCCAGAGAACATACCTCAGTGAGCCACCAGCCCGTCATGAGGGTCAGCACTACCTACAGGTGATGTTCACATCGCTCTCCCAGGGATGCATACTTCACAGTCCCCTGTTCTGCATGGCGGGCAAGTGCACAAGAAAGCAGCACTTAAAATATTACATTCGGAGGTGGCTTTGACCCCATGTGGTGCTCAGGTGCAAATGCCTCCCCAGGGTGAAAGACAACAGGTAGTTGGACTTGACAAGCAATTTATCATAATGCTTTCATCTATGCAGAGTTAATTCAATACTTTCAATCCTATCTGCTGAAACATTGGCACCCACATGTATTTTGCTGCCATCATTTGACCCATGCTCAGCAGCAGATGTGACTTGATTGCACAATGAAATGATGCAGCAACGCCCCAATTTAATTTAAGCCTGTATTTATAGATCTCTAGCCCTCACTGAAGCAGGACAGTGCTGACACTTGGCTTGTTGCATTGGGTTCTATTTGCTGTACTTCTCACACCTTCATGGGGCAAGCTCCAGCTTCCAAAGCCCATGGTATGTCCAGTCTCACTGCCCTATTACTTATCTTGAAAACAACCTGACTCGCAATTCAAGCATATGTGCTGCTGAAATAGCACAACCAAACACTTTTTGGAATTGAATCCTTGGGACAGAGCAGCCTCCTACTGCCTGCAGTGTCTAAGAGGATTTGCTATGAAGTGTTTCAAAAAAACCAGTATCTAGTAATGCAAGGGTTCTCAAAACCTCTGAGCCACTTCCCACAGAGACAGCCATTTGGGGAAGGGTGGGCTCTTTTTTAAAGAAACATGAAATTGCAGTAGTGAAATTAATTATCTGTATTCCTCCCTCCTCGCCCCTGGGCAGCCCCCCAGGTTTCCCCATGGGTCCTATCCAGTGTCACTGTCAACACCAGGCATTGCAGCCTTGATTAAGTCATTACAAGTCAGCCCTTGTTCCTCCACTTCCAGTCAAGAGCAAATGAGACATGTGCAGGCTTAGGAAGCCCTGAAGTGCAGCTCTGTTGTGGACACAGTGGGACGAGTGGAGCTGGCAGAGACCTGCAGACTCCAGCTGTTTTGGACACGAGTGGTGCCCGTGAATCGGCTGAGCATTACACACTGAGCATTTGCTTGATTTTCTACTGGAAGGGCCTCATGGAGATAAGCAGTGACATTACCGAAGTAGATTGATTATGCTAAGGCCACATTACCATGCATGGTATCAGGTTGCAAAATCCAGGTCCAACCAGTGCTGGGTTAGAAGTTCAAGCTTCCACCAAAACTCTGGAAAGCACAGGTCATCCCCTTATCTGGAGCAAATCTGCTGTTGAGCAAGAATCACTGCACATCAAGCCACAGGTTTCCCAAAATGCAAGGGTTTCCCAAAGTGCCCTGACCTTTCATTTGCTTTTCCAATTCCCTTTGCAGGCTTCATTAGAGTTGTAAATACAAGTTGCAATTCAAGACCCAAAGCACATTTCCCTTGCTTCACCTAGGAGATGCTCAGGCAGCATCAAAAGCCCAGAAAAAATAATAGAAGGGGGGAGTGGGGGTGGAAATCACTTATTACCTCTGGGAGTCTAAAAGCACCTTACAGCACCTGAGCACACAGGGCCTTGTCCACATCTTACAGCTGGGAAACTGAGGCACAGATCGCCACAGTGACATGCTTACAGAGACACTACAAGACTGTAGAAACCCCAGGTGAAGACCTCAGTTTCAGTAACTGTGTGCCCCATGCTGCAAGAGCTAAAGAGGCTATTGCAGAGGGCTGTCACTGCTCACACAGTGGTGGCCCTGACAGAGATCCCTGGGAGGCTAAAGGGTTAAGGAAGGGAATTTTGTTACTTTCTTGTCGTATTTTCTCGTGGGGGGAGAAGCGTTGTGCAAGCGAGAGTTTTCCACTGGCGCTAGGCCCCCTTGCACTTATCAATGGGACCTTTCAGGACTCACTCCCTGATTGAGACATCATTTCCTGTCCAACACACTAACCCCATTGATAACTCCATGCTTGATGGGAACTTTTCAAACCTACCAGGAAAGGCCAGGAGACCCAGAAGAACATATACATGAAAACAGAACTGGGGTGAAAAGAAAAAGAAGAGAGAGAAAGAAACAGTTTTGGCCACAATCTGCATGCTGACAACAACTGTTTGTGATTACAAAGCTGTGCATCTTTAGTAGGTACATCAGACACAGAGAAGACATTAACATACTCTTCACAGCAGTGGGACTGGCAGGCCTGGCACTTCAGCCCAGTAAGAAGTGGAGAGGGCCAGAGGAGGAAGCATAAGAACATCCCTCTTTTCCAGCCACGCAGCAAACACAGAAATCAGGACCAGCCATAGAAATGGTCCCATTTTCTACCAGAAAATCCAGGAGGCCATAACCGATATAGCTTGCAAAACAGGCTAGAGATTTCAGGTGTCCAAGTACCAGAAATTACACATAAAGGGGAGCAACGATGAAACTAGGACTCTTCAAGGTATCTCAGATCAGGTACCCAAGGGAGGAACCCTTTTCTTCCTAATTTATCACGGCAAAAATGCTCAATGTTATTTCCCAGGACACAGCCCAGCCAGCTGTGTACATCCTTAACACTGGCTGTGAGGACTCACTTGATATTCTAACCACAGCCCAGCTCCAAACACAAGCTCCAGCCCAAAACTGACATTTCCCCCAAAGTTATGGAGTCTGTCAAACCACAGCTTTTGTTTTCACCCCAGGCAGTTACAGTTTTGCTGCCTACAAAGGTACAATGATACGAAGGTATCAATGAATCTGGATTATTGCTAAATAGGACACCTGCCAGAAAGCTCTCTCTACCTGTGCAGGTGCCTAGGAGCAGAAATTAAGTAGCTGATGCCCACAGTGAAACTTTGTAATTTGGACTTTTCCTATTTCCTGGCTTCAGACTTCGGTCACCAGCTATCTAGCAAGAAAGCTTTCAATGAAATCTAAATATACAGGCACAGAATACAGCAAAGGAGTTGTACAAAACAGCAAGAGCCAGGACACCGGCTGGCTGGGTAGATGGTTAGAAGGAGGGTCTGGAAGGTTTTCAGTACCATCTCCATTACTGAACTGCTGTGGGAGTGTGCAAAAGCTCTGTTGTTTTCAGCAACTTGTGTAAGTAGTTTCTGGGGGCCCAAAATGTAGCGCTCTTTCTGTTCTAAGTGCATCTGAAGTATTTAAAATTAGATCCCCTCTTCAATAGGAACCATTCATGAAAATGTCAGCTTTAAATGTCTTTACAGTGCAAGTTACTCACTGTGAGCATACCACCCACTTATCTTATACCCTACAAGGACAGAGTCTGAAAAGTTTCAAATCATGACATGTAACAGACCAAACAAGCACAAAGCCTTATTTAAAGGCACTATTAAGCCAGCTGGAAACATGACTAGAAGTGTGAGTAGAAATAATATTTTATGTTAGACAAGACAGACTTACCTGCAGGTCAAAGAACTTGCTGTATCTCCGGTAGATGATCTGGGAAGTCAGGTCAGACCATGTTACATTGATGATATAGACCTGTTCAGGGAAAAGAAAACACAAGTCAGTGTGGGCCATGAAGCACAGAATATGTCTAAAGGCTGAACAGTTAGCATAGGTCAATTCCACATCTCACTGGCTGCTCCTGCTCACAATGAGGAACATAGCCCTGGGTGCAAGACTAGCCTAAATTAAAGCCATTGCCCCACTGCACCCTTTAGTAGAGGTCTCAGGAGAGCACCCAGTCTTCTCCCACCCATCCCCATCAACAGCTCCCAATGATTTTGCTCTCCCTGGGATTAAAGCTTTAATTGAGTGATGGCACGTTTTCTGGTCCATAGCAGCAACACCCTGCCCTCCACCTGTGCCCATCTGGAGGGTCCCAGGCCCTGTTGCAGGCATGGCTCGGAGAGCTGTTCCACCCCTGAAGCAACAGCCCATCATGGGCTGCTGATCTCCCACCCAATGCTCCGGGTTTTCCTCGTATATGCAGATGCGATCGTGGCCCTTCACAGGCAAGACATGGCTCTAGTTCAACAAAGAAATTGAAAGGGAACTCAGCTCCAGGGCGGTTGTGAGATTACAGCCGTGCAACACAGCTGCTTATGCACACCCATACACGCGTGACAACAGCTCAACCCCACAGCACACAGCCCTTGCTGAGTCACATCATACCACTCAGCACCTTTGGCACCTATGGGACTGATTCGAAGGTGATATAAAGCAGGTCAGTGAGAGTGACATTGTTTTCTCACATCGGTGGAAACAGCAACATGAGCCCAGAACAAGCCCAGGATTTCCCTTGTCCAGCCCTAGTCCATCCCCAAAACAATCATCTTACAGAAACACTGTTTTGCCAGAAGCTGTGATAAAAAATTATTCACACACGCATGCACACACATACACATATATATAAAACACACAAATGTTTCCTTTTGACCCTAGTACCTCCAAAACATTTAAAAAAAAAAAGGGAGGGGGAACAAGCCAGATTGTGCTCTCTCACACACTTGCCTTCAGGCCAAATGCAGGTCCTGCTGCCTTGATGACAGATACACAAGACTTCAGCAAACACAGGATGGAGCCATCAAGGGTGACCACGCAACGCCAATGTAATGGAAATCACAGCTAGGCCAGATCCTGGGTCTTTAAAGCAATTTCCAGGTTTCATGTATGGAGTGAGATAAGGATCTGGCAAGGGAAACAGGAAAGCATCTCTCCTCCCTCAGCCCCAGCGCTGCAGCAGGAGCTCTCCCTTTTGCCACAGATGCAGAAGTGAAGCTCTCTGTCTCCAGCAATAGGGGATGGATAAGCATCACCCTGTTCTCCATCTTCCCCAGGACACTAGCTCGTCTTCCAAGGTGCTGATGCAGGGTAATTGCTTCTGTGCTTTTAACAATAAAAGGTATTGCATGAAAACCCCTGGAGGGATGTTGAAGAACAGGCTTAAAAATGCTTTTCCAAGGACCACTAAGGGATTTTTCCCTTCTTCTTTCCTGGTAGGAAAGAGGTGTCATCTGATGTCCTGGAAACCATTGGAGGTCCTGCAGCCTCACTTTCCTCTCTGCTTGTTATGACCACATTCAGTCCCCAAGGCAGTTTGCTCCCCATCTCCTGCAGCCCAGTTTCACGGTATTTGTGAACTGGACATGCCGAGCACAGGCTGTTAAGGAGATCTGGGGCCTTTCATAGAGCACTGAGGGTAAGGACCAAGAGCCTGAATTAGATTCAGTTATTGTATCAAACCTATCTGCTGCTCCCACCAGAGCAGAGACCATCGAGGCTGGCGAAGGAAAGACTGCCCAGGGTGAGAGCACGACTCTTAGCAAACCCTGATTATTCCTCTGCTGCGTCTCATATTTCTCCTGGAAAACTGAGCCACCAAACCTCCCTCCCGCAGTAGCTGTATACACAAGGGTGACACCAGCACTGCCCTGCTTCATGGAGGTGAGGTAAGACTGCATAACATGAAGATTTCAGGTCCCCTTTAAAGATATTACCCACGCAGACAAGTCAGAGGAGTCAGAGCCTGGGAAGGAAGCTGCTGTTGCCAATTTTCAGGCCAGCCACACTACACTGAAGAATATTTTTCCATGTGTTTGTTGTGGGAAAAAAAAAAAAAAAGTTTGTAGCTTCACTCTGAGCTAATTCACAACACAAATATTTCTACTTGTTCTCTATCCGACAGCTACTTTCAGATGGAAAACCCATTCGATTAAAAACAGATCATGACAGATGGGAGCTGACTGGGATCCAAAAGCAACTTCAGATACTGTAATTCTGGCCCCAGGTTCTCACAAAAGGGACAAGACAGGGATAGGAGAAACATATTGTACATGCAAGTAAAGATCATATTTTTTCTTTAATGATGCATCTTTTCTCCAGAAGCTAGAAACAAAACACAAGTGCCACAGACATCCAGGCTTTTTGAATTTCATGGCACTTCAGGCTTCCCTATGCTACTCTTCAGAACCCACAAAAATTGTGTACCCCCAAAATTTTTAACAGCCTGCAAGTCTGCTTGATTGAGATCGAGTCCGGACAGGAGTTAATCCTGCTTTAAGAGTCCAGCATTGTTCAGTGGTGCAGTAAGTGGCACAACACCCCCATCACACAAGAGGGGGCAGAGCTGGGTGCAAAGGGATATTCTGGGCAAGAGGTTGGATGTGTTTGGTGCAGGGAGGAGGTGTAGGAGCAGGACCGCACTGATACAGCCCCAGCTCTGAAATTCAGGCTCTGCAGGAATGAAGCTGCCACCAACTTCAGTCAAGCCAGGATTTTTGCTGCACATTTAAAACGGCAATTAAATCTTTTTGAGCCTTACGTCCCTTCAAGCTCAGCAAGTGATGAATCAGGCTGCATGCAGATGCACCGACTTCTGTTTCATTGGAAGACCACAGCAGGAGCAAGAAAAGCCTTTAACGATAACCTGGAGCTCTGTGAAGCAACAAACGAATGGGCTCAAAAATCTGCTTGGTGGGACGCAGGTGCAAAACCTGAAACGGCTACTGATTTTCTTTGCTTGTTTGCATAAATCAAATTGCTTCTTGAAAGCCACCATTTAAAATAATGGGAAATAACTGTTTGTTTGAAAAAGATCTGTAAAATGCCAGATTTTAAAAGCAAGGTCTAGAGGTTTGAAAAGCCTTAGATACCACATTTCTCTCCCTCAGAGATCTGAGTCTGGTGACTATTCGCTCCTGCTGCCTTAGTCGGACCCATAACCTTTTCATGAGCCTCAAACATTACATCAGCTTACCTCGTCATTTTTTTGCTCAGATCTCAAAACGGGTCGCTATGAAAGCAATCAAGGATATCCCAGGGGAGAATAAGAAAACCAGTCCTGGGGGAGCCTGAGGTCATGCAAACGCAACAGGACAAGGAGGCAGCAGGAAATATCAGATAAATATGGAGAGCCGTCCCACGCTCGAGCACCCGGCAGGCCCGGCATTGCTCTCGTGAGCTTCCTGCAGAGCTGAGGGAAGGCTTTCTGTGGCATCCGACAGCTCCCCAAAACTGAGCCACACGAGCCACCACTCCAGCACATGGTCCTGCCCATGGGAGAGTGCTGCTTCTTGATAAAAGAAGATAAAAATCAAAGCATCTTACATGTCTTGGAGCAAGCTCATCCACGTTAAGTATAGTGTTTTCCTACAGTCCCTACATGCACACAACTAAACTTTAATCGTGATTGCAAATTACAAATTACTACAATAATTAATTACTTAAGGTAAAAAGATCTGTTTTATGTCTGCCATGTTTATGACCTTAAAGGAGTCAAAACGCAGCTACTATTCAAATGCTTCACCTTAAAAATCCTTAACAAAATAAGTCCTTAACAATAAATAATAATTGAAGTACAAATTACAAATGACTCACTGCACAATCACTGGGTGCTCCCGCCACTAAGAATGTTCAATTTTTAATTTCACAAATCCAGTCTTTTTTTAGTCTATGTATTTTAAAATAAATCCTTCTTCAGAGAAACAAGAAGTGGGCCTGTACAAACTGGAGAGTATTAGTGAGGAACTGAGCTTGATAAGCAGCTCTTAATATTCATGCTGCATGAAAGAAGGTGCAAGATGTCAGGGGGATTTTATCAGCTGCTAATTATTGTTTAATTCTAGCTCTGGGAAACTTCCATTTTACCCACCATAGAGCAGAAAATTTATTGCAAAATGAAGTTATTGCTCTCCCTTTACTGCCTACACCAAGCAATGAGGAGAGATGACTTCCTACTACAAAAAGCATTCACTCAAATGTCATTGGGTATGACTTTATCATGTCTTGTTTTCAATGGAAAATATCCAGTTCCAGCTGCCAGGTTATTCTCATGTGACCGATTTTTCAATTGGCTTTTTAGAGGCTAATGTTTTGTTTTCTACAGCCAGATGAGCTGGAGTGGAAGATAAATACCTGAAATGAGCAGTCTGATGTGACCAAGATAAGAACATCCACAAATACACTATTGGCTATTGGCAAAGACAAGATTGAAGAACAGAGACTAGAAATATTCTGCACACATAAGAGAGGGTGCTGTTAACCTTTAATAAGTAATTACAGTAAATACCAGCTACTAAGAAAGTTTTATGAATGCAAAAAACAACGCTATGGTGCAATTTGTATGCAGATACCATCACGATAGGCCCTTTTAACCTGGAGAATGTCAGCTTCCTCAATGTCTCATATTAAAGTGTTGGATATTTGTCCTCCAGTGAATCAGGACTGAGTTGGAATAGACACTCCTTTCCCCCTGTATTCAGATGCTATCACTGCCTGTAAGTTGGAAACTTTCCACCAGCACAGCTCAGCATGTGAATGCTCCTTGGTCTGCTTCTGTGCAAAGTCAGCCCAACTCCCACAAGCCTTGCAGCAAATCCAGCTGGTTCATTTAGCTGGTGGAGTTTACATTAAAACAGCTCAAACTACAACAGCTCTTCACAAAGTGAACATACATCTGTGCCTTAAATTACCGGAGTACGGGCACTGCACCGACTTACTGTTTGCATAACCATCTTAATGTCAAAGATGTTCTGACAAGCACAAATCAGTGCTGGCCCAGACCCAGATTTGGAGTGATAACAGCCTAGAGACAGCAATTTCGGTACCCACGAGGCCAAAGCAGCAAAGCTGCTCGCCTTCCAGAAGCTGTGTGGTTGATTTTAGGTATCTTCTTCCACCCCACAAGACACTGGCACCAGTAGCCAGGGTTTCCCCAGGGTAAGGGCCCCCAGGGCCATCAAATTCCTGCCCTATACAAGAGCCAGTGTGGCAGCAGGGAGAGTAAAATGCCCCAGGAATAAGCACTGAGAATGTAAGCCCTCCTCCCGCACACATCACCTGTGCCTTCACTTGGCTTGGATCGTGTTTGACTCTGGATCCAGTGAGCGCAGCGTGGGCTCCTTGCCCAGCTCATCAGCATCCAAAAGGTCCTGAAAAGCACTGTGAGACCTGGGAAATTCCCACAGAGATGAAGTCAGACCCTCAACCCCAAGCCCATGGCAAGTCCACCACCGGTGCCATGCAATGATGTCACCTTTCAGCACAACGGTCTCCGAGGGACCACAACTCAGTCGGGGCAGGGCCAAGGAAGAGCTATTTTCAACCCCAGTCTGGAGCTGTTCTCGCCCCAGGAATTTGAAGACTGAGCTGAGAAACAGAGATGAGGCTCAGAAGAAATATGAAACCCAAGCAGCCCCAAACAGGAAAGCTTCTTGCGGCGTGGTTGCTGCTGTGGCAGGGTGCCTTAGAGCAGTCCCAAGCACGGGGGCTGACGCAGGCTGCATGCAGGTGCGGGACGTCTGGCTTTTTCATGAAGCAGATGTGGTTTCACGGACATCCCTCTACCCGGCTCGCGTTTCCATTACCAACAGGGGAATTGTAACTGAGAAAAAGCCAAAACGACCCACGGGTCTCATGGACAAATGTTGCACGTACCTAAGTTTTGGAAGGAAAGCAGACTTACAATATGCTGGGAGGGAACAAACTGGACAGCCCCAGTGTTTGCCAGTTCTCATCTCTGAGCAGCCATCACACAGGCAATTTAAGCAGGACACAGCAGTTCCAGTTTGCATTACAATTTGCAAGCTAATTTACAGTCTAATTAAACACACGGGGGGAGCGGGGGAAGAAGGGATAGGAGAGTTTTCCTTCCTTCACTGTTTTCTTTTGTGGATCTTGCTTCAGGTCTGAACAGCAATGCAAGAGGATTAATGCTGCTTCTCTTTTCAGTCATATCACATCAAATCTGTTCTGCCTACAAGAAAAATAAACTCATTTCTAGCTCTGAACCCAGCCATACTCTGAGACTCAAGCTGGCTCCTTTCTAGTTTAGAAAACCTCACCACTACTGCATCCTATATGGCCACAGACCTTCCTCCCGGTGCAGAATTAACCAGGATGAAACCCCTTTCTCTTTGCCAAATCCTGGTGCTTAAACTCAAACAAGAATAGCAAACAACTGCCTCAAGCCAGCCAGCAGACATCCCTGGGAACACAGGAAGAGGAGCTCATTTGAGTATGGAGGCACCTGGCTAGATGTTTTTGCTGGTTTCCTAGCTTCAGGGGTACGGACCAGACAAGTAACAGGGTTGTGTCTGAATGACGAATCCAGCTCATCTTGTTTACACAGGCAGAGTAAGACAATACTTAGCATCCCATATTTTTCTCATACATTGATGAGGTTTCAAAGCCCATGGTTCAAATTTCTATTTAGTCTCATCTTCACCCCTCAGGTTTTTGGCATTTGCCAACTTGGGTTTTTAAGCACTGACTTCAGGCCTTCCCAGCACCTTCCTGCTAAGAAGATGCTAAGAAGTCCCACACAATCAGAGCAATAAGCCAAAAGGGGAAAAACCTCCCTGCTGCATTTCTTTGCATGGTCATTTGCATGGCTGTGAGAGGCACAAAAAGGTAAAAAGTGGAATTGCCACCCGTGATTTGTGACAATACCTTGACCAGAGAGCAGCAGAACTGGAACGGCTGGGAGCCCTGCAGCTCGGTTACAAACTACCTCCATACTTCTTGCCAGGCTTGTTTGATTACTTCATTTAACTTCATTCTTAGGGGTGTGTCAGCAGAATATGACATGGCTAATTCTTGCAGACATGCAATATCTGTGTTGCATTAGCAGGGCTTGCTTTGTTTTTTAACTGATATCCTGTGTCACGTCAAAGACCTGTCAAGGCTCCTATCTTACCTCCAACACATCCAATAACCGGAGCTTACAGAAAGAGAATAAGAAACAGGACTAGTAAAGACCGGTCACTTCCCTGCTACCACCTCCCAGCTTTGGGAAGCAGAATAGCAGCTAGCCTGCCAAGAAAGAGCAGACAGGGGAAGCAGACAACATCCACTCATGAGATTTACATATGCGCATGAGGGAGGAAGAGCATCTGTGCAGAGTACAACATGGACTTGTATTTCTGTTTCCAATCTGTTTCTATCCACCTGCATTTACTTTCCACGTATGATGGAACTATTTGTGAAGCTGAATAACCACAGGACTGAGTTTCTGCCATTTAAGAGTTGACACACGATTAGAAAACACAACATCTAAGCCTACAGAGCATTAGAATAGTAGAGTGACAAACATAATATGGAAACAAGAACATACAGTCTCTCTGTGAAACCTGGCTCCCTCGTGGCCTTTTCAAATACCCTACCTGGGCCTGAAAGAGGCTGTCTATGGCAAGCAAAGAAAAATAATCCAGTTGCACTTGAAGCTTTAAAGTTTTCAGCTTATTGCCTCTTAAATCTGGATGCCACATGAATTCTAAACTATTTTAATTCAGTGCTCGTGTCTTTCTCCCCAGCAGGTGGTTGGTGTTTCATGAGGACCCCAAAATATAAGAATGTCATGGTGGAAGAAGAGGAACCCTGTTTGAAAAAAGAAAGAGAAATGGGAAAAGCAACAATCAACAGACAAAATAGACTCTTGAATTTCAAGTCCTTCAAGTAAGTTTCACTGAAAGATTTTAAATACAAAATTTGCATCAATTTCACTAAATTGTTTTTAGAAACTGGTCTGTAGTTGAAACTGTTCTGAAAAGAAACATATCACCCCTGAAGAGTATGGCTCAATGTAGAAGTCCTCAGTGCCAGTGCTGGATGTGGAAGTTAGGTGGAGGCCCCTCTAGCCAGTCACTTCTCATCTCTTACAGCCATAGTAGTCAGTCACAGGGTAAAGGATAGACACAAAGGGAAAACAGCAGTTTTAAAAAAATATTTTAAAAAATGAAGATAATTTCATTCCCCTGCCCTAATTCTCTACACAGGAACAGATCTCAAAAATTGACTCAAAACTGGCTTCATCCTTCTTCCACTGAAATTAATTTTAATAGGAAAGTATTGAGGCCAGCTATGAGCTCCTTTAAAATCTCTCCTTAGTTTATAAGACACCTTTGTAGCTTCAGCTGTAAGAGATCACTCTGCTGTCTGGTCAGTGCTGGCACCATTCAGATGAAGGCAATGTTTATAAATTAAATCCAGCCCTGGTCCAAATGGGTGCAACCTGCATCTGTTTTTGACTGCCATTACAAAGTCATCAGACCCATAGAAGCCAACAGGAACAGTTTCATGCCCTTCATGGTGCTGGATCAAACCTCACATGAAAGTGGAATTGCTAAAATATCAGAAGGATGCTGCCAAATCAGAGAGACTTCAGAGAGAAGCAGCTGAACTGATTCTAGCACAAGAGGAATTGACTTGGGCGATGTTCAAAACAGGATGAGTAGAGCTCTGCTCATATTTAAGGCAAAGGGATTTTTGTCATCAAGTGCCCTGGGGCCAGGGGTACAGCAATAGCTTGGTCAAATGAGAACTAACAAGAACCTGCTTGCTACTGTGTTAAATGCATCAAGATTGACGAGACACAGAGAGAGAAAGTATGAACCAGAAATTGCTGTTTTCCAGTTAACACCAAATCTCACACATCTTTGCACAGTTACTTATGCCTGCAGGAGATCTCTCCAAGTACCTTTCTTTCAGCTCTGAGAAAAAGGGCCCATCTACATTGTACCAGCAAGGTTGTAGTGATACATTTTCCCAACTACAGAGCTCGTATACAGTGCTAGAGCATACACAGCTTGTGGCCACATGAAGACAGAGCACACCATGATATTGCTGACCCTGTTTCATGCACGGGCACAGAGCAGATTTTTTGCACACCGTAGGTATGTAGCCTTACTTACAGAAATGACGAAAGCTCCCTGCGCAGTCAGCCTTACAATTGCAAAGGGGCATTGCTAAAACCCAACCTCCCTTTCAGCTCCTCATGTTCAGGATTCCTGCTCTGCACCAACACTTGCATGTAGTTTATATTAGCATGCAAATCTTCCGGCTTTGATTTGTAACCTTACATATGACCCCCAGATGCAGTGTTGGAAAAGCAAAGCAAGGGCCTGGGAAAGGGAGCAAAACTCCTCCAGGCCCTTCCAGAACAATGACAAAGCTCTGGGACATTCTTAGTCCAAATAATGGAAATTCTCCTGGGATTTTGCCATAGAATAGTGGGATAGTTTTTTTTTCTTCTCATTTTGAGTAGAGGGAAACAAAAAGTTCATGTAAACCAAGAGACCCTCACATTCACAATGCCAGACCTGAGGGGTACAGTACTTTTAAGTGTGATCTACAATCCCTGACAAAAAACAACTCTGAAGAACTCTTCTAATTTCTATACAGTTTGTGCAACTATATTTTTCATGCACGACTGAAGGATAAAACGTGAGGTGAAATGAACTAGATCAGCAAGGCATCACAGAACTGCCAGCATAACGCACTGACAGATGAGTATTTGCATTTGAATTGCAAAATGCTAGAAGAGTGACTGAAAAACGGATCTATCCTCAAAACAGAAGTACCATTCAACAAACACGCAATGCATGTAGATCTTTGATTATACTGCATGACCATATATACGTAAGATTGAATGTGTTTGTTCTCTACAGGACAATCCTGACAATGTGAAACCAACTCTTGGGAAGTAGGGAACAAATTTCCACAACCTCTGAAAGATGCAAAGCTGAAGTCACTGGAAAGATGTCTTTCACTGCAGTGACCTTTGATTTCAGGCTTCGGAGAAATCCATGTTTCTTGTGGGAAGAAGACTGAAAGAAGAAAATTATTTTGTGTCCTAGTCTTGCAAAGAACACCTGAATTGCACTGTGATATGCCAAAGAAGAGGCAAACATGGAGCACCCACCTTACTCCCCCCAGTCCTTCTGGCCAAGGCAGGAAAACTGATGCAAGAGTCCTGTGCAGAACAGGGTCCCTCCTGTCAGGGCATGGCACTGAATTAAACACAAAATTACCTTCTTCCTGTGGAACTTCAGGGTTTTCAGGAGAATACTCTGCCAAATCCTTGCACCCTCAATCACTGCCTCTTTGCTAAGTTGAACTATTGTCTCTGCCCTTTCCTTCCCTCCTACTCTTCTCACAATCCTCCTCCTTTTCCCTCCTTTTCCCACGCTTGGCTTCCTGCCTTCCCACTTGCAGGAACACCCTCTCCCACCCCAGACACACAGGACTATCATGGACAGCGTAAACCTATCCCTCTCCAACTCTGCAATTTGCAGCCTGGGCCACACACAGGCAGAGACACATGCAGCCGTCCTCACCGGTTTCCAGATCACATTTATTTGGCACACTGGGCTGCGGGTTCTGCAGATGGGCAAGTGTTGCTCTGCCTTGCTGGGATAGAGGGATACGGAAGAGATGCTTTTTCAGCCTGGACCAATGCTGTGCTTTGGGCATTTCTGCTCAAAATGTCACTCCCCCTTTAAAACCTGCAAATATAAGGATCCTATGGTAGGAAAATATATTTAACTGCTGGGCACAGGGATAGCTGCTGGACAGTCACACTGTCTAACTTTGTCTCCAGCTGAGGAGCTGGGAGATGAGTCTCCAGACTGTACTGCAGCCAGAGGAAAAAGTCCCCATGTTGTGCTACTGACCTGCACTGCCCACCGAACCAGCCCACTTCTCCCCAGACTGTACATGGGGTACAAAGGAGACAGGCCCCTATAAGGATGTAAAATTTGGGGATACAGCTATCATTATCAGCTGTAACCATACTGCCAAAGGCCACGATCACCATATCAGCCCCCACACCTGGCTCACATACTGGCACAAGCCATCGTCTTAGCTCCCTGCCATAAGCCTGGACCCTTTTGGTGTGGGGGAGAACATCATCCCCAGGGATTTTCAATCACTCTGGGCTGGGCTTTATCACTTGCACAGCTTCCCCCCACAATAAACTCTACTTCTCCTCTGCAGACATGCACTGCTGTCTCATAATGCACTTTCTGTCAGGGCTGCCAGGGGTGGCAGTGATGGCAACCACACTAATTCCTTCTCATTTACCTATCACAACCCAGTCACAAGCCACACATACCCTGGGAGTTACTCATTTTTGGAAGGAGAGTGTGTGGCTGCAAGTCAGCATGTGTCACCTTAGAAATAAGCTTTTGAGGGCCATGCCTATATTATATGTTCTATCAAAACCGGTAATAAAATATGAATCAGCAAAATGGCTGCATGCATTTACATTTCTGTCAAATTCAGGGTTTACAGTGCCTTGGAACAATAAACAAACCTCTTCCTTTCAGTGCCCAAGCCTGAATATTCTCCCACTCTTAGCCACTTAAAGGGAATTATTAATGTTCCACAGAGAGAAACTCTATTAAATCTGCTTAAGTGACCACCCAAAGCCCAGAAAAATTACTGTCTGTAACAGCAGGCTTTCAAGAACTAATACAGCTGCACTCAACACATACAGCATCTGCAGACAGCAGGAATTTGCTAGGCAGGATTTTGGGGAAAAAGTCCTAGTTTTATGCATCCCAAAGTTGGGATCTCAAACTGGTCAACGCTACTCATCTCAGATCCTTCTCTAGGTATGTGGCTAGAGCAGATGTCCATCTCTGGGGGTGCCTCTTCCTCTGCCTGCAGGAGGATCCCATGCTAGACAGACATCTAATGTCTACAAGGCTGAAGTTAAGGCAGATGTACAGTAAAGAAAGGTCTACATGGTGCAGAGATGCCCAAATTGACGTTGACCTGTGTCTCCTCCACGATGCAGCACTGTCAGTCCATGGTGGTCCACAAAGCAGCGTGGCTGGGTCAGCCCCACTCATACCAAAGAACCCTACATCTTTGCAGGGCACGTTAGCTCTGGCACAGCATCACTTGGATGCAGCTGCTCTGCTTGATGGGACTTCTGAACACCATACATCTCTGTCACAGCCACTGGGTCCAACTGCTACTGATGTAACACTTCCAAGTGCCAGACCCTTTTAAAAAATGAGGATTTGACTCCAATCCTCATTCAGAGGATTCAAAGTTTTTAACCTGGGTCCCAAGAGCTATTTTAAATTCCAATTTATGAAGTGCTGAAACAGGAAGGAGCTGGAGGCACCGCTATAATTTACCATGAAGCAGATATGCAAAGATAATAACATGAAACAGCACCCTGACAGCAGGCCGGGCCTGACTGCCAGTGCACCAAGGGCCCGTGCGGGCACAGCCTGGATCAAAGTCAGCTTGTGCGTTTAGTGACCTTGGACAGGCAGTAACTCGTGCTTATGGAATTTGGGAAGAGGACAGGCGTTTTTTAGGAGGTGCTTCCTCTTTGACTTGGCTCAGCTGCCGGCTTCAGAGCAGCGCTCTCAACATGCAGCTGCTTTGCCAACACAGCCCCAGGGACAGACATACGATGGGGCTGATGGGCTGGACAGTCAGCTTGGCCGAAGGGCACAGACACGTTCTGCTACCCCGCAGGTGTCCTGAGAGACAGACAAGCAAGCCACAACTTTTGTCCCACCCAGGGGCAGTAAATGGGTTACTCCATCCCTAAAGCTAGCTGCAGGATGAATGCATCTCCTGCCAAGCCTTTCATTAATAATGATCTGATTTGAAAATCCTTTCCCTAAGCATTTGCTCTTACAGACTGGATTTGAAGCAGAAGACTGAGATAAAGATGGATGTGGTCAACAACTTCTTGACCCATTTCAGACTTCAAACTTTGCTTGCTGCTCCCAGGCACCAACCCCTACTGCCCCAAATGTTTCCAGCAGGTAACGGGAGCAGTACAGACACAACAGAGCGACATGCAGCTTCTATAGTACCTAACATGTCCTTTTTGCTAGGTTTTTTGCTAGGACCGCGGGTCTGCTTACAGGTAAGGATACACCAAAGTTGGCTTGGATTAGGGAGATGCAAGGCCCGCCCCAAACAGCCACAGCTTTGGTTGCCAAAGGGAAAGGTGAAATGAAAAGCAGCAGACAGAGAGCCAAGTCCTGCAGTCATCTCACTGCAGCCATCTCCACTTGAAGGCTGAGCCAGCTGGGGGCAAGCTGAGCCGTAATCATTCACACTACGTGTGCAGGGCATGAAGCAGTCAGCTGAATGCCACAAAATGCATGAGGTGTGAATTACAGCATCATAACTCACGCCCTGAAGTGTCTTATTGCAAAACGGCTCAGGGCAGAGCTAAGATTTTTTTTCAGTGTTGTAATTCCCCTGCCTCTTTTCTCTCCCCCGCAACCGCCCTTTGAGTAGAGATACGTCCAAAGAGGATCAAATCTCACCCTCCTCAGCCCTGTGAAATGTGAGCAAAACTAGCAGGGCTTGGCCCAGTATGCCTTTTCTTAAGGCTTCAATAACATTAATTTAATACTCTTCAAATATAAACCACTCGTTGCCTTGGAACAACATGAAGACGGACGTAAAATCACCCGATTCACAGACGAGTGCTGTCAGCGGGCTCTGATAAGAGCCACAGCATCCCATGCTCTAGCAGAGTGCCTCCTTTCCCATGCGCCTCCCTGCACCGCTCTGCACCAGGAGCAGATAGGCTGCCATGCAAATCAAGGTGAGGTGCAAAGGAAGGTCTCCGGGTTCAAGCCCCACAATCTCCATGGACCCGACTCTGTTTGTAGCCTGCTGACGTGAGCTGGCTCTCCACCAGGAGGACCCCAGGTAAAAATAAACCCTTGCCCACACACCAGCAAATGCAGACTGTTAAATAAGAGGGGCTGCCCTCAGCAATGCCACCAAGCCACTTGCTCCAGGATTTTCCCTGGTCTGCCTCAGGTGGAAGGAACAGACATCCTGGACATTCTCTGGGCGCAGTGATGGGGTGATTGATCACTCTGGAGGCCAGTGGGATCGCTTTGAAGGCAACCCCCACGCCCCCAAGAAAAAAAAAAAAAAAAACAAAACCCAACCACACCATGAAATAAAATCTGAGGCAGGGATCTGCTCCCAGGTCAACCAAATCCCACCAAAAGCAGCAAGCAGGGAGGAAGCCTCCCACAAGACACACCAAACCCTGTCTGACAGAGCCACTGTGGCTGCTCTCATTTGAGGGAGGAGACAAAGTCAGACAAAATGAAGGCAGGAGCTCTTCCAGATGAGAAAGCCACAGGCTTGGGTGCCAGAGACACACCATTAGGCTCCCACAGTCTCTCCTCTCTGTTAACCATCCAAACTGCTCTTGAGGGTAAGCAAAGAAGGCCAGTTGGAGAACTGACCGGTAGTTTTAGTGGAGGATAACCACCAGCCCTGAGACATAGCTGACCACAGGGCAAAACCACTGCTACCATTCAAATTCTCCAGGAGCGTCTCAGCAAGCCCACAACCGCCCTGGATGGGATAGGCAAGAGCGAAACCCGGGTCCGCACACTGGGGACTCATGTTGTCCGTGCTCTAGAGAAGGCGGCAATTTCTGCTTCCCCAAGCTGCCCGTGAGTCTTCTCCACCAGCAACACAAAGAAAGACGCAAAGTTCTGCATGGCTTGTAAACATGGAGGCAAGTCTCACCTGATGATGAGAAGGTGGTCTGATGTTTCCACTTCTTCATGCTCACAAAAAAGACCTTGCCAGCAACCACCCCTTTTCTTAACACTGAGATGATGAGTGTTTTGCTTTGGTCCTGTGGACAAATGTCATCTCCTCAGGAGAGAAAATCTTCCTGGAAAGCGTAGGGCAGAGACTAAACAGCCTGCAGAGATCACAACAGTGATCCCCTGGAGGCTCGGCCTACCAAGGCACCGAAGGACATGCTACATTTCAAGAAAGGGCCTAAATTCCAGAGATTTCAATGGGATTTCAGCCTACGCTTAATTCTGTTGCTGACTTGCAGCCTGTGACTGTCAAGGTCTTCCTCTTTGTCACTTTGTCCAAAGAAGTGACAAATTACAGCCCCTGGACTTGCGCAGCTGTTGATTTGCGGGCTCTGTTGAAAATCCTAACTCCTGGTGAGTATCATCCTTCCACTATAATTTTGGGCTTTCCCAAAAACAAGCCCATGCAGTCGCTCTACAACCCTGACCGAGTATGACAATGGTCTTTCAGCCTTGCACAGATGAGCAGGAACCCTTCAGCCCGACATCTCCCCAACTCCAGCACACATGAATTGCTCCAATACTCTCATTTCACACATCAGCTACGTGCTGCCAACTTCCAGCTGGAGAGGACTGAATCCTCTCCAGATTGGTTCACTTCTTGCCACAGCTGCAGTAGTCTACACACATTTCCAACACTTGTTAAACCGCCCTAGCTGTGGATGCCACATTGCCAGTCGTGCAGCCCAGGGAGGGCTCTGAAGCAGCCCCTCCACAGTGGCAAGAAAGCCAGGCCATGACTACAGTCACTCAGCAGCCAGGACTCTTTGGAGAGGCTGCCACGTGGCTTTGGTCTGTCAACTGCACTCCATCTTAACTTGCAACCACAAATTGCCGCAGCCAGCGAGCACGTCACCAACTCTCCAAGTCAGCAAATGACTATCACAGCGAGAAATCATGCATGAGAAAATACAGAAAACAGAAAAATGTCACACCTCTTCTAGCTGACTAGCCCTATTTCTGTCCCATGGGTTTAAGGAGCAGGATAGGCTAAAGAGGCTGAAGGTTTTTTCAGGAGTTCAGAGAAATCCCATCTATGGGAGGGAGTACCAATTCCCATCTGCAGACCTGGCCACTCAACAGGTCCACCGGCCCACTTGGAAACACCTGCCAGGCCAACTGGAGAGCCAGCTGCCTTCTCACTGACATGGGAGCCCTCCTTAGCTCAAAAACTGACTCCAAAACACCACTGAACTGCAAATCTCCTTGGCACGGTAAATTATCGAAGCATGATTTAGAAGTGAGCTCTGAAGCTAGGGAGCTCAGCCAACTGCTGCATCTGGCCACAATATTGAGAGTCAATCCCCCAGTTAATAACCTCAGACTCCATCGAGGTGTGACATTAAAAAACAATCCAAATAATACCCCAGCCATGTCACTTTATTCTTTTTCCCCTTGAAAGGACATCTGATATACAAGGCTTGGGTTTTCCCTCAACCCAGGGAAACCAGCAGCAACAATTTCCAGAGGTCTCTGTTCCCTAACCAGGGAGTGGAAGGGATGCAGTCAGTTCATGCATGGCTTCTAACATTTTTCCAAACAGTTGGATTCCCATCCCCTTCTCTTCTCCCTTATCCCCTGGAGAAACACAGTTGCTACAATCAGCCTGTAGCCGGGGAGGGGAAGGAAATGCCATTCCTGTCACTGCTGCTCCAAAATCAGCAGCTGACAGTGGCAGACTGCAATGAACCTACAGCATCCTTTAGGACAGTAAAAGCATCTCTCACATCTCACGTACAAAAACTCTCTAGGAACAAATATCTCAGTCTGGACATATCTAGCTATACAAACAGTCTGTAGCTCTGTTCCTAAACCTAACTCAAGCAGACCTTCCTCCATGTCTGTGCCCTTGAATGTACCTTTGTGACCCCTTTAGAAGAGCAATTTCAAGACTGCTCTGGTAAAGCAAACACTGACTTCAGTTGCATGGTACGAGGGATGCAGCTCTCATTCTCCCAACCTTTGTTGTATACTAGCAGGCAACAAACGTGGTAACAATGGAAAATATTTGTGCACCCTTCCCTGTTTTTAGGTTGACATGAGCTGAAATTCTCTTCCAACTCTGTGTTCTTGTTGTTTTTCCAGCTGACAAAAAACCATCTTTTCCCTAGAAGGAACTGTGGATGTGGGCTTGGTTATCTATCACAGCTCCAGCCACCTTACCAAACTCCTCACCACAAAAACAGGTAGGACTCAGACCAACCCAAACAGCCTCTAGACTTCAACTCCTACTCTCAAATGAGCACAGGGCCAAGGGCCATTGATGCCAGTGGGATGGATGTGAGGATGGAGACCGTGAGAGAGCCAATCTGAACGATAACTGTGAAACACTACAGTTGTTTCCCAAACATGAGAACATGGCCTTAAAAAGAACCATAGCATTTCCAGAGGAAAACTGAACTGCTACACCACTGAAATGGAGTCATGTTTGGAAGCTCCGCTCCAAGAACTAATACAACCACAGCTCAAAGCCAAGGGGATGGCATTTGGAGGTGAAGGGGGTGGGAAAGGCTTTTCAAAGAAGGGAAGAAAAACACTTAAGGAAAAGCTTGCACTTAGGTCTTAAAGACCCATGAAACAAGGAGGTGAAATGCAGAGGGAATTCACACACAAACATCCCTCAGGAATGCCAGCATCTGTGCACACAGCTGGGACAGGTAAACTTGATAGTGTCAGGCACAGGACAGAAGAAAAAATGTTTTGGAGGCAAGATTTTTTTTTTTCAGGAAAAAGGAGCAACATGGCTATAAAATAGTGCATTTTCATATGAAGTTTATTTTGAGTCTTGGGCTGCAGGCAGTGCTCTCCTACTGACTGCCAAGCTGGCTACTGTGTTCCTCTTCACCATACTTATTTGATTGGCAAGATACTATTTCAGAGCTATAAAACCCTCCTGGAACACGCTCCCAGTAAACTAAATTCCTTCTCTAACTAATCATTTCATTTGCCTAATTATTAGCAGCACTTGGAACAAATTAGACACCACAGGCAGAATCCAACAGGGTTCAGTCCCTGCCCAGCAGCTGTTTATAAACTGCCCTATGAAGGACCAGGACTGAGGTCTCCAGCTCAGCTCCTCGTCCTGAGGTTGGGCAGCAGAACAAGCAGAAGGCTACCGGGAGTGTGCTGGGGAGCTGCCTACCGTAGGGCATGATGTATTTGCAAGGTTAATAACATCTGACTCAACTTCTATGTCCTACCTTGGCCTAGAAAAGATGCTCTCTTTGGCTACTTGCCTTCAAAGCGCAATAAGTCCTGTCTATCCACTTCAACACAGGCAAGTACGCTATTACAGGGTGCAATGTCCCTCTGCAATGAAGAAGTTGCCCTTTGGCAGGAATGAGGCAGAGCAGTAGCTGTAATTTCCCTATACAAAGCAAACAGAAAGTATGTTCCTTGCATTTCTCTAGCAGCAACTGGAAGCATAATCTGGATGCAGTATCTGGCAGACTGAACTCTCTCCAGCCCATATGGAAGCAGCACCATAAGGGCGGGTCTAGTTAAACCCAGATAAAACCCATTCTAGGGGCGCAGAGCAGAGATTAAAATTCAGGAGTCAGAGGACAGTTATTCACAGAAATGAAGGATGAACAGCTTTGTGAAGCAAGCATCAAGGGCACATTTATACTTACATTAACAACCTTTCAGATAACACTGAAATAAACCTAATATGGACATGTTGCTGAAAATAAGGACATGTTGCTGAAATGCAGCAGCATAGCAGTGCACTCCACTCAACCAAAACTGCCCCTCCAAGCAGCAGAATAAACTCGCCAGAGCCTCTTTGTGGCATGGTCAAATCCTATGTGATATAAAAAGCCCGTTGACTCGCCTGGCATGGGAGGACAGCAGCTCAGTCATGCACAGGAATCATCTCTTAAAACACTTTTCATCTCCCTCTGTGTGCAGGCATACAGACACACACGGTCTCCCAGCCCAGCAGGGATGGGATACCCCGGTATCAAATGCTTCAGAAAGTTCAAACGCTAGTCACGTCTGATGGGGAGACCAGCACAGGCTTCAGCATCACAGGGGAAGAAGAACCTCCTAAATCCCGGTCCACCTCCTACTCCATCTCCTCTCCCATGGAGCCTGAGGCAGTATTTGCACTGATGTCCTGTGTTTCCATACACCCCGGTTGGAGGCCCAGAGCAAAGGCAATCCTGGGATGAACCTGCTCTGCACAACATGCAGAGGGCAACAGAGATGTCCCCAGAACAGGGAACATGGGCTTTAAAATAATCTGGGGGGGGGGGGGGGGACGGGACACGGATGACAATATCCTGAAGCATAAAACCACTTTAAGCACATTCATTTTGCAGTTGCTAGAAAATAAAGCCAAGACCTGGAGCTCTGCCAGCCAGTCAGTATTTTTACGACCATATCAAAGCACATGATAAAACCAAAAAGCTTAAGGGTCAAACTCAGTGCCAGGATTAGTAACCAGGCTGAAGTGAATAGCGTGATACCAGGTCTGAACAGGATCCTGTGATCACAGGCACTTAAAACATGTTTGTTTTTTCACACAGACAACAGTCATGCCTGAAACCCATGTTCCAAATTCCTCCTTCAGCCTGTTCAGGTGGTGAGGGCTTTGTGCAAAATCTCTAAACCCTCTCCACCTACAAGTACCCACGCAGTTTGCAGCCGTCTCGAGTCACGTACATCACACAGAGGAGCACACTGTCCAAGCCCTTCCCTCGTTGCTATTTCGGTCCCCTACTGCAGACGCTGCCCCTGCCAGGACTGCTCCCCACAGCAGTGGGGTATTTCCAAGTATCTCTGCATTAGGCACTACCCAGGGTATGACATGCTCACACGTTGGAGCCTGCAAGCACCAAGAGAAGAGATGGGTTCCCTTCCGGGTAGACTTCAAGTTCTTACCAAGAGGGCTACAGACATTTTTAAACTATTCAGTATAAGAAATCAGCTAACTTGTGCCGAGGGATTTAACAAAAGAAGCCGTATCAGGGATTGAGAGAGACCAAGGGGTTCTTTCATGCTACATCAGAAACTGCTTGTTGAGAAAGGGCATCCATCGCGGAGCAGGAGATCCCAACCCCAGCATTGCCCACAGAAACTGCCTCCGTGAATACCAGCAGCAAGGACACCCTGAACGAGCCACCTGGGAGCCCTGCTCAGACTGTGGCTGGTTTCCCAAAAGCCAGCATGGTCACTGCAGAGTTACAAGATGGTTATACAGCTGGGATGCTACTTGCTGCCACTGCTGCAGTGCAGAGCACGAAGGGTTTGCAGTAGCTCCAAGCTGAAACACCTGGCATTGGAAACCACCAGTGACACCTTCTCACCCCACGGGTATCAGCACTCTGTGCCTTTGTGACCTTCGTCCTGATAAGGCAGGAGGCAGCAACGAGGGGCACATGAGCCAGGGAGAGGGATGGGGGCACTGGTGGGTGGTGGTATGTCCCCTGCTGCTTGGCAGGAGCTGAACGGCTCCAGCAGGACATGGTGCCACCTCCTCCCATTGCAGTCCCCTTCTGCACAGCCGCAAAGCAAGGGCATCCAACGCAGACCTTACTTTCAGCTAAATTTCTCTTTTATCCAAGGAGACAGGAGGCTTCCCTATCAAATCGTCTCCAAGAGTGAATTTTAATGGAAGAGATCAGAGAGAAACTTAAAGCTTGGGTTGTTTGTTTTAAACACTGGATCTTCCCTTGGCTTGGTTATTTTGGCCGTTGGTTAAACTCCCTTTTATGTTACACATAGAGATAATTTCTTCTTTTCTATGGCAAGGCTGATCAAAACTGGGAGTGATTTGCTTCCAGAATATTTTTTTTAACTAAATAAAATGACTTATTTGTTGCATTCAGTGTTTTTCAACAGTGCTTTTAGTTTCTGCACAAGATGCAGTGTTTTATTCCAGAGGATGAAGATTGAAATAAAAGCTGTTTTCCACCTGTCCTGCAGCAGGAAAAACATCCTTTTTTAAGGTATTAGTGTTGATTGAACATGAACTGCAATAACAATTCTCCAGTTTGTGTGATTTCACTAAAACAAAAGTTAAAAATGCACATTTTTTAGCCATGGTGGTTTTAACTGCAGACAGGAGCTCTCTCACAACAGGAATTAAGGACAATTTGGGGACTATGTTATGCACAGTGGAGGTTTTTGATAAGTACATGTCACTGTGACCAATTTGCACATAACGACAAAATTGGAAAAAAGCACTGAGGGAGGGAATGACTGTGAATAGAAGGAGAAAAGCTGCTCCCCCTTGTTTGAGCTGTCTACCACCCATCACTCCTGTCCCTGAGCTCTAACCTTATTTCACACAAGCTGCCAAAAAGCACTCATCCTGCAAAGTGCTGAGCATGATCTACTCCCATGCACCTCTCCATCATCAAGGCTTGGTGCATTTGGGGCTGCTCAGCCCCAAAAACACAGCGAGATGGCACCAAACATCACTTCTAGACTCTGCCCCGGGCAAGCTGTAATTCTGATTAAAGAAGCGAAATTTCTAGCTCCCCCAAGCAGCCTCAGCTCCCACTCAAATTTTTCTTTTGATCCATCTGCCCCCCTTAATCAGATTTTTAAACAGCATATGGTGTCGTCTTCTCTCCTTCTGACATTGTCTGACCCACAAGGCTTGGCCAGGGCTAGACTCAAAGCACATCATACAATATTATGCCACCTCTGATGCAATGTGTTTCTGTGAGAGATGATGGGGTAATACCATGCCTTTGCACAAAAGCGAAAAGCAATTTTGGAGAAGAAAACACAAAGAGGAACTTTTCCAGGAATAAATTAACAACCTGCCACAAACAGCATATGCAATAGTTTCTCTGTTTCCAGACACAGCTTGTCTGATGGAGTGATTTTAAAAAGTAGTTTTTACATGGTGGTTTTGACCTTCTCCCTTATCTGAAACTTCAGCTGATATCAGCAGGAAGAGCACAGGTCTGACCAAAATGGAAAAAGGAGGTGTAGCCTTACCCCAGAACATACTTTATATCTAGTAAATCCCAAGGCTGCTGTAATATGTGGCTCTAGAAACCTGGTGTCACTGCTGTTACCTCCCCAGTCAAGGACAGCTGGGCAGGGATCAAATCTAAATCTGCATATACTGTGTCCTTGTGACCACACACATCACTTGTACGACCCTATGAAGGCACCCTCTGCTTGCTAAGCTGAAAGCATCTGACAAAGATGGAAAAACGCCACCATATCTCCCAAAACTGAAGTAGGGAAAAGACAAAGAAAAGGCAGTACCTTGTGTCAGGCTAACAAACACTAGTGGCCACCATGGCTTTCATGAAGGTAATTTTGCAACTCTGATTTAAAAAAGAAAGAAGAAAAACAAAAAAAAGACAAGAAAGAAAAAAATCAGACCACGAGTGATTTGCCAACAGTCACACGGTCACACGGCAGTCTGCGGTAAGGGTGAGGACAGAAGCCATGCCTCCTGACACTCAAGTCACTATGAGATATGTTTCACCATACCTTTTTCCCCTCAGACACTGCTCTCATTGAAACCCCAGTTCAAATATCCCTCACTTCAAGGGAGTGAAATTTCAATGGAGATGAACCCTTCCATGCAAGCTCAGCCTCAGGTTGTTCTTCTTGCTGCCTGGAGATGATGCTGCTTCTTATCTTAAGGGGGGACATTAACAAACCCAAGAGATTGCTTTTGAGCCAGTTTCATGTGTCCACAGCAGACCAAACTCCAGAGAAGGAAAAGCCAATGTATTTTGGGTTGCCTGCCCAACTGCAGGCTTTGTGTACAGAAGTCTGGTTCTGTGGACCAGCTTATGAATTCCAGACACAGGAGGACCCTAACACCTAAATGACATGGCATGGGGACAGGCAGGCCCAAGATGGCCTTGAAGGGGCAGAGTAGATACTGCAGTGCAAACCACAACATCCAGGTGAGAAATTAAGTAAATACACCAAGCTCTGTGCTGTCCCAGCTACACAAACCCAAGGCTACAGCCAGCTCAGACACACCTACACAAAGTGCTGTCACAGCCAAGACCCACTTTCTTTGCCAAGAACAAAAGTGAAAGCAGTTGGTCTCTTCTCGTCTTTTCTATAACGATTTTTAATGCTCAGCACTCACGAAGTCCGAAGAGCTGCTTCAGGTCACCCCAGAGGTGTGCCAAGGCAAGGACCCCCAAATTTGAGACATGCACTGAATTACTGCCCATGCAGGGCTTGCATTTACTTTCCTATCTTGCCTCTTGACCACGGCTATGGAGTATGTAGCATGTGCAACTCAGAAGATGCCAATTTATAAAGAAAGTGGCTCCCAAACAGACACCTTTGCACTGTGGCTGTGCTGAGTACCACCACTGAGTGGGCCAGAGCCCCTGACTGCTTTCACCACTCCTGACCAGGGAGTTTGTGAGGATGCCTGCGTAAGATGTGCAGTCATATTTTTGGCACTAGGGAAACCTTCCCTCGGACCGTCCAGTGGGACAAACCTGCACACACACTTCAGCCAGGTCAGATGGACCAAGGGCATCCGTCAACTTGCTGCTTCCTCCCATCCAAAACAGAGGAGAAAATAGTATTGACCCTTTAAATTGTTCTGCAGACTAATGAGCCACGTTATAGCACAGTGCTGAAGTTGACTGTTGCTTCTTGCTAAGTCTTATTCTGATTGTAAAATTAAACAGCTCATTTTAAAAGTGGTAAAATGACTCCCATTTCAGAACACAGCTCTCGGGGGAATAAAGAAAGTTTGCAATTTCAGCAGGGCAATGCATGACATTGTCTCTTAATTACCAAAGGAAAGGCAGCTGGTTCAGTTTCTGCTGTCTTAATAATTTTCCTCTCTTTGATGTCTTGATCACATCTTTTGAACAACACGCTTGAAGTGTTACACTGCAGAGAACACTTATTTTCATAAAGAAAGGGAAATATTTTGCTCCATGCATAATATTTAGTTATCCTGATAGACTGCATTGATAGGGCTTCATATATTGTGTTTTCAAGCTAACACTGAGTTTAAAAGAGGCCTCCAGGGTAGTGCAAGACTTCTATCTAAATGATAAATATGTAATCAGTGTACATGTCTAGCATCCTTTAAAGTGATATCAAATGGTTTATAATAAGAAAGATATAAGCACGCAAAACTTTCTTGTCCTAAAGGCATAAAAAGGAAGTTCACTTGTTTCCCTTTTCAGTTTTAAAAGTTAAAATTTCTAGGCCATACGAAAATGACATTAAACCTTTGCACAGCGTGACAACATATCTACTGTTGTACAATATACACAATCAAAAACTCTTTCCACTCCTCACAGAGATGGCCAAAAATCTGGAGCAAGGACACAGTTTCAAAGATGCCAATAACAGGACGGGGTTTTGTGAGAGTCGCAGCGATCTATAGCAAATATATTTGCATGCTCCTTTGCACTGCGCTACAGTAACATGAAAAGCTTGAGGATGACCCAGCTACACGTACACGGCACCAAATTCCTCGAGAGGCAGCTGGCCACGCGTGCTGGGATGGCAGCTCTCTACAGCTGCCTGCAGTTCGGAGCTCTTTTCTTGATAAATGGGTCCCATTCAAGATGGGCTGCAATTCAATTTATCCTAACACTGTAAATTGTAATCTGAACTCAATGAGGATATCCCCACCGGGCTGCACACCAGAGTAAGGGGTAGTGAATGGTGGAGGTGAACTTGCTAAAAGGATGTTCCGAGACAGGAGAAATGTCTCCAAAACATTTATCACCTGGGCAGAAAGTTCAGGGCTATGGCAAACATTCAGCCTTTGTTCTAATTCTCCACGTACAAGCTGAGTCTTGATATTACAGGTTACATTCAATCTATCTAAACAAAACCTAGCTGTGGAGGAGTGACTTCAGGATGCAGACTTTATTTTAACCATAACACACATTTCCTCACTCTTTTCACTTTAAACCAGATGTTATTATATTTGCGTGTGTGACATTTACACTTAACAGTGCAGACTCTGGTCAGATTTGCTGAAACAGGGAACAAAACCATGATTAAACTACTTCCTATATGCAAAGGCGCTTTGAACATCGTGTGTGTCACGGAGGCTGGCGAGTCAGAGGCGCAACTGCTGCCCGGCTGAGGTCAGACATGCTTCGAGCTGCAGCTGAGCAGATGTAGGAGGCAGCTGGCCACGGCTCACCATCGCTCGTCACTGCCCCTGCCCTCCAGTGGTTACCACCACCTCACATCTGGCAGAAGGACCAGGTGTGCCGTCCCTTGAAAATCCAGATGAGAAAAATCCTAGGAAATGGGCCCTAGTTAATCCCTGCTGTTCTGGGAGAAGGGAGAGTGTCAGGGATCGGATCTGCAGGAAGATGTGACCTCTTGCCAGGAGCGGCTGGAAGTGATGACACTTTACCCCAGCACAGGATAGCATCCCTGAGAACAGCCCCAGGCTTCTGCTGACCAACAGAAAAGCTTCTCTTCCAAAAAAGGAAATAATCTGGGACTTTTTTTGCTCCGTGAATTGGCTAACCACAGTCTCAAAGAAGTGCCAAGACAAAGAGGGTGCAGGGAAGAGGACCACGGCTGCTTTCGGTGGCAGCTGCCCCTGGCTCAGTGACACTGTCACCCTACACAGCAGGAGCCTGACTGGCCTTGGGACCCAGACCCATCTGGTCCTCTGGCAGGAGCTATATGGGATGTTAGAGAAGGGACATATACCATGCTCCTAGATACTCAGCAACAACTTGAAGTCACTCATACCAGCAACACGTGTGAAGAGACAGGGACATACACCTTCCCAAGCACTCTTGCTCAAAAGAAATGCAAGTTTAATTGAGATTGAACTAGAACAACAAAATTAAGGTTAAAATGCATCAGAAGCACTTTGGCTGGAGTTAGGGCCCTTGAAGCAATCCTTCCCACGTCAGAGACATGTTTGAAACAAGTCAGGGAGGACTGGGACAAGGGAAACAGCCTACAACACCCATGAAACTGCAGAGGAGGTCCTTCACAGCCATTGCGTTGATACTGCAATGTAAGCGGCCCTTGCTAGGTGCATTACTGCCCTACACAGAGGCAGGGCTGTCATGGCTTTGTGGCTCAGACCAAGATCCTCCCTCTGCACTCTGTTCACCAGCCCACCTGAGCTCTACTAGCAACCAGCAAGCTTTGGACATGCCTAGAGACAGCTAAGACTGTAGCTGTCTCTAGCTCCCCTAGCAGAATTTTGGACCCATTTCTACCCACGTGCATTCAATATCTTCATCCTTGCCCTTGTATTTGCCTCACTGCAGAGCAGTTTCCAAAACTTGCTTCTTTCATCTTCAAAAAAACCCTTTCTATCCCACTTAAGGATGCTGCAGAGACAGACTCAGACTGAGGGCAGCCCAAAAGCCAGCCCAAGTTCCTGCCCCAGTGACCCTGGCCTCCCACGGTCTACTCATCCTTTCTCCAGTGAGCTCCAAAGAGCGGACAAAGGCTGGGACAAGCATTAACACACGCCAGCCAAGCCGGTGGCAGGCACAGGAATGTAATGCCTGAGTGTGAGCAACACTCATCCTGCCCTTAGAGGAATGGTGGGAAGACAAGGCTACTACCCTCCAGAGTCTTCCTCACAGGGAGCAGGAGACACACACACACCCCTCAGCCAGAGTTTCATCCTCTTATTTAGCACTGTACAGAGTAGAACTCTATCCAGCCAGTCTCCAGAAATAAAAATAGACTGAATTTTGTTGCTGGGACAGCCCCCTACACTCACAGATCCAGCAAGGGGCTTTTCTCTGCCTCAGCGCTGTCCCCTGACAGCTGAGCTGCCGAGGAGTCGGGATGTGCCGGAGGAGCCATCACAGCTGCAGGGTCAGCTGAGAGCCCGGGAGAAACTGAACCAGTGCGTTCTGCAAAAATCTGTGGAACAGTTGCTCCAGCGACTTTAGTTTCTTGCCCCCTACACGTATATCTCTCCCCCAGCACTGGACAGCACAGGTCATTTTTATCAGCATCAGTTTGTGCTACTTCAGGAATGCTAAGCATGCAGCTGAATTCTGATTTAAAAATTCATGTTTATTAGAAAATCACATTTCTAGTGAGCTAACAACATATCTCGCTAAAGAAGGGGAGTTTTACACCATCCTTTGGAATAGTACTGTATCTCTAAATAAGACTGAGAGAAAGAGACATTTGGTGTGGTGGAAATTTGGCCAATTTTCAGCAACAGTAATAATAATAGTATTTATATTCTGTTCCTCCTTCTTCCAGCATGAAGGAAAGCTCTTACAGTCTAAGAGGACAGCAACAAACACAGGGCAATAAAACCACAGATTGTTGAAATACAAACACACTCAAAATGAATCAAATTAGGAGTTGTAATTTGAGAGAGAGAGGCATCTCAAGTTGTGATAACAGACTCTTCTGCTGGCAAATCCATAGCACTCCACAGCCAGAATCATCATTAGCATGTTTCTTTACAAAGATCAATTAAACTGGGGCAGAAATTAAAAGATCTTCCCAAGGAAACCCAGTGAAGCAGCAGGAATTGCAAAAGAGACCTTTGATTCACCCTCAATTCACCAGATGAATCAGTTCATGTTGAACAAACAACAAACCACACTGAAGAAATGCAACCAAAAGCTCCCAATCCCTGAAGCCATTTCAGATGGCTGACTAAATCATGCAACAGATTGATCAGATACATTACCAAAGTGCTATGATTAACCTTATTACATGCATTAGTTAATTCATGGCAACTTTGCATAAGCCTTGACCTGCACAAGACAATTTGACTCAGTTTAGCTGCAAAGAAAGCAAGTTTGCTCTACCATGTATTTGAGCAGACTGTGAGTTTGCAGGCAGAGTGAGCACCCCACTACTCACGCACTGTTACTTATTAAATTGCAGTAAATTGCCCATGCAATTTAAACTGAGATCAAAGGGAGACCAAATCCCACCCCTGTAATTTAGGCAGTAGCATCTCTTTGCAAGACCAGTGTTGAGCGTGTGGAGTCAAAATCACTATCACAGCTCACTACTCAAGCATGAGGAACCTCAATTCCTCTGCCCAGCAAACCCCCATGGACACAAGCAGGAATCCAGATGCAGCAGAGTTAATTGGCAAGAGTCAATTGGGTATTTTCCTCAGCTGCACACTCCCAGTGCAAGACAACTATCCAATTATCGAAAAATCACCTGGGAGAAAAGACTGCAGAGGGAACAGTTTTGCAATAAATGTTCTTAATTTCAACCCCCTTTGTATAATCTTTAAGTATTACAGTAACAACAAGCTTAGTATTTTATAGCCAGAGTTACACTGCTGAATGTTAGCCTGTCTTTTTCTAAAAAAAGTGACAGCTGTTGGCAATCCCCCCAACCCAACTCCTCCTGCTAATCCCCATCTGCCAGTGAGGTAACATGGCCTCAGGAAACGGGCCCAGTATCTCGGGCATGTTATCATTAATGCTGTCCCGCCTTACCACTTTACACTTTGTTTCCATGTCTTCATGGGCACAACATCTCTGGGGGGGCTGGAGAGGGAGCCAGGCATCAGCTGTTTGACCCAGGTGCTTGTAATTGCATCTGATACAACATGGCTCATTTTACAGTGAAAGGTCCCAACTGTGTGACTGCCCAGGAGACGTCTTTCTTGTCTCCTGAGGTCAGTTGGGAGCCCTGACCCCAGTCCCTCAGGCTAGCAGCTAAAATGATGTGTTCCTTCATGTGTTCAGCAATAACCTAAGAGAGGACTAACGATGATCCTTGTCCTCGCTTCAGAACATATTCAGGCAGCTGGATCCAGGGTGGAAAACCAGGGTCACGCCTGATACTGTCTGAGACTAGCTGAAGGGATGTTGGGGTGGGCAGCTCAAAAACTCCCAGGAACAGTCCAGTTTCCAACACACAGGTACTCACCACCTCCTGAGAAAACAGTCTCAGACAGGCCTCCCAAAACCCCAAACAAACCCCAAATCCAATCTCTCAGGGCCACTCTTTTCTAATTTCACCAGTGATCTGCTCAGCGACAACAGGCAAGTTGTTCCAGGTCTTCCATCTTGCAGGCAAAAAAAATCCTAAGACAGATCTGTACCATTTTCCTTGCAGGGCTGCACAGAGGTTTCACCAGCTGTGTATGAGGTTTTCACAAGTCTCAGAGAAGCAGTTAGCTGGAAGCACAACGCATCACTGCACTCCCACTAGCAGTCAGCCCTGGTTCCTCCCCACCACACAATTTTTTAGCATCTCTACACATGAACCCTTTACACAGAAGCTTTACAACAGAGCTGCCACCGAACAACCATTGCTATCCCAGCACAAACATCTTGCTCCATCCAGAAAGACGGCTTGCAACCTTCTGTTTTTACCTTTAGTAAATTACATTAAAGACTTGTAAGGATTTCCTTCATTATGCCCCACACTGCTACCTATTGCTGCCACTTTCACAGTAAGCACATGCTCCAAGGTGCTTCTGTAGTTTCACTGACACTTGTGAGAAGTGCGAAGATACCAAATATAATTTTATCAAGTGGTCACTGCGCATTTTTCATCCACTGAAGAGTGAACTTAAGCCTAAGAAAGGCAAACTTAACTGCCAGTTGTTACTTTTACTGGCACTACTGAAACAGGCCACAAGTCTCTGTGAAAACTACCACCTTAAAACATAAGGCACTGTGTTCCCCTCTTGGGTCTCACAAAGAAATCAGCCTCTAGACGATCTGAAGGGCAGATGACTCAGACTGCTTTGATAAAGTAAGCTGCAGCCATCCCAAACACTTCTTTGGTTGATGAGAGCTCAACATGACCCAGCAACATGCGCTCACAGCCCAGAAAGCCAACTGTATCCTAGGCTGCATCAAAAGAAGCATGGCCAGCAGGTCGAGGGATGTGATTCTCCCCTTCTACTCCGCTCTCATGAGACCACAACTGGAGCACTGCGTTCAGGTCTGGGGCCCCCAACATAAGAAAGACATGGACCTGTTGGACCAAGTCCAGAGGAGGCCCATGATAATGATCAGAAGGCTGGAGCACCTCTCCTATGAGGACAGGCCAAGAGAGCTGGGGTTGTTCAGCCTGGAGAAGAGAAGGCTCTGGGAAGACCTTATAGCAGCCTTCCAGTACCTAAAGGAGGCCTACAAGAAAGCTGGAGAGGGACTTTTTACAAGGGCATGAAGTGATAGGACAAGAGGTAATGGCTTTAAACTGAAAGAGGGTAGATTTAGATTAGATGTAAGGAAGAAGTTCACTGTGAGGCTGGCGGGGCACTGGAACAGGTTGTGGATGCCCCATCCCTGGAAGTGTTCAAGGCCAGGTTGGATGGGGCTTTGAGCAACCTGGTCTAGTGGAAGGTGTCCCTGCCCATGGCAGGGGTGTTGGAACTAGATGATCTTTAAGGTGCCTTCCAACCCAAACCATTCTATGATTCTATGATTCTTAGTTCGCTGATAACAAATTAGTCCTACAAGATGTGTCAAAACTGGTACTGAGTGTGCCAGTGAAGACACTGAACAATCTTCGTGTCAGGTCCCGGGAATGTTCCCCAGCAAAGGAGGAAGAAAAGACACCAGCCAGGAGGATAGCTGGCCAAACGGCCAGTGTCAAGGACAGCTTTGGATGAGGAACTCAGTACTTTGGAGCAGAGTCAGCACCCAGCTTTGTGAAGTGGACAACTTCAAGCGATGCTGATTTTAATGGCAGCAGATCTGTAACGGCACAACTTGGACTCACGGGGATTGAAATCCCAGGGGTTGCTATGGCCTCTTCCTTACCCCAAAGACAAATGCCAAAAACATTTAAAAAAGAGCAGATATGGAAGCTGAAAGGAGAGAGCGTTTGTCTGAAACATCCCAGCATCAGTTTCGGATCATCAGCATCGCAAACCAACCCACAAAGACGCTTGCTGATAATCGCCCCAGCTATCTTCAGCGATACACGTGTGATGTGGCACGTCATTTCTGTGCCTGCCAACACTACAAGCTCCAAATGTGACCCTGGCTCTCTTCCCCAAGCACTGAGAAACTCTTGTTATGTTTGGCTCCCCCCTTGTCCTCCCTTCACAAAAACAGCACGCTTCCACAATGTCAATCTGGAATTATTTACTGTTGTTGAAGCTCAGACAGGAACCACAAGCCACCTCTCCTCTCACCCAAGCGGGACGCGCAGAGGTTGCCCAAACGAGAGGGCTTTACCCAAGCACTCTAGCAACCCTGCCAAACATCTCATCGGGCAAGTTGCTGCCCGCTAAAATTATGTCCTTCATCTCTCCTGCTCCATCCCCAAGACCTGCTGAAAACTAGTTTATCTGTGCTTTCAGAACATTAAATAGACACCATCTGCTTAAAATTACCCTCATTAAAACTAACGTGGGAACACAATCAGCCACGTTTTCTCTTCTCTGCTTTTGCAAGTGGAGTGTCACTTGCAAGGCTTTGGGACTAGCTCTGAAACTCCCTGAAGGGAAGAAAATGAACTAATGAAAGAACCACAAGTTACTCTCCAACAAGCATCATCCTTCATGCTGACACAGCGCACAGCTCAGGGACAGGGCAGACCCAGGACACTGTCTCCTCCAAATCGCACCTGACTACCTCTGGCAAATCACCCCACTGAGGTTAAATTTATTCCCAGGCAGCTGCATCTGGCCCCTGACAACATGGACAAGGCTATACCCAGCAGTGCAAATTAACCCACTGTATGCTTGAAGTTGCCCAGACTGAATTGTTGTCGGTGCCTGGACTAAACAGCTCACTTTACTCAGTCTGCAATGACTGTGAGAAGTGTGGGGCAGGGAAACCTGTTTGCTCTGCACCTTTGAGGGTGGCCTTTTCTACAAGAGGAGGCTAGAGCAGCTCAGTAGAATGAAGGCTAAGAAGAAACATGATCACTCTCTATAAAATAGTGGAGAGAAGCAGGACAGGAGGTCAAACCAAACAGAGTGAAGAGACCTGCTTATACAAAAGGACAATATCGGTGTGAGAACAAACAGAATGCTTGTGAATAAGAAAAGTCTACACTGGAAGTCAGTAACCATCAGAAGTTTGAAGCTGCCAATCAAGCCAAGCCAACCACCTTGAAGGTTTGGAATTCAACATGCTTGCAGACAATTAATGACCTAGGTCTGTCCCAGGTCTATGTTCTACAGTCCCATGACCCACTCACAGTACTTTGAGCCATAAAAGAAAATTTTTTTTTCCATCAGCCCAAATTATCCACTAGTCTTGTGAAGGCTCTGAGAAGGCACTTCTGCCAGGAGATATATTGTTGCAAACACAATGCTCTCCCTGTCTGAGCTGCCTACCTTGCAAAGAGGTGCTGATGCACAGAGTGATGGGGGATCCTTGGATGAAAGGCATTAGATAAGCACAAAGCCTGAATATATATTAACAGTAATACCAGACATGCTATCTCTACAAAAATAAATTGCTGCTTGACCCAAGGCTTGGAAGCAGAAAGTGATCTGCCAAGGCCCAGATGTGTGACACTACCCCACAAATGCATGATGGGATCAAAAAAAAAAAGTGTATGGAGCAGTGGAGAGAGCTGGAAGTGATGATGGGAGGCTCACTTCCTCACGGCATGCGCTGTGATTCCTAACATCATCTGGTCAAGACTCAACAGCTCTCACTAATATTAGCAATATGCAGCAAGCCTCAGAAGCCTGAGCTAGTGCCATACAGTTAAGGGGCATCTGGGAAAGCATCAGAAGACCCAGGCTGGGCCAAAATGAAGTTGTATCGATGCTCAGCACTCTTTTTTTTAAATGAAGCTAGATGGTAACTGCTTAATAGCAACAGACAGAACACAGTGTGCTTAGTCTGTAGCAATCAGTAGGTTACAGACTTTCTGACCCAACAGTGTATCTTGACTGCTGTGTTTAATAGAAGTCAGTCTTGTCCCCAGAAATTTGTCAGGTTTTTTTTGAACCATTTGTACTTTCAGCCTTCGTATCACTTTTCAGCAAGGTGTTGCACAGCTTAATTACATAGTGGAGAAAAAACATTTAATTTTATTACACCTTGTGCCCAAGAATGTCATAATTCCTGCACCATTGCCAAGAGACTGAACCTGTTCCTCTCCATCATCTCTCTGTGCCTGTATCAGAAGAATTCAGGATCTGCATTCAAACAAGCATCTCTCTCTCCTCTGTTTCTAGACTACTTCAGCTGATTTGGGTTATCATTTCAGTCAGGTCTTAGTATGAGAAGGACTGGACTGTTGCCAGCCCAAGAAAGACTGACTAGAGCTGGGGATGGGAGGCTTGCTTGTTTTAAGCAGATAAGCTCCCAGCCACTGAAGGTAACTTTATAATAATCTTTACTTTCATATCCTTCACAGAGACAGCTGGAGGTTAAGCCTAGAAGCAAAACAAGGAACAATAGTTACAAGAATGTTATAAATGGCTTTATTTCACCTGTGGCAAGTGTTGTTTCTGAAAGCTAAGGAAGTTAACTTATAATGTTAGCAATCTGACAACCAGTCTTTTCAATAGGAACTCAGCTATTGTGTTTTGAAAGGAACAGGAGCTAGCATGGGCAGGGTACTGCCCCTGGCTATGACTTGGCTATTACTTTATCAATTAGGAGCAAGGCTGGGCTGCAAATCCCTTCACCTTGTTTTGCATGCAGGAACGCATGAATCCAAGAGTTTGTCTTCGCTAAAATCACCGGAAGACGAAGCTTTACAAACCATGGCATCTTTGCTAAACAGGTACAGAAGCCCCATCTAAGACAAATAGGTTGGAAAGTGTTAGCCGCAACTGCTAGACCCTACACAGGTTTCCCATAAAGCATCCGTAGGCCTTTGATGGACACAGAGACCAGAACACATGCAACAGTGGGAAGAAAGAGCCTGGGAACTCAGATAAAGCTCCAAAGTGAATGGACATTTGGTGACGACAGCACTGTAAAGTTGGCTTTGGTGCTTGGCTCCTGGTAAAACAATGACATAATGCTGTGTTTACTAGTAGAGAAATCTGAGTGTTGGAAATGGGTCTGTAAAAAAACCACTAACACCGTTTTTTGACAAGCCAACAGATTAACATCTATTGTCACTGGGGCAAGGCCAAACTCAGCTGGAAAAGGTCCAGGAGTTTGATGTCACCAAGAAGCTCACAAGGGATGTCAGCTAAAGAGTGTTCCCATATCATCTCAGCATTTACTTCTGTGTTACTGCCTAAAGCAAGCTATTAGCCACCATCACCTTCTGTTTAACCCTTTCTGTCACAACATGCAGTAAAGACAACATGTTGGCCTTTTGGCAATAGTGGTTTGACCCAGATCTGCTACAGCTCATGTTAACCAGCTGCAGAAGATTGATAAAGGACCAGGCAGGACAGGGTACTGGCAGATAACACATATTTGATCAGGTTTGGACTGTCAGTCCTGTGCTAGCACTAACTAAAGTCTCTACCTTTCTACAAATAGAAACAGTGGGCATCATTTCCTAATCTGAGTTCTTAGGATGTTTTCAAGTCCCCTGTGATCCAAATCATGGGGCCAGGTGCACCCTCACCCTGGTCTGATCCAAACTCTTTATCATAACCAGGCCAACACCTCTCACACACAGCAAGACAACAGCCGAGAAGTTTCAGTGCCTCACAAACAAGATCCCAACACAAGGGCACCTTGATTCCCATAAATGCCAGTGCCTGGTAGAGAATGATCTCACTCTACTTATCAGATGAGTTAGAGTCCTGATGGCTTAGTATCACTATATGATAACATGGTGGGCAAAGCCCCACAAAGCCCTCAGCACACGGGGAAAGCTTTATGTCACATCTCCTCAGGTGTAAAGGCTGCAATAAGCGTATCAGTGCTGTTCTTCTACAGACACTCAAAACCCAGTGGAAGGCCCTGGTGATTGCCCACAAGATGCACTCCAGTCCAGCCCTACTACATTTGGAAGGTCACCCAGAACTCCAGAATTAAGACAATGGAAAGTAACCCCATGCTGTGGGCAAGCTTAGAGCTTGTCAGAAGAAGGGGAAAAAAATTAAAGAATAAAAGAGTATTCTTAGGGTCTGGCCAGGACTGTGGCATCAGCTCCAATGGGACCTAAAGATCCTTTGCAAACCTCTGCTTTCCACCCCATTTCTGTGACCGTGCCCTCTTCTTGCTCAAATGCAGAGCAACACAGAAGTTAAAACAAAAGCAAAACACATGCATGCACACACAGATGAAGCCTCACATCAAAACCCCAATTCCTACCAAACGCCTGCACACTCCCCCAACACAAGAAGAGAATTATGTAAAACAGTAATCCCAATGTTCATCCTGGCCAGCACCAGGGCACACAGATACACAGTGTTGCTCTCAGCTGAAAGGACCGGTAGAAAACCCAGCACTGCCATAGCCAAGCAATTTGGCCAACACCTTCAGCAGTGAGGCCAAGGGTCTGCACAGCAATGCCTTGCTCCCATCCCCAGGCTGTACGCCCTCAGATCCCACTCACTTGGGTCAGAGCCGCAGTTCTTTCAAAAAAGGAGACTCCCTCCAAGATGGTGGTGCCTCTCACACACCAGTACACACTGTCACTCTCCAGTGCCACTAGCAAATTGCCATTGATACACAAAAAGGCAGTGGTCCTTATGCCAGAAGGACAGAGGGAGGATTAAAGACAGACTGATGGGATTCTCCTACCCAGATCATGACTACTGCAATCTCCAAGGGTTGTTACTCATGACAAATTAACTTAAAATATTTTTAGTTTAAACCAAACTATTTATATTTATCTTTACAAATCGGTGATGTCTGTATTAAAGGATGAAATGCAAGCTACAGCTGCCCAGCTCAGAAACAGGTGGAAAGCTGCTTCCCCAAAACAGTCCATAGTTTTGACATAGACTGTTACAATCTCAAAGACAGCAGCAAAAGATTAAACAGAAAATCTCTTCTTGAGCAGTAACAGCCGGAAGACTCTTCTGTATGCCTCAAGCGAGAGTATTTCAGAGGCTGGCTACTGCACTAGATTCCCTCTGAGTAAAACATCCTGTGTTGTCTTTATAAAACACCTTTTGCTGAAGCATTAAAGGAAAACTTATGTGGATTCAGGGAAAGGAAAGAACTTGCTAAGTATGTCCAGGGCTTGTAAAATGCAGAAGATAACAAGATTGCTACCCCTTGGCATGTGGAAAACCAGCATGGATGTTCCTCTAGAATCAGTCACTTTTTATTCTTCTCTACTTCAGCCAACAGCTCCAATCTCTTGTTATTAACAGAAAATAAGCAGCCCATTTGTTAATAAAAAGAGATATTACCACCAATGCTGGTTCAGGGATTCTGACAGTTTCACCTGATATAGATATATTTATAAAACACACACACAGAGCTTCCCTCCTGTTCCTGGCTTTCCTCTGTCCCGTCCCAGAAGCCAGCTCCAGAGCCTGTTTTAATCCCACTTAGGAAAATCCTGAACTCCAGACTTTCTTCCTGTGACATGTGTGGGAGATGGGAGGAGGGAGATGCACTTAATCTGCTCTCCGTGGCCTTCTTCCAGGAAAATACTTCACATATCCTTGTTTGTTTGTTTTTTAAATTCTAAGTGATTTTAATGCCAGTGAAAGTTGCTGGAGTGACAGCCCTGGGAAACTGCAGGCCTCCCACTTACGCACTAGCAGGGGCTGTGCCAGCTGCCCTGCTTCTGCTGAAGACCAGGAGCTGAGCTGCCTCTTGTAGCATCTATCCCACAAATAACCGTCCCTCAGTTCAGGCTGCTTGAGATGAGGCAGGTGTCAGACAGTGCCAAATTTTCAGGCAAAGGAAATATACTGAGCTCAGAGACAATACAGCAAAGCACTTGCAGGGCAGGGGAATGGAAAAACATTTAAAAATTATTTCCAGAGTATTTTGCTTGCGGTCAGAGGGGTCTACTGTGGACTTGCACCTGCTGGAGAAGGGAAAATCAGGAATAACATTCTACCCACAAAAAATACATGCATGGGTTAATTTATAAATAATAATAGAACAGCCTGAGCCAAAGAGTAGGAAAACCTCATGGCATGCTGAGGGAGCAATTAGAAATCTCATCTTCAGAGTCAGGAAAATGGTAATTCAGATGCTCACTGTTGCATCAAACCCCCGCGGGTACAAGAATGTCTGGCAAGAAGGTTTCACCTCTGCCGGTGAGCTTTCCTGACAGGGAATACAGAGACACTAGAGAGAGATCAGACAGCAGCAGTTAACAGCCTACTGCCAAGGGCCTTGCTCCCAGAAAGACCATACTCCACGTTTCATCTCAAATACCTCCACAGACCCTGGGACTCCAAGATAGGAAGGAATGCCCTAAAGGAACAGGCTCACAGCTGGCAAGCATGGCTGGCATCCTAAATGCATGTTTTCTCAGAGGGGAACGTAGCTTTTCTATCACTGCATTCATTACCACGTCTGCTGAACACTCTTAGGGAAGCAATTTCCAGACAGCAACATGACCTTGCCATTCTGCAGCCGCTTCTCCCAGGGGTGGACCTGCTGATAGAGGAATATGACCCGAACTCGGGAGTTTCAAAGCCTATACTAGCAGTCAGCCCTTAGGTAACACACACATCTTTATGCTTTATAAAAGGTGAGTAAATCCTGTTGGCTTTGTAGCAGAGCACACCGAGATCCAGAGAGGTTAAACAAATGATCCAAGGCCACACCACCAGTAAAGAGGACATGCAAGCTCTTCTACCACACTACACAATGTCTTGTGTGTATCACACTGGACATTAGTTCAAACCTTTCTGGATGATTTAGGAACTTTACACATTAAAGTTTGCATTTATAGGCATGTCCTGGACAGGGGAGAACCACGCTTCCAGTATTGCAGGGGCAGCTATGGAAGACTTCTGTAAAGGAGACAGAATGGCAGTGTGGAGCTCCTGTTTAAACACAGCAATGGTTAGTAGAGGTTCGGCATGTTTCTCCCTATGAACATAGACAGGGATGTTTTCCCTGCAAATGAGTTTGCATCAAGCTTATAAAATCATGCTGCTGACTGCTGAGAGCATAGGAGCCTAGTGCATCAATGTGTTTAGCTAGCATGGTTTACAGGAAAAATAAAACACACCCCATTGATCAGAGAAACAGTGCCAGCAACATACCAAAACATAATTATTACTAGTTAGGTTTCAAACACAGTATGTATGGGACAACACACATATTTATAGACACTTGAAGTCTATGAATATTTTATTTCATCCAACGAGTCAACCATCACAAACTAAAGAAGTTGCATTACAATAATGAATGTTAGTATACAGCATTACAGCCTTATTGTGAAGCCATGGTACACCCAGATCCTGTGCTAGAGTAGTCAGTGACTATTAAGACCAATTAAGAATACACTGCAGCAGACTAGTGCAACACGTGAAATTCTGATGAAGACACAGATTTGGGAGATGTGTATTCTGCCCACAAAAGCAGAATGCTCCCAGTCTAAGGACTTGGTTAGTTACCTACACATTGAGCTCCTCTTCCAAAAACTGGAATAAGGATAGCTTTGCTGAAATCAATAGCTCAATAAAAATCAAGAAGAATATCTTTACGATTGTCACAAAGGTCACCCTAAGCATGACAGCACCAGTTAACACCACCACATTCAAGCACTTAAAGGTACTACAACGAATAGAACATCTCTCTGCTCTACCTTCACCCCAGGGCAATTTAAAGTATTATTACATTATCCTTCTTGCCAATTCTTTGCAATGATGCCTAAATGACCACCAGACAGTAGCCTGGATTACCATTATGTTGAGAGGATTACCTGCTCAGCTAGTTGACATTGCCTCACTGCCCCCACCTGCCTGTATCTGTGTGTCATCGCTTGCCTTAACAGCCCAGCAGAGAGACCATCTTTCAGGTCTGTCTGCACACGTTTTAGTGCAAAAGCATCCTTGCTTTCTAATAAAGGCTCTTAAGCATTCCAAAAAACCCCACATTTATAAATACATACAGTGAGTATACCATATTACTGCCATTTAGTGAATGCAAGTTTGAAAGACTGACTAGATTTTATTATATATTCACCTAGAAGGTGGTGCAAAGACTAGGTGAGCAAGCTAATGTCGGAAGGTTCCAACTAGGTTGCAAGATGTTCCACTTTAAAATCCTTTCAGGTGAAGAAATCCACCTAGTTTCCTTTTGCCCCCCCCCCCCGCCCCCAAATGTGATGATGTCCCTGCCTAGAAGATGATAACAGAGATATCCTGGAGACTGTATTTTTGCTTTTATATTAAAGACAAAGGGAGATGCACTATATTAAAAAACATAGTAATTACAAACTTCGCAGTAAAACTTTCAGTAAAGCCTCTCTAGAGGTGTGAGCCAAGGCCCAGGGAAGTTACTGGGAGTTTTTTTTCCGTTGACTTGACTGTGTTTGGTTTTGACACTACCTGATTAAGCAGCAGACACCACCAATTTCAAACAGCATGCTACTGTGCAGCTCTCTGCCTTCTTCATGTAATATTTACACAGCACGCTCCAGGCGAGAAGGTGTCAGCTCTAGCTACAAGAAAGCACTTAGCTTCACAATGCCAAATGACGCACGGTACTGTCAGCCCCCTCTAATGATCTTGCTCTTCTCTGTGGTTACTGGGGACCAGTTCCCTTTGCATGAGCAGGCATGGATTAAGAGGATACGACATGAAAAAGGAAGATCAAAAAAAAAAGAAAATCATCTCACATTAGAAGGCCCAGCTGTTTCCTCCCAAATGACTAAATTAGAGAGCTTGTACGTCACCTCCTGCCTCAGGTAGGGTCACATTGAATCCCTCTTCCTGTTTAATCCATATAAAATGGGAAATGGGTTTTGAGGAAGACAATGACAGAATACGAGAGTAGTATTTTTTCAGGCTGTGTACTTTCATCAGATAAATTGCAAGACTGCTTTGGAAGCCAAAGAAAAACTAAAAAACCCAACAGGACACGGAAACGAAAACCTCTGCTGTTAGGGAAGAATTTCACTTCAACAAGCAGCATTTCCATCAAGAACTGGTTGCAGTGATAGGGAAAAGAGAGGTCCTCTGAGCACTAGTGGGTGCAGACAGCTTTGGACTAGCAAGGTTTGATCTCTCCCTCCTGCTACCCCTGCTCCTCTGGCCATGTGGGAGCAAGGGCAAAGACTTGGACCAACCTGCAGAGAACTGTCTATCCACAGCTTCCAGATATTTCAGAAATATTGCCTTCTTTTCTTCCTGACATCTTTCATCAGACATTAAAAAACAATGAAGATTCTGTAGTCTGCAAAATCTTAAGATTTGCATCTAAAACAGGCAGAGTGGTGGAAATTATCATTAAAGACATATGTCTACCCCAGCAGGGTTGTGGTCTACATACAGAGAAAGCCACTGCAAGGGAGAGGGAATGTTTTACCCCAGTCTGCTTTCTCCTGAGCACTCCTCTGCCCTGCACACAGGGGATCACAGCCATCTTTGACATAACCCTTGCCAATGCACGGAAGTTCTGTTCTGAGGAACGATGAAGTCACGGAGCAGCCTGCTAATTTTCTGGCTCTCTCCCAGCACCTGAGGCAAAGATAATAGTAATAATACTAATAATAATAATAATTCAGACCAGTGAGTCAAGCTGGATCATGGCCCCTGGAAGGAAAGCCACACAGGGTATCTTGATGGGGGGAAGGGGAGAGCAGAAAATGGATCATAAGTTCTAAAAAGGTACTCCAGCTACTCATCTAACACTGCCTCCAGGTCCCTCACCGATCTGCACCCACAGGCCACCAGCCACGTGAGCTCCGGGTATGTCACATCCTGTTCACTCTGGAAGAGATGTGGCTCACCGTCTCCAGCTCTGCTAATTAAAAGGGTCAAAAAAAGCCAGACTGAGCCTTTCTTAACCCATGAGCTGCTGGTACTCCTAGCACAAGTGGCATGTGGAGATCCTCAACTCAGACCTGCAGGCAGGGCCACACTGGACAACCCATTTGATGACCCAAGCAGGGGCAATCCAGCTCCTTCTCCCACAATAGCAATGAGGGACCACCACAGGAACAAAGATACTTGCCACTAAACCCATGACATGTTCAGATCCTCCTCGTCGGTGCTGGCCTTTGTACAACCAGCAGCTCGCAACAAAGAGAAATAAAGCCATGAAGATGTCTTATCACATCTGAGTCGCTCTTGAATCTAAGCGGTAATCAGGAGCAGCTAAGACACAAGGAACAGAGCTTGACCCTAGCAGTACAAGTTTTTTCTTCAAAGCTGACATTTCACAACAGGGCACTCGTGACAAGCACACTTACGTTCTCCTGGGAGCAGAGCTGAAACCCAACACAGCAGGACTCAATCCCTTACAATTCAGCAATGCCAGCGCCCCAAGATAGTTAGCAACCATATCCATGCAGCAGAGTGATTCCTACAAGAGCATCTCAAGACATTCAGAGATGGCATTAGAAAACAATTACCCTGGGAAGGAATTGGGACAGTATGCAGGCATCTCAGATGACTAAAATCCGCAATGCACCTCACTCTTAGCTGGAAAGAGACAGGGCAGTCACTTGTAAAGCAAGAGCTTTTTACCTTCCCTCCATGCTGTACAAAGCTGAAAAACACACAAAGCCCGACTGCAACAGGAGTAGAGTAGTGCTGGAAGAGGAAATCTGTACTGATGTATCCATCCCTGCCCTTGGGATAACACAGGCACACTCAGAGACCTCAAAAATGACCTCAAGCATATAAACATCTAGTGAGATAATCCCCATCAGCAACTACTCAGCCCTCTGCAGAAGCACAAGTGGTGAGGGAGGAGGGTGGGGGATCCCATTCATTTGGCTTCTAATGAATGTTTGCCATCACCCAGGTCCTGCGAAGCTGTGAGCTGGTCAAGGTGCCCCCTCTCACCCCCCTGAGAGCAGGATCAAGCACATCTGGTAGGCAGAGGCTCCCTGCAGGGCTTCTAAAGGAGTCAGACATTTGGGTAAAGGGTAAGCTGACTAAAGATAACCTGGAAACAGAGAGAGGGGAGTGGAGGATGTCTTGTTTAAGCTACTCGATGGATAGTTAAAGGAGGCAAGCATCAACAGTGGGTCTTTTTAAATAGAGAATGCACTTCTGGTTTGGAATCATTTCATGTTTAATTCAGACAATCACAGTTTCAGACTAAAAGCCAGAGAAGCTACCCCATAAACAGGTCAAACTTCAACAACTGAGAGAAGAGACTTTCAGATGTTTAAAACTTAGCAGGGGCCGGAAAAGGGATTTGCATTTTGTTACCAGCTTTTTCTCTTCAGAATGATTAACTGACACCTTCAACCATTAACTGCAACGTCCTGATGCACCCAGCTTCATCACAGCATTGCTCAGCCAATTTATGACCCTTGTTGCACCAAGGGTCTTCCCAACAAACCCAGACTTGACCTTCCTGACATTGTTCTTGTTAAAAGAAAAGGGAAGGGGGAAGCAAGGAGATTGAACATTTTTGAAGTATTATCAAGCACAAACCAATTTTTAAAAGACCGTCAGTATGGAGAAAGAATAGGAAATTAATTTGGAAAGTCAAGAGCTGTAAGAGCAGCAGTAGCTTATATTAGGGATATACCATACAAGAGGCATGTGGTTATTTATCCAGCCTTCCATTCATCCTTTCACATACTGCCATCCAGGGCGCCCAGCCAACCAGGTGGCATTGTGCTACCCAGTTGCTGACAGGGACGCAGAGGGAGGGATTGCAGATTCCTTCCCTAGTAGTGATTTCCAAGCAGGGAGAGAGCTGGCTGCGTTCATATCAAATAGCACTGGATCCAAGACTTTAACTTCTTCCCTTGTGCAGAGCCCTAGAAATCTTCCAGTGAGGTATTAATCTCTTCAGAAGTTTCACACACAGGGATCATAGCAGAGGATATGCAAAGCCACCTTCTTTCCTTTACTTTCTTGAGTCAAGGACACAAAAGCTATGCTCGTATCATGAAAGACATCTGCTCCAGGGGATGATTCTTGGCATCTAGGCCAAGAAGTGCAGGGGCTTACGTACTACTCGCATTTAGCCCTCTCCACATGCCCACGATGCCTAAGACTTGCCTTCATCTCTCCAGACTCCACATTGGCCCTGAAAGATCTCAATTAAAAGGAAAGGGAGTCACGTTAAAATGCCTGCAATACCTATGCCACCATCCACCAGAGAAATACATCATTAATCTGATGCCATGGTATGTGTCACATGACCTTAAGGCATGGCATGAAGGTGTTTACGGATGTTGGAAGTAGAAAGGCTTTTTGATATTACAGAGCCACATAAGGCAGAGAGCACCACGCTTTGCACTCTCCAAACTATCCACAGGCAATGGAGAGAACTAAATCCTAAGTCACGCTTATATTCATTTTAGAAGAAAACAGTTGTTTCATGTTAAAAAAGAGCACAGAACCAAACTAACAGAGATGAACGGATCAGACCCAGGGAATTAAATTCTTTGACAGTGCAGATTCACCCTCAGTGAGTTTCTCCAGCCAAAGCCAGATGAAAGGCTGCAGCACATGCATATGCAGCAAACTGCAACCTAGGAAATGAAGAAGAGTCCAAGACTTTTGGACCTGTGGGCTAATTCACTCATCTAAAAGAAAAAGATTCACAAGGACATGGATGACTATTATTTTAACTGAATTACTCCAACACTTGTTGTGAACTGAGACCCTATTGTGCTGAATACTGTACAGCCAGAGTACAGTGAGAGTCAGTGCGACAAAAGGCAAACACAACACTGGTCACCCAACAAACCATTTAGTTTGTGATTTTTTTTGGCCAAGAACTGGACACACTGGAACGTGGAACTGCTATGCAGAAGACAATATTAGAAAAGGTGTAGAGAGAAGGGTGAAGGGGAAGAAATATATTTGCCACCAGAAGCATTAAAGAGAGCTCCTTGGAACAGTTTATTAAAGTGCAATCACAATGATCGTCAAGGAAATACAGATGTGCTTCTGCAGGAAAAGATAGGAAATATTTTCTTTCAAAACTGTAAATACAGGATTTAAATCCTTGTTTTCTGGTTAATTTCCAACAAATAAATTAACAACGCCAATTTCATTTGGTGATTGGGAAGGTATTGTTACCAGTTCTTTTGTATATCTTCATGCTTGGCAGACGTACTTCTCTGGTGCTGAATAGTCGCCACCTTTCAGGTGAGATAACAGCCTGCAGCAGTGTCAGCCACAATTCACAGTAGCAGCTTGCAAAAGCTAAAGAAATCTTTCCCACCTGGAAGCGGTGAATGAGTAATAGACTGAATGCATAGGTCCAGCTGGCAACCTGAGAGGACACGAGACCTAAAACTTCCACTCCTATGAATTGGGCACAAGATGCTTAATTCCATGGTAGATGGAATTCTTCAGCTTTACATCTACAAATCAGCATCTCTCAGCAACATAGTGCCCTCTAGCCTTAAGCTGGGTTATGGTTTAAGCCTTTGAGGAAAAAGCCCAGAGATATGAAATACTAATACAAAGCATCACGTCCGATCTTTGGCCTTATCTTTCAGGCAGCCCATTCAAACGCTGACCAGCTCTGAAGAAATCTGGCAAATACGCAATGTCAGGAAACACAGTATACTCAGAATAATTTCACACCAGATGCAACACCCCCTCAGGCTTCCCCTTACCAAAGCTGGATGATTTAGCTTCTCTCTACACAGAATCCAACCTTCTGTATATTAAAACACAGGTTGTATTTTGAGGAAAGAGTTAAAGGATTTGATGCAACTAAAGCCCAGAAACAGCCAGAGAGGGAAGAACACATGCCTTCTCTAGTTATGTGCATGGGCGAAAGCTACTCCACTGTACGCTGCAAACTCCTGCGGGCAAAGACACTTCCATATGACACCCTGCAATATTGGAGTCTGGGAAGGTTGTTAAAAATCCTCCTCTGATGCTTGCGCTATTGGCATTAAGGTGTGAAAGGAGGAAGGCGAAAGAGAGATGAAAGAGATCCCAAACGCTGAGCCTGCCTTGATAACCATGCAAACCGGTTCCCCCCTCAGAAAAAGGTCTTAATGTAACTTATGGGAGAAAACGAGTAAAGATGCATTCAGCACCTCTGGCTCGCTGACCCTACAAGCGGCAGAGGTTCGCTCTGCTCCCCACCGGGCACTCCGTAGTGCCGTGGCCAGGATGGAGACAAACCGGGGAGCCGAGAGACCTGTCCCATCCCGCGCTGGATCTTGCTGAGCAAGAAGGGACGATCCACCTTCAGAAGGAAAGGACGCTTCAAAATGATAACATTTAAAAAAAAAAAAAAAAAGCCAGGGGTGAAAAAGGGCGGGGGAAAAGAGCTGCATTTCCACAGCACCCTACCTCTCCGCACGCCGTGCGGGTCCCCGCCGCCCCCGGCCGCCCGGAGCCCCGCGGCCGCCTCACCTGCGTCCCCGCAGGGGCACAGGGAGGGGGAGCCAGGGAGGGAGGGGGGGCGCGCCGGCCCGCAGGGTCTGCCCGGAGGCGGGGGCCCTGCCCAAGGTCAGCCGGGGGACGGCTCCGCGCTCCGGGCACCGCGCTCCGGGCACCGCGCTCCGGGCACCGCACCCGGCCCGGCCCGCCGCCCGCACACGTGCGCCGCCCCCCGCAGCCCGGCAGCCCGGCCGGCGGCGGACGTGGGGGGGCTCGTCCGGGCCCCCGCCGGCACTCACGTAGTGCTTCGAGGGGTTCCTCCGCTTCTCCACGTCCACCACGTTGGCGTCCAGCACGCTGTAGGACAGCATCTTCGCGCACCCCGCGGCGGGGGCTCCGCCGCTCCCTCCCGGCGCCGGCAGCACCCTCCGCCGCGCTGCCCGCCGCGGCGATGCCGGCCGGCGCGGCGGGCGGGCGGGAGGGAGGGAGAGAGGGGAGGGAGGATGCCCCGGTGCCGGCTCCGCCCCGTGCCGTGGCAGCGGCTCCCCTCTCGCGGCGGCGGCGGCCCGGCTCCGCGCCCTCCCCGCTGCCTCAGGCTGCGCGGCCAGGGCGGTGGCAGCGGCGGCGGGAGGAGCAGGGGGCGGCCCCGGGGGGCGCCGGCGGGACGGGACGGGACGGGACGGGACGGAGGGGACGGGAGGGGTCGGGAGCCACCGGGAGCCACCGCCCCCGCGCGGCGGGGGGCGCGGCCTGCCCTGAGATGGCGGCCGCCCGCCGCTTCCCTCCGGGCGCCCCCTCACACCCCGCGGGGCGGTGGCGACAGCCGGGGGGGGCAGCTCGCCCTCCCGCCCCCAGACCCGGGCAGGGCCCCGCTCGGCCCCGGGGCTGCTGAGACGGCCCGTCCCGGCCTCGAGGAGAGCCCAGGGGAAGGGACCGCCCGGGGCGGGCGGGATGCCTCCAGGGCCCTCCATCCCTGCCGAAAGCGTCCGACATACCCTCCCCGAGCGGCCGGCCAAGGTCAGGCCGGCAACCCGCGAGCGAGCGGGGCCGAGCCCCGCAGCCCAGCAGGCTCCAGCTGGGAGCTGGAGGCCGGGAGGTCCACGCTGCCCTGGCCGGCGGGGCCGCAGAAGGATGAAAGCTGGAGGAAGGTCCCTCAGGCTCTCCGTCGTGTGGGCTTTTAGAGCGACAGACCCGTAGATGAACCACAGATAAATGAGCATCGCCTTCCCCAGTCACACTTGGAGAAGAGCTTGCCCTAGAAATTTCAGGATGGGGTTTTTTTCAATGATGCGTCATTACTTTGTATATGATTATTTGAAAGTCGCATCAGAAATGGGAACTTACGTGTGATCTTCCAGCCTGCAGCTTGTTGTCATGACATTCATTAGCTGTTCACCAGATTAACTGAAGTCACAAAGATCTCTCATTCCTCTGAAGGCCTTCCTCTCTCATTCCTTTGAAGCCTCTTCAACAGCAGCCCATGCAGATTTTCCAGTAAGCTTCCAGAGTGCTGCTGACAGCTCCAGACCTGCAAGCCTAGGAGCGCAGAAAGGTCCCAGCTCCTGGCAAAAAAAGCCCCATATTTACAGGGAGAATGGTCAATCTCAATGTGATTTCATTATACACGCTATAGGCACAGTTTCTCAATCACAACAGTTCCAAGCGTTATTAGCCCTGCAACGACCATCATGGGAGAGACACCAGAGTCACAAAGCCTTAGATACTGGAGCCTGAAGGCTGACGTTTGAAAGTGGTTGGTTTCAAATCATAGCTGGTTTCCATGAGCAGCTGAAAAAAAAGAAGGAAAACCAGGAGTGGCACCATCAGCACACAGTTACCGACTGCTGCCAGGTGGGAACCAGGTACCTGCTGCATAATGCCAGGGAAAGATGCGCTGAGCCAGCCCTCTCCTCTCTCCTCAGCTACTACACACAGTTTACTAAAACTAGTAAACTGATGTAAAATGCTAAAATCCCAGCCCCCCACCCTAGGATGTGAACAGGTGTACATGAAACCAACTTTTGGTAGCAGGGAGGGCAACAGCGGGGAAAAGCTGATGTGCCCACCTCTGTTGTAACTTTTCAGGCTTGTCTTTTCTCCTTCAGAGCACTCTCCTCTTCTTTGAGGGACTTCCCACCTCTAATCCTCATGCGTGATACAAGGCAGCAGAGCAATTATTTATATGAGAAGCCTTTACTGTTTAGACTGGCCAAGTCCCTGGTGTGCAGACCAAAGAAAGAAGATTCCTCCTTGAAAATATAAATATTCAAAAAACCCATTGATAAAAATATGCCTGCCGTGGCCAGTCTTTTGGTTCTTTGATGCCTCTTCCCTGTGAGCCATTACCAATATACAGCACACATTCCATGCCCTTCTCCTATCGCCCTGTCCAAAAAAGAATAAAGGGTCCCCCCCATTGTTAAAAACACTCAGGGTTTGTTTTAAATGAGCTTTCAAAACATGTCATTGTGAGGGAAAGAGACAAAATACATCATTCTCCAAACACTCTGCCCCATCCTTCCTGACATTCTTACTAATTGGCATCTTTTTACTGGTATTCTTCTCATCGGCTCTTGTAAGGAAGGAGCTGGGAGCTGCTATTTTCAGTCAAACCTGAGACCGGTGCTTTGGGGTTTGTGCTGCCTTGGTGTCTGCCCTGTACTTTCACGGCATCTGGGCCACGGTTCACCTTTCCTCTATTCCAGACAACTTGATTCTCCACTGTTCTAGACAACCTTCTCCAGCTGCAAAGCATGCCCAGCCCTTGTACAGCTCTGGCTCCCCTCCTCCTCCATCATCTGACGGTTTTGTGCTCACCACCACCTTCTGCTCTCCTTGTTTGTTTGCTGCATCCGTCCATCTACATAGGAAGAATGTATGTTGCTAGGGGCATGGATTGTTCTTTTAAAATATGTACAACACCCAGTCTAGTGGGAGTCCAATCCCAGACTATTGCAAGACTGGCAGAAAAATAACTGAAACCCCTTATTATGCTGCAGGCTTGGGAAAATCTGCTCCCCTCTTAGGCAGCAGCTGGGAGAATGAAGCTCTCAGCGCTTCCCAGCCTTGTGCTGGAGAGCCAGGCTCTGGCTGTTGGGACTGAACGAAAGAAAGACTTGAGTATGCAGCGAAGAGCACAGCAGGCTTGTTGGATGACTGACCCCACGTGCAGAAGAGCCTGTACGGGACTAGGACCACGAACACAGAGGCTGAGGCACCGCAAATTTGTCAGAAAATAATTAACTCTAGGGACTTTAATCCTAAATCTCCTAGTATTTACATTTTTTTTCTTAAAGTCTCCATTACTGAAGTCCTATCATTACATGGGAATATCACTGCTATTATTAACAATTTTAATATATATATTAATATCAATATTAACAGCTGATTTAATAATTCACCTTTACAGACTCATGCTTCCAGTAAAATTCACCTGAGGAACACCCGGGGAAATTCACACATCTGAAGACTGAGATAAACCAGCTATTTTAAAAGCTTTTTTTCTACTCACTTGCTAGGTGATTATTTGGGCAAAGAATTTTTTTTTCTTTTTTTTTTTTTTTGACCAAACAGGTAATCATATTAGCCTCACAGATCTAATACAGCTACAGCCCGGCAAGACTCTGCTCCAATTACAGCAAAAGCTGATGCGTGACAGAATGTGTGTGCGACGGTCTCAGAGCTGGAGCATGACTTGAGTTTTCATATTTCAAGAGGACTTTGTCATTCTGGCGGTTTTTTTGTAAATAAGCATTTGAGTTGTAAATTGAAAACACTTGGATCATGAAATCAGTGAGAAAGTAAAACAAGGGGCAGACTTTTCTGTGCTCCATTAGGGCCGTTTCTGATGCCTCTTATTAATTCGTGGCACATCACTGTAGACAAGTAACCCCCCTGAATATTAACCATACTATGGCCTAACAACCCTGTCCGTAGTGGCTCGAGTTGCTGTTAAAGATGACTGTTCTTTCTTTCTTGTTTTTGCTCTTCTGTTTGCCAGGGCTGGGCACAGCGTTTTCCTGTCCCACTAGCTAGGAGAGGTTCTAACGGTGCTCAGCACCCTGGGGGGAAGCAAAGTGCTCAGCGCCTTGGGGGAAGGGGAGCATTTCAGTGCTGTGCATGACAGATTAGCCACACAACTCATTACTGGCAACTAGGGTTGCATGCATAATGTGCTAGACATGGTACTAGAGATGTGCCCCTTAGGGTTTTTTTGGCTCTGATGTGCAACAGCACAACACAGAGCCTTTGTTACACTCCCATCTCAGCTTCTGTACTTACAAAACCCCAGCTTCTTAAAAGGGCTGCTTTCCATACAGTCCTTCCACTTCAGGGTTTCAACATACACGTCTTTTGATAGGAGCAACAAGAATAGTAGAGCCTGTCTGGCATTCAAATCTTAAACTCTGAAACACAAAGCACGATGCAATCTTTTTTTCCTATTTTTTAAAAGCCAATTGCATTTAATCTTCTTGGGAGATTACTGCTCTTCAAATGAAATTCACTCTGGAGATAAATAGGCCCAGCTAATGTGATAGAAGGGAGCAGAAGAAAACAGCTGCAGTCCTGGCAGAGCAGCCCCCCCACCCCCCCAGCACAGTAGCGCGCCCCTTCCCCTCTCAGCCTCCCCACCGGAGAGTGCTGCTTTATAAGCCCCTGTGTGCAATCTAGTGTAATAGAAAAACCAAAATAATCATTCCCCCTGCTAGCAGTGTACATGCTTTTCCAACAGCATAACAGCTTTTACTTACATTATGAAAGAGCTGCTTCACCCTCTTGACTTAAATTATAGATTATCCTTTTCTTGAAGCAGCTAGCTTACAATTTAACCCTTTCACGACTAATGTTATTTTTCAGTCCTCTCTTACCAGTTGTGGATGAAGGATTTCCAACCGCAGTATGTGCACTGCACACTCTGTTTAGGGTAGTAGCAGCAAATTGCGGACTGTTTTTCATCCACATACACCTTGTACTTTTCCATTGTTACCGAGGCTTTGTAGTTATCTGTTGACATGGTTAAAAAGCATGAAATAAAGGAAGCCCAAACCACACTTTTCTTTATGTATTATATACATGTCAGGCTTACGTTTCAGACAGCTGAAGTTTATCAAACTGATCACAGGTTTGGATTGGGATTCCCCAGGTTTTTTCCTGGATGCTATCCCTGACTTCAGTTGCTCTCACTGTTCTCAAAATCGCACATTTTGAGACTGGCTTCTGCCTCATCCTCTGCAAAAAACTTGGCAATCCATTATTGAAAATGCAGGCTTGTTACAAATAAAGTCAATCTAGGAAGAAGTAGTCTTTCTTCACATTTTCTTCCCATGTTACATCTAAGGATATACATGGACCAAGTCCTTTGTATTAACAGATTTAAAATTTCCACCAAGCCCTTTTAAAACTTGAATTTCCTTGTTCGCTATTTTTGCTCATTCAACCCCTTCTGAAATCAAATAGTAATTTTATCTGGCTGCACATCCCCTAGAGAAAGTAGAAGAGTTTGTCTGCCAATATCCAAACCAGAAAACATTTGACTGATGGACTGTGAATTATAAAAATGTATCAATAAAACCTGATGAAAAGTTAGTCATGGAACTGCACTTACACCATAGATGACCAAAGCACAAGCTTGACACTGTAAGGAGAAATCTCTAACATGCAACCTCTACCACTCAGCAGTGGAGTGCATGATTTATTTTTTTTTTAAGTTACCTTCATGCAAAAGCAAAAGGGTTTCCCCAGCAGAGAGACTGCTTTAGGAGGAGCACTTTTGGATCTCCACAGCAGCAACATCATCCCATGGGTAGATACAAATAGTATTTTTTCCCCAGTCATTCCCCGGTTAGACTTTGTAGGGCAGTAGTGTAGTGACTCAGTCTTTAATACTAAGACCAGTTGTTCTCCGGGTACCCAGCCCCCTGAGCTGGAAGACAGGGACGGGGAGCAGAATGAAGCCCCCATAATCCAAGGGGAAATGGTTAGCAACCTGCTACATCACTTAGACACACACAAGTCTAGCGGGCTGGATGGGATCCACCCAAGGGTACTGAGTACAAGCTGGCAGAAGTGCTCACCAAGCCACTTTCAATCATCTGTCAGCAGTCCTGGCTAACTGGGGAGGTCCCAGCTGACTGGAAGTTAGCAAATGTGACACCCATCTACAGGAAGGGCTGGAAGGAGGATCTGGGGGAACTACAGGCGTGTTGGTCTGACATTGGTGCCAGGGAAGGTTATGGAGCAGATCATCTTGAGTGCCATCACGTGGCACAAACAGGACAACCAGGTGACCAGGCCCAGTCAGCATGGGTTTATGAAAGGCAGGTCCTGCTTGGCTAACTTGATCTCCTTCTCACAGCATTCTCCTGGAGAAACTGGCTGCTCATGGTTTGGATGGGCATATGCTTTGCTGGGTAAAAAACTGCCTGGCTAGCTGGGCCCAAAAAGTTGTGGCAAAGGGAGTTAAATCCATTGCGGTGGCTGGTCACAAGTGGTGTTCCCCAGGGCTCAGTGTTGGGGCTGGTTCTGTTTAATATCTTTATCAATGACCTGGATGAGGGGATCGAGCCCACCCTCAGTAAGTTTGCAGGTGACACGGAGTTGGGCGGGAGTGTTGATCTGCTCGAGGGTAGGAAGGCTCCACAGAGGGACCTGGACAGGCTGGATCGATGGGCCAAGGCCAATTGTATGAGGTTCAACAAGGCCAAGTGTCGGGTCCTGCACTTGGGTCACAACAACCCCATGCAATGCTACAGGCTTGGAGAAGAGTGGCTGGAAAACTGCCCGGTGGCAAAAGACCTGGGAGTGGTGGTCGACAGCCGGCTGAATATGAGCCAGCAGTGAGCCAAGTGGCCAAGAAGGCCAACAGCATCTTGGCTTGTATCAGAAATAGCATGGCCAGCAGGACTAGGGAAGTGATCGTCCCCCTGTACTTGCCACTGGTGAGGCCGCACCTTGAACACTGTGTTCAGTTTTGGGCCCCTCACTATGAGAAGGACATTGAGGTGCTGGAGCGTGTCCAAAGAAGAGTAACGAAGTTGGTGAAGGGTCTAGAGCACAAGTCCTATGAGGAGCGGCTGAGGGAAGTGTTTAGTCTGGAGAAAAGGAGGCTCAGGGGAGACCTTGTTGCTCTCTACAACTACCTGAAAAGGTTTTGTAGTGAGGTGGGTGTTGGTCTCTTCTCCCAAGCAGCAAGCAATAGGACAAGAGGAAATGACCTCAGGTTGCAGCAGGGGAGGTTTAGATTGGATATTAGGAAAAATTTCTTCACTGAGAGGGTTATCAAGCATTGGAACAGGCTGCCCAGGGAAGTGGTGGAGTCACCATCCCTGGCGGTATTTAAAAGATGTGTAGATGTGGTGCTTAGAGACATGGTTTAGTGGTGGACTTGGCAGCGTTAAGTTAATGGGTGGACTTGATGATCTTAAAGGTCTTTTCCAACCCAAATGATTCCATGATCCTATGAAAACCACACGCGCTGTAGGATGTTTATTGCTTGGAAAAAGGAATAAGATCATCCCAAACCAGAAAATGTCTTGTGGAAAGCAGAGCTATAGTTTCTCTAGCAGGGCCTGGTGTAGGTGTGCTTTTCAGTTTGGAGCAGTGGACACAACATCCACATAATTCCAGGTATTTATTTGGATCCAGGCATGTGTTAAGCTATGGCTGTACAGCACCAGGAGTGCAACCCTAAAGATGATTTCATTAATGGGAGTCTTTCTCAGCCACTGGTCTAGCGACTGAGGCACATGGAGACCACCTGTGAGACAAGGGCAGCTTCTCCTTCAGGACCATTTCCATCAGTTAGTAACAGCGTCTGGGTAAGTGACAACTACATTGTCCTGAACATTTTGATCCTCAAAGGCATTTTGGTGGCCAGCTCTTACTTTAGCACCTAACTTTGAGCATCCAAAGCACTAGTCTTTTAGAAAGGACAAAATACCCTGCAGAACAGAGAAGCTGTTAAAGGATAGTATAAGGAAGGCAGAGGAAGAGCATATAAATATTACTGTGCTCTATATAAAATTGTCCAGCTGTTTATGATAACTGTTCTCTTACTCCATTTTTTCCTGCCCTCATTTCCTCCCCTGCTTTCTAACTGCAGGAAATAAAATAGTAAAAGTCCTTGCTTTCATTACATGCAACACTTGCTGCCTGTTCTGAAACAGATGTCTAAAGCATCATTAGACAATTATTTCTTTAGCCTTTTTCAGTGGGACTAATTTCAAACATCTTTGTGCTAAATCCTCCTCCCTCACCTTCCTCTGTATTTCTCATCCTTTCCTATGTTCAGAGTTCCAATAAAAACTCTTCTCTGTATCAGTTTGCTCCTGTTATGTCTCTCCTGGATCACTGTACTCACAGAAAGACAAAGAGAGAGACTATAACTACTTTGATCCGGGAATTAAGTTCAAGAGATTTTATTGGGGAAGAAAGACAACGTGAGGGAAGACAACAATGAGAGAGTATTAGTTAGCAGTGTAGGCAGTAGTTTCAGAACACCAGCTGGCTTGTTACAGCTCTGGGTTTTTTTGTGGACATTGCAGCAGAGTTTTACATGCACACAAGGACAACTCCTACACTCTCAATGTGAATGACTTCAATTTTGGCAGTAGGAGAAAAACCTACCTCCAAGAACCCTTTTCATTTCCCTACCTTCTTTGTCCCTGGCCAAGAAAAGCACATGTTAGAATCAGGTAGGCCTGCAGAGCTTGGACAACTCTATTGTTGGGGAAGATGTTTGAGGGAACTGATTCCTCCCTCCTATTTCCAAATATCACTGTAATATTGGGATGAGCTCTCCACTCCTGGGAGGAACCATGGGCTTCCCAAGTCAATAACAGACTTGGCACATACTTCATTTAATCACATTGGCTGTTATGCAGCGACATACATTTGCAATTTATCTTACCTTGTTCACAGCAGAGGTGGGATGACTTTCCTGTCTGCTTTACTTTTAACTTGGGCAAATTAAAAAGAAGAACAAAGAACTAGATGTCTCAGCCTAAATCTTCTTTGGAAGCAGTGGCTTAGCTGCAGCCACTCCTCCAGTTTTCAAGCAAGATGAGCAGCTGTTTTGGCCTTTACATGCTTGTAGATTCACAGCTTGTTCATCACAGGCTAAGGTGGCAGAGAGCTCCACTTCTAGCTGGTAGGGAAGGAGCTTTCATTCTTCCAATCAATAACAAAAAGCAAGCTAAAACAGGAGCTGTAGGACATGTTGTGCCAGGTTAATTGGCACTGCACTGTTCAGTCGTTCAACATTTGCTGAAAATCATTCCTTTAGGTTATTTCTTTTACTAGCAAATTCCAGGTTATGTTATGCTCAGGCAATCTTGTTAATCTGGGCTGGTTTCAACTCGTAAGTAACTGTGACTAGATTACTATAACCTCCATTGCACATTTAAAAGATGTTAGTGGGAATGGGCTGGTGGCACCCCTAACAATCAGTTACTCAACTTTGCACCCTGATGTAGATGCTATAACTTCACCAGATTTTAAGGCTTTGATTTGCAGTTTCCTATCACAAATGTCTGCCTTGGGGTGATCTCTGCCAGCAAACTTCAGGAAACACAGTCCAGTCATTTCTTAAAAGGACACTGCAGAACAAGTACTTCTTGTGGCAGCTGAAGTTACTGAAGTTACAAAAACAGGTTCCTTGGGACCATCTCGTGTGTGGTTTCTCTAGTGCTATATGACTGAGTTTCTTCCTTCCCCTTAACGGAGGCAAAATTTTTGCTTCCCTCTTCTATCAGTGCACCTATTTTCTAAAAATATACAAGACCATAACAGCTCAGGGTCCTTCACCCCTCTTAACTAGCCAACAGATTACAGTCACTTGGGGTGGTGGGACAGAAGTTGACAAATACCCAGACACAAAATATAATCACATCAGAATATAATCACACTTTCTCGGAAAAAAACAGGCTAAAAGGAGACACACAAACTAGTAGACACACAAACTAAAAGTCCACATCAACTTCACAGATCATGTCTGCAATGAAATCTGCAAGGACGTGAAAGTGGCAGGGAGAGGCAGGTAGCTTGTCAGGGGTGTGTGTTGTGCTCACTCAGGTTTGGGCAAGACATGAGTGTTTTATTTTTTAATTATATTTATTTTGTACTTGGATACCTGCAAGAAAACCACCACTAGAATCTTTGAGGTTGCTACTGGGTCTGTGGGAGGGTGGGGTGGAAAAAGCATTGTTTTCCTGAACTTGCAGCTCTTTCCTGCTGCAAACTACATGGGGAAGAAAGCTCAAGAGTGAAGTGGATGGTATCTGCCTCTTCTGGTGCCTAGACAAGGAGAGAAGCACAGCCTGCTGGAATTGGAATGGGCTGCGAACAGTGCCAGGTCAGTTAGGCAAGGGGATTATACTGAAACTTTCAATTGCCATATGCTGACAAGGATATTTGAGTTAGGAAAGAAAAAGGGAGCAAAGCAGAGACGAAGGAGGTTTGACCAGGATCCGTGGTGCAGAGATGAACCATGAGACTGTGAATGGAAGGAAGGGCCTGAGAAATGACAGTTAGAGGAGAGAGTGGAGAGCAGAAATAGATGAAAGAAATGAGGGGGAAAGCTTCTGTGCCTGACAGGGCATATTGCTAGGAATGAAACCCAAGATCCCTGGCTCAGCATTTCCCTGCTGCCAACAAACATCCACAAAAATGTTTCTGTAATGCTGGGGCTCCTGGAGGATGATAACCAATTATTATAACTACTCTTTTATCTTTGCAGCTGAACTTTTGTTTGCTCACTAGCCTGTAGGGTTGGGGCAGGAGGGCTGGAGACTACGCTGAAAGAGAGCAATATAGAACCTAACACCGCACTGACAGAGTTTCAAAATTCAGGTTGCCCATGGGATCTGAACTTGCTCCCTTCCCATTTAGAGGTAAGTATAAAGATACAAATCTTTGCTAGGCACATCTTTTCCCCACAGGATTGGCTTACTCCCGAAGTAAACCAAACTGCATTTCTTTGACACGCAGATTTTCAGTACTTTGTCTCATAATTCTCCATGTGGCTCCGTGCCTCACTGGCTGTTCATTGATGAATTCTCATTCTGAATAATGAATTATCAACTCCTTCTATTTATGGTGTTCATCACTGGAATACACAAGTATGGACAGATCCACAAAAGTAACAGCTTTCAGTCACGTAGCCAATCTTTAAATTTTTCATTTATTAATTTGAAAGAAAAGCTTGATTTCCCAGGTAGCTTGTGTAAAATAGATACCCTCATAGGTACACATTTACAATCCAAAGGTCTGAGAACAAGAACACTCAGAACTCATGTATCTGGATTTCTAATTTTAAGAAGTCATCTAAGAAGTCATAAGAGGGAACTGGATTCCAGGAGAAATATTTGATACAAATAAAAACAGGAAGACCATCATTGCCTCATAGGACCTGGAGAGCAAAAAGACAAGACAGGCAAAACAATATGCATGGAAAGATAGGCAGAGAAAGATAAAGCTATTAGCAAAGGTGGGGCTTGGATTAGAACTAAGTCCTGCTCCAGCATCTATCCATTCACCCTCTCCCACATATCCACAGAGGTCTTCTCTAACAGCTCCCATTGACAGATCTCAAGAGTTTTTAATGACTAATGTTAAGAAAAAATAGAGGCTTATGCCCTACACAAGGAGCTGTATTATCCCCAATTTACAAAAGAGGGAGACTGAGGCATGAAGCAACCTCATCTCTTCTCTCACTTAAACACATAGCGGGGACTGAAGGCAGAGTTGTTCCTTCATTTCCTCACCAGAAAAGCGATCACCTTGCATTTTGCTAGTATAAAATATTAAGATTCTTTAGTAATTTTGTTCTCAGGTGCTGCATTTCTATGGAAACATACCTTTTTAAGGTAACATAAAAATGCTGACTGCTTTTAAAAACTCCATTTTACTTACCTGCCTTTTACTGCCATAACTGTTTCTATGGAAACTAGAACTGGCCATGATTCAGTCCTACAACATGAATTCTCACTTGTCAGTTTTACCTTAAAGTGCCACCTTCAAAGTCCTTTAATAAACCAGTAATAATTGTGTTGCCTAATGAGTTTTCATATTAAACAAAACAAGAAAGTGCGCTTTCACTGCATGTTCCACACAATATTTTGTGGGTGTGGTCTAAGTCTAAGAATTTTAACAGTGTGCATGATATGACTCTCTTGGTTAAGGATATGATCTTTAAACAGAGAGACAGTTTATTAGCAGTAAAAGCCCTAGTGTGTGTAGTTAGACTTACATAAAGGTGACTTATACCAATATGGGTATGTCTAGACTGCTGTCACAGAAGCATACTGTAGAGATACTGAGTAAAGGGGTAAATCAATCTACAGTGAGCTCTGTGCTCCCACAGCTAGCTGGGGTACTTCTGTGCAGGCATATGCATATGGTATTCCCTGTAGGTACAAGAGGGGGAATGCACTCAACCAGAGTTAAGTGTTAGTCTGTGTTGGGTGGCTACTGTGGAAAAAATAAAGCATGCAAGCTTAAGGCACAACTATTCCATACAGTTATTCAGAATTAGAATGTGTAACTTGAAGATAGGCTCCTCCATTAATTTTACCTTAACCTTTCACTCATGTAAAAACTGTAGGCTCCCTTGTGTTCATTCATTATTTCCCCGAGTTAACTCAAGTGAGAAAAAATCCCTTTTCCCTTGTTCTTGGAGAGCAATCTCCAACAGAATGCACTCTCCGTCACAAGAGTCCAGCATGGCCAGCAAGGACCAACTTAAAAACTTCCAAGGACAGATTCTTTCCGGAGTGACTTATAAATTCCTCCCACCTCATCTCTGAGGCTTTGCAGTTTACCAGTGCTTTTAAATTGCAACAGGGGCAGGGCAGAGAAGGCAGACACTTTGTGTCTGCATCAACCTCCAATGCACAGAAAATAGGTGGCTAGGGGCTTTAGGCAGACTTTACACATACAAACACATCTAAAACACAGGCAGTGCAGCATCAAAGTTGGAGGCAGTAGAACCTGTTAGAAGCTGCATGTATGACTATACAAGCTGCAAAGGACAAAGACGTAATCCTATTTTGGTATGATTTTATTTTAAAGAGACCCTAAAGAGCAACATGATTCTCCAGACTATCTTTTCCTCCAATATTTAGCTGAGCAGAGCTCCTCCCAAAACTCATCCAGCCCACACACTTGGCTGACACCCTCAGAAGAACCAGGTCTGTCTTTCTTCTAACCTAAGAGAGGAAATCACCTTTCCCACTGAGCTAACAGACTTCTTTTAACCCTTTCCCAGCAAAATCAGCTTCTGCTAATACAGAACATTTCAAGAGAATGAACAAGCCAGTCTCTTAAATTAGATGCCATGCTCTTCCATATGGTCCAAGACACCATATACTTTCCTTTAAAATATCCTCAAACTCTTGCCAAGTAGGTGACTTTTCCATAATCAAGCAGCAACATATGGTTAACTCCTGAAGTGAGTTTGAATTTAGGAATCAATATTCCAAACTAATTCTTCCATAGATAGCCTTTGTTTTTAAGCATCACTTCAAACTGATCAGTAATCAGACCAGGAATCTGAAAAGTGAATCTCCCCTGTGGCCAACCAGACCTTTCTGTAGGCATAAACTAAAGTTGTAATTCCCCTCAGTACCACTTCAGTCAGAACCTGGACTTCTTTCCCTGATTTCCAGAGACATTCAGGGGCATTGGTGGGGGCGAGGCTTCTACAACTCTTTCTTAATCCTCTTCTCTTTTATTTGCTTCTGCACAGGTACATCCTTTCCGTATCTGTTCAGGCCCATACTAAGATCTGACTAGAAGGTACCCAACTCGGAACAGCAACACTAGGAGTAGGGCAGTCTGCAGGGAAACCAACTATTGACCCCTGCAGCAAGTAGGTAATTTACAGCAAAAGAATGATTCATACATAGTTTTTCACTATGGACAAACACACCATCTCTTTAAGGCCAGAGTTTTCCACAGGCCTCTGAATGCAAATGCCAAATATTTTGTCATGCCTTTCTCTTAGCCATGTAACAACAAACCAGAGATCTGGCACACATGGGGCTACTCACTGGCTTTCCTCATGCACATGGTTTATTTTTCCCTGCTATGTCAATCCTTATAGGGCTTTACCACTACATTCTGCCTCCTGGGAGTCTGCTATTTCAACTGTTACAGGGAAGGTGCAAAGGAAACAGGAAGGATATGTTCAATCCTTTCTACTCTTTTCAAGTTAAAGGTCTCACCACCATTAATTAAACAGATTAATTAAACAGCCAAGGCCCTGCAGCAGCAAGCCCTCTCTAAGGGTAAATACTTAACAGCTCCAGGCTTTGAACTGTGGCATGTAACGGAGTTGTGATTATTCCAGATCAAACATCTTGCATAATAACTTTCTTTAGGGCAATGTTATTTCATCAATGTCTTGTGTTCCTCTGCAAGCACAGATATGGATAGTATTTTTCCCCAAAGGTGACAAGGAATAGAAGACATAAAAGGCAACAGGGAGCATGAAGATTACAGAGGGTCTTGCTGGCTTTCATATTTTCTTTTCCAAAGCATCTGATTTATGGTTTACCATTTGTGATGTAGGAAGCAATTTAAAAATAAACAGCAAAACAGTGGCTGATTTTGAGGATTCTGAACAGAATCCACAACAACATGCATCAGTAGTGCACACGGTAGCCAGGGGAATCTAGACATGCTTGACAAGCAGTGAGCAAGGTTGCCGGATGGGGAAGGGATGCAGGACCCCATTCCCGAATTTTTGTTTTCAGAGAGAGGCGAGGACTGCTTTTAATAGTGGGAAAGCTGTGCACATTCAGGAATACATATTTATAGACATGGGTACACCAACACTGCCAGGAAGAACAACCAAATCTTAAATCTTTTGGTGGTTTCTTGCATGTGCTTTCTCTAGCTATTACAAGGTATACATAAAAAGAAAGATCCACAGCTATTACCATATGGAAAGATCACAAGATCAGTCTTTAAGCCAGAAAAACACGTCCTGACGTGACCACTGCTGTAAACAGCACTCTTTAGCAGTGACTTTTCTTTCGGGCTCACTGGATGTAAATGTGAGGATGGCCATGTCACATCTTACTGCAGGGAAAGAACCCAGTTTCTTTTCCAACTCCCCTGCTGTATTAGGATGTCCAGAATCAGTTTGATACAGCTTTCACTAGGAATAGCAAGGAAGTCAGCAAGAATATTAAAACAAGTGTTTGGACAACTTCTCTGAAGCTGGACAAAAACAGCATTTGGAGAATCAGAATGCTCTCTTTTTCCCCATCTAGATCATACCAGGTAATAGTAGCTTTTTAGGGTCTCTCAATCTCTCCTTCTTCTCTCCTTTATCCTGAATGGACCAGAACAAATGTATCATCTTCTCTCTTTAAAATGCCATATAATATCCTTCCATAGTGCTGACAACATCACTGTTACTCTCCAGCAGTTCCAAGACACGGTGCATCACCACTTCAGCCAGAGAGGGGTTGTAGCTCTGCCGAACACAACTCAGGACATGAAGGAAATGGCAGCCTTTTTCAGCATCTGCAGAAAAAAAGGAAAATGTAGCCAGGCGTGGAGGAAAGACTTCAGTCTAACTGTCTCTTTTTAACTATTATAATCCAGATTAGTTATAAAAACCCCACAGCTGTTGGAGAGGAAGAATACCCTAGGTACTAAAGCAGAGATGCATGTATTCAGAGGGAAGAGAGCCAGTCTGTGCCTACAGTTCTCCAGTTATCAACTATTCCCACTGACTTTTCTGGGAAGTGTCACGGCTGTAACACTAGTAATAAGGTTGAAAGATAAGCAGTCTTGCAGACTCTAATATACAGGGCTCATTCAGCACAACCTGATGATGAGGTTAATAACTTAAGGGTACCTCCACTGTCCACCTATGCAAGCCATCCAGTTTCTGCAACTGCAGAAGAAACCGAACGAAAATCCTTTAGCTCATACACAACTTCAAAAACGTGTATAACAGAAGGCCCGTGGCCAGGACCTGTGACTGCTGGCCCAATGCTGGCATCTTGTGGAAAAACTGCTACAGTGCAACTTTCATTCACCTAGCAATGCAATCCCATCCCCGCACTTCAGACTACTCAGACAGTTAGGGGAGTAGAAAGTCACAGAACTTCAGTATCAAATTTTATCTCCCTTTAAGAGAAATGAACCCTGAAAATGTACAAGAGAACAGAAATGTAAAAATAATCCCCTTTCCTAGACGGCAAGCCAGAGACAAAGGTCCTTAATGGCTGCAGTATTGCACACTGCTACTGCGTGCCTGGTGGAGCTGTCATTTGAAGCAGAGCTGTCCCAGTCAGCGTTTCCTCCAACAGACCCTGTAAACCCACTAATCATCAGTGCTGCAGGCTCCCAGTCTCCCCAAGTGCTGAACTCCACAACAGATTTATTTCTCCTCCGTGGCTAACAATGGAAAACTAGCATAAATGAGACACATCAGCACAAACAACTTTCCTCCTCCTCAGCTCTCAGCATACATGATGTAAGGTAAGTTTGATAAAGGTACTGAGAAATTGCCATGGGCCAGGGAGGTCCCTGTATTTTGTTGTTGCTGCCTTGTTTTTTATTTTTGCCAATCTCTACAATCAGCTGAGCCCCAGAACTGCCTTAGAAGCTGCTGAGAAAAGTCACTAGTAGATAGGAGGCAACACTGAGCACTGGTAAATACACAGTTCAGCCTAATTCCTGTTAGGCTGTGAATCAGGCAAAGATATTTCTTTAGAAGTCAGTGATCCAGCAGATAAAAGATGTTTGGGGCTGGTAGCCAAAAATGCGTCCACCACCCTAGAATGGGTAAGTGCAGAGAACAGAACAATGCTTCTACCTGGTCATAGTGACTGTTGTTGCAAACAAAGTGGGTAGCTGCATTTTGCATTAGTCATAGGTTTGTCATAAGACGGTAAAAGTGCCCATCCCTGATCTACAGTAACTTAGCTTAAGTCTCAGTGAATTAGATTAGTGACTCAAGTGTTACCCAACAGTACAATACATACTTTCCTCCTAGATGCTGGTAGAAAATAGCATTTTGGTGTAGCTGCAGGTGTGTACAATCATTAAGTAACCCAGAAACATGCCTAGTCTATGGCCCAGCTTTGAGGGAATACAATCCTTGCAGCAGAGTGATGCTGTCCCTCTTCCACTGACATACTGGGTTCTAGCTTTTGTCCATCAGCTGAGGTAAGCCAGGCTGTGATTAACTGTCTTGCCTGACTACCAATATCAGAGAGGACAGAGTTATAGAACTACCACTATTTGCCCACTGGGTCCATTCTGACATATTAAATTTAACTTCAAGTGGTTCTGTTTTTTCCATCTCTACTATTAGTCTCATCTAAACCTAAAACCTGAGCAAATTTGTCAAGAAAAAAAAAAAAAGAAACAAATCTGGACTAAGTCTACCATTTTGCAGTTCAGTCTGGAGTAAAAATGTACTGTCATCATTTTCTGGCTATCTTAAGTCTCTGGGTAGACCCACAGTGGCCTCACATGAGGGCATTTAAGATCAGACTGTTTGGAATTAAAATTGGAGCCAAGAACTAGGACTGTCATGTAGGCATATTACAGATCAGGGTTTGTGGAGCTCTGACTAGGCATGCTGAGGCTTTTTTAATATGTACAATAGTTCCAGCCAGCTGGGTTGGGCCTGAGAATGTGTCACAACTAAAGCAATGGGGTGAGGCATTGCCTTGAAAACTGGCAGAGAAGTAACTCATTGGAGAGAAGAGCTTCGTTTATCATAAATCAGTCTTCCTGTCATGGAAGATTAATATTACTCTTGAACGAAAATGGGTGGGAATTTCTTGCAACAAGCAAGCAAAAGCCCTTGAGGTATTACTGTGTTACTATCTCACTACGAGCCTGCTCACTAGTCAAGGCCAAGCGGGTGGCTAAGACTGCCATTCCACCAGCAGAGGGGGTCCGACAGTCACATTGAGCTCTGCGCTCTTGCATCATTCAGTGACAATAAAAATAGCCGCAGTATCCCGTTGGTTTTGATGGAAGCTTCTTGGCTTTCCTTCTCAAAATCTTCTATTACCAGTGACCAGGACATTGAAACGGTCCTTCTGAAAACTAGCAAAGAGACACTGACCTGGAAATTGTCCTCTTTACAACAGGAAACTAAGTAGGTGGAAAGCTTCAAGGAGAACAAGAGGCTCTCTAAAGCAGTTGCTATTTTTAATCTGCTGAGTGTGGAAAACATGGCTTTGAGGACTCGGGACTCTTCACAGTCTTTTCTGTGACTGATCTACAAGTTACTCTCTGCTGTTGACACCTCCTGACTGAGAGAAAGAACTTCGCAACATCTCCTGTAGCACTGAGAGTACTTTACCAGTGTGATAAAGTAGAAGAGGGGAGTTAACCACCAGGCAGTCACTCAGTGCCCTGTGTCAGCTGTATACAGGTTCTGGCCTTACAGTGGCACAATTATAAAAAACACCAAACAAACGGGTTCTCAGGAGAACTAGCTGATGTATAAAATGGGCAGAGGAATGATTTGACTCTTACAGAGAAGATGTTTGTATTTGTTAATTGGATAAAAGACAAAAATACAATGTGATATGTTAACTTGTTGCACCGCAACAGCCTCAGGTAAATGACCCCATCTTCATCTGCATGCCCAGTGACATCTACTCCCTCCATCCCACAAACATACAGAACTTCTACCTCCACCTACAAACCTTGTCTACAATTGTACCACTGCTTAAGGTAGCCAGCTGAAAACTCAAAAATAATACTACTTCACTTAGCCTTTTTTCACTGCAGGATAACCATCATATGCCAGGTCCTATGAGCAAGCTATCACTATGGCAATAAGACACAATAGGCTTGAGGGACAGGGATAACTCAGAAGCCACATGAGGTACATTATCTGAAAAGAAGTGGATTTTGTTAGACTGACATCCCTACCTGCAAAGAACAACCACCTGAGCACTACTTGAGCTTAAAATCTATAGAGAATATCCTACTGACTTAAGTAAGTTTCACTATTGACTTAATGGAGGCAGGGATTTCACCTTTCTGTACGGTCACTTTTATGTCAACTCCCCCGTAGAAACTGAACTAGCAAGATTTGCTACTTATCCAGAGAGCAAAGCAACAGCTGCTAGGTGCTGACCTAACTTCATTACATTTGGCTCCTCCCAAAATCTAAGTATTCTCAAAAGATATAGATCTAAGATAATGGCTGCTTATTTCAGATCTGAGAGGTTTGCTTCCTGCTGGGCACACCTGCTCTTTCTCTCTCCATGCTCACAGGAAGCTCCTCTTGCACTCACATTTTTAGCTATACTGATTAGCTATACCAGCAACTCAGCTCTGAGTTCAAGGTTAAGGACAAGAAGCATATCTAATCCAGCAGCAGGAGGAGATACTGTCATCGATATATGAGCACCAGCTCATCAGAGCCCTGGTCACACTGCTACTTACGCCTGGGTTTTCGACAGTCTTCTTTAATCACATCAAGGGTCACTTTAAGCAGCTCCTTATCATGGTCAGTCACCTGGAGGAAACAGAAGAAACTGGCAATTTATAGCAGTCTATTTCACAGTAGATGGCATGGCTGTTGAAAAGCAATCCAAGGCCATGATGTATTCTAAACTAACACTGTCATAACTACAGTCTGCATTATAGACTGCTTCCAAGACTAATAATGAATGTTAAATCTTCAGTTATTATTTTTAGTACCATTAGCAGCATCCAAGAGTTAGGTGAAGAACCTGATATGCCAGAATTCAACCCAAAGGAGGGTGACCAACTCAGTAGAACACCAAGTTTCAACCCACTGCAATAAAGAGAACTGTCCCAGGTCCCAGGCTTCAGTGTGCTCAGCTGTGTCAGCACAGTTTGACAACACAGTGAACACAGACTGCTCTTGGAACAGCAGCAGTGCCTAAGTCTGGTGCTGAGTTCTGAAAAGAACAACTCACTGAGTGATAGAGAGGTAAAAGCATCAGTGAAGTAAGCTGCAGATAAGACTTTTGAGTAAACAGGCAGCACTTGGATGTCCAGCTTCTCTTTCTGAAACATTTCTACTGTTTCTGCTGACTATGAAAGACATACCCCTGAACTTGTTTGCAACCACAGCCCAGTTCCTTACATGGTATAAGTCCCTGGAGCTACTAGGTTTCTGGAAAACCAGCCCTTTTTCTTGTAGCATCCTTATTGCTTCCTTAAAAACACTGTGAATCCTTCTGGAACTGGCGTCACTTTTTGACTTCACCTGGATGGGAAGAAAGGAATGAAGCAGATGGTGAGAAATCTCAGCTCAACTAAAGTTACCAGCAAAAGCTCCATATGCTTTCAAGAGCAAGAGGACTTCAGGTGATTTTGTTACACATTTTTCTTCATTTAGTGATTCACAAATCATATCTGTTATGTATGAACTAACCAACATCCCTAAGCTTTAAAAAACAAACAAACACCAGAAGCTTGTGCTATTCTTAAGGAACCACAATCTCCGAACTGCCTTCTTTGTATTTAGCAGCTATTTGATTATGTACTGAGAAGTCCCTTTTGGAATAGACTTGATGCTCACAGAGCATTTGACTGTTTAGCTAATCAAGCTTTGCTCATGTTCAGAGTTTTCCTGGTAATAAGGGTAGGAAGACAGGGAGATCAGTGCTTTGTAAGGTGATACTCAGGAGGAATCCAAGTGCTGGGGATTAGATTCCCATCTCCTGATTTTAAACTGAGGAAGTAATACAAGCAAAAGGAGGAAACTGGCAAGAACAGTATTTGTTTCTTGTCCCCTTTGTTTCCAAATTTTTACACAGGTTCTGGTCATGCTCTTAAGAGTTTCTCCACAGCCTAATGAAATGAAAGGATAAAGAGCATACAAAAAATTAAGACAGGTATATGAGATAAGGGAACAAAGGATTCAGTTTTGAAGGCAGGTGCGAAACAAGTCTCTTGTGAAAGGAGAACAATGTGCCTGGAAGTCCATAACTGAGGAGGTTATTTAGAACAAAGGTTTCTGTGTTTGGGATGCATCTAACAGAGTAGGAAGGAAGAAAAGGGAGAAGAAAAATCAGGGAAAAGCAGGGTTTGTTTGGAAGTAGAGCTGAGCTAAGACAGTGGAATGACAGCTAGGGAAGCGGAAGGAAACAGTAAGTTGTGGAGAGGAGAAAGTATGGGTAGATAAGAGCAAGACCATGACTTACTCTTCTCCATCTCTATCTGTCCTGCTATGTCCTTCAGCCTCCCACTTGTCTACACAGACTGGTTCAATTCCCCAATGGTTTCCTCATCTGTTGGGACACACTGTGCTCCCTGTGGTTTTTTTTGAGAACAGAGCTAAACTGCTTCCCACAAACCAACACATGATAGCTAGAACCACACCAGGGCAACCAAAGCAATATTTGCCAAGCCATTTTTTCAACTATCACCGTAAATGCTCCCACCCTGTTCTGAACAAAAGTATCAGACTTCACATATCCTACTTCACTCAGCAGAAGCACTCACAGAAGCCTTGGGAATGAAACAGGCAACCACCATGCACTAGAATGAATCCACAGGAGTATGTGAAACAGACACCACATTAGCAATGGAAGAATATCTTTTCACAAAACATTTATTCAATCCGTTTGCAAGTCTCAAGTGAAACTCCAACTGCTTCTAAGCCTGGAAGCTGATGTGCCTGACTGGGAATAGTTCAGAGATGCAATAGGGATATTAGCATTAGCATGCATCACAAGTTTCTCCATCCCCTTCCTCCAGCTAATCCTCAATATTTCCACAGGTCATAATCACATGTCTCTCTTTCTCTGTCTCACAACAGCTAACCGTCTTTTTCCTTTCAAATCAACAGTCAAAAATAATTGCCTAATAGTTCAGGATAATTAACATAGAACAATGGCTTAGTTCAGTTTTCTCCTTCTGTTCCAGACTGAAGAACTTCAGTGCCCAAATGTTTGTCTGTCCCCCATCCACCACATGTATATCAGTTTGGATAACAACAGACACTGCTTCTAATTACAAACTTGACTGTACATCTGGACACCATTCCAGTCAGAGTCTTAATACCACTATCATGTTTCTCCTCATAGTCCCTTTTCTGATGAACTGAAGGAACAAACATAAAATGTAGCAGGAAGGGTTAAGTGAAGAATGAATATTTTCTCATGGAAATGCACATTCTCATAGCCATATGTAAAATGAAGAGACTTTGCCTCTCACTGAAATGCAGTAATAAATCCTCAAGAACCTAAGAAACTGCTAGCAAAGCAACCACCTCAAGACTCTGATCAATTTTTAATGTGAAAGCAAACGTTTGGGAAGGAAAAAAGATAAAAATATCTCCAAAGAAGCACGATAATTATTCAGTTTGGCTCAACACTGAGATCCCGTCAGAAAGGGAGATAATTAAAAACAGAGTCTGTGTGAACTGACACACAGCTCAGCCTGGATGGATACTGAAACAGAATCACTAAGAATGCAAGTCAAGGCATTGACAGAGTGAAGACAGAGAGGCAGGCTTGGGAGCGAGAAAATAGGAAAGCAGCTGCTATATATCAGCACCCTCTCATACGTGCTGGAGAGTCCAAGGGAGAGGGCTCCATGGAAGAAGGGCTGCTCCTGAAGAACATATGAGGGCTCCTGCCCTCTTCAGAGGCTTTAATATTATCCTGAAATGACAGGAAAAGTTTGGGTTTTTTTCCTAGTGTGCTCTAGAATATGCTTCCTCCTCTCCATCCCTCCAAGTAAAGCAACAACTGAGGAATTTTTTTGTGAACACAATCTAAAGTTAAGTAATCTGTTCTTTTGGTCCACCCCAAATATCTCCAGCATCTTATCCTGCAAATTCATAAGTCAATAGTAATTCTTCCCAATACCTTATCACTTTCTTTTATGCCAAACCAGGTCCTCATTTCCTCTGGACTTGAATCCCCCCTCACAGCCAATGTACACCTAGAGCTTGTGATTTAGTCTACTGAGCAAAAATCTAAAGGAGACTGAACATGGGGCTATACACAAAGAGAAGAAATCTAGGACTATGAATTCCTACGTGATTTCACATCCTTGCTTTTGTTTCAGGAGGAGATTGAAAAATGATTGCATTTCAACAGTTATAAAGATGTATTGTAGCTGTTAATGTAGTTCCTTCTGAGTCACAGTTTATAAGCCTTTTACTTTTATGACACTTTTTATCTGAGAAATGCAGATATCAAGTAGTTTAACTGCTGATCCAAAGCACTAGCAAGATTTGAATCTGGATTTTGAATTTACCTCTCACAATGCTCACATCTCATTTTGCAAAGTGCCTCCCTTCAGCATGCCTTTGTTTCAGGGTGCACAATTTCAGGTTCCCTGAAGTTCTGACAGCAGGGGATCTCCCCAAATTGGGTCCATTTCAAATAAATGAAACTGTACATCCAAACACAGGAGCATCCAAAAATCATTCATTGCTTTTGCAAAACATGTTTCCTCCCTGCCCCAGCGAGAGAATAAGAAATATTAAATAAGAATTTTACTGTCACTACCCTCCCTCTCATGACCAGCCAAGGACTTTGTAGCAAAGCCAACAGAAGCATCTATGTCTCCAGAACTAAATTGGTATTTTTAATCAATATAGTCCATCTGATGGGTCTCACACAGCTTAGTGGGCTGGTGCTGTGCAACCAGTTATTCTCAGATCTTTAAAACAAGACAAACTCTCTGTACAATCAATAATAGGTCAAAGAGTGAAGTGGTACAGGAATTAGTCACTCTGTACAAAACACTGAAAGTATGTAACCTTTGGCTCATTATGAATCACAACACACCCTGATGGTGTTAAAGTTTCCTGGTATAACCACACACGTGATTCTACTCATGAATTGCCTTCTGCAATTTCTCATGCCATGTTTAATCCTTGGCTCAGACAGGTGACAATTTTAGTAATAGTGATTCTGGACATGTCAGTCCTGAAGTCCTATAATAAGCTTTGCAATATACATATTTAAAGTAGCAGTGAAGCTTCCTCAAAAGGCAGGAAGACAAACACATAGCATCAAGAATGTATAATGCACTATGTTACCTACATATAATGCACTATGTACCTACAGTACAATGTACAGCGTATATACAGTAAGTTTGAACAACACTGTAAGACTCCCTGCTTTAATTACTTGTCATTGCTGACCTTGAGATAATATTCAAATCAAGAGAAGTACAAACAGCAAAGTCTGGAAAGCACAACCCAAGTTACGTATCCAAGCTAGTGACATACACAGACTGGAATGGTAATACTAAAATAGCACACACTATAGCTAATGCATGGAAGAAGTGCATAAAAATGGTTAATCAAGACTGGCTGGTTGCAAGTTGTATTTAATCCAGTTGAGAAACTGGATGGATCAAGTTCACATGTAGTTTTCTTTAAAAAAGGAACCAAAGGCTTGTCCATTTGCCAAACATAATTGCCTAAGTCCAGCAAGTACGCTCCTTAGGTTCTCTAAGCACAAGATTACTTTTTCTGGTTTTGCTTGTAGTCTTCCTTGTGGTACCCACCCCTCCAGTCACAAAAGTAATTTGTTTTAAGGCATAAGGGAAAGGCTATAGCTTAGGGATAGAGGGGGCACTAGTTATGTGAAATAAAGTTCTACTGGGTTTAAAAATTGTAACAGATTTGTTAATTTTTAATTATTTTTAAAAACACCATGTCTTCCAATTCTCTTACCCATCCTCTGTAAACTATAAAATTAAATGTTCCCTAGTATATGTCTGAGCAGAGGACATTATTTGAGTTCTGCCATGTGGATCTGCTAGAGGGAAATTTAATCTGGAAAGCCAGAAGACTGCACTGCTGGGGAACCATTAGAACTGGAACTAGGTATTGTAGGACATGTATGGGATGTGGACAGGGCTCAGGTACAGTAATGCTGAAAAGGAACAGAGACATGCTGCCTACAATCAAGCTATCCCAGCTACCTCCTTCCATCTTCACCCCCTGCTCCTCTCCACTGCCAGTGACTCCATAGCAGCTCACCACCTCCCTGGAGAAAATATTCCATGAGGAGATACCCTCCCACTATGATGAGCACTGTGCAAGTACTTTAAAAGTTGGGAAAGAGATGAAAGGGGTGCACCACTTCTCCTAGGATCACAGGGAAAGGAAGAGAGAGGCAAGAAGAGCTTAACGGCAACTGTGCTCTAGAACACTGGAATCAGGTTAAAAAAAATTAAAGTTATACATCCAAATAACTCATCCTTTCACAGTCAGGAAAAGTGCAAGAAGTGAACAAGCGTGTATATTGTGGTGTGGCCTAATTAGTTTGGTCCACTCATCTAGCTCCTGCTTTGCCAAATAAGCATGAAATAACATCGTTCCACATTAGCAGCACCCTTTTTCCTTTTGGTTTGAGGAAGATGCAAAACAGAAGACTACAGAGGGAAAAAGAAAGGAAAAGGGACAGAAATCAGATCTATTACACTTATTTTTGTGGATCAAACTGGGTACTTGATCCTTTGCCAATTATGAGAACTGACACCTTCAAGCGACAGAGCAGAGGAACAACAAAATGCGTTTCTGGAGCATTACTAGGTGCTCCTCTTAAGGCATTCAGGTCACTTGACAACTGCAGGTTCTTTCTTACGCAAACATATATAACCCTGTTTGCAAGGAATTAATACCAAAGGGCAATAGGGAGAACTGCAATTTCTAAATAAGCATCTGTGTGCCCAAATTCCTGGGACATACACTCACACCTGTGCATCAGGGTCAGGAGCAACTATTAGTTATTATGATAGCTCCTCATGGCTGTTAACAATGCTGATGCTACATTGTTTTTGTTGGTTTGGGTTTTTTGGATGTTTTTTTTCCGTGCTTTTCTATGTTCTGCACCAGTTCCTACTTTAAATGGCTTTGCAAGTTTTCATCTTGATCTTTCTATAAATGCTGAAACTTCAAAGATGCAAGTTTCCAGTATTAGTCACAATGACCACTACTTCCTTGAATGTAAAGTGTTTAGGAACTTTTAATACTGTTCCAGCTAGTTTAGATAAAATACCCTGTCCCATGTTGGATATTCTAGTATCAAACTTTTCTGTCAAAAATGAGAGTAACTCCTGTTATTGTTTATATCCATGCTTGCTTTAAAGCAAACAACAAAAATACCTTTAATAAAAAGAAAAGAAACAGCTATCAAGAAGCAGCTATCAGAAGTGGTTCAACAAGGCCAACAAGAATAGAGCCACTTTGCATTATTATTTGACATCATCTACAAGGGACTGTTTTTTGTGGTTTTTTTTAAGAATTAAACAAACATCAGACATTAACATAACATAGCACTTAACTTTACAGTGCATATCAGAATCAGGCAGTGAAAATGACTGCCATGGATTTATTTGTCTACAAAAAACCAAAAAGTAAACAAGTGAGTCACAACACTCTAGTTTAAGTTTCAGTTGCCTTTGGTAACATGGTAAAAGCCGTAACTGTTACTTTTGCAGAAATGTACCACTTTGCACCATTTGAGAATCTGGTCTGTAATTTATCCAAATATCACAGAGTAATATAAAGCCATTTTACAAAATGTTTTTTGTTCTATTTCCCATTCTGCAGTTGATCAACAGCACACTATCTCACTGGAAAGTTTCTTAACATTTTGGCTACACGCAACTGCACGTAAACTGATTTCAATTAAATCCCACCTTCTGATCCTTTCAGTGTGGCCTTTCACAACTAGGGATTTCCAACAAGAGAAACACTTAGCAGGGAGCACTGTTCATCCACTCATTATAATCTCCTTTTGAAAGCTACATCTTTATCAATATATTGAGCTTCAAATGAGAAACAAGACAAAGACTTTATGCTCCCTTCTCCTGATCAAATTCAGGATCTCAAACCATCTGTCCCAAACAGCTCCAGCACCTTAAAGGGATCTCCTTTTCTGATTCTGCCACTATTTACAGATCTAGATAAGTTAGTGCCTGTTGCAGACTGTAAGGTTACTCAGCCCTAATACAAGATTACCCTTAACAACAGAATTTTCTCATACGGCTTTCTTCAGTCCACTTTCATATGTCTCAACTCACAAGGTTTCTTCAAGGTCTGTAAATAATTCATGCATAAAGCTAAAGTACTCGTGGTTTTTGAATCCTCTGAAGGCAACAGTCTCTTATCTGGTTGTTTATGCTTAAAAAAAGTACATGTTATTATTTCCTTCCCACTAAAAACTTGAAACAGTTACATTCACTCACCTCCTGACAGCTGTGACTGGGTAGATGCGCACCAGCCAGCGGCACTAGAGTATCAATCGTTTCCAACTCCTGTTGGTAAAAGGTCTGAATTTTGTTTTCTAATAGAAAGCCTTTCACTTTCTCATGCAGCATATTGATTGAGAAATTCTGACCCTCCAAGTCACTGCAAGGATATATAGAACATGTCAAAAGGCAAGAAATATACTACTAACATTTTTAGAACAATTACCTAAAGTTACCCTGCTAGACTGGTTTTCAAAGATCAAAAGGTATTTTACTGTCCTTAAAGAATCTGAATTTAAACCCTTAATTAAAACAGACCATTTTTATATGCAATATCCAACTGTTCCTCTTCAACCATTTGCTCTAACAATGTTGTAATTTTAAGATCTATAATCTCTGAAACCATGCTACATGCATCAGACCTGCCAACAAGCATCCAGCTACCCTTAAACTGAATACAGGAATGGGTGTTTGACTCAGTTTACTGAGGCTATGTATTTGTGATTTGACGATGACAAGGACAGCAGAAGTTGAGAGTATTTTGATTGAGAAGCTCCTCATCCTTACACATAAAACAAAATCAGGCAAGGACACTCCTCTATCTAAGGTGTTGACCTCACCCCCAAATCTTGCTCAAAACACCAGCTTTTTTTACTAGACGCAAGAGGTCTGTACACAGTATTTTACTACCTTCCTAATATTCACTTTGGTTCAGCACTGTATTTCTTTTCTCAGATTATGGACAGGTATCTCATCTGAATAGATCATCAATTGTTTGGGAGAAAAGCAGGCTGCTACTGTATGGTTGTGCAGAGTCTAAATCACAGTGGGGCCCTGTTCTATCTTTCTCCACAGTCATTATGATAACAAATAAATGACAATAAAATCCCACACTTTGCCCCAAGACCAGTCTGGGTACTGCATTTACCTCTGTCCCTCCTCAGGGCCTTGGAAAGGTTTATCATAAACTTCTCTATAGAGACAGGGGAGCTCCAGCATTCTTGAAATCTGAACATCACACACAGGATCATCCACTTTATCTGGAGCAGCAAAAACAACACACATAGTTGGCCAGGGCTGCCATACCAATCTTTTAAGCAAGCATACCTGAGGCAGCACAACAGAGCTTCACATGCCAGTATTAAATTGGCAAATTTTGTTCACTGTTGTTTTTATAAAAACAAAACCACCAAGGCCACTCCTGCTTTTACAGTTTACAAGGAGGTAAATGACCTGTTGTGGTGCACTGCAGATTATGCTTTTGTCTGACAACTTATTTAACTGGAATTTATCGTCTCTATTTTACCTTCCAGCAGTCTTTATCTATTAGATGAAGTTAACACATAGTAAGGAGCTTTATTTGGGCCAAAGTGAAAGCAATTTAGAGGCTATTTGAATCGTGTCGCTCTCCTTTAATGAAACAATGGTATTATTACTAGCCCTTGAATGGGTTATATATTTATAAATCTTCTGTCTGGAAAGGAGGGTTGAATTCCCTCTCAGATTTAGCTAGAGCTGAAAAATCTAGACTTTTTATCAGCGCTACACAGGGTTTTTAAAAGACAGGCTTCCCCCCACCAAAGGAATCATTTCAGTATTGTCTCTGAAAGATTTCACTGGGGAAAACCAACTCTTACACAATAGCACAGACACTGCGGAGACGAGTTATGTAACTGGAAGCTCCTGGGGTGTAAACAGTGGGCTGCAGAACCCTGCTGCCCAAAGAGCTGTCGGATACAGGGGCAGCACCTGCATGCAGGTCTGTGCTCCAGTGACTGAAGATGAGGAGCACTTCTCAGTCATTCTGCAGAGCCAGAGAGTTTAGGAGAACCTGGGCTTCAGTGGTACAATGTGCCCATATGCTGCTGTCTGCCCACAGAAAGATTATACAGGCTATGACAAACAGCAACCGTTCCTCCAAAGCAGCTAATGCTCTTGATGAAGTGCAACATAAAAGGTCACCAACTCCCTTCCCATGGGCTTTGGCTGTTCTATGTCAACACAAAAAAAACTAAAGAGCAAGTCACTCTCACAGATACCCAACTGCAGTATCTGCATAGTACCCTTGTATTCATGCTAGTCATCTTTTACAGATTTTCCAGGGAAGCCTCATTTACAGGCAATCCAATCTCGCACATTAAGTAGTGTCTTCTAACCTTACCCTACTAAAATTGAAATAAAGACATACATATGAAAATGCAGAAAAATGAGATGCCAGAAAATAAAGTGGAAATTATGCAATGAATTACATACAGCTTAGATCTTCTCATAAATTCAGACAACTAAGTTACATATGTCCCAGATCCATAACACTCACAAAAACATGAAGCCTGAATTTCTCTTTGTTGCCTGTAGGTTCGGATGTGACCTCTGACCCTGACAACATCCCCAATCTCCAGCTTGGTTTTCTGGCTCACCATTTCTTGGAGTTTCTTCATCTGTTCAAGCACAGTAACACTGCTGGGTGTGCTTGGATGACCTGTAAGAAGTGAGAGAAAGGAGATCAGGCATTAAGGCCAAGAGTACTGTCCTTTTGCATTCACCCAAACACCTAAGTATCACAGGAATCATACTGCTAAAAAAGGGGTAAGGTCCCAGGCACCATGTGTCCTGGCTAGCAAAACTTTTGGGTGACAAAGTTAGTTTACAGTATTATATTTATTTAAATAGTTCACCTAGGGAAAGTGTAAAAGGGAGGACATACTGATTTACCACTGAAAATGTCATAGATGGCTTACAAAATTGAAACATTAATTTGAAATGGGTTTTGTCATTTTTTTATTTTGACTTGCTAAGATGGATGAGGAGAAAAGAAAGGTCAGCTGAGCTTTTTTACATAAAAGAAGAACAAGTCATCTGAGGTGGGGCCAAAGTATTCATGTGATGCAATTTGATGTCTACACTGAGGTGAATGCAACTTGACAGAACTTCACATTTACCTAACACACCTTTGCAGAAGAATAAATACTTCATAACTTAAAACCTGATTAATGATCCAAGTACCCCTAATCACAATTACAAAAGGCTGGAAGAAAGTTTCCTGTGACCCCTAGGAGCTGTCTTCTTTAGCAGGTACAAATTAATTAATTTCCATTAATAACATAGTGTCCATTCAAGCACTACTGATGTACACGTAAAATAAGAACACAAGGCTGAAATGGGCATTCTGTGTCCTCATTCTATTTCAAGCAGTATTTTATGCAATACCTTTAATGAATTTAAGTTCCTCATAAAAAACTGCTTTGACTGTGGGTCCCCACTATTTTTTTTGGAAAGCTGTGCCACAACATCACCTGTCTAAAAGTGAAAACTGTCTTCTAGATTCCAGTTGGGATTGTTTATACCTCTTGTCATATCATTGTTAAATTTAAGTAAGTTTGAATTATCTGTCTGTATAAATGGGCTTGTTCCACAGACATCAGTTTTTAACTTTTACATCAAGTCTTCATTTCCCCATTCTGTGCGTATGTAACCCTAGCACTCGCAGATGACACTAGTAACATTTATTTCAGTAGGATTTGATCAGATCCATATCAGGGTTGTCAACCTACTACATGAGCTTTCAAGAAGGTCCAAACCAGAAAGTATTCCATATTTGATCTATGAGAAATGGTGGGAGAAAAAGAAGAGAAAACCAGACAATAGTGAGTTCTGCAATAATAGATTAATTTCAAATGCCCATTTAGAACTTTCCCAAATTGTAAAAGACTGCTGCCATCTTCCCACTGTGTTTTAAGCTACTTCCAAGTTCATCACTGACAATATATGCATAAGCAGGAGGAGAATATGAATGCAAACAAAGAAGAGAAGATGAATCCTGAAACCACTGTATCACAACGGTGGGGAATGTATACCAGGTTGCTGGTCAATGGATTGACTTTGGAAACAGAAGTTGTGGCATGTGGCAGATTTCCAGCCTAGTTCCTCACTCGATGAAGTCACAAAAAGAACCACAAGAGGAAGATTCTTTGAACAATGTCACAGCATAGAATTGAAATGCCATATTACTCAGATGTGGAAAAGGTGTGACAGGGCATAATGGTAGTGGTTTTATTGGCATCACCATTGGACACAACACAAAAAGTAATATGAAACTCCCCAAATGGCCCAGGCTGTAGGATGTGATGGTTTAAAATTAGAGAGAGTTGAATTTACTGCTCTGCAAGTTGGATCATCTACTAAATTACGTAAGACAGACATGAGCAAAAATGTACAGTCAAAAGAGGAATTATTTATTTGATAAATTACCTGATAAAGATGTTTCTGCTATCATGGGATTTTTCCAGCAGACACAATTTATAACTCCAGTACTATCATCCACTGTAAAAAAATATTGCAAGAATTACAGAGTAAGAAAGCAGGTAGTTCCAAGAAGTGAAGATACACGGGTATGTAGGGAGATGACTGCCAAGGATATCTCATTCCCACCAGTCTGAAAGGGAAAGTGGATGCTCAACCCCTACTTATACATCTGAAATAATCTCCACAGTCGTTTCAGTGATGGAAGGAGCTCAGCACGAGATACCATGCTTATGTACATGGCCAGCAAAGCGTCAGGTATATTCTCAAAAAAAGATCAAGCACTAATTTAAATTATGAGGCTTCAGTACATGTATTGGATGCTAAAAGGTTTTAATCTCATTAACAAGGTCAGAAGAAGAATCAGTGTTGAAAGCTGAAGCCAGACAAATTAAAACAGGGAAGTAGGCACCAAACACAGAAGCATTACCGTAACAGTGAGAAAATAGCACTTCAACATTGGGGGGTACAGTCATGTGAATAGACTAGGAGTGCTGCTACTTCCAGCTGCATTGGTTTCCACACTAATATTGTGCACAAAGTCTGCTGTCCTTTCCCATACAAGATGTTCCAGAAAGCAGAAAGGCAGCTCCCTATAGCCTTAGTATAGGTACAGGAAGGACAGTATAGTATAGGAAGTATATAGTATAGTATAATATAGTATAGGAAGGACAGAGGACAGCACATGCTTGTGGTTCTGCTCTAGGCCAGGAGTTCCCAACTTAAAGTATATGTACTGGTGGCATGCAAGCCACTTCCCTTGCCAAAAAAGCTTAACACCTTCTCCTGAGCAGGGGAGCTATCTAGCTTTTCCTGTTTTGCTAGTACCCAGTCACAATAAGTTTTGCGATTTCTGCCCCAGGCACTGCGTTGTCAAGGACAGCAGAAAAAGACAAAACCCAAAGAAAACTAAAAAAGAAGAATCAATTGTTCTACAGATAAAGAGACTGTATATAGATGGCATATCCATCAAACACTCTCTAAATAAAAAGGCACTGAACATCTGTCAGACGACAGCAAGGATCACTTTTCATGTCCAGCTAACGCTCCAAGCACCTTGTTCCTTGAATGTAACCATCTCCAAGATTGAGCTTCCACTCTTCACAAATTGGAATCTGCAATTTCCATCTGGTCCTTAAACCATATCCACGACTACGTAAGCACCAGCAATGTTTACCAGGAAAGTGCTGATTGGTACCTGCAGTTGTTTCCTCTGGGAACCATAGCACCAAAGCAAAATGCCTTTGCATTGTCTCACATGTTTTGAAACAATCTCCCTATTTGGGGGGTCCAATTTCAAATCATTGTCTTGCCTTCCTGTTTCCAAGTAGCTTAGCTGCACATTCCCAATAACAAACTGTCCTGGTTCTGGCTGGAATAGAGTTAATTTTCTTTCTAGTAGCTGGTATAGTGTTATGTTTTGGATTTAGTATGAGAATAATGCTGATAGCAACAACTGAAAATATCCATGTGTTAAGTAGTGTTTATACTAAGTCAAGAATTTTTCAGCTTCTCATGCCCAGCCAGCAAGAAGGCTGGAGGGGCACAAGAAGTGGGGAGGGGACACAGCCAGGACAGCTGACCCAAACTGGCCAAAGGGATATTCCATACCATGTGACATCATGCCCAGTATATAAACTGGGGAGAGCTGGCCGGGCGGGGGGGCGCGGGCGCAGATCACGGCTTGGGAACTAACTGGGCATCGGTCAGCTAGTAGTGAGAAATTGGACTGTGCATCACTTGTTTTGTATATTCCAATTATTTTATTATTATCATTTTATTATTATTATCATTATTACTATTTTCTTCCTTTCTGTCCTATTAAACTGTTCTTATCTCAACCCATGAGATTTACCTCCCCCCCCGCCAATTCTCTCCCCCATCCCACTGGGGGTGGGGGGAAGTGAGAGAGTGGCTGTGTGGTGCTTAGTTGCTGTCTGGGGCTAAACCATAACACAAACATACAGCATTTATAAGATGCAGGTAATTCCAAATTCCATCACAAAAGTATGCTCATCTCATTGCTATCCCTGTTTTGAGCTGCTACGTCTGCAACTATTTCAGTAGCTTTAATTTTGTACCAGAGCATAGATAATGACCTAGCTGGTAGGATTTCCTCTCCTTGGTATTGACAAAAAGCAACTATTTTAGGGGTCAGAGCCCCCATATACCATGCCAAGCCATTCATGCAAGCCAGCAATGGCAATAAGAAACAGAGCAGATGACGTTTCACTATTACATTACTGCAGCTTCCAGATGTTCCAGCTTGCAACTGGTGGTTGCACCAGCTGCGATATTCGTCCTAAGAAGGGTTTAGAAATAAAACAAACAAGACTGAAGGATTAGGAGGCCAGACTCCTCCTCACCAATGTAATGGCTGAAAATGGAGTCCTGGAGACATTGACCTGTTCTTAACCACACAGGGAGTCTGGTAGCAGAGCAAGGCTCTGAAACAAAGTTTTCGCAGTTCACAAATAAAAGCTTTGAGCAAAAAGACAAATAACTCCTGAAGCACAGATGAATGAGAACTCTTGCAATTGTATTCTAATTAGACAGGAGAATGTTTTAAACTATTTTAATTGCACTCAAGGGGTCTACAAGCTTTTGAAAACTTTCTGTGCTCCGTGTGCCGCCCTTCCCATCTCCTTGGGTTTAAAATTTTGTTTGCTTTTTTGGTGGGTTTGTTTTTGGGGGTTTTATTTTTTATTTTGTTTGGTTGTTTGTTGTTTGTTTTTTTTTACTCTTACATTAACTATTTGAGGGATAGCACTCTCAAAGCTACCTGGTAAATGACATAATTGTGTTCATTTTTATTTCTTCATAACAAAAAGGGTATGGTTCTTGTATGGCCTGTGTGAGCCTACTGAGATCCTGGTGAGATTTTTTTTCGTTTGTTTCTAAGGCAAGGGCCTTTCAGCCTTTCAAATCAGTTCTGGAGTATATGGAAAACCACATGTGATGTTTGGTTTTGTTAAAAAGGAAAGGAAAAAAAAAGAGGCCAGAAAGGTGCATTTACTAAAACATGAGCTTGTTCAAAGGTCCACTTTAATTACATATCCTTCTCCTAATTGATCATAACAATAGCAATAAACAATCAAATCAAAATGTCAAAATCAAGTTTTACACAGCATGGTTTGTTGTTTGTTTTTTTTTTAAGCCAGGAAAGAGCCAATTCACTCTCTTTTACAATTATGATTTTGTCACCAGTTCTGGCTGCATGTTTTTCAGCACAGAGAGGACCTAAGATTCTCTTAAAATGAGTTGTGTGTATTCTGAAGTAGACAGATAGGAAATGAGGGGAGGAGATAGTGGCAGTGACACAAAGCCATTTCAGTTCTCTATCAGAGAAAAAGTACAAAGGGGGAATTGCTTTGTAAATCCCTTTTAAGCAGATGGCAAGTGAGCAAGTACTGAGCAGCGTGCGGCACTCCAACTGATGCAATGCCTGCTCTGTGACTCACCAACCAGAGTCTGCTGAAGTGAGAGATGCAAGAACTTACAAGCAGGAAACTGTCTAAGAAGTTACAAATTTACACTGGCAGAGTCAGCCTGCCTGAAAGGGAGGGCAGGCTGGGGAGGGGCACCCTGGCAGGTAGCCTGAAAGCTCAAACCAGGAACTGCTGGAACAAAGAGTGGAGTTGGATGTGAAAGGACAGCAGGAAGCCAGGCTCACCGAGAGCTGTACTTAAAGGTCGGCTGATCTAACACTAAGGCCTTAATTCCAGTACTCTGCCGTTTCTTTTTATTTCTATTCCTCCATTTTCTGCCCCAATCAAACATTTCCAATGAGTTTACGTCCAAACTAATGCTGACAGCAGCGTGGGAAACCCTCGCCCATAGAATTGGTTTTGCCTTGGTCATTTTGACTCTGTCTTCCTCGGTTCTCATGAAGTGATAACTGCATTTGCATACTAGTGCAATAAAAGAATAATAGCTGACGTTCAATTTATGTTTCAACACTTCATCAATTACATCTCCACCTCTTAACCTAGGTACTTGTTTAGCCTGTGCTACTTCAAGTGCCAGAGAAACTTATGCTTCAAAATATTTACTGTTAACTCATTATTTAGCATCATGGCAGGGTAATAACAAACATCCAGAAATTAGACTTAAAAAAAAAAAATCTAGAAAATATCCACCTTAAGAAACTTGCAGGGACATTTCTATAGAGCACAGAGTCAACTATGAGCAGCCACACCCAGTGTGGGGTATGCTATATGCACTAGCAGGTAATGCTACTCTGCAGCAGTATGACGCAACTGCAGGTGTTGTGGAAGCTGGGACCTGGTTAAGTTGTCAACTGTATCTTCACAATACACTTGTGAGTCAGGGAATTGCTGCTGACTCAATTTTATAAGTAAGGGAATTGGGTAAGAAGACACCCTTTGCAACTTACCTCCATCAGATGGAAACCCATGGCAGAGGAAGACACTGGACAGGAGTCCTTCAAGTGCCTCGATAGGATCTATGCATTTGGCTCCCCCTTCCTACTGTGCGATGACCTCCCCCCCCCCCCCCCCCTTTAGAAACTTGCCACATCACCACTACTCCACTCTGCTTTTTCTCCAGATGAAAAAGTCAGCTAAACAAAATGACAATCAGATGTTTCCATGTTAATAGTCTGAATATTGAGAAAAGCAAAAGGGAGGAGACAACTCCTAGCTGGTGCTGGCAAGGACTGGTACTATGATGCTGGAGTTAGACTTGCTAAGGCTCTTACGCATCTAAATATAAACAAGATCCTGACTGCTATTAAAAGCTGGCTCCAAGATACAACAAAACATACAAAAAGTCAGAAGGGATTTCTAAGGTTCAAAAAAGGAAGAAGTGACTTCCCATTTGCAGGCACTGTTAAATCCATTTATAGCTGACCAAAGGAATTGCATACATGTATGAAAGGAAGATGGGGGAGTCCAGTGGCAAAGCAATAACCAATATTAAGATTTGCTAGATGACCCCAAACAAATCAGTGACTCTGTTTTAACAATTCATTTCTCTGCTTTTGAAGTGGAGATAAACGGTAGCTTCCCTAAGTTTGCTAAGTAATCTGAGCTACATATATACATTATATTAGGATAAGACACAGTTGTTTCAAGAACAGACAATAATCAAATAAGGCAACCTTTAAGTTCCAACGGTAACTAAGATTACAAGGCTGATTAAGTGCAAGAAGAAAGAAAGAAACTTTTCTTACCTCCGTAATTATAAAAGGCATCTCGCTCTTTCATTTGAACCACTATCCCGAAAACATCCACCTGTCTTACTGGATGTCCGTTATAAAAGAATATACCTAGACACAGAACATTCTTGGTAAGTGTAACTATTTATTTCAACATCCTACCCTACATAGCTACATTTACCAGTACAAAACCCATACTTTCTTATGTTTTTAATATATCTTAAATTATACAATGCCTAGTCATGTGAAAAATCCCCTGGATCTGTGAGGACTGGGAACACTAGCAGGAAGAAGTATCAGATGTACTTAGGATACCAAAAGCTTGTTTTTGCAGAGCATCAGAACTTTATTAACCTCTTGTTTTCTTGCACATTTGGATCTGAAAAACAGATTGTTTGCTGCAGGTATTAGGGTTTTTTTTAGTTGTTTTTTTTTGTTTGTTTGTTTTGATGTTTCATTTTGGTTTTGTTTTGTGGTTTGGGCTTTTTGGTTTTGGTTTTTTTTTTTTACATCTTCATCAGGCTTCAGAATAAATAATAGAACACAATGGAAGCAGTTTGAGTTTCTCACAATGCAGCTGTTCCTGATTAAGGCAGAGCCTCCAGAAGGAAAACTAACATAATTCTGTCTTTCATTTCTAAAAGAACAGGAGCCATGGGGGGAGGGAGGAGAGAAACAACCCTCTTAGCTTGCAGTGTACACTATGCAGTCATCATGGACAGCATCCTGAATTTCAGTTTCTGAAATAACACGTTCTAAAAACATCCCCTCAAACCTATTTTTGTGCATCTGTAATGATGACTTGAATAACACGTAAAAACACGTCCAGGAAACAGTGAGGTATCAGAGCCCAGTGGACTTTGGCAACACTGAGGTTGCCGCAAGCTGTAATCTCCTTCAAAGAGAGTGACAAATGTTATTAACAAACATTGGTGTAAACATTATACACTGAAGCTTCACAGTCCACTAGCAGGAGGATAATAGGGCAATAAACTCCAGATATATCCTGGTCTGGCTAATTTTCAGTCAATGTGTTTTCTTCAGTTTTCAAATACCACTGCTTTACTGAAATATGCCATCTGGGATGTTCAATAACTGTCTTCTAAAATAAAGATAACTCAAAGGACTCAGAAGGGAACATTTGGCTCCATACGCTGTGGCAAGTCTTATTCTTACAAAGGGAAACACTGCAGCAAGAGAGTCAGAAAAATGTTCTGTATTAAAAAAATCAAAACCAAAATCCAAAAATAACTCATCCTACATAGCTGGCAGCCTTAAATGAGCCCGGAATTAACTTTCTTCATATAAGAAAGACAAAACCCCCAAAGTTTCAGAAGAAATCACAGGTGATCAGTCAAGCAGCTCAAACAGAAGTTTTGCTCATAAAAACCCACCCCAATGTTTTGAGGATACATCTATTGCTGTTATCTTAGAGCTGGCTATACTAATCGTGCAGTCACTGGTCAGGTCTGGTGTAGAGAATATTTAGCAGGTCTGTCCACTTTTCTCTCATTCCACTTACCAGGACACCAGTAAACACTGCTACAGAAACCCTCAATGGAGATGCTCCTGGTGTATATAATTATTCACTAAACCTTACAAAATCTCTATAAAAGAAAGACTGGGTCAGCTTCAGGGTAAACCTGTGGAGCAGAGACTCCAAGCTCTTGACTGCAAACAAGCAACATGTTATTATGTTCATGTCCCAGTTAGTAAGCTCAGTTTTGGCAAATGACAGACACGAGATAAAACTGGTTCTCTCCATCCCCATAAACTCACATAGAACTCCACTCTTACTCTCTGAGAAACTACCTAAATTCTTTTGAAAGACGAAATTATATTTACACTATTAAAAGTTGTTGAACTTGACAACTTCAAGGTGCAAATTGTTTCTCCTGCCAGTTTATTTGTTCAAATCATGTTCATATTGGTAGCAATAAAAATATACTAAACATTTGAAGCTATGTACAAGCACATTCAGTCAAGCTCCTAGTAACCCAGTAAGTAATACATACATTAATATGCTGTTACCACAACAGGAAGCGATAGCAGCAGTATTAGGGGGCTATAGATAACAGAGCTCTCTAGGGCAAGTTCTGGTCATGTCTTTACCAGCATCACTGAGCACTGAGCTGTTTGCCATTGCTTTAATTATTATTACCTCCCTTTATGCTATTTGTAGCTTCCCTCGCTTGTTGATAAGCTGCCACATTGCAGTGGTGCATGATAACTCTAAGACAAGCTCATTTCCATGATGTGACTATGTGTTACAATTGAGTTTGACACCCACTCTCTTTTCAAGGCCTCTAAGACAACACAATTGCTGTTTTTATCTGGGAGGTTTTCCACCCTTCTTGTCATCATTTATAGCAGGAGAGTAATTGGCCAGGTTTACTGTTTTCCTCTGTGTTGTTTTAAGGGATTAGTCATTGTGGTATCAAATCCTAATGCTTAAAAATGGAAAGAAAAAAAAACTTATTAGGTCATTCAGTCCATTTCCTCAGGGCCAATGCAAGACTGTTCTGTACAGTAAATTCCTGGCAATCTGTACAGTCAGGATATAAACAATCCCAGTGAAAGGCATCCCACCTTTTTCCTGGGAAGGCTGCTCCACTGTTTAGCAGATGTCATTCTAAGGATGTTTTTCCTGACATTCAGTCTGTATTTCTTTCCATTCCTCCTAGTCACAAGTCTTTGTTTTGCACTCATTCATTCTTAATTACCATTACTTAATGACTGATTTATAGCCAACCATATATTTAGCTTCAGCTGGTCTTTAACAAACCCATTAAAGGCAGGAAAAATTGACAGCAAACACCTACCTCCTTCCTTCCCCTAAGTTTTTTCATGTTTCTGTTGTGTCATTTGTGGCCAATAAATAAGGTACACTGAAAGATGTCTGGTTTGCTATATACACAGCACCAGGAGAATAAACAAAATTCAGGATGTTTGTTCTATGAAACTTCATTTTATTCTTTAAAGTTTTGTTTAGAAAATGATACAGGATCGCAAGCAAGCTTAGTTGTGCAAAACGCCAAATGCAGAGGAAGTGGTGAAAGCTCACATGAACCAATTTTAAAGGCTGATATCTTGACATGACAGATACCACTTCCTTAGGGTCATCTTAGGAAAAAACTAATAACAAAACTGAAAGAGTCCCTGAAGCAGAAGACAACTCACTTCAGTAAAAGAACAGAAAGGGAAATGAAGGGAAATTCAGGTAATTTAGAGGTCAAAAAAAGAGAGCAGTATTGTACTTTCTAGGACTGTTCCTGCTCTTGTGAAATGTTTGATGTTTATAAGTTTAATTCTTCTGAGTATATTTTTGCATGTGTATGTACAAATGTCCAAGTCCAAACTACAATCCTATTCTGCTGACATTGAATTGTTTTGTATTTTGTTTGAAAACAATTAAAATGTCTCTAACTGAAGCAGAAACAGTTTTTGCCAGATGCACTCGCTACACCAGCACTACTACAAGACTGCACGATATAAAAAGGCCTTTAAGTGCTACTACTCACTCTAGTACAAACATGAACAACAGACTGTAGCCTAATTTAGGAATGGGTTGAAGACAAAAGTTTCCTATCATGTTAAATAACAAAGAGGTATATTTCCTGGGCTTTACAGTTTGTACACAAAAATGATTGCGAGAACAGAAAAAAATCCACACCAGTCCTTCATTTCTGCAACAGTAGCACTGCTGTTATCCTTGCTGTTAAATATGACTAACAAAAGCTATAAAGCACAGCATATTCAGAGAGCCAAACAGATGTACCTTGTCTCTGTGGAGGAAAAAAAAAAAGAAAAAGAAAAAGAAAAAACCCAAACAGAACACCAAACCCAAATCAAAAACACACTCTGCTTAGGGTTTACTGTACTGCTTTTCCTCATTAATTCTAAGTTCCTTGGGTTGCTCCCTGATAATCTTGCACCTTGTCAAGCTTCAGTTTGGAGTAACGAACCCTTCTACAGCAGAACACATACTGCAGTCTATATTTAAAGTCTTTGTAGTGAAAACAGAAATGCAAGGTCAGACCCATGCTGCTTTAGACAATGTGCACGTGGGTGATACTGGCTGAAGACCAGCAGGAAACAGTCTGCAAAGCATATGATTTCCAACAATGGTTAGGAAATAAAAGGTGTGGTATTAAGATTCAGCAAAGGTTGTTCAAATATATGAAGAATGTTATATATTTATCATATCTAGAAATTAATCAGACAAAACCTCAAAACCTGCATCTTTTATAATAAATAAATATGTATGTCTTATAATATATTAATATCCAGAGGAAAAAGCAAAACACATACACCCAGCAATCTCATCAACCATCAAAATTTTGCAACAGAGAGGCATAAAATCCTTCTCAAATGTTGTAGAGACAGTGGGAAGATATAACACATATGGCCAGAAAGGACCAGCATTTTTAGAATTAACTTTATCAGAATATAACAAGCAGTACCACACAGAGGAAACACAACGTTAATGTAAAAGAGGTTCTGTGTACCTATATATATATATGAGAGGAAGAAAAGGCATTAGAACAAAAACATTTTATTTTTCACATATATTTCACATACAACCTGTTGTTCTTAGAACTGTTAAAGATACTAATGTCATGTAGCTTAAGGGCATGGAAAATTACTGGTGTTCATGAAGCATTCTGCAATCCCTTGATAAAGAGCACAACATAAATCAATTATAATCCTGTGTGCATCATAATCAACACATGTAAGTACTACCTGGCACCTGTTTAGATTCTCTCATTTCTTTTATATCTTTAATATAGAGTCTTGCAAATGCAGAAAATACAGGATCCATCCCCCAGTGCAGAGAAGGCGTCTCTTCTTCATACTTCTTGGACTCAGACTGCATTCAAAACCTGTGAACACAGAAGAACTTGTAATTATTTTCTATACAGGTAAAGAGCTATTCACATATGTTCCAACTGAATGAAAAAATAGCTTGTGATTTTACACAGAATAACACAGCAGAGCTGATGAAGAGACACAGGAACTTATCTAATACAATATTATCTTCACATCACCACAGGAAATATTCGAAATATCAATACTGATGATTTACTCCAAGTACTGAGATTGACTACAATGGCATTTTTCCCAGCTCCTTCAAATGAAATAGAATTTCAGGGATTTCTCCTCTATAGACCCATAAACAGAGAACTAAATACAACATGTCTTTAAAGAGCAGGATTGTGGGATACTAATTAGTTCCTTTCTGTACACTTGATTATTCCCCCCGCCCCATCATTCTTTTTCCCTTTCATAAGATACCCTCCTCATCGTTCATCCTGTGCTTTATTGCGGTGATGGGGGATAGTTATTTTATATAAAAGAAAAATCTGTCCCTTCTTTATTTTGGGCATACGGTCTCCAATAACTTAATAATTGTTTCCCCTTTTACCACTTCAGATTTCTCTGTTTAATGCGTGATATTTTCTGCCATTTCCAGAGTGAATTCTCTGCTTATCACAGCATTGATATCAAAGAAACCCCAGCACGCAATTCAGGAAAGATCCTTGTAGAGATTTGGAAGGTCAATATACTTTTTATTAGCTTCTCCTGTATCGATAGCTAAACTGTTCCCATAAAGCTTTCCACATCACCCTCAAATGGGTGTCAGCCACTTACAGGTGTAGGGCAAAGGTGGTACATGGACCGATTTTGAACAGTGTGTAATAGGGCTGAGATTTGGCAGCTACAGTCTCCTGAGAGGGAGCAGCTCCCTGCTATGGGTTGCCAGTGATCTCTCTAGTCTGCAGGAGACACTTCTAGCTACTCATGTAGAGGCAACACACCATGAATATCATGACAGCATCTTGTTTCTTTGAGAAACAACAGAGGCTGGATTCTGCATGATTTCTGTTTTCACACTTAAACTTTAATTTGAGGCAGGAAAACAGCGCAGCACAACATGCTAGACTGTTGCTGACATCTACTCTACATTGTGAGAAGAACTGCAGATGACAATTATATTAATTTCCAAATTTAAAAAAAAAATTTAAAAGCAACAAAAGGTTAGTGACACTTTGACCTTCCTTAGACTGGTCATTTGTTTTGTAAGATGTTGAAAATATTTGATTTAGTCAGTTCCACCAGTCACTTCAGCTGCAAGTAACAAACTAAACAGTATTGTTTACACCTGGATTTACATCTCTTTACCCACTACAGGCAGCTTTTCCCAACCTATCCCTTTTGCACATCCAATGTCTACTCAAAACCCATCCTTTTCACACTCAAGCCTCCCCACGAAGCACACTTTTTCTGCTGCTGAATTGCAGACAATGCTCAGTAGAATTTTATAAACTGTATGATCATAATAATGCAAAGCTGCTATTCTGGCAGTTCTCCAGTTGCTTGTTATAGTCTATGTTAAATTTAGACCATAAACTTTCCCAAGCAAACACATGATTTTAACCTGTATTTTACTTAGCATGCTCATTTTCATAATAAAATTAAGTCTTCCCCATCCTACTCTTTTTCTGCTTGCAGGCTCTAGTACAAAGTTGCCTGCATTGTTCCTATGTTACTGTGCTTTTATAGTTTCTACAAAAAAAAAAGAAAAAAATAAATTTAGCCCAAGAAAAGGTCATGGCAAATAAGAAAAGTTCACACATTGATTGATAAACATACACACTATAGTCAATGAAGGTTAACACATGATGAGTTGGAATAAAGAGAAGCACTACCAGGCAGTGTCATCCTGCCTCCCACTCGCAAGATAAAATTTTAAGATATAATTTTGTCCTTAATGGTGCTACAGTCCCTCAACTGTTCACTTTTAGTGGCATTTCTCCCCTGACAAGAAACATGGATAAAATCACAGTCTTGTTCTCCAATATAATCTTTTATACAAAGTAATATTCCTTTCTGCACCAGGCCCCACATCTTACTTTGCATGGTTACAAAGTCTGTCATAGCTCAGCACCCGTTTTTTCTCCTAGACAGATGGCAGACTGAGCTAACAAGCCAAAAAGAGAGAATTGGGTGACAAGCCTGTCTAACTTTTTGTATTTTGCATGAACAGCCACTCATTGGAGTAAAAAGCAGAAGTCACCCCTGCACATGCGTACATCTGAGGGGAAATCAATAAAGCAGCACCACTGGAGATTACTGAAATACCAAAATGCAGAGATTTTTAAACAGTTGTCAAGTCTGAAATGCCCAAATGTTAACAGATCACTAGCCAGAAGTCCATACAACACTTCTAGCTTAAATGAATGTCATGGTTTAACCCCAGCCAGCAACTAAGCACCACGCAGCTGCTCACTTACTCCCCCCCCATCCAGTGGGATGGGGGAGAAAATCGGGAAAAGAAGTAAAACTCCTGGGTTGAGATAAGAACGGTTTAATAGAACAGAAAAGAAGAAACTAATAATGATAATGATAACACTAATAAAATGACAACAGTAGTAATAAAAGGATTGAAATGTACAAATGATGCGCAGGGCAATTGCTCACCACCCGCCGACCGACACCCAGCCAGTCCCCGAGCGGCAATTCCCTGCCCACCCCCTTCCCAGTTCCTAAACTAGACGGGACGTCCCATGGGTATGGAATACACTGTTGGCCAGTTTGGGTCAGGTGCCCTGGCTGGGCATGAGAAGCTGAAAATCCTTGACTTTAGTCTAAACACTACTGAGCAACAACTGAAAACATCAGTGTTATCAACATTCTTCACATACTGAACTCAAAACATAGCACTGTACCAGCTACTAGGAAGACAGTTAACTACATCCCAGCTGAAACCAGGACAATGAAGCATGTCCCCAAATCTTTTACTGCTGCCCTGTCCTGAAGGGGGAAGGATTTCTTCAGCAAAAGCTCTTTATCTCAGAAACTACTGGAAGTTAAATCTCAAATTCTGGAGCTTCTTTCTAGCTCCCAGACCTTGTTACAGCTCTTCACTGGAGAAATTTACATCCATCTCATCTATCTTCATGTACAGAACCACCCTGGTTGGTTCAAGTCTGCTACAGACATACCAAGTTTAATCCTACAGATGCAGCACAGATGCCTTGATAAAAAGTAAATCATACCCCCAGCCCTGTGAAGGAACCACAAGATTTCTTGAAGTCCACAGGACAAATCTGGTGAAGTCATGAGTTACAGACACTCCATCCACACCAGGCTGAGACAGTGAAATCATGCTCTAGCCACTCACTTGCTTTCAGCAATGTCTGACAGACACATGAAGAGCATTCTGCAGGGCCGTCTCCCCTTGCCTCTTTACAGTCCCAACAGCCCTCCCAAGCCCTGCCACCACCCAAAACCAAGCCCATTTTCTCTCTTCCCTCCCAAGTGGCCACTTGGTAGCTACATTTGAACATTGACCTATTTAAAGCGAAAAGCTTGTGGCCTGCTGGGAAGAAAAGATATTTACTGCCTCCTGTACTGCTTGCCTCCCCACACTCCTATTACAAGTTCATTCTTCTCGTGGTGTTAACAGCAGTTGTCTTTTTGCTCCTATAGCAAAGGAAGATGTTAAGTCAAAGCAGCACCCTTTCCAAAGGATCTATTTTTCAGTTAGTTTCCAAGATTGTTTCAGGCAGATTGATAGTATTGGAAAACATAATTCTTACACAGCAAATAAAATTCTTTCAATCAGTTTCTCTTTTGCAATATAATGGTATATTCCCATAACTTTTTCTTAAGTTGGCTCAGGAAGCCTCTCCATCCCAGGCAGAATATCCCAGGGGTTAATTAATTAGCGAGTCATCCTGGCGAAAGTAGAACTTTCCATTATGCTGGAAGTGTTTTCAGCTCTTAACTGGTACCACTGGTGATACGCTATCAGCAAGGAAGATAACAGCTACCCTGTACAATGAAGATCCAAGGGGCAAATAGCAGGCATTGTGGAAATACACAGCATTACAATCAATGAGAACACAGATAGCTAACAATAGACAATTCTGAACAGATACTATATGTACAAATGTTTAAGGATTAAACTGGCTTTTTCTGAAAGACGATGATAATGCTTAGCAATACAAACAATAGAGAGTCCTAGCAAAAGGTCATCCTTTTCTGCATTTTGTTTTAAATGCAGTGTAATGACTTTATGGTTGCTGTAGTGCAAGGAATTCAATCCTGCTACAGGAGAAAAAAGGCAAGAGAAGCATCTGGTCCACAAGTTTATTAGATATAAGATATCTGTATTCTATTTTTACCTCTATAAAATAACTCCAAAGAAAGGCATAATCAAAAACAAAAATAGAATTAAATTCTGCTATTTGTACCACTTCCTGGGAAAACAATTCTGTTTCAAAGGCAAAAATCTAAAGTTTACACAGTAGTATCTAAATACAAATAAACAAAACCTCTCAGTTTGAGATAATTCTATACACTAACCTATTAAAATAAGGCTGTCTCTTTCACCTCAATGCTATCAATGTTAGCTTTCCTGACTGTAGTGAGAATTAAACCAAGTCCGTAATCCTCAGAGTTATCTTGTGAGCTCAGCAAGGTATTATCCTAAAAGGGAAAGAAGGGAAACCAAGGAAAATTGGCAGCCTTCCCAACAACACCACCACCCAAACCCAAGCCCATTCAGTCCACCTGGTAGCCATGTTAGAATAGATCCCCATTTAACACCCGAGAGATTTGTTCAACAGAATCAGCCCGGGCCAATAAATTTCCTGGCTCCTACTCCTGTATTCACCATGCACCTTTTTAAAAAATGGTAAATGATTAAGAATTGGTCTTCTTCCAATCCCAGTGAAATGGAAACCCTGAAGAAGAGTATCTGTTTTAATGTTTCTTGTTGTCTTTTCTCCAGATGTGGTTAACAACCAAAGCTCTTGCAGAAAATTTCCTTAGTTTGGAGATGAATTGTTTGGAGCCATAGAAAAGGTATCTTTCCAGCAGTTGTCTGCAACTACTGGCAGACTGCTGCAAATATTTTTTTTCTCAAGTTAGCCGTGAACCAGAAGCAGGGAACATTTACCCACAAATACAGGCAGCTTAAGCATCCTACCAGGCATTCACTCTTCTCCAAAGACTGCCACTAGTATAGTAGCACTGATAATTTACACAGGAAGCAGCTCCTAAGCTCTTAGAGTTACCAACCCAGTGCATTAAAACAAAGTCACCATTGGTTTACTTGAATAAATCAGGCTACAAACTGTGCCTGTTAAAGAACTGCTTCATGGGTCAGCCATCCCTGCCACAGAGAAAGCAACTTGTGGAAAGAGAAGCAGAGTCAACAGCTGGGTTTTGTAACAACCTCTGTCATCTGAATTGAACTCATCTGTGTTTGAGTCAACAGCCTATGCGACAAATGAGTATTATTCAATACTTCATGATCAGCAGACACAGTTCCAGCATGATACAGTTAAAACCACCATATTTCAAGAAATTTTTTTAATTACCCAAGGCCACATACAACATTTTAAATTAAACAAACCCAATATCTTATTATACAAGTAGATCTTAGTGAGCTGGAAAGTAAAGCCTTTGGTTACAGATAATATGAAGTACATACTCTAAAAATGAAACTTACTGATAGACTTTTTAAAAACACATAATGACAAGCAAGTTTTCAACAGCAGTAACAAGACAAAAACCCATCACTGAGACCAAAATACGTCACTGAAAGACACAAAAGGCTCCTGAAAAAATGTGTATTGATATCAACTTTACAGCTGTTAGAAAACTATCAAACAGTAACATAAGGTCAGTTTGGATCCACTTCCTACCTGGTGATTCTATTAAAAAAATAATAATCAAAGTAGGGTAAACACTTTCAGTCTTTCCTAATAGACTATTCTCTGCTGCTGCTTATCTGAAGTCCTCTAAGTTTAAATGCTACATGCTGTAACAAATGTCAGTAAGGGCACTACATGTTCTGTAGGTCTTATATACAAGGCAAGTACAACTCCAACTTAAAAAAATGGTTTTGAAACAAAACTAAGAGAGCTAGAACTCCTCTGAACTTCCAGAAGTTTAGCAGTTCCTGAAGTGTTACTTGTACAAGTGTTAACACCTGTCTAACCTCCTGAGATAACACATTTACCAAAAAGAGAAAGAATTACAGAATTTTTCTTAAAGTTATTGCTTGAAATTTTAAACTTCATGTGTCTTTTAACTACATTAGATTATATTACAATACACTTCCCTGGCAAGGGAAGATGGTGCAAGACAAAAGACCCATCACCACAAACTTTAGCCAGCAGGGCATCTATCAACAACATAGAAAGGTATTGCCCACAATGCCTATAGTAATCAGGATTATAGGTAGGAGCAAAAGAGCCTTGTTTTTTTCAATATACTGACACCACTACTGTGTAACAGTCTTCCAGTGGAGTTAATGTCTCCATGTTGTAACCTGTAATGTATTTACCTCTCTCTGTTTTTTCCTTTCCACAGCACTGCCTAGAAATCCTTGTGGACAGGCACGGGTGGCTGCAGGAGACCAGACAGACTGGCTCCTCCAGCAACAGCAGCCTTGGAAGGAAGAGGGACAAAGCTTGCAGTTCTAGATTGCCTTCTTTGGCATTGCTACTTGGTTTATATGCAAGTTAAATCTTCTTACAAGGTTTTGGCACCCAATTTTCCAAAAGCATGATTCTGGAAAACTAACAAGGAAGTGTACAATAAAATAAACAGTAGAAGATGATCCTTCTGATCCTTGTCCCATGCATTAGTCACAAGGTATTTTCCTATGTATTAAGAAATCAGCAAACCATTCAACAGACCAGTAAACTAGCTCTATATGTTTGTCATGGACAGCTGTAAGCTTACGATAAATACGGTAGTAGTAGTCACTACTGATAGTCAGAAAGCTTCACTTGCTATTTGTATTTTAAAGCTATTGGATAATCACGCTGAAGCACCTTCTTCAATTAATTCTCTAACCTGTCTTGAATGAGGGCAGGAGGAAGTCTATGAAGATTATTAATTCTCTCTGAAAGCTCTTAATCACCCACAGTGCTGCCAGAATAAGCTGAGCTGCTGAGCAGACATTCTTTCACTGGGAGAGAAGGTTCTCGGTTATTAGTGTGAAATAAAAACAAACAAAACCAAAAATAAATTACTTCTTATTTATAAGTTTGCTGCTTGGAAAAACAGCAGTATGGAAGCTTTGATAGCAAGAGGATTCCAAACAGGCTCTTGGCAAAAGAAAATTTTTTTGACAGATACATGTAATTTACTGATCCAACACAAAGGAATATTAACTCATTCAAGTTAACTTTCGGAACAAAGAGAATAAAACCTAATTCACGTGGCTTAAGGCAACACAGTTAGCTTTCCTGCTTTGGTATAGCAGTGTAAAATAGCTTTGGATTAATTAGATAATTTAGATTTAAATAATTTAGATAAAATTAGATTCACTTCTTGAATGAACATTTAAAAATTTCAGAAATTTGGGTAGAAGCGGCAAGCATTGGTTAATAGCTTTCTGAAGCTATTGGGCCTGTGAACTCCATGACAAGTGTGACTCAATTTCTAGAGCCAAGTTTTCCTCCCTCCTCTTTAAATTAGTTTATGCATCAGAATTTATATGAACATTCATAGCACAACAGAGCACTCCGTTACAACCACAGACTTCAAAATAATTAACCTAACATTTGGTCTAGGTGCACAGTTGTGATAAAGTTTTCAAAATATTCCCAGCACATATCAAGGGATTAGATTATGACAGACCTGCTTAATGTTCTGAAATCAATTTAAGTTTTTATTTGCTGTACAAGTGAACCTTTTAACTATATCAGAACACTGTGAGGCTGTGCTTGAAACATGGTGTCCAAATAGCGCTGTTGTTGGTATACACAAAATAATTCAAGTCAGAATAATTTTGAAGTCTCAGACACAACTAGGACCATCATATATTTTGTGAGCGTAACTAGAGACTGAGATTACTCATTTGGAGCTCTTCTGGAAGACTGAGACCTAACTGTTACTCTTCCTGGAAAGATTAATACAGTTAGGTTGACACTGATCTCTGTTTCTAGACCAGCTGCATTTGTTCTTTGGTTATTTTTTTATGCTATTCCACAAAATTATTCTTTTTCTCCTCCAAATAAAGACTCATAATGCCGCCTGTCTGAAGGCACTTCTTGTAGAAAAAGTTCAGACATTCCAAAAGGCAAACCTGGGCAAAATAGAAGGCAGCACATTAAAAAAATAAAAGCATTGAGACTATATGTATTATTACAGTAGTCTCCCTTTTACTGGGGGAAGTTTCAACTATCATCCCACATCGGAACAAAACTTTGTAATGCTTTTCTAATGCTCCTCACACGGGTCCTCTCAGCCAACAGCCAGGAAAAGTATCAAAAGTGTGGGGTTTTGTATCAAAAAAGGTACAATTCCCAGTCCACTACTCTCTGAATTTCTTTTGCAACTGTGCCTCCTTTCTGAGGACTAGAACTTTTATACCTGAAATCAAGCACAAGATTTCTTAAGTTACACCCAGGCTGCTCTGACCTACAAAATCAAAAAGTTTTAGAAATGCCAAAGGTGTGTAGCTATCTCTTGATTCCTTATGACAAACTGTTCTGCACAATCTCTTACACTGCATTCTATGAACTTTGAATGATCTGAAGAGTAGTTTCTTCTCAGCTAAGGAAAGCTGGCTCATCATCACTTATCTTCAGCTCCTAAACTCTATTAGGACCCGTTAAAAATCCAGAGACTTTGTCCTCTATTAACTTTTGGGTTAGCAATTTCTGTAATTCTCTTAGGATGATCTGAAATAATGAATGTCTTACAGATGCTCCCTCAGGTCTGTCCAAATCTCATCACTGAGAGCTGATATAGGACTGATATAGAACAAGCCAAAACTGTTCCGGAATACGTGTCCTGCAACATGGATATCTTCTTAATAGCTTTCCTCCCTACAGAGCAAAGAGGGCTAGACTTCTTTGCCAGTGATGATTTTTGCCCACCTTTAAAAACTTTTTCCAAATCCAATAGGAAGGCACCAAATGGACATAACACTATTAAGATTCTTGAAAGAAATTACCTCATCAACGACTGTAACTGCAACTTCTTACATTCCCTACACGAATCACTGTCACAGCTAACATGATAAGGTCACTACTATTTCCAACTTCTTGTTATGTAAAAAAACCAAACGGCCTTTTATAAATAGATTTAAGTGTCTCCTTAATTACATTTGTGTTTGAATAGATGCCACTTCCTACCTCATGCTTCTGAAGGTAAGTCACACCTGTATACTGCATCCAGAACAATATATTACAACTCGGCCAGAAGCCACAGGAATTATTTTTCCTATATGTAATTTTATTTTCTGCTACAGAAAATTCAGTACACTTAATGTAATGGGCTTTTTTGGTTTAAGCCATAAATACCATGTGGTGTACTATAAAACATAATTTTGTGGATTAGATATTAGATTAATGGTCCCTCCTGTCAAAAAAGTAAAGATTCCAGGGCACTCGAGACACACATCACAATACGCTCTTTTCTCATAAGCAGGTCCTAGTGCCCAAAGTTTGCATATACTATTGTTGAACACACAATAGCTGCTGTTTGCCTTAACAATTGACACATTATTATAGCTCCACACATTGCTGCTGTACCAAGAAGAGATCCTACATAAAACCAAATTCTACTTTACGACACATAGTAAACTATTTTTTTGCCTCAAAAATGAGATTTACACAATAGCTTATAAAAATCTAGGTAAAAAGAGAATAACATTACACATACAGAAACTATTTTAAACATGGTTGTAATATAAAAATAACATTTTTCAATGAAAAACTATGCTGTTTTCTCAGTAAAATCAGTTTATATTTTAAAGTCCAGCTTTGCATTAATAAGCAGTTGGTATCTCACATTCTAAATGTTATTTCCCCTTTTTGCTAGTAGACATGTCTCCAATATTATCTCACTGCAATGTCTCTCATTGGGATAGTACTAAAGAATCAGTAGTATTCAGTGCCATCTTTTTGTCAGATCGTCCTTTTGTGTGTGTGTGAAATGTTACCTACTTCTCAGTATGTTATTTTTTTAATAATAGTTGTAGAAGGCATAATAAACTTCCTGCTTATGCTTACCACATAACCAAGATTGGGTTTGCTGGCTGGCTGGCCAGCCATAATAAAAAACAGATTTAAAAATAACTCATTTTTATATTACAGAACAAGTTATTCAGTCCCAAGATTCCAGAGCTGATCAGGATCACAAGAGAACACAATGTCCATTCTGGAAAAAAAGGTTCCTGGGAAACAGAGGAAGAAATTCAGGATTTGCAGCAAGAAAAGCAGCAACACATGTGGGTTTTTTGTTCAGACATTTTTTGTGCCAGTATTGACTGAAAGCAATACTGAGATGCAAAGCTATCTTTATCCCTTAATAAATTTCTAATCCTAGCTGCTATGTGAACTAATGCAAATTTGAAAGCCACAAACAAAAAGAGCAAATCAGCTCGTGACTGCTATGCAAGAGGAAAAGGTCTAATTACCATCTGGAGGAAAGACAAACATGGTGAAGCATTTGTAATACATGCTTTCATGTGACTTAACTAAAGCTCTAATATCCATCAGATGGAAGGGGCTCTGCAAGTTTTAAATACTTTGCCTTGTGTTCATGTACAGTTTTGATCAAATAGATTTTTGCTTTAAATGAAATATAATCTCAAATTATTAAAATGGTCAGAAGGAATACAGCATTATAGCTAAAAGTAGTAGTATTTTAACTGTATATTATTTTAAAAGAAATCAATACTCTAGATAGACCTATTCATTCTGTGAAAGATTGTTACAGTCATCAAAACATGGAGGGAAAGAATTTTTATTAGACTAACTACTGTATTAAAAAAAATGCAGCTACCCACCAATGGAGCTCAGTATTTTAATATTACCTGAAAATTCCTATAAAAGGAGTTATTCAGTTAAATACAAACCAGAAAGTATCCAGACTTCTTGAAAAATTTTATCATGAAAGAGGACCTGAAGTTTTTAATTGCATTAGTCAGTTAATCAATAAAAAGAATCACCTATGCAAGTTTCAAGTTGTTGACAATTTCCATTAAATCTGAGGTTTGCTTCTCACTCAAATAAGTAAAAAAGCACAACTTACCCCTCCAATTATATATGACTATGTTTCCGAATATCAGTCTTGAAGGTGGTTTTCTTGCAGACCAACTAGAAGCAACAAGAAAAACATTTTTTGTTGTTGTTTGCAATAACTTCAGTGAAGTTAACATGCTAAAGCTTGAACACCTTTGACCCAATATGTTTCCAAGAAATATTCTTGTACCGTTTGTTGAAATATCTGATCCTTATTCAGGATTTCTATATTTATATTATTGCTTTTTCTTCTGACATTTGATTTCAGATAAATCCTATTCAACAAAACATCATCTGTTTACTTGGAAACATTCAGGTAATTTGGCAACTTTTATATTTGCTCTGTCATCACTCCCAGAGGTGTTGCCTGATATCAGGAGAACTGTACTTGAAGAGTTCTGCTGGAAATGGTATCTCCACAGGTAGGAAGAAGAACCCCCATCACACGTTTCCAGGACAACTCCACTCACACAGTTAAATACTGTGTGATAGAGAAGTACCTAAAATGGGAAAGGGTGAATCGCCCTCTGAAGATACCTTTCCCCACTGACTACTGAAAAAGCTAGACCAATTTAGACTAAACACACAGATTTTTCTGAAGCCAAAATTAGATCAATCTTATTCCTAAACATTTTAACACTCAATTTTTTTACTGCAGACATCAGGTAATACCCTTATATGTTGAAGCTTCCAAATCCCACATGTTTCTATGGCAATTCTTAGACTAACTGGTCCTACAGTAATGCATATTAAAAAAAAAAAGAAAGAAAAAAAAAGTCAAGTAATGTATAGTTTCCAGGTTATTGATAGGAGGCTGAGCATTGATACTGGCTAATGAGATCTGGGCAACCTCTTGAGCATCTAACCTCTGGCTTTTTTTTTTTTTCTGTTTGTATTATATGACTGAACTATTCCTGTTACTCGTATCAGAAAGGCTAAAAAATTACAAAACTGAGTCTCTTTTTTGCTCCTTTATGAAGACAGCTTTAAAATTCAAATGCAGAACAGAAATAAAAGTCTCTAAACTACAGATCTATCGACTGTACATTTAATAGAAGGGCTTTAAGAGTGCTACGTACAATACAGTCTCCCCTCTCAAGGCTTCCAATAAATGGGTAACATGATGCTCCTTGGAGGAAAACATACAGCCTTTTAGGCCATCCTCTTACATCATAAAGAAATAAAAAGATTTTTTTTTTTTAGCCCTCTTTTATATTTCCTTCTTCACCTTGTCATAAACATGGGTTATTAACTAATGATACTACTAGCTCCTCTGTACTTACCACCATTAATTAGAGCATTAGGACACAGGAGTCAGGTACAGCATTGCAAGTGTAGAGGGGTCACAGAAAAAGGACAAAAAAGTTAAAAACTTGGCATGTGCACAAAGAAGATGGAAATGTCATAGAGGGAAGAAAAGGATTATTTTTAAGGTCAATACACAAGATTGAAAGAGGCTGAAAACACCATGGTATTTAGAATCCACTGAACTGAGGTGCTCCTATGAGAAGGCAACACATTCAGAAGGAAAGGAAAAATGAATGATGATGAACAGGAAAAGGGAAAAAAAGGTCAGGTATAGGAGAATCACCAAAAATTTCTCATAAAGCCTGAAAGACTGAGGAAAGTTAGTAAAACTATGGTGGTACAAGGTAAAGTATCAGATCTTAATTCCATAAACCCCCAAACTCCAAGGAAAAACGAGTCATATTCAGAGGGAAGCAAGGCAGCTTTTGGAAATAACTTCAGATCTAGAGGCTGGACACACAAGGTCTTGGCAAAAACCAAGAATGCAAAAAGGTGGAGATTAAAAAGGAACATATGGGTTAACTAGAAGGATCTAGAAGTTACAGTGGCACCTAGAACTGAAATGAGTCTAATACAGCAGAACACATTAACTTCAGGAACAGAACAGAGTAGGAATGATAGAGTCTAAGGAAAAACACCACCATATAACTGGAAAAATATCAATGAAAACACCACATATATCAAGAAAACAGAAGGGACAGTGTTGACTACCAAAGGTGACAGACAGATTAAGACGGATGAAATAAGAATTATGCCTCAGATTTAACCACGAACAAGCGACCTGTGACCTTACAGCAGTTCAATGAACTCAAACATCAGAAAGAAGATTGGAGGAGATCAGTGAAAGCGTGGGTGGACAGAATGTCAAGACAATATAAAAATACACCATTAAATATTTTGAAAAAACTGAAGACAGGATGTAGGTCTGCAGTGAAAGGGCAGTACATGCTGTGAAGAACACATTTCAAATTAGCTTTCTGAAGCAAGTGTTTATTTTCAATGAAGAGAAACTGAAGCAGAGCAGTTTAAATGAAACAGAAGTAGAACTCGGAGTTAGGAACAGTAGCAAGTGTAAGCGATGAAGTCAATGGGAAAGGATAGTGACATTAAGCAGCAGAAAGTATAAGGGAAACTTCTAAATCTCAAAGAGATGAAAAAGACTGCAGTAGAGTTACAGCTGGTTTTAAGCCAATATATTTGATGCACAACCAAGATAGTTCTTTAACATCTTTACTCTGACATTTTAAGGAAGCATTGAATTTTCAAAATGCATTGGATTAAATTCCTGAAGGAGAAATTCTAATATACTTATAACTCACTTTTACCTTTTTATCCTTACCATCTGGAAACATTTACAGTTGCTAAAACCTCCTGCTACCAGGAAAAAAAAAAACCAAACCAAAACATACACCCCCCCCCCCCAGGCTTCATACAGCTCCCTCCATACCATGAAGTCATTGCAAATTGGGAAGGATTTGCTACTAGCACTTAACCTTCACCTTAGAGAGTTTATTTTTGTGATTGAGCAGCAAGCTGTAAATCTAGAGTGAAAGAATAAGGGAAAACTTGAAACTGGGACACAGTTTTCATTTTCAAATACAATGTTTTTTTCTTGAATTACTTGTTAAAGAGTAAGCAAAAACCCCAGAAGTTAAAAGCAAAACTTTATCACTAGATTAATTGTTCCTTTCTTGTGCCAGCCTTTCATCTTGTATTTTCAACATTATATGAATTAAAAGCTCTCTGGAACAGGAAGACTATCTTTATAAAAGTCTAAAGCAACACATCTGTAGTACCTACTAACATTTAGTCATTGGTAGGATGCACTACTGTCCCTCTTCTGCTCTGAGTGAACCTGTTTTATCACACACACATTCAAAGCAAATGGATACATTATACAGATGCTGTACGTGAACTACTTACAGTCAAAAGTTAATTTATCAATAGAGCTGAGAAAGAACCGGGCCCTGGTATCCCAGTCCCATAACTGCCAGCCTTATTAAGGCAGCAAGCTCAACTGCATTTGTTCACATAGAGCTCAAGAAGTTTTCTTTTAGTTTTGCATTTGTTTCCAGTTATTATTACAAACTCTGACATACACACATACACCCCACCCCCACCCTGCTGACCTATGACATTAACCCTGAGGCTAAAGAAAAGCTAATCCTGCCTGGATACAAGGATTTCATGCTATGGGTTTGGATTCCTTTTTTTCCCCAATCCTCTATCAATTAGTCAGTTCAAATAAACAGATGGAAATTAGTCCCAAAGCACTTTTTATCCAAGAGAAAGCAAGTTAAAATTAAAATACCCAATTTTAAAAATAAATGAAAATTATTATTAAAGCCATCATTGTATTTTAACATCCAAATCAAAGCTACCATCCCACCCGAAGGGGGAAAAAAAAAGGTATTATAGAGAGGAAAAAGAAATTGAATTTTAAAAATTAAGATTCCAGAAGCTAAATTGCTGCTGGTAACACTGGAGAAACCTTATCAATCACTTTCTTTGTTATTGTATTTAATCCAAACTATCTGCATGAAACTTGCAAATTAAGTTAATAGGTGCAGCCAGCCAGCGAGGTCATAGAGGAGAAAGGAAAACAGGTCATTTGGATCGCAGTTGTTTCTTGGTATTACCCTTACACACATAAACAGTCTCGGCTTTAACACCCTCCTCAACAGTTTCACATTTTGTGGCCAAGCAGTCAGTACAAAGCCCAACATAATCTTTGAACAACAAATACTGATTATTACAACAAATCAGAACTGCTATCAGGTTTGCAAGAGTACTTGAAAGGCTCTCTATTCATAGAGTAGTACTACCTTTGAAACTGATTTTATACGGGTTAAATAAATTAACTCATGACACAACATTGTTGTTTGATTCATAAACTGTGGCAGGGGCTATCTCCTTGTTCTGTGGCAGGACAGTGCCTAGCACAGTGTGTTCCTGTACACTATAAATACTATTAGCACCACTAACTACTCCACCTACAACACAAACATATGCTTAAAAGGCTTCAGCTGAAACATTGTTAACACATGATGCAAAGTTCAGTTCCAGGCTACTTCTATGCCCTTACTTCCTTCTGAACCATCTTTCTAATCTTCATTACTACAAACACCTGTACTATTAGACAACTCCTTTGCTGAAATTCCTTTTCTTGACTCATCTTAGCACTTTCTATTCCTTAAAGTCATGCTTCTTTCAAGGAGACTGTCGAGGTTGCCATATGATCCCCACAACCAGTGCCTCTTTATTATTACTGAATTTACACATGGGCTACCCTCCTTCGATAGCAAACTACTGTCATGCTAATGAAATGGTCTGAGGAATGATACAGACCAGAGGCTTGATCTTTAGAAGCTTATAATGCAATTTAATGGTAACTGCGGGCACTCAGGTTCATGTGAGGATAAGGTGTTACATGATTTTCACTGGGTGTTTGTTGCCTCGTCAGGTCTCCCATCATTGCCTTAACTGCAAGATCGACTTCCTGCCTGCCGTCATAGCCTAAGCTTTGTCTCCAAAATGTCTGCTAATTGCCCCTTATCCAGGCAATGGGAACACCTCTTGCTTTCATGTGAAGAAATACCACACATTTAGTGGCATACAAACAACACAACTGTTAAAATACAATCATACTTCAGGCTAATGAAAGAATCAATTGTGGGAAGAGAAGGTTGTGAGATAAGGAAATTCAAGCCTGTCCCACTGATTAAATCTCACAAGATACCAAACACGTGCAGTACATTAACATCACACCCTGCTATGACTGAATGCTGTGACAAACCAGTAGCAGGTCTAGGAACAGCACTGGTCCACAAACAAAAGAAAGTCTTCCAACATTGTTTTTTTTCTATGAACACTTTCCTCAAAGAGCCACTCCCAAGCTCAAACTCTCCAGAAGGCACCACCTGCCATACCAATGCTCCTAGCGGACAAAGAGGGCCTCATACCCCCTTCAGCTCCCACAGTCAGACCTGGGGGCAATGGGGGGGGGGAGGAAGGAGTCTACCTGCTCTGAAAAGAGGAACTCAACGTACCCAACCAGCCCTGAAAGAAAGCTATCCGCCTACCTAGGAAATATCATCCTCCACCACAGGACTGGGGAGACTTTCCCTACACGGGACAGCTGAGAAGAAATGAAAGGAGCAAAGCGTCCTTCAAGATAAGCAATTCAGCAGAGGGTAAAGGATCCCTTTTCCACGCAGCCACGCTCATAACGGCTACCAGTGAACGAAAGGAAAAAGTCACTTCCCTCTCCCCCCAACTGCGAGAGTGCGCAGCCTACTCCCAAGGAAAAACAGGAGGAAAGGACGAGAACTGGCCCGCCGCAAACGCTGCTCCCCAGGCCCTGAGGAAGGGGAGGGTGAGGAAGAAGGGGGTGATCTGCCCCCTCCCCTCCATCTTGGGGCCAGACACCAACTTACCCGCCGGAAGCCTCGGCGCGCTCCTATTGGCTCGCGCCGCCGCGTCACGTGGTGGGGGAAAAGCCCCGCCTCTTCCCCCACCTTGGCCGGCGACGAGCCCTTGGGGGGTGGTGGTGGTGGTGTTGTCGGTATGGCGCGTGCGCATGCGCTGGAGGAGGCGGCGGCGGCGGCGGTGGCGCGCGTGCGCTGGCGCGGTGGCGGCGGCAGCCGGGGCACGAGGCGGGAGGCGGTTCCGGGAGCGCGGGAAGAGGGGCGGGGGCACGGGGCGCGCGGGCGCGCAGGCGGCGGGTGGAGGAGGGGGAGGAGCAGGGGGAGGTGGTGCCGCCCCGCCCCGCAGGAAACGGTGCCGCCCGGGCCCCGCTCTGTGGGAGGGCGGGGGAGCGAGCGGGAGAGAGACCGGCAGGGAAGCATCGTCTTCCTCCTCTCCGCCACCCCGGGGCCCTGCCGCGGGGCCGCGCTCCGTGAGGGCACCGGCCGGGAGTCAGGAGCGGGGCAGCCCCCTCCGCTCGCTACATCCGCCCCGTCCTCCGAGGCGGGAGCGCCCTCGGCGGGCAGCGGGGCGACCGCTTGCCCCCCCTGCCCGGCGCGCAGCCGCTGCCCCCTTCCAGCGGGAGCCGTGATCCCTCTTCTCCTCAGGCTCCGTCCGCCGCCCCGCCCGCCGCCGCCGCCGAGCCGCCCGTCCCGCCGAGGGAGCCCGGCACTTGTTGCTGACGCGATGGTCACCGGGCCATCCGAGTAGGCAGCGACCGCCGAGCCCGTCGCGGGAGAGGACCGCTGCGGCCGGCGTCGAGGGCCCGGCCCCTTTGGGGGGGGGCTCCGGGGGAGGGGGGATCTCGGGGTGTTGTTTTCCTCTCGGCGCCCGGCGGTGACGGCTTCCCGGACGGCGTGAGGACTTTCCTCGGCCCTCGTGGGGATCGCGGCCGGCGGGACCGCCCGCCCGGCCCGGATGGTCACGGCGGGCTGAGGGGGCACCGCCAGACGCCGCCCGCCCCCTCCCTCCGCCTGGGTGCCTGGAGGCTGGCCTCCCTCGGCAGGAGGAAAAATGTCCTTCTTCAACTTTCGTAAGATCTTCAAGCTGGGCGGTGAGAAGAAGAAGAAACAATACGAGCACGTCAAGAGGGACTTGAACCCTGAGGAGTTCTGGGAAATTATAGGAGAGCTGGGAGATGGTGCCTTCGGTAAAGTCTTCAAGGTAAGGGCAAGCGGGCAACTCAAATCACTTGTCGTACTGCTCGTAGCTAAAAAATTACTTGTAGTATTGCTTCTGAGTTCTGTCTAAAGCTTGCCTGTCTGTAAGCTCTGTCACCTTGGGATACCTGTTGTAAGCACCGAGTTTCCGGAGAACTTCGTGAGGCAGGTAAGCGCTGCGCCCACCTGCCACCCTGCCAGAAGGGACGCGTCCCGAGTTCCCGTGGTGTGTCGGTTGGAGAGCAGAGCTTGTGATCCAGATGCCTCTTGTCCACAGAGGCTCATGAAACTAAAGATAGAAAAGACCTATTAGGTCATTGTCCCGCCTTCTGCTCCACCCTGCCCGTTGCTGAATCCCTTGCTTCTCCTGTATTTTGTTTTTTTGGACTCGTGTGCAGTATGGCTTCTAGCCTTACAAAGACTGTATTTTCTTAGGTGTGAAGTTCATACTTTTTTTTGAGTTTCTGTACGGAAGGAAGCCCACGAAGAGTAAAATTGACTTGTGTGCCTCGTGCGTAGTTTATAGGGCCAAGCCCACGTCGCTTTTAATGGGTATTCTCCTAGCTTGTTCCACGTGGAATTAAATTAAATGGTAGTGTTATCTTGGCTTTCTTTGCGTGGCAGAATTCCTGTGTTGGATCTCCTCACTTCTCTCAGTTGTTTGATCTTTAAGTGTAGTGGTACAAGTAGTGTTTTTAAGGATGCTTATCTAGAATTTATCAAACACAATGGAGTACAATGACATAGATATAACGCTGCTAGTGTTTGACAAGACTAGCTTTCAGGCATATCTTCAGCTACTTTCCCTCCTTCTAAAAGGGCATTAATACTCCACGTTTGGTTTAGGGATAGTGTGGAAAAAAACATCATGGAGGAGAAGCATGACAGAATTGGGGAACTGACATGAATTGAGACTCTGGAGCAGGTTCTTGAGACTAGAAAAAAATAGCGTGAGAAAGAATAGCATTTACAGTGTTTCTGAGAGCTAATTTGGTCAAGAAACATTTATATTTAGAGTACTGCATTTCAGAGTTTATGAAATCTGGGTGCTCATGAAACCTGTGCTATTTCTGGTAGAAATTATTTTAGTATTATTGTAGTGTGGTGTTACCTATTTGTAAATGTGAGCAAAAGTGTCACAGTTAGTTCAGAATGCTAGGTAGCTTGGGTTTGGGGTTTTTTTTTCACCCTAGGAATTTGTGTCAACATTCTATTTAAGAGCATCTAGTTTATTTTAGTGTTGGTGCAATACGTAGTCTAGATAGTGGTTCTCATGTCAGTGTGGAATATAAGAGTTTTTTTGATTAAAATGACTGGGAAATATGTCTGAAGTTGCTATATCATAAAGCTTTGTGACTACAAAACCATAATGCTGTCTCTAATGGCATTTTCAGAGTATTAAAGTTTTTCTTTAAGCTTCATATTGGAGTTTTGATTCCCTTTCCCTGAATATAATGCTCTGTCCCGTAGAGATGACTGGGGGAGCCTCAAAGATACAATACTAAATGTGTTCTCCTCCTCCCCCCCCACATGCATTTCCCCTCCATCCTGAAACTACTTCTTACTTCATTTTGTGGAGGAAGGTATCTGAGCAAGACAACTGGTAAATTTTGGATTTCAGTGTACTTCGTGTACAACAGGAGAGTTTTTTCCAGTTGGATGTGATTTTTCACTTTGAGATTTATTTCTGAATGTGAAATTTCAATGTTAACTGTTGAAATTGAATTTTCAAAATTAAACCCCTATTTTAAAAATTGTAGTAGTCAGAATTACACATGCAGTTACACTGGTAAACTTGTTGAATGTAGCACATGTGAAAATTAACAGGTACTAATATTCCTGGAAAAAAATCCCCATTTAAAAAAACAAAGTGTCCTACTGCATGTATTCAGCAACATTCATTTTGTTTCCATCTAGTTTGAGAAGGAGGATTACACACAGATGCTAACTGTACTTGTGTTCCTTCATCTGAGCATGCTTGGCAAGATACTGTTTCGAAAGCAAGGGTGTGTTAGGTTGTTCTCTCTTGGATATACACCTCAAGAGAAACTGCAAGAACAGCCATTCAATACCTTCTCAAATTTTGGAATATGAACTAGAAAAAAACTGTCAATGTTTGAAGACTTTAAGTAATGGGGGGATGTGTGTGTTTTATTTTGTGTGGTGGGTTTTTTGTTTTGTTTTGTTTTTGTAAAAAAAAAACCCAACACCCTAGTGTCAGTTAAATTTGCCAAAACTACATTTGCCTTACTTTAAGATCCTGGGAGTCAGTGTGTGACAGGGTTTTGGCAGATGTATGATAAAATGGAATTGCCAGATAAATAAGGGTTTGCATACCTTGGACTCCTAATAAAAAATAGGTTAGATTGTTTACATGCTATGATTTGCCATAGAGAAGTATTTGGTTTAGTTGTGTAACTCGTCTTTCGGACAAAGCATCAAATATTTCAATAAAAACTCAAAAGCAACTCTTAAATGATTCTGACGGTACTATGAAGCCTAGCTGATTAAATTATTTACATTAGAAATCCTATGTCTAGTGATAACTAGTTTTGTATACAGAAGTCTTAAGGGCATTTAAAACTTGTGATTCATTCCCCTTCTTCCCAATCAAGTACAAGGGTCTTGCTTGTTTTTTTTTAATAACAGCCAAATTACTAGAAGAGCTTATTTCCTTTGAAGCTGTTTATTCCAGTTTTCTAAAGCTTTCTTAGCACTGACAATTCACACATTTATATTCACTAACTTCTAAGTAATGTTTAGAGATACTTTATTTCTAAGTGTTTCGACTGCTGTTGCAAGTCTCTCTTGTGATCAGAGGAGCTATGTGGCTGCAGATTACTGATGGCAAAGGTTTGTAGTTGTATAGGACTTTCATTCTAGCCCTTTCCAGCCTCTTCAAAGAGGCCACTTTTAGGCTCTTTTTGTTTCTTTTTGCTCTTGGCTAATGAATAATGGTGTAGTTTTTCATCCTTTTTCAATTTATAGACCCTTGCAGTACTTCAGTATCAGGTGATGGCCCTTGTAAAGAGAATTTCGAGGTTGTTGATTATAGACTTTTTTTCCAATCTCTTTTAATTGTCTTTCATGGATTATTTAGAATTACTGAGTGGACTACCAGGGTTTTGACAGCCACCAAAGAAACATAATGTGAGCATTGGAGGCTGATTTCAACTTTGAAATTTGGCGGCTAGATCAGCGGCTTTTTTTTTTTTTTTTTTTTTTTTTTTAAGAAAGAAGAAACAAGAGAGAGACAGTTTGAAACTGCTCTTGATTTGATCAGGTTGAGTCCCCTGAAAAATCTTGAGCTCTTAGTATTAAAGTTAATTATAATCAGTTTGCTTTAGAAATTAGTTACATTATTATATCGTGTTACTATATTGTGTGTTATATTGCCCTATTGTATCAAGTATCTGTTCAGTACACATAGTGAACATTGCTTTAAGGTAAATCAGTATAAGTAAGCATTAAATACTTTCATCAGCTTTAAGCTACTTTCTAAATTCCCAGAAGTTAATGTTCAGATGGTGTGAAAACAGACCTTTAAAATGCCTAATGTGTTCTGTGGCTCTTTCTTGCTGAAGTTCCTGATTGAAAATCTTTATCATATAGATGCACATAACTAATTAAAATGCAGGTATCTTCCCAAGTTAACCTTTTGAATGAAATAAAGTGCTGGGATTATATTTCAGTAAAATTTGCCCAGCCTTTTTTGGTAGTAAGAACATTGTACACTAATATAAGAACGCTTACATTGCAAAAAGGCATTTTCCTATGTTTAGTTGGTGTCATCTCTGAGCCCTTCACTAGAGGATACTCCTCCAAGAAATTCATGGTCTTTTGGGTATCATTATGATAATTATGGGTACCATCTGTACAAATATATTAATTTTAAGTCTTCTGTGGGAACAGATTCTATAGTGGTAGAATATATGTGGCAGTATACTCTATAAGATATAGGGTATCTATATATGGTATGCGTATAGAGAGAGAATATATAGTGTATATATATTTTAATAGAAATTGACAAATTATTATCAGAGAATCTTTTGTACTTGCCTGGTTTTGAATTGCATTCATGTTTCTTAGTTTGAATTGGAATATTCTGCCCATTTATAGTATCTCATTTATTACCCTGAATCTAAGATGTTGGAAGCATTGTATATACAAGATTCCCATAGGAATTTGGAAAATCAAATATTTATATTTCATTTAAAGTTATTAAGACAAGTTTTCCAACTCTCAGCAATTAACTGGTGCTTGGTTAAAAAGCCTATTCTGCTTTCTCTTCAGGTTCAGAGAAGAAATGTTGTAGAAGCTGATAGCCATAATCATGGTGAACAGCATTACCCAAATGCATTATCTTCTGAAAATTACAACTACATTAAGTACTCATATATACTTGTATTTGTAATAGTGGCCAATACAAACTCATCTCTGGCTGATACTGGACTTTTGATAATAGTATTTCTTCAAGTCCAATAAACTAATGATGTTGCTTCATTTAAGTTAAGCTTTTGTTTCTGTACTTAAAACAATCTTGCTTGTAATGTACCTATATGATATACATGAGAGCTTGGTTTTGCCTTAATGTCTTCTACAGCAGGTAGAAACAAATAAATTTTTAAATAGTGATTTAATAAAACTGGACCAATTATATAATTTAACGATAGTGCAGCCTTAACTGACAATTGGTGGCTGCTTAGAAGTACTTTTTGCATACCACTAACATCATAACTTATTTTCTAATCCTAGAAAATACTTTAATTAGTCTGACCTGAAAACAAAATCAGGGCAGAGCAAGGAGAATTTATATTTCCTAGTTTCTGCAGCCTTACAGCACATTGTTCTAAGTAATTCCTACAGTTGGATATTGCAGCTTGAAGTTATCTTAATGATACTAATGTATCATGCTGCTTGCTAGGGTGAGTATCTTTTACATCTGTAACTTAGCACTCATAGGAATAGCTTTTCACCACTTACTTATATCTAAGCTGAAGCACTGATAGGCTGGTTTTTGTCTGCTCTTTTATCTTTTGACTTACCTGGTGTCATTAGCTCCACTAATTCTGTAGAAAAATGTTAGAGCTGTTGGAACTCATGAACATTCCTATAGAAAAGATACCGTTCCCTGTGGAAGGATATTGTTCGAGTTTGCCTGAAATCCTATATGTTTGGTACTAGTTGGAAGATAAATTCACGTTTGAAAATTTCCAGTCAAATACTGCATTTCCTGAACCTCAAGTTTCATGTGTGACTCTGCCATAAGCCTAGACCTGGAAAGAAAAAGCAGCTGAAATGTCCTAAATTGAATTTTAATACATAAGAATTAATCAGTGCAGAACTTTTGGCAATTTTTATTAAAATTGTTTGCTATACTAAATATATTTTGTTCTAATCTATTTTCATTCATAATTCACTATTTAAGTTGACCTATTATTAAGCTGGATCAGTAAAATAGTGCAGTTGTCCTCAGGAGATCTGAATTAATAATATTCACTTAAATGCCATATTGCTTTGTTTAGCCATAGAGGCATTAGTAGGTAGAGGAGAGAAGAATGTTGCTTTACTCTCAAGAGACTAATGTATAAGATGGCAATGTTCAATTTTAAATATTTAGTCGAAGTAAAATAGAACTAAAACTTTACCTAAAGCTTGCTAAGAATAGTAATTTCTGTAAGAGTAGCCTGACTATTTTAGGGCTGCTGTGTATGTTCTAGATGAAAAAAGATGCGTGACTGTTCACAGAAGACTAACGATTTTAGTCTTGCTGATCAGCTTGGTGAGTTTCTCTATAATGTTATCTTTATTTTCACACTATTTCAGTTTTAGCATGTTGAAGATACCAGATAAGGAAAAGGCAGTATCGCTGTTTTAAACCCTGGGAAATGTGTCAAGGGGAAAGCTATACAGAGCTCTTTACACCTATTGTCATTCCAGCTAAGTTTTCTGAGGAAAGGGGTAGTGCAAGAAAGTAATCTGTAGATTGTAAACTGAGATAATTTTCATGTTTTAAATGGCTATTTGCAGAAGGTAATATCTCCTTTCCATTTTGTCTGTAGCAAGGAAATACTCTGAAGAAGTAAGAAGTATACCATGAGTTCTGTGTCTCACTTTTTGGACATCTTTAAGTCACTTGGCTTAAAATCAGCATCACAATACTTAACTTATGAGTAATGTATTGTCTGTCTGTTGCATTCAGAATTAAAACTGCAGACAAGTTTGTGGAGGATAGATATAGAATGCTCATGATCACTCCTTGGTAAAGCAGTCATCTTTTCCAAGGTGTGAGCACAGTTATATAAACTGTTCAAAACTCTTAAGTAAATAGGAAATCATTATTTGATTTGATTTACCTATGTTTATAAAAGTTCCTATTTTTTTTCATGTCATCTGATATTTTATATTTCTTAGCTAACTATTTGTGTAAGTGCTTGGACTGTTGGTTTCTTGTCTGGAGAGTGAAACTTTGGATTTCAGGCATAAGCTAAATGTGACTTTAATGTTGTCACATAGACTACAGAATGAAACTTTTTTAAGCTGTTCTAACTCGGTGAAATAATTCTTCATATTTAAGTCAGATGCAGTCTATTTAATTAAATAATTCTGATATAGGAGCTAAAAAAATGTGGTAGTGCTTGGTTTTGGTGTTTTTAAAAGGTTTTGTAGACAGATTTGTTAAACCTTTTGAGTTTAATCTGTGGCAGAGAAGTAGTCCCCCAGTAATACAGTCCTCCAAGCAGTAATACATGCTAGTGTTGCAGAGCGGTAGTTCACAAGTTTCTTTTGGTGGTGACTCAAATTCTAGTTTTGACCACCCCACAAACAATAGTAAAGAAATAATTTGTTGTTTTTTTTTTTTAATTGAATGCAGTTATGAATGGCCTTACATATTTCATGGGCCATGACCCATGTTTTGAGAATCTCATCAGATTATAAACATCATTCTCCTTCAATGACAGTTGTGTCAGTGTAAAAGAGGCAGCATGTAATTAAACTCTCTGGTTTGAGATCTTAAATGCATTCCTTGAGACCCTGGTGCCTGAAGTGTCATTTATGAATACTTTTTTGGTCTTTGCTTCTTTATGCTCCACAGTAACCTTTAATTATATTCCGATTATACACGGAACTGAGGAATTCATATTGTCTCACCTGTTTACCCTATTGTCTTACTTTACTGTAGCTGCCAAATTACTCAAATACAATGCTTGTGCTATCTTTTCATTTGATACTGTTTGGATTGTTCCAGTTCTCAATGTTTAGTGATAGAAAAGCCATGAAATTTGCAGTTAGAAAACAAAGCAGAGTGAATTAATAGTACAGAGTAAAAAAATTAATGATGTGTTATAATTTTTATCCAAACCCCTGCAAAATACATATTGTAACTCCCTCTAATTCATTTTTAATGGCTTTATAACATGATTACGGTATGGAATGCTCAAAAGAAATTTTAACTGTCAAATATGTCATGTGGAAACACATTTTTTTCTACTCAGAAATGGGAAAGAATCTTTTCAGAGAGAAAGAAGACCTAGTGCTTGCAGAATATGTTTGAAGGATGTCAGGCAATAAAAATTGGCTAAGTAATATTCAGTAAAAGCTAGTAGGCTGCCTCAAACCGCTCTGCAGTGGTATTCATACTTCAACAAAAAATTAAGGCTTTACTGTAAATGTTAATTTTCCATTGGCATTGCAAATTTTCTGTTGAATATGGTCTACATTCATGATACAAGTCAACTAAAGTACATGCAGCAGAAGATTTACCTAAAGGAAAAAATTCACAATAAAATAGTAATGGAAGATTCTTTGTATATTTAATGCACCTGCTTAAACTGTCATATTTGGTTTTAGGAGGACATACTGTTTCTTAAAGCAGTTCTAAATGTATGTAAAAACAAGTTATTAAAGTTACATATTTTTCTTGTTAATTTTTACTCTTCTGGCTTAAGACTGGTTTGCAGTATTCTGCGGGATTGCGTGTGTTTATACAGAGAGGTTAATGTAAAACAGCTAAGCATGAATGGTGACTTGGAAGCTAAGAGAAAGACGCAAACTTTTTTGCCTTTATGTAGCCATGTTTATATTTTTGAGCCATTTTCTATTTAGTTAATTAACAGTAGCCTAGAGCAAGAAATTGCTCAAGCATAGATTCGTACTTGAATCAAGTTCCACCCAAAATCTGGCTTTAAGAAGATTCTGGTTACCTGAAGCATGCTATTCTATGATACAATTTTTTAATTTTTACTGATTTTTTTTCTATGAAGAAGAATATGAAGTGAAAAAGTAGGACTGTACTACAGTAGCCAAATCAATTTGTTGATTGGCATTTAAAATTTGCTAAATCTTTCCTTACTACAGAGGACTAAGTGACTGTTACCTTAAAGTGTCAGTCTTTAAAATTAATCTGTTGGTGGTTGTTTCAGAAAATCTGAAGCTGAAGGAGGCTGACAGATAAAGGGACTTTATTATTTTCAGAAAGAATTTTTCTAAAGTTACATTAATGCAGTTATTCAGAATGAATGGGTGAGCAGAGAGTGGAAGGGCAACTGTACAGTCTGCTGAAGTTTTGGGGGGAACCATTACCCTAGAACTTAAGTTGTGCCTACCACAAAATTGTTTTACTTAGTATGAAAGCAATGGTGAATCCCCATGCTAAGGCAGAATCGGTTTTGAATCCATCTAGCTTGATAATGAATTGGAGAAGACTGTCCCTTTACTTTCTTGTTATCTCATTGAACAGCATCTTAGATCTAAGACTTTCTTGTTTAAAGAGGACTTTAAGGAACTTGGGTTTGTCTCTAGAGATGTGTAGTCATAACCATGATTCAGAAAACTGTTCTGAGGGAAGTTACTGTAACTTTGTTAATGTTACAGTGATAACTTGGCAAGACTTTTTGCGTGGGAATTTATTCTTTCTTTATCTTGTAGATAATGGTTCTCCTGATACAGATTTATGCTGTAAAACCAAAGCTTTTCTCTAGCACATGTCTAGATTTCACATTATAGAAGGTGACTTTTCACTTGTATTTCTAAGCAGTACTTTACCAGGAAAAGAGTTAATACTTTGTAATCGGTAGGTAGTAAAACCTTAAGGGAGAAATGTCAGTTGAGTGCTTCAGCAAGAATTAGCATGTTGTGGTAAACCCTCATCTCCTTCACAGCCTGTGTCTCAATCAGGCTTTATTCAATTCATATGTTGCCTTTTTTTTTATTTTGTAAAGTTCAGTCATGTTCCTGCCCCACCTTTAGCTTTCCTGTTTGAATTGAAGAGGCCCAACCTTTTTAGTCTGCTTTATATAAGACAACTACTTGACCCTTTAATGATTTTAATTGTCCTTCTCTCATTCTCTTACTTGCTCAACTTCTGTGGATGCCACAAATTTTTCAGTTCACTATTCAGGCAAACTGTTCTGTTTTTCAGTGCTGCATAGTCATGGGTCAGGACCATAGGTCTGTGTAACTACATTACACTGTGAAAACTGTGAGCTGTGATCATCACTGGGAAATATGGTCAGAAGAGTTTGAACAGGAATTATCCCCAAAACGACCTCAAATCATTCCAGTAATGTGGAGAAATGGGTACTCTTAGAGTTAAGCCAAGCTTGTTTTTATTCTTTCATCCTTTCCAATTAGCATTTACTACTAGTGAAGATGTACTAACTGAGTTTATAAGTAACCTGAAAGAAGGAAGCACTGTCTGCTATTTTTCATCTCTCTGGGGTGGGAAGTCTGAAAGCTTAAAGACCACCGTATAAACAAGAATACTTGTCAAGTGTTTCCTATTGATTGACAGGGATAGCTGGGTTACCTGAAAATGCCTCCCATGCTCTTGGCTGTAGCAAGAATTTTCAGCTGTCTCTTAGTAGCAAACTTAGGTGTTCTGGTCAGCTGTTGTAACTTCTTAGTCTTTAGTGGCCCAGCATGGGACCTCACCTTTGAGTTAGTGCAATACGAAGATTTTTTTGAATCTCCGAAAAGCACTAAACCAGTATGGAACTGTGATACTAAGTGAAACAGCCAATAACATGTTTTCTCAAAGTGGTCCATTTCAATAACTTCAGTAAATAAGGAAGCGACTTTTGAATTATGAGTAGCTAGGTCTTTACCGTGACTGTTTTCCACAACAGCTTCTGGCAATGCAAGTCAATGCAGCCAGAGTTCTTGCAGTGTATTCCCATTCCCACCTCCTTCCTTGTGACAGGTCTGGTGCTTGCCAACTTGATGATGATCTGGTTCAAGGAACTAAACCACCCAAAAGCTGATTGTATATGTAATCTTCTTGGCTCCCCAGACCAGCTCACGGGAGGGCCAGACAAGTGATGATGTAGATGTAAGGGAAAAATGACAGGACAGTGTCAGCATTGGCTTAAATAGCTATAAAAGGGAAGCATCAAGGTGGCATATCGATATTCCGAAGTTGTTAAGGTATGTCAGATGAATGCTTTTTGTCAGGACAAAAGAAAAAATAGACATCCTTCTGTTGTAACAATCATCTGTTACTAGCAACAGTATGGATAAAAAGGCAGTTTTGCTAAATGCTGCTGTTGGTATTGTTATCAGCCAGTAGTTCTGTCCGTTTGCATCACTGACATCCATGCTAGAAGAATTTTGTTACGTAGACATATCTTTAACTGGAAATTTACTAAAAAGCCTGTGTTCCTAGTTTTGTTTCAGGTGGTGATTCTTTTCTCTAATTTAGGTATGCTACATAACTGCTAGAAAAGAATGAAAAATTTGTAAGACTTCTTATTTGGCACTAAATTTACCTGTATGAGGAAAGTACAGAAACTGAATTGAATTTTAGAGTGAGCAGGGTGTTTTGAAGCAAGAAATGGCTTAGATAATCTTCCAAAAGAAATGGAATTTGCATTCCCTCTCACTGTACAAATACATGACAAAAGGTAGCCCTCCGCTTCAAAAAGCCTTCAGCCTAATAAAAGGATAAAAAAAATAAACATAAGAGAAAAGGAGGAGTAGGAGAAAGGGAGAAGTCTTGTCAAAGAGAAAACTACTTCATCTCTAACAGCCATCCTTGCTGGTGCATCATCATTTCTGTCACTTCTTGGGGACATGGGCAAAGTAAAGCTTTCATAATTCCATTCAAAGCAACATTGCCACACTATTAAGAGACAAGAACAGTACTTCCTCTTGAATATCTTGTGTGTTTAACTCTTTGCAGTGTTTAAAGTTCTGATACTCAGCAGTTTTGTCAGAGGAAGAATGTTGTTCCTACGTTGCATGAAAATCTTTTCCCAATAGAAGCTCACAAGTTCATTAGTTGTAAAAGTCTGAGTAAAGCAACTGTTTTTTCTTTGCATATTTTGTGCATCAAGCTCTGCAAAGTGAGTTGAAGTATTCTATCTTGATTTGTTTATCTGGATTTGTTTTTAATAATTTTATCAAGTAATGCAATTATTCCTATGGCCGTTTGTATTTATCACTAGCATATTAGGTAAATTGTGAATGAATTACACTTATCAGTAAGATGGCAAATGGCAAGTGCAAAAAAGTTACCAGAATTTTAAAAAGATTATCATCAGCAGCATGCTTCTAAAGTAAAATTTCTTTTGAAATTGGCTGATAAATAATAGGACTGGCATTCATATAGTTTCTCACAGTAGTCAGTTTTCTTAATTGTTCCGTTGTTTAAATTCACCAGTTAAAAAACCCAACAAACCAAACAGTTAATCTGAAAGGCGACATCAGAAGCAACACATTCCACTACTGTGCTGAATATGAATTAAGTTTACTGACAGAACCCAAGACACTATTTTTGTGGTGCTTGAATAGCCAATTTTCAAGGAATACCAAATGTTTATTCAGATGGCTCTTTCTCATCTCTTGAGATGTTATACTTGCAGCACAAAGATAGCTAGGTCATTATAAACTGTATGTGAGGCAAACTTTCTAACTTGCATGTCAGAAGATCTCACTTTGTTTTTATGAGATGGTATGTAGCTTTAGGGTCATTACTTAAGACTCACAAGAAAACTACTGGCAAGTCACAGACTGTACATCATCATAGTGAATTTTGTAATTAATAAAGTTCATTGTAGAACTGACTTGAAAATAACTTGTTTGCATTAAAGAGAGCTGAAAGACACTGGCTTAACTATATTGATTTCTTCTTTTGTTGTTGTCTTAGCAGTTGGTTTCTGTTAGATTGTTTTAAAGATATGTACATGAGGAAGCAGTAACTTCCCTCTAGAGTTCTAAATTTCCTGTTTTTTTTAAAAATACATTAATACCATAAAGAGAATATGAATTAGTTTCTATAACAAGTGTACTTAAAAAACAGGGATTGTGATGTACAGCTTTTTTATGAAAGCTGTCAAAAGCTACTTCCCTTTTTGTTACTTCAGAAATAGGGGAAGTTTCATCTTAACAGACTAGAGTATGCATGGAGCAACAGAATATATGCTTTGATAGTTTTGCAAGAGCTGTAGCCGGTTTTAATGTGGTCTTGATGTTGTCACGTTTCATTTCCCACTGTTACAACTGTGTCTTTTTGTAAAATACTGAATCTTAAACTGCCTATATAGTTTATATTTTTCCCTTAAAATATATGAAGTATACTTTATTTATTGTTCATTTTAGCAGGACAAAGAATGAAATGGGGTGATAATGCTTCATCTTGTTTAATTTCATCTTTCCCCTCTGGCTATTTAGCTGTGCTCACTGCAAGTCTTGAATATGGTTCACATTGCAGTATCAAATTACACAGAACCTTTTCCCAAACTGCCCGTATTTTTGAGCTAGTAAGATGTATACACTTTAAATGACAGTGAAGGTACATCTGTTATATTAAATCATCTTCTACAATAAATACATAAAATAAATTGTCTTGGTACAGGTCTTTAAATGCCTTCCTTCTGCTATATGAAATGTAGAGCTTTTAATAATAATCTTTACTTTTTGACAGCAAGTTTTTTTAACTTAATGAATGTGCCACATTTAATTTCTATGACTATGTAGTTTCCCTAGTAACGTGTCAGAAGGCCTTTGTTGAAGGGTTCTTAAAATCCAAAGAAATTGTCATTCTTCTTTATTTGTTATTTTGTTAACTTGTTCATTTCCAGTTTGAAAAGACAGAATTTTCTATGCTCAAGTCAGATGCACTTTTTTTGTTGTTTTGTTATACATGAATAGCTGTGCTGGGTCAGCAAACAGCTGTAGCCATCTTGCATCTGATCTGGCTAAAGGCTCTGGGCAGAAGAGATCCCAATTTTGTTTTGTAACCTAACTCCCAAGGAACAGGGTAAGGAGGAACTTTCGTGTGTTGACTAGCCACTTTATTTAAAAAAAAAAAAAAGTGTTCTAGGTTAATACATGTACATCTGTGAATGTACACTATGTAGTTTGTAAAGTGCTAGTAAACAAAATGACTTGGTGCTACGTGAAGCCAAAACACTGTGGTATATCTGTTTGCAGAAAGCTGCAGAGTTAGCTTTTGCAACTCCTAATGTCTCCCTAGGAAAGGATGTTAGCAGGAGTAACACTGACTCTCTGAGCTCAAATGAACTAAAAGCATTGTTACAGATGTTAAATGACTAGAAGCAAGATTATTAACATAGAATCCTCCCAGGTAAAGGAATCAGAGATTTCTTAAGTCCTGTGTTCGAACAAATCGTAAAATTATCAAGAGCAAATAATAAAATTCTCAACTCTCAACCTGGCAGCATGATAATTTTCTGAAAAAAACAACAGTCTGGAGTCAGCTTCAATTCTGGCTTGTTGGTTGTCTTAAAAGTAATTGTAGTGAACAGCTAGAATTAGCAATTGTTCTTTGATTAAAAATTATTTCTTGATACTGTTTTTCAGAAGCATTATTAATTTATGTCATCTGGAATAAAGGTTTGTTTATTGCTGGAACAAAAACTTAATTTTAAGCAATAGTGACTAAACTAAACCGATAAGCAGTAAGCATTATGGGTTTTTTTCCTAATGGCACAAGACTGAATAAATAACTGTGGGATATCTGTAATCCAAGATGAAGATACACTGAGCTACTATCTTTCCTGGGAAGTTGTAAGTCAGTTTGGGGCTGACACTGTCTGGTGCTAGATAAAATGGAGAAAACCTCTGCCAGCAACTGTTAGTGTCCTCTGCAGATGGAAAGATACTGGCAAAGCAGCTTAACACTGCGGGGATAAATCTTAATTTGTCACACCTCCCTCTTCTCAAGTATATGAGTTGATTGTAATGCAGAATTGTGTATTTTAATGCTGCTTTTGCAAGTAGTATGTACAGCTATTGTAACTGAATCTAGGAAAAAAACACCCCAGTCCTTTGCACTTACACCTCTAACACCACTTAAAGCTTTAGTTACAAATCTTTTCCCAGTATTGTCAGCTGGTTTTCCCTGTTGCTTTTATGTGAGCTCTGAGGCAACAAGAGATGGGAAAATAAGAATATGTTGTTATAGAACAGCATAGCGTATTTTGGAGATTTTCTTGCTAATGTTAGCAATTTTTATTTTTTTCTTCTTTTTATTCTGTTTTTTGAATGGATTTGTTTAAATAAGAATAATGATGCTGAAATCTGATATTATCTCCTCTGTTAAGTTTCCTCTAAAGGACCGTTTCAGTTATTTTACACATACTTGCCAGTTCAGCCCTGGTACTTTTCAAATATGCATATAAATATTCCTTTTGATTTCAGTGACACAGTGCATGAATCGGGATAGGAACTCTGCTTAGTTAATATACAAAATACCACAGAATTAATGAAAATACATAAAGGGAATAATGAAGTTAAACATGAAAATTATATTCCATACCACTCCCAGAAATAACTTGTGGAATCCTCAGAAACCAACTGTGGAGGAAGCAGAAGAACCACAGTAAGTACGAAGTACAAGGATAATGTTAAAAGAGGGAAGTTGTCATGGAAACCGCTCCAAAACTAGTATAGCCACAAAGGCAGCACCAGACCACAGTACCATAAAGATGTGCTTCAGTAGTCTGGGTTGAACCCTGGGCTCCACTTTGTTAGTAATAGTATTTGCTTGTAGGAAATCAGAGGTACTTTAGTTATCTACACTTCTATTTCAGTATTTTTTCCCTGGCATTAAACATTTCTTAAGTAGAAGAAACTGTAAGTAGGTAGTTATGATACACTGTGCAGGCAGGGAAAATTTTTGGCTGATCAGCTTTAGTTTAAGGGTGTATCACCATTTTTGGTAGATACTATCATTTCATTATCTTTTGAACAGTTTTTTTGTAACAGTTATTTCAACAATTTTTAGCAGGCATAACTGAAGTTAGCTGGTTTTTAATTCCTTGGACCAACCATATCTATAATTAAACAAAAAATTTGCAATTTTCTATAGTGTTTTTTTATTACCACTACATTTTCAAACATTGTGCAGTGAAGACTGGTGCAAAATAACGTAACTTTTTTGGAATGACTGGCTCATCTGAATTGCCAGATATCTGTGGAGGTTGCTATCTCCTTCATTGGCCTAACTTGTGGTTTATTGTAAAAACTGTGATTTAATATTGCAGAGGTAGCTATTTGCTCTTGAATTCAAACTGGTACTTTTAATTCCATTTCTCAACATTTGATGTTAGAATTAATGCTTCCTTTTATCTGATTAATTAAAGTACATTTTTTTCTAAAATTCACTAATAAAGAACAGCTTTCCATGTTTTGAAAAGAAGTTTGAACACTTGATACTGGTCAGTCATGCAGGTTTGTTTTTTAGTTTCAAAATGCAAAGGACAGTGTTAAATATAGTACAGTAAATACATACAAAACAAAGTCCAGTATAGTTTTTCCATTAGGCCACACTACTTCTTACAGATTTATTTTATCAGGCTGTTAAAATCTGAAATTATAGCATTTTTTTCCCCTGGGTTTGTATGTTTAAGAAAGCCTGAGATCCACTGCTTTCTGATAGCTCTGAGAAACATCTCTTGCCTTTGTATTGTACAAGGACAGTTTTTCAGTACTGCTTACTCGGGCATCATCAGAAAGCGTAAGTGGAGCTAGATCTGACAGTCCCAGGCTTACATAGAAGTGTAGCTTTTTACGTGCAAAAACATGTGCTGCTGAATAGGGAGGCGCATATTTTTCACTTTTTGGCGACCTTGATGATCTATGATTATTAATTACTACAGTTTTGCTGAGAAGAAGCAAGTCAGAAAGGAAAAGCTTCTTAATTGATTTGTTTTGCTGCCTGCAAAGCCTGCAGTGTGGTTATATAACATCTCAGAAGGGATCAGGCATCAGGAAGAAAGGTGCTGAACAATTTTCTGTCTTGTACCTCAGCTTTGTTTCCGGTTGGCTGAACCAAAGATGAAGGATGTACTTAAACACCATTTACAACCAAAAAAAAGTTAATTTTTAAATGTCTACATGCTACGTTACAGGAGAGGAGCTGCACAGCTGGGAAGGAAACATTTGCTGGTGATAGGAAACTGAAACAGCTCCTCACATCCTAGGCTGAAACTTCATATTGGTCATATAAAGACGAAAGACTATGAGTTATCTCTGAGCTGTAATCCTATTACTCTGGAACCGTGGGTCTGCTCTCCCTGCTGTCCATGGCTGGGAATATGCAACTTCTTGGCTGAGTGCCCAGACAGTAAACCTGCCTTTTAATCTTCTGTTATCGGTCTCTTCACAAAGCTTCTGGCTCTGGAACTTATATGTGGTTATATGATACTGTATGAAAATCCAGGATTGATAGGGAGGAGTCACTAATTTCATACTTGCAGATCCTAGTTTTGTGTAGAATGGTTATTCTTCTTTCTTGTACTGATACATTTTCAAATTTTTACTTTTTTTTGCATTACATATCATTGCCATTTTAGTGTGAGGGATTTAGGTTCAGAAAGTAATTTGCAAGTTTTAATTTACAAGATCATATTTATACTATGCAAACCTGCAATCAATATTTCTAAAAGTACTTTATCTTAGAATTAGGAGAATAACAGTATTTTTCTGTGTGTTTTCTGCTAATGAGACTGTGCCAACCATTGAGGGAACCATGCTGTAACATAGTTTGCTGTTCCCTTGTGCATACCATCTCTCTGTGAGTTAATGTTTGCTGCAGTAACCTTAAATATATAGTCCAAATAGAAGTTTTGGTGGAAGGATTGCAATATTTATGTATTGTTGCATATAATAGTTAATAATATCTATGTCATATTGCATTAGTCAGATCTTGGGGGAATGAGTTATTCCCATTAAGTTTTCAACTATTGTGTATGAATCTTTTGAAAAGATCAAATTTTGTTAATGCAAAGAAAGAAAATCTTTCACCCCGTTACTTCCTTGTCTCCATGTAAGGCAGGATTGAACCATAACCATTGAAGATGCCAGTTTGGATTTCTTAGCATAGGACTGAAGCTTAAATCACCTGTCATGGAAGCAGGATCAAATGTATTTAAGCAGAGCGTTTGGAATAACTTGAATTGGTAGTTGAGAGCTAAAATACAGGAAGAAACTGAGGGGCTGCTGATACAGGACATATTTTGAAAAGGCAGAACCTCTGAGTAACATGAATGGTTATTTGACTTTTAATGTTCATGTACCCAAATGCAAAATGAGTATATGCAAATCAAAACTGCATGTACACAAACATTTTTGATCCTGCTCTGACCTTTGGAGAATGTTATGTGGCAGAAGAAAGACTTTAGCCAAAGTCTAGAAAAAACAAACATGCCTACGCAAAGCTGTAAATGCTTTTTGTTCCTCTTAATCCAGAGGGTTGGTTTTTTCCCCCATACAATACAGTGCTACATAAATCTTATGCATGAACAGTAAAATCCTTTCCTACACAGTTCAAAAGAGCATATTTATTACGTACTTCTTACAGCAAGTCACATAGATGGATATTTATTATAGAGTGCATTGTGGAGTGGAGACGAATAATGTCTTATTCAAAAAGAACTTTTAAAATAATGTTTAAAATATATAAAGTTTGTTTGTTTGTTTGTTTGTTTTCAGGTGTAACTTGGTGTATACATAAAATGTTTTATCAGTCCTCAGAAATACCTGGTGGAAATATGCTAATTCTAAAGCTTTTTTCTTTTAAGAACGGGGAAAAATAGTCTGGATCTAGACCTACAAAATTTTACTATCTCAAGTCAGAACAAAGGCGAACATTTGTTTTGTTTATAATTGTTAAGATGCTCATAAAGATAATCATACTGTCTCTATAATCACTTCTGTTTTTTAATGAGGTGTTCTAATAGAGCTACGACAAGGAGGAAGTAAAAGAAACTTATTCAAAGCAGATTTCTAGTTACTTCAAGCAAAAGGATCTGGGAAAAATCAAAATACAACGTACTCTGTCAATAGAAAAAAACAATATATGCTATAAATGCAGCAAACTCCCTAGCATGTAATCATGCATGCCAATTAACCAATGCCTGCCTCTCTCTGAAAAGTGAAACTGAAGCTGAAAACAGTAACATCTGTTATTGTTACCTGATGTAGAAGTTTAAAATAGTTTTATTTAAACAAAGTATTATTACCATTATATAGTTTACATGCAAATTTGTGTAAAAATGAATTTCAGAATTTTTTTTCATGCCTTTTTTTTTTTAAGTGTCCTTCTTGTAAGATACAGTGGAGAGTGTCTGGCCATGCATGTTTCAAAAAAATAAATATTACAGTTAATATTTGAATTCTTTAGAAAAGTGCTTTAACAACCATTTTTCTGCACTTGTAAAGCTACCAAGTCTAATTCTGTTGTGGAGTCAGGCATCTGTTTCACCTTTCATGTTTAATTTACAGTACAGCTCTAGAATTGGAAGGTTGGTCTTTCATTCTTGCTATAAAGCATGAAACCAAAACAAATGATGTTTGCGTTATTAAGCAGACCTTTTTATTATTAGAATGTGTGTTGGAAAACTTCTCAGTAGTTTGTTTTCAAATAATGTTATGCAGATCCCTTATCTTTGTTGTTAAAAATGGAAGAGCAAATATTGAGGTTGGGAAGATTGGTTGTTTTCTGTTTTGGAAAGAATATTGAGATAAAAATAAATGTTACAGGATACCTTTACCCTCAACATAAGATGAAACAGCTAGGACTACGCTTTTAAGTGTGTTTTGCTGTTACTGCTGTTTTACTGGATGTTATCATAAATATTTATCTTTAAATTTTTAAATTTTTTTTTGCCACATTGAGAGAATTATTTATGGCTGTGAAAGTAATATTTAGACTTTGGAAGTAATTCTTAGGAATTCTTACTTGCTGCCTGGTACCAGCTTTTGTCCGATACTAGTATAATGAGATTAGGTGACAAAAGTCAGGTTTTGGGATTCTTGCTGCGTCCTGTCCTGGGTCATCTCAGCTAGGTTTGGGGCCCAGATGCCCCATGCACCAGCCACACCAGCTGCACCAGTGTGAACCACCTTGTGATGCTTCACATCAGGAGTCAGAATTGCCCCTGCAGGGCAGTTCTTGTCTTTTGCTGCTTTGGAGAGAGTCTATGTCCCTACTTCTCATTTAATTTCATTTGAATGTCAAAAGCTAGGTGGAGTAAACCCAGGCCTTTTCTTCATGGTCTTTACATATAGTTGGTGAAGTAGATTTTAGTCCTACAACTTAATTTATTCAGAGGGAAAAGGTAACCACTGGAAATGCCTTGACAAACTAGTGGTTGTATGATGGCTTGAGAAAACACACCTTCTTATTTGAAGTTTGCTAAATAACAAGTTACAGTATTCCTTCAAACATAACTTGCAAGAAAATTATTAGAAAGTGTGAATAATTTTGTGTATGTATGTCTATATGTACACACACATACAGGCTGTGTGTTTAATATTTGCTTTATCCCCTACATATTAAGAAAAAAAAATCTCACCTTGCCCAGTTTTGCTGGATTAGTTTCTCAACAATATCCTGTGAATAAGTTATTTGCAGCAACTGGTTTCTGAAATTTTTTGCTATTTAAATAACAGTCACTCTAATTGTAATTTCTTCTTTTTTAAAAAAGCCAAAGAATATTTAAATGCATAGCAGAAGTGCCTTTTTTTTTTTTTCTCCTTGGGTATGCAAGGTCTTGTTTTCCTTCTGCTTTTCAAGTCAAAATCTTACTTGTTCTCTGGTTAACCTTATCACTACAGGAGTTGTAGCTCCCTAGTCTTGAGGTGTGGAGTAATAAAGTAGAGGCTGGCAGCATTTTCAGCGTGGCCAACTTCAATGAGTAGCCATCTGTGGAAGTCCTCCTAGACTTCTGAAGCAAAGAGAGTAAAATGCCCAGACAAATTAACAATGGCTTGGCAGCTTTTTAATATGGGAGCTTGAATAAAGCCCCTGGCTGAAGAAGAGCGTAACCTATTGATTACTGGTAGAGGATCTGGTTTTCTGTGTGGCTTTGCAAACAGCTGTGCTGCCACAATGTGGGGAGTGTCAGAAAGGCAAGAATGTGCATTCAGAAATGATAAGGTGGAGGCTACTTCATACTGCTTGTCAAGTGTTAATAGTTTCTTGAGGAGCAGCACAAAACTTCATCTTAGGAGTACTAAATAGTAACGACCCTAAGCTATTGGCTGCATGATGGTTTAAAGAATGTGACGAGAATTAAGTATTTTTATATTCCTGTCTTTCATTCATCGTTCCTTCACTTGGCGAAAAGTTATTAAACCCTTTTTCTCCTAGATTTTATCTAGTCTTTAATATGCAGGTATTCTGTTTTTGTAGAGAAACTACCTAAAGGCAGGAATATAGTACAGAACTGTGGAGAGAGGGGGTTTGTTAGTGTTTTTCTTTTTTTTTGCTGGTGACAGTTGTCTGGTGAAATTCACATATATATGTTTGCTGTGACTTTTATAGGCTCAAAACAAAGAAACAAAAGTACTGGCTGCTGCAAAGGTGATTGATACTAAATCGGAAGAAGAACTTGAAGATTACATGGTTGAGATTGATATTTTAGCATCCTGTGATCATCCTAATATTGTTAAGCTCCTAGATGCTTTCTACTATGAAAACAATTTGTGGGTAGGTATTTTTTCATCTCTGAATACTTTTACTTATTTCAAAAGGTTATTGAAATTACATTTTTTTTCTTGACTTGAATAAAAGATTATTTGTCAATCACATTTCTTCTGGGTTGTCGCTCTTGGGATAACTATTCAGTTTCAAAACTAATTTGTAAATTGTGAGTATGACTTTTAGGAAATTGTCGCTATAAAATTGAGCTACACAGAGTCATTTGGTCAGGAGTTTGAGTCTAAAATTTGGAAATTAGCAGTTCATTTTGGTGTATGGAGAGAGTTCTTAGTGCTTATTTGTAACAGCAGGCCTCAGATTTTAATTACATTAGCATAATTTAGAGTGAGATTCAGAATCCACAGCTGAAAAATCAATAATGCACTGAAAAGGCCAGCCTGTGAAATATGTATTTTAGATATGAGTGAATTCATTGGTACTTCCAGTAAAGACAGTTTACCAGGACTTGAACCATAATTAATTTACTTAAAACCTAGATATTTGTACATAGAAGTATAGTGGATATACATATGACTGTACGTCACTCTTCTACTATATCCTGTGCACTGAATAGCTTTAGCTATGAATATACAATTTTTTCTTTGAGCTGATCCAATGCAATATTTGTAAGTGCTCTTGGAATTGTACAGAGAATACATGGGTTTTTTTAAAAGAGTTTATAATTAAAAAAGATACCTAAAACAAGGAAAAGAAAATTTCCTTGGAGTCTTACAAATATGCTTTATCCTTTAAGCATGAAAACAATGGAAATGTAATACCATGTTTCCTGATGTACGTTTATTTTGATAAGCTTTGTGAAAACTTTGTGTGATCTGAATGCAGAGTAAAATGATATTGTATAAAACAGTGGAACAGTGAAAAAATTTCCATGCATAAACGTCAGCATGAAAGCAAGTACACGTAGAGACAGAATATGAAACTGAGTGGACAAGCTTCACTGGCAGAATAAAGATAGGAGTAAATAGTTTGAAAATAAAGTTGTAGATACATAGTTACAGTGAAACACAGAGGCATGAAAGCGACAAAGGGAAAGCTATAATGATGTGGTAAGTATACAGAATTTAGTGGAGGAAAAGAAAAAAAGAATGATATTTGGACATAAAATATGCTTTTGCTTTCCAGTTTAGAAACACAATTTCTCTACCAAAGAGACCTTTGTCAGATTGTCAGATCAAACAGCAAAGTTTAGAGAAAGAAATTCTTTATTTACAATTTCCCACACTTAACTTACTTGGCAGTAGGTATGTAGAAGCATGCAAATGGAATAATGGTTTAAAGGATTTACAGAGTTACATTATATAGTATATTTGTTATTACTATTGTTGTGAGGATTAATTATAATAGTAATTTGAAGTAATATGTAACATAAGTGGTGTATATATGTTACGGTATAGGGTATAATTTGAGGTTTCCTCTTTTATGGGCAATTATACTCTGATTTTAAAAGTACTCTAAAGGAAAAAATTAAGATATTATTTCCCGGGATATTGACTGTTAGGATTCTGACAAGAAATACACATTAGCTGTCAGGCTGAAAATTATAATTTAATGTTTAAAGTCGAAAATAAAAAAGAAAAAACACATAAGGAAGAGTGGGGTGTCAATCTTGGATGACCTTTCCTCTGTTGCTCTCCTCATTCCCTTTGTCTACCCTCCTTCTCCTTGGTGTATGTTCTTTCTGTCCTACATGTCAGCATAGTTTGTGCCCCCAAATAGTTGCAGTTTATTTTTGTTTCAAATGGAAACTGAGAACTGGAGATGGAGTTGTTCTAGTATTACTAGATTCTGTGATAAAAGCCTGATGAAGGCATCAGTGAAAATGGAGGAAAATTTATGTAAGCATCTGAATTCAGTTGTTTTCTGTAACTTTTAAGAGTATTTTTCCATATTTTCATCTCATCTGAAACAATATAGGAGATAACATCTGCTACGGGAAAATAATGTAGCTCTTAGACTTTTCAGTCAGAGAGATTATATTATAGAAGTACAGTTTAATAATTGAGAAATGATTTTGCAGGAATTATGTAAATAATATTACAAGTTGGATTCAAGCTGACTGTTCTATTATGTTTTATAAGTTTTATTATGAAATTTTATATTTGGATTAAAACTTTTGTCTGAGGATCTCCAAGCATTTCTCAAATAATTTGCTTGAGCAGCACAGCCCTACTTTTAGCTGGGTAACAGTATCAATATTTTGCAGAGGTTAGTGAAATAATTTGTCATGGCCAAATAGTCCAAAACTCTGGTCTCCCAATAAAGCTCCCTTAATGGTTCAGTTCAGCAGAACTATTTAATTTGTAATTTCTGTATTTTTTTGTTTATATACAGATCCTGATCGAATTTTGTGCAGGTGGAGCAGTAGATGCAGTAATGTTGGGTAAATAAGTTGTTTCAAATAATAAACTTAATAACATCTTAAAATTATAATATATATTGTAAGACTTGCTTCACATGTATTGTTTTGAAATGCAAATACTTATGTAATTGGTGTGTTATGTGTTGAATGTTGGGGGTTTAAAATTAGCACTTACACTATATCTATGGACATTATAACTTCTTAAGTTAGGTTAATTTTCTCTCATTTTTAAAGTGTTTATTTACTTTTCAAAACACATTTTTGTCTTGATCCTTTAAGTGAATGTGATGAGTTGTTCTCATATGCTTATGGAGCTCTCTGTTGTTGTAACATAATCTATATGAGCCTTTTTCAGGATCTCATTCTTCCCGTTCCCCTGTCATCTTCCAAATTGCATAGTGATGGTTTTTCATATTGCATCAACCTTAAAGTTAAATTTTTCTGTCCTTATTCCTCAAATTAGGTGAATGCTAATACCAGTAAGTAAAGGTTCTAGTCTTTAACATCTCTGTATACCACACAAAAGAACCAATCTCTAAACTATATAGCTTTTTCACAGTTCAGATAGGTACGTATTCATAGTTCATAATGAGGAGGGTTTTGGGTACAAGGAATGAAATTTTTACTTAAAGGAGCAAATATTTTAAGATAGAAGGTTTTTTGACATATGATGTTCAGACTCTGTCAGATTAATTAATTTTCACATACACTTCTATACAGATTGCTATGAACACGTAACATAAAATGCAAAAATGTTGTGTTTATTTCTGTCTCTTTTTCTCGTAGAGCTTGAAAGGCCATTAACAGAGCCACAGATCAAAGTGGTGTGCAGGCAGACACTGGAAGCATTGAACTACTTGCATGAAAATAAGATCATCCACAGAGATCTAAAAGCTGGCAATATTCTTTTCACATTAGATGGAGACATTAAACTAGGTAAGCATGTTGCATATAAAAGTCTTTCCCAGAACTTTGCCTGGTCTTATAATTGTATTTTCCTTAGACTGTAGTTTGGCAGAGTTCAGTATTTATCTATTTAAATATCAGTCTAACAGTGAGGGTTTAGATGCTTGAGTAAGTGTCCTAACTGTACTTAGCACATCTTTCAGACTACAAAATCAGCAGGGGTAAGAGTTGTATCAATATCTGTGCCAAGTTGCCTAAAGTCAGACACAGGTCCTACTGTTTCTTAGTATAATGTTCTTAATTATACTTATCTTTACTATGGTAACATCAGAACTTCCCTTTGAAGTTGTTAGATTGGAAAATGAACATCCTTCACTATTGCCAAAAACCAGTACCTGGTACAGTTGTCTCTTCCATTATTGAAAGAGAGAGGGAGAAGTAATAATCATAATTACTCAACTTAGTTTTTCCATGCCTTTTTTAATTGTTCGTTGCACTGAATTAAGATAAAACAGTCTGGAAGAAAATGAATACAAGCTTACTATTGTTGATTCCTATTTTTTTATCTGAATTTAAGCAGTCATCCACATTTTCCCTCTGATGTGGTAGGGAATCCATGAGGATTCCTCCATGAAGAACTGACAAAGGACTACTGGTGGTGAATAGTGTCCCTTCAATTCAGCCAGGAAAAGACAGGGATTGTCTGGATCCGCTTTGTTCAGGCCTTCATCAGGGGCAAATTTGTATAAGCTGTCAGCCTTTACAGCGGTTCCACCAGTGTCATAGTTCCATGACATAGCAGCTTGCATTCAGGTTTCAAAAACTTCTTTCTACATGATGTGTGTGATTAGTTGTATTTCTTTGGGTGCAAGTTACACAGAAGGTAAAGGTAAGGAGAATCAGAAGATCACCACAGTGAACTGGGGCTCTAAATTCCCAGCCTTGCTACAGACGTTCCTTTTAAATGTAAGCAAGACGTGTCCAAATTCACAAATATATCTACTACCTAACTCGTATTGATCACAGTGTCTCTGTAAGGTATAGTGCATCATCTCTGTTAAGAAGTTGAGAATATTTAAGAACCTACTTTGCTACATTGATTAGTTAAGTGTATCTGTGCTTTTTGCACGGATTCCATTGCACAAGATTATTACTTGTACATATAATACTTGCATGTGCCTTTCTCTTCATCTGCAAAGTATGGATAACTTTACTGTTTTGGCTTTTCTTGGAAGCCTGAAGATTTAGTGGTGGCCTTGGTCTCATAGGCCTTATTTACAAATGTAATAGACCCACTATCTTAGTTTCTTAGTACTACTGTAAAAGAAATCACAGATCATAGCAAAAGTCTCATGGTCAGAGAGAGAATAATTTGTTTCTGTTCATGTTATTTGCCTCATATGACCTGGATCCTCCTCATACAGACTGGAACTATTTTAAGATTTTGTCAAGCTTAGCTGATATACAGCACTGTACAGGCTCTCAGATACTACTTTACAGTTCAGACCACAGGGAGATTTCTTCCACACGTACATTTAGTGATGTATTCAGGTTTGCTGATTAAGATTTCTAAAAAAAGATATACTTTAGTATTCAAAAGTGTACAGCATCCCTTGGAAGAGTATTTTACTCCTTTTAAACTACTTGTGTTTTGATTCTGGTACACACAAAAATGGGTAATTCCTTGTTTTACAAATATATGAATGGCAAATAAATTTCCTTCATTGCATTTTATTTGTATAAGGATTTGAGTTTTATTATTTCAGTATCTGTAGCCCCTCAAGACTTCAGTTTTTGCATTTGAACAAATAGGTCTCTTAGTTATTTTTTTTTTTCCCCCAGAGCAAAATTAGGCTTCTCAAGTGTTGAGCCCATCAGGTAATTTTGTACGGATTGAAGATGGCAACATAATGGCTATTTTGTCCCTTTGCTCTAATCTCTAGATCTTCATTAAGAAAGTTACATCTATAATAAGCATATAACACATATTTAAATGTTGTCTTTTTTTCCTAAGTGGGAAATGTAATGCTTTATGGACAAGTAATAGTAATTGCAAAGATAAAGTTGATTTTTGGTTGGATGTTACATCAAAGGTGCATACGCAAGCTTTCAGATACGTAATAAAAAGTGAAAAGTCATGTGGAAAGAAACCCTTAAGTAAAAGGGAAAAAGTAGCTTTATGACAATTTGAGTCCTGAAATTAAAAATGGAATGAGCTGTTGAATTAATGAGAGCGAATGCCATGTCTGAGGAATACAGCCTTCATAGGTTAAAGAAATTATTTTCTAATTAAGATAATTTAACACACTTATTCTTACAGTAAATACATGCATCACTCTTGTCTCACACAGTTCAAGAGTAGCATTACTTTTTTTTTTAGCAATGGAGAATGTTTATTCAATATATTCTATTAGAAATGCTATAGAACCTTGGCACTCAGTTACCAAAACACAAATATTTTCATCTCACTTTTAAGTTTTAATACTGCAGAGTGTTTGCTCTGGAACATTTACCATTTTAAAAGACAGTTGTAAAATATAAAAATATAATATGTTTTCCACCACCCAGTTAATAGCATTTTACTGTTTGCTTTAAGCGGATTTTGGAGTATCAGCTAAAAACACAAGAACGATACAAAGAAGAGATTCTTTTATTGGTACACCATATTGGTAAGTGTACTGTTTTGCTGACTTTTTAGTATGAACTAAAAATCTTAAAATTACTTTTGTTGTTAATATTAGAAGCTTGATAGAATATCGTGTAAATATGTTAAGTGAGAGTAGAATGTGCTTCTTAAATACATTCACTGAAGCATTTTAGAACCTTTTTCAGAGCAGGTAAGAGTGCATTTTCTAATCTGGTACTTCATTATTCTCTTTGCAGGATGGCTCCAGAAGTAGTGATGTGCGAGACCTCTAAAGACAGGCCTTACGATTACAAGGCTGATATTTGGTCTCTTGGCATTACTTTAATAGAAATGGCTCAAATAGAGCCACCTCATCATGAATTAAATCCAATGCGAGTGCTTCTGAAAATAGCAAAATCTGATCCGCCTACATTAGCACAGCCTTCAAAATGGTTAGTATTTTGTTTACAACTTTCCCACCCCAATTTGTAGATTTTGAGTATGAGGCATGCCAATTCATATTATTTACTAAACTTACGTTCATGGGCATAGACCTGTTGAACTTTACAGGACTAGCTTTATGCATAAAGTCAGTTACATATTCTATATATGCTTGTTTGTACATGTATACATACATACATATGTCTCCTTATCCAATTGGGACTATGGTCTTTTTGTCATAGTTCTGTATAGAAGCTTTTATACTGAAATATTTTGCAGATTTTGCATTAAAATGTATGCAAAATAGCTTTTTACAAATGCATTAAAAGATCTGAAGACCATTTGAAAATCGGGTGAAAGGAGACTTAAGTGTTTTTATACTAAGAAAACATTTTAAAAAGCCATAATCTATTTTGTCATTTTAATATCTTTATGTGATTCAGTTAGTGATACAGCAGATGTGGTGTATTAAAAATCAAGAGTCAAAAGTAAGCTCTTCTATTAATGGACAAACATTTTAAAGATTGTATTTGTGCCACATTGGTCTTTGCATTCCTGTACTACCTTTGTGTTCTCCTAAATCGATAGAAGGACCTGGAGTTGCAGTGTAGATGCATGTGAAAGCAAAAGAATATTTCGCTATACCCTAGTTTGATGTCAAGACAAAAGAAGAACCACTACCTGTTTGCTTTTTGTGTAGGTCATCAGATTTTAAAGATTTTCTGAAGAAATGTTTGGAAAAGAATGTAGATGCAAGGTGGAGCGCAACTCAACTTCTACAGGTAGGAAGAGTTAATTGTTCAGAACTATTGTTTCAAGGCAAGCATATTTTTATTTTTTAAAAGCAGAGCAGAATTATAGTAACTATTTAAACAACTTCAAATTAAGTGTTCATACGCAATCTGTTTTTAACATTGTTGCATTGATCCTTATTTGGTAAAATCTGATTAAATCATAACCAAGAGCAGAGCAAATTATTTGTTTACATATTTTGATGTAATATAACATTACTTTGCGTAAGTATGTATACTTTGATACTTACAATGGATGAAGGAGATATAAGTAGTCAATTGCTGACAGGTATTTTAAAAGCTTTAGTGCTCAGCCTTCCTCTGTAATGCTGTCACTGCAGAATAGCTAAACAGGACTCGATGTGACTAGGTACATTTGATTCTGTTTAACGTCAGCACGCATTTACTTTATCCAGAATACATCCGGCATATGTTGAATAGATTTAAGCAGCAGGGCCAAGCAGAGAAAGAAGATTGAGACAGTAGAAGAACAGGTAGCTGTTTCCTCTTAAAGAAAAATGTAGAATTCTATGTTCTTGTTAGGAAAAATTGTTCTAAAGACAAAGCAGATTTTTTTCTGAAAAGAATATTTCTACATAAAGCTTATCAGAAAATAATTTAACTGTGGAACTGAAAAGAAATGAAACTTGTTTCCAGGAAAAATAACTTTAAAAAAAATCTTTCTACTTCTATTCTTTGGATTGTGAAACAGGTCAGTATAGATGAATTATTTGTATTTTTAGCAAGTTTGTTAGACTACTTACACAGTATATTTGAATACAAATGTTTCGATTTTAAAACTTCTGCAGAATAAAAACATTACAACAGTTATGATTAATGTTAACTGTAAATCTTCAAGTTTGAGAAAACCAAAGTAACATTTCTCTGAAGTTATATTTCCTTCAAGTTACAATTTTCCTATTGTGTACAATGAAGTCAACACTTAATATTGTGCTTATATTTTATTTTCACAAGCATCCATTTGTTACTGTTACTTCCAATAAACCAATAAGAGAATTGATTGCAGAAGCTAAGGCTGAAGTTACAGAAGAAGTTGAAGACGGTAAAGATGAGGATGAAGAAGAAGAAACAGAAAATTCCCTGGTCAGTTTAAAATTTACTTTTTAAAATATGCAACTAGTTTCAATCACCATTTTCCTATGGAGAACTCAGTTTCTGATGTACTACCCAACTTTTTCATCAAGTCTTCTAAGAATAACAACATAAACATACTCTAACCTTATTACAGAATAAGTAGTCAGCATTGTCAAAATTAGCATGTTCTTAAACTCCTTAAGAACTAATAGTAAAGAATATTATCTTCATTTATTTTTACATGTTTATGTAGTGTAGAATTTTAAAAATCCAGATACTGATTTTTATATAAATGGTTTTAAGTCAAAATGACTAGATGAACAAGTAAACATATATTTGTATTCTGTAAGATGTTTAAAACTTTAAGGAAGGTATGTGACCATTATGCTATAAACTAAGTTTGTGATTTTACAGCATGGCTATCAAAGAAAAAAACCCAAACACCCCATATTTTACCACGACAGGATTGCATTTATGAGTGTATTTCTAAAGATGCTTAGGAGTCTTACAACACAAATGCAGTTCATCAAAGGGCTGTGAAGTTCAATGATATGGTAGTAGGTTGCAGAGTATACAGGTAGTGTGCTTTCTGACTTAACTGGCTCAAGCACTGTAAACATGCATGGTGACCAGTACCACCAGTCGCTGCCATTACCAGCAATGGTAAAGAAGCCAAATGCACGTGCACAAGAAGCACTTCTCCATTTCCTCTTCGCCCCTCACCACGCTAGTCACGTCCCGTGGCCTTCATACCACTTTCCCTGTCCACCCCAGCAGATCTCCAAGTGTGCATTCCCACTGACTTCTTCCAGGACTTATTCTCTATCTCCTAAGGCATCACCTGCCACCTCCCTCTGCTGATTAGCTACTAAGCCATCAATCCCTGGGAGGATTGGAGTGAAGTCCACACTGTGACTCAATTTTAAGTCTGGACACAAGCAGCAGTTCAAGAAACTGTGAGGTAGATGCATTTACATTATTTACTTGTGGCAGTTTTATGAACTGCTTGGAGATCAACACTAAGCTGCTACAACAACTACCTGAAGAAATCTTTTAAATCCACTTTTGACTTTAAAGGAATTGTTTTTGGTATGCTTAGGAAAACCTTAAGGTAGGAAATGCGCGATCAAACCCATGCTTGTTACAATAGCTAACCTAGTATATTCCCAATGGCAAATCAGTTGCCTGATCTGCAAATTACAGGGTTCTAACAGTAAATATAGACAGAGAGATCTCGCAATCACTTTGAAGAGTGAAAGGGCAATTATGGTTAAAATGATATTTTATTAGTATATTCTTCTTTGTATGGCTTTATGTAATCTGATAACATTCATTCATATTCTAGCAGCAGCAATTTCTACAGTTACATAACTGTTTCTATTCCAGTTTCGTATTGCCACTTAATCAGATCTGCTGGAGGTTTTCACCATTTTAATGGAGTTTCACAGTGATTAAAAAAACAGACCAAAGAATTTTCAGACATTTTTAACAAAGAACGCAAGGAAAGATACTTTTTTTGTTGAAGCAGAAGGAGGTCTTAATGTTGCATTTTATCAGTGCTGCTAACTAAAGCTACACAGCTTCTTCCTAGCCAAACTGGCACAAACATGTGTCTTTCAACCAGGGAACTGAACTAATAAAAAAAAAAAAAAAAGCAACTTTACTGGAAAAAGACTCTTGAAGATTCTGTTAAGCATGAGGCAGAGGGCTGACCATGATCCCTTTCCTTCAATCACAGTATATTTTGTTAAATTATGAGATGAAAGAGAGTTCCTGTGAAACTGTTCCGTTCAGAGCCTGTCTGCAGTTCATGCACTTGTTCTGTGGTAATACCGAGTGAAGTACTCCGAGATTATCAGATTCATGTAACTCTGCCTGTAAATACAATATTAATCTCTGTTCAGGTATTCTTCAATAGAACTGTGCTTTAATTAAGTAGAAAATGATTAAATATTTTTCTTCCTTTAATTTTTTTAGCAGTTACCCGCAGAGAAGCGTGCATCCTCTGACCTTAGTATTGCCAGCTCTGAAGAGGATAAACTTTCACAGAATGCCTCTGTTCTGGAATCTCTTTCTGAGAAAACAGAAAGTAATGCAATTGAGGACAAAGCCAGCACTATGTTTCCAGATGACAAAACAACTGGAGATGAATCTGAGGACATTAAATTTAGGAAAACAGCTGATAACATATGCAATACTACTGTTGGTGATGTGAAAGTGCAGAATGGTTCTGTGCCAACTGGTGAAGATGAGCAAGGCAAAATAGCGCCAGCTGAAGAGAATACAGAAAGCCTGGAAAAAACACATGAAGATACAGAACCCCAGAAAGGAGGGAAAGAACTTGATGTGGTAACAAAATCAGAAATAAAGGATGAACCCAACCTAAAAACAGAGAAAGAAAATGACATGGGAAATGAACAGACAGAAGATAATAAACTGAAAATAGTACCTACAACTGAAAATAGTGTACAAACCAAAGAAACCATTTCTAAGGAAACTGGTGAAAAAGAAGAGAAGAGAACAGATCTCTCAGAAAGTAAGGAAGAAAAGGTCCCTGCAGAAAATACTATAGAGCAAAAGGAAGATAAAGATGACGCTCAGAAAGATGCAATAATAGACACTACTACAGAAACTCTACCTAATGCTGCAGATAAAGTGGCTGTTGAAGAAAAGGAACTAATAAAGCACGGAATTGACAACATTAAGGAGATAGGTGGTATTGCTGAAACACAGATCAGTGATGGGGATGAAATACCTGAGACAGAGGATAAGCCAGTGGAAAGTCAGGCTAAGCAGGTCCATGAGATAATCAGCTCTGAAGAAACTCTATCGGAAAGCCAAGATAAAGCGATCAAAGTAGACAAGAAACTGGCAGAAAGTGAAAATGAGGATATTAGTGATATAAGCAGCATGGAGGAAACAGAGATCAAAGACTCTGGAAAAGACAACATAGACCAGAAGGCAATACAGAGCAAGCCTGAGGATATTTCTAATAAAGCGGTGGATAAACTGACTGATATGGACCAAAATTCAGAAGAGCGCAGACCTGAGAATATCCAGGAAAACAGTACTCGGATAGATAAAGAACATTCAGATGTTACTTCTGATGAAATAATGAAGAATAAGCTTCAAGATATTGTCAATGAACAAGCTGATGACTCTGAAGTCACTCCAGTCCCCAGTATTAGTATTAGCACTGAAGAAAATGAGGAGAAAGTCAAAACAGATAATCAAGACAATAATGAAACTTTACAGCAGCTAGAATCGGAGAATTTGAAAGAAAATGATACAGATTCAGGCACTGGTTCTACGGCTGATAACAGCAGCATTGATTTGAACTTGTCAATTTCCAGTTTCCTTAGTAAAAACAAAGAGACAGGATCAATATCTTTACAGGTAAGTATAAGCAATCATATATTTTTATATAAAATCCTATGTGAGCATGACCCTTAAATTATCTCCAAGTTTGACCTTTGCAACAAAGAAAATTGAGTGAGAAACTAGTATGACAGTGTGGAATATAAAACTTTGTAGAAACCGAAGTATTCTAAATTGCGTGCTTTAACAATATCTGGATTTTGTGCAGTTATGCAGCAAAGCTAGAACCTACGGAGCTGCTAATTATTTTCTTATTGCATAATTGTATTTTTAAAATGTAGACTAGCATATGACAGGAAGTCTGACAATATTAAAGGTGAAGATTTGTGAATGGTTGTAGTTCAAAGCTGATATTCAAGAAGTTCAATGCCTTACTCTGCACAGAATTCCTGTTTTCACAGGATAAATCTCTTACAACATCTGATCTATTGAATTCCTGTCACTTCCATCTTCTGTCTCTGTTTATATTTAGAAGATCTAAGGCAGATAGTCTCTCTGGTTGGTTTGTTTCGAACACTGTACTCCTATGGTTGTACTATATCAATGCAATTATGCCAGTATGAATGAGCTTATTCAGAGGAAGCACATTCCAGATTATGAACTTTATTTATATCTTTATACTAATATGATTATAGCCATACTAGGATAGTAACTGTGTAACCATGGGTTTGAAGAAAACAAAACAAACCTAAAAAACAACAACAAAAAAAACCCCAAACAAAAATGATACCTTGGCATAGCTGTGCTAAGCATGACTCCAAGGTGTTTGCAGTAGCCCTAACACAATGGAGACGCAGTTTCAGCTGGGGTCTCTTTTCTCTTGTAATGTAACAATAGCAGCTCTGAGAAGTGAGATTTCTCCAGTTCTGTCAGCAAGGTCATCACATGATTTCTGACTAATATATATGAATTAAAAAAAATAACCCTTGCTTGTTTAACTTATTTCAAAAGCAGAAGTAGTGAGTAAATTGCTATTCTGTTTCAGTACTATTTTTCAGAATTAAATATCTTTTTTGGTGACTGGGAAAATTATGGTCAAAAGCAAACAGTAATTGCAACTGTCTTCAGTTCTTGAAAATAAAACTGTATCGGTTCTGTTCAGGGTTTACGTAGATTCCACTCCACCCCCCACCCCCCCCGGCAATTTAGATGATCAATAATTACAGGTTTCCTTTGCTGACTAGAGAAAGTTTCAGTACATTAGAATTTTTCAAGTTCTCAATTGATCAGTGAGGTACCTGACAAGTGAGAAGAACTCCTGTTTACTATACGGTAGGCCTTCACAGAAATATTTGAAATAATTGAATATTAAGAAAAAAGAGGAACAAAGGATATAACTTAAGTACAGAATAACTTAACAATGTTTTATTCAGGAAACTAGAAGACAGAAGAAAACTTTAAAGAAAACTCGGAAGTTTGTTGTTGATGGAGTAGAAGTGAGTGTAACCACGTCAAAAATAGTTACTGAAAATGACTCGAAGAGTGAAGAAATGCGATTTCTACGGTAAGTGTTTTTAAAAGTAAAATTTACAAGAGGTTAGCAGCTAATTTTTTCCTCTCTGAATAAAAGAAGGGGGCTAATGATTTTTTCTGTAATACTTGGGTATTAATTTCAATTATTTTGTTAGTAGAAAGGAATGTAAAGTGTTTAAGAGAATAAATTCAAAACCAGCTTTGCTGGACCTAAGTTTTAGATGCTTTTTTCATCTTTTGTAATTTTCCACTACTTTTGTTTTCCCATCAATATTAAGTGTTCTTTTTCATTATTAGACGTCAAGAGCTAAGAGAGCTAAGACTTCTTCAGAAAGAGGAGCAGAGAGCCCAACAGCAACTCAGTAATAAGCTTTTGCAACAGCGAGAACAGATGTACAGACGTTTTGAACAGGAAATGACAGTGAGTTTCTGGACTTTGGTGCTCTTAAAATATGACATCTTGATGGAGTAGGCAGAATACTACTAGCAGCAATCAGGTGTTTCCTTTTATGATGGCTATAGCTTAGTTTTCATTCTTGTTAATAAATGGCAATATTTTCCATTGTGGGGTGCCTAGCTTGTATGCTAGAACTTGCCTGCCAGAACAGTTCATCACGGCCATCTTCTGCTGTGGTACAGCACTTCACTGAGCATAATTTAGTTTTCTAAAAAAAGATGCCAATTTATTTTTACAGAGTAAAAAGCGACAGTACGATCAAGAAATAGAAAATCTAGAAAAACAGCAGAAACAGACAATAGAGCGCTTGGAACAGGAACACACAAATCGTTTACGAGATGAAGCAAAACGGATCAAAGCAGAACAGGAGAAGGAATTGTCCAAATTCCAGAACATGCTGAAGAACAAAAAAAAGGAGGTAAGAGACAATGATGATAATATAGGAAATAAGGAGTATGGGCATAACAAACAGTTGAGATTAGGCCTCCCCAAAGCCTTGTCAACCTCATGTGCTGTACTGAGTTGTGGAAGGGTTACTAGCAGTCAGTATTATTTCTTTTGTTTTGCTGCCTAAAGTGAAATACAAACAGCTAACAGGAAGATTTAGGTATTGACTTAATCTAGAAAACATCACCAAGTTAGAAGACTTTGTTTCACAGAATCTTTAATAAAGTACTTTGTCTCAAATATTAAATCAAGAATAAGTATTTTCTTAATGATTGTGAAAAATATTTGAGCTTTCTACTTAAAACAAATCCAGCTATAGCTACCTGGTAAATACTTATCAAATTAGACTTTCGAAGAAAAGAGCATGGTCTTGATCACTACTGAGAACCACTTAAATTCCAGAGATTTTTTAATTGTTGTTAAGAGTAATTTGTTAGATTTTTATTGAATGTGTGCTGTTGTTGTTTAGAATTTCTTTACATGAAGTGAGCAGTTATATGGATTTAGGTTTTTAACTCAAAAAAGAAAGTCAGGAGAGAAAAGTCTGGATAACCTAAAATCTTTTACAGTTAATTTCATACATGTCATACAGTTAAGGCAAAATGAATGACTTTTGACACTTGACACCTTATGCTATTAATTTGTTTGTATTAGAGTAAGAGAAGGTGATGTGTTTCCTTATGGATTTTGCATATTAAAAGCTGTTTTATTTCATTTTCAGATCAGTTGTGTAGTGCTCGTTTGTATATAAATGGCTCTAGCGTTTGCTCTAATAGTTACTAGACTCACAGACTTCCCTTTAGAAATCTGTACTGTCCATGCTTTTGCATAGAATGATCCTGTAGTACAAAAGTGCATTAAAAAATATAGGTTGTATTCAGTTTGAATCATATGCTCATATGTAAATAACAATTTTTCTTCTTTTGCGGTACCTCTTGCATTTTTGAGTCTCTCTCTGTTTACTGGTGATTGGGTCCTACATGGGAAAGCGGGAAGAATTTTATGTATTGCTCTGAGCTAAAAGCAGTTCTTTCATGGAAACAGGAATAGCATGTGGTGATTTGGACTCTGTTTTCTGATGATGCTTCCACTATTAAACAAACAAGCATTTGGTTTTGGGTGCATAGTTTTGTATTTAAAGCTTAAGAAGGTGATTTACAGTTTGAAGGAAAATGCAGCTAGTGCTCTAAAACTACCCATGCTATATTGGAGTGTGCAATGTTACATTGTTGTAATTTTTAAAAATAAATAAAATGCATCAGCATATTAACAGATTAATAGTCAGTTGATTTAGCCAAGTTATATTTAGAATCTTTCTACTAATCTAGGCTAATTCACCTTGGACTGAAACACGTTCCATTCCAGCATATGTGTCGTGAAAAGTTTCTTGAAAACATGCTTAGTTATTTGTGAGTTTTTCTTTTAAATTCTTCAGGACCAAACACAACCAATTAATATTTTATTTGCTTGTATGATTATTTTAAAGACATAATCTGTGTAGATGTCATTTATGGTTGGAGACACTAATAATGGCATCTTACAAATTCATGTTTGAGACAGTGTCAGAAATAGCTGGTTTTCAGTGGAATTTATTTTAAACTTCCAACCATTTGTCACAGCTTTACCGTGAAGTAGACATACTCTGTAGTCCTTTTGCCATAGTGTTTCAAGAAAATACCACTTTTGCAGGTGGTCCTTTTCTTAACTATTGACTATTCTAGCTGCTGCATGAAAACGCAAGCAAGCAACTGCCATTTCTGAGAGCACTGGGCAGCATTTGCATGCAAAAAGAGGCTGGCATATACCTCCTCTCTGCACTGCGCTGGCATACATAAAGCATGTATTGTTCCTTCTCTTCTCATTAAGCTCTTTTCACTAAGCTAACATCCGTGCCACTGAAGTAATGCATGCTTCCCAGTACTTTTCTAGTGCTTGACCTGCATGTCCTATGTTCACAGTAATGCTTGCTGTGGAGAAAAAGTGTTCTTTTCGCCACCTTCTGCATGCTTATATACACTGTAGGTTTTATGTGAAGTGGAGAAAGCACCCAAAGAGCTGAGAAAAGAGCTCATGAAACGCAAGAAAGAGGAGCTTGCACAAAGCCAGCATGCTCAGGTAACAACGGCCCCTTCAAGCTACTAAAATATAAAAGGCGGCAGTATTCACACAGCTTGATGATTTCACTTCTTGTTGTTGTTGAGTGAATATGGAACCTAACTCAAACTAACCCTACATACTGCTCTCTTTCTTCAAGTACTCCCATATCACATCCCATAGAGTATACTGTGTAGAAACGTAGGAGCACAGATTTCCAGATTTGTGCTGTTAAGCGTAATATTTTCTATGCTGTACTGAAAAAGAATGGTATTTTTCTACGGCAAGTTTATTTACAGTGCTTTTATGAGTGGTAAGTACCCCATAGGTCCATCAAATTATAAAGGTTACAGTTAGAAGTAAGTTTTGAGCAACATAAACACAGGGGAGGAAAATGTATGTGATATGTAAGCATGAGGCATTTTGTTCATAGAAGCGGAACAGAATAGGTAAAATGAAGTTATTTGAATGTCAAAGTGTAGGTGTATGGAAACTTTACAAGACATCATCTATAATTTCATGCCTTCAGACTTGCTGCTTTTATATGACCCAGCTAGAAAGTGGGCTAGTATTTTAGAAAATACTGGCTTTGTGATGGCCACAGCTTGCACAGAGTGAGTTTGCACCACAACAGAGCACGTTTGGATTGAGTAACTTAAAGATTAAATGTTTATGTGAGTGGTCTGGAAAATAATAGCAACTTTATTCAATTATGTGTTTAATTCAAAAGGGGATTTTCCAGGATAGATAGAATGTGATTGAGTTGCAGCGCTCTCCCCATACCAAGGATATGTGTCTCTGAACTTTTTAAGGAAACAATTAAAAACCTAATTTTTCATAGTGTTTGTAATGAGTTAGGTTTTTTTTCTTTTGCTGGTTTCAATATGTTGAAGTGAGAGGGGTGAAAGAGACAATTTTAAAGGTGAAATATCCTTGGAATGATAAATACAAGACAAGGTGCAGATGTTTAGTTTTAGAATATCTAGAACTTCTGTCAGTGACGACTTCTGTGTGATTAGCCTTGACATTTTAAATGTATATTACTAACATACAGCAGATCTCATTTCTTCTTTTTTTTAAGAACAGAAATATATTTCATTATATTATGACATAGGAAGTACATTGTGTCCCACAGGGCGTTGCTCAGGTTATGATTCAGTCTTTTCAGTTGTCTTCATGTACACTTTTCAACGCACAAATGCAGGATGTAAGTCTTAAAATGTAAAACAACAAAAGTTTTATTTTCGTAATTTTCCAGATGTGTGTTTTCTCTTCTGCTCATGTGCTGATCAATGTCACTGCTGTCTCCAAACTGGTTAGCACAAATGTATGTACTTATGCAGTATTCGTAGTAAAAAGATCAAAATTACAGTAGTTATTAACTTTGGGCAAGACACTGAAGTTTCGTGCAAATGCAATATAATACTGTTCTCTGGTGTTTATTATTTGTTCAGCACATGTGAGAAACAATGTGTGACTTCTATGCTGTGTGTGCAGTGAAACCATGTATTTTAAAGATACCTGAGTTTATTTTAAGATACTTATTGGGCAAAACCAAGTGGTAACTTTAAAAAAGGTGGACTGTCTTGTACTGTCTGCCTTTTAACCATCCAATATGTTCTTTTGTAAAGTGCGTGACCTTTATTATATGTGATACTTGAGTAGACGTGGGAAGTGGAAAGGCCAGAGTGTTTTCTGAGTTTCCCTGGTTTATCTTATAGTGCTAGCAATTATAAAACTTCTTAAGATTTACCATGTAGAGAGAGCAGCAATAATATTTAAATGATTGAGTAAAGCTCAAGCATAATTGCTTTTTGACCATGACTACACTAGAACACAGCTTTCCCCCCACTCCCTCCAAATGAAAAAATTCCTGGCAAATAAAACACCATGTTAATTATGTGTCTGCACCCTCAGAATAATAAACTTGTAGTTTTCTTATCCTTTAAATCTAGAAAGGGAAACAGAATGGTGTTTTTTATCAGTCCATGTATTTGATTAGGTATGTCTGACTTAATTTACAGACATGGCCTTCCAGTTCTTTTTGTACCTACAGGTCTGTCACTGTCGGAACTTTGCACCAACTTACTCCACCTCTGGTTTTCTGTTACCTGTCCAAGTGTAACTCTACTGTCCACTGGGAGAGATGAAAGCCTCATCTATTAATAACTTTCTGTGAAGATGAAAACCAGGATTCTCCTGGTCATAATAAAAAGTACTTTTAATGAACATTTAATTCCATATGTTGCTGATGAATATCTTAGCAAGTAGCATAGGTTCAGTAAAAAAAATAAAAATACATAGCTCAGGAGACCCTTCCACTGATCATCTGTAGCCCAGTACTGTTCTCCTGCATCATCCCATCTCCCTTCCGATAGACCATCTTTAACGTTGCTTTGTTATATATAACAGCAAATGCTTCAGCTGCCCACCTTGCCCCTGACAGGACACTGCCATCATCCTTTCTTTTGACCTTTACATCATGGTAGAAACGTCTGCTTTAATTTCTTGTTCTTTAAGAGTGTGTGTGCATGCTTGCATGCTTGTAGATGCTTTTTTTTTTTTTTTTTTTGATAGTTGCAAAGAAGAAAGGCAACAGTATGGTCTTGGGGCATGGGAGGGGGATTCTTACTACTGCCTGCTTTTCATGATGTTGTGCAACAGAGTGATACACCCTGGATAATGGAAAGATGCAGGTGATATGGGGACTGCATCAGGCAGATGGCAAATCGCTTTGCGAGGAGTCAGCTCAGCTCTGGGGTGACAAGCTTGTTAAGTTCTGCAGAATGCAGTTCCTGTAAAAGCCATTGGGTGTCTTCATAGCAGAGTCTTGCAGAACTCCCAAACTCAGTATCTGCGTTCATGACAAGATAAACCACTCGAGATTGAGAGACAAATCTGAAATCCAACTGTATAAATAAATAGGCTTCAACTAATCATCCAAAGCAAAATAACCATGCATACTTTTATTTTCTTACACCCATGAATAATTAACCCTTGATATGATGAGATCAACTTCATATTGAGTACTTGTCTTTGCTAGCTTTGAACCTGTGGCTTGTTTTGAGGAGAGACAAGACATGGAACGAATTGCAGATTGCTGGCTAGTTTGTTGCCTTTGGTCTTATTTCTGAAGGTGTTATTTAAACATTAAATATACTCTTACCTACTTTCTATGTAAAAAATACAAGAGATGCATAATTTTATAGCTGAGGCATGTTAGCTCAAATTTTCATAGATATATTTGTTTTGTTATATAGCTAATGCTGAGAGAACTGGAAGTTTCATTAAAATGTAACATGGTTAGAACACAATTTAATTTACTTCTGTGGGTTTTTATCAGGAGCAGGAATTTGTGCAGAAGCAGCAACAAGAACTGGATGCATCTCTGAAGAAAATTATTCAGCAGCAGAAGACAGAACTAGCCACTATTGAACGAGATTGCCTCAACAACAAACAGCAGCTCATGAGAGGTATCTAGCAGCAGACTCTCTTTAAAAACAGACATTTATGTTGTATTTTAGTAAAACAATAGTCTGTCGTAAATTTATGAAATCAAAGACCTTCATGACTAATCTAGAACTGTAATAAAAACATCTGCTATGGAATAACATTGTTCTTTAAAACGCACTTGTAGGCCACATCTAAACATACACTAGCAGGTAGATTAGAAAGTATTGTATTGTACTTTCTGAACCAGCCTTCCTCTTTTTTCCAGCTCGCGAAGCTGCAATCTGGGAGCTAGAAGAGCGACATCTACAAGAGAAACACCAGCTCCTCAAACAGCAACTCAAAGATCAGTACTTCATGCAGAGACACCAGCTGCTTAAGAGGCATGAAAAAGTTAGTATTGACTTTGACACTTTCTTTCGTGTGTTATAATATCCAGGTTTTTTATCAAGTAGTACTATGATCTCTACAGGTAGCTGTTTGCTTGCACAGGCAAGACCCCCCCAGGTATTTTGAAGCTGCGTATGATCTGTTGAAATAAAAAAATCTTAATAATTTAATAACTTAGTAGTATGTTGAAGTATAAGTGATCATATTTTTCCCTTTTGATTCCTAAAAAAACCCCAAAAAACCCAACCACAACATCAACCTTTTTCTATTAAAATTACCAAATTCTGCTTATACACCAAAACCAGTTTGGGCTTGTATTTAAATAAATCTACTCATTAGTAAATCATCCTGGAATTAAATGAGGAGAGTGAACTGGATCAGCTTTTGGGCAAGTAGCTGACAACTGTCTCTCTATAGCTAAATCCTATAAAAGCTCAGAGACAACACTTATTTTCCACAAGGCATTTTGTTTTTTATAGAATATACTAAACAGAATAGTTCAATTTTTGGAAATGTAAATCCAATAGAGAGATATTATAGGATCTCCTTGGTGATTGGATCATGAGCAGCCTCTACTGAAGGCTTGTTTCTGTATTGTTTGGTTTATCCCCATAATGGCTGTTGCTTTCACCAGCTTTTGCAACAAACTGACCCTTCACAACTGCAGTAGTGGAAGTTCAGTTCCACAAAAGTTTCTCCCTTTGAATAACGTAGACTTTTAAAAATGCAATTCAGGAGTTGAACAACAACTGGTAAAACTTGTATTCATATTCGTTAGAGAATTTCATCTGGGTTGGGCATGATCCAGAACTTTCTGGAATAAGTGGAAGACCCCTTCCTTCCCATTGGTATCGCTAGGGCAGGGACTGGTTTCTGCTGAAAGAAGCTTACTCAAACAGCATGCTTATTGAAGAAATGAGATGCAAATATTCTAATGTAATAGTTACTGTGTAACATTTCCATATGGTTAACATTTTAGGAAACAGAACAAATGCAGAGATATAATCAACGCCTTATCGAGGAGTTAAAGAACAAGCAAACTCAGGAAAGAGCAAGACTGCCTAAAATCCAGCGAAGTGAGGCCAAGACTCGAATGGCTATGTTTAAGAAAAGTTTGAGAATCAATTCATTAGCCTCTCCAGACCAAGATCGTGAAAAAATTAAGCAGGTAATTAATAAGAACAGTTTTAATAGTGTAAATGCTTAATGTGATGTAAATGTGAGGATGGGATAGAGTGTACTCTCAGCAAGTTCGCAGGTGGTACAAAACTGGGTTGATGCACTGGATGAGGTCAGAGGAAGTCATCCTTCCCCTCTACACTGGTGAGACTCATCTGGAGCACTGGTTCCACTCTTGGCTTCCAAATACAAGACAGACTTGGATTTAATGGAGCAATTCCTGCGAAGGACCTTGAAGATAACTGAGGGACTGGTGGGTCTTGTTATAGGAAGAGACACTTGGGATACCTGGGATGCTTCAGCCTGGAGGAGAGAAGGCTCAGGAGGATCTTACCCCTGTGTATAAGTACCCAACTGGAGGGAGTAAACAAGGTGGAGCCAGAGTCTTCTCAGTGGTGCCCAGTGACAGGATGAGAGGCAGTGGGCACAACTGAAATAGAGAAAATACAACTTAAACATAAGAAAACGCTTTTTTGGTGTGAGGATGGTCAGAGACTGGAACAGGTTGCTGAGAGAGGTTCTGGAGATACTCAGAACCCAACTGACCCTGCTTTGAGCAGGGGGGATTGATCTTCACAGGTCCCTTCCAATGTCAACTGTTCTGCGATTCCGTGAAATGTTTTTAAGAATACTTGATTTTTGTGAGCTTTTGAACTAAAACTGTAGGTATTCACTCATTCTTTAAAAGGGAATGTTGTAAAGAGGTTTAGAGGTTTGCTTTCTACTGATGCACAAAAGTTCCAAATCATGGTTTCATATGGTGAGCACTGGAAGGATGAAGAATCTGGAAAATACAGTTTCCTGTAGCTGTATAACACCAACCTTAACTGACACTTGTAACAGCACTGCTGTGTCACTTATCAGGGGGAGATAATTTCAGAGTCTGGAAATGAGATGTACTGTCTTTTAAGGAAAACTTAGAGTGCAGACAGAAAAATGGAATGATAGACAAAACTGTGAGGGCATTCCTTTTGTAAGAATTTTAAAGAAAGAATAAAGCAAATACAGTTATCGTTTAAATCTTTTTAAACCATTCTTTTCAGTTATGCTGTATATATTCATTCTGTTACATCCATTTTTTTGACTTATGTAAACTGTTGTATCTAGAGGCGCAATACAAACCATCTTTTTTAATTTTAGTTTGCTATTCAAGAAGAAAAGAGACAGAAGAATGAGAGACTGGCTCAGCATCAGAAACATGAAAACCAAATGCGAGACCTTCAGTTGCAGTGTGAAGCAAACATCAGAGAACTGCATCAGTTACAGGTTAAAAATAGATGATATTAAATGAATATTCAGTGGGAAGCTCAGGTTAATAACAGATGCAGGCAAAGCAGAAACATCTTTTCCTTCATTTTTACTGATTGGTGTAGGATTTTTTCAACTTGGCTTTCAAGGGCCTGCAGCATACTGCTTAACCAGATTCATGTAGTTACATCATTTAATGAAAAATAATTTTAAATGCAAGAGGAGCATGAACCAGAAGCAGATGATCACTTCTAGAATATCTGTCAAGTTCCCAGTGCTATTTTCTGTAGGCAACATTTCCTTTTAACCTGATTTTGCTGAAACTTCTTTAATCAGAACAGAGGTAAGCAGCACCAGGCATTACCCACAAGACATTTGTAGCAATACATGGAATGAGGTGGTTTTTACAAAGTGCAGGCTGCCATTTGTACTTGAGCTTCTGGAAGGTACTTAGAAAGAATTTTCTTCTTGTGATAAGGAACTCTATTTTGTCTCTTTTTGTAGGCATTTTGTAAAAGTTGTTGCTGTATACCAGAGGCCAGATTTCCTTTTCCGTTAAATCGGCTTTTCCCTGTTTCAGGGATGCAAGGCAGTTTTAAAGCATTAAATGATCACCTGCTGATAACCTTTGTGTAGAGAAATCTTCCAATGACCAATGAACCTAGTTCTGCTCACTTTCTTATATCCTGTGAAATAGTCTCTGACTATGCCACTAATACGCCTAGTAAATCCCCAAGTACCGTGGGAGTCTTGTGAGAGTTTCAGCTCACAAAAAATTGAGCGGATTAGGGCTACTCTGAACTTCACCGAGAAAAATTGGCCCCTAGCTGCACTCAGGTCTAGCCAAGTGCTTGTCACTTTTGTTCCTGTGGTTTTGTACTCTGCGTCAGACCCAGCTGGGACTGGAACCCTAGAAACAAGAACATGGGGTTTAGAGATTGCCATTGCCAACTGCTCTTAAAAATCAAAGATTTGATGTAGCCAAATACTTTTTTTTTTTTCCTTACCATGCTTCAAAAGTCCTCTGAAAGCTAGGCAGATGCATATGTACCTTCCTGAGAGGAATGTGAAGCTGATGTGTGGTTTGATTATCCTTTTCCTTTTTATAGGGCAATTCTGAGCCTGCTTCTGCAAGCACATTTCTCTCCTCTCTAAGCTCTATTTGTTAGTCTCAGCTCCTTGGCACCAAGAGTTGAAATATTTCCAAAAACATCCTTTTTAATGTAATTGATTTTAATAAATTATACAAACTGTCTTTAGAAAGCAAAGCAGAAACGCTGTATGACCTTGAAAAGCATTATTAGGCAGTGAAACACAGTTTTGAGTAACACCGTCAGCTGCTGCCTTAATGATACTCAACAGTATATTTGGATTTACGAGTATTTCTTATCTCAATTGGTTCTGATGGAAGGATCAGCTTTTGATAATGCAGCCTTGTAACATACTTTTATCTCGTAATTATTCACGTCACTATTTACACGGAATAAGCTAATTAAAAAGAATTAGGACAACATATGTTGCTGTACAAATGTTGAGTTGCCTAATCTGAATTAGTTTTACATAAGGATTATCTTTATCTTGTTTTAAGAATGAAAAATGCCATCTACTGGTTGAGCATGAAACTCAGAAGCTAAAAGAGCTAGATGAAGAGCACAGCCAAGAACTGAAGGAATGGAGAGAGAAATTGAGACCAAGAAAAAAGGTAAATCGGAGCAGTTTATGAATTGGAAAATAATCAAGAGTTGGATCTATCAAATACAGACAGTACAAAAAGTATTGCAGAGGAGGAGAATCAAGCTACTGTACAAAACTGCTATAGTTCACTGAATAATTAAAGATGTTAAAAAAAAAAAAGTGCAAAAGCTGAGCAAAGGGCATGTGCAACAAAAAAGGCTTGTGTCCTACCAGCCTCTTACTGTGTTCTCTCTTGCAGTGCATGTGTGCATAGTGCGTATTTGCATATAAAACTTCTTAGCTGGAGGTAAATCTGGTTTTAGGAATATATTTCAGAAACTGGTAGGTTACTACAAAAATTGAGTGCTAAATAACAGATAGAGGGTGGTGGAGGTTGTTCTTGCGTTTTATATTTTATTTTAAAATGGAAAGTACTAGATTTTCACACAGTTCAGAGAGTATCCTACAGGCAGATGATGTTCTTAGTTTGCTGTGTCTTGGTTGTCTTGCAATTTCATAATTGCTAGGTGATTTTTTTTTTTTTTTTTTTTTGGTGATGGTGTGTGAAGTTACAATGTTACATCAGACAATATGTCACCAGTATAATAGGTTTCTTGTACTTTGCCTTATAATCCTATGACAATCTGATTTTGGTTTTAGACGCTGGAAGAAGAATTTGCAAGAAAACTGCAGGAACAGGAAGTTTTCTTTAAAATGACTGGAGAATCCGAATGCCTTAACCCTTCAACACAAAGCCGGATTTCCAAATTCTATCCAATCCCCAGCCTTCACTCCACTGGGTCATAACTCTGGGAACTGCTGTAGGTTTTTTCATATTTGGAATTCTCCATCCTCATTGTCTAACCTGACTTAATCTGCAGTGTACATCAAAGGACCTAGCGCTTTTTGTTTTCAGTGGAGACAATCGGTGTCATGATCAGTTTCTTTACTTCTCTGAATGGAAGAGAAGAAAAAAAAAGTGTTGGTGTATAATGGTAATGTTATGTCCTTCAGCTGTTTCAAGAATTAAGTGGTTTTTTTATCTCAGTCTCAAAAAGTATGTTATCTATGGTTTTGACTTTAAGCCTAAAATATTAATTATACTCTTTCCAAACACAAAAAAATGGTTTCTCATGTGAACATTTAAACAGTGTAATATTAGTTCTGCTACTGTGTAAGTGTCTGATTTCTCCATGAGAGAATTCCACAACTGAAACTGCCATGAGAGGTTTAAAATTTTATAATGTTGAGCAGTGTCTTCATAGCAAGGACTGAAACTAATTACTCAGAACATGCCAATAATCAGAAAAATAAACCCTTAAGTTTAAACACGATTGGCAAAAGCAAAAGCCTTTGCAACTTCTTTAAAAAAGAAACCTCTGGCATAAATTAAACTGAGCAGACCTCCATGATGTATTTTTGTCCATTAGTTCCATAATGAAATGGGGTGCTAGTTTAATTAATACAGTGCCTGAAACACCTAGGTATGCTAGTCCTGGCAACAGGATAGTATTTTGTCATTTAAAAAAACAAAACTCCTTAGCATTGTTGTTACTGTACAAAACAGAAGATTTCTTGCTGCTACTGCCATTTTTGTTGTAAATCCTCACCCTAAAATATTTTGCACTAAAATATGTAAAGGTGAAAGAAATGCTAACTTTAAAATGCACAGTTTATTATTTTCCTTAGCTATTACATGTGGTTAGTTCTACAAATTGAAAAACTGTAGAATGTATTTTTTAGAAAGCGGTGTGCAAAATGCACGTGGTTTCTCTAACTGTACCTGGAATGGGTAGAGCCATTTTTCTGTTCTTACCAAAGCCTGTTCATTTAAACTCCATCAGAAAAGTGGAGGTGGATGGTCATATTTATAAATAACCATGGCTAAAGTCTGATTTGATTAGAAGTGTTAGATTTGATTTTTTTATTTTAGTCATTTTATTTTAGAGAAAGATTTAAGTTAAATATATAGACAAACTACTTTATGAAGCTGGGTTTTTTGCTTTTGTGTTGCCACGTACTAACATAGCCTGTTTTTATTTTTCAAGTTCATAGATGTACAATAAGTTATTTACCTGACTGATCTGCAATGGAAAAAATCTGAAATGTTTCTCATACAGCCGGTAGGGAAATACAACTGTATTAGGTCACTTTTACTGCACTCTTTTTGGTGGTTAGAGTTTGAGTCATATCAATACAGTATTATAAGCTGTACTTTGGTATGCTGGAGTTCAATTTGTAAAATAGTATTTGCTTTCTGTCATTTGAGGCCTGACTTTCTAGTCTCTTTGGGTATCAACTGTAAACATTGCATTAAATGTGCGACTGGTGACCATTACATGATGTTCATTTCATGGGAACAGTATTGATGCATGTGAATGAGCTCATAAATTAACATAGGACTTTAATCAGATGTGGTTGAAATCTTGGATGCTGAAATCCTTGGATGTTGAACTGATACCTTCTCAATGAAGACACTTAATTTACAGCACAGTAAAAAAAAAAAAAAAATTGAAAATGCATGTTTTAATTTAAATTTTGTAACTTTTTGATAGCATAATTACTTTAATAGCTAGCCTTAATTTCCGGCATTTTATTATATAAATATGTATTGTGTACTGTTGTAAATCCACATACCATATCTCTAGAATGTTATCTGTTGCTGAATGCAAAGTTCTTTAAATTGTTTATTCAGTAGGGTGAAAAATATCTTTGAAGGCCTTTTACTTTTTAAGCTCCACCATCATAAATTGACTGTTACTAAAATAACATTAAATAATCTTCATCTCTGTATTTAACAGAATTTGTTTGCAATTTCGTATGAAGTAGGCTCCATGCTTTACTCGGGGAGTAGACAGGGCAGGCAGTTTTCCCCTTCGGGATTTTCTCTACCTTCATCCACATTAAATACTCAGAGGGAAATGTTAATCTTCTCCTTACATTTTTTGGCAATTTCAGTGATAACTTGCTAATACATATTGGCATACTGTTTACTTCTGCCTAAATCTTTTAAATCTTTTATTTGAAGATCCTTTTCACACAAGCCCCTGCAATCTGATGTCATTGTACTTGTACGAGTAAGTAACTGACTTCTGTGATGAAGGGAGAGATCGAATGCAGCGATTGAAGCCTTAGCGGGTGCTTGGTCAGGTCTCCAGGTGTGGAGCACTGTTAAGCAGTTGCAGCCTTGTGAACTGTGCTGAGAATTGATATCGAGCGTGAAAATGTGTTTTTCTGGGGACTAATAGGAACTAGCATGGGTACTTACACATTTAGGCTGATAAAATTGGTTTTAAGTATTGCAGAACATGAAAGAGCTGTACAATATTATATTAATGTCAGAAGATTCAATTCAAATTAATTTAGTCTCACATAGGCCTAGAAGAGATCTCCTGAGATATAAAATCCAATCTCTCTACTATCACGTCACCTTCCTTTAATAAATGTTAGAAGCTCCACCTCCAGGGTAGTTAGGTGTATTTTCCTTAGCCAAAACGATGTACTTCCTTACTGAGTGTTTGGCAGATCTCATTTTCCCCACATGCCTTTCAAAAGATGACCACAAATCAGTATTTGCTCACCTCTGTGTTTTACTACATCGTAAATACAGTCCACAGGAAAATGAACAAAGGCAATAAAATGCATGAATCGCGGTGCAATACATTGGTTGTCCTCTTGTATTACAACTGATTCTCACAAAAAACCTGCCTGCAGGCCCACAGCCTCCGACCGATTCAGACCTCGCAACTTGTTCTTCCTGAGCTCTGAAAGCAGATTTCAGCACCTGCTGAGTCAGCTTTCTTGGCACAGGGCCCTTGAAATACAGGAGCCAGTGGCTCTACTGGCATCCTAACAGTTACTGGAGCTCAGCTATTTGCAGGATCTTGTAGTCCTCTGCTAATGCAATGCTGCCGGTAGCCCAGGGAGATCTTTGGCTAACCAGACCTCAGGTGGTCTTGCTGCCCCTGTTCTTAAGAGGTTCTGCATCTTGAATAAATTCTGTATCTCGCCTGCACGGCGCTGTCTAAGGAGAGGTTACCAGCCAGGGAGGAAACAGGCTGTGTCCAGCCCTTGGCCTCCTGAAGTCCCAGGGGAGCTTCGCTGTTTACTTTGGTGAAGTGGAAATACTCCAGGATTTGTTCCTCTCCGATTCCCATAATACAAATTTGTTTCTTTTTCCAAGTACTCTGCTGTCTCTGCTGAATACTTGAGAAGCATGTACAGCATGAAAAGATACAATATTGAGGTTGTTATTCTTATGATTGATTAGATAGCTCCTGATTTATTAACACCTTTTATAGGAAAACCTTTGATTGAATTGACACCTGAATTCAAATTCAGAGGGGGCAGTACCGTGCTGTCCTGACCAGTGGAATTCACTCAAAGTGATTTTTCACATCACTTTTAAAATACTGATATTCATTTTGAGCTGCATCCTTTTTTTCAAACAATATTTTAAGCTAATATCCTTTTAAAATTACATTCACGGGTAGTCAATATCTAATCAATCACGTGGTTAAAAAAATTCTTCTGTCCCAGAGGCTTGTCTCTATTATAACTCCATGCTACTGAAATTTTTTTCTTAATAAATACGAAACTTAGCACCTTAACTAAGACAGAGCCAAGCAAAGCAGTAACGTAATTACTTTCATCAAACCACAATGTCCTTATGACGGCAGTATCATGTAGGAAGTTTAAGCTGATTCTCCACCTGAAACAGTATGTGTCTTGCAAGTATTTCAAGGATACTTTGGTATAGGAAAGGTTTGAATAAGGTTTTTTAAATTCAGGCACTTAATCGGGCTACCTGAAAAGTGGATTTATCTGAGCTGCTGTATAGCTGCAGCTCCTATGAGCTCAGAAATGCTCATCTTCGCTGAACACCAGGGAACAGACTAAAATGTGCATATAAGCTCACTGCTAGTTGCTTCTGCTGAGCTACTGCTTTTTGGTTGATCTGCCATGGGGAAGTGGGACAAGTTTTTGAGGACAGTGACTACTGGTCATTGGAGGGAAAGGCAGGGAAGAGTGTTTGGGATGGTCACTATGTAGATAACTTTCTGCTTTTTATGTTGGTATTTACAATCTGGTCATTTTACTTCAAAATCTGTACTTCTGGATCTCAGAAACTTTCTTGCATTGATGTGTCCATACACATTTCCTATTCCCAGACTTCTGCCATCTTCACAGCAGATACGAAACAAGGTCAGAGAGAATTAACCTTCCTCGTTCACAGGCAAGCCAAGGCCTGGATGCCCTGTTGTTTCTCAGTCTTACAAAAGATAAGAACAGATAAAGGGAAGGAGAAAACAAAAGAAAGTTTACAGTGTTTCTCTATGTTGCTTGCAGAGCTTTTAGTTGTTCTCCATCGCTTTTCTCTTGTCTCAATCTTCATTCTTCATTTCTGTAGCTACTTCTTTGCTTCTGGCATTAGGGCAGTCAGTGGAGCCAGAGAAAGAAGACAACCTCTTAAATAAGAACATGCTCAAAACCAACTCATGGATAAAAGCTCACGTGCTTCCACTACACTGAAAGGAGAAGGGAGTGGCTGAGCCCAAAGATGCTTTAATTTACCAAAATTTCTTCTGCAATTACCAAGCTAGGTGGTAAAGCCTCTTTCTTACTGATTATCAATGCTAAAATAGTGGAAAGAACAGAAACTAGAAAGGGACATTGAGTGAAATCTGTAATGTTGAACTGTCACACCCCTGTTCTCTGTAAGAAAGCCAAGCAGAGTGGTCTTCTGTGGTAAAGCATACACATCTGAGGCATCTCCAACCTCGTGTTGTCCCAGCAGTTTGTTGAATGTTTTGTGTTAACTGCAAACCAAGTTATTTTTGCCTTACAGAAAGCAACCAAAAATCATGAGATGGATGAATAATTGGCTAAGGGTCTCTGTATATACAGCTCATGGAAGTGAACTTGCAGTAGCAACCATACAATGTGGGGGGCGGGGGGGAGTTGTCTTGTTTTTAAAAGCAATTTGATTTCACGGCTTTCTGTAGAATATTGTAATAATTCTGCTGTAAATACAATAAAATCACAGTTTGCTGAGATGGCCTCTGTTTTGCTGATGGAAAACTTGCATGAAATACAAGTGATGTTTGAGTGAATGGGACAATTTGGAATTTCTAAAATAACTGAGTGCAAAAGGTACTTAACATTGTGCGGTGTGTGGCTCCCTGACTGGAATAGCCCAGGGCAGGAGCACAGATTTAGCACAAACCTAAAAGGCCGCTGTTTTCAGTGACTGCCCTGCCCTGTCTGTGGGAATTCAACTTGGGGTTGTAGGACCTCCAGTTTCTGCCCCTCAGTCCATGGGTCCCCCCCTCGTCACAGCCACCCTTCCCACAGCTACAGGCGAAGGAGCGAGGTGCTGCTGTTTGGCAGCGGAGCCCCCTGAGCAATGGCCCAAGCACCGCAGGCTGGATTACGGAGCAAATGGGAGGTTGTAGGGCTGCGGTGCCTCAGACTGCTCTCAGCTGCCTAACCCTGCCCTGCGACACAACCTGCAAGCACAGTAGAGCAGTCCTCAGTGGTTCAGGGACAGCTTCAGACATGGAAACACAGCTGCTGTGCTTAAACATGACACCACATGCGTTTTGTTGTTGTTTTTAAGAGATAATTAAAAGGAAATGTCTCATCACGGCAGAGCCAGGTGGGGAGTATGAATCACCCAGAAGGACTCAGGCTTTATTAGCAAACACTGGAAGGTGCTGTGCGCTGAAAGCTGACCTGGGTCATACAGCCCTTTGCTCTAAACTCTCCTAAGCAATAATGTGGGAAGAACACCAAAACTTGACATCGCTAACACCAGAAATAAAAATGGACAATGGGTGTTTAAACCTGGACTGAAACCAAGCAATTCAAGCAAGTCGTCTTGCTACAAAAATGAGCCACTGACCTGCTTTGGCCAATACCTGGAACTAAAGTAGCACTTCAGGGCTTGTGTGCATGTGTACACGTGGCCCCAGGAACACCATAAAACTGATGTGGTGTCACACACGCAGTGACCAGGCACTGTGCAAGGGGCTGCCAGCTGCCCCCCCTGCACTCCTGCACTGAAACACTGGCCTCTGCCAGGCAGTACCTTGCAGCTCAGCCATCACCCAGCCACGAGGCTCCCCCTGCTCCCCAACACTAAAATGCTTAAACTCTGTGAGTACTGCCTCACTGCAAGGAAGAAGATGATGGCTGTGGCATCCTGGGACAATATGCAGAGGCTCTTGTTAATGTGACTGGAAACTGCTGGCATCTGAGAAGCGGCTTGGCATCTGCTCAGGTCACATACCAGTGGCGAGAAACGAAACAGCCACCAAAACCACAAGGTGTGTCTGCCCATGGTCACAGGGAAGCTGGTACTGACTGCCCAGTGTAACACTGATCAGACAAGGTTGGGGTGAAAAACACATTTTAATTGGGCTGTTTACATTAAAAATTATTTTTTCCAATGTTTATAAAACAGAAAAAAATACAAAAATAACAAATTACGTTTAAAAGTGCTTCGGTTTGGTCCCTGTGCATGTCACGTCTCGCTGTGCTGGTATAAACAGGCATTGCAAAGCACGTGCTGACCCGCGCTCCCTGCCAAGTACTTGCATGTGCTGTACCCTGTTGGTGTCTGAGCCCCTCCAGTAACAGTTTGTCCAAGGAGCTGGGCTCAGGAGCGGGGTTAATGCACGTGGCGCACTCGAGCATCGCAAAACTGCCGAGCTGTGAGGGCATCGCTTTCCAAAGCAAGTCACGGGCCAGGGTGATGGTGCTGACCCCAGGGGTCTGAAAGTTCTACAGTGGGGACTATCAGGCAGACACCAGCACCGCCATGCAGCTGGGTAGGGAAGGCAGACCCCAGCTATTTCTCCCCGTATCACCTGCTATGCTGCAGCAGCTGGGCATTGGCAGTGCTGGGCTCAGCGTCCCATGTGGGTCGCTGTTTGGGGTAACTCAGTGCAGCGTACCCCCTCCCAGAGACCCTCGAGCCACAGCCCCCCACTCAGTACCACCAGCACCTGCTTCAACAGGTCCTCCTGCTTAGGACCGGCACAGCAGAGCTCGTGGAGAGGAAATCCCAGTGCAGTTAGCAAGCTTAATCCCAGGGTTTCTTATGGGGCCTTTTGTCCTGTGGGCTGAATCCGATCTCTGAAAAATCATGCATTTGGTGGGGAAGGGATTGGTTTCTTTTTTTTCTTTTTGCTAGGTAGTTGGCTAGTTGTTAAAAAAAAAATAAAAAGGTTTCTACATAGCTGGGAGCAATGCAAGAAGGCTGGACTGGGTGAGACAGGAAGCCCTTGTCAGCCCAAGGACATATGCCTGGGAACTCAAGGGCGCTAAGCCGAACATCAGCAACAGGAGCAAATACCCACATTAGGACCACGCTGGACACGTAAAACAGCCATTCAAATCTCAGTGGCGACACTGAACTATCAACTCTAAGTGGTTAGCTGATTGGCAAGGACGTTTTAGCATTAAGACAGTGAAGATTCAGGCTAATTCTCTATAGGCCGCTGGGAATGCTGCCCAGTGCAGAACTGAGCTGCCTCGTTCCTTAAACCCCAACAGTTCTTCTTTTTCTTCTGCCAACATACACTTGTTCACCTGGGGACAAGCAAATCAAAAGGAAGGTTATTTGAAAAGTTCATGTGGGGTAAAAAAAGACAAAAAAGGCCCAAACCAAACAAAAAATGGGGCCATGTGGGTTTTCCAGCAGTTCACAGAGATGGGCTGGTGTCCGGGGAATCCTTCACTCCCCACCAGGCAAACCCTGCTCTCCTGGGAATGGCAGATGTTCATACCTTTCTCTCCTTTCTCTCCTTTTGGTCCCCTGTGCCCCTGGCGTCCCGGTGGGCCCATTGGTCCAGGGTCACCTGAAGGAATGAGAAGACCAAGTTTGCTCTTGAGCATGACTGGCCCATGAACAGGGACAGGCCAGGGTAAGGAAGACTGAGTTAGGATGATGGTTGGGCTGAGATCCCGAAGGTGCCACCTCCACTGTGGGGAGGATGTGACCTTGAGCCGCTCTGTGCCAGCTATCTCTGTGGACACAGAGCTGCTTCCTGGGCGCTAGAGGGCTTGAGAGGGAAAGGATGGTAAGCCTTACCTTTGGGTCCAGGATAACCCCTCTCCCCCTTTTCACCGGGTGGCCCCTGGATGGTACCATATGCTGGAGAGGGAAATGAAGGAGAGGATGAATGAGTGGGACAAACCACTTGCTAAGAGGTCTGTGCTCACTTAGAGAAGCAGAGTCACACTGGAAGGACATTTCTCTAGGTTAGATGGGATTAGACAGACTGAGAGCAAGTTTTTAAAAAATGGTTTTGGTCACAACAAAGCCCCAGGGGCAGGCTGTGATGTCATTTCACCAGCACTGCTCTGCCACTCTTTCTGGGTGTCCTGGCTGTCACCAGGGCTGCAGCTGGCCCATGGTCAGGGAGGGGAATTTGAGACCAGAGCGAGCAGCTGTCTCATGTTGCGCTACATGTGCCAGCCCAGCCATGTTAAAATGGGCCACAGGGATTGCAAGCACAGTGGCCTTCAGGGTTTGGGATGAGTTTCCTACAAGTAGTGGGAAAACCAGATGTCCTTCCTAATGACGAGACTGCACCTCCCGAGCAAGGTGGGGAAGGGGATGGAAAGACTATCTGCCTCCAGCTTTCTATCTTGACTGTGTTTTTGCAGCACACAAAGGTGAAAAGATCACTGGGTCTATGAGACGTTGGAGAGATCTCATATGTATGAACCGGAAACACCAAGTCAATATGTCACTTACTTCTAAAGAAGTCCATGAGGTCCTCAGTGACATTGCCATAGGCTGCAAAGACCCTGCTGATGCCAGGGGGACCAGGAGGGCCCGGGGGACCCGCGGGTCCCTGTGCAGTGTATGACATCAGGTCCTGGAGAATACCTCGGCCTGAGGAATTAAAGATGTCATTTGAAAGGAGCTCTGGGAGACCTGTGGCTGGATGCTGAGGCAGGAAGGTGTAAGGGAGAGCCGCAGGCAGCAGGAAGGGTGAGGGAAGTGAACAGCATGACACCAGGTACAGGGGGTTAGGAGTTGTGGGCTGGGAGAAGGAGGGTCAGGACAAGCAGGCATTCCACTCACTCTGTAGGCTCTCCGACACACGGAGTGCCAGCTCATTGTAATCCAGGGAACCAGTGAAGGAGCTGCTGTAGGATCCGCTTGAACCTGCCGATCTCCTGTGTGATTCATCCTCTGTCAGCAACCCAGCGAAAGACCCATCACTGCCCAGGGAGGTATCATAAGAGCCATCACTGCCTATTGAGGCACTGTAAGACGACATGCTGCTAACGGAGCTACCATATGAGCTGCCTGTGCCCAGTGAACCTCCATGGGATCCCTCAGCACCAAGGGATCCTCCATGCAACCGCTCGGAAGTCCGTAAACCTTGGTAAGACGAAGACATAGACCCAGCCACCAAACCACTATCTCCTTTGGGTCCTGGTGGTCCCCGTGGCCCAGGGGGGCCAGGCGGCCCTGAGATGTAGCTTCGAACTTCATCACCTGCAAAATATAAGAGGGGGGACTTCACCGGGGTACCTGGGCCCCCCAGGCTTGGCAGAGGTCCTGTGCTACCCCCTGAATGAAGACTGGAGTGTGAAATTCTGTCCCACCACTCACTGCAGTATCCCTCTTCCAGTGCCACTTCTCAGGCAGCAGGTACGTATGTCAACCTTGATCTCTACAGATGGCACGACACCCTCCTCCTTCCCATCTCTCCCACAGTTTTGGGTGCCCAATCTTGGAAACATGCCCAGTGATTTTGCAGAAGGGTGTGCTCCTCTCAGGCCAGTTTCAGCACCTCTGCCAGAACAGCCATTCTGTGACCAGTCTCCCAAAAGTGAGGGGATCCCCATATTTCTGAAAGACTGCCCTGGATGACTTGCCAGCATGAGAGCTCAGACCAGTGTTGCTTCACAGCTGGCCCAGTGCTGCCCTCCAACCCCTGCATCATCCATTGCTCTGTAGGCAGGTGTTTGTCAAAGAAAATGCTTTTCCCATGGCAAAACTCTGCAGGTGACCTTACTAGGGACTCGCTGTTCAGTACAGGCCAATTGTAACTGCCCAGCACCTGTTCCTTTTGGCTCACAACATGGACTTTTGCCTTGCAGTCAGACTGAGAGGAGACAAGCCTATGGGGTGCAGTGTAGTCCTGTGTAGACCTGGCTGTAGAGGTAAGGTGTTGCTGCAGCCCCAAGTCAGGGAAGGCTCCTACAGGGCTGCCTCAGCTGTGGCAGAGCCAGCAGCCTACACAAGGCAAATTATGGTTCGGGGTGTGTTTAGGGAGGATGGATGGCATCCCCTTACTCTTCAGGTACTGGATCAGCTCGCTCCTGAACTCGTCACTGTGGGTGATGTCAGCATAGGACAGGAGGCCGGTTCCTGAGAAGCCTGGTGGTCCTGGAGGGCCAGGAGGGCCAGGTGGGCCCTGGACTCCAGAGAGGGAGTATCCCACACCTCGAGAGAGAGGAAGAATTATTTTCCAACAGTGGGAGGACAAGGAAATCACACATGTCTGGGGATGTTGAAAGTTTAAAGGCTCCAACCCCAAATTCCACCCCTTTACAGCTGATGTTGATGAGAAATTTTTTTTTAAAGTGACCTTGTTCTCAGTGGGCAGTCATGCCCCTGGTAAACTAAATCTCAGCCTCAGTCCCCACAGCACCTACAAACAGAATCTCCTTGCCAGCTGTGAGAAACACAAATGCTTTACTTTGTAGGTAAGCAGAGACGTCCTCCAGAGAGGTGCCTGGTGATCCAGGGATCCCTGGAGGTCCTTGGGGCCCTGCAGGACCAGGGGGCCCAACAAGACCACTGAATTCAGAGTCTGTAAGACAGAAGGGAAGAAAAGGAGTCACACAAACCACCGCAACCCTGATGAACCTTCCCTGACAATACAGGTAATGCCAGCTACAGCCAAGTATAAGGTGCTTTTTTCTCCCCAGCACCTTCTGGTGCAGCCTTCCTGGTGTACCTCACTTCCCTGTGTGTAGATACCACATTGGGAAGTCAGGAGATCCCAAAGAGGGTAGAAGTCCCTATTTTTTAAATATACTTTCAAAAAGTGGCATAAGAAATTCCTTTATGCTGCAGAGTTTGGAGCAGACAAAGGGCTCCTCCATCCCCTTCCCCAAGACAGCACTGTGCTGCTACTGCTCTCCACAGGAGCACAGTGATCTGTCTGCAGCCCCTCGTAGTCTGTGCAGGTCCTGGCAGAACTCAGGAGGCCTGCAATGCTGCTAAGGCAGAGGGACCATCAGAGTCTCAAGGAAGGTTATATGTTGTGATGAGCAAAAGGGGAAATTCTGTACTAAGCCTGTAAAAAAAGATCCTGGGGGTGCATAGGGACCTATGGCAGGGGAGTAAAGAAATTGGCTTACTTCGCAGGTATGCTGTCAGGTCACTGTAAGATATACCAGGTGTCCCTGGAGGCCCAGGTGGTCCAGGGAGCCCAATGCTCATCCCAGAACCTGCAAAATCAAACAGATCCAAGAGTAGCACATTATCAAAACAGTCTGCTACAGTGTGAGCAGACAGGCTGCAGGGCTTGTTCACAGGCAACGCAGGAGGGACTCCTGCAGGGTGGAGTGTTCGCATCAGCAGATTGTGCTGGGAACCACGGCTCAAGCCTTGTCCCGGACTTGGAGTTAAAGCTTGCCCCATTAATCCAAACACAAGGACACCTACAGACAGGCAGGCATCAGGCCTCTATTCTTGGCAAAAGCTTTGCACACCTCATGAACCCCTGACATGGCAGGGGGCACCCCAGGACATGCAGCTCAGCTGTGACCCACTGGCTGATGCATGTGCTGCTCTCCCTGTGTCTGCCTATCTGCAAGCTGCTCTGGTGCAAAACTTTGCACCTTTGTGATTTGCCTTAATGAAATGTCCTTGCTAATAAAATGCAGCTGGCCTGCTTGAGCCGTTGGGGTATTGTGCTTTTAAGGAGGCTGTGCTTTTAAGGAGATAGTTGCAGGTACCAGGACTAGGCATTTCAGCACTGCTGTTGGGGATGCTCCAGTCCTCTGTCTGACAGTACTTACATGCCATATCACCCCTTTACAGATGGGAAAATGAAGCAGAAAGGTGGAATTTGTTTCAGCTAACTTTAAACTTCTAAGAGTTTGTTGCCTGAGCTGCCTCGACACAAAGAGGGCAGAGATCAACTCTTCCACAGAGAGATATATCCTGGCCACAGAGCCAGTGAGAAAAGGGTTATAAAGGCACTTGAAGGTGTCCAAGATGGCTAAAATGAAATTACGTTCCTAAGCTCAGTTTTTAGCAAAGCAAGAACTCATTAATGGAGTCTGTGGATAGTATCTTAGCTACAGGGTATCTTTGTTATCTTCCAAGTCTCTCGCAATCCCTGTGAGGATGTCTCTGTACGTAGGGATTCACACAGTCGACACTGGAAGAATTTTCACTGACAGTATGAGCTTTCTGCTCAGCTCCCAAAGGAACAGAGGAAAATGCACATTAATAAAGACCATTACTTGTCATGTAGCTAATAAACCGTCTGGTCAGCTCATCATAATCCAGTGACAGAGACATGCCATCTCCCCCTGGTCCAGGAGGTCCCGGTGGGCCCTGAGGTCCAATTAGATACTGACGAATTTCTTCTCCTGGAAATGAAAAATGCATCTTTTAAGGCTGTCCAGCTGCTGCAAAGACACAAGGTGTGAGGAGTTCCCAGCCTGTGAGCTGAGCTCCCACCACTAAGGAGACCATCAAAATCTATGGATGCAAAGATCCTTTCCCCACTCTCCTCCTTTTCTGAGTGTGAACTGCCCTGTGTATGGTGTCAGAGACATTTGTGACAGAGCGGGGAACCTCCTATAATCCAGGGTTTGAGGAGGCTGAGAATTTGGATTGCTAAAGGGACCTCCTTGTGCTCTGTTTCTTCAGGACACCCTGGACAACATCTTGGGTAAAGGGAATTAAAAGTGGCTCAGCTGGGAAAGGCCATGCTGAGTTCTGTGGCATTTCAGCAGCCATTTGTCTATTTGGAATGTGGAATCTGATTCACTGGATCACATAGGAGGAGCGTAGTGTTGGCCAGCATCATCAATACCTTCAAGCACAGCAAAATGACATCCTGGTGATTTATATATCAGTCCACAGTAACAACGTGTGTAGAAAACAATACAGAGCGGGGTATCCTCCCCACCTTAAGAACAAAGACATAGCAAGGTGGGCAAGAAGGAATGGGGGGAACCCTAAGAGAGGGGGGAGCAGGAAAACAGAAGCTCAATGTTTAGTGGGAGATTGGGGGAAATTGTGGGGAATTCCTGAAAAGGAGGGACATAGGCAGATGCCACCTAGAGAGCCAAGGAGGGGAATGGAGGCGAGAGTGGGAAACTGCAGAGTTACAACAGTGGGTATGAAAAGCAAACAGGTAAGAAAGTATAGCTTCCAGAAAGCTCGCAAACTGTCCAGTACAAGACATATAAATCTGTCTCCAAAGGACTTGGAAGGAGTCATCGCAGGTTGCTCAGCAGCACCTATGGCAGCACTTTGCCCTCCAAAGCAGCTGCTGGTAACTCCGGTTGGAGACAGGAGAGTGAAAGGGATGGCAGATCTCCAGGCTGCTGGGATGCTTTATCCCCCAACCCCCATGTTTCCCTTGAGGGTCACTTACTCTGCAGCATGTCCAGAAGTTCTTGGTACAAAATGGAGGTAGTTGATACCGAACTGGCAAGTGACTGATAGCCACCTGAAGAGCCTGTGGGAATGAAAAGGTTTTACATCAGGCAGGATGAGACAGAAGGTGAAGAGGGGTCAGGCAGGGTCAAAGGAAAGCTGAATGAATGCAGTTTATCTGGTTGAATGGTATTCCTGTGCCCCCAGCCATGAATCAGTTGCTGTCTCACACATCCTGGTGTCTCCACAGCTGTGTGGCCTGTGCTCTTCTCACTGAGATTCCAGGCTACTTTCAAAAGCTTGGGGAATTTCATCTACTTTAGGAGGGCCCCAAGCATATAAGCCAGCCCTAGAATACTTGAGACCACATATACCTAATAAAGCCACCTCTGCTTGGATCTTGGGGGCATTACAGGGTCTAACAGCTAATGTTTAGCGTAAGACTTGTTTAAACAGCAGCAATTGTTAGTTAATCTAGCCGTTAAAATGGGACAAGGCTCAGAGACCACCTCAGCTCTGTGGAGTTCTGGGCCAAGACTGCAGAAGATGAATAACTGTGTTGGGGTGCTGCTACTTAAAGACTGTTGTTTCTCCTCTGGTTCTCACCTCCTAGGTGTTGCACAAGCTCAGCCGAGAGTGTGACTCAGTACAGAGCTTACCAACATGGTGCTTACTTGTCATATAGCTCATAACACGGGTAGCCAGCTCCGCATAATCCAAGTTCATCCCATCCGCAGTGGTGATAATTCCAGGTGGGCCTGGAGGGCCTGGTGGGCCTTGGGCACCAGTCAAATAATGCCTTACGTTGTCACCTAGGTAGGAAGCCCAAGATATGCCCACATCACTAGCAGGAAGACAATGGCCGTATGCAGAATTACTGGACCCTCCTCCCCTGGCAAAAAGCAGGCCAACAGAAGGACAGTTCTGCAGAGGCCACAGTGGGCAAGGGCACTTCACAGTATTCAACAGAAATAAGGCCAGAGCAGTAGAGCTGCTTTTTCTAAAGGGAGAATGACAAGGGGCTCAGGGAGCAAAAGAGAGATCGGCATGTGTCTGATGACCCATGGCAAAATCTCATTATACTCACTCTTCAGGTAGTCAGTGACATACTGCTGAATCTCTTGAGATGAACTTCCACCTGGGCCAGGAGGACCCGGTGGCCCAGGAGGTCCTGGGGGTCCCTGAATCTGTCTGGATCCACCTAAACAAAGCATTGTAAGGAGAAGGAGTGGCATGGTTACACTAGACTAAGCGATGCTGAAGTGTGCTTGCATCGAGCCTTTCCCACAGGTCTGGAAAAAGCTTTGGGAATGGACTATGGAGGGGCTCCCTCTTTATCTCTAAACACAGTCTAAGCATGGGCTATTAGGCAGTATAATGTCTGCAATTAATTTGGCATCTTATAATTCAGCCTATGCAGCTCTGCAGGGCCGAGTCCAGAGATCTCCCTGGCTTTGTACTGGTCAGTTTGTGCACCAGAGTGCAATGCTGTGCAGAAATATAGGTGGAGATCCATAAAGCACTCAGGCTCGTTAGGCTAACCTTACTGCCCTGCTGCTCCCAAGCCCAGCCAGCCTGGGCAGTACCAGCTCAAGAACCTCCTCACTCATCTCCATTGCAAGATACAGGTGGGCCCTGTGTGACTCCTGTCACCATGTTGTCGCATGACACCTTATGCTCTTTAAGGTGTCTGTCTTCCCAGCACCCTGAGGTAGTATTCCTAGGACACAATGTGGAGAACCAGAGGGCTTGTTCACATTGAGGGGCACTTAAGTTAATCCATATGCAGTTTTTGTGAAACTGCATTAATATCCTGCATACAGAGATGCTCTTACTCAGAATGAAAGCAGCTTAATTCACATGAATCCACCTGAGGCTAGGTAAGTACTAAGTACAAAGAACAAAGGACACTTTTGTTCTGATCAGTAGTTTTTCCACTAGAGGGTTCAATGCAGCTTCCCTAATCCCTTGTGGAACATGGTTAGCCAACTTAGAATCCCTTTCTTTCATGGCCTATGAGGACAAACTCTGGCTCAAAGGATTCCCAGTAAGCTGCAAACAGAAAACTTGCAATTCTTAAATTGTCTGATTTAATGCAGGCTGTGCAAAAAGAGGTTTTGGACACAAATCCCATCAGCATTATGTTGGCACCCACATTTGTAAAACCCAAAGGAGGTTCTTCAAAGTCTCCACCAGGATGTGAGCATTTCTTGATACTATCAGAGCAATGATGGTCTGACCTCTTACCTCGAGATGCTCCTGGGATGCCAGGAGCGCCTGGGACACCTGCATCACCTGGAAACCAGAGTGAGGGAGACAGACAATTGTAATGGGTGTCACTGCATGTTGCATACTTAGTCACGTAAAACAGTTGAGCTACATGTTGTCAGAGAAGCAACTACCCAGCCCTTGTAATGACTATCTTGAATTAGCAGCTTGTTGGGGAAGAGCAGAAAGAAGAGGCCACGGCAGCTTTTCTGAGTCTTCTGTGACCTGCCCAGGTGCTTTGTACTCGGGGCAATTCTATTGCCATGGTCCTGCTCTGCCTGAAAAGGCAGGGTGGGCACAGCTGTAGTTCCCAAAGGACCTTTAGTCTCAACCACTCTTGGCTGTGTGAGGCCACCAGCAAAGAAAGAAAGAAGATTTTTAACTTCACCTTTGGGCCCAGGTGGGCCTGGCGGGCCTGGAACTCCTGGAGGTCCCTGCATGGTGACTCTGTCACCTGCCAATTGCAGAAGAAGAGTCAGAGATTCACAGGAATAAAGTGTGTGGACGAAATCCTGGCTCCACTAGAACTAAGCTAGAATCAATAGAGCAGGATTTTGCCCTCTGGCTTCAGCCTAGGGACAATGAATTCAAAGGAGAAAAGGGGGCACAGACTGACCGTGGGAGGGGAATGCTGAAAGGCCAGGCTCACCGGGTTCTCCTGCATGGGACACAGAAATGGAGGAGCCATCATATACACAGGCAAGCTACCCTGTACCCTACTGATATCTCCTGGAAACTTCCTTACCCGTGAATCCTCGTGGACCTCGCTCGCCTGTGAACAGGGAAGCAGAGGAACAGTGTTAGCGTTTGCTTTATTATGATCTGCAACATCCCAGCCCACACTGCAGAATATTATTGTGGCCTTCAACATACAGGGCAGAAATTGGTAAAGGGAGTAGGTCCCATGTTCTACTGCCAGCTCAGAGCTGAGCTACACTTCACAGGGCCACCTGCTTGCACTGACTTAGCAAAGACTGCATTCTGCAAAAAGACTGTTCCCCTTTAATGGCAAATCTGACGCTCTGAATGCTGCTGAGTCTAATAGGCTTGCAAAGTTGGGATCTGAATACAGCGATTGCCTTGACACCAGTACCGGAGGCTAATAAATTTCGCCGACAAAGATTGACTTGTTTTATGGCAGCAGACAGGAGTCCTATTTAGTGACCACTGTGCTAGCTTTCTTACAGCCACAGAAAGGCAGGACACTTTCTGCTTCCAAGCCCTTCCTTCCTTCTTTTCAGTCTGACGTGTTGAGATCCATCTAGTATCTTGGTGAGGCAGAAAAATATACCCACCTTGGTCTCCCTTCGGGCCTGGTGGGCCTGGTGGACCTGGTGGGCCTGTGAGGAATGTTTCTGTAATTAAAACAAAAAGGTTTCTTTATGAAATCCAACAGAACATGACACAAGTTTCCTCTGGCTCCACCTGCTCCTAGCCAAGGATGTGCTCTCTGGAACCCCAACAGTCAGAACGTTCCCAGGGCACAGGAGGGAATGAGTGGGGAGAACCTACCTGAGGTGGACATGGAAGATCCTGGTCTCCCTGGTGGGCCTGGAGGTCCTGGCAATCCTTCTCCTAGGCAAAAGGGACACAAAAAGGCTTCAGGAAGGATGCGCCTCAGCAATTAAGTAAATGCATGTCAGAGCTGCTACATCTCCAGCCATGGCCATAGCTCAAATATTTCCAAGTGTAGGCTAGTATCATTGTTTTCTCCACACACATCTATCCCTGTCAGTTATTTTTCATTATCATTTGCCACCACAGCAGACATAGGACAGAACTCCTTTCTTTGTGGAACAGAGTGCTTATACCACCTGGCCTTCACTGTACTGAAAGGGAAGGTTCATTTCATCACACACCTGACCTGCTCCCCTTTGCTACTAAGCAGAGAGTAAGGAATGGGGCTATGCTCCTGTCTCGTGTCCCCCTGCACCTCCCCTCTTCTAGCTGTGAAAGGGAAATCTGTGCTACAGGAAGTGGAGTGGGGATATGTTCCTCATGATAAGAACCGCTCCATCTGTCTCCAGCTGGAAGTTAAGGCTGGACAAGTAAGAAGTAAAGATGGAACTGACTGCAGTTACTTCCTTTAGGGACTTGAGAACGTTGAGTGTCTTCCCAAAAAGTATGGCTTTTATGAATTACTACTCTGGCTAGCAAACCTCTGTCAAGGCACATCTCCTCTTGGGCAGCATCTTGCTGCTGTGAAACTATATTGTAGTGAAATTGTGTTAGTAGGAACCCACTGTGTGAAATTCTTCTTCCAGTAAAGTCAGCCCTACTAACTCCACAAGGTCCAAGACTGCATCTGGGAAACTGCAAGGCACGGGACAGAGGCACTGAAAAACCTCCCACTTTCCAGGTTTGTTTCAGAGAAACAACCTCTTACCTGGGGGGCCACGAGGTCCAGGAGGACCCTGCACAGATTCACCTGATGACAAAAGAAACAGGGGTATTATAGAATATTTAGTCAGCAAACTGCACGGCCCAGAAACATGACGTGTGTTAGCGTCCCCCTGCTTACATACTGAGCTCTGCTATATTACATACCTGGTGGTCCAGGGGGACCTGGTGGTCCTGCTCGCCCTTGTAAATCTGCCAGCACTGTGCAAATGAAACACACACAAAAAAGAGAAAATTGTTGCTATAGAGCTACTGCTGCTATGGAAACACTGTCATTACGTTGCTGTTAGAAGCACTTACAATCAAAGGTGGACTAAGGCAGGACCTGGGTGACCTAAGTCAAAGTTGAGGCAGAAAGGGAAAGGAAGAGATGTGTTTGGTTGCCAGCATGCAGGTTAGAACATGAAGCAAAATACAGTGCTGAGTAGGCTGGCAGCATTTTGGAAACAGGGAGAAGATCTCTCTGGAGAGTAATGGTTGCTGAGGGAAAGAGCAAAGGACTCAAAGGCTAGAGAAGGGGGGAAAGAACTTTCAAGGAGAGGAAAGATTCTTTCAGAGGGGCAAGTTTTGGGAGGAGAACATTATGCAGCCATTATTTAACAACTAGCTGCACTGTGTTATCTTGATTGGAGATGTATCCTCACCTCCAAGCTGAGGCACAAACTCAAAGTTCAGTGATGCTGAGATCCAAGACTCCTGAATAGGGGATGGGACAGTACTGAAGCATGGTCTGGATCTACATAACCCCATTCAGATGGTGATCAGGCAAGGACCATTTACGATTTTATGCTCTCCTCTACCTTGCCTCTCCTGCACACTTGCAGAGGTCCCAGAGCATAGGAATACTGATTGTAAGTGCACCACACATCTAGTATTGCACAGAACAAGCAGACACTCTTCTTGGGATGCTGCTAATCCATTCTGTTCTGCTCCACTTACTTTCATCTTAAAATAGCATTTGCTCCCCTGTGAATTCGTCCTCTAATTCACAGAGATATTCTGATTTCTGTTGCTCAGATTAATGTGCCTTCTCAAAGTGGTTCTCCTTTTACGGATAGCTCTGTGTTCATATCACAGAGGGAACTGCCCTGTGTGAACACAAGGGCTAAAAGGCCAGGCTGAAACTTCACAGCTCTGTGACCATCTCTAATGTTAGGGACTGTTCACCAGTCACCATTCCTTAGCTTTCCTCTCTGTGACATGGGCCTGATGCCATCTGTCTCCTTTAGAAAGCACTTTTGGATGCACAGATGAGAGGGAGGGCAGAAGAGGTAGCTGGTATTGCTGTCCCACCACCAAACATACACACACACACTTGCCCTATATCACATTGAGGGGAAAGAGGTAGAGGCATCTCCTGTTAGCTGTGAGCAGGCCTTGAGGCCTCTGGCACCTCCAAGCAAAGGAGCGGAAAGGCAGGCCCACTTACTTTGAGATGTTAATGATGAGACTTCTGTTTTGATAGTTTCTATCACAGCTTCACCTGGGGATCCCTTCTCACCCCGTGGACCTTTTTCAGGAAAAAAAAAGAGAAAGTGAATTATGTAACTGAGAGAGGATGACATTTTGTACCCACTCCTCACCTCCCTGACAACAGGTTCAGACTTTGCTTATGTGAACTGGGAACATGAACTCAGTCCCTGGCTCTGAGGGACACTGTATTAAAATGTAGAAATTACTGCACAATTTGCTCTAACAGGATCATAGAAAGCCAGCTAAGAAAGGTTCATAGGAGTCAGCTCTGTTCAGGCCCTTCCAAACAGCTGTCTGTCCAATTGGCAGTGGTTTCACAGTGACATTATTCCCAATTTGGTTCTAGTTTATTCTCCCACCTTTCAAAATGGCAGAAAGCATCCAGCTGGGCTATACCCCCTACCACAGAAAGGCAACTGCACTTGAGAAATGCCTTAGAAATACCAGCCTCCAGGAAAACATAAGAAAAAAAGAGATTTGCAGCATCCACATCATGCTGGCTCTTACCACCCTCCCTTCTTCCCCTGGGAAAGAAAAAAGAATAGAAATTCTGTACAAGATTAATTAAGCCAAATAGTGCAGCAAAATTAACTGAAGGGAAGAAATCTGCAAACAAAAGGGAGAGGGATTGTGCCAAGGGCTGAGAGAATTAGAAACAAGGGAAAATTAATTAATTCAGTTCTCTTAAGAAACAGAATCAGAGCTGATGGAGAATGGTACCTTGTTGTCCAGGGAGACCAGCTGGTCCAACAGGACCTGGTTTCAAAGGAAAAAAAACAGATTGCATTAGATTTTTCTGGTTGTATTTTACAGTAGCAGGAAAGAATCAATAGGTCTTTTATAAGAACTGAGTTTCAAATAATGTATTTGTCTGCACAAGTAAATGGAATTGCTACGGGGTATGAATTCATCAATGTCCCATGTATTACTTGAAGCTCCGGAGAAGAGACTTGTTTTCCATCATGTGGCAATTAAAGTGCTTAGTGCCTCTTAGACTGGGGAAATAACCAGAAAGTCACTGACCACAGTAGAAATGCAATAGGCCTAATCCTCCTCTCTCATTCCCTGCTGCAAATTGAGGCTAGCTCTACCAAACCAGCTCCAGGATTAGCTCCAGCTATACAGCTGGGAGAGGCACAGAAGTGCCATGAGAACCAGCGCTCAGGAACTCTGCTGCCCCACACCAGCGTGCTGGAGGGCAGTGTCTGACCTGGGACAGAGGAGGCTGAGGACAAGCTCATGCATAGCCAGACTCTGTGTGTGTGTGTGTGTGTGTGTGAAAGATTTGCAGATGCTCACGTGGGATTTCTGCTGTCTTGAGTTCAAAGCTAAGACTGGAAAACAAGCACTTCCTGATTTCATTAACAGTGCCAGGAAAGGGATTAGACACAAGTCTGCTTTCCTGAGAGGCAAAAGAGCTTGATTCTGCTCACTGGATTTGAACTTATCACTACTTTGTACTCATCAGGTCAAAGGACAACAACAGTGTTCCCAGTTTCTTCATCTTCTCAGCCCTCCCTTCTGTCCTTCCCCCCTGTGATCATATCCCATTTCTTCCTTGAGGCTGCTGCTTTCCTAAGTCAACCTGAGATATTGGTCTTTCTGCAGGGAAGGGTGAGGACCATGAGTCCTGCCTGAGCAATCTTGCCTCCCAGACAGGGCAGCCTGGCAGAGACAATAAACATCACACATTAAATTACGGACTGGATGCACAGCAATGTAAGCTGCCTGCAAAAACCACAGCAGAGGAGCAGCTTCCTCACCTGGAACACCTGGGGGTCCAGTGGGGCCGGCTGGGCCTGGGGGACCTGGTGGGCCTGGCAGAGCAATAGTTGATGAGCCCTCTGGAATACAAAAACATACACTTGCACACATACACATATATACACACATCCAGCAAATGTGTAACAAATCTTTCCTTAAGGAATCACACATCTATAGCGTTATGTATTCTCCCAGCACAGGGAGCCCCAGTACAGGTCTGACAGTCGAGATGAATTTAGGAGGCATAACAAAAAACAGAAAATCCTTCAAAAGCAGAAGTGTTTGAACTCTCACGGCACTACATACCAGCACTTATGACTTTTCCTGGAGCTCCAGGTTCTCCTAAGAAAACAAAGAGACAAAAGATGCATTTCTTTTGGGGGGAAGATTTGTCACTAGCTCAATGACATTGTCTTCTTAAACATGATTTCTGTTCTGTTTGCCCTTGATCTCCTGTCTAAGAAGTCACAGCACTAGAAGGTCATGAGGGAAGCAACAGAGCTCAGCTAATCCAGAGATATCCTCCGATCAGCTTTCCAAGCACTACCTCTGCCAGCATAGGCAATAGGCCTAGGTTTATCCGAGGCAGGCACGCAGCTCCCATTGCAGTCACCAGGCATCATACTCATATGCTCAGGACAGAACCAGGTTTGCTAAGGTTGTCTCAGTGGAGAACTGTCATGCTGCGTGCCTCAGCAGATGCCCTGCCTTTTGTATATGCTCAGGGAGGCCTTGGCTACAGTCTCTTTCTCAAACCTTCCCTTCCTAAAGCCACTAGATGCCACTGTTGATTCAGGGACTGGTCAGCAGAGCAGCTATCCTCCCTAAAATGAAGTCTTAGAAAGAAAATGAGTATTAGAAAGGAAACAAAACTCACCTTTAGCCCCTGGCCGGCCTGGACTGCCTGGAAGTCCTGATATGAGGTAGATGAACAATTTAAAATGGTTAGTACAAATATTATTTGCTCTGTTTTTTCCAGGTACCCTAATTGAGTTTCACTTGTGGGTTTATAGAAGGAGCTCCCTACTCATGACCCTGGCTTTCAGCATTTATAAGCAGGTCCCTGACAGCAAGTGGAGGAATTCACAGTGGACTGTACACTGAGCTGGTAGTGTCCCTGGGCATAGTTAAGGCCTTCCTTTCTCCCACTGCTCCCTGGATGACAGCACTGCTTCCTAGATTTACCTATAGCTTCTTCCAGGTACTGCTCCCTGTCCTGAGGCTCCTGGATAAATTCCCTGGTGACTTGCCCCCCAAACCACCTTTGCTTGCAGACATCACATCCTCTGTTTTAACCTCTATTGCTACATCCTCTCCCCTCTGTTTCTGCTGCTGCTTAGAAGGACTTTTCAGTGATGCACAGGGAACTGAAACATGTTATTTGTTGCAAACTATGTTTTGGAGAGAGGCAAATTTTCAACATTCCAAGGCCCTGCATTTCTCAAAAACTACACACCAACCACAAAACCTGTCTCAAAAGCCAAAGAAGATGCAGAAAACTTGGAATATCACTTTGGAAGCCCTGAGCAGCACCAAGGGAAAATTACAAGGGTTTTCTGAGCCCATATCAAGTGTGTCATTAATGAACTGGAACATGGTGGAAAAGCCTACCTGGTGGTCCTTGGGGTCCTGTGAGACCTGGTAGAAAAAGGCAAAAATTTTAAGTTGTCTAAACAAATTTCAGGTGGGGAAAGGATAGCAGGTAGAAAAAGATTGCATTTACTGGAAATTATAGCACACGGTCCACAAGTGATGTAAATTGGCCTAGCACCTAGTATGTAAACTGAACATTGGCTCATAGCAGCTATGTTCTTGTTTGCAGTGTATACAATCCTGAGATCACAAAGGGTCTAGATTCCCTGTGTGTTTTCCTTTCATCACCATCTTACAGTACAGAGATCCTCTGCCAGCCTTAACTTCAAATTAAGACTGGAAATCGTTGACAGACATCTGTGTTCCTGACTGAGCAAAAAGTATTTTTGTTCTCTGTATGCTTTTACCTGGCTGTCCTGCATCTCCAGAGGGTCCTGGGGGACCTCGGGCTCCTGGCATTCCCACAAAACCTGGTTCACCTAGGGATATAATCACCATTAACAAGCCAGAAGTCACTGACTTACAATCTACCAATCCATTCAAGCTTGGCCACCAGCTGTCCCGCAGTACTTTCTACCTATTGTATCCTCATAGGCAACTGGCCATTTTCAGCAGCAGTGTCTGGCAGGTGATCATCAATGACAAAAGAGTTCTGTAGTTAGAAGAACTCTGTCACAAGTTTACAGCCAGCTCCATTGTATGTCTCAGTTCCATGCTTACATGGTTGACTCTACAGCTCTTCTGAGGCAGCAAGATCCCAGAACATGAACCTGCTGCCAACTTCTCCCACCCCTTTTACAAATCAACCTCCTGCCAAATCAGAAAGTACCTGCAGTTCTATCATCTCAAAGGAATCCCTTACCTTTTTCACCTGGCTGTCCATCACGGCCAGCTTGTCCTGTCCAAAGAAAAGAGATTGTTAGGGACTGCTGAAATAGTACCACACTTGCCCTGTCCTCCTGCTAAGTGAGGTACAACCTTAAACACAAGAGGGTGGCTTTTCATCATATTGCATCTGAAAGAAACCTTGGCTGCAGTTACTGAAGATCCAGAAAACATTCACTTGAAACTTAACTGTAGGACATCTTATCTGAGTATACAGACTAATCTTATCTATGTAGAGAAAAGACCTAGGATCACAACCAGTATGATTCCACTCCCACATTGTTTCCTTGTCTGTGCTTATAGAAATACACTCTGGGTGGAAATGACATTGTCCCACATATAAACACAGCTGTTTTCTGTTACCCACCTACAGGTCCTTTAGCCCCTGGCTGTCCTGGAAGACCAGGCATTCCTCTTGAGCCTTGTTCACCTGTAGCAAAATGGTATGAAAACGAATCAAACAAATCTTGGCGAAGATACAATTTATCACTGTCAGCAATATTTGGTGCTTTGCAATTGAAAAACAACATTGACAGGATGTTCAGGCTTCATGATTTGTGACTGTCTCTGGGCATTAGAAAAGCTCTAGTGACAGGAACACAGGGCACATGAGGAAGAATTTCCCTAAAGCTAAATACAAAGATTGCTACCAAGATTACTGGAATCAAGAATGGGATCTAGTTGTTTAAAAATTGGGTGCAAAAATAAAATTCCTATAACCAATAACATCATTATACTTTTTTTCAGAAGGCTAACTGGGATTGGCTGGGCTATACTGTTATTTGAAAACTCAAACAATGCACATGTATATTAGATAGGCTGTTACTCCAGGAAAACAATCCACTGACCTGTCATTCCACGAGAACCCTTCTCACCCTGATCACCTGTGGTACAAAAAAAGGGAATGATTCTGTAAGATTGCTTCATTGTATTGTAAAATGTTTCCATCAGAGAAAATAAAGTCTGCTTTCTGACAAAAGCACAGAAGAAAAAGCCAAAGAAGGATAGGGTTAATACCCATGGACAGTATCCATATCTAAAGAAATCTAAAGAAAATATCCACAAAAGATATCTAACTGATCAACATACCTTTGGGTCCAGGGGCTCCAGCGGCTCCTTTCTCACCTGAAAGATATGTGGATGATTGAAGAATACTAATAACAAGTCAGAATTGAAAGGAATTTCATGCATCAAGAAAAATCATAGTGGAAATACAGACACTCTGATATCAGACAAACTCAAACTGGCAATTCCTTTCCTTCAATACAGCTCCATCCATCCAACCATGTTTCCTCACCTAGCCTGCTCTGTTACCTCTGTGTCTCTTGTATTTCTCAATATTTTCTTGCAATCACTGACTAAGTAAGTTTAGTTCCTCCTTCCCTCTCCTCAGTCTTATGCTTTTCTTTGTCCCTAGCATCAAAATGCTACATGCTCAGACCAAGTCTGCTACTCAGAGCAGTGCTAGAAAAGCACATCAGCTAGTGCTGCTGTAATTGCTGAGGGGAAGAGAAGCTCACCTTTAGCACCTGGGAGACCTGCTTCTCCTCTAAATCCTTGTAGGCCGGGAGGACCTGCAGAAAAATGAGATGGGGGGTTTAATTCATCTCACTCACCATTATGCATCACTGAAGAGGAAAAACTATGAGAAGCTGTCACTCTGTTTTTGTTTTCTCTAGTCTCTAGATGCCATAGCAAAGGAATGCAGCACTCACCTGGAGGACCTTGTGGGCCTGGAGAACCCATCAGACCTGTGAATAAGGAACATGGATTTTCTTTCAGTAACACCACAATTAGAAAATTAACAAATCTCTTTTGGTTTGCCCAATAGCATCCACAACCCAACAGGTGTTTAGCAGATTGGAATTCCCCCAGCTACTGGAAGAATTTGCATCAGTGGCATCATCAAAACCAGGACAACAAATCTACACAACTTAGTCTTGTGACATAGAGGAAGTTGTTTTCCCTAAAGTAAGGTAATGAGACTCAAGTCTTCCATCTTGGCTGAGACGCTGGGATCTGTGCTTCAAGTGGGACTCATTTGTTTATAGTGCAATTTTTATTGCAGTTACATGGATTGTACAGCTGTAATTCTGTTAGAAGCCTGTTAGGGATATGCAGTTTACCTTATTATTTCTGAAAGCAGAGTAAAAACAGCTGGAAACTTCACATATCTTAAAGATTGATGTTTTGAGAAACTTCCCTGCCAATCCCCATTCTCACTAAAAATCTCCAAGAATTTATTGCTCTAAAGTTATGTGTACCTACCAAAGTAAATTTTATCTAAAACGAGGACCATTAGTTCACTTTTCTGATTACTGCAGTGCAACACCAGTGAAGCAGGAAGGCTGGAGTTCTCATTTACTCCTAACCAGTCTGCTAGGCTCTCTCTGTCCATCTTCATATTTACCTTTAAGGCCAGCAGAACCTGGAGGACCAGGTGGCCCTGGAGGACCTGGCTCACCAACAACACCTAGAATGCAGAATAAGAGCATGAATAGATACTGTAGAATACAATTGCGATTGCATTTTTCCATTATCCCATCTCCTGTTATTCTTTCTTTGGCAAGTGTCATGAAAAATCTGCTGGTCAGTTCAAACCACCCAAATAAGCGTGCATTGTCCAAGAAAAAAATTGCATCTCACTGGGCTTTGGGGTGAGCAAGACAAATCCCCCAGCTTTGGTGACTTGGATAACAGGGAAGAAGATGACCTTGATACTAAGTGCTTTTGGTTCTGCCACATTGAAACCTGACTGTGAGACCTGGCAAACCAAAACAACCCTTGTTTACCCATTGTAAGTTTGACAAAAAAAATCCCTTAGGCCAGATTTGTCTGTGCTGGGAAATGTCTGAAATGAAATCTGGATTTGATTAATCAAATCAAATTCTATCACTGACGTGTTTTATAAATTGGGACCAAACTCTAGCTTTTGTCCATCTCTGCTTTATGCAAGAATGGGACACTTAGTTCCTACCTCTGTCCCCTTTTTCTCCAAATCCAGGTGGTCCAGGCTCCCCTCGAGGCCCTGGTAGCCCTTCTCGACCTCTTTGTCCCATGGGACCTTCCATGCCAGGATCACCTAGAGGAAACAAATGCCTTGTAAAAAAAGGTGTCTTTATGGGAGGCCTTGGACAAGAGGATCCATGGCCACCTCCATGGGGAAGGCAATGATCACACCAACCTGGTGTCTGTATTCCCATGCCATGTGTCAATCAGTTGTGAGAGACTAACAGCATTGATACAGATGCTTACCCATGCTGCCTTTCTGTCCTTTTGGTCCTTCTGGTCCTTGGTGCCCATTTGGACCAGGAATGCCTGGAAAGAAAAACAGAGCAAATGTTCAAAGCCCTTCTCTGTGTACCATGAAAGAATAACATGCAAATTAGGGGAACCTGAAGCCTGGAGGGATTCATTAGCTCGGGTAAAGAATATATTACTTGGAAGGTGGGTACTTGAACAGGGATCTCTTTAGAAAAATACAATACAGGCAAGAGCACAAGAAAGTTGGGCCAAGTACTCATGCAGCTGTGGGACTCTTTCAAAGGTAGGCTGGGATCTTCACAACCCCAAATTAGCCATGTTAAACTAAGTGGAAGTCAGGCTGAGGCCTTGCTTGTAACCAAGTCCCTGACCTGTGTCTGTAGCTCCGCACTAAGGTATTGATCAAGTGACTTAGTCTATGCTAAATATTGACTCCTTAGATAACCAACTTGAGCTAGGTTTGCAGTGCAAAATCTGTTCCTGCCTACAGTAATGTCACTAAATGTCCTCCCTCAAAGGGGAATTGTACTACTGCCCACCTGGGACACCAGGAAGTCCTCGCTCTCCTGTAGAGAGAAAGAAATAGACAGTCAGTAGGGAATAGGTCTTCCCTGTTTGTCACTTTGGCCGATCCTCACCCCCCATAAAAAGAAGTTTATGTTCCTGGCATGTTTACAAGTTCTACCATCTCCAGCAATGACACATTGGCCCCCTTGTATTTACGCAATGGATTGAATCATTCATACCACATAAAATCCTCTGACGCACTCTGTGATTAAAACAGGTAGAGCTTGGCTTCAGGAATGACTTTCATCCAGGTGAAAGAAGTTTCTAGATTCAAAGTGAGATCTGTTACCTCTTCTACTGTGAACTCTAAAATTGTCTTTGCCCAGAAGAAGAGTAAAAATCCCAGTCATCACAACAATATCTGAACTACAGAATGCATCAGCTTCTGTATCTAACTTCTGCAGTAACAATAATCCATTTGCTATGCAGGCCCTACGGCAGGCTGCCAATCTATCTGCTAAAGCAGGTAACTCCAGACTCACCTCTGGGACCTTGCATTCCCATGTCGCCTGAGAAAAGAGAAAAATAAAAAGATCAAGAGAGACCCTGGGGGTATTTCCAATGATTACTCATTCATTTTGTTTTTCTAGTTACTCTCCCACCTTCAATGAAACATGAAGGAGTTTTGGGTGAATAGGGACATTTCATACTTGAATAGTGCAGGATCAGGCTCATCCCACTAGTGGCAAACAGGATCTGGCCTTTCACACTGGCTCAGTGCAAGATTGGGCCTCCTGTATTAGTTCTGCATGGGATTCAGGTCCTCTACAATTTAAGCAGCAAACTAGCTTTACACTCTAGCAGAACTAGAGAAGTGATTGTTCCTCCATACTCAGCACTGGTGAGGCCACACCTCAAATACTGTGTTAGTTTTGGGCCCCTCACTATGAGAAAGACATGGAGGTGCTGGGGCGTTTCCAAAGAAGGGTAATGAAGTTGGTCATGGGTCTAAACTACAAGTCTTATGAGGAGTGGCTGAGGGAAGTAGGGTTGTTTAGCCTGCAGAAAAGGAGGCTGAGGGGAGACCTTATCGCTCTCCAACTACCTGAAAGGAGGTTGTAGCGAAGTGGGCGTTGGTCTCTTCTCCCAAGCAGCAAGCAATAGGACAAGAGGAAATGGCCTCAAATTGCAGCAGGGGAGGTTTAGATTGGATATTAGGAAAAATTTCTTCACCAAAAGGGTTGTCAAGCATTGGAACAGGTTGCCCGGGGAAGTGGTTAAGTCACCATCCCTGGAGGTATTTAAAAGACGTGTAGATGTGGCACTTAAGGACATGGTTTAGTGGTGGACATGGCAGTACTAGGTTAGACTAGGTTGGACTCGATGATCTTAAAGGTTCTTTCCAACCTAAATGATTCTATGATTCTTTTTGTTCAAGTATACACCAGCTTTATCTTTCTCACTGCCAATTGCCCCTTGTGGCAACATCCACCCCAAACTTGTGCATTGCCAGAGCCAAGAAATAGGACAGGGGAAGAGAAGGACTATATGGTTGTACCTTTCGCACCAGGTTCTCCTCTCTCCCCTCGGAAGTAGCCTGTAACAGGAAGTGAAGGGGCTGTTAGACTGCATTTCACAACGAAATAGCTACTCACTTCACATACAAGGATCCTTCTATTTGGATTTTGAGGCTGCAGACAGCACAGGCTATCAAGCACAGCATGGCTTTTTAAGTATAGTTTCCTAAAATTTGCTTTCTCAAATCCATGAAAATTCTGAGGCTGGGAGAATGTAGGCTCTTTTGTTCTTAACCTATTTCCATCATCTGCTAAACAGAAGTAAGTCATCTTTCCTTTGCTAACAAAAGTAACATGAGAAATAAGTTGTGGGTTCATTTTTCTGTGTAGTTCTTTCAAAACTGAAAACTCACTTGCTACAGCAAACATGATACATCCTGGCACAGGATGGCATGTCCACAACTTCCTTTCTTCTCCCTTTTCTGCTAGCTTTAAGGGATGTACCATCAGTGTGAGTGGCAGCACTCTGAGCTCCAGCACAGCCTGTCTTTGAGGACAGGTGAGGGCACTATTTTTGACAGACTTCATTGCACTCTAAAAGTTCTGGTCTTTAGGCCCTTGGGCAAGCAAATCCTCCCACTCCCCTTTAAATAATCTGGCCTCATGCAGCATCACAGACATTGACTCTGCTTACCTCGTTCTATTTCCTTGTTCAGTCTGCTCTTCACCATCAACCAGACTGACTCTTCATTTTCATAAGGGAAGGTTGAGGAGGGTGAAATACCATGAAGGAAGTCTACTCTTGAAACATCCTTTTCTATTTTTGAATTCCCTTGGTTAATTGTCAGGAGGCCACCATTGATTTTTTCGAGGTTTTCCACACGAGATTTCAGCTTTCTCACTTCTTCCGCTGGAAGGTTAAAGTGAAATGCTAGGGAACATGCTGCCACAGATGCATGCCTGAAATATGTACTTCTAATAGCAGGGACAAGGCAACACTGTGACAGATGATAGCTATGGCCACTGAGTTTTGCAGGACTGTTCTTTGTATCTTTTTTTCTAGCAGGGATATCTGGAGTTTAAATTCGTTAGTCTCTGAGAAGTAAGACCTCAGATCTCAATAGTTTTCTTATCCTACTCACCCCAAGACTATATAACCCCTCATCAAAAGTTTATATCTCTTGTCCATTCTTTCTGTCCATTTGTAATATCTTAGTGGCAGTCACCATCAAGCTGAATATGCTCGTCCTCAGTTCTCTGGATTGATATCTCTGGTACTTGGCCTCTTTGCAAGCTTACACCCTCTGTTTGTCTTTCTATCCCATTCAATGTTTTGTTCCTCAGTTATTTCTTACCCAGAGCAATGAGTCCAAAAAGCAGTCCAAGGAGAAGCAACCAGGCCAGAAGCAGACCCAGGAGCCATTTCCACCAGCTACAGCAGGAACCACAGGGACACCAGGATGGTGCTGATCCAATTGCACCCCCCGCATCACCATTTCGTATTTCTGGAAAAGGGAAGGGTCAGCGTCCTGGTTAATGAAGAGTTCCTTGACTTCAGAGTCAAGAATCTCTTAGAATAAGCACACCAAGGTCTGATCCATTATACAAAGTGCTATGGAGAAAAATCTTTACACCCCACTCTGCATGTGGTGGGTGTAATTCTAGTCCCTGTGGAAGCTGGGAACAGCATTCCCAATGGGAATTCCAACAGGGGCCAACAGTCAGTGCATTTTAAAATAACAGCTGAAAAACGTGATCCCCTTGGGTTCAACTTTTTGTACAGTTTTGAGCCATAAATGACAGCAATAGCCAGCATGATCTGTCTGAGCCCTCTCCTCTCCATACATCTGTCCTGGTAGCAGGATGCAGTTGTACCGTCAGCTATCTGATTTTCTCCAGCAATAAAAAAATACCCCAAGCGCCCACCCATCCACAATCAAATCACTGGTACCAATTTCTCTGGCATGTGGTCTGCTCATTACAGACAGAATAGACTCCTAAACATTCCCTCCCTCTGATGTCATTGCAGAGAGATCACTCATGTCACTCAAGAATGATTGCTTTTTTGTATATTGTACTTTGGTGCTTCTTCCATGGAAAGTCTGAACTGCATCACTTACCTGCATAAGTTGCTTTGTCCCTTGTTGGCACAGATTTCAGTCCTCCTGTTTTAACAGCAGTAAAAGAGGCTTTAGCAGTCTTTTTATGCATGATTAAACTTAGAATGTGGGCTTGAAAGGGGAAGGTAGTAATGGAGGTGGAAGGAGAAAGTTCTATTGCATTTCCACAGGGAAAAACTCCTACCATTTGCATCTGATTTTAGGCCAGTATCTGTAGCATAAGAGGAAGAAAACCCCTGCTTCTCTTTCTTCAGGGTGTCTTCTACAAAGGATCCTGAACAGGAACCAAATATAATTAAAAACATTACACCAGAAGTTCAACGAGGCCTATCTTCTTTCATTGGCAAAAGGCATATTTTTTATTGGGAAGACACGATAGCTCTGCCTGTTTAAACCAGATCTAGTTTTTTGCTTTCAAAGCTCCTGAGCTTTGTGAAATATTCCAAGGCACACTCTGGAGCTTCAAATGCAAAAGCTAGACCTAGATCGCAGCTGGCATGGTTAAAGGCTAACTGCCTGCCAGAGCTTCTTGTTTGGCTTACAGAGCTTTGAGTCAGGTGTGGTGTCCTGAACTCTGTACTCCCCCTATGATCAGTCTCCATTTCTCTGCCCTCAGCATATCCACATGTCCTGAAGAGAAGAAGTTACCTCCATTAAGCCCAGTGGTAGAGGCACTAAAGACTTTGCCACTGTCCTTTGTCATGATCAAGAGCTCCATCTCCTTCTTTGCTGGGGCATTCTCCTTCTCCAGCAGCAGGAACTTGCAGTCTTTGCGTAGAATGTCATCTCCCTGGGAGCTCAGAATGGTTCCCCCTGGAATATTGGTAAAGGAAGGGGAAGAGGAGGAGATGAGTGTGGGCCACTGAGTCATAACTATAAGCCACAACACTTCTATTCATTAAAATAGGTAGTTCCATTGTGATTGGTGTTGCCACTACTATAAACACCCAGTAAGGGACACACTGGTTACTGAAGCTAAGAGGAGAGCTGTGCATGTCATTAGATTTCTTTAGAAATGTGTATTTCACTAGCAGGGGAGCAACTGCTACCAGAAATAGCATCTGGAATTCAATCACATACAGAAATTACTTGCTCAATGACTTCTTCACTTCTCAAACACACTTAGTATAGAATCATAGAAACTCAGTCTGAGAGAGACAGTCAAGGGTCATCAGAGCCAGCACAGCTCAAGCTGAGGAGCACCTTTAGCAGATCTACTCCGTAGAGCACAAAGCACACCATATCCTTGGGAGCCAGGCACAGTTATGATGCATTGAACTGTAGCTTACTGAGGTTTGGCACAGATCAAACAAGGCTCAAAAACATTGGTGTGGTCACCTTTCTGCCATTAGGTAGTATCAAGTATGCCTGGAATGGTGTACAAACTTGAATTTGCACACAAATTGACAAAACATTGAAAATCAAGATAACCAGAATGGTATTAATCCATTACTCTAACACAAACCTGGAGCAAACCTGTATTAGAAATGTTATCATAACTTCTGTGGTTTTTACATCTATTTTTAAGCCTCATCTTTGGGAGTCCTTGGATTACAAAAGAAACTTGGCTTCCCTTACACAAAAAATAAAAGACTAATTTATAGCTCTCAAAGCTGCAGAAAAAAGCTGGAAAAGATGAATCCCAACCATTCAAGGACAAAAGACCAGTAGAAATACCTCAACTTTTCTCATTAAAAAAAAAAATCTGATCATGTATAAGTCAATTCCTTGAGTTTTGAGTGGTTGAGGCTGGTACTACTACAATACAATGTTTAAGAGCAACCTTGCAAATGTTTTGGTTCCAAGTGAAGCAAAATTTCACACATGTGATCTTCTATCCAGTTACCTGCCTGTTGAGCAGAAATAGCTGCAATTAAATCATTCAAGTTACCACAGAGTGGGGGAGATCTGAATCAGACCAGCTCATTTGTTCATTCTTAGCTTCTGGCTCATTTGCTTTCTTTTCAGAAAGGTACTGGTAGAAGACTTGGCTAGTGGTCATGCTCCTGAGGAGCCAGGTGTTAGTGTCACTCAGCTGGCTGAGTATCTAACTTGTTTTTATCATGATATGCTTGTACAAGACCATGCCTGAACATCTGTGAATGACACACTCACCTGCTGAGGCAGACACACCAGTACTTGCCATGGTGTTACTCTGAGAAGTGTTCTTCATCCCATATGCTGCAATGAAGAAATTTGAGAATGAAAGAGACGAAGGATAACAAGGTATCTACACACACCAACCTTGGGCTGCACACCATTTCAAAAATCTTCTCTCATTCAGGACAACTCAAACAAGCAAGGGCTTCCCCAGCAAGCAACTCTCTAGTGCTTCCATAGGCAATGGGAGCTGTTCCTGCACATGCAAAGCAGAGGAAATGTTCCTCAACATCCCCTCATACCACACTGCTTCACAGAAGATGGTAATGAAGGAGCCTCTGTCAATATGAACTTTCCAGTCACTATAGAAAAGGTGGGACAAGGCAGCACACATTGGTGGCCCTCACACTTTCTCTAGGCTTAAATTGCTGCTGACCTGCGGAGGCTGCAGTAGCATTCTGGGTCAGGGTTGAAGAGCTTGGAGACAGGTTGTTTTGAACTCCAAACACTGCAAAGAAAAACATTGCAATGGGCATTATAAAAGTCCTGCAGTGCAGGTGGTATTCTGGCTAAAAACAGAACAAAACCAATGACAATAATGATGACTTCTCCCAAGAAATTTTGCCAGCTAGCTGGAGGCATCACAGGCCTAAGCATTTCTTTTCAAAGATCTTCTTTACAAACTGTCTTTTCCTTAGATCATTTTGCTGTATAAGTTATTGTTGGCCCAGGACAATAATGGTGACCATTTTAAAACATTATCTCAAGCTAAACTGCAAGGCCATTCTCATGGCTGCATGGACATTTCTGCAGGCGGGGCACTTGGGGAAAAAAGCTAAATTCAGAAAACTGGTTTGGACTGACTACAGGAAATTTAAAGAGACAACTGCACACAGTGTGTGTCAAAGTACTGTCCAAAGAGAAGCAAACAGCTTGGAAGCTGGCACCTTTGGCACCAGAATCAGTGTGGCAATATTAATGCAGTGTACAGACTGCTCTCATACACCCTGCACAGTCAGAGACCCTGCATGATGGCACTGTGCTGTGTAGGCATAGTGTGTGTGACTGAAAGGAAGAGAAGTGGTTTAGTGACATTGAAGAGAGTCTGACAGAAGCCATGAGCCAGGTGAAGCAAAGGGAAATTACAAGGAAAACTGACAGAGGAGCAGTGGGCCTTTATGGATTAGGACACATAAGTTTATTTTTTAAGGCATTACCCTGATTTGTTCTAGGCAAGAAACAGGCTGGCCTAACAGGTGTCTTTCAAAAGACAAATTATTCTCCTTGCAAAATCTCTTGTTTTCCCTGCCTCCTAGACAAAAATAGTCAGGACCTGACACCAGCTATACAGGGCCGGCTCAGAATAAATCCACTGTAACCAAAAATTAACTGGGATGTGCAGAGAAGCTGCTGACACTGAGATGAGGAACAGAAGCGAAACTGTGTGATATAGTATTATTTCATGGTACATGTCTGCCAGGACTGTGGTGCTGTGAAAGTGTGAAGGGAAGAAGAGAAAAATCTAACCTGTAGAGGAAGTGCTCAGGCCTGCGTTCAGAGTATGATTGCTGGGAGCCAGGTTATTTGGAACACCAAAAACTGCAAAAAGAGGAAGTGAAATGTTATTACTTCTCTGGAATCAGAAATCCAGCACCCAAAGGTCAGTGGCATAGTCACAGAAATTAAGAGTCAGCATCACTTGGAAATGCAGTTAGTGACAATGCACAATAATGGCACAGAGGAAAAATCTTGAAAATTGTGACACCAAACCACTCTTTTACTGAACTGACAAAGGGGAGAAAATCCTACACCAGACAATTTGCAATCATGAGGCAGTTTGAGAAAGCAAAGCTTTTAACAGTATGCTACCATAAAGCTTTTTCTCTGCAAGCGGGAAATGCAGCATCCCTGGTATTTAGAAGTGGGCCTTAAAAGGTATAAGCACACTCAGCACTTACTGATTACATCTTCAGTGTATGAGGACTGAAGGGTGAGGCCCACTTGTTCTTATAATGGCCCAGGATAATCCAATGTTAACTAGAGTCTAAAACTAGTTTTGGTAGGGAATATGAGCCTGACCTCATTGATAAAGCTATCATCAAAGTGTAGCGACCGATCAGGCAGTCAGGACAATAGAACCTCACAAATAAGGATTTTCAAATACAGTCAGTGTAGAAGCAGAGAGCACCAAGTTACAGAAAACCAGAGAAAATTCAAGCATATCCCCTGCCATCTTGATTCTTCCATCATTTTAGTTCTTGCTGTACAAAAAAAAAGCACTGCTGTTGACCCAGTTTCAGTATGGAGTTACATCCTTCAAGCCTGGGTGGTCCAGGAGGCATACCTGATCCTGTAGAGTGAGACATAGCATTGATCAAGGAAGAGCTGTTATGGTATCCACCAAGGGAAGACCCAGCAGGCAGAGTGGAGGACCACATATATGAAGGGAGGGCGGTATTCAGTATGGTTGTATCATACGTCCCTGACACTGTAAAAAAACCAAACAGAAGTGGTTTTCAATGAGACCAGGCTTGTGGCTCAGCATGTGTTGCAGGTTTACATGGCAAACAACTTCATCTGCCTTAAATTTCAGTTACCCTTGTGAAGTCAACACAATGACTCCAGGTTAACATGGTATAACTGACCTCAAATGCCAGCTGATTATAGCCCACCTGAATTTTAACGAATGGAATAAAGATTGACTTGATAGTGTGACCATTCACAAAACACCTTGAAGAGATTTTGTTGCTTGTAGATGCTATGATACCAGGATAAAACTCTTTGGTCTGCCATTCTGTAATAAATCATCCTGGGCCATGGAATGTATGACTTCTGCTTCCCACATGTAGCTCTGATTGGTTCACTAGTGTATTGGACTAAAATTCCCAGTTTTAGACAGGATTTGAGCCACACACAAGAAAAAAGGTATTGCTTGTTCCTAGATACTGCTGGAGAACAGTAGAGTGAATGTGAATACCACTATCTCATGCACTATGGTGAGTCTTACAAATAATAAAAGCTGGTTATAGCATTTTAAGTACCACTTCCATTATTATCAAGTCCTAGTGATCTCTGAATCATGTGGTGTGGCCAATAAATCACTGACCCAAATGTTGTCTTCAGTGCTATCTCCATCTTGCTTGGAGATAAGATCAAATCACCCTAAGACGTATTTGCTTAGAGCTCTTGTCTCTGCCAGAAACACCTCTGAATTAAAGCTGGTGGCAGCAGGAACTGGCTTGTTTTTATGGAAATTAGACAAGTCACTTGAAAGCTACCCAAGATATCTCTTGTTAGTGCAACATCTGGACAGCCCTCCAGCATTCTGACCCTTTTCCTGTATTGCCACCATTGTCTGGGACAGAGACCATGTATTCTTACTTGGAGGTTCTTAGCAACTGGGTATTTTTATGGAAAATAATGTTTGGAATGGCTCCAGCAGTGCTAACCATCCTCTGCCAAATACCTGACTGAGAGCTCTCAGTAACCATCTTTGTCTCCACCACAGCCTTTTTCGGTATCGGGAGCGTACTTGATGGTGATCGAGTAGGGCTGCAGCTGGCTGATCGACTTCCTTTCAGCAAACGTTTCACATCATCCAACTCTGTCCCTGGAAGGAAAAGCAAGTGTCCAGACTCACCCAAAAGCCATTGTTTCATTGATCTAGTAATCTTGCCCTGGCTACACCATTCAGTGGAATTTACCTGTGAGTGTCTATGAAGTTGTACTTTCTGGGGGTGCCTTCTGGGGCTGCCACTTACTTAATAACAAAGCTTCAGGGCCTCATTTCTGGGATTAAGTACAACTACATCCTTGTAAGACCACCATCTAACCCACAGCATGCTTCCTTGTTCAGAAGGGGAAGACAAATGAACGTTCTTAACAGGAAAAAAAGAATGACATGCTACTATCTGTCATCATGAAGATTGGGTCCCAGAGACACTGCAGACATACCCTGAGCAGCAACACCCTCTATCTTATAACTGATCCCCCTGGAATAAAAGCCATGGCACTTACATCTGCCAGAGGGAGATGCACTCTGCAGTCGTACTCGTATTTCACTCTCTGGGAAGAGAAAAAGCAGATTATGAATATGGAGTGAGGTGCATTTGTGTCCTGAGCCAGGAATGAATCTTTAGGCTGAAGTGAATTCCTTCCTTCTTGCTATGTTCCATCTTGCTGCCTTGCTGCTTGATCTGAGCAGCATTCATGGCCCATGTGAATTGGTTGCAAATTGGTTTGGGTGACTTTTTGTTTTGGGGTCACATTTTACTACTTTTAATTCCAGAGAGCTATATTTTACTCATTGAGGGCCTCTGTTGAAGTCAATAGCATTGTTACTGCCAGACATACAGAAGGCGTAATTATGCAGTCCTCAATCACATTGATATTCCCCCCTCATCACAATTATTATTATTATAGTCCTTCTGGACAAAAACATAGAGAGCCAAAAGAAGCTTACTAAATACACAAATTCCCTACCACTTCTTGGGTAAAATTCACACTGGCATCTCTACAGTGGGCTGTACAATTTAGTTTCTTACAACCTGCTGACTTCTCTTTTGGTTCACTGAATGTAACCAGGCCAGTTTTAAGCAAACATTCTCACCAGGTACTCGATTTTATTACTGACTTTTACTGTCCAGCACAAGAGACTATAGAGTTAAAGTGATTTGGGTGGGGCAAGCCTTTAACCTTGCTACCCACAAGCAAACTGGCCAGCCAGGACATGTGATACATGCTTCTCAAGATGAAATCTGACAGTGCATGCACTATAAAAGAAACACTAGCTTTGGCATTCATGTGGAGAAGCTGATGGATTAGAATTATTTTCTGAAGTAATACGAGAAGCTGGAGCTGATTCTCTGGTGTCCGTTTTATTATGTATGGCCTAGTTCTGCTGGGGGCTCAGGTGTGTACTGTGCTAGAGGAGACTGTGAAGATCTGAGGTAGAATAATTGGTAACTGTGACATTCTCCAGGAAGAGTGTGCAAGAGTGCACTTTGATTTATATCCACTACTAAAATTAACTCGGATAAAGTGACATTATAGTTTCTTCCTCAAGCAGCTGGGAACAGATATTACACTCTTACAAGCAATATAATCCTTCTTTCCCCAACGCTGTTAATAAATTATTAGAAGAGCTGAATGATTTAAATAATGCAGAGCTTTACAGTGAGCTGGCTAAACAGACCACAGCAAGTCCATAATTTCCTCACCATCTCCTTACTACCAGCATGAGATCATTTCAGGGTATGGCCTTATGGTTTGTAAGATAGATCACAGTAAGAGGAACATGAATACAATTACTGTAAATACGTCAGAGGCAGATCACAGAGCATGGATGGACTGAGGTTATGGTAGCGAACAGACAAAATGGAAGACTATCTGCTATGCTCCCAGATGTCCAGGTCCTCAAGTAGATCCTCCTTTCTAACACAGTCCAAACCACCACGACCTTCTCTAGGATCAATTTTTACACCGAGCTTGTTTAAGCAATTGCTTACAGATAAATGGTTCACATCTACAGTGGTGTAAATCCACGTACCTCATCTGACTGATCTACACTTAAACTGGTTGATTCCAGCTAAGAAATAGGTCCATTTAACATACCCTGAATCATACTGAATAAAACAAAGGAGGCTTCTAAAAGAACAGTATCACTCACCTCGACTTTGGCTTCTCCCTCTCGTGGAGGCAGATGCTGTGAACAGCAATGAGAGAAAAGCAGTATTAGGCTTTACTGCCTGTGACATCTTTGAAAATGAACACATGGATCTTGCTCAGAGTGCTCAGATTCAGACAATAACCTTTAGTTGGGGCACAACTGGGGAAATTGAATGCTTGGAGTTTTTACCAGGCCCCCTTTAGACCGTAAGGTATCTTAAAGAATCAGTAGCACCTTTATCATTTCTGGACCAACTGCTGTTTCTTTTTGTACACATAAATGTTCTTCATAGATGGTGATCTCCTGTTTCAACAGGCCAAAAGGCAGCTAATAGGCCTGTTTAGCCCACCAGCCAAAGTTGGGCACTGCGAAACCCTGTCTCCTCTCTGAGCCAGAAAGATGGCCTGATCATACTGTTTCACTATCTGCACTGGGTAAAATTGGCAGCTCAGAGTTTGGACAGGCAAGCTCATACCTGCTGACAATGTTCAGTGTAAATATATCACTTGATAGCCAGTTCAGCTTTCCATATAAACCTGTTGAAGCCTAGAAAAGAGGTACTAGAAAAGTATATCCAGCAATGGCTCAAAAATCCTAAGAGCTTTGGCTTTCTTGCTTGGAGCTGTTCTCCCAGCTCTGGGGGTGGGGGGCAGGGAGAAATGTTATGAAGCATCCCATGTCTATGTTCTCCTGTCCATGTCCCATGCCATATGGGGAGCATCACAAAAGCAGTTGAGGGTAGCAGATATACAGTATGCACCCTCTGTTTGAATATGTATCAACTAAAGACCCTGCTGTCAGCTGTTAATGTAAATCCCAAATAACTCTTCCGAAGTCATGGAGTGGAGCTGCACTGGCTGCCCAATACATAGTCAGCATAGGTAGAGCAAGACACAGCAATGTGCAAAAAGCCACCGTAGCCACCAACTCACGTGACCTTGCCATAATGTTCAGAGGAAGAGCTCTAAAAAGAACATACCAAACTCTTTTCTGGGAAACTCAGGAGAAGAGTTGGCACTGGAGCTCCCTGCAAAGAACAGAAAGGTGTTCATTAATACTTTGTACAAGATCATTAAAAGCTTTCAGAACATGTCTTCCTGGTAACTGTCTCCCAGTGGGCAACAAATATTTCCATTTAAAAAACAGAGCTATTCAGAATTACATGAAGGAGCTTCTAATGTCTTTCAACAAAAATATGCCATAACTCCTTTTAGGAATGAGCATTATTATAAATAGGAGTTAAACGTTAAAATGTGTCCCCAGTGGCTTATTTCCTAGGAAAACCACAATGGGATTCCTGTGCTGTTTGGGACAATTCTGCATTAATGTGACCTCAGAGTGCACTACATATTGCCTCCTTTCTATGTCATATTCTGTGATACCTTCATATGTTGCATGGCGGTTGACATAGGTTTTTCTTTCAAATGTTGAGCCAGGTGATTTGGTGAGAGTAGAGCTGGGAGACTGGGTTTGTCTGTAGCCAGAGGATGATGATGAATTCAACCTACCACTTCCACCTATAGGTAAAACAAAACGCCCTCAGCAAATTGAAGATATGCCCTGGATGTACACCCTGGATGCCCTGGGTGCTTTATATTACTGTCGTCTGAGCTGGACAAATTTGCATTTGGTACCTCACAACTAGAGATGGGCAAGAACCACATTTGGGTCTAACTCTGACTGTCCTCAGCATTCAGTGCAGAGAGGAGTATTGGTTATCTTTGTGGTTTCAAAACTAATCTTGTCAATGATATATATGACAGCAGGTTTTGGCCTAGGGGGATGAATGAGCAGGAATTCCTTGAGCAGGAATAAATCTGGCTCTGGATGGTGCTCGGTTTTGGTTTGGATACAGATCCACCTCTAAATTCAAGTGTTATATGGCATAGGCCACAAAAAACAGGAGATGATTGTTAAGCCAAACTCAAAGTGCTAAAGGATGCAGTTCATGAGATACAGGAAGCAGAGATGAGTCTGCTTCCCTTCCAAAGCAGCTATCCACACTCTCACTTAGTCATGCCTTTGTCAGTCCATTTTCTAGAGAAGTGATTGAGGTGTGCATCAGGACCAAGACAGCCTGGAGGTTATTAGTGGCTGTTATATTTAGACAGAGGAAAGAATTTTCCTTCCTAATTCACATCAGTGCTGTGGAGAATGTGTTCATACTCTTATATGAAATCTAATGCTGGACCGTGATCAGAATGCAGCAGAAAGGGAACCCTGTGGCAAAGTGCAATGTTGATCATGCTGATCAGCAGGATCAGACTGGCTATTGTTTACCCATCACTGCAAAAAGAGCATGCCCTTGTGATCTCAACAGAGTGTTTCCTTGCCAACTTTCCCCTCTACAAGGACCTGTTTTGTTCGGTAACTTTTCCATTTAATTCAGCAGAAAGAACTACTGTGACAAGTAGACCTCCGTTGGAAGCATTTTGCAAGGAGAGTGGGAAAGCAGAGATTAGAAAATGCTCTGTGAAACTGCAAGAACTCATTATCTCTGAAGTTCAGATACTTTTCTCTTCCTTCACACACTGAAAAGAAATAATGAGGAAGATGACAATCCTGCAGAGTTGTCTGAGTTTGCAGGGCTGGGTTCAGTTCTCAGACTGGTGCCAGTCCAGACAATTAGACTGACATCTTCACTGGAGTTACTTCACATCTGCCCTGAGGCAAAGTGATTCCAAACTCTGGCCTTTAATTGGTATGGAGGTGTCTGTCAGATCTATTGGGTATGGCTAATTCTCCTGTTGAGCTTCCAAACTGCGCTTCACTCTATTTGGTTTGTTAGCTCTTTTGGAGCATGGAGAATGTTTTCTGCAAGAATAGTTATGCAGTCTGTCCCACTGGGGGCAGAGAGACAGGTGTGCCAGAAACCTGCTTAGGAAGCTTATTCTTCAGGAACCTTTGCTATGACAATCTAACAGCTGGACAAAGAATGCTGTTAGAGAAGAACCCTGTTTTTATGGAGTAGACAGCACATACTGATTTAGCACATCCAGAAAATCTGTCAGACTCTTCAAAGTGCTAAAGCCACGGATGGACACACACAAGAAAATATTTTCTAGGAAATTCTTTAATAGTAATCTATCTTCAGCAAGATCAACAAAAAGATTAATCAAAACTGTCTTTTGAACAAAAATGGTCAGAAAGACTGTGATTTGGAAATCCTGAAAGAAGGGAAATTTGGTTTCCGAATGACTTCTTAACAACAGTGGGAATGGCATTTTTTGTTGTTTTTCTCCTGAAATCAAGTTTTTTCTGTGGAAAATGAGAATTTTGCCATTTACTCACCCATCCTCACACCCAACTTTAGGGAAGTAATAGCTTTGCTTTGAGTATTTCCCACTTCTACTTTCATAAACCCTGTTTTCCTTGCCTCTGACTTATGCTACTTCCCTGCCCTGAATCTCTCCTCAGACCATTTATGCTGCCTTGCTGTCTGTTTGCTCACTGTGCAATGTTTTCATTCCTTACTTGAAGTTACATAGCTGCTGCCATGGGTGTAAGACCTCTTTTCCACTCCGCTCCCGCCAGTGTGGGATGATGTTTTGAGCCCACTGCTGCTCCCTCCTTCTGGAAAAGATAAGCACAAAATGAGACATTCTCTCAGGGTAAAAGATGAGAAGAGCAAGGACACTGCAAGACTGTCCTCACACTCAATTACAAGTATAGCTTCACGTCTGGTGAGATATCAGAACTGCAGGGAAGTGTCTTGGCAGAGCAGATAGCATTCACACCGCAGACCCAGAAGGTTTGTATTCAAGTTTTGCTCCATACATGGACTGAAGAATACTCCTGTTAACCCTCATCATAAATGAGATGATAGTGCAATTCCTTTCCAACGCAGCTGCAGCAAGGTAATCAAGAGTATGGTGGTATAAAGAACATGAAGGATTCTTCCCTACTTGGTACTTGTACTTCCCTACAGAGGTAGAAATCACCTGTGATGTCTAATATTACCCCAAAAGATTCACTTGCTGTTGTCAGCTGGGTAAGATGAGAGGGGAATACACTGCAGCCCCAGCAGTGGAGGCTGCAGACCCATCGCTTTTGACCCTTGTCCCCAAGAGACAGTCACCACTGGAGGCCCTATATCTGGGCTTAAGCCCTTGGAAAGTCTAGTCTACCAGTCTTAGTGGACTGTGAGGCTTTGTTTCTGACAATACCCAGACAACTCCCCACATACTGCTCCTTCTCTCCAGTAACAGGTATTTTGGGAGAAGCATTTCTGAAAATAGCTTCTCTTTGGGTGCAAGTCTTTCTGCACCGAGACCTGCTGCACCCAGTGATTTATGGAAATAAGGCAGTTCAATAGCATGGAGGGGCACAGAACACTGAGCAGAAGTAATGTAATGACTGACAATTACTTACTGGGTGGTAAGGACGTCAGTCTTGTGGTTACAGTCTCTGTAATAACTGAGGAAAGAAAAGGGTGCAGAAGTAATGGCGTGTTAATATAGCCAAACAAGATCAATATTCTACTTAATTTCCATGGAAGAGCATGAATCATTCAAAGAAGGTTGACTTATTTAAAGAAAAGTCCCTTAAGACCACACTGCCTAGGGGCTGCAGTCTCATTAGCGCATAATGCTGTCTGTTTGCAGGCCTTTCTAACTCTACAGTAACTAAGAACATCACTGCCATGAAAGACTTTTTTCCTTACAAGATCCCTGTAAAACATGGAAGTATTATTATTTCTGGGCACTTCTAAACCACAGCCATTGCTGTAACAGCAAAGCCCATGGTCAGACCCCTTACTAGCTTCCTACTAGCTAATTCCCATAACGCCAGCAGGAAACTTATCCCCTGTTTTACACGCAGCCAAAAAAAGATATCTAAAGAACATTTTCTAGGCCATGCAGGGCATTGATATCAGAGGTAGTAGGAGAATCCAAATGTCTGCACTACCGGCTAGACATGTTACCACAGGGCAGTCATCTGTGGTTAAACAATCAGGTCATGCTACATGTCTCTAAATGTCTGATCTTGGCCCATTCTATTCCTTATTCTGACTTCAACAGAGAGACCAGGGACAGGCGCAGACTTTAGTTCTGGACCTCTGGTCAGCCTTCAATGCCTTAAAAAACTGCACATCCACTTCTGGGATTTTTGATGTGTAACAAAAATTAAAAATGTTCTCCTTACGTCTTTCAGTAACTTCTGATCCATCTTGCCTCGTTTTCTTTGTTACAGAATCCATACCATTGCCACCTGCAGGGAAAACAGAGAGACTGCACTCAGAGCTCTATGAACAGTAGGAGATGACAACAGCTCCCCACAAGTCCAACCACTTTTTTCCCTTCAGCTGGGGACTAGACTGCCTGGAAGACATCTATGCCAGGAAGTTTACAGTGCCTTTCCAGAGCCATGTGAGTATTACTAATAGGCCAGCACCACTTGCCTACAAAATTGGATGCTGCACAATGCAGCAGAGCTGAAACAGCAGTACAGGTTCTAAAGCCAACAGGTGAGATAGGGGCAACTGAAGCAAATCCACTCAGTGCTGGAGAAGTTTAGACCTGAATTTATATCCAGACTTTGTGGCACTACATTATGGTCTCCAGTTGTGCCCCTATAAAGGCTTGATCAAAACCACAGGATCCAAACACTACTCCCACACATCTGCTCTGGGCAGGACTCAACAGTACAGGATTTAGAAATGCAGGCACTTGCAGGAGTTAAGCTACCTACACCATGTCAGTACTGCCAGAAAAACCTAAGCAGACATACTGTTGCACTGTTGACAGTAATACTGTGCATTCTCAGGGTACATTGATGCTAAAGCCACAGCACTGACTTTAGTGAAGCAGAAAAACACTGGAGGTACCTTTAAAATAGCTATTTTCAGCAGCAAGGAACTTAAGGTAGGAAGTGCTTTATCTTGCTCTACAGGCAGAGCAGAGATGGTTTGGAGGCCCTGTCTGTGGCTTTGGAATCTGATCTAATTTAACGTCAGCTCACGCCAGTCTACACAGTATTGGAATCACTACTGTGAATGCTGTGCATACTCTTCTTCCCTCTCTAGTCAAAATTACAGTCTCTAGCAGAGGTATGACTGTCTGCCAAGGCAGGAGTACCACAAAGAAACATTGTAATTCTGGAAATGAAACATCAGCTAGAAGAGAAAACACTTCTGTCAGAAGGAAATACACAGTTGCTCACTCCTAGTCTCTCTAAGATAACATTTCAACTTGTGCAGCTGCAAACAATGAGAGGGAAAAGATTTTAATTTGTGCACAAGGTGATAATAGGCCAAAACTCTTCACTGCGTTTGAAGACTCTTCCTTAAAACTGAAGGCCCAGCTGTACCAAAATATACACACTTAACAGGCTGAGTCTAAGAAAAAGCTTTGGGCAAAATTCCTCCCAACTTCTAGAGCCCAGCTTGAGGCAGAACCCAAGACTGTGCTCTCCAGTTCAGCTACCATTTGAGTTTGATCCTCATGATTCCACTTATCCTTCCACAAAGTGCCTACCAAGTAGCCCCCTTGATGTTATGCTTGTACTGTGCATGCATAAATAATGACACAAGGCAGGATGCAGCAGAGAATCTGCAGGAATATCTGAAGTTCAGATTCAGTTCTGTCTTTGAGCAGCTCCTGCTATTCCCAGAGCTGGACAGGAACAATTTGAGTGTAGAAGGCACACCATCAGTCAAGCCACATTAGCCTCCTAACACAGACACAGCTGAACTTTGCAGAGAACACCCACGGTGCCCATAGCCCTCACTCTTTGTACCTCAGACCCTGAGCTTGGCTAAGAAGCCCTGTAAATGGGACTCCTAAGGCCACATCCAAGTCTTTACACAACCTTGGCAGCAGGATGCTACCCAACCCTTACGGTGCTTGCTAACACTGGGGATTTCCAAGGGATTATTCAGGGTGTTGATTCCAAGGCCTATGCAAGACTGGAGCTATATGGGTTAGGAGAGTTCCTCCTCCAGCAGGATGACAGTCCCCTGCAATGGAAGGGCTCCTGGTCATTCACTCTTCCTTACTGCATCAATAGTGGAAGCATCTTTAAAGCTCCTTCCCTAAAAACAGATGCTGCCAGCTGTTGTCTAGATGTCAGCACCGTTGGGTTTGCCAGTGGTTTTGGCAGCAAACACAGCTTTGTATTTGGAAACTGCTTTCCTACTGCTTTGTAGCCCCAGAACTCCAATACTGGGAAGCAGTGCTGGTTATGGATGCTGGAAGAGGCCAGCACCACCATGGAGTGAAGGCATCCTCTGCATCTTTGCCTTCCCTTGAGAAAGGCAAATATCTTGCTCTGATACCAATAACAAGAGGTTAAACCACATCTTTGGAGCCACACATGCCACAGGCTAGCCCCAGCACATGATGCATTTTGATCTATGTTGCATGTGTGTTTGCCACATGAATGCAAAAGCTAGCCCAGGCTCCAGCAGGCTGATTGAGCTGTATTTCCATTATCTGCCAGGACTGACTCATTTCACCAGCTCCTATCTGGATTCACAAAGACATACCTGTGGGCTATGTCTGTGGCAAAGCAATAGTGCTGTTGAATCAGGGAAGCCACCTGCAATCATCTCTGATGAGATCTCTGATGCACTGCCACCTGCAATTCATCTCTGATGAAACAAGCAGAAACTTGTGAAGTGGGATCACTCTCAAACAATGCAGGCAGCATAAGACAGGGCAACCCTATGGCCGCTTTAACATAAGCTCAGGGGTTGTAGTGCACTTGTGGCACCCACAAAAACAGGCAACTTGCAGACCTTAATGGCACTAGGAACCAGGAGAAGTCTAGCACTGCCACGCTTGTGCACACTGCTTCCTGTCTGTACAGCACTGAAAAGCAGGATAGTAATAGCTGCCCAGCTTTGCAAGGCAAGCTTAGATCTGTGCTTTCCACATAAACCCAACACTGCAGGGTGCCTCCTGCACCCCCTGTTCCACCTGACTGCAGTGCAGCACATTGGCAAGGACGCTAAGCCAGTCTGAGATGGGACATTCAAACCCCTCTTATTATTTTAGAATTTAGGTATTGTGTGCAATGGTAATAAAGTTTGTTACAGACATTTTTCAAAGGGGAGGGGAATAGCCACAAAGACATATTTTAATGGTAAAATTTTCAGATTCTTTTATTCCTCCACAATGTCCCTCCAGTTTTCATGACAGATTGCTGTTACACTCTCACAGCACATCCTTTCAGGTCTTTCCTCTCTCCATTAATAAGGCTCCTGCCGTGAGACACTCCATTAGGAGAAAGAGGCACCAGCAGGTGCTGAGATTACTAATATTTAATGTCAGTGGAACCGTTTGATCACGAATACTCTGAGACTCAGTAGATGCCTCCAAACCATGTCACTGACTGTTAAAAGCAAATGCCATGTCTCCCATCATATCAAATGTTTCTTAGGGTGCCCCTTCCTCATAATCAAGCCTTTCAGGTGCCACTGTCCTGGACTAATAGAACTGGTTAAAAAATGCCCCCTTATCTCTCTTTCACCCCACAGTCTAGGAATCTGACCTTCTCATTCTGCTTTAAAAGCTGTTCCTTTCTGGTTATTCTACTAAAACCAACACAGTCAGAATCAAATCAACCAAATCATGCTTCCAAATCTGCTTATTTTGTAGACTCACTGAAATGATGCTAATGCCAGGGAAGCAGGTTAGATGCCTGGCCAAAGCTTGGACATGCTGTGGAAGCCAAATGCTGCTCTGCCCAGAACCTGACCTGCCTTCTTTGACACCAGTATGTGCTCATTTCCCAGAGCACAAGCAGGAGCACTGCCCAGACTTTCACCCTGCACTGCCAGGTGCCTTCCTTTCAAAAATGTGTCCTCACTGCCTCTACTTAATTGTGCTACCCAAAGAGAAACAGGCCAAAGCAAGGCCATTCTGACCTGCACAAGCTTCTTGCCTCTGGCACAGAAAGGGAGAAAAACAATCTGGTATTGCAAAAAACCCCCACGTTTGCAGAACAGGAATGTGCTGCTGTCACCATTTCACAGATGAAGAAACTAGTCACAGAAGGACAAGTAACTTCCCCAAAGTCACTCTACAAGTCAGTCCAAAGACAGGAAAAGACGACAGGTCTTCTACCTTATGCCACTATGTTCAAATTGCCGGACCTGCTGCAGAAAGGATTCAAAACTGATTCTCAGATCAGACTTTTCTGAGTTATTGTGACAAAGCTTCAGAAACACCTTACAGTGCCTCCTAATCTTCCATGACAAAAATGTGGCCCAAAGTCATAATCAATGAGTCACTGCTGATAAATAAACCTACCTGTCAGAGGCAAAGTCCATGGCAACAAAAACTTTCAGTCAGAAGCAATTCCAGGCATTCTCAGGACTAGAGATCAATTCCTCAATATTGTACCCTGCACCCACCATCTGAAGCTCCAATTTACCATATTCCTCCAGCACATTTCAGATCTGCTCAGTTTTAAAAACAGCCAACAGATGATCTGCATTTCACCATGCTGGTACCCTTACGGAACAGAGAACATTCAGCTAAACTTTATATATTTGCACGGTAGTTTCACAAAATGCATTAAAAATATACCCAGAGCTAGGCTTCACATTTCTTAGCTCCCTGCAGGTATACTCTTTTCACTTGATACTCACTTTAAAAGAGCTGTATTCACTGACAAACAAAAACCCAAAATGACCCAGCTCTTACACCATCTTATTTTTACATTGTATACCCCACAGAAAAATGTAACACCTCCTCTATTTTGCTTGACAATACAGCCTTGTTCTTCAAGGAATCTGGAAGACAGAAAATAAAGGATACTTGTTTCTTCTCCTTTTTTTTTAGTAATGTAACTTACCTGGATTGCTTTCGTTACTGAACTGAAAATCTGTTTTTCTCCTCAACCGTTTCCTTTCTACCAAAATGTGCCACCTACACTTTATATCATGTCCTTCCAAAGGTGTGTGGAATCTGAGTGATCATCCAAAAATGTTCACCTCTTCTTTATTTAACCTGTTTTATTCTCGCCCTTCTTCTGCTTTTCTGTTCCTGTGCTCTTAAACAAGTCCCAACAAGGGCGTGTCGTGGTTTCCTGCCTCACCCTACCCTTCCAATTATCTGACACTCACTGGAAAAAAAGATCTGCCTCCAGGAATCAAACTTTATTGAAAGAAAAAATGCTCCTACCTATTTGCTCAGGTAGATTAACTATTTAGATCCCAGACAGACAAAGCTGTGAAGGCTTATGTCAGAGAAAATGAACTGTTACGGCAGTACTTTCTGATACGTGATCTGAGATCTGTTTTGGCATTTTCTTACAGGAAGTTACACAGCACCTGCTGATGTCTCTGTAAAGCTGGCTAAAAGCTAAGCATATTTTGCTGCTTGCAATACAAGGGGCTAAACTCCCAGCTAATACAAACCAGCTCAAAACCACTCAAGTCAACAGTTTGAACTGCCTTGCCAGCCCCATAGATACTTATGGTCTATTCAGAAGGCAGAACTATTAATAAATAAAATTACACCAACCTGAGTAAGGAACAAAATTTCTTCCATGTATACCACCTACAGACTTCTTACTGAATAGGAACTGGAGCAGAAGAGCAGCCATGGTTGGGTCAAAGCAAAACTCCACCTAGCTCACGACTCCGTCTTCCACCATGGCCCATTTTAACAGCTCTGGGAAGATGATGTGAACAGGACAAGAATATGCAGATATTTTCCTGGTGTACACTGAAGACTTCCTAAGAAAAAGTAGCAGCATTGCAATCACTCCTTGACGGATATTTTCCATTAATTTGTCCAATCAGTTTTTTAATCTGTACAACACTTTAGTATGTACAGTGTCCTACAACAAAGATTTTTACATCTTAACTATATCTTGTGTAAAGATTTTTCCTCCCACTGAACATGACAGTGTCATTCGGTGCCCTGTACTTCTTTATAAGAATCAGAATTCACCTTAGCTTCTCTCACTCTATAGAGATTTTTGCACAGACCTTTCAAGGGATTGTAGCTGCATACTGTCAAGGTCGTACTCTGTTAAGTTCCATACTGGAAATTTCTAAAGGTGTGTAGGGACATGGCTGCTATACAGCACTACACTGCTGCTCCAAAGGCTACGTCCTGTGTTTGTTAATGGGGATCAAGACTTCTTCGGAATTCATCAATGCATCTCCTAAATCCCAGAACTTGTATTTATATTTAGTCAGACAGGTATTTATGAAGCATAATTTCCTCCCTGCACAGAGCAAGCATCCATAACTCTGCCTTCTGAACACTAATCAAAGGACATTTAGTTGTCTAAACAAGCTGCATGTGGTAATTAAGTCATTAACAGGTGTGGAACTCAGCCTGGGACCTGGCCAAACTGCACTTGGCTTAAGCCTTGACCAAAAGGATAAAAGTGGCTTCAGCTTTTTGAACTTCACGCTCTTTGAATGTGACACATTACCAACCCTTTTATTACCAAAGGCACTTTAAATCTGCACTTTGGTCATCTCATTTCGAATGTGACACATTACCAACCCTTTTATTACCAAAGGCACTTTAAATCTGCACTTTGGTCATCTCATTTCACGTCTGCTTCCAGCACAATCCACAGCTGTGTGCTTCAGACATAGCCTGGCTGTTCACAGACAGAAGTTGTTCAAGAAAAGCCAGCACTGAATGCACTGGGCTATTCTAGCTCTGTAAGACCCACCAGTATGAGGGAGACTCACTGGAATGGCACACAGACTTCACTGGAGCAAGAGAATGGACCTCACATTTCAAGATAATGTATTCAGGACTGGAGGAATTTTCTTCCTCCTTTACCTTTGTCTACCAGTTTTCTTTACATATGCATAAACAAAAGGTAGCCATCACAATTTTGATAAAATAAGAGAATTACTGTATTTTAATCCCTGCAATGTCATCAGTGACAAAGATACTGATTTAATGTTTCTTGAGAACAGAGGGTTCATGGAGCATCTCTTCATGAGTCATTTTGCCAATTTCTTACTGGAAAGAAAAAGAAGGTGGGGGAAGTATGACATAGAGGTGCTTTAAAAGGAAACTGAAAATAAATCACATCTTGAGAACCACTGACTCTGCATTTAAAAGGGGAAATTTAGGAGAAGATGAAGTTGAGGATGCTGTCTGATGAAACACACTGATTAGTTCACTCAGGTGCCTAATGGGCAAGTGTCACCATCAAGGACATAATTTAGAGAGATCCTGTGCTGCTTCACCTTTTACTGAAGTCAGTGATTGCCTCAGGTATTCAGAGCCACTGAAAGTCAGGTGTCTAGCTGGCACAGTGCAATGAACTGCAGCAGACCTAGCTTCAGGTCACCAGCTGCCACTTCAGAAGTAACAGTGGTGGTGTGCAGACTGGTGGTTAGAGCAGGGGAGGTAGCCTGAGGTCCTCTTGGAGGTAACAATCACCATCCTCCCATTCCCTGTCTGTCCTGCTCAATTTTGCTTGTAGAAGGTGAAGTCTGTAGAGTCGGAGTCACACTGCTGCTGCGTGTACCTGGGAATGTTTTACCAGATGCAGAGTTTGCTGCTTTCCCCGTTCCCAGCACAAGAGGCTGCACAGACTTTGAGCTTTCAATTGATGCCTCAGTGTGGCAGCTATAGAGATCAAATCATAGTTGAAGACAGCACCATTTTCTCTGGTGAAAGATGCTCCAAAGGTTTACAGCTGCTGATGCTGGCACTGAAAAAGTTGAGAAGATGAGGCAGAACTCTACACTGCACATTCACCGCACCTGGAAGGAGGCTGTGCTACAGCACATCTGAATCACTCCTCACTCTGCAAGCAAAGTCCAGAGATAAAGAGTCTCAAAGCCAAACCAGCTGGTTTTGTCATGGCCATCTTCTAGCAGCTTATGGTGTGTTCATGGTTTAGAAACCGCCAAGTGATGATAACTTGTTATCATCAACTTCAAAGGGAGCTGTGGAGCACAGGATAAGATGTACATTGGTCTGATAATTCTGTCTCGACTGACACATAAATTACATGGGTAGTGAATCAGCCAAGAAGCTTATTGGAATAGTGCAGGCCCACACAAGGATGGTTCGCACAGGGAAGAAGAAACCACACCTATTTTGGGGTAGCAACTGCAGTTCCCTCTGTGCCTTGGTTTTACACAATGGAGCTGGGCAACTACTGAACAAACCAGAGCCTCCAGAGTCACTCCCTTGACTCAATGCCCTGAGTCCACAGTTTGCACATCACTTGAGAAACACCGTGAGTAACCTTAGGCATGAATAAAAGCCTTGTGAGAACAGATCATTGCTTTTGGGGTGCCGGGAGGTGAGTAATGTCAGGATGCCAAATACCATTGCTAGCTCAGTCTCCCAGGTCCCAAGAGACTTCAGTGATGAAGATGTCTTGGCTGTTTGTACTCATTAATATAAAAGCTGTGACTGCTTTTCCTCTCTCCTTCTTGCTTTGCATAGCATTCTGCACAACGGGAGGCTCACTACAGCTTCTAAGGTTTACCATAGTGCAAATAATAAATAGCAATAAATATAATAAAACTATATATATGCATATGGAGCATTATAAATCACTGACCCTTAACAGCGCAGGACAAACTTAATTGTACTAGTCAAGAGAGGAGGGCCTGGGCTGTTCTGGTGGGGGACAGAGACTGGGAAGAGGCAGCTGAAGACTTGGGCTTGCTGCTCTTACTATTAGTGTGTAGACAGGAGGAGTGGGACTCTTCAGCAGCTGTAGACAGCTATCTACCTCTGCTCTGAGACAAGCCTGTACAGACACTATGGCCCTGATGCTGTCCTGATGCTCTGCAATGCAACTGCCTAATAGTTACTAGCAAGCGGCCCAGCCCAAGGGCTGGGGATGGACATGTGCATTGTCCTGTGTGTCTGGGACTGCTCCTGATAATGTAAGCTTTGGTGACAGACAGATCCAAACAAAAAACATCTGTGACCTCTTAAAGTCCCGCTGTCCTCCATGCAGCTTTTTATGTGTATTGCTGCTTGGGCATATTTTACATCTTGGTACAGGTCAGGCTGTACAGCAGGAGTTGGCTGGCAGAGCCGGGAGTTATTATCCATATCAGACTCACCTCTAATGGCATCAAGGCTGGGATGTTAACAGACCTGTTTGCAAAGATGACCTGCTCTTATCTCTTCCTCTCTCTCCCTCTCTCTCCCCCCACCCATGGCAATTAGGGAGCTATGCCAGCTGTCCAGCAAACTGCAGCATCTGCCAGGGAACACAGCTGTGAAGCAGATGGTCCTGATCACTGCCACTCTGAGGGGTATGCTGTGAGTTTAAAGTAAGTCAATTTCATCCATAAGACTCCTCCCTTCCCAGTGCTGGCATGATGAATAATCCCTTTCATTTTGTCCTATAGGTTAAGAGTTGCCTGCAACATGTGCAGCATACAGCAGCAGAGCTATGAGCTGGACTGTCTCTTGTTTGATGCTGCTAGTTCCTCACAATCAGGCCACTGCAAAATCTGCTTGGTCAAAGACAAAGGAAAACAGTCCTTGAGTATTTTATTTAAGAGAATGCAAAGTTTGATTCACAGGATCACATAATTTCCCATCCCCTAGCTTTTAGAAAACTACTGACTGTTTGCAAGCTCACCTGTGAACCCTTAAAACAGTTTTAGCACCAGTGTCTTTCAGACAAAAAATATGCACCAGAAAATGCATTATTTGCTAACTTCGCACAACAAATGTTTCAGTCAGCCAGGCAGCAAAGGGACAACCAATGCCAGATGACCTGGCTGTGGTGCTGCCAATATAAATAATGGAGAAAATCAAAGCAAACTGTTTATAAAGAACTGGCAGCATGCAAAAAAAACCCAAAAAACCAAAAACCAACCAAAAAACCAAACACAAACCCAAAACACCACCTTTCTGGCAGCCCCAAAGAAAACAAGATCTGATTTGTGAATTACTCACCAGCCATACCCATGGTCAAAATTCCAAGCAATTAGTTTTTCCAACAAACAATTCAACCAGTTCTACCTGCTGCCAGTCCAAAGCCTGCGAGTTTAAGCACCTTTACAAAAAGCAACAGGGAGAACTGCAGTGCAACAGCGCATACAGGACGAAAGCTGGAGACAACACTTGTCTTGGAGATCTACCTGAGAAAACTGTGAGTGTTGGCAAATAAGCCTGATTTCTATCTGCCATCTTGACAGAAAATTCAAAACACACATTGGCAGAAAAATCCTTATGGAAAATCTCTGCCTGGCTGAAGTACAGGTTGCAGCAACTCACCTCCTATACAGAGAGAGGGATTCTCATTAGCAGGATAGGAAACACATGGGAGGGTGACTGAAGGGTCTCCAAGAGCAGTTTTCTTTTGCTCTCCCATTCTCCAGCTCTATACATTCCTGCCCTGGAAGTCCTTTTCCCTGCTAAGTTTCAAAGGGTTTGTTTTTGGATCAAGGATTATTTCACAGCCCAGAGAGGATTTTCAGGAGACTTTAGGAACAGAAGTGCCACTGATGCTCTGTCAGTCAGGTAAGTTTGTACATAGTGCAAGAACATCTCCTGAAAGTACCTGGGCACAGAAAATGAAATTAAACACAAGATTGTGCATAAAGCCTATAGCTCATACCCAGTCCCAGGAACCTGGCCAAGCACTGGGGATCACTGCAGGGGCAATAAGCTGAACTGCAACTGAGTCTATACTGTTTGTGGTACATCTTCTGTAGCCCATCCCCAGGCTTTCTAGCCATATGTATATTGTCAAGATCTAACTTCGCGTTCATAATAGATTTCTTCATTATCCACATTGTTTACACACAAGCTTGTGCTAAGAGAGAGCATTAGGCTGAGCTCCAGAGCAGCTTGGGGGCAGGCCCAAAGCATAAGCAGTGGCCAACCCTCCTTTGCTCACGCAGTCCAGATTGATGTAAAGCAGGTGTCACTAGTTTTCACATATCCCCAAAGGCCTAGTAGCCATCCCTAGAAGTTTTTTTAACCAATATGCAGGGGATTTTGCAGTGTATCTTCTCCAGAACTTGGCCTGTCCTAAATGCTGTATTGATAAAATGAACTCTAACTACTGGTTTCCTAGACCAAGACAAAACCAAGTATGTGGAGTGAAAGTCAATGACTTAATGGAGGTGGCAGGTTTATACTCACTCTTGAGGTGGTGCTTGCAGTGTACGTAGACCCTCTATGGCCTTGCCAGGTGCAAGAGAAAAAGGGCGCTTCCTGAGAGACTCATGTCAGTGAAATGTGAAGTGCCATGCAGGCAGCAGCGCTCCTGATTCTGGGTGGGGGAACCCCAGCACCAGAAGAAAGCACAATGAGCACACCTCCTAACAAATTTATCAGTGATATAGCTTTGTGGGTCACCAAGAGAATGTGCTTCAATTTTCAGGGATTCTGATTTAGCATAGAAGCAAATGATCACCCATGGGAAAAAAGAGTTCAGATATAAGGGTATTTAAAATGTGTATTCAGTATGTTGATTTTTCTGTTTTGTAACCTGACAATTTGGGCCCCATTGTGGATGAAGTACATTTCACCCACCCTTTTCAACCACAGATTTTCTGAGGTACCGGTGGTAAGTAAAATAACCATATTTCCAAATGATTTTAGTCTACAATGGAGGGATTTCCCCCTCCCTTTAAAAAACTTTAGAAGTCTGCAAGTTGAAAAGGGCTGGAAACTGTTGTATCAGATCAGAGAAAACATGTTAAAAGCACAAAACATGCAGCACGAGTATACTCTGTATGGTTTGATCCCTTCTTCAGGGATCTTTGCTAGCATGTGTAAAATACCTAACGATTTTGGATTCAGGGCAGAAAGTAAATGATGATTCAAACTCAGTCTATTTTATTAACACAGACCTTTACTGTGCCCCATCTACATGGCATGCCAGTCTGCCACTTTAGGAAATATAGAAGGATAAAACAAATTAGCCAAATCAAGTTTTTGAGCTTTTCAGTTTTTATGTTTGCACACAATAGGCTTCTTGCAGTCCCTGGATGGCATGTCCACATTTGTTGGTGTGCCTGTGCGCAGTGCATGTTGATCATGAAACTGCCTTTGTTGTAAGTTTCAATTAGAAAACAAAAGGACATTGAATACAATGGGCCAAACCTGGTTTTGTACTCCAGCAACATTATTGCAGATTTTGTGTGGCTTAAAGAGAGATGGGTTTTTCCTCAGGAGTATATGGCAGTTAGGAGAAGGGGAAAAGACAGATCCAGAACCAGGATAATCTCTCCATTTTTTACAATAGAGGAAACAAATGATGGAGCAAAATCATTAGCTGGCTGAAAATTCTCTATCAATTTTGGTTTTCACACCACTTTTATAGAAAAGTTTATAAGAAAAAATTATTTTTGTTTCCAACAGAGTTTGAAAACAACAAAAAGTGGAAAATTTCTTTTTGTTCCTTTCCTCTTTTTTTTTTTCCAGGGCAGTAAGAGGAATCATTGGGAATACAAGTTTTCCCAAAGTAAATGGTTTAAAAAAAATTCAAAGCTCTTTAGAACATTTTTCAACATTTCTTTTTCATTTTTATAATTTAAAATGAAAATCCCTCCCACTTAGAATTAAACAAAGAAAACCATGCATTTCTTCCAGAAATATTGCTTAAATAGATCCCATTTGTGAACCCTCTTTGCTAACTTTTTCAAGCTGTAGTCTGGTTCTAGGCAGAACTTGAAGAAAGTCACTGCTAAATGAGGCCGGAACAATCTAAACCCAGAAATGATAAGGTAAGCATAAGACTGCTGATTTTCCAGATCTGAACGGTGGTAACACTTGGACACTGTTCCCACATACATTGTTCTGGGATCACTCTTTATAGTAAAGGGGGGGTGAAAGCACAAAACCATATTTCCACTCCTTTAACAGGCAAATAAAAACATTTTAAAACACACATTTCATGTATAATCATGAGGTTTGATTTTTCACTCGGTTCTGCCAGGTTTACATAGCTAAGATTCAAGAGTAGTAACTTGTGTCTCTGAGTTTCTGTCTTCATATTTGAACTCTCCTAAGACCAAATTATGTAGCAAATACTGTCTGGCACTACATTAACACTGATGGGGTAATGTTGCGGAGGATCCACAGGGGACATCACACACAGACCAATGGGATCAAGTGAAGCGCATTTACTACAACTTTTAACATAGTTATATACCTTATGCACCTGTGCACACGCCTCATACAATACTCTAATTGGTACAATACCCCGTTTCACGTGATGCTATCTTATCCTCTATTGGCTGTGCAAGCTTCTTCACGAGGTGTCTAGCAGTTACTTATCTCATTCTTCGGCATCCAGGAGTTGTTTGTCAGGCTCTTCTTATCTTCCTTTTTCCCAGCATACAAGGACACAGCGTCCTTGTCCGCTTCAGCACTTTGTAAACTTATGCTTCGTTCCCAGCTAACTGCTGGATTGCTCACATGCCCTCGCCCAGCCAAGAAATCCTCAACAGGGTAAGAGTCCCCCTCTTAGTTTGAAATCCATGTCAAACTGAAATCAAGGCATTCCAATTTTTTTGTGGAGAAGCAAGAGAAGGCCAGGCCAGTGGTGAATATATTCACTTGGAATATGCAAACACCTGTACAGTGATTTGAACCTGTAATTTTCACATTATTCTCTCTAACCCTGTGATCAGACAGTCCATCCTAGGCTGAAGAGGCTTTGAGAAAATGTTTCCTTTAAAATAGTAAGATTTCTGGGGCAATTATCAAGCTTAGGTAGCAATGTTTCTGAGGGGAAAAAAAGTGTTTTTGTACAAACATGTTACAACAGCTGTGCTCTGTATATCCTGGGAAGTTCTGGCTATCCCCCGGGCCCATGCACGATGAAGACTGAGGCTATCCAGCAAATTTCCCGAGTCACACTTTGAATGGACTACTACAGAGTTCTACAAGATTTCTGTTCCAGAGATGGTCCGTGTCAACAGGATCCTTCTCCTTCTTCATGAGGAAGGTACTTCCTGTGATTAGGCTCTCAAGCATTTCAGGGTGGTGCTCACTTTTCACTGCCAAAGTAAATAACCAAATGAAAAGTCCCTGCTGGGCTACTAAGGCGTTCCCTCTAAGGGAACATGCTCTGTTGTGAGCCCTGCTTATTGCCACTGATCATCAGGGATTTATCACGGACTGGCATTTATCACAGTAAAGATGGTTGTTATTATCAGGGATGGGCATTTCAGCTTATATCAGCTGTTTGTTCTCTGGGTGCTTCACAACCATAAATCAATTTCCAAACATATGCTTATCTGAGTATTGCAAATCAGTTTTATTTAAATCAAGAGACTGGTTTCCATTTGTGTAAAGGTGGATTGTGCTTGTTTCTGTTGCTCTTCTTTAGATCTGGATTAACACCACGCACTCTAAAGGAGCAATTTGGACCTTATTTTGGTTCTGAAGGTGACATCATACCACTTGCTATAACTGCTTGTGGCAGGGAGGTATGTGAAGCTGTTTTTATTCCTGTTTCTACTTCTATTTATTTGCTGAACTGGTCCTCAGAAAGGCTTGAATCCTTCTTCCTGGCTGCTGTCATGCTGCACCTGCTTTTCCCGGGGCACACAGCCTGACCTGCCATGTGCAGGCTTGCAAAGCCCCAATTTAAATGGCACTCCTTTAGTAGAGGATACATTCCAGAGGCATAAAATACCATTATCCAATATACATGGCTAGAAGACTGCTGATCTCCTGCAGGATGGCAAGCACAAGATGGGACATGAGACTCTTGGTGAAATTGCTCTCCAGAACGGACCTCATGTGGCAGCTGGAAGCTTTGTACATGTTCTCAGTACTGAGGTTGGAGACTGCCTTGGAGACCCTTCTCTCTCACACTGTAAAAATAACTGAAATAAAGAATGAGTTAATCTCATTGAGAGCTAGTGACACTTCTTTAGAATTGTGTCTTCTTTGGAAACGTTCTCCTACTTTACTGAAATTATGCCTCCACCACTTTTTTCTCTCTTCCCTTCTTCAACATCTGCTAAGTATTCTCTTCAAGACAGAGATATTAACTGTCCTCTTTCTATTCCTTTCACAACTTTTCCTTGTCTTCTCTTTTTAGCAAGGAGCTATGGAATTGTATTAATTCCTAAGTTTTGTGGTCATAGGAGGGAAGGTATTATTTCAATTCACGTGACTGGCAGCAGAGTTGTATGAGCTGTTGTATTGAAGTTCTTCAGATTTAGTACCTTTCCCTGGTCTATTCACTTCAACTGTGTCTTGAGCTACTCTTTATTTCCAATATGGAACTGCTCATTTAACTTAGAGTGCATTGTTTCTACTCCTTGATTTAATACCCAAAGCTTTAATTTACAAGTGCTCTGTATTTTTTTTACAATTTTTAGCTTTCCTGACTATTTTTTCCAAAAAAAATCACCATCCTTACTGAGGTCTGCTGGAAGGACATTCACTCCCTTGAGGCAAGCAAATGCACCATCAGATCTATAGTGAGTGGGTAAGTTGTACATAACACCTGTTTTGATAAGCATTTATTCATGATAGAACTAATATTGATTTATCCAGAAATGTGAGCTATACAGTATCAGTTTAACTATGTGTTTTGAAGGCTACTATGTATACCTTTTCTAATGCCTCCTCCTCCCCCCAAATCTCCCCAGCTCAGTAAATAGTGATAAAATGAAGAATTGGATTATTGCAAATAAGAAGTATGTAGTTTATAGCACCAATAAAAAGCTGAGTCCAAAATAAAAGTTTCTATTTCTAAAGTCTTTTTTTAAATGCTGTTTTCAGTAAGCAAAGAGGCTATAAAGTCCAAAGCTGCTATGTTCTATACTGCACACAGGGCCTATGGCAAGGATGCAGGAAGAATATGTGAGAGGGTAAGAAATATACTTCATTTCTATTGCACCTTCAATAAAAAGAGAACTCTGACCAAAGTACTTTAAAGCAATACAACCCAGAAGCTCATATCCCAATTTCAATACTGCATCCATAGAGGCTTTGATCTACAGATCTGAAAGCAGGGCAAATGCTTTTGTCCTCAACAGAGGGATGGGAAGCTCACAGTGGAAGACATCAAATTAGGCTGTGATGGATTTGGTCACAGGTTCTAAATCACTTGCCTACCAGTACAGTATCTTTCTCCTCCTAATTATGTATCTTTAATCCATATGATGAAAATCTTAAGCCATTTTAAGTTTATCAACCAGTTTCTTAGGAAATGGAATAAGGTGGATGGACTGAATGATTACATGTCAGACTTTCAATCCTTCAACGAAGATAATGATAGATGCACTGTATAGAACAATCAAAGTCAACAAGTTTTAAACTATCTGTCATGAGTAGTAAGAGCTACAAATGCTGTAGAAGGGTATGATAAGCAACTCTTGACTCCACAAGAACACATCAAAAACAGGCATTAAAAGAGTCATACTGTTCAGCAGATCCAAAGCTGAGTCAGAGTCTGCTAAGATCTCTTTCAACAGGGAAGTTATAGGTGTCTTTGTCTAGAACATACTTTTATCTTGACTTTCAAGGTGAAATGTTTTTTTACAAAAAGACATCTTTTTATCAGGTTTGCAGAAAGCATAGCAGTCTGCCTTTGCTCAACCTGGTCATTGAAAAGGTTTGGAGACAGTAAAGTGTCTACAGCGTGCTGCCTGCTCCGTGGTGGTTATCCTGGAGGTAATACAGATCTTCACTCTGTTCATGAGGAAGCTGGCATATACTGAAATCGGGATGCAACTTTGTTCTACATTTGGCTTTTTTTTTAAGATCTTGGCCAACAGGTACAAGGCCTATCTTTCTCAAATTCTGTTGTTATATATGGATTTTTATAAATACTCATTATTTATCTTTTTCATAGTGCTTTTCATCTGTACCTTGTTGTGTTGAAATTAGTTATAGCATTTGTGGACTTCCTTCTACTTTGATATGCCAGCACTTCAGTAATCTTGATCAAGTTTCACACCGACGTCTGACACCCTGGCACAGACTTCCTGACCATACAAATGTTCCCACAGAGATAGAACAACAGGCCAGACCCATAGGGAACAGTCACAACATAGACTCAACACTTCTCATCAGAAACCGTTAGGAAAAAACACAGATTAAAGGGTTAAAATAAGCCAGTCCCCACGCATTCTCTGAGTTAATTATGAACAGATATATGTAAAAGCTGGAAACTGTGGTTGGAGTTACAGAGTAGTTAGAGACACACCATTTATCAACAGTTGGAATGAAAGTAAATATTTGAGCAATATCATAGAAGTCAAAATTCATAGCTGGCAGCTCATTAACAAGTGTTTTTCAATCTGTTTTATGATCCCTCACTGTTCTTTAATCTAGACCATCTTTTAGTTTGCAGCTTTCTTCTTATGTGTGTTAAAAGCAGTATTCAGTACCATTCATGGTTATTTTCTTTATGCTCCCATTCCCTCACACCTCTTCAAGTTTCTCGCTTTTCATTAGAGATTATGCTTCTGCAAGCAAACCTCTAGCCAGACACACCTTTGCCATACAAAACCACAAGTGATATGCTAATTCCAACCAAAACCTGTTTGTTGAAGGATAAACAAGAGAAGATTGGTGACCCAGAAGAGAACAGAACAGATCAGTGAGGGTCTGTGGCCCTTTGATATTATTTATTTCTGCTTCATAAAAACACAGAGGTACAATGCAGTCTGTGGAATATCTACCCATGTTTACTGGTGTAGCAGTAGCAAAAATAGTAACAATAATAATAATTTCTGTAGAAATCATGCAGCTTTTTCATGCACGATGGTCTTACAGTTAGTTCATGCACAGCTAGAACCCAGATGTCCCAAGTTGCTGCATCTATCACAATTCATCTAATTGATCTTAACTCATTGTTACAATCAAAATTACAATGTTAAAGTGACAATTGTAGGGCCAGCTCTCCAATATGCCAGAGCTGACTGGGAAGGTTTTATTCTCAGCAGGACTCATATTTCTATGGACCTAGGCAGGAATGCTTCTTCATTTTAACTGTTGACCTCTTTCACACATTTCTCCTGATGGTTACAAGGAAAAGATGATCCTTAGTTGGCGGGGGTCACATTGCCTTGCACAATGGGGTCTCTCCTGGAATAGCTCACCATTTTTTCAAAAGGTGAGTATTATAATTTCAGTTGCAATGAGTAAAACAACAAAGATATAAAAAAGGAATATTGAGAGAAAGACAATGAGCAGTAGCTGGCTTTACTGGGAAAGCCTCTATATCACTCTGGCTCCTAGGCTCAGAGTTACTCTTTCACTCCTTGCTCTCCCCAGTAATGGCCATCAGTGATTCTATCACTCCTTCACATAATGTAGCCTGCAAGAGGATCTCATTTTACAAACCAGCTTTTCTCCAGTGCCAAGAAAGTATTTAAAATCAAAAGCAAAAGAAGAAATGGTGGCATGACGGCAAGTACACTGTGCTTCAGCTGCTCAGCTGGTAGGCTAGAACCCTGGGGGAAAAGGAAGCTTTTATTTTCAGTGCCTTGCTTATACAAGGGCTTGAACACTGACTTCAGATTAGTAGATTTTTTTAAAAATAGTTCCGAGTAAGATATTTGCAAGTGAACACTCAAAACTTGGATCCAAGCTATTTAAGTTGCCTCTGCTTCCAGTTTCTGGCAGTTTTTCTGACTTGGCTCTGAACCTTCTGACTGTGCCCATCTCTATTTTCATGTCTCTGCTTGAAAAACCCTGTTTCTTATCCAAAGCACAAAAGTATTGCCTCTCCCAAAAGCCAGGTCTGTTGTGTGTCACTTCTTCTCAGCAAGATGACTGGCTAGAAACTTAGTTTTTACTCAAGCTTTTCATTTCACAGTGATTCGGATTCTCATTAATTTGCTTCCATCAGAAGTTCCGCTTGTGAGACCTGTGATAACACACAGCCTTCTCTTATTAAAATCAAGGCACCCTGAGCTCATCCTCACTCCATATGTTATGTATTTCAGATGTTTCTGCTGGCATGGACCTTTCTGGGTATATTTCTGGTATATTTATTGTTATCACAGGGTTGCCAGATGCGTGATGTGGTGGCTGCCTTCCTTACCCAGTGCCTGCAAAGGAACTGCTCTTTGGATTCTACTTTAATAACATCCATGATTAAAGTTGGCAGCTGAAGGCTTTGTAATCACAGCACCTAAAGATGTTTTTAGTTTCCAGCAGAAATTAAAGAGTTCAGAAAAAATATTTACACACACCCCCCCCCCCCGCAAATATTAAAAATCTGTACTAAGAAAATAGTTCTGTTAGGTATGATGGCAAGATAAAAATAACGGATAAAACACAGTATAGGTGGTGATCTGAAGTGAAGAACCCTCACTAGCAAGTATATTGATTTTTTGGAGTTCAGTACATTGAGTTCACTGAAACCAGTTTTTTTGAAAGATGAGGTATCGACAGGGAGCCCAGTAAGAACACTGATCCACTGATCTCCCTTCTGACAGAATAACATTTGCCTAAGCCTATAAAGAACTCTGAGAGTCTTTACACATTTATTTTGATGTACATGTGTAAATTTAAGCACATAAAATTATACAACTGTAGAAAATAACACTGAAAAGGCCTTCAATTAGGTACCTTGTCCGTCTCTCTGTCCCAAGACCCAGCTCCTTGATAGATTTTCCTTTAAAAGACTTTTAAAAATTTCGATGAGGTTTCAGAGCCTCCCAAGGTTATCTGGTCTGTATCTCACCATACTTGCTGTTAGAAAATGTCTTGAAGTTCCAAAACAAGTATCTCCTGCTTCAGCTGAAGATCACTTCCTCTCTCCCATTCTCAGCGTAACTTATGTCCTTTCTTGCCACCACCTTTTATGTATTTGAATGCTGTTGTCATATATGCTGTTAGGGTTTTCAACAGCAGACTAAGCTTTTCCCATTCCTGCAGCTTTCCTCAGACACTGAGTTTCCTAGGCCTCTGATCACTGAGAACTATCGCTAGCCTTCATGGGGACTCCCCATATGCTTAAAGATACACAAATATTTAAGTACTGTGCTGAACCAGGGACTTCATTGCTAGCGTTGCCCAAGGCTGCCAAACACATGCTGGTCTAGTTTAATTGCATGGCACTTCAGTTAATTACTGTTTTGATAATAACAATCTGGCAGTTTTGCAAATGTCTTTAAACTTGTAACTGCAGGTAAAAACTACCATATTTTGCTGGTGAAGGACAACCAGTGCCGAACTGTTGTGAACCTCATCTACCTGACCAACAGGCAGTGTTTAACTTAGAGTTTCATAAGGTATTTCCTTAACAGTGCAGGCATGAACAGTGTATATTGGAAACTGATGTGCTTAATATGTCCAGAAGCAAATTATTTTGCCAATGAACAGCCATGTCCAATACCTAATGCTTACTCAGACATTGATACACACATATATCCCCATCTTCATTGATAGAGAGGTTTGATCCCCTCCATTTGAGTACGCAAATTGTGGCAGACAGTTCAGCATCTGTGGTAGCTAATGCATGCCAAGCATATGCAATCAAGCAAAACATAAAGAAATCAACAAGCCAATACATGCACATAAAATATTATAATGAAAACTCAGGAAGACAGAGACCAAATGGGAAGAAGACAGAATGGAAACAGAGACTAAGCAATTGCCAGAGTCAAGAGCAATCAGCTCACAGGAGGGAGGGCAGTGAACTATGGTTGGGTTGGTGTTAAAGGGGCTAATAGAATTACATACCCCTACTTCTGTTCTGTTTACTTTACTGTAGCTATTTGCAGTGTCAGTGGAATCCTTCAGCTTTTCCTAAAATAAATGCACAGTGTCTGCACAACTGAACAATAACAAACTAGTGAAAAAGGACCAGCATCTAGAAGCAATACAAGCAAGCGTACAATAAAAAATCAGGGTGTACAGCTCCCAGCATATAAACAACTTAGCAATAAACAAGCATACGGTCAAATACAAGAGAATTGTTTGTTATGTACTTGTGTGCATGTGAAATATTCACAGAATATTCCTGTGTCAAGTATTCAGGAACTGTTAGGGACAACTGCGAACAGTATTTTGAAGGATTAGAAAGAATATGCTAAGAGTGTCCCCTCAATGCATTTTTTTAATACTTTACCTAGGTTCTGCATTTTTAAAACATCAGTGGGAAAACACAGTCAACATCCATTTCTGTAATATATTCTAATGATGCTCTGATTTGAACACTTACCCACCTCTTCATGAAAGAGCTTCCTGATTTGGTGACCACCTCTTGGGATTCCTCCATCTGAGATGATGAACATTAAGTCACAGTTTAATCACTTACAGCATCAGTTCGAACATGGCTGCACCTGTGGGGCACAAATGTAAAGGGAATCTTAGATTGCAGTTGCATTCATTCTAGTAATGGCTTTAACAGGCCAAAACACTGAAGAAGGCTTAGCTGCTTCCCTCAAAGAAAGCACTTGAGGAGCATTTAATCTTATCCCACTTTTCCTACCTTTCTTCTACCCAAATTATGCAGATGAAAAAAATTCTTACAAATTAATTAAATTAAATGAGTTGTTGACATAAAATCATCAATTCCCATGAAATCAGCTAAGCTAAAGATTAAATTGGCCCATGCGGTTTTGCTGTTTCAAAAATAAGTGCAGCAATAATTAATAGCAGCAATAGAGTTTATCACGGTGACTTCCCTCAGGGTGTGGGGTTTGATCCTCCACATTTTGGATGCTAAGTCATTGCAACTTCTCCGTCGTATCTGTGAGGATGGTTCTTGCACATAGGTTTACATACAAAAGGAAAAGTAAATATTTCTGTGTAAGATATCAAATCCTACTATTTTGTTCTTCCTCAATGGTATTGCTCCTATGTTTCTGGTGACACACCCAAGTCTTAAGAGTGCATCACAGAATGACTTCACTCTGGCCTGCTTCTGAAATTTGGCAATATGCATGGCAATGGATCTTTGGTGGACTCAGGTTCATGATAAAAGGAAAACGTATGAATTCTTTAGCTTCTTGAGGTCCTCTCAACTTCTCCACTGCCTGGTAGACTCTCCAGAGAGCTGTACCTCAGGTTGGATGTCTGGTGTCAAAATTAGACTGCAGGCTTGACCGTTAAAAATCCATACTACAGATGGAATAATGAGACTGGCAGAACTGAGGGACATTGCCTGTAGCACTGAGCAGAAAGGGCAGCATCTTCATTTGCAGTTTTCCTAGCAGTGTTATGCCATGACTCTGATGTTGGAGGCCCGCATCAACTTTCAGCATCTCACCAGTGTTGGCTTTTGAGACGTATTTGTACTTCTCACCTGCAAGAGGTACCCATGGTGTACCCAAGAAGCTGGAGATCAGTGAGGAGAGCTATTTATTTGTTCTAAGTGGAACCTGAAACTCTTTGAGAAGGCAACAGCAAAACACCAAGACTTTCCAGTAATAGGTACTGGCACAAACATTCTGTCTGGAGGAGAGATCCTCCTCTTTGCCATTTCCAATCTCTGCCTACTGTCCTTCTTTCTGTTTTTTAACACATTTTTAGAAAATCAGCAGTTACAGCTAGGCACACTAACTGGTAATGATAAGTAGTAGTATCTCCTGCATTATAGTGATATTCGTGAGAAAGCATGTCTCTCTAGGTTTGAGAGAAAAGCTTCAGACAAGGAAGTGTTAGACCAGAGATAGTTTAACAGCTTCTAGGCTTGATTTTAGAAAGGAAAAAAAATTCTGACCCAGAATTCCTCGCTGAAATGGAAAAGAAAGATGTCACCAAACAAAATAAACTGCATGGAGTAGATGATGATATTCCTGATTACTCTTTGTACCCATTTATCACACATTAAGTAGAATGCACCCATACGTGCACCGTTGATCCTAGAAAAATGAATCCCACATAGGACTTCCTATCCAGACATCAGTGTGGACAGTTTTAAGGTTAGTCATGCCCGGTTTCACAGACTTAAGAAGAGGCAGGGTATATGCTAGCTAAAATTCCAGGGTGATCTATCTGCTGATCTAACTCCTGTGGAGTCTTTCAAGAGAAAACTTGTCAGTGCATACCCATGTGTTGAGTTACCACCAAGCATTTAACAATGATGAAATAGCTTATTCTGGCATATGTTACACATAAAATGCTTGTAATTAACTCAAGGAAAAAATGCACTAAACTTTAAAACATCAAAACCAGAATAACTCTTTCAGCTGTGAATACACTGGGAGATTTCCAGTTACAGGAGTGTTACTTGAAATGGCATGGCATGTCTGTCATCAAAGAGGCTGATGATGAAGAGAGCTTGTTCAGTGACTATCGATATGTATCATGGAGGTCACTGATGCCAGGACACAACCTCAAAGACACATGGGTTACCGATAGGAAGACAACCCCAGTTAAAGTGGGTAGCACTTGCTAACCTGGTTCACCAAAGAATTTTCTTTCTTCACTTAGCATCAATTCAGCATTCCTGGACTCCTTTTAAGACAAATCTTCTTCACCCAAAATACAGTTTCCTTAATGTGTTGAAAGGGAGACTGGTTGCCTTCTCACACATTAAACACAGTGTGAAACACTTACGCTAATGCAGTCAGCTGCAATTCCAGTATCTTAGCACCACATGAAATCATACCATTAGCTCACTCCATATGCCACACTTCTACTGACTGCCATCAGGATAGCATAGCTCTGCTTCCCTTCAGTTCAGCAGGAACTTTCTCAATGACTTAAAATGTCACAGGGGCTAAGCTGCCCTTCTGCAGTAAGGCAAAACAATAACAGTAAAAATAATGTACGAATAATCACTTCAACCCACTGAGGTTGTAAGAAAATATCACACACTCAGTAAAGCTCTTTCTGTATGCCTATGTAGAGAAAGGGACTCAAAATACAGTTATTTCAGTTATGAATGTGAATAGAAAATTTGCACTGAAATTACCTTGGAAATAATTGGAACAAAAGCAATACAGCTCACAAACACTAAAATACCCATTTTGAAATGAGCCATAACTGGTTTAAACAGCATTTTTAACGCAAGAAATGCGGAGAAGTCAAAAAGCTTCACTGCACATTTTATTTGCTACAGGAAATGGCACAGAAGACATTCTTGTTGCTTTCCATGTAGCTAAGTATTTGAGAGGAGGGGTGATAAGTAAGTATTTATTGAGTTCCCATCATGTGAGTACCTTAAGTCTTTTGACTTTTAAAGAATTTGCTTCAACCTTTACATTAAAAAGTGAGAGTTTCATACCTGTTCACAATTCTTGGTGAATTGCCTGCCTCACAATCCTGAGGCAGTTGTCCATAGACATTTGATTATGTGTGCATGAATAATACATAGACATATCCCCCATATCACAACAATTATGCACACTTAAAACGTTATGTAAGTTACTAACTGCATAATCAGGAAAACAGGAGAGAGCTTTAAGTCAGCTCTCACATGACTGTATTAACCTGTGAGCCTGGTTTGCAACATAAGCATGGTGAGCGCCTGACAACATTGCCATGTTGAAATCTCAGCCCTCTAGATGTGACTTTATTGTCAGCAGTATCCAGAGATGGAAAACTCCCATGAACACCACATTTGTATTTCATGCTTAGGAAAAGACCTCTAAATTTTTACTTTAAAAGGCTTTCTCTAGCCTCAGGTAAGTGACCTAATTTGTTTCTTAATAACAGGGAGGAAGTGTATTTTTTAAATCCTGCCTGCTGATGCTGCAGTTTGGTAGGGAAGGAGGTGTGCTCGGTAGAATGGTTATTTGTTCTAAAACAAAACAATAACCAGTGATGCTGCTGAAGTGATGATGGACACTACTTACTTATGTCTACACTCAAAGCAACAGTGAAACCCCCAGGAGTCCAGGAAGAAGGTAAGGTGTGCATCTCCATCCCTGCTTACCTGCTCACTGGATGGCCTGTTTGGTACCCCAGTTTCATCCACTGGGTCTACCCAAGGCCTCCGGACTATGGGTAACTGCCCTTTAACTAGCATATCTGCACTTGCAAATAAACAACACCTACTTTTTCAGCTTCACCAATTTCAGTAGCATGGATAAATAAATACAAGCAACCTAAGAGTTACATGTGCACAGCATGAAATGAACTTTTGTGTTAAGTATGTGAGAAAATGAAACGACTCCTCAAGCTCCACTACAATCCAAATACCTTTAACACAAAAATATGCTCAGACCATCACAGACAACAAAAGCTGTACCAGGGACTAGTTTGGGCAAGGGCTTAGATTTAAAAGGCTTGAATTTTCTTAATATAATGATCAATCAGTTCTCCAGCAAAGACAAGAACACCGAAGGTCTGTTTATTGTTTCCTTTGTCTGTTACGGTCTCGTAAAGACTTCAAACTGTAATTTTTGGCATGACTATGTCAGAGAAAATCCCACAAGCAGACACAAAAATAAGAGACAGTGTTATGCTGTTCCCTTTTATTAGCACTGTGCCTCACCCACTTGGTTATTCACACATGCAGCAGCGAGAACTAGGAAGCCCATCTCAGCTGGCTCTTACATTATCTTTTGTAATGGCAAATTGCAGTGCCCCTCAGCTACAATAAATTATGTCAGTTTTCAAGACAGGTACCTTGAAAATTGAAGTAAAAAACAAGGGATAGTCTAAGTAAGCCCCAGATGTAAAGCAGAAAAGGCAACAAAATTTTATTTTTGCTTTAGCTTCATGCTGATGTCATTCTAGTGACTTCACTGTAATTACTGGACATTTGCACCATTATGAGAGCAGAATCTATCTCCTAAGGACAGGTTTTGTTATAATAAACTGGTTTTACTCCAGGAATCCGGTCTATAAAGCCCTTCCCTTGATATATTTACATGGCTATAAGCAAGTCAGAACATTTTTCTGAGGAGTGAATTGCAGCCAGCAAAAACACAGCCCTAGGCCCATGCTGAAGTGGGTAGGATTTTAAAAATTTCTGCAGTAGTTAGCGGTTAGGCACATAAAAACACTCCACCCTCCTGCCTCAGGCAAGACAGAATATGCAGACAGTGCAGAGTGTACTTCATGCGTCAGGATACATCATTTGGCTTTAAACAAGATCAAGAGATTTCAGAAAAATGATAGAAGGGGGTAATGCGTATGTGCCTTAAGACTTAGTATGTTGACTAACATCTCAGTTACTCATTGGCAATGTTTAGGGAGAAAAGGCCTGGCTGTTGTGCCCAGCAAGCTGTTAAATGGAAGTTTTGTGATGCTCCTGGCACTTTGGAAGAGAAGAACCCATAAAGGTCAAACTGGAGTCTCTAAATCCAAAGTCAGTATCCTTTATATTACTCTCCACTTTGGCTTTGCTACTACAGATGATGCCCATAGGGGAATATAACATGTTCTTGTCCTGTCAGTGCTGATGTGTGAGCCTTAGTGCTCTTCTGGTAATATAAGATTAATGACAGAGACGATACATAGAGAATATCTTTCAATTGTACAGACAAACTGCTATAAACTGAAAAAAAATATAAAAATCCAATCACTAAAATGTCATCACAGAAACACTGAAGAGAATAAAACCAGGAAGCACATCTTCCTCTGGTTCCTTGGGGAACCAAGTTTCCCTGAAGGGAAGCAGTATGTTCGGCAACTAGAGCTCAATAATTTTATTACCCAGTGCACAATTTCCTATGCATGTTTTTCTGGTTTATTTTGCTTACCCCAAACTATTCTGATCACAAAAGGAATAAAAAAAAATCAAGCAATAGCATTATAGTGCTTAATAAAGACTGTATTGCAATGAACTTGCTAGCTGTGTGCACGTACCAGTGAGCTTAACTGAACAGTATGAGAAACACTCCACAGTGTGCCATCAGCATGCCAGTATCAATAACACATGGATAATCTCTTTTCCTCAAGGGAAACAGGTGTGCAGTTTTTGAGAAGAAGGTTTTAGTCTGACTCCTGTTTGCCGTCGTTAAGTTGTGGATAACATAATATCCATCACTATGGGGTTTCTGCAATAAAAGTACTGGATAGTCACTAGATAGTGACTGATGACACTCTAGTTCCCAGCACCATCAGGGGCCTCCTGCCAGATCTTGGACAAGTCATGTTTTTGCAGTACTACATGTAAACACCAAGTAAACCCATAGGTAAATATGGTAAACACAGCTAAACACTTAATACCTACCTGAAACAGGATCTTTTCCTAGACTGATTACCCATTAGTGAATACTGATGATAATATTTCCTTTTCTCTACTCTGTGTAGCACATTAAACTCATAAACCCAACGTGTGGAACTGTCTTTCCATATTCACAGTCTCAAGCAGACTGTAATCCTCACTTGGGGTGGGGCATGTGGGTGTTGCTCTAATAAAATAGCAATGATAATGCACAGGATGACTTTTCCATGTGTTATGTTCCTGTAAAATCTTACTGGAATGTCAGCTGGCAAATGATCTAAAATCTCAAACTTTCTGTTGTTCTTGTGCAACTCAACTGTTAACATGTCTGTACAACAGAGCATGAGTAATTTAAAGCAGGGACTATCCTTGAGTCAGAAGGGAATATGTTGTGAACTTGGAGACATGCCATCTCAAAGCTCCAGTGTATTTGAGATCCAACCCACTTGATAAATTTGCAGCAGAAGTTCTATTAGCACTTTCACTGTTGCACTCAGGAGTCCATTTTCAACATATTAAAAAATATTTATGACATTAAATTAGCTGCAGGTATTAAAAAAAAAAAGGGGGTGTGGGCAGGTTTAAAAAATGCTTCCAAACTGCCTCAACAGTTGAAGTATCATGTGAGTTCTTTCGCTAGATGGTTGTAAAAGATCATACAACTTAGTCACATAATCTAACTTACTACATCTGCTGCTGAGAATATTATTTCTAAATCAGTTTCACCCACATAGTCAACTCCTATACAAGGAGTAATCTAAAGGCCCCAAGTTCTCAGATTTGTCAAAGTGACTTGATCTAGATGAGCTTTGAATGTACTTTTTTATTGAAGAAGAGAAGGTGGTTGCTATCATCCCCGTGAAATTCTATTTGAAGTGAGTAAATCTCTGTATACTTATGGTCAAAAGCACAGCACCTTCTAACATATTACCACACCTACACTCAGTGCTTACTCACCTCTCAGTGCAAGAGTGTATCTTGTCTCAATACAGATGGGAGTTACACAAGGCAAAGAGAAAACTGAGCATGCTCACCTGTGCTTGTGAGGAGGAACCAGGCAGGAAATTAATGCATTTCTGCTACACAAATTAACAGCATGATCTAGTGAGAGCATGTGCATACATGTATTCCATGTGCACAGCTGCGTGAGGCCTCAATGCGCAGCACGAACAGTTTGGCTGTGGGCAGTGCCGGAGTAGCCACCGATACATCATCCCTGTGGGCTGGAACCTTTCGCTGTTAGGGCTTCCGCAGCTCATTTTCTCAGTCCTGACAGTTATATTGGAAAAACATTTTGTACAAATAAGTTTTAAGAAACATAAATCCACGTGGGGAAACCAGGTCTGCAGCATGGAAGGGAAGTTTGCTGATAAAGATACGAAAATCACACTTGCTTCAGCAGCACCTTTGAGCATCAGGGTACTACCTAATCCTGCTCTGAACTGCACAACTGCAACTACAGCTGGGGCTGCTCCTTGTCACAATCACAATCTGTTTTTCAAGCTTCTTCATTTTCACTTCTTTCTCCTTCCCTCACAACCAGGACAGCGCTGTTCACATCGCATGTCTCCGCGTACACTTTTTCCCCTTCTGTGAGGAGACAGTGCCTGAGGTAGAGGCGATGGGTGGCTTGAAGTAGAGTTGTGGTTCCCCTGGCTGTGCCAAAAGGCTGGGCCTGGGCCGGGCCTGCCACTCACGGTGGGGAGCGCTCTGTGTTGAGGCGGGAGCCCTCCTCCCTAGCACAGGGACACTTGCAGCGAGATGGATGGCACCTGGCCTTGGGCAAGACCCCAGCCATAGGGTGGCAGGCCCATGCCGGCCTAAGGGACACAGCATGGCCCTGCATGCCCAGCTGCAACAGAAGCGTGTACGCGGTTCCCAGGGATGCCCCGCACTGGGGGCTCCAGAAGCCCTGCTCTGCCCGGCACCTTTGCGGCAGCGGCGCCCAACCCCGCATTTACCGCCCGCCCGCCCGCAGGAACAAGCTTCCCGCGCCCGCCCGCCCCACAACCCCACACCACCTTCCACAGCGCGCAGGCGCAAAGCAACTCGCGCCCGCTAGGTACGGCGCCGCGCCCGCGCGCAGGCGCACTGCCGGCGCCCCACTGGCCCCGCCCCTTTTCCCCGGAAGCGGGAGATTGAAGCGCTGAGGCCGGTGAGGTGCTGGCGGACTCGGCGGCTCTTTCTGCTCGGCTCCTCTCCCTCATATCTGAGGGGAGCGGGTTCTCTTTTCCACGGCTTAGTGATGCTGGGATAGAGGAGGGAGGGGAGAGGGTCTTTCCGGGCTGTCTCCTTCCTTGACGCTCGCCCGGGTCCCGGCCCAGCTGGCTCCTGGGGGCGGGCTAGGCCTCGTCAGGGCTGGGGGCCTTGTGCTCCGTGAGGGGCCTCCCCTCGCTCTGCGGCGTGTGAGCAGCCTCTGCTTGGACTGCGATTGCGCTGCGGGTCCCTGCCGTGCTCCGTTTCTGGGGTGCCTCTTGGTCCTCCAGGGTGCATCGCCTTAGAAAGAGCTCCCCGGATCCGTGGCTCTGCTTATGGGCTGCCCGGCCTTCTTTCTGCTTCTCTGTAGGGTGCAAAAGCAGCTAGGGAAGTCGTTAATAGAGCCCGCGGTTGGTGAGAGGAGAATATAAAAGGAGTGAGTGCTGTTACGCAGTGTAGCAATAACAGGAAAACTGAGGCATATAGTATCAGAGGCTTGGCTGAAGTGCAAGATCAAGTAAGTACTGAAGCAGAGAATTTTCTTTTCCCCTCCTGGCTCAAGTTTTCCTTACTTGCTGGACAGAATTATTCTTCTGTGTGATAAATAGCATTACTGCTTGAAAATGTAAAGGATTCTTAGGCTGAGATTTTGGGGAAGGATTTTAAGAGTGTGGGAGATCTATGTGAATGTGCTGCCAAGCAGAGTTAAAGTAACAGCATTAGTGAACCACCGGAAAAAGTATTCATTGTAGTCATGGTCATTTGAAGACAAATAATCTGCATTAGAATGTAAAGGCAGAGAGTTGCATGATTTTCTTCGAAAAAGTTGAACAAGTCTGTTGAAGCTTTTAGGCTTGAAATTATTTTGCTGCTTAGTAAGATGTATTACATATTTGTGACATACTGTATACGTAGCCATGACAGTAGCTTTTTCTAGGCTTTTGTTTACATTAAGAAATAGTGATAACTTGTATCATATTTAATGGGTGCTGTGGGCTTTCTGTTTAAATGATAGATAGCTAAAATATCCAATTAACCAGACTTTCTTTACTAAAGTCTGGGGTTTTTTAATAGAATACTGTATGTCAAATTTTGAACAAGTGAGGGGAACGTTGACTTCTAAGATAAATGAGGACCTGTGTCCTTTGGTATAGAGCCAGGAAGACCAAGGTTGCTGGTTTCTTAAAGCTTTGGCATGCTGAGGTTTTGGTATGTCTCATCTCTGAAGAGGAAGCCCCTTGTGCCAGTCGTGGGTTGCCTAGTGACTGGCTTGCAGGATTTTATTTTTAAGAGGCTTCTGGTTTGAAACTCCTAATTGCAATTTGCAGGTAAAGGGAGGTGTAGCTGATGATTTTCCAGGTGCACTTTTGTCATTAGCAGGTGGTTCACAAGTGCTAAACTAAGTTAAACATTGCCAAATCAATTTGAAGTTGATACATGCTGGGAGCTATGACTTATCGTTTTAATTAAGGCACTTTGCTGAGCGAACTGGGAATGCTTTTAATCTAAAATTCTACTTGTGTGAGTAATTACTTTTTTAAGCAGTATCCCCAGAAGTATCAAATGAGACAGTGGATTATTTTCACAGACCTGGGTACACAATTATTTTGTTTTATAGAAAAGATTAATTGTTTATACATGTGGACAATAAAAATTGTGTGGCTCCCAACAGTCCTTTTATCACTACTTGGGATGCAGTTAAATGAAAGGACTGGTTCTTCACAACCTGGCTTAGTGAGGATTATTCCTTTGAGTTAGACAAGCAGTAAGGGTCATTCAGGTTAAGAAAATACAGTTTGTTTAGAGTGAGCTTTTTTTGATGAGTTTGATATTGCAGGATCTGACCTTGGATTTATCGGCATACTGTAATGGGTTCAATTGCTTCATAAGTTGTCTTGCTCCTTTTAACACTTGAAAGGGATATCAGATAGAAAAAAAAAATATAAAGGAGAATACCTGTAAGACTTTTTACAATATTTTTCATCTTTACAGAAAAAAATCCATAGAGCTTCAGTGAGGGAAAAATAATATACAAAATTTATAGTAAGATACCAGTTAGTAGTGTTGTTCATCCTCCTGAGGAAAAGCTATTCACAAAGCAAGATGCTACTTAGCACATGAAACAGTTGTGTAACTTACGCAGATGTCTTTTTTGACCTTACCAATTAGAAAATAAGCCTTAGTGTTTCTTATTAGAGCTTTTTATTCATTTCTGCAGCCATGTGGCTCATTATAATTGGGTGAAAATGGCACCATACATAATTCATTTTGTCTTTTAACAGAAGCTGCTATCCATCTCAAGATGGAAGAACCAATGCTTGAGAACTTGCCATCTTTGTGCCATACTCCAAAGGATTCTGGGACAGCAGGTCCACAGGGGACTAGTTCAGGGAAACAGGTATGAGAACTTATTTGTTTTTCCAATAATGTGACTATCCATAGTAACAAAAATGCTTGTGAAAGCATCAAGTAGTCAGGAGTCGCTGAGATACTGTTTGCTGGAAGGCTAAAGATAGGTAGCTTATACCCATAACTACAAGGTTGTCCAGGTAATTCCTTACTTGGTGCTTGGTATAGTTTGCTCTGAATATGCAGATGTTTGCTGTGAATACAAAGTGATGGAGCAGCAGTATAACCCAAATGCCATACTAATAATTTAAATACTATTTAGGGTTTGTGGTGGGTTCTATTGTTGGTTTTGTTTTAATCTGTCGCCTTCAGTTTTCTCAAATCCTAGTTTTCTGGGTTGCTGTGTACACAGAATGACTTTCGGTGACTTCTGCTTGCACTTAAACAAAGTACACTGCTTTCAGTTTGTATAGTCTCCATAATGCTGAGCTCCACTTCGGTGTTCATCCTAGCATGCGTTATGGTGATGCTGTCATGCTCAGCATCCGGACCTATACAGGGTAGGGCTAGTTTGCAAGTGTACCTTAACCAGTTCCTCTCTCCCATATTTTAGTATATTTTCACAGGTAAAAATGTTAGACACAGATTATAAAAAATAATTGTTAACTTACTTTGAAGAAAAAAAAATCACTTTTAAGATGCTTTTCAGTGGAGGATCTCAAAGCATGAACAAGTCAAAATTATACAAATAATTTCTAATACTCTCAAGTAAAATACAGATGTTTTATAGTAGTGCTAATACAGAAAGTGTATGTGTGGTGGGATGGAACAGTAAAAAACCCAACCATTATCTCCATTAAACTAGAGGGGGAAATTGGAACTTTATGGAATAAAATTAGCCAAGTTGAAATATGCTATATATCTTCTGCACAAAGACTAGATGAGTAGGTTTGCCTCAAGAGAATACAGGATTTGCTCCTAGAAAATGTGGAGGTACATCTTTCCATGTCTTGCAGCTGTGTGTGCAAATACATGTGAATGGAAGAAGTTAACTTTGTTCAAGTTTGTGAAAGCTATAGAGAGAATTAGGAAGTCTGGCTTTACAATGATCTTTACATATACAACATATTTTATGTAAATAATAACCAGCGTTAACAATTCTTTGAAATTTGATCAAAAATTAGATTATTCTGATCCTTCTGGGATTTTTTTATTTTTTTTTTTTTTTAGCCAATGAGTGCAGCTCTGAGGGAGCGATTAAGGAAAACAAGACGCTCATTTAATGCTAATTTTACAGTGGCAAAGCGGCTCAAAATAGATGCTGAAGAAAAAGACTGTGCTGATGCTGACAAAGGGTGCTTGCCAAAGACAAGTACAGATTGTTCCAGATTACAAGGTGGTTCTGAAAATCTAGAAAGAAATGGCACTGGACATACATGTTTCAAAAGTTGCTTACAGGAGAGTGGTCTCTCTGGATCAGCAGAGAATTCTGATGTGCTACAGGTTGGTCTTAGTCAGCAACAGTCCCTGGAAGAAAAAGTAAGGCTGGTGAAACAAGTGCAAGAGAAGGAAGAGCTACTTCGAAGGCTCAAACTGGTTAAGATGTATCGATCTAAGGTGAGGTGAACCTCTGAAAAAGCACTTTTAAGTCTTTCTTTGAAGTGGAATTCATAGTGTAATCCTCATTATTAATTTAAGCAACAGTACCGACTCACTTTTGTGTGTGTGGTGTTTGTGTATTGTCTCAGTTTAAGGCATTTTATAAAAATAGATCTGCAGCGTATCACCCCCCTCCCCCCACATTTCAGCAAATTACAAAATTTTTTTTTGTTTTGTCCCAATTTCAGAACAACCTTTCTGAACTGCAGGCTTTAATAGTGAAATGGAGAAATAGTACCCAGCTGATGCTGTATGAACTACAGTCAGCCTTTTCTGCAGATGGCAAGAAAGTGAGTCTCACTCAGCTGATAGATACTTTTGGATTAGAAGACCAGTTACTGCACTACAGCAGAACAGAAGAAGATTTTGTTGATGCATAATCTACAGGTGCAAAGCTTTCAATTACACGTATGCAAAAGCAGAAAATACTGAATGAATTCTGATCACATAAGAAGTGTTGATCAGACAGTGGACTTTGTACTTTGAGGTTAGGTTTTCTCAGGAGATACTTGTAAAGCTATGTACCTAGATACAGTAGGCGCTGTAAAAGGCATTACTTAATGGAAAAGATTGAATTCGTGCTGTTTTGGAAAACCTGGCTTAATAACTTGATCGGTGAATTGTTATTTAATAAAAATAAGATGAAATCAAGTCATACTTGAGCAGGTGGAAGGCAGTCCATTCTTTGATTAGTCTTTGCATGGTTACTTGTCTTGAAATAACGAACTCTAATTGTCGTTTCTGTTGAAGTTCAAATGGGGAAGGGTTCAGTTCTTTGTTCATATACATCCCCATTTTACAAATGTCTTACTGCTGCTAGTCAGTTAATGATGGCATTTTGTGAGTTAAGTAAAGATAACTAATTTTCATGTTGTTAATATTCTGAAGCTGCAATGAGATGTTCTCAATAACTTTAATTATTACTGAAGGAAATGTGCCATAGTGCAATCATTTTCAGATACTGGTCCAGACAGTTGTCTTCAGTGAAGCTGTCTCTTAAGCATTCTGCCACAGCCTGAGATAATAGAAGAGAAGGCAAGAAAATTGCAGCCAACATCTGACTGCTCTACTACTTCATGTGGGAGCCAAGGTGTTTTCTCTCTTTAAATAAATACGAAAAACATGGCCTTGTCTAATGGGAGTGCTTCAACTACAGCATCCTAAAGCTGAATCAAACTTAAGCATTTTATTTATCCTCCAATAAATGTTGCCTTTTTAAAATGTTTTTTTTAATCTTAACTTGAAATTACTTATTTTCTCATCATGGTCTGTGCATATAGTGTGGTGACTTCTGTCTGCTTTTATTCTCATAAGGGAAAGAAAATCAAAGATCATACGGACCCTTTTAACATTGATAGGGCTCATTAGACTTAAATTTGTACCCACAACTTGCTCTTAAGAATACTGACTGTTGCTGTCCACAGCAAATTAATGAAGAACAACCTTTACTGCTAATCATAGTTTCAGTATTAAGACACTATTTCTTCTGCCTCTTAGCTTAGTAAAAAAAGATGATGGTGCCTGGTGAAGGGTGTGGTTCTCTTCCCTAGGGATCCTTGGCAAATTTGGAACTCTGCTGCTTCTAGGGAAGTTTCAGCAGGAAGAAAAAAGTCTTACAAGAAGAATGAAGATATAATTAGAATCCTTACAGACCCCAGTTAGAGATGGTAAGGAAAAAAGGAGGTGGTGTACAGCTGTAAGGAGGTTGTACTTCACAACAGAAGTAGTTTTCCTTACACGTTGTCCTGGTTTCAGCTGGGATATAGTTAACTGTCTTCCTAGCAGCTGGTACAGTGCTGTGTTTTGAGTTCAGTATGTGAAGAATGTTGATAACACTGATGTTTTCAGTTGTTGCTCAGTAGTGTTTAGACTAGAGTCAAGGATTTTTCAGCTTCTCATGCCCAGCCAGGGCACCTGACCCAAACTGGCCAACAGTGTATTCCATACCATGTGATGTCCCGTCTCGTTTAGGAACTGGGAAGTGGGGGGCAGGGAATTGCCGCTCGGGGACTGGCTGGGTGTCGGTCGGCGGGTGGTGAGCAATTGCCCTGCGCATCATTTATACATTTCAATCTTTTTATTACTACTGTTGTCATTTTATTAGTGTTATCATTATCATTATTAGTTTCTTCTTTTCTGTTCTATTAAATCGTTCTTATCTCAACCCAGGAGTTTTACTTCTTTTCCTGATTTTCTCCCCCATCCCACTGGATGAGGGGGGAGTGAGTGAGCGGCTGCGTGGTGCTTAGTTGCTGGCTGGGGTTAAACCACGACACAAGTGTATAATTTTGTTAAAAAAGCTATTAATGGTCTTGCACTGGAATGAGTTTAGATTTTATGTGAATTTATGAAAGGAGGAGAAGAATTGACACACCATGGAAGAGGGAAATAAAAATTGGTGAGAATACCTGAGTAGGTAGATCAGTCTCCAGCAGTATTTAATTTTATGAAGGGTTCTTTATCTTTCTTAGTTGTCTTGGAGAGATCTGGCAGGAGAATATACTGCATATCAATGCAAAGGGGTGGGAGATAGCAGCAACTATTTCAGGAGGCCGGATGCTTCCAACCCTCATTTTCCTATGATTCTGCCAGTGGAAGCAGCCACAGCTACTGGTGGCTGTGGGTAATAATGCTATCATAAGGTGCAGCAGCTTTCAGGACTGGGCCAGGTAGCACACATGGTCGTGTTGAAGCATACCTTCATCTTCTCAGCAACCTACACCTGTGCCATCACAGGTGTAAGTATATTTAAAGAAGCAAAACGAAGTCAAAGCCACAGACATGAATTTTAGCAGATGCAAATTCATAGATTTCTTGCAGTACTTTACCTTCAAAATGTTCTACAATTGCATATTGCAGACTAAGGCTACACAAATACACTGGTTCTTCTATCAGTCTACATTTTCTTGTACCCTTTGTTTTATGTAATGAGCTATATGGTTTATATAATCAAACATGAACTGAAATGTGATGGGGATAAGACTAGGTATAAAATGTACAAGACAGACAAACATGCATCCTTCAAACTGAAGTTGTTTTTAAAGCAGTTACAGAAGAAATTGTTTGTGGAAAGAAAAGTTCAGGGACAAAACGTAGACATCCAAGCTTTTTTTCTTAGAAAGACCATGGTATTATACATCTACCTGGACTCTGATTTTTAAAGAATAGGAAATGTTCTTGATTTCAGCCTTTCAACTTCTGCCTGAAGAATTTCAAACTGTTCTTCCTGTTCCTTTACAAGACCCCGTAGGTGTTTCTGCTTCAAAATCTCTTGGTAACGCTGCTTTGCAATCTTTACAGAAACATGCCGTGTGTCTGCATAAAACAAAATACAAGGGTTAGTCTGTACTTGTAGGGGATGCATAGTCTATATATTTATACTGGATCTGTCACAGGGTTATTCCAAGTTCTGTAAAAAATTGGCAAGCCTTTTAAAAAAGGCTTGCAGTTGGGCTTCAGAGTCTTTATAGTATTGAATAAAGCAAAAAAATTCAGAAAGTCATTGGGAAGGCTTCCTTTAGTTTCTAGCAAGTACCCACTGTTCTGAAAATCTGTAACTGTTTTACTAGTGGAAAGATGTCTACAGTTTTCCTAATAGTGAATAGCCTTCTCAGCTTCACATTACTTCCTCCGTTCCCTTGAATGGGTGGAAAGAAGTGGGTTGAACAGTTCTGAGAAAGAATGAAAGCATATTGCCTAATGAAGGTATTAATGGCTATAATATTTTGACTTAAATAGTTTCAGCAATTTAGTCAATTAACTTTGGTTACAAGAGCAACAATCTCTAGGTATGCTCTTAAGTAAACAATGTTAAATTGTTGTGGTAGAAAGGCTACTGCTAATTGTGCACATACAGTAAGAAATAGGTGCTCCTTGCCCCTTAGCTGATGCTGATGGAGAACAGGACCATCTAGCCTTGGAGATATTTTTTGAATGTTCTTTGCTTGTGACGTAAAGTGCATTACTGTGACTCACCAGCTGCCTCAAAGATATGCCTCCTTTCTGAAACAAAGACAAGCATTTCTTTCAGCTCCAGGCTGAGCTTGTAGTTTGCTTGCTCTTTTAAACTGATGCACTTCTCCAACTCTTTAATTCTTTTCTGATGGTTCTTCACATTCTTCTTGTGCAGCTGTCAATTTCCAAATGAATAAAGCAAATATATGAGATGATACAAAAGCTGTTCAGGAAAACCTATGATGGAAACCTAGAATCTTAAGCAATGCACTGTAGCTGAATAAACTTTCATGTATTTTGATTTGACTAGTAGCATATCCTAGCTTTACTTCATATAGTGTCTTTCACACACACTGTATTCCAGTATGCTTTATGGAGTTCTAATATAAGTAGCAGACAAGGAACAAAGAGGTATGGGTCAGGGATAGAGATATATTAAAGATAAAACTTGAAAGGCAAAGGGAGGAAAGGAAGTCAGTGGAATCAGTGAGTTGAGAACACTCTCTTGACTGCTAGGAACTGCTGAAGAAAGGGTTGTGCTGAAGCTGTCGGGCTGTAAAGGGACAAGATAAATACTAAAGCTTGAAGAGGAAGAGGAGGCTGATGCCAGCTAGAGCCACCTGGAGAAAATCCAGTGGAATCACTTAAAAACAAGGATAATCACAATTTGAATGTTGACATAGATGAGGGAGCCAGCAAATCAGATTGTTGTGTCTCTGTTATTTTGAATATAGGGAGGTAGTGATATTATGAACAGGCTGGTGCTCCTGGAGAGAAACATTAAGTAGTGAAGACTGGAAGAATGCTTCATTAGAAATGGAAGAGTGACTTTTATAGGCAGCGCTGTGTAAGAAGTGATAAGCAGATCTGCATTCAGATGTTCAGGAAGGAAAGCATTTAATTCCAGTAACAGAGCAAGTAGATTTCTCTCCATAGGGTTGATCTATGCACCAATCCATGTATGATGACTGCTTCCAAAGACTTTAGAGAACTGCTGCTGTAGACAGCACAAGTTGAAGAAACTATTGAAAGCCAGATACATAAATAGATGGATATATATATATTCATCTCTGTGCACTGTTATGGCTATGCTCCAACAGTCCTTGAGTTAGCATGCCTACATCAGTTGCACTTACTCCTTACAAACACCTCTTGCTAATGAAGGAGAAGAGTTGCATTTAAACTAAGGATGTGTCTCTCAAATGTGGTGGTTCGCTTAGGATTTACCTTATCCATGATGCCAAGAGTCTGCTCCATCACTGAAATGTGGTGGGTGATGCGGCTGTCGTAGTTCAGCACAGTGAGGAACTGAAGAATTAAAAACAGAAAGAAACAGTCTTATTAAGCCTGTTCTCAAGAATTCCACACTTCTGTAAAGACAATCATACTACGTGAAACTCAAAAAACTAGAATTCTGCACAGTGGAAATGCTTACTAGTGATCATAAATGAACATTGTAAAGATATTCTTGGATGCTCTGTGAATACTAGACTGTACAGCTGTTAAAAAGAATGTTATCTATTATACGTTAATGGAAACAAAGACCAAGCAAATTTGTTGTGATGTTGTCAAAAAACCCAAGCTATACTTTTGCTTATAAGGTAGTCTAAGGTAACAGAGCTGGAGGCCAAAGTGCTATACAGTCTGTCTTTAGGCCAGAGAAGAAAATTATTATTTTCTGTCAAGTGGCTTCCTAGTAATTCTTACTTCTTTTATTGTTCTTGTATCTGCATAGTAATTAAGGTTTCAGAGAATTTATTAAAGACTTTTTCTTGGGCACACTGCTACTAAAGTACCTCTTTATCAAATGACAAATGGAAAATAGGCTGTAGGACCCATAATGGGCTGTAGACAGGTTTCTGTAAATGTAGATTCATCCTTCCAGAGTACTGTCCCACTAAAGTGACAGGTAAAATTTTGTGGACTGCTCTAGTTAGAAGAGGAGAAACAGGAAAGACCAGCAGGATCCTTGCCTACAGCACCAAACTGCTTTCACTCACTGCTTCATTAATAGCCCTCATTCCAGGTGTTCTCAGGTCCTTGCCCACACGCATTTATCTAAGCCATCTTTCTTTCAGTTCCTATTGCTGGGGTCTCTGTTGCCTTGCCTTTCCTACTAACCCCACATTAAGCCCCTCAGAGCATTCAAATTCTGATTAAACTGGTATATGCCTTTGCTATGGTCAAGTCTAACTCTGAAGGGCAACAGTTCTGCTCATCAGTTTAAATGAAGTTTGAGCTAATGGCAACACTGGTGACATATTTGCTACAAGAACTTTTCAGTGTGTTGTCATATCACTTCTTTGGAAAGCTGTTTTGTTGGTGTTAGTTATAGAAGTCCCTTGGCTCTGATTCAGAAGTGAACAAACAGTTTGGAGAGCAGCAAAAAAAAAATGAAGCCTGTGCAAAACGTGTTTTGGATTGTCTTTTAATCTTTTGATTGAATTGCAATATCCTTACCTGCTGTCCAACATTCTTCATTTTCTCTGCGCTTTATAGCTTTCCCCACTGCAATATCTCCAGCCTGCCCATCCTCCAACATCCCTTATTCCAAACCTTTATGCCCCCCCACCTCATTGCCACAAAACCATCAGCTTTTTCTGCAGTCCTCTACATCCCATACTGCAATACCCTCGGGCTTCCCCTACAACTTTTCTTCCTCCTCTCTTCTCCCACTGGTATCCTTGGCTCTCTCCCACAACCTTTACCTATGTTTTCTGGTCTGCCAGCTGGGCTTGTTCAAAGCTACGTGGGTGCTGACTTGCTGGCCAGCTACTGCCTCTTGCCTGCCAGGCATGGCAAACAATTCCCTGTCTTCTGCTGCTAGGCCAACAAATGGCAATGAGCGGGGCTCCGTGAGGCTCCTGTAGGAAGGCTGAATCTTAGTATACTGAGCAAAAGTTATGGTATTTCTGTGAGATACCAGATGGGGGCACCTCAGACCTTTCACTTAAAAGGAAGTTGTGGTGCTTGATTTAAAAGATCTGTTCCTTGTGGCTGCAAAATCCTGATTCCTTACTCTCAGTGCCAATTTTGAAACATTAAGAGTTAGGGCTAATTTTGCCTTCATTTACACCTGAGCATCCCAAAGAACTTCATCACTGATCAATCTCAAGAGTAAAACTTCCCTTTGAAAGCTGAATTTTTGACCTGTTAGGCATCAGGTTGCTTCATAGTAGTAAGAGACTTACGAGGTATAAACGATCTTACAGATACAGGCAGCAAAATTTTCTGCAGTCAAAATATAAATTAGGGAAAGTAACTCACTAGCTGGCGATCTTTTGAAATAGGTAGTGTTACAATATCCCGAGCCTTCTGTTTCAGATCGTCTATCTGCATTCTCATTTTCTTGTGTTCCCATTCCAGCTGAAATATCCCTTTAGAGAATTCTTTACATTCCACCATGCTAGCAATTTTTTTTTGTCCTTGAGCCTGAAAAAATAGATTAATCTTAATTAACACGCTTTACAGATTATAGAATAATTATTCACAACAAGATGGGCAAGCCTCCAAAGTTATAATTTTAGTAAGGAAAACATGCTGTACTGCAGTGTCTTTCCAGACTTTGCTCCAGATGGTTATCTTTTGTGGAATTTTGTTCCTTTTTATGCTCTATGCCACAGCCTTGGATCATAGAAGGAGATGAAGAAAATTACAGCTAACCTCTCCATCTTTCTATCTTTTATAAGAGTGTCAAGGCATTTTAGCTCTACAAAATACAAGCTTGCTTGTATAAGGTATTTTGCAGTTGTTACTGAAGGCTTTGTGCAGTAGCAGTAAGAAGCAATTTTTGTACAGCTAGAATGCCTAAAAAAAGGACATTTAATGAGAGTATGGAAAACTGTTTTAAGTATGATCACCAATTTCATCTTACATAAAAAAGCGTATTAAGTTTTTAAATCTTAATGTAAGCTACTGTTCAGATGCTTCTTAACATGACTGTAAGTTTGCCTTCAGGGAATTTTCAAACTGGTGCCCAGGACATTAGCATTTTCTATTTACAGTGTGTGTGTAAGTGATGATGTGTCTAAAAACTGTTGCCATTTCATTGATCTGAATTGTATTGATCAAACATCAAGAAAGCAGTCTGTATTGCAATCTTTACATGATGATAAGAGACATTACAGAATTCTTAATAGCTTCTAGATTACAGTTGGACCTACTGGTATGTAGTAACAAACTGAAATTAGATGTCAAACTGGAGAAAAAGCAGAGCCCCTGAAGGACAATACATTTGTTTAAAAAGCTTAAATTTCCTTTGGATAGTGTAAATTACCATGATAGAGCAATTCAGTTCTTCAATAACACTCTTATTAATAAGAATGGCATCACTGTAGTCTGGGATCTCAGTACTTTCCAATTCTACCTGTCCTTGTTTTAACAAAAACTGGACAGTCAAATTCAATTGAAGTTTCATCTTCTCCTCCTGCAGCCTAAAATGGTAGAAAACAAAACCAATATTTAGTGATTTCAACAGGATTATATAAATCCTCCCATGATTCTCAAAATGTTTATATTTATTACCGGTAAATGGTATGTTCATGTAGGGGTTACTTTTTGACAGCCTGTCTTCTATTTGCTGCCAAAGTGACTACAGAATTTGCAACTTACTTCCATACATGAAGTTTTCAATCACTGGATTCAGTTTAACATAATCTAGCAGATGTTCTGAGAAAAAGTGTTGTTACCAAACAGAAATCTTAACAACAATTGAAAAGAAAATGGAGAAGACTCCCAGCCAGCAGCCGTTTTCTTGTATAATTGATCCTGCAGTTTGTTCCTGAATGACAATGAATGTGAAAATTATGTCATGTACCTGAAAAAATGAAATATTGCAGGTCCAAGCAGCTCAGTGAAATGAGGTGTCATGTGGCATATTGCAGCTAGGAGTGATCACTGTATCTTAGGCCTACATGAGCAAAATTTAACTGAGCTAGCTAGCACATATATGGCCTTGAAGGCTTTGGGGGATTCACTGCATGATGTAGGTTTTGGGGCAGTCAGTCTGCATTGAAGACCATGCTGCCATCCTTACTGATGTTTGTTACTTAAGATGGTAGATTAAGGCTGGTTTGGCCTGCTCACATGTGCTGCAATCACACCTCATTTCAGAAATATCATAGGTCTCTCAGACGAATCCTAGATAAAAGAGTGTTGGAGAACACAGCTGTGTAATTCTGTATGTAACTTTTGGTTCTGTGTTGGTGGAGTATTAAAATGTAGCTGAACACGGGAAAAGAAACAAAATTACCAAGTGAGTTCTTGGAAAATGTCTTCTATTTCTGACTTAATCTTCTCATTGTCATCCATTCTTCTCTGGAGAAAGGCCTGCATCTCTGCCAGTGTTAGGGCCATCCATTTCACCTAAGCAAGCAACATCATGACATTCTGAACTTTTTCAACTTTGTCAGTATGTCAGGGCAAGCCTCTTCAAGAACAGAGAAGACAAGTTCTTAAGAAGACATATGTATGTATAAATATGGAGCCTGGTATTTTGAGAATCCCAGTAGAGAGCATGAGACATAGAGGTTACAATCCTTACACTCTGCTCAGAAAATTATTTATTAATTTATGCATAGTTTATTCACATGAAGGGAAATCATATTTCCTTCTCTCTTGGTCAAATTTCATGTATCTCTGTCGCTGCATAATTCAGATTTACACCTTCATGCTTTTAAACTGAACAAATAGCTTGCTAGAAATTTCCAGCAACATCCTTTGTTAAGAATTGCTCTTGATGTTCTAGAAAAATATGGGAATGCATTGGTGCAAATGTAGAATGCTAATGGAAGAGAATGACTCCAACAGATGATGGAAATCAAATACCTTAACAGTGTTTTGGTATGGATAGAGAAAAGGAAATATTTTTTTTTCTTTTTAATGAAACCATATCAAGGTCACAATCATTCTGATCAAATCCCTACACACTAATATGCTAATATTTCCTCTGAAGGAGAACTAAAGCTGGTTTCCCTTGATGACATTTCTATTATTCTGAATTGAATGTGGCAGAAGCAGCTTTCAAACTCAAATGCAGCTTGTGTATGCAGTGTCATTTCACCACTAGCTTGACCCTACACTTGAACTCCACAGAAGTTTAAGACCTGAAAATATCAAGAAGTATACTGACAAAATAAAGAATTTTACATACCAGCTCCTCACTCTCCATTTTATTTCGTCTAGCTAGACAAAAATGTTCCCACATAGACAGGTCTAAGCCATTAGGCATGTGCTCAGGACTATCCAGTTCATCCATGGCTTTCATTAAAAGGGTAAGTGCATCTTTGTAATCTTCAGCTGAGCCTGAACCATCCCCATAAGGGTTAGCTGTGTCAGGGAGTATTTCTGTCATTGGGGTCCTAGTGCACATACACAGCACATACAGTATTTACTTTTTATTTTCTCTTGCATAAAGAAGCTCACAAACAACTAAGAACATTTCATACTCACAATCTCTTCCAAAGAACAAATAGGTAAGGCTGGATCTTACACAAAATAAGAATATATGTTTTTGAGACCTGATGATTATTTAGATTGCATTTAAAATAGATTGTGTGGTGAATAAGGAAATGCAAGTACTCAAAATAGTAATCGTTAGTATGATAGGAAATCAACCATTGTTAACTATCCAATAAAAAGTAGGCAGTCTACTGATTATCAAAATAATTTAGACTATTGAAATAAATACAATTCTCATTCTTGACTCAGAAGAAATATTAGTATTTAAACAGATGGAATCGGGGGGAATCTTACTTTGGTCGATATTTGGAAAGTTGGAAAAGTTCATCAAAGAGATTCGCCGGTACATCAGCAAACTCCTTTGTAAAACTACATTCCAGATTCTAGGAGGGAAACAGAAAGCTTTCTTGTTACCACAATGTTATTTCAAAAAAACCATCAACCTGCCCATATCTTAGAAATACAGAATATGATGTCCTTCCAAGAGCTCCCAAGCATCAAGGAAATCTGGACTATTTAATAAATTCTTCTATGCACATACTCTCCTTTACTGCTTAATTTCAGTGATCAGCAAGTTGACCAGAACTCATCCCATGCTTACAGTGAAGTATGTTCTTCTCATTGTCAAGACACAGCATTAACATTTTAATTTCTGAACCTGCTTGTGTTTGTCAAGAGTCTCACCTTCTCTTCAACAATTGCATTTTCATAGGTGTCTAGGTAAGCCTCAATTTTATTTTTTGTAGTCTGGATTGTTCTTGCAGTCTTGACCTACAGCAAAACCAAAAGATTTCAGGAATTAAACTCAGCCAGCAGAAGCACTGAATGGCCATTCATATACACTGATGAAGCTGACACTTTCTTATTTCTAGAGAAAACCTTGTGAGCTATTTTTACTAACAATATAATGCCTTCTTCAGGGGATTACTTGTATATACTGCTAAAAGGTGAGCAGGTGCAAAGTTAAACTAGTCCACTGCTTAAGAAAGTAAGAAATTTCTGTAAGAAATATCTTATAAAAATGCTTACAAGTCTTCTTTTTAAACTTGAATGTAAGGACCTATGTTGATACTTGTTTTCACTTGCATAGAGATTTTGTTTTCCTTTCATGTCATCACAGGTAAGACCAGTCAAAAATTCTCAAATGCTGTTCAGTGGAGGGTTCTTCATTTTAGAATGCAGTTTCCCTGTTGTCATGACATAGTTCTGCTATGTGTCAGGATACTAAGCTCATCTGTTTCATCAAGGCAGTGAAATGCTTATACTCTGCTGGGGACACCGTTTTGTTGTATTTGACAGTTTGTATGGACCAAAAGATATACCAATGGGAACATTTAGAAATTTTTTTTTTAAATATATGTATTCTGAAAAATGTAAGCTGGTATACACTTGGCCTCAGATAATTTTAAAACTAGTTCAGCCTATTCAGTGCTAGGGGCTAGATGCCTACTTTGGAACCTCTGCCTGTAGCTCTGTATTGGGTCTGCATGGCAAGGTTTTGGTAGCAGGGGGCTACAGGCGTGGCATCTGTGAGAAGCTGCTAGAAGCTTCCCCTATGTCCAATGGAGCCAATGCCAGCCAGCTCAAAGACTGACCTGCCGCTGGCCAGGGCTGAGCCCATCAGCAACAGTGGTAGTGCCTCTGGGATAATGTATTTAAGAAAGGGAAAAAGTTACTGTGTAACAGCAGTTGCAGCTGGAGAGAAGAGTGAGAATACGTGAGAGAAACAGCCCTGCAGACCCCCGGGTCAGTGAAGAAGGAGGGGGAGGAGGTGCCAGGTGCCAGAGCAGAGATTCCCCTGTTAGCCCATGGTGAAGACCAAGGTGAGGCAGGCTGTCCCCCTGCAGCCCATGGAGGTCCACAGTCGAGCAGATACCCACCTGCAGCCCATGGAGGACCCCACACCAGAGCAGGTGGATGCCTGAAGTAGGCTGTGACCCCGTGGGAAGCTCGCACTGGAGCAGGCTCCTGGCAGGACCTGTGGCCCCATGGACAGAGGAGCCCATGCTGGAGCAGGTTTTCTGGCAGGACTTGTGACCCTGCAGGGGACCCACGCCGGAGCAGTCTGTGCCCGAAGGACTGCGTCCCATGGAAGAGACCCATGCTGGAGCAGTTCGTGAAGAACTGCAGCCTGTGGGAAGGACTCATGTTGGAGAAGTTTGTGAAGGACTCTCTCCCGTGGGAGGGACCCCATGCCAGAGCAGGGGAAGAGTGAGGAGTCCTCCCTCTGAGGAGGAAGGAGCGGCAGATACAACATGTGATGAACTGACCGCAGCCCTCATTCCCCGTCCCCCTGTGCCTCTGTGGGGGGAGGAGGTAGAGAATTTGTGAATGAAGCTGTGCCCAGGAAGAAGGGAGGGGTGGGGGGAAGGTGTTTTAAGATTTGGTTTTATTTCTCATTACTCTACTCTGGTTGATTGGTAATAAATTAAATTAATTTTCCTCAAGTGGAGTCTGTTTTGCCCATGATGGTAACTGGTGAGTTATCTCTCCCTGTCCTTATCTCGATCCACGAGCCTTTCATTATATTTTCTCTCCCCTGTCCAGCTGAGGGGAGGAGTGATAGAACAGCTTTGGTGGGCACCTGGTGTCCAGCCAGGGTCAACCCACCACAAGCTCACATACAAATAGCTGCTTGCAGCTCCAAACACAGAGGTCAGTACAGGTTGAGTAGGACATCTGACATGGGGAGGCATTAGTATATTATCTCTGGACTCAGGAACAGCTCCACAAAGACAAAATGAGCAAATGGGATAACATTGTCCCAAGAGCCAGAACCAACCTGCAGACTATCACCACTTACATCACCTGAGTCACACAAGTATTGGCAGGACACAGGAATCGGAACTGTCACTCAAAATTATTACTGTGGGCAGTAAGCACTTGTATTGAAATCCAGATCTACTACTTGTGCTCTCCAGTCTTTCGTTGACTTGTATATGTTTGATAGGGATGGGTAAACTCTTCAGGAGATTAAATTGGTCAATAAGACTATAAACACTTTGTAGTCCATGGTATGTTCTGCTTCCATGGTCAGATAGTCACAGGCCACCTCTGTCTATGCTTTGAACTGGCAAACACAAGTCAGCGTGGCCCTGGCCTACATTAGACACCATCATAATTGGTGCTTCCAGCTTGATACTGGATACTAAAAAATATTATATATAGCAAACAAATAGCATCATGCCCTTCTGAATTTATGGAGTTTTATCAAAGAACTCCAGATGAACCAAGATGAGTATCTATTCAAAACCATATGTATTTATAATGTATGTCACCTATGCAAGTTGAAAAAAAATCAGTGACCCTGTAAATAATTGTCAGAAAATCATTTATGGTAAATTTTTGATTTGGAAAGAGCAGTCTTTACAAGAAACTGTATTGTAAATATTACACTTTTCCTAAGAACAGCATTCCAAACTTTAACTTACTTTTTCTTTCTCCTTTTTCATAAGGAAATTATGAAGTCCAACTTCTCTAGTGTCCAACTCTTCATCCAACAGTAAAGCATAAATGAGATTGACTATTTTGAGTTCTTCCTGTGAAGTGATTGTAATAAAAAATGTTAACATTCTTGCTGTGCAGAGGCAGAGTTAAAAAATTAATGTTCTCTGTGATACCTGATAGATGACCATCTCTATTTTCACTTTCCTTTCAGAGAGTTTGCACACAGTCTCATCAAAATTTTGTGTTGTTTCCTGGATGGAAGCTTCAAGTTTCTTCAATTCATTCTCCAGTGCCTGGGGAAGGGAAGGACAAGAGCAGCAATATTACATCTGGAGGAACAAAGAAGCTCTGATATAGTGTATCAGATGCTGGAGAATGCACAGTATGGAACTGTATCCTTCAGCCAAAAGGTCCCAGAAATTACTTGTTTGGAAGGAGAGTGCTGCCAGGCTACCAACTTATGTTGTCCAAATACCACCATGAAGGATAAATATAATTGTATTATTTTTGTATGGCATCAGCAACCCTGGGAATGGAACCTGAAAAAAACATTTTAGGAATACTGGTACATTTGTGAAGGGAAGTTACCTTTTGTCAGATATCACAAGTTTTGGCACATATTAATTGGTGTAAGTAGAGATTGCCTCGTTTTACTGTCTAAGCTAGGACTTATTTAATATGCCACATGATCTTTGTTCTTCATTTGTTCTTTGTTTATTCTATTTATTAGTATTCATTGTTAGGAGTAGCTCCTGAGAAAGATCAGAAGCTTTGGTCATGAGCACTGTGAACAAAACCACTCCTTTTCTCATTTTAATTTACCCTTCTATAATTTTCTTTTTCTTCATTCAGCTGCTTGACTTTTTTCTCATGTTCTCTAAATATTTTCTTTTCTTCATCACTCCAAATGTCCTCAGGCTTGGATATAAAAGGAGGTGGAGGAATATCCTGGAAGTATTAAAGACAAATATGCTTCAAAAGCAGTATTAAATCTCCATCAGCACACTTAACAAACTATAGCATGCACCCAATTTAATGAAAGGTATTTCTTAGTGGTAACTAAGGTACAAGCCTTAAGTCTAAATAACATATCTATTCTGTTTCTCTGGTCTATTACTTGCACCAGTAGTTTTGGTATATATATATATTGTGCTATTCTCTCTCACTTGCTTACAGGAATTCACTACTGGATTTTGTAAAATACAAGTATTTTGTACTCAAACACACTACTGTTGGCACAAGATATACCACATTTTCTGTTTTAGAACTCCAAATCTAACTCCATGCTAATGTATACTTCTAAGTGGAGTCCTAGTTTTCCAAAACAGATCAATTCCAGGGACATCGCTTGTGTCTGCCCTCTCCTGTGACACTCCTTCACATTCTTTCCCTCGTCTACTACTGTACTATCTATATTTGCTGAGTTAAATGGAACACAGTATTCTTCTGTAAGATCACAGCTATGGATAATAGACCCTTCCCCCAGCAATACAGTTGTTGTAATGGTAATACTAGATTATGTTCCTATAGTATTCCACTGTGATAGGAACATGCGTTAATGGGTGAATCAAATGCAGGCACTAGAATCTTGTGGTCTTTTTTGAGTCCAGTGTATGGTCTCTTATGGAGTCTATCTAGGCATAATGCAATTCTACAATGCTTCAACTTTCTTCTATCACTTAGGTTGGAAATGTTTGCTAGCTGAATTTCACATTTCCTTAAAAGCCCACAAGCTACCTATGTGATATGGCAGAAACACAGCTCACCATTTTCAAGATGTCTTCCTTTTTTACTTCTAGCACTCCACCCATCATGTCATTAAGAGCACGCAGTCTTTCATTGTCCTGGAATGACGACAAAAAATATTTTAGGGTACAAAATGAAGTGTAGTAATTGGCAGTTTGGGGAATGATAATAGGGTAGTTCACCTCTAGATCACCCATATGATTATACTGTGTGTCACTAGTAGATTAATACTCTTTGGTGAAATATGCTAAAAGTCTCAGTTTTTTCTGTTGGACAGATGTTCATATAACCAAAAAACTGCCATTCTGTCAGTTTTAGAAAGAATACATAGGCATAGACTACTCCTGGCCAGTTGGCAGGCTAGGACAAAGAAAGTTGTAGTGCCACTGTTTCATCGTGCATCTCTTTTGGAGCCAGAACCATCTTAGGCTTCTCCCAGATGCATTTTAAAGCCAGAGGAAAGCATTATGATCTTCTAGTCTGATCCCTGAAGAACAGAGGTCTCTCAGTCAACACACACATATCAAACACAAAGCTCTTGATTGAGCAGTAGCATGCATTTAGAAATGTATCTAGTCCCCAGTCACCAGATATGGTATTTTTAATTGCCACTAGGGCCCATTTTTCAAAACTGTGAGCCTAACACTACATCTTTTCTTCCCCCAGCTGGTCTACGTAGTTCTGATTGTAAACAATAATAAGAGGGAAGAGGCACACATCATCATTACCTAACACTTTAAATTTATTCTCCCATACTACATTACTGGAATATTCCAGGGCAGCATTAACTAAATAAGCCTAACCAGAGACAAAGGCCTATTCAGTAAAAAGGATACTACTTTAATTACCATAGCAGTAAGGTGTCTTTCCATTTCAAGCTTAGCCAGCATTTCTGCTTTCTCTCTCTCTTGTTGAGTCAAGTATTTTTCAACTTTAATCTGAAGGAAGAAAATGAGGTTCATATCAGGGTTCTTTTCTCCAGACATGATCACATGTGGACTAAGAACATTTAGAAAGATGGTGTAATACTAATTCTTAATGCTTTTTGTATCACTGCTTTATGATAATACTCCTCAGGAAGAAAATTGTTCTTTTGAACAGCTCCAAAAGCTATACTTAAAAATGCTAAAATACAAACTACCATCATTTTTGTTGATATTAATTGTGTTTTGTGCATACCTTTTCTGACAGTGGAATAACATGGACTGGTTGGAGAGCAGAGAAAAGTAGGGAAAGACTGACCAAAAGAGCAGATGAGATCAGTAGAATATATTGTATAAGAAATATGGTGTTTCTTTATAAATTATCAGTTGAATGTATAAGTACAGTACTAAGTATGCTTTAGTACGTAGATACTTAGTTTCAAAATGGTGTTCAGAGAAAACAGGGAAACCCTTATCTATGGAAATAATCCCTGCAAGCCTGGTTTGAATCTTATAGTCAGAAACAGGGGGGATTTCTACCTAATTTATGGGCAATTAAAAACTTTTAACAGCAATAAATTAAGATTGTATACATTTTATTCATTTCAGATTGACTCATTAAGAGCTTTCTCCCTAAAAGGGGAAGGGAAGCAAAAGAGTCAAAAAGGTGATTTTAAGTACACAGACACATCTGTTTTAATAGTTTTCAGTACTGACACAGTGTCTGAAAATGAGAAGAATTAGAGAACTGTATTTGAGTGGGTGAAAGAGAAAGATTTATTCTTCAGACACCTCTGAATCCTGAACAGTGAGTGCTTGCTCTGGTATCTCATCATCTGTAAGAGCTGGCTCCCACACTTCCACTTGGAGGTCAAGTTGTGCCAAGATTTCTCGGATCCTCAGGTTTCTTTCTTTCACTCGTGCTATCTCCTGCTCCTTTTGTTGTGCAACTATGTCAAATTCCTTATTAAAAGCAGTTTTGACTTTGTAAATGATGTCCTGAAATACCAAAAAAGAAAACTGCAATACTGCACAGGTCGCATCATCCATGATTATGTAACACTCCTCAAGCCATCGGAATCACAAATGTGTGTATTTCTATGTGTGACAGGGAAATAAACTGGTAAACTTTTGTGAAAATCATAAGGGCAGAGTTCAAGATTTGTTAAATGGAGGTGGGCAAATTATCAGGTTTTTCTTTTTTTTTTTCTTGAAAATTTTATTTTTTTTCTTCTACATATTTGCCATTTGACAAAGATTCTAGAAGAAACATACTGCTGCCAAAACTAGATAAAAAATTAGGCTGCCTTCTATTTGCTGGTTTTTGCACTCTTCGGCTGAAAGAAGAAGACGCTCCAAAGAAAAAAAATACATGACCTGTAAATCTAGAGATTGTAAATCACAGGTGCAGGGAGGCAGTTAAGGACATACTTTCCTGATTTTTAAGTGATGTAACCTGCAGTTTCAATATGCTTTCATGTGATTTTCTGTCTGACATATGTAAGTAAAATGTGCCCATTAAATAAATAAACATCAGAAACTGATTTGTTAAAAATACCTGAGATCTTATAATGATTTTAAAAACCATATATTCTTAGTGGATAAATTTTTTCTTTAGCCTAAATAATTGATCTCCACAAAGAAAAGTAGAATATTGAGAAAACCATGTGTCTCTCCTACTATGTCAATTTCTAAAATGAAACATGAAAAGGATTTCAGTTCTATCATTAAACTTCACATTTTGAGATGCGTAGCTGTTTGCAATTTGTATTAAAATAAATATTTGTGTCCATGATTATTTCATTGATTTCTAATATAATAATAAGTTAGGATGTAATAAGGCAGGATGGCAGATGAGGTACAATGTTGCTGGGAGAAAAAAGGCTGTGCCCAATGTCTAGTCAGCCATTTAGTTCTCAGCAAGCTTGCTGTGTTGGCCAAGAACACTGAAGATATATCTACACTTAGATATATAATAAGCATCTTTAAAGCCATACAGTAGAAAGATCTTGTTACATCCAAGCTTACATCTAAAAGTGCTCCTTGTGTTTCTTCCCTATCTACTTTAAACACTAGTGTATCTACTAGATTTTATGTATTACAATGCCTAATTATTGAGCTTTGCTACCATTTACAGTCTTAAAGAGCTCTGAGGAGGCAATGCTTTATAGTAGTTTAACCACTTCTACCCTTGTAGATCATCTTCATAAGAAGCCTATTCCGTAGCATGTTTACTACTTAATAAACTGGTCAGGGTAAGAGAAGTAAGAGTCTGATGGTAATGAATAATAATAGAAGACTCCAAATGAAGGGATGGTAAGACTGGAGAGAAAGGAAATGGTGTGAAGATCCAGCTGATCTTTCATTCAGCAGCAAATAATAGGGAAAGAGGTCATGTTTTCACAGGGCATGCTGAGATGTGCAAGCTAGCTTTAGCTATACAAACTCTTAAACTGAAACACCAGTGGGCAAATACAGATACCCTCAAATTGGGTAACCAATTTCATAAAAATGTTTTTCTTCCAGACCTGAGATGGCAAGTCCACATGGTGCTCTACTGCACTGTATGCATTTATCAGCTTTCATCTCAGTAACTCAGAGACCTGTGCAAATCTCTGTTGTATAGTGTCAGTACACCCAAAATCTAACAGTGGCTGTGACTGCTGTGAGAACCAACAGATATGACAGCGTCACTGCAGTAATACAAATTTAAGAAGTCATCACCTTCAGTAATACTATCTGATTGACTTTCTGCTCCCTGGTGTGCAAGTCCCATTGGTGGTATAGGATAGATGTGTCTCCACCATATTGAGAGCTCAGACTTCCAATCAGGCAGTCAGATGCACTATCATCAGCCATTGCTTCTTCTGCCTTCTGTCCTTCTTCCTTAGGTAATACAGTCTCAGACTCAGTTTCAAGATTTTTCTTCTGAACCTGTATATTACAAACATGATAACTGTGTTAATTGTGTACACAATCCAGTGGCACATGTATGAAAAAATTCTAGAGGTTATATTCTGCAATTAAGCTCAGTGATCAAAATAATACAAGTTGAAATGATCATATCTGGAATATTCGGTCGATATGTAGGTTCCCCAGTACAAGAAAGACATGGGCATACTGGAGCAAGACCAGTGATAGGCCACTAATACAATTAAGGCTTTGAAGCATCTAACATGTGAGGACAGTCTGAGAGAGCTAGAATCGTTTAGCTTCAAGAAGGAGAAGGCTTGGAGGGATCTTAGTAATGCATATAAAAACCTGACGGTAAGAAGTAAGGACAACAGAGCCAGATTCTTCTCAGTGGTGCTCAGTGACAGATTGAGAGGAAATGGGTATACACAGAAATACAGGACATCAAACCTAAACATAATAAAACTTTTCCTGTGAGAGTTGTCAAACATGGGAAGAGGTAGCCCATAGAGTTTATAGAATCTTCCATCATTGGAGATATTCCAAACCTGACTGGACATGGCCCCAAGTAAATCACTTTAGGAGGGTTGGACTAGATGACTTCCAAAGAGCTCTTCTAACCTCAGCTATTCTGTGATTCTTTAATACTAACACATTTGTTCTGAGTAAAACCACAACATGTCATCTTTATTTATCTTTTTAAATTTTTGGGGGACAATTTCTACAGCAAGAAAATGGACTTTGGAAATGTAACTCTGTAAAGAAGGGTTAAGATGCCAACTCAGAACATCCTGATCTGAAATGCCTTTATGCAGTACTTCAAAGAGATTGTACCTTAAGATCAGCCGTCTCAATCTTCTTTAACCGGAGAACTTTCTCCAAAGTTTCCAGCTCTTCTTCACTGTGTCCCTTCAGTGGATAATTCTTCACTTCACAAGCCATATGGAAGCACTGTTCAAATTTTAAAAAAAACAACAAAACCAAAACAAACAAAAACCCAAAGTTCTTCAGAACATATCTATCAATTCATTTTTTCATTACCTGAACACTAAACAGTTGTAAAGACTTCTTAAAATCAGGAATAAAATTGAGGATCAATTAATATAGACAATATAGTAAAAATACTGGGGTAAGACAAAAACCACTTGCCTTTTTGGTAGTGAAAAAGGTTGGTTTAAATTTGCCTTTTTCTTTTTTTTTAATAATCTATGGATATGGCATCTTTATCCACAGAATTCAACCAGAACTAGATCTTTTGTAAAATGACTTGGTCTTTCACCACCCTTGAGATAATCCAGTATCATCAGTTTGACTAAACACCCTCTGTTTAAAATAGGCAAAATCGGGGTTAAATTTTTCCTTTATATTCTGTGTAGCAGAAGTTGTACTGACTGCACAGAGAAAAATAATATTTACCCCTCCTTTTAGCAACAGTGCATAAAGATATTCTCTGAGATCAAGGAATTGAAGAGTTGTTTATTTGCTTATCAGCACTCTTATCCACCTTAGAAAGTAAAATCAGCCAGGCTCAGACAAAATGAACAGAATGAAAGATTTGCATGAGCCCTAAGAAGAAGTAAGTTTTTTCCCATACCATAAGCAAATCATAAATGTGTTATACTTCTATTTATTTTGTCTCTGTACCTTAAGGAGTCAATAAACTACTGCACAAAATGAATTGGAAAGCAGAGGTTACCTTAACTGCACGTCCTTTTACACACATAGCATCCCAACACTCATGTTTGATGACATCCTGCAAATAGCAGTTGGCTAAATTCTCCATTTCAATTTCCTTCCTTGCCTTTCAAAATACAGAAAAGAAAATAACAAGATGTGGTGAAAAATAACAAGATATGGGCAATTCGTATTGAGTTATTGAAAGAAACCTAACAGATGAAATGAATTACCCATATTTCCTCATCTTAGACTATCACAGCTATCTTCTCCAAAAACTATATTGCATACTACCGAAAGGCATCATTTTATATGTGAAGAAAAGCATTCTAGAACTTAAGCAATGTGCCCAAGGCCACAGTGTCATATAGTTTCTGGCATAGATCATATTCCAATTGGCAATGTCTGCATCAGCAGCTTCACCTGCTTCAAGAAGTGACTTTAAATACTTTTAAGTTTTCCTGCTTCTCAGCAGTGAGCAGAAACTTTGAGATCATCCTCTGTTCTTCAATCATTCTTTCTCCTTTTCACTGCTAGTTTTAAAACATTCTCCCCCCATTCTATCGTACCCTGGCCACTTCTTGTTCAGCCTCTGCTTGTGCTCTCTCCTGCTCCTCAATATCCAGGTTGAACTCGTGCTGCTCCAGTTTCTCAATGTCTGGCACCTGTTCATTTTCAAGCATCATCTTCTGAATCTGTTTTTTTTTTTAAATAAGTATAAGGAATAAAAAGTAATTTGAATGTGAATAGAGGAAATGCTATAGAACTTGATATCAGAGAAAATTATTTTAATTGCCTCCACTTTTAACCGCTTCATGGTAATTGGTAGAATGTGCTGCCTGTAGCTAGTGACAGAGTACTAAGTGAATATATTTCATCTTTCTCATAAAGTTCATTTGGATGTTATATGTGAAGTTGTGTATACTTTCTAAGAACCTGTAGTAGCAGTACACAATTCTTTATTCTCTGGTTCTGAGAACTTTATTAAGTTGTTATCTATCTCATACAGTTCAACAAAGGGAAGTGTAAAATCCTGCACCTGGATAGGAACAGCCCCACGCACCAGGACATGCTGGGTGCTGAGCAATTGTTAAATAACTTTGCAGAAAAGTAGCTGGGGCTCCTAGTGGACACCAAGTTGAACATGAGCTAGCAACATGCCTTTGTGGCAAAAAAGGCTAACGGTATCCTGGGCTGTATTGAGAGTGTTGCTAACAGGTTGAAGGAGGTGAGAGACATACTGCAGAGAGTCCAGTGAAGGTGATTATGGTAGTGAAGCATCTCTCCTATGAGGAAAGGCTGAAAGAACTGAGACTGTTCAGTCTTAAAAAGAAATAGCTTGGGGGGAATATCATCAATGCATATAAATACCTGAAGGGAGGGTGCTAAAAGGGCAGAGCCAGGCTCTTTTAAGTGGTGCCCAGTGACAGGACCAGAGGCAATGGGCACAAACTGATACACAAGAGGTTCTGCCTAAACATCAGGAAACACTTTTTTAATGTGAGGGTGACTGAGTACTGGAACAGATTGCCCAGAGAGGTCATGGAGTCTCCATCCTTGGAAATAATAAAAATCTGTCTGGACATGGTCCTGGGCAGACTACTCTAGTTGACCCTCTGCCTTATCCTCTTGCAGTTAGTGGTTTTTATGAAAGGAAACAGAAGGAAGAAGAGAGGACAGTAGTTTCTATAATGGAAGGTTGTTAGACAGCCAGAAACTAGCCTGCTGAGTGGATAGATTTCTGAAGGTATAAGAGCAGTACAAAATATTTACTTGGAGGAAAGGAAACTGAGAACCAGACAGTAGTTCCTGGCAGGTTCAGCGTATAGTCCCTGAAGAAGCATGTCTCTTTATTACATGTCTGCTCAGATTTTATGACAAAAAACGTAACTGAGCACTAGAGCTGATAGCCATAAAGGAAGTGTACTTGTAAACAAAACTGGTAAGCTGAGCCATTATCCTTGTAAGAAACTCACAGTTTTACGCAGCTTTTTAATTCCCATTTGCAGCTCTTTCTTCTGGTTAGCAAACCTCTGAGTCTCTTCTCTAATGACCTGATATGCAACAAATATATTGTTGAAAGATAAAAATAGACAAGAAGAGAAAAAAAGATTGAAATAATCTAAAGGAACATTATCTGTACAGAAAACAAAACTCCAAAGGGATTAATAACTGAAACAGACAAAATCCTAATTCAATAGGATGAATCTTAGAATTGCTCAAGAGAAAAAAGATTGTACAACCAGGTCATGTTGTAAACTGGTTGTACAGCAATAGAGCTTAAAAGAAAGAAAATATTAAAGAAAGAAGTAATTACAAGTGCAATGATTATAGACACATTGAACGGCCCACTGCCAAAATTTGTTAAGTGTTTTATATTCCTTAGATTTTTCATTGTCACTAAGCATTTCCAGTGGGATATTTAAAGACACAAATAAACTAACATCTGTTAATCATTCTGGAAGCTGTGAAATTTTCTTTGCCCCTACAGCCTTGCCAATTCATGTCTTGGGGAAAATTTTGGAATGCACCTCTGGAATTTGCTTTCTAAAATAATTTTCAACTTTAAATAGGATGATGGCTATTGATTGAAAGGAAGGGGTGTATCATTCTGACATTGGATGGACTCTATCCTCTAAAAGTCAGATGCAAGTCTCAGGACATTAATGAGCAGCTTAAAACAACCTAGGACCACATTGCTGTCCTTCAACCTTTGCTTCTCATCACCAGTCCCTAGCTGATACTAACAGTCATGTGGTTTTTATGTGTATGCAGTCACATGGATTTGCCAAAAAATCCCAGTAGAGACACCAAAGCATGAGTGCCAGCAGCAAAGCAGAAACTGGAATACATGTCTGGGAGAGCAATGGAGAAGATGCCACTTTCAGTGGCAGTATGTCTTAGATTGACTTGAGCCACTTGTGAAACTGCATCATCATTTGGAAAGTCGCTCCTGAGATGACCAAGAAAGCATTGATATTTTGCTTTGTCCTATCATTGAACCCCAAAAGCTGGACAAAATACACAGCTCTGGGTCATATCAGAAACTTACTAGCATCCATAAATTCATATTTTTGCGGGGGTGGCCGGGGAGGGAGGATCTATACTAACATTAACATAGCAGTTTCCAGGCTCACAAAGCGCTAAATCCCCTCTCTGTAGACAGTTAGATCTTTGATGTACTTTTACTTAAAAAACCCCCTTTGGTTACATAACATACTCACCTCAACCTTAACCTGAAATAAACCTCAGGGGTTTTGTAATTAATGTCATAATGTTGAGTATTGATTTATCAGTGCTGTAGAATTTGTTACTCTGGCCCTTGGGAAGAAGAGAGCACCTACTTCGTTTCTGGTAATAATCTTCTGTGCAACTCTTTGACATTTAGAAGAAAAAAATCTTTATAAGTTTCTAAAGGAAGCCAATTTCTCTGGCAATTTTTTTTCGTTTACTCCTTGTGTAGAAGTGGTCTTTTGGTCTTTAGAGCTCCTATTGTGCTAGGTACCTTCTCTAATGTGTTTGTAACCTTGACCTAGGATTTCCAAAAGTCTAGACTGCAATGCCTTAAAGAGAGGTCCAAATTTCAGAAAAGCTTTAGAAACTAGATTCCTTTAAAGCATATAATTTGACACCCCAAATTTGACACCTACTGACTCTTGAAAACTCTAGCTTTGATTAATACTTGTTCTATGAAAGTACCTTCTTTATTTTCTGACCTATCCATGTCATGTCACTGGTACTGGCTGAATACAAACTGGTGATGTTTCCCTCTTCTTCTGTCACCCCTACATTGGAAGATTTAAGTGGTGCCTCCTGAAATTAAGGACATAAACATCCATCTCAGGAACTTAGAGAGAATGAAAGAGAGACAGAAATGAAATAAAAAATGGCCTCACACTAGAAGCAACACCATCACCACCAATTTCCAGCAAGTGTTACATTTTTATTCCCTAACCAGTCCCCAGATTTGATTCTGCAAATCCTTGCTATTATGCAATGCCTTTTGACTCAAATGGGCTGACAGTACTAATCTCTGTAATCACTGCTTTGCTTGATTTCAACAGAAAAAATATACAACTAGTAACAATGTATAGCAGTAACAGCACACCGGGAATGACACATAATTTCACATGAGGAGAAACTGACTTTCACAGAGCTTTCTGTGGCTAAAGAAACCAAGAGAAATTGAAGATGTGAATGTCATCTTCCAATAACTATTCCATTTCCTTGATAATACTATTTCACAAATTAATAATTAAGCATATTCAGCCCATCGCCAGGGGTATTCTACTTTTACAAAAGGATCAGAGTTTGTTTTGAGGACAGTTTTTATCGTGTATAATTTTAGGATAATGATCAAACTTATTTTCCCCATAAAAATACAGAAAGCACCTTAAATTTCTCTTCTGGAAGTGATTCCGATGTGGATTCTGGGTCAAACTGCCATTCTGCCATAGATTTTAAAACAATATTTTCATTCAAAGTAGACTTGTTCAGTATAGCAAGAAGAGACTGCCAGTGAAAAGCAGCTTCCTTAACTTCAGTTTTCTTTATCTTCCTAATAAACAAAAAGGGAACCGATGTCTTTTTTGTGTATTATGGAAAAGGATGAAGTATTAAATATTCTTTATAACACAATTATTAAGTTGTTTAAAAATGCCTATTTAATAGTTTTACACATGATTCAACAGTTTGAGTTCTAGAACTGCATAATTAAGTGAAGTTTCCAGAGAATTAAAAATTCTGAAAGATGGATTACCCAGATTAGAAATACTGCTCTGGCAGAGTCTATGCATCTGCCTGAACATTTGTTACACCACAAAAAAGCTGTAGTTTCAAGCATCTCTTACTCCTAATGTCTTCTAAGAGCTCTCCATAGCGACAGTTGAATTCCCATTAAAGCTGTGATGTCTCCTAATCGCTAAATTAAAATAGTATCTCATGAGATTACATCCCCACAGAGCCCCTTCCAGATGGTATATTTGACAGTGATAAGAAGCTCACTATGGGTAATACTTATCAGAAGATACTCCTACATCTTGTGTTGCAACCGTACCCAAAGTACAAGACTTTTCATGAGCTAGGCAGACTGCCTCTGAAGATGAGAGGAGTGATTTTATTTCTATCCAATTCTTCTCCTTACTTTGAGATTAAAAAAAGAGGAAGTCCAGAATCACAAGTAGATGCAAAAATTAGTCTGTCAGGATACAAGAATTTACACCATCAATACTGGTCTGCCACTTTATACATACTTCCATTTCAGACACACCAGGGCACCATCATTTTCGCCATTAACGAGGATAAATTTGCCGTCCAGCGAGAATACCACGGATCTTATTCCCCCTCCTTGATATGAGTGAGAATGCTTTTGAGCAAGTATATCCTAGAAAAGTCATAGAAGCAGTATCAGCGAATACTTTTTTCTAATGGAATATGTCTGTAAATTATGCTTCTTTATTTTTAGATAAAAGTAAATCCAAAATGTCAATACAAAGTACATAAAAGACTAGGATTTATGAGTTTAAAACTTCTGACTACAGATGGTGCAAGTTTTTAGTATATTGATTTTGCGGGAGATAAAGACGACTAGTAAAATTATCTATCCCAAGATTTACTGGAGAAGAAAGTTAGTTTGTATGATCATATACAGATTCATTATAAAAACAATTGTACTGTATAATGCTATGTCAGTTCATGTTCAACATAAAATTTTTCTGGAACACCTTATATTCAAGTGAAGAAAAGCTTACAGTGAAAGAAAGTAGGTTTCACACCTTTCTCATGTAAACCAAACAAAGCCTGTGCCTGGATGCCTACCTACCATAGTAAAAGTATGATAGAGGAACAAAACACCATCCTTTGCTGCTGATGCCAGCCACCGGCTGTTGGGTGATAAACAGAGGAAACCTGCTCCAAAGTGATTGCTAGGAGTCCTCTTTTCTGATAAAAATACTGATGGATCTTCCAACATATTCTGCCAAACAAATGAAATGTTAGCAGCAGTTCAGATGATGGAAATATCTATGCCATTTTGAGAAGACTAATGAGAGCTTTGTGGGTTATCACATGTGTTACAACTTAAAATGGTGTTGGATTACTGAGCTCAGGAAGCAGTACCATTGCTATGCTGCTGATTTGCTTCTCATCTCCTCAAAAGGGTCTGTATTCAGTATGTTTGGGCCTGGAGTTTCTTTGGTCAGAAAGTACGGGAGGAGGAATGCTGCCTTTGGAATTCACCTTCTTGCTTGAACTGACTCTTAAAACTGAGGGAGATCTATGAGCTGCAGAGAGCTCCAGTTCATCAGCAGGCAATGACAGTGCCTTCCTGAAGCCCCCACTACTTCATTGCAAGGCAGGGCTGGGCTGGGTTTGCAGTTGTGTCTTAGAGTCATGGGCTCAGATTGGCTCAGTTCCTTCAATAGCTTGATATTCAGGTTACTCAGCAGATTGCACAAAAGCACAGCTGCAATACAGAAGCTACACGTGAAGTCCCTGCAAGCTGTATGAGTTTTAAGAACCAATATTTGGCTTTCTCTGTAATAGAACAAGGAGTGCCTCTGCCAGGTTTCTGAGCAGGTAGTAGGATACTGAAAGTTGATGTTTAAGGATGGAGTAGGTATTTTTAGTGCAGAGAGGATTTCTTCTAAGATAATATCCTGCTATATTCACTTCATCTACAGCCTTTGTTCGCTGGTATTTAACCACCACACAAAATAAAGCAGCTTCAGAGAATTACCTCTTCAGAGAGATGGTATTTACAGATGAAAGGTGCACAGGTACAGTAGCCATACACAATGTTATCCTTCAATCTGACTGCTGAGCTCAAAGGGTAATCCAGATCATACTGCTCCTTTTTAATGGCACTAGCATTAAGCATTCCTTGTGCATTAACACACTTATCATTATCTAAAAGATTGAAAAAAGAAACACGGAGGAAGAGGCATCACTACCACTAATGCAGGTGCTTCACCTATCAAGTAATTATGAAAACCAATCTCAGCAAGGAATGAGCATGATGTGAGTTTTCAAGGAGACTGGGTATTAAGATACCTAGCTTTAACACTAACTCTGTGGGTTGTGCTGATGTAGCACACTGCAGTGAAGCAGAGAGGTAGCTCTACTAGCTCTGAAGAAGTACTAGAAACGGTTTAATCATAATGATGTGACAATTTGTATACACTAATTTACCCTGCTTCTTGGCTATTACATAAGCAGTGCTAATTAGTTTGCGTGGTGGTTCATGTCATCATTGCCTTTATCTAGAACTTGTTTAGGCATCTCTGCCAGGAAGTACACACAGCCAGGGCACTATTGGTTAAAACACCTAAGTTCACATCTTCAAAAGGGCATTTAATTCTTTTTGGTTCCTTAATTTGAGCTTTAAAGAGACACCCAAAACTAAGACTGATGCAATAACAATAGATCTTCAGCAACTTTGAAAATCAAGTCCCATTTTATACGTCTAAAAATAGGCATAAGAAGTCGTCCAAGATTAGTGAATATTTAAATACTAACTTCACTGAAAACTAATTTTTTAAAAGTTTGTACATTTTAAGACCTTTTAAAAATTAAATAACTAGAAAATCTGACACTAGGTTTACTAACAGTTTTACAGAAGTTTTCTCCATGAAAAGGCTTTGTTAGTAATTCAACTGCATATAATATGAGTAAAATGATATAAAAATAGAATGACGTTAATAATAAACACACGCTGCCTTTTGCTGTAAAGTGATAGAAGACATCACTGAAACTTCAAACTATATTGATTTAGCAATTCTTAGGTAGAAGAGACATATAGCTGGAAGTGCATGGTGCCACTGCCAACCAAGCCTGTTCTGTGCTGGCTGCATGGTGAGGACACGAAGCGCAACATTAGCCTGCACTGTGCCTTAGTTAAGTGAATGCATTTAAGCCCTTTCATGACAACTGAATTAGTTTCCCAGCTGATTCCAGACAGTGCCCCAAATCAATGCAATCCTAGAATATCAGTTTTAGATATTCCTAGAATATCAGACACAGTTAAAAGTTCTGTGATCACTCATGACACTCAGGTCCATTTTTTCTTGCTTATACTACTTCCAAAATGCTATAATATTATAGCTGTGTCCTGAATGACACAAAAAAATCACTGAGTTGTTTCACAGATGAGGATAGCATATATAAAACAAATCATGAACAGTGTTTGAGAATTTAGGTGGGCTATCCAATTTGATGAAAGACTAGCAGGTTCCCTTCACTTTACTTCCAGATTATGAATAGAGATTCTAACTGTGATGTCCCAATATGTACACTGCACACTGCAGATACAGAGGGACAGATTTCCAGAAGATGAATGGAGGTATGCCATTTTTAAGTCTCCTTAATTGTCCCCTTTTCCTCATCATGCCTTTTTTTTCATAGAATGTTTCTCTGTAACATTCCTTATTGGGATACAAATTAACATTTTTTAAATACAGTGCACTTCTTCCTTGGTGCATTTATATAGAAAAGCTATAACAAAGACAGGGAATCATAATTTTTTGAGATATATCAACTTCTAACCTTTTCCCAATGAGCTGTTATATACCTATACTAATTCTCTGAAGAGGCCGGTGGGATTGATTCCACTTTGAACACCTGATATGCTAGTCTGCATATGGGTGATGCCAATCCCAAGGCCTCTTTGTGGCTGGTTTTGGGCATTTCCCACACAGTAGTAATAAAAATAACAATAACAACAACAACCAGTAGTAGTAGTTAAGTGGTGGCTTTGTGATTCTGCAAGTGAATTACTTCTCTCCTTCCTTCCTTGGCTTTCCCTTAGAATATCACAGTCTTTCTGCTGAAATGATTCAACTGACTATAAGTCTACAGACTGCTGTCTGAGAAATGGTGTCCTCAGAGAATGTATGGATGAGATGAAGAAAGAGATTAAGATTGTTAATATTTTGTGTTAAGGGATGACAATAATACGTTCTTGCCTTAGAAAAACATCACATAGTGTGTATTTCAATTCTTACCTGTTGTGAGTGCTGAAGATAGACAAAAAATTTCCAGTCTTGCTCGCTGGACCTCTGCTACTTTAAGAAGTACCACCACTTCAACTAAGTCATTCTTGAAGTCAGAAGCTACAGAAAGATCCAGCACTTCATCTGCCAACACTGAAGCAGTTAGGGAACACCAGTGCAAATTGTTACTGAAGCATGGTAATTGTTTTTACTAAGATACCATGTGAAACAAAAGGAGATCCCTGTTGAGAACAAATCTCAGCTCAACCACACGGTTTTGAACTTGCATTAAAATGTCAGACAAGCCACAACCTTGTTTCAGAAAATGCCGCACACACACAACTTCAGCTTGAGGCATCAGGTGCTGAGAATGCTAAGCATCAGAGTGTTAATATTAAACATTCAAATCTGAGTTTACATGCAGCTTGAATTGCAGCTATTTTGAGGCTGTCTGCTGATAACTGCCAAATAAAGCACAGAAAAGCCCTCCTCTAAGAAGCCAGACAGACAATGAGAACATGATCAGGCAAATTCTGAAAATTATCTACAGAGATGTAATTCTATATTTATCAAACCAATTAAAATGATAAAATAATGTCCTTTATAAAAAATATGATGAAGATCTATATGCACAGATGTGATCTGCAAGTATAATGTTATTGGAAGTCAGAGACTGCATAAACAAATTTACAAATTTCAGTAGAATTTTTTTGTGAATTAAAAGTCCATCGTTTTTTATTCTTCAGTATCAACCAGCAAAGCTGACTATTCCAGAAGTCCCCATGTTAAACATAGCTGGGGCGGACATTTGTAACAGGAGACTGCATGCAGCTATCATGACCTACAGGTTTTTTAGTCTAAATTCTCATATGGCGAGCCACAAAGGTCTTAAGTTCTTTGCGAGCATGATTACTTTTGAGCTGGAGTTGTGATCAGCTGGTCAGCTAATCCATTCTCTTCCCTGTGACTTATGTGTGCCCTGGAAGAAAAGTAATATTAGTGCATTTACTAACTAAAATTACAGAGGAAAAAAAAGAGATTGGCCAGGACAAAATATGGTTGGGAAATAGGTGGGAAGAATATGTTTAGTCCTCCAAAAAAATAAGTAGAATGAAGGAAAGTGGCTTAGTCTGTCCAGCAAGTATACTTAAAATACAGCTAATAGTGAAAACGCAATGTAATTAATGTTATTACATATATTACCTACATATCCAAGAACTTGGAATAATTTTGAAGGCCGGGCATCTAGAATAAAGATATGTCCTTCTGTAGCTCTAGCAATGAGGAACTGGCCACTCTGATCATAACTAGGTAAAATATAAATTCAAGTAGAGAACAGTTCAATACAGTCAATAAGGGTCAAATAATTCCACTCCCATAACTCTGCTGACTTCACTGAAAGCATAAACGCAACTGAAATTTCAGCTTCTAGGTTTACAGGGTTAAAGCCTGATATAAAGCCCAGTGCTATAAGTGCAATTTCTAATTGAGTGGGTGGTCAATGTCACACGCCACAGCAGTCCATGTTAACAACTTTATTAAATCTTTCTTTGAAGTTGAGTTTTTAAAAAATAAAACTACTATACAGATTTTGATATTATTTTGAACAGACATGTCTTTGCATTGATTTGACTGTGAATAAGCTGCCTTCTGTACCTATTTTTAATGTTTTACCTTAGGTAACTGTGAAAAGAGATCACATCTGAGTCTCCAAATAACAGGTAGATTTATTTTAAAGTTTAACAGTTCAAAATACATTCTATTTTTAAAAAATTAGAAGTAAACTACTCTCATATTTGTCAATAATTGGAAAAAAACCCCCAAACCTCCAAACAAACAAAAAAAGCCTTTTAGATCACTAGAGTTAACTACAAGAGGACTGGTAAATCCCAGAACTGTAAGCAAATGAATAATTAACAATAGTAATAAAAATCCACCATATAAGAAGGGATAACCAAAAGGCTTAAATTTAACTTCACAAAACCTCAAATTTATATTCAGTGAGAAATAACCCTCTAAATTCAGATACATGGAATTGTGCGTAACTACTGCATACGGTGATCTGTCAGAAAGGATCTTATACACCAGTATCTTCAGTGCCCAGTTAAACCTTCTTAAAATACAGGTTTATTATATTTCTCTCATATAAAACCTGCTACTACTCCTCTTGCAAGCAATTCAGAATATGTTGGAAAAATTGAAGCTGTTAAAATATTTTACTTCATTATTTTTAGAATAAAAACTTCTTTTTTTTTTGTTCAACTAACAGCATTACTCAAGCAAAAAATTGACAATATTCCTGCCCTTGTTACTACATACTTACTGCAAAGACAGCACTGGAAATTTGGAAAGAAAAATTCTGTGAACAACTCGTGGAGCTTCAGCTTTGGTAACATCAAGGAAATAGATTTGACCTCTTTTGGTCCCTACAGCAACACTGTTGGAGGAGGGGCAGCAAGCCATAGCAGTTGCCTGGTTGAGAGGTAAAAGATACTTAACAGTTCCATATCTTTTTATACATTACACTATACATTAGTATGCAATTTCTTTTACTATTTAAAAGTCCCTAAAATTTGGAGAAGAAATCCCAAGTGGTTTATCTAAAAAACTTTTTTTTTAACAAAGAAAGGAATTTAGAGACATCACAGGAATTTTACCTATGCTCTGTATCTCCATATCAAAAGCTAATTCTGCACTCCTCAGAAAAAAAAACCACATCCACTATCCACATTTTAAGTGAAAGAAGTTCCACCTGAATAAAACAGTGAGCGCACTGTTATGTGTGCAGCTGTTATAGAAAGGGATTTTTTTTTCTTACTGTGTCAGACTTCAGGGTTTGAATGCATCTTAAATCAAGACAAAGCATTAACAGTTTGAAATACTTCTATCAATCAACTCACTCCTTAAAACCTGTTTTCAGATCAGTCAAGGCATTTAGTTTTTATATACTTGAAAATTTTCTTTCAGTTCTGACACTCATAAAAAATCAATAAAGTAATATTATAAAAATTTAGTTATTTACAAATATGTGCTTAAAGACACATCACTAGGACATTAAGCTGAAATGTCTCTTCTGCTTTATGGCCGACTTAAATACATGATTAGTTCAATGAAACATTCTGAAAGATAAGCTTTTTTAAATCTCTTTCATGGGTTGTTCAAAGGCACTATTGAGCTCTCCTCAGCAATGGTTGATCCCAATCTGTGGGATATTATGCTATGAATTGAAAAATATTAAAGAAAATTTTAAGTATCAGGCACTATATAAGCTCCTGGTTACGTGTACCTCAATATCAATGTTTAGCTTGCTGAGGCAAGTTCCATCTTCCAGGAGCCAAACTTGTACTTCACCTGAAATTGTTACAGACTGTTGAACAGAGAAAAACATAGTCAAAAGAGGGTGGAATAACCAAACAGTCTGGAATTGACTAGTGATCTGCTATAGAATATAAATTAAACTAACATCTGAGCATAGCAGATCAAGGGTTACTAAGTTTTGCTTGCAATTACGTTGCTTTTCCTTTAAGTCCAGTTGCTGCAAGGTACACCTGCCTAAGGGAAACATTTAATAATTTTTGTGAATTGCTGCAACTACAGGAATGGTCTTTAAGCAGAATGAGACAATCTAGGGCAAAACATGTAAGCTTGATCAATATTAGCACTCCCACCATTCAGCCAGCAATAGAAATACCTGCTTATAATTTTCTTTGCATGGAAAAGGGCTTAAGGAGAGGTCATGTTTTCTCACATGAAAGAAAAATGATGCATATCATAATGGCGCTTGAGTTCTTCTTATACCCAGGCAATTTTGTAATTCCACAGTAAAGTATGGCTAGAGATCAATCAACCCTCACATTACTCATTCAGTCAGGTAAAATTTATCATTCCCATGCTAACAACAAATAAACAGATTCAGCAAACCTAACTGATTAAGACCACAGGGTTCCTAGGCTGGCTACTTGTAGAATTCATGGCCTGGAGATGAATCAGACTTGCTGGCTAAAATACATGTCTTGCAAGAGTCAAAGACATAGGAGGAAAGCAAGGAATTTCTCAGAATGGACAGATCCATGAGTAAGGCCTTCTTTGTCCCTACACCCAGGACAGAGGCATCTCTCAGGCCGTTCCAATTTGTGCTGAAGGCTGAAAAGATCAGTAGGAATTTCTTGTTCCAACATCTATTCTATTAATTGAATCCACCTGCTCAGCTATGTTCCTGAACAATAGTGAGTCACACAAACCAACAGCAGAAATACAATGACATTTTAGCAGTCTGTGAATTATCCACCCTGCATTCTAGAGAAAATTCTGACCCTTTTATAGGCCATACCTGAATTAATGCCATTTACTTCCTTAATGAGAAGTTACACGGCTGTAACAAATATCAGAACAGACCCAATCTCTGCAAGGCTTTTGATTTTGTGCCTTGGCAACGTATTGGTTACCTGAAAAGTGCCACTATTCTATATAAGAACGAATACCATTTCTTACCACACAGTACTTGTTCCCTGGAGTAAGAAAATCAGCTGCCAGAAAACAACTGCTGCATGCATCCAAGAGTTTGACAACTTCTCCACTCTGGGCAGGTTTATAAGTATAGACTGCCCCCTGACAAATAAAGAGAAATAATCCATCACTGGGCTATGAAACCTTTCATTAAAAGCTTTCAAAGACTTCAAAAAGAAAAAAAATACACATCTTTCTGAGCTTCACCCTTTAAAGTTTTATATTTGACTCTAAACTGAGGTAAAAAGTGCCCAGTAGAATTCAGCTGAATTTAGTGGATTATAGCAATTTACACAAGCTGAAAATCAGGTTAGTTCATTTTAGAGTGGTCCAGCTAGTCACATTTTCAAGAAGTTTTGTTTCTCAAAATTGCTTTAATAAAATAATTAAAACCCACCCTACTTCATGTTACTTCAGGAATCAAAAAATATTCTAAACCAACATAAAACACAAATCATAAATTTTAAGCTTTAAGAGATGGTTTTATCTAAAGATCTCAAAGCCTCTTAGAAACAATTCATAACTAATATTGATAAAGATTTTAGAACTTCTCTACTCATTTTACAAAACGAGAATAAAATCAGAGAGACAGTGTGACCAAAGTTACCATTGCACTGCTGTCATGAATACAGAACCTCCTGACTCTCTCTCTCCCCCTGCCCACCCCCCCCCAAAAGAAAAACAAACATTTTAAGAGCTTTAAAAATGCCAATTTAAATGATTAACAGTCTGGAAGAACAGGTGGAATTCAAGGATTTGTGACCCTTGTGTAAGATTTCTGGAAATCAGGCTGGTCAAAGAAGGATCTTGGACTTGCCAGACAAATCCGGGTACACATACAGAACAACCCTACTGGATAGCCACAGTAGGTCTGATGTACCCAAGCTACATTTTTCTTACTGTGCAGGCACACATCAAGCCTAGAGCTCATGCTCAGTAAGTCCCATGTGACATGGACACACCTGGACCCTGAACATGTACTCCACTGTACACACACAAATATTTCTGTTGGGAAATCTCAGCATTAAGTACTTTATTTATAATCCACCATCTATAGGAGGCAATTGTTCTATGCTTCATTAGAAGTCTTTCAAATCTTTCATTAAAAACACAAGATGGACTAAATTCACCTCTGATACAATTTGTTGACTTGTATGATTACATTACAGACATTTCATACTAATAGTATCAGCAAACACACATAGAATCGCAGGAACATCCTATTATGTAGTACTATTATCTCAAATGCTATACCTGGTCAGTCACAAGCAGAAGTATGGTGTAATCAGGAGAGAATATGAGGCTCGATATGGGTTGTAAGATATCAGCACAGATTTTCATCTCATACTGCAGACCTTTGACGTGATAAAAGAATAAGATGCCCTCCTGTGCAGAAAAGTACAAATCCACATGAGGTCTAGTTCATTTATCTTAGCCCACTCTGGCAAACTGAACTGCAAGACCACTGAAAATCTCTAAAGTAACAGTGTTTAACTGCATCCCATCACTAAGGGTCTCATTTGCCTTTAGTGTGTTTAAATCCAGAGGACTCTTACCCTGGATAATAAATCTATTGAAAAATGAAGGTGTTCTTTAATATAAGTCTTGTAATAGAGCATGTCTGATAACAACAGACTCTCTCATCAGTTAATACTTTAGATTTCATATTGGGTTTTTTGAGACATAGTAAGAATTTGTCCTGCTCTTAAGCAGTAATGTACAACGACACTGTCAATTTGGGTTAAATATTGAGTTAGATTTTGCACAAAACAATTTGGCAGTCCTCTTGGCCATTTTCTCTCCTTTCCTATTTTTTTGTCCATCCTTCTTTCCTGTTCCTCTAGAATACTCTTTGTCTTTTGTTAAAAATAGGAATGTCCTCTTTTATTGCTTCTTTGACTACAAAAATGGAATCTCTTCCTACCCTGCTCCCTCCCAATTTTTCTCCCAACAAAGAAAATATATACAACACCAGATAGGACCTTTACAGTTCTGCAGCCCTCCACTTTTTTCTAACTCCTGTATTTGCAGTGAACTCCGCAAATATACTCCATTTGAATGTTCTTCAATTTTCGCACAATAAGAGTAAGTTAAAACCATAAAGGATGCCTTACACTTCCAGCTGCGTACAGTCCCTCGTTACAAAATGCCATGGCAAATAAAACTGGTTTTTGCAGATCCTTTGGTTTGCCACCTAAGAGCACAAAACCAACATAAAATATCAAATTTAATTTATTGCAACAACATGTCTCAACTTCAAATCTGGGATGATACACTATTTGTGAGTAAAAAGGCTCCATGGACTGTATGTTCTTTGGACTTTTTGCTGTGATAATGAAGGAGAAGGTTGGTATACATAATCTGAAGTGACAGTACTACTGTGGTCTGATGAACGAGAAATCAATTTGAGAAATCATTCGATTTTGTAAAGGCTGCTAAATAGCCACATTAAAGTTTGTCAATAACAGAATCATAGTCATTTAGGTTGGAAGGGACCCTAGAAGTCATCTGATCCAACCTCAGTTGGCTCAGCACAGAGCCAACTTCAAACTCAGAATGAACTTCAAAGCTAGATCACGTTGTCCAGAGTCATATCCAGCTGAGGTCTGAATATACCCAAGAATGGACATTCCATAGCTTCTCTGGGCAACTTGTCCCAATGTCTGACTAACTTCACTGTGAAAGTATTTTTTTTCCTAGTATCTACCCAGAATTTCTGTTGATGCAGACTATGTGCTTTGCCTGTCTGGTTCCATCTTCTCTGTAACCTTTCATCAGGTAGCTGAAGCAACAGTAAAATCCCCCACTTCCTCTTCTCCAGGCTGAACAAAGATAGTTCTCTTAGCCCATCTTTGTATGTCATGTACTTAGACTCTGCAATAATATTTGTGGCCATGTGCTGAACTTCGTCTATTATGTGAATCTTTTTTGTACTGTGGAGCCCAAAACAAAGTGTGTGAAACAAACCCACAAATCCTAACAACTCACCTAAATTACAAGTGATTGCAGTTCTAAAAAAAGTTGCTAAAACTAAGCACTAGGGAACCTATTCAAGCATCACTTATTCCAATTTAAATTAGAATGAACAGAAATTATTTCACTGCCACTGTTTCTCCTGAGGCTATTAATTTGGCTGTCTATTAGCACAAAAGCTATTAATCATTTGTCATGTAAACATATAAAAGATTGCCATCAATGTGTCTTACAGAGGCCAGTGTGAGCTGAGTTTTTCTAACCAGCGGCTCCCAGCTGTACTCACATATTATTACCCCCAGACATCACTGGTGCTGCCTAAAAATCTTTTAGCTTGATTTGAACATGGAAATACCTTTCTTTTTCTGTACTTCTCTACGAACATATGACACCACATCCGATATTTTACGCATGTATTCTGCACAAAAGAAAACAATTTATGACGTCAACATTGTTTATATGTTAATATTGCAATAAAGTCAGTTGTATTCTAGTCTACTGAACAAAAGGCCAGGTTCAGTATACTGAATAAAAATGTGCACTCCTCCCCAATATCCACCATTTCTGTCATTTATGCAACTGAGCAGGCACAATCTTTCTGTGATTCAGCTTATAGCTGTAAAAGGGAGATAGCAATGCTTTGCATGGAGAGTGGTACAGATGCAGATTTATCTATCTTCTAGTGCTAAGTTCTGGAATTGTTATTTCTAACCATGATTTTTTTTATTTGATGTACTTCTGAAGGAAATTTCAGACAGCCTGAAAAAAATGCCCAGGTGAAATGTTGTGGCTGCTTATGATTCTCTTTGCAATACCATAACAGGAATTTAGCATGTGCTTGAAGTTGGACATGCACTTATGCATTCTGCTAAATAGATACAGATTGCAGTATGTTTTAAGTTAAGCAGAAGCTTCAGTACAATATGAATACAGACAATTTTGTTACATAGTTTTAGTACAGGGCTCAAAGAAGAATATACAGGCCAAGGAAAAGCCCAAATGGTAAATATTCTGTTGCCTTCTACCGAACTGGCAAAGATATTTCTTGTCACACCTCATCTTTTAATTTGTTGATGACTTCCAACACTTGATCTGGTAAACTTAACACTCTGATAATTTCAAAAACAGAGAAATAATGCTGGTTTGTTGGGGTTTTTTTTTAAGAGCAGCTTTCCATTTCTGTGTTAACTATCAACTGAACACAGATAAGAGTACTTTGGGAAAGTCAGGGATACTTGCTGCAGCTTAAAAAATAATGTATTACATGGCAAAAGAAGAAAACCAGATTATCACCAGCCTGTCTGTTAACACTGATGCAGTGTTTATTAGAAAAACAGTTCTATGCTGGTCTATGACATGATAATGCCCAGTTCTAGTGCTAGGGAGAAGCATATTCCAGTACTCCTCTTAGACCTGACTGAATCAGCAAACTTCATGTGCACAGTAGGACTGACACCTTCCAGCTGTGCAAAGACAATAGGGTACAGGTTGCCATTGCCAGAACACTTTATGCTGGCTGTGTCTCACTGTCCTCCCTCTTGGGAGCCCTCTGAATGGGCACAGAAGGGTAGCATGTGGCAGGTAGCAGAGGATAGACCTTGGGACTCCCAGAAAAAAGAAGGCATGGAATGGGCTGCTGTTGCCAGGAAACTTTAGTCAGTCACTAGCCAGCCAAAGGTCCCCATGAAAAAAAGAGAGGTGGGAATATATATAGGGCAGACAAATTGCCTCGGGAAGTTGCAATCAATCTGAGGTCCTCCCATTCTAGAATAAACTAAAAGCAGATTTCTTTGTTTGAAGCCAAAGACATCTTCTGTTCACTCTCTGTGCTTCATACTTTCTGCAGTAAAGGCTGATAGCCTTTACAGCCATGTTTTCATTAGAAAATAGTTTATGTAATAGCTGATTTTAAGGAATTCTATTAAGCAACATTACATTAAATTCAGTTTTGTCGTTTGAAGACTCATCATGAGTCTTCAAAGATCTGTTCTAAAATTATCTAACACACCAAATGAGGACAATCCAATATTTCATGCAAAATAAAATACATTATTGGTACTTAACTAATAGTATAAAGACTGTGTATAGCTGGTAAATTAATAGTTTAATATTAATCTAGTAGGGCTGGTTAATAAGATCTGGGCTTCTGGCACTATTATTAATTTTATCAGTTTTGATGTGTTTAGAGCTTTTTTGCTTTTTTGCCAAAGAAAAATGAAAGCCAGTTATTGGGTGCTAAAGAAACCCACACAGAAGTTCAAAAGATATTCTCAAATGTTTATCATACCAATAAAAGAAATATGGTTCTACAATATAGCTTTACAATTTCTATTGTGTAAGATACACAATAAGAGAACAGATGAAAGCAAAAAAACCTTTCACCTATCCACTTTCCTCCCTACTTCAATAAAACACACAACATTGCTGTTTTCTTACCGGGCAGAGGTTTTTGTTGAAGAACAGAAACACTGCATGTCTCAGCATCAATTGCCAAAACATATCCTTCTTTACAGCCCACGTAAATTTCTGAGGTTGCAGTCCAGCAGTGGGCAGTAGGATGCACTGAAGGCTTAATATAATTTCTAGGCTTCAGCACAAAAATAAACAAGTTCAATCAACAATTGACAAATACCTGTACAAGCAGTTACCAAAATTTTAAGGCAAAAAAAAATCGTTACCTCATAGAGTCTGACCACTTGTATCACATCTGCCTTATTTTATTCAGTCATTCCTTCACTGAGGCTAGTAACTTGAGAAGCAAGAACATTTTCCAGAAAAGTTTATGTCTGGAGATAGCGGTGGAGAACTTGCCTCTCTCCCTAGAAGCTTGTTTAAATGATGAATTATATTTTCATTGAAAAACCATGTATTTTTAAATTTGAATTTGTCTGGATTTATTCTCCAGCACTTGCATCTGTTATTTTGTCCTCTAGCTTGGAAATCCCTCCAGTATCTTGCCTAGCCTTACAAAGATAGTGACCCACCATAACCAGGTCATATCCCAATTTTTTAATGATAAAATTATGATAAAATTAAACATACTGAGCCCCTAGATTTTTTTTTTTTTACATCAGAATAGCACTGGAAGCCCAAACTGAAACAGTTACCCACTATGACCTCACCCTGACAAATGCTTTTCAAACTGCTTTTCAGAATAGTCTTCCGCTTTGTAGACATAACCTGCACATGTGGTCTTGCATACTTGGCAGTACTAAAACACATTTTGTTTGAATAGTTTATCTTATCATATAATCGAAATTGCTCTGTAAAACAGCTCTGTCAACCTTTGTGTCATCTGCAAATTAGTTCTAGAAATATCCCTGCCACAGACTTCCCATGTGCCTTGAATTTAATTTCACTAAAATAAATCTCATAAATCCATCATCCATAAAAGAGGAAGAACAGAACTTCTCCACCAGATACTATTAAAGACAGTGACCTGTTCAGATACAACAGTAACTGGGGTCATATAAATACCACAACAGAAAGCACCACATTGAAGAGAATCTGGGGAGGGGGAGAGGGGAACAAAACACAAGAAAACTTTGGGAGGACATTTTAAAGAAAAGACTCAAAGAACCATGCATGTCAACAGAAGTGATGAGGAACACTAAACAATATGATGGATGAAAAAAAAGAAGAGTCTATAATTCTATAAAACACCTGCTGCCTCACTAAAGGTTCTATAAAAAGAGGAAATACAGATGGACTTGCGATGAAAACATAGGACAGAGATTCATAAGTACCTAGATTTCATTAGTAAAATATGCCAAGGACTTGCTATATGATTCTGGGTAAGTAACTTACTCTCTATTTATGCTTACAAAGCATTTTTAATTTCTCAGGGGGGAAATGTTACAGAAATAAAGTATATTAATATTTACTTTATAAATCAAATAGGACTAAAAGTAATAAATCTATAATAAATGGGGCTTTATATCACCCAGAGAAACATTTAATATAGGCATTTTCATTGATTTTATGAGGCTTGAACATCACAAATCTTTGGAAAGGTTGTAACTGAACTACTGTGAATCAGAAGCTTCCTGTGTAAAGACAACTTCTATAATGTTCCTTTGTACCTGCTGTCATGACTGTCTTTACACATAAACTAGATAAAATATGCTAATCCTAGGATGAGATTATGTAAATCCCAAACCAGGTTGCTTCTTGAACTGTGCATTGGTACTGTGGTGCATGCTAATAATAATGCTGTCTTCTTCTGAACTTCTTTCCCGTTTGAGTGGCACCTCTTCAGGGGAAAAAAAAAAAAATCCATGATGGATCCTTGTCATGAAAAGCTTTATAAAAAGACAATGGAATAAAATTGGCACTGGGGATGAAGTGGAGTCAAGTGGGCTTGTCATGGTAAAACATATTCAGAAAACTCAGGTCCCAACAGTAAGAAATATTGAAAAGAAACTGAATTTAACTCAAGAAAGAAAAGGATTGAAAGCTGTAAAACATTTCAATTCCTTTCACTCTGCTGCCCCGTTGTGGTTACTTTGGTACATACCCAGCCTCAGTAGCTTGTTCTTGAGTATGGAACCCTAACACATTTCAAAGCAGCAAACAAGTGCACGCACAATGGCGTTGCTTTTCTTACTTGCCACTCACACATTCCTTAGAAGTGGGCTACAGCCTCCAAGGACCACGGACTACAGGCTGAGGACAAGTCCTTTAAATAATAGTCTAAATAAATGGTTCTCCACTTTGGGTGCTTCCATCAATGTGAAAAACACTGATCTCAGATTTAGTGATAAAGAACAAAAATCCTTCTGTTGAATTCTGCGGAGAAAGGGAGAGCTTCAGCAAGCCATGATACTATTCCCGCTGCATTCAACTGAACACACGTCATTAACCACCACAGGAGAAGCAGGTTGTCTCTTACTAATTGAAAAAGCATTGATGATAGTAGAGAGGAAAGTAACTCCAAGGTATTTACAAATGTTGAGGCATGGATTTTAGGCCAGAGTCAGATAACTGTTCATGGACATTTGTAATGGTATACAAATCACCAGTGAAAGTAACCATGGATACATCTGCCACAGCAGTCTGTTGATTTATAAAGACAGTGAAGAATGGTAGTTATAGCACCTCTATTTTGGACAGCCTGGTCCACTACAGCAACTGTAGTCTGAAGAGATCTGGATATCTGAGGAACTCAGCAAGTTCAGCCATTTCAATCTCTCCCAAAGTTGATGCCTTAGACACTTTTCAAAATAAGGGTCTTGATAAAACAATATTTCAAAGTATCTTCTCTAGCAAGTATATTCTGATCACCTTGTGCAGGAGTTGCTTTGCCAAAATGGTATGTTCCATATTGGGGTGCTAGAAGGGAGTGCTTAACCTGACAAGACATATGCATGCAATTATAAGATGATCTACTAGTGGCTCAGTTTTTCTGCTAGGTTAGAGAAGGAGCATATGTGCAATCCCCATCCGTGGAGGGGAGAATTAATGCTGTAAGGCACAATAAATGCAAGTCCTGCAAAAAATTACTTGGCTACCATAGTCTGGAGCAAGGTGAAAATATGCCAGAAATTGATTCAGTGCCTCCCAGTGCTAAACTGTGAGTGTAGCACCTCACATTTTAGTACACAGGAAACAACATACCACCACCACAACAAAAGGAACAACAACAGCTTGTATTTCTGCAAAATACTTTCATTTCAAAATAATCTGATGTTCACTATCTTGTCAGTATTCACAACCAAAATACACCCATCTAGGGAATTTGGAGAGTAAATAACTGTCAAAATATTTACCATGTAATTTGAAAGAAAAGGAAATCTTTGTCAAAGACTGGTAGAACAATCTACTCTTACTCCAGGAATATTTCTATGTATAAGGAGAACACAATCACCCTGAAGGTGCTAAAGAGAAATCTAGGTTTTTCTGAAGGCAGTTGGGAATGCAAAGACCCTATAGTGGTATCTAGTATGGTTGAAAGCACAAACTTTTCCGTGTGGGAAAGTTCATGATGTAGTTCTGCAAGTCCAAGCATAAGAACCTACCATTCCTGAATGGAGTAGCATCCATTCAAAGACAGACAAATTCTAGTAAGCCTCACAGACCTAATATGGCAGTTATTTTTTTCCCCAATACCTCTCGTAATTCACTTCATAGACTAAAGAACAAAGTGGGTTTTGCAGTTCATCATCTGCACATAATGTAAGAGGCAGTAAGGCAGAAGAAAAAGGCAATGCCCCTGATAAGCATATATTATCTTAATTTTCCATGTTCTAAATGATCTGAAATATAAGCAGTTCACGTATAATCAGAATCAGTAGAGGATGTTTGTTTGTTGTTATTGATTGTCCTGGAAACCAAGGGCATCAGCAGTTACACAGTTAAAAAACCTCTGCGAATCTGAATGCATGAAGCCATGAAAAGAGGATGAGGTCAGGAAAACATCATTCCCTATTTTTATTTTTTATTCTGCTTTATAATAAAAGTTTATGGCAGAAACCTGTGGTATACTAACCTGATATTACAGAACTCACATTTGTCCATTGAAAAGACATAGTATAATGCCAGTATCATCTTCTGCATGGTAGTTTTTTTGTCTCATATATATCACAAGCCACCAAATTGAAATCAATGGTCTTAATCTTAGAAGAGAATCCCAGATTTGCAAGTTAAATGTTTTCACACTGGCAGATACTTTCTAGTTGGTAGTCACGTCAAAGTAAATTTCAAACAAAATGAGAACACTTTTGAAGCCTCTCAAAAGAGGCATCTCAAGGGAGGCTAACAAGTAAATGATCAAATACAAGTGAGACAAATGGGCAGGTCCAACACTGACAGTGTTATGGGAATGTATTTCAGAAGCAGGAGTTGCCGTCTGGAATAAAGCCTTCAATGTTTCTATAGCTTGAGACATTTTCAGAGTCAAAAAGAAAACAAATCCCAAAGTGAAGTAAGGATACCTGAAGGTTACTATCAGTTTAGCATGGGAATAGTTTTTCAAGGTTTCAGCAGGTCATATTAGCTTGGGCATAGTTAAATGCTGACATGCTTATACTACTTCTGGGATACAGATTAGTACCTCCACTGCACAGATATATTACTATGCTGGGACCTGTATTAGAAATCTCTACATTGTACTGCACTGTGAAGTAGCAGCATGCCTTCTAAGTCTACTGTCAAAATGGATTTCAAATATACTGTTGAGACAACAGATCTGTTTACTGGGTTGTACCTGTTTAACAGACATTAAAATTATTAATTTATTAACACCTATTTGCATAAAAAGTATAATGACTTGGAATAGTAAAAAGGAAGAAAATCAGTAACTACCATGAATGTTTCTGCTTCATCTCCTACCAGTCCAGCAATGGCTGAAACTGGCAAATCAGGGCCATGATATGGATCTTCACTATGAGAAACTGGGAAAAACAAATCCTTACGAGGACTCACAGACCCTTGTCCATCAGGGAGTTTCACAGGGCTGTGGAAAAGGAAAAGATACTGTCTGAGGAGAAGAAATACTATGAATAGTAAATGCTGATACAAAACTGAGAAGCATTTTTTCAAAACTTTGAGACACCAACTCAGTTAATGGGCTTTACTTCCCCAAAAGTAATGGAGGATTTTTGTAGACAATCATTCTACATGGCACATACCATTTCACTGAAAGGTAACAGTAATTCTACTACAAAAGAGGAATGTTCCTAACCGGCAGAAACAGATTGCCATGTTCTAGCTCAGAGTCTTCTCTTGTTGCCTTGTATAAACAACTCTTCTATGTTACTGTTTCCTTATTAACCAGGATTAATAAAGACACACACCTAACTTTCATATGCTGTGAGGATTCATGTTTAATGTTTATCTGGAGAAGGCTTAATGATGATGAAAAATTAGTAGTAGTATTTGCTTGTTGCACTCTGGTAATCGGTGTGTGAGTGGCTGTTAATGCAGAAGTTGAGGATTCTAAAGCTTACAAACTATGTTGATTTATGACTTGGAAAAAAATTATGTAAAATAAACAATTGTCAGTGGATGTTTAACCTCTACTGAATGGAATGAAAAGTGAGGAAAAAGGAGTATATATGTATTTTCACATGTGTACTCTATAATGACAAAAGGCAAAAAACCCTTCAGTATTCTTTTCAGATGGCAAATTAAGGCCTTGTCTACACTTTCACTAGTATAACTGTCAGTGGCATTATGTTGGTTATATTCACAGTTAACAAGATTAAACACACTTGGGAATTGTAGAGTAGCTGCTGCTGAAACAGCATAGGTGTTATACTTCAAGGACTCCAGCTTGAATGATACATACTACTTTTATACCAGCCTCAAAAAACATTTTAGCATAAATAAATTCTAGGTTTGCTGTGCTCAGTGAATCGCATTGACAGAGCCACCCCCTCTGGATCTGTAAATTGGCCACATAAGCTGGAAATCACAAAGAAAACTGATACTGCTTTTGGTACAATTTGTGATTACAACAACATATTGTTTAACTATGCTTACTAGGAAGCAACTTGATCAAAATTCGGTGGTTTCATAGCTACAAAAGCAGTGCTCAACATAGCCACTTACAGGAAAGCAGTCCAGGCACCACCTTAATTCAGTCATGCAAGTTTTGATAGAGGCTGCCAAAGCAGCTGATTAGTATTAGCTTCATGATGTGCATAATCTGGACATGTGAATATTAAGAAATGAAATAATAAATTCAATTAACTTGATTGACTAGATAGGTTCACACTGCTTGTGATTTAGCAATTACTGACTGCAATTGCTAGGTGAACTAAATTGGATTAAATTCTCTGCAAACAGATGTAGGCTGTTAGTCTTAGTTATTAAACTATACCTCTAGATTTTTCTGTTAACCTGAAGGGTGTTCCACTTACTTTTGCTTAAGGTGATGCTCATCATTATTCCTTTCAATATGCCAGATAGTAAGGGAGCTCTCATTAACAAAACACAGCTGTTGCCAATTCATAGGATTAAAAGTTAAAGAGGTTGCTGTTACTCCTGGCTGAGTCTCACTGCACAGGAGGATATTTTCTTGCCAGTTCCTTCATTAAGGAGAGTAAAAGAAAATCAAATGCATTCAATAAGTCAAAAACATTCAAGCAAAATATATCTGGATGTGATTATGACTGACATTCAAGATCAAGTTTGGAAAACAAATACTTTGTCACTGACAAAAAATTTCTGCTGTCAAACATGTTAGGTCCTCTTGAGAATGAAAAGGAGGTGGTTAATTAGCCACAGATCAAATTATTACTGCTACAAAAAGATTGAACAGTAAAATAATTTTGAAAACTGACATTTTAGAAGCATTATCATGCACTTCCTTTTGTGAAAAGGCAGGAGTCATGGAAAAGAGTCAAGAGACATGGATTTTTTTCTCATCAGTTCCATCACAGATCACTTGAATGGGCCCAAACAATTAACTCTTCAGCACCCCAGAGCTCACCCTTGCTTTTCCAATCCATAAAATAATTATTATAATGCTTGCAGGCTTGCAGTTGGAAGGTATTATAATTAGGAAATAAAACACAGTCAGCCTGTGATTATCTATGGATGAATTACTTAGGTAATACAGTAATTGTGTTGTGAATGCAGCCATAGAAGCTATGGCTGTATTAACTAACTTGAGCATGAAACAGGGCAGAATTTGTGTGGGGCTGTAATGTATAGCTGACACAAGCCTGGGAATCTGCTTCCCACTGACTTTTCTTTTGTCTAGTGTAACCTATTTTATGTTCTCACCATCTAATTTCCATATTTCTCCACTACCCAGATTAATTCTTGACTGTATTTGCATTTTCAGGTGCTGTCTAAGAACTGATTAACATCATTTGAAGAAAATGGTTAAAACTGATCCTTAATTTCTTGGACAATATATCTGACTTAATCTAAATTAGTATTTGTCATTAGTGCTGAGAGGAAAAAAACCTAAAATGCATACACTGCTATAAATGGATTTAGTATAATCTCGTTGTTGTGGCCTGTAATAATTCACTCACAAAACAGATCAGGATGCAAGACACTGGTTAATATTGACAGCATATGCAAAAAATGAGAAGTATTCACACACACACACAGTAACACTCAGTAAAATTACAGAACGCTATAAGCTGCAATTCTGACTTTAAAAGATATCAGTGTAGCGCTGTCTCTAAAGTCCTGTCAGCATGTTCTCATCTCGTACCTAACAGATAGTGCCAACGCTCTTTTATAGTAGATAATTTATTAAGATCTGAAACTATATGGTACATGTATCTGAGCATTAAGCCTCTCCTTTGAACAGAAAAGAATAAAGATCTAGGGAAAAAATATCTCAGATGAAAGGCAGCTTTTAGTTATCCATAAGCTTTCTATATTTTGAGACTGACATAACTTTCAAAACATCTCTTATACCTCTGATTCCAAACTATTTGCTTAAAATACAGGAACTGTGCAATCATCATATTGTAATGACACATTAAGAATGCTAAACGTTGAGATTTCTTTCATCTGTACACACACATTTCTACAATGAATGCACAATATAATCCAATTGCAAAAAATGAAGGTCCTGATCTCAGTAAATTCACACACCTCTGTTCAAGTTATTATAAATTCTAAGTTTAATATTGTAAGGTAATTTTATTTTGTTACTAAATTCTTTCTGACGGGAACCTAGGATGGCTCTTTTATGACAATTAGCAGCTGATAGCTGTGTTCATGCTGACTCAAATAGGTTTAAATTGTTTGGCCTTGGAAACTGCCACTACTTTAAAGCAGTTAAACATTTCTAGATTATTTCCATTTTTAAGAATAATCTAGAGAAGTCTTTCAAGATGGTGTTTAAGTGCACACAATGAACATATTAGACCATGTGTGTTATTTGTGCTGTAAGTGACAAGCATGTAAGCTCTTCAGGCCAGTGAGGCTGTCTTTTTGTTTTCTACTGTGGTATACACACAGACATCCTGAACTACTGTGTACGATCAGAGTTCACAGCAAACATTATTCTTCTTCATAAGGGATAAAAAAGAGGCATCTGTAATAGTATCTACTACCATTACTAAAATTCTGAAGTTACAGGAATTTCTGCCTCTTCACTAAACATTGTACAAGAAAAGGTCATCATTAAATTGGCAGTATACAGAATATTCCTTACATGTCCTTGCTTGCCTTCCGCCTACTCCACCCTCCCCATTTGTTTTGAAGAAGTGCTCAGACTCCACGGTCAATGGAAGCTTGCTGGCAATGGAGCAAGACCAGGACTATATTTTTAGAGAACAATTAGAAAAATTAAATATTCTAACTTCTGTATCTGCATCATATTATATAATACTTCTTTTCATGACAATGAGCAGAAAATTATGATCTAACCCGGTGACCCATGGTAGTGTAATCACTGAGCAAAACTGTAAGACAGAACTAAGATCAAACACAAGTAATTAAGAGGACCACTGAACGATCGAGGGGGACAAAAAAGTAGAAATCAGCTTTAGAACGCTTTTCTTCTTTCCAGCAGGCAACTTACTTTCACAAACAGCATGGTACTAAACTTCCAATCGTGAACAGATAATTAACTGATGCTGAAGAATTTAGAAGTACTACAAAACACAAAATTTTGAAGAAGGTAGAAGACAGCTGTAGCAAAGTAACAGTCATTCTGACTAGTGGCTACTAATGCTAGAAAATAAACATATGAATTAAATGTAAATGGTATTAGAGAATCTTTTTTTACTCTTACCATACTGAAAGAACAAATTCTGGGATTGAAGAGTAACTGGCTACATATGGGCCTGTGAAACTAAATGCAAGTAAGGTGTAGTCCAGCTGAGCATTACCTGAAATGTAAAAATAAAGAACATGGTCCTTAATTGCCCCAGACTTTACTGTATATTATCACAGACAAGAGTACTCTTCTCAGCTCCTTTATATCCACTTTAACTCCTCAAAGACATTCTTCAGGCCCCCATTTCCTTTGCCTCACTCCAGATTGTTTTGATCTGATCATAAATATGTTCCCTATGTATCACTGCTTGGAATTTTTTCAATTTTTTTCAATAATAACTTGAGTTTGTAAAGTATTTTTTCCTCAAGTACCCTGAAATCCTTTGCAGTTATAATTTCATTCCTATACATGAAATAAGCAAGTAGGATAGGCAGGCAAAAATATACGTTAGATCCCAGACTCCAAAGCTTAACTGCAAGAACCCTCATTCCTCTCACATCTCAGATTTCTCAATGTGGCTTTCAGCATTCTGCTTGGGAGCCTACTGCAGTATGATTTTTTTTGTTATTCTGACTACATTTTCCTAAAATTAATTCCATTTCATTCCATTTGTTTTCCCTTTAAAACAGCTCCATTTTGTATTGTCATATTCCTCCCTAGCTTAAGCCTAACTAAAAGTAGGGCAGTGGAAAATTCCTTCCACTGCTTTCCATGCATCTTGTCATGAGACAGTTTCCTGTCACACTGTTTTTCAAGTCTTATCAAAAAAACCCTTCAGAAACTGGATGATTTAAGTATTGGTTTAATGACTGGTGACAGGGAGGGTTACCAGATCGCTACCTTTTAATTCTGTCAGTTTATTCAGTTCTGGAAAAGTGTAGATATATATGACGGGATTCAGCTTCCGGTCTGAAAAGGCGAGCACTTGACTGTTCCTATTCGCTGCAAAGGCTCCCACCTGGCCAGTCTGACACTGCAGCACTGTCGTCTTCTTTGTTTCAATGTTCAGGAAGAGAATGTAATTGCCACAAGGGTAGCAGACAGTTTGATTGTTGATAAAGCCAAAGTTCTTCTTTGAAAATCCCTGAACCCAACTTAAGAAAGAGCAACTGAATGTTAAAACATTAATCAAAGACAGATATTTCGCAAAATACTGTGATAAAGGGAATGTTGTAGCCTAAGTTACACTGAACTAATGCTTGGGATTTGTTAGACTCATCCTCATACCAATGTTGCAAAACGAGAATAACTTCAGGATCTAGTATTATAGGAATTACTAGTTCAGTGTTTCCAGAAACACAGGGTCAATCTTATGCTGATGGAGCACAAATGACTGTCATAAGAACATGGAGAGATGACTATATTTCTTTTGGTTTTCACTAAAAATAAAGTTAGCCAGTTCACAGGCTCTGTTTTTGTACTCATATATCATAGTAGTAGAGGATACCTTTATTCTGAAAGAATTACACAGGTACAATCCGTATTTAGGACCCAGTTGTGTTTGCTTAACCTTTTTACACTTTTATAGTTCATCTCATCCCCATAAAATAAAGACTACAAAGGCATGGCTTCTGTTTATATGAACCCACCCAGGAGGACTGTTCTGCTTTAAAGATACCAGTACCTTAACATGGTAAAACTTTGGAACCTAAATATCATGTGTTACACAAGGACTGAAATAAACTGCCGAAGAGGAGTCAGCTTATGAACTTAAAATACATCAAAAAATTCATAACTGCCTGCAGATGTTTTCACCCTTCAGAAAGTGTGTGGATAAACATCAGGGTCCTCTTATCAAAGGGATTTGCATTTACTATTAAGTGAAGATATCTGACTGAGCCACAGCTTAGCCTGGTAGTACCATGGCAGAAAAGTTTCAGCAGTGTAACAGATATCCTCTGCGTACAACACTGCCATTAGCACCTTCTCTTCTAATTTCTATTCAGAAACTTTCTATCTCTTCTCTTCCTCCAAATAAAAGGATTTGACTGGAAGAGATCTTTATCCTCTGCAATTGCAAGCAGTGTTTTTATGTTCCTTTCATGTACGTAAACAAGTCATAAGATCAGCTGCTGATCCTCTGTGCTCTTACTAGAAGATTGTACTACAGCCTCAGCACTCTCACAGTTAGGAATGTTTTAAAATGACTAGTCTTTAAGATATTTGTCCAGCAATAACTTCTCATTACCTTTTCTGAGTAGTTTCTGCTCTTGGCCTCTCTCACTACACACCAGAGGAGTAAGTGAAGCCAGAGGGGAGCAGGAGCACACTGACCATGTGCTTGTGCAGATGAACTGAATACCATGGCAACAAAGAGGAGACATTTCAGCTGATGAATGTTTTTCTGGACCTTTTACACAAGAACTAGATGTATATGACATGCCATGGCACATAAGACAACCTTTATGAACCTGCTCACAGGACCAGCTCTATGCTTTTCTCCAACACTAGATCTGAATCAGTGGAAATGAAGTGTTTTTAACTTCTGTTCACAGGGATAAAATGAAATCTAGAAAAATGTGTATGCAGGGATAAATTAATGGGATGACAGTGCAATTTGTCATCCTTATACAACCTGTAAAGGCTTAAGGGGACAAGTATTCAGGCTGTTATCTGATGTCAGCTATGACTGGTGCAGTACACACTGAGTCAGGTAATTAGCCATGGCTCACTCACATTTTCCATGCTGTGTCTGCCTCCAGTTCTGTATAAACATTGTGTCAGAAGTATTTCAGTCAAACTTTGCCAGCTGGTGAAATGTAGATGGCGCAAAGTAATTAGAGTTGCTTGGAAATTTCCTTAGAGAGCATTTTGTCACTGAAAAATGCTAGTTCATACAAAACAGATTATATGAAACCATGAGTTGTGTCAAAGTTCTGTTTTCTGAAGACACAAAACACGTAATTCCATTGCCCACTGCAAAATAATTTTTGTCATTTTCTTCTAAAACTGATGTATATATGACTACTGCTAACATTAATTTATAAGAAAGGCAAACTTTAAACTTTTCTATTTTATGGGAATAGGCTTTGCTTCACATTCAAAAGGGCTTAAACTCTTTTTTTTATTATTTTGCCCAACATTTTCATTCTATAATGGTGTTTTCACAAAGCAGAAAACCTGGGTCACAGCTCTTCCAGGTAACACCAGTTTGCACAAGGGACCTCCTCTGAATAGCAATTACATGCTTCAGATGGTATATTTTTTACCCTGCCAGTATCAGACTGATTAAGGCTGAAGCCTGTTTCCCCTATTACTAGAAAAACTTACTAGAACAAATAATTTTCTTTCCACTAAGAAGTGCTGCACCTATAATTATGGATCTATGTCCCGTACTAGCCATAAACATTGATGAAACAGCTGAAATACAATAGGCAAGGAAGTTTAAACATCTGTCCCATTACACAGAAAAAAATATCTAAACATCCTAGATTGCTGTGAAAGTCTCAATCAAGGTGGGGCAGGAAAAGCTTAATTCATCTACAGCTCCTATTTGTTCAGAACCAAAAAGCAAGTTCTTGGATTACCAAGTCCTCTGGAAGAGAAGTGTTTTACTATACATAGTGTGGGTTATGTTTGTGGGAAATGGAAATCTGAAAGTCTCCGACATGCAGGTGAAGATGCTAAGAGAGAACGGCAGGAGTGAGGACTTAGAATACCAGGAAAATTAAGAGCCATGGCAGAAGATTATGACAGTGGTGTTTAGGAGGTACAGGACAACCAGGTAAATTTCAGAGGCTGAAGTAATCTGGGTAGAACAGAAGACAGATGTGGCCATGAACAGAAATTAACTGTATGGGTTCATGAGGCCGGGTATTGAGATGAAAAGGATGCCCTGAGAGTTCATCAGGATTGTGTGCTGTCAGAACCACTACACAGGAAAAGACAACATCAAGCTCCAGCTTAAAACTAGTCAGGGCTGCTTACTCCCTGTTTCAGAACCTCCCTGTGCTAAGGGCAGAAAACCTAAGTTTTATCCAAATCCACCAAAGGCTCAGTCCCTGCTATATACTGCAGTGCAAGTGCTTCCTTCCCTTTTCCCACCCCCCAACTACCTACCGCCCTAACACAAACCCACAGCACAGCAGCCTCCCTTCCTTTCGCTGTTAGACCTGCCCTATTCTCTGACGGCTGCATAGAGCTGTCCCGGGGTGAGAGGAGCTGGGCCCCGGGAGCACAGGACAGGACACCGGGCACGCCGCCGTGGCCGAGGGGCTCAGGAATGCGTGGCATATGTGGAGGCCCGAAGGGCGCAGGCTGTCCCGGCCAGCCCCCACCTCACTTCCAGCGCAGCCTCCTCAGCCGAGGAGCAGCGGCGGTCCCCCGGGGCCTTGGCGCGAGGCTCCTCACCGGCCGGGGCCGCGCTCCGGGCCTCACCGGCCGCCTCCATCCGCCTTACCCCACCAGCGGCCTGTTTACACCCGTCTCCTGGGAACAAGAACGGCTTCTGCTATTAGCTGACACAACGCCTCCCGCCAGGCTTAAAACAGACAGCTGATTGGCCTGCGCCCGTGAGCCAACCAACCAACGAGCACGGGCAGGTATTTAAAGGGCCAGCAGCCGTAGAGGAACGGCAGGGGTTCGTGTCTTGGGGCGGGCAGGCGGGCAGGCGGGCAGGCGGGCAGGCGGGCAGGCGGGCAGGCGGGCAGGCGGGCAGGCGGGCAGGCGGGCAGGCGGGCAGGCGGGCAGGCGGGCAGGCGGGCAGGGCTGGCTCCCTGGCGCGTATCCAGCCTGACGGGGTAGTTCTGCCCGTGAGTCACTGATATCCGAGGCCTAGTCGTTGCTGCTGTGTCTAGAAAGCAGGTAGCTTTATTGGGCGTAGAAGTGAGTCAGCCCTTGGGAGAGCAACCGTGGGCTCCTTCCTTTGGCCACCCCTCGCCGCTCCTGTTCCAGCGGCATTTGGCCTTTCACTTAGCGAGGCAGCTGTACCTGTCCTCCCGTTGCATCTCATGTTTCTCCTTTCACGAGGTACTGCAGTTCTCAGGATGTGTAAGACAGTGCTCCTCAAGCTTCAAAGAGAGCTGACTGCTGGAAAGAAGAGAAAGTACGGCTATGATCTTTCTCTATATACTTAAGGCTTTTAGCGTGGCAACACAGTAAGAACCTCCAAGTATTTTAAAAGCAAAGAATTAGCAATAGTATCTCCTTTTCCTAAAGGGAGGAATGTAATTTATAGTGTCTCGCTCACTTGCGTTAGTTCGTTATCACTTATCTGTACAGTGGCAGTGTGTGGTTTTGCGATACTGCTATGTGCTCGCAGTGCCGTGGAGCAACGATGGGGAGTGGCAGTCCTATCCAGACGCAGCAGGATGAGCCTGTACCTTGCTTCTTGTCTCCATGGGTGCTCTGTATACCATGCAAAACCATGGTAGGATGAGGAAATGGGTTTCTTTTTCCATGGTGCCTTTGAGGGGCTGTTGTAGCACTCAAATCTTGTGATGCTGCTTTGGGTTCCTATGTGCCTGTCTCTGGGTTGTGAGTTAGCAGACTGCCTATGTTGTTCTTAATTGCTAAAAGAAACTTCAAATGAATTTTCTCTATTTTTATGGCCCAAAATTTTGCAAAATCTTTCCTAATGTTGTCCCTCAAACAGGGTTCGTTTACCCAATGTGCAAGCCAATAACACACAGAGTTGAGGTATTTTCAAATTAATTTCATTCATGTGCATGAATGGGTGCCTGTCTCAAGACAGCACACCTTTGTCTCAATAATCCCCATATTTATATACTTAAGTAAACATATTCATTATTATTTCCCTGAATGATTGGTTCCTTCTTCTTTGCCTTTCATGTAAATTTGTGCGCAGACTCTGTCTTCTTCCTTCATTGTCTTCTTTTGAGTAGGTGGTATCATTTGAGTAGGTGGTCCATGAGTCGGTGGTCATGATCTCCCCCTGCAGGAATTACCTTTTAGCTACTTCTTACTCTGTCTTGGCAGTTCCAAGTAGTTCTTCAAGGTTTGTTGACCAGACCACAATCCGTTACCTTTTCTGACATAAACATAAAGCCCCATTGTCTACTAGTTAGTTCCTAAACCCTAAATCATGTCTAGTTATTGTTTCACTATTTTAAATATTAACTGATGGGAGCTGTACACAGGACTTTAGCAGCTCCCTGGTTATTTCAATCATATTCTACATATTAATTGATAACACTAAGGGCAGGCACTCAGAGGAATGAGAAATGTCTTCTAACAGATTTTTTAATGGCAGGAGAAATTATTTTGTTGGCAGAGGACATCTTATGTACAGCTTCTGTGTGCCTAGGGTATGGCAGGCTTGTGCAATGAATTACCGCTCCCTTTCACTGCTGAGCTGCTTATTTATTACATAATCAAACAGCAATGACTTAACAAAAATCATGCTGTTCTTCCATTCAAATGGATAATGGTGTCAGGTTCATGGTCACTTTACTAGTGGCCATCTGTGTTTGCCTGCAGGAGGGATCACCATGGAGAATATTGGTCTCTGTGACATGATGCCTGAGGCCCAGCTCCGGTGACAAAACCTAACCAAGAGTCACCAACAGGCAAAACTTCCCCACTGTGCAAGCATGGATGCACTGATAAGACTGGGGAAGCTCCAGTTCCTCTATTAGTCTTGGGGTTTTGACAGAGACATGTCCATCACCAGGAGGGCCAGGACCGTCCCTCCCTTCAGCTACGGCTGCCCCAGCCCTCTGGTGCCTACAAACATGCCGTTTCCTAATAATGTACAGCTCTGACCTGAAGTTTCTGTGGAACTGTGTGGAGCTCCAAGAAGGGAATCATTTTACTTCTGGGACCATAAACTTGGACACTGTGTGAAACGCATTAAGAGGAAAGCTCCTCCATTTCCACTGTTATACCCCAGGAAAAGCGGGTATAAGGAGGGCCCTGGTGCCCTCACCTCAACTGAAGAGGGAGCAAAAGGGATGGAGAGGACTTCAGTCTGTGCTTTGGTTCTCTCTTTTGCTCTATGCATGTACTGACGTTCCCACAGGTCATGTTTGCAGAAACAAGTGTGAATCCCTCTGTGATTGCAAGGTAGTAATTAAATTACATCTAACTTTTGCTACGCGCCCTTATCTGTTAGGTTATCTCTTGTCTCCTCTTGGGTTTTCATCACGAAGCAGAATAGCTGCAGGAGAGAGAAACCCTCGTTACCCTCGCGGTGGGGTTGGATCAGATGTTGAAGGGCAATAAGCGATGCAGTGCTGCAGTAGCGGGAGAAGGCCCTGTCCGGCGAGGGAAGCGCAGGGAGGCCTGGTGCCTCACGGGCTGCTGGAGGCACCACGTGAAGAAAAACAGGCGTATGGGGTGGAGTTCTACCACAGGTTTCCCACTGAAATGGGAGTGCCAGCTGGCGTGGGTTCTGCTGAGGTTCCAAAGAAGAGCGTGTTGAGAGCAGCCTAATAGCACCTGTCCCAGCCAGCATCCCCTGTGGGGAGGACGCTCGGCTCGAGGAGGGACCACCGGGCTGCGCGACGCTGCTCCCCCTGAAACCCAAGCTTTCCCCCCCGTCCGTAGGGGGGCAGCCACCTGAGGCAGGGCGCCGACAACCCCCGGGGGAGGGAGGCAGGCCCGGCCGGCACACAGGCCCCCACACCCGGCGGCCGCCCACGCCCCGCTGAGGGGCGGTGGTTCCCGCCCTCCCCACGGCCGCCCCGGCGGGCGGGGCCGGCGGCGGCGTGCTGGGGCCCGGCCCGGCCCGGCGCAGTGCAGTGCAGCGCAGCGCAACGCGTCGCGATGGCGGGCGATCACTCTCGCAGCCTGGGGAAGGGTAAGCGCCGGCCCCGGCGGGCGGGCTGCCGAGTCGCCTCTGCCCGGGCTGGGTGGCCTGCGGAGGGCGAGCGGGGCTGTGCGTGAGGCGAGGAACGGCTGCAGCGGTTCTCTCTCTTCTCTCTCCTCAGGCAGCGCGGCCCCGGGGCCTGTGCCCGAGGGGGTGATCCGGCTCTACAGCATGCGGTTCTGCCCCTTCGCCCAGAGGACGCGCCTCGTCCTCCACGCCAAGGGCATCAGGTGAGCCCTTGCCGGCGGGCCGGTGTGGCGCGGTGCGCGGCCGCCCGCCCCGCTCCCGTGGCGGCCTGTCGGGGCTCGCACGGAGCAGGGGCCGGTTCAAGCTTCCCTTCTTCCCTGGGCATCCTAAGTGGCTCTTAATTAAACGTCCCTGCAAGAACTGAATGAAAAGAGGTTTCCGTGGGTGATTTTGTTATGAAGTTTGAACTTCTTGAGGCTTTTCAGGGGGAGGGGTGTTTGCTGAAGTGGGAAATAAGTAGGCTGTGTATGAAATCAATTATGTCAAGGTCCAAAGTAAATCCGTAGGGAAAAAGCCCAAGCCGATTGATTTTTTTTTTTTTTTCACCTGTCATCCGGAATGTTTGCAGTAATAGCATTTGAGTTTGTCCTGGGTAAATGTCAGTAGAGCCTTAATGTATGTTGTTGTTTGGTTTTGATGTAAGCTGCAGTGAAAATTTTGGGAGATAATATTCAGATAACAATAATGTTTCTGTTATATTACTGCTTAGCAAAACACAATAGTGAGTGAGTGGCCTTTTTAAAAGAGGAAAGGTACTGTGTTCCTATAACATTTTCTCATTCCTATGCAGTAGTAAGTTAATGGAATTCAGTACTTGTGTTTGTTTCTTTTTCAAGATAGCTGTGTCATTTCAGTGTTTTTAAATGGGGACTAACGCTTCCCTCAGTTTACAGCTTCAAAGTAACAGGTTTTTCCACCTTTTTCTGATTCCCACCAAGTCCCAGGCCAGCCAGCAGTTTGTTAACCAGCCTAGGGCTGGGAGTTCATGTTAGCATAGAGAATGCCTACCACTTAGTTCTGATAGCAAGATGAGAGTTAGGTTGGTTTGTTTTGTTTTTTTCTTGGGTCTTTTTTCAAAAGAGTAAGTGCATTAAAACTTCCAGGTCAGTTTAATTCTGTCTTTATTTAGTGTCTTTGGACTGATTTTGGACCTGGGAGGTTTGTTTTAGTATAGTGGTTTTAGAGGGGTTTTATGGCTGCCTAAATGTGGTAGTTGCCTTCTGGTAACCTTTCAGTGCTTTTGAAGGTTCAGCTGTGCTTAGCAGATCTTTGGGCTTACTAGGAATTTTCTGGGGTCACACATACAGCACAGCATATAACATGGTTTGTTAACATAACATAGACATATTTCCCATGTGTCTTTTTTTTATCAATATCTATTTGCTTTTACCCTAAACATCTGTTCTACGTGAGGCCGTAAGTGGTGAAGATAAGTAGGTGGGATGCTCTCTTGATTTGCTCTTTGATGTAAGGTCAGATTAAAGTTCAGCTGCATTTCTTAATTGGAGTATAGCTCATTTGCAATCAAGTGCTTCTTTCTTAGAATGCCCCTGAACCTGCACGTTCAAATCACCTCCTAGCGTGCCGCATTCTGAGCTCGACCTTTGGTTTTGGCATGACTGTAAGGGCTGCCTCTGTGGTGTGCTTGCAGACTTTTCATGTGTCTTTTATTAGTTTAACAAACAACTCACTGTAAGTCAGTGCTGATTTTCTCCAGCAAAGGGAAGTGCCCCCGGCAGTATTTCTATGTGTCAAATGGCTAGTCCTGCAAAGTACTTCAGGGAGGACAGGGGAGAGCAGGGGAATAAGGATTCAGCCTCTCAAGTACTATAGCTCTTGAGGTGTAATGACTGCATTTCACCATGGTATGGAGTGGACTGTAGCAGAATTGAACCTGTTTGGGTCTTGTTTCTTTTGCTCTTTTAGCCATGAAGTAATCAACATCAATCTGAAAAACAAACCTGACTGGTTCTTTGAGAAGAACCCCTTTGGGCTGGTTCCTGTTCTGGAGAACAGCAAGGGCCAGCTGATCTATGAGTCCCCAATCACTTGCGAATATTTGGATGAAGCATTTCCAGGGAAGAAGTTGATGCCTTCGGACCCATATGAGCGAGCCTTTCAGAAGATGCTTTTGGAACACTTCTCAAAGGTACTGCATCATCAGGATGGGATTGTGTTTCTTATTTTACCATAGGACCAAAACCCGCAGCTCTGTTGCCAATGTTGCTTTCATCCTTTAAGGCAGGTGTTGTGTCTGGGAAAAGCATTTAAATGACCAGAGGGGTTATTTGGGATCTCTTGCTATGAGCACATACAAACCACTGTGTATCTGAATTGCTCCCAGCATTTATGTGCAGGGATGGATGCAGGAAGGCAGCCAAGCTAGTGAAAGTGTATATGACTGAGGCAGGATTTTGAGTATCCTACAGTAGAGCAAACGTTAGTAGACCAAACCTGCTGAATGCTTGAGACCTAAGCAGTGACAATTGCTGTATTTTAAACAGTTTTTCTATAGGAAGTATTATATGGATGTGGAATGTGGAGAGTGCCTGACTCAGAGCCCCTACAACCATGGACAAGAGATGGCAGGTGGCTGTAGACATGGGACATGTATAAGGAGACTGGTTTTGGCCCTCAGTAGGGGTTGGATGTGGGCACTGTGGCTGGCTGGAAGTAACTTCTCTGTACAAGCATGTGCTTTGAAGGGTCTAGGAAGTGAAAGAAGTCAGCTTGGATATGAGGCAGTAGAGGAAAGGAAGCAACAGAAGATGCAAAGAGATGTGGACAAAGAAGGGGAATAGAAGGGAGGATATACTTACAACAGGCCTTTCTGAAAAAGCATGATGGGAAGAGGGTTACAGGGAAGCACACTGCAAGAAACTAAATGTCCACTGAATGTTGGTTGTATGAATGACAAAATCTTAGAAAAATGTTTGTCTATAAGCTTTTAAGGATCTAATTTAGTTAAGCTTGGCCACTGGGCAACTTCCTGGTACTGTATGCTAATTTCTCTGGCAATTACCAAATTAGAAAATGCACAGGTTTGTAGAAGCCTGCATATCCTGGGCTGCATATCTCTTCCTTAAAAGTACCTTACATGTTGATAATTAAAGTGCGTTTGGATTTAAAAGCTATGTAACTGGGAAAAGAGTACTATGCTGCACCTTGCCACTTTTATTGCTACTTTTTTGGTAGTATGTGCAAATGGGAAACATGCTCCTCTTCTCATTGTTCCCCTCTTATTACTAGACTAAAATTCATTAGTATTTGCATTTGTTCTTCATTTAAGCCTTTGCTTACATTTTCTGAAGTATAAAAGATTTTTGTTAATGGACTTCATTTAACTCTTTAAAGTTAAATCTTTAAGATCTAACTTGCATCTAGTATCTTAACATCTTAAGCTCTGAGTGACTTGTATTATTGTAATAGGAACATTAAAAACTTTATCCTTTCCTTTGTATAGATAACACCCATAATTTTCAAGTATTTTGTGGCAGTCAAAGATGGACAGGACGCCTCGGCACTGAAAGCAGAGATTGCTGAAAAGTTTGGCAAACTTGAAGAGGTAGGAGTATTTCATGATAATGAGCAGGTTGCCAATCATTCTATGATCCCTTTTTTCTTTCATGCTTTGGCCTTTGGAGCTAGATCTCTTCTCATTCAGTTGGTAGTTATAGCAATGAACAATCTTTCAATTTACTTCCCCCAGTCTAAGGATGCACAACAGCACCATTAGAGTAAATTTCAAGTAGCTAACCTAAGCTTCATGTGTGTGATGAAGGCTGTGTGGACTTGTGGAGTTTTTTTTTTTTTTTAATTCTAGCTGGCTGCTCTTGTCTTGGATACCTTTGTTGTGCTTTAAATGCAAGGAGCCCTTGCAGCATGTTCTAAGAGCAAGGGCTGAGAAGTCTAAGCTGCTGAAAAGCATCTGTGCTGTAGCTCTGCTGAAATCAGTACAGATACACTGGTGATGAAATAAGGTCTTGAACAGAAAAGATTCTCTCTTTGGAGGGGGGGAGGAAGCAGAATGTAATCTGTCCCTTGCAGAAATCCAGCCCTGGGCTGTGTTCTGCTACAGTGATGTAAGGCAACTTCAGCAGAGCTCCGGGAAGCGTCAGGTGGCTTTGATGCTATATTAGCAAATTCACAACCCTGATTTAGTGTCAGTAGTGGTTCTTGGCTAGTCTGAACAGCTGTCAGACTTGCCTTTATCATGAACCTGTTCCTTTTAGTTGGTTGCTAAAACCACAATGCTTGTCTGGCTGGATCAAGAAGCATTCCTCCAGAGTGTTTCTCTTCAGGTGCAAAGCTACCAATAGCTTTCTAGTACTTTCCTAATTCTCCTAACAGTTCTGTGCATTCTGCTTCCCTGCTCCCTAGAGCTGCCAAAGTAAAATTGTTTTCAGAGTAGTCTTGTCTGTCTGATCGGACTGATGCTGGAGTAGTGCAGACGAATGAATTCTTGGGGAAAGCCATGTATGTTTCACTTCCCTAATATACAGGTCTGTTAAACATTAAGGAAGAATTAACCTTCTTCCTGCTTTATTAATGCTGTGAAATACTTGCTGCTCCTTCAGTGTCTCTATTTTACTACACCCTGAAGGATTTTGCAGCAGCAGCTGAAGGTCAGCTGAGGATGGGAGGAAGGAACCGCCATGCAAACTTCACTCAGCCTGTTGCAAGAGATATTCAAGAAGGGAAGTGTTTTGAAACACTTCTGTATTTAGGTTGCTGCTACTCGACAGAGGGAGCTGTGTTCCCGTCTCTGCAACTGTGCAGCTGCTGGGTTATATTCTGCCAGACACCTGGTAATTCAAACAGCTTGATGCTTTCTGAAGGACTGCTTTAAAATTTCTGCTAGGTCATGGGGATTAGGGGACAGGGAGTAAATGCCATAGGCGTATAGTGTTGCATGTCCAAAAAGACAACAATTTGTAAGGTCTCTCAAGTTCCACCTTTAAAATGCCAAAGTGCCTGAAAACAGAGGGACTAATCTTATGAAAGAGACCAAGCTCTGGAGGTTCCTTAAAGCATGTTAAACTTGGATGACCATGGCACTCAAAATGTATCAGAAACATAAATGTAACAGGAGAACTTGCTGCCTTCTTTGTGGCCTTGCTTTCTGTGCTGAGCTGGAGGGATCTCTTTCTGGTAGATGTGGATGCTATGCTTGCTTCCTGTTCCCTTTGCACCTGGAATCAAATCCAGTTCTAGATGTAATGTTGTAAATGCTTTCCTGACACCACTTGGCCTCAAGGGCCATGGGAAAAGAGTCCCTGATAAAATGGTGTTCTAGTTTACCTGGATGTTAAAGTTAGGTGGATTTATTGCTCAAGAAATGCACATGCATTGTTATGTTTGATTAGTCTGTGCCATTAATGCTTTTTGACAAGTAAGAAATCATGAACTGACAGATTCTGAGAGCTAAATTCCTTTTTGTTTGTGCACAAGCTGTAGCTCACTAGTGATTAATATCTTGTGACAGTTTTTGAACCTCTGGAGAAGAGCTGGACTGACAGTGTATTAAATAGTTAAGCTTGATACTACAGCTGCTTCACTGACTAGCTCTGACTCCCCAGGTATTGCATGCACAGGAGAAATGTGCTGTATCTCTGTTATTTGCTCTCTGATCCCTTCAGTACGCCTGCATTCTACTACAAAGTGGGCTTTTTGTTACTGTAGTGTTCTGTTGTAATTTTCCTTCTGAGGGCAGTTGTCATCTCTTGCCCCTCACAGATTCTGTCCAAACGCAACACTGTGTTTTATGGGGGTGACTCAATCTCCATGCTTGACTACATGATCTGGCCGTGGTTTGAACGTCTGGAACCATTCCAGCTGAAGGAGTGAGTACCTTGCCTAGCTTCTAAGGTGTACTGAACTGCCTCAGTGTAAATATTCTTTGCATACACCCTGCAGCAATGGGCCACTTTTGGGGGCTGCTGAAGAAAGTCTGTATTGTGTTACAGTTTGTGGGAAGCATCTTCTCAAAAGAGAGATGAGTTGTTCAGGGATCTTCTGTAAACAAGCTTTTTTTCACCAGGTCTGTTTTCCTACCAAATAATTTTGACAGAACTGGAAGAAGTGGTCAAAATACAGGACTTTTTCTCCATCACTAACATCATAGATGAAAATGGTCTTTATTTGAAGGGGACGAAGATGTGGAGGCCTAGGTTCCAATTTCTTGGTCCAAAACCTCAGACTTGAAATGCAGTCTTCTGTTCCTCTTTGGAAATCCTAGGTTGACAAAGGAGAGTGATTTTGTTTTGAGATCAGAAAAGTGTATCCTGTCTTGCTGTAGCTAATAGATCTGTCGCTGTTGTAATAGCATTTTTTAATATGTAAATAAATGTCTTGGTCTGTTATATCCTTAAACAGCTCCAGTTACCATGGTATTGCATTAATATGTAGGGAAATGGTTTCAAAGGAAAACTGTTTTATAGCTGGCTTAAAGCAGGACTAAAGAGTCAATTTGTATGAGGAAATGGGTGATAAAAGTGGAAGATGAGTACAGAATAGTTAGTCTCACCCTGGTGCCTGAACCATTCTTGAACAAGAAAGATGCAGGGAATCCATAGCACTGAAGCTTCGTGCACTGTAAAATAAGGGCTTTACTGATGGGTTGTTGATCTACTTTGTCTCCTGTGTGGTCCTTGATTGGAAGGGGAAATATTACAAGCAATATAGGAGCATAGGTCTAGAGTTATTAAGGTATTTGAATGACTGAGGATCTGAGCCATTGTATGTTAAGAAAAGCTGCTTTCTGGGTGAGGGTTAGGAGTTATGTGGAGAAGTTACACATTTACTAAACTTGGGAGTTGGAAATATTAATGCAAAGTACTTGGGTCAATCTGCCAGAAGAGAATGAAAATAACAGTCTACGCTGTTAAGCTTTCAATTTGCCACATGGTGGGGTTTTTGTGTTTTTTTTTTTTTTCCAAATGTGTCTGAGTGGGTTTGTAGATTTAGTCGGTTAGTTGAATCCTCAGTTTCATCAATAGACTACATCTGTGTTTTGAGCTGCTGAGTTGCAGGGTAGTACAAACTGTGCAGCTTGTCTTGGTATGCACGAGAGAGGAGAGAAGAGGTTTGTGGGTTGTGGAGGATGACTCAACCCTTGCACACAGTATTTTCTTCAAGAATCACCATTAACAAAGCATTCCAGAGGGAGGCAGTGGTGCACAAGCCTCTGCCCTCAACTCAGAACAGATGATAAGTAAGAGCTGTGTCTTTTGCAGCAGGTATAACATAAACAAAAACATGCTGATATCTTGCATGATGAGTGCTCGTTTGTGGTTTTGCTCAGCTTTGCAGAGTGTACAACCTCTGTAAGAACTCTTTCACTTTTCAAATGCCAGTGTCTTCTATGATCTGATACATATTTCCATCACCTTCTCTGGGCTGAACATTATACTGGGATGGAGAAAGCAAAACAAGCAGTAAAATAGAACTGCTCAAGCTGTTTTGCTTCCTTCACGCCCTCCGAGTTTCCCATTTGCGTTACTCAGTCTCTTTCCTTTTCCTGTAGCTCTTTGAGTCACACCCCAAAGCTCCAACGCTGGATGGAGGCCATGAAGGAGGACCCTGCTGTCAAGGCTACAATGACTGACCCTCAGACATTCAAAGATTACCTCCAGCTCTATTTGAAGAACAGCCCTGAGGCATGTGATTATGGGCTCTGAGGTGCCAGTAGGCACATGCTTGCTGAAGTGTCAGAGCTTCTTTTCAGCCTGAGCTGTGGGGATCTAGTGTAATTTGGTGTGGGCTCTTCTGTGGTTACATTTCATAATGGGGAATAATTCTGTGCTGAAAAGGCTGAGAAATCCTCTGTGAACTCCACTCCTTCCTGTCAGGAGGAGGATGTGCTGGCTTCAGGCAGGAGATGGAAAGTCATTGCTGGCCATGTATATCATGTGAAGGAAAATGTTGGCTTTACTCAGAGGTGATGTTCTGTTATCTCTGGCCTCTTTGCAGGTATTGCTGGTGGGCAGTCCCTGAACTGACCCTGTTACTTGGTTTAAAAATTGTAATACTGGTGTCTTGAAAATAAATAAAAAGTAAACAATGTTGTCTTTAAACACAGGTTTTCCTTCTTCTTTCCAGGCAGCTATTAGTCACTGGACTGATTGTGCAGAGAGGAGCAAGGCACTGTAAAGGCTCGAACAGATAGTGTGGTCTCTGAAGTTAAGATGCGGTTACCTAGTACAAACTGTCCTCCTCTTTAGACAGCTCTACTGCCAAACCACTGAACTTGCAACCCTACCCACTTATCCCTGTTGAAGTCATGTTTGCAGGGACCATCTAGTAATGCCTTCCAGTTTGGGCTAGATATGCTAGGGGAGTGTGTGGTTATAATCTTTCTCTTCCTTCTGAAGTAGGGTCATGTTTATTCTAGGTCCTAACCTCAATTATCCTAAAGGCTGGAGTAGGGAGTAAAGCTAACAGAAACCATATCCTGAGCAGAAGGACATTTATCTTCTGTTCTGCTCCAGAACTCAAGTGTTGCTATACATGTCAAGGTGTAGGTGAAATCAGAGAACTGAAGTAGGAGTTCAGCCAGAGTATTATGTACTGGTGGTGTCTTGCTGCTGGTGAAGGAATGAATATGTTCTGTTCCAGCAGGTAAATGGCAGGATCAGGTCTTTGCAGTTGGACATCTTTTTGAAGCTATCTTATATGCTAATATAGCAGAATGGGGTCAAGATTATTAAATTCAAAAGTTCCTCTCTTTCTTTTTTTTTCTTCTTTTTTTCTCTCCACATAGGGGATTAAAAGAGCTATGACCCATTCTGATGTTGCTCAGCTGTGCATGTCTTTGTCAGACCACTAACAACACAAACTAGCCATAATTCCAGGGAATAAGCATGCAGAAAGAAATAAGGCAAAGCAGTATGTTCAAGGACAGGGCTGTGGTTCCTGTGGTACTGAAGCGGTTGTCATTAGATATACAAGACTGTTCCTGTCTGTCTCCCATTGAAGTGAGGTGAGGTAAGGTAGCATAGCAGAAGGTAGCGGTTCATGGTTTTCCTGGTAATTGAGGCACTGAGTGTCTTGGAGCTTTTGTGGAGGAAAACTGGACTAATCTTTTTTTACCTTTAACATGTTCTACCCCAGCACACTAACTGAGGAGTTGCATGCTTGTGTAGGAAAGACTTTTTGATGAGGAAAAAAAATTAGTGGGCACTTTGGTTTGGCAGCTTGCAGCTATTGGAGGGGATTGTTTATGCTCTTACTAGCTTTAATTCAAATGATACAGCTTTTTCCCTCCTGTTTATCTTTGTGGCTTTTAAACACATCTGGCACTACTTAGAGATATACTAATTACTCTGCTGTTCCTTCCAGAATGCTAATGTTCTTTAAAAAATTTCCTAGTCCAGATCTGATGCTGTACATGTTTTGTAGATTGTCATTAGAGAACCCAGAGGAAGCATAAAGCTGTGAGGTGTGTTGTCAGAATGTGGATCTAGGCTGTTTCATTAAATGAAAGCAGGGTTTAAGCTTGATGAAGCCACTATCCCTGAAATGGTGTTGGTGGGATCTCAGTGGCAAACTTCTAAGGATTAACTGCAGAACGTTTTGGTTTTACTAGCTCCTCCGCTTTGGGTAGGGCTTGTTAAAGCTCTTAGTATAGTAGGCTCTACATTGGCTTCTATAAACATGCTAGGAATATGTTGCAGTTTGCTCCAGTGTATTATTGGTTGCTAGTGGGAGATGTGACATTAAGGAGATCCAATAATGGGTTAAGAGCAGAGACTAGCATCCAAGAACTGAACTGGCTAGGGCCAGACCATGATAACCCGGAGGCTCTGTTATCCGAACAGAAAGATGTGCTCTCCCCATCTTTAGTGGCTGTAGAGTGTACCATTATAAATACGCTGTTTCAGCAAAAAAAGTAAAATTAAATATTCTGCCTTATAATTTACTGTTTAATATCAGTGTTCTAAATCGCCAGGCAGACAGCTGGGGTCCTGAACTCATTACAGCACACCAAGAAATGCAGGCCCCAGGCAGTGTTTTTAATGTGGTAATGAATATGCAACACTTTGGCCCAGTCTTCAAAGGAATGAAGTTATGTGGAATGGACTGCCTCTCTCCTTTCATGGTGGATGGGTGTGAAGGATACATTGTATTAGTTTAAAGAGGCCCAGGAAAGAAAACGCACATCTTTTTTTCCTCTGTTGACCAAAAATGGATGGAAGTCAATAATGAAATGATCAAGCAGATAAGCAGCTCTGCCCTTTGGTCAGAGCTCTCCTTAAGATCCTCTTGTGGATCAGATTGTACAGCAAGTACTGTATTTACTCACCTTCTACTCCATATTTTGCCCTTGAAAGTTGTCGTTGGTGCTATTGCTTTTGAAAACAATGTTGACTTTTTTTTTTGTTCCCTGTTGTTGTGCCACCAAATATAACTGTTCTCAGCACAGGTTAAAAAAAAAAATAATTCAGTGTCAAGTGAAAAAGAACGGAGTCAGTCTTGTAAAAATAGTGAGTTTAGGAGCATGGTGGATAGATACTTCAGATTAGCAAGACATTGGGCCTTGTTCTGTACTGCATTTGTAGCATGTCCCTATATCTTTAATGATATCCTTGAGATGGTTGTTGGTACCATAATGCAAGATGTAGTCCAGCCTCTTGTTCTTCATAATCATTTTAGGATCCCTTATATTGAAGCTAAGAGCAAGGTAGAAGGGAGCCAAGATGGAGCAAGGGCTGGGGATCCGAGGCTGTCAGATCTGGGAAGGTTTGCTGAGTTTTGGGTAAGTTGAGTGGGAACTTGGGTGAATGGGACTGTGGCTATGACAGAAGGTCCTTGCTTGGGGAAATTGTTGAGAAGAGCCTGTCCAGGGATGTGTTAGAAGGATTTGTGGTTCTTGTGCTGGAAGTGGTAGTAACTGGAGATATTGGTTTGAAGTCTCAAATGTCACATACTAGGGACACCTGAAACACCTATATGAATTCTATACAGGTGCCTGCAGCTTTGTTGCTTTTTCAAATCAATTAAAAAGGAAGAGAAAAGGAAATCTCAGCTTCTTGTCATACTTCATTTAACAGCTGTCTGTCCTACTCATCAGAGGTGCCTGGCTGTGTGCAAGTGCATGTTCTAGGGATGTGTTGTTGGCACAGTGTTATGTGTCCTGGGCCTGCTCTCCCCAGTTTTCCACTGTCATGGCATCTGTAATGATCCCCTGCATTATCAAGGTTTGAGAACTGGCTGTTTCTTATCCTCTCTCCTTTCTCTGCTGGTAGCCTGATTATTTCACCACTCTCTTCCTTGGACATTGATTTCACTTGGGAATGGCTGACACAAATGGAGTCTCTTCATAGTCGTGAGATCAGATGCAATTTTACTAAATCAACCCCAATTTCTATAAGATGGAAACATTCCATCCTACTGCTGGTCCAAAGCTAACAGAATGGCAGTTGCTGATTTATCTGAGTAAATTAGTAATGTCATGTGATGTTGTTAGGATTTTTCCCTCCTAAAAAACTTTGATTTGCTAAAACAGGAATTGTAAAACTTGTCAGTGAGATGCAGCTGTGTCTGGGGTGGAGTGTGACAGCTGTTTAGCAGTGCGCAGTAACACTGAGTCCACGAGGAGTTGGAACGCAGCTCATATTAAGGGACCAATGTACTGAGCCTATTCTATGCCTTTCACAGCTGTCTTCTGATGCACAGGAGGCAGTCTGTGAGAATTACAGCATATGCTGCAGCTTTGCATCTTAGAACCACCACTCATGGCAAAACTGATGAAAAAAGCCATCTCTCCAGGGGAAATGGGGCCAAGAAAAGTGGCACTGAATAGCCACAAGCTGAGTAGGGAGCACATAGTGTTTCCTGTAAGCTGCAGACCATTTGCATGAGTCACCTATGTGGCTGCACAGCAAAGGCATACAAGGGTTGGGCGAAAAGGAGGAAAAAGCTGTCAACTTTAGACCACCTGAAGAATCAATGAGGACTAAAGTGAGACATTATGGTTTAATACTGTCCTTCCCCCAGCTATCTGTATCCATTCCCATTTCCCCAAAGGATGCTTTTGTGCCTTTCCCCCTGTCACTCAAACCATCCTCAGAAGGGAGCTCTCAACAAGAATGCACTCTGGGCCAGTCCATAAGTTGGAGCGTGGTTGGTTTTTTCCCTGTACATGCATCAGCTCTTTTCCGTGCGTGTTTAGGCTTGGAAGCAGAGTCTGTCTCCTCTTACTTGTATTAGCTAAGATGTGGTGATTAATCAGCTGTTTCTCCTTGTGGGAAGACAGCTCTGATATAACCCATGCCTTCAAACCCACAGGCTTGGTGCCTCTCAGTTCCTCTTCATATTCTTTATGTAGCTTGACTGTGTTGTGCTGGTGTATGTCTGCTCTGGATCAAACCTTTCACCTCCAAAGCTATGCAAGGTGTGGCTCTGGCAGGAGGGAGTCAGTGTGGGGCCATTGGTAGAAACCTGCATGTGGACAAGCCTTGCTTTTCTCTAGTTTTGCATATAGGAGCTTCATAACACTGACGTGATGCGATAACCCTGAAGGTGAACTGAACTGGCAGGAATATCGTGCTGACAGCACAGAACGCCTCTGTCCCATGGGAACGCCTCTGCGATGGAGGCCAGGCAGAGCTGCTATGCATCACTTGTACTTAGAGGCACAAGAACCACTCAGGGCTGCCCTGCCCTGCCTGGTTGGGATGGCAAGCTGGCAGGGATGAGACCTGGAACATGTTAGCAAGCTAAGTACTATCTCCCTGTGGATTTGGGAAATCCCTCTGTGCAGTTTGATTCCCAGCAGAGGGCTAGAGAGCAAGACTGAAGGTTAAGAGCAATATAACAAATTTCTCCGTTGATGCACCTGGGGAGGTGAGGTGACTGATGAATCAGGCTGCAAACAATGTGGTTTACTGATCCCAGTGCTGCCTAGCTCTGCCCGCTGGGCCCGTATTGCACTGTTGGATCCTGAATGTTAGATTGTCTGCTGAAAGGTGCCTAATTGGATTTCCAATGACATTATAAGTGTTGTGGCACTTCTGGAAAGCAGCACAATACAGACAGAAATTTAGTCTTGGCTCCTTACACGATTAAGGCTTTGCCGAGTTGAGACTGTTAATGGCTGTGGGTCTGTTGGTGGATTTGAAGGTTGTTTTGCATCTAAAATTGACTCCTTTTCCTGCAGAGCACCTAAAACACTTTTAAGAACTTCACTGGGGTTCTAATCTTCATTCTTGTGCACAATTTTTAAAACAGTGCCACAGCCAGACATTTTACAAGCACTCAAATGCCTAAACAGTGAGGGCTGTATTTATATATTTCACCTCAGCACCTCCTGCACTTCAACCTCAGAGCAGATGAATAAAGCAAAGATACCTACCTTCAAGACAGAAATTGCTGCTGATAGTTTTTTTTTTTTTTCTTCACCTCTAAAGTTTGGGTAAGCTCTGGTTTTAGCTGGACAGATTGATAATTAGTTTAAAACTCAGTGCCTTTATTCAAAGGCAGCACCTCTGCAGACAATGACTGAAAAGCTTTGCTCTACAGAGTCCCCCAAGCCTCTGCAGCCAAAGGTTTTGCAACTAGTAGCTGAGGAGTCCAAGATGATGCTCCTAAATGTAACATAACTAGAAAGTGACGTTTCTTTTGAATGCTGAAACATTAATTGATTCACAGCACGGGCTTGTTCAGATTTCTGTTTCGGGACCAGACTTGTCCAATAGATATGATAGGAGTATGTGTCTGTTTGCCTCCTTCCTCTTCTCTCAAGGCTCTGCTACAAAGTTGTGCGGATCATTTTGAGAGTAGCAGAAGTAACACAACCCTGTTTCATCATAGCTTCCTTCTTCAGGAAGGCATGACTACCAACAACCTTTTACTGCACTGGGGACATTTAAAAGATCTCTTGTGCTCTTCTCAGCATTATGAGAGTCTGTTTCCTCTATCCATCTGCCTGCTTGCCTCAAATTTATTGCAGCTGAGTATTTCTGAGCTCTCTACAGATCTGTCAAATTTGGTCAAAGTTGGTTGATTCAAAAGTTACTTGGCAGGAGATGAGGCATAGACCCTCCTCTTTGCACCTCCCCCCTGCTCCCTCCATGCATGCACACACTGACTGCATAGGAAGCTGGCTAAAAATAACCTAGTTTATGTTGCCATAATGAATCAATCATTTTAGAAAAAGGCAGGACTGCCTTGAATTTTACTTGGAAGGTGTACAACAGGTCAAATGTTTGGTTGGAGCCACTGAACCAATACCTTGAGAAATCCTCTTTCCACACAGACACAATCCAGATAAATATAAGACATGTATCTGATACTGTGCCAGTGGCACCTGGGGACAGACCTGAGTCAGCTTTTAGACCTGCAAGCAAAGAACCATAACAGAGTTAAGCAGAGAGGATGAAACCTGCTTAAGAAGTGGGCAAATCCTGAGCAGTATCCCATTCTGAGAGCAGTGCTCCCAGCTTGACTGCTAGTGGTACCTGACCAAATTAATGTTAGCACGCCTGTAGGTCACCATAACCTCTGACGTTGCTCTTGCTTTTTTATAGCATAGACATTTCTGCCTACTTGAAATAAAGGAGATTCTGTCCTTGCTTGTGGATATTCCATGAGCGGTAAAAAGTCATTAGATAAATTATTAGCTGCGAATTATTATCTTGGCTTTTCTGTCCTGCCTGCCTGCCTCCCTGGATGACTTAACGCTTGAAAAGTGCTAATTTGTATCAACAAAAACATCACCCTGATTTGCATAGTAGCAAAACAACATTGTGCAGAGTTGGGAAACAGAAATGCATTCCTGTGTGGAATAAACAATTTTTCTAAGGTCTGCAGGTCTTTAGTATTAACCACACATCAGAATTATGTACCTGATTACCATGAAGGGTATGAGATACAGGGGTGTTTCATGTCAAATCCATAAGAACTGCCCAACATAACAGTTACATATCCAGGCAGTGCATAAAAGGAGATCTTTTTCTTGTGCTTGTGGAAAAGGCTGCTTATTGCATTTGCAAGCATTACCTGTCCAGTGAAGTCTGTCACTGTAATGGGGGACCAGGGATGCAGACTAGACCTGCATTTATAAGCTTTTCATGACCTTCTGAGTTTTCCTGAAAGTCAGGGGGTAACTTGATTTCAATCTTAAATGTCATGGGGAAACTTGTGTAGAGAGAGGAGGACCAGGCTGTAGCAAGTACAGCAGCTCATCACACTGGAGAGACATGCTACAGACATCTGTGCTAGTACATCCATCTAAATGCTGATGTGACTCAACTTGGGCTTATTGGCAGGACAGTCTACCTGAGAGAGCTCCTAGCAGACAGCAAGCAGCTGAAACAACCCCAGTCTGAAGGAACTAATCTGAGAGGTGTGTACCCCTCCATGGGTTTGGAGAGGGTTGTTGATGATGGACTTCAGTGAACTCAGATGATTTGGGAATTTTGGGAAACTGAAAGAACTCTGAACTGTGTTTGAAAACCTTCATTAAAATGAAAAGTTTCACAATTAACATTATACCTGCCATTCTTGTGTTCTTTTATTTGATCTGTTTCCAAATTTCCAGCATTTAAAATGCTATTTTGAAGTTTTCAAATGAAGCAGCAGTCAATGCCCAATGTCATAGCAACTTTACGGGGCTAGATTGGAGGCCCTAACACAGAATAATAGACTGTTACTGTGACTTCTGAGTTTATGGCTTAGAGACACAGATGTAAACCAGCAAAGTCTTTATTATAAGTGTTACAAGGAGACTTTATGGGAAGCTTTTAATAACCAAAAGAGGGGTTTTATCAGGCAATAGAGAGGAGGAGGTAAACGTTACTTGCATTCTTGCCCCCAAAGAGAAATTGTAAATGCCTAAGACCTCTCCCCATAATTACTGAGTCAGTTTCTGCCATCTAAAATGTTTAAACAACATATGGTATTGAAAGCAAAAATGCCCAGGTCTTTAAGGTCTCATCATCTACTAAACCAGGACAGTGGAGATACTCACTCTGTTATGTGTTAGTTGTTTTAATCTTGCAGTCATCTTCCCACACAGGCTTGACAGCATCAGAAGCCAAAAGCTACTGGAGGTTTTCTGGCATGTGACAGACTTGATTTGCTTTGTGTAACTTTCCCATATTCAGCTATTTATTCTCAGTGTGCTGAAAAAAATGTCAAAGTACACCACAAACTCATCTCTCTTCTCAGGGATTATTTTAAAGTGGTAATAAAACTGAGATTAGAGATGCCTCTAGCTGGAATAGAGAGTGCTGCTTTCCAAATCTAAATAAAAATCAGCCTTTTTTTGTGAAGTTTTTCCTGTGAGTTTTGATTTTAGAAGAAGTTGAATCTTGAAGGGGAGAGAGACCTGGAACATGACATAGAGCAACTAACCATGCAGCCGCAGGAGGGAATGGCTGGTATGCACACCATTTCCAGGTGCACGACATGGGGCTTTAAGTCCATGAACGCTGTGCTGTGCTGGTGGGGTACAATCGTTAAGAAAAGGCAGCTCCTTTTTTTTTATAAATACAGTTACAAGTGAAAGGCAATTGCGTATTGATGAGACGGAGAGGACAAGACCAAGAGGTTTACTCTCAGTTCAAGTTCATGTGCTCATTAGCCAAGCTTGGGATGATCTGTCCCTTTGCTCAAGTCGTGAAGGGCTTCCCAGGACAGTGACTTTACACGCCAACCAAGCATAAACAAGTAGCCATGTCTACATGCGCTAGCTAAATCTGCAGCTATAAAGCACACATTTAAGGTTTGAGCTGCAGGGTGGTTGTTACTTCAGGAGCTTTTGTCCACCTCTAGGAATATTGTCTGCAGGTGTGGGAAGTACATTTCTAGACTGCAGTGTAGCCATAATTGTATGCCAAAATTCTAGGCTGCTAGACTGATGAAAGCCAGCACATTGGAATCAGGGCTTTAAGAAAGCCTGGAAATAAGGAAAACACAAGAATTTGAATCTCTGAAGAAAGAATCCAGGTCAAAGCCTAGAGGAAGACTGTTCTACTACTAGAAGAGGAGGCCAAAACGAATCTCTAGTGACTGGGGTTGGCCTCTATCTGCCTCTACATCTGCCTACTCTATGGCATGGCACGGACCAAAAATCTGCTAATTGCCCTTCTGAAAAAGGATTTTATATTGATGTTACCCCTTCTGTTACATGGCAACACAGAAGCAGTAAAAAATGCTCCAGGAAGTCAACAGCTCAATGGAGAAAATGATGCTGAGCTTGTCAGACTGAGGTTTAAAGCATGGTGAGTTTATTTTGGGGGTTATATTTATTTATTTTAAATAGCAAAGTTGCACTAAAACAACCAAGGCTGCTGATGATCCTGGGCCACAGGACTCACAAGCTCCATTTACTGCAGTGTGTGGTTGACCCTGGGAAACTGTAACCCCTGGCTAGGTAGACTTGTGCTGCCACTCTTAAGCCAGCTGCTTCTCAGACCCGTTCAATGCTGATTCAGCCCCAGTGATCACTGGAAGGCACTTATTAATTAAAGGTGTGTAGAGCATTCCGTGGGGCTGGAAGACATGTTGCCAAGGAAACAGTGGTGGGTTTATTATATGAATTCCTAACTAGCTTTGGATTTCCTTCCAGAGTCAGAGCACATTAGAATATTAATAAGGAGGTACCAGTCCCTTAAACCAGGGAAAGCGGTTAAGCAGGAGGCTAAGTGGTGGTGGATGGTTGCTGGAAGTTGGCTGCAGATACCTGTAAAATGAGCAGGTAATGATGATTCTTCTAGCTGAACTGGAAATTCAGGAGATTTTTGGTTCTGTCGATAAGGGCAACATCTATCAGCAATATTTAGGGCTTGCCACAAAAGGGTGGTTTTTGAGCAGAGATATCCAGAATAATTATTTTGAATTCCTGTGGATTCATATTCTCAGGAAGTCTGGAATTCCACTTTATGTTCATGTTGCATCTGACTCTGGAACAATTTCTACAGGCAGTCAGAAATCACAGGGAATCTCGCCGTTGTGCTCACTGTGCTAGCATCGCACTGGACATATCCCCACTCCATCCTTCCACGCTCTCAGAAACATTTTGGGGGGAACTAGAAACAAAACAGACTTCACACTTCTTTAGATTTTGCACAAGACTTCCTTTATTATAAATAAAGCTGAATGAGAAGATCTATACAAATTCAACAGTGTCCTGCTATAAAAGCAGCGGTTTGAGTACAGCATTGTCAATCAAGGAAGACCTTACTTTGGAGAGTTTTGGTGTTATTGCCCATTTCAGCATTGACAAGATAGATTGATCTTCATACTGCAGTTTTACTTCTGAGCTAACATATTACACACACGCCCCCAGTCCTAAAAAAAAGACAAGTAATAAATAAAGCTATTTACTATGTAGGATCCTGTGAGAACTAAGCCCTCAATGACCAGCAGCCAAGCTGTTAGAGGTGGTTAATTCTCATTTCTTCACCACAGAGAAAACATTGCAAAGGCTTTGCATTAAAAATGTTTGGTGAACAAGCACCAAATCCTGCTGCTTGAACACTGGATAAAATTTTGGATCTCTTTGCTGAAATACATCTTTATACGCCCGTAAGACCTGTGTACAGAGCAACTCGGAGAGAGAGAAACCATATTCTATGGTTGCCACATACTAAAGAGTGAACTACCAAGAGCTCCCCTTAGAAGACATTCGGCACCTGAACAATAATAATCTTAGACCAAGACATTTCCTAAAGGCAAATGGCTCCTGAGGCTATGTAGTAGATCAGTGGCTGCTATCAAGCCATCACTAATCCCATTGCTTTGACAGAGCCTATAATAAAATATTAAAACCACAAGTTGAGGGTGGAGGGAGTGGCTGGAAACTGGCAGAAGGCAATAGGAGTTCATCTGTTTAATTCACCTGGTTAGCAAATAGCAAGAACAGCCCTGAGACACAAGAAAGGGGTCTGGGACAGGCAGTTTACCCTTCCTTAGGATCTCTCAGAGAGATACAGGAATTACCAAAGAGATGTTGTGTGTTTGTTACTCATGTGTCATACGCTGTTTGGTTTCAAAAGAATGTTATTCACTTTAAGCCACAAACGCCCACTTCCATCCCCACCCTTTAAAGCTGCTTCCTATGAATGCCCAGCCAGACTTCAATCAAGGCAGAACTAAACATGGGCAGCCCTAAAACGTCTTAGGACATTTTTACTGGCTGACAGCTCATGGAGCTGAACTGTCTTATAAACCTTTTTTATGAAATGTGAGTGTGGCCTTTTATTGATAGGGCTAGTACTTGGTGGGAAAAGATTTAATACAGGAGAGACAAGGCAGTCCAAGGAATGTGCTTCACATCATGGCCTCCTTGTACCACTGCAGAGGTCTGATCCAGAGAAATGCTGTGTACCCACATCTTCTCAGATGGGACATGTATATATACTGCTATACGGCTTACAAAGAAGATCTCTGCCCTGAGGCTTACTGGAGCACAGCTTATAATCACAGAGCACTTCTCCCCCTGGATAGGTATGAGTGGGCTCCCTCACAGCCTAAATGCACAGAACAGACCTCTTAAAAGGTGCTCAGGGCAAAATGAGCATATTGCATGTAGGAAAATTAAGCCAAGCAATTTGCTTTCAGGGGAAGCAAATCCATAAATTCCTTGGTTCAGCTCCAGCTTGGGTTCAGCTAAACCCCATGGGAACACTTCAGGGTCAGTTTGGGCTTAAGAGAGAACAGGCACACAAATACAGAAAATGAAGAACAAAAGATTCAATCTACTTATCAGTTTAGGTTCCCTTTGAGTCTGAGCAGCAGTGCTCGGAGCTGTGTAAAGATGAGTTTAGGCATGTTTACAAGCCTGTAGGACTGGTGTTACAAAGCTCTGTTCTGCCATTTTAACAGGGGAGTTACCTTATTCTGTTCAACAGCCTTTTCTTCTCATCCTCCCCCTGCTCAACTTTATATAAAAGTTATTTTTCAACCCTGAATGTCATTTCCTGAGAGACCTGGGTCACAAAATTGTTTCTGTTCTTTCGACGGGCTAAATTTAGACTCCTGACAGGAAGTGGCAGAGAAATTTTTATTTCTCGCTGGCTAGGCAGGGAACACATTTAGAAGATCTGACCACAACTGCTTCAGCATGACCTGCCTGCCAGCAGCCCATGCAAAGCTGGATCTACTACAGGCACTGTGCAGTAAACCTGGGCAGGCAAAAATGTCAAATTGCTTGGGTTTGCAAACAACTTACACAGCTTCCAATGTAGCCTCCAGGCTCCAGTATTCACCCGCTCTCCCTGTACCTCTGCTTGTCACTACCTGCTCGCCATGTTCTCCGAGATTGCTCCTGGCCTCTTTCTTACTGGGGAAGGCTTGCTTGGTTGTGCTAATGAAAGCCAGGGGCTTACAGCAGTCCTTGGCGTTAGCAATTAGTCCTGCCCTGTTGCTCTGCCAGCCCTGGCAGTCTCCCAGGCACGCATCGCCAAGGGTGCTGAAGCAAGCACTGATGATCCATGACTCTTTCCTACTGGCACTACCCACCAGCCTCTTTTCTCCCTTTTTGCTTCCTACCCCTTACTTTCTGCTGAGAAATATTTCTTAACCACCCTATAGCTGTGATGATAAAAGCCAAGGGGAGCAGCAATTTGAGCAGAGTTCCCTGTCCCCACTTGCACTTTCTTATAAACCAGGTGTGAAAACTGGAGTTACAGCTTTCTCTGCCTTTGTGCATGAAATGTCCCTCACTGGTGGAGGGACAGACAAGAGCAGACATGAAGGAGGTGGTGAAATGGTTTTTACTAGGAAAAGGCAGAGGACACGTCTATGGAAAGTTTGCTTATCAACAGGCTGGATAATAAGCCTCACGCTATATGCTGTCCCTAGTAGTGATACAGGATTAAATCTTTGCTCTGATGCATGTGATTGATAGAGAGGACTGATAAAAAGATACCTGTGGAGTCATGGCAATATCATCCCTGATGGCTCTCACCACCCAGAACCACCACCCTCTTGTAAACAGGTTTCAGAGAAGCCCTAGTGTAAAACATTGCAGGAAAGCCTAGTGTAAGAAAATGGTAGGAAATGCCCCTTACCACTGGAGGCCAGGCCTCTGGGACCAGCACAAGGCAGATCTGCACTGAGGCCCTGGCTTGGATCCTGTACAAAGCACACGAAGGCGAGTGAGGAGCTACTGAGCCCTCTCCTCCAGCAAGGCCACCTCAGCAGGGCTGGGCAGCCCACTGGCTCAGCGCTAACGTGCTGCTTCCTGAGGGAGTTCAGGCACCTCCATTTCTGCATTGGGGTTTTTAGCACATGGCTCAAGATTCTCCCCTGGCTTAAAAGCCTGCAGAAGCTGTCATTTCCCCATCGCACTCCCAGCTCAGCAAATTACAGTCTACTAGCAGCAGCTCCTCAGACTCTCATCAGAGCAGCAGTCTTTAAAAGGACTGAGGACACCCTGCATGGAGGCAAACAGGTAGCTTTTGCCTGGGTATGGGAGCAGAAGGGATGGGACACAGACCACAAGGCAGCTGCAGAGACAGTGTTGCCAAGCTCTGCTACGTGTGCACCTCTTCCATACCCTCCTCCTAACTCAGAGCCATCCTGCTGGTCTTGGCCTCATTAAAACCACACTCTCATTTGGAGGGTGATTGTTCCCTCCTGCTACCAGACTGCTGAGATTGGCTTCATTACAGGATAATTTTAGAGAACTGCTTCTTTTATTAAAGCAAAGCCTGTAGCAGTCCTTTCTCTCTTGGCTGTTCTCAGCCTTGCTGCCCTGAGGTAAGGAAAACAAACAAATAAGCCAAAACGCCAGAACCCAATAATGGTTCCTCTCCTTTATCTAAGGTAAAAAAAAAGGTTTCTATCCATTTATCCATGGAAAATGGCCAGGAATATAACCTGCTAGCCATGTTACCATGAAGAAAATGGAAGACTCTAATGAAATGGTCTGAAGACACAGACCCTGCTGCCTGCTCTGCTACATCCTCCCCAGGGAGAAGAAATGTGCAGGGGTATTTTTTGAAGGACAGGACAAGCCATTTAAACTACTGCTGCAAGTCCTATCAAGAAGGCTTTTTTTTATAACTACAGTTCCCTTTTGATTAAAGAGCTGTGGTTGATTTAAGGATCAACATCCAGTCCATATCTTGTGCATGACCCTTCTCCCCACATCAGCACTGAGTCTTATGTTGTGCTTCCCATCAGTCGCAGAGCTCCTGCTGTCTGCAAGCAGACAGGCTCCTGCAATCCCAAGATCCTGTCTCTGATTCCTCCACCCTTTTCTTATCTCCCCCTTCCAAAGGAAATTAAGTATTTGGCCACCACCACTGTTTGCATTGCAGGCATTTGAATAAATTAGTCGTATTTGTTGCTCACCACCACTGTAGCATGACTGAGGCACAATAGAAAAATATATTCTTAGCTGCATAAAACCCAGCCAGCACACCAGTGGAGCAGAAACTTACTTTTATACCACTTGTTCCAGTTTCTCCCTATCCTCCTCCCATCCCCTCTCCCTTACTGCAGAAACCATGGCCCAGGACTGGTTCAGCTGCAGACAATAAGCTGTACTGGCAAAGTCAGTTGTCTCCAGGAGGCTTCAGAAAGCTGCACTCTGGACTTGTGCTTAGAGGAACAAGTGTCTTCCTGCTGGCTTTGGTTAAAGGGATTCCTTATGGATCCCATTGGTGTGTGCAAGGGGAATGTGCACTGTGTACTCATTTATCAGTGCAGACATGTTCCTGAGCATCTCGTGGAATGTGTCCACTGTCTTCCTGTAAACATCCCTGTGTAGCACAAAGGGACGAAAAAGGTTGAGAGGCTCAGCCCTCTGGAATATGATGGGGAAGCCCAGCTCTGCTGGTACCTTCCTATTGCCAATGAAGAAGTGGTAGAGTTTCTTCTCATGCAAACATTTCTCCAGGAATTTCAGCATGTCCTGTAGACGGGCCTCCAACTTCTCTGGGGCCCAGTCCTGACTGGGACGTGCCTGCAGAAGATGCAGCATTACTGTCTTCAGGTGGTAGTTGGTAAGCCCGCTTGGACCTGTGAGGCTGCATTGCTTCCCATGAAGGAAGGAGAGGATCTGAAGGCAGCTGACATGGCAGGCATTAGCAGGCAGCATTTTGGAGACCAGCTGGATGAACCTCCTCTCATACACTGCGAAGGTGAGAAACCAGTGAGTGCTGGAGGGGAGGTCTGCTGCCAGGCCACTCCGAGGGAAATGAGAGATGAAGTAAACATCGGAGTTCTCGTACTGCACCACAGGGGTGAGGTTGAAGGCAATCGATTTCCCTGACCTAAATTTTATCTTCAGGGCTCCTGGGGAGTCCAGGAGGCTGAAGGAGAGGTCAAATTCATACTTGTGGGAGATTCTGTTCCAGGCCTTGGTGACTGCAATCTGGAACCACTTCATGACTTGATCAGCATCCAGATATTGAGTATTTTTGAAGCACAGGAGGTCTTCCATCTCACTGCTGGGCCTGGTAGTATTGGCTTGGCTGTGGAGGAGGCACAGCATATCTTCCCCTAGTTTAGTCTTGTCACAGATGCAACCCGTCACATCCTCATCTGCCCTACATACCTTGATAGTGCCATAACCTTGTTCATCTGGGGGAAAAGAGTCACCAGAGCACCAGGTCTGGGACCGAAAACAGTATGGCTCTGGGGGCGCAAAAGGCACTATCAGATCACAGACAAAAGGTTTACGCACTCTCCAGTTCTCATACATGCTCCCCACACCCATGCAGTCCTCCACTTCCATGTCAGCGTCCCGGTTACAAACACTCCTCAAGGCTTCCAACAGGTCATCTGCAAAGCCTTCCACCATCTCCCGCATCCTGGCCATGTCTCCGGTGGTACCCAGGATGCGCTTCTCATAGAAGCTGGCCAAGACGGCCTTGTCAGGGAAGGCCACACCTTTAAACACTTTCCCCAGGACAGCCATGTCATCCTCTTCCCCTCCTGTGTCCTGCCAAATCCCTTCCTGGAAATCCTGCCTCCAGAGCTCGATCAGCAGGAAGATGACCATGGAAAGGGCAGTCCACGTATCCCATCGGACCTTTTCCTCTTTGCTTTCCTCCACCACCTCTGCAGCCTTTTCCAGAGTCTTCTGCGTGGCTTCCTGGTGTGCAATTTCCTGCTCCAAGCGCAACTTCTCCAGCCGAAGGCTCTCCTCCCGCTCCTTCATCTTTCGGATGATTTCTTCCGTGTTCTCGGGGACAGTGCCATTCTCTTTAGGGAAGAGGAGCGGGTGGTTGACAATAGCTGTAATCACCACTAGGCATACCCGGAAGATTCCCACAGGCATGGCAGTTTCTTCCCTGGAAAAGAAAGAAAGGCAGAATGACCCACAATTCAGAGTATATTCCCTCAAGGAGAAAAATGAAAGTAAGTCCCTGCTTGAATAAAAGCTTTGGTATACTTTCTAGCCCTGAAAAGAGTCTAGAAGCTCCTAAGTGCATCAACCGAGTTTCCCTTTATCAGCAGATGGTGAGGGTGAAAGTCTCCTCTTATCAAATTAACGTCGAAGAACAGAACTGTGAAGAAGACACTTGCTACCATCAATGCCCTGTGACGCTGTTGGGGCACTGTGGGAGGGCATGTCCTTCCTCTCTCCTTTAAAGTTCCCTGGAACTGAATGGAAAAGAAGCAGGCAGGACCTCCCCAGGTGTAAAAAAGCAGGACGGGAGATGAGCGCTGCTTTCCCTCAACATAAGGCTAATGTTGGAGACGTGGCCATGGCATAGGCAGGGCTGTCCTGACCACCTTCCACATAAAGTGTGTCTGGGGACCCACACAGCCAGCTTAGATCAGGGCAATATTCACTGCCAGTGCTAGTATGTGCACCTGGGTGGGAACAAGCCTGCACAGTTTTGTGCTTCTACACAGGCACTACAGGCAAAGCTCTTCCTGCCTTTCAGCTCCATCAGGATCAGGCTGTGGTAAATCCTCCCAGCCCCCAGGATGCCTCATGACTGTGGTCCCCGGAAAAAGGGTAGAGCCACAAAGACTGCTAAACCAGAAAGGGTTTCCTTCACCCCAGTGTTTTTAAAAGCATCGGGGTGTTTATTTTTGGTGCTTACTTCACTGTTAATCTGTGGAAGGCATTAGTAAACACCATGGCTTTGATCTGAGCCATCTCCCCCAAGCACCCCCTTCACAGCTGTGCTTGCAGCCAGCTCGCCCCTATCTGAAGTGACCCCAGCGTGGCTGAGAGACTCCCCGGGTCTCGGTGTCGCGGCGCTTGCCACAGGCAGCTGTGTCCCAGCAGCAGTTCCGTGTGCCACCCCTTGCACAGGCCCTTGGCACGACTGAGACTGCTATGGTGTTTTGTGTGGTTACTGGCTCTGCTGCTCAGACCTCACACTTAATAAAGCTTTCCATGCCATGGGGCTCATGATGAAAGAATTTAATTCCCAGCTTTCCGGAACACAGTCTCATTGCTGGGGCATCCGCCTGGCCCTGACGAGGCCTCCCAGAGGTCTGGGCCAGAGGGTGCTCAGGCTAAAGCCTGGGCTGTTTCCTCCCAGGTGGCATTTCTGTTTCTGGAGGCCCAGCATCGCTGTCAAGATCCCAAGCGCCTGCTCAGGGCAGGACAATCTGAGGTTGTCACCCACTGCTGAGACGTGGCAAGCTCACCAGTCCCACTTTCTAGCAACATCACCCCACAGTCCTAGCACAGGGAGATCAGAAGGACAAGATGACAAGGAGGGGTATTTCTTCTTCCAGCTGGGACATTTTAACGCAGCCCCTTTAATGCCTCAAAAGTGTGTTTGAGACAGAAGGGTTTCTGTTTCAGAATAAAGTCTATCCATAAAATACCTAATCAGTCAGACCAGAAATAGGAATTTCATTCTTAACAAACCAATTCATCCTGCTGTGGGAATGAGGCTGTTTCACAGAGCCAAGAGGTGGTGGGGTACCATGTGTGCTGAGGGTTGCAATTCCTTCCCCCTGCAATAGCTCCCTCCTGGCCTGAACCCAGCATGTTTTGGTGCCACAGCAACCCTGCTGCCCAAGCGTCTAGGCAAGGGGGAGAACATCTCTGGCAATTTCATTTATGCCTCCACAGGGCATGCAATAAAGATAGATTCATCCCAGTGGGCCTTGTTACCATTACTGCACAACAAACTGCTGGCTTTCGATTGCGGGAACCTAGATTTCCTCAATGTGAGCGCTTACTCTACATGGGAACTGTATCCTTCAGCATGCAATTATCTTTGCTTACAAGAGGGCTGGGACTGGAATAACAAGAGAAGGGAACAGGATTGAGATGCATTGTGCAAGCAGCAAGAAAATTCACACGGTGCTCAGGATAACGCTATGTGCCCCTCCCTGTGTAACATTTACTAACTACCCTTTTTTTAGATCCCATGTACATGCATAGATGAATGCCCTTACGCAGACATTGCTCTGGAGATGGTCTGCAGGCCTTTCTTGTCCTTTTTACATTTATATTAACTCTAATTCATCAGGCAATGAATTAAGCTGAATTAATGCCCAAAGCTGGGTGTTCCAGTTATTCTGTGAGCTCCATGCCTGGCCACATTTTAAAAACAAACTGGGGTCGCCCTGCGTTGCAAAGGGCTTGCTTTATCAGTTTGCCGGGGCAGGGCAGGAAGTGCTGGCGAGTTCCTTTCCTTAGTGCTATGCTCTTGCAGACCACATGTGCTTTCCAAGCTTAAAAATAACATGGCCAGGGGCCAGGTGCCTCCTCTTGGAGTCTTGACCAGGATGACATTGCTGCTCTCCCCTGCTAGACCTCTGTTCCTGCAGATGAAATGTTTTACTGTTACCAGATTACTTCTTAGATGCATAAGGCTGAAAGAAGTCAGCTTCCTTAAGATCTTCTCGTGCCCTTCAAGACTCTCCTGTGCCCAGCTGCCCATGGGCACACCACTTCCAGAGGCTACCTGCCTCAAAGCTCTGCTAGCAGAAGGGGTTAGGCCAGACATCCCCAAGTCCACCACTGGCCGGCTCTGCTGAATTCATTCTGGGTCACACTGACAATCTAGGCTACCCCAGCTGATTTTGCAGGAGTGGCTTAGGAAGCATGCACACAACCTCTTCCCCCAGCAAACTGTACAGGCATCAACCTCTGGAAGACAGTCAGGATGAAAACTGGAAGTGACATAATTTCAGGTCACATGAATTTGCAAGAGGTATGTCTGGGTTTGGCCTGAACAGAGGAAGTTCTCCTGCTCAAAACTGCCCTTTTGCTACTGTTGCTATTCACACCAGAAAATGAAGCCAAACATTAACCTCAGTTAAGGCTTAAGGTTAACAACGCTCAGTGACCACGGTCAGTGGAGTCTGGCCTTGACAGCAGCAAGGCTGGTATGGGCAGAGTGTTCCCACATCTCATCAGACGCAGCTTTCCTGGCTAATATGGAAAGACTAAATAATACAGGTGAAACCAGTAGCACTTGCCTGCTAGGGCAGTCCAGCCTTCGTCATAACAAAGGCCGCTCTTTTCCTTCACTTTTAACTTCAGCCCAAGCAATTTAAGTCTGATAAAAATATTTATGCCTGCTCCGGCTGAGACAGCTTTTGTGTGGGGAAGAGGGAGAGAGTCCTAATGTTTCCAAGCTGGAGACTAAGGAACAGAAACATCGTTTCATCTACGCATCAAATTTAGCAACATTTCAAGTATTGGGGTAGAAAAAAAAGTATTCATGAGTTTTTAAACAGCAAGTTCCCAAAGCAATCTTCAACCTTTTCCAAATTTCTGGCCCTGCCAGTTTTTTCCCATTCAAAGCATAGACAACGTCCAGACTTGGTAATAGGCTTACATCTCTTGCGGCAGTCCCAGGGCTCCAAAGACCCCCTGAGGGAAGGTCCGTGGTCCTCGCCGCATCGCAGGCAGGCCACCTCCACGAGCAGCCGAGCCTGCCCTCGCCCTGTTCCCCGGGCCAGGGCATCCCCTGAGCGAGGGAGCAGAGACCCCACCTCTTGTGCTCCCGTGGGCACAAAGCAGGGAAAGGAGCAGCGAGACAGAGGAAAGCTGCTCAGGGAGGGCAGGAGGGCTGGGGGCAAGCAGGTATGGGGAGCCCCACCGCCTTGATGCAACGGTCTGTCTCTGCTCGCTGCCCAGCATGTGATGCCGCTTGTTCAAACCTGCTTCTGGCACCAGGATTAGTTTCCTTCTGGGCTTTTCTGTGGCACTCACTGCTTCAGTGACTGGGTGCTTCAGTGATTTTAAGGTTAATGACCGCTCTGAACAACCCTGGGAAGTGAGGCGGCAGGCATCATCCTACTCTCCAGCTGGGGAGCGAGGGCTCAGAGAGATAAAAGCAGCTGATCACTCCGCTGCCAATTAGAAACAACGATCAGCTGCATCCTGCAGTACTTGGTATGTTCAAAGGCTTCACCAACAGCACCTGCAGCTCTCCACCCTCAGCTCCCAGGCAAGTTAGGCCTCATCCTTTCAAGCCTGAAGCAGCCTCCCTGGCTGGAGGATCCCAATCAGCCCCACAGCAGGTCCTGGATGATGCGGGGACCCCCAAGAGGGGAAGGGCAAAGATGACACTGCTATCATGCAGTTCAGGTTGGTGCCATGAAGCACACGCAGAAGGAGGCCAGCTTTCACACTAGCTGATATGAAAGCTCTTCGCTGCACAATTCAGTAATGTTTGGTTCACCCACTCACCTGGAGCATGGTTACAGGTAGTGTGTTGCAAGGAAAGGGAAGCAGCACATGAAGCTCACAGGCACGTAAAGCCTTCACACAGCCAGGCGGTGGCTAGCCTGAGGTCAAGTGATGGCTGGAGAGCATCCTCTGCATGGGCACTTTGAGATCTGGCTGAAATCCTCTCGTATGCACGTCATAAAAAACAAGGGGTGAGTATGACCAGGGAGGCTTGCCCCAAAACTGCCACTGGAAAAGACTCTTCTCCTTTGCCACATTTGGGCAGCACCAGCCACGCCAAAGGCTGGCGAGGAAATGGGCTGGAGCTCTGAAAATGGTCCCTCAGGTGAGACCTGACTTGCCAGCCGTGCTCAGCCCCTTGGCACTGGTGCAAAGGCAGAGTTGCAGCTTCTCACCAGCACAAATGCAGCCCCCTAAGCTGAAAAAGTGGTGCCGAACTCTGCAAACCAGCACTTGCTGTGCCTGCATCTCTGCAGTAGCTATCTGCATCACCTGTGCTACCCGGGTCCCTGCACAAGTAGCCTTGAAGGAAAATCACCTTCAGAGACTACTGCAAGACAATATAAAAATAGCCATCGTACTGTTTCCTGACTGCAGTCAGCCCTGAAAATGAATAGTGCTTGCAGTACACACTAGTGCAAGCAGATTTGCTTAGTGGTGTTTTATGTGGCATGGGGGCAGAGCTCGGCTCTACCTTCAGCTTCTATCTTGAAGACCTCCTCCTCACCTGGGAGCATCACAGAGCTCATCTGGTGTTCCTGTGGGCCAACTTGGGACAGCCACTGCTCTGTGGCAGAGTGTGCTCTACCCCTTCCCACCAGCCACCCTGCCATAGGGGATTTCCCTGCATGAGCAGCAAAGTCCTTCATAGAGACGATGATGCTTAAAGCCATAACAACATCCTGTCCCTTCCAGCTAAAATGTGCTCAACTTCTGAAGTCCCCAAGTCTTCCTCACACCCTCTTCCACAGCAGCTTCAGACCCCCTTGCCTCCTGCTCAGTCTGGCAAAGGAAAAGAAAGAGATTTAAATGGCAGCTTGCAACTTGCCTCTGTAGGCTGCTCATGTGCTCTGAGCCCAGATAACCTTCCATCTTTGAAGACACAGGAGAATATTTCCCTTTCATTAACAGTCTCTTTCTTTCCTCAGGAGTTCCTCATACAGCTACATTTTTTCCACCTTTTTATTCCCTTAAATTTTGAATCATGGGAAGCAAAACACACTCTGGCTGGTGTTCAGCAATAAAGCAGATAGGAGTGAGCTGAAGCTTTGATTCTTAAATTAGAAAAACCCAAGTCAAGCCACTGAATGCAGTTCAGTAGTGCACTGGAATATGCCAAGACATCATTTACGACACACTTGATTGCTTCCTGCGATTTGGCTGACACAAAAGGCAGTGAATAGGTGGCTGCCACATTGTGTTTTGCTTTGGTAGGCTGCAAGAAAAGAGGCAATTCGAAGAGATGATAGAAACTATAGCTGGTTGGGAGCTTTTTTCATTGAAAGCTGCCAAGTTTTGAAACCAGAACTTTCATGGGAACAAATACAACTTCTGAGACTCTTTTTGGGAAGGTCCTTGAGGTCTGGAAAGGACTCTACTGCATGTTTTGACTGGAGAGATTAATAGCCCAAAAGAGCCACTAACCTGCACTTGGGACTTTCTTACTGGGAAGATGTGACTCTCAAGCCCAGGGGTTTCAGGCCCAGCCCAGCTATAGTCCCTCACGGCTGAGCTTCTGGGAGCTTCACAACTCCTCCCCTTGCTGTAACAGAAAACAAACTGCCTTTTGGCCTTTGAGTGTACAGTCTGAAAATGCTTCTGCTGCATTTATGAAGACCTAGTCAAGACAAAAAGTTTGCTGAAAGCCCTTGGTGATGCACTGTGCCCTTTTCCAATTTGCAATACTGTTGCCACCTCTGCAGGTATTCAGAGGTATGCCCGGCTGCAGCAGAAAGAAATGACGTTTCCTCTTACTGGGGACTACAAGCTCTGAATTGTAAGAAACAGGCACAGTGAAAGAGAAATGGGAATTGCAGAGATGCATGTCAGTATTATTGTTCCTGCCAAAAACTTGGAAAGATGCACTTTATTTAGTCAATCCCATACCATGCTGCTGTTTTTCCACCATCTCCCCATCAACATTTACAGGGCAGTCGAAAGGCCTTTGCTGGCTCAGGACAGATGGTGAGGGCAGTTTTCCGTCCAGCTGCTACATGTAAAGCTCAGGAATAGACACACAGGCTGAATGGGTGTTCACGGAAAAAGACGAAGGTACCACTAGAGAGAGCAATACCCTGGTGAAGATATCAGACTGGTCTCTGCCATTAGTTGCTGGGGATTTATTGTTCAAATTTTGCCTCTTTTGCACTGAGAAGAATGAGAAAATTTTCAGGTTTTAATTTTACATGCACATATTTAAAATACAGAGCACATGTCTATGCCCTTATAGTCTGATCACTTACTTGGGATGACAGAAACTTCTGTTGAAGGCTCTCCTCTAAATTCAGGAGGGAGTGACAGTAACCTAAGTTTTGGTCTCCTTCCGAGCCCCTGAGGTTGCTGCCCTCATCACTTGGCTGCTTTAGGTCAATGCTCTGCTCTCCAGGTTTGACCACAGCCTTCACAGGACTTGAGGAATTGGTTTTGGCAGGACTTCACTCAAACCTGTCTTGTTTTTGAGACCATTTTTACTGAAGCAGCATTTTCTGGGGTGGGCAGGGGAAGAGTCCCATTTTGGTGAGGAATTTCAGACCAGAAGCAAGTGAGGTTTCCTCCCAGGTCAGCACCACATTTGTTGGGGCCTGTGCGTTATCCAGCACCCCGGTATGACGGACGCTGCCAGCTAAGCCAGCTCCTAGGAGACATCATACTAAAGTACTGCATCTCAAAACAAGTTTCCATGTTCACCTGAGTCAGCAAGGTGGGGCTGTGGCATCAGGTGGGGCTGGTGAGGTGCTGGACCCTCGGGAGGGCTGGAGGGCCCTCATAGCCAAGGCAAACACTCAGAGCCCACGTACTGAAACACACCCCGGGGTGACTAAAGGTTTATTGCACCAGTCTACCCTTCCCACCCCACTGCATATGCATTGGCACATGACCCTGCCTAGCTTTCACCTGGCACAGGCAGCAAGAGCCCAGATGCTCAGATGAGGATCCTCAGGATTTCTACCCTCCAGGTCAAAGACCCCACTGCTGCAGTGAGAACATGTCCCCAGACCCATACAGAGCCAAGAAGACCCCACACCTCCTGCTCCACCATCAGCTGTGACAGCACCCAGCACAGCCCACCCAGAGATCATGCAGCATGGGGCAGACAGGAGAGGTTCCTGCTCTCCCATCTCTTGAGCACACAGTCAGCTGCAGCACACACAGCCCAGCCAGGAAAATTAGGAGACACAAAATGCAATACAGAGCCTGAGCGGCACCAACTTGTGCTGTTCTCTCACCCCTATGAATTAAGCTTGCGTGCAGGTTGTTGGTGTGATGAGCTGCTGGCTGGGACAGAACAGCACCAGCCACAGCAGCTATAACTCATGCTCTGACATGTCTTTCTGAGCATTAAATTAGTGCTACAAAGTACCAAATTCCAGTTGCCAGCACAGTCGCAGTTGGCTCAGCACAGACTGGTGGGATTGGGCTCTGGAAAGGACCAAATGCACCAACGCATGAGGTACAGAGGCCTGGATGTTGAGACTGGTACCACAACCATGTTTAAAACCAGAACAAGCCAGCTGGCATGCTCAGGACTACAAAAGACAGGTATGGCAGAGCAACTGCCTTCCAAAACACGCCTGGAAGCCCCACCCCAGATCAGCTGCTTGGCCACAGGACAGCAGTTGGATAAGGCCACTTGCCTGATAACTATTGTTTTGCCGTTGGATTGAGAACGCGTTAGCCTTTCGTAACATCCATGGACATCCTGTCCCGGGCCTGCTGCAGTGCCAACGGGGTCAGTCGCGCAGCCCGAGTCGGACATCCTGCCCGACAGGTCTGCTGTGGACTTTCGGAAGCAATATTTTCCTCCCAGGGTCACCAGATCAGGTATTTCCAAGGAAATGCTGATGCTCATCCTGTGTACAGGACTAGGTAGCTCTCCCTTCCCACGGACAGGCAAATTTGGAGTGCATAAGCATGTGAGCGGCACTGACATTGCTCTGGAGACAGATGCTACCGGGCAGCCCCAAGTCCAAGTGAGGAGTGATTTTGCCAGCATCTCTCCAAGCAGAGGAGTGCTTGACTTGCCCTGGGAAGGACAGGGAGCCTCTCTCATGTCTTCCAGTCATTCACTCTACCTTTGCCATCAGGAAGCTTTTTCTAATGCTTCATTAACTCTCCCTTGCTGCAGTTTGAACCCCTAACTTTCCAGTAACCACTGTGGGTAAAAGTAGGACAAATTGTTTCTATTCTCCTTGCAGTAGCACTCAAGATGTTGAGAGGTCCTCCCCTCCTGCCTCAGTTTTCGCTGCACACGGATGCATTTGTAAGACGTTGCCATAAAATCCCATGGCCCCTCTTCCCCCAAAGCCTAGACGGTACAAAGATTTTTTTTTTTTTTTGGCTCAGAAGGAGTTATTTGCCTTCTGGGGCTCTTTTCCAAAACCCAAAGATTTTCAGTTTTATCAGCAAGTGCGGGATTTATCTGGTTGTTTCCAAGTTACTATTTTTCAGTGCATACAGGCATCACGCCACTAACCAAAACATGATTCTGGCCTCCTCTTCTTGCCCCAGAAGCCAGCAGCCACCAAAGATGGCTGCAATAACTATTAAATAAATGCAGAACCATGTCATGCCCCCAAAGCACTCACTGTTTACTCACTGTAAGGCTGGACCCAAGAGGGGATGCCCATGGAGACCAGAAGATAAAGCTAACAGTGTGAGGAGCTTGTTACTCAGCATCCTGCCTGTTGTCTGCATGTGTTTTTTTGCTTTTTGACTGTACAAGCCAGCTCAGCTCTTGTCAGCAAGCAGCGCGTGGGCAGTCTGTGCAGTGCCTCAGGTTCCCCCTGCTACAGCCGAGAAGGGGTTTTACAAATTGGAACATAGTGCTGCCTGCAAGGGAGGCAGGAGGGGAAAGGTAGGAAGTGTGCATGTGGGTCCCACCCACGTACTGAGCTGTTGTGGTAGGATCCCAGCCAGGAACAGCTTGGCTTTTTTAGGCCAAATAATTTTTGTCTGCTAATTGTAAGGAAAACAATTGGAGTAGACCTAACTTTTGTGTGTGGTGTTTTTTTGAGGTTGGTTTTTTTTTTTAGAAGGAAAAAAGACACACACCCCAAGGGGGGAAAAAAAAAAAAAAAAGGTTGGTTTACCAACCTCACCAGCTCCCTCCCCCTCAAACCCAATGTGATGGGAGCCCAGGCAATAGCTGGTTGTTCCCTTGCATAATCTTTCATCAGCACAGATGGACACAAACCCCCTGCTGCTTTACCAAAAGCCTGACAGAGTCAACCACAATGTATGGAGCAATATCACTGCACACACGCTCTCTGGCCTCTAGCTGGTGCTCATGCTGGGACCCACTCTGGCTGTCACCCTCTCAGCCACACAACCTCCCCTTGCACATGCAGGCAGCCATGGCTCATTGATCCAATCTAGCAGTCACCCCAGGGAAAGGTGGTGAGAATACAAAACGGGTTCAATTGCCAAGATGGTTGTTTAAATCTGCCTTCCTTTTCCCCACTTAATTCTCAACAAGGTGGAGAAAAATCACACCAGTGTTGTTAAATCAGGCAGTGGTTACTCTGACTCTCCTCATCCTAAGGTAAGCATATGCCCTACATCGCTACGCATCCAACTTAACTGTATATCGTACATCCATTGAAATGAATGCTTTGGTACTAAAAGGTTTGGTGGAAACATTAGTAGAAAGTTGATTTCCCAGCAGGGATACACCACTCCAGCACATTTAAGAAGAGCACATGTGGATATTGGCACAGCTCAGACGTGACTCGTAGAATGATTATGTTTTACATGTGAAACTATGAAGTCCCGTTTCAGTCATGTAACAATGAGCACTTATACATTACAGACAGTAGAAAGCACAGTAGTTGCCAGACACTTCCACACTGAGACGCTGAACAAAAACACAGCAAAAAGAAATTGTCATTGCAGGCTGGTAATTTGGTTGATCTGAGATCTTCTACTCCATCACAGTCTTGACTTAGTGACAAAGTCACACTCCTATGTCAGGACATGTTTTGACCCAAGTATCTGCTTAAACAGGACTCAAAAACACTGGATGGGATTGGAAGTTTGTGTGATATTGGACTATTGTTTTGCTAACTAGTTACAGCTGTTTGTATTCAAACAGTTGGGGAGGAACAGTATTTAAAAGCTGTCTATTGTAGCCAAAATGTCACCACAGAAATGAAAAGCAATGCTTTATCCCATTGCCTGAAATCCCAGCTCTTTTATAAAACACAATATAGGTCTTTAAATAAAGTAAAAAAAACAACCAACAACAACAAAAAAAAAAGACTGTGAAAGCCCCTGCAGGGATGGGTAGAGGGTGTGGAAGGAGGAGAGAGCAAGAAAGAGCACTTTTACTGCAACGCCCCGTTCATTTCCTTGACTCTCACTAGGATGACTCTCTGATCTAAGCAGAGGCACTCCACATTGCATGCCAGCATCTGCAGGAAGAATCAGGCCCTCTTACTTCATTACCTGGTGGCTCTAGAAAAGAACAGGAGAAACACCACAAATGCTTTGGGAAGCAGTAAGCCCAGTCTTGGCTCGCTAGTCATAAACCTAAAAACTGCCAAGAGACACGCATGCATACAAATATGTTGGCTGCAAAGTACTGCTGGCTAACCCTGCTTTTCAAAATGAGTTTGAATAAATAAAAATCAGAAGAAAAAAGCAAGAAAACAAACTGCCCACTTCCGTACAATATTTCCATGAAGCTCATCCTTTCAGCACCCGTGGCCACCAACTCAGGCATTTTCACCTGAGGGAGCAATTCAGAGACCAGCCTATTGTCACATGCACCCATATTTAATAATTTTCATGTGCTCTTTTAGTCAGTCCCCTCTGCTTACCAACAAAAGAAAACATCTTTAAGGTCTTTCTTTCCCTGAAGAGTTTGTAAACTGAATGCTGGGAGGAAAAACTCTGAAAAGAGTCAATGGGATAAGAGCAATGTAACATGCACTGCTGTAGCAAAAATACCAAACACACATGTTAAGGCTGTGAAGCCACGTGGTTTTCATTTGGGATGTGTGGGGTGAACACATACGCTTGCTTCCTTTATAACATAAAGCACAACAAAGGAAATCTTTGTTTGAAAGCCAAGGGACAGCCTCTCCACACACTTAAAGTCTAAGTTACAACGTAATGGGAGCTCTGAGTCATAGCTGTGGGGCCCCTGCTCATAGACACAAAAATCCCCTCTCCTGCAGCAGGCAAGGAGCTTAGCTTAGCAATGAGCAAAGACAGCTTCCAGCTCCGCATGGGAGACTGAAAGTGCCCAGGACTAGCAGCAAATACAAGGCTGAGCTGAGAGCACGTGTTGTGGATGACTTATGATGCAAACACGTTCCTTTCAGTGGACATTTCTTCCTGTAACTCCTTCAGAGCTTGAGATCATAACCCTGCACTCGTTCCAAGAGCATGAAACAGCTATGGCTCGACAGGGAGGTGGGATGGACATCAGCCAAGCACCTTCAGACTGTCTTTTGACTTTAGCTGCAGAAGACCATGGCCATGATCCTTAGACTGTGCATCACCAGCTCGCTAGGTAGGACTGCAGTAGAGCTCTATGTCCTTAAGTCACTTAGCATGCCAGATAATTTTTGTCACTGTGTTACAGTAGTGGAGGGTCAGCTGATGGATTCCAACTACCCAAAATACAGACACCTATCTCATTCTTGCCCCTACTAGCCTGGGAGAAAAAGATAAAGGTCTTCTTCAATTATCACAAACATGTTGCAATCTTCAGTGCAGAAGTGGCTGTGCTGCAGAAAATCCAAGTGTTTTCTCTCACATTTCCAACAGTCCCAAGGTATTTGGTTGCTAAATCTCCAGAGAGCTTTAGAAATCAAACTTCGTCTGAAACCAGTGGTAGTCAGGTACCTGAACATCCAGGAGGAAATAGCTTAGGATTTAAGCATTTTGGGTGCAGATACACACACAAGCCCCTCTGGGAAGCACTATACTGTGAACATCAAATGTCACAGTTTAAGCTTGAGAACATCTCCTTAGCTCCATCTCTGGTATGTATTAACATTCGACAAGAGATTAAAAAATAGTGAAAAAAGAGATCTGAAAACGCAATAGAGTCTCTCCCCTCTGCCTACACGCATGGCCTACACTGCGCCTGGATGGTTTCTGGCAAGTCTTTGTCTACTTTGCTCTGAAAAGCTTCCAGCAAATCTCCATCTCTGCCTCCCAAGGCAGTCTAGACTACTGCTTAACTACCTCTACCTGTAGGAAAGTCTCCTTATCACTGCATGTGCTTTCTCCAAAGCAAGCTGTAAGCCCTGCTGGGATTCTGGCACATACAGGCAGTATCTTGTCTTAGGGAGCTACTTCCCTCCCCGCAGGCAGCATGGGAACAGTTTGCTCCCACTCCGCATCAGGTGCTCCCTGAGCATCACCAAATCCTCTGCAATTTGGAAGAACTGAAAGCAAAGCACTCTGAAGCTGGTTTTCATTGTTTTCATTTGAGTTTGACCACAAACTCTATCTTTTCAAGTGATGGCACCCACCATCCCTTGAGACAACCCAGAGGAAGATGCAGTTGGTTACACAGGTGGCTCAGCTGATGCCTTATAGTAATATCTCTTTTCTGTTCAGGCGCAAGAACCTTCTCTACGTGCTCTTCCCCCTGGTTTCGAAAGTGAAGGAACAGTACGTTTTCCTTTGTCAGGCAACTGAAATAACCATATGAATCGGAGACTGTGCCTAACACGGTTTAAATTCTGGAACAGTTGGCCTCAATGGTCCTCACCCTTGCCAACATCATGCTTGGTTTTTCCAAGCCACATGCAGGGCAGTGGGGTGGATCAGATGCTTTCCCTGTAAATGGTGAAAAAGCATCTCTGCCTTGAGGCGAATATCACTGATATAAATAATGTGCTAGATCAGCCAGAAAAACCTGCCTCTGGAAGAGGGATAATAATGAAAGACAGTGGGGGGAAAGTAAAAAGAGAGCGAGCTTCATTTACAGACAGGAGGATGGCAATGGGCCAGCTCTCACAGCTTTGATCCAGGCTGGCCGGAGGAACATGCCAGGAAATGTGAGCTGAGCTTTGCTAGAGCAGAGCAGCCGTTTGAACTGACTGGGATGGGAAGAAGGGGACAGACACCACCCAACACAGACGCAGATCCAGAATAAAGGGAAAAATAAATAAATAAACCACATGGAGTACATGAAGTAACAAGTACTCAGAGCTGTAGCAGGACACTGTGGCTGCCAGGACTGCTGCTCTGGCAGCTCCCTCTGCCATCAGCTCCAGTTCATCCCTTCCCACCACTGCTACCCGCAGAGCCTCCTGTCACACGCTCACAGAGCAGCACTGCCAGATGCCTGGGTTTCACCCAGCAGTTCTGCTTTCAGCGGGTTTTTCAGGGGTTTTCACAGAAACTTGAAAACTACACATTGCTGGCTTGTAAAAGCCACTACTTCCCTTCAATCCAGCTGCATCTGCTGTCACTCCTGATCATCAGGAGGTTGTCCAGGTACTTCCAGACCTTCGTTCTCTCTCTAACACCTGGAAGAGGTGGGATCTAGTGCCTTCCCAGTCTGGGTAAGGTATCTCTGGCAAGTTCTCCTGCAGAGCAACAAATGCAGCAGTGCTGCTGTCAGCAAAACTTGGACCGCTTGGTTCCCTTCTGCCATCATCCTCTGACTAGATCCCAACTGTACCACGCAGTCAGACAAAAGCAATTTTATGCTGAATGCCAAAAGAGAGAGGCTTTTAACACTGATCATCTAAACTGAATCCATTTCCAAATTAAACCTTCACAATATTGCTACTTTTGCTCTGCAAGTGCTGTCTGACCCTCGCTGCTGGGATTGTTTACTAAAATATGAGCCACACCACCTTCCTTCTGGCATTTCTGATGTAAGGCTCAAGGTCTCCGAATGAGAGCCCATCAAGAAACTTTTTCAAATCACATCAAATCTGGAAGGAAGAATGACCCCCGGAGCACTTACCTGCTACACGACTTTGCAGGTGCTCTTTAAACTTCACATTACTACTATCACCGCGATGCCGAGAAGACTATATTCAGTCACCCGCAACTGAAGCACAGCCAGGAAGTCTGCAAAACACAAAGAGAACGAATGAGGAAGTTCAGGCAGAAGATAGGTATGTAATACAGTTATCTAAATTAGGGATTGATTAAAAGAGAGATTAACTCACCCCCTTACCTAATAAAATGATCATAAAAGCTCAAGAGACCAGAAATAATCAGCTTTGAAGTGATCAGGGATGAGTTAAAATGCTGCTTCTCCTGTGGGAAAGCGTGCAAATCACACAGCAGGTCCGTCAGCTTTGCAGACATACCAGCAAGCGAGGAGCTCCCTTCTCTGACTCCATCCTCACCCACCAGCCCTCTCCTTTTAAAATGGATTAGGGTCAAATTAGCAGCTGTGTAAGTGCAAGGGCTGGGACAGTTTTGTCTGGGATTGGTTTGTCTCAGAAAAGGCATCTAGCTGCTGTAAGCAGCTTGCGAGGTAGAAATACTTGCTCGGGGAGCTGGGTTTAGTGAGCTAATGTGAGAAACAGAAAACACAGGAGAAGCGGCAGGAAGTAAGTCTAAGAGCATACAGGAAGATGTGAAACACAGAACCGCAAAAGATAAACTACCATATTTTAGGAGAGAGAAGTTAAGAAATTTTAGATGAAACAGCAAACAAAGTCCTCCAACCAGAAGGAGGAGAGGATGGGCCCAACAAGCTGGTTGCAGGCTGACAAGGGAGACGTTAGCCAGCTGCACACCAGTGGGCTGGGGAACAGGAATCCACCATGCTCATTACCAGCCACGATCGCCACTTCAAACCCTCCGACCGTCTTGATCCAAAGCCTGATGAAATCATGAATAGCGTGGGCTGAGCTGGGCTTTGGAGCTGGATCCTTTAAGTGCTCAGTATTAGCTTGACGCGTCCTTGCTCTCCTGAACCCCTTCACTTTGGCAGCCGTTGGGGAGGGGATGGCTCAACCCTCCCTCCTCCCACGTACCTGCTCAGACCAGACCATGTGTACAGTTTCACTTCTCCACTTCAGTCTTCAACTGTGAGGCCAGACTGGGTAAATGGGCTCTGCCCTGACCTCCCAGCGCCTCACAGGCTGCAGGGCTGCTTGTGCCTCTGCTCAACCACAGCCGTGACACTACCAGTAGCAGCACAGACTGCCAAGCACAGGAGCAAGAACACCCCAATCCCAAAAGGGCTGGATCTGTGCTGTACCATCCCAGTGGATGTTTGTTAGCCCCCAGGGCATGCAATGCCTCGTCTCATGGTGGCTCAAGGCCAGTTAGGTACAGCAGGTGCTTCTGCTTGGATGAAAGGAGCTATGAAGTGCTGTACAGGAACTGCTGCTACAGGACTTACATGCTCTCACTTGTTAAAATAATTTTTAAATCTCAAAAGAGAGAGTTAAGTCAGGGTCTCCCTCTACTATATGTGTATAGATGTTGGAGAGACCTTGACTGAACCTCAGAGGATGGTCTAAGGTCACAAGAAGAAGGTCCCTCTCAGCAGTGGGTGCATCTGCGCTGCATCCTCACATGCTAGCACAAACCTCCTCTTGCTCCCTTGGAGGCAGTCCGAGCAACACAGAACAGTGTTTGTTGTGGGTCAGCCCTACATGAGAGCCACTTCTTCACGCCAGAAATCAAATCCACCCCTGAAGCTCAGCAGCTAGTCTGGCCTTTAGGTCATGGCAGTAAAACCTGTTTGTTTTGCTGAACTGCTGGTCAAGGTTGGCTCGGCCAATTTTGCATGGCTCAGACGTGCGTGGAAATCAAAACAAGCTAAAAAAAAAAAAAAAAAAAAGCCCTGTTGCAGCTGCACCCCTGGGCCACCTCTCCATCCCTCAAGCTGCTTGAAGCTTGGCTACCTGCCTCCCTTTCTCTTGCCCACACTGAGGGGTGAACAGGCAGAAGGTTTTGCTTATACAACTGAGCCCACATGCCTGCAAAACCTGGAATTCATGGTCAGGCACATGACAATGCCACCCAGCGCACACCCTGGCCACGTTCCCTCCTTCCCTCCAGCCTGAAAACCAGAGTCTCTACCTCTTTCCACCACCCAGCAATTACATGTGCTGATGGAAAGTATGCTGCCTGGCAGCAAACTTGCTTTTTCCCCCCAGTATAAGTGGATTATCATAACACTTGGGAGGGAAAGAGCTGGCTCATCCAACAGCCCAATTTAAAGGGGATCTGAGGGAACAAGCCAGGAGCTTTTTTTCAGCTCCCTTCTCCATTGCACCATTGCTATGGACAGCAATTGCAATTCTGCAGAGCAGAGTATGCAGGATGGGACAGCACAGGACAGCAGGGAGAGTCCTGCAGACTCTTCATGGAGTTCATAGACTTTGTCAGTGCTCCCCAGAACAACTGCTTCTTAATGCTCACCTTGTTGACAGAGGCTGAATTTAGCTTAAATTTTGCCAGGACAGTTGTTTTAGAGGGGATGCAAATGTATCAGGAGAAAACAATACAACTAGAAAAATAAACCACCCCTTTTGCTGTGTACCCATTGCACTGGGGGAACTAATTTAAGCTATCAGGAAAAAAAAAAAAATATTTGCAGGCAAGCTCCAAGACACTGAAACAACAGTCAGCAGTTGGACAGTCACAACAGCCACCCTAAAATTGTCCTTTTGAAAGCCATACAGTTTTTGCTTAAAAACAGACTCAGAAATTAGTTAGATCAGCTCATGAAACACCAGTGTTAGGTTTCTACAGGTCAGATTCCCTCCCCCTGTTACTCATTGCCACATAAGGAGGATCACAAGCACTGGCATCCCTCTGAGACCACCATGCAGCAGAGGTACACAGGAGCCCTTATTGCCATGGTGAGAACAAACAAAAAACAAAAGGGGTGCAGGACATGCAGCTTTGGTGGCCCTAGTCATCAGACAGCCTGAAATAATCACTCAGGAAAACCAAATCCCCCAGGCCCCAACCAGGGCTATTTAGTTTGACTTGCAGGGAGAGAGAGGGGAAAAAAAAAAAAAAAGAAAAAAAAAAAAAAAGGCCATTCTTAGTATATCATAATGCTCCAAGCAACAAAAAGAGGAAGACAGTTAGGTGGGGAGGGGCCACTGCCTGAGCTCTTGATAAACAGGTACATCTTTGGTGTGCACAGGTCGCTTCTTCCTTGCAGATTCCACTGGTGCAAACAGAGATCACTGCATTCTACACATCCAAGTAATGCAGAAAAAAACCCCAAACCCAAACCCCATCATCTACCAGCCAGGAGCCAAAAAGCCCTCGGGACTGATCCCGGCACTGACATTGGCACTCTGACCTTTGGCAAATCAATTCACCTCTCTACACATCTGTGGCAATCAGACTTAGTAGGTGCATTTCCCACATCGGAGCAGTGTGAAGCGTCTGTTCTGCTGAAAACAAGGTTGAAGAGAACGCTTTAAGTTTCCCTTCCTAATTTCCATGCTCTGCTTTTCCTCAAGGATTGAAAGAACCCCTTTCACGTATATTAAGGAAAACTGGTTTTAAAAGCAGATGCCTATGAAGGTAGACAGAATCACTTCAGTCAGAGCTGCAGAAGAGCATTACCATCATCACCAAACCGAGCTCAAAAACCTCACAGAACAAGCCATACTACACTACAGCTGCTCTCCTGTCGAAGTGTTGCTTACCTGGCAGCTCACTGCAAACACTCATGCCTGAAGGAGATGCGCTGGGTATGGTTTAGGCCTATAGCACTCATTAAAAACATGTTAATAGTAATGTTTGCTTAGAGATGCTGCTGGTGCTCATCTTGCCTGACCGCATAAGAGACACCAATAGCAACGTGCTGTATTTTCCTCAAGGATTTTAATATGGCAGTCCCAAGAGAATTGCTTCAAGTGGGAGATTGCCAAGCTGAAGATGCAAAGGCCACTAAGGCTCTGGTTCTGTGTGTCAGTTTTACAGCCCATGACGTCCAGTATCCCAGTCCTGACTGTGATTTGAGCTACAAATACCTACTGGCCATCTTCAAAAAGGTGCCCACACGCACGAACAGCAGCTCCACGAAAACCATCGCTGTTTCTCTCTGCAGTCCTTAGAGAGACATACCGTGTCTCGGAAGAAAGGCAAAGAAGTTTTGTAACATGCTAAGCCCAAGCCACGTAATACTGAACACGCAGCAAAGCTCGGTGGTGCATGTACGTGCCGGAGATCATCACTGGCCTAAGGACCCCACGAGCTGTCCTCACCAGCAGAAAGAGGCGGCCGTGGGGTCTCTTTTCAGCGTGACTCGATCCCGCAGAGGCTCCCCACGTGCTCCCCTGAAGGGGGCTGCAGCCAGTCCTCCTGCAGCTGACGGACCCCCGAAAGCAGGCTGCCTTCTGCTCCCTGCCTTCGGCTCCTGCCGGGGCTGCTGGGAGAGGAAAGCCGAAAGATCCGCAGAAACTTTGGTGGGCACGGCAATCTGCCTCGGGGGCCTGACCCGGCACGGTGCCCGAATTCCCGCCGAGACGAGCCACTTAGGCAGGGGGAGAGCGCGGAACGCAAAAGCTACTGCGCACAGAGAAACGGGGGAAAGTCCCGCCAACGCGACCTGTTGCGGGCAGACACCGGCACCCGCCGCACCGAGTCCCGCGGCTCCGCTCCCCAAAACGGCCGCGGCAAACGCTGGCGAAGCCCTTCCCACGGCGGCCGCGCGGGGAAGCGGGACACCCCCCCCCCCCCCCCCGCCGTGTGCTCAGGGTCCCCCGGCCGAGACTTACCGGGCCGGGCCGGGCCGGGCCTCCGCCGGGGCCGCCGCTCCCCGCGGGAGGTCCGCGCAGACCGGCGGCTGTCGGGGCGGCGGCGGCCGCTCCCCGGGGCGGCGGGGCGTCCCGCGGCGCGGCGGCTCCGCTCGGCGAGGTGCGGGCGAGTCCGCCCAGCCTGGCCGGAGCGGGTTTCCTTTTCTCTTTGGTTTTTTTTTTGTTTCTCTCCTCCTTCAAACCACCCCCGCCGCCAGCCCTAGACAGGCTGCCGTTCGCTCTCTGAGCTCCCTCCCGGCTCCCCCATGAGCTTCCCAGATGGTTTTGTACCGAGGGCACGGGGGACGGAGAGGAAATGTGCTCATTTTGCTTCTCGGATGTATTCTGACCTCCTGGTGGTCGTGCCTGAGCGTCAGGAAAGCAGCTGAAACACGTAACCTCGCTGGTAGTTCTTATCAAAGCACTGGAGCGGATCCCAGGGACGCCGAACCATTTTCCTGCTCTGAGCTGGCACGAATAAAGGCCTGTGACCCTGCCCAACCTCCTTTCGAGGCAGAGAAGTGGCACTAGTTTCCTCACAGGGGTGGGGGAGGTGAGGTACGGCAGGGTTAACCTAACTGATGGTAAAGTCCACAGTAAGGGTTTTAAAAAAGTGGTTTCCAACACTGCCCACATTCTACAGTTAAAGGGCTTCTTCTTACAGATCTAGCAGAGAAAGTTTGCTCAACAACTATCACTTCCACAAAGAAACTTAAGGGCACCAGGTCTGAGCGACAGCATAGTAACGTCTATCTGATTTAGGGGAGCTATAGATCCCTTTATTGCACCCTTCCTCTTCCCACAGCATTGTAACAACTGTCTTATATTACCACTGGGTATGGCATGCTGCATGTCCTCCACCACCGCTGCTTTGATTTTTTTTTTTTTAAGCTCAGGTGGTGGACATGTGCTGCAGTGGAAGACTGTGTGTTATGTTGCACTAAAACTTTGCAATATCAAGAGGGCACCAGGCAAATGTACTTTGCACTGAAGCCATCTAGCTTGTGAGCGATAACTGGGACTGTTAAGTCAGCCCGTTCTTTGAATTTCCTGAAGTGCTTATTGAATTAAGTAACGATTTTGTTATTCAAAAGGTTTGTGTTCGTAAATGTGTATGTATGGGTATTATTTCCTTAGCGTCTGAATCAAGTTTATTCAGGTTTATTGGCAACCTGAGTGTTGTTAGTACATTCCTTTCTCATTATGCCATAGTCTATGAAGATCATCTCTAGCAAGAGCAGTACTGGAATCTCCCTGCTTCTGTGCTGCAGGACGCAGCCTGTCTTGGTGCATTATTTATTTCCCCTGGGAACTTCACGGCAGCAGCAGGAGAGAAAACAGCTCCTTCTCCAAGATCACAGCTATTCATCACCTAAGCCAAAGGAAAATGTCTATTAAATATCACCTGCATAAAGCCTGACAAGGTAGTAATTACTGATTCTGACCATGTATACACCCCCCCCCCCCCCCGAACGGTACAAATCACTACAGGTTACAGTGACTGTAATTTACATTCATCTGCAAAATTTCCCTGGGATACAGGGAAAAGGCCTGAGTATTTTTCAAAGGAAGGCTCACATCCCAACAGATTATATTACATATCCACCATCCAATTCAGGATCTACTTTCTGTGCCACCTAAGATGGTATAAAATGATAACAGTATGATACATGTAAATGGAAAAGTCAAACCAAGACATTCATTTGATTTATATTAGGTTTTTTGATGCAGTTCAGCAGTTTGAAAGAGGAGGGAAAGCTAGAAGCACATATCGTGGCAACTCCGGCACATGATTCATTGTTTGAGTATTGCTGCACTGCAGAAGGCTTAAGATCATTATCTTGCTAAAGGTAGTAATTTATTTGATAATGAGCCAAGCTCTGCTAACCTTACTCAGATGTTGGGCAGGACCTAAAGCTGTGAGCAGTGGAGTAACAGTACCACAGTTCCTCGCACGCTGGGACATAACCTGGCTCTGTGACATGGCTGCTACTGCAGCAGAAATTAGATATAATAATATTATTCCTAAAATGGACTCTAAGATCCCATCAGCAGGAGCAGGACAAGAGCAAGATTTGGGCTGAGAGTTAAATTCTAGGTGTCTTTCTCAGCTGCTTTCAGACATGTTAGAAGATCGAGGAATTATTTTATTCTTTCCACTAGTATTTCTAATCCATCACAAAGCTAGCAATGTTTCCTTAAACTAGTACAAGCAGTAAATAAAAAAAACGTCTTGCAAGATCTACAAAGAGAGAATAGGGATGCGATAGAGAGGCCATGGGTGGGCAGCAGTGAAACAGGTTTTAGTACAGCTTCCAGCTGCCACCTTCACAAGGAGCACAGGAGATGGCTGCCAACCTGGAGCACACAGCGGGATCAAGCTAACACTTAATGTAGAGAAAGCTGGAATGATTACCTTGCTCGAGTCCTAGGCCTTGCTGGGGCCCTACCTTTTATACTGCAAAAGATTCTGTAAGCCTAAAGGAGACTGCAGCAGGACAGTTTTTTAATAGGCACAGGTCAGCCTGACCCAGCAGAGCAGGAGCATGAGCAGACCAAGGGGAGAAAGGAGTGGGGGGACTCCCTTACACCCATGAATATTTCACACCTCCTAGCTACCATGCAAGGAAATGTGCAGGCAGATGGGGTCACCTCCTCACAGCTCACCATATGGTGTCCTCATCTACCCCCTTATACCTGACCTTATAAACATCTTAAATCTCTGTGATTTCTATAGCCTTCCCTGGGTATTAAGGTTTTTTTTTTAATAGCCTCTGCCTCCCAGAGGACTCAAATGTCAAGTAGTGAAAGATGCCAGACAAATTTTCAGCTAGGGAAAGATTTGGTGGTTGAGAACTAAAAGGCTGAAGAATAAAATATGAGGGGAACAGGAATCAGAGATTAGGGCCTGGATTCTGCTGCTGGAACTGAAAGGCTGTTGGAATGCATGAGGGGAAGTTGTTTCTGCTAACGAACAAATGATGACTCTAGACATACTTGAAACTCGTTTTTAAATACACCCAAATGTTCATGATTGGGAAGACAACCATGGATCAGAACTGGTAAACAGGTAATGGAAATTGTCCACTGAAGAAACCTGGGTGCTGTGCAGGGCCAAGTGTGTTTCTGTTCCCTTGTAGGCTTTCCTTCAGAGCCTCTCTAGGGATTAATGGTGCTGGGCAGCCAGGATGGGAGGGGGGTCACTTCTACCAGACTGTTCCTCCAAATACACAGGAGGAAGCATCCCCTCCATGTCGCTTTCCAAAGCTGTAGGTCAGATTGGTAGCATAAACCATAATACTTGTGGTGGTAAGAGGCCGCAGTGGGCAGCGAAGGTGATGGGGCTCCACAGGGCATTGCTTTCCTCCAGGAATCTTGGAGAATTCCTGTGTTTGGCTTGGGGAAAGGTAGATGAGAGGAATTTTCTAGCAAGTGTGGCAGGCCATCATAATCCTAGTTGCAGAACTGTGAGGAAAAACTGGGACAGAAAACTGTTCTCAGTTTCAAGCCACGCTGGGGAATGGCAAGTTCAGCTTAGTTCCAGGATTATTGACTTAATTTTAGTTGCTTTCCATAATTGTAATCTATTTTATTTTTTATGTAAACCATGTAATTGTACATTATACACAGACCGCTTGTCAGCTTTGGCTTCTGTCTCAGAACTAACTGAGCTCTTTATTTGGGTGTCTCTGTTAATCAAAACATTTCCATAGCTTAACTTTTTATGAAAATGATAATGTTTCTTCCTCTTGAGATCACTGGCTCTACTCTAGTGCCAAACATGATCAAAGGTTATTGCTGTTTGAGAACTGTTGTGTGATCTTTATGAACAAAGTAGAAAGCCTCAATCCAATTTAAACTCAACAACTGTTCACATTATAAAACTATCATTTAGTTTGACAATAACAGGTGGAGAGGACGTTCTAAAAGAATATAGTAAAAATATCAGTTAGATAATTAAGTAATTGAGGACTGCATAGCGTTTCCTTATCACTGGAGAAAAAGAAGTATTTTTAGCAAGCTCTTGTTCCTTTTAATACTGCAAAACCGATGTAACTCTGAGAAGGCAAATTGGCTTCCAGGGTGCATCCCAGGATGTCAGCCCACTGACAGTGTCTGTAGCATCATTAGTGTTTGAGGCCATGAGGTTGTGATGGATTTCCATATCGCTGGGGAAATTACAAGACTTGCAGCTAGATAAATAGTATTTATGTAACATATTTGTAATATATATATAAAATACTATCTTAATATTAGTAAACTGTTAGACAAGTTTTACTTTCCTTAGTGGTAATCTCCCATTGATGATATTATCGGAGTAAATTGAGCAAAATTATATGCAAATACAGGACCTCATCCATGAGCACATGTTCACCCAACCATTACGTCTTCATGTGTTAATTAATATGTGTAACATGTTTCTAAACCAGAAAAAGCTTGTCAGGGCTGAAAATAGCTATTGTTTGGGGCGGGGAGGGTGTGCAGTTTATCAAACCTCTGTGGTGGTGGAGTGCCACCTAGTGATGTTCTTCCTTACAACAGCGTGGTGTGAAAGGAAACACATTTCACAGCCCCCCCCCGTCCCGAGCCTTCCTTTATCAATTCCTCTAATCGCTACCTTCCAGTGTCATTTTACACTTTCCAGAAGACATGTTACTGTCATGGTTCCTGCCCCAAATTGCTTACATTCTCCTGGGTGATGTTATGATGAGATTTTACTTTATTTATTTATATCTCTGCTGTAGCCCATAAATCCTTGCACTCAGGAAGTGATGGCTTATCATTTTCATGCCACTACAGTTTAAAACATGCATTAAATTAACTGCCTGAGGGTTGTGACCTCAAATAAATCAGTGAGCAAATATTTCTTCTCTAGTAACCCTTCCTGCACACACACAAATACACCCCACTGATGTGAAACTCTTATGCAGCTGGTGAAACAGGTGATTCTGCTTATTTACCATAAAGTACAGGTGTCTCTTGAGCAAAGTCAGATATTCAGGGAAATAAATAACAATCTTTTCAATGAACTAAACTTTCTGAGTCTGGCTTGTTGCTGCTGTTAATGGAGATTTATTTATTTTTATTTAAGGTTATTTATTTATTTATGTTGTCTTCTGTGGCTGTGGGAGTTTTTTGCTCTTACTAGCAGAAAGGTTTTCTCAGAGCTGGGACCATGAGCTCAGCTTAAAAGGGAGCATTAAAAAGCGATCCCACTTCAAGAGCTCCACCTTGTCTAGAGGTTCACTCTATGACACAAATGCATCCTTTTTAGCCATGACAGTCACAACACTGTTGCAGGATGGCAGATGTGGTTATTTCCACTTTACTGATGAATATAAAGCACAGGGAATTTTAAGTGGCTGGTCCCAGGCTACAGGAAATTCTTGCTAAGGTTAGAAACCCAGATGTCCTCTTGAGTGTCAGTCCAGATCCTCGGTCATGAATCTGTTGAGGCATTCTGTAGGTTTGCTGCAGAATTAATTCAAAGTAAACATTTGAGTCTTGACAGATTTGTGTCCTGGTTGCACTTAAAACTATATGCTATGAGTTGCGATGTTTCAAGGTATGGTGGCTGACTTACCAAAAATGGGCTTCAGCATGAGTTATCATGGACTCCTAAGACAGCCACCCTACTATATCTGTACTGCAGTTAGAGGTGCAGCTACCATGATGGTGGGCTCATTGAATTTGAAAGAATTTAGCTCAAATGGCATTTGTTGTGAAGACCAGCCTGTACAGTCACCCTTAGAGGCTCTCACAGGACACAAATCACCAGGAGTTTGAAAAACATGGAACAGAATCGTAGAATGGTTTGGGTTGGAAGGGACCTTTAAAGGTCATCTGGTCCACCCCCCCTGCAATGAGCAGGGACATCTTCAACTAGATCAGGAAGCTCATGGGAATGCCTCAATAAATGGATATAATTTTTTGGATATATTTATGCTGTTACCCACAAGCGCAAACATGAACCTAAAGCACAAAGGTAACTACCTCCCTTCATAAGTTCCCACTCCTGTTTTGTTGTTAAAGCCAAAAGAAGGAGTATAATAAATAACAAGGTTATATATTTAAGAGGTAAATTTGAAGGTTTATTTATTTATCATATGATTTATTGTGTTTTTGTGGTTTTTTTTGGGGGGGGGTGTTGTTTTTTTTTTAAATTCTGAGAATATTCCCTTCCTCCAGCGGTATTTTGCTAGCAAAATTAAAATCATACCTTTTGATATTTATTTACATGTGCAGCTGTTTTGTTTTAAAGGTCTAAGAGTTTGGTCCTCTTGAGAATCTGAAATCCTAGAATCAAGGAATTTATCATGATCATCTTCCTGGTAATTTTATTATGTAAGAAACAGTACAAAAGAAAATGAGGGAAAAGAAGAGTGCAAAACTTAGAAAAGGAACTTTATTAATAGATTTTTTTTTCTTAGAAGTCTGCTTGGAAATGATTGAAACTATGTTTCAGCATGTAGGATATTTTGTAAATTAAGTCATACATATAGAGAATACATTATAAAATGTGTATTATTCTCCAGTTCTAATGGTAAAATCAGACCATTTGAAAGCATCCATTCGAAATTGCCTATTTTGCCATGTAATCAGTAAAATGAAGCGCTACAATTCAGGCTTCATTAAACCAGGAAGAGAAGACGTTTCCCATCGTCATTATTAGTTTCAAGTGGTACTTTAAGGTCATAATCAACATCCATTCTGCTAGGGAGCGTATACGTGGTACAATACATTCCCTGCCCTAAAAAGCTATCAGATGAAACAATTTGTAACCCCACAGAGATAAAACCAGCTATTTCAGGGGTTGGCTGGGAGCGGAGCAAACAGCAGCAGCCGATTCTTGAGCAGCGCGGAGCCACTGTCCTGCGTTCCCTTGTTCTACACCACGGCGTGTAGAAAACCATTGACACGCACAGACAAGCCAGCGTGAACAGCCAGGTGCAATGAAACGACAGAAGCCAGGCTCCAAGTGTAATTTGTGCCCCCCAAACCGCAGAAATCCCCTTTTATCACCTTCCACAGCACCCTGGCTCCCTCCCTGCCCTGAGGGGACGTTTGACTCTTCCTGCTCCACCTCGCTGCTCTGCTGACCGAGCAGCTCCTGGCCCTTCGTGTCAGAGAAACACTCCTCCGTGCCGTTGATTAAAATCCCTGACGGCTGAATTCCAACAGCAAGATGGACAGCTGTGGAAGAAAACCCCGAGGCCGAAGGGAACGGGGGGTGGGTGGGGCTGGGTGACCAGGGCCTTGTACAGGGCCGCAACGGGCCTCTTCGAGTAGCCTCTGGGCCGCGGGCCCACACAGCGGCGCGGCCCACACGCAGCCAAACCCGGCCGCCACCGCAGCCCCAACGGCCCGGCCCGGCCCGGCCCGGCCCGCCGCACTCCGGCCCCGCCCGCCGCCGTTGCTACGATACGGCGCGGCGGCCTCTGCGTCGCCGCGGCCTCCGGCCGCCACGGCCACGGCCCCGGCCCCCGCCCCGCCCCCGACCCCGACCCCCGCCGCCCCCAGCCCGCCGGCAGCATGGCTGAGGTAAGCCCCCCCCGCCTCCGTTCCCCGCCTGTTTTTCGGACAGGACGAATGCCGTGCCTCAGAATAAGCCCAGCCACATCATGGATGTGTCATCTGTATCTGTACACCGTCTTTGTGTGTCGAGTTACTCCTGCGAGCAGAGCTCAGTTAGATCCTGTGTTGAAAGCAGGAGCAATTGGGCTGCTTGTACGTAGGCAGTAAGAACACTTAACATTTAGGAACACCTGTTACTTTTAAGATCATGGGTGTGATCCCCCCCGTAGGTATGCCATTACTGCTCTTCTTTTAACTCTACTTATGATCACAAACGTAAATGAGATCAAAACTGAGGGTTTGATGCTGGAGAGGAGGATGAAATAAGAAGAACCCCAAATTCGTTGCTGTGGGCACCAGAGCGCGTTTGAAGGGGCTACGCACCAAACTTGGGCCATGCCACGCAGACCACCCTTCCATGCCAACAGGAGTGTGAGTTTTAATATTCAGGTTGCTTTTGCTGTTTTCCCATTGAAGTTTCTGACACAGACACCCCCCCCCCCCCAAATCAGAGCCTTGGCAAGGAGGGGGGATTTGGAGCCGGTGCCTCTGCCTCGGTGCATCGCGCAGCCTGACCTTTCTTTCAAGTCATAAAGGTCTGTTTTTACCCTTTTAATGTCAGGTTTTCCAGGTTGCATGAATTTAGATCCTCCCCTCTCCAAAAACAATGAACCGTGTCATTTTGCTCTCAGAATTTATTTTTTTTTTTAGAATTTTGAAAATTCTCGCCTTTAAACTGTTTATGTTCAAATCGTGAGTACTAATCAGACTTTAGAGTGTAGAGAACTGGGAAGAATTGAGCCTAAAATACTGGGCTTCCTGAATAGTTGATGTATTATTTAAACACTATTGCAATGATGGTATTTTATAGACCTATCTTTAAAGTAGTTCTGGCTCAGTAGTACTCAGTTACAGAAACTCTGACTGTTAAAGCTCAAATTATTTCAGTAAAATCGGGGGAGACCTGTTTGAAAAATAGCCTGCAATGTCCATATCATATGCTAGCAAGAGAACTGTTATTTCAGAAAATTTTGTCATGATTTCTTAATAGCTGTTACACACTCAGTATATTGCTTTTTTATATTCTGGGGTCATAAGTGAGATGTTGAATTCCTCCTGTTTGTTGATTATCTATCTAATTTCATTCAGGAAAAGTCTGGCAAACCATATCTAGAAGAAAGTGCATTTGAAGCATTGGAAAAAGACTTCCAAGAAGTCATCAATCTACTTAAGGGAGATAAAACTCTGGAAAAATTCCGAAGAGAATATGAGAAGCTCCATGCTGTTATGAAGAAATCTCATGAAAATGAAAAGCGCCTCATGGAGAAATGCAGGGAGCTGAATGCTGAGCTTGTGGTGAATTCATCTAAAGTAGCTGCTCTCACAAAGCTCTCTAAAGATGATCGGGGAACTATAGCATCAATGAAGACGGTAAAGTTTGGAATTGCATTAAATATGATCTGAAATTGCTAATGAAAAACATGGTAATAAGAAAAGCATCTACAAGAATACTTTATTTTATGTAGAGAACTAGCCAGAGCTGGCATCTCCAGTTCTTTGACCTCTGCTTTGCTACCGATCGCTTTGTTTCCTCAGCCTGATATTTTTATAGGTCCCAGTCAAATTCTGTGTTTATTTGCACTAAACCAACTCCATCAGCTTTCAAAGACTCACTAATAGTTTTAGTTTAATATTTCCTTCTGTAAAATAGCACATTTTCAACTTAATATACAGTTTTTGATTCATTAATATTTTTGAAGGACTGCTTGGATGTTAACTATTGCCAGAACATAAAAAAAATCTGCTTACTTGCTGAAATATGGATTGTAGACCAGGGCAGTGTCATCAACTCATATAAATAAATGTTTCATGGTGTTTTTGAAAAGGAATCCTATATAGCATTTCAGTGTGATTTTGCCAATTTACTCTGATGTGTTCTTTGTTATTATTGATTTGCACTCTGTCAAATCAAAGTGCTTGACTTGCCCCCCCCCAAATTGAAGTTTTTAGCTTTGCAGTGAGGTTTGACTACCAGAAACCTAAAGCTGCCAAATGATCAGAAGACTATATTTTGAACTTTTTTCCTTCTGATGGTTTAAAAACTTAGGCTGTGGTACCTAGACAGGCTTTAATTTAGCATTTAGTTGAGAAACCTCCATGCCTTACAATAAAGTGTTTTGTTCCAATAAAGTAAATTCAGTATAACAGTCCAGAGCGATCTATGAACATTACAGAAATAGAAGTTCTTTGAAATGAAGTTTCTTGTCCTTAGAATTATGAAGAAAATACACTCAGAATAAATATAAATAGCAATGCTGTCATCCTATGGCTGCAGCTTGCAAGTCCATGGTACTGCTCAAAGTATCCTCAAGGAGGAGGAAAACTGTGTATAAGATCTTCTTGATTTTCACTGCTGCTAATCAAAACCTGGTAGGTGGGTGTCAGGAACTGTGATGATTCTTATAATTTTCTTTCTGCTATTACATGGCAATACTCTGAGTGTGTACAGTAGCAGAGGCAATCCTTAAAGATGTTCCCAAGCTGAGAAGACATTGTCTTAGTAATGTCATAAAACTGAGGAGCAGAAGAGTAGGAAAAATAAGACCCTTTCCAATTTCAGCAGCTAATTTGAAGCTCAGGCAAGGTATGGCTTAACAATACCACCTACTATTGAACCAGCTAAGAGATTTTGTAGTGAAAAAGCTGCTTGACAATATGATCCTATTAGAAATGATGTGCAATGCACAACATGTGACATTTCATTTCTAGTGGTGTGCTGTGGGCCAAGTAAACAGCACTGATACTTTTTCAGTTTGGTTATGAGAATTAGTCTTTCCTTTAAATGTTCAGGAATGATTTGAATATTGTTTAAAATGTTCATGTCATGTTTTGGGGTTTTGTTTGGTATACCCTTCATATTTCATGTTACTCTCCTTTCTGAAGGGAAGTTCAATTATGGTTGTAGCATTTCACTACAATTTTACTAACATTCAAAAACTGTGTTTCAGAAGTGCCCAAGGCAAGTGTTGAGGAAAGTTCAAGTGCTAAAATAGCAAAGAATGTATTCTTCAGCACTAAATTAAACAAACAATCTGCTCCACTCTTTCATTATTTATAAAAGATAAGAGGATCCTAGTGGGACTGTTCTTGAAAAATGGTATAGTTGCTTCAAATTAAGGCCCTAAATCTTAGTGACTTGATGGGTCATCAGGGTAACAGGTGTACAGCCTTCCTCTTCTAGGTCATTGTTTCACATACAAATAAAAGTTGCAAGAGCAAAATTTTTCTCCATGTGAAGCCTGGTTGTGATCAGTAGGATTTGTTTAGGGGCAGGGGTTAACTACACAGATGAGTGGCTGGTAGGACCCAGGTCAGTAATAATCAATAGCTGTTAAACGTCTGATGGTTGTTCAGTGCTCTGTGTTGTAGTTTTAATAAACTGGATGTAATAGTCTGCTGTTTACAGTCATATCAAAGGAGCAAAGGGCCAAGCTGATCATGAAGGCAACACAATTCTCTTTTTCATTGACAGGGATACTGATCCACAAGGCTGCACTGGAAGAATGCTAGAAGGGGAATTTATAGGAGCTTGTACTGCCCTACTTGGAATTACCGAGTTTTCAATTTCTGGGGGTATCAATCCAATACACTAAGAAAGCATTTCAGTAATTCTCAGTTTCCAAGCAGTGAAACTGATGTGATCTTTTGGGGTATTTAATGAAAATAAAGTAAGGCAGTCACACTTTATGAATTCTGCTTCACAATTTCCCGAGTTCCAGTACTTCTCCAAAAATTTTTGAATTATTCTAAGTGCAAACATCCAGTGTACTTCTATCTTTAATTATACAACAGACTGCAATGCATGCTACCTATCTAACCATGTACTGCAATTACCTAGTGATACTGATGCACTGCATTCTTTCAGTTCCCCTCTCCACTGAGTAATAATGTGAATATTTTTTCAGTTAAGGCTTCCACCATCAAACATTTCCTCCTCTTTACTTTTGAAGTTAAAGGAAGCAATCTGTTGATCCACGATTCAAAGTAAAAGACACAACCAAGAAACAACTACAATGAAGCCCAGTTTTGCTGATGCTGAAGTCTGTGGCAAATTCTTGTTTAGATTTTGCTTATTAATGGGGCCATCATCTGCCCCTGCTACCTTTATTGATAAAAATGGGTTTTATCCATACAGATTCAATACAATTGTTTTTACACATCAAAAGCAGGATAAAGTTAAAAACCCACAGCTTAGGGTGACCTGAAATCACTTCTTATCTGAATGGCCTCATTGACTACAGGGGATTATTTTGTGAATACTCAAAAGAACAAAATACTCACTGAAGCCAGTAAGACCTCTCAGAGAGCATATTGATTTTATTCACCAGTTCTATCTGCCAAAACTCCAATCATAAAGATTTAATTCACCAATTTTAATCACAGTCTAATCAGCCAGCAGGAAGCTTTGATTTAAGTAATCAGCTTTAATCTTATTTTCCAGTTGCATTTTTTTAGAGAAAGGTTGGTTACCTCTTATTGGTTGGCAGATCTGAAACATGTTTATTTACAGCTATATTTTATGCTTTTCTGCCAGTCAAGATGATACACTATGTCTTCATGCCATTATTTCAGCCTACTGTGCATTTACTTAAATTTCATAATTGAACATTTTTATGTAAGATAATAATGAATGAAAAATTTATTATTTACTAGATGATACTTAATACTTTATGTGTGATCATTCCTGCATTTGAATGGAAATTAGAACTCAGAATGCATAAAATGTAAAAATTGACTTTAATATTTAAAACTATCTAAATATGCTTGATATGTAAGTGAAAAGCACATTTTTCAAACTAAATTTTGAACTAAGTAATTTATTAAGTAATGAAAATACTGTTTGTAGGTAGTGAATTTAATTGACTATAATCTCCTTTAGAATTTCTGAACAAGTAAAGCCTACTGTTTAACTCTTTATTAATAGGTTGGAAAAAAAAAAAAAAGAAGAGCAAACATTCCTGATCTTTAAATTCCAGATGGTTTCTCAAATTTGGATATGCTGAACTAGTTGAATAAATAAAATGAAAATGTATTCCCTCTCCAGTTTGAAGAGGCTACAGATGTTATATTTTGTGTTATCTTTTCAGCAAATTCTGGTAGCTTGCTACTTCTGCTAGTTCAATATCTTGAATTTTTAATTTAGGCAGTAAACAGCTAAGTACTACATTTATTTGGTTTAAAAGAGTTCAATAAATATATTAACAATATACCATAATATAGGTGTCATCATTTTGAGTTTAAAGTTAAATGGTTTTTATAGAACCAGAGATATTAATTTCAGCAAAGACCTGCTGTAAACAATTTGATATAAATTAAATTATTTTATATTCTTCATTGTGAAGGTGTTTTTAATTTTTTTTTTTCCCCTGCCTCATTTTCATATGATGCAAGTAGGAGTTGAAAGGGACGTTACGGCTTGATGTAATGATACTTCTGTCTGGCTCTGCTTAGGGAGACCCTAGAGCTAATGTAGAGCTGCACAGCCACACTTGGAGTCTAAATCTGTATGAGTCCATCAAGCCCAGAATTCCGCCATGAGCCAGCTGAGAAAAGAGCATGAGAGAGAGGACATCATGCTGTGATTTGCAGCTCAGGGACTTCTAGTGTCAGAAGTAGTGTCTTCATTATTTACTGAGTCTTTGGGAACTTTTCTTCCAGTCCAGTTGCTTTCTGAATTTATGCATTTTTTAGCACAGGATTCCAGAACTGGTAGGAGCTTGGTTTGAACCTGGCAAGGAATAAGTCTGCTGTATTATTTTTAAGGATCTGATTCAAGGAAGAGAGATGCAGAGGAAGTTAAAAAATCAAGTGAACCCTCCTCCCCTATCCTGTTTATGGATATCAAACCCCGAGCTTGAGAGGCACGCGAGTCTGTCATTCAAGTAATTCCATGTGCTGAAATTTGGCATGAGAATTGTGGCTTGTCTAAATATGTAGTTAAAATCAAAATACACTAGGTGCTCACAGATTAAAATGAACAAAGAGGGAGATAAGCGCAGAGTAACATCTTTTTCTCATCCAAATCAAATTGGATGTTCATTGTCATAACAGCTAATAAGATTTTTACAGACATAAGTGAGCTATTTAAGTAGATGGTACCTTTGTGGGCACTGAATTTTCAGTAAATTTTTAGATATTAGTGGGACTCAGATGACCAAAACCTCATAGAGTGAGATTTGATAATGTTAGGATCGATGTGTCTTAGAGCTTTTGTGGTATAAATTGAAATAGCCTGAATGGCTCAAAATGTTTGCTATACCCTTGTCCAAAAGAAAAGACAACTGGTGAGGAAAACTGTTGTGAATCTAAGCATGAAAAGGCATGAAATTCTATTTTCTTAATTAACCAAAATGCAAGACAATGAAATTTTAATTTGTTGTTCATTTTAAACCCAATTTAATTTATGTAATTGTTTTCCATTTTGTTCCTAGGAGATTGAAAAGGCCTGGAAAATGGTGGATACAGCCTATGAAAAGGAACAGAAAGCGAAGGAAACAATAAATTCACTGCAAGAGGAAACTGCACGCCTAACTAATTTACTGGAGCAAGGATCTGGACCATCCCTGGGACAGGAGTACAAGTAAGGTTTCCCCAGGGAGGGGAAAAGCCTGATCTCATTTTTTATCATTCTATACCTTGTTTAGCCGTTTAGACAGTACAAAGACACTGGAAAACAGAAGGAGAGGTCTTTTCTACCTTTTGCTTTTCTCATGAGTGCACATTTATTAGTCTATGTGTTTATGCAGTGAGCAAGTACAGAATCAGGCTCTGAGTGAGTTCATTCAGCATTGGCTTAAGCTGAGAGATCAAATAAAAATCGGTATTACGCACTTCCTCAGTATCTGTCGTATTGTTTTATCTGACTAGCATTTCAACATACTCTGTCTTTGAGAATAGGATCCTGTCAATATTTTTACATGTGATGGCAGCAAGGTCAAGTGAGTAAGTCAAGGAAGCAGGAGACATGATTTCGCTTCTGTTCCCAGCTTTGTTATAAGGCATTATCACTGTCTGTATTCTTGTTTGCATTTTATATTTATGCATTTTCAAGACTATGGGGTTTTTTTTCTGAATACTTATGCATAGAGGGACCTAGTCTCAGGTGGACCCTCTAGCTGCTACACTGTGCAAATAATAATGATCCTCAAAAGCCCTCCAAAAGCTAGTGTTTGTAGTATCAGGTCCTCAGACAGTGCTTATGCTGTAAGATTAAGTATAAACTCAAAGATAAGATTAAGTATATTGTCCCTATGACCTGTGCACTTTCTATCAAGACTGCTGATGGTTGACCCAGCTGGTTCTGGCTTGAAAATTTCACACAGTGTAAGGTATTTATTTATCTTATCCCCATGCACTGTGTATCCAGGCTGCATAAACAAGACTTGTGTCTGTGAGCAAGGCCTTTAGTGTGCTCAAATATTTCCCCTTCAAGGAATGTGCCAGCACATAAACCACCTGGATGCATGAGAAATCCACTCCTTCACCTTCTGTCCCTGAAATGGTCTGGACTTGTGTAACAGGTTTCCTTGGATCTAAAAGCTTGGTCATTAAGCCTTCCCTAGTATAACTCTCCCTAAAGGCAGCTCTCCGTGGCTGCTTTTTCCATTTTCCTGCAAGAGCCAGGAGCTGTTACCTTGCCAAGACCTCACTCCTGCTGTTTCCAGCTGCTGCCCAGGCTGCTGAGACCTGCTTACTTAAAATTTCTCCTTAAAGTTCCTTCTGTATTGCCCTCCAGTTCCATGCTTACTCTATCCAGTGACAAGGCCATGGGACTAGACAAGTCCTTATAGTCTTTTAAAACTGTAAGGCTGTTTTTTAAGGTTGAGCTTGAACCCACACTGCTTGGACTTTTCTTTCAGATTGTAAATGTGTCCAAACAGGGAGTCTGTTTTATTCTTCTATTAGGTGACTGTAAGGCATAACCTAGCTAGGTGCCCAGTCAGGTAAGCTGCAGAGAGACTGGTTACAACAATGTAACATTTTTGGTCCCTGAGTAATTTTGGAATGGGTGGAGAGGAAGGAATTTTGTTCCCTGTTACCTTTTTGGGAAACTGAAGGTTTATTCAGACCCATGAGGGTGTGATAAAACAAGAAAGAGTGATTTATTGGACTAGGTTAGCTTTTAAAGCTGCCTATGTTGACAGTGACTAGAATCACAGTAGGTAGAGCATATAATTCAATTGACCAGCAGAGCCTTATTCCAAGAGGAGTTTAAAATGAAACAAATTACTTTCAAACTCCTGTTTCTCACAAAAGATCTTGCTCTGGCGTAGAAGGAAGTACAGAAATGGCCTGTGACACTGCTTGACTATTATTTCCTTGCTTCCAGTATCCGGGATTTGCTAAAACTTAAAGAAGACATAACAAAGGAGCGAGACCAACTATTGTCAGAGGTCGTGAAGTTACGTCAAAGTCTAACTCAAGCCACAGAGCAGCAGCAGGATACAGAGAGGGCAAAAAATGAGGCAGATCAAACCATTTTGCAGGTCTGTACAGATCACCAGGTGGTGATTTGAGGCTTTGTCCTGAACCATTCTCCACTCTTGCAAATGATCTCCATTGACTAGTATGCTACTACCTGTTCTTTCACATCTCAAACATTTTCAGGAGTGCTCAGAAAGGAGTCTGTTGTGAATGATTTTTATATTTTTCTCTACTTCTAGGCTATGTCCTTTGCAAAGTGTATTGTCATGTACTAGCTGCTTGCATAGCTTCCCAATACCCTGAATGAGGCCAAGGTTCCTTTGCCTGAGTCATAGTTATCTCTCATACTGGACGTGTGGGTTTTTTTCTGCATTGTAAATCCTTATGCCTCCAAAGAACCACTTAAAATATAGACCTGGAATGGAGGTCCTAGGTCTCTTGCTGTTGGCTGTGGTTGTCATATGATGCCATACCATCATTTTTAAGAATGTACCAAATTCTGACATAAAAGAGAATTAGGCTATTTTCTCCCCTACTTATGGGAAGCTTTTCCAGAACCTAACTTTTCTAATGGTTAGAGACCTCCTACTTTCTTCTTCACATGGATTCCTGCCTGCTGTTTTTGAGCTTAAATAATTTTTCACCTCACCAATGTCTGTAGAGAGCAGTCATATTCCATCTCAGCTTTACTTTTTTGTCTCCTCTTTAAGTTAGGTTCTGTTTTTCTGACCATCTTGAGTAGACAGCTCTTCTTTACTGATCAATATGTATAGCTTCCTTTAAATGTGTATAGCAGCTAGAGATACAGAAGACTGAGCATCAATAGGATACCCACTGAATGGAGAGAAAGTAGAAAATAATGGAAGATGGAATACAGAACTCTGATACATCAAAATATAAAAACATAATAATGAGGCATAAGAGAATTTAAAGCAGAATGTAGATAGGGGCTGGAGCAAGACAACAGGAGAAAGGAAAAGCAGAAAAGAACACTTAAAGAACAGAGAAGAGATAGAAGCAGCATTTTGCTTACAGTTTTGTATTAATCACAAATAGGAAAATAATGACCAGCCTAAGTTTCATGCACAGAACACATTTCTGTTTCTAAAGCAGATGGATGGGAATGTATTATAAGAGAATATAAATCTTTGCTTTTCTGACAGCATTGTGGGCATGGGAGAAAAGAGAGAGGATTGAAACTCCCGTCAAAACTTAGTGAATCTTGCCAGCCTTAATCTTCTGATACTCACTTCATCAGCCCTTAAATTTATGGGATTGTTACAGCGTTTGTAACCACCTCCCATTCTCCCAGTATGAAATTATTCTCCACTTCAGACTGCTTAAATGACAATGTCTTTTTGAAGATCCTCTTGAAGACCCTGTCAGTTCTGGCAACTTTTCATCTGTGGGCTCAGAGGGAGAGGAATCTTTCAGCAAAGAACATCTTTCAATTGCCAGTCTCTGGCTGAACTGAGTATTTCCATGTGGATCAGCCCCCTGTGTCTCCTCTCTGCTGATTCTGCTCCATCACATTTTGGGGTGGGGAGAAAGCAGAAGTCACAAGACAGTCTATTAAACATGAGAGAAAGCTCCTCTTTCAAAGTTCCCACAGAGGAACTTTGAGAGCAGAAAGATTGAGAGCAGTTGTGAAAATGAACATTGGTCTGATATCTCTCTCTTTCCTTTAATATCAGTGTAATAAGTGTTTCTGCTGGTGAGATAGAAAAATCAAAATAAAAATCCTTCCAATACAACATCAAGCCCTAATTAGTTTTAATGCTGCATTCAGAAAGTACCACTTTACAGGTAACTTACAACTGAAAATACATTTGTGCCACTGCACCTCCAGAGCAATGCTTTTATGTCTGAACTGTATCAGACCTTTCTGCGTGGGTGAAATGACTGTTGCTTAACAAATTCTTGTCATCAGTAAATAGGTTCCCTCATGCAGGATTTTTTGTTCAACTGTTAGAGAACACATTTACTTCTGAGAAGATCTGGCATATTGCATGTAGTAGTGGGTACAGTAGTATAGAAGCTGTTTTTAAAATCAAGTATAGTGGAAGGAGAGGTGAGAGGCCTTGTTTTCCTGAATAAAAGGCAGCAGAACTTAAAACCTTTGTCTTTATTATTATAGCTTCAGCAAGAAATCCAGCTGCATCAGAATGAGGCATCACGAGAGGCTCGAAAGAAGGAAAAAATGGAGAAGGAGCTGAAAAATCTTCTAGCTGAAATGGGTAACAAGCAAGCTGAGATCAAGAATTTACAGCAATATATTCAGAGGAACAAAGAAGAACAACTGAAAATGGAACAGCATCTAAAAGAGCAGAAGGTAGGGTACATGGCCCACTGTATTCATCAGGTCTAAGGTTAGGGTCGGATGTCAAAATAAGAAGAAAATGGGTTTTCCTGAAGGGAGAGGGAGGGTGATTATTTTAAGTCAATAAATGTTAATAAATATTTATTTTTATATAAATATTACTTTACTAATAAGTAAATCTTTAAAGCTTGTTGGCAGATTTCAGAGAGATTTCTTCATAGAAATCGGTAGTGGATCACAATGATATTGTTAGAGATCATCTTGAAAAAATCACAGCAAATGAGACAAAGTCTGTGAAGAGCATGGATGATCTAATGACAGTAACAGGAGACTGCCGGGTGGGACTTCTGACGTATATTGCCAGTTTTGCCACTGATTGACTGTAGTGGCATTGGTAAAGTCATTTTACCTCCGACCCTTCTTTCTTCTCTGTCACAATAATTTTTTCTATCTCTCAAGCTTGTGGAAGAGTTTCTGTGAAGGAGCAGAGAACTGTCTTCATAAACCTTTTTGATTGATTTTCCCCATTCTGTTTCTAAAAACTTTATGTGGAAATGTCCTAACATAGTGTTCTGTGAGTGTTTGAATTTTCAGGTTTTCAGTCCATTTCCCCTGACTTTGAGAAACTCTCAGAGAAGCAATTTCAGTAAATGGCAGGGGAGATCTCATCACTGTAAAACAGTCCTACCTCAAGGGAAACTTCTCTGAGAGTTGTGTGTATCTTGTAAATTTATGACTTTTATGGCTTTTTCTTCCCTTCAGGTCCCTGAATTTGTGAAGGTAGAGGTCTGTGACAATTTTTTGTCAACATAGAGTCTTAGTAAAATACTTCACATAAAGAGATACAGAGAAGACTTGATTATTTCTTTGAATATCACTGATTTGATGCAGCTTTTGAGGGCAGCTCCATGATATGCCAGGACAATCACATTGTTTTTAAATAGGATATCTACAATTCCTGGTTCTGTTCCATTCTTTGTCCTCCTTTCTATAGTTCCTTTCAACCTTTCTAAGTGCAGATTTTAGGGGCGTTCAATTGTCCAAACTACCCTGGAAACCAATAGTTCACATAAAGTGCTGTGCCTAGGCTAATGAACCAGACTACTGCACTGGCTTTGTTGCCTGTGCTGGCTTGAAGGTGTCTGTGGAGACCCTGCATTGTCTTTTGCAAAAAATCTGTCCAAAACACCAGCTGTCTAACTGTGCAAAAGTCAGGGTAGACATCTGCAAGAGAAGGTGTCTCAGCTATTGCAATGTCATTGGGTTATTGTTTCTCAACTGAATTGTAGTTGGCTGTTATGCCGGCTCTTATTCCACTGAAATTTCTAATAAAATATCCTTGCTTGCATGACAGTGCTTTCAGCTACTATAGGCTTCATCCCACCCATGTCCAAGTCTCAATAAAGAATCACCTGAAACACAGTGTTATCCTGACATTTGCAACACAAGAAACAGTATTCCTTGTTTTCACGTTGTCTTTGCTTCTGCATGCATTCAGAAGAGGGAGATTCTGCTTCTCTTCCTTCAATGTTTGTTAAGGGCATAGTACATACTGACTTCATCAGTTTATCACACATTAATGCTTGAAGTGAAAAATACGGTGGTTGTGCTTTCCTCACTTATGGAGTAATATCTGTTAGGGGAAGTCCCATCAAGCAGAAGAAAAGACTGGCAGCTCCAGTATTGAGGTATATGTTCTCCATAGAAACCATGAAACTGCTGTTCCAGGCTTTTGACTGAAGACATATTAGAGAGGAAAATGGTTTGTGTCCTGGTCTCAGCAAACCATGTGCCCAGAGAGATGTTATCAGCATATTAATGTAGGATTTGCTTGCTAAGAAACAGAGCTCCCCTGCCCTATGCTGATTGAAGTAATTTGAATCTCATATTCATTTTCAGTAATTATAAGTAGCAAGTTGTGTTATGTGATGCTTGCCAAATGCCTAACAAGAAGTAAAATATTTATCTACCACCTGCAAGAGAGACCTGCTAAGCTCCCAGAAAAAAAATGACACTGTGTTATTCATTAGAAATTATAATTTCCACTAGTCAATATGAACATGTATCATATTTCACATTAGTAATTTCATCAGCAATGAAGAGTGTTTTTTAACCAGACAACAATCTGTAGCAGCTTTTATCTCCTGGGGAGATGGAAGGCTCTGTCTTCATGTATATGTAGAAATCGTAATGAGATTAAAAAGAATTAATAGGATTGTTCTTTAATCTAACAGATCTTGAATGAAAGAGCTGGTAAGGAACTTGAGCAATGTCAGATGAGAAATAATAAGCTCATGCAAGAGAGCGAGCAGCACAGTGTGATGTTTGAAGAGGTGATGCAGGACATCCAGCAGAAGACAGCGGAACTGAAAGTAAGTACCAGAAGATGCATGCATCTTATCAGCCATATCACTCTGACGGCAGTCTTACCACTTGGGACAGGTATGACCTCAGTTCTTGAACTGATAGTTCCCTATGGGCAGTTTTGGAGGAAATCTGAGGAGTTTTTAGGAATAGATCTGGCTGTCACTGGATGTCATTCTTTCTGTGGCAGTACCATGGTGCAGTCTCTAACCCTGTCACCTGACAGTGTAGCACCTGTCCTGCTGGAGGAGCTGTGTTTCATAAAACACATAAAGCAAAATGCTCAACACGTGTTGATGAAGGATGCATGGTACTTTTGACAAGCATAAGGTCTTTTTTCGATTGTGAGGTCTTCAGATAAGAGCAACAACTTACTTTCTTACAGTGATTAACATAAACTGAATGTTGCCAAAAGCCATTGAAAAATGTTAATAAATTATAACGATAGTGTCCTGGATAGCTTCCACTGAAAGGAGTTGCTTCCAACACTAAAATTTCCCCCTCACAGCGTCAGCTGGGGAAGTTAATTATAAGTAACCAAGATGGTGTTTACTTTTTGACTTAAAGGGTTTTCTTGCCTGACTTTACATTGTTTAACAGTTGTTTTGTACCACTCAGAAGCTGGTGAGTTTCAGTTGGGGAAGGAGTAAATGATTTCTGCATATGCTTTTTAGGGTACTTTGAGAGCATTTGTGATAAAGGGTAATTTATAAGTGTTAGATGTTATTACTCTGTCTACCATATCTTGCATTTGTATCATCATTGGGGATAAGACACTAAACATTAGAAAATTCAGGTAGAAAATCATTATCTTCTCAAAGTTTAGTCAAGTATAACCAACTCACCTAAATAAAAATGTTGTTTGCCAATAGAGAGCATTTTTTAAAAAAAAAAAAAAAGGGAACTGTTAGTCAGAATGATTAAAACTAACTACTCACAGATTAAAAGCTCAGTTCACAACTAATATAGCACAGATAATTCTGATTTGGATCCTTAATGCACTGTATGGTAGGAGCTAATTTTCTGGTATATTTTGTTAGGCAAACTGGAGGATCTTTTTCTTACCTATTTGAAAAAAAAATTACTGTCTTTTCCAGGTTATCTGGTTTTATCATTACTTCTAGCAACACCATCATTTTTAGAAACTTTACAATGTGTTCAAATGTGACTTACATTTGGGGCTCTAGAGTGTTGAAAGGAGGATTTTGATTCTATGATCTTATCCTAACTTCAAGAAAAGTTGATGGAACTTGTAGAGTCATGCACACGGACTTCTGGGAACAAAAAAGTAGAAGATACTGCCCGCTTAGTAATTAAGCCTATTGCTAAAGTTTCTAAGCTCCCCAGTCATGATTTGAGATGGCCTTCTTGTGGGCCCTGTGCTTGCAGTTTCATCCTGCAGTGTTCTGAGTGCCTCCACTACGACATTGGGCAACCCAAACTGTGAAAGTACTCATAAATCTCCTGAAGGTTGTCAGTAAGAATTGAGGAGATTCACATCCTCCCAGAGGATACTCACATAGCAGGATTCACCATCTCACAGAATCTGTATCTGAGCTGTAAGTGGAACACTGTAGTCTGTGATGGCCGTAAAACCTAACTGTGGTACTGAATTATATGAGGAAGTTATATTTACTTCTTAAAAAGAAATAGACTAATTTCTGTTGTGATTATTGGTTGTGTTTCCTAGTAACCAGTTATGCAGTGTTTTGATTGATTATTTTCTCCTCTGCTTGTATAACAAATGAGATGAACTCTACATTTTGCTTTTTCTTTAAAGCCATAGGTTATAAAAGAGATGGGGATAATAGATACCTGCTATTAGGGACATGCAATCAGACACAGTACAGATATCTTTCTCATCACAGTCACTGTTCCTAATACTTCAAAGGAAATTAGAGCTGAACGTGTTTAATCTGCAGGACTAATTGGGTAGTGCTGTGTGAGGTTTGCAGCTGAGGATTCTTTATTGATTGTCTTCAGCCCTAAAGCATAAGATTTGATTATCATTTTCCTTTCCCTATCTGGCTTTGTTTAAATTATTTTTAATATTGTTCAGTTAACTAATTATCATCTCTCAGGTGACCCACAGCATTTAGACATTTGCTTCCTGAATTTCATGGAACAAACATATACCAAGTACAGAGGCATTTTCTTTCTGTGAATACTTCTCTCCCCTTTCCTTCTTGCTGTTCTGTAGGCCAGGGATGATGAAGTGGCTCAGATGCGCCTTGAAATATCAAAGCTGAACAAAGTAAGAGATGTTCTCCAGAATAAGCTGCGTGTTGCAGAGGAACAAAAAGTTGATGCAGGACATGAGAGAAACACCCTAAAAAATCAAATATCTGGACTGGAGAGAGGTTAGTGCCTAACTGATGGGTGGATCTGTCTTCTGATTTGTGATTTATTCATTCAGGGTACATCCTCCTGTTAGGATCATTCTCCTTTAATGTCTAGTATGAGACTGTATAAATGACAGTTGGAATCTACAGGAGCATTTTAAAAACCTTGCAGGCTTACAGAATTTTCATAATGTAGCATATGTGGGGTGAAAATACAACAGACATAACTGAACTTTGGGGTGTGCCAGTTTGTACCATGTCACATAGAGAGCTGTCTACAATGCACCTTCGTTGCTCCTGCACTGACCTGTGAGAGACAATCAATCTTGGAGCTTACTGAAATCAGACATGGTTAGGGGACACTTTTTTCCTGATTTGATTCTGCTGAATAGTTACAGCCTGGAAATGTATATGTGCAAGTTAACTGATAAACTTAGTTTTGGTATGTTTAGAACTTCAGTTGGTCATCGTGGATACTAGAGCTGTCCAAGCATTGACTTTGACTTGTTAGCAGATCTGGAAAACTTTAAGAAGGAACTTTCAACATTTTTGACAGATGGAAATTTTGGAAGAAAATGCCTTGGGTCTAATAAAATATTTTAACTTTAAAAAAAACCCTTTTGGGGTATTTTTGAGCATTTAAAACCATTTTCTTTTTTTTAACTTTAAAATGCAAGTAAATTTCAAAATCAAATATGCTTTGAAATAAAATTAGACACATTTTCAAAGTGATTTTCAGAAAAAAACCCAGTTTTATGATTTATTTATTTTTTTCTAAAATAATATTATGAAGCTGGTAAAATATTTGAGTTGATGAGACTTTATTTTTTGGGGCAGAAAAAAACTTCATCTCGTTCAAGTTGATATATACTGGCATAAATGCCTCTCCCTGCTCTTGCTTGTTTCTAGCTTGCGTCCTGAAGAGACTGCATGTATGAGATAAGAATCATTCCATATAACTGTATTTATGGGAAGTTGTGTCTGTTTTTCATACATCTCTGTGAGGGTGGAAGAGCTTTCCCACAAGTGTTTTGCTAGTAATGCTTAAGGTCGTGCTCTGTACTAGAAAGGAGAAAGGAACTTAGGAAATTAAAATCTGTACTGGAAGGCCTGAGAATGCAGTGCTAAGATTTGTCAAATATTGCAAAAAGACATGTCATTAGTAGCCAATGTACTGCATTTCCTGAGCTGCTGTGTTAGTGTAACAGGTTTTAATTAATCTTAAAATATAGTGAAAACATGTCTCCAATTTTTAATATCTTTTTAACAGTATATGTCCAGTGTTAATCTTGACCCATAGCAAGTAGTTTACCTCCACTGAAGCCAGCAGAATCTCACTGCTTCAAAGGAGAACTGGACTTCGCATAGAGGGATTAGAATAATTCTGAAAGTCACTGTTTTTGAAAGTGCCTCAATTTTTGGATGCTTACACTGAAGCTTCTTAAAAGGCTCTGATTTTCAGTGTCTTCAATTAGTTTGATTTCTAAAAATACAACTTCTTTGTGGTATCTTGGTTTGAACACCCAAGTATAATAAGTCCTCCTACCCTTAATTACTGTGCCTGAGTTCTTCTAAGCTCTTCTAAGTACCCAAATAAGTTATTAACATCATTAGCTGATACCTGTGGTTGCAAAACCTGGTCATAGCTAATTGAACTGTTCATATAATGTTAAGGCTTTTTAAAAAATCCGCTAAGTTGTTTCTGCATTTTTAACAGCCATACAGTTTGAACCCAGGATTTATTCTCTTTCCTCTTTTTCTCTAGAGTTGGAGGCTGCCAAAAAGCAGGCGGAGATTGACAAGAAAGCTATAGATGAGCTTGTGAGGGAAAGGGACATGCTAAGCAAGGTGAGCTTGCGCTGGGAATACTGATAAACAAATCTCACAGCTTGAGAATTAAATGTCTGTAGTTTAAACACTCACAGCAGCACAGAAATGTTGTAGAATAAATAACATTAAATAAAGCATTCAGATTTCCTTAAGCAGATGCTCACACTGCTTCCTTTCTGTGCATTGAAATAGCATTAGTATCCATAAACACACAAAGGATTTCTAAATTTTAACATATAAACCGTTAGGGAGTTAAAAAATGCTACGTGTGTTCACCTTTATTGCAGACCTGTTTTTTGATATCCAAAGAATTCATTACATCTGTGCTTTTACACTCTGTAGCATATGAAGTTTTATATTAATCTAGGCAAACTAAGTCTTTGCTAGTAAAAGAACAAACCAAAATGATGCACCATGTAGTAGCTTGGCAGGCTGTGTTAATGTTAATCCTTGCTTTTAGGTCCATTTCTCATACTGATCATTTTTCATCAGCCCAAGGTTCTTGTACTGCAGGATAGCATCTCATGTTTATGGGCATTCCTGAAGTGTAATCTAGTAAATTCAATGCTAAAAGATGATTTCTGAGGTGCTTTACTTGGTATAGATTCACTGTCCTGTGTCTTGACTCTAGGAGAGGCTCAGATCTGGCAGGCAACAAATACCTGCTTTGTATAGGGAAAGAAATTTCAAAGTGGGACCAGAAGGCTGATTTTTTTTTTAAAGATGGTATCTTGGTGTTTTCTGTTTAACCCTTATGCATAATTTTAAACCAAGCTTGGTTAATTTCCAGTTTGAACTTGCTATTTAGGACATGAGAAGGAAGGGTGTTTGGCTTTATTATTTATTTTACTGGCTATTGGCATGTTTTAGAATCTAAATGCCCTAAAGCTGGTAAGGTTTTTCCAGTCATTAGTTATATCCACTTGTTAACAATCCTAGCAATTTTTTTGTAAGGCAGACACTAGTGTTTTAACTTCAAATCAGAAAAAGCACTATTTTGCAGCTCTGTTAGAGATTTAAAAAAAAAAAAATCAGATTTGAGACTCAAGTATTTCAACTGAACAAATTAGATAAGGGGTAGTAACATTGGGAAGTCCATAATCCACTTAGACAATGGCATGTTTTTGTCATAGTGGTGGCAGTGTTGCCTTTTCAGCTCAAGAGTCATTATTTTGTCTTCCCTGTAGAACTTGGTCAAGGCTACCAGTGCTACTCAGAAGCAGATAAATTTGGTGAAGCTCCACGAACAGTCAAAGAAGAACTTGGAAGAAGAAATCCAAAATTATAAGAATGAAGCTCAGAAACAAAGGAAGATTATTTACCAGTTGGAGAAGGAGAGAGATTGTTTCATCAATGAAACCAGTGAGCTCAAACAGAAGGTGGGAACAGCTTTTTGTGCAAGTGGTTCCTTCCTGTCTTACTCTCAAAACTGTAAAGATGCAAAATATTAATTTCCTAATGTGCCAGTGGGAGGAAGCTTAGATCAGTGGTCTTCACACAGTTTACAAATGTTTCTTTTTGTGAGTTGTCAGTGCCTACTGCCTGCTACTGTTTCAGGTCTCTCTGGGGGAACCTCTTCAACGGGTGTGTATTCTGTGGGAGACTTGGAGTACAGCCATGTATTTCTCTTATTCAGCGATTATTTGGGAAATGAAACTAGGGCTGGAGTTCAAAACAAGGCCTCTGACTCCTGTACCTGAGTCCCACAACTGAAACTCGTATGCAGCTGGAAATTACTCTTTGGTTGTTCTGTCTTACCTGCAAAAGACCTTATCTTCCATACTACTGGTGTCCTCAAATTGAGGCCAGTGAGAACTGACAGTGCTCAACATCTTTGTAAGAGACTTAGCATTTTGAAGGATTACTCCCAGTATGTGAAAACCTCTGAACATGTTCAAGTTAGTTTGCAAAATTGAAGTTTTCCAGGAACAGCTGCAGAAAAACACTGCATAAAATTTCTTTTGCCTGCTGCCCATTATTATGTACAACTTTATTCCTGATGGTATACTCAGGAACACAGTTGTAACATGTTCCATTAATTGTTGAAGATCCCATTGAAGGGCCCTCCAAGAAGCTCATTGATTTACTGGGATTAGCTTTCAAGCTGTTTCAACTCACAAGTTATTTCCTGTCTTTTCACTTTAAAATTTTCCTTTCCAACTTCATGTGACCAGGGGCTTTTAAATAATTTTTTGAATGGTATATGCTCCCTTGTCTGGAATACCTTTTGTCATTTCTTTGGAATAACATTCTATAAACGTGAGAATTGTCTTTGTTGCAAAGTCGTATTTTACATCTTTCCCTCATAGTGCATTTCTAACAGTATAGATATGAGTTAAGAACATTTTAAACTAGAGCCAGGGAGTAATTCGTAACACTCAGAACTACAAGGTTCTTGCTTTCAATTCTGATTAGGGTTGCTAACAATATTTTGAGGGTGAAAATGACAAAGGTTTACTTGTTTACTTTTTCTTTTTTTCCCCTGCCACTTTGGGTGCAAATTTTCTGTCACTTCTTATAAGGCAGAGCCTCAGTAAATGGGTTATGACACTTGAGCCGTTTGTATAATGATGCCTGTGTTGTGATTGGAAATTTCTGAAGGACTTGCGTGCTTCTGTGGTTCACTAAAGGGGCAATTCCTGACTCAGCTTGCAGGTGAAGAGCAGCAGAAGCAGTTCTGAGCACAGGAGTATGTGAGACAATAGTCTTGTCCCTGCAGAGGTTCCCTACATGAAATTACACATTGTTTGGAAGGATCAGGAGTATTATATCCACTAGGTAATATTTAGGTTTACTGTTTGACTTTTGCAGACTTGAGAAACTGTGGCAAAACTACAGGAGCCATTTCATAGTTGGTGGGGAATGAGCTACTGATGGGCAGTAATCATATGGCCAGTCAATGTTCTTCTGTCACCTTTTAACATCAAGCCAGCTCTGAAGCAGCTCGCTGTACACCTTCTGAATTGTGTAAGAGCTGGTAAAGAGCCAAACCCACCTAAGTCCAAAGACTTCTTGGAACTTCTGCAAGGCAGGCAGAGCCATGCTGGCTCTGAAAGCTGTCTGGTTATTTACAGCAGGACAGAATCTACAGAGCTGCAGAATTCCTCTTTCAAAATCATCATTTACTAATGAGTGACTGATGAACATAAAGCAAAGTTATATCCACAGCAGTAAAAGATTTTAGTGGTAAGAATTCATGCTAGCCTTGCTCTTCTAATTATTGGCCTGGCTGACTGCTCATTTGTACCATTTTTAAGCCAGTGTCACTTGTTGAATAGTCTTACTTCTAGATTAGCCAACACAAATAAGAAAAAAAATCTGGCTCTTTGCTCTGTTGTATAGCCTGTATTACTGAGCTACAAATGTTATTAGAGTATTTCTTTTTTGAATTGAAATTCTTAGATTATGAAATCTTAGTTTCCCTGTGGAAGGTTAGGCTGCTGAGAGGAAGCAGTGAAGTATACCCTTCAGTCTCACCTGCAGTGTTCCCTGACTGCGCCTTATAAGAGGTTACAAAACCAGTCTGTAATATGTTGGGTTTTTTTTCAAAAAAAGCCATTTACAATGTTAAGTTTACAGTTTAACAACATATCCAGGAACATTAAAAAAACTATTTTCTTTTTTAAATTTGCATAATCTTTTGGAAAACCTAATGCTCAACGTTAGGCATATCATTAAGACCATGGCAGCACTTCTCTGAGTGGTTAAATAAAGGTAAGCAGATAAGGATGGCACCATTACTGAGATCTTGAGTAGGTTCATTGAACTAAACAGGTAACCAAGAGTAGATGATAGATAATTGTACAGATAAAAAAACCCTGTGAGGGTACAGAAGAAATCTATGAATATCTAATACTTTCTGCTTAGTTTTGGCACCTCCTTGCCAAATCTGAGAGGTATCGTGTGCTATCAACCAAATCAGAATTGAGAATGCTCAGCCTCCCACAGGGCTCTGCTGGAAAACATTCCATGTATCTTTTCTGTATTTATAAGGGAGAATTATCTGAGCTTAATCATTCCTGAAAAAGCAGAGTCAGCATCCAGCCTGTGAGCACAACTCAGAAAACTTAGTCCACAAGCTTATTGCACTTAGGTTGTATCAAAACCAAGTAAAAGACTTAGAAATGCAGTGACCTACTTTCAAATCTTGCTCCAGCCTATGATCACCTTAGTGATCATGCCTTATTGATTTCTTCTCCCTGCTATTACTATTGGCAGGTTGTTTTAACAGAAAAGGAAGAGGCAGGAGTAAGTTATAAACTGGGACTGTGTTTTTGTATTGCACTGTAAGCAGTTCCTGAGATCCTCTGCAGTCAGCTACAAATGTGCTGGAATTGTATTCCTGCTGCTGTAATAAAATTTTCTCTATTTAGCTATCCCCTATCTTCAAAGTTGGTTGGAAGTACCTGGTAGAATGATCAATTAATTAAGCTCCTGCCCCGTAGTTAGACCTCACAAGGCTTTGCTGCTAAGCAAGGGACAACATTGTCAACCGCAAACTTTGCAGTTATTGACTATTTGATGTAAACATATATATATATATATATATTTATTCTTCTGCTTTGACATATGAACATAAATCTTAGCTCAAACTGTTACCTTCAAAAACAGTTTCAGGAGAACTGGGTATAAAATGCAGCTGTAAATGGGACTTCTCTCCTGGATTTTGTCCATGTGATTCCTCAGCTTTTTCTTTAATGTTTGATCTTTTTCCCAGCTTTAAGGGTGGCATTGTTTTCTCCCCTGGGCAATGAACCTGAAAAATAATGTTCATGTGTGTATTCCTTAGTTTTCTTTTTATTTCTTTTAATCTTCTTTCTTTGTAATGCTGGATTCTGTTAGAATTCTGCTTGTTTGCGCTCCTCAGTTTTCAACTTTGTATGGCAGGAGGAAGGTTCTTATGTCTTAAAAAAATAATTAGGAAGCCCATCATAATGATTAGCAACTATTTGTATTTTTGTTCCTTTAATGTAATAATTCTTATGTATTGTTATGGTGGTAACTGTTTAATAAAGGTGTATATAAAATTTTGTATTTTTTTATTGATACTGCATGTGATTATCTTCTTTCTACAGTCTACAATACTCCATTCTCTTTAGGTAATCTTCACATCATTATTTCTAATCCTTCTTAGAGGCAACTAATGGTGATTACCTGCTTATTTAGATCAAGTGTAAGTTATATTAACCGACTTTCTTCTTATTGTAATTATATATCAACAGTTTGTGATCATCAACAGTTTGTGATCGTGTGTTCATTAAAAAAAAGTTGGGTTGATAGAAGATAGGAGTATATGCAGGACTTCTTGGAAAAACATATGTGTTTTTATTCCTCTTATCATACAGCTGATATCCAAAACAACACACAAAGTCTAGCTTTGCTCTATAAATAACCTAAGGCTATTCTTGGTGAAAGCTGTTTTAGTCTTGAACAAAACCTAGGTATCAGATTAAAATAAAATGTTGTCCCACATAAGCAATCCAGAAAGGTTAAACTTGTACTTGGACTGAAGTGATTTTTAGCTGTAGCTAAAACTTCTTATCACTGGATTTGAACTTGTCATCGTAGATTAAAATCACAAACTCTGTCCCATCCTTATAATCTTGTGATGATGGTTTAATCATGTTCACTTCTTTCCGCTCCAGGTCCTCCAGCACCTGAAAGATATTGAAATAAGGGAAATGCAGATCTGTGACTATGAGAAGAAAATTGAAGAGTCTGTGATTAAATTAAAACAGCAACAAAACCGCTGTGAAGCTGTGAGAACAGAGAGGAACCTGTACAGTAAAAAACTGATTGAAGCTAAGGTAGAAGGATACATTTTTTCCTTGCGTTTCTCTCTCTGCTCTTGTTTTTTTTCCTGATGTAATTTTAATTTGTTAAAAGGAAAGCTCACTGGAAAAATGGCAGAAGTGATTTCTTCATTCCTCTGTGTTTTGGGGAAATGAATGTTTTGGGTCCCTAACACTTTATCTGGGCAGTTTGTATTTGGACTGGAAGTAGGAGTCCACAGTCATCGTGTGGCAATACCCCTGCTTCAAACCACACATAAAATCACGGTACACTGTAGCCACGGAATCATAAAACCCTATCAGAGAAGAAACTTTTTCCTTTCCATCCTGGTTCCACTCTGTTTTATCCCTTTAGGAGTTGTCTGCATGTATGGGAAATAGGGTATAAGGGGAAATAAGATTGCCTCTTTAGCCCTGAATGCGTATGCACATTACTGTGAATCATGATTTAGAAAGCAGAAGGAACATTTTCCCAGCTGAAGTGGAATTTTCTGACAGAACTTAACACTTCCACCTCGCTTGCTCCTTTCAGGGAGTGTCTTTTTCCTCAGATAATGATTCTCTCCATTCATCTCTCTTCCTTGGGGATCTCACTAACAATGCTAGAGGAAGTGAACAGATCACTTAATGATATGTTCTGTTATTCTGATGTAAAGATCTAAAATACTACACAAATCCTATTGCAATTGGAAGAGATTTGGGCCTTGGATAGCTGTGACTTACAGCCTTAGGTTATTTCAGAATAAGGATTTGTAACATAAACCTATATAGTAGATTACCAATTTATACACTGGTTTGCATAGGTAGGTGTTTTGCTTGAGAAACAGATGGGAATGAACTGCCCAAATTTCTATCCAACTGTGTGCTGGATTTGATTAGGAATTAACCATTTTGCTATTGATGTGGGATGCTTTACTTGACCTTTGTCTGCTTCTCATCAGCAGATGCGGTGTTGGGAGTCTTGCTGCTCCTAAACAATTTCTCAGGAGAAATAAAGTTGAAAAATTGCAACACTGATGACTTTTTTTTTTAATATGCAACATAAATTTGCTTACTTATAAAGAACTGGCATCTATGTGCTGAGTTACAAAATGAAGCAATGAACTCAACAGCCTTTTCAGGTTTTGAATGTTATATGGTGGTATACGCAATGCTGTTTATGGTTCCAGTCATTAGAGGCTGGTGTTTAGACTTTAACAGCTTACTTGGCTTACCATAAAACTTCTTTAGCAAGTTCTGTGTGAGAAGATAGCTGACCTTGAAAGATCTTTTGGCCAAGGCAATATTGTGTGTAGCAGTGAAAAAGTAGCCATTCATAGTTCAGTAACAGGTCAGCCAGCCATGAAAGAAAAAAAATAAAAAAGAGGGTTGTGTTAAAAAAATTATGGCAAATTCTTTTTCCTCTGGGAAGTAAAACAAATTTGCACAAGCCTATTTACATAAAGCTAGATGTAAGTATTTTTGGATTGCATAATGTGGAAAGATCCCCTGTGGCCCACCTTGCTAGTGGTCTACAGAGTAATATAATGTTCAGCTCAGTAAAATCTCTCGGAAAAGGCATGCTGGCAGGCTTTTAATATGAGATAAATATCTGATGCTTTCATCCTTGGGGTTTGTTTTGGTGTTAGGAGCTCATTTGTTTAAGCAAGTTGATTAGGAGACCTGTTTGCAAAAACTGTGTGTTCTTACTGTTCTTCATTAAATACAGAATCAGGAATGTATTTGGGTGTATGTCTGGGCACCATATTTTAAATCTCTCTCATCTTTTGCAACATTGAAGAGATTTATAGGCTATTTAGCAAAACCAGCTTTTAATATGACTTTTGCATTCATGGGACTGACTGAACATGCAAACAGGTGGGCATAATGGCATATTGCCACATTTATTTCTGGTTCGTTTAATTTGCCAAGTAAGTGTGGAATCCATGGATTTTGTTTTTGAGGGCTGTCAGACTACTAATCAGTACTTTCTCTGTACTATTTGTGAAGACTGTGATGACTCAAGATCTTGCTTAACTATGTTAAGCATTTCACACAAGAAAACATCACTCATTTGTCAAGTAAATTCACACCTATGGTGGACAGTGCTGAAAGAGCTCTAAGCTACCCTGGTTTTGTACTGAAACAGAATGTATTCACGTGAAAGGTTATGATGTCTTCTCTGTGAGGTGGCAGCCTCTGGCGGAGGAGTAATAGCTTCTAAAGCTACTTTCATTAGATCCAGAAGAGCATGTCTGTCTAACCATTGAATTTATTAGCTTCCATTTCGCGTCACGACATGTGCCGTCACTGCAATGAGTTGAAACAGTTTCTTAATTTTGTATGGGCAGGCACCTCTCTGCTGTGAGTAGAAGTATTCCTACTGACCTGATCTCTCTGCAGTGCTACCAGGCTTTTTGCTCTGTGTTTTGAGCTTAAAATATATACTAAATATTCTCATACCAGGGACTTCTCAATCTCTGAGCATGCTCTTTTCCCCCTTGCACCTATGTGCAAGCTACCACATAGGCAAAATGGAGATAAGCATTTCCTATACTCCCTTAAAGGCATATAAGTATCTTACTTATGGGTATGTTCATTTGCATAAAAACAGCTTCTCTCCAAACATTTGTGCCCAACTGCATGCAACCTTATTGAAAAACACATTACTAGAAGCATGAAAACAGATGGGTAGGATCAGAATCTTAATAATTTGGATTGAATGCTAGTTCTTATTGTGTGCCCAGCACTTTAAATTAAATGGCTTATTATACTCATAATTGTTGGTCATTATTTTTGTCAACGTATCTTTTAAAGGCTTTTTTACTGTAATGTCATGCTGGCATAAACAAAAAAATGTCATTTAATGAAACTGTTTCGTTCTGTTGGATTAAAAAGTAATGTCTTGTGATATGTACAGCCACAGTTCTTGAGAGGAGATCTGTTGCATTTTCCAGCATCAAAATAGCCTGAACATTCAGTCACAAATTTCCTCTTTTTTGATCCCTCTATGTGATCACACTTCCTGTCCTATTAGGATGAGATAGCAGAAATGAAGAAGAAACTGAAAACTGTGACACATCAGGTGGATCAGCTGAAAGAAGAGATCACAGACAAAGAAGCAGCCCTTGTGAAAGCACATCTAGAACATCAGCAAACAGAGAAGGAGAAGGAATCATTGAAAGTAAGAGCCCTTACATATACACCTTCTTACAAAGGATGGCTTCCCTAAGTTCACAGACTGCATTATGTTCCTGGTCTGTGCTAGTTGTTTTGCTGTATTTTAATAAACTATTCTGTAATTGCACAAGATTTCACTACCCTTTAGAGGTATTAGTTACACAAATCTTCTGTGTATATGACAAATTTAATCTCTGCCTATAATTATAATCAGAAAGGTCCTGGATTGTCTGTTGGAAGCTTTAAATCTCTGGGTGACTGAACATTTTTACTGAAAAGTTCCATTTTGCTTGCAGAAATGTGGATTTTTGGGCATAGCTTGATTCTAACATAATTTTTAAAATAGACCCTTGTAATTCAAGTTTTTTCTTTTTAAAAACTTTTTTCTCTCTGCTGTTTTTAAGTGAAAACCCCATTATATTACACTTCACAATCTTGTATTTCTGTGTGACTAGCAAGCATTAGCCTTCTGGGAGTTAGGCAGTACCTTTTAGTAGGTCCGTCTGCACAGAAAGTTATTTTAATATTGTGGTATAAAGCAGCAAGAATCTGTTTTAAATCAAAGGAAATCTGAACTTGAAGCTCTGGTTCTTCTCAGCACTGGCTGCAGCCCATCCTTAGATAAGCTATTAGATTTGTGGTGATATCGCAACCCAATTTGCTGCGCTCTCAAAAGATTTAAGGAGTTAGTGTCCACAGCAGCTTATTTTTTCTCTTCACTAAGCACTAGAGAAAAAACAAAATCAGGAAACAAACAACACCCTCCAAAATCAAAAGTCCCCTGCCACTTTCCACAGTGTTTTCTTTTGTCAGTTTATTGCTATGCTGCAATGACTCCTTGAGTTTTCAGCCCCTCTCAGCATATTACAGTTATGACAAAATGTCAATAGAGCTTTGTAAAAAGGTGATGAATTTGTGTTCTTGTACCTGATCTGTCTCAGAGTTGTTCTATCAGTGATGGAGAAGTCAAACAGTGTTTCATTTCCTGTGTGCAGCTTTCTGCCTTAACTAGTCCCCAGTTCTGTCTCATCACCTCAGAACTGTCTGCCATCCATTTGACAAACATGTGATTGCTACATGGTTTACCCACTCAATTATTCTCTAGCAAGTATGTCCATACACTGACATCACATTACCAGCTAGCTTTAGGGCATTGTGGTCTTCTACCTGAGTGTCTCTGCTGAATACTAAAGCAGAAGGGGATTCGAAGAGGGAGCTGATTGACACAGGCAAAAGAACCCAATTATTTGTGTAGCAAGCCAGCTTCAATTTGTCCTGTTTGTGCTGATGTGAAGGAAGCAAGCAAGCTGTTCCTGGGAGATCAGTTTATAGAACATGCTAAATCATGGAGGACTGGGGTTTATAGGAATGAGATTATACAGACATTGGATTTATGCTTGCCTCAGCTAACATAGAGGTCTTAAATGTGTAATCATGGTAAATGAAATGGAGGATGCTTGATCCCAGCTCCATTAAAGCCAGTACAATGCCATCTTTTGGTTTCACTTGGCCTTCGTACAGGCTTGTGGATTGGACTGGTTTGACAAAGCATCCAAATGTTGAAAAATATATATCTGAAAGCTATAAGAGCTATGGCCCTCCAGGTTTGACCTGCTGTCAAGTGCTTTTGTATATTTTTTGTAGATGTTCATGCAGGTTTGGTTTTTTTTTAAAGCATTTTCTAGAAATCTGGATGTTAAACCTCTGACTTGTTATTGTTTCAGCATTCTGTGTCCAGCCCTGGTTGTGCCTTTTATAAAATTCATATCTTCCTCCCACCTCTAGAACAAATAAAAAAAGTCTTCACTTATGCAAATATTTCAGAATCTAAAGAAGAATTTGGTTTGAGATATTGGCGTTGGTCCCATTTAAATTCTTTGTTCTTGCTGACTGTTCTTCAGTTCTTACAAACTCTCTGAACCAACTTCAAACGAGCTGTGCTGATTTACAGCAGTTTTCTACCTGACCATTTTTCTGCTTGCACAGTGACTGCTTATTCATTTTCTTTTCTCTTACCTAATGTACACAGACCCTCATACTGTAGTTTTTAGCATATTTAATCTCACTGAAAGTCCTGTTAGCTTGTGGGGCCTTTGTGTGGCTTAAAGTATTTATGTTCTTTACTATACAAGGCAGTTCAGATTTATTATAACTTAGTGCATTCCAGTGAGGAGATTTGTTTATATGAATGTTTGCTGCCAACATCTAATGCCACTTCTTGTTTACAACTCATATTTTTTCTGACATAAGGAGAACATAGAATTTTGATATATTAAAAAAATATTATCCAGCAATGCCAAACACATGAGCACTTTTACATTTGTAGACAGCTTTTGCACAGTGTTGATTGCATTTCAATATCAAGTGGCTTGCATTTTTATTCAGCTGATGGATTCTGATGAACATCTAACACTGAGTAAGAGAGATATGAGTGTTGCACATACAGGAAAATGAGAATTTTATTAAAGAAAATAAGAATGGAACAAGCTATTTTATTATGACAATGGAACTGTTTCTGTCTTAAATCAATGTTTTTGCAGGTGCAGTCTCTATCACAGCCTCATTCTTTCAGCATTGGATGATGCTCTTTCCCAAAAGGCAGCTTGAACATCATCCTTTATAAGGGTCAGAGTTGTGGCAAAGTCTTTGAGTCAAGGCTTGAAAGTTTCAGATCTGTGAAAATGGGCTGTAGTCAGCTAGTTCCATCTTGGCTCTAACTAGTTGCCTAGCAATGATAGAAATTTCTAATAATCCAAGAAGACCTTATTAGTTTTTATCTACATACATGCCTTGAATTACAGAGTTCATGATAGTGGGATAGAATTATTGAGCACATTCCAGAGTTAGTTTGTATTAGTAGTGTGCAGTTACTGTAAGAGTGCATTACTACTCCTGCGCTTAGGGACAGCCCCTCTTTTCACAGTCTTCCTCATCTATACATCCACTAAAAAAGTTCTAAAGCTCTTTAATTTTGCTCTTCCATGCCTGGTTGGCATCTTCTCTACCAATTCTGTTATTCCAGTCTGAAGCCTGTCCCAAGTTGATGCTGGTTTGTAATATGTACCATAGATGTTGCTCTTTCCAGCAGAGTGAACTATCCTTTCTTACATCCCAGACTGACTTTGAAATTTGAATAACAACTCCATTGAAAAGCTTTCCAAATATGACCTATTTAATTTAAAAAAAATTTTTATTAAATGAAGTGTCTCTGAATTACAACTTGAACCATTGTCATAGATAAAAATCCATTCAAATTTCTGTTGTGTATAACAAAACGATATTAAAATACTGTTTACAACATTCTTTATGGTTCTTCATGCTTGCTTGTCTTGTTAGTTTTTGAGAACAAATCACTAAAATATGTACCTCTCAGGAAACTAAAAGAATGTATGAGATTTTATTAAAATCCTGACTCTTAATCCCAGGTTTATGTAATGGGAAGTTGTTACTAAGCACAGGTTACCTGTATTCTTTGACTCCATCAGGCTGAACTGCTTAAGATGAAAAAACAGGCTCTGGAAACCAAACGCTTTATAGAAAATCAGGAAGCAGAAGAGAGAAGACTCCTAAAAATCATTGCTGAAGCTGATGCTGAGAGGCTGAAGCAGAAGAAGGAATTTGACCAGGTAGGAATCTCTAATTTGACTTTTCGAACACACTGCATTTTGTTCCCTCATTTGTCCAGTGTATTTTTAAGGTCAAGATACTCAGCTACTGTAAATGTGGTACTACTAAAGCTTTATAGTGCCATTGAAACAAAAATGTTAAGATACTGAATTGAACAGAATAAGTAGTTTATACTATTCAGGTGACTGAACCCTTATAGGGGAAACTATTAGGCCCTTGCCATATTTCTTTCACTAATAACAGTGAAAGCTCTTAATGTACATGATTTTGACTGATGCAAATATAGTCATGATACTTCAGGATTGTACTGAGGAACTGTCAAATTATTGCTTTGCCCTGTGTCCTTAGGTTATCAATGAGAGAGATATCCTAGGGTCCCAGCTTGTTCGGCGCAATGATGAAGTAGCTCTGCTCTATGAAAAGATAAAAATCCAGCAGTCCATCTTAAACAAGGGTGAAACCCAATATCGACAGAGAATGGAAGACATCCGACTTCTCAAGCTCGAGATCAAAAAACTTCGTCGTGAGAAGGGAATACTTGGCAAGAGTGTGGCTAATGTGGAGGAGCTCAGGTAGAAAAACTGATTGAATACATTTCCATAGTGACTGCATCCATGATTCTGTGTTTGAGACAGAAAATATGTTTTATGCATGGTAAAGATTTGTATCAACAAATATTATACCTTAGAGAAGGGGATTGTTTGGTTTGACCTCAAACACAGAATGGATTAAATTCACAAAACAACTTATCAGCAATTAAGAAAATCAAAACATAAAGAAGGAGGAAAGCAGGAAAAAAGACATCTTGGCCAAAGTTGAAATAGTTTCCATATTTCCCCTCGTACTGTGAGTTACTGCCTACAGAATAAACTTGACAGACAGCAGCAGAAAAGGTGTTCATAGTTCAGTGAGCTACTTAGTGGTACCCAAGGCCCAAATTAGTGGAACTGCTTTTTATTAGGCAATCCACAGAGGATGGGGAACACTTGACATATTTATAACAAACCCCTGCACATTTTCAGAGCTCTCTCCTTCCAGATTTATATGCAGACTTGCTCTCTAAGAAAGATTTAGCTAAATTTTCATTGAAGGTTGTGTTTCTTTAAAACAGAAGTTTAATAGCCCCAGCCTGATTTATCTCCTCCTTCTCTGGCTTAATGCTTCCCTTCTTTTTTTTAACCCTCCCATATCTGAGGTGAATTCTTTGCTGATGGGAAACTATTGGCGTTTTCTATAGAATCAGTCTTGGTTTGTAAGGGGAGGCAGCTATGTTTTTAGCAGATAATAGTCATACTAATTCTGTGTAGCTACCACAGTTTTGGGTGACATCTTTAGCTTAGCTGTATTAGTATAATTCCATGGCTTTCACTGGACCAAATTAACTTCAGTCCATGGTCAGTCCCATTGACTCCAGTGGAATTATGCCAGTTTGATATGGTGTAACAGAAAAGAGAACTGTGCACAAAACATTAGCGATTGCAGTTTTCATTGACTGACTGCAGACAGGAATAGGATTTGAACTTGCTGCCCAAATGCATTCAGCTAAAAGTCTGTACTGTATTGAAGCTCAGTGACGATATTTAAGTATAGTGCAATGCATGCCATGATGGGTGGATCAATTCTTGCTAACTGCAGCAGCAATCACATACTTTAATGAAGTCCAAAATCGTCATGAAAACTGCCTGTCGAAAGATTCCATTTATCACTGGTGCTGCTAATTAGCTTTCTTGATTTGCCAATTGGAGATGTGGTTTTTTTTCGTCTTCCATAACCTTGTCCAACCTCACAGTTAAAAAAGGCCTTTTTCTCTCTAGTGAGCTAAATGCAACTCTGAGCTTGGCAGGGAAAGATTCAGTGGCAGAGTAGGCACATGGTGATCCTTCACCCCCTTTCCCCTTGGAGAACTTACAGGATCCACACACTAAAGTGATAAGGGTCAGACCATTGTAAAATGTGCCTTTTTTTCTGCTCCTCCACCGCTTATCCCCACTGTAAGAGCCTAGTTGTCAAAGCATCCTGGGAGTCCTCAATTAATTTTAAATTGAGCAACAAATCACCCCTGAAATTTCTTGAGGAGAGGTAATAAAAGGAATCAAACTTGGGTTCTCTAAAGAACGGTGTCCATCATACTTAGGTCCTAGAGTGTGTTTTATTTACTGGGTTGTGTGAGCCATGTAGATTTAAAACCTTCTTTCAAACACAGGCTGTTAGTTTCAATACAGCAGTAACTGGATATGACTCCATAACTGATTTGTAGGTTACTCTCGATGAATTAACTGTCCTTCTGGCTTTAGTGTACATGGGAAGATGTGGGCAGTGAGATCCAGTAGGCCGTGGAGTAGATTCCACAGGAAATGATGAAAAGTCCCTTTTTTTGAGCCATTCTTATTGAAGTGAGTGTAGAGGTCTAACTGTGTTATCTTATGGTTCCACCTGTTTAGTGGTATCAGTGTTGACTATTAATCACAAGAGACACTTTGCCAGTGCTGTAGTGCTTGGGAGAATGATTTGTTAATGTCCATATTAGTGCCTTGGTCACACTGATGTGGTTTCATTGTGGTTTTTTTCTATTTGTTTTATGCTGGTCTTAAGGCAGGAGGTTCATCACATGCGGAAGGAACTATTAAGGGAACAGACTCGGTGCAAAGTTTTGGAAGAAGAACTGGAGAATCCCTTGAATGTTCACAGATGGAGAAAATTAGAGGTGATGTGTCAGCATGTCAAGTTCCCAAAGCCTATATTGTCAAATCAGTGACACAGCACAAAGCCTATTTCGTTTACTGTTATGCAAATTATGTGGAGAGCCAGGCAGACTGAAATTTCCATAGTGCCAGTGGAATGGTTAACTGCTGAATGGTTTCCTTGCACAATGCAATCAGTGTTATTTTTGTGTCACTTTCTCAATGAAAAATTGCAGAGGGATTTGTAAGGAGCCAGTCAAATGCTAAAGGGAATAAGAATGCATAAGGTGAATTTAGAAGGGGGTGATTCCTTAACATGGATGATGAGAAAGAGGATGATAGGGGAAAGATACAAACCTACCCTCACCAATTAGGGAGATGTATATGGGAAGAAAGCTGGAATTAGAAAGGTTCATAGAACAGGTAGACTGGGGAGTAGACAGACATGAAGTCAGAAGGTAAATTACATCTCTGAGAAAAGGAAGAGGCTTCCACATAAAGAGTGGTGGCCTCCCAAAGATAGCCATTCCAGGTAATGTGAGTTCAACTGTTATGTAAACAGCAAATCTAAATTTTCACACTATTTGAACCTGCCAAATAAAGGGGAAAAATAAAAAATCTGTCAAGCACAGACCAAATATATGAACATCAATTGGGATCACTGGATATTTTTGAAGTCAGAGCTAGCTGAGATTTCTCTGTTGCATGGATCTCTGATCTGATGCCAGCCTGGGTTGCTTAGCTGCTCTAATAATGAGTGGCAACATGCTAGTCTGTACAGAAGCAGAGCTGAATATTTTGGCTGTGCTTACTAGCATGATAGTTACTTTCTGATCTTTCCATGCTGAGCTTAAAGCTGAATGGTGTGGTTAGCTTTTCTTGTGGAACGGAGATGAAACGCAGGATGCTGAACTAGGTTAAAGACACGTAGGTACAATCTCCAGCAGCACCTTGTAACAAAGGAAAATCAGGTCAGTCAAAACATCCAGTGCTGGGAAAATGAATGTATGAAGAGACTGATAATGGGAGATGATGTCTTTCTATTCTACGTCACTGGTTTGTATTTGGAACACAGAAAGGCCAGCAGATGGCAAGATCCATATGAAATAATCCTGATGTGGTTTTGGTTCAATTCCTAATGAACAAACACCCTCATATCATTACAATTGTTACAAATTGACACCATGTTTGGGCAATGCTATAAAAAAATCAAGGACTGAGTGGGTCGTGGGAACTCAACTACTTTTTAGCCTCGTTTCTCAGGAAATGATGTTGTGTTGTGAGTGCTGCATGTGTATCTGTGTTAGTGTCCCAGTTACACTTCAATTGATTAGTCAATTTAGATAAAATCAGACAAAAGATTGAGCCATGAGATACCAAGTTCCTTATAAACTCAAGCAAATATACAGAGAGCAGGACTTTATTGGAGCCTTTACTGCAGTGTGAGTTTAATCCTTATGAGACACCACATGAGAGAGGAAAAACCACGTGGGAGAGAGGTGTTGTGAAACCCCAAGTGGGGAAAAGCTTCAGTCAGAGTTTGCCCTTCATTAAAGGATCCAACAAGAAGATAAAAAGTGGTGGGAAAGCGAGCTTTGCTGGCTGCTCCTCACAGAATTATTTATTTGCCCCTTAAAGCTTCCTCCAGATGCAATCTCTGACAAAAGAATGAAAAAGGAAGGAGAGACAGACATCTACTAGCTCCTGGTCTTTACAGGCTATGTAGATAGAGGGCAGCAATATAGTGCCTACACTCTGTCACCTCTTTAAGCACTTAATTCCATTGAAGAACGAGATTCCACATGTATGGAGACTTTAAAGCCTCATAATAATTTATCAATGTAATGTACCCCTATAATTTGTTCCTCTTAACTTCTCGACCTGTTTCAAGACTATTGCAGTTACTCTTTCTTTTGTTCAAGAGAAAAATTTTCCTCTCCTTAAAACTCAGTTGGCACTCTGAAGTTTTTAAAACAGTAGGAAGTACTTGCACTGCTCTTCATTTGTCAGTGGGCAGTTTCAGTTTCTGCTAAAAATGATATACTAACCTCCTTTTCCTTCCCTGCCACATGGTTCTACCAATCTTTGTTGGTTTGGGGGTTAAGCTCTGAAGGACTCCTTTTTATATTAGTTGTTTTGAGGACGATTCATAAGGGTAATAGTGTTAAACATGAGCATGCTCCAACTGATCTTCAAGAGGCAGAGATTCCAGTTTCAGGACTGCTTGTGTACATGCCATTTAAAAAAACCCCAACACTACCCCCCCCCCCCTTTATATTTGTCACTTTTGAACACTTAAATATTATAGATTTCATTTGCAAGCAAGAAACACTAACTTCTTATAATGTATAATTTTTGAGATTGCTTTGCTCTTGTCTAGGCCAGTGACCCAAGTACCTATGAGCTGATTCAGAAAATACAAAGACTACAGAAGCAGCTTATCAGCAAGACAGGTGAAGTGATAGAGAAAGAATTGCTCCTTCAGGTACTACAGCTTCATTATTTTATTGTATCTTATTGACTTATTTGACTTACCCTGCATTCTCTGTCTACTCAGATGTGCTTACTGAATGTTATATTCATGTTATATGCATGACTTTGAATTTCTTTTGCATGCCCCTTAGATAGCTTTAGATGGCAGCACTGACTCACTGAAAGAGAACAAATAGCATCTGATTAGTTGATTTTTATATTCTGGTTACTGATACCTGGACAACTCTGGAAAATAAAATTAAAGGTTTGCTTTAGTTTATTCATGTCATAGATTAATCTTCAAGTCAGTGTTAGACTTTTGGAAAGGCTTTTTTGTCCTTTTAAACATGCCTGTTATGACCAGGACATGAAGGAAAATCCTTGCTTGATTCCATTTGTGCTTAGCTTGGCTTTTGGCAGAAAGAATCCTACAGAGTTTGCGTGATTTAGATATGTTGCTGTCTGAATGATATTTGACTTCAAGGTCTTTGTGCTGAACTTTGCCAAAAAATAATTTTTGTAATAGCTTATCTTTTTTTAACTGTATCAGATGTCCCTTAATCCCAGTGATAAGATTTATGTTGTAGAATCAAGGAGAGACTATATTCCTGTAGTGCAAACATTGATCTCAAATATAACAAAAAAGGACTGTCTCTGGGCTTCAACCATAGGTGTAAAACTGGGAAATATTTCTCCCTCTCTCTGATGACTGTAGGGATAGCTACAGTTTGCCACTCTAGGTATGATTTTAACATCTTGGTCTTAAATACTTAACAGTCTTGATGCCTATGTGGGGTATCACTCAATGGAGAGTGGAATGTGACCTGAATCTCCTTCTGTCTTAAGAAGCTCAGCAGATGTTATCAAGGCAGGATTTCTCTCTCTCTATTGTTTTGTAGGAAAAAATAGATCTGCAATTTCATTTGAAGGTAATGTATGGTATATTATACCTTTGCTTGGAAAAATGTAATTTTTGTTGCATAGCACTGAAATGCTGTCAGTGAAATAGTTTGTTAGCTTAAACAAAATGTAGCAGAAATAGTTTCAAATTTACAGTGCTTTACCCATGCACAAACCCAATTCTGTTAGATTTTTACATAGTCTCTATTGTGTACCTTGCCTTATCCTTAGTGTGCTCCCATTTAGCTATTATCCTTATTTAGAAGTGAAGAACTGAGATACAGAGACATTAAGTTGCCTGCCCAAGAAAATCTTTGAAATAATAGGTATTTGAGCTTACGTTACTATACTAGCCATTGGCACAATCTTTCTGTCTATGCAGCAGTCCTTCTATGGCAACTCTTTTTTTTTTTTTTTTTTTTTTTTATTATTTTCCTAGATTTAAGTCAGAGTTTGGCTATATAAAAAATAATTAGTATGCCTAGAATTGTTAATGAGATCCTTTGAGTCCTTAATTCAGGCACTGATATCTGTGCAACAATGCTGAAATTAAGGTCTCACTCAGAGAGACTGATAGTAAAGAAAAGGCCAAAAATACCATGCTCCACATTCTGTTCAGGGCTTTACCATCAACATTTCTGAGCTCTTTTCTGTTTAACCACAGTGTTTCTGAGTCCTTCACAATGACTGAAATAGGGCTCTTTCATAGCAGGGCGTGGGTAAGGAGAGGTAACCAGAGATGGAGGACATCCCCCAGCTCATTTCCTCAAAGGGTATGTCCTCCTGGATAGGTCATTGGCATAGGGCTCGCATGTTAAGTGTACTAGCTGAGCTGCTTCTGCTAAGTGTCTGGATAACCTTGTACAAGTAATTTTATTATTCTTTGGACTTGTTTTCCTTGGCATGATGATAATGTCTGTTTTGTAAAGTGATACTCTGATACTCACTGAAGCAAAATGTTGGCTAATAACTTATGAAACTGATGCTGTCATGTTCCAAACTTCTCTGGTGAAAAAGCAGGCCTGAGGAACACCTCCAGCAGAAGGAAATTAATGGAGAGCAGTAATATTAACTTTCCAGAGGGAGTTGAGCTGTATGCACCAGGATGATTGCTTCACCAGATCCCCTTCTGGGCAGTGTATCCTTATTTGATAGAGAATGCAGGGTTTGATCATGACTGAAATTTAGAATTATGGGAAACAGCAGCAATTTAGTTCCCATTTCTGGAATTTTTAATTTTTTCCCCCTCAATATAATTTGTCTTGCTTAGTGAGTTTTGCTGTCTGATCAATATAACAGCCAGTGTATAAGGCACTGCTCCCCCATAAGGCCTAATCATTCCTTTAAATCCTGGTAAACCCCTCATGCTTAAAGGCATTCTTTTTTTTTCATGGGTCTCTCCTGGAAGTCAGCTCAGTTCAGTTTAGTCTCCACTCGTTTGCAGGAGTGGGAGAATTGCTGATGACTTGGCCTGTACCTAGTTGGCATAACATCCCCTGTATTCAGAGTTAGAGACTGCAGGAGCTGAGGGATACAAACCTACTAGGTCAGATAACTGCTTTGCCCATGTTGTATTTGCTCGCATAAGTGACACCTCTGCACTCCCAGTTGTCTTCATCTACATCTTGCCCTGTAACAAGGGCATAGCCATTGAATGTATCTGCTTTGAACTGACCTTAATCTCTTGCTTCCCATACATAACTGTTTTAATGTGTATGTGGCCATCATGCTGGCAAATAGGATATTTGTTGAAGGTGAAGCTTGTGAATGTCTGTGTCTATGATTTCTGTGTGTGCATATTATGTAACTTAAATTCCCTCACATCAAAGTGTAGTATTGAAATGGACTGCAAAAAAAAAAATGTGGATTGAATATTGAGTATTAAAAACACCTTTGGAATTTAGAAGTAACCCACGTCTGGAAATGGTTGAGCCCAGTGTCAGCAACCTGCAGTTTGATTTGTAGGGTATTCATCTTGCTGCATCCTCATGCAGAGCCATAATGTTTGTATAAGGAAAAAATAATTCCATTTGTATTGTATGCACTGTAGTTCTGTCTTCTGACTGTTACTTTTTTTTTTTTTTTTGTAACTGGTCTTTTAAATAAAAGCTAGTTTATGCAGGGAACAATGTTTCAGGATGAGCTGGATAAATAAACAGAAATTTTTGCTAAGTAAGGATCACAGTATATAGATTAATGTAGAAAAGCATTTGCTTACCTTACCTGCTCCTGATGTGTATTTGCTCATATCCTTTTTGTTAGCTTTTTCACTATTTTCCACCTGTTAGTTCTTTAAAAATGATGCAGCTGTAAAAGCATGCTACAATCCATTCTATGTGATTAAAGAAAGATACACTACGTTTCAATCAGAAAATGTTGATTGCTGACAGTACAGGAAGAACCCAGCTTGACTCTAAAATCGCATACAAAAATATCGCTTAACCTGTCAGCAGGGCACATTTTTTGTATCAGACATTTACTGAGAGGTATTGAATATGCAACATGATGAATGTTGTTTTTCTTGGAATGACTTTTCAGAGTTGAATGCTTAATAAAGGTGTAGAATGATGTCCCATGTTATAGAAATTATTAAACTCTTTTCTTGTTTCTGATTTATCTATGACCTGTAGCCACAGCATCTTGGGTTATAACCTATCAGCTCGCATACACCAAATAAGTGTGGAAATCCTGAGACTTTGAAGAGTAGCTGCAAAGCAGGCGGTCATACTTTCTCCTTTAACTCGGACATTCTCCCAGTTGTGAGCTGCTGTGCTGATGAAAAATGCTGTCTTAAAAATCAGATCCAAAACCCAAGGTCTTGAATACTTACGGTCAATAAAAATCCAATGGCATTTTTGCCAAACATAGGAAATGTTACTTCAGGGTTAGCCAACTTCCATGTTTGAGTCATTACCTTCCTTCTGAATTTGTGCAGTTAAAAGGTACAGCATTTTTGGTTCTTTTCTAAACCATTGAGTAATACTGCAGGGCTTTGTGGAGAAATACGTTGTGTGTTAAACAAGGACTTTCAATGATGGGTGAAGGTCTTTGTGAACACATGTGGTATGAACAAAATGTGTTGTATGGCCATAAGGTATAATTATTAAAAAACAGAAGGCTTTGCTGAACAGCTCCTGACTGCAAAAAACCTACTTGTTCACTTTGCATGTAAGGCAAATCCCTCACGTGACTGAAACTCTACTGCTCTACTGCATACTGAACAGTGGTGTGGTAAACTCACAACGTAATGTATTACCTTGTTAGGATTATGATTAGTGTGGTTTAGGAACTTATGCCATTAAAAGTGAATTATGCACTGCTTTATATGTTTCAAATTTAGTTCTTTCTCTTCAGAGTGAACTCCTTTAATTTGATTTTATGTCTGACTGAGTGGAATTTTATTCAGCTGCACATCTTGGAATGGATAACAGTGGGAAGATTCACATTATATGTCATTTACCTCTGTTGTCAGTCATCTCAGAAGACTGTTCATAAATGTAAAAGAGATGTGCAACCAAGACTTATTTGTGGAGGGAGGCAAAGGCAAATGTGTCTCATTTAAGCCTTGCATGTAGTAGTGAAAGTATTGTTTTTCTGTACATATATATTTTTAATCACTATTGTTTTAAGTTGTCAACAATCAAAGACCAGGACTGGGCAGTCAGGATGTGATGCTTCCAGACTGTTAGCATCTTGAGCTCATAGTTTCAAAGAGTGCAAGGGCAAAAGGCATGATTAGCTCATATATCTGACTCAGACATTACAGCCAGATAACACCCACATGTCCTTGTGTTGAGCCAAGTTTTGAGCTAAGTTTCAACCCCCCCAAAGAACTGACAGTCCCACTGACAGAGAGTAGGAGGAGTAGAGGGGATGCTGCTGTCTCCAGTATAAATCAGCAGAGTTTCATTTCAGGTATTGTAAGATACAGGGAGGAGAGAGCAGAAGAGACTTTCTGTGTGACCTTGGGCCGCTTACTTAGCTGTTGCATGCCTCACATCAAGTAAAAAGGGTATAAAATCATTTCCACTCTTATAGCGGTATGTGAATGAATATATTGGAGACATGACTCAATTCAGTAGTAACGATAGCTAGCTAAACACTCAAAATAGGCAGATGTTTTATTTCATTTGTGCTAACTTGGTAGTAGAGCTATTCTATCCAATTTGAGGTGCTTGTTGCTATAGTGTCTGAACATATACATAACCATCTTTGTTTCTCAGAGCTGGTATGATAGTTTCATAAAGAAATCTGCTTTAGAACAGTGTGTTACCATGTGGGTTTATGCAGGCTGGCAGCTACTGAAATCAAAGTTTTCTCCCAACTAATGGAGGAGCTTTGGGATTTGCTTCCATGTATACAAAAAATTTCTGCTCATTCATTATCTAAAATACTATTTTTTCAATCTTGTATCACTTTCTTCAGCGCAGTCCATGAGAGCCTAGTCCTTCTGAAAATCATTTCTTTCCCTAGCTTGGCAGTTTCATGAAGCATGCTTCTGCTAGGTTCTTCATTGCTTTTGCAGTGCTCATGTAGCTTCCATTATACAGCATGTAATACAGAAAAGTGTGCTCAAATGTAGAGTAAGAGATTTTCTCATCAGCCAGCCTGCTAGGGAAAATAGGAGAATACTCTCCTATTACCTGCCTTTATTTTAGTATTCTTAAGGCCCAGTTCAGTTTTATTTTAGGTATTATCTGCACCTGTTCAAAATGGCTGAGATTTACTTTACCCTCTCAAATTTAGCATTTATATATTTTCAGTGCTGAGTATAGATTCTGCTTGGATTTGAGAGTATAACCTACTTACATGTTACATGTAGAGTAGGTAGTCTGAGTTGGAGATTTTTTTGGCAGAATTGTCTATTTTCATAAAAATAACTGCAATTCACGTCAGGAAACTAATGACTGTAGAATCCCTAAGAGTGTCTTTTGACCTGCCCATTATTGTTTCTCTGTCATCTTGCCTTTAGAGAGATTTTAGCAGAGGTAGCTTGGGAGAGTGCTTTGTACGCACTGAAACTTACAGGTGAACTGCAAAATCCACTGCCAAAATACAGTCCTTTCTTTGCTGCTCCCTTATCATTTATATATAAAGTCAGCCTTTTGAAGGGATTTTTCCATCTGAAAATGAAAAGGGAAATTTTCTTTTTGGTTTTTTATACTTTACTAGGACTTGGCTCTTTTCTCTCTCTATTTCCTGGAGGATTTGACTTCCTCTGGAAGCACTGGGTTAATGCCCTATCTTGCGGCTGAAGCTAGTGGCTCTCTCAGCCCTCAATTAAAGGGGTGAGTATATTGAGCTTTAGGCCTTTTCTGTGCTTAAAAGTACCATTCCTACTGGCAAAAAAGTCACTTTTCTGATTTAGCTTATACCAGCTCTTGAATGGCAGAAGACTTTCTTGCCAGTATAATTGCATCTAATTACATAGCCAGTAGCTGGCATAGCCATGTCAGCACAAAGACATTGCACCACTAACTGAGAAAGCTAAGCTGGCAAAACTTCTAACCATTGATCAAATGGTTCCTGACATGGAAAAAAAAACCCAGAAAAATGCTTTCCTGTCCTTATAAAAACCTAAGGGTTGTTATGTATCTTAAGTAAGAGGAGAGAAAGAAAACAGTACATGGTGGAGTGTGGTTTTTGAGTTTATGACTCCAGTTCTAAGTTGGTGGCCAGAATTTCAAGGGATTTATATTGGAATATAGAAATGAGAAATACAGTAAGGGCTCAGGCCTAACATTTACTTTTTGGCTTTCAGCTGGGTATGAATCATAAAGAAAAAGTTTACTTCCCCAGTGCCATGCGGAATTAGGCACTGGTGTGTTAAAGGCACACTGTAAGAATTGCCTTGATTTAGAATTGGACTCTGAAGAGAATCTCTGTTCTGTTTTCAAATGAAAAAATAATGTATTCCCATGAACTCTGGCTGTAACCCAGTTCTAACTAGGATGAACAGAAAATATCTAATTATCAGCACAATATTTTGATGCACAACAGTCTACTGAGTTAGTGCCTTGAGTCTGATTTGAACTGGAGTCTCCAATGCAGTGTGAAGTGACATATGGAGGTACTTAATGCATTAAGTCATCCTTCAGGACTACTTTTTCAGGTTCTTTCCTTCTTGTGCTGTCCTTTTATTTTCCTTTTGTTGTGCTTGCAATGTTCATTGCTGAACTAGGGCTTTGATTGGGGATTTTAACTTTGGCTGTAAGTGGAAATGTTCTGTGTTTTAGTATTGGTGTTAAGTTGAAGGATTAGTGTCTTTTAGTGATTCTATGCCTGGCATGGTGATTTCTCCATACAATTAGAATTTCTCTAGTATCTTTTGTTCTGACACTGATACTATTTTTTTCCAGTTAATTTAATTATTATTTTTTTGTAACACTGATTGTGTATCCAGTAGGGTTCTGTGAGTAGTGTAGAACCACTCACAATGAGCAAATTGTAGGTTCGTTGTGTTAATTCTCACTGCAGTTTACCTGGGCTCATATGCAATCCTGTGATGATATAATAAGTAATCAAATCTCATAAACAGAAAAGATAGGAGTCACCTGTGTGAAGGTCTATTGAGGGCCTACATATCTACCTGAAACTTTTCTGTAAACCTTAAGAATTCAACAGGGATTTGAGGGGTGTTCAGTTCTGGCCCTAGCTCTCCTCAGAAAGGAGTTGATTTCTATTTCTGCATATTTTGAATACGCTTCTTGGTGCATTAGTTTATTTTAGCCCTTCTAATCTCAGTCCATCTAGAATTAGAAGTTGTTCTATGCTATAGAAACTTCCAGCATGATAAACTGCTCTTAAAAACACACTGGCATTTACATTCTTTCCCTCCTCCCACATATGCTGCAATTCAAATGGCAGAGAATAAAGTCTTCCCAGGAAAATAGCCTTTTTGGGTTTTTTTGTTTAGGATATGTTTGTTTAAGGAGGGTTTTGAAAAATCAGATAGGAAAGGTCCCGATCACTTTAATGTCATCAGGTGAAGATAATCAGCTGCTCTTTAGACTAAGAAAATAATTTTCCAATAAAAATAGTGCAAATGTTTCTGGCACTTGGAAATGGGAAGCAAAGCAGATTACTTAGCAATCAAACAAAACATTTTTGGTGAAGAATTTTCTTAGAGGAAGAGTTTAATTTTTACTGAATCTTTGTGTAACTACATTGCCCTCATAAACAAAACAGATTTCCCATAATAAATGGTTTAGGACAGAAGCAAGGTGCAAATTGATTTGAGAAATTAGAAGAAAACACATCAAAATAACTTCTGGGGATCTGCACCATTTTTAGCTGCTCTAATAATGTTTTAGTCAGAAATATTCAGATGCCATTTACAAGATGTTACAGGTGGAGTAAAAATCTCTTGGGGTTTAGAGGTAGCAAATGTACCTGAACACATAATCTGTTTTTATAGTTTTTTTAGGAGAATTGATGTATTTACTTGAGTTTGAGCTTGAAAGAGAACTCTAGTAGGTCATCAGATGCCACCCCTCCACATCATGCAAGATTGATTTATTTACACAAATACTAGCCTTGATAGAGGAATGTCAAGTATATATTTGTTTCCTGCATTCTAATACATGTACTCCTAGTCCATGAATTTTAGCATGCATGAAGAAATTGTTGGCTTGAAGTATACTGTGGTTTATGGTTGTGACTTTTCTCCCACACTTCTAACCTACTGTTGTAGTCTAGCCCTGGTGTTTCTGAAAAGCAAGGAGCAGATGTATTGGCTTACTCAGCATGGTGGTCCTGGAAGCCTGGGAGACTGAGTTTCATTTCTGTGTATCTTTGAGGAGTTTTAGTGAACTTTGGCAATTCATGTAGCAACTCTTTGTGTTCAGACCTCTTGTAGAATGAGAAGAGGATCACTGCCCTGGCTGGAAGCCGTATTTTAGCATAAGTACATTAAGATTTAACAGCATTCAGATACTGAAAGGAGGAGGCCATATAAGTACCCAAGGTACATCACTGTTACCTGTAATCTGCATCAGAAAAGCAGAAACAGTGATCACCAAAGTATTTTATTCAAATGCGTTACATCTGGTTTGAACCCAGAAATTCTGAGCATGGATACCTTGTGTCATTAGACTTAAAATATTTTGTAAAACGACCCATTCCTAAAGTTCTTACACAGTCAAAATTGCCGTAAGCTTCAATGATAGTTTGCTAGAATAAAGCTTGAGTAAAAAGTTCAGGAACTGTTCCAGTAAATAACAAATTACTGAAAACAAACTTGTTTACTCCTCATTCCTGTATTCAGCATGTATCTGGGAAGGAAATAAATCTGCTGCACACCCCAGGGTAAAGTATATTAATCAACCAGTTATCTTGTTAAGGGAAAGTAAATGACTTGCTGTGCTGACTGAATACATTGCAATGCACAAACTTTGCAGTGCTGTTAGCAATCCGATACTGACTGTCAGCCATCCAGAAGCTGCTAGAAAAGTTAAAATACTGGACGAGTGCCACAGCAGTGTAGCAATACATTCACAAGCCAATATTATATAGTGTGGCCCAGAGCCAGCTGCAAATCTTTATTATTCAGGTGTACCCTTTGGCAGGCGTTCTTCCATTGAGGCAAGGGTGTTCTGCTCTTCCCCAGCAGCAAGATATGGACAACCTACAGCATCCCATTCAGTGATGGATTATTATTTTGTATGATAGTTGCAACAACAACAACAACAAAACCCAACAACAACAAAAAAAGACATTCCACAGGGACAGACTAGATTTTTATCTACTTCGGATCACTTACTTTCATTCTTATAGGAGTGTGAATGGTGCTGCTGTTGAGAAAACACATGCAGAAAGATGCAGCAGCGCTAAGGCTGTTTAGGGGCAGTTAGAGGCAGGCAGGCAGAGTCACTGCGTTGTGGGTTTTTTTTGTTTTTTTTTTTAAAGTAGATTAAAATTGGACACATGAGGACACAAGCAGGTGTAGAAAGAACCCTGTTCCTCCATTCTTCACTTTGAGACAGCCAGACATGAGCTGCTGAGTGCACAGGAGCCATGAACCCCATGTAGGGAAACGCTCTGCCAAGTAGGGTGCATCAGTCAGCCAGTTGCTCTACATCCTCTAGGCTCAGAGCTCAAGTCTTCCCGTGCCTGTCTTAGTAGCTATAGCTGTAATCTTAAACAGGGGATGGCATGCTAGGGCACAGCAGTTGTCTTTACATGAACATTAGGATTTGCTCTCTTTCCCCTTCCTTTAGTCCTGTTTCTGTTTCTTTGAATTTTAAGAAGCAGGCAAGGGGAGCTGAAACAGAGCTCCTCGAAGGCTAGCAGAGGGTCAGCTCTCATTACAGTGAGTCTGAAGGAAGCCATATATTAAAACATTCATGATTTCAGAATTGCTGTGTGTGTTTCTTAGATGTACTGTTATTTCTTAATAGGTTCCAAAGTGTAACAGGAGACCACTCTTTCTTCCCTGAGGTACTTGGCATATGCAGGGAAACTCTGCTATCCTGTCAGAAAGATGTATGTAGGCTTTACTGCCTTGTTAGACAAGTATTTGTAGGTTTAAGTGGTGGTTTGACTTTGAGACAGCTGTTCAGAGGTAGCAATTCCAGAACACCAAAGGACTTGAAGCTAAGTGCTCTCATCTTTCAGGGAAATCTAAGGATCTAAGTCAAGCAGGTGATTAAAGAGATGTGGGTGTCTAACTCACAGATAGGTATTTCTAGAAGCAGCTCTGCAGTTTCTCTGACCCTTTAAGGTCATCTGTCAGATCAGTCAGAAGTGAGAGCAGAAGCTGGGTATGCTGGGAATCCCCATCCCAAGCCTCCACCTGCAGGAACAGCTAACCATTAACAGCAGACTTGTGATAATTCTCGTTTGATTCATCTGATATTTTAAAAGTCTAAATGGCTATTGAATAGCTAAAATACATGCTCTTACACTGACGTTAAAATAGAGGTTTTAAGTCAAATAGTCTACATTTGAAGAAGAGACTTTTTTTTGCTTGAAACCCTCTATATAGTAATTATTAGCCAGTAAAAGGTTCTGCATTGTTTGCTTTGTAGACTTACTCACTTAGAATATTTAGATTCCTTGTTGATAAGATTTGTATCAACCTCTGAATCTCCTCCAGGACACTTTAAGACAAGCTGCTTCTATAATGTGAAACAAAGGTTTGTTTAGAACTCTCTCCAGCCCAACTGTCAAGCTGCAGGCACTGTGGAAATAGCTGGAATATTTACATCAATCCATGCTGTGTCAAGGGTAATTCTCAGCTTCAAGGAATAGCTCACTTTTATTTTGTGTGTATATATGTGTATGTGTGTTCCTGTTCACACATATGGAAGAACAGGGGATAATTAATCTTCTGCAATGTAAAGTATAAACACTATGATTAAATGAGCTACCCTGATTAATAATTTTATAAACTCTTGTGTAATGTCAATAGTAAAAAGGGAGTTGCAGCTGTTGTTTCAGCAAGAGGCATCCATGCCATTTTCTTCTGATAGATTCTTATCCTTGTGTCTCAGAGTTCAGAAGCTGAAATGAGAGGAGGATATGTAACCTATTTGTTTGTCCATTGGATGCCCCCCCCTCCCCCCAGTTTTCCCACACACTTTCTGAGACAGATACAATGATACCAGTACCTAACAATAATAATACAAATAATAATAATGTTGCAATTGCACTTTAGCTGGAAATGTTTGTACTTTTGTTGTTCCTGGAAGATGGTAATAATGCAGCATTCAGCTCTTACTGTTAAAAAAAAAGAGTCAAGGGTGAAGACCTTAGAAGATGCTCCAAGGTGTTTCTTCCTCTCATTAAGCTGCTTGGAAAATGCCAGTCAATTTGGTGCAGTCTGCTCTGTGCCAAAGGAAACAGATTTGCTCTTGAGAAGCATTATTATCAACTGGAGGGATAAGTCATAAAACAGGTTTAATTTAACTCCACCTAGAGCGGTGCAGATTTCACCAAAGATGGGGTGATAATCCCAGCCTTTCCTTCAAGCTGGTGGCAGCATTTTAACTAGAAAACCCAAAGCATCTCATGCAGTGTTAGTGTTGCCACATTGCAAAAGGGCTTTAGTGCCCTCTTTCAAACCTGAATTAATTTACCCAATAAAAAACCTCATATTGGACAGTTAAAGGAGGATCTAGATGATGATGAAAATACAAGCTGTTCTAGGGAACTGCATGCTTGCAAAGGTGTTTGCTGATGGATGTGGAATAGACAAGAAAGAGCAGGAGCTTTTGAAAAGTGTTTATTGAGAAAGTTTATACTGCACATTTCTCCCAGTGCTGGAGGCAACTTTCTTCTATTGTTATAAAATTCATGAAGGTTACCGTATGCTAATTTTTTCTACACCTCATAAAACTTTTAATCATAGATGTCCTGAGCCAACAGCTACTCTGTTAGGTATACACATACACACAAATAAACATGCAGCTTATATGGGTAAAATGATGATGACTAGATGTGTATGTCCATGTATGTATTTAATCCAGATTTCAGTGTCCTGTTTAACACTTTTGAAGAGGAATCACAACCCCTTAAGGATGCTCTGCTGCTGCATGGCATCATAAACAAAATGGCTCTGGAGTTCAGCATAGCGCTGACATTTTGGTTATAATGCCAATAAACAAGAAACCCCCTGTGGCACATTGACTGACTTGTTTTCCTCGCCAAAGCTATGAGGAACTGTAGCGTGCTTACAGAGTTACTGTGTTGCTTTCTCCACCTTACCAATTAAAATAAGGATTTTTAGCTAGGTTAAACGTTTTGGGGTTTGCCACCATATACTACATTGCACACTTTTGCTCTGCCTCTTTTGTTTTGCAGGGTTTTTTTCTTTAGCTCAATTGCTGGAGGCAGGAGCTAACATAAATGAAATTTGCTCTGAGTCCAAAGGCTTTGGGATTTTTTTTTTGTGTTTTTTTTTTTTTTTAATAATTTGTGTGATTGAAAGCTTTTGGTGCACAATAGGATTTTTGCAGGACTGGTGGAGAAGGCTGTTGGTGTGCTACTATGCCAGGTAAATTTGTTGAATTATCTACTTAGAAAGACAAGCTGATAAAAATGAGGAAGCTGGGACTTCATGCCCTATTTCTGCTGTGAATACATCTTCATTAAATGTATGGTCATCCATCGTCTCTGGCTCAGAATGATACCCTGGGCTAACTAACAAGATGGGTTATTTCAGGAGTTTTCTGGTGTCATGGTGAGGGAGAAGATGACATAAAATGAAGTCACATCTTTAGAGCTAATACCAGGTGCATTTGTCTATCCCAGGTGACTGCCTCCCAGTCCTTGTCAAAGCAGTGAAATGCCTTGGTGTCACTTTGGGAATGTGTCTGATGGTGCTGATGGTACCTCTGGCAGGGAAAAAATGAGCAAATTGGGCAGTGCTGGTCAGCAGCAATAGCTTCTTTTGAAGTAGGATTGTGCTTGCAAAAGTGATTCTTCTTGCTGTAAACCGAGCCAACTCATGACCACCGGCTCCTGAAGAATCAGTTGAAATTTGCCAAACACCAGTCAGTTCTCTGCAGAAGAAAGTTTTTTTTTCTCAATTTGCTGTAGTGCAAGCAGGCCAGGAGAACTCCGGATTCTGGCTGAGACAGCAGCTAGTTAAACTTAGGGGAAAGCACCACTCACCTCCCCACCCTCCCTCTCCCAATTAATGGTTGAGAGACTTAGGGATGTAGAAACTTATTGTCATGGCCGAGCCTAAAGGTAGATCTGTGGGCTCCTTGGAGCTCCCCCGGAAAACAAATCTAAGACAGGAAGGGCTGTTCTAAAACTAATGTGGAGTTCTATTTACACAATTTTTACAGCAGGTAGTCACAGAGGTGCTGAAATTCTCTTTGGAATGCCTGAAATGTGACTGTAACCCTCAATCTGAGTCTCCCAGTGTGCCCTACGTGCACAAAATGAATGTGCCCTCATCTCTCCACCATTGGCTTGGCTTTGGTTATGTCATAAACCAATGAAGCTGGTTGATGTTATGGGCTCAGTCCTATAGTCAAACACCTGCTGAATTCCATGGGAATTTTGCTATGGGAAGGATCACATAAAAAGCTTTGTTACTGGTCTAGACCTGATCTGAAGACAGGTACATTACTCTTAACGGTGAAGGCTTAACAGCATGGAGTTACAGAGAGATCTGATGGATCTTCCTTCACCTCCTCAAGAAGAAGGGTAGTGCCTTGCAGCATGTTTGTGACTTTAAGTTCTTTTCATCTCAAGAACACATAACTGACAAGATGTATGTTGTGATTGCAGCCTGGCACAAGGGCGGAGGGGAGTTTTGAGGGAAGGCAGTTTGGGACAAGCCAAAGAAACCCATCTTGCACATGCTATAATGGATTGACTTATTCTTGCACAATGGGTGTAAGATTTCAGGTAGCTTTTTCTGCAGTGTCATCTGTGCAGCCACCAACAGAAATAAATGTTTACTGACTTCTGCTTTGGGCAAAATAGTGTTAACTGACTTCCAATAGGCACCAAACAGATCAGCTTACTCTCTTGTTTTTTAATTACTGCTACTCCGCTGATCATCACTGCTGACTTAGGATTTTCTTGTCAGTGTCAAGATAACTTCTCTCCATCTGGCCCCACTGTTCTCAGACATTTTAGGGAATGCACATGCATTTTACTTGTTTCCAAAACAATAAAGCAACATAGATCCATCTTCTGGTGGTATTAATTTATGCACTACAGCTGAAAGCTACTTTGAATACAACTCACACATCAGACAACCCTACAGGTCTTTCTACATGTTCTATGCTGTATCTGATAGTTGGCTGTTTATAAGATATCTGCATGTAATTCACATTGCACAGCTTGTCTGTTCTTTGAATATAGCTAGAGTATAGTAGAAGCCAAAATTTTTCTTTATTAATTTGTGCTGATTTTTTTTTTCCTGGGCATTCCTGATTTCTTAAGTGTAGCGATAAAAGTACCTGCTGTAAGCAATGCATTTTTTTGGTGGTATTATCACATGAACCTTGTGACTGACTTAGATATACTCTGGTGGTTGCTGTTTTAAAATTAATTGAAATGAATTGATTTTATTTTTTTTTCTTGCATCCTGGGGTAAAATGTCAGAAATTATAGAAATGCCAACCTGTGAATACAAACTTCTGCTAATGAGGAAAGAAGTATCCAGGTTTTTCTTTTAATGTTTTGCTGACATATGGTGCTTTTAACACAGTGACAAATTAATTGACTGGATGTAAAAGAGATGGACAGCGCTTAGCAAGGAAGGACAGGATGTGCATTATAAGACAGCTGGTTCTGCCTCTGTTGGATTATGGAGACAATATACATTGGACAGCTAACGAGTCTCTGTTGCATAAGATAGATTCTCCTTGTAATAGAATTGCACGCTTTGTCTCTAAATGAGGTTATTATACACACCATTGCACAATGTTTGAAGAGCTTGGTTGGCCCTTGTAGAGGGTTAGGAGAGAAATAAATTGGAAAACAATTGCACATAAGACCTTCAATCCATCAACTGCTCCATATTTATCCAAATTACCATTACACTCTTCCAAAATACAAATCTGTGATACATTCAGGGGTGGAATGTTAATACTGACCGGCTAGATTTTGACAAGGCAGATTTTTCTTTTGCTGTTGTTCCTAACTTGCAGTAAAATCTTGCTTCCTCAGAAAGAAAAGGTGGTAGTAGAAACCACTTGTAGTGACATAACAACTCTCTACTGAGAATGAATGCTCAATTTAATTTTTGCCACTGTGCAAACTTCAGTCTGAGTCTCAGGAGGTTTTGATTTTTCCAAAGATAAACTGTGAACGACTTCATTTATAAAGAACTCTTCCTCAGTAATATTCAGATTTTAAGGGCAATGCTTGCAAAAGTAATTTATGATTTGAAGTGCTTACATTTTGGGTCCCAACTTGTGACCATTATAGCACACGGTTTTCAGGAAATGCTGATTTAAAAATTCCAGACTCCTTATGCTCTTGAAGACTGGACTCCTAGAATTTTACATCTTCAAAATAACAAGCCACTTTTGAAAATCCTCGCTCAACCACTGAGCAAGGCCAAATGTAGCAATTCTAGGTGATGTGATGGCACCGTTTCCTACATCAGTGGAAGAATTCTGTGGCAAGAGTTTTGACAGAGCTTATAAAAAAGACAGCAAAAGGGGGTTTTGTCAAAGCCAGTGTAAATAATCACGTGTCTGATCTCCTACTTGGCATTTTTGTCTTCTTCAGTTAAATCTTTTGTCTGCTAATCTGACTTCCAGTCTAATAACCCTCCTTTTTAATTTCAGGTCTCCAGGTACCAGACAAGGATGGGATCTTGCTAAATAATGTTAAATAATAATAATCTTAGTCTGACAGGGTAGATACTAAAAATATTGTAACGTGCAAAGCTATGAAGGTGGCTTTGTTCTAGAGCTTTATTCCTCAGACTAAAGACAAGTACATCCTCAAAACACAGTTGAAACAGCATTTCAATACAGAAAGCTGTAAGTGGGTCCATGGTGTAGTTTCTGTTCAGGTATGGCTATATCGAATTCCCACAAGTATACTGTTCCAACATGAAGGAAGAGGAGACACATGACAAGGAAAAATTACTTGGTGGTAATTGTGCTAGTCATAGTTGTTGCTGTTTATACTTTCTTTCCCTTTCCTAGGGCCCCTGCAGTTAAACTGAAAGGTTTTTTTATATATATATATACACACACACACACATACATACATATGTGAGTGTGTACATGTGCTTTGCAGGATTTTCTTTGGAAGAAGTTATTCTTTTGTACCGTCCTTCACTGACATTTCTATAGCCTGCTCACATCCTGTTGGGTGAAGCTATGATCCTTAATGTAAGGAAATGTAGCTCATAAGAAGAAAGATTGCAATAAGCACAGTTACTAGTAATTAATTTTCCACCCCTGGATACTCTTCCAGTGACTGTTTTATATTCTCTGTGGTAGAGCGTGCTCACTGATGACAGTGTTTAAGAGTATTTCATTCGTGGTTTGAAGTAGCTGGATGTTTCTCTTAATGAGCTCTCCTGCTGCTATCACAACAACTTTAAATACCTTATGGCTATTGAGGAAAGACTGACACACAGGCAGATTTGTTTCTGCAAATATCATCCCGATTGAGTTGCATTCTTCAGTGAGGTTGATTTCATCACAGGTTGTGCTGCTGCTATAGTAGTTTTATAAGAGCTCTTCCTCTTGTCTTTTTCTTAGGAAAAAGAGAAACTGTATGTGGAATTGAAGCATGTCTTGGCCCGGCAGCCTGGGCCTGAAGCTGCAGAACAGTTACAGCTCTACCGGCACACTCTGCGAGAGAAGACTAAACAGCTGAAAGTAAGAGATGCCCTCTGTCTCTGGCTGAGGGGCTGCCAGGATTGCAGAATGTTTTCACTGGTGATCCTGCGGAGCGAGGTTTCAGGAAGATTTTGGATAAACAGTGTGCATGCCTTAGTATATTAAGTCTGGAAAATAAGGTTAATACTGCATCTCCCCAGGGGAGAACCAATAGCAGTAGAAGAACTTTTTTTCACATCATGCTAGTTTGTTTCATTAAAATAGAGGAGAAGTCTTATTAGAATATGAGTATGCAGCACAATGCTGTAAATGCTTTTTGTGCATGGGCATACTGGGACACTATCAGTTTTCCATTACACTTATTCTCCTTCCCTTTTCTTGAACTATTAAGATCTTTAATAAGCAAATCAAAGCAATTTAATTTTCTTTTTAACAAACTAGTGGGAATATATTGAGAATGCAGTCTCAAATTCTTGTTATTTCCCTTGCAATGCGTACACGTATATTAGACTTGCAATTTTTATAGGGATGACAGGAGTAACCTATCCTAACCCCTTGTCACTAGAAGGGAGGCTTTCCTGTTTCTGAAGGAATCTTACGGGAAACTTTGAAAGCATGATATTAAAAAGTGATTGTTTGATAGAACAAGCTGATCTTCCCTTGTTCTTGCCTGCATGAAAGATCTCCCTAGGAGTTCATCTACTTCTACAGCTCCTCTCTTTGTTGAAGTCATCATCTCCTGTTCACTGCATCATAATCACGTCTATACTAACCATGAGGAAAAAAATGCAGGAGCAGATGGGCCCTTAGGAAACAAAGAGGCTGTTATGCAAATCCTAGTCCACGGAGAAGAAAAACAATGTAGAAAATGTAAAATAGAAGCCAAAGTTTAGCTAAACTGAATGTGATTTGAAGTTTTCCATATGGTTCCCATTTGTCCTTAATGCAGTCAATTGCTACTGTGTATTTGAGGCACAGTATGCTGTAGTGTACTGGCATGCAAGCCATTTTGTGGTGCCAGGTCAAGCTATTCCCCTTAAAGAAGGAAAACACACTATGCATGCTCCTACTTTCTTTAAGATTTACTGATTCACATGAAAGCAGTATTGTATTTACACTGCTTGGTACTACTTTGTCTGTGTGGATTGAATTACTTCACATAACAAAGTGCATCCCTGTGAATAAACCCCATTATTATTAAATAGGTCCCTACTTTATTATTTTTTAAGACCTTCACTTTGGATTTTCACCCAGATTTGCGTCCCAGAGCATTAACAGCTAATGTATGTATTAATACCATTCCCATAATGCTTGGAGCGTATTTTACATGTTTTGTTAGGGTTAAATGGCATAGCCTTAATTTTGTAAATTGTCCTTAGGTGAGCAGAGGTGATCAAATGAAACATCATGGTAGAAGACGAGATGTGGTGGAAAATGGTGATGTCTTATATCATCAAATGTGAAAGGAAAAAGTGCTTGTAAAAGTACTAACTTATGTGTAAGTGAAACTAACATCTCCTGTTTCTGCTTTTTCTTTTGTTTGTTAGGTTTTGTCCTCAGAATTGAATATGTATGAATCGCAGAGCCAGGAATACAAATATGAAATTGAAAGACTTGCCAACGAGCTTCTGAATGTGAAGAAGAAATATCTGGCTCAGAAACGCAAGGAACAGCAGGCCAAGTAATGGAAAATAACAGTTTTGTCTACACAACTTTCTGCATAAACTAGATTTTTTTTAGATCCTGCTTTACCCTTTTGATCAGAACGTAGCCAAATTTGACTGAGGTGATATAATATTGTTGCCTAATTTTCCTGAATGCTATCTTTCATATTACTTCAGTCTGGTCTAGATTTACCATGATCTATGGCCAGGACAGGAACATCCAGCAGAGAGGTTGCTGACATGTTCTGCGGTCCAGTTAAATTATTCATACCAATGAGATGGTGCCCAGAGCACACAGATTAGTGTCTGGTCTCTCAGATCGAATCATAGAATCATAGCATAGTTTGGGTTGGAAGGGACCTTTAAAGGTCATCTGGTCCACCCCCCCTGCAATGAGCAGGGACATCTTCACTAGATCAGGTTGCTCAGAGCCCCTTCGAGCTTGACCTTGAATGTTCCCAGGGATGGAGCATCTACTACCTCTTTGGGCAACCTGTTCTAGTGTTTCACTACCCTCATTTTAAAAAATTTCTTCCTTGTATCTAGTCTAAATCTACCCTCTTTTAGTTTAAAACCATTAGCCCTTGTCCTATTGCAACAGACCCTGCTAAAAAGTTTGTCCCCATCTTTCTTATAAGCCCCCTTTAATTACTTGAAAGCTGCTATAAGGTGTCCCCGGAGCCTTCTCTTCTCCAGGCTGAACAACACCAACTCTCTCAGCCCCTCCTCACAGGAGAGGTGTTCCATCCCTCTGATTATTTTTGTGGATCTCCTCTGGACCTGTTCCAACAGGTCCATGTCTTTCCTGTGCTGCGGACTCCAGAGCTGGACACAGTACTGCAGGTGGGGTCTCACCAGAGCGGAGCAGAGGGGCAGAATCACCTCCCTCGACCTGCTGGTCACGCTTCTTTTGTTGCAGCCCAGGATACAGTTGGCTTTCTGGGTTGCAAGCGCACATTGCCAGCTCATGTCCAGCTTTTTATCTACCAGTACCCCCAAGTCCTTCTTGGCAGGGCTGCTCTCAATTCTGTCATCCCCCAGCCTGTATTGATACCAGGGGTTGCCCTGACCCAGGTGCGGGACCTTGCACTTGGCCTTGTTGAACCTCATGTTGAACCTCTGTCTTTCCACGCCTTTCTCTACGTAGCTGAATATAATTCAAAGCTGCCTGTATCTGTTTCTTCCTTAATCATATTTCAGCCAGCAAACAGTTTTGATGACTGAATTAGCAAAATAGTCAGTGATAAACAGTGACTTTTGTCCATCTGCAAATTGCATAATATTACCTTAAGGTTTGGAATTAGCAACAATTGTGCAGTGCAAATGGCCTTCCTGGAGTTTTAGGATCAATATGTGAGGCTATCGTAATGCCTAATAATCCGTTTCCAGCAACTAAGTATCCTCTTCACAATAGTTTTAATGTTTCCATTTTGGACCCTGGCATCATGTTTCTTTCTGTTCATCAGATGAGAAGAAATTCACTCATGTTTTGCTGTTATATCGTACCTAGAATTAATTCCTGACATAACTATTGACAAAACCCAACTTGTTAGGGGCATAACTGCTTCAAAGTAAAACAAAAATATTTTGTGAGGTGATGGTGACTGAACTTGGGTCTGTTGATCATACACAGTGAATGGAATTTCATGTTGCAGGTCAATTAGTGCTGGACTCATTACACTGTTTATAGGTTCAGGATAGATATCTGCCATTAGTGCAGCTTGTCAGGCTGTTGTTCTTGTGGGCAGGCATGGCTGTGGTCCGATAAGCATGGTGTCTTTGTGACATCTGTGTTTTGGAAGTATATTCAGATGCTGTTAGTGGTGCTTCTGCAGGATGATAGCATCTCATTGCTCCCACCTGAGGCTCAGAAGCTACCAATACTGTGCTGTCAGCCCTGACTTGCACTTCTCTTGTCTTTGTGGCAGCCAAGAGGTGGGCAGGTGCTGGGCTTTGCTCTCCTCTGTCCCTCATTGTTTTGTTCCCCAGTCAAACGCGTTGGACTACATCCTGCTTTGAAGGATATGCATACCCCAAGGCATAAATGGGCATATCAATCCTGGATAACAGCAGCTTCTGCAGTCTCTAGACTGTGCTTTGTGTTGCCCAGCAGCAGGGCAAAGGAAACCACCTCGTTCTGCAGCCTTCCTTTTCTAAACTGCCAGTTGTCCATGACACGTCTTTTGCTTTCTGCAATGGAGAGAGCTTGCTGCGCAGCCAGATCCTTCCCCAAGGAGTCCTTCACCCTCTTCACAGCCATGCCACATCGTTCTTGCCTCAGACTGGGCTGGACAGGCACTGCCTGGTGTGTAGGTGCTCGCCAAAGAGCCAGGGCCATTTGATTTGTACAGTCTCAGGTCGCTCTAAATCCCAGCTGACACAAAACCGCTGACTTGATCTCTATCATGCTGGCTAATGTTAACATCATGTCTGAAACAAATGTGGCTGGTTTTGCTAATAAAAGAGGATCCTGTCAGGACAATAGCATTAATAGCATTATTGACTACCCGGGTATGAAAGAGAATTAATACTCTCAGATAACCTCACACAAAGGTATCATCTAAAGCTTTTATTGATTTGCACAAGACAGTTCTGGTTTGTGATTTAAAGTCTTGATACTAAACTAATGCACCTTTCTATGGGATGCTGAAGGAATATAACAACTGACAACAGGAATTTAACTTTGTTTTGTGTTCAAGCTGAAAATCCAATGTTTAAGATTTTGGTTGTGAATTTGAAATCCTCTTTTTCTGCTCTCTGATTCTGAATGTTGTCTTTCCCAGATGCCTTAGGCTTTCTTTTTCTCACTCTTCCCATTCTCTCCTTTCTGCTTCACTACTTTTCCTAGTTGCTTTTAGCTCCAGGGTTCCAGTTTGATCTTGATAAGGATCGGTGAGAAAATATGAAGCTTAAATCCACACCAGAGACATGATCCTGCAGTCCTATATATGTAAATAAGTGCACTGAGGGATGTCAGTAGTAACTGGGAGCTTTTGCACGTGGCTGCTTGCACATTAATTCTGCAAAATATATTACAGTATTCGGCTGCATAGAGTTTTCCATACTGATGAGCACATCTGTTGGCTGTCTCCATGGGAGCATGAAGAAAGAATAAGCATGGACTCTGGATCATTTTCTTTCCCCAGAGTTGGAAGCCCAATAGTGAGATAGGATGAGCCATCTATATATAGCATGCTAGTTTTTAGTGCTGTCAGCTGGCACATCCATTAGTGCTACATTCATAAAATTAAAACCAGTTATAAATGGTTTTCATGGTTAAGTTCATCTGTGCCATCTTTTGCCTGTTCCCCCACCTCCATATGGGTTAAATTTGGAAAAGGAAGTATAACTAGTCATCCTACAGGGTTTCTCTGAACTTCCTCCTCTCCTGACACAGTTATTTAGGGACAAAGAGAAAAGTATTAATTCTGGGAAGTGTTTTCTTTTTCCTTACTGGGGACTGAGAAAGGGTACTAATGTGACAAAGCTGGATTTTGCAAAAGCGTGGTTGCACTCACGTTTGTGTCTCAGTCTCAATGACTGTAAAATAAAAGTAATGGCACTGACCTTCTTTGTAAAGCCTTGAGACCTATGCTGTTATGATAAACTAGTACTTCATAAAGCTCCACTTGGTTAATTTTAAATATCTCAGGACCTTTCTCTGAAACCTCCAGGTATATCACAGTGGGTTTGAAATACTGCCCTTTGTATTTGTTCTGCTATGCTTAACTCCCCAATCTCATAAGAGTAGAACCAGCTAACCCTTGTTCCCTCCTCTTAAATTCAAGCCCTCCTGGATCCTCAGATGGAGCAACTTCCTGGGGCTATCAGTGCACCCACAGCACACTGTTAGTTTTCTGCAAATGTCATAGGCAGGGTAATTATCACTAGAATTTTATTAAAATGTGAAGACAGATAACACTACTTATGCATTAAAATTCAACAAAGAAAAAATATCTCCCTTTGATGAATCTAGCTGTTTGTTTGAAAACAGGCATATACTTGCTGGAATGGGATGGTGATTAGAAATCTGAAGTCACGGAGCTCATGTACAAACTTGCTCTAATGAGGTGTTCTGACCGTTTTGGGGAGTAGCACGAAGAGAGCTCATTTATTTCCAATTTTTATTAATTCCAAAAACCATCAGTAGGCTTGTAATTAGATCCAAACAGACACCTAGTCTTGGTGGTTTAGCTTAACAGGCTTTAATCAACAATTTTTTAATGATCTCTTGATACGTGGTTGCATCAAAGAAACTTTGGAGGACACAGATTTCCTTAGTTTGTAAACATCACTGGGCTGCAGAATGAAATATGTATTTTCCTTTTCTTTGTTTCTATTTAAAGGGAGAAGGAGCGATTCTTGACTGACCTGGAGCCTGAGTTTCCACGCCACAGATCTGATGTTCCTCGCTTCACTGGAGGGGGCTTTGCTCTCAGCAGACCCCTTCCCAGAGTTACAGCTTAGGAATGGACTCATCACATTCCTGTCCCCAGTTTCTTGCTAAACTCTGTTTGTGCTGGGTTGTTTGAGAACCTGTAATTTTAAAAGAAATTTAGAATCAACTTTCCCTCTGAAATCACTGTATTGCCTTCAGGAAAAGGCATTTTATAGTAGAGTTAACGTAGTTTTGGTTTACAAACTGTGGACCAAATCTGCCCATATGATGCCAGCAGAAGCCTGCACTGGTGTAACTGAATAGTGGAGACCATGCAGATATTTCTTCTTCAATACTGTGTCTCTATTTAGCACTGTAACACCACAAAATGCCTTAATATATAGTTATTTTCCCTTTATCTACCTCTGTTGTGAGCGCTCACTCCATTTATCTTCTGACTCAAAACACCTGAAGGAAATGAGAAAACAGAAAAGAAGAAAAATTAATAGGCTGATGTTTCAAGCCCTACTGAGCAAATGCAAAATTAAGGAGTCTTTACTTAGATGTGCACATGTAGCAGTTCTTTGTGCAGGTAGTATATAATAGGGTTTATGCAGTGTTTGCTACAGTTGTTAGTAAGATCAAGGAAGTTTGTGGCCACAATGTACATTATAAAGAATGTGATTCTGTTTACTGTGGTAGACACAAAGTGACATAATTACGTCTGTTCAACTGGGGAGACTGTACACACTGACTGGGACATGCTGTTCTCCCACATAAATCCTTCCAAGCGATTCAAACTTGGACTCAAAACATGGCAAACTTTACTCTTTAATTTCTAGACACTTGGGCATTTTTGTAACTTTCAGAAATTGTTTTTGTAATACAGCAGGAGCCCTCCAACCTTTTCAGCCAAAAGAGATTTAATTACCATTCATTAACAAGTGAAATAACAAAGTCACGGCATGAGGTGCTGAAGTATAGAAAACTTTCAAGCTGTAAAATAAAATGTTTTGAAACTGATTTGTACATGGAAGCTTTTTCCCAGCCTGGGGGATAAAAATACTTGTCCAAAGAGATATGCTGATAAATATTTCACATGCACAAAAAAACCCTTTGCAAAGATTTTGTTCTTTCCTTTGGTGGAATACATAATTAAATATTAAAGCTACTGTGGGAAACTTTTAATGGAAGTGTTTAATTCAAAGGAATCAAGTTAAATACGACAGGGATCTACTTTGCTTTTACATTGGGGACCAGAACACTTAGTCATCAGATCTATTGTATTTTTCTTTTGTTCCCAAAATAGCTATTATTGCTTTTCCACTGTCAAGTGCATTATGCTAAAGTTATCATTTTAGGGCAGTCATGCTGTCTGAATCGTGTCTTTTGTGTACCTGACATGTCCTTATAGTTAGAATAACTGAGAATAACTGACATGGGCACTTGAGTTTGATGGGATCCCAGGTAGGTTTTACTGAAGCTTTTAAAAGCTGGTATTTGTTAAGGTCTTGAGTATCCAGCCTGGAACTGGACTCTCCTATGCTTACTGGTACTGGGAAGTAATTTGTACTGAAATAAATCATCAAAGTCACATTTCTTAATTCACATGAATGCAAGAGGCACAGTTAGACTCCCAGAATACCATAACACTGCAGAGAAGCAAGTTACTTATTACACTGAACTGTACAGTGTACCCCCTAACTTATCCAGAGGTAAACCAGGTCTGTGTACATCTTTCCCTCTGTTATCAGCATTTAGGAGACAAGGTGTTACAGTGGTCAGAGCAAGGGAAGGGGAGCCAAACAGATGGAAGGTGTTCCCTACTTGCATGTATTTTTATGAATACACATTGCATATTTTTTATTAATACACTAATAAAACAGATTCTTTTCCATCTTTAGATGTACTTAATAGTAGCTTGTGTTGCACAGATTGGACTATTTTTAGGGTAAGAAGTTCCATCTTTAAATGATTCTTGTCCTGAGTTTTCCAGTCTCTAAAATGGGTGGGATAGTATTTGTCTAATGACTTACAAAGGTAAATTCATTTATGTCTAAAAAGTGATTAGCCTTCTAGATTAAAAAAAATACACGAGTGCAAAAAATTGTGATTTTCTCATACAACATGTTCTTCCAGTCTGAAGGGCTGGGAAGTGAATACAGTAAATTCCACCTACAAAGTACAGGAGGTTTTACTGTGTTTGTCCGCAATTTCAGGCATCCAGATGTGAATGTGTTGGCTACTATCTCCAGTTTTATTGCATTATTTACTTACTACCAGGGAAACTAAGTTCACAGGTTAATTTGGAAAAGAATTTAAAAAAAAAGGGCAAGAAAATATAGTAATCAAATAATTGCCAGTAACTTTCAGCATAATCAGGAATAGAATAACTGCAGCTAGCTTAATTTATAGTGCTAGAGCGTGAAAACCATTTCTGAGTTCATATAATAGAATGGATTAAAGCACACCAAATCCCTTCCCCCCTGGTCTATAAAAGTCAGGGAGCTTGAAAAATTGCTCTGGATGTCTGTGAACCCAGCTGATGCTGAGGTGCTTTTAGTGTTCAAGGATTTGGCTTGCACAGCAGGGAAAGACAGAGCGTTAATGAGAGTATCATTTGTTCAGTTGCTTCTGCATTGTGAGCAGCAGCTCTGAAGTGCTTCTCCAAGTTTTGTTGCAGAATAATGTTAATTGAATTCCAGTCTGTGCAAGATGTAAGCCTAGAAGTAGCAAGCATATCTTTAACTTCTTGTTCCTGTAAAGTTGTGTGAAAAGATGGAGGCTAAGGGCTATGATCCATGGCACTTAAGTTAGAGGAAATCTTTCTTCACTTTAATTGGTTCGGACTGGAGCTGTAGTAGCTTGCTCACTAAATCTACCCTGGAGTCTTTTTCAGTGAGTAAAGGATGTAATACTGTTCATTTTCAGAGCTCTTGCAGTATGTAGATAATATTTTAAGTAACTTCACATCTAGCTTAAGCTCTGATCTTGTCTGGCAGGTATGTATTCAGTGTATTGTACAAGCAGGACACATGACACCATATGCTGGACTATCAGGTTCAAAGGCAGGAGCACGACCCTTCTGGGATCACCTGTCAGCTACCAAAGACACGGCACAAAGAATCCAGTCCTTAATTTACACTTGCTTTGTGAATTCAGAGGAGCAGGAGCACGTACTACGCACCCAGTAACATGTCCTGCTGCTGTAAATCTGGGAACCCTTTGAGTCAACAGCAGTGAAAAACAGGTCACAGCTCAGGCTTTGTTGTGTTGAGAACTACAAACTCCAGGGCAGGCTGGGGAGGCAGAAGGAAAGGCTGAGTACTTGGCACCCACAGACTTTTACCAGCACCACAGAGGAGAGGCTTTGCTGTGAGCAGAGAAGTGCGTACTGGGCCCTGGGGCACTAATGGGCCTTAAGGGCCCTGATCAGCTCCACCTGGGCTGTGGGGCACCATTTAACAAGCTCAGCCCCACAGGTGAGTTTCTTGTGGTTTCCTGTCCTTGAGGGAATAGTTGGCTCTTGTGGCACCTTGGCAGCAGGACATAAGACCAGCTTTAGTGCTATCTTCTAAGTACTTCAAAGAGCAAGCTGCCGCAGCATGAAGAGGAATGGATTGCGCAGGGAAGGGGACTGGGTGTTGAAAGCCCATGCGATCAAGAGGAAAGGTTTCCCTCCCAGATCCTGTGGACAAGGAACTGCTACGGAGGTCTTCAGCTGCATGTCCCAGAGCACTGCCTGCAGGTGGGCTGCCAGTAACTGTGTGAGTCCACGCTGCAAGGTCTTGGGCTGCTGTTTCATATCCTTGTGTTAGGGTGAAACTGTTGTGCCCTAAAGAAGTTGCAAGAAAGAGCAGAGAGAAGTAGATCTTTGACTTATTCCCTATCACCCATGTGAAGTTACCAGAGGGTAAAGTTAGCAGGAGAGTCAAAAAGAGAAGTCGGGCAGCGAAACCAGTGCCTGCCATCTCTGAAGCGTTAATGACTCTTTCTGAAAGTGGGCCCATCCCACCTATCTCTACCCAAATTAGAGTCTCTAAATCACATACATTTGTATTTAGGCACTTTAGCAATTGAGTATTATTTTCCTAGCAGGTGGTTTAGTTGTTGTGCCATCTCCTCTAGCAGAGTGTATTTTTAGTGTGTTTCTAAAAGCAGGAGCTTGATTTTGATGCTCTTTCTGTTCCCTACTTGGGTACTTTTTAAGCAGCTCCACACAGATCAGCTACTTATGCTGTTCAGCATACAGGAAGATGCCAGGATCTCATCCCATGGGCTTGCTTGAGGAGCCTCACTTTCCAAGGAGGAGGTGAAGCTGTGCCTGTGGCACACATGGGTGTGAGGCAGCAGGGCAGGATCTGTAGGATATGGGCACGTGGCTGAGGTCAAAGCAGCTGCCTGCTCCTCTGCTCAGCCTTACCCTTCAGCTTGTTTTCTCCCTGAATTGGAGCAGCTATGTAGGTTTATTGAACCCATATACTTTTTAATCCCTTTGCTGACCTCAATGGGTTTATTTACCTTATCACAGGTGTATAGAGCCACCCAGACAAGTCAGTATGAGTAAGGCTGTGGGAATGCAGCTCTGCTAGTGAGCACAGGGTGCTGAGCTTTCTCTTGGGGTCTCTGCCTTCAGCAGCTGAGTCCTTGCAGGCAGCCACAGGAGCAAGGCAGTTTGGAGGTGAAGGTGCGGTCTTGCCCTTAGTTGACCCCCGATGTGAAGAGGCTGAGTAGGGGTCTCCAAATATTGAGCAACTGCTGTAATGTGGCCACCCCCAGGGTAGGAGCTATACCGTGGCTGTCTCATGATGCAGCCTGGGAGGTGGGTGTCCCCACTGGGTGTTAATTGAGTAATGAGTGACCACAAGCAGGATGTCCAGGAGGGGAAGAGGCATTGACTTTTAGGGTAAAGGGCTGTTATTGAAGGGGAGAAATAGCGTGCTAAACCCTGCAGACTGCTCTGAAACAAAGGCGAAAGTAAGCTTTGCTCTTGTGGTCTACCTTGGCTAGAAGCAGCATGTTTCTTAGGCTGTTGCATCTAATCACAGGGTTGGGATGCACATCATTAGTGTTTGCATTCTGCAGGTTGGCTGGTGCTGGCCAAGGCTTTGGCCATATGGGGGGCACTTCCAGAGATGGTTTTAACTTGGTTTTCAAGAAGAATTTATATTCTCTGTGCATCTAAGAGCTCTTGCTTTACTTGCTGCTGGGGCTCCTAGTTTCTCCGCTGGCTTGTGTGGTGCTCATCTCTCCTGCAGTGCCTCCTCTGAGAGGGCAAGAATGAACCCAAACCTGTAAGTCATGGGCAAATTGTGGAATTTTTCTTAACCAGGGTGTATTTGTGGATTTTCTGTTTGGGATCCTTCTTGTCTTATAGCCTGAGTGCTTTCAAGGAGACTCCATGGTTTTCAAGGAGGTACTGCATCCTCCAGGGACGATGAAAGGCTGGCCAGGCTGACCTTGTCATGGCTGGTCAGAGCTTTCTTCTAACAGTGAATTTCCTGGTTGCACGTCCTATGCTGGCTTTAAGGGCAGTCTTGCTCCCTTTCTGTGAATCCCAGACCAGCCATTTTCTTTAGTTTTACTATTCTTTATTATTTTGCAGATATTGTCAGTATTTTTTTTTGGTGCACTCTTCAGCTTACCTAACATCCAGAGAGGAAAAAGGGTGCAAAGGTTGTTTTGAAGGATGTTATTTTTGCAAACTGGATCTTGACAGATCTGAGTTTCCCTCTAAGGTGGCCAGGAGCCTCCCTTTCTGATGGTGGGCACTTTAATCTGCCCAGGTGTGTAGTGGCTATAAGAACTACTCTTTCAGCTAGTCTTGACTATTTAAACTTCACAGTTCTTCACAGCAAGAACCATTTCTCAGGGCTCTTTCTTGGCAGAAGACTAAGCGGTAATTTAAAGCCATTTTAATCTGAAATGGGAATCTCTACATGGGGTTTGAATGCACTTCAAGTATGTATTTGCAACTTTTGTTGATCCCTCTTAATTTTTCATGTGTCCCTGTAGAAACAAGGTATGTTTGCATAGTTGTAAACACACTGGTAGCTCAGCCTCTTTGAGAGCTGTAGAGTGATAAAAGCAAAAATAGTAAAGGAGTGGTGTATTTGGGATCAGCACTGAAATGCAGGTGATTAACCATTCTTCCCTACAGAAAATACAAAGAAACTGGTCAACATGTGATCCTGACTCCCCTCCCCAGGAACACCCTGAAATTTTATCCTAAGCACAGAGTATTTCTGGAGGAAAAGCATGTTTTCCTTAAAAAATAAAATAAATAATAAAAAATATTAAGTGCTGTGCCCAGCTCCTGTGGGAAAGCACAATTTTCTAGGACTGCTTTGACATTCATGTGATCACAAGTGATCATGCCAGAAGCTACCCTGTGGCAGGTGAGGTGTGGGAATCAACCACAGATACATTCCTAGCTGGCCCCAATTACAGAGTAAAATGTGTTTGCTTAAACCATCTTTGTCACTTCAAATGAAAAGGTGCCCGAAGCAGCAGTTTAAATAAGCCTGTTTTACTTTGTAATCAGGACAGGCTATGAGCAAACACGTGCTCAGTTACTGCATCTCGCCTGAAGGGTGGTAACTTGCAAATTTGTGAACGTCCTCAGAACTGCTCAGTTTTGCTCTGCAAAAGCTGTGCCTCTTTGCAGCCCCCTTTGATGAAGGATGTGCAGAAGCATGTGGTGTGGCTGAATGGCAGGGCAAACTCTAGGGGCTGGCTGTGTAATAAATGTTCTCGCTTCCAAGTTACTGGTTGAGCTGCCTCATCCCCTGCAATTTCTGTGTTATGGTTCAGATGTATTCCCTCCTGGCAAGTTAGGAAAACTCATCATGAATTTTATTTTAACTGAGTGTACACAAGTCTTCCAGAAATTACCAAGTCCCTTGCTGATTCAGATGCTGTAGAGGAAGAAGACAGGCAGACCCAAAATGTCCCAGACCAGCCTTCTTTAACAGCCCTGCATTGCTTTATTTGCTTTGTGGTGAGCTATTTGCTAAGTCCTGATGCTTGCACCAGTTCTGAATTTGGAGCAGCTTCAACAGTCAGCTTTTCTTGCCAGAGTTACCTTCAAAATTCCTTAAAGCAACCTCTGTTGTGGTTTGGTTTTGGAGTGGATCCTGTTGTCCTTGTTGCAGAAATGAGTGTTTCAGTTGGTATGCAGCACAGAGTTAGAGCTATGTGTATTAAATGGAGGAAGTGAACTTTGGTTACAGAAGTCAACAGATCTCTGCTTGAGTATATTAGCTGAAGGTTTAGTGTATTTCCATTTGCATCTGATCAGGTGCGATTCCTTCTTTGCTTTTAATATGATGTGTGCTTACTGAATCCAAGTCTGATTCTATTTTTTTTTCTCTGACTTTTACCATTGATATTGAAAGTTGATGGCATGCAAACCACTCCCAGGCCAATTGCTCTGCCGTGGTCAGTAGTACAGGATAAGCAGTCTGATGCTCTGGGTGGATTGGGGGTTGTCCTCCGAAATTAGGTGCTTCTGTCTTACAAGAGCGTGGGGGCTCCAGTGGCGGTGGGGTTTCTGGTGGGTTTAGCTGTCGGTAGACCCCATGGTGGATTCTGTACTGGGGATGTGCTAAAGGAGGATGGATGTCCAAGACACTGCTTCTTTGGTACTGGGCCAGTGTTTGAGTACAGGTTCCCTTCCACCTCTGCAGCTCCCACCCAGCTCTTGTGGTGTGGGGAGGTGTCAGAATAATGTGATTTGTAACCCTGGGAGATCTTATATTTCTGGTGGCAAAACTGATTTTTGCCTAATACGGGGCAGATGACTGTCCTCACAACGCTTCAGCTGGTCCCTGTGTGCCCAGCTCTGGTGGGGTGTGCAAGTGCTGGATGGAGCAGGGGATGAGCTCTGTCCTCCTTCCCTGGATGTGTAGCCCTTCCCTGTGGCTCCAGCAGCAGAGCTGGTGTGGGGATGCTTGTGCCTGGGGCTGTGTGTTCCACTCCTTCTGTGCCGAAACAGATGCCCGCAGTTTTCAGAGCGGTCAGTCATGTGCTCTTCACAAGCACTAAAATTCAAATCAGGCGATATCAAGGGGAATTACATGCCAGTATTGCTTGTCTGATCAAGAGCTTCACCTTGTGCTCCTGAGGGATGTGTCTTGTAATTTACTTCAGGCTGAGGGATAACTGATTTTTTTTCTTTCCTATCTGCTTTAGTGCAAGCTGGCAGCAAACTACCCAAGCCCTCTGCCACCCGGCGTGTCTCCCCTGACTGTTTCCTTTGCTGGCAGCGTGCAGATTTCTGCTGGGCTTTGATCGAGTTTTGCAGCTGAGGTCTTGCTTCCTGCACTCTCTTTTATTCCATGAGCTGGCAATTCTGGTTTCTCCAGCGCTGTCCCATGTCCCAGGGCTGTACCTGCTTTGCCCTTGGTTGCCTCCAGCCCCTGAACTCATGCATCCAAACAGCCTGGGGTCTGCCTGGGGGAAAAGTGGGGGTGCTTGCTGCTGTACCACAGGGTCTGGCTTCTGCTTTCATCCAGGCACCTGCACTGCCTGGGTTGAAGACAAATTTGAGGAAAGAAGAGAAGCAGGAGTGGTGGCCCTGTGCTGCCTTTGGTGCTCTGCAGGCACCGCGGGCAAGATAGGTAACAGAGGGTATTTTTGCTAGAATTGAGGATGGGAACCCAAGACTTTTAGTGCTAAATCTTGAGTTAAAATTCACCTGAACGCAGCACAGAGGAGTATCAGGGTCTGTGTTATGGCCCTGCTTCCTGTCATCAGACAAAACAGCTTTCTCCTGCTCTTGTGACACTAACCTGCCTGATTCCCTTTCATCACCTCTGCCCACAGCCTGGTGTGTGCGTGGACAAATCCTCCCAGGTGAGCTGGACAGGGCTGCTGGTCCACTTTGCAGAGTGCCCCTCTCCTCCCCTCTTCCCAAGATCACCAGGAGAGGCTGGGTTTGTTGAGCAGCTGGTGGCGTTTAATTAAACACACTATGAAGTGGAGTGCTGGGAAAGGCTTCCCCCAGGGCTGTGGTACCGCAGGCTGGCTGGCCTTGGGAAACTGCCTTTGGGAGAGCCAGCAATCGGAAATCCTAGGGGGAAAAATCAACCTTTCCGCGGGCTTTATTGCACTCTTGGAAAAACAGTAAGACTGGGTTTGCTGAAAAATATTTCCATTAGGAAAGGCTGCTATTTAAAGCACAGTCCATGTAGTGATATGCTGCAGGCAAAAAGTTGTTCAGGGAGCAGGCAAGTGTTGGGAGCAGAGGTCCTTGGGGTAGATGAGAGGCTGAAGAGTTGTCCCTAGTTTGAATGTGTGGTACTTTCATCCCTCTCCTCTCCAAGCACCTGCAAGGTGGAGAAAGGCAAAAGTGTGTTACCACATAAGGCATCCAGACCTTCAAGGATCACGTCTTCCTTGATCTTGTCCTTGGCTCATGCTGAGGTTGAAGGAGAAGGGAATTGGGAATAAAGGTGTCAAGTTAATTGCCTGCTTGGAGAATGGCTCTTGCCTAGGATCGCAACATGTTATTGCCACCAATTTGTTCACCTGTCTGTTGCGAAGCACTTGAGCTCTGCTGAGCTTTATCTGCCCCTCAGGCTGCCTAGGGAAGCCTGCCCACCCCACAGTCCTCTGGTTCAATGGTGCTGTGGCAGACAGTGGATTTCACAGAGCACATCTGGCTCCAGACATGGTGAGGTCTGTAACAGTGTCTTGCCTTTCTCTAGCACATGCCAGATGAAGACTACAAGGGATGGGGCCAACACTAACAACTTTATAACAACCCTGCTCAGGAGAGATACCCACATCATGTCTCAGACAGGCAGCTGGAAGTGCAAGGTGATTTCTTCCCAGTCAAGTCTATGGCAGAGTCCCTCAGAGAAGTGTTTAAGGCGTGCAGGATATTTCCGTCAGGATCCAAGCATCTCCCAATTTTTAACCATCATCTAGCACAGCAATGATGGGGACAGGCCTCCCAGCCCTGGCACACAGAAGGTGCAGTGGAGCAGATCTGGGGAGGGCAGCTGGGAGATGCTTTGCAGCCAGGACCTGAGCCAGGTCCCCCATGCCAAGCATCCTGACCCCGGGCATTTTTCCTCTTTGATTTGCTCAAGAAAAGAACCCAGTTCCAATGCTGAGCTTCGGGTGATCCCTTGCTGGATTAGGATATTACAAGCGTAGCAGCAAATCCACCAAGAAGTTTTTCAAGTAGCTGCTTTCCCTGTGGAGTCAGCACAGCAAAAGCGATGTCTAGGTGAGATGCTTCATCCCTTTTTTGAATTTTTTCATCTAATACCCTTGTCAAAAACTTGCAGGCAGCTGCAGCTCAAATCATCCTGCATTTTTCTTGTGATTGCTTTGCCTGATATCATGGTGAGTATTTGTATCAAGTCAGCGCAAGATAGATGGTTAGATTTATGCTGTATGTTGTGATCCAGGGGTGTAAATGTATTTAAGTGACTTATTCAGCTTAAACACCAGCACTGTCTGCTGCTCCCTCGTCAGCACTACAGGCAGACAGAGATAAAATAGCAGTGGTAATTGTGGTGATGGAGTGTCACTGGCAAATAATATGAGCACAAAGACCATTTTCAGAGACGGATGGAGTATAACTCCTTTGTAATTTCTCTTGAATTATTTTTAGAGTGGGACAGTGTCCTGGTTTCAGCTGGGATAGAGTTAACTGTCTTCCTAGTAGCTGGTACGGTGCTGTGTTTTGAGTTCAGTATGCGAAGAATGTTGATAACGCTGATGTTTTCAGTTGTCGCTAAGTAGCGTTTAGTCTAAAGTCAAGGATTTTTCAGCTTCTCATGCCCAGCCAGCGAGAAAGCTGGAGGGGCACAAGAAGTTGGCACGGGACACAGCCAGGGCAGCTGACCCAAACTGGCCAACAGTGTATTCCATACCATGGGACGTCCCATCCAGTATAGGAACTGGGAAGTGGGGGCAGGGAATCGCTGCTGGGGGACTAACTGGGTGTTGGTCAGCGGGTGGTGAGCAATTGCCCTGCGCATCATTTGTACATTCCAATCCTTTTATTACTACTGTTGTCATTTTATTAGTGTTATCATTATCATTATTAGTTTCTTCTTTTCTGTTCTATTAAACCATTCTTATCTCAACCCACGAGTTTTACTTCTTTTTCTTGATTTTTCTCCCCGTCCCACTGGATGGGGGGGAGGGAGTGAGTGGCTGCGTGGTGCTTAGTTGCTGGCTGGGGTTAAACCATGACAGACAGACTGAAAGCCCCTCAAGGGGAAGAGCAGCATGGAAGGTGGGAAGGGCTGGGAGCCTGAGCAAACCTTAGGGCTTCTGAAGAATTTGGTGCTTATTAAAAAAATAAAGGCAGAGAGAGAAGAAACCTAGGAGTGAAAGATGTGGTGATCCCAAATGCATGAGCCATTTTCCAGGGAAACTGCTCCCAGAACTGGAACAGAGTTTAGTGAGAGCCATGGTGATAAATGCAGCTGACTGGATCACGGGGTTGTAACCACAGCTCAGGACTGGGTCTGTGCATGAATCACTGTGATGCATTTATGGCCCTTTTATGCCATCTCCCTCCTTTAAACTTAATTTATGCTGTGGATCAGGTGTCAAAGCCCCTTTGCCCCCAGCTTCCTGGCTTCCATGCTCTGCTTGCAGAGTTTAGGGGTGGCAGAAGCTGCTCATCCTCCAAAAGGACTTCACGCCTGTGCTCATCTTGCCTCCAGGTTGGTGTCTGCCGGAAGGGTTTGGGCTGTCTGTCTTTTGACTGCCTTTAGCAACTCTACTGCTCCTTGCCTTTTACTTGGTGCTTCCTTGAGGGCAAAGTGAGCTCTGCAAACTGGGGGTGCTGGGGAAGGTCCTCACCTGCTGCAATGGGTGTGAAGCTGCCCTGGTCCCCATGGGGTGGGAAGATCACTGGGATCCCCCTCTTTCGGTGCATGTTGGTCACATCTTGCTCCATGGAAGCACTAATAACCCAGCCTGTGGTTTTGTGCTGGCCCAGAGCCAAGCTCTGCAGTACTTTAGTCCACTGAAGGTTTTGCATTATTTTTTTGTGAGTATAGGGTTTTGTTCTCCAAGGTATGCCTGTTGCCTTGGCTGGTGAGTACCATGCAGGAGAATTTTTGATGTGGTTTTGGTGGGAAGGTTTTCTTATGGCCCAGTGTGTTTCCAGGTGCTGAGAGGGTAGATGGAGTGCATGGAGCCAGGCTGTGCAGGAAGCAACAATGGAGAGCAAACAATGCCCCAAATCCAAATGGTGTCAATTGGGGAAATTAAAATGATGAATGAGAAGGACAGGTGCGGTCAGCCTTTCTGGCACAGAGAGTGAGCATGAGGGAGCAAAAGTGTTTCCTCTGTGATAGGTAGTAGCTTTTGACAACAGAATGACTTTTTGGCTTGCTTGGCGAGTGGGGGATAGAGAGAGACTAATGAGGAGCCGGAAGAATTTGGGATGCAAAGCCAGGGACTCCCAAGAGACCCATGAGGAACATTTGTATAGTCTTATCATCTTCCTTTGGCCCAAATACCCAAAGTGTCCTTCTGGGAACTTCACAAACTCTTCCTCTGAACACTGCTGTAACATCACCCTCCTCTCCCCTCCCCGTGCAGCCCCTTTGCACTTCCATAGCGCAGCAGCATTGGGTTTGTGTAAGGGACTCTGCTGCTCTGCTTGCTCACTGCTTCTCCAGGTCTGCTGGAGAGGAGGCAGGACTGTGCCTGTGACACAGCCCAGTGCCTGCTGTTGATCCAGCCACGTGTGCATCAGGAGGCCAGATTCTGGACAGGAGCGTGGAGCCAGGGTTAACGCTGCCTTGGTGTAAGCTGGGGTGCTCTTAGCTGTTACCGCTCCTTTCTGGAGCCACTCGTGGTGGTGTTGGCGGGGTTCTGCCTGTGTGATGCACATCCTCAACATTAGACCAGGTCCTGAGCAGCTCAGCTGTAACCCCATGGGTGAGGCTTGACCTTTGCTTGCTCGAGGCTATTGCCATTTCTTGGTGGGCAGGCACCTGGTGCAGTATGATTGCTCCTGAGTTATTCCCAGGCTTATGGCACTTGGGAAACCCACCCTTAGGTAGGGATAGCTATGCCTGTACCTGTGCAATAGCTGAATTTGATGGCAGCATTGGCAGGGGTATGTTATAGGAATAGGTGGTGGCAGGCGGAGCACTGGAAGTCCTCCCCTGGGCAGGAGGAGGAGCAGACCGTGTTACTCAGTGTGTGACGTGCCTGTCATGGGCTGAGTTTGGAACAAAAGACGGGCCCGGTCTTCTTGCAGTCACCCTGTGCCCCCTCCCCAGTGTCCCAGCTCAAGTGTCCTGAGCTGATGTCTCCAAGCACAGAACCTGCAGCTCTGCTCATGTAATGCCAGATTCTTCCCATCTCTGCTTAATCCACAGTGCTTTTCTTGTAACAGCTCTTATGGGGCTATTATTAAAGGTTTGGTGCAAGCTGACAGTCCCTGAGGAATCGGATAAGAGTGTTTCCAGTACAAAACTGGGTTCCTCTTGTATAGTGCCACAAGTGAGTGCAATGACTGTAACCTGCACAGGAAAATTAATCAGCGATCTGTTGGGGGAGAAGAGGAGGGAGGAAAGAGGTGTGCAGCAGATCTAGTGCAAAGAGTGGAGCATCTTTCTTTTGTGCTGGGGCTGCAAAACCTTATCCCATTTGCAATGTACTGCCAAATGTACAGCCAAGAGGTTGTCTTGTTCTCAAGGACCTTACGGTCTCAAAGATTTAAAACGATGCTCGGGAGAGCTCAGGCTAAAGAGAATGAACAAAGGGTCATGGGCAATGATGGAGCTATCAGGACAGACTTTCCCTGGCCACAAGCAAGTCTGAAGCGTCCAGACATGCTGCAAGGACTCTGCTTTCTGAGTTGGATGAGAAGAGGTTCACTGACCTTCTCTCCAAGAGCACCATGCTCTGGTGAGGGCTCCGACTTGCAGGATTTCTGTGGACATGACATACCTCCATCCCATATGGCACTTTGTTGCTGTGTCTTGGCTCCCTCTCTGTGCCAGGAGGCCTCTGGTCCTGCAGAGGAGCTGTGTGGGTGAGTGATGGGACTTTGAGTACTGGAGCATCCTCCTGGATATGCTCTGCCATCTTGGGGCAGATTCACTGCTTTGGAGGCCTCTGCAGGTAGGAACAGGTTGGGTTTTTTGCACTACTTGTCTTTATTACTGATACACAAATGCTGTGATCGTCTCATAGAGGGTCCTTTCTCCATTCTTCATTCAAGAGTGGCCCTATGTGTAATCAGATATTGTGGGATGGGAAATAACAGAGAAGTTGATCCTTGAAGCAAACAACATTATTCTTTATCATTAGATTAATAATATTAGTAAGAGTCCTGAATTGCCTCAGATGAGAGCTGCTGTGCCAAGGCGCCCTAGCTCTGGTGTACATATCTCCCCGGTTCTTGTGTGTGGGTGAGTGGTGGCAACTGGGGACTTCAAGGCACCCAGGGCCACCGTATGCTCTCAGATGAGAAATGACTGCATGGTGTTGCTACCGACAGGACTCTTCCTCCCCAGCTGCTCGGGCAGGGGCACAGCACACACTTGCTCTGAATGTCACTTTTCTTAATTTAACCAAAAGTGGTGTTAAAAATGCAAGGAAAACAGCACAGCTGTGCCAATGTGCTGCTCCTCAGTGCTGCTTTGTGTTCAAGATGGGAAATGAGCTCTGACTTAGAGCTGAAGGTATATTTTCCCCTCTTCTTCCTAATTTTATTTTGTTACATTTTTGCAATTATCCCCTCTGGGGCTATAATTTTTGTTTAATATCCAATTCATTTTTAAAGGCAAAGTCATTACTGTTTTGGAACTATGGGTAGGTTTTATTTTTATTATTTTTTTAATACGCAGCCATAAGCAATTTGAAAACACTGCTTTACTGTATAAAATGATCTTCCCTTATGATTTGATGTTGATACTGCAGCCTGATTTATTGTGGAGGACTGCAGCAAATGGCATAAATGCTTAAAAGATAATCGTGTTGGTGACGGACATATGGGTAGCATACGCACAGCACATATTTAAAAGACAGGATGGCAAGGCTACTATTGTTCTGCTGCGAAGATTTCCTGGTGTATATGGGGTATAGTGGTAACTATATTGGCCTGAAGGGGCTGTGATCTTCCAGCCTTGATTTGGGTGCTTGACTTGAGGTCAGCCTGGCACTGGGTTTAAAAAGCAGATGGGCAAAGTATTTGGATCCTGTCTCAGTCATGGGCTGTGTAGGTGGCTATAAGGGTTTAGTTCAGGCCCAGATGTGGAGGATTCAGGGGAAGAGATGGGAAAGGCAGAGCTGTGGGAGCACGGAGGAGCAGTGATAAACATTCAGGGCCTGTGGCAGGAGCCAGGACTGCAGGAGCAACCATGGAGGGGCCCCGGGCTTGGTTCCCCACCTCCTACTCCATCGCTTCCCATTGCTGTGCTGCTTCCAGTGCAGCAAGGCCATCCCAGAGATGCTGCACTTGTGTGAGGGGTTCCCACCTGTTCGCAGGCTATGTGTAGGACCATGGCCTTTTTGTGCCAGGGTCTCTGCGAGGTGCCTGTACCAAATGTGATGTATTTTAGCACTAGGAGCTCAGCATGTTCCTTCTCTAATACTTAACTGGAATTTGGCTTAGGAGGGGACCCTTTATCTCGGCATCAAAACCAATGAGGACAACCTAACAGGTAGTAGGAAGGCTTGCTGAAACCCAGCAAAAAGTGTTCAGAAACCAAATCTTGAAGTCCAAAAAGAAGTGGCAAGCTTGGCTGGACAACAGAGGTTTGGGTCAGGAGATTTTCCACTTGATTCATTCCCATGCCCATGGTGCTAGCTGCCTGATAACCACCTTCACAGCATCCTACAGGGCTCCTCTGCCCTTCTGCAGCCCCAGGCAGTTGTCTCTGCCGTGCTTTGCAAGCGCAGTGGGTTATGACCCCAGCTTTCCTGCTGGCCAGGGCACGGGGAACCTCTGGGCTGGGCAGCCTGGGCCTGTGTGAAACGCAGAGGGGTCAAAGCTTGGGTGGGTCCGAGGGTGCAGGACGAGCTGATTGAAGGAGATACTTCTGTATGACGTGGGCTGAGGCTTTTTGCCGTGCTCCTCTCCAGCACTCGTTATCTGAACGGCATCAGGCAGGACCCGAGTCCTTGTAGGAACAAGCTACTCTGCCTCCCTTCAGTGCTCTGATTTGCACTGAAGGCATAACTCAGTTACGCTGTCTGGCTCTGCTGTAATCCTGCTGCTGTTGCCCAGCCCTGTGCCTAGAGTCCACCTTCATCCACCATCATCAGTCCTGTGCCATTTCTCTGAAGGAGAGAAACGTGTGTACAGTTGTGGCGGCATCTTCCTGCTGGACTCTCCTCTCCCTGCTCAGCTGAAGGGTTTTTCTTTGGATGAGGCCCTGGGGATGTGGCTGTATGGTCATTGAATAGACCAGATGCTGGGGTCATGTTGGGCATTCAAGTGCCACCACCCCACAGATGCTTTGGTGGGCTGAGCTGCTCTACTGTCATTAACGTCTGGTTTGTGGGGAGATAAATGTGGCTGGAAGCAGTTATCTGTGCTAAAAATAAACTCAGCTTTTAGTCAACAATATAACTTTTGTGCTCTCACGCAATGTAACTTGTTGGGGAAGCCCTACTGCCAGCGGCTGTGTGCAACCCTCCCCTCTCCCTGTAAGGGCAGGAAGGCTGGTTTTGTTTCTTCCTTCTGGAGCAGGACCCACATCCTTGTTTTCTGGCTCTTCCGTCCTTAATGTACAACAAAATACAGTTAGTTGTGTGGAAGCTGCCACAAAGAAGGGCTCAGGGGAAGGAGAATAAAGATATGATATGAGGTGGGGAAGAGAGGGCAGGGGGTGGAAGAGCAGCAGGGGAAGAGAAGAGGATGAAGATGTACTTAAGCAAGCAGGAAGGCTGCTTTGGGCCTTTGCAGTCTGACTGGAGAGATGGTGAAGGAGACTGGCGCTCCAACAGCACTGCCCTTTGCAGGGCAGGGTTGTGCCACCACTGCAGTTGGGAACTGGCTGTGGACCAGCTCTGAAGGGTTTCCCTGTGTCGGGTAGCCACTGGCCAGGGGAGGCCTTGATGCTCTGTCAATTGGTCCCTACTGAAGTTGTTTCTTCTGGAAGCCTCTCTTAAGTTGAGATTTTATTTATTTATTTTCCCCCTCCTGGTGGATGAAATGCAGACCAGGTGATGGATGTGCTGGTGATGTGTTTGCTTGAAGTTTGTATCAAACCTCTTTGGTCTGGAAATCTCAAGTGTGGGCTCCTCTCTGGCCCCGCTCTCGCCTCCCAAGCTTACCAGTTCAGAGTGGGGCAAACTGCACTGAGGTAAATTAGAAAAGTTTGGGTGACTGCAGTCAGCTCGGCATCTCCCAGCCTCAGCTGCCTGCTGCTCCAGCATCCCCAGAGAGCACCAGTGTGGAGAAGGGGCTGACCTCTTCAAAGAGCTGCATTCCTGCAGCTTTGCTGGCCCTCCCGTCCCATAACCCAGATATGTCTCCCTGTGCTGCACATCCAGCCACTTCACTGAATATCCTCCAAACTTTGTCTGCTACAGCCCTGTCTCCTCTAGCTTCTGTGGTGTGATGAATTTAGCAGGGAATTAATCTCCTCTGCTCCAGCCCTAAACGTCCCCTGAATGGAAGATCTGTGCAAGGAATGTCTCCTGCTGCTGACATAACCCTGAGCAAAATCTGTTTTGTAGCCAAAGGGCACCTGTAAAAACTTCTTATGTATGTATTCAGGACTTCTCCATTGGAAAGTGAATTTGCATAGGGCAGTAATGGACACTTTCCTGTCTTTGTAGAGGATTTATTTTTTTTTTTCTAATGCTGCAGACTCTTACACTATGTTAAGGGGCAGGACTATTGAAACAGAAGGACGAATTCTTGGCTGCCTCCCTGTGAAGTACTTCAGGTTCAGTACAAGCTGTTTAAGTAATGGGACACCTCACATGGCTTCTTCATTTTCCTGACTCCCAATGAGGTGAGACAGTGAATACCTCACCAACTATGGAGGTGGTGGCAGTCCAATGTGACATACCTAAGGATGACTAATCCAGAGAAATAGCTTGGCCATTTAGCTAGCTCAGGTTCCAGTTGCTGTATTTGTTTGTCTGGAGTGTGCAAAACGCAGTACAACAGGACTGTAGGCAGGGCAGGATGCTTGGTGCTGGTGTCAGTGCAGCTCCTCTGACCAGAGCAGAAGGATGTTGGCCAAAGAACAGGGAAGGAAGGTGTTGTGGTGTCAGGGGTGGGCATCCAGCCCACTGTCCTGCCTGAGTCGGCCCAAGCCCAGCAGCTGGGGTAAATGGTGGGAAGCAGCCTTTGTACAGCCCACACAGGAGCTCTTCTTCTTCCTCTACCAAACAGTGCCAAAGTGTGTCAGCACATCACTGTCCAGCTCTTCCAAATGCCTGATTTAGCTCAAGGGACTTATTTAACCCCTATCAGACTGAAGTAAAACCTGTAGTGCTCTGTTCTGTCCTTTTTTCCCTCTCCTCCTGACCTGGTGCAGCTGGCCTGCCCTTTCTAATGTCCTGCCCTGTATGTCCACCTGGAAGCAGGATTTGGATAGAGGTGATGGATAGGGCTTTCTAAACAAGCACCCTGAGCCCAGGCAGATCATGAGCTTTATCCTGAAGCTGCTGTGTGCATGCTGGGTGAACTGGAGCCCTGGCACAATCCTTCTTTGCCCAGCATGGGAGAGAGGCTGCAACACAGGAGATGCTCAGTCCCTCACTGTGGCTTCTGTGGAGGTGGCCCATCCAGGAGAGTGCCTCATGGATGGTTGTTGGAGCACCCTGAACCCTGGGGCTGCAGCAGGAGTGAGAGGCAGATAGGCACAACTCATGACCCCAGATGCTCCAGGTTTTTTTTCCCTCCAGTGACACCATGCACAAGCAGAGGGGACTGATGCTGTGGCAGATCTGCCTGTTTCCAGGCTCAAGGCAGGTGCTGATCCCACTGCTCCAGCAGGATCAGAGCCTGTGGTGCTGCTTTTGATGTTAAAGATGTGACAGGACTCATCACAGGGAGCCTGGGTGCTGTGAGCGTGGCAGGCGAGGAATGGCTGAGGAAGGCCACGTGCTGGGAAAGAAAATAGCTGCTTTCTGTGCAGCAGCTGCTTTTCCCTTCACCGTCTGGCTCAGGAGCTGCTCCCCATTGCCATGTAGTGCAGCAGATGTGCTCTGAGCTCCCTTGCACTGTGCTCAGCCCTAAGTGCACAGAGGGCTGAGCCCTTCTTTGTCCGGCTGGGAGGAGAGCAAACTCCGAGAGGGCTCCAATCTTCTAACTTTTTTCCCTTTCATGCCTTGTAGGGGAGCTGTTGGCAGATTAAGACTGAGCTGCTAAAGCAGATGATTTCATAAATTCTGCAAGACCTTGCTCTTTACTTTGATTTCTTCCACCTGAAATGTCTGTCTGGGGAGAGGCTATTCAGCTATTCAGACCACTGTTTTGATCTGTTGTGCCAATGTCTCTGCTGATAACTTTTTTTCCTATGATACAAGTTGAGAGAGAAAGCAGAACTGGTCCTCTGCTTCCCTCTGCAATTGACTGAAGGAAGCAAAATGCCTCCATCTAATTGCTAGAGATCAGTTTATTCTGGGTACTTGTGAGGGGCTTGTAAGCTTCTGGACAGTTCCCCAAATGTCTGTGCACTCACAGAGACCAGGGAAGCATAAAGTGAAGCAGGAGCCAGGGAAAACGTAGTGTGAATCAGAGAAACCTGCAAATGTGGGCAAACTCTGGAGAGGATGCTCTGCCACTAAACTGTGTGCTGGGGTATGAAGAAAGACCAAGCTGCTTTCTCCAAGCAGCCTGACTGTGTTGCTTCATTACTGGCTTAGCTGGAAGAGCCTGCAGAAAGCATTTGGGTGCAGACAGGAGTCAGTTGTGCTGTTTTTCTTCCCAGCCCACTAATCTTCTCCATTGATATTTCTGCAGCCTTCCCCTTCCCTTCTAAAATTAAGGCTATTGTTTTTCCTGTTGAGGAGCTGCTGCTAAAGAATGCAATCTTGGACGCATATAAACTTTTCTCCATCACTTTCTAACTTAAAAATACAGACAGCCTTTATGAATGAAAAAGAAATTTCATAGAAACTTTGAGTGCTATTACAGCTGCCTGGGAGTTTTCTAACTAAATTCTTTTAAGGAGACTATGCTGACTTGTTGAAACTGAGACTCTTAAAATGCATATGCTTATTTTAACAAAACTTGCAATGGCAAGGTGCTCTCAGCTGCATGACAAATTCTGGCTAGAAATGGAGGAGAAGGAGCTGCAGCAGCTAAGAATGCCTTGGTGCTGGGGTGTTTGCTTCTGATGGGGGATGCTCTGGCCAAACCAACCACTGTAACTCAGTGCCTTGAGGAACTGGCTTGATGGTGGGAGAGGACTGTCCCCTTCAGTTGTCATTGAGCCTCAGTCCTGTCTCATGACTTGTCTCTTCTACACAGTGTCCATTGTAATGCTGAACCAGGACACATCAGTCCCTGGAGTCCCTGTGGGTCTTGTGGGGGGAGCAATCAGTGGGTCACGTGCAACTGTATTGCAACTTGCCAGTTTCCATAAAACAAAGATGCTTTTTAAGGCCAAACTAGATTCCCTAGTGAAGGAGGGATGAAAAGGAGGCAGGGGACAGCTGCAGAGATAATGCCACCAGAAAGGCTATTCTTTGATTTGGGGTTAAAAGCAGATTTCTGTGCATTTCAGCTATAAGCCCCATTAAGTGCAGCTCTAGGCAGTCTGGAGCTCTGTGACAAGCACTAATTTTGAGATTGTTTTTTGCTGGTGGACAATTACACACCGATTGCAGCAGGAATCTGAGCATGGCTAATCTAAATGGCCTGGCATTTTGCTATTCAGGAAGTAACGTTTTTTGATTTGTTAGTGTTATAGAGCATTTACCCTGTACAATAAAAGTTCAAATGTTCTCCCCAGGTTTCATTATTTCTCAGGTTTACTCCGTAAAGGCAGGAATGAAATACATGGGCATGTTGTTTACAATTAGCAGAAAATTGCCATTTTACTGTATCTAACCACTCCTGCTCATGCCACCTATAGCACTTGGAAGCAGACAGGCTCTTGTCTGAGGCCTGTTCCTGGTGGGTCTTGAATTGCTAAATCCTTGTGCTGAGCTCTGTTGAGTCCCACAGACCAACAGGACCTGCTGACGGTTGGCAGCCCACGGGACCTGCATCTCAGACAGCAAGCTCTTTGTAAGCACAGTGTCCTTGGGACTGTGCATTTGTCACCATCAGATGGAAGATGTAGGGTAGTCGGTGGAAAGAGAAATTAATATGTACTGAAGCATATTTTTTCCTGCTAGTGTACTGTAGGAATGAGAGGTTCTGGGCAAAGGTCTGAGCTGCTTGGTGTCTGTCACAGCTGAGAGCAGTTTTGACATTCAGAGGTTGCTCTGCGTGTGGATAGTACTGCTCCTCTCACTAAGCAGCATTGCTCAAAGGTCAGTGTCATCTGCCACAAGTGCAAGACCAAGACCTCAGCCAGCTTATGATGTCGCTGCTTGGTGCTGTCAGTTCAGCTACAAAGAGATCGTTGGTATTTGGGAGGCATTTGACTGGACAGTTGCCTGGAAATTGGCCCCTCTTCTCTCCCTCTCTACAGGGAATTGGTGCTTGGATCAAATGTCTGAAAGTTTGGTTTGAGTTGTTCTTGGCCCTGCTGAAGGCAATGATGAAACTCAGAGGTGTTCACTGCAGAATCAATTCAGTGCAGAATTGGCCCTGGATTCTCTGATGGAAGGTGCAGGAGAAATGTTGGAAGTGTCTAAGGGCGGCCGCTGTTGTGCTGTGCAATACGGTGCCTTGTTCCTACTGTTGCTGCATCCCAGTACGGGATGAACTGGGATCCAGCATCACCATGCATGATTAGGCAGGCTAGTCAATAAATCCTTGGCTAGTGTAAAACAGCTGACTTCAAGGGAGTTGCAATTCCTTGCACCGAAGAATCCAGCCATGAGCATCTAAATTAATCTGAAAGCAGCTTGTTAGTAGCACCTAGATACTACAGTAATTGGTGAGCTATAAATACCAATGGCAGACATAATATTAAACAGGCTGTGTCATTAATTAGCTAATGACAGAAGCATAGAAATGTTGGATAAAAATAACCAGTAATAGCACAATCCTTTCTTCTTACCCCCCTCCTACTCTCCCTCACCCAGAAATGAGCAGCTCTGGGACACCTCATTTTTTACTATTAATAATTTAGGAGCTGTAACGTTCTGTGATAAGCAGTGTCTGATCTGCAAAACATCCACTTTTCCAGATTGCTTTATGCTTCCAATCATTTGCAAGAAGCAAAGCTGGTAAAAACAAGAGGATTTGATGCACAGGATTCTTTCAGGTAATGAGGTGGTACATGTGGCGCAGCTTCTGAACAGAGTTTTAGTTCAGTGACATTATTGTTATGGCAACAGCCTGCCCATCGTGCCTCAGTGTAGCACAATAAAGAGTGTACACAGGCACGAAGTGTGGAGGGGGCTCCCCGAAAGGAAACCTAGTGTTACATTAATTCCTGGGCTTGGATTTGCAGCTATGGATCAGGCCCCACAAATGCAGCTCAGATCAATAAACACCCGGAGTAACCCTGTCAGAGACCACGCAACGTCAGGGTTTGCCTCGTGCTTTCACCGCATATCGCACAGCAGAGCCCTGACCCACTGCTCGGTGCTACCAGTGGGCAAATGCTGTTACAGGTGGAGAAATCTGGCTCCCTGCAGGGCACTGATAGTAGCCCCGGTGTTTCTCCTTGCTCATGCCCCTTCCGCTGGGCAGAATATAAGGCTGCAGTCCCTGCCCCGTGGCGGTTTCTTGGCGCATAGAAATGGAGAGGAGTTGAGAGGACTGACCAGCCCATCGCTGAGGATCGAAGCCCCTTTCCCTCTGGATATGCCTGTTGTAGCTGAGCATAGGCTTTGTGAAGCATGGATAACTGCAGTCATAACTGCATGGCTCTGGTAAGGGCAGAGAGCAGATTTTCTTCATCAGTTTTGTTCAAAACTGATTGCCAAGCTTAAAAGGTCATGGAAGAGGAGGATACAAGGAAAGGAGAGTGCAGACAGACTGACCCTGTTCCTGAAGTTTATCAGCCTGAGAAAACCCCTTGGCAGGTTTCCAGAAAAAATGGAAACACAGCTCTCCTGAGTCTGTGTCCCAGCCCTTAACCCTCTTACCAAGCTTTTTCTTTTTGGCAAGGAAATGTTCTGGATGTGAGAGGCTGACCTGAGAGCTGGAGCCTGGGAACCTTTTTTCTTCCTCTAAGCTTCTCGGTGATTTGATAATAGCTCAGGACGCCTTATGTAAAACAGCAAGACAAATGAGCCCTGACTTTCTATTGTTTTTTAGGTGGGCACAGAGCTGACTGGCAGGTTGCTGGGTGACCCCCTGTCTCTGAGAGCCTTGGTGCTGCTGCGTGTCCGTGCCACCACCGAGCTTGTCCCTGAACTTCAAATGCAGCCCTGCCCCGCCCTGGCCTCTGGGCAGGGAGCACAGGTGGCTCTTGGGGGCACGGATTGCTGCTTTTAATGATGTTTTAACGTGGATGGTGCGTAGCACTGTAATGAAAGCGGTTCCTGCTACTCTCTGCTCTGTCCTAGCTATTTTTGTTTTGTTTGCTTGACAGTGTTTACAGCAACAATTTAAGATTTGGGCTATGTGGATTAAGCCCTGAAGCAGACTTTGTGTGACACTGGGGATGGGGATTCACAGAGACAAACTTTCTGCTAATCTTTCCAGTTCCTTTTGTAGTCAGAGAGCAGCCGTCTCCTCTGCAGGGTGATTCAGAGAGGCTAAATTAAGCTCTCTCTCTGAATCAGCCTCCTGGGCAACTCACTTTGCAGTTCCCACCTCTACAACAGCCTTGAGGGCTACAGCTGGGCCCCAGCTCGAAGCCCAGCGCTGGCCAGAGACTGCTGTGAGAAACAGGGGGCTTGGGGTGCTCCATCTCTGTGGGGCTGGACCAGCTCAAGGGAGGCACCAGCCCCAGAAGGGCGAAGGTCTCTCCGCTGCTCTTGTCCGTGTTGCATGCCGGTGATTTGGAAAATCTGTGATTCCCCAGAAAATCTGTGATTCCCCAGAAAATCTGTGATTTAGGGAACCTCCTGATAATCCTGCTTTATATCTGGGAGTAGTTATGAGTCGGGATACCCCTGCAGAGCCAGCTGTGTGGTCTGCATTCCCCCGAGCTTAGCAGCTCAAGAGCCAAATGATGGCAAGACGGAGAAATGCTGAACCTGACCTTGAGCAGGGAGGAGAAATTGTCATGATGCAGTTCTTGTCTCTGCCAAAATTTCCTGCTGTCCTTTAACAAAGTTAAAACCAGTTTGTTTCTATTTAAATAATAAAATTGCATTGCAAATATTGAAATTCAAACATTTTAACTTTTCCAATTTTTCAGGTTCATTTCCTGCCTTTTTCTTCACCTCATTTTCTTTCTTCCAGCTTGTGAAGATTAGGATAGGGTTTGATGGGGATATCCTGAAATACCTCACCTTTTGAAAATGGAAACAAAATGGGTTTATTTTTTGTTTGTTTGCTTGCTTGCTTCATTGGGAGCTTCTGTTAGTCTTTAGAAAAAAAAAAAACAAACCACAAACTTCCAAATACTCCACACTAAATGCTCTGTTTCTTCTTTTTCCCCAGCTGTAACACATACCTGTGTGCAAGAAGCAACGCCCTTGTCTAGTTGCAGGGAGCTCGTGCTCACTGACGGGCAGGCTGGAAAAGCCTTTAAAGAAAGGCTCTGGCTAACTTGTGCTGTTGGGAAAACCCAGGCTCATAGCGGATCAAAGCAAGACCATGAAAACAGCAGTGGGTAAGTGGGAGAAAAGAGCTGTGATGGGCACAGAGAGTGAGGATGGGCGGGTGGAGCTGGGCCAGAGGGAAGGCTGGGAGGGGAGCTGTGGGAGCTGCAGCTCGCTCTCAGGTGAGCAGGCAGAGACTCCTCTCACTGCTCCTCCTTCCCGCTTCTGGCTTTTGCGAAGCTCTAGAAATTGCAAGCAGGGGTGATTTAGCATGTCACTGCTGAACAGGGGAGGCTTTGTGGTAATTAGCTTGCTGCTAATTAGGAATATCTTTGGGTATTTCTTTGGAAGAAGACACTGATCCATTTATAACAAGTCACCACTTGCAAAGTAGTTACCTGAAATATGTTTTCCTTTTCTATATAAAAAAATTAACTTTTTGAAAATTTTAAATCAAATTATGTCAAAGATGCCAGTCAAGAATGATAGGTCTTTGTAATTTAAATGTTGCGAACGTATCCGTGAAATGTCTACGTTAAGTCTTGGTTTTGTTAGTTAAAAAAACCCCAAAAAACCCCAACAAAAAAACCCCAAACCCACAAACAAACACAAAAGCCCCCAAAACATAAAAGCAAGCATGACTAACTCCTCAGAGTATAAAAGGGACATTTTATTTTTCAAAAAGTGACAGACTTCTGAAATCTGAAGGCCTCTGTCCATACACGTTTCCATGTAAATGCCACAACATCCATGGATTTTTGCCTTGTCCTTTTTTACTATTGACTTCCATGACTAGCTGCATGTATAAGCGATGGAGGTGACTCTGGTCTCTTCCTTGCTTGGTTACAACAGATTTAATACAGGAGCTGCTCAGGTGTGATACCTGTGACCTTTGGGTGCCCAGCTTGTGGCCTGCTATGGATGTTGGGCTGTTAAACTGTGGATGTTCTATCTGCAGCCAAAAGGTGGAAATAAAGTTGGTGTCAAAACTGTTTTATGTACAGTGAGTAGAAATTACTTTAGTGAACTCTTATGGTGAAGCAGAAAGCAATGGCTGAAGTAAGGGACCAAGTCAGATTTTAAGCAACAGAGATTCGTGGTAGAGCTGAAAACTGATCTGAGAAGTCATGTGCACAGAGTCTGAGCCTTATTTGTTCTCAGATATCTCAGTTTTGTTACAAATGTCCTAATCACAGAGGTCTCCGCTCTGCCAGTCAGCATGGTGTGAGGGCAGCCACTGTGCTGTGGCCACCCCCGGTCCATGCTGCCTGCTTTTTTCTGTGCATCTCCAACCTGTCTGCTTGTGGCAGCAGGTTGCTATTTCTCATTTTGTTCGTGGGCTGCAGAGCCAGTCAGAGCAAGGACCGAGTCTTTGGCACAGCTCTGACCCTCTGCAAACTAAGCAGAGCAAGAGAGGGTGAGTTTTGCTGGGGTCAGAGGGGCATCTTGCATGCTTCAAGCTCTGCACTGGAAACACTGCTCCCTGTGACTTGAAGAGAGGATGCTAAATGCCATCCTATTTTCCAAACCTTTCTAACAGTGATGATGGTGAGTTTGGCTGAATAAATTAAGACTGGAGAGCTTAAAGGGGGATGAAATGTTCCTTGTGTTTATTTTAAAAAATACATACCACTTTTTACAATATTTGCATGGCTCATTAGGTTTTCTTTTATTTTAATTTCCTTCCTAGAAACTGTATGATGTGCTACTCATTGCTCAAACTCAAAATGGGATTTTTATCATTGGTACTATCGGTTTAAAATGTCTGACGCATAAATTCTTCTTATTTCCCCTTTTCTACACACCCCAGGGCTTAAATAGCTCATAAACAACAACAACGTCAACAAAAATTGTTTTGTTATTCAAATGAGACTTCTTTTCCCCACTGCAAATTCCTTCCTCCCCGCAAACTGTGTTTTTTAACAATAACAACTGCCTAAAGCTCTCTGATTTTTCTTCATAGGCGATTGTTCTGGCCAAAACCAAACAAAATAGGGAGCCTATTAAGCTAGAACCTGTTTTGCATGCACCTGCAATAATAATTTAGATATGCACATCAAAGTGAATAAGCTGTTGCACAACATAATTGGTTAATTTTGATTATGCAGGAGCATCATCTTGCTGCATTTGTTACTGATTTGTTATTAGTTGAATTAATTTTAATAGGAATATGGAACTATAAGAAATATTTTAGCAAAATTATATATTGCATTCTATATATTTAACCAACAACTAACAGCTGCTGTGAAATCCCCTGTGTAGTCCTGTACCAAGGTCGGAGGAATTGGTTAAAATCATCTAGTAGGAACATTTAGAACTTAGATAACAGATGTCAGAATTTCAAATTAATAGGAACTTAGGAACTTAAGAAAATGTATTATGTGTAACTATAAGAATTCGAGTATTGTCTGAAATCAGTTAACCACGGAAACTTTGGTAAAGATTTACTTCGATCTAATTAACGAGAATTCCAATCAGTAGAGTTAAATGAGATTAACCAATGATTGTTTTAGTACAAGAATATTGATGAGGTGGTGTGACTGAGGGCCAATCACTAGAAATATTAAATACATTCAATGTTAATTCTTGAATTTTATGTAAATCTAATACATGATGACAAAAATCGTACTGCGCAGAATCACATGAAAGGTCAACTATCTGACAAAGTGAGGAAGACTATGGAAGACCACCAGAGGGCTTCACTGCGCCTGCGTAAAGGACATTTACATATGCTAATAACTTCCCAGAAATCTAATGAATAGGTATAACATTTCTCGGAAATCTAATGAATATGTATTAATAAGTTTAATATAAGGTGTATGATTTTGGTGTTCAGGTGTGCGTGGTTCGTGAGAGGACTTGCCCGTGCACCCGGCCGTTAATAAAGAAGTGTCTGCTTATCTACACTAAATTGGTATTGATAAGTTCTTTATTCCGAGTTTTTCGGTAACACATTGATAGAGGAAGCTCTTGCTTGTAGGCTGGACAGTCACTGATTAGAGATGGGCAGGGTACTTCCTAAATACAGGACAGGTACCTGTGAGGATGGGGGGGCTTTGCCATCTGTCCACAGATACTTTTGGTACTTTCTTACTTGCTTTCCTTCTTGACACTCAATCAAGGGCTGGCACTCACAAAATTACTGATGTTTTGCCTATGTGTGTGCATATAACAAATATCTAGAAATCTTCAAGTGCATTAAAATAATTAACTAAGCCTCACTGCAGCTTAGTGAGATATTATCAACCTCATTTGACAGATTGTTGAATAAGACATGGAGACCTCAAGTGATTTGATCAGTGTTGACTTGCTCTTGCAGCAGACTTGGGTTCAGAGCTGCAGTATGATATCGAGACAGCTGCCTTCCCACAACATCTTTCTGTGCTTCTGGAGCAGAAAAAACTGAAACAGCAATGTGAACCTTTGCAGATGGGCTCTTCTGGTGGCCAGGTGGTGTTGTGGCCGCTGAGAAACTGAGTAGGAGAGGGGAGATCCTCACAGGCAGCATTGAGGAGAGCTGGCAGATGGACTGGCTGCTCTGCTTGCCTGGCCTCTGCTATGGTGTGTTTTGAGGGGTAGGGGGTAGCACAGAGCCAGTGTTCCCAAAGGGAAGACCCTGCTGATGCCATGCTGTCCACCCTGCTCTGGCCCCAGGTTGTCATCAGAAGCTGGGGTATGGCACCAGGTGGCATAAGAGGTGTCCTCCAGTGGTAGTTGCTGGTGTTGGATGTGGGGAGTGCAAGCTGCTGACATGGGTCTGCATGGGGTCGTGGCTGTGGGGAGGCTTGGTGCCACAGTCACAGGTAGCGGAGAGTGAATGGGTTTCATTACAGTCAGTAGTCTGAGAAGGGCCTGAGTGACTATTTTCCAAACAGCTTGAAGAATTTAAAGTGCCCTCTAGATACAGAAATGCTTTCCTTTACATCTTCTAGTCTGGGTGGCAGATGCCATCCTGTTTTCTGTCCTTTGGAGGGATGTGACTGCCCCAGAGCTGCAGATGGAAGGGCTCACCTGAGCTCTCTCTGATCTGCTGGAAGGAAAATCTACCAGCCTGAGCAACCGCAGCCACAATGTGGGTTTCAAACTCCACAAGCTGATTTTTCTATCAGTTGGACTAAGGAAAACTGCAGAGACACCTCCGCTGACAGTATTGCGCTGGCAGGTGGCAACATGGACGTGAGGTGGGAACCTTTTTAATCGGCACGTCTGCCTGCAGAGAGCACCTGTATCTAGCGATCATGAAATGATAGAGTTTTCAGTGCTTGGAGAAGTAAGGAAGGGAGTCAGCAGAACTGGTACCTTGGAGTTCCAGAGGACAGACTTTGGCCTGTTTAGGAGACTGGTTGACAGAGTCCCTTGGGAGGCAGTCCTGAAGGGCAAAGGAGTCCAGGAAGGCTGGACGTTCTTCAGGAAGGAAATCTTAAAGGTGCAGGAGCAGGCTGTCCCCGTCTGCCAAAAAATGAGCTGGTGGGGAAGAAGACTGGCCTGGCTGAACAGAGAGCTTTGGCTGCAACTCAGGAAAAAGGGAGAGTTTATGACCTTTGGAAGAAGGTGCGGGCAACTCAGGAGGACTACAAAGATGTTGTGAGGTTATGCAGGGAGAAAATTAGAAGGGCCAAAGCCCAGCTAGAAATTAATCTGGCTACTGCCATAAAAGACAATAAAAAATGTTTTTATAAATACATTAGCAACAAAATGAAGGCTAAGGAGAATCTCCATCCTTTATTGGATTTGGGGGGAAACATGGTAACAAAGGATGAGGAAAAGTCTGAAGTACTTAATGCCTTCTTTGCCTCAGTCTTTAACAGTAAGACCAGTTGTTCTCCTGGTACCTAGCCCCCTGAGCTGGAAGACAGGGATGGGGAGCAGAATGAAGCCCCCATAATCCAAGGGGAAATGGTTAGCAACCTGCTACATCACTTAGACACACACAAGTCTAGCGGGCTGGATGGGATCCACCCAAGGGTACTGAGTACAAGCTGGCAGAAGTGCTCACCAAGCCACTTTCAATCATCTGTCAGCAGTCCTGGCTAACCGGGGAGGTCCCAGCTGACTGGAAGTTAGCAAATGTGACACCCATCTACAGGAAGGGCTGGAAGGAGGATCTGGGGGAACTACAGGCGTGTTGGTCTGACATTGGTGCCGGGGAAGGTTATGGAGCAGATCATCTTGAGTGCCATCACGTGGCACAAACAGGACAACCACGTGACCAGGCCCAGTCAGCATGGGTTTATGAAAGGTAGGTCCTGCTTGGCTAACTGTATCTCCTTCTAGGTGACCTGCTTAGTGGATGAGGGAAAGGCTGTGGATGTTGTCTACCTAGGCTTTAATAAAGCCTTTGACACTATTTCTCACAGCATTCTCCTGGAGAAACTGGCTGCTCATGGTTTGGATGGGCATATGCTTTGCTGGGTAAAAAACTGCCTGGCTAGCTGGGCCCAAAAAGTTGTGGCAAAGGGAGTTAAATCCATTGCGGTGGCTGGTCACAAGTGGTGTTCCCCAGGGCTCAGTGTTGGGGCTGGTTCTGTTTAATATCTTTATCAATGACCTGGATGAGGGGATCGAGCCCACCCTCAGTAAGTTTGCAGGTGACACGGAGTTGGGCGGGAGTGTTGATCTGCTCGAGGGTAGGAAGGCTCCACAGAGGGACCTGGACAGGCTGGATCGATGGGCCAAGGCCAATTGTATGAGGTTCAACAAGGCCAAGTGTCGGGTCCTGCACTTGGGTCACAACAACCCCATGCAATGCTACAGGCTTGGAGAAGAGTGGCTGGAAAACTGCCCAGCGGAGAAGGACCTGGAGGTGCTGGTCGACAGCTGGCTCAATATGAGCCAGCAGTGAGCCAAGTGGCCAAGAAGGCCAACAGCATCCTGGCTTGTATCAGAAATAGCATGGCCAGCAGGACTAGGGAAATGATCGTCCCCCTGTACTTGCCACTGGTGAGGCCGCACCTTGAACACTGTGTTCAGTTTTGGGCCCCTCACTATGAGAAGGACATTGAGGTGCTGGAGCGTGTCCAAAGAAGAGTAATGAAGTTGGTGAAGGGTCTAGAGCACAAGTCTTATAAGGAGCGGCTGAGGGAAGTGGGGTTGTTTAGCCTGGAGAAAAGGAGGCTGAGGGGAGACCTTATCGATCTCTACAACTACCTGAAAGGAGTTTGTAGTGAGGTGGGTGTCAGTCTCTTCTTCCAAGTGACAAGTGATAGGACAAGAGGAAATGGCCTCAAGTTGCAGCAGGGGAGGTTTAGATTGGATATTAGGAAAAACTTCTTCACTGAGAGCGTAGTCAAGCATTGGAACAGGTTGCCCGGGGAAGTGGTGGAGTCACCATCCCTGGGGGTATTTAAAAGATGTGTAGATGTGGCACTTAGGAACATGGTTTAGCAGTGGACTTGGCAGTGTTAGGTTAATGGTTGGAGTCAGTGGTCTTAAAGGTCTTTTCCAGCCTAAATGATTCTATGATCTTTCCCATCCATATCTCCTATAACCGCTGCAATTGATCTCTTAACAGCTGGAAACTCTTTTGAACTCAAGTTAACAAGCTAAAGGAGAGCATGGCGTCAGGTAAGTGCTCTTGATTGACCAAACTGTCCTTGGGGTTGCTATATGAAGAGCAATCATGCAGGTCTGGCCATATAAAAGCAACCCTATTACCAAGGGATGGGGTGGGGGGAGCCTAACCCCAAACAAAGCTAAGGCGGTTGATAAAATGGCAGCAATACTAAAACAGATGGTGAAATGGGTGGCTATAGTTCACTGATGCTTGGCAAGTGAATAGAGTTTCTTATCAGAGACTTGTTTCTTGGGACAGAGCTGGGTGATGGTGTTAGCTGCTGACTGGTCCAAGGGTGTCATGCTGAGGCCCAACTCCAGGCAAAATTTTGGCTTCTGTTGGGCAGAGGAGCAGGTGATTCCTTTGTACCTGTGAGGAAGGTCTGGAGGCTCAGATTGAACAGATCCTGAGCATGGAGAGCTGAAGTATGTCATTCACTTTTCCATGCATTTAAACCCTTTTTCCTTTCCTTGTTCTGTGGTTTTTTTTTGTTGTTTTTGGTTTTTTTTTTTCAGAAGAGGGCTCTCCCTTGCTCTGTGGACAAATTACTTCAGCTGCACACAAACCCAGGGACTTTTGGGTGCACATTGCCAAGGCTTTGCAGAACTGTGGAGTGTGGGGACAGGCATACACACCCAACCAAGCCACTGATTTCACCAGTACAGTGATTTTTCCCTGTATTTTTATGTCCAGTGGGTGGTATGAGGTGGGACACATGGAAAGCCTTTTCCCTGGACCCAAAGGGCATGTTTTGGCCAAGAAGGATGTAATTGCATTGCTGAAAGGATGGAGGAAGGGAAATCTTGCCCTGACTTGCCATGCATGTTGTCTCAGCTGTGAGGGACATGAGGCAGTCCTTTTAGTCTGGGCTAATCCATGAGAAGAAAGTCATGCTCTGTGTCTCTTTAATGTACTATTTTTGCCCTGGTTGGTGGTGGCATGGAGGAGAGGCCTGGTTAATGGGAGAGGAGGGCTTTTTAATGGCAAGCCAGAAGGCAACTGTGAAGTCATGTAATTTTTTATGTTTTGGTTGTTAAAGCCACATGTGGTAGTGGGGCAGATTGTGAGGAGGGTGAATACCTGGGAAGAGTTTTCATCAGATGTTGCACCAGCTGCTCTTGAATGCACATTGCAGAATTTGGTAAACAAACTGGAAAAGGGAACTGAAATTCCCCAATGTGCATGCTGACCCCACAGCATAAGCATCTCTACACAGCCCTTTGAGATTTCTCCATTGACTATTAGCACAGCCCTGGACCTTGTTGTAACTCTCTTCGAGCTATTCTGTGTAAAGTACCTTGATCTGTGGCTAAAAAGCACTATTTAAGAGCCAGGTATTAGCATGATGTGGTTTTGTGTGTGTGTGGTGTTTGTGGTGGTTGTTTTTTTTTTTTTTTTTTTTTTTTAATGTGCTCTAGTCTTCTAGTCCTGAAGTGGGAGATTTGAAGTGTGATATGAAAAGTGATACTGCAGGAATTACTCTCGACCTGTCTGGATTTGCAGGAGAGAGCATATCTGGACAGCTGAGCCCTGCAGGCTTCTCCAAGGGGGACTTTTAGGCTATCTGAGATTTTCCCACCACTCCTTTGTTTTGGAATCCCTTGTTCACTGCATGGTTAATGCGGTGAAGGTGAGTCTTTTCTCCCAGTTTTGATGATTGTGCTTCCCTGTGAGGTTTGGGGTGGGGTAAGACTCCAAAAACCTGTGGTAAAGGAGTGTGACAGGAGACAGGCTCTGTGCTGGGAAAGCAGAGCTGGCACTGAGGCATAAGGGATCATGGATGTGCAATCCTTGGGCATCACTGCTCCTGGGAGTTAGATGGGTTTTTCAATCTGGGAGGGAGAAATGGTTGTTTTCTCTCTGCCTCAGCTGATCTGGCCATTGATGCTGTTGCGGGATTTGTCCTTACATTTTCTTGAAGGGCCTGGCTGGTCTCGCTAATTGGCACAGTAGCGAAATGGCACAGCCCATGACTGCTGAAAGAAAAGGTCTCAGCTCAGGCAGTGGAGTTGCGTGGCCTGGGAAATGGAGTTCTTCAGCTTTATCCCTGCCAGCTGGCATCTTTTCCACTGCTCCTTTTCTCTTCAGTGCTCCAAATGCACAAAGCACGCCAGCCTGTCTGTTGTCCCATAGCCTCTAATGACTGGCATGCACACCTAAAGTGGTACACGTAGACTGGTGTGACGTGAGGGTGTGAAGCCGCATGTGCGCTGACGGGCTTTGATGGAGCTGTGAGTCCCAAATGCCAAATTCTTGTCTGCTGTTTGGTGGCTCTCTAGATTGACTGTAGCATTCAAGAAGGGGGTGGTGAGAGGAGAAACAAGCCCGGTGTTTATTCCAGAATTGTACAGAGTAGGGCTGGAAAGGGCCTTGAGGGTCATCTAACTCTTCTTGTGCAGGATCAGTTTGACCTAAAGCACCAGCTATATCTGAACTGAAACCAAGTTATGTATGCATGTAAGGAAGGTTGCTGGGAGCCAGAATTTCATTGTCTGAAAGTAGGCAGAGACCCAGATCTACTTTGCTGAAAAAAGCAAACTGTATTTAAAAAGATGTTCTTGAAAATTTAGGCAATTTTCTCAATGCTGTGCAATGTCTCAGTTAGTGTAACTTCAAAAATCAATTACTTTCTTTTACACTAAACAATGATTAAGCTGTTCAGACCACTTGGCAAACAAACAGCTGCAATATCCAGAGAATGAGAACTTCTGGAAAGGACTATAGTGATTGGTTAGATGCTTGCCTCTGATTAAATTAGAAATACAGATATTTTTTTTCCCCTCTCCTTTCCTCCAGTTCTGAGGTGGGTTATGCAGGAGGCTCTGAACTTCTATTTTACATTCTTGTGCCTATCTCTGAACCCATCTTGTCATAAATATTTGAAAGTTTGACTTAAACTGCTCCAAATGGTTTCTAGATTCCCAGATGAAATGCTAAATTGCCTAAAAGAAGAGCATGAAGATGAAACAAACTCTGCAGTAGCAAAGCAGACCTGAAGATTACATATTTCAGTAATTGATAAAAGTGCCACCTTTTCAGACTTTTTCATAAAAGAATCTGTGTATTAAAGCCCCAGATTATCTGGGCAGACTCTGTAGCCATAAAAATCAAAGGCAAACTGTCAGTTCTCCCTGTTTTTGTCTCCTTTCCAGGTGGTGAACTTCTCTTCAAAAGGAAAAATTTTTCTATGAGAACCTAGAAGGAAATCCTGGAAAACAGAGAGAGGTTAATATCCTTGATTTACAACAGAAGAAGTGGGGGCAGAAAGCAAGGTCTTTAACTCATGCGAGGCTGAGTGGTCTGCAGGCAGCAGGGTGATGGTTTCCCCAGACATCAGGAGAGTAAGTCTTAATTCCTCACCATTTGGCTTGCTGGTTTGGGCGGGGACATGTGCCTCTTTTCCTTGTGCAAGAAGCTTGTCTCCCGGCATAAATCAGCTCTATCCTCTTTGTAATGGATCGTTTTTACCAGTGCCATAGTTGTGTTCATTTTGGTTCATACTGGGCTACAAGCTTGGGTTGAAAGTTTAGGTAAAGCAGCTGCACATATAGGAGACCCAACAGCATGTAAGAGTGCTGCTGCTGAGGGGCTGGGGCAAAGGCTGGGCTGTGTGTGGGATTTATTTGGAGTAACCAAGAGGGGATGTGTAAGTTGGCATTTGTCACAGGACCTGTCATTTTTAACCTGCAATATGGTCTCACCCACAGGCTTAATTCTTGCAAAGAGGCAAGGTCTGCTTTAGTCAGGGCATTTTGAAAGCCCTGTTGCTACATACGATCTTCCTATAGAAGTGTCTGGGAGTAGTTTTCTGTTATTTTTATGATCTTGCTGGTCTCTAGCTGCATGGGGTGTCCTGGCTGTGTGCAGCAGGGGTTGAATGCAGTGGGTCACATAGTGCTCTGTATCCAGAGGGGCCAGCATCCCTGTGGGACTGGCTGCTTGGGACAGCCAGATACCTATGCTCTGCACCTGACAATCCACCTGGTCCCCATGTTCAGACCGTTTGTAGTTTCAGGATACCTTTGTGCCTTCTCTGCTCTGGGTCAGCTGGAGGGGGGTCTGTCCTCCTATGCAATTCAGAGCAACCTTGCTAGCAGAGCACAGCTGTGGTAGGAAACTGGGCCACTGTAGGAGACCCAGACCCTGTACCGCAGCTCAGCACAGCAGTGCCTGATGCCTGCGAAAGGCAAATGTGGTCTGGTTGTGTATCACGTGGTGGTGTATAGCCCCAAATGCTTATTCTTTTTGTCAGTTCTCTTTTCCCCTCTGGCTTTTAACTTTCTGCCGCTACTTAACTTTGTAAAATAATAAATGGCAAAAAATATGTTCTTAGAAATTCATGCCTGAGGCTGGGGCTTTTTCTAAGTAGTTTTGACTCTTCAGAGGGAAGCTACTACTAAGCAAAAATTACCATAATTAACTATAGTAAACTGCCTGCCATTTGATGTCTGAGCCTTAAAAGCTTCTGTTGGGATCCAGACAGTTTTTGAAAACAAAGCCTCAATGGCCTAATTAAAAAAGAAAGGAGAGAGAGAGAGAGACGGGAGCAGGAAAGACTGGTGATAAATCTAAGCAAATCACAATGAGCTGACAAGAGGAAAGGTAAATGCAGCCCTGCTTCTTGGTCCAAAAATATAGCCTGGAAAGTCTGGATTTCATCTTGCTCCAATATGCTTTTCCTCTGAAGCAAGTGGTACCTCTTGCTCTGGATCCACTTCAGTGGAAGGGAATTTTTGGATCAGGGTGCAGTGTTTCTCTGAGCATGCAAAATAGATCCATCCCCTTTAAGATTTCCAGTCTTGAGAAAACACATCAGATTTTAAGTAAGTTCACCCTGAGGCAGCAGCAGCCTTGTGATGAATGTGGGCAACACAAATATTTGTATAGCAATTAACTATGCAGTGCAATGATAATAACACAAATGTTTTCAGTGATAGTGCTTATAGCAGTTTAAATTGGGGCTGTGAATACATTGATTTCCTGGGAAGCAGAGGTATTCACAGCAGCAGAAGTGTGCTCTCTGAGCTTGTGAGCTGTTATAGTGCTACTGTCTTGGTGGGGGGCAAGCAGGTTTCAAAGGGGCAGCGCCGATCGCACGGGCACAACTGCAGCATGGCAGAGGTCGGGCATATTGCACCAGGGAAGGGTCTTCCCTTGCTCTTCCTCGTGCTCAGACTGCTTAGCTGCCCAATGAAGTGTGAGGAGGTGAGGCTGTTTTTCATCATCTTGTGCTGGAAGAAGCCTGGAAAAGGATTTGATGTGGACAGCAACCTCTAGAAATGAGTGTGGTGGATTCCTGTCTTTTTCTAGATGCTTTCCAAGGGCTCTGACAGATGAAATCAGTTTGTGTTCCGGTGTTGGAGGGAGTTTCCCTCCCAATGCAAATAGAGAAGCTTGCGGATCACTTCCTGAGCTTGGATCACAACCCCACAGGGCAACACCAGCCACGTCCTGGTGTATGTCTGCTCGTGGCGGGAAGCATCGCTCGAGGCCCTGAACTGCAGTGTCACTATAGCAGCATTTTGCACTGCCCCCAAGGAAGTGGCCAGCTTTCCAGCAATGGGGCCACTGGAAATGCTTTGCTGCTGGGATATTTGGTGCTGAGGAGCTTTGAGCTGGAGTATGGGTGCACGTCTGGCTGCTTTGCAGGCAAAGCGCGTTACAGCGGGAGTTACCGCCCACAATAAGGGTGTCATGGCTGGGGACCTCATGGTCACACTGCTGTGCGTGGATGGAGCACATCTATAGACTACAGTCTCAGGGGAACAGCCTGTATCAAGCCCTATAGGTATACCAGCCTGGGCTGATGGTGGTGACTGTGCGTGGACAGAGCTGTTTGTCCATGCAACGATGTTGTTCCCTCTCAACAGCTGGCTGTTGTTGAGAGGGAAGCACTACTAAAAGGGGCAGCCAGGACATGGCTGCCCTTCTCAGCTGCTGCACCTTCTACCTGGTCATGCAGCCCATGCGGGGTTGTGCTGTGACTGTGTCATGTCACACTTGGAGTTGGAGGCTGACACAGGTGAGCTGTCTCCCAGGCTGAGCTCTACTTTGGGCTCCTCTCGCACCCTGCTTCAGTGCTGCTGCAAGCAAAGATGCCAAGAGGCGTGTGGGGCCTTTACAACCTCACAACTTCTGGCTGAGACAAAGTAAGGAGCAAAGAGAACTGCTTGAGGGAGTTTGCACTTCTAAAAGAATAATCAGACTTTGCCCTCAAGGAGGAAGTGCACTGGATTGCGACTGCCTGCCAGCTCTGATGATGGCTAGATATTTCCCTAAACCTTTTAATAAAAGTAATTGTGCTCGCCTTTCTCAAAGCCCTGATGTGATGCTGGGTTTCCTGCCTGTCCCTTTTGGCATTTTGTGTGGTGGGATAAGTAATTTCTTTTCCTTCTTATGTTGACTCATCTCTAGTTGCGGCACTCTGATGTACAAGTGAGCTTTGAGTTTGGCTCCGTGAACCCTGCTGTTCTCCCTAAGTCCATGAATGAGGCTGTAACCATGGCAATTCTGTTGCTGCTCAGACAAACCATCAATGTGGAAGACTCTCCATCTGACATCCTTAAAGGGAAAAGCAAAGCTTTCTTTGCTCTGAGAGCTCAAAGCAGAAGAGAAGGAAGGACTCAAGAAAGGCTTCTGGCCACAGTTTGGCTGTGGCTGCAGAGCATCCAGGCTACACATGAAGACAGCCCTGGTGGGTCAGAGCAGAGATCTGTGACGATGCTGGGCTGTCACCAGCAGTGACCAGTAGTAAACACCTGTGCAAGAATAGGGTGAGCAAAGAGTGATCTGCTCTCTTCACCTCCGTGCTGTGCTTCTGGTGATCTCAGAGGCTTCCAGAACCACACCTCGTGTCTCTGTGTGCAGTACCCCTACAATACGGGCTAAGTCCCATTCCAGCTACAGCCAGTTTGCAAAAGCTTTGACAAATGTTTCAAGCCTCCATTTATCTATGTGCTAAAATACTGGGCCAGGTTATGGTTTCTTGAAGGCTGTGTAAGTCCAGTGTGATTCCACTTACTAAACCAGGATCACCTTGGCAGTCCTTTCCCATGCTGCTACCATTATAGATGTCATAGCTGCATCCTGCCAAACTTCCTCAGGGCAAACTCCAAGCACAAATGAGAAAAAGCTACTTTTTCAGCCAGTAGAGCCAAGCTGTCCAGCAACTAGAATAAACTAGACTGGTGCAAATATAATTTCTTATATCCTGTGGGCTATAGGAGACAAATCACCTACTTGTCTAACACAAGGAAGTCTAAAATGAGATGCTCTGTGTTTAATGGAGGGTGCAGTTCAGTAGTGCAGCTGAGCTGATCCAATGTCTTCCTGGTCCTGAACATTTTTACTTTCTGTTTTCATGTTTTTGGTGGTACAGCTATTGTCAGCTTTGATTTTGGTTTTGCTAGTCAGCTCCTGCTGAGATGATTCAACTCACTAACTTGGCAGAAAAATGAACTTGGTCAAAAGTTTTCCCCCAGGATAGAATAAAGGAAGCACTTTGTCAGATTAGTGAGCTGAACTGGGTCTATGAAAGGTCTGACACAAGGACAAGGGAGGGAGTGGGACCATGTAGCTGATAATCAGGTTGGGGAAAGGGAGGAGTAGGGGTAGAAAGTCTAGGACTGACTTTTCTGGTGGCAGAAAAATTTAAATAATCTTGTGTGCAGCTGAAACATGCCATTAGCTGTGGCACCTAGCATTATGAGATATAATCCTGTCTACAGGTTTTCAGCCACAGTGATTGGGTCACACAGTCTGTGTTAAATGCAGTGCAAAAGCCCAGCATGAGGACAACATCTCTGCTTTCTGGGGTACGGATGTGCTTGGAGTTATGAATGATTTTGTCTGAAATTTCTCCCAGAAAGCCTCTACAAGATTGTTTACACGATTGTGCCTTCTTTAACCTAATTATTCAGCAGAAGCCCCACATGGAGCTGCAGCGTATGCTAGCAGAAGCAGAGGCACTGCTGGTAGACCTATTTTACCTCCCCAAACAGCATTAGACATGGCAAAGAAAGCAGCTGTCTATGCTACAGTTGTTACAAGCTGTTATTCCTGCCTCCTACCTACCCTTTGAGGTGATAATGTCTGCAAAAAGCTGCAGTATATATACAGTATTTATGTGCTATAAATTGTAGTACTTACTGTGAAGTGCACTGTGGTGATGGAACTCCCTTTTCTCATTCCCTGTCTATCTGGGAGATGTATTGCATAGCTTGGTGGAAAGACCCAGCAGCAGCTTACACCTGCAGCAGAAATTTATCCCAGGAAGCCAGACACAGCTCTAGCTTCGGTTACAAGTGACTCGGTAGTTGAAGAAAGTACTTTGGGGTGATGGTGGTGGTGGGAACCGCTGTAGCCTTGTGATGGCCGTGGATCCTGGAGACCACTCATCTTTTATTGGGATGGGTCAACCCTCTGGACCTGCCTCTAGCATTGCATGAAAAACAATGTGATCTCCTTGTTGCATTCATGCTTCCTTGTGGTCCTGACAAGCTGTCTGGTCAAGAAGACCCTTCCATGAGTAGTAAAGTTAGTGCTTCCCATTCTGATCTCCCTTGTTGGCCACAGAAATGAAGCAATAAGGAGGCCTTGCAGTGTGATGTTATTGCCTGAGAAAGGATGAAGGGAGGGATATATGCTGGTAAAACAGTGGGCCAGGGAGCTGTATAGGCAGAAGAGGTTTAGTGTAGTTGTAGGTAATCCTGGGATGATTTGGGCATTTTTCCCTAGTGAGCTCCTTGCTGTTGGAGGGAATTGGATATGGGAGTGAGCATGACTCTTGCTTTCTCCTACCATCAGCTAGGGGCTGAATATATTTCTGTGGCTTTTAGTCTTTTATGCTAACAGTCTCAGGCTACCCAGCACGTGACGGGCAGTGTCATGGGCCCTGTGGGATGTCTGTGTGTGATCTTGCAGACCAGATGTTCTGCGGGCCTGTCTGTAAGACCCAAACAAGGCACCAGGAGGTGGAAATGTGGTCACTGCAGGCTCCATACTTAGGCAATGGTGGGAAAGGGCCATACCTTCAGCCCCTTGGCCACACATCTGGACCTGAATAGCCATTGTATGATTGCTCGGTATAGCAGAGCGTTGGATGTTCCTGCAAATGCAGCGCTTACCCTGCACCTTACTGTTACGTCCTGCCCATGACTTGCCTTGGAAGAGGACCTGTCTTGTGCCAGCAAATCGCCAATTACAGCACTAACACAATGTAAACTGCAGGTTATTAATGTCAATTGGCTGCAATTTTACCAAATTTGAAACTTCAGGAGCCAAATGCTGGGCTGCCTTTTCCACATCACTGCCAAAGCACCTGTTTCTGAGCACCATGTCTTCCCTTCCTGAGCACCTCATGCCAAAGGCCATGCTGCCTGCAACCCCTGTGGCAGCTCCCTAAGGTGCAGACGGTGTGTGGATCTGTCCTGACACCTCCTCTTGCTCCTCTTCTAGCTTTATGCAACTCCCTATCCTCATCTCCTCTCACAATGCTGCTCCTCTCAGCAGCTGCAATAGGGGTGAGTAGTTTGTGAACTCTGGCTGAACTGATGGGATCTCTTCATAACACTCCACATTTCTGCAGTTAGTTTTTTTTTTTTAAATTTAATTTTATTTATTTTTAACAGTCTCTGCTCCCAGATTTACTGAGCTGAATGCAATTGCTTAGCTTCATTATTCTGTTGCAATAGGTCTGCTGGCAAGTTTATTAAGCAATAAGGGACGAAAGGCAGCAAGTTTCTAGGTGGCTATAGTGTGTGTTGTGTAGCGTTGATAAGGCACAAGGTCGAAGGCTCACAGCTTTAATCACTGGAGAAAAGCACCCTGGAGAGACAGGATCTTATTGGTATAATGACATGGAAGTGAGTCATAAAAAAAGGAACTGCTATAAAACCTGCCCATTCCTCTTTGCCTGGAGAAACTGATGCTTAGGAAAGATCATTTGTAGAATTGCTCTAATGTCACATCTATGGCTATCCTCTCCTCAAGGATTATGGACCAGGTGTGAAGTTGAAATGGAAATCCCCTGAACCAGCTCCTTTATCTGCTAGTCAGAAAGAGCTCCAGTTTTGTTGATGAAATTCACGCTGAGGGCCTTTCTTCCCCTGCAGAAACCCTGGAGCTTTCTGTGACTGCAGGGGACTTGTCAGACCTTGTGAAGACTGGCAAGATGCTGATGGTGGCCCTGCTGGTGTGGTGGTGGCTTCACCCTGTGGTGCTGCTGCTTCTCACCTGTCAGGATCCCATGGGTGTCCGGCATGACTGCAAAGAAACAGCATCTTCCTTAGGCCTGAATATAGCCATACCATTTTGTGGACTCTGTTTTACCTAAACAAGCAGGTCATGGACCTCATTCTTTCTTACCCTTACCTACTGGTGTGAAATCCAACTTTAAAATCTCTGCTTGTGTGTCTACTTTGTCACTGGTCATCACTGTGATGTTTGGCAAGTCATGTCATTGTTACCAGACTCCTGGCCTTACACACACCCTGTATATCTGGGCTAATAGTACTTCCCAACACAGTACAGTAATTTCAGGGTGAATGAACAATTTTTGGAGGATTAGAGACATATCCTTTAGAAATGCTAAGTAATAATATTGTATCCCTGTGGAGGCTATTAGAAATTGAAAGATGACGTCTGAGGGAAAGATACCATTATAACAATGTAGAGAAGCCAGATGGGTGAGTGATCCACACAGCTTATGTCAAGAAAACAGGAAGCATCTGTCTCTGTGGTGGATGGAAGAAATAATTAATGTATCCATGTACAGTGTGGGAGAGTGATAGCTGTAATTTAGCAGTGGCTGTTCAGCACTTCTATCAGTAATGACAAAGTGGCCTGCAGTGTTACCTGTTTCTTAATCTCTTGATTGCAGTATGGAAGGGGCTGGAGTTACTCTCTGAAGAGAGAGATCTTATAAAGTGAAGCAGCAGTGGCACACAACCATATGGGAGACCATATGTGAGGACAACATCTGCAGAGGGCTTCATCTTTTCTTTCTCCATTTTTCCCGCCTTCTCATCTTATTTAATTGCAAAGGGTTATTGGATTAGTATGCAGATCAGCTCAACAGCCATAGCTGAAGAGCCCAGTACTGTGAATCAGACTCCTGTGGCAGGGAAACCTGAGCAGCGGAGTCCTGTGACAGCATCAGAGAAATAACAAATTGCTGATTTAATGCCCTGGTGTGCAAAGCCTGATCCTTTTGTAGGGAATGGAGGCTGCAGGGGAGCTGTGTATTACCTGGTCTCCAGCATTAATGCTGAATGTTGTTGTGGGTTGCCACTTCAGGTCAATTGCTGGCATTACAGGGCACAGTAAAGTCAAAGTACTAGTCCTTGTTTTGTAATTCTCTATCAGCTGTGTTGTAGCAGCAATGCTCTGGTGGCTGGAATAGTCTGAGCCTTTTGTAGGTGGAGTGACGTGACAAGGGTTAATGTGCTCAAAAGCTTGTCTGTTTCCCCCACCCTACATCCCAGATGATTTAATGTGAGAGTGTCCTGGTTTCAGCTGGGATAGAGTTACTTTTCTTTCTAGTAGCTGGTATAGTGTTATATTTTGGATTTAGTTGATAATGTCTATTGTTGTCTAGTGTTGATAACACATGGATGTTTTCAGTTGTTGCTAAGTAGTGTTTATACTAACTCAAGGACTTTTCAGCTTCTCATGCCCAGGCAGCAAGAAGGCTGGAGGGGCACAAGAAGTCGGGAGGGGACACAGCTGGGACAGCTGAACCAAACTGGTTAAAGGGATATTCCATACTGTGTGACATCATGCCCAGTATATAAACTGGGGGGAGTTGGCCTGGGGAGGGGATTGCTGCTCAGGAACTAACTGGGCATCAGTTGGTGAGTGGTGAGCAATTGCATTGAGTCACTTGTTTTGTATGTTCCAATTCTTTTATTGTTGTTATTATTTTTGTCAATTTATTATTGTTATTATAATTATTATTTTCTTCCTTTCTGTCCTATTAAACTGTTCTTATCTCAACCCACGAGTTTTACCTTTCCCCCCCCAATTCTCTCCCCCATCCCACTCACTGGGGGGGAGTGAGTGAGCGGCTGCATGGTGCTTAGCTGCTGGCTGGGGTTAAACCATGATAGAGAGATTACCTCTGATTGTCAGAGTTGCCTCATCTGTACAACACCTTGCAGCACACCAAGCTGCCTGCAGTGTGCTGCTTGCTCAGAAAACAGAGCTCCCAGAAGTTTCTTTCTCCTGGGCTGCAGAAGGAAGCAGGATATAGCAGAGCTGGGTATCAGGAATAAGGAGTTGCAGGTTGCCTGTGGCAGAGACCTCAGGGCAGGGGGTTTCCAGCGATGCAATGAAGAGAGGGAGAGCAGGAGGATGAGAGGGGGTGGCCAGGAGGGAAGCACCCAGTGTCATGGGGCCCGGTCCCTGGACCTCCACTGAGGATGTTTTTTCCACAGATATTCATTGGTGTAAGTGCAAGGTAGTCCTAAAGGCTGACTGGTTAAGACTCAACATAAAAGCCTTGCTGAGTAGCTGTAGTAGAAGCAAGGGTGGAGCCCAGGCCTCCGAAATCCCATACTTGTGCTGTGGTCCTTGGAGCTGGCTTTGCATCTGGAGAAAGGACTTAAATGATGGGCTGAGGTGACTGGGGGACAGGGGCTGGGCCCATCGATCTTTGACCCATGCTTCCTGATGCAGCAAGTGGGTTATATCTGACAGCCCTCATCAGGCTATGTCCTTTTTTTGGTATAAATCAGTAAATGGGGTGCCTTGCCTTTCACCCGAGAAGGCTGGGAGGTTTGAAATCCAGCATGGGAGAGACTTACTTTAAGGACAGAATATTGTGTTTTACTGTTTTATAAGTCTATTTCTGTTTATAGCCCTTTCTTGTTCTGTTCAACTTAGTGAAAACATATTTTCAACTGGAGTAAATAATGTAACTGTTCCCTCCAGTGGAACTGTAATGATTCACACCCACTTGGGTTTGGTTCCACTAACCTTAACTCCTTGATGTAATTAACTAACATAATTGCCCTCTCATACCCATGTTTCATATCTTTGAGACAGCCGCAATGATTTTATATAACATGGGATAAATTCAACCCTGATAAAACTTCTTTAAGGTCACCCTGCTTCTGTTAGGGATGAAGATGCTCCTTTGGTCCTCATGATTTGTCAAGGATGATTTTCATACAACTCAAACTGGCCGAGTGTATAAGGTTTTTAGTAGCACAGTGAGTACCTGACATGTCATTGCTTTAGGAGTCCTGATGCCACTGGTACTTTAGTGTGATGCCCAGGCTTTAGCACCATTACTCCAGTGAGAACCTCTAGGGAGGGCTGTGGTGATGGCTTTCTGGCTGAGTTGTACTGGAGACAGCTAGGTGGAAGGGAGTTTGGAAACAGCCTCAGCACCTGCATCTTTTCCTTTGATGTAACATTTTGCTGCTGTGGTTAAACTGCAAGGATTTCTGGACAGGGTTTATACAGAAATGTGAACATTCACCCTGCACCAATCACAGTAAGATAGCTGGAGCTAACAGAGGGTAATAGACAGATGCAATGTTTTCTGGATGCAGCTTGAATAGCAGCTGCATCGATCAGTTCACTTTTCTTTGATGTCCTGAGCTACTAGACAAGAAGGGGTATGAAAGAAAGAGGGAGTGAATTGACATTATGGCAATGGATACTTTATTGCCCCATCATCTGGTTCCTGCATCCACCTCAAGGTCTAGTTGTTCATCACACAGCCCTTTAACTGAAAGCTCTCTCTTGCCACATCCTAGCATGATGGATTTGTTGTACAGCGAGAATATACAATGAATCCTTCCGTGGCTGCTGCGGTGGCTCTGGCCAAGGACCCATGCCATGGCCCTCTCACCCCCAGAAAAGATTAGAGTGAGCCAGGGAGAGGCAATGAGCCCCAGTAAATTGAGCCTGTGATGCACTACAGAGCTGTCTTCTCTGAACATCCTCCCTTCACTGAGGAAGGCAAAGTGGTTTGGTGATGGATTTTATGGAATGGGACACCTGAGAGCAACAACTATTCGAGTATAGAGGTGTGCTTTATGGAGAGATTATGTTTTTGTTTAAGCTTGCTTGGATGTTGAGATGACAGCTGTGCAGAGATTGTGTGCACAAATGAAGTGAGAGCTAATGCTCAGCAAGAGGGATGCAAGCTTCCCAGGGGGTATGGATTTGCAGTACAACACAAAATCAGATTTCAGAGATCAGCCATGCTGAAAAGGTATTGACTGAAGATAAAATGCAAGTACTTACCTGCTCATTTTCTGCAGTGCTTTATTGCTCACTTCTGTTTGGTTTTGCACTAAGTAAAGGGATCTTTGTCTTTTCTCTCAGGCAGGGCTACCCTTTGCAGGCCCACAGAGCTTATCATTCTTTCCTCATATAGGAAAGGCTGAATTACAAAGGAGAAGGCAAGGCTTCCTTTTCTGAGTATGCCAACAAACAAAAATTTTCATGTTCTGGCCTTATCTGTTGTGGAGTGACACAATCCCTTTCACCTCTTGAGGATTTTTGGCCTCATTTCCCATTATGGGATGAAAGAAGAAGTGAAGACAAGAAAATGATGTGACTGAGTGCTGCCAGCTGTACTCTCCCTGGAGGCATAGGGGGATCATCTGGTCCCTCACCCACAATCCTGACCAAGGATGGGCACTGTAAAGGGAGCTATGCTTGTGCAGGCTGTTCTGTGCCATGGAGGTCCTAAATGTTTTTGTTTAAATGAAAATCCAAAGGGCAAGAATTCTCCAGAAGGCCCCAGGAAGATCTGCTGAGGAATCTTTCCTATGCCACAGGTGACCACAGGCGTGTGGAGTCTGAGTGTGGCTGTAAGCCGTGGACCACCAAGCTGACAGAGGCTGGACTGTTGCAGATCCAGAAACCAGGGGAGATGGACTGAGACAGGGACTGGGGAATTTGGGCTCTCAGGTTTTTAGCCCTTTGTTAATACTCAGGTGTCTGAAAACCAGAAAGTTTTTGAGATCTTCCCTATTCCCATCACAATTTAGTTGAAAATGGAGAAAATTAACTGTGATGAGCAGATAGATCTTGTGGCCCTATGCTACTGGATCTCATGCATTCAGGAGCAAAAGTCACTGTGGTTTAATGCCTTTCTGCAACCTATGTGGTTCCAGTTCAAATCCTTGTGATGAATGTCTCGGTTCCAAACACTCCTGGGGTTGAATGGACATGGAAATTGAGGTTGTCCCCATTGGTCAGGGTGGATGGACAGCATGGACTAAGGTTGTCCTGTACCCCTGTTGTGAGGACAGGGATTGATTCCTCACGCTTTTAGCAGGCACCTTCCACTGCCAATAAATTCCCATCGTAAAACACTGGGGAAATGCAGGCTGGTTGCCACTTCCTACGGGCTGTGAAATCAAACTGATGACTCTGTAAAGGAAAGCAAAAATATGGGCACAGGTGTTAAGGGGGCTGCAACCTGCTCCCTGCCTCTTCCAAGGCCTCTAGGTGAGAAATACACCAAAAGGAAGGAAGAAATCCAGAGCTCCTGAAGCAGCTACAAAGGAAATCGTGTGTCTGTGTGCATGTGCATTTATCTCTCTGCATGTCTGTTTCCCTGGATTTGTCCTCTTTCTGTGTTCAGAGCTGCTTGACTGACTTGAAAAAAAAAAAGTGCATAAATGATTTGCCAATCAAAAATTATAAATTATTTTTCTAGAGAATGTCATTGGTCTCTTTGTCAGGCTAGTCAACTTGCTGGAAAATGGATTTCCCATGAAATTAGTGACCTATCAACAAACAGTCTAAATGCTGGGGAGACACTGCCCATGCATGGCCACAGTATCACATAAATATGGCTGTTCCTAGTAATGTAATAGGTTGTACTGTACAAGGGATCTGTAAATCCCAAAATGCCTTGGACAGTGAGATCTGCTGGTAGCATTCCCATCTGGGAGACGGAGAAGTGGCAGCTGAGACTAGTATCAGTAGCATCCTGCCATTGGGGGCAAAGCTGAGGAGTGGCTCTAGGCCTTTTCCCCTCTCCCCTGGGCTACTTTGCTCTCCTTCCCTGAGGACCAAAACTGTGTTCATGAGGACTATATCACAACACACAGTGTTGCTTCGTGCAGGGAGGGAAGTCTCTACAGCTGTCTGGATGGTGAGATCTCTCACATCAAGGTTGCTTCACAGTAAGAGCTATAAGGTGTTCTCAGTATCCTAGAAGACTGGTCATCCTCAACATGCTCATCTGGGAAGTGCAAGATCCTGCCTATGTTTCTGCATTTGTTGGTCCCCTTTAAATCCCACTGGAGCTGACAGAAAGAGTCATGATTATTTCCCTTGAAGCTGAAGGAAGGCTCCTGCTGACCCTGGTAATTGTGGATCAGGTACTTCTTTGTTCTGTCCCTGCAATCAGGGCTTCCATCTGCTTTTCCATAAATAGAAAGCACCAATCACCTCAGAAAATCCTATCCCTACTCTTGACAGCTGGGGTCATGCAGGACTCATTAAAGAAAGTAAATAAAGGATGTGGGCAGGCCTGGCAGTGACAGCTTTCTTGTGGTGCCAGCAGGCCCTTTGCCAGGTGAAGCTGAACTCCCAGCAAGAGCTTCTCAGAGCACCTTTGGGATGTGTACAGAAGAGTTCTGTGGTGAGATGAAATATTTAAAACTCTTTGGGTTGAAGCGAGGTGGGAGAGCAGCAGCCTCTTTAATCTGTGCACAGTTTTAAGACTGCATGTGAATCATTGATGAGGAGGGCAGAGTGTTTCTAAAGCTCTGGCAGGTCATTAAACCTGGTGATGGACTCATTAAACAGGGAGCTGCATGGAAAGCCCTGGACAAAAGTACTGGAGTATTTCACATACATTGCCCTGTGGAGTGCCAGTACTTCTTTCCTGTGACTTTCAGGGTATTGTTGCAGTGTTTATTAATAAAGGCAAACATCTTAGGCCAGTGGATTGTGTTGCATAAGAGGAAATGTGTGAAAGAAGCTGTTTGATCTGTCAGGCAAAAGCATAAGAAGATACATTAGCTGGAATTCAGGACTCATGATGTTTCTAACCGCCTGATTGTATGGCACATGGGGCTTGAGTAAATCACCACTGCCGGCTCTTTAAACTGGGACTTAACTGGGGCGGGGAAGGCAGGGGAGTGTTGCAGTGTTAGTATTCCCATGGCTTCAGTGGAAAAGAAGTAGAAAATGCCACTTTGCCAAGCGGTATCCTCAAGCCCATGTGTGTTTACAGCTTCTGCTGGCCTTAGTGCCCACACCATAGCACTGTTTGACCTCTACTGTACCTGCTGTTCTGTGCCTTAGGCTCTTTCTGACCCACCTGCAAAGATTGTAAAAGCTGTTCAATGGGTTGGATAATTTTCCAGCCATTGCAATGACAAATGCGGTGTCAGATGATCCATTCAACTGGTTTGAATTTTGTTTTCAGAGAAAATTTTGCTTTTCAGTTAAACCGTGTTTACAGAATTTTGCTTTTCATTAAATCTGTGCACAATAAAACTGTTTTCTATGTGCTGGCCATAGACCTGAATAAACCTGGCCTTATTGCTTACAGCCCCTGTGCTTCATCTCTAATTGTTAATTACACAGACCTAGATACTTGGGTGGTATAAACAGGCATTACTCTCTTGGCTTCAGATAGGTTTACAGGATTTGAACAATATCCCCTGATTGTCTTACATTTACATAGCTGTGTTCCAAATCACTGTGCAAATGTCACACAGAAGAGGTGATAGCTGCCTTCTTCAGGGGGCTGGACTTTGTCCCTCAGCTGGCAAGCAAGCAGCAAATGCCCTTTTCTGCAGAAAGGCCGCAGCTGTCTGCCCTTGCTTCCCTGGCCCTCAGGAGAGAGTGGAAACAGCTGCAAAGGAAAAGATCCTTCAAATTTGCGATGTGGAGGAGGAGCAAGGGGTTAGCAATGTGGAGGATGCTTCTGGGTTGAGAGCTCTGAGTTCCTCTTCCTTCTGCCTCTTGGTTGGGGTGAGAACAAAATGAGCTGGAGGCAACTTAGAGGAAGGGCTTGTCCAGCATGGCAGACCTGTGGGGATTTCTTGCTCAGATGCTGGGGTCATGGCTCAGGTAAGTCCATGCATTGCTTGAAATCATAGGTGGTGGTGAAAGAGCTCCATCCCCCGTGCTGGGCATGGTAGCTGCATCTTGTTTACGCTTTCTACTTAAACTTTTGTTGGGACAGCTTTCTTCTAAAATGCAATTTCTTCTGGTAGAGTAGAGAGCTGATTACTACTTACTGTTGCTTAGGAATCTAGAAAAGGAGTGAAGAATTAAATATGAAATTTGCCTTCTGCACACAAAGGAATCAAAGAGACTCTAGTTTTGTTAGTTCTGTCCTCGAGTAGACAGTAATTGAGTTGTTCCTTTTGCTTTTTTTGGTTTATTGCTTGAAACAAAGAAGCTCTCCCTTGAATGATCCATTTCCAGAAATCCTGTAAGCAGTGTGCTCAGTGGAGGTGGGAGCAGGGGTGTGTGCGAGGGCTTGGGAACGCACAATTGGGAAGAGGGAGTGTAGTGGGAGAGAACAAATGAATTCTGACACTGTAAGTGAAGATTAAGCAGTAAAGAGAGTGCAGCTTCAGCTGGCAGTCATTGCATGAACAGCTTGGATATTTCAATAATCAGTTTAAAGTTGAGTTTATCAGGCATGCAAAAAGCTCAGCTCTTCAAGGTGTGTGGTTGTAGCTCAAAGCCATTGAAAGTCAAGAGAGATTATGATGATGTGGCATAAAAATGCATTAATGAGATCTCTTCCATCCATTGGAGGAAGAGACAGAGCTGGCATAGTCAGGAGCAGATTTCTGTTGCTCATGATCCTAAACTCCTGTTCAACTAGGAGCAGAGGAGGAGGAAGCTGTTATTTATCCTCTGTAGAAAGCTCAGTCACTACCTGAGACTGAACCACCTCTGGACTTTCCTAGTAGTCCATGGCTCTCCAGTCACATGGAAGTCTCTGTTTTCTTTTTCCCTCCAGCTGAACAAAGTGGCCTGCAGTGGACAGACACAGCAACATGAGCCTATTCTCTTGCTCATCCTTGCCCAGATGTGCTCTGACTGCTGCATACCACTCCCTCTGAAGTCAGTGAGGCTGTGGGGAATGACCTGTGTGGCTGTACTCTCCTGGCCAGACCTTCATCAGATGTAAATCTGCACAAGCTTCTTGCTTCAGTGGGGCTGGAGTAATTTGTAGTGTGTTTTGCAGTATTTCTACTTGGGCAAGTCAGCCTTGAGAGGAACTGGCTCCCTTAGGAATCTCTGCCTGAGGATATCCAGCAGCAGTGCTGTGCTGTCTGCGGCACTCTTCTGCTTGTAATTACAGATGGCAACTCTGTTAGATGCCATGCTAAGAAATTACTCTTTATATCCCACTTAAGCAAAAACATCTTGTAAGAACAGTTTGTTCCATTTTGGGGCTCTGTGGTGTGTGATCCCTCTCTGATTTCCAGCCCTCAGTTTGGAAGGCACTCTGTCTCCACTGATTCCTCCAGTGTGTAGCCAGTCTTTGGCCATGCTTTTTGGCATCTAGCAAAGAGCAGCCCAGGCCCTGACTGCCATCAGTTGCCCTACAAGCAATTACTGCAGCTGCTCTCCTCTTCAGCACATGGGGAGGTTGAGACTTGACCCAGAGATGGGAGTGGTGCTCCAAGATCCAGACTTCTGCTGTGGCTGGATGTAGTAATGGAGTCAATATGGAATGTACTTGCCTGGAAGTATTTTTTCTGTGCTCATGCTTGCTTTGTTTCTCTGTATCAGAAGTTAGCCTGATTCTTCTGCTAGGCAGGTAAAGGTGCATTCAAAGGATAGCTCTTACCTATAGAGGAGTGAACAGCCAGGCAATCTCCCATCCCATTGCTTCACCAGAAAAGAAAAACGTTTGTGTTATATTTTCCCCTCTGGAAGGAATTTGTTGCAATTGATATCATTCCATAGTCTGCTGTGTCTTTTTGTCCTATTTCTTTCAGCAGATTGATCTGCCAGTCTAAGCTTTTCAAATACAGCAGGACACCAGAACATAGAGACAAGTGGGAGGGAAGTTCAGGGAAAAAACATCCAAGAGAAGCTACTACTATTCCCCAAATCTAAAGGGCTGGAAGAAGATGTGTTTGGAAAGGATGAAAATGCTGAATATAGTTTACATGGCTAGAGGATAAGGAAGGATGCATGCGCACATGCAGAATGCGTGCTGGGGAACGGCCTACAAAGCAGGCCACAAAAGGTTGCTGAGAGCAGTAGCATAAAATTAAGAAAAGGGGAGTCTGTAGGCTGGAAAGAATTGAAATTGTCCTGGTGAGAGATCTTTAACAAGCTGTGGGTAATTTCCTCAAGGGACATGATAGAGTCTCCATTGCTGGGGTTGTTTAAAAAGTAAACTGGATGAAACAGAAATATGCTCTAAGGACTAATCTTCTGTCAACTTGATGGATTAACGACCTAACTGGTCCTTTGGTTTCCTTCCATCTCTTGTGCTTACTGTTCTGTGAGCAGCAGCTTCTAGTCATTAGGAGTAAGACTAGGTGAAAAGAGTAGTGTTACTGGAAATACTTATTTACTTTCAGTGATTTGGTCTTCTTCCAGACCTCTTGGCCATGAGAAAGCTTTGGTGCTATAGGAGATAGAATGGGTGTGGGGCTCAGAGTCCCAAACTGAAACTTGCTTTCTGCTTTCACTATAATGCCTTGACTTGTTTCTGTCTGTCAAACAGGATATTCTTCTGAGACCTGGCCCAAAGCAAGCTATTCTTACTAAGCTATGGTAATTCATTGTCACTCCTACACCTATTGGCTACTCTTTCTGCATGTTCCTTGGGGCTTTTTCAAGGCACAAACAGGCAGACAGATTGTTTTCACATCAGATCTCATGGTTTTGGGCTATCTGGTGATGGAAAACAGATAGGAAGCTTTGTGAACATCCTTCTCCTTTCCCCCCATATTTTCTGTCTATCTAGTTTCCTGTGATGCTTAACTTCCCAAATGTCCCACCTAGGAATCGTGCACATGATCAGGGATAAAGGAAGGGCACGATAGCTGTGTTATGGTATTGGTGCCTGGAAAATTCTTTCCATGCATTGGAGGAAACTTCAGGATGCTCAAGATACTCAAGAGAGGAGAACCTGCTCTGTACCAAGAGAACATTAGGGTGGTGGGAGGTAAACACAGCAAGGCACAAATACGGCTGGGTCTTGCACCTATCTCATTTCATCCCAGTAACGAAGAAGGGCATGCTTTTTTCTTCCCGTTCTCCTTGATTGTTTATGCTTCTATTTGCCTCTTTCTGTACCATTTAGGATATGTGGATCATCGCTACATCTACTGTGCTGTTATACTCAGTATTTCAAGTGCTGGGAAAACTGTCTTGCTGTAGTTTCCTTGTCATCCCTTTCCCTTTGTACATCTGCTGGTAAAGCAGCCTGGCAATAGATGAAACTTTAAATATGTTAGACATGCATTTGCATTTGAAGAAGGAAATAAAATATGCATGACTCATCCTAATTCAGACTTGCAGACTGCTTCCAGATTACCTTCCTGCAATCAAAATTTAACTTTTTAAAACAATTTTAATCTCTGTAGGGTTTTTTCCAGATTTAAATGGTGGAGTTCTCCAGGCATTCAATGAAAACTTTGTCAATTAGTAGAGGTGATCTCTGGATTTCATGATTTTATTTCAGAGTTTTCAGACCTGGTCCCTGTGAACTTCTGAGCATCATCAGTCCCTCTAAGCTTAGGTGGGGTTACACAGGCTGAGCCTTGGCTGGACTTGGTTCCAGTATTTATTGTATGCCTGAACTCAACTCAGCCCTAGTCTTTTTCTTATCTTATTTTCAGTGGCTTCTTTTCTCAAACTGCTTACAGGTGTCTGTTCCCTTGGAGCTTCTTAGTAGATTGCATTTACTGCTTTTAACTTGGCCAGCACAATTTTGGCAAATGCCACTTGAAGCTGCAGCTTCTATGACTCCCCTTATGTTTTACCTTTCATTATTTCAGTGCTTACATGTTCTGTTCAGTATTACCCAGCTGTAGAATTACCAGAAGGAAATGGCAGTAGAGTAGGACCACTGATCTTCTGTCTCTAGTTCAGGCTAAACTTAAGTTTGTTGGCATATAGACCACAAACTTTATGCTGAAAGGAGATTTCTGCAGACTGCATTCCTGGCTTGTTCAGTGCAACACAGGATTTATGCATGCATGGGAAGGAATGTGATTGCACATGTGCAGGTCTTGGAGTCCTTTGAGAGAAGTAGTAGTGGGTTTTTTAGCCAGTGAAGACCAGCGATGGAGGGAAATGAAACTGGTGAATGAGTGATCTGTTAATATAAAATGCTGGAATATTAGAAAAATAACAATGTCTTCTGAAAAAAAATGGACTAGAATCACTTGGAGGGGAATGGTACATAGTCCTGGCTGTGGGCAGCAATACTGGTCTTTGTTATCTCCAAGTAACTGGGAGGGAAACTGAGGAAAAAGGGCCTGGTGAGGAATGAAAAAAGTTACTTTAATAAATCTGGAATGTTCTGAGCACCCAGTTACTCAGTGTCTATATGTGGTCCTTTCTCCAGCTGCTAAAACTGAGGAAAAAAGTAGGAAGGCTTTCAACAGATATTCATTGGCAATTAGAAGGGAAATATCCACTGTGGTGTGTCTGTTTCCCTTGGCCACTTCCTCTTAATGAATGCCCTTAGAATAGCAAGCTCTGCTATTAAGCCAAAGCAAATTCTGCACCATGTTGGTTAGTTATGTGTGCCCTGCAGACAGAGAACAAAAGTGCTAATGCATGATTTATATATCAAACCAGCACAGTAACATTAACTAGCTAAGCTGCACAATGTGTCTGTTGAATAGACTGCATCTCCATAGGCTAAAGTGCTTCTCACCCTGACCCATCTGCTTTACTGAGGTTGTTCTAGCTGTTCCTCCACCACCTTTGGAGGTGAAAGCATCCTCTGTGCTGCTGCTGTGATGCTCAAGCACAGGGAGGAAAACTCTGTGCTCAGCCGCTGTACAACTACTAGGATGCAACATTATTAATCATGGATGTCACGGAGCTGTATGTACCTGCTGAACTGGGAGATGCAGGGAGGTAACAGAAAGGGTCTCTAAGCAGGTTTATTGCAGTCAGTTTCTCAAAGATGTGAATATATCAATTTGGGGGTTAATATTTTCTTTTAGAACCTTATAGCATGTTTGTGGTTCTCCCTTCTGGATTCTGCTAAGGTGGCCTGACTGAGCAGGAATGGGGAAAGGGGACATGTAAAGAGACTGAATCAGAACTGTAAGCCTAAGAGGGGTGGGAGAGTTTGACTCAGAAGTCAGATCATTTTCCTTCTCCTGGCTTTTGTATTTTGGTGCTCTCAGCAGCAGCCAGAGGCTGATCATTGTATGCTAGGGCTGGACTCTGTTCTGAGCTTGTCTACAGCTCCAGGGTCTGTGTGCAGGTGCTGCCTCTTGGAAATGCTCTGAGGCATGGCCAGCTATAGGCTGTGTCTTCAAGCTGTGTAGGTTTGTTGTGCAGGGGCAATAGTACATGAGATGCAAGTAAATGGTACAAGTACCATGTGGATAATGGCTATTTATTAATAATATCTATTCTCTGGCTGCCATTTGTCAAACACAACAGCTGTACTGCCCTATAAAGAAATTCAAATGACTTCTAGGAATGGAGACATTCACCTACTCTGTGAACTTTTTGTAGAAGGCGCATTACCTGGAAGGGTATGGCATTTTCCACAGATCCTTACCTCTTACAGTTTTATTTCTATTGTTGATTCATAGTGTGAGGGTTAGGAAAGCCATGTGTAACCCAGCAGGTGGTTACCACCTTTATCTTGCTGGCAAGGTTTGGCAACAGGATAAAAGTCAGGAATGATCTTTTCTATTGATTTAATATAATTTCTCTTCAGCAGAGAGCACAGTTAGATGCAGATATACAGCTCTTCCTGGTTTTGTGGTACTAGTACCCCTTAACATGGGTGATAGTGCATAGGAATATCAATCCTAGCTGTGAGGGTGCTTCCTCTTTTGAACCTGTGCCATTGTGCCATGTTTTAAAAAGTGCGAAGGTTGGTCTGGTACTGTGTTGGCTTAGTTGGAAATCCCGGCTTTAGGAGTTAGTCCACCTGGAAATGGGGAGATTGCAGGAGAAGGGAAGAGCTACAAAACATCTTCCTCTCTCTGTGGTATGGGGATGTTCTCTGCTGTGCTCACTCGCCACCCAGGGTTAAATGGTAGGCTTGTTTCCAGCTAAGCTGAAATGGGACAGCGCTGTGCAGAGCTTCTTGATCAAGCAGATCATCTTTGTATCAGTCAATGTTGGGATGCTATGTTTTGAAGCTCCTCAGTTTTATTTCCTAATGCCCTTACGAAGGCTGTCCCTGCAAAAGAGCTGTGGTGTGTTTTGAACTGGCATGGTGCTTTTCATGATCTTAAGTGTGCCTATTAAAACAAAAAAGGGCCATATTGAAAATCAATTTTCTCTTTGCAGGTCTTGAGCAATTTTGTAAGATATAATAAGATGAGCAATCTGGTTCTGGCAGTGAAAAGAACAGATGCCAAGCCATAATTTCCCTTACCAAAAAATGCTGCAGAGTCACTTTCTGCAACACAAAAAAGAATCTGTGTTATTAATAGAGGACAGTTAAAACTTGGAGTCCTGAGAGCACACACTTCATCTGGTCTGTGCCATATGGAGGGCAGTAGGCAGGGACACATCCTGGTCAGCCAAGGGAGAGATGACAAGGTCTTGAAGCATAAGAGGTTGTCTGTACCTTGACTGGGCAGTGGAAACTGTTGGGCAACACATCCCATAACATCAAGGGGTCATGTTTCTGACTGTAGGAACGCTTGCTTGTGTTTTTTCGCAGGGCCAGCCTCTATGGAAGATGGTAGAGTGAAGCTGGCATTGCCTGTTTGCACAGAGCTGGTAGCTGTGGGGCCCTGACACTGGTCCTTTGCATACCTCTCAGCTGAACAGATTCAAGGAGTTGGCCAAAAAGAAAAAAGAAATTCTTAGAAGTGCTGAAATTTGCCTGTGTGAATATATTCCTTCTCTTATCTCTAGAAATATCCTGGGTCTGTCACCACCACCTACTTGTCAAGGTCAGACACCAGCCAGCGTCTGGAACAATACAACACCCCTGCCCACTTATTCTGTGGATACAGATGTGCATCACTTTTAAAGCAGGTGCTGGCTGGTGCGGGGTCATAGGGTAAATTCACACCTGAATTTACTGCATTTTCATATCCCTGGGCAAGCAAGCCCTAACTCATCTAAATGGTCTTCAACTTGTTCCCTATTCTGGCCAGCTCTCTCATCTCCTTATTAGAATTGTGTTAAGTACTGGGTCACAACTAATCTTTTTCTTTTGGAGGCTGTGGCAAAGATAATGTTGCATTCTCAGCATCATCAGATTTGTTCTTCTCCATTAACTGATGGGCTTATGCTTTTCTTTGCTGTCCTCTTACTTTTAATGTATTTATAGAGCCTTCTTTGTTGCCTTTATGTCCTTGTTAGTTGTAATTCATCTTATGCCTTAGCCTTTCCGATTTATCCCTGTGTGCTTATGCTATTCCTTTATACTCTTTCTTAGTTGCCTGTCCTTGTTCCCACTTCCTATACAGTTGCTTTTTGATTGTTCAGTCTTTAAAGTGCTCCTAACGTAACCATATTGGTTTCAAGCTATGTTCACTATCTTTCCTCTGTACTGGGATAGACTACTATTGTGCTTTTGATACAGTCCCTTTCAGAACTACCAGATCTCCTGCATTTCTCTCTACCTTAGATTATCTTCCCAAAAGACCATGCCTCACAGTTCTGAATGTGTTGAAGTCTGCTGCCTTTTTTTTTTTTCTTCTTTTTTTGAAGTCCATTGGCCTCATTCTCCTGGTTTCTTTTCCCTTCCTCTGCTGTCTTATGATCACTTCCACCTGCATTGCCTTCCACCTTTCAGTCCTTAACAGTTTCTCCTTTATAGGAATCAAATGCCCACCCATTTCCTATAGTTTTCTTCACCTTTTAAAACAAAGGCTTGTCACCATCACAAAAAACTTAGACTCTCTGTGTCCTACTGTACTGTTTTGAGTAACCAAAATCCTCCAGGAAAGGTGATATTTCCGCTATTTACCCACTTGCTTCTCATTGGATCATCCCCTCCTCACTTTCTCTAGAGCAAGAGATCTGGAATAGGGCTTGACATTTCTCCTGTTCCTGAGCTTCAGGCAAGCACTGCTGCTATGAAGTACAGCACCCCTTCCCTTTTTCTATGGTGTTATTCCCTTGAATATGTGTATATATAGCTTTCCCTATATTTTTTCTGTGTGGCATTATTTCTAATAATGTCATTTTAAGTATGGAAAAGTTACAGACCAAGTGAAAGCAGAATAGGTTCCTTTATAATCTATTCCACAAATTGCTTTTTCCTTTACAGTGAGCTTTGAGCTACTGTGAAACATCTTGAATCGTTATTGGGATCCAGTACAGAAGCTGGTAAACTAATGCTGGCCTATTACAGCTTTGCTTTGAATGCTGTCTTCCCCTCTCCTTAACATACTGTATAAAAGGACATATTTACTATGTAATTAGAGGCCACTGATACTACTAATAAGTGACAGAATGAGAAGAAATGGCCTCAAGTTATGCCAGGGGAGGTATAGATTGGATATTAGGAAAATTTTTTTCACTGAGAGGGTTGTCAAGCATTGGAACAGGCTGCCCAGGGAAGTGCTTGAGTCACCATCCCTGGAGGTATTTAAAAGACATGTAGATGTGGCAATTCGGGACACGGTTTAGTGGTGGACTTGGCAGTGTTAGGTTTACAGTTGGACTCGATCTTAAAGGTCTTTTCCAACCTAAATGATTCTATGATTCTACTTGTTTCTGCAGAGCAGAGCTACCTGGTCAGATAACTCTGGGAATCAAGAGACTACATAAATTCTCATTTGCCTCTTCCCCTCACAGTGTCTACAGTCTGGCCTCTCCTGGCTTTCTGTGAAAAAAACATCTGTCTCTTTCCCAGAGAAGGTGTATTTGCAAGCTTGGCTGGTCTCAGGTGAAGACTGGTGCCACCGGTGTAGCAGCAGGAACAGATAAAGGTGGATATAAAAGGAGGTGAGCATTTTCAGTAGAACTGATGCATAGTTAAATGAAGGAAACAATACAGATGCAGAACAATAATAACTTTTATTGGACCTACAACCTCCTGCACTATTTGATATATCCATAAGTGCTATCCACCAGCACAGGACCTATTAGCTAGGTATTTACATGTATAAGACCCAAGAGTGTTCATGTAACATCTGGAATTTTTGCCACTTGAGCAGAAACATATGCTATTCCCTTCTTTGGTAGCATCAATAAGTGATTATTCTGGACCAGTGACAAAGGGTGGCATGATGCACACCTTACTAATGAGGGCGAATGTATTAAAATAGGAGAGAGAAGATGTTTAAAAACCTCCTATTTCCCTGTGCTTAGGGCTGAATGCTGGTGTTGTACTTCATTTTTCAGTGAGTGAAATAATTTTCAAAATGTTTCTAGTGATAGGAAGGGATTTGCAACACAGTTCAGACTGGAAGATTTACATTCTGAGTTTCTTTTTTTATGGTTCCCCTCCAGAGTTGCTTCAATTTGTCAGTCATTTGCCAGAAAGTGAGGGGCGAAAAGTTTTTCCAGTCTCTGTTCCAAATAACAGAATTTACAGATCTGCCTGGTTAGTAAATATTATATTTCTAGGTATTTAAACATTTTGCATGTTTCATAACTTAACCACAATGTAAAGCCATAAACACACATTGTTCCAGTGGTGTTTATTACAATGCCTTTAAAAGAGCATAACATTTAATTCAGTGTTTTGCTCTTTTTGGATGATTTCAAAAAGATTCCTCTTTCACAGGTTGTGTGCTATGGTTTCTTACTATCTAATTGTGAGTCATAAAACACCCAGAATGGGTTGCTTGTATAAGTGTTTTGACTTTTGTTTCATTTGGCAAAAATAAAAATCACAGACGCACAGAGAAGCTTGAAATTAGGAATTGTAACAGGTTCAAAAGTCAGACTAACTAGAAAGCTGGGGTGCATTATCTATTTTTGATCCCATTACTTTTGAAAGCCTCTTTTTTCTTTTTTTTTTTTTGAGTTCTTAAGCTGTGTTAACTCATTATATTAGATGCTCTTGCAGTCTTGCTGACTTAAGATTGGTGGTTTGCCTCAAGTGAGAAAGAAATGCTTCCATCATAAAAAGCTTAGCAGCTCATTTGCCATTCCTGTAGGTTGGTTGATTCAACTAGCACAGATCACAGATGGGCAAATGGTTTGACTGCCAGCTGGGATAAAAGAGGTAGGTTCAAGTTTCCACTCTGCTCTAGAGTTAATCCATTACCAAAATCAGAGCTGTTCAGTAGCATGACTCTGAAGAGGGGTTAGAGATGCAAGTGTTTGATTTGGATAGCACAGTCTCTGAAGTCCCTACTTGTTAAAAGCATGTGTATTACCTCTTTCTAGTGTTTGGAGGCCAGAAACTTTAAAGGTTCTTTAGTAATAAATAGCTGGGACAAGAGCGTGTCTAAAGAAGTAAACTCAGGTGGGGTGCAGTGTATTGACTAATGGAATAAATTAGCCTCCTAAGCTCATGTGAATGCCCTCATTCAGAAATAAAGTGGCCTCAGATTAGAGGAATGAGGGGCAGGGCTTGAAAAACTTCCAGAACAATGATGTCCATTTGGGAATTTAAAGAGCCTTAATCTATGTGTGCTCCCTCCGTGCCACTTACTGGTTCACCTCATCTTTTCTGAGTATTCCCATGACGAAATGTGCCACAGTTGTCTCATACTCAGTTATCTGAGCATAATCCTAACGCTGAGGTTTCCTTTGCAAACAATGATGGCAACAGATTCAAAACCTGTTCTCACAACTGTAACTGTTGTCAATATTTTCCCTGTCTGGCAGCATTCCTGCCTGAAGCCTCATTCCCTCCAGCTGTGGTATTCAACCATCTGTGCCAAGTTAAGAGGAATTCTTTGCATCTCACCATACCTGTATGTCTCTGCCCCACTGGCATATTCTGAGCCTCACGCCCTGTCTCACAGAGACATCCCAGTGGTGCTGCCTACCTAGGCTGAGAGCTGCAGCAGTAGGCTGCATAGATGCTGAACTGAAGCGCAAGGCCTATGAGTTGGCCTGCTCCCACAGAAAAAATAACAGTGAATTGGTTGTCATGTTGCCTTTTGCACACTTGGTAATTTTTAACCTAGACATGAAAACAAAAGCTGCTTTCACATACGCTGAACAAACTGAGGTCAGCATTCAGCTCTGAAGGAAATAATTTGTAGCATTAACAGAGAATTATTAGGGAGGCCTGTATCATCTCATGAAGTATAAGCCTGCCTTCTGTGTGCAACAAGATAATAACCAGCTGTCCAGGGATCTTTAACCTCTAGAGTTGACAGCATGAGGATGAAACCAGAAAAGCCTTCCTGTTAGAGCAGAGGGATCAGAGTAGGCCTGTGTAATTACTAGCCATTAAATAAAGTATGCTCCTATGTCTTCAAATGCCAAGGCACGTGTATAATTAGCTGATAAACTGCAAATGAATAATTATCCAGCAGCAAAAGCCAAAGGAGTGGAGGGATGCTGTTCACCTCTCTTTTCTTGCAGGGAAGAGTGCTACGTAAATTGCTTATTTTAGTGAAGAGTTTGTTATTTGATGTTAAATGGTGCAACTGCTATCTGAACTGGGAGACAGCATTTCACAGCTGGCCCCGGGATTTGCTGTTTTATGAACCGCTGGTGAGATTTATGTAGCTTGGAGATGGATGGTGGTTGTAACTTCAGTTATTTCGTGTGGGCTGTATTTGCACGCAGATAGTCTGAGGGATCTGAAACAGAAGCTGGTGCTGAGCTACCTGGCAGTCGCTCTGCCCAGGGAGGTTAGCAGCCTGGGGATGGATGTTTGTGGGACTGGAGATCAGGTCCAGATGCGCAGGGTGGAGGTTGGATTTTCAGCTGCCTTGTGCTGGTGCAGTGCTGCTGATGTGAGGATTGCTCCAACGTGCTCACTTACACCACCTGTGATGTGGCTGTGAGGTACAGATCCTCGGGTTACTGTGCTGAGTTACTGCACATCAGCTGAGCTGCAGTAACTGTCCCTGACTGCTGGGTCAAAAGAAAAATAATGCAATTCATTTTAATCTCTGTTCATTGCAGTCTAAACTGTGCTAGGTAATCTCACCCTTTTTGTGATGTAAGAGTGTTTCCATGGATGTTTACAGTGCCTCAGATATGGCATCAATGCCTGTATGACCCTCTCCTATCTTCATAATTACTGTCTCTCTAAAAATGATTTCCCTCTAGACACATCAATGTTTCTAGATTTGGTAAAAATGGGAATGAAACAAATAGAATCAGACACAAGGAACTGAAATCAGATTTTCTTCCAACTAAATCCCTAATTCAGGAATTTTCAAATCAAAGAATATGGATAGAAAGGTATTGATTGTCCTGAGTATTTCCAAACCTCAACAGGTTTAGTAAAGTAACTTTGTGTCTAATGACCTGAAGCATACTTACTGTTTTGTGTTCAAGGAGTGGGCTGTTGAATGGAATTACATGTTTGTTTTGCAGTATGTTACTCAGCCTTTAGATGTCTCCTGCTGCCGAAAATGGTTTGGAAAGGGCACTCCATAGTTAACAGCAAAAAGGAAAATTACAGTGTAAGTTTTGCTGAAGCCTCATTCTGTTACCTTTAATCGGTGGCTTTAAATGTTTTTTGAGAAAATCTCTAATTCCTTATGGCAGTTAACAGGGGTGGGTAGTGATGCTTATATTTTTCAAATCAGTTCACCCATTTCTTCCTAAAGCAGCTTTTTTGAATTTGGAAGCTTACAATTAAGTCTAAATATAACACTTCAAGTAAAGTATATATGTATTTCTAACATTTAAACACATAAAAAGTGATTCATGATTTTAGAATAACAAAGATGTTTTTTAACACTAGATTAATTTATACTCTAGAAGAAACTGACATGCTGGAAGTGACTTTAGAATTTGCCTCTTTAATAAGTAAGTACATAATTATTTCATATGCATAAGCTTTTCCTCTCAAATAATCCCACAGCATTTTGCAGATGGTTGTACTAACTACAGCCAGTGAAAAATCAAACATTAAAATGCAACCTGAGAATTGCTAAGTTTCAGAAGAATTTGCAGATTTTGAAAAAAGTGAAGGATTGCTCCAGCAATTGTTTTAAAACAAAGTGGTTTTGTTTTCCTGTCTCTCTGGTTTGCATAAAACTATTCCCACCAAAAATACGTTGGGATTTTTTCTACAATTTTTTTTTCAGGATCTGTTGCGTTTGAATTTTTTCTTTTTTTTTTTTTTTTTTAATTTTTCCCCAGAAATACACCCAGCCTGAGCTAATGTGAATCTGATAGTGCTGAATATGGCAGCAGCTGAACAGTGAGTGACTCTATCACACAGATTTAACTGTGGGAATCAAGGCTATGAAATAACAAGTCAAAATTGGAGAAAAATTAGGAGTTCTGTGGTTCAGAGGGTTAAAATCTGTTTGGGAGAGGAAGGCTTATGCCCTACTTCTTTCAATCAGTGCACTGCTGTTTTGATTATCAGGATTAATCATCTTGACTTTTAGCTCTCAATCAAAGGGCAATGTCTCCAGTGCAATTCATTTCTCCTACCAAATTGCTGGTTTAGGAGCCATCCCCAGTGTTGCCAGAAGCAGCTATGATTAAAGCTGGTGAAGAGTTTCTGTTTGGAGTTATTAGGTAGTTTCTTCATCCCCCTACATTTCTAAAAAATTCAAAGGCTTTCTGCTTTGAGAACTCTCTGGATATATTGGTGACAGAATGACCAGTGTAACATGGTGGAAGGAGGTGTGTGTAGTGGGCAGGGAAGAAATTTTCCTCCTGCAAATCATTGTAGAGTGTGTGACCAGAGCCTGTGAGGCTTTAGGTCAAAGGCTTCAGCTGCCACAAGGATCTCGGTTTCAGTGTCCCCCATATATGATGTGCTTGTGAGGACACAGTTTCCATGTCTCTGCTTCTCAGACTCTTTTCTTTGTATCAAGAATTAGGCAATCCCTATGCTGATTCCACAGGCCAGTAGTTGAAGTATTTACCTGCAACAAAGAAGACAAATGTCCAGGTCTGAAATGGACGCAGAAAAGACCTCAGCACAGATTTCCCACACTCTCCCCCACTGGTAGGTTATGGGTTGTATTGGGTTGCATGCATATCCATGTCTAGATACTGACCAGAAATCCCAGCCTTGTCAAGATAAGTTTCTTCTGAAAAGAAAAAAAAGTTTGAATTGACAATTTCTTGTGGAATACAGGTTTTGACTCAAAAAATCCTGCCCCGCGTTAGTTTTAACCCTGCTTAGCTCGTGAGACCTGATTTGATCGAAGTACATACTGACGTAGCTGCAAGCTCAATATACTCTGACAAACCTTAAAGTGTACAAAAGAAAGGGAAATGAAATTCATTTTCTTCTCAGTAGGCTTCCTGGAACACTTTAGTATGTAAAGCACAACATTGTTCATAGTCATTTCTTATCCTCAGGGTGCCGGCTCTTAAATTCTGGAGGCCTTCAGAGACACTGCACAGTAGTGTTTGATAAGAGACACCTCAAAATTTTAGCCTGGGCTTCTTCTACTTCTCAATTCCATTATCAACAAAAATAAAAGGAAGGGGGGAAATCCAAGCACTGAATTCACTGGCACCAGTGAGGAGGTAATAGGAGAAAGCTTTATTGTGAAGCCTTTTGCAACTTTTTGAACTCTGCCTAATTAGGATGGAGAATACTTGGTCTTACTCAAATTAATTTTCCCTCTATGCTAGCATTCATTATGGAAGAAGCCATTTGGCTCCCAGAGGGTAAGGAGAATAGGAATAAGACTGTAATACACTGAAGAATTTTACAAATTAAGGATTGTTTTCTTGGATGGTACAAATTAGCATTGTCCACTTTGTGTCCACTTTGTATCCACAGCACTGCAGTGAGAATTGTCTATTACTCTTCTTAGGATTTGTTCAGTGCCAAATGTCTCTGTTTATATGGGGAAGTTAGGGATAGTACAAGGGAAGTTTCTAATGAACCTCACTGAAAAGAACAAGAAGAAATGTTTGTCATGAACAGAGGAATCATTCACTCTTACAATCTTTCATATGAAGTTTCCAATATCGGTCAAACTTCTGAGTCTTTCTGAACTACTGAAACTATTCTATAAAAGAAAAAGAGGGTGGAGTAAGGGACTTCTCCAAGGTCATGAACTGAATGCACTAAATTCTGACTCAGCTGTGAAAAAAGCTCTTATTTCAAGATGCCAGTCTTCACTGGAAGTATAAAATGTTGGAAATCTTACAGGAGGGATGGTTCTTTAAAGGGCTCTGATCTAACTTTTCACTTCCAAAAGCTTTTGGAAGAAGACCTGTTTCTAAACAATTTGAAGGATGTGATTTTTCTTAACATCCTTAAGAAAAATTAACACAATCTATTGGGATTGGTTTAGATCAAAGTGGTCATTCCTGAGGGTATAGAAATAGATTAGACATGGTCTTTTCCTAGTTGTATTTTCTGTAATGGTTTGATTTCTTCTCATTTCATACTATAACCCAGGATGTGGAAAAAATGGAATATTTGGATCTTCTCTTTGGTGATTTTTTTTCTCGCTCGTGTTATGGCAAGGTGAGTACTAAGAGGCACGTTGCTGGAACATGTTACATTAGGATGTTAATCAGCTGACTTCTACAGAAGACACAATACATGTTACTCACATTACACTGTTGAAGTTATGCCTAACTTTTAATTTGTCTGATTTAACTGTCTTCCTAGTAGCTTTGACTATACTGGAAAACTATTGATTAGCTTCCTGAGTCTTTTCATATCGAGAAGAGCTTTGCACAGTTCTGAAATATATATGTAGAGAGAGGGAAGACTTCATGCTTAGAAAAGTTCCATTTAAGAAAATCACACAGTTTGAGTTACCCTTGCCTTAAGGACTTCCAGGCCAGCATTCTCAGCCCAAGGCTCCTAAGATCATGGAGTATATGAGATTTTCTGATGTTACTCATAGTCATGAAAAGTTAGGAAGTTAAAAGTGGGACTGTATTATTCTCTGATGTCATAAAAATGAAAAGCTTAAGGGGCCTTTTAGGATTTCACTCTGAGACCATCACACCAAATAATTGCATAAACAAAGTGGCAGGACATCCATGTCCTTGATGGATATTGTGAGCTGCATCAGGTCAACAGGATTGTTTCTTCTTTGGTGTCATGCAGAAGTAAGAATGAGTGTAAATGGTTTTGCCACTGCTTTTCTGTGTGATGCTTGACTAGTCATTTAAGCTTTCCATCTGTCATCTGCTAGCATGTGGAGAATTGAAATCACCCTTTGTGTCTCAGATCTTTGGCTAGAAAATGGAGGTTTGGGTTCAGATCTTGACCACATTCATGAATGTTCCATACTGCTTCCTGTGTAACTCTCTTGAAGCAAAGAGGTTTCATCTGTTAGTAGATTACCTTCCTCCTTCAAAATGGTGGACAGAAAATTACCACAAAACAAGCTCTGTCAGTTCTGGTCTCTTCAGGATCAAACTTCATTCAGGACAATAACAAACTTTGCTGCCTTCAGCTACAGAGAGCCATACTCTAGCTGAATTGTAGCAAGCAAGAGGATTGCATGGGCAGTAAAGAGAGAAGGATGTGGAAATTTTGGTGTTACCTGTGTGTATTGAGTAACGCATTGATTCTGTCCTTAAAAGGAAGCACTTCAGAGTTCGACTTAGGGGAAGGTGTAAATAATTGCAAGAGAATGATGTCCCTCCTGAACAGGTTCAGGGATGCTTGGCAGCCACAGGCACTCTGAATGGGAGTGTAAACAGCGTATAGACAAGTGTCAAGGCACTAATGAGTATTATGTGTGCAGAGATGCCAACAACAGGACTCCAGAAGTTGATGGGGGCAGAGTCTCTTTTTTTTTTTGTAATTAATGCTCTACAGGTTTTTGTAGATCAAGTAATACTTAAATCAGCAGTGAGAGCAGGACTGGGCTCTAAACATCTGGCCCTCTTACAGACACTAAATTATGAAGGGTGAGAGGAACAGGTGGTTTCAACTTGGTCTTATCTCACTCTAGCTTTGTGCCACAGCTAGTCCCCCTGGTTCCCATAGTGTATCTTGTTGATCTGGTCATATACCACTTCACAAGCTTCAGGTCTCTTAATCTCATTTTCTGACTGGAAGAAAATCCCATATTATTATTTTGTTCCTCATTGCATTATCTATCTAGCTGTAGGGACAGTCAGGCAAGCCTTAGCTGAGCTCAATCTGTGGTTGCTATAATTTGCCTTGAGACTAATTTCATTTTCAATCCCAGCCCAGGGATCTCAGAGCTGGCAGTAAGCAAAAGATCACAGGTGAGGATTAAAGTCCTTGGAAGACTGAAGTGGCTTCTTGTCTGTTGTGATTTAAGCCCAGCTGACAACAAAGCACCATGGGGCTGCTTGCTCACTCCTCCCCCACAGTGGGATGGGGAGGAGAAAATATAACAATAGGCTCGTGGGTCAAGACAAGGACAGGGAGGGATCACTCACCAGTTATGGTCACAGGCAAAACAGACTTGACTTGGGGGAAAGAAAAAAAATCAATTTAATTTGTTACCAATCAAATCGGAGCAGGATAATGAGAAATAAAACCAAATCTTAAAACACCTTCCCCCCACCCCTCCCTTCTTCCACTCCCGATTTTCTCTACCTCCTTCCCCGCAGCAGCACAGGGGGATGGGGAATGGGGGTTGGGGTCAGTTCATCACACGTTGTCTCTGCTGCTCCTTCCTCCTCAGGGGCAGGACTCCTCACGCTCTTCCCCTGCTCCAGCGTGGGGTCCCTCCCATGGGAGACAGTTCTCCATGAACGTCTCCAATGCCAGTCCTTCCCACGGGCTGCAGTTCTTCATGAACTGCTCCAGCATGGGTCCCTTCTGCTGGGTGCAGTCCTTCAGGAACAGACTGCTCCAGTGTGGGCTTTCCCACAGAGTCACGGCCATCTTTGGGGGCATCCACCTGCTTTAGTGTGGGGTTCCTCCATGAGCTGCATGGAACAGCCTGCCATCTCACCATGGGCTGCAGGGGAATCACCTCCTCTGGTGCACCTCCTCCCCCTCCTTCTTCACTGACCTCTGTGTCAGTGTCTGCATATGTGTTTCCCTCGCATCCCACTCCTTTCCCTGCTGCAGGTTTTCCCTTCTTAAATATGTTATCCCAGAGATGCTACCACTGTTGCTGATGGGCTTGGCCTTGGCCAAAAGTGGGTCTGACTTGGAGCTGGGGAAGCTTCTAGCAGCTTCTCAAAGGAGCTGCCCCTGCAGGCCCTCCCTCGCTACCAAAACCCCTGCCACACAAACCCAATATGTTGTCAGTCCACACTAGGCTGCCTTTAAAAATTAGGTTGCATGAGGAAAGCAGGCTGTGACGTTCAAGGTATTAATCTAAGCCAGTGCTATGCTTGGGGAATATGATTCTTAGCAAATGGTTGTACTGGGGACTGAGAAACTAGTTGCAGATCACATAATGCATCATACATGCACTCTGCTAGCACAGCAGTTCATAGGGATGGCCTTTCACTGCCTGACATCCATAGAGGCACAAACAGGACAGAAAAGCACTGCACCAAGAGCTACTCAACAGGGGCCCAAAGCTCCAGCTGCCAGAGGAGACTGCTCATCTTTGCATTGCAGCAGAGTGAGATTTGCATTACAAGAAAAGCTCTGGGAAAGAGCAAGTCTCAGTGGCTTCAAAAGCTGTGCTTCTGTGGAGCTCCTTACAGTGTTTTCAAAGCAAGTTGTCTTAGGCTATTTCATGGGTGCTCATCAGTCTGGAGAAAGGTTTTGGAGAAAGATTTCTGCTTAAATTCCTGCCTTTGTTAGTCCTTTGGCTGCAAAAGTCTTCTAAGAATCTCCTTGGAAGGCTTTTCTGGAGACAAAGGAAGCTTTAAAATCTCCAAGAAAATGTAGAAATTTGTAAATGAAAAAATTGCCAAAGACTTCAGATAGCTCATCTGATTGGACCCTATAAATACACCTTGAACAAGCCCCCTGTTATGGCAACAATCCATCACGTACTTCTCATGAATTTCTGAGGCTGTCTCTGGAGCTTGGTGGGAACCCATCTGGTGGTTGAATCCCTTCTGAGACACTGCAGTGACTTGTTTTTTGTTCACAGGCTTTTGACCGCCACTAATGGTCAGACAGCAGGGAGTTAAGAGCAGAATGTTGAGGAGGGTGCAGAGGAAAGGTCTTTCACCCTGTGTTCCTGAGGTTGTCTTAATTAAAGCATAAAGGGCAAGCAGGTTTTTTCCTCTTATGCACATTGAAAACAACTCCTCGTACGTGTCAAAAACATTTCATTCCCTTCATGGCCTTCTCTGTGTATTGATTTATTCAATTAGTAGTGCATGGCATGTTTCTCTTTTAAACAAAACAGTGTGGGATTTTTGACATTTAAAGGGTTGGACAAGGCACGTGAAACACATATGCTGTTTAAGATAGTCTTTGGTATAGAGATCCCTAGGTCTTTTTTCACCAAATATTTACAGCTTCTCCAACGCAGCCCACCCTTCCATTCTTTGCAAAGTATTTATGGCGACTGAAACATATTTTGTTTCCTGTAATTGATGAGGCCCTTATAATGCCACTAGCTGCAAGGAAAATAATGAATTATATGGAGAAAGAAAAAAACCCCCCAACTTTAGTTGTTTGTTTTTTTTTCCTGAAGTGTTGACATCAAATACCAGACTTCAAATGAAGTAAAACAAAGCCCCTAATATCTTGGTTTTTTGAAAAGATCTCTCCCCCTCTAACAGGCAGTTTATTTTTGGTCACCTTCAAAGCTCTGTTTCCTTTGCTCCTGGTAATGGGAGGATGTGCCCCTGAAATGTGTCTGTATGGCATAAGGCTGGAGTTTGAACTGAACATTTTAAGAAGGATAATCAGACATTTGTGCTGTGTGCTGCTGTGTTTTTCCCACTCTGCCGACTGTGAGCCAGAGACACTGCTTGATCAGAGCAGAAGGGCTGAGGTCTGGCCTGTTTGCTGACTTACTGATTGCACTGCCATGTTGACTATCATACTATCACTTTGTGCCTCTCTTTTCTCTTGTAATGTTGAGCTGTGATTTGCCAGTTTTTCAGTCAGATTCCAGAGGAGCTTTCCGGGCTCCTCTGTTTTCTTTTCATTGCCTGGAGCTTGATGGTGTACAGGATTAATGTGGTTTCAAATTGGAATGGGCGAAACCATTTTAAAAAAAGCTGTAAAAAATGTTGGTCACTCACTTTTCCCTGTTTCCTATGTTTCCTTGCTGTATAGGTTGCTCACTTGGAAACTCGTGTTAGTGAAGGAATGGAGCCTGGATATTTTTGCTCTGAAATGGCAGGCTCTCTATCAGACTAAAACAGAACCTAGTACAGCTGTAGCAATATGAGGGCTGTGATATTGCTGGCTGTAGGAAACCATGCTGACACTTGTCATCTTGGCATAGCTCAATAGGGCTGGCCACGTGTAGTTAAAAGTCTATGTGACTCACTAAGCAAATTTTACCTCAAGGTTAAAGTGCTAAATTCTAGTAGAATTTAAATACCTCTTCATGGGCATCTTTGAAAATCTCAGCCTCAGTGACCTGCTGGGTAGCTTCTATTTATTGTGCATTGTTTTACCTGCCCTTCTGCTTTAACTTTTTAAAATAAACTAGGCTGATGCTCATCAGAAATGAAATATCCAGTTTCTTGACAGAGATGTTTAAATCAATGATTGTAACATTTTCCTTGAAAGAGGGGGGAAAAAAGAAATCAATTTTTAAATTTAGTAAGCCTTTGTTCAATGCAGCACAAAAATACGGGTGTTGGGGGAGCTTAGCTAGTGCAATTTGAGTCCTGCAGGTCTCGTGAGATGTTTACTTATTTCAGGCTGGTCTATACCTGGATTGCTAGTTCCTTATGTGCTCAGTTGTTTAGTCAGTATTTTGAGGTCTTAAAGATTGTTTATATTAGGTGAAGAAAATGCTGGTGGGACCAAGCACTTCCCTAATATAATTGCATTTATCCACAATGGCTGTATGCAAGCCTTTCTTTCAGTTAGCAGTCTGTCCCAGAGCTCCCTCTTTTGTTTGGCATACATACTCACTTGTAGAACCTCCCATGTGTGGATATACAGTCAGTCTAGTTTCCAAGTCATGACTTCCCTATCTTTCACTGTCGCTAAACAAAGGGACGTTTCATGGTTCCCTCGTTCCACCCAGGTGGAAGAAAGCTACCAAACCAGTCTACTGGAAAGTGATGTGAGTTCCTATAGATCAAAATAAGATAGCAGTGGGACAGAGGATCTCAAATATAACCATATTTAGACCTTGGCATGTAGAAAATGAATTCATTTCTAAGGCTTTGTTTAGGCAGCGTATCAAAAATATTCTTTTTCTTCCCACTCAGAATACACTTTGTCTTATCCATTTTTACTGTGCCCCTGCTTTTTTGTCACAATGCGCCAAACAATACGTGGTCCCCGGCAGAACACAGGACAGAATTCTGTTGTCATATGAACTGTGAAGGAGCCCTGAGGTTAAATTATACAGTTGGAGCTGTTGCTGACTGCTGATTGATTTCTGACAGCTTGCTCAGGAAAGGAATAAATTTATTGAGATGTGTTAAACTCTTCATCCCTACCTTCCCCCTCTGTTCTTTGAAAGGGTGGTCCCCTTATGGCTACTGAAAGACAGCACTGTGAAATGAGGGTGTTCAGTGTTTGAGGTAGGTACTTGCCCCAGCTGTCCACCTGATAGTAGCAGAGCTGCTTGGCTGGGTTTCCCTTGTTCTGCACATCCCACTGCTCAAGGGGGTTCCCTTGGGAATTGAATGCCAGCAGCTATCAGTTTAAAGTCAAAGGGCTGCAATCCTATACCTGCCGCTGCTGGGGTGCTTATAGTAGGACTCTGGTCTGTGTGCAGGATTAATGTGGCCTCAGGCATCTTACAAGGGCCACATCCTAAACTGCTGCAACTTTTTGAGAGTCACTGGGTCTATTTGATTTATGGTATGAGGATCCAGCCTGCTCTGTCATCTGAGGACATTTCTAGCCTGCTGAATGTTCAGAACATGGCAAATTCATACAGAAACCCATGAACTGCTTCACCAGAGCAAGTCATGTTCTAAAAACAAAACTGTCCCCTCTTTAACTGGCAGACCTGATATAACACAATGGTTATGTGGTGCTCTTGGGAAGCTTCACTCAATCTTCTGCTACAGGCAACTATTCATTCACTCTGCAGTATAATTGCCCTATTTCAAGGCTAGAGCTACCTTCCCTTGGGACACGTTTCACCTTTGCTCAGCTGAGCATGTGTAGGAGTGATCCACAGGAGCACATGGAAAGCAATTTAAAGCAGCACATTCCCTGCTGCTTTTGGAAGCTGTTAAATCAGGTGGTTCTGGAGTGAAGAGAGGGTACAATGCAAGAAATTCTCCCATTCTGAATAGGTTTTCTGTTGTTGTGAGCTGACATGGCTATTTTCCTCCAACGCTAAATTCTTCCAGTATAAATTTTTCAACAAGGATTTTCTTTTTCCTTAACAGCAGTGATAAAAACCCATGATAAAGGTGGGAATTTTGGTGAATATGCTGTGTATTTGTTGTGTGGTATTTCCTCGAGCTCAACAGATCTATGATAAAAAAAAGAGGTGTGGATACAAAGGAGTAATATTTTTCCTGCTTGTTTGGTGCTGATTGATGGGAAGGCTACATCTGGCTGATGTTCTGTCTGGAATGACAGAAATAGGTCATGAGGTTGAATGCAGTTAATAAATGATAAAGGGTACTGGTCAAATTTCTGCATGTCTCCTCCCCAGCAAGAGAGTTTTAATTCAGGCAATAAACAACCTCCTCTGATTTGTCTTTGACCACAGTGGGCTGTGCTGATGCTTGACCTACAGAATCAGGCAGCCTATGCTATAGAAATGAAGGTCTTTGCTCTGAGGCCTGCTGTAAGGTCCAGTGGAAGTGGTTCTCGGACACTGCTATGGTGAACTCTTTCCATCACTTCAGAGTGGTTAAATGTTTCTCTATTAGTCGAAGCCTTCTGCATCCTCCAGTTCGGGGTTGTTTGTGCAGTTGAGATTCTGCTTGCTCTTAGTCCTCCACAATGCCACGTAAAACAGACCTGGGTAAAACTCTTTAGTGAAAAAACTGGCATCCTAGGACTCTGTTTTGCTACTTACTGCACACGCAGCAAAGCCACAGAGCTGATTTTATGCACGGCCTGGTGGGTTTAATTGGTTTGATTTTCTGGGGACCTTGGAATACTTTTACCAATGTGAATTAACTCTTTCTGCTCTCTGAGATACATAACTGATTCTCTTGTGCTTAGGAGAAATAGCCCAAATAGACTGAAAACAGCCATTTGTGGGGGACCAGTTTTGAACTGGTTAATGTTGTTCATCTGTGATCAGTGGATGGACAGCATTTTGCAAGTGACTGCATCCTGTGCTACTTCTAGAATGCTGTAGAAATCATCTGCTGGATTTTTTGTTTGATCTATTTTACATTAAATTCCCAGGCGGTTTAACAGATATTAAACCAATAAAGTTCTGTGGAAATAAAATACCATAAATTTCTCCCAACTTTAATAGAAAATAATCTTTGTTGGATTTTTAATTTTATATTTTGCTAGCTGATAACACTTATTTACAGATGCCTCTCTGCTCTAAAATTGGACAGAAAGATATTTTCTTTCAATTATTTTTATTCACACTTTAAGTTTCCATTTTTAAACAGCTCATAAACAAATTGTTTTAATTAAGTGGTTATTAAAATGTTATCTTCCTCTCCAGCAGATCAATAGGACCTTCTCCAGAGGTGTGCATAGCCAGCTGTAACACACAATGTTCATGTTCATAATAGGCTTCTGCTGTCCATGGTTCAGCTATGGTTTGCTAGTGGTTAAAGCCCACAGCAAAGATAGCAGATAAAATCTGACTTCTGTTCCCTAACCTGCTGCTGGTCTCCTGTCCATGCCATAATTTTCTCCATCTTCATTTCAGAGATAATCATATTAATTAACCCTTTATAAAGAAAGCATTAGCTGAGAACTAAGCATTATTATAATAAATTGCATACGGAGCATTAACAAATACTGTGTGATCTTAATGAATTTTATGTTTCTCACAGAGTCATTTCTCTCTCTGTACTCCTGCTAGTTTCAATCATTAATGTACTCAAGTCATCAGCATCTTGCAATATGGCAGAGGGATTAGCTTGGAAAACTACTAGCTACCAGTTGGTGGTAAGAGACAGGCACAATACCTAAATTAAGCCCTACAGTAGCTTCTCATTAATCATTCTTTCAATTTTGGACACCACAGTAGAACTCCAAGAATTTATTTGGTGCCAGAGGGGGTAGAATGAACAGGGGCCCGTGTGACCCGCTTGCAAGAAGCTGATGTTACAGCAAGGAGATGAGACTTGATCTCTCAAGTCCTTGACTAATGGGCTAATAACTGGGAACTTACATGTGTTTGTGTCAACAACCAGCTTTGGTTCCTGTTTTCCGTCTTACAGATAGGAAAAGGGAGGTTCAGAAAGGAGAAGTAGTTCCCCCAAAACACTTAAGATGTCAATGGCAGAGCTGGCACCAGCTGCCAGCCACAGAGAGCTTTTGATGCAAAATGTTGCTTTGCTGTTTTTAAACATGTACAATTAAAACTTCTCTGAGCTTAGCGCACCTTTCTTTTTTGTCTCCATTATGTGCAGCTTTCCACTGTAACTGCTATACAGACTGTCAGCCTGACCTCTCCCAGAGGTCTATTAGGAGGATGATGTTTTTTAAAAAAAAAAACAACAAAAAACCAACAAAAAAACCAGCCTGTAAATTCATGCCTGGAAAGCCCTTGGAAACGATAGTAGAGCGATACCTGCCCATCTGTCTTCCAGACTCATAAACCAGGTAGCTTGTTGTGAGAAGCCCACGTGTGTTTGTGTGCGTACTCATTCCTCTGTGTACCCAAACCCCAGGCTGAATTTGCACCTTTGAAATGACTCTCACAGAAGGTGTCTTAACTTTCAAGAAGTTGTACCAAGAGCAGCAGAAGGTATGAAGGCTGCTCTCCAGAGTGGCTGTCTCTCTCTCTTTCTGCCTTTTCAGCCCATATGACTGGTGCCAGGGGGAGGAAGGGCTGATTTTTCTGATGTCTAATAGGAAACCCTTCACAGGATGAGATGTTTTGGGAATCTCTCCTCTGTCCTATTACTTGTACTGAAACTCTTTTGAGGGAATTCATGTCTCTGAAGCCTCCACTGGTTTATGAAACTGCTTTGAAAATGATCAGTTAATTCAAAAGCAATAGGGTAGCTGGAAGGTACTGCTGGTCAGGCACTCCCTAAGGGATTTCCAAATTGTAATGAACATGTCAGAGGGCATATGGGTGGGTGAGTTAATACCATTAATCTGTACTGCCCGGAGTACGACTTGTATGCAGAGATTACTTTCAGAACCAGGGAATATTCTTCTCCATATATATTGGTATTGGACCGTGCACTTAGAGCGGAGATATTGGGGTTTACTGTAGCTGCCTTTGCTTGCTGCTTGGGTTGCTGCAATGCATTTGCTGCACAGGTGTTACACTAATTTAAACTGAATTCAAACTGAATTCCTGAGAGCCTCTGCTTGCTGGGGTGACATGGAAGTCAACCCTGGCTGTTGTCCCAGGAGATGTATGTGGGAGCAAGTTTGTCTGTATGCTTTTATTGGTTTACTTTGAATTAAGCACTAGAACTCAGTTCATTTTGTTAAAAGCAGAATATGTCATAGCACTGCTTTAACTTGAGAGATCATAAACAGGCTAGCTCTCAACACTGATTGACTGGGAGGTCCCTTCTTTGCCAGAGCAGTCTTTTACTGTGCTGCTCTGGTTGCCTTGCTCCAGAGAGGTCCTCATTGGACTGTTAGACTGACTCTTCTACCCTTGGAGTAATGCACCAGACAGCGATGAGTCTGCTTTTGTGAGTAGTATTGCTGGAAATGGTGGGAAGCTAGGAGACAGGAAGGACTTAGTGGAAATACATTACACACGAGACTAAATGTTCCCCTTAAAGATAGGGTTTTGGTTATGGTCTCTAAATGTTCCCCTTAAAGACAGGGTTTTGGTGATGGTTGTAGTTAGTTAGTTCAACTAAGGCACTATGTAGATGACAGGAGTACTGGCTTTGGTGGTATTTATAGACTACTCCTAATGTTCAACGGATGCAATGAAAGCGAGGCCCAACCTCTTCCAAAAATTTGGCCCTGCTAATCTTTTAAGAGATGCTTGTGCTTCAGCAGTAGATGTCATTTTAAGAATTTTATTCATCCCTATATAATCACTTTACAGCTGACACCCAAGATGGACCAGGCCGCGCACATAATAAACTCATGGGTTTTGAAAAGAGTTGTTAAAAAAAAAGTCACTGTTTGGTTCTTGGGGTTCTCATATAGAACAGAAAGGGACTTCTCACTTGTCTTATTCTGAGAACTGTTTCTCCAAACTCTCTTCTCAGCGTGCTTTTCCGTTCCTTACTCACTTAATTGGGATGGAATCAGCTTGTGTTAACTAGGCATAATTTTTAAAAATCTTTTCCTCCTCAACTGTGTTGTTTTAATGAGGACTCTATCTCTCCATTTCAGTTGTTCATCATTACTTTTATAGTGATACAATTGTTAATCAGGTGTTAACCAGGGGAACCAGTTCATCATTTTTGTACCGTATCTTTATGCTGCCAGGATAAGCAACCTGGTTTGTGTTCTCTGATTGCTCCAAATTACCTACAGCAGGCTTCTCCCTCAGCCAATTTTTGCCATGTTTTTACCTATGTGACTACTTTTTTTTTTTTAAATTAAATTTTGTGTTTAATGGTCATTCTTTTATTAGCAGCACTGAGAATTGGGCTGCTTTACCCTAGGTTAGGGGCAGCATTTAAAAAAAACCAAAACAAAACCAACAAAAAATCATCCAAGCAGAAGAAAAGCAACATGTTCACACTCAAAGAGCAGAGACAGTTGGCTAACTAGTTTTGCTTGGCACGTGGAGTCCTTCTGCCTGCCACCAGCCTGTACTCTGCTTAGAAATAACAATCTCACTCCCATGTTGCACCCTGATTTGGCTCTGTGGCTCTATTTGGTAAGATACTGCTGGAATATCTGACACCACTCTTGAGTCTGGGATGTAACACTCCTGTGTGAAATGGCTCTTATTCTCAACTCTTGCTGGGCCTGATCTTTGCTGCTGGGCTATGTGCTTGTATTCTGCAATTCACCACTAAGATCTGTTAATAAATATAGAACTTTCTGCTTATTGTCCTTCATATAATTATCTTCTGAACTGTTTTTCTTCAGTGCCTTTCATAAATGGTATGCCATAAAAGATTAGGAGGACAAGTTTTAACCACTCCCTGACTTAAAAAAGGTGATACTCCCAGTGCTGAACAATCCTGACTCTACTAAGTTGGTCCTATTTTACTTCCCACTGTGTATCCAGTGGATAATAAGCACCACTTCTTGATGGCCAAAGCTGAAACTTTTATGAACATACCCTAGAGACATGCTACTCTTCAGTTTCCCATTAAGAATGATATAGTTATTGTGTGCCAAGTGCATGTAGTTTCTTGTGCTTTCAGAATGGAGGATTTTATGAGGTATCTCAGCAGCTGTGCGTGTCCGGCCAGAGGAAGCAGGAGCCACTGTAACACCGGGGTTTGTTGAAGTTGGGCACAACACATGGAGAGCAATGGTGGTTCAGATAAAGAGTGGAAGCTGTCATGGGAGAAAAAGCTACTAAGCATCCTGCAGCCTAGCAAGCAATGAGGTGAGTCTATACCTGTGTACGAGCTCCTTAATAATACCACGTACTGGTAGAATGCTGCTAGAGTGAATGTAGCTGTATGGGCAGCAGTGCACTTGTACAAAGAGTAAAGCGGAATCCCAGAAATGCCCTTTGCTCAATAACATACTGTTTGCTCTACAGGTTTTTATTGTTACTATTAAGTCAGCCTATGCAACTGGAAAACCTTCTCCTCAGCTATAGACACTGCAACATGGATGGATCTGCTAAGCAGGCCAGCTGCAACAATATGGCATTAAAGAAATCAATGCAACCTTGACAGGCAAATGGCCTGGTCAGTGAATATTGATTCACTAACGACATGCGGTTGCATAATCCTCTCCTATTTGGATCTGATGGTTTCTAGACATGATTGATTTCAGTGTTTGCAAGAAAGAACATAAGAAAGAAAGAATATAAATTGTTCCGTGAAAGTTGGTTCTTGAAAGTAAAAATGTTTTGGACACCAGAGGGCAATTCTGTAGCAAACTGGCAGACTTGTGTATCCTTTTCTCATACTGTGAATCTTAATACTGACTTAGGAACATGTTGCTGAATGTTTCTAGTCGTGGCAAACATGTTATAGCTATGTGTTCTTCAAGGATGATGAAAGACCCATTCTTCCTTCCCACCACATCTCCATAAAGATTCCAGTTCATTGTCACACACTTTTGGTACTAAATACCTGTTTGTTGTTGTGTTTTTTTTTTTTTTTTTTTTTTTTTTTTTTAATGACAAAGTACCACGGAATGCAGGAGACCTCAAGGGCTTTGCTAAAATTCTATGTCCTTGCAAAAGCCAGGAGTTGAAAGTGGTCAAAGCACTTCAGGGTGAGGACAGCCTCTTATTTAGTGGGGATTCTTTCTGGCAAGGGGCTGAGGAAAGAGGGGAAGACACAAAGGGCTGAAGCCTGTAAATCTCAAAGGCTTCCTTTCTGTTTACGTCAGCAGATTCTAAGAAGTTTCTACCTGGATTATTTCAAACATTGTGTAGGACTTGGCCTGGCTTAACAGTTCTTCTCCTGCTTTGTTGCCTTGTACAGTTTGAGGAACATGCAACTTCATCAATTTCCCAGGGCATATTTTTCATTCTTAAACTACCTGTCAATTTCTTAGTTTTGGATTGTGTTTTCAAGGAAACTCCTAATTGAGGCTTGTGTAGCCATTCATCAGGTGAAGGACATGGATGCAAAATCTATGTAGAAAATAGCTTAATGTCTGCAGCCAGCTCCTTCCTTTCAGGCACCTCGTTAAGACTCCAGTTCTTGCATAGATGTGGTATGCACCTCTGAATTGCTCAGATTTGTGTGAGGGCATGTCAGGAATTCTGTAAAGTTGGAAAGCAGCTAGTAAAGGAATACAAAATGGAAATGTGCTTGTAATTAAGTGTTTCCATTGTAATCAGAATCTCAAAAGAGATCACATGCATTTGGTGCAGAATTCGTCTGTATCTGTAACAGCGGAAAGAGCCATTACTTTTGTCAGTTCAAGCCCTGGCTGGGGCATTCTTTAACTATGAAACTCTTCAAAGCAAATAGGAATGGAAACATTTAATCTTGGCTTAAAAAATTCATTCCGAATGGGTTTCTATCTGTAAAATATTTAAACATTTGCCTGGAGTCGTAGGAATACAAGCAAAATTGTGCTACTGCATGAAAATCTTATGAACTAGCACAGAAATGGAGATCTAGATGGAACTGCAGTTTGGTAGATGACTCATGTATGTAACTAAATTATTCTCCAGAAGAATTACTTACTGACAAACACTTTATTTTATGACAATTCCATAACGGTCACATAGGAAAGAAATGCATATCTCTATACACACATACATAAACATTATCATACGAAATATTCTACAGCAGATTTCTGAACCTGCCAAAACCAGACCAGAGCTCTGCTTCCACTGAACCTCTCTTTGACCTTTCATCCTTCTGTTTATCTCTTCATTCTTCAATCCACCCCTGCCCTTTTGACCAGGACTGTAGTTTGTGTGCTTTTGCGATGGGTGAAATTTATGGTTTCTGTGCTGCCAGCAGATGAAGGCATTTTGTGTTCAGGAAATTATTCTCCAAGTACTGCCTGCCTGAACCCCTTTGTGAAATTTTCTTTTTGACCTGGCTGGTTTTATTTTCCAGCTTCTTGTTTGCTCGCAACCTAAACATGAACACAAGGGAGCACCAGAGAGTTGTGGTTTTTTTGGTTGTTTTTTTTTTTTTTAGGAGAAGGAAAAAAATCAGTGAGAGGGTGTGTTCGGGGAGGGAGTATGCCTCGCAGGCAGCACGATCTGCAGGGGAAGTGTGGCCGAGGCAGACAGTGGAAGACTATTCTTTATGGCCAGTCCTCTTCGGGTCCCAGTGACCTGGGCCACGTTACTGACCCCCGGAGGGACGTCGCCGCCGCCGGCCTCACGCGGTTTAAGGGCGGCCCAGGGTGCGCCGGGAGCGTCGTGTGGACACTGCGTTGGTGCCAGGCGCGCGGCCGTGGTCCTCGTGGAAGGTGGAGAGGGAACCCTTCCCACCCAGGTGCGTGTCCGTGCTCGCAGCTGAGGGTCGAGGCTGCTGTGGGGCAAGGAGTCAGCGCAGAGACGGGCGTATTAATGTATTTACGTTGCTCTGCAGCCCAAGGAAGAAAAACTATGATGTGCTAAAGCTACTTACCCGTTGCTTATGACTACTGCACGACTTTTGTGTAATCAGCCAGAAAACTATCTTAGGAAGCCCTATTTTGTTTCTCTTGATGTCGAGAAGAAAAATCCCATTTACAGCAGTGATACAGAAACAGGAAGGAGCAGATGCTGGAAAAAATTCGTTTGAAAATAATCTTGAAGAGGGAGGGAGGGTGCAGAAGGGACTGCAGAATAAACTTAGCAGGTTCAATTAGGTATACGACACACAAAAGAGCAGAAAATGAAGCAGCCTTTTAAGAGGGGTGCCTATAGGGCTGTAAACACTGAAGACTAGTTCCTGAGGACTGGGAATGATGTTACATAGAGGTTTGAAATAGTAATGAATCTGGGTCCTCTAGCAGATACTGCTGGGAATCTGGTGATTCTTCAGTAATGTTTGCCCATACAAAGTTGCCACAGGGCTTAATGTTGTCTTCTCCCAACGTGTGCAGGCATCTTGCGTGTGAAGTGGCCAGCAAGTTCCACCAAGCGTTATGTCAGGGCTTCAGCCCTTGGGGGTGAGCATGCAGTTTTCTGTTATTTGTCTCCTAGCAGGTAGGTCACTCTGGAGTGGCTCCACTTATCTTAGTGTTGTAGGACAGCGGCGGGGCTCCTGGAAGAACAGTTCTTGTTATGTACACAGGTCAGCATCCAGGCTGTGTGGGGAATGCTACACTCACCCTCACATGGCTCCAGGAGAGCATCACTTCCTCAGGAGCTGCAACACACTGCTGCAGATCTGCATTGTGCTGACACTGTTGTTTCTAGCTGGGAGGAGTGAGTAGGAAGGGGCCCTGGTGAACAATACCAGACCTGTAACCCTCAGCTTGGGTCTCTGTAAGCAACAGTCTGCACCTTTTAAATAAAACTCCTGTGTTCTAGGTTCAGCCCCGCAGTCCGTGCTCCCGTTAAAGTGAGTGTTATGAGGACTGCATCAAAACAGGGTGGTTATTGAGGATGCATTGCAGTCCCATTGCCTGCAGCCAATGCAATTCTCCTTGGCATTCTCCAGGCTTCTGTCTGTTCTTTACTTTTGGTTTGAAAGCTTATAGTTGCAGTTCCTTGACCAAGAGCAGCATCTGGGTGCCTATAACCGTGCAGCTGCATCAGGACAACAAAACTCTTACTGCTGTCAGTAATGGCCCACTATCAAGCTTATAGGCTTGAGCTGGGTCCTCTGGTTTTGTTGGGATTCTGGAAAGCTGGGAATCCACTGTGTCCCCCTCCTGCCATGCAATCTCTCATGCAGTCTGCAGGTTTGCTGCTGTGTATGCTGACTTGCTTGCATGAGACCTGCACGTGGGCAGTTCTCCAGGACCATGACTCTGGCTTTAAAGCTGGCTGCTGGAACGGTGACTCCTTTGATGCTTACTACCGCGCTCTGCCTTCAGTGATGCCAAGTGCACTGATGCACACAGAATTAAGTGACTGCTTTTAGCCAGATTACAGCAGCTCACACAGCATGCTGGCCTCACAATTACACTGTGGCCTGCTGCAAGCTTGAGAGGCATTAACTTTGCTGCGGATCTCTTTACTGCGTGAGCGTTGTGCCCTTGTCTCATCTGCCTGCTCCTGGGAGCAAGGGGCAGTCCAGATGTATTTCTTTCACTGTCTCTATTGACTTATACTTAACGTTTCTCAAGGCTTTTAAAATACAAGTAAAATGTAACTCCTGCGCCTTCTGGGAATACATGTCTGATTTTTCAGGTTTTATCTTTGTCATTGATCCCTTTCCAGTTACTTCAGCCAAAGGTGAGGAAGTGATGTGTGAATGATGGAGCAGCTCTTTTTTTTAACTAGGCTATATGAAAGGGTCAACTGTTAAGCTGGGATTCTTACAGAAGCCCCAGAAATAGGTTCTCTCTGCTTTTGTGCAGCCAAGACAATTACTCCAGGGAGAACGCTTTTCAATGCATTGAATTCACCTTTTTGCTCTTACACTTTTTTCTATTCCCCCTGGAGGGTGAACTGGACAAAGACTACATAAGGGATGTATCCTGTGGGGTCAAAACCATTGCAGATATTTAGTATGGTCTTCGCAGTAAGAATTGCTCAACTCAAGTTGCAAGAAAGTGATGATAAATGATTCCTGTACAGGGTTTACTTTAAAAGCATTTGAAATGGATTCTGAGCCAACTTGAAGTAGAGCATAGAAGAGGAGAGTAACTGATGTTTAGTTTCATCTGATAAAGGTCTTCAGGTCATCATGACATAGTAAATGGACCTATAATTAAGTGGTGAACACTGAGAGAACAGAGAAAGCCTACTGTCCTTATTTGTCAGTGACACTCTAGCATTGCTTGTAGTCATCCTGTTTCTTTTTAGATAGTTGTAACCTGGGCTCATAAAAAGACCAGTAACTCGGTGGGGCACTTGGTGGGAGAAAATACATCTTTCATGGTGCAGGCTGAAGAGGAAATTAAAATTTTTCCAGAAGTTTTCAGGGAATATTATTTCCAGGATATCATTATGCCATCTGGAACTATTATCTTTCTTACATACTTCCTAATTCAAAGAAAGGAGGTACAAATAAATGTGCAAGAAGTTTACCATTCAGTGGTAAGTTCCAGGTTTGTTTCTTTGGTTAACCAGGTACCACACTGTATGGACAATATTTTGAGTAAAACCATCATTTCAACACAACTGCCATACTTCTGAGCATTATAGAGCAAAGTAGATGTACATAGCTGATCTGTCATCCTGCTGAGGCCAACCTTCATAAGCAAATCTATCCTCGAGAAGGAAGGATCTAAACATGTTAGCTTTCTGGGTTTTGGTGGAACAGGTGGCTCCACATCTTCCTCTTAATAAAGACCATAACCAATTGAGAAGTGCAAACATGGGATAAAAGACGGTCCTTGAACCCAGTGACAAGGTTTTGGGCAGCTGACGGTTTTCAGAGACGCATGGAATCATGTCGATCTGCACTGTTATTACCTGCTCCCAGTGTAGCACAAACAGAACACGTTTACAGCAAAGCTACAGGTGCGACATGGGTACATGTTAAATCTAGTTATGACGTGTCTCTTCATCAAGTGCGTTTCCTGCAGCACATAGCTACATGGACTGCCCCATGTGTTGGGTCTCAAAGCACAGACTGCTACTGCCTGAGCAGAAGATATAATTCTGCTTCTCAAGGCAAGATTCACCAGCTTCTGTCTTTGGCCTCCAGCAAATGGAGACATATTAGCAATGGAAGCCCTTTATTAAACGAGCCTTCTGGAAAGTATAGGCAAGGGACAATGTATTTAACATTTTTTTTCCCATGGTATGTGGGTGCAATGTGAATGCACCCTGAACAAGGAAGGTGGCAGAGTATAATAATATCATGAGAATCTAAGTGCCATGCCCTTGGGTAGAAGCACTCATTCCTGAGGAAATGAAGTCAAGTCTGCTTTTGGCTACATGTCTTGAAACCTGTCTTGCAGGTCCAGGTTTACTGGAGTGTAGATTTAATGCTCCCTCATGGAGTTTTTCTGCCAATTGATTGTTGAGATAGTTGACAATCTTAAGAAGAAGGAGCTAATGAGTAGCGATGCATGGCAAAGTTTCCCTATTCCAAGTGGACTGGAAGGGCACATGGGGCAGCAATGCAGGAGATGAGTTCTAGTGATGGATGTTCAGCACCAGGGCTTGCACCACAGGTTCAGTTTCCCTCCTACACAACAGCACATGAGGCTTAGGGCTTGGGACTTCAAGGACTCAAGGCAAAATGATGCACGTCACATGTAAGTAGGGTACTTGGCATAAGCTGCTGTCACCTGTTTGGAAGACCTTTTTTTTTCCACCTACCCATCAAAGTCCAGCTTAGACTGAACAGTCTGATTATTCAATGCTTCTCCATTGCTCTTTAGGCAGTAGTAATTATCCTGGATGCTGTATGATCATCTGCCTTGTAAAATAGTCTCTGATATGGGTATGAGGGCATAGTCAAACAGAAACTTGTTTGGGAATTGTAGGCAATCTGCACAACTGGATCTGAGGTACTGGTCCATTGTCTTGAACAGTGAAGCTGGCTGGTGGGATTTCTGGCCCTTTTTCCCTCACTAAAGGGATATTTTTTAATTAAAATAATTTATTTGTCTAGTTTCCAGGAGAGCCCCATGAACAGACTTATTAACGTACCTCAGAAGAAGGTGAAGCTCCTCAAGAAATGGAAGAGGTAGAATTGGTGGGGGAGAGAGGGAAACACTTTAAGCTGTCATCAATGCTAAAAATGTGGTGCTACATCCCAGTATCTCCACAGACTCTGTGGAGAGACATAGGGGCTTCAAGAGATGTAGAACGCCTTAATCCAGTGCCTACAGTAGACATCAGCAGAATGTCAACCCAAATGAGTCTCTTGACTCATTCCTGTTTTTTCAGTCTTTGTGCCTGGTTCTCTAGGTGCCCTTTAGTTTTCGACTGTGCTTTACAGCGTAATTTGATTGCTGGGGCCACCTCCAATCCCTCCATTCTCCTTTATGTGTGTGGAGTTCTTCCACCCCATTTGTTCCTCCCACCCATCCCTTTGTATAGAATGGGCGAGCAGCCTCCAACACAATGTGCCCAAAAAAGGATTGTGCAGTTGTAAGGTGCTTGTCACCATCACACCTCGTTCACAGCAGGGAGATGACTCAGCTGCCACCCCACATGGCTGGGATGTGTCACCAAGTGAAGGATGACAGTTTCAAATGCAGTGGAATTTGGAAGTGGAGTAGAGGGGAGAGGAGGAGTTGGGCTATGAAAGGACATTGGGGAATATCAGTGTTTCCAATAATCTGAAGTTTTTGTTAAAGAAATATGCAATTTAGAGAAGTATAACACTGTTACCTGAGCATGCTGTGATCTATTCTATTCTTTTATTTTACAGTGAAGGGAGGGTTGGTCCAGTAGTTAGAGGTTTTATATATGACTTAAGTAATCTAAGTTCAACTCCCTGTTCTGCAGTAAATTTCCTGGATCTCTTTCACCCTAGCTCTAAAACAAAGTTGAAAGTAGTGCTCCCCTCATGAGACCATGGGGAGATTTCAGTCACAGTCCATATACATTGCTGTCATAGAGCAGATCTGAGTGATGGACCCCCCTGATGCATCAGGGTGAAGCATTTGAAGCTCTTTTGATGGGTAAAGCCATGACAGTGCAAAATTTTATTTTAGCTATTCTGGAGGACAAAATACGTTCAGTACTTGTGGTGGCATAGTTTGGACTAAAAGTAAATCTGCTGTGTTTAGGTGGTACCTAGACAAATGAGTCTCAAGGCTTACATGGAAACTAATGCATGGAGGCAGCTTGTTTTGAAAGGACAGGCTACTTGAGTGCTTCAGTTACTAGAGACAGTGAAATAGATGTTGAAACCCGAGCAGTTAGTCTGGGGTTTTGTGTAGAGACACTTTATAAGTATAGGAGGTTTTCACTCCCATGGATAAACCTCATATTTATTCTTCACAGCAACGGGCAGCTTCATGAACAGCTAAAGGAGGAACAACTGGGGTATAAACTGGGGTTCAATCCATCACAGACTTCCTTTGCTACTGTGGGGAAGTCACTTAGACACAGTGAGCCTTGGTTTATCTGTAAACTGGGAAAAATATCCTTATTCTGCCTCACAGTGGTCCTAGGTCTTAATGCTCATTTATCAGATTTTTTAAAAGACCATTTATGTGCCATCCTGCTGCCTGGGATACTAGAGAGCCTCATTTGGATGTAGCCTAAAACAAAGTTCCCTGATGCTTCAGAGACATTATGGGACCATTTGTTGGTGTTAGACATGAAATCCTGGACAGAGTCCAAGTTTAGTGTAGTCCCAGCCTGTCTACCAGAAAATCTCCTTTGCATGTTGTGTAGGATATGCTCTTGTCTGTTATGCATGTCTATTGTGTGCTGTTAAAACAGCTGACACGTTTCACCCTAGAGTAGCTGCACGCTATAATTGGTAAATCTTTTTTTACAGTAAAGCAGTGCATGGCATTTAAGTGTTTTGAGATTCCTTGTGGGAGAAGAAAACTTATATAAAAGGACGAAAGAGCATTCTGTTTAGATGGCAAGTACCTAAATATGTTCTTTCTTTGGTAGAGCTGTAATCCCATATTCAGTGCTTAATGAACAGATGACAATGATAAACGTTCGAGGAATATCATTATTGAACAAATGTTTCAAGCCAGCAGGTGGAAACACGGATTCAGTTAGTGTTTAAGAGTCAAGAAACGTGAAAGCAAAGGTATGGAATGAATTTTCTGTGTCAGAAAGTCCAGGTCTCTGTTGTCAAAGGCATTCACTGTTTCACTAACTGATTAAACTCACTTTAAAACAAGTGAGGGATTACTGCTACCGAAAAGTTGTTCTATAGTCCAACACTTGTGGTTAGAAATCTTTCTTTATTCCCCAGCTTAAATGTCAGTGCACGTTAGTTCTTTCCTTGGTATTAATCACCTAAGATTTGTATGGAGAACAATCATATCCCTTTTCCCTTTTGTTTTTCTAAACTAGGTTCCCCTTGTGGGATAGATTTTTCTCTTCCTGATCAGACTGTTAGCCCTGTTTCATACCACTTCTGATCTTAGTAGATCTTTGTAGCTATAGGTGACAGGAACAGCCTGCTTTATCCCAGGGATAGTTCTCATAATGGTCTAACAGCTTTCTCTCTTACTGGAAAGGCAGCACCTCATGTGTTACGATGATGGTTTTTTCCCATTACTGCATTTTGTTGGTGTCATCTGCTGAGCAAGTAATACAACATGCTCTGTCTTTTCTTTTGATTAGCTCCTGGCTTAAAGCCACAATTCTTATTAGTCTTTAACTGATTGCCTTGACTGTGATCCTATAGTGTAGTCATGATGATTCCTCCATTCCTGCCTTTGGCCAATTTATGTTACTTTTAAAGTGTAATTTCACAAGTCAAACACAGAGCAAGACTGGTTCTTATGGGAATCTACTAGTAAATTCCCTCCATCTTTGTATTTCCCTGTTCAGTACTACCTATTGCCATTTCCCCCGTCAGCAGTTAATGCAATTCTTGACCTAACTCCCTTTTTTTCCATCTTGACTAACAACTTCCAATTTAGCACCATAGCAGCTGCTTGGAGTCCAGGTAGATGAGATTTACTCCAGCTCCTTTGCAGAAGAAGCGGTTACCTTATCAAACACGGTTATTGTAATATTCTAGATCTAGCTTTTGGGAAAGTCTGCCTTCAATTTATCTCTGTCTTGGATATTTTTTTTTTCTTCAGAAAAGATTGTAAAATACTGCATGTGGGTGAGGCCAAATAACTGCAGCTACCTAGATACAATTTTTTAAATCTCCTTCTGTCAGTTAGATAATCAAGAAGCCAACTAAAAGTCCTTGAAGCCAGGTCTGTGGATTGCCTGATCTCTCTGGCACAAACAGAACAGGTGGTGTTTTACTTCTTTTCCATGGAACTGGTAATTTCATCTCCTGTGTGTGTATTTCCAAACATTGTTTTGACCCTATTTTCATTATTATCATCTTTAAGAAAAACTGAGGTAGACTACTTATTCTGTTTTGAGGTCCTATTTCAATCACTGTAAATCTTTACCTCACTTTTGTTCTGGACCCACTTCTTCCTTTCTTGCTTTCCTTTCAAACATGGAAAAACCCTTTCTGTGAAGTCCTTGGTTTCCATTTCTTTTGTCAAATCTAAACCAGTTTGATTTTGGACAATTCTTGTTTTGTGTTTCTGTACTACCCGATCCTGGGGCTCACTGTTGCTTCTTGTGTCCTTCCTGAAGTACCTGTTCATCCAGCTGTATCCAGAACCCTTCCCTATGAGCCTTTCTCTCCTCTCTGGGGATACACGGTCTAGGTAATCCTTTCACCTTCAGTTTAAAAAGTAGTTACCAAATGTGATGTGGAGTGAAGTTCCTGAGTCCTCTGGCCCTGATAACTTTACTCATTCTTTTTATTTCTCCAAGTAAGATGAAGAAATATAGCTGTTTGGAAGAGAAATATGCATGCACTGACCCAGCAGAAGCTTATGTGACTCTGGAATACTTTGCACCTAAATAAAATAGCCTACTTATGGAAGAAGGATAAAGCCTCATACTTACGTGAGATCCAGTGACAGGGGAGACCATTTCATACAAAATGCCAAATTCTGTATAACCAGAGAAGCCTTCTGTGTGCTAAAAGAGGTGGAGATGAAGGTAAATATTTGAGGAGACACATGAGCTATCCAACAGGATGAGCATACAGCAAAATGTACTGAGTTTCCCTGCAGGTGTTCCAGCAGCCATGCAGCAGGATTGCCTTAAAACCTTGATGTCTGGTAAGCTTCCACTGCCAGCCCAGTTATTTTGGGAAGTTTCTTCTGTTGTGTTTTTCTTTGAGAGTGAAATGTGAGAGTCCTCGTCCTCAGGTCCCATGAATCCATGCATTAATCTGACAGAGTGGGACCAGCTAAGGAGGAATACCAGTTCATTCTTTTCTGCATGCAAGAATTGTTTGGTTGCTCCTGATGCCATGGTAGCAGACCGTGACCTGGATCCTGAGCTGGCATAAACTGGGAGATGTTTGCTGAAGTCAAGGGAATTGTACTCATTTACACGTATGGGTATAACAGAGATGGATGTATTCATCTCTGTCCATGTTCCAGGGTAGGTCCAAACCTGCAAACAAATATTGGGCCAATGTTTATTTTGTTTGGAAAGTCTTTTTGACTTGATCATGTTGGATGACGACATCATATTTGTCAAATTAAGAGAGCTCAGACTGGGGCATTCCACAGCAAAAGAGTACAGATACAGAGTGAAAAATCATCCCCATAGGGAAAAGTTGTAGCAGACTAGAATTCCCTATGGAGGTAGGCAGACACACAGCATTGTTTCCATTTGCAACTTGTATTGCTGACCAGCCAGATTATTTAAACAAAGGAGTATTTGTGAAGAAAGCTGATGTGAAATAGTTGTGTCATCAGTTACTCCCCACTATTGTCGTGTTTAGGCTATTTTGCCTATAACCTGTCCATGTTCATTTGTTGTCTTTGGGTTTAGATTGTAAGAGTACCTTATTGCTTGATGTCTGTACAGTGCCCTACACAGTCCACATGCAATGAAAACTGTCTCATTGCTTGAGCAAGCATGGGAGGACAGAGATGAAATATTATATTATGTAGATCGATACAGGGAATTCTAGCAGCCTAAGATGGGGAGTTGTGGCCGCAGTGTGTATAATTTCATTTTTCTGGTAGGACAGTTTCACTTCAAAATTTGTCATAGCTGCTGAAATGCTGTCTTTGGGTTGCAAATTATGACAATGCACATAGTCCCACTGAGTATTCTCCTGATTGATAAAGATGCTTCTGTGGACCCTGAGCTAGCACAGGATATTATTTGATTTTGATTTAAAAAGAAAAAGACTAGAAATGATTGGCTGCAGTGCTGGTAGTTCCCTCCTCCTTTCCCCTTCCCTTTTGCTCAGTATAAGCAAGTCGCACTGAGGTTAGATAAGATGTGGATTTATAGAACATCAACTCCACTTTCATTGTGGGATAAACTACCTCATACTTACCACAAGGTAAAAGCGTATAGACAGGCAGCAGCAACAGAGTTACCGATGTACAATAAATCTGCATATGATAACTGGCTTCTGCAACCACCACATCCGTCTCTTGTCTCCTTCCCTCCCCTTGGCAAGTAGATTTAGAAATTAAATAGCTGTAATTTTGTAAATGCCCATTAGCTTAACTCAACAAAATCAGTTGTAGACACCTGCAAAGAAAAGTTGGGAGTTGCAATGTCACTAATTTGGCTGCTTTAATCTGTTGACTACTCATCCTCCTAATTTATCTACGTTTGTCACTCCTAAGAGTGGCTTGCCTGTGGAAGAGTTCCCATTTGGATACATTGATCACAGCACACGTGATAAATGCCAGATGGGAAATTGGCACTGACCAGGAAGCTTGGAGCCTCACACTTCACTGGCAGCTCACATAGGTGAAAGCCATACTGTTGGCTTGGCGTTGGTGGAAGAAAGAATGTTCAGCAGAGAAGAAAGCCTCTTTCAGCTACCCTCTTGCTCCACTCGGGGTGCCATTTGCTTTCAGGAGACTCACAGTGTGGATTTTTGTGCTGCCCCAGGGCTATAATTAAAGTCCTTTAGGGGAGGATGAGGTTCCTCAGAATGAAGGATGATCCAGGACAGCTCTGGATCCAGGACAACAGCAACATTGATGACCAGTAGCCCCACTAGTGGGACAGGAAATGATTGCTCATACCAAGGAAGAGCTCTGGTTTTGGTGGAGTCCTACCATATGTTCCTGCACTCCGTACTTTGCACAGCTATTCTTGGGGACAACCCATCGCTCTACTGTGCCCCTACTGATAGGAGTTATCTCATACCCTCCACTACATGATTGCCATTCAGGAAATATTTCATTGCATCTGTTCTCTGATCCTTCAAATTACATGGCTCTACTACTCTTTTTGGGAGACCCTCCAAGACAGCAGTTTTCCCTAACTGACCTCTGTCCCATTTTGCTCTAGGTTGTGCCCTCTGGAATATCTCTACTTGCAGCCTTTGCAATCCTGGTACTTCCTGATGAACACTACTGTATTGAGGGGAAACTAAAAGAAAAGGCCAGGAGGGACCCTTGGACTATATGCTGTGCAGAATTTCACAGTGGATCAAATTTACCTTCACTACCTTCCTGTGTATGTGAAAGGTTGCAGCCTAGCAGCTTGATCACTGGATGGAGACTGGGAAGATCTGAGGTATTTCTGATTTTTTGCCCAGGTTTCCCACCAGCCTGATGGGTGACCTTGTGTAAAGCACCTCACCCCCTCACCCCCCCCTTCCCTTTTACAAAATTGAGCTAATAATGCTGAAAAGTGTTTTTCTTTGAAACATGCATTGAGGTTTACAGATCAAACCTGATATTTACTGTCATCTTTGTGTGGCATGGTTGTTTGCTTTGTGTATGTTGCCCACCAGAGTCTTTCAGTGAAGCCATAGGTGGCAGCAAATTTGTCATTCTTCTGTGTCTGTCCCTTGTGCTGGCAAAACTGAGTAGGGCCTTTTTTCATCACAATGACTACCGTCAGCTTATAGCAAAACTCACACGTGGGAGATGGAAGCATCCAACAAACACTAGTGCTAGAATTCTTAATATGTCCAGAATGGAAATGACTTTGCATACAGAACAGCCACCAATGGACTACAATTTACTGATTATGTTCTGCCATCCACATAAGCCTTTGACAAGTTCTGTAACTGTGGGGCACTGTCAGAGCATACACTATGATTTCCGATGCACTTAGCAGCCGCTGTGACTGCAGGAGTTTACAGTCTGGTCTAAACAGGCCTATTCAGAGACAAAAGTCATACACACTCTGGGTATACAATGTGTGCTTAGCAATGAAGCCTTCAAGGACGGAGTGAGGCCTTAGTCATCAACCTAAGCGGGTGCCACACTCCCATGAATTTAAGTAGGGGTTTAGCGTTTGCATGTTTCCCAGGAGAGAAGCCCCAGACCTTAGGAGACAAGGGACGTGTGCATGTCGTGGCTTTCTGAAGAAGGGAAAGCAGCATGAGGTAAAAAAAGAGAAGGCTACAGGAGATGTGAAGTGAAATTAAAGATTGAGAGATTGAGAAGGAATGATGAAGATGCCTGACCTCAGCATGGAAGAAAACACACATCACTCCCTAATGTGAGACAGTGCAGAATCTGAAATATGTAAATGCAAGATTTGGAAAGCAGATGACCTCTGCCCATAACCACTCTGGTTGCTGGAAATTACCCAGGAGATCTGGCCATATTTTTGCATGTTATCTCCAATCACAAGGTATCTTAGTCATAAATCTTGCTTCATGCAGACTGAGGCGGGTTGACCCTGGCTGGATGCCAGGTGCCCACCAAAGCCGCTCTATCACTCCCCCTCCTCAGCTGGACGGGGGGGAGAAAATATAACAAAAGGCTCGTGGGTCAAGATAAGGACAGTTTAATAAAGTGATAGCAAAGGTTGCGCGTGCAAAAGCAAAGAAAAAAACAAATGATGTTATTCTCTACTTCCCATCAGCAGGCGATGTCTGGCCGCTTCTCGGGAAGCAGGGCTTCAGTACGCATAGTGGTTGCTCCGGAAGACAAAATGCCCCCCTTCCATCTCCCTTAACTTAGCTTTTATATCTGAGCTGACGTCATATGGTATGGAATATCTGTTTGGTTAGTTTAGGTCAGCTGTCCTGCTTATGTCCCCTCCCAAGATCTTGCCCTGCCCCAGCCTGCCATTGGGGGGGGGGGCAAAAATGTTGGAGAGACAGCCTTGATGCTGTGCCAGCACTGCTCAGCAGTAGCCAAAACACTGGTGTGCTATCAACACCTTTCTAGCTACTGATGCAGAGCACAGTGCTATGAGGGCTGCTATGGGGAGTATTAACTCCATCTCAGCCAGACCCAATACACAGACATAAAAATCCATCTCAGGACTCAAGCAGTTAAAGGAAATATAATCTTCCCACCATTGTCTGTCAGCACCTCACTGTGTTTCACTTGTTCCTAAAGACAAGGCCTTTATTGCAAGGAAGCCAGTAACAAGGCAATGAGTTGTTTCTCAGACTGCAAAAAAAAAAAAAAAAGAGTAAAAAAAGTTATCCTGACAATTGCTGAGGAAGATTGACATTGCAGTGTAATAATATGTGGCCCCTACTATGCCTTGTAGATTCAAAAAACTTTTTAAGATGTGCATGTGCCTTGTCAAATTGCCTCAACACCAAACTTCTTGAGCTTCAAGCTGTATATAGCACAATAGTAAAGACATGTCTGGGGGAAGAACTCAGGTGCTTTTGAGTTAACTTAAGATAGGTTCATGTCCACACAGCATCCTGACTTTCAGACTTCAGTTGCTGCTAGTCAAAATTGTCCAATGGAAAACTTTTTGTTGAATAGTTATTTTCTTCAAATTTGCTTGTGAAATTTCTAGTTGCTTCTAAAAAAACATAAATAAAATGCTGTTTTTCATAAAAGCTTTTAAGTAAATTCTCATTATCTTCTGAAACCTATGTGGTTTTAAACCTTCTGAGAGGGATGGGACGAGTGAGCAACTTTCATGCTTTCCCTATTCTTTGTATAAATATGAACAGACTGCAAGAAGTGGAAAAAAATGGAAGCTATCAGAAAAACTTGTTGTAAAATTATTGCCATTTTTAATCATGCATAGCTTAGCTTTGAATCTTCTTTATGGGAAAAACAAACTGCCAATGGTTACAAATTTGAAGTGAAAATATGCATTTTATTTAAAATTTTGAAAATACATTTTCCCCAGACCAGCTCTGTGCTTTACCAAAATTTCACATAAAGAGGAGAAAATGTGGCAATCTTGCTTCCCCAAGTAGCACACTGTGAGTTACCAAGAAGCCTGAAGTGCAGGGAGCCCTGAGCAACAGCTAGGGGAGCCTGCTCTGGAAGCTGGAAAGCCATGGGTAGAGCCTGAAATCTGAGCAGTCTCTGAGATGGGGCAAGGAAAACAGTCCTTGTAGAGTCTCCTGCCTTCTGTTGCTGTTGCAGCTCTGGTTGGCAGACTGTGGTTTTGTGGCAGCTGTGATTGAGACATGCCTGTAGCATGGGGAACTTCAGAGCTGGAGGATGTCTGGCTGCAGCAGGCAGGCTGGTGGAGAAGCAATTGTATGCATTTACCCTTGGCTTGATCCACAACCGGTTTTAAACTGTAGGACAAGCAATTATCAATAAATCTAATAGTAAAATTAATTCAAATTATTATTAATTACATACATTAATTATTCATTTCCCCCCTTCAGACTTTCCAGTAGACTATAATGCTGGTCCTTGACCTCAGGAAAGGGGGGGAAATGATGTAAGTCCTAGTCCTAGCATCTCTGCTTTCTTTATATATCCACAACCTCTCCAGCCTTTGCTGATGCCTGATGACATGCCATGGTGGTGCATGCTTATAGCAGATGACTGCTAACATCTTGGAAGGGAAGGTTGCTGGAGACTTGGAGTTACCATTTTACATCAGAGCTGTACAGGCTGTAATTCTCTGCCTTTGAACACGTGAGTAGGCTTATTTGGTTCCTGTTTTATTCCCTTTACTTCCTTACTAGTGAGGTATAACATCCTCCTAAGATACAGTTTCTGAAAATGCTGTTATAGAAACAGTTGCTATGCTGGAAAAAACACTTTGCCCAGCATCCCCACCCTGCTGCTGCTAGAATCTGCCTCCCCTGCTACCACAGGCACTATGAGCTGCAGATGTACACCTGACATGGAGGTGCAAAGCTCCTCACATCCCCGGCCTTTACAGGGTATGGTCTTTAGTTTGCCTGATTGCCCTGATTGTTCTCCAGGGGTCACAATCAAAGGGGTCAACCTGCAAAATACGATCCTCCCACCACAAGAGTTTATAACCAGTCTACAAGACCTTAGTATTAAAGAGTGGGGTTTTGTGTTTCTATGGCTGGGAATTCGTATCTCTTTGTGGTCTGATGAAAGAGTTTAACACTTGTTCTGTGTGGTCTGGTATCAGACACGTGGGCTAGTGGAAAGCAGGGTCACTGACACTGACCTCGGTGCCGGGGAAGGTTATGGAGCAGATCATCTTGAGTGCCATCATGTGGCACAAACAGGACAACCAGGTGATCAGGCCCAGTCAGCATGGGTTTATGAAAGGCAGGTCCTGCTTGGCTAACTTGATCTCCTTCTAGGTGACCTGCTTAGTGGATGAGGGAAAGGCTGTGGATGTTGTCTACCTAGGCTTTAATAAAGCCTTTGACACTATTTCTCACAGCATTCTCCTGGAGAAACTGGCTGCTCATGGTTTGGATGGGCATACGCTTTGCTGGGTAAAAAACTGCCTGGCTAGCTGGGCCCAAAAAGTTGTGGCAAAGGGAGTTAAATCCATTGCGGTGGCTGGTCACAAGTGGTGTTCCCCAGGGCTCAGTGTTGGGGCTGGTTCTGTTTAATATCTTTATCACTGATCTGGATGAGGGGATCGAGCCCACCCTCAGTAAGTTTGCAGGTGACACGGAGTTGGGCGGGAGTGTTGATCTGCTCGAGGGTAGGAAGGCTCCACAGAGGGACCTGGACAGGCTGGATCGATGGGCCAAGGCCAATTGTATGAGGTTCAACAAGGCCAAGTGTCGGGTCCTGCACTTGGGTCACAACAACCCCATGCAATGCTACAGGCTTGGAGAAGAGTGGCTGGAAAACTGCCCAGCGGAGAAGGACCTGGAGGTGCTGGTCGACAGCTGGCTCAATATGAGCCAGCAGTGAGCCAAGTGGCCAAGAAGGCCAACAGCATCCTGGCTTGTATCAGAAATAGCATGGCCAGCAGGACTAGGGAATTGATCGTCCCCTTGTACTTGCCACTGGTGAGGCCGTACCTTGAACACTGTGTTCAGTTTTGGGCCCCTCACTATGAGAAGGACATTGAGGTGCTGGAGCGTGTCCAAAGAAGAGTAATGAAGTTGGTGAAGGGTCTAGAGCACAAGTCTTAAGAGGAGCGGCTGAGGGAAGTGGGGTTGTTTAGCCTGGAGAAAAGGAGGCTGAGGGGAGACCTTATCGATCTCTACAACTACCTGAAAGGAGTTTGTAGCAAGGTGGATGTCAGTCTCTTCTCCCAAGTGACAAGCGATAGGACAAGAGGAAATGGCCTCAAGTTGCAGCAGGGGAGGTTTAGATTGGATATTAGGAAAAATTTCTTCACTGAGGGGGTAGTCAAGCATTGGAACAGGCTGCCCAGGGAAGTGGTGGAGTCACCATCCCTGGGGGTATTTAAAAGATGTGTAGATGTGGCAGTTAGGGACATGGTTTAGCAGTGGACTTGGCAGTGTTAGGTGAATGGTTGGAGTCAGTGATCTTGGAGGTCTTTTCTAACCTAAACGATTCTAAGATTCTATGAAGACCGTGATGCGTGATGCTTATTCCCACCCTGATGTGCTGGTTCACTTGCTATGCTAATATGAAGCTCTTTAAGAATGGATGCATAGGACTAGGCCCTTAAGTAGTGTGCACTGCATCTGATACCTGCTGCTCCTGCTGTATATGCAATATAAAGCTGCTTTTGACCTCCAGCTCTGTTAAGACAGTCCTGGTTTGGTGGCTGCAAATTATTCATTTTTCTTCCTACCCTTTTTATTGTGTGCTTAGCATGAAAGCAGTTTTTGGCAGTGACGATCTCTGTACCATATCCAATATGACAGAGTCCCAGATGTGGTTGCAATCTTTAAATGCTGTTGCAGTACTTCTGCTAACGAGCTCTTGCCAGAGCTACTAAACCAAATCCTGTGGATGTGGGTGTGTTTGTATTATAAGGGAGTTCTCCCTCGTCTTCTCTCTTAACTTGGTTTCCTATTTCCCAAAGTCAGTGCTGACATCAGGTACACATATCTAGTCACATAGAAGATGGCTTCTTCTCTAAGCTGAACTATTCCTGTCTCAAAAGAAAGGAGAATTTTGTGACTTACCCTGGAGCACTGTAGTGTAGCTGGCAGCAATTAAAAAAGCTACAGCAGTGAATGAAGGAAGGTCTTTTCTAGATGATTGGGAGTTCAGGATGCACTCACAATGGACGTTTTGTTTGCTGTTGTTCTTTTTAAATAACTAAAAATTCAGGGAGTGTGTTGGGGGAAGCCACTTTGATATGTTGGGTGCTCATCTATCCGGGAGGATGTGGTCTGAGCATTGTGGACAGTTTCCTTCTCTGTGCAGAACAGAGCAAGGATTGTCCGAGTATGAGAAAGGCAAAGCAGTGATCCTTCAGACCACGGCCTTGTTGCTCTGGGCTTTTATGTTTGTAATCAGGAGTTCCTTTAGCTCTGTAATTTGTACTGTGCTGTAAGGCAAAATGGATGAAAAACACTGTCTAGGGAAAAGACTGAGGCTTTCTTGGGTTTGCATTGATGTTGCCCCTTTGATGCCTTTGGGTTTTTTTCCTGAAATTTGCCATTTCTGTGAAAGCCCATAGGGAGGTCTAGGACTTTGCTTTCAGGACATGGGAGAGACTGGACTTTGAAGGAATACATACTATCACCCTTAATGTATGTAATAATACAAAGCTGATTTTTTTAGCTTTTGGCATCATGTATTGTTTGATCCTCACCTCGGTGACACTCCATTCTTCCACTTGAGTGATGCACAACTTTGGAGCTTTGGTGGGGAGGGAATGTATTTCCTTATGTTGTAGCTGATACTGGCCTTTATTTAGGGGCAAAATAGTGAGTAGAAATCCTGGTAGTTTAATCTCATTTGGCAGACTCCATACTCCAATGATGTCAATGAAAGGAGACGTGGAACCAGATACCACCTCCAAATTATCTTCTCTCTGTGCCCATTTCATCGGTCCAGTGAGCAATCTCTCTCCCTCACACCTAAGGGTTGTATTGAACTGCTGCCGTGGTGAGGTCCCCACATCTCTGTACAAGCTGTCCACCTCTGCAGGATCCCTCCTCAGTTTGTGCTGGTGAGTGTGTGCTCCTGGCTGGTAGCTCTGCCTCAGGCCCTTCCCGTACTTAGTTCAGATGACAACAAGAAAGGACAGTGGAGTTATTCCAGCACGTTCCTTTTGTCTCAGGGCCATCCTGACTCCGCAGGGATTTTTAGAGATGTACTGTTTTTCTTTTTTCTCCTAGAAACCTCTGTGCATGTTTCTCCAGTTTGCAGGGGTTTGGATTTGCTAAACCAATTCCCTTGCTGGTGGGCACACCTTTTTGTGTTTGAAACACAAGCTGCAGGATACATATTCTATTTGTTTCACCAACTTTGTTAACCCCACTGCAGGAAGATGAGCTGTGAAGCTGGTGCTGGATAAGGGGTGAATGTGATGAACGGCATTTCCCCCCCTCACATTCAGGCAAACATTCAGGTTTGTTTCATTTTCATGGAAGTAGGAGGGTATGAACGCAACCTGAGTGCTGCTTTCTCTTGATTATTCACCTAGTTAAGCCCTTATTTTTCCTTGTTTGCCTTTCCTGTAATTACTTATGTTCTTACCTCCACATGTTAGATGTGCCTTGGTAGATTCAGGTCCTGGTATAAATTTTGAGTAACTGCCTTGATTTTAGTGGAGATGTTCTTTGGGTACAACTCTCTTGCAACTCATGGAGTTAGAGCATTGTAAGCCAGAAATGAATCAGGGAACAGTGTTCTAGTAGCTCTTGACCTCCCAGGAACAGATGCTGCCCCCATTGCCTTTCCTATGCTATTGGTTTAAAGTCGCTTTCTTTTACACTGCCCCCCTGACACCCATACTGCAGTGATCAGTCTGACTCTTTCTGCTGCCTCTTATCTAGGCCTGTTCCAATGCCACAGGAGGGTGAAAGGAGGGAAGACAGGCACACCCTGGAAAAACACTGCAATTCTCTCCAGCATTGAACTTGGAGTCTTTTACCCATGTTTCTGATGTGATTTTTAATTTGGCCACAGCCAGTCACATTAAAGGTGAGCCCATGCCCTGCATATTACACACACATGAGTTCAGAAGTGACAGAACTTCCTGGGAGCTTGCAGCAACAGAAAACACAGAGCAACTAGAGGATTATGAATGAATGAATGATTTATTCTGGGGCTGGCTAGTGTTATTATTGTGGCACAGGACAGGAGTATTTAATATTGTGCTGGTCGCTAATTCATGTGCAAAGCCTCAAGTGTTGATCTGTGTGGATTAAATGCATGCTGAAGATGCTTTCTGTACTGTGCCACTTGAAAATCTCTGTCATGATGCAAGGCATTCAAAGCAAATCATTTTCCGTTTCCCATTTGCCAGTGAATGCGTGCCATTTAGTTTGTAATTGGAACACAGCATGCTGCGTGTGTCTTTGCTAGATCATGGAAAGTGGTCCATTTTCTAAATTACACAAGTATTTGTCACCTTTGTTTTAAAACAGGAGCCATAAATTTTATGGGGCATGTGAATATATATATTAGTTTTCTCACACAGGTAAATCAGTCGTATTCTGATCTGACATAGGCTTTATGACCCTGCTCCAGTTACATTCTGTACTAATTTTTGTCTGTTGCTTCTATATTTAGATTTTAGCTTTGAATTTTTTTTAAGGAAACAAAAATATGAAAAAAGTAGGCATATCAAAGGGGCTGGGCTTGTACGTGTTATTCGCAAGCCAGGAGTTTCAATGAGCTATGCCAATTTGGCACGTTGAAGATGCTTGACAGTCCATTTCTTATTAAATATGGTACATTTAAAAACTTTGATTTTACACAACTGCAGATCCGTTTGATTAATGTGTTTTCTAGGGAGTTTTTAAATACTTGTATTGGCTGAGAAAAGTCCACTAATGCTTAATGGGGCATGACAGTGGCCTCAGCTTAGCAGTGATGTGGAATGTCATCTGATGGGGGAGACAGAAAGGGTTATGTTCCTAATGTTATGGGGGATAAAATGCAAATGAATTAATGGAACGTATTTCCTTCATACCTCTGGAAATACAATTTTTTTTCAGGTCAGCAAACATTATGAAAGCCTTGTCATCTTTGCCTCTGAAGAAACACGTGCTTTTCAGAAAGTGAGATGAAACTCCTCTTATTTTTTCCTTTTCTGATCGTACTTTTTTCCTTGAATATGTGGGGGTTTTTTGTTTTTGTTTGGTGGAGGGGCTGAAGGAGGGAAATGAGGGCAGTTTGCAAACAACGTGACTTAACATGACAGGAGTGAATCAGAGTTCATGTGCCAAGCCAGTGTTAGTCAAAAAAAGCACTGCTGCTCTTTCTGGGAGAATAAACATCTTTGTGCTCTTCAGCTGTCTTTGTATTTTGGTGGGGGGAGAAAAAGGGTTCCAAGAAATGCTGTAGGATTCCTGTCTGCCTATGATTTGTAATATACATGGCATCTGTAGTACAAAGAGGACTGTAAAGTACAGTGCAGAGAAAAATGCTGTTACGGAGTTGAAGTGGGTTTATCTGAAGCACCTAATATTGCTCTGGTGCTGTTGGTGAAAATTTTTACTATTGCTCAAAGAACTTGAATTTAGTCCACTGCCAAGAACTGTGAAAAGCCCATCATGGCTAAGATCCCTTTTCTGAGGTTAACTCAAAGGAAGCTTTGCCATTTTGTGATGCAGGATTGAAACCAAGGAGGAAATAGGAAATAAGAGGAAATCTGGAAATGCTCAGAGTAGTCAATCGGCAGTGAGGTTGGGAGAGTGATTGCAGAGGGAAGCAGCTCTCTTTTCAGTCCATTGGACTGAGTGGTGCTAAACTGAGGAGTGGGCTGGTTTGCAGAACCGAGGTGTATGTTGGCTGGAACAAGTACAAGGACTACAGACAGATTGACCCTGAGCTTAATTCACTTTTGTTCTCATGGACTGAGTATACAGGGAGAGGGATCTTATTCTCTAGTGGATGTGTTGGTCTGTTTAAAGCATAACTCTGTGCTTACTCCTCTGGGATTCACTAATCTTATCTCAATATTGTTATTTATCAGAAAGGAACAAACTTGGCTGGGATATGGATACAATATGCACTCTAACATGACAGCCTTTACATCAGGATTGTATTATGCGGAAGCTAGGTTTACTTTACATCTAAATAAAATATTGTCAGTGTCTTGCTCTGCCAGTACCAGTACATTTTCTAAGATTCAGAGACAATTTCCATCCTGTTCCTATCTCCTCTTGTCACCAATAGCCAGATTTTCAGAAGAGATAGTCACTCAGCAGGTCTCATTTTCACATAGACCAGCTTCCTGTGCATTGCTTAGGATGTCATAATATGACTGTTATTTATGTCCATATTAAGGAGGTTTTACAGTGTATTTAAGAAGCTTTAGCATATGGGAGAACGAGACAAACTGATGATTTGGCTTCTCTTTTTCCAAATGCACAAAATACAGTGAATTTCCTGAGCCAGGTGCCCAAGGAATGGTGAAGCCCATTCAGGCAATGCACCTCTTGACACTCAAAGTGTGAGTCAAGACTTCCTCCACACTCTAACTGGCTTAGAAACAAGCTGTTGTACATAATTTTTTCTCCGTGATACAAACCAGGTTGTTCATCTCCTTACTTATCAAAGAGTTGCCTCAGAGCACATAGGTCTCATTAGATCTGGAAACTCAATGCCTTGATCTATCATAAATGGTTTAAGATTAATATGGAGGAGGCTAGCTTTTTTTTAATACTTCACAATTTGATTTAGCCTAGATATTATTTCCCAATGGAGAAGGACTTGTTTACTTTGGAAATATCATAAGTGATGGAATATTGAGAATCAAGCAATCATTGCCTTGATGCTTACACACAGACATCAGTGATACGCAGGGATAATTACAAAATGCAATGTTCAGGTAGAGTCGCTTAGAGAAGTGATTTGATTAAACCTCAGCAACTAATGAAGGGTGAATCCATACCCAGCAGTTACTATGAGTGCATTATGAAGGAGGCATCCTAACTTTTGTCTTTGAAATGTATTGTATCATTCAGAGATATTAGAGTGTATAAAATGATACCACCTTTATTAACATAAAAACCATATCTGCAACATGGCAACAATTCCATGTGTTGCCAATGTTAATTAAAAGCCCATCCTTTGACTTGTGGAGAGTTTCTTTGAAGTGGTGCAACTTAGAACAGGCTGTGGTTCCAAGTTTCTTTCATTCTCATTTGCTTAATTTGACAACCAGTATAAATCTATGAGGGCAAAGAGTAAATTTGTTCGCCATTTAATGGGACCACTCATGCAAGGGCTTTGGGATTAGATCTTAAATTGGCACCTTTTAAATCTTTGATACAGTTACAGACTCAGTGAGCCATGTAGAGCTCTCACCTTTCTTACTGCTAGAACTAGCTGGAAATTATTTTGCTCCTTTGTCAAAATATGTTTTCTAACAAACATTTAGCCTGCCTGCTAAAACCAGCGCAAAACACTGAACAACAAATGTAGTTTAGCTGAAAATATTCAGCTTTTTTTCCTTTTCTAGAGAAACAAAACACAAACAAAAAAATAGCTAGGAAAAAGTAGATAATATCTGGGGATAAAATCTATTGCTCTGTTTAAAAGAAAATCTTGGGGAGGGGAAGGAAGAGGAAAGGAGCACCACATAAACAGTTTTACACTTCTAATCACTAGTATGTTTAAAGACATACCTCCTCTTTGCACCTCCTCCAACGCAAAATGGCAAGACAGACTAACTACTAAAAATGTTGTCTCTCCTCTTCACTGTCCTCAGGTTTCCTTGCATTATCTCTTCCCTATAAGAAGGAAACCAGTCAAAGTCAGAGAGCAGATATATCCCTACTGTTGTCGCTGTGAGATAACTGCTCTTACGATGCAACTGTTGTGGTGACAATCCAAACTTTAAAGGTGCAAATGCAGTGAGCATTCTACAAGGAAAGGGACTGCTTCAGTCTCTGCTGGGTTTGCTGGGGGTTTGCACACCTAGGATTCAAGGTAGCTTGCATGTCTGAATGTGTTGTCTCTGGAAGAGTACTTCAGAGTTTCTCCCTGTGAACAAGGGTGGGCAAGGGGCTGGAGGTGGGTTTGTGTGGCAGGGAAGTGTGTGATGGAGAAAGTTTATACAGTCACAGCCATGCATGCAATGTTAATAAGTGGTCATGAAATGGCTTGATTTTCACATTGTACCCTGGGTGTTTGAGTCTTCAATGTCTCAAGGCTTGGGCTGGAGCTTGTATTTAAATAGTGGTGCTCAGGTATTTAAAAAAGATCCTTGACAACTTCCAGTATGAGAACCGTTTATTAGTGAGAATATTGTAATGATCCAGGCTTTAATATTGCATCTGTTGGGAGGTATTGGCAAGGAATTGGTGATCATACTTTCTCTGAGTACACCCTTGTAATTGGTTGCTATGCAAAACAGTATTAATGCTAGTCCTGCAGGCACCTATGTCCTTCAGTCTCGGCGAGAACAGATCAGTGCACCATGCAAGATGAGAAGGGTTGTAGAATATATGGAAAGTTAATTTGTAGGCCTAAGAATGAATAAGACTTCTCTTCTGAGGCAGCAGAGTTGGGAAAGGGAGCATATAAATAAGGAAAAACTCCTCTTTGAGATGAAGTGCAGTCCCTATCAGAAATAAGTAAATTTTGGACCTTTCCTCAGGGCAGTGAGTGAAATGAATTAAAGGTGCAGAAAACCTGACCATGTCTGTGTCAGAAGGCAGAGCAGCATCAAGGATTCTGGGCTTTTCAGTTCACTTTGCCATTGGTACTATCTTAGTTGCCCAGATGAGCCTGTTCTAACTTCATATCCTTTAAATCATTAAAAAAATCAATGTATGACCTGCATTCCCCTTCAAGAGTGATACAGTTTGCAAAACCCTCTGGGATCTGCTGGAAGAAGGGGATAAGAATGTCACACATTTTCTGTTGGCTCCTCTTATGGCAGGGTATATTCAGAGCAGCTGGGGTTGCTAACTCGTGCTTTCATTCTGGAAGTATTTGTTCAGTAATGAATGAGGCAGAGGAGCAGACCCTGAGAAATCTGCACTCTCTGATACCCTGCTGAGTCTGCTCAGAAGGTAATGTAGAATGTCTGTTCTCTCCAGAGGTGTAAAGTACACCATCAAAATGCAGAAAAACAGGCCTCTTAGAAAAATTGTGCCTGTAGATACAAGGAAAATGGAGAAATGAAAAATTAAATTAAGCCAGGCTTTTTTTGCCTCAAATGAAGACAGATCTCACATTGCAAATGATGAGAAGCCTGAAAGATAATGCACCAGCTGAGGGCTTCTGTATGGGTTTAACTGGAAAGAGGACAACTAGCTGCAGCATCCCAGCACTGGTTTGCAAGAAGATTGCTAATAACCACATCCCTGCATCAATTGTGAGCAGTAGAAATTAGGAAAAGAAGGAAGAAGTTAAAAGTCAGCAATCTTCCTTACATCTAATGATGTCCTCTTGGACATGCGCTTTCTGCTGGGATCTTCTAACACATCCAGATTCATTCTTGCTGCTGCTGCAGCTGTTACAGACTGTTATCACTCTGGTGCTCAAAGGCAGTGCCTAAGTTGGGTTTCATAGTGTGAGGACTGTAAAGAAATACAGTAAATAATCACATCCTCCAAAACCTCTTCTGAAGAAGTTAGAACAAAACTAGCTTTCTCTCCAAAATTTACCTGTCACAGCTGACATTAAAGAAAGAAGGAAAAGCTAGAATAATAGGCTACACTGTTAGTGCCTATTCCATTCTTTATAGAAATAACTGCTGAAATAAAATGATGTGCTCGTTTTGGCCATAGTCTGGCAAATGAGCAACCACTTAATCTTAGTGTCTGCTCACAGTCGCTTAACTTCAAGGTGATTTGATCAAAAGCTTCATTTAGTTGTATGGCAAGCAGCTTCTAGGGCTCCCTGACCTAATGTGTGCAATGTGGAAACAGGTGATGACAACCAGTGAGGGCTGTGTCCATAGATTTTCCCTTTAGTGAATTCATTTTGTGTGCCTGTAAGAATTTATTTTGGATTCTCATGTCCTGCTTCATTTTTAATGAAGAAAGTGAACTTGCGTTAAAGTACCAGATTTAAATATTTTTATTTTGGTGGATGAAAAACTGGACATGATCCATCAATGTGTGCTTGCAGCCCAGAAAGCCAATCATATGAGCGTGTCCAGAGAAGGGCAACCAAGTTGGTGAGGGGCCTGGAGCATAAGTCTTATGAGGAGCAGCTGAGGGAGCTGGGGCTGTTTAATCTGGAGAAAAGGAGGCTGAGGGGAGACCTTATTGCTCTCTACAACTACCTGAAAAAAAGGTTGTAGTGAGGTGGGTGCTGGTCTCTTCTGTCAGGTGGCTGGAGACAGGATGAGAGGAAATGGCCTCAAGTTGCGGCAAGGGAGGTTTAGGTTGGATATTAGGAAAAATTTCTTTACTGAGAGGGTTGTCAGACATTGGAATAGGCGGCCCAGGGAAGTGGTTGAGTCACCATCCCTGGAGGTATTCAAAAAGCGCGTAGACAAGGCAATCCAGAACATGGTTTAGTGGGCATGGCTGATGGTTGGACTCGATGATCTTGAAGGTCTTTTCCAACCTAAATGATTCTATTATTCTATTATTCTATGATTCCTGTCCTGGCCTGCATAAAAAGAAACATGGCCAGCAGGTCAAGGGAGGTGATTCTACCCCTCTACTCCTCTCTCTGAGACCCTACCTGGAGTACTGCATCCAGCTCTGGGGATCCCAGCACAAGAAAGAGTTAGAGCAGGTCCAGAGGAAGGCCACCAAAATGATCAGAGGCATGGAACACCTCTCCTATGAGGACAGGCTGAGACAGTTGGAGTTGTTCAACCTGGAGAAAAGAAGGCTCCAGGGAGAACTTATTGTGGCCTTTCAATATGTAAAGGGGGTTTATAAGAAAGATGCAGAGAGACTTTTTACCAAGGCCTGTAGTGACAGGACAAAGAGCAACAGTTTTAAACTGAAAGAGCGTAGGTTTATATTGAACATAAGGAGGAAAATCTTTATGATGAGGATGGTGAGACACAGGAACAGGTTGCCCAGAGAAGTTGTGGATGCCTCATCATTGGAAGTGTTCAAGATCATGTTGGACAGGGCTTTGAGCAATCTGATCTAGTGAAAGATGTCCCCCCCATGTCAGGGGGGTTGGCTGGATGATCTTCAAAGGTCTCTTCCAACCCAAACCATTTTATGGTTCTATGATTCTATGGAATATACCTATGAACAGCAGTGGGAAAGAGAGCCAAAATAAGGGGAATAAAACCTGTTGTAGAAAGAATAGAAAGGGTCAGTGGGAGTTACCTTCAAGATTTTTGCCTAAGTGGCTGCACAAATAAAAAAAGCCTCTGAACAGGAGCAAGTCCTGCTCCCTCTTCCCTGTGAGATGGCTTTTTCTGCACTCGCAGACATCCAGCTTAGGCAGAACAGGAGGATGCTAAAGAAGAGAAACTCCTAGGGCTTTCTTTGTGAGATCTGGCGTGGAGAAGGAAGTAGAAGACCAGCAGCAAACATAAGAGGCAGCTGAAAGTTCAGCCAAGAGAACTAAGAGCAGTGGTACGTTACAGGTGTGTGAGCAGCCTCATCTGTGACTGCCAAATCTGGTGAGAAGATCTCATCCCTCTGGTCTCAGGTCAACCAGTACTGCTACACATTTTCTATTTCTGGTATGGAGGGAGACACATATCAGTTGCTCTGCTACCTAAAAAAGGAGACCTCTATTGTAGCAGGTGTGGAAATCTGAGTCCAAGACCTGAAGGAACCCTGAACTGAGAATTAGAGATGGTAAATCACTTCGGTTGCTGCAGGGAGAGATGTAACCTCAGTGTGAATGGGGTTGTGTGAGCTCCCTCCTGTGTCTACTTGTGTGATAAAGGTGGCCCTTAATGAGAGACCTAGGAAGAGAAGACTCTTTAGTTGCCAGTTTAAAGTACTTCTGAATCTCCTGTGCTGGTAATGCAGTGATGATGAAAGTCTAGTGAGAGGAATAAGAAATATTCTGATCAGTGTGGGCTGGGGAAAGTTAATTGCAACATAAAAATGCTATTATGGTATTAATGAGAAATCCACTTGTGGGAAGCACAGTGTCAGGCTGAACCTGCTATTCGTAAAATTTACACAACAATCCACTAATTCTAATCTGTTTGATTTAATAAAAAACTTCAGTTTAAAAATTCTTTAAAGAAACATTTAAAGATTTAAAGAAAAGACTGTCTCCGTTAAGGTCTTTGTGATTTTTTCTTTTTTTGTGTCTCCTCCCTCTGATTTTCACTGAGACCAGAAATCTCAGTATTTCAGAATTTCAGATCAGTTCTGTTTGAAAATCATATTTTAACCCTGTTTTGTCCCTTTTTTCTTCAGTATATGATAGAATACTGGAATGAATAACTTCCCTTATTTCTTATTCTGTTTCTGTGTTACTTTCATTGTTTCTTTTGCAACACTGTCAAGCTATCAGGGGTGAAGAAGTATTGAAAAGATGCAGTGTGAGAAAAATGAAAACGCACACACTCCACAATGGAAAAAGAACACCCCCCCCGAAATCTAGTTTCTCTGGGTTAAACTGCAAAAAGCAGAAAGGAAAAAAGAGGGGAAGAACCTTTCCTCAAAATAAGAAAACTGAACTGGCAATGATGTGTGGCCAAAGGAAGGGTTTGTGTGCCTTTAAGCTCCTCCTTTTCTCAAGGTACCTTGAGTGATCTATGAGAAGCTACCATTCCTTTCCAACAAACCTTGCTTTCAAGTTTCAACTGTTTCTAACTTTGAAATGATCTTGAAAAAGAGTCAATAAAGCTGTGAATGGAAAGCATGTTCTATCTTGGGATAAAGTGGGGTCCAGGTGCCCCCAACCTCTTTTTTCACCCTGATCTGATTCAGTGTTGTCCTGTTGCCAGCCAGGAGGCAAGTGAGTGGTCTCAGTCAGAAAGTGTGGTCATCAGTCTAGTAACTGAGCTGAGATAAATCCCTCAGGTATCAAGCTTATGTTTCTCAATTCCTTACTCAGGACAGCCCTCTAAAGAGGAAGAGTAGTTTAAGCAGAGCTATTGTGAGGAGCAGGAGAGTGAATGGTTTCTGTGGAACATATAATTGTATAAAGGGGTAGGAGGCACGGGATGGCCAAAACCCTGTTCGGAACTTAGCCTTTGAAGTGATGAGGCAATTCCAGCTCCATTTTACAGATGGAAAACTGGGAAAGAGGCTTTAAATTATTAGCTCCAGGCTTTGAAGGGAAAATCAGTGCTAGTTTGACCACTAGAACCATCACCTCTATCTCTGTTTGGACTACAGTCAACCCCTTACAGGTTAATAATCATAATAGTGCCTTTCAGCTTTTATCAGACTATCTGATCTGATCTAACCTGTGGATGTGAAGATGGAAGGTTAATCCCTCCAGCCATCTGTTTTCCTTCACCTTTTCTGCCTCAATGCTTGCTTCCTTGTCTTGCCTGCCCACTTTTGGCATATATCTCCTGCTGTCTCGTAACACTAATACTGGTTTACATCTGACTCTGTGCAGAGGACTGCAGCCTCTTTGAACAGCAGCTGTCTATTTAGAGATGCTTATGAGTTTCCTTTAGTATTTCCTCTCCTCTCCTGGCAACTCCTCTCTGTGATTTATGAATAGCAAGCATAGCTGGGGGTGATGCGAAGTACCAACACCTCTGAATTCCAGTGATAGGAGCCGGGGTAATTAATAATAACAAACCAGGAGTGTTTGCTTTGCATGGAGATCACGTAGCAGAGAAGTATTATTCTGTATTCTTTGGGAATGGGGGAAATCAGTCCTAGCACTTCCCTGTGCTGTTAAATCTGCATGTCATTTTCCTTAGATAATTAAGTAATTCCAGCCTTTCAAGGGGAGAGACTCCCTCCTTTTTCCCTGTTAGCTTGCAGATGTAGTACATGTACCTTGCGGCAAATCAGTGCTAACTATATTACCATGCGTTATTGCAGTAATGGAGTAGAGTAAGCCCAAGGAAAAATGTTCAACCCTTGCCGATTGCATTATAAGCATGAGGATCTTTTATGTAGCAGACTAATTAATTGCATTTTCATTTGTGTCCCTGAATTTTAACCCTTTTGAGATTGCTTTTCAGTTCCAGAGTACCCCCAAGATTGCCAAGTGTTGGACAGATTCCGAAAAGGGAGATTGACAAGAGTGGTCTCTGCAGTCCTGCACTGGAACCTGGACATCTGTAACAAAGCTGAGGAATAGATTTAAACTACCACCAAAAGAAGGAAGCTGTTAAATCACTTAGTAGAACACAGAATAAATATACTCTGTGTTTGGAATGACAAATGTTGTGGTCAGGTGCTCTTTTAAGGGATGGGGAGTGAGGGGTTTTGGCCCCTCCACCTGTGCACCCGTTGGCCTGCTGCATGCTTTTGCGTTACACAAAATGCCTGTGCAGGTTGTTCCTCCTCCCTCTCCAGATGAACTCCCTGAATTACCCCAGCAGTATTTTTATTTTGTGAAGATCAGTCTCCCTAGCTGTTCTCATCTGCACTCTTGTCTGAAGGCAGTGAACTTGTGTGTTGTCTGCAAGTCATAATCTAGACTTCAGAGTGGGGATTGTCTCTGCTGCCTTTGCAGGCCTTTTCCTGGAGCCTGATAGGAACTCTAGGTGTTGCTAGAGTTTAAATGATTATTAAGTTAGTAATTAGCATTTGCATCATGGAAGTGCATAAAGCAGTGATGCCTGGCCTTTGCCAGCCCACTACTGAGCATGCATTACACTGTGTGTGGGTTACATGTTGTTCTCTTCATGGGGCCAGTATTATGTTTTCTTATTTCCTGTGGTTGTGTGAAACTTCAGTTAGTCCCCTGTGAGTTGAAGCTATCATCCAAGACAGTCTAGCAAAGGCTGTAATAGCTGCCACCTAGTTTTGTCCTACTTCCTGTTTTAGAGGTGTTGGGAGCATAAATTTGCCTGAGACTCCCCCTTTCAGAATGTTTCAAACTCTTTTTACATGAGATTTGATTCAACCTGGCTCCTTTTAGGAGTAAGTTGTTGCTGAATCAGTGCATGGGACATATGGGGAACTGCCAGGACTGGCTTGGTAAGAAACACCTGCCTACAGCCAGGTGCTTGCTGCAGTAGTTCTGTGTTATTTTTCTTTGTATTAATCCTTCCTTTTTGTTTTGTTCTTCCCCACTAAATATACACCCTTCCATTCATGCTGACTAGTATAAAGTCTTTCCTCAGTGCTGTAGTTCAATTTCTCTCTTGTTTGGGGTTGTTCTTAAAAGAAGGGAAGGAAATAGCAATAGGTGAGAATCTTAAAAGGTAGTGTTTGTTGTGGGAGAGAAAACAGCACCAAGCTGTGTCAGGTTGAACATCCTCCTGCGAAGTCCCACCATCAAAGCTGGGGTCCCTGCCAGACTTGTTTCTCCAGCTTGCTAAGAAAATTCTGCCGCTGCGTGCACACACACACAAATTGCTTTGGATTTAGCTTAAGTAGAGAAGAAACAAAAACAGGTCCTTCCCCTTCTAGGTCTCTCTCAAGCTTGGGGGGAGGGGAGAGTGGAAGAGGGAAAGATTTGTCTGGAAGAGAATACAAAGTGGAAAAAGTACCCGAGGTGAGAGCAAAGTCTTAATTGTAGAGAACTGTTTCTGTGTCACTCACTGACCACAGCAGCTTCATTCTTCCTGTATGCGCTCTGTGGGGTGGGAAAAGGCAGTTTGTGTTGTTTTTCTGTCTTGTTTCTGATTTCTACAGGAGAGTTTTCTAAAACATCTCCTGTGCAGTATCTGGTTGGCTGGAGACTATCAAGGAAGTTTTCCCTCCTTGTGGATTTGTGGGTTGTTGCTGTTTCTTTTGCCAGTAGTCTGCGGGGACCTGGATGTGGCTGATGTTTGGTGTCGCTCTTTATTTGATGCTACTAAGTCCTTTGAACTTCTTCCCTGGGGGCTTCTCCCCCGGGCTAGGGGAGGAAGCGAGTCTGCTGGGATTGCTGAGAAAACATTATCTGGTTGCCCTGGGAGCTAGCACTGTGCTGCATGGGAATGCCGGGAGAAGGTATGGTCATCTCTGGTCAGTGACATGTTCCTAAGCTATCCCCTTAGCTGCGGTTTGTGTTGTATGACTTGTGGCCTTATGGGGACTTTGGTTTACAGCCAGTAGTACAGCACTGAAGGGCCAATTACTCCTTAATGGGCTTAAGAGGGTTGTCACTGCTGCAGTCTTTGGATCATAACAGCGATCTCTGCAATAAGACAGTCCTAGGGCTCCTCTAGAAGGGAAATCTGTGTCAAACAAAAATCAGATGGTAGCATCCCTTGGTGGGGACTGGGAAAATACCAGTAATACTGCACACCCCACACAACTTTAGTTACACCTGGCAATATTTGGTGTTTCTTCAATGACTGGTCTGTAAATAGGATTGCAGCCAGCAGGTGCTTGGGAATCATGAAAATTTAATCTTTTGAACTGAAGTGGGAGCAGGTGATTTTGTTGAGCCTGCAAGCCATGTGAAGCCTTGGAAATCTGGAGCCTAAGGAGATGTTCAGGACAGGAGAGAGTATAGGCTCTTGAGGAGTCCCATCAGGATACAGGATAAATATGGGATATTTTCCATCTCTTTCTCTTGCCTAAAGCCACTAGCTGTTGATATCTTTTTAGTGGGATTGTTGAGAAGATGGAGGGATTGGCTCCAGCAACAGGCCTTCCACCACAATGCAGGGTGAGGAGGGACAGCTTGAGTCTGATAGAGCACAATTTGCTTTACATTGGCTGATTTCACATCTTCCAAAAATCTCTCCCTTTTAACTGAGTGTCATCCTATTATTTTAGCTGTGATTTGCACATTGTACTGTGCTTTGGTTTAAATGCAGTTGAGTCTCTTTCAGAGAAAGGTAAATTAATTATGTGACCTCTCAAGATCCCTGTTTTTGAGGGTTGTATAAATGCTAGTTACTTCTGAAATGGTCTCACCTTAGTGACTAGTGAAATCTGGTGGGTTTTAAACCCTAATTCAAAGCCTGTGCTTTAATATGAAGTATGCTTGGGTCACAGGGACAAGTCCTACTCTGATAGTTCAGTAGTTCAACTACTATTTTACTACACCTTCAGATATGCCAGCTGAGTTCCTCCATTATCCCAAACCTGTTTCAGTCAAAATAAGGAATAGCTGAAATGCTTTAACTGGCTGGTGACTGTTAATGTGAGTCACCTGAACAGCTCAGGCAGCAGGGCTGAACTGGATGGTAACTGGTTCCTTCCAGCAGGCACAGTGGCTAAGGATGGATACCTCTTCTCTTGGCACAACTGGAAGGGTGTTTGAAGGGCATTTACCCAGCAGCAAGAGATGGCAAGATTTAGTACTGTGCTTTCCTTCTACCAAAAGTTTGTTTGTGCTAAACCTTGCCCTGTTCAAATGGCTTCATGCCCCTGAAATCACGGTAGCTGTAGCTACTGTTGTCCTCTTGTGAGTGTCCTGAAGAGAAGACCAGAACCTTTCCAGATCCCACTGTGCCCTAGGGAAGGAGTGGAACAAGCAGAGGGGAAGTTTCATGTTCGCAAAGACTCTCTTTGCACAGCAAGGTGGGATTTGTGCTCTGCTTCTCAGCAGCAAAAGCCGCTCCTAAACAATCACAGACATGAGGCTTCATTAGCAACCAAAAATGAAAAGCTGATGAGAGGTGCACAAAATGTCTAACAGTAAGGAGAATTCCTTTTCTCCATGGAACCTGGAGAACCTGGAGGCATACCCTGGGACAGGAAGGGAGATGAGGGTAATTTACTCTTTCTGAATCAATGCCCATGTGAATATTAGTCACATTCCCTGGTTTTAATCAGATTTTCTCTGAATGGTGTATCTTAGTACTCATAGCATGTTCTTGGATATTATAACATCTTAAGCCATGATTATGCCTCTCTTCATTATACGTGGCACAGTTGGACCCAGCTTTTTAGACGAGCTCTTTAAATTCAGAAGACAAAGAGGGGTTGCAGGTTTGAATGTCCTGACCTAGAGCTTTCTAAGTGATGCTAAGGAGCATACTTTCAAAAACTTGGCAAATGCTTCTGAAAATCTAGGATCTTACCGTGGCCCTGGATAATTTGAAATGTGGGAGGCAGGGGATCCTATATTTCTGACTGGGGTCTCCAAGATAGAAATACATGCAACCTGCAGTATACAGTGAATTCAACACAGTGATCTTGTAAGCTGCACAACTTATCTTTGTATATGCTGCAAATCCATGTACTCATTCCATTCTGATAAGCTCTTTGGTGTTCCTGATGATGCTGATTATCAGCAGAAGGGGATTTTCTTATCTTGGCTTTAGGACCAACACCAGAACCCAACATTAACTAGGAGCATGATCTAAAACCTGCAGAATCTCCCCAGAACATTTGAAACACCTCTGCCTTCTCTGTGTGTCACCAAGTCCTTCACCTGCGCTGTGCAGGCTGTGCACCTTTTGGGCAGCCTTAGCAGTGGGTGAAGGTGGTGGAGCTGTCTGAGCATTCCTGACTGAAAGGGGCTCTTCTGTTTCCCACAGACATGGTGTTTGGATAGAAAAAATAAAAAGGAGGGATGCAGACATGTTGGTCACCAAACCTGGCATTGCATCTGCTCACGCTGGTGAAGTTCTGAGCCTGAGGGTGAGGTCTGCAGAAGTGGTTCTTCACTCTGCTAAGCCTCTACCTGTTGCAGTTCCAGTGTGGCCTGTGGCACCCTCTGCTGCTCTGGGGCATTGTGTAGATGGTGTTGATCAAGAGGATAGTGGCGCTGTGATGCGGTGAGGGGACCCACTACTTCGTGAGAAACCTGCTCCAAGATCAGCTGTGGTCAAACTGTCCCACCTCTGTCCCATGACCCGGGATGTGTAAAACACTTCCCTTGGCATGCTGGTATGTGGTACCCATGTTGCATGCTTGTGAGCTGGGCTGCTGAACTCCGACTTCATTGTTTAGTGCAGGAGCTAGACACCCTCTTGCAGCATGTGTGCTGTTGGTTTTTTGCAGTTTGCTCCTGTTTAGGAGCTTTGCAGCAAGTGTGGCGATGATAAAGGCTCCCTGCCATGGGCCTGCTGTGCTTCACAGGCAGACTGTCTACTGCACACCCTGACTGACTGTGCTAGGAGAAAATCTGTCCCATAAAGGAGGTAGTACTGTACCAGCAGAAATGTTGGGGACCCTGCCTGCAGGTGATATTTAGTCTGAGGATATAGGGACACTTCAGCTTTTAATGATTTTTGTTTAGGTAGATTCAGGCCTTTCCTTAGTAAACAAGACAGCATTATCACAGAGCTGCTTTGTTTTCCAGTGACTGGTCTCACACATAATAAATAGGTTAAAGTTAAGTGAAGCAAGCATTGATTTTTCTTTTAGTACATGTGGGATTTCCTCCCTTGGCAGGGCTTGAGTAGTGCAGGAGACCTTCAGGACAGGGTGTATATGTGTGAAGAGTGCACCATGTATCTGGGGCATTATATTTTTTCCAACTCTAAATTTTCTTCTTATGATCTCTTCCCCAACTCCCACCTCTTTCTTTCAGGTTCCAGCAAGTAAGGTTCCAGATCCCATTCAGAAATTTGCTGGGATGATAGTGAGTGGGAGACACACTCTGGGCCTCCGGGGAGGCCCGAGTATGTGCAGTCCTGCAGGAGGAGAGGGGCATGGAGCAATGATGGGCAGAGCTGGGCAAAACAGAAGGGTTGGGGGTACTGGGGAGCAGGTCTACAACCAGCAGTGGAGGTAGTGATGGTGAACTTATCGATATGTGTGATAGGAGTTAACTTTTTGGTTTAATTTTTTTTTTTTCCAAATCAAAGTCACAGAATAGGAAAAAAAAAAACCCAACCAGAAAACCCCAAGTGATCAATGCTGCTTTCGAAGGCTTTGGCATGAAATGATTGCCAGGCTCTATTTGTTTCTTTCTTTAGATAGTGTCATTAGACTTCCATCCAAATCATCCTCTTCAAACAAACAAAACTCCCCCAATTGTCTTTCTCTCCTTAATTGAACCCAGCTCCCCCTTGGTTATAGGCATGTTCTGCTACTTTATATTTCTGCCACAATTTGCCTTCCAGAACATTTACTTACTTGCTTGCTTAGAAATCTACTGCATTGCCTGGTGTTATGGCATATGGTTGCCTCACATCAATTAAAAATCAACATGGTCCAACAGAATATAACACCAACCCCTGCTTCTTTGAATGGATGTTTGCAGCTGGGTAGAGATTAAAGCAGATTGTAATGGATTAGACCAGGGATTAAAACAGCCTGTAATGGATACTGTGTTGGATTATTCCATTTCTATTCTTGGATATAGACTGTGCAAATCTAGGGCTTTCAGATGACATCCTCACTGTCACTGTGTCACGCAAGAGGCCAGGTTTTGTAGCAAACCTGGTATTCCTGCAATGGGGATGATACAAACTGGAAAAGCCCCTTTTCTGTGTGCTGGTGATGGGCACGCAGTTCGCGAGTCGTGCAGGAGATGGGGGTGTTGCTCACGTTACCTTTGTCTTCCAGAGAAGGAAAGGGATTAGAGAGCACTGCTGCTTCACTCCTTGGCCCTGAGGCCTCTGCTAAGGGCCGGGAGATCCGGAGCGGGGAGATTTTAATAGACAGTCCCACATCATCAGTGGGACTTTGTCCGTGCATCCTATTAGTTAACAGTAATAAGCAGGCACTGATGACGGGTTTCTAGGCTTTTCTTTAGAAACACTAGCCCTACCCGTGGGTATGTGTCTGAGAAATGAGGGCCTGGGGTAATCTTGCTGACACAGTATGAACTGAATGTCTGGGATTGTCCCTGAGTGTGGCAGGTGTGGATGATATTCACAGAGGGTGACTTCAGTTGCAAGTAAGAGCTCTTCAGTCTGCAGGGTAGGAAAGACCTGGGGTGATGAAATTGCTGCCCTAAAACAAGTGTTGGTGAACACACCTGCGCATGAAGCCCATCACATTCTGTGCCATGCCCAGCACAGCTGGGCTCTTGTGACAAAAAGCGATGTGGTGGACACAAAGCAATGCCTTGTTCTGGCCGGATCTGGGAGAAGAGATGTGTCCACAAGTCCTGTCTTGGTGTGGGTGGGCTTTAGTCATGAAGGTGGGCTTTTGGATGCTGCTGCACAAATGAGTGGCTGATCTAGGTGTGAACAAGGACTAGGTCTTAAACAGTGTCCAGCAAGGCTAAGAAGATAAATGGGACTGGGTGGACTGCACAAAGGCAATTGCTAGCCCCACGGTAGCTTTTACTTTGTGGTGACAGGGGTTCTGGACATGCAGAGATCTTCAGGAGCAGCAATGAGCTGCTGCTGGGTCCAGAAGGACTGGAGAAACTTTAATCATAACATAAGGACAAGTTCTGTGTGTCACACCGCAGCCTCACTGTAGGAGGATGGCATTGGGTGGGCAGTGCATCCCTTCACAGTGCATAGCAACGGCAAGATCCAGGGGTGGCACGCGTGCCGCTGATGCCACGTACCTGGGGACACTGTTCTCGCAGCAGTCGATCTAGGGAGAGAGTTGAGGTCCTTCTCGTTCCCCGTACCATGTTGTTCCTTTACAAGCGGCAGGAGGGTGCAGTCTGTGCACAACAATGCCTGCCACAGGTGTGTGTAACTTGTGCAATCCCCACGCCCGCGTTTTTATGGATCAGCTCTGGCTGAGGCCCACGTCACTGCTCCCACACAAATGAAATGTCATCTCCTAAACATTTTGGCAGCGTGGTTTGAAAAGGAGCCGATTCCAAGCCAGAAATAACAACCGTTGGGTTGGGGGCGGGTGATTTGCTTCCCCTGCCCCCACCTCCCACTTTCCCTCTCTGCGTCGGGATTCGCGGCTCATGGGCAGGGCCGTGCCCGTGGGTACCCCACGGCGCTCCGGCTCGCTCAGCTGCCCCCCCCCCCCCGCCTTCCCGGAGCTGTTAGCGCTCTTCTCTTGCAAACCGGCTGACAGCACGGCCCCTCTTTTCACTCCTGCAGGACAGCCATTTAGCGACAGCTCCACCGTTTGCAGCAGCCAGCGGTGTTTGCGGTCCCCTCTTCCCTCCTCCAACTTGCTTCTCGCCCTCCCCGGCGGCAGCCGGGCTGCGCAGCCCGCCCCAGCCCGAGTTAGACGCTCTGCAGCGGGAGGTGGCTAAACGCGGGGCATCGGCTAGCGAGGAAACCCCACCGCATGGCCGTCCCCGATCCTTTCTCTGTGCCTCTCGCCCTCAGCATCCCGCCGGGCTGGAAGAGCCACGTTAGGCGGGGGAAACTGTTGAGCCGTCCCCGCTCGGGGACTGGCGGTGGAGGGGGAGAGACGGCGGGGAGAGCCGTGTAGTTGGTGGATCCGTCCTTAGACGGCCAAGAATGGCCGATGTGGTAAGTGGGAGGGTGGGACGATGAACAAAACGCTAATTATTGACACTTTTCAAAGGGGGGAGGAGGAGAACGGGGGAAGGTCGACCGTGGGTTTACTCTGAAGACAAAGTGCCGACGTGTTGCTGCAATGAATCGCTCCGGAGGGACGCGGCACAGGCACGGATGGCTACGACAGGGGTGACCCCCGCAAGGATGGGGGACGCCCCGCAGCCGCGGGAGGCGGCAGCCTGCCCTCTCCCCTTCGCACCGTGCGACGACTCGCACCTTGTCCGGGGGCTGAAGCTGCAAAGGCTCCTTGGGCTTTGCCGGCAGAACGCGGGTGTCCTGCCCGGGGGAAGTGTCGCATCCCTGCGATGGGAGCGGGAGCGCTGCGCTGCCGTGACCTAAAGAAATACGCTCCTTCCTCCCGACACGGTCCCGAGATACTGCTGCAGTGAGCTGCCTGCAGATACTGCCCTTTCTTGGTTATTCGCCCCCCCCCCCAATAAATCCTGCTAGTCTCCCTTCCTGGACGGTGGCAAGGTTGCTGGGATTCCCACGCACACGCGCGGGTTCCCAGGGCCGGGAGGCTCCGCTTGGGACGGGCACATCCACATGCCCGGAGCCGGCTCTGGAGCGGTGCTGCTGGATGGGCCGAGGCCGTGGGTACGCTCTTACACGCGGGGAGTCACCCAGGAGCCACTCATCCCAGCTGCGTTGCCTTGTGCCCCTTTCCCACATCCAGCCTTTGTGCATAGCCACGCGTGCACATATACAGGGTGTATCTATGCGTATATACATATCTACCGCTGTAAATACGAGTATATGTAAATACACATCAGGAGAAAGAGCGAATGACGGCTGCTTTGTTTGAGGCAGGAGCACACGTACCAAATCAGGAGAAAAGGCTGGGTGATGCTCCAGCTGATTCGGTGCGGCGCGGTGTCCCGCTCCCGCCCCCGGCCCCGCTCCCGGCCCCCGGCGGCGCGGCGCGGCGCAGCGCGGCTGGTGACTCGGTGGTGTATTTCAGCGGCGGCGGCGGCTTGGCAAGGCTCGGGGCTCCTCCCCCCGTGTGGTGTTACCCTCTCACTTGATCAAATCCTTGAACGTGAACAGTTTCACTGAAAAGCACTTTTCAAAAAAAAAAAAAAAAATCCACCAACAGTAGGGAACAGAATCCAACTACCGGGGAGAGAGTTTTTTTTTTCTTTTTTTCCTTCTTTCCTTTTTTTTTCTTTTTTTTTTTTTCCTGGTCATCGTCTCAGAGGCTGAGAAAGGGGGAAGAGAAAGAAGGAGGGCGAGAGAAAGAGGAGCCTTTTGCAAATACTAATTATTATAATTAGAATCTGGCCCCTTTCTCCTTAAAAAAAAAAAAGCCCTAAGCGCAGCGCCTCGTCCCCCCTCCCTCTCCAAGCCCCCCGACTCGCTCCGCAAAGGCATGGAGAAGGGGACCAACTGCTTTCCGACCTGCCACACCGTTTTCCTCGCCTGGACATGGCTCTTACTTCTCTCTTGGTGTTGCACCGGCGCCGAGATAACTTGCAGATCCTGCTCGTCTCCATCGCCCTCCTGGCCGTCCTCCTCGTCTCGCCTCAGGCAGGAGCAGCGACAGCCGCCGCCGCCGCCGCCGCCGCCGCGAGGATTACGGAGCCGGCCGGGCGGCCGAGCGCGGGGCTCGGCCGGGGCGGCGGCCGCCGCCGAGCCGCTGCCGGGCGGGGAGCCGGGGGGCCGCGCGGGGCCGCGGGGAGCGGCGCTCCGCTCGGCGGGGGCGGGCGGCGGCGCGCCCGGGGGCCGGGGCCCGGCGGCGCCGCGGACCCGGCGGAGCAGCGAGGGGCGCCGGGCGCTGCCGGCGGGCGGCAGCCGGGGGGTGCCCGCGGCCGAGGGGCAGCGCGGCGGCCGGGCTCAGCCCCGCGGGCCGCCGGAGGAGGGGAGAGCGGCGCGGCTGCGAGGGGCAGAGGAGCCGCGGCTGGGCAGCACCACCTTCGCGCTCACCGGGGATGCGGCGCACAACCAAGCCATGGTGCACTGGTCCGGCCACAACAGCAGCGTGAGTATCGCCCCGACCCGACCCGGCTGGGTTTGGCGGGGAGGGAGCCGCACGCCCGGCCGCCGGGCGGGACGGAGCCGCGCCTGGCGCTGCGGCCGGGGGTGCGGGGAGGAGAGGGGCGCTTGGCGGGCACCTCGCTCTTACGGCCGGGGGGAGGGGGGACACGCGAAGCGATGGCCGCCGAAAAAGAGAAAAGTTTTCCTGGGGAGAGGTGAAGGAGAATGGGAACGCTTTTCTCCCCCCCCTCCGCCCCCGAAGGCAGAGCTGTGGTCTCCGGGGCAGCGCGGTCGGAGCGCCGCCAAAGGGGCCGGGCTGGCCGGAGCCTTCTCCCTTGCGCAGGGAAGACCCCCGGCTCCCCGCTCCGGTCCGTCCCATGTGCCCGCACGGCCGGGTTCCCTTGCTCTCTGCCTCTTCATTTGTAATATACAGCTCGGCACGCTTCGCTGCCTCTGTGCCAGGGCATGAACGATGTACAGGGGCGGTGGAAAAGCCCTCCTGTTCCCCGCTCTGCCATGCTGGCGACGAGAGAGAGCCCACCGACTCGTTAAGGGGTGGAAAGCCCCACAGCACGTTAAGGGGCTCTGAAAGGAGGCAGGTAGCACAAGGGCAGTGAAAAGTTTATAAAAAATCGATGGCATCGCGTGCCTTCTCCCCGAAGTCAATAATAACGGGTCGCCGGGGTGTCCCTGGAAGTCTGTGGGACTGTGTGTGCATGTGGGGGGTGTCCCAAAAGCCCACATGCCGTCGTGCCGTGATAGTGCAGGGCCCTCCCTCACACTCTGCTTTGCAATGCCCAGCAGATGGCTGTGAACAGAACTTCAATTTTCTTTTAACTTGGTATCAGAAATACTATTTCCACTCTGATGTAAAGTCTGAGAACAGGTGTAATTTAAAGGACTCCAGGAAACCTTTATGTCTGGTGACAATATTCCCATTATTCTGATTATTATAGCTTGTCACTGCCTTGGAAATGCCTCTTTTATTGTTTTGCCACTACTGGAAATGGGCATAAAGCAATTAACAGCATGAAACAGATTGGCTGGATTTTCGGATACATTCTTCATGAAAGTTACTAGTCATTAAAAAGCAAATTGTCTATCTATCTACCTATGCATCAACTATAGCTTCATAATGTGCAATTCAACCACCTCTTTATTTTTTTTGACTGGAAGTTTTTCTCTCTATTTGTTATTACTTAGGCAATAATTCTGACAGCAATGTGGATGTTACTTTGATTTAACCAATTTTTTAAAGGCAGTTGTGTTTGCCAAACATGAATTCCACTCTCATTAAAGATGAAAGCAAACATTCAAGAGAAAACAGCTGCATGGTATATTTCAGCACTATGCTTGTCTCTAGGATTATTTATTTTTAATATAACATGGCATGTCATGAAGAAAACAACCTATATGCCCTCTCTTTTGTTTCATTTCAGTCCTAAATCAAGGGGTGTTGAGTAAAAGAAGCTAAGACACTCCCCCCCCATCCCTTCCCAGCATAGATTTCCAATAGTTTTGAGTATTTCTGGTTAAAGTAGCAGAGAAAACTGATTCTGTAGGCATTTGCAGGGGAAAGAAAGGGTGTTTTTTTCTAAAGTGCAGGTCAGAAAGTGATTTCCATAAAATTCCCCCTCCTTCCTTTGTTTCTTTTACAGAAATATGCCATTAAATAACTAGTTTCCTTTATTCTTTAACTCCAGGTGACCGAGAAGGGTAATAAAGGGAAACATCTCGATTGTTCGCAACTTTTCATTAAGATTTTGCACCTCAAGATACCATGCTTTGAAAGCTTCAAACTCAAAAGCACAAGCAAAAGCAAAAGACTGGTGTTTATTGCCAGTACAGCGTTTGTAGGAAGGAAAAGCAAGCATGTTAATAAATACTAGCTTTATCTTTGAGTGATTTTTCTAATATGAGGTTTAGCATCTGGAGACTTTTTCTTTCCTGTCTCTTGGAGAAAACACACTGCATTCAGTGATTAATTGTTGGCTTTTTTTAAACAGTGTAGAGGGAAAGTTAAATGCTTGAACCTCGCTCCTTTCATTTGTTAGCAGAGAAGGCTGAATCCAATGCCTGTTTTTCTGCTGCGGTTCGTTTTTACCTAATTCTACTGTTGGGGTGGCTGTGGCACAGGAACATCAAGCAAATTGCCCAAGGTCACTCAGGGAAACAGTGTGGCTTCTTTTGTCAGCCACATTGGTTCCCACTCTCTCGCATCAAAGCATATATTTTCTTAGGTCACAGTAGACGTAAAGCAGCAGGGAAGTGTATTGAAAATGGACAAAAGATATTAACTCATGTGTCATGATTATGCCAGATGACCTAGGAGAGCAGGTAGGACGTGTCTGTATGCTATTGTTTTCAGTCTATCAAAGTAGTAGCTTCGGCATTTTTTTTGTATTAAACCCACAATCAATCAAATTTCATGCAATGGAGCAGTGTGTTTCAAATCAGACGTTAGTGGTGGGGGTTTCCTAACAACTGGATGGATTTGCAAAGAAGAGGAAAGCATGGTAATAAAAAAATCAGGTTTTTACTGGGACATACAGATCTACAGACACTCCACAAAAGGGAGATCTTTGCAGCTGCTGCATGTCCTGTTACCTAGAATGTTAAAAACCTCCTGTGGTTTTTTTAAATTATTTTAAGAGCAACTTCCCCTCTGTCTCCTATCCCCCTTTTCTCCCATGTCCCTCAAATCTCAATTTAACTTATTAAAAAATAATCCCTTCCAGGCAACAAACTTTTGTTTTCTCCATTTGCAGATAGTGAGGTCAGGATTAGGATAGAGGCAAAAGGCTGGTGAGATCGGGGAATTTGGGTTCTCTGATTTGTCCTGCCCAGAAGCGTTTTCTGTGACCTTAGGAAAGACAATTAACCTCTCTGGATCTCCTCTTCCATGTTAAATGAGGATACTACTACTTAGCTACCACAAAGTGGTGGTGTGGAGCAGAATTCATTTCTGCTTTGTACAATACCTGAAGATCTTCAAGTGGAAATTGTTAGGAAAATGCAAAAATACTATTCTGTGTAGAAATGAGGTTTGTGTTCTCCGTGTTATTGCGAAGGGGACTTGGCTTAATTCAGTGTGTCTGATACTAGAAAAAGGAGACTTGGGCTTCAAGTATCAGTCTGCCCTAATAGAAGCATTTATTGAGGTCATTGAAGCTCTTCAGGGACCTGGTAGAGATCAGATAAAATGTTTTCTGGCTAAGGCTTTTCTGAAGGAAGAAGAATTTTTAGTGAAAACTACTATTATTCCCAGAAGATCATTCTTTTTTCAAAGCCATTCCTCTCTGAACACACACTGTGTGCAGATGTGCCATTCCGTGAGCAGTTGTATCCTCTATACTTGTTTTCTGTCTCTCTAGTGGTTATGTTATTGCATGAAATTTGTCCTCGTTCTACTCACCAGATGCTCTCTCCAACCTTCCTGTGAAGACGATCTGATTCGTCAGATTATCTTTCTTCCTTCCTTTCTCTTCCTGATTTCTAGGATAAGGACCTCCAGAAATAAGTAGCAGCACCTTTAATGCTGTTACAGCTTTAAATCTTGCTATCTTGTTTCTTGACAATAGTTTTTTCAAGAGATTTCAACAAGCTACAGTGGATAAAACACACTTACTCAGATTGCTCTCCTGATATGATCACCAGTGGAACGGTAAACAGTGACTGTTGTCATTAGGTTTCAGAGTTGTCACTCTGATGAATGTAGCTGTTTATAGGAAGTACTTAATTCTGCCCCTGCTTTTTCCACAATGGAAGTACTACAAATTCCGTGGTGTTGTGGGTGTTTTTTTTTCAATATAAAGAGCAAATATGCACATTTTTAGCTTTCTTTTAACCTCTAGAAGACATTTTCAATTCATTTTCTATGGAGAGGCCTCAGCTTATGATCAGAGTGTGCTTTAGCTATCACATCTCTACAGGCCTTTCTAGTAACCAGAGGCAAACTTCAGACATAAAGGTGAAGAAATGTGCTATAATGCCACAGTAAAAGCAGGAGAGGGCATTTGTCTAAGGCATGTGCAATATTGCAGGTTGCTTCAGCCAGGCCAAGTTCCTGTATGATCCTAGGGTTTGGATTTTTCATACTATGGGAAAAATGTCAGCAGTGCATATTTTTATCTCAGTGCAGTGCAGCAGTGCAGAAGATAAACCTGGAGCGGTATAGTGTGCCCAAGCGGTATAGCTGCTACTTGCGCAGACCACACAACTGCATTGATGCTTAGAGTATGATCTAGGCTCTGAAAGTTGGGGAAGGCAGATCAGAGCTGGTGAAAGACTGGGCTGGGGCCTTGTTTTGACTTGTCAGCCATGCTACACTGTTTTGTCCAGAGGTCCAGTCAGCCTGTGGCTGTCATATCTAGAATTAACGTGGTTGTGAGATTCACTCCAGGTCTGGGAATATGAGATGCCTTTGGGACAAGACTCTGGTAAAGAGGAGGCTGATAGTACTACAGTAGCCTACTGCCACCTGAAGTAGAGTTAGAAAGAAGATGAGGCTTATCTTATTGGTTGAAGAGGAATTAACATGTGGCAACAGCCACAACATACGTCAAATTGGACATTAGGAGGAGTTTCTTCTCAAAGAAAGCAGTGCAGCAAGGCACCAGAAAGTTTTGGGAACCTCTGTCTTTGGAGATTTTCAAGACTCACATAGACATGATCTGATGGTAACAACCCTGCTCTGAATGGGCTTGTGCGATTCTTTTCCCTCTGCTACCACTGATCCTCTTCCTTTACCCTGTGCAAGTTCTGAGGGCTGGCAGTGAAAAGCAGGTTGTACAAGTTCTCGCAGTGAAGCCTGTCTCTTCCGGGAATGATTCTTCTGAATGCTGTTGGCAGTGTTCTGGTGTGATCTGCTAATGTACTGGTGGTTTGATGCTGAGACATTACTCACTCCCATGGTGAATTGCAAACTGGGGAGGCTGATGGGCTTGCTGTGTGCCAGGTAGTTTTTCATTAAGATGCCTAGCAATGCAGTGTGTGATGGGCAGAACGAGATGGGCAATATTTGCAATTCCAAAGAGACTGCTATGCTTGGAAGGGTGGAAGGGGAGAAAATGAATCTTTACACAGGCAATGCTGCATTTAGTTGTCAGCCATGGGTGACTGCTCCAACAGTCCAGTTGGATTTCAGTCTAAAATGTTTACTCCTAGAGTGCAAGATGGTGACAGAGCAATCATATTCATTGTGCTGCATTTGGTAGATATTTTAATTGCTATTCTAGACTGTTTCTTTCTCAAATGGCTTTTGGCTAGGTTGTGGTCTCGTTGCCATTGAAGGTGGGGCAGCTGTGTCACGGTGTCTTGACGCATTACCACTTCTCCACTACCTTTAGTAATGAAGTTTGTCACTGAAGTCCTTCTCCAGGACTTTGCCAATCCATTTTTAATTAATATTCAAATAGAAGATGGGGAAATAAAAATTAAAGTCTTGCATGACAATTGCTTTTATGGTTGTGTTGAGTCAGTAGAGCAGGAAGAAGGTGTCTGGAAAATATTTTTTGGGTTATTTCTCTCCAGACTGGTTTCATTGCAAAGTCAGGTTGATGTCCAGTGGATGAGCCTTGATGTTGCTTGTGGACCCTGTGAAGCTGGCAGATTCCCTGGGCCATTACCTTGCCTAACACAGCAAGATGTCAATGTTCTTGTAGCTCAGAGCTCAGTAACAGAACTGCTCCTGTTCTAGGTGCCTGTCAGCAGTTTCCCTTCAGGCCTCAGCACTCAGACTTTTTCATGCTCAGGGATGAGGCCTAGGATTTGTGGCTAAGCTGTCACAGTGATTTAAATGCAAACAGAAACAGCTATGTGATTCTTTCATTAATTTTTTTATGGAAATCATTAATCCAATTAGGTGACAAAGTATTTTGAAAACGGGTTTGAGCAGATGATTGATGTTAGGCAGGAGAAATTTTTCCCAAAACGGAGGTGAGATGAGACAAATATTTTTTTAAATGCAAGGCTGTGGGAAGATGAAACTTTCTGAGAGTTTCCAAATTTATAGCTGGATTCATAGTAGAGATTTTAGAAAGAATACGAAAGCAGTGTCATCTAATGGGCAAAGCACAGGTTAAGGAGCAGAGGTCTTTAAAGTTGGTTGTACTAAAGGATACTAGAAGCCAGTCTTGCAAACAGTCAAGAATTTACTTAAGTCATACCATAGTGTCATGCTTCTTAAGCTCCCTGGATGTCTGTAGATAGAATGGAAGAGAGCAGTACATGCTTACCTGAGTCAGTACTCTCTTACAAATCCAGATTCATTTCAGGATTGAAGGCCAAGCCAGAGCTCATGGTTGGGATCAGCTGCAGGACAATTGCAAGGAACCTGTCAGTTATGGAGTTAAGGCTTGCATTTGGCTGGGATCTGGTCAAGTTTATCTTCCAGTGAGAATCTGTTTGAAGGTGCGGAGTCCAACCTGCCTCTAATCAGGACAGTAAATTAAATGGCATGTTCCTTGCAAAGCATTGAAAGCTGTAAATGCAGAAAGTCCCCAAAGCAGCAAAGTATTTGGTTGGATCCTAGTGTAAATTGATGTAGGATTGATCTAGGCCAGTTTACTGTAGTTGAGAATTCCACCTGCAGTATCCTACAGCAGTGAAAAGTGCGAGGTAAGAACGAAAAATGAGTACAGAGGCGAGGAAACATGGGGCAGTACAGCAGGGAGACCTGTGGGCCCTTTACATTCTCTGAATTACAGCCACAGGGCTGTGGGTGTATGAGCTTCTTTCTCTCTTGTGCACAACCCTTCCCTCTCTCTTGCTTGGCTCTGGGAGGTGAAGGTTTGACCCACACCGTAAGCCGTGCTGGAGCCTGATCTGGTGATGTACTTGGCAGAGCCCAAGTGGGATTTTAAGCTGAAATAACCCTTAGTTGGAAAATACTGCTTTGCTGAAGCCACACCTTTGCATGCAAGATTCTTGGTTTGCTTAAACACCCTGCAGGAATCCAAGGCAAACAGATTCCCAAATTCTAACTTCCCCTTAATGTCCAGTGAAAACTGCAGCATTGCTGTTAACATTTCCTCCATGCCAAAAGAAGAGCATGGCAGTATTTCTTTTCCTGCCTCTGTGGAGCATTGTGAGACTGAGGGAACTGAATAAAGTTTGCTGCATGTTTGAAGAACGTGGCTGTGCGGGTGTTAAACATATTTGATAAATAATCTGCTATGGAAATTTTAGGGTCAATTCCCAGCCATCGTGGCCAGCAGAGTCCCAGCATACAATAAAAATCAGAGAAGATAGATTGATGCTGAATAATTAAACCTCACTTTTTTTTCCTCCCTCTCAGTCCTGAAGGAGACCTGATTGCTCTCCCACTGAAATGAGTGGCGAAGCCCTCTTGTTCAAGGAGGGTCCCTGACACTGAGGCTGTCACGATGTTTTCTCCCCATCGTATTCCGATATGTGACACAAACGCTAGCCAGGCAGATCTGCAGAGCGCTACAGGGCCTCTGAGCCCAAAATAGCATCACTTTTAATTAGCTCCAGCGTCATTTGGACACCCTGGGGTGCAGGCTGTAGGAAAGGGTGCCGGGTTGCTGGTGCGTGAAAAGCAGAGCTGGGCGCTAGAGGGAGCGTGGGCATTTGCTAAAGGAAGGAAAATCCTGCGACGGACCGGGGGGGGAGCTGGGGCCGGGAACTGCGCGCTGGGAGGACAGACGCTGCTGAAATATTGATATGAAAACCCGCTCGGAGTCATCGACTCTGTGAAACTCCTGCTGTCTGGGGTTCCCTCTGCGTGAGAGGAAAATAGTCTTAGCATGCACTCGGCCGTGGTAAAGCATCCCCCCCCCGCCCCTTGCAGCTGATACCATCTCCTTTTTGTGTCGTCTCTAATTGCTGCCAAGCTTTTTCCTGAAGATGGGAGTCCCAATGCCGGGGTCTCTCATCTGCTCCGGTCCCCTCCAGCCTGAGTCCTGTGCTGGTACAATCACCAGTATCCCCCCAGCAACTGCTGGCAGTGCTGCTGGGTCGGGGGAAGGCGTGCTGGTCACCCTTACAGTGCCAGGAGGCAGCAATCCGAATGGTGGCAGTTCCTGACTGAAGCAGTGCGTACTCCCCATCTCCTCAACTGCCATGCCCCGTTTTGTCTCCGGGACTAGCCCCCGAGGATAGCTGTTGATAGACCTACTTTGCTGCTGATCTTCTCCCTCTCCGACACCAGTTCCAGCTGGTGCTGCTTCATTGCCCGGCTCCCTGGTGCCTGATCTGCAGAGGATATCCTCGTCCTGACAGGTCCCTGCCTCTGGGGACTCCGCAATATTTGGACCAACTTGAGGATGTTGCACAAGTCTTAACGTTTCTGTTCCTCTCTCCTTTTCTTTCTTGTGAGTGTGGGGGTACAGAAGGGACTGGAATTCATCCCAGCCACTGCACGGTGGGACAAAATAACATTTCTTCCTGGGAAAAGTGGTTGCACTTACTGGTGTCCTTGGGACTAAAATGGATGTTTGGGACTTGGAAAAACTAGGACTGAGCGACAGCAAATGACTGAGGTCAATGATGGGCTAAAGGTCTTGTGATCCTAAAAGCAACTGCTTTGGCACTGCTTCAGACACTACGTCAGTCTGTAGCATGTGGGTGCTGCTGGTACATTTTCAGTGGACAGTGATGCTGCTGATACGCTGCGGAAATGCATTGAGCCCCTTGCGGGGATTTGGTAGAGGACTCCCATGAGGGGTTAGTGGAGTGGAAGGCTTGAGCACAGAGCTCCTGCTGACTTTCAAGGCAGAGAGAAAGGCATGGGTTGAGTTCAGATGTCCATTCTTGGGGTGCCAGAGGAGAGCAGACTGTGCATGCAGGTTGTTTTCGTGATTTTTGGACTTGCCATTGTTCCTAATGGGGGTGTGCATTGCCCCATGCCTTGGCTTCCCTATCTACAAGGAAGAGTTAACTCATGCAGGGCTGTTGCTGAGGGTTAAAATGGATGGATATTTGCAAAAGTTGTTGGGTGGAAGAGAATGAATAAAACATGATTATTTAGCACTTGCCAAAAGTGCTTTAGGACCTCATGGGTGCAAGGAGGAATGAGCGGGACCTCTAATTGGTTGTTAGCCTTTCCCTGCAGCTTGTGCCTGATTGGAAACGCCCCCCCCAGCTGTGATCAACACAATCAAGTGCAGGCAAAGAGGGTTGCCTTACTTGCCTCTGTCAGAAGACTGGGGGGGGAATTCTTTCTGCAAAAGTTAAGGGGGTGGATGACTCTATATTTGTGGGCATTTCTCAGTTCTAGGCTTCCTGTCCTTCACCACCAAGCCCTGTCAATTTTGTGCTTACAGGGTGACAGACATTACTGTACTTATAAAGCTTTTATGCTGCCTGTTTCAGCTGTGTATTTCAAAGGTCACTAAAAGGAAGGTCAGTAGCATTAGTCTTATTTATTTAGTTTTTTTTGGTGGGATGTTGTTGTTTGTTTGGGTTGTTGTGTTTTTTTTTGAGAAACGGAGGCATATAAGACAGGAGGGATTTGCTCTGGATTGTGCTGCTGATCAGAACTAAAGTTGAAAGGCAAGTTTTCTGACTGCTGTCCCTCATTGATATGGCTTCTTAATGACAAAGGACTTATTTTACTTCATCTGCCACAGCTCAGATGCTGGGTGTATTTTCTTTTTAGAAGAGATTGGATGAAAGAAAGGAAAAATAGGTGAGAAGAGGAGCAAAGAGGGGGAAGAACAGGACTCTCAATAATAGAGAAGTGGCATGTGCTCAGCTAAAATCATTAACAGATTGATCAAGTCAAAGCACTGCAAAGTTCTGGCTGAAAGTGATTTAAGAGCATCTTTGTCTGCTGTTCTAATCCCTTTACCAACATGGCTTCACAGGTTGAGTTACTTCATAGCTCCTTTGGAGCTAGACGAGAATTGACGTAGCAAGACTGTGGGAGCCATGAATTTGGGCTTCCATTGGAAATAGACATAGGAGAGGGATCTCATCTGTCTGATGAGGGGGTTGGGAACTGACTCTGAATTATGTGGCTTATTTGTAATGGGTTGGAATAATTTAGGATGATAGTCATAGCAGGGCACATGTAGGTCTGTGTGCCTGTTTGTGCAATCTTGTCATGGGGTAATGTCGTAGGGTGCAAAGTTCAAGGGTCTTGTTACCTTTTGGAATCATTAAGGTGGCTTTCTCTCCCTTTGTATTACACTTCACAACCCAAGGGGAAAAGTCTCTGCCCCACACCAGGTGCAGGTGAAGGACTCCTGAGTGAGCCAGGGCAATAAATCTTGCTCCTGCCCTCTTGGATGGGGTTTGGGCTGGGTACCCCCATGTTGGTCTTCTGCAAGGTGGAGGGCTGGAGCAGTATGTGAAGGGTAGTGTCCTTGTTCTGCCACCTGCAGTGTCTTTCTACCTTTGTTGCCAATCAGCAAAATGTTGGTAGCACTTGACGCTATGGTGGGAGTGTGGATGGGGGGTGCAGAAGGGTATCTCGGGCTGGGGCCCTGCACTCCTGGACAGACCTACTATCTGAAATGGCATGAACTCTTGTGTTTGCAGTGGGACAGGGTTTTGCTTCTGTTTGGGTATTAAAAGCCTGGTGCAAGACACAGGACTGGTAAGCCTGCATGTAAAGGAGCATGGTGACCTTGCTCACAGTGTGTGGTGGGACAAGCAGACAGGCAGACCTGCGTATTGGGCAGGTCTCTGAAAACCACATTTGCAATCTGGCCTGAAAAAAGGCTTGCCTATGAGGTGGTGAGATTGCAAACCAATATGATAGCCATGCTACTTAAGAGAACAGTTATTTTAGAAGAGGGAGAATATTTATCCTTTGTGTACTTTGGCAACTATTGGAGCAACACCAGGAGAAAGCCCCATGCAGTCACAGTGTCCATATCGGGTGTTATGGAGATATAATAGAGGTGGTTCAACTGTCGTTGGCCAGACTTTTCTGGGTAGCTCAACGTTAAACAGAAGAGCTTTCAGAAAAGCGTGGGATATGGAATATGGCAGAAAAAGATTTGGCCAGGACACCCCACTGGATTATGATATCTGCTGAATATTTCTGAGGCTCTACCCCAGTAGCTGCACTGAACACTTAATTATCTGGCCTGTGAGAACTGTCCGCTCTCTGAAGGATCAGAAAATGAGTAAAATGCCTGGTCATTTTGTTAAGCAACAGGAGTTAGTCATCACTTATCACTTAACTGCTTGCCCTTCCAGGACTCTGCTCTCTCTCAGTGTTTTCTTTCATCTCTGTTGTGATCCCTCATTCTCCTGCCCATTTGGAGGAGTAAATAGTGGCACATGGTGTACTTGGCTGAGCATTACAGGTGTGCTGGAGGGCCAGAGCCCTGCCATCTATGAGAATGGACACTGGGTGACCAATGGTTCAGGCCAGGTATTATTTTGGAACCTGCTTCTTCACTCAGCTGAACTTAGAGGAACTCTCTATCTCTGCGACCTTTTTCTCCCCTGTTGAATTAAGTTCAAATTGGTCAACAGATTCGAAAGTTACCCCTCCCATGCTAACTCACAAGACAGCATGGTCTGTTGTGTCCAAAGCTGAAACTTTGTTTCTTTTTGAAGGCAACCTAAAACAGCTACTGCATCAGCACTGAGGAGGTCTTAATTAACTTAAATAATATTGTTCACCATTGTTTTTTGCCAGCCTGCCTGGGAACTCTGTTCCTTTAATCAAAAGGCAACATCGCTGGCAGTGTAGCATTCTCAGTTTGCTTGTACCGCATCTCTTTGTTGCAGGCTCAATTCTACCCTCTCTTGCTTTTAATTAATTAAAGATTATCTTCATTACTTGTTCCAACCTCATATGCTACAGGTAACAAAGCCTGCCTTTCTGAGTTGCGCTGAGGTTTTGTTCTGGTGGCTCTTAGCTTTCTGTGTGCTTTTTTTTTCTGGTTCGTGTGGTGGGTTTTTTTTTATTTTTTTTTTTTTTTTTTTTTCTTTCTTCCTGTAGTACTACTGGAAATGGGCAATAAACTGGATTGGGGAGAAGGTGTCTTAGTGTAAACTCACAGAAAGGGGAAAGAGGCAGGTCTAACTCCAGCACTGAGGAATGAGATCAGATGTTAGATGGCAAAATAAAATATTAGATCATTTGAAAATGCTATGTCTTCTGTAAAATGGGAGATTCTCATCTTCTTCCCCAAAGACAAAGGTTAATAGTCATGAAAGTCATTGACTAGTGAAGGCTGTTCTCAGACTGGGGCCTGAATGAGCTGCAGAGATTTCTTCATGTGCTCATCCTAGTGGAGACAAAGCTGAGAGGCAAGAGCTCATCCATGGGAAGTGTGAGGACACAGGAGTGATTTGATATGTATGTAAAAGCATGTAGTGCTGTTGTTTCTGTTTCACAGTTCATGGGGAAACACTTTGTCTAACACTGTGCACTCTTACCTATGAGAGTTGTTTGTAACATTTATTGCCCCTGGTAGCTAACAGGTTTATCAGTACAAAACTTGCTGTACCTGTGTTTATCAAAATGAGCTGCATGTGGGCACCTGAGAGGAGGATGGGAAGGGACAGAGTGGAGCTTCCTGGGCTTTTTACATCTTTTAAAATCCCATTTCAATCACTGTGTGCTTATAAAAAATGTGTTTTAGAAATGTAGAAGATAGTATGCCTACGTTTACATGTGTGTAAGGGTATGTGACCTGATAACCATAGAACTAGGTATATAACTATTTAACTAGATAAAATGTAGGTCCGTGTAACCAGAGATGATTTGGGGCCATAGTCTGATTCTGCCTGCTTTTCCTCTGTTCCTTCTCTCCTGCTATAGCTCATGTGCTCTGATCCCTTTATATGGGATTGCAGGTCCCTTTCTTCTTCCTTTGCTATGGCCTTTGGACAGTGGCAGTGACTCATGGTATGAGTCAGGAGTGAAGGTTTTTTCTGTGCCTGGCATGGCTGGATCTTGGCAGCCCTGTTATGCACCAAGTTCCTTAGGTTGAATGTGGCTGTTCATGTGCTTTCAGTTCTGCTCTGCTCTCATCTGCAGCTCTAACTGATCAGCAGATGGGAGGGAATGGTAGCAAGGTGGAAAAGAGCTGGCAATTAGTTGGGGTCTGTCCTTGCAACCTTTTCTGTCCTGAGCTAAAAGCATTTTTTCAGAAAATGCCTGTGGAGTTGTAGGGTTTGGAGAGATAAGTAGAAAGCTGTGCTTAATGGTAAACATTTGGGAAGAAGAAAGGCTGCTTCCCACTCCCTGTCACTGCCCCCCCGGTGTATGTATAGCACCTTGCACAAATCTTGTGTCTTTAAAGTATGCTGTACATAATACAGATGGAATAACCTTGCTATTTGTTTTTGCTGGCATATACGGAATTTGAACTCCTTGAAGAGGAGGCAGTGTGCGCATTCCCTACCAGCCTGTTCCTGCAGACCACAGATGATCAGTTGTGGTGGGGAAGATGTGGCCTTTTCTGTTGTTTTTGTCTTTTTGACACCGGCCTGTGCTAGCCTGTGGGATGACATGCTGGTCAGTTTTTTCTCACTTTTTCCTTCCTGAATGTGAGGCCAAAAGCTGTTTTGCTCCTGCATGATAGTCCCCTGTGGTGAATTTGTGCTGACAGACAGTGCTGGCTACAGGAATGCTGGTAGCTATTTCAGGTTCATTCTTTATTTAAATGCTCTCCCTCCAGAGGCAGGCTTGTGCTTGACTTGTACTGATGCATTTTCCTTGTGCATCCTTCTGCTATGGCAGCTCCTGCCCAGGGCAGGGACAGAGAATGAACCTAATGGAAGGAATGAGCACCAGAAGAAAAAAAAAGAAGTCCCCTGAGCAAGACACACACAACTACTGGGAACTTAAGCAGTATTTTGATGCTATGCTGCTTTGTGGCTAAGTCTAGCCCCCACTGGGAGAGAAAGGAGGAAAGTGATTATTTGGAATCAGTGTGCAAGTGTCTGGGACATGGTCAATTCAGGTTAGATGTGCCATGGCTGAATGATATTTGGAGTTGTCTCAGACATGAACTGGGCAGAGAAATGCTGTCAGGAGGCTTTTCTCCTACTTATTTAGGTTGATAGAGTTGAATGGGTCATTCTCACCTGCCAGGGTGCATAGATTGCTGTCATGCGAGCTAAGGCTTTAGACCACTGGTTAAATGGTCTGTCCTGCCATTAACTGAAGGGAGAGGAAGGATGCCAGTAAATACATATTGCCCTTTCAAGGGATACTGTTCAGCTGATGTTCATGGTCCAAAATCCACTCTGGTTTATGGTGATTTTATGCTGGTGTTTCTCCAATAGATCTTGGTTTATACTAGTCTGAATAGGACCCTAATGTGAATATTTCTGTGTGCAGCCTTAGTTTTGCCAGTGTCGGTCTTTATGTATCTCCTTGGCTTTCTGCTCTTGATTTTTTTATTTTTTTATTTTTTTTCATTCTTCCTGGGTTTTCTTTTCCGTCATCCTGAGCTTGGGACAGTGGAAATGAGTTGCCTGATTGTGGGGAACATGACTAAGACTGCAACTTGAGGAAGGAAGATTTGAGGTACTGCCACAGTGTGGGCAAGTATCTCTCTCCCTGTCTTGAATTGGTGGGAAACTTGGATGTTCAAGTGCAAATTTACTGGAGTGCACTAGCATGTGCCTGTGTTGCCAGCATTATCAATGCAAACGTTGATGTTCATTGGTTACCAGTGATTCGGACACTTTAGGATGAGAGCTGCTGAGCTGGACTTGCCAAGTTTCTGTTCTTTTGGAATATTTCTAATGAAAACCTCAGTGTGAAAATATATAATAAATGCTAGTGTGCTGGTTCTGGGAAAAGACAGGTGTCCATTCCTAGTGCACATGGTATCTCCCAAAGTCTTTCAGGCAACCGCATGCTCTCAGTTCACTGCTTTGCTAAATATCTTCACTGCTTATGAGGGGCTGTTGTTTTGAGAGGTTGCAACCACCTTCATGAATGGAAGTTGGAGGGAAGGAACAGTTTGTAATAAACTAGCAAAACAGACTTTTAAAAATTGTGCTATGCTGTAGCCTTGAGCTGGGATTGCAGACTCTTCTGTGCTTGCTGGAGAAACAGCTGCTGAGGAAATTTTTTGTTGTTGTTGTTTGGCTGGGTAGATAAATAGTACACAGACTTGGCCAGACAGCCCAAGTGCTGTGAGGGATCACTTTGCCAGACTGGAAATGCTGTTCTGGATCCTCACACTTCTGCTTGGAGTAACTTGTCACTGGAACCCTTTGGTCTCTCTTTTGCTCTCTCTTTAATGAAACTGCTATGCTTGGTTTAAATCCTTGGTATTGTAAAAAAAAAAACCTTGCCTTCATGAGGACCCTAGCTTGATGAAGCAATGGCTTCTGTCAGAGCAGCATGTTTTATTTCAAGGGCTTATTTTTCATCTTCCTGGTGCTGGAGTAGGGCAACAATAATACCTTCAAAGTCGGTGGTGATACACTCACTGATAGAGTGTCAGTAAGATGAGAATTAGACCCACGTGCCTTCCCCTTCTCTGGCTGCTGGCAGGTTTGGACAGGATGGAATTTGAAAGCCTCTTCCATCTGCATGGCTGTGCTTCAACCTGTGTTTCATAACTGACAGCAACCAGAAAAGCATGAATGCTATGATAAATTACCAAGTGTCACAAGCTGTTGAGCTGTGTGGTGAAGCAGAGGGTTGTCTCTTGAAGGGGTTGAGCAATCCAGCAATACAGTCCTTTAGAATTAGTTTTTAATGATGATGAGGGCTTCAACTGCAAAGTTCCACCAAGCAGTGTCCAAACAGCATGTCAAACAAAAATGAAGCTTCTTTACTGCCTTCATGGAGACCATCCTGGCTTGTGGTGTGGCATGTTCTTTTACTGCTTTGCTCATTGCCTGAGCTCTGAATCACTTTTCCAAGTTCCCAAGGTGGCAGTGACCATCTCTAGCTGTGCTGTGCTGGTACTTCACTGGTCCTGGGTTTACATTCGCCACTAGCTCAAGTCCTGCTGGCTCATCTGAGGAGTGCAGCCAGTGCTTTATAGGGTCTTGGTGAAAGCCTAGAGAAATCATCTGGGCTTTGATCAGGAGTTAAGACTCCTTAGGTCTTGAGGCTGAATGACTTAAAGCACAAATAGTGCAGTAAAGGTGGTATATTTATTAGACCAAGTTCCCATTAACTCTTCTCTTTGACAGATTAAATATCTCTAGCTGTTCCTGTCTGTTGTCATACAGGATTTGACTCAAAGCCAGCAAATTCTTTGCATTTCTATTGAGTTTAATAGGTTTTGGACATGTGCCCAGCAACATAAGATCAGATGTTCTGGATGAGACCAAAAGTCCATCTATTCCCAATGTCACATATCTGACATTGCTCAGTAGCACAGCTGTATCTGTCATTGAATTGTATCTGACATATCTAGCATCTAGCTGGAATCAAGCATACGTAGTACATAGAGCTCTGCAAATAACTTGCTACTCAGCTTGGTGTTTTCAAGTGTGTGTGCAGTGGTTGACAGAAGGGAAATAATTTGGGCTTAATCCCTAACCTCCATCTCCACCCTGACAGTTCTCCCCAGATTCTGACTCAAACCAAGCATAGACTCTCATTCTGAATTAAAAAAACCACATTACAACCAACCAACCAAATACCCCCCCCATCTTCCTAATTTTTAATGAATTGTTTAAAGGATTTTTTTATATAGAATACCTGAGATTTTTATTTTAAAAGGTTAAACCAAAACATTTATGGTTATATAATTATGAAAGCAAATTCAGCACAATTCAGGAGATATAAAATATGCTGGCCTTATTAAGTTGCTATTTTAATGTAAAAAGTCATCCTTGAAGATACTACCCCCTCTGATTTTCTGTGCTATGCTGTGTCTTGGTATAAAGTTTGTGAAAAGAAGGTCGCAGTGTTTATTTGCTGTTGTTGGAGGAAAGCAGTGAGCTCCATGGATAAAAACAGAGATTATAGTGTCTGATGCAGGCCCCGCTAGTAAGATTGTGTTGCTTTGTTTTAATTACAGGAATTACCTTGCTGACGTCAGTTTGTCAGTCAGCAGGGAGGATACTTACATGCTGTTCTGTAGGTGGGCAGACAGTAACAGTTACTTTAGAGAGTGGTTTTTTTGTGGAAGAAGTATTTAAATGGAAAAATTCAAACTTAGAAGTATGTGTGTGGGTTTTTTTGTGTTTTGGTTTTTTGTTGGTTTTTTTTGTGTTTTTTTTTTAATATGGGTTTGGTAACATTTTTTGCTAATAATAGCAGTTGATAAAAACTAAAATCAAACTCCCTCTTCTTTGCCCTGGTTAGAAACTCACCAGTTTATGGCTGGGTAGGTTGGGAGGTTGGTGTGTTTGGGAGTGGTGGGGAGTTGCACTTCAGATCTAGATCACTTGGTCCCATTTCTGAGATCCAAGAAAATATTTTCACAAATGCTTTTGTTTGGCTTAAAGGGCTGTTTTGGGTTTTTTTTACCCTAAAGTTAAGTTACAACTGAAATGGCGTCATGAGCGCCTTTGGAGGTAATGGGGTAGAGCTCATACGTGTGTTACTTGTGTACAATGGAGAAATACGTATGCGCTCATCCTTTAGCCTTTACATTAGCCACTGACAAGCTGTTTCCCTCTATGCCTCAGTTTCCCCACCTGTGAGAGGAAACTGATCTCCTTTGCAAAGCTCTTTGAGACTGACTGATGATAAGCACTGTTATCTGTTACAGCTATTGGCAGCTGAGGTTTGGACTAAGATGCTTTTTCTTTCTCCTTCCTGCAGAGAATCAGGCACTGGCCACTCTTTAAGGCAGGCAATAAATGTGAACCATTCTATTGTATTTTTCCAATCTTAATTTTCCTCGGTTGCATAAACAGCATAACAAAGTTGTGAGACTTGTGGCCTGTTAGGTTGTGATCCCATCAGTCAGCAGGGAGTTGTAGTCTAAGAGACGCTGCATAGATGTTCCAGTTGAATTCAATTTATAGTTTGCTTTTTGAAACATAATTTCATTTCTAAATGTGGAAAGTGTATGGAGCTGGAGATTTGTCCTGGTGCTGGGAAGAGAGTCCTAGTCTGATTATTTAAAATGAATTAGTTCTGATGAAATATTTAGCCTTTAAACAACACATTTAATACAGTGAATTGCATTTTATTTATTAATGGCTGTTGCAATGAGATTTGGAGAGGAGTTCTGCTAAAACACACTGTTGTGATATTGCAAAATATAGTAATGACTATAATATTTTGTTGAATTATTAATATCCACTGTGCCTACAGAACTACATAAGTGTCAGATTTCAAAATTGTTTTTATCCAAAGAGTGATATGTGGGCATTGTTTTGCTTTTTTGGACAGTTTTTCAAACAATTTTTTTTTTGTTAATTAAAGGGACAAAATGAAAGCAGGAAGGACAGTCAGGTGTTGCCACTGTTTAACTCAACTGTCTTCTCATTATCAAAGCACCCCCAGGAAATGAGTTGAAGCTTATTTCTCTGCCAGAGCCAGGTCTTTTTGCAAAGACAGATTCCTTGTAGTGAAAAGATTGCAGTTAAAGGAAAAGGTGTGTGGAAAAGCTAGGCACAGGGCTGACCGCAACTGTTGCTTCTTTAGCAAAACACCCTTGTCTTACTTCTACCTTCTCTACCGCCAACTGGCTTATTTGTACACTTCACCCATCCCTTGGTGGCTATTGTCAAAGAAAGTCGGGCAGAGCACTTTTAATCTCTGTGGACCAGATTTTCTTCCACTAGGACAGACGCTAATTTGTCAAAGTCTTGGCTTCCAGCCAGTGACTCTGCTTGGTTCAATTTGTGGCTGTGGCCCTGTGAATGGTAGCAAATTCTGTCTGTGGGACCACAGTGCCCACCTCAAGAGGGATGCTCCTTACCTATTTCATTCCACGTGGTGCCCAGCGAGCTCCTGGATGTTGACTGGCCCATCCTTGGCCTGGTGTTGGGAGTGTGATGGTTTTGCCATTGGTGTCCCCCCAGCATGGTTGTGTCCCATGCCAATGAATACTTTCAGACAAACTCAGGCCTAGTTTAGGGGATGGGGTAGCCCAAGGATGTTTTCTTTTGGCACCTTGTCTCGGGGAGGAAGGAGGTTTAGCCGGGTGGAGGCAGACCCTGATGTGCCAAGTGGTCTCTGGACCAACAAATGGGCCCTGGCCTGTTTTATTTTCTAATATGGGCATAGCAAATGAAAAGCACAAGTGATATGAAGGTAGAGGTCTCTCTTCATTTCAGCAATTGGTTTTCCACTATTCCCTTTGAATGGAGTAGAAGTTGTCTGAAGTCTCCCTGGACTTTATTTGTGGCCTGTAATACTAGTACAGGATGGTGAAGATGTGGGAATATACCAAAGATTTCCCTTATCCACCTAAAACTACTGCTCTGGAAGCATCCACTTAAGCCACTTGTCCAATTACCCTTTGCTCTCTCTTGTGACCTTCTGGGTTGCCAAGCAATTGGGAGAAGCTTGCAAGGTGTGCTGGTTTTGGCTGGGCTAGAGTTAATTTTCTTCACAGTAGCTAGTATGGGGCTATGTTTTGGAATTGTGCTGAAAACAGTGTTGATAATGCTGATGGTTTTGTTATTGCTGAGCAGTGCTTACTCAGAGTCAAGGCCTTTTCTGCTTCTCACCCCATCCCACCAGTGAGTAGGCTGGGGGGAACAACAAGTTAAGAGGGGACACAGCTGGGACAGCTGACCCCCACTGACCCAAGGGATATTCCATACCGTATGATGTCATGCTCAGTATATAAAGCTGGGGGAAGAAGGGGGGATGTTTGGAGTGATGGCGTTTGTCTTCTTAAGTAACCGTTATGCATGATGGAGCCCTGCTTTCCTGGAGATGGCAGAACACCTGCCTGCTGATGGAAAGCGGTGAATGAATTCCTTGTTTTGTTTTGCTTGTGCACGTGGCTTTTGCTTTACCTATTAAACAGTCTTTATCTCAACCCACGAGTTTTCTCACTTTTACTCTTCTGATTCACTCCCCCATACCACCAGGGGGGAGTGAGCGAGCAGCTGTGCGGTGCTCAGCTGCTGGCTGGGGTTAAACCATGACACAAGGCATACTTGTTAATTGCTGGCAACCAGTGTGTTTTCCTCCTCTTCCCAGCATCTTTCCTATTTTATTTACTTTTCCAACTGAAGCTGTCTATCCAAAGGAATTATTTCTGAATATTTGGGTGTATCATGAGGCATTTCGAAAGATTCATGAGTCTGCACCTGGAGATGTATTGGGTCTGGCTGGGATGGAATTAATTTACCTTATAGCAGCCCTCATAGTGCTGTGCTTTGTATTTGTAGCTAGAAGGGTGCTGCTAACACACCAATGTTTTGGCTGCTGCTGAACAGTGTTCATGCAGCATCAAGGCTGCCTCCCCCCACCCCTGCTAAAGGCCGGTATGCTGGGGGTGGTCAAGAGGTTGGGAGGGGATATAGCCACAACAGCTGACCTAAACTGACCAAAGAGATATTCCATACCATATGATGTTGTGCCCAGCAATAAAAGCTAAGAGAAGGGAGGAGGAGGAGGGGGCATTTGTTAAAGTATTTGTCTTCTGGAGCAACCACTATGTGTACTGAGGCCCTACTTCCCAGGAAGGGGCTGGACATTGCCTGCTGATGGGAAGTAGAGAATTTTTTTTTTCCTTTGCTTCCACATGTGACCTTTGCTTTTCTTTATTAAACTGCCTTTATCTTGACCCATGAGGGGTTTTTTTTCCATCTTATTTTCTTCCTCCTGTCCTGCTGAGGAGAGGAGTAATAGAGCAGCTTCATGGGCACCTGCTGGCCAACCAAGGGCAACCCACTACAGATGTACATAATACACATATAGACCCTATTTGATAATAAATTAGAAACTCTTTGAGAAGGTGATTCAAATAGGAAGAAGGTAAAGTGCTATTAGCATTCTGGGCTTTGTGAATGTCCTAGTTTCAGCTGGGATAGAGTTAACTGTCTTCCTAGTAGCTGGTCCAGTGCTATGTTTTGAGTTCAATATGCCAAGAATGTTGATAACGCTGATGTTTTCAGTTGTTGCTCAGTAGTGTTTAGTCTAAAGTCAAGGATTTTTCAGCTTCTCATGGCCAGCCAGCGAGAAAGCTGGAGGGGCACAACAAGTTGGCACAGGACACAGCCAGGGCAGCTGACCCAAACTGGCCAACGGGGTATTCCATACCATGGGACGTCACATCTAGTATAGGAACTGGGGAGAGTGGGGGTGGGGGGATCGTCGCTCGGGGACTAACTGGGTGTCAATCGGCGGGTGGTGAGCAATTGCACTGCGCATCATTTGTACATTCCAATCCTTTTATTATTGCTGTTGTCATTTTATTAGTGTTATCATTATTAGTTTCTTCTTTTCTGTTCTATTAAACCGTTCTTATCTCAACACACGAGTTTTACTTCTTTTCCTGATTTTGTCCCTCATCCCAGTGGGTTGGGGGGGAGTGAGTGAGCGGCTGCGTGGTGCTTAGTTGCTGGCTGGGGTTAAACCACAACAGTGAAGTACAGATCTTGAAGATAAACTCCTAGCTGCATATCTAAGAGTAGAAGTCTTTGAGGTGATCCAACAGGTTGCAATAAACAACTTTGACATGTCCAAAGTCACCTGTATTAAGATGACCAACTTTCTTAACTTTAGGAGCCAAATGTCTGAATCTTTGTTCAGGAGCCAAAGGATACGCATTGCAGAGAATTCGTGGGAGAGGGAGCTCTGGACTTCATATGAAGACAGGCAATTGCATTGCTTTTTGCAGGCCCCGCCATGGCATGAGGTTGAACTTTGTGTGCAGCTCTTGGAGCTAGTGAAGTCAAGAGAGTAATTCTGAGGAGGATCAGGCAAAACCAGTGGGAGCAAGGGCAAAATAACCTCAGGTTTACATACGAATCCCAGGAAGATTGTTAAAAGTTTTCCTTTATTAGCTATTTTCTTTCATCTCATATTTGATAATGTTGCTCCTACTCTTTGGCTTCTAGAGAACACACTTGAATCTGTCAGCCGAGCTATGTTTATGCAAACTGAAGAACTAGTCTTAAAATATCATCTAGCATTAGGCTGTCATAAAAATGTATTAAGTGGTAGTAATATTAAAATGAATAAATATACCACCTTAACCTTGTTAAGAGGGACATTAGTCTCTATATGGTCTTTTCCAGACAACCCTTTGTTTGTAGGTAATCTAATGGAAAAGAAGGCATTAGTCTAGTCTTGTTTCTAAAATCCTGCTGACAAATTGTATTGGGTTCGTGTGGTGGGGTTTTGGTAGCAGGGGAGGACCTACAGGAATGGATCCTGTGAGAAGCTGCTGGAAGCTTCCCTGGATCCAAGCTGGACCTGCCTCTGGCCAAGGCTGACCCAATCAGTGATGGTGGTAGCACCTCTGGGATAACAGGTTTAAAAAGGGAAAACCCACAGCAGAGAGAGGAGTGGGATGTAAGGGAAACACCTATGCAGACACCAAGGTCAGTGAAGAAGGAGGGGGAGGAGGTGTGCCGGAGGAGAGGACTTGGTGGTCTGGAAAGAAGAGGAGGCTGTTCAGAGAAGGATTTCTGAAAAGTACTTTCAAAAAGAAGGTGGTGAAAATCCTGGCTGGAGGGAAGATCTTCCCCACATCTGTCGTGGTTTAACCCCAGCCAGCAACTAAGCACCACGCAGCCGCTCACTCACTCCCCCCTCATCCAGTGGGATGGGGGAGAAAATCAGGAAAAGAAGTAAAACTCGTGGGTTGAGATAAGAACGGTTTAATAGAACAGAAAAGAAGAAACTAATAATGATAATGATAACACTAATAAAATGACAACAGTAGTAATAAAAGGATTGAAATGTACAAATGATGCGCAGGGCAATTGCTCACCACCTGCCGACCGACACCCAGCCAGTCCCCGAGCGGCGAATCCCTGCCCCCCACTTCCCAGTTCCTAAACTAGATGGGACGTCCCATGGTATGGAATACACCGTTGGCCAGTTTGGGTCAGGTGCCCTGGCTGGCCATGAGAAGCTGAAAAATCCTTGACTATAGTCTAAATGCTACTGAGCAACAGCTGAAAACATCAGTGTTATCAACATTCTTCACATACTGAACTCAAAACATAGCACTGTACCAGCTACTAGGAAGACAGTTAACTCTATCCCAGCTGAAACCAGGACAACATCCCAGGAAGATATGTGGAAATGAATGCTGGGATGTGCCCAGAGACCTTGGCTGGTAATGCCCAAGACTGTGAGCAGTGGCAGAGCACAAACAGACATGAATTTGCCTTACCTCCTCAGACCAGCCGTGACCTCCTTGCAGGAAGGGAAGTCAAGACCCAGTGAATGTAGTGCTGGGGTGGGTGCAAGTGAGTACATGTGTGAGATAATCACGTAGGGTAAAAGCTCCGATATCACCAGTTCTTAAGTAAATGCCAGTATCTAGCTTCACTATGGGTTGTGGTTTATTCTGTCTCACCCGTAACAGAGTGGAAATAGAAAGCAAGTTGATTCAGGGGACATTCCTGCCTTTTGGGAGTGACTATATGTAGGTAGGCACTCTTAAGGATGGCATGAATAGCAGTGTGTGAATAGAAAGACCCTGCTTCTCCAAGCACTTTGGGAGTGTTTGTGGGGTCTCTCTGCTGGAAGCTGGAGGGACTGAATCTCTTTCAAACCCAGAATTGTGGCCTCTATAACAAGTGCTGGGCATTTCTGTGGGTGGCAGAGGTGCAGCCATACTTCTCTGTTCAGTGTATTGAAGTGGTATGGGTCTCTGGAGAGGAGGTGGACTCCTGCAGCTTGCAGAGAGGGGTTTGAATTTCAGTTCAGGCTTGTCTTTTGAGTCCACTGTGTATCCATACAACGTTATTGCAGAAGGAGTGGGCTCTGTGGTCTCACAGCAATGTAAGTATAGAGAGGTGGATTTTGCAGAGTAGGGTCCCCTGAACCTGACTGTGTAATGCTGTGAACTAGGCAGTTGCATCCAATAGCTCCTGTCGATCCACACATCCTCTTTAATCCAGGGCCCTACTCTGTCTCTGCTGTAATGTCTGTAGCAATGGCCTGGGTGGTGAGGGAAAATGGCAGGCTTTCTTCCAAGGATGGCTCTTAGCTTCCCCAGGGCTTTCCCCTGCCTGATTAGCTGATCAGCCTCAAAACAGTGTCTAGGGAGAATCAATGCTCTCAGCTGGGCTCCCTGGCTGCTGGTGAGAGGGCGTCCTGCATCACTGGGGGATTTGAGTGAGGCTGGTAGGATGCTGCAGGGGTGAGAGGATGCCGTTTTTTGGAGGGCTAGCTGATGATTCAGTTGGCTTTGAACAGTCCTACCTCAGAACCATGCCCAGGGAAGGAAAGCACCAGGGAGGCTAGAGCTGACTTCAAACTTCTCTGGGTATTTAACCCAGACAGAAAATACAATGGGAAGAGGCAAAGCCCATATCTTTCCTGCCTATACTAATGACCTCTGGAAATTATCTGTCACATTCTGGTGAGACAAGGGGAGATGTGGTGGGAGAATGGAAGGGAGAGGAAACTGGGGTCTTAGTAGTTGTTGGGTGATTCAGGGAGGTGAAACACTTGGGAGCCAAGCAGGAAGATGGGAGTAGGGATGCCAAGTGGCAGTGAGGTCTGAGTCCAGTAGAGCTACAGAAAGTGGTACCCAGATCGAGACTCGCTGGCTGTAGGCCATCTGGCAGGACAGTTTGGTCAGCCATGCTATCTTTAGGCCATGTTAGGCAATCTTTGGGCCACTACCTTTCCCCAGGAGTTTTTGTGTTTGAGGGGGGAACGTGGTCCTGTGACCTACCTTTGGTCAGCATGGCTAAATATGCCTCCACGGTGAGGCCATGGTCCTCTAAGCTTGCTAGGTGCCAAGCTCTTGTTAATTACATTGGCAGCGAGGCATCAAAATCCACTGAGGAACTGGAGTACAGAACTTCTTTCGCTGCAAATTATCATGGGAGAAATCTTGAAGCTCATGCCCCTGTTTAATCTCAGAGATATTTCTCTGATGGTAACAAACATATGCCATAGTGACTGCACAAAGGGACTACATGGATATTTGGATTTGTCTTGTTGGCTTTGCAGAGTGTAATAATCTATTGTGAGGAAGAAAACCACTTCAGCTCAGAGACAAAACTTCGTCATAAATGAACTTTCACTTCTGTGCAGGGGTTTGTCAGAGAGAACTGATGGTAATAAATAGATTAGTTGGATTTAAAGCGTAGAAGTTGTATATTATAGGGGGATCTAAGCAGATGACATGCTGAGTGAACACACCATCCTTGACCACTCCAACTGCTTCAGGTAGCAAACACTTCCCTCTTGCTTATTTACACACTTGTTTCTGGTGTTTGTTGCTTATGTTTTGCCACCAGACATTGGCAGCCTGCTTTTACTTGCTAGAAGACGGATTTAGCTTATCACTGCAAGAAACTGCGATGTACTTGTGATCACCCAAGGCTTGGTCTGAAGCCTTACTTCCTGCAAAAATAAATGGGGGTTGGCTCATCTTTCTTTAGCTTTCACTTTCATTGCAGTCTTAGGCTGTGAAATGCATTTACATGGTGATTGTCTTAGCAAAGATATCACCCATCTTTTCTGACTTTCCAGATATCTTGTTTGTTTTATATATTTATATGCATGTTACTGGGAATGTGAAAGAATAAAGTAATTCTTGCTTGCTCGTTTTCCCTACTTAGACTGTCAGGATATGAACGCAGAGGAAAAATGGTCTGCTTGCAGGCATGAGTTGCTTGGGAAGAGGGGGAAGGACCAGCCCCTACTTTGTGTGTAGCCAGATCTGGATCAGGTGCTGGGGGATGACTCTGTCCCTGTGCAGTTCCCTCCATCTGCGTTAGAGCTGCAGCAAGCCCTGAATGCAAAGAGTATGAAAAGGTGACTGAGGATTGTAGTGTGACCTGTGCTACTTCTGATCTATTGAGCTATTCCCCTGTAAGTTAAGCATCCTCTTTCAGTGGCGTTATCTTGCTATTACTTAAATAAATACTAATTGAGTGCAATCTGCAGAGAGTTTGAAGTATACAGCCTACTGTCTCTTTGTTTCGGTTCAGGCAAGAAAGCGCTGGGAGAGCTTGAGTTTCCTTGGGGGAAGTCTAGTGTTGATCTCTGAGCTGACTGAGAAATGCAAACTGGATTTTGGGCAAAGTAAAGCAGAATATCTGGGTTGAGCCTGGGCATGTTCTGTTGTCTGCTGGTATTGACGTTCATAGGGAAGTAAACTGCAATAAGGAGCATGAATGTTTTGTGAGGAAACTACATATTAAAAATTTATGCCAAAGTATTATCCCTAAAATTGTTTGTGCTCTTTTTGCAGCTAGAAGAAAAAAAAAAAAAGGAGGAAGGCGCAATGAAAAGCTATTGAAATGCTTCATTAATATATTATCTAAAGTGACATTGCTTTCAAAAGAATATTTTTTCATGTTTAGGTGGCATCATTGAAAAATATTAGTCCTACTAAAAATTTATTTTTAATATTTCGCTTTACTGGTTTTATGGCAAATATTAAATTGAGTAAAAAATTTTACTTAAAGATTTCAGCTGCATGTAGTTCTAGTTTTAAGATGACAATAAAATCAATACCATGAGTCTCTGTAAGACTCATGGGAGAGGAGAGTGATTACAGAATTACTATTGATATGTTTTTTAATGTAATCAGTTCTCCAAGAAAATTGAAAATTTCTTGAAAAGTTTCAGTTTTAATCAAAGGACTTTATGATGGAGTACTCTATGAATTTTTTTTTTTTAGGAAATTGCCTTGATTTTTGGTTGTTCAGTGCTGGAAAAATGTTTTAAGTATTTTGAGCAATTTTAAAAATTGTATGATAAATGTTGACAAAAATAGGGAAAATGTTGAAACTTTAAATGGGAGCACAGATACTTTCCAATCAACTCCAGTCATAGATAAATCTGTCAACATTTATAATCTGAGCTAGGAACTTTAAATATCAAGTATCATGTGCTGAATGTTTATATTGAACTGCCTACAATCAATCCATAGGGTCAACTTTTAAAATGTCAGAGGTTTAAATAGTACGTGTTGACAGGAAGCTGAGATTTGCTTAGAGCACTCATACGCAGACCAAGATGCCATGTTTCTCAAATGTGGTACTCATGGCTGATCAGTTACCTGGCTCTTGCTGGCACCATTTCTTACATTATTGGAGCTGTCTTTAAAGAGTTTTGGTCTGGTTGGGTTTGGGGCACTGGAGCTGGTTCTCTGATATTAGCGTATCACTAGGAGCTTTGGCCCTTAGTACTTTTGGCCTTAGTGGAATTGTTTTTTCTTTCTTTCTTTTTTGTTTTTTTAAAATGCTGCTGCAAGAGAGGAAATGGCTTGCAAAATCAGGTGAATTAAGGACTATTTCAAGGGAAGATCTGTCCTTGAAAATCAGGAAAGAATTTAACATGTGCTTTCAGAGCAAGGCTGTACAATGGATGAGGAGAGACAAAGGGAGTTTTGCCTATTTGTGTAGTAGTTGAGAAACGAAGAAAGGAGAAAAGAAAGCTTAAGATGTTAATGGTCAATTGGGAGATTTGGGTTTATTTAGACTTCAAATGTTAGCAGGTTGCTTATGCTACCACTCCTATTGTGTCTGGAAATGTGGAAATGCTTCCTTTCTTCCACCTGTTAGAGCTTGGATCGGGGATATGAGCGCCATGGCTGTAGGTGTAATGGGTGGGGTTAGTGAGAGCTGATGAGAGCAAGGTGTGATGGGTGACAGACATGAGGGTGCAGGGACAGGATTATGAACAGGGCTGACACGGTTTGGGGTAGGGGACATCCCTTGCTCTTTAGAAATGCAGTGCCTGGAATAATGAGAACCTGATCATAGTTGGGATTTTTTGTGCTGTCATAATATAAGTAAACTACCACAATACTGCGCGTCAAAGAGCTGACTTGTGATCCAGTAAGATAACTGCAGTGTGCCTATCCCTTTTCTTTCCCCATTCTTTCTGGTGGAGTCATTCACTGGCAGAGAAGTTAAAATGCTGTCGGTCACTCTGACTTCTGGAGAAAACATCTATGAAAATCTGACCTTCAGTGAAAATAGCATGATACAATACATAACTGTGTTCAAGGATAAAAATGGTGAAAACCTATGAATGGCAAGCTTTGCAGTATCTCACCAGCCTCTAATCTTGAATTTAAAAGCAAACTGTTTGCTGCTGTGCTGATTCTTCTGTATCCACTATCTAATATGCCCAGACTGCAATGGGAATTTTTCTCAAGGCTTGTGGTGTCTGGGGCTCAGATTGATGCAGCTGACAGTGAGGAGAGAAGTGTCCAGCTGGGGGACACCTGGCTTCAGACTCCACCACAAATCTGTTTGCAATGCTAGCCAGGACTCTGAGGGAGACACAGGGAAAATGACGCCTCCCCTCAGCCTGTGCTTTCTTATTCTGATCTCTGGGAGACAGGCTTGATGTCCACAGCAGGAAATTTGTTCCCTTTCAAATGGTTCCTCAAAAATTGGATCATTTGGGTGTTTTTGAGGAAAGTTGTGGAATATTAGTCTTGGCAATAGCTAAGGAACCACAGTTCCTTGACATGTGATACAAGTCTTCTGTATTATTACATAAGCCAAATTCACCTCCAGCTTGTCAGCCCTTGGTGAGTTTGGTTTGGCATCTGTGGGTTTTTGTTGTGGTTTTTGTTTTAAGGATGCTTGTTAGCCAGTGGCTGTAAAAAAGTATGTATATCAAGTCCTTCCTTATCTCAGGCTGGAAGATGATACATGTTGAAGGTCCCCACTGCAGGAGGCAGGCTTCCCCACAGAGTGCGAATGCTTTGAGCCTTCAGGACAGTAGTGTCTGTCCTGCAAAGTGTGTTCAGGGGTTGTGCTAGTACAGAGGATGTCACTGTGGCCCATACAAACACACCACTTCTGCGGGGTTGTGCTCTTGAAAATGGCCCTGCGTAAATAAGCCGCTTTACTGGCTAGCTGGTAAAGGTCTTTACAGGACCCGAGAGCAGCCTGCCACCCAGTGAGCTGTCAGCTGGCATTGGGATTTGGTGCCATCTACTTGGTGTTTTCAGACTCCTTGCTACCATCGATCTCAGGGGCTCCTCGCACGGACTGAGGCACCCTGGTCCTTTGGGAATTTTGTCTACAGGTTAATGCCCGCTGTGAGGCTGAGAGCTTATGGTAGATCAGGCGTGTTTGGGTCCGGCAATGAGACATGATTCATTGAAAGTGAAAGCTGAAAGCTTTATGGTGAAAGGAAGAAAAAGGGAGCGGAGAAAACAATGCAGTTGAAAAGTTTAGCCAGCTTTTCTGATTGTCAGTATTATTATTTACTATGTTAGCAGTTTAAAGCTCTGACTTTGGATCCAATTCTCTCTGCTTGACTCCTTATGGTGCTAATGATCTCTGCACAAAGAGCCTTCAGTTCCAGCTCAGCATCCTGTGAATGAGAAGAGATCCCCCAGGCCTTGACCACCAGCTGTCCCCAGTGCTCTACAAGGCACAATGTCCTGGGTGCAGGGAGAAGAGCTGCCATTCAGGTATTACTCAGTATGTCGTGGGCTGTGCACTGAAGGAGTTGAACTGCTCTTCTCTGAGTCTTTCGATGTTTGAGAACACACTGATTAGGAGCAGGTAAAAATAGCAATGTAGGAGGATGCACACTGAAAGACTGCCTTAAGTGGGCAGGAGAAAATAGAAACTTTGCTGATTATCTACATATATATACACACACACCCCCCACCCACTGCTAGGAAGCTCTGCAGGGAGTTGGAAATGCAGCAGCCTCTTGTGATCTGGAAGCATCTGGTTGGATTATCCATGAAATATGCTTTATGACTTCAGTCATCAGCTCCAGCATGTCTGGCACTGTCTTCTGGCTTTTCTTCCTCATCTGCCTGGTCTGCCAGAACCCTTTCCTCACCCCTAAAATCTTTGCTTCAGGAGATTGTCTTCCAAGAAGTTCTTCCTTGTTTAGTCTTAGAAGCAAACTGTGTGAGTAACGTGTCCTGTGCCAGCCTCATCCCAGTCCTTGCCTACATGTGAGTCTTCAGCACATCAGCAAGTGTGGTGGCTATTTCCTATAGTGCTGAATGATGCTGTGGGGCAGAAAAAGTCCAAAAATTTTGAGATGTGTTTCTGAGGAAGGGATGTGCCTGGGCTTCTTAGGACTTCAGTGCACTTCAAACTTCTCAGATTGATAGATGAACTACAGATGTGTTAAATTTTATGGTGATGCCCCTGCTTGTCATCTTTGGGTAAATCAATCTCTGCATGGATCTTTAGCAATTGCTTTTGCTCTCTTGTGCCTGGCAGAGCAGAGTATTGAGCTACAAGGGCCGTTGGCAGAGATGATACGCTGCAAAGCATGGTCCTCCATCCATGTCCACCTCCATCCTCTAATCCCTCAACACTTACTCAGCTTCTGTAGCAGCTGGCTGTTGTTTGCCAGTCTCAGCTGTCTTTTAACATGGAGCATCTACACTCCCTTGGTGGATTTTGGTCCTTGGACTCTGACTTTTCATGGGAACTCTTGGGTATTTAAAGGGATTCTCTTAGTATGGGTATTCATGAATTTGGCGGGCCAGCGAGGTGTTTAGAGAGAGGCACTTTAAGAGTTAACTGTATGCTAGGTAGTTGTGCTGATTCCCTGTATCTCCTACAAGCCTTTAACTCCATAGCAACCACATGTGCATCTCTGCCTCTTCCCCATCTCTCATTACAGCCTGATTGAAGTGTGCCAAAGGCGGGATATTATTGAGTGATGAATTTTGTAGAGTTGGTTCTTCTCATGTATTGCTGTGACCCATTTACCCTCTTGGGATTAGAGCTCACACTAAGATAATGCAAATCCAGTATTTCTGGGGATGTTTCTTCCTGCTCCCATCTGGTTGCTCTCATCTTGTAGCCGCGTATTGTGCAGTTGTTTTATGGTCATTTTCCTCAAAAATGTGAAATTTTTTTCCAAGTAATATACTGCAAGCAAGGGAGGATGTAACTCTATTTTGACATAAAACTAGAGGTATTCATATGCTCAATTTATGTGTCTTTGAAAAGAAAATGCATAGTTTCAGGTATGCTTCTGGGTTAATTATCTGGAGAAGGAACAATTAGCAAGTAATCCTGTTTGTTTTTTTCCCTGCTGCATTTCTTCTCTATGTCTTTAAATAAGTAGCAAGGTCTTTGCTTCTGTTTAGAATAAAACAGGTTTTGTTTCTGAAGTGTGAGTTGTTTGCTGAGGTGGGGCTAAGTAACACTGACAAACTAGAGGTTTCACCATGGCGGTGGATGGATAACTTGTGGGTATCTTCTTAAACCACAGATAACAACTGACACCTTGAGCTGTGGGAGCTGACCATGGCTGTTCTTCTACTCCCTTGCAAATAGTAGCAAAATGTGTTACCACAAAATACAAGTTAAACTGATTTGCTTGGCCATTGGGAGTAGGCTGTGAGTGTACATATGGGCAATTACCTTTGCTTATACGAGAAATAGTGATTTCTTACATGTGGTAACGTAATTGTTTATAATTGTCTGTACGCTGTGATTTTAAAGCACCAGATAGATGGAAAAGCTCAAACGGATCTTTAAACAGATGTGATCCAGACAGCCAGCAGGTTTTTTTTTACAGATAGATGGCATGCCAGATCTATGCAGATGTAAAATGTTTTTTGATTATCTGGTTTGGACAGGATGAGGACAGAGAGCACCAACTCTTGTAAGACTGCAAGACTCCACTTTACTTGCTGGAGACACAATGTAATAAGCCAGTTATCCTTTATGGCCTGTGCAAAAAGCAAAGGAAATCTCATGGCATTTCTGGTCTTGGAAACAAAGCCACTGCAGGTAGAAACTCTGGGGTTTTTTGTTCAGCTATAGTAAATTGTCATGCTGGTCTGTTGTAGCCTCCTCACCAGAAAGAACTCAAAGAATCCCTTTAGTTGAAAATAGCCAGATACTGTGAGAGCATTAGGGTTAATGCTACATATACTTAGCCTGACCTCACTCTTCCTTTGGTGTCTACTAGTGGCCACTGTTGCAAAGCAGGATAGTGGGTTAAATGGACCCTTGTTCTGACTCAGTGTGGCCTTCCTTATATTTCTGTGGGACTAGTGAGGTAATTTTAAAACAGCTGACATCCAGTGAATCAGCTTCTTTTCTTTAAACAGGTATTCATACAAAAGGCTCGTGATCTATTCTCAACCAAATCTTTTGACTTAGTGGAATCCTTCTTACTCTGAGCAGGATCTGGACTTGTCCATCAAAGGGTAGTGGGCCAAGAGCAAGGAGGCATATTGGAGAATAACATCTGCTTGTTGTAGGCTGGTGGCTTGCTGGCTTGCCTGACTACTGTGCTTGGTGGGAGACTGCTGGGAGGTCAGGGAAGGCCTTTCTGAGAATACAGATGCTGGAGAGTCTCTTAGAAGAGGATGCAGGCAGGTTGGAGAAGTCTCATACCTGATGGCTCTCCTTCTGGATCTTGGGACAGCACCAAGGTCTGGCAGTTGGGGAAAACAGTTTGTCGGTCAACTTTTGGTTCAAACCTAACTTCCAGCTAAGAATGGCAGTTGTATGGAGCAGCGTAGAGCCCTGTATTCAGTAAGCTGTCATTGCCATTCTAGCCTGTGGTATGACAGTGCCTCATCTCTCTTGAGAAGCCATAATGCTAGTGAGCAGAGCATCAGACCCTTCTGGGGTTAGACTGATGTCACCTTAATGAAGAGGGTATAGATTTGGAAGGATGTGGAGGGAGAAATATGGTCCTCCTGCCTTAGTGTTTGCTCTGTACCTAGGAGATCTCCTAGAGATCGAGTGTTAAAGTTACATCTTAAACTGCTCCTTTTGGAAGGAGGACCCGAGAGCTTCCATCTGCTCAAGCTTATTTCATGAACTTTGCTCACCTTTCCCCAGCTGTGTGTGTTCCGCTGTGCTGTCCATCTCAAGCTGGGCTGTTACTGAAAAGGACTATGACAAACAGTCTTAATTACTGTAGCAAACAGCAGGTAAATTTTTTTGCCACTTCTAATGGTTTTTAAGGTGAGGTGCTGTTTGACAAATGGGACAGAGCAAAAGCCGATTTTTAACTCCATGTAGAGTTGGTGCTGGTGAGTGGAGTGGCTTCTGATTCATGCTGAGCTTTGCACACATGTTGATTTCCCAGTTGCAAGCCATGGAAAATAACAAAACAAAAGATGTGAGGGGATTCTACCCTGGCCACCTGCATCTTGGTTCCCCAGGTAGGCACAGGGATGCAAAAGGAAGGGGAGCCTTTGTTTGTGCAAAGGAAGTGTCTGGGAAGGGAGGACGGAAAGAACATTGGTGAAATCACCTGGGTCCTCAGGAGCAACGGTTTGGGAGTGAGATAAAGGTGAACAACTTGATGGAACTTTCCACTAGGAATATTATTGGTGAATTTAGGCTAGTTCTCCAAATGTTTGTGCCTGTTGTGGTGCAAGTTACTGGTTGTCTTTTGTGCCTGGATTCTGGTTTTGGCAGAACTCTTGCTGCCTGGTCTGCTTTTGCAGCATGCTCACACAGAAAGGGATTCTTCACACGCTCAGGGAGTATCTCCCATGTTGGAGATGTGGGAGTGCAATAGGAATAAGTACCTTTGTGGGACTGAAATGTCACAACCACACCTGCAGAAGGTTGCTTCTTGTTGGAAGGTAGCTAGGCTTCTGTAAAACTGACTCAGTCTCTTGTTCAAGAGGTCACTGTTTGCTCCACAGAGCTAAAGGAAAAAGAAAAAAATGAGATTCTGTGATAATGAGCAGCAGCATAACGCTCGGTAAATATCTGCATTCTGGGTAACACAACTGTATGCTTCAGGGTCTGTGGGCTAACTGACATCTTGCAGCCTGCTACTTTCCCTTTCTTTTCCTCCCAAAACTCCTTGGTCCATATCTTCGCAGTGTCTGAGGGCAATGAGGACACTCGTCCAAATACATCCAATTCATTGAGACCCATTCCAGGGAGTGAGTCAGAGGAACCTCTCTCCCCTTCCTGTAGTTCATGTTTTCTCTGACCATTTGCTTCTTCTCCTGCCCTGCTCACCCACAAGTCCCTAGACTCTTGCCAGCTGCCTTTATGCATGGGAATGATCTAAGGCCCGTCTGCGTGTGTGATGTTCTTGGTGACAAGATGACTTTGATATACATGGCTGTGATGTTGGTTCATTATTCTGATATATCTGTCTTGCTGCAGTTTGAAGATTGATTCCTGGAGGCACAAATCTTATTTCTTTGGTTTTTTAGAATGTTCCTTAATTGCTCTGTTTAAGGTGTTTCTGGTGAGCCAGGCCCTATTACTCTCCTAAACACTCGTGGCTGCAGTAACATAACACTCTGATTCAGTTAAAAAAAAATCAATTAAAAAACCAGGCAACTTTTATTAAGTGTACTGAATGCTGCTTTCTTTTTCTCTCTTTGCTAGTAACAAGGGGTTTGTTGTGATATTAATGCTGTCACAAATTGGTGACCTATGATTGTCGTTATCTTGCAATTCTCTGTGACCATTTGGATTCCACTGCACCCACATGGATCAAACACCTGCAAGAAGAGAAGACACAGTCTCAGGGACTCTAATCAAAAAGTTCTGATTTCCTCTGCTCTAGAAGATGGTGGTATAGTTATGTTCTTACTGATACATTGTAATAGTTCCCCAGAGGAAGACAATTTTCCTGATCTTTGATTGGATTTGGTTATTGAACATTGAGGCTTTAAGTGTTATAAGATGTGATCTTGCAATGAGATTTGAATGATTTAAAGAGCTACCAGCCCTCAACAGAGACAAGGTAAATGATTTTTGCTGGAGCAACCTTACCTTAACTCAGTGTGAAGTCAAACAGGTTCTTGTATTAGCTAATTAATATTGGTGTAATGTTTAGCCAACTTTCCTTTGTGTTTTCCAAACTGATCTTCCAAACAATGGTGGTCTCCAAGGTACAGCAACTGCTCATGGAACGTTACTGATCAGCAAAATGAGTTTGTCAGTTTGTTGTGGCTGCTTCATGGTAACTGAAGGTGACAGAGTTGAGAATGCTCCTTTGACTCCAAGTTTGGAAACTGGTTTATTAACTGGCCACATAGGTGTGGGGGAAAAGTTGTCCTTAGCAAAATGTGAGACTACTTTCCGCTCTGGAGTGTGACAGCTAGTGCAGTAGCGTGCTGTACCTTCTCTTCCTAGGGGCTACCAACCGAAAACGCGTTTGCAGTTAAAATAAGTAAAGAAGGAATTTGTTTTGTTTGGGGAGCTTGGTGACTGGGAATCCTAAAAGCTGGATTTTTTTTGTCTACTTGTATTGCTGTTACACTGATGCTTCAAGGGAAGTTAGAAAAACTTGCAATTATAGGAACCATTCTGTTGCCATCTTGGGAGTGTTCTGTATTTCATCTTCTCTTTTTTTCTGTTTGTGAATATGTCTGCCTAAGAATGGGATATCTTGCTTACAAGTCTTACCTACTTGCTCCACCTATGGCCAGCATAATCTCTGATGTAACGATTCTTTAGGCTTTGGGAGAATAAAGATGATTAATAAAGAGGGCATAAACATGAGATTAAAACAAGCTTTTCGGGGACTGCTCTGAAATCCTTTATGGTGCTGTTGATGCTAATTTTGCAGAAGGAATATCTCTGCATTACTGTGTGAAAGTCTGAGCTCTGGGGAAGCCCTGCCATGCAGTTGCGGAAGGAGTTGCAATATCTTCCTTCCCCAGGTTGCACAGGGTTAAGAGGCCAGCTGACGTGACTCTCTCAAGGCTTTAACATGCTTGGGTTTTGCAAAGTGCATGATGGAGAGAGCTGCCTGGGAGCTGTGCAATAGTTCAAGCTCTGAAGACTTAGCTACATCATGCACTTTGCATTGTGCCATATGACAGTTGATTTCTCCTGGCAGCTGGCTGAGGACTGGGAGGATGGCTTATATTTCAGCAGAAGGCTCACTGAAATGAATGTGCTCTGCAAAACATGTTCAGTTGGTGTTTTTTTCTGGGGGGAAGCCGTCAGAAACTTCTGAGCAGCTGTAGTTGCAGCATGCGTATAGGGTAGGGATCACCTGGTGGTAGGAGTGGGGGAATAGGAGGCATTCACATCTTATTCTTGTGTGTTTCAATAATACTGATGGAGGTTGATTCTCTGAGTATTGAATTCCTTTGTGCCACACTGCTGATATCGACAGGAGCCTTGTTAACCTCGACACTTGGTGGGATTAGTGATTTGTAGAAATATAATGAGATGATTATTCTGTGTGACCCATATAGATTCCTTGAGATTGCAGTGATTCTACTGACTGGCTTCTGCTACAGCTAGCAGATTTCCACTTGGCTGTTGTGCCCAAGCATGTCTGATTCCCCTTTGCTTGCACCAATGCTCTTAAGAGTAAATGATATTTTTCCAATACAGTTACACATCGAATTTTACATGTGCTTTGCTCAGCATTACAAGTGAAGGTTGTCACCCTATGGCCTTTTTGTTTCCTTAAGGTTACCCATCTTGTCCTTATTCCCTGAAGTTCACAGTCATCCCAGCTGTAATAAGCTACAGACATTTGATTCTGATGAGCTGTCACAAGAGATATCACTGATATAAAGATGGTTAACAGCAGCAAGAGTTGGAAAATGGAGATGAAAATAAAATGTTTTCAGGGAGCTCTTAGCAATTCCCTTGTGATCTTGCTGTTGATCTTGACTGCACAGAAATGACAGCATGTACTGAGACTCCTTTTGCTATGTGGAGAAAAGTAGAAATGACCTGTCTTCACGGTGAACCGTGGAGGAAGGCTTGACTCCTGCAGGCTAGCATGAGATTTTTGTCTCCAGAGATGGAAGGTGTTGGGTCAATTAGCTGTTGAAAGCTAGGCTTCTGTATCCATATTTAAGCAAACAGATTTGCAAAGAGTCCTTTAGAGACATACCAAAATCCTTCCTAAAGAGAGATGGACAAATTCAGAGTGACTGAAACTGGTTTTTATATTGCTTTCAGAGGGGTTTTGTTTGTTTGCTTGTTTTGTTTTGTTTTAAACCAGGTACAAGACACACGTGTGCACACACGTGTATGCAGTCTTTGGAACACAGAGCTCTCTGCTTGGAGTGATGGATTCAGATGCCAAAGCCCAAGTGAAAAGGTAGATAAGAGAACCCATTGACTGGCACCTAATCCTGTACCCTGTGCTTTATTGATACTCCCCTTTGGTGGTGGTTGAGGGAGGGGGATTAAAAGGAACAGCTGGATTCCTACTCTGGGTCCCTGAAGCAGCTGGTGCTTGGGAACATGTTCCTGGGCATGTGCTGGCTGGAGGCTAGACCTGATGCTCCTTCACTACCTGTCTCTTCACTTACCCAGTTGAGATATACTCTTCAGAGTGGAGATAGGGCTGTGGGGCTAAATCATTCTTGTCTGGTGGAGTGATGGCAGAAAATGAGATCACTGCAAGCACAGTTTACTTGGCATTCTTGATGACTGCCTGTTAAAGAAGATGATGATTCCCTGCCCTGTCCCATTCTTCCACAGCCCTTCATGCACACTCCCCGTTGTACACCACAAGCCTTAGGAAGATGGTAAGGCATGAAGGAAAGTGATTCGCTTCCTGCCAGATGAGGAGGAGGTTTCTCCCAGAAAATTTTGTAAGGTCTTGCAGGCTCTGACTGTCTACCTGGTATCCAAAGCTTTTAGGGTATGGATGCTCCTATCAGTGCAGGCAGCATTGTATGATGCCTTATGCACTGAAGCTGGAATGGGAGCAGCCAGGGACCTGAACTAGTTTGTGAAGGTTTGCGTATTTGTTTCTCATGCATGTTGCTGTTGTCCTATCCCGCAGTCAGGAGCAGGTCTTGCCACCTCCTACTCAGCTTCTCCTTTTGGAAAGAAAAAGAAGAAACATAAATGGATTTTGTCACCTTGCTGCTCTGGGAAGCTGTATATTTTGGTGATCAGCCATGTATGATCTTGGGACTTCTGATTTTTAAGATGTATCATTCCAAGATGCACAAAGACCCCTGTGGGAAGCTTTATGGTTTGCAGTCCTCCTTACTCTTTGAGGTTATAGCTTTTTTACTGTTTGTGTCATCCTGCAGTTGATTTTTAAGCCAGGTAGGGGGGAATTCCTTTGAGTTCTTTGCTCTTTTGTTAAAAAGAAGCTATTCTTCTGCAGGGTAGGAGGAACTTTAAAAGGCCGAATTGGTAAATATACACTCATTTCGCCAACCATTCATTATTCTCATGGGTTTGAGTTATTTGCTGCTTCTTCCTTCTTTTTCTTGACCTCTTTGACCAGTTCTACCTAAGTTATTTTGGGGAAGAAAGTGTGAGGAAGTCAAAGCTTGTTTGAAATACTTTGGGTTTTTTAGTGTGGGTTGCTTGGTTTTTTTTTTTTTTTCTGTGTGTTTTTTGAGTTTTTTTTGTTTTTTTTTTTAATATTTAACAAAAGTGTTCTTTTGTGTTCAGTTGAGGGGCATGACTTCAGTTTTTCATGGCTGGAAAAAGGACAAAATGTTTAGATCAAAAGGGCAGAGAAATGTTTGCTTTTGGTCAAAGGGATATGCTATTAGAAAGATGTTTGGAAGGAAAATTATTGACAAGCTCTAATATTTAGGTACTGAAGTGTTTCTAAGTGCTTTCTGTGCTTTATAACTCCTCACGTTTATTGATCGCTTGAGCTTTCTCTAACCTTAGTCCTTCCAGCAGCTTGTCCAGCAGTACATTACATGTTGTATCCCTTTTAGAAATCCCTCACATAAAACATCTCAGGTTTGGGCCAATATATTCATAAAGCATTACAGCAAAGGACCTGAAAGCAGAATGAGTAGTGCTGTTCCATTGTCAGTCCATTATATTTGGCAGTGACTCCAAGCCATGTATTTACTAAGCTTCAGCAAAACACAGGTTATTTGGATCTAGTGTTTATCTGGGAGTTTTTTAGCATGGACTTGATTTTAGTCCTGTTGGTTACATGGTGGTAATGTGACAGTAATAGCATTTTCCATCTTGCAGAATAATGTATTCAGGAATGTTATGAATAATTTAGTAGAAGGCTCCATGACTGCAACATTTCTTAAATGGAAAAGTTAAAGATTGTGGTTACACTTTGTTTCCATCTGACACTATCGATCTGCTGCCAGCAGAGACTCTTGTGTTTGGCTCTGCTGCAGCCTGTTCCCATGGCCTCCCTTGGGCTAGCACCATAGTTGGTGCAGTGTCAGCCAGCCCAGGGAACTGATCCATCAGGTGGAGGACCCCAAACATGTCCATGTAGTTTTCATCTGTCTTTCCTCCCCCCAGATTTATCACCCATCTTATCAGAACTGGCACAAGGTTTGCAGTGGGAATGAATAGCTGGGGGTAGTCAAGGGGCACATGACTACTGTTTCTGGTGGCAACTGGGATTTGTGCTGCATCAAAGTCGCTGCATAACCAAGCTCTTGGTTTATTTCTGCACTGACCAGCTATTTGTGCTCTTTAGTTAAGTTATACTTACATTTCAAAGCTTATTCTCCCTGTCTGCCTTTATAGATCTTCCACTAATGCTGTTTCAACTGAAACATCTCTGGATGGGGTTGCCTTGGTATTGCCCACTGATTGGGGGTATGCTATGTCTCAAAAGGTAGCACTTTCTTAGTGGTAGGTAGCCAAGAGCTGATGGGAATGGAGGAAAAAAAAATAAAAAGAGATAAGGAAACATTTCCTGCCACTTCCATTCATCTAGGTCTCATCTAGTGGCTGGAAGGATTGCGGTCTTTCAATCCAAAATGGTGCTGCTGCATTTTGATACATGCTTATTTGAAGCTTTGGCACTCCTGGCCACCACGGGTAGTTTTTGTGTTACCCAGCCTGCCTGTCAGGACACAGCACAGACTATAAGGAAAACTAGTAGAGAGCTTGGGAGTTCAAGGGTAACAAGTTAGCAGCTATGCTTCACTTGCAGCCTGGCTCAGAGCTGATTAAGTGCAGATCAGCTCTTTTGATTGCTCTCTGCTTGTATGAGTGCTTGGTGGTTGTGGATCTGCTGCTACTTTTTTAGCAAGTGTGATGAGGATGGTGAGTTTTCTTTGGTATTCTGTGGCTTTTCAGGTATTTTTCAGCTTTCCCAACCTCATCAGGATCTACTTCCAGACCTTGCTTGGGCAGGAGGGGTATAGGACTACTATTATTTTAGCTGGACTCAGAACTGAGTCCTAGTCCTACCAGAGCTGTATGGCTATCAGGTGGGAGAGTTCGAGCATCTGGTCCAAAAAGGTATAAATACCCTTCCCTCCTGTATGTTGATAACTATAAAGTCCTTTCCAGACTGACTAAATGTTTTGCATTTCAAGCAGTGCTGTGAAAGCTGATCCATTTGGCATTATGCATTAGTTGGTCTGTTAGGTGCAGGATACCGAATGCTGACTACGTTTCCTACTAGTGAATCATGGGTGCCTTTAGCTAGCTGCTTTGTTACTCATTTGGGATTTAAGGGCTGGTTATAAATGTGGGGTCCAATACTAGATGGATGGGTCAGTCTCATGGGAGATGGGTTTCAGTGCCGGCATGCAGAGAGGGATTACTTGGGAGGCTTTATTTTACTTTTATCCTGCAGGGAGTTGTTGCCCTTGCTCTGATGTGACTGCAGGTAGTCATAAAACCTATGTGCTTTATCCTGAGACAGGTAACGTGGTTGACAGAACTGGGGTTGGTGACTGGTGGGTTTAGGAAGTTAATTAATTAGAAAAATGTTCTTTGGCTGGTGGGCAGTCTGCTGTCAGTGAGCTGTGTAGCACTAAACGTGACTACAAATTAAAGAAAAAAGCTGTACAGTCCTACACACACATCCATCCCCATACCCACAGGTTGGGAAAAACATTGCAGGAAAATAAAGGTAGTAAAGGCACAGTTAGAAGTCTGGCTAAATTTTATTCAGCTGTGTAAACAAAACTCATTGTAATAATCTGTTGCATGATTTGGGCTTCGGTTTCTTCTAAGAAGACTTGGGTTGGGAAGGTTAGATATAAAAGGGCTCAGAAACATGGAATTGGGGGTATAATGTTATAATGCTTTGAGTGGCAAAGCTGGCTTAGGAGATTCCTGCCCTTTCTGAAATCCCCATCTCTGGGTGTTGTTTCTCTCAGTTGTGTTGATGCCACTGTTTGTGGGACTGTACTTGTCATGAATTGCTGACAATCAGAGCAAAAGCAAAACTTAAAAGGAGGGGAGGGTGAGTGGAACCTAAATCTAAAGTTAGTCTCAGGAATGCCTGTGGGGATGGTAAGTCAATGTAGAGAGGGTGGAAGTGAACACAGTTGGAAACTCTTAAGTGGGATTTGCAGCCAGAGAGATTGTAAGGTGGAACTGTGCCCTTATGCATTCCCCAAAAGTTAGTGCTGCAGAGAGGTTGTGCATCTGTCAGTGCTAGGTTTTACTGTGTGGCCTAGAAGCGGGAAAAGAGAAGTAGCAAATGTATACTAAATGTTAGAAGATGCTTCTCATTGTTGAACCATTATATTGTGTTTGAACCTTCAGAAATACTGCTCCTTGCTCTGAGGCACTTTAGTGCTTAGAGAAGTTTTGGTTTCAGGTAGGAAGGAAGTTACAAGTTTTGATACAAGAGGGCTGCAGGAACCCTGCCTTTGCTTATGCTGCTGGGACTGTCTGGGTACTCGCCTGTGGTGGGGTAAATGGAGGGATGTGGGCTTAAGAAACAGAGCTGGTGGTGTGGCTTGGTGGCTGAGCAATGCATATGAACAAAAGATTTTCTTAAATAGGCAGGAGAAGAACTGTTGTGTTGTTTTGTTTTGTTTTTCCAGCAGAAAGGAGTTGTGGGTGATCTCTCCTGATTATTAGGAAGGGACTGGGGGTATGGGGTATTTCAGCAGCTGCAAGGGCAAAGGAAGGAGTGGCTGGGTTCTCTGAGCTGGCCAAGGCCTTGGTCTTTCCCATCTCCTTTCTTTAATTAACAGTGGGTTTGTGGACAGTGGCTGATAGGAATCAGCAGTTCTGTTTTTCTGCTGGTGCGGAGCCCTGGGAGGGGTGTGGATCAGTGTGCGGTCTCCCCAGTAGGCCTGCAGTGGGTCTGTGAGCTAGGGGTGTTCAGGGAAGCGTCCTCCACTGGAGAAGCTAAGGCAGCTTTATTTCTGTGGCGCTAGATTTTCTTCTGGGCTGTATCTCCAGAGTGTGTTGTTGATACACATTGCAGTAACTCTTGTTAAAGTCAGAGACACCTTTAACAGAGATTCAAATTGCTCAGCTGTGACATATAGACTGCAACAGCAGCCCACAATAGATATGTTGATGTGGCTAGAGCCATCTGACTAATTCACAGCAATTAACTTATTTTGTAAATTGAACATATTTTTCTACTTGCATATTGTTCATTGGCAATTTGGGATTTTTCTCAGGTTTACTCATTCTTCAAAATTATCTCCTATGTATCTCCTATGACTCATTCTTTGTCCATGGCTGACTCATGAACTCCTTCATACAAGAATTTGATGTGCCGGTTGATTTGAATTAGCTTCATAGGTCATTTGGCATTGGTTTGGTGTCTGATTGGACAAGTCCAAATGTTAGGTTGAGGTCCTTGAGAAGAGTTCAGATCAATCTGTACATAACTGTGCTCTAATACTCATATAAATTTGCTCTTTCTGTGAACATTAGAGAGAAATGTGCTCATTGAAAGTATTTTGAGAAAGATTACATCAAAAGATGCTGGAGCAAGATCAGAGCCAGGTCTGTAGATTGTCTAAGGAGATAGGATAATACTACTGGACTGAATTTTTAGTAGTCTGTTGTGGTAAGTTTTCTGATGGCTACATCAAGATCGGTAAAAACTGTTCTTCAGCAATAGCTTATTCAACCTTCCCCTTTCACTGCCTGAGCAAATCTGACTTGTAGGCACATGCATGAGATGGGATGCCGTCAAGTTACGCTGCTGTAATCGCTTGCTACCTCTCATCTGAGTCTTCAGCGCTGAATGATGTGCATCCTTTTTGTGTGCTACTGCTGAATTCAGGAGAGACAAGCACCATTGTTAGCTGAAGCCGGTCACTTATGTCTCATCCTTCAGTGTGGGGTTGTGCCTGTAGCAGAGAGGGCAGAAGTGAAAGTGTCTCGTCTTCTCAGCTGCTCCTTTCTCACGTTAGGCTGATAATGTGCTCTGAAAGAGATGTGGCATGTATGCTATCATCTGTAAATCCAGCATTGGTTGTGTTTCACATCTTGGAATATTAGCTTAAAAATTATTTCAATCTGTAGGTAGGTCTGTGTGGCTCAGGAGCACTCTTTATTTTTGCTGTCCTGAGTGTGTCCTCTGGCAGAGGGGCAGAACAAGCAGCTCAGGGAAGGGAACATGTTAGACCTGCAGTAATTGTTCAAGCTCTTCTCTCACTACACCTTTACTCATTTGTGATCTGTTTAACTGATGCATAAACTGACTGTGGGACAGGTCACCCGTACCTTAGCAATCATAGAAGCCCAGTTTAAACAGTCTTTAGTCAATGTGCTTGATTCTGTTTGCGTCTGGTATTGGCAAAAATTTGTCTTGGTCTCTGACCCTGCTGAATGTTCCTGCCAGTCTTGCTGGGGTTGTGCCTCATCATGGCCCTGTCTGGCAGAGCCGTGCTGATAGATGCTTGGAGGGAATTGTGTCTTGTGAAGAGGGAGGTGGGTAATAATGGCTATTAGCAAAACCAGACCGTGTTAGTGAAAATGAAATCCTGCCTGCTTGCAAGCAAATCTAAAGTACTGTAGCAGTGCAACGCTCTGGAATTGTGAGAGTGAGCCCATTTCCAAAGTGACAGGCACTGGAGATGGCTTAGCATAGACAGAAGGCTCATCCTTACCATGTGTCATAGGCTCAGAGCTTGCCTGGATCTGTAACTCACTGCTGGTGGCTTGCATCTTTTCCCCTCCATCGGTCTCATCGTTCATGGCCTCCCACCTGACTGTGGGAGCAGTCTGGCAGGCAGAGGTGGGTTAAGCTATGTCAGAACTTTTTATTATTGAAAGCACATTCAGCCTGTGGATGTTAATCAATGGTAAATTAGAATGCAATTGATATATGCATATGACATGCACATTAATTTTAAATGTGTTTATTGTAATTAGTGCTATTACAATGAATGTCAGAGGAAACAGGGAGTGATTAACCTCACGTAAGCTTTGTTATAATTTGTTTTAAAAGTTCAACTTTAAAACGAGACAATCAAAATGTTGCTTGTTGATAAGGGAGGGAAGACACAGGGGGATGTGTTTGAGTGTTGTTTCCTGATGAGGGTTCATATAGAGCCTTTGCTACTCTCCTCTGACTTGCCTGGGTGACTCCCTCTGTACTACTTCTCTTCTTCCTGATTAATGCTTTAGGTTTGGATCTGAAAAGTTTGCAGTGCAGAAGCTTCTCTACTCCTCTGCAATACACTCTGCCTCTGTCATCTGCTCAGTCTGTTGTCTCTGATTTATAGGGTCTGTGTGGGTCCGGAGTGAGAAGCTATTGGGAGTGTCCCACTTAGCAGGGCCTTGTGTTCAAAAGAGCCCTAGAGCATGATGTCCTCCCCTGGTAATATATAGAATTAGGGTCTGCCCTGGCAATACATAGCCACAGTGGTGTGATCTCATGTAGCAGGGCAAGAGGAGGCTGAAAAGTCTGTTTGAAACTTAGGCTGTGTCTAGCAGAGGTGTCAGCTGGAGTATCCTACTAGAAGTGACAGTGTCCCTCTCTGGTATCCCAGTAATTCCTTACCCAGACTTTGCGTTGCTTGTGTTAGAAACCTTGTTTGCTCTCATCCAACTGGTGTTCCCCAGTGGGTGCTGGTCCAAGAAAAGAGATATGTGAGCCTGCCACTGAAGTGAACAGAGCTAGGGCTTAGCCAGCAGGCGGGGGGAGGACCAGGACTCCCTGGCTTGTTTTCTGTTCCTGGCAATCTGTTTGGGGTGTGATGTTAACTATGTCTTCTGCAAATGCCAGAAGGGGTTGTTTCATCCCCTCTGTAGCCTGTCTAGTCTTGGTTAACCCTAGGTATTGGGCAAAAGAAAAACAAAAAGCTGATGTAGGTCCTGCAGAAACTTGCCTCAGACAAGTGCTGTGCATGACTCACTACATCCCTCTTCCTCTCTGCCAGCCTCTACTGCCTACATAGATTCAGTTCTACTGATGCATCTTCATCCTGATAAACTGCATTCATGGTGGAGGTTGTTCTAGTCCACCTGCTTAATAAAAAATACACCAGTAAAACTCATCACCACTTCAGCATTGTTATATAAGTATAAACCTATAAGTAGATCAGGTTTTGTTCCATGGACAAAGAACAACTATGAGAGCAGAAATTAAAGATATTAGAGAGACTGGATATTAGAGAGCCTTGTCTGCTATGCAAAAGTAGGATTGTAGTATAGCTGTGGGTCTCTGCTATTTATCTGATAGAGCTTTGATCTTTCCTCCTTTCTTCATGAAGTTCTCCTGGTTTCTCTGAAGTCTGATTCCTTATTTCTGGGTGTGGATGTCCTGTGCAGAGACCTAGCTCTGGAAGGAGCTGGTAGCTGCCCAGCTATGTTGATGCTGTTGTAGAGAGGTCATGGTGGAGTGGTACAGAAAAGATTCTTTTTTTTTTTTTTTTTTTGGCACAAATACACCCCCGACCCACTCTAGACAGAGTGCTTTTGGTACATAAGCTTGTGTCTCTGCCAAGTGCTGTGCCATGTGTGTGGGCTTGCCAGTTGGGGGCCAGCTGTGGGGTTTCTCTGCTGTATCCCCTCAGATGGTGCTGCCATGTCCCAAATGTAATGACCTGGCCTGTCCTCTTTCTATTCCCTCTCCCCATAAAAGCTGTGCTAATCTCTGTGCAACTCTAAAGAAAATATGGGTAAGCATGTGCGTGCTTTTTTTTCTGCCTAGTCCTTCTGTCTCCAGGATCATTGAAAGACTGGATCATCTGAAAAAGGGTGCATTTTCTCTCGCATGCCTGTTTGTTTTCATCAATAGAATATAACCCTTAAAGAATGATGGCAAAGTAAATGAGGAAGTTGAGAGAAGCCCTATGAAACCTCCAGTGGCTGTATCTTGGGTAAAGGGCCTTAGAATCCCACCCTACAGTTTAATTAGCCCAAGATCCCAGTGTCTGGTATTAGTTGGGGTTCTCAAAATGCTCTTCATCTTTTCTGCAGCCTGTTGAGAGGAAAAGGAAGATGTGTTTGGAGAAGAAATGTTTCAATTAGACTGTCTCTCCAGATTTCAAAGGTAGAGACGTTCTTCAGGGTTGTCTAACCTGATATCTCCTGTGATGGAGGCCAGAGGTTTACACCAATTTCTGCCTCTACTGCAGCATGGTTAGGTTTTATTTGTAGTCTAAAAGCAGCGACAGCATGTGGCTTCATCAGAGGCTGCTGTTCTTGCTTATGTGACACAATGTCCCTGTCTCTGTTTTGGTCACATACTGTGAGATCTTTGGTTTTGCTGGCGGACAGCTTATTGGGAATACATTTTGCTTCTGGGACAGTGTAAATAGTTTGTTGGCCAGCACTGTGGCTTTCTGAACTTAATGGGTGTCCTAGTTTTGGAAGGTATTTGTGTATAATAGCAAGCCTTCCAGACATCAGCTACTAATAGCTCATGTAGGAAAAGCTACTGTGTAGGAAATCCATTTGATAATGACTGCATGATGCTGTTGCAAAACAGCACTTTCCCAAATAACTTTTGTCTGCTTGTTATCAATCATTTAATTCCAGCATCCCAGGAGAGCTGCTTTCTTCATACTAGGGCTTGCTTGGCCTATTCATTTTCCACAGGAAAACAGATGTCACTCAATCCAGGACCCTTGAACCAATTTCTCCCAACCTACTGGGGACACTGCCTATCAGTCATGGTTAAGCAGTGGTAAATCTGCTGCCTTTTGGGGATTTTTGGGTATAGGCCTTTAATATATTGTCCCTGCCTATGACATGCTGGGAGGGAAGAGGCAGTTACTGGTATGCGCTGCTCCCTTCCTGCATTAAGCTGCCTCAACAACTGTGGTTGCTGCTGTGGCAGTTAGACATGTGTAAATGGATGCATTTGTCCATTTTTGAGACCTGTATTCTGGTGCCTGAGGTTTTGACTCTGATAGAGGCTCAACTGATTTAGCCGGCAAGGTAATCCTCTGTATTTGTCCTTCAAAATGGTAAATGGCTGGGTCAGGGCATGAACTTCTCAGGCTTCTCTGTTGTCCTCAGTGTGACCATAGACTCGTTTTGTCCACAGCCTCTGAGTGCTATACAGAAGCCAGGGAAGGATCTGCTGTTGTTTGAGCATTAGCCCGTGTTTGGCAGTTTCCCAGGGAGATGACTAGTATGTTTATGCTTATAAAGTATACCAATTCCCTTTGCTTTAAAAAAAAAATTAAAATTCTATTTTATTCTAAATTTATTTTAATTTTTTAATTTAATTTTATTTTTAAACACATTAGTGGATTTCAGCCAAATTTTGCAAAAAGGCAGAGGCATTGATGCTAGAAAGCCTTCATAAGTTTCAGGATAGAAGATGGTCAGAGAGGGGAGAGAGACCTTTAGACTGGGATGGTGGCTACTGTTACCCTGTATCAGACATGAGGGAATCCATATGGGGACCTCAGTGACTAAGGAGACACTCTGTGCTGAGCAGCTGGGAAACACTGGACAGTATGGACCAGATGTTTGCCCTGTCCTTGTCTCCTTTCTTAACACCTTAGTGTCAGGTCTCCACCCTTACCTCCTTGGATGGTGGGAGCTGGTTATGCTGGGAGTCTGGATCTTGCAGATCTTGAGGATTTACTGCCTCATCTATAGGGACTATTTCACAAGTCTGAATAGAAAAGGACCCAAGGTTGTGGGTGGAAAGCAGGCAAAACACAAGTTTGCACTCAGGGAGTGCCTGACGCAGGGCAGAAGGTGGGTGGTGAGCATCCCAAAGAAGGGGTCTTCCAAGGAGTGGGGAGTGATGGCCCTGAACACACTTGTTTCGTATCATGCAATAAGCCTGTGATGGAAGAGGTAAAACTGGGGTGTCTGCAGTGAAAGAAGTCCTGCTGTTTAGGAGGGAGGGTTACACAGCAGAGGGTGGAAATGCTGGCTGCAACCCCAGAAGTATCCATAGCTTGGTTGCATACAGTTTGAAATACAGGACACAATGGTTAAGTAGGAGCACTGTGCTTTGAAGAACAGCACGGACCAACTTACAGCCAGCTGTGTGCTTTATCTAACAGAAGACTTGCTGTCCTGCTAAAGAGTAGCTTTTGGCTTTTAGTTTTAATCTTGGAAATAATAACAGCATGGTGCACGATTCGTAATTGACCAGTAGGGAACCTGAAAGTGTGATCCTGTGATTTGCTTTAGCCAGATTCTTCTACTGCCATGGTGGGTAACTAGTTCACAAACTGACTTGCAGGTGGGGAAGGTGGGCAGGAAGCGGGGAAGGCTAATGATGCAAGACCTAGATTCACAAAGGCTGGCTGTTTTTATAGCCATCCAGACAACACAGCAGTAGTTAATGTTCATGTTGAACATACGAACCCTGTTTTTTTGTGGTTTAAAATGGACATTGTCAACTATCTATTTATTGCTTTTAATTTCTTTTTTGCTCTTTCCAATATACCCCATAGGTTCTTGAATTACATTTCTCTCCCCACCAATTTTTTGTCCTAGTCTATTTCACAAAAGACAGTGGGGACTTCCCCCCCCCAGCCTTTTATCAGGTCTCATATATAGTTTCTGAGGGCAATTTAACCACTTCATTGTTCTACCCCTGAGGTAGCTGCATGGGAAATAAATTGTGACCGACTGTTGGAAAATTGTGATGGAACCATAAGAGAATATAATATTTTCTTTTCAAAAGAAAAATGTACCAGAAGCTCCTGGATCCTTGAAAACTTTAGTCCCTCAAGTCCTGTATATCTTTAATAAGCTGGACTATAGGTAAAAGAAAAGTACCCTGCAATGTGATCTGAAATTGTGTATTTAGCAAACAATGCCTTATATGATCTAAATAAGCAAGTGCTATGCAGCGAAGAGAACTTAAAAATGCAGACTCTCCCTTGCTTTGTGATTTTCATCAGTTATCAAAAGCATCAGTCCACATTGTGAGCTAGCTACTGGGTTCTTTCTTGTAATGAGAGCTAAGTATGAGTTATAGAAATGTAAATGGAGCGATCAGAACCTGCATCTTTGCTTTTCCTACTTCTGCAACTTCTGTAATGGGACTGAAGGGAAATAAATCAGCTTAACACCCCCCCCCCACCAACAACCCATTTCATTACTTTTCTGAAAGCTTGCATGCTGGGTTTTGGCAAAAGCTAATTTTTTTCACCAAATTGTAAACCTTTGGCAGGGGTGAGGGTGGGGATTTGCAGTGGGAACAGCAGGAAAGGATCCTTATCTGTGACAGTGCTAATGGGTGCTGTTATCATTCTAGATGCTGGGAATTGCCAGGGTGAGCAAATGATGCATTGATTTGAATACTTTATCCCAATAGTCCAATGAAAGAGAAAAGACTTCAAGAGGGAAAGGAGAAAAAGAGACCCAGAATCAACTGCAGATGTGTTCAATGAGGGAAAGAAAAAATTACGTTCAGCACCAAACAGCTCTCTAACCTTTATGGATTGCTTCTGTAGGCCTGGCGTTGGACATGCAGACAGGACATGACTGGAGAAGCTGAGTCTGTTAGGATGGAGCTACTCGGTGGCTGCTGGTCTCCTTTAGCACTGGCTTGACTTAAGTTTTGTTAGTCATTGGGTTTCTTTGGAAGAGGGGGAAAGAAATCCACGCGTAACACTAAGACCTCTTGTTGCAAACAGACCACATTGTGGAGGGCAGAGCAGATGTGTGGTCATGGTGACAGTATTGCCTTTCTCTTTAACAGGGGCAAAGATGCAGGTTGATACACTGTTCTTTAGCATGCAAAGGTGAGACTGAAGCCAGCCTTGTGAGCACATCTCCTAATTGAATAATGGTGGCATGTAACAAACCTAGTTCCTTATTGATAGGAAGAAAGGTTTAGGTCTTTTGAAACTTCATTAAACTCTCTGTAGTAATTAAACACTGCAAAGGTAGCTCTCTGCAGTGCTGTCAGCTGGGCTAGTTCCAATTAGATGCACTGCCTGGATATACCTTATTGACTAATCTAGCCTGGACATCAGGCTGCTTGAGAGAAATGACTTGGAGAGAGCGTGCTTCTCTTTTTCTCTCTTGTTGGGAGGGGACCAGGTAGTTTGTTTTTAAGGGAGCGGTGAATCTGGTTATAAGAGTTTCTTCCATGTTTTCTTCTTGTCATGCCAGGAGACTGAAGCCAAGGAGTTTTTCACAATGCCATGAGTGACGAGAGCTGAATGTGACAATGGCTGTTTGGGACCAACCTAAAGTCTATCTAACCTGGCTCCGGGGGTGATGGATAAGTAGGAGAGAAGTGAAAGGAGTGGGGCAAATTGGATTCTTTAGCTGGCTTTTGGCCATCCTGGTATTGAATTTTTTGTTGGAGTCTATCCCTATTCAAGAGACCTGTGACCTGTAGAGTAAAAACAAGCACAGTCTAGGGAAGGAAAGAGTAATAGATATACAGAAAGGACAGTGATGGGACCAGAGAGTATTAAATCCAAGTATCCTGGTTCCCAGATGCCTTTTCCATTGGTATATATTAAATTTTTCTTTAGATCTACCTTTAGTATAGCTTTCTATAGTAGAATGCTTAAGTGCATGTAGCACCCTCATATTCAATAGACACACTTTTCCAGTTGTGTCCTTGAGTCTCTTTCCTTTGTTGTGAAAATGTGCTGTTTGCTCCTGTGAGCTCTGCAGAGGTAATATAGCTGTAGGAAGAAGATGGATTCTGCTCACCTCATCCATCATCAACAGCGTTGTCACCCGAGCACATTTCTGTTGCTGAGCCCTTTATTGCAGGTGGGGATGGGAGAATGCAGTTTCCTGGCTGGTGAGGATATACCGCTGGTGCCCTCTCCTGGAGGCGAAGCCATGCTCTGCTAATGTTTGTAATAGCATACCTTGTCACCTTCTAGTGATTCATGGCTTGGAGAATAGAAGGCATCAAGATGGGGACTGTGGTGGGGGATCAGAAGAATGAAGTGTGCAGTCCCATACCTTGTGACAAATACCAGATGCTTCAGAATAATGCTTGGCATCCCTGTGATAATACACGCTGCAGGGAAGTTTCTTCTTTATCCTAGCTTGGTACAGGCCCAGCAGTATGATGCTTTAGATCTGTATGTAATGCTGTAAGATGGCAGTGGCATTTTAATGCGATGAGGAAAGTTTGTGTGGCTTTCTGGGGCTGTGCTGTGCCAGTAGATAGCCCAAGTAGGACGTGAGCTATACTGTCTGCTCTGCTCTGGGCGTCAGGATCTTGGAGCCTGTAGGGCTGAGGCGTTGTTTGCTTTGTTGTTCTCAGCAGTCAGAAAGACAGTGGGAATTTGGCCACCAAAAATCTGCAAAATCAAATTACACCAATGAAGGGCAAAACTGAGGGACAGTCGTCGTTCGTGTCCATCTGTCCGTCCCGTCCCCCCCCGCAGTTAAAAGCTGTTGAGGTGATGAGGCTAGGTGCTCAGTCTTGGCCTGTTTTTACATGGAGACTGGTCCAAGTGAGGCCCTGCTCTATGACTGGGCACTATCTCAGTGTGTGCCCATAAAGCCCATCTTGCTCACTGGGTAGCCACAACCTTTCTTTCAGAGCCTTCGTTCAAAATGCAACCTCTAGCCATTAGGCTGGCCTGTCCCTAAAACTACCAGTAATACAGGTTATTTTATACATGTGGTCATTTTTCACAAACATCATACTTACACCTTTTTCTGTCCTGCAACTCTTTTAGCTATTACAAGGATGAACAGTGTCTTGATTTCCCCTGTAAGGCTAAGCTTGGGTGACCCACCGTTAAAGCATATGTGTTGGGTAAAGAGAGACTGGCTACCAGAGCCTAACCATGCCATGTAGCAGCCCTACTGATCTGGACCAAAGGCCTGTCTAACCCTGGATCACTGGTATTAGAGAGGATAGATACATGCAGTGAGACCAGGTTATAAACTGTATTGGATCAGGAGCTGTGAGTGCTACCAGATATGGAAGAGAGCTGGGATGAGGTGTGTTGGCAGCCTGGGTGAAAGGGGGTGAGGAGGCAACAGTGTGGGTGTGAACATTGTGTAAGGAGATGGATGCAAGGGTGTAGGAGCTGGTAGAGTGCAAGGAGACAGAAGGATAAGGTTGCTGGGGGTGCATTGGAGGAGACGGAGACCAAATGGCAGCAGTTGAGTTGGCAGGAGGGGAGGAACTGGTGACAGAAATTTGTGTAAGTGTCCAAAGCAGGTGGTCCTGTTCTTTCTCTCCTTGCAAGATTGCTTGCTTCCTTGCAATCCCCAACCCTTCCCCTGCCTTGCTCACACACAAGTCTGTGCAGTCCTGAGGTGAACAGGGCTGATGCCACTGAACAAAGCTTGTTATTCTTCTGGGGCAATTTCCCAGTCTATTTTTCTGTGTGGTTGCTCACATAGCAGCATTGGTAAAAGGCAAGTTGCAGCTCACAAAAAAAAAATGGCCCAAAGAGGGACGGGTTCCTTCAGTAGCAGTGTCAGCTCCTGCTGGCTTTGCTTGTGTCAAACGAAGCCCAGTGTGTGAATGTGAAGGTACACCAAGTCCAAGCCTTCCCCTTGCTTTGTCTTTTGTAGAGATGTGGAAATGCCTTTAGGAAGCTATGCAAAGGAAACACAACCTGAGTGCAGAGCTCACTACCATAGACCCCAAGTCTGTGGTCTGGTTTTTGTGGCTCACTTTGATAGCCCCTTTCTGCCTTATCTGTGAAGTATGTACAAACCCAAGGCTGTTTAGCTTAAGGCAATGTGTACTGCTGGATAGTGAGATGCCTTCTTGGCAGATACTTGCAGTGTTTATGTTTGTGAAGAGTGTATGGTGACATTTCCAAGTTTCTCCTAGTGCTACAGGAAAGGCTGTGTTAGAGGTGGGTAAGGTGGTCCCATTTCATGGTACTGAGGGCTAGGAAAGAACCTGTGATGCATTATGGAAAATACAGAAAATTGGCAAATCGGGTGAAGCCATCAGCCACCTGGCAAGGCCTATACTCATTTACTCTACTGGGATGCTGAATTTTTAAAACTTAAAAAACTCCAACAATACTGAGTTTCTGTATTCCTAGCCAGCTAGCTGCAGTTGCTGTGATAGTCACCTCATTTGCAAGAAAACTGTGAGTTGCCAGGATCTACTGAACTTTGAAACATCAGCAGAGACCAAAAAGTTTTGCTTTAGTGGGCTCTGTGATGGGCCTGGGGCAATTTGACTATTGCACCTCAAATTCTGGAAGTCCCTTGTCAAATACTCAGTTTTCTTTAGAAATAAGCTCCTTTCCCCCTTTTTATTTTAGGGTGATTTTTTTCTTTCTTTTCATCTTTTTTTTTTGAGACTTTTTTTCAGACCTGGAATTTGAGCCTTTATTTTTAGCCAAGTTTGTGTGTGTATGTATGTAAGGGTATATTTTACAAATGTTGGGTATTTTCTGTATCAGAATAAAATTTTCTTTTTATCCTTTTACTTTGGGGAGTGTCTGGAAAGGAAGAGTAAGTGGGAGGGACAGAGCTGCAAGGCGTATTTTGCTTTAAATCACTGATTTCTAAGGAGATTTCCTGTCTTAAACTATGTTGGTGGAAAGTCATTGCAATCATTTGCTCTCAGAGAAGTCTGACTCTTGGGACAAATCTCAGGAGCGCATCTGAGTTTTCCGTCTATTGAATTCTCCTTGCTGAATATTGATACTGTTGTCTGGGTTACAGAGAGAGATTTGAGCTTACAAGTTACATTAGTTCTTTATTACATCTTCTTAGTTGGGGCTGTATTTCATTTGCTCCTGAAGGAGCTGAAGAACCTGAGTTTGAGTTGTAAAGCCATGACAGCACTCAGAGAAACAGGTTTTTCTCTCATTAGTAACAGGTTGTTGGAACCAGATTGTACGAGATGGGAAGCCAACATGGTCTGTGCTGACACGGGCAAAGCAATGCCTGGAAAGGGCTACAGTTCTGCTGGAGCTCAGGGTGTTCAGCATCTCCCAGAGATCCCGAGTGACTCAGGGTGCAGATGTGGTTGAGCTACTGTAGCAAACTGTAGTAATCAATTTGGCAAGACTTGCTTCCAGGTGAAACCTAGGGATATAGACAGGTGACTTTGAGGTCTGGTCCAGTCCCTTCCTCTTGTCAGGTATTTTTGTATTTCAAAAATCCTGCCCGGGGACTGCAAGTGGTTTCTGATATTTAGCATATGTGTGTGTGCATGGGGAAGGAGATAACTTATCTTGCCATCACTGATTTTGATTATTTGTTTTCTATTTAGTGGTCTGTAGCCAGACTAATGTAAGCACTTTTATGCCTTGTCCAGTCCCGTGTTGCTGTCTGCTTACCAGCCTCATTCAAGCATCCTCATAGCTATATGTAATGCTCAGCACAGATAAGGGGGTATCCTCGCTGGTGTTGAATACTTGAGCAAGTCTGTTCCCATTTGTGCCTTTTGCAAAACTAACCCCTGTCAATAATTTATAAGTGCTAGGAAGATCTCATCTAGAAAATGATGTATAATTCTTGTCAGCCATGTTCAAGGAGGAAGAATTGAAAATGGGACAAGATGGGCAGAGATGGGCTACTAAGATGACTGGGGAAAAGAGATCTCCTCTCATGAGAGGAGACTAAAAGCTTGTAAAACTGGTGGAAAGGATGACAGAGATGGGAAGTGCTTGTTCTCTATAAATGCATTAAGGTCACAGATCCTAGGGAGGGAGAAGAGCTACTGAAAACAGAGGGCAGTGTTGGTTCAGGAACAATCAGGTGTTAACTGTTAGTGACTGAGCTGAAGGTAAAATGGCAAAAAAGCTTCTGTGCTGAGCAGTGAGGCTGTGTAATGGCCTTCTCAGAGGTACCATGAAGGAAATGGAGCATTTTATTAATGGGAGGTAGTTGCTGATGATACTTTTGGAAAACTTTGGCACACAGGAGGTCCCTGCCATTTATGTCTTCCTAGACAAAAATTGTGGGATGCTTTTTGTAGATTTTTGGGTACCAGATTTTTCTAGGATGAATTTAAATGGCAATGGTCCTCCAAGAGTTTTCACCTGATCATACTGTTACTGTGTGCATGTGTAACACCTGTGTGTAAACAGCTGCTGCATTTCAGTCCAGAACAGGTTGCATCTTAACCTGTGGAAGGTGTAAGTGGTGCTTTAGGATAATTCTGTATGTCAACCTTGACTAATTTTCAAGGTGTTTTGGGGTGAACAGTGTTCCTGGAAACATAGGGAACAGGTGCTTGCTTCAGGAGATGGTGATGAAGATTAGAATAGCTCTACTTGTTGATAGCATAAAACTATCTTCCCTTCAGAATAGAATGATAATTGGAAAAACTTTCTTGGACATCTAGAAGGTGATCTGGAGCATTTGCATTAGATTAGCCCACCTCTTTGCAGAAGAACCTTCAATTTGTCTTTTAAGGGATAGGGCACAGTGTTTGCACTGACTTTGGATGGGAGCCCAGGTATTCTTTTCTTCTTTTCTTTGCGAAGAGCAGGTGGAAGATGACAAGTAAATGATGACATTATTACGCTTGCACTTTAATAGTTTCCAAGCAACTTGCAAGTAAGCGAAGGCAACACATGAAATATTCATGGCTTGTCTTTGCTCTCATACAAAAGGTTGAAAGCTGCCAGAGCTGGAGTTCAGGGCACATGAGGCATATGGAAATAGCACCTGCAGCTTTGCCTGAAGGGCTAACACTGACCTTTTTGGGAATGATAAATAAGTTTTTTTTCTTTTATCTAAATTGAAAAAAGAGATCTGGTTTCCACACCCAGGATTCAGTCCCTTTGTCTGGAGCAGACTTCCCTATAGGTCTCTAACCTATTTCCTCTACAGCTACCCCCCTTGTTTGAAGGCAAAATAAGGTTTTGAAGGAAAATATATCCCTTGTGCCTCCTTTTCCCCCCAGTTTATAGAAGGACCACAACTAGAAGCGTTTCTCTGTAAATTAACAGAAGAAAATGGACATTATTGCAATAGCAGAACTTCTACAACTGGTTATACTCAAGAGGAAACTCTGCCTTTCAGTATAATGCCGTAGATCTGTAAGCAGGAGGAATGCCCAGCTTGCTCCACGGGTGTTATGCGCCCATTTCCTCTTAAGGGCTGTGCTTCTCTTTTACAGGGGTTTCTGGTAACTCGAAGGCAACAAAGGCGTCTATATACCTCCCTGCTGTTTTCCCTTCAGGCCTTTCTCTGTTTCAGCCCTTGATTGGCATTAATTCAAGATCCTACTGTTCCTAGTCAGCTGTAATTGGCTGGCTAAATGTGAAGAGCAGGCATGTGAGATCACGTGGCTCTGGTGGTGGGTGCTTGCCTCCCAAACCACCCTGTGTCCCGCTGCTCCTCAGGGCTGCCCTGCTGCCCCTGCCATGGATGGAGAGAGATTTGTGCCCCAGGTTGGAGCAGTAAATTCTTGCAGGTTTCCCCATGTGCAAGCCCCTGCAGGGAGTGGGCAGGATGTGGTGATTCAATACACAGCTGGGATCTTGGCACTGTGGCCAGAGCACTGTCAGTGGTGAGTTAAGCCAAGGAGCACTTTGTCCTGGCTTCTTGTCACTGCAGGTGACATCTGGAATGCAAGAAAGCCAGGGAGACTTGCAGGTCTGTGATGCTACTTTCTCTCCAGGTGACTAGAAAACTAGCCAGGACTTTACCTGGGAGCTGGAGACAGGTAACCTCTAGTAGCAGGGTTCAGTGCAGGGCTGTTCTTGAGCTGGTTAGAGGGCCTAGAACTGAGAGGCAGCGTTTACCTTCTCATCTGACTAAGTCCAGATGTGTACTGTATATTGCATGAGATAGGTGCTGCTTTTGCTGTATTGTGTCCCCACCCTCCCCCGGATATTTGTACTCCTATGATGGGATGTCAGAAGGGTTGCTCCTGAGTGGTGTGATCAGGGCCTTGTTGACTCCCCGCTGTCCATGTCCAGAGGTAGTGGGAGATCCTTTTGTACTTAAAGCTACTCTTACTGGTACTAATGCTGAAAGCTGGTAGCTTTAGTTAACTGTGGGCATGAGGTTCCAGGAGGTAAGTGGCTCCAGCCACAGTGTGCTGACTGGCTCTAGCAGCCAATTCTGTCTGTGCAGCAATTCTGTGGGCTAAAATTCCCTGCCCAGAGAAGCAGTTGGTTCACTTCAAACTCTCATGCCTGTGGAAGGGGGTGGGCAGTATTGGGGTGACCAAGTGCTGAGGGAACTGGAATAGGCTGTGTGCTCATGCCCTGAACCACCTCCTGTAAGGGATGATCACCTACTGTATCATCAAAATGGTGATAATTTATAGCCCTGGTCATCTGAAGCAGTGTTTGCAGCAGGCAGCTATACACGTTTCTTTCACCTGTTTGAAAAAACCTTTAGCTATGGAGAGAGCAAACTGCAGCCCTAGGACTCAAGATCTACCTGCAGAATGGGCAAAGCATAGTACAAACCTTGGTAATGTCACTGGGAGCCTGCCTTGACTTGGGTGGGGAAATTGCCAGCACTGCAACCTGTTTGGGCTTGCAGGAGAGGGGTCCCTTATACGGGATGTCAGGGAAACACAGGAGAACATTGGGACTAATGTAATTAAATTAATTCAGGGACCAGCACCAACGGCCTGTTGTTTAACCAGCATTAGCATCCAGCTATGACTGACTGTAATGGCTAAAAGTATGGTTGCATAGATTTTAATATTGTATTTGGTTTACTTAAACATAAAAAATATATCGGCTTTCAGGAAGCTGAGTTCTCAACCAGAGAGTATCTGCTCTTACTGCTGAAGTCTAGATTACTCCTACATATTTTTACTTGCACAGACTGTCATTAGTTGTTAGTTAGTTTGGAGAATTTAACACCAAGTTCTTCTTTGGATGATGCGATATCCACAGAGATAAAGCTGACTGTCCAGTTCTTGCAACCTCCCTCTCTTGGCATTAGTAATGCTCTCGAAAGTATTTAACCACCCACCTACCATTTTCCATGCTCTGGTGGGGTTAAAGGAGACTAGTAATCGTGAAAATTTAATATTTGGAGGTAAAATTAAGGGTTGAGTGAGAACAGAATGAATAGAAGAAGAGCAAGTGGTTGCATAATACATCCAGTCAGTGCAATATGAGAGAGAATGGCAAGAGAGGAGCAATGATACAGAAACACTCTGTTATCTGTGAAACTTTCCTATGTATGGCTGTGTGACTTGTGTTTTTACTGTGTTGGAGAACAGAGCACTGACAGTGAGTGGTATCAGTAGCTGAGCTGCTACTGGTGGATATGCCCAGGAAATTATCATAGCCAGGAGTTGCAGAGGTTTGCAGATATTCCTCAGCACTTCAGCTGTCAGCAGTTCTGTCATTTTATAATCCCACCTCCCTTATTAATCTCTGCTGCAAGTGATTGTTGTTTTTTTTTTTTCCTCTTCTTGCGCACATGTGAGTGCTCTCTAGTAATGCTCCATCATGCCTGCCCCATCATCCAGTGCTGCACAACACTGGAGATGACATTTGCAAAGTGTCAGCAATCCAGCAGCTTGGAAAGGCCAGTCTGCTCTCTTGAGAGTGGATCTCAGTGCCTAAACACTATTGTTATAGCTGGTCCAGGAAGCCTGGCCTCAGAAGGGTTTCTTGAGCACTGGTGAAGGATAAGCCCAAAGAGACGAATGGATCTGTAGAGTATTTGTAACAGGTGGAAGCTGAAGCAAAGAGAAACGAACATTGTTTTGAATAATGTGGGTCAATAGAGGGCAGATTCTAAATGGCAATTTTTTTTTTTTCATCTGTATCCTACAATAGTCAAACCAGAAGGTTGAATGAAGTGTTTCAGTTGGGGGGGAGAAGATACATTTTTATCAAAATGCAAATGTTTTGTGAAGGCACTTTCGGTTTTGAAAACAGCTTCCATTTCTGAAAAGTATTTAGAAAATAAATCCATTTAAAAAGTGAGCGGAGTATGAAGCCATTAGGAAATATTTTAGCTTGCTTTTGCTTCTCAAAAGCAAAAAATTTTAATAGGCGAAGAAAACTTAATGGAAAATATTGTTGTAGTGAAATTGAATATTAATTTCATTAATTTTTTTTTCTTCTTCCCCTCCTCCCTTGCCTCCCCCTGAACTAAAGGAGTTTGGCTTGTAGTACTGGCAAGAGCCTTCCAGCTGCCATTCCAGTACAGGATTTCAGGGACTTTGTTCCCTAAAGCTTTTGAACTCACTAGAATGAAGCTTGCTGTTTCTCTTGTTCATCTTTATGCAGACCAGTTCTTCTGCAGTTTTGTTCATACAGCTAGGATTTGTTCTGAAGCCTGGAATTTTGTGTAGTTTGGCGAAGGAGTAGAAGAGGTGGTGCAGTTTAGCTGAGATAGAATCATAGAATGGTTTGGGTTGGGAGGAACCTTAAAGATCATCTAGTTCCAACCCCCCCGCCATGGGCAGGGACACCTTCCACTAGACCAGGTTGCTCAAAGCCCCATCCAACCTGGCCTTGAACACTTCCACAAATGGGGCATCCGCAGCCTCTCTGGGCAACCTGTTCCAGTGCCTCATGACACTCATAGTGAAGAATAAACTAATGCCTCCCAGCTTTGAGTTCTAGTTGGCTTCCTTAATTTCATGGGTGGTTTTGTTCTAGCAACAATGGAAAAAAAAATAGAATATCATGTCTGCTGGCACCAGAGCTTGGTAGAAATTGCAGTTCTATCACCAGCATTTTATTCCTACAACCTGTGATTCTCTAGATATGTGAATTATCCTCTGACAGTATGGCAATCATTTGACCTATGTGTTTTATTCTGACTTACCACCTAAAAAGCAAAATACTTTGCTTATTAATTCTGATATCAACACTGAAGGTGAGAGAAGAAAAATTTCATTTCATAAGTGTTTGATGCAAACAATATTGGGCTCAATTCATCTGGATACTTGGGTGTACTGAAGTCTAGTGAAGTGTTGTGCCAAATCCCAGCTGCCATTCTCCCTGGTGACAAGCGGCAGGAGGAATGGGTGCTGAGTAACAGCTGCAGTGCATGGTACAAGAAGGTGTATGGCAACTTTGTCAGACTGATGGTAGCTCTAGCTATAAAGTGTGAGAATGAGGGGCTGAACTCATCCTATCCAAAGCTGCTGGACTGAGTTGCTTCTGCTTTTTTTTCTTTGAATGATCTGATGGGACTTATTTAAAGGTGGAACAGGAGATAAGGAGCTGTAGGAGGAAGCACTCAAAGCTGTGCTCTAACAGATCGCAGAAAGACCCTTGGACTTAGGCTTACCCCAGACCTGCAGGCGGTGGAGGGCGGGTGAGCTGGCTTCTGCTGTCGTGCCTTGGTGTCCTGCCTTCCTGCCACCCCCTTTGGAGTTCTCATAGATAATCATGGAGGGACCTGCTTTCTGCCCTTTCACTGCGCTGCTGGGTGGTAGGTGGAGAGGGGTCGTGTGCTCGCTTCATCACTCATGGTCTGCAGCTTTTACTGTCTTTGCATACAAGCCAAGGCAGGTCGCTGGCAGATCTGTGGATGGGGGAACTTGTCCAGCACCTGAAAAGTGTCTGTGTGTCAAGCAGCACAAAGAACACTTTTAGTGGGAATTGCTGAGTTTTAGGACTTTTATAAGCTGAGCATTTATAGGTGCAGATACACTTTAATGCCTTGCTGTTGAGAGCTGTTATCACAGGAAGGTGGTAGGAGGGCTGGACTCTAAGTTTAGGACAGCTTGACCTGTCCTGAGAAGAGGTGCCACTTGCACACACTGCTGGTACAAGAAGCTGGTTCTTCCAGTAAAAGAAACCTGTTTTGTGTCTAATCCTCCTAGTTCATTCAGTTTGGGTCTGTGTATAAAGGGCCAAGTAGCACTGCTGGTGGTACTGAGAGCTTTTCCACTTGCTGATTTCTAGCTATGTTTTCTTATCACTGAAGGTAAGCGCTCCAAGAAAGCCCTGTGAACTTTTTCTGTGGCTGATGAGCTAATACTGGAGAGTCCTCATCCCCTCTTTCCATCCCTTTTTGTATGCATCTAAGTATGTTTCCAGGGGCAGGATGTATTTGTCATTGTTATTAAGCAATGGAAATAAATCTTAATTCAGACTCATACTCTAATGTCTTCTAAGAGAAGTTTCAGTGTCCATTTTCTTTGCATAATTGGAAGTGCTCTGCATTATTACTGACTTGCAGCAGTGTCTGACCTATGAATGCATGGCAGTTTCTGTGTGGATACTAGCACGTTGTGTGTGGTGAAGATGGGAGAGGGGAGGAGGTTGTGCAGTGTGGGAGTATGGTTGTTTTAATGACAGTGAGCAAACAAGATCAGGAGGGCTTTATTAAGGTGAAAGCAATCTCATGCTGCCATTTTTTTGTAGTCAGTCATGACAGCTGGTTTGACTGCAGTGTTCTCTTCTCCTCTCCACCTTTCCAAACTTTGTGGCTGCAGTCTGTTGCTCTGAGCGTTTTTCTGTCTTTGTGGTTGCACAGCCCTTTGGGCACCTCACAGTTGGCTTTCACCCTTCCGATATACCAGTGAGGTCAGGAATGGATATCTCTGTTTTGCTAGGAACCAAGTCATATTTAGTGACTTGTTTGGGGTCAGACCGCGAGTTTGGGCTGGAACTGAAAACTGGTTTCTCTTTTTGAGAGGGCGGTGAGACATTCATTGTTGTCCTCATTTTCATGTCCTAATGTGCTTGAAAATAACTGCTAGGGTCTCTGTTACCCCAGTAGCAGTAAAAATATCATAGCCTGGCTTCTGCCTTGTGCTTTCTCTCTCTCTACAGGTGTCCAAACCCAGCTGTTATGTGTCATGATCACTGTGTTACAGATGAAGAGACTCTGTGACAGAAAGATTAAGTGTCTTACTGGTATACTCACAGATCAGTGAAAAATCAGAAACGGGGCAAACTGCCAGATTTCCTGATCTGAAAACTATAGAAAGGAGCATTTGGGGAGCTGATCTGTTGAGGTATGCTCAATTTCCTCCAAACTCTCCCAGATAAACATCTCTAGCATTCTCTTAGATTCTTCTAAGGGTGTGTGTTTTGCTCCAGGATAAATCGTGTCAGTACTTCACCAGCTCTGTGCATGGTGACATTTTCACAATGTCTGACTTAAGGGGTTTGGCACTGACCATTTTACCTTGGTTACTGCTTTAATCTTGAGGAGACAATGGGAGAGCATCCTTGGGCTTGTCCTCTTAGCTATGTTGCCACCTGTCCTCTGCTCTTCCTGCAGCTGGAAGCAGATTTTTTCCCAGTAGCATATGTTGTCACTAATTGACCGATACCATGATAGCACAGTGTCCCCCCTATAGAGGAAAACCAGCTGATAAGGCATGACATCTATCTAGTGTAGTCAGAGCTGACTGAATGTCATATTTGTGCCCATGAAGTAGGCTGCACTTGTGTTTATCAGCAATAGTTTTTGGCTCCCTTGCTGCAGTGTGCAAGCACTCCACAAAACTAACAATCCTTAGGGGTCTTGCAAGGCAAGACAGGTCTTTCACAGTTTACCAGTGACCTGGGCAATAAAATGAAGAAAACTGTTCCAGGCTGTATCTCTTCTCCAGGTGCATGGGAGAGGATTATGTACAGTCCTGGCTGAACTGCTGTGGAGCTCAAGGCTGGCAATGGGTGAGAACAGAGGATCCTGAGCGAGGGGCATTGACCAAGCTGTGTAGGGAGCTGACCCAGAGAACAGCAGAAGGCAACAGACAGCTTCAGGAGGGAGTGGATGCTTCTTCCCTTGTGCCTGTCTTTTGGCTACTGCTATTAATTTTCCCATGTACTAAATGATTTACTCAACTAACTTTTTTTTTTAAGAACCAATTAATTGCTTAATTTCCCTTTGCCTGGGTCTTCTGTTGCATTGGGGCACAGCAGGAAGGCTGTGTGTGGAGGAAATGCCAGCTCTATTGGCTATTCCTAGGGAATTAAGGACCCAAACAGCAGCTAATCAGTGTTTTAGCTGTAGTTTTCAATATTCTCTCAGAGTTAATGTTGATAATAGATAGCTGGCCCAATTAAAACAAAAATTATCAAAGCGTGTTTGAAGTGCCCTTAGGTAATTCTGCATGCGTTTGTTGGAGAGCAGCTAGGAAAACAAAATTTGACCTTCTGCGGAACAAAATCATGTTACAGAGAAGGATGGAGTCAGTGGGAGAGTAGGAAGTAAAAGTTGATGTTAATAAGTTGTGGCAGAGATTTGGCTGTACTGGATCATTTTACCTGTTAAACGCAGTATCCTGCTTATAGCACCAAGCAATAAATGGGTGTTATGTTTGAGTCATATAATCCTCTATGCTAGTTCTTCAGTGATATCTAGAGGCAAAGTAGTAGGTATCTTTCTGACCCTGAAGGCAGTTAATTCGCATTCTGAAGCATGAAATTTGATTACTGTTATCTTAGCTGCTGCAATTATTGACAGCAAAATTAACCAGCTCTTTTTAAAGCCTAGACTTGTTCTGAATACACTGGCCATTTAATGGGGTCACCTTTCGCTGATGTGTGAGGCAGTGGCATCAGAAGTGGGTAGCAGGTTGGATTTCTGCTCGGATCTTCACTCAGACATGATTTCCCAAACACCCAGTGCAGTTGGGCATTGCATTTGTGTGTATGCTTGCTGCGGTCACGTGAGCAAAAGTGGCTGATTGCATACGACAGAAAACCATCAGGCACCAAGTCAGCATTTGCTCACGCGCTTGGCATGCTGTGTGTTGTTGTGAGAACGTCATGCCCCCAGGTGGTAAAGTTGCTTTGTAAAGTCAGGCCCCTCCAATTTAGCATAGAAATACTGATATCAAAGTTGAGAAGTTCCTGCTTTGATTCTGTTTAAGCTGTGTTCAGGCTAATTATTTTCTAAGAGCGTGCAGACAAAGTGCTAGATTAAAGCAGGAGAAAGTGGTGGCAATTAAGAGAGGGAGACTTCCATTTTGAAGTCAGCAGCGAGTTTTGGTGCTGAAGATATACTCTTTTGGATCTGATGTCTAGACTGTGGTTTAGTTTGTGTGTCTTGGCTGTGGTCTTAACAGACAAATAGACCTAGCTGAAATTCTGTGTATTGTGGTGAACCCTGTGCTTACTGTGTCTATCTTGTGGCACTTATGTACCGTTAGGTATACTTTTAAACTCCAGAAGACTAAGAGGGCTATCTGTTGTTACTTGGCTGGCCTTAATGTTACGTCAGCAGACGTGAAATGTGCCATGGTTGTTAGCGGTGGGCTCTTGGTACCAGTCAGACCTCAACGTGGACAATTGTTTGTACTGTATCAAGTCAAAGAAGCAAACTTCAGTTGGATGGCATAGTCATCTTTGCTCTATCAAGCTCTATCAAGCTCTTAGAGTGCCAAGGCTTTGTAAAACTGCATCTCCCCACCTCAAGAGAAAGAGAAACAGGAGACTAAGATATTCCTGACCTTACAAGTTCATGGATAAGTTTGAATATAGTTTCAAATTGTCTAGCAAGTGGGTCAGTTTGGGTTTGCTGAAGGCTGTGAAGTCTGGGGGTTGCGGAGTCTGGGTTGTTGGGGTGCTTTAGGAGTATAATACTAGTACCAGGTATTGGAAGGACCTGCTTGTCTGCTCAGGATTGCTATAAATGTTAAGAGCTGCTCAGTCTGAGTGCTATTATTTGGAAAGGAACTGCAATACAAGTGATAAAGAGGAAGGATCAACTTTTTATTGAGTTGCAGGACCAGTTTCATTAAGGGGGGATAAAGAAGATTTTCCTCTAAACCCTGGTTTTGCCAAGACTTCCTCTGTGCCACACAGCAAGACACTAGGCTCAAATCCTCAAGGGGATTTAGGTGCCTGATGCCAGCTGCATTTCAGTGCCTGCCAAGTGCTGGGGTAGGAGTTGGAGCTGCGTGAACCTATCTCAGGCCCCAGGAAAGTTGCTCAGTATAAAGCAGAGGTGGTGTTCAAAGAAGCTACAGTTATTTGTGAAAACATCTTCATTGGACTTGATGATTCCAGAATAAGCTTGTTCTTGTGGGGTGTTGCTACGCTTCTCTAAGAATGCATTTCTTGTACCAATCAGTTTCCCTTTGCAGACAGCCCAAGGTCACTCTGCAGTTTAATTCTCCACCTGTAAAATAGCTATAATATTGTCCATCATTTTTCTCAGATCATAAGATCTTCTGGGGGCAGAGTTTGGCAATGTTCTTACAAAAGACCCAACTGTCCGTAGGTTTGATACTGTTTGGATCTTGAAGTGCTATTTCTATGTGAGCAATTACTCGCAAAGGTACAGCCCAGAATCTGTCCTCTTGTGCTGAGCTGCTTAGCTCTGATCACGCAAGGGGAGCCAATTGCTCCAGAACAATTTCCTCCAGCCCCTCTTGCTGTGTTCTGGAGCACCAGTCTGTATGCCTGGTGTAGCCAAATCCAGCACTCGGAAGAAATAAATATAGATACTGTAAGAGTCTTTAAACTTAATATCTAAAAGGGAGTTGAAAGACAAAGTTTCTGAAAACCCCTTATAGCTAACTTTCTAGATCTTTTACTCCTTAGCAAAAATGCTGCAGATTGAACTGCCAATACCAGCAAGTATTTTTCCTTGCATTAGCTTCTCTGGGGGGATGGCTTACTGGACTCTGTTAAAGCTGGCGCTGGAGACTGAAGAGCAGCTGAGGTTTGCAAGTCTTGGATTCTGAGCTGTCCTCTATCTTCAGAGGCAGTGTTATTGTTTGGGCTACACAACGCTAAAAAGCACAGTGAAGATGTAATGCTGCTGGACAACTCTGAGCTGCAGCTGATATATTGGCTGTTAGTAGATGCTTACTCTGCTAGCAGAGTGCTTGAGGCCATATTTGTGGCATTGCGCCAAAAGCCTGCAAGGTGTGCATTATTAATGGACAAAGTTCTTGAGGAAAGGAGTGAATAAATGCCTTTTGCCAGTCTCACTTCTACAGAGAACTGGGAAACACTCAGCACCTACTTGGCAGCTTTCAGAGTTGGATCCTGGATTCAGAGGGGGCTCTGCCTGGAAAACATTCTCCCTGTTAATAAAGAAAAAAGATGATTTGACAAGTCATGGCATACAAATACTCCTTTCACCTCAGTCAGGAGGCCTGGCACAGTCTGTGCTGGTGGCTGGCTCCAGCAAGAGTCAGTAGTATTAGCCACAATGGATGCACCTGGGAAGGTGAAGGGCTTGATGATTTGGAGATGTGTGTTGAAGAGGTACTGAGGGATGTGAGGTGAAATCCAGTTAGTCCAAAACCTGGCAATAGTTATCTTATCCTGTGGGATTCAGGAGATGTGAGTCCAGGTCCTGGCTCAGCTGCTGACTTCCCATGTGACTTCAGGGCAGGTGTTCAAAAGGGACTTGGCATTTACAAAACAGAGTAGCGGGTAGCAATTTCAGTCGTCTCAGGCTCTATCCTGTGGGTTTCTGAATATTTCAGCTCCTCACTGGTAAAACAGGAATGAACATACTTTTCAGGACACCTGGAAAAGTTGAGAACAACTGTATTAATATGAAGGAGGAATCCAGATATGATGATGATGGAAGATCATGAAATGCCCAAATCAGTGTTCTCGGACAGATCAGGCATTCCTCTTTCAGTCAGAGTAGAAATAACTACAGTGTTTGAAATATTAGATACCATCTTGCCAGAAGACAGATGTGAAACTGCATACACATGTGTAAACAGGCGTAGCTTCAGCAGTTATTTACCTGTACAAGTGGGTCTAGTTTTGAGCTAATAAACTCATTATGTCACTAAAGAAGGCAGCACCTGGTTATCTTTTTTCTGGGCTTTGAATGTTTGTCATATCAGCTGGAATGGATCAGATTTGTGGGACATTATATTAGCATTTGGTGCTTTTCACATTGTCATCTCTTTCATTTTAATGGTTTGCAATCACTTAAGATAACAATAATTAAAAACCCTGAAAACATTTTCCTTTTTTCAACCCTGCACATTGTTTCACATTTTGCCTACCAGCACCACACCACTGCCCTTCCATTGACAAACCTGTGAAGAGTCACCTCTATTGAGACATGGTATGAAGTACTTTATGTGGGTGGTGAGCAACTTGTGCTGATGACCCCGGGCTGGAGAAGCTTTTTTAGATCAGCCCTTGAAGTGACATATTAGAGCTTTCTAAAAAAAAAAAAAAAGGGAGGGGGGGATGGGGGGACGACACCCCACACTCCTGCTTTTTTTTCTTTTTGGTGTAGTATGACCTGTATAATTTGTCTGGTGGGTCCACATTTGAGAAAGATATTGTTCACCTTGGTGCTACAGAACTGGTGCCCTAAAGATCTGTTATCCTTGAAGGTTTCCGATATCAGTTTCTTTTGAGGAGTTGGTGACTTAGAGAAGAGCTCCCTCCACAACAACAACAACAAAAGGACAGACACTGTTTTTTCTGTTGTCTTTCCTCTGAGCCCAATGAGGAATTTAGGCTGGGATAATAAATTTAAGTCTGCGTTTTGTCTGCTTTGTATAATCCCCTCTCCTTGTGCCTGATGTGCTGATGGTGTTCAAAGTATTCCTTTGGCTCATCCCAAATGTGATTATTATCACTTTTAATTATTGATGAAGTAATTATTATCATAGAGTAATTTACTTTGACCTTTTTGGAGTCCATCTCTCCAAGGCGGGTGAGTTTGTGTTCCTTCTGTGTTGTGAGGAATAACAACTTACTCTGTCCAGCTGGAGAAAACCAGCTGTCTCTGGGTTGGAAAGCAGTGACTATTATGCACCACCACCACTGAACAGTGATCCATAGGGTCTGGAGAGCCTGGGAAAACTGTGGAGATTCGCTGTTTGCATTTTGGTTAGATTTAGTGAAACTTCCCATTTTGAGGATGGGGACACTAGCCACAAACAGCTTCATTTGCTATCTTTGACTACAGGCTTTCCAGGGAGTTGGGAACTCAGTTCTCCTCCATGAACTGGAAGGGCAAAGGTATCTAAAGACTATGCTGAAGCTCTCTCTGAGGGTGGCTGGCATCCTCTTCTGACAGGATTTATTGTTCCAGTAAATGGGATAAAGCTGACATTGTGGACCAACAAAAGCTTACTGTGGGCTGTGGATGTCCGAGTCATTTTTTGCAAGAGGTCATGCAAAGAGAGTAGTTTTCAGTGCTGTTCTGTCTCACCTCTGCTGACCCACTGCCACGTTAAATCAGTAGTGCTGTTCCCTGGGCACCAGACTCTTTGCTTTACTGTGGTCACTGGAAGCCAAAAATGTAAAAAATCATAAACCCTGTGCTATAATAGTACATGTATTAAAACCATGCTGGAGACCACTTTATAGCCTTCATCACAGCAGAATCAAGGCCCTAATTGTCCCTTGGAGCAGAAGTAAACAACTTCAGACCTCATGAGCATTATATGCCTTTTGGACAGATGAGCTAATTTTTGTTGTGGCAGAGCGATGTGTGACCCAGTTTCAAAGGATGTAAATTTTTCATGTCTCCTGACGCTAGCGAATAATGCAGAGTTGAACCACATCTTGGGCTGGCTTTCTGATATTAATAAGCCCTATTTGTTTTTTCCCAAGTGGGAATGGGATGAGAACACATACCTTAATTGTGTCTAGGTGTGAAAGATGCTACCTTATTCTTAGAAGGGCATGAAAGAAGTAAACCCCTTCCTGTCTCCTAACTGAAGATACCAAGCAGGATCCCTATAGAAAATGTTGTTGAGTTTTGGAAGTCAGTTTTGGACAAGTGAATCCTATGACATTGATCTTCCACAGCAATCTTTCCTCTGGGGCTGGGTGCACAGATGCTCTGCTGGTAGGTTTTACTAGAAGTATGTAGGTGGATCAAATGGATGTGGCAGGCAGCTGCCCAGCCACTCTGCCTCCTGCTTGTTGTGGAAAAAGGGATCTGGCTCTAGGTAATATCACCTAATTTAGGATGTAGAAGCGTGTTGTGGCATGGCACTCTGCGAGGGAAAGCAGTCCCTTGCTTATGGCCTTTAGGTTGAGGTTTTGTTCACTGAGACTTTTAAGGAAAAGCAGCTCCTGTTTTGGTATATATTAGCTCCTCTCCTGGTTGCCAGCAGTGAGGACTGTGAAGTCAGGAGAGAGCATCCTCTGTTCTGGCTGTGAATTTTATCCCCCCTCTTGTAGCAAAGGCCAATCGGGCAGTCTGCTGCCCCAGGCCCTGGTTTTGGGTTGCAGAGAGAAGCATCACTTCCATAGTCACAGTCAGCTTGGACTTGCAATTCTGTTGGTAATGTAGGATTACCAACTGGTTGTTCCTTCAGGCCAGCAAACTTTAGAAGGTTGGCTGGCACAGGTCTCCAGTAGCTAGCTCTAAGTCTCATTGGTTTTATTTTGCTGAGGTAACACTGGCTTATATGAGTTGACAGGTGACTGTATATGGGATGCAAGGTTTGCCAGAGCAGCTGTTGTATTTACATGTGTGCATGAAATTCTGGTATTGTCACTCTTGAGGAGTAAAATACTTGAGACTCCTAACCTGATTTCCTTATGAGTGGGTCTTGCATTTACACAGCTCTCCTTGCACTCGTAGATTTTCCCAGCAAACATTTCATTCTGCTACCTCTTCTCTGGGCACACACGCCCACTCTTGACCTAGACAAGAGCATGTGCAGGAACAGCAAGTTCCTTCCATGAAAAGCAAAAATGAATGGTGCAAGAACTGAGTCACCTTATTGTTATGATAGTGAATTATTTAACTCCATGCACATCATTAACATATCATTCATTCCAGCAGAGTTTGACAGATATATTAACCTCATTCAAGCTACTGTTTGCTTGTAGGAGAACAGATAGGGGTTGGTCAGCTTCATCTAGCAGGATGAAAGGTCTCAAACCCAGTAAGATACAAAACATTAAGGAGAATTGGACATTAAGGTGGAACTCAAGCTGAGTTTTCTTACAAGTAGGAGTAGAAGTAATAAAATGTACTTTTATTATTTTAATGACCATGTAGTGGCTTGAATTGCAAAGGTCACTCTGAGATATAGAAGAAGAAAGAAAAGAAAAGAGTATGATCAAGGGAACAACTCTTTCCATCTTCTCTGCCATTTTCTGTAGCCAAGGTTATATTCTTGTGCCAAATCACTGTAGTACAGGGTAGGTTTGCAATGTGATTTAGCTGTATTACTTTGTATGTACCTATTATTTCGTTTGGGAGACAGTCAAACATATGCTAAAAGATCTGGTTTTCAGGGTGATGGGTGTCCACAGTACCACCTGGCAATAATGGAAGGGCATCTAACAGATCTGGTATGGATTCTTCCATGCATGGAGATCCTTTATGCACTCCAGTTCAGGGTGGCGTCCCTCCCTGCTATTGTGCAGAAGGATTAGGAACCAGCAGTCTTTTCATAGTGGTTGCATCCTGCTTGTGGTGTCATGAATACATGCAAATAACTGTTGTGTCCTCCTGCTTTAGAACTGCTTAGAGTTCTTTTCTGGCCATAATATCCCAGTGTCTTGTGTTCCTTGACACATAGGATGGAGTTCTACCTCTAGGTCTTTTGCAGAGGTTGATGTACTAGCAAAAGGAAGGGGGAAAGGCATGTAGCACTGCAGGTAGATCCAGATTCCTTTGGGATATCCAGCAAGACCTGAGATGCATCCTTAAAGTAATCCTTGGCAATGTGGTTGAAGAACAGCTGGGAATTCAACTTTTTTTTGCCCCCCCCCATGGCCCTTACTGTTTTAATAGCTGGAGCAATTCTGTTTCTGCTTAGGGGGATTGTGCTGCTGTGATTAGAGCAGGTTAGGAACTTTCTGATGAGCTTTGTATTGGATGCTATTTCTAGTGCCTAGTCTATTCATCCTTTTGGGTTTTCAATCTACCTGTCAGCTCCTTATCCATTATTTGAAGCTTTCTATTCTCCAAATGGTGACCTTTTCTAAAAGAAGAATGTAGGAAGAGAGCTGGCTTTTCTAAAAAGTGAGTTATACAAAGGGGAGTAAAATACCCTAAGGGAGGAGAAAGAAAGGGGAAAAAAATAAAAAAAAAATATGGAGGGGCAGAAATCCATTTTTGAGCATGGCAGGTGGAGAAGTTCAGGAGGCAGTGCTACAAGCTTGGATTAAGCGAGAAACGAGCCCGTATCTTGCTTACAGAAGGCAAATACTAAGGTTATTACATTAGCTACACTGGCAACAGAGCTACTCTTCCTATTAATGTGAGGATGCTGATATCGCACTGGCTGGAATTTAGGTAATAGTGTCTGTGGCAGATGCTTCTAAAAGTTCATGCCTGAGTGATACTTTTTGGGGAGAAAGCCTGACAAGAAATGCATTACCTTGGATACAGCATTCACTTAATAGCCAAGGTCCTATACATTCATCACTTGCTACAAAGCTTGTGTTCCTGAATCTGAGTGTGTGCTTGAGCTCTCTCTCTTTCTCATTTTATATGCATTTTTATTCACTTGCCCACATACACAAATATACATCTTCCTAGCCTTTATAGTTATGCAGAAAGTGTCAGAATGTGAACTGAAGCATTAGCTGTCTCCCCAGGAGTTCAGGCAGCCAGAATGAATAATTTTCAGAGGTTTGAACAAGCTTGTTCATTAAGTGAGGTGTTAACCCTGGAATTTGCAGATGACCAATTAAGCACCCATAATGACTCACAAGTGATGGTTTTAGCAAAACCACCCAGCTAATTTGTCTAGTCATGAACTCATCCTGTTGGAAGCCCTGTGTAGCACAACATAGAAGTCTTTGGCTACTTCTTTCTAATCTTTACGTGTATCTTTGGTACAGTGAAAACAGAACATTTAGGGAAAAACAAAGCCCATGCAGAACACCGTGAATACAAATAGTAATGATCATTCGTGGTCTTAATTTACCTAATTAGATGGGATTTGAATTAATTGGATAATATGTAAGAGAGTCCAGGGCTTTTGTCACGGTGTTAGTCGATCTTGCTCTAGGATGTGAAATAATGTATTGCATGGAAACCTCTGCTCTGAATTGTTCGTCTCTTGATAGGCTTGCCTTGTTTACATGTGTGTGGTCATTGGAGGGTGAACAAGCCTTGCCACAGTCCCTGTCCCCCAGCTCTGTTATAATTAACACTGGACCAGACCTATCTATGGCAACAATAAATGTCTAACTCAGGCCTGGCTGCGCCAGAAAGGTTTGCTGACTTGTAGTCTGTTGATTGAAGGTTATGTGTCTTGATATACAAAGCGAAGTGTTAGGTGGGTGAGTACCACCTCAATAGAGATGGCAAGTTCTCATCTGCTGTACGACAGCCCCATGGTATCATCCAAGGCCAGTCAGAGATGGCCTACTGGTACCACCCAAGGCCCACGTTAGGGTAAGGCCTGGCAAATTACTGTTTTGAGGGACTGGAAAGTATAACTTAATACTGAGAATGGAAGAGGAAGACTATCCTGCTTTCTGCTTCCTCCCAGCAAGATTATTTTAACTTCCAGGAAGAAAGTATGGCTCTGAGTCTGTAACGAAATTGAAAGGGAGGCCTAAGCTAGGAGGTAGGAAGAGTTTGCTACAGATCACGTCAGTCAGGGAGGACAGAAACAATTATGAACTTGGTGGCTGTGAGTCGAATTTGCTGACGATCCCCTCCTTATTCTAGGCATGTTTTTAAACTACTGACCCAAGATGTCGGGTATCTTGGACACAGCTGAACATTTTATTTAGGGAAGTAACTCTCTAAATGTGTTATGATGGAGTGTGTTTATCTTTTTGTACAGGGATGGAGAGGATTTACTCTGGTGGAGTGCTAAAAGTAGCTATTTGAAAGGGGAGTTTTCTTCTCCCTTTCTGTGTTTGGAGGCAAAAGGGAACAGGACATTTAAATGAAGATTTACACACCCATTATCCAAGAGCTAGTAGTCCATTATGTCAAAATAGCTGGGAAAAAGCAGTCCAGGAGAAAATGCTGAATCCAGGCTTAATGTCAAAGCTCTGAGGTTGCTAACTGCTCCCTGGAGGTTTTCAGTCTGGAGACAGGGGGAATGAATGGGATCTGTAACTTTCTGGACCATTGGCCTTCCTCAGTTTCATGATCGGATGAATTGAGTGTTGGCTAAATCCTAAATGTGTTGCAAAGCTGCCTTTATTCATGTTCCTAACAGATTGTAGAGGATTGCTTGATTGTAGGTATTCTTGTATTTTTGTCTCTTCCCTCACCTGTCCTGGAGCAGATACCTCTGCTATCAAAGGAATTGGGAAGCCAGTTCTTAAAATGTTTGCTTTGTTTTCTGAGCAGAGATAAACAGTAAAGAGAGTCATAAGCCTGGAAAGATCCAGTTTATCTCTTCTCTTGCAAACACTTCCAGATGAGTAAGGGTGGCCAAAGATAATGCCACCTTGCATTCCTGGCCCCTTGCAGTCAGAATTTTGTCCTGGTTGTCAGTGGGACAGGATGACACCACGTGGCGGTGTGAAGGGTTGAGGAGTTTGTGTTTTTTTGGTTTTTGCCTACCCAATGTAGGCAACTAAGCAGTACTTGTCCTTTAATTGCCACTAGAAATTTGACTAGCGAAGCTGATACGCTAAATATATCACAGGCCAGATTCAGCATGGTCAAGGAGGACCCATTGCTGCTGAAATTAATTAATTACCATCAAGGTAAAATTAAATTCTTTGGAAGGAGTCAGAGCAATTGATTCAGCAACTAATTCTTTCTTTGGCCTATTGGAAGGCACAGGTTGTGTATGCGTATGTGAAATAGGACCACATAACACCTGGCACTCTGGTGGTCCAGGAGATGGGCTTGCTCCTTACTTAGTAGAACAAACAGCATGGTCACGGCTGCACCTTCTTTTCAGTGGTAACTGCACAGCCTCAGCCACCCACAGTACTGAGGCCTGGGAAGGAATTAGTTACGAAGCTCATGCAACAGCAGCAGCTTCCATTGCCTGTCATGTGCCATGAGCAAAAAATACTCGCACAAAAATGTCTGATGTGTTACTACCTAGATTTATGTCAGTGCAGTGTTCCTTTTAGCTTTTCTCTTTCCATCTTCACATTCACTTTGGAAGTCATATATGGGATATTAATTTTTGCCTGAGCAATTGCTCAAGAGATGGTACAAAGAGAGACTGAGAGGTTGGTTGTTGTCTCAAGGGCCTTGTAGCTTAGATGTAATAGAAACATCGTCAACTAAGAAAATACAGGGAAAAGAATGGCACAGTTAATGCTTAGCAGGCAAGATCCAGGCGTTTACTAGTTTACACTTTCTGTTGTAAGGTCTTCTGGAGACATCATGGTAAAGGAGAGGCTTAGAAGAAACTTAAAAGAATATATTGTGAAGAAGCTCACAGAGGGTTCTTTCAAGGTGCAAAATACAAAAGACACGTAGGATTTCAGGGTTGGAAGCCTTTAGGATGAGGGTGCAGACATTTAGTTTAACCAGCTGCAAAGAGAGAGGGGATCGTGACAGGCAATGTAAGTCCTCCAGGACTTCTGCCAGAAGTGAAGGGAGTACATGAGTGGAAGCAGCAGATGCTGAGAATAAGGGAAAACAGGCACTGTTGACAAAGTAGAGAAGGGCCAATAACAGGAATGAAGGGCAAAACAGTTCAGAGTGCCCCACAGGGAAACTGCAAAACTTCTTCCCACTACATGGCACTGCTGTTGCAAAGTACCTGTTGTATTGCTGCCTGTTGCCCACCAGCCTGTTGTCGTTCTGAAAACATGCTCTTGCTCTCAGCAGCAAGAGCTTTTTGGGGAACTCAGACTGCTAAACTTGGTAAGATTTATCTCTTTCCATAATGTGAAGCAAAGAAGTGTTTAAAGAAGCAGGAAGGATTCAGATGAACTCCTATTTTAAGCCATTTCTTACCAGCCAGGACAGCAAATAAATGCTACATATACACTGAATTTAATGCATACATGTGGACTTGCCAGCCTCAGGATTTTGAGCACCTTGATCTATTAGTAAATCTGTTCTGCACGTTCCTCTACACAAAGTCAGATGTTAAAAATGAGGCCTGTAGTAACTGTTATGGGTCCTCTATTTATAGTGGCCCTTTGCTGCTCAGAGATTGCAATTTCCTGTTGCTTGAAGCTACATACACTCACACGGTGAAAACTGGAGTTTATCCCCCATGCTTTTAGATGTGATTGCCTTCTGTGCAGGTCAAAATTCAGCTAGCTGGTAAAGCAGGGGCTTTCGCTAAACCATCAGCTATGCTATTAGATGCCTCTGGGAAAGTTGAAGTACAGGGAGAAAAGGAGAGTGCAAGAAGTATCCTATGGAATTACACTCTTAAATATGTATTGAGAATCAGTTACAGTGATACCATTTTTTCAGGCTGTTACCATTATGGATTTATGTGATGCTGTTTTCTACTTTCATTATATTTTTTTGTCAAGAAAAAGAAATACCTGCATTGGAACTTTAATACTTCGTAAAGCCTGGAAAAAGATAACTATGAAGTATTCCTTTGGATTCCTTTCTTACATTACTTTCCTTTCTCCTCTTTTCTGAGCCTACTAACATGTTTTTTCTTTTCTTCTGAACAGCCTTATTTGGCAGATACATAAGTAAATACATGTTTAAAATAACAACAAATACTGTTATGCAGTTGTATGTACCCCAGGTTCTTCCACTAGATGGATGTGTATTTGTAAAGCTGTAATAGAAATATTCTTGTTATAATCAAATACTTTAAAAAGCCCTGATGTGTGCATGGAAATTAGTGTAAGTTAAAAGTTCTTGTCTACCTCTACTCTTGTTCTTTCTGTGTGCCTGTCTTGTGTGCCCTGGGTAATTGCAGCCTAGGGGGGGTCAAAGAACGGACAGAGCATCCATGTGGAAAGAAAAAAATACCAGCTTCAGATGTTTTGCTGATGAAAACAAGGGGTTTGTGGAAATGGAAATAAGGGAGTGCCTTAGATCGGCCGATATGCATAGTTTGGGTCCATTTCCTAGTGTTCCATGTGACAGAACCTACCAGCGCAGTTGGTAGAAATGGTTGGTGTTGACAGAGAAGCCAACTCTCTGAACGGTCATGAAAAATTAATTTGTGCTCTTACTCTTGGAGATGGGTCCCCCTGAGCCAAGGCTGATGCACACTGGCAGGGAATGATGCATAGGCAGCTTGCCCTGTGCTGCATATCTGTTGTGACAGCAAATAAATGACTTGTTCTCTACTCTTGTCAATCTGACAGTTTTCATGAGGACCAGAGAGGAGAAAAAAAAAAAAAAGAAAGGAGAATCACAATTAAAAAAATGTGGCTTGATATGTGTCATTTCTGGATTGCTACAGAGACTGTCACATTAAGGTTAGTGTCTGAATAGCTTAAGCTACCCAGAAATGGAAAGTCAGGTACAGAAACTTGGGCTAAATTTATCGCCACAAGTGATGGTACGAACCAGAACCTGTCTAGTGAGTTACAATGTTGCTTTTCTTTATGGGGATAAATTAACTACATTATAGTCCACATAAATTGCATTTATATCACACAGATTTGTTAGGGCTGTATATCAGGAAGCACTGTCTTCTCTGCTAATGACAAAGTTGCTTTGGCCTTTCCAGAGCTTGGCATACTGGAGCATAATCCAGCTATTTCTTCGCTCTTTCTCTAGCATCGTCATCTTGTCTTTGATTTTTTTGTTTGCCCAGTGGCCGTGTTTTCCTGTTACTTCCTGCCTTCTTGCTTCCTTTCTATGTGAGGACAGGGTGACAGTGATTTTTGATGCCTGCCATATTTGGCAGGGATTCTTTTAATCCCATTGCTGAAGTATCTGTACAACTATGTAGCACTGAATTTGTTCACTAAAATATTCGTTGAGGACTGAAAGGGAGTCAGGTTGGGCTGGAGGAGGGAAAAGAGGAAGATTAGTCTAGTCTGGGCTCTAAGTTGGCTGCATGTGAACCTGTAAGCTTCTCTGCTGTGTCCTCTGGCTTTTCATTTGGGCCACAGACCAGCAGACTTCACTGTGTCATCTTTTACTTCTGAAACAAAGCAGGTCAGACACTTACCAAGCCTCATTCTATTAGAAAAGGGTCGATGGCAGAACCCTATTTAATACCCTGAATGCTAGGAAGTGAGCTTCCTGCTTTGAAGTTTGTGAGTCAGGCCCTTTTGCATTGTGTGTACAATGGACTTGATTCTCCTTTTCCTTAGTGCACTGTCACATGGCATGTAGTCTTGGAAGACTTGTTCCTCCCATGTACTTAGTGCACAAAGCCAGACTGGATTTGATTCTCACTCATACTATTTGACTACTATTGCCTTGCTTCACCCTCCTGCCTCTTACTAAACTGGTTCTTTTCTTTGTCCCATCCCAGAGGTGTGTTCATCTTCTAAGGGAAGAGATTAGTGCCTGAAAATCTCTCTCCCTCTGCATGACAGTCCTGACAATGTTACCTTCTCTGGCCTGCCAGCAAATACACAATTACTCCAACTTTTCCCTTCCCCTAGCTTGCGCTCACTCTTGTTGGTCTCTCCTTTAGCAACTAAACTCTGCAGTGCACTGAGGACAGATCTTGCAGAGGGGAGAGTGTTTCCAGGAAGCAAATAACCTGCTGCTTCAATGAGCAGGATTATATATAGTCAGCAAAATACACAAAGTAATCCTTGCTGTGCACTCAGTGCAAGTAAGGCCTCAGCTTTAGCTCTGTGGCTAGTCTAAATTCACTTAAAGAAATATAAAGATCATTTTGAGAGAACCTGAAAGAGAAGAATGAAGATGCTCAAACACAGGGTAACCTGACTTACAAGGAAACCTTGAATGAATGGGAGTTGTTTAGCTAAAGAGGAAACTGAATAGGGATGATAAAATTATGTAAAAGGCAGTTGTTAAAGGTAATAATCTTTCCCCTATGTCTGTGAAGGATTGGAAGAGAAATCATATGCTTAGAATACAGCAGGTTAGTTCATATGAAAAAGTTTATAATGGTAAAGTGAGTAAAGCCTGGTATAGATCTTCTGGAGGTTGTAGTGTTTCTGGCATGAGAGATCTTTAAAAACAGACTAGGCAATTATCTCTTGGGAGTGATTCAGAGAAAGTAGATCCCGCCTGGGGAATGGAGATTGGTTACATAGCCTCTCCAGACCTCACTAGTTCAATTGTTCTACACTTCCAAACCTGAATGATCCTCCAGGTTTGTTACTTGTTGAAGTAGTGGCAGCAGGTTTTGGTTCTAGTCGCATTTCTCTATCAGTGTCGATGACATCTTGATTTGCAAGAATTGGTGTGTAGCTTAGCCTTTCCTTTGGACTTGTTAAATAACAAGAACCTTTGGGATGGCTTGTCACATTTTTTCTGATACAGCTACATGTAGGCTTTTGAGACAGAAATACTATATAATTCTGGCAGATAAGACCTGGTATCATTTTCATGGGTTTTCTTTAAGGAAACGTACAAGTCTTTCTGATTGCTATACGTATAGGTACAAGTTTTCAGTCTTTTCCTGGAAAATAGGAAGCACTTCAAAACTGGGTCCCTCTAAGCCACTGTAGCTAAAGCAAGTAATTGTATTTTTGCACTTTTCCCTGTGACAAAGTAATTTCTGGAGGATAACACCGCAGCTATGGTGATTACATCTTTACTTCAGACTGTGGGAAGAATGATAAGAAAAACAAGCTTAAGCAGGCTGCGCAAGAAAACCTGCCGTGAGGACTGGATTAAGCTACATACAGCAGGGGGAGAAATGGAGACTGCTCTTGTGTGGTACTAAGTGCCAACAAGGCCTGTGCGGGGGGGGCAGAGGCAGGATACTGTATTTCCAGCTGGGGAGGAGAGCTGAGCAATGTCAAGCCAGCAAGAGGTGGGAGAGCAGTGAGGGACTTCAGCTGATCTGAGTGGAGCACAGCTCAGAGATGGGGTCAGATGGGGTTCTGCTTTCTGCCTTCCCAGTGGTCCCTGCTTCTGTTCCAGGTAAGGTAATTCCTAGATGTCTGCTGGATCTGCTGGTATTTCCACTTTGTTGGGAGAGTAGTGTCCTAGTCCAGGCTTGGTAAAGAAGGTTAACTCATTTTACTACCTTGCAGCTGGCCAAGAAAAAGGCACTTAACACTTCTGAATTGTAACAGTGTATAGCTCTTGGAGGTAACTCTGTAAGCTGCTAGACTCAGTTTTGCTCAAGTGCCTGTTGCCAAAGCTCATTCCTGACATTCAAATGTAAAGAAGCTGGAACAGTGGCAGTGCGCTGTGAAATCCTCCCTTCTTTGTGAGTTCTGCTTATTTTTGCTGTTCTCCCAAACATCCCCTCCAACTAAGGCTATAGCTGCACACTGTCCAGGTTGTGTTATTGCTCTCTGATGTTCCTGTGAAGTCAGCCAGCCACTACAGCCCCACTGGGATGGCCATCCAACAGCTTTGTGCAGGATAGCAGTACTACTAACTAGCAGGAGATGGATGCTGCACCTCAGGTGTTCATTTGGAAGATGATTGAGAACATCTCTGTAAGAAATCAGACATGGGCAAGACAGAGGGGACTTCAAATTCCCCTTCTAATGACAACTTTTAGAAACAACTTGAAATTGTCAATGCACTGTGTTGTCTTTATGCATATGTTTGAAGTGTCCAGACTCTGCATCTCTAGGTGCTACATTCCTTATAGGGTAGCCCCGGAGTAATCTTGAGTTGTGCAGCATATTGATGGATTTAAGTACACAGTGGCAAAGTGGCGTGGTCTGACTTTAAAGCAAATTCACTTACCTTATTCAATCACAACACAGATTCCTCTTCCAACGTAGTGCCCACGTTGGGCAGTCAGTTCATGGCCTCTATAAATGCAAGGCACACAGACAAATCTGTGTGTTGTCCAGATCTACGGATTCTTGCAGAGGGGGCAGTGAATTGCAATAGATGGAATGTGAAACTGCTTCTAAGTTCGAAAGATATAGTTTGCTGTTTCAGATGTGTTTTAACAGGTAAGGGCTATCTCAGCCAGACCTGGATGTTGCTGGGAGTCACTTCAGGTATAATTAGGAAAGTAGGATGTGGTTCAAAGCTGGCTGTTGTTCATTTGTTTTGCTGCTGTGGCAGATGGACTTTGAGTCACAAAGACATTGCCAAGGTCTGTACTGTCTGTCCATAGATCTCCATAAGGCATTGGTTATATGACCATGAAGCTTGCAACGGTTGGACATCTATCTACCTACTTCCAAGGCTGCCTCTTGCCACATGATCCATGGCTACTGCTCAGTGGAGAGAGAAGAACATTATGCCCTTGTAATGAACAAGATGGTTGTCTTTAAGAATGCCCTGAGGTGTTAGATTTTATCACACCTTAACTGGGCAACAGGTGAACTTTACTTTCTGGGCATAATGCAAAATCCACTTGTGTAGCAGGGAAGGAATAATGGTCTTGTGGGCGGAAAGATTTTTTTTGATTCACAGGCTGGTTAAGTTTGTTGTCTGTCAGGCTGGCTGCCAGTAAACTGTGGTGAAAACTTGGCCTTCCTGAAATTGGTAGGGATGGGTCTTTTGTCTTACACACACCTCTTAATGAATCACCCCTGTGCACAGATGTCCAGATACTCGCGCTTACTGAACATATGCACTTTGCAAAGCCTCATTTATTGCACACCTTTACCAGATTGAATTCCAGCAGCCTTTGAAAACTATAGTATTAAATGTGATATGGGCCAGCAGGGAGAGAGAGGCACATACTGTATGTGGTAAGAAGTAGTGTTTCCAAGGTTTTTTTTCCCGTGCTTAATTTTTTTGCTTGTTTGTTTACAGAAAAAGAATTGAATGATCTGAAATTAAATTTTCATCTGCTTGATGGAATGAGGGAACCACTTTATTTATGTTTTCCAAATTAAATAAAGTGAATGGGTTTTTTGTTCATTTTGCTTTTTATATTTCAAAGACATGTTCCTGATTAAATTTAGGTGAACTTGGTTCTGAAATACAATTTGAAACAGAAAATCCAAGCTCTGTAAGAAACTAGTGTGGAGGCCAGATAGCCTTATCAACTGCTCTTTAGCTCTGACCTTATCAGACCTTTTGAAGCCATCTTGCTCCCAGCCCTCCAATAGGAGAGTTTGTTAGTTTGGGCTGAAAATAGGACCACTTCTGTACCAGACCTAGGAAGAACATCAGAATTTGGAGTTTTGAGGTACAGTGAAGAATTTCTGCTGCATTCTAACTCTGCAGAGGAAATGGTCCTAGCACAACCTTGGCTTCTTTGTGTGGTACTGCTGGGATGGTGCTGCCCTGCCCTGCTGGGTTGGCATATCTGGAGAGGGTGCGTAGAGGTATACGTGTTGGCTCCACATGGAGCTGTCTGGGATCTGACAGTTCATTTGCGTTTGTCTCAAGCTGTGTTACAACCCACTAGACTGTCTCCAAAAGTGGGTTTCCATAAACAGACTGTACATTTTTGACTCACATTGGCTTGTCTTTTTTTCCTTTTTATAGGAGGAATGGTGGTAGAAGATTTTTTAAATTTTTTTTTTAATAACGATCAACTACCTTAAGCAAGTTAAAAAAAGTGCATTGCATGATAGACACAGGGTCCTCTGGCTTCATTGCTGTGTGATTGGTTGTGCTACTCATATTGATCAATGGTGGTTTTATTTGAAGGGAGCAAACTCATTAAATCATAGAGTGATTTAGATTGGAGTGGGGGAGGGGGCCTTTGCAAGTCTTCTGGTCCAGCTCCTGCTCAGATCAGCTTCAAAGCTGGATCAAGCTGTGATGTTAGACCAAGTTGCTCAGAGCCTTGTCCAGTCAAGTTCTGAATACCTCCAAGAACAGAGATCCCCCAACCTCCCTGGGCCCCTGATGTAGCAGTCAATAACCTTAATTTCTGAAGGACTTTTTTGCGCTCCTTTATATCTCACTGGAAATTCCCTTGGTGCAACTTGTGTGTCATTGCCTGCCAACAAGTGAGACTTGACACCCCTTTTTGTGATGATGACTCATGAGTATAGGGGGTTCATAGATAAAGGAAGCCAAATAATGCATCCCTGAGCTATTACTATTTCTGAACAGGGCCAGCAGCTTCCAGCTTGAAGGCTGCACAGTGAAAGTAAGATTCATTTTCTCCCCGTCTCCCTGTTTCATTAAATTCCTGGTCTCAGCACCAGATTCATTTTGGACTATTTACTGTTCTTGTTGCCATCTTTGTCATTGGAATGGGATATCAGCATGTTAATGCCTCATATAACCCGTGAATGATGGTAGAACACTGTCGCTCTTTGACATTTTCAATGCTCTGTAATTTCATTATCTGGCCATTCTTCCCTTTCCCTGCAGTGTAGTGTGTCTGACATGGTGATTGCCACTTCTAATGTCTTTTTCTGCTACTACTTCCAAAGATTTTCCTCTGTCATTATGGGTGGTTCATCTTTCCCAAAAGGAAGGTAATTCTTCAGGTTAAAAAGAACTTTCTCTTACATCCTCAAACTATAATTTTTTTCTTGTGGCAGAAATAATCAATCGCTGCTTCTTGGCGATTTTCATCCTGAAAGATTTTATAGTACCGTGTTAGATATATAAGCATCACTCTTCACTGTAACATGGTCACTTTCTGAGTGGAACAGGGGAGGTCTATAATAGAGAACTGTTAGTTCTGCTCTTGTTCTTTATACATCTTATTTCTTTGGGTGCCCTGATGTCTGCCTGAAAATGCTAATACAAGCCAAACACTTGACAATTCTTATTCTGAAATTGTGTTTTGGAAAGCGTGTTAAAATAGCAGAATGTTTAAAAGGTGTCTCCTCATTCAGCTAGGGAGCAGAGGCATGCTGTGTATCTGACACGGTTTACTGCTCTCTGTGGTCCACTTCAGACAATCATCTTGGCATTTCTCATATTCCTCATTATTGCAAGGATGGAGGACAGCGGCAGTGCCCTTGACTTTTCTTTCCTGTCTTCCTATGGTATATTACAAGATTTTTTTGTGGGATTTTGTTTTGTTTTAGCGTTTGCAGTGAAGGTCTGAAGTTTGTTCAGAGGAGTTGAGAAGTGTCTTGGGATTTTCAGCGTGGGGACACATGAGGTTCTGTGGATTGGTCTAGACAACATATTGTCCCTTCTAGTCCTGCCTTCCTACGATAGCTTAACGAGCTCTTGGAGTGAGTGCATGCAGGTGACTGGTTGAAATGCTGCTTGCAAATGTCTGTGGTTATCAAAGATAGTAGAGATCAGGGCTTATTTTAGAAAAGTGGTTAGGGCGCTCATTGAATGCTTATACTAAACAAGAACATGACCGACATTAGCAACAATTCATTTAATAGCAGGGAATTTTTGAGTAGGTGTAAGAGTGGGGATCGAGTGGCTGGAAATCCCAGCGGGTTTCTCAGTCAGGGGCATGTTAGTTTTTTCTAGAAGTTTTGGAAGAGTGGTAGAAGCAAGTTCAGAAGAAAATTCTCTCAGGGTAATAAAGTTAGAGATGCAAAACCCAAGAAGCTTGATTCTACATGCTCTTCTCATTTGTCCCTGGCTTGGAAAACTTCTCAAAGCTGTTACTGGGGTCATTGCCCATGTGCTGGTAACTGTTACAGTTTGAAAGGGCTTTTCATGGAATGCTTGGGGTTAAGGGGCACCTTCTCCAGAGTTCCAGCTCTGTCTTGTCATGTGAAAAATAATTTCCCCTTCTCATCTCTTGTGTTTTTAAAAAGCAGATGATAGTATTTACTGACTAACATGTACAGACTGAAGACTTTTGGTTTCATCACTTTGGATCTGTTGAAGTTCTAATTACTGCTAAATGTTGCTGTTTCCAGCCTTACACACAAATTTCTCATGACAGCATTACTGACTCTCCTGGGCATGAAGCAAGATGCCATTTTGTTGGGTGCTGGACTGTGATACCTGTAAGACTTTGGATTTAGCCTGGATTGTGATATACGTTATGATTCTTATTTCTGCAAATCTCCTAGTCCCCTTCCTCCCTCCCTCTCAGGCACGTCAGAGTTCTTCTTGTACACGTATTAATTCTCTGTTAATTCTGGACTGTCCAAGGGGCTGATGCAGTGCATGGAGATTTCCTGAGCGGTGGAAATACAGCTTGGTGTTTGGAGCCATGACTGACACCATTTGCAGCAAGGACATTTAACTAGACACAGCCTTGTGCCAGAGCCTCTGCCCTAGTCCAGGACACCTGAGCTGCCAGTCCTTGGGTTAGCGGTGTTGCCACATGTCACCATTGAGGTGTGGCTGAAGTGGATGTAATGCACAGACATGTGATGGGAGTGTTCAGTGAGTTGGATGATCTGATTTACTGGATGAATATTTAGAGTGAAATCCATATATGCATATATGGCCAAAGGACTTCTGAGGTGGAAAGGGGGGCATGAGTCTACATACCTGTGTAGCAAGCAAAAGGAAGAGGTGGTGCTGAGGGTACTGCTATGGACAAGAGCTGGCAAGGTCTAGCTGGGTGGAGGGGAGAACTGTTTGTGAAGGCTGTTAGCCAAAGAAGGTCAGTCTCTATATGTTGCTGCTTTGTAGCAAAAAAGGACCAACTCTCCCCTCCCATGACTGACTAGAGGGGAATCCAAAGGAGACCAGGTTCCTTGGACTGGCTTTAACCTTTTTAAAGAGAGGAAACATTTAAATTTAATGTCTAGAAAAAGCTTTATGGAACTGAGTTCTCAGCCACTCTGAGTAATCTTGCTAAAGAGGCTACCTTTCTTTACAGCTATAAATCTACCTTGGACAGAGTATTAGCAATTATCCCATAGGGAACAATCCTGTATTTTCTGGATGAGCTAATAGGCCTCTTGCATCTCTAATTTCTATTGTGCTGTGAAGATGTGGATGATTGTTATTAAAGGCCGTGAGAAGCAACTGGTCAGCTCATTGCCAAACTGCTATAATTCATGGGTGTTATACATGGGCTGCAGTTTGCTTAACATTGCAATCCGTGTATTCTAAATTGTTTCCATAGTGCTTGGCCAATAAAATTACAGGTTTATTATGTTCGTGCGGATCTCTTGTTTAATCAAGAATGCCACGCGTGCTGAGAATGCTAAGCTGTTGCTCTAAAAATACCCTTTGTTCTCTTGATGTAAGAGTGCATGAATCAAGTTGGTTTTATTTTTCCTTTATGTTTGAATGTAAATCCAGTAGTCTTGAATGTGAAGGGCTCACGCACCTGCAAGTACTAGCAATAGCTGTTCAAGAGTACTCTGCTATTCTGACTGTAGCATTGCTAATCTGAGGCATCTAAACCATCCTGAGTCAATTTTCTGTTTTCTTGCTTGGGTTGTGGGGGGGAAATAAAGCGATGGAATTTAAAACCATTTTGTAGCTGCATCTATAGTTAGAAACAGATATGTATCTTGATGGTTGTCTCTACATATGTGGAAAAAAAAAAGAGAGGTGCAGTGTTTTGGGAAGTAGAAGTCAAAGACTTTAAATGGAGTTTTGAGTGTATTTTGAAAGTCACCCTCTGAACTCAGAGAAGTAGGAACTGAGATTGGGTTTGTTTTGTTTTGTTGTTTTAAGTCATCACTGGCCTCCAAGAGTTAGGGCTTTAAGAAAAACAAAATGCAACAATCCGTGAGAGTTGTCTTGAGCTCTTTGATGCAGTGGAGGACTCTGGTGTTCTGACAGCCTGGTTCAAGGCTGAGCCCCTGATGCCTGTTTGTTGTAGCATCAATTTTCTAATGAGAGCTGCTCTGACTGCAGTAGTCTCGTGGGGGGTCTGTGGAGCTGTTGGAATCAGTCTTGTGCTGGTGTAGCTAGTGGAGGGACCTGTACCAATTGTCTTTTGAAAGGCTGGAGTGGAGAGTACCTTCATTCTGCTGTGTTGTATATGTGAATTTACAACAGGTTACACTGTTCCAATAACTAGGTTTGCTGAAGATGACCTTTGGAGCTCTTGCTGTCGGTCCTGTTGTAAAAAGGCCCACAGAAATAGTTCTGTTTTGGGAGGTGCTTTATAAGAAGTAGTTTGTAGATGATCGCCTTTGTGAAAGGACAATCATAAAACAGCAAAGGCAAAATGGGTCTTTAGATTTGTTCTTTAGTCTGTCACAGCTACTTAGAAGATTTGCTGCTTACCTTTTCCTACGTGTGCATCTTGCCAGGTAAGACAAAGAATCTGTGAAGAGTTGATGCCCTGACACCGTCAGCTTGAATCAGTTCTCTGGTCCACACCATGCTTCAGCTTCTGGTAACATTTGGAGCTCTAATCCTTTGCCAGTTCAACATTTACTCATGAAAATCCTGTTGCTGTTTGTCTTTGAACTTCATTTTCCTGTTGGAGCAGGTTCTTGTCATGACGAACTTCTGCACAGTCACAAAGGCACAACAGGAGACTTTTGGATCTAGCTTATGTTGTAGTCCTCTATTCTGGAGGCTGTTGTGGTTATTAGAATTATTCTTAATGATGGGTTTGCAGCCATCGTATCATGAAATTTGGAGTGGGGGGTGGGTTTGTTCACTGAAGTATCACAGCACAGAGAGAACTTGCACTGGAACTTGTGGAGATGACCTAGCTTTACCTGAAAAGGAATTGGCAAATTTATTCCCTACTGCCCTATTTAAGATTTTGTGCTCATATGTCATGTGAGAATGGGATTGAATTTCACCTTCAGATAAGCCTTCTCACCTCTCTCTGTCCTTACTGCCATCCAGAGACAACTAGAGACTATTGCTCCTTTCTAGTCTAGGCTCTAATAAAACAGGACAAGCTGGTGTGCCTGGTCCATCTCCAGCCCATGTTTTTGTTTTGGAGCAGGTGCCAATCTTAGGTTTTATTGCATAGTCATAACAGTTGCTAGAGAGACTGTATGGCAAGGAGTGAGAAGAGGGTGGTGAGTGTCTGAAGTCCTGTGACTTTATGGCATTCGTGAAGACAGGACCTTGCTGTCTGACTGGTGAGGGAGAGGAGAAGAGATTATTCCAATGGAAATCCAGGGCTCTTGAGATAGTAAAGTGGAGAACGAAGCTATCGCACCATGCATAATAGCCATTACAGATCTTGTTTAGTCAATTTGCATTCTTCCTTTGTCTCACTGCGCAGCCATTCCCTGTTATGTTCCTCAAGGGGCAGAAGGATTTTTGGAAGTTTTGAGAAACTTCTGGTGCTCAACTGAGAACATGTCAATGCAGGAATAGTCAGTAGGACTGTTCATGTTGTTTAGAGCCCTTCTGCAGTGGTGGGCAATTTTTGATATCTCAGTGCAATGTGCAAGACAACCCTACAGACTGTGTATGTGAAGTTCCCTGAAGGTCATCTGGACACCCTGCAGAGCTACAGAGTATTTTCATAAAATATGAGGCTCTGTCTCTTCTCCCTTTTCTGCCACTGGGTTTTGGGTCCCAGATGTTCTTGTGATGGCGAAGAGAGCCAATGCAGGTGCTGGCAGAGCAAAGCACTGAGCCTTCTGTTTAAATCTATCCTTTGTCTTGCAAGAGTGAAAGGGATCTATCTCCTGGGTTATAGCATCCCAAGTCCTGATCTTAAAAGCAGTCCCAGTTTAAATGTCAGTCAGCTGTCATAACCATGGTTCTTACAAGGAAGGATATAGATAGTGGCTTGAAATGAAGACTGTGCTTCAATTTCTCTGTCAGCTAGAGGGCAAGAGTTTTTCAGGTCCAAACAAAGAATTTTTTAGGTCCCTAGGTAAGAGAAGGAGAGTGATTTCACAAGGTCAAACGTTCTGAAAGTTTTCTACTGCAGTGAGGGTTGCAGTATGGAGCGAGTAGGTATTTTCATCTGACCAACTGCCCCTGGGCCCCAACCCCCCTAAAAGACTTGCAAAAGCCAATAGTGCTTTGGATTTCTGCAGTGGTGATTTGCCTCTTTTCTTTTATACAATCCATGTGCATAATGTAGAATCTGTACTTCTGAGTTTCCTACTTTTACAGCTTTGAAATTCTCATCCATAATGTTGCATTAAAGGAGATTTGAATTCAAGTTCCTCTATTTTTCTCAGCTTCTTTTTTTTTAAGTAACGGAACACTTAAGTCTGTAAGAAAAATTGCCCTTGACAGCTTTAACTGCGCTGTTCCACATCTCCCCGTGTAGGCATTAGCACAAGGTATTTCTAAAGTGGGAAAAATATATTTTCTTTCTTACAGAGCTCAAAAACCGATGAATGGATTTTTTTTCTTAATTTGCCCCCCAAAATTGCAATATTGGGCTGACACCAAAAGTTATGATTTTATTGTGGTTCCTGACACATTCCCTCATGCTTGCCCCCAACCTGAAGTTGGTGCCAGCCCTTCAGAGTACAGTAATTTTTGGGAAAAAAAAAAAGTTTGGGTTTGTTTTTTTTTTTCCCTTCCTACAGGGTCAGACTTAAAGCAAATATATTTTACCTGTCTTTAGGAAATACATGGGGGAAAATGTTCGCTCTGCATTATCTATATCTTTCTTCCAAAACTTTATTTCCTTGGCAGGCACAGAACTGGTAACTGGCTGCTTTGGAAGATGGGTCGTCTGGCTTGAGTGACAAACCAGAGCTCTGAATTGGGCATTCAGGTCCCTCTTCTGCCTTTCCTCTCCCTCTCAGGTCCTGGGCATATCCCAGGGCTAAGTCCATGCGGTGTGGCTATTGTAGCCTCTTGCTGCCTGGAGGAATCCTTAGCTTAAAGTTATGTTCCCATGGTAGGACATCTTAGGGGCCTGCTCTTTCAGCTGACATGGAGGGACGCATCTCATCAGTCCCTTGAATTCACAGTTTTGAAGTCTTTATGTGGCCAAGCATGAAGGAGGAGAGACCACAGTGTGTTCCTTCTGTTTGGCAGGCAGTACAGCACCTGCTGATGTTTCCTGTTCCACTTGCTAGGAGGCTGCTTTATCTCTGGGTGAGGCTATTTACAGGCTGTTGTGATACAGATCATGTTCATTCTTTCTTGCTGATGTAGCTGCAATCTGAAATAGTTAAATGTCAGTTGGAGGCAGAGCTGAACCCCATGGCACCTGTCTACTGTGAATGTTCGTCAACTAGCCCATATAGTTCTTTGGGGTAGCAGGCAGAATCCAAATAGCTCTGGCCCTGTGGTGCTTAGGGCTGCTCTCTGGAGGGGATGTTGTGCAAGCTTGGGTGCCTCCTAAAGAAGGGAGAAGCTGTATCTTGAACTTAAGAATTCTCTATCTGCTGTTCTGCTGAAGAACATGGAAGCTGTTGCTAGTGTCTTGCATAGGCCCGTTTGCTGTTAGCATACCTGTTCCTCTGGACTCCGTAGGAAGAACAGAAGTAGTTTTAGTGCCCTTAGATGAAGGAGGATGTTACATCTGGCTGGTTCAATGTGGCGGATGTTACAGAGAGGAATCATTCCCAGCCCAGTTTCTGGAAATACCTAGTGAGCCAGATTTCATGAAAGTCTGCTTGATTAGGCCCTTCAAAGGAGATAACGTCAGGGCTCCAGGGCTGTTTGGCACAAGCAAGGGGCTGCTCTGCACAGGAACAAAGAAAGGAAATTGCCCAGAGAGAGTGTGTTTTCAGAGCAACAGATGAAAATAATTTTGTTTAACTACTTAATGATACAACACAAAGAAAAATAATAATAAAAAAAAAGCTATGTAGCTATGGCACAAGGAGTTCAGGCACTGTACTGAGGATGAAATGCATGCACATGATGAATACAGAATAAAAATGAAAATAAATATAACAACAAAGATTAAAATAAAGAGTAAAGATTGGTTCAAAGGAATACCAGTAGGAAAAGGAGCTGCTAGGGCAGAGTTTGACCTTACTACAGCTGAGCCACTAAGTTTCAAAGTAGGTTTGGGCATCTGCAGATAGGAAGGAACTGCTGCATAAACATAGGTTCAAGGTCAGAATAGTGCAGTCAGTTGGACAGACCACGTTTTTATTACCTTAATATATAAGATAATCAGATCATTTAATCTTTGTTGAATCTATAATAATGTAAAAAATATGTTAATTGTCTAGTTAACACTCAAACTATTGCTTCTGACCTTTTGTCTGTGGAGAGCCCTGACTTGTGCTTGTCTCTTACCTCCAGCACTTTCCAATCCTACGTGTCCTGCTGAGCCTGACTGACCCAAGTTGCCTGTGGTAGTTACTCATATATTCTAAACTATCACTTACATTTTTACTTTATTATTTCTGTGATGATTCTCATATTTCACATTCCCTACTATTTAATTATATTTATAAATACTCTACCTAGGCGTATTTAAAGAATTATGATTAAATCGTGGGTTTATACTAATGACGTTACAGTCATTCAAGGTCAGGTAGTAAATATGGGCTAAAATCTAGTTATGGACTTCGGTACCTGCAGTAACTGTAACAGAACAATTGGTGCATTTTGCCCTTTTTCCCTCTGTGCCTACGCTTGTCACCTGGCAAACTGCAACAGTCCTTATTTCCCTGGGCTGTTGTGAGGAAGGGAATAAGCCAAAGTCTAAGGTACTTGGATTTGTTGATAATAAGGATCCAGTGTCAGGAGTGGAAGTTCTTTTAACTGGCTGTTAAAAGCAGATGCAAGGGCTTGTCTCCCAACAGGTACATCCTTTCCTTTCGTGGTAACATCTGTGAAACTCCAACTTTTGGACTGGTTCCCCTGGAGGGAGAAGGACGTTTTCTCAGAGTAATATTGTTCAAAATTGAATAATTTATGACGACAATGTTATTCTGAGACAATATTAATCTCCCTGCAGGTGGGTGAGCTGGCATCAAAGCTGGGAATAGAGTGGGGAGGCTCTGATGTCCTTCCCTGCTCTGAGTGCCAGGCCAGTGACCAGACTGCACTGCTGACACAGTGGCTTCTCCAGCACCCATCATGTTGCCACCCTGCTGTCATGTTGAAGGCAAAGCCCTGTGTTTTAGGGAGCACAACAGGCACGTGTTTCTGTGGCATGGCACCTAATGTCCTGCTCCTGTTCTCCTGAGATAGCAGTGAGGCATTTTCACAGGAACAAGTAAATCTTTGGTTCATACACATGAGGCTGGACAGGGCTTGAACAGGTTAGCTAGTCCATCTCCTGTTCCTGGGGAGAGAAAAAAATCTTTTGCCCATGCTCTGTCCAACACCAATTATTTGAGTTGCTAATTGGAATCTGAGGAAGATCAGTAATATTTCTATATGTATATGGACATATGTGGGGGAGAGGAAGGGAGATGGTGTGTGTGTGAGGGAGGAGTGAGAGTTCCAGAGTAGAGCCTGAAGTCTGAAATGGAAGAACAATAAGTAGCCTGAATTTTCTTGATCTTGGGAACTTTTTTCTCTTTTCCTTTCAGAAATGGCTTAGACACAAAATTCCCCACATAGTTTAGTTTCCTTTATGGAACCAGTCAGTCTTGCCTTCAGTCTTCAAGGAAGCCCTTACCTGTCCTGGCAGTTTATAACATCTCAAAGAGCTGTGCTGTCTCACCTTCTGTCAAACTTTTTTTTTTTTTTAATTGAGTACTATTCTGTGAAGACAGTGTACCCACGCTTAAGAGTTCAAGTCATTCCTTCTTTTCAGGTCTCCATGTCAGAAGCTTTAAATGGCCCTTCAGCAGGTGTGTGACTCCACAGACTTAAATTGCTGCACAAAATCTGCTGGTTCGCAGATGGTATCAGGAGATAATTGGAACAAGAACTGAGCTAGCAAAGTAACTGGGGCCTTTTTTTCATTTTCTTCTTGAACTTAGGTAGAGATGTGCACACAGCAGCTTTAAAAGGAAGACAGAGAATGGGAAAAAAAGATAAAATTAAATTTCTCAAGGCTTTGGTGGAGCCTTCTTAGCAAAGGGGAAGAATTGGGAGATATGATCCAGCATGGGTTGCTGAATCAATAAAAATAAATTATGAGTTCTTTGCTATCACCTCTTATAATGTATGATAGGGGACCCTTAAATCATATCACTACCTGCCAGGAGAGATTGTATTTATGTTTAACTGAGTTACACAGAGATAAAGCTCAGGCTTCTGTTATTTTAAGCAATCCAGATGTCTTTTTTTTGGTGGGAATGTGTGTTTATGTGCAGCAAGGCCATCCTGAAGAGCTGGGAAAGATTCTGTGGAGCACAACTGTGCCTTCTCAAGGGGGTGGGTCAGATAACCTGGGGGTCTTTTCTGTCTCTGACTTCTCTTACCAGTGCTACTCGCAACCTGCTGATAGTATTGGTGTGTCCACCCTCCCCTCCAGACCGTTTATTTGTAATGGTCTGGAATTCTGCTTAAATGTCTCCTGTGTTTTATTGCTGTCCTTAAAAAGGTGACTAATTCACCACACCTTGCCCAGGCACTATATCCTGATGCTGTGTGGCTAATAATTCTAATAATACTTAGCTTTTACAGAGTGATTCCCTGCCCCCCCCTTCAAAGAGGACAAAGGCTTTATGATCTGACCTGGTAGCTCTGTTTAGGGCTCTACTGCAGCCTCTGGGACAGAATCCAGCTGCTCTTTAAGAGCTGATAACATTGCTGGAGGCCTTTCTTTTGTTTCTTTAAGAAGGAGGTGTTAAGAATGTGGTTGTAATTTTTTTTGTGTGTGTACTAAAAGTAAGCATGTAGGTGTGCAGGAGTTGTATTTGCTGAAACTGAGGCAGGATTTAACTTTTTTTTTTTCTATTTCCGTGGGAAAAATGTTACGTGATAGATATTGTCAAATTTTTAATATGTAGAGGGAGATGGAAGAGCAATGTGGCTGACTTGCAGATGCTACACACCTAGAGGCTATGAATATCCCTCATTTGGGTGATAATTGGAATCTGTGCTTTGAAGGGAGGAGAATCTGATTTCTTTTCTCATGTTATTGTAAAACATAGTCAGATTCCTTTTCTGAGTCCTGGAGGCATTAGTTATTGCTTTGGTAGCGGTGTTATTCAGCTGCATTCACAACCATGGCATGGACATCTATGTGCAAGGCACCTCTGAACATATCCTAAATTACAGTCCCTGCACCAAATATGTTTAAAACCAAGAGCATGAGAGACCCTGTTGGGTTCAATTCAAAATTCTTTCTAGATTTGTGTGAGCCCAGAAAGGTAAATCCATGACACTGGAAGAGGTGTCTGTCTCAGTGTTGATGCCACCGGGTACTTTTCCTCTGGCAGGGTGGGCTTGCCCTTGAATTGCCAAAGCAGAGAACCAACATTCAAGAACCCTGCCCTGCTCCTGCTGGTAATCGTGCGGGAGGAGGGAGTTGGGCTTTCCAGACCTGGCTCTTTCTGCAAAGAGCCATAATGGTTTTGGTTCCCCCCGTCCCCCCTCAGATTCTGTTCATTCACTACAAGCGCTGTAAATGAATTTCAGGGAATTTCAAACTGCTGCTTACATCAGGAGGGTTCTTTTGTGAAGATAATAGGATCCGTCTCCAGCGTCCCAGGGGAATCCATGGGAAGACTTCTCCAGCTCTGGCTCCTACTTATTCTGCTGCCTCATTTACATTGAAAGGGAGGAAGACAGGGGACAGAAAGAGCATACCGTAGTATTTTTCATACTGGAAAGTGAAAAACAACACAGGCAAAGGAGGATTAAAGGAGAATATTTTTCTTTTAGTTACTGGTTCTTGTTTTGAGGACAAATTTGACAGCCTCAGCTGTTTGGAGATCACAAGTTCACTGGAACATGTTTTGCTTTTGTGTGTGATCTTGGGACTTGTCTCTTTCAATTTCAGAGGGTTCTTTTGCCTGCACTGCCTGAAGCCACCCACAGATCATTTTTATCTCTCTAGAGATTAAAAAAAAAGAAAAAAATGTCCTTTGCTGCTGCTTAAGTTGGCATCACTTTACTCTTGCACAAGTGTTGCTCTGATTTCCAGTGGGCAGGATTTAGCTTCTGTTTGTTGTTAGTACCTCTGTTGTTTTCTTCTCATGTCTTAGGATGTGCTATTCCTTAACTGCTAGTATCTGGAGATATGTTTTCTTCAGCTACGCTCACCAGGCAGGGGAAAAGAAGGTAGATTGGTATTTAAGGTGTATGTGTTCTTTTTTCCGCTAATTGTTCTGTTACTGTGGGTGAACTTGGATTGGCACTTTATCTTCCAGGTGATGCTTCTTAGCTTGAATTAACTAAATGTATTGAAGTAGATTATTTCAGCTATTGTTAAATTCCTGGATGGAGACTCTTTTTCAGCATAAAGTGGTCTTTAATTTGATTTTTCTGATGTATTTGCAAAGCGAGTTGAACCAAACTCTTCGAAGTTGATTTGGATTCTTCTTCCTGAGTGTTCCCATGTAGGGAAACACTTAATCTCTCTCTGCCTCTGGTTCCTCATCAGGAAAACAATGATGACATTACTTGCCTTGCATCACAGTGGTGAAGCTTGCAGAATCTGTTAACACCTGTGGAATTTAAATTCTTCGCCTGGGACCTTTGTAATAATGCTATATGCTTCTCACAACTAGAGATGGCACTCTTGGGTATTGGCAACTGCACTTAGACCTCCAGGGTAAATGAGAATGGTGATGTTGTGTGGTGTGATCACACATATGCATGTGTTCGTTTTTGAGGCTGTATTTGTGTGAAGTGATTTTGGTGGGACAAGGGTTATGTAGTGATTGTTTTTGAGAACCACTGTACCTTGATCTAGGAAAATACTTGTACTGGAGTGGAGTTAATTCTCTTCAGAGCAGCCCATGTCATGCTGTGTTTTGAATTTTCCACTAAACCAGTGTCGATAACACACCAATGTTTTAGGCATAGCCGAACAGTGCTTCACAGTGTCAGGTTTTCTGTTTCTCACTCTACCTGCCCTAGGAGTAGGGTGGGGGCAGTCAAGAACTTGGGAGGGGGCATAGCTGGGAGAGCACACCCGAACCGGCCAAAGAGGTATTCCATCCCATATAATATCATCCTCTGCAATAATAACTGTGGAGTAGTCTTTCCAAAGTAGCTGTTGTTCAGAGACTGGCCTTGCATTGGTCTGCTGTGGGAGGCAGTCAGTGACTGTCTTTGCATTGCTTGTTTTTTTGTTTGTTTTTCCTCTTTCCTTCACTTATTAAACCGTCCTTGTCTGGAATTACAAGTTTTTCTCACTTTTGGTCTTCTGGTTCTCTCCCCCATCCCCCTGGGGTGGGGAGAGAGTGCGGGTGTCTGGGTGGGTGCTTAGTTGCTGGCTGGGGTCAACCCACCACACACCTGAGCACAAATGTATATTGAGCGTGTTAATGGTCCTCTTCCCATCTTCTGAGTGTTTATGTGGGGAAAATTAGGCTGATATCAGTGGCTTTTGCCTGAATTAGCTTTGAATGCTGAGATTATATGAAAGACCAACTTACTTAGCAAATTTGTCACCCTGAATAGCTCCATGAGTTTGTTGATCAGTTCATCTTTAATTATTAACTTTGTTACTTAAAAAACACCACCACAAAAAAAAAAAAAAAAAGAAAAAAGAAAAAACCCAACCAACCAACCAAAAACCCAAACCCAACCAACCAAAAAACCCCAAAGAAACAGCTAGGGATCTCCATAGAGCAGTGCTGCTGGCTTTTAGGTCCCAGAGCATTTTAAGCCAATTTACCTTCAGCTGTGAGCAGTTTACTGATACTGGTTCTCAGTAGCCTGTGGTTGTTCACATTTTAAATTTACTTGTTAGGTGCTGTTGCTCTCATATGGATAGGGGAAAGGCAGATGAAAATTGCAGACAAGCTTCCTGTGGCTGGTGTGGTGGGGAAAAAAGGTTGCAAACATCACAGAAACAGGTCTGTAGGCAGGAAATGGAGACCCCAGCATGCCAGAGCAAGTCAGCGGAGAGCTCTCATTTTTCACATGTAAATCTGTCTGTGATCTCTTTGTCGTGCTGTGCACTGCCCAGTGCTCATCCCTTTGCTCATTATTAATTACACTTGGTAAATATGTGGACAGGGCTACTGGTGAGTTGTGTTAATCTCTGTGCTGATATAGCAGGATTGCTTAGAGAGGAGATGAATCTCATGAAGTGAATCAGTGCTGGCCTTTCAGATGTCTACCTGAAATGATCACCTACCCTCTTTGGCTGCTGTGCTCTTCTCTCTCCTGTCTCTAATATGACCGTTGCCTGATACAGGAGCATGACTGCCTTTGATGTGGCACATTTTGGTTGTTCTGAAGTTCATTGTCAACTTGCTGAAGGAACTGCAATGCCTTTACATTCTAATCTGTGGGAAACAGAGTTGTATATTCCATTGTGGGGTATACGCAAAGCACTTTGCCAGTTTAGAATTGGCAAGATCTGGAGAAGGGTTTAATGAACTAAAGTAATTTTCCTTCAGAGTAAGATTTTATGGGCATAAAAGATTGTTATGCCACCAAATACTCTGAAGAACTTCTGAACGCTTCTGTGATTTATGGACTGAGAGATTCCTAATAATTGGCTGAACAACAAGGATCCCTTCAGGGTTGTGTTTTCAAGATGGAGTGAAACCTGGGCTACTGTTTCTGGTTATATTTTTTTTTTTCTGCTTTCGTGCCAGCCAAGTTACGTCAAGACTCAAGGCTGCTGGATTGGGCAGTCTTGGAGACTCGCTGGCCTGATTTTAGAGAAGCCGTCCATCATATTAAATCTGGATTTAGTTGTTCAGTATACTATACAGCATGATGGTGGGATTTCTCACTAGAGACTCTTAATCCATAGTGTAGTATAAAGCCATTGAAGATAAATAATTGGCAGGGATTGGCATTTTTGTCATGCAAGCCTTATAGCAGGGTATTCAGCAGACAGTGTAGTTTCTGCAGAACAAAAACATATGGACTGCGGAGAGGTGTGTGTGTAAAACAAAGTGCATAACGAAATTCTTGCAGGACTGGAACATCACTTGTTTCCAAAGGAAATATATTTTTTCTGATTATGCTTTCTCCATCCGCACTTCTGTCCAGAAAACCAAAACAGTTTATTGAATTATTCAGGTCATTTAGTTTTGTGTAAGCTCAGCTTGAAATTGCATTTTCCAGAGGGTTTGTATTGCCTTAAAGGAGTTGTAATTCAGCCTGGCCTATTTCCTCACTCTGTCCTAGAGGCTCGTTTTCCCTTTTTTCATTCTCAACCAGATGAGCTGCTTGGTGCCCTGAGGGACACCTGCCTGTGGGGTGTCCTGGGAAGCACAGTGTAGCTGTGTGGAGCCTGGCCCATAGGAGACAGGGGGAGATTTCACATCTGAGCTGTATTCCCTGGAGTGAGCAGTATGACCCCAGACAAAAATGAGTTCAGCATTGAGCTGACTTGACATTAATTTGGGGGACATTGGTTTGATGAACAGAAACAGTTTAATTTGGCACTATAAGGGTGTTTATTTTGATTAAAGAATGCCTAAGTGTAAGTTTTTGCTGTTTCTGAATCAATATCACTTGGAACTTTTTTGTTTTTATTTCTTTTCCCCGGAGCAAAATGTTTTCATCTTAATTTAGGTTGAAGAGCAGGCATTTTCTATGGGGTGGCAAGTTGAGATTTCCCTCAGTTCAGGGGAAGAAAATGTTTATTTTTGTTTTGAAATAGCACATTAAATGTGAAATCTCCAATTTTCAATTGAATTCAGCTTTTAAAATGAAAACTGTCAAGATTTTCGTACAAAATTACTCTGGCACAGAAAAGCCACGGTTATTTGTTAGTGTTGACAAAAACAAGCTAAGCTTCTTCAACTACAAAGTAGAAATCGGAATCAAATGTCTCAGCTTGAATCAATAAAGGTTTTTTCTCTTTTGTTGTTTTTTTGTGTTTTTTTTTCTCCTGTCAGAATTCAGTTTTGGAAAATATGTCCAATTTTCCTTATGTTTTGTTCCATTCTTTTTCAACAAAAGCATTCAAATAACAGAATATCTTAGAAAATCTGGTACTTGCCCACATCTGCCCCTGATAGCCCTGCTTCTAGTTTCTTCTTAGCACGGTTGGGGCAACATGATGTGGAGGCCTTAGAATAGCCTCTTGAAATGCTTTGAAGTTTCGTGTGCAACACTGTGTCAAAAGCACCCCATGAAAACAACTCGGGAACCAGCTGTGCCTTTCAGGCTTTGATTTGTGTCTTAACCACATGTGACACTTCCTTAGTAGTTACATTTGCTCCGCAGTCTCACGAGGCAGCGTTGTGGGGGAATGTGCTTTCGCAGCTTTTCTTAGGAAGGTTGTGTGTTCAGCCTCTCCAATCCGCTCTGGTTTTCGAACTCCCAAACCATTGAAAGAGTTGCCTTTATTGAATCTGAAGTGTCTTGTCTCAAAAGCAAGCAGGGACAGGGTGGAGGCCACCTGGGGTTGTGGTGCAAGAGTGTTGCCTGGCCTGGGCGTACATGGTGAGTGATTTTTATGGACAGGTTGCTGTAGGTGACTGTACTGCATATTACCGTTGCCTCAGGCAACTCCGGCTATTTCCTGGGACCCTTTGTGAGATTTCACTGCACAGAGAAGCTCATGCTTTTGCTTTCCATGCATTAACAACAGGCAGAGCTGGATTTTTGTTAGTCATCCTGGGCGAAAATCCAGAAAAGCCATACTAAACAACGTGCTTTTACTTTGGATTTATACCCAGGAGCTGAGTAGGATTCAACCCACTCCTATAAAGCTGGTGTTATCCTGTGGTTTGCAGGGTTTATAATAGATAAGTGACATTTTCAAAAATATAGGGCATAGGAGATCTGGGGAGAGGCACACGAAGAGGTGGGAGGGTATGGATGCTGCCTTTAGTTGTAATTGCAACTAAAGGTAGAATTACTCTCTTGAAATTTGACCAGGACACGGAGATTTTATTTAATACGTTTAGGGCTGGATCCAGGATCCACTGAACTCAGCAGAAGTCATCCTGCTGTATTCAATATGATTAGGCTCTGAAACTGGAAAACTAACTTTGTGAAACCTCACCGTAGTTGTGAGCAATAAGAAGGGTGTCATTTCTGGCAGGGCTTGTGCTGTGGTGCATGGCTTCCTAGAGACGCTTGAGATATGTCCTGTCTGAGCCCCTGTGCGAATATAGGGAACATCCTAAAAACGTCACTCTCGTCAGGTTTTAGCTGGGAGCAGGCTGCACTGCTCAGTTGGCATAAAGGGAGGAGATATACAAACCTTGGTTACTGCAACTTGCAGCTGGCTCTTCCCCTTTTGTGTGGGAAGGTGTGCACAGAGTTTAAGTTGCGATAAAAAGGATATTGTCCTTATTTCTGCACTGCACAGCATCAGTTTAGGCTGACATGGGCTCACATATGCTGACTCAAATCTGCCTGGCAGGTTTCTTTTCACACCCTGCTGGAAGCAGCTTGGCTTTTATCTTCCTCCTAAAGGTCTCTGCGTGGGGAAATAAAGGGACAAAATGCAATCGGGGACAAGGAAAGTGAATCCAGTAGAGAGAGGAATGCTCAGAGCATCTATTCTAAAGCCATTAAGTTGGGCACTGACTGCATAGTCACGTACCAAGGTCCCTTACAATTTGAACAGGTCTCTTCCCGGTATTATGCTGACAGTAGCCGACTGCTGCAGCCATTGTGATATTGATTAATCCTTTGGCATTTTTCTGCAAAGCTTTAAACTCCTCACTCGGCAGCCTTTCAGCTGGGAAACCCAAATGAAAGGTGTGGTGGGTCCCACCGCTGCGGGAGGAGAAAGACGGAGGGAGATGTGGCTTTGTAGTAGAAAAGATCCTTGTTGCATAGGAAAACATTAATGAACTCAACCCTTTGTGTCACATCTCTCATTTGGACCTATCTTTTAGCCAAACTGTGATGAGGCTCGTCCCGTAGAATCCGCGGGAATGAACTGTGTGACATTCGTTATGCTAAAAAAGCAAGGATCAGATGCTCAAATGCTCTTAACTTCCACTGAGGAACCTCTATTCTTTCTGCAGAAGTTCCCGTCCTGTCTGAGCCTGGGAGCTTGCACAGAGGCTCACAGGTTATCGGAGCTCATAGCTGCCTTTCTGGGAGAGAAGGGCATTGGGCAATGTAGCTGGTAACTAGGACGATTACATTTACCTGTGAAATCTGAGATCAGAGCACCAAGGATATCGGAGGGAAGTTACGTTCCCCTGTGGTCCCCCGAGTACTGCTTAACTCCTCTCTCCTCCTACCTCAGTTTTGCAAGGGCATGACTTGGGAGTGTTCATGGCTCGCCAGAAAGTCAGTCAGTGGGTCCTGAAGGCTATGACTCTCTTTGAGCACTAAAGATACAGCTGAAGTTTTGTCTTGCTCAGTGTCTAAGCTGAATGTCACGCTCTGCATCCCTCTCTTTTACTGCGGCAGAAAGGTGACAGATGATGTGGAAATTCCCATGCTCCTGGAGTCAGTGACAGCAGATAGAGAACAACAAAGCTCATTCTGGACAAAATGGACTGTTTTGCTGGATGGGGATCTTCATAAACAAAATTGCCAATTCTTTCCATGTAGACTCACCAATTTGTGGTAGCGCTTCGAGAAACACAAAAAGTCGACTGTAATTTCTGATTGGGCTGTTGAGTTAACAAGGGTGCATCTGATTCCATCCCTGACCTTGAATAACCATAGTTCTAGGGAGGGCAGCTAGCAATGTTTGATTTATTCCTGTTAGCATGTTTTATTTCAAATGCAAAACATTTTGAGATTAAAATAAATGTTACTGCTTACATGATGCATTAAGCTAATGGTTTTCTTTTTTTTTTAAACTAACTTGATCCTATAATACCGCAACTTTAATGGATAAATGCTAAGCTCTCCTTTGGGTTATTTCAGATGCCTTCTGTATTGTTATACAGTCTAAAGGAAAAATCTTTTTTTCTCTTTCTTTTCCCTTTCTCTCCCCCCCACCCCGTAGGTGATTCTCATTCTGACAAAGCTCTACGACTTCAACTTGGGGAGTGTTACAGAGAGCTCACTGTGGAGGTAAGTGGATTGTAGAAATCACAGCAACTGGCATGGAGGGGTTGCACTTGTGTCCCTTGTAAAACTGGAGGCTGAGCAAGGCGGGTATCTGAGTTGATCAGGGGAGGAGGTAGGAGGGAATCTGGGATAACTAGAGTTGCTTTTTGGAAAAGGGACATGCGATTAAGAACACATTGCTTTAGTGAAGTGGGGTCTGCAACAAGAGGGTTTCTTGATGTACGGGCACTTCTCTGGTACACAGAGGAGCTTGATTTCATTCTCACCTTTGAGTGTCCTTAGACAAGTCTCTTCATTCCTCAGGGTCTCTGCTGTGAGGCTGGCAATGAGAACGGTCTCTACAGATGGTACATGCTTGGTAGAACAGTGTCCAAGATGGTATACAACAGTGCATGATATAATCTTAGCTGATCTTAGCCACGTTCCTCAGTCCCATGAGCCGAGATGGTCATCTTGGCAGTGAATCTGTGTTGCCTTGGGCTGTAAGGCCAGTAGCCACTAAAGAACTAGAGATATTATGGTGAGGTACTGGTGTCTTCTCCACTGTAGATAGATTTGGATGGTGTCATGTACCTGCCATGCTCCTAGTCTGGCGTGGGAGATGGAGTGTCCTGGCCTGGGGAAGCACACTGCTGGTCAGAGTGCATGTTTTTAAGTATGTGTGTGCATTTAAAATAAATAAATAATAATAAAAAAATTCCCTCCCTCCAACTCACCCCTATAAACAGGCCAGTTCCTTGATGTCTGAAATCACCGATAGTTTCTACCTGCTGGGAATTGCTCTTCCTTCTAACATCCTGTGTGTAGTGTGGAAAGGGTATGCCTTTAACACAATTGTTATTAGATGTTTTTTTTACCCGGGGCGGGGGGGAAGGCAGCCAGGGGTTGGGGGAGACCAAGTGCCTTGTGTCAGGTTTACCTGGTGCATTGCAGGTACTGCGCAACCTGCTGAAAGTGTAGTTGGTGGAACTGTCAGTGCGTTGTAGTCATTGTTCCGGGTGTGAGGAGCTTCTTGCAGATGGTATCTTGAACTTCTTTCTTCCCAGCTAATTTAAAAGCCCCTGTTTAGAGCATGGGCTGCAAGTTTATTCCTGTTAATGTATTTAAGGGTTAATTGTTCAGTAGAGCTCTTAAAACTTCTCAACTTAAGCAGCATTTCCAAAGCCTAATTACGCTGTACCATGGTAATCTGCAAAAGTATAACTAACTGTGCAGCTAATAAGAGAGAACACAGTGATTTTCACTTACCCTGGTACTTTTCAAGGTATTAAAGCCTTAAAAAACTTTTGCTTCTTTACCTAACAAGTACAAATGGCACTGTGATTGTACTTTAAACGTAATTGCCAAGCAATCTGCTCTGCATAAATAATGTAACAAGCAGGCAAATCATGTCCTAATACTGAACTCACAGCATCACCTGAGCTCTGCAGAAAGGTAATAGCAGCACCGCTTTTGGAGTTTTCCCAGAGTGACAGAAATGTAGTTCATTATCAGTACAACTGAAGGCATCCAGTATTTGGTCAGCTGGGGAAACACACTCATTTGTGAGTGTTTCGCAGAAGTGTCCCAGAACACAGCGTCTTTTCTGCAGTGAAATAGGGGCCAGTGTGGGGCCTAGAGACTCAGAGATGTTGAGAACTCAGAACCTCCTGGGTTGTTTTCCAAGGTCTGGGAGGAAACCTCAGGGTAGGTAGAGCTCCTGGGCTCTAAAGCTTAGTTTTCCACTTGGAAAATTCAGGATTAAGCCATGTTGTACTTCAGAGGGGAGTGTGGAGTCTTAGAGAGCTGCTATAAGTTTCTTTGAAAAGGACATTGTAGAAATGCAAACATACTAAGTGAAAGCAATAAGCCAAGACAAAGACTCCTTTTCTCAGGATTTGCTGTTCTGTTTGCCCATTAAGGCCTCTGAATCTTTGCATTATTTAAATTGATACTTTTCAATATTTTCTTTTAATTTTTGAGATCCTGAAAATTTTAAAAGGAGGATCTGTCTCTACAGAGTGAATTTAAGCCTTCTGGCAATAAGTTTTCTTTCCTTAGTTACTTTTTGTAGACTCTTAAAGCCATCTTTGAGCCCCCAGAACTGATGTGTCACAAACTGAATGCAACTATCAAGTAATTATCAGAATGAGGTCTGGACATTTCCAGGAGGTTTTTTTTTCTTTCCCTTCCTGTTTTCTGGGAATATGACACATACTTTCTGCTAACCAGGAGTCCTGTCCATCCGAGCAGTGGTGCTGCGTGATATCTGTTCTGAACACTTGGCAAACACAGTTGCTTCCACAAGAGAGGAGTGGCTTTTGTGGCAGAGAGCAATGAATCACAGAGCAGTGCTTCAAAGGATGCTAAGACAGAGCAGAGTGCAATGCAGTCTCCAAATATCATCTTGCCTCTGCCTGCTTCATGCATCAAAAGCTTCTTCTCAGTTCCCCTTGGGTTATAGCATGAGAGGCTTCTTTTAATGGAAAACTGAATTGCCATATAAGAGAAACTTCTAATTCCTGCATCTAAATACAAAGACAAGTAAATCAATAAGAAAACATCCTGAATGTAATTAAAAAAGGGAGTGAGAGCAAGAGGGGGAGAGAGGAGAATTAAAAGTTATGTTGGAAGCTGCTCCTATATCAAGCTGCTATGAGTTTAGTCAGAGGAAATGCTAGTCAGCATTTGAATGCAGGAACACAGACATTGCTCTGATAAGCGCATCTATGCTTCTGGAGCCCTAAGAATGACAGAAAAGACCTCTATTGCTACTGAAGCAGCCAGCTTTGAAGTAGCCAGCTTCAAGGAAAAGACACCCACACCCACCCGCTCACCCAGCCACAACCCTCCCCCTTGTGAATGCCACATCTCTTCTTGGTCACAAGAGATACCTGTCAGTTGTGGTTTGGGGTTTTGTTTTTCCCACTAAGTTAAGTGGAGGTGATCATTTTCCTCCTATGAAAGGAAGCTACTTTACTGTGTTTGTAGTTGTGATGGTGTGAGACATCAGAATTTGTGGAAAGAGGTCTTTTCATAGGTCAGCAAATATAACCTTAAAAATTATTTCAGCTTTTCAGGCATGCAAACCCTTCATCAGTTCTCAGTGCCTAGCAAAATGTCTAATTGGGTAGTTGAGAATCTAGCTACATCCTGCCTGCTTTAAGTAAAAATTGGATTAAGGGTTGGACATATGCTTTCTGTAGAATTCAACCAGCCCCCCCACCCCTGCCAATTTCTCCATCAACAAAAGGAAAACAGTTCTCCCTCTTTATGTGTAAATTTATGTGGTTTTGATTTGAAGTGCTGTTGGAGCACCTCTAATCCACAAACCCTCTGTAGGCCAGGGTCCCTGCGTCAAACTTCATTGCCCATGATGAACTGTAAGCACACAGGAATGATCTGTCATGAAGTATGAACTTTCTTTGTAAAGACTAGGGGCCAGGCTGCTTCACAGGCATTGCAGTCCAAGAAGGTATCTGTTGAACAGAGGAGAATGAAAAGGTTAGATATGCAAAATATGGTGTCTAAAAGGCACCATTCACAACCAAGAGTTGAAGTTGTTTTGTTTTTTTTTTTTTTTTTTGCCTATTTTTCTGTTGGAAGTCTCATGCAAATTTTACTAGGAGGAGGAGGGAAGAGAAAGTCTATCCAATGGCTTATTTCTTCAAATGTGTATGTTCATAATACTTCCAGGTCTGACCATAGAAATTGTGATTGTGATAAATGGGTTTTGGTTTCAGGTGTATGTTGTGTTCAAATATATGGGGGGTTCTGTAGGTTGTATGGTAGGCAGTAAGTCCTTTCATTAGTTAATCTTGTTGCTGTCCAGTTGTTTCCCTCTTGTGTTGTGAGTATGAATAAACAGGAGGAATCTATCAAGCTCCTTTTCTTATTCTATGGGCCTTTTCAATTTCACAGGTTTTAGAAGCAAAGGAAGAGCCTTGTGAATGTTTTCTTGCTTGTTGCTAATCCTGTCTCCTTTTTAAGCTGTACAGTATTGAGATAGGGTTATGTGAACGTGACATTCTAGATAAGTATTTAATGTTGCTATTGTAATATTTAAAATGTTTTCAACTGTTTCAGCCAGTCTGGGTTGAGCAGTTACTTCTGCTAAGGTAACTGGAATAAAAGTTTTTCCACTGTTGCCTTTTTTAGTATCCAGGAACAGTTATATTTATTTGGATTGCAGTAGCTAAAAAGATAGCCTGTATCCCAAGGGAGCCTTCAATCTCAGATGAAGACAAAGAGACAACAGGGTGATCCAGCAGACAGGAGAAGCGCAAGTTAGCAGGGCGGTATTTATGATCAATGCGATAGCCATGACTGCAACACATCAGCTAATTAGGCAGTGGGGAGTAGTTCAGATTTTCTTCCAAAGTGCAAGCACTTGCATGTGTCAGCTCTGAGTCCCTGCTACCATTTTACCCACCTTTGATGGGTCCCCTGGAGTTCCCCTCCTCTGGCTGTTGTCCCAGCTAAATTATCTGATGGTACATAATGCTGGCCCATGCATTAACCCGTACTCAAAACCATGACTGAATCTTTCTCTTAAGAAGCTAAAATGCTGATGAAGGAATATTTACATATAGTCCTTCATGTTTTCTTGTTTATTAACCAAGAAATTATGTTTCCATGGCAGCAGTCAAAAATCCCCAAGCATGTTTTTTACTCTTGTGGCTGCTGTGCCCGAAGAGGTTTGTCTGTTGTCTTAGCCTCCATGTTGAGTTAAAAAAAAAACCACCAAACTTTAAACTTTTTAATAGACACAGCTGCAAAACACAACAGCTACAACTCCTCACTTGGAGCTGAGAGGAGTAAAACTTCTCAGTTTGGTTGCAAGCTGCCTTATGTCTTGCATTGCTCTTTCATTCAGTTCTGTTTGAATTACCAAAGGGCTTCACGCTGTTTCCTCCTATGTCCTTGCCTCTTAAGCCTCCCACAGTCTCCAGAGACCATCGGCATGGTCTAGCATGTCTAGCTGTAGCATTTGTTGCCTTTGCAAAGTTTCACAGCTCACACTGATTTCTGTGCCCTAGGTTCGCGTGTTGCACAGGGAGCTGGCTTCAGATAGGGTGGCTCTGTAGGTGTGAAACCGTGAATGCTGTGTGAAATGCCATGTCTCCCCTTTGAGAACTGGGGCTTAGTCTCCTTGCTCCAAATGTAGCAGCCTCTAAGACGGGTGAGTAAGAAGGCAGGGATCAGGAGATTCAATAAGCCTGACTCAAATTTCCATATCATCCTTTGTGAAACAAGCTAAACCTGAAATAGGTCATGGCACGGCCAGAGCTTCCTTAAAAGAGTGTTTCTATCCTCAGTGGCAATGCATTATTTAGACTGTGGTGCTGAGAATGGCAACTTGTTTGTGCCACAGCCTCTTGCTTAGTACTGTTCAGGCTCCACACATTTTGCAATGGGGCATTGTAGTTTTTCTGGAATTTGCTGTATTGAAATGCAGTCTCCAGACAGCCACCATGACCAGCTGATATCTCCCCGCAGGATTGTCAAATTTGATTACATTTATTGTTTTTCCCTTTTATGCTGACAACATGCATCTTAGATACATGTTATTTTCTGGAGGACTGTATTCAGCTGGTTTTCAAAGTAGTAATGCTTCCCATTATCACATCTTATTTGGCATTTTTTAGCAACATTGCAAAGTGCAGAAATCCTGTGCTGATGAGGAGAAGGGTTTCTTATATCTGCAATTAGTCATCAGAGCATGGAGGGAAGGAGCCAGCTGGGTGTGCAAGCACATCCCTGACCTTTCTTGGATTTGAAAACCAGGGTGCCCAAAAGTTTGGCATCTCCACTGTTGTCATTTGTTAGAGTGTCTAAATAGCCTAGACTGATGATGGCTAGTTTTTTTCAGGCTACGGGAGCCACCTGTCACAAGCTTTGTGGCTGAGAGCTGCTAGGTGCAGACTATGTTGCTGAAGAACCAAGGGAATACGGAACTGCAGCAGATGACTGCAGTGTGAGATGAGAGCTGTTCCTCAGGGCTCCCAACACCTGGAGCTGCGGTTAGTGTGGGCCTTCAGCAGCATCTCAGAATAATGCAGTTCTTAACCTCTAGTATTCTTGCTGATTTGTCTTTTCCCCACAGTGGGTGATTCAGTTTATCCTGGCTCAGCACAGTCTGGCTGTCAGTCATAGATGCCATCCTGACATGGGAGCCAGACTTGAACTATTTGGGAGATGAACGGTAGCTGCATGTTGGCCCATTCCTGAGCTGGCTGCTGCCAACTGGAGATAGTGGCCATTTAATAAAGAGAAGTTCTTTGACCCCAAGAGCTAGGTAGTCCCTAGCTGTGAAGAATAGAAAATGCAGCATTCTTGAGCCAAGTGAAAATTTCTTCTTTGCTCTCATGGCTAAATTCCTGCATATTTAAGAGAAACAAGTCTTGTTCTCTTTCTCAGGCTGACATACCAGGTTTGGCAGAGGCTCCTGACATCTGTATTTGTCCAGCTGCACATGTGTTGCAGCAGACATCAGAAAGTGGGTCCTAGTTAATAAACAGGAGCAAGAGAGCGAGTTTACAGGTGAAAATAATTGTTGAGTATCAGCAAGGAGAGAAATTAATGGCTAAAGGGCGTTGCATTAAGTTACACTATATGGATGCTAAATGTTCACAAAAGGCTATACATAACAATGGCTATTCTGTGCTCTTTTCATAACTATTAAAAGCGATAAGGGGGTGGCTTAGTTTCTTTGTGTTTGCTGGTTTAGAGGGGCTATCTGACAAGAGTGTTAGAAGTTGCTGGTTATCAGACAGTGATAACAATTGATCACCTTATCCCACTGTACAAATCAAGCCATTTGAAGTAACTATTTATGACCTGATTAAAAATGCTTTTCTGGTTTGAGGTAATTCATTACCCTTCCAGTTATCGCTTTCCAAACACCTAAACAAATCTTTTATTGTGGACTTCAGGAAATGTACAGAAGGGATTGTTTGGATTTGCTTGGTCTGTGTGTGGCTGAATATGAAGATCCATGGGAATTAATAAAAAAAAAGAAGGAAAAAAAAAAAAGAAAGAAAATTCAAGGCGTGGAACAGAATGAACCATAGGTTTAGCCCTCCTTGAATGTCCCAGACAGTCCCAGGTGGTGTCCAGAGGATACATTCTTTGCAGTTCAAAACGAAAGGAGATGCTGTCATTGCAACAAATGGATAATGTGAGTTAAAACTGTTTAAAATGTTTGGTTTGGGAACCGATCATGAAAATTAATAGGCTTATCTTAAATTCAGGGCTATGTTTTAGAGTTAGGTAAACTCAGTAATGATAATAAAAATAAGACCTTATTCTTTAATTCAGTATTTCATTCTTTAAGTATATGACTAACTTCTGGAGAGGTTTCATTTGTCTCCTTCCTGTTGCTTTCCTAGTTCTATTATATCCCACAGGATTTTCCACAAGGGAATAGTAAGGTTCACATGTCTACTTTCTGATGGTTCCTTGCTTTAACAATCAATCATGTTAATGTTGCCTCAGAGATTGCCTTGTTGGGGACCAAGGGGAGCAATGCAAAATCAAGTGAAAAGTAGTAGCCCAGCAAATACGAGTCTAAAAGCCTTTGTATGTGTCTTGGGGTGGTGTGTAGATCTAAGTCCCACCTTTGCTTATTAAGATGCCTTAGTCATCTTGTTTCATGGAACTCATTTGTCTTTTGTGAACCAGCCTTCTGGCTGGTCCATTTGTTGTGTCTCTTAATTGCTCCATCAATGACCTTTCTGTGGGGGCGGGGATATCATCAGACAGGGGACCTTTTGGATTTATTAATTTTTTGTTTGCCAAGAAAGCTCTGAGACTAATTGCCAAGACTTCCCAGAAGATATTAGTTTACAAATTTTAATGACACTTATGATTTATTAATGTGCTTCCCCCTGCATCTGCTCATCCCTATTCCTTGGTGGAATTCCTGCTGAATTGGAGAGAATTAATAAAAACGGAACTGCAGATGTAGTGGTGTTCTAGCTAGACTGTTAATTAAAAAATTTTACCCGTATTCAGAGTGCTTTATTCATATCTGTGATTCTCTGAAGACAAAGATAAGTCTTGGCTTTGACTATGTTCTACCCCAGAATCTCGATTTGGTGAAGGTCTTGCATGGTGGTGGCACAAAGATTCACATTTACGTGTGCATGTAACTCAATGTTCAACAAGTGCTACACATCCCCGCTTTGTGCTTCATTCACAGATCTTTTGCAGCTTGAAAGTGGGGCTGCTTTGCTGAAGTTGTTGACCTTCAAACATGTGGCTGTGGGAGGACTGGACTGGTCACTAATGATGGATGCTGCAGATATGTTTGTGTGAGGAATGTGTTCATTAAATATGTCTAGAAAGGTCATGTGGTTGTACATCAGTTTTGATCTCATAGATAACTGGGTTATTGGGATGTTCCTGTTAATAAGTAGGCCTGGGAATTTTTGGATACATCTTGTTTTCTGGCTGGAGACAGGGAGGCAAGAAGAAAAGGCAATTTATCAAATTCCAAACTTTTTGAGGGAATGTTCTTAGGAAAAAGGTGGAATTCCAAATAAAATATACAGAGGGCAAAAATGAGCTGTGTTTTGTTTTAATTTTCCATGTTTCAGGTAAGAGCTCCAGCCATCTATCTTTTCCTCTCTCCCTCATAACTGTTGAATTATTTATACTCAGCAAAAGAGCTCCAACAGGAGAGACTGAGAATCTCTCCAGGGAGAGACTGATACTAATCTCTTGTGTGGAAGATCCAAGTTCAAGCCCTTGCTCTGAATAAGTAGAAAGGGAAGTGCTTTTTTATTCCACAAGTAATTAAATTGTGTAACTCATTGCTACAGGATATTGTGAGGCAGAAATAATAAAAGTGTAAATGGATTTCAAAAGGGGATTCAATGAATTAATGGAGGATATTTCTGCAGGTGGCTGTTAAACGTGATAGTGTGGCAGTAGCCTGTGGCTTACATTAATTATTTTATGATATGACATTCAGGGAACAGACAGGTCTACAGTTTTTGGATCAGTGTTGCAGAAAGGTCATCCATTTTTTGTTAGCTGTTCTTCAGCAATGAGCTATTCATGCTTTAGGTGTTCTAATGGAATAGCTGGGATTGTGCTGGAAACATGATACGCCACAGTATTTTAGTGGTTTGGGATTGGAGATCCCTAAGTCGAGTGCTGGGGAAGTAGACCATGGGAAGAATCATGCTGTCTTTTCTCTTCCTTATACTTTTCCCAGAATATTCTGTGGCAGATTAGCAGGCAATACAAATTTTTGATCTGACCTATGGTGGCTGTCTTATTCAACCAAGGGATTTGAGTCTTTTATACCACAGGTAGGTTCTCCATCTGTTTCCCAACTGGTGGCTATCTTGGATGCAATCACATTTTCTCAGTAAAGCTATTTTATTGGACTAAAAGTATACTTTGTAGTTAAAAAAACCCACAATAAAAACCCAGGCTATCTTTGATGTAATTTAATTTTCCAGCCAGTCCTTTCAGGCACACAACTGGTTTTCATCATCCTGACAATGGAAACTTAAACCTGTCCAGATCTCTAGTCTTTCCATTCCAGAAAACTAGATGATGGAGTGGAAAATTTAGGGAATTTAATGCCAAAAGATGTTTCTGGTGTTGATACAATCATGAGTATCTCAGTGTGAAATGAAATCTGTTATGGAAAAAAAGAAGGTGTTTTAGGGAGCTGTAAGAATATGCTTGTACCTGTTTTTGCATCTTATATACGCTGTATTTAATATAGTTTTTCTGTCCTTGCTAATGAATTTCTTTGATTATGAGCTTCTCAAGAAGGGAGATGTCCTATCTCATCAGAAATTAATTTTGAGGTCAGGTCATGTTCCCGGGCATTTATTCCTGGGACTTTGGTGGGGAAGATCAGAGAAAGCTTTACCAAAAGTGAATGTGTTTTTGAAGCATCGCAGTCCCTATAAAGTAGTCTTCTCAGGGATGGCAGGTAAAGTGTGTTTGTAGTGCTTTGCCTACTTGTTTAGAAAAGTGGCAAGGCAGCATTCAGGAGGGAGTCTGTAGCCAAGAACCTGCTGTTGCAGATCCTGTGGGTGTTGTGACTGTTGCTGCATCAGCAGAGCTGCATCTGTTAACAGGAATTGGCTATTCCATCTCTTTATCATTTGGAGCAGCAATTCCATTGCTCTCATTAGAGAGCTGCTCCTTTTGTTGAGTTATCTCATCTTACATTCTAATTAGATTTGGATGCCGAATGCAAAACTTTTTGCAGGAAGCCACACTTAAAGATGAATTTGTTTTGGCCTTACTAATGTCTTTTTCTGATCGCTTTTTACTGTGCAGAGGAGTTTTGTTGGCACAGATTAGTAGCGGATGCATTCAACGTGGATATGTGCCAATATTAATGAAAACCACACATTAAATTCACTTATAAATATGCAAATAGATAATTGCAAAATAGAACTTTCATAATAAATTACATAAGAACTTTCATACTAGATCTGATCCAGTAGGACCTGGAAAGCCTGAAAAGAGATGCCCAGAAAAGGATGTGGTAACAATCTTACAAAATTATGTGGTGTGGTAGGGTCTCTCCTAAAGCAAGTGGGTGGAGCATCTCTCATATGAGGAAGGGCTGAGAGAGCTGGGACAGTTCAGCCTGGAGAAGAGAAGGCTCGGGGAGGGGGGGATCTCGTCGATGTGTGCAGATACCTGAAGGAAGGGTGCAAAGAAGGCAGAGCCAGGCTCATTTCAGTGGTTCCCAGTGACAGGACAAGAGACAATGAATGGGCACAAACTGAAACTTGGGAGGTTCCCTCTGAATTTCAGGAAACCTTTTGTACTGTGTAGGTGACCGAGCACTGGCACAGGTTGCCCAGGGATGTTGTGGAGTCTCCATCCTTGGACATATTCAAAAGCTATCTGGACTGGTCCTGGGCAACCAGCTCTAGGTGGCCCTGCTTGAGCAGGGGGTTGGACCAGATGAGCTCCAGAGGTCCCTTCCAACCTCAACCATTCTGTGATTCTGTGAAGAATAAAGGAGCACTGGCCAAATATTCAGAACAAGTAGAAGAATTTGATTCTTAGGACAACATGTAGTTAATCTGTGGATCTCCTTTCTGGAGCGTGTTTTGGTAGGTAAAGTTCACATGGGTTCAGGTGTAGTCTAGATGAGTTTCTAGAAGCAAAAAAATCTGTCATCAAGGATTACATTACATGCAAAGACTTTACCTGTGGCTCAGAAAGTCCCCTGGCCTCTGATCAGATAGAGATAGGCACTGCCACTTACTCTCCAGGCAGTCAGGGCTGGATCAGGAGCCAGAAGGTTCTTGCACTGAAGAGTTTCTGTGTTGGTGCCACCTCATGGCTTGCTGTGAGATGTGGTTCCCCTATCCACAGTAAACCTAGGCTTTACATCAGCTTACATGATTTGTTTCTCTTTGAGTGAGCTGTTCTTTTCCTTTCTCTGCCCCTCTCCCTCCTCCCTTGACTTTTCTTTCCAATTAGGCTTGGGACCAAGTCATATAAATCTTTGATGCTTTGTACAGTGGCTGGTAGAATTTAGTACTTTAACATGGGTTGTGTCTGTTTATATAGGTGTTTTATTATGTTGTGGGTGTTTTTTGGTATTTTTTTTTCCCAAATGCACTGCCATTTTATAATGGCTATAAATAATCTGAAGGATGGAGAAACATTGTTAAAAAAAGTGCAACAAATCCTTCTATCTTTTAATCTGGTCTGTCTCTCTCATTATCTCTGTGGTATATTCATTAGGCTTCTAATGATGTTAATAAGTGCCCTGTATCAAGCGGTCACTTCTCCAAATAATATTTACAGAGGGCTACAGTCCCCCAGCTGGGAAGGTAGTCTTTGTTTTATTTACTTGCCACATATTCTTCATCTGTGAAATCTGTCAGCCTGTTCTTTTACAGTATAAGCCTGACCAAGTAAAAATGAAAGGTCCTGTAACCTACTACATCATGGGAAGCTAGTGCATTTTTACATGTAGGATTTCTGCCTCTGAATAAAAACTGTAAAAGGTTAGTGAGGCCATTCTGTAACCAGATTATTAGGACTTGTTTCTGGGTCTTTGATGGCCAGTTACTTTAAAGAATGGCCTCTGTAAATATTAGTAGTTGCTTATATCCAGTTATCCCTGAAGCCTGCTGTCTAGATGCCTGAATCTAGCAATAGGCTATCTGCAGGAGCTCAGCATTCAGCATCCTGCAAGTCTGGTCAGGGATAGAAATGCGGTGCTGTATTGGAATAGTTGAGGGATATTACCCCATGACAAATCTAAGAATATTGTATGGCATCTGTAACAGGACTCTTACATTTTCTCTTATGGATTTGTAGTCTAGCTCAGAAGATCTGTGAGGAAGATGATAACAGGAGACTGGTTACAGGAAGATGGCTGGGCTGTTAATACAACCATTACTTCCAAGCCTTATCCCAAAGTCAGGTAGTAGTTTTGCCCAGGGATGAGAGGTGCACTGTGAACTTTCCTGACTGTGTTCTGGTGCATTTAAGATGCAACTGTCTCCAGCTCCCTATAACTACTGCCAGGAGTGCACGCTTCATAGCAGAGTTAGCCAGGCTGAATGGATGTGTGCAGCTCAGCCGTGCACCTTTACAGCCCAGGGTCTTGGCATGGACTCACATACCTTGGGGTCTGAGTTCATACACTGCGCTGTGCAGGGGAGTGGAGCAGGCAAGCAATAAGCTGGGACTAGTACTATCTGCAATTACCAGTTTGCACAAGCCCTTGGAGGTTCAAAAGCCACCTGGGGAGAGGTATGCAGAAAGGAGGAGTGACCCCTCACTGGAACGTGTTCAGGCCTTATTGGGGTCTGAAGCTCACAAGGAGTAATCAGCCCCATGGAAAGAGAAATGCACTTAGAGTCGGTCCTCTTGCATCTCTTTCTCTGAAATGTTAGAAATTGTAATGGTGATTTGCTTTGAGAAGGAAGCCTGGTTGTTGGTTATTGGTCCTGGAGGCACAAAAGCAAGCAGCAGGTTCAGAGCAGAAGTCAGGAACCGTGTGGGGAAGAGTAGCCCGTGTACAGGGAATAGGTCCCAGGGCCTGGTTTTGGGAACAGGAGAATCATACAGCTTCCATCAGCACCAAGGGATGTATGAGTTCCCTGAGGACTTCAGCAGACTATGATCCATCCATGGGTCTTGTGTAATTACTTCAGGGATCACAGACAAGCTGTTGACCTTGAGGTGCCCCAGACACAGGTCTCTGTAAAGGCAGTGTGTGGGAGGGCTTGTCCTTTCTTTGGGTTACTTGGAACTGTAAGTGTGGCTGAGGAAAACCAAGGCAGTAAGATCATCTGTTAAAACGTAAGGTTTCAGATATAATGTTATATTACCATGGAGTAGTTAAAGCTACAGAGTAAGCAGCGGACCATGGCACATCATTCAGTGTGCCACTAGCAGAGTAGGGAATAAATGTCCCATGGAAGATTAAAATCCCATTGGTTCTATTATCTGTAACCAATAAAGGTAAAAGGGATGTCTATGAGGAATACAGAGTTAACGCAGCACGTTTAGCTTTGTACCCACAAGTGCGCATTTTCTATTTTGTACAAGGCGCAGAAAACAAAGCAAGACAAGCTTTGAGGTTTTTTCTGGAAGAGTACATGGCAGGGGAGACTATGGTGGAGCATCTGCCTCTCTGAGGACTTGGCGGGTGGTCTGCACCAATGCTACCTCATCACAGGGTCTGAGGCACTTTAGTCACACCACCGGAAAAGCTTGTATCTTGTCCTGTGGCGTTTTAATGGCAATGAGTACAAGTCTGGCTATGTAACAGGACATGGCCCTGTTGTGTGGTGGGAGATATACAAGAAGCCCATATTTCCTCTTTGGAAGTGCTGCTTTTGTATAGTGATAGTACATGTGGTTTGTTTGGGGAACAGATGAGGGTAAAGTTAAGTAGGCTGTGATCTAGCTTGGTTGTTTAGCTATATCTGATCCAAGCAGGGTGCATGCAGCCACCTGGTGACTGGGGTTCATCATGAAATGTCCTCTGTTGCATAACATATCAGAAAAACCAGAGCTGTGACTGTGCAGACATGGGAATAGTGCTTTTCCTTGGTATGCAACAGCACTGCAACAGCAAACTTGTTCTTCCTGTGTCTCTCTGCTTCCAGAGTGTCAATGGACATGGCACTTTGCAAGCATGCCCGCCTGGCAAATCAGGTAATTGATTTGGTACTTGCACTGCTAGGAAGCTTTTGAGGCATGCTTGGCAGTGGCATTGCTGAGTAGCTCAGGTCTCATGGAAAAGTGGGTTCTTGAATTCTTCAGCACAGATGTTCCACCTTCCTATTGTTAAAGTCTTTGTATCACTTGCAGGAAGCAAAGGTAAAATCCTTTGTTCTTAGGACTTCTTTCTTGTGCTGCCTTTATCTCAGCTTCAGTGGTCACTGTGTTCCCTCTCATCCTGTGTGACAAAAACCATTACAAATGCTGCAGTAGGCTGTGTTGCAAACTCTTATCTTTAAAAATGACATTCATAAAGGTTAATAATTGGAATGAGCTCTGGCAGTTACTAATTAGCACCATTACACAATCAGCTCACATTCTGGCAGCATTAGGCATACTTAATCAGTCAATTATCATTGATCTCGGAAAGTACTGCTCTAAAGTTAGCATAAGGTGCCTTTGTGAGTGGAGGGAGGGAATTTGACAACACCACAGTGGTCAGGCTGCTGGGAACGTGTGTTTTGTGGGACCAGTGTTGTGTACCTGATTGTGACAGATGGATCTGAATTAGAAATCAGATAGTATAGACTCACCTTCAAACAGAGGCATAAATAGGTCCTACCACTGCCTCTCCTTGCCATTTTAAACAGTAGAGGTGTTCAGGGAGAGAGCTGACTTTGGGGAAAAACGTGTTTAATGGCTTCAATGAATTTCAGTTAACGTGATGACTTAGAAGCTTTCCAAAGGGCAGCTGGAGTGTAAGGTATTTTTTTTCCTGGTTTTTATTTTTCTTCACGTGGTTAGTAGCTCTTGAGGTAAGGAAGTAGCAAACAATATGGGGAGGCACAGGACTTCCCTTTAGAAGTGTTGTGTAAAGTGATCTTAATCTCATGAATCTAAATGTTATGACTGCTTTGTGCTCTCTCAGAAACTCAGAGGTGTGGAGCCTTTGCTGTTTGTGCTGGCTTAGAGTGCGGAGGGAGCAGGCCTGACTGCTGCACAGAATGGCTATGGTTTTCTAGCCAGTGTTCTCCTCTTCCCACCTTGAGTGTGGGCAGCACATACATCTCTTCTAAAACCATCTGTTGTTTGTGCCTGGCCAGGAAGGTGTGCAGTGATGTGTGGCCCATGCAAGCAAGGATAGTGGCTACAGTCCAGTGTGTGAAGGAGATTTTCCAGATCTCTGTATGGAAAATGAATGTGTAGAGTGGACGTGATCAGGGCTGATGCACTGGTCTCTGCTCTTTGTTGCTTCACTTCTATAATTCTGTCTTTTGACTGCTTAAGATATGGTCTGCAATGCATGCAAATTCACAGGGAATTCCATGCACCTGGATAGAATGGGAACATCGCCAACAACACTGGAATGTAAGGGGAGTTCAGGATACTGTTGAGAGTAAAGAAACTTGTGTAGGTGAAAGGACCAGGAAAAACGTGAGTTGTGCTTGATTCCCCTTTGGAAGTTGGCCCAGGACCTCTGTCTATTTAGGACAAGGAAAAATGTATTGTTGTGATTATTTTGGAGTGTGTTTTTAACCTTCCTCTCTCTCTTGCTGCTTATTCTCTGGAACTTTTCATTGTGGGCAAATGAACCAGAAAAAAATCTGGTTAGAATCTTACAGGCTGGATGCCTCCCAAAACCTTTTTGTTTCTGTGCAACAGATATCTGAGAATACACATCAGGGCTGACTGAAGTCAGATGTACATTTCTTTCTTTCAGTATGTCTGAACTTGCATCTTTGCTTTGGCAAAAATCTGCAAGGGATCTTGGGAGTAGGCACAAGAAAAGACATGTCAGAAGGTCAACTCTGGCTCCAGCTTTTGCAAAAAATTAGCCCAATGCAAAGGGCTTTGTTTAAAAACTACTTCCCCATACATCTGATTCCAGAAGTAGTAGAAAGTGAGTGCAAGCATAAGCCATCCAGACCCCTAAAATTTCCTTGCCTGCTATTAGATTTAGCTGTAAAGACTGTGCCCACATATCAGGAAAAGGCTTGCAGGTTATTGCTATGTGTACATACTTTAACGATTAGTGCCCAATGATTCATTATTGTTGATGATATAAAGTGGAGGGCTAAGGCTCACTTGAGCTGCAAATGCTTCTCAGAAGGGTAAAGGAAGCTCGGTAGAAGAAATGTGAAGAATTTGAGCATGGCTAGTGATTATACAATGATTATTTAACCTGGAGAGAGGAAATATGTGGAACCTATTTAGACATAGGTCACTAATGTAGGATCCAAATTTGGGGGGGGGGGGGTTGGACTAGATGACCTTTAAAGGTCCCTTCTAACCCAAACTATTCTATAATTCTAAGGAACTCAGTATTTCCAGGTGCTTTTCCAGACTCTGGGTCAGGACTTGTGAAAGTAATGAAGGGAAACATGTCTTCACGTATCAGGTACTTAGCCTGAGAAACTCCCCTGAGCAAACCCTGGGGCACCCCTGTGGAAATCTGTGCCTTGGGAGAAGCTGGTAAGAGCTGCTGCTTGGGCTGGGTGCCAAGGCAGAGCTCTGGCTTCTGGGTGCAGATGCTGTGCTACAGAGCTCAGGCAAGGATTTCCTCCCAAAGCCTCCAGTAATACATAACCTGTGTGGGGTCTTCTGGAGGTGAGAGATACCCTTTAAGAAATATGCAAGACTCAGGACTTGGAACTAGTAGATAGCTCCAGCGTTCTGCTGTATGACAAGTGATGCTTTCTTTGGTGGTAAATGACATCGCTTATGAAGTGTGCCTTGGTATGGCAACAAATACTATGGTAACATCTGTAAGTGGAGCTAATTTTAGGAAAGGGGTGCCAGGCTACAGTAGCTCAGTTAAGGAAAAAACAGTTGGAGGCTTTGTTCTTACAATGGTCCCGTAACTATATAAATATATACAGCACAACCATTCCTCCCCGCCCCTGCCAGCCCCCCAGTATCTGTTCTCCAGTTACTGAGTAATTTGCAGCAGTGCAGAGGCAGGTTTTAGGAAAAACCTCCTTAATGCTGAGCATGGATTGCTTGGGAAGGTGGGAAGTCTCCATTTTAAAAGACTTTTGGTACATGCTAGACAGCCTTCTGAGGTAGAAGTCTTGTTCTAGTTAGTCTTGCCTTTGGGAGGGAGGGAGAACATTGAAGGCTTTTTCTTGACCCTATTTCTGTGGTCCAGAGATAGGAGAGCCTTCCACCGGCATCCCTTGGGAAGAGCAGCACAACAGGCTTCATATTAGAAGCTGACTATGGAAGGAGCTGAGAGGTTGAATAATTTTTACTTGAGTGCATTCAGCACATTTTTGCATCTCGTGACCCATTCTACCTTGTCTTCAAATGTCCCCATTAGAATATTATTTAAATGGGATAGTAAAGCCGGTGTGGAAATTGGACAATGTGCAATAACAAGTGTTAACCTGAGACTGAGGCCATGCTCTCTGCAGTGCATTAGTTCCAATTTAGATCCCATCAACAAGAAAATATTATGCTGCAGATGTGCAGTTTGATAGGTTGCATGGGTCTGATGGCTCGAAAGCATGAAAAATTGTGATCTCACCTCTTTGACCTCCTCTCCAACTAATTACACAATGGAGACCACAGAGGGCAAAAATCAGCTAGCTGATGTCGGAGCAATACTAGAAACATGCAAGTGCTATCGGAGCAACTGTGTTCATACCAACAATGTGCTGGCTGAATGGCTGGTGGAAGAGTAAAAAGCTGTGTTTGAAATATGAATGATCTTGAGCAGTTCTGAATCTAGCTTTTCTTTCTTAAAGAGGCATGAAGCTGTGGCAAAATCGGTGTTTAAACCAAAATGCTGTTGAATTTGTAAAGGAAGGCAATGGAAGATTTTTGGACACAAGACTAGGGAAAATGGTGAACACAGGCAAGGACACCTTGATACTGATTTCTTTAGCTCATGGTGCTAGGGTAGAAGGGATCACACTAAAAAGAGAGTCCTCATATGACCTGATTCACTGGAACAGACTGTTGCTTTGCTTTCCAGTAGTCACCCTGCTCCATGGAGTAAAAATACCAAGTGATTAATTACTTGCATGCAGAGTGGCATAGTATCATGCTAAGATAAACTTTAAAGAAGGAATTTTTTGACACTAGAGTCTTCCTTGGAGCAGATACTTTTTGAAAATACTGGGTTACACTCTCGGTGTAATCCTAAATAAAAAAAGTTTGTCTAGAAGCAGCTGTGTGGATAAACTATGAAGTAATAACTGTGTCACTGGTGACTCATTGATGTGTCTATTAAAACAATTAAAACTATTAAAACAATTCCTATGTTATGAAGGCAGAAGGAGCATTGTGCTCAGACACTGTGCAAGACGAAGGAGAAGAAAATCACTTGTCACAGGTACCAAGCAGAGATTAATTCTTCAGAGTAATACCTGCTCGATCAAGAGCAAAACTCTTGGGAAAACATCCCATCTTGATTGAAAAATTAGCAGTGATGAAGAGTTGACCTCAGCCATTAGTACAGTCCGCCTGCAACAATTGCCCCTCCTGTTTAAAAAAACCCAACACCCAAAATAGAACAAAATACCCTCTCACCCATACTTGTCTAACCTTAGTTTATCAGGTTTGGGGGCCTCTTGTACTTTTGTGGGCTGGGTGGAAAGGCCCTCTACTTCCCCAAGCAGGTACTCACACCCTGCTTAAACACCAGAAATTTTTTGTAAGGCAGCAGGTTTTTTCGCTCTTTAATGATTGTTTTGGTGATTCTTCTCTTCTCACATAGCACCAAACCCAATGTCCTCAAAATTCTCGTGTTCCTGTTTATAGCGTGGGAAGGGAACTCTCAAGAGGGTGCTCTTCATAGAAGTGCAGCTCTGCACATCCTCAGATTCATAGATTTAATGTGTAGAGAAGAATAATCTATAGTAATGATAATAATCTAGTCATGTAGTACAGGCCAGAGAATCTTACTCAATAATTTCTACATTGAGTCCACAGTGTGGTTTGAAGTATTGCTTGTTGGCTGGAAACATATTCAGTCTTTACTAATACTTATAGTCTTTCAATTATGTGATCTGATTTGCATTGCTGCTAGAACTGCATTTCATTTTTGATGCTCTAGCAAATGGACTCTGGGCTGAGTTGGCCAAATTCAGTGATGCTGAAAGACAGGCTGGTTTGCTACATGTCTGAGAGCCTCAGCACCTGTGAAATTTCAAATTACAGCCGTGATTCCTTGATGATGAAAAACAAGCCTTGGAGCTCTTTTGTTCCTTACTTTCCTTTTCATGGCATTATAATTATTTGCAAAAAGAGCTGAGAGCATAAAATTCAGGGGGATGAAATAAAGCATTGGCTCATTCATGTGGATCTCTTTTTTTCTGAACTGCTTTTTTTGGTCTTTAAAAGACCCTTGGAAGCAGGGAGTTTTCCTCCTTGAGACTGAGGATTGAGAAGGTTTTACTTCCTTTTCAACTCTGTCAAAGGCTTCATGGCTGATGAGTGTCTCCCTGGCTGGGTGCTGACAGACTCAAGCTCTCTGGGTGTGCATAGAGTTGGCTGGTGCCTGAGGGAAAGGAGAATCTTTACTTGAGCTCAGTGCTGCTGTAAAATAGCTTATTAAGCTTCCATCCTGCAGGTACCTCAGATGCAATGAGCCCCAAGGGTGAACAGAGGAGCCAAGGTTCACCTGCACCCATCAGTATAGATGCATCCATCTGTTGTTACTACTGTGGTGCCTGCTGGCCTCTGGACTATGTGGGTGCATCTGTGAAGTGGGTGCAGCCTTCATCAGACTTCTCAACACCTCGGAGCTGTTATCAAACTGCAAATAGTGCTGAGTGGCCCCAACCCCTCATCTCCAGCTAGGAATGAAGACATTGAATGGCAGGTGCTCAGGACACTGCATCAGCATTGCAATAAGAAGGTCCCTGCAGATGAAGATCCTGTCTCCCTTGGCAGGGATAAGGGCAGCTGTAGGGTTAAAGGCACAGTACTGGTTATGAAAATTGGGTGAGGTGCCTGGCTCCTTCTTTGATTGCTTCTCCTGCAAAAATTCCTCTTGGCTCAAGGGGAACAAAATCAAAATGTGCAAATTCCATGGCTTTGTTCCTCAGTTATGGACTGAAATAGGAGATGGTGAACTGTAGATTCATGTTGGAGGATTTTATTTGCTGTGGGTATACAGATAAAGTATGCAGCTTTTCTACAGCAAGAACTGAAATACTGTTGTGCAAAGGCATGGTCTTGACTGGTCTGACTGGTCTGACTGTTCTGGCACACAAACCAAAAAAGGCTCTGCATTTTGGAACAACTGGCTTGTGTTTCCTCATGTTATTAGTTACCTGAAAATAGCTCTCTGCCCTTTGTACAGATGTTTTAATTTCTCTTCCTGGACTAGGATGTTTTATTTTAGCTTTGCAACTGTATTATTTACTTCTCTAATGTATTTTCAGGTGCAGTGGTAGGATGCATACTGCACAGTTTATATTTGTATTGCATTGCAGATCCCCATACATTAAGGAGAAAAAGCTGTCTTTGATTCCCTGCCATTAAATACTTGTTACATTGTTTATAGGGTTTTAAAATTAAAACCTCATCAAGTCATTTCAGCACTAGTCGCCTTCTACGTTTCTGCCTCTCAGTAGAGCATTTACAAGTGTTTATATTGGCTTTTTCTGCCTAGCAACATGTGTTGCAAGTAGTTTAGGAAAAAAAAAATACGGTTTGCCATCATAAATCCAAAGCTGCAGCAAGTCTTAACAACCTTTAGTTATCCTTCCTCAGAGTTCCCTTTAGAAAGAAAGAGCTATCTGATGTGATAAAAATGAAGACTTGGTGCTATGAAATCTCTGTTTACATTCTGCAAACATGACTTTATTCCATCAGAGTCTTTTTTTATGAAGCAAATAGTGAGATGTCCCTCACTTCCATTCGCTTTGCTGAAATAATAGAAATGATGCTGCAGTGTCTGTAGCTGATTGCTGTGGCATGCTAGCAAGCTCTGGGGCTGGTGTCTGATACTGTATGCTAAGGGAGGGCCCAGATGAGAGGCCGGTTTGACAAATCACTCTGCAGAGAATAGCCTCTTCCCTGTGTGTTTGTGCTCTGTTTTTGCTGCATAGGTCTAACGTGACTGATTAGGTTTTGTTGTACTTGAGCAATGAGGTTTCTGTCACTTTCTTTGGGAGCCAGTTCCATGGCTTAAGTGCCAGAGCTGGCCCAAACTTGAATTTTCTATCTGACAAGAAAGTGATGTTTCTATTTCTTTGTCCATCTAGATATCTTGATAAAGCATCTCCAACCAGCACTACTGATGATTCTGCAAGTTAAAGGATTTCACTGACATTTGGCCTAAAATTTCCTTTTTCTAGTTCCAATATTTGCATCCATTTTGAAGAAGCAAATAGTTTTTGGTTGTTTTTTTTTTTTTCTTTTTCCTGGCTGAATCCAGCAGGAATTGTATCAAACTTTTACACCTTTCACATTCTGATGATTATTATATAGCCCCCCATTCTTAGTTTGCCAAATTGTATACCTAATTATTTTAATCTTACCTACAAAGAATACACTTCACTCTAGAACACTTAATTGTTTTTATTCTATGAATTTTGTCCAAATTCTAGTTCATCAGTACACAATGTGATTAAAAACTGATTTTTGGTCAGTGAATTGAGAATAAATCTGCTGGATTCCTTGGAGGTCCCTAGTACAGTGTAGCTAAGACCTGACTCAGATTTGTTTGTCAAAGTATGGTTTTCCCAGTACTATATATAGATGGATTTTAGGAACACAGTATTTTAATATTTTCCTATTCAGAAGCTGTTGGTTATACAACAGTCAGGGTGATGGTGGTTTTCATTAAACAGAAGCCTGCTTTCAATGTTTTTGGTTTAGTTTGTGTTGAAATTCTGATAATCTAGAACAAGAAGAAGTATGCCATGGGGTAGAGATGATTTCAAGTGCCTTTTTTGTAGACAAAATGTAGACAACGTTCTTCACATAATGTCATTTCAATGTTCTTCACGTGAGGTCATGTATGAAAGAGAGTGAGTCAAATGGAGTATTTATTGAATTGTGCAGAAGTTTTTCTTTCTGTCCATTGAAAACAAATATTGCAAATGCGCTTTTTTTTTTCTTAGCACCAATCTCTTATAACAGACTTGAGCCATGTTTCAATCTTTAAGACCCTGTGAATCTTCCCCTTCCTTGCAGTTGGACCAAGAGGTCAATCTCTGTGGGGTACAGGAGCTCAAAAGCCAGTACAGGTGCTTTCAAAATCCTCCAGGAGGGAGATATGGACACTTTCCAACAACTTGAAGATCTAACTTTAATGTAAAACTACATTTCAGTGTCCATCTAGTTGCACTAGACATTCAAATTTGAAACATGTTCACTGGAAATAGGGTCTAAATGCCTCATCCCTGGACTCTTGCAGTTGACATAGATTGAGGAGACTCTTCAGGTAGGGGGCAAAGCTCAGGAAAAAATCTGGGGTTTCTGTGTTTTTCTCATTGGCAGTATGGAGCTGGTAGTGCTGACTCAGTTGAGGAATGTCTAAGTCATTGCATTCAGACTATTGCGGAAAGGGAAAGTGTTGCATTATTAGTATAAGCATCATAAGTATCTTAAGGACAAAGTTTATGTGTACCTGTATTTTTCTCAATACAAAGTTGAACATGGACTCATCAAAAGCATTTGTTGTAAAAAGCCCCCAAAAGCCTCACCTCTGCTTCCAGACCCCCAGTTGGGTGCATGAAAGCATTATTCTTTCAGTTAACGTCTGCAAGGACTTAATGCTGTCTTACTCCCCCAATGGACAGTTCTCAAAGGACAGCCTCTGATTCTTTCACAGATTGTCAAAAGTAAAATCTTTTTGTATATTTGATGTTCACTGTTTATTGCTCAAGTTGTGTGGCTGATTGGGAGGTCACATGCAACGGTGTAGCAAGATTGGAGGGCTGGAGGGAAGGTGCTGCTGAGAAAATTAATCTCTCGGGGACAAAGTAAAATGGATTTTAAGAAGAAAGATGTTTCAGGAAATAGATGTAGGAAAACAGGATGTTTAGATTGAGATTGTCAAAGCTGCACATTTAAGCTGAAGATCAACTCTCATTAAGTTTAATTGGACATCTGTATTAGGTAGGTGGCTTTGAAAAATCTTTCCCTTTACATGTATCCATTCCTGTTTCTCTGCACAGAGGATATTATCCACAAAAATACATCTGGCCTCCAAAATGTAAAGCTTTTTTTTTTTTTTTTTTTCACTGAGGGAGGAGGTAGATAAATACTTTGTTTATGGGATAGAGTAGATATTTGTCTTGTTCAGCTACTAATTGTGTTTATATAAATCAGTTAGTAAAATAAACATTGCTGTTCTGATTGGGACACAGTATATTTTTTCGCATGGGAGTTTTTGATTAATGCCAATATCTCCCGACGAAGCATTCATACTTACATCTTTCAAACACCTGAAAAACGACTGCTGCAGATGGAATGCATGTTTGCAAAATAGTATTAAGACTTACAGAGATCTTGTCTTTGGAGATTAACAGTTTCTCTAGAAGGATGATCTGTCATTGCCTGGGACCACAGTCAATAAGAAGGTAGGTTTCTGCATCTTGTTTTGCTGCTGGAGATCCTTCTCTCTGGAGATCCTTCTCTGGATTCTAGTCCACCTGTTTGGCAACATGGTAGTTACCATGAATGAGGGCAACATGCTTCTGTAAAAACCCCATTTGGCCAAGTTTTGAAAGAGCATCCATGGAGCAGGAGAGCCAGGGTGTAACTAGCTTTGGATGACATGTGGCAAGGGAAGAAGAGCTTGATGCTGCACTTCAGGAGCTGGGCTGGCAGGGCTTGTGGTACTTGGCACATGGTTGCGGGCTACCTGTCGGGTCATGTGCCATGCTGGGCATTATGTTTCCCTGCAGACTGCAAAGCAGCCAAGAAAAAAAATGGCTTTTTTTTATGCAAACATCTTCATCGTGGGAATGGAACAGTATGAGTACAGAAAGCTAAAGGTATCCTTGATTTGATCACCACTGTGGCACACCTATGCTTAGTGTCGGTTGTCTCTTGGCTGAATGGATAAGGCAAGACTGGTGCAATGTGAGGGAGCTGTTGGGGTGTGCTGACAGTGGTTGCCTTTGCTGTTTTCCTCCAGTCCACAGACACTGCAGCCAGCATCTTGAGAAAACTGTACCTGGCACAGTGCCCCCTCTTGCTTCTGCATCAGTTTGTTCCTTTCTAGAAACAATTTTTGTTTGGACCAAGTGTAAACTGACATCAAAGATATTTTCACTTCTCTCAAAGGATATTATTTTAAAGGGCAAATGATGCTCAGAGCAGGATTTTACTGTCCCCTCCTTTTTTCTTGTGACAAGCTGATTACTTCTCCTGCTATTTTTTATTTTCCTGTTTTTGTTGTTCCTCAAACTTTCAACTGCTGTGAAAACTCCCAAGTGGCTTCTGCCCAAATGCATGCAGGTGAGCTTTTAAATGTGAATTGCTTGGTAGATAAATGAGGATCGGTTGCTATATTTAATGATGCAGTCTTCTGTAATGCGTCTCCAACAAGCATTCATCTTATGGATAGTAATTATTCTTAGCATGCCCATCTGAGCAAGATTATGCTTTGGTAATTGGTTTTGAATCCTATATCCATTTTATTTTAAGCAGCACTCTCTTTAATCCTTTCTATCAGTGTTTGGGGATTGAAGGTGAGGTGAACATGTGGCAGGAGCAAAGGAAGGATTTCTCTTTTTCGTTGTTAGGATGCTGCTTAGCTGACATGGTAAAGGTGGAGGGCGGTTGCTGGTGAGCACAGATGATGACAAACGAGGCTGCTGGCTCGTTTGTTCTGCACGCTGATACACCGCATTGAGGCAGTGCAGGTGACACTGTCAGCAGGCAGCTTGCACAGACCCTTGTGCTATTGCTGGCCCTGGAGTTGCAATGAAAGTGGGAAACTCTCCCTCTGGTGATGCAGGGCCACACTGATAATACCACTGTTACTCACCTGCAATGGATGTGTGATGATTTCTCTTTGTGGCTTATGTACAGACCAATTGCCTGGCAGTCTTGGACAGCAGGTGGTCAAATAGCTCTTCATGTTTTTGAAATGGAAGTTATGATTCTTCAGCTAAGTGCCTGTATTGGACAGATCTGAATGTAACCTAGGGAATTGAGTTATGGCTTTATTTTCCTTTTCTGTGCTTATTTGGTCCTGTTGGTCATGCCAGCTATTTTATTTATGCAAATGAGCTCAGAAGATGCTTTCTGCAAAGATGAATTAGATATCTCCATGCTCATCTCGTCTTTTCTCTTCGGTGGGGAAACTGAAGCAGAGGAGTTGACAACAAAATTTTTACATGATCCTAGTGAGTGCTTCCAGCCAGAGGTAATAACTTTTGGGGGGGGCGGGGAGGGAAGAGTAGATGCTCATGGTCTGATGCCTATGGTTGCTGGCAGAACCCCATGTGGAAGCTCTTTGTGTTGCCCTGATGTTTTAATAGATCCCCTGAAACTCAGCACTAGCCCTTTGCCATGCATTGTCTCCAATATGTCTGGGTACCTCCAGAGACCTCTCCTTTGAAAGCCTGTTTGGTAACCTGCTTATCCTTCCCCACTCAGCACAGTCCATCTGCTGAGCTGTGTGGAAGGACAGGGAGCAGAGAGCCCTTCATTCTCCCTAACTCCCTACCCTCTGACCTGTGCATCTTTGAAGGCACTAGACTTGAAGAGTTCCTGTACTAGGGAAACACGGCATCCTCTGCTAGGTCATTCCCTAGAGCAAAGGGTGTTGGGTTTACACAGCATAGGTAATATACACAGCTCTTGGGAGCAACCGAAATCTCTGTTCAAAGACTCATTGCTAAAATCCTCAACGTGGCAACAAAAAACAATCTGGCATACTAAGATAACCCCTTAATTCTCTGGAGGCAGAAGAGCTGCTTGCAGGGTACCCACACCACTTATTACTTCCCCATGCACTGTGCTTATGTCTGCTACCAGTAACTAGGATGTGTTCAGTCCAAGGCAGGTGTACCCTGAACTAGTTTTGTCAAACCATATGGATCCAAGTAGCTAGTTTGTAATCCCTAGTTCCATTTGGAGTCTTAAAAACATGGCAGCTGTCACTTGTTATTACAGATGAGTGTTAAGGTGGTTTTAATTTTGAGTGGCATGATGTCTCTAGCTCCTGGCAGGGAAAAATAGCATCATACCAGTGAACTTTGCCATCCATGAAAGGTTATTCCTACAAGGATTGATATTCCGTTTGCAGAATGGAATTTATTACTGTGCTTGCTCATACAACAGGAGCAACAACAATGTTCCTATGAAAAGAGTTAAAAGGGAGATTAAGAATTCATGTTTTCTGCTCAGGAGAGGTAAGATGGATATATATTTGAGAACATGGATTTAGCTGTCCACTGTTAGAAATGAGGTCAGGAAACCCTGTGACTAGAGACTTGAAATAGTCACATTACTATGCAGCATTTCAAAGTCAGATTTTAAAAGTGTGGCTTTTTGTTCATGTTTGTTTTGGGTTTTTTTTGGTTTGTGGTGTTGGTTGGTTTTTTTGGGGGGGGGGGGGGGGTGTTATTGTTGGCTGTTTTGGTTTTTTTCTTCTGCTGGGAAGACCAGTTTGATTTTCACCATTAGTAGCAGGGATCTAAGGGAGTCTTTAAGCTACTCCAAGGTTTGCCATGTATTGGCAGTCTCTGCAGAGAGAGGCCAAAGGCTTGCATAGACTGAGAGAAGATGGTCCTGACTGGAGAAGTTGAAACTGTGTTCCTGGGGTTGGTTAAGGGAGTCTAGAAAGAATAAGAGACCTGTGGTGCTGTTTTGCCAGAACTGTTGGGCCCAGAGACATGGCTTGTCCTTCTGAGTTTGTTCAGTCTGATTTAGTCATGGCTCTTAAGCATAGCCTGAGTAGAAGGCTTCTCTGAGATGAACAAAGGGAGGAAGGCACTGTGTTGTTGCCTGGGCCACTTTCCTCTTGATCACCTATTTTTGGCCCACTGATAGCACTTTCCTGTGTGACAGTGTGTTGTAAGCACAGTTCAGAGTGTGGCTCAGATCTGGAAGTGATGGCTGGTGAGTGATGAAAGGGAAGGGACGTTGCTGCTGAGAAAATTCAGTGGTAGTCTGACTGGGCACTTGGGGCTGCTTTTGGGGAAGCCAGACATCATTAGAAGTTTCTTGGTATGCTACAGGCTTCCTGGCAATTATGGGTAAGTCAGAAAGTAGTCAAGGCCCCATGTCCAGAAGATGTCATGGCTACTTAGTTACTCAGTTGTCCTATTTGTTACTTCTGTTGGTGGGGAAAGCCATGTTCTACAAGAGATTAAATACTGGAGTGCTCTCAGATGTGGTACCACATTGACTGCAAAGATGTGGGCTCAGAGTTACAGGGTGATTCAGACCTCGCTTTTTCTCCACTTGTGGAGTAGGGAGCCTGAAGCCAAATGTCTGAAAATTAGTGATGTGATCATGGTCCCTTGCAGATTTAATGAAAAACATTAGTGTCAGTTCCTTGTTGATCGGGCCTCATTCTTCCCTCCCCAGGAGGAAATTTTCTTCCTGGGATCCCTGCCTATCCCATCTTTGGGACTTGGCAAAAGTTGGATGGGCTTGGGGAGTTATTTCCCACTGAGCTCTGTCCTCTATCTATCTTTATTAAAAAAAAAAACAAAAACTCTTTCCATCCTTCTTTTCCTTGTTCTTTGGGGGCAAAACTAACTTTCCAAGGCAGAAGATGAATTTGAGATGCTGCTAAAAGGAGGGGAGGTAGCTTTCTCACGCAACTGTATGTCTACCAAGGGCTGAACACATGGTGAATGTAGCTGCTAGCATTAGGAGTAATTGTTAGCATCCTGGAGAGCTGTGATGGGGGGAGATAAGGATGGGCAAACCAGCATGCTCTGCATGCGATAGTCACACCATCAGCCTTTAGAGCCAGACAATCTTTCATTTTTATTATAATTGTGGCATCTCTTTAATTTTCTTGGCATAATGCACTTAATCCATAATTATAAAATACGCAACTAGCCCTTGGCTTTGCTGTGTTCTCGTAATGTGAGAGTGATTCTGTGTTTTTATTAATTTAACTTTCTGCAAGCTAACAGATTGCCATAAAGGAAAACAGAATTTCTCAACCAGTACAGCTAATAGCTGTATTTCAGCAAAGGCCCCATGGTACATGTTGAACAATAACTACCACTCCTGTGCCACTTGCAGTTTTTAATTGAATTTCTATCCCATGGATATCATGTCAGAGCCATTCATCTGCTCCACTAAGTCTTCTGATATTAAACAAGGTCCTCCAAGTTGTTATTGTAGTACAAGTACTGCTCGACGGTTGATTTGCATTACGTATGCACTGGTCTGGTGGAGGTAATGCAGTGCAGAAAAGCTTAGCTTGCATAGGCACAAGCAAAGGAATCATATTATTCTGGAAAAAACTATTGCACTGTCCCTTTCCACTTCTTTTCTTGTTGGAATGATAGGATCTGGAGCACAAGTCTTATGAGGAGTGGCTGAGGGAGCTGGGGTTGTTTAGTCTGGAGAAAAGGAGGCTGAGGGGAGACCTTATCGCTCTCTACAACTACCTGAAAAAAAGGTTGTAGTGAGGTGGGTGCTGGTCTCATCTGTCAGGTGGCTGGAGATAGGGCGAGAGGAAATGGCCTCAAGTTGCGGCAGAGGAGGTTTAGATTGGATATTAGGAAAAATTTCTTTACTGAAAGGGTTGTCAGGTGTTGGAACAGGTTGCCCAGGGAAGTGGTTGATTCACCATCCCTGGAGGTATTAAAAAAGCATGTAGACAAGGCACTTCAGGACATGGTTTAGTGGGCATGGTTGATGGTTGGGCTCGATGATCTTAAAGGTCTTTCCAACATAAATGATTCTATGATTCTATTATCTGCTCTGTCTGTCCTGCTCAGAGTGAGACACTGACATTGGAAAAATTATTGTACAGCTGTGTGATGGTCTTGGAACCAGAAATGGAGACCTGCCTGGCTCATCAAATATTTAGAGTCTTTGTTCTCCAAGGAAGTGGCTCTTGACAATCACCATTTGCAGTACAGCAAAGGTCTTTCTTGTTCCATGGTTCACCATGTTTATCTGGTGTTGGTGAACAGAAATCACAATGCTTGTGCAAAGAATGCAGGGTAGATCAGTGCTAGGGCAGAGCTGGGAACAGGTTGTGTCTCCCAGTTATATGTGTGGAGCAAATCATTCCTTGTTTCTGAGATAGTGCTCTTCCTTAGAGGCTGTGAGTCTTGGAATTGACTGTCCTGACATGAACTTGGACCAAACTGCCATGTGGTGAGTTCTAAATAGCTCCAGAATAATAAACTCTGACAGCAGTGAAACTGTGCTCTCAGGTTCAGTGTGTGGAACTGAGGGGATCCATAGTTTAGACTTTGCTGTCACCTTAACTCTGCCCTTTTCTTTCATCTACGTAACCTTTTTTAAAAGATGAGTTAAAACATTGTGTTTTGTGGAAAGATGTGATTTCAGCTCCACTTTCCTCCTGCCAAATCGAGAGACTTCTTATGTCTCACAGTGTGTTTATGATACTGGAGCATTACAGTCTATGACTACTGACTCATCTCTGGGCTCTTCTTACTGAATGGTGTCTCTGGCTGATAGCATAGAGTAGATGAAAGCAGGGTGAGGTTTCCATCCAAATTGGGGAAAGGATCTGCATAGCTAGACTCTTCAGGAGGAAAGGTCTGAGCTGTGTTTGCTGGCCCTCAGTAAGAAAAAGCAGAAGGAATGTCTTCATCCCTAGACTACAAATGAAACACTATCTTGCAAAGCTCTCAATGGGAGTTTTCAACAAGAAGTGCAAGTGTGCCATGCTGAATATTAATTAAGTTGAGATTCTAATGTGCAAAACTAAAGGTGATTTCCCAGCATGCTTCCCCTCTCCATTGTTTTGTATTGATTAATATACTAATTCTATTGGGGAATTAATAATTCAGTCACCTAAGAAGTCATAGTGACCCCAAAAATCCGGGCTCTGGAGTTGCTACCTCCCAGCTGAAGTTGGGGCTGACTGTGTTAAGCCTGTCTCCTCTGTTCAAGTCTGAAGCCCATGCTTGGTTGCACTAGCAGGGTGCAGAGAAGCACTCAAACAACTGGCTTCTTGGTTTGATGTTGCGTGAATACGTAACTCTTGTCAGTGTCTGGCCTTCAGCAGATTAACGAGAAGTTCTCAGGAAGCGGGAGCACTGTTGCTTGTCTGCATCTTACTGGTGTGAGGGCGGGTCTGTGCACATTGCAGGTACTGTCACGGCCCCCGAGCTGCTGATATTTGGAGAGAAGTTGATCTCAATTCTCCAACCACAGGTTTCAACTAGGAGCTATTCAGTCTCTCTTTAAAAGTGTCTTGGAGTATAAATTCTCTTAATGGTGTCTAGATTGTGATGACAAGGTCTTAGCTGCACAGTAACTTTGCAGTGGCGTAGGGACCAAAGGGCATCTGGGTACTGCTGATTGGGGAATTACTGGAATCTGTTTGACACATGAACAAGCAGCTGCCTGAGGATATCCTTGGTGTCCAAGGAACTGCCATCAAAGGTGTAAGCCTTGCTGTAAGGACAGTGCTGTATTTACATCCTGCTTTCTGGATCCAACACCATTCTGGGAGGTCCATAGGACAACCCTAGGTTTAGTGCTCCCTGTTTGGATTCAACCTGCTTTTAGTTTCCACTGCCCTATGAGCTATCTAGGCAGCATTTAAAAGCATGTAGCAAAATCCCATTTAGAGCCTGTCTAGAAACCACGATCTGAAAAACTCTGCCTCTTTATCTTCCTTGTAAGGTTGCAACTCTGATGGTAGCTTGTGACAGCAATTATTGATGGTGTCATTAAGGATGAGATCCCATTCCCGGCAATACATTTAATATTTTTCCCTCTTTTTTGCTGCAGAGACACTGATAAGTGGTGGCAGAATGAGATTTAAAAAAAAAAAAAAAAAAATAGAAAGAGAGACACAGGGGGGTTAAAGAAGCCCATGTTTATCGTTTGCCCTCATCCATGAGGAAGGGAGATAATTCATGAAAATATTTCGTGTACAAGATTTATTAAAGTGTAATCTTTGCAAAATAATGACTTGTAGCAAAAAATTATGATTATTTATTTTCTCCATTTTCAACATCAGTTATGTAGTAAAGTATGGACAAAGAAATAACCCCTTCAGATAACACTTCCAACGTGCATTTACTGTTGGCTTGAAAAGACAGCTGCTATTTCATCACAGTGCTCTGATTATTACAAATGCATTGTTTTAAAGCTTAGCAGCTGTGTAATAGATACATAGGTACATGATGTAATATTTCTTTCTGCATTCCCTTTTTCAATAATCACAGCACTTAAGTCTCAATATGAATTTTATTGATCCGTGACTGTAGCTCATTAACATGGAAGTACTCCTTTACATCTGGGTCAAGCACAAATAAATGTGTGTGACTAAAATGGAGTCTGGGGAAAGGCATTTTTGACTGCATGGACTGTGATTAATAGAAGCACACACCAGAGGGGTTAAAGAGGTATTGGGAGGGGGATGAAGGGGGAGGAATGAATTGGGGGAAGCTTGGTTAAAGCTCGGCCATTTTCCTGTAGCGGGAAACTTCTCACCTGTTCGCTTATATTTTCAACGAGCTAAATGGTGCAGGTCCATTGTGGTACTTAGTTAAAAGTGGGTGATGTGGCTGTGTGGAGTGAGTGTTCTGAGGAGTATGCTGTGCTGTACTGAGGCTTCCAGTTTTGGATGTGATAAGTAGTTTCTTTCAGACAGGCTAGCTGAGGGTCTAATGTTAAAACATGAGCAATCAAGCAGCATACTCAAGGCAGTGGTGCAAATCCAGCAGGTTTCCTGTCCAGATGCCCTTCCAGGGACCTTCTGAAGGGACAGAGGTGGGGAAAGAAAGTTCATCTGCTCTGAGCTGTTGGCCACTTATCACTGCCCTTATTCTTTGCAATAAGTTGCAGAGATGCACCACTTTCCCTACATGTTCTTATGGTCAGCATGTCCATGCACTGGTCGTTGACATCTCAGTCATGACTAAATGCTTTTGGTAGAAATTGTGGCACTGTGTGAACCTTCCTCTTTTGTACCCATAATCATTTCTCTGTCCTCAGAGTAAAACCTGTAGAGGTGTGCACAGTCTGCAGAACTGCCCCTGCATGGAGTGGTTGATCAGATCCTTGCTGACTGCAGAGGGCTTGTTTTCAGAGGGTTACTATTCAGCCTGCAGGAAGATTCATTCCCAGAATGTTAAAGCTGATGTTAAAAAAAACCACGTGCCTTCTGGTAAGGCAGCTAAAAAGGATAAGGAAATGGCCAATAATGAGCTGCTGCTCTTTCCTAATTAATCACAGGCTATTGCAATCTACCTGCTAAAAGATGGGCAACCCTTCATGCTGACATTATCCCTGGGGGTCTTAATGGTGCCCTCCAGGAATGTAGTGTCATGCTTCATTGCTTCTCATTGGCTTTTGAAGCATCAGGTTGACTAGAGTGAAGAAAAAAAGCCATTTCTCTCCTGCTGTAAATAATATCACTGAAAGAACTTAAGTGCCACTGCTTTGAAACCATCCAGTGGCTGTGAGTGAGCCATGCTGGGTTAGAATACAATTAAAGATACACTGCACAATTTATTGAGTTCTGCTCTAATTTTTCTTGAATCATGGATCCATGGACAGTGCTGTCAGAAACATGAGCAACAGCTGGTTCAACAGGCAGATATCATGAGTGGGACTGGAGCCCAAGTTCAAGTAGAAAGCATGGCCAAAGGCCCAAAACATACCGAGTCATAGACTTGAATGCTAGCATAGACAATTACTGTTGATAGACTCTGAGCTCTGACATAGCACAGGGCACAGGACCTCACACAGTAAGTCCAATCCATCTGTCATGGCTAAGAAAGTGTGGATCTCAGTTTACAGTTTGAAATGTCTGCATTTATGTGAACCTTTGTGGGAGATGCCATACTCCAAACTAGGTGGTTGGAACAACAGCAAAATATGTCATCATGTGTAACTGGCAAAAAGATCACAACCACAGAAGAAGCTGTGGCAAAGTAGGAACCTTGCAGATCTCCCAAGATACCTTCTAATGCTTTTAGTACAACAGAATTCTTTTTTCAGTGAGCCTCACAGTCTGTATCTTGGGTGTTTGTGTTTGATCCTTTTCATAAGTAGTTAACTTATGATTAAATCCAAAGACACAAAGAAAATCCATGGTGTGTCTAGAAAAAGAACTTTAGCATCTCGGATCACAGAGAACTTTCCCCTTCCGTTTGCCTTGGTAATATGCAGGGTGCATAGCTCTTCATAAATTCCATTTAGGTATAAGTAATGATTTTAACATGAATAAGAACCGCATTTTCAGCACACTTATTAGGAGCAAAGGCATAAGGGGATATTTATCCTTGTGTTTCAGGGCCTAAGCAAAAATATTCCTCATCTAATACCCAGAGGAAATATCATTCTGTAGTGTAGTACTGGAGCTAATTCTCAGTTTGAAGACGTTTAAGTTGGCTCTTTCTGACTACTTCTTGAGACAGCCTATCAAGCTAGAGAGGTGACTGGTCTTTTTTAGTGCTTCCTTTTCTTCCCCTGCATCTAAGCCTAAGATATCCTTCCTCATGAGTTTGAAGGGGATGGGCATTTCCTTGTGCTCCGTTTACTATTCCTTCATTAAAATGACAATCACCCAGCCATCTCCTGGGGGACTTGCTGAAGCTGATTGACTTTTCAGGCTGTTCCCACTTTATTGATCTTCTGTCTGAAAAAATTCCAACAGGTTTATTCTCCCAAGACAAAGTGTTTTGTGTTAGATGAGCTTCTGAGTACCGAGTGCAAAAGATGACAGAAAAAGGAGGCTTTTCTGGGGTAAAATTAAGCTTGAACCAACTGTGGTTTGAAAGATATTAGGCAGTGAGGTCTTAGGGCATGATAGTGCAGGAGTGATAAGTTGTGTGCTTTCTGAGCTGCCCACAACTCACAAGCAGTTGCTGGGGTAGAGGGGGATCCCCATGTTGAGCATCTGCCATATGGATCACAGTCATTTATTAACCTTGATAATAAACAGCAAGCTTACCTCTTTGGAAAGTCTGTGTAGATGCAAGCTTAGACCTCAGTGTTGGCATTTTGAAGGCGTGCTAACTAGAATCAAGGCTGTTAATCTTCATGTTCAGGGAATGAGTAAGACTCACACTCAACCAGTGCTAGTGTGAAGTATCTCCATGCCGTGTAGCACTGGATTTAACTGTATTATGAGAGGTTTAATCCAGCTGCTGATCTGACTGTTGCCCAAGCCAAGAAACTGGGTGACAGATGACTGGCTTCTTCCATTTTTGTAATTACATCCCTGTCCTTATATTTCTCAGCCAAAATCCTCTGCTCTGAGGAACTAGGAGAGGATGAGAGAGAGTCATTTGGGACTGTTCAGAACAACCTGAGTTTATTTCCCAGGGACCCAGCTGTATATTTAGGCCACCCCCTGCAAAGCAAGTGGTGCAGCCTACAGAAAGGCAGTGTCAGCTGTGTAATCCAGCCTGAGAGCTCCTTCTGTCTTGTGAATTATGATGTCTCTGTTACGAGATGCTCAAAAATGTTAGTGTTCAGAAGGCTGGGAGGGTTTGCAGACCCTGTCATGGATATTTCAGTGGTAACTGGAATGGATAAGCCTCAAAGGATTCAGGAATGGCCTGATTTTATGTTTTGGTTTATTTATTTATTTATTTATCGTACTGAAAGAGAGCTTGTGCTGCAGACTGTTCTGGTGGGAAAATGTCATTGCAAAAAACCTGTTCAGAGCTGTATTAGCCTGAGACTTACTTGTGTTCTTTTATGGTTCCAAATTCTCTTTGCTTCTTAAGAAAACCAAACTTGCACTCTTGCTTTGGCTTGTCTGTGCAGGTTTAAACTTCTGAAGTTTTTCAGAAATGTAGAATTCTCACAAATGCAAAACTGAAATGCTTTCAAAATGGTAGCATCTTCTTGTTAATGTTGCTATTTGTATATTTATAGATATACATAGGTATAGTGGGTCTTGACCTTTATTGTGTAAATTTGTGTAGATCTGCCAATACTATTCATTCACTTGATGTAATAGGGTCACATTGACTTAAACTAATTGGGGATCTGGTGCTGTCTTAGTTGTAGAAAAGTAGCATGTAGAGGCTCTCAGTCATGTTGTGACTGGACGTAAAGATGTGTTCCTAAGCCTAGAAGGGACTTCTTGCATTGTCAGTCCTCAGCTGTCTCAGGTGGCTGCGTCTCGTAAGCTTTTTATTTTTGGGGGGGAACAGTAAGAGCCAATCTTTTCCCAGGAAGTTAAGTTAACTAAATGGGAAACTGGAGTGCTGAGGAGTCTTTCCTGGGGTCAGGCAGGATTTCTGTGGTATTTATGTTCAGGTTGTGTGTGTGTGGTGCTGGTGGCAGTAACCTTTGGGGGCCACAAGTAGGGGAGTTGCAGGTAGACATAAGGCTCGTGGTAGGGAATGGAATGTGTTGCAGGCTGACTGTAAAAGTTGGTTTGGGAATTGTCTGCAATTTTTAATATCTGTGTCTAATGAACTGGTCTGAACTGTCTCCATCACTGCTCTCTTTTTTAACTACATCAGTTTTGCAAAGATTTGCTGATAGTTTGAAAAAGTTAACACACCTTGTGTTACAGTAGAGATGATTTAGGTTCATCTAACGTTCCCACAGTACTGCCTACCACTGATCCCAAAATTAGGCAGACAGTGTCAAAGGAAAGTTTCTGGTAAACCCTGGCCACAGGCATCATCCCAGGGGGCATGAGTGGACATTCTGGTTGGTATCCATAGCTGGGAAACTGAGATTTGAGTCCTCTCTCTTTTAGAAGGGTGAGGTGACCTACTGTGTACTTATTCTTTGAGTGGTTGGAAGGACTTCATTGTCATCCACATCTAGTACAGAAATACAGAGTTCAGTGATGGGGCACTTCCATAGTCTTCCCTCAACATTTTGTTCAATACACATTTAAGGGGAATTCCAGTTTAAATGCACCTAATAGCGTGGATGTTAAAATGAACTTCAACAATTGCTTCAGAAAATCCTACATTCAAAGCACTTTCCTTTTGCTACAAAATAATGCAAATTAAAATGATTAGCTACTTAAGAGAATCATTACAGAAGCACTTTTAGCTATAGTAATAAAAGTAGAAAAGGGCCTGGGAAGGGCCTTGTTTCCAATTAATAATCTAATTAATATCTGATTAATTAATGAGGCTTTGTCATCAAAGCTGCCTTTTATCTTTCAGGCTATTAAAGTGTCCTCTAGACCAAATTTCTTGAATATGTCTTGATAAGGCCATCTTTGCTGAGTCAGTCAAGCGCTTGGAATCAAATCAGTATGCTGCCTTATCAGGGATGCATAAAACACCTCTTTGGAAAATTAGAATACATCAGAATCAAGAACATGATAAATATGTCAGATCTTTTAGACAGTACAAATGGGAAGTGAGTAATGATGAGGTGTAGTTCTTCAGAGCTGTACAAAAGCAATGCTTTTACATAGATTTCACAGTAGTGAAATGACCAGAGCAGAAAAAGGAGAGGCCTTTGTGAAGCCAGACTGTCTTAGCTCCAGGTTGCCCCTGTTTCATGGCAACTGAACTGTGTCTGGGGTGGTGTCTGCAGAGATGTGGTGTCCTAGTCTCAGGTCAGAAGCAGTAAGATGATGATTCAAATTCTGATGTCCTTGCTGAGGCTGCTGCTGAGGATATTACATGATGCCTGTATAGCTTTAACATTTGTGCTACTGTGAGGTACAGTTTCTATCAGTGGGCATCAACTTTGCCTGGCTACTATAAGGATTGCCAGCAGGTCATCAATGGTGTAATGGGGCAAGCATGCAATGAAGAGAAGTGTTTATCCTCAGAAGTGACGAGAAGCAATTTCACATTTCCTCAGGTCTTTATTTATATTCTTGATTCTGCCAGCAACCATTGGGAAATCCATATCACATTTCTCTGCTTATCTCTGCTCTCTTCACTTTGTAATGCTATAGAGTGTGTAAGGTACAGTGGAGTGCTGGTATCATTTGGCACCTACTTCTAGTAGTAATTCTCACACATATCCCCACAGGATAGCAACATTTAAAACATAGAGCACTGGTACATTACAACAAATGATGAACTTCTGATCTCAGCTAGGATGACTGAGGCCCTTCCCTTCATTAGTACTGCCAGCTCAGTGCATGAACTTTTCTAATCCATTTTGCGTGAGATATGCCTTGCCTTGTGCTAGCCATCTAACAGTCGAGTGTGTGTGCTGGTTGCTCTGGTCTCCCTTTACATTGAAGGGAGGAAGACAAGAGAGCAATACATCCTCACCTGTTTTAGGATGAATAAGTCATCCTCTGAAGTTAACAGTCTCTGCCTATAGTTAGAGAGAAAATGTGGACAGGCTTGGGAGCTAGAGCTAAATAACTAGTTTGTAGGTAGCTAAATTTAAGATGAGATAAACAGCCACGGTGTAGAGAAGATGGAGTCTTACAGCTGGGGAAGTAGAGTTATTTTAGTATCACAGTAGGAGGCACCAATCATTGTTGCTTTTTTGCCTTCTTATTGTGGGCTATTCTGCAGCAGAATATAGAGCGATGCTTAGTAACCACTACACCTGCAGCCTGCTTGCTTTGATCAGGATCCCAGGTTCTCTAAAAGCAGAGCATATGTTGCCATAGGCTTGTATAGTTCAGGCTCTTGCCTGCCATGAGGTGTTAGGTTCCGTCAGTTTGGTTTGTGTTTATCTCTACTTCAGAGGAAAGATTTTACCATCCTTTGGCAGAAGCAAAATGGCGAGACAGCTTCAGATCTGCCTTTAGCCAAATCTGTGTCCCACAGTAGTTGAGGTATACTGCCTCTAAAAGTCCTAGAGCAGGAAACATCAGACTCTGGTGCTCAAAGTGGTTCTTTGGTTTGATCTGGCAACTCCTATTCCTGCTTTGCCAAGCATCCCTCCCTTTCTTTGCCATTCTTTTCCTGCAGGAAAACCCATTTCCTACAATGCCCCCACCCTCCCTCTTTGTGTCTCAAAAGAGGCTCTTGCTAGTTGGGGTGGTTCTACAGATTATTTTAGTTCTAAAACTGCTTTTGCCTTTCCACAGAAATGGTGTATCTGGAGGTAAGAGAAGGCCCAGGTGCAGAAGAGAGAGGAGACTGGGAAAGGACAGCCTGTTTGCTGATGGTGAATGCTATTCATGCACCCAATGGCACACTGTTCTGGATAGTCAGTGATTGCTGGGGATATCCAAAGCACCACTGCGTTCCCACAGGACGAGTACAGCAAAAGTGATGCAAACATATGGCTTTCAAGTTAGTAGCCACCATCCCTGTAGGCTAAATATACAAAAACTACATCTCCAGAGACTGTTCATGCCCATCTGAGTAGTCATCTCTACTAAGGAATAAGTGGTGTGAACAGTCCCCCTGCCTTGTGGGATGGTGATCAAATGAAATGCTGATGAGCAATCAGCCACTAGAAATGGGACTGATACTCTCATCTCCTGTTGCCCATAAATCCAGAGGTGGAATATTCTGTATCCTTTTGTCCAACCTCTGAGTCATCCAGAGTCCTCCCAAAGGCTCGTATTGAATAAACAAGAGAGGATACCTTTCCTGTCAAAAAAGAAGAGAAGACTCTGCAAGAAAAAAAAAAAAAGAGGAAGCCAGTGTTCCTAGTTAGCTCCTATCTCCTTCATTTTGAACTGCAAATCACAATGACTAATGCATCATGGCAGCTCATTTTGCCTTGCCAGTCTCCACTGTACATCATAAATTGAAATTTATCAACAAAGGTCATCATCAAGTCTTTCAGATGTTTGGTGATGGGAATTGTCATTAATCAAAAAAGAAAGGGGGTGGAGGAAGGGTGCTGGTATCATAATAGAAATTTGGGTGGGTATTCTGCTGTGTAGATGACATGCAAACTAATCTAAAACGAAAAAAAATTTTAAGAGAAACTACCAAAACTGTGATCTGCTCGAACTTCTTTTTCCCTAGTAGGATCTCTGGTTTTAGGTACTTTTGAAAGTTTGTGGAACTGAAAGTCCCCCAGAACTGATGGGTTATGGTTCCAGAAGTATTGAGAATGTAAAATCTTGTGTATGATGGCAGAAAGTGGTTTTATTTAGGTCATTTTAAAGACTCTGGGTTTTTGCTGATATACTTGGATAGTTGTTTTTTTCAAGAAAGATCTTCCTGTTAAAGACTGGTCCCTGAGGCAACCATGACAAAAGATGTAATTGGACTAGAAAGAGTAGTCATAGAATGATCAGAGACATGAATAGGTTATACAAGGAATGGCTAAATAAACAGGGAGTCTTCAGACTGGAAAAAAATCTGTGGGGAATACGACAACAATCAGTGAAATCACAAATGGCAGCATGGGGCTCCATGGCTTCATTCTTGTTAAGCGGTAGCAGTGGGCTCTGAATTATATTATCAAGTTAAAACAAAAGGGAGCATCTTTTCATATACCACGCAGTTGTGGTGTTTATTACCATGTGATAATGAAGTTGCCAAAAGTTTCCCTGTGTGGTTAGGCAGATTTATGGAACTAAAAGCCCACTGATGGCTCTTGCATACAAAGGTGTCATCTTCAATTTAGGAAGTCTGTGATATTGCTGTTGGCTGGGAAAATACACTAGGAAGCAGGACCATATGCTCTCTCAGTTTCTGTTCACTTCCCTACTTTCATTGTTGTCCTTAGTTTTCTTTAGTGGGATGGGGACAAAGGGACGCAGTTGTTTCTGTTTGTAGTTGTAAAATATTCTGACTTTATATTTATTACAGTCAGTCTAAAATCCTGGTTGGGTAAAAGGAAGCTTTCAGCACAGCAAATGTGGTCTAAGTGAAAGATTCACAGAGTACAGATACTTGGATTTCCTTGGTTAGTAAGTAGGCACAGCCCGTCATGGCTGTTGGTTATTTTGTTTGTGTTTGGTTTTTGGTTTTTGTTTTGCTTTTCTTTTTTTCTTTTTTTGGGGGGGAGGCGGGTCAGAAAAAAGCGTCCTTGTGTGTGATCAGGTCAGCCAGATAGCCTTGCACTGGTTAAGAGTGGATCTTTCTGGGAACTGCCTCGTTATAAGTGAAATTAGGCTCCACTGTTGCAGGCTGGCAGCTGGACCTGGGCTCCCCCGGTTGCCTTGAGGCTGGGAATGAAATAGTCCTGGAGAGGCAGAGGAGGAGAGCCCTGGGAGCTGGGCTAGCAGTGATGGGTGGCACCATGTCTGCTGCTTCTGGGGGAGCATTTTTAGACTTGCACCCATTCACTGCCTTGGCAGCGGTCTCCCTGCCTTTCTGGAGCTCCAGCTGGGGCTGGCTTAGCTGCACGGCCAACTCCGTGTTTCTGTCCCAGGCATTTGGCTGCCCAAGGCAGATTCTGACTTTGGGCTCGTAAAGCAGCCCTAAGAGATGAAAGATTGCTTCTCTTTGTTGTATCTAAACATGAAAAAGGCTTTGGGAGTGGAGGATGTTTAGCTACCAAGAGCCACAGTCACCAAAAGCCAGGAACTAATCTAAAGTGTTCAACAAGGAATAAAAGGAATAATCTCAAAAAGTTCAGAGAGGCAGGGCCAGAGCATGTTAAGACTGATACCCTTCTGAAGAGGAGCAGCCCTCTGCCCTGCCTGTAAGTTAGTGGGATCAGCTTCCCACGTGGTGCGGTGATTATTGCGTGGTTGGCCCGGTTCCTGATTTAGGTCTCTGTGCTCCAGTAAGAACCCACTTAGCGCAAAACAATGTGGTGGGGTCAGTGCTGAGCTAGCTTTTGCCTGAGTCCTGAACCACTTAGGGTCACTAGGGTAGCTGGCCAAAGGGGTTTACAGCTGGGGCTATCACAGGGGGTGGTCAAGCTGGACTCTGACTCAAGCAGAGCCTCTTCTCAGTGTGTCATAGCTTCAGAATGGCCTTTATCTCAGGGAGGGTAATTTGAGGGGGAGGAAGGGGAAAGGAGAGATGGAAACAAACTGTTTGACAAGCAATGGAAGCTTGGCAGCCTGACTTCTTGTGTTGTGCAGTTGGGTTCTTTGTAGTGTATTAGTATGTGAGCTGTGTTTGAATGTTTTCCTGCAGCTGGATGTTCAGAGAGATGTGCCTGCTCTCATGTCTCATGGGATTTGGTTTCACATTGCAGCTTTTCTCTTAGCGCTAATAAGTTTGCTCTCCTTTTGCTGGCTGCTGGTTTTCATGAAACCTGTAGAAACTTTGTTCCTCTAGGGTTTTTGTTTCTCTGTCAAACTGGGAGAAAATTGGCCAATGGGTAAAATCAAGAAGTTGTTTGGGGGGTATGGAGAGACACGCACACTGCAGGCAGACAGTTTTCAGGAACGTGAGAAGAGAAACAAATGTTAATCTGGGCTGTGTGTGTTTCTGTTGCTCTCTGAAGTGCACAGAGAATCAGGATATTCTCCTGCTCATTTAAGTGAGCTGTGCCCCCTCCCCGGTTCTCAATGTGGGGCTGCAGTTGTGTGGTAGTGGGACTGATCTGGAGGTGAATGCATAGGCTTCAGTATCTTAGGAAAAAGGCTGAGAATCTAAAATCAAAACCACACCTGCTTCTTCTCCACACAGTCAGGGAGAATCGCAGGCTCTGAGGAGAAACCCCCTGACAGGAGAGTTGGTGGCACATGTACACTCCAGGAGGTTGAATTGTCCCTCCCAGCCATCCAGTGCCAGCATTTGCAGCTCTTTTGCTCCTGAGAGACTGATACATGTTTTATAGCCTATCTTCATAGCTGAGTAGCTGAGACTGCAAACAAACAAAACCTCCTTTCTCTCCCTGAGAGAGCCCTGAGATGGAAACCATCCGAGAGGAGGACTCCTCTAAAAGCTATTCAGATGGCATTCTCTCTGCCTCTCCGCATCTCTACTTCATATCTTTGGGATGAGCAAGTCTTATCACAATATTAAAGTCTGCTGGCTCAGGCCTGTTTGTTGGATCCACAGGGAAGATCAGGCTCAGACCTACAGGAACAAGATGGATTTTGTTAGCTCTTGGTGCACTGAGTTCTGACCAGGTTTGGCAGAGAGAAGCTTCTCTCTCTGGGTGTGCCCCTTGAACCCTGTTCTGCGAGACTACGGGACAGCACTTGCAGCAATAGTTAAAACATGTCACAGTCCGTCAGGGGAGGGCAATGGAATCAGGCAGGTGATTTTCTTTCCCAACTGTTTATAATAGAATACGATTCTGGGAGAATTTGCAGTATCCCAATAAATTTAATTACATTATAAATCTTGCTTTTCCAAAGGGAATATGTAGAATTTGGTGCCACAGCCTGTTCAGGGAAAGTCCACGTTTATTTGATTATATGAATATGACACTTGTGTTGCACTGGATCAAGTCTTTCTTCATGGTAACCAAGACTAGCAAAGAGATTCTTCCTCATGGCTGGTAGGAACTGCTAGTTATAAAATCCAAAAAGCTGAACTGGTGTAGACAAAGGTCCATTCAAGACTGGACTACACCTTGAGTTTTATTGCTTTTCTCTGTGCAGCCTTTTTTGGGGTATTGCCAGCAGCTTGGTTTGCAGGATGGAAAGCAGGACAGAGGGGACAATGAAATGCTGTAAGATCAATGTATAAGGACATGCGGAACAAAATGCATGGACTGTGCTTTTACAGGCTTTGTATATATAGCCAGAGTCCATTCCACGTTGTAACAGTTTCTGTGCTCCCAACAGTGTAACAGGGTGCAACAATTTGTTTTATGAAAGCATTGTTAATAACACTTTTATATACACGTGTGTGTGGGGGTATGTGTGTGTGATTAGAAGCAATCTTCAGATATCAACTTGAGGCTGAAGGCAATAACAGCCTTCCAAGATGATGAGACTCCACTCATGGCTTCAGTGGAGCAACCCAGAGGAGAACCATCTTGGCAGGATCAGTTGGCCATAAAAGGCCCAACCAAAGTTAAAGCAGGCATTTGGGCTGTGACTCATGGAAACGGTCTTTTGTATCACTGAGTCTTTTGTCATTTTGATGTAACTACAACCTTTCTTCCCCTCCATTCTTTTAATAACGTGTTTTGAAGTGGATCCTATTCTGACCAGAGGAATGGGAGAAAACATGGTATCCAGTCTGCTTGTAGTGTAATGTAAGCAACTGTAGGGACATGTGGGCTAGTTAATTTGCAGTTAGAAGTCTTTGGCTGCAAAGATAAGTAATTGGTAAGGGAGAAGGGTTCAAGTTAGTATTAAAAGTTGAGCCAAACTGTTCTGTTCCACCTGTGGGTCACATCTCTTCAAATGTTCAGGCTTGGGTTGCTAAAATTAGACAGCCAACTTTTTTTTTTTTTGTAAATACTTGTTTTCAAATTAGACAGTTTGGTGGTAGGAGTTTTAGCAGATTTCAGTATTGAGCTATACATTAGATGATTATAGAAGCTGAAATGGCTAATCATAGATGCCTGCTTTTGAAAAAATGAACCATTACCTATGCAAGCTTTCAGTTTCTTCATCTCTAGAATAGAGATAATATTTCCCAGTATGGCCCTTGGGACTTTGTTAGTTTGAATGGATTAACATGAGACAAAAGATTCAGATTCTTTGGCTGGGAAAGTGCTATGGAAATACAGTATATTATTGTGTTATCCTTTGAGACGTTTCTGTGAAGCCAGTGGGGTGACTGTCATGATAATAAAGAAAGCCTTAGAGAAGCTAACGAAATAATGATCCTACTTCCTTTCTAGCTATTCTTTGAAAGGGCAAATGCAATGAGTGATAATGGTTTAATGAGAAAGAGTCATTAGGGCATCCAGCCTGCATCTTTAGAAGTGCAAAGCATTTTGGGAGATCTGAAAATGACTTGGAGAACAAAACCAAAGTAGCTCTATCAGAATATTAAACTGTTATTTGTATTCTCTTTGAATGCTGATTGAAACCAGTGATCTCTTTCCCTGGCTGGTGGCTGGTACATGTGTAGTCACGAATGTGGCTTGTTCGGAGCTTCAGTGCCTTTGGAAGGGTGAGATCAAGGAAGTATCTCAGTGCTTGCCCTCTGTGTGTTACCCTTTGCTTAGAGCTTAGTGTTACTTGAGGATTCCTGACCTGTTGAATTTGCATGTATAGGGGGCCTTGTGTAGTGGAATTAATTGGCCTGGATCATGCAGTTTTATTAATCGAGCTGCTTCAGTTTCAAGCTTGGCTGGAGGGGGAAAGCTGCTACTCACTATTGTAATATCCTTTGGGATGTGTCTGTGAAGCCCAGTGAGTATCAATACTATGCATTAGTACAAAAGTGTAAGTGTACATTAAGTGTAAATAGAGCTAGTATTAGCAATATTTTAGTATTAAAGATCTAAACCAGAACACAAGGAAGTTATGTAAGGCTTGAAGCACCCCTGACTGCTGAGTGTTCAAAGGATGAAGGTTGGTTCAACCCATTTAAGGAAAGAACCAGTTTGCAAAACATTTAGGAATTGTGCTTGAAAGATACACAGAAGCAAATGTGTTGGAGCCACATCAGTGATAAAACAAGCTTTTGACTTGATGGGTCCTACTACTTGGAAGCGTGAAACCAGCTGTCTGGTTTTGCGGCATGGCCCTTTCAGTGTCACTGTGGACACCACTAGCAGCAAGGAAACTAGCAGAGCTGGGTGCAGATTCTGGCATTGCTCAGTCTCTGCAGCCACTTGAGTGGGAGCCTTGAGCTGCTGGGCGCAGTGGCACTGTTCACTGTGGTGCCAGAAGGGTAACTTGGGCCATTTCTCTGCTGGACAGACAAGGAGCAGAGGACTGGTCTCAGGCAGAACCACAAAAACCACAGCTGCTAGAGGCTAGCTGAACTTAGAAAATCAGAAAATTACTGGAGCTAGTTACTGGGAAAGGCACTGAATTGCTACCTGTTCTCTAATCATCTGTTTAGTTAAAAGCATGTTTAGAGAGGAGGGCAGGGGCCATGAATTCTCATCTTAATAAAATCATAGGTATGTCCAGGTAGGCTTTTTGTGAGGGTCTTTCCTTGTCCACCTGATAAGGACTGTGTTTGTTCTGTCCGTATGATGGAAGATGTGTAGGGTCAGGAGCCAGGCTCTCCTCACTGTTTAGATGGGGTGGGCAGGATTTTCATGCAGGTTGTGACAGCCCTCCTAAAGCAAGCTGGTGCTGACCGCTCTTCAGGTGTGGCATCCTGTACTAGGAAGCTGTTGATTCGTTCTGGCAAGAAAAATCTTGTTTGTTAGGAAAAGCAGAGTACAAAATAGCAGAGAAACAAGCAGGGCAAAGTGAGGTTTCAAACATGCCCACAGATGAGGAGGAGGAAGCTACAGAAAACCCTCTGTGACGAAGCAGCCCTTTTCCCCAGTCACGAATGGGTAATGCCACCCCCAGATCATCTGCTCTTTCGGGTGGGATTTGCTAGTGTAGGGGCCTGAATCTGTCTCTGTAACTCAGAAAAACTAAATGCTTGGCACAAAGTAGGATGGGGGTGACTGAGGACTCAAGATGCCGGTGTAGGTACATTTTTATCTAGACATGAGTTCAGCTGTTACAATTCTGAGCCACATTTGGATCCCCATCTCCAAGTAAAAAATCAGCCTACTTAAATAAAACTGTTGTTGATGGGTTTAATTTGGATTTTTCTGTTGGATTTGTCTGAAAAGAGAATTTGTGCTAAGTGTGCTGCTGAGATCAGAGTCCTCTCATGTAGATGTCATTTGCAGTCCCACACTGGCACATGAAAGCAGAGCCTGCCTCCAAAGTCCATCTTCATGGGTGCACCACAGCTACCCAGGTGCCTAGGATTAATTGATGCAGAGACAGACCCTGTCCCAAAGGGCTCAAGTTTCCTTCTCTTTTCTGCTGTCCACCCTGAATGAAACAGGAAAGCTTGAGTTTTAAGGGTAATAATGCTCAAGCTGTAACTGTGAGCATCTGTTCACACAGTCTTTTCCTTCTCCTGAGCTCTAATAACCACATAAACTCTTTTTTTCTCCTCTTTTCTCCAGGTCAACAGATTATGGCACTACCTATGAAAAGCTAAATGACAAAGTAGGCCTGAAGACTGTGCTGAGCTACCTTTATGTCAGTCCCACTAACAAGAGGAAGGTAAGAGAGAGCCGTCGAGCTGGTAGCTATAGAAACAAAATTATGGCATTCTGTTCATTCTGAGAGGAATTATGATCCTAAAGCGAAATCCACTGGTAATTCACGAGAGCTTGAATTTGCCATCTAAGTTGCACTAGTGCAGTTCCACAGAATGCAGTAGAACTATGCCTATGCTACTTGTGATAGGGATGGAGCGCTTGATTTCCTGCTGCATGTGTTAGAGAAATAAAAGGGTTGCTTTTATTTGCTTCTAACTGTTACAACTTTAAAGAAGCTGAACTCATACAAATGTTTCTGGGACTCTTGCTTACACTGGCTTTGGCTAATACACCTCTCCCTGCCTTCTCTGTCTCCTTATTATTAGAAATACTGAGTAAAAGGCATTTATTTCTGCATTTGACTCTTTTCCCCTTTATGCTTTCCCTAGCTAGAAGTTAGAGGTAAAAATGTAAATGACATTTTCAATGGTTACATCATGTAAGGGGGCTGAAAGCAGAATATGCCTGGGAGAGTGGGTGGGAGACCTAAGACTTGATTTGAATGTGTAGGAGAGAAGATGAGGTCATAGCTTTCAAACCCCCTGCTCATGCTTCCCACGTGATGCAATTAGGGCTGCAGCTGGCTCACGGAGTGCAGCCCAGGAGTTACTACTCAGTGCCTTTTTGGTTTAAAATTATTGCCTGTGTTGATTCAGGGGAGGTAGTGGGACAAAGATGCTTTCAGCTACCCACAGAAATCAACGTGGGAGGGCTGCAGCATGTAGCTAATTGCTGGCAGTGGAGTTGTGTTTGGATGGGGTGCAGCCCATTGGGCTCAATCACTTCCAAACTGCTCATCTCCTGTCTCCATCCATAGGTTTCCAAACTAGTGTTTTGCTACTGGTACTGTTCTTATTGTTATTGTTGTGTTTTACATCACTGGTCAGTCTACAGAGGCTTCAGGATTGATGTTTATTTCAGTGTATGCAACCTTAAGGCAGTCAACTCTGATTACTATCGGCAACAATGTGTGTGTGTTTGGATATATAGAGGAGAGGAAGAATGCAGTGGGCGGGGGTCAGCTTATATTTTTTCTGATGCAGAAGCTGAATTATTGTGACAACTACTTTGACTTTTTTTTTTCTGAGCAAAATGGAATGAAGATGTTTCATAATGAACTATCCAGGCCTTCACACCACTCCCATATCCAATATGGTGGGCACTGAAGAGTTAATTCTTCTTCATTCTGTTTCCAAAGCAACTCTGCCCACCCAAAATCAGAGGCAATATGCTCAGTTACAAATCCTACGTCACTGGTGTAAATTCTTCCTCACAAATTGGAGTACTAGGTTATATGATTATCTTCTAGCAATTTCTCAAGCTATCGAGCTTTACAGATTAGCACTCTTTTCTCTCCTTTTTTTTTTTTTTATTAATAACACCTACATTTCGTCATATAGTGGCATGCAGACGTATCTTTACCTGCTGTTTTCTTATTTCACATGACAATTTTTAAAAATTTATTTTGGTCTTATGTCTTAAGCAAATGATTTCTGTCTGTCTGTCTTCCCTCTTCTCTTCCCTTCTGGAAAAATGTTTTGAAACGGAGAGAAGAGCTGTAAGGAAAACCCATAGGAAACCAGCTTCAGTGCTGGCTGCTGTGGGAACAACTTGTCTCCATTCTTTCCACCTCTGCTAAATACATGGGCACTGTTACGCTGCATGGTTAAACAGCTGGTTTGTCTGAACCCAGAGCTGACTTGACTTTGACCATCAAAGCAATTCCAAACATACATGCAGCATTTGAAAAATGCCTGAAGAAGGTGTCACTGGATCGGAGCATATGGGATTTGTCAAATTCAATTTCAGGTTTATTGTCCACCCACCACTTACAGATTCATGAGATTGTGCACTGCAAAAAACGCACTTGGGTTGTAATCTTCTCCAAGTCTCTCTGGGTGAATATTTTTACAGTGGCCTGCAGAGTAAGCAGCATGTTTTTGCTGAGCTCCTGAGGACAACCACCAATATTGAATCACAAAGCAGTAGGTGAATCAGTTGCACCCCAGTAAAGAAAGTCCAGACCCCTTGTGTTTCACTTCTAACAGCAAAAGTGCTGGCTAGTTGAACACAATGTAGTGATCTCTTACGAGCTTCAAAAATAGGTCTCTGAGGCAATAAACAGGAGGGAGATACCAAAAGTAACACGTGTGCACAGGGCCCGTGTGCACACAGTGAATTCTGCAGACCCTTTCCAGGCAAGATATTTTCTCCTGAGGCATTAGCTCCCAGGTGCTGATTGGACCCTGCATGCCTGGCAGCTCCTGTCGATTTTTGATGGGTTTGCACACTGTTTCTAGCCCTGTCTGCTCATTAGTGCTTAGAGGATTAGCAGTTACTCGGAGGAGGAGAAAAGCTTTCCATACATTCATTCCTAATTGATTTACTAGTGAGAAGGATAATTACCTCTCAGCTACCCTGCAGAACTACAGTGGGAATTACCTGTCAGATTTCTTTGAAGACCCAAAATGCCTCTCTTCAGCTGTTAAATAGGAATTATGCATTCAGCCAAATGCCAGTTATATAAACATAATTTACCTGAATTGTGGCATAACCCTAGGCTCAATTATGAGGCAAGAGGATTTAAACGCTGGATTTTTTCTTTCTTCTTTTAAAAGAAAAGCTTTTTGTTTCTGATTTATTTTTTGAATTTTTTGGGTGGGAATATTTTAAGGTTTTTTGGCTGCTTCTGGTGTATTTCTTTGCTCATTGCTGCCAGGTCATGGTGGGACACTGATTTCTCAATACCGACATCTTCGCTTATTGCAATATAGGGGATCAGATGAGTCTGGAGTTGAAATGCAGAGGCTGAGCAGCTGGGTGAGGCATAGCTACAACCCATGGTCTAGGAGCCTGTGCCATTCCCCTTCTCTTGGTGCCAAGAAAGCCACACCTGATGCATGTCTTACCCTCCTGAATTATGGCATTGCAACAGCCTTTTCCTATAAAGTGGATTCCTTTCTGGAAGAAAAATTGAGCTTAATGTAGGAATTGTTTCGTGACATTCTGGAACACATGCTACACATGGAGGTCAGACTTGATGACCTAATGGCTCTTTAGGCCTCAAAGTATTTCATTATCTTTGGGTTTTATTCTGGTCCCAACAAAGTTAATGTCTGAGCATCTGCTATGTAACACTGATGGCAAAAGCAAGTCCCCAGTTAGCTTCATGTATTTTTGGCTTTCCTCTTTTAAGCTAAAAACTATTGTTTCAGTTTGGGTTATATATTTAGTCAATTTTATTCATTTCATGTTCTCTTTAGGCTTCCTTCTAAGGTGCTCCTGTGTATCTCTCCCACCCCTAACTGGAGAGTCGCAGCAGGGTGTTGAATATTACCCCTGTCTGTATTTGGTGTCCTGCCGAGTATTGAAATGTCTTTCCTGACACAGCAGACTGGAAAATGCTGGAGCGGCCTGGAAGCAGCTGGTCCTTCAGTCCTGCCCTTTGCTCCTCAGTGAAACACATCCGTCACTAGTGTTTATCAGTGGGCAAAATCACCATGGGGAGATCATGTCTTTGTGCCTGAAGAGGAAAGAGGCAGCTGAGAGGGGAGGAGGTGAAGAAACACAATCTCTATCGTTATCATGGTGATAAATCCAGGACAGCCTCAGGTCTCCCTGGGCACCTCTTGGCTGTGCTGGTGTTTGGCACTTAGAGGCCAGATTTAGTCTACGGGCGTTCCTTGGTGTTACGTGTTGCCATTGGGAGATATCAATCCTCCGCACGCACAGAGTTAACCAAGGCACAGAGCTGCTTAGCCAAGACTGAGCTGAGGTGGCTTTGGCTGTGTCCCCACGTGGTGCTGGGCAGAGGCAGGGCTGGGTCCCAGAGCTCCTGCCCCCAGCTGCTGACCCAGCCTGCTGATGGCTGGTTTTGGAGCTGAGACGGTGGTGTCCATCTCCTAGAAACCACAAGAAGGTATTTGGAAAACACACTTTGCCATTGTGTAATTTGAAGTTTGCAGTTATAATTAAATCAACATAACAACATGCATATACCAGAGGAAGTTCCCGAGAATACTTCTTCCCAGGTATGATTCCTCTTGCCTCTCAAGTATCATTGCTAGTGATCAGGGCCAGCTTGGGGATCTGAGAGCACCCATCATTTGAAATGAGACCACCCTGGCATGCCGACATAAGGAAACCGTCAAGTAGGCTGCAGCCCATTGTGAATCCATAGCCGCTGGCTGCACTGAAGCTGAAATGCTTCCTGCTGTCAGCCAGGACTACTTCATCTTCCCGTGGAGCAGTTGTACTGCTAATTCCCTTCTCCCAAGAACTAACAAGCTCAGGGTTTCACAACACTTTGCAGCTGTGCTTACAGCCTCTGCTGCTGGGAGCTGAAACTGCCAGACTTGTATCTGCTCTCCTGCAGATGCTTGGGCTGTTTCTTCTTTCACTTGCACACCAGGGACTAGTATTTGGATCAGGAAAATCTGCATTGAGTTCTCATTAATACTACAAAATTCCAGGTAATCGTTAGACCTAGCAGTTAGACAACTCTGAAGTCCTGGGGGCTATGGCTTTCTGAAGATTTACTGTTTTGAGCCCTGGTGAGAAGCCAAGTGCCAGCAGTTTTGACACCTCTACCACCCTGAAGATGCTCTAATAGGCAAATTGTATTCCAGGGCACATCTTCCCCTTCAGTGCATCTGCCCACCTGGTTATTTGCCTGAGAGACCCCATGAGAAGCATCTGCTTTGCCTGGTTAACACATAGGTTGCAACAAGCCTGATAATTCTGTTTTCTGAAGTTCAGAAAAGAGAAACTTTCATATTTGTTTAGCAGCACCCTTTCCTTACAGATGAATGGGATTTAAGGGCAGATGGTTGAGTGCTCTGAACAGCTGAGACTTGCAAAATGTGTAGCTTTGGCTTTTCTACCCTATAGCCTCTTGTCTGTCTTTAGGGATATGATAAAAGGCTGCTTACTCTCTGCTGGGCAGAGATCTCAGTTCCCTGCTGTCCTTTATTTTGGGTGTTAGTTACATTTTACTAGAGGCAGATTTTCACAGCAGTCTGGGAATTAGAATTGTTTATTTCTTCCAAAGGACTCAGGGAAAGTCTCTTCTATTTTAATAAGAACATTTCTCTTGACTTTTTAAATTCCCATTTTCTTTCTATCCCAATTTTTTTTTTCTTTTTGGTTGTTGAAAACTTTCTGTTAGAAAATTGGATAATTTCCACAAAAAAAATTAAGCCTGTGATTCTTTGACTAACTGCCTGCACTCCAAAATGGCACCTTTTGCACCTGAAGTGTACTGCAAGTCCCTATTTTCTAGCATGGGTTGGTCTTCTGGGTAAGATGCCCTATCCTGAGAACATTTGCTTTCTTCTTGGTTGTGAATAACTGGATTCATTTTAGAATTGATGGCTCACAGAAGGATGCAAAGTCCTTCCAAAGGTGCAGAAAGATAAGAATGGAAGTCCCATATATCTGAAGTACTGCTCTATTCAGGCACTAAGGTGCCATTTTGAAACTCAAGGAATTGCTGTTGAACCATAGGTTTCATGTATTACTTCTTCCATGAAATGTTCTGTGAAGAGTGAATATTCTTGGTGAAGGTGTTGTTTAGCTGAAATCCCAGTTTTCAGTATGAAACTTTTATGTCTACCCTTGGGATTCCTGTGGAGGTTGAGAGAATGGAGTTAAAAAGCATTTAAAAGAAAAAGAAGGGAGGAAAAAGGAAGAGAATGATAACTCTGACAAAATCAAAACAAAAAGCACTTGCCTGTATATAGTATTGCTCAGAAGAGATGTGGATAAACCGGAGGTCCTGATTGCATTTAAGATCCAGGGTGCCATTTCTGATGTCTTAGAAATACCTTCCTTCATGAATTTGCTTTGCAATTCAATTGGGTGCAGTCATCTTTAGCTTTTCTCCTGCTCTGTTACCATCGTTGTTGTAGGTGATAACCTGAAGAATTAAAAGGTCTGTAGTCTTTTATGCTTACTCTCTGTACAGAAATATCACCTGGGTGCTGTGATTGAAATAAGGATTTCCCTGCATTTTTCCCTTATACCAGAACCGAAGCATTAGATATTTTATTTATAGATAGACCTTCTAGCGAAGGGATTTGAACAGTAGTTGCAAACAGCATAAAGCAGAAATAAAGTTATGGTGCTCAGTTAAAGAGCTTTGAGAAAATGGTTTTGCAGACTAGTTTCCCAGTTGTCAGAGTCAAAATGGAGGGGCAGTCCAAATCACTGAAGCTATAAAAGCCGAAGGCATGTGGCACCTCTCATACCTAGTTATGCCTCTGAACTTGGCCCATCAGAATGAGAAATGTGTAGAGGTATTTGGAGAGTCAGAAGCTCTGAAAGCTAAATCTAATTAGATTTGTTTGTTTCTGTGCAGCTTCTTGGGGATGAAGCGTGGCAACTGTTTATGAGCTGGCAGAGAGCAATGCTGCGTTGCAGTTCAGGTTAATGAAGGAAGAAGTTAATTGTGACTGTAATATTGAACTTGCAGAGGAATGCATCTACCCGACTGGAAACTAGCTAGCACATTGGGAGTGACATCTCCTTTTACAGGAGCTGGAGATCCTAAATGAGCGCAAGTCGCTTTGACTTCCTTTTCATTTCTTCTTGCTCACTTGGAGAGTAACTGAGAGCAAACCTGGTCCTGGCCTCAAGTATCTCCAAAGGGAGCTCCTCAGCTGTGATTGGAGCCTCAGGACAGAGCTGTGGTCCAAACTGATTTTGGTTTTGCCTTTATTTCTTAGTCCACTTGATCCCAAAGGGAATACCACAGCATTTTGTTTTCTTCTTACTCATCAAATGTGTGGTAGGCTGATGAGGCAGAGGTTCCAGCATGCACCTGATGCTTGCTAACCCAGCCTGAACTGAGCTACCGTCCTTTGCCACAGCTCCCATTAGTCATCTGCTGCTTTTTCCTAAAATTGCATCCCAAGCTATCGGTGAGGAACTCAGCTCTGGAGTATCCTAAAGCCATTTGGCAGATGGAAGGTTTCTTTGGACCCTTTTTCTTTATTATGCTGATGCTGTGACAAACAGCATGTGCTGCAAACTGGCATGTGCTGGTGTGATCTCAGAGAATGTGTTTATAACACAAAGGCAAAGGGGCTGAGTTAGAGCCACAGGCCAGGAGTGATAGAACAAGTTGTTTCTGCTGTCTTTTATCCCTGATCTTCTCCTTCAGCCTGACTAAATACAGTTACTAAATAGCTCTTGGTTTTGCAGCTGCAATAAACAGGGCCTAAACTACCTGAGCTGCAAATGCAGTTGTAATCATTTCTTCGTGCACTCCTTCTCTGGACCTGTTGAGCTCTCTATGATGTTCCTGTGCTTCCCCGCACTCCAAAACCCGTGCCACTCAGTCCAGAGCCTACGTGGGCAGAACCTGCCTACTGCTGTACAGGAAAGGCTGTAGCTCTAAACCACAGCATCTGGATTAGCTGAGCTCAGGTTTGTCTGCTCTGGTTATACCAGTGGGTTGTACAAATGTGACTGTGGTCTGGTTAACATGGCAGTGTATTCTGTCTTGTAAATACACTTCAGGGTCAGTCACTGTCAGTCTTCAGAACTGACAATTTAAATAAGGGAATAAAGGTGGGAATGAAGAAGTAATATTTTTCTTCACTTACTGATGAAGCAAAGATGATTTCCTCAAGGTCACCCACAATATCCGTGGCAGAGTCAGAGGATATGTGACATGATGTGTTTTATCTACAAGGTGCAGTGTTGTGAACTGTTGTGCATGAGATTCTCTCTACTTGTCCGATTAATTCAGCTTGAATTTGTCACCTGAGAAAAGAGAGAATTTTTGTAAATATTTGCATAACCATGACCTGAAACTGTGTGAAAGAGATCTCTTGAGTTACAGATGTGTCATAATACTTGGAGAAGAGGACTTTAGGAATTTCTTCTTTTAAAGGGATTTTTATTGTCTCTTTTGAATTCAGAAAAATCACGTTTTCTCTGTAGGTTTCTCTGACCTTTCCTATGTAAGAAATATAGTTTCCTGATGCTGGATGACTTAGTTTATTAGTGTTTTAAACATAGGTCAAGATCAATGAATGGAAGATGTTCAGATGTAAAGGCAAAATATGAGTGTTATTAGAATACTCTTAAAATATAGGGTCTTTTTCAGTATGCCCAAATAGGTTTGGTGGTTGTTTTTTTTAATAATAATTATTTTTATTACTGTATTTGGGGATTGTGCCTCCTTGTGGATCTTTGTAATCAAGGGGCTCCTGTGAGAGATTACTGTGCCTTGGTGTAGCCTGGGACTGTGGGGCTTGGCATGTCAGATGCCCCACTGGGACCTGACCTGACCTGACCGGTAGGCTTCTGTACTTAATGAATAAACTACTATCTGTTCATTTGCAGATTTTAATTTTACTACTTCTGACTTAACATAAATCATAGAGATAAATGGAGGTTGTATAGCATCTGTTGTCTGGGATGTGGCCATTTGTCAGCACAGACAGCACAGAATTGGGACCCAAGCTTATGAGGAATCCTCAGCGGAAATTTTCCCCTTAAACAGTGACAATCTGATCGTTGTACTCCAGGGAAGGCTGTCCCTCGGTATGCATGAACATGAAAACTGGAGATTCTTGGGGCTTTTTCAGTTAATTCTCTGAAGAAGCAGATGCATTAAAAAAAAACAAAGAAGAAACCTCAAACCCCGGTGAACCTCACCCACTGCTCATCAGCTGTTTCTAAAAATAAACACAATTGAGATAATTAACAAAATGCTTACATATGGCATTATTTAATGGGGGTGGAGGGGAGAGGGTTAGAAGAGAGACGGGTATCTGTTTCTGTTTATACCTATCTTAAAGGTACTACATTGAAAGCCATTGTTTAAGTGTTCATGAAGAAAAAAATGTTCTTGTATTATGAAATTCCAGAATTAGGGTTGCCTGTGTGTGCCTTTATGCATCTGCATTTCATGTCTTTGTACTTATGCATTCCAAGAGCTTTCACTTGCATGTTTCATAGATTTTTTAACTAATTTAATACACGTTTGGTTGGTGCTGAGGTAAGTATTGAAAGCGAATGGAAACCTAATGCAGGATTTAATTAATAAAGAGCTAAGTTGGCTTTATGAAAAATGTTTTGTTAAATAAATGTCATTTTAGTCTTCACAAGTACTGCAAGTCTGGTTGATAAAAGTAAGCATGTAGACACAAGATGTATAAGTAAAATAAGAAAAGAGCAGTCAGGCAACTGCTATGTCATTTATCCACCAAGGACAGGAACTGTGATCCTGAAATCTCTGCTTAAATACTGCCTGGAGCTTTGGGAAAAAATTGGCCACTTGAATGAAAGCAGGCACAGATTTTAGGGTAAGGCAAATCAGAATTCAAACCCTCTGGACTTGACTTATTTACCATGCACACTTCCCTAAGGTTGCTTTGTGTGCAAGAACCGAGTGGGCGAGCAGTGTTTGTTTGGCACTGTTTGTGGTGGTAAATGTAAGTATCTACCACTTTAAACATACAATTCCCATCATCCTAAAAAAGATCTAAGATTGGCTGAGGAGGGTATCACTGCACTTCATTGTCTACTGGAGTCGCTGGAGAGTCAGATGGCAAGGGAGAAACCCAAGCCAATATGTCAGCTTTGTTTTTATTGGACTTTGAAGAAAAAGGCCTGTTATCAGGTAAGACTCACCTTGGCAGGATACTAGTGCACATCTACGCCAGGGCTGCCTTGTCTGGCTTCCTAGAAGTTGGTCCACCTCTCCTGTTGCTCTCTCTGCCTGCTTCGCCTTGTATTGCTAGAGTGACAGCCCTACAGAGCCTTACAGATGGTACGAGGTCGTAAAGAGAAGAGATGGGGTAAAACCGGAAAGGTCACATCCACGTTTAGATGTGGACTTCCCAGAGTTGGCTGTCAGTATTTAATAAAGAGGTAGTTTGCTCTAATTTAGCCAGCAAGTGTTAAAGGACAGATCAGAAGTTATAATATCCACCAAAATAGAGCTGCAGTTCTGTCACTAAGCGTGGCTATTGCTTTTATGAAGCGGGCAGAGCGGACCTGTGTGAGCTTTCGGATTGCCCTGCCTCTGTTACAGGGACAAAGAGGGACTGTCAGGACGCATCACCTTGTAAGGGGCTGTACTTAACACTTGTGTCAGCAGGGTGGACGCAGCTGCAGATCCTGATGTAGGGCAGGTTTATGAGACTGATTTCCTTTCTCCACCCTCCCTACCTCTCTATAAAACATGGCCGTCTCCTTTATTGCTGCAGCTCCAATAACATATTAATTTATGAAGTATGAAAAATGAGGTAGTTTTGAATTAACGAGGAGGGGAATGGTGCTTCACAGACAGCAGGATAATCAATCAATAATAACGAGTCAGCATGTCCTGTTATTAAAAAGGAGGAAAAATAATAGAATGGGTGGAGAGCACTCTTGGAAAAGGGGCAGATGGGTCCTTCTGAAGACTGCATAATGCTCTGACCTTGATCTTTAGTGATAAGAGCTGGTTCACCAGGACATGGTTATTTTTCTTTGAGGAAAATCCTCCCCCCACCAACCCCAACACCCAAACTCACTAATCTGTGGCAAAATGTCCTTTTACTTCATTCTTTTCCAAAGTGAAGAATAGAGAAATTCAACGTTACTCATTGAGTGAATTCTCATTTTTAATAGAACAGATTAGCAGAGTCTGCAGGGTACATACTGGCCACTGTCTCAGTTTCTGCCATATATGCAATTCTGCCTCATAGTGTAAATGCAGTAACTCTAATTTCAGCTCTGATGTGATCAACTCTGTGTAAAATGCTTTATCCCAAGCAGCGCTGTGAATTCTGGAAGCCCTTGCATGGCTGTGTGAGGAGCAGTTTTTCTTCGACATGGAGCTTGGCTGGGCTAGATCTTAGAGAAACATTTCAGCACATCTCAGAGTGCTTGAGGCTTCTTTTTGCACTAGTCAGAGTTCATTACTCTTGACCTATCCATCCTAAAATACCTGTTTTCATTGTATGCAGGCAGACGTTGCTGGACTCTGAAAGTAATGATAGGGATTTTCTAAGTGGTGCACAGATACAGTTAGAGGAAACTCAGGCTGTAGTTTTCTTATGAATCTGGGGAATCAACACTTAGCCTAGTCCTTATGTCTCTGTCTGTGGAAAGATTGGTGCTGCCTTTTGCAGTGGACCCCGCAATATTTTAATTATCTGTTGCAACAAATCAGGTTGTCCTTTTCCTGACAAAAAAGCTTATCTGATGTATTTTGCCTCCCTTGGAGCCACTCCATAGCAGGCCAACGTGATCCTTAAAAATGACTGCAAGAAAGCAACAAAATTTATGAAGGAGCTGTGTTCAGAGACTGAGTGGCAAGGGAGTGGAGGCAATGAACATAGTGTGCAGGACTTGGGAATGGGTGGAAAGATGGAATCAGCTCGGCAATTTTCTGACTTTTGCCAATTGATTCCTAAACCAAAGTGTCAGGATTGTGCTATAGACAAAACCTTTGTTCCCTCTTCTAGTTCCCTTTCCTTTGACACTAGTTCTTCAGGACACTGTGGTGACCAGGGCTTATGTATGTTCATGGAAGGATACGGAAAGGAAATTATGCGATGTTGCCAAGGCTGTGAGATATCAGTGACCATGTTGGAACAGGACATAGCGGCTGTGGTTCACAGTTACTGGGGCAGTCAGTCACCTTCTTGGTGTGTAACTGCAGACAAGGCTTCTACCATAAACCTGCAAGGACTGTATTATCGGGAGCTAATTTTGCAAATGTAATGGAAAATGTCAAAGCCGGTGAGCTGGTAGTTGTGAATCCTGTTCCTAGGTCCTGAACTTTCCTATATATTAGGATCTTTGGCACCCGAGTTAGCGTGTGGAACCTGCAACCACAGCGGATAACTTAGAGCTGAGTGCTACTGTGCAGAGCACTGCAATGCCATCATGTTTTGTAAATTTAACCTTTAATTTTTGGGGGCCTCAGCTTTCCATCCAGAAAATGGATAGAACTTCTCCTAGCTCTCTGGCTTCCTCCAGTATGGGGGATGTTAGGAAGAGAGGTACATTAGGGACAGTGAGGGACATGAGTAATAGATGCTAGGTAAGTAAATTGAGATAGAGCATTAGCATCTGGATGTGAACATTGATAAAGCTGACTGTTGTCTATGTTCTCTTTGCAATCTGACTAAAAAGCAGAAAAATAAAGTGTGTAAGCAGAGGAGAAGCAATGATGCATTTAAAATTGTATTCAGGTTTAATGGCCTCAAGGGAGATACATAATACAATTTTTATTTTTCTAAAGAGTCCTGAAACACTTTACTGTCCTCAAATGAAATAGACTGCTGTATACGGGCTGCAAAAGTTTACCCCCATGAGTAACTATCCATGCACATCTCTTTGTTTTCTGTAATGGGGCAACTACTGTGAGTAAACTTATTCCCACATGTAAAGTGTTCTCCCAAGTGAGACCTATAATCAGAGGACTGTTTCTATATAAATGGTGTTCTCAGTTCCAGCAGCTGTGGTGCACACAGCCTCTCCTTACTGATAACATTATTTTCTGTAACTGTTTCTGCTTACATGGTAAGTTACTATAATGGTGAAAATTACTTTGTAGTTCTATGGACAATAGCACAACCATGCATTTACTCAAATAACATACAATTATAACAGTGAATGCTGCTTTTCTCTTTCTGTGCACACAGTTTGGGATCAAAGCTGTTCTGTGCCACTAGAAAAAGCTGGTGACCACAAACCAATGTGTCAGATGTTGCAACAGTTAGAGATTTTCTATGTAGAATCAAGAAGAGTAAAAAGGCACCATGCAGAACTATGCTGTGCAGAAATACTAGACTCCAGAGCAAAGCACAATATAGATCAGAAGCTTTATGTTTCTCTTCTGCTGATTTGCTGTATTTTTCCTGTGGAAGCACTGGGTGTTGCATAAGGTCACCAGCCAGGGTTCCTTCTACTTCTGGTCCAGGTCCAGTCATAGAAGTGCGGGTCAAACTGGCTGTATACCAAACCACCCATAAGTGGTGATGCTTGTAACCCATTTGGCAGTTTGTAGAGGGGAACTATGCATGAACATGCTGTGATATGGAAAAGCCTTTGGCAAAATAGCTGAACAGCACGCAGCACTGAAGTGGCCTCAGGAAGGTGGGATTACTGTGGCAGAAGACTTTGCTCTGATGATCTGTGGGGAGCTGGAGAATGTGCAGCTGTAACAAGAGTATAATGGGATGGAGTAACCTTGGGTAAACTCTGCCTTGCTGTGACAATGAAAAGGTTTTACAACCAAGCATGTGGCTGTTGCCAATCAGTCACTCTTTGCCAGGTCAAACACATGCTTTTTGGATGGCTTCCATCCCCACTGGCACCTGAAATTTAACAAGCAAATGCTTGCTGTGCCTTGTAATTAAAAGTGAAAAGTACATGTGTCCAGTGCCAAAAAGACAAGAGAAAGCGGGGAGACATGTTGTTCTGACCTGCTTAGCAGTAAAACAAAGATGAGATGTTCTGCTTTGTTGGGTCTAGCACGATGGCTTATTCCACTCCTGTGCATGCAAATTGGATCCAGCCTGGGATTTGGCATTGCAGGCAGGTTAGGGCAGCAGCCTTAGACTATCTGAGTTCATTTCCCAGCTCTGATTTTGCCTAAGCCTTACAACCATGATATATTTTTCATTTCCCACCTGCCAAGGAGGATGGCAGAGTGGTTTTCCTTGAGGGGCTCTTGCTCTGTATCCAGTTCAGCCTTGATTTGCTCCTGATCCTCAGGGCATCCTGCAAGGTGCATCCGTGCTCTTGCACAGCTGCTGGAGGTGGTAATTAAATGAAGCGCTCTCTCCATAGGGGATGAGGTGTGTGAGCTTGAAATTCTGTGAAGTGTTTTGTTTTGGTATGACAATTTATGGCAGGTATGGCTGCAGTGCCAAGAGCCTGTTTTAATTTTGTATAAATCTGAACAATTAATTGTAATTGTAATCTGGATATAACTGGATATGAGAAACAATAGAGGTCAGAAAGATTAACCAGGGTTATTCACTGTAAACAAGCATGGTGGGCTGATGTGCATCTCCTTAGAGAAGGCAAGGCAGTGCTGGTCCTCGTTGCATGTGCTTTAACTAATATCTTTTCTCAGAATTAATCATGTAAGATATCTCTCCTATGGATTTTCAGACAGCAGGACGATAAATAATCATTCTTTTGCCACCAAACTTCTCTATCTCAGAGTCTCCCCAGAGTCTTTCTGGCATCTCCATCCTTTTTTGTCTTTCCAAGAGGCAAGTGAAAGAATTAGTGAGATGCTGTAATTGTAAATGTGTACTCTTCCCTGACTGAGCCAACTATATGTAGCACATGCTGGGACTATATATTCCAATTGCACATTTAGTGTCTGAGTGTAATACTAGTATCTCATGTGTGTAGGTTATTCATCCTCATAGGCCAGACTTCTGCTCCCTAGAACTACTGGTTCCAAGTTCTGTTGAGACAAGGCGCACATTGGGTTGATTGTAGCTAAAACTCTTAGTTTTATTTCTGACAGTACCAGGATTCTGCTGAGGGGCTTGATCCTGGTGTGGGGGTGTGCTGTTTGGACAGCAGATTTATGCTTGCATCATTTCTGATTGATGAAATGGTCTTGATATCTATGCAGAAAATTGTTGTGGTACAACTTACAAAACTTATGATGAAACTTGCTCTCAATTTTGAAGATGGGCTGTCTAAATATATATAACAAGGGTACAGCAGAATAATTACAAATTGCATTTCAGAAGAGGATTTGATATTCATAAAAATGAACAAGCAGCCCAGTGATGTCCTCTTTTGCAGGGCTGTTGATACTCTGTTGCAGTATCACCAGAAGACCCTGCTGGTTTAGGTTAAAAAAAAAAAAAAAGTTTTCATTTTACAGCTTCTTACTGTCTACCTTGTAATGGTCCTCTTCTTTCATGTACCCTCTACAAAAGACAAAACGTACTACAAAGACATAGGACTTGCATGTAACCTGAACAGCATGATGTGCTCTGATCATTCTCTCTCCATGCTGGAAAGATGGGGAACCCACAGATGAGGTGTTCGTGTCAGAGATCTATGCTGTCTTCTCAAACCAACTTACTGGAGTAGAGAGCTGCAGTCTTCAGCACAGCTGGAGGAGTCTATGGAGGAGATCCTTCACAGGAGTTGGATACTTACAGAAACAGCTGTTGACATCTGGAAAGTTCAGTGATAAGCAATGGGATTCTGCAGAGTAGAGGTTGGTTTGTAATTACAGAGAAGTCCTGATGGAAAGGAAGTTCTGAAGAGAGGTTAGCATGAAGTGCCTGAAAGGTCTTGAGAGAGCTATTTGGTTCTTTGGTCACGGTTCATATAATGCAGACCCAATGCAAAAGTCTCGGGAAGCTGTTTCATTGCTCAGTTTCTATGGGTGTCTGACTCATTTTTCATTATCCAATAATAAATACAGGAGTGAAAGTCACCTTTAACACTTAAAGATTGCTTGGATTTTATGGGATTGTATTGAAGTGAGTGCCAAGGTATAAAAGCCTTATGGTTGAGGTACTTTTATAACACATGCTTCATAAACCCTTATAAAGTGAGTGCAGTGCACTTCATCCTTTAAGATTACAGCATTATGGTTCTGAGAGATGGTGATCTGGTGCTATATTCATTAATTAAATCTGTTATTAATGTTAAATTTTGGGCAATAAGAAGTGAAGTTACAAGAAGTTGAAATGGGGTAGGTCCAGACAATTTATCTCTCATGAAAGCTCAGTGCACCTTTACTGCTTGACTGATGCCTACGGGTTATCCTTAACATTAAGGAAGTTTTTGAGCCATGTGAAGCAAGAAGGAGTCAATCTGGGCTACTCTATAACATAAAGGATTGCAATGAGTGTTTTCCTTTTGGGACACAAAGTTAGTAAATGTGTGGAAGCTCTTACCCTCTTCATGGCTGTCTTGTTTGGCTTCCCAGAGAGCAGATATCCCTCTTGTCACAGCTGCTGATGGCTAAGTAATGGGGTGGATTGCTTTACTTGTGTATAAATAAATAGGATTTTTCTCTAGAGCAGATTTTTATCACTGCCATCTCCCTTTTTTTTCTGTCTGACTAATATTCTGGTCTTGGTGACTGGAAAGTAGAGGTTGGCTTCCTTTTCTGCTGATTATTGCAGGAGTTAGTATATCTACAGGGCAGTGAGCAGGTATCTAGCCATTTCTGAACCTCTTCTGTAAAAGTCTGTATAAAGTTAAGGTGTGCTTTCTAAACTAGTACAAATCATGCAAAGATATTTTTAGCTTAACGCTGATTCATATGGGTGTTACTTTTGCTGGTAAGTAGACAGTTACTTGTGACACCAGTACATTTTTCTCTCAGAGGGGTTTGGGCTGATTTGATTAAACTAAAGTTTTTTTTAATTGAACTGACATGCGGCGAGGAAAGATGAAAAAAGGGTGAGATTTTCTTTGCAATGAGTTAGATCTCTCCTCCATGGGGATTGGCATAGAAGGGCTTCGGCTATACTGTGTAGCTGTGTTCTAAGAGGATAAGGTTGTGTATATATGGGCCCCTCACTACAAGAAAGACATTGAGGTGCTGGAGCGTGTTCAGAGGAGGGCAACCAAGTTGGTGAGGGGCCTGGAGCACAAGTCTTATGAGGAGTGGCTGAGGGAGCTGGGGCTGTTTAGTCTAGAGAAAAGGAGGCTGAGGGGAGACCTTATCGCTCTCTACAACTACCTGAAAAAAAGGTTGTAGTGAGGTGGGTGCTGGTCTCTTCTGTCAGGTGGCTGGAGACAGGACGAGAGGAAATGGCCTCAAGTTGAGGCAAGGGAGATTTAGGTTAGATATTAGGAAAATTTTTTTTACTGAGAGGGTTGTCAGACATTGGAATGGGCTGCCCAGGGAAGTGGTTGAGTCACCATCCCTGGAGGTATTCAAAAAGCAAGTGGACGGGGTACTTCAGGACATGGTTTAGTGGGCATGGCTGATGGTTGGACTCGATGATCTTGAAGGTCTTTTCCAACCTAAATGATTCTATGATTCTATATGTCCAAGTGCATCCTTTACCCTGCTGGGCAAGTAGATTGCAGTAATGATGTAGGAGAGAGGAAGAATGGGAAGGGAATGAATAACCAAATATTTGCGAGTGAGAAATTTCAGATGGTCAAACATTTAATCTAAAATGCTTCAGCAGTAAAAAATTACTTTTCCAATAAATGATTTCCAAACTATTCATATTGAACATACTTGTGATGAACTGATGTTTTCAAGGAAGAAAATTATTTGTGTATCTTTAAGCCTTTACATGTTATTTGATTTTGGTTTTTCAGTTTCAAAAGGAGGAAAGGACATCATAAGCCCAAACAAAGCAAAAATCCTCCATTTGCATTGACATTTCAGCATAAATTTTTGAAACTTTTTGGCTTTTTAGACTCAAAGCTAATACAGAACTTCATTGGGAAGTAGGCTTAGCTCCAGAGGCCTTGTGGGACAATACAATCCTTTAAATGTTTTAAATCAAAATGGGAAAGAAAAAAAAAAAAAAAAAAGCTTCTTTCTTTTTAAAATCAGATTTATGTTTTTTTTTCCTGTTGCTGATGTAGATGTATCCTGGCTTTAGGAAGGACCTAAAGTCTTTTTAGGAGGGACTTAAAGTGCTTCTGAGTTGAGGGTCTAGTGGGAGGAGGACAAAAAACCCCAAAGCCTTTTCATGTGTAAGCTGAGCAGATTCAATATGGAAATCACTATGGAGCTGTAAACATGAAACCTTAAGTATCTGTTTTTGCAGCAGTGTTTGTGGCAGAACTACCTTTTCAATTGCAGAAAAGGACAATTCAGTGCTACAGAGCAAATTTCTAATACTTTGCTAAGGAGCTGGGTTTCTTTTGTAGATATGGAGACTTGGGTTGTTTGTAGGTGGATTTTTTTTTTTTAAACTGTTTTGGTTATTTCTTTTTAGAATAGCACTTTATATAGGCAAATGAGAATGTGACTGGGACCTCTGAAAAAGACTGCTTATGAAAAGCATGTTAAAATGAAGAGGAAAATCAGAAGGCAGTACACAATGCTTTAATGCTATCTACTTATTTCTGGGAACAAAAGACATTTATTTTGAACCTGTCTTCTTTATTCATTTACTGGGATGCTTCCTGCTAATGCAGCTCAGTGGTACTACTGCTACAGATATTGTACCTATAAAACTTCTCCATGCTGATTTAAAGAGATGCGCTTTGGTAATTTACAGTGAAAATTTATGCTGGCTGAGAAAAAGAAAAGGATTCAATGAAAACTAATATTAATAAAAATGCCTTTTATGTGGCATGTTGTTTCATTTTTTGTCCAGAGGTAGTTTATTAAAAGATTCAGCTGTGTACAAAACAGATCTCTGTTGTGTTGGGATAACACAGAACCAGGGAGCAAGAGCGGTGATAAAGCTTTTGAATCTGATGCTATGGATACAGGTAATATGATGGGGGCAGGGGAGTGTGGGGTTGTTCTTGTGCCTTGGGTGCAGAAGAGGAAGGACAGTGGTGATGTGCCAAGCAGGCCTGCTAATGTGAGGGCAGAGCCGTGAAGGATACTGAGAGAAGAACTGAGTGCCAAGCTGTAGGCGAGTCTTTGGCATAACTGGAGGGGACAGATTCAGGCAGATAGGAGCTCAGGCTACCTGTAGCTCCAAGCCAGCAGAGTCTGGGCATGTAGTGTTGTGCCTGTGAAAAGTGTGCTAGCTCATTACTGGTGTGGTTCAATATTCCAGATCACAGTCAGCTTTGTGCCTGGCTAACTGGGAGCAGAGGAAGAGGAGTGTGTCACCATCTTGACTCATCCACCTGCATGTAGCCTATGTGAAACCAATACTGAGGAGGGTGTTTGCATTAATCCAGTGACACATGTGTAATTTTAATCAGGGTAGCAGGAACTCAGATTCTTAGTTACAAATCCTGCCTTAGTTTTTATTATATTAGCCCCATCAGAGGGCATGCCGATTTAGTGGATTTGTGCTGTGATATGGTGTCACTTTCCCTCCTTCTCACTTCTGCATTTGTTCAGAGCTCCTTTAAGGGGTCCTACATGCTCGCCAACAAATGTGAGTGACTCTTAGCTACTTCTATGGGTTGTGTACCAAATACATCATGGCATATAGGTATGACACCTCCCCTCCTTGTTTTTTTCATGGCAGGTATAGGCATGACGCCTCCCCTCCTTGTTCTTTCTGCTTGCAGCCTGTGCTTCTTATTTCCTGGGATAAATCCCTTTGAAGTATTCAAAGCTGGACGTGTTTCCTGGTCACGTGCCGAAGATCTCAGTCCATACATCATAGTTTATGTTGTGCTTGCAAGGTGGCCTCTCTGAATATCTCCCTTCTATGTGCTTCCACAGCTGGTGTCTGGTGTTCTGCTGAACTGGAGTTCATTCAGAGCAGCTCTGTATGTGTCATCATTGCCCCCAAAGCTCCTGCTTTAAAGGAGATGCACCACGTACCAGACAGCTCTCTTCCTCTCCGTTCATCTCCTAAGGAGCTACCTGAAGTTCAGTCTGATTTTTAGCCTGATTTGTTTTGTCAGGTGCTTGCCATTCATTGTCCACTGAATTTTGGAGGGCAGGCTATAGCCTCTAGAGGAAAAGATGTGTAGTATAAACCACCTCATCTGAAGTATATTTTCAAGGACTTACCCTTAGAATTAATCAATCCTCTCTCCCCTTCCCGTCTTCACTTAAACTAGAGAAGACAGCAACTGAAAATAATATTTTTTCTATAGATGTGTGTGTATATATATATTCTAGAATGTAGCAAGGTGAAATGTAATTTCCTTTTTAATAAAGGCTGCCACTTAATTTAATATTATAGAAAATGATTAGATCTTAAAAACCTATAAATTACATTTGACAACTCTCTGGTGCTCCTTTGCTATTCCTTATGGCAATTATAAATGGCAACACAAGGTGCTGGCAGAAATGCTCATTGTGACTGGAGTTTGTTTATTGGCTCTTAATGAAAAGCGATTAATCTAAATCACTACTGGGGTGAATCCTTCACCCTGGCCCCATAATGAGAAGTGGCGGTTTCAGGCCTTTGACAGATGTCCTACTATTTCCCCTGCCAAAAGTTGTCCCCTTCCCCCATAGCTTCCAGCAGAAAAAAGACAAACAAAACCAAAAAAATAAAGCCCACAGTCTCCCACTCTTCTTTTCCTGCTTGCCACATAACAAAGCTGTGGACCAGTCCTGGCTGCGTGACTAGGTGGTGGCTTTTTGGTTTTCACTCTGACTGAGCATCCTGTTTCTTCCATCCTGCTTTGTGTGGAATCAGCCTTGCCTGGGAGGATGGATGACAACAGAGATGCTGGATGTGTTCTTTTCTCCATTCGAAGAAATGGGAAGTTGATATCAGAACTGGGTGAAGGGCGGTGGGCGGCTAATGTGATGGCACTTACAAGAAGGTATGACTGTTGTTAGACTCTTCCAGCTTTCCCTCTGGCTCTTAATTTTCCTAGCTTGATGGTTTTATTATTTGATCTTGCAACCACTGTTACGCTTCCAGAGGAACAAATTGCCTGGCTTTGTGAACCATCTGGTGGAAACATCTCCTTTTCTGTCTCATCTGACCCATTTCTTGAACTGTTCACTGAAGTGTTGCAGACTGTGTGTGAAAGGGCAGAGTGGATGTTTTGCATGTGTACCACATCAGATGTATGCAACTGCTAGCGTTATTAACTTTGTAATCTTCTGTGACATCAGGTGGAAAATCTTTTTATTCCTGAAGTATGCTTCCTTTTAAATGCAAGATCTCTCTGGAATATCTTGTTATATTGGCAGTCTTATATCCTTCTTCCATTCCACAGAAGCAAGCGATTTTTACTGAACTGTTACAGTTTTCTGTCTGGTGCAGGCAATATGCTTTAGATGAACAGGGGTGTATACTGGGTGGACAAAATGTCTTTGAAGTCTAGGTCACCAGTGACAGAAAAAAATATCTTGAAATAGTGGGGAAACCTTTCTTGTTTGGAGCAAAATGAAATGTGTATTTTGACCTGATTAGAAAGGAGAAATGTACCAAAGCTTCCTTCTAGGTAGAGGCCATCGGGAGCTATTCTCAGGACTAATTCCCAGGGAGTCAGTTGCCTGTGGGGAGGTTTCTCGTTTCCCATGCTGTGCACCGGAGCACAGTGCAAATGCACTTTTTCAGGACTTGTGGTGGGGCTTTCTGTGGGAACAGGTGGAGGTTGCTTTATGAGGCTGGTAAGCAGTATATGTGAGGGATGTTGAAGGAGCTCTGAGCTCAAGCTGGATTCCTACAGGTGGCTTCACCCTGGGACAATGTTCAGTTCTAGTTTTAAAGGCCCTTTTCATTTCTTAATGGAAAGGTTCAGAAACCATTTACATTATATTCACTTTCCCTTGGTGACTTCATGGAGTTAATGAGGTGCTTAAGATTAAACAAGAGCTGAAATCTTTTGCTTGATCGAGGTCTAACATACCAAGGGTCTTACCATTCCTTGTAACTGATTTTTGCTGTCAAAATTAATGTCTTTCCCTATCGTAGTCTTGAAGTTGGAGCTCTGTGAAGTTTGATAAGAAAAGTTAACAGGGACAAGCGAGTGTAACAAAACTGCAGTGGATCTCAGCTAGCTGATCGTTCTGCATCTAGCTAAAAAAGGCAGTTCCTGGATCTGTTTTCCTGCTGAAAGGCAGTTTCTATATTTGTTTCAGCTAGTGTATCAATAACCTGCTGTGTTTAGCACAGCTCTAATTTATTTCCCACTGTTTGCCTTTATTTTATGGTGCTGGCATTTGCTTTAATGTGATGTCATTTTCTCCAGATGTTAATAAGATGGTGTTAATGTTTCCACAACATTTTTCTTGATAACATTTATGTAGAGCATGCCATCTGATAATGTGGAATCAACCCATTTTAAAATATTGGTAATAATTTTCTAATTAAAATTAGAGGCTCAGAAGTGTTTTCCTCCCTGTACAAATTGAGGTCATACACTTTCCCGTGCTTGGGGAAAATTATGTGTTCACTGAGTGAATGAAAATCTCCTACTGTATAAATTGGAAGCATGATATATGAGATCGTGTATCAGTGTTTGTGCACACGCACATGGACTACTTTCAGATGCCAGCAGCTGATCCAGGTAGGCATTCTCTGTTTCCACTGAGGTGATGCTCTCATTTGTACCTCTGCAAGCTATCAGATAATGAGCCTTAAATCTCAGGAGTGCCCTGTTGTGTACTTTTGAAGTATTCCACATTTGGGAAGAGAGGTGGTAGACTGGAAAGGCATGAGGAAAGCCTGGTGTGACTGTCTGAAGTTGCTATACCCAACAAAAATCAGCTTTGATATCAATATAGCATTTTTCATTCTTGCTGGGCTTTCTGAATTTATCTGGATAAAAATAAAATGAAAAAAAGGAATCACTGACTGAATCTATGAATGAATCACCAAATAAAATGGAAGTGAAACACACAAAAAACCCCCTATTTGGGAAATCCTAGGGCTGTTTACACTCTTGAGCAATGTTCTAAATACCTCTAATAGGAATCAGTGCTGTATGACCTCACTTTTAAATGAAGTTCAGTTTCACTTTTCCATTAACACACTTTTCCCTTCATTTTTCTATTTAGATCATGCTTCTTAGTGATCCAGAAATTGAGAGTAGCATCCTCATCAGCTCTGATGAAGGGGCTACCTACCAGAAGTACCGTCTGAACTTCTATATCCAGAGCTTGCTCTTCCACCCCAAGCAGGAAGAGTGGATCTTGGCCTACAGTCTGGATCAAAAGGTGAGCAATTGATTTCATATTTCAATGATTCATGAGCCAGGTGTTGAAGAGGATAGTGTTTAGAACCAGAGTTCTAAACCAGAGTTACAACAGTTCCAGAGATGTGGAAGAAATTACGGTGTGCTTTGCTGCTCTCACCTTGCAGTTTTAAATGTGCTCAAAACCCCCTCAGTGACTCCACAGCAAGCTTGCTAAAGGGAGTGGAGTTATACAGTGATCATGATGGGTATGGAAACTTTAGTAGTGGTGATGGCATGACAGATGAAAAGAATCTGAGATTTGACATGACATATGGAGCTGTTCTAAAAATCTATTGATTTGTAGGCCTTGGTGATTGCTGAGCTGTCTTTGAGGATCAAGCACTCAGGCTGAGTTGGTTACAGCTGGCTGTTGCATGTGAGGGGATGCTCTTTCTGCTTGCAAACTGAACTCAGCTATCTGGAAATCATTGAGCAGCAACAGATGACAAACTCCTCTGTGCCACTTTTTAAGTCACTTTGCAGTGCCTTCTGATAGTGAGACAACTCTTAAGTCTGTTACTTTGTCCTTACCAAGCCTGTTCTTAATAGCACTCATCTCTCTTGAAAGATGCTGAGCAATGCAGGTGCAATGTGACTTGTAAAGTGTTGTGGCTCTGGAGTGTGTGCTTCAGTTCTGGAACAGCATTCCCCACTACAGCCCAAACCTGAGACACAGACCAGGTGATCAAGTTACAAATTTTAGAAAGGTTAAAACTTGCCAAGCTTTTATCTTTCCGTTCTTCCATTTCTGTCATCCATAGACTCTGGAAAGTAAAAACATGCTGAATAGCCACTTTAAGTTTTTCGCATTAATCTGTCAAGTGTATGTGTTCTGGGTGGGGTTTTCAATTCCTACAGTTATTTTTGAAGTTTTCTAAACTAGTGAGTCTCACATCTCAGCTCTAAGGACAATACACCCAAAATATTGTGCCTCTTGTATTTGACAGAATTTCCTTTCAAAGGCTAGTGCAAGTAGTTACTGACAGTATAATCAAATAATCTACTACTGATATACTTCCTGATGCAACCTTTCCATCCACTTATTAACAGAATGCTATGGCAGGCCCCAGGTGGTTTGCTGCTATGGTACTGATGACGCTTGAGTGACATTTGCAAGCACAAAGCTATTGTAAATACACTCCTTTCATAGTATCAAGTCCGTACTGTATGAAGGAGTTAGTCAAATGTCAAATAGTTTTGTGCTCTCAGATGTTCAGTGTAACACGGATTTTGAAGTAGGCTAGAAAGACCAATCTATTTATTTGATGTCACGGAATGGTTTGATGCCACTTTTAAACTGGAGGTAAAGATTTTAAATGGTATAAAGACAGTCCTGAAAGAAACAGACATCTGATGAGGTGCTCATGGATGTGAGAAGCCAGATATGATATGCTGAGTATGTGTTTGCAGAGAGATCCAGCTGTAGAGAGTGCAGAGCATCTTCTCTTGGGTTGAAACACTGTACTTCTGTTTCCAGTGCTTTGTAGTCTTTTTATGACATGTTAGCCACTGGAGGGAGAAATCAAAATACAAAGTATGCACACGCAGTTAACTGTGAGTTGTAATTATGCTCCCCTTAGCCAATACAGCAGTAGTGGCTCAGGAGCATTTTTGCTTTTGCTCCTTCAAACTAATGCATCTGAATGCCTTCCTCAGCTGTTCTCTTCTGCTCAGAAGAGAGCCAAGGAGAATGAACTGTGGGTTAGAAACACCCTGAGGCTGCTTGCATTTTTTCCCAGGAACTGAACAAATTTGTCCACAGCGTAAGAGATGACGTGCTCTGCAGCTTGTTGGTCAAATGCAAATGGAGCAATGCAAAGTTCAGGCTTTGGCTTTATGCCTGCCTTTGCATTCAAGGCCACTCATGATGGTTTTCTTCAGTCTTCAGAAGGATGGTCTCAAGTGCTGGTTGCAAGCTGATCTTTGAGTGGAACCATGGAGGCAGCACTTTTCCCAGTTGAAGCGTTTGCTTAACATAACCCAGGTATAGATTTTGCTCAGTCACATCTTGGCTTAGTAAGAGCTGTAGAAGAATTGTCATTCTGGCTCAGGATCATGCAGCTTCACTGCAGTTACAGTTGATACTGAGATAACAGGCAGTGCTGTTAGGGCGCAAAGGCGGTGCTATAGATTGTGACAGCAGTGCTATGTGAAGTCCCCAGATGAAATCTTCTTAGAGGCCAGTGTAATACATTCCTGCCTGTCTGGAAACAGGAGTACTGCCGCAGCTGAGTGCAAACCAGAGGTCAGCCATGACCTCCTATAAGATGAGGGTTAGGCCAATGACAAGAAGAAAGTATCTTTTAGGCTAAAAATCATAAATCCTTAAGCAGCTTCATCAGGTCTTGTGCATCTTCATAAGACTGTTGTGGTTGTTCTCCTCCCTTTTTCTCTAGAAGCCAGATCTGGATCTCACACCTTCCCGCACTGCTATGCCATGCCCTCTCTCCTAGCTGTGATCACGGGATCATGCCTATGGCAATGATCATTTGATCTCTCTGCTGCTGACCAGAAGACAGATATCAAGAGCCCCCAAAATAAGCAGCTAGAGAGTCTGCAGTAGTGCTCTGCAGTTGTGAGAAGGCTATCCAAAGGGATGCCAAGCTGTTGTCAGGGACTAATTCTCCAACTGCAGCCTGGTCCTTCTGGTACTCCTCTGTCCTTTGGTTTTGTGCCCATTTTCCTGTGAGGCAGCATGAAGTAGCCTGGCACAAAATAGGTGGTGCTGGATCAAATAGTGCTTGCTTCCTCACTTCGTGTATCCAGGTTTTTGGGATACAACTGCTCTGAAACACTTTTGATTTAAAGGCATGAAAGGGAAATAAAATAGAAAGCTTATCATTAGTCTGTAACCTGCAGATAATGTTCATCCACAGGTACTGTGACAAGGAAGGTGCTGATGAAAGTCAGTGGCTTGCTGTATGTTCAGTGGTGCAGCCACTCCTATGGTGGGACACCATTATCTTCCACCTCTTTAAGCTTTAAAGCGTGTTTGACCTTTAAAGTCTATTTGTAATGACTACTTTAGAGGCCAATTTAAAAATACAAATAACTCTGAAAACAAATCAAATACATACAATTTGACTCCCAGCAGTAGGAACTATTAAGGGAAGATCTAATCCACCCTCTCATAACTGTGAATGTGTAAACAAGTTTGCAAATTTAATTTCAATTCTTAGATTAAAAAATAGCTTTCAGATTAATATTTATTTTAGTAATTTTCTTTCAATTAAAAGTAATAATATGGTGTTGTAAACAAGCTGTGGTCAACTTGGAAATTATTGAGAATGATGACTCTGAAAAAACATTTTGCCGAGTATGTTGTTACACACAGTAAAATGAAATATCAACAGCTAGTGCTCTACAAATAATTGATTTGGTCACTGCCTAGATGAAAAGATTTTAAAATTGTTTTGTGTATAACAATAGAAAACAGTTTTAAAGTCTTTGTGTGAAATAAAAATAGTCAATATTTTGGATCTTCCAGTTAGAAATTTTTCCTCTGAGGTCTTCTGACCTACAGTTCCATGGCTGTGATTCAAGCCTCTTTTTTAATCATTGTTTTATCCTAAGCATTCGTCCTTCTTTTTAGCCAGCTTCTACATATTTGACAACAGTATTAGTCTATTTATCCAGTTGATTAAAAAACCAACCAACTAAAAAACACCAACAATTTAAAATTTGTCCTCTAACAGAATTATTGTCCCTTACAAGCTGGTGTTTTAGAAGGTGTATTCACTGTTCCAAACTTAGAAGATGTATTCGCTATTTCTAAGACAGTAGTGAATAAATGGAGCAAAGTAGAGCTCTGTGACACCCATGAGGAACCACAGTCTTTACATATACCCTGCAGTTTGACAGTGGCCAAGCGATAACTGTTTTCAGAATATGGTATCCTAGTTAGTTTTTTACCCAGCTAATAGTAACTTCCTCCAGTCTTTTAGCTTGCTTAGGAGAATGCTATGAGACCTCAGACCGAGTGTATGTATCCGTGATACGCAAGGCTTGTCCTCTCTTTCCTGAGCAAGTGATGCCTTCCTGCGGTAATATTCTAGTTGTGAATTTTCTCAGCCAGGCACTGTTATGCCACTATTATGTGTAATTTTCATCATAAGTTTATGCTTCCAGCTTCTCCTGCTGGCTCTGTCTTACTCGCAGCCTTGATGTTCAGGCATTGCAGGATGCTCTGCAGATACACTTACTGTTCTCACTGCGCCTCCTATAGCCTTGCTGCTGAATAACCCCACCCCACTAGTTTATCCCTTGCATGGATCTGTTTTTATACCTACCTGTGGACTTTTGCTACCAGTCTCACATGATTCTAGTTTAAAGCCCAGGCCTCACAGCAATCTTATGTCCAAAAATGACCTTCCCCTTCTCAAAGAAGGAGCCCTTCTCTTCTCCACAGAACTTCTCCTTGAAATATGACTTTATAGCTGAGAAAGCCAAAGGCTTTCTGACAACATTCTCTTCCATCAACTGAAATAATTGAATACGGCATCAGTTCAGTCCCTAAATCTCTTATTACCACTCTCACATAGGTATTGTCCCTCTTTTTCTTGCTTGGGGCTATTCCTAGGAGCAAGGAAGAAGATTCAGTGAGAGGGAAGGAGCTCAGCAGGCTTTCTGAAAGATGTTTTGCTGTGTGGCTGCTGGCTACTTTGTTCATTTCAGGACAAATCACAGCCACCACCATTTGTTTTCTCTTGAAAGAGTTATTGAGGATATTTCCTCAGTATGAGTTGACACGGCGTATCATTCCTGTTCTTAATATTCATAGCCAATTATGACTCTCCTCTGCCTTGCTAACTCTCTTGTATTATCAGCTAAATGCAGTATGGCTGAGCCAAGAAATCTGTTTGTGTGGGCATGAACATGTAGCAAGTTCGTAGACCCTAATGTCTTCTCACAACATATAAAACATAGACAGGAGGAATTTTTGCAGGGCTTTAAGCAAGCATGGATGGGTGTACTACTCCCCCCTGAGCAGCCGTGTGGCATTGTACAATTACCAGGCCCTGGGAGGTTAATTGCATCTTGTGAGTTGAAAATCTTGGATCCCTTCCCAGTAGCTTTGTGTGTGTCTACTTTATTGATAAAATAGTGCAATCTGATGCGTGCACATGTTGGTTCTGTTAATGGCCCCCTGTGGCCTTTGACAGAAGGTGGACACTATGTAAATGTTATAGCCAATTTTGCTGCAAGTCAGGCCGGGTCTCACTAGCAGTGTCCGTATTGGCACTTGGATATATGAGCCAATACAAAGGGAAAATGGGGCTTCATCCTCCACTTTTCACAGGTTTTTGCAGAAAATATATAGGAAGCTGTTTTAAATGACCCTTGTATCAAATTCTGATGGGAAGAGGAATATATGAAAAAGGTGTGATACTCTTTGTTGGAAAGTATTGGAAACTGCTTTATGGAGTGCTGTGAAAGCTCACAGTCTACCAGCATACACATGAGGTATAGTTTTCATTGCTGCCATTCATAGTGGCTGGGGATGAAGATCTTGAATTGATCTTGCATTTCGGTCATGGTTTAACCCCAGCCAGCAACTAAGCACCACGCAGCTGCCCACTCACTCCCCCCGCACCCAGTGGGATGGGGGAGAGAATTGGAAGAAAAAAGGTAAAACTTGTAGGTTGAAATAAGAATAGTTTAATAGAACAGAAAGGAAGAAAAAAATAATGATAGTAATAACAATAATAAATTACAATAATAATAAAAGCGTTGGAATATATAAAACAAGTGATGCACAATGCAATTGCTCACCACTCACTGATGAGTGCCCAGTTAGTTCCCAAGCAGCGATCCCCCCAGGCCAGCTCCCCCCAGTTTATATACTGGGCATGATGTCACATGGTATGGAATAATACCCCGTTGGCCACTTTGGGTCAGCTGTCCCAGCTGTGTCCCCTCCCAACTTGTTGTGCCCCTCCAGCCTTCTTGCTGGGTGGGGATGAGAAGCTGAAAAATTCTTGACTTAGTCTAAACATTACTTGGCAACAACTGAAAACATCAGTGTGTTATCAGCATTCTTCTCATACTGAATCCAAGACATAACGCTATACCAGCTACTAGAAAGAAAAGTAACTCTATCCCAACCAAAACCAGGACAATTTCTGATACCAATATTTCAAGTGCCTCATAATTTGTCTTGTTTATCCAAGTAACCAACTAATTCTTAATAAGTTCAACTTCCCGCACCCCAATACCCCTCTGGGGAATGGATCAGTCTGGAGGTGGACATGGAGGGGTGTTTACAGCTCCACAGAATTTCTCTCAGAATGACATTGAAACTTTTTTCAGAGCAACGTGCACAACTCTTGCATGAATATTTGTTTAAAAGGTTAAAAAAAGAGAGAGAATATTAGGGAAATACGGAGAGAGATATTTAAAATATTTCCAATCACCATTGTTAAGAGAAAAAAACCCATGCAAACAGATACAGTTCCACCTGTTCCTTACAGGCCAAACTGTGATTGTGAACCCACTGGGAATAGGTGAGAGACTGAATAATTCAATAACAGACCAATTTAAATTTCCCAGCTACACTATTATGAATTTGAGAACATTGGATAAACAAGAAGTTTGGCAATCAGTGGCTTCTCCCTCCATAGGGCTTAATCTTCAGCAGGAAGCAAACAAAAGAAAGTGGGTGTCTTAATAGCTCTTCAAATGAGGTGATAAATAAAATTTGCAAGATAACATTGTGCTGTATCACCAAGTTGCACCTGGCAGACAGTATCAGGTCTGACTGGGGAGATTCCTTCAGCACTGGAGATGTGGCAAGTTATGAACCGATAATTGAATGTGGTGCCTGTCAGAGACCTGACTATCTTGACTAGACACTGCTGACTTTATCACAAAGAATCACAGATAACAGTAGGACTATGTGGGAAAGTTTTTTTAATAGCTTAGACACACAGAGCCACAGCCATGAAGGCAGTGCCCTTCTGCTGCCAGGCAAAACTCTCCCCTGGAATTTGGGCCCAGGCTCCCAGTACACAGGGCGGTTAGGCAGGGTGGGATTTTATTGTTTTTTTGGCAGTGTCCAGTTGGGTAGGGTGCTGCCAAAGAAATCCAGTGGGACTAGCTGAGAGGAGGGCAAGGCTGGGTTCATGTTCTTCTCAAAATGTAGGTACCTTATTCTGCGCAGTCATCCATCTTTGTCTGGGATTCTTTGTGGTGAGCCGTTTTCATAGACTCATAGAACAGCCCAGGTTGGAAGGGATCTCGAAAGATCATCTGGTCCAAACTTTTGTGGGAAAGGGAGCCTAGATATGATTATCTAGCACCCTGTCCAGTCATGTCTTGAAAGCCTCCAGTAAGGGGAACTTCACTAAGTCCCTGGCGGGGAGGTTCCACTGATTGATTGTTCTCACTGTAAAAAAATGTCTATCTTATACCAAGATGAAATCTCTCCTGGTGCAACTGTATACCCCTTGCCTCTTGTCCTCTCCATGTGGCTCCTTGTGAAGAGGAGTCGTATAAAGAAATTGTCAGACCGTTATAAGCACACACACGTGGAGAAAAAGACAACTCCTTATCTCCTCTTTTCCTGTCATAGCAGATCACTGAGTTGGGACTCTAAAAGAGCCCTCAGTGCCCTGAAGGACCCTTGGTCCCTGTGTCTCAGGGCATGCTAGTGCTGCAGGATTTCAAGCTTAGTTCCCCCTCCATCTGCTCTGCTCAGCTTCTCCAGCACAGAGACTGGGGAGTTGTGTTCTTCATTCCCAGCAAGTGCTCCAGCCCCTGGTCTCAGATTTTTTCTGTGCCTCTCGTGGAAACTTAAGCACATGGGGACTTGTGTTCAGGTGATACTGCACTTTGAGTTGGAACTCCTAATGTTGAACAGTGCAATTCTAAGATGGCAGTTGCATGCTGCAGGCATGCTGAAATTAAGCAGTGTATGGTGCTGCACGTCTGAAGCGAGACATGACTCTGGCCCAGGCCTGTAGGTTTTCTTTCCTTAGAAACTGAGGTATGGGGCTGATGAGGAGAGGTGGGTTGGTGGCTGCCTTACATCTCATTTTGGTATAAATCAGCAGGCACCCAGAGCTGTCACCTGGTCCTCAGCAGCACTCCTGCTCCTGGAATTTGGATGTAACGGTAGTTGTCAGAAGTGTAGCAACCTCTCTTTTTATCAGCAACAGTTCAAGACTGCACCTCTTGGGTAAAACCCAGCTTTTGTTAGCAAGATGTGAACATTATATTTAACAAGGAAAATAAGCTCTTTCTGCTCCCGCATGGATCCTCGTGGTAGAATCACCATTTCATTGTATGATGTGAGAGAACACACTGGGGCTAATTTCTCATCATGGCTCATTGGTATCTGAAGAGCACAATGACTGTGGTTCCAGTCCTATGGATACAATACTCAGCTTTCAAATTTATCTTGCACCAGTCACTTGGCATTTGAGCACCCTGCAGAGTGAAGCTGGAGGCACACCTACTGCATTCTTTCCTTCAACCAAAGGGGAAAGAAATTGAGGAAGCTGCCATAATAACAAGTACTCCTACAGGGCTATCCTACTGAGGAATGAGATAAAGTGAGTATGTTGCCCAGCTATAAAGGAACACTTAGCGATTCGTGTTTAATACAAGCCATATTACAGTAACCACACTTAGAAATCCCTACCATACTGACTGGTCCATTGTATTGCATATTCGTATTAAGAAGCAATCCCTGCCCCAGAGAGCTTGCAATTAAATGTGAAGCTGACAGACAAAGCATTGTCCCCAGAGTATCCATAGTGTATTCAGGCACAGGTCATTAAAGTGTTTCATTGACTAACTACCACCGAGGACTATAACAAAGGCAGAAACTGAACCCAGATAGAGTCCTGTTCCCATGACTTAACCACAAATAAGCCTTTCATCTCTTTGCCTTTTGAATGCTCTTCTGAGAACATCAGGTTCTACAAACATATCATGTGTCTTTCACTGGACAAGCCACCTGCCAGCAACCCTCCTAGGCAGGCAGGTAGGTCTCCATCAAACAGATAAACCGAAATGTTAGTAAAGTTAAAAAAACCCAACCCCCCCCCCCCCCCCGAACCCTTGAGATTGGGAATATTTAAAGGCGATTTACAGAAGTCTCTTCTTCAATATGGTAATGAACTGAAGAATCGAAATCACTTAACTTCATTTACAAATCATGAATATGTATCAGTGCCTTTAAATGAAAGGACGACTAAAACAGATATAGTGTTTGTTCAATTCATTAAAAGGAAGACAATTTATCAGGAGGTTTTTTTCCACTCTTAAACTAAAGCTATATGCAAATGTAGGGAAATCAAGACCTTGCACTAATTCTGCTGCATGATGAATATTTTTATAATCCTAATTAGAACCAGTCATTTAGTTCAGCAATTTCCCCCAATCTAGCCAATTTGAAATTAAAATAGATGCCTTGATTACAAAACTCATTAGCAAAGAAGCACCCTTTTCGCTAACCAGTTCATTTGGAATGCACAAACTGAATGAAGTGAGGAGCACTTGTGTTGTCAATTGCCGTAAGTGAAGTGAGCCTTAATTGTTAGCATTGTGAAGTATTTGTATTGCTGTATGTTTCATTGCAGTATAATATATCATTCATTAAATGTAACAAAAGCAGTTTTTAAATGATTTAATTAAGTGGTGTTGGTGCACTAGGTAACTTTTATAAAGTCAAATGTCACAATTGTTTGCATTTGAAGTATCGATGGGCGTTACTGTCAGAAAGAAGACATATGACTCTGTGTTTATTCTGATTATGGTTAGCCTGGCAGTTTTAATAGGAGATGAGAAATTAAATTATGCAACCCTGGCTCTACTTCAGAAATGCCCTATGAATTTTGTCCTAGCAAAATAGTGAACTTTGGGCTTGTGATGATTTGTGGTGGCAAAAAGAAAATAACTGCTCATGAAACTTGATTTAGCTAGAACAGACTTTCCTATTGCTTTTTATTTATGTTATAGATACTTCATGGACAGGTTTTACTTTGAAAAGCAAAATATAGAGATAAATGGAGCGAGACGCATTCAATGCTTAAATGTGCTCTTCTGCTAAAGCGACCTAGTTTATTGTGTAACAGAGCAAGGATCCTGTGGTTTATTCCTGGGCCAGCTAAATCATGGCTGTATATTGATTTTATCTGGAGCCTAAGTGGGGCGAGGGGTGGTTGTAAATATAGCAGATGGGAATAAACATGAAGGAATGAAGAAAGCTGAAGAATAAGAATACCGGGGGCATGATTTATTTTGTCTGACTGTAGAGATCTAAAATCTAGCAATGCATACCTATATTAGGTGCCGAGGCTGCACATAGTAGTTGGTGGTAATCTACTGAATGGTGTTGATTGATTTCTGGAAGCAAACGTAGGTGACTATTTTAGGATGAGGTAAATTGTACCTTAGACTCATTTATATTGACTAGGCCTCCACTGACTGTCAAGGAAGTAATTTCCTTTGCTGAGATGTAAGTATTTGCTATATTACCTGAGATTAGGGGATTTGAAACCAACCCTGCTGTCTGGATGTGTGCAAAATGGATTACATGGGATATGATTCCAATATGATCAAAGCAACAAAACGCATTAAGTTTCCTAGTTCCTGCTATCATGCGTACAGCTTATAATGACCCCCAACCTGGAGGAGAGAGCAAACGTGATATGCAAGCAAAGATGGAATTCCCAACCTTTTGTTTTCCTTCATCAGGATTCATTTGTGTAGATGTGGGTTACCTACCAGGCTGCTTCAGTGAAATGAGATGAATCCAGAAGGGTTTCCTTGGCCTTTTGTTCCTTTTCCTTTTCTTTCTTTCTCTCTCTCTTTTTTCTTTTTTCTTTTTTTTCTCCTTTCCCTTTTTCTTTGCTTTCCATATTGCTTTTCAAAGCTCTGTCTCAGTATTTCTCTGGCCTGATGGCAACATTAAGTGTCCTCTAAAATCTCTTGAACAGAATTATAGATGATATCACTTTCAATTGAAGAAAGAGCGCAATTCAACTGTTGACTCCACTCAGATGTCTGCTGATGCTGACCATAGAAAGCTTCAGTCTGGTTCCTTTCCCCTCTCATTGAATTGACTCAATGTGGTGCTTGAGTTTAGAAATGTGACTATTCCAGGCCAAAGAACAACAGGATTAATTTTACCCAAAATATCACAGCTGAAGTAACAGAGAGGAGCCTGTGACAATGAACATAAACTTGTGTGAATTGTCATGAAATTTTCATTTTGAATTACATATAAATATAGAACTTAATAGAAAAAAGGCAACCCTGACCTTAGAGCAACCAAATGGTTTAGCCTGGGCCTAATTTTAAAGTTATGTATAAATGCTTTTGTGGGTTAAGACACATAAGTATGTAAGCCTTTACACATTAGGGTATGAAGTGGTTATGCAGACAGGCTTTCACTATTGCAAAGTGCCTGCAAAGACATACTAGTCATGTATGGGCTTTTAGTGTTGGGATTTTAGGTAGTTTCACTCTCTTGGGTTTTCCTGTTCTCTCATCCTTCTTTAATGCTTCAGGTCGTTAAAGCCATAGCTTGGGCAAGATGGGTCTGCCTGAAATTATGACCACGGGCATGTAGAATTCAATACAGAGGGACACTATTTAATTCCCTTGGACCTTTCTGGAAGGTGGCCATTAAGAAGCTGTTATGTTTTGTTAGCCAAGAAGGGTCATGCTTTACCCAGAAGGATTCAGGACCCAGCAGCTCCCATTACTGTCAGTGATTCAGGCAGCTGAGAACTGTTGGAAGTCTGCCCGACAGGGACTATTCTTTCTGTCTCGGTAATGGTGGCATTAGTTAGTATTTGCACATTGCCTTGACAATACAAGACCTCACTGTTTGGAAGTATTGCACATTAGGATGGCAGCGGGCTACTTAAGACAATACTTTCATCTTAATGTCGTCAAAGATGGATGACTGTGATGGGATAGACCACAGTCCCTGAGGCAGCCAGCTGGATGGATGATGCTGAGTGGTTGTCACGACCCGGGCTGGAGAGACCAGGGAGTCACGTTGAGTTTGGAATTCCCTCGGGCTAAATTAAGGTGAAATGACACCAAATGATCAGTTAAATGTTTTATTCATGGCAGAAGCAACCTGAATTTGGGAGGCATAACAGTAGGTGGCATGGTTTCTCACAACAGGAATTAGCATGAAACTACCTCAGTACCCCGTGTAACCTGTGGTAACCATATACATCAATTCAGGGAATGAGGAGATCCCTCCCGTTGGGTCAGGAGGTTCGGAGCGGACCCCCTTGCTTTCTAGACTCGTCCTCAGAGAAGGGCCCAGGGGTGGCGGATCCACTCCTAGTCCCAGACTTGGTCAACGGTTTATGTCTTAAAGGGATGAGGTGTAGGGATAATATGAAAAGGAGAGAGAGAGACAGAGGAAAAGAAAAGAGAAAGATTTTGCCAGTCCTGGGTCCAGTGTTGGTCTAGTCAGTCTAAAGGTCCAGTTCCAGTGGGTGCGCGCATGTGGGGCTTCAGTTTGTGTCCTTTCATCATCTTTGCCCCTCCTTCAGGCGGGCGCTCAAACTCATTAGGCTAATTAGGTGTCGCGTGCAGTTTGTGCTTTCAGAACCTTCAGGAAATGGGTCGGAGGGCTTGGGGGTCGTTTGGGGAGTAACTTATCCTTCCCTGCAGACGTGACCATTGTTTGATCTTCGGCCATGCACGGTGAGCTGCCCTGCTCAGCACATCAGAACAGGGAGCTGCACACCCTCTGGCGTGCCCTCCCAGCCCTGCTGCTGATGTGCCGTCCTGATCTGTGCTGATTGGCTTCTTCTCACCTGTGGTTCCTTGCAATGCAGGGTTAGTTGTTATTAGGCAGAACTTGCCCCACCACAATGTTTGAGACATTAACTCTCTCAGTCTCTCACAGGGGTGAAGGTACAGTCGTTCCCCCCCATGCATGCACCTGCACATGCCTACTAGCTACATCAGCAGCAGCCAAGAACTGGGACAGCCTGTGAGGGTGCTTCCTAAGGGGTGCGTTTCTGTGTGCCGCACCGGGAGCTCCCAGTCAGGAGTGGGAATAGCAGGCTGTCGCTTGCTCTCAGTTCTGCCCCTAAGGCAGGAGAGTTTCAGCTCCCTGTTAGCAGCTACTGAACCAGCAGAGCCTTGGCTGTAGTTGGCAGCGCCGAGGACCAAAAAGTCTTTGCCGCTGTTTTACTTCTAGCTGCTCTTGGAGCTGTGCTTTCTGCTGCAACTGAGGATGTGCAGGGCCCGGACAGGTCATCAGAACCTACAGGCTGGCCCTAGACCACACAGAGCTTGTGTGACTTGATTTCAGTAGGTGTCTATTGCTACGATGGCAACATCTGCATACTGCTTTCCTGCTGGGCATGTCACATCCATTTAACAGGACACCGTTATTATATCTTATCTCTATCAGTATATTATCAAAATCTTTTTATACACCTGAGAGGTGCGTATCTGAGAGCCAAAGAAAGAGAAACTCCAGAAAAGGAGCAGGCGCGAGCTGACATTTTCACTCCACCACCCTTCTGTGAAGCATAACTAGATTTTGTAAATCCCAGCATGCCCTGGTGATTTTTGCACCGTGCAGTTCTTAGTAGGTCCCTTCATGCCATGACCAGGAGGAATCATCTGGTTTACCCAGCAGTGCCAGTGTTACCACAGTCTTGTCCTGGTCATGTTACCTACCACTGTCATGCAAGGGGTATTTAAATGGCTCAGAAATCACAGCTTGATGGTTGCCAATACAGAGGCAGAGGCAACAAGGCAGTGAGAGAGGTTGAAGGGAAATTAAGGCACAGAAAGTGAAGTGAGCTACGCAAGGTTAGCCAGCTGATCAGTGACAGAGCTGCAATGTTACCCAGACTTCCTAAATCATGTTCTGTTTTCCTTTCCACTGGCACAGGTGGCCCTATAGTAATTTTACAGGAGTTCCCCTTCTTGCAACCTCGTCTCTCCCCAGGCTTCAGGCTGTGGCAGAACTTCCAGTGTGGTTGGGGTGGGGACCCCATGTGGGAATTTCACATCAGCAGGTGCTGTAGTAGCAGATGTGCCACAGAGCAGAAAGGGCCCTTCCTTTGTATTGTAGCACAGCAGTCTACTAAAAAGCTCATACATTTAATTTCAAATAATATAGTGGCTATTGTGTGAAACAGATTTCTGTAATACTGGAAGCTGGTATGTGGCCCTAATTTTGTTTCAGATTGCCCTTTGCAAATAGGTTTCTCTCTGTCTTTCCTCCCCTTTTTGACTCAGTACAAACCACCCCTGCCTCCAGTGCTTGGTTTCAGTGGGGAAATGGACCATGTTCTGATCTAATAGCACACCTGAGCTGGCTTACAAAAAATGTGTGCAGTCACATATGTAGCAGCTGAAATTCAGTTTAGGTCCATTGATTTTAGCAGGGAAATGCTGATTTACATCACTGGAGGATCTGGCCTGAAAACATATATGTTATTCTGTTCCCTCAAGAAAACAAGATAGATGTAGTTTACTCCTTCCAGTGTAGAGTTTGGGTTTTTTTCCCTAAAACCTGCCTGCTGAGAGATGCAGATTCCCTAGGCTCATCTGCCTGTGTGCAAGCTATCGCTTATGTTAAGGCAATTGTTTATTTCCATTGTTCAACCTTGACATATGAAAATTCACCTCTTTTTCTTCTTTTTTTTTTTTATTTTTTTTCTTTTTTTTTCCTGTTTTATTGTTTTTTTCTCCCCCCCCCCCCCTTTTTTTCCTTTGAAAAGAAACTTAATGTAATCAATATTATTCCGGGAAATAGAGGTGCCAGAGGAACAGCTATAAGTCCTTTGTCCCCACAGTAGGCACAGATGATTCAGATTTCCCATATGCTCAATAGTAACCCAGTATGAGTTTTAGCTTTTCATGCTCATTGCTTCAGTGGTGAAACAGGAGGCCAGTGCCTGGATTTTCTGGTCTAGCACCTCAGAACTAGCAGTACCAAGCTTTTAAAAGTCATGAATTGGTCCTTTGAAAGTCATGAATTTGGCAGAGAAAAAATCAGGAAGGTGTTTGAATAATTTCAATTGTCCTCTCTTATATTTCTCTTGATGCTTCTATGACTGAGGAAAGGTTGGGAATCATGTTTTTGAAATGCTTCCTCACAGTTAATAAAAGTAGAAGCTTTATCTTTAAAGAAAAAAAAAAAGCAAAAAAGCCAAGATTTTCATAATCTCCTGATTCTAGCACTGTTCTGCTGTGGGCTATTTATGCTTCTAAGAGAGTTCTTTATTCATCATTGCAAATCTGGCACATCTTCAATTGCATTTTGGTGCTTATTTCAAACTGGTCTTCCATATAGGTTGTCTGGGAGAGGGCTGGTGGCCTGTTTGTATGGGGTGTGCACACACTTGTGTGTGTTTTTGAATTTTTGCAGTAGAAGTCCCACAACTTTGTGGCAGTTATAAGAGGCTTTTCCAGTGTAATAAAATTCTTTAGATTTGTGTTCAATTGATTTTTATAGGACCATGGTGGCTATAAAAAGAAAGTTAGGGCATGATGCGGTAAAATTTTGGCACATCCAAAGTATTGTGGGTACGATAAAAGGAGGAGCTGAGGCACCAAAATGAAGGGTGATACTTTTGAGAGAAGGACAATTGATAAAACAAACAAACAAGAAAACTTAAAGCTTTGGGATTCTGTAGTGCAAAAGGAGGAACACCTGATCCTTCCCACAGCCTCCTACATTGAGCATCTCATTTCTGCCAGAGGGTCAGTGATCATAAACCATCTGAATGTAGATTTGGTAGCATTTTATACTCGTAGTGTTCAAGAGATAACAGCACGTACAAATAACATGTTAGCAGAATATATGGTACCCAAGGGGACTTTCCTGTCATATAGTAAGAGAACAATAATGTCATCAAAGGTTTTGCTGCCAAAACGGGATTCTGGTTTTGTCCTCTGACTAACACAGTACTTGCTTCAGGCCAGTTGATTTCCTCAGATCTCAGTGCAAGTCCACAAGAGTTATGCACGCACACCCAACGGCACAAATGTGACAAACCTGAAAGTTCTGCTGCAAAATTGAGTCCGATGTTCCTTAACCAGATAAGTTGTGTTTTTTCTCTAGTGACAGCATGGAGAAGGCTGCTTTAGTTTTCCTCTGCAGCCTTCCCTTATCTTATGAATTATGCTGTACCATCACTGTGAACGTTGGTTAACTTCAGGAATTAAAAGTACATTATATCAAGTTTCGTGACTTTTTCTTGACTATAGTTGTTTCCTTGGATCAGGTTTGCTTATTGTAGTTGAGTTTTTGTGTGGTTTTTTTCCTTCACCCTGCTCCATAAGGTGGATTGAAGGTACGTAGAGTTTGAATTAAATGGGTTAAGTAGCTTAAATGTAGACACCACAGAATATAAAGAAACCTAGAGAGCTGCGGAGAGAGGTTAGATAAGAGCTTCCTTTTTCTTGCATGATCTGCAATTCCAGATTCATTTATTCCAAAGGTACAGCTTTCCACTGTTTGATTGCAGGAACCGGGTGATGGATGAATCAGAGATGACAGTGTAAATGGTGTATGCCCGGCAGCCCTAGGGGATCCCTGAAACATGCAAGTTTCTCATTTGGTGATTTTTCTGGCAGTGATGCCTCAGTGCAGTGACAGTTTCTGCTACAACTGTCAAGCTAAATTGTTCCTGATGGTGGCTGGCATTTACAATGATGCTATTCATTTGGGTTCCTCCTGTAAACATCCGTATGCTGCCCTTCATGCTGGTGTGTTGGTGGTATTGTCAGTCTCCTCTGCACCGTCAGATCAGGAATCCCTGTGAAGTGCAGGGAGGACACCATCTCTCGCCTTCCATGAGACCACTTGGTGTTCAGGATGAGGGAAAGGATATTCCCCTGGAGCTTCCCAGATTTGAAACCCCTTCCTACATGTGATCTCTGGCTTGGCTGTGTGTATAGAGATAGGTGCCTGTGTAAGCAGGCTCTGCTTTTCCGTTCAATAGTTGCCTGTTGTCAATACGTGGATTACCAGGGAATCTGGTCAATGAGAAATTTGGCTAGGTAGAGCTGGACTGAATTGCCCCACAGGATTTTAAGAGTGTTATAATAAGAGCAGTACTGGAGACATCTTCAAGCTAGCAGAGCCCCTGGTGGGGACCAGACCTGACTGGTGAGTAGGAGAGTAAGGCTGAAAGGAACTGCAAGTTTCTTTATTATATAATATGTTCAAGCTCATGGAAGTAAGTTTGCTTTGGCATTTAAGGCATCCAATCAATCAAGATGTATGGGCTGTTTCATCTTAAATTTTAGTTCTCTTGATTTATTATAGGACAGGATATGACAAGCATGTGGTAATGAAGATAGCCTAAAAGAGTGAATTGTAGAAGACTGTAGAAGAGCTAGGGCGTTCAAGTAGGAGATATTTGCTAAAGCTGCATCTTCAACACTATCAGAAGCTGAAGTTTTCTACCTTATTTTTATAATCTTTTTAGTCATAGAAGTTATTTCACAGTCACAGTTGTCCTATGGGCAGCATCTGTGTTCTGTTTTGGGGGACAGAAGACTCCCATTAACTATGGTGGGCCTTTCCTTATGCTAGTTTGGTCCAGTATCTGGCCTTGGTCCCAGGCAGTATAGAGCGTAGGCTGTGCATACGGACCAGAATTGTCCAGTGAGAGATTCCTCCCAGTGCAGGACCTGTACACTTCCTAAGCAGTGCCTGTTCATCCACTGTAGCTTCCCAGAAGACTTTCAGGGTGGCATTGGGGGCATATCCGTGACCAAAAGAGCTGGAGGTAGCATGATGTGTTGTGGCATCCTATAGATGCCTGCTGTAAGGCCCAAGAAGCGGAATTGAGCTAGAGTAAATCCAGTAAAATGCCAGTTGTGCCATCCTTCCTGACTTACGGATCTCTCAACAGGCAGAGCTGAGACTATGGCCCTTTGGCCCCTTTGCAGACTACATTGCCATGAGAAGTAGTTGACACCAGCGATAAAATGGAAAGGAAATTATTAAAAATTAGTATTTGCAATGCTTGTATTGAACTGTCTTAGGAAGTGTATTTAGGAAGAGTCTCTAAGGATTAGAAATGTCTGTCTCTGCCCTGCCTTCTCACCCATGCCAGCCTTCAAAGCTTCCCAATTCCTTGGTGTTGTGCCATTTACATACAGGTAGACAGTTCTGTGCTTCCTTTTTACAATCCCTGGAGAAATTCTGCACATTCAAGTCTTGGAATCTCTCTCCTTGGGTCACTTTTGTCATTACCTTTTCCTGACTTCCCTCCAAGTTATCTGTCACCTGCGCCTGTGATGCCTTTCCTGGTGTATGCATCTTTGCCTCAGACTCAGTGAAACTTCTGCCATGGGGAGCAAAGTGTTTAGCTGCTCTGACTGCACAGCACTGGCTCATGAACCTGGCTGGCTGATGTGCTAATGCCACTGAGCAGAGCGAACCCCTCCAGCTTCACGGCTTTGTTATCGTGCGTGCACGCGGAGAGACTGCAATGGTCTCTGGCAGCAGAGGACGGTGGGATCAGAGCAGGATTAATTGGAACAGCCTGTATTTATTCAGTGTCCAGCCACAAGCTTCCTTAATCATCAGAAAGTATATCTTTCGTATAGTTCAGCTTTTGCTCGCCCTGATTTTGAGTGCTTATAGGAAATGTGCTTGGCACAACGGGCCAGTGCAACGCTGCTGTTTTTCTCATTTTTCTTGAGGATGACAAGAGTTGCTTGTCAGCTTTTGAAATCTGGTAAGATCCCGGCTGAGTTCCTCTCTTACGAAAGGTGTCATTTAGTGGTCACAATTTTGCAGCGATCTCTTCTTTGCATCACAAATCCCTGACAGAACCCACGGCCTCAGGCTGAGGGGACACAGTGTTCTTGTAGGGTGAATGGGGTAGAAAAATGCGGACAGTTTGTGAGATTGCTCTGACTTTGTGAATAGAGTTGTGTAACACCACCGCAAAGTGGGGAGCAGGTCTTAAGCACCTGTGAAGTTTGCTGATCCTCAGCTGGTGACATGAAAACTGTCTGAGGAGAGTGGACACCTACCCTCTGCCGGGGCTGGCCCCAAGTGGGGGCAGCTTTACTTTACAGCATTTTCACCTGTGTGAGCTAGATTAGTTTCAGATGTGTGTCTGCTCAGTGTCTGCAGGGTGATGGGTCACATAAACTTGGGAACTGTCTTGAGTAACCTCCCTTGCCTGTGAAAATGCTGATGAATGGAAAACTGAAGATGAATTGGGTGGCTGGGGGGTGTGTGTGTGTTAAATAACATACGATTTAATCTGGAGCAAAATACGTTGCTTTAGTTTTCCCAAAATGACATGTTCTGCTTGAGCCCAAACCAGTATTTTTTTTTTCAAGCCATGTGAAATTTTTTACATGAACAACAATTATATCTCAGAATAAAATGCTGTTCTAAATGCAATTTCAAAGCCTTTTCCTTAATGCCCATGCATACATTTTCAGAAATGTTTTTTCCACTTAAAGATATAACTCAGCAAATTCTTGTATGAATTTGGAAGGTGGTTTGGTGGTGTGAAATCTCTTTCTTTCACTAGTCTGAAACCCCCCCTCTTCCATTAAATCCTGTTCTGACTAATATAGAGGTTACCCTACAGGTAGTGCCACAGGGTTTATAAAGGAAGAAGAAGAGGAAGAGCTAGCAGGTGATTGTAGCTTTATGTCCCACTCTGGCTAATGTCTGAGCCTCTCCTGCTTTGCCTGTTGTAGTCTTATGCTCAATAAACATGAAAGATTGGTCTGTAATAGCAATGAATGTACCCAGATGCTTGCACTGTAATTAAAGACATATATCACACAATAAAGCACATTTGAATGAAAAATCTTCCTATTAGACATGTGATTCCCATTTCTTTCCCTTTATTGTTAAACTTTGGGAGTATAAGCATTGATGGAGCATAAGGAGGGGCTTCTAAAGGGCTGCAGTGTGGAGCCCCCAGGAGCAAACAAGATTTTTCTCTTTGGCTGGGAGGGCACAGAGCTCCTCGGCGCCGGCTGACCTGCACGGCCCCATTGGCTGTATCCACGCAATTGGTGGATCCAGTTAGCATAGACCTAGGACCAAAAACTGCCTAATGATTTTTAAGCTGAGAAGAAGCTGGGAAAAGGGACAGCCTGGCTTGGAGAGAGAAAAGTCAGCAGCCATTAGAGCCGATTCAGTCTTTTGTCACTGTTAAAGAGCTGATCCTAGGGAAAAAGGGAGTGAAGCAGCAGCTGGGGACAACAGGAGCAGCCTGTAACCCTCCTCTGCCTCTGGCTGAGCCTGTTGGATGCCAGTGGAAGAAGTACTGGTAAAGATATCTCTTGGTGCACCTTGTAGACCATGGTAGCAGGAGGCAGCTCTGCCACCTCCATCCCGTTCTGATCTCTTCACAGTCCCAGTATTGTCCCTTCCTCCCCTGTTCTGCATCCCTGTCCTTTTCTGTGTCTACTCTCGCTCTCTGCTTGGCATCACTGATGTGGGAAACTGTCCCCCTGCATGGCATGTCACTTGCCTTGTCTGTTATGTCTCAATCTGTTCTCAGACTCTGGAAGTAGGGTTTTTTGGTTTCGGGTTTTTTTCCCCTTTTATGCCTTTGGTTTTCAATAAGGCTTGTTAACTCATCAGAAGGGGGTCAGTGGCAACATATTGCTCAATTTTAGCCCTCCTCCAGACTCTAGAGCTGATTTTGAAGTGGTTAAAATGTCATGAAGAAAGGAATAAACAAACAATCAAAAAAGTTAGCCTTCTCTCAAAATGGCATTTCTATTTATAGTACCGTTTGCAAGTTGCTAAAGCTAAATTATTTAGAAATGCTTGAAATTGTTTTGACTGGCCAAAGTGAACATGTTTTTTGCCCATATTTTCAGTTTAAGAAAAAAAATCTGAAAGTAATACTTTTCATCTCAGTTCTGAGCCACTCCAGCATTTCTGGAAGTGGGGAGAAAGTAGGAAGAAGAGAGGCTGTTTTTCACCCAGGATTGAAACATGCCTTAACTTCTTTAGTGATACTCATTTATGTCACTGCTCCTGTTGCAGCTGTATCTGGACTTTGTGTTCCACTACAAACCAGTCACACAATAGAAAAGCAAAAGGTGTGCTGTGCTCTCAGCAGAAATGACAAATTTTTGGCTGAGTATGCTCAGTAGCAATTAGGCTATAGACAAATTGAAATGTGAAGGTTTTTGAGTGGACTTTTTTATCACCAGTTTAATCTACTTTTCTCTTTTTCTTGGAGATGAAGTGGAGAAGCAGAGAGAGGCAAGTCTTGCTTTGAGCACCAGGGTTAAGCAAAATGCACTACTGTGGGTGGACCCATCAGGTTAAACCATATTTTTTTTTAACTGTAAAGCATGAAACATCACATCGGTGCATTGTCTTAACCTACCTGGTTTCTTTATAAGCCAGGTCTGGGTTGAGCTATACAATTACAATATGAAGTCAAACATTTCCAAAGTATTTGGGCTTTGTGCAGAAGATCTGTGACCAGTTTCTTATAGTAGTGGGCTGGAGTCCGAGTTTCTTTTGTCTGAAGACCTACTTTTGTCAGCCAACATGTGAAATATTTCAGTATTAGATTTTAAAGTGCAAAGAGAACTTCCCAGCTTCTGATACATTCCCCCCCCCCCCGCTTTATGATATAGAGGTGGTGGAAACGCATTTAGTATTTAATTTCTGTCTAGGGCAGTTTCTCATCAAAATATTCTGTTTCCAGTGCCCTTTCTACTGTACAGCAGCTCTGGTGACTCTCAGACGTGCAGCAGTCTGTGGATGTGTTCTCTTTCCATGCCTAAGACAATCGGTCTGTATCATGCTAGAGAAGAACCTTGGGCTGTAATGAGGTCTCTTGATGCAGCCTTTAATCACCTGGAAAGGAAATCAAAGCAGAGAGATAAACTGGTCCATTTGTTTTCATTACAATTACTAGTTTTTACAACTCTGTGTAAACAAAGCCCATAAATATGGTGCTGGTGGAATTCTTTCTCCTAAGCTCAGCTCCACCAGCTGTTACACAAATCTTTTGGCTCAAGAAGCAGGATTTATTTTTAGGTTCTTTAGTGTGGAGCTGTCAAGGATGCCTTACCTGAATTGTGATTTCTAGGAGCTTGTGGCAAGAGAAGAGAGCGAGAAACTCTTCTTTCCTTTCTTTAAAGGTCCAGAAGCACTTCCAAGCTTCAGATCTGGGTTTCTCTGGAGCCCTAGCAAAGCAAGGGGGCAAGGATAGGTATTTCCCTGGGAGGACATAGAAGAAATAAGCACAGATGATATCATTGTTCTTGAGTTGGTCATCAGCTTGAAGGTGACATTAGCCTTTGTGTCCCCTGACAGTAACTTGACACTTCAGAGGTGTCTCACAAAGGCTTAGACCAAGGGGAATGGTGGAACAGAGGAATCAGAAGGCCCTGAATCTTTTCTTGAATGGAGCCTTTCCTACTGTGATTAATAAAGCCTCTACCATGATAAGGGTTGCTCCTAACCTGGTTTCAGCCACCCAATTGAAGCATGTTACACTTGAGTCCTGTCCCTATTATGCTGCAAGTAACATGTCCTGCCTCACATGAGAACCTGAGAAAAGGGGCTGCATAGACCCCACAGGTTAAACATTGTACTGGTGCTGTCAAAGAGAGAGGTATCTGTCTGTCCTCAAAAAAGGAGGGATGCAATCTAGCGGAGATGGAAGAGCTGATATAGAAGTAGGGCATGTTTTAGTACCAAGTGCTGTCTTCATGGCTACACTAAATCTATCCTGCCTGTCTTCTTATCCAATTCTTCTTGATTCTATCATCTGTCTTTTGTTGCTCTGCTCTGATAAGACTTTGCAGTCTTCTCTGCTCCCAAAGGCACACCATGCCAGTGCCTGAGGGCAACTGATGGCTGCAGGATTGTTGTAGTGGGTCTCCACAAGTGGATTTAGCGTGTGGGGCTATGAGAAGGAGGAAAACCACAATTTTGCAACATCTCAAATGGAAAAATTAATAAGGGGAAATGGCTTGTGTGTTGTGGGTAATCGTTGGAAATCATCAGGTCAGTCTTCGCTATTTGGGAGTTTGCTATCCCAACCTGAATACCTTGGGGATTTGGTGATCTGATTACTATTTGAATGAAGAGTTATAGGGAGATAGTGTCTCAGGGATTTAGCTGGAGCTGAAGGAAAAAAAAAAAAAATTTTCAGATGATGAAACAATAAAACAGACAAAAAGAAGGAATACTTTGGCAGCTTGGAATTTCTGTGCTAAATTCAACAAGTGGAAAGCATGGGGACTAGATGGATCTGACTGTCAGGAGTAGTCTTACAGTGGTTGAGTAGGGGTAGGTATTATTTTAGAGTTAAATGAAAGAATTATAAGATAACAGGGAGAAATGCAATTATTACTCATATTCTTTCACTTGCTGGAGCAGTTATCTCCTACGGTGCAGACTCCTTTGTTTGTTTTTCTTTTTTTTTCTTGCTAAGTAAGGGCAACCTTATTAAATCCTTCCTGTCTAATTTTAGGTCTGGAAAAAAGATCTTTCTTTGCAGTGGGTGAAGTGAGGACCATCCATTTATTCCATACAGAATATAGTTGCAAGACCTTGCAAAATGTTTCTTCTGCAGTAGACGGCTGCTCAGTGTGCCTTTAGAAAAAATGTTGATGTTGTCATTTCCTGAAACATTTTCATTGCAGTTTGAATTTGTTGCTGTGGTAGGTTGACTCTGGCTGGAAGCCACGTGCCCACCAAAGCCGCTCTATCACTCCCCTCCTCAGCTGGATGCGGGAGAGAAAATATAATGAAAGGCTTTTGGGTTCAGATAAGGACAGGGAGATCACCCACCAATTGCCAAGCAGAACAGACTCAACTTGGGGAAAATTAATTTCTTACCTATCAAATCAGAGTAGGGTAATGAGAAATAAAAACTAAATCTTAGAACACCTTCCCCCCGCCTCTTCTTCCCAGGCTCAACTCCACTACCAAATTCTCTGCTTCCTCCCCTCCAGTGGAACAGAGGACGGGGAAAGGGGGTTGTGGTTAGTTCATCACACATTGTCTCTGCCGCTCCTTCCTCCTCAGGGTAAGGACTTCTCACACTCTTCCCCTGCTCCAGTGCGGGGTCCTTCCCATGGGAGACAGTTCTCCATGAACTCCAACGTGGGTCCTTCCCATGGGCTGCAGTTCTTCACGAACTATTCCAGTGCGGGTCCCTTCCATGGGCTGCAGTCCTTCAGGCACAGACTGCTCCAGCATGGGTCCCCCACGGGGTCACAAGTCCTGCCAGAAAACCTGCTCCAGCGTGGGCCTCCCTCGGGGTCACAGCCTCCTTTGGGCATCCCCCTGCTCCAGCGGGGTCCTCCACAGGCTGCAGGTGGGTATCTGCTCCACTGTGGACCTCCATGGGCTGCAGGGGGACAGCCTGCCTCACCATGGTCTTCCCCACGGGCTGTAGGGGAATCTCTGCTCTGGCACCCAGAGCACCTCCTTCCCCCTCCTTCTTCACTGACCTGGGGATCTGCAGGGCTGTTTCACTCATATATTCTCACTCCTCTCTCCAGCTGCAATTGTGCATGTTTTTTCCCCCCCTTCTTAAATATGTTATCCCACAGGCACTACCACTGTCTCTGATTGGCTTGGCCTTGGCCAGCAGTGGGTCCATCTTGGAGCCGGCTGGCATTGGCTTTATTGGACATAGGGGAGGCTTCCAGCAGCTTCTCACAGAAGCCACCTCTTTAGCCCCCCTGCTACCAAAACCTTGCCACACAAACCCAATACAGTTGCATATGGCTCTCTTCTTCCATGTGATAGATTATCTCTGACAGTTGTCAGACATGGCTTCTCTGTTCTGTACTCTCAAGGCTGAAAAGCATCGTGAGTTTTTCCTCCAGTTCATTTTCCTTCTAGGAATGAACTTTCTGACATGTTAATGATGGCACCTTCTTTTCCTTTTGTAATTTCATTTGTAACACGAAGTGTAGAGAAAAGACACACCTTGCAATTTTCTGAGTTGTTTACAACTTTTTCTTAGTTTCTGAGCCTCTAATTTTTTTCCAGTGATCATAGTCATTTTTGCTCTGTAGAGAAAATTTAAGACCCTGCAACAGACTTGCTTTTCTGAGTTACTCTTTGCAGATTGCTTGCATGTAGTCCAATTTCCTACAGAAATGTTGACCTAATTTTATTTTTCATCTGTCCCAGTTTGATTTTTTGGCAGGAACCCTGCACACATCTTGTAGATTTTTCCCACCATCTCTGGCTGAGAAGATGTTAGTTTGCTTTTGTGCTTTTCTGGGTTCAGAGTCATCTTCTCATGTAAGCAATCCAAGTTGCTGCTTGGGATCATGCTCCTCTGAGGACATGGCAGGCCAAGCTAATCTGCCCCTCCTCTTCTATCATGTTACCATGTGTCCACTGCTGCCCAGTAATTACCATTAGGTCAACTCACACCCTGCTGGATTAATGTGAATACATCTTTCCATAATCAGCTGGATGTATTGTCTGGGGGAAGTATAATTTTTTGTGTAATAAATGAATTGTTCCTTTAAGTGCATACAGTCCAGCTGTTCTTCCTTACTTTATCTGACACCATTATTTGCACTCAGGGGTTGGCTGGCAGGCAGGAAACTATCGAGATTCTCACCAGATGTTTGCTCAGGCCAATAGACCTGATTTCATAGCAACAAGGAGTATTTGATTTTATTTGGATATAAGCTTTTTATGTATGTTCCTGATGCCCTAATTCTTCTTCTGTGTTTGAGCACTGAAGTCTATAAATATCAAAGGTCTTTGAATTTCTTTAGTCTGTTGTCTATTGCTTCTCAATCTATACATGACATCTTCAGCGTGCTTCTTGCCATGGTAAAGTGTACCCGGGCTATTGTATGCTTGACCTTTCTTCAGCTTGCCCTGAGTCTTCAGTCTTCTGCCTGTTTCCCCCATGAAGACCAAGCAGGTCAACCTGGGAGCAGGGAACCTAACGTGAAATCCATCTCAGCTAAATCTGTCTATAGTGGGGTTATCTCCTTCTGCACTAGTCACTGTGGACATTTTTAGTGTCTATGGGGAGAAATGGAGGCTTCAAAGGCATGAAAAATAAGCAATTTAAAAGTGTAGCTTAGTATGGTGTTTGTGCTTTAGAAGTGCCTGTTTTGAGCCTGTTTCTTGCCTATCTAAAAATGAGCCTTGGTGAGTAGCTCGGACATGGATGACTAACATCAGGGGGTTGAGTCTCTTCCTGTGGTTTCCATGTTTTTCCTTCATTGCTTTTTCTTCTCCCCTCTCTCCATAAGTGGAATTTAAGCAGGCCATTTTCTCACGCTGCTCCAGTTCTGAGAAGCTTGACTTCTTCAGTAAAATCATCCTTTTGTATTTTTTTGCTAGCTCACATTGGGAAAATAAAGAAAACAGCCAAACCAAATTACCCCAGCCCCAAACAAGATCATCCAAGCAAGCCAGCAGGATGTATCACCCTGAGAGTTTGTACTGGAGAATTGCAACAGCATGGAGAAATTTTTCATATGCAACAGTCTGTGTGCATGCATGTGTGTATAACTCCTTCCTTTCCAGCTCTGTAGTTCTGACTGTGTTTCTGGCATGTTGCATGTGTTCGTGGCATAGAATCTGACACCAAGGATAAAGCTCCTTTTTTAAGGGGCTTGCTGCTTATCTCAGAAACAATGCCAGTGTTAAATAAAATGTTTCAAGTGTTCTCAGAGTTTGAAGAAGAAGCATTCTGCCTGTGGTATGTAATATCCTTATGATTCAGAGTTGTGCTGAGCAAGACAAGCACGAGTTAAGGTTCTGGCCTGTGGTAAAATAAAGTTGTATATCACTTGGTCTGCCAAGGTCTTTCCTAGGACAGATTGTGTGTTCCTGGCAAAACGCAGGACTGTGTTGGTGGATGTGATATGTCTGGTGCTACAATCCTTGAGTGTCGAGTATTGTGATGCTGTTTGGATAAACATTTGCTATTTACCTTCTTGATGTTATGGCCTTTTTTTAATGGTAGGTCTAACTAGGCTCCTGAACGTAGGCAGATTTTCCCCAGTACCTATTCTCAAAGACTGCACCTGTACTGCTGAGCTGGGGAGACCTCAAAGCCAGGTGTGAAAGGAGAGCTGCTCTTGGATCCTGCTAATGTGACCAGCCTGATACTTTCAGGGTAATACTTTAGGTGCTTCATCAGGCCTGAGAACACATTAAGAGGTATATTTATGTGACACGCAATGCTGGCCCCTTCACTTTCCTGAATCCCATCTGCCCTGTGGCAGTTACATGCTGGTCTGCAGGCAAGCAGGAATTCTAGGGCCATGCCTTGTAAAAACCCCTGTTGTCTGCTGCAAGGGTAGATGAGATTCATAAGCACCATTCAGATGGGCTCAGTAAGGAATTTGAATATTGCATGTTTGTTCTCCAAAGCACCTCAGCTTTCAGGAGGCTCCTGGAACCTGTCTGCTCAAATAGGTGCAGAAGTTGCTGGGATCAGCCGAGTGCTGTGACTGTGTTTACTGAGGTGCCTCTGTGGTAGATGCAGGATTCCGAGTTCATTTTCATGTTAAAAAATGAATTTTGCCACTCTTGCCTTGAGCCAGGACTTTGTCCTTCTGTTTTGGGTCCTGCTTCTGAATTGCTCCTTAGTCAAGTCCTCTGCATGTTACTCTTTAGCTGCATCAAGGCGCAAGACCAGCCCATACAAACATAAAGACCCACAATGGTCTTAATTTTTCATTCATCAGAGCAGGTCAAATAACACAAGGAGGTTGTAGAAAGGGCATACCCTCACAATACACCCTCGTGGTACACTGAAGTCCATCACTCTTGAACCAATGTGTTGGAGTGCTCTGGGAGGTGGAAATGCCAGAGATTACTCATCACTAAAGAGCCAGAGCAGAGCTTTAAAAAGGGAAAATCTTGGCACCAAACAAACCTCATTTCTTTCCGTTGCTTAGTATTCAGCCTTAGGACAAATTAATCTCTACTGAAATCTGCTGTACTTGCCACTAAATTTGTTGTCTCTTCTAAAAGCACCTCTTCTCCCATGAAGGAAGATGAACAAAATGTGTATATGTATATATACAATTTTAATGCATACTAGAAAACTCTCTATTGTACATTTTATTTAGTAATTCAACATTAACCTTTACATTTGCATCTGTAATACCATAAAAGCGAACTGGGCCAGAGACACCTTTCAGTAATTTGTTCTGTCATACAGCTTTAAGAGTCAATCATCTGGTTAAAATTCAAAGTGGATGCCTAGAATAAGTAGGTGAATAAATAAATAAAAGTTCTTGAAATGAATAATATCCTCCTTATCTCTTTATCTGAAATCACCTAAAGGCTGCAAGTTCAATTTAATCCCTCTACTGTCAGTCAGTCTGAGGTTTAATAGAAAGAAGGGAGGAAAAAAGTACTCAGTATCTGGTCTCTTGTTTTTAACTTGATAGAGAGAAGGATGCTCCCTGAATAAGACACCGTGGGAGAGATGAGTAGTTAGAGATTGTACTTCATGCCACTGAGTGTGCTATCTGTAGCTACTGCTGTTATGCAGCTGCAAAAGAAAAGGAAATGCTAGGGGCAAAAGATAAAAGAGAGTCTAAGGAAATGGATGTATTTTTCTAATCCTTTCCTTTCATGGTGAGAATGGTTAATCCACTGCAGAATACAATAAGAATGCTAGTCCCACTTGCACTTGCTTGTGAACGGGAGTTAACTGAGGCTAAGCTGCCTGGAGCCTGTGATTTGTACAGCACCGTGGCTCAATCTGCAAGTTTACCCGCAGTCAGGAAATGGAAAGGATAGCCCAGTTGTTTGATGAAACTCAATCTGTGTGCAGAGGTCCTTGTATGTGTAAAACCATGTCAAATGACTCAAGGAATATTGCTGGCAGGCACCATGCTAAAGTCAAGACAGAGTTGTAGCACTGTAGCGTTTTGACTCTTGGAGTGTGGGTTTTCAGTTACTATTTCTAAAAATCTGGATGTTCCTTCAGAAAGCGGTTACCTTAATATTAATGTTGACTTTGTAAGCCTATCCTCAAATTTGGAGGAGAAATTTTCTTTTCCTGCCTCCTCTAATTAAAAAAAGGTAAGCAATGCTTTATTTTGGATCTTTGGAGGATTGCTTTTGGGGCAGAGGATTCTCTACTGTATTTTTTTAGACTGTCACTGTGATTGGTTGACCAGAAAAGCAGAGGAAGCCCAGGTAACATGGGCTTTTAGTACAGTATCTTACCTTACCTAGTGACAGTGCCAAAGAAATATGGCCAAATCGGAATAGTCAGATCATGTCTGATCTCCTGAAGAACATGGGGCAGAAAAATCTTTCCTAATATTTCTTACCACAAGCCCAGTGATCTTAGTTGGAGTGAAGTCTACGTAACTGGAGCCCATTTTGACATGAAAATTGGAGGATGCCTGCTTCCATCTCTTTTCCCCGGATGTGCTTTATTCACTGGCAGCTCGAGCTGTCATTGGTAGAAACTGGACCTCCTGTTAGCATAAATGCAAAGGACTGATTCATTTGCCTTTACACATACCAGTTGGATTAGATACTTGATGGGGTCTGAATTTCAGTTTTTAAGTTTCCTTTTGCTAGCTGTACATTGGTTTGGTCGTGTAGTTGAGTACAAACATAGTAAGAATTAATCAGCTGCCTCAGGCTTTGGATACTGCTCAAACAGCCCTTTCTAATCTCCTTTGTAAATTGTTCTATGGTCCAGCTCTGATGTGGCTGCTGTATCTCTGTGGTCAAAGGCACTGCCCATTCAAGAACCTTTAATATTCAGTGCGAGCACATATAGTTTATCTTCCCAGTCACACTTAGCCATCCATCATAGCTGTGCCATACTACACATCACTAGGTTGTGAACCTTTCTAATCTGAACATGGACCTGCCTCTGATTTGTAAATCCAGTTACTCAAAATCAAATCAAATGCAGAACCTTTACTCAAGTGATATCGTTTTCCCATTAAGGAACTAAATTTGGATATTACAAACATTTAAGTTTTTCAGCTCTGTTATCTAACTCCTTAGCCTGCAATCAACCCTTAGTTTATTAAGCCAGAATTTCTTTCAGATGAAATTTATTTGAAATCCTGTTCAAAACACTGCCTGCTATTTATTTCTCTGTGATCTAGTTGTAAAGCAGAGTAGTTATTTCTCAAAGTGTATTTTTTTTTTCTGAAGAACCAAACTTGCTCAAAGTTGGAGAAAAGGAGCTTACATATGCTTTGACTATGAGTGAGTGGATTGTGGGTAATAAACTAATTATATGGCAGTGGTGTTTGTGGTATTAAGCAGAGTAGGTATGAAGCGAACCTATGTGTGAGACTTAGTATGGAGCTGCATGGAAATCTGGTTACATTACAGCCGTGCCACTTGTTAGCCAGAAAGACTCAAAACAATCGTTAAATTGAAAATTTGGCTTTCAAGAAAAGCCACTTCACTATCTTTAATGTTTAACTAATGAGCAGATTGATTTCTAACATCTCAAAATTTAGACCTTGTTCTGGACATAGAAGTTGTAAATTAGGAGCACTTTCCTTTTCTTTCCTACACAGAAGAGAGATGTAATCCACACCATAAAAATGAATCACAGCATGACCTTGAGTATAGGGTCACTACTGTTGTGGTTTAACCCCGGCCAGCAACTAAGCACCACACAGCCGCTCACTCACTCCCCCCCAAGTGGGATGGGGGAGAGAATAGGAACAGTAGAAGTGAGAAAACTGGTGGGTTGAGATAAAGACAGTTTAACAGGTAAAAGCCATGTGCACAAGCAAAACAAAACAAGGAATTCATTCACCGCTTCCCATGGGCAGGCAGGTGTTCTGCCATCTCCAGGAAAGCAGGGCTCCAGCACGCCTAACAGTTACTTAAGAAGACAAATGCCATCACTCCAGACATTCCCCCTTCCTCCTTCTTCCCCCAGCTTTATATACTGAGCATGATGTCATATGGTATGGAATATCCCTTGGGTCAGTGGGGGTCAGCTGTCCCGGCTGTGTCCCCTCCCAACATTTTGTGCACCCGCAGCGTACTCACTGGTGGGGTGGGGTGAGAAGCAGAAAAGGCCTTGGCTGTGTAAGCGCTGCTCACCAGCAGATAAAACATCCCTGTCTTACCAACACTGTTTCTAGCACAAGTCCAAAACATAGCCCCATACTAGCTACTGTGAAGAACATTAACTCTAGCCCAACCAAAACCAGTACAACTACCTACCACATCATAGTCATGTTAACTAATCTAATTTGTCTCTCATTCTATTTAATGTTAGGAATTTGCAGGTCCTCAATCACCTGCTTCTTGTTGGGCTGAAAAAGCCAGGGGGACCGCCAGCTTTGTCATATGGCAGCCAAAGTGAATGTGTTGACAGCTGAAATCAGGAAGCACAAAAAAGTTTGAAAAGGTTTTGGAAGAGCTAACCTGCTTTTAAGTCTCAGGAGCTCAGTCTGGGTTAAATGTGAGTGGAGGAGATTGCCTTATTAGCCTTCCCTGGTATCGAGGCTGATTGGTAATTGTGCAGGACAATCCATTTCTGTTCTTTAATCTGAGCTGATTTTAACACTTTATTTAGCAGCTGTCCTTCCTTTTCTTCCTCAAAGTTTATACTTTCTCTCTTTCAGCTGTACAGCTCCATGGACTTTGGAAGAAAATGGCAGCTCATGCACGAGCGGGTCACTCCAAACAGGTTTTACTGGTGAGTTATGCCCTCAGGCTTTGCTTGTTTTGGGCAGGTCACGGAGGGGAGAAGGGCATCTAACCTGAAGGGACTGGTTGCTTTACCTGAACATTAAGTATATCCTTGGTTTTGGTCATCATCAATGTTATATACTCAGTCCATAGTACATATCTTGTAGTGCTATAGTCTCCATGTTTGTACCACTTTCTTGCCTGATAACAGTGGTGTCTTGTACAGATGAGTACAAGTCTTCTGATATTTGCAGAACTTCTGCTTCTTTGTTATATACCTACTTAGAGTAACACAGAGAAACTGCCCAGTGCTTCAGTGACAAAGCTATGATCATTAGACCTATTTTTTCAACCCTTCTGAGAGCTGCTTTAGCCTACAACACAGTCTTCGTGCAGAGCCAGCCACTCTGACCAGTCTCCTTATGCAACCACTGGGAGAAAGGATGATTCAGGCTCTGCTTTGAATCACTCTCTGAGGAGCCAGTTTCTTTCTACTGACTGGTGAGAGCCCAGGATCTGCAAACAGTCTGCTAAAAATCTGCTTTGTGACTATCTTCCTTTCCATTTCCCAAACATCACCCTCCAAAACTGGGAGAGTGTCTTAAAAGCAGATGATTAAACAAATTTAGTTCCTATCTCCAGGCTCCTCCATTTCAGGTGCCGCTTCTCCAAATTTCTTTCTACCATGTGAAGGCCCAGGAATTGACTTTAGAGAGAAAGAGAAAACCCAGCAATATTCTTCTGTAGTTTGATCTAGGATTTGGGGCTTGAATCGGATTCTTAACGCTGTACTTAACTACATGCCAGATGATGGGGTGTGTGTGAATGTGTAGAAGTGCTGATTTACATAATCTGTGAATAGTTAAAAGAAGTGTCTGGTCCTTAAGGCCCCCAAAGATCATAATATTAAGGAAACAGAGGCTGTTATTTTGAATGGTTAAAAATAAAAAGGACTTGCATGACTTAAGAATTGACTCCCAATTGCAAAGCATGATTTATATATCTTAGACTCAAATTCTCATAGAAATTCTTGCACATCATTAAAAGTACCTGGAATCCAGGCCCAAAATATCTATAGATTGGATTTGCAATATTTCCACACCTTGCAGTGGAGATAGACACCTCATAGGATTTTCAAATTGTCTAGGTCCTTCTGCAAATCTGTCTAAACAGCTTTTACGCTCCCACATTTAAAATATGGCTTTATGGCATCATGTCTGGAGATTTCCCTTAGTGTACCTGTGAATTTTGGACAGTGTAAGAAGGATTTTGAACATCGAGGAAAAGAAGTTGTAAGGCTCTTAAGTCACATAGACCTGCAAAATGTATCGAAGATCTAGAACCTTGATTGACCATGTTACTGTTTCACATTTCCATAGTGACAGAAAGGGGGTTATGTTCTCCTGGTTCTGGTGACAGGTGGTTGATTGACCTAACTATCCAAAATCCTTTGATTTCACTGTTCATGCTAGGTGCACATGACAAAGGTGAGTGTGGATCCTCTCCAGGTGAATCCTTCTGTGGAGTAGAATAGCTGGTCCTATGGGATATTTGTACCCTACCCTTTAAATAGCACAGCCGAGCTTATGGGAGAGGCTTTCTTGGAGGATAAAGTGGAAGGGCTGAGCTGACCTAGGAATAAAGTGGAATCTCTTTCTAAAGGAGAGGCTGTGTTTTTTGGTTTATTTTCTACTTTTATATAATAATGGTTAATGCGAATTGCCTGTTTGTCTCTGTCCATTTGACACCCAAACCTGTTTATTGTTTTCCACAATCTGCCTCATTTTTCATACAGTCTTTTGGCTGCATAGTTTGAATGTTGTTTTTTAGCACTTGCGTTATATAATGCCTCTGTTTCAAGTGTCTCTTTCTCTTAGAAAATGTAGAAGTCTTCTATAGTTAAAACCCGTATGGCATAGACCTAGAAATCTTTATTCCACTCAGAAACAGTAGAATCCCATTGACAATAAACTTTCCAAGAGAGTGAATTAGTTTTTTCCCAGAGTGAGAGAGATTTGAACCAATTCGTAGTGCAGGGGTCAGAGGTGTTGAAGTTTTGGAATGTAATAACTCCCCTTTCGCTGTCTGATTTCTTTCTTCTTCCTTTCTTTCTTTTTAAAGCTGCAAATTGTGATGGCTTACAAGCTCTGTCTTGTAAGATGTGTACAGAAAAAGAAATGCAAGGAGAACACGTTAGCCTCGGGAATTTGGTGATTTCTTTTTATTAGGCTATGAAAGAGGGAGAAAGTGGGTATAGCTATAAGTTTCAAGGGGACATGAGCCACTAGTCTGTGGAGTTCATCAGCCTATCAAATAGTATATTACTGAACCTCTTAATTAAAAATTCCAGGAAAGGTGAAATAATAATGATAGGGAGATGCCAAAATCAGAGGTAAGCTGCTTGTTTGTGCTGCTCTGCATTGTCTCTTAGTAGGGGCTCAGGTAAGCAACCTTCACCAAATGGGACAGACTTCATCTGATTTGAATGCAGCTGGCTTTATCTGGGGCAGCCTTTGTCGAGTGTTTTTACCTTCAAAGCATGACTTTCATCTCTCAGGTTGCTGTGAATGGGCTTGTGAAGACTATAATCTTCACCTTGTTCATGTGATCAGTCAGCCTGACAGGGAGAGGTCTTATTTTTCTCTTTGAGACCTTTCCAAATAATTATAGCTTCCCTGAGAGAGCTCAGATATAGAGACTTTAAGGCCAGGAGAAAATTATGATTGCATCAGAACTTGTGAGGTTGGGATGTGAATTTTCACTCAGCAGAGTAAGCAAGACCTCTCTGTTAGTTGTGGACACACAAGTCACTCCATGTATTTTGCTGTAGCTCTGGCAGGCAGCATCTGTGATGGCTCCCCGCTGGTCAAAACCAAAGTCCTAAGCTCCAATCCTGATCTGTGGCTTTGTATCCTGGCTCTTGCCTTCAACTTCTTTTCTTAGTCCCAGATGTTGGTGCTAGTTACTGGGTTGTAGTCTTGTGTTCTCATCCCATATGGATGTCACATGTCCCACCATTTATGGGACATCTCTCATCAGTTCCTGCAGCCAGCTCAAAGTTCGTGCATGAGCTGAGATTCATCTCTGGGCCACTCATAGTTATAAAAACTAGGATTTGAGATCTCTACTTCTGTAGTAGTGATTCATTTGTTAGCTACACCCACTGGTGACAGTGGCACAGCTTGAACAGAATGTGTTACTTGATGTGAGTACAGGCATCCAGATTTGGCTCCCACGTGCTTTGGCCTCAGAGATTTTAATAACTTAGGATGCTGTAAGGTTGGAAATAGGAGATTACGCTAACATGATACAGAAATTCCCAGATCACTCATCACTCTGAAATTACTCAAGATAACTGGAACCAGCATGAGTGCAAAGTTTGTTAAAAACCTACTCAATGTTCTTTTCTTTTAAAACACATTCTGCAGCACTCTGCACCCTGTTCATTTTCTCACACTGTAACTTAGACACCTGTGCTGTCATGTGGAGGATTATAAAAAATACAGTCCATATTTTGTACTGTAGAAATGTTGGGGAAGTTTCCTCGGCTGTAAAACACATGGTGTGTTCTGTGCTGACTAAATACTGTCTCTGTTCAGATAAGAACTCAAAGGACTTGAATTGTCCTTAAGTTGCTCTACTGCCTCTGCCTTGTCCTGTGGTGGGACAACAGGACTAAGCAGGTGGGCAGGACAGATTAATGGAGCATTTACCAAGCCTTGTTCAGCACTTTGCTGGGCCACAGCTTTTCCATGTCATCTTGGGTGACTCAAGCTGACTTTGCCTTGTTACCCCCTAGGTAAGACTGGGATAGCAGAGCTTTTCTTTCCCCTGTTGCGTGTAGTGGGTGAAGTACTCAAATACTGTGACATCAGGTGCTACAGCAGTGGATTAAGTGCACTGAAGGGCACTAGAGAGTTAAAAGATGCTTTAGTGACATATGAAGTCCTTTTATAATCTCATGGCTTAATTCTTTAAAATGTGGAGTTCCACAAGGTGACCTGTGTTTTCTGGCTAATCAGCTAAATAGCTGTGAAAATCATCCCCTGTCCATCTGTCTTTGGAGGCCCTGCCTATGTTTGCTGAGCAGACACAGGGATTGCCATCCTGTGCAGAGGACAGAGCTACATTCCTTGGGACACCCACCCCCTTTCTTAGAGGGTCTCCCCAGGCTGCTCTTTGCTGGAGGACTCATTCACCTTTCCTGCCTCCCGTCATCACTGGGGAGTATGAAGTGGTGCATGTGGGACCATTTTCCATCTTTTTTGCCTGGTACATCTACACATTTACCCTTCTCTCTCTCTCTTTTTTTTTTTTTTTTTTTTAACATGCTCTCTGGTACTTTGGGTGATTCTGTCAAAGCCTGGGAAGTGGGGAAAACCCATTTGTGTGGAAGAGAGGGAGAAATCTGCACAGCATTTCTGATGGCTATGGGGATAATTTGGAGCACTGAAGTCACTGCCCAGGACGAGCCTAGTCAGTAAAAGACACTGAACTACACACTAGTGATGAAAGCTGGTCAGAAAACACCAACAAGGCAGGAGGGGAGAGACAGTAGGAGGTGGAAAATAGGATGTGCACTAGCCTGGCTTCAAGGAGCAGTATTTGTATACAATGAATAGGAAAAATGTGGTGTAACAAGCAGTTCTCAAATATACTGCTGATTGCCTCATTGAGACTCCCCAGAATTTTATTTTTTTCTCTTTCTGTGATAACCAACCAGATTTCTGGTTGTTTCGGTATCCATGAATGCCAGCCACAATAATTTTGAACTCCAGGAGAGTTCCAGGAGAAGGGAACAGGCTATTCTTTCACTGGGAGAAGGGAAGAGGCTATGCATCCACTTAGGCTATGCTTTCGAGTTACCAGTTTTCTGTCACAGTTGGTTGAAGCATGAGGCAGCAAATTTCATCTCTCAAGGGCAAGGTTTTCAGTCCTTTCTGTCATGATTTTGGATAGGAACAGTGATAATACTTAGCCAGTGTATTTCTATTTATTTGCAGCTTGAGTTTCATGAAGACTATAGTGGAGGTCGGTTTGGATATCTGAGGGTAATATAGCAGAAGATAAAGGATTTACCTCAGTGTTACAAAAAGTTATGATCTGGGTTTGGATCTGCAGTTGGGCAGAGGTTTACGTCCATTTTGACTTCCTCATCTCTGTGACAGCACTGATATTTCCTAATCCCAGTGCTAATTTGGGTCCACACAGACTGTTTCAGCAGCAGTTCCAGAAGTGACCTTTGGATACAGCTAAGGTTACCTTTACTTGACTAGTTTGCCAGTAACGAAATGGTTAGTCAAATATGTGCCTGTCTCTCCTGTAAATCCCATTAATCATTAATTACCAGATGGTGTCATTGCATAGTGCTGGGGAAACATCGCTTGATTTTTTACAGCCAAGTTTAGTGTTAAGAAAACATAGTCTTGTAAATGTCAAATTGACTATTAAGTAATCCTGCATTAGAATTTTTCAGAATTAAAACCATACCGTACATGGAGCTGTGGATGAAAAGAATAATTCCAGTTTGGCAACCATGGATAACACCACCTATAGTGTCATCGAGGCATATACCCAGTGGCTATTCACATAGACCGCACATGAAGAACTGAACAGGGACCTATTACTGGAGAATCCTGTGGGCTAATGACTCATTTGCCTGTGATAAGGGACTTGCTTTCCATGCCCTGTGGGCGAGAACACCTGGGAAAGGTTTTTCTCCCAGAGGGTAATGCTAACATAAATCTGGAATGTGTTACTCAAGCCACCTGCACCATTAACTGTACTAGGCTGAGGACAAAATTTTCAAACTCTAGCCTCAAGCTCTGTAATAAGGGTTCAGGAGAGATGAGACCTTAAAAGGTCTAGGCATATATTGAAGGATTTCTTTGCAAGGTCACATTAGTTAATTAAAGATCACAACACCATGGTGATAATAAGACCAATTTTATTTTCCTTTTCACTTAAAAGATGAGCAAGTGGGGAAAATGTGAGGTTAGGGATTTTATTTTCATTTTGTTTGCCTACAATTAATGCAGTTGGCACTATAGATATTCAATGTTTCCAAACATTACATCATAGCTGACTAGCTTGTGATTATACAGTAACTCAGTGGCAGAGATAGAAATGCAAAATGGATATAGAGTTGGATACTTTTTATTGGCAGAAATAGTGTTTATTTTTGTTGAAAAATTTTCAAGTCAATAAAGATATTCTAGAATTCATGTCAACATTATCAAAATGTTTCTCTCAAAAAATTAAACAAAGGAACGTCCTGAAATGTTTGACATTTTTTGGATGTTTTTTTAAAGTGATTTTAAAATTTGAATAAAATCTCATTTTGCAATATATAAGCTTTTAAAATTAAAGTAGGGAAAGACTGCATTCTGAAACAAAGTGTCTGCATAAAGCCAACATAGAGGGGTCCTGACTCCTATTCCCATCTTGATTTTTGTGATGCAGAGCAGATGTTGGTCTCTAATATCCAAGTTAGAAGTTCAGTATACTTATAATGTACTTCTTCATAACTGTGATCTGTAGCTTACAAGAGTGACCAACAAAGTTTGAGAAACCTTTGTAAGTTTTATATTTTGCTTTTGTCCATGAGCATATTTTTTCCCAAACTTAATCCTATACTGTTATTCAAGTATAGATTGCTAAGTGTTCTTCCAGAGATGTTGTGATAGATTTCATGGATATCTAAGAGTATAAAATCCTAAATGACCCTAAGAACAGGAAAATCCTTCACTTTCTGTCTCTGGGAAAACCTGCAGGACTGTTTTATAGAGGCTGCATAGACCCCACCTGTTCTGTAAGCACTAACCTGCCTACAGTTAGTGTAATGCTCAGACTACCATTCCCATTTCTGAGCACAGTCCATGTTTTTTTAAACTAATTTATGAGCGATTGACACAAATAGTTGGATCTGGGAAAGCATCTTTGTAGAAGGTGGAAAAAAACCCTAGTACACTACTGGAGGAGTATTACAGAACATTGTTTAGTTTACTTGGGACCAAAAGCCAAGATATTTGGGTTTCTGGTATATATTTACACCTTATGCTGACTAATGACTTCATCTTACAGAGGAAATTTGATACAACTAGTCTCTTGTACTATGAATATAAGCTCTAAGTAGTAGCTGATGCTCTGGAAGAACTACTAAAGGATGTTTGTTGCCTGACTTTCTGTTGTGTGATGCTCCTCTCCTTACTGCCTGCTTTCCTAGGAAAATAAGTGTTTGACTTTGTAAAAAAGTCCTGTGGATGCCACGCTATCAGGCTCCCTGGGCTCCAAGCTCTTTTAGCAAGAAAAAAAGAAAAACCTACTGGCTACAAGGATTGTGTGTGATCATAAAGGGAAATAATTTAAAATACTTTAAATTCTCCTTTAAAATCCATGAACTACATAATAAATGAACCACAAGAAAAGAGCCACATGATAGCAAACTCACAATACATGTACTCCCTCAAATTCTGGCTGCTATCACAGCTAGAATGAGTTCTTTCAATGGGTGGTGTATACCCTCTCGAAGGTCAATTCTGGAGTAAGTTGCCTTTGAGGAACCTTTCCTTCTAACCTCCTTTTGCTTGAGAAACACAACATATCTTGCAGAAGGAAGGGTTATCCCTTGTCCACTAATGTAACTGTGGATCTCCTTACATAAATACTGTCTGGCTTTTAGAATTTGAGATTTGTTGTGATTTTAGTACAATTTGTGATGTTAGCCATATTTATGACTTTAATGTACTGTGGCTGGCAGTGATTATTTTTTTTAAGACTTGAAAAGTAAGAGCTAAAATATTTCTGTTCATTGGTTTTAAATTTAATGCTTACCACTAAATGTCACATATTGTACTGCAGTTAGGGCTTTCAGCCATCAAAAAGCCTTTTGCTTTGGTCTCTCGTCTGTCAGGTTTCTTTATGTCTCAGGGGCAGTCTCTTCTCTTATTTCACCCATTGCTAATCTTGGATCACTATGTAATCCCCTCCACCCTCTTGTGACTAAGTGTCTTCAGACTGGAGCAGACCAGATAAACCAGTAGTGAGAAGGATCTAAGGAGGAATTTGTTGAATATTTCTCTCAATTAAGATTGATCCCTGGACTGGATCCCAATGCCATGTCTGTCTGGACAGTGCATGGTGGAAGGATCTGTTTCCTTCTCATGCAACAGGGTACCAGATAAGATATCCAAACTTCATCGCTCTGTTTCACAGGCCAGTGTTGGAAGCTTAATTGCTGTACTGCAGACTCATGCCTGGGCTGACTTCATTCTGTCTCTCCCTGATGCATGTGAACTCAAACACAAATTAATTTCAGCCTGTCAGTAACAGTCCCAGAGTAATTGTTTGTGATACTTTGTAGGAAGCAGTGATGAAAGCCAGCCCTTTAATTAATATATTGAATAATGCATCTCTCTGAGGCATATGGGGATCTCCCATACTGTCATAGCTTGGCAGAGCTAATCAAAAGCTAGGCTGCTGGGCTGACAGTAGTATCGTATTTTGCGCTCTCTGGCTAGCAAGGAATATTCTCCCACTTTTTTTTGTGTGTGGCATTTGGCTTAGGTTTTGGCCTTTGCTCTATACCACACTAATCTCTGTGTTTCTGGGCAAATGGGTGAATTTTCAATTTTCAGTGTGGGAAAGAACCCCTCTTGCTTTCAGGTGACTGGAAGACAAACGTTTGGGAGTCATTTTAAAAATCACCATTGTTCTGAGAAGTTTAGGAATGTCCTTTTCACATACTCTGATTATGGACAGAATTTTCCAACCATTTCATTCAGTGGCAAAACACCTGCTGGCATCAGGGAGCTAGCATCTTTCTTGGACCCAGCCTCCCCTCTGCCCCAGACCTCATCCCAGATGGCGCACCTGGATTTCAAGAGACACACCTTTGTGGGGGTTCTTGCAGCTCTTGTTTCTTTACAGCAGCTGGGGCTGGAAGCATTCTTGCATTGGAGAAAGTTGCAATCTAGTGGATAATTTATCCTCAGTAAGTACATCAATGCTATCAAGGACCATTTTTTGCTTGAAACTAGGTTTTCAGTCATACCTCAAAGCTCTTCAGGTAGATTTTCTCAAGAAGAATCAGGAAAGACCCAGATAAATTCCAGTCCATTTCTCTGAACTGACTTCAGCCTCTGAACCTTTGGAAGTTTGCCTGCCATTAAGTTGAACAAAAACAGTTGTTTTATTTAACAGAAGGAGCTGAACCCATGCTGTGCAGAAAGAACAGTCTTATCATGGCAAAACAGACAAGATGTTTCTGCATTCATTTAAACGTGAGCCATTTGTGTTGCTCAATAACATCCATTAAAGATAAGGAGGTCCCTCTTTATGCCTTCTGCCTGTTGGAAATTAACAAACTCTCTTAAAACGACAATTCATCAGCAGTTATATGAGGCAGAATTCATTCTCGGCAAGAGAAGAAATTGAAACTCCCATCCTTTCATTCCCTTGCATTCCCCTGAGCCTCCTCTGTAGAACGAGATGAGTTTAATTCTGCTATTGTTAAGCATAGCGAGCATGAAGATACATCAGAACGTAAGAGTGGGAAGGAGTATCTTATTAGCTGCACTACAGGTTCTTTTAAATAATGTTGATTCAGTAACTTGTCTCTTGCTGATCATATACAGAACAAGGACGGGAAGCCAGTAAGTGAGGCTGTTTCACATGCATATTTGCAGTGAGCTAATTGGAATAGGAGATAGCAGTGGTTATCATAGCTCTGTAATTATCTCACAGATAATTGTCGTCCATTGGGCAGAAGGCAATAAAAATGGGATGTAGACACATTTCCATGTTTAGTGAAATATCAGAAGTTCTGCCGCTGAGTTTAAGAGAGAGAAACATACTGACCTGTGACTGCCAGCAAGGACTGAGGAAATAACAAATAATACCTGTAGACTTCAGAGCTGATTTCAGCAGATCTGGGTTTTCTCCCATAGGAGAAAATCCTGCTTTTTATTGGAAAAAATAAAGAAAAACAAACAAAAAATGCTGCCAGGTTTTTGGCCAAAGGGTACAGAAAGATTCTTAGGTTTTGCTCACAATATTTTTGGTTTTTAGGTTTTGATTGAAAAATCTTTGAGAGAAGGAGACATGTTCCATTATAATATTGATTTTAGGGGTAATCTGTAATAGTGACTCCCTAAAGCCATTTCTGGATCTGCTGTAGTTTCTCCAGAATTCTTTTTTTTCTTTCTACAAATCATTAGATTTGAACAGTGTGTATTACTTTTCATTTGGCCTTGTACTTTTCTTTTCTTTTATTGCTCATCTATAACAACAGATTAAGAACCCAACAAAGAGAAGCTCTTGCTTTACCTACAGCTTCACCATACATCTTTACTTCTTGACATGTGGGTAGCACAAACTCCCATTCCAGCATCCTGCCCTGAGCATTCTTACTTGGAAAGGGTAATGCTTTGGAGACGGGAATGCTTTGGGACATCACAAAGAACCGGGAGTGCATCTAGTGCTCAGGCCCCTGGGCAGCCTTGTCTCCTTTTTGTCTGTGCATCTGTCTAACTTGAAGCAAAGGAACCCGCAAAAGCTCTGTGTTTTCTCTGGTCTCTCCTGCTACAGTGTGGCTTCCACTGATGGGGAGACCTGCAAGTGGCTGTGGCCATTTTATTCATCTCCTCTCTGTTCTGTCTGTGAGGATGCTTCTGTTCTGAATGCAAACCTGTCTTGTCACGAGACACGTGGTGATCTGCAGACCTCCTGTCACCATTGCTTTTACTCATCATAGCCACACAGACTTCTTGTTTCCACAGAGAGGGCCTGTCTTTGCATATCTGTCTGCTGCCAGAATCCTTTTTGTTTCCTGCTTCTTTGTCTTTTCCTCCTATGGATGCTGGGACAAATGAGCATCTCACCCTCAGTGGCCAATTGAGTATGATTTTTTGGGGGGCAAGGAGACTTGCTGATGCATTTATGCTTGCTGGTCTGGAACAGAGTAGTTTATTCTCCTCTGTCTTCCTCCCCCTTCTTCTTCTTTCTTCTCTCTCTCTTCCTTTCCTGGCTGATGGTTAAAAGTCAAAGAATGAAATAAGCCATTTGTTCTCTTCAGGTTAGCATCTGAAATGCAGAGAAACAATTGTCACAAAAGGTTTGTGACAGAAATCTAGTTTTCCACATTGCCTTTCTCCAAAATGCATAAACTGAACCACAAATTTATTTCCAGAATGTTAGATCTTATCTCAGGGTAATTCTTCACAATATTCTGCAACAGGGAATGTGGAGATTCATCCTTCCTTAAATTAATACAATGTACAATTCACATAGGCATATGGGGCTCATCAGCATATCCTATACATTTTGCTTGTGCCAAGTTTCATACTGGCATCCCCTCTTTCAACGATTTAAGTTTTATTTTTATTCATCTATTGCTGCATTCATTTATTAAATGATGCTCTTACTCTGAAGCTTTTCAGAGGCACTGTATTCTGCCTAGGACTCTCTTAATAGCTGAATCACTGAGCCTTAGCGTTTCAGGCATGTCATTTTTGCAGTCAGAAAATGTTCATACAAATGAGGGCAATTAAACACACAGTGAGCTGAGAATCCTTATTTTGGTGTAAAACATTGCTTGAAAGGATCATGTTTAAGATACTTTTGCTAGGAGACAAACTCAGAGGAATATTATGAGTCTTCTAAACATTCCTTTCCAGGGAGGGAAACAGTAACTCAGTGAAGTCCTTGGCTGCAGGACTGACGGGCTGAGCTGATGGCTTCTTTGAGCATGTACTTTGCTTTTCTAAAGTGGTCAGAAACAGGGCTGATTCATGTTTCCTGAAAAACCAAAGCAGTAATCTACAGCAACTCCCCATCTACATGACTTTCAAAGGAGGGTAGCCAAGCACTGACCAAACATTAATTAACTGGGCTTTATAATATAGTAGGCACTAAACTAATTTTAAACCAAATGCAGGGAAAGAGATCAAAGTCACTCAATATGTCAGTGATCAGTCTTGGAAGAGAAACAAAAACTTTGTGCTTGAGTTTCAGAGATCTGCGCAAAGCATAGCTGGCTAGAAAATGGCATTTCCCTGATTTATTTATTTTTTCCAAAAAGCTGAAAAAAACACTAACCACACCACCCGCATCCCTCCACCCCCCACCCCCCCCGCAATCTGTTCTACTCCCAAATTTTCCATTGGCAAACAAAGGTTTTTGATTAAGTAGAATGAACTATTTCTCTGGAGTGGATTCCCTCCCCCCAGTAATTTGGCTTAGATTTTGGTCACCAAAATGACATTTGTATACAATAATTTCTGCATTTCGGGTTTCCACTTCTCCTATTTTTCTGTTTTTTCCTCTCCTATTCCAAAAAAAGAGTGATGGTGGGGGAAGAAAAGGATGGAGAAGAGACAAAGCTAAAAATGTGTGATTTTTTAGTGTCTCCAAAAATATACTTTTATTCTTGTTTCCTCAAAGGACTTGAAATTTAGAATATTAAAAATAAGGGTGTCCTGCAAAAAATGTCCCTTCTTTCAGAAGGCAAAACAGAATGAAACCCTTCTGTTGGATTATGTTTCAAACTTGTCTACCATGAAGTTTGCAAACCTCTAATCCCAGGTAAATCCCCTCTCTCCTCTCTAGAAATGCGTTCCTCAAAGTATCACTGTCTGTGCTGGATGCATGTAGGACAGAGAGCTGATGGTATATTGCGCACTGAAGCTTTGAGATGTCTTCAAGACAATAGCATCTTAACTTGATGAGCTGATGCTTGATTACTTCCACCATATCCTGATGATGGTGCTGCTAGGACTTGGCAAAAAAAGACTTCTTATTCAATTAGGATAAGCCCTCAGTGCTGCTTTTACATAGCCCAGATTGGCTGTACCCTGATGAGTCAGGAGCAGCAGGCTGCATGGGAGTAGCTTATTTAGTTCATAAGTAAGCAGCAGGACTGTGGCTGCACCTGGAAGCACACCTGCTATGAGTGCTGGCTTGACGTAGCTGACAGATCTGCTCCCTGCATGAGTCTCAGTCCCCATGAGAAGTTATTTCAGGCACCACTGGGAAATTAAGATGCCACCTCCAGCACATGCCCTGCCTGTGCTGCTGGCCCTTTTGAACCTTGACAGGGCTGTGAGTAAGGATCTTCACTCTTCTACCTACACACTTTTTGGAGTTCATTTCACAAAAATTTGGTTATGTTTATTGGGGTTTATAGTATAGGTTGGGGAAGGAATGCCAGAGGACTTTGAAGGACTAAGACCTATTAACTGGATGAGAACTAGACACAGAATTATTTGTATTCTTAGTTTTTGGTATTAGCATACAGGGAAAAGAAAAATAATGAATCGCCAGCAGCTTTGTTCTTTTGATAAATACACTCTAAAGGTATTCTCAGGTTCAGGGGCTTTTCTTTCCCATTGCTGTTAATTTCTGTGATATAAAGAGTCACCTTCTTTACTGTGAAGAGAAAAAAATGTTTTTGTGTGCAGCAGAGCCTGCTGTCTTGTGTGGATTCTCTAGTGTTTGGTGACCTGATTGAGCCTACATGTCAGCTTTTCCCTCAAGGAGAGGATTGATTTGGACCTCTTTCCCCTTCCTGGCCTGCTGTATCTGTGAAACAACTGTGTGTAGCAACTCTATAGTTCTGAGACCTGTAATCCACTGAGTTTACAGGTAATTTACAGGTTTAGACATTCAGCAGGTAGTGGGGATGAGATGCAGGTAGGCAGATACATGTATGCACATATGGAAACACATGCAGATGCTGTGAACAGCTTAAGTTTTGTTTCCTTTGAGATACCAGGCAGAACACCTCCTTAAAATTCATTGGGACCTTTTTAAAAAGGATTGGCTTTGCTGAAAAGAAATTAGCTGAGAATAAACACTTGGCAATTTTTTTGCCTTATCTTGCAAGCTAAGTCTCACAACAATTACTTCTGCTGATGTCCAGGATTGTAGCATCACAGAAATTAGCACTGGAAAAGATGTAGAAAGCTCCAGGGACCTGGCTAAGACACTTTCTTACAGTATTTTCCTGCCCAGCTTTTCTTCCAAGCTGCATTTGAAATATGCTGTGCAAGGAGGTTTTGTCCATAACTCTTCACAGACCTCATCATATCCTACCCCATCCAGCAGCATCTCCCCCTGTTCAGCCACAGAAAATGATACTGTATTTACGTGTTTAATAAATACATTCTTTCCCCCAACAGTTGAACCTTTGTATCTGTTTTTAACTAGGGTAGTTTATGACGTGTTGTCGGCCTGAGCTATATGCAGCTTGTGTGCACGTTGGCTATTACGTGTGCAGAGTTAATGCCTGATGGAGCTAGTTTTAGCCTTGATTGCAGTAAATAACAGATGAATACACAGAATCCTCTTGACCATCTGAAGGTTACTGCAGTTACTGATACCTAGACAAACATGATGCCATATTAGATGGAGAAGGTAGCCTGTTGGCCGTTGGCCCATGTTGGAAAGGTGTGTATAATTTAGCAATGGTGCTACGTGAAAAGATCCAGATCATTTGAGCAGGAATTGTACGGATCAGTTTCTGCTCCCATCTGCCCATATAGATGTGGCCCTTTTGTTGCTTGGGTGAGTTAGTCCCATGCACTACTTGCCTGGTACCACACAGAAGTGTTTACTTCTGGGACAGGATACAATTAAAATTGCAGCAGATTAATTGGCAACATCCACTAATTTGACTGCAGTTGCCTGCAGCAAAAGGATGTGTTTTCCCCTCCTTTACATATTATTGCACAATAAATTTGCCTTGTTCCTTCCCATTTCTAGCCCTTATCTACTGCACAACATCCTGCTAAGTAGTCTATGTCTGTTTCCTCCATTTCAAAAACAGTGACAATTGCCTTCAGTCTAACATCGCAACCTGCAAAAATGGGTTTCCAAGTTGGCATTTTTGGAAAGTCTCAATCCGTTGTAAAAGTTTTGATTTTGTTTTCAAAGCCAGAGCTGGTGGATGCCATCTTGACTGGTCAGAAACCAGGCACACCCCTGGCAAAAAAGCTCAGTCCAGGCTGATCTCCGTGGCCTGATTTTTTACATTGTTGTAAATCCTTAACACAAATGTTGCTCGCATCCAGTGATACCCACTCCCACCTCCCAAGCTAATGGGTCCGGAAGATGGAGAAATAGCGTATCTCTTATTCTCTGTTGATGGTTTAGGGAGCAAGGATCAACAGCAGTCAGTCTGAATTGCTCAGCATTTTTGATCTAAGATGCTAGAGTAGCTGAATCTCAATGCTGCCTTTTGTCATTAAATGCCTAATGTCTGGAAAATGGGTAGAAAAAAATGCAAAAACTGCTTATTCCATGGAAGGGCAGTAGAGTTGGTAGAAAGAGTGAGCTGAGGTGCAGTAGGCAGGTAACCCAGAGAGTCTGTGTATTTCCTTTTTCCTTTCTTTGCATATGCTAGCTTTTTTCATTTTGAACTATATAGTGTCTTACATGGAAACATTTCAGGAATAGCTACTTACAATGCAGAATACTGTGTTTTCCTTGCCCTTCTTGCTTGCCTTCCCTCCCGGTCAGAGATGAAATATTAGCAGAGCGGCCTAGTAAATATGCACCCATGTACAAATCTCTTCCCTTGATAGAGATAAGAATCATGCCAGGATTCTATTCATCCTTCAGCTTTCAAGAACGCACAATCCTCTTCTGAAAAGAAGGGAGGAAAGATCTTGTGAAAACCGAGAGCTACCATGAGAACAAAAAAGAAAAGCAGAAGATAGAGAAAAAGTAACTATTGCTTCCTTCCTAATAGGATTCAGAGGTAGTTTGAATTCTTAATTGACCAATGATCCTGCGCCAGCTGCAATACTGGCTGCAGGCTCCGTGTTTCGAAAACTGCCTTTGCAGCAGTCAGGGAACGTGTCAGTAGGAAAAAATTGACCTTTCCTGTCACTTCTGTCTGCATCCTATCAGTATTTTCTTGTCCAAGTGGTGATAAATGAATAGGGATGGTGGAGGATGTTGATTTAGCATGGTTTCTCACAGTGAGAGTGCCCTTTTTTCCTCCTCATGGCCATCCAAGGCAGCAGCACACACAGGTGCATTTTGTGGACCTTGGCTTAGTTTTTGCTGTCTGGAGTTTGTCCACAAACAAAACACAGAGCTGAGCTGTGCATGGAGCCTGAGGTGTGACCATGTGGCAGAAAAACTGTTTTCAAGCTGTCCTTAGGCTTCTGAGTGTTGTTAAATTCTCTCGTCTTTGTAAGCCTCTGAAATAGAGCTGTTTGTCAGCCAGAGAGTCATGAAACCCCTTCCCAGCCACCCCACTCTGTGGGCTCCACTTGGTTGTGGAGGACACAAAGGGGAAATGGTAAGTCAGGGGATGCTGACATCTCTCCTCATCATACTTCAGTTGCTCAAATAATTTTGAGCAGTGCATCCTCCGAATGTTCTTCAGAGAGATGACGTATGACAAAATACAAGGTTGTGAAGGTGTCTTTTCTTGTTTTGTTGCCACTCTTGTATTGCTGGACCTGAGAGGTTGTTGCAGTGAATTCTCAAGACCAGAGGAATTACTGCATGAGATAAAGGAATAGCTTTACAGTCTGCGTGTGCATTTTTGCAGCTGTGCTCCAGGACCTGCATTCACATCTTGCTCTTTCCACTGCCTGACTTTTCTGCATTCTTCATCTAAAGCTTCTCCAGACAAATGATGAGAGACCTTTTACTGAAAATACCTATATTCAGGACTCAGAGCACTGCAAAGCAAAGCTGTGTTCTTTGCCAGTGGGAACAGACGTGAGGCGAGGCATGAAGAAACAGCATTGATTGGGGATTTGTTTTGCAATCAGAGTCTTTGATATAAGAGAGCGACTTGGTTTGGGAGAAGGAAGGATGACCGATGTATTACGTTACAGGCTTGTTATCTGCCTGCAGATAACAGGAGCTTGTCTTGCTTTTGAGTTGCAGGAGATTGCTTTGTAAGCTTTTCTACTTGAAGTACGGTATTCAGTGAGCAGAGAAGTACTAGGGGGGTGCAGTATGCTTGTCCTTTTTTCATCATCATTGTTGTTCTGAAAAGAACCATCAGGCTTGTCAAAACTAATTAAAGAAAGAAGTGGATGGCACTGGGAAGGAACTTCAAGCTAGAATGACATGTTTCAGGAGACTCCTGTCGTCCCCTGGTGCTCACTTAATAGGCATTATTGAGTAGATCCACAGAGCTTGTGTATGCAAATGCACAATAGTAGCAGCTATTTTGGATTTTGTTTGGAAATACTTAGGTTCTTCTTGTTGCAGTCCCTTTTAAAGTGAATAGTGTTGTGGTAGACTGATGTTTCTTATTATCTGGGCCAGGAGTAGGTTTGCCCCATTGCTGCAGGGGTAGGCACAGCACCTCCTCTGTGCAGAGGGGAGGGACCCAGGAGGTGTGTGGTGGGGAGCAGGAGAGGCCGCCTGGCACGGAGGTGCCAGGACACAGCAAATGGCTCTGGGTAGGAGGCTGGCGTCTGGCTTCCAGAGGGAGGCCTGGAGAGTGCACGCTCCAGGGGGAAGGCTGGATTTAAGCAGGCAGCCCATTGGGAAGGGCTGCGGGACAGGTCCTTAATGTGTTCCCAACCGGTACCTAAAAGTGCTGAAACTACCGCTCCCTTGGATAAAGTTGTGATGGATAGATATGTTAGTAAGCACATACTTCTGTCTCTGTTGGCATGTCATAGGCAAGGGTGACGATTGCTGAACAGCTGAAATTACAGCACTTAGGGCTATTTATGGGAAAAAGGCAAAAAACTTCTGCTACGGACTAGAAAGATGTATGTCCTTTCTATATATATTGGGAAATAATGTTGCTGCAGACCATAATATTTTCCTGTGGCATTTTAAGGAATTTCTATTTGTCCTACTGTCACTTTTAACTGTGTCCAGATATTCAGAAGATTTGACCCCGATAATTACATGGTCACAGGGACTCAGGCCTGTTCTGCCATCCTTACCGATAACAGACAATGCTTTCTTCCTTGTGGGATCGCCCTGCAACTGATGGTAGCGATTATGGAGCAGACTATTTCTCACTGGGAGTAGAATGATGAAAGCTCTGCCTGTGTGGCTTTGTTTTGTTGTGTTGGTTTTTTTGGCCACAATTCACAGTGTGTTGTGAATGGACTCGCTATTGATGCGGTGCTCTAGTTAACAAGCAGTGCCAGTTTCAGTTACCTACACAGTAGGTCATAATGTAGTTGTTTTGGCATTTGCAGCACTGGCTGATCTTAGCTGAACTCCAGCACATTCGTATGTTTGTCATTGCTTCAACTGCTATGTTTTTTGTGAGATTCACAAAAATGTATCAGAGCATCTGTATTTTGTTTGTTCTTTTTTTCTTCTTTTTTTTTTTTCCCAAAATGTTTTAGCTGTTGATGCCCCAAGGATGAAAGCAGCAAAAGATTGTGATAAAAGTGTTTCAGAACATTAGGGAATTTGAACGTTAGCTGGCTCACAGGGAATCTATTATTTACAATCTACTGTATCAAATTCAGCTCCCACCAAATTAGAAACTGATTTTTGTCGTTGTCCCTTTTTAATCTAACCCTTTGGTTAACTCAGGAGAAGCAGCTCCATAAATCACGTGGACATCTATGGATTTTTTTTTCCCCTGCCAGCCATTGCTAGGACTAAATGTTCATCTTCCAGTGATTCTTACCAGCCAGGACACTAATAATAACATTTCTGTTCTGGGTTTGACTTTCCCTCTGCCAGGAGGAAAACTATCTTTGTAATGTGCCTTGCAAAACATTTTTAGGGAGTAAAATAACAATGCACAGGAATATTTGACTTGAGGTGCTTGGGTTTCAACTCATGAGGTTAAAGGAACTCATTGTGCCTTGTTTTATGATTATCAAGGACCATGGCATGGGATCATGGGATGCATAAGGAATACTTTCTCGCGTTTTTTTTTAATCAGAACTTCATCATGCATATGTGCATCGTTGGTTTTTTTTTTTTGAAGATGGGGAAACTGAGGTAAACAAGAGCAAGATTGCCCCACAAACCAGGGGCAGATCAAGAAACTCAGTCTCTCATATCACTATTCAGCCAAGTGAACCCCCTTTTTTAATTTGCTATCTATAAGCATGAGGCTGCTGTGCCCTCGTCTTTCCTTCAGCATTAAAACAGAAGTTTTACTGGATCTTGGAACCAGCTCACTTTGCCACCACAGAATGTTCATAGTAGTCTTAATCTTGTAGATGAGGGACAGGCAGGTTCACTCACCAGCGCCTGGGAAGATGTCTGTCTTAAAGGTTAGTATATGGCCCCTGAGAGTGGGCAGTGTAGAAACACAAAGGGGACAAATTGGTAGGAGGCAGGGACTTACATGCCAGGTGTCACAGGGGAGACTTGAACTGCTTTTGCTTTCTCTTACCCTCTCTGATTGCATCCTTTTATCTAACTGGCTGCCTTTTTTCTCTCTCTCTGTCCCCCCAGGTCGGTGGCTGGTTTGGATAAAGAGCCTGACCTCGTGCACATGGAAGCCCGGACAGCTGATGGACGTGAGTGCCTGCAGCCAATGCTGAAAAAGTGGGCTTTGAGTCAAGAATGGAGTGGGAATGGAAATTCACTTTACTCATTTTGTCTCCCCATTTCCATTTTAATTGATAGGAAAGATGTGGGTCATGGGGTTTGATGTGAGGCATACTCTTCTCCTTAGCCCCTGGGGGGGAAATTCAGAGGCTGCTGAGCTTGTCTGTGGAGAGGGCTGAGCAGAAGCACAATCTATTGGGCTAAGGAGCCGTCCATTCTGTTCTCTATTTAGCTGTTTCAGTATCATGTATTTTACATGAATCATAAAGAGCTGGGCTACCAGCACTGTGCAGTACAGACTCTGTGCATTTCCAGAGGTGTTCAGAACAGCTGGGTTGTACCTGGGAATTTGAGAAATCGCCTACAGTCAGACTTCTCCTCTGGCCAGAACGTCCCTATGCCCCAGGTACCCTTTGTCCCCTGTTGAAAAGATTTTTCAGTTTTGCTTGTGATGTATGAATAGATGCTTCGTACCAAACGATTAGAGGCCTTGAAAAGGGGCTTGGATCTGAAGTAAGAAATAGAAAAAAAATTCTTAAGCCCTCACTGAAATGAATCTAGCCACATTTGTAGTAGAATGAATTCCTATGTAATTAACCTCCAGCAAAGATGACAGTAAGTATTAGAAGTAAGCTGACCTTTTCACCACTCTCTCCAACGTGTTTTAGGTATTTCTCACAGGAACTACAGCATGGTAATGCATCTGCTTGTGGGGTGGAGCCAGCTTTACTCCAGCTCAATGCCACACAGCAATGGGACATGTGTCCCTTTTACACTAGAGGGACAATGTAGAAAAGCAACATAGGGCTGAGGTTGTAGAGGATTTCTGGGAGAAAAAGGCCTCATTTTTGTTGATTGCAAACTTTTCTCTGTTTTAGTCAAGTTCTGCATAGGCCAGATGCTGTGTGAACAAGCGCCTGTCTATCATGGTGGCTTCTCTGAGGCTGTGGATCTTCTAAAATCACTTATTGGCCTCCCACTGCTATTTAGTGATGGCAGCTGAATAAATAACCAGGCAATAAAAGCTCAGGGGTGACAGCTGTTTGTTGAATATGTAGAAAAAGCAAAACAGGCTGGCAGGTGGGTGGGCAAGGTAGGGAGGCTTCTTCAGTGCCTTTGGTGCGGTGTGTGCTGTTGCAGGAATGTTAGAAGTGGCCAAAAGCAAGCAAAAAAGGCAAGTAAGTAAGCAAACAAACTGCTGATGGAGTCTGTTTTCAAACTAAGTTTAAACTCGCTCACCCAGCTATTTGAATACTGGATGTGTCAAAGATATAGATGCTTTATTTGAAAGATGTATCCCCAGTTTGCAGACAGCTCTCTTCCTTCAGGTCCTGTTTGCTCGGGGGTTTGCTCTTCTTGTTTTAATGTATAAATTCAGCATTTTGAAATTGGCGGTTGATGGTATTGAGGGTTTCACTGAAAGTCAGACTTAACCGGTAGTGTCAGCAAAACAGGCCCATTGGAAGCCATGGTCCCAGCAGACAGCAGGCACAGGTGAGACCTGGAGGGCTGTGCTGGCTCCACTGGCATGTCCTGCTGGGGGACAGCATCAAAATGACTCCTCTCCCAGCCAAGCACAGCACAAAAGAACCATGTTACTCCAATTAGAGTTTTTAAGGCTTGAAACGATATTAGTTTGTGTTACAAAACATTGACTGCCTCAAAGCTATAGCCTTACCTGGTGTGAAATGGTACAGCTCTCTGTAGTTAGGAATGGGAGGTTGAACTTTTCTCCTAGTTGGCTCTGTAACCAAAATGGGCCTTCATGCTCTCAGTGAAATGGCTGAGGCACTTACACCTACTGGAAAATGGGTCTCTGCAGTTATTTCCTCTTGATGAGAAAGTTTCTGATTAAAGTTTTCCTCAGTAGTGGGGAGAATGAAGGGGAGGCTTTTTTAATGCCTCTTAGGTCAGTCTGGTGGCTCAGTCACTTACTTGATGCATTAACAGACGTAGATTTTAGTATTGCCATTGCTCAGTTCAATTCAGAGACAAGAATCCATGCCTTCAATGTCCCTGGCCACTTGAAAAGTACATGATTCTTCCAGAGGGGGCATTTGTCCTTCTTCTCCATGCTTTTTAGTTGAAAAAAAAAAAAATTAAAAAAAGGCAGGGAGGGAAGTGGTATTTAGGATTGGACTCCTGAACTTGATGATTCTTTTTTTCTTTTTTTTTCTTTTAGCACTAATGGGACTCAAGAACCTATTTAATACCAATTCAGACACTGGAGCCTAAAACATGCTCTGTGGTTGGGAACAGGCGGTGGAGCATGCTAGAGTCTCATTCATCCATAAATGAGTCAGGGCTATCAATAAGCTCATGGAGCTGGAGGGTGGAATTCCTGGTCACTGCTCTGGTGTCTGTCCTCCAAAACGTCTTGCCTCATGGTTTCGTTTGTCCGGTCAGTAGGAATGGTAGGGTCTCTGAAAAAACATCTGCCCCAGTCTCTAGTCTCCTTAAATATTTGCAAGATGCTGCTAATTCCACTGCCTAGCTGATCTCAAGCTGTTCCTGTCTTTTGTAGCAGATGAAGTTTTTCACATTTTTTCGACATTTTGGCAGAGCTATTGTAGCAGAATAATAATCTAGGCTTGCATTTTTAAATTATAAAAACACGTAGGAGCCTTGGGCACTGTACCTTCTGCCTGGGTGTAATAGGCAGCAGCAAGGACAGGGTTGGATGCAAGGGAACTATTACAAATACACTGACACAAGCACCCACCAGTACTCCTGGGAAAGCTATATTAAACTTTCTGATGTTCAGTGAGATAATCTTCTCCCCACTCACAGATACGATGCAATAAACAGTATTTTAATTAAAGGGAAAAGAAGGGGAAAAAAACCTAACCAGAAAGATAAAACAGGGTAACTAATTCCTGGGGAATAATTTACAGTCCTGTCTACATTTCTAGATCCTCTTTTCCTTTGGGGGAAAAATTGTCGAGGCCAGCTATTTTTTTCTCCCTCTCATGGTAACCTTCACTGGTACTTTATGATTATAAGTCTCGCCTGGCACCAGGACCTGACTTAACCTGAGCCAATCTGCCAATGCAACTTGTTTCCATCAGCTGCCCTTCTCCCTGTTAGCCATGCTGGCCAGCCATGCCTGCTTTTAGCTGCCGTGTTAACGCTGCCAGGAGGGAGCAGGCCTTGCTGTCCTGTGTCTCCGTAAGTCACAGTAACCTGCACGTAGGTCAGCCCTTTGCAGCCTTCAGTGCAGTGACAGGTTTGACTGTTTCAGTGTCTCCCTTCAGGGACCCACATCTCTGGGTGTTACCCACCAGAGAGAGCCTCTTGTGCTCCTGCTTCCTGCCAAAGCTGTCGTGACTGGTGGGCAAAGAAGAGACTTAGTAGCTTGGCTTACTTCACCAGTTTATCACTGCAAATTTCAAGAAATTGTTTCAGTTTTATCACTACTAGAAAGGGTCAAAATACACTCCAAATTCTCAACATGGGAAACTATGTTAATTAGCAATGGGGAGGTGTTTCAAGCTCCTCAACTGAAAAATGGCTGCACATGTGAGAAAGCCATTCCCTAATCTGAGTGAGATAAGTTGGTGGGAAGGGTTTGTATGGAGGTATGGATGCTGGGATTTGAGCTGCAGCAAACCCTCCAGGCTGCTTCATGTCCATATTGCCTCCTTCACAGGTAGGCTGAGAAAGTAGCTGGATGTTGGGTTATAAGCATGAGGAGTTTTTGAAACTGTCTAGGAAATAGGCAGCTCTTCTCAGCTCCTTTTGCAATGGAACATAATAATACCCCCCTCCCCCCCAAACGCACAAAACCCCTAAACCCTCTAATTCTGGTGTTGTGTGGGACGATATATAAATTGGAAATATTCCCCAGATATAAGCCAACCTCCCTTAAGGCATACATCTCCCAGTGAAAGGTAAGCAAGGCTTACAAGGCATAGCTTGGGCACATGCCACCAGCCCCTCTGGGCAGCTGTCCTTTTTCCTTGTGGCTGTGCAAAAACAGGGCTGAAAAATTAACTCCTTTCAGAGAAGAGGGAGCTAACAGCTCAGAAGTTAGGATGCCCCCTTCTCTCTTAATTGACGTTTTTGTTGAGGGGCCCTGTACTTTCTGTATGGGGGAAAATGTGCTCTGTGAATGGGACCATAGCTTATGAAAGGATCATACCCTTCAAGAAGCTTGAGCAGGGACTTGGCATTGTTTCTTGCTTCCAGTCACACACAAATGTGAACTGGGTGCTGTCGTATTTTTTACCTCATTTTTTAACATATTTTAAAAGGAATTATTTTTCATTTTCTGTGGAGCAGCAGGAAAGAAAGCAAGACTTGAACTTATTTTCGTGTCCGAAGGCAGACAGGTTTGAAAATAATTTTTTTGTGTCTGTGGTTTTTTTCATAGGCCTTGTGTTGTAAAATATATGAAAATAAACAAACAAGAGACTAAATGGAAAATGGGTAGTGAGCTACCCCCCTTCTCTACCACCAACTTCCTGTGAATATTAATCAGGTGCCATTCTTTGAGTATATTTGATTGCTGGTGTAACACACTCAATATGACACATTTCCCAATGAGCAGGAAGCTAGCTGTCATGTCAACACTTGTGATGTATTTGCATTTATTTGTGACAGGTTTTTATTCCTCCTCCCATTCTGTCACTCAGCAGCAGCAAATTATCCCTTTTTTGGAGGGATAAGAATATCCAGGCGACTGTGTGGGAGAACATACCGGAAGGAATGAGCTTCTAAAAATACAGCTCTTGACCTCTCCTCCTTGTTCTGCCTGGTTTTAGTGCTACCTCAAAAACAAGCCAAAGCTGCTGAGCTCTTTGGATAGCATGGCAATATACAAGATCCTCTTGTTTTCTGAGAAGTTGCTTTTATCCACCACAAAGATGTCTTAGATTCCATGTTGAGGAGGTAAATAGCAGCTCTGGACCAAGTGTGCGTGTGTCAGTTGATGAAGAACCTTAATTTATCCCAGCTGAGAGTCTGACCTCTCTACTGCTGCTGGTATTTTTTGCTGGGAGAAACTCTGATACTCCAGTTATTTGGCACTGTCTGTAGGTCAGATATTTTTCACCACACACTTTAATTACCTCCAGATACTCTGAGCTGGCACCAGCAACAGTTTCTGCTGCTTTAGCATCATCAGTGGGACTATGTTTTCATTACTGCACCAGACCTATGCAACTGCTCTGAATCAGCCATGCAGCCCTTATTAACAAACCTGGAATTCCCAGTGCCTCAACCCAGAACCAGGTCTGCAGCCTTTAAACATGGACCTTCTGTCATGCGATTGGGCATGAACCTTTATTAGGTTAAAGCTTGGTTGTAGTTTGTGACTTTTTTAGACAATATCTTTTTAAAAATTATTATTCTTGTTATCAATGCCTCTGACTTGCATTCTTTTTGCATTCTTAAGAGTCTGTTGGTGGGACAAGGCTATGGAAGGGGAAACCACCAGTTTGTGAATCTTGTCTTTGAATCTGGGAAGGCGGTTAGCTGAGTGTCAGAGGATTTCAGTCATGCCTCCCAGTGCTTTCCACTGAACTACATTTTGCTGTCACTGGAAGGACACAGACTAAGGACAATAGCAGGTTTTATGGGGTGGAGAATCCTGTAAGCAGCTTTGTTAGGCTAGTTACTGTCCTTTTAAACTTCCCTTTTATCCTTTTGGGCTCAGTTTGACAAAATCCTTGTTAAAAGGTGCAGTTGTGAACTAAAATCACTGCGCCAGGCTCACCCCAGCCCTTATAAACTCACTGTTATCTTCATTGATAGTCGGTCCTCACCCTTTGTAGAAAAGCGAACAAATGCGTGAATCTAAGAAGCCTGTAGAAGTGCCACAGTGTAAAAGATATGACCCTTTTATCACTGAAACCGTCATCTTAGTTGTATTTTTGTTTTCTCCCTGATTTGCAGTTTTCAGAAGCTGAAAGGCAGAGATGGCATATTTAGATTACATACATCCAGAGAGACAGTGCCTTGATTGTTCTGTTTCATGGGATCCATTCTTAGACTTAGTGAAATAATGCTTAATCCTCTATACCCCCTACCAACTTTGCTGGAGGTGAGCATGTCTCTTCTTGCCGCTCCGAGCAACTTTCTCTATGTCTGCCTTTGCCTTATCTCTTCTTTATGTTCTTCTCCTAGTCCTGTTCCTTCTCTCAAGCAATGCCAAGGACTGACAAGGCATCCCGTTAGTGTGATGGTATTCTCATCTTCTCTCTAGACAGAAGCATTTGATGCCTCTTGCAGTGCATATAACTACTGTTGGGACTCTTCAGCTAGTCATGCTATTTTATGTCCATGATGTTTTCATACCTAGCCTATGTTGGCTATAAAGACTTAATTTTAGGAGGTGCTTGTCATTTTCACAGCAAAATAAGTTAAACTTAATAGCACTGGTTTGGCCTATTTTTTTTCCTTCCTTGTGTGTTACTACCACAATTAAACCCAGGTATTTTAGGGGGAGGATGGGGATATAATTCCCAGCAGGGCAGTGGAATCATTAGGTTCTACCTGGGTGGCTTTTGAAATCTTCTTCTGCTCCATATGTCTCATCATCAGTTTTCTGATGCGTTTATGAGTTGCACCTTCCACTTATGGTTTGAACTCCAGTCTCTTGAGGGATGTCTGCACAATGGGGAACGGAATGATGGGTGTGGAAGTGTGATGAATTACTGACTCCAGAGAGCAGTTACAGTTTTAAAGGCCAGAGGTAGATCATGCAATAACATCTATCTAGTTGGAGATGAGGTTAAGGCTTCCCTTCAGAGACCTTCTTTCAAGCTGCTGATAACATTTGCAGACAACAGGCTCCTACCTGGGCATTTCTCATGTGTACATATTCTCCCATTACAGACACCCACTATTTGACCTGTCGGATCCAAGAGTGCTCAGAGACTAAAAGGAGCGGGCCATTTTCACGCTCCATTGACGTCAGCTCCCTTGTCGTTCAGGATGAATATATCTTCATCCAGGTATGTTGGCTTGATATGAATGTGACATGAATTCTGCCTGTGCAAGGTATTTGTTCTGTGCAAGAGAGGAGGCATATTCTTAGGACAAGTGCATGGGACCACAAGTCCTAAGAGATGGGAGTCTATATATGCCTGCTATAGATTGACTATGCAGTCTGGGATGAAACACTTGATCTCTCTGCTCATCACTTGTCTCAGGGTGAATCTGATATATTTTGAAAGTTCATCCATCAATAATCATAAGGGTCCATGTGTTTCACAGAAGCTCTAACTTGCTATTGTTGTGGCTACTTGGAAAATACAAAGAAGCTAGTGATGAATTGGAGAGAACAGAGAAGAACAATGGAAAGGTGTGAGTGATCATTTTAACAAATTGAAAGGTTTATGCTGATTTGACAGTCAAGTAATGCTAATGGAGTGAAAAAGATTTGCTGTAAGAGGTAGAGAGATTGGAAAAAGATGTTACAGGGCAACTTCAAAGTGGAAGATGACTGTAAATTTGTCAGCTAGTTGATGATGATTTTGGAGATGAAGAGAAAGTGACAGAAATTGAATGAGAAACTACTTGGTTTTTGAGATTTTTTGAGAATACATGGGCTGGATGGAACAAGGCCATCTCTCCCCATTTCATACCGGTGGAAGTGTGAGAATGAATGGTACGGTGTGGAAGAACACTTCCTGAAGATGTGCCATTTCGGTGGAAACTGGGAGCCAGGCTGCAGCGATTCCAGGTCGTAGAAAGCTCAGGAGACGCAGTGATTACAGACATGATGATATTAACTGCTTGTCACCAATGCTGAAGAGGGGGAATGAGGTGAGATGAGATAGAGCTTGGATCCAGGTGGTACAGAAAAGACATATGCTTCCCTTTTTGAGCAAGCCTGGGTTATGTTAAGCTCCTATTTTACTTCCTTGGGGGAACGTTTTTCTTGATAGTATCCAAATTATAAGAAAGTTCTGCTCTGTTTATTGTGAAATTTTCTTAGAAATGGGAGTTTAAGGGGGAAGGCTGTTAATTCTGTGCCGGGATTAGGTGGAGGACTGGATCCATATGACCTGGCAGGACTGCAATATGGATACTGCATGCACTTGGGTAACATTGGCAGACTTCTCCTCTGAGTAGGGGAGTCTGCTGCTCTGGAGATGATCGACTGCTATGGGAGCCACAGGTCCCCTCATTCCCCCATGAAACCCAGCCTGCTACCGCTTCCTTTGGCCTCATGGGGAGACCCGCGGCTAGTAAACACTGAGAATGTAGCTTTTGCAACTCAGTAAGTCATGATTTGACTAGAGGTGATGGCTTTCCAATTGGTAAATGCTCTACCCTCCAAGGATATTTTAGAGACACTCTGTTAATCTGGCGGTTTATGTCTGTGGCTGAGGGTATTGTGGAACATCCAATTCTTTAAGGCTAGCATGAGGCCTTACAGACATTTCTCATTCCACAGCTCCCACCTGTGTTAAAACAAGGCTGCTCTGTTTAGAAACTTGGGCTTGCAATGAGGACATCTGCCTGGTGTGCGCATTCCTCTGCCTCAAATTAACAGTGAGCAGCTCAAGCTAATAGTTGCAAATTGCTTCAAGTTAAAAAAACCGATGTGTGTGTATACAAACACATGCATGTATGTATATGTAATACTTCAAGTGCCTTGACTATCCTTAGCAAAGTTTTATTATAGCTTAATGGGTGTTTGAAGTGAAAATCACATACCCACACTCTTAAAAAATGTTAAATATACACACTGAACATTTCTGCTGTTTTGGGCAGGAGACTCTCCCTTTCACAGGTTGTCTATCACTTTCCCTCTTTTTTGTATCACACTTGCAGGATTTCTGACTGTCCAGCAGCCTGTCGTAAGTGCAGAAACTGGGCATGGATCAAGTCCATGTAGTACTTGAGTAACACGCAGATGCTTCAAATTCACAGCACACACCTCTCTGAGCTGAAGGTGTGTTAAATCCACCGTGTCCAGCATATGGTAGATGGGCTATGCAGAGTGTTTGCTCAGTACATATGTAGGAATGCTGATATGTGCTGGATCTATTAGTCTCACAAGCCATGTGATGTAGCTGCCTATTACGGGATGTGTCAGATTGACTATGTGTGCAACGTCTCATGCATATCATTCCGTCTGGATAATCTTGGACAGAAATACAGGAGCCAGCTCTCTTGAATTTCAAATATTAGACAGAGATTAATAAATAAATATCAAATTAAATGTTAAGAACCTCTTGAGGTTTAATAGAAGTATAAAGGATGGGTGCATGAGTTCTGATCTGTCTGTGCTGGCACAAATCAGAAGTAATATCTTGGACTAGAGAGAGAAACTTGTTCCTTTTAACTTTTGTCATGAAAACAGTAGATTTTTAGTCTAAACCAGTACTCTGTGTTCTTCCAAAATGAGTGGAGAGATCAAAACCTTCAGGGGCAATTTATCTTCTCCTGTCGTACCTATTGCAGGATGAGATAGGTCTCTCTCTTGAATATGCCTTTCTCATTAATATTAGAAGGAACTCAAGTATAGCTTAGAGAAGATGCCCAACTTTTTGACAGCTAAAATTAGGGAAGACGAATCCCAGCTATTGATATCAACCTTTTAGATTATCTGCATACAGTTATTTACTAGTGAATATCCATTCTAATAAAGTTGATCAACAGGCCTGTAGCGTAAGAGTCTTGGGAAGCATTAACCTGTGTAACTGTGCACTCAAAGCAAACGTGATACTGTGGTGCATAATAGATAGGGGAAAGAAGAGTATGGAAAATGTTATAGTGCCATTATAAATCAATGGTTCCTTATCATGTGGAATGCTCTTGTGCAGCACTTCTGAAAGGATCTTGCAGAACTGCAGTGCAAAGAAAGAAAATGAGAATGAGCCTATGCTTGAAAAAAACTTACCCATGAAGAGAGTTTAAAAAGACTGGGACTGGTTACCAGGCAAAGGAGATAAATAACATAACACATGATGAAAAATGTAAAAGGTAATGAAGAAAGGAAGGGGGAAATAGCTACTAAGAGAGAGTAGGAAGAATTCTTATGAATAAAACAGTAGGTGATCACTGAATTTATTGATTGACTTTCTATTTGATTGATCAATAGTTATTTAAGGATGCCTAGCACATCACTAAGATAGGATAATTCTGCATAAATTGATACATTAAGAGAAAATCCTGCCCTCTGTTGTGTGTATAAGTTTCACAGGATTGCTCTGATGTAGCCAGGAGTCAGTATCATCACCTTCTTTCATGGTTAATACTTCAAATTCATACAGCTTGCAGAGCAGGTCATTTATTTCTGAGAAAACCTTGGAATATGTCTGAATTTATTTACTGCACCAAAAAGGAGCTAATTTGATGAGCAACTTTGCCATTAAGGTCAGTGTCAGTTGTGTTCAATTATACAGCTGTGCAGTCGTGGAGCCCATACTTCCTCTACAGCTGTAATATGCCATTCTCTAGAGCTGTACCACACCTTTCCTTATTGGTGCCTTTGAGTACTCGCTACTGAGATAGTATCACTTTCTAAACTTAGGTGCATAGATAACCTGCAACTGCCTATAAGATTTGACTTCCTGACAGTTACCTGAGCTGCTACGGTATTCTCATGTGCAGAGCCTATATTATAAGACCCAGGGGTCAGGGATAGTTTTTCATTTTATGTATTAATCTAGTGTACTGATATTTTGGAGAATTTCTATGGTAAAAATAAATCACGGGGAATTCTGGGGAAAATATTTTTCAAGTAAGTCTTGTATCAGGGTTTCCAATGGAATTGCTCAGGTTGCTGAAAAGAGTCTACAATGCAATAGGCTTTAATGAAAATGGGGATTATTTTTCAGGAAATTCTGTTTTGAGTGAGAAAGCATTGTTTGGAGAAAAACTTGTTATTTTCCTATAAACAAACAAATAACATCAGTGCTACTTTGTTCTTTAAAGACTTAAAAAAAAAGAACAGGAATGATCTGTGTACACTTCCTTGCCAACAGGTGAAAACTTTCCACTGAAAATGCAAGAAAGCATGAGCAAATATCATCACTTATTGCAGGGCGTGAGGAGTCTGGGCCAAAAAAAGTCTCAGTACAGTGTTGCTTATTTGTGGTGGCCTGACAACTCCTAAGGGGGTATGAATACAGCAGTGCATTCACTGGAAATCAGCTTTGCTCTGGGACAGTTTCTGCAGAAATCAACACTCTTGTGGACAGATGTACAGCTGCCATAGAGAGCCAATTATTGCTAAGTTAAAGTAGTTTTTCCCAGTTACCCAAAGGTTATGCTCAAGCTATCTCGGGTGCAATAGCTCAGTGGTTCTGCTGGGCGGCTGGAGTCCTGTGTTGGACGAGCCTGGCCGCTAGTGGGGACTGATGACATTCCCAATGCACTGGTGCAGACCCATGTAAGGACTAGATTTTCACACAGAACCCTAGATATCAGGAGAGGGACAATAATAATGATGAAACTCTTCAGAGTGTGTGGCATGAGGACTGCTGGCTGTACTGCTGTTATAGTGCTGGTGGCCTAAGGATGTGAGTGAGACAAAGTTTACAGGGAGAGGTAGTATTTTTTATGAGATTGGAATTGATAGAATTAAAAAAAGGGACAGATAAGCTTTTGGGCATACTCAGGAGAACCTAAGGGACTTGAGGAAGGATTTGGTCTCTGAAAATTGTCCTTTCTTTTTTTTTCCCCAGCTATAGATGTACGTCTCATAAATATGCTTCCTCCCCCTATTAATCATGTTGTGTTTTCCTTGTGTAAACCCTTCAGTGTATGGTTTTCCTCCCAGAGGTCATACTGGTCTAGTTCAGCATCTGGTTAACACTGTCCCCATTCCTCCCTTAAGCTTCTGTCTCTGTCAGCACTTGGAGACCCTCAGGGTAACTTTGGCCTTTTTGATTTGAGCTGGCTGTAAGTCAGTGCAGAGATGTGTGGATGGGCAATCAATACCTTTCTTGATTGTTTTTTATGTCTGTCTTTTTCTCTGGGATGGTGCAGACTCTGATATCCCAACAGAGTGCAACTGAAGTCGATCTGAAATGTAGCTCGGACTATCAGCACTTTCCATGGCTGTGACAAAGCTACTGGGCATGGAAGACTCCTCTGAGATTTAGAAGCTGATACCTGGTTTGAATTTGGGGGTGATGCCTGTTTTCTCCAGCAGGCCAAACAAATGTCTTTGGAGATGGACACTCTCAGATCTGCCTTTGGCTGGTTGTCTTACCACATGAGGACAAGGAACGACACCTGTAAGCTCTGACTGAAAAGGGCTGGCTGTTTGCTTCAGACCCTGTTCCATTTCCACTTTAAATGGGAAGTTCTTTGCACCATTAACCAGAAAGGCATGCTGAGAGGCAGTACATTATCACTTTCCAAGGCCTTTAAAGAGTGGGAACGTGGGTGCTCCTTCCCTTTTCCACTCCCATGGCATAATTTATCAAGGTGCTTAACTGCAGGCTGAAATTCATAAAAGGGTCTTGTCTCTCACCTGGCTCCTCCTGCCACTTCTCCTCTTGGGAAGCTTTCTTGGCAGCTTTCTATGCCATTTCATTTGTGATTAGTCTCCTGGGAACTGCACAGCTTTTTCTTGACTCCAGATTCCCTTAGGTCAGGTGGCCGTGGGACATATGATAGTCCCATGTCCAAAAAGCTAAGCTGCTCTGGTGATTGCCCTTTTTTTTGTGGCTGATATGATGAAGGAAGAAAGGGGTGTGTGGGGAGCTAGGAAGAGAGAAGAGAGTCTTGGCTGTGATATACAATCCTCTTGAATGTGGTGGGGTCTGTGATGTTACCATTTAGGAGCAGGGGATGGTGGTTACTCGCAGCTTGCATATGCAGCAGAGTGGGAGCAGCTGCAGTTCTTACAGATGGCAGGAATTCCATGTGGAAAGTGAAAAGTTTAAGTCAAAATGCTCTTCTTTGATAGTGATCATGTGTCTGGCTCTTCCTCACCCCCTGAAATAATTTTGCACTTAGAAGACTTTTGCTTAATTCAGAGAGTTGTGCAGCAGGGCAGCATCTCCGTCTGCTCACTAGCATGAGTGAGAACGAGCAAACCCAGAATTTCTTTAGATGTTGTTGTGTGGTGCAGCTAAGCGGGACTCTTACAATACACATCCAAATAGTTCCTCTGTCTCAGAGGAGGAAACATATCTGCCAAAAGCTGTTGAACCAGTTCAGTCTTCTTTTGCATCAGAAAGTCTCCTTAAAACATACGCAGATGTCAATATTCACCCACAATCACTGATAGCTTCTTACAGAACCTATGGATAATATTGCCTTTTTTGGATGCCTGGAGTCTCATCAGAGTGTGTCCAAAGAATTTCAGCTGAAGTCTTTTGATGGAAAATGGCTTTGTAGAAATGCCTTTTTTTTTTTTTTTTTTTTATCGGAATCAAATTCTGTTTTTATCAAAGTGGATATATTTAAGAGAAGGTGGTTTTTTCGGGCTCAGTAAAAAGAAAAATATTTATTATTCATAGCCTTAGAACTGGGGTGGGGGGACATTTATCTTTAAGGTTTTATAAAGGGGAAAAAAAAATTTCCTAATTCTATAACTAAAGAAGTCTGAGCTTAGCTCAGAGAAGTAGTTTATTATTATTACCAGTTGTAACTGTGGTTGTTTAGGAAAACTTGGAAGTGCTTATGTTTGGTAGGACAGGAGTGTATGTTTCAAGTTTATTGGGTATTTAAGGCCAGGCTTAATGAGCATATTTGCTGAATGTAAGTCAGTTATCAAGTGAGTAGACTTCAACCAGCAGTCACACCTAAGATTGTGCCAATTCATATGGATTCCTGACCTCCATTCTCAAGCTGACAATTTAAATACTTAAATAAGTAGTAAATTTCCCCAGGAATAAAGAAAATAAAAGGATTTTTTTTTGTATTTTTAGTTTTTGCTAATGTGAAACTTCTCAGCGGTGAAACAAGATAGGAGGGGAGAAATTAAACTTTGATTTCCCAGTCTAGAGCCTTCTCTTTATTTTCATAGAAGCTAAATACACCATGTTCAAATATAAATTTCTTTCCTCCATTTTTTAACTAGGAGCCAAAGGTCTTAACAGAAATCAATCCATGCAATTTATTTTTAACTTCACCCTGCTTAGCTACGATTGATTTTTATCTTTGCGTTCGATGGTAGATAAAACGGCTTGGCGGGACAATGGAGCACTCTCCAACTTGTAGGGTTTGGTCTTTGAGTCTTTTATTGAAGAAATCATTAAAAGCTTATTATGAAACTAATAGTATGAAGACGTTTAAATGATGAACACGATTACACCTGTTTTACTGGTGAATAATGCCTGCTACAGCTGATCTTCTCTAGCCCTATTTAAAATGCTGGACAGCACTCCAGTGGGAGAAATTAATCCATACAGATGAAAGAAAGTGCATCCCAGGTGGTAGTTAAAAGCTCTTCTTAAAGCAAGACAGGCAGTAAATAGTTAGCTACTTCCCTATTCACTGCTTTCCATCCATTTCTAGCACTGTTTCATCTTTGCTGTGCCAAATATCAGATTTGGAACTTGAACCTAAAAATCTGTTAATAAAAAAAATTAATGTTTTCCTTTATTTATTTATATTTATATTATTTCTAGGGCTTCTTGTGCTGCACTTTCTTTTGCCACTCTCTCCCCTCCCCTCATGTTGTCTGATTTATCAGCACTGTCTGCAGCTGAAGATGTAAAGGATTACTGTGGCAGACTAATAAGTTTCCTCTGAAATCCTTCAAAAGGAGATTTAATGTGTACAATTACGCTCCTCTCTTAAGTTAGTTTCTGTGTAAGTAATGTGCATTTGCAGCTCTAATGTGGCTCATGTTTTGGTGTAACCTTGCACATTTTCCACAGGAGTTGCTTTTAAAACAAATCCAATATTTTCACTCAAGATTACTTTGTCCTATAGCTGTGCCATCATAGCGCTGAGGGGAGAGGGAAGTGAACAGGGACTGGGCCAGTATAATAAACGTTTCTTTGTCTCAGCAAATTTTCACTGATGGGTCTGACACTAAAAAGTGGCATGTTTTCAAAGCCTGCTGAATTTACCAGGCAGCTTGAGGGTGCTTTGCGTACAGAAACACTAATCCATATGTCTCTGCAGCATGCTCAGGTAGCTGCATATTGCTTTAATGGCTGCGCAGAAGGTATGATGTTAATGAAAACCACAGGGAGACAATTCAGACTAGATGGTACCTATCCTGATGTGATTTATGCTGGGGCAGTGGAAAACCTCAGTACACAGAAATATCCGGAAGATGGTTTGTCCTGGCCATGGTGGATAATCAAGAAGGAAGAACATTACACTAGGCTCATGCAGATGTGTTCTTCCTCATCTTCTGAATCTCTTGTGACTGGCATTGGGGTTAGGCTTGGGAGAGGAGGCACAGCTTTTCAGTCCTCATGCTGGCAGACCTGTGCAAGGCCTAGACAGTAGCTGGCTCTGAAGAACACCAAAATCCCTCACTAAAGGTGTGAGTGGAGCAGCCTGCCTGCTTAACTTGTCATTATTCCTTCATGCTTTAATCCACAACCTGATTTATGAGATTTTATGCCCCTGAGAAGGAGAAAGGGTAATTAAAGTTAAAGCAGCAAGGAGGAATGCCAGGGCACCCTATGGAGGTGGAGAACACAGATCTGGGATGCCATTACAATACTGACACAGTGTTTCTTAACTTTTGACTTCTACCAACTCATTTTATGTTAGTGGGATGGAGGAAACTCTACAAGCAGAGGATGTCACCTCAGAAAAACAGTGAGGGGTTTACTGAAAATAACATCAACTGTGTACTATCAACTACTTACTATCGACAAGGAGGTTTAAAACTTGGTTCTGTAATAGACTGTCTCACCACTTACTATGCTCGAAGTGGGAGGTAAATTACAGGAATCACAAACATCTAAACATGTCTGGTCATTGTGGGTTGACCTGTGCTATTACCAATTCTCTTTTGCTTTGAACATTATCAACAGTGTAAAAAGTAGATGACCTGTTCCAATAACTGTGCAGGGCAAATTATTGTTATCATTGTAAACCATCCAGGCTAACAATCTATGTAGAAAAGAGCCCTTCGTTCCCTTTTAGCCATTAGCTTAGGAAGCGTCTGATACCTGCACACTGTCAGCATCAGTGCATGTTCCTTTACGCTTTCTGCCAGTTCTTTGATTAGCAGGAGGCAGATGGAGTCTTGCTTAGCCCAGGGTCATTTCAGAGATTTAGTAGTTCCATGTTTGTTACATCAATACCTGCCTTACATTGGAAATTACAGGTCCAGCATCAGCTAGCCAAGAAGATGAGAATGAAGCCTGGTACACTCTGGTCTACAGTTCCTGACATTGTCTAATGTGTCTGTACATTCTGGGACCTCATAACTCATTCTGCTTGCTTTCCAAGCTCTTTTAGGTGGCACATGTTTTTTTGGTGAAGATGAACATCTATCTAAGAAAAAAAAGAGAGATGAAACCTGCCCTTAAAGAGCCATATTCAGTCATTAACATGAGAATTGGCTTAGTGTTTCTAGATATGTCACAGAAATTATGGAGATGAATAGATTCCATGACAGATTTTCTTTAATTCTCTGCAGCCTTGTGAACATATTTGTTGTCTTCCATGTTTGATGCACTCTGTCCCATTGGAGGTCAGGAGGGAGTATGAGCCAGCATACTAAAACTTTCAGGGCCTTTAAAGAGAAGCTTCTCATGTTTCTGTTCTTAAGTGTCAACTGATGTAAGTGAGACCAGACTTTTGTCTTGAAACAAAATGTGGAAGTATTAAAGAAAAGTACTAGACCATGAATGGAAGGAGGAAGAAAGAACATAGGTTAGGAAAGACAGATGTGTTTAATGACAAACACATTTGTCCAAAGGAATAATTTCCACTGGCCAGAAGCCCAATTAAACACATAAAATAGAAATCCAGAAAAACAGATTAACGAACAAGCCATTAGCAAGGAGGAGGAAAAAGACAAACCCAGCTAATTCTGTACAGAGCATGACAGATGAGCTCACAGCAAATAATTGGGTGACATTCATCAAATGTGAACTAAAAGGAGGCATTAGAGGGCAAAACACTATCATAATCTCTGGGATTTACAGTGTTGGAGAGTTTGTTCATATGAAAAGGAAAAGTTCATCAAAATAAATTTAGTTGGGCCTTCCAAAATTCATTCCCTACCACAGTGCTTGCCAAAACTTTATTGAAGGCTTGATCATTTTTTGGAACTGTTATAACCGTGCATGTAAATCATGCAAAGATGAGGTCCTGGCTGGGAAAAGCTTCACACAACTCCTGCCAACAGAATTGTGGGTGGCTTCATATTAGCTGGCTCAGAAAGACCATAGACCACAAAGATTTCTGTTTCTAAACCTTTGTCAAGGTGACCTAGTCCAGGTAGAGGACTGAAAGGGAGTTTAACTAATGCATAGTGAAATTGGACAGTGTTTGAATCCTACCTTTCTGCCTTAAAAAACAGACAAACAAACAAACCAAAAATCCAAACAAAATTTCTCTAGATACCAGTTTGCCATGGCATAAAGCCAAAGAAATGATGTAAAATCTTTTGAGTGTGGAAGACTTGGAGTAGATCCTGTCTTGGCACAGAGGGGGGAATTTGATCACCCCTTGATATTTCTGCCACTCTATGTTCATGTGATTAACTTGAAGATTGTTGGACTGTTCCCAATGTTAATTAGTCATCACAGCATTTACAATGTATGTAAATATTCATGTCTGCATCTTAAAGATGAGTTGATGACCATGTCTCAGCCCATCAGAAGAGGTGGATATTGAACCCAGGGTCCTTTCCAAGTAGTCACTGGACACATTCAGTCCTATCTGGACTCTGCTACAAATAATGATCCGGTGTTGAAATCATGAGTGGTGTAAAATGAGTTCCTGTGGCAGAGCTACATCATTTGAGAATTCGGATCTTCCACTGGAGGTCAGAAATATCACCAAGAGGGGATATTTAAATATTCCCTGTGCTATATGGGTAATATGACCTAGAAGTGTGGGATCCTTTGGGCAACTCTTGTACAGCTGATAGAGAGATACAATTACTGCAAACAGGAATTTTTATCTTTGAGTTGGACTGAATCAACTGCATAGTCTGTGCTCTCCTGTGAAAACTTGATTTTGATGTGGTAGTATTAGATGGGAAAGATACCCTTCAGAAATAACACTCACAGCCCTTTCACCATCCTCACAGCTGGAGAGCAGGACCCCAAAATGCTACTGTGCTAGTCCACAGTGCACTTTATATGAAGTGAGTCAAATGACTCCTGTTCTCTCCCTGTCTCTGCCACTGGCTTGTTTTGAGACCATAAGCAAAACACTTCAGATTTTCATGTCTGTGTTTTCCCTTGACTTTAGCCATATGTTGTCTGTATAGAGTTTGTTTGCTGTGTTATGGGTCATTCTTCTGCCTTCTTGTGCAGTGTGTGGTATAATGGTGGTTGTTTTTTTTCCTTTTGGGAGCGCTAAATGCAGCTATGATAACATTACAAGTAATAATGGGAAACAAGCAAAAGGGGAAGTCTTAGTGTAGAAGCCTGTCTTACTTCTAAACCTTCCTTTCTTTGCAGTTCTTCAAACTGTCAATAGAAAAGCCTTATCTTGAGTTGATTAGATATCAAATTTCACGACCAGTAATATTGTGTCCTTTGAATGGCAGCTTCTCTAGGGAAGAAAGCCACTATCTAGAGGTGATATCACTGCTGAGAATATAGTTGATGCTATAGCAATATTCCATGTAAGCTCATTCTGAAATATCACTGTCAGATGAAAGGAAGTCTATCTAGGAGAGAATCTAGGACCTTTCTGTTAGCTTTATTGGCAACTTAAGAAGCCAGCAAATGACATTCCATATAATAGAGAAGTGCTTTGTGTATTGTTCTATCTTAAAACCTGCAAGACTGCCAAAACAGCAGAATATAGGAGATTCACCGATGTAAGCCTTGCTGCAGCCAGGCCTGAAATGTTGCCAGAAAGAACAACCACAGCAAGGGTAAGTGACTAGTGACAGGTTTAAAATCCCATATTTTATAAATTATCAGGGCTAGATCTCATCGATGCATGGCATTTATGTGTAGCCTTTACAGCTCGCTCAGTTCATAAAACCACAGATTTGGACGTCTATCAGTTCCCCCCCATCCTTGTTCAGAGATAGTATGACTTCAGAGAAATCAGTTTTCTAGTGACTTGGCATCTAAGAGCTTAGCCCCAGCTTTCCAAGAGCGCATTCATTGCATTTACTGTTTGCATTAAATGGTGCTAGTGTGGATCTCTGCTGTTAGTCACTGTAAAAGGTTGTTGGAAGACAACCCTGGCCCCAAGGGACTTACAGTGCAAACACACAAGGCTGAGAAGCAGCAGAGGAAAGAGGTATTATCTCCTTCTTACAGGAGAGGAACAGAAGCACAAAGACTTTAAATTACTTGCCCAAGGTAGTTGAGCTGGAACCATGTGATGAAACCATATCATCTTCTTTCCCCACTCAAGACCTTAAACTTTATACCCACTTCTCCCTTTTTCCTGAGATGTTAAAATCATGCTGGATTTGAAGCATGAGAGACAAAATGGAAAGTTCAATAGCATAGCTTAAATAAATACTGCTCCAGCCCTCTCAAGCCTGGGATTTCTTTGGATTTATCTTTGGAGATGCTTTTAGGGACAGCTGTGCAGGTCATAGAAAAGATATCTGAAAGAAAGGTTGTTAAACCCTCTTAGAGGTGTCAGCATAGGGTATCTTGGAAAGGTCATCACTCACTCTCTTTGGTGTTTCCACAGGTGACAGCTGGGGGAAGAGCAAATTACTATGTGTCATACAGACGAGAGCCTTTCGCGCAGATTAAATTGCCCAAATACTCTCTTCCTAAGGTGAGTGCACCACTTATGAACACAGACATGTAATATCTCGAATAGCATAGCCTGCCCAGTGGTGAAGCACCTTGGTGGAGTACTTCTCCGGGGAGCTCCATTTGTTGTGCTACTTGAATGATCTTTCTTAAATATGCATTTGGGATCTTTACCTCTCTCTGCCTTTGATTAGTGAGCATTTCAGGAAGAGCTGTTTCATTTTTCTTCTGTAAAGAGCAAATGGGAGTGAAAAGATACCTCAGAAAATAGAGCTCAAACCAACTTCTCCTTGACCAGAGTTCTATGAACACCTTTCCCCAGTCTTACTCTGTTCTCTATTAATGATTTTTCTGTAAGCCTGGCTGTGACACTGAGGGTCCTGGAGAATGGTTAGGATGCTAAGCATCACTGCAGTCTCCATACAATGAGAGAAGCACAGGGTATAGCAGCTCCACTGTCCCCATCTTATGGCAGGACATTGCCAAGAAGTCGTGGAGGTGGAGTTGGCTCCCTAAAAGTTGTGTTTTGTTGATGCTTTGGACACACAGAACCACTCTGTGATGCTGCTTAGGAGGTGACTGAGATAGCCTAAGATTAACACTGACTGGCAAAGCTGGGAGGGAGGAAAGTTAGTACTTCTCATATAACTCTGCCTGGATTTACCTTCTTACCTTTCTACCAGACCAATGGTGCAAGCCTCAGCAAGGAGGATATGTTCCTGGAATTATACTCAAATTCCATAGTGTAGTCATTGCTTGGGATTGTGTAGAACAGAAGGGACTAGCCTTTCCAGTGCCTTGGCTGGATACAAGTTTCTGGGTAGCCTGATGGGCAGCTGAGACCACTGCTGCTCTTTGGAACCTCAGGATGGCTGTTGAGGGTACTGTCATAGAGGGCTGATAATCAACAGTAACGGCCTTCCCCTTCCTTCCACAAGTGAAAATTTTGGTGGGATAATTGTAAGACAGTTGGCTAGATTTGCCTTGTGGGCTGGATCTACCCTTCTGATTGCCTGCGGGGTATCTGCAGTCTAGCAGATAAGCATATTTGCTTTAACTTGTACTGGAAAACTTAATAGTTGTGAGAAATTTGCATCTCAAACTCCTAATATTGCACCTCAGCTTCTTCCCATTTGGGTTGATCACAGTCCATAATGTATTGACACCTGTATAGCACAGATATAGTTTCTTTTGTTTGTCATTCCATGGTGGTGCAATGACACGGTTTGTAGCCATGTAAAAGAGGCTTGTTTATGCTGCCCTTAGTCACTAGAACATTTTTGCTGTACAGTAATAACTATCCTGTCAGCTGTGGATTAATGAACTCTGCTGGAGTTGTACGTATGTGCGGCTGGCAATAGGGTAATGCAATATTTCCACTGCAAGTGGTCAAAACAGATTGAAGTCATTGGGTGTTTTGCTCTATTTTCACACTGCTGGAATAGGTTGGGTATGTACTTAATCTTTAAGGACTTAGAGCTGTTGGGCAAGAACAAACTTCCTGATTTAGTCTTCCTTGAGGGAAATGGGAAACCTCCCACTGATTGCACTCACTGGGACAGAATTAGGCCCTCAAATGTTTTTTCTCCCCATCCTCTGCTGATAGGCTATGTTAGGTCTATTAGAAATAGCCCCATCTAATCAACCCCAACTTTTCATCTAGATACCTCACACAGAAGACTAAGTTGCCTCCTAGGAAGGATGGGGATATTGAGCTGATCTTCTCCCAGATATTATTCCCCAAAATCAGGTCACTCCGTCCTTTGGGAGACTTCCAGAATTATGGTTTCTTGATGCAGAAACAGTGCAAGAAATTAATCAAGGCTCCTTGGCACCCTGGGGAAATTTTAAATAGATACAAATAGATAAATGAAGTCCCACATAATCACAGTGATTTTGCTTCTAGCTGAACCAGTGTTAGTTTTTTCAACAATGGTGGCAAGGATGAAGTGCTTCAATACTCATCATCACCCTGGAAATAATTTCCATGAACCTGCTTTAAAAGAATACTGAGAAAATACACTGTCCGGTCCCTTTGATATTAAAACTAAAGAGGGAAACCCTTGCTGGACCTTCATATCTTGGTCAGCAGCAGGAATCCAACAAAGGTTAGTGGGTGGTTTATTTGATAGCCTGTATGTAGTGGGATAATAGATTCAGACAAGCTCTCAATAGAAAACTATGTTATTAAAGATCACTACCAGCATTAGCTCAAACTGATCCCTATACCTCAGCTTCAAATAAATGTGAACTCCCAGTTTTTTTGAAACTGGTTCTTTACCAGTTGGAAGCACAAGCCCGTTAGTTCAGCATGTGGATGGAAATTGTCACTGCTTTTAGCCTGGTGCTATACCATGCCTAGTGACTATAAGGACTCCAGGCTCCAAGGTTATGAATCTTCCACAAGTGATAAAACTGACTTTCAAATTTATAAATAAAAAATGAAACTGGATGAAATTCCTTGAAGCTACCAAAAATGAAGAAAGCAAAAACCCTTTGCCCAGCTGGTGATCATTAAAAAAATGAAATGCAGAAAAGTCACAATGGTGGTAATTTATTGGCTTGCTCTAACAGAAAATTGTTTAACATACCTATAATTCATGCTCCATCTCCATTCTTTCATAAGTCATAGTAATTACTACATGTCCCAAAGGGCAAAGAAATAAAGAGATACTCAGTAATAGGCCTTTTGTCTTCTTTTAACAGGACATGCATATTATCAGCACCGATGAGAATCAGGTGTTTGCAGCTGTTCAAGAATGGAACCAGAACGATACGTACAACCTGTATATCTCAGACACCCGAGGGGTGTACTTCACCCTGGCCTTGGAAAATGTGAAAAGCAGTCGAGGACTGGAGGGGAATATCATCATTGACCTTTATGAGGTATGTAGTAAAGGTCACCCTACAAGGAACAGCAACTGCTTGCTAGTTCAAGCAAGTGTAAATCTCTTACTGACCTTCCAGGATCTTAATTTGTTTTGGGATCAGCCCAGAGGCATTTCCTGGATTTGATGCTGAGCTGACGCATGTGGGAATAGATGCGATACATTCTGCTATAGGTGTGATGACTGGTTGTTTTCAAGACAATGACTGGTTAGCTATGTGGCATTTCCAAAAGGAAAACCGTTATCTTTCTCATCCTAACATGGATGTCTAGAGAAGCTCTCAAAATACTATTTTTCCCCTGCGACAGCTAGAGACACCTGCTCACAGGCAGGGAATGTGGATTCCACTTTTGTGAGCACTGAGCAGTTTATGAATTATAAGCAAAAGTTTATAGGTGCCATTTGCCCAGAGATAACTGCTGGATAACTTCTACCCTGAATCATCTTCCATTCTCATTCTTCTGTCAGGCCTTTCAGCCTTGGCCAACAGCAGTCCCTTCAGAGTACTTTTTCCAGTTCCTGGTTTCTTCAGAGCGTTCTGGTTTTGGTGTGTCTAAACTCGTTGGATGGAAGATCTGCTGAGATTCAGGGATCAGTGCTTTGCCAGCAACAACCAACCAGTAATACTAATAGTAATGGTTGCAGGCTGACTTCTACTGTTACGTGGAGAAATGTTTTTGCAGTTACATGTAGAAGTTAAGATTATACATTTATTTATTTCAGCCAGAATAATGCCCATTTAACAACATCATCAATTTGTTTACAAAAATCCAGGTAGGTTAAGGCAATGAGAGAAAACTCACAAATAACGCATGGGTCAGTATGAAGGGCAGGCTTTACATTTTATTTTCACCTAGTTAAATGTATTTTCCTGCCTCTGAAAAAAAGATATATTTCTGTGTTGTGATGAACCACCTAAAATAAACATGCATCATCTCCCATTCCTGGGCAAACTCTGTGTTTCCCAGCTGTGTATCATCGACTCTTTACTGTTAAATGCTGATAGAGATTTTCACAGGGTCATTGAAAGGGTAGTGTCGCTCAGGGGGCTTTAGAGTAGAAGGATTTACATCCTGGCTGCTGCCAGGAAGGCGCGAATTTGCAGCAAGTTCCTTCTTCCTGTCTCACTTTCACAGCTGTGCAGCAGAGACCAGACTCAACACAAAATCTTCTTGGGCAGATTTTGACAGGACCATATTCTGCTGGAATGGGTTCTGCTGCCAAAAATCAAAACATTTGGAACAACTGGGTTGATTTTGACAGAATTTGGGAGTGGAAGTAAAGTGAAGAAATCAAGTTTGCAAAACATCAGTGTTTCAGCATATTCAGGATATCAATCATTTGTGTAAAAGGAAAAAAAGACCAACACAAAAGGATCCCACGCTGCTTCTGTTATGACCTGCTATCTCCTACGTTATGACAATCTGGGGAGGGAGTGGGGCAGACCACACGCTCAAACTCACAGAGCTCATTTGTGACATGGTGCATGCTGTACCTTCAAGCCCATCATCAACCTGCCTGCAAGCACTTAAGGATATCCAAAAGTGGGCTGTTTCCTGGGGATTTGCTCTGTGAACATCCTTGTCTCTTTCTTCCAGAGGGAGAGACTGCACGAGGCCTTTCAGCTGTGCAGGCATCATCGAGATGTGCTTGTAATGCCATTCACAGTCTTCTAAGGCTGGATTGAGATGACTTTATTGCTTTTTCAGAGACCTTCCATTCCTGAGAGTGCTTAGATGGGCCTCACTTTTGGCCTGTTCTTCCGATGTATTTTTTCATCTCTCTCCATTTTTCCTAGGTAGCAGGGATCAAAGGCATATTCCTGGCTAACAGGAAGATAGATGACCAAATCAAGACTTTCATTACCTACAACAAGGGCAGAGACTGGCGTTTGCTGCAGGCACCAGACACCGATGTAAGAGGGGATCCTATAGTTTGCCAGTTGGTGAGTGGCAGACCTTTTCCAAAGCACATCTGACTCTTTCAGAGCTGCTCACTGGGTTAACAAAACTCTCCCTATGTTTTTTTCTGTGTTAAGTGAATTGAGCAGATTCTTTTTTTTTCTTTTTAAGGGAAAATTCTGTCCCTCTTTCTTGAGCTTTTTTATGGAACTTAGGTCAGAATAAGAAAGTTTCTGGGAAAAAGTGCTCTAGATCAAGTTGCTGGTAAAAACAAGTGCAGATATGCTTGTAATGCAGTGTTCCTGCTTCTCTTGCTCTCAGCTACTTTTATGATCATTATTCAGAAAATGAACATATGCTGCTATTTGTAACAGTGCTAAGAACAGAGGGGTCATTTTCAGAAGGATCGGAGCATCTGTGTGCAGTCGCCAAGGGTTCCTCTGGTATTTAACTTGTTGCATATTAAAGCTTCTGCCTTTTGTTTGTTTCCTGTCAACAGCCCTTTTGCTCATTGCACTTACATCTGCAACTCTCGGAGAATCCGTATACTTCAGGAAGCATTTCCAGCAAAGAGACAGCTCCTGGGCTGCTGGTGGCAACAGGTAAGAACATAAGCGCTTCTCGCCACTCACCCATGCCTCACTGGGAGCCTGAGAGTATATGAGATGTTTTCTGTTGGTGTAAAAGCTTTCAGCTCTGTTTCAGCAAGTGCTGAGCTAATTCACATGAACTCCTATTTGCTAGGAGAAGACATGTGGGCCCTGACTTCAAAAAAGGTAATGCCTGTCAGGTATTTGTTGCTCTACAATAACCCATATGCAGGTCTAAGCCCACACCTGCAAGGGATCATTACCAACTGGCATTACTAACTCGTCTCACTTGACATCATTACAACCACTGATGTAGGTGTCTACCTGTTTGCTGGAGTTACCATGAATGAGAATAGGGTGTATAATCATGGCTATGCTCTTAGGAGGTGTCAATACATTCCACCTTTTGAGCAGCAAGCACAGAGTTGTCACAAAGCCTGTCAGGTGAAGCCTGGACCTCATGAGTGCCTGTCTTGTGCATGGCACCTACTTTCAACACTGTATTGCTCCAAGACTAGCAGCACTTCATCAACTCTGCATGGGTCATTCTTGTCGTGGGTTGTTCTGCAAAACAGTGCTTTGGCAGGTGGTGATGTTTTAATGGTGACCTGCTACAGTGCTTCACGGTGGCAATGGCTGACCCACTGTAACTACTCTGACAACCATCACAGGCCCTGTGTGCACACAGCATGCAGCCTGATCACGATGGACGGAGCTACCAACCACACTCAGAACTCCCACAGCTCTGTGGGAGCTGCTGGGCTAACAAAGTGCTTTCTGAATGGCTGGTGCTATTGAAAGTTGGCCTCTGAAGCATATAGGCTGTCCTGCCTTTTCACAGAGAGGCTCCTACATATGCTGAAATATGTCCAAATACTTGACCGTTCTTTCTAAGGCTCAGTTTATCTCTGTCCTGTTCAGCCTAGCAGTGTCTTGCAAGTGTGTCATGTTAGCTTATTGCCTATATGAATTTACACTCTTTCTTCCCACCATTTCCATTCTCACGTCCTTCTGTGCTTCCATGTGTCTGCCAGACTAGCCCAGAACCTGAGAGACGGGTTCCCTTCATGACATTTATATCTCAACAAGGGAAACACCATGCGATTTCCAGTTCACTGATCCAGGCCAAATGGGGTGAGATAATTTGGTTTAAACCTCCAGATCTTCCTATGAATAGCCAAGTGGAGTCATCACTCCTGGCAGGTCACACTTGCTAGATGGATGCTTAGGAGCAAGTCCTACTCATGATGCTGTGATTGCAGAGGCTTTTTTTCTTTAACCTTTTAGGAAGCAAATAGAGGCAGCAGGACAGTGAGATTCTAGGCATTGATCTAAACTGTCAGTAAATGAGGTTCTTTTTAAGCTGCCAGTGCATGGGATGAATGCTTTCCCAGTCTAACAATTAACCTTTAAAAGGCAGAATATAATTTCTGTCTTACTGCTTTGTAGAATAAAAAGCTTAACCTGTTGGGAATATACACATCTGTTTCCACTAACCAGTTTCACAACAACGGGAATGTCTCACCGTGTTGGCAAATGTGTTCCAGGATAAGCATTGCAACTTATTCTCACAGGCATTGGCTGTTCAAACACTCTGTGTCTTACTCTTTGATTTACAGTGGTACATTTCCAGCAATGATTGGAAACTCAGACTCTTGATATGAGGACAGAGGTTGGATTCTTGCAAAAGGAAGAATTATGTTTTAGTATCTAATTATACAGCTGCCAAATCCTCTTGACTTGTTTGGGAGTTAGTTACGTTTGGTGGCGGTTGAATCCATGTAGCTGAAACTCGATGGAGAGAATGAAGAAAATAATGGAACAAGTTTCCACAGGAAAACAGACAGAAAGAATTGATAGCAACAAGATCACACATTTTTACTCTCTTTCCTTGCCACAACCTGGAAATCCCTGTTTGGAAAGTTGGTTTTCCAGTTTTGATATTTAAAATATGATGATACAAAACTTAAGTTTCTGCCTTTAAGTCAGTTTCTAATTCCTGAGGAGTTCCACTCATGATAAAACACTGGGCTAAACAGACCTTTGGACTGACACAGTAGATTTATCCTCGTGAACCTGGGTGTCTCTGTAGACTGTCCTTCTACATGGTTGCCTGCAGCAGGTTTTCCTTGTACCTTCATCTAAAGCAGTTGGTCACTCTTGCTGGTGTCAGGGAAGAAGATTAGGTAGTTGGACAGTGTGACGTTTCCTACAACCTGAGCACTGATGGCAAAGCCTTTCTTGAATTGTCCTGCCTCCCTGAGCCAGGAATTTTGTTTTTTGAAACAGCGTCATCACAACAATGTGGCTAGTTGGATTCCATGATGGTGACAGGAGAGAGTCAACCTGCATCTGGGTTTTAATTTCTCATTTTTCAGCATTAGATGTCAGAAATTTAATTAATATTTTCATTAGTGTGTTTTTATTATGCTCTTGTTGGTGCTACAGATGTGTAAGATTGCCAACTCTCCCTTTGCTATTTTTGAAGAAAAAATATTAGTTCTCCCTTCCTTCCATGGAAATTACAGCTGCTTTAAAACCAGTCTTATTTGGAAGGTGTAAGAGTGGCTCACTGGGTAAAGAATTCATGGGTTTTGAATAAAGAAGTCATGGGTTTGACCGCAATATGGTGGCTGGGGGCCATTATCATTGGGAGGCCTTCTGATGGAGTATCTGTCAATGTTACATCCGCCTTCTTCCTATGGGACAGATGTTTACACCACCAGAATCCCACCTAGCACTGATTGAAGGTACTGTTGACAAACCAGCAGAAAAAAAAATTCTTGGGTGACTGTGCTAGCTTTTCCCTGAACTACTGGGTGCTTAGGAAGTGGGGAGATGAGAACAAATTAATTTAGAGAAGACCTGCATTGTTCAGTGAGCCTGGTGGCAATTTTAACTCTGGAAGCAGAAGCAAGATGCTGACCTCAGGGCAGTGTGGGGAATAAGCTAATAAGGTTTATTCAGAGCTTGTGCAAGTTTTTCAGATATTGGGCATCTCTCTCTTGCAACTATTGGTAGATGCTCAGAGATTCCAGAGGGCTGGGGTTTAGTCCAAGTTCATTATTTTCTCTGTATTAAGGTTTATCGCTGCAAGATTTGAGGTTCTCTCTGCTGTCTCAGATGAGGGACCTTGGAAAAAACCCTGTTTAAAGCTCTGATGTAGTGTCTCCACATGGCATTCTGCTGTGCTTTCTCTATATATAGTTGAGGTTGATGTTTGAGCTGTTCTTTGCATTGCTTTGATGTGTGGCATATCCATTCCCTAATGCAAGGTGAAGGCACAGTAGTTCACCCTATAAGGCTGTCAGCAGAACAGTTTCCAGCATAATGGAAATTACAAGATCAAAATTAAGAACTGTACCAAGTAACCAGTAAGTTTAAACTCACAATTTGGGACAGCTAGGTCAATGCGAATAATCAACATTGTCTAGAATGCTGTTCAGTCTGGTTTCTACCTCTCTGCTGCAAAGTCATCTGACCACCTTAATTCTCTGAACTGTTTTTGCCCCCAGGTGAAGTTCATACCTAAACAAACAAGATTTCCTTCAAGTGGAACTTATATTTCATTACTTCACAATCCTCATTAATTGCAAACCATTTGTAAACCTAGGAAGAAGCTTTGTTTATTTGACTGCAGGTTCTGAGATCAGTTATGTGTTCGAGCATTTTGACAGAATCTTGAGTAGACTTTCTAGCCCCATAATCATGGGCTTCACTGGGGACTTGGTTTCACCTTTAAACTCAGCTGTACGAGTAACTTCCCTTTGGATGCTCTCTCTTACAAGAGAAGTAGAGACAGAGGTAATTACCTTACCCTTGACAAAGACTGACACATCACAGAGATGCAACTCACCAGCCAGAGCACAAAGACTACAAGTTCAGAGAAAAATGTGTACAGAACGAAATATCTGGAGGCTGGGGACAGTGGCCACTATTCTGCTGCCATTCTGATGATTTGTAGGCACCAAATGGGCATGGGGTTTCATACACAGATTTTTGAGTATGTAGGTCCTTGCCTAGAGTAAGCCTGCCTTTAGTGGCTTGCAACTGTGAGCAATGCTATCTGTTGGAAAAATAAGCTTGATAATACTCTTTCTCCCCAGTGCCAATTTTCAAATGGCACAGCTCTTGTAAATGAATGTTGCGACCTGACCATGGTGGTGTTTTTAGATCAGAATAGAGTCAAGAACAGCAAAAAAACACTGGTCAGACCAAGTAATTTTGGTTTCTTGGAAAATGGAAAAATGCAGTTCTATGTTCATCCATACAAGAATGTCTGACACTTGCTTGTGTTGCAGGTAATATTGGCTCTGAACTTTCCTACACTGATGTTGGCGTGTTCATCTCTGCTGATGGTGGAAATTCCTGGAGACAGGTATGTTTTGCAAAGCGAAGGAGAGCATGGAGCCTTTTGCTATTGTTCTTCTGAGTCTTCCCTTCCCAGTGCGGTGGAGCACTCATGCAGTACCTAATTTGTTTGCAGATCTTCGAGGAGGAATACAATGTGTGGTTTCTGGACTGGGGAGGGGCACTAGTGGCCATGAAACACACGTCAGTGCCCATCCGGCACATGTGGTAAGAAACTTGTTACTCTGAGAAGGTTTCCTGATCGGGATAAGCTGACAGTTGTGCTAATATCTCTTGCATCGCCTGGTCAACATCTGCTAGTGTCTACAAAATGAGCAAATGAGATCATTCTTATCTGCCTTTTACGGTCATTTAGGTTTTGTTGATTAGCATAATGGTTATTGTACCATTTTATAACTGTAATGGCTATATCCATAATCACACACATACGTGAATTACTCTTTGCACCAGTAATGTACTGTGAGAATTCAGGTGGGGTTTCTTTCCCACAAACACGTATATACTGAGTAAGAAGTCATCCTTTGTGCTTCAGGTATTTCTGAGAGGATGTGTCCCTCACTTCTACTTTTTGTTTACAGAATTTACTATTAAACTGGTGAGACAGATAAAGGGAGGGAGAGGAGAGGGCAGTAGGTGTTGATAAGGACAATAGAGATATGTTGCTAACGTCGCTGTCTCCTATAGGATTCCGCTATCAATTTCCAGAGGTACTGTGGTGGCAACTGAATAGAGTTAGAGGTGGAATAGGGCAAACTGATTTCTCAGTTGAAGATACTGTTTTGCTAGAAATGGGCTATAACAGTCTAAGCACTAACAGTATTTTTCAAAATTATCCTCTCCTTAGCCTTTGCCCCTCTCACTCCTGCACCAGCTAAGCATTGGAGAGAGGCATTCTGAAATTCAGAACCAACCTTTTTACAGAAAATGTGTGTATTAGCATCACCTTCAGTCTCTGGTCTTGAGTGAAAGAGGGGCATGGCTAGTGGACTGACCTACCCAGCTTCTAATGTTGTTTAGAAATTAATTAGTTAGAAATAGCCTTCAGAGACAGGATTTGTGTTCCTGTCTGCAAGATTGAGTCATCTCTCAGCTTGATGGTGTTAAGCACATGTCTGTCTCATGCTTTTCATGCAGAACAGGAAGTGTGGTCTTCAGTCAAATAGAAGAAGAAAGCAGTGGTGTTTGGCAGCAGTGATGAGGTGTTAAGGTCTCCTCTACCTGAGTCATTATTGTACAAAATCCTTCAGTTAAATTACAGTCATTCAGAAGCTGGAGACCTCAAGACAGGCTGTCTTTACCCATCACAAACTAATGTTCCAGAGATGTACCTTAAGAACGTTAATAGCTACTTTTTCAATATGAAAACCTTTTGGACCTTCCAGACTTTTCCTGACCTGACAGATAACTCTGCGATGACTGCAACATAGATTTCTACTAAAGTTTGAATATGTTGCATTTGAGCACATTTCTTTACCACCTGAGCTAAATAAATGACTGCTTTAGTTTTGGTGTGATAGTGGATTGTTAACCACAGGATGTATTGGCTCATATTCCTAAGGATTTGTAATTTTTCTAGGATAGGGGAATCAAGTGTTGTCTAAGAGGTCTGTGCCTCCATGTGGGATTAAAAGCAAGTTATTATATGCAAAATGAGGGTTGTGACCTTCGTCTTGCTTTCTAGTGTTCAGGAAACAGGTTGTTTGTTTTATCATAAACAAGCTTTTTGCAGTCATAACTTAATATATGTAGCTGTGCTGAGTCAGGGCCAGGGCTTAGTCTAGGCCAGCATCCTCTTGCCAACAGCCTCCATAACTGGACATATAGAGGAGAGTATTAACAGGGCAGACCCATAATGATGCTTCACCAGACTCCAGCTTTCTGTCTGTAGTTAGAATGTGGTGTTGTGTGACTAGAAACATTTGCCTCTGATAGGTAACTCACTAGTCATGACTCTATCTGAAGTGCCCTCAGGAAAGAGGACATCAAGACCATGTTGAAGTCTTTAGACCAAACCAAGACAATGAGCCAAGACAGGAGAAGTGTGTGTTAGCCAAGGGTATGTGTCACCAGCAGTAGGTACATCAGGCTGTGGCAAGTTGAGCTCTGGAAGAGTGAAAGGTGAGCCACTTATTGAAAGAGCTGTAAGTCATGTATTAACCATTTATTACTATACCAGGTGTAACTGTTTTAATGGCGTCTTACCTTGTGAAGGCACTTTGGACGTAAAAAGCACATAACATACAAGTGCCTTAGATGTTGGGAAAGACTTGGTCACAGGTTGACTTTCCATAGGAGCTGAGAGCTCAGTTCACCTTTGCTTTGCAGAGGTTCCTTTCAGCTGTTGTCCCTTTCTACTAAGTCTCTTGAAATGGCATGTGCACTACTATGAGTGCTCCACCTGCTCTATTAAATGAGTAGTGATTTAGAGCGGTTATCAATAAGCTCCAACAGGTTTCCTCCAAAATTGTACCCTTAGGGGCTTTGGAATTTGCTTCATATTGCCTCAGTAGGCACCTGTTTTATGGGCAGGAGTGGAATAGATTAAAGGGTACATGTATATCTATTAGTTCTCAGGCTGAGACATTGTACAATAAGTCTCATCCTGGAGAAAAGAGGGGCGGATAATTGAAAAGCCAAGAGAACTTTAGCTAAGCTAATGAAGCATGCTGTTCCCCAGAAATTGAAATGCTATTTAGATAGATAAGCATGCAAGTAGAACAGCATACAAATGCACAGGTGTATGGGTAGATACATACATTTAAATAAATAGATTTAGGGCAGATAAGCTTTTTGTATGCTGTTGTACTCCCAGCTTTCAGTCTTTGGTCTATAGTCAGCTTCCTATTCTGGCAGATGTGCATTGTGAGTCAGGTGAAGGTGTTTTGCTCGGTGCTGTGGGAGGCAGATTTTTAGGGAATGGTGACTGAAAGCCTTGGCTTTCCACACTAGAGATCTGAGGTTGGTGTAACCCATTGTTTGTAATACATATTACACCGGCCTCCTGATCCTTTGGCGGCATCTCAGATAGTGTCCCTGATGCTACCTACTTGGAGTGGAGAGGGTTCAGTTTCCAGCAAGACCCTCTCAGACAAATCCAGGTGCTCAGATGCATGTGCGCGTGCACACACACGCATCCCCCCCAGCTTTCCTTGCTTGGAAAATAAGGCAAACATTTTTAAGCTCACTTTAAAATAAGAAACGTTTCCTGCTGTTCAAAGAAGTTGTTTGTGCCATGATTGTCTCTTTGGTAATGTCCATCGAGAGTAATCTGTCAGCCTTCACAGCCCAGGTACCTTGCAGAATTACAGAGAGCTCTGTGATTACCCTGGTGGTAGAGGATCAAATAATTTTATAGCCAATAAACCTTTGCGCTTCTCTGTTTGTTCTTCCCGTGCTGGTGTGATTTGGAGCTGAAATTCTGCGCAGAAATTGTGCGGGAGCGTTTGTGTGGAGAGTCTGGGGGCAGAGAGGAACTTGGCTGCTTTCAGAACTGCTCATGGGCAGCAGCTCCGGGATCTGGATGCTGACAGCCTGCAGGTTGCCCGTCTTCCCTGCTGCAGTAGCAGCTCGGTGTGCACACCCTCCTCTGGCTGTTTTCTGCGCTGTTGTGGGCACAGGCCATCAGGGCGACGTGGGCGCTGGTGGCTCCCTGAGGCCCGGGAAGCCGGGAGCCCACCGAGGTCCCCGGGACAGCAGGATCTCGCAGCCAGCGCCCATCCGACCACCCCAGGCAGGAGCAGGGCAGCCAGGGGCAGCCCTAGGCCCGGGCATCAGGCAGCTCGCCGGGGACAGGGACGGGCCGAGGCCAGGCTGGGACGTCGGCCTGCGAGCCAGGGCCGTGGCCGGGCAGGGCTGCGGCAGAGCTGGAGCCTCGCGCTCCTGTGGTGTCAATGGGGCTCCTGGGCCACGGATGGGGTGGGGGGAGGCTGGGAAGGGGCACTAAGGCAGAGGCCACCAGGGTCCTGACCCAGTCTGTCTGCTGGTGTGGTCAGTTAGACTGCTCATTCACTTGTTTCTTTGCAGTTGGCAGACACAGAGAGGTTGCCGGGGTGTAGCTGAGAGCAGGGTTTTCTAACCCTCCTCTGCTAATCTAAAAGTCTGTTGTGCTCACTCTAATTCAACCCAGACCCCGTCAGCTGGGTTAGGATACACGTGCTTTTGGATAAAAACAGAAAGTAAGGCGCATGGTAGTTGTGGGGAGGGACAGATGATCAAAAGCCACTGAATTACTCTGGCTTGTTACTGACAGTGTGAACACTCTCAGCTTCTAAGAAGGGAAATGCTTTAATTTTAACCAGCATACGACTTTGCTTTACAACTGTAACAGGCAAAGAGCGCCCAGACTAACCACTGACTGTGGCTCAGTTTGGCCTCCTTCCTGCACCTCTCTGTAAAAATGGAGACAACCTCTGAGATGGCATGCAGAGAAGTATCACTAGGGCCAGAGAGATTGTAGCTTATGCCATATGGCATCGATACACATGTGGGTCGAAACATCCCGTGGTGTTGACAGCAATTTTCATGCATTCAGGCCAGGACTGCTTATGCTCTGTGTGATGCCTCATGCCAGGTGCTATTGCAGATCCAGAAACAGGACTTGGCAATGCCCCTTGATCTCTTGAGGTCTGATGTACAGCTGGATCAAGTATATCCATGTCCTTGTTGCCAGTGTTTATGCTTTCTGAGGCTTTGATCTTTCAAAGTACAACAAGAGCATGAATTAGGGGGCTGGGAAATGGCAAAAATTGGTGCTCGTCTATAAATCTAGCTGCTGGAGCTTGCAGACCTTAGCCAACATTTAATTGCTGCAGTTGTTCTAGAGTAAGTCTTTTTATGTGTATAAATCTTGTCTGCTTCTATCCCAGGGTGAGTTTTGATGAGGGAAGATCCTGGAGTAGATACAGTTTCACATCAACACCACTTTTTGTGGATGGATCCCTTGTAGACCCTGGCATAGAGACCCAGATAATGACGTAAGTATAGCAGCTCTTAACTTTTTAAAAATGTGATGGCAGAAGGGGTGCATGGAGATGTCCAAGTGCATGGTGAGCCTCATGATGTGCAGCGCAGCATTGTGTAGCTACACGTGTAGTGTTGCATGAAGGTGTGGTGCTGTTTTGTGGTTTTTGCTGATGGTCACAGACCCAGGTGAGGTGTCCATGCATCATTTGGCAAACAGATGATGGAGCCAAACTCTTCCCAGTAGTGGCAGGGGGTATAACAAGGAGAGATGGTCCCAAGGTGTAGCTTGGGAGTTCAGATAGGACAGTAGCTAAATCTGCTTCTCTGGGGAGCGGTGTAGCCCTGGTCAGGTTACAGAGAAGTTGTGGTGTCACCATCCCTGGAAGTTTTCAAGCCTTGGCTCGATGAAGACACATCTGCCCTGATCTATAGTTGGTGACAGTCTGTCTTGGAGTAAGAGCTTGGACTAGTGATATCCTGAGGTCCCTTCTCATAAATACTGCTGAGATTGTGTTCCTTGGATCTGATGGCTCAAGGACTGCAGTGCTCTTCAGAGGCCAGAGACCTGTGTGGTTGCACCTAATGTCAGTTCAGTGCTTGCTCCAGTTGTGGAGCTTGACTGTCTTTTGAGATTGCTGCTGGGTATGAATATCCACAAACCTCATTGCTTGCTATCCACAAACCTCATTGCTTGCTATCCACATTCTGTGCTGTACGTCTGGTTTGAGCTCAAGTTACAGGTGATCTAAGTGTGCATGTGCAGAGCTGAGCTCAAAATAACCTTCCTGGTCTGGGGCATAGTATGCTATGATTCACCCATACCATGGAGTGAAGAGCCTGGGCTGGCATTGAAGGTGCTTGGACCTTCCTCCTCCCAGGAGTGCTGAAGCACTGGGTAGGGCTGGTTGAATTGGTGGAGTAATATTGGCCCAAGAACAGGCCAAGATCTGAGTTTAACAACCAGGGAAGAGAGAAAACTTTTTAAGTTCAAAGGCATTTTCAGAGTCACCCAACGTCTTGCACAAAGCAGATCAGAGCATTCTGCTCTGGGATTCTGAACAAAGCAAGGACTAGATGCACAGCCTTCATTGCCTGCAGAGATGCCTTCTTACCTGTATTTTCTCTGAGCTGGCTGGAACAGCTTTCTGAAACGGATCAGAAAGCAAGGTGGCTAAGATGCATTAGACTGAGGCACACCTGCGAAGCATATTTGCAGTGGCATGAAGGAGTGCCTTTGGCTAATAACATCAGACACTGTTGCAGCACTCCAGCTCGGGGCAGGAGATATACCTAAATTTCACATTGCAGTTAGTTTTCTTTTCCTGCTTCCTGCACCTGAAGTTCCTGCAGATTTTCACTACTTGTAAGAGAAATGAGATTCAGGCCCAGTATATTTTCTTCTAGGCTTCAGTCCATCTGCCTACTTACGTGGCAGAAATGTGTAGGTGGATCTCATTGCTGGTGTCACAGGTAGTGACAGACTGAGAGTAGACTGCTGGGTATGCTTGTCATCACTTTCTGAGGGAGCTTGGATCAGATAACTGTTGTGTGTCTTAGGCATTTCTGCTAGTGATTTGAATTTATTCCAACTGGGTTGCGTGATTTGTGTTGGTATGCCTTTCAAAAACCAGACCTACATCAGTCTTAAACAAAAGTGACTACGTGGTGAGGAGCGGTCTGTACTTGCAGTTGAGATCACCTTAGCTGCAAGAAAGGGGCTGGGGGAAAATCCTCTTCTGGCAAAGGGTCATCTGAGCTGGCTTCTTTGCCATCTATGCCATGACAGAAGTGTGTTTGTGCTGTAATCTTAGCAGGATCAGGAAGGTGTAGCCAGCTCCTGTATAGTCCATCTATATCTCCTGTGCTAAAGTGTCCTAGCAAGGCCAGGCTAAGTAATTATGGTTATCCTTTATGCCTACAAAGCATAGGAGTGGCACTCTTGAGTTTGTTTCCCAAACAATGCGGGGGCACAATGAGGCAGCCTCTGTGTCTATGTCACAGACAACTGTTGAGATTTTATTGGAGTAGAGGTGGTATCAATTCTGGTAGGGTTGCTAGTTTTTCCTTTACTACAAACCCATGCCTTGACTTTGGATTTTTCTTCATAAAAGTGGAATACTTGTTTGTGTAGAAGAATAGATCTGTGCATCTGCTGCCTTGCTATCTGCAAATATTGTCCCTGTTTTTGCAAAGAGCAAAACACAACAGTATGTGATATACCTGTGAGCCTTTTCACAAGACTTCTGTGAGCATCCTGTTGGGGAAATATACACCAATCCCCAGCTAAAGATTAGAGCCTGCATTCTGTTCACTCCACGCCTTTTTCTCTAAATGCAGCAATAATGTGTCACTTTCTGTGTTGGTTAATATGGTGTTTTTCTGTGAAATTCTTTGTGCAATGCACAATGTGTATCACTGTCCAACAACACACACATGCAGACACACACACGTGCAGAGACAGATCTGAGCTCAAATAAATCTGCACATCAGCACCTTCATTGAAATCAATGGAGCTAATCAGTTTCAACTAGCTGTGGATTTAGCCCATTTACTTTATAAATCAATGCAGTTTTCTTTTGAGATGAAAGATGCATTTTAAATCTAAGGTTATTGTTACTTTTATCTCTGTAGTCTTCTGATGGAGAATGTAGGAAGTGAGTTATCTTGCTGAATTTTGTGTATCAGCTTTGTTAAGAGCTGACATTTTCTTCTGAAATCTTTGCAGGCATATTATTATTATTATTGCTATTGTTATTGGCATTGTTTTCATTATTACTGTCATCATTAGCAATTTTTTAAATTGTTCTTAATAGTCTGTAAAAGCCATACAAAGAAATTTCACATGAAACTTGCCATAAAAGTTTAGAGAAATTCCTATCCAAAGCATTAAAGGAACTGAGGAGGAAAGAGCCCATTTATAAAGCCTGTATGAAAACCATTTCTATGCAGATCACTTAAGTATTTCTCACAATGAGAATTTTAGTGAACTCGTGTATAAGGGCAGTGTAGGATCATGCGGAGCTTGTGGAAGCTTTGGCTGAGAAGAAATCAATGCCTTTCTATTGCTACTGGCCATACTCTGAAACAAGACAACACATGGTGGTTAGAGGTACATGGAATTTGTGTTTGTGAGCAGAGATCCCAGTGATTTCAAGAAGCTGGTGAGAGGAGCACAACGGTTTGGGACTAGCATCCCGCAGCTGACGATGGGATCAGTGGGAGCTCTTAGAGTAGAAGCAGGGCTGAGGCAGAGAGACCAAGACTGTGCTCATATTTGTGTGCTGCCAAACTGGGTAGGTTAGTGGCTTTTTAAGATTTGTTTTTCATCCTGGAAAATGCAAAATATTTCATCTAGTAGTCTTGTCTGATTCCTGTTAGGGAAAATTTCTTCCATTGATTTGCATCAAAGTGGTCTGTGTTCAACTACTTCAAAAAATAATATTCTGAGGGGAATGTGTATTAAATAGTCATTATACTCCAACTGTTATTAACATATTGCATTATTAACAATATTATTATTATACTATCTTATTAAAATCAGTAGATCAGTAGAATGACTATTATTCCCAATCTTCATTTTGTGGCACGTCCTCTGAGGGGCTCTTGGGGCTGTAGGAAGCAGCAACAGTTTTAGCACAGAATTTCATACCACTTCCTGGCTGTTATGTGAGCAGTTGCAGTATCTGTCTGGATTGTATGAGCATCCTACACTTTTTGGACCCTCTGTGCTTTGTGCTGTGTATACATGCCCTAAGACAGTCCTAAGGAACTTACCAGTATGGTAAAATCTGTAGATTTGCATATAGGGGCATTATATGATTCTGAATATTTTTGTGTACTTTGAAGTGGGAGCTGCTTTTAGTGGGGAATTGGGCAAGATGTCTTGCAGAGGTCTGTTCCAACTGAAATTATTCTATGATTTTGTTATTTCATACGGATGTAAGGGTGCAAGAATGAATTATTTCCTTACAAGCATAGCTGAGTGGTCTCTGCTAAGAATGTAGTTATGTGACACACAGGGAAGTACCACAAGACTGTGAGCTGGTCTAACTTGGAGCTACTGCCTAACCAAGATGAATCCACTCTCCCTTCCTCCATTCCTGGCTGATCATCAACTTCTGCAGTTCCTTTTGCTGTTGTTTTGACATTCATCTCATCTGACAAGATGGTCAGTTCAGCTGCCTTAGTGTCACAGCGCTTCGAGAGATGTGTACCAAAGCACATTGCAGCTTTTGGTGCAGGTGTGAGGAAAGCAGCTGCAGAAAACAAAGGGTCCTTTAGGAAAATAACTCAAATGCCTAATGGCAATGGGTTAGGCATGTTCTTAGGTAACCCAATGAGTGCCTGGAAAGCACTAGTCTTTTTGAAATCCACAATTTTCTAACTTCTGTCCTGTAGCCCTCACTGCCAACTAGTGTATCTTTTAATGATTTCACCTTCTAATGGGTCAGATATAACATTTCTGTGTTGACAAGCCATAGGCACAGCATGTTACTTGCTTGAGGTTGTCCACCAAGGGAGAGGAATCAGATTGTATTCCCCTTCCAGTCAATTGTGATATTTCCAAACAGAAGCAGTATTTGCTTGAGAGGTGTGCTAGTGTGTACCATTCAAATCAGACACAAGATGTTTTTGTGGGTACAGAGAAGGGCTTTATATTGTTCCAGCTCTGACTCATAATTGTTAGCCCTGCCACTTCATCTCCTGTGCTAAGCAACTCTCCAAATCTACGTAAAGAGAAATAAACCTTTTTGGCTTCACAGCCCTGCAGAGCTTTGCTATCATTTTAGCAGACTCATTATATGTGTGTGTGTGCAGACACTCATTTATAGATGGGGATCATTAAGTTTGTGCTGAAAAATATATATTTATGTAGACACACCCACATGTGTGTATATAAATATATATGTGTTTCTATGTATGTATACTTAATGATCCATATATATATATCCATGTATGCATCATTGAGCATTAACGTTTTCACTGAGAGGATTTAATACAAGCTGGTCTGCCAACATTGCTGTGACTGCTGCCCTTGGCTATGTGTATGTTAGAAAATGTTCCTGGTTGAAAATGAACAGGTTATAAGCCCTGGCCCTTTCTAACACCTTCTCATTTACATGGTGATGCAGCTTTACCAGAGATGAAATGGGAGCATTTTTTTTCCAGGAGACCCATAAAATTACTGGCAATCCATCACTGGGTGATGGAAGAGTGGGGCAGAATGAATAAGTAATTGAGAATTGTGGGAAAAGGTGAGATGAGTGCCAGGAGAGGTTTGAAGTGAGAAAGAGAGCATTACGAGCACAGGCCATACTGAGTCAGACTAGAGGTCCCTCTAGCTCAGTTTCATGCTCTAACAGTGGCAGGTAAAGGGTGCTAAAAATATATATTAAAAAAATTTATCATTCCCTTGTACACTTTTCTCATTTACAGAGATTTGCAAATAAGGCACTTAGCCAAACATAGTATTCTTCGTATTTCTAAGACATTCATGATTTTTTCTACTTTTTGAGTTTGTTTTCCCCTAAACCCCTTTAAAAATTTAGCAGTCACATTATCGTGTGGCCAAGAGTTCCATGAGTTAACTCTTAATCTGAAGAACTGACTGACTTGTGGAAGACATCAGCAAAGTATGTACAGGTATGAAGGCAATGTGGGCAGATTCTGATTAGCACTCAGCAGAGATTCAACAGACTGAGTATGAGAGAGGGGCAATAGCTCCCAGGTCCAAGCTCCCACCGAGTTCAAAACTACATGGGAGCCAAGAGTCATTTTCCTGTCACTTTCTGATAAGGTGATTATCATCTTTCCTGTTTAAGCAAGGCAACATTCACTGCCTTCTGCTCAAGTCTTGCTGTCACATTTAAAAGCTGATACAGGAAAGAAAATTACAAGCTGACACAATGTCCTTGAAAGATTCTGCCCCTTTGCATAGGGGTAGGGAGCTACAGATCTGCCACCTCTGAGTGGCTGTGCTGAGAAAAGTAAGGCGACACCAGAGAGGTGATAGGAAGTAGTGCCTTTGCTGCGATGTGGTCAGAGGAGCTGGTCTTCTCCCTGCTGGGCCAGCCTTTGCCCTCCACAGTTGGCATCCCTGCTAGCTAGCAATCTCAGCAGACCAGAGGTGAGTGGATGGCAGAAACACCAAGAGACTGTTTTTCTTAGAAGGAATTGAGGTTCTTGCCCAACATGCACAAAGACACAGACACAGTGTTCCTCAATTCTTGTGGCCCAGCAGAGGCCTTCAAACTCTCTTGCCATCGATCTGGTGTCTTTTCACTTCTTGAGAAAAAGAGAAAGAAGTTGTCTGAAAAAAAGACAGATTTTCTTCTGCAACTTCTGCTGCTACTGAGCTCAACAGAAGATTTGGTGAAGAGGGAATCTGGAGGAAAGATTTAGCCGGAGGTCTGTAGAAAGCTAAATCCAACTTGCAGCTTCCAGAGCAGAAAACAACAGAAGGGATCATGTGTGGTGGCTGTTGTGATGAAGGATTCTATCCTTATTTATCTTTACTTCTTTTGGGAACCAGGGCTGACCAGCCAGCCTGTGCATATTCTCAGGCCTACCAAAACTGCGGGGTTTTTGAAAGATTGTAGGGCAGATTTCAAAACCTGGTTTATCCAGGTTGCGTAGGTACCATTAGATACCTAGAAAGGAGCAGTAGGTTTTAATTGTTGTCCCCATTGTGGTTTTATCTCGCATTTCAATTTTCCTTTCTTTATTGCAATATCTGGTTTTGGTGTGACCATCTTTGTTATTGGCTATGGATTTTACTGCAAGGCTCTGATATGTCCTTGTGAGTTCATTGCACTGTCCTCACTCATGGGGCTGTGCAAACTGCAGTGTGTAAACCTACATAAGGACTCTTCAGAATAGGATCCATGAAATTAAAATGAATCTGTGAAAATAATGACTGCACACAGAAAAAAAAGTAAAATTTAAACTTGATCTGAGAACAAAAATTACAAATATAATTATTAAGTTAGGAAACCAAAACGATTGAGAGGATATTGGCATTTGCTATGGTGAGCTGTATTCCTGTATCATCTGATCTAATTTCAAAACCTTCTGGAAATAATGAATAGCTGGGACTTTGCAAGAAAATGATCAATCTGCTAATGCCATCAAGTGACTTTACAATGGACAAGAAAATGTGTGTTATAGGAATTCCTATTTTATCCCAGCAGATGATCAGTTTATACCCTGGAGTAAGACAGTTGATTACCCATATCATTATCTTCATTTGCAAGACTTAAAAACATTATTAACGATCACAGATTAATCAGTGTCAGTTCCTCCTCCCATCTCCCTCCCTGCCAGAAGAGTACTCTATTCGTTAGCCTTTGGATTGCTGCATGAATTCACCTAAACAGTCCACAGAGGCACAATATTGATTGTGCTGCTGATACTTGCAGTATGAGCTGAGGTCTTTCTGTGGCACCTGAATAGACAAATCAGGTGATGAGAATGTCTGCTTAGAGTAATCTTTCTGAGACAGCATCGTGTGATTTATTGGGCCTTAGGAAGAGGATGTCTGTGACCTGAGATCAGTTCCCAGCAGTTGCGCCATGTACTCAAAAGATTCCTGGCAGAAGCCATAACACATAGTGAAGGCACTGGGCTCTGTGGCATGTGTTGTCTATCTTTGGCTTTCTGGGGCTAACATTACTTTCATGGCTGTCAAGTGCTATTTATGGACAGTAGATAAAATATTATGCTAAAGAAATCTACATCTTTAGTTGTATTCTGCATGTAGGGAAATTGAGGCAGAACAAGGGACATGCCCGTGGTCAGTCACTCAGCAGGCTGTCATGGGGAGAGCTTGGCATTGAATCAGGTCTTCTGAGTCCTAGATGAGTACCCCACTGTGCAGACTTATCCCATTCCTTAGGGGGACGGAGATGCTAAGTCATGTCTGTAATGCTCAGACAAGGTGAATGGAGAGGTAAGGATGTGCAGGGAGGAGGTCTAGAAAAAGGTGTGCTGACTGGAGGCTTTTATTCACTGAAGTGAATAAAAAAAGCCCTCCACAGAAGGAGCCAGAATGAGCAGCAGGCTGATACATGATTTCTTTTCCCTAAGTAAAAGGACAGGTTTTGCCTGATGACAATACAATCCAGATTTTCTCATCTAGAGGCTAACGTGCTTTGTTTCTTGTGCTTTTAAGTAAGGACAGATGAGTTATAGTTCCTGTGCTGTCCTTCTGCTAGCGGCTGGGCTGTACAAAGCACTCAGACCTGGTGTGGGGTGCACATATATGTTCCTCAGTCTTTCACCTTTCCGTTAGAGCAAATCATGAAATTTTCTGGTGCCCTGATCCCACCAGCCCTCAGGGGACTGAGAAACCATATAGCCTCAGCACCTTTTCAGCTCAGCCTGGCCCTGATCCTGCACGGAGCAGAGGGTGGTACAGCACACCAGTTTTTCTGGAAGCAGGGAAGGCTCAGCGCTGGGTTGGCTGCAGAGTTCACTCTAAAAGATTTTTCATCATTGGGCTGCAGCGAGTGGTGGAGAGCAACTCTCCAGAGGAGCCATACTATAGTCTGAGGAATCTTACATAGTTCAGGTAGTGCTACAAGCCTTTATTCCCAAGGAGAGCTTGTCCTTATATGGTTGTTGTATACGGTTTCCTTGTTTCTTGATCCCTTTGACCTGAACCTGTGAAAATTCCCCCACTGTAACTGGTCAGCCACCTCGCCATGCTGTTTTCCAGCCAGGTACAGATCTCATCCCCTCTTCTGAGCTGCCTTCTCTCTGATACCCTGTGCCAGGCAAAGCTCGTCACCCTGCTCCACCACAGACTGTCCCTGTCATGTGTTCGGAGCTTACATGTTCTGAGCAGTGGCTTCCACGTTTGTGTTAGACATCTCTGGTTGGAAATCCGCTGATTCATAGGATAAAAGATTGAAATGACTGAACATGCTGTGTTACCTAGCTTCTGGCAAAGGGGCAGCACCTGCCTCTGTTGCGACCACAGACCCATTAGTGGAGGAAACACTCAGATTGCTGATACCTGCCAGTATCTTTTCTAGAAGAGGGAGGCAGCATCTTCAAGTTTCAAAGCCATCAGAAAATGGTTGTCTTTGAGTGCTTCGAAGAAGAGAGAGAATGCTTCTGAAAAACAGCATTAAAAATTAACGTCCTTTCCCAACCCCCTTCCCAGGTGTCTCACACTCCCTTTCATGTTGCTGGGATTTCTTTTGAAGCAATTGTCATGTAAAGTGGTTTGGGAACATTGGCAATAAATTTTTTAGAGACCAGATTTCAAAAGGTTTGGTTTATCATTCTATAAGTTCTTATTTTGATAGCACTTTGTATTTAAAAAAAAAAAAAAAAAAAAAATTAAAAAAATCCCTGTCTTCCCCATTGCCTTGTACAGCATTTGTGCAGCTAATGGAGAAATCGAGCCCAAACTGTAGGGCTGCTTTGTAATTATACGTTCTGCAGATCACTTACTAATTGCACTTGGCATTACTTGCTCACTAAAAGATCATGCTGTACCATGTCATTTGCAGTGGTTTTCCTCTTCTGCTGGTGCTTTAAAGGAAGTGCCCATTGAGCTGATGAATAATCATCCCAAGACTGTTTTCCAAAGCTGAGGGAAACGGGTCTGCCATGATTGTACTGCAGGATTTTTATTGCAAGATTTTGATTTTTCTCTGTATTAACAGAAACTCTTCCCCTGCCCATCTCCTCTGTCCCTCCTGACCTGAAATCTGGCAGTGGTGCAGCTTTCCATGACCAGGTCAATATGGATTGCTAGTCAGTGAATCCGGCCAACACTTTGAATTTCTCTTCTGTGGAAAATCTCCATGTCATGACATTCAGTCTCACTTGGAAGTGGAAATAAACCAATTCCTTCGGATTTCATCTGCATGAGAAATTCTGTGAAATTCTGGTTTGACCCTTCCCTTGGGAAACAGTACAGACCAAGATTTTCTTGAACAAATTTGTCATCATGCAAGCTGCGTTTACTGCCAGTATATTCTTGGTAGTTTCACTGCTGTTGGTTTTTTCCCCTCTGAATAGTAGCAGTAGAACAAGGCCTTATATCTGAGATGATCTATGGGAATTACACTAATTTGTAACAGCTGAAAATCTTGATCCAAATGGATGGTATATTTTATTTGGAAGAAAATGCATCTCTTCCTTCTAGAAAAAAATGCCATTTTTCTTACTCTCTATCCACAGATAGAAGTACAGCAGCCCTGAATCATCACCCAGTTGCCCTCAGGCTACTGTTCTAGTTAACAGATCAGCCAAAAGCAACTGAATTAAAAGCTCCAAAGTGGATCCTAAAGACAGTATTTATTGTTTAGGAAGAAAATTAGACAGTGTTTTTTGTTGGCAATTGCCTGCCTTTCCAGTGTCATCTTTCATCTTTTATGTTTCCTTTGTTTCTAGTCTCTTGCTCCCTGCATCATCTTGCCAGACATGAGACAGTATAACTCTCACTCTCCCTCTTCCACTCTCCCTAGTTGCTGATCTGTGTCTCTTTCTGTTAGATTCTACTGTGTTGTCTCAGTCCCTTTCCATCCAATTTCCCTGTAACTAGTGACCTCCTTTAATGCTAATTCCATCTAAATCCTAATAAAAAACAAGCAGGAGGTTACACAGCCCATTTGGTTTTCTCTAAAGTCATGGTTTATGTTTAATTCATGGGGAAATAGCTCATCTCTCACTCCCCATTCATAAAACCTAACCCCACCAGCACAATTTGCAACTGTTCCATTGCTGCTTGTGTGGTTCTGGCCCTAAAAGCTCAGCCTGCACATAGGAGCTAGTCTTGCTTTACTGCTACTTTCTTACAGAGAGATGGCTTCAGATCCAGATTTCGTAACAGGCCCTCTTTTTTGTGGGAAATTGTCAGCATTTTCTTTTATTGTCTCGAAAGCTATAAATGTCAACAAGTGATGGAGGTACATTTATGTACCAAGTCCTTCTGTAAGTGTGTGCACTGAGCCAGGATCTCTAGCATAGGCTCACCATTTTCTCAGGTAATGTAGGACCAGCGTAGCCTGGCTATTGGGGAGAAAAATCCAAACCAAATTGAGGCAGTTATGGAAGTGAGAGAACCTTGTACAGGGACATAGTCAATTCTCAGCTAGAACTAATATGTTTGGCTGGATCTTGACTCTTTCTGCTAGGCCATCCCCCCATCTCTGGTCTGTTACCCAGCACTCTGGATCAGACAAAATGGCAGCAACTGGTTTGTGTTGCCTCCATATATTCATGCCATGCCGATGCTGAACTAATCAGTTCTTCTGGAGCACGGAGCACTGTGGTATAAAGTACAATAACCGACAGCAAACCCCAACTCCGATCTGGCTAGGCTTCTTAGCTCCATCCTAGTGCTGGTTGTGTAAGTGTCAGAACAGGTCTTGCAGAAGAGCTTTATTCTCCAAGCTTGCCAAGAGCCACAGGAATGGAAATGCAGAGCTTAAACATATGCAGGCTTTACCTGGCAACTGCTCAGGTCCACATCTACACAGCATGTCAAAAGTTAAATGGCTTTAGAGTTCATGAGAGCAGACCAGCCAAATTTGAATAGCTCTGGTCCTTGACTTTTGCAATGACAAGTCCAAACTGATGCTGTATGGACCTACCCTGAGTGACTATGAGTCAACCCATCTGATATCTATCCAAGCTGTTTGTAGAGAGGAACTCTCCAGTCTTTGCTATGCCACAGAGCTCTGCTCATGAAACCACATTGGTGATATTTGCTGGGAAGGGAGGTTCACCTTGGATACCTGGCGAGCTATTAAAATTGCAGCAGTAGCAGCATGTGCTTCTCTTTGCTGGACGTCAAAGAGAGAATGAGCATGTTCGGTTGTGGTGGATTAACCACTCAGTGCTCCTGTAGCTGTGATTGACCAGATCTGGGGCTCCCCCTGGTTTTGGTGAGAGAACTTCATATCCTCCAGGGGACTAGAAAATAAACACACACTTGTTTCCTTACCAGGAGGTGTTTCTTCCAAGTTGTGCTTCATAGCACTTCTTGGGTTTGCCCATTAAATAACTGCTTCTAGCACTACCTGTTAGAGGCACAGATGTAAATAAAGAAAGATTTTAACTGAGATCAAATGGAATCTTGCTTGACTTTCTCTCTCTACGTTCCCACAACAAAAGCACAGATTCAGGCCAACTGAAGCATTTACTGATTTGGGTGATTTTACTGTTGGTGATTTTTTGCTTGCTAAGACACTTCCTCTGCAAGCATTTTTCTTTTACAATAAAAGGGGAAAAAAAAAGCAAGGTTGGTTTCAGGCTTTCCTAAATGAAACAGTCTATTTATGATGACACTGCAATTACCTTTTCTTTCAGTATTATCAATTAGAGTATATATCTGGCTCTCTTTCTATCTAGCTTTTTGTTGATCCATCCATCATCTATCTGCTTGTGTAGTTCATCTCAAAAGGTGCTGTCTATCAAGTATATTATATTTTTTGCTTGTATTTTATTTTTAGGTATTCAAAATGCTTAAAACTTAAACAGTCTAATCTGTAGGGCCTAATCTTGTTAAAATCTGACTTCAGAGGCCCCCAGGGTACTTTGTGAGAAGCAAAATGAGGTACCTTTTCATCTCTCTCACCTTGTTGATGTCCAGTGGAGGAAAAATGCTTTAGAAAGGAGGGTACATTTGATGGTTTGTGTAGCGAAGATGACCTTATCAGCTGCTTCCTTCCTTTGTATCCTCAGTCATCTGTCTCACTGATGGGCACAGCTGAGGACAGGAGGCGTTACTAGAGATTTTGAGCATAATCTCCCATTACACGCTAAGGAGCTAGGCTGACTAGTGAAGATAGAAGTCCTCCATCTATATTTAGACTAGACCAGCCAAGTACAGACAGCTTCAATGCATGCTTGCTCCATGTAATGTCCTGCCAGTTTACTTCAGAAATGATAGAAGGGGACTTGATTTAGGCATGAGAAAACATTTGCATTTCCATGCTTGGGCAGCTCATCTGAAACTGCCAGCAGGGATAGATCCAGATGGATACAGCTGATGCCTTTCCCGTGAGCAATACAGGAGGCTATTACTTGAGAAGATCTATTTCTCATACACTAGGCAGGGACAGGACATGAATCTATGGACCAGAGGTGGTTGAGTTGTTATCTTGTGACCCTCTATTCATTCTGTTGACCTGTCAGGAATAAGCAGTATTGAATTACATAAAAAGCACAACTATCAACAATGCAAGGAATGATAAGGCAAAAGCAATGCAATTTGAGAAGAGAACACTGTATAAATGTAAAAAGCCTTTTAAATAGTTTCTATACAAGGTTATCCAGTCAGTATATACCGCATTTGCAAGTTATTGTGTATTTAAAAAATTAATGAAAGATATAATTATAGCAGCATTACCAATGACCTTTTGCAAAATGACTCCATCATGAATCTGTAACCATTTCAGAATTGTTTTCCAGGTTCCTAATAATTTTTCTGCCAATTAATGACATCTAGCCCTGGCAATAAAAGCCTTGCCTTGTTTCTCCAAAGAGGGGATTGGGAAGCGTTTTCTGGTTTCCTAGCAATGGTTTCACTGTGAATTATGCATAGAGCCAGTTGAGAAGATGCTGTCCTATTAGCTAAGACTTTATGTGGAGTTTTAACTGCTTACTCTGAGGGACCGAACAAAACCTATCCTGTCTAAAGCCTGTAAATTACCATTCTGTGGCTCAGGTTGGAGAACCTTTGTTAAATTGAGCTTAGTCGGAAAACTGACTCTGTCTAAATGCCATCTGGGTTCTTGTATTTATTGCTTCTCAAGGACTTCAAGATCAGACTGCTTAGATGGAAAAAATCAAAACATACTTTTTGTGTTGGCTTCACAGAGTTGGACCTTGAAAACCCAGTTCCATTCTTTTGTCTTCTATCCTTGCAACAAGTAATTAAGAGCTTTCAGTTGGACCATGGTAGACAAAGTTATTGAGGCAAAATTCATAGTACTTTATGCCCCCTTCCCCCCTGTATCATCTTGATAGTTTAGCTATATTTATTAAAAAAATCCACCTCCCTACTTTAGTGAGCAGACACTAAGTAAATGAGAAACAAAGGCACATGGGAATCAGATAAGTTAAATGAGATGATATCTTCAAAGCAATGTGAGGATTCACCAGTTTAGTAGGGAAAAATAAACTCCCACCAATCTCTTTTTCCATCTCTTTCCTTGGGACTTGTTTTGTCCAGCCACACTGGATACAGAAATCCAGATGCACATACTGGAGCACTTAATGCTAAGCACTTACTGATAGCCGAACTCTAGCAGTTTTAAGATGTTGCATCTCTCTGCTGTTTGCCTGACCCTCTGTGTTGGGCCTAGCCACCCCAGAACAGATATGGTGGGGAGAGGTCTTGTGTATGCATCTTAGTCACTATGGAAAAATATCCAGTGATGTAGTTTATGGAACTGATGAAAGCAGGGTTCAACTGCAATACCTTATTTTGCTCAGTCAGGGTTTGTTCCCTGTGATGGTTTGTTTAGCCCATTTTTAATTCCACAAAAGAAGAGGGTTTTTGTCACTTTTCAAGGAAAGGTGTTTGACAGTCCGGTGGAGCCCCACAGATAACGTAGCACTCTTTTCCGTTCCTTATGCTTGCTTACTCTCATAGAAGTTTCAAATGCACAACAGACTCATCTTAAAATGTAACATAACCTTCATCGTGTTGGCTCGTCAATCAAAAAGTGCTCTAGGTGTCGGGGTTGCATTTATTATTGGTGAGCAGTACTCGCAGGGTCTGATTGCTTGCTAGCTTCTCTGCATAGGAGTAGCTCTTATCTCTGAAGGCTGCACTGCAATGGTTGATCAGGCTTAAGAAGCTTTTTATTAGGAAGGCGGGGGGAAGTTACTACTTTAGGAATCAGGTGACCCAGAACCATCTCTGCAGCACAGAGAAAAACATCCCTCTGTTCACATTCCTCTAATTACATTTAGTGTAGTATTGTTTCCATCTAAATTATAGCAATTATATACAAAGATCTTCTTTGAAATCATTTAATTAAAGAGGAGCTAATGCTCTGTGCTTGTGGAATGCTAATATATTGCCTTCCACTTAGGAAACTTTGGTTTTTTCCATTAATTATCATTATCATGGAAAAATTTCAATGACAGAGGGATTTTTGGCTTATTTTAATAGATTTAAAAATCAAGTTGTTCTGGTGATTTTTGTAAAGCACCACGAAGCCTTTTGATGTCTTTCTGGACAGTTAGCTAAGGGTCAGTCTGAGGAACAACATTTTCCTTGAGATGCATTGGCTGCTAAAGTGTTTGATTTCTCCAGCCCTGTTATCTTCAGGGTTCAGACAAGTGTTTGTGTTTGATTATGTTCTCTCCTCCTCTTGCTGTTTTCTGTGTATTAAACACCCAGGTCAAATCCTGAACTGGTATAAATCTGCTGGACTAAATGATTTCTGCCTGCTGAGTTGCTGCTTTGCAGGAATGACATTTCAGTCATACATCGCATCCAGGACAAACAAGATTCATGGGAGAGCTGCCCAGCTGTGCAGTAGTACCATGACCAGACATGCACTCTGTAAGAGTATGTGCTGAAAGCAGTTGTGGTGTAAGAGCTGGTGGGGTTTACTCAGTACCAAGGGAAAGTGTGGAGGGGAACTGGAGTTAGAACTCCTACTTGAGTACAGCTTCAGAGGGCTTCTGCATAGCCCCTCTGTGCTATTTCCCATTCCTCCCTTCTCCCTCCTTCTCCCAACAAGTGCCCTGGCACCCCATATTGCTATGGTTTCTGTGGGTTGGTCTTGGTCCAGGATGTGCCTTCTGTGTTGAGGAACAGGAATTGCAGTTTCTTCTGTAGCTTTGCCTGAATGCTGTGCTGTTTTGTATCGCTAATACCCCACAATTAGGGCTACACTAAGAAATGTTCTGAAGAGTGAGCAACAATCTACCTAATAAATCCATTCCATCACACAAGTCCTTCCCCACCTACTCATTTCTAACCCATGTATGCATTTATCACAGGTTCTTATCGTATTGTATCCTCTCCCCTTCTTATCGGCTTCTTGGAGCTTGCCTCTGCGAGGCAGAACTTGGATATAGAAAGGTGTCCACAGCAAACCCACGACTCCGGGCTTTCAGATCTCCCCCCGCCGCCCCCTTTCTCTTCCTGATACCCATGAGCTGAGACAGGTCTAAATGGGAGAACACGACTGATTCCTGGATGGTCTCTGTTTCATGAAAAACGGCACAATGCAGAGGAGTTTTGGTGCAGTCTACAAGAGGAGTCGTTTGGGCAGTGAGGGGAGAGCAAAGCCAACAACCCTGTGTGATGACAGTGTAAATTAAGATGAACTAGAGTAAGAATGCCAGCACACTGGGGACACAGCAGGATCTGGATTGCAGATAGTGCTTGGAAACTCAATAGAAGTTTTCTCTTTTGTTTCTCTTTCGCTTTCATAGGGAAATTTGTAAATCATCTGTCTCCTCCTTTCTTTTTTAGTCTGGAATAATTAAAACAACAAAAACTTTAATCTCATAAGTGGCTTGGGTAAAAATGTAGGTTAGTGAAAGATTTGGTATAATAAACCCCCATTCTTTCTCTGTCCTCTAAATCTCGCAATAGGGGTGATACAATGACATTTCATAAGTGTCAGAAAAGATTTGAGATTCAGTACGTACAGAATTTTTAAAATCTGGAACTTGTATTTTAGATGAGGTTTTAGTTTCTTTTATATATTCAAGATAGCCAAGAAGTTGGCATGTTATAATGACAAATCAACTACATTGTTGTTGGTTTTTTGTTGTTTATGTGTACTGAGATGTTCCTCCTGCCAATAAGAAGCTGTAGTTTTGTTCATGACTTTTGAAGTCTGGTCACCCATCCTAATCTCCTCCTATTACACACCTCTTTGGAAATCCAGCTGCAGTTGATTGAAAAGCTGCTCCTTACTGAGAAAATCACAGCTGGCCAAGGGAATAGGCTGTTACTTGATCAAAAACTGAACACCCCACAGCACTCATGCAATGTTTCTGAATGGATGGAGTCTTTTGTCTGGGTACCTGGTGTTATTTATTAATTAAACAATGTTTTTGCTATGATTTTGCTTGCTTTGGTGAAGGTGTGAGTTTCCAACATGTAGACTCCCTTAGTATTTGTGGTGATGGTATTTGCTGATGTGTACCATCAGTGCTCATTGTTGCTTTGGTCCTTCCCTTCCAGACACTTAACCAAGCACATAGCTTTCTCTGCACGTGAAGGAGGGCCATATAGTTGGAATGGCATTTAGAAAGACTTGTGTTCAACAGCTAGCTCTGCTGCCAACGTTCTGGTCCAAGCTTGTGGAGAAGCCTCTGGTGCTATTCAATTTTGTATGATCTTTTTCATCATCCCAATTGTAACAGATCTGTGCCTCAGTTTTAAATTACAGCCTGAGTCCTTCTGCTATTTTTTGAGGGCTGACCCTTCAGCTCCAGCTGCTCCTGTATACTGCCTTACTCAGTACAAGCCCTGTGTTGCCCTGGAGTTGCATGGGAAAATGTGTGATTTTCATCCTGAAAATTAACTTATCACTTATTACTTAGCTAGATGAACGATGGAGTGTGATCAGTGACTGTTGATAATGAGTGACCTGCTCAGAAGAATTAAGAAAAAACTCTGCTGATAGCCTTACAGTGGTGATCGTTTATAATTCTACTTCTAGTAGCTGCAGTCAGCATTAAACAGGTGGAAGGGATGCTGCCGTCTTTGCAGGTCGCTTACCTACAGTCCATATCCCAAATATGTTATTTCAGGTGTTTCTTTTACAATTCATTAAGTAGTAAGTTTGTGCAACACAAAAGTTCAGCAGTAAAGAAACTGAGTCAGCTAAGAAAGGCTTGATTTTGAGACAACCAAACCCATATATTCATCAGAATAACTCGCTTGACATTAGACACATTACTTTCTAGTCTGGTTGTTTATTGTTCTTGAGTGATACCTCACTGTCTGTATTAGACTTGGGCCCATTGTGCTAAGTACTAGAGGCACGGAAGACCTTCCAACACAGTCTGTAGAAGGGGTCAGGAAAAGGATAAAAAATCCTAGGATGTTACAGGAACAAGAAAATGTTATTCGTGACTGAATAGCATTTTCTGGCATCAAGCTCCAAGACTGTGTATTAGTTTCTGCAGCTGAGATTCATGAGAAATTATTTGCTTAATGGAAGCATATGTCTGGCTGACTCTGACTTTTTCTTTTTTCTCTTCCATGCTCAGAGTTTTTGGGCACTTCAGTCTCCGTTCTGAATGGCAGCTGGTCAAGGTGGACTACAAGTCTGTCTTCAGCCGAAGGTGTAACAAAGATGACTACCAAACCTGGCATCTGCACAATCAGGTATTCCCAGTGTGTAGGGAGGGGATGATGGGAGTTCCTTTTCCCATATTCTGTGTTGCCAGGTAGGAATGTACTTGTTCTTTTCAGCAGAGCATATGGATTTTTTGCATCCATCAAGTCACAGTTCTAACCTGTTCATGCTTTACTTCCCCTGAAGCGTGTGCATGAATAAACACAGGACTGGTCTTCTCCGGGCAAGTTAGGGAGATTGTTAACTTCTCTTTGTATGAAAATATTCCATTGCACCAGCTGGATGTTTTTGCCCTCAGTGCTCAGGGCAATGTAAAACCTCACCTTGTGACTGAATTGTAGGAGACACTGAACTCTTTGTAGCTCTGTCAGTGACTCATGAAAATAATTTTCTCTTACTTTGTCTCTATTTTCCCTACTCAAAAATGAAAATAAAAACATTTATTCATCCTGCAGGTCCTGCAGGTGTCTGTAAAACTCTGGGGAGCCCTTGAATAAAAGACACCAGAGAAGACCAAATTATTTCATTCTATTCAAAGATACATTGCTTTTCATACACTCTGGCTTATTTTCATGCTGGATATATTTAGGTCCTGAAGCCACTAGAACTGAGAGAGCTCAATACCCTCTGAAGATTACTTATGGGTTACTGGCCACCAGTATGATGTCCCACTCCCTGCAGGGCAACATAACTAGAACCAGAACTATTGGCTGTGATATTCCTGAATGAAATCCATGAATTAGAAATGAGCATTAATTTGGCAAGGATGTATTGGATAACTGAAGTCATAGAATTGAATAAATGAAAATAATTTAAATGAAACAAAAGCAAGGACATGTGTGTAACCAGGCAGCCATCTTGGGAATCACTGTTAATGGGAAAGAGAAGTATTTCAATTAGGTATTGTCTTTTTTTCTTACTTCTATGCAGACAAATTATTTCTGCATCAGAGAAAATTCTGTTTATAGCAACCCACCTAAATGTCAAACGTTTATTTTACATTAGCTACTCCCAGTAGTGCTCTTGGAAACCTTTGTGTTCAAAAAGCCCAGTATAACACACCATCAAAATTATTTGAGGTCTATGACAAAGCCAGGTCTATCGAGGAAAGAGGAGGGGAGCCAGGAGTCCTGGGTTCCACACCTAGATTTTGTCCCTGCCCCGGGTTTCAGGCTTGGGCACTTCTTCCCATAGCAGATTTCATCTGACATACGGAAGAAACCCTGGACTACATCCACATTGCCTTTTCAGGATAATTCGTAGGACTAGATACATTGGTGGATGCCTTCTGATGTATGGCATAAGTGGGTGTGATGCCTTAGGCACCCAGACATTTTGGGCACATTGTCATTAGCATCCCAACTCAGTGCTGAACACACTGCTCTCCCGGGTCCTCCCAAGGTGGCTTTTGAGTTTGCAAAGCCACAAAAGGGAGCTAGACTCTTAGCTCCCGACTGTCCCAGTGGTAATTGCTTGCTTTCATTGGCTTTTGTGTCTTTTGACAAAATGCTCCATTTAGGCCCCAGCTGCCGCTACAACTCCCTGTTTTTCTTTCTCCTCTTGTTCCCTGGCTGCTGAAGGGGGAGCCTTGTGTCATGGGAGAGAGGAAGATCTATAAAAAACGCAAGCCTGGAGCCCAGTGTTCCCTAGGTCGGGACTATTCCAAAACTGTGGTGTCTGAACCATGTGTCTGTGGTCAAGGGGACTTTGAGTGGTGAGTATGTGGCTCTGGGGACTTTTGCAGGGACTGTGTTTGTAGCATTGTCAGTGACTCCGCTACCACCCAGACAGAAAACCTTGCAGAGAAACTGGGTCTCATGCCGCTTTGTGGCTGTGATCGTACCATATAGCATAGACATGATCCCCATACCTGTTGTGTGAAGGAGGTGTTCCCTTCATCTGTGGGAGAGATTTGTTAATCTCCATGAGAAATCCAAGACTGGAATTCAAAAGCAGAAAATTGCAAGTACTAATTGACATTTTTTTGTCCATCATTCTAGAAGAGTGACAGCCATGACTCTTCTCTGGTCCAAAGGATGGCCCTTACAGGAGAAAGAGGGAATTTCTCTGTCCTCACTTCCAAGGTCATTGAATACCTAGGGAGCAAGCTAGCAAAACACGCACATTTTTATCATTATTCCTTTGACTTCCGGGGAAGCATTTGTTGCTTTTTAGCAATGTTTTATTGAGAAATTTCTGAAAGGGCTTCTGTGACATGACTGTACAGCCCACCCTTGTCAGATGTACCTACTTGTTTTGCATAAATATTGGTGTTTCTAATTTAATGAGGCCCTAATTTCCAGCTTTAAGGTCACTTTGAAAGCAGCTTAAAAATTAAACAGGGAAAAAATGAACCACTGCTTGATATTGTTTGACAATCAGGGATAGGAGATGGAAGAATGCATAACAGTCAGAAGCTCTGCACAAGGAATTCCTACAGGGAACCTGTGATAGGCAATGTTTCAAAGATTTAAGACTGTCAATAGCTGTGATGTTTGAGCTTAAATGATCAGAACTTCATTTAAATGGAGTTCAGAATAGCCTGAAAGCAGATCAGCTGAGAAAACATTTTCATTTTTATAGTAAGTTATCAGGATCAATGTCTGATTTGGGATCAGTGTGATTCCTGAAAACTTCACTTACCTTTGAATCCTTCCTGAAAAGGTGTGAGGCATGAGATCTGCACACTTATTTGGACTTAGGCCAGCTGAGACTCACAATTCTTTTTAGAACATGGACACACTGAAATGCAGCAAAAATGAATAAAAAATATAGAACAAAGTGTTTTCTTGAATATTGGAGTAGGTTGGCTCTAAGAGAGAGGTTCAGGGATATAGAACAGAGATTTTCATCTTATCTGGGTGGATGTTTAATTTGTTCCTAATGCCAAAATTACGTCTGAGACTCCTTAGCTTGACTCAGGAGATCTTTCCCCTTTGTTCTCATCATGGGAACTTGCAGGATGAACAAACTATCTTGCCCTGCAGTATCTGCCCTTGGCATTGGCGTATGCCTCTGAGCTGCTGAACCAAGCACCAATCTCGGGAGATGCTTATGAATTTGCGCTTTTTTTTTTTTCCTTTTCCTTTTTTTTTTTTCCCCAGCTTTGTGCCTCACCAGCTTTCTATTTTCACAGTGAAGCTTGTCTTTTCTAAGCTGTAAGTGGAAAGCTGTGGTAGCTAAATTGGCCTTAAGTGCTGTTCTGCCTTAAAAAGGGTCTGCATCAGAATGCACCTTTTCAATCAATCGACGTGTTCCTTGCACACGTTCAGTATCATTTTTGCTTAACTTTCCCATTACCATGAGAGAATATTGCTGTTAACCTTGTCAGTCCTGCAGAGGAAATGCAGTTAGAGGACAGCAAGGTGGCTTTTGTTTCAAACTCTGCGCTGCCAACACGATTGTCAACTGGCTTCCAATTGCAGAATTGTTATAGCTGGTGATGGAGAATCAGAAGAACCAGCTTGAGTTTAAGGGTGAGTTTTGATGCTAGTCTGCGGGGCTGACTGGAAGAAGGTGTGGGGCAATCAGTTCAAAGAAAATACTAGTGGTGCTGGAAATGGGGCACCAAGCTTGATTATCTTAAAAGTGATTTTCAGAGAGGAAGGGTGGACTCATCTTCTCTGACTTGTGACTTCTAAAGGATGAGACAGGTACTTAGTCAGTGGCAAGATACAGGTTATTCTAGAATATGATTCATCTGCCTTCTTTTGGATGTCAGTATGAGAAGGGGAGGTGCTGAGAAGTGCCTTTGCTCTCAGCTGACTAGAAGAACGCTCTAGGCAGGGAGCTCATGGGGATACGTCCCCACTGTAGGTATCTACAGTTGGAAGGACAGCTCCTACTCTTTCCCTTGGTGCTTTTGAAAACGAAAGACGTCCACCCAGCCTTTTCTGGCTGGGTTCACAATTGCCAGTTGTTCCTGGAAGCACTGACTGGCCTGTCTCTTGTGTGTGAACTGAGCAGGTCTTGTGGAGTGTCAGGGAAAGGAGGAGCGCCTGCAGCTGGGGTTGTGTGAGTATACTGACCAGCAGGTCCCAACAGACAGGCCCTCTGCTTCCCCAGTAATTAGGTTTGGAGGCTGGTTCTGGTCACAGAGCATCCCCCGCTACTAGGTGTGATGGCGCCTGCCTTCGAGAGCTGTGCAGACAGGACAAATGACGGCAGGAGCCCTACAGCACAAGCTGGGAGGGCTGTGCTCCCTCCCATTTGGTCACAACGCCCTTGCCCCTGTCTGCCTCATGTTGCAGTGCTATCTGTTTCCTGCTGTTAGATATAAGGCTGATATGAATTTCAGGGGCATAAATCATGATCCAGGGCCCCAGTTCAACAAATCCTCATGAGTCAAGATCAGGGGTGACTCCTGCAAACCCTCGTAGTCATTTCCAAAAGCAAGCCCTGGCCTTTTTCTGACAGAGAGAATGGCAGAAGGAATTCAGAATTGTTATTAAAGTGCTCGCTGATCTTTCTTTTCCCTCCTCCTGCTTCTTTATTTACTCTGTCAAGATAGCTTTCCTGAGAAAGACAGCGCAGCAGCTGGACTTGATTATTTCCTTAACTTATGCAAACCCTGGGGCTTATGAGAAGGAAGGTGGGCAGCATGCGAGGTTTTAATATACATTTACCAGAAGTTAATGAACAAGCACAGAACCTTGAGGGCATACAGCAATGTTGTCTTTAATTTTATTAAATATTTATGCAGCTCTTTTCTTCTTTGGGGCAAAGTACAGCTCCTCCTGAATATTTTTAATTACCAAGTCACTGCTAGGCATTTTTGACTGTGCAGGTCGGACCCACTGAGAATGATTAAATTGAATGTTGAGAAAAAGAGCATTAGGGAATCTCCGAACCTTTTAAAGTAGCTTGCAGAATTTTTGCCCTCCAAAAAAGGAACAGTAGCAGCCTGGGTCACTGGGGACATAGCACAATTTTGTCTCACCAAAGCTCTTCCTAGAGACTTTCTGTTGGCAGTTCAGACTCTTGAGTAGGGGAAGGATAAAACTCAGTGTCCTAAAGGGCACAGAGAGCTTTCAAGGCAGTGGTTTCTGTAGTGTTTGTGTTTCCACAGAGGTTTAGTTTGTTGGCATTTGTTAACCTGCTTCAGGCAAAAATCCAGAGTCTCTTTTTATTTGCCCTTTGAATCCAGCCTGGCAATGAAGGCTATGCATAGAAACCTGATCCAGAGCCTATTAAAACTTATGGAAAGCTTTGAATTAATCCTATTGCTTCATCATTGTACTGGCATGCAAAGGCAGCTGTAAAAAGAAGTCTTGCATGTGGTTGTGTACCGTTGCACTCTTTGGTGGTCCAAGGAAGCATCAATACCCTGGATTACCTTCCTCATGTGACACAATACCATGTAATCCTTAGACTACCAAGTCGGCTGTGTTGTTTTAGTTTAGCGTTGGAAACACATTGGCAATATTTTTCTTTCAGGCCAGTCATAGCTCAGTCAGAGAGCAGAGAGGCCGTTAACAAACATAAATATACATACCTTGGCTAGTTGTTCAGGAAGTGCTCCTAGTGTTTTATATTCCAAACTGCTTCATTGGAAAAAAGCGACATTAGATCTTGGAATTAGTCTGGTTTGTTCTGAAAGCAAAGACTGCAAAAAGCAAGCAAACCAAATGAACCTAACAAGTGAAATTATTTGAGGTTAATAGGAAAAGACATTAACAATTCAATTTTCTTTCTGAATCTCTGCCCATTTTTTGTTACCAAATGAAACCCAAGTCCTCCAGTACTCTGCAAGGTTGTTAGTTCTGGTGTTGTCAGGTATCACCTACCTTCTGTGAACTGTGTTCCTGCCTCTCAAACTAACCAAGCACTTTGTTTCTGGATAAGCCCAATCCGTGATGTTGTGCCATCCAGCAGAGACCCACCAACACACACGTGCTTTGGGGAACAAAAACATCACCTAAAACTGTGAGCTAAATCTAGTGAATGGGTACAGTGATGCACTCATGACTTATCTCTGTAGTGACTATGGATATGAGAGGCACAGCAACAACCAATGCGTCCCAGCCTTCTGGTTCAGCCCGTCCTCCCTGTCCAAGGATTGCAGCATTGGTCAAAGCTACTTGAACAGCACTGGGTAAGTGAATCTCTCTGGTTTTGGTGACCTTGCAGTAGACAAGAGAACCTGGATGGTTCTTTTTTCTCTGCATCCCACCTGGCTCTTTTCCAGTCTTATTCGTGAGGTAATGTTTGCAGCAGCATCTGTATGGAACATTGCCTCATTCCTTAGAGACAGGGAGAAGCACATTAACATAAGTGACATGTAGATATTGTATTGCTATCAAGTGATGTATGATCCCCAGAGCCTAGACTTGGAGCTCCCCTTTGCTGCAAAATTAAAACACGAATCAAGAAGGTCTATCTGAGAGACACCTGAACATTTAAAAGGACGGGTTCAAGGTATTTCACACCGTTTTTCATTGAACTCCTTCCTATCTTACAGACCCTATTTATACAGCTTCTGGCAAGGCTCAAATGAGCAATTTTTAGCCTCTTTTTTTTTTTCCCCTCTGCCATTTTCACTTTGTATATACAATGCCTTGCGATTTCAGACAAGCTACATATGCTGGTTTCTTTTGGTTTTACCCAGAACAGATGGCAAGTGTTGGTTTATTATGGTAGTATCGCTTTGCAAATGCTATTCTGTCATTTGGGAGATACTCTGAAACTCTGGTTGCACTGGCTGGTGCAAAATTGTGATGTTACTTCTCAGGCAGTGCAGGCCCTGAAGACTTTGCAAGGCTGCTTCCAAGTCCTGGGTCCTGCATGCTTGATTGTTATGACAGGGTTGTTCATGGCTGGTTGATGCGAGTGGCTGAACAAAGTGAGGGGCTGCTGGGAGTCTGAAGCCACTTAACTTCGGAGACCCCCTTTCAGCTGAAAGGTTTCTATAAGTATGGAATATAATTACAGGAGCCCTGGCCAGTATGATTGCTTGTAGCCTTCTTCACAGAGAGGAAGAAGAAAATAGTTGGGGTCTGTGTCTTCTTAACCAATCTTGTATTTTTACTGTGAAATTACTAGAAAGCGTTAATCCCCCTCAACAACACTGGGAATAACCAAGTGTCTTGCTAGTTAGCTAACCTCTCCCAAGAAGAGCCAAGAGAAAAACCCATTCCTTGAATCATTTTAAAATTGGACTGGACAAAGCTCTTGGCGGATCATTCCAAGGGCCTTCTAGCAGAGTAGAGGCAGACAAAGATGTAATAAAATCATAACTAAAAAGCTGGGATGCAGGGTGCAGTCCTGCAGGCATGGGGAGTTGAAGGAGTTCTCTGCCTTTTAGCAGTGAAGAGTAATTCACCTCCACAATGTGTGTCTGTTCTCAGCGATACTGCTGAAAATCTCTGGAGAAGGTTGGATTGTGATTTGTTTGGCTTTCTCCAATGTAATAAAGCATTAGGTTCCTTTGATTCTTCCTTTCAGTGAGGGAACCATGCAGGCAGTTAGCCTTTGAAAAAACACATACATTAATATGGAGAAACAAAACAAAAACAAAACAAAGAAACTTTTCCGCCCACCGCTTGAGCCCAATCTCCTTTTGTTACTGTTCCCCAGGTACCGAAGGATTGTGTCTAACAACTGCACAGATGGCTTGCAAGAGAAGTACATGGCCAAGATGGAGAAATGCCCTGGAAAAGCACCTCGGGGACTGCACATCCTCACTACTGATGGAAAGTTGGTCACGGAGCAGGGGCACAATGCCACCTTCATCATCCTTATGGAAGAGGTGTGTTAGTGGTCTCAGCAAAGCTTTCACTGCATGGCAGGACTGGTATTCTTTTCCTTCACCTGTCAGGCCGCTGAGAGGAAAATAGTGATCAGGTGGTGTCATGAAATGATGAACACCTGAGATTTAGGATAATTAATGGAAGATGGCTATATATGAAACATCCAAAGAAATCATATTGGGTCAAGCCAGGGGAGTATTTGGCTGGTTATCTTGTCTATCAGTGATGATGAAACCAATGCTGAAGCAAGATAGATCTGGCCAAAAATATATTTCCCCACTAGTTTCTTGCTGCCTCCAGTGAACTGCAGTTTATGGAGTTTGTGAGTCAGAAACGGTGTCTCTATGCCTAATAATTCTGTTTCTGGGATGAAAAGCTTTAGCTGAAGCTTTGCTGGGAAAGGTTAAGAACAGTAGGAAACATTTTCAGACTCATGGGGAGCAGTGAAGGACATTATTGTTTTGCAGTAGGAATTGAACCTCCTCAAACCACCTCTATGCTCCTCAGCCCATATCTATTTTATTTATTTATTAGTACGATTCCCTCTGTAGCCAACAGTAATGTAAGTGATATCAGGCCATGATGGTGCCTGAAGCATCAAATATTGAGGCACTTCTGGTGATCTCTCTGAGCCAGGTACCCCTCTGTTTAGCCAACATGTATGGTGCAGCCTGTGTCACCAAGGCTTGTGGCTCACTGGAGGGTTGGATAGCTAAGGAAGGCACTTGGTATGTATTCAGGCTGACATGAGGGTTTTTCAAATGATCTTATGCCTCTTCTGGTCTGTGATTTGATTTGGTGTTTAGGGGTATATGTGACTGCACCACAAAAACCCTGTTGTGTTTGCAGCTGCTGCATTCCCCTGCTGGCTTCTGGCTGCCCATGGAAGGTGTCATTGGAGGTCCAGCAGTGATTTTCCCACAATGGATTGTGTTACATCTGTTTTCTGGTTAAACAGAAGGGTCAACTCACAATGTCACTTCTAACATCTTTGGGTATCTCAGGAGGGGCAGTTAGAGAGTGAGGTGGTGTTGGAGAACCACAACTACATTTTGTCATCTACTCTGTCCTGTGTACTTCATTTTGGGACAGTACCTGGAGGCAGCTGGGAGCCAGACACATCATGGTCACGAACATAAGAATAACACACCAGGACAGACTAGATGCCTGTCTCCTAAGTATCCTGCTCTGACAACAAGCATCATTAGGTCTCTGGGGAAATCATATTAGAAACAGTGCAAGCCTAGTGTTCCTTCCCCTCCCAGTCCCAGGAGTAGCCTGCATTGGCAACTTAGACCTTCAAGAATGCAAGAAGCTGTTGTAAATCTGAGCATACTGCCATGGACAAGTTTTTTCTCTTGATACCCTGTTATTTTTTTTTAAACACACACACTTCTATTAATTTAAATTCTTTTACAGTAACTACATGTTTCATTGGGACCACACTAATCTGACAGGGCCTCTTCACATACTTCCTCAGAGGTTCATGCATGCTCTGCTTTTATACAAAGTGGATTTCTTGTCTACCTGGCTGATTCTTTTATATTCTGCAGACTTGACATGGTAAGACGATTTGTATAGACACTCTGAGTGGGAGTTCAGAAAAGAACAGACATAATCTAAAAATTAGGAATCTAGTAGTAATTTATTAAGGAACTCAAGCGGAACTGCTGCACACAAAGAATGATAAACAGATGGGGAATAAGGCAGCTGAAGAGTGGAGTCTTTACAAGGCTTTAGAGATTGAACCGGCAGCTGAATAAATATGTGAGGACGTTCACTCTACATCCTTTGTTGAAAAATAAGGGTAGTTAGAAAAACATTTCATCGACACAATTTTTTTTCTAAGGGAAAGGGATTTCCAAGAACATGTCTTTGTGGGTGAACAGTTTATTCCACAGAGAGTTGTGTGTTGAGTTTGTTTCTTAAAAGAATAGACATTTTAAGAGGAGAAAAAAAAAAAACCCCAACACTGAGATTTTGGGCAAAAGTACCCCAGTCTTTCAGTGTGAACCTGAGACAAATTGTTATCAAACTATTCCGTGTTAGTTGGAAGAAATAATTTCTGTAGAAGTCTTAATTATTACATACATTGCTGTCACACAGTTTCATTCCTGTCTCCTTCCACCTTCTCTGGTCAGTCTGTTTCCTGGTGCGTTGTTTTTCACCTATGTCTACATTCACTTTCTGAGCCAAACAGCAGTCTGACAAGCCCTCCTATTGATACATCTGTGTGGTCTCCATTCAGCCTTCCTACTGTTTCAGACTAACCCTGATTATCAACTTTGTGATTAGCCATCAGTTCCTTTCTACCTTCTAGTACACACCCTCAATATATTGGTGTGACTGACCCTTACGCTGTCCAATGGTAAATGAAGACTTTATCATAGTTAATTGAAAACTAATTTTCTCAGGATTTACAGATTTAGCTTTAGTAATATTTTTCACAGTGGTAATTCAGAATATGTGCATGATGCAGAACAACTGATGATTTTGCTGTGTTTTTAGAAATAAGGGGCTGGACTGTGATTTAGACTGTATATACGTGCAGGGGAACATAGGGAAATAAGCACCTTTTTTTACCTTTTTTTAATCCAAGTTTGAGCACAAAGAAATAATAGACTGCCAAATTGCTGTTGTATGGAGTTGTGTTCTAAACCAGATCTATGAATCTGTTTTTGCACCTGACCTTTTCCGTTCATCCCCAGCTCCCCTCTGAACGGTACATAAACTCCCCTCAAGCCTAAATGGTTGTTTATGTGGCAGCTCCAGTTACTGAACAGTTCTGTTCACTTCTCTTCTGTTTATGCCATCTCACAGCTTCACTCTTTCAGTAATTACAAGGTGATGGCGAGGCTTTGTAACAGGGTTGTAATTGCAGTGAGCTGAGAAGGCAAGCAGTGACTATTCAAAGAACAAGCCTGAGCAAGTATTGGAGCTCTGCACGTCTGTTAGAAGATTGCTAAACCGTGTTTATAGAAAGAGATAGCTACATCCATGTCATGTTCTTATGCAAGCAATTTGAGACCTTCATTAGAAGAATAAAAATACATTGTGTATGTACACTCCAGTCCCCCCTGCCCCAAGCATATGTTGGATGAAATGTAGCCCTCCTGAAATCAGTGGGAGTTTGGCACTTAACTTCAGAAGGCCGAAATTTCAACCACTGTTCTGTCTCTGCAGTTTTTGTCACTTTGCTAGTGTGGCTTCCAGGCAGGAAAGCTGTCCCAGGCTAGTCCTGATGGGGAGATGACTTTGAATGGCTGTTCCATGGCAATACTCCTCTCCACCCCATTCCACTACCCTTTGCCTGCTCACTGATTTCAGTACACAGAGCTCCAGTCTTTACGACAGCCACTAGCTCATTCCCTTTTGGTAGTTTACGAGGCTTAAAGCAATAAAACATGCCTTTTGAATATATATGGAGAGCAATGACTTTTTTTTTTCCATTTGAAATGCCTCCACTTCATTTCTATTTTAATTTACATTCATAAACTCCACAGTATCTGACATCATGTGTGGGGCTAGCACACTTGTTTTAGTATTTTATATACTGGATACAGAGGTATGGAATGGAGAAAGAAAACATTAGTGTGATGGGCAGGCTTTGCATTGAAGACCCAACTCTCATAATTGGGTAGAAAGATCATCTGCTACTGTTTAGTCATGAAAAATCTGTTCATGCTTCTCCACTTCAAACCTTCTCATTTAAGATAGAATCATATTGGAGAAGCAAGGAGGAAATAGAAAAGAATTGTAAGGCATGAGGGAGGAGCTGCCATGATGGGTGCAAGAGGTTTCAGCCTGAGGTAACCAGTGATAAATCCATCCCAGATCAATTTTTTATCCTCTGTTCACTGTTTTCCATGAGAGAAGAACTTGTGGTCTTAGTACATTCCCTTGAGAAGTGATTCTGAAAGGTTTAACAAGCTGTGGGAGCCTTTCTATCAAATAACTGAATCTCCCAAGAGTGTAATTTTGCCCCTGCTAGAGAATTTTTCAGTGTGACTTAAAAAACTCTCTGTCAAAAGGATGTTATTGGTTACTCAATATTATAGATAGGTTTAGTGTCACTACCACTTCTAGTCCTTTACGTTCTCTTGTTGGTTTATACCGTATTTTTAATGTCCTGGTAGGACAGAAGTGAAAATGGTGCCCTGATCAAGTCAATAGACAAAACTCCCCTGGCTCCTGTGGAATAGGAATGATGGAGCAAGAAATGAGAGCGATCTAACATATTGTCCTGGTTTATAACCAAATATCCTTATTTCAAAAACTACATGTAATAACCCTAATTATATGGGTGTGTACCTGAAGACTCCAAGTATACACTCAAGGCAAATTTTCATCTGAAAAATACCCTTCCTACACACTGATTAGTTAATTCAGGCGTAGCCTATCAGGAAGATAAAGTCTGTGGGGCATGCTGCTGTCCTGCTTATCTGCACAGGGGACCTGCTTTGGTGTAGTCTGGCTTCTTGTCTGTGCTCCCAGGTTTCCATCCAAAGGACAAGATCAGGTGCATTTTCAGGACTGAGACCAGTAGCAGAACACAGCATCCTGCCTGTGTCAGTGCCATGATTGCCACTTACACAGGGCTCATGGCAACTGCCAGTGACACAGCAGCTCCCGTGAATTTGGAGTTAGCGGGAGGCAAGAACTGGGGCCTCTTGCCTTTCATAGATGTTTCTATCTCTGCAGGAGCCTTTGTGGTGCACCTTTGGTCTCAGTTGCTGATCATTTGGGTTAGAACAGCCTGTGAGCTATTTAATCCTGATTTAAGGACCTCTTTCTCCATGATCCAGCCAATATTCTGCCTTTATCCTGACTGTCCCGGGATGATAAGAAGTCATGATCCAAAATGTCCCAAAATGCTATGTATGAATATGTTTGGACCATATGAAAAAACACTTAAGGATGTGATGTTCATAGTCAGAATTTAGGCTGCAAGCCATGTGTTTTGCCGCACACAGGTAAACTTGGAAACGGCTGCTCAGAGAAAAGCTGGTGTTGTCAACTCTAAAACTTTTAGGGACTGTCACAGGTGTGGTTGTCCCAAGCAACCTTTTCCCTTTGTCTGATCTGTACAGTTTTTCTAGTAAGTCATGGTTTGTTTTGTGCAATACCTGGCCCAGAGGCTTTAGTGAAATCCATGAGTTCAGTGGTCTTTTTCAGTGAGCCCGGTAGATGTAGGACCCTGCAGGATTTGAGCTGGCTGTGAAGGGATTGGAGGTACATCAGAACTGGCTGTGAGTTACATGGTTGCTTCCCTCCCTTAGATCAGTATGTACTGGGACTGCACATTAGCTTTGATTCTGACCCTGTGCATTTACAGCTATAATGGGGTTTATGAGATGGCCATGAAATACTTCTGAATTTCCTATTTAAAAACAAACAAACAAACAAAAAACCAAACCAAAACCCAGTTAAATTTAGGAGCAGGGATTTTTTGATTTTTTTTTTTTTTAACTTTGGAATCTCACTCTTATCCTCAATATATCTGGGGATTGGTTTCAGTTTTGGGCTGCAAAAGGTGGTGGTATCTTCTTCACCCATAGTGAATACAGTGGAGACCTTTCATTAAAGGAAATTACTTGGGCCAACACATCTTATATATATGTAGAAAGGTACAGAGATTTAATCTGAGGTGTAGTTTATTTCAGTTTAGTGAAATCACTGCAGTGGGCTTTAGCTCTGTTTAAACTAACCTTGTTTCGTGTTACTTTTAGTCAGCTGGGGACAAGTATAAAGTAAGGCTCCAAAAACCTGAAATAACAGACATTTCTGTAGTTCAACTACAGTAGTTTAAAGCATGATTTAAATTAAAACAGTGCAGCTGCTGCCTCTACACAATTCCTGCAATGCTGGAATCTCTCGTCTGTTGTTCCATCCTTCGTTTAATAGCTGTCATTGACAGTAAACCTAGAAGGGATTTTCTCATCATCTACTTCATTCTTCTGTGTATCCAGCCTCTATCTCTGTGTTGACTGACATTAGACAAAAACTGTCAGTCCTTGGTGTGGGACTCAACCTGTATAAATTCAGCCATCCTGAAGTTACATGTCTAGCTGAAACTAGTCATCTAGACTCTCTATCATCAGGGTACAGGGGTGGATATTTGCAGAAGATGATTCATGTCACCTGTCTCAGTTATCTTAGGATGGGATGTGTTGGTTTCTTGCTGTCTTTCTCTCTCTTTCTCTGATGTTGTGGTTTAACCCCAGCCAGCAACTAAGCACCACGCAGCAGCTCACTCACTCCCCCCTCAGTGGGATGGGAGAGAAAATCGGTAAAAGAAGTAAAACTCGTGGGTTGAGATAAGAATGGTTTAAGAGAATATAAAAAGAAGAAACTAATAATGATAACACTAATAAAATGACAGTTTTATTGTCATATAGTAATATGACATGTAATGTCATGTAATAATAAAAGGATTGGAATGTACAAATGATGCACAGTGCAATTGCTCACCACCCACCGATTGACACCCAGTTAGTCCCTGAGCGGCGATCCCCCACCCCCACTCCCCCCAGTTCCTATACTAGATGGGACGTCCCATGGTATGGAATACACCGTTGGCCAGTTTGGGTCAGGTGCCCTGGCTGTGTCCTGTGCCGACTTCTTGTGCCCCTCCAGCTTTCTCACTGGCTGGGCGTGAGAAGCTGAAAAATCCTTGACTTTAGTCTAAACACTACTTAGCAACAACTGAAAACATCAGCGTTATCAACATTCTTCACATACTGAACTCAAAACATAGCACTGTACCAGCTACTAGGAAGACAATTAACTCTATCCCAGCTGAAACCAGGACAGCCGACTATAGAGGAAGCCTGGAAAACTAGCTTAGACTAGACTTAGAGCTTCTCAGTGACTAGGTTCTGTTTCTTTGGAATGTATTGAAAAGCTACTTCAACCATTGTCCTGTCTCCAGAGTATTCCTGATGCTCCCATGTGCACATGGGAATTGCTCTCCAATTAGCATCTAGCCTGCCATCAGTGTAGTACCTCCCATCTCACTGCCTCTGATGGAGTTCCTTGCTGGACACCACCCATTCAATGAAAGGCTGTGCAAAGCCCTCCCTGGTCACTTCAGTGACACATAACCCCCAACCATGCATTGCATTAGATGATTCAAATATGGGCCCCTTGATACATGCCCATTTGGCACTCCGCAGCACTCTGCCCTTCCAAAGTCTCTAAACCCAAGTTGGGGGAATAACATCTCTTTACATGTGTAAATGTTCAGCTATTCTAAGCATTGCTTGTATATAATTACCCAGCATTGATTTGAGTCTGGCCACTTTGGGGACTGACAAAACAAAGCTAGGCTTTTTTGGTAAAGTTACAAGTTTGTGTCCATGCTAATGAAATGGAACTGAAGAGTGGGATGGAGGGTAATATAAATCACTCTTATCAGCCCAGTTGCCTAATTCAACCTTCTCTGTTGCAGGGCGATCTCCAAAGAACAAACATTCAGCTTGATTTTGGAGACGGCATTGCAGTATCCTATGCTAATTTCAGCCCTGTTGAGGATGGCATCCGGCATGTGTATAAGAGTGCTGGAATCTTTCAGGTGACAGCATATGCAGAGAACAGCCTGGGCTCTGACACTGCTGTCCTCTTACTGCATGTGGTCTGTAAGTACTTCCAGCTGCTAGATTCCTTGGGTGAAAACCCGACCTCACTGAAAATTCGTGCAACTTCAGTGGGGCCTAAGAATACATGCAATCCCACCCACATACGCAGCTCACGCTGTTCCAAAGGCTTGGACTTTTAGACACTCTTCTGTCTTGTTAAGTAAACTTATTGAATGAAGAGAAAGGGAAGTTCCTTTTAACACAAATATATTTGCAGTCTTCACAGATACAGAGAAAAGTTTGAAAATGTTTCTCAGGCTTTCTGAAAGGGTCAAACACCAAACAGCACATGAAATAAAGTCCAAATGTGTGTTTTCAGTACACTTCTAATACCAAGAGGTTTAGATTAATCTACTAAATTTTGAGTCAGTTATTCAGGATTTGGGAGTTTACAGTGCTTATTAAATAAAAGCAAAGCAGTATGCTGAGCATACTTCCTGGGATATGAATGTACTGAGGGCTAATGTGCTACTTTTCATATTTCTTGTGTTTGACATGCATCCCTGACTTTTCCCTCCTGTTTGGTAATCAATGCAATTTCTCTCCACTTGGCACATGAGCAGACTCAAATATAGAGCCCCCAGCTGGCTTTCTCAAAGCCACAGGAGAGAGCAGAGGGTGTGGAATGCAGGATGACACCAGGAAGATCCTAGTTCTTTGTCCTGCTCTCAGACTACTAGATCTCCTGGGCAGAGAGCTCCGTCTGTGTTCAGATGTACCTCATTGGTTTTGTCCCTAATGGTGTTCACAGCCATGTGTGTCTTTTCCCTTAGCCTTTCAGAATGTCTTCTAGCCTGTCTATCTTGAGCTTTTCTGCTGGAAGAAAATCAGAAATTTCTAAAACTCAAGAACTTTTTTCTTCTTTTTAATTTCAAGCTCCCTGTGTGAAGGAATAAATGTTCCTTGAAGCTTTTATTATGCTCATAATTCCCTCAAAGTCAATCATGGCTGCATTTAACAACCTGTTATTAGAGCATTAACTGTTTTTTCCTTCACCTTGGGCCATTAGCTGACAAAAGTGATGGTTACCTGGTAATAACAAGCAGCTTTGTATGGATTATCTGATTTTTCTCATAGGAGCTGCTTTTTCATGGTGAGGATTTTAGACTAGAATGCAACGAGCGGCAGTTGCTTGGCCTGGTTGTGCTACTCTACTGTTTTCTTCCTCAGCCTCTCAGATCTGTCCGTTGACTTTTATAGTGTTCTTAGGTGGCCAACTTATTATCATTATCTCTAGGGAAATATTTTGCAAGCATTTACATTCATGCTAACACTGAAATAAGATGATACCTCAGTGCTAGACTTTTAATATATTTGGATGTACTAGTCAGTATAGGAGGTTTGACCTTGAAGCTCAAATGTACAGACAAAACCGCTTGCTATATATATCACTCTTATTATACAATCTGTCTGGTGCTGGGATCCTGTACTGAAAAAAAAAAAGGAGAAAGAAGCTCCTTGGCCTCAAGCAACAGTAGTTTTCTACCCTGCAGCTTTATCAGTGGTCAGTCAACTTTTCACCTTTCTGGAATCTGCTGTCAAGCTGCTCATCTCTTCATTTAAAGGAAGTGAAGATTTAATGTTTTTCCTCTTGCATGCACTGTCACAAAATATTTGTGGGAACCTGCTGTTCTTGGGAACCCAGAGTACTTGCTATGGGCAGAGTTCAGGAGTGACTTGCTGGTAGAGACCCCTTGGGAAAGGGAGGAAAAAAAAAAAAAAAGAACAAGTTTTAAGGAGCCAAAAGCAAGAATAGTGTCCCATTGTGCTCGGAGCTGTATGTTCTGGTGGTAAAAGAACAGCCCTTACTCTCCAATATCCTTGTAATTCAAGCAGGTGGAGAAGTGATTAATGTCCCCATTTCATGCTTGAAGAGAGGAGAGGTAACACAAGAAGATTGTCTTAGTTAAAATCAGCAAATTTCCTGCTTCCCAGAATTAATGTCTTATCAAAGAAAAATCTCACTTCTTTCTTATTTGATCCTTTCCTTTTCATGGTGATAGTCTATCGGCTTGCTGTGTTTTAAAAGGTACCATCCAGAAAGACTCAGTAACACTGTCTGATGTGCAGCAGTTATCAGCTGAAATTCGGTACCAGTAAAAACAAAAAATTAAACAAGAAGGAAAACAATGGAGATAGCAAAAACTTTAAACAAACTAGCAAACAAAACCTCAGTACATTTTGCACATGTTTTTTCTGGAGAGGGCCTGGCTTCATAATTCTGTACTTCATGCACTGGACTCATTCTGGACATTTGCATTTATTAGACACAACTTTGCATTAATACTTAGTTATTTTTTATATCTTTCAGAAACAAGTTCTTCTGACAGTTAAATGCCTTGGTATGCTAATGCGCACACCTTTCAAGTAGTTCCTGACTTTTTGTTTATGGTAACTGACTCCCCAAAGACTTCTCAAGGTCAGGTCAAAGTGAAAAAGATACCAAGGATTTCCAAAATTATGAATCTTTCTTTTGGAGGTCTTCTAAAAACCTGTGCATTTAATCAAGTCATAAATGCCTCATGTATAATCAGATTTAAGCCATCTAGGCTAAAACGATTTCCCCACAAATCTTAGTAGCTCAGTGGATATATTCTCAAGAAAACACCTTCATTCTCTCATGTCCTATCCCTCAAGCTTCCGATAGCAGCTTGCCCTACCCAGTGCAAAGCCAGTTCATTATTCTCCCTCAAACTGCATTTAAAAAAATTTTCTAAACATAGTGCTGACCCTGTCTGAAATTAGCACTGTGGAAAATGTGCATTTCTGGCTCCCCTAGAATTAAGAGTGAGGAAAAAAAAAAAAAGATTTTATGTTTATTAATCTGGTATTTTTTTCCGTCGCTTATTGACTGCTGAAATTAAGTTGTATTGCTATAGTAGAGTCTCACTGCTGACGTAAGACATTCAATTTATTTAAAGGAAAGATCCCTGCTGTTCACAACCGTGCAGGGAGGATTTAACTCAAAGCCTCTAATAATGAGCTCTCACTTCCCACAGGTCCGGTGGAGCACGTCCATCTGAGTGTCCCCTTTGTCGCCATCAGAAATAAGGACGTCAACATTACTGCAGTAGTTTGGCCCAGCCAGGCAGGCACACTTACCTACTTCTGGTGGTTTGGTAACAGCACCAAGGTACAGCTGCCCTTTGGTTCATTTTTACTTCCTAAGCTTGCTGCACCAGAGAGGGAGCTCTCTCAGCCCTGATAAAAACCTCTTGCCTTTGCTTGTTTTGTGTTTTAGTTTTTTCCTTATCTGAAAAGGGTTGTCATTATCTGAACTTCAACCTTCGTGAGTTTATTTCCTCCTGTCTAGTGTTGTTCTTAGGAGTCATTACTTTTTTACATCTGGTTGTTATCAGCCCTACTGAGCTTTGAAGACCACTGTTATTACCAGCGTTCACTTGCAACTTAACTGAATTATATACCACTATATATGGGATAATACTGCCTTTCAAGTGTTTAAAAACTGCTGGTGTTCAAATAACCGGGGGGGTTTCCATTACATACCAGTTTGCAGTATATAATGCTGGATTCCAATACAATACTTTAAAGCTGTTGGTGTTCAAATAACCAGTTGTATCTAGAACTTCAAGCTACGCTCTCAATGAATTGCTTGTGTCTGTCTGTGACTATTATTCACAGTCTTGGATACATTAGAGAGGGAGATGAGACTTTGTAGTGAATTTTCAAATGATTGGCAAAATTTTTTTTAAAGAGCTCTTTTATTAATAATTAAAGTAAGTGAAACTACAAGTTGTGGTCACGCTTTCAAATGGAGAGAGCAGGACTGCTTATTAGCTACAGTTTTTATTGTCGGCTTTAGGAGTGAGACAGCTGACACAGGCACTATCCTCCGTTATTACAGTTGTGAAACGTACAGCTGATGATTTTGCAATGTAGTATCTGCTGTTATTTACAAAAGCAGTTTAAGTCACATCATTGTCTACATTATTGAGTTGCAGTTGAAGGTGTGCACTGAGGTGAGATCGCAGTAGAAAAAAGTGGGGATTTTACATGAAATATGGAACTTGAGATAAAAAATAGCAGGCACACCAAGTATTTTATTTTCTCTCTGACAAAGCTGCTTATGTTTTAACCTCTTACCCTCGCTACCAACAGTAGCAGGAGAAATAAAAACAGTAAATGCTGGTTCTACTGGGATTTTACATCAAATTAGGAAGCTTACTGTAAGAGCTCACCTATTTTTGTGGAAGCATAATTGAGACACCAGAAGAGCTCAGGAACAAAACTCACTTACTATAACTTGGCAAGTTGCTGTGCCCTAGCTGAGCTGTGGCAACCACCCACATACACACATCCAGTCCATGACAAGTACCAGGTAATTCCACATAGTTTATACTGCATTGAAAGAGAGGGATGCAAAATCACCTTACAGTTCAGATATTTTTGGCTCAGTGCTAGCACATGGACAGCCATTAAAGTAGATCTGAGAAAATATAGGTACTGGTAACTTGATCATCTGCTTAAGCCTTCCAGTGTACCCAGGTGTCAGAGTTTTCCTGCCATTGTTTTTGTCCTTAGTATAGAAGTTAGTTCTGAATAGGGCCTTAAAAAAGATTTTTTGAAATAGAAAGTAATCTAGAAAAGGTAGAGCAAAGCAGTGATGTTTGCTGAAGAATTCCATGTAGCTCTTATGCATCTGAGTTGTAAATATGATCTGTTATCTGTTTTATCATCTAGCTTAAATTTCAGACCCATAGGCAACACAGTACAAGCAGATATGGGTGTGTTTGGGATGGTTGCTTTGGACATAGCTGGACATGGAGCAGCTGATCCTTGTGATACCTTGGAGTGATTGTACATGTTGCTGAAATATGTTGAGGTGTCGAGTGGTGTAGACGGTGCCGATTACCCGTGGCCCAATCAAAGACCCAGAGCACCTTTCATTCTTTGCAAAGCATTATCTCCAGCTACATCATGAAATGTCCTTCAACTTCAACTCTGACAGAAGTATGGCAAAGGATATATCGACATGACAGCAGCAGCCACCATTTTTTTTCAGGACAACAATCTGCATCACACCAAAGTTCCTTCTGGGATGTTTAATGTACATGTCAGATCCTTCTCTGGGCCCGCTCATGGGCAAACTGTGGTGCTCTAAGTACAGGTGGAAGATGGGGACGCTGATTTGTGTGTGGATTAAAGGATGAGGTGTGTGTAATATTGTGCATAGTGACTGGTATTGTTAGGTGATATATTCTAGTTCCATGCCGAGGGATTGCAACTTCTTTTCCTGTTCAGCCCATCGGCATCCCAAGCAGAACCAGATGTGTCTTGTGTCACTGTGCAGTCTCACTAAGGTACTCTCTGTGCTGCTGCACAGGTGAATGTTGTCTTACACTCATACGACCTGGCTGAGGCTCTTCTGTTGCCCTCCCCACCCTGCTGGAACCATTGTACTGAATTTCTACTGTGCTAATTTTTGTAGTATACCCAAAGGCCAATTTGCTTGGATTAACACAGGTCCAGTTTAATAAATGTGTCCAGCTGTCTAATAGGTTTGAGCAAATGAACCTTAAAGTACTTGATTTAATTTAGAGTTATTTTCCAGGTCTTGGTGCTTGAATTAAAATTAAGGAGTTGGCTGAATGTTAAAACTCCATGATGGAGGTGAAATCATCCATGATAATGGAATGTCCAGCATGCACACATACAAAAAGGAAAAATTGTAATTTTAAAGGCCAGATTGGTTCCTCTTACCTGCCTTTGCACAGAATCACAACCTGTAACCTCCAGGAATCACTGCAGTTTGATATAGGCCCATTCTGCTTGTCCAGGATGTGTGTATTTCTAAGTATATGTTAGCTAGGACTTCAGGGCTAGCACAAGCTGGCACAGGCTGGCACCCTTGCTGACTTGGTCTGAGAGTCCCATGTGATCAAGCCATTATTTTTTTTTTTTCCTAGTGCTTTTTCAGCTCATGGATCAGGGGAACAAAGGAAGGTGGCATTCTGCAGGAAGGGAAATGTGTTTGCCAGTCTGGCCTATGCCAGTGGAAATTTTGATTTGGCTGTGAAAATGGCATATATGGCCACTGTTGTGAAATGCAGGCAGGTTGACAGTCTGATGGGATGAAGCGCAAGAGCTGGAAGGTGAATGTTTAGGGGTTTCCCTCTGGAAACAAACTGGCAGTGTAGTGAGGGGACAATAGCAACGGTACAATGGCTTCCTCTGTGCTCTTAGCCCTCTGTGTGCTTTTGCAATGGAGGCTAGTATCACTACTTCCATTTTAATGGTTTAATCTAAACCAAGAGATTTATCTATAGACCAGCTGTCAGATCAATGGCACTGCGAAGGCTACACCTTTGATTTTCAATACACAAATCTATTTTCCCGAATATGGTGCACTTTTCTCATCTAGGTGCGCATCAGTGTGAGAGTTTGTGGTGCTATCAAGGACATTTTTGTTTGAGAAGGTGCAGATAAAGTCAGCCTTCTCTGCTAGGGCTCTGAGCTGGCTAAATTCAGGTCAACTTTACTCTGGAAATCATTCGGTCACATTCAGACAGCATTGCCAGCAGGTATTATGCCATGCTTTCATCCTTCTTAGCATGATTTGCCAGCTTATGGTTGGAGCTAGCTTACAGACTCAAAGCACGGACAGGGCAATGCTGGGTGCCCTCACTCTGACCTGAGCAGAGTTGCTCTGAGATAGATAGATGGGTTTGTGCTCATAAGAGCAAGGGCTGGCCCTGAATCTGAACAATACGCCTTGTTCAGATGTTCAGAAACATCTGCAATGCTGGTTTGAGCTGGACTCTGTTTTGTACAGCTGATACAGCAACTGTGCTGAGTGTGCATGTGTGCGTATGTGTGTGTGTATACAACACTGCATTCTGCAGCACTAATTCTGTAATTGCTGACTGTGCTCTGCTGAGGTATTCATAGCATAATGGGTTGCAGTTCAGAGGAAGAATATTTCAGGAAGCATTTACTGAAGTAAGATAAACATTTGCCTATGGGACAGTTTTCACTGGGTGGTGTTTGGGCCACATTTAGGCCTTAGCAGGACATGCAAGCTCAGAGCACTGTTCCTGTATCAGGGAAGAAGGATATTGTGGCCTGGTGGATTAGTTAGGTGCATGTTGTGATCCTGAGTTAATCTCACCCTGATTTTGATACCGCTGTCTGTGTTTACCTCTTGCAGCCCCTCATCACCTTGGAGAGCAGCATCTCCTACATCTTCGCTGTGGAGGGGATGAACACTGTCACTGTGCAAGTTGCTGCGGGCAGCACCCTCATCCAAGACACCAAGGAGATCGCAGTGCATGGTACCCTCAGCCTTTTGCAATCAGATCTCAGGGGGCTGTCTAGAGGTGAAGAACAGGCAGTCACTGCTCAGCCAAAATGAACTCTGTGAACTCCCTAGTGCCTGGAGGAACCTCTGAAGACAAACTGTAAACAAGTAGCTCAGATGTGTCATGATCACAAAATACAGAAGTGAATTGGATGGGGCAGCTAGCCAAATTTGTAAGCACAGCACTGTAGTAAAGAGGCTGGTGTCTTTGCCAATTGGTCTGTCTGCACACCCTGATGGGGAACTCCCAAAAGAAAAAACACTTAGAGCTGTAGCCAGACTGCCTTCCCTCTGCTTCCTAGCTGTGGAAAGAAGTAGTCATGGTGAATAATTAAGGTGGCCTGAATACAGCTGGTGTTTCTCTTTATACAGTGACTGTATAAATGGCATGGGTCTGGAGGGGTCTGGAAAACAGGGGGCAGAAATGACTCTCTGGTTGGTATCTCTGCTCATCTTCCATGCCACAGCTGGAGGTCTGAGTGTGCCCACTGGACTTCCCTGTGGTTAATGTTTGGTATGTTCTTGCCATATCTGCATGTCATGGGCTCCAGACAGCACCCTTTGGCAGACCACAGAGCTTACCCTGCTGGAGGCTTGATAAAGGCTGAGTGGAAGGGCTCTCTCAGCAGTTTTGGCCAGGACTTTAGGATTTCTCCAGAGAATAATTTCCACCCTGGGCTAGTCTTCCCTTTCCTTATCCAGTTATTGGCATCCAGCATTTGAGGGCAAGCTTTTCTTTGGATAGCAGGTTTTATTGAGAGACCTGGGTTTCAAATAACTCAGGTTGCACTGCGTGGTTGAACTATGTGTGTCTTGTTTCAGTAATTAAATATAAATAAATATCCTGCTGGTGGCTGGAAAGCTGCATGCTCAGATTTAACAACCAGCTAAATAGATATTTATTGATTGCCTGGCTGTGAAATGCAATGGGTTTTAATAATTTGTTAATATGATTTAGTAATACCCAAACTCGCTATTAGCAAATGAAGTAACCCTCTGCTTGATCATTTTGAGCATTGCAAAATGCAGTGTTTACTTCGGGGAAACTTGCATCTTTCCACTAGTTTCTGGAATAAATCTGAATCAAGTGTGTCTGAGAGGGGTTCCCGCAGGTGATCTTGATCATTGCTCACAGTAGGTCCCACAGAGTGCTCCTCACTCCCTGTCTTTAAACACCTCATAAGAAATTTTGCCCTTCTATTTAAAAGATCCAGAGCTTTGGGCTTTATCACAGAGAGAAATTGATCCAGGTGGAATGTCCAAATAGTCCTGTGCAGTGCCATGCTGCAGACTGACCTGGTCTAAGGAAGGAGTCCTTCCAGACACCCAGTCTGGTCATCAGTTCAAGTCTCAGTACATAAATGAGTGGCACCTTTGCTAAACATGCTCTCTGCTAAATTTGTATCCTAATCTGTGTCCTGTGTTAAGTTATTATGGCTCTAGGCAGGAAGGCATGGCTCTCTGGTGTTAACAGTGCAGGAGATTTATTCAGGGTTTTCTCAAATTGTGATTAACAGCCCAGAATTTACTCAAAAAATAAATTGTACATGGTACTGAGGGTTCAAAAGTCAAAGGCTCTATATATCAGGCTCTGGGTTAAGACTTAAGAACTTGAGGGAGTTTCCCTGCTTGTTTTATTTAATAATATACTGCACCATCTAAAAAGAAAGAACAGATCTTACAAAAGATGCAACATAAATGCTGTGCTGGCACATCCCTGCTATTCTGTGGATTTCCTCATTTATAGTCTTGCTGGTTTATCTTGATCTAAAACCGGTACCTTCTTACAAATGATTAATGGTACTTACTTGAAGTATCTGGAGATCAGGTGCTTCAAGGTGAGGCACAGCACATCTCCAAAACCAGAAAGGAGAGTCTTCTACCCTGAGAACTTATATCTGAGTGTGATTCCCATCCTGGATCTGTGCCTCCCACTGGCCCAAATCCATTGTGCACAGTTGTCATAAGGATTCCAGGCTTAGTCTCTGGTGACACCAGAGGGGATAGTTGGAACTGGAGAAAAATTTAAATTGTTCTGTATTTGAAGTCTAGGAAGTTTTTCCTCCTCCCTGCAATCAGTCAGTTAGGAAGTAATTTCAAAGTGTTTCATGAATAGCCATTGCTTGATTAGCCAGTCATTAGCACCACTGGGTTCTGATTTGTTGGGGTATTAACCACTCATGGCTTCCCTCCAGGAGAGCAAACAGATAATACCTGCTTTTGAAAACATTACTTACAGTAAGTGTTTGCTCTGCAGAGCACAACGCATGCAAATGCACAGACGTTCCAAATTTCAGTCAGATGCCGCCTTATTTAGTGGTCAACTTCCTTATAAACAGAGTCTGATGAAGTTGAGTGGCAAAATTACAAAGCCCAGAGGCATCATGAAGGGAAGTTATCCTCTCACCTCTCTCATTCTTGCTTCCATTTCTTCTGGGAAAAGCCACAAGTTGGCATTAGGGCAAAATGTCCTTTATAAGAACTGTTATAAGGATTCTTTCCTTGCAAGCTTTCTGTCCTGCTTAGTGCTAGCTGGCCCCTTTTCTTCATTCAACCTTTCCTCTCTCCCTTGCATTAAGATAATTTAATTATGGTCTTCCTGTTGTCTTCTGCACCTTTGGCTGTACCCTGAACACTGCCCCTTTAATCTTTTCATAAACACTGTTTTTCTATTCCAGAGTATTTCCAATCTCAGCTCCTGTCGTTTTCTCCCAACTTGGACTACCATAACCCTGACATCCCTGAATGGAGACAAGACATTGGCAAAGTCATCAAGAGAGCTCTAGCACAGGTGAGCATCTGTTTCTGCATCTGTACTAACATTGACTAGGCTGTTAAAACATGCACTTTTTCCACATGCTAGCTTAAAAGAACGGGGAAGAACAGCAGTAATGAAGCTATCATTTTAAATCGATAAAAAGCTTCTTACTATGCTGGATCTTTTTACAGAGGTAAACTATATTGGGAATTTTGTGGAAATATTATAATTACTTTTATTAATGGTCTTTTTAGCTTTTAATATCCCTGAGGACTTTGCAAGTTCTAGATTGTAATAGTATCTTTATTATTCTTATTTTGCCAAATTGATATTACAGTATCTACTGTTTTCTACTCCAAGCATTTGGGTAGTGTTACTGTGTGTTGTTAAACAGCTGATCCACTTCATCCCAGAAGACAAACATTGTAGTATGTTGGATGCATGAGGAAGATAATTTTACCTCTTTCTGATACTCAGTCAGGAGTTCCACATGCAGCTAAGTGTAGCAACTGGTGAACATTATAAATCTCTGCTCCCTTTCCAGCTGGGGCAAAAAAATGAGGATTCAGAGTGAAAATAAACTTACCTTTAAAATACAGGACAAAGAGAGACTTCTGTCGGTGGAAGATAGTGAATCTTCCTTTGGGATTAATTAGAATATGTAAACTAGCACTCATATTCTTGCAGGAAAGGGGACAGAATAATTTATGATATCAAATAGCCAGGGACTTTGGTTTTGTGTGAAATCAGGAGGTAGATTTAGGCAAGCTTTTGTGTTTTTTACATTCTGCCAAAAATGTATCTTGGGGTTTTTTTGCTTCAGCTACAGCTGTTCTTAGAAATGGAGGCTGATTATTTTTACTGGGAAAGTACATTCCTGCTCAGCTTTTCTCAACTGTAGCCTACTCAAAATTCACAGTTTATAAGAGTTTCCTTGATTGTTTTCCCATCCTGAGAAAATACTAAGTTCATTTGTTTAAACTGTTGTTCCCTTTTACTGTATGAAAGGTCAAGCTTGCAGAAAAAAGAAATTAATTAGGTTGTAACTATGAATGGTTACAGACAACAGTAGAAATAATGTCGAAGTGCTTGCTAGTATATCCTTTTGTGACTATTTGGTTGCAGCCTGTGGTCTATGCTTATAGTAGGACGGATCACCAGGAATGGGCTATCCCATTGATACATTTCGGGAATGTCCAGGAATGAGGCCAAGGAGCTTGAGGTGGGATAGGGCCAGGGAGCTAATGGGGTTAGCCTCATATAGCAGAGGGTTTCTGAGGGAGGAGAGGCTTCCTGCCCTGCTGAGGATGCACAGCTTGGATTTGGGGAGCGAGGCCAGTAGCCTCAGTGGGCAGGTCATGCTGAAGACAGCTGTGAGAGTCAGGTGTGGAGCTGACTCTTGGTTCAGCAAACTGAGCAGTTCCTAGCACAGCCCTCCTGATCAGCCCCAGTAGTAAAAGGTCTCCCAGTGGAGACATTAAGTTATTCATGTATGGCAAATGCGAATCCCCATAACATGATATTAGAAGGTGATTGCAGGCAATTTTCCTCATATGTCCCTGTTAGTTGCACACTTACCAGTGGTTGCTCTGAGCCAGACTCTCTGGATCTGTCTTTGGGTCATTCTTTTGTAGTGAGAAGGTCTATACGGAAAATTCAGATCTGGAGATGTTGTAGGTTTGGACTTTGGGTGCAGATCTTCGGGTCCAGGGGTGTTGCAAGCCTACATTTAATTCTAGAAATGGAGTGAATCGTTAGCAGAGCCTCTGTTGCTGACCCACCAAATGGGCAGAACAGCTCATTAGGTCCACAACACCTACAGTGGAAATGGCAAATAACAGTTTGATGGGAGCACCGTTTCCCATAGTGAATGGGAACATCAGTAACAGAGTAGCAGATAGAGACCTTTTTACTTTTCTTTTAGGTGACTGGTATCCCTGATGAACAGATCTTGGTAGCTGTATTTCCTGGGCTGCCTACTTCTGCCGAACTCTTCATACTGCCCCATAAAAACACAACAGAGAGGAGGAAAAGCAGTGAGGCTGATCTGGAGCAAGTAAGGAAAGGAGGATTCATGGAACATTCATTCCTATCATACCATTTTCAGATGGGCCTCTAAACCTGTGCAGCATTGGAAATGACTTACAATAAGTGTGATGGAATTGGATGCATCTGGGACTGTGGCAGTATAGTTTATGGCATTAAAGAAAATGATTTTCAGAGGAAAAACCAGCTTTTCTAATACCTCACTGAGATATGTCACAGTCTACCAGCAGTGGTTCTTCCTAGATCAGTGGTGTGTCCTTATTACAGTAGTTATGGCCAAAGGAACCTTGAATATGTACTCCCTTTACTCCCTGGAGGAATGCTAATAGACAGAGGCCAAAGAAGCAAGATAATATACTGAGGTTTACTAAAAATAAATCAGGCTCTTCAGCTCATATATCACTAGAACAAGACCTCTCTTTTCTGCAGCAGCGAATGGCGTGTGCAAACTATATTTGGAAGTTACAATATCCATCCATTTAGATAAATAGGTAATTACAGTGATGAATAGCAACAGTGATATGCAAGCAAGGGAAGAGCTAGGAACAACAGCACTAGTCTGCTGAAGCTTTCGTGCTAGAATTACCAAGTGATTAAATCGGCTCTATAAAGGCAAAGGAGTGAAGTACTGCTGGAAAGGCTGCTTAGCTCTAGCTAATGTTCTTGTATGTAGCATTTTTACTGTGTGCAAGCTATGTGTGAGCCCATCTCCAAGTAACTCTTGGAGGAGTAACTCTTCTGTGATCAAACATTAAATAATTCAGAGCACTGCTGAATTCTGTGGAAGCTCTTGTCACCCATGGAGCAAAGTCAGTCCCCTCAGAGTAGTACATTTGTCCTAGGAAGCTAACAAATCTGGCCTCTTAAATTTATGGTGGTGAGTGTGCAGGAGAGATGCATTGCGGTGGCAAGATTTAGAAGGCTTTTTGGAGGGATTTTCTTGGAGTCATTGCCATCCTGTTCAGTAAGATCTACTCATATCAGAATTCCCTCTGAACAAGCTGTTAAGTCAATATTTCATATACCAGTATTATGCAGACATCTCGGATTAGGTTTCTGACTAGCTGACCATGAGGCCTGAAGCTCTAGTGCCCTAATTTTATTTGATGGTCTACTCAGTTGTACTTTGGCACCTATCATTGGCTTCTGCTTGAGGAGCTCTGCCCTGGAGAGTGGGCCATCAAAACTACTCAGTAGCTGTGCCCTGACCATCAGAACTACTCTAGGGAGACCAGGCATTAACAAACTCAGGCTCCAGTGTGACATGCCAAGTATGTGCTCTGAGGCAACCAAATAACACCTCATAGCTGGGTTGCTGAGCCACGAGTAAACTCCAGTCCAAGGCGTCTCTTCTAAATGAAGGAGAAATATGGCAAGTTTGCCATTAATCCTCAAAACTGGATCATCTCATCCCCAACAGCCTATTTAAGCAGGAGCTGTGTGACTAGGATTGTCCTGAATCAATGTGAGTAAAGTGTTACTAGGCTGTACTACCTAACTCAGTTCCATCATCCACCAATGAAAGGCCAATAAGTCAATGAATTCCAAGTGCATTAGATCAAACTCACAGGACATCGTGGAGGGGGGTGAAAAGATCCTTTGTTCTTTTCCTTCCTCTCCTATCCCCCCAAAAAAGAAAAAAAAAATTCTAACTTTCTTTGTTTGCATCCCAGGAGAGGTATAATAACATACTCTGTGTCAAAAGTCCTGTAGGGAGACTTGCATGCAATAACACTCAGTTCCATCTAAAGCAGATGTACAAGTTTCTCTCTACTTCCTCAGTCTTTTGCTTCCCTTCTCTCCCTGAAGCTGGTAAGAGATGTTAGTCACCATTCATAGGCTACATGCACTCCTGAATGTTCTCCAGAGCTTGCTGTCTTCTGTATTGTAACCACTGTATCTCTTATTATTTCATCAGGTGGTAGAAATCCTTTTTAATGCTCTCAACCAGAACCTGGTCCAGTTTGAACTGAAGCCTGGTGTTGAAGTTATTGTCTATGTTACTCAGTTAACATTAGGTGAGTGTGGAGTCAAATGCACAGCTGTGGTTCTCTTGAGGCTTCAGGCAACTCCAGGAGAAATGGTCTACATCAGAGCACTCACAGTTTGATATTGCTACTGGGATACATAGGACTGATCGTATTGAGACATTGTCTGTGGTAGAAGCAGGAAGTGTTACAGAATCCAGCGGTGGCATCTTCATGTACCAGTTTGTACAAGTGTTAAAAGTACCTGTTAAGAGTTCCCTATGGCTTAATTAACTAGTGCATTGATGTTTTCAAGTGTTTTAGAAAATCAGGTGAATGGTGTTCTATTAAGCCCTCATTGGGCACCTGTGGAATTCAGTGGGAGTATTACTAAGTTTCTTGGATATTGGATCAAATCCTTATTGCAAAGGGCTTGTTAATGTTATGACTAGCCAAGAAGCTTTCCTTATAGGGGCAAAGGGAAAAGAAGATCTAGGCCTCTTACAGGGAATATGTGCCTGAATATTGATTTCTACAAATTAGAACTTATTTAAATATCAATGCTACCTATCCCCATTTTCACACAGAGTGATGAATAGTCACTTTAAGTTTCATCACCCTCTTTGCTTTAAACCACCCTAGTGTGAAGCTTTCAGCTACTGCTGAGAATTTAGCTCTCGGCTATTGCTGAGACAGTGATGACTAGAGAGGAGATGATGGATTTATTTTTGCCCTTGCTTTTTATGACTACCCTTGCAATTATCTGAAATGTGGGATCTTGTGCATGTGAAATTGCTGATAGCCTCTCTGAGAGACTAGGATTCATGTCCCATGATAATACACTTCAGCTTCTTTTTACATGAGACTCTCAGAGAGCCAAGAGCTGGGCTAAACCAAAGCTTGTGACCTATCCTACAGGTAATGCCTTTCTGCCTTCACTCTCTGACTGTTTGGGGATGAGAGTCAGATGTTAATAGGAGTGGGCTGCAATTAATTAACTTGAAAAACTGGGAATGAGATCCAAATATCTGCAGTCTCCAGGTTCAGAATCTGGGTTTGTGCTAGTAAGACACTGTAAAGTGTGGATTTAGTTTACAGTGCTCAACTATTCTCGCCCCGGCCACCCTGCCAGTGGGTGTGCTACATTTGTTTCATGACGATTCCCATAGTATTTTGACTCAGGTGAAATGACAGTCAGTTCTTTTCCATGAAAGAGTCTGTAGAAGTAGTAGAAGCAGAATACTGGTAGGATCAGACTCTTAGTGTGATTTGGGGTGGAACCAGAAATGATTCTATTTGCATAGACTTTGTTCCTGTCTTCTGGGTGACAGAAAAAGAATAGGGAACAGTAAAAAACCAAAACCAAATATTTATGCAGAGTGAGAAACACTCAGCTGCTACTTATAATCATTTACGCGTCATTAGAGACTTCTCATCAGACTCTTGATTCTCAGCACAGTGCTCAGGCCATTAAGATGGTCTGTTCCAATGAGCTGTGGGAATAGCTGCATAAACAAGGTATAGTAATACACTTTATTTAGCCTGCCCAAAATGTCAAGGATAGATGGATCAAATCTCCAGAATGTTATAATGTAGTGCATGCTTGGGTGCAGGATTATTGCTCCTCCACATTATGAAAACTGACAATTAAAAAGTCTCTGAGGTCCAATACAAGGATGAACCTTGAGGCTTCTCACAAGACTGGATCCCTGTCACACGTGAGACAGACATATGTCCTTGGAAGATGGGAGTCGTGCTGTTCACGGATGCTCTGAGGTAGCTTCTCCAAAGGGGAATAGACACGCATTAAGCCACACTTCACAAATCTCATTTCCGCTCCAGTCCCTGGAAAAGCCTGAAAAGAAATAGCCCAGAGTGTTAACACAGGAGTGATCAGCCATTCAGCTAAGCGTGGCTTGCTGTGCCTTTTCACTGGGAGATGTTAGACTGCACTGTCTTGAAAAAAGAGCTTGGCTTTCAAAGGACAAGAGAGTCAATTTGTTTCCTACTGATTGGTCTTGCCGAAAACAGTATGCATTATGCAGTGGTGATAAAGCAGATGTGGCAAAGACAGAGTTGAGCTCAACTCTCTGGTAGTTATGTGTTCCCTAATAATATCTTGCAAACATAATGCTCTGCCTTTCCTCCTGCAGCACCCCTTGTTGATTCCAGCACGGGTCATAGCAGTTCGGCGATGCTGATGTTGTTGTCTGTGGTGTTTGTAGGCTTGGCTGTTTTTTTAGTCTACAAATTCAAAAGGTAAGTTGAGAAACTTTGGGGGATGGGAGGAGGAGACACTGTGTGGTTTACAGGAAATCTAGGCAGAGCAGTGCCCAGATTACAGATGCAGACCAAGTTATGCTGGCCTAAGGCTTGGACCAGTGTAGTTCCCTATTTTTCATATATAAAGAGAAGACCATCTACTGGCCTTCCACCACAAACTCAGTGCTCTGAAAGCTCACCAAGAGCTCAGAAATCAAGCTGTGACCTGCTTCAGCAGATGTGTTTGAGCCACAGACCAGAAATGGGAACCCTGTGTGCTCACGGAGTACTGAGCTACACAATGCAGACTTAGTCAAAAAATCACGTGATGGATGTCTTCATACAGTCTATATCCACCTGGCCAACTGCCTTAGTGCAGCCATATCTCATTTGTATCTTGCAAAGTGAATAGTTTAGTCTTGCAGAGGAACAGGTGTGATTATGTTAAGGGTGGCAGACTCAAAGCCAGAAAATTTTGTGTTAAGCGTCAAAATGCCTTTGGGAATCTGTGCTGAGGTTTTCTTTGCCAGATGTTAATATAAAACTTTTGCTTCCAGGCAGCAGGCAGGACCTGTGCTGGGCCGTGGCACTTTGCTGCTGCAAGCTGTGGAACAAAATATGGGATAAGAATGGCCTGTTTGCTGATGGGCTGCCTTATGAGAATATATTTTAGGCAGATGGAGCTCCTGAGGAGGAACTTTGCATTCAGTACAATGCTTACTGTGTTAAACGGTCTCTGTGCCCAGATCCTGCCCAGTAGCAAAATATTGTATTAGAAGCATAAGCTGAGTCTGACTTAAAAAAAAAAATCTGGACATGAGTAGTTCCTCCAAATTGGGAAGGTAGAGCTTTTCCTGTCTAGATTCCAGGTATACGTTTCTCTCTCCAGCTCTTCTGCAGCCCAAGATAAGGCTAGTACTCTCCAATGATGTTAGTGGGATACAAACAATATTAAAAATGGAATGATAAGACAAGCATGTATCCTATCTCCAGGTTTAAAGCTCCCCTCATTTCTAACCTCTTGCATTAACCATTGTCAAAATCAGTGGGAGGCACTGCTTCTAGTGCTTGATCCTGTGCACATCAAAATCTGCTACCAAGCTCCCACTGAAGTCAGTGGCCCAGGACAATTTCCAGAGAACCTGTGTGTGTGAATCTGCTCAGGTGCAGATTTCCAGGCCTTCAGCATGACTTGCTTGTTGCAGTCTGAAATCCTCTCTCTGCTTCTGTGAGGTGGAATACAGCTTCCCAGGTGAATCGGGAACGGGACATGGGACTTGTTTTAAGGCATTGACTTAATAATGTGCTGGGGAGGCAGCTGATGATTTCTCTCTCACTCCCAGATGTAGGGTGAGGAGGGCAAAGAAGTCTCTCTGGGAGGTGTGTCAAGACATAGGTACAACCCTTTGTAAGATGTGCTTTCCTTTGTGTCTTGGTGAGACAGATTCTTAGGTTTGGCCTAATGTCCTTGGTTCTGTGGTCAGCAATCTGTTACCAGGGAGAAGGCTGCCAGAGAGCAGTGAGGAGCCTGGTAATGCACTTTACTTTGGCAGTCTCCAGGTCATGTTATGCTACTACGGCTCATAAAACCAACTCTTGTACTACTTAAGCATCCTGAGCCTTGAGCATAGCAGCCATCAGCCTTGTGCTGTGCTCCAGGGCTGGGAAGACACTGCCTTGTTAAAATCTGTCTGAAAATTGAATGTATTACAAACTGGGAGTGTGTGTGTGTGGGGGGAAGGTGGTTAAACCATCGATTTTGCTTAGGACAAACTCAGGTCAAAATGACAAAGTTTAGGATTAAGTCAGATACCCAGAGTGTCGTCAGCTTGATTTTTCAGAACAGAAAGCAACTTTTCAGCTCTGTCTAGAACCTCTGGCTCAATGGATCAGAAGTGAGAGCATGCAACAATTGTTAATGGAAAAAGGAGGTGAAAACAAAAGCTTTCCTCTAGCTCTCAGTGATGCAGAGGTGTTAGCCATATGTACTTTTCTGATTAACAATGATCCCAGCCTGAATACAGAACTCCCATTTACAGGAAAAGGTTGTGGGGAGAGCATGGGCCTGCATGAATTTTTAATTCTACAACTTTATAGAATTGGTGCTTTGCTGCTTTGCACACAGACTCCTTATTATGAGTCCGTCAAGTTATAGACTCAGCAAGCATGTTAAACACTGCTACCAGAGAGATGCTTGTTAAGGAGGTCTGGAAGGAAGAGGGGAAAATAGGGAAATAATCTTTAAAAAGCCTGTTTTGTTTTTTTTTGTTGGGGTTTTTTTTGAGATTGAGCATATAACATGTCAATACTATATGTGTATGGGCAGTGAGTAATAGTGGGGCAATGGGGCAGTCAGTGTGTACGTGTCCTGGGACAGGCATGCAAGAGTGTGTGTGTGCATGTGTGCTCAGAGATGTGCAGTGGGACGTGGCCACCTGTGTCTGTGCTGGGAGGTGCAGCAGGATTAGGTGTGTGTGTATGCATGCACATCCATACAGCTGTCTCAGTTTCTTTTTTCCCTAACTCTCTGAAGTACCCAGAGGCTCTCTGCCTCACAATTCTAAAGAGCTTTTCTCACCTTTTCTCTCAAAGGTCAGAAGACTATCACTTCTCTACCATTGCATTGTTTGGAAGCAAAACTAAGTCTTCCAGTATCTCCAGGCATGTTCTCATATCCACATCTCTACACAACTCCAGATGTATTTTGGGCACTTAAATCCTATGGGAATGCGTTTGTCCTCTCTCATCCAATGTGTGCATTCCCTGTGTAGTGCTTAAGTCTTCTAGTGATCTGTAAGGTGTGTCTGAAGGTTAGAAAGAGAGGGTAGGAGGAAGGGAGAAGAACATGAGGTTTGTTAACTGCTGCTAAACATCCCAAATATGTCCTGACTTACTGCTGGTTAAGAACAGAATGCCAAATCAAGCCAATAGCACAAGTCGTTTGAGGCCACAGCTTCACTGGAGTAAAATCAGCATAGATCTATTGAATTCATGAGAGTTGAGGCAATTTCCACTGCTTTCAATCTCTGATATATCCAGCAGCAGACAGGTTAGCATAAAGAGATGGCATTTTATATAGTCTCTTTTGAACACATCTTCTTTCTCCTGTGTGCTTTAAGGAACTGAAAAAGTCCTCTGAATTTTCCTTATTTTAACAGTGTGGACTGCATGGCACAGAGTCCTTTTAAGGCCATTAGAAAAAACAGTCAGTCACCTTCCAACAGGCAACTGCACACAGATAATCCTAGCAACCCCCACGATGCTTAACACAGTTCCCTCATTTTAAACTTGCATTCCTTCAGGGATTACTGTCTAACTATCTGTCTAGGCTTAACTATCTAACTAACTGACTTTCAAGGATATTATTCTAGCAGTCCAAGTTAAATTCTCTTGGAAGAAGGAAGAAGAAATAATCCCTTCACTTTCTTGGCTTCCTGAGCAGCAAGGGAAAATAAGTCCCTGCAAACTTGCATGGCAAACTGGTTTTGCAGTGAAATGGTAACAAATAGACTTTGGGTAGATGTTATGAGATCCAAGTCTTTTCTGTACTCTGAGGCAGGACCAATTCTTTATAGCTCTTCCTGATGTGGCAATTCCTACTGAGTCAGTGTGGGCCTGCCAATAGAAACAAGCCTAGCAATTTTTTCTCAGTTGATAGTAGTGCTCAAATTGATTTTTACTTTTGGTTTCCAATGCACCACTGATCATGTAATAAATACTAAGAGAGTTGGCAATTGCAGCTGATTGTACTTAGTAGATTGCTGCTCTCTGAGCTGGGTGCAGTGTCCGCTGTGTGCACAACTTCTCATTTAAAAGGGCAGGACCAGAACATTTAGTTTTACGGCTGGAGGAGCCTTTGGGCACAGGATAGGCAGGCAGTGGCCTGAGATTTGGGGTAGCTTTATGCTAGTGTTGGAATTAGTGGATGCTACTGGCACTTTCAGAGCTGAACATCACTGTGGTGCTTTTACCATTCTGAGAACTGATACTCTGCATCACTGCCAGTGCTGCATTTCTGGGATTCGTCTCAGTTTAGTTGGTCTGATTAATCAATGACATGCCAAGGATCCCTGTGTTACAAAATATAACCTCTCATTTTCCTTTCCTGTGCAGGAAAATCCCTTGGATTAACATCTATGCCCAAGTTCAGCATGACAAGGAGCAGGAAATGATTGGCTCTGTCAGCCAAAGTGAAAATGCCCCCAAAATCACGCTCAGTGAGTTCACAGACCCTGAGGAGTTGATGGACAAAGAGCTGGACACACGAGTGATGGGTGAGAGACAGCCCTCAGGTGGGGCTTTTTTCACAGTCTGGGTGAGGATGTCGGTCACTGGGGTATTAGGAAAGGCAGCAACTGTGACCCCAGGTACAGGCAGAGCCTCAGGCACTGAGATAAATTGTTAATCCTTCTTTGCAACTTGGTAACAGGGAGTTTTCTTTACAGTTTTTCAGCTTTTCTCGCAGTGTTACATGACCAGGCTAGGAACCTGGCAACAGCAATAGGTACACAGGAGTTTGTAGTGGCTGTGGCTCACACCTATGCCTCCTCATGACCCTGTCTCTCCTGCGGAGGGGTCCCAAATTCCCCGAACCCTCAGAAGAATCAGCTGAGCCAAATTTACGCTGTTGGTGTGCTATCATTATAAGTGAATATGTCCCTAATAGCTTAATGAGTTTACTGCTCATCAACTGAACTGTAGTAACATGTTTTCTGCATGCTCCATGCTTATTGCAAATACAAAAAAGGACGTGTTACTTTTAAGCACCTTTTCTCTCTTTACACTTACACAAGCACATCCTATGAAGAAGTGAGAAGCAATATAGACCAAACTGTTGAAGCCACTGCACTGACTCTCTTCATTTTCTCCTCCACAGGAAGCATCTCAACAATTGCCAACAGTGAAAGCACAAAGGAAATCCCCAACTGCACTAGTGTTTAATACTGAGAATCCACTTGGTCTACAACATTTCTGACTTTTTATTTGTAATTATTATTGTTATAATAATTATTATTATTATTATTATGAAAAAAGAAAGAGTTATATGTCATTATTATCATTTGGGAAGGGATGGGGTGGGCTTTTTCTGTTTACCAGGGCTGCATTCATAAATAGCAGGGGTTCTTCATATTTAGGAAATGCTTATCAGATTAGAAAGAAAAAGCAAAGAATGAGTCAAGTGTGCAATGGGATTTGAATGCCAGCCTCCAGTTAAATACAGAATGGGAATTAAGTATTCAAATCTAACAGGTAGGTATAGTACCTTAGGCAGCATGTTGTAGGTAAATTGTCCCTTTTCAGCCCTTTTCAAAATAAGTTATGAATCAGCTACTTCATCCTGCCAGAGGGCTCAGGCTGGGTTGTTGGACCAGGCTCTGCAACATGCCAACAGCCCTCACTTTCCAATGACATGCATGTCTCAGTTTTTTGCAGGGTCTTGCCTCTTTTAATTGCTTTTAATTTCAGTCACCTTCTGGCACTGTTGACTGCTGAGAAAGGGAAAACAAAAAAAAAAATCAGAGCAGACACACATGTCAGTGTTTCTTGGACTGTAGGTTGGCTGGAGGGGACAGCACCGCAATCAATGAAGGAGCATGCCTAGTTTATGAATGCAGCCCAAACCCCATGCATGTGAATAGCAAGGATGCTGAAGGCCTACTGTAGATAATTACAATGTACATAGCTTTTTATTTCTTGGGAAATAATTTAATGTTTAGTAAAAGAAGATATGTTTAAAACAAAACCTGAACCACGTACACACATGCACGCACTCGCACGCGCATGCACACACACATGTGCGCGTGCTCGTACACGCCAGCCAGCCAGGGACTGTGGTGAACACTTGAATCACGCTTTGGTTCCAAGTGTGTTCCTGTTGTCTGTCATATTTCAATCTGACACTGCTGTCTATAAACAGCATAGTTTATTTCTCTAACTGCAAGCGTTTTTTTTTTTAATATATAGTATCATTTCCTACGATGGAGCAGAAGGATGTTAGCAGGACAGACTATAAGCCTGTCATGAATATTTTAATGATGTTCATCTTCTCTTCACCTCTGTCACTGTTGTCCACTTCTGAGAAGGATCTTGGTGACATCCATTAGGGAAAATGAGGAAAAATGTGAAATTATCACCATCTCACTGTGAGCAAATATCAGTGTGCTTGCAGTACCCAGTATAGCCTCAACTCAGTGGGACAGGTTGCAGTAGCTTTATTCCCAATGAGAAATCATGCTTTTAGCAGTTAAACTGGTGAAGTAAAGTGCTATTCAGGATATGTAAGAGTAGTAAATTGTGGCTGAACATGATGCACGCTATTAGGGACTGTTCTTTGGAGAGGGGGATGCAGGGTAAGACCTGCATAATTGAGCTAGGAAAAGTCTTTCTTACGAGCGCTGCAGAATGGCTGCTTCCAATTTTGGATGGAAATGCCATCAGAGTAATTTCTGCATGGTGGGTTGGTGCTTTCTGATTAGAACAGGGAGGTTAATGAAGAAAAAGTAGTGAAAAAGCTCTTTAAGAATCTTCTAGCACACTGAGGATAGCCCCTAGGAGTGGTAGAATTTGGGGGCAGGAGGTTGACTTAGTGGTGAGTTACGTTTATCCATTTTTTTTGGATTGATGATGTTAAAAATGGACCCTATTCTGCAGAGTATTGGGTTATAAGACCCAGCAGGAGTGGAAGGAAGATTGGAGGTACGTTTGGGAAGATATTCTTAGTGCTTGCGTGGTAACAGGAGGCAGAAATGAGGCCAGATGACAGTATTTGTTACCATTTCTTAGGATCTGGATACAGGACTCCACATCACCTTTAATATATCTGGACTGAAATGAGGAGATGGCTAGAATTTAGGTGTTACTTGCTACCTCTCTGCATTGCAACATGCCAGTTGGCTACAAACCAGGCTCAGCTACATGTGTTCACTCTGTTAATTGGCTGGAATGTCTTTCAAAGGTTATAATCATGATGGGTCTGCAGGTGGAGAGAAAAGTGGTTAAACACAATTTTGCAGAAAAACACAGGAGGTATTTCAAGATGAAAATTGTAAACCCAAATTGTAGGGAAATACTGTTTTGTGTGAAGTATTAAAGATAAATATTCTCAATTCTTCTCCTCCATTTCAGTCAGGCTTGTGGGCTTTTTCTGCTTATTTAAAAATAATTCTTTTCTGTTTCCTCCCTCACTTTTCTGCTCTAGTTCCTAATATAAGCTGGAGAGTGATGGCTGTGTTATTCTATTTAACCTTGAGTTTCCATCCATCACATGTGCATAAACTGTTGCATTACTGTCTCTGTTCTACTGAAACACCAAAGTAGTTTACAGTAATGGCCCAGTCTGGTGATAACACTGTTAGCACAAGGCCATAGCTTCCCATTTAGGTATAGATGGGAGGGACGTACATAAACAATGCTCCTGTGGGCCTTGAGCTAAATTGTGGGCTGATCTCAGTCTTTGCTGATCATTAGGATTTGAGGGACTGCTTTTGTGAGCTGCTGCAGAGGACTGAATGTGAAATGCTCATTATTTGCCGTATTAACTTTTTCTTTTGTAAACCAGGAAACTAAGTGAAAATGTTCATTGTTGTTTGGAATTTTCTAGGTTTTTCACGGGATTGATCTCATGTTGATTTAAAAAGAAAGGCAGAGGATTACAGTTTTCACAATTTCTTTTCACAATTTCTTTTCACAATTTTCCCCTTTACACTCTGAAAGATGGCTGTTAAATATCTCATAACAGATGGGAGGAAGTAAGGAGGGAAAATTGGGAGTAAGCTGCTGAAAAAAAAATGGAAACTTTTTCACTTCTCAAAAAGAAATTTAATCTCAATGAAGGCTGAGAAGTTTATGAATGATACAGTTAATTTTTGGAGAAACATCTGTCCAGAAAGCCATTTTCAATCCAAAATTATCCTAAGGGCACTACGAAGCAAACAAACAAAATCCGTGGAGCCAAAACTAAATGTCAGAAAAACCTGCCTGATTCTTGAGTCGGCTCAAACTTCATGTTCCATGAGACTTAGTGGGTATCGCTACACCTCAGGGTGGTTTGTCACACTGCTGTCTGGACCAGAGTATGCTCCATGCACATCTGGAACGAGCTCCCTAGGATGTACATGGGACCACATTTGCCAAATCCTACTTGCTGCATTAGAGCACAACCATGGCAGAAGGCAGCTGAAAAGAGTTCATGGCTGCAAGCTGCTCCTTTAGGATACTAGAAGGGTGAGTACTGTGGCCCAGTGGGATACCTAGGGCTGTATCTATTCATGGGACCTCTGTAAGATTTGGATTGGGCAACCAGCACCATCCGTCTTTTTTGAAGGGTACTGAGCGGTAGCATTAGCACAGGCTGGAGTATTGGCCACTTTTATTTGTATATGTCATGCTGGGAAATAACAACTTGGGGATGTCATTAGGGTTTTTTTCCCTGCAAGTTTTACCCCTGAGGAAAATATAATGGAAATCTTTGAAGTTGTAGATTATTATTTACCTGAGGGAAGGAGCCAATGCCATAATTAGAACGTAAATAGCCCCCCCACTGTAGTTATGTATAAAGAGGAAAAGACACAGAGAGAGTGAGCAAGAGACTGGGTCAGTGACCTCTATCACTGCCAGCCTTTCCCCCATGATGGATTCTACTATATTAGCTGTAACTTAGGAATAATGCATGAGACATGGAGATGAGATGCAGCTTTTGGCTCTGTATGGCTGTCAATCTGATGTAAACATCCAATAGATGCTCTGCTTAGTTTAACCTGTGCTTGAGAACCCCAACACTAAGCCTGGAAGGACCAGAGATGAGGCTAGAGTGACTGGGGACTGCAGAGTTTTTCAGTTAAAGTTGCCATCAATAAGAGCATGTGCAGGAGAGTGTATATTTTCTTCTGGACTAAGCTTTGGTTTCAGGAACATGCAAAGATGTCATGTTCTTTTCCCTTTCCCTTCAATCAGTTCCCACACACATTCCAGGTCTGACAAACTAAACGAGAATCCTCGCATTCCTTCTGATGATGTTGGACAGTGCATTAAACCCAAACCACCACCATGGTTTTAAAGGATTAAATGAGGCAGACAATTGCAATACCTGTATTAAACACAGTAATACAAATGCATGAGTCATATATATACATATATATATACTGTTCTTGGTTTTATTGTTCCATTTGAATATTTCTACTGTAAAAAAGGCAGTGGTTTTGAAATTGTTGAAAATAAATGTATTTTTGTACATCAGAGTTACCTTTGGCTGCTCTTTCAGTCCTTGTTCTTAAATTTTGTTTTCGTGAAGTCTGCTCTGTCTTCACTGAATTTCCCTTGCCATAACTAGTCCTCCAACCCTGTCTGTCATTCGGGGTCATGCAAAGCACATGGAGCAAAGAAATGTTATAAGGCAAGATTTTGAAGCTAAAAGATAAAACAACTACCTCTCCTTCCTTCTTACTCTTCCCCTCCAAAAATAATTATCTCCTTGCCTTTCCATTCCACAGGCTGATTCTCTTTAGAGCCTGGGAGGTGAATAGGAGGGCAGAACTACCTGCTTATGCAGACAAGGCCCCATGAATCCCATGCTCTCATCTAACAGACTTTAGTCTGGAAGATGCTGTAGAGTGCCCATGCCAAAAAAAAAAAGAAAAAGAAAAAGCACCTTCTTCACTCCTTGGCACAAGAGACTGTTTAAAAAGGAAAAGAGAGTATGAAAGTGTGTCTCTGGATATGCATCAGCCATCTCCCTCCATGGGCATGCATACACATCCCCTGTCCCTCCCCTGCCTCTCTTTTCCTTTAGCTTTGGAGGTCCATAAACTGCAGATTTCTGGAATGTGGCAGAGTTACCTGGGAAACATCTGTCCACAGCTGTATCATCCTTATGCTCCTTACCAGGTGTCCACTCCTGGTCACTGGTGCAGGTGAGACTAATGGGCCAAATATTTTCTCTGACCTGATGCAGCTAATCTTTTATGTACATATTACTTAAGAATGCATTTGGTACCTGTTTATTCTCCCTTTTATAAACAATGATCAGTTGTTTCTGTTTTTCCTTTATGTCAGTAAGTTGAAAAGGTCAGGCAACCAAGGACTTGGTTGGCCGTCTCTGAGAGTGATGTATGAGAGACTTCTGCCATTAGAGATCTCTCAGCTTTTGAAATCTTTGGGTCTGGCCCTCTTTACAGCAATGCCAGTGTAACATTTCTGTTCAGGGAATCCTGAAGTATAAGTTAGGAACAGACAAGCACAAATGACGAAATTACTGTGGCTTAACAAGCTACCACTGATACCCAGTAATTGACTATGTGCAGAAACCCAGCTAAGTGAAGCTGTGAAGTCAAATGCAAGCACTTAAACATCAGCCCTCATCATAGTCTGGAAACATGAACAGTAGCTCAATCTTTGCTTGAATCCAGCTGTTCTTCTGTGACGGATAGACTTACTATTCCCTTTATTAAAGGCAGTGTAAGCATTGTTTGCTACATTTTGATATTGTTACGATTGTGCCGAATACCACTTTATCGGGGGATATGGTCCTGCTCAGGAAAAATGCATCATAACTACTCCTGGAGTCAGCTCATCACTATCTTGTTTCGGTCCTCACCGTGGTGCTCAACACCACTTGTATGACCCAAGGCTGCCATGTCGGGTGTGGGACACCTGTAGTATAGGAGAGAAAAGTACCCTCAAGGCTGTTTTCCCAAGGTTGGTGGGTTGATACTGAAAAGTTTGGCTTGGTTTGGGCTCACTGACTAACTATGCTCTTGTGTTCCTTGTGCAGGGAGAGCCTTTCATTACTTGTATAATGGGAGCACCTAGAGGGCCTGGCTGAGAACACATCCCCCTTGTGCCTGCCACTGAATAAACCATGTCGCAGCGATGTCGGTGATGGAATGCACAAGTGCAATGAGGCTTGGCTGGGGCTGGCTGCCTCCTCACCCACATGCTGCAGCGTAGGACAGAGATAGAGGAAGGTGCATGCCTGAACCAACCAAAGCTCTGTCTTCACACTCTTCGGGGCATTGGGCTGGATTCTCCTGCTCTAAGGCAGAATCTGAAAGGCACCTGATGGACCTTTTGTACTGTTCTGGAAGATGAGTGCCTTTCTAAAATCATCAGCCTGAAGAGGCTTATACTCACTGCTTCTGCTTGCCAGGAGTGTGCCCAGCCTTGCCAAGGTAGGAGAGGAACCTCTTTGCCTTGGTTCAGCGCAGGCCTTGGTGCAACCAGAAATACAAGTTCTCATGCCCCAGAGAATTAGCCTAAGAGAGGAGGCCTTGTGCTCCAGGCATGTCCTTGTGAATGCTGCTGCCCATCTTCTAGTCCTTGTTCTGGGGAGAAACGAGACATTTCCCATCCAGAATTCATGGCACCATGCACTTCAACAGAGTGAGGCAGCACTTAGCTGGATTTGCCTTCTGCCCAGGTCTTCCTTTTCCCTTGGCCCTGTCCCCACTGAAGTACTCTGGTTATTAAGCACTATCAAAGCACCATTGCATTACTGACATATTATTGTAATACATCACTTGAGTGCTGGTCTGCTGTCATATATCATGGTGCTATATCAGAGGACTGACAGGTGACAGGAACCCCAGACCCAGAGACAGATCATTTTTATAAGCTTTATGGGCTGTTTTTTTTCTCTAAGACAGCAAGCAAAGGCAAAGAAAGCAGCATTGGAGTGCTGCCACGAAGCTTTCAAAGGCTTTAAATGTATTTATCTATACATTTTTCCCTTCACCCTAAGACATTAATTAAACAAGTCTGCTGATGTTTCTATATGAGCCTGTAGAGATGGGTTTATTTTGGGTCATGGAGGAGGGAATGATTGCTCGCTGTGAACTGTTTCATGAGACTAGCATGTGTGAGTGCCTGTGTATGAGCAGGAGAGAGATTTGTCCTTGCAAAACAAAAAAAGGTTTGTTCCTGAATTTCAGAGAATTTATTATTAATAGGTCTCTTGACTATATTTTTAATGCAGTTGTGCAGGTAGAGACAGGACAGAAGGTAATTGTGGTGGTTGTTGGGATTTTACCCATGATCAATACAAAAGGATTTGCTTCGCCATTGCTTTATGCTTGTTCTACCTGTTCAGGCCCACTGACATCAGTGAATTTAGTCTTGATTTACACCAGTCTGAGCTCTCACATTAAGAGGAGTTACATGCCTGCTTCAAGGACAGAATAAATCCTTTTTAATGCCTCGTTGTGAATGTCAAACAGTTTTCAGGCCAGAATTTAGGGGAGATTGTAATACTAATAATAATAAAAAACCACATACAGGGACATAGTGGGGAGGAAGGAGGAGGATGTTTATTAAGTGAAACAGAAATGTTATAATGACGTGTGCTTTTAAAAATCCTGTGTTGGTTACATGAACCTGGAAAGCAAAAAGGAGATAAAAACTGGAAACCAGATGTGAAAGAGAGCGAGGAAGAACAGAGGTGGACTGGGCTGGCTGAGAGCTTGTGGCTGACCAGCATGCACAGTGAGAGGGATGTGGATTGTTTAATATTGAATAGTTATAGCATAGGAAATTTCTGAAGTCTCAGGCTGGATCAACCAAATCAATAGGAGATGTAGCACATCCCGTACATATAAGATGGGGTCATTTCTGCTCCCATGTCCTGAGGCTCAGCCTTGAAATGCAAGTTTTAAGTAGCTGATTCCCTACTGAAGGCCCAGTGTTAAGCACTGAGGTTCCTTGTAGAGCAGCTGGGTGGAAGTGATGGTTCGGGCAGGATTTGTAGGGCATTTTCAGAGCTCACCTCAGGGTTGCATGTAATTGTATTCAAAGGGTTGGATGGATGCTGTGAAAAAGAAGTGGCTTCTGATGCGGGATGTAGGGAAAATGGGCCTGAAGAAGACAGTGAGGAAAGGGCAGGAAGATGGGATTACAAAATGCTGTGGTTTGTCGGTTCATGGGACTTACTCCCCTTTCCTTGATATTAATTGGACTGTATGCTGGGTGAGAGAATGAGTTAAAATAATTTCCTGGAATGGGAGGCAAGGATAAGCTTTTACAGAGAGCTATATAAATGGGCCATCAAGAACTAAGGCAATTGACTGGGCTAAGACAAGGGATGTAGCTACCTGTCCTTGTCTTTTCGAAATGAACATCCCCTGAAGAGACCCTCAAGAGAAACCAGGGAAATTAGAAGAGTTGTAAGGAGGAGAAGAGGTGGTGAAAATGAAAATGAGACAATCTGACAACCAAGATAAGGCTAAGTCAACCTGGGCAGCATCTCTTGTAGCCAGATCTGGAAATGTTTGTTTGCACTTATGGTGTCCCAACATGCACACACATCATGATTTCAGAGTGGTTCTGGGTCTGCTGAGAGTCCACAAGGATGGGGAAAGACTGAGAGCCATAACATGTCACTGGTGTGCTCAGGGACAGACAGCGTTGCCAGCAGAAGGAGAAATGTTTCTGTTACCTTGAGCTCTGCTCCACAGCACGCATGTGCTAAAGTGTCTGAAGCTTATTGTAGGCAAGTTTGGGAGTCTAAATCCATTTGCGGCTCTGGACTTCACTGCCTAATAATATTGCCTACACTTGGAATAATCTGAGATATTGTTAGGAATACCTGTGAGACTGTGTTTTTAATCTTTTTTTTAACCTTGAAATGTTCCTGTCAGTTCCACTCTACAGGCTGCTAGAGATCTGAACCCTGTTACAAGATGCTGAGGGACTTTCCTCTTTGGTTTTTGTGTAAAACTTCCCTTCCTTTTTTAGGCTACGCAGCAAAGTCTCAGCATAAGCTTCACTCCCCTCCATCCATTGCACTTTGGGACTATGAACAATTTACAATATGAAAAATATTTACAGTATGAACAATTTTCCATTTCTAAAAGGGAAAGTCACAGGAGGGACAAACACATGCACTCCTGTGGCTTTGGTGCAGGAGAGCCTGGAGATAGTTTTTGGCATCAGTGGGCACATTCACTGTGGGTGTGTCATTAACCCCTCCAGGCCTTGGGGCACACCCCCACTCCACATGAACACTCACACGAGTCCCACAACCCCTATACCTTGCCAACAGAGGAGGAGGATTTAAGAACCACTGCAAATTATTTATTCATTCAAGATACTTTCATCAACCTCCAAACATTAACTGATCCTGAGTAGTGGGAGGAATTGATCCGATTTATTTATATATCTATTCCATTGATGAATCTTGGACAAAGTTATTTTGAGAGCAAGCTGTGAAGACAATGCAAGGTCTAAGCAAATTAGGACAGACTATGCTAGTCTGAGCACCAAGCTCCTGTATGTCAGTCCAGTGGAAGTTTCTGGGCTTGTGAACTCCTGAGTCAGTCCAAGACTGCTCCTCAGGTGCCCTTTATATGGTCTATGGGGATGGAGGGCAAGATGGAACTGAAGAAAAGGCTTAGTTCCTCACTTCAATGGCTATTTGGACTTACTTAAATCACTAACCTAAGGACATGCATTAGTTTCTGCTTTGGGCTAAGGTGGATCTCTGCATGCAGTTAAGCTCCATCATGTTTGAGTCTGAATTTCTGATTGTAGCTGCCGCGCACCAACAGTCTGCAAACTGGACTGAACCTCCCCTAAGGACCACCTAGCTTGCCGTAGGACCTCTAACTGTGAGGAAGCCTAAAAAGGACACTTGGGTCAGTGAACTGGAAGGTGTTGAAGGTGGAAGTAAGTGGGTGGAAAACACTTCAGAGGAAGGCTGAGGGTTCACTCTAAGCCCAGAATAGTGCTGGGTTTTTTGTTCTGTTTTGTTAGGGGTTTTTTTGTAAAAGCCTGCCTCTAATTTTTAAATCAGAATTAATAGGTAGTCAGGAACATTGGCTTCAGAAGTTATTATTATGTTTCAACAGATGTTCAACCAGTCAGATTATTTAATTAGCTTCATGCTCCTTAACCTCATAAATCTGTGAAAGCTGTGACAAGGAAAAAGAAAAGGAATTAATGGTAATAAATCAATACCCTAGATCTTCTTAATACAGTCTAAAAAGTTTGGATCAAAGCACCACTGAAAAGTTTGGGGAGCAAACTGAGTGTCGCTGGGATATAAATCTCACTTGAGAACAGTTTTGGAGGAAAATGCCCAGGGTTCTCAGCACAGCATTCTTGGGAGGTGAGGAGAGCTCACCTTGTGTAGGGAGCTGGTTTGGCATTGGAGGGACCTGCATCCAGTCCCTAGCTCTGCCACTGATTTAAACTGTGACTGTTAGAAACTGCCTGCTCCTTTTCCTGTCCTACTTAAACAGCAGGAATGTTGTGTGAAGCAAAGTCTGACCCTAAGTACAGCCATGTATGTCCATGCACAAAGTTTTCATCATGTCTACACCACTGGTGATATAGAGATGGTTACTTTGGGAACTTCAGGGAGAGAAGTGACAGTAATAAAAAGTAGCATAAAAGTGAGGAGACAGTCATATTCTGGCATTTTTTTTTTCTTCTTTCTGCTCCACTGGGTCCTTGGGTTTTCATATACTTACCTAGAAAGCAACAGATTTTCTCAAAAGAAAACAAAAATGGAGCACAGTCTTTCCACAAAAGCATTACTGTCTCTTTGCCCTTCCTTTGGCTTATGGCTCTGCTACAGCCCTGTTTGCCTCTCCTCTGATGCTCCAGAACCTTTCATTAAAAAGGACACAATTAATAAATTAGTCTCTGTCAATTATCCACTTCTGCTTGACACAATTCTATGTTTTCCACTTGTACACTTCTTTTCTTCCCCAGCATGGGAAAATACAATTTCTCCTCAACATCTAAGCTACAACAGCCCAGCTCTTTGATGGCTTCTAGGGTCCTAGGACCCTCTCACACAAAGAAAATTGGATAGGTTTAAATATATATGTACACACACATATATATGAGTATTTTACTCAAAATTACTCCAAAGAAGAGGGTCATCATTTTAGATACTACTTGGAAGAAAGCCTTCGTTTTTCTCTCTGCTTCCCATTGACAAAGATGCCTTAGGAGACTGGCTTCCTGATTTCCATACCTCCGTCACTCTCTTAATCGGGTAATAGCAGTATCACTCCTTGTCCCACCTTTATGTTATACAAAAAGCCTTTTTTTTTCTGAGGTGGGTGGATGAATAGACGGCCTAGGGACCTGCCAGCACACCCGTGGAGCAGCAAGGCCACCCCAATCAATGAAGATAGAAAGCTAAGTGACAATTTGGTTGCTTCACCATAGTTCATCTGAAGTACTTGGTGCTATTGCAGACAATAAGCTTAGTACTCAATGGGTATGAAACTGACCTTGAAAAATAACCCTCCCCTGTTAGGATTCAAGCAATTCAGTGGGCAAATCTTTCTACTGTGTGGCAAGAACTAGCCATTGCGAGGATCCTGGGCCAGTCATCACCAGCAACTGGACAGGTATCTCTGCATTTACTGCAGCCACGTGTTATGTGATTACAGGAGATGCGAGTCAGTGAATCAAAGCATACAGTGACCCACTTTGTCTTCAGCATGCCTGGAAGAACAGGGCTTTATTCCCATGTGTGGTATTTTAAAATGTGTTGCCCTCATCTTCATTTCAGAAAAATACTTTGTTGACAGACTTTTACCCCTCCAGAGACCAACTTCAAACGAGAGGTTGTTTGTAGAGGAAAAACTCCATTCAGTAAGGGCTTTTTTGTACTCTCATTGGCTCCAGCAAGCCATTTTTTTGGTCTTAATTTTTCCTTCCAGCAATTTCATATAATGTGTCTCATAATATGCCTGCCCTCCATAAACCAGATCAGAGGGGGACAGAAACCTGGGCATGGCAGGAATGGATTTTCTGCAGAAAGTTCTGAAGGTCAGTTTTGACTTTGCTCTGAGCTCTGTGCTGTGGGATTTAGGTCAAGCACGGACAATATGGTCATCCCCTGAGATCTACAATTAAATGTTTTTTCCCTGTGTGGACCTGGTAACGCTTGCTACACAGCGTGCACCAGTCATTGCTCTGGACTTTGTAACGCTGACTGCATGCAGTAAATGGGTCTGCTGCTCCTGCTGTTAGTGCCGTGGTAGGAACTAACATCACCTATTGAGTTTGTCTATTTTTTTTTATGATCAGATACTTTCCAATGGCTCTATTATGCTTTGGTTTTTTGGTTAACTGCTTCCTTTCACCTCCAGCACCACCACCCATTTCTCTGCCTTCCTCGCCTTTCAAATGGTATCATATCCCTGCTCAGAAATTCCCACCTATTCAGCCAGTTTAGTGGGGAGGTGAAATTCACCCTTGTTAATTCAAAGGTATGGAAGAGGAGAAATCTGGGTGTAAAGAATGGCCATCTTTTGCATCTTTGCATGATTGTCACAAAATTTAAGTTAAAAAGGTCCAGGCAATGTGACCTCCCTCCTACTGAGGGTTAAGAAATATCACGTGCTGCATCTGCCTGCTGCTCAGTGACACCCTTCTGCTGAAAGCATCTTTCTCAAGCCAGGCGTTGATGTAGCCTGTGAAGAAATGGGCAGGACACTCAGCTAATACTCCATTTATCTTGTTTCCCCCTCCCATCCTGTAGGAAAACCAAACAAACGATGTTTACACTTGTTGCTTTTGTTCCCTCTCTTTAGAAACTATGCTACCATTATATATGTTTTTCTCATCATTTTTTTAGCAGGGACAGAATTAAGAATGAAATTTCAAGGGAGGAAAATTTTTGTAACAACAGCTACATTTTTTATTTGATGAGAAATACCTCCCAGGTAAACGGAGACATTCTTCTTGGATAAATTCCACATTTTCTGCAGAGCACGAACAGGTAGGCTAAGGTTTTGCATGGTAACCCATCATTAGTGTGGTTATTACTGCCAGTAACCAAACAATCTTCTGTTTTCTAGCGGTTAGAAAGAAACCATAAAAATATCTTTTGAGTGCAATCAGGAAGGCTTGTTTTAGAAGCTATTCTTTTAGAACTCTAATGCCCTTTAAAAATATAGGGTTTTTTCTTCCCCTTTCATTTCTTGAAGTTTTTTTAAAAAATGAAGAATACGACGGGGATTAAAATGAAAAAGGATCTGGAATCATTTTGACTGAGAGGAAAGAAATATTTGTACATTATTCATCGTACTCTCGGTTATTCATCAAAAGTTTCATTCTTCAACTAAAGTCTTTTCCTTATCTTAAAGCCACTGACATGAATATATATCACCAAGTTAAAAAGATTGAATTACACTTCTCCCGCTGCTGCTGAGATTCATGGAAGCTCAAAGCCCAGCCTAGTCCCTAGGTGTACCGAGCCAGTGCATTTTATGATTTTCGGAGAACAACGCTAACAGGGTTTGTCTCTTCATTGTGATACGGAGATGATTGAAAATGTGCCGCTGTATCGCTTGATAAAAGACCTTTGCCAAAAAGGAGAGCAGCTTTGTCATTTGAGAACATTACCCATGGGGCTTAAGAGACCTACTTGACAGCAAAAGCTCTAGCAGATTTTTTTTTTTTTTTTAAAGCAGTATGTTCTCCATTGCCATATTTGAACAACTTGAACAAGAGAAAAGAAGGAGCTGAGATGTGATCCATAAAATCTTCCCTGAGTATTGCGTTGCCCCATGAGTACCAGGGGAACAAGTGACGTTTTCTTGCTCTGGTTCCTAGTGCTTGTTCAGAGGGAGGGTCACTTTTGGTTCCTACCACTTTGCTACACCGGCTTGTGGCTTCCCAAGGTGTTGGCTGTTCTTCAGGTGCCCAGCCTTAAACTGAGCACGGGCGCAGCGTTATGCTGCAGCACTCAGTGCAGGATGACTGCCCACCCTGCCTGATTTAATTTTGCCAGTGCCGGGGAGATCTTTGCTGCCACGGTAACACTTGGAGTGCAAAGAAAGGTGGTTTAAAGTGAGTTTGGTGTGTCTAATGTGCACAGGGAAGACATGTCCATTGCAGGATGTGCTGTGTTCTGGCTTAAGGCAGAGAAGTCTGAAGGCTCTGCTCCCCAACCATCTGCGTGATGGAAGAATACTTAGAGCTGTTTTTAGGTCCTGCACAGGTATCCGGGTCAGTCTCATGAGCCTTGTGGCAGACAGGCTGAGTTGGCTGGCCTGCAGGATATGGCGCAGCCTTGCTCTGGGCAGTCTCAGCCGTCACCCCTGCCTCCATTCTACCCACCGCAAGGAGAAAGGCCTGTCCCTGGGACTGCTGCGCCAGGGCATAAACTTGGTGGCATCAGCCCCAAACTCACTGAGAAGGGAAAGTAAGCAGGGCTTGCGGGTGTCCTGGATTTCCTAGTGGGTCTTGGTGACATAGGTCTTGGCTGATTTTACATTTGACACACAAGGGCTTAATTTTTTTCCTGATCTTTTTTAAGGTGCGTTAAAAGAGCCAGTTCACACAAGGGGCCTCGAATATACAACAGACAGGAGACAAGTTCTGAGGCTCTCTCTCATACCTGTGCTGACACAGGTGCAAGGGGAAAGGCAGGTGTTTGTTAGTGTCTCTGGAAACATCCCAGGACCCAGGAGGCAACTTCAGGGCTGCCAAAAAGATGCTGTGACCTTCAGCAAGATGGAGCTCAGTGAAGGGAAATCCCCTTACTCCTCATAGCCTATGAAGTGTGAATTTGGTTTCATGACACAGACACTAACTCTTAAATAGAAATAACTTTTTCACTAATTTTGGCACGCATTTCTAGATGCAGGGCTACCAAATAGTGTGTAGTATCAAATAACAGCAACAACAACAGCAATGCAGTAATGTTGTCTAACGATATCAAATGCTACTGTAGAACTATTTGTTTTGATAGCATCTCAGACCTAGGGCTATCATCAGGCATTTCATTGCAGAACTGGTATATTTTATACAAGCACACAGAGCCCTCCTCAGCCAAATTCTCCTGTAGTGATCCACAAGTGCATTTTTCTGCCTGTGCAGGTGGTTGGGCACCCACCAATCCTTGTTTTGCTCCATAACAAGGACAGTGTTAGATGATCTGCACTGACCCGTACATCATTCTGCAACAACATGCCTTTGATGGGAAAATGGACCGCTGCAATTTGAGCAGGGCTGAGCTCTGACTTGCCAAGGGCATGTGGCGATAACTTGAACTGAGGGGAGCTTGGAGAGGAGAACTGTAATTAAAATCCCCACTGAAGTTCAGGAAAGCTGGATAAAATAACGATAAATTGGCTCTGGAAAAAAATAGTGACACAGTTGTCATTTCAGATTAAATGGATCCAATTTAGTGTGGTGATGGTGAGAAATTTATTTTTAGAAAACATAAAGGGCCTTTATATATCTTTTTCTTGTCCTTGGCAATTTAGGAAATGCTGGGTTTGTGTTTGCCTCCCCCAATCATAATACTTGCAAATTTTTCCCCCTCTTGCTGCTGTAAAGTCCAGAAAAGAAGGCTGGGTTTTAAACTCAGCCCATGTAGCTCTTGACTTACCTATTGCAAGAAACAGACTGTCAGAGGCCCAATGGGAAATCACATTTTCTGTTATTTGAATACCCTTCTTTCTCCCTAAATTATGAAGTGATGCTGGGCAAAAGGTAGCTGAGGAAGCGTGGTTTGCTCTCTAGCTGGTTGAGCAGCAGGGCTGAACCAGGCAGATGACCAATTAGTGAAGGCAAATAGCACAGGAGCAAACTCTTTTAAGCCAGGCTGCTGCTGCAAATGATGTGAAGGGTTTTTCGGCCTGTGCCCAAAAATAAATGAGGCTGAAGTTAATCCAGCTGTCCTACCTATGCCCTCAGTATCAATATCCATATACACTATGCCTATGCTAGTGAGTGTTATTTTTAATGACAGGACAAAGACTATGAGGAATTTAGAGAGGTGTCTGCTTTGTTTCAAGCTTTTAAACCTCTTAATTTCCAAGACCAGTGCAAAAGCCTAAGGAGGTTTTTAAAGTACATATAAGAAAATACCGAAAAATCTCACTCGTGCCATTTCTGCTACCAGAAAATGTGCCGATGGTAGCAGGTCCCTGAGGTATTAAAGAAGAAGGTCACAGTCCATCAGCTACTGAAGCTTTAGGATTGGGAGGGTGGTGTAAATCAGCGCACTGCTCTGACGCCAGTCACTCACACCGACTTTCAGAGAACTGCACTGATTTATGCCAGCCCTGGTTCTGACCCCTTGCAGTGCTGGATTGACGTGTACTAGGCCAAAACTGGGAATGATGTCTTCAGCAGCTGCCCTTATTTTACAAGTTAACTTTTTTCTCTGTTTCCCCCTTCTGAACTCTGGAGCTCTCTCTTTCCACATGAGCTGAGCTTTCTTGAAAATGGTTGTTTAATGGGAACATCTGGTGTGTGAATGGAAGACTTATTCCTCATTTTCCCTTCAGTAAATGCTCATTGCATACTTTAAAATTTGATCTTTTTTTTCCTTTCCCAAGCAGAGAAAAAAATATGGATCATTACTTGATAGAACAGACTGTGCTCTTTAGTTACTTAACGTGTGCGGGTGTAACCTCCAAGCCATGACTTCAGAGCTTTCCCCATAATTAAAAGTTTTCTGCTGTAAAGTCTTGGTTTCTGATTAAAATGTAGCAGTCCTTCCTATTGTTCAATTAGTGCTAATTAGGTAGTACCTGTGCACAATCGTCCTTGCAATTCAGGAAACATGATCTGGGATATTTCTTTTTTTGCGAGGAAAAAAATCTTACCAAAAAAACCCACAAAAAAATCCTGAGTTTGTTTACTTGTGCACTTTTCAGAGATGTGGAAAATTAAAAAATGGAGAGATAAGTAGGTATTAATAAAAATATTATTTGCATTCATATTCTCCCCTTCCCTTCCTTTCCCTCTTCCTAGTTGCAATGGGGGTGCTACAGAAAGATGATCTTTGCGTGGGCTTTTATAATAAGTGGCTTGGCAACCATCTAGTGTTGTTGGTGAATTCATAGGCTCCATAAAGTTGTGTTCACACACTCTGATGGCTTTTTGGCTAAACCATCTTTAGCTGAACTCCCTGCTAGCTGAAAATGATTTACGATGATCCAATGGGAAATGAATAAGCCCTATAGAAAGAGTGGATGTGCAAAGTTTTCGTGCAAGGTGCTACATATAAACAGAGCTGCTCTGATGCCAGTTAATCACGTTGACTCCTAGCAGACCTATGCTGATTTATGCCAGCCCTGGCCCTGACATGGGCAGATGGCAGAGACCAAGAGTGTTGGCATGAGAAAGGTGGAGGCCCACCTTCTCAGTGTACTCAGGAATGTCTTAAATGGGGAGCTGGTATCCCTGATTAGTTTAGGGCAGGCTCATATACTCTACAGGTGAGAGCAGTTTTGCAAACTACATGGCAAGGAAAACAGGTACAGCAGCAGGCAACATCCATCTGTGCTTGGAGCTGCAGGATTCTGCTGTGTATCAGCCTGGTACAGCAGTGGTACTGGCTGTAAAACTGAAGTGATGATTGATTTACCTAAATGCATTGAAGCCTCCAGAGAAGACAAAATAGCATCATAGTGCTACCCCTAGGATCAAAGCACCTGATAGTCTGCCTAAGAGAAGGTGGGGCAAACTTATGGCATGACGTGGCAGCTTGAACTGAGAATCATGAAACAGAAGCCATTCACCATTCTTTTGGCACGATTCAGTGTCAACCAGACAGAAAGTGATGCCAAAGTTTAGAAAATACCATCCAGACCTCTCTGTGTCAAGTAGAATTACCCTTTCCTGCTTGTTTGGGTCAAAAGTAACTAAAATGGCATTACTCATCAGCCCGTGCCTCATCCACCTGCCCAGCCAACCATATGGGAAGCACCAGCTGAATCCAAGAGCTCTGCAGTTGTTCCAGTTCATTCCCAGTTCAGCCAAGCAAGGTGTACGCACCATTGGAAACTGCCTGCACAAGCTGATTGCATGACAAGCAGAAAAGAAAACTCCAAATCAGAAACCAGAGCCTCATTTCCAGATTGATGTGCTAGGGCACACGCAGTGCTTGCATGAACCCCTACCCTCCACTGGCCTTATGGGCTGGATCAAGAAGCATCTTGTCTGTACTCTTGCTTAATATTTTTCCCACTCTGCATTGCCAAAAAAATCATATTTTGAATAAAGATGAGATTTTGTTACTTTTAAAATCTATTTGCAGTTCCGTGCAGAGGACCTCTGGGTCCCCTGTAAAAGACTTCTTGGTCTTTTGGCCTCCAGTTGTCTGAGATATTCAGAAAATCTGTGCCACATCTGCTGGGACTTTCAAATGAACCCATGTAGCACCAGGGATAGCCTACATAGGACTGATTAAAATACATCAACCTGGTAAATGAGAGCTTAGCTATCTTGAAAAACAACCCACCTCCTCTCTGATTTTGAGGCAATGTCCCACTGTCTTCATTCCTGCCTGCCCATTTCCTCTTTTGCTCTAATGAGACACTGTTCTCTGTGTAGGCACCTTGGTCCCACTCCTCCTCTACTTTTTCTCTTTTAAAAATGAAAACATTCAGCTGTTCATCAGAAGCCTGCTGTTTTCCTAGACATTTTACTATCAATCAGCCTTGTGACACTGGCAATTTGGATCATTTTGCTCTGAGCATATTTCATTATGCAACTATAATATCAGGACTGTGTCAGGTGAGTTATACAAATGACACTTTGAATGCCTCTTTGGGGTTTTTGTCTGTGTGTGGTGTTGTTTTGGTTTGCTTTTATCGAGCTTCAGTCTCAGAAATAATAGACCGCTCATTTATTCTCTAGATTTAACAACCACCATGGTAACTATCAGAGACCACAGTTATATGATGTTACACACCTTCCTTCACTATTTGAACTCCTTCTTCTGAATTTGTAATGAAAATGGGCTTGATGAGTTAGATGCAGGGGGGCAGAGGGGACAAAAACCAGGGCAATGACTGTCTGTCATGGCCAGAAACTTATCTTTCAGTTTGATTTACTGACACCTGCATTTGAAGTAACAGAACTTCATGACAAGAGAGTGGCTGAGATGCTGAAGTTTTCTCCCAGAAACAGAAGAGATGGGGAGGGGTGTTCTGACCATAAACACTAGAATTAGTGCTACCCCAGACTATCCAAACCAGGATTATTGTCCTAAATTATGTTCAGTCAAGAACTTGGAGAAGAGAAAAATGGTCTGCTTTTAGCAGAAGTTTCTCTAACAAAAAAGAACAAATGGCCTGTAGGATGGAGAGTATCCCTCTTCATCTCTTCTCTCACTTTCCCCATACCTCTGGGCAGATCTTTGTTTAACTTTGTAGAGATGAACATTTAGCTGGGGAAAAAAAATTCAACCCCAAAAACCATACCCAAACCCTTCACAGCTCAATGATTTATTTCTCCAAGTGACTTGTGTACTCTGCAGAGCAACTGTCTACGTACAGGCTTCTATTTTGCTGTTTCCCCTTAAGGGGCTATTAACTATGTAAACAATTTCAAAACAAAGAGCCTGGGCTGTTTCATTAGGGGAAACCATCTCTGCTTCCAAACGCCTCCTGGGAAACAGGAGGAGTTCATTAAAGCCAGGGTGGTGTAAAAAGCTTTGTGCGCATGCAGAAATGGAACCACCATGAAACATTAATGACTTCAATGCATTAGTAAATCTTAAAACTAGAGTAGAATTACGCTGTCTCTGGGGACCCAGATGGACCTCCTTGGATTTTATCTTTTTAATGCTAGAGAAAATGTAGGCTTCAAGTTTTAATGTGAAGAGCAAAACACTTGGTGGTGTGAACTGAAGAAGGCAATCAAGCTGGCCCTAGGCCAGTGACGTGTAGAAAGTAAACATCCTAATTGTCAGCTGCTGCCTTTGCTCCAGTCAGTGATATTGCCAAGACACAGGCTGCATAATCCATATCGCCAAATAAAGGGTCACCTGATTTGTTTTCTTTTTGATTCTCCATGAACAGAATCCACTGCTGCATCACTTTTCTTGCTTTGATAAGTAGCTATATGTCTTGCCATTTATAAAGCACCAAAGAGATATTTGGCAATGTTACGTCAACAGCAGGCAACTGTTCAGGGTACTATTGATCCCAATGGAAATTACTGTATAGGTCGCTCCTGTGAGTTATGATCTCTACTAAAGTTGGGTGACATTTCTCCAAGGAATACTTTGTTCAGCAATGGCAGAAAAAGCACAATTTCAAATGCAGTGAAACCCTGCAGAACAATTTATGCTGAAATCTGCAAACATTATCAGCCTCAAGAAAAATATATACTCCTCTCCCCCAAGAAATTTAGTTTAGAACTGATGGCTCCAGTTTGTTCAAAAGTTGCTGTTGCAAAGACGAGAACAAGTGAGATGAGAGGCTGTGGCTTCAGTGATTTTTGAGTTTGTCTTCCCCTCCTTTTCTACCATAGGGTGCAGGGAACATGTCTCACATGGGTGACAAACCTTTCAGGACTGGAGGATGTGGAGAAGCTGAGGGATGTGCCTGTGATATGGATTATTTGGAAAGAAGGCTTGTAGTACACTCCACTGATTCTCATCCTGGGAAGTGTGTTTGTCATTGGAAGGCAGGAATGGTCATCCAGGGCCACAATAAGGGACCACCTAGCCCAGGGCCCTCCTTTCCAGCAGTGGCCATAAACAAAGGCTTACAGAAGAGAAGGAACAAGGCAAGTCTGTGAGATACTTCCTTCTTAGTGCTTGGGCTGCCTCCAACTATTATCTTGAGACTGTCTGAGTCTGATGGGGTTTGCGTAAGCTGTAACCCTCAAAGTATCTCTTTTCCAAGTACCTCACCAGTCTCCCCTTGACCTCTGTCTGAGCCCACAGCATCCTTTGGCAAAGGGTACTTCTCCCTGTAGTGCTTTGCTCAGCCTGAGAACCACTGGTCTTGAAGAAAGCCAGGCTAATTTTTCTGTTTTCTCCTAGTAGTTTTCAGTTGCTGTTTTCAGATACACAGCTATCTTCTGACCCAAATGACAATGACATTTCTATGATACAGCAACTATGCATTGCCTGTGGTGTATAAAGCATGCTGGGATTGCCTGAGACAAAGAAATAATGAGTCAGTGTTATGTCTAATACTATTTTCCCCAGTGCTAACTAACTGAGCTGCTGGTCTCTGTTCCAGTCCTAACATTAACCCAAAATATTAGATCCAGCCATTAGCAAGATCCATGAAGCACTCACAGTATTAAGTCCCCACCTTGACATGATGCCTGAATGGCACTGGTTGGTAAGGTCAGGGTGGAGACGGAAGATAGCTATGCCCACACACCTCTGTAAGATGGGTAAACAGGCAAGAATATTAAATATTCCTTGCTACCACACCAGAGCTGAGCAACCCCAGCAAGCACGGTATGTGTGTATGGGGAGGAATCAGAGGGAGTATCTTTGCACTGGCAATCATTCTGACCCCAGTTTGATTTTCTTTTTTGTCCAGACCCAATATTAAGAATGAATATTCCCCCCCCCAAAAAAAAACCACTGGTACTGATGAAATTAAAGCTAATGACACAGAAAGTGCATTTTTAGGTTTTCATTTACTTCTTTTGAAAAAGAATGGAATTTTAAGTTTCTTTTTATTTGTAGACCCATGATGTGGTGCACTTTCTGTTTGTCTGAAGGACAAGTTCTTCTGGTACGAGGCAAGGCTTTTATTCTGTTTTTAAACTTTAATGTTGGTTAAAAAGTAATAATGCATGTTTGTGGCATGGTTATGGTGGTAAATATTTAAAGGAATTGCATAAATCTGCACTGTATCAGAGGCAAGAGATTGGGAAGGGTGCTGCCAAATTTGGAAAGGGAACATTTTTTTCTTTTTGAAGCAGATCAAACATCAGTCTGTCCTTCTCTGCCTTTCCCCAGCATAAATTCTGCAGAGCAGGAGGTACTTCTGTTCACAGTCAATGGAATAGCTGAGCATCTCTGCAATAGAGAAGCATCAAACAGAGCAGTGTCATTTTCTTTGTGATCTGTGCATGCCTGGTGCATTGATTTTTCCATGGTAGAAAGCAGAGCAAGCTCTCTCTTCAATGGAGAACTCAGGAAGACATTGTATAAAAGTGAATGATTGTTAAAAAAATGGCAGCTTTTCTCTGTTCTTAATTCTAGCTGAGACAAACAGTTATGGGAACATGCTCAGTCTGAGCCTGCCAGCATGTATCCTATCAACCTTTGGGTAATGCACCTAGACTGGAAGGTGTCCACAGGGTTGTTTTTGGAGGACTGATATCACATGCAGCTTGTGGCACTATTAGGAAAGTCTAACTTGGGACACCCTTAGAGCAGCAGGGGCACGTTCATCCTTGGATGTCCTGGTGGTGGCAAACGCATGCTATCCTTTAGCTCTCTCAAGTCCTAACCCCATAGTCTGGTATAGGCAGAGCGGTAGTTACCCATCCTGGGTGTCCATTTTACAGCTTTCTCCCAGGGGCTGGAGGGGAGACATACCTTTGACTGGATGTGGTAACTTTCTCAGGTTTCAAAACTGGAGGCTTGACAGCCTTTGTTTTTTAATTCTAACGGCGGAAATCAAGATCTAAGCTTTATTTACATTTTTTAATAAGGAAAGTGAGTTTTTTTACTGCTAAGTTGAAAAGGACCAGAGGGAAAGCTGGGAGGTTTGTCACTAGCTGGGATTCTGTACCAGTCCCTGGGCCAGTGTGTTTTGACAGCATCAAGCTACTATTAAACAGAGCAAGTAGTTCATATTTTCAAAGACGCTTAGTCTTGTTGCTTGTGCAAATCACAGAACAAGGAAGATAAAAGCCCACATGTGTCAAGCCTGACTCTCTCTTTACCCCTCTTGACTTACAGGGTTGTAGTATCATCTACTCCAGGAACAGGTCTTGTCTTTCTGTGGTGGACACCAAAAAGCTGCCACTTGTAAGAGCTTCTCAGCTTGGCATGTTTTATTAAACTCTCTTTGCAGCCATGATCAGAAAAAATCAAGTCAGAGGGAATTCCAGTGCTTCCTGGGACAGCAATTTCCATCAAAATAATCACAGCAATGCTGGTTGGAAGGGACCTATGGAGGTCTCTAGTCCAACTTCCCACTCAAAGCAGTAATTTCACCAATGCTGGAGCAGGCCAGCTATGGCTTCATGTAGCCAAGCCTCGAAAGTTGCCAAGGACAGAGATCCACCACCTCTGGTGACCTGTTCCTGTTCTGCAGCTATCTCCTTGTGACGAAGTTTTGCCTGCTGCCCCACCTGAACTGCCCAAATTGAAATCTGTGGCCACTGCCCCTTCTTTTAGTAAAAGAAGCAGCTCTAGGGATCCTTGCTAGGCTTCCTTAAAGCATTTGTGTCAAATACAGGACATTATTTGTAGATCAGGGGCATTTTGTTGGATTATAGAGCACGTTAGTCATTCCCAGCTAGACCTATGAGCACATCCTTGCCAAGCCACCCTCTCCTATAGACCATTGGTACAATGCACAACACAGCACTTGGTGCCGTGCCACAAATGACTTTTGGTGGAGGAAAAAAACTTGAGGGAAAGGAAAAACAAATACAAATTAGACAGCTCTGCAGGTTGCTCTAAATCTTGTGTTTGTAGCCCCCCTGCCTCCCTCCTTCCCACTCCCAGTTAATTACATGGCCAAGCTGTGAAGGTAGCAGGAATATTAAAAAGGCCTCTGTGACAGACTTGTTGCCGCAGCCACCTGCCATGCTTGCCCAAAGTCGAGGGAAAGAAACCAGTTAAATGGACTTGCCTTGCACATGGAAGATGATACTGCTACTGAGCAGAGAAACAATCATCTCCTCAATTCCCATGGAAGGCAGGAGAGCTGAGGAAGACAAGGCAGAAGATGAGTGCATGGCAGCTGGTGGAGGGCAAGCAAGTAGCATTTTCCTATTATAGAGCCTAACAGGGACTCATTTATGGATCTCATTCTTTTCACGTTTGGTGCCTTTCATCTGAAATTTGGAGACCACAGGCAGCACACAAACCAAACTTGGCAACCTCTCATTCAAAGCTGCTTCTGGATGGCCACGATGCCAGTTTTGACAAACACAGTCACTCCTCACCCTCTCATCCCCAGTATCCTTCCCTCGTTTATGCCAACTAATTCTTTTTCTTGCTCCCATTATGCGGCTTGCCTGCCATAATGAGAAAGACCTGCTCATTAGCATCTGAGGCTTTGAATGCCTTCTGCAGAGACCACTGCATAAGATCATTAGGAAGGAGAAAATAAAAAATACTAAGCCCCGCAAAACAACAGCCCTGCTCCCAAACACATCATGAACCTGTTTTCCAGCTGGCGTATTGTACAAGGAGATGGTCTGGATACTCATGAGCAGGTGTTGCAGTCTTACCACTACCACTACATATGACCTAGTCATATGTGTTGTGTCACCCCTCTAGCCCTGAAATGCAAGACAAGAAATGTGCCTGTCTGAAAGAATGAGTCAGTTGTGAATCTCACACCTTGTCAGGATCACAGCCACAGCCAGAATTTGCAAAAGTTTGGGGGAAATACCAGTTCCAACAGATAATGGCAATTTGTCTTGATTTGTGAAGGCTGGCCAAGTGAGAGACTTTAGTGAATATATATATATATATTTTTCCTTCAGGTTCATACAAATGGCCATGGCCACCCAACCTATCATCAGGGCATTTGGCTTGTAAATTTAAATTGCAACACAATGCCACCAAAACCCAATTTCTATAAATGTGTACCTTGGCTTCTTGCATCTCAGCAAGCTTTCCTCAAAACCCATCATTCTGCAGAAAGCCTGAGAAAGAAAGAAGGAAATAGTCACTATCATGTGCCTAGAAGATTAATAAATCTAGGGTATAATACATGAAGAAACAAGAAGATTTGAAGCTTTACTGGAGGGGATAACCCACAGTTGACTCATTTCTGTTCAGAGTATGGTGTGTCTGTTCATGCACACATATAGCTGCTGAACATGATCGTAACACTGCAAGAATAGAGGAGGTAGGCATGTCTGCAAAATCTACGATGTGCAAGTTCATAGATTTAAAGCCTTTAAAGAATAATGTGGGGAGGTGACTGGAAACATGTTTTCATGGCGAAGCTAATAATAAAATGAAGAAGTTCTGCCAATAATGGAAACCAGTTAGTTAAAAAGAAATGCATGTCATTGCAAGACACAGAACTGGCACCCAAAACTAGGGACTGGATAGTGTCATTAGGCAACTCTCAGTGATATGCAGAAACACTTAAAATGGAGCTATCTGGTCCAAAAGTGGGATCTATCCTTTTTTCATTCAAACTTTTGAAGATGTAGAAACAGACAAACACTACCAGCAACTTTCCCGGGAGCATACACATTATACACATTTCTGTGCTTGGCAGCAGATTTAAGCCTGTATCTTCAGAACTCCCCCAGTTTAACATTAAGTGCATTTTCCTTTCCTTTGCAGTCAGAAAAAGACTACAATAATCTGGAATAGCTCATTCTGTGCTTAGCAAGGGTATGAAAAAGCCCTTGGTCAGAGTTTCCATTCAGGTGTTCTGCTTTTCCTGAAACCCTAATACTAGTCTGTGCTTTCATTAGTTCTTCTTTTTTTAAAAAAGAACAACAACCCAAAATGTAATTTAATTACTAATAGCACTGTGATTAAATTTGGCCTTTCACTTTCCTTCACAGTCAACCTCCTCAATTCCATCTCCCTGACGCCTCTCTCTGTAGTATTGATTCAGTATTGTTAACCTTTCTTTATTACTTGTTTATGTTCCCCCATCAGTTTAAAAACATCAATAAGAGGCTTTTTAAAAAGGACAGAAGCAACAAATAGAGAGACATTGAGGAAAGGTCAGGGATGCAGAAGGAGGCAGTATCTGCTTTGTGGAAGGAGCAAACAGACAGTACAGAAAGGTTAGTGGTCCTGCTGCTGAAGTGAAGGAAGGATGTGTTTATTCTACAGAAATGCCTGCTACTGGTGTGGCTTTTGCAGCAGACACAAATACCTGTTCTGCTCAGTCTGAACCTGGGGCTATTGGGAAGGGCTGGACCTAGCCTCAGTAAGGAGGCTGAGATGGTCTGCAGGATCTTTCCCTTCAGGGATCAAGAAGCTGTAGGTGTGTTTGAGTGTTTCTACTTTCTGTTTGAGTGTAAACCCAATCTGAGGGCATTAACAGCTCTACACAGGGCTGTGCTGGGTGGAGATGTGTTAGTTGGCTGTGACAAGGAAGCAGAGTGGCTGCATCAGTGTGTGATTGAACCCATTCAGCTGTCAGCATTTATATCCTCAGGCCAAGAACCACCCAGGAGCCCAAGATAGCCTTCTCTGGGTCTCTGCTGAACTAGGAAAGCACCTCAGCTTGTAGGAGGTAGCTCAGGGTCCTCCTTGGCCCATAAAGTTGTGGTCTGGGCAACCTAGAGTTCACTCCTGGATTAAATCCTGTCCTGAGTGATGCTAGTCCCTTTGCTTTGAAAGGGACAAAGGACTGAGCCATTATAGCAGTAAACTGCTCAATGACTTCAGAGGAGATGTAAGTCTTGCTCAAGGGTCTCCACCAAGGGGAGAAGCCCATTAAGGGCTTTCCATTCGTGGCTCCCCAGATAAATTGTGTTAGCTGAGGACTAGAAGGTTAGTGTGGTGGAGAAGGGGAGACACACACCTCGTCCACTCTCAGCCCTCTGAAGCCTTAGAGATTCCTGGCACATAAAAGGTAACTGCATCTCACTGCTTGCTCTAGTGTTACCACTGCCACCACCAGACAAGGATCACTATGATGAGAGATCGTACTTGTACTGCTTATTATGAATGCCTGGTTAAATGAACCCTGCTGACAGAATACGTGTGCTCCATCACAGCTTTAAATGCAAATGAAGCTTCTATAAGCTTTGCTGGGGAATAAAATGTGCAAAGCAAAGAAAGCAAGAAGTAGAACAGTGGTGACTAATTCATCACTGGGCTGTGCCCAGCTCTCTAAGCATGTCAGTGAACAGAGGGAACTGAAAGTCCCTGAAGAATAGCAAGGGTTCCCTGGGCACAAAAAGGTGCTTCAGCAATTGGACTGTGAGAGGTGTCATTTATTTTCATATCAAAAGGTGGATTGAGGAAGGAACTTGGCAATTAGACAAGGTGGTGTATGAACTGTGATGAAGGGCTCAGTCCTTGGGATAGATAATGTTGAGGTCATTTTGAGGGTTAATATTTATTGACAATCCATATTAAGAACCTCTCAGTTCAACTCCTGACAGAAGTCTAAGCAGATACTTGCTTTGGTCAATAGTTCAGTCTGAAGCAGAGCATGCCTATGACCCAGCCCTTCCCAAAACATGACTAGACCTTACCCATACATATATATATCCTGAGCATAGGAAGCCAGTCTCCTGCTTTTGAATCTTGCCCTTCTTGTCCATGACCCACACATTGTGTCTCTGCTTAAATGAAAAGATAAAGTGATTCTGAGAAGGACTCTGCATGTGGGTGAGGAACAAACCTCGGATGGTAATGCTAGGGATTTTGAAGGAGAAAAACACTGAAAAGTGATATTCATGTCTCTTGAGCTGCTGAGAAAGCTCTTCAGAGTTGGCTTTAAATGTCTGTAGGGATATACCTTGTATCTGGTGTTAATGCCAGTTGAAAATGTCCTTCTCCTGAAAGTAGAGAGAGACCTGAAGCAAAACTATACACACACTTCATAGGATCATAGGGATCATCCCATCATAGGAAAATTCAAGTTGGAAGGAACCTCAGAAGGTCATTTAGTCCAACCTCCTGCTGCAGCTTTTAGAGAAACTCTGGCTTAGCAGAGCTGTGTGTAATTAAGCCAATGTTGTTGGTCAATGCAATATTTTCTTCAGAACTGTACAATCCTAATGATATATATCCAGAAGCTACAATTTCTACTTCTAAGCAACTTTCTACTGGGACAAAGTACTGTATTTCACACTGGTGCTGTTACAGAATTAATCCACAGCTTTTATGCAGCCTCAGTGGTTTATAATAGTTAACACATGCATTTATATGAATAGTCTTAACACAACAAGCTTAAATTAACAAATAAAGCTGAGAGGAAGGTTCCACTTTTATAAGATACCAAACATCTGCAAAGATCCAAAATTCATTTAAAAGAGAGGGAACTCTGTAATAGGTGTTTTGGATTCTCAGCAGGAGTGAAAGCAAGCCCATGTTCATATGGCTGGCATGGAGTAGAGTCTTGAACTGGACTATTTGCAACCCTGAAAGTGAAATTAACTATGTCACTTCTCTGTCTTCAAGAATGGAGCCTGGATTCAGATTTTTCTAGTCTCCAGAAACTCTGTCTTGTGCTTGAGAGGGTTTTCCCAACGAAATTGTAAAAAATTACTTCTTTTTTAAATTCTTTTCATGGAAGTCTAACAGCTGTAATACTTCTAGCTTTCAGAAAACAACCCCTTGCCCTGGAAACTTTTGTTATTTTGCAGGCCAGGCCAGGCACAGTGCAGGAAATACTATTCAACATGGAGAAGACCTCCATTCCACACATTCAGAGTGTTCTGTTAAAAGGAGAAACAAAAGCCATCTTAGTTATTAAAGATACATTTCTCATGACCTTTTAAGAACAGATGTAATTACATATGACATATCTCTCTTCAACTCAGAAAGCTGTATAAATAATATATCTTTACTATTAATTCTGAGAGGCGACATTGTGGTTAGAGGGGTTCTTGAAGTTTTGCTTTGAAACACAAAGGTGATCAGCTAGCATCCTTCAACGTAATTTATAGTATTGGCAGGTGAAAAAAATAAAACAAACATCAGTCTAGAAATAAAGCAACATCTTTGATCTTTATGGTAGGTGCAATGCAGTCAGGATATTGGATTCTTATTTTGCTTCTGCAAATATGATGATGTATGCGGATGAATATCATGCATTCTCTCACACAATAATGTTAATTACTTACTATGAAAGTTCACCTGACAGAACAATTTTCACTCAAACGTCATGAACAGACATTTCCTCCCACCTTACTCTTCAGTCTTAAAATGAGATCTTTACTAAGCACAGTATGGCTATTTGTACAGAAAGAATGACTATTTATATTAGGTTGCACAAGGGGATTTGATTTTTCTGAGAGGTACCTTCCCATCTACAAAGAGCATATCCTGGCTTGGGCTGTTCAGTTACCTCATGAGATCAGTGTTTTTGACATTTAGCACCTTAGGCTCCATTTTCCATCCCAAGGAGTAAAGCTCCAGAGTTTAAATGCCACTCATTCCTAATGTTTCAGCTTTCACCTAATACTATGGAAAGGCAAAGTTTAGCATAGATTTCTCCTTTTGACTTCCTAGTCACCTGAAGACCTTTACAGGCAGTCAGTAAAAGCATGTTAAAGCTGTCATTTTTCTTTTCTTTTGAAACTCTTTATTCCATTATGTCATGGATATTTTAGCCTTGGGCATATTGCTTTGCTGCTAGTTTACATTAATACTCTTCGGTAAACAGTAAGTTGGAATCTGATCCACATTTCAGGAGGGACCATGTACATCTTGTACATGGCATGTTAGCAACAGTTTGCATGTGAGATTGTGATAACCAAAGTTAGTTCATTTATTCTCGCTGAGGTTGCTTTCAGAGCTGACATTGGCATAGAAGTTAGTGATGAAGCTTACCATCTCAAGAACCACATTTTTGGGGCAAGATTTTTGGCATGTCCTGATTCCAGGTATGACACATGAAGAACAACTTTGTGCCTTCTAGTCTCCCTGAAGACTTGCAGTGCACTCACAAAACCTCAAGAGTGGCTAAGTCTACCTGTCGTGGTTTGACCCCAGCCAGCAACTAAGCACCACGCAGCTGCTCACTCACTCCCCCCACCCAGTGGGATGGGGGAGAAAATTGGGAAAAGAAGTAAAACTCGTGGGTTGAGATAAGAACGGTTTAATAGAACAGAAAAGAAGAAACTAATAATGATAATGAAAACAATAATAAAATGACAACAGCAATAATAACAGGATTGGAATGTACAAATGATGCGCAGGGCAATTGCTCCCCACCCGCCGATCAACACCCTGTTAGTCCCTGAGCGGCAATCCCCCCACTCCCCCCTGTTTATACACTAGATGTGACGTCCCATGGTATGGAATACCCCTTTGGCCACTTTGGATCAGCTGCCCTGGCTGTGTCCTGTGCCGACTTCTTGTGCCCCTCCAGCTTTCTCGCTGGCTGGACGTGAGAAGCTGAAAAATCCTTGACTTTAGACTAAACGCTACTTAGCAACAACTGAAAACATCAGTGTGTTATCAACGTTCTTCTCATACTGAACTCAAAACATAGCACTGTACCAGCTACTAGGAAGACAATTAACTCTATCCCAGCTGAAACCAGGACACTACCACTTCTTTTCCATCAAAATAATTGTTGGGAGGAACAGTGGCTTAGCCGTCACAGGCAGAGATGATACCAGTACCATGGTGCTCTTCAACAACAGAAGATATACTTGCAGATCACACTGCTAGATGAGAGAAAGGTGGAAAGCTAATAGAAGGAGAGAAGTCTGTGTGAGTCCATCTGACACAAACTACAACCACAGCCTTCTCTCCTTAGTCAGGAGTCATTTGGAGAATGTGCAGTTGCAGGGTGAAGTCAGCATTATCCCTGCTACGGGATTTGTAGCTAAATCCACTGAGGAACTGTTGCTCTGTCCTTGATTGAAGAACATAGTCACACTTTCTGGGTGACCAGTTTTACAAATGAAAAGAGGGAGGGTGCTCCCTGGGCCATCTGATAAGGGGATGACCTTGCAATGAGTCTTTTCGTTCAACATAGGATCTGGGTCACAGTCTCTGTCTTTTGTTGTCATGATGTGATTCCAGGAAAGCAAGTTAAGTGAGAGGCAAAGAAAATTCTTTGTTCTGGAGAAAGCTGGAGCCAAACTATCTTTCCACTATTATCTCAGAAACATGAGTAAAATCCTCTCTGTTGTAGGTTTGCCTCAGCTAAATCAAGATGTCTATCTCCTGTTCTACCCTAGTTACTCCTCATCATTTTCCTGCAAATATTGAGATAAGAGTTTTCTGCAGTAGCACACTTACATAGCCAAGAGCATGATATGTGCAAGGCAGAGGAGTTTCTGCCTGAATGGCCTTTCTTGATACTCCTTATTCTCTTATTTGGAAATGAGTTTGTCATCCAATCAGGGAATGAAAATGAAGTTTAAACCAACAATGAATGATCTCTTACACCCAGACAGTTATGTGAGAGTTCCAGTCCTTGGTGACAGTTATTTAATAACTGACATATTATAATAGATAGGCTGTAAATCCTCATTTACAAAACCGAAAAAACAACAACAACAAAAGCTCTCCTTCTTGGTGGTTCTGTAGAACTGCAAGTGCTTAATCTCCAGGAGGAGAGATAGTAGAATAAATGGTTTGCTCAGAGAGTTGGTGAAATAACCAGTTAAAGTCAGTGTGAGAAAACTCATTTCAGCAGCAGAGAGAAATGACAGCTAAGCCTTTCAAGTCAGTGGTTAACAGTGATTCACAGGGATCTGTGTATCTTCTATTTAAGGTAACTCTTTACACCAGGGAAGTCAACACATCCTCAACAAAGTCAAGATGGGCTAACAGAGATTAACAATCACTGATGGTATTATTAGGTAACAGGTTTTCGCCTTCTTTTTACAGACAGTGGTTCTGCCTTTCTTAGGTCCCTGGTGTAGGTCATCTTAGATGTATAGGTTCAAGCCCAAAAACATTAAACTTGTGTATATAATGACCCAGAAGAGACATTCAGCATATTGGAAGCAAGACATCTCTAGGACTAGAACCAATGGAAATAGTTTCTGCCTTCACCTGAACTGACAAACTTTTGCTGCTTTCAAGACCAAGCTACAATCTCTCCACTGTGCTGCACATTCTGCAGCTGTGTGGTATTGCTATGTTGAATGTCTCTGCATCATTTTCCACTGAATGATGCAGACATCCCATAAGTCTATACCTTCAGTGAAAACTCTCCAGAAACTGCTGGTTACAACTAAATAACCTGCAGAATGTAAAGAAAGATGTTGAAGGTGAGATGGGCTACATCTTAAGGACAAGGATGCAGCAGTGAAGCTTCTTTTTAGAAGCATGCCGAAATAATTATTAAAAAAACCCCTAACTTTTCAACCCAAAATGATAAAGACCATTTCAGTCTGTTTTGTCATTCTTTTCTTGCCAGAACTTTGCAAATGAAGCAGGAAGTAACCATTAACTGTGGCTGAAGAACAATGCTTTTCATTAAGCAAACAACTCACACCATAAAAAATCCCCAGCTCTCCTGAAGAGAAGCTGCAGAATACAGTTTGTAGATTATTCTAGCAGAGAAGACTGTATTACAAATAAAAGCCAGTGCTTGAACTAACATATTAGCAATGATCAGAATTCCAACTTTTTAAATCAATGCACATAAGCTTAAGTATAATAAGGTTAGACAAATTGAAACTGGAAAAAAAAGGTACAAATATCAGCAGTATGATGGAGCATTAGAGGAACACACTAACAAGGAAAATTAAGATTCACTATCGCTGTCTTCTTGTGAAGGATGCCTTTGTAGAAGATATGCTTGGTCCAAGTACATGTTTTGTGTTAATTACCTATCAATTAGTAATATCAATTAAATGTTATAGTTTTGATATTCAGGCCAGCCTGAATAGGTCCTTCTGACCCTGAAGAATCAATCTGTGAGGAAATCACTGAGCATAAGCAATGATATGAAAGTGGAGTTCAGGCTTTTGGCTGTACTCTGAAGAACTGGATGCCTAACCAGCTCTCGGCTTCTTAATGAAGCACTTTTACCCCTTCAGACATATACTATTGTAGCTCAGTGCAACCTGTAAATACAGATAGAATTTTTTTATCCTGTGACTGTAAGTAGCACTTTCAAGAAAGGATCCAAATGATACACAATGAAGTAATTTGCTGTAATTATGATTATGTACTGTTGATAATTAGTCCAACCAAAAGAAAGAAAGAAAGGAACGAAGGAATTTTTATGAAATCAATTAAGTGGAAAGCAAAAAGAGAAGATAGATAATGAGATACTCTAAATAGCAAGAGTTTCATTTATGTGAACTATGCTGCAGGGTAGATGGAGCATATATGGGTGGGCAGAGAATATCATGTCTTGGCAGCAAGCTACCTCCTTCTTTCCTTGAAAGACCACTGACTCAGTAGCTAGATATCAGATGGAAGGTAAAAAGATTCAAAACATCAGGTGGGAATTAAGAACTTAGAAGAAAATTGTCTTCTCTATCATTACACTGTAAATTAAGATCGCTTCAGGATGTGTGATAGAGCACATGAAGGTAATTTTTGACCAGAGAAATCAAGTGATGGGCAGTCTTAAATTCTTCTACTACAAGATAGATATATATAACTTCTGCAAGGACACTGTGAGGGTGGTCAAACACTGGAACAGGTTGCCCTGAGAGTTTGTAGAGGCTTCATCCCTGGTCATACTCAGAACCCAACTGGACATGGTCCTGGGCAATCTGCTCTAGCTGACCCTGTTCTGAGAAGGGTGTGTGGACTAGCCTACCCTGAGAAGCCTGGGAAAGTTATGATAAGCTTTTTGATACTCAGTCAAGTAATTTATTTACTCACAAATAATGGTATGAATGAATAAACAAACAGTAACTCTAAGAGAAAGAAAAAAAAATTCTAACAAGGAAGATAAACAGATTAGCAATAGCTAACTCCTAAATTTTAACTATACCAACAACAATTAACTGTCCTTTACTTTGGGTAGACAACTGCTAAGCCACTTCTTCTACGCTCCTAAAGTAAACTTGCATGATAGCTTATGATTTTAAGTTTTGCTGGATAACAAGACCTGATTTAAGCTGATCTGATCTGTTGCTTTGTTTATTTTTTCCTAGCTGCTCCTTTACTTCACCAGCCTCTATCTGTCTTAGCTATGCTTCGCTCCATTTCTTGACTCACTATATTCTCTAGCTGGCTTCCTGCTTTGCTGCCAGATTTTGCTACTTCAGCTCCTATGAGAGAATGGAGAACAATGCACAAGTCACAGCTCAGCTCACAGAAAATTAGGAAGTAGCTTTTTCTGTTCATACAGCTGCAATATCTCCTGCTTCTCTGTGTCTCATCTCTAGCCTTTGAACCACATTGCTGGAAGCAACTGTCGAAAATTAATGGGATGCCCAGACAGAGCTAATTAGCTTAAGTTTCTGTACACTACTATAAACACAAACTTCATCTACTTTACTATATAACTTCTTCTTCAAGTATAACACAACAACACAAAGCCATGTTTCAGGCCTCCCCTTTCTTCCTTTTCATTCTTATTCTTTTTTCACCACATGTCCACTGCATACTCCTTTCCATTTGTTTTTTCTCCTGGGTTTGTTCCTTCTAAAACTTGTGGGGGAGAATGAGATATAGGAATCTTGCCTTCATTTAAGTTTTGGTCACATACCATTTGTGTGAATCTAAACCTTTGGCCAGTGGTGATCAGAAACAGATGCTGGGCAGATCCACTTTTATCAGGACTCTGTCTAAACCATTACCAGTTCCCAAGAACAGATTGTACTAGAAAAATGTGATCTCAGTGAAAAATTGAAGTTTAAAATAAACTCCTATTCTTTGCGGTATCTTCTTGAGAAAGAAGCAATGCCTCATATTTAGCTGTACCATATTTCTTGAAACACTCTGGAGTGCTTTTCCTCTTAGGAAGGAATATGTAATTGTATGTAAGGGTATTAGCTGGTAATCCTTGCTATAATATTTATGTTTTAGGACAACTGGTGACACTGTACAGTCCCTATGTGTACACATAGTAAAAGAAAGTCCCTACCTCAAACAGCATACTGTTTAAATTGACAAGCCAGATGAAGGCACGAAGAGACTCTCATCATCCCCATTTTAGAGCTAAAAATTCAAAGCTCGGGGACGTTAGACAAGTATTTTGTTACCAAAAAGTGGTTTGCTGCTGAACAGGGAGATGAACAGAATCTCAGGTTCACGTTTAACAATAACTAAACTAGTCTGGAAAAATTATTTGAAGGAGCACGATCCAGCAGTGGGTGCTTTCCTGGATTCTACTCATTCAGTCTTGTGGGACAAAGTGTCAGAAAGAAGAATCATGCAGGCATGACACACACAAAAATATGTGCTATTAGGATAGTATGATCATGTTGTAATTCAATTTAGCTCTGTTGTGATTTAACCCCAGCCAGCAACTAAGCACCATGCAGCTGCTCACTCACTCCCCCCATACCCACTGGGATGGGGGAGACAATCAGAAGAAAAAAGGTAAAACTCATGGGTTGAGATAAGAATAGTTTAATAGAACAGAAAATAAGAAAATAATAATCATAATAATAACAATAATAAAATTACAATAATAATAATAAAAGGATTGGGATATACAAAACAGGTGATGCACAATGCAATTGCTCACCACTAGCCGACTGATACCCAGCCAGTTCCCGAGCAGCGACCCACCCCCAGGCCAACTCCCCCAGTTTATATACTGGGCATGATGTCACATGGTATGGAATATCCCTTTGGCCAGTTTGGGTCAGCTGCCCTGGCTGTGCCCCCTCCCAAATTCTTGTGCCCCTCCAGCCTTCTTGCTGGCTGGGCATGAGAAGCTGAAAAATCCTTGACTTGGTCTAAACACTGCTTAGCAACAACTGAAAACGTCAGTGTGTTATCAACATTCTTCTCTTACTAAGTCCAAAACTTAACACTATGCCAGCTACTAGGAAGAAAATTAACTCTATCCCAGCCAAAACCAGGACAAGCTCTCAAATTAGAAAGTTAGGAAGTAGGGAAATATAGACTGAAAACCTGCAATAAAGAGCTACAAAATATGTTTTTGAGATGTACATCTGACTGTGTTTGATGAAAGGATCGTTAGCTCCTTTGCTGGGGTATGTTGTGTATCTGACACGGTCAATGATCAACCTGACTTTCTGTAGGGAGTGCTCGGGTGTGAAGATGACCTCCTCTGGGTTGCTGGTCCCAGCAATGAAACCCATCCCCACACTGCTCCTGTCTACCACTGGCCCTCCCACCCTCCCAGACAAGTCCTCTTTCTCCACCTGCATCTTCCACAGCCTGTGAATCAAACGCCTGTGCTGGTTCTGTTAAAAAACCATTGGATCCAGGTGTTCAGTTGCACCGCTGCAGAAAATGCAGTTATAATGCATCTGGAAGTAGCTCAGGTCTTACTCTCCAAGGCAGAGCACCCAGTTTGCTTGAAGACCTGAGCAGGGTCTCTATATCCATATGATATTGCAGTTACGCTGACCATGCTCTGACAATGTGAGGCCTTGCTGCAAAAGTCTTTCAGCTCTTGAAGGCAAAATACTCTCAGGAGGGAAGGATCATGGCCGTCTCCAGCAATTGATGCAGATTTCCTCCTGGTTACATGGTTTAGAGAGGGCACTCTTTCTACTGAAGTGGCCATATACATAGCTGAGGACTTCTTTGAGCCCCAGGTTTTGGCTCAAAATGCCTGGTATAACGAGAGGGCCATGATGCATCCTGCCAAATTGTTGTTTTCCTACTATGATGATGAGACTGTTTCATGTGCCCTGAGGCTGCCTGGATGGTGTTAGAAGGCTGGCCTGGGTAGAGGAAAGAAAACTTTTTTTGTTATTTCCCACTGAAAATTGCTAGCTTCTTTCTACATATATAAAGAAAAAGCTGCACTGGATCTGAAGACTGTGCAGCTAAAAAGGTGCAAGTGCCCAATCTTTCTGTCAGAGCAATAGCGGAAATGGGAATGCAGTGTGAATCTTAGTGATTCCCATAGTATCAAATAGCATCATGGAAGAAAATCCATCAGAAGTATGAACTACAAAAAGACCATTTTTGCCTTTAGAAGCAGTGGCTTAGTACAGCCTAGGAGAGTGTATCAAGGAAGTATTGCTCTTTGCCTTCCCTGCTCTTATATTCTTCCTAGGGGATCGTTTACAGTCTAATGTTGGAGACAGTGAACTGATGGTGTGAAACCTTGGGGTGGAGCTTTGTCGTGGTCCCTTACTAAAATTTTTGCAGTGTCACCCAGAACTCTATTTCAGAACCAAACAAATAAACAAAAACTGAGCAATTCAAGAAGGCTGAAGAAGCTGTGGTCAGAAGCTAAGAACTCATTGTAAAAATAATAATAATAAAAGTAGTAATAAATGATCAGTTTTGCTCCAAAAAGAGTAGTCTTTTTCAGAGCTTTGACCTTGAATTTTCCTTAGTGTTGGTGCAAGCTAGTCAAGAGAGCTGCTGTCTTCTGTCCCCCATCTAGTACACTTTAAAATAGAGGGGGGATGTTTTACCAGATGAGAAATTGCAAAATGTGACATCTATTCATACCCATCTCACTCGCCATGAAACCACTGTGCCTACATAAATTGGACAGGCAGACAACTTTAAAGCACTTTGGAAGGAGACCTTTAGGGACTGAAATTGCTATGCTTTGCTAGCGAAGTGGGACGTGGTGTCAGAGTGATTCTGTGCCCTAAGTATGTGCACAGAAACACCAATTGACAAGTGCAGAACTGCTTTCAGGATCACTTTATTATTATGCAGAAAAACTGGTGGTCTTTTCTGCTTGCCAGCAGGGTTGTGTTCTTAAAGCTGTAGAGGAGCAAACAGTTCACAGCATAATGAATCAGAGAGCAAAGCAGTGCTTAGATGGTCTTTTAATGCTGAATCATTTCAACCCATGTTGTCAGAGAGGGTGGACACAGCTGGTGTGCACGGCTTTCACTGAGTGGCTTCGAGAGGTGGCCGGACCTGGCTTCTCTAATGGTTACAGTGCGCAGCTCCCTAGAATTAAAAAAATCCATGCAAACAGATTGAAGCGTTTGCGACTTCCAGCCATGTCTGAATTTTAAGAGTAGCTTAGAGGAATGGATTTAAATCCACATCCCAAAGGCAAACGACACCATAAGCTACTGAATTACTCCTGGCCCTTTTTCAGTATGCGTATAGCACTGTCTCTGCAAGCAAATCCCTAATGTCCTTTCATCGATGCATGCATCCAGGTGGTGTATTTAACCTGCATCATCCTCAAACCTGCTCTTCTCAGCATTTAATAATCTACCATCTGGGTCAGTTTCAGTTGTGGGAATTATTCCCACCGAGCAATGTGAATCCTTGAACTCAGGGCTCTTCGGGCCTCTTCCCTCCATTAGAGACCACTCTTACATACACTGAACAAGTCCCTGTGGGATCAAATCAATGCTGCTGTGATGTGACTGACATTCACAGCTGCTTGTCTTGGCTGCAGTGGCTTTAGGATGACCTGCTTCATAAATGAGTATTTTTAAATATGTACATTTTAAAGTAATTTTAGAAGCATTTAAAAGTGGATAGATGGACAGACAGACAGATAGACACACAGCCATGAGGCTTGACACAGGGTCCCAAGAAAGTGGGTTTAGAAGACTTGAGAGCATAACATAAGCAAACCCTAACAAACCTTCATCTGAAGTGACCACAGTCCCCTTTAGTTTTTCTGATACAAAGATACCCCATGAAAGAATCAGTAAGCTGCAAATGCCCTTGTGCCTGAGCCATTCAGCCAGTCAGGAAGATGAACCCATTGCTGTGTGCTCCATGGTGCCCAGCCAATATCTGCTCCTCGACTCAATTCAGTCACAGGTAGCTCTTGGCCATCAAACCTTGAATTTAAAACCCTCCAGGGAGTCTCTTGTCTGAATAATACATAAGGCTGAGGAAATCTCCACAAGCTGGAAGAAAAAAAGGAGATGAAGTTTGTCAAACTGGTGCAAGTTATTTGCTCAGTGCTAATAAGGTGGTGTTGACAGCTGAGCAGAGGAACAGTTACAGCTTTTTTCACTGCTTGAGGCTTCAAGGACTCTGCTTTAAGTTGTAATAGTCCATCTATAAGAGTGGCAGATCTTGCCTCCGTTTTCATCCTCATCTTTGGCCATCTTTTACTGTCATCACTTGCCACTGGATTTCTTGTGGTGTTGGTCATCTGTGACCCCAGTTTTGATAGCTCTGGGGGGGTTCATGAGGTGAATGTTGGTGAATCCCTTGCAGTGCTGACACCTTAAAAGACTTCAGGTCTTTTTGACTATCTGAAGCAACCCATCTTGTCTCTGTGCCTCAGTTTCCTCAGCTACGCTGTGTAGATATCTTAGCCTTTTTTTCCTAGCTATGAGAGCTGTGCCTCTGAAATCACTTTCTAAGGGGAATATGCTTCACTTGAGTTATGGTGGGCCTTCCAAGCTACTGCTACTTGAGATGCTTTGTGCTGCTGCAAAAAGCAGGGCTTTATGTTGACACAGCAAAAGAACATACCATCTCATTAAAAGTGCACCTACAGACAGAGAAGTTGCTCTCATTAAGCATTACACTCTGGCCATTTCTGACCTGTATAACATGTCTGCCACATGGACTAAACAAAGCTGTTGCTTAACAGGGACCAGCAGAGCTTCTGAGAGAAACAAAATAATCTCTGATGCTTGGGGATTCAAGCAGCAACTGTCTCCAACTTCTACACCGTAGCAAGTAACAACTACTCAGCTGAGCAGTAAGACATACGTGTGCTTCTAGTCTGTTGTTAAGGAAAGTTGTCAGGAATCTGTTTTAAGTGAAACTGCTGTATTTTTAGCCTGTGATGGATTAGAAATCTGGTCAACAGATGAGTGGTAGCTTTTTAAGAGGCTACCTGAATTGCTTTCTGCTGAAGTACAATTCCCAGAAATTTCTCTGTGCCCTCCAGTGCCTCTCTATGGTTTTCATCTTTGTCCTGTGAAGTAAGACAGAGCTATGCTACTCCCATTAAAGAGATCAGGTAGTACATCTCCATGATCTCCATTTACATCAGGAGTGGATCTGGGGTAAAAAAGGTCATCTTTCAGATCTCTTCCTCCAGTCCCTCAGCTCCTGCAGACTGCACAGATCAGTCTGAATTTCAGAGGATTATGGGCTGGAGCCTACTTTTGATTATAGTGATATAAAGCTGGAGTCCTCTGGCTTTGAGGGACAGGTCTATTGTATTTGCAAACAGACACATGTTTTCAGAGACCATTTTTGCTCCCAGCCTGCTGTGCTGGTGTGCAAACTTTCCCCACCTTCCTCCCTGGCTGCCAGCTCTCTCCAATCACTCATTCTGAGATTTTATTTGTAAATGAGTAATGAACAGGGAGACAGTAAATGATCTGCTGAGGGAACTGGGATGAACCTGATTAATATTCTGTCGTTTCTCCCAAGTCACAGGGTAGGTGACCACAGCCCCATCAGAGAAGTCCTGCCTGCCCAGTACTTGGAAGAAACAATTATAAAATGCAAATATTGAGAGAACACCTCAGTATCTTACAATCTTCAATATTATTTCCTGGACACGGGTTGCATGTGAGAAACAAAGTCTAATAAGCCTTTTTCTCATTAGCCCGGGGTAGGGCAGGGAGAAGACTGTTCAAATAAGATGGGGTAGGGTGGGGAGAAGGCTGAAGTGGATGCTTTTTTTTCATGAGCCAAAATCCACTGAACAGGAGTCAGGCCAGACACAGCCCAGAAACTTCTTACTTGCACCCTTAAGTGACTGCCAGGGTCACAGCTCCTCTCCTGCCAGCTGCATCCTGGAAAAGCCTGTCCTCATTTCACTGGAAAGAGAAAGGCTTGAAGAGCTCAAGTTGGGGTGGGGGGGAATAAGGTGCCCTGGTGTCCAGTCCCTTTCCAGTGTACCCAGGAAAAAGTCATGCAGAGCTCTCCTGTGCCTCAGTTTGTTTCCCAATGAAAACTGGTGCCATGGTGCCTTCCTCTCCTTTGTCAAGGCTGGGTTTGAATCAGGGGAAAAACCCTTGTAGACCCTGGATCAGGACCAAGACTCTTGGACGAGGTGAGGCATGCTAAAGTTATCAAACAGACTTCCAAGAAAAAGCTTTCTGATATCACAGCCGAAACAAAAGATAGCACAATTCATTCCCGTTCTCTGGTAACACCATTTAGCAAAGAATGGTATGAAGACAGGGAGAGTTTAATGAAGTCAGGCCTGGACTTGTTTATTTAACAGCTCTGCCTTTTGATGGATACTGTAAACCATGTACATTATCAAGCAGCAAGGAACACTCCAAATTAAAAATGCAATAAACTAGAATTTACTGAGAGGCATGAATATATTAGTCCAAAATAAACAAAACAAAAAAGGAAAAGAAATGTTAGAATGGGTCTGTGGCTTCTTTTTATGGTGGGATACTACTAAAATGGTTCCTGAGTGGGAAAAATGAAGCTCAAGTCTCAGTTATTCATCCTGATGATGGGACGGTATTTTTGCCTTGTAAAGCTGTATCATGCTAATGCTATTGCTGTCATACCAATAAGGTTTACGATTTCCTCCTGAATCTTCTTGCTGTTGTTCTCCATTTTTAAAAGCCTATTAAAATAACCAGGTTACTTGCAAAGAAGGATAGTCTTGCAGTATTCACACATGGAAATGAGACTCAAGAGATCTGGATTTGACTACTGATAGTCTCACTGGTCTCCTACATAAGCTTAAGCAGTGACTTAGGTTGTGGAACTGCAAGTGGGTTAACTCAGTGCAAGACAAGCTGTCTTCATTAAAAACCAAAAACCTAAAGCCTGCAAACACAAGATACAGTCTTTAACTGTTCCAATTGTGCCCCAGGAATGACAAATTTACCCCTGGATTATTCAGGGATAACTGTTTCATCATCTATGACATCTGCCTTTTCATACACTTTTTCCTCCTTCGTACACAGTTGTTATGGGGTGAGTTGTTGGGTTTTATACCCTGTATTTCATTTCTCAGTTCAGGTGACACTTATTCACAGTCCATCAGTGTGTTATGTTTTGAGCTGGGAGAAATGTTTGCAGATGAGCAGCTAGAGACTGAATCAATTCAGAAAGTCAGGGCGGTTTGGGTAAATCATTTCCATCAAAGAAGCAAAAAGTGAAAATAACTTGACAAGAGCCCTGCTGTGCTGATTCAAAGCTTCTGCAGAGGTTCCATTTCTTTTGGAAATAGCAATTACACATCTTTTGCTAATTAAACTTTACAATAATCCTGGAAAACAAAACTTTTTTTATAAACTATGAGTTATTCATTAGTGAGGGGATTTCGGTTAGAAACATAGAAACCCTTTCATCAACCTAAACTGATTGATTTTTTTTCTTTGTCTGGTCAGTGGTGTAAATGCTTAAAAGAAAAACAATTTTTTCTGCAAGCTCTGTGTTTTACAAAGTGAGAGCTGTAACACCTCGTCTGTGGGTCTCCCCACTCCAGAGGCTGTGGTTACAAAAGTGTTTCTCTTGGCAGCTATTCTGATTTTAGCTATCCCCCTGTTCCTCCCCTAAGCACCCAGTCCCCCTGTTCCTCACCTAAGTTCCCACTATCTTGTCACCTCATTTCTACCCTTGGCCATGCATTTCTGCTCCACATGGCTCTCTTCATCATGATCCTTTAAGGGGCTATCTAGATCACAGAGTTGGGCTGGTTTAAAATAACCATTCCTTCCCTTACCCCCTTTTTTAAGGTTTATTTTTAATCTGGATTAGTTCCGTGAGTGACTGATCAGATCGACATGATTCACCAGACAGTTACATCAACGCAGCTGAACTGGTATTTTACATAAACGGGATTTCAGCTGTAAGAGGAGAGGTGGTGCTGGAAGAGGGGACTTGCAGTTGTCACTGAATTAAACGCTCTTTAACGATGGCCTGCAGTCAGAGCTGTGATTGCAGCTTCCTTCAGACTCCACTGACTTTAATCTACTGCTAACTGTGTCGGTTTGTCAATGCAGGATAAGGCTTAGTATGGACTATTAGATGAAGAATTTATCAAGTATTGATTTAGCTCCTGCTAGGTTATCCAGCCTTCCCTGACCCTTCTGCTGCTTCAGCTTCATTGTTATTCATGTCTGAATAACTGTTAGTAAAAATTAGGGTTGGTAATTTGGGTTTGTAATTGGATCTGATAACTAAATAAGTAGGAGAGAAAAAAAAGGAAAAATGTGCTAATCATGAATAATTACAAGCCCGAATTAACGACTCTATTATCTCTTCTCCAAAACAATCATAACCCCCTTCAATCTTAGTTTCAGATAGTGAAAGGTATGAGTTGCAGGTTCCTAAACAAAACCTAGGAAGAGAGACCATTCTAGCAAGAGTCCTTGGCACTAATGTCCTTGTCCCAGGTTCATGGCACAGAAGTGGTAGCTCTGGCAAAAGGCAGTGTCTTGCAACTCCAGCATCTAAGGCAGACGTGTGCTCTGCCAAGTTTTCAGAGATCAGCAAGAGCTCAGGGAAAAAGCACAGGGACAAATTTCTGCAATGCCTTTCTTTCCCTGTTGCAACACAGCAAGGAAAGTAGGACAAGTCTGAAGAGTTCTTGTGAGAGAGTTATAGGCAAATGGAAAATCAACCCAAACTTCGCCCTCCCTCACTGCAGCCTTCAGTTGCTATCTCAAGGTCCTACCTGTCATGCTGAGGAAATGATTTTAGAAATGCACTGTACCTTAGCCATCTTTTACTTGTCTATTGTATAATGCGTGGCCTCCTGACAAGTTGCCTTGCATACAATGTAACATATGTTAATTGATTGATTGAGGAGAAGGCTGGGCTGTATGTGGGGTGGGTCAAAAAGGTCTAGGCTTATTTTCAAAAAGTCTTTCTACATGGCTCCGGTTTTACCATCAACAAGCAGCCTTGTTGCTGTAGCCCTGATCAGCATGGCTGGGAAGCTGCCTGTACAGACTGGGCAAATGAGCAGATATTTTTGTCCTTTCATTGAATCACAATTATGGGAATCTCATTGCTGGCATTCATTCTGTACTGCAGCTCATTTGTGATTAACAAAATGGAGATTATTTCTCTTTAGAAATACAGGCATGCAATTGTATGATACCAGCAAGTTTTGTAGTGCTTACCTGAACCTCTGTCATGGAAGAATGTAGCCTGGTCTATTTACTGAGTGGTGGTAAATGGTCTGTGCATTAACTGGCATTGGATCTCATACTTTTAGGATGAGAAGACGCCTTTTGTGTGAAATGGTCACAATGTATCCTGCAAGCCCATGAAACTCTTATGGCTCCCTGTGTCATTTAGGGACAGAGCTGTGATTAACAATTTAGAGAGGGATCCTTGTCCAAAAACTTTTGCACCATTCAGGACTGAGCCATTGCCTTCTCCCAACAGAGAAATGTTGCAGAGCTTTACTATGAATTTATAGATGAGATCTGAATCTTGAATGGTGCTTGGCAGCATCAAAATGTTCTTTCCCAAGAGGCAAAAATATTTAGGTAGTATGGAAATTTTTGAACTGCCACCAATACTTCCATAGCTAGGTGGGTTTGATAGGATACACTTTAAGGATTCAGAAGTAGCAGTTCATTTGAAGGTTGACATCACCTTGGCTTGAGAAAATGCTTTTACCTCTGACTCATATCCTTGGCTTTTTTTCCCCCCAAAAAAGCAGCAATGGAGCCCTCTTTGCCCATTGCAGTGTCCTAGTTTAAGCCTATGTGTGACACTTCTAATAAGGGTCGTCATGCAGTGGCAGATCTGATTCATTTTCTTATGAGATGATTGCAAAAAAAAGGTTTAATTATACTTCAGTGTGTATGACAGTATTCCTCCATCCTTTTCCAACATCTTACATTAAAGCTATTGGCAAAGAGGCAAGGAAGCAATCAGTAACTAGATCGTTCAGCACCTTGAGGAGGGATCTAAACCATGGAATACTATTACCCTCTGGGACTTGCATGTACAGTCCAGAAATACTGCAGCTGGGTGGGCATGCAGATAAACACCATTACGATAGATGTCACAGAGGCAGCTTTTCTCAGTATCTCCTTTTTGAGAGGAAAAAAGGCCACTCTGAAAGCCTGTATACCTTTCTCTGAAGACACCAGTGCTCACAAAGTGTTCATTTACAATATTGCCTATTTTTTGCCTCTCCCTTCAGGTCTTCTTTTTGCATCTCCTCATATGGACTTGCAGTTGTCTCAGCTCTTAATTTTGCAAGCCCCTGTTTGTTCCATCAAAATGCCTCTGCTCCTCCATGTACAGAGGAACATTTTACTCTTACTACTCTCCCTCCATTAATATACACAGTGTCCATCTCGTTGCTGCATCCAGCTACAAGTAGGGAATACAATAGTTGTGATACATCATGACACTCAGCAAAATAGGTCACCTTCTTTGATGTCTACTTCTTAGACCAGCTTTAGTCTTTAGAAATTTGCAATCACCATGTCTCTTTTCTCTTGGGAACATTTTGCTTTTGTGTGTTCGTTCAGAGTATTGTACACGTAACACATTTACCAGCAGTTTGTTACAGTAACTCTATATATCCTCGGGCATTGTGCAAAGTCCTAGGCAGAATATAGAAAGATGAAATAAAGCTGGGTTTAAAGCTCTACAAATGCTCTTCTTTTGTTACCAGAGTTGCTTTCCTGCAAGAACACACAGGTCTGAAGTGTTCTGCATACTTACAGTAACTGCCAATACTTGCAAATATAGTGACAAACAACACATGCTGAGCAGGAGGTCTCATATGTCTCTATGAGACACATATATGTCTCTGTCTCTCTCTATATGTCTCTCTCTCTGTATATATGTCTCCATAAATGGGAAGATGGGGTTGAAATGTTTTCTTAGTCGTCCCCCCCCCCTTTTTTTCCTTTTTGTGAAGCCTTTCTCCTCCTCCTTATCCTATTCTTTGTCAGTTGCAAAGTATGCTGAAGCAGTCTGCTCATTGTCACATTTTGGGAGGAAAATTACATTGATATTGGACTAAATGCAAAAAGAGACTTTCCCCTAGTGAAAACTGGCTAATTGATGTAAAATCAAATAACTTTAAAGAGCTGTGATGGCTACAAATCAGGTCAGAGAGGCCAATACCAGTTCATTCTACTTCATGCAGGGGCTGTGCTTTGCAGTTTAAGCAACAGCACTTTGGCATTCAGGGCTTCTTTATAACCTAAACAAATCAAATCTCAAATCTTTTTGATCTTGATGTCTGACAATAAATGATGAATAAAACTACCGCAGTGGAGCCTGGGAATGGATTATTATTATAAATAGCTGTAGTCTTGCCATTGCCTGTTCTCTCCTCTAGGGCTGGAGGCTGGAGGCAAGAAAAGCTGGGGAGCATAGAATAGGTGCTAACAAGAGAGGTCAAGTGAGACCAGGGAAAATTATTTCTAATAGATTAATTTTCAAGGATACCAGACTTCTCTTCTTTTTAGCTCTTTGCTTTAGATTTCAGCCTAAAAGGTGACAAAACATAAAGGATATTTTAAAAGCTAGTTTCCCAGTGATGATTATCTGAATTAGAACTGAAATATCTATTGGTCTGGATTAAAGAAGTACAGTTTTATACTGTGTCCACTCATTGTTGCACAGAGAGATGCAAGCTCACTCTCCACAGGTTCCTTGGGGCACACGAGTTAATCCAAATTCTGCTCTGGGCATTAGAATATGGTAAATCTTTTAAAGAACAACAGGGAGGCTAAAAATTAAGCAAAGAAGAATTGTGAGCAGTGATGGCTGACAGAAGGAATAAGAGGTCTATTTTTTTAATCAGGCAGCTCATCAATTGAATGATGAGGGAAACAGTTTTTCTTAGGTTCATTTGGACCCCAAAGTTTTAGAGGGCCTCTGACCTTTTGTAATAAATGTTGTGAGTGGGTAGGACAGAAGGCACTTTCAACTCAGAAGCCTCATGGCACATCGTAGCCCCTTGCTTGTGCTAGCCAGCCTGCCCAAGAGGCCAGATACTGCACAGGACCCCGCCAACACAACTGCATGTCTCTCAGGTGGTGGGTGGCTTGTAATCACTTAAAGCCCCTCACTTCTGTATTTATGCAAAGAACTGTGAGGATATATTTTCAGAAGAAAAGACACAGAATGGTCTGAATATGGAATACGGATATGATTTACCATATCTTTATGAAGTTATGGTCCAGGCAAGTTGTCTCCATGTGGAAGTGTGCTGTGTCCCTCTTAGCCTCCACCCTTGTTTTTGCTGCAGAGCATAGGGCAATGCTAAGACTAACTCTGAAGCTGATCTGCCCTCAGTAAGTGCGTATTTGTACACAAGTAATCCTGTGGTTCAAACAAATACCATTAAGAAGGGCTGCAGTTTTTCACCAGAAACAAAAACTGTTGTGCTAGAAATAGGTCTCAGGGAAAAAAAGCCTGCAATTGGCCATGTTTCTCTTCCTACCACAAGCAGCAAGGGTTAGAAATCCTACCCCAAAGCCTGTTTCTATCCTGGACTAGAGTGAACGCAGCCTCAGTAGACACATTGGCAGCAAAATATTTGGCTCACATCACTGCTTTCATCCTTTCCAAAGACCTGGAAGGGACTATTAATCTCTTTTTGCAGATATTTCATATTAATAGTATGATGAAAACATAGGAATATCTGTACCTGTTCAGATCAAGGGCTGTCAGAGTTTTGTCTCCAGCAGTAGCCATCAGCAGGTGCCTAGGGAAGAATAAGAATGAGACAAGTGATTTTTCAGTTCCCCCCAATACTCTCTCTACCAGACTATTTCATATCAGGAGCTTTCCTGAACTGGGTTTCATTTGCCTACCATGCATAGAAAAAAGGGATAATGAAGAAGAATCTTTCTGGAAAACAGGAAAATCTGCAAGAAGAAAATTCTTTGGATGTTTTTAAGGCAGTGGACTAGATCTTCAACTGGATTAAATTAGCACAGTGGAGGTGAGGCTAATTAGTTGACAGCAGTGTTATCAATTAATATGTATAATATGATTGAAATAACCAGGGAGCTGCTAAAGTCCTGTGTACAGCCCCCATCAGTTAATATTTAAAATAGGGAAACAATAACTAGACGTGATTTAGGAACTAACTACTAGACAATCGGGCTTTATGTTTATGTCAGAAAAGGTAATGGATTGCAGTCTGGCCAATAAACCTTGAAGAACTGCTTGGAACTGCCAAGATTAGGGAAGAAGTAGCTAAAAGGTAATTCCTACTGGGGGAGATCATGACCACCGACTCATTGGCCACCTACTCAAATGATACCACCCACTCAAAAGAAGACAACGAAGGAAGAGTCTGTGCACTAACTTACATAAGGGGCAAAGAAGAAAAAAACAATCATTAAGGAAAATAACAATGAACATGTATTAGTTAAGTGTATAAATGTGAGAATTTTTGAGACAAGGGTGTGCTGTCTTGAGACAGACACCCATTCATGTGCATCAATGAAATTAATTTGAAAACACCTTGACTCTGTGTGTTATTGGCTTGCACACTGTGTAAATGAACCCTGTTTGTGAGACAACAGCAGTGCAGGCAAAATGATTCTTCTTCTTTCCAAAATTTTGTTGAAGCAGATATTTTACTTCAACCCCCCCCCCCCCAACTTTCTTTACTGTTTCAGATTTCTATATGTAATAAAAACATAGATTAAAATCACTAATGAAAACCTTGGAAAATGTTCCAGGTTTTGAATAAAACCCTTGCTTAGCAATGTTCTATTACTCTGTTAGGAAGGACAGTCCAAGCTAAATCAAAAGCTAAGACCTTTTGGCTAGCATCACCCAGATCTGTTCTGTGGCTCTCATTTTATGCCAATTCAGTAAGAAGGTACCTGCTGTTGTGTATTTTCAGGAGAAGCATGCCAGGTTTTAAAGCTGACTTTAATTTTTTCATTGTAGATTTATTTTTTTTTTAAGAATAAAAATGGAAGAAAAGGTAAATCATGTGCTCAGCTGGGTTTACTATGAATTAACATCATTCCTTGCAGCGGGGACTTCACATATTCTAAGACAGCTAGGCTGTAGATAATTTTTTTCTCTCTGCAGGATGATAATTAGTAATAAAGATTGAATGATTCTCAGTCTGATTGCTGACACACATTTACAATTTATCTCATGGCAAGCTCTGGATAGAGGACAATTTCAGAACAGATTGGGAGTTAGGCAAAAGAGATTCATGTTCAAAGAAATCCCTTAAAATTTAGTTAGCAGACAACATCCTAAAACTAAGACAAGCTTTTCAGGTTGGTTTTAGTATTGGTGAAATGTAAAACCATTTGTCTTGTAAATGCAAACGGAGACCAATTAAATAAAACTGGAAAAGAAAAGGATGCCTTTTCTGCTCTTTACATTACAATACAAAGTTGATCTGACATATAAACAAGAAATCTTACGCTGCAGACTGGTCGTGGGTGGCCGAAAATAGATAAACAGGAAGAGCTTCAAATGATTAGTAACATGAACCAAGTAGAACGGCTTATAAAAAGACTTTTTATTTTCTTTTTTTTTTTTTCTGAGAGGTATATAGAATTGTCAACATGTCCGGTGAGCTTGGCTTTGAAGGACACATCACAAAGAATTTAAAGGATAGCAGGCAAAACCTACCTGAATCTTATATCACAATATTGACCTGGAAGGACCTTCCTTACAAGTAAGTGTTCCTACTATCTTTTATTTCCAGGCTTGTTAGTCATCTTGGCCCATTCAGTCCTTGCTCCCTCTGTTGAGGTTATCCACAACGAGAATCACTTAATGTTCATGCGTGGTGGTAATTTTTGTGATGTGGAAATATATTCAGCAAAAAGATCCTGAAGACATCATATTCTTTTAATAAAAATTATTCAGCCTGAAGCAAGACAAGAGTTACCATGTTGCTGTGTCTTGGATGCAAAATACCAGCCTTTGAAATTCTGCAGCGCTGAGCTAACAAGCCTGCCTGACGATGTGGTGTGAAGGGGCAGTGATTTAAAGATCATTTTAAACATTCACTCTGTTTTATTACAGTGAAGACTTTCCCTTCCCCAAAATTTAAAATTTAAAACGTGCCTCCTCTGAGCATGAGGGCAGTGCTTTTTGCTTTCCGAGATGGAACAAAGTATTTCCTTGATGAAAAAAATATGATTTTGATTTTAAGCAGTAGGAACATTTTCCCATTGCATATTTTTCATGCTGTGGAAACTAACCGTCCACCAAATATTTCAAATGTGACTTCTCAAACAGCTCTGCTGAAAGAGTTTTTTCTCCCCATTTTGTATTAAAGCATAGTCCTGAATGTTGTGATCCCAAACAATACTCTCCCAGCATCCCCTCCCTTCAGATATCAGGGTATCATCCCCAAATCCCTGATGCGTGAAGGAAGTTTTCCATTCCACTTGCAGAACCTGAAAAGCAGGAGGATAAAGTTAATGAGCTGGAAATGAACAGAGAAAGAAGGGCATAATATAATTTCATTTTTAAACCTCAAAATGGAGGGGGGGGGGAAGACAGGACGAACTTAGCCTAAGCACATGGTTCATAGACATGTACATGAAAAAGTACAATGGCAGACTCCTTCATCTAGTGAAAAACTGAACAGGCTCCCTTGACCTTTGGTGTATAACACTGACTTACATCTCCTAAGAGTCCAGCCTGGGAGATTAGTGGGGCTAATTCCTCTTTAAAAGAAAAAAAAAAATCATTGGCCTTAATCCATTTAACATTCAAACATCCCATTAACCTAAATTAAACGCTTTCTTGTAGGTTTTTAATTTAGCACACTGACCCCCAAAATGGAAAGGCCACTTACAGTTACAAACCCCATAGTGCAGCCACCACACTCTCTGACTTGCAGTCATCCTTATCATCCCAAACATGTTTCTCTTCTTGGCAAGCAGGAAACCTTTTTTGTGTGTGTGTGTGTGTGTGTGTGTGTGATTTTCACCTATGTGCTTTTCTGTTAATGTTCATTAATTTATGTGGCTTTGGCAAACTAATAAAGGGAAGGAAAGGTATATATGGCCATTATTTTATTTCCCGAGTGTTCCTGGGTTCTATAGAAATGGTCTAAAGGGAGAAAAACCACCTGTAAAGTACGCATCCCTAGGACAGTCCAGGGAAGTTTCCCTGCATCACCTGGTGTCGTGGTTTCAGCCCAGCAGGTAACAAAGCACCACGCAGCTGCTCGCTCACTCCTCCACCCCTGGCCACAGTGGGTTGAGGAGAAAATAAAGGCAGGCTCGGCTCGTGGGTCGAGATAAGGACTGGGAGGGATCACTCACCACTTATGGTCACGGGCAAAAGACAGGCTCAATTTGGGGAAGAAACAAAATCAATTTAATTTACTACAAATCCAATCAAAACAAGGATATTAGGAAGTAAAACCCAACCTGAGAACACCTTCCCCCCACCCCTCCCTCCTTCCCGCCTCACCTCAGCCCCACTCCCGGTTCTCTCCACCTCCTCCCCCCCGGCGCAGGGGAACAGGGGACGGGGCCTGGGGTAGGTTCCTCACACGTCGTCTCTGCCGCTCCTTCCTCCTCAGGGGGAGGAGGACTCCTCACTCGTCCCCTACCCCAGTGTGGGGTCCCTCCCACGGGGGACAGTCCTCCACAAACTTCTCCAACGTGAGTCCTTTCCACAGGCGGCAGCTCCTCACAAACTTCCCTGGCATGGGTCCTTTTCGCGGGCCAGTCTTCAGTCACACACTGCTCCAGCGTGGGCTTTCCCATGGGGTCACGGCCATCTTGGGGGGCCTCTGCTCCCCCGCTCCCCTCCATGGGCTGGGGGGGGACAGCCTGCCGCCTCACCACGGGCTGCGGGGGCAGCCCCTCCTCCGGCGCACCTCCTCCTCCGCCTTCCTCACTGATCTTGGTGTCTGCACAGGGGTTCTCTGCAGAGGGGTTCCTCTCACATCCCACTCCCCCCCTCCACTGCAGGTTCCCCTTCTTAATTCTGTTTTCCCAAGGTGCTACCACCATCACTGACTGGGTCGGCCTGGGCCAGAGGCAGGTCCAACTTGGAGCCGGGGAAGCTTCTAGCAGCTTCTCACAGGAGCCACCCCTGCAGCACCTCCCCTGCTACTAAAAAACCTGAGCCACACAAACCCATAACGCTGGCAGCTCAGGTCTGCCCTGTGCTTTGCAAGGTGGGGTTAGAGTTCGGGCAGGAGGCTGCCGCTGAAGGGGCACATTTAGTTTTCCTTGAAGGTTCAACAGAAATCTCTCTCAGGCAGCTCTGAGCTCTCCTGAAAAACAACACCAGGGTACTCTCATCATGGCAAAAGGGCCTTTTGAAGAGAGGCATGAGCAAATGCTTTCAGAATGGCCATGCCATGTTCCTGTCATGTGGAGCATGCCAGGAAGCTTCAGGCATGAGCACAGGTTGGAGAAACAGTCCTGAAGCTCTTGAGATACAAGGACTTTTTCATACAACCTGTCGATACGCCTGCACTGACAATGGTGCCCTCATTATGCTGGAGAGAAAGCATTGCCTAATTTGTTTCAAAGACAGCCCAATAAGGGTAGCTTGATTAACTGGAAGGTGCAGAGATAAGTTTTCAGGTACCCAAATTATCTGTCTGGTATGTTTGTTCAACTCTGTACGGCATATGCCTCCAGCACATATTAGTCTGCTGGGCTCAATGGGCTGCCGAGTCAGTTGAGCGATAGAAAGTGCCCTGTGTGCCCTTACCCCGCAGCTGGTATGAATATAATTGTAATAATGGGGTTGTATTGGTCACGCAATGCAACAGTGTTCGATGAAGCTGTCGCAGTGTGCTCACTCAGGTGAAGCGTCCCACCAAGCTGTCTATCCACAACAGGTCTGCCCAGCTCAGTCCAGCTCTAGGGTAGCCTCAGGTTGACCTACACAGGGTCAAATGATGAGAGTTTCTGCCTGCTATTACAAACAAACAAAAGGATCAAGTACCTATTATCTGACTAAAGACTAAGTCTGATTTTAGGTACCTAAACCAAAAATTGAGATTAGCTCCATGCTAATCCAGGAAGAGCCAAAACTCTGCGTTTAGCTTTCAAGTTGCTTGCACACAGGTGTCTAGATGTATCTCAGTATTGCCAGGACTGAAAACTTGTTGTTGATCCTACACCCGAGCCTGAACAAATTTTTCCTCTGCCTATGGGCCTCATGGACCCAAACACAGGTTATCTACTGAAGCCAGAGTAGGTTACTGCTGTTTTTTTAAATGTTGTTGTGGTACCAGTGTCTGCAGGGAGCCTGCTGCCTCCTTCCCTCCTCTCTGGTCCTCCGCATGGTGGAGGACATGTTCAAGTCTTGTCTTTGCCTGTGAGAAATATAAAATTGCCTCTTTGCTAGCTCCATGGCAAACACCCTGCACACCCTACTAGACCAGTCTGGGCCATTTGCACCAGCTGCTACACTCTATAGAAAAAAAATCATTAAGGCAGAGAGAAAGTATCAGAAGAGGATTTCACTCTACAACAGTTAGGGTACTTGTGTCCCGAAGATTGCATACCACAAAGCACGCAAACAAACTCCCTTTCTCCTTCCTCCCCAGAGGTTACCCTACAGCAAAGTGCTGGACTCGCTGTCTGTGACCTGACAAACTGGGTCTGTTCGGCACATTTGTAGCTCTGTTTTCACCAAGAAGTCATGAGTGAGTCCCAGTGGCAGGTAGTACAGCAGAAGCTCAGGTTATCTTGGTAGTTATTAACCTTTCAGAGCAACTAAGTTGTCTACAAGGATGGATTATTCTGGACCTCATGACACCTACCAGAAGGGCAGCTATTCAGAACAAAACTATTGTCCCTCACCACACACAGCCATACCTCTTTCCAAATCCTTCCCCATGAACTGGTGCAAGAATACCTGTGTATCTTCACTCACCCAGCCCAGCCAAGTGATTCAGGGCAGGGTTTAATCCACTGAGCAAAAATACATCTATTATTTCTTAGTTTCAGCTCTCCTTTTAAAATAAAAAGGAATTCAATCCACCAAAATCCCAGTGGATCCACCAGCCTCCCAGTCATCTGTCTTAAGAGGGAATGAAATGAATTTAATCTCCATAGATCGTATTGCATACTGCATTGCCAGCTGTCTTCTAGCAGGGGCTGCCGTTGCTCAAAGGTCATAGCACAAATCCCTTGATTAAAAAACAACAACAAACACATTTTAAATGGGTAAAACCATAAGATACTGCCGTAAAACAGATTATGTGAAGTAGATACTGTTAAAACAGTTTAAATGCCTCTTTCAGGCATGAGTTTAGTTATCTCAAAGCATATTAGAGAGAGCAATAAAATTTAACGGCCAGCAGTAAAGTGTTTATGCGTGGCCCTGAACACAGTGTTGCCCAACCGCAGAATGTGTTAACTTTGCCGCACGGGTCAGTCGTACCCAGCAAAAGGAGTTTGGGCCCCCGTTGGAGTTGGCATTAGATCTGCTTGAGGAGGGAGAGCTCAGCAGAGAGACCCCAGAGAGCCCACAAACAGGGAAACGAGGAAACCAGTGCCTCTGCAGGGCTGTCAGGGCAGCAGCTCTGGCTTGTACCTCCTGAGGAGCTGATTCAGTAGGAAAGTCTGTGCGTTGTGTGCGTGGGTGTGTGTGTATGTGTGTCGAGACACAGCCACTGAGAGGATAGCATTGAGTTTCAACCTAAAAGCAATTGTTTTTCCAGCCCAGCATGAAGGCTGAAGTTCTTCCACACTGACATGCAGTCAGCAGGATCCTGGTTTTACAAGGTAATTGCAAGGTCCCTTGACTCTTTCCTTGGTTATGTTGTGGTGCATCCTAGGGCATGCCAACATTGTGCCATGTCAGAGATGGTGCTGACAATCATTTGACGTCAGCTGCAAACTTCTGATGGACCAGCCCTGGGAGTGTAAACCTGTCAGTGCATATGGACACCAGTAAAGACGTGGCCCTACACAAAAGACAAGGCTCTCATTCTTACCTGAAAAAAAAAAGAAAAAAGGAAATGTATAACATTTTGTGAGTCACATTTGGGGTGAGTATTTACAATGACAACAGAATGAGAGGCAGATAGTAGGGGTCTGTGCGACTAGCCAAGACACCAGGTTGGGATTCAGAAATCTGATCTTTTTCTGATCTGTCAATGACTGTGATGTGCCATGTTGCAAAAGTCACTTTACAAGCCACCCCTTCCCATCTGTGCTTTTATTTAGGCTGTTGGATTTCTGCTTTTCCATGCATTTGTGTAGCACCTAAACTTGATGATCTAGAGTGGAGTAGCTAAGCACTTCCATCATAAGAAGCAACCTCAGTCTGTCAGTGTGAGAAGACGTCTGGAGTATGATAGTCTGAAAGGCGTTACATAAAGATACAGGAGGTGGATTGTAATATGAACTCTTTCCTGCAGTCATATTCCTTTAATAAATTCATCCTGTTTCCAAAGTGAGCAGATATGCTTCAGGCTTTTCAATACTTCTCTTTGCCTCTTCTTAAGCATGCAAGTCTCCCAGAGCTTTTGCTTCAGACAGCAGGCCAGCTGGTTACACCTGGCTGCATGGTTGCCTGATGCTGTCTGCACAGCTGCTTGGCCTTTTCAAAGCCCAAGAGCTCATTTAATATCAAGGGCCATGTTCCCTGTTAGGGACTAGGCTCAGCAATGCCTTGTGACACAGTTAGTCAAGTGCCTTATTCACAAGTCTGGTTCCTCAACTCTGTTGTGCTTTTGCCCATCCCTCAGCTCACTGGGAACCCCAGTTCTGCAACAGGGTGAGTGTAGTCTCCCATGGGAGAGCTCCTTCTGCTCATGCACAGAAAGCAGTGACCTCCCCTGCCTGCAGCTCTCCCAACTGGGGTGGGATGTGGACACAGTTTTGTTAGAAAGCGGGCAGAAAAAGGAAATCGAGAGAGGGTCAATTCACAGAGTACTCTGCTCATCCCAGCTGAACCCTCAAAAAAGTCAAAGAGAGAGGAGAGGAGAGGAGAGGAGAGGAGAGGAGAGGAGAGGAAAGGAGAGGAGAGGAGAGGAGAGGAGCTGGAACACTGCCATAACTAGCAGGCAGTGATGCATACTCAAGATGACTGGAGCAAGCAGAGATGTATGCATGAGCACAGCTTTTTCTTTTCCTCAGAGCATGCATTACAATATTCCTTAAATAAATATAAAAAATGGGTTTAGTCAGTTCTGCTTGTTTTCAGCTGGGAGGTGTGGATAGGCAAGGAGGTGAGTGGGTAGGGGGCTTGCATTTTAATTTGCAAACTGGCTAACTTTTAATGCTTTAACCTCCCTCATCTTTGCTTGTCTCCCAGGACCTTGCTAACCTCTCTTGTGGAATAAAGCAGGGAAGGGGTGTTACACACACAACAATTTTTTGCCTTCATTTTTTTCTGCTGTTTATTACTAGCCAGTCTGCACAGCCTAGATGCCTAGGGGAGCCCTCCGACAAGATCTGGTCAAAGGCTTCAGTGAGATCTGCTATAAGCACTCTCACGTTGGGCTGGCCTGGTGCATTTACTTTTTATTGAAATGTTCTGTTATTTTATAAATAGGAACAGGGATGCCTGCAGCATGTCACTGCCATGTATCAGGAGTCATTCTGATATTATACCTTAACCCCGGAACTCACAGGTGTGGGAGAAAATTCAATATACCCCCTCAAGGTGAATAAACGAGTCTTCAGCCTTGCTTCAGGATACCCTATTCATGAAACTGAAGTGCTGCGATCATTGCTTATCAATACATTGCCTTGGACTTTGCATCTGCTGATTACCTTTAGTTATGGCTCAGCCTGGTTATACTTAAACTTTATTTGACATGTGCAGAATTTTACTCATGTACCCAGCAATGCAAGTTGCTGATTATTACACGGCTGTTAGGTTTGGCTACTTACGAGACTGATCAACCAAGCCAACAAGTAATGAATTCTCTTTACAGCTTGCTGTCCTCATTTGGATAAGCAATTGACTAAGCAAGAGACTGTTTTTAATTCACGCTCATAGTGCACAGCTCAGCTGTTACTCCTCGTATGGTACAAGGGAACATCTCACCTCTTTCCCATCAGTTATGCACTGCTTCCCTCTCCATCATGCCATACCTAGCAACTGCAGCAAGAGTTATTTCATTCTTTTTTCTTCATGTTTTTGGAGCAGAAACTTATGTGCCTCTTGGCTCAGGTGGATGAACAATCTCCTGAAATCACCAAATCCTAGGCTCCAGAAGCAGTGGGATTATAAAGCTTTAAGCCCACCCATTCTAAAAGCGACCTAAGTGAGGTGAATATACATCTTTTGCTGAATTTTAGTAGTTGAGCAATAGACAGCTTCCAGTATTAAGGGTGCCACCCCATGTGTTTCATGACTTCTGTTTTTTTTTTTAAATGAGTCTTAGAAAAGACTACGCCTGGAATGGGGCCTATGTTAACTGGCTGTATAGGAAATATAGGATCCTAAAGCATTAGTTGAATCAGGCATAGATGCCTTCCCATGTATTCTAACCAACCAGATCATCAGCTAGTATAAATGAGTTAAGACTCACAAACACCAGTAGATATTTATAGATCTGGTCCAAAGGTCTCCCCCCACAGGAAGATTCACCTGTTCTTTTCCTCCTGATAGACAACAGAAGACTTCTCTTTTTTGATTAAATGTGTATGTGTGTGGGAAAATGTATTAGAACTTAGGAAATTACTACAAAGGAAAGGAGATGAAGTTTTTGTGTGCAACAAAATTGCATCAGCATTGGGAAAGTGGGAGGAAAAGGGAAAGTAGGGAAATGGAATAAAAAAGAAAAAGGAAAAAAAAAATCCATCCTTGTTGCATAATGTACCTTGTGGGGATTTTTAAGAGCACTGGAATTACATGTTACTTGTTGGTAATCACATGTCTAACAAGGTGTTCAGTATATGTTGACTTAAGTAGCTAAAGGAAGCAGAGGTATTTCTCTTATCAATATTTAAATGTCTTGTAAAATCCCTGCTAACTGGATTATCACCATGCTAGAGCTGTCATTGTGCAGGTCTAGCTGCCAGAGTAGTATGAATAACAGAAATGTGTGTGTCTGTGTGTGCCTGTGTTTGTATACAGTTTTGTCCCTCTCTCTCTTTGCTTTAAAAAGAGATCTAGGACACTTCCACCTGGTCTGTGCACAGGAGTATTCTACAGCTAACTGGCAGATGGAAAAGTTGGGACACTTTTTTTAATGATGAGAGCTGAAGACAAGTACAATCTTTTACCGCCTATCCTGGTGATTCAAAAACTATTAGAAATCTTGCACACATCCTGAAAAACAGTTAAATGGACAATAAGGTAATTTTAAAAATCAGTATAGAAGTTTCTCTCTGCTTGAGCCAGGCTCTGAAGCGTTAGAATTCAAATTTCTTAAAAATTAAGAGCTCCAAAACCTTACATTTTAAAATAAATTAATGATTAATTTCTAACATAACAAGACTCCAGAAAAGGGGGATATAAAGAAATAGAACTACTATGCAGTTCCTAGTAGAGTAGAAAAATAACCACCACTCCCTTCAAGACTACCAACAGTAGGATAAAAAAAAATTATATTGATTTTAGGGATAAATACATTATCCCACACATTATTAAGGAAACAGAAACAATATTCTTGCAACTGTAATGAAGGGTGTAATCGGATGAGTTCTTAGGAGCCACTTCCATTAGTTAACACCAGTCAGCACCAGTTATTGGTTATTTATCTAAGGTGAGCCACGGAGGGAGTGGGAAAAGGTGTTTAGTTATGTTGGTATCATCTAGCTTATTTTCTGAGTTATGGACATGGCTCTGGAGGATCTGCTTTTCTCAGAAACAGGAAGCATTGGGGAAAAGGGAAAGGGCACTTGATGGGACTGAAGAGTAGAGATAGGTCTCACTTCACATCACACTCTACTACTTTCTCATGTGTGACCCCCCCCCCCGCCTCTGAAGTCACTAGGAATACTTGGGGCTCCCTTTCAAGTTGTAGGAACTACTATACTAAAGGTATGATGAGCTGCTTTAAAGTGAGAGTTTGCTACTATGGAAGAAGGTGGTCTTCCTTCCTCCTGCTCTTCCTCCTTCTGATTCTTTCCCTTTCCCTGTGCCAATTCAGGTACCCCTGCTGAATGGATTCAGCTCTCAAAGCAGGTAGAGAGCACCTTACTTTTCGCTGGTTGTGGCTTTTCTGATCACTTGTTGAGCAGAATCAATTCACCAAAGGTCAGGCAAGCATCAAAGCCTGTGAAGTTAAACTAAGAGACCATAGAGCAGAGCTGCTTTTTTTGATGTCACCAGGATTAATTGTGTTTGTCTCACCTTACTGCACCTTAAAGAACAGAGAATAAGGCACCATTGGCAAATGTGGGAGGGCTGAGGGAATAGGCTGTGGGTGGGTGTAGTAGGAGTTGTTTCTGAAGGTGGTAGACTTCAGTGAGAAGATCTTTCACACATTAAGCTTTTGCGTAGAGGTTGCATGCTCTGTGCTAGCTCTTGAGAAGGCTATGATCATTCTTGTCTATTGCCACATAGCATAAATATTGTATGGCTGCACTATAGATTATGAAATTATAATCATTACAGGATTAAGCTAGAAAGGAAACTTGGCTAGATGTGACGAAAATGGTTTAAAATTAAGAAGAAATGTTCTGTCAGTGAATATATCTGGGAGAACAGCTCTGGAGACTGAAACCTTTCTTCATTCAGGTTGGCCAGCAATGAGTGAAAACTACAGTCCACACCTCAGCACAGGCTGTTGTAACAGCTTAGGGCCATATTAAAGACAAGTTTGATTCCTGCAGTCCGATTTCCCTGATATCTTTAATGGATTCACTGATGTAATGACAAACAGGGAAGGTGGCAGGATTTCAGATGTAGATAGATGTCCACTAGGAGTTTGAGTGACTCAATCTAATCCTCCTGCAGAGGACTCTATCCATAGCAGAGTAATGACTTCTGAAACTATATCAGTTCTTGAACGACGGGTTCTTGCTTGAGTTCATGATTCCAGTCCAGCTATCCTTATTTACACAGTAGCTCCCAATTCTGTTCACAATTAATCTAGCCTCTCTGTTGACACCAGCACTCTTACTCATGCAATTTTGTAAGTAAGAGCACAGTCAGGCCTCTAGAGAGAAAAATCTCTTTATTTCCTCGAGCCACATATTCCCCAACTGCTTGTTATTTCCAGCATCTTCTATTTCTTCTGGCATGAAAGTACATTTCTCACTTTAAATTGACTTCATCCAATCATCTTTCTGTTTTTCTGCCTCTTGTACTATATCTGTTTCCCCTAGAACACACTCACTGCACCTATTACTGTAATGATTTAATAGCTCTTAAATCTCTTCAGCCCTCATCACTGAGCTTTCAGTTTTTCTGCTGCAATATTTAACACAACTGTCCTGGAGGAGGAGCTGGAAGAAAGGGAGAAAGGACACCTCACATTAAACTGTTGTCCAGGAAAGTGACTTTTACATAGGGATCTATGAACTGGGCTCTTCTACATTTCCAGCTTACATAGTGAATAGTTAAATCTTTTTCCACACCTGAAAAAATCTAAAAAAAATTTGTTTTAATCCCATTTTATGATCAAAATCCTATTTCTACAGGGGAAAATAAAAAGCCAAAGTGATCTGCCTTCAAGGAACTAATCAAAACTGAAAGTGTGACTGGGGGACATATGGGATGGCAGAGATTTCATCTTGTCTTGAAGATGGACAGAAGTTAATGACAGTACTCTCTCTTTGTACCTTTCTCTTGGCATCTGCCATGTACATTTATATTTTGCTTCCTTTCCCAGTGGGATCTTTGTGTTTTGAAAAATTAAAATGACTTTTTGTGGAATAAATATTTTTTTGCCCCTATGTATGTCTCTGGCTATTTGCACATTCCTTTACAAAATACAAGCTCCCCCTCGTGCTCTCTTTCCACAGCTGTACCCATGCTGTGGGCTGTGTGACGCATAATGCAGAGGGAAATACAGGGCATCCTTGGAGAAGCATGGGTTTTACAGGATTGCAGTTCAAAGCTCTGTTCACAACTTACTACATAATGCTGGTAAAAGAGATGTCCTCCACCGGCTCTTCTAGAAATGTCCAGTAATCACTCATCAAGATCCTGGTGCTGCAGGATATTCAAGGAACAGCCTAGCAATGCCTTCCATCTTGTTTAGGTATTGGCAATGTCTTGCAAGGGAGACAGTCTCCTGCTGAAATATCCCATTTCATAAAGACCACAAGTGGTTTTTAGAGGTATTGAAGGAGATACTGCAGTGCTAAGAATGATATTCAGAGAGACAGCTGGATGTGCTAAGTAAAGCTGAGATCAGGAGATATAACAGGAATTCAGCAACGGGCAATGAAACCGTGTATTACCTAAGATTTATACCTTTCTGCACCTCCTGTATTGCTGGTTTTGCTAAGGAAAAAAAGGCCCCCCAAAAAGTGCTGGGTAAGATATACTGGTGATGTGATCACATCTGGCAATTCCAAGGATGCTGCAGAGGCTGTTGCATCCAGAAAATTAGACGTTCCTTTAGCAGCTCTAAGCGTGAAACAAGCTGTTATATTGTTGTAAAAGCTTCAGGAACTTTCAGTTCCAGTCAAACCTACAGGCCTTGCAATTGGTGGTGAAAGCAGATTGAAACTAGAGTGGAAATTCCCCCTGCCCAGGGCAAAAGAAAGCTTCAGGGGCTTAAAGCAAAGCTCTCCTCTCAGCAGAGGGTGAGGTGTTCAGATCTCCCAGCAATATATCTTCTAGCCAATCTTAGCTGCTGGCAAGCTCAAATAATTGAAACATGCAGTGAAATTAAAGCAAAAGTGAAGCATTTTTTGAAAGCTTTTTGGCTACTAGAAGAGATGCTTTATAACCAAAAGCTGGAGCCATGATAAACCAGTTCCAATCTGCATTAGTAAACATTGCTCTATGTCTGCCTCCCAGAGCCCAGACTGGCCTTCTGCAGCAAGGTGGTACAATGCGTCACTGATCTTCCAAATCTTGCTCAAGCAACCAATGTTGGCAAAACAGAAGCGAGCACTTTTGCTCTCCAAAAGGACTGCCAGAATAAAAGATGTATTGAATGTGTGCTTGAAATGGCTTACTCTTAAGGAGGATCTCATGGCATAAGAACTCACGGAAACAAGAGCTACATGACTCATTTCCTTGTTTCACTCAGTAAGTGACTGCTGGGAGAATGCATATGAACTTGCACAATCAGCATCATAGCAGAGGTTACTGGTATATAATGTAAGTCTGAGATCAAGTAAGTAAAGCTTTAGTAGGGTCTTGTCAGGGAAAGAAGGAAAAGTTACTGTTTTCTGAGATAAGGGTGGTCCTGTGGCAAATGGATTGTTCAGACCACAAGAGATATGGAACAGATAGAGAGGCGCGTGAAGACTTCTGTGTCCTGAAGTTAAGAAAGTCAGTTCTCTTGGTGTAGGGAAACTGACTTTTTTAGTGTGCATCTCACATAATCTATTGATGACATCTGTTTTAGCATGCCTGAATTTGGTTGGATAACCAATGTATCAGAGTAAAAGAGCTCTTCCTGACTTCAGAGGCTTACTGGGAGTGTATATGCTATGGCAGAGTCAACTGATTACCATGATGATGGGAGATCCTGATCTTACAATCCACCTGTTCACAATAGCAGAAATCAATCCTCCTTGCCAATAGTTTACATCCATAGAAACATCCCAAAGCAGCTCAAGAATGCCAAGGCACACATACTAGAAGCCAGCAACAACCATGCATTAGCAATTATTTCTGGTTTTACTGTGTTCACCAGTATAACTGAGCTCCTAACAGAATCTATCACAACTGTAATCTACAGGACTGCCTGTTGTTACATTATAGGGCTTTTAGGAGGGGAAGTGAATGGTAACTTCTCTCCTTCAGGTTGCCTCATAAATTTATACATAAAACAACCTTCCTAGAAATCCTTTTTTTTTGACTCAGAAAGCTGGACATTGCTTTGTATCAGCGTTATTCAGTGTGAAGTGAAAGCCCAGAGATGGGAGTGAGAAATAGGGGAGCTAAGACCAGTCACTAATTCTGGATGATCAACTTGCAAGCGATAGTGTAGGCTGTATCTGTCTGAAAATAAATATCTACAAAGTGGACTCCTGAATCTGAACTAATCACCCTGATCCCCCTCAGAGTGAGATAAGAGGAACTGTGTGCAATTTATCTCAACATAAAATAGACATTTAGAAGAAGTTAGATGGATTGTGTTCCAGATGTGTATTTATTTCTCTCCACTGACTGTGAAGAAGTTATAATAACTAGCACAGGTAGTTCACACACTACACAGCTAAAGTCAGGTAAGGGGAATCACAGCCCTGGGTCTGATCCTGTGAGGTATCAGAGTTTACATATTCCATTGATACCAGCTATAGAGCCTAGGTGCTTCTGAGAAATCTGGAAAGCAACAAGTGGGTTCAAGGCAAAAATGGAGACACTCTGGGTAGGTAACTGTCCTTGGAAATTGTTGGCCTTAAAAAAGCACATTAAATGTTCTTCATCTCACAAGCATTGCTATTAGTAGTGGAAGGTATTCACATTGCTTTGCTTGAATTGGTTAACTATATTCTCTAATTCACCCTCTTGAGGAACTTCTAGAGAGATCCCAGCATATGCATCTTCTATTTTATGTGGTGTGAATACACTTCAGGGGGAACTTTGATCCCTCTCACCATCCGCAGCAACTCATTGCAGTACTACAGGACAGCTGGGTCAGTCTCAATTACTTCATATCAGATTCAGTTTCTTAATTGGAGACTGTGCTGGAGAAACTCTGTGAACTTGCAGCAAAAATAGCCCAATTAAATACATTTTACTTCTGAAAATGGACCCAGTATGTGAACTAGCCATCTCCTTTCTCAGCAAAACTTAACAATAACTAAATGAAGCCAACATTTTCCAACTCAACAATTCTCTAATACACAGCATTTAGGTAGGGAATAAAAAAGGGTTTATTAGCTGACCCAGAAGTCATGACCAGTGCCCAAGAAATAGCCCATTCCTAGCAAGAGGAGGAAATGCAAATTGTTCAACTACAAAAAGGAAAGGTGATTGAAGAACTAGATGCTTTAGAAGTCTGGTTATGGGAAAGGCAACTTTTCGCCAGAAGTGCTCAGTGACCAAAATCATAACGCACTGATAACTATAGATGCTATTTTATAACTGAAAAGATACTTCTCACTCCAATCTTTAAGCAAAAGCAGGAGAAAATTCAGGAACAGCCCACAGTCTCTGCACTGATTTCAGTGGATCCAGTCAGTAGCTTGGATACAGCGTGGCTGAACATTTCAGATTGCACTGGGGCTGCATTTAAACTTTTGTACCATGGAAGATGTAGAACTATCACATTTGGCTGTTTTCTTGACCACCTCAAATGAGAGACCAATCACAAAGTGGGCTTCAAACTTGTAATTTAGATGCATGAAGAAGAGGAACCGAGTGGCAAGAATTTCTAACATGCTAACAAAATGAATGGAATAAAGCAGATGGTCTGCAGTCTCATTCATGGCACAAAAAAGCAAAAGAGTGGACACTGGTGCAATATCTATAATATTAAATTAAGGTACCCTTTATGTGGAACTGAGGCCAGACAGCATCAAACAACTTTTCTAACAGTATTACTAAACTCTCTTACCCTGCAGAAATAGGATGGCTATATCCAAAATTGCTTATTGCAACTGTCTCTGATCATCTCCCCAGAAACTAGAAATAATTTTGGGGAGTCCTAGATCACCTATGCCAAGACCAGGCCTGAGAATGTTCCTTAGCCTTGTTTAATCTACTGGTACAGCCAAGTGCTGGGGTAGCAGGAGGGATTTCCCAGAGCCCACACCGGAACTGTGACAGTTCCTTCCAGCTCATTTAATTTCAGTTAACAAAAGCTTCATGACAGAGAAAGCATGGATGCGGTGTTGTTTGCTTGACTGAAGGGAAAGATGATTGCAGTATGGTAGAGAACCCAAGCAAAACAAATTTTTCAGAAGTGCAATCTTTCCAGGACTGAAGCTTCAAGTAAGAGCTGAGAGGTTTCAAAGAAAAAACACAGCATACCTCTACAGTTGCCTAATCCTTCTTATCTTCTTCCCAGACTTCTCCCTCTATTCGTTCTCCAGGAAAAATGTAATGGGCCAATGTCGTCCCAGAATCCTAAAAGAGTTTCATGCAAACTGCAACAGCATTGGGTGACTTAAAACAACAAAGCTGGCAGCATTACGTGCTCTGAGTGAATTCCTTGATAAACATTTCCCACTTTGTCTTCCTTTCAAATCACTCACTTTTAGTCCAATCCTATCCAACAGATTATTCACTCATAAGCTTCCTCTGAGGAGCATATGGAAGCTAATTTCAGCCATTGGATGTAAAGATTTACATTCCTGCCCCTTGTCATCACATACTGAAGTCCTTTCTAATCCCACTCAGCCACTCCACTTTCAGAAGGGCAAACCACCCCCTGCGGGCAGAGCATGGCGATCCCAGATTTACCTGATATCTGTGGAGCCACCGTGCCTGCTGACAGTAACCTCTGTTGAGGATGCTTACTTCGATTTTCCACTGTTCACTTCGGTTGGTGGGCTGGATGACAGAAAATGTTTTCTGGTTTTTCGTTGTAACTGTCTGAAACCAGACAGAAATGATGAGGAACTGGAGATTAGCATCTCATGACAATGAATAAGGATCAGCAAATGGAGAGTTAAGCACACATATGGACAGCTTCAGAGGCACTTTTAATATTTATTTTGGTGCTTCTGTCTTCTGATTTTAAAAGTTAGATGTCAGTTTTGCCTTTCTAAATAAACTATCTATCTTTACATTTCTGGGCAGGGAAGCTGCATATATATTGTCAGGAGTGTACTGCAAAAAAAAATCCTAAATAAATGAATATATATGGTAGAGTAGTCAGTGTTTGGAAACTGTGTGTTATATAAGGGAAAGCTTCACAAGCTGAAGGAGGAAAATAAAAGAAGGATTAAATAGATCCACCTAGTTACATTATTCTTTTCATTGGAAGCAGAATTAGTCATCAGCTAATGAGAGCTGACTCTGAGGTCTCTAACACTGCGCTGTGACCCATTCAGTGAATGCATTCATGCTATCTGCTGCATAAGACAGTGTTCCCAGGAAGGTTTTTAGGGAAAAGGAAAAAGCTGGACATGGATTGTGCAAGCAGTGGTTATAATAAAGGCACCTATACACAGGCATTTCCTACCTGGTTGTAAGGCTTTTACGTTCTTCATGTAAGGAAGCTACATCTTCCCAACTAACTTAATATCCTGCATTGGATTTGGGTCCTACCATACCAGGTCCTGGACGAGTCTTTTTTTACCTCTGATAATCCCTCATCTAAAGTGACAAAGCACACAAAAAACTGTCAGAAAGAACAGAGGAAGAAAGAGGTGAAAATTGTTGAATATCATACAAACCTCCTCCCAGATTAGTGTTTTACCCAGTGAGACATACCAGCTCCTAAAAGTGTGCATTAGGCCATCACACAAAACCCCCTCAATCCTGTCCAAAAGACAACAATTGTTCTTCTTTCTCCTCCTGTACCCGCATTTCTCCTCTTCTGTCCCCATTTCATCTGATAGTTTAATGGCATATTTTACCTCATACTGATTCTCAACTCTCTATTTTATTTCTCCCTGGCCTAGTAACAGCATTGCAAGGCTCACATTTCAGTTTCACCCTGTGGAGAAGCAATGCTGATTTGCTTTCCTTCCAGATGTGAAGCAACCCGTTTATGTTTAATATTCACTCTTCAGTCACACAGCGGCCTGCATTTAACTACATTTTTATGCATTATAAATGCACATACATTTGAAAGAATAAAATTCCCTCTACCCAACATCACTCTAAATGGAGCTGAGGTGAGCTCTTGTTTCCCTGAGGCAGCCTGACTTTTGAAGATAATTTTTAACCATTTCAGTTTTGAACTGTACTTTTTTACTTCCTAGCTCGTGTTGGTGGGTCTCCAAGCACTTCCCAAAATAGGCACTGAGGAACCCTTCAGAAAGCATGCTAAGGAATATAAATGTAATTTTTATCAGAGGAGGAAAGTGGCTGAGAAAGATAACAGGCAAATTTACAAAAGGTCTTGTAGGGATTTGGTGTCAGCTCCCATGGATGCCTGATGCCCAAGTCTCTGATATATGCTGCGCAATGCATGGTACTCTTAGGCAACTGGCTCCAAGTAAAGGCTCCAAAATCTGCTTTCCTTTTTGGACTTAGGTGATAACTAATCAATCTGCTACACACACCCCCCACACAACTGCACCTCTCGTCTCCTGGAACACTGTCATCGCAGGCTGTGGTTTGTCTCTAAGCACTCTGATGTCAATAGCAAGTGTGGGTGACTTTGCTATTTGGGTGACTGAGTCACCCAAACTGACCAGAGGGTGGTGGCAAGTCCAGGGGTATGTCACAAAAACTGAGGGGCTCAGGACTTACAAAGCTGTGGAAGGAGCACCCATAGCCCTGCAGTCCTTTGCCACCTTGACTTAGTTCTGTCTGTTTCAGTCAAGTGAAACTCTCTTGCCTAGAACAAGCCTCCACCGACCCAATGCTACATCCACCAAGTTGTCATAATTCATAACCTAACCTGAATGTCAGTGTGAAGTGTCTAGGCTCCCAGGCTCTGAAGTGCAAGAAGAGCAGGAGGTAATGGCTTTGTGTTTTGGGCAGGACACATCCCTTGGCATGAGTCCAAGTCTTCTGCAGCCGCTGCAACCTCACTCTGTATAGCACAAAGCTCCTTTTTTCTCCATGTGGTAGAGACAGGGATCATTTGTCAAGATTCATGCTACTACAAAACTTGCTGAAAAAAAGGGCAAAATTTTCTAAAGGCGGCACATTTCATTAACCTTCTTAATCAGTGTATTTATGGACAACTTGTTTCTGAATGGACTCTGCAAGCCTCATTCACAAGTCATAATACATAGTGAATAATTGCAATTGCTGTTCACTTAATGAGACAATGATGCTTTTCTTAAAAAAATAAAAACAAACACACAACCCATCTGCCTTCAAGTGTGTGTGTGTGGGTAAATACTCTCCAGTGCCAGCTGGAAAAGAATTTATGGAGGGACTGCTACTTATCACATGATGTTGTCACGACCCAGACTGGACAGACCAGGGAGTCGTGTTTAATTCGAAAATCCCTCGGGCTAAATTAAGGTGAAATGACACCAAACAATCAGTTAAAGATTTTATTCATGACAGAAGCAAACTGAACTAGGGAGGCGTGGTAGTAGGTGGCAGGGTTTCTCACAACAGGAATTGGCATAAGACTAATTCTGTAAACCGTGTAACCATATACATCAATTCAGGGAAGAAGGAGATCCCTCCTGTTGAGTCAGGACGTTCAGAGCAGACCCCCTTGCTTTCCAGACTCCTCCTCAGAGAAGGGCCCAGGGGCGGCTGGATCCACTCTTAGTCTCAGACTTGGTCAACGGTTTATATCTTGAAATGGATGAGGTGTCGGGATTGTGGAAAGGGAAAAGGAAAGACAGTAGAAGCCAGAGAAAGGAAGAGAGAAAGATTTCACCGGTCCTGGGTCCAGCATGGTTCAGTCAGCTGAGGGGTCCAGTCAGCTGAGGGGTCCAGTCCCGGTGGGCTTGGGCACCCGGGGCTTCAGTGTGCATCCTTTTATCATCCTTGCCTCTCCATCGGGCAGGCATCCGAACTCGTCAGGCTAATGAGCAGTTTGTGAGCCTTTGGGCTTGGGGGTCATTTGTGGAGTAACTTCTCCTTCCCTGCGGACACGGCCATTGTTTGATCTTTGTACCAGAACAGCTTATCAGAAGAGGGAGCTGCGCACCCTCCAGCACGCCCTCCCCCTCCTGTTGCTGATGTCTGAGCTGATGGGCTTTTCACCTGGGTTCCTTGCTGTGCAGGTTTTGTCTTTAAGCAGAACTTCCCCCACCACAATGTTTGAGACATTAACTCTTTCAGTCTCTCACAGATGTGAAATGTGGTATTTTCTGGACTGCTCCTTTTAGATCTCCAAACTAAGCAAAATTTTTGTTTAATCAGAAATCAGAGTAGACACACTACAGCGCATCAGATGGTAAAGTGGCATTGACCATTCTCTTTCAGTCTGTTTAAAGACACTGCCTCACCATGACATTGTTGGCTTTGATTTTTGAAAACATGTAGAGAGAAACTGCTGACAATAGATACTGCCATAATCTGGCAAGCAAAGGCTGATTAGAAATCAGTGACATGGATTTCAACAAATAAAGCATGACCCATCTTGCAACAGTGAAAGGAATCACTGAACAAGGTGACTAAGGATATGAGAGATTTACCAGCATATGAAGCCTTGAAATTCATTTGTTTTCAGCCATAGCAGTTTGTGCAGTTTACCACATGGCCACATGAACACTTCTCCCCAGCATAAAGGAGTGGGAGAGACTGCACATCCAAGGATAAGACTATCCATTTTGGCAGTGTGCTTACGTTAGATGAAAGCTTCCTGCACCCTGAGGAAGCACAGAATACTTTGTAGTATAAATAAGATTATTACTCTTGAAGAGCTTATTCATTGTGTCTGGAATTCATCCCATACAGCTCTGGATGCCTACATCTGAGGTAGTTACCTTAGGCTTCCATGCTAATTACTGAAGGAAAAATGGAAAAATGGGGCACAACTCATAAGGCTTGGATGAATCACATCTTGTTTGTGTCTGTTTCTCTCCACTGACTGTCAAGGATGTTGAGGGTGGCCTAGAGATGTCTGCTTTATGAATCTCACCTTTTTTGTCTCTCATGAACTGGTAGCAGAGACAATGAGGTGATACTAAAGAAATGCCATGCTTATTGATACTTCCTAGGATCCCTGAGGTCATAACTACCCAGTTCCTACAAGGTACTTAGGAAGGTAATTTCCTGCAAAACTTGTGCCAAATTCTGTTGTGTTGTGCAGTCAAGGAAGTGAGACAAAGCACTATCTTCTGCTGACGTCAGTTTGGCCATGACTTCAAGCTGGAGGCAATAATTCAATGCTTTGGGGTAGGTACACAGAGGAACTCTTTTATAGACATGACTGGATCTTGTCCACCTTGCTCCTAGGCAGCTGTTTCAATCTGGATTAGAGCCACCATGGCCTTCATTCACTAGCTTGAAAGCAAGCCCTGCTGGAGGAAGGAAATCTGGATTGGATCCCAGCAGCACAGTCCATCCTAATTTCTTAAGATGTCAGAAGAGGTTTCTCTGGGATAGATATTATGGACATATTAAGTATGTTAAGGACAATATCTAGTCAGAAAGTATAGAAAATCAGAGTTGCTAGAAAATAGACCCCAGACCTCTTTGATGACCTTAAAAGAGAAAAGCAATGTCTTTCCTGAACACATGGAAGGAAGGAAGAAAAAAATGAAAAAGTAAATGGCAGTGATTTCATTTTTAATCTTTCTAAATGCAATTTCAGTATGATGTGAATGATAGCAGCATGAACAGAGATTGTTACTTTAATAGGATTATTGTGAGATGCTGGCTGTGTTTGTACTACAGCAATGAATTTTCTGCAGTGTGGATACATTTCCATGTTTGATAAGTTACGACTGCTAAATGTATTTCATTTTAGATTATCAGGTTTGCAGCATTCTCTATTTTTCTCCTATTTGAAAGATTATATCTGTGGACATCTCATCCACAAGGTTGAGATCCTGGTTATAAGTTCTAGAGGCAGTTTGTTAAAAGTTTGTCACGTGATGTTGATTTATTAATATCAATCATGTGTGTGTGTAAGTACCTGTTTTGAGGAACCTTTCTTACTTCTTTGGTTGGAACTAGAGACTAAGGCCATATGTCTACTTGTAAGTCTTAATTTCTCTGAATTCACCCAAATCCAGTGTTTGGATGCAGACACAGGCTTTGAACTAGGCTGGGGAAAAGCTGCAGCAGGACCCTGAGCCTTCCTTACACCTTACTATAGTTCCAAATACACCCTTTCATATAGGACAGAGAGCCTGCTTGGTGACTGTGGCTATCCTTCGACATGAAGTCCACAATGCTTTGCAATGATGTTATAGGGCAAGCACCAGGAAGAAAAGTCAGACAGACTTTTTCCTCAATGCCATCTGTCACAAGGGACCACAGGAGTTGCGAGGAGCTGAGCCTGTAGGTATCCAATGTAAATACACAGTGTGTACCTCTAGGCTGCTCTCAGACTCTTTCACAGGTGCCTTAGCTTTGATATTATTTCTAGTGCTAGATTTCATTTCCCTGAACTGGCATGCTGCCAATTAATTCTTTGTAGCCTGCCTTTAAGCAACAATGATTTACAGTTAAGATGTCTCAGCTAATCATAATGTAATTAATAGTCTGTAATGCTTTTATATCTTGGAGAAGGAAGCAACTCATACCTAGGAGTTTTGGCTGCACTGCAATGATAGACTGTAGGACATCACCTTTTTTGAAGCTATTGCCTTATTGTTTTGGAAACAGAATTTCAAAGAGCCTGAATGTAAATTTGACATTTTGATACATTGCTCATTACTGCAGCATATTCAGCTCTTAGGTAGGACAAGTAAACATAAACCAGTTGAATTTCCTTTGCTGGCACACTGTGAAATTTCCCACTAAGAATGCAGCAGACAGTATCAAAGATATTTATTCAGCATTTTTGTATGTATACCAGAACGTGGGTTAAAAAGAAACTCGCTGTGCTGAGAGTCAAGACAACTATCTGCTCCTATTTAATGGACTGTCCTTGTAACCTGGAGGAGCCCCATGACCCCCCAGTGCCAAGAGATCTTCTTGAGAGCAAAAGCAGAGGTAGTTTGGAAAAAGCAAGGAAAAGTGACTTCAGACAGCCACAAAACCCCTATGAGAAGCAAATCTGAACTTCAGATGGCCTGTGGAAGCAGGATGGGCTGCAGCCAGCTTTCCCTGGCAGAGCCCAGTGTAGGCAAACCTTTCACAGGAGCTGCACATCTGCAAGACTGTCCTTCAGTGGATCAGTCATGCCTCTGCTGAAATCTTCAGAAGTTTTATGCTATAAGCAATTCTGATTATTTCTCTTCTAATCATTGACAATCCTGATGTCAAAAACACCTGTGTCCAGTAAGACCACCTGCAACACCACTGTAATGTCTTCTAGGCAGAGGGGTTTGGAGGGGCTGTAACGGAAGGCTTTCTAGGCTCTTGCTAGCACAGCTGATCTGATCTTGCTGAGAAGGGGACAGAGATTAGAGACACGTCCTGGGGAACTTCATAATATCCTTTACATCATGTGGTGTCCCAAGATGCCCGGCCAGGCTCAGGGCTGGATGCATCAGCAGAAGACAGTCCTAGCCAGTGCAGTAGGCTCAGCCCAGGAAAGTGATTCCTGGCAGGCACTGCTTGAAAACTAAGCTCTGGGCCTTTTTTGCAAGCTTTGTTTGGAGAGGCAAGCTTAATTGTCAGGAATACCTTTCCCTGCTGCTTGATGGTTGGCCCTTGGATTAGGCAATTTTTGCAGCCTCCCTACTGGTTATACTAGAAAGCTATCAGATGAAATCTTGCTGCCTCATTAAAAAATAGTAAAATGATTAAAGACTGAACTCCCTAGAACAATTTCATTTTTTTGAGAGAGAGATAATTAACTGAAAATATGTAAATAGTTTTTACATTTGTGTCTGCTTAGAGAAAAATAACTACCTGGGTACTTTTGATTTTCATTTCAAATAAAGTATTCTGTTATGAGTTACAATGGTTAAAAGATGCGGGGGTGTACATGTCTTTCAAAAACACAGAATTAAAAAAACATATCAAAGCAGAAGATAAAGTCACTATTGTCTATACAAAATTCTGTTATGTTGTCATACCAAGCCAGTTGAAGACATTCAAGCAGTTTTTCCATCACAAGTCCCTTGATTAATATTGATAACTGAAGGCCCATGAGAAACCCTACAAATAGGTTTCACATTGAAGCTTGCAAAGTGTGTAAGTAATGTAAAACAGTCATCTACAGTTGCAGTCTTCTGTCTTTCCATAAAAGTAGTGATTTTTCCTTTCAGGTTCCAAAGTGAATGACCACTGTTTCATTTGACACATCTGGAGAGTACCCAGTACAGTAGCACTGTGAAAAATCAGTCAGTATTATTAAAAAAACCAAACATTAGGGGTAAGTGAATTTCAGTCCATGGGTCTCTTGGAAGCTGGATTTGCCATCTGGGCTGTGGATGATTTCATTAGGAGGTACGCTGGCTCAGATGAGTCACGCAGAGCCTTGCAGCTCTATTTGGGACAAATTTAGTCATTACAATAGAGAGAGAGAGATCACATCTCTGAGTCTTTGATTCTCTCTGTCCTGATATGGGAAGGAAAAATATTGTTTGTGCTGTTCAAAGAAACCTGCAGGAAAGGATTTGCTCTCTAAGACTTTTTTAAAGGATTTTCTTTCTACTTAAGTCAGGTCTAATCTTTCTGGAGGCCTCACTACTACTAGTTGGAAAAAAAAAAATACTGTTATATTGATGATTTTTCAATTAACCTGTCTTCATGCAAGTGAGTCACTGGGCAAGGACATATCCTCTGCACAGTGGTGGATGCTACTCTTCAGGTAGCCAGGAAGGCAACAACCATGGCACAGGGTGACAGTTTGGGTCACTATCATTCAAAAATTTTTTCTTGTTCACTCTGCTGAACTGACCACACAGGCTTGGGATTCTGATCCCAAGTTCACGGACTTGACTCAGGATTAAATGGTTATCTGAAAATTTGGTCCGTGGAGAGGTGATGGTGATGAAGAAGGGCTCACAGATGGCAAAGTTAATCACATTATCATCTTGCCTGCAAGTAACCTCTGAAATTTGTGTGTCTGAGCCACACTAAAACTATGGAACAATTAAGCTCAGGTGGACCTTTGATTAAAAATAACAGTTAGGAATATTTACAAATGCAAAGGGAATACTTTATATTTTTACAGCATAGGTGGCAGAATTACAGACTGTTTCATGATTGCAGTGTGAAGAAATTTAATTAAGATCAATTTAATTAATTGCTACAGACCCAAATTAGTAGTCTGTTAGTGCCAGGAGTTTTGGTTTCTCCTTTCTCATTTTTTCCAAAGCTGTGGAGTTTTCTCTCAAATGCTCAATCTATTCCTGGGCAACACTGTTAAATTTACACACTAAAAAAAAAGAGAAAGATAAGTAATAACTGCCAAGGAAAATTAACCTTTTACTTTTCTCATTTACTGTGGGTCATTTTCTTCTCCCCTCTCTTTCACTGCAGTATTTTTTCCTTGTGCACCATTTGTCATGGTTCTTGGGCTCCAAACTCTGACAACAGCAGGTGGATACAGCCCTCTCATTTCTTTAGGGCATCAAGTGCAAGTAGGCATCCAACCCACTCTCTGAACCTGGCAGACTTGTGTCTGCTGAGAACGATTTCCCGACAAAATGTCTTATCTGCTCATCAAACAAAGCAGCTTTTATAGCTGGAATAAAAATGAATTATGCCAACCCTCTCCCACTTTCTGTGGAGGGTCATGAACAGAGGTCTGCTCACTCATGTCACAGTGCTTATCTCTTTAGGGCTGGAACATAGGAGAACTTAAATTTTGTGGTAGGTCACAACCTAGGTTAGGAAGAGGAAGGTCTTGAGCTTGTTCCCAAAGAAGCCAATGGATTTCAAAGACTAAGAAAAAAAATTCTTTATTTAAATAGCCTTCAGCTACTATCCCTACCCCTATGCCAAGAGTGGGCATGTGTCTATCACTATAGTTCACAATCCAATATGTTACATAAACTGATCTTTGCCTGCTGTTCAAGCCAACACAGGAGAGAGAGCTGGGAGGGTGAAAGGGACCAGGGAAATGTGTGCCGTCCTCTTGTTCCTGCATCATGGCAGGAAACTGAGGATGGATATGTACGCGTGACAGCATCCTAAATATCCTGTGTACCTCCTCTGGAAGTCAGAAGCCTTCTTGTCCTCGATTTCAGAACTGAGGAAATGTGGCAGAGGTCTGATGTGAATTTATGCAACTTTGGTACCCACAACAGGATATTACTGCTTAATCAACAGTGACAACTCTGAAAGTCCCCAGCAGGGAGATACCCAGTTTTTCATCAGTAAATCTTTACCTTTGCCACATTGCTCATTGATATTATCTGCCTGTAACCTTGGCTAAATCTCACACATAAGGTCTAAACCTAGTAGCCACTTGAAGCACAGCATATAATAGCAGAAGTAATCAGAGGGACTTGAGGGTGCTCCTTTTATTGTAGAGTAGCTCAGCAGGAGCACCCATGTTAGAAATAGGAGACCTGGGTTCAGTTCAGGAGAGCATCTTCTCCAGAAGGTCTATGTCTGTCTACACTTTCCAATTCAGTTTAGTTAATGAAAAAGCTGGGGGACGAAAAATGGCAACAATTTCTAATGATTCGCCAAAAAGGGAAAACTAGAATCACCAGATCCCGTCATTTAAAGCAGCAGTGGCAGAAAGAGCAGATGTACAACCCGTGCTTATGACTGCAGTCAGTCCATCCTCTCTGAGGTTTCAGTAGAAGTGCGAGCTGCTTGCTTCAAAAATAAATTGATCTCAGTTTCTAGCTTAAAACATAGAGGGAGTTTTTCTGCCCTACAGGAGAAAAGTATGAAGACAATGTTAGGATGTGCTCTTGAAGCTCACATGTCAACAGCAAAGGAATGATATTTATTACTTTAAAAATTATCTTTATTTAAGGAAAACAGCAATGAAGCAAGCTTAACTCAGTGGGAAGAAACTAATGAGGGAGCTCCCCCCAAGCTTCAGCTTTAGAGATTGGCACAACTAAGGACTCCTGTTTTGAGAGTATGGGAGAACAAAGCAGAGGATCTGGCTGGGAAACCAAGCACTGAACACAAAGTATTTTTCATTTGCTTTTGAGACATAGCTACAATATTGGATAGTGCTTCTGTCACATCACACCTCTCAGCTCTAAGTCATTTCCCAGCTACTGGATTGGAGGAAGCCCTCAATAAAGTAGCTGCTAAAAGTGTTCCTGTTTCATAATTCATCTTGATGGTTGAACCCCGCAGGTCTGTTGGGCCAGTCATTACTGGTCCAAGGTCATCGCTGGTCCTAGATTACACAGGGCAGACACACTAGTGACTTCACTTCATCTAAGCTCTGTCATTAAAGTCAGTGCAACTATCTGGGGAAATGTCCATCCACTGATGAAATTCTTCCCATTTTAGATATCTTGCAGGTAACTGTACAAGGCATCCTATTATTTAAGTAGTATGAAATAATGGCAAAGATCATCTTTTCAAGTGTGAGATGTACTTGATGGATGTACTTGAATTCTTCAATTTGCCTTTGAAGCTACAAAAGAAATCTCTATTCATCAAGAAGCACGGTTATGAATATACGCAGTTCATAAGTTTACTCCAGCAAGTAATCCTTGTGAAATCAGCAGCAAAACTCTCCACACAAATGGAGCTATACAGACATGTAGATTGTTGTCAGGTTAGAAATTCTGGAATGATCATCCACCATGGCCTAAGGTTTTGAGGGTGATTTTTCCCCAGTACTGGGTGCCTAGCTTGAAACTCCACAAAGCAACAAAATCAGTGATCTAAAATTCCTGGTGACAAGGACCCTAAATGAAATCTTGGATTTGATGCCAAAATCATGTGTAAAATATGATATTTTATACGTCTGCATAATTTGTTAATTTCATAGTTAGGTTATCAATATATCTGTCCTGTAATTCTTAAAGACAATCTTTGACAACAACATTGTTCACTCACAAAGGGCATGCTATAATCGTACATAAAAATTATTGCTCAAAAGGTTAAGTCTGCTAATAAAGTATGAGCCAAATACTCCTTTCCCCCCCCCCATTATAAACCACTGTTTTCCTTCCTTTCTAGTATTTTTAAAAACTAGTTTCTCCAAAAACTTAATACACAAACTTGCACTAATTAGTTTTTGAGATAATCCCAAAGTCAAAATGTCACTATTAAGAGGATGAAATAACTTCCTGCCTGAAGAAAAATATCTTTGCTTCTTCCAGCTACTGCCTCCATATTGCAGGACCCACAAGAACTGAGGCATCGTGAACAGCTTGAGAGGAGTCTACAGTCATCTCTTTGTGCCAAGAGTTCAGCCTTTTTTCAGGGTGAGGTGATGTCTTACCACAGGCCAGTGAAATTATTCAACTTGGGCCATGCTGTAGGGTTTAGACAGAAGGTTATTCTCAGCTGTGTAACCTTTAGGGTTTGAGGGTCAGGTCAATAGCACTTGGGTAGTCCCTCCACTGTTTTCCATCTCCTAATGACTTGCACAGAGTTGTAAGGCCAGGTCTGTTCAAAGGGATAGGGTCTCCAGTGTGACAAGGGAATTTCTTGCTCAGGCTTGAAAAGAGCATCACAGAGTAGAAACCGATGCAGAAACTCTCCCTGCTCCCTCCTCCTCCATCTTCCAGAACTGACTCTTAAATCACCCTCCCTGCTTACCCAGGGAGCTCCCCTCAAATTCATGCCCCCACAAAACAAGGCAAGGACTGGCAGCCCCTTTCTACACCACCATCATACCCCTGCCCTTTATTTAATGCCATTGTTTCAAGGCCAATCAGGCAAACCAAAAGAAACTTTCATGTAAGAGACAAATCTCGCAAAGGGAGATGCAGACATGGTTGTCTCCCTTTCAAACCTACAAGGAAAAGAATATAGCTAGTCTGTGTTTGGGGGACCACATCTGGCACACAGACATAGTAGCATCACAAGACAGAAAGAAAAGACACAGCACATGGCACCAGCTGCTATCAAATCTCCTCTCTATATATGCTCTTACACATATATATGTAATATGTAGTATGTAATATATAAATGTATTTAAGGGAGTGACTTGAGCTGCACCTTGGAAACATATTTCCCAGCACTTGAACAGCTTGGACCTGGCCCAGGTACAGGATTCCTCCACATTTGAAAGTAGAAAGCTTGCTTTAGTCATTTAGAAAATGACTATCTGTCAAATGACCACATCACAAAACCTCCTGGCAGGGTACCACACTCACCGCATCACAAAGATGCAGATTACTGAAAAATGTTGTTGCCGGAGGACTTTTTCCCCTCACAATGAATAGGTAAAGGTCACTGGAACTGGAATGGGGTTTTCCAACTACCAGGCTATGTGGCTGAAGTCCTTGGACATGTCCCCTGGTGTACCTCACGGTGTTCCTGACATCCACAGAGGAAAGTGGTTTTCTGTTCAGGATACAGGGCAGGTGAGCTGTGGTTGAAGATGATTGCTTGCAGCCCCCCCCCCAAATCCCCAGTATCAACAACGTTAAAATAATACAAACATCATTAGTGACAAAGACAGATTTATTGCCTCTAGCCAGACTATGCTTGTTAAGAGAGCCCTGTACAGATCCATAACTGGATATGAATTCTAATAAAGTTTGTTTAAAAATGTGGTGGTATTCCAAAAGCAACTGTGCAAAATTGGCAATTCTGATTTTAACAAATCTACTCTTTATAACTCCTCAGAGACCTACAGGTTTGCTGAGAAAGGCCTTTTTTTTCTTTTCTAAACACCTCTTACTACGAATGCAGCAAGTTGAATACTTTTCTTCACTCCCACTTCCTAACATTGTGGTTCTACTTAAAGGAAACAATTGCTTATTTATATCTCCATATATTGTGAAGTTGCCCAAATACGCATGCATGCAGAAACCCATGTAGAAAATTTATTCACAGTAATGAGGCATAAACCATGCTCTAATCCCAGAGGAGGAAGGTTGCTTGAGTTCCTTCACCAGAAGGTCATGTTCACTTTGAGATGATGCTGTTGGAGCTCCCACCAGTGCTAGATTTTATTGGAAAGAAATAGAGTGAATCTGTACTGATAGATATCCTGGGAACTCTTCCTGGATATACAGTACATCTGGAAAAGTATGGCCATTCTGTTACTGAACACTTTAATCTGGATTAGCCCTCAGATGTAGAAAGAATCAGCATAAATGGCAATTATGAAAGAAAAATAAAAACCACAAGGACACAACAATACTGAGTGCAAAGAATGTGCTCTGAGGACAGATGCTCCATCCCCCCTTTTGAAACAGACTGTCGGTCTGTGTCCCAGCCATGGATTCTATAGGTGGACAGAAACCACCACCTGGAGCTGCAACTAAGAGTCTGTGGTTTTTTGGTGTGGGATTTTTCAAAGATATTCATATTAGAGGTAAAGGGGAAAAAAAAGATGTTCACAGAACATTTAGCAATGAACAGCCAAGTGATAACTTCAGCAGGCTACCTATGGTGTTGCTTCATGGGAGCTGTGGTTTGGGAGGCTAAAGCCATGGCTGAGCAAAAGCTCCTATACTTCAATGCCATCCCCATACTGCCCATATTGCAAGACAGGCCTACTGGTCAGAGCTTCTGGACTTCAGGTGTGATTGTGGGGAACAAAGTACAGGGGACAGTGGGTCAACAGGCTAGCTGAGTAAACTGGTTCACTTCAGAAGCTTCTGAGGGAACAGGAAATTAAAATGGGTCTTTAGACTTCTCAATATGGGAATAAGGGTACAGCCTTTGAGCTTGGACGACACCAACATAGTAAAGAAATTCCTACATCTTTCTTTATACTGTTTTAGAGAGTGTACTTGAAAGAGAGAGAGATGCAAGGCTGCTCGTTTGATTTTGTATCAGGAGGGGTGTGTTTCAGACTTCAGAGATGCTACAGAAGTAATTACAACGGTATATAAAACTATTATTAAAAACCTGATGTTTTTAACTGCTATTTGCGTGTAATCACTCTTAAATAAATGAAGGGAAAGTAAATGTTGGGAGAATAATCTGCTGCTAATCAGGAGTAATAAAGTGAGCAGCCTCATTTCCTTTCCAGACTTCTCTGACTTTAATGCTGTTTTATCTCTCAGAAGTTTGACAGCAGGAGGAAGCAAAAGACAAAGTTACTGTACGATGCGGTGGGGAGGGAGGGGGAGAAATTCTAGGGTCTTTGGACTCTGGGTCTTGTTCTTTTCCTCTCTCTTCCTTTTCCCAGCTCTGATACAGCTCATCTGTTTAGCTGTGCATTTTGACAGACTGGGATGGGAAGTAACGTGATGCTGAAGACCATGCAATCCTGGACACGTTGCCTTGACCATGAGAAACACACTTCCTTTCTGGAAACTGGACCCTTCTCCAAGAAAAAGTTCAAAAATGTTTTGATGGCAGATGCAAGGAGTCTCACTGAGTTTGATGAGGTTCAGATCACCCCTGCTCCCTACCTCTGACCACCTAACTTGCAGACTTTCATTTAACAGTGGGACGATAATCTATTTATAGAACTGTAGAATAGGAAAATTGAATGAACCTCATTTTCATAACCTAATTTTCATTGATTTTGCTGACTGGAAGAGTGAGATTTTTCTCCTTAGGAGCCCATATTTGGGATCTGAGTTGGAATTCTACTCCAAGATTATAATGTTAGTATAGTATCTGACACAACTAAGCAGAAGTGACCATTTGGCTCAACCCTATTGAGTCCCTATAATGATATCTTCAGTGTACAGCAGTGATGAAGGCACATGATGCTGTATAACCACAGGCAAAACATTTATGGACGGATGCTTATTATTCAGTTCTACATTGCGCATCTAATCATTTTTGAATGGAAAAGAAAATTCAATTCACTCCAATCACAATACATTGTTGCTGGTAAAATTGAATATAGCTTCAACAATGAAAAGAGAACTGCCAATAAATCTATGCTGGATGTAAACAAGGGTAGGGAAAACTTTCACAGTTGTTACACAGTATTTTAAACAAGCAAAGTTTCATTTTCATAATGACTCTACTCTCAAAGCACCTCATTCTTTTTAATTTATCCTGTCATTAGCCCATCCAGGAGGAATAATACTGATAATAAAAGACAAAACTTGGAGATTAGATGTTTCATGAGAGTCCTGCAGCACCACCTCTGAGCTCCCTCCTTCTTGTTTTTCTGTACCATCCCTACACCTCTGCATTCACACTGTTTCCAGCCAGGGCTGGGCTGCACTCACTCCAACACCACTTGCATAAGACTGTCTAAGTGGGGGTCTGCAGTGCAGCATTAGTGATTAATTTGGGTAAGAAAATCCCAACCTGCCCTATGCAGAATAGCTGATATATCTGACCACTCCAGCTCCACCCAACTATGTGGCATGCCAAAGGCCACAGAAAGAGTAAGGTCTGGGATTCAAACCCAAATTCCAGCTCCATCTGCTCCTTTTGTCACTTGTTCCAGCCTATCCTAAGTACTTCTCCACATAGTCCTGTTCCTGAGCTTTCCCATAGCTGTATAGTTCACCTATTCCTCTTCCCTTCCTCCTCTGTCTTTCATCTACCTTTTTGCTGCCTTTAGTGTGTCCAGCAAGCTTCCAAAAAGCCTTGGTCCAGGGCCAGATGCAATAGTGCTGCTGACAGGTTAAAGAAAGGGATGGAGGGGCTGTACTGCAGCATGAGAGCTCCATCCTTACTCCATCCCACAGCCCAGAACAAGGACAGTGAACAGGATGAATGGTGAGGTGATTTTTCCCTTAGATTCCTGTGTAAATCCATTTTATCTCACCTCTTCATTCAGAATTTGGTATGGGCAGAAAATGAAGCAGAGAGTGGAAGATCCAGTATATTAGCTGAGGAAATGTATCACTCAAGAAATCAAACATTTTTCTGACACTTTATAATGGATAAAAAAACATGTAGAAGTGAGGTCCCAGGGCCCTGATTTTACAGCTGGGACATGACCCTTACAGGCTGATTGCCCTTAGTGCAAAGTGTTGGGAGGGCAAGCAGAGCTGAGACTCTAAACCAAATCAGCAATGGGTTTTAAGGGAAGGGAATGTGAGAGGAGCTACACCAGGAAACTCTTACCAGGGCACAGTGATTAGACAATGCCTCTTTGTGCTTTCAGCTATGCTTTGGAGCAGTATAGGCTAGTTGACCAGGTGATTAGCACTACAATGACATTTTGCTTATTGTGTCAGTAAATGTCAATAAATCCTGAGTAGAATCCAGTTTAAAAAAAGCTGTTATTATTTTACTCACTCTGACATGGAATAAAGACAGTGAAATCAATATGCCACCTTCATATACACTGTCCTCTTGACCACAAGACCTTCTTGTTTCATTCTTACCCTTCCAGAGCCTTTCACTTGAGAGAATGAGAATTAGAACGAGAACAACAAAATTGGGTTGTGGAAAGGACTGTAATGGGGAGGAGTGGATCTAGTAAATCAGGAAACATTTCAAGCCTGGTGGCATCACTGGATGCGGGACCTTCCAGGAACCAGAAGCTTCCACACATTTTGTCTGTTAAGCTACCAAGGTTATAAGAGATGGAGAAGCTTCCATCGCTCTTCCCAAAGTGGTCACAGAGATTTGAACTGTCTCTAATATAACTTTTTAGGTCAAACATTTTAGATCACTAAGGAATTCTGCAATTCGTTTTCCTGGAATACCTCCCCTTCTCGGTACACTTTCAAGTGAACTTCAACTTCTTTGAATCATGCCACAGTTTCATTCTGACTTTTTCTTACAAAACAATGTTTCAAAGTCCTACCATTAGAGAAATAGCGGCATGTTTTATTTTGGTTTGCTTTGTGGCTTTGGTTCTTTTTTTTTTTTCCTTTTCTCTTTTCTTTCCCTTCCCTTAAAAAAGGTTTCTCATTGAAAAGTTCTTATTGATGGAAACTTCCTCACCTGGATGAATTTACTTACAGAAACTACAAGGAAGTGGTCATCCCAACATCTTTTCTTTATTATGCTTTCCCATTTGAAGTGGGAGCTGAGGCACAAAATAGTTTAACTGGTTTGCCTAATGTGACATGGGAAGTTTGTGGGAACTGTACCTAAATCTATGGCTTGCAGAGGCTTGAGCACAAGGCTCTTCATCCACTTCTCCATTTTATCTCCAGCTTTCCATGAATACATTCATCAAATAAATTTGTGAGAGGAAGGAATAAATTTGAAATCCCTGTTATGGAATATTTCCAAGCAAGGATTTAATATTCATCTTATTCTAACGAGGCTTTTGATGCCTCTCCAGTTGGAGCATACAGACTTGTAACTGTTGGACCAGGGTCTGGCTTTCAACAGCTTGATATTTGCAATGGATGGCTTGGACTCCATCTGCAGATGATGAATAATTCATAGAAATCAAATGGGAGACACTTGTAAATGACAGCTAAACACAAGAAAGACAGCTCCTTCTTTGAAATGGACAGTTTTCAAGGAATAGAAGAACCAAATTTTAGAGTAATAAGGAACCTAGTGTCCACGTCTGGTTTAGCCCTTACTTGTCCCCAGTATCTCTCCCTAAACTGTTAACAGTAACCTGGGAAGAATAGGACAAAAAGTTGAAGACATACACTGTGGTGTGATAGGCTTTCTCAGCACTGTCCTTTGCTAAATCTCTGGCATTTCTGTGTATAACTCAGGAGGGAATTTAATCTGTACAATAACTGAAATTGCTTCTATTCCAAGAAGTACAGACTGTAATTGCATTTTTTTTTCTACTATTATTATCTCTCCTTGTTTTCTGGATTCCTATTTGGAAGCTTTAATGGAAAACATTTACCCTAATTTAAAAAACAACCGCACAAAATCCACATACTTCTCTTTTGTTCAGACTGGGTTTGGAGCTACCCATGTTGATTGCTTGCAGGGTTTGGTTCTTTTAAAAATTTCTTTGTCAATCATGGATCAATGGACAGTTTTTGTTAAATCAAGAAGATTTAGCAAAAGGAAGAAAAGCAAAGAGGGGGGGAAATGAAGCACAGAATAAATGTCTAAGTGAAGAAGCTGTGATCTGACTAGCTAGGGTGGGGGGTAAGAGTTTGCTAAAGACAGAATACTGGGCCAGCAGCACCAAATTGTGCAGTCTTACAGAAGAAGGGTCTCTGTGCCATTCAGATGATGCTGGCATTTGAAATCTACACTGGGACTATTTTTTAGTATGCAGTTCCCCTTGCATCTCAGTTTTATCTTCCCCTTTACCCTAATCCTCAAATTATTGAAGATTGCTCAGATTTTTTAGCAGCAGCCTCCAAGATTGGTAACTTTTATCTTAAACAAACACTGAAATAAGAAATGGACACCTTTGATGGATGTAAAAGTTTCTGTGCAAGCATAGACTGAACTTCCCAGCTCAGCAGCCATTCAAAGAAAGCTGTTTTTTAAAAACAGTCAAAGGTGACAACTCTTCAACAAATTCAGCCATTCTTGTGGCCATAGTACCTCTTCTTCAAAACCTACCATCTTTATCAAAGTTAAGTTGTCAGGTGTTACTCCAGCTTTGAGGCCAAATCTAATTTTTGTGATAAATCTATGCCAGATGCTTGAGTCAGAGACACCTTTAGCTAAGTCAATGTATGTTACTCGGAGAAATATCATAACTAGACTGTCAAAATCCTCTCATTTTTATGCATGTATTATATCCTCTCTGGCCTACATAGGCTGTGGACAGTACACAGGATGTCTCATGATATCTCATATCTAAACAGGCTTTTCTCGCTCTCTTTCCTTTTTTCTTTATCATCAGTGACAAACCCCATACCTAAATTCTATACCATACCTCTTGTACAAGCAGACAGAGCAATATTAATATTCAAACCTGAGCCAAACCTGGGGTGAATTTCTGAGTTTGGCACAAGCCTTTATGACCATCTGCAAATAGTTCAATTCTTATATAGGGTACAAAACCAGGGAATGGCTCTTAACACAGGCATAAGCAACCTCCAGGAGAAAGTTCTGTAGCTGTGGATGGAAACTTGAAGTGCTTCTGGAACAAAACCAGTAGTGATTATGTACTTTTAAAACAGTTCTTTGCCTTCTTATTCTGTGCTTGTAAGTTCTTCTCTCACTGGTTGCACATAGGACTGCAAAACAGCATTTACATACAAATAACCAATCACTGTAGTTATTTTAATTATGGCACAGGGAGAGATTCCTTGATTTAACTGGGTTGCTGATAATGTTGGGCTTCAGACTCTCATGTTGATTGCAGAAGGAAAGCAACTTTTTCAGCTCTTTCTGGGGAAAGCAGTGAGAAAAGTCCCAGCCTTGCCAACAAATGGCTTAGGGACCTGCCAAAGAATTGCAAGACTTGGGTCATTAGCCCTCCTCAGCCTCTCTGGATTTGAACTCACATTTTTCCTAACCTGGGCTTGATCACTTGTTTAACAGACATTGAGGCAGAGTGAAGGAAGGAGCTTTGCTGTTCTTCCTTCTGAAGCTGAGTCACTGTGTAGCCAAGGATATACCAGGAGTAGGTTAAGCAAGAGCAATAACCTCTGTGGACTGGAGGCATTCTGAGTTTATGGCACTGCACTGCCAAGCTCCCAGCAGCCTGGGAAAAAAATAGTGCATTTAGGCACCAGAGATGATGAGGTACAAACTGAATAAATAGGTATTCTTTCTGCTGTCTTGGATATAGGTGGACTGCAGTCATTCTTCAGGTGCCGTGTACTTCAGCAGTGGGACTCCTTGTCATGGAAAACTGGTTATTCAGACCGACTTGGGTTCAAAAGCAACTGTATAAATTCATGTATAGAAATCCTTTGAGAGCTATGAAATATGAAGGTAATACTCCTGGCTCAGGGAGTGCCTGTGCTGCCAGCACTGGAAGGTAAGACTTTCTGGTCAGCAGTATCCTGCGCTCGCTGTTCTTACTCACACCTGAGCATGGGGATAGAGAAAAGATACCAGGTCTGATAGCCCTGTTTTCTGATCCCTTATGGTCATTTGTACAATTTCAAGTATACCAACACTAACTCAGGTGGCATCTAGGAGCACAAAATCAGTCCTATAGTGAGCTTGCTTAAAGCAAAGGTTGGATCTGAGGAAAAGCCCTTGGGACAGGCTTTCTAGGTAGAAAGCCAACAGCACTGTGTGGGTCTCTGCTACAGTGACAAAGTTCCCTCTGGTCTGACAGCTCTGAAGGCTCTGCTGTCTTCTTTCCCAACACCCAGCCCCTCTATCAAGCCTGCTACAGCACCAATGCTTCTGGTTTAACTCACTCAGCGGAGCTCCCTGTAGCCCAGCCCAAGAAAGCCAGTTGTCACAAGTTCCTGTCTAGCTTTCCAAGCCTCTCCCTGCTCCTTGCTGATTTTCCTTGGCACAGGCCTTTCAGCAGACATGAGGCAAACACTAGACGTGTGGCAGCTGTGCTGGCATAGCCAGAAAACACATCAGTGGGAGATCCAGAAGAACAGATGCAACCCAGCAAGCCTGTGCGGACTGTCTGCACAAGCCTCTCCGAGCCCAAAGCGGTGCCAAGTGCCTCAGCAACATGTAATGGGCACCATGCCCTCCAAACAGACAGACATGAGCATTGATAAACCAGAGACCACATCCAAGTATTAAACATAGGCTTGTTGTGGGGCACTTGTCCTAGCCAGACAAGTCAAAACAGATGGCCAGACCTGCAGATTTTTGTTTTACACATCTTAATTGCACAGCATATTCACTGACCCTGTTGGAAAGGCCGTTTTTTAGGACCTTCACTGTGTGCACAATTGAGGTTTAAAAAGATATGTCAAATGTGTGACAGGGGAACAATTGCCCTATGGAAAGAAGCAGCTCATTACTCTGTCTTTGGTAGATGATGTTTATATAGGAGGGAGCTGGGCTATAATTAATCAGATTAAATTCAGAACAGATATGTGCAAGATATCCCAGTAAGAAAGAAAAAAGCAGACTCAGTAAAGTGCAGTGAGGAGGAGCTGGCTGTGCAGCCAGGCTGCAGATCAGGCTCTGAGGATTTTTGTAGGCCACAAGATAAATGGGATTCAGTAGCACACTGCTGTTAAAAAGGTAGACCGCTTTCCAAAATAGGCTCTTGGCCGCCACCAATTTGAAGCTCAGAGAAGGTGGTCTTTCTGTACTTAATAACCTTCACTGGAACTTTTTTTTCCTGTTGCTGAATTTGCAAGACCTGCAAAGTCATTATTTCAATGCCCTCGTGAGGTCTTGTGGTAGGGTATAATTTTAGACATCCTACATTAACAGACATTTAGACAAAATGGAGAAAGTCCAAAGGAAAGCAACATGGGTAATAAGAGGTTGAGGAAACATGACCTATAGAGAAAGGCAATAGAAATGAGGTCTATTTAATCTGAAAAAGTAAGAGAGGCCTATAATGACAGTTCTCTACACTGTCAAATGCTCTTAACGGCACCAGCAGAGCTTAGCTGTTTTTTGAAGGTGATAGGGCATGGTGTAATCAACTTCATTTGTTAGTAGGACGTGACAATTTAGGATTGAAAATGAGGACTTTTGCATGCAAACTTGAAGGAGGATTTTAAGACATTAAATTATAAATTACACCACAGGATCTAAGGAAAGGATGTCATTAACAAGCACTGTCCAACTCTGATATTACCCCACAAGACAGCAAAGATATTTTTACATCACTGCCATGACAGAGTCATGCTGTCTGTATGGTAAATCAGGACAACCTTTCAAAGGAAATTTCAGAAGCCTCTATTTCTGATATTTTCAAATTTTCCCCAGTAACTTTTTACAAAACCATTCTTGAAGTTCTAAAACTTTACTCAAGTAGAGTTGTAGCAGCAGCTCTCCTATGTCAAGGTGGAATATTAGCAGAATAAGATGCTTTTGAAGATGAACAAAGGAGGCACCTGTAGTTCTAACGTTTTAGGCCTGAGCTTTCCTGCATGTTGCTTTCTTGCTTGCTCCAGGGGTTAATGAAGCCACTTTTACAGAAAAGCATAGCTCACAATTAGCAGGGTGCTGGATTTCCCACATGAAAATAATATGACGTCAGAAGAGACCTTCATGTCTATCTAGTTTCAGAACAGGCCATTTCACTGAGTAATTTTTGCTCCGTGCTCTTATTTTAGGGCTTTTTGTGAATTTCTTCAATGTACTTGGCCTTGGACAGCTACAACTTCTTTGCTGGATATCATATCCTTTACTTAGAGAAAGAGATTGGGTAGATATGCCCATGGCAATATTGGGTTCAAGTGCGAAGTGACAGACCTTGAAGAGTAACCAACAGACACACAAACATCTCGAGAGAAACAAATGCACACACACACATACTCTCTCCCTGAGATCATCATGCAGAGGAAATATTCTCCTCAGTACATTAGCCACAATGCACCCCGGTAAGTCATTGGTTCAGATGCATGAAAAATTGCATATTAAAAATGTGTCTTATATTTGAATTTTTTAAAAAAGACCCCAAGATCTAATAAGCCTCGAGGTATTTATAATATTCTCATTTGGAAGTTACAAAGCAGTCAAGCTGGATATGTACTAAATACAAGAACAAATAACCATGAATGAAATGTTAAGAATTCAAAGCCAAAACCATTTGCTAAAAAGCATAAATAGAGCATCATTTCAATTGGTCAGCTGCCAAATTAAATGTAAAAAGAGACTAACCAAAATAAAATCAAAGCAGAAAATGTTATTAGAAATTAAGCTAACAGAAAGTGTATGCGTGCATTTTCTTGCTTTTGTGATTATTAGAGGCATTTTTGGGGGAGGGAGAGGAGTAAGTTTAAAGAGCAGGTCATAGGTTTGCCTGTCAAAATAGCAGAATGCCCTGGTCAACATCTAATGAAAAGAAAGTAAATAATGTAAAACGTATGTTTCTCTTTCCAATCATGTTTGTAACAGAACAACTGAGCTCTCTAACCAAGTGTTACTGTGAAGGATTTAAGTGGTGGTGCAGGGGATTAGATGCAGAGAGGATACCTCCATTTGAATTTTTGAAACACTGTGAGAGTGTGTCCTAAAACCTATCATTCTGCATGTCCGGGTGTCGCTGGAAGTGCAGTCCTGGACATGTCTGGAGAGAACTCTCAAAGCAGTTGGGACGTCCCGCCCCAGCATCGGGGGGACTTGGTAGAGCAGATGACCACTGACTATTTACACGGACGGTCTGGGGAGGCAGCAGTGGGGGATAGTGAGCCATCAGGGAGCCTGACCTGCTCCTGGACACCGCCATGCTGGCACTTCATGGAGCAGATGGTGCCATCAGGTTTCACACCCCATCCTTCTCCTTGGGTGGGGAGAAGTGTAGATCATATCAGGGAGACATGTGCTGGGGACATGGCTGGGAACACCCTCACCATTGCTGTCACAGCAGGAGCCACCTCGGGCTGCCTTCGCTTACGCTGCCAGTACCAGACCAATTGCTTTCAGGGATGGATGAAGCCATGGGGAGCAGGGAACAGTGTAGGAAAGGGGGAGGATGGCATAGAGCAGGGTATCTCTATTTCCAACACAGAAGAGAGAGACCTAAGAGAGATTTTTGCAGAAAGGGAGCTCTTCCAGAGGAGCCCACCCAGTTGTTAAGGGGCCCAAATCCTCTCTAAAGCTCTGTCTCATCAAGAAAGGAAGAAGCAGAGGCTAACTCTGCTTTCTCACGTCAAGGAGAAGAAAAATCTCCCCCTTTACTTTCTGGAGTCCTCTTGTCCCATGTTGTTTTAACCCCTCATCATTAAAGAGCATTCCTTTTGCAGCCTGCTGTCCCACTGGTCATGGAGGAAACTCCTAAGAAAATCACATCAGTGGCCCCTCTATTCCTGTCCCTGCTACATGAATTGTGGAGTCAACACAAGATCTGTGCAGACATGTGTAGGGCTCTTACTGAGTAAGAATATTCACACATGGTGCTATCCAGAAACAAGTGGCTGGTCTTGAATAACTTATTCCAGCACAACTTGATGTTGAGACAAGCTCTTCAGGAAAGAAAAGAACCTGTCATCAAGGAGACTTAAATACAGATGGCTAAGAATTTTTTCTCCAAATATTTTCTTGATTAAACAGACATTTCCATTTTAAATTGGATGGAAATCCAGAAAATCAAGCATTTAGTTTTCTGACATAAACTCAGCATTTTTTCATCAAAACAGTTTTGATGTCTGTTGATCATAGATTCTTCTTTTCAGTAAAATTAAGTTTCCAACCAGATGTTTTTATACTTTTAAACAAAATAGGGGGTTGGCCACTGTTGATTGTAAGACTCTTTTTATTAAAACTTCCCTACTTACAACATCACTAGGACACCTGCTAATAGAAACATGTCTGCATATTGCAATTGTTGCAGTCACCACCACTTGTGTTTGCATTGCAAAATTATCCATTGTAGTGCCGGTGTCCGAAGGAAAACCTCAGGAAGTGTTAGTGGTAATTACTTCCATGCCATTTTGGATGACTGCAAGAAAGACTGCCTATTAGGTCTTTTATAGGTTTTGTTTCAGACATGCCTTCACCTCTCCCAGGCAGAGCTGTCTCAAGGCTTCTCACCCATACAGGCATGTGTGGTGGGAGCTGTGCCCAGGCTGTGCTGCCCTGGGTCTCTGCTGGCTTCACCTCTGCGGCAGCCTGCTACCACGTGTGAGAATCCTGGGCTGCACACGGGGCGGTGAGAACCAGGATCCATGGCCAGTTCAGCTGACAGCAGGGCTTGGGCTGTGGCCAAACTGAAAAAGCAAATGTTGACCTGCAAGCAGAGACAGAAAGGCTTTGGTTTTATCCTCTGTGCCCTAGCAGGGAGGCTTGGTTACTGCAGGAAGATGGTGATACCTTACCTTTGCCATGTGGCTGGAAGCAATTCAGCCTAAGAGCATGGTTTGATTGATATGGCTTGTCTGTGCAGCTTAGATTAACTGGGAGAAAGACAAGGTACAGCTAGTGGAGTAGCTGCAGGACTCATAGATGCCTGCAGAGCAGAGCAGTAATAATGCCTTGTGAATCTCTGTTTAACAGGTCCAAAATTTGTGAGGAAGAGCAAGCAAAAAGAAAACCCCAAATCATATTTTAGACATATGAGGAAACACTCTACAGCTCTGCCCATGCCATTTTGAATTAGCAAGTTGTTCTCAAACAAGGTGTAATGGGAAATAAACCCTAATGAAAGCAAACAGTACCTTGTGTTTCACAGCCTGTCACTTTGCTTGTTTGCTACCCAAGAGGAAAGCGCTGAGACATTTCTCACAGAAACAGTTTTAGTCTCCATGCAACTTAATACTGACAGAAATACACCCACTAGTACCACTTCTCTCCTCTACAGATATATTATCTTTTCTGTTTTCCTTTCAGGATGAACAGGACAAAAAACATCTACTTGTTCCACGCACCTTCAATCTACCTGTTGTTATGGGACTAGACTTTCCTCTACATACACCACAATGAACTTTAAATTAGGAGGGGAAAAGTAACAAAGGGAGAGATAAACTTAGTTTTCAATGAGCAGGAGAAGCAGAGCTAAGAGAAGATCTTTCTCAGAAGATGCTCTTGCTCAGACTTGTCAAGGGGGGGTTCAGGTGAGGACCCGCTGGCTAAGCCCTAATCTCATTTAACACAACTGGGAGCTGATTCACTGACAGGCAACTGCCAGCTTTTCCCAGGGCTGCCACATGCCCAGCCATCAGCTGTCAGCCCAGCTTTCCACAGCACTGACATCATCTGAGTAGGCAATAACCATTTTATAACCCTCTACAGGCTCCTGCCTAAGGCACTTGTTCAGTTTGCTTGACCTTTGACCTGGCCTTAAATTTACTGACAGGATTATGGACACTGGTCCTGTCAAAGCTCATAACACTAATGAATCTCAGAGTAACTCAATGATTTTCATAGAACCTCACCTCCAGGAGTCATGTGAATTTCATGTGATTCACTCTTACAAACTATAGACTTATTAATTCTATAATTTTGAATAGGTTTGGGGAAAAAGCTGTAAAAAAAAATAAATTGGTCATTGTATCATAAAGACATAAAACTAGAAGACCCATGAAATACTCCATAATTAATCTCACATAAAAAACCATTATGTAATGTAAAAAACCAGCCAAGGGTTGGGGCACCTGGCTCATAGGTGCCAATATTTGTAAAATGGGTGCTTTGTACCCACAGAGAGACCGTCCATCAGTGAGACAGGCTGAGCTGGTTCCCTAGAGCTGTGTGTTCAGCAAAGGCCCCAGCAGCATTTGAGCAATTTAGCACTTTCCAGGAAGCCAGAAAAACTAACACAGCCTGTTTATTTCCTCTTTCTTTCAGTACTCCCACGCTGGTGCCTCTGTAAAGGAAAATATTGATGGATCTGAAATATGTACGACATAGGCTGGGAGTCCATGGCAGTCGTCCTCTAGCAAGCTGTTTCTGAGGCTTTTTCCTTTAGTGAGACCATGAATTATTCTCCATCTTTCTCTTACTCTTTTTTCCTGGGCATATGAATTTGCCACCTGTTAAGGTGTTGCACAATTACAACTGCCAATGGCATGGAAGAAGAAATAGCAAAGTTTGCTTTACAGTAAGATGTTTGCAGGAGATTTCAAGATTCAGTAAAGGAATAATTTCCCCACTTAAAAAAGGAAGAGAATAACATTTAGGGCCAGCCTGTCAAATTTTTAAAATTTCACTGAAATTTCTGTTGATCCATTTAATTTCTAGAGGGTGTAAGGCTTCATTTCAAAGTGTAACATGCCGCGAGATCCCTATTTATGTGCTTAATATTTTTGAACCATATCCTTCATTGGGTTGCCATGAAAGATAGCGAGAAAACTTCAGTGAAAACTGTATAAAACCCTACTCCTTTTTACATGATTTGCAGACAGAACTGGGCTGGGTGGTCTCTAGTGGCTGGAAATGGCGACAGTGGGAACCCGTTGGCAGCTGGAGGGAGCCCTGTGTGACACAGAGAAGTCTTGAGGTGGGAAGTGATCCGGTGCAGTGTCAACTCCTCCAGCAACAGCCAAAATCAAGACATCTATAGGTGCTGTCCCCACTCCTACACTCCATCCCTTCTGTAAGCATAAATAAAATTGCTTTGCCTCAGTCTGAAGTTCCCACTTCCACACACTGGAACAGAGAGGAGTGATTTGCAGCTCGATCCCCCCTCTTTACGAAAACCCGAAGAGAAAACCCTTCCGTCAGATGACTAATTCCCGCAGAGGACTTCAAAACTCACTAGGGGGAGTTTAAACCTCGGTGAGAAAAGCAAGGAGCTGAGAGATTGCTTAGAAAACCCAAACTGAGGGTATCTCATCCAGTCCTTTTGTGCCGACGTTTTCTCGTAGCAAACAAAGAATACACCCTTTGGAGGATGTGCCTGGCGCTGTGCATCATCCAGTAGAAGCCACAGCACAGCCATGTTGTGAGCAACTTCCTAGCGTGAAAATGGATCACGGCAGCTGTAATAATGCAAGATAAAAGGAAACAGCAATGAAACTTGTTTTTTCAATATATGCAGAGAAATGATTTATTTTAGTAATGGACAGAGGTAGGTGAGTGCTGAAATCTCTCAGTGTTAACCTGCATTCTCTGCTGAGCCTTCATTTGGTCAAGGAGAAAAAACTCAGCAATATGAGAGAAACTGTGCTCTTTTTACCCTTTCAAAAATTAACCCCTTTTCACTTTTATGCAAAATTCATAGCAACCCAAACCATTTCAGAAACAGCCTTATTGCTATCATTTCGTTTCCTTTCAGAAAGTGCATTCCTTTCTGAAAATATCTGGTAAAAATAATAGCTCCACCTTCAAGGGGTGTTAGATCACAGCTGGTAACCAAAGATCAGACACAACCACCTGACAAAACCTTTGAAACCCAAGCAGAGATGCTTTAACATCCAGAAGGGATAGTTATTCATGTGGCTGCGTTTTCTTCTCCTATTGTATCCCCATGTATTCGTCTGTTAGGCTTCTCTGTTCCGTCTCACTTCTAAGACCCCAGTTAATCAAGACCCTGAATTTGCTCTTTTTCTGGCAAACCCCCTAAGGCAGAGTGCCCAGTGGCTCTGAAAACCACAGACAATGATGGCTTTAATTTGTGTTATTTTCTGTGTTTTTAGCAGCAAGTTCATGCATTTTTAAAGAGAGAACAAGGAATTTCTACACAATGAAAGCAATGTCTAGCAAAAAATTTTATCGAGGGTTTTGTCTATGCCTATTTTGATAAAGCAATTTGCAAAATAATTCTCCCCTCAAAAAACCAAAGTAGCACTGGGGTTTGAGTTTGTGATTTTGCTTTACCCTGTCTCACAGGTGATTCACTTCCTGTGCTTTCCTTTTGTCATCAGCATTTTATGTTCCAGAACAGGATGATTTTCACAAACTATCATTCTGTGTAGCCTAACCACCCTGTTCAAGAGGACAAACCACATTGTGTTGTGGAGAACATATAGTCTAAAATGCAAATTTGCAAATTTGGCCTGAAGAGGAATTTTTTTCAGCAATTAGATCAAGATGTCACAGTCTCTCATTTACTCATGGTTCTCTAAAACATAGTTCATAATTTAAAAAAATCTATGCATGTCTGTTTATTTAATAATTCTGTTCATTTGTTTAAGCCTTTGTAGAATGCTTAAAATACTATCCTTAGCAAGAGGCCATCTAAAACCTTTGCAAAACATTATACTGTATTGTATTTCATGCTAGTAATTGAAAGAAAATAAATCATGTTATTTTTCTTCTGATTTCTATTTCTTTCATGATTTCCTCAATAAACAGGCATTAAGAAGGAGCCTGTCCTTTCACCACAATGTTGTTTGTTTCTATAATTGAGATAAGTCAGCTTGATGTCACAGCAAGAATTTAGGATTTTCTTTTAGACCAGAGGATGGAGTGGTGTACTTCTGCCGTAACTCCCCTTCTCATTAGAATAATGTTCCATGGGTGCCTGTCTGAAATCATGTGAGTGATGGAAGTCTTTTAAGCACAAACCTAGTAAGTATCATAAAACCGAAATGCTCTGGCACTGTGTCCTGGTTAGGCATGGTTAGAAACCCTTGCAAAGTTTCTTTTCCCTCAAGCAATTATTTTTGTAGCTTGTTCAGCTTCTCTGGAGATGCTTGCAGAAACTCAGGATTAGAAGGAGTGTTAAGCATTTCTTTCTATTGGAAATCATCCCCTACTTTGTACCTCCTAAAACTTCTTTCAGTCATTAAAAATGAGTGGAATGATCTCAGCCTAGTTTCAGGTTTTTCTGTATAGGTTTAGAGGAAGTTTCCTGGTGATCAATGTCTGCCTTTGTTCTGAACTGTCTTGACAGCCAGACTTCTTCCTCAAATGTCTGCAATCCCAATTGTAAACCTCCTGATAGCTATTTAGTCAGTGCAAGGGGGATATATTTTGCAGATGGAGGGTCTAAGACTAGAGAAGGGAACCTAAGAAAGCATAGATGGAAATCTGGTGGCAGACTGAAAGAGAAGGAGGAAGGGAAACTGAAGAACAGGACTTTATGTGAGTACACAGTTGGGAGGGGGGGTGGGGGTGAGGAGAGCAAAGGACCAGAAAGTGCACAAAAGTCAGAAGTGGCAAAAGGGCATTTATGAAACTTTAAGATGATGGGGGGCGGGGGGATATTCTGGGGGGAGGAACAAAGAGATATGAAGGGAAACCTCTTCTCATCCTGTCCTTCTCCATCTGGTGCATAGAAGAAAATTGCCATGAAGGAACGTCATCTTTTGGCTTCTCCTCCCATGTCCCCTAACACTATGTACCCATGTTAAGGGTCTCCAGATATTCACCCAATTTTCAGTCTAATTTTTAGTCTTCTAAGACTAATCAATCTTAGGTAGGGCTTTTGACAGCTGTCTGAGAAGAGATAGTGGGTGAAAAATTTGGAGGTTCACCCTGAGTGATAGTACTGATGGTAGACAGCAGAAAGCCCACTGCCTTCATCTCTCTGTCCTGTCCTCTGCAGACTCAGTAGCAGTGAGGAGCTGCTGCTCTGCTCTAAGCAGGGAGCATAAACATTTCCAGCAGGGAAAGTAAAAATTTGTAGACAAATATATATCCTTGTTACTCTGAGGATATATATTAGCAACTGAAGGGGAAAACAGGAACTTTGCAAGAATATTGCACTCAGCAGGACTTACCACCACAAGGGGGTAAGAATGAAATTGTGCTGGAAAGAAACTTGAAAAAATTCTGAAACCACAAGAAAGTTTGGTTGTGTGCAAATCTAGCCCATATCTCAGCAGTGTATTATATTCCATTGTCTTGTTTTCCCTTTGGGTGTTTATTTGCATTTAAACCGGCCCAACATCTGGTGGAGGATAGCATTGCATGTTTCAAGCCCTTCGCTTGGATAGTATCACTTTAGAATAAATGAGTGCCTGAATGCACTGTGTAGGGAGTTCAGTGATTTGTGTGGTTGGGTTTTACACATTCATTTGGAGAGACAAGTGGGATTTGGAGCAGGTGACAAGGGAAGAACTGCATGTGTGGCTAATTCAACATGTACCACATATTCTGGATGTAGGAATAAAAGTGAAAAACATGGTGTGTTGCAGGCTAGATAAGAACACTTTTAAAATTATGTCTCCAGGATAAAAGGATAGCTTTGAGGAGCATTGTTGCTAAATCACAAGGAACCACACCAACAAGAAGAAGAAAAACAAAAAGAAAGATAATGTTTGTTAATACCATGGGAACACTGTGGACACACAGAAATCTATTTGTTATAATCCAGTTTCTAGCTCTCTCTTTTCTATAAATGCGAACAATTTGTTCAGCTTGTCTGCTTGTCTTTTGCACTGGATTTCTAACAAAATGCCCTTAGTCCTGGCAAGTCAAGCAAGATGCATGATGACGTGCCAGCTTCCCTGAAGCATCTTAGGGACTACTGATTGCACATCCATTCACCTGCATATAATCCACTTATGTTTGTCTGCTGCAGACAGTGGCATCCAGCTACCTCTCACGTGTTTTCCCCATAGTCTCTGATACCCACTGCAGACCTAAAGGATGTGCAACCCTTGGTCATGATCTTGAGTCATTTGGGAGGCTGACTCCACATAAAAGATTTTGGCTTAGGTAGAAACAACCTGGAAGATGAGATAGCTGATTCCTTTTTAATCAGGGGAGATGGAGTTATAATGGCAAAAAAAATGAGACTCAAGTGCATGGCATGGAGAACTCTACAGAGAAGAACCTACAAGGGAAGCAATGCATGTGAGGCCCTGAAGAGGGGACAGCGAAAAAGCATAGAGTCCAGAATTTAGGTCACCAATTGCATATAATAATAAAAAAAAAACATCCAAAGGTTTCAATTTTTCTTACATGTTAAAATGTAACCTTTCCCCTCCTCAAACCTCAGAAAAAGTACCTGTTCTTCCATTATGAACAAGTTAACCTTTATTAGAAATTAACATATATCCCTTGATAGGCTTTTGCATAGAAGATGTTTATATGTATTTGCTTTTTTGAACCACCATCTGGAATGTCTGATGTCCTCCTTGTGGTCTGTATACCCCAGTGCTTTTTAAAGGAAATGCAAAAAGAGAAGGAGATAGCAGTGGGCAGCTATACAGAGCTGTCTAAGATCATTCTGAGACCGAACCCAGATCTGGGTCAACTCTAGCGATGCACTGAATGCATGGGCCAAGCAATGGTCCCTTCCTTCTCTCAGCACAAGAAGAGGAAAAAAAAGTGGCAGATGAGACTTGGTGGAGCAGGTTGGTTTCAGGAACCTGACATCTGGTCAGGTAGGAACTTCATTAATTAAAAGCAGAGCAAACAAGAATGTTATGTAGAGTCATCTGGGAGCTCTGTAAGTCTCAGTTTCCCTGAGAAATGCCTCAATTCTACAGGGCACAGAACTACAGGAGACATGAAAATCAACAAAAAAGTTTTGAACAGTGTATTTCAGACACACCCAGGCCTTTCCTGTGCTCAGGAATTTATGGATGACTCAAAAAGAAAAATCACTGGGAAAACATTTTTCGCTTGAGTGTTTCTGATGAGCAGCAGTAGTCTTGCTCTCACTGTCTAAAAATGGCATCTCTTTAAATATACCCCCTACACCCCTCCAAAACAATAGGGTCACTTGTTTCTTTTTTCCTTGTTATTGCAGAAACAAGTGTCCCTACAGCTTTTCAGTGCCAGATCTCTTACTTCCCAGGAAAAAAACCCAACCAAAGAAAACAGCAAGAAAAATAGCTCATTTAAAAGAAGCATTAATAATGGCCGTATGATCTCCTGGTTTGATATCTACATGTTTATTTCTTTGTAGAAAGGGTATTTGTGGGCCTGACAGCAGTTGCTTTTATTTTACTCCTATCTCTTTGATTTGAGAGAGTTTTTATGCATAATGCTTTTCACCAGAGAGGTGCTGTATGGCCTGTGTCTCAAACAGTTATTGTGAAAAAGATGATTGGATGAAGTTAATTCCTTGGTAGATGTGACAGATAGATGGGAAAGACCTTGAGTGTCTACACTGATAAGGGGTCTGTCATGTCAGGGAATAAGGAAAAGTGCAATATTCCTGGAAGAGCTTTAAATTACATTTTCATTCTGATCTACTTTTCCTATAAGTTTTAAGGTCTGCTTGGTGATGACTTGATAAGGGTGAAGCTAAGAGAGACTGATAAGAAATCTAGCTTGAGCAAAGTAAGACTACCTTGTTCTGATGGCTCTGACTGAAAATAATGCCTGATTTACTATGATTCTTCATTCATATTTGTTTAGTCCTCTCATTGGAAGTCTCGCTACTGTGAGCATTAGTTGCAGGAAGCTGGGAAAGATTGCAAATAGCCCTTCATCAAAAAAAAACCCTTTTAAAGTAGAAGGAGTTCTCCACCTTCAGTCATGGTAATCCCCTAGAAATGGGATTATTGGAGGTGCAGTATTGTGTTTTGGGCCTGTAGACTGTCTTGTATCAGTGATGATTGTAAATGACCTACGCTAAGATCTCATCTGACATGAGTGTCCAGCTCTTCCCTAACACAGTGTCCAGCACACACTGCCTCAGAAGTGTGAGCTTCCAAAGTGTCCCAGCTGCTGACTGTATCCCAGGTTCATTCTGTATGACTCCGGATACTTCCACATGGCTTTGGGTACTTTCCTGTATCTCCTGCACTGGAAGCCAGTTTCATCTCAAGTCCCCTTTTTTATTAATTAAGAGAGAAAGAAAGGCACTTCTAGAAGATCTTACAAGGCTTGGGCAATCTCTCAGAACCCTTTGCAGTGCCTCCTGACACTAGAAGAAATGAAACTCCTAAATTAGATGCTAAAGAGAGGCAGGATGAATTTAGGCCTTTGGCTCCAACTCCACTGCACTGTGAGCTACCGCTCAGTGCTGCCATTCAATTCCAGCTGCTAGCTTGCACTGAAGGTCAATACAAATTGCTTGTGGGAGCATGGCACATGGCACAATTCCGACTGTGAGGAAAAAATAAGAAAAACTAATAGGCATCCAGCAGTCACTCATGCTGAAAAACTGAATGAGAAACAAGTCCCTTGCACACCGGATAGTCCCAGAGACAAAACTGTGTATTTAAGCCTGTAGTTCCTTGAATACTGACAAGATTTCATTAAAGCACAGGAATGACATCCTAGGGATAAAATGCAAACAGAGGAATGGTGGCTGGATCCCTAAAGTGTTGCATACTAAATCCCAGCAACGGGAAAAAGAAGTAATACGTTGTCTCCATTTCCTTGTCTTCTCCGTGTATAGCCATCAAATCAGTGCCTGCTGGGTTCAGCAGCTTCCTCTGTGTCTCCAACTTCTACAGCAACCCAGTTTCTTAAGATCTTCTGAGTCACTTTTAAAGCCCTATCACTAGAAACACTCATTTTGTACATGATCTCCATTAAGCAAACAGGGTTACAATTCAGCCAAGACTTTCCAGTTCTAGGACAGCCAAAAGTACTTGACTTGATGGTTTCAGACAGTTTTCAGACTATAACATGGGGTTAGTGGGAAGCTCAACACCTGCATTTACATCATTGCTTTTTAATTATGTTAGACTTTTTCAGGCAGAATATTCCTAATCTGTATGTCTTTAAATAATCTTTTAAAATAATCCCATCTGAATGAGCTCTCAGGGGTATATATGGAAGTAAAAGAAACAACTTATTCAGGTTTTTTTTGTATGGTTTGTTTTGATTTTTAACTCTTCAGATAATGCTGTGGATAGGGGTGTTATTAAAAGAAACAAAACTGAGGTTATTAAATACTCGCATATCAGAATAATTTAATGGATGGTATAGATTTGAGACGAGCAACATCCAAAACATTTGCATGATCTGAATGGTAGGTAGATAAGCACTGCAAAATTAAAATACTTCCTTAAACAACTGCATTATATGGAAACATTCCTACTGAGGTATAAATTGGCACTGTAAAAAGAGCAGCAGGTGTTAAAGCAAATCCCAGACTCATTTATACAAGAGGAAAACTTGCCAAACCACGTACATGTCAAATTTGCTGCTCCCAGTAATACTGGGGACTGTTCCATTAAGGGCTGAGTTTCCCAGACAGAGAAACCAAGAGAAACCCTGTGATGTTTTTCAGTAGTTAGGCACAGCCAATTGGACCTGCAGTAAAATGAATCTCTTCCAAACATGCGGAGCATTGACTGTTCGCTAAGCCCCATGTGGTACCAGGCACTCCTCCAGAACTAGGGAGTGTACTAAAGTGATTATGGGATTCTGTGACTGATGGCTCTATCACATGCCTGAGATTCATGGCTCACATAGCCACGCTCCAGTGACGGGTGGTGGTGTGCCTGCAGAAAATGCAAAGGAATTTGCATTTTTATGTAGCTTAGCCAACAGCAGAAAAGGGTTAAGGCTAGTCATCTTAATTCTCATTTGCAGTGGGCAAAATAAGTGCCTAAAGACAACGGCCACAGCTTGATGTTATGTGTGCTGATTTAATTTGGCATCTGAGGCTCTACCGTGGAAAAATCCTTAGTGGTCTGGTTAAACCACATACCCGCAGGCTCCCTAACTTTTAGCTATCTTTTCACACTGAATCTCAGCTTTCTGCTGTTCCCTTTCACTGTTTCTTCTGTTGCCTTTGGCTATCAGCTAGCTGTGTACATTAAAAAGGCAGCATTGCCTCTCAGGATATTTCAGGCTTTTCTTTGCAAGATTAGACAACCTCCTCTCTATTCCTTAGCTAGAGGAAAAAGAGCTACCCTTTTAACCTTTCCATCCTTTTAAGGACTAATATCCCCCTTGTTTCTTCATTTCTTTCCCCCCATTTTCAGTAGCCTTCAGTGCAATACTTTAAGTGCTTTGTTTTCAGAATATGATTAGGTTTTAACACCATTCATCTAGATTTAAAAATAATGGTTCCGCCTTGGTGTACTACTCACCCTTCTGCCTTATTTTAGAACTTGGGTTTCAGTGGCCAGCTCCTCTCCCTTGCCAAAATCCTTCTGCAGATTTCCAAAGGAAATGGTTCCCCTTCCATGTAGTGCTTATTTCTTGGGTTCTGCAACTTCCATTTAGACAAATGAAAAGGGATGTGCCTCTCAGCCTTGCAGTCTGGTTAGCAGTGAAAATCGAACCAGAGGCCTTTGGGGTGGAGCATTCTGTCATAAACAAATCATGGTTATGGAAGCTATATTTCTGTTCTCTCAACAGGAGTAATAAATGGGAGGCAGCTGCACTCTCATGATTTAAGTTATAATATTTCAATTTCTATAGATTATAGATACTTAGAGTGTCCCTGGAGCTGCCCATGGCCCCTTCTTGGAGGGGGGAACATGTCTATGTTTTTTTCATAGGGTAGGTGCTAAGATATGGCAAGATTTCTCTAACTTGTTCACAGTCATAGTGAAAAAAAATGGAGCAGAGCAGGGAACTGAATCTGTGCTTATCAGATCCCAGGAATGTGTGCTATTTAGTGTCCTGTACTTCTTCCACATCCCGAAACCAACAAAAGCTGATTGGAAAATGAAGTTATCAGAGACAAGCACTGAACATAACAGAAGCCAATGAAATCATTCTTGCACCATTCCCTCTCCAGTGTTTAGAAGACCAAGAGAAAGACAGATTTTTAAAAGCAAACTGTCCTCCTTCCCTTCCCTTCCCTTCCTGGGGAGAAGTTTACTCTTTCTGGGAGCGTTTACATGAGGAAAAATCCCAGATCTTTGAAACCACATAGAAGAAGGTTAATGTAAATGAATGGTTGTAGGACCAGAGAAAAGACTTTCTGAAGTCTGGTCCCTGCTGCTGCAAGTGGCAGAACTACAGAAACTGTCCCATTATGTTATCAATATTCTACCTGAAACCAGTTACCTTCCTTCCCTTTGCTAGTCCTTCTGAGAGGCTTTTCCAGAGCTCTTCTCTGCTAGCAGCTTTCTCCCAATTACCAACCTAAATTATTATGTTTATTTTGCCGTTGCTTTGCTCCTTCCGATTTTACTTCTCTGTTTCACAGCTTCTTGCAAATAAAACCACTGTCCTGGATCCTTGTCAACCGGCAATTTGAGACAGATTTCATTTCAGGCCTGGTCTAGAGCCTGGGAGTCTCTTTTGAGTTCAGTATGCTTTCCAAGTGGGCCTTTATAGGCTATGGCTGTACTCATCTGGATATAAAGGTCTATGTTTATAAAACAAAATTATACTGCAACCTACAGACTGCAGAATCCTTCATTTACCTGTTTGTGTTGGCCAGTTCAGGAAGGAAAGACAGGGAAGCAGAATATCCAACATTTCAATAACAAGTGGGATCTAACAGCCAACAAGAAAGGCACTGAACTTAAAAGCAAGTGCAGTGGAGCACTTCCTTATGAAGGCATTACGATGAAGCCACCTCTGGAATTATTTTACTGTCATTTGTCTTCGTTTGACTCCTCTGCTCACTTGGGTACCGCATGAAACCAATGATCCTGGGAAGAAATACACACAAAATGCTCTTTTCATGTTCCTTCCTTTTTTTTTTAATCACCCAGAAGAGGGTAACTCTCTAATTCTCCAAAGGTGACATTATCATCAATGATATTTAACTATTTCCAAAATGTAGGACATTTTTGACTGCTATCCAATACATAAGCGATCCCTTATTCTAGCTTTTTACAGTTTTTCTCAAGTGTCACAATGCAAAGCTATATTTTACAGTTACAAAGCAATTATTTGACTTGTAGTGATGAAAACACTACACCGTAAGAAGTGGTCAAAACAATACACTTTAAGAAGTAAACAAAGCTGTTGTCAATCGATTTATTGACCAATATTACAGACAGTAGAAACTCAAGTGATGATCCATGCAGATAAATTAGTCACATAATATTAAGCAACAGATGTTAAAGAACTGCAAAACTAACTGTAGCTTGAGACACAAACAACCTGTGAAAAAAAATGTGGTCCCAGTTTGGGACTTAATGTGATCTAAACCCAGCACAACAGAAGTGAAAGCAGAAAGAGCGTGAGCTGGAACCTCTCAGTGGTAAGTTAAGACCCAGCAATCAGCAAGGACACAAGACCCACAACATGACCAAAAATCCTCAGCAGCCTTCTCAGAAGAGTTGCTGGTGTTGTTCCCTTCTTATATGACTCCAGTCCCAGCTAAGGAGTTGATTTAACTATTTAAATGTTTGCAATCATTAACCTTTCAATAAAAACACAGCTTCAGCTTATTAAGCTCATTAGTCTGTAACAAATGAAGCTTTTGAACATGCCAAGGAGCAAAATATAACTGGATTCAGAAAGCAATTAGATGCATTTGGAGAGGATGATAGGTCTCTTGAGGGCTATTCAGCACAGAGATGTGGATACAGTCTCTGATTCAGGAGGTCCCTAGGCTGCAGACTGCAGGGTGGTTAGATCAAGGGAGCACCATGCATGTTTCTCTAGCTCTTATTGCCTCCGTTACTCTTTGGTTCCGGGGTCAGGTGGTCCTTTGATCTGATTCACTAGAGCTGTTCTTATATACTATGAATGCCTGGCCAGCAGCCAGCACACAGTGTCACACTAGCTGAAAGAAAGTAGTAGGAAGCATTGGTTTACACCTTATAAACTAAGTAGACCCTACAGCAGAATGGTGGTATAAACAGTATAGCTGAAGACCTCCATGAGTCTAGCTTTTGACCAAAGAATGAATGTTACTCAGCATGGAAGATAAAGGTTTATTCAGCAGCAGTTGATACCAGAGTAATTATCATGCAGCTGTAACAAAGTGTCCAAAGTCTTTGAATTTTGTCCTTACCTTTTTTCTTTTTTTTCAGTGTATGCAGGAACACCATTGAAAGAGACGGATTTGCATTACTGCACATTGTAAAAGACCAATTTTCAGTGCCTTGTAAACCTAGGCTGGGTCAGGAAGGAATACTTGGCTGTATCACCTTGCATTTTACATTTTCTGCCTATGCATTGCTTCCTTGAAGGATCACTCTTCTTACCAAAGCTCTAAGATGTTTTCAGGACCCCACTTGGGATCTCTCCTAGGACCAAAGCTTCATGCACGTAGATTTCAACACTGCCACATGCTTCTCGTGGAGCTACTTCAAATGTCACCAACATACTTACAGGTGAAGCTCTTACTTGTCAGACGGTACAGTTGCTTGACACACTGAAAAAAGGTAGAGAACTATTCAAGCTACCTCTATGATTAGTGAGAGGTAAACAGTATAAATCCACTACCAGCATAGTTCTTATTCCAATTTTCATTCTTGTCACTTTCTGCAAACTTCTCATCTTCAGTCTGGTGTGCCCCAGAGTAACTTCATGGTTCAAGTAAACTCTAAATCTCAACAAACTACTCAAAATCACTGAGCTGACTGTGAATCTCTTTTATTCCAGAGAAAGTTAAGGAACAGGAAAAAACAGAAACTAAACATTTTGTTCTGGATCATTCAACCTGAGCTGCATTTACTGAACTTCAGCAGTGTGTCCTAGAAAATTTTTATTCTCCTTAATGGCTGGCATTATCTGTCATTGTCTATGATGCATCGTGGATATGAGATTCAGATGAAGCATTAGTGTAATGGATCTCCTTGCAATCAGGCCAAGCATGGTTGGGGGCCTGTTCATTCAGACCAGTTTTTACTGGGGTCCCTGAACCATTTGCATGAAGGGAAAAGCTGTTGCTTTCAATCTTATCTGTGTGGAAGGTATCAATGCCACATGTGACAGTTGTGGCTAGAACAAAAAGCAGGCTTGTGCTCATGTTCTGTTTCAAGATCATCATCTTGTGGGAAGTTGTCTGGGAAGCTGCCTGTATTCTTGATTTAGCTCTTGGAGGCTTAGGGTTTTATGTATCATTGCATGAATTTCTGGCTATGTCCCCACCCAACTCTCATCACACAGAAGGTCTCAAATATACCATAGTTTGTGTATTTAATCACCAGAATGGCCTGTACTTTTTTTTTTCCACATGGAGAAGAGTCCTAAGAGCCTAGCATGGGGTCCAGCTGGAAACACTATGATGAGCGCTACACAAGCCAAGCCAGAAAGATGCACTCAATGTGGTACATAGATCCAATGGCTTCTCAAGTGAGTAAGCAGAGACTCAACTGAATATCATCATTAAAATGGGGTGGTGACATCTGATCCTTAAGAAGGCCACTTCATTAAATGGTGTAGATGATGAGGGCAGGGTGTGAGGCAGTATGGATAGAAAAAATACATCAGCACAGAAGCCCAGCCCTAGGAACTTTATGACTATGAGCGAACTCACTTATATGTGAAATTACTCCATCTTCTATTAGGGCCAAAAGTCACACAGCAATTTACCAGTTGCAAAGATGTAAGGTTTTGTCATGTGTATGAAAAGGCTCTTACAACAGAGCAGTCATGTTTGGACTGCAACAAACTACTGCACAGATGATCCTTAAGAATGATACTAGGAGCTTTGTAGTTTGGGTGTTTGGGGTTTTTTTTCTTCTTTTTTTTTTTTTTTAATTTCATTTCCTGAGATTTCAGCTGAGGAGAGAGTGGCATTGTTGATTTTAAAAGGGCAGACTTCACAAGCAGATTAACATGCTCCATATGTCTGGTCAGTTTGTTGAAGAGCCCAAAATGTGCATCTACTAAATATAATGAACGAGGAATGATAGATGATGTCTCACACTCCCAAGCTTGTAATTAAACAGCAGGGAGAGGCTGCAGGGTAAAGAGTGGAGAAAGCATCCTTCAGTCACAAATCCTCGACATGGAGATGTCAGTTGTTCAAAAGAGGTTTTAACATCTCTGACATGAGGACAGCAAGGGAATGGAAAAGTAAGCAAAACAAAGCACTGGAAGGGCATTTTAACACTGTGTTAGGCAAATGAGAGGATAAATGATGACTGTATATTCCATGGCGGTGGGAGGGTTATAAACATTACAGAGACAATTGCCGCTAAATGAGGTGTATCCCAGGCAGCTGTCCTCATGCATTAGGAGGCTGTTTTCAAAAGAAAAGATTCTCCCATCAACATTAAAACAAAACAAAATAAAAAGATCTCTTCCACACAACTCACATGCCATGAATAACTCAGCATGTGAGTCAAACCCTTCCAGAGGCAGGCTGTGTTTTGGCTGCCTCCTTTTGGGCATTATTTGAGCATAGCCATGCACTCTCTGTAAGCCTTAATTATCAGAGCAACCATATGAGCAAGCTAGCCTGCCCTGTTTGTCTGGACCTGAGTCTTCTATGCCTCTTTGATCTATGTGTGGTAAATCTGAGAGCCTCCATGCTGGCACAGCCCCCATTGGAGGGAATTGGTTGACTACTGTCTTGCTGAATTGCGCTGATCACAAGGATTATCGGTTTCTTTCAAGGTCCATTTTCTTTTTTTCATGCCATATGAATCTGTGACTGTCTGAGCTTCCTGTATTTCTTTAATGGAAATTTCCAGCATGCAGATGTAAATACAGTGCAGTCTGAGAATGTAATACTCATATTAGAAGTAGCAGTGTTTGTTTTGTTGCTGTTAGTAATATATTCAACTCTTTTGGAGCACTTTCCTTCAGTATGCTTCACATTACATTATCATTTCACAGGCAGGGAAACTGAGGAGAAGACAAACACAGCATCTTGTCCTGGAAAACAACGCCACAGCTGAAATACAGTTGAAGACTTAAGTGTAGTGCAGTGACCTATCCAGAAAGCACTGCCTCTCTTTGGCCTGTAGGAAGATTATAGTCTAAAACAACTGTGGTTGCCACTTCAGTGAAATATTCTTATTTCTGAAACTGAGCTCATGTCCAATACTCTTTCATGTCTTTGTTATGCTAGAAGCCTCAACAGTACTGACGTCAGGGGACTGAAAGACTGGGTCTCCCCCATTGCATTAATTGATTGATGTTAGCAGAAGGTTTTCAAGCCACATTTCTTTTCCAGTGGTCAGTAGAACAATAGTGATTCATGGTGCAGCCTCAGGTATTGCACAGAATGATTGCACATCCCTTTTAACCACCCAAAAATATGTCTACACATAACAATGCAAAATCAAAATAAAGGCAAATAACTGAAGAGGCAAAGTCTACAACTAAGTTTTACCTGGTCGAAAGTGAAATCTATTCTGGCACAAGATGGTACGTAGGTTTATTTTTTAAAACACTTCACTTACTAGAGACTGAGAGTTACTTCTCTCAAAGATTTGTAAACCAGCTATCCTCCTAGGACCACTGAAAGGTAGGATGCAGAAATTCTGCCCCTACACAGCCTGTCACCTCAGAAAGGAATGAGAGCTACCTGTTGTTTACAGCTCTGACAGGAGAGAGCCATGTCAGACATAAATGTTGATATATCCCTCTGAAACAACAAGATGGTCTGGAGCAAAAGAGCATCTCAGTAGGATAGACTCTGTTTACATAGAGACGGTATTGCTTTCTATGAGCATTATTGCTGCTGTTTGTACTACAGTAGCATCCAGATTTGCCCTAGGGCATCAGAGCTCCCCTGTACATACTACAGTCACCTCATGGAGTAAGAGCATCTCTGGCCCCAGAGCTTTGGAGCCAGGTGGGTAAAGGGAGAAATGACAGTCGAAGCACAAAGAAAAGCTGGCCTTTGTTTTGGGGAAACACTCACCAGTTAGGACAAAGCTCCATTCAGAATAAAATTCTTATAAAACTATTTGTAAAATGTTGCATTTTCTAACAAAGAGGTGTCAGACTGGAAAAAAGCTGGCCCAGCTGAATCTGGGAAGTAGAATTAATGCAGCCATCTCCAAACAGCTGGTCAGCAGCAACTGCAGCAGAAGAGATGAGCTTCCTGCCTGAGATGGTCTCCATCAAAATGGGTTGCTTCCCCTTTCAGTGGTGCCATGTGCACCCCTGCAGCAAACCCACCTCAGGGCACGGCAGGCTCACAGCAGCCTTGTGGCCGGCTCCGTCTCTTCACACTTTGGGTCACCATACAGTGCTTGGGCTGTACTGCTGCGAGGACTGGGCCCAGCTGAACAGGCTGGAGAGAGTATGTGTCCACTTCTAAAAAGGTGGCAGAGTGGAGGTCTCCACTGTTGACTTTTAGAAGTCCCTTTTGGAGAGAGATGACATAGGGAAAGCAGCAGGAATGAAAGTGTGGTGTAGGCTTGGTGAGAATGATAGTGGCAATGAAGGACAGAGTATTTAAACTTGAAAAAAAGGAAGCATTTTCCTTCTGGCTGAAAATAACTGGGTTTCTAGCTACAATCCACTATCCTCTGGTTGAGGAACTCCTTAGGGTTGTTGCCAAACCTCACAGTATAACAAGCACATCATGAAAACCTCTCCTCTCCCTGGCTAGCAGAGCAGCCACACTGCTCAGGAACAGGATAGATTTTGGTTTCACCATCCTCTGCTTCACCACCTGGATGGGAGGAGGGAAAGGGAATTGCTTGCCCCTATGCATATCCTTTGAAAATTCTAATTTTCCTGTAGGATTGCCTCCATCAAAAAAAATCCCCTGAAATAATTTTCTTTCTCTGTTCCCCCCTGCCCCAGTTTCTCTCTCTTTTTTCAGCAGCTGAATATGAAATCAGTTCAACATTGGAACAAAAATGATGTTTTTCTTTCTCTTATTTTGAGAAATAAAATCTCACAGTTGATTTGATGAAAGCTTCTGTTTTACAGGGAAATCAATTCCTGCTCCAACCTGACTTCATTTTATAACGGACACTAGAAAAATACCCATTCCCTCTAAACTTGACAGATGCTACCACAAGGTGAGAAGGAACTACTGCTTCTTTCAGTATAGTATTTTTTAATATGCTATGTACATGGAAACACTTCTTCATCCATCAACTGAAAAGTTAATTTCTTCCTGCTGCCCTTCACCCCACTTTCAGGTCTCCCAAGCTAACCATGACTGTGCAACATAACTGACTCTGGTATAAATAAGAACTGAGGAAATGGAAGAAATTAAGAACTCCAGCCCTAAGGCTAAGTATCGCCCTCCTATTTGTTTTCTCTGTGTACCAGGCTTAATACTTCTTCTCAGCTGGGTACACAAGCTAATATACTACGTAATCAGAGGGAAAATATCGCCTTATAGAAATCTCATTTCTTACCACGCTTGAGGTTTCTGTGGATACTGGAAATACTTTACTGTTTCATAGTATGTGGGCAGAATAGGGATGAAACAACAGAAGTGAATAATTATTTTCAGCTTTAGGATCTCATTTATATTAAAGCCTCTAAGCATTGACAGTGGAGGGAGATTCAATCTTCTTCTTCCCTTTCATGTGTGCTACCTCGTTGCTCAAATCCAAGTAATATTCATGCAGGAACTCAGTTCATGCGCAAGAAACTTCTGTCTTTGGGGTGCATTTAGTGATGGACATTCACAGTCCACCTATAGTACACATATGCCCATCATAACAATGGTACGTAACTGTCTCCTTATCTCCATTACGTATTTTGTTCAGACACTCTACGGGGCCCATCCGTTCTGTGTGATTGGTATACCTGCAGGACACATCTGTCTGGGTGGCCCTGCCCTGTGGCAGGGTCTGCAGGAATTCAGCCTGTGAGTAATAACCTCCTCACACTGAGCCTATCTATCTAAAATGGGGCATGAGTCTAAAAGACTGCAAGCCTTAGAGCAATCCCCTTCAGCCAGCTGATTTTCACCATTCATCAACTCATAATTCATCTGAGGTTAAAAAAAAAAAAGAGAAAAATGTTTGGATAAAGACACTCACATTAGGAGAGATGCAAGTTAATCAATATAGTTCCTGTCCTTTCAGAAGTCTTTTAAAAAGCTGTAAATATCGTAAGAAGGCAGTTTGCAAGAGAGAATTTAGCTTGAATCAGATATTCATCAGTATGAGTAGAAATTGATAAAGCATAAACCCCACAATCTCTGTCCCCTAAACCAGGTCTCAAGCCTTCCCTTCACTCAGTCATGTTGCAGGGCAGACCAAGCTCAACCAGTCAGATCACCCGGCTTGTGATCAAATTTGTGTACTGACTATCTAATTATCTAAAGTAAAATGAAAGTTTAAGAGGCAAAATGGGGTTTAGAGAGAAAGAACAAAAGCAAAAGCAAAAAGCCCTCTTACTTCTTTGGTCATAAACCTCCCCATTACTTTTTTGGTCTTTGGTGCTTTCCATGTTAGCCAGTAAAGATCTAAAGTAAAGACACTCCGTGGAGGCAATTCATGCCCCAGAGCTCCACTCCAGAGTCAGGATTGTCCTCCTTTCGCCTGGGGGTGCTGTAGAGTGCCCTCGCTACACCAGCAAGTTGGCCATGGCAGTGCCAGCCTCAGGACCAGCCCCTCTGCTGCCTCCTCCCCTAAGGAAATACAGAAAGACCCTTGCTTTACCACAACAAACTGCACAGTGCTAGGCAAACGTCTTGCATTGAGGGTAGTTAAAGCGGGTTAAAATATTTGCAGAGACTATCCACAGGTCTTACATTAACTCTATTATTTCAGTTCCCAAGAAACTCAGAGCATTGCTGCAAGGAAGAAGGGCAGATGCAAGGAGAGGGGCCAAGGGCCATGCTCAGGTCACCTACTGCAATACTGGAAATGAGTCCAGTGTAGATAAATTCATGCAGTGTGTGGACAACTCACATTTCCCCTTACCCAAAATTATATCTTACAGTGCATAACACTGAATGAACATGGCTCCCTGTACTGTCAATGAGGAAAAGCATGATGCCAAGCACACCACTACTAGATCCATCTGACTACAACTTCTTTTTTCTCTACAGCATGTAGAGTTGAAATAAGATGGAGTTTGTTTTAGTGTTTAAAGTGCCACCATACTGATCAGAATATGGCTGGTGATTTATCTGAGGCAACACAGGAGATCTGAAATAAAACACAGACTTGTACTGACCCCTTTCAAGTAATCAACAAGGGTCCTAAACACCTTCCACACAAGGTTCAAAGGACTAGATTTTTTTTTTTAACTGTTAAACTCTTTGATTTTTCATAAAACTGTAAAAATAGGACTTGTTGCTTGCAGTGTATATTTTAGCTCCATCTTTTATATAGACAAGGGAATGTTGAATAGTACTGCTACATTTGCAATGTAAGATGTTCTTTGCAAACCTTCCCCCCCCCCCCCCCCCCCCCGAAAGCTCAGGACCCTGTAGATATCTGATTTTGCAATACTCTCAGACTTTCATTCACACACACTCTTTCTCTAGTTTCCAACATTTCAGGAAAAACTTTGAAAAATTCTAATCTTCCTTTCCACTCCTTTGTCTTCCTATGAACAGCAACAGAAAACGAGTGAAAAGATCACAACGTGATTTTTTAAAGCCTTCTGACTACTGAGCTAATATCACGAACTGTCTGGCAAGGGTTTGACTCGGGATTTATCCTTGTCTGAGCTTGGCAGTGTGCGTGCTGGTCTACTTATTATAGCAGACAGATGTATGATCCTCAGAGCACTTAGTTTCCTGTATTTCACGCTGAATTGGTTAATGCTTCACAAAAGCTGGGAGAGAGGTACCTAAGTCTGTGTATTGCAGAGATGGGTGCTGCTGGAAGTGCACTGCTCATGGGAGGGAAGGAAAAAGATGGATGTCATCAGGCTTTCAGTGCACATGGAACTGGTTGCACTTCCTTAAAGGATATCTTTATGGGTAGTAATAAGAAAGCCAGAAAGCCCTGCAGAGTGACTTACTCTGGAGGTTGTGCCATGAAAAGCCATGGGCTATGGGTCTGATTAACAATAATGACTCAGAACCAGGATCTTTCCTTTGCACTGAAGTCCCGTTTGTTCCTAGCGTACATGACTGGTGCTGACAGGCCCCCATTGGATTCACCAGGAAAAGTGCATTGCCTGCAGGTGTATCTAAATTGATGATGCACGCTAAATATCCTTGTCCTGCGTATCCTGTATCACAGTGGGGACAGAAAGAGGGAAGAAAGAAAGGGGGATCTTGTACTCAGGTATGGTCGAAATGGAAAAACGTGAAGTGGGGATCAAGAAGGGATAAACAGTGAATTTGTGGAGCAAATAATGCATGACATTAACTACAGAGTCTATGTTTTTTTCTCTTGGGATTGCTTTCCCTCATACAGTTGGTTTGTTGGTCTCTTTGGTCACTTGTTAAACCCTAATTAAGGAGCCACTACCAGAAGCAGTCCCTATTCATACCTAACTGCCTGACAGTCACCACTTTTCTTTTGATTTGAGCCTTTCTGAAAAGCTGGCTCCTAGATCAATCACAAAACAAACACAGCTTGGCTTTTGGAAGGGACCTTTTTTCTCCATCACAAGCTATTTAGCTTTCCGATCATGTGGCAGCTTCACATAGTCTTCAAGAGGGAAGGAAGAATGCTGTATGGCAGAACGGCTTGGGAGGTCTCTTAGGAAAACCCGCACCTGCTTTCTGCCCGCACATCCACACTCGTCTCTGAACCAAGCCATGAGCTGACGCTACACAGCTGCTATGAGGCATTATGTCGGGGCTTCATTTGCCAGCATTTCCGCCACTCTGGATTGCATTGGTATCTCTTAACAGCTCCCAGAGCAGCTTCATCAAGCTGCTAATGTCAACCAAGTAAATAATGCATGCTTCAACTTTGGGCTAAATATACATTTGTCTGATAGACCATAACAGCCACCAAGTCTGTTGTGCTAAGCAATCCTTAGCTGTATATTTACCGGATCGATGGAGTGCTTACAGCTTTGACACATAAATCAGTATTTAGGTAAGTTTTTAAATAATTATTAGAAGTAAAAGAGCATTGCTGTCCATATATAGCACTTACATGGAATGAACCTTCTTCTCTCTTGTGTTGCTTTTTTTCTGGAACCCCCAGAGCCCTGATCAGCAGAGGCACTTCAATACAAGTGAGTAAGCTGAAGTCAGTGTCTGAGCTTCACTCATTTTAAGTGTGACTTCTGCAGAACATGGAAGGTTCTCACAGGATCCAACTTGTCCTGTCAGTATCATTTCAGAGCAGTTGACACTATCCAAGGCACTTGAATTATGTCTTGTTTGATGTACGAGAAGAAAGAGAAAACACTATGATACTGGTCTACTTGCTCTGGGGTCTGCATCTGTTAAGGACAATAGCACTGCCTGAGGATGCTTCTGCAGGACCAGCATATACAAAGACAAAATATAGGTGGCTTGTGCCTTGAACAAGAATCACAATGTAGTACTCTGAGGGCTATTTAGGGCAATTTAGGGCTCTGAGATACATCAGCTCTGCAATGTAATATCTCCCTCCTCTGGCTGGGCATGGGAGTTGGAGGAGGCAGCTGGTTTTATCACTCAGGTCATTGATACAGAATAGGAGGTACCAGTGACTGTGGACCTTCTCTTAGGAAACTCTGAGGAAGCTACATGGTGGCTGCTGGAATGAAGTTCAGTACTGTTATGGCAAGAAGTGATCTGATCTTGGAGGTGAACCAGCTCAGATTTCTTCTTCCTGTCTTCTCTGTTGGTAACCAGGAAGGTGGACGTAGGATCTTGTCTCTTCTTTTTCCATAGATATTAGGTATACAATGTGGATTACACACACCTGCAGCTCTTTTCGAGTTTACACCAGATAAAGCCAAAGCTGTTCCTTTCAGGTAATAATGCTATCTATGAGATGGTGATTCCATCTTGTCTGATTTCTTGGTTGAGTAGGATCTGTGGAAAGGTGAAAAGAGAAGAAACCTGCATTAACTCAGGACACTATGAAGGTGGCATGAACTTTGAGGGCCCACTGGGACCTAGCCAGCAGTAAGAGCATTAACTAGATAGCTGCTTAGTGCAAAATTACTGCAAGGATCTTCAGGTAAAAACCTGTGAGGGATGCTGTGCTGAGGCAGGCTACTATTAAGGTGTGCTGTCCATCATCTAACACAGAGGAAAGGAGAAATTTCTAACTAAAGACAGAGGAACAGTTGCACAACCCACTACAAGAGTCTTATTTTCAAATGCATTTACTCCAAAGTCTATTCTTTCCATTTCTGTCACCCAAACCCCAGGATTACTGCGGGTCTGTTTGAACTTGACTCTCAACTACCAACACGCATTTCACAATTAACTCTTATTACTACTGTCTCCAGAGTCCTGAATATCATTCTCCATGTCAAAGCATCCGCTGTCTGTTCCAGTCCCTAATTGTGGTGATCATGACCTTTGTAAACTAATCTGCTACAGCCATTTGAGTAATTAATGTCTTACGCAAAGATTAGTACAATCTGAATAAATAAACTAAACAAAAATAAGAAATTGTAATAAACAGCATGTCTAGTAGCAAAATATTGGTTTAAGAATTCTAATGATGATCATGATTTATTAATGCGCGTGTCAGCATCTGTTGCTGAGAGCATTATGTATGCCTCAGTAGGATTTGCCTTGATTTGTTGCATGTAAGTCAGATAGACAACAATCATGTAATGAAAAGTGTTACAGTTTCTGAATCCCATCTTTTTAATGTCTAGGGGAGAGTTGCTTCATGCCCTCTCTGAATCTGCCCTTTCTGTATAACTTTATTATTAACAATGAAAAACACCTCCAAATCCATTTCTCAGTCTGTATATCTTGTTCTGTCAGCTCCCGTGATCAGGCAAATCCACCCCACCAAAGCTGATTTGAATATTTTGATGCCTGATGGTGAATTGAAGAGTAACATGCTATTTTTGTATAATTCTCTCTAGAATGAGGAATAAGCAGAACTGGTAGATCTCAGAAATTGATAAACTTTAGTTTTCCTACTCAAGTACCTTCACATATGTCACCATTTCTGGAGAAACTCTGCTGATGTTAAAAAGGGGTTAAAATGAGAAATGGATACACATAGTATTTATACTACGCATATCATGGTACTCATTTAAGTGGGCTATTTTACAGTCATGACTGATATTTGCATGTTGATTTGCATTTTCTTTATACTTTCAGCTGTCCTGTCATATATTTGAATTTTCCTTCCAGACATTTACGAAGGACTGCTAAAAAAAAAAAAAGCAAACCCAAAAGAATCACTATTATTTTCACACTTGGGTGAAGAGGGGTAGCTAAATTCTGTGGAATTTAAAATTAGTTTTTTATTGTAACTTTCATTGCAAAAGATCCTTAAGTGCTTCAAGGTAGGGCTGACTGAAAATCAAGTTCTTACAGCCACTTTTGAAATGACACTTCTTATAACTTCTGTAGTATCCTCACTGTCCATGAAATGCAGCTCTTTTGGGTGTGACAAAGTGCAGTGGTGGAATTCTAGAATCTCTGGATTCCCATTCCCCAATCAAAATTGCAATTTCAGGTCACTGAACCTTAAGGCATTAAGAAGAAGTATCTTGTTCTCTCCTGGGTTTAAGTATCCAAATATCTTGAGAGGGATAGAGTCCACATCTCATTCATCCTGCTACTCAGCATTTCCTATCAGATCTAGAGTGTGTTTCCCTATCTAGCGTGCCGGGTCTTGGCAATCCCTTTGAGTTAAACTAGCAGTCTCCAGTTTTCTGCCACTTAGAAAAAGGAGACCTTACCTTTTTCTGCTTGAACGAAGCACAGGTAGGGAATCCATAGCACAGTGGACTGGAATACAGTGAGTCTGAGGGAAGGTGGCACCCACCAGGAGCAAATATTCTCAGACATTTCTGTGTCGCCCCTAGGCAGAGTGCCTATAGACTGATGGTGGTAGGATGAGCAGGAAACAGCAAGTGGAAGGAGCCTTAAGAAAACTGACTTTCAGATGCCCAAATATCTTTAAAACTTTCATAATCCCACCCTAGTGTTTTAAGACCAGGAATAAAAGTTTTCTGTCTTTTCAACCACATCAGCAGCGAGAACCCTAGACTGGAAAATGATGGACAAAGTGATCCATCGATCTATAGTCAGAAGCTCTACAGCAAATCTAATGAACAGCAGAAAAGATTTTCCAATGCAGTAGAAACCTGTTAAACAGATTGCACTGCTGTATGAAAATGTCATTTTCTTAACAGCCCTATAACACAGATAAATAGTGGCTTAAGGACAGAGGTGGCCTTTGCTGAACCTCATACGTTCTTTCCATCTCTGTTTGTGAACCCTGCTCTCCAGAGGTTTATTCCAGATATTCATGCGATGCTTCTTTTTAGATAAACAATAACAAAAATTGGTCTTTCCCTGGGCATATCCATCCTCTTGTCAGGTTTATTTCTCTATATCTTTTAAGAGGTCTTTCTTTTCAAAGGCATTTAATGAAATACCACTTGGTGTGATATCAGTGAGGAAATCCATTCATTTAACAGATTTAGTCTTTTAACCTCTTCAGTTCTGTTTGTACTTGACCTTTTGATCTCCTGTGTGTTCAGACTCCTAGCAAGTTTATACCTTCAACTGATATTTGTTTCTTAAGGAGACATCTGAATTCTCAAAAGTATGATGCATTATTTATTTATTAATTAGATTTTTTCATCCAGTGGAAGGCAAATATGTTCTGTTAACAAAGGTCTGTTCTATTAACCTGTTGGAAACTTGGTTTCTCTGTAGTAAGGAGCAGCAGAAACATTCTTCTTCAGAAAAAAACCATGAAGAGCTGTACAGATGGCATGGAAGCATAATATAAAGAATGGCAAGCACACTACCATTGCTATACTACTCCTCTGTTGCTCCTCTTGTTCAGGAGAGTCAGCATGTGATAAAGATATGGGAAGATACAACTAGTACTCCAACAAGGGTGACACCTTTGCAGTTATCTCAGGGAAGAGCCACAAAACCTGCGAAGCAGAGGGGGAACCTTGCAGTTTCAGTTTCACTGGGACAAATACAACAGCTACTGAAAAGAAAAATGAAACAAGCAAGAAGCATTGGCTGGCTTCATCACTGTTTTTTTAATAAAATTCCTGGCATGGAGAGGAAATTGGAAAGAGAATGTAGCAAAGCCTGTTCAGGTAACTGAAAAAAGCTTTAGAAAGCTTGGAAAGATTAGTGGGCAGAAGTAGACAAATAATTTTTTGCATGGCATTTCTACTTAAATTATGTTGCAACGGTTCCTAAGCAAAGTGCAAGAGGGTTTTTACTGTCATATCAGATTTACATGGTAAAATTTAATGTAGTACTTGTCAGCTTTAAATACTGCAAGTATCAATAAAATGTCAAATTATACTTGACTTCAATCCTAAATGGTTATAAAAACGCAATCCAAATTTACAATCATTTAGCCTTACTTCCCAGCCCCCTCCTTTTCTTCCTCAGTAAAGCTCATTATATGAGATTGTTTGGGAGGAGCTAATTTTTTCTTTTCTGCTTGAAGTCTGGTGATTCATTGGGGTTTACATCACCACTGAAATGTTCTTCCTTTAGAAATCAATGGCTGAGGACTGGAGTGGGGACCCAACTTTTTAATTATGGTTTGAAGTAATGTAATTGTGGATTTTAATGGCTCATACATCTCTTTGACAGATCATCTGAGTTTGTTGAAAGTTTAGAAAGCAATGAAATCAATTTCTTGGACAGTTAGCTAGCAAAAAGAGAAAGCATTGATGTTAATTGGAGTGTAGACATAATATCACCTAATACCTCTGCATTTTTGTGAGTTGTTTTACACATTGAAGATTCAGTCCAGGAGCGTAGTAAAGGGGAACATAAGAAGAGATGCCTGCTGCTCCTTCTATTCAGTGATATTTTATATTCCTGGTGCCTCGGTGAGCATAACAGCTCTGATTGCATGATAAATTTCAGCATTGCCAGCCCTGGCTATGCAGAGAGTGAGTCTGGGAAGATTTCTGAAGATTAGGATACATTGGCTGACAGTACGGGGTATCAGAGTCGTAGTACCCTATTCCAACATTTAGTGTGTTCTTATCCAATACTCTGCAATAAGGCTTTTGTCTCAAGCCTATGGCAAAAAAGTCCATTTAGGAAGTCTGCCTAGCCAACAGGGTTTTATAATAAATACTCTAACAGTTCTTTCAGGCTTCAGATGTCCATTAGACTCTGGCTTAAAAAATCATCACCTACATAAAAATTAAGCAAGGTCTTTTAAAATACAATAAACACCTTTCCCAGAACCTTTGATTGAAAGTATTTGTAAATGTCATGGGTTCAATATTAATAGTCACTGCTGATGTTGGTTAGGGTAATTCTCAATGACACTAACCAAACTCATTCCATTTACTGTCCAGGTTACTCTACCATCCTGCAAGGAAGTGCCTGTGCTTATTAACACCCTTATCATTAGTGATTTTATAATTCATGTGAAATACAGAGCAACAGCACAAAACACAACTCGGAAAGGAAGAGATTTATGTCATTTACTAAGACATTAGCAGCATGTGTTGCAGCTTTGTTCCGTCTAATTAGTTGTTGCAGTTGTCAAAAAACTTGGCCTGACTCTGCTCTCAAGAACCAGCACAAATCAGGAGGAACCAAATTATCTAGTTATTCCTTTGTTACTAAGGGGAAAAACAGGAAATACAATGGAAAACAGGAAATACAATGGAAAATAGGAAATACATGTTACTGGAAATATTAAGTTACTTTTTTTCCTAAAAAGATTCTCAGGAAAAAATAGAAAACAGCAACAACAATAATGTATTCTTTACAAAAGACATGGGATAAACATATGCAAGCAATGGAGAATGTCAGGCAGAAAAAAGAATTCCCAAGGAAATCCTTGGGCAAGTTGCTCCATAGGTATTTCAAGAGAAAGGTAGGATTCATCTAAAATTCTAAGTAAAATAAAATACAGCATTAAAAGGCCTTCCTAAAATGACAGAATAGCTTCCTGAAGTGAGCTAATTCTTCAGTACTGACCCTCAAGAACAAAGAACAGTTCAACTACCTAAGAAATTAAAATGATCTCCAAAGTATTCATTGAAGTGGCATCACACCTGTAGTTAAGGGCCAGCCCTGACATCCCAAAATGAAGAAGGAAGTGAGAAGGGACAATGTGAGATACTACAGTGATCTTTGCTGCTGTCATTGGGGTAACATCACTTGACAAGATGTTCAATGTTCTTTGGGCCAAAATGTTGTGTGATTGTCCAGAGAGAAATTGTCCACGAAATTTGACAGTGTAAGCCTGATTTGACAGTGAAAGCACAGGGAAGTCATGAGACTTTTAACATAACGCAGTGCTCAAAGATGAAGCAGGAGAGAAACCCCAACCTCTTCAGTCTTCTGCTTCCCCTTGGCACCAGTGAGAGCAAAGCAGCATCTGCCAACCCCAGCAGCCAAAGTTGCTTGTGGCAGTTCATCTGCCCCTCGTTCTGGACTTATCAACTGCTTCTCACATCAGGCAGAACTGCCAGACGCATGGTCACTGCTGTCAGTGGCTTTCTGGTGTCAGATCAATAGGACAGTGCTGCTTTGGAGTGACAGCTCAATTGGAGAATTCTGGCATCCACATTTCAGAAGCAAAGACAAATCCTGCAGTAGTGAGCCACAGGAATGACCCTTGAAAGAATTAAATGGTGTTTATCAAAGATAGCTCAAATTTTCTCAGGGATTAACTCCTAGCAGCTGGCTTATACAGACTGCCAGGAAACTGTGACAACTTAGAAACTATTACAATTTTATTTCTCTTTTTGCTTCTCAGAACCCCTTTATTTTTGAACTTTAACGTGCACTGGACAAACCTTATCAGATAACTAGACACAAAGCAATCTTCTTCTGTTTCAGCTGGATAAGAATCTGACTTCTGGTGTGATACTAGTTTAGGATGTATGACTGCATCGTTCCAAAGCTAAGCATTTCTGTTGTAAATGGAGTAATTCTCTCATAACATGTAATTACTCAAATATACATATACATATATAATAAAATCTGTTCATGGGTGCATGCCAACTAGATAAACAAATAAGTACTGGTGTTGTCTCTGAGATATCTTTGCAAAACATGTGCTAGGAAAGCCTGTACCTCCATAAGTGAAGATTAGGAGTCAAGTGAAGCTTCCACGCCTTTAGATTCAGCAATGTCACCATGTTTCAGTCTTACAGACTTGGAAGTCTCAAGGTCCAACCTTACATCAGTTCCAAACAGATCCAGTTATATTTGAGCTAAAAGAGAGAAAGGACAGTCACCACTGTCCAATCATTAGCCTTGAGCATTCACAATTTAGTTTGCACTGGATAATTAGATTTCTCAGGTCATTTGCAGACTATCTTGTAAGTTTAATTGGTAGCCCACATCCTTTTGAAAAGGGGACTTAAATTCACCTGCACCTCTTCTGTTCACACCTGACTGGTGGTGACAAGGATACAGGTTGAAATTTCAGGGGTCTTTAATGAAACACCGCACTGTGCTCCCTCCCATAAAAAGTAGGACTTTCCTCTCCAAAAATAGACATGGGAAGGACAGGTCTGACCTTTCATCACATCAGTGATTTCCTCTCCAAATTTAGACATGGGACTCCAAGGAATATATGACCTTGATGTTCAACTAAATCCCAGACACCATAATTTAACTCTTGCCTGCAGAATCAATTTCTCTTCAACCACCTTTCTGTGGTTTTTTTTTTGCATTGGCTGGCAAAGGGCAAAACTTTTGTCAGGACAGAGGGTGGGGAGCAAAGGTAAAGCTGATGAAGAAACAACCTTCACAGTCCCTGAAAGACCACATTATCACTGTTTTTCTCTCTCCTAACAGAAGTGAGCCCAGTCTTATTTCCTTTTTCTGCTGAAAAACAAGACCTGAATTGCAAATCATGCTCATAGGGTATAAATCAGATTTGGTACATCTCCACCACCTGAAAACTGACCCAAAATTCCCTCCTATTTTGGGCATGGCATGGTGAGAATCCCCACCGGAGGCTGCTCCTTCTGACCTGTAACTCCAGAGACATCTCTGCAGAGGGAAGGTATATGTAGCACTGGAAAATGAAGGGCTTTAGCCTGGTAACCCAGGAAAAACTCCTGATAACAGCAAAAACTTTGGAGAGGACCCTAGGGAATCCTAGGGCCTGTAAAAGCTTCTGTCTAGGGAAAGGAAGCTAATGAGAAAAGGGAAAAACAGTCATCCTTGTGAATACATGAGTACTTTTTGAGCTCTTCAAGAGAAGCCCGGCTAGAAAGACATGAGACATGTTAAGATGGGGCAGACCATAAGTCAGGTCTCTTGGGGTCTGTGCCTTGCTCTGATGTAGACTCACAGCATGATATTGGACAAGTCTGACTGAGAGTTCCTACAGGAAAAGTGGTGCCCAGTGTGAGGGCCAGGATATAACCATCTTCCTGTTTGAAAACTGCAGTGATATGCAGTGCTATAGTTTTCTGCACTCTGGGTTAGAGGACAGGAAGGCTTGGTTATGGGGTTGTGGCACTACTTGGGGAGCTACAGCACCTGAGCAGCAAAAGAAAGGTCTTGGAATAACAAGGAAGGCACATCACCTGGGCACCTCTGTCCTGGTGAATTTGCAGTGTTTGTACAGATGTCTGGGAATTGAAATGGAATTGTTTTCTGCAGCCAGAATATATAGAGAAAGACCAGATAGTAGCTAAGTTTGGTGCAATATACAAATAAACTTTCCAGTTAGTCACACAAAGCCTAGGAAATCCACTTTCTAGCAGATTAGAAGTTTCATATTAAGGAGTCTGCCATTATAATGCTGCAGAGAAGACTCCTGAAAGGTTTCAAAAGCCAAACAAGAGCCGATTAGCTTCAGTATCAAAGCAGAGGGGCTCATTTAGTCCAATGCTATTGATCTTAAATACAATCTCTGCTTAGACAGACAGCAACTTCAAAAAGAAAAATAACAATAAGAAAAGAAGAAAAAAACCTCACTCAAAAGCAAATCACAACATGACAATTGTAAAGAAAATGGAAACATCTTATTTCACTTCTTCCAAGAGGCATGGGAGAAATGCTGCCCATGATTTTGCATCTAAATATACTTTGAATCGAAGTTCTTCATCAACCAGCCAAACTTCATCTTTTTTAAAAGTCCAGATAAATAGAAATGCCTCCAGTCTGGCCAGCTATAGTAACACATGGTGGTTCACATAATAGGGATATTTACTAGATGGAATATTTGAAAAATATTTACAACAGAAAAATTCCAGATAATTCTCAGTAAGATGGATTTCACTCTCCTTTTACTGAGATCAAGTAAAGATGAAGCTGAGTCTTTGAAGCTAGAGGTTTACTGCCCACATGATGGCCAGATTTCCAAGGCTATGAGAAACTTTTCTTTACAAATTCATCCTCCATAAAGCACTCTTCTGAGCACTAGGTCCATGTAACTTCGAACTCACATGTTTTTGAATGCACTCATAGGCAATGTCTTGGCCATGTTTTCATGGTCAGAGATATTAGTATTTTTCCTTATGGAGGAAGGTGGGAAAGACACAAGCTCCAGGTGTACTAGTCCAGAATAACTTACTTGGTACTGGTAGGTAAAATGTTTCCAGTATTGCTCCAACATTATATATTGACTAGGCAGTGGCCATTGCTGCTTTCTTTATTTTTCCATGAAAAGTGACTGTATGACTACAGCACACATGGATATGGAGGAATTTATGCATCAGGATGAGGAAATCATACATGTGTTTAGGCTACCTGAAAGTGCTATGTCTACAGCAGGGATGAGACCTTCCCAAAGAGACCTGCTAGAAGTAGGTTAGATATTAGGAAAAATTTCTTTACTGAGAGGGTTGTCAGACATTGGAATGGGCTGCCCAGGGAAGTGGTTGAGTCACCATCCCTGGAGGTATTCAAAAAGCGAGTAGATGGGGTACTCCAGAACATGGTTTAGTGGGCATGGGTGATGGTTGGACTCGGTGACCTTGAAGGTCTTTTCCAACCTAAATGATTCTATGATTCTATGATTCTAAGTAGGAGAAGATATCAGGAAGGGTAGTAGAGACCAAGGAGTCATCCAGGAGTAAGCCCACTAAAAAGACATCTGCTTCTGTGCGTAACAAAGGAGTGCAGATGGAGAAATAGAAAGAATTATTCAAAAATATTTTGCAGTGAAACAATAGCAGTGCTTATCTGATCTCTGCCCATCAATCACGATGACAGGTTCATCTGCTTGATGTCCTTTGGGGAACAGCGTAGTCTAGAAGACAATACACTAGGTGGGGATTTTGGAGATCTCCCTGCTCTTCCCACCGCAGCATCCCTTAATTTCTCCCCAGGGTACTGGCCATTTTTGACAAACAGCTTTGAGATCTGCTAGTTAGAAACCCTTTTTCATAACCAGATAAGAGCCACTTCAGAACAACACAATTGAGACATAAGTGGTGCTTTTCCCACGCTTTTTCTGCTCTATCTTTTCCTCTCTTCTGAAGGATGAGCTACCATAGAGCGAAGATCAGTTAGATTCAATCCTTGCTTGCTCTGGCCATTCTGACAAAACAGACTGCCACCTAGAGTGAATTATCCAGATATTTGGAAAGGAAATATATGTAAAAAGATGGACCAGTGGAGGAGAGGATGACATTGTGACCCAGGCAATTGCTGGCTAGAAAACAGCAACTTATTTTGTACATAGCAAAGTCTTGAAGAGGTATTAGGCTGTGTGCTCTGAGTCAAGAAAATACTTAGGCACAGGACTGAATGCTCTGTTGAATTGAAAATACCTATTTTTTTGCATTAGTATCAATTGGAGACAAATCTGAATTCACTTTCTTGATGTTCAAGTCTGTGGTAAAATCCTGCTTTAATGCAGCAGGGCACCAATGGCATCAAAGCTGAATGTGATCCTACAATACTATGTGTTATCTGTAGCACAGATAATCTCTTTGTATTGGCTTTGCATTGTAAGGTTTTGGTAGCAGGGAGGGTTACAGGGGTGGTTTCTGTAAGAAGCTGCTGGAAGCTTCCCCTGTGTCTGACAGAGCCCACACCAGCCGGCTCCAAGACGGACCCACCGCCGGCCAAGGCCGAGCCAATCAGCGATAGTGGTAACGCCTCTGGGGTAACATTTTTAAGAAGGAAAAAGTTGCTGGGACAGACAGAAATGGCAGCTGGAGAGAGAGTGAGAACATGTAAGAGAAACAGCCCTGCAGACACCAAGGTCAGTGAAGAAGGAGGGGAGGAGATGCTCCAGGCGCCAGAGCGAAGATTCCCCTGCAGCCCGTGGTGAAGACCCTGGTGAGGCAGGCTGTCCCCCTGCAGCCCAGGGAGCTCCACGGTGGAGCAGATCTCCACCTGCAGCCCGGGGAGGACCCCAGGCCGGAGCAGGTGGGTTCCCGAAGGAGGCTGTGACCCCGTGGGAAGCCCGTGCTGGAGCAGGTTCCTGGCAGGACCTGAGGATCTGTGGAGAGAGGAGCCCACGGAGGAGGTTTTCTGGCAGGACTTGTGACCCCGTGGGGGACCCACGCTGGAGCAGTGTGCTCCTGAAGGACTGCACACCATGGAAAGGGCCCACGCTGGAGCAGTTCGTGAAGAACTGCAGCCCGTGGGAAGGGCCCACGTTGGAGAAGTTCGTGGAGGACTGTCTCCTGTGGGTGGGACCCCACGGTGGAGCAGGGGAAGAGTATGATGAGCCCTCCCCCTGAGGAGGATGAAGCGGCAGAAAGTAATGTGTGATGAACTGACTGTAAACCCCATTCCCCGTCCCCCTGTGCCACTGGGGGACAAGAATCCAGGAGTGAAGTTGTGCCCGGGAAGAAGGGATAGGTGGAGGGAAGGTGTTCTGAGATTTGGTTTTATTTCTCATTACCCTACTCTGGTAGATTTGTAATAAATTGAGTTAATTTTCCCCAAACTGAGTCTGTTTTGCCCGTGACAGTATTTGGTGAATGATCTCTCTGTCCTTAACTCCACCCATGAGCCTTTCATTGTATTTTCTCTCCCCTGTCCAGCTGAGGAGGGGGAGTGATAGAATGGCTTTGGTGGGCACCTGAAGTCCAGTCAGGGTCAACCCACAACACTCTTGAACAAGTTTAGAGTAACTCTGTGCAGTTGCATTAGGAGTAGTTAAGTCACTGAGGGCAGAAAGTTGACCTTGCATAAACCAGCTTTTTTCTGAGTCCCACTCAGCTGAATCACTGCAAGTCTACTTAAGCAAAGAGATTTAAACTGTTTGGGCAATGCTGGTGGAATAGAAAGAGCCCCGTTTCATGATTAGAAATTATTCATTTTTTGAATATCTGTCAGATTTTCAGAGGAAAAACCCCAGCATTCAGTTATACCCCAAATGGTCTGTAAGTACGTAATGCACATGAAAGAAAAGTTCTTCTGCAAACAAAACCCTGCAAAGTTTTGCAGCCAAGTTTTTTTGAATTAACAGGTGATTGTTTTACAATCAGGAGGCAGAGCATCAGAATAATAAGTGAACGGCTACAGCTACAGGAGAAGAAATGGGAAAAGTGTCTAACTGTGTCTGTATGGTGTGTGCATACACCTGTGCTTAAAAATGCACCTCTTTGACTGGGCTGTTCATGGAACGTGGCTTTTTTGCAGTGGGGAATTAAAGACAGGCAGATGCAATGTTTGCTGCTTTGGCTACCAAATCTGCTAGCATACTGTTAGCCCAAGAAGGCCACTTGGCTTGGGCAGATGGCTGGCCTTGACCCATGTTAAATAAGTAGATAAATAGTAATTTTAACAACTCTTTCTAGGACCTTTCAAAAATTCTTTCTCCTCTAACATTTTTTTTCTTTTCCTTTCTCTCACTGATATTATTAGCATTTTGGGTTCTTAAAGTACTAGAGAAAACACCTGTAGGAATTACATTATCTGCTAAATTAATCAGAAATGTGCATAACAGTCTTGCACCTGCTTGTACATGTTATCACTACACATTTGAAATATGCAGGCATAATTGTACTGTCTCTTCTTCCTCCAGAAGCTCCCAGTGTTTATACCTGTCCTTTCCTGGGGAAAAAAAAAAAAAAAAAAAAAAAAAAGCCAGACTTAGGCTTAAGGTGCAGTTCATATTCAGGGTTAAAATGATTAGGCATTTCTATACTGCTATCCATCCCCATGAAAGTCTGTGCAACCTCACGTACTTTCAAATGATGAATGTTTTGCAAAAATCAATGGATTTCTTAAGATGTTAGTAAACTGAGATACTATTGCAAGGTGGATCCAAAAATGTTGGGTTTTTTCCAGCTAAGGATTCAAATATGGAAGAAAAAGTTTTGAGTAGCTGAGGACAAAAGGACAATTATTTCTTCTCTGTCCTTTTTAGCAATACTGCCATGTCCAGTACATACATACACACAGACATACTAATGTACTTACAGTGAATGTTTTATTCAATTATTTGACTGGGACCCATCTTTAACTTACAGAGTGTTCATGCTTTCTACATGAATTTAACACCACTTGTTTGGACTGAATATAGTGTCCTTAAATATTATTTTTCCATTCTCCTTAGACTTCCCAAATACTTTGCCCATAATATTGTTGCATTTATGAAAATTTACAATGAAAATTTATGGGTAGGAATCCCAAGGATCCTGCTAAATAAGGAGATTCATTTTAATTAAAGACTTTAAACTGATCTCTGAAATACTCAAGGCATTTTCTCTTTTTTTTGCTGAAATTTTCAATAAAGAAATATTATCCTTCAATAAAAACTGCTTCACTCTGGGGCTCTTATTACTCTGTCAGTCACTCTTCAGAGACAAAGCAAAATTTTCAGCCTCTTACATGATATTTAGAAATGGAAAATAGACATCTTTCAACTCCAAGGGAGCCAAAAATATATGTATTTGTGGAAATCTATGTTACTATAATGTGTCTGTATGCAGTTCCAGTATGAAAGAATACTGTGTGAATAGAAGTGCAATGAAGGGAGCTACATATGAAAAACCCTTTGTCCTGAGATGTTGATTAAAGGTAAAGAGAAAAAGAATATAGAAATAATAATAAGAATAATAAATGAAGACACCTTGCTCAAATGGAGGCTCCTGTTTATTTCTTAGGTACCACAGAATAGACCAATCCAATATTATTACCTAAAACAGAAGAGAATTTGCATTCTTATCTAGGCAGGCAACTTGCATTTGCCTAGGTCAAGTTGCAGTTGAACGTAAGAAGTGCTTCTGGCAAAAAAGCTATTAAGACCATGTTAGCTCCGACAGTTGTACAGATGCCTACAGGCACTTCTGCATAACCAAGCTTTAATGGAGATCTTCATGATATTTGCTGAGCGTTTGCTGTGTAAGTTACACACTGAGTCAGGAGAGGGATGAGAGGATTTTCTATAACCCTAAGGTTGTATGTTGATGATCTTGCAGTTATAGACTGAAAAAATGCATACAACTCAGTTTAATGACCCTCTTGGTTTAATAATGTAGCATATCACCGTTTGTAGACATGAAACATCTGTTACAATCACATATCATAGATTTTATAGTGCTAAAGAAATAAAGAAACAGATGGGTTCCCTAATGCAAATGGTGTTAGTGTTTATTTAGAAACCACATATTGAATCACAGGCAATCTTTCCTTTTTGTTTCCCCCCTCCAGCAGCAGGGATAGCACTGCTAATTTCCTCAACAGCACAAAGCCTTCTTCAAAGGGAGGATGACTGGATTCTAGACACTCCCCTGGATTTGGATGTCACCAAAAAAGGTAATTTCCAGGAATGAGGGAGGTTTTATTTGGGGGAGTTTGAAGACTGCCCTACTATGAAAACCTTAATTTTACAGCAGTTTAGACCTTTACATACCCAAGTTAATTGTAATCTGAATACCAAGGTACTGGTAGCCATGACAACACAGGCTGCAGTGTGGACCAATTTCCGACTCCACATCAAGGAGCCCCAAAGGGTTTGTGCAGTGTCTGCTGGTGTGCTGGTGGTGTGACTTGGTGTCCACCAACTCCCAAGCTGGATGGTATACAGCAAGTTTAGGTACACCTCTGTGAAAGGCAAAATTGTCTCTAAGGTTAAGATTGCTATTTCAGCTAGCTATTATCACTGATCTTTATGATGCTTTCTAGAAATATATTTTTTTATTTATTTATAAAATTTATTTTTTCTGGAGAAGTCAGTTCTTCCTCTAGTTTTGACAGTCTTGCTTTCCCAAAAGCTCTTCACATTCTACTCTGCCAGCCTCTATCTAAATTTAACAACTGCTAAATAGCTAAAATCTTCCTTGTGCACATTTCTGTAGCATGTCAGAAATTTAAGATTTGGATGCCATGGTTGCTGAGTCACCATATCAAGTGAGATCAGATCCCTAATATTTTATCAGCTATCCAAAGAAATTTGTATTTCACTTCATGATGTGTCAAGAATTTGAAGAGAAAGTGCCTTAAGATGACTGAAATTACATTGCCACCATGCAGACTAACTTGGGAATTGTATGTGGAGATGGCATTTACCTTTGCATCTCTCAGCCCCAAAAGCAAAAATGCATTTACTACCTCTATTTAAAAGCAATCTTATCTCTCGCTGTTCATCCTTTCTGGGTTTTTAGTTCCATCAGAATTGCTGTTAGTTATCAAATTCTTGGCTGCATCTTACACTTCTAATTAAATTTGAGGTTCCTCTTGTCCGGAAACCAGCAGAGAATAGTTAAATGGGGCTTCTACAGTGACTGATGCAAAACAGCTGTATTCATGATGAAATACAATTAAAAATTCAATATATCTTATCTGCTCCAGCCAGTGATTCAGTTGGAACAAGTCAGTTGCTGCTGTCAAGTGTGTCCTTGTAAACAGGTATTCAGAAAAGTAACTCTGCCTGTGCTGAATTGTGTTGCTTTTCTTAAAAAAAGACCAAAAAAGAGAGAAAGGATCAAGGTCCAAGATGTATAACTTTATATATTTTAATTCTATATACCAGAACTGTGTGGTTTTTTGCAGTCTGTGAAGCTAAACTGATTTATGCCACTTGAATTTCTGTCCCACAAACTGTTGGAACAACAATCAAACATTTGTTTCCAAGTCAGACAAAGGCTGTCGAGTTATGCGTACTCATATACAATATATATGCCAGGCTTAGAGAAGAGAAATCAACACAAATCAAAGCAGCAACTACAAAAAAATTACAATGTGCTTTTTCAGTCAACATACGATAGTCCATTCTTCTCAGCAAACAAGGGAAGATGGTTGATTATATGGGAGGAATTAATCATAACAACAAGTATGTATCTTTTTTAGTCCATGGTATCTGACAGTGGCTAAATAGATTTCTAAGCCTTCACCAAAGAAAGTATGAACAGAAAATCCTATGGGAAGCTTGGAAACACTAGAAGAAATGAATAAAATATGTTTCTATTTCCCACTGAATCAATCCACACACTTTCTCTCTCCTTTATCTGTACTTTTTTACTGGCTACCTTAAGGGGACCTTTTGCCATTCTCGGGAAATGAGGAAGGAATTCTCTTGAAAATGCAGGACTGCCCTTTTCTATAAACGTGATGGGAGATGATAGATATGTGAAAATGCTTTACAATCTCTATTGGAGTGTTTAGAAAAATAACAATGACAATGAGTTGGAGCTATCTGCCTAAAAGTTAGACATCTAGCTTATAGAAATCTTGTATGTACCATCACACATAGTCAGTAGAGCAAATGGCACCACCAGCAAGAGATTGATTCCACCCTACAATAGATACTTAAAACAAATGGGACAAACGGCCCTCTGAACATGCCTGTGTTTTGCCGTGGATAACAGTGCAGCCTAAGCTTCTAACTTTTAGCTAAGTGAAATGAAACTCACCCATACTGTGAAGAAACCAGTGTAAAAAAATTCCGTGTATATGCCTACAATCCACAGTTTCGTTATTCATTGCCACCAAGGGATAGCTATCAAATATCGATGGGAAACAAGAGCCTCTAAGGTGAGGGAGCTACAAGACTCAGCCCCAAAATGGAAAAGACAAAAGATAAGCACTGGCAGTTGGCTGACCAGTGCTCTTCGCCTTTCTCACACTAGGTACTGGGGCAGGGAGTACTCCTCCAGTGGAAAATCCTTTGAAGTCCACCCTACCATCCCTACTCTCCTTACATATGCTCCCACTTTATGGTCAGTGAAGGCAACTTGGGATTTGGGATATGAATTCTCAACTTGAGACTAACTTTTGGAGCCTCAGCACTTGGGCAAGCAAGGAAAAACATTTCCCGGCAGTCCTCTTGGTACAGGCTGATTTTAGTGAGAAATAGTCAACTTTGATTTTAAGTGTCTGGGGTGAGAATAGGAATCCTCAGCTTGGCTTTTGTAATCCATAACAAAGGCAACAAAATATTTTCTGTTTTAGTACTATGGATGGGTCCAGCCTATAATGTACCAGTATTTTTTAGCTATTATCACATCCTTCTGGATTGTGAGTTACAGACTTGAATAAAAGTCAGAGCTTATTGGATTGCTGTGGCTCCTTCCACATCCATCTCCCTAGCTTTCCATGCTGAAGGAGCGTTGTCCTCACTGTGCATTTACAAAAAATATACACCTTCCCTGTTAAATCCATGCAGATATGTTAGCTGATGTTGTAAAGGAATGGTTTCATTTGGTTCACAATTGTGCCTCTAACAAGCCAAGTCCTGTCCCTATTAAAGCTTTCATGAGACATCTGCATGGGAAGAGGGACAAGAAAGGGGAAAAAGGAGGTGGGGCACCTGGGTGGGCAACTGAAAGATGACTTGGTGGTGAGACCCCCTCTTTACATTCCCTGAACTTCTGCCTGGGGTAACACCTTAGGTAACACGTCAGCTCCTGCTGTCCTGTATCGCTAAAACTAGACTTGGTGTGCATCTTCCTTAATATTTAACCTAGACTGAACCTAACGATGGGTTCCATGTGGCTAATTCTGGTTGCTGTTAAATCTCTTCACTTTGAACATGAATAAAGTCAGCCATTGAATTTTTTGTCAGAAGCTGGGCTTGCAGCTGGCAACACCCTCCCTGTTCTGTGTTTTTATTACTAAAGCCCATCAACCAGGATTTATATTACAGCTATAACGTCGGTTTCAGTACACTTACATTTGTTACAGTAGGTTTCAGGCAGACAGCACATGAATTAGCTATTTCCAGTGACACCTACAGATGTACAAAATGCAGACGCCACACATGAAGAAGCACATACAAATCTAAACATGATTTTTTTTTTCTGTTAAAACTATTCATAGGAAAGGAAGATGGGTAGACTCCAGTACTGAAATAGCACCACCTTCACTCAGCTTTGTTTAAGCCCTACTGACTGCAGTAATAACGTTTGTTATAAACATTCCTTCTTGTTGCTCTTGATGAATTTGCTCCATGTTGATTTTTTTTGGAACCCTGATTTAGAAAAGAAAGTTTCCAGAAACAGTCTGTCTTTAAAAACTGTTCAACGTAAAAAAAAAAAAAAAAAAAAAAATCTAAAATGAAGTGATGGTCAAGTTTCAGATTTAGTTATAGCCAGTACCCAGCAATAGTTTTGCAAGATTCTTTCTTTCTTTCCATCGTATTTAATTTTATTCTGAAGGACAGGGGTAGAAGAGAGAAAAGGCTTTCTAATTCACATGAGCCAGCTGACAATTTGTCTTTTTGCTCATGTCCGTGGTTATATCCTGACCTGGTAGTGGACTGGACCACAAAAGCGGCACCTTCCTATTTTTTTAATAAATCTATTTAAAAAAAAAAAAAATTCAGCTCAATAAAAAGTTTTGTTCTAATTATTTCAGAGTCTGAAATTCTCTTTCTAACTTATTGCATTACAAAAATGCAAGTAATTACCAAAACCAAAATAGCTTCAGACAGAAGAATCCCCAGAAATTCTCATTTCTGAAGTGTAAAAGTAGCAAGTTCTAACTTCATAACCTTCCTTGAAATACTGGTGTCAAATGGCTTTTTGCTTTCAAAAATTCAGTTTTCACTGAATTGAAATTTTTCAAGAAAAGAAAATATTGACCCTATCATTCTTTCCTAGCTCTCAGAGGAGATGGAAACTTATCTGTTGAGCCTTGGATGAATGTCCATGACTCCTTTCCCATTAAAGCCACAGAACCCACATTTCAGACTACGGGATGTGATAGTTGCCTTGTGTTCTGCTCTGGTTGCCTATAGTATACATAGGGCAGAAAGTATCACGTCTTGGTTTACTTTATGTCTGTGAGCAATTACATGTACAGGCTACATAATTAACTTAATGTAAACCAGTCTGCATCAAACAGAGAGGAAACAGAATACTGCCTTCTCCCATCTGATAATGCAAGATGACTTACACGTACCCAGGGAATAAATGCAAACTTCAGACATGATATAGGAGAATCTCCCAGTGGTTCTTTGTGTGCTCCAGAGATGACTCAACAACACCCAACATCAATAGCCCAGGGATCAAAGCAATGTCAAAACAAAAATATGGTCATCTCACCAAATAATAATATTGAGCATGAATGTTCATGAGCCCAGTGGTCCTCTCTTAACTGTGCATGTAAAAATAAAAAAATAATTTCATTGTGAATATATTCTCAAGTTGTACTTGTGTTAATAAAACCATATACCAGCAGAGTGGCTTTTCTGATTGGAAATTATTTTGCCTTTACTAATATCTAATTGATTTTGTCAGCTGTGGCTAGTGGATTGGATGCAAATAATATAATGCTACAGGGAAGCTCTTTGATCAGGCCCTAAAATGAATGAATCATTCCTCGAGGGATACAGAAAAAATCACTTGAAATTTGCCTTTGCCTTGGAAATCCACGTCACTCTACCAGCAACTATCTCTGTTCCAACAATTATTTCAAATTGCGACAAAGGAGAAGAATAAAGTTAAACAAATAAAATGAGATCCTTTCAGCCTAGATTCATCTTTTGTTTCTGGGAGAAGTGAAGAAATCAGAACTATTTGATTATTCAGTTCAAAGTTTGAGTGGCCCCTACCTGGTGCACGGCTACAGCTTGCAGATTCAGAAACAGGAGCTGACTTCAGAGAAGTGAAAGTTAGTAAAAACCAAACAAGCAAAGTGCAACAACAACAACAACAAAAGTGCAGAAAAAACCAAACCCTCCTGTGACAGATAACAGGCTATAGCTAAACCCTGCTAAGCTCATTTTCAGTTTTACTTCACAGACCTTGATTCAGATTATAGCACTTCAGGGACCTTAGAAGGTATTGATTAGGAAAGTTTTTGGAAGACACTAAGTTTGTCTGGGGCTTTTGAGAGGAAGAGAACTGACTCAATACAGAGTCCTCACTGGATTAATGGAATAAAGCACGTTTGAGTTAGCATGAGTAGCTGTTGCCTTGTTGCCACCAGTAACTGAGCGACAAGGAAAGTTTTATAGTAAATAAAAGAAAGTATTGGAAAAAGAACTGATGATGCAGAATATCAAAAAAATTATGCCAAATTCTTGGTAAGAAGGATGTGACTGTGCCAGCTGTAGAGTGGTAAGGCCTAATTCTTTTAGACTGTCTTCGAAGCCATCTTAAGGTCTGAGTAGAAGCATCTAAGACCGTTGGCATTCTGGTGAGAACAGGGGTTTTCCAAACCAGAAAATTTCCATAATGTTTGTCACATCCATTGCAACAATGAAATCAGCTTCCTTCATTGTTCAGAAAATCATATTTTTCAAACAGACAACCAGGATATGCAAAGTAGAGAAAATTAGGACATAAATGTTTGCTTCCGATTCTTTTAGATTTTGGCAGTAGTCAGATCAGTTGTTAGTTGGTGATAGGGCTTGAACCAGAACTCAGAGTCTAATACAGTCCCTGCCTCCTACATCAGGCCTTTGGAAACTTAAGTTGTGGGGCCATACCTGGATTACCAAGGTTTAGGCATTAGTGAAGTAACTATATCTCTAGACAGGGTCATGATCCTGGAGAAAGGAGCTATGGTAGATTCCTCATTAACTTCCATGTCTCTGTAGCTCCTTACGACATCTTCATAGCTTGCTTCAATAAAACTGCAAAAGCATTACTCTCAGTAGCTTCACTCTTTGTGCCTACGCTTGGCACACACTTGGTGCATTGACTATCTCTGACTAGGTACTTTAAAAAGTGAGGCAATCCTCATGTTTGGTGACTCACAGAAAGAATGTACACTAATGGTCATGGTGGGCAAGCGCAGCCCCCAGAAGAACTTTGTCTCATGAGTTTGTGTCTGATCTCTTTCTACTTAATGGAACTTGAAAATCTACATGTGTTAGATTAATACTTTAAAATTACGTTTTGAGATGCCTCAGTGAATTCTAGCAGAAAAAATGCAAATAAATGTAGATTTCTGTTATTATCAGCTTCATCAAAGCAAACAAGCAGCAGCCGGGCCATTATTAGGCTTTGATAAGAGTGCGTATTGAATGATTTCCCTAAGGGATTCAGTAAAACTCATCTCATTCCATTTCCTTTTATATAATAATATCAATTGTTTCATACAGGAACACCTGCACACAGTGTTGTCTGACCTTTTTATTTATTTATTTTGTTTCTTGAAGGGGAAAAATGCAAGAACTGTTCATTTTCAGATCTATATTGTAATTTCAAAATGTGAGAAAGAGACTTGAATAAAGGTACTCAGACAGAAGCTGAGGAAAGTAGTGTCACAAATGCATAATCATGCATTAATAAAATAATGGCTCTGAAAAGAGAATGTTTTAGTGCCAGAGATAAAGACGAGACTGAAAAGAAAGAAAAGCAGGAAAAGGAGAGTGCCTAAAAACATGAATTTGTTTCCTGAGAGCCAATAAAATGAGAAAATTTGCTATGAAGAAATAACTTCCGTGGCTTATAATACTCCAGTAGCATTTGGCAAGTAATCAAAGTTGATTTTCTTTCCATTCAAAGCCATCATCAGAATTATTATTTTTTGTAATACCTATATATATATAAAGCTCAGACATGTTTATAACTCTATTTCAGTGCTGAAAAAACTTGTCTTGAATAATACTGTACAAGGTCACCCATGAAAAAAAAAAATCATTCCTAGAAACAATCATATCCCTGTCTGTAAAAGGAATTCTGTGTGCATTTTATGACTGATATTAAGAAACTTCTCAGCTTTGTAGAAAATATTCTTGCAAAAGAATCTATTCTCACAATGCGTGTTTATTTCCACAAAGCATTTGTGAGGAATTCCAGGGGATTACTTACTGTGAGTAACAGTGATCCAGTCCAGCCCTCTGATACTGATTTACCTTTATACTCCTGTGTAACCCTGGCAGACTCATGGTCAAGCTGGTTGGTGGGACTTCCAGCAAACAGTACTTGGTTGGTGGGTTTTCTGGCAAACAGTACTTGGACTGTGTTAAAATTACTGACAATAACTGGCAAGATAACCATTTCCTGTTGCACCTAATGGGAAAGGTGCAAACATTTGCTGTTCTCACCTCCCTTCTGTATCTGTAGTCCAGAGTGAATGATGTTTCTGGGATCCAGCTGACATAAGTCTATGCAATTTGTCTAATGTCTTTTCCAGAGACATTAAATACTTCCCTGTGTTTCTCCTGGAGGAATCTCACTTTATATATCCAAATTAATATTTGCCTTTTTCTTGGTCACATTGCCCCAGTGGCTTTTGGTCATCCCATTGTTGACTTATTTACCTAAATATTACTTTTCCTCTGTCATTTCCTAATGAGGATTCAAGAATAAATATGACTTATATTCTATAATGAACATTGACTATAGTTTCCAGGAACATGTCCTTGAACTTTAGTCATCTGATTTCAATTAATCCAGACCTTAATGTCTTCTCATCCGTATTATGTAATATTCAGATTTGCTTTAATTTTTTCTAGTGCGTCTAACTCTGTGTCATAGCAAATTTCATTAGCACAGTCTTTTTATGTTACATTTCTGAAGAAATATCATCCTGATGCCAGTTCTAGGGAATTCCACAAATAACTTCCTTTCAGCTAAATATTTCTCGTTTTAGCATATGCTGTTGTAATCTTTTCTCTAATCATGACTTGCCTTGTAGTTATTCTACTAATAACGATTTTCTGCAATGTAACTACTATATTCCCATGCTGCACCATATCAAACGCAGTTCTGAAGTCTGAATAGATTAAATTTACTGTATTTCCCCTACCTGAATTATAAAGAATGATTCCTTATCAACAGATGAATTAGGCTCTAAAAAAAGACAGCAGTATCCCATATTGGGAAATGAAACTAAAAGAACAGGTGGAGATATGCCTTTCTAATTCTGCACCATACTTTCTTCTGGCTTCCTTGGACTTTACAAATGGACCCCTACTTTTTTTCCTGAATTTGAAAGGATGGGGTTTTTTTCATCTATCAGTAGTGATTTTAATTAAACACGTCTGCTGAGATCCAGAAGGAAACTAGGTAACATACCTTTGATCACGAAACCTGAAAGTGGAGCAAGGTATTTCTGCCATGTGTACTTTTGTTTCCCTTTTGATTTTCCTCTTTGCCTTTTTGATTTTCACCTGAACAAGGGTTGGTATAAGTTGACCTAAACCATATTTTAAAGACCAAAAAGCAGCACTGAAGAGATTCCATATCTACACTTTGTGGATGTTAAGCTGAGATCACTTGTGGAAATCAAGGATGCTCATCCTTACCAGCTTGAATGTGATGTACCATAAGAAGGACTATGGTTCTGCAGTACAGAAATCAGAAGAGGCACTTCTGCCAATAACTGTGTTGCAGGTTACAATGCCCAGAGAATACTGCTGTGCTAGACACCATATAAAGAAATTTGGAGCTCAGTTCTCGCTTAGGAGGTCACTAAGAGCTCAATTTTGTTGTCTCAGCATAGGAATCTGGTGCCACTTAAAATATCCTAGGGTATCATGCCTGGTCCCCAGCTATTGTTCTAGAATGTCACTGCTCTTTTGTCATATGTCCTGTGTCACATCTGTCAAACCTGTGTGCATGTATTGGATAGCCCAGGACATCTCAAATGGCTCTACATGCATTCAGTCAGAACACTAAATTGAACCATTACTCTCTTTGTGAAGTACATGTCTTTTACAGTGCATGGTAACACATGGTGTTTGTTTTACTGGTTGTTCAACGATGTTCACAGAATGACAGTTCCTCTTAGGAAAGAGCTGGAATTCAATTGAGGATTAAGAACTTTATCCTAGAGAGGTGTGAGCTGATGTCTGACCTGCTAGGATAGTCAATAAAGAACTTATCGTGGAAGCTGGAGAGCTGTTCCTTCAGCTCACCAGCTGCTGTCTGCTTTAGGGAGACCTGAGTCTCCACTGACTGAAGTAGCTATTTAAACACCTGGCCCCAGAGTAGGCACCCAGATGTAGATATCCCTATTTAAAAACCTTGATCTTGAATTGATTCCCATCCTAAATGCCTGTTGCCCACCACTGAAGTGCTGGATGCACTGAATAACCTGGATATTTCCTCCATTCCTGTGCATCTATTCACTCACCAGTAGAGCATTTCAACAGTTCAGTGCTTCTCTCCAGCCTGGTTTTAAGTGACTTGTTTGATGGAGCGTCTAACTTGTGAGACTATTGCATCCTCTAATGAATCTCAGTTAGACCAATGCTCATAATACCTAACTCACATTCCCTCTTTGATCAGTGTCAGTCCATTAAACCCATCTATCTGAGATCCCTATGCTCAGCTTTATGACTATTGGGAAATTATTAGAATATGATCATAACCAAATAGACCTGCCTACTCCTTTGGGCAATAACACCATGGTCATTTTCTGGTCTGACACATCTTGCTTGTCAAAGTGATCCAGCAAGAATTTATAGGAAAGGAAATTAACTGGAGTGTTGTATTGTACTGTGAATTCACTCATTTGTGGTGCTTCTGCTGATCACCTGCACTGCTCAGCTGCAGCTGACTGAGTGAGACCTTTTAGTGATGCAGCATTCCTGAAGTCATTTGGCCCATTTTTCATTATGTGCTTTTAAAATTTGTTATAGTAGATTAACTAATTAATGGTGGCTAGGGAGGAGCATTTATGCTGGGTAGGTTATTTCAGAAGCTTTTTTACTTCTGCTATAGGGAGCCGCTGGGTCTGTTCATGGTTGGTGAGAGAGGACTGAGCCGTTGGGCAGATCCAGATTACAAATGCCAGTGTGGCAATGTTTTTGTATTTATGGAACCAAGGTAATGACCTCAGAAAAAGTGAGGTCTCTGTGGTATATAACAACATGAAAACATCCCACAGCCCTTTGAAGTCATGGCCTGGGGACGTCTGAATCAGAGCTGTCCTGGAAAACAGTCATTAACTCCTGAAATCGATGAGGTGGTTTGATAGGTGATAATATAAATAGCTTTTGTGCATTAGAAGTCATTACCAAAAGTGTTTTGATTTAAAGTTTCAGAGGATGAACATGTTTGCTTCCTAGGGATATTCTGCAGCATTTTTACCTCTCCTACCCCTTCACTTCCCTCCTTTCCATCTGCCAAGTAAAGGGAAGTGCAGAAGTAAAAGGAGAAGTTTAGAGTAATATGAAAATTTAGGCATACAAAGAGTACCTCAACTTCAGAAAGTTAACTTTTTTGTCCAGAAACCAGAACACAATTTACAGAGAAAGGAGAAAAAAGAAAAAAGAAAAAAGCATACAAAATTAAACTAAGCCAAACCCAAAACATTTTAATGAGAAGTTTCAATTTTTTTCTATTTACAATACCAACTAACAGTGGGGATGGTGTCTCTATTAAAAGAGGATAAGGATTAAATTAAGTATCTATATGCAGTATAAACAATATTGGAGCATATAAAAAGCATTACAGTTAAGGATGGTTACATACTGATTTCCACTAGTATGTCGTTTAGGTCTAATTTCCCAAGGCATCATAATTTTTAGTCCTTTAAATCTAGAGATAAGTGATAAAACACTGAACGATTAGATGAAGGCATTCTTGAAACACAGATCTCCTTTTAAAGTCCTTCACAAAGTACCTTCCCCCCTCCTTTTAAACAGTGAAGAATACTTTCTCATCTGAGAAGATGAAGGTTTTTGAATCATGGTAGAGAGTATCTATGTATCAGTCTTTCTGTCTGTCTATCTATCCTTCTATCTACGTAAGTCTCCATCATACTCACAGTTGGGTGTGAAGCAAGGGGAGGAGGGCTGGCAGACAGACACTGAGCATTCACCATATTGTGGGGACCCCAAAACCCCAGTCATAAGAGGTAATATGGATTGATGGGGTGAATGGAGGTCCACCAGTAGCATCACTGGGAACAGAGTGGTATTGCTAACGAAGTGGCATTCAGGCACAGGGTTTCATTTAAGAATTTAAAGCTAAAACAACCTAAGCTGTGTTTAGACATAGATTTCTCAATTACTCCCTAGCTGGAATAGCAGCAGGGTTCAGGACAGTATGACCTGTTCAGTTGTGTATTTCTCTTTTGGAAGTGGGAAGCATGCAAAAAGGGAGAAAAATGTCTCAAAGTCAAGAATTTTAACTGCTAATAGAGAAGGTGCGTATTTATGAAGCTTGCCTTCTCCCTAGATTGCAAGGAACAAAACTGCATGAAATATGGTGGCCTCCCAGGAGTTGGATCTTGATTATTTGAGAGGAGTCCCCACAAACCACTTTAAAATACTTTAACAGTATTTTAATTTAATACACTTAGTGCTTTCATAGTTATTGTAAGCAAAGAGAGGTTTTATGACCCAGCTGAATGTGCACTGGGATCCATATTATTGACACTTAGAATATAAGAAACTCGATGCCTTTCTTCGAAGAGCGGCCCTGCTAGGCACACGTATAAGCTATATACAAACAGGCCTCCTGAGTCTCCCATGTGAGCTGGTAAGAACAGCCCACTTCTCTGGGTAAAGAGTCCTCTAAATGGAATAGAAAAGAAAATCTTCATACAAAACTGGGGTTTTTTATTCTTTTCTCATCTTGCTTCAGATGGAGCAATGTCACTTGGCCTGGAAGAGGGGAGTAGGCTCACACTTTACCTGCCCTGGAAGCAGTTGCTTGCTGTGCGGCACCCACAGCATGATGTTCAAGGGTGTGTGTTATGGAGGAGCACAAACTGAAGACCTTAGTGGTCCCCTTGACTGTGAAATCTGCAGCAAACAAAGAAAGACTTCCAGGAAGAACCTACTCTTGATCCGGAGGCATACTTATCTAGTGTACCTGTTGTGAGATGTCTGACTATTACCAGAGGTAGCATATTGCACAAGAGCAAGCTCCTCTCAGGAGCATGCTGTGGTGAACAGATAGAATTTGAATCTCCATCTCTTCCAGTCTAAGTGAGATTACCCTACCTGAAGCTTCTGTGAGTGTGCTCCTGGAGCCCCCTTAATTTCCCAGTTGTCTTCAGCAAACAATGAAATTGAATAGCAAATAATCCACTGAGACAAGAGGCCGTGCCATAGTCCTATTGCTCATCTACGTGACACGGCAAAGGCAATAGCCTCATCCTCACCACCACTACTGGTTGCTGGGGTCACTGAAAGATCCATTTTACCAGCTTGTTTCTAGATGTGCCCTTCCCATCTTATGAAAATTCAGATGCACGTATGCCCTGTTGTAGCAACAGAAAACATTATCTTCTTTGTATATGGAAAGCTGTAACTGCTTTTAACTCCTTCAGCTTACTTTCAAGAGCTATCAGCTTGGGGCCTCTTACAGGACTGTACTGATGGACTTTAGAAACTCAAGACGATGAGCTTCCAAGGTAATTCAGCTTTGCCAAACAATGCAATTGCTTACAACCAAGGTTTGTCAGTCTGCTATCGCCTTCACAGTATGAAGCCCAGGCCTCAGCTATGGAGAAAGTGTAACTATTTGTAGCCACAGGCTTCTACAAAGAATGGAGATATCCTGCAGAGTCACTGTCAAATGGAGAAATGGGTTTCCTCAGTGCGGTGATAGAGATGTACAGCAAGTTTCAGTAATCTAATTAGTTTCTTGATCAGAGGAAGACAACTCTTCAAAGCAAATGAAAAGGTCATTGCAAATCCCAGGGAAGTGTTCATGTCTTTTGTCATATTTGCTGACAGGTATTTAAATATAACCGCTCACTTTTCCTGCAGACATTGTCAGCAGATGCCAGACAGCTGACAAGCAGCAATGAATTTGTATCACTACCCTGACATATCAACAATGAAGAAGTGGATAAAACTACTAAGTGGGGTTTTTTTGTGCTGCTGTGAGATAGGTCTGGGTCAGCATACACTTACAAGTCTTGGTGATGCATAGAGGACATAGTGACTTGTCTGAAGATGGTTTAGCCCAGTGAACAATTTTAGCGGGCGAAAGGAAGGGTGTTCTTTCACTGGAGCACTATGAGAGGATGTAGAAGACTGAGGGTCTTCCAGACACTTCCCGTATGACCTTAGTAAAATCTCTTAAAATGTTTCAGGATGGAAACCTAACCACATATTCACTGCAAGACTGACTTCAGGTACTGCTGATGAAGTGAGTTTACTCTCTTTCAGATCTCTGTCTGTAAAATGGGGACAAAGGCACTTCCTTTCCCCACTTTTTCATTATGACTTCTTTTAACTGTAAAAGCTTCAAGGTAAGGATAAGTCTGGATGCAATTATGATGTAAATGGACACATTCATGTTATAGCACAGGATCCTGGACAGAGAAGATGTTAACAGAAGAATGAAGGCTCCATGATCAGAGAAGTAACAATTATTGTTGCATGTGTAAACTGTATAACTGGATTCCAGTATTAATCAATATTTTTATAGGAAGACTAGAAAAAGTACTAGCTTCCTCTCTGCATGGTATCTCATTCTTTCAAAGAACCTGACCCTCTTCCATGGTCAGGATTATTCTGTGTCCCAGTTCCATGGTGTCATGCTTCCAGCACACTTTCCAATCTAACAGTGAAAAGCATGTTTGTTGATAGGCCAGATGGACATGTCCCAGAGTATGGAAAAGGTATATTGAGTCTTCTTAGAAATCTTTGTTCATACAGACTGAACAAGAGATTTCTTGCTAGGAAAAGAATTCAGCAATGAAGTTATGAGCTTGTAGAGAGAGGTAGGGGTTTTTACTTAAATAGACTTGTATAGTGCAGACAGGTCTTTGCACTCAAAGACCTGGTGAATCAAATCTCATGCTTCAGAGTATTAGATGATTAATTCCTAAATCAGAAAGGAAAGAATCTCTCACTGTTCATTCACTAATTAGGTAGAAATGTGAGTATGAAAGTGTAGGTTACTTTCCTTTGATTGGGAAAGTGATGGAAGCAGGATGCATAGCATATCCTATATTCCTGGAGAAATACTAAGCTTATATTAGATTAATGGCATGAATGTGTTAAAATCATAAATATGTAATGTGATAGGTACTTTTACACGCTTGAGTGTATCACCCACTGATTATCTCTCTCAAAACCAAAGGCAAGATTTTACTTTACGTTGAGTTCCATGCCCCTCTAGCATGTAAATGTGCAAAATAGATGTGTGAAATGTTTTTAGATGTTCAAGAAAAAGTAAGAAAGACATGAAGTAAAAGCAAAGTCAAAGAACTCAAATCTTCCCTAGGAAGCAGTGAGATGTTTTTTTCCCCCTTGCTTCTCCAACTCCTGCATACACAGACAAAATATGAAGTGCTCAGAAAGAAAGGTTGTCTGTTAGTATTTATATGCTCTTGAATAAATCTTCAGACAGAATAAAACTCATAAGCCTGACTCATTTTAGGCTCCAAATAGGCCAATGAATTTAATTAATTTAATAGGGAAGCATGGAGGTGGCAACCCCTCCTACCCATCAGCAGTGTGCAATCTGATGGCTGCGCATAAGTCAAGTGGTGCATTTGTGTCATTCACATTGTGTCTGCCACAGCACCAGTTCATGAGGATGAACTGCCACTTGCATTGTTTTGCAAGGTGAAAAAACCCACCTGTTGCTTGGGCCAAATTAGGAGCTGAAGAGAACAACATGTTCAGTGTTGTTCCTCACATAACATTTATGTCTGTGTGTGTGTAGATATAAACTATGTTCTGTCTATATACACTGCCCATTCATAGGCATGGACGATGGCTTTTGTAGCCTTTACAAATGTTCAAGGAGAAGAAAGTGTTTTTGTATGGGTTTTTAAGTTCAGATTCATCACACCAAACTGGGATACCTGAATTACAAATCTGAAAGATAGGAATATCAAGAAAGAACTTAATTTCCTTAAGATGTGATGCTTCTCCCATTTTTTTCTCTATTTCTTTCACTGCATTTCCTACTGTATGACTAAACAAACTCTAACCCCTTGTGAATAAATTCAGCTTAAGAAATTGGCAAAAAACTAAGCCGGGGACAGGGAAATTAGCTGTTTCTAAAATTGTTTTTCACCTGATCAGTGCCTCACTCTGATTCATAGGAGGCACCCAAATGTTTGTAGAGGTGCAGGGACAAGGACAATGTGTGGAGCAACAGTGAGAAGCCAGAGTTGGGAGAAGGGTGTGAACTGCCTTTTCCCATGGATGTGCTGGCTTCTCCCGGCTTGAGCTGACATGGTAGGTAGAGCATCAGCCGGCTCAGCTTATGCCCTACGTGGCATAAGATGGGATCTCGTGAGTGGTGATGCTTTTTCTCTTCTGAGTATACCTGTTTATAGAGATGAAAAAAAGCCAAGAATATTTTAGAGCTTGCCATCAAGTTGTCCACCCTGGACAGATCATCTGTTTGGAGTGTCTACACTGTGGAAAGACTTGACTTGACAGGACATGCGTCATTTCATAGGTTAGCTTCCTGCCATCCTCCATTTCTGAACAGAGCTTAACCAGCAAAAGACATTGTAACCTGGCGTTGATATTCAGTCTCTTGCCTGTATGCTGTAACATATTTTCTTCCTCTGGCTTTATAAAGTACAGCACATCTGTGTGCTGCTTTTTGAAGTAGGCGTGATTATTTCACCACTCTATGTATATGGCAACTGAGGGATGTAATTATTACGTGACTTATTTAGGATGTGAATGTGCCTCCAGAAAGCCCCACTCCCCACAAGTGTCCTAGATGTTTGCTTTTGCCACAGAACTGCATTTGCTCTGAAACAACTAATCAAGGATGTTAGTCTCTTTTTATTAATATACCTGTAGAAAAACTCCTGAAAGAAGGAATGGCTGTTCCTAAGTCAGCTTGCTTGGATATAAATTAACATTCTGAACTCCACAGGAAGAAAAATCATGTCCATTTATGATTTCTCATCCTGATATTTCTCATGTAAAAACTAGCACAATCTAGATTATGATACTAAGGAATTGTGACAAAGCTTTTTTTTTTAAAACTGAATAAATACATTTAAAATATAAACCTTCAATTATCATTTTTATTTCAACTATTATGGCCATTTTTGCTGATCTTTAACATGTAAACATAGGAAAAGAGAACACTAAGGAGCTTGCCTTTGTTCATTTTAGAGGATTGTGCTACTTAGGAAGCAGCATGCGGTTATGTGTTTTGATGGCGGTTTGTTACTTTTGACCATTACTTTCAAATTATGCTTCAGTGTGCCTGCTGCAGGGTAATGATGGTGTGTGTTTTATACCAGAGGGGATACAGTCAAATGTGTTCCTGTTCACAGGACTAGAGCTGGTGTAGTCAGGATATAGAAAGTAATATCCAATCCTTTCACTAGCAAGAAAGATAACCAATATAGGGACCGAGGTCCTGGATCTGACCTCAGTATTAAGTAAATCTGTTGATTTTAACAGATGAAGAGCTGGAATGAGCTCACCACATACCTGAAATATTGCTATGGTACTGAATTACAGGCGATCTCATCCTGACAAGAAGGACAAGCTGTGGCTCAGAACATTACACTGGGTATGGTCAACGTGCTTGGGAATAGAGGAAAACTGCCATTTGGTTCAATTCAGTCCTTCTCAATCAGGCAGAGATTTGATTCTAATGGTCATTGTTAGTGGGTTAAAGAGGGAAAGCAGATGTAACAATGGGATGGATAAATTGCATAGCCATTATTGTTGCAGGAAAAGTGTTTAATTTAGTTTTCAGCTAAATAAATTCACATATCTCTTAGCCTTAATTTCTAACAATGGACTCAGGTGTCAGAGAACAGCTTCCCATCTTCACAGCGAAAATGATACCTGTACAAATAACTGACTCTCAGATTGAAAAGATTAATAAAATTGAAGAAAAGAAAGATTTTTTTTTTGCTGGTCAACCAGAAACACTATTTCTGTAGGTTTTCTTTAAATGTACCTTGAATGAAAAGGTTATATATATATGCATACATTCATACAAAGCTGGGCTAAGTGCTTTCTTAGACTGGAGATAAGTTTTTAATCTACTTTTTTTTTTTATATTAAAATAAAAGGAAACAAAATGCAAGTATAATGTCAAAAAATGCCAGTCTAAACAGAAAAAATAAAAGAAAATGTTAAATGGTCACTGAAATGTTTTGGCTTCTTTCAAATGTCCCTTTTGAAGTATTTACTTTTTTAATGAAGCAATTAACTGAAATTAAAGTGAATCCACTAACCTCTACTTTTTACTTGAATCCGAATTTTCAAGCAAAAAGAATATCCTAAAAATGGTGTCCACTTAAACTGTCTTAACTTTATTTGTCCTAGGAAGGTTTCTCACATGTACTTTAATTATAAAAGGTCCTCCTTTGTTTTTTGAGCAATAGTTGCAAAAGCTGGTGACTCACTCACTTGAACCCTTGTCCTAGGCTCACTTCAGAAGTTGTTTCTGTTCCTTTAACATTTATTTGTCCTCAGTGATGTCCAGCAATACTTTCAGATGCATACATATGCATACATCTGTAGTAAGAAGCAAGGCAAAAGCCTGACTTCATACAGTGTAGAACTCTCTTTTCACTCCCATTTATGCTGCACTTATCTCCATGGGCATCTCAGTGCAGCTCCAGTTCATTTGTTAATCAATGAATGTCCAAATACTTGTAAGCCTATAAAATGTAATGCGTTTCCCTCTCTTTTAATGGAACCATGGCTGTAATGTCACAGTCCCATGGTTTCTTCTCCTAGTGCTAGTCCTTAAAACTTCAGTTGAAAGAGATGATTTACTCTTCATAGCTACTGAAGACATGTTTTGTGTGAAACAATATTTTCAACATATATTTCACAGTCAGACTGGCAAAAGAAGGTCATGGATGCCAGAAGAGAAGCAGCATTTCTCTGCTTTTGGGATCCTCCTCTGCAGTGATGCACATCGTGGGCGATTGTCTGTTATGCGCAAGCCAAACGAATCCTACGGTCCTGACTGATCAAAGAACAGCTAATATCACTGGACCCTGCCTAGTTGCTTCAATAGCCTCCACAGTCCAGATTTTTAGAGCTATTTAGCTATGCAAGGATGCAGGTAGATACCCGGAGATTTTCTAAAGCACCTGAGCAGATTAGGTCTTTAACGCCTAGCTGCTGAGCAGGGCCAGGATTTCACTTAACATCTTCCAGGTGAAACTATGCCAGATGTGGGAATGAGGGATTTTTCAAAATTGAAATGCTGTATTTTGAACGTCATTGACAAGCTGTTTCCAACTTCCCACACTTATGCTGGTTTGGGAGCATAGGCATTTCCTCCTGCTGCAGAGTAGGTTATGAATACCATAGCTTACCCAGGAAGCACTTTTGAGGTGGAAGAAGGGGATTTCTGTTTAAATGAAAAAAAAAAAGAAAAAAGAAAAACAACTTGGCAGGTAAAAGAACATGTGGTATTTAAACTATATAAAAAATGGGGGAGAGGGATTGTTTGGTTGTTTTTCTTTAAATATCTGTATTCTCCTTTGTTCATGGGTCAGAATTGAATCTATTGAATCTGAGGTAATCTAAAGTGATATTTTAGTTTTAGGTGAGGAACACAAACCAAAATCTTTCTAGGTAGAGAAGCCCACTGTGCTTCAATTTGAGTCCTGGTGGATTAAATACATTTTAAAATAAATTCTAAGTATATTTCAAAGCTCACCAGAATCCTGAATGTAGGAACTAGCATGGGGCTTTTTTTCCCAAGAAAACACAATAAAAGCCTGAAGCAAGTTAACAGTCTGAAGGCTATTTTTGCCTGATTCTTTTTGCCAGAAACAGCAGCAGCAATATTCTCCCAGGAAACTGTGTAACACAACATGCAAACATTTTGGATAGGAGCTGAAGAAACATTTTGTAGATCTCAAGCTGCAGAGGGAGTTCAGGTGCTCATTTAAAGATTATTGGCAACTGGAGGGCCCAGATTTCTCCTTATGTGATGAAGCCTAATTACTTTATAAGAGAGCAATGGACTAAATTAGCCTCTGGAGGTACCTATCTCTCTTCATTACCTCTACAAGGAGTGTAAGGTGAATATGCTCAACAGTCTCCTGGGTATTAAGTAGAATTTTCGTAAGTGAATGATATTGCTGCATCTTCCTTTTTTTTTCCCCCATTATATTGCTTGTATATATATATATGCTGAGGACACTGGGTTTGTCAGGTTTGGAGAAGCGGAGGCTGAGGGGTGACCTTGTTGCTCTCTACAGTTTCCTGAGGAAGGGGAGAGGGAGGTGCTGAGCTCTTCTCCCTGGTATCCAGTGATAGGACGTATGGGAATGGTTCAAAGCTGTGCTAGAGGAGGTTCAGACTTGACATTAGGAAACATTTCTTTACTGAGAGGGTAATAAAACACTGGAACAGGCTTCCTAGAAAGGTGGTCAATGCCTCAAGCCTGTCAGTGTTTAAGAGGCATTTGGACAATGCCCTTAATAATATGCTTTAACTTTTGGTCAGCCCTGAATTGGTCAGGCAGCTGGACTAGATGATCATTGTAGGTCCGTTCCAACCGAAATATTCTATTCTATATACATGCATGTTTCTACATACATATATATACATATACATATGTTGCATAATCCAGCCTGTGACTAGCACTGCAGAACTTTCAAGAAAGCGTGAGGCTCTTCCTTCTTGTCCCTGGAACTTCCAGCTGCTCTGCACAGGTAACTTTGCCTGGTTTATGAAGATATATTTGATTTATTTCCACCTGATTCATGCACCTTACATTGAAACCTGAATGTTTCTGGTCAAACATTGTCATGGTTTAACCCCAGCCATCAACTAAGCACCTCACAGCTGCTCACTCCCTGCCCCCACCTGCAGTGGGATGGGGGAGAGAACCAGGGGGGGAGGAAAGTAAAACTTGTGGGTTGAGATCAGAACAGTTTAACAGAACAGAAAAGAAGAAAATAATAGTGATAATAGTAACAACAATAATAAAAGGATTGGGATATACAAAACAAGTGATGCACAATGCACTTGCTCACCACTCGCCGACTGATGCTCAGTTAGTTCCTGAGCAGCCATCCCCCTCCAGGCCAACTACCCCTGTTTATGTACTAGGCATGATGTTACATGGATAGAATATCCCCTTGGCCATTTTGGGCCAGCTGTCCTGGCTGTGTCCCCTCCCAACTTGTTGTGCCCCTCCAGCCTTCTTGCTGGCTGGGCATGAGAAGCTGAAAAATCCTTGACTTTAGACTAAACACTACTTAGCAACAACCGAAAACATCAGTGTGTTATCAACATTCTTCTCATACTGAATTGAAAACTTGACATTATACCAGGTACTAGAAATTAACTCTATCTCACACAAAACCAGAACAAACGTCATGCACAAATTTTTCAGCGTGATCCAAACTGATTGAGAGTGGACTCCTTTGCACCCTCTGTCTTTATACTATTCCAGGTCTGAAATATTGCAGATTTTCAAAGGGAAGTGAAAACCTGCAGCCAGGGGATTTGTGCCAATGAGAATGGGACCTGTTCTGCAGATGAGGAATCTACACAGAGATTCAGTTCAGTGCAATCAAAAAAAGAACAGTGACATTCATCGCAGATATCTTTTCAAGCCTCTTGTCTTGAAGAAGCTCCTGTGCACTGACCTTATATATGTCTTGTGACACTAGGCTGGTATATTGAGTGTTAAAGGTGACAGGAGAAAGAATACTTGTCCTTCTAAAGATTTTTGTGCCTTTGGTAACAGCTTCAGCTTTGATGTCTCTGAAGACCTCTCTTTGTGATGGTTTTGTCATTTTGAGTGGGCAATGAAAGGAGGAACCCTTTAGTGAGACTTGGCTGTGTTCAAATCACTACTACACTTGTCAGATACCTTTTAGGATGCAAATCAACAATGATTCTAGTTAAATCCAGTCCTGCTGTTTTTTCTCTCTACTTCTTGATGTATATAAATCCTAAATTGTTTAAACCCCTCCAGACACAAGCATTCTCTCTCGCTCACACAGAGCCAAGTCTTGCTTAAAAAAACCACAACAACAACAAAAAAAACCACTTTAATATTGAACAGAGTCAGAAAGAAAAATCTCCTTGTCTACTTACTGAAAAAACCAGGAAAGTATAGACTTAATGTGAAGCTAAAATAAGTATATATGCACACATACACACACTGGTGTTTCTGTAAACATGGATGGGAGAAGAGGTTTGGCAAGACAGATACAGTTATGGTATTCAGATACAGATATGATATTTAAGTTCAGCTATACTCCTGAAGGTAAAGAAATGTCATCCTAGAGGTGAGGAGCACCAAGCTACGGGGGAACTGAAAGGGTCAGGGTTGCCCCTGCCATCACTTCTGTGACACATAGTTTTGCTGTCTTCATCATCCACTAACTACAGACATGCCCTGTGGATTTACCTGGAATTTAAGAGACCCTACTGAAATATGTCATTTTGCTCCAGCTCTTTCATATACTTTCAGGTGAGTTACTAAGGCCAGTCATCATTTAAATCTCCATGGATTCTTTCTCCATTTCAAAGAAGCAGGAGATTAACAGGTCCCTCCGAGGAGTTACAGTCTCTGTCATAGTATCAGCAGAAAGAAATGCATGCCTGCTACTGTTGATTGTTCTGTATTTTAGTGTATACATCAGCCTGTAAGCTGCAGCAAAAGAGAAGTGGAAATTGTAGTAGACTGCTAGTGATACAGAAATCTCCAGATAGGACAGGGAGGACTGCTGGAAAAGATAATATCTGAAATATCCACAAGTTTTGCCAGAAATCCTGATCCTTTCTTCCTCTCCCTTTTTAAAACAAGGAGCATTACATCACAGGTGTATTATGAAGATAAATGCTTTACAAATTTAGTGATACTCAGTTCTACTATTAATATTGAGATACAGCAGTGCCTCAGAAACATCAATCCAACCAGCAGTTCTGACTTCTGACAAGGAAAGCTTTTCCCCTTCCAAAGGTCTACATCCCAAGGTAATCACCAAGATTTTAAATAACCTGTCTAGATAGAACCAGAATTATTCATTATTAGTCATGGCAGAACACAGTCAAACTAATGTTCACAGACATTTTTCAGTGATTATGATTCATCAACACTTCCACCTTCAAGCCAGCTCTTAACCCTGCTTGGTGTTGACTGGACATGGTAGGACATGACAGTTGAACATCATCTCCTCTGACAAAAACTGTTGCTGTCTTGTGAACACTGAAGTTTTAGTTTACTTAACACTGAAAGAAAAGTTAGTGCTACCCATTGGAGTCATAAATGTCAGCAGTGGCAGTTCAGCGGGGAAAATAATCTCAGCCATTGCCATTCATTCACTCATAATGAGAGCTACATCCAATGCAATTGTAGTGCCGGGGAGAGTGAGGCTCTCTGGAACCATTACATTTTATCTCCAGAAATAAAATCATGCCCATTAGGCCTTCAAGAACTTGGAAGATGACAGTAGGGAGATAAGCAAGGAGTAGGGATAGTTCATTTTTAATTGTTTGATCATTACCTGTGAGAACTCTGATGCCTGAGATGAGAGCTCTCCTATTGATTTCAGTATTCATAGCCTCTTCTAGTTTTGGGGAGGGACTTCAAGTTGCTCTGATTTTTGCACAGATACCACAAAAGTGGATAGTGATCGATATTGGTAAGTAGAAGACATTACAGCTTATACTCTAAGAGTGAGGCTTTATTCAGGAAGTGGTTGTTGGTAGTTAGAAGGCCACTTTTTGAAAGGAGTAGCTGACTTGAGCTTTCATTATTTCTCTCATTCTGCCTGTCAGCTTTATTTACCTGTCCTCTTGATTTCCAACCTTTTTTTTCTCAGAAAAGAGAAGATTCCTTGGGTAGGCAGATACCAGAAGTGAGAGACTTCCTTTACTTGTTCCCTTTGCGATGGGACACATCTGGTTTCCTTACAGACTTGGTACTTTTGTAGGGAGTAAGGGTTAGAGTTCCCAAATCACAGCAGCGCGTTAATAACCTAGACTGACATGCAGGGATGAAGCAATCAACATGGAAGTTTAAAGTCAAGCCCACAAATTCATTGCTTTGGCTTTTCAGGAAAAATGTGGGTATTTGAGATCTTGGAAAAATCATCTCACAAAGACATTCCAGTAGCTGTCACAAGTAGAAAAGTGAGATTTCCTAAGAGGGATAGATCCTGGGAAAGTACATGGCAAGTTTCCCAAGCAATATCTGATCACACTGGGAAGGGAAGTGTTAGCCAGTCCTAATGCAAATACACAGATCAGAATTTGAGGAGGATGCCCAAGTTAGCAGGTTTTGCATTTATAGAGAGAATCAGGTGCTATTTAATGGGCAGCATGTCTCAGCCTGATCTGAGATCCTAGCCCAAGGCAGTCTGGCTGCAGATGGCTTGTGTCAGTGAGTAACACAAAGGGATTTGTTGTGTTTGTGGGACGGTTTTCTTTTTTCAAGTAATAGCCTTGGTAAAACAGTTTCAGAAGGGTTTAGCAATAACAGCAATGGGCCATGTGAGAAACAAAAGTTAGATTTTTGTTGAATTGATCTTTAATAGAAAGATTATTCTGCTTGCTGCTTTGAAAGAAAATGTGCCAGAGAAAAGACAGGAAAGGAAAAGAGCATTTGTCCTTTTTTCATTGCAGCTTAATAGCCACAGAACTAAGTGACTTAATCACTATAAGCTGCTGCTGTTCTTTTCATTTTCCCCACAGGCAGCCTCTTTCCTTGGTGTGCCTGTATCAGATGGGGAATTAGGAGCCACTTGCTGCCAGTGCTGTAGGCGAGTGAATGAATGACCACTGAGCTGTTGTACAATCTGTTTGACTGGCATCCCATGATGCTCAAAGCTTTCGAAGGAAACGAGGTCCTAGTGCCAGTCTGCATTACTGCCAGTATTGTTAAAAAGAATAAGATTTTTTCCACCAAGGACAGCAATGACGTTTAGCTGGACAAGCTTTAAGAAAGAACAGGAAAATTATAGGAAATGGAATAAGGTACCTGTGTGATTCTCACTTCTGCTGGAGGGACTCACTGAATCCTGGGGAGACCTGAGCTGCAGGGACTGTGGATCAGGAGGAAAAATCAAGGTGTCTCAATTGAGGTGCACGTAGCTGTAGTTCTTCCCCTGAAAAATAGTGAAAGTGCTCAGTGGGGAAGGGACTTAAAGTTGACGTTTTCCAAAGGAAAAAATTCCTTTGCGGAGGATACAGGAATTCTGAGTTGACATGATTGTCTGGGCCAAAACTGAACCAAAATTTCTTGGTTTCCTCTTTTTCTTTCAGTTCAGCTTTGCCTAAATTAGCAAGTACTTGGATCAGTGCTTTGCCTTATGGGAAGTGCATGCCTTCTACTCTCAGTCTCTTTTGTGTTGACCACCACTGTTGAATCACTTTTCTCATAGAGCACATGGTTCCCTTCTCAGCATCAGATGCCACAAAGATCCTGGGAAATGTTGGCAAGTCCAGCCCAGGTCCAGGAGGACATGAGGCATCTGGATGACAATCCTAACAGGCACTGCAGCAGTGCAGGCAGATGTTGCTCAGTGACAAAGTAAACTGCAACATTTCAGAGAAACCAAATGGCATGGAGACACCAGATTTCCCTATTTCTCTGGGGAAAAAAAAAAAAAGGGAGTGTTTTTGACTTAGTGTAAGCAGAAGACAAACATGGAAATATTGGCAGATATTGCAAAGCAGAAATTCCAATTCCTGACAAGCTGTAAAAGGTACTGTAAACATCAGCAAAACTACTTTCTGTTACAAGAGTTTATAGTTGTACCTGATTTGTTGGGGGTGGGGGGTGTACCAACTCCTCTTTGCCAATGCAAGGTATTAATTAAGCACAGGAGGTGCAGAACATACAGCCTGTTTATAACTCACATTTCAAATTGTTTCTTTTGCGGAGACAGAAGTAAGTACCCATCAGGCCTCTTGCCAGAAGTTTTAACTCCAGCCATTCATTCATTATGAAACTTGTGTATGATGACTTCCTATACAGTGGCATCAGCAGTACAAGTTTCAAACCCAGGTGGCTTCTCTCTGACACAAAGGAGACAATTCAATACCATACAAGGATAAGCTCAACTCTGTCTCCTTGTTCCATAGCTTCTCTTTCTTTCAAGAAATACCATTTTGTGCCGTTTTTGTGGCAGATGTACATGAAAACATGAAAATGTTAGAAAACATGTTAGAAAACAGGTTAGAAATGGGGAATGGTAGTTAGTGTTTTCTCCCAAATAGCAGAATCTTGATTCCTTGTTCTCCCAGAATATTGTATGATCCTGAGGAAATCACAGTTTCTGTGCCTGTTTTCCCCAGCTTCCACAAAGGGCAATAATGTCTTGGTATTTCAAATGTATATGGTGATGAGAGATACTTACTTGGAGATGCTCAGAAAGAGGATGTAGCACAGCCAGGTTTATAGAGAAGTTATATCCTTGGTTTTAAGCATCCATGAAAACAAAAATGATTAACTGACTTTACAGAACAAGAAAAACTCTGTTTAGCTGTAAAGCTTTGTAAGACAGCATTGTATGAACTCTAAACCACTAAGCTTAAGAAAGTAGTTCTCATTTGCTCTGCATGCCATGAAAGTGTCTTCTCCCTTAATGAAGGTAGCGCAATAATTGTATGATATGGAGAACCATAGAATCATACAATCATAAAATGGTTTGGGTTGGAAGGGACCTTAAAGATCATCTAGTTCCAACACCTCTGCCACGGGCAGGGACACCTTCCACTAGACCAGGTTGTTATCAATTAATATGGATAATATGATTGAAATAACCAGGGAGCTGCTAAAGTCCTGTGTACAGCTCCCATCAGTTAATATTTAAAATAGGGAAACAGTAACTAGACATGATTTAGCATTTAGAAACATTTAGGAACTAACTACTAGACAATGGGGCTTTATGTTTATGTCAGTAAAGGTAATGGATTATGGTCTGGTCAATAAACCTTGAAGAACTGCTTGGAACTGCCAAGACAGAGTAAGAAGTAGCTAAAAGGTAATTCCTGCAGGGGGAGATCGCGACCACCAACTCATTGACCACCTACTCAAATGATACCACCTACTCAAAAAAAGACAACGAAGGAAGAAGACAGAGTCTGTGCACTAATTTACATGAGGTGCAAAGAAGAAAGAACCAATCATTAAGGAAAATAACAGTGAATATGTATTAATTAAGTGTAAAAATGTGAGAATTTTTGAGACAAGGGTGTGCTGTCTTGAGACAGGCATCCATTCATGCATGTCAAAGAAATTAAGTTGAAAATACCTCGATTCTGTGTGTTATTGGCTTACACACTGGGTAAATGAACCCCATTTATGGGACAACAATGTAGCTCAAAGCCTCAGCCAACCTGGCCTTGAACACTTCCAGGGATGGGACATCCACAACTTCTCTGGGCAACATGTTCCAGTGTCTCACCACCCTCACAGTAAATAATTTTTTCCTAATATGTAATCTAAATCTACCCTCTTTCAGTTTAAAACCGTTACCCCTCATTCTATCACTACACTCCATGTTTAAGAGTCCCTCCCCACCTTTCTGTAGTCTGCCTTAAATTACTGGAAGGACACTATAAGGTGTCCCCAGAGCCTTCTCTTCTCCAGGCTAAACAACCTCAACTCTCTCAACGTGTCCTCAGAAGGGAGGTGTTCCAGCCCCCAATCATCTTCATGGCCCTCCTCTGGATCTGCTCAAGCAGGTCCATGTCTTTCTTATGTTGGGGGTCCCAGAGCTGAAAACAGTACTCCAGGTGGGGTATCACAAGAGTGGAGTAGAGGGGCAGAATCACCTCCCTCGACCTGCTGGTCACACTTCTTTTGATGCAGCCCAGAATGTGATCGGCTTTCTGGGCTGTGAGTGCACATTGCTGGCTCATGTGTGCTCAGTATCATACAAGGCATGTATATATCTGTTCAACCTGACTTTGACCAACATCTTCCAGTATTCAGCTAAATGCCTAAACACAAGAACGTCAACCTTTCAAAGTCATTCTAGATATAAGAAACAGTGTCACTGGAAATGTTTCTTCCTCATCTTTTACTCACACTATTAGATCCTACAACAGAAGCTGCAATTATTAGGTATATCCTATATGGCCCAAGAATTGCAAGCAAGATGCTAATCTGTATGCAGAGATGCCCACGACCACTTGCATGCACAAATTCTTTTCAGTGTTTGATGAGGGCAACAGGGCTTTCACTCTGTTTCAAGAGAAGCGCAGTGCTGGAATCCAGTGAAGCACTGCTTTGCAATCTGCTGGAGTGTGGGTTCTCCTCTATGTGGTCCCTGTAGCACAGCTAAGATTAGAGACCTACAATTAGTGGGTTTCATTTATGCGGGTGTGCAAATCTAAAATTTGAAAACCTCTGTAATAAATGATAAGCCAGAATCAGAGGTGAAGGTTTTTACTTGCTTCATTCCTACCCCACACAGGACAATGAAACAGTATGTTAAAAGGAAACCTTGACATCATTGTGTATTTACCCCCATTCAGAAGTAGGTCTTCAGTGATGGTAGTGAAGAACAATCAATTAAAATTTTCCATTTTCACTGTTGGTAGCTATTGTTTAATGTTGCTGCAAGCATGGTATGGTAGAAATGTGGAAGAAGGAAGTGGAAAGGCAGCAGAAGTAGATGATCAGATCAGCAATCACTGGCAAGGCCCAGAAAGATATGAGGTTTGAGCAGGGATGAAGCGGTAAGAGATTAGATATAAACCAGGGTAGCGTTATGCAGCAGTCTGAATGTCAAGAAGAGAAATTGTTGTTGTCATGTTTTTTCTTCCTCTGGCAGAACAAAAGCCACAACTGAAACAAATGAAGTGAAATGCTAAAATCATAAAAGGTCTCCTGCTTGCTGCCATGACTGAGATGAGAGTGGAAGAAACTGAGATGAGACTTATTCCATGTGAAGTTTGGCATTTTGTAGAACATAAAGCAAAGATGATAAAAGACAAACCAGACTGGGATGAGTGATAAACTGCCTCCTTCATTCTAATCCTATCATTTTTTTTCAGCTAATAAACATAAGGATTAATTGACAGAAATACAAAATTCACTATTGTATGTGAGATTGTCAGTGTTTGCAGCAGGTCTGCCTACTTAACATCACTGGTGTCATTCCTTCCTTCCCTAGAAAATATAGGCAATTAGCCAAGTTAAAACTGCTTTCATTGAGGCTGGGTATTCATTATACCAGGGACTGTATATTGAGCTGGGCTAAAGAAAAAAAAAGACAAAAAATAGAAGATGAAAACTGGAAGGACCACAATTATTTGTGAAATTCTTTCAAATTTGGCAGATAATATTAGCACCTCTCCCCTGCACTGAAAAAAAGGTTTGTGGATAATTTATTTTTTAAAATTAAAAATTTATCGTGTCACTACTGTTAAAATGAAAAGTAGTGTTCTGGATGCTAAAACTATTGCATTTTGAGAATTTTTAAAGAAATGAAAATGAAAACTTGGTAACATGAAATGTATTAAAATGTATTTTTTAAAAAGAAAAAAAGAATTGGTAAAAAACCTAAACCAAATTAATCACATCATTGCTTGGGACTGAATACAATATCTATGTATGGCTTTTATGAAAAATAAAAAATACAAGGAAGTTATCTCCATTTTTATTTAATCTAAAGCAATATTTTTTTTCTGATTTTTCAAGTCAACCACTGAATAAAAGATCTACTCTTCATTTCGACCTAGTTGTGATCTATGCGGGGTTACATGAAGATAATCATAGTACCTTGATCTTACAGATCAAAAATTAAAGCACAGAGAGAACAGATGGCTTTCAAAGATTGCATATGAAAAGTAGCCCATAGAAGGAAGATTACCTAAACACCAGCTTAAACAATAACCTCATTTTACCTGTACTGCATGGAGAACAGTGAATGGGCTTTCAAATTACCATATACCAATAAATTCCTTCTTTGTGTAAAATAAGACTTGTCTGTCTATAAGTAATTTGCACAGCATTTCAAGGTATGGGTTCCACATCCCAAGTCCCCCATATTTGGTGACAAGGGCAAGTACCTGTGGATAAGACAGCCCCAAATTTATCATTATCAGCTGCAGTGACTGAAGGTGAAATTTCAGACTTGCTTTTTTTCCAGTGCACCTCTGAAGTCCTTACCCTGCAATACATCAGAGAGGTTGCCCTGGGAACGATGTGAGCATTTTTTCCAACACAATGCAAATGAATCTCTTTGAGAACCTGATGTTTCCTAAGAGATGTGTTGCCTAGAAATCATTTATTTGGCAGAAGTGGTCCAGTTTCTTTCCTTATGTCCATCTAATATACCCAGAAGTTGATCTTTCCATTACTGTTGTTATAGCTGTAAGAATCTCAAGGTTAACAGCAAATAAGAAATGGGGTTTTGTTTTCATAAGGATTGATCCCAGCTCCATTGATTCAATGACTTGCTGACTAATAGTGTGAGACACTGAGCTCCTCCATTCCTGCAGCCTTCAGTGCCAAGGGAATATATCGTGAGTTCATGGAGTGTTCGTACACCCAAGGCAGTGAAGCGCAACACTGAGGTCAATGCACAGTTGAGAAGGGAAGTTTGAACCCCAAATTCCCACTGGATTAAAGAGGAAATGGGAATGCTCTATAAGTCACTCGCTGCAGGCCTACACTTTACCTAATGAGCAGTAGAACTGGGGTGGGAACAAGACAGTTCTGCATGGTACCATCCTAACTTGGACACTGAAGGCACCAGATAGCAATTGGCATTCAAAGCTTTGCTGATTTTAAAGGCATCTGCCTGCTTCTGCCTTTGCTTTCTCAAAATGCATGGGGAGAATGGAGAAGACACACACAGTGAATGCTGAAGTGAGCTGGCCTGAGAATGAACAATATTGAATTGTGTTTACATTGCTGAAACTTTTATCTTGGTACACTTTTGAGGACAGAACACAGCGTTGGACCCTGGTCAAATAATGGTGCTTTTGTTGCCTGCCCAGGACTCTGGAAACTTAATATCAGCGTAGTCTGAAAAACATCTGCTGCTCTGGGACCAGTAACTCAACCTCTATTCAGACTATCAGAAGCAGATATATTGTCCTTACCCACAATCGCATTTGTACTGTGAGCATCAACACAGTGAAGACTGTAAGATATAAGATGGCTATTTCATTACCAATAGAGGCAGGCCCAGCTGCTGTTGCAGTCAGTGGAGATTTTCCCTTATTACACAACAGGAACTGTAGCGAGCCTACATTTTAGCTTTTGTTTCGCCATTCATTCAGTACCTTGTAATGACCAGTGTAAAATCTTTCAAATCATTAATGGACCACTGCTGGGGAGGAACATATTTACAATTCCAGAGAATCATGACCTTCCTGTGCTAAGATCAAGATCTCATTTAACTGAGATTTCAAGCCCTTTTTACAGAAATGGCTTGGCAATTACTCCCTGGCTTCTGTCTTTTCCATATAGAGGGAACTTCGGCTTTCTGAAGTACCAATTAAAAAGCCCCACAACCCTTTCTTTGAATTGCTTCATTGCTCCTGTTAATTGTCTCGTTTGAGTCTCTGCCAGAGTGAAAGTACCTTGTTACAGAGTTGTGAACCTGCAATCAACTTTGAAAACTTCCACTTTACAAGTCCAATCTCATGCTTTTTTTTTTTTTGAACTTTAAGTGGAAGGAAAAAAATAGAAAAATGTATTAGGTGTTTTCTAAATCAAAGTCTTTAATAACATGTTAATCTAGGTTATTACAGATTCTGAAAAGCAGTTATAGACAGCTGAAATTTTCCTATAGCTTACTGTCAAATATACAAGAGAGTGTTTGGAAAGTCTGTAAGCACTGTAATCATGGATAAAATATATTCTGCAACGGGACTCTAAATTTGCAGTAATTATGTACCATTTAGTTAATCTGCCTACATTATTTATGAAGAGTATTTTGTAGTTAAATACTTGAAGAGTTGACAGGGTAATGTTCAACAGCTCCTTGGAACAGAAATGATGGAGAGGCAGTAAAAAAATAATTTAAATTTTAAATGACTGTCTTTGTGATGATTTCCCTGTTTGTTTTTAACTCAAAGACATAGTGCAAGATCTTTTTTTTTTTAAAAGGAAGATAAAAAAGAAAAGCTGGATCTCTGTATGTGTGTGTGCATAACTGCTGTATATGTCTGTATGCCAATGCCTACTTTACAATGAGATACAAATAGCTTGGATTTTTTTGAGACACCTCAGCTGCCTGTCCTTTTCCACATTCAGCTCCATGGATGCCAACAGTTTCCCACCCTGATTTTGCATTTGCAAAAGGAGTAGACCTAGATGGTGGGGGTCCCATGAGAGATCAGTGTTGTAACATGCTTTTTGACCACGTCATGTAACATATATGGACACACATGTGCACTGAACTCTCATACTCACAATCTTAGCGAAGGCAGAACAGGAAAGACAACAGGGAGCAAAAGCTGCCTTAGCTGTTCTCCTTGCCCTTTTCCCGCTGCCATGCAAGAAGGGGACTTGGACAAACCACTTCTCTGCAATGACACCTGTAATCTGCGAAAAGTAGGAAGGAGAGATGGATCCCTGGTGAAGAAGACAATGAGGGTAGAAGGGGAGAAAGTGTCACATGTACACATGCTGTGTCCAAAAGTGGGCCTGACAAAAAAGTCAAGTGAACAGATGTTCCCCCTGACTTCATAGGAATTTCTGTTGTACAGCGTTTCTGAAGCTGTTGAGGTGTGTGTGTGTGTGCCTGTGGGTGGGTACAGGATGGATGATTGCGTGTGTACATATCCTCCCAAAGCACAGACGCTACCACCAGCTGGGATGGGTTCTTAAACTATTTCCCCTTGTTCTTTTCCAGCTCCTAAACCCTGAGATTAACTGGCATTAGCACAAATTCCCAGCTCCCTCTGGGATTTCCTCCATGAATAAAATCTGCTTTATTTGCCCACGTGAGCTGTCTGTACAGCACATATCAGATTCATTCTTTGTTTGTAACCCCGTGAGACATAACATGCAAATGCTGTTCCTTCAAAACCAAATTAATGCTATTCATTATAAGGTGGGTGGTTACTCACCACCAGATGACAAGCCTGTTGAACCCAGGGTTTATTACCCATGCAAGTTTTTTTTTTTTTGCTAGCTGAAGATGAGTGCTCTCACTTTCCAAGAAGGGAACAGTCAGTCAGTCAGTTTTATCAGGTCTCACTGAGCATGCAAAAGTATTTTTTCTGTGACTGATCCACTGACATCCATGGTTATAGTGGATGCCTGTAAGGCATCGTCACTAACAAAGCTTCATTTGAATCAGGTCTCTGTGCTGTTCGGGGTTTTTACTGTTTTTGGACCAAAGGGCTTAAACACACGGTAAAGTGCCAACATGTGATTTTGGATGAAGGTCATCTTGAGGCCAAAACCAGCTGCTGTCAGAGCTACTGTCCAAGAAATGGCTTTTCCACCTCCCGCCTGTGCTATGGCAGTGGCTCGAGCTGGCGTGGTATGTACCTTGTGTGGCCAACACAAGGAGAGAACAAGCACCTGCGAGGGGAAACCACCTCTTCTGATAGCAGCCTGCACCATGGTGGGTTTGAAGAGGTTCTGGAAACGTACTCTAAGATGAAAACGGTCTTTGGCAGCAAATCTCCATAAAGCTACAGGCATTATGCATTCATGATTTATTTCCTGGAGTCAGAGGATTTATTACATGACAAAATCCCAGGTTTGTTCCAGCATCTGCACAGGACAAGCACTTGGCAGAGGAGGAATGCTAGTTTTTCTCTTCTGATTGCCTGTCCAGTGATGTGGGACATGTGTTGTAACTCACTTTCTACATTCATAACACTGAGACACATTTTTTTCAGTAAAATGTTGTGAGATTTGCTGATAAAAAGAAATACATACTACTTCTTTAGGGAGGCAAAGAAAAAGTTGAGATATAATCCACAGATATGAAGTATACAGAGATCTGCCAGGCTCTACAGAGAGCCTGCCACAAGACCTGCCTTCTCTGTCACATCAAGAAATTAACTACAGGAATCCATCAGAGCAACTCTGTTGTTATTACTGCTGTAATAAGGACACAGCAGAATGAACTCATCTAGATAATGTCCGATTGGGAATGTGGTGGGTCTGCTGCTATTATTCCTAACATATCAGAGGAAGATGACTCCTTAGTGGTGCCTAATAGCATACCCTGCTGCTATGTACCTTTCCTGAACCGTTCCTTGACATTTTTGCTCCTGTGTTGGGAGGACCCAACTGAAGGAATCCTTTTTTTTTATCCACCCAAAAAGGTGAATAGAGAGGAGTCTCACTTTGTACCCATTGCCCCCCCTCTTCAGATCACTCTGAGATGCATCTCCACCTTTCCAAGCATGATCCTTTCCAGAGCATGGAGGCTGAGAAAAGGGGCAAAGACTCTGTCTCAAATGAACTCTGAGCCAAGACCTGCATTCTGAGCATTGAAGGACTTTTGCTCTCCATATGCCAGTGGATAGCTTAGGCTCAAAAGTAATGAATGGAGGGGTCTGTGGTGGAAGGGAGCAGTTACAGGAAAAAAAGAGGTGACCAACTTCAGTGAGTAGGGAGCGTGAATTGAGCGAAAGGCTTGGGTGCAGTTGTTGCAATATATAGCACATAACCAATCGTTCTGGAACTGCTGTTTAAGTCAGAAGTATTTCAGCTAATTTTAACCTATCTAGCTGAGGTTAGTGTTGGCAGCATAGCTGTAAAAGGACAGAACTCAGCAATTACCTTAGCATTTACGTTGGTACTGAGGGAGCATTCAGGTGGTCCTTGGTTTTGCTGTCAGTTTTGCTTTAAAACCATCTTTGATGTGTCTTTCCTCTGCAATGCAGACTTGTGGAGAAGGTTGCTTTATACTTTAGCTAATGCAGAAAACACACCTGAGACAACATTACTGACTGCTTCCCTTCAGCTTCTTGCCACCTCCATTTTTGCCACCTTCATTTTTGCCTTCCTTGACTCAGCCGCACACCAGTAAATGCAGAGCCTGCTCTGACTGAGGAGAGCTGAACCAGCCCTAAAAATTGAGGAGAACTGAGGAACCTTTTCTTCTGGGATTTTTTTCTTGCACAGTTATACAAGCCCACTGACCATTACAGTGACAAGGAAAAGAAATATGCTATAAAATTCACGATGTTAAACTCCCATTGGTCTGTAGTCTCAAGAGTTGGACTTTTTAGTTTTTCTCCTCCGTTTTTGGCATTCAAGTTAAGCAGGATATTAGGAGATGCCAGCCTCCTGACCAGGAGGCCGTCCTCTCAGGAACAATTGACATTTACAATAGAAGTCAACAAATACTTTGAAAAATGGTTCCTATCTGACTCACCCTGTGATTTTATTGAAGCGGTTGGATTTTTAAAGAAAGGAATGCCTTGAAGGATAATGACACGGAAAAGCAGTTTAGTAAAAAGGAACTGACAGGTTTCCATCTGCTAAGCAGGCCTTTCATCCTGATTGCAAAGAGCTAAGAACACATACAGACACACAGACTACACACAGTTATTGACACTCACTGATGAGCCATAAGTTGTTATGCTATGGCACTGTTAACTCACTGCTTCTGTTAACGTAGCTGTACTCTTAGACCACTGTGGAAGTAAGCCTGTCCCTGACTTGTTATGAGGTTAAATAAAGAGATGATTGCTAAACGCACAGATGCTAACTTGACAAGAATCAATTTTTATGCTGGGCTCTGAAATTTGAACAGTTCTACCCGCAACATGCAAAGTCTGGTCTGAAAACCCTTTTTCTTTTCTTCAGCAATTTCTGCTATTCTTTCAAAATGAAAAACTGAAATCTGGGTATTTATCATTAATTATTTTTTCTAAATATTTTTGTAAATTTTGAAGAATTTTTAAACAATTAAATAATAGTTACATACTCCAGTAAAATAAATTTGTGACTACAGTATGAAGATTATATAAAATGTTTTTACATAAATGAAAATTCTTCAAAGTATTTAAAATAAGAGTGTTGAAATAACTTTTTATTTCTTCAAATTTTATCATAGGAGATGTTTCATGTTCAGAAATGCAAACTGGATCCAAGTTTCACATCAAGTGAGCATCCATCTTTAGAAACAGCAGATAAAAAGGAAAACAGTTCATTGCAGATTTTGATGGGGTTTTTTTGTTGTTTTCTTCAACTGAATCAGAACACCATTGTGAGTTTTTTCCAAAGGAAGAAGGAATAAACTCACTAGCTTCAGCTCTCTGGAACTTTTATGTCTCGAGTGTGGCTTTGACTTTCCTCTGGAGTCCAAAGAGAGATCAGATATTCAAGGGGTGATATGCACCATTTTATAAACCAAACGAATTGGAGACACTCAATTATACGGGGACACTAAAGGACTTTCTGGGAGAGGCTACTAGACTTTGGACAATAACATGTGAAGAAGCTGAATTCAGGCCATTATGTACACCATGACACTTCTGATGGACAAAACTCACAACTGATTCATAGAGATTACCCATGTTTTTTTGCACTGAACACGAGTGTGGTGTGTTAGGATGGGAACTGAATGCTTAGATAGGGACAGTGCTTAAGATATTGCAGGCAATTGGGGTTGCTGCTTTCCTTTTGTTCCTTTTGAAGCCCCATGCTCATTCCAGATATGAAAATCTAATGAGCAGTGAAAAATAAAGAGCTTTGTTTGTCTTTTTTTTTTTACCTCAAAGGAATGCTCTTTAAGAATGAGATTTATGAATAGTGCTTCAAAGTCTTTTCACCAAAGGGCTTTAACAAGGAATATGACAGGTACTAGGATAACTTTTAACCCAGACAAATAGATAAATAAATAAAAGATTTGAAAATCCAACTTTGTTCTGCAGGTGGACGTAAGCAGTTTGACATTTCAGACTGGAATCCCAGATTGTCTGTTGAACCCAAGGATTAAAGAACGACAAGTATTTTTTCCTTTCTTGGTTTTATAAAAGTGCTCAAAGAAAGCAAGAGGCACAGTCCCAGAGGGCAGTAAGTGAGTATAACAACCCGTTTAAAAGGGCAGAGAAGAAAGAAAACAAGGAATCTGCTTTCTCAGGAGTCTGGTGATTCCCTTCTAAAATGACCTGAGAGATTTCACCTTTGTTCTATTTCTGCATTAGAATTAAATTCAAAGCTTTAATGAAATGGAATTTTGTTAAAATGCCCCTTTCCAAAATAAGAAGGTTGGGGTTTGGGTGAGCTTCAAGGTCCTTGGAATCATCCAAGGTGTCTTCTCCAGGTCTTAGGAATATTTCTGTCAATGGTGGAATTGATCAACACATTTTCAAAACCTGGTTTGATCCCAACAAAGTAACATCTGAGGAATGACAGATTTTGAGTTTATGCTCTGAACAGCCCTGTAAATGATCCTCTGTGTATATGCTGAATGAGTATGTGTGCACTCTCAACTGCCTTAGTTATGGGTCCAGCACTGCAGGCCTAAATCACCTTCTTACTGCCATGAAGGATTAAGTCCTTTATTAGGAAACTCCTTTGGGCTCCATGCAAGGAAGACATGTTTGTGGGAAATTTTAAGCTGTGGGTAGTCATCTTGTCTCCTTCTTAAAGTGGCTCACTTTCAAATGCTTGGTTCGACTGAGGCCAGAAAGCTCAGCATTTTGGAGGATCAAGTCAATAAGCAGCTTATTGAACTGCAGAAATTATCGGCTGGAATTCTTTGGCTTCTATTCTGCAGGTCACACTGGATGATAATAATGGGCCATTCCAATCCTAAAACCTAGAAACTGATGAGCTTAAGTAGACTACTAATATGCATAAGCCTTTTCCGGACCAAAGCTCGAAGTAGCAAAAATTAGAAAAAAACCAAAGAATTGAATTTGCTGCTGCCTGCCCATCGATATTTGATTCTTTCATCTGTTTTGCATCTTGCAATCCTTGCCTTTTTCACCAGAATTAAGATTGGACCCATATGAACTCGTGCACACATTTGATTATCATTATAGATATTAGTCCTGGAGGAGAAAATGGTGCTGACTGGTTACAGTGTTTCTGCTGAGCTGTTCCACTATTTGACTTTGCAACCAGTGTTGCTTACTAGCTGTGAAAGCAAATGTGAAAAATGTTTCTGTTCCCCTGCAGGTCCCTCCCTAGCTTTTCGGTCATTTTGGAACTAAACCAAGTGCATATGACATTTTTTTATAAAGCTGAAGAGTCACTCAAAGGACAAAGATATTTGAAACATTGATGGATAAAGAAGAGAAAGGTTAATATATTTCTCTCACTGCTTTCTTTGAGGGAAAGGAGGACTCTCCAGTGTGTCTCTCCGCCTGTCCCCATCTCTCCCCTCACCATCATTACTGAATACGTTGGTTATTACTAGCCACATTTGACTGAAAAGTTGCAAGGAGAAATCTCAAGATAAGTGGCCATACGAATATGAGACAGAGATTCTTCCACAGTATCCCACTGTGCTAAAGGTGGGAAAGTTGGCCTGCATGTTTTAGAAGCTAAAGAGAAAACAGAAAAGATAAACCTTATGTATGTCCCAAATGGTAGGAAGACCTTTGGCTGTGCTCTCAAGGCACTGAAGAATCTGTGCCCAGGACCTGTTGCAAGGAAACTGGCTGTCTTCCCTCCACTGTCTTCAGCACAGCTTGTCCTAACTTTTAAATGTAACTTTGAAATGTGTAATTGTTTTCCCTCATTTATTTATTTATTTATTTATTTATTGTAATTTTGATAGTGGAAAGGTTGAATCCATCTTCTCTAAGAACTGGTGGCCACACTAACAGCTGGAGTGGTTATCACAGCCTTTGTCCTCCTCATATCTCTATGACTGATAATACTTAAGACTTCAAGTACATTTGAATAATAATGGCTTACATTTTTCTAAACATCTATCTAAGCAGATACATGACCTTCATTGTCTAAGGACCCCAAAGCACATGAAACGTACTAATTAACCAAGTCTCACAATTGCTAAGTACAATAAATATGAGGCTGATGTTTGATTACTATTTCCAATTTTATCTGGGAAGCCTGAGGTACAACAGTATATAAGGAAAGCTCAAAATCTGTTACAAGTATAAAGATTAATCTAACTTTCCCAAAGGCAGAGCTGTGAAAAAAAGCTCTGGATTCTTGCCTCCTGCTTCCTGGCTCAAGCCATGCACATGATTCCTTTGTTTAACTGTTAGCCCATTAAATCCCTGATTCAGCAATGTCCTTTAGCACAAATGTAATGTGAAGCCTACAAATAATTCAATTAACTCTGTGTTGCATCTAATACATTTTGAGATAGGCAAGTACTTCTGTAGAAGACCTGGTTGAATAAAACAGTTAAAGATGTGTCTTAGGCCTGCATTTAAGATATTCTTTGATGAAGGTATTTTCCTAAATCATTCTGCAAACTGGTCTACCAGTCACCCTGCAGTCCTTCTAGTACTTTAAATCCTTTAAAATATGTTGCTAATAAATGACATTTCAGTGCAATTCTTAAACATTGACATGATTCTTAGCACGTGTACAACTCCTTCCCCAATAAGTAGATCGTGTAGGACAATATATCCACTAAATATATACATGAGCACTCTTCTATAGTAAAGATGGAAACAGTTAGCTTATTCTTTCAGTAGATATTTAGTGAAGCCTTTAATGTGCACCACATATTCTAAGACTGTTTTTATTCTTGTGCGGTAGCTTTAGAAATGCTTCACTCAGAAGCACTCAGCTTCAAAGGACCCAGCATACTGCTCCTTGTCAGGCCTTGCCCATCACATTGCTCAGATGAAACGTTGACTGGAAACTGACAATGTCTGGGGCAAAAAGGCAGATGCAGTTCTACAGCCTGCACAGTATGACAATGATTTCATTCATCTGCAGAAAGAGTTTACTCATTAGAGACTAAGCATGATTCGTGAAATCACAGCACTATGGATCATTCGCAAACACTGCTTTTGCCCACTCAAAGCATGAGGAACTGAGAACTGAGCCTACATGAGGTAATGCTTGACAAACCCATACTGGATACCAAATTAGACAAAGCCATTGGCTCTCTGGTCACTGAATCTGCTCTCTAACAGGAAGCAGTGCCAGATCATCAGAAACAAATACTTTCTTGATGAGCAGAACAAAGACTGGGTCCCCACAAATTTATGCGACTTGACTTATTGACTTATCTTATTGAATAAAGAGAGACCTGAGAGATGCTTTTCTATGAAGTTTCTTTGTTACTTGTGAATTGGCAGTGAGATTCCTTTCCTTCTGTCAACTTTGAATGGAGTTGGTCAGTGTATTAGAAAGTTATTGGTGAGAAACGGAAAACCAAGTAAGCAGGATATGACCCCTGTGTGTGTGCACATACAATTGTGTGTGCGTGTACACATTGCACAATACACACAAAAATATATTTGATTCCTCAATTCTCTACTAGAACTCTATGTTGAGAGAAAGGCTGAGTGTATGTGGAAGATATCATAGCTGGATTTTCTACTCTTGGCCATATAGGAAGAATACTCATTCTGTGCCTCATGATAAACTTCTTAGGTACACTTGGGGGTCTGCCTACCAGGCATTTAGAACTGTCACTTCAGTGAAATTGTTTCCCTGAATTAACTCCCATGGTGGTCCCTCCTCTGTGGGACTTCAGTTCTGTGGCACGGAGCTAAGAGGGAGGAAGCCTGGAGGTCTGCAGCTGCAGTTACCCATGAAGGTCCCTCTAGAGCCCAGTCAACGTCAAAAAATCAACCCACTTTGCGTATGGCTGATCTGACCTACTTTAGCTTTTCCTTTAGTCTGAGAGGAATTTTGCCCCTGAAGCACCAATGTGGGTCCCACCAAGGGTAATCTGTACAAGCTCCCATGTGTGAGGACCACACTCGCAGGTTGTTGAATCTCAGCAGGGGAAGCTGCATTTTGACCCTGAGAGGAGTACACAGAAGCAACACAGGAGAAGTGCTTTTTATGTGCACTACTGTCCTACACAGGGAACGATTCTCTTTTCCCAGCTTGGCAAGTACCACTTTGGACTTTAACAATGAACGCTAGGAGCATTAGACACATTGTCCTTGCTGATCATGTTACCTCCATCTCAACCTTGCTGCCTCACAAAAAGGTGGCTGCTGTGCTTGGACTTGACCAAGCCTCTTTAGCCATAGCCCCATGCGGGGACCTCACTCATCATTAGGCTGAAATAAGGAGGACTATGTGTGAGGGATAGTTGGCACCACAGAGGCAAGGGGCTTTATAAATGAAGAGTTGGCTTCCACACTCTGCCAAAAGTTTGCTGCTTATATTCAACCAGACGGGCCATTAAAACAGTGCCAGAGGCCTTTAGCACTTCATGAAAAGGAAATAAAGCAGCAAAATGAGTTTTACTCTCAGAAACAGCCATCCCTTCCTGTCAAAAAAGAGTGCTATTTGCCCCCCCCCCCCTTGTTGGAGCATCTTTCCCCTTTCACAGCTTCTAGGAGGCAATCTGTGACTGAGGAGATGGGAAGTCTGGCTTCTGCAGGTTGGCTGGCAAGACTCAGACAGCGGGAAATCATGGGGCAGTATCTGCTACTCTGTGTGCTCATGAGGTTGCCACTTAACTGGATATGGAGGTAAATCAATCCATTAAGTTATCCTAACCATGGTCCTAATTAGTTGCATATGTATAATCAGCATGCTCACAGGCATCTCATCAGGGAATAGTGGGCTGACAGACACAAATTTGTTACCCTGCATCTGCTGCCGGATTTGGAAAGTCTGATTTTCTTGAAAATGAATTAAAGCAACAAAACCCAACCAAACTTGCCAGCTGACAATGTCCCTTGTGAACAGATGGCTGGGAACACCTTTTTTGAAGAAAGCCCCTTTTCACAGGAGGACAATAAGAGTTCACAGTTAAGATGAAGTTATTTCTGAAGTGAGGAGTAGAGAGCTTTCTCTCCTTTTCTATACTTTATATATGCATCGTAAAAGACAAAGATGAAAAGACCTCAGTGCTTTAGACTTGATACTATGCAGATAAATCTTACACTGGGGAGGAATGCAACTTTGTATCAAAATCCCATAATTGGCCTGACTGAATTTGCATACTGAAAAGGTGGTCCCCATAACCATTAACCTTGAAAATGGTAGGTGTAGAGGGCTGCAAGTCAAAATGATTTCCTCCTCTGTGTTAGAAATTGCTGATTTTGTAGCTTATAGTAATGTTTTTCTTTTGCATCATGATTTTCATCTGAAACCATAATGTATTATTCAACTACTAAAAGAAGCCTGAATCGTTAATACAGGAACATGTATAGATACTCTTGTGGGTCTGCCAGTGCATCAAAACTAGGGTTTTCTTATTTTATGTAGTTTTTATTACATACTTCTTTTCAGTATGCAAAAAAATTATAGCTTTGTTTAGACTCCCAAAAAGTTTTAATCATGTGCCTTAACAAGTTTAGCTTTGTTGAATTACAACATTAATGTATTTTTCAGCTCATGTGGTTTTGGGTTGGTTTGGTTTTTTTTTTTTCTTCTACCCCTGACTGCATGTTGAAAGAAAGAAGTTAGCTTTATGGGCTCACTTATATTTGATTTTCCATAATTATGGGCTATTTTGTGATATTTTCCATGGTGATAAACTGCTTGATGATGTGTGGCCTTTTTTTCTTCTCTCTTTATCTCAGTTGGATATTTTACACATTTCAGTTATTATTAAGAGAAAAAATACTTTCATAGAGGAAGACTCATCAAAATAACTATTAATCTTTCCAATAAATCTTAACATAGTCATATTAACTAACTATAAAAGTTGGAACTGTAAGGAAGTAAAAAAGCTAGCAAAAGAAATTCACTATAAGCAGCAATATTATTCACTGGTGACAGGACTCCACAGTACCAGCTTAGATCTGAGGGAATTTTAACTAATTTCAACAATATGGTTTAATTAGTTCTGTAACAAAACCTCGGTGGAAAAACATTGGTTTTTCTCATTAAACCAACCAGCAAACAAGTGTAGTTTTGAAAGAATTATATGAAAAAAAGTAAATTTTTTAAAGGGTAGGTGTTTTTTCTTTAATTGTTGGGGGGAGAAAAATATACTATTACAATTTCCTTTTCACTGAAGATCTGAAGTTAGAAATTAACATTTTTCCCCAGAGAAATTTACTTTCAGTTAAAAAGCATTTCCTTTTTAAAATGCTTATTATTTCATGGCAGAAAATAATTGATTTATTAATTTCTGAACTTTCCCTTTGGAAAAATGAAATACTGTGAGGGTTATCTCTGCAAAGTTCTGGGGCAAAATCCGTTATGTTGCCTCAGAAAGGAAAGGGTTTGTAACTGAGGTAAAGATTTAATAGTGCTCTGGAGAGAAGACTGACACTTAAAAAGTGAACAATACTACTCTTAGGAAGGACCAGGATTTTTTGAATGGTCACTTTCTGAGAACAGATCTAATTTTATCCTACAGTTGGAAGCAAGTTTATATGCTGGTTGAGTCACTGCAACTGAGTTCTTTGTAACATCACCCGGTGTTAAAGAGCATCCAACAAGTAATTTCAACTAGAGATGATCAAAACAGACCATCAGAAGATTGAATTCTGATTACTAAATTTCCTCTGAACTTAAGACAGACCTTTTTGAAAAAAAAAAAAATTCTTATTTTCCAATTAATTTTATAGTAAACTAATAGTCTTGGCTATTGATGCCACAAAAATGTCAGTGATAATGAAACGCTATTCAGGGCTGTCTAAACTAAACTGTCCAATAACTTTATAGAAGCTCCATTCCAGAGCAAGATTTCACAATAAATCTCTATCTTTACAGGCACTGCTGGCTAGAAAAAGGTATTGCTTCTTCTTAGAACCTTCTAGACATATCAAAGTAGAAATACGTATCCTATTAATAAGGATAGCAACAGTAAATTGGTACAATGAGCAGTTGATCCTTCAAGAGAGCACTCAACCCAGACGTACACTCAACCATACCTTTCACTACGCAGCCGAAATAAAGGTTGGTGAGAGCTCATCTCCTACCCAAGGCTGGGAACACCATAAGAGCAAACTGTGCCAAGACACTCAAGTTAACGTGCACAGCTGGCAGTGGAGAGATACAGGACCTAATCCCTTTCTGTCTTTTATTCTGCGCACCTACCTGATTGCCTCAGCCAGGTGATTGTCAAGTCAGCCTCCTGCAATCCATTATTCAGATGAAGGGGAGCAACTCTGCCAGTGAAAAACAGTGAATGAAATCTCTTTCATGCTCACTTATCTGAAATTCCATCTGACTTGAGGGAACTTTTGTCCAATTGATATATTTCAACAAAAACAATCAGTTTCAGTGAATCAGATTTTTTTCCAATAAAGCACACATGGTAGAGAATCTGATTTATACACTGAACGTTTGCAGAATCCAGTTTGTGCAATGCTTTTTCTTTTCAAATATCAAAACATTTTATAAAAGGAGAGTGGGGAATCAATGCTTTATTATTGGAAAGGGAAGAGTGGTGGTTTAGAAACAGAATGATGTTTTGCCGATAGTCAGACAGCAGTGGAACTCACAGACCAACCCACAAGTCCTGCCTCCCAGTTCATTGCTTCAGCAGAGTTGTATGAAATCCTGTATTGCTCTGTCCATTCCTCCATTATGTGAGTGGCCAAGAGACTTTTGAAAGGTTTGTAAAGCATTAAAATATATTCTTGTGCAGATAGCTTATCTGCCAATTTCTTTTCTGGAGAGATTTTGGTTATTTTTGGCTGAGTAAAATTTAGTCTTAGAATAAAGCACTCTCACAGATTGTTTTTGGTTCTATTCTAATATTTTGTTTGACAAAATAAACTCAGTCTCCATGTTTCTTGATCTGACAAGATACCCCCTTTGGTATCAACTTTTAAGCTCTGCTAAAATACAAAAGGGCTTAACCAGCTTTTCATTTTCCACAGATAAGGAGCACGATGAGGCGAGAGGAAGTGTTTGATGTTTCTCAGTCCATTTCTCAGTCATTAATGAAATCCCCAATGCCCTGACATCTCCAATTAGTATACTCATCTGTTACCTCTGCTTTGTTCAGTAACACTGATCTATTATAAAAAGAAAACCAAGGTAAACCAGTTCCTGATTAAGTAATACTGTGTTTACACAGAAGGAAGGGTGCAGGGGGAAATAAAAGGGGAACAAATAAACAAGGATGTTAGGATTACTGATTTAGTTAATTATAATATTTGTTTGTCAGTGCACAGCTTCAGGCAGCTTTCCAAATCAAGCCCTGGATGTGGAACAAAACTCTTACCAGTCATTCTAGAGGTCCTAAGATGGCTGGAAGCCACAGTGAGGCATAATGAGGGAGAAGGTGACACTTATTCATGGAATCCCTTAGAACACCCACATCCTTCAGAATATGTTCCTCAAATCTTGAATCATAGGAAATAATTAGGTCTTTAAATCTTATAGTGGTGGGGAAACAAATGGACTTTCCTTCTCTGCTATAGCAAAGATGAATGGACTTCTTAGAATTTTACCAGAAGATGCTCGTCTTGACTTGGGAACTCACTTTTCGACTCTAAATGAAAAAACTGTCAATCCAAACCCATCTTGAATGGTGAGGCCATGTAAAGTGAATGAAAGAACAATTTCGTTTAGGGTAATTTCTCAACACCTAGATTTACTTTTCTTTGCTGTCTCCTTACAGGTGGTGGCTTCAGATTATGATGGAGGATTAAAAAAAAAAAAAAAGAAACCAAGATTTAGAAAACCTATTAACTAAGATTTATATGGCATTAATAAGCATCAATACATTTGACAGGCTCAATATAAGGGCATCCATTTTTGGCTTACATTCATGAATAAACCCCTTAGCTTCTGGCTCTGAACTTCTGCCTAGTAGTAAATTTAACAGTTCAATTTGAAATAGATTTTTTTTTTTAAAGGGTCTTTAAACCACAGCTGTATCTAAACTGAGAAAGCAAATGCTTCCTTGCAATGAATAATTGCTTAAGTCATACTAAAACAAATATATGCTTGACTTGCAATTCTTAGTCTAATACAGCATTGTTGGGAGAACTGCCAATAATGCAAATAAAGTAAATTACAATGAGGAGAACCTGTGTTATGAACCAGGTTTGGAACAAAGCTAGTGAACTCATTTCACTCAATTCTGGTGCTAAATACTGGAGTTCATTATTAAGCTTCACTGGCAACCAACATCAAATCAATGGTGTAATTAAGGGTAAATGCAGAAGAATGCAGCTCACCTATGTTTAATTTTAGCAATATATAGAGGAGACAGAGCTTCTCACTGCTTGTTTGGGAACATCAGGTTGGTAGGTTTACTCACTTTTTCATCAACCACTTCACTACTATTACAGTGAAATTTATCTTTGTAACACTTCTGTATAGCTACCTAAATCTTAAGTGTAAAATATGGGCTAGCTGTCAAGGTTCCCTTTTCAGTGAGTGGGAGTAGGTTCTTCTCATTGTAGACATTTATGTTAGGATAGGATGGATCAGCCTACAGAGGTTCTTCACCTTACAATTGCTTTACAATAGATGCCTGCTTTTAATGATGTAAGACTTTGTATCTTTGTAGTAAGCCCATGTTGTTAAACTATTTCTTCTTCTGAGAAGAAAAGACTTTCATACTAGTACAATAATACTGAAATAATGGAGCTACTTTGGAGTAGAATATGGGTCATTGTGTTAAAAATCAATGTTGCTTAAATCGGAGAAAGGCAATATTATTCTCAAATTTCATAAACCCTGCCTTGTTCCAGTGGGAATTTTATACCAACTTATATAAAGTAGTAAGTGTAAAGCTCATCAGGAGCCTGTGTGTATTTATACATAACTTCTAATGTTCTGTACATAAGAAAACAGTCTCCATGCTGGATTAAGCAAGATACTATCATATGAGTAATTAACTTCCCATTCCATGTCCTTCCTTCAGCAATCATAGAGGTGAGTATTCACCTGCCTTAAATATCTTTTGATTTAGAAATAGAGCTTGTGTTCTGGCTATCCAATTAGTTCTTACAGTTCTCTTTGTTAATGATTGCATTTTGCCTTACAAGCTTTGAATTGGTTGAGCTAAAAAACAGGATGTAAAAGAGGGAAAGATGTCAATGTTTTTTTAGAATGGCTGAATAATTCAGCTTGGAAGAGACCTTTGGAGGTCTCTGTTCTAAACTCCTACTCAAAAGCAAGCCTCAAAGTTAGAAAAGCTTGCTCAGTGTGTTGTTTAGGTAAGTTCCAAAAATCCACATGGAAGAATAATCTAGGGCCTCTCAGGCAATCTGGTCCAGGGCTACTGCCATGGTGGATTTTCTTTTCCCTACTTGATAAGTGAAATTCCCCTTGCTGCAGCTTGTGGCTGCTGCCTCCTGTTCTTTCTCCGCACTCTGAAATCTGCCTGCTTCTCCTGCTGAAAGGAATGACTGTCCAACTCTTGTTGACAGCAACAGTTAGCTCTCTTCTTAGCCTTCCCTTGTGCAAGTTAGATCCATCTCTCCCTCCTGGCCTTGCATCAGTCTGTCAATGTCTCACTTGCATGGATGGCCCAAACCCATATACTACTCCAGAGGCCAACTTAACTAAGTGCCAAGTAATAGGAATAATTAATTCCTTGGATCTGCTATTGATGCTGTCTTTAACACAGACCAATACTCAGCCTTCATTGCTATAAGGAAGCCTTGCTGACACACGTTCAATTTGTTGTCCCCCACCATCTGTGTGCCCTTTTCTTGTGCAGTCAGTGCCCTGCTTACACTGTTGCATGGAGTTATTCTCTCCTGGGTGCAGGACTTTGCATTTGAAACTTTTCCACTTCCTGAAATTCCCATTGCCCTACTTTTCCAGCTTGCCAAGGTCTCTCTGAAGAGCAGCCCTATCCTACAGCTCCCTCTCCCCTGTCTTATGAGATATCACCTGTGGCTTTGCTGAGGGCGCATTTTCTCCTATCAAGTAGGTCGTCAAGGAAGATGTTAAATGGTATTGGCCCATGACACCTGAGGAACAACACGTTTCTCAGCTGGACATCATTTATACTTCAACTGCTGTATTGTTTGAACAGCCCAGCCAGTTTTGCACCCACTTTGTAGCCCACCCATCCAGTCCCTATCTCCCCAGTTTGGCTACAAGGAAGCAAGTTGAGATTAACCACACTTACTGGTCCCCCCTTCTCTACAGAGTCGGTTACCTTGTCAGAGACAATTTTCCATCATCTGGGTGTGGAAGAGAGAGGAATAAGGAATATTTTCCATTAGGAGGGTTTGCACACACAGAACAAATCTGTTTTCTGTTTTCCAAACTATCAAAATAAGCCCACAGCCTTTTGCTGAATATGTGACAACCCCCACATGTGAGGGGTTTAATCAGGCCATTATTTATATGACAGACAGCCCAGAGCAATTCACACTAAGTGACAAAAGGTAGCTCGGGACTGTGAAATCTAACCTCCTTTTTGAATCTGAGGCAAAGAGACTTCTGAAAACCCTAGCTTGGGTCTGTAGCCTATCATTAGAAACAGCTCTGCTGCTGGAGGTGAGGGGAGCAAAATGAAAGTCCCTTTGCCTTAGTGATCAGTAAAGATCCTGTGCTACTCCCAGGGCCCTAGGCACATTTGAGTACAAGTCCTTTGTCAGTCTAAAATGTCCCCTGCAGTTTCAGCTAAAGATCTGTCTACTTTTAGACTCTGCAATACTGTGCTCTGTTGGAGATTGTTAGATTCCTGTGGGGTTGAAAGTATTAGCTTTCTTGTGGGTGGTGGGGCAAGGGAAGGAAAACATTATTAGTACATTATAAATGTTTATCTTTGGTGATGAAGTTTTAACTATCCTTCAGAGAACAAACAAACAGAAAAGCCCTGATTCTAATTGCAGTTAATTTGCTATAAAATAAATGCTTTATTGTCATTGTTTTCATGTGAATTAGTCAAGTTTTACACATATTTCAGCAATACCTGACCCAAGGAATCTATTAATAAGGCTGCTGAACAACTCTAAAAAGAACATACCACAGTGCGGTAAATGATCAGGGTATAATACAGCATAAACCAACTCTTAAGCCTAAAACGCGCTTTGAAGATTTAAAATGGAGAGATTCCCTAGAGCAGTGACCTGACTGCCTTCATCACTCAATGGGAAACGAGTTGCTTCTTGTATGCAAGCAGAAGACTGATTTCCCCCGCTGTTTCTGGAGGGGAAAGGGAAATGCGTATGCCTTGCTAGGCAAACGTTTCCTCAGGAGGTTATTGGTGTGCTCTGTTCAGGAAAAAGTGCACAACAAATTCAATGTGATCAGCCCATTGTAAGAAAACAGTAAGCCAGGTAAGCTCAGTCTGACTGAAAGGCTCGAGGCAGGGTGTCCACGGATTTTGGGAGAGAGAGGGCATTGCATCTTTGTTTGTCCTGATACCCTGTTAGGGGAGAAAAAGTCTGTGGCTGACAGTGTTACAAACCCTTTCATAACACCTCTGCCTTCCCCACCAGTCTCTAGTCCCATCTCATTTTTCTTATTTGCCTCTTCCAAAGGCCCTGGCTCATCATTTTGTGTTACTCCCCTGATACTGCACCTGTCAGGCAGATGGGAGACCTATCCGTGTGCCTGAGACAACTCCTGCCCTTCTTTGAAGAGGCTGCAAAGGCTGCCGAGCTAGTAGGGCACTTTGCTTTCTTCAAACCGACTGCAAAGGCCTTCTCTAGTTCTTTCACCTGCTGACTCCACCCTTTGAAGGCTCTTGCTCAATCACTCACTCTACAGCAGATTGGGAGAGGAAAAAAAGCTTTTCAGCTGATCTCCCCAGAGGAGCAGGCACTAGGGGATTTTGTAATAATACTTTGAATTTCTGTGGTCTCTCTCATCCAAGAAACTCCGAAGGACTTTTAAATTCATTAAGCCTCCTGATCCACTAGCGTTATTATCCCCTCTTAGAGATAACAGCACCAAGTCTTAGAGCAAGCAGTGCAGATAAATGACAGACCAGGACTGAGACACTGAGGGTGTCTCACCTCCCATTCTCCAGTAGTAGCCACAAGGAAACATGGCTTTGCCAAAGCCCTGTGATGTGGTGATCTATATTTTACATAGCTTTTGCATAGCACAGTGTGATTTAATTTAATGCAAATGCTCATGTGAAAGGTGCATAACTTTCCGTGATCACATATGTGATATTCTTAAGGCCAAACCAATTGAATATTAAATTATAGTAACAACTTCTGTTTATGTTGTCCATAATGATGAGACTTTAGAATGTAAGATAATTGGATAAATTATCTCCTTTTCCATGCTTATTTTTCAAGTTTTTAATTCAAAAATATACAGAAAGAACACAAAGTGGGGAGGAAAAGAGCACGCTTGTAGCTCAATGCCAGGGACATAACATCCACAACACTCCTGACGGAGACTACTCAATCATGATAATCCACGTGTGTTTAGACAGCTGTTGATGCTTGACAAAACTGACAGTAACCACAGAAGGTCTCTTCATTATGATATACAATACTGCATGGGTAGGAAAATGAATATTCTAGGAAGCTCATGATGAAAGGAAAATATAAACGTCCTGCACAGTCTTGCTTTGTGAGCACAAACCAACAGGCTGGAGGCTACTTGCTATTCCAAAGTCTGCCATGGATTTATAGTTTGACCTTGGGAATGACGCTTCTCTGTTTCCTTTCCTACTTTTTGCATTACAAGAAGAGATGTGATTCAGAGCCAGATAAAATCATAATATGATTGAAAGCCAGAAAATGGCCTATTCCCTGTCATGCCACCCAAAGCGTATGCTGTCTTGGCTAGTGGGAAACAGGCAGAAATAGCACAGACCTTCTCTCTCATATAAGTTTATGTTGCCTGGTTTGAAATAGCAGCCTCATCAGTTCCCAGCCACCAGCCACTGCTGTAACAATAAATAATCAAAATTATGCATTGCTAGGATGAATGAAGTCTTGCACAAATAGAAATGGCTGTTCAGACTTTCAGGGAAATAGTGACTCATGCACAGGTAGCAAGGCCATTGCTCAGGTAAACCTCACGACTGAATCTACCCTGAAATTTTCTGAGGAAGCAGGCGAGTCTGCCTGGTCCTGCCCAGTCCTTGCTACAGCGTGATCTACAGCTCCCATCCACCCAACCTTGGCTCAGCTGCGGAAGCAGGTGCTGCTCTCTGTGCAATACCACATTCTGTGCATGTTCCCTTGTTCCCTACAAATCACTTCGGGTGAGCCAACAGCCATTTCAGCCTTTCAAAGCAGCTTGTTTTTACTCCTCGAGAAAGAGTTTATAGCTAGGATTTAATAAGCCTGTAGTGTTTTATATTTTGGCAAAAAAAAATCACATTCTGCTCAACACAAGCTATGTAAACAAGGGCAGTGATTATACATTCGAATGATGGAATGAATGTGATGTTTATACAGTAGGATAATACACAGAATATTTCTGATTCAATTGGTGATTATTTGCCATAACCAATGGAATTTTTGTTTTAGTACAGTAGGCTCTGACATATTCACCCTGGATTAATTGTGTTCACAAATTTGGTATCTCCCTAGTCTATCTAGTGGATATTCTAGCTTAATATTTTCATGCTGTGCAGCAATTAATTTTGTGAGGCTGTAATGTGTGTTGTTTTTTTCAGATTTTCATTCTTTATATTCCCCTCACACCGTTTTTCAGCACAGTTGAAACTGAACCCTTTTGGTATTAAAAATAGTGCAAGACAATCTTTCTTAGCCAAAGTTAGAAATCTGGCTTTCATCTTCCTTAAATCACACTGAAGATGGTAGGTACACATACTAAAAAAGGACATGCGATAATAATACTTTTGCTTCTTTCCTGTCACTTCATGTTTACTTTTTCATCTCTCTCTCCTTTGCTTCCATCTCTTTTGTTTTTTAAATATTCTCTTTTCCTTTATTCAGTCCTTACCCAGAAGAAATAAAGCACCTCATTCTACCCTCCCTTTTTTTCCTCCCACATCTCACCTTTACTCTCTAACAATAAAATGCAAAACATCAGGCTTGGTAGGAGCCTTAATATGGAGACAGACAGCACTGCCCAGAGCCTTTAATTAGAATCTTACTTCCACATCTGAGCAGAATGTTGATTAATGAAAGACTATGCATTGTGTTGTGGTTTTTTTTTTCTTTACAGGCAACAAAGAAGACATCAAAGTCTTCATTATGGATAAGTCTATCAGACAAATCCAGTAAAACACCTGACAGAAAGATAACACAACTAAAACAACTACCTACTCTCTTTGCTGTCTAATGAACCTGGAAGGAGTTGAGGAAACTGCAAGCAGCCAAGAAATTACCAGAATGTCTAAACCCATTTTGTCTAACCACAGAGATGATAGAGCCTCCTTGAACTTGTAAGTTTGAAGTCAGAGGAGAGACAAAATATTGTGAGGAAAAGCACATTAATGATGCAGAATACTCACTCAATGAAGGATAACTCTCTGCTGATTCTTTTGTATTGTCTAAAGTATTTAAAACTACCTGGGACAAAACAATAGACTTCTACCACATCTTCCAGGTAACTAATATTAGAGATCAGGAGCACTTCCCACCAAAGAGGTTTTTTTACTAGCTTCTCGCTACTATTGCTCTAGGTCAGAGAACTTGTATGACCTGAAGCAACCCTCCTTTTGCTCAGGACTTTTCCTATTGTGTTTTAATCCCTTTATAAGTCTCTCTGTGACCTCTGTAATGTTGGGGGTTTTGTTGTTGTTTTGGTTTTGTTTGTTGGGTTTTTTTTCACTCTTCCCTTCCATACTAGCAGGAGGACTGCAAAGGTATATTATCTGTAATATCTATAAGAAAGCAATAGGGCCAGGACCCAGCACAAATGACTTCTGTTTCTTATCTCTTCATTGTTTCTTTCCCTTTTCACACAGAAAAAGGTTAGGGTATAGAATAGATGAGGAAGCTGCATCAAACTGTCTGGCTTGGTCCACACAAAAAAATTCAGAGCTATTGTGTGTACAAATCCCAGCTTTTGTGCTGGGAATGCTTAGACCACAAATGCTGAATCTGAAAAAAAATCTGGAGGCTAATAAATGTACATTAGTACTGTGGATTTAGTTCCATTCTTCTGGAGGACATCTACCTTAAAGTCTGTTAATGAGCAAGGAGTTACTCCTGCCAGTGAGGAAAGTATTAGTGCTGCTTCCTATAGATGAGAGAAGTAACTGTTAATGTAGGCATTCACAAAGACTGCTCTCACAAGGGTCATATTAATCTGTTTTACTGTCCAGAGTGTAACCTAGCATAGGTTGTCAGGGTGACTTGGGGAGTTTCTGACTTGCTTTTGACAGAGGAAAGAGTATAGGAGGTAGATTTTGGGAGTAACCTAAGATGAGATTTCTTTTCCTGGCTCTGTTCCTAGATTTCCAGGATGACAATTGACAGGGTGTATCCAGAAGCTAACTTTAATTAAGGAAAGCAAACAGAAAGAAAGTGTTATCAGACGTAGGTGAACAATATGGTGTTCTCCCCCAAAGAATTTTGAGAAAACTGAAAAAAGTGGTTTTGCTGTCTCCAAGGAAAACTTGGAATCTCAAAACTTTAACCTAGTTTTTTAGGTTACAATAAAACTAAAAGGTTTTTAGGTTACAAAAAAATAACATGGCAACATTAAAATGTTTGCTCAAATGTAAATTTTGCATGGTCCATATCCTCTTATGATTATTATTAATTTTAAACTACTAAAGTGGACTTCACATTTCTTATTCAAAAACGAACCCAAAAACTTTCTAATGGAAAGACTATGTATGGCTTTTTTCCTTCATGTGTGTGTTCTAACTTGAGGACAAAATAGGGGTGGGGGAGGTCCCCTAAGGTTAGGCTAACTCTACTATGTGGCTAAATCTGTTTATTCATCCGTATATCTCAGAGGACCTCTGTCACTTAATTCTAAATAGCAGAAGGAAGTCTGTTAAAAATGAGTATTACTCAGTGACATAATGTGCCAATGTGTGTATTACTTGTTCTTCTACGGGCTGATTTGCTACAAGATAATAGCTTATTATTGCTACCAGCTGCTAATTAGCTGCTAATTAATAGGTTGATAGACTCTGAAACCAGGAGGGACCATTAGCTCATCTGGTATGACCACAGCAGTCTTAACACATTTCACCCATGCTACCAGAACTTGTGACAGGCTGTTAAAGCTGGTCTTTGGCAGCAGCAACCACACTATTGAAGTAATCTAGAAATGGAAAACTTCCTGATTCCTTTATAGTTATTCCAGTATTCTACCACCATCAGTATAAGACACTTAGACCTTGATTCTCACTGAATGTGTTTTCAGATATGAGTTGTTCTCCACCAGAACAAAGACCTTTTTATTATCTGGTATTTTCTTCTCACAGAATTGTTCACTTATTGTAAACAAGGTATGTCTCCATCATACATTTCACAGACTAAATAGACTTTTCCCATTGATTGCCTGCCCACAAGATTTCTCATTCATCTCTGAAATTATTTCCTACACTCTCTTCACGATTTTATTAACTTTTTTAAAAAGCAGAGATGCTAGAACATCTGGAAGGTTTTACTAGGTACAGGATTGAAACCAATCTTTATGCATCCATCACACATGAATGTAATCTATATATTGTCTTGAATTTGTTAGAGGTGATAATGCCGGATTACCACACTGCTAGCTGCTTTGCCACCCCTGTACCCATCGTTCAATCTACTAAGTAGTATCTTCATTTGGAAGGTTTTTTGAAACGCAAAGAAAGGTGACACACCCTGCACTTCAAATGGCTTTTTTTTTTTTTTTTCCCACAAGATAATAATTCTGCTGTGCTGTCCCAAACAAAGGGTGGGTGTCTTCAGTTTTAGTATGTGACTAAGAGGTGATAAAAAAGGAGTTACAATTCCCCTGGAAGGAGACTGGCATAAGGTCAGCACAGTAACCCTGGCTCTCCCAGTTCTTGCTCAAAGGTGCTTGACTGGGCACTCTGATTTCTTAAGCCTTTATTGTATCTTCTAACAAAGGTCACATTTTCATTTTCTACAGAAGTAGCCCTGAGGAGACCCAAAGTGATTTCCCTTTCTTACTTCACTTTCTCATCACTTCTCACACCACACCCTCCCCACACTGGTTTATTTTATTTATTTATGTTTAATTTCTGGAAGTTTTTTAGGTTCACATATGGCAAGTTCTATGTTACTACATACTTGAATGTATGTGATATTATAAAAAAAGAGGCAAAAAAAGTAAATTGTTTCATAGCTTCTTTCCTACCACTGTTATTTTCTTAGTGTCCTCACATCATTTGGAGGGAGGTAACACCAAAGGTACTTATCTGTTTTGTGTCCATTATTCTCATGAGGCACACATCACATATCACCACTTTGGTGAACTAAAGCACTGTGCTGGGAATGCAGTGCCAGAATGACATAACCAGGTACAAAAAAGATACATTCAGTAGCACACAATAGGCAGGATGACTACATGCTCTTAAAGTTTTGGTGAGTGGGTCTCCTAAGCTGCCTGGACACTGCATGTTCTAAAAAATCCATAGATACTGTCAACACTATATATTAAGGAAGTTTTCATCACAGAATAAATTAACCAGCAAAGCTAAGCCACTGAATGTGTTGTTGTAGCTCCTTCACAGCTCCTCAGCTTCCCATTTAGATTTTCCTCAGCCATGGAGGAACAGACTCCTCCCTCTTCAGAAAATACAATGACATAGCTATCAGTAATTTAACAAATCCCATAAGATGCTCCTTGAAGAAGAAGAAGTACACACTCTAGAATACCCAGATGCACAGGGTTAGCCTATTAATTATGCTTTTATCTAGACTGGTTTGGTTTCTTCAACCTCTGGCTTTGCTGTATAAATATACTTACCATTCTTCTGTCTTCTGAACCAATCTTGTGAGCTGAAATTCATCTAATCTAAAAGATATCTGTTAATTCTGGGAGTACAAAACCTTTAAAATAGACACTTGCTGAGTAAAGGGTTGTACAGTAACTACCATGGTATTACTGACAGAGTTTGAGTAAGATTGACTGTCAGCACCATGGGTTCAGATCAGTGGAGCTAAACAGCTGGTTTTGTTTGAGCTCACATGGGTTAGCCTCAGCTATCTGTTTCTATTGTTTGAAATAAAAACAATCAATATGGTGCTGCAGACATTACTAGGGATAGCAAAACATAAAACATTGATTGCTTTGTGTGCAATCATTACCAGTATAAACAGGCAAAAGCCAGTCCACTGGGTATTTTACTAAGCCATAAGATACATCTTTTGTCCCAGTTTGAGACAGCAAGTCCCCATATCCCTATTTCCTGAGACATAGTGGCGCACTGATTCACTGGCTTCACGCCAGGAGCCAATAGAAAAACCAGAAATTATATTTAAATCTTTTGTACCCAGCTAAGTTACTTAATATAATAAAAAGTACTTCTTGCTGGTTCATGGAGACCTAAGAACAGTCCCGAGGATGCATGGCATGTAATTTAAAGAAAGTTCTAAGTAAGTGATGTGAATTGCCCCATAGACCTGGACTGTCTGATCCAGCCCCCTATCCAATTGAAGGAGAGTGCATGGGTCAGTGAGGGACAATTGGGTCTATTATTTACTGATGTTCCTTCTTTGAGCTATATTTTGATCTGTTCTTTCCCCAATATTTTAGGCAAACTTGCACCATCCTCCCCTCCCATGATAAAGAAAACATCCATTATTGGAGCACAACAACCCCATAGTTCCCACGTCAGTTAAAAAGACCACTCAGTTATGAGAGATGTTTTTAAGAGATGGAATAGCCTGCCAGGAGGAAGGTAAGTGTCCTGCATGGATTGGAAAACAGGGACTTTCCAAAGGAAGGAGTCATGCATAATATTTTCATACATATTATTCCTTTTACTTGTGAATAAGGTAGAGTGCGTCAGTGATGTGATGTCCAGGGAAGCCTTAGGTGCAGTGACAGTGGAATTCCAGATCCTGATGGAAATGAGGAAAGCAAATAACAATATTAAGACCCTGGATACCAGGTAAGCAGACTTGGGCTTCGTCAGGAAATGGGTACACAGGATCTGTCAGGTTTGTCCAGTTTATCAGACTGCCCAGAGACACTGGATTCTCTGTCTTTGGACAGTTGCAAAACTGGACTGGACAAGGCCATGGGCATCTGCATCTAACCTTGCACTTACCTCTGCTTTGAACAGGGGGCTGGGTTACAGACCTCCAGCGATGCCTTCCAACCTAAATTATTCTGTGATTTATGCTATAATATTTTCCCTTTCTTTCTCTACTCACACTAACTGTTCTGTCCTTTCAGGTCCCAAATAAAGGGCCACCATAACTTTCTCTGTTTATACACATACTGTGAAAATACTCATATATAATTTGCCATATGACATATTGAGTCAAAGTTGTTCAATGCATCACACTGCTGGACTAAATGCCTGCTTGCTTTTCCAAATCAGTTCTATGCAATGCCTACCTATGATAAACTGCTCTTAGCTGCAGTGCTCAAGAGATAACAAGAGCAGGTTTGTGAATTAAGGCCTTGTAGTAAAAAGAATAAATCTATGAATTTTGTTTCAGTGAACCAAAAAGGATTTTTATATTGGTTGCCTAATGAAACTGGGTTTATGTATTCACTCTTTGGAGATGAATTGTCTGTCTACTTGACCATCCCCTCTAATAATTTTTTTTAATTAATTCATCAACTACAATGAGATGAGACAAAAGGTCAAATGGCAGAGGTCTCAAAGATGAAATTACTACAAGTATTATGAAACCTGATAGCTCAGAAAGTATCTTCAGCTGAGGAAGTGCTGCCATATGATTTTGTGTTTTACTAGAAACCAGAAAATAAATGTAGGAGTGAGCTGTGAGTCCCAGCCACGGAGAAAGCTTCACCTGGAGCTCACTGCTAGATACCAGAGAACACAGCCACAAGACAAATCCACTAGGACACCCACCTTTCTTAATTCTCTCCTATACTGCACAGCTCATTTTAAAAGTCGGTGCTAAGGATCCACTGCTTTATACTGTACAGCAAGTTTTGATCATGTTCATGTGTTGTGATTATAGAAGCAGGGCAAGTTCTGGCCTGCTAATGAAACATTACTGTGTGTTGTATGATTGTTCAGCCCTTATGAGAAAGAAGGAGAGGACCTTTTATTGACATTTGATCTACTAAAGGTACAAATCAGTAACAAGTACAGACAGGGTAAGATTTGATTGTTAACACAGAATCTGTGAGGTCCTACTCTTGGTGTTATTGACCCTTCTGCCCATAGCAGCTCTCAACTTTGATTTCCATAAACCCCACAATGTTACAGACTGGAGTATGAGATGGTACTGGAAACAGACGAATTACATAGGCAATAGTTGCTGTCTTTTGAATATAGTAGCACCCAGAACTTATTTCAGTGAATCCTATATCTGAGAAAATGATTCCTCCTGTTAGAGACAAAGTTTTTCCTTCTAGCTTAGCGAATCCTGACTCTGCCAGTAAAAAAAAAAAAAATACATGCATGTATATATGCATATAAATATAAATAGATAAATATATATATTAACAATTTATTCTCTCCTATGAGTAGGAAATAACAAATACAGACACAGGGGAAAGGTGCTAAATTGTTTTTATTGCATTTCTTTTAAATATACAGTGTGCCAGTTCAGCTCCCAGAGGCATTAAGTGAAAGAGCCCAAAAGCAACATAAACAAATTCAAGCACAAATAAAAACAAATTCAACACTCACAAACACCCAAACACCCCTCAGTAACTTGACTTCTATTTCTGAGTCAGGGTTATGCCTAGGGAACCTAATATTTAAAAATGAATGTGTAGGCTCCTTATATTTCTCTGTTTGTAGGTATAGCGTCTCAGGATATATTTTATTTTATTTTTTTGACAGCCAGAAGAAGAGTTTTGTAATTATTTCTTGTTAGATACTACACAGAAAAGAAATACCAAAGGAGAATGTTGAAACTGTTGACAGGAATGCAGAAAATAAAAGAAAACCTATTATGACTGCAAGGCTCAATAACAATAATTAAGGACTTTATTGCTGATTATATTACAGAGTTGTCATTGGTTTTTTGTACTGAATGTTTATGGCATGTACTTTTTCTCTGTGGTACCCATCACCTCTTGTGGGGAAACACCAAATCTATTTAAGAAATGCCCTTAAAAAGGTAGGAAAAGCTATTTATGAGTAGATTTCTCAGATGGCCTAAAAAAGGCTCATTATTTCCCACCAAAGTCAATAACAACTTCCCACACTCTACCAGGTACATGGAACAGACCCAATGGCAGGTCCCAGAATTATTATGGTTAATATCAGAAGATCAGATCCTTTAAACACTCTGAAAAAATCTGGTCTTTCTGTAGGTCTTGCTGGCCTGGCTTTGAAAGAAAATCGTTACCAGCTTTATCAAAAAGGTGGCCTTCCAGTGTAGCCTGGAATAGCCTTATGTCTGCTCCAAAAGGCACCTCCTGGCACTTGCTCTGCTGCTGAGGTCTCCAGGTTGTCATTTCCTGGAGTAGATTGGTCAGTAGATTGTGTGCTGATTCGTATATAATAGTATACAAAATAGATAGATCAAACCTTGAAAGAAGAAATAGAGAGAGACATATACATTAGTGGAAATGGGGACAAAATGCACTATGTGTTTTTCAACAGTAAATTGAAACCAGGCAAACCTGATATCTTTCTGTTATTTTTAATGAGAAATGTTTTTGGAGGTTGGTTGGTTTGTTTTTTAAATAGATATGGGATACACTAAGGCTGTAATATACCTGTACCTCAGGAAAAGATTTGATGCCCTCCCTGCACAAAGAAACTCCTGTTACCCTAGAAAGGAAATTTACAAGTTTAAACTTTTTTAAGTGGGTAAGAAAGCTGTTATGTGGATATGTATAGATGTGGCACATAGGAAAGCTATCAGACTGGAGAGAGGCTAGGAGAAGAATCCCAAAAGGATTAGTCTTTTTTTGTGTTGTCTTTGACAACCTGGGCACAAAGTTGTGCCACATCTGATCCCAGAAGCAGTCAGTTATGATGCAAATACAGTGGGAAATGCAAAGTCAGGGGCAGAAATACATGCGTTTTCTGCCTAGGACTGAACATGTGCAGTTTTTCCATGTCTGTTGTCCTGGCTTAGGATAGGAAGAGCTGGAACAGATTACAGGTAAAGGAAAGGAGAAGGAGATGGAAACTTTTGGTATGGACATTTGTTCCATAACATGCTGGAGGTTTTACTGTATACAGTTCAATGGAGACATACTGCAGAGGCACTGTCTTGCCTGTTTAAAAAGGAAAGGCTGAAAAGAGGTTCAGACCAACCACTGACTAATCCAGTGGTTATGTTAGGAGACTGGGATATGAGAAAGCCAAGTTTAGTTTCTGTCTCAGCACCCAGGTACTTATATGACCTTAGGCAAATGAAGTGATTGCTCTATAAAGTTCTTCATCTAGTAAATGGGGACAAAAGTACTTCCTGACTTAGTAATGGTTGTTATGGGGAAAAATGCATTAAAGTTTACGAGATGTTCAGCTACTGTTTTAAAAGGGTCCACGTGAGCATCATTCTTATGGAAGCTGCACTGGATTTAATGGAAAATGATGACTTGCAGTAAAAGATTTAGTGGTTATTAAATGTATGTAAACACTTCATGGGATGTGTATGGTTTGATTCTAGCTGGTTTATCTGGGAAACTCAGTTTATTATTATTCAATTTTTAATTATTTGCTACCTGCAACTTCAGGTGTTACATTCCTTAAAACCCCTTCAACTTCTAGTGCTCTGACTCTCAAGAAAAAAAATCTAGTGCTGAGGAACTATACCCTATCCACGCAGTAGAGTAATCCTGTTTGCCAAGTTTGGGCGTGAATCGTTCTACTTGCTGTTAGTGCTAAATGACACAGCTATGCATAGTGTGCAGTTGCAAGGTTGAAATTGCGCCATGCCTACTGCTGTAGTGGGTACCACCCACGCTCAGCATTAAACTCAGTTTAATGTACTTGTGCTCACACAAAAGCTGGTGACCTGTCAGCTCAGCACTCTCCTGGATTTAATACTAAAAAATAACTACTGGGTGACTGTTAAAAGGGCACACACAGTAAGTGGAACTGGGAGGGAACGGGAAGAGGACAAAGAGAAGAAAACATCTCAGATTCCTTTTTCACTTAAAATGTAGCCTTTGGGGAAAATGTCATTTATTGCTGATAAAAATGCAGTGTGTTGCTGAGCAGGTGTAAGTAATTTTATCTAATTATTACAAAGGGATTTTCCATGTATGTGAACCAGCTGGGAATACTGAATGGTGAAAACATGTAGGAAGAAGGTGGATTTGGAGAAGGTGGAAAGGAATGCCTTTAATAGCTGATCACAGTGAGCACTCTGGGGTAACAGGGACATTGAGAGTGGTCTTAGGCAGTTTTACAAAAAGAATTTTCTGCAGCAGGATGTTGGGAATAGTCTTTAAGAGGCACGTGAAAAACAAGAGTAACATCTGCAGTCATTTTGTAAATGTTTAAGTATGAGAAATCCATTAGAGCTGGGAGAGACATTGCAAGTCCCATGATCATCAGCTTTTCCTAGAAGGAGCCAAAGCTGGCTGTTATTAGGCTAGACTAGTTAGGCTACATCAGAGATCAGCTCTATGTTGTTAAATGATTGGTGACAAAATTTATTTAAAAAAAAAAAAAAACCAACCTGATTTGGAGTAATTTGGTTTTGTGGAGCTGAGCTAGAGACACAACAAAAGACCTTGTTAAGTTCTTGTCAGTATTCACAGACACAGTAATGGAGGAAAACTCTATAAAGAAGGCCAGAAGAAAGGGAATCTGGGCTGTTTAGAATCCTACTGATTGTACCAGTTAAAGCAAATCACACAATCTCCCTCTGACTTCATATTTTGCTCCACAGAGGATAATCTCCTACCCTAGATCAATTAGACTGTGGAAGATATAGTTCTGCACAAGGGATGGAGTCAGTTAAAAGCTTCTCAGTAGTGCCAACACGCTTTTGAGGCTGGGCCCAGACTGCTACAGGAAAGGGAAATAAAATGTGAGAGAGAATTAGGGTAGATAGCTAATGAGAGTGTCATGGAAAACCATGCTTAGTTGATTAATTAATATTTGCTGCTCCTGCCAGCAAGGTAGAGGTAATCAGGGGATGCAACCTCTGTTGCTGGAATGGGTCACCTCTGTGTCTTTCAGCAGAAGCTGCCACCCCACAGACCCCAGTACTTCCCTTGACACTAGCAGCACCCAGCATGGCTTTCCAGGGCTTTGGTAGGGATGAAGTAGCAATATTGCTCTTCCCATTCAGCCTAGATAGATGGCTATCTACTTTTCCAAGAGTTGTTATACCAAACACAGTAACACGTCAATCTAATATGGTTCTCTTCAGGCTGTCCACCAAGGTTGATCATAAGTTCATTAATATTGTGGCAATTATTATTCTTATGCATTAGCTTTTGGGTGGCCCATCCAGAACATGAAGGACCATAACATGTAGTGATTAAACAGGAACCTGGTAACGTTTATACTAAGAAGTCAGGCAATTCTGATATTCTCCTGCAGAGGATCGCAGCAATATATGCTTTTGGTCATCATCCTGCTCTCTTTGGCTCTCTCCTCTAAGGCACTATGGTTGATTGTCAACCCCTTAGTGCTGTTGAAGCATTCAGCAAATAACATCTGACTTGCTAAAATCAGGTGAGCATCCACTGCATGCATGGGCTGATGGACGCTTTGACACTGTGTGTGGTTTAGTACCTTACTTTGTCCTGGCTGAGGTGCCCATCAGCTCTTCCTGTACCCACCACTCCTGTGAATGGAAGGCCTTGGGAGCACAAGACTCACACCGTTTGTCTGACGTTTTGGCATGCAGAGGATGTGATATATGATTCCAAAAGGTCAAGGACAAAAGCATGTTGCTACAGGTAGGTAGATATGACCTCCTCTCTGTGATGCAGTGCTGTCAACAGCACTAGAGGTATGTGCTAAGGCTAGGGGTATCTATCTAAGTTAAAATCTAATTTATCTATCTCAGCTAAGACAGGTGATGCATTGTTCTTTGAACAGCAGCACTGTGGGACCTATCCTTCATGCACTGCAGTACTGCAGTCAAGATTTGGTGGGGGAAAACAGGAATCAGCCTGAAAAACAGTTTGGTTTTAGAAGGGGGGGAAGGAGAAATTATAAATATGACAGATGTGCTATGCATCTCCAATTTAGGACATGGTCATGTCAGTCTGTTTTAGAAAGCCACTGGTCCCCAGCTAGAGCTGAATTTTCCCCTTCACCTGAAGCACAATAACTGCTTATGTGTGCAAACCCAGCTGCTCACACTGCAGAGTAATCCAGGATGGATTACAGCAGCTGTAGACTAACAGCCACATGCACCCTGGCAGCTTCTCATTTCCCCTTGCAAAAGCATTGATTTTGAAACTGCTGTGTTACCATAGCACATGGTTCCTTGAGCTTTCTCTCTGGATACATATGGAGCTCTGTTCAGAAGGACCCTAAACACCCTGAAAACTTTATCATGGGCCTGATGATATCTCAGAGAAGAAGATATGAGCATGGACCTGCAACTACATTGCAGTTATGCTAGATGTACTCTTTTGTTCCTTTTTTAATGCCAAGACCATCAGTGATGTGACAGTATTGAAAAGAAGGCTTTGGAGTACTCTGGAAAGCAGCTTTCTCCGCGGCAGATGACCTGACCTGTGTAGTGGCATGTAGTGTTGCTACATCAGGTTAGGAGGATCTGAAGAAGGAAAGATCTTATAGCCCATAAACACAGCAAGGGAGACAACAGAGCAGTTGGGGAGTACTTAAACTTGGACTATCAAAAAGCAAGGGCTAACTCTCCTCTAGTTTCTTCCTATACAGCCATAAGACCATACATAAATGTATCATCAGCATCTCCTATTATCCTGCTAGCTCATTGCCCAAGAAAAAATAGAAACAGATGCTGCTCTTCATCAGGATAGAGTTCAGCTTTGATTTAAACAAAATCATGTGAGATCATAATTTGTCCTGAAGTGAAGTAGGGTGTGATACCTCAGCCCCAGAGAGCAGGAGAGAGAGAAAGAGATTTCCCAGCGTAAGAGAAATGCCAGTGTCCCAACTGGGGAAGTTTCTCATTGAGTCTAAATCTATGCCCCAGTTCACAGAGTGTCTGTGGAAGGTTGTTACAGGGTTAATAGGATCCACAGTGACCAGGAACATCATCAGTACAGAAAATGCCAGTGTCATCTGATGACATACAGGGTAAAATGTGTACTCTGAAATCCACTTTGTGAAAAACTCTGCTTGCTGGCAGTGGAAACAGCAATCAGGCCTTGTGCAGGGGGGCTCTACAAGCTTTCTTATTCCTGCTCTTACACCTCAGTAAAGGATTATTTGCTTTTTCCCCAGTTTCTCTTTACCTTCCCCTGTTGCAGTGAGTTTTCAGAATAATTCTATCAGTTTCATGACAGTTGCATCCAGAGGTGATGCTCCATTGCGTCAGGTCTTCCTTCTGACCTGGGAAAAAGGCAGTTCTCTGTTTAGTTCATATAGGGGAGGTCCCTGCCAGAGAAAGGACTAATCTAAACTTGGAGGAAAAGTACTTGCGCCCTGCTTTGATAATGAGGCATGGGGTTGTTAACTGGCCTGGCCAAGATCTCGTAGAAACCTATGGGAGAGATAGGAAGTAACTGCAGACTCCCCAGATACCAAATCTAACCTTTGAGAAAAATCTTTCTTACAAAGCTGTAGCACTAGGTCAACCTAAGTGACAGATCTGGAAGATCATGAAATCCGGTAGCAAACCCTATGGAGAAAACAGATGTTAAACTTCTTTTGGCTGGGCCCCAGATTCACTTCAGCTTGCAAGGAGCAAGACCTTCTCCTTTCTCTGGGAGAAAGTACTGGGTTTGGCATGGATGAATGGTTGGTTGTGGCAAATAAAGGCAATTCATCCTAACAGATCACTAATTGGGAAGAGACAGGTGACTTTGGAAAGGACTGCAGGGGTTTCTGGAGAAGGAGCAATGAACTGAAAGGAGGGTGAGATTCCAGCCAGCTGGTCAAGCTCTTCTCCCATTTAAGGTCCATCTAACCTGAACCACGCAAGGTGTCCCCAGCTTTCTTCCTACCTTTGGGAGTAAATTTGGCTCTGTAGTAGGTAATAGAGGTTTTTTGACTCCCTCACACAGCATCTCAGACTTAAACCTTCCAAATAGGCTCACTTTACCCTATTAACGTTAAGCAAAATATAGCATTCACCTCCTTCAAAGCTCTTCCCTTACTCTCAGGGTAGGAGCTGCCTTGACTGAACTCTCTTTTTCCCTCTTAAGCAGGAAGCCTTTTAAACCTCTAAACTGGGAATTAAACCTCGTTGCTTCTACCACTCAAGGCACTTTCCCATTAGAGGTACATAGTCACATTAGCTAGAAGGTCAAATTGTCCTACTGGGTCTTTAAAGGACCTGTATCCTCCATCACAGGTAGCTCTCATGCTGACCACACGCAGTAGTATGGATCCCCCGTGGGCAGCAAGACACATAATGCAGCCGGATTCCTGTCAGCAGCAGCGGCTGGGCTTGCTCAGGGTCCCCAGAAGTGCCAGGCCCACTCGCCTTCCCGGGCCTGACTCCCCCAACCTCCCCTCTCCGGCACCCCGGGGTTGCTAAGCAACCTCCTGTGAGCAGCGGAGTGAGCAAGAGCTGTCAAATTTATTATTTTTTTGTCTTAAAGTAGCAATGTCTCCTATGTAACAAAAAAATATAGTCTAGAATTAATTGTTAGTTGAACATCACAGTTAGGCCTAATCCCCCCTCCTCTCCCCATTCCCTCATTTACAGTCCTGCATAATTTCAGAGGACCCAGGAAAGGGTTGCACCTGAATAAGTGAAATGAAATAAAGTTTGAAGACAGCTCTATTTTTCACGTTTGCAGCTGGTTGGGAAGTGAGGGCAGCAACAGGGTCTCCCAAACCGTTGAATTTAGCGTCTGACAAACTGCAGGAAATTGAAGCTGGTTATACACAGAAGGCTGTATTTGCAAAAGGCAGGGGAATGGTATACATTTAAAAATAAAACAAGACTTAGATTTACCATACATCTGCAATATATTTCTCATAGTGATTGGCGTGTGTAGCCTGTGCCCACTATGGTTCTTCTGAACTGACCTTATGAGGTGGCAGAAATAACTCTACAGCAGGAGTAAGACGGCACTGACATCTGAAGTCACTTAACATGAAGTGGTCTCTCCTCCACGCACACTACATTCATACAGATATATACAAGGAATTCAAAGTCAAACACACATACAAGACGGTACTGAGTTGTACATTCAGCTCTTAGTTTGCCTGTTTGAATACTGGGTCTCGACTGGGAGAAAATATCCCCTTCATCCAAACTAGTGACCAAGTCTTTAAGTCTTGCCAGACTTCTGGACTTTATCTGGCCCTGGAGTGTTATGGAGGTTTTATAGTTCTTATACAAAGGAACATCATGGGTAAGATTTATAACATGTAGTATGTAATTGGGTCTCGAATCAGGATTTAGCATGCAACATAGATACATCCCATGTATCACATATCACAGGGAGCGAGAAAGAGAAACGAAGAGCATTGCAAGGATGTATGATTCCCACCTTAATAGGAAATTTATTATTTTGCAATGCTCTCATCACCCTTGGAAGCAGACTACATCCCACACTTCGGAGAAAGGTGAAAGAAACTAAGAAATTAGGTTGTTATTGTTAACCTAATCTAAGGAAAATATCTTTCCTGGCCTCAAATCTCTTGACTGGTGTAATTGCGTTCTGAGATGTCTACTATTTAGACAATAATGACTACAGAACAAATGAATTCTGCTGCTTCTGCTTGAGAAAAAATGTCAAGGTAGTCTCTTCAGCTCTGTCTCTTCAGACTACAGTCTTCAGGGCTTTCCTGACCACATCTGCTATTTCAGCAAGTTGCTTGGCCTGGTGATTCATGAGCCAACCATGTGGACAGAAGGCATGAGGCACAACCCTAGGCTTGGCAAACTGAACCTATGGTCACAGACTTTCAGAAAGAGAGGCGTAGCCATTACCTATTTCTCTTGAGACCTGAGCATAGAAGGATGTGTACAATAAACTGAGGCCTTAATCTTTGCATGGCATGCACCCCTTAGGAAAGGAGAGGTCAAAACATACTCAACTAAAACCCTCCTCATCTCAAGGAGGACTTGATAAAACTGAATAATGAACAGATTCACTGGCACATTTGTGAACCAACACCTCAAGTGTAATTTGCTGCTACCTCATGGGAGCACAGTGTTTGCTTGCTGGTTATATTCAAATAACTGATGGGTAGTAATGGAAATGCATGCTTGTGATTCCCAGGCTTCATGAATTTGCACCAAGTTTGCATTCACTATTCATTACTTGTCCTTTATTGGCCTCTTTGGAAAAAAAAGTCAGTCATGGAAAAGAAGCAAGGCTTTGGGGGCCAAAAACACACCAGTGATAATTATGGGAAACAAATAAACACCAAGTGAGTTCATTATTCATCCACAGGTAAATGGGGGAGTGAGAAGGAGGAGTTTTTGAATGATTCACAAACCTGGGGGGAAAAGAGCTTGATTTATTAGTTTGTTTTATCCATTTTAATCAGATTTACTGGCTGTGCATCATAATGAGGTGGTGTTACCTTTACTGAGCAGAGAACGTATATTTCTTACAGTGAGGAACACTCATTAGAAAAGTTCTTCCTCAAAAATAACCTTCTTTATTTTTTCCACTCCTTATCTGTACAGGGGTTTATACAATTTTCAAGCTAAACATATAAGAAGTTCAGGTAATGACAGAGCAGGTGTGCCTTGAAAGGACTAAATTATGGGAGTCAATAAACAGTTATGGGGTAGCATCTGGATGATTGAAAGAATGTTAGTAGCACTAATAGTTACAGAAAATAATGACTCTTCTGCTCCATGTGTAGGTCTTTTAATGTCCAAGACATAGGCTTACAGATTCAATGTTTTCTGGGTTTGAAACTCCATAAATAAGACCAATCTTGTGTTTACACTGGTGCTGTCTTAGACGCTGATAAGATCTAGCCTTTGCAGTATTGAAAGTCCATAGTGTGACTGTCGGGAACAGAAATGATCCTCATGGCAGAAGATGGAATAATTTACACTGATTTCAGCAAGGCTTGTGTGATTCCATCATGACTCTTAAACCAGAAGAATTTGCCATGAATTTCAAGAAAGTCTGGTTCTGAACTGTCACATCTTCTCCTGTCACTAATATTAATGTATTAATCTCTTACACTTTAAAAAGTCTTTATGTAAAAGGTAAAAGGAACAGTCCTGTTGCTGGACATGACTGTAAAGACCTGAACTCTTCAGTATGCCAAAATTCAAGAGAAAAATGTTTCAGAAGTAGATGGCACCATCTAGGTTCTTTTTATGGCAGGGTACCTTTGGCCTTTCCACTTGTGGTTACCTGATCTCATTGTCTGTTAGAAGTGTTTTTAGTGAAGACACGAGCAAGCTTTGGGGCAGGCTGTTAAAGGCAGAGAGCACAGGAAATCACTTTGAATGTCAGAACTACCAACCACAGTGAGAGGAAACCTGGGCACAATAGCACTTGCAGAGAGGCAGTAGTGAGGCATCAAGACCATTAACAAATATAGCTGAAATTGTTTAAGCAGCTTGGTGTTGACAGCAATCTAGGCATATTTATGCAGGATCATAACAAAAAATCATATTTTTCTTAGGAGGTTTAGATGAAAAATCATCTATAATATGCACTGCTACACAATTTAGAATGTTAATGAAAAAAAGACTCTAAAACTGATGATTGAATATTGTACTTTAGCCACAGGAGAAATGAGCTCCCTGGGCTCTTTCCTTTTTGCAACCTCTGGAGTATCTTTCTGTCATGCAGAATATGAGAACAGATTCTTCAGAGTGTAAGTCTGGGTGTGCAATGCCTGTGTATGAATTAAAATAGACTGAACGATAGAGGTGATTTAGCAAGCAGCTGATGATAGGCTTTGCTTTTCTGAGCTTGTTCTTGACAAAATAGACCAAAACCCAAGAAAGAAGTGTAAAAGCAGCTAGAAATGAGGATGGTCTCCTGGCAAGATATACTTGATTCTACAGATTTCTGCCCCAAGGTTCAAAAATCTCAATGTCAATATTTTGCAGTGTTGACAGATAAATCACCACTATAGATCATAACGTTACGCTTTTTCCCGTGACACTTGTCTATGTCCTGTTATACAAGACGAAAACTCCAACCATGGTGCCATGCCAAGATGTTCCTTTGATGTACAAAACCCACTGGGGCACTTGAGCTTCCTTCAGGTTGTATCTTATGCCAAAACCTCCTGTCAGTTTGAAGCTGGACAGCCTTGATTGCTCAATTGCTTTCAGTCATTTCTGAAAGGCTGATGTCCAGCATATGGTGACTGAATGGAAGGTGTTGAATTTGGTTGTCTCTTGGCAAAGCCTTCTTCTGACTTTATGTGAAAGTGGAAGGAGTAACATATTGATCTACTGATGACTTCAGGTGGAAAAGAAGATTTATCCAGGGCTGTTATATGACCCATTTCTCAATTCTCTGTAGTAATTTATTAAATAAAATCTGTGGTGGAAAAAATTCTCTGTTCCAAAATGTCATTTTCCTTCTAAAAACCTCTGCCTTGAACATAGGAGTGCCCTTTTAGACATGAATCTTTGACAAGGGTTTTGTTATCTCAGAGGACATACTTCAGGGGTCAGGATCTCACCTAACAAGACAGCATTTGTTATCACCTTGAGATGGAAGCACTGCAGATAGTTGCCATACAAACTCATCACTAGGATTGCTTTTGAAGGTCAAAATGCCTATCTCTGATTTTGCACATTGGCAGAAGTCTGGATCTAGGATGTGTTCAAAGAGAAGTTTAGTCCCAAGGGGATTTGTTGTGGGACCACTCACTGAACCAGCTAGTGTCTTTTGCTTCTGACAAAGGCTGCAGACCTCACCGAGTCAAGTTAAAGCCTGATGGCTTGTCGTAATCAGCAAGAACTCCAATGAAAACAAGGACGATCCTCAAGTTCATGGACATGCCGATACCCCCTACTGAAGAAAGAATGGATAAGGAGGCCTCAGCCCTAGTACAGATGACGAGTGATTTTGCTGACATCAGTCAGGTTAGTCTGGATTATCTTTTATGAAGCTGAAGCCACTATACCACAATACAGTGGGTTAGAGAGGTGGAAAGGCTCTGCATAGGAAAAAAGTAAATACTACTGACTGAGTTTCAAGGTTAATTGGACATTTGGTTTTAGCTGCTGTCACAACAGATCTGTCATGTCACACTGTAATCAAAACTAACACTTTCCAGTAGGCTTGTTAACTATTCTAACGTCGGAGGCAATTGTTTCAGTAATAATGGTAAAGGTAAGGAATATTCCTTTGTGTATTACAGACATTTATAGCAGCAGCACTACCTGTCCCCTGGAACTGTGAGCTGTACTGTTTGTGAAGGAAAGACCTGATTTTTTTTGTTTATTTGCTTGTAATACCAATATAGAAGTCTGGCTGAATCAGTGATTCATAGAAAAAGGTCAAAAATAAAGAGCTGCTTGGTCCAGATGATGACAATAAGAAGCCTTATGAATAAAACCATAGCCTGCAAAAGAGTGCAGCTGTATTTTAAATTGAAATATGTCATATTCAAGTATATAGAGAGATAAGCCTAAGAAGCTCTCAGAGAGAATGGAGGATCTGAGGATAAAATAATTTACCCCAGAGATGTGTCTTCAAGCAGGACTGAATCCAAACTTCACCTCCAACCATGTTATACAAGAGGCTCATGTTTTGGACCAAGGGGCACAACAGAAAAGAAGGGAAACAATGTACCTTTTAGCACCTCCTCTGTGTAGCTCTGCCCAGAAGTACACCCCAATGAACATCTCCTGACAGAGATTCCAAAGGCTGTATGGTACATTCGACATATCACTGATACTATGACGACAGCAGATTTGTCAGCCCATCTATTAGCCTTTTCATGTCCCTCTCACTTCTTACCACAACTGAAAGGTTTCCGTGTTTCCTTTGCCCTGACTTGTTCTATTTAGTAACATAGGAAATGGTTTGGATCCTTCAGGCACACCAAAATGCCAGTGGAGCATTTTTCTTTTAGTTCTTTCAGGTCCACGTGCCCATATGTCCATGTGACGTTTCATGAATTCCCTCTGTGGGCTGAAAAGGATCTGTAGCAATGTATGAAAGCCTCAGGGATACTCAGGCTCCTTTAGTGATTCAGTTTCTCTGAAACAAGATATTATTCTGGATTGCCCCAAACCAATCATCTCCTCAGTTATCTCTTGCACCAGTAGTAAAGACTAAAATTAGTACCCAGTCTCCAGAGCATGAAGCATGGATTAAGCACTTTGTTCCTTATCAGAACTTGTATAAGTGCTAATAAAGCCTGAGTTTTAGCTATGTTACAGTGACAACAGATCACGATCTTGGTTAATTATTTTAAGCCTGCTCATGGATTAAATCCGGACTTGTATCAGGGCCCTCCTGGACATACTTTGTTGTGTCCATAAGTACTAGGTTTCTGCTAACCTCTAGACACAAGTGAAAACTCCCTTCTTTGTCTGGGTTTGTGAGAAGGATAAGAAATACCAAGACACACTTAAAGGAAAGACTGAAAAATTAAATGGCAAATGTGAAGCTAAGGAAAAGTATAGAGGTGAAATGAGAGGCAAAGGAAGTTTTTCTAAAGCTATAATAATTACTAAAAATCCATTTTTAAGAGATTATGACAAATGCAAATATTGTATTCCAGTGACTCATTTGAATTGTATTACTGGAAGCATAATTTTCCCAATACCTGTATGCACCATGAAATAGGGACACAACATTGCCTATGCTGTATTCAGTCTTTTTTTCAAGTTGGAGTCCTCTAGAAGATGAAGCATGACAGGAAAACTTGGCCCAAAGACTAAGGAACCAACCAAACAACAGTTTCCAGGAGGTTCTATAGCAAACCATCACACCTGAAAGAGATCTGAGTTTGTCTGAAGACGCTTTATTTTCTTGACAAAAACCTGAGGTTTACTAGCAAAAGCAGGAACTCTTCATAAATACTGTTTTGCTCATGACCCCATTTTCAGTTCAAGATGAATTGACAGACATATGTGCCCCTCATCTGTATATGACTAGGTCTTGCAAAAATATTACAAGACATGTTAGGGGAAATGGAAGAGAATTACTGTAATGAAGTGCAAATATGGTCTGGAGAAAAAAAACCAAAACATCAAAAAACCCCACCAGCAGAGGGGAAGGAAATCATAGAAGAAAGATGCAATTGGGTGACTAAGACAGAAGAAGGAAGAAAGAAAAGTCCATAGTGAAAAAAGAAAGTCCTGATCTGAATTTAACAAGACCATGTTGCTACATAGCCATGACACAGGAATAAATATGCTTTACATGCCAGTACCTGTAGGGCTAAGGACTGCTTTAGCCCCCTTCATAACTCTGTGCCTGAAACCAGAAAACAAAGAGCTTCAAAGCACTTTTGCTCTCCAAGCCCATGATTCAGGTGTTCTGAACATCAGCACATTCCCCCTTCCCTCAGGCTGTTTTCTTTGGCAGCTGCACAGCTTTTCCATTAAGATTTGTGCATTATTGCACAGGCTGCCGATAAGTTGTTGCACACACGGCTGGCTTTGCCAGCTACAGCTTGAACCTGCTAGCAATTTCCTGGTAGGTAGGAATTAATTCTCCAAAGTAGGGAAAAAATCTGTGGTTTATAAATATATCTTTTACTACTCGGTCTGCAAGAAACTTAAACCAGAAAGACATTGTTTTTCTTTCTTCGGTACAAACTCACTGCCCAGCTTTTTTACTTTCTTCACTATTAGTAGATGCTTTTCTCAATATAGCTGCAGCTGACCTCCCTTGGATGAATGATGTCAGCGCTTCACCAACAGTTTTCTGGATAGTTACAGAGCAGCTCAGATTCCTTTGCTGGACGAGAAACATCAAGTTTCTCCAAACATAAAACAGCACTTCTCCTTTGGAGAAGAGTTGGAAAATCTTTACTTGACCACACACAGGGAAGAGACAGAGACCAAGAAGCAAACTATGAGCAAGCCAACTCAGAGCCTCCAGCTCTGTCTCACACATGAGGCTTGTGCTTTGTGGCAAAACCTCCCATAAACCATCTTCCCAAAAGCTGGCTACTCCATTCCTCTGGCAGAAATAGAGTGTGCCCCGCTGTGAACCCCATATCCGCTGAGATGGAGGAAGAATTACTGGCCTGGGAGATGGCAAAGTCCTTCTCTCTGAGCCATTAGTGGGGTGGCAGCCATCTCCAATGCACACGACTCTAAAATAGTACGTATTTTTTGACCCATGCCAGACTGGTTGGGCATTTCATAACTAAGAACACTCCCAAACTCATAATTTCAAATTCCCTTTGCAATAGCAGACTGCGCAAAAAGACATTCACACTCCAAGTGAGCCTTTAAGGAAAACTAAGCAGAGAAATCTGGGCAAGCATCACCCTCTAATCAGCAATCAAATTTCCCTATGAAGCTCTAGAGGACCTGATTAAAGGCAGATGTGGGTAATCTTAGTGAGGGAAAAGATAGAGCTACCAGGAGAATAGAAAGTTTCATGAAGAGCCCTTGACTCTGTAGTAGAACTCCATACAGGGTTAATAGATTTGGGCAGGCAGCTAGCTACTGTTTTACGCCACTTTTTATTAATCACAGGAATTGTGTGTTGCACTGCAGGACGAGCAGAGGGAATTTGTTAAAGTGCAGCCCTCCCTAGCTGCACAGCTCTAAAATTGAAACACAGTCTTGTGATCATTTTGAGAGACTTAGGAAACACTTGTCTTCCAGATATCCACAAGGTTGCAAGCTACCCTTGTTCAGTTACAGTATCTCCTTGAAAATGTGGGGTGTAGAAGAGAAGGATTCCGCCAAGCAAACCTTCCAAAAACAAACTATGGTGAGTGTCCTGGTTTCAGCTGGGATGTAGTTAACTGTCTTCCTAGTAGCTGGTCCAGTGCTATGTTTTGAGTTCAGTATGTGAAGAATGTTGATAACACTGATGTTTTCAGTTGTTGCTCAGTAGCGTTTAGACTATAGTCAAGGATTTTTCAGCTTCTCACGCCCAGCCAGGGCATCTGACCCAAACTGGCCACCAGTGTATTCCATACCATGGGACGTCCCATCTAGTTTAGGAACTGGGAAGGGGGGGCAGGGAATTGCTACTTGGGGACTGGCTGGGTGTCAGTCGGCGGGTGGTGAGCAATTGCCCTGCGCATCATTTGTACATTTCAATCCTTTTATTACTACTGTTGTCATTTTATTAGTGTTATCATTACCATTATTAGTTTCTTCTTTTCTGTTCTATTAAACCATTCTTATCTCAACCCAGGAGTTTTACTTCTTTTCCTGATTTTCTCCCCCATCCCACTGGCTGGGGGGGAGTGAGTGAGCGGCTGCGTGGTGCTTAGTTGCTGGCTGGGGTTAAACCACGACAGTGAGAGGGGCAGTTTTATTCTTCCTAACCGGTGATGGCTGTGGTTCTCTGCCTGCTAAGGGGCTGGGGGCTAACAGAGGGAGGTGTTCACTTCAGAGCCCTCTGGCAGGGAAATGACAGCGAAGTTTACAAAGGTAATTAAAATTTATCTTCAGCTGCTGGAAAAACAAAACACACAGGGAATGCCTTAATTGGCAGCACTGTGGAACAGAATGTTTGTATTTACAAAAGAAAAGAGCAGTCCACGCTTCAGTAATGGAAGCAGGTTCAAAAAGCATTAGTGGGGAAAAAAAATCATGCTTTGAGACTCTCCAGTTAGAAACTTTCCTCAGCAGCTTAATGCAGTGGTTTTCAACTGCTTTTGAACTCTCAAGTCCTAACAAAGCTCTCTAGAAGTGAGGATCCAATGCGGACTTGTTCCTTCCATAAATTGCACGTACATGTATGAACTGGCGTTTCTTCAGGTGCCTAACTGGCGTGTCTCAAACGTAACAGTTCCTAGACCACAGAACACTACTCTTGCATTTGACTGATCTGTTGTCGTGGTTTAACCCCAGCCAGCAACTAAGCACCATGCAGCTGCCTGCTCACTCCCCCCCCACCCAGTGGGATGGGGGAGAAAATCAGGAAAAAAAGCAAAACTTGTGGGTTGAGACAAGAACGGTTCAATAGAACAGAAAAGAAGAAACCAACAATGACAATGATAACACCAATAAAATGACAGCAGTAATAATAAAAGGATTAGAATATGTGAGTGATGCACAATGCAATCGCTCACCACCTGCCAATCGACACCCAGTTAGTCCCCAAGCGGCGATCCCCCCTGCCCCCACTTCCCCCAGTTCCTACACTAGATGTGACGTCACCTGGTACGGAATACCCCATTGGCCAGTTTGGGGCAGCTGTCCTGGCTGTGTCCTGTGCCAACTTCTTGTGCCCCTCCAGCCTTCTTGCTGGCTGGGTGTGAGAAGCTGAAAAATCCTTGACTTCAGACTAAACACTACTTAGCAACAACTGAAAACATCAGTGTGTTATCAAGATTCTTCTCATACCGAATCCAAGACATAACACTATACCAGCTACTACAAAGAAAAGGAACTCTATCCCAGCTGAAACCAGGACATCTGTTTATCTGTTTCCACATCACAAGGCCATCTGAACATGTCCGCAATATGTTTATCCTTACAACATTCCTATGAGGTAAAATAATACTTCAGCCCATATTTCAGACTAGATATTTCTGGCAGTCATGAATCACTTTGAGTATACTTTCCATGACTTCGGTCACTAAAATGTCTTTGTCCAAATTCCTTCGCTTTTAAGAAGTGACATGACATGATATGGTTAAGAATTTTTTCTCAAAAGGTTTTTTCATTTTAAAATCCAGCTTTATCGAAACTATACTTTTGGCAGAAGAGAGTTAGTTTGGATGAATTTTTAAGCTAAAAATGGGCCAATGTTGTCCAAAAAATTGCTTTGACACTCATAAAAGGAAGAAAAAAGTGTTCCTATCTGAAGTGCCTTTGTATTTAAACATTAAGCTAATTTTAGTCAAGTCTTTTTTTTTTTTGAAGTCAACATCTAAATGAATTTTTTAGATTTTCAGTATGAGCCTTTTCAGTGGGCCCTGACAGAACACATTTCAGCGTGACCAGTTTGGGGGAAGATTTGTGGTTTACATTTTTCAGGTTTAAAGTGGAATTTTTAAAACAGCATCTCGAGTTTGGTTTTTTTCAGAGGAGAGATTTTTTTTCCCTGACTCAATTTTCCCTGCCCTGTTCACTTGGGAGATGATTAAATAAACAAAAAAGCTTTAATATTACAGAATTTCTCCTGATGATCAATGCAAGTTTTTTTAAATGGCCTCCACACAGCACAGCCTCACAGCTATGCAAAACTGAGATTAATTTTACATATTCAGATATGCATTTAAATCCCAGTTGAAGAAGTTTCTTTTTCAAGGTAGAATATAATTCAGAAAACCTTGAGGAAAAAGCAATGATCTCAATGGTAATTGGTTTTGTGCACCATAGAGTCCAAATTTGCAAATAATCTTAGAAGACAATTTTTTATTGAATAAGGCACATATCAATTGATTTTGGGGTTTTTGTAAATTCATCAAAGGCAGCATGGATTCAAAAAAAATGCATAGGAAAGATGTCCTTTTCCTTAAGGGTAAGAAGCCTCTAGAAATACCATGTACAAGCAATAGCACCTGAAAGAAAGCCTCCTTGAAGCTGGAAAGAGGCTGTTGTGAAACGTGTGGTGATCCAGAACACGTCTGTGCTGAAGCAAAGTACGTACTGTTTCCCAATTTAAACAATGGGGAGAATTTAGGGAAGACACTGGAAATGAGCCCAAGCTAACTTTATAAATGATTAAGTGATAATAATTCAAAATGAATTCTAGTCTGCATAATGTAGCCATGTAATTTACCCGCTACTTTTTGGTACTCAGCAGTTCTTCTAATGTAAGCACTTGAATTTCCTCATCACGTCAGCAGCAGTAGGTGTTCTTGAAGACCTCCCAGGTGATGTTCTCTACTGAAATGAAGCCTTTAGAGTTAGGCTTTTTCATCTGAAGAGTGTTTCAACATGTGCCGCTGCTAGGCAGAGTGGTTCTAGCGGTTACTGCAGTTTTGATGGCCTGTGAAGGTACAACCAGAGGATAGCCACAACCTGGATTTAGTGTTCAGGGCTTCTGCAGCACGTCCTCAAGGGCTGCCCTCAGATCACAGCAACTGGCAGAGCATTTTCTGTAGGATTTGTTGAAGCAGAGCAAAAAGTAGTTTATTGGCTGATATTTATCTGCTGTGCAATAGAGCTCATTTGCTCTAACACAGACACGTATACCTCCCAACTGTGTTTACACAGCAGCTAATTTCTACTTGCGGCTGCTGCTGTTTATAAGGAGAACCAAGCAATTGTTCCCAACAATTCTCTAAAAATAAATGTGCTGCCTTTACTGGGGTCGTTAGAATTCTAAATAGCGCATTTCATGATCACTTATAATGTAACAGCCTTAATGAACAGTGCCAAATCGGTCTTAGTATTCTTGAACCACCCGTTGCTCAGTTCCTCTCTCTCTTTCCATTCTCTTTATGGAAAGAATAACAATAAATCATTTTATATTTAGAAAACTCCTTTTTATCCAGAATTAACCAAAAGGATTAACAGTCCTCTACTCAGTCCTCAAACCCTCAGCATAGAAAAAGAAAACATCAGCCATGACAGGAATTGGAGCAATTTCTGCAGCAGGACTTATCTGTATTTATTTATTTTTGATTGCAGATATTACAACAGAGTAGACTAGGATGTAAAACATTCTGGGTCACAACCAGAACTGCAGAACAGAATTTGGTCAGACATTTAGCATAAATCTTTATTCTTGAAAAAAATTGACATGAGCTCTCTAATTACATGAATCAAAAATTCCTTTTTTAAAGGCTTGTATGAAATGTAATAGGCTCAGAAAAGGTGTCCCTAATAGCAGTCTTTGGATGTTGACTCAGTATGGATCTGTAGGTTAAACTATCCTCCAAGGCTCAACAGGACCACTTACTTCTATAGCGAGGGACTCCATCCTAGTCCCCTAACTAACTCTGTGATAAAGGTTGCATACTTTTCAGCATATTTGATGTGAGCTTGCTTTTCACTAGAGCTAAAGCTATTGAATCCAGTGCTCTGAGTTCTACTTAAAAGGGACACTAGCTGAGAGGAATGAATGGCTGAAAGATATTGATGAACAGTGTTGGATAGCACAGTGCTTAATAAAAATGAGTCACACCTTGGCAGCTCTCGGGAATGACCCTACCAATAATTAGGAAATTAAACTTACTGGAAGAGAATCTGGTGCAGAGTCAATTTTTATTTTTCTTCCTTCAAATTCAAGTTTCTTTTTCAGCAACAACAGAAGTCCCCCCAAAAGAACCCAAAAACCTGAGAGTTAAGCACTCCAGGAACTACACAGAACTCTGGACAATGACTTTGTCTTATTTGGTATTTGCTATTTGCCTTTCTCGAAGTGTCAGGGCTAGGATTCATTTGTTTCATACAGGACATCCACCATCTTTTCCAAGTTCACTCAGATTACCAAACTGAATGTCCTATGAAGAAGAACTTATTTTAAAAATCTCTTAAAATACAAGCTTCTACTTTTTTTTTTTCTCATTTTCTAGTGATTTTTTTTTTTTTTTTTGGAGGGGGATAGTTTAAGAAGTTTAGAACCATTTACAATGTAAGGTTACACTTGACAAGTAAATTCAGTAGGTAAAAAAATGAAAATGTTACAAGGATTTTGAACCCTAGTATTGACATTTGTTAAAAAGATTTTTTTTTAACTTTCAGAGTAAGTTTTATTTTACATGTTTTCAATGTTTTGCTTCAGAATAATATATATGTTTTTGAGAAGTTAAAGCTGAACTACATCAAAATTAAAAGGCTAAATCAAAGTTGAAAAGAATAACATCATTGAAATGAAACATGACATAGTTGTGCTATTTGAAAGAAAGCTCTCAAGTTGACATAGAAAAGGTGTTTTTCTCTCTCATACACACACTATTTTTTTAGCTCAACTATAAGCAATTATTGCTGTGCAATTTTCCAGTTGGATGCCAAATCAAAATGGCAGCTGTTCTGCGCATCGGTTTAATCCGCATGATCCATATCTTGAATGGGTGAATTTGTGGAGAGAAGAGTTTCAAATCCTTACTGGATTTCAACAGAAAAAAACCCAAAACAGTACAGAGGAGAAGAGATGCTAAGAATTAGCTGTATCTATATGGTATAAAACCCCAGCAGAGTAATGAGATTCCACCACCTGCCGGTTTATTGTTGAAGACTGTAAAAGACAAGCAAGCATTGACATAAAACATATGTTATTGATATTTGGTCTGTGGTGGTAACGGAGGAGCTGAAAATGAGGGTCAGCTCAGCACATTGTTTCATACTACCTTACTTATATCCTACCTGTTTGCCATATATAGTTTGGTGAAATTCAGCTAACCTCCATCTGCTTATGTTAAAAACAGAAGTGCCATAAATATCAATGTGTATGAAACATGCAAATCATCATTACTAGTATGCATCTGGCAATCCTAAAAACGGAAACATTAAAAAAAATGTGCACAGAAATCAGTTACAGCTAATACAAATGGGTGTGGAGGAAAAGTACTTAATAAACAAGTTCTAAAGGCAATTTTTTTTTTTTTTAAGACTGGAAGGATCATGGAAAGTTTAAGTAGGTGCCTCTTGGTATATGTGTAAACAAACATGAAGGAAGGGTTCACAATTTCCCGCAGTACAGAAAAGACTTTCATAAACGTGTAAGTTAAAACAGTTACTCATGTATACATAACACTGGTTAACATAAACCAACAGTAAAACAGTTTAAAAATAAACAGCAGCAGACAGCCAGGAGCAGTTAACATTTCATGAGTGGTGGAAGAAATATAAGATTGTCTGCAAATTTCAGTAGCTGGTGAGACAGTCTTCAGAGCTGTCATCCCTTCCATTCATCCTGGTATCACAGCCTTTTCACTCTTGCATATTCATTTTTATATCCTCATGAAATATTACTTGCTTAGTTTCATAGTCACATGTATAAATACAGACTTTTCCTAATAATTTCTGATTCCATTAAATATGGGCTGTTTTTTCCTCTGTGATGGAATTAGACATTTAGAAGTCAAGGATATGGTGGGTGATAGTTTGAACTGTATTCTGGCCATGGGTGTAGCAGTAAAGATCAAGACTCCACATGTATTGCACCTGGAAGGAAACAGCTATATCCCCCTTTGCACCCCTCCACACTCTTCAAAGAGGCATGCACAATATATAGGGAAATTATATAGGAAGCAAATACATCATTCCTGGTGAACCACTCCAGAGGTGAGGCTAATTCCCTTGAATGAGGCAGAAAAGTCCTGGCAGGTAACTGAGCTAAGGTAGCTGTATGAAAAGTTAAGCTTGTGATACAGTGGCATAAAGAACTGTGAAGAGTAATTACTGGAAGGGGAACTCAATTAACTGGAACAAACAACTGATTGTGCAATTAAGGAAAACCCTGTAAATCATTACAAACCTCTTGTCATACAACATTTCTCCACAGTCCTGCTGTAGAGGCCCAGCTCTATCAGCTAAGAGTTAGGGCTAAGCTGCAATCATGTTTTCATGGCTATATTATGAACCACTAATGATGATCACTTGTATACTTTTCTTAATTACCTTGAACAGCAATGCACATCTCTAACCCTCCATTTTACTAATGTTTTGGCTCACGAGAAAGTGCAGGAAGTCATACAGAATCATACAGCGCTCCATATACCACCTTCAGGTTTACAGGTTCGTATTTGTTCCTTTCATACAAAAGACCAGCTATCTAAGAGAAGGCACAAAGTTCCTTTCTTATCAGATCATTTAGCCAGAATGCAACAAATGGTTATATTTTGAGTTTCAAATTCACTCAGACTTCATTGAGTGGAAAACTAGATTTGCACTTCATTGATTATAAGGTTTGCTTCTATTTAGAAGAGATAGGAAGAGAAAGAAGAAAAGATCTCATTTCAGTATTATTCAAAAAAAGAATAATAGAGAAAAAAGAGATCAGTAGAACAAAGCACAACAGTGAGAATATGTGAGAAGGAGAGGACATACAAACTAAGTTGGCAGGACTGGCTGGAGATAAGATTCCTTGAAATTTCACCTTTATGAGCTTGCTTGCAATTGTTTCACTAACTCTTTGTGATGAAATTGTCGTGTTGGACTCTTCCTCTGGCTGAGGATATTGGTTTCGTTTAGTCTCTAAAATTTCAGCAAAACTGGTTACACTGTTTATGAGACTTAGATAAGAGGGTAAGAGAGGGAAATAAAATGTTTGTGCTACATTTTGTCATAGCCTTTCCTTTACCTGAAAAATGTTCATTTAAAAAAAAAAAAAAAAATCCTGCCATTTTTCCTCTGTGAAATTCCTAAGGGGTTTTGGTTTGTTTGGTTTTGTTTTGTTTTTCCTTTCAATCTTTATATGTCAAGAGAACTTTGTTCCAAAGGCAGCACCTACTTATTCGGAAAGAGTGTGCCCTCATGGTGGATGGGCCATCACTGTCACCTGGAAAAAAGAAGTCCTTTTCCCCAACCTCCTTTCTACCACACTTAAATGTATAAGCAACTTCTTTCTGAAAGTGCAACCACTGATACGTCCTCCAGCACTGACTGCAGCTAGTGAGAAGTGCCATACTGACTGCTCTGAAGAAATGCCATCTTTTTACCCACTGAACAGTACAGGCAGCTGTTTCTTACACCGCCCCTTGCTAAATGCATTTTTAAAACATGTTGGCAAAAATAATCTCTAAGGGAAATTTACCTTCTATGGCCCATCAGTCCTTGGCCTGGGTTTAGAGAAGCTGCTAACGAGGCTGATTAGTGACAATTCTGGTGACAGTTCTTGTGGTAGAAACATCTGGCTGGATGCTCTGAACTAGATGCAGACCCACCAGCCTGACCCACCATTTGCTACTGTGCAAATGGCTTTATATTTCAGAGACCGAAGGATCATTTATCTTCATTAAGCCACAGTTCCTAAAACCAATAATTAATGACAACTAGTCTGGAAATGTCTGTGCAGAAAAGGAAGTACTAAGGGAATAAATTCTGAGAAGAGGAAAAGTGCAGGCTAGAGGAAAAGAGACATGAAAATGTTTTCTTCTCTGAAAGCATTTGGGATCCTGCGAGGATCTTTCAGTGCAGGCTGAATCATTGATATTTCCTGACCAAAGTGAGCAAGACCACTGGATGTGTGAAGCTGTCTGAACATGTGCAAGTGGACACAGCTGGCAGAGGGCAAGCTCAGCAGCTTTCCTGGCAGCTCCAGCATGGGCTTCGCTGATCTTTTGCCGCCTTCCCTTGTTATTGTCAATAAGTAGCAGAGCCATGGCTGGGATTTTTAATCTATAAGAGGAATGAGAGGTGGCTCTTCATGTGAAGTGCAGACAGGGACTATGTCTTTTCTTCTGAGTATTTCTGCTCATCCCTTCCTAAATTTCAGCCCAGCCTTGCTGTACTGATGCTGTCCACTTTCCTGAGCTACCTGAACTAAATTTTCCTTATTCCTCTAAGCAGGGTACCACTTCCCAGATACCTTGGTATTCAGTCTTTGTGAAGAAAGAATACAAAGCACAGCCATGAGATAGTTGCCACAAGTTTCCCACAAAGAAAACTTCAGTGAGAAAAAGTTAACAGCTTCCATCTAAGATGGACAAGAAAGTGGCAGCAGTCTTTAAAATACACTTTAAAAATTCAGTGCACTCAGGGAGCACAGGAGAAGGAAGCCTGGTACCCAGCTCTCCTTGGCATCACAAGCTTCTTTTACAGTCTGCCCTAAAAACCCCAGTGACTGTAGAAAGAAAGATGATTTGTAAAAGCTGTGTTTTAAGGTAAGAGCGAAAGTGTTTTCCATTTATTTTTGTATTATGCTGAGTCTCATAAAGACTTGAGAATTGACCACTAATTTTAAAAAAAGTTGATGGGAATTGCTGATGGGTTTTGTCCAGTCTGTACAGACAGGATTTTTCATCATTTCTGACCAGCATTTGGTCACAGCACTAAAAACGCACATTCACCCCCTGGGCCCATTACTTCACTAATTGCTTTACACTACTTCGTAGTCCTTTGGTAAAAACAACTTGTATCCAAATGAAGGAAAGCCTCTGACATTCTCCTTTGCCCTATTCTGCAGAATAGCACATGAAATCCCTCTTCTCATAGCTCTGAAGAAGTTTTAACTTTAAAATGAGAAGATTCCTGTATCAGCAAAGCACAGGAAGTTTCTGGACAATCTTCCAACTGGACTAGTGGGGAGAAAGATCTAACTCATTTAAAATAACCTTGACAAGTTTATAATAAGCTTGTATGAGGAGGCAACCTCAGGTCACAGAGGACTGGACTTGATCGAGAAAAATTGTTTTTGTTCCAGATTTCAAATGTGCTGAAGGTTGTTTTATTAAAATCTAGGAAGATGTGAATACCTTTTCTTTTGGTGTTTGAGTGTTTTTAAAAGATGAGCATCATCCTGGACTTACTGAGAACAAGTACAAGTATGTAATAGCAGAAGAAGCAGAAATAAAAATTATGAGGAAGCAAGAAATGAGATTTAGGCTCATTCAGAGGCCTCTATTTTTTATGTTAAGGGTAACATGCATGACCAATAACTCACAGGCTGCTGGTGGTCTGAAAAACCATTCTAAATGGCTCACAACTGCTCAATGAAAGAGTGTCACCTTCCCATAGCTAAAATTTAGCAGTAACTGTTCATAACAGGCTATGGAAATGTAGAGGGTTGTCAGGGGTCTCTGATTCCAAAGGCTTGTAACAGTTAAACCACCTTCATGAATATGATCAATTCTATTTTACAGTTAGGATGAACAAAGGGATATGTAAAGGACACACAGGAGTGAAGCAGCAAAATCAAGAAAAGAACCAGCTCATCCACATTGCAGTGTTTGATAAGTATAGGAAGGCAAGGCAGACACAGCTGCCAGACTTTCAGAGGACTGGCTTGGCTGGGTATCCTCCAAGGGCCATGTTGATGATTGATTGCCATTTTCTTCTGTTACTGCTTGGAAGCAGTTACGAGGACATTTGTGGGTGGGGTGGGCAAGGAAGTGTGGAAGATGCAACAAGATTTAGTGCAGGAAGGGGAGTCCTGAGATTACAAGCAGCAACAAGACAGGGATGATGCAAAAAAAAAGAAAAGAAAAAAAAAAAAGCAAAAAAAGTGACTCTCTTAGCAGGAACCAAGTCTGCTTGCTGGAGGAGTTCAGATGTTCAGCATACATTTCTGGACACTTGATCAGGAAGGTTTGTGTATGGTGATTCCCTGCCCTGAGAGGTGATCACCCTGCAGTGCCAGAGCCACATGTGCTCATCCTCAGATGTGCTCATCCTCAGATATACTCATCCAGAGCAACATCCTACAACATCCCACACTACAGGGAGAGGGAAAGTCCCCACCCTGTGCGCTGAGTCTGGGTGATCACCTCCTAAAGTAATTGTAGTGACTTGGTTTGCAACAGTATATGGATAGAGGCTGACGGGCAGCTCTGGTATGACCATCTTCACACACCAATAAGTACAAGCGATGGAATTCAATTAAGGCATTTGGTACCTGATGGATAGAAACCAGCAATCCTAATCAAAGCTGTCCCCTCCCATACAAAAGGAACAGTGCCCAATTTTCAGCCAGCTGACCCTGCATAAACAAATTGCCTTTATATGTGTGTGTTAACTACCAGTCATTGTGAAGATCCGACGAAAGCCCCTGGGCACAACCACAGTACTAATAATTTCTTTCCTATACAATGTGGTTGCTATTCATTCCTGGATAAAAATCCAGCACAGTTCTGTGAACTTCAGCCTGTTCTTGTTTCTCCAGTGAGCACCAAACCTCAGAATCTGGTCACTGGTCCTCTGCTTGTTAGGAGCAAAACACTCAAATAATAAGCAGCAGGAAACCTGCACGAATGCTCTCCGTTTCAGGAGGCTATGAAACAGATGGCTTGGTTATAGCATCGTTTCCCTCCGCAATAAAGGTTTTGCTTTAATTCTGTAAGTACAGCTCATCTATCTCAGCCAAGGGAATCCTAGAGGCTTTGTCAGTTTTGTGTGTCTGTTTGGGGGCAAGACAGAAAAGTTGTTTTCTTGCCATGGAAAATAAATGTGCTTCAGTACAGCAAAACAAGAAGAAAAAAAAGACACATTATAACCAAGGAAACAATGATTTTTCATGCAGGAGAGGAAGTAAAGAATAAAATAGGGTATATGGGGAAACAAGGCAGGCAGAGCCCCATCTTGTGGCAGAAAGTCCAATTTATGTTCCTCCGGCTGTGCATGAGTCACCATGTCCCAGTGACAATGTTCTGGGACATTGCTCTGTGCAGCTGGCCTTTAAATATTTAAATGTATTGGACTACAAGAAAGATGTCTGTTCTTTGCCAAGCAGCTGCCTATAAACAGCTTTCTAAATTGCAAGTCTAGACCGCACTAGTCTAATCCAGAAGAGAACAGGAGTAATTTTGTAATTAACTTTTCCCTTTCTTGCAGAAAAGAACCCATTTGTGCTGGGAAGGCAGGGATGTGTCTGAGTCTAGAAAGGAACTGAAGTGACAGTAGGCTTTTTTTGCTGTGTGTTTGTCCCATTTGGGAGTTTGCTGTGGTCTGGGGGCAGGAATACAGCTACATGCTGACTGCTGGCTGCTTTCTTGCTAAAGATAATTTCTCCAGCTCTCCCTTGCACCCAATCTAGCTATCAAAGTAGACGTTTCTCCAGGTAATTTCATATTCCAGAACAGTCATCCCACTCAGCTAGCTGCAGGCAAACAGAAGACTATCAGTCAGTGACCAGGAATTGCTATTTCGGGATCTTCACGATCCCAGAGCTGCAGGAGTGCAATGTAGAAATCTCTTCTATTTGTGCCTAGGTCACTTCTCCTAGGAGTTCTTTCTGTAAATACACCCCAAACCATCTACTGCATGTTGCAGAGGACATGAGAAAAGAACTTGCAGCTAAGAATCTGCCAGTTGTCTCTATGGCACTGTGTGAAAGACATCAGAGTTCCATTCACCTTTTTTTCTAGCAAAGATCCAGCTCTTTAAGAGATTTTGGCACGTTGCACTGATTCCAACAGGAGTTGAACTTTGAGATGAGAATTAGGTTCCTAAATACCATCGAGTTCTGAGGTTTCATGACTGGGGACTTTCCAGACACAAAGATGGATTTGTCTGAGTACAGCTCACCTCTGGAAAAGTCTGCTTTAGGTCTCTAAAAAAGATTGGAAATCATTACAAAGTTCTCTCCTGAGCCTTCTCTTGCTTTCTCATCTCTGCTAATGAGCATTTATACATGGAGAACACGTTATCTCATGTCATTTTGTTACCTTTGCATCTAACGATGAAGTAAAATGAGTACAGAAAAGGTACAAAGTTTTTGCATACTCATAAGTGTATGTGAAACTTCTGTCAAGTCGGATGTTTCATTATGAACTTGGGCCCAAACTTGTAGATCACCTGAGTTCATCCAGGTGTCCTCAAAAAGAACTTCCTTGAAAACAGGTCGATGAACCGTCTTGGCCATTTATATTTCTTGCTCAGATATGAGTCTGTGGTGGCTCACTTATGCTTCACTGTGAGCTGAGGGTGCAGTAAAAGGCCGACCAGAATCCTTTACCTCCCAGGGAGACCTGTGCTCGGCATGGCTGTGGCCCCAGGTCACTGGTTAGCAGCCTCTGCCATGTGGCTTCTTCATGTTCTCCATTCAGCTCTTAACGGTGGGCATTTGCGTCATGAAGTTGAATGGCAACTTATTAGTGGATTAGCAAATGGGATACAGACCTGTCATGGAAAAAGTACTACTACATTAGGACATTTATTCCTAAGAAAATAATCTTAAGTACTTGATGCAGAAATATTTTGTGGTGAATACAGCAGCCGTCACATCCTATACACATGAAGTGGATAAGTATCAACCTTATTATTAATATTTTTTCCTATTGGATGCATCTAAAGGATGTCAGACACTGCTGTATGCCTGCTACAAGCAAGACTTGAGGGAAAGTGTCTGGCCTAAGATCTTGCTAAGCACAAGAGCAAATGAAAACAAGAAGATGAAGTTCATAAACAGAACCAGGAAAAGTATCCAGATGTTTTAGCTTACAGAGTCGTGCTTCATACATTGGGCTACACTCACTTCCTTCCCTCTTCTTTAAACTATGCTTTTTCTGCCCTATTGGGTGTTCTTTCCCTGTCTGCCAAAGGTGGCGTGTCTGTCAGAGAAATGGCTGGAAAAGAAATAAAATCAAAAGGTAAAAGCTGTAATTTATGGTGGAATAGTTGATAGAAACACTAGAAGGGCATACACTGGAAGATCATATGGCATTGGGGAATCTTTGGATTTATGGGGTGGCTTGCTGGGGTGGAGGAAGGTGATGTTTGAGCATGCCAGAACTTTACTTTCTACACTTTTTTATTTGATTTTAGGGAGGTGTGAACATCTCTCCTAGAAACTTCAAGAGACTCAGAGGGGTCTTCACTAGTAGAAAAGGAAAGCACAGATGCCAATAACATGAACAGAATGTGGATGTTTCCCTGTTTCTGGAAGAATATGGAAATACTTTTATTTTTGTTCAGTATTTTTCAAAGTTTTCTATTTTCTGTTAACAGTCTTTTTAAAAATACTTTGCAAGGATTATTTTCAAAAGGTCAGAAAGTGGTATTAGTCAGTTTTGTTTTGTTGAGCATCCTTTGAAGACTGTTTTTCTACAGTAAACAAAAACTTCAGAAAACCCTAACTGGCAATTAAATAGTTCTTGTGGACCTCCCTATTTTTTACAAAAAGGGCATTTAAAAAAAAAACCCAACAAACTCATATTGGCATAAAGTTTTAGCTTGGCTTACTATTGCTTTGGATAAGTTTGTTCTCACTGTATTTCAAATGTGTTATTTGCAAATCTGTTTACCCAGTACTCAGTTCTGGCTCCCGCTAAATTATATTCTTTACAAATAACATTATTCATTAAGTTTCTCCGCAGCTATTTGTCATATGTTTTCTTTCCTGATACTCAGTTGTTGGTGTTCACATTTTGTTGCATTATGCAATGAAGTTACTTAAAAGCTTTAGCTGAGCAAAGGTCTTGCAATTTGTGGGGGCCAGGTCCTTTGCTGGAGAAACACATCGGAGTGCTGTGAACTCTGGCTCCCAAAGGCAGAGCTGGGAATCATTGCTGGTAGATGCCAATACCCAAATCTAAATGGGGTATGTTTTGCCTTTTACAATAACCTTCAGTCATCCAGAAAACTGTACGGCAGCAGAACTCCCTTGCCTTTCCAAGTATCACTTTCCTGAATTCCATAGTCTTCTCTGCTCATCCTGTAAGCTCAAATAAGTTTTCTTGCCTCTTTCTCTGTCCCTCCCCCATTCTTCCCAAACAGTTTCTTGTCTTTTGTCTATGTATCCCTGGTCCTGCCTATCTTCATTACTGACCATGTGACTGAACGCTTTTAATTTATTCACCATGGATCAGCTTAACACCGCTCTTTTCTGTAATTCACACCGTATCCTGCCTGCTGTTGAATGTTGTTTGATTCTGTAAAGCTTTCCAAGTTACAAGCTGCTATGCACTGTGTCATCTTGTATTGGCATCTTGAATCTTTAATAAAGTTGTTCTCAAATAATGTTTCAATAAATGAAATGTACCTGCTGAGATGAGATTCTGCATATCAACATGATGAGCAATGGCGTTTAATGGGATAGGAGATACAGACAAAGGGAGGGACAGAGTAGCTTAGAGAGAAAGAAGAAGAACCTTCCCACTTTTTTTTGCATTCAGAGATTTCAGTTCTTTTTGCCTGAGATTTCTCCCACATAATTGTCAAATTTAATTATTTAGAACACATATCCAATAATGCACTAATACTAATTCCCTGGGAAACTGTCAAACATGTAAATGGAGTGGCAAGAAAAGCCCTGGAGGGATTTTGTTTAGCATGACTGCTGTTCAGAAAAAGATGTGTGCACAGATACTAAGGACTTGGGTATTTGCATATACATGTAGACGTGCACACGTGTTTATACAAGCATATATATTCATTTGCATATTAAACAAAAGCAGAATTCCTATGAAAAAAATGAAAAATAGGTTGATGAAAACTGTCCCTTTTTAGACAAAAAAGCCCAGAATATTTCATTTCCAACTCTGTAAGTTGATACAGACAGTTGATTGGAAGATTAGTGCTGACTTATTTGGATGATGAGGTTTGTTTTCTGTGAGGATTCATTATGCTACAGAAAATCAGATCCTTACAGGTGCACAGGTACCCAGTTACAAATGAAAATCAATAGGAAACAGTGATGTTCACCTCCTTAAGAACCTGAGCCTGAGCACCTGATCCGAGGCCCATTTGTTGGTTTCCATGGACTTGGGAACAGGTCCTATCTCAAAGATGCTGCAAATAGAGACAAGGTCAAGGTCTGCTGCTCAGTGAAGGGAAGATAATGTGTTAAAACATTAGTGCACTCAGCTCCCTGGCAGCTTCCTTGTGTCCGCCAGGATGCTCTGAGGTTCACAGCTGTGAGCGAACAGCTGAAACATTTGAGCATGGGGATCAGGCAGAGTTAACCAGCTAGAGAAGGACAATGTCAGAACTGGAAATAGCTGAGAAGTAGGAAAGTGGGTGCAGGACAGGTTGTTCAGATTAACAACTCTAGTCCAGATATTTCCACTGTTCCTTGGTTCATTGTTCATGGATTAGCACTGATTTACCTCAAAAAGATGCAGGAGGGACAACACACCAGAGCTGTGCTGAAAGGAGATGTTGGCATATCCTGAATGACAGTGGAGGGAGTCTCCTAGAAGCCAGCCAGGGAGAAGCGCTCAGCTAAATGGCCTCAGAGGAGCTAGAAGGACAGAGGGAGCAGCAGAGGATGTTCCTCATCTCTATTCTACTTTCAGAGGGCACAAAGAAAATGTCTGGTGAAGAGGGGCTTTCAATGAGCAGAGCCCCGTAAGCCAGCCATGAGCCCACCCTGGCCTGTCCCCTCCTTTTAAACTAATGAGATTTTCATCCACCCAGAGCTGTCAAGATGGATGGAGAAAGGAAGGACTAAAGCAGACATAAATTTCATGTCTAAAAGCACTCGGAGATTTTAAAGTCCACAAGATATGGTGGAGCCTACTCATTAAGCAGCATGCTTGATTTTCCCCTTGATTTTTGCGAATTACTTTAGGATGTCAGAGACTGATTACATTATCTTTGCTAATCTTTTCTTTTGTCAGTGACTTTTGGGGCTGCTCAGGCCTGCTTTGTGCATGTGTGTGAATGTGCACGTGCATGAGATTGAGGTGTCTGGATTCTCTACAGGTTGTTTTACACAATATATTGATAAAGCCTCAGGCTTTGGGAAGAATAAAGCTGGGAGAATCAGCACAGATAGTAATAGCTTCTGCTAATGGTGGTGATTTGGAGAGCAACCAGAAACTAAATCAGGTATGTTTAATTTTTTGCCACTATAAAATACTGTTTCTGGTCGCTTGCTTTACTCAAGAGTACCCTGAAAACTAGAACTGGGGAGAAACGATTAATATTATGCTTCTCAGGTATTGAGCAAGTGTATCCTGGGAACAGTTTCTAATATTCAGAATAAAATTAGAGCCTGTGAGAGCTCTACCACCCAGAATTAAAACTATTCCACTCCCTAAATATTCCTTGATTTTACCATTTCTGTGAGTAGCTGAGAATGGATGGTAATTCCCCTGAAAAGAAACCTTAATAGCATGATTAAAGCTTTAATGCACCCTTTGTGCTCCAGTTTTGAACTTCAGGGGAGCACAGTACTGTAATCTCACTTCTGGAATGATATGTATGTGGCTCCCACTGAATTACTGCTGTTCCTGAAATGCATCATCTGCTGTCATTCCAGAGCTGCTCCTTCTCTCTCCTCTGCTTGTGGTACTACTCTAGCACCTCAAGACCTACTGTCTCGACACTATCCTATCTTAAAAAACACTACAACCCAAAAAGGAAATCTCCTTGCTGTTGCAAGTGTGAGCTAAGTCATGTTTAGCTGCATGTTCTCAGTCTGGCCAGGCCACATGGTCAGAGTGTCAACCTTTCAGCAGGTTTCAAAGGGGGAAAATTTCCGTTCTTTTCTCTGTCTCAAGACATGGACTGAGAGTTCCTGAGATATTGCAGCAGGGGAAAAATAAAAACATGGTCCACCCTGATGTGAAACAATTCTTGAAGGGGCTGCTGTTGACAGGGCTGCTATTGACCTTGGCAATATGATGGATTGCCCCAAATTATCTGAATCATCCCAGGGAAGATGCACAGACATTTCCTCTTACACCTATCTTTCAAATCACTCATCGAAGTGTGGATTACACCGTGGGGTAAAAGCTGAGGTCTTGTTGATCTTCCCAAGCTGGTTTTGCTTAGTAAAACACAAGCAGGCAAAATTTAGATCTGTGTTGTTTGTATGACATAAACAAATTGCATTGTGGGTCAGATGATATATAGAAGCTATCCTATTATCTTGACAGCCTATAGTGAGTATCTGTTGATTTAGAAAAGGAAAACAAAGACACAATATTTTTGGTCAGTTAGAAAGTGTAGGTTGTTTTCGGTCATTGTGTACAGAGAACTGTGAAGTCAGGTTGTAGTAACCACAAGACCAAGCAGCCTAAGTGCTGAGGTAAGCATAACAAAAGTCTTCTAGGTAGCCAATAAGAGTTATACCCTCATGTGGTAGCCAGTGCAGTTAAGAGATGCTTAGGAAGTGACTATGTAAAAAAAATGCAATAAAGTATGAAAGGCAAGTCTGAGGGGGTGGCTGTATGGAGTTTTCCACAGGACAGTATTTCTAGGTGTCATAGCACCCCACATCTGGCAGGCTGTGTTCAGATAAACAAGGCGCACAACTGCTTTGATGTTGGAAATATGCAGAAATTTTAACTCGGCTTCCTGACTTCTGCTTAAGCAAGCCTGCGACTTTCTAACAATCTTTGTGTGACTGATCAGAGGCAAACCAAACAGAGATAAGGTGTGGCGATTCTGCTACTTAATTTCAGTGTTATCTGATGTTTGTGATCCAGGTCTTCCATAGATACAAAACCAGTCGATTCTTCGCTGTCAATGAAGCTAAAGCAGGCTTGCATTCACTTCAAATCTCCTTTTGAAAACTATTGTTGGGAGAGAGACATTTAACTCTGTCCTAGGTGATACAGTCATTAGGAGAACAATTAACAAAAGCGATCCCGTCCCTTGCTGAGCAGTGAAAGGTGTCTTCACCTAAATAGCCTTCCTAAGGGGAGCAGCACAAAGGAGGGAAGAAGGACAGCTTCCCCTGTCGGAGCTAAAAATAGGCTACAGGCAAGCACCCTGCCTCCTGTGAAAGGCTATGAAGTAGAGGAGAGAGTCCTAAAGCAAAAGTTACTCTTGATAAAAGGAAAGACCTCCTCCAAAAAACATTGAAGGCTGGGGAGGGGGCCAGAAGTGCATAACTAGTGATGGCTCGGTGGGGCAGAGTTTGCACCTGCAAGAGATTGTTTGGAATTTGGGTGCATATTCCCTGGCAAAATATGAATTTAAACATTTCTGAAATGGTTGTTCGGGTATCTTGAGTTTCACAGAAGACTTCAGGCAGCTTAACATGAGGTGTTGCAAGCTAAAAACAATTTTTGCTCTAATTTATACCTCAGGGCCTTTTTGCTGCTCAATGTATGTTGAAATGGAGTGGGCCTAAAGGGAATGTAAATGCATCTTATTTCTGCCCTTGCTTTAGGCTGTTCTCTCAGGATGTAACATGATACACTGCACATTTTCCTAGGAATTTCTTTCTGCTGATCTTCTCAAAATATATTTTTTTATTATTGTTATAGTTCATGGTCTATATTTGACTCCTATTGCCTACAGTATGTGAGCATGCAATGAAACTCATTTGGCCTCCTAACATCTATGTAGAAGTAGGTAGTTTTCCAGAAATGAAATGGACTCCCTAAATGTAATGCCTGTTTTCTCTGAATTCACTGAAATGAATGGGAACCAGATTGTTTTATAAGGCTGTCTGTAATGACTTGTAAGAGCTAGTGATAAAGTAGAGACTTGACCTGAGCCTGAAGAATAGCAAAGAGCACTTTAAAAGGTAGAAAATCCTTTTCGTTATGAACTAGTGGCTCTTTCAGTGAATGAATCTCCCTCTCAAATATGTGTGCCACTGACAAAATTAGGCCATGCCGCTGAATTACAGAATCTTTGGTGCAATTAGGCAGTCTTATCCTTTGTATTTCATCTTTCACTGAGATTGCATATTGCATTCTCATCCTGTGTTGACTATATTTTAAGTTAAGTTGTGATTCAGAGTAGTTCTGCCTGGGATTCAGTCCCTGCAGTATGCTGGACTTATATCAAGGATGCTGGAATACTCCACTCACAATGCAAAATTCAAAGGCTTTATTAATATTTTGCAGTATTTTTGCATATGTCTTGTTAGGCATATAACTAGACTCCTGTTTAGCATATGTATCAGTGACATGTGATGCAAAAGATATAAACTTAGTTACAGAAATACAGCTGTATCCAGTGTCTTCCAAAAATAGCTAAATAGTCTTTATCTCCTTTAAAGATAATTCTGAAAGCTGCCAATGTATATGACAACTTCTGGATCTAATGTGTATTACTAATAAAGCTAGTCATAGGAAATGTGATGGAACCACAGTCAGTCCATGTGAATATTTTTTATTCTACTGAAATTGAGGTAGTTTGAATCAGTTTAATTTCCTTTTTAAAGAAGAAAGTGTAAGGTTCTAAGAATGCAACGATGGGTCTTTTTAAAATTTGTGAATCTTTTTTTTATTCATTTGGAAGTCACCACTTGCCCACTTTACTGTTTTTTTTTTCCTATAGGGAAATATTTAATATTTCAAATAGAAACAGAAATAAAAGATTTGTGTTTTGTTGGAATGAAACATTTCTGAAGACCCCAAACAACCCACCCTTGTTCTTTTTCTTCTGAGGGGAGACCTTATCACTCTCTACAACTACCTGAAAAGAGGTTGTAGTGAGGTGGGTATCAGTCTCTTTTCCTAAGTAACAAGTGATAGGACAAGAGGGAAAGGCCTCAAATTGCAGCAGGAGAGGTTTAGATGGGGTATTAGGAAAAACTTCTTCACTGAAAGGGTTAACAAGCATTGGAACAGGCTGCCCAGGGAAGTGTTGACTCACCATCCCTGGAGGTATTTAAAAGATGTGTAGATGTGGCACTTAGGAACATAGTTTAGTGGTGGACTTGGCAGTGTTAGGTTTACAGTTGGACTCCATGATCTTGAAGGTCTTTTCCAACCTAAATGATTCTATGATTCTGTGATTCTTGGTCACTAGGTAGAGCTCTTCTTCCTGGGAAATTTCAAAATTTTCATACGTTCTTCCCACCTGGAATGAAGCCAGTCTGTGCAGCTCCAGTTACAAGAGCAGTTTTTCTCTCTCTCTTTTTTCTCTTGCATAACCATATGGCTTTAAAACTCTTTATTCTTGGTAATATTATTTACCTTTCTTCACAGTTCCTGTTTCAGTAAGCACAGTTAAAATTTCATCCCTTTACTCTCAGGGTTTATGTAACTTGAAGACCAAGATAATACTGGCAGGCATTTCTTGGACTGATCTAATCAGTTGAAAATGCTTTGCAGAAGCAAAGCCAGTGGACTCAATTGACCATGAGATTTGACTTCTGTGGGTTAAACCTAATGATTTTGTCTAACTGCCTTCTGACCCCAGCTAATGTTCCACATCTGACTCCATCCTGCTCATTTGCTGCAAGAAGTGGTTTGGATTTCTCTATCTAGCTAATAGTTTTTTAGAACTTAAATCATTTTCTGATCTCAGAGACTGTTTAGAGAAGTTTGAAAGGAAGCAGCCTTCTAGCTTTGGGGGGATGTGCTTCTTAGCTCTGTGCTTTTGACTTTTCTTTTCGTTATTTCTTATTTTCCTGACAATAATACTATCAATACCAAGTTAAAGGGAATCCCCTGGCTGAGCTTGTCTTTTCACAGACTTCTTATCTGTCTAAACATTATGTGCCCAGAGCTTAGATCCTGCCTTAAAGTTTTATAGCAGTTGTTTTTATCAGATACTTTAGAGATTTTTTTTTTTGAACATTCTTCCTTTTCTCTGTTAAAGAAGACTGATTTTCATGTAAACTCCATAACACTGTTCATATCCCAGAGTCCCTTTGTAGCTGCAGAGTTAGTCTGCAATCCAGGGCTAAAACAAAAGGTGGTAAAAGGAAGAAGGGACTCTTCAATGCAGAGGTAGAGCAGCTGAGTTGCTCCACCATGGGTTTAATGTCAAGTTGCACCCCAGATTTCTTCCAGAGTCTGTCCCTTTTCCACTAAAGACATCAGTATCATTATGGTGCTTATAGCATTCTCTTATGTGATTTTGGGTGTAGACACCATAGTAACTTAGGTGCCCTGTGAATCCCTTCAGCTCCGGATTGATCTTTTTTGGATTTGTATGACATGAAATAAAACAGTCTTCCTGGTGGTCAAAACACTTGAACACTTGTCTGTCTTACACAGTGGGCACACTTTTTAACCTTTTGAAAGCCAATAAGCATATGACAAGGCTATTTGACTAAGTAGGTGCCATTGACTCTGCGCCAGGACTCTCCAGACCTTCACAGTGTTGAATAAGTAATGCACAGTTTTACCCAATACAAACTAATCAAGTGGACTACATCTACTGATACATAATAATTTGTTGCTAGCCACAGTCCCTGACACTACATATCCCTTGAGTATGTATAACCCTGATTGCAAGCCACTCCTTGCTACCTGTGCTTTACCATCTGAATATCAAACAAATTGTGCTTTTCTGTTGTACCATCTATCCTTCAGAGTGTAAGGCTTTAGAAAAGAAACATGACTAAGGCATCTCTCATTGAATTTTAGGGCAACGCTTTAACACATCACTCGCTGAGTATTCTGCTAAGCCCTTCTAAACAGCATGTGGAAGAAGTGACAGAATGCCTACTGACCCCGTCACAATCTGGCTGCTAAAACAAAAGCTTCTCCCATCACTGCACTTAAACTTCGCTAGTTATATTAGTCACATCAGGAGGCAAACACAGCTTGTGTTGGAGTAATACTGCCTGGCTCACAGCGTCTAAACACTCTCTGCTCTATCCAACCAGAATATGACGAGAGTTTCCTAGACCTTTTATAAATATTTTATGTGAGGCACAGTCATTACTGAAAAGGTATTCACAATGAACACAAATAAATTAATTTTCTTAAGCTATGGCAAATAATTCAAGAAAATTGTAATTTAACTGACTTGACTCTGTATCACATAGCTGCTTTGCTGGTATAAATTGAATTAGTTCTTTTTTCTTCAGTGGAGCTGTACTAATTTATATTTTTGGAGAATTTGGCTAGATGTCTTTATTGTGCTAAGGTTATCTATGTTGTCAAATGTCATCTACTGCAAAGATCATTTAGTGTGTATGGAAGTCAGCTCAGGGACAACTTGTCAGATCATATTATTCGTGTCTCTTATGCTAAAATACAATCAGAAATGCAGAAAGCATCTCTCTTTCAGAAAGGTGAAAGAGCAATACAGAGGAGCAGAGACACACTAATACATCTAGAAGATGTCATCTTTCCTAAAACTCATGTTTTGCGGGAATGTGATTTTAAAGAGTGATACATCTTTGCATATTTTAGAGATAACTGACATTTTCTTGATTTTGTTTCCCTCTCCTCCCTCTTACTAAGAAACAGTCCTAGTAGAATTTCACTACTATAGAAAGCGTGGGTATTTTCAGCTTCATTCCTTAACCTACAACTTAGATTTCTATGTTTTAACTATGTACAGTAATAATAAATGATTGCTATAACTAACCAGCTCAATGAAAATTTGGAATGTTGCAGTCACATGCACAAGTAGTCTGTTGTAGTACAGGTATTTTTTGATAGAATAGATTTACAGTTCAATTTTGGATGAAATAAAGTCAAGCATTAGAAATTAGTTTCATGGACTATTTTGCAAGCAGACACAAATGGCAAAAAAATCAATTATGAGTACAATATAAAGGGGGTAAGAAAACCTGACCTGCTTTTCCTTTCTCCGAGTAACATTTTCAAGAAGATATGAAGGTATGAGGATTGGGGTCATCTGAAAGAAAGATACACTTGAGTAGAAAACCCATCATATCAGGCATTTGAATCCTCCATTTTTCATTTCTTCAACTCTATTATATTGATTTCTGGCCTTGCTTGAGTCTCTCTCACCCAAGGGGGAAGGGTCTTTCAAAGTTTCATGGGCTCAACTTTCCACTCAAGGGATCAATGAGGTTGGTGTTTTCAACAGGAAAAGCAGCATGAATACACACAGTGTGCAGTGGTTCCTTCAGAAATAAGTCAACAGTGAGAAAATGTAACGGGGAAGTTATGCACAGTCCATCAAAACTTTATGTGAGAAATAGCAGTGTTTAAACTTGAGCATTGCTTTTTGTCTCTCAGCTGAGGAGTTCCTTTCCCCTCTGTTATTTCTGTAATCAACACTGAATTACTATCAGAAACTTTGAGGCTATCAGATAACCCTTATACGAGGACCCAGCCCTGCAGCTGATAAAGTTAAACAGAGATTACTTCAGTTTGCTGTAAAAAATCAGACCCTTTCAATTTATTACTTATTCAGTGTGTAAGAAATGTCTTCCTTTTTTTCTCCACTGCAGCTAAAAGATATTTTCACTGGTTCACAGAGAGGAACATCTTATCCTGGGAAGACTAATTTTTCCTGCTCTCATCCAGCCATCCCAGCCACCCTGATGGATCCTCTCCTTCTCACTGCTTGGATGGTTCAGCTGCCTATGTAACTCTACAAACTGAACAAAGTTAAAATCTCTTTTAATTCATTTTAAAATAATTGTACATAAACAGCAATGTACCTACAGTATCAGAGCCAAGGTAGGGGAAATTTGAAGGGGACAGACGTCTATACACTTGTCCATTCATGAATCAAAACCCCAAAAGGCTTGGGCTCATAGTATCAAGCTGTGTTGGTATCTTATTCACAAAGACATCCCTTTGTCTGCAAGGAAACCTTTTTCTTCTCCAACAAGCTCCCATTTTCTTGACTGATCAAGGGCTAGGCCTCTGAAAAGAGCAAATGTCCCTCACTTAAGTGACATTTCCTCTGGTGGGCCCTACTCAATTCAGTTCTTGTCCCTCCTAAAGAAATCTTGAGTTCTTCCCAGTAGTGCCAACGTTCAGAGTCTAAAGTCACATCTTCAGTAAGACTGAAGGGAAGCTGTGAAAAGCCTCCCAGCTACGAAGCAGCAGATCTGGTGTTTAAAGGGAGAAGCACACTGAGTCCCAAGGTTTGTTAGCAAGTGAGGACCTGATATTTTCCATCCTTCTGCCTGAGGGGAAGAAGCAATCATCTGGCACATGTTTACAGGGCATGAAATAACAACTTGGTTGTAACATTTCAGGTCAGATCCCTTTCGCTGCTGAGCTTTGAAAAGGTGGTGGGGGAAGGGCAGGAACACTGTGCATGTATATGTATGTATGGGTTATTTTCTCCCATGCTTAGGATTTGATATAACTGTATTAGCACCTGCTGAATGGAAAACTGAATTCTTCCTGCCACTTGAATGACAAAGCTGCCAAAACGGTGATGAATATTTCTTTCAAGGCTGATAAAGTAATCTCTCAGTGCTGGTCACCACTGAATCTCTGGGAAACCTTCAAATGCAATTTTCCCTGTGTAGAGTTGTACTTATTTTGATTTTCAATGAATTGCATCAGTGTGAAACCACCCAAAGAGGGCACATAAGGAAAGAAAAAGACTTAACTGGTGTGTTTCTGATTGACTGTGTAGTTCAATATTATGCTGTGAGCTGCATCATCAATTAAGCTCATCCTTTTCACAGGGACTGGGACAACTCTGGAGGGAAAGCAACTTTTGCTAAGCTATGTACAGGACAATGAAATTATAGTGACTGACTGTGATTGGGTCTTTGACATGGCTGAGACAGGGTAAACCACAGCCCACAGTGAATCTGGATACTGGCATTTATTTAAGAACAAGTGAGATTAGAGCTTTTACCTTACTTATCTCACATATACACTCGCACGCTCGCTCTCCCCCAGCACTGCATTCACCAGGTCTCAACTTCCCTTCCCCACAGGGGGGTGGCGTTACCAGCCAAGGGCACTGACTGTCCCCCAGCATTCATCTTCCTGATCTCCATGATCTTCCCCACACGCCACATCTTTCCTCCAGCAGGACCTTCACCTTCTTCTTTCTGGCCTTCTCCTTCTGAAACCACTTCTTTGGGGAACCCTTTTTTGAACAGCCTCCTCTTTTACCAATCCCCCAAGTCCCCTGTTTTCCTAACCTAAATAGTCTACATGCAGAGCAGTAGACTACAATGCAGGAGCAGCCAAAAAGTTCAGTTTTGGTCATTCACTCCCTCACACATGTACACCCAATTATCTGCCACCTGTTGGCATTCACAGTTCAAACTATTTTTTTGCCTATAACAGTTTCAGCTGGTGAAAATCAAACTCTTCCCCACAGTCAGCAGAGCTGTCCTGATTTCTGCCAGTTCCGAATCTGGCCCTGAGACACCTTGCCTACCTTCCATAGTTGGAAAAGGGGGCTTGAAATATTTTCAGGCACATTTGCTCAGCAGAAACCAATCCTAGAGGTTGAAAAGTCCTTTTCTTACTTGCGTGAGTATTTGTGTTGCTGTTTCACAACAGAAACATTATTTTTCTCATTAAAATCTCATGTACGATATTGTTTGAGCATCATGTAAAGCCTTCATATAAAGAAGATATACTGCTTTTCCTCTTCACTTTGCTTGTTTAGCTCAAGTTCTGTGTAATTACTTTGATGCAGGGGTGTGCCACTGAGGGTAACTTGAAATGCAATGCTTGCTACTCTCCCAGCAATGAAGCTACCTCTAGGAAACCCCAGCCAGAACCTGTTTGTGCGCTCTGCCCCATATTGATGCAAAAAGCAACATTGAAGGAGAGCACAGACTGAGAGGAACATTTTGCAAACTTCCAAAGTAACCTTGTCAAGAATATAAGAAGTTACTTCACCTCCCTCCTGTCTGTATTACCTTCCAATATGTTCAGCTTCTGATATCTCCCCCTTTTTAACATTTTTTTCTGTGGTGAATTAAATCACTAAAATACAATGACAGAAAGATTTGGAGTTTAATGTTTGCATGTCTTGTCTCAAACTATGTCAAGTGCCGTTCATTCCCCTCTGCCCCACATTTCTTCCTCAGGCAGATTCACAGAATTGATAGAAAGAATTATTATGAGCCTGCATGGATCTTACACTGCACTTACACTGCATGTCACTAGTCAAATGAACCCTTGGAAAAATAATTTTAGAAAATTATGAGATAATAGTGCTTAAAAGACACCTCTGTGTATGTGTGCAGACAGATGTGAATTCCACCACCCATGTTATGGGCTAAATGCATACTCTTTGGTCCAAGAGATTTATAACCACTTTAGCTCTGTTTGTCCCTGATTACCTGCCTTTTAGTGTATGGCCTTCATTGGCAACCTTCAGGTGAGAGCAGCCTCAGCTGAGCAGCACACACTAATCTCGGAGTTCCCCTGTGCGTGAATAATCTAAGAAAATCAAAGATTTGCTATTTTCCAATTATGTGAGCCAAGATTTTAAGTTTTTTTATAGGTTATGGAATTCCTGTCTCCCCTTTTGAGAATGCTTTGTCCCTGGGGTAGCACGCAGGATAATAGAGGTACAGAAGGGATTTGATGGGATGGGGGACCTGCTGGCATGCTGGGCATTAGACTGTGGATTTTGCTTTGCAGAGATATACAGGTGACAAGAAAGGGGAATTTATTAGGAAACTCCTCCTTCTCCTGGTGCAACAGAAAGCTGAAATGTATTGGGTTAAGGAGGGCGTGTCAGCTTCTGTTTGGATGATAAATTAAAGAAAGACATGACCTAGGAGCTTTAGCTGAACTGGTATGGCAAGTAGGGAAGTCAGGCTGCAGTGTCTGTTTGTAGTTTGAGCCTTCCATGGTTATATGAACCACTGCAGAGAGAAAAAGCCAGCCCTGTGTATCTAGAGGTGGCCTTATTTCACATTTCTGTGGGTGATGCATGTGTATTAGTTGGTGATTCTACTAAGCCCTCTGAAATGGGGAGCAGCCCTGCAGCTGTCCTATCCCCATGGTGGCAGGAGTTGCTCAGAAGTCGCTTTACCCATTGCTAAATAAAACATCTGGATTGAGCAGCTGGGTAATAATGAGTAACTGCCTCTGCAGAACCATGGTGAAGTGCAAGAAAGACAGCTCTTTGTCTCCCTCCAAGGCTAATTAATGTCAGAGCTTACAGCTGGGGGTAGCCCCCCTGCTCCATTCACACCATGGGCAAACCTTCCAGTGACTGCTCTTTTTAACCTCTGAATCAGCTGCCTAAACATTTATAACCAGAGGTTTGGAGTTGTAACTTTGGAACCAGTCTGGAAAAAGGTGGATTTATATGTGCTAACACTTTAGGACAGGGTGTTTATTTGCCTGAGCTGAGACATGGCGTAGAACAGAGGGCTCCAGCCTCCCTCTCTGAACTGTAGTCACATCACACAAGGTCTTTCCCCCTTCATAAACTCATCTAGAAAAACCAAGCTGGTAAATACAGGTGGGACATATGAATTTCTACATCTCATCTTTGATGAAAGAAAGCATGTGGGATTTTCAATGTTCAGTAGCAGCAAGGAGCTGGCTTTTTACCCTCATCAGAGACATATCCAACAGTACAGCTCTCCTCTGTGTCCCGCTGCTGGCACAGGGGCCATCCTGCAGCATGCTGACCTGTCACTGCTGACACCTGAGCACCCTTGGGCTTTGGGAGGGTTTGGTGCTCTGCCACCTGACCTTTGTGTGCGTGTGATCTGAGAAGATCACAGCCTGCAGAAATACAGCCGCAGGCAGAAACAGAGGTTTGGTACAGCTCTGACTGTTCTGAACTAGAGATGGGCAGACCATGAATCAATGCAGGCAGAGAGGCACTGTGAGAGCAACAGGGCGCTGCGGGGAGCGAGGGGCTGTTTTCTGGCTCTGCTTCTGACTTGTGCCAGCAGGTCAAAGTACTATCTGCACAGACAGGAAAACAAGTATTATCAAAAGACACATCCAAATAAAAATGCTGCAAAAGACACATCCAAAAGACACTTTCAAAAAAAAAAAAGTTGAAAGATAAGAAACCTTGCCTAGAGATGGCTTGCAGTTTCTGTAGCCAGCATCTCTGCATCCTGCTCTCCTGTCCAGAGCCCGAGCGGCTGGCTGGATGGGGAAAGAGGATAGGATTGACTACATCTCAAGGCTATAGCTCAGCTTGACCTTGTGCCCTTAAATTCACAGGAAATCCCTGTAACAGCTCTGCTGCTGCACCTCTCTGTCAAAACAGACAGGAGTAAATGTCATCATTAACATGTTCCAGCCAGGAAGTCAAGGCAATAACACGCAAGGTGTCAGCACAGCTGAGAGGGGAAGCCAGTACTCGTGGAGTCTAAACCTAGCACTGACCCACACACCCATGCTGGTGCTGACCCAACAACTCCTCTGCCCAAGGGTCTTGTTCCCGTCACCTGTGGCTAACAGCACCTTGGAGGCTGGAATCGCATTGACGACTGAAGGCTGCAAAGCTTTGTGGTGCAGAAGAAAGAAGTGATGAATGTGCGATGGATCCTTCAGCAGTGCGGTTTGTGGCTGTTATCTGGGAGGAAAAAAGGGAAGTTCAAAGCAAGATGATAAAGCATATCCCTTTTATCCTTTTCCACACTTCTATGGGGAAAACCCTCATACTACAGCTCTCAAGATGATGAAGGTCCTCCCATAAAATTATTGGCATCCCTAGTCATTCATGTGTAATTATAAAGCTGTGCTTATATCACAAGGCAGAACTGTTTGTTTCTTAAAAAAACACACACATATATGTGTATGTGTATGCCATAAGATGCGTCATTAAAACCCAGCTGTATATAAAATATGATGGTTTCTCCAAGGATAACCTACATCCATTGCATAGTACGTATAGCAGGGCAACACAGTTACAGAGCGATACAAGATAAGCATGCAATAAACTACAGCAGAGCTGTCTCTGGTAGCCCTGTCCAGGGGTGATCTTAGAAACTTGAATTCCCTTTAACTGTTACAGGCAGTGGAGATGAGATATGGCATAACCAGGAGCAGAAGGTTCATGTTGCAACAAAGGTCAGCTGTTCCAAAGCCATCTAATAGTTTAATGGCCATTTGGGGGACCAATTGGAATATTGCCAAACTGAAAGGCATGACCAGGAACAAGACCCGGGAATTTTTCCTCATTAGAAACTCATGCTTCAAGGAGATGATCTTAGGAAGTCTAAACTAAGAGTTGATATGCTTGCTTTCTTCCAATTATTTTAAAATCATGCTCCTGGACAGGAGATTGGGTTTTTTTTATTTACCTCTTGGTGACAGGCCTGTTAAGCCCAGCCACAGGGAATGCTCGGAGAAAGTCAGATTGTAAATTCTCTCCCAGACCACATTAGCAAACAAATAAACAAATAATCCATGAACTGACCCATATTCTTATTCCAGCCTGAGTTGCAAATTACTCTTTGCTTGTCTCTCCATCGCCAGAATTAAAAGACTCTTTACCCCATTGCACAGCTGGCAGAGCAGTAGAGAGCCACAGGTAGAGAACATCTCAAGGTACCAATCCCAAAGCTGCTTCTTCCCCCACCCTAATCTTCTAATGTCCTGGCTAGATCCTAATGAAATAGTGTGTCCAAAGGGAGATGAATAGGAAAAAAAATTAAAGGGGCAGAATTAAGAGCTTAGTCCATGCTTGCAGTTGCAGTGTTAATTTGCACTTCTGGAGGAACATTTATCTACAGTTAGTGTTCTGCAATACTAAGTGATGCCAAGAAAACTTTGATCAGCTCCCTTTAGGACAACTTAACTTCGCAAAGAGCTGTTCTTACAGCAAACATTTATTTTTACTGCACTATTGGCAAAGGACACTGAAGAGTTATTGTGGCTGATTGATTTCTCTCGTGCTTTTGTCAGCCAGATTTGTTTATTCCTAGCACCCTGTTCTAAGCAAAGACTGCTTTAAAGGATTTAAATTAGCAACAAGAGTATGATATTCATCTATCTATGTGGACAGCATCACCATGACCACCAAATTTTTGTCCTAACCCATCTTTACACAGTTAGAAGTTACTACCAACAACTGGCTATCATAAGTTGAGTTCTCAGTGGTTTCTGTTTGATTGGTAAAGACATTGCTATTTCTTATCATCTGAAAGGAGGTGAAAAACCTTGATGCTGTTTTTCTTTGTTAGTAAGCAGCAGAACTGTTAGTGCATCCTAGTAAGATGTTTTTTACTGAGTTACTCTGAGATGAAGCAAACCTTATTTCAGCCACAAAGATCTCTCAACCAACCCTTGTGATCAAAAAAACCCTTTCCATTCACCAGCTTGGAATAACACCATGGCACTGTTCCGAGGTCAGTAAATCACTGGTCAGTTCTTGACATACCCAAAACAAGATATAAGAAAGCTATTACAGCCAGAGCTCACAGCGCCCATCACTGTGGTTATTACTGTAGAGACTTATGACTCCAACTGGAGATATCCGTCTCTGTCCCCAGTGCTGGCTAAGATGGAAGTCATCTTATGGTAATGATTCATTTCTAAAGAGAAGTGATAGAGACTTTATTCCCATTGGAAAATGCTAATTTGTTATATGCAAACCACTTCACTGAAACATGCTGCCTGTAACTTCAGAACTGGAAAAGCTTCAAAAACTGAAATAAAATGTGAAAATGGGGTCAAAACAATCTATTTGTGGCATTTAAAGCAGAACGATTTAATGTTTCATTCCTTTTGGTTTCTATTTATTTATTTATTTATACAAAAATATAAACCAAGTCAGAATGAAAAGTCTGACCCATGTCAAAAGGAATGTATCCTACCTCTAGATTTTTCCATCATGATTTAAGGGGCAAGATTTTGGCTTTGTAAACTCAAACCTTTAAGATTCACTCTAAATAGATTTAAAAAAAATATTTTTTTCACAACAATATTCACCAGAACTTGGACCTGAAATGGATGACTGCTACTGGGGTGGATTTTCTTTTCCCCTTTTAATCAGACTGCAAGACAGAGTAACCTTTATTTTTTCTATATTCTGCATATCCATGTTAGTTTTCCTACCAGCTCAGTGTCTGAAGCAGCAAGGAAAATGAATATATTCTTTCATGTAGTTAACCATCTGTATGTAGTAGGGAGAATTGCAATTGTCCAGAGGACAATGTGCATAAAATTTATTTTAAAATAAGAAGTTCATCTCTTCCTTTGCAAGATTAAAAAATCTCTCAGTCCTACAGAAATAAACCCTTTCATCCATGGCATGCATACCAGAAAAAGGCATTTCAGCACAATATTAAGCTGAAAGTCCTGCTTGGGTTATGTGACATTGGTGATTGTTATATTTGCTTAGAGAAGCACCCCTTTGTCGAGACACAGATTTTAGACTGGCAGTTAGGAGATATTTTCAGGCAGGTAAGAGAAGCCAGGTTAAAGAAACAGGAAGGCAAGGCTCTCCTCAAACAACAATTTCCTCTTATTAATGCTGAGAGCATCCCAGATGGGAGGGTTGTTGCATAATGCTCTGCACACACAAAGACACAGTTGCAGCTATTATTTTGTCCCCGAGTAACTGGAACAGAAAAGTGCCATTTTCTGTTTGTGGCAGTACAGCAGCAGCGCAGCACCACAGATCATAAAGCACTTTGCAAACACTAAATCACAAAACATACAAGCGCAGACAGTATCTTATCCCAGCTTTCTCAGAGCACAAATTAGGGAGCCAGTAAGCCCATGTCTAATGTATCTGTAACTATGTACTACAGCTCATTAAAGCAATTTTCAGTGTAGTTAGACTTGTTGCTTCTGAATGACAGGACCCCAGCAGAAGAACCAGGGAAGATATTTTGTAGCCATTAACAACAGATGACCGATGATTGACATTAAATTGCTGAGGCCAAGAAGTAGCAACGCTTTTGGCTATGGCTGTGGGAGGCTGCCCTGTTGGACTACTGTAATCCTCCCTGGGCAGGATCAAGAGTTTTCAGGAAGACACAGCTGTTGGTGCAGCATAAGTAGTCAGTCCTTCAAAACCGTTTGAAATCAAAATGACTGCATTGCAGGACTTTGACAGAAATGTGATCTCCCAGACAGTTAGAGAAGACAGAGCTCTGTGGATAGGGGTAGACCCAGGAGGAATATAGGACCATAGAGGTAGCTGTGTTGAGACAAGCAAGAGGATGAGGTAAGGTTGTCCTAGGAAAGTGCTATCAAGTCCAAGGTTGCCAGCTGCCACATGGCTGAGCCAGGAACAGGTTGCAAGTCTTCGGAGTTAAAAATCCAGTGTTTTAGTCCCTAGACGACACGTCTATGTCAGGAGGAGGGCTATGTCTAGCTCAGATGTCTGAATCCCTTTTGAAATGCAGAAAATGCCTAAATTACATCTTTTGCCCATAAGCAACGCCTGCTCATTTAAAACAGGAATCTGAGTATTTACAGTCTGATTTCCTAAACACTAGGCTAGCATGCTTAGTTATTGGCTAGGTTTAAACCACAACAAGGGAAAAAGTGGTACAATGTGTTAGGACACACTTTGAACAGGAAAATTTTTTGACTATTTAGTTTTGTCTGAAAGCTGATTTCTGAATTCAAACTATTGCCCCAACCACATGGTCAGTATTTAATGCCTGACATACTGTACAGTATGTAAAAGCCATCATACTTCAGAACTTTAAAGGAAACTCAGGAAATCTGTGATATGGTGAAGAGTGCCTGGTCTGCTAAGGAGCTCTGTATATCATATCTCTTTTTGCTTCAGTTTCTTCCTCCAAAAAGAAAAGGCATTTTTTTACTGATCTCCTTTATAAAGAGCTCAAGAACTGAAAATTATTATTAATACATAAAAATACCCCTATCTTTGGCAAAAAAAAAAAAAAAATTGCAGAGTTGGGCCTGTAGGTATTGTTCCAACTAGCAATTTACATCTCATTATTTTCTAGAATATTAACTTTTATCATACCGCATATTCTCCTTACACTGTTTCCTTTCATACTTAGGTTGACTGTAATACAAAATCACAGGAAAATCTCTCTCGTTTGGTTCAAATTAATTACGCAGTAGTTCAGGGATTTTGATAAATTGATACTTCACCCCCATCATCTCTGGACCTGAAGAGGATGGAAGAAAGAATGATGAGATTTTCTCCTTAATGTTTTGCTTTACAAATGAGAAAAGAAAAGTAATTATTTTGCTTCCGTTACATGCGGTCCTGCTAAGGCAAACCATAAATGGCTGTGCTACTGATGTTGGGGCTCACAAGGGTGATAGAGACTTTACTTCTGAAAGGGTGAATTCTCCTTCAAATGAAACATGATACTACATTTGGAGAAAAAGGACACGAGTTCTCATTCTGACCTCCTTGGGTAGCTTTATAGAGGCACAGTTACCCATGGTACATGGAATGTCTCAGTGTTTCTGGGTTATTTCCCTTTCACAGGCATGGCCTCCATCAGTTATGGATCATGCTGTTCACTGGAGCAACAAGACAGGAGGTGACTGCCCTGTCCCCCTCCCCAAAAGGAGCATTTTGAGCACATGGCCAGCAGCAGAAAATGCTGATGTGCTTTTGTCCTGATTTTGGCTGGGATTGAGTTGATTTTCTTTCTAGTAGCTGGTATAGTGTTATGTCTTGGATTCATTATGAGAAGAATGCTGATAACACACTGATGTTTTCAGTTGTTGCCAAGTAGTGTTTAGGCTAAGTCAAGGATTTCTCAGCTTCTCATGCCCACCAGCAAGAAGGCTGGAGGGGCACAAGAAGTTGGGAGGGAACACAGCCAGGACAGCTGACCCAAATTGGCTATGTGATGTCATGCCCAGTATATAAACTGGGGGAGTTGGCCTGGGGGGGTAAATTGCTTCTCAGGAACTAACTGGGCATCAGTTGGTGAGTGGTGAATAATTGCATTGTGCATCACTTGTTTTGTATATTCCAATTATTTTATTATTATTGTCATTTTATTATTGTTATTATTATTATCTTTATTATTTTCTTCTGTTCTGTTAAACTGTTTTTATCTCAATACATGAGTTTTAATTTTTTTTTCCCCAATTCTCTCCCCCATCCCACTGGGTGGGGGGGGAAGTGAGTGAGCGGTTGTGTGGTGCTTAGTTGCTGGCTGGGGTTAAACCACAACAGCTTTTCAAATGGATCAGCCTTGTAGCTTTGCAGGGAACTCTGCCAAATCTGGCCTACTGCTTATGGGCTCGATCCAGCAAGATGCTAAACCCACAGCTGAAGGTGCTAAGCGTGGACTCACAGGAGCAAACCTTAGGCTCACTGACAATTTGGGTTTAGTAAAAGGAAAAGGCTGTCAAAATCCCACTTTCCTAATTTTAAGAACCAGATTCACCTGCTGAAAATCGGAATAGCTCAGCTGATTTAAAATAAGCTTAGCAGTTTAGCAGATTGTCCTTATGCTTCTTTGAAAATTTTTTTTTTAATCAACATTTCCCATCTCTCCTGTCTCTGTTTTTTTGTAAGTCTTTCATTCAGCTTGATGCAGCAAGATGATTTACAATGCTGCAAGCATCACAATTAGCATGATACTAACGTATAAAGAGAGTTTTGATATTAGTAATCCTCCTGGCTACCTGAGGTGTCTTTTGCTGATCCTTTTTCACCTTTTCATTTTTACAAAGGTGTGTGTACACATGTGCTTACACACAGGTGTGGAAGACAGTTATCTGTGTATTGAAAAGTTGTTTCATAAAATGATTTTTTTTTTTCCTAGAAAACATATTTTATATGCTAAATAATCATTCAGATGCTCACCATTATCCTCCCTTTTTTTCCCCTGGATTATCAAAGACAGAGGCAGCATTTAATCAGAATGGAGAACTACAAACTGGCTGTTTTCCCTGTTACATTGTCTCTGAATCCCTTTAAAAAAATAAATTAACTAATAGATGGGGCTAGAGAGAGGTGGGGTTTTTGTCACAAAACATGTGCTGTCTCTGCACATACTTTTACAGATGTAGTATGTCAGAGGTGTGCAGCCCAGTCCTTTATTGCTGCAGATTAATTTGACACCAAGAATGGCGTGCCTTGTAAATGACAGTAATGCTTTCAGGAGATGCTAAAAAGTCTTTATGTGCATTAATGAACAAACCAGAGCCCTTCAGCAGCCTCCGATAGGAAGACAATCATTATCACAGCTGGATGAACTAAGGCATGGACAAACTGAGTTGTCACTGTCACACAGAGAGTGGAAAGGCTGGGACCGCAACCCCCACCACATGCTGATTTATCCAACCTGTGTGTTACTTACTGCATCAGTCAATAGCCCCATCTACCACACTTTCAACTTCCCATTTTCAGACCCCTAAATATTTTCTAGCAGAACAACGATTCCGGCAGAACAGATTTAACCTTAATGATTTTCTTGTTTAGTTTGTGTTGGTTCCATTAAAGATGCAAAACAGATTTAGTGTCAACAGACAGAATGAAGGATCCCTCCGCCAGCTAGACAACATATATCCTCCTGTTCCAGAGCAGACCTTAGAGGGGAAAAAGTTGTTTGTCTTTGAAATGGACCATGGTAGTAGACTTCGGAAATCTCCTATGTTTAGTTGCAGTTTGCAGTAATATCACTGCTGGGATAGCTCATTCCTTCTCTCCAGACAGGAATGGAGGGTACTGCTTTCATGGCCTCTATGATAAATGAGTGTGTACAAATTCCCAGATTCTATTCAGAATGGTATTTTCAAATGTAAGGTTTTCTGTTAAAAAGCTAGGCAGTTCATTTTGTCGCCTCTGCTTCAACTTCAACAGAAGCAGAAAACTCATTTCTCTGTTTGAATAAATTTAATTTAAAACAAGAAAAAAAGCAATTCTCCTTACAAAATGAGGCATTTTGTTAAAGCGGAATGCTAGAATGAAACCCAAAGTTAATTCAGGAATGGCTATGATTTCTTTCTATTATTTATTTTTACTGCATCAGTTATATGCAGATTGGAGGCACTTCTCAGCAAGTATCAATGGGGAGAGCACTAAGGACATCACAGGTGCTTCAGGGAAAAATTCACATCTGGGAAAGAGCACAGACATCACTGAACCAAACTGCTGTGGAACTTCAGCTGGTTTTTTGACACCCCAGCTTCTCAATGAGATCTTGAAATGGCATAAATCACTGAAGTTGATGATAGTATCAATAAACTGGGGTGAATCTTAGTCTTTGACGTTCTACTTGTAACAACACCTCCAACCTCTGATGAGGAAGTGCTGCACAGGTTATTCCTGCAATGTCTTCAATAAGTATCTATGTAGTTAATTGATTCCTTCCATTATTTGAATAATTTTTATTTAATTACCATTACTTTCATCTATATCAAGTGTTTCATTTCCTACTTATTATTATTCTTATATTTCTTATTTATGCAGTGTTCTAAGGCCCAGTTTCTTTTCTGTAGCATACCAAAATAGCTCCAGTTAAGCCAAGTTACAAATATTTACATCAGGTGACTGTTTATCTTGTATGGTCTTTTACTCAACATGAAAATGAGAGGTGGAAAACAACAAGTGGACAATTTTGCAAATTGCAAATCTGTGCATTCCTGATTCTGCACACTCCTGTTGCTGCTGCAGAACAGAACACATGGATATCTTTCTGCAAGGTCTCATATTTCATATGCTTTCTGAGTTGAAACACCTCTCTTTCCTCTCATTTTCCTGAATATTGTGAGGCACATGAACACTTTGATTTGGCCTATTTGCCTCAAAAAGATGATTTTTTTACTAGTGAACAAAGCTAGGGTCCTTTGCTTAGATCTCTGTAAAACAGGCAGCCACAGCATAACCAACCTATTTGCTTTCTATGTTAGACATTCAGAGGTTGATATGGAATAGTACTTCTATCCAGAAAGATATTCTCTGTATATTTGTGATAGTGGTGGAACACATTTTCAGGTTAAAAATATACTGGATGAAGACTCAGAAGACTTGAATATAAGACCTATTTTTCCAATTGGCAGTTGTCAATTCACTCCTTGTGTTCACCACTCTATACCTTAACTTTCCTTCTTACCTACTATCATCACATGACTTTAGCCTCAAAGGTGGTTGATGTAGGAATCATCTCCTAATACAACTATGGCACAACACACAGAGAGGCTTTTCCTGCATTGTAATCTCTTCTCATTTACTAATAAATCAAAATTTCTGTTATGGTCCTACTAAAACATCCTAGTTATGTTGGATAGGGACATGAGGCAAGGAGGTTTCCAAGTCTGATTTAACTGCCTTATAGCGAAGTAAGCCTGAGCCATGATGAAAGTCTTTCTCTAATACTGATCACAGCTCATTGTGCTTTCAGTTTGCTTTCTGATTCCAAGCCCTGAATCATCACCACACCTATTCCATACAACTGTCTAGAAGAACCAAATGCAGATGGGAGGACAATTTAAAATAATTAGCTAATCACAGTTAATTTTCTTGGTATTTACTGCAATAACATTAATTTTGATGAACCCCTCCGTTATTAATGTGAATGTCAGAAGTGCTTCTATAGCATTTCCACTTGGATTCCATATTAATTAACTGGGCTGTTAATCTAAAGTCTTACTGCGGGAATATAATAGAACATAACCCAGTGAGGGGAAAAAAAAAAAAGATTTCTTAGTCATCAGGAAAGTATGAAATTAAAAAAAAAGAAAACAAACCCCGAACATGAAATGACCTTCTCTCACTAATTTCTCAGCTATAGTGACGTTTCAGTACCTTGGACAGAGTCACGGTCCCGTAATGGATTCCATTTACCAGTCTGCAACGTGATGATGCATGGCTGGATTACCATTTGAACTCATGCCTCTTTACATGTAATGGACACAAATTGCATTTATCCTTGCTTTATAGCCCACTTTAGTGCCATCATGGAAAAGAGCCTTAGAATAAATGAGAGCAAACCCACATTTCTTATCCAGTTTTCAAAACGTGGACCAACTTGATTTTTTCTTAAGGAGTTTGGAGCTTACCAGAGTCTCCAAATAAAGGATGACAAATCCATCTGTGAGAAGCAGTATGTCAGGTTTCTGTAGCATGAGAGCTGGACAGTTAACATCTCCTCTGATTTCTGTCCAGCGCCCCTGATCACCCTCTTTATGAATTTTCTATATTGCAAGCAATGACCTGGGAGCACTATATAATTCACTAACTGAGCCAGATCTGTTATACTTTCCTTTTATGAGCCATCCCATGCCTTTCTAACACAGATTATCCCAGAGAATTTACATTCCAGGAAAAAGCACTCTTCACCTCCTTTATTTTATTTTTTTTTAAACCCAGGCTGAGTGGGATAGAGATGGATTAAAAGCAGCACTGTGAATGTGAGTTAAAATGTGTGCTATTTCCTAGCACTCTGATTGAGATACCCCTCTCTCTCAGACTTTGGTGTTATCATACATTTTCATTGACATAATCTAAAATTTCCTCCTATTCCATCTCTGCAAGCCAGGAGGACCCCTTGCCAACCATTCCTTCAGACCCACTGTTCCCGTTCTCTGGATCCTCCTCCTGGTGCCCAGCTGCAGTGCTGAAGGCTCCGAAGACCCAGTACCATTTTGTATCCCCCCACGGTATCACTGTAAATCTCTCAGCTGCACCCCTTGTTTGGTCCTCACTTTCAATGCACCAGAAAAACCTTTCTGGCACTGGCTTAGGGCTCCCTGCATAAACTGTACCTCCATGTCTCAAATCCCTGAGTCATTTCCTTTACATTCTATCTAACATACTTGTGTCTTGTCTCCACTCATGTGCCTCCATCTTTTTTCCTTGCCTGTCTCCAAGCTTCAGTCTGATTTTTCCTTTCTTCCTCTATGTGCATAGCTGACTATGGAAGTAAATAGAAACCCAGGTATGGCACCCACAGGCCTTGTTCTGGCTGCCTGTTCTGGCATGGTCTTGGCACTCACAACCACCTCATCACAGCTGGCTCTGATGGCCAGCATAGATTTGTGCCTCCTGTCCTATAAAGCAAGTCCTATACACAGCTCCTCTGTTTTTTAAAGAGAAACTTCTGCTTAGAGTACTATTTGAAGTGCTAATTTTAGTGAGCCAGTTAACTATTCCTCACAGACAGAAGGTGGTCCATGTGCCACCCTTGTTCAGAAATGTGTTCCATGAGATGTCTGCCTGGAGGGGTTTGGCTCACACTTTCTCTTGAAAGATTTGAAGTTGCGTACAAATGCATGTGCATGGTTTTGACTTGAGAAGAGTCTATATAACTGATTTTCTGTGTGGTTTCTTCTCAGGTTTGGGAAATATCAGCTTTCTGCTGTGTTCAAACAATACCCCATCTTATATGGAAAAATACAAGTGTGTTTAGTGTCTGTCATGCACTGACTTCATCACAGGCCTGGTGAAAAAGAGTGATGAATAAGTGAGAGAAAACTATGAAAGCATAATCAGTCTTATCTGACCCTCCTAACACGTCAGTGGTGAGGAATTATAAAGACCCTTCTCCTTAGTCTCAGCCTCTAAGATCACAGACCTTGTCAGTCAAGCCTGTCATACTCTGGGTTGCTAAACATGTTACAGTGTTATGATGATGTAACAGATGGCAGGGAGCAAGACACCAAAGGAATTCGATTATATCCTAAGGAAGCTACTTTAAAATATGGCATATGCACCCCTAAATCTCATTTCATATATTCATCCAGGCCTAACAGCAAAATACTCTGCAACAGCTCAGCAAGAACATTAGTGAAGCTCAGGAAATTAAATGTTGCAAACTGCTTTGCCCACCTCTGATAGAAGGTACCACCTATGTGTAAAATAATCAGTTTTATGATACAGATGGATTTTTTAAGGAGAGAAGCAAGAGCTGCCAAGTGTATTAATTATTAGGGAAAAGATATAATGATGATTTTCACCTTCAGTGAGATAGACTGGATCAACTGAGCTGACGTCTCACTGCTTGAGAGGGGATTTTGTTTTAAAGAAAACAACCTTTCTAGTCACCGTGATCTGTCCTCATCACTTCTTATGATCCTTACAGAGTTTCATGTGCCAGCTGAGGATGTGGTTTAAGTTGTGTATTTCCTGCAAAAGCAGAAGAGCCACATCAATTTGCAATAGCCAAAATCTGTCTGTTTTGCCACGTTGTCCCTCACAATGTTGTATAGCAGGCTTTGCAGCATTGCCACCTCACAGTTTTATTAAGAACCTTGTTTTTATGACTGTTTCCTGCATAGAATTTAATGTTTTGAATTCTTTTATTTTATGAGACACCCCTTTTCATCAAATGATTCACCTTAACAGCATTGATACAGGGGAAAGTTTCATTGCAAAAGGCCCCAAATTGGCAGTCAATTTCACCTAAAAGCATAGAGTTCTCATTCTTTAAGATAGAGAAATAGCAATTTAAGCCTCATTTGTGAATGCTTTGGATTTTCAATCATCATTTGGCATTGCTGTTTCCAATGAGGTTTCTCGGGCTGACTGGGAAACTGAGTCAAAGACAGAGCAATTAGCCAAAAGGATTCAAGGGTGTCAGTACACTCAGTGCTGGTATGAGAAACCTGGGATTATCCAGAGACAGCAACCAGCCACTCCAATGGCAGCCCACTGCCTTGGTGCCTGACAGTCCCCAAGGCACTAATGCATCCTTACAGGGGAGCAAACAAGGTCCCCATGGAGAAATCCCCCAGTAGATTCAACACCTTAACTGAGTAGCTGAGAATCGCCACCCGGAATAAGAAGGAAAGTGTATTTATTACACTCCTTGCTTTCAGCTTTCTCATTTTGCTGCCCCATTTTCAGCTACAAGAAAATGCCCTTTCTATCAGCATATTACTGCTCAGACATTGCGTAAAGTGCTGGGGAACAGACTGAACATAGCCGAGAGCTTATTAATGATGGACTTAACCAATTAATAAGCATGTTTTCTGTGCTGTCGGAAAGCCAAAGCAGGTGTATTTGGGGCTCCTGTTCCTCTTGCTCATACTATATTTCCTCTTTACATCTGCATTGTGGGGTCTCCGATTCATGGCTGCTTTATAAAATGTTTGCATATACACTAATTAAAAAGGATTTATCAGGTTGAGCTCATGATGACTGAAGGATCCTTTCTCCCTTGGCAAGGTCTGAATATTTGAATAGCTCATTAATGCTCCTGCTTTTTCTCTTTGTAAGAGGAGACTGAAAAATGAAAGAAGGGGATTTGCTGTGCAGCTTTAGATGAAAGGTTGCTTCATTTATTTTTAAAGCTGTCTAAAGGGGTTAAGCCCTACTCTGATTTACACCAAAGGGCAACTTCTGACTCCCCACCAAAATAATTCCTCATTTACATTGGCAGGCACCACTTATATGCAGGATTTTTTCAATGTAAACAAGAGAAAAAATTTTCTGAGCTTTTTGCCTTTTGGAGGTGTAAAATTGACACAGATCTTTTAAATCCACATGAATCAGGAGTTACCCTAGTTGACTTGGTTGTGATGTAAGTCAGACCATCATAGCCTTCAAATTACAGGAAAATACCCTCGTTTCTGCCACCTGGGGATTTGGCCCTTGAGTTAAAAAAATGCCCAGGACTTAATTTTCCTCTTATTCTGCCACTATGCACGCCATCCCCCCTCCCCAAGTTACTCCAGGTTTACATTGCCACAGGTGAGATTCCTGCATCTTCAGAACTGAAGAATAGTAATGCCCGCATAATAATAGTTACAAGTTTCAAAGTAGTTTAATATATCCAAAAACATACACATATATTTTTAAAATACCTCCTATCAGTGCTAATCTTGGGCACTTGGCTGGATTATTATCTCATGAAGATTATATCCCTGAGAGCTTTTAGTGCCCACTATGTCTTCCTTTTTTTTCTTTCCAAAGTGCTTGAAAGATCCCACTGAGTCAATTACACACAGTATCTCTTAATAATGTCCTCTTCCTGGCACATCATTGTTTTCCTTTATGTTTATTTCAAAAGGTTAAATTAAACAAGAGAGTAGAGATAAATCCACATTATGAATTATAAAAAGTTACCACATGCTCCTGAGAATGCCCAGAATTTTGATGGGGAGGATTTAGTGAAGCAGTGCCCTGGGGAAGTCAGTGCTAGAGAAAGCCAGGATTGTTAAAGCTGGAGGAAAGCAGGGTGTATGAACTTTGCTGTTTACAAGTTCATTTTTCCTGCACTGGGAGGCTGGTGCCAAACACCCTCTTGCTTGCTGAGTCTGACAGTTTGTTTCATTTGCCTGCAGATACCTGTATTACGTAGCAACTGAACTGATTGCCAAAGTAAATAGGGGAGAATCCCCAGTGCCTGGGAATCTTTAGGAAAAGATTAGTTTAACACCATTCAGGATTGGTTTAGCAGCTGACCCTCCTTTTGGAAAGGTGATCCTTCGAAAATCCTCCAGCAATGTGATTATCTGAAATTCTGCAGCACACATAGGGAGGAGACATATTCATTAGGAGAGTGCTGCTCCATGGGAATAGCAACAATGACCATCTGAGTACTTCTGTTAAATCCCATAAGCTTTCCTGGTGCTAGAGGGATACCACACTTCTTCTGAATGAAAATTTAGCAGGCATCCTCTTGACCTTGTAGGGCTGTAATGGAGACTCGATTCTCCAGGGCACCAGTATTGCAAATTCCAAACTAACTACTTCCTAAAATACACAAGGGTGTAATATAAGAGTGTGGCTCAATTCCCCTCCCCCTTCTAACCAACATATCAAATGGTTTGTCCTCTGACTTCAACCTACTTACATTACCTTGCCATATAAATTCAACTAGATCCAGTGGGTAAATATAACCAAGCATAAATCAAGACAGCCATCAACAGCCGTACAGTAATATGTACTGGCATAGCTTAGGGACTATTCCCTTTCACCTCTTATCTTAAGCTTTATCATTGCTTCACTGTGAACTATGAAACAACAGCCACATTTCTCACACCAGATGTAGTTGCATCTCAGTGATGAGTGAAATATTCCTCATATAGCCTTTGAGTAAGTACATAAAGCACCTTATGAGCCTTCCAGTTATAAAAGGTAATATAAAAGGAAATAGTAATATGGCCACATAAATATTAAGGGAAAACTGGCATTTCTCTTTTATAAAAGCAATATTCATTCCTGACTTAATATTTTCTAGAATATACAGAAAGATAAAATCCACATGCCCACATTTTATGGCTACATTCTTGTCTACAAAATTTCACCTGCAGTTTGCTCACACTCCTCATTTCCTCCTCCCCTCCTCAATAAATCATTAAAAGCAATAGGGCTTGTAAACCTGTTGTAGTACAGGACTCCCTGAAATTCTTGTGAAAAAAGGTCAGGAAGGAGAGGTTTGTCCTGAGAGGTAAGTGGTGCATGTGAGAAATGAAAGGAAAACCCTCAACTTTTTATTCTGCAGAAAAGAACAGAGTGCTGAATGTTAGGAGCAGGCAGTAGCGATGAATGTCAAGCAAAGTGGGCAATGAACTATATTGCATATCTCTAAGAGTATGAGGGGTAGTCAGCAAGTTATGCAGGTCATCATTCCTTTATTGTCCTATTTTCTGCTTTCCCATTGCACATACCACCTGGAACTGATGAAGTCAGTTGGCCAAACAAAAAACCAAATGAACGAAATAGACAAAGCAGGGCTTTCCTTGCAATAGGGATAAAGCAAATTTGCCACCTGGTGTAAAGTGATATTGTCTAACATAAATTGGTATTGCCTGTCACTTCAGAGGTCTCTGCTGAAATTGCAACAAAATGACTATCTGGCCCCACTTTCAACCTCAGTGACACTTCATTAGAAGTACCAGCACTTCCATTTCCAGTTTCTTTTTTTGTCAGTAGTGTGTCATGAGGAAGATGCCTGTAATACAGAATGGGATGTGGGGTTATGACACTTAGCCTTAAGCATGTGCATGTAGCGCTCGCCGCATATCAAGGTGCCACGATTAGATCACTGATCACCCCCCAGATCAGGGAAAGAGACAGATAACACACACAGTGTAAGCGCCAACTTCCGCCTTTTATTGCGCAGTCAATTCCTTTTATACTAACAAGGATAGGCGGGATTACAGACACATCATAAGGCTGCGACTAATCCTCTAACTTTCCGTGACATCGCGAGATCTTCCGAACGCCGAACCCTACATGTGCACAAACTGGTTTTGATTTCCATGTCTGTGCCAGGGCTTAAATCAAATAATCTAGTTTACAGCCCTGTGGAAGATGAACTAGTAAAGGCTGTGATGGATTATCTGAGTCAAAGATAGTCTTTAGTCGAGACTGTATCCTTCCCTAACGACATATCCGCAACGGCAGAGATGGACAGGACTAAACTGCCCCTGTCCCCACTGATTTTGGAAATGGCAGTATGGAAGAGGGGAGGGAGCTTGAGGTAGCAGCATCCCAACCAGCTCCAGTTGAGATGCTGCATAGTCACACTCTCGCTGCTGTATCAGCCACTACCCCTGCAACAGGGACAAGACAGGTTCAGGAGGTGGATACTCAGCTGTGCCATGGGGGTTGAGAAGCTGCATCCCCTTTAGCCTTGGGACCTCTGCCATCGTTGTCTGAGCACGGGTGGAGGGGCCCTGAGAGAGGGAGTGTAGATTCAACTGTGGGAGCAGAAATGGTGCAGGAGGTAGCTACTAAAATTAAATGCGCAGGAGATCCCATCTCAGTGTTTCTCAGCCACACAGGTGAAAACCGCACTGCTGGGAATGAAGAGCCAGGGCTGGACTTCTGCCACAGGAGTGAGGAACTGGAGACACATGCTGCTGTTCTCCAGGGATGAGGATGGCCACTTATATTTCAAATGAGGGTTGCGTGTCTTTTGCTTTGCTCCTTTCTCAGAATGGGAGGCTATCAACCCAACTCTTCCCTTCGCACCTCTAACCTGGGCCTTAGGGTTTTAATGTACACAATAGGGGGAACTGTCATTTTGCTATCTATCTCAGCTGTCTGTTACCCCAGGCCACTACTTGCTTTGTTTGAGCTTAGAGCTGTCTCTGGAGCAGTCCCTTCAGTGCTACTGGCAAACCAGAAGGTCTCAATTCCTGTGGCTTTGCATATTAACAAGGCTATTATACCTCCAAAATGACATAGTATGACCCGCCTCTTCTCATCCCCTGGGAACTCCTCCTTTGCAAAGAGATCCAAATTGTTTCATTTACATGTGTAGTAAAAGTCAGTTCAGTTAGTAATTTCTGAGAACTTTGTGAATTTGCTGCATTTTACAAAACCAGCCTGAGTTTACAAATTTTTCTCCCTTGGAACCAATTATTGCTTAGGCTGGATTTTTTTTTTTATTATTATTCTTTTGTTAAAGGGCAGCCTGCTTCTTTAAATACATCCTGTATCCTCCAGACCTGGATTCTTCAACACTTAGTTGTATAAATCTGTTGACTTCTGTAGAATAACTCGCCACAGAATACATATCTTCAGTCCATCTGCTTTATATTAGACTCCTTCTTCTTGCCCCACCAGGGCTAGTGCACTGTAGTGATTCCTTTCTTCTTGCTATACTCTTAATAATAATTTAGTGACTTCTTGGTTTCTAAACTTGTCTTGGTCTTTCTAAACTTTTGCCTGGCTCAGGAAGATATCTTGAGTGAGAGAAGACTTGAACCAGAACAATCCTAATACAATGCTGCCATATTTTAAGAAAATCCCTTATTCTTTTCTTAGGTTTCATGAAAACTAAGGAATTTCTAACTAAGTTCCAATGTTTGGAGGGTGCTGTGAAGACACTGTCTGCTCTTTTCTGCACTTTAGCTATGTTGCTTCTCCTGGTCTACCTGAGGCAATGGGTGCATCTGCAAAGTTCAAACAAAGCTGAAGTCAGACTTCTCAAATATTTCTACAGACAGGATGAAAGTCCAGCTAAAGCAACCTTCCCTATCCTTAATTCAATTAAGCCATTCTCGTGGGGGGTGTTCTCTGAGCTTTGGAAGAAGAAACTTAAGAGACCAAAGATCTGATCCTTTCAGAGTTTCTTGATATTCATGAGTTACTGACAGTGAATTAATATTAACCATGAGTAAAAGCTTGAAAATGAACTTTAAAAGCTGCAAATTGGCCCTGTTAATGCTTAATGATAATTTCCAAAATAACAGGTGGCTGATTGAGATCTTCAGCTGTCTTAAAAGGTGATAAATTATGTTAGTTCTTCTCCAGGAGCTGTTGAATTCCCATATTGCCCTCAAAAAACATGTCTTTTCCTGTTAGCTAATATTTCATGGGATGTCAGAACATTTATAAAAGGTGTCATATTGCCGAGTGGCAAATAGCTAAGAATGACAAAAACCATTAACAGTGAAGGATGATGGCCCCAAACTATTAAATGAAAAGATCAAGTAATCACAGAAATAATTGTTTACCAAATTTCCCAGTGAACACAACCAAAGTGTTATCTTTCCTAATTCAATCTGTCTTTTTGCAGTCACTATTTCTCCAGGTCTAGTTTTTCCTCTAGGTGATTCTTACCAGTTCACCACTTTGCAAATGAGGTCCAGTTCTTCTAAGTCATTTTGTGCTGCTTCTTTATAAAAATAAGGCAAGCCTCTGACCAAACCTTTACAAATCATTCACCTTCCTGATTCAAAAATCTTTGAAATTCTTCTTTGAGGAAACCTATGAGTGAAAATCACATACTTCCCCATACACAGACTGTTTATATTAAATGATTAGAGAAGACATAAGATCAGTGAGTGTCTTGAAAAGACATTATACAGGGATTATTCAAGGAAAGAAACATCTATCAGGAAACAAACAAATCCCTGACAATTGGTGAACTGATGTGAGGAAAACACTGTCACTTTACAGTTCAGAAGAAATCTGACTCCATTGATCCTGCTCATTTTGTACTTCATAGAAGTATTACAGCTTGTTGGGATCAATAGTAGCAACTCATATTCTACCAGTCACAACTGTTATTGCAAGAAGCCCTTCATCAAAGGCAATCATGTTTTTCTTCAGAGCCCATGCATTATACAAAGAGAAACATCTGAAGTAAAAGTAAAACCCTATGCCAAAGTCAGCATGGTGCAAAAATGTCAGCCATTTGCAAACAGTCCCAACATCAGAAAAAAAAGAAAAAAGAAAAAGGAATAAAAAGACAGAATATAGAAGTCTTTAGAAATGTCGGAAATATCCCTTTCTCAGCAATGATTAGATAGATTCTGCTACGGTTCCCTGACTGATAGCCAAATGGCAGATAGACTTTTTGATGCTGTGACTATATGTAGCTCTTCCTCCTGGCTTTCATTAGCAATAACAAAGGTGATTTCAAGGGTCTTCATTACATCACAGTTCAGGCCTCCTTTAGAAGTTGGGAAATCAACCAAAATCACCTATATAAACTAGACTTTCAAAAGTACTATTAATAAATTAAATCATTGGGTTCAGTTGTTATTGGGGAGGAGGTGTTGGGGGAACCAAAATCACATTTAGAAAATCTGTTTCCCCATTGTCTTGTCTCTCAGCCACAGGTGAATGATAGCTTGAGTCATCTTATTTGGAAGGAATTTCTATAATAGCTGATTTTTATGTCTCTGAGGTAACGACATCCCACTGATATGTTGGTCTATAGGGACAGACTCCTCTGCTGTGGTGGTTGGCCATCATCAAAGCTAAGGCAGGTGCTAATATCCCCAAAAGGTATGCCCAGTGTCTTATTTACTAGTTGGTTTGGGTTTGTGTGGCAGGGTTTTGGTAGCAGGGGAGGGGCTGCAGGTGTGTCTCCTGTGAGAAGCTGCTAGAAGCTTCCCCGGCTCCAAGTCTGACCTGCCTCTGGCCAAGGCCAAGCCCATCAGCGATGGTGGTAGTGCCTCTGGGATAACGTATTTAAGAAGGGGAACCTGCAGTGATTGGAATGTGAGAGGACACCAGTGCAGACACCAAGGTCAGTGAGGAAGGCAGAGGAGGAGGAGCGGGGGAGGAGGGGCTGCCCCCGCAGCCTGTGGTGAGGCAGCAGGCTGTCCCCCCCAGCCCATGGAGGGGACCAGGGAAGCAGATGCCCACCTGCAGCCCGGGGAGAGAGGAGCCCACGCCGGAGCAGGGGGATGCCCCGAAGATGGCCGGGACTCCATGGGACTCCTACTCCACACTGGAGCAGTCTGTGACTGAAGATTGGCCTGCGGAAAGGATGCACGTTGGAGCAGTTCATGAAGAACTGCAGCCCATGGGAAGGACTCACGTTGGAGAAGTTCATGGAGGACTGTTTCCTGTGGGAGAGACCCCACGCTGGAGCAGGGGGTGAGTGAGGGGTCCCCTCCCTGAGGAGGAAGGAGCAGCAGAGACAACGTGTGATGAACTGACCCCAGCCCCTATTCCCCGTCCCCCTGTGCCGCTGCAGGGGAAGGAGGTAGAGAAATTGGGAGTGGAGTTGAGCCGGGAAAGAGGGAGGGGTGGGAGAAAGGGTTCTCAGGTTGGGTTTTACTTCCTAATATCCTTGTTTTGATTTGATTTGTAGTGAATTCAATTGATTTTGTTTCTTCCCCAAGTTGAGCCTGTCTTTTCCCCATGACCATAAGTGGTGAGTGATCCCTCCCTGTCCTTATCTCGACCCAGAAGTGTTTCTTTATATTTTCCCCTCATCCCACCGGGGCTTTGGGGGAGGAGTTGAGTGAGTGGCACGACACTAGTAAACAGTAGAAATAATGTAGAGCCACTGCCAAAGAGGAGAGCACTCCTAATTAAAAGATCTTTTCTTTCTTCACCTAAAATACTTTTATCCAAAAGTTACAAACTACTGGGATAGTTTTGGGTGACCATACACCCGGGACATGCTGGGCCTCCTTAGGTCAGTCTAGGCCTTTCTACAAGAAGATGACACATTCAGTAATTCTCTGAGGTCTGTCCTCTAGTTCCTGGCTAATGTCAGCTGAGCACTTCTCCAATTCCATTCCTCTGGAGTTCTCTTGGAAGAGGCTGCTCTTTACTCCATATGTCTAAAGGCAACAGATTTATTCCTGGAAAATCATCCAGAACTGCTCTTCCAGAAGAATCTTGCTTGCAGACTGCCACTATTGGACAGTTTTGGTTTAAATAATTATTCTTCCTTTCTTGTATCAGCTGTCATCTCCAATTGTATTGAAACCACTAAAAATTGTCGTAAGATTTTTAATATATGCAGATTTTTTTTTTAAAAACCCAATATGTCACTAGAATATGTTATTCTAACCCAGCAGATTTCACAAACCTGTTGAATTATATCTTTTCTACTTCCTGGACAATGCAGCTGGCAGTTCAAGTGGCTAAAGTAGAGGGCACTATTAGACCACCACAGATATACCATAGGCATGAAAACTAAATGGAGTTGTTCCTGAGCTGAACCCTCTAACCAGCTCTAACTTGAGGTAATCTTGTCTGGAAAGATACTGAAGTCTTCAGACAAAGGCTTTCCAGAACTGCAGAATGTATCATTTACTTACCTTCATAATTTCTGCGAATGGCTACTCAGTTTCAGCGCTCAAAATCTTTGCCTTACATCTCATTCAGGTATGTCTGGCTTTAAACTGCCAGCTCTCAGTTCTCATTAGACTTTTTTTGGATAGATTAAAGAGCCCTTTAGGACCTGGTATTTTCTCCCTACAAAGGTATTTACACAGACAATCAACACAGTGACCTCCCAATTTGGGGTGCACATTTAAAAGTTTTACTGCTTAATTACTGGAGACAAGCAGCCAGGGATGTCATTGACTCAGGTGACCTTGTCATGCATCAGAGGCGATGGTAGTACAGCTGAAAATAGAAGCAAGCCTTTTGTGCTCTACTTATGTGCATTGATCAGAAGTTATCTGCCCGATAATATTCACACTTTGCTGGAGTACACAATCACCAGTGTATTGCATGAGATGTAATGTGTTGTGGTAACTAATGGAAGATAATTTCAGGGGGATGGGGAATTCAACCAAGAGGAAACTTAGAAGGAAGTTTGTCAGTTCTGCATTGAATTCCTTCGCTGATCTTGGGCATGTCACTTAAATTTTTTGTGTTCCACCTAAAAATCTAGCCCTGACAATCCGGTGTGGTGAGAAGAAAAGAGCATGAGACACTCAGATTCACCCTGCTGTAACAGCAGTAGTAACTTCAGAACAGCTTCAGTGCAAGGGAGGTGAAATAGCCTTTGTAAGCCAAATTCATGTTATCTGGCTGGATCAAACGCCACTGCTCTGAGTATTTGCATCACAAAGTCTGGGTTGCTGCACGTGATACTCCGCTTTTAATCAAAAATAAGTGTTTCAATCCTTATGTCAAGAACATGTGAACCATAATAGCTTAAAAACCAAAGCAATATTAATAAATACAGTTTTGTAATTTCATTTGCTTTTTGCCTCTGAATCAATTTTTGATGGATATGTTTGACTATGCCAATCCCCAAGTAAAAAAACCCTGAAGCTCGCCCATAAGCAACAATTGGTTTTCAATTGACTGTTACTGCTGAGGGTTTGTTCCAAGTAAGGACTTATAGTAGTACATCAAACTGGGGGTTTTCAAGTGTTTATTTTATTTTGTGTATAGAGATGCTGTTAATATTTAAACGTTTCTCCTTTTCTTAAATAAAGCCCATAGATTTTTGGATTTTATTTTCAGATTGGTTTTAGGTTCATTCATTGTCTCTGAGCTTAGAAAGCATTACCTTCAAATTCATGTCATGCACAGGGCAGATAGTTCTGAAAATGCAAGTGAAAAATATATAAAAAGCAGACCCTGTGTTTTAAAAGAAAATACATCCTTATTAATCAGAGATGTATCTATTTTGACAGGCTCAGTCTCAGATAGTGAAGGAGGCAAGGTTTTTTGTCTGGGATTTTTAGTGGTGTTTTTTTTTTTTTAAGAGTGCCCAACAGTGAAAAATAAGCTTCTAAGATGCTAAAGCTTGCATTTAGAAAAACATAGCTATTTTTCAGATACAGATATAGATGCTCCATGTTAAATCACATATTTATTTTTCTATCCAGATTAGGCTTTTGAATATCCTATGCTTTTCTAGTTTAACAAGCCCTATGCTGCATTATGCAACTGCTCAAGCATGTCTCTTTAATGGACAAGATTTATTTCAAATAATGACTTCCTGGAGAAAAACAGCTTTAAACAAACCCTGATGCAACAGCTGCTTCTAAATTTCAGCTGAATTGTGTCTCACACTCCACAGCGCTGCGTTGCCAGGCGTGAAGGAACGACTGCCTTCTGAGCGAGAGCCGCGCAGTTTGTCTGCTGCCTTCACATACATTTCTATATCCAATATCATATTTCAGAAAAAATACTGAGTAACAGCTTCCCCTTCCCTGTCTGGGTCATGGTTATTCCATTCCTGCACCTAGGCAGAAGAGTGACATGTTTTTTAGGAGGATTTTGTTACTCCCAAGCTAGTGTTTATTTTGTGGTGGTAGTGGCACAGCCACTGTCACTGTGGCTTCAGCAACCTGCCCTCTGGACGTGTTTCAGTTAGAGCTGTGCATGCACACAAGAATGTGCATTTGCAAATTAGTCATGTTAGCTAAGAATTACAAAGCGCACTAGGTATCGGATCAGCTAATTATCTTAAAATAACCATGAGGAAATCTCCGCGGAGCAGGGCATCCCACCAGCTGTGTGCCAGCCTGGGCCGATAGCTCTCTGCTGGGGAGCAGCAAGGCCTTTTCTTCTGGGGACAGGAAAGTGCTTCACAAATGATAAGTAGCTGCAGATCACAGCCATCCCTAGGAGTAGCCAGATATTAACATCCCTGTTCTGAGCTCTGAGTAACAGGAACAAAGGGCCTCTGTATACTTGATACTGGTCAGATAGAGGGCAGAAGCAGGAATGGCCCCCACTGCAGGGTACTCCAACTTGAGAAAATGATTGCTCAGCTATAAACCAGTGGCTCTAAAGATGTTTGAACTTCTCAAAGTGAAATGTGTACGCTGTAAGAATGTAAGATGCATTACTGGAGGAGCACAGCTCAGTGAGCTATCACATGTATGCCAGCGTGAAGCCACTGAGGTAGGGTGTTGCAATTTACATCTGTGACAGGAAGAAAAAGGAGCCTCCATCTACTAACAGTCTCAGTGGGTATCTGATAATTCACAAAGCTGTAGTAGTGTAATACATTTTGAATCCAAAGAAACAGCTTTTGTACCACGGGGGCAAATGGACAGTTATCACCTTTACCTGCAGAAACACAGCCAGCTGGCAGCACAGCTGGGAGCAGAAGTTTTTGTTTCCTACACCAGTGCTCTGAGGAAAGGCGTGTGCTATTTGCAGGTACACAGCAGAGGAAAGTAAGGATTTACATCGCTAACTCAACTGTTTAAAGTTGTCATTAGGTCACATGGGTAACAACTAACACCATTTTCCTAGTAATGGTTTGTGTCCAGTTGAGTCTCAGGGCACTCATAAGTATTTGTAACAGGATATTTCTCTTACAGTTTTTCCTACGCATATTTTTTTCCTGGTTCAGAAATGGAAAATGTTTGACTTCTGATTTAAAAGCACCTGCTCTCACACTGGTCTTGACAGCCTTGTTAGCTGCACCTGAACTGCGAGGAGATTATCAGGGCTGGAGCAGACCATGGGGTGAACCTGCCCTGTGCTGCAGACACAAACATTCATCAGAGCTGAACGGGGACTGACCTGAAATATAGCACTGCTGTTGTGATAGTTTCCCTCCGATCTCATTTCCATTCATTCTGTGATCAAACAGATGAAGACATCTTGTTTGTTGTTAGAAAAACCCATTAAAAAAGAGCAGAAAATATCTTAAAATTTAAATACTAATCTTTGCCATGGTTAGAAAGCTGTGATAAATTATAACTTTGTAACTCTAGTTGCCTCCATATTTTCATCCATAAACATTTATGTTTTCTTGAAGCACTACTAACAGAGCAGGTTGAAAAACAGTAACTTTTTTCACAAAGAGTGCTTGCAATTTCACAAGATGTTCCAGTATGGAAACTGGGAAATGTAGTAGCTGTTAATTCATTCAGATATTCTCCTGATTATTTCCCTATGAAAGTATAATTTTTATTATTTTTTTATGGTGGTAATGAGAAGGAAGAGAGATATGGTATGCATTTTTCTCCCATGATTCTCCCATTTCTTCTGTCATCTTTCATCTTGCTACTGAAAACAGAGGAAAAACAATAAAGAATATGCAGAGACAGCACTGAGGGAAAAAAAAAGAAGTGTTCCTTGGAAGTTTTCAATCTAGGGAAAAAAGCTATTGCTGGGGCGGGGCGGGGGTGTGTGGGGTGTGGAAAGGCCCTAAAAAATGTTAAATGCCTGTTTCACAATTTGACATTTCAGACTTTTATGTCTATTGCTGTAGGGTAAACACTCAATAAATAATGCATTGGAAAATTTGTCAAGCATAAATCTTAAATTAGTAATATACAAAGGTCATGTATAGATTTAAATAGACGTGTTAGAGACTATTGAAGGGGTCATTATTTGAATTTTAGGTTATAATAGTACTGTGACCTACACATGAAAAATTAGGCACAGAGAATTATTATTGTATTTAACTGTAAAAACTTCGTAACTTGCTCAGTAAAGGTAGAGGTCAGAGTTAAGGCAGTTTATAGGATATTAAATTAAGAAAACAATCACTTTGAGGTCAATGGGAGAGAAAGATCTTTTCAGCCTGGGATTGTGTAAAAAGAGGCAGAATGAGAAACTAAGTAGATGAAAAAGAAAAAAGAGTTTATGAAATCCAGTGGGAAAAACACAAGGGAAATCAGTATGAGGACAGCCTGCGGGATGTGAGCACTTCTGTTCCTGAGTGCAGCCATTGCTTTGCTTGGTGATCACGCTCTGCAGGTTCTCAAAAAATTGAAGTTGGAGCTGGTTAGCCTCAGAAATGCGATTATCAGTAATGGGAAAGCATTAAGAAAGGACTACATGTAATGAATAGAAGGAAAAACTTCCAGATGGTGAAATTAATTAGAAAGTGAAACATGAACGTGGGGAATTTATAGGAGCCTCATAGCAAAGGTCACTGAATATAAGACTGAACCAAGCATGGCAGATATCTGCTGAGGGATTTTTTGTGGCCAGCCATTGTTTGCTCTGTTACTCCTGAAGAACCAGTTTTTCTTTGAGGGGTGAAAATCTGTGCAGAGTTGCTATTAATAGTCTATTTCTACTAACACTACTCAGATTCACTGAAGGTCCCATTTTCTTTAAGTAGCAACATGTAGGCAATTTGAATCATTTATATACAACAGCTGATACATAAGCGTAGATTAAATTCAAGATGGCAGAAAGGACTTGATTACTTTGTTTGTATAACAGGACGTTTTCAATTGCCAATCATTAGATTGCTGAAACATGGGGAGAAGTTAGATGTTAGTCTCCCAAAGATCAGCAAGACTTTTCTTTGAATTATCCTTTAGCAGAGGCAGTGATTTTCCTGCAGTCTAACCTGGAGTATGACCATAGAACATGATTTATTAAGAAAATTGTTCTTGGTGCATATATTTGTAGCAGGTGAGAAGTATCTGAGCGAGGCAAGGTGCTATAACATGAATAAAGTGCTTTTCTCATTCTGCAGTTAAGCTCATAATAAGCCCCGGGCCAACTCTGCCTTGAGTCAGAATGATACCCAAAGTCTTCTGATGGCCAATGACACTGCACTAATGCACTGCATTATTTACTTTGCAGGGGACTGAAGGGAGATTTACAACAGCTAAATATGTTCATGGACTAAGAGGATATCCATCCCTTTAAGTACCCTGTGTTTACAGGGACTTCTGGGAATGCTTCTGAAATACAGTGATTTCCAGCATTTGTTTCCTGCAAACTTACCTATGTAACTTACTTATTTACGTCTCACTCTCTTTCTAAAAAAAACCACAGAAATAAATGAACTACACCATGAACTTTAAGTGAAGACTAAATATTTCTCCACAACCATAAACAAAGATTTTGGGGGAGAATCTAATGATCCTGGGAAAAAATCAATCATTTCAATTTAGTTTCAACATGCACTACCTTTATTGTATATTGATTTTCTACCTTCACAATCAGCTTCACACCAGAAAGTGAGACAGGATGGTGACCCACATCCCTGCTTTACCACTATCACCCTTTACAAAAATCCATGTTGTGCCACATCACTGAAAAAAATGTTATATATGCATGCTTACCAGAGAAACTTTATAACTAAAAAAATAAAAGACTTGATTTTTTTTCCTAGGAAAATTTTCTCTTTAGAGCACTATGGTTTATCTATATGGTGAATACAATAGTGGCAGTGTTATGCTTCTTGGTGAAAGGGTTGATCCATTCATGATTTTGGAGCATGACAAGGTGACAGAAAATACAGTGTTTCTCATTCTTGAGAAACAATCAGGGTTGAAACTGGAAGTGTGAGTGGAAGGATTCTGTCCTGCTTAAAAAAAAAAAAAAAAAAGCTTTCCCCAAAAGTCAAGGTTGCTCTGAATCTGGGACCTGAATTTGCCCTGTCAATAGCTTCAAGAGATGCAAACCAAATTTTGAAGTAATTCTGAGTGAGTTAGCAAGAGCAGTGTTACTTCTTGCTGGTTTGTAGATTTAGCCTAATCAAAACAAAATTCTTTACCCAGGAAGGCATGTGTAAACCAAGCATGGTGAGAAGTCACCAGTCCAAGAGAAAAGCTGTCTTGAGAGTTGAGAGAGTATTCTAACACTGCAGGCTGCAAGGGCAGTCAAACTTCTACCTCTAGAAGGAAAAAAAAGGTGCCTGCTGCACATTGGAATAAGTTTTAAAACATTTAAGTTGCAATACAAAAAAAGCGTTATGTATTACATAATTACATTACTTGAAAAAAAGCAACTGTGTAGTCAATATTTTATGATCAGAGACAATGTGGAAAGAGAAGCAATTAACAAACAGCCAATAAAACTGTAAGGCAGAAAAGACAGTTTTAAGTGACGTGGTGGCCAGCAATGCATCTGGAGGGACACAAGGGTGCTCCCTGAAAGCTGATCTGACTGCTATTGAGTTGTGTCTAGAACTGAGAAGTCAAAGCTAAGATATGATAACAGCAATTGTGCAGGGTGCCTGTAGTTACATGGAAAAACTAAAATTAGCTTCTGACACTCATAGCAAAGGACATAGCGGAAGCCAAGACAACTCTTCTGGTCTTGGTCAAGTTATAGCAATAACGTGAATCAGTTCATGAAAGTTAGTTTTGTTACCAGCTATCAATCTTTTCTATTCAGCTGCAGTACACAGATATAAGACCAGACCAGATTCTCTTTACATTTACATCTCATTATATACCAATTTTTTCATAAACTGATTTATGTGTAGAGTGAGAACGGGAAGAATCAGCTGGTGCAGCTTGGTCTGGGACACAAGTGGCTGAAGACACAGTGCCTGAGCGCCTGATTCCTAAGTTGCTAATCAACCTACTGAATTCATAACCACTTGCCAGGTTTTAATAGTATTTTGGAGCAGTAACTGCAGTAAAAAAAAAACAAACAACAAAACAAAACAAAAACCCCCACCAAACAGACAAAAAAGCCAACACAAGTTTCTCTAGCAAGCTGTTCTATGCAGAAACAGTAAATCTGTGCTGCATTTCTGCAGCACTTGACAACAAGATTTGTTGATGTCATGCCAAAAATCAGATAATCATTCATTATTTATTGCTGTTTAACACAGTGAAAGGTTTCCATCAGCCACATAATGAAACTGCTAAATTAATGGACACATGCGAAACTTTGGCAAAGATTTACTTCCTTTATGCTCTTAGTAAACTTTCTCACAGTTTTCCCAAGCTCCAGGCTTTCTTCCTAAATGATCGTGACAGAGGTTACTCTTATTTCTAAAAGCCTTGTGCCTTGTAAATCACTTCTTTACGGAGGCACTATACAGTCTGCTCAAAATCTCCAACAAACTTTCTTCTAACCAGAACAGCACTTTGGGAGCCAAGTTAGTTTTCTGCCATTATTACTCTCCTATCACAATGCCTTTTAAGCATTAAAAGTCAGATGAAGAAAAAACACAAAACCTATCTAAAACTACTGATTTTTAAGATATTTGTACTTTAGGGACTTACAACATGATTGTTGAAAACTGAGGTTGCCAATATTAACTCCTCCAAAGGTGGATGATTAAAATAAATGTGGCTATAAATAATCTCCGTATGAAAGCATGCCAGGATTAGAAAAAGAATAAGAACGAAGGTGTGCAGAAATGTAACGTAACTAATGGCCTAATGCAAAGTAAATTTTCTGAACTCATTTCTCAGGATATGAAAGTGAAAAGTGTTTGAGTATATTAAAGTGTCATGAATTTTAAGTAGTAAAAAATAGAAAAAACAGATATAGTTCATGATATTTGTTATGTGTACCTAATATATGTGTGTGTGTATATATATGTACACAGACATATGTATATATGAACAGACATTAAATTTGGAGAAGTTGGGTAAAACACACTAGACAGACAACAGGCAGGCAGATTTCATGGCTGACGGGAAGATTTTTCCCTGTAGCTCTGAATCACTTTGAGTTTGTTAGAGCATAAACTCCCAATCTATTTTCAGGGTGACAAAGAAGAACAAAGGATGGAAAGAAAACTTGCAAACATGAAAAAATTAAATGAAGCTGACCAAAAGAGAGTAGAAGTCTGGGGTAAGCTTCAAACTTTCTGTCCTATGAAGCATATAAGACACACTTGCCCCAGGCCTCTCTATTTGTGAGACAGACACTTGTGTTGCTGCAGATTTTGGAAGCGTTACAGCCTGGGGTACAATCTTCCAGTAGGATGAACAATCACTGAGCAATTCTCTTTAAGGTTTGCCAGCCAGCCAGATTTGCTTTCAGCAGTATGTACAGGGATCTCTAACTTACCTGTGACTGTTTCTAACTCTTCAGCTTTACAGTTTTCCTTTTAGCAGCTGGACTTCTCTCATTTGAATTTCAGCCTAATTAGGCTACAAGATTTTGGCAAGCTCTGACCATTCCTATTATTGCAAATGGGCCTCAGTGTATTACAGAAGCCTGTCTAAGTTGAAGAAAGGAATATTTGCTGTATTTTCTTTACTGGAAATTTTACAGGCTTCTACATGATCTCAAGATTGGCTCAATTAGTAGATCACCCCTACTCTCTTAGCCTGAAATCCACTGGTCAGCTTTATGCCTCTGGAAGCCTTGTTGAACGTTTGGGCAGGAAGCTGGCTTGATCATTTTAAAATATTCACCTTCCAGAGAAAAATCACAATCTGGATGGCTTTAGAGCCGTTTAGTATAGTTGAAAATTAGAATCTGGGTGGTGATGGATGATCCATAATACTGACATAGCTGTACCAGCAGCACCTTCTGCAGGCTTTGGATCAAGTTTGTGCCAAAAGTCTCTTTGGACTCTGAACAAAATTAAAGGTGGATGGATGTGGGTTATAGCAACAAAATGGCAACAGGAAGCCAGCTAGGATGTGGTTCTGATTACTTAGGGAAGAAGGTTCTTTCCTGAGGAAAGGTCTATTTCTCAAAATAAAGAAATGCTAGTTGATCAAATGAGAATGTAAACAGTATTATGTGGCCTTTGATAAAAAACACTAATTATTATGTATTCAGAACAGAATGCTGAGATTTACCTAAAAGGAAAACCAGACAAAAAAACCAACAGCTTTGAGCCTTACACTAATAGACATGTTTTTCTTCATAATAAAGAATGAGACTAAGCTCCTTTTCAACATGAGTGCAAGTGTTAGCCAAAAAAAGCTCTTTTGCATAATTTATTACATTCCATTATTAGTCTTTAATATTATTCTGATTTTGTAAAACAATCACCTTGCATTTGCCCAAGTAAGTGTCTAATAAAGCAAGTGCATAATATCCCAGAGTGCATGCCTTTGCTTAGTAAAGCTTTTTTTTTTAAATGCTGAGTTAACCACAGTAGCCTGAATCAGTCTGTTGGCCCCTTTATCCTACCCAAGGTTCCAGCACTCCTCTCCCTTAAAACCCAGCCTCATTAACCTGCTACATTTGCATATAAGGGAACCCATCAAGTCATGTAGCTCAAAATAAGAATCACGTTTTTATGACAGATCATTCAGAGCAAGTATTTATGTACAGTAAGTGGGAATACAGGCAAACAACCTCAGAGTACCCATGAGGGAGAGTTGTTTGGAACAGCTGTAACTTGATTATTAAAAAAATAAAATTTAATGGGTACAGAAACGTAAAAGCCACAAAGGCTACAGTTTCTTTATGCATAAACAAACATTGGCAGCCTTGACGATTATGAATAGCCTTCCATGCCTAATCTGTTCTGTTTAACAGGTGGTATTTCGTAGTCAGACTTCATCAATGGGATAATTTTCTTGTTAAAGAAAAAAAAGATATTATCTTAACAAATAACTGCTACTTCCATGCATAACTGGCTTAGTAGGCTAAGCAGCAGGGGTGAAATCCTGGCACTATCAATGCAATACACATTTACTCAGTGTGGTGTGTGAGAAAGGCAGTCATGGGCTGCATAAAGAAAAGCTTCCGAGTGGGCTGTCTCTTATGTTCCCAGATAGGTGTTCAGCAGCAGACTAATCTAGTGATACAGATGGCCAAGTCTTCATCCAACAACGCTGTCTTTTAACTGGCTGGAATTAGAAGAAATACAGAACAATTTTTAAAGTCATTTGCAGTGTAGCACCATCTCTAAGTCCAACCTAAACCTCAGAACTCTTTGTTGACAAACATGTAGAAAAAGAGTCAGTCTCTTTCCCAGAAAGTTTACTGTCTGAATATGCGGGAAAAAGAATGCAAAAAAAAATATTTGGTGTATTTTGCAGGTGCAAGAACTATGTGGAATACCGAAGCCAGATCTGCTGAATGCTCATCTTGTCTTACAAGAGCAGAACACTTTTTCTTACCTACTATACTGCTTAAGTGACATATTTTGATTGAAATGATTGTATCAGATGCAGACTTAGACTCAAAAGCTTTGCAGAACTGTGCTTAGAGCTAAAATGCTAAACAGTTTAACCAGAAGGATCACCCATCCGCTTGTTTCCAAGCTTCAGATGACTCAAACCATCATCCTAAGAAGAGAGGTCCGCTCTTGTGATTACTGATTGTATATAAATATTCACAACTTCTGAAAAGGACTATCAGGAGGAAATATTCTTTTCATCTCATGTCGCTTTGCTGCCTGCTCCCTGACAAGCAATAACATTGTGCTTGAAAAGCTCAGCGATCCCCCAAACAGCTAGATAATCCCATGAGCTAGTTGCAACCAGACGCATGATCCTCCCACAGCACCTTCATAAAGGTCTTAGAAGTCCAGCAGCCAGCACTCAGTGCTCCTGATACCAGAGTCCCTTCTCTTTTAATACTTCCCCTGTCACAACACCACCCAGCCACACAGCTCTGTTCAAAAGGTCTTTTGTTGTAGAAAAATTGGAGTCAGCAATCTCAACAGTTGCTAATAAAGCTGCTTGGATGGACTTGCCAGAACAACCAGTTGCTTCTGTTATCCATCACTGAGCTCATTGGTTTTAGCTAATCTTCTGCATTAAAACTGTTGATGAAAACTCAGCGGTTGCCAGGGAACAAACATTTGGGAGAAAATTGAGCAGTTTTATGCTGTGTGTTTAAAAATAAGGGGAAACTTGGACAGAACTTTGCATATGTAGCAGAAATCCCCAAGACTGCATAGACAGCACACAGTTGCATCATGCATGTGCTATAGCAGCAGTTTTTTCAGAGACTGCATTTATTTATTCACAGAAGAGGAATATGGAGAAACACTTATTTCCAAGGGTATTAGGAGGAGTGGCAATTCAATTTGACATAAATAGGTAGAATAAAATCAGAGAGTGTTCATTAGAACGGTGACCATTAGCAGAAATCAATTGCTGCCCAGTCTGCATTTTCACTGCAAGGTTGTCTGATCCTCGTAATGGGAAGGGCACTGGAAACCTAAGTGCCTCTGCTGATTTGAAACCCAGAAGTGTAGAGTAATTGAAAACAAACAAATACTGTCATTAGCTGTTTTTTTTTTTTCCTAGTTCAAATCTGAAACATTGGTTTTCTAGTTTGCCTGGAACTTCAAGGAGGAATTAGGAGGTAAAAGAAAAAAAATCAGAAGATAGCATAAGCCTGTTCTTAGTGGAAGTCACTCATGATTTAAGATGTTACCAATGTATCAACTACAGTCTTCCCACAAAACAGAATTATATCCAGTTTCTTTGTATTCTACCCAACATAGGAGCTATATGATATTTTAGTAGATTCTTTTAGTTTTTGGACTGGCACAGAAAACAGGTGAGAAAAAAAATGTGGAGGGAATTTTAAGATTTCATAATGAATAAGTGTTAACTTCTAAAGAGAAGATACCAGTTTTGCTTTCCTTACTGCTGATGAAGTGGGTGCTTTTTGCTTTATCTTTTATGTTACCTTTCCAGACCAAACACTTCGTGTGACAGAGAAGAAAAGGCTACATTAAGCAAACTCCCTATCGCTTCTAAGAAACACACACAGATCGTAAAAGGAAAGCTAGACTTTTACTTGCTTTGCTTCTCTTCACATTGTCAGAAATTAAATTTTAATTATCATGAAAATGGAAAACTTTTATACCAAATGAAGTATAATTGCGTGCTTTTGTATTTTGGTAGGAAAGAAAACATAGCAGATTTTTACACCCACTTATATATCATTCATTCTTTCCATACACACACGCGTGCGGGCGAGTGCACACACATGAACAGATTTTTCCTGTTTTGTCCTTAGTCAGGTAAAGGGATATAGCTTCTGCCTCTCACCCAATTTTGCCCATTATTCACTGTGACCTGTACTTTAAGGATGGAGAAAGCCACAATTTCATCACTTGTTTTACCAGTGCTATGAAAGCAGCTGATATACTACAATCCCAAAGGCACAAAGGTCACTTCAGCACTTCCCAACAGAGCAGTTAATAACAGCCAATACTCCCCCAGTTCCCTTCATTTTCAGGAGACTGCAGATAATCTCCCTGACCATCAGATCAATACCTCCTGCTCCACAGTGCCAGCTCCACACCAAACAGGATGTGTATGCCCGCCATGGGTCTCGGAGCTTATTGCCAACTTCAAGCTAGGAAAGTTTAATTAATTCATCTCTGAGGCCACAATGTAAATTAGGGACTGGCTCGGTTTGACTCTACAGGATGTTCTCACAGCTGTCTCCCCCTTCACAATCTGTTTCACCTCAGAACAAGAGAAGTGCAAGGCTAGCCGGCGTGCATGCTGAATTATGCATTCAAATTGCTTGTGCTTAAACCCCTAAAAAAATCTTAATGGCTTAATTAAGCCAGAAAATGCACAATGCATTTCCTTAAATCTTAACTTCCAGACTGCTCTCTCTGAATGAGCCAGCAGTGTGACAGTCAGTCCAGAGCATAACTAAGATGACAGGAACCTTGGTGACATGTAATTTCTCACTTTCCCATCTAAATAATCTAATCAGACCTTGGTCAGGGAAATACCTTGACATAGCAGACCATAGGAAGCGCCCACTAGATTAAAAGAAATACCACTGTGTATTTCCCGTGTCTGTGTGTGATAGGAGAACAGGCTTTGGCTAAAATCTGTGGTCCCCCACAGGTCATACTACCTTGCTCAGAAGAATGGTAAAGTAGAGGTCCTGCTCATTAGAGAAGTAATGGCCATTTTAAAAAAAAGAACATGAGGTCTTGGTTTCAGAACAAAGTTACAAGTCAGGAACCCCAGACAGCATAATTCCCTAGATTTTTTTCCTGTATTTTCACACAAAATTAAGAATTTCTATTTTTTCTTTCAGAATACCAGTTTGGGTTTTTTGTTTGTTTGTTTGGGTTTTTTTTCCTTCTGTCCAGACACAGGAATATGACTGTCCTATGTCAGTGCATGTTCTGGAATTGAACAGGTCATTCCAAAATGAGAAACATATTTTTGTTCTGTTCAAAAACTTAAATTTCTGTATTTACGTAAAGATTTGCTCTCTACAATAGATCTACTATAAGCTGTGTTTCTTTGGCTGCTCAAATTTGGTGAAGGATGGGGAAGGAAGGCAAACAGTTCAACCTTTTTTCAGTAAAATAAAAAAAATATATACTCAGAATGTTCATTTTGTGGCTATAACTCCCTCTCTCCTAACACTTCTCTATACTAGGAAAAAAAAAACAAACCCAACCCAAAATTCAGCAGTTTTCTGTCATTTATATCACACACCATACACTTATGTGTGTTCATAACACACATACATGAGTTGCAAAGTTTATCGTGTGACAATGGCAGCTGTAACTAGCATGAGAGTGTGAGCTCCATCTTCTTATGCTTAGCAGCTGTAATGAAGCAGTCGTAACATATATCTGTCTGTCTTGGCATCAGATCTGAAGGTTGCGTCATTCGCAGTGAGTCTCAAGGGAAGAAAGTGAGACCACAAAGTGCACCATGCAAGAAGTCAGCACATCGCACTTCAAGAAGGGAAGTTTGCGAAGTGATGTTTTGTTAAGATCAGGCTCTTCCTCCACATATCAGACCTGTCCTGAGAACCACAGCGTCGAATAGGGCCTCTTGTTTTTCTTTCTCCCATCACACCTTTGCCCAGCTCTGACGCTATTTTTTCTCCTGGGATTTCAACTGCTAGTTGCCCAACCCTTTTGGAGGGTTTCTGGGAAAGAGACCTTGATACCTTGTTATTGCTGGCTGAATATGCTATTAGAGGGTACCTCCCCCAGACACAGCTGTCTCTGAAGTCCTCTGCCATGAGATCTTTGGCACCTGGGTGCTTGGCTTGGTTGTCATGACATCCCCCACATAACAGTATAGCTATCATATGACTGTACATTAAGGTTATATAGGACTGTTTTGGTTTAACCCCAGCCAGCAACTAAGCACCACGCAGCTGCTCACTCACTCCCCACCCATCCAGTGGGATGGGGGAGAAAATCAGGAAAAAGAAGTAAAACTCGTGGGTTGAGATAAGATTGGTTTAACAGAACAGAAAAGAAGAAACTAATAATGATAATGATAACACTAATAAAATGACAACAGTAGTAATAAAAGGATTGGAATGTACAAATGATGCGCAGGGCAATTGCTCACCACCCACTGATCGACACCCAGTTAGTCCCCGAGCGGCGATCCCCCCTGCCCCCACTTCCCAGTTCCTAAACTAGATGTGAAGTCTCATGGTATGGAATACACCATTGGCCACTTTGGGTCAGCTGCCCTGGCTGTGTCCTGTGCCAACTTCTTGTGCCCCTCCAGCTTTCTCGCTGGCTGGGCATGAGAAGCTGAAAAATCCTTGACTTTAGACTAAACGCTACTTAGCAACAACTGAAAACATCAGTGTTATCAACATTCTTCACATACTGAACTCAAAACATAGCACTGCACCAGCCACTAGGAAGACAGTTAACTCTATCCCAGCTGAAACCAGGACAGTTCCATTTACATTCATGCCTATTTCCTAATAATACATATTATGCAGCCTGATAATTGAGTTTCAGGTGTCAAATTTCTGGGTATTTGATGGAATGAGAATGCTCCCGAAGGGGTAGCTTGTAGAGGAAAGGGGCTGGGATCAGACTGAGCTTCTTAGCTGGATCTAATCTTGAATTGCCTCTGCTCCCACAACACCTGCTTGCGTTACTGAAGCCATTTTCTCCCTCTCCTTTCCTAGCTTTAATAATTTCTCTCAGAGTTGTTTTCTCACAAGAACACAACAATCTGACTTAGGCTCAGAGAAAAAATGTGGTGATGCTTGTGTTATCTGTGGGAGCCTGTATAAGGGGAGACAGGACGGGATGGGGAGTGTGTTGGAGATATTAGCTGTGAATGCAAAAAGCAGACGAAAAATAGACAGAAAGTCCTTGGTGGAGAAGAGAAACCATCACAGGCTAAGCACTGAAACTCAACAGTTACCCAGTTCCCCTGTTGGCTTTTTTTTTTTAACTCAGATTTCTTTTAAACCATTGGTTCAACCCCAAAGTAGTTTATTAGAGAATTCAAAACATGCTCTTGGGTTTCAAGCCTGTCTGTAGTGATTACCTAGGACAGCAGAGTCAGGGCCAGGACAGGAAGCCCCTGGTGGCCACCTGAACCCGGCTCTCTTATCCCCTTCAGATGTTAATGGGATGCGCAGGACGCTAATCTGCACTCCTATATCAAGTTAGCAAATCAAAATACCTTGTGACAACATGAATACCCCATAGTATTAGTGACTTTCTGAAATGTCTCATTAGATCTTCGTAGCTGTGTAAATTAAGCAGGGTCAGGTCTGGCAGAAGTGGATGTGGCTCCCCTGAATGCTGATTGCCGGTAGCCACAGCAGCAAGGCTGGAATGCAGCATCTTCTTTGCAGCCATTTTGCTGGTTTCCAGAGCTGTCTTATCCAGGTCGGAGAGGTACGTGCATGCAGGCACTGAGCATGTCCATGCAATGGAAGGAATTTAGGGAAGAAGTGAAACAGTGAGAAACTCAGTCTGCTGGATGAGAGGCTAGGCCTGTAACATTGTTCCTCCATCCTTTGCAGAGATCTGCCATGACCCTTTAAACCAGTCCCTTCTTGTTTTCTTTATTTCCCCCAATCAGCTTTGTCTTTCTAAAAGTCTTGACAACTCATTTTGCAATGCAGATCCCCCAGCATTTTATTTACCCATCTAGCTAACTATCTGTTTTGACAGTTAAATATTCTTTCCTTGTCAGAGCAATATTAAAGGATTCCCACAGAGACCAGGTTGACTTCAGTACTCTGAACCTACCCTAGACTAATCTAATCCTGATGTGCATCAAGTCAAAAAGTTCTTCCAGTTCCAGGACCGTGAAGGGGGCGGGACACCAGCTGGAGCTGCAGCCACTAAACCTGAACCATCCTGAGTAGATTTCAACCTGAATCTCTTGCAGAACCGAAAAGCAAATGCACTACATCAGAGACTGGGCTACAGGGAGGGAAAGGGTCTGAGTGAGCCTAGGGGATGGTTTCAAGACCAGAGAATGTATCAGATCGTCCAGAGGCAAAGGAGAGGATGGATTCAGTCACAGTGTGGAGACTGGGAGTGAAGAGAAAGGATAGGTAGATGAGGCAAACACATGTGTGATCCATACCAACATAGTCTACCTCTCTTTCCTTTCTAGTGACTTAAAAATGAGCTATGGACAGCCATAAACAGGAACAGCTTATGAACACTTGTATACTACCTCAACTCATGTAAGTGTGTGTGTCTTATCTTAAAAGTCACAAGTTCAGTCCCCTAATAATACTCCATTACCATGATACAGGAAAACACAATGCGTTTTTTTCCTACATAGGCTTGTGTCATTCTGTAGCAGGGAATATATTCTAATAGGAATATCTACAGCAGTCCTGATAATTACAGTGTGTTGCACAATGTCCCAGTGTTTCCTCTTCTATCATTGCTTTGGTATATTCTCGAGAAGCAGCCTCTCCCTCCTATGGAAAGTGTCTGGCATGAACTGCATGGCGAATTACATGGTGTCAGTAGGTAGACATTTTTCATAACTCTCCATTTAGTAACCAAGGGCTCAGCAAGTTTGGAGATAAATAATTCCAGGGTTGGTGGATTATTGATGTTCTCCTACCAAGGAGACAAGCAGCTCGACAAGGTAAATGGTCCTGGGCCTTGGCTGTGCTGCTAAAGATAGAAGAGAAATGTCTCAAGAAAAATGGGAGTGTCCTGCTGAAAATGGCTACCACAGCAGCAAGTCATCATGAGAGATGAGCCCTTTCCTCTTGTCAACAAAATGAATTGTGCAGGTGGCTTGGTTTAAAAGGGAATCTGCACCATAGGGTGAAAGAATTTCCAGTTGAGACACCCAATTAACAGAGGTGACTGAATCATTTAACATATTTTAAACATGGATCCTCTGTTTCCCTTTTAAAAGAGTTGACAGGTAATTAACTACAAAACCACTCATCTTTTTCAATCAATGTAGATTGTGACATGGTAAAGTTCTTGTTTTAAATTAGGAAATAGATATAGACGATGGGGTCATGAAGTACAGATCTAGACCTACACATTCAGTTTGCCAGCTCAGGCAGGAATTTAGCTTGAAGGATGAATCTGAATTTTGGCATCTTCTTTTAAATGTAGAGGAAAGCTGTGTAATTCAAGTCAGTAGCTGAACTTTTACAGAGCTCTGTAGGTGCATGGATCCATCTGTCAGAGGAAGGCCACCTTTATTTCAAGCTCAAAATAAAGATATGTATATTAAAATATTAAAAGTGTAACAGCTCTGAAATCTGCTTTCCTGAACTTAATGACACAGTTTTACACATTCATATTTAAGTTCAATAAGCCTGAATATTTTCACTGAAATCAACTCAGGTTGGTGTTTAAGAATATCCCTTAAAACTTCCCAGGACTGAAGTCTTGTCTGGCAATTCCAGTGAGACTTTCACATCTCCATGCATTAAGCCAGAAAATTCATGGAAAGGCCAGCACAGCAGTCTCCTGTCCAGAGCTGTGAAGCTTCTGTGAAAGCTAAGAGGTGTCTGAGCCAGGAAAGAAAAACATTTGCTTAAATAAAACATAATTTCAGAAACTGGTAAGAGCCCATACTGTTTTTTTAATTTTTTTTTCAAAGTTGGAGCAGAATACCTCATATATCTGTCAAGACTGAACAATGAGGGGAATGCCCCAGATATTTGCCAGAACTGAACACTGCATCTTATGTTCTTGTCAGAAGCTTTGATTCCTTGAAACAAGTGAGCTCTCTTAATGCTTTGATTTGCCAGATTTAGCTAACTTACAGACTTTTTGCTGGTAGAGGCACAGGAATCTCTACAACTTCAGCAATTGACTCAGAAAAGTACATTTAATACATTACAGTAATGGCTTTCTTGGTAGTTGTTTCTTTTTTTCTCAGAGCAGTTCTTCAGGAAAGAGCTTAGGTGTAAAAGCAAGTACATCCATTGCACTTATAACTGTATGCAACAAACAAAAAAATCCTACTCTTCTGCTGAACTAGCACTTGAAAAATGCCACCTAGGAAACTTGGTACAGCATCAGTGCAATGAAGGTCTCCCTGTTTCTGCGACCTGTGGGTGTTAAGACATCTGCTTCTTTACTACTGCACTGTCCAGCAAACAAAAATCCTGGCCAAGTGACCTTTTTTTCCTTTTATCTGAATAAAACTTTGAAATAAGTGCCTGCCCCACTCTAAATGCTCAGATAAAATCTAAAGCCAGCAGAACATTTCTGCATTAACTAGAAAAGATGTCCTTTAGTGCCATAGAGCTTTAAGTGCATCAGTTAGGAAGGGGAGCTTTGCACACACAGACCAACACGCACTCTGAGGACAAATCGTAAAAAGAATGATTTCTTGAGGATAGCCATCATAATACCAATAATTCTTTATACATTTGCTTTGGGTTTTGCTATGAAAGTGCAAAGTGAAGCAAAAATAATTTTGCAAAAGTTGGGTTCTAGTCTGATTCTCCTAGAGGTGCACTGGACAGTAGACTGTACTGGGTATTTTGTTTCCTTGCTAAACAAAATGGAATCAGGTTTTGGTAGAGTTAGTGTTTATAATAGGAGGTCTGAGCTGTCACTCACCTCATACAGCGTTGGCCTGGCTGCACTAAGCCCTTAACCTTTCGAGCAGCATAACTGTGATTTGGCATATACCCTTTCACACACACATGGAGGAGGGTTTCTAGTAACTGAAGGAACTAGATGAGAATCATGTATTGCAAAAAGCACGATGAGATCCAGCTGGTAGATCCAGCTAACAGAAGTTTAGGCTAGGACTAAATTACTGTGAGGTTGGTTAACCAGTAGATCAACTGACGGAGGAAATACAGCAGCTTTTCCAGTGCTAGGAGCCTTTAAATCAAAACTAAGTGCCTAGAAAATGCTATGAGCATAAGAACTAGAATCAACAAAGAATTTCCCTAATAAAATTGAAATGCCTATTTTACATATAGTAGCTACAGTAGTCCTTTATGGTTTTAAAATACACAACTATTTAAGAGGAATCATACTTCTGGCCCTCATTCAGCAGAGGGGATATTTGAACTGCCCTTAAACTACATATTTCAATATTGGGATGGCCCATGTAGAGCCCTCTTTTGCCTCAGCTAGTATGCTGCTTTTGCTTAATCCAAAGCAGCGATTCTGCTGGCTCTGGCCCAGACAGACTACAAGAGATTTAGAAACCTAGCTCCCCTGATGTTCAATTTGGTTTCAGTGTCCAGTTTCCTAATGCCCATTAAAAAGTTGCAGGCTAAAATAACTTGGTACCTACAGTGGAGGAAATAAAGGAATAAATACTTCCAAATAAACTGCGCACATCACTAGCTTCCGATCTCTCTTATACTGACTTTTTTCCTTTGTCATTCAAAAAAAAAAATCAGAATCTGGCCCAACAGGTCTGCAGCAACAAACCCTGTAGCAGACAATTCCTGAAAACAAGAAAGGACATCCCTGCTTGACAATATCATTTCTCATCTCTATCAATGTAGTTTAAAGGCAGCTTGATCTTTTTCATTCACCCCATGGCCATTTAATTGTTATGAATTGTTACAAGTCGCTTCAGCAAGCCAAGTTTTCTGGATGAATGTGTGTTGGCAAACATATTTAAAGAAACTGCAGCATATTCTGAAAGGCACTAGGCAGAAATAAAGGCAGTGGGAGGTCTGTATTTGACTCCCTGGTTCAGAAATCTGTTGGTGCACAAGCTTACAATCAGCTCCCTATAAGTTTTCATTCAGACTGCAATCTCTGCCCAAAGTCTATCATGCAGAAGAATATTTGGCATGAGCAAGGGGGTTTCTGTTGACCTGTGAGGATTTTATTGTGCATAGAAATGAAAAAAAAACAGCTACCAATGCAGTAACTAGCAATATAAATAAAAGTGAGGATAGAAAACAAAGCCAGGATATCTAATAATTTCAAAGCTTCACGACGGTCAGGTCCTGAAATGAAAATTACTTCTGAATAATGTGTCTCTGTCTTGTACCAAAGCAAAATTTTGGAGCTGAACCATCCTGAACTCAGGGTCTCCCCTAAACCAGGATGTAACTTTTAGGTGGTTTGGCACTCCGTGGGGTAGTAGATTAAGAAAGCCTTTCTGTGGTAGGAGAGGATCCATGAATGCAGTCACCCCTTCCTGACAACTGCAGGTAATGGGACTCTTCCAGTAAAACATTTTTCATCATCATCTGGCTGCTATTCTGGTCCCAGCTGTGCTATTGCAGCTGCTGTAATAAAAAGTGAATAGAATGGGGGAAGATTTTTATTCCATAATATTGTATTCCAGCTCCAGTCTTGAGCGTCAGTATTTAAAGTGGTATCTAGCTGCAGCCCTGACGTTCATTTTATGACAGCACAGCAAGTTACCACCCATCAGCTGACTGCAGATACCTTAACTTACCCCTAGGGTCTCATAAAATGCAGTAGTTTCATGGAGGTTGCTTATACTTTTAAGAATTGAACTGTACTATAATAAGCGCAAGCATTTGCTGATGCTCAGCTGAGGATAACACGAAAGTAAAATGTTATGTCTCAGTAACTAAACTTGACCACACTAATCCTTCCTTCAGATTCCACTTTTGACCATTGACGGAAACAGGATACTGAGCTGGAGCTGCCTTTGGTTCGGAGAGTTTGAGCACAGAGAAGAGTCAAGTCACTTTGCCTAAAATCACAGGCACACACCCTAACAAAGAAAGAAGCTAAGACCACTTATGAAAGCGAATATTCACTGGGAAAGGGGAAATTGTAAACATAAATTATTTTAAAGTTGCTAACTAACCATCTGCTGCTCCATCTTAGCATTTCCAGTTCTCTCTGCTCTAGGTCAGCCCTGGGCTAGAGAGCTCATTTAACGCTTCACATTTGTGATGCTGCTGCAGACAGCACTGCACTGCTCTCTCAGTCCTGCCGGTTGGAGCATAGGATTTATTCTGTGCAAACAGATGGGTTAGAGATTTGTTGGGCTTCAGTGAGACTGCTATTGCTATTCTGTAACAGCATCAGTTAAATAAGCATTAAGGCAAATGGCTGTGTTTTAGAGAGGAAGATGGGAAAGGCAGTCATTTAACACTTGTTAAGGAAAAGTCTCCCACCCCCCACGCTGCACCTCCCTCTATATTCTAATTGTTAAATCTAGCACAAATATCCTAAGAAAGTCTTTCGGCCTCTATGGGGACTTCACTGCCCTACATGCAAAATGGAGTTTATGATTTGAAAATCTGCTATGAAAGACGGCAAATCTAAGTCTCTAGCTCACAGTCCTTTCAGCTTTCTGAGGTCTCATCACCTCAAGTGTTTAGCTTCAAGCAGTCAGGGCACTGATTACACAAAAATTAGATTTATGCTACACAAGAACAGTGTGGGAATACAAACTCTTTGCCCTGTGCATGAAACAGTTATATGAAGTAGGGGTCCAGGTTAGCTAGACAATTTTCCCCGTATTTCTTAATGGGATACAATGGTAGTTGTTTAAAAGGCTTCAACTTTGCCTTTCCAGATGCTTCAACTTTTGCATTTCCAGATGCTCTAGGACTCCCAGGCTGATAAGTCTGGCTGAGATACTCAACCTGGCTCCACCCCTTCACATTTAAATTCACTCCCCATAATTCTAAAAATCCGCCGACATTCATCCAAAGAGGAGAAAAGAACAAAATCCTCCTCCACAATTTTTATCAGCTAATAAGGCCACACTATCTGGGCACTTGCAACCATCACAACCCAGTTTTGGGATTCAGAAAACACTGTTACACTCTGTAGTTCTTATCTGATCAGCTTCCAGAGGATTTGTATTAAACAACCAAGAGGAATCCTTGGTGCTAGGGGCTGTATACATGCAAACTGTCAACATGGAGAATTTACAAGTGAAGTATGCCACAAAAGACAGCTGGAGACAGTTTCAGCTATTTCATAATCTGGACATTTAGGTAGAATAAACTCACCCTTCTTCACTCCTGTCAGTGAACTGGCAGCACCTGTGGATTTTGGACAACATTCAGTTTGAAAACTGCTTCTTAACTAGTTTGTATTAACAAACTAGGTAGATGCACTTTTTTAAACCAGGTAGAAAAGCTCACTTTTAGGGGCAATTGCTAGCATATATTCTAGGCATACAAGCTTGTTCCAGGCAGGGGAAAAAAATTAAGGAGGAGAAGCAGGCAGACACTGTCTGAGAGCCCTGGCTACTCATGGAGTGGTCCAGTGGACATCTCCGAGGTGATGGCATGGGCAGGATTTATCATGACCTCTGCTTCCCACAGAGGTGCATGGGTGTGCAGTGTGCAGTTAGGGCAAGAAACGTCACGTTTCCCTTTAATGTTTATTTCTATTTTAAAAGAACGGAGGGAAAGAGAATTATAGGTTGTATGTTATGTATTAGATTTAGAAATTTTATAGTCAGTGAGCAATCAAAATCAAGAAGGGTTAAGACAGCCCAGAACACCTGCTTTTCTCAGTCAGAAATTCATTCAACAGGGAAAAAAACCTTTGTGCACCCCTCTGTCCCATATTCTGCCATAGAAACTGTTGATATTTCTTATGTAGCAACAAGCAGAATGTTAATCTGATTCTTACTCTAGCTTTAAAAAGTCTTGTGTTTTAAGAAAAACCTTTGCTGACAGCTCCCTGGCTGAACTCAGCTTTTTTTTTTGTACACTGAAGTCTCATAAAGATGCTGGCATTTCAGAGGAAATTTAGCTTGCTGGGGGTGCATTTCATCTTTCTATTATTTCATCTCACTGTCTCCTTACTGGATTCCATCTGCTGCACTCTCTCTCTCTTTTTGTTTTCTCACTGTGGCCATCTTTTGCTCCATTTTTCATCCACGTGCTGATTATTGTATGATTTTGCTTTTGCTTAGCCAAAAAACCCAATTGCAGTGACCCCAACATCCCAGAAGTCAAGCCATCAATATAAGTTTGGAATAAAAGCAATATTGACTGCCAGCACTTCTATAATTCCTAGCAATCAACTCCAGTGTCTTCTCTTTTAATGATAGATGGATAAACCATTTGACTTCACTTTTCCAATCTATATGGAGGCCTTCAGCATCCTTTATAACCCTCAAATTCAAGACAATTAGGACTTGATTAAATCCTGTCATCTCTCAGGTCTCTTAAGCCAAGTAATGGCTTCTTGGAGAAGCCAAGTAATTTTGCAGCTTCTCCCATTCCCTCTCTCTCTGTTCTGGCCCATGTGCACTTCTGGCTCTAAGCATGAGTTTAATTAAATGTTCTTAACATCCGAAATAATTAAGGAGATGATTCTAGAACTTCAATACAGAAGCTACGTTTTGATTAGCAATTTAGCTAGAAAAAAATATATACATACTTATACATATATTTATATATACATTTACATTCATATTTGCATTTATATTTGTGTTTGTATTTCTATATACACTGTATATATAGACATATATATACATGTAATACAAATTTGCGGGTCTCCTCTTTGTGTTGGTTTACATCTCTATGCTGGCTTCATACATGCAAACTAATTTCCCTGAGAAAAAAAACTAAATAGAAACCTTGATCTAAATGTGTTCTGCACCTCCTAGGGTATGCCCCAAACTATGTGGCAGACATACCACAAATAGCTAACACACATGCACCTTCAAAAATATGGGTTGAGATTTCTGACACCTTCAGGACACAGGCTTTATAAAAGACTGAATACGTGAGTGCTTGTGTCCCTAAACCGGCAGCTCCCTACAGACTTTTCACTCTCTGCTTCTGTGACATCCCAGCCTTATGTCCTCAACCTTCCTTACTTCTGGTTTTAATCCATTTCTACTCTTTATTCATGCTATATTATTTTGGCAGCACCCTTAATAGACAACTTTAATCTTTTCTCTCTTTACACCTTTTCTGTTTCTATAATTCTTTTACCCTTCTGTGCCATGTTAACACTTGAACCTTACACTCAGCACCAATATAAGGGTGGTATGAGCTCAGATCCTCAGGTAGTAGCCTTATGTGATGGTTACATTGGGATGTACCGGATCTGCCTTTTCATCATGGCCAGGTACAATTTCCACATCCTAACGGAAGAGCAATATCTGCTCATGATCTTCAAATTCTTTGTCAATGGCCATCATCATGGCTGTTGATGGTGCCCTGGTCTTGCTCATGCTGAGGAGAAAATAGGTTCTACTATGAGCTCTGCTCAGGTAAGAAAGAGACTCAGAGTTTTGATCTGTTCAGAACTGTGCTGAAAATGAAGGCATAGGAGGGGAAATTTGGACACAGGCAGCCTCTGAAATCGCGAAGAGAAAGAGCACATCAGTTCCCAGATCCTTTTGGCTCAAATAGCAAGAGGACAGTTTTGAGGAGACAGAATGATACACCAAGCCTCATAAAAATGTGATCTTATTTCTGTTGCATGGAAATGAAGAGAGAAAGATAGGCAGAATTAGTTTCAAGTTGTGCCTACATAAACAGTGAACTTGGTCCCCATTAATCTGAGAACGCCCTTTGATAAGAAAAGCTCAGAGAGCCCAGCTGTGCCTTGTGTTTGCCCTGCAGAACAGCTGTGGGCTTCTCTCCCCTGTACTTATCCTGAGAGCTCCCCACTGCTGAAATGTGGTCATATAGGGCTAGCCCTGCAGAAAGAAAATATGGGAGTGGGGCTATTTTTAGTGAGCAAATCATAGGCTGTTGGTCTGCAAGGTAGAGGCATCCATCTAGAAATCAGAGGAGCAGCATTATCAGACATGAGAGTGGGTCAGTTTACAGTCAGGTTCCATTTATAAATTGTTCAAAAAGAGCTGACAAATGACTGAGCAAGGTTTTAATAAGTGATTGTACTTCACTAATAGGATTAAGCAATCATGACATGGGAACATTAGTAACAAATACTAATTGAATCTCTGACATGCTCCTAACAATATGTATTATAAATGGGATAGACTTAAAGGGATTCGGCATTAAATAACACCTGGTAAACTACATGTTGCTCCTCACTTTGCCAGTAGCTTCAGTGATGTTACTGTTTTATCCTATTAGGAATACACAGCAAGGTAAGAAGGTTGAAGAAATTCCTTTGTCTGTCCTGTACTGTAAAGGATAAAAACTTTGCTGGCTTATCTGCACCTTGAGACACTTTGCTTTTCCAGTAGTTATCATCTCAGGGGCAAAGTGTGGTCCAACAGTCAACATGCCCTTTCGGGTCATTGGAAACATAGGTCCAATTCCCTGCTCCGCTATAGACCACTTGTAAGATCTTAAGAAGTTTGTGATCTTTCTGTAACATCTAAGATACCATTTCTCCCAGGTGAATCTGCACCAAGATTTTGAAGTGGGGACCAAAGCAAGGATCTTGCTTGGATGCAGCACTATGAGTATCTGTTGAAGAGAGCACCTCAGAAAAAAAAAAAAAATAAATCTTCATTTCAGGGGGAACTGTGTTGCTGTTCTTATTTGAATAAGAATCAGCATGCCATGTTGAAACCAACATTATATTTCTTCTTTTATCTTTGTTAAGAAGTGACAGAACTATAGTGGTAAAAAAGTGAAAGAAGGTGCAAGCTCAGTTTTCAGCATGTCAGACGACTGTGGGATGATTCTTTAAATAAAAGGTCAATTAAAACCAACCTGGGTAAGAACTATAAGCAAGTCTGTTGTCTAAAACAATTCTGCATTGTCTCTAGCTGTGCCTTGGGACCAGATTATGTATTTGTTCTTTTCCATCTCTGGTTACTGTGGTGCTATAGAGTCCTGAGACAAAGCTGTGAAAGCTTGATCTAAAGCCAAATTGCTCTGGGGTAAAAAATCGCCTTTCTCTTTGACGCAAAATAGATGTCTCTGAGAAGACATAGGAAAGGATGAAAAAAAATCAGTAATTGCTGCTTTGCAAAGGAAAGCTCCAGGGCCAACTGACTTAATTATGCTAATCACCCTATCAATCTTAATGGTAGAGAGACTGTAATCCTAAAAATACAGTCAGCGAGGTGCCAAGAAAATTCCTGGTTTTCTTACATTTGCTAAGGCCACTGCTCACATGGCATCATTATAAAGGTATCACCTTGCTCAGAGATAAACTTTAACTAATTCAGGTCCATTCAAATGGTCAGGTAGGTGTCAGCGGAGATGGCTTGTACTGACTGCCACATGAGATAATGAGACTGTTCCTAAAGCTTGTTATGCAAAAATCTTATGGAGGAGAGGAGAGCCAGAGCCAAACTTTTGTTAAACTTTAAAAAGGCTGTGAAATCCCTCTTTTCTCTTAGTTTTTTGTCACTTTCTGGCTCTCTTGTTAAGTTTTTCCCATTTTTGTGCATCTTCAGGTAGTAATGTAGTTCAGACCATGAAATGAATGTGAAGCCTGCGCCTCTTGAAGAATGGTGCTTTTACTCAAATCACAAACCAAGAATTGTTATTAATAATGGAGGTGGATTTTTCTGAAGGGGCAGAATCTCAGGTCTCTTGCAAGGTAAGAAATAAGGGAGATAGCTGTGAGCATGGAGGACTTGAGTGCTGCTATTCCCACCTAGTACTGGAGGAGGAATGGGAATCTGATTTCACATATGATCAACCGTGAGAGATATACTATAGCTAACGTATATTCATTCTCCAAAAGGATCACCCAGGTTTGCTACAAATACTTACACAGGACAGTATCTCCCCAGTGGAGCCTATACAAGGGGGGAAGAATCTCCCCCACACTTTGAAAAATATATTTCCATCTTAGTTGCTTTCTGCAGCTGCCTGATGAATGCAGATGGTACATGAAGCTTTCGCATCCAGCTGATTTGTTCCTTTTTCTTTCACCTTTCAGAAAAAAAACCTACGGCTTCCCATCAGCTCAGATTTGGTCATGTTACAGACTGCAACACAATTTTAGCAAAAAGTGACTTGTCTTTATAGCTTTATAGTCTGCTTTGGGAAGCAGCACAAGTCAGTTTAAAATGGAAGGTCACCAGAGAGTATGTGGATGAAGGGGTAAGTGGTAGGATATGCTATTCTTCTCTCAACATGTTTCAGATTGGATGTTGAGCGGAAGCTTCCTAGCTCTTTTTCCCTGGAGCCTGTTTTCCCAGATCTGTTTTCAATGATGTCGATCTTTCCCCAAACAAAATCATCCAACAGCTTTATTTTGAAATTTGAATATCTCCAAAATTCAAGTCCCATCTGCGTGGGAAAACTTGGCATTCAAGCTAGAGCACCGGAGTATGTATAGGAACACTTCATTTTCAGGTTTAGAAAATGTATCTCCATCTCCTACTACAATGATGATAATGTCATGTGAACGGCTCACAAATACAAAGAATTAAAATTTAGTATAGAGTTTTCTGAACAATTAATATTGTTTGCTCTCTTGCTCCACCTACATGAATCAATTTTGTGCCAATTTAAAACTAAAATAAAAACCTGGGTTTTTTTTAACAAATACATCCTTCATTTATGTATAATAAACTCCAGTGACCACATTCTCATTTTAATAGGGAAGGCTGATGCTTTCAGAAATGTAGGGTGATTTCTAAACAAAGATAAATTTCAAAGTAATTGACATTTTTATACCAAAAACTCAATGAAAGTATGAATGAGAAATATATTGACATGGGATGAAACTGTTCTAAATTCTGCACAAATTAATGAATAGTTTTAGTTGTCTTGAAATGGCTCTTTATTGAATATACAATTCTGAAAAGAAACAAAAGATGATGGATGGTATTTCAGAATAGCACATTTTCTACAATGTAAATTCAGAGATTAACTAAATATGTTATTTTAAATTGTGCACTATTGCATGGATCTGTGGAGAAGATGTAAATCATAAACAGATACTTGATTTTACTTTCAGTTGCTTATACTGTTTTTTAACTTCTTTCAAGTTGATATTAATTTGCTGAGTTTGAACCATTTGACACAGCCCAATCAGATCATCCTACTCCATTATGTAGGATGTGCCAGGGTAGCAAACAGCAAAAAGGGGTTTTTGTCTCCAGTCGCAGGAAAGACTCATTCCTGACTGCTAATGCTGATGTAACATCCTGAAGGCTGGTATCAGGTTATTTGATCTAAGGTACTGAAAAAGCACAATGATTTCATGAAATTGTTCAGTACTTCAATAAATCTAGCCATACATTTCTGATTAGATGGTAATCTAACATCCTGAGAGCTACAGACACCTCTATACTGTTTTAAGTAATAGATAAATTTTCTACTTGTTCTTCGCTATTTTGGGTTTTTTTGGAGTAGATCAATTGCTATTATTGCAATATGTGACACTTTACTTGTGTCACAAGACAGCATAGCAAATAGGGAGCATCCAATTTCTATGACCTTTGTGGTGCAGAGTACTTAAATCAAATCTCTACTTGCAAAAGTCCTCTTTGACTACCATGTTCAGGTCTGGCTGGAGAAAAGAATATGGTTACTGGAGTTTATTATACATAATCGAAGAACATTTTTTGTTAAAAAACAAGACATTTACACCCCGCTGTAATATTACTTTAACTTTAACAATTCTATGACATCCATGATAGGAAGTGTCACTGAAATAAAAAAAGATATGAGACATTGGATTGTGGAAGGCATTTCCTACGGCAGCCTTCTGCTATGTCTTCAACTACCTTTCTAAATATTAGTCATACTACAGGCTTTGCAGGTAACAGGGCTTTTTGTCACAACAGAACAAAATTAAGTGATTAAAATTCACACATCTAGCAAAAGAAAAAAAAAAAAGAACATGCCTACTTGCCTACTTAAGGAATGATTTATCTGGGTGGATTAAAGCTGATCCCTTGGAGGGTGTAACTAGCAGACAGCTGCACATGAGTATGAGACAGAAAACGATTTCAGCAGGAAATCAAACTGTCCAGGGCAATCTCTGCTGGGGAGATGTGGGGAATACCAAAGAAGCTACCATTTAACTGCTAGGTTGATAGTACAATGGAAGAAAAATATTGGACTGTATGAAGCTAAATGCAAAACCAAATAAATACAGAGGTTAGAGCTAGACTGCTTCTGAAGTTCTTCCAGCTCAAACCTTCCCAAACAAATATTCTGAGTCCTGTGCCCCCCCAGCAGAAGAAAACAGTTCTGCACAAGTTTGCACCCCCTTTGCATGGAAATAACTGTTTTATCCCCATCTTGTAGCTGAATCCAAAAAGCAAGTTAGCATCATGCTAAGAAAAGTACAATTGCAGAGGAGAGATTAGTACAAGAAAAGCAAAAAACAACAAACAAAAAAAATAGAAAAAAGGAAGCTTGTAATACTTGAGCATGTTGGGTTAGTGAATCTGCATATGGCACACACATATTGCCTGGGGATTCAGGTGTGCATTTGATTTTCAGTGTCATCTGGTAAGGGGAGAGATCAGTGACTGGCAAGCCAGTAGACCTGAGTAGGTGGGGAGAGGAGACATTTGGCAAGCCGACTTAAATCCCAGGAATGAAGGCACCAGTGGTGTGCAGAAGGATATGCTGCTGGGCGCAGCCTGGAAAGCGGTTTAGGAATCAACTGTGGTTACACTGAACCAGGCTACCACCAGTCCAGCTCTGAAGGGGACCAGGGCTAGGAACGGCTTGTAAGACCGTGGTTCCTGAGCTGTGCAGGGACCCTCAAGGTGCTGGGAGGGCAGGGGGAGAGCACATTGCAGGGCAGTTCTGCCACCTCCTGTGCCATGGGGCTGGGCGCAGGTGGCAGTTTTCCAGGTGGGGTCCACAGAGGTGTCTCTGTATTGTACAAGAGAGAATCTAGCAGGGGAAACTGAAGTCAGTGGAACTGAGGGTGCAGAGATCTTTTGGCATAGTCTTAATAATACCACCTGTGTGAAGAGACTGTACGTAGCTCTAAAAGAACTGTGAAAACTCTGCAACTGTCATACATGCCAGCTAGTAAAATGGATGTTAAAGCAACATTTATGAAATCCTGGCTTTCAAGTCTCAGGAATGGCATGTCCTGATCATGCTTGTCCTGTTTGGATCCTTTTCAGCTGGCTACCTGCACATAAAGCAGGCCAAACAAAAACTTTGGTGAGATCCACAGTGGCCTTTGGAGCAACAAAGACATACACTAAGTTCTCATCCATTGAGTACTCTGAGCCTAGTTAAGTTAGATCTGCAGAGCACGTAGTCCTATACAGGGTATATATACAGAGGAAACACCTTTGTTTCCTTTGGTGCAATAGCAACAAGTTCAAGGTATGTTTTACTTAAAAAGGAAGAATATTTTCAGAAAGCAACACCTCTAAGAGAGCACTCTCAGCAGAATCCACTTTTCGTGTGTAGTTGTAAGCTGTGCTGATGTGCTGACCCAAACACCCTCATAAATTTAGACTATATGGAAGGCGCTGCATGTAATTATCTGAAGCAGCTAGAACATTTATTATGATAATTAAAGTCAATTACATTTATGACAGGATCAAAAAATAAACACCACCTCTAACACTTCCCTCGTTTTCCTATCTCTTGCACAACATTGCCACAGTAATTACTGTATCTCACCACCCTCCTAGCAAATTCCAAAGGCAGAGACATCTTAATTCACTTGGCTAGGTTCCTTCCACATGACTGCTTCACTCAGCAGCAGTAGATGGATATGTTCCTTAAAACGTTTATAGCACTCCTGACTTGGTTTGCTTTAAAAAATGAGTAGTTTATTGTTGTCAGAACACCTCTGGATAACGAAGGACATGGTTTGAATTATTGCTAAGAAATTATTAGCTCATAAGCAATGCTAGACACATCCTAATGCATTCTGAAATGGAATGTTATTATGACTATGGGAACAATACGAGACTGAGAATATCTTATACCATTCATTTCTGTTTAAATGTCTGTTCTGTTTGGAGCTGGAGTAGAATGGAAGTCTATTAAAATAATCACAAACTACTTTTCCTCTTGGGATTATATTCAGGGCCCAATTAATAGATTAACAAAGTTATTGACAGTGTTTAGGAAGTTTGATTTTCAAACTTCTACTGAAATTTATTTCAGTTTTAAAGCAAAGGATGCTCCATTTAAGTCAAACAAGGTACCTTAGGGAAACAGAATGATGCAATTTGTTACCAGCTATCCTGTTCAACATCAGCTGTCTCTTTCTCTTTTCTTTTTCTTGGCTCCTCTTTGCAGTAGAAACAGTAGTTATCCATATCACAACAAAGACTTTTCCAGGCCTCATGTCTAAGGTCACAGATCTTTTGTGCTCTGGGCTGAGCCTGCACTTTCTGAGAAAAATTCCCTCTCTGATATTGCTTGTGTGTTAAAAAAAGACATATACAAAAAAAACCCCCAAAACCACCAACCCCTCAGTACAGTGAAACTTAGTTTTGATTCACTCTTCAAATAGGAGAAACTGAATAAAAAAAGAGCTATTATAAAGAAATGTTTATGGAAAAGTTCACCCTGGGACGAAACCCAGGAAAACTAATGGCTGTTCTTGCAGCTCTCAAAAGTAGTTCAGAATCATCAAAACAAGTAGGATATTGAGCAAATACTTGCAGTTCTTAATGGCATACATCTTTCAGGGGAAACCAAACAAAAATCTGTGCCAGTGTTGAGAATGTCTTGCACAGTGCCACAGAGGTGTTTGAGTTCTCCTGGAAGTCAAACAATAAAATGAATAATATGACTCAGACAGGATCTCAGGCTGCTTATGTTATTAGTACTGATATAACAAAACATAGTTTAAAAAAAAAAAGTTGCCTATTTTAACTAAACTAAGCTGAATAACCAGCCAAGACATTGAAATATAGAAACATAGAATGGTTTGTGTTGGAAGGGAGCCTTCAGGATCATCTAGTTCCAACCGCGCTTGCCATGAGCAGGGACATCTTTCAGTAGATCACGTTGCTCAAAGCCCCATCCAACCTGACCTTGAACACTTCCAGGGATGAGGCACCCACAGCTTCTCTGGGCTACCTGTTCCCAGACAATATTTTTTAAGACTAAAAATTTTCACCGTTCCTTGGCGTCCTACCACCAACACCATATCTCACAGTGCCTCCTCCCCCACCATTCCTGGTAAGCAGGGCCCCTCTCTCACTCTGACAGGGAGTCAGTGTTGGCTAGTTGCTGCTTTGCACAGGCAGGGGGGCCTTCTACTGTGATGGGCATCTCAGACGCCAAAAAGTTTCATGAAAAAGCCTTGACAGTCTCAAAGGTGCAGCAGCACCTGAAGAAATAGAGAGAGAAGGACTCACTCCACTGATGTCCGAGGGCCTTATTTTAAAAGAGAAATGGACACACAAAAGGCTGCGTTGTCAAAACCGGCTGATGTTTTTTTTCTATAGCTCCCTCCTTGCTTTCAGCAGGGAGTATAAAACACATTGTGGCAATGATGGCATGGACAGGGTATGATCAGGAGCTGGAGATATTTCTGGGGAGTTGGGTATTGTCGTGTTCTTACAGGAGACTCACACTGGGGCAGTCAACAAGCCCGCCTGGCAGCTGAGATACGAGAATGGGTTCTACTGCAGCTCAGTGTTGGTAGCTAGGATTTGATTGCCAGAAATTTAATACCATCCCTGGGAGCACTGGATCACTTGCAGAAAGAAAAGCATGCTTTTCCATAAGGTCAGCACAGGAGGGAGAAGATGCATACCCGCCTACCTTGCTATGGTTGCACGTTATTAGGGCAGAGGAGTGAGGGCCTTGCAGAGGGTTGTGGTGATGTGGGGGCTGGACCAGGAAACCTCAACTCTCTGCCCCAGCGGTGCCATGGGCCACGAACAAGAGCTTGAACTGAGATAAATGTATTGAGTGTGTGGAGAACCTTCTCCTCCAGGGGTTGGGCTGCATTTACAAAAGAAAAAAAAAAAAAAGTGTGTAAAAAATATTGACAAGGCTTGGGATCCTGGTGCAGACAACACCAGGAATATATGCAACTGCTGTGAGGCCACGTGATTAGCCTACATGTTACACAGCAAAAATTGGAGTGGGGTCTTCAGGCTCCAGTGCTAATGTCCAAAGTTTACCAGCATGTCCTCCTACAGGTTAGTCTACAGCTTCAGTGATGCCTTAATGTACTTCACCTTGTGGGCCATTTTGAAGACAGAAACAAACATATTGTAATGGATAGTGACCCTTAAAATTCTCTCTAATCCAGTCCATGTGTCCATTCCACGAGCATCCATGCAAGCTAAGCTGAAGATAAAAATAATTGGGTAAAAGTCAGTGTGCAGTGCAGTAACTGACATTAGATGATGTAAGATTCTTTTCTTCCCTTGACCATTTTTCTCTTGCTCCTACCCTGTTAGTCTTTTGGTCCCATTATGTTCCATACAGGGGTGTCTTAATTTGAGTCTGTTCTTCCCTGAAACTCCCCAGCCTTTCTCAGGAAGAACTTCTCGGTGAATTAAACTATTCTTTGCTTATAGATCAATCATTTTAAAAAATAATAGGACATTAACTAAATATATCTGTGTCTCTATTAGTAATGCAAGCATGTTGAAAAAAGGTTTTCAAACACTGATTAATGAATTTAATCATTTCCATAGAAAATGTCATAAAGAATGAAAATAGCTCATTAGAAAAGAGTCTGTGAAAGTAAATATTTAGCCTGGTAAAGTTTCCTGAGAACACTCAAGATGTTAAAGACCAAAAAAGTCATAAAATATACTTAACTCCAATTACAGTGCTGGTTTTGTTTCTGTTGTTTTTACTATCACAAAGCTGTGTTATTCCAATGAGTACATAAGGGAAAAGCTACAGCTAGACAGTGTTATTTATTTCATCATTGTAAATTTGTAAACCACTAAGAACAAACCTGGTTTGGCTCCCAGCTGTCAAATATTTTCAGTCAGTCACAGCAAAATGGTGAAAACCACTCCCTTTTTACACTGACCGATCTCCTATATTTATCACTGTTCACGGGGACAACTAGCTCAGGTTCAGCACTTCCAGCAGTCAGCTATGACTACAAGGCAACCACTCTAATACACGTACCTATCTATCTGGGGAATTCTCCTTCATATTTGTGTGTTTTATTCCAAGGTAAGTGAAAAATTAAGCAAACTAATTAGGGTAAAAAAGAAAGCAACTATCATTTCTATATCGAGTTGTCACTTGCTGCACAGCAACAAGATAACAAATTCCATGCCAAGGAGAAGAAAACCTGAGTCTTTCATCCTTCGCCACATGGTGACCTGGACTTTCTGATTTCAATGAGCTGAGCCAAAGAGAATGTATGAAGCGGGGAGTATCCGCATTCACAAAATGTTTTCCAGGTGACAAGGTTATGGAGAGATAAGTAATAAAAGTTTGTTAGGCTCCTACCATGCCTGCACAGAGAATATTTTGCCTACTGCCTCATTCCACAGGAATGTGGTAGATTTTTGCTGTTTCTCAGGCTCATTCTTTTTATCCCTTTCTTCTCACATTCAGGTTTAACATTTACGTGGTTCTACAGGGCAGTAACAGTTCTAACATCAATTAAAGGAACAATGTTCAACACCGAATGGCACATTAATACCTGGTCAAAATGCAGTTATTTATTAGAGAAATTAGATCCTTCCTGAAGAAGTTGCAAGAGCACACCAAGTTCACAATTTACAGTAGCAGCTTGATGGAAAAGGTATCATGAGTTCAGCATTTAGCCAATAGTGCTGCCAACATTGTACCCTGTCAAAAAACAGGTCATCTGACCCATTGCAGTTCTTACTGCTTTTGGACTCCCTGTTCCAAGACATTTATAATCCATATCCATGGCTTTAAAATTAATCATCACTGATATTATTTTGAAGACAATTAGATCATAAGACAATTGTAGAGTCCTAATGGATTTTAATGATACTTTAGCCCCTCTCTATTTACGGGGGCAATGCTTAAACTGAGCTGGGATACTTTTGGCAAAAAAACCTGAATAAGCAGAGGGCTGGCAATAGACACCTTTGAATTGCATGTAAGGTTAACCCACATCCCTAGTGAGCTTCATCATTGAACTTCTGAACTGTCTTTTCCCCTAGGACAGCCGTGGTTGTAATGGTTCATAAAAAAAAAAAAATCACTGAAGGTTGATCACTCAGTCTTAGACATCAAAAATGGGAGGAAGAGACTGCAGATGGCACTTGGTAACGTGCTGTAGTTCTAGTGCTGTAAGAAAAGGTTGTAATAACATGAGGAATCTAATTTTCTACTTAACTGGTCATTGTCTTCATAGGCATTTTTAGATACAGTGGATCACTTTATCATTCACTCCAGAGGAAGACATTCACTATGGAGGAAATTTAATTCAGATCTTCAGTGATAAGGATGGGAAGATGTTTCCCAGGTAGTGGGGAAACAAAGGTATTTAGGGGACATATAAGTAGGGGATCTGCCATGTTTTGGAGGCTTTTTCCCCTCTTCAGCACAGAGTGGGTTGTACATCTTCAGTGCAAAGTGAAACATTTCCCCTCAAACATTCATCTTGCCTGGATTGAGGCTCAAGCTGCTCTTCACCAAAGAACAAGACTTCTGGCGCAGCCCAAAACCTGAATAGTGATTAGCCTGTATGAACTGGTAAAAGGCTTTTCTGATAAGAAATTAAATGTATAAAAATCACACTAAAAAAAAAAAAGTTGAAAGAGGGGTAAAATTTCACCCCCCATAACTTGAGGGGAAAAAACCCCAAACTGCAGGGAAGCTAGGCAGGGAACATGCAAATAATTGGTTGGCATTTATGCAGGATCCTGGGATGAATGTCCTTTTCAGGGTCTCTTCCAGTACTGTACAGGCTATTTCTGTTTGAAGGACTTCATATTCACAGGGGCTGAGAGTTCTTTTTTTTTTTTTTTTTACCATTTTCATGCAGTCAAATAATGATGACAGAAATGCCAAGAAACAAGATCAAATGTATTGTGGGTCACTACTGCTCTTTTACCAAAGTGCTTCTGGTGTTTGGCACCTAGACTAGCTCATCAAAACATGTCAGAGGTTAAAAAAAATAATAGCCTGGGCACTGTAGAAAATGATAAGAAACAAGTAGCAGGGAGGCAGATAGTGCTGTCTGAACCCAATGTTATTTCCAAAGGTTAGGAGAGAATGAATATTTCTCCTTTTTTAAAATGTCAATTTAATCTGAAAGACACTGAACCTCAAATAACATTTCAAACTAATGTAGAACTTCTGAAAACAAGGTAATTGCTGATCTAGCATCCAGGGATTTCATCTTGAACTGACTGTTACTTTCAATACCCTTGTTGCTTTACAATGTAAATACATATATCGGGAGGAGAAAAAAAGGTGTAGGAAGGGAAAGGGGAAAAAAGATTCAAGGACAGCTGCTGAGTCCTTATTAATGGTGAGCTACTGAAACTGATGTGCTGAGATTTAAAGAAGGATGTACTACTATCTGTCTGGATATTTTGTGATCTTTCCTCACCAAACATAGAGGCTGCTACAGTAAACACTTTGTGCCTTTTTGATAAAAAATCAGTCACTTTAAAGGTGAAGGGCCTTGCCCAAGGCTACACAGGAAATCCACAGTACATCTGAGGAATCCAAATGCAGGGGTTTAGTGTTGGATGTTTCTTCTAAATGTTGTTACACCATAGTCAACAATCATATAACTTCTTAAATCTCTTTAAACATACTCTGCACCTGGCTTAAGACACGGTAATACGCTTCAGGTTTTGCTGCCTATGAATCAGAACATGACAAGTTACAGGAATTTTTACTAGCAGCTGATGCAGCCGGAGATTTTCAGCTTAAACATTACAAAAAATTTCTTGGCTAGAGGACTGTTGCAGCTCAGGGACAGGCCACCCAGAGGGACTGTGGAGTCTCCATCTGAAAGTTTTTTAGACTCAGGTCGACAAATATCTCTGCATATATACCCAATTATTCCTACAGTTATGGACAGGTACAGTAATGGATCAATGGATGGCTCTTTCAAGTAATAGTAATAACGGTACTCTGGGAGCAGAGTTCAAAGTGCTCACTGTGTCACTGCATGCTCTAGATATCTGTCTAGGATTTAAAGGCTCTAGTTTTTTTTAAAGCTCTAGGCTTTAAGATCTTTCTTTGCAGAACTGCCATCTGATTAAGCCAATAATTTCTTTTCTTTTTTTAAAGATCCAAATCATTACAGCGAGGCTAATATTTAATAATTAAGCCTGGCTGTAACTTAATTGTTGGAAAGGCTTTGAGATCGCAGCACAAATTTAATATCAAATCAGTTGTTTAAAAAAATAAATTGGCTGCTGAGAAAAATGAATAACATACTACCCATACAGCACTGGTGATATTGTAGAATGATGTTTATTTTGAATATGATCTACAAATTAATGCCTTGCAGTAGAGAATCCAGGATTCAGAGCAGTCTACTTGCAGTGATCTTTTCCGTTTCCACAAAGTAAAATGACCTTTATATGAAAATTAATGTAACAGTTTCACCAAATTGATCCTGCTGCTATTTATGCCAATAGCGTGATGAAAGGAGCTATTTCTGTTTAGGAGTATGGGGGAAGGCATGTAAAGAAGATTCAAAAGAGAAGAGAGATGCATAATGCATTGTTAGAACTTTGATGTATAACTGTGCTGCAAACTCATCTGAACTTTTTTTCTTTCTGTATTAATTTAAGTGCTCTGGAAGTGTTGATTGTCAGCTTTTATAGAAAAAAAAAAAAAGGCCCTGTCTTTATCCACAAATCAATGCTGTAAGAAGAGTAGCAGTGCAAGGTTCTGCACAAACCATTATCATTCAACATGGTCTAAGTCCTGAACATCCCAAGAGGCAGAAATCATCTATTGCCATATTTCAAGAGAATGATCTGCATAATAAATGTGGCAAGTGATGATGGCATTTTGTGATGTATGCACTCCCTCAGCAGGAAATATGCTACGATTCCAGATCCAAAACCTCATATGAGTTTTTAAATAGTCCTCACTCCTTCAGGTACCCTGCACTAGATTTAGAATAAAAATTTAAAATGTAAATGTACCTTCTCTTGCATCTTCTTTAGGTCTTTGAAGATGAATTTTCTTCTGTGTTCACATGCTTGCGAGTATCATTTTAGAACTGCACGTCCACTGAAAAGAAATCCTGATAATCCCCCTTGATCAGAGATGGAAGTGATACACTAAAACCCTTTGAGAAGTAAAATGAGTGTAAGATCATCCAAACACTCACCCTTCCCTCTTTTCTTCCTCCTGCATGCTAAGTAGTATGAGAAAGTGAAATACTTGTCTTACCAACTAACAAAGACTAAAAACACTCCTGTGTGCTGTGAAAATGCTTTTTTTTGCCAAAGACATTTTCTAATAAAGACTACACGTACCTTTTCAAAGTAACTGGTGGTCCTCCAAGAATTATTTTGAGGCCTGTTTGCAAGAACAAATGCACATTTGTCAAATCTGAAGACCAGAAACCTGATCAAAGTTCCATAGTATCAGGAATCTTCTTACTGCCCTCCACTGCAGTTTGGAAGTTGTCCTAAGCACGTATCTCCTAGGCATGGCAGCCTACATGTAAAGTTTATGGGAGACTGTCTAGATTCATTCAGAGTTAACCTGAGCATTTTTTGGATTAAACCAGGAGTGATCTATTCTTTTACACTTGGAACAATCTTTACTCCCAACCATGTGTTTAGGAAAACTGATGCATCAATTTTGGCCACAGGTAGCCAATTCTGAAGACAGGCCTTCAGCGAACCACAAAATATAGATTGCAAAAACAAAATAGGAAAACTCCTTAAGGTGAAAAAAACCTGATTTCTTTGCCTTCTAAACATGACCTGACTTTTCTGATCAAGAATTCACCATTATAAAATAACACTTGTGACAAAAGTAAATTAAATCCATAAGTGAGTCATGAACTATATGCCTACAGACAAGCTATGCAGGAGAAGTACACACTTAATCAGATAGAATCCACTGTCAGCAACTGGATCCCATGACAGGATTTTAACAAAAAGGCACCTACACTGTAAGTGGATAATACAACACCCTGTGTAACACACGCTACAGTTCACTGTAGAAGTCAGGGAAGTATTTCTGAAGGGATAGGAAACATCTGCTCTGGACCTTGCAGTCTGAAGAGCAGACGTTTGATAGTACATGCCTGACATGACTAGTTCAGACTTAGATCAGATCTTTAACCATGCTTGTGTTTTGTATCCTATGAGAAGCATGCTTGCCAAGTACTTTATTTACACTGTACAGCAGGATACAATGCGTAATAAGAATTGGATATACTCGGCACACATTGATTTGTGAACATGCTGTCTATGCAGAATATAGCTACAAAGTCTGCACTGTTGTATTTATACCAAAGAAAAAGCCAGCTTCTATTTATTACTTAGGCTGACTGCTGAGAGCTTCCCAGGTTAGACCCACTCAGCTGTAAATTATAAAAGGTACAATGGGAATGAGTTAAAGCATTATGCCAGCACTGCAAAAACTTTATTGGAAGTGAGTTATCAAGATGTCTTCCATACATAGTTTATTAGATGTGTATCAATGACAAATGTGTACTGCTGATAGACTTATAAATGAATCCAGCCTGCAAATTCTTTATCTCTATTGAGATTAGCATATCTCATCAATACTTTATCCATGTATACGTACGTGCTCATTAATAACTGCCAGGAAAAGAATTAGATTATGTTGTCTTTTTGTACAGAGAAAATATTCCTGGAATTAGTCAGGTTTGTGTCAAGCATTGGTCAAGCATTTCCTGCTCCTCTCCACGTAGAACAAACTCAGCAGCTGAAAGGACATCTAGCAATGTTACCAAAAGCTTTCTTCCTGCCTGAGAATGCCTCGTGAAGGGAGCAGCTGTTTGGCCCTCTTTTTTTTTTGAACACATGCCCTTCATGTCACAGATGCTATTTTATAAATCAAACTTCTTCTCAAAATACCCATTTTCTAGTTAAATAATCCACATCTCTCTCTGAAGATCAGGCCAAGGAGCCGGGATTCCAAAGCATTCACATTTCAGACATTTTAGTGAACCACATTTTCAAGGGCTACCTCAATCACAGTGAGGAAGTTTTGATAAGCCAAGAAAAAGCGTTACCCACATATGGGTTTTTTGGACGCATTTCCAACAGAGGCTCAGAAGTTGCTCTTGTTCATTGTCCTGTCCAAGACCTGAACTGAGAAGTAGCAAAAGTCAGCAAGTTCCTGTCTCCAAATCCTACAGGTAATGGGCAAACAAATCAGAAAGAAATGTTTAACCCACAGGCAAAGGTGTAGTCCTCCATGAAAGTTAAGCAGAAACATTTTATGGAATCAGCAAGTAACTGTTTTTCCCCGTTGGAGTTTTACTTACCAGTAAGAAGTCTTTAGAGTACTGTTCTGTTTTTCACCCATGCCCCAAAGCTTAAATCTTCAGCTGAGATGACTGGATATAAAGCTTTTAGGAAAAGCTGTTTCTGTGGTTTTCCTCAGGAATACCTTTGAAAATATTCTTTGCTTACTGGTGACTTATACTTACAAATCTTCATCACCTCACTTTGCCTTCAAACTAGTGTTAGATACGTTTGTTTTTTTTTTCCTTGGGACAGCTTTAACTCTATCTTAGCACTATTCCTGACATCTCAGTTTTTATTATGTTTTCTCAAAATAGTTAATAAGGGCAGGTAAAGGGAAAACTGTTCCTGGAATGCTACATCTTTCAGTGTAGCTCTTGGATGAGTTACCAGTTCCTTCTTCCACTGTCTATCCATAATATTATTCCAAATCCCAGTCACCTCCAAAGAAATAGGGATTGGGACAAGCTATGCCTTCATTCTGCAATTATTTTGAAGAATAGATGATAAAAAAAGAATATAATGTTTATAGGGACTGTTAATTTTTCAACTTTTAAATTATTTTACCCAGACCAGAAGCAGGACCCTTAAGAGCCACCCACGAGCAGATTTCATTTCTGTTTAGACCTAAGAAAAATAAATACGTATGCGAAAAAATACCTGGAGGTGGCTAGTGGATTTCTGACAAACTCCAAAAATACATAAGTGCTCATATACCTCAGAGTTCTTGTTGCAGATATCTCCCATGGACTGCTTTCACCTGTGCTTAAAGTTATTGATCTTGGCTCTCATTGCCTTGTTTCAGAAGGACATAGAACCACCATGAAGTAGTGACTGGCTATAGCTGTGTCTCACAAAACTTCCACTCACACTGCAAAGGTTCCCCGTGTCTCCTTCATAGGTTATATAAACATTGGTGAACTGTCTGGCCAGAGAAAATAGGTGAAGCATGAATGTAGGTTCTTTAGATGCATATTTACACATCTGAGCAACGACAACAACAAAAAATAAAACCTATGATCACACAGTTCCATTTATTTCCACGGTAAATAATGGCATGAGAATAAGCATATCTAGTATGGTTACCCAGGAACAACATACAGAAAGAAATATACTGAGACCTATTCACAAGACCTGGGTGGTAATTTCTTCCTACATGTAAAAGGAAAGTTTGGCTAGAGGACTTCCAAAGGAACAGCACTGAGGTGGTTAACAGGAAAACAAAAGTAATTTTTTGACTTTAGTATTGGTATTTTTGAGACAGCTTTATGGCCATTCTAGACTAATATGCCCGATTAGTCTCTTAAATGCAATATAGTCCCAGTCCTCTGCAATACTTGGGTAGTAGATTTTGTAGGTAGATTTTGTTCCTGTAGTCTGCATAAAGCTGAGAAGTCATGGCTGAATGTAAGAAAATACTGCATCTGAATGTTAAATGAACTGGAAAAAAGCATATTTGAACCTACTGTCACACGGTAGGAAGGTAGGCACATTTACTTTTTGTCCTCTTATTCTACAAGTTGTTGCATTCATGTTGAAAGAAACAATCTATACTCCAGCTAGCTTACAAAGGTCAGAGACTGGCAGATGAAATAGTGGAATGGAGACAGCAAATTCTTTTACTCTATGACAAAGAGGGCACTTGAAGAGAAAAGACAAATTCGAGTTTACATACCTTGTTGAAATATAGACATTGATATTTGAAGCTCTAGAGACTGACTTTAGGAACGGAAATTCAACATGGTAGTGCCTTTCCTTAAGAAAGCCCACAACACCAATTCTTGCATCACAGCTAGAAACCCGTGCAAAAATCCTAGAAGTGGCAACCTGCCTATGTACGAAATAACATCTGACTTTGGATATTAACACTTGCATATTTTCATCTATTTATAACACTATCAGAAGATTTCCCTGGTATCTCATTAGCCCTTTCATCATTATCACAGAAGCATACGCTCTCTGCTACTCTGTTTAGATCAGAAAACCAAATGAGCTACTTAGAATTCTAAGAAGAAAAGAATTTTTAGTAAAACTACTGCCTAAAGTTGCCCTCTGCTACAACAAAAAGAACAACAGATAAGCATATTTTTTTTGTTGTTATTGTAGTAGTAAACACTACCATAGGTAGATAGTTTAAAGTTAGCAACACACCCTGGATCCAAGTAGCAAGAAGAATGAGATGTAAATAAACAAACCCAGGAGGCCAACTGACTGTGTCACTCTAGGAAATTATATGTTTTCCAGAAAGAAATACCTGATTTCAAATTAAGGAGGTTATTATCCTCAAGATAAGGATGCTCAAAGACATCCACGGCTTTCTTGTCTCTTATGAAAAACCATAACCAGTTCAGAGGGTAGATCACACAATACCAATTAGGAGAATGGAAAATTTCCAGGTCTGCCATAATTCTGTTAGAGTTATGAGCAACAACCCTATGTATTTCATAGAACCATATAATACACTGAGGACGATCCTTTTTGGCAATTTTTATGGTGCCTTTTCATCATGGTGGCTAGCCACTACTATTTCCCTTAAGCAAAGAAAGCTATGTCATTCGATCCATTTGCAGCTGTAAGTCTGGTTTCTTGAGAGGATTGTGATTTTATCCTGTTCATCAAACACTGTCAGCACCTTAATTTCCCTGGAGTTTGACACAAGTAGCAGCAGGCAGGCAATGAAAGTTTTGATTCATTAAACTCATTAGCATTTTTTTGAGTTTCTGTTGAGCCTGAGCAATTACTAATAAAAGCAAAATGACTGTCCTTGACCAAAATTCTCCTGAAATACTGATGCAGAGAACAAACCAATCGCATGGATTCTATAATGGTACTACATCAAATAGTCTATTCTGCCCACTTCTTGAAATTCTTCCCATAATTATTGTTATGGAAACTGTCTTGAGAGAGATACATTTTTGGAAGTTGGCTTAACAACCATATACCTAGGTTAAAATATCTATTTAAATGAAAAAAATCACAATAGAGAACTAAATTCAGACAACCAGTAAGTAGATATTGCATCTGAATATAAATTTCAGAAGGCTGGATTTCTGTGGGTTTTAAACACGTAAACCAATTCAAAAAGTGCACATAGAAATTGAAAGATACTTTATCGAATCAGCTTTTTTCATGAGCAAGAGACAAACATTTCTGGATTTTGATAGGGAAAAAACCACAAGATATACCATGTCTTGCAATTTGTATAACTAACTACTACCTGTGAATTTGCTGCTTTGGAAAAGGGGCTAGCACACCTCACCACCCCTTAAATTATATGGCACCATACAGGCAGCTCTTAATCAAGCAAAGACTTCTGGCTTTATGAGGATTACCTTCTTACATGAAGGTTTGCAGGCCCAAGGCCTTTTAGTTCTGGTAGACTTTAGGGCACAATAAGATCCATTACCTCAGACTGATGTCTAGCCTTACACTTGAACAAGTTCAATGATGGAAATCCTACCCAGCTCCCCTTGAGAGCATCATACATTGTCCTGATTGTTCTTCTACCCAAAGTATGTCCTAATGTTAAACTGACATTTTCCCTGCAACATCCTAAATCCATTAGTCTTGTTCTGCCCTTGATGACTTGAGAGAATAATTGGTCCCTGTTCTCTCTGTAATATCCCTTTATGTATGTATAGACAGTTATGTCTCCTCTTCTCTAAGTGCTAGATGGTCAATCCTCTTTATCACCTTTGCAATTTCCATTTTCCAAGCCTTTTATCATTTTTCTGCTGTTCCCTTCTGGACTACCCTCCATTTGTCTGCAACACCCCTAGTAATCCAGCACGTAGAAAAGAACAGCCCTGACACCTTGTTCTTATATCAAGCGATGGCTACAGGAACACGCAATCTTTCCCTTGCAAGATGGAAACTCCCCTCAAGTGGGTATTTTATCCACATTCTTTTTATAGGCCATAAAGATATTCCTGTGGAAAATAGAAGCAACACCTCTCCCCAGAACAAAAGAAACATGTTGAAGAGATTTACTGACTTTTTCTCTTGTCAAACAGAGGTACTGTGATGATGTCCAGGCAAGCCAGCTCAGGCTCGCAAGCCCTCCTGGTACAAAATGAAGCTTTACAGTAAGCAAGAAAAGAACAGGAGTGATGCTCTCCCACTGAAAACAGAAACACTGAAAGCAAATATGCTTTATTAAAGAAGCAATTCTGTTTTGTTTGTGGGTGGCTGACTATGAGTTTTGGTGCCACTCTTTTCCAGTTCTGAAGTTCAAAGTCTATGGTTCAAGTTGCCACAGCTGAGAAGTGCGAGTAAATGCATTAACCCACATAAATGAATTAAACTGTTCACATCATATTTCATGATCATACCATAAGGCAAAGCAACGGGATTTCAATTTTAAAATATTACTATTCCAGCATTATTCCCACCATTTTCTTTAAAATAACTCCAATCCTAGGAAGATATTAACATCTAATTCCTCCCCAGTGTGAAATACAAGTATTTATCTGCCATACAATTAACAAAAAAAGACTTTTCTGGAATGACAGTGGTTTAACTATTGAACAAATAGGCAGAATGATGCATATTTACAAGCTATTCTCTAATTTCAGTGAACCATGCACTAACAAGCCATTCAAAGGATTAGTAACACCCACCTATTAGTGGCAAAGTTATGCTAGCATGAAAATATACTGTTTTATTCCTCACGTTCTTATACCAGATCTCAGAACACACTCTCCATATTTTCCAAGTCATGTTTCAGTTCAAATGTCCTGGGATCTAAACTACTCCAATATTATCTTTGGTTATGTTAGAAAGGCAACCATTTGGAGGAAATCTTTTTTGAAGAATCATTGTATCAGTCAAAGCATCTGTAGCATCTGAAGCACTTAGTGAACAACCAGCCAAGACACAGAAACCTATTTAAAAACATTTCAGTATTTTCCTCTGTGCTGTGCTTCTCCCCCAATTCCCCAACACCCTGATTTGCGTTTAGATTTTTGTGCTTTGTGTTGTAAGCAATGATTACCCACCACAAGGGTGGCTTTCAGCATTTTTTCAGATTTAAAGTTACAGCAAGAAGAATTTTTAGAGGTATATATCAAGGTCTGTAGGGTCTTTAAGCATTCCACTGAATATGTACACCAAAATTCTCAAACCTTATTTCAGTGTGCACTCAAGGAGAATGTCGTTCCCTAAAGCTCATTTGTTTACTGATGACATGTCTTCACATTTCCTTTTGTACCACCACCCCACAGGGGCCAACTGCTTCTTGGTATTTTCCATGTGCAAAATGTGAAAAGTACATCTTGCTGTACTTCAGGCTGCCCAAAATAGCCTTGACAAGCTGTTTGGGTGTCCACCACTGTTCCTGTCAGATTTTATATCCATAGCTTAGTCCAAAGAGATGAACTGCTTGCAAGGAGAAAAAGCTACTATCTGGTTGTGGAACTGCCAGGGAAACTTAACTGAAAGTCCACCTCCATCCCCAGAGTCTTGTAGCAATGACGTTATCTCACATTTCAGGCAGGAGGGCTGAGTATTTTGTTCATGGGGTTTACAGATTCCCAGAGGGTCTGAAAAAACAGTGTTTTGCCATGTGAGGAAGGACTGCTAATCCCAGCCTCCCGTTCAGCTACAGTGATCATTGCTACTATAGTACATAGACATCAGAATAACATAGCAGGGGGGACTGAAGCATAGAAGATGAATAGCACTTGCCAAAACACATAGCTTCTCTAGTCCCTGTTGGACAGTGAATTCAACAATCACACAAGGAATGATCTGCAAAGCTATAAATCAACGGAAGTTATATTCCTTTAAAAGAAAGTGAGAGATTTGCCTTCCAGCCACAAGGAAATAATGGAGGTTGTCTGTACAATTTGCTTTGTATTTTATAAAAGACATTTGATGATATAAATAATACATTTGCAGTATTCTGAAACTGGCCAATATTCACAGTTATTGCAATAGGCTGTGGCAGGACATTAAACATGGTTTAGCAAAATACAGGAGTGCAGTGGGACATAGCATTAAGAAACTTGGTCCCTAGCTAGTTTTGCTCATCATATCTCTATTAACATCGGTGGAACTGCTGCCATTTTCATGAGCTGAGACTCAGACCAATGCAAATATTTCCAATGTGTTTTTCAGGCTAAATGGTCAATGAAATTGACACTAATATTGAAGAAAAGCATTGGGAAAAATACCAGCTGTGACAACTGACATTTACTCTCATATAGCACTAGTAAAAAATATCAGCCAGTTAATGTTGTAAATTGGTGAGCTTCTCATTCATGTTAGATGAGACTACCAGAGAAGAAACTTCCTCAGAAGAGCTGGGGACTAGCTACATTTTACAATCACTATATCTTCAACATTTTCCTCCTCCTAAGTTCTGCAGAGATTCCACACATCAGTATCAGCCTTGCAACTACATGGCAGCCAGAGCCCAGAAAGGATTTGCATATATGTTAGAGTTCTGCTGCAATGACTGGAGTTTGAGTGTTACAAGTTTTTTGCTCTGTTACAAACAAAAGAAATCTAGGTAATTTTTATTTTCAAACATGCTTATGACCCTCAGTTACATAAGTTTTTTTTTACCACGAGAGTCCCATCAAAAGATTTAAAGGCAGTATCCAATGATTTTTCTGGTACTTTCAGAGCCAAAATTTATTGCAAATAGCTTAATGTAAAATAGTTAAAGATACTAGATTTTAGTCTCTGAACTTTACTTACCAACTCAGCCTTTCAATAGTTTTATGGGTACCTGGTTTCATAACTTTCCATATCTGTAGGCAAAAAAGTAGTGGAAAATACAAAGCCTCTAAGTTACATATATGAGGAGAAACAGTCTGCTTTTCTGAATAGATTCTGTAACTGATGAGCTGACAAAATTCTATGACTAACAAATAGCAGCATAATTTCACCACTAGTTTGTTGAATCTAACTACATGTTTTTATCTGTTATGGACTAACCTAGCACCCCTTTTCCAGGTCCCTCCCAGTGCTGACTTGTTTTAGGTGTGGATTGAGGCATGTGCAGCCATCTACAGCATCAACTATTTTCAAGATTTTCTTTCAAATTACAATGAATAACTTAAATGGAGATCTTTACCTTATCAAACACTCGTGTAAGGCCTTCTGATGCCTAGAGCTATGATATGTTTGCAATACGTTTCCAGAGATGGCAATGTGGCCTTTGAGGCTCAGATTTACACACTTATTTCCAGTTAAAGGGGTTTGGCTCCAGAATTAAATATACAAACTGAAAAAAAATAGGGCCAATATATCCTGTATTTTGTGTAGTCAACTCAGCACATCATACTTTCAAGATAAGTTCCTGCATGTTTGACCTTCATATTAATTTTAATTGCATTAAAACTGAAGGACAGTTGAAGTTACCATACCTCAAACGGTCAATACACACAGAAATAAAGTATTTTGAAAAAAATACAGGCTGATTTTTTTTTTTTTGTAAGCTGCTTTGGCAGAAGAAAAAAAGAATTGCTAAGGTAACAGTAGAACTTATGAACCTTGCCAAAGATTGCTCCTTGAGTAAGAGTTTGTTTCTTTGGGAACATGTGTGTATTTTCTTTACTGCAAGCATGGCAATAAATCATTTTACACTGAATTAATTTATACATTTGTGAAATAGCTCGTTAACAAGATGCTTTATCAGAGGCAAAGAAATGAATATTTTTAGCACATTAGATTGATAATAGCACTTCACATTTGTAATAGTCCCTTTCCTGCCAGAACCTTCAACCGTGTTGCAAATATTTATTAAGCCTTACACCATGTGTGGGAGGCATGTACAGTATTTTATATTCCTCCAGGCTAATCCACTGCAGACTACAGAGGATTCCTGTCCCCAATGAGTGCTTGCTGAGGATGCTTAGACTACTATTGCTAAGCAAGATACAAGTGTAGTTTATCCTGCTGTCTGTACAAAGTCACTTACCTCAGTTATGTTAGGCTGTGGATTTGTGTTTGTCAGTCTTCCCTCCTAGTTCTCCAAATAATCTGGTCATAAGAAATCTGGCACTGCCAAATGGCATATGTGTGATAGAGATTGCAGTCACTGGTCTCATTATGTTTCCCTGCCACATGAAATTTTGGTTGTGAAGTCACGAAAATGGAGACTCTGATTATATGGATGGACATCTGCCAAGCCTAAACACACGAAATAAGTCCCAGAAATCCTTGGGTTCAAGCACAGAGGAAATGAGCATGACGATGTACTTACAAAATGGGTATTACCCAGTCTCTCTCTTTCAACATATCACTTCACACCCTTGAAGCTAAATAATAAAGAAAACAGAATGAAAATTCCCAAAGTTCTGCCAGATGCAACCAGATACCAGCAAGAGTAAAAGGGCTCGGTTTTTGCCTCATGTACTAGAAATGTACTTGCTAAAGCTTGAGAACCAGTCCTTAACCCATCCACAGGGAGCAATATTCCTGACAATTCCCTGAGGCTCCTCTTGTGAAAAGAAACTGCAAGAAGAGAACAAACCTAATAAGAAGAACCAGTAGAAATAATCAGTGATGAACACTTCAATTCCCTAAACATAAAGACTTTTTTTCTAAGCCATAAAATACCAATTCTTAAACAATCACAGCTGCAACCTCACTACAAATATCAATACTCTTTATAGGAAGCTGTGAGAAACGCAGATCACCACTTTTCCTGCAGTAATACACTACTACCTCTAAGGAGAATAGGCAGCATCAGTAGTCTCTAAGGATAAGACTACAGATTACCCTGCTGCTAGGTAAAGCACCTTTCTAAGAGTAACTGGTATGTAAGGTAGATTCTAGCCTAAACCGTGAGATCTTCAAAATAATTTGATATGTATTTATGAGATCACTTGGTACCCTAAAATCAAGATTGAGCTTTTTGGAGCTGTTCATCTCTTAACATCTTACAGCTGAACTAAATATCTTCTAGTCCTTTTCCTTTCCACCATCCCTTAACTTACTCCCTTCAGCATTTTCTGTAAAACCTCACTTATCTGAAGTGTTGAACTTTAAAAGATCCTACAAAACTTGCTGTAGTCTTAACTCAAAATAACACATACCCTTCCTTCAAACATACCTTTCTCTCTAAAAATAGAAAAGCACTTAAGAAAGGAGACTTATATAGCTTCCTATCCTTGTGTCCCAGTGTATTATGGGAACCAGGAGGCTATAAGTTTCAGGTGTTGCTACCTAATGCCTTTCGTGCTTGGCTACAGCTGAGGGAGGGAGGAAAGAACAAAAGAAAGAAAGAAGTAGGGTAGGTATGTACAATCTTAGCTACTCATAATTCTAGGTTGGGAGAAAGATTTATGTCTGTTAGAGTGCTGAGGTTTTAAAGTAAAGAAGATAGGTAAGCCTAAGCAAGTGGATTTAATAAGTAAAAAATATTCATAAAAGGGACATATGTGCTTTCATGTAATGTCAAGGGACTGTTTGATCACTTATTGTTCTTTGCAAGCTTGTGTTTCAATTTACTTCAGAGATTTATGAACAGTCTTACCAATACTGTACAGTACTGCTAAATCTTTGAAAATAGATGGATTATCTTAAGAATCAGGGCCATAAAAGAAATGCACAGTGATGTAACCTATACATTCTTAGTCATAGCTCAAAGAAGCTGGAATAATTTCCCCCTCAAAAGAGGCTTTATTATAATGAATGTTGAGGAAGCAATCTTAAGGAGTTTTATTTCTATTTACCTTACTGTAAGCTATAGCTAGAAGTTGAGGTTGGCTCTTCACTTTCTCATTTATACACTTTTTACCTTAACTTTCCTGTCTGTACAATGTAGGAAATAATATGTTTCTCTCTGAGGACCAACTCACAGGTGCCTGGTGACTGCTGCTCCCAAAGCATATGTTTTGGGGTGCTGCACTGTGAGCAGGAAACAAAGTTTATGCACAGTAGCGTGTTGACTGGACTATTTTCTTTTTTTAGACTAGCTAGGTATGCACAGACATTATATATTTGCAGGTCAACTGCATAAGATGTGGGTATGTTTGCCACAACTCAGCTTGAAATGGGAGCCTTTCTTTCCTGTGTGGAAATGGTTACTTAATGCTATTGTAATAAGAAAATATTTGCTAGGTGAGATGTATCCTCTAGAAGTCTGATTTGATCAGGCTCCCTGTAAATTTACCTTTAGCAACTTTTTCAGCAGGCAAGCATACAAAGGAATTGGGAAGAAGAGTTAAAAGGAAAAGGCAAATTCTCCAGTTGACGGCTCAGAGAAACAAAGTTCACTGTATTCCTAGCATAGCAATTGATGCTGCAGAAGAGTTAAAAGGCAAGCTGCTACAAGAAAATAGCTTTAATACACAACCCCCTATATTTTCTCCAGGATAATTGCACTTGATATTTCACCCATTGCACTTGAAGCATGATTTCCTGTTCCACAACCCATGATCAATACCTTTTACAATGCAAGAATCAACAAACCCTAAAATGCTCCTTTATTCTGTCGTGCAACCTACTGTAATTTCTGCCTTGACTTAACAAGCTATCCTGAACTTAAACCTCCCTTGCTAACTACCTGCTTAACCTTGTCATAGGGATGGAGTTTGGAGGGAACGGCAGGATGATGGGGTGTGAGGTGAGAAGGGAAGACTCACGTGATGGCAGGAGCCTGCCAATTTATAAGCGGTGGTGGTCATTTCTAGCCCTGAAGCAATGTATTTCTGTAGTAGTTTATTATTACCTGTAACTATACAACCTTTCCATTATCACAGTTCTAGGTGGTTACCCTCAGTAAAGGTGAACAATGCTCTTCTGCAGGAAAGAGCCGCCTTCCCCCAGTGTCTTGGAAAGGAGCAATCTAATTTTGTTACCAGAAACTACATGCTGCTCAGAAAATATTTATGCAGACGTGATTTCCATGGCTTAAGGAAGACCTCTCTGTGGTGCTCCTGTAATTCCCATTGTATTTCCCACCTGCTGTCTCTTCTCTGGCATTTGGATTGCAAACCCCTGTGGACAAGAACCCACTCTGGTTTTTGGTGCTTGCACCAGCTAGTGCAAGGGGGCCTAGTCTTTAAGTCACAGGTGCTGCAGAGACACAGGTATATAAATAGTTGGCCTGTTTCCTTTTTGGATATGTGACTAAACTTAGAGTTCACAGTTGTACCTGATGACTTTGATGAAACAATAATTGTGTGTAAATATATTAATTGTCAGACAGGACCAAAGCTGAATGAGCTGTAGCATGAATGGAGGGGCTGAGCTACTCTTCCTGGAAGCACAATGAAAGGGAAGGAATGATGTGTCCCAAACTCCCAGTAAGCAACAAAACAGGACCCCCAGAGCTTTCTCAAATCAGCTTTTTCTCCATTCTCTTTACAAAGGATCTAGTTCCTCTTGTCTCATCCACTTTCTTCTGCTAAAATAAGGACGTACAGTTTGGCTGTTGTCTTCAATATCTGTTTTTAGAATAAACCCATTATTATGCAAGTTCTAAACTTAAGAGTTGTTTCTTTAAAAGTTTAACATGCTATATATTCCACTTTCTTTGAAAATCTAGCTGCAGCTATTGAGATATGATGCGCAGAGTCTATTGTGGGTGGGGAAATGAAATTCTAGTTCATCTTTGGAAATCTGGTTTGGTTTTAGAGCGGGATGGGGGGAAGTGAAAACAAAACCCAATGAAAATTTCTGACTTTATTCTGAGGATAAAAAACAAGAGACTGACTGAAGAGATGTATTTTGTCACTCCATCTGCCCTAATCTGAAGCAAAATCATGACTACCCTGAGAACTCTTGGATTCAGATATTTGTCCCTAAGATCCATTTTTCTGAGCAGCAGTGCCAGAATGCAGAGATTGCTGGGGTCACTTGGTGGAAGAACAAGGCTCTGGTACACAATGTGGATCTCCATGTCTACAATTACACTGCATTTTTAACATCCTAGTATGCAAATCTTTACTGTCTAGCTTGACAGAGAAAGTTAGAAGCTCTTTCCCAGAAACATAAGTGAAACAGTAGAAGGCTTAAGAGAAATGTTAATGCAGGTGATCAGAATAGCTGGGCCAATGCTGGAGGGATGCACTGGAGATACAGCTCTGAGACTAGCCATGAGGAGTAATTTCTGCAGCATCAAATAATTGCTGTGAAATATTTTCCTGTATGTTCCCCAGGGTGTATCTGCAATAGCAAACAGTTTAGCACAACAAGAGGTGTTGCAGAGTGAAGCAGTACAGTTCAAGGACCTGTCATCCCTAGTGATCATTTTTGTCACCTAGGACTAGACTGGTAATCTTATTTCAAAGTCTGATTTTACAAACGGGTTTGGGATATTGCATTCATGATCTTTGCCTGACTGGTAGGTTTGTTGGTGTGTAGCTTCCACATGGGTTTCTCTGGGGAAGGTCCAGCTCGGGGAGCTGCAAAGCACGATCTAAAGCACTTCAAAAGTGGACACCAAAGAGCTTTGTGTCAGAAAAGCACTGACATTACACAATAAATTGCTAAGGAAGATGCACCCTCATTCTGACAGTTGTTTCAGTTCTTTTCCTGGCACATTGTAAGAAAAGTATTTTATTTCATGTGTTTTAAGGCTGTGTGGGGGGCCATTCATTTGATGTGGTAGCTGAAACTGCAGCTATTTTCTCAAAAGCCTTTTAAATGTTGCTTGCTGCTTTGACTGATCCTCTGGAACTGTGTCAGCTTCTTTTATGCTGCTACTGGTTCTCCCACTCAGGCTCTCTCAGGCCCAGGAAAAACCTGTCCCTTGCTTCCATATGCGTGGAAAGGTAAAACTGTATCCAGGTCTTGACACTGTCCCGGCTCATATCAGAAGAATATAATGGCCTGTATTGGCTTGTAGGTACAACTCTGTATCAGAGGCTAAGGTGCAATTGTGTATTAAATCCCTCAGAACAAATGGAAGTACTAGCAACCTACTAAAGACTGAGGTGATAAAATGCTGTGGAAACATGGTTATACCACTACGCTAGAAAAAGCTTCTTTGAAAAAAGCCCACAATATTTGTTAATACTTCTTTCAGGAACTGCACACTCAGTAGTGATGCAGTTGGCTATAGTACCTTGCTGAACTTGGGCCTTATTTAGAATTATGAGTGGTTACTTCATTACTTTGATGTTTAATTCACTTGTCATCATCACTTAGCTTAGAAAACAGCATGGACTAAACAGAGAAGACTGATTTTTGTTTCCAAACAATGAGCTATGCAGTGGTGAGCTGTGTCTCTTTAGCTATTCAGATGTTTGCTGGGTAACTCTTGACATGTCAGCCTCCTGTTCTGCTTATGGGTGCAGATCTGTACTGCCACGTTACACTCAGATCAGCAAATGCTGCTATCATATCACAGCATTAGTCAAAGGAAATATTCATGACTGCTCATTACTTTGTAGATTTGCAAGCTGCTATTTATGCAGGGATGGGTTATCTGTTACTGCCAGAGCGGGGACGTGGTGATGTGGGTTGCGCACAGAGTTGCCTGTCAAAAACTGTTGGGCTGTGGCGGTGTCGGCCAGTCGCTGGGTGGCCAGATGGCTGCTGCTGTGCTGATGAGTCCACATGTTGTCCAATTTGAGAGGTGCTGGCCGAAACCCACTCTCGCTTTTAGCCGCCCTGACAAATTTTTTGTAATTGCATGCTTGGTCTGATTCCTGACTGGACTTGTTAACACACTCTCAGGCAAGACATTCAACGGTCTGTTATTTTGTCATGGTCTTTTTAAGAGCTGTAGCTCTGAACCTGCACTTTATTGTGCTGACTGCTGTACAAGGAGACCAAAGGAAATTGCCCATACCTCAACCAATTTATAGATTACATATAAAACAGGATGCCCCTTGAGTCTGTGTATGATATCAAAATGCAATTGCAAGTTTAGGGGTTGGGGATTAAAAAGAATGGTTTATCTTGTACACCTTTTCCATGTAACTTATCCTCCACAAAAAGAACTGATGTATCTTTAAAGTGCAGTGTGTATTCTACCAATACAAGTATTTGACTATGTGTCCCTTTATAAGCACTAATTACTTTCATATCCTGTGCTTGGCATTTGAAATCTTAATCTATAGAGTTAATAAGAACCATTGCTTCACAAGGCTTAACTGAATTCTGGTTGTAGAAGCTGAAGGCAGTAGAAAGGATGTGAAGAGCCAAATATAAAGCATGTCACAAGGAACAACACTTGTTCCCTCCCTGGTCCCTTCCCTCCCTCCCTCTCCCCAGTATCCCCTACGCTTCATTGAGCCCACCTGGAAAACTGGGTCAGGTCTATGTGATCAAAAGGCAGATTTTGCTCAGGTATGGGGAGATCAGAGGAGTTCTTGCCGAATAGGCTTGACAACATGCAAGAGTGCTATGAAGCTCAGACAGAAAATGCTTGTTTTGGTCTGCCTGTGCCCCACCTTGGCTTGCCTGCATGTGTAATTCCCTGACTTGACTGATGAGTGCTCTCCTAAGGCCAGACCCTGCTGCTCTGGACCAAAAGCCATTGCACAAATGAAGTCAGTAAGACTCTGATGTGCTGTGTTTACTCCAGCAGTTCCCTCATACCTGCCTGTAGGAAAAGATGCAGCAGTTCATTTTTGGTATTTTTGGGGAAGAAGGGTCAATCTGTATTTAGAATTGCCTGCTGTGGTGCTGTGCATTTGCAGTATACAAGTGGTTTGAAACTTGTTTAAATGAAGCTAGCCCACAAACTTTTGCTTCCGTAGCTGCAAGCTTTGCTACGAAACCATGCTCTTTTATCTCCAGTGCTTGACAGTGCTGGTTCTTGCTTTTCTGATCAGGCGGGGAGAAGGAGAGGGAGATTGCAGTCACTTTTTAAAAAATACAGTTTGAAATTCCAAAGTAGGATGCTTTTAATGACATTCCTTGCCAGGGCTAAGCAGACTCCAAGATCAAAGTTATCCAGCCACCCATGTCTTTTTAATAGCAAACTATAACCACTTTAATTCTTCCCTGAGCATTGATTAGATGCGGTATAAACTGCAGTGACAGCCTCTTGCCTCGTAAACACTGGCAGAAAGCGCAGTCTTAAAATTCACATAGGATTTGTCTCTAGGACTCCGCAAGATGAACTGGAAAGAGAGTGGCATTCCACATACTCAACAATATGCAAATGCTGACTTTGCAAGCTGTTTTTAAGCAGAAATACAGACCAAACTTCAAAAAGATCTTTATATCCAGATCTCAGTACCCCAAGTGACTCCCAATTAGGCCTGGAAATAGGTGACCAGATGTTGCATTTGCAAATGCTGGAAGCTGATGGCTTCTGGGCATTTTGAAAATCTGCTCTGACATAATTTGAGAACAGTCTCTTCACTCACTTCTACCTGCCAAGGGTTGTGGTTTTGTTTTTTCTTTTTTTTCCTTTTCATGGGCTCTGTTTATCACTTACCTCGATGATAGCTGAAACATAAAGTAGTGCAGAAAACTCAGAAATAAAGTCTTCCCAGAACTGCTGCTTTTCAGTGTAGCAAAGAAAACGAATTTCCTGAGCATCTTGTTTTGAAAGATGAAAAACTTTTTTAAATACTCATTTAAAAGGAAGACTAAACATTACTGAGAAAATAATTGAAATCAGTTGCTTGCTGTACAATTCAGCTCCAGAAATGGGATGCAATTAAAAAAGTTTAGATTTTAGTATTTGGAATAGATTAGCCATTCAAATTAATGGGAACTCTATGACTAAATTTTTCAGCTTTGGAAATCTGTGGTTTGGTTCTGTCAGTTTTTAAAATTCTGGGGTTATGAGATCTGCGAAACTGGTTCCTTAGGTGGGATGCAGAGATGTAACTGAAATTAATATATCCTGCCCAGCAATAATGAAATCCACAAGTGATGGGGATGTTCTAGTGAATATATTTTCAAGGGGTGGAGGGAGAACAATGTTCTTTTTTTTTCTCCTGTTAACAAGACCACTCCCTGGCCCGGATTTGCAGAGTACATGTAAGGTCAGGCAGATTGCTATTCACTAAGCAGAATAAAATGTGCAGTTAAATAAATAAAATCTGTAAGTGAATTTTTATTCTGACTGCATAAACAACATGAAGTTGATTTATGTAATAAAGGATTTGTGCTTAGCCAAATCAGCATTTGTCATATGTGGTTTCCTTCTCAGTCGCCTCCATCAGGAGAAAAGCCATCCATCGTGACTCCTTTTTTCCCAAGGGTTCAGCCATGCACTCTGAAAGCTCTTACTTACACCAAAGACCTAAGGAGAGAGAGGAGAGGTAACTTCAGTACATTGCCAATAAAATAATCAGCTACGCATACCTGACGTTTGAGTTGACGAGCTTTTCATCGCCTTTGAGATTGGGAGAGGTAGCAAGAAATACAGAGGTAGAGTACAATTCCCACAATGGCTACTGACAATTATGGCAAGCTTTGCTGATTATGCCCTTGGGGTGCCTGTGTTCTAGGGTTGGTAATGCTTTGCTGATGTTAGCTTAGTCTTTCAACCAGGCTAAGCCTGGGGGCCGGGGGCTGTGCTGTGCAACCAGAATGCAATGGGCTACACTCTGCAAAAGCAGCGATGCTGTTGCTCATTGCTGTACGGTCCAGTGTCTCTGGTAAAATGGGTACGAGAAAGAGAGGACTTCAGAGCGGACTAAACTCTGACCTCAGTTTTTATGTTTTTCTTTCTTTAGATAAAAATTCCTGTTGTGTTCAATAGTCAGCTTGTAATGTTTTAAATACTGTGCTTTAAGTTAAAGTCAATTTTATTGAAGAGGAAAGAAATACAGACTTTTAAAAAGTATTCTGTTGTGATCCCAAATCTTCTAGAAGATCAATTTCTGAAGGCATAAGTTTGCCTGCAATTATTGTGCTACATGGAAATTTCACATAATGGCATTTATATGGACTTTTCCTTCAAACACAAATAAATTAAGTAAGTAAGTAAATTACTTGGATCACTAAAACCTGCCAGTTAGGATGATTCACAAAGATTAATCTATTACTTTAAAACAGCAAGCAGCAAATTAAAATTTTCATTCAGCTATAAGCCGCTGCAAAATTAAAATTTAGCAATCCTAATTCTGTGGATAGTTCAACCAGAAAATAATCAAACAATAACGAGTTTGTCATGACCATGATTATGTTAAAACAAACAAACAAGAAGTTCTGTTTAGCAGCTTTTTTTTTTCCAGCATCACTCACAAAGTAGGGGAAAAAATGCAGGACTGTAAGCTTAAGCAGTAATTAGCTTAACAGATGCCTGAAGGAAATATGCTGGGCCAATTATCAGCACCTTCCTTCCAGTGACAAAAACATTCCTTTAATATTAAAGCAAAATGGACCGTGTCTGTTTACTGCAAGCATAACAATGCTCCATATTTTAGCTGAACAGAGATGCATATGTTTTCTACTGATATAAATAAGTTCCACTCTTCTGGTTAGGTAAGAGGAGTAAGAAATCATTGTTAGGTAAGAAATCATTATGTTATGTTGGAAGTGAATGGACATCAGGACTGGATTAGAGGTGGACTGAAAATACTGACTGAACTCCGTGGAAAATACAGATGTTTCAGATATTCCAGTTAGATGCAGAATGAAAATGAATGACAGTCTCCTTGAAAAAATATATAATAAAAAGTAAGTTCTGCCTCAATATGAAAGGTTGTCTGACGCTTAGGTCACTCTTCAGAGATGACAGATTTTAGAGTTAAGTCATGAATAAGGTCTTAAAAAGTCATTAATGTTGCATGTACCTAAAATCTGAAAGGAGGTCTCCCTCAGCCTGGTTTGGCCAAATCTGTATAGATGCACAACTTGTTACACAGTGAACTCCAGTACTGTTTGTTAAGAATAAAACCCCATCAGGTTCTGGGGACAAAAGCTCTTTTATGGGCTCAGTGCTTTTTGCTTTGCATATAAAGGCTTCAGCACTTTAAGTAGCAGCAGGAGTCCCTTATTTTGCAGCAGTATTTTTATCCTATTGACAAGTACATGTTTCTGATGGTGCCTGAAATACCAGTTTCGCTGCCTTTGGTGTGTCTTCCTGCGCGAGATATCAAGTGATGTGGTTGCCGCCCTGTCAGACAGCATGACAGGATGGGGCTGAGCACCAGCAGACCCCTCCTGAGTTCTGCTGACGGAGGAGGTGTGGGAAGCAAAGGACGAGCTGGCTTTACCCGGTGGCAGAGCTGGCCCGCTGCAGGCGTGGGGCTGGCTCCAAGAGGGCAGGAGCTCCCTGGATTTTGCCATGGCTTCACCCTTCCTACCACAGAGGTCTCTGAGGGTTTGCTGCATGTAACAAGCTGCAACACAACCCATTTCCCCGGGTATACTCTGTTTTGCTAATACTTAAACACATTGTAGAGCAATGGTGCATTCCTGCACTTGTGCATTAGTTCTTAGCGGGGATTTCTCTGGTCATCCTAAGCTCACAGTTGTGGGCTGGTAGTAGTTTACACTAAACAGTGTAGGAAAGTCACAAAGCCTTTTACAAGGTATGATGTGTTTTGCTTTGTTGTTTGGTTGGTTTTTTTCCCCAGTGCATAGCAACTAAATGTTCTCATTTTCTTAGGATAGGCTTTATAATGAATAATTTCTGCTTTCTTTTTTCATACAATATCATTCTCTTAAATCTCTGTCGTGCTCCCCACTGCCCACAAACATGTCAAATACAAAATATTCTGTTTAGATCCCCAACAGACAAAAAATGTGGGAGTTGCCACCACCTACAAGTTTATGTACTCTGCAATGGTGCAATGTCCGTTGTTATAGGCAGGTTGCATGTTCCCTACATGGTAAAGAGAAGGTATCTGAATCTATTCTACTAGTGGGTGGCTCTGAGGAAAGCATTGTCCCCTTGAACTGTCTGGAACCTTGCAATGGATTTAATATGTGGGGGTTTTTCCTAACAACTAATTGTCAAATTAAGCTATTCTGCATTTTCTTATAGTAGTTATTTCCAGTCACTTTTAAACTGGAAAAGAACTTATTGTTGGGTCATTGGCTCAGTTTGAGTTTCAGCTGTTACTTGTGTTTTTCTTTGGAATAATCTCAAATTTGTACACATCTGGGAGCCTTTACCAAAGGTCATTCCTATCCCTATTGAAATCCACTGTGTATTTTTTCCACTGAGTTGTCAGTGACTTATCTCCTTCATTGCAAAAACATATTTTAATTCTGACTTCAAAAGATCACTGCACTGTTCAAAATCAATTTCAGCTTCTGTGGTAGGTGGCCCATGTAAGTATAAAATGGCATATGATGGTGGGAGAATACTGGCTAAAGAAAAATAATGATGTTATCTTGTAAAATACTCTGATGTGTTTTTCAAATTGGGCTGGGATTGGTTGGGGTGGAAACACTTTCAGAATATTTTTCTCTAATTTTTCCCTATTTCCTGCCTAAAAAGAAAAACCCTAAGGAAGCTGAGGAAAAAGGGAAGTATTCACTTTCCAGAGGTTGAGAATTGCACATGGTTTAGAAACATTTTACACCTCCCAGAGTTTTTGACCGACCAACACTGAGAATGTGTTTTCATTGCCTTGTTTAGCAGAGCAAATAAGTGTCTTCCTCAGTGTGCTCTGATGCAAAGAGCGGTGTGGGAAGCCATGCCAGGAATTACTTGCTTCTCTTTTCTAAAGAATGCCTTTTTTCTTTTTTTTTTCCCCTTCTTTTTTTCTGGTGTGTGGTTTTGGGGGTTTGTTTTGTTTCCCTGAACAGAGGGTTGAAGCAAGCTAACCCCACTTCTGCTGGTGGGAAAGATTTCTTGATTATTTCTCTGCCTTTTCATCCTACTGAGTGTGACCTTCCTGCTCTTGCCGTGGAACTGTGAGCAGGGACCCTCTCCTGCTGCTGTTTCCTTTGTTTTTAAGATATTCACTAGAAATTGTAAAATTCAGTTTGTAGCTCCCAGATCTTTGCAGTGATCTCCATTTTGCCTTTGAGCCATCCTTCATGCCTTTGACATATATTATCTTTGCAGACTTGCATATGCTACTTATCTCTCTGGAAATCCCTTTAGGTATGACGGAGACTAATTCTAGGTGGACATAATTGTTTGACTCCAGCTGCAGTGGAGCCATGCAGAGCTGCTGCCATTAGGAAACAGCATCTTGCTGTCTTTGGGAAAAAACCAACTGTTCTGAGGAGCTGCTGCTGCCTTGGTGTCCCTTTCATTAGAGAATAAACAAAATTTGCTCTGGATTTTTGAAGCCTGTTGCTCTTTTACATTGTTTCTGCTCGCCAGGACTTCTTGCCTAAGGTCCAGGAATTAAACAGGTTTCTACTCAGTGGTTGATACTTGATAAAAGCTCTTCCAAATGATTGCTGCAAACCAGATAGGCCAACGGCTGCAGTCCATCCAGAAGTGACTTAGTATGTCACTCTGAAATGACCTTGCAGGTGGAAAATCCTCCCAGGATCAATGTTGTATGGTGGCTGAGGAGCAAATAGCACTGAGTTAGGTACAGCAGGATTCAACTGTAAAACGAATTAGAGTAAAGCGCTGTATAGTATTCAGTGTTGGTTATGGAAAATGCCATAAAAACAGGGCAAATCCATTTTTATTTCAGGAAAAGATCTTTGTTTTTCTTCCATATGGAGTACTCTTTCAAACACAGTACTTCTCCCCATACAGATGCATTTTTAGCTGACAGTCCTACTCTCATCTGTTCCTAGTAGACTTCACCCACTGGTTTGTATTTATTTGGGTTGCATGGCTGGCATAGACAATCTAAAGGAAGGGAATACATCATCATACCTGTTGCTGAGTGATGGAATAAGGGGGGTTTAGTCTTTCCGTGTTTTTGTCTAGCAAGAAGATAATTAGCTTCTAATTGGCTCCCCCTTGAGACAAGGTGGAGAAAGAGCAAGAGCTGTTAACACCTTCCTGCAGTCCCAGGAGCGGGCTAGTTGCACAAGAGGTGGAAGGTCTGTTTCAGGACCAGTAATAATTTCAATATTACAAGACAGGATGCATTTGGGGAATCAGTTTGACAATTCATTCCTTGCTCTTTTCCTGGGGTGTTGCAGAGACGTGCATTCTCTCTAGTCATGGTGGATTTCAGCTCAGTTCATCACCAAGTCAAATAATAAAAAAGTGACAGTTTGCAGAACTCTTTAGCATCCAAATCACTTTTTGGAGAATAAACCCTGTTGATGTCTCCTCAAGAAAAAAGAGATTTTGAGGTGAATAAATGTGCAGGGAAATTTTTGCAAAATACTGTTTGATCTTCCAACCAATTCTCCATAGACCTTTATGATTCTGAGTAGGATTGTGGCTGCTAAAAAACTCTTGTGTTGTGCCAAGGACTGTTTTTCTTTCCTCAGAACTCTTGCTGTCATTTCACAGTGAGTAGGAAACTTTTGAAATTTGTATGACTTTGATATCATTGATTATCAGGCAGAAGGATTCTTTTTTGTCTTTTTGGTTCTTCCTGTGTTTGTGCTGCTACAGGAGCTAGCATATTCTTACCACTGGTACTGTAGTGATCAGAGCTCTGCTTTAACCATGGAATGTAGTAGGAAGATGTTATCCAGGCAATTAAAAGAAAAAAAAAATAAGCTTCTTACTAATATTCTAGTTAGCAGACCAATTACTCTCTTTTTAAACTCAAGACTGCAATTTTAGTCAAGGAAAAAGCAATAGGTAGCTTGTCTTGTCACACAAAATTAATTGCAAAGTGTATATAGAGAGAGAGATGTATATTATATGATATTTGTTCTGGAAAAAAGTAAAATGAATTGGTAAAATATTTATTGTCCTGTTCTTCCACTTTGTGTTCACATAATTCCTATTATCATTAATTGATAAATGCTTATATTCAATAAAGAGGAGATTCCCAAGGAAAGTAATATAATTTCTTTGGTTTTCATTGAAATTCAAGGTGTTGGGGTTTTTTTTATTAAGATAGATACATTTGCTTTGCATGTGTCACTAACAGGTCTGAATAATTGAGTCATTCTTCACCACTGTACTCTCAGATCACTGTTTCTGAAACTGCTGAAAATGGGACTTTCTATCTTGAATGACTGAGAAGGAAGAAACTACAAGACTACCAAAGTCATTATCAGCTCAGAGGAGGTCTACAGCTCTGCTCAGAAAAGGGCAGCAGGTATTAAACGCAACCTTTTCATATCCAGCAAATAGTGAAAGAACATGTTCCAACTTTCTTCATTTCTATTAAGAGGAACTGTTGTTTCTACTATATATCTTTTCCCCACTGCTTGGGGTACCTGTAAAGACCTATGCACTCACAATACCTACTCCACTTGAAGCAAAAATCACATCTAAAGAACCCACTAAAAAGGTACCAACCAAAGCAATCCTGGCAGCCATACTGGTCCTTTTCAACAGCTTTTTTTTCCTATTGACAGTAAAATTTTCCATGCTGGGTAATGAAGATTTGAATGCAGGGATAGTTTATAAAGCAGTACCTAATTCCGACTTGCCCAGCCAAATGTAACATAGAGAGTTTGTGAGAAACTGGTTTAACCTTTTTCTGCTCTACTTACAGATCCACAGTGCTTACAGCTGGGAAAAATTAATAATGTGATATCAGTGAGCATGCCTTAAATCAACAGATAGGATTTTGGCAAGATTTTTTTAGGTCTGAAATATGACTACCTGGTATAATTTAGCCAGCAAGCTGTGTCTTTTTTTTTTTTTTTGGAAATGTTATTCATAGGAGACAAAGACATGCTGTGTAAGTATTCATATTTTCTTTACAGTACATTTTTGGAGGGAAGAAATAATAAGATAAGACGACCTGTATTACGCATTTGATAGGGCCTTGGAAACGTTGCTCCTGTTTTGGTCCTCTAGCACAGGAAAGACTATTTCTTCCCATCCTTTCAAAATGTTGACAATTATGTTCTTTGTAGTAGAAAGAGACAACAAGCATTATATTAGAAAGTGTTCCAGGACAGCTTGTAGGTCTGCCTGAAGTTATCTTCAAGTTGATCTGGAAAAGAGGTGTCAATTCTTCCTCTGCCCCACCAGTTACCCCTGTATCAAGGAAAGAGAGTAGCAGGGGTAGGAAAATCTCATCTCCTCCTCTCTGCTGCATCTGATGTATTTATTTGCCCTGGCAGTGCTTCCCTCTTGTTTAGGGCAAATACAGGGAGGCTCTCAGCATCCCTGTTTTGTTCAAAGTGAAAGCAGCCCTCCTGCCAGTTGAAAGTGGTCCGAAGGTGATGAGCAGGGGCCAATACTATCAAACGCTTCCCAGCTCCCCTGGAAATACCTGTGTCCAGCTTTGCTGAGAAAATGATGTGCAAGTGATTCTCTCTACTTGAACACCTGGTTCCTGTTCAAGTTGCTTCTAATTTTTTTTTTCCATAGTCTGATCTTTTGAGATGAAAATTTTTCAGGAGGTTAGTTTTCAAGCGTAGTAAAAAACAGTTTATCAATTAATACAAAAGGAGTCAATTGTGTGAAAATGTTGCTTCCCAAGATAGTAGTCTCCACCTCTGCCCAGGATGTTGCCCGTGAAATTAAAATCCTATTGCAGCTTTGCTTCTGACTGCTCAGGTGAGGTATGGCTTAGATATGTCCTTCAGTCCTTACTTACCCACTCTGCTATTCAAAATAACTTCAGCATATTGGGAAGATGTATTGTCCATTGGCAGCCCAGTGTCCCTGCCTCAGAGAGCACGAGAAATGCCAAACATGATGTTCAAATGATATGGTACTTTGCTGTCCTGCTTTTCCCTCTACATCTCCAGCAATTCCCCGTTGGGTAAAAGGAGAGCTGCATATGTTACCTCTCTCTTGTAGCGTTGCAGATTTTCCCTTCCAGTTCCAAATCTACCAAAACTACAAGCAATACTTTTTATATAGACATATATATTCCCCTGCCCCTCCTCCCACCCTTTTGAAATACTCTTGCGTGCCACCTTCCCCCCTCTCAAGGGTAATTTGCAAGTGCTTGCAAGCACAAGTGCAAAGCGAGACTATTTGTGAAAATGCATTTTCCTGGAGTGGCTGCTGGGCTGCACTTTGTGTTTCTCTCCTGTTGCCTTCATTTGGCTGTGAATCTCTGTATCCAGAAAGACAGCTATGGTCTCTCTTACAAAAATGAGAGTTTTCTAAAGACATTCTTTCCAGTGTTTTTTCTTTCTTTCTGATCTCATTGAGGAAAAGTAGGTAGAAAAAGACTGGGTATTGTAAGTTGGTGAGCTGTCAGCGGCAGGTGTGCTATGTACACATGTATAAGCCAGGGGTCATTCTTATAAATGCTGTTTCTCCCCCTTAAGTCTTGCATTCATATTCAATTTCCATTGTTAAATTTCAAACCTTTTTGGCTGCAGAGAGAACATTTTCCTGCTGATTTAATGCTAGCACAGTAAAGACTGCTCTGTGTAGCACTGCAAGCCTCTGCAGTGCACCCCAGCCAATCTGTTTTTCTACCTTTGGGATACTTACTCATTTCCTCATTTTTTAAGAGATTTTTTTATCACATGTTTCTAAACACATGCATTTTGTGGAAGATTAGGTTGCAAATGTACCCCTTTTTGTTTAGATTTTCTTTTGAAAAGGAAAAGGTAAATTTCTCCATTCAGGAGTAGCTGCTGCCATGTTGCAACAGGATAAGCCTTCAGGATCCTACCTGCTACCTTCTCCAAGTGGAAACCGGGAAGAAATGGTCTCTTTTATGAGTTAAAACAGCTTCACCATTAAGAGAGAAGTGGGATGCTAATCTTATTCTGCATAAAATGAAGATTCAACAGAAATGAGAAATAAAAAGCAAGGACTTTTCCTGTGTTTTGCTCATAGATTTTTCCTTTTTTTGTCTGTTTGGATTTTTTTAACATTTAAAGTGCAAGAAATAATCTCTAGCATTTCTACATATAATGTTGTTCATGCAGGTGCATGAGATCAAAGCAAAAGGGACATGCCTTTCAGAGTTTTGAAACCTCATGGCCTCTTTTTTTTTTTCCTCTGAAGTTAAGAGGCTGTTACTGAAAACAACAACCAGAAATATGAAAGCTAGATCTGATTGGATCCCTTTTTACCAAAAATAAAATTTCAAGAACATGCTGCTTGAGCCAAATCTTGGAACCCTGTGGGTGTGAGTTCGCGATTTTGAGAGATATTTTTGTCAATGACATTTGAGAGGCCAAGGACTTGGTGCTCACTTTTGCCTATCAAAGAGATTTTTCCAACTGCAAAAATCTTTTATGCTTTTTAGCAAGAAAACAGGTGTTTCTGACATAATTAACTCTCATGGAAACACTTGAATGAGAGTTTGAAAGACAACTGCTCCAGTGTGGGACAAGAGCAAACTGATGTCTCTACACTGTCATAATTTGGGCTACCTGGAGATTTTCATGAACTTCTCCTAAACATTTTGGCTTTCCTGATTATTATTTTTTCAGAGGTCTTTTTGTACCATTTTGCACAGACTTACTCTTGGTAAGTTGGTGAAGTCTCACTGCAGTAAATGAAAGAAGATAAGGCTGAGTGAAAAACAGGCTGTCTTAAATGCAGAAGATTTTGTTTATTAATTAATGAGCACAACAAAAAGAACTACAAAACAGCCTGTGAAAGGTAAATGGATTTATGCTCGAGTCAGAAATATTTGAAAGACAGTTTACTCCAGTAGAGAAAGTCTCTCTTTTAATATATAACTAATCCTTCGAAAAGTGCTGGAAGGACTTTTCATAAGAAGAGAAGAAAATTGCTGAGATTTGAATTGCAAATATTTGCTGCAACCATTGTTTTCCTGAAATATATGTTAAGGTGGTTTCAAATTTTGACTGTTCCTATTTATTTCCAGTATGACACATCAGCCTACCCCTCCCCCTACCAAGTCTAAACAATGCAAAACATGGTTTTTCACAAAAGCCGTATGTTTAGCTGTCCTAGGCTATTGAGATTAGAAAACCCAAGGGGTGTGGTTGATGAAACTCAAACAATTATAAATTAACTCACAGTACCCAGTGAGAAGAGACAACTGTAAAACATTTTTCAGAACTAATGATACTTTATTTGTTCTCACATAATTCCTTTTTTTTTTTTGGTCACAATTCACATTTATTACACCTGTTCCATTTAACTGCAAATAAAACCTGACGAGCTGCTGTTCTGCTGCTGGATTTATTTTTTTTTTTGCCCGTGGGCTAGGTATGGCTGATGTTTACTTCTATCTGAACCCAGCAGTTTCAGTCGTGTTGTATTCAAGGGATGTCATCTTTATTTTCATGATAAATGAATGAAAGCTAACTTAATCAAAGCAACCAGACTATGTGACATGGGAGCTGAAGTGAGCTTGCTACATCCAGTTTTATTTTGTCAGAGTCAATGGGCAGCCATGAAACAAGTGGGAGATATTAATTTAATTAATCCCTTACTGGGGAACAGGTGATTCACTGTGTTATTTTAGATACTACTATTTACAGACCAGTGGTATTCACTTTAATACCCAGTGATTGAGGTTTAACAGGCTATTACCTTGTAAAACAAAGCTCACTGGGGTAGGAACCGGTACTACAGAGGAGGAACAGGGATGTGGACATTCAGCTCAGTGACCTGCAGGCTGTGTCTTGATGAGCATTTTGGGTTGGAGCAGGAAGGTGTTTTGGGGAAGTGGCTGCTTCACCTGGGAGATAATACTGAACCAGGATGCCAGCAGGGACCAGCAGCAATTTCTAGTCTACCTAGAGATCAGTAGCCACCAAATCTTAACCAGACTTGAATCACTAGAAAAGAAGGGGAAGTACCCAAGGAAACATGGGGTTTGTGAAGAAAAAGGTATGAACAGTGATCTGCAAGGTGGAGAGCAGGTATGGGATCAGTGCCAGCTGGGCTTATTTCACAGGCTGGATTTATACGAGAAGCCTGATGCTAATGCCTTCCCGTTACCTGGCCACTTACAGCTTTTGCGACATGAAATCTTGGTTTTCCATACTGAAACCAAAGTCCATGAACCGTTCAGATAATGACCAAAGGAACAAGTAAAAATTTGTCAGCAGTTTAAGTGTTTGCTCAGCATTAATATCAGGAGCATTAAGGGCGCTTTCATTTACATTGCAATGTTAATCCAGCTTCCCAACCCATGCAGTGATTACATTTCTTATAACTGAGTCTATTACATAATTGCATTTAAATCGTAAAGTAAAATCCAAAGAAACTGTATATTTAACTTATAACAAGATGCAACTTACAATATAAATAGTCCTATGATTAAACAAGAAACAGTTACTCTCTGTATGGACAGACTTTTTTGGATACTGAGAAACTGTAATTTTAATGCATTATCATTTTATTGTTATGCCCTTAATTTTTAGGGACTTTGAAAAGTCCGTTAGCCAGGTCTGTCAGAAATGAATGTGAATGTTAAATAAAAGCCTGTTCTCAGTGACAGTGCAGCAGCTTTTGGACTTCTGCTCCAGATTTTCTATGCTCCTTTCAGTATACCTGTACTATGCTTGAAGCAGCTGTGCCCTAATCCAGTGAAAACAGAGAATGTCCTCAGCTGCTCCGCGGATCTTTTAGCCCACTGCTAATTTTCCATTAAAGGTAGCAATACAACTGCTTCTCAGCATGCAGTGATTTTCAGACCTATTTGACTTAAATTGGTATTTATTTAAGGAGGATGAATTCTACTGGTAATTCATCTTCTGAGTGTAATTGGTAATCTGCTGCTGTATCCCAGCTATGGAGTTGAAATAGCTTTAGTTGTTATTTTTCATCTACTACCCTCAGGATCCAAATTAGATGGCTAATAGACTGGTCAAAATAATAGAAAATTGTTCATAGTTGCTTAATTAGATTAAAAATCAGCATATTTAAACCCAAATAAGCAATTGGGAAGTTATTTAAATATTATATTATTATCTAATTATATCTAAAGGCACAACCTCCTCATTTTTAGGGAGAAGTAGTATATAATAGATTCATTGTACAAATATTACTTTATGAAATTATCTGAATGCAAAATTGTAACTTCTCAGGTACAAGACCACTGATATTTAGAGACACATTCACTGTCATTAGAACATATTAGAAGAATTAAAGCCTGATGTTAAAGTTTCCTCTCTTTTATTGTTGCTTTGCAAATGTAAGCATGTTAATGTCTGAAGTGGTGTAGACTTAATTCTGTTATACTTGTGTTGTAAAAAATTTTAGTTTCTCTCTAATTACTTTATTTTCAACTCAATCTCTGCTTGCTAGGGTTAACACTTTTCTTTGTCTGTTCAAGTCAGCTACCAAGAATATTTTCTCCTTAAGCTTTTTAAATCCTTTAGTACTTCAAATATATATGCAGTCACTGATAATGGAAAATGTAGATTTCCACCACACGTAAGAGCCAGACTGAAGCTGTTTGCTTGGCAAAGGGACGTTGAGTTAACGTAATTGGTGTTAACAGTCAAATACCAACAGTTAAAAGCATTCTCATTAGGACCTAAAAATGATTGACTGAGAGATGGAGCTATCAAGCGTTTACTGGAATGTGTGAAGGTTTATTAACATTGGCATGGGGATGGTCCTATTTGTCTAGACACTTACAAAATCTAGTGTGTCTGGACTGTGATTTGTGGGAACCTTTCCCCTTTGTAAACAGTATTTTGTTCAAAGTGATAGACACAGCTCCAAGCACACTGGAATATTGGCCTGGAGCATCAACTGGCTTTGACAGAAACCTGCTAGTCACAAATAACAGGGTAAAACTATTGCCTTTTTTTAATTCCCTTTGAGCTAGGGTTCTGGAATGGTGTTTCAGAAATTTGCTGCCTCCTTTATTCCTTATAAAGCATTGCTTTTCTGATAGTATAATTTCAGAATTTTTTTTTTTTTTTTAAAGGGTGTTTGGGATTGCAGTGTCTGGAAGAAAGGGATGTGTATACCTGAGGGAAGAGCATTTCCTAAATTTTTGCAGAACACTTTGTGTCCTGGGCACAGATGTTTCTAAACCTATCTTTTTCACAAGGTCATAAAAGGGTTAATAAATACAGAATGCAGAAAAAGTCCAGAACCCCTTGTTCTTTGTCATTCTTCTTCTTCCTTGCTTTAAATTCTGCATGCATCCTCTCGCTAGTCTTTACCAGAAAATGACTGCTTTCAAAACTTCTGTACACCAAAAGACTACAAACATATACTCTCACTTGCTATGTAGGTATTTAATGCTATTGTTCTAAGCCAGACAGTAGGACAAGTGCTTTCCGGCTTAAATATAGTATCCATGATTGATGAATGTATTGCCAGTGCCTATTAAAGTAAAGTCATAATGTCATAGCAATTTTGTCACAAACCAGTACGGCTCATTTGACAGCAAACCTTTGACTGCAGAAAGCTGTGGTGTAGGTTTAAGCCTGGCTTGCACACAGCTTGAGGGGGATAGTCCAGTAATAAAGCAATGCAGCCGTCATTCCAGGATGTGTGTCTCAAAACAAGATGTGATCTCAGATAATAGGGCTATGCCTGTTGCTTGCTTTCCACTTTGAAATCAGCATGGAGATATATAGCAATACTAATATAACTGTATTTAAATATACATAGGCCAGAAAAACAAGAAGCAATTTTCCTGTGATAAATGAACCACTTTCAGAGCTGTGGAATACCCATCACTCACCTTACCTTTTGCTGTACTCAGGTGGGACAAACAAGAAGGAGGATTTTACTAGGTACCCTATTGCACCGATTTGGAAAACAAACAAACAAACCCCAACAACACAAAAAACCCCCAACCCTTAGATGATTTAATAGATAAATCTCTTTAAATGATGAAAAGAGGTCATCTTAAGGTTTGAGGGTTTTTTGCTAAGCTCCTAAGAGAAGTGAAAGCTGATGATGATTTGTGTTGGGTTTGTTTCTGGAAGTTTTTGGGTTTTTTAATGCAAATAAATAGAATTTTCTCTTAAACACAAAACCAGGTTTCAGAAAATTGGATGTTTTCTGGCAGGTTTCTCCCTCCCCACGGAACTGGACCCCTTCATTCACTGGAAACATTTTCAGTTGCTGTATTTCAGCCAGCCCTACTCACCAGCTTTTCAATCATGCATAGACAGGATCGTGCTCCTGTGCCAGTAAGAGACTTCAGCAAGCTTTAGGGAGGCCTTACGTCACGATGAGTTTCTTTTGCTGTAACAAAAGCTGCAAGTGTTAAGGAAAGATCATCAGAGAGATTTTTAAAATGGCCACTTCATTACAGCCTCCATTCTTTGAATGACACCTGGTAACACATTGTGCTTTTGCAATTTTGCTGTCAGAATGGATGATGGTTTATGGATAGTATATCTCATGGAAATAGATTGCATAGCTAGCTGTAGCAGCAGTTAGTCAACAAAATGCACTCTGGCACTGGGTGTAGAGACTGTAATTATTTGACTGGTGGCCAGCCTAGGTAGCACTTGGGAGCCATAAATAGTATTTAGAGGTTGCTGTAAAAGCTTTTTAATTTGTTACACTAGAGTTCATTTACATTGTACACCATATGTCATGGCAAAAGCACCCTCTCTTTGTAGAACATTATGCGCAACACAGTATGTTATAAACACTACTTTTTAATGGCCTCCAGAGTAGCTGTAGATAGCTCATCCAGGAGGCTGTTTAAAGATGAATCTGTTACATGGCTGGAAATCCGAGGTCACTTCGTTTTAGCTAATGAAATGAGTCAAGATTCGCTCTGCATTTCAGATGAGAACATGGCACACCAGCAGTTTAATCTCAGTAATGCGAAGCCATTTGTTACAGGCTAATGCAGGAGTTGTTACTGTACTTGGAGAACACATCCTCTGGAAGCAGAGGAGAAGGACCTTGGTTTCGAAGGGAGGAAGTCTCTGGATGAACCTGAACCCGCTGCTGTACAGCTGACGTGAAACAAGACAAATGCAACTCCAGTGGTGTACTGGGGAGAGGTTACCAACATGTATAAGGTAATTAGCTGTTGTCCAAGGCTACATGAATGTACTCTATAATTCTGTCACTTAAGTTCAAGAAGCTGAAACGGGGAGAAGGGCAAAGAGAGACTACCAAAGAATCGAGTGCGTGTTTTCAGGAGAAGATGAAAAGAGCTTAGCTGGCTTAGCCTGCAAATTGAAGGCTGAGAGGAGATAGGATTATTCTAAATAAATGCATCAGAGAGGATTAAGCATGAGGGAGGAAGAAGAACTATATAAACTGAAGGACAATGATGGTAGGAAAAAAAAAAAAAGATTAGGCACTGTACATTAGCAAACTTAGTCTGGCAATTGAATGATTACCAATCATTAGAGGAATAATTTCCACCTGCCCCCCCAACCCCCAGAATGCTGATTATGTGAATGAGATGGTAAATTCAGAGTATGCACTAACCTGATAAAACACAGGTGGCACAGTGACAATCAAAACCTAAAACAACAGGGAATCTGAAACAGCCCTTTGCTTTATAGTCCAAACACAGATTACTTTTTCTCTTGCAAAGGAAATTCCAGTTCACCCAGAAACTCTGGACTACTTAGGGTCTATTTCACTCATCTGCATCACCTCAAGCCAACTGAGGAAAGACAGAGTTAGAGACTTCACTCTGGAAATTTGATCCCAGTTGGCTTTCCTTTTTTTAGGATCTCACATTGGTTTTGTTCCTCCCCCCCCCTTTCTGCCCATTTATTTCTAAGCTTTTACAGGCAGAAACAGTCTTTTTTTTTTTTTTTTTTATGTATTGGTGCAGGCCCCAGACTTGGTTGGGGGCTACTATAATGTTAATAAGCATCCTTCTTTGCTGTCAATATGTTTCTATGTACTTGTATTTGTCTCCATCTTTGTTAAATGACTCTTATTCTCAAGTTAACTTGATTTTCAGAAGATTGGTAACTTTCTGAAGCACTGAGAGTAGAAAGAAATATTGTTCTTTTAAAGTCAATATTTCTTTCTTAGTGTAATTCTGTTGGGGCCTTTGTTTGAGATAGAATTGTGCTCTTTGGCCCTGCCAAATAAGACATCAGGGGGCTAAAAAAGAAAATTATGTCCAGTTTACATGGAATTACATCCCTCCATGAGCTTTAGCGGTTTTGAGGTTCTTGCATATGAATTGCAGTCAGACTCATGAAGCTTGTAAACATGCTGTATGTCTCAGAAAAAAATAGAATCTGTTTCTGAAGTCAACCCACTATGTCAAGATGGATATTCTGGTCTCAATGTCTTTTACTTTGTGTTTTAGCCTTCCTATCACTACTCAGCTTCAAGTTTGAGCGTTAGCTGCATTAATCTAAGAAATGGTGAGAATATCATTCTCATTTGCCATCTGTGGCACTGGGCAGTATCTCCATGCGAATGGAACTGGATAACTTCACTGGAGAAGCTGTCTCCCTGTCTCCAGTCTTACATGTTTGTATGTCTTGCCACCAAAACTCTTGCTGGCTCCTGAGCTGAGGTGATACCCAGAAAAGAGAGGGGAAATGCGCAGACCTGAGACAGTGACAGTGAACACCCTGAAGGACCCATGTTTGCTACTCTACAGTCTCCTATATTGCTTAAATCTTCCTTTTAGAGGGACAGACTCTCTACCTTTCCAGAGCTGAGTAGGAGGCAGCAAAGGGAAGGCTGTTTCTATCAGCCTTAGTGTCTTCCTACGGCTAGAGGTGGCCCTGCCTATGACCCATCCTCTATCGCAGAGTGCATGTTACAGCTATTATAGCTTTGGGTTTGGATATTTCTAAAAAAAACATTTACCAGGTGGTAGAATGAGGACTTGTACCATAATGCCTTGCGAGGACTGACTGTGCCTTCAAAGGTAGAAGTGGCTCTGATCATCCTGGTACGTTAACCAACTTATGCTTGTAAAACTTCCCTCCCTGTAGAAAAGGCTTTTGTTGAAATGCAAGGACTCCCTCCAGGGACGTGTGGCTCTCTTCTTCTGAGGCAGGGAAGTAATTAACTGCCACGATCTCTCACCCATGCTGTGCTTCTCACAACACTTCGAAGGAGCTTGTTAGATGCACATAACTTACCATGCTCATCCCATGTTAAACCCATCAATTGCTAAATCCACCTTTTCAAGCTGGGGCTGGAGCCAGTGGAGTGAGTCAGTCATGTGGAGCAGGTGTGGCTTCCTGATTTCATTAATTTAGATAATTGCAGCTCTTCTTCAGCAGCATCAATCTCTTCTGTGTCTTATGCAGTAAGTCCCTGGTTTATAAATCCGATTGCTGGGGCTGCTTGTTGATCAGTTTTAAAAATTCTTCGCTTTCCCTCATGCATGTTGACTCTGTCTGACTGCCCACTCGACCAATCAAGTCTAATTTCTGTTATAATGAGCTTTTGGAGATGTGATGAAGTTTGAATGCCAAGGGCTGGCAGAATTATGGTAGTTCCCAACTTTACTCAGTGATTCTTTCCTTCTCCAAAGCCCTTGTTGCTGCAGCACTGTAAGTGGGATCAGCTCTAAAGAGATTTTGATTGTGTAAGGAGGGAACATGTAATTTGTAAAAGTAAATAAGTAATTACTGGGGGAATATGAGCATTAAGCTGATTAACAGTGGTGAAAAGAGAATGTTGCGGTCCGATTTGGAAAAAGGGGAATGGTATATTTGGGGGCCAAGTGCATTTAAATCAGGTTTATGGACTATCAAATAACTACCTCTGTTTTCATACAGGGCACAGGAATACCTTTATACCCTGGTTTCTCTAACAACTTCAGCAGTCCTCAAAATTTGCAGGCATGCAGACTTTTGATGGATTTTTTTTTCTTTTTTTTCCCAAATACTGATGAAGTCCTGAAATACTATACTTAACAAAAGTTCTCACATCTGTAAATTAGAATTCTAAGCTGGAAATCCTGTAGTGTCGATAGCTGAAATCTAGCTGTTGAAGTCAAAGGATTTGTGTATGCATAACCCAAATGTGTGTTTGTTTGTGTATGTAACATCAAACAATTTAAAAGGAAAGTATGATTTTATGTGAAACTTTTTGAGGTTTTTTGTGTCTTGGAACTCCTGATCACTATACAAACATGTTCATTCTAACAAGTTTATAATTTTTCCTTGCCAGTGTTTAATTTTGGACTTTTTTCTTAGTCTTTTTGTATGGTTTGCAAATCATCTTTGTGGGTTTTAGACCATTTTCAGGGGTATGCCTACGTTATCTGTGTGCTTGGAATCAGGCAAATTTGTTACATAAATACAATTCCTGAGTTTATTTGGAGCAATTTAAAAATAATAATAATTAAAAAGCCAATAGATATTTGGAACATTGTTTGTAGCTTAATGAACTATCTCTTTCAGTGACATTATTATTTTATCATTTTTTAGGATTCTTGTGTTGTGCTATAGCAGTGACACAGCCATTCCAGAATTCAGCCTTTATCATTGTGCTATTTAAAGGTGAATCTTGCAACCTCTCTGAAAGCATACAGATATAATCAGAGGAGCTTTCATCTGATAAATGAAGTAACAGACCTAGGAATATTTTGATCAATATGATTAGCTATTCCCACAATAAATAAATGACAAGAACTTAACTGTCAGCTGTCTTTGCCAAGAGTCTAATTTCCAAGCTGGTGATTTTAGAGGTAAGCACGATGTTCAGAAGTCTGCAGCCCTGCTTGCCACAAGCAGCACTCCTTCTCCATTGCCATGGATCAAATTATATGCGTTGAAACCAGCTGCAGTAGTCTCGTTGCAGCGTAGTGGATCACGCCTTACGAGGCCATAGGAAAACTTTTACTGACTTTAGCAGCTTTGTTTACCACTGGGGTCCGACCCAGACAATGGTGAGTAGCGTGGCTTGGTGAACTGCACTGTGTTGTAGTGAGAAATAACAAATCCTCTCGGATGCTTGATCAGCTAATGTTCAACTCGGGGGGGTGATTTCACAAATGGAGGCCAAGGCCTTTTGCAGGCGATATGACAGGAAGCGAGATAATGTAATGTGGCAGATTCTGCATGGAGGAGAATTGGGGTCATTTGGTATGCCCATGTATAATGCAACCTTATGCCATAATTAAGACGCTGAATAGAAGCTGTTGAGAAGGATTAGCTACTGATCCATACATTTTATGTTTCTGTTTATTTAAGATAAAGCCTGATGCTAGAGGGCTGCTTTTTTTTTTTTTTTTTTTTTTTGTAATATTAACCCCCTTAAAAGCTTTAATTTTCTTTATTTTCTTCATAGATTTCTGGGGGTTTTTAATGTCTTTGTCTCTGTTTAGGTGAAAAGAAGGATTTCTAAAAGGTGGTCTGGCTTTAGAAGCTGGCCTATAAAGCAGGACAGAGATCCATAGAATTGAACTATAATTCCCATGATTCACCACAGCACTACCCAAGGGGAACTATGTTGCTCATTTCAGGGAAAAGTGGAGAAATCTCATTTTTCACGTATATGGAGGTGATTGTGTGTGCTTTCTTTTTACATAGTGAAATTCCCCATAAAAACTGGGCACTCCTGCTGAAATAGTCTTTCCCCAAAACCACCTATTTTCTATCAGTAGACAGCCATGACTGAAAAATATCACCTGCTCAAATTCTGGAGAGAGAGACAGAGAGATGTGAAATAATTCTGTAGAAGGAATTGGTGGACTGAAGGCCAGAGCGGACATGAACTTTTGGACCCCTGTTAGAAGTCAGCTTTGGTAGCAGAAAAGCGGGACAGGCAGAACCAGGTTACGTTCAATTATTCAGTTCATTTCTACCACCGGTTATTTCCAATCTTCAAGCTGGTGCTTGGGAACAAAATGTTGGGGCAACCATCTGCTTCAAAAGTGTGCCAGTGAAAATAAAACAATCAATTAGTATCAAAGGTAGACTTTTCATCTGACATGGAAAGTGGGAAAAATGCAATGGTACAAAATCTTGTGAACAGATCCCTTAAAGTTTAAGGTGTTTGAAACGGATCTGAGTTTTCCTAGCTAAAGAAAAATCATCCTGCTTTTCTCTCTTTGCTTTTCTGTGCTATTTTCTTGCTCTCAGCAAATCTTCCAGTTGATTTCCAAGTTAGATTTGTCAGCTTTATCAACTTTATACTTGTTTGGCCCTTTGCAATTCCCATGATACTTCAGTGGAGCTGAAGGTCTTTGAAGGCCATTTCTGCAAAGTTCAGAAGACAATTATTTCAGGAGATTTAGCCTAGAGATGATCTTTGTCCCATTTTGGAAAAAAATGGGGGAAGAAAAATCCCCAGAAATTGTGTGAATCAATTCTTGAGGGCTACATCAGATCACTGCCAAATTCCCAGATCAGACAATTTCTACTTTTCTATGGTGGGTAGGACCAGAGGCCCATCTGCTCCATAGAAGAAGATGAGACACAGTACCCCCGTGTTCATGGATGATTTACCTGTAAGGGAATTAAAAGTTTGCCTATGTTATGGTATATGTTTCCTTTCAGAGGTTGCATAGCTATGGTTAGGCAAATTCACCATCTGGGGAAGAGTCCTTCTTGTCACTCAGCTGAAACAAGGCTTAGGAATACAAACACACCCCAGGGCTCTTCCACTGGGAAAACTGCTCTCAGAACCAAAGCTGTGACCAATAATCTCACATGGCGTATAGATTTCACCAAGAACAAGCAATAGGCACAAAATGCAAGACTTCTGAATTTAAAAAAAAAAAAAAAAAATCTTGTCTGCTGAATGCATTTGTATGTCTCAGTGTCTCCAGATCACAAAATGGAACATAATTCATATTTATGAGGAGTAATTTGTATCAATTTATAATTATCTTGTGTAAAATTAATACTCTCGGTGCATAAGTAAAGTAAAATATCCAAAAGGCAAAAGGAAATGGCCATCATAAAAACATTTGTAATAGACACATGCACACTGCACTCAGTAAACAATTTTTGGATCCTTTCGTAAGACAGTGGCACCCACCTGAACATCCTGCTGCTGTTCAGAAAAGGGAGCCTGGTCTTGTCTCCACTTGCCCCTCATCCCACACTGCAGGGGCTCATCTAATCTGGACTCTTGAACTATAAAACTAGTAACTGATTTTCCTGTGGATAAAAGTTCAAGGTTTGGCTGTTTCCAATGTAAGCCATTTCCCGTTCCTGGATCCTTAAAATCATTTGGCATACAAATTTCTCACAGTGTGATCTTGAGTCCACTTTTTCTACGAAATGCAGGCTGAGAGCTTCTGGGATCTGTGTAAAGGCCAAATTTGAGAATAAGCAAGCAGATATACTTCAGCTTTTGCATCTACTCTTCCCCTTGTCTCCAGTGTAATAACTATGTCCTGCCGTGATCATTGTTTCCAAGCACTACTGCTATTAGTAGTGTTTTCCAACAGACTAACTCATTTCCCCACCCTGGTCATTATGGGCAGTCAGCTTTAATAGATGAAAGGCTGATGCAGTGCTGAATGAACTTGTACCCTGCAATCAAAGCAAATTCAGAGGAATAATTGCTGCATTAAGCCTTAACTAATGTTTTTAATGACAAATTTACGTTGTTGTTGTTGTTATACCCAGTAGCACCATTGAGAGAAATGTTCTGTTTTGGGCTATTAACAGGTTTGTTGGTTTTTTTTTTAACTCCTCACCTGGATCCCAAGGGATGCTGGACAAGGTCTACTAAATTTGGTGGTTTTTTTTTAAATTAAATTTAAATTTTTCTCACTTCTATCCAAGTCATGGAGTTGTCCCTGAAGACATGAGTAATAATATCAGAGTCTGTATTAGTTTAGTAACTTGGGGATATGCAGTGTGCATTATGCATGCTATAAAAATGAGTGTCTCCAGGTATGGGTTACTGTACAATAAGATGTGCAAGGAGATGAATTTATGAGTATGATCCAGCTGGGACAAATGGCCATCAACAGGTAGAGTGTGCCAGGGCATCTTTCTCTGGAGACTTTCTCTGGGGAAGTGATGAACTCACAGCATTCTTCTGATGTAGAAATACAATTCTGTACCCCTACCATTCTTGGCAAAAGCAAAAATTAGGGGAGTGGGGAGTGGAGAGAATGCTTCCACAATGACTGACTTTGTTTAAATGTCTAAGTACCTCCATTCGTAGATTATTTTTTATGTACACCTTAAAACATCTTGGCATATGAAAGCACACATTCAGACAACTGAAGGCAGACAGCCCCAGAAGGAAGGTCCTTAAAAATCAGTATGGACCATTGGAAAGCTCAGGCCACTTGGTTGCTTCTAGCGGAGTCAGTGGCTAAGTGGGAATGGAAATGGAGATTCCTAATTTTCAGTGACAGTAAAATGACACTAAGTGGAAGTTTACCTGATAGGGTGGTTTTACAGCCAGTCCAGAGGAAATGTTTGCAGAGGATTCTGTATTTTTGAGAGTCAATGTGATGCACTGAGGTGTTCATAGTCTCAGCCCTTCAAGATTGTTCCTAACATTTAAAACTACTTTGTTTTTAAACTGTTACAACTATGAAGTTAAACCTGTGTTTCAGGCACTCTCCTCCTAGCCCACTGCCTGCCAAGGTAATCTGCTTAATATTTTCTTCTGGGAGATGCCCTTCCTCTCAGCTGGCCAAACAAGGTGTCTGTCCCCAGCCAGGACATTGAGTGTCCTGAAAGTGTGACTGTCTACTGTTGGGTGTATTTGATCCTGGTTTAGGGAGTTTTATGTTCAATGATTCCTCCTTTGATAGGAGTAAGATGCATGCAATGTGCCATCTCCAAATTATTTTTAGTACCAGGCAATTTAAGGTAAAAATAAAGACTGCATTCATTTCATCTTAATGCAATGACTATTTAAACAGTTACTATATTTAGTAGTACAAAATAAGAGACAAATGTTTTATAACTAACTAAACAGTAGCTTAGCTCCAAGAGGTTCACTGTCTGGTTCATCCATTTAAAAAGTTAACAGGATATTTATATCACTGTCTATTTTTCTCTACACAGTCTCCAAAGAACAGGCTCTTGATATGGGGACAAACATATTTTCCATATGTATCTGTTTTTCTCTGGGATTCCATTCAAATCAAATTTCTCCTTCTCTGTTTAGGGATATACATAATACAGCTCATGAATTACTGGAATAAAAATATCAATTGTCATATTTCCCTAACAGATTAATGGTTACCAGTTTGTAAATGTTACTGTTGTCCCTTGTGTGTTGACAGATAGCAAACAAAAACATTTACTGAATGCAAATGCAAAGTCTAAGCACTGATTTTGTAGTTAAATGGACTATAAATGGGTAACTGATCCACAGTAAGTGCAGTGCTGTATACTACGTTAGTGGGGCTTAAAGCTCGTGTAGCCGGGCAGGAGTTTTTCAGAAGAAAATACAGTAAGAAAATGTTGATTGGTTAAAGTTATTAATGAATCTGGATGTGTTTTGAGAACTTTGTCTGGAAACGTTTCTCTCAGCTCCAGGATGGGAAGAGTATTTTGAAAAGGGATACAGCTCAGTAGAAACAGACCAGTGATTTTTCTCACCAGCTTTGTAGCAGCATCAGGTTTTACTTCCCACTGTGTCACATATCTTACATTTTTGGTTATTCCAGACCAATTCTACTACAAATGTTCTCACTTTCTGAATAAATACATATTCAATGGAGGAGAGAAAAAACCTGCAGGATTCCTGCAACCTTATGACAGTGACTGGACATGCCTTCTATGTCATCGAATGAAAGACAACAACAACAACAACAGTAAAATGTCTTTGAAGGAGGAGGAATTCAGACACCCCAGCTTTGGTCATGTGGTGAAAATGCATTTTTCCTCCACAGATTGAGAGGCACCTCCAGAAACATATTCGGAGTACAAGCCTGAGTTGTTTGCTGAACTCCCCAGCTGCTGGCGGTGCCTCTATCCCCAGGGACTAAAGTCAGCTTTGATTAACCTGCTCAGTTAAGTTCCTAAAGTCAGATGGATTCTGTCTTCTTTTTACATAGCACCTACTGCGGGAGAGCACAAGGCTCAGATCTACAGAGAGAATTCAATATCTAACTTTCTTGTTTAAAGAGACAAGCCCATTGATACCGGTAGGAGCAGGGCACGTAGATATCTCTGGATCTTCAAATTTGCTGGGTAGTGCTAACATCAAAGCAAATGACAATCATCTGTCTCCTCAGATTTTTGCTAATCTATGAACTATCTTTATCACATGAATGTAAATTCGTTGTGGAAATATATGTTCCTCATTATTTCTTTTTCTGATTGAAATGCTAAAACATTAGGTGCCTGTCTTGCCTGACTTCCACAGATGCCTTTTAGGTGCTGCTGTAGCTTACTATCCCTCTTCTTTATTAGCATTCTGTTTGTCTGTGTTTTCTCTGGACCTCCTCGTGGCTCTCCTCCTTGGCTAATAACAGTTTGGGAATCCAACAGGACTCTTCCTGCCTCGCAGAGTCTTGTGCGTGGCTGTCTGGTGCCAATGCACCTGCAATTACCCATTGCAGATGCACTAGCAGAGAAAAGCTGTCTGGGATTATTAGCTCAGGCGTTGCTTCCCCTCCTGTATTAATTTAAATGTAGGTGTTGCATTGAAGGCCCTGAAGCTGTGCTGACAATCCTTGTTTTGTGAAATAATTCATTCGGATGTTTGTTGTTGCTGTTTTTCAGGGACGGTGGTGATGTCAGTTATCAGGTTAGGTAAGTAAATTGCTGCCATCTCTCCAGAAATATTGGATTCTTAAGAAGTGAATTGGGCTACTTCTATTATTTACAAGAAAGGAAAGTGCAGAGACTCTGACTCTTTTACTCTTGTTAGCAATGAGTGCCTCAATGAGGAAAGAGAATGTCCTGTTTCCAAGTTAATGGGTTTCCCTAGCAAATACAGCTGTTGCTAGGGGAAAGTGAGGAATGGATTTCCTAACACAAGGCAAGACTTGTGCTTTTAAAATATTATTTTGATCTAGAGTGAATAGCGATTTTAGGAGAATGTGTCCTGTGAAATCAAACTTTCACCCATGAAAACCTGAAAAGGTTTTATTTTGATAAAATGGGGATATTGGGGTTTTGTGTCCACTTTATGAGCACGTGCACAAAAATATAAATGTGTATAATCATCTAAGCGTTTTATGCAGAGAGGTTGTTTTATATAACATGAAAAAACATTTTGGAATTTGTAAAGATAAGGTGGTGTTACATTTTTTAAAAAGCTGTTTTAAAAATAACCAGAATTGCTTCTAAAACATTTTGTCAGGAGGAAAGCTGAATGGTTTTTGTTATATAAGCAGTAATGGAAGTTTCTGTCTTATACTCTAACTTGTAGCAACTTATCTAAACAAGATGAATAATATGTCCAAGGTAACACTAGAACCTTTTGGGTAATGTCGAAACTATGTTAAGATATTGTGAATTTTAGTCCGTAACCGCTATAATCAGAAAGCTTTTTCTTTCCTCCAGCACCTGCTAAGGCATTTATCTGCCTGGCAGAAGCTTTTCCAATATTTTCCCCTTCTGTTTTAGGCTGGTCCAAACCAAAATTATATAGATATACATGCAGGAGATGTGGGGCAGCCCAAATCCCAGGCTCAAACTTTGCAGCTGGCTTTGCAGTGCTTAGAAACAACAGATCTTGGACTAAACACCCCGAATGTTGGAAATATTGTGATTTCAGTGAAAGCTCATTCCTAGTTCTTTGATGTCAGCTTCACTTGGAATTCTGTCTCTTCTTTTGATCCTTTCAGTGCTCAGATTTGAGAAACTCGGTGCAGAATCGCCAATTTGGCTAGAACTTCCTGCTAAGGTGGCTGTTAATTTTAACTAGTAGATGCAACCATAAATCACCAGGAAAAACAATACTTGAAAAAAACAGACTGCATCAGCATCTATCATTAGTTCTACTATATCACTGAATTAGTGCCCAATCCCTGCTCCCTTAGGCAGATCAATCATACTGTTAGCAGGTTCCCAAGATACCCTCCCACAGCAACCAGTCTCTATCTGTTATATCCTGCACAAAATATCACCAACTCTTCCCTTATCTTCATGCTAATACCCAAACGTTTAGCACACCAAAATCTCTGGAACAATCTTCCCAGAACAAAGAGGGACTCCACCAGCGTCAGGGCTGCTTTTCAATTATCCGGACAATCAGCACTGGCTCGTTTCAACGCATGTGAATTGGCTTGGAAAAAGAGAGACAGTCTTTGCTCCCGGGCAACCAGCACTGCTAAAGCCATCATGGGCTGATTGCTAGTGAATCTGAGACTGTCCTGTCCATTCCCAATCTCAAAACATTTATATGAGATTGTGGCCATCTCACATCTGGCCACTTAGGGAATATGCAATAAGCTAAACCATTTCCCTTGCAGATGACAGATGGGACTGGGGGAGAGGGACTGATGAATATCACAAAGAGCTCTCCATGAATATCCTTACATCTTATTGATGCTAGAGGTAAAGCTGGTATAGCTCGAAGCAGAAGAAAAGCTGTTTCTGAAAGCATTAGGGAAGCAATATGGAGGGAGCAAGATGTTTTCACCTTAAACAAACAAAAAAAGAATTTAATAAATTTCAAATAGGGAGAGTTGAACAGCCTCTTGAAAGAATTTAAGGATGATAGAAAATGTTCAGATATCCTTGGGTTGCCATTGAGAATAACAGACACAGAAGGGAGGAGTTAATGAGTGGCATATCCATTTTCTTGATCAGCAAGAAGAGAGGCTCTCCAAAGTCGTGGATCCTAAGTCTGTATGGACTGATGCTGAGGCAAGTGAATAATTAAAAGCAATTATCCTGTGCAGCATCAAGGTATCAATGCCTGTTTACATGCTATGAAGGTACATTTATATCAGCTGGGGCTTGGACTCAATATGTGTCAGTGGAGAGTGCCACTCCAGTGCTCAGAAAGCTTATGCCATGGACATGGTGGTGTAGGACCCTCTATTTTTACATGCAAACACTGCTTACTGTTTGCACCATCAAACTGATGCACTGTTAAGGTGGCGAAGTATTGCAGTTGTCCTTCTCCCTTGTTGATTTTTGCTCCTCTTCATCTCCTGTTTAGCCATCTGGGATGCAGTCTCTTTTCAAGAACTGAGTCACACTGAATAACTGGGGTGTAGCTGCCACTTTTGCAGCCCCAAGGACTTCTGCACCCTGCTTGAGGCCTTGTGATCAAGTTGGCAAAGGAGGCTATCAAGTGGATTGCTTCTCTGTTCTCACTGAAAGTCAAAGTACAACACTTCACCCCACTGGAAGGTGGTAAGTCACTGCAGATTCAGTGAAATAAACATTCGTGCCCTTGAGCTGAATCTTGTTTGGAGTTCCCTAGGTCTGGTGGTGGTCTGCTTGGCTTTTGCAAGGAAGGATGAAAAGCATGAACTCTGCTCCTTCAGAGACAGAAAAACTGCTTTTTTTCATGGATCTGGGAGCAATTTTTATTTTATTTTGACACTGATTTCAGCAGGGTTCTCCAGAAGCAGTTCCTCCTAGCCTCTCACCCAAAGGCATGAGCTCAGAGCCGATGGCTGATTTAGCTGAGCCTTGCGGCCTTGCCCTCAGCAAATATAGTTCAAGTTCAAAATGCATTTGCTCTTCTGTAGTCTGCTGGAATGGCAGGACTCTGACTCAGAAAGCTGTCTGCAGCTTTAGAGAAAGTTTAATGCTGAATGAAATGGGTTTTAAATGGGAGAAAGGTGGTGTTGCTGGAATATCTTCTATTGTACATCCACTGTGGGGTTGGCATCTCCGTGGCAAGGTGATTAAGGGTGCCTGGACATGCTACACTGAAGTTCTGTCAAACCAGATCTCAAACTGAAGAAATTCTTTTCACATGTATGTTTTCTCCTAGCAGATGAATGTTGTCACCAAGACAAAAAATGCTATAAAGTTTGGAGGGAAGGTTGACACATAAGGAAGAGGGTACATCTCCTATTTGCATTCTGCAGATGTCTTGTCAATTAATGTTGCTGCAGTTTAGTTCACAGCAAATGGACCTTGGGTCTCAGCTAATGCAACAGTTCTTGAAGTTTTAGCAGTTCAGTTTTATCTGAGCAAATGCAGGCTCAAACCATGTGAATCATCTCTGAGTTTTTAAAAACCAGCTTTATTTAAAAGAAATGAAAGGTAAATGACTTCAGATGGCGAACTGTATCAGGAGAACTAAATAAGGAAAAAATATTGTTACAGTGACAGTAATATTAGCTGCCACAAACAAAATCAGTCAATAAAAGCACTTTGGAAATTTAAAAAGCCAAATGAATGAATAAGCCTCTCCCTAAATTCAATATTCCCTTGTATAAAATATTAGCACTCGGACTAAAATCACCTCCTGAGTATAGTATTTTTTTCTGTTTTATCAGCAGTCTCTCTCTTCCACCTAGTAAATTCATTTATTTGTTCAAAACTGCAGTGTGTTGCCAGCACTTTCCAATACACATATATAAGATAATGCACCTTTCATCCACCCTAAATCTCTCATTCCACAGGTTATTGATTTAGCCATACTGCTGTAAAGACAAACAGCCAAATCCTCTGCCTTTCTCTGACTTAAGTGACCAAAGCTTCTCTTGCTTGATGAAATCTGCCTCTGATAATGAGGGCATTGGGGACTGTGTTTGCACGTGTCCAAGCATGGAGCCTGTGTTGAGAGTCACTTGCTCACCATCCCTGTGGCTCATAATTAAGGTTATGCTCTGATGCAGGCTCACTGCAAGCTGTAGAGGCTTTCTGAAGGAGGAAAAGCCAATCTTTGTCTGTAGACCCAAGAAGTTCATCACTAAGAACACATAGAGGCAGGGAAGAGCTCTTCACCTGCAATCTATCCCACCTTGCCTTTTCCTAAGCAGCTGAGCTAATGAACTCGAACAATCTGTTGGCTGATAGTCAGCAATACGGGTAATGAAAAACACCCCGGGGACTGAAATGCTTACATTTGGGTTTGGGTCCTGTGTTGCTATTAGGAACATAGAAATCCCAGCTAAACTATCAGTTCTGTGAAGAGTTAACACTGTCTACAGGAAGATGACGATTTTCTGTCATAACAATGTGGACTGATATGTGTGACCCCTCATGTTGCCAATGGCTGTCCAGGACTGTGAGCCGGCCAGCTCATCTCCTTTCTTGAACAAAGCCTCATAAGTTTCATTACCCTTAATTCCTGGTCTGCAGGAGATTATGAGGTCTGTATTTTCATGCACTTTTGAATGTACTTGGATCAAGAAGGCTTACCCTGCACTTTCTGTCTGCAAGACACACTTGAATTTTGAGCTAAGTTTGACCTAATTGATTGGGAAATTTTGGCCCTGCCTTCCAGTTAAGAAGCCAGATCAGTGATCCAGGCTTCCTCCACCTCCGGGGAGGGTTTCTGTGGCTCAATGTGTCAGAAGTAAGTTCAAAGAAGATGCCCAAATCTCAGTAACAGAGACTGTGGCTGCTTCTGCAGGGCATCTTCCTTTTGTGAGCACACGAACCCTGCCCGTGTCATCCAGCCAACCTCTGCTGCTACTCACAGACTTCTGTGCTAAGCCTTTGATTTACAAACGCTCTGACAGGTGCCTAAAATTGTCACAAATGAGTAGGAAGAAGTAAGAACAGAACAGTTCCTAGTTGGCAGCTGCGACTGTGGTTGGCCTCATCCACAGGCAAACATACAACCTGAATGTTTAAGAAATACCTGCACAACGTTCTGGGGTCAGGAGGGAAAGCCAGGAAGATAAGAGGCCATGGCACTTTGCTTTTGCTTCTCGGCATGACCTGTTTCATACCTCTTACAAGACAAAATTCAAACGAAGCCACACAGGACAGGTTGACTTTTGACTGAGTAGAAGGAGCAGCAGCTGGTCCTCTGGCACGTACCAAAAGCCCTGTTGCCCAGGTCCTTCACAACCAAGGAGATGTGTTACTTTCCTTTATTTATCAGTATGTCTCCACTCTTAGATCCGGTGCCACATCAGCCCATTCCTGCAGCAACCCAGCAAACAAAAGGAGAACTGTTTGCAGTTCACTTCCAAACACCAGATAGTACCAAATTTGATGTTTTTTGTTTGTTTATTTTCCCTGACAAGGACATCTGTTTACTAGAATTCATCTCCAGCTTTAGTGAACATCAAAAGGGATGTCTGTGAGACTGCAGCTGGATTTAGATGGTACAAAGCCCTTCAAGTGACTGTTTAAATCTCTTTTTCTCTTCTGCATCCTTGGTCCCCAAATAGAGATGAGTTAATTTTAAATGCATCTCCAGCTTTTGGAAATTAATTTGATGTGACTGTCCTAACTTGTGCTTCAGGAGCACCTTTGGGGTTAAGTGTAGCATTTATTGATTAAAAAAAAAAAACCAAGCAGAAGAGAACATCTATCCTAAAATACATACATGTATTTTTTCTTCAATAAAAGTAGGTATCTGGAGGTGGGGTGAAAGTGAGTAAATTGGGGAGCAGTCTCCTTTGTTATTCCTTTCCTCCTAATAAAAAAACCCAGCATACTCTTAATTTAGGAAGATCTGACTTAGGAGTACTGTGCTTTCATGTTGTATGCCTATATGACTGTTTATTTAGTTGTGAGTTGATTGATTAGGAAATAAGTGCTTTTCAAGTTGACAGTATAAATAATGAAACTTTATTAGTGATATATGTGACACATTTAACAATGCTAATTTTCTGTACTGCTCTGTGTAATTCACTTGCCTTTTTCAGTAGGCTGTAAACAATAGAAGGTTTGAGGGAAATCGCTAATTTTTTGGCTTTTTAAAAGCCAATGCAAAGGAATCCGGAATTTAGAAATATTTCCAGAGTGCCACCTAGTGGAAAAAGAAGTGAAGCCACAAGAAAATTGAAAAATACAGCTTTGGAGAGTATGTCTTAATACATAGAACTGTCTCTTCATCTTCCTCTACAGCTAAACAGAGGCAGCTACTAATGACTTTTATGCAGTCTAGTGATAATTGCAAAACTTTATTTATTCCTTTTTTATTTGCATTAAAAATATATGTGTAGAAATAATGAAAATAAATGCCTTCTCTTCTTTCAGCTTTTTGAAAAAACAACAAACGTTTGGCCTGAGCCCATAGTTAAGATTTGATTTAATCATCTTGTGTTCTCATACCTCAAAAGCTTTGTCATTAAATCTTAATTTCATTTTCACTCTTCTAATTAAAATGTAGACCTTTACATTTAGAATGGTGATATATATAAATTGAAGACCACTGTTACGAAAAAGGCTTTAAAACAAAAGACTTTCAAAAAATTAGGTTGATGACTTGTTGCTTCCAGGTGTGGTTTTATCACAGGCGGTGCTTGGTGCCTTTTAGCAAAGCCGCAGCTCCTGTGGTCCTGTGGTTATAGCAGACACAATGCTACCCTTAAAGCAGGTTTCTGCTACTACTTAACATTTCATTATACAGATAATCTTGAAGATGTGCAAAAACCCCCAATTCTGCTGTCTCTGCGGATGCCAATTTTGCAAGCGTGGCCCCAGGTTTTATGGGGGCAATACCAGGAATGCACCAAATTCTTCTCGCTTGAAGGTGGCTGGGAGGTGAGCAAGGTTCGGCTGGGGCAGGCTGGCATGGTTAGAGGGCAGGGGAAGCAGGGCAGACCAGCCTGGGCACACAAATATTCTTGCATCTGTCTACCTGTCCACTGTGGGTAGACTGAGTGTAGCATTTCATAACCCAGACAGCCCCTTGTCATTGTTTTTGTGAGGTCCTAGATTTTTACAAGTAAGCCTTACAAGTTTGGCAGCCTGAATAAACCTGGGGCTGCAATCTCTACTGCCTTTAGTTCTGAGGGTATGGAGCAGGGCCATTGCTGGGCAATGCTGAAGGTGCCTTTCTGAGGAGGGATCACATCTGGACAGGTGTGTGCATCTCTCCTGTTACTGCTGCCTCCTGGGAGGGGAGTTTGGGCATCTTAAAATAACTGCTTCTACAGTTTACTTTATGAGCAATTCCTGCCAAAGGATGTCGGTGTTGTGTTGGAAGTGTCCTCTAGCTTCATTAGTTTGGTAAAGATTTACAGCAATATAACTTCTGAGAAGTGCATTTTGCACCAGATACTTCTGTGGCAGATGTTTTTGTCTTTCCAGTCAAGAGCAGGAAAATCAAGTCTACTTCACTTTCATTTCTACCTGCTTCTTGATTAACGTTCCTCAAATTTCTCTTCGACCTGTCGCATATTACAGGGAATAACTTACATCAGAGAAGAGCCATCGTTACATTCATAATGACTGGCTTTGGGATTTAGAAATGTTTTCAGTAAGCATGTCATCTGGGTGGGTTGTGTGTTTTAGAGAGAGAGAGATTTTTTGTCTATGGTAAAAGAAATATTTACATTATGGAGGCTAAATGTAGTGTATTGTTATGTCCATTTGGTATACAACACTGGTAAGTTTATTGATCTCAAGATAAGATAAGAAGAGGGGAATGATGAGAAAACTCTGATGAGAAAAGCAATATGAAAGTGAGGCAGGAAGGTTTGGGGTTTTTTTTAATTCCTCCTGAATTTTGTATAAGCTGTGAAGGTGAAGACTCTTACAACACCGCCAGTGAGCAATTAGCAGGGAAAAGGAGTAGATACAATGTGGTGTGCGAAGTACTGCTTCCTGCTCACTTTAATCCAAACTCTGCTTTTGCCTTTCTTGAGTAAAATAAACTGCAAAATTATGTAGAGACCATCCTTGCAGCTTGCATGTTTACAAAGCCAGAAGAAGAACAATGTGTTGACTAAAATGTTTAATGGCAGCATGGAGAGTCCTCTTTCCAAATGTGCTTTTAAGCTCCTGTTGGCAACAGGGGGAGAGAAACAGGGGTGGAAAGGGAAGGAGAAGAGAGGAAGTACTTGGGTACTTTGATACTAGGGGAGGCTGTGTTCTCTAAAGAGGTAGAAAAAGAAGATTAAGTGTTGTCTGCACTAGAGTATATTATCAGCTTTACAGGTAGGTATTTTCCTGTACCTAAGGGCTTTTAAATTCTTCTGAGAAGAACATACTAATCATCTGTTTGGAGATGTAGTGTAGGAGATGTTTTCCTCTAGTGGTATTGTTTTCTGAAGGAGGAACTTTAGCATAATTACTCTATATTTTTATGGTTCTCAGTACTGTGTAGAGTGGGTTTGAGGTGTGTGTGACTGAAATCTGGAAGGAAAGAAAGGGATTGGAATGGCAGCCATGAATGGTGCAGACCTGTATCCATGAGATACCACTGCGGGAGTACGGATAAGCAATAAAGATCACGAACTTCTGAGAGTCACAGGTTGGATCCTACTTCCATGACTGATGTGCCTGCATGCAAACGACTGCAGGTGGGCACCATAATAACTTCCATGTCACAAGCACAGCTCTCAGAGACAGTGATAATTGGTAAAGTTGCACTTTTCCTGCATTTTTTTTTCTATTTCACTTCTGCTTTCCCCACTGAAGTTGATTCATTCTGCTGCAGTTTCAAACCGATGCATTAGATCCTTTTAGGTTGAGTTTTGAAAGCAGCTTGTTAGAGAAATGTTTTCAGTTTTCACTCTTACTGCCAAATCACTCCTACATGGATCTTGCCGTATTCCCAAAGGAGTTGTGAAGGCTGACAGACAGTGGTCTTGTAGAAGCAGGAACTCAAACTTTATGCCCTTGAAAAAAAGAAATTTGTAGCTTTACCTTAGTGACAAACAGTTCCTCAAACTCTGGAAGATCCTCTGGTGTTTGACTCAATGTATTTGATGTTTTTTCTATAGAAAGAAAACATCCTAAATCATGTCTGGAGATGTCTCCAGTTGATTAGTTGTGGGTATTTTTACTCCCTCTGAGCCCAGTTTTGTTTCACTCATGGGACCCATTTATACAAGCAGAAGAACACACATGCTCTTGAATTATTTTTGTTTAGCTAATATCTCTAAAATATTTTTTTAACTGTTTAAAATATGTGACCTGCACAAAATACATGTGTGAGCACAGTGTGATAAAAAGGTTTGTGTGTCATTCTTGCATCTTAAAATCACCGAGCAGGACAGAAGACACTTTCTATTGCATCAGATATTCTTACCTTCCCCCTTCACCTCGTTGGTCACTGTCAGTGCAGATGAGTGCTACCTCACTAACTGTTGAGCCTGGGATTTCACTTGCACCTCTCAACATGTTGCTTCTAATCTGGTATTTTCAAGCATCCTGTTTTTTCTTTTTCATACTAAGGTGGTCAACGTTGTATTTAAGAATCTGTTACTGACTTGCAACTCTTCATAGTTGTCATTAGAGTCATGAGTTCAGGCCAAAATACTGTGAAGTTAATGAAAGTCTTTGCATTGATTTTCATACTTTCCAGTGCCTGTGCTATGTATTCATTTCAATGGACATTGGATCAATCCCCTCAGAACGCTCTCTAAGATTAGCGAAAAGTGGAAGTAAGGTACCATGGAAACAAAAGGCTCAAACATAAGCCATAGATGAGAATCTTCTCATCACAGGTGAATTTACTTAGCTGACTTTCATACAAACACAAACATAAAAGGTGGCACATTAACCTAGGTGTTAATATAAGGGTTGTAACTCTTTAATTACTCTATAGTGTGTAAGAAAATTAGTCTGGTAAATATTTCATTAGCAACTGTAATAAAATATTGATTCCAATTTCTCCATTAATCCATATTACTCTGATTCTGTACCTTTTTCACTTTTAATTATTTAGCAAAATCTTTTGGTGGGCACTTCCCCCTCTAACTACCCCAGGATGGGGGAAAAAAAATCACTGTGGAAACATAATTTCCCCTACCCTGCGCCATGTCTTCTAATTCAGTTAATTACACATCATGTCATAGCATCTGGTTTTATTTTATTTTTTTTAAGATATTAATATAAACTAAACAGTTAATCTTTTCTTGAAGAAAACCTTCCCCACACACCTTTAAGCCTCCGAAATTACTGTTCATAACATGAGGTAATTAGCATATAGTAATATTTCTGAATGGAGGGTATGCAAAAGAATCTCAATCCTTTTTCATGGGGAAGAGGAAGGCACTCTTATTTCAGACAGAGGCTGGCCTATTTTGGTGAAGCTAGAAGAAAAGCCAAAGCAACAGCTAGATACAAAGGAGTATACAGAAGAAGTAGGATATCAAAAATCTTGTTCCTTTGCCTGTTACCTTGTAAATATGGTTATGCATTAAGGTTAACAATCAGGATATCTAACTATCCTCATACAAATCTTTCCAATAATAAATAGATATTTGTTTCTTTAAAGCAGCTGAAGTCAAAGCAGTGCTTTGACTAAATATGTTAACCGTTTACCACTATTTGTAATTGCAAAGTATGTGTTTAATCTCGTAATATTTTCAGTAGTACATTAGCACAGAATCTGCTCATGGCTTCCAATTTCTTTTCTTCTAGAAAGTCAGAGTATAGGGTGGCTCTACCAGTTACTCAGTGGCAACTGTGTAATTGCATGTTAATAAACACATAATGGTTAAATACTGAGTAAATGCTCAGAAAACATATATTCAGCTTGATCTTCTAAAATTTGGTCTAAATGACCACCGGTAATTCCCTTGCATTTAATTTCCTTAGAAGTGTTGAGCTTGTTCTTTGATTCCTCTTAGTGCTGAAGAAACCTGCTGGCATCTGAAGTATTTCCAGTAGAAACTTCATAAATATGGAAACAAAGACATTAACTATACCAATGTCGAACTGGCAGACTTTTGGCACAGTGTTTATGGCACGCTCTTGGTCATCAAACCAGGGAAAGCAGTAGTTAATGCCCAATGTAGCAGCTAATTTCTGTCACATGGATATTTGTCTGAGAAATTAGCCTGGGACTGAGCCAGCCAGTATTGCACAGTTTCACTAACTTTGCAGCTCTATTAGTTTGAAGTCAGGAGTGCAGACATGGCTTTGACAAGCATATGATTCCGTGCTGCACTGCCTGTCCTGGGAAGCTGTTCAGTTTTTCTATATTTAACAGATGAAAATGTCTCCAGAGTTCATCAAACACATACTCAAGATATCACAAGCTGCAGCTGGCAGCTGTAAGCTCTGTAGTTCAAGGTGAATGGGACACTAATTAGTAAGTATATAGGGATATCAGCATGTGCAACACCCACTTTTTAGCAGACAAGGAAAATGAATTAATAGTCAAGAGAAGGAGGGCCCTTCTCCAGCTGCCTCCAGCTCCGCTGCGGCTCTGTCTACCCACAGGCTTCCAGGGTAAGTGTTAGAGAGCTCCTGCAGAGACAGCTGTGAGCACCAGGGAAGCCTTTCAGGGTTGGTTGGCATGGGGGAAAGCCAGGTTACCCCTGGAGAAGGTGAGAGTCAGGCTCTGGATTGCTTTGTCCCCTTCCAACTACTTCAGACCCTGTGAAAGCCTGGTAACATGGCAGGCTCCAAAAACATGCGGCAGCCCCAGGTTATGGGAACCATCCTAATGCTAGAGAAAACCAGCAGGCAGCATCACCCAGCTGACAAGCAACCTCTCTTCTGGTGTCAGCAGAACTTGAGGGTAGAAGAGAAGACAGGACTGAAAATTGCTGGAGCACCGAGTTGAATAATAACCAGGGAATGATCCTTCTTAAAGTGGGAAAGAGCAAGATTAATGTGCATTTTACCAAGAGATAACACTTTCGCAATTACTATTAAGTATCTAGAAGTCCCTAATTCAAAATACAGATAATTTACTGTAAATGTTTCCACTGACTGCCATATTTTCAGTAACTCTTGGCTGTAAATTTAATAGCTGCAGGAAAAATTTGGTTCGACATATGTAGAATCACACCCTTCTCAAATCTTTTCTTCAGCCATTCTTTCAGGACTCAGAAACACATTTCTTTGGGTAGGAATCTCATCTGTATAATTTTGAATTATTTAAGATAATCTTGGGGGATAAAATTAAAGCCAAGTTTGATGAGATTTGTTCTTAACTTCCTTGTTATTTGGCTATCAGGGACATTGATTCTTTAGATGCCTTTGAGTCTGACAGCCCATATTCCTACTAAATCCAGAATTAGTAACTCTGTGTTCACAGAGATCTCAAACTAATTTTTGTCAGAGACTTTTGAAAATGTAGGTTATACAAACTCGCGTAAAGGTTGACCTCTGGAAAGGACCACACCTACATTCTTGTGGCACTACAGCACATCCACATGCCTGAATTATGGAGCAGCTAACACCAAGTACGCTGTCATGAAGAGATGAAAGGGAAAAGAAAGGTCAAAAAGGGTTTCGTACGATCACAATGAGCCTATCTTAGGATACATAGTTCTGGATCGTGAAGGTCCTCTTCAGCTGTGCCTGTGAGCAGTGCGAGGTAGTGTGCAGAGACTGGTGGTACTGAGGCCCCACCGCTGTCTGAGGTCTCAAAGTCTCCAAGGCTGCTGATGCAGATGGGAATCCTGATAAATTGACAGACATGCCATAAAAGCTTTATTCGTGGATCTTGCATCTCACTTTTAGTCACAGTCAAAAGTGCCAGAAGGTCCGTCTCTCTTGTGGCCCAATCTTAGCCTTTCTCACCTTTCTGCATCACTGAGGATTTTCACTGTTGTTGACTGTCTGATAAATCAATTTATACAGTCATAGGCAGGAGCAGAACTAAACACAGGGGCTGTTATCCTGCTGGCATCCCAGAAGCATGGTGAACTTCAGATAGAGCCACGCCATTCTCTGTGGGATGGATGTGGCTTTGAGCTTGAGGTGAAGATGACTTTTAGTCCAGTTGTTGCAGTTCCAGCTTTATCCTACTGAGGTTTAATTAGCTTCGCCAAAATGCAAGCAGTGAAACTGCAAGCCTGAGATGGTTGCTTGATAAACCTTTGGGATGCTGGGATTTGATAACTAGAATGACCCAGCAACATTACAGCAATTTTCTTTGTTAGAAAAACACAGTCATAGTATTCTCAACTTATAACACTGAGTTGCTTTTTAGAATGTCTCTCTAGTTAATACCAAAGTGCAAAGTGATGTTAACCATGATAATAAGATAGCAAATACTGATGGAAATTTGATTGCAAATGAGCGATTTGTGTAGCAAATAAGAATTAGATACCCTAATGTGTTAACCAAATAAGAATCAGGAAACACTTGGGAAATTAATGTGTAAAGTAGACAAAATAAAGCATTCAAAGCATGCTGGTTCCTGGAAGTTTCTTTTTCTTTCCCAATTGTCAAGCCATAGGATGAAGGTTATAAGTAAGGGAAGAGACCCCACTTCTTTTACATCAACTTTGTTCACAGGAAACGTTTTTTAATTTTAGAAATCAACTGTGCCTGAATTTCCAGAGTAAACCTGTGGTTCTTGTAACCACCTCAGACAGACGTATTCATTCACGCACTAGCAAATGTCAGCCCCACAGCCGTAGTTGCTTCCACAATGTTTCCAGCTACATTACCCAGTCTAGTTTAAAATACACCGTCACTTCTGAACACCTGAGAAACTCTTCACAAACACAGAGTTCTTGGTTAGAGATTTCATTACCTGAATATTTTCTTTGATAACCATCTTTTTTACTAACTTTGTCTTGTTTATGTTATGGCTATTTTGAACCCTCTGAAGTACCTTTTCTCATACTGTTATTTGTATCTTCAAATAGCAGAATCCTGTCATCTTGGTAGCTAAGCAGAGCCAATGTCCTGCTGCTGTAAGCACTGAATAAATGCTCAAAATGAGACCCTGACCTCCTCAAACAGGCTGCGATTTGAAGGGACCAGCAGAAAGTAAATCCCACCTTTGTCTTGTTGGGTACAGGATTAATTGCATGAACACATAGACTAACTGCTTCACTGCACATACGAAACCTCTGGCAAGACAGACACTGCATGTAAACCTCCTGAGCCCCAGTCCAACATTTTATCTATTCTTCTGTCATGCCGCTCATGTTGCCCTTTATCAGGGGTCTTTGTTCCTTAGACAAAAGCTGGGAGGAGATTACTTGACAAAGAAGGTGAGTTGTAAGGTTTAATTTGTAGTTTCCCATTCTTTTCTTCTTTTCCTTTTACTTAGTAGTATATAAAAATTGTTTTAGAGCCCCTTAATGAATCCGATACTTTATATAGTGCTGTAATTACTTTGATGTAAGTGTCTAAAAACACAGCCAATCTGTCTTTTACATGGTTTAAATGCAAGTGAAGCACTTATTTCTCTAGTAAATCTTCTGCTCTTCTAACAGAAACTGATTTTAAAATCGGGAGGGGAGGGAGAGAAAAAAAGATTATTGATATTCTTACAAGCTGTCTGCAAAGTGTTATTATAAAAATAATTGCATTTTCAGCTAATCAAAGGTGTGTTTAGGAGTACTTGGGCTGCAGGGATTACACATTCAGAATTTAGGTGGAGCTTTCAATAGCTGTATGCCTGAATCTTTCAAAGAGGTCAGGTTATGCTATCCAGTACAACAGATTCTTATTTTCTGAGCATGCTTAGGCCGAAGAGTTGCTTTATGAGATAACCCAGTCCTTTCTCCTGTACACCTCTCTCCTCTCACTGCTAATACTCAGGGTGCTGGGGGAAGTTAGTGATGGATAAACAATAAAATTAGTTTAATCCCATATGATGTCTGGCAGATGTTGATCAGCAGGTAAACAACCCAAATTTCACACTGAGTGACTCTTTTTTTTTTTTTTTTTTTTTTTTAATGTTCTAGATGGTCAAATGATGTCCTCCCAAAGCCACCAAAAATGATCTAGAGAATCTTCACCCAGAGTTGTTTCCTTTCTCTCCTCCTGGGACCAAAGAGATTATTTCAAAGGAAGGACAATCAGTTCATTGACAAACTCAGCAGAAGTGTGACAAGGAAGTACCATGGTGCTGGGCAAGGCAGAACTATGAGACCGATCTACCTCATTGTGTTTCGCTCCCTCAACACTTGCACACCAATAAATATCAGGACAGTCTAACAGAGAGAAACTCCATGTTGTTTCCTGGGCCCATCTAGTCTTCAGGATCATGCTGCCACAGGATTTTCATGACAGTAGCTCTGCAGTTACTTGTTCATTAATATTACTCAGAGATAAAAATGTAATATATGCTGATCAGAAGTTCACTTCCCTCTTGTTTGCTCTCTGGCAGTTTAACAGCAATGATAATCCTAGTTTAGGCAGGCATTACAATGGAAATCCTCCAAATGAAACACAGATTAGTGACTCCTCAACAGATAACAGTACAGCTATTTCCTGTGATCATTAAAGCGACACTTTCTGTGCAAGGGGGAATATACATTGAAGCGCAGTATTGCAACTTGCTTCCAACAATAGTAAGCTTTTCTGACAATTTGCTCAGTCTGAAGCAGTAAATTTTATCTTTTGTCATCATCATCATCAAATTAGCTTCCTTAAGCAGTCTTCTAAGATTTGTGTTTTGCATGTCTGAAGGGCTTTGGAGGTGATGTCCTTTGCCATGCTACTGGAGCTTTCTCGCTGTGCTGAGCAACACCCAGTGTTTCAAAGAGGCTGGAATACCTAATAATTGAATTGGAAAATCCCCTTCATGTGGTGTTAGCATATGAAGCAGGTTCTTCTTCAGAGACAATGTAATTTAGCAGAATTTGAACCTCTGGACTGTTACCTCCTTCTACTACAAGAGGGGAAGATTCATATTTTGTCTTCCCTTTCACATGAGGCAAAATATGAGAGCAGTGAAAAACAGAGTGAGCATTTCCTAGTGCTCTGCTCGCAGTATTGTGAGAACTATAGAAATGCTCCTCCTGGTTTTGCATGAACTATCTAGCTGCTGGAATAATTCCAGCTGAGACTGGTGCCTTATGGAGCCACACTTTTCCATGAGCTGCAAAGGAACCATCAAACAATCCTGAAAGGATGATCCTTCCTTCTCTTCTTCATGGATAAGGCAAAAGTCACCTCTGGAATCAAAGAACTGAAGACTAAAGACATAAGGAAGTGTTAAGACGAGGGACTTCTGGAGCCTCCGAAGTGTCTCCAGTGTGCTACCTTGGCACGCTCTGTGTTGCTGGCACATCTGGAGGCACATGAGCAGGAAGGGACACACGCAGGCTCTGCCCTGGTGAATGTGCAGCCCCACGAACACATGCCCTGCCCTGCTCCAGTCTCTGTATGGCTTTTTAGTGGATCTGTTGATCCACTGGAACGTGAAGCCGTGAAGCCCAGGGAAGAAAATAGAAACAAGCAAAAATTCAGGTGGTCTTGGGGGAAATCAGTTGTGAGCCATTTCTTTAACATCTAAGATCCTCCAGGTCTGGTTGCTGGGGGATTTTGTTTGTTTGGGTTTTTTTTATCATACAGTTCCTTCCATTGCAGAGGGACAACATCAGACCCCAAAGACCTGCTTCACGCAGCTAAGGTTAAGGAAGTAGCTGCATGAGTGTAGATATCTCCTTACTGGTTTTCAAGACACATTTAATCAAAGTGGGTGGCAGGAAATCAGAAGATTATCCGTCCCAGCTTTAATATTCCAGCTCATCTCCCATGGTATGAAGAATTTTATAACGAACATTCATGAGTCACCTTATTCACATTTCACTTGTACTTGCTTATAAAAATACATGATACATTTATTACTAATTAATTAACGATTACTTTATTATATAGAGCTAGTTAAAATTTACTAGCAGTCCAAAAATGTATTCTGTAGATAATTGTTTAATAACTATTTTTTTTAGTAAAACTTAGCTAGAAATGAATTTCAAGTGCTTTACTTGGGGGGGCAGAAATGGAAAGACATAATGTTCTCTTTGAGTGTTCTGGTCTCAAGATAGCTTTTTCAATAGTAGGCAATAGTAAAGAGTAAAAAATTTTGAAAGTATTAAAAAGCTATGTTCTCTTTTACCGTATGAACTGACCCACAGAGGCTGTATAACGTTATAGCAGGAATGATGAAGGATCTTGCTTTTTATTTCTATATAATTATTTTTTTTTAAAAAGAGATGATTTCCCTTTGTTATGAGTTGACCAGCATTTAGGGCTTGCAAGGCTATTTCCCTTAAGTGGAAGCACTGATGATATCAGTCAAATAGCCTTTAGATATTTCTTTTTTTATTAACCTGAGTACAGCATGTGTGGAAAAACAATGGTAGGCAATATCTTTGTGCAGAAATCCCCACCTGTGTGACTCGGGTGAGCTCTGTGCCAGATGAAGCATCCTCCCTGCTTCCTGTAATGTTCTTCCTCGCTCCTTTTTCTCTGTCATCCAACCTGTTGCTACCTCTGAGACATTACCTGAACATTTCAGCCCACCCACGTAACTAACTGTTCACACCTTGAGTGACGATCTCCTCTTTGTCTGTAGGTTTTTCTACTGAACATGGGCTTTTTGAGCCTGAAAGCAAGACCTTACTCAATTCTTTGATGAGTTAGTAGGATCTTTGATTCGCCAGCTGCTATCTGCATAGAGGTAAATGACTCTTATTGCTGAATAAAAAGCAGTTGTTGTATTTAGCACCTTCCACCATAACAAGGTTTTTTTATGTATTGGCTATCCTACCTGTGTAAGGCAGGGTTATAGATCTGAAAATATTATTCTGATCACTGAATGTGAAAAAGTTGGTTTGAAGGGTGCTACCAGGGTACCACAGATATCTATGGGATACTTCTTCGGTGTTTGATTATTTGTGCTGAGAAATAGAACTGAATGAATAAATGAAACAACAGTTATTTTGATAATGGTTATCTAAGATTTGAACCTATTTGATCAAAGACTAAGGTTAAACATGGTGGGGCATGACCATGTTGGACATAGGTCTGGTGTCATATGGCAGTAGAATGTCTCTACTGATTTCTCCTGAAAAGTCTTTTTGTAGGTGATGCTGCTGGTGTTTTGTTCTTACATATTTCAGTTACTGCATCTCTAAATTTGATGATCTGATCTATAGTTTTGGAGGGAAGCTGAAAGTTTACAGTTCTCACAGAAAGCAAGGATTTTCCTGGTGGGAAAAAAAAAAATATAAAATAGCAGAGCAGCTCTTATGACAAACACAAAAATTTCAAATTCAAGAAGAGCTTGCTTTGACCTGTATGTTCTTAGTACAGTTTAAGAGCCTTGGAAGCAAGAGAAGAGGCCTTTTCTGAAAACTAAGTACCTGAGTTAGCTGAAATGCCTTCTCAAGTAGAAGTTCACTGCAATACTTTTCTCAAGTCTCAGTCAAAGGAACATCACAGCATAACACTTAGTCTTCTCTATTATCCAGTAGAAAAGAATCTGTGTCATTTTATGAGTGGAAGAGATATTTTTAGCTTTAAATTATCTGCCCCTTGTATCCCCTTCCTTGTATATGAATCAATAAGTAATTTGAAAACTAAAACACTAGATCTGGTTGAATGGTTTGTATACAACAGATGTGACAAAAGACAAAGAGAAAATGGCCTGGAAACAGTCAGCTCAGAAAACCCTGAACAGCAGTTGCACCTAATTGATTCAGCTGGGTCTCTATCTGATATAGGTTAGCACTAGAACTGATCCCAGGGAGTTTTTCACCTTTCATAGCATGTATTTAACCTTATACACATGATTAGGTTGCAAAAAGACAGGCTGATGTGCAGAGGCTGAACAGCAGGACAGAAGAGGAGTTCCCTTCCACAGGCAGTTTCATCCATTACCTGCTCCCCAACGCATATTGCATTTGTTACTGGCAACCTTTAGGTCACAAGGCACCTAAAAGGGGCAGGGATATGGATTAGTTCTGGGACTGCAGCTGTAACACTTTGGTATTGCAAATCACAAACCTTCCAAATGATGGAGGAGCTTCTATCATAAAGTGGCTTAAAGATCATGAGTTTTAAAATGTGACAATGGATTCAAAGTCTCTTTTAATTTGTCTCTGCCTAGTATAAAGTGGATGAGCCTTCTGCTGATACTGTTTCTTTCCAAGCTTTTTTTCTACAGGTCAAGCAAGCTCAAAACACTTCTGTGGTTTTTTGTTTGTTTTGTTTTTTTAAAGAGGACAAGGTTAATGTATTTAATCACATAACTCAAGGAACTAGTGCTTTGGGGAAAAAAAACACAACAGAAAACAGAAGACCTCTATTTCACAAAGGTAGTAAAAGTGTTGACTAGATTGTGGCAACTTTAGCTCATGCCAATCTGGCTCAGTCATATAATTCAAACATTTTTACAAATAACAAAGTAGGAAAGTACATTGCAAAAACTTCGGTAACATAGAGGAGGGAAAAAATAAATTAAGCATAAGGGATTGAAGTGATATTTCTGTGTTTAACCTGACAACTTTTCAGAATATCGCTGAAGTCTCCCATAACTAAAAGTGATTTGAATCAGCATAATCCCATTTGATCCGTGAGTTTACTAGTCTTGTTACTGTCAGCCTGTCATTCATTAGTTCTGCTTAGAAAGATCTGAGTTTGGGACACCTGATGTTGGGTGGTGTCAGATTATGCCTCTTTTTCTTGTTATTTTGGTCTGCCCATACCTTATGAAAAAGAACATGGGGATGTGTGATGACAGAAAGTAGCTACCATCCTTGCATGGTCCCAAAGCTCTGCCAGTATGGGGTGGTGGTTAGCCTTGCTTGAAAGACAGGGCACGGATATTAATGTCTATAGCAGTGTGGACTGCCTTGAGAGGTTTCAGGTAAAAAGCTGCATAGAGGAAACCACATCACATTTTTATCTTTTGTATTGCTCCTACAAAATCCTGTAACTGGAATATACAATCTGGAGTGGAGTCTATTGGCAATTCATCTGCAAATGAAGTACTTACTTGGAGAGATACCTCTCATGCAGAACACACTTGTGCCCTGTAGCAACAGTGAGTACATTTTTTTTTCTAAGCTTCTGTGAAATTTTCTGAGAGGCTTGTAGATTTTTTTTTTTAATAAAAATACAGCCTGAGTGATATTAAAATGTTGTCCAGAAGAGACTGGATGCATGTGTATGGTGCAGGGTGTAGGCTGCTTTCTAGTCTCTCTGTTCTTCACTGGGAATCCATATGGTAACTTGCAGCATTTAATGCCAGAGCTTTATCTATGCCTTGACCAAGATGGTGACAGTACATATGAGCATATGGCTGAAGAGGTAAGAAGTGAATGCACTGCCTTGATTTTATTGAACTTGAAAGAGGTTATAAACAACAAGGTTGCGATCCTCATTATATATGAGACTGAGACTGAATTTATGTAACAGGAAAGCACTATCAGAGACTGGAGATGAACATGTTGGTCTGCAAGATCACCTTTCTCAGTTTTTCTGCCTTCCTGTGACCTTCCCTAGTCTCCTCCTTTCATACAGGAACATACTTAGTTCAGAGGTTGACTGATGGGGAAATGAACGTAGAGGTTACAGAGCTGCTAATATTGCAATGGCAGTAAGCACACACGTAACTTTGATATGTCCACCTGAAATCAAACCCCATCTTTGGACTGCAGTGCTCATGTAGCAGAAAGAAGGACTATAGTTGTCTAGAATGAATGGAGTTGACAGGTGGAGGAAATTTATTCGGTGATATTTGCCATTAGTGACCTTGTAGAACTGTGCGGGGGACCATGGCATTCTTATATTCTCTGAAGAAGGCAGTTGATGCATCCTGTTGGTGTGATGGATTCAAGGGACAAGGATAATTCAGAGACACTTCAGTTTTCTCTGCTCTAAGAGGTTTTAAAGAGCCTAGCTAAAACCTGGCATAATTCTTGATCTGCATTATTCTGGGGAGGGAGTAGAAAGGGATGCTTGATCTGGTACTCTTTATTGTAGGAAATATAGGTACTCTAATTTCAAAATGAGCTAAAAGTGGATTTAGGGTGGTAAAAATAAATAACTCTGTTGTCTCACAAGTGGGGTTCGGTACCTGGTGTGCAATGAGCCGATCTTACACGCAGAGCCGAGATATTTGTTTATTTCATGTCTGCACTGAGATGGGTGCCAGGGGGTAACTCCACAAAGCTGGCACACCACACCAAGGAACTACAACATATTTATTCTGTCACAGCATCAGTAAATACCCACCTAAATTTACATTCATTGGTTAATAGTCACTCTCTCATCTACTATTGGTCAGTTAGATTTAAATTAGCCTCACTTGCTATGTAAATTAGCACACATGCTCCTTGCAGGTGGGGAGGCAAGTTCTTCCAGCCTTGAATCGAGTTGGAGGTCACAATCTCCCCCTGCTACCTCTCCCTTAGTTAATGCTTTTTTGGCAATCATCTGGCCTTCGGTGCCTTCTGGGGCTGGAGGTTTCCTTTTATCACTCTTTAGTTCCCTCTTCAAGAGCATAGTCATTAGCAAAGCCTGTGTAGTTTATAGAAAGTAATCAGGCTTGCATAGTGAAGCTATGGAGTACTGGTCTTCCTTAAGGACAGTGCATCATGTTTAACCCTGAATTGAGCAGTATCCCCACAGCTAGGCTGTAACTCGAACATACGGCTACAATGTGGGTAGGCTGCTGTTACTGCTTATGTCAGTCTCATTCCCATTCCATTTTCAAAAGAATCACATTCTCTTTGTGTTTTGTTTTCCCTCTTCTGTAAGCTTTAACATACCATTTTTCTCAGGGTCCAGTTCTGTAAAGATCTAGGGCATGATTATGCATGTAGAATTTCCCTTCTTGTGGTTCAAATATAACAATTCACAAGATCCATTCCCAAAAGAGAACACACAGCTGGGACACATCAGGATGCATTTAAAATAAATATGGAGCAAAACTCCTTTGCATGGAGGAGAAGGAAAATAAATAACGTAATGACAAATTTCAGATGTTATTAGAGTGTCCACAGACTGCATTTGTTTTCATTTTGTTTTCCCCAATCAGTACTATTCTGTGAATCCAGGAAGCACTTATGAGGCAGACTTGCTGTAGCTAGAAATCACCTTCTGTTAAGTGTACAAGTGGCTACTCTTTGCTAATAGGGATGGTGATAAACAATTGTACTTCTCCCCAGGGAGTTTAATTTCTCTATTTATTTATTTTTCAAGGAATTAGTATTTCAGTGGCTTCATTATAAATACAGGCCTGTTTGAACAATCCATGCTGATTAAATGAAACACTGGGAAACTTATTAGCATAACTGGCATATATTAGTTATGGGACTGTTTTGGCTTTAGGAACCTGGATAAGTCTTGTTTGAGGTGATCTGTTGTTCTAGTAGATGAAATCTTTCCCTCTGTAAGGCTGATGTCAGAAAAGATTAAATCCATGAACAGACTAATGAGGTTGAAGAATTATGGCCAAGATGAAAACCAGGTCAGAAATGAACCTCTGGCTTCCTTTAAAAACTCTCCTTGCAGAGCAGTTGCAGAAATGTGAAAACGCTCTTTGTTACATCCTATGTTGGATTTTGTTACCACCTGCCACCATGAAGTGGTGGACACTTTTTTTTCAGGAGGAGAGTGTCGTGGTTTAACCCCAGCCAGCAACTAAGCACCACGCAGCCGCTCACTCACTCCCCCCCCAGTGGGATGGGGGAGAGAATCAGGAAAAAAAAAAGTAAAACTCGTGGGTTGAGATAAGAACAGTTTAAGGGAACAGCAAAGAAGAAAATAATAATGATAGTGATAACACTAATAAAATGACAATAGTAATAATAAAAGGATTGGAATATACAAGTGATGTATAATGCAATTGATCACCACTCACTGACCAATACCCAGTTTATCCCCGAGTGGTGATCCTCCCACCCCCACTCCCCCAGTTTATATACTAGATGTGACATCACAACGTATGGAATACCCCTTTGGCCAGTTTGGGTCAGCTGTCCTGGCTGTCCTCCCAACTTCTTGTGTCCCTCCAACCGTCTTGCTGGCTGCGCATGAGAAGCTGAAAACCCCTTGACTTTAGACTAAACATTACTTAGCAACAACTGAAAACATCAGTGTGTTATCAACATTGTTCTCATGCCTAACTCAAAAACATAGCACTGTACCAGCTACTAGGAAGACAGTTAATTCTATCCCAGCTGAAACCAGGACAAGAGATCTGTTCATGATTTCCTTAACACACTTATCCTTCATTAAGAAAATTTTACTGACTGGCATATATTCTTTAATCCCTCGCACTTTGCATGTCCACCTGTATTCACCATTTTGTTGAATTCAGCACAACCATGACTGGAAAACAGTTGTTTTGGGAAAAGACTACTAACACTTCCCTCAACTCATTACTTGGATAGCTCTTCTTCACCCACAGTCTTCAAAGCCACAGAAGTATGTCATTGTTAGGACTTTTGAAAGCCAAACTCTTCTCCGGGGTAGGCTCTTTAGGAATGACTTGGCAGCCATCAGTTTCCAGAGCTAACTGAAACCAACATTTCAAGGGTTTCTGTGATTACTGCGGGGGCAATGGAGGATAGACTTGGTCTCTGCAGACTCTTGCTTCAAAATGCCAAGCTTGAGGATGAATGTTAACATTTTGCTTGCTGATGTTAAATCCTGTCTTTGCTTGAGGATGGAGTTACACTCCAGAAAGCATACCGTTCAGCCTCTGAGACTTGTTTGCAAGCTTGCAGCCTAACAAAAGAATTTTGGTTGGTGAGGAATCCACAGGCATTACTCCAGCATAATATATTTTAAGCACTTCTCTCTCCTTACTGTCTTTAACTCTTAACACAGGTGGGCAGCCCATCTTCAGTTAGATCAAAGTCATTGTAACTGAGGCCATTTTTTCTTGTCCTTCCTTTAGTTTATTCCCCCTCCTGCCCTTCTTTCTTCCTTCCCCAGAGTTAGTAGTTGGCAGCCTGCCTCTGCTCCCTTGTGCTCTGGGTTGAAGTTCAAGAGTGCCCTAGAGCTACTTAGCTGAATTAATGGCATCCAATATGACCTGTTAGTTTGAGGGTGGGAGGGGGATTTTTCCAAGATGATGTATGCCAAGCAAGCTCTGTCCTTTTGTAAGTGCGTGCCCCATTATTATATTAATTAAATGGTTATAACATCCTGGCTTTAAAAAAAAAAAATAAACCACCAAACCACAGCACCCCATTACTGTAACTTAAAGATTATTCCTTCTTTATATCCCTATTACTGGGAAATTCTCAAGAACTTCACTGTTGTTGACCTTGTAGGCTTATAATGTGGAACTTCTCATGTCTCAAGGGAAAAGGTGTAAGCAGTGAGCCAAGGAAGGAATTGGTTCTGTCCCATTTTAGTATGTTCTTCTTCTCTGTGTGAGGTGATGACATATTGTACATTTTCAGTATGACAGGTTATGCACTGGAGAGGGGTGCCAGGTGTCAATCTTAATGTTCAGAAATGACATACCTTGTAAAATGTAGGGGAAAAAAAATCAGTAAAAAGAGAGAGGGAGATAACTGACAGTTTTAAAATACATGGCATTCAATGCAATGGCAGTAGATGATTAGGAAGCCAAGACTTCAATAGGAATCAAGGTCCCAGCTTTAGAAGAAGTATAAATCTATCAGGGGAATGCTGATCTGGAGTCTTTGCATAGGCATTAGTGACAGTATGATGGTCTTGCTCAGATAATATTGCTGGCAAGCTATTCCACCTCTACTGATAACAGACAATTGCAACACCTACAACATCCACCTGCTTTCTTAAACAAATTCATGTATGAATCACCCCATGCCAACATCAGAGGAAAGGCTTGTTATGTTGCTGGCTTTGGGGTTTTGGGAAATTGGGGGCAGGGAGGTGTTGTTTTTCTTCAGTCACCTTTCCTCCCTAGGAGAAGGGGTTTTAGGTGTCTTCAAAGCTTGGGACTCAGTTTTTGTTTGGGTTTTTTTTATTATTTATTTTTTTTATTCAGTTGGGGCCCTTTATATCAGACTTCCATGTTGGGAGCTGTAAAATCAGTGGTGAAATGGGTTGGTGGAAGATACTACACCAGACTCTTCTCAGAGCATGCAGCCTATTAGCAGTTTATGTGATACTAATTTCAAGATGCAGAGCTTTCATAGAATTCTAAGTTTCCTCCTGGCCAGCGTATAAACATTCACAAAAGGAAGGAGTTTCTTTAAAAAAGACTGCTTCTATTTGTTGCAGGGATTTAAATAGCCTCATCACAGAAAAATATCAACATATCAACAATGAAAAAATAAGAAAATATCTCTGAATGGTATCTTTTAGCACCATCTATATTCTGTCCCAACAAGATTCTCCATCTTATCCCATCTATGAATGAGAAATGTCTTTGTCTTCAGAAGAATAGGTATCACTCCCCTGTGGTTTGAGACTGATCACACAGTGCCTTTGCAACCGAAAAATCAGTCCTTCAAGGCTTGTTGTCACAGTGCGTTATAAATATTCTGCATGTGTTTCATGAAGATGAAGATCATTGTGAAGATGTTTGTCTTTGGCACCCTTGGAAGGACTCCATGTGCAGCATTTGGTCAGCGTTGCATTTGGTTGTATATGATCCTTGGTTCCACAGTGCAAAAATTGCAATCTTGGGGTACAGGCCAGTAGACCACCTGGTCTAATAACTTATCTGTAGCAATGGATGATTTCACTAGCTTCCTCAGATATTCAGGGAGAAAATATTGACCTAGCGTGTGCACGAAAGACTTAATCCTGATATGCAGTTAGGATGTGAGGGGTCTTCAAATCCCAACACTGAGAATAGCTAACTGTGAAATGTGCTGGTGGAAGCACAAGTCATTCTTGTCAATCTTGCTGGTCCTACTGTGTGTTTTGTACTTGAGCTAAGCTACAGCTTAGCTACCAGTGCTAGAGCACTCTTTCTTCCTGGTGCAGTAGTTCTGCTGCATGACTGCCGCTAAAGAGTACTGATCCCAGCTATCTAACACACATAAGAAAGGGCTATTCAGTGTATGTATTCATTTGCATGATAATTTGTAGAGCTATTAATAAGTCAGTTATTTCCATGGGAAAAATATTTCCTCATAAAAATTCCAGTCAAATCTAAGGATTTTTTTCTTCTTAAGACTTAATTGTTCCTTGATTGAGTCCTTTTAATAATAGCATCGAAAATGTATTGATGACAGGTAGTATAGAATTTCAAAGAGAGATCGGAGACTACTCAACTTAAGCTGATAGCACCAAGCAGCTGTTAAATGTCCAGGTTGTCTCAAGCTAGTCTGTAGCTGTTCAGATGAGAAGAATCTAGAAAGACAAACTTCTGTCCAACTTTAGATTCTTTCTTACAATGCAACATTAAGCTGTGGAAATCATGGATGTGAGACTTCCCAGAGAAAAAGAACTTGAAAAGGAAATTGGCTTTTATTTGGGTAATGAAAAGTAACACAATGAAATCTATGAAATATAACAATCTGATTAACCTATTAAATCAGATAAGTCACAGATTCACTGTGTCCCTGAAAATTTTTAAGATGGTGGGGCAGACTTTGAGCCTGACACAACGGGCCCAGTTTTATCCTCCACCACTTTCTGTGAGACCTTTTTGGAAAGTCACCTGCAACTTATTGGCGGTTTGGTTCTAAATCTTTAGAAGTGCTAAGATTGATCAGTTACATTTTTCTGTTTGGGAGAACGTTAATCAAATCTGCTTGTATCAGGTGTGTATAAAACAAAAGAACATAAAAACATGCTCTGGGTTTAGGCAGGCAGATGGCACTTTTAGCAGAGAAGGACTAGAATTTGCAGTTGTGGAAGACACCTTTTGTGAATTGCTGACTTTTTCTGTGTGGTCAAGTGACACAAACTCCATTGATCAAAGGCAGTTTCTGCTGTTTGGAAATGCTCTTTCATGTCCTGAGGAGGATGAGCCGATGGCAAATCACAGGAGTGGAGGAGGTAGTAGAGTGCTGCATATGAGAAGCAAGCAAATCCAAAGTCACTCTGACTTTTATTTCTTTATTTTTTATTCTTTTTTTGTGTGTGAGTGAATGCTAACAAATTATAGTAAAGTAAATTGAAGAGGGTTTAGTGGGTCACAGTTTTCCACCTTGCAGATAATCAGTCTTCTACCAGGACCTTCATGCTAGCAAATCTTTGTTATTTTAAGTGACAAAGATTTGATTTGGTGCACCAAGAGGTTTACACTATCTGCTTAATGCACATGTGGAAATAACATGGTTAAAGAGCAGGCACATGACTGAACACAGTATCTCGCATAACAGATACAAAATTGATTCTTTCTTTATGTAATATCTAAGTTTTCTGTGTCCCTTTGTTTTAGTTATTTCAAAAAGGTATTGAAGTAGTTCTGGTGATCTATCTTTTCATCTGCCTACCTACATTTTCTGACTCTCATCACAGTAATATTTGATTATAGGATCTGATTCAAAAGCTCCCTGATATTAAAAGATCTTTCCCTTGGCTCAAAGCCTTCCTGATCAGCTCCTGCAGCGAGCTCTGAGGACTGCAAAGTCCTGATTCCTGTAATTAGAGCAGAGCCAGGGAAATAGATCCACCCAGAGTCCCACAAAGCTCAATGTCAGTCAGGTTGTCAAATTCAAGCATGGGAAAGATTGTTAAAAACCACCAAGCTCTGCAGATCTCAGGTGAGCTCACTGTTTGTGTGACGATGTTGAGGTTTCCATATTTCCTATTTTCCTATCCTTAGTGGATAAAAAAGGAATTTTTAAAAAATCCTTTATAAAATAAAATTGCAAAAAAACCCCAAAACATAAGAAACTCCTCACTATATATCCAAACAAGCTTCACTGACCTGCTTCTACCCTCCCTTCTCTTTTTTAATCATATAAAGTAAAATGTAATGATGAAAATTAAATTCAGCAGAATGTTCTTTTGATAAAGCAATCAAATAATTTAATGTCAAAACTGCTGAAGCAGGACACCTTGAGATTGTTAGACTATCCTCTGCAACACACACACAAACATGCATGCACATCCTTATCCAAAATGCAGTTCTGGAAAAAATCTAGTTGATTTTGCAAACCATTGTTGTGTTTGGCAATAGTAGATAATTCCTTTAAGGAAAGTGGGTTGGTTTGTGGATTTTTTTTCTCCTCTTCTAACTAGCTCTACTCAGACTGTGCAGGAAAAACTTGTCTTCACTTTCCCTTGAGTAATTCAGGTTGTTCCATGAGATCAAGCCCAACATTTCTGAAGACCTAACATTTATCATCAGTTTTAGACCTCAGCATGGAGCTGTGTCATTTCCTTAGAGAAACAAAGCAAAGGGAGATCTGAGGGAACTCATGAGAAGTATAGGCAAAAGGCATTAATATTTCATTCACTGGCATGCATGAAAGGTCTGACCTCGGAGGTGTATCTCCTTGCCCAGCAACCAAGAGACATTCATGCTTGTCCTCTGGGGCACAAGGGCTCCAGAATGAGCAGTAACATGTGAATCCCTCCACCTTCTATCTCCCAGTGCAGCAAACATTCACTCCCTACAAATTTTTCTCAGAAAGCCTCCAATGTGCATACTCTCCTCAGCTCCAGTGGCAGAGATTTATTTCTTCGTGGCAGGGAGTAACGAGATGCATTTCCACCACCATACACGTATAGCTAGCTGTGGTCTGTAGCATCTTTTCTAATGCATCCAAGAATGATTACGTGCCATGGCTTTCTTGCCAGCTCCATGGGCTGGGAGTAACAACAATTAAAACATGACTACTAAGTGTTTCATTTTACACCTTTTTGGTCTCAGCTGCATGATTGGGATGACCATCTTCTTTTCTTCCTTTTAAAAATAAGTCTTTAACCTGCCCTGGACTTAAACAATTTTATTTCTGAGGTGCTATGTATTTAATGCATGCTGTTAAGTGCTCAATGCAGAGGAGTGGCAGTGTGTGTCCCTGGAAGGTTATGGTGTCATCTATGGGGCTGCTCCTTTTACTCTCTGCATCTTGTGATAATTTATAACGCATAAGGAAAAGCTTGGGGAGCAATTAAGCTACTCCATTAAAGTAAATAACATAGATTGTGTTTGTGTATCTTATTTCAATCTTTGAAATGTAAAATAAAGAGACAGCTTAATGGTTACAGTGTAGTTTGAACATAAAGCTCAACTAATAGGACACCCCCTAATCTCTGATTTTAAAGAGAATTACACCTGGCTATTAATAAAGTAAAAGAGACTTTAACCTGGCTCAGTGTGGTAGAAATCACATTTTGATGGCAATCCAATACACACGGGTAATTTTTGCTTCTCTTCTTGGATTTATTTTGAGTAGCTGCTTTTCCTCTGATCAGAGCATTCACATTAAACAAAGCAACTTCCTGAACTCCAGAATTTTGAATCTGTTTCCAAAAGAATTAATTTTTTCCAAACTAATGCATTTAGTCTGACTGTGAAATTGAAAGATCATTTTATTCTTGCAGATCTAATTTGGGCTGCTGGTTGTTATTACCAAGGTATCTTATCACTGATCTGTCTAAACTGGGGCTGATATGGTTGGCAGCTGTTACAAACGTCAAGAGCTTCCATACGTACATATAGAATACGGGGTCCTGAAAGAAGTCGTAGAAGGAAGCTCTGACTGCCTCATTCACTTTCATTTCACCTTAGAAAAGTTTTTAAGTACATACTTCCCTGTAAATCAAGGGAGTCATAAGCACTTTTTTTATTACGGATGGGTTTATAAGCATACAGTTGCTTTCCCATAGCATGGCGGATTTGGGGTCCAAAAAGTCCATTAGCATTTCTGTTCTTCCAGAAGCATTTTCCTCTACAAACAAGATTACATCCCTATCTCCTAGTGATTAAATAAATATGACTTAATTCATATATGCCTGAGATTTGGAGCATATTAAATAAAAGGTGCTGTGAGCTGCCAAATATTATGGGTTAACACTTTCAAAATCTACAAAGGGTTAGAATAAATAAATAAATAAAAATCCACCAGGCACTAAGTTCTTTGCTACCTTTGGTTTCTCCTACCTGCATCAGCTCATCCTGGGGACAAGCAGAGGGTTGGCCTTTTTAAGACCTGAAGTGGCTGGGCAAGAGTAATAAAGGTTAGAAATTAAAAGATTAGCCAAACTCCATGAGAACTGTGATGAGTCATGCAGATCAATTTTATTAACAACCAGGTTTGCTTTGCCATCCAGGTGTACCCGGTGGGTAAACTCCACCTTTGCTTCCATAGCCAGCCTGATGTTAAAGCTTTAAAGGAAATCTATTCTAGAGAAAGGCTGAATAAATACCTTCTTTGCCTTCTGTGGATCTCAGTTTATGTCCAAGTGAGAGGAGGCTAAGTTCGGCCATTTCTAATACATTACACGTTGTTTTCAAGTGCCCTTGTAATCACACACATTGCAAACAAAATCTAGGCATCATTCCAGATTGGTATAAATCCTGAAGTGCCTCCTGTTTAGCTAAGGCCTCTGTCTCCTGATTCCCTCCCTCCCCATGTCTTCAGAGGGAACGCTGCTCCTCCGATGAGCCTTTGACGAGAGCAGGACTGCAGGCAGGGCTGGGGCAGGTCCCTCCAGGGACACAGGTCCTGCATCGCTACGGTGGCCACCAGTCCCAGTGTCCCTTCTGCAGAGAAGGAAGCGACATCTAACGAGAACCTAGGGAACTTTAACTTTACATATCTGAGATGTGCTGTACCACCAGACAGCTGGAATCCGTGGTCCTTGAGCACCAGGCAATAGCCCTGAAGTTCTCGATGGGCTGGTCCTGCTGAGGAAGGGGTGAAGCAGGGAGGGCATACAGAGAGACATAACTAATCCCACAGCCACGCTTAAAATACTGCCTTGAGAGGGGATTAGAAAAGTTTGAGGCTATGTTTTCCTCCTCATGTTAAAAATCTCTGCACTCTTCCACATAACAGCATTTTCTCCATTCGCCTGCATTGCTTCTCTTCTGCTTGGGTGTTGGTGTATTTGAAAGTTAATGGGATGTTGGGTCTGAAAGAGAGGAGGGGGAGGAAAAAGAAGAAAGGAAATAGGGCAAAAAAATCCAGGGACAGATTTTGAAATCCAAATCCTGTTCTCAGACTGATTTTTCTCTTTGTTTGCTCAGCTGCTTTTCACAGCCGCCTTACTGGCACAGACAAACCTGAACAGCTTGCAGAACAAAATGACAGGAAGATGGAAGGATAATGTGTGTTTAAATATCAGTGACCAGCCTCTTTCTTGGCACTGTCAGCATGGGGAAAGCTTGTTATATACTGCCTCCTTTAATCATTTCAGACAGGGCTTTTCCTCCTGCCTATCTATCAAGAGGAGTGAGGATCTTCCTCCAATTGTTAGTTGGAGTGACGGACAGGTGAATTATTAATATAGTTTGCCACAGACTTTCCTTGTTATTCTTATTTGTTAAGTCCCCAGCCGATGTGACCCCCATTTTTTTAGTCTGCTGAAAGCCTGACCCACTCAATCACTTGCAAACTGCACGTGATCACCAAACGGATTTCAATTTGAGAGGTTTTGAAAAAGCATGGAAAAAAGGAACAACTTTGGTACCTGGAGCCTAGCGAAACAGAGTGGAGAGGAGCTGGAGGAAGGCTGATAATACACAGCCTCCAGTTAATGAACTTGCTGCCAAGAAATTCAGTGTCTACAGTCTCCTTGGGACACTGATGTGTGTCAAAATAAAAATCATACACCTTCAGTAAAACCAGACCTTTGTTACAGCTAGCATCTGAGATGATTAAAATTTAAGCACATCAAGGATTGAGATAAAGAGAAAAATGGCTCTACCCTTAATTGGACATTGTGTTTGTCTCTTGCTTCCTGATGAAGGAGGTTGTTTATTTCCTTGGGCAGATTTTGCTCTGTGTTATGCATGTATGTGTGTCTGTGTGTGTGTGTGTGGATATACAAGCTTACTTGTGCAAACATATACAGACAAAAAAATCCTATATGAAAAGTTGGAGTGCTTGACTGTAAATCAGGAACCACTGGCTGAAGGTTGCACAAACAAGTATAATTTCACTTCTTTCAGACCAACATGAAGGTAGGGGTTTTTCTTATTATTTAGTATTGGAGCCAGTTAAAATTATAAAGTGCTTATTTCCGTGTCACATTTCTGGAGTAAGAGATGCTGTAACCTCCACTTTACTGAAAAGAAATTGAGGCATGGGGAAATTGTTCATAATCTCATTTTTTAAATAAATGAAGCTACCAATTTTGAGTGCTTATGCATTCAGAGCTGGATTCAGCCTGCCTACCTGTAACTTGCTTCTGAGGCCCTGGTCTGAGCGCTGAGGCTCTGTGTTCACCAGGAAAGTGCTCCAAGAGGATGACTGGTTTTGCCATGAACTAAATCATCCTCCGTCTATCCCAGGGGAATCCCCGGCTCTTCTGGGCAGGAATTAAGGTAACTGTGCAAAAATACAAGTGCTTTTCCAGAAGTTGGGGTCACCACAGTTTCCTACCTAAGTGGTTGCCAGAGTTACTGTATTTTATTTTTATACTAAAAGAGTGAGCGATTGTGTGTATGTGCATGTGTCTGTTAAGGGGGAGGCATTTTTTCATGTTCTTTTTTTAATCAAATAATTAATCAATTTTCCTGACTCTTTCCCCCAAAAGATCAGTTTGAGGTAGATGCCCAGCCTTAATTTTCAACCTAGAGCACTACAGCAGCTGAACAGAGGTCGTTTTACCTCTGTGTACGCTAAAGCAAATATTTTAGATAAAAGCATCAGCCAGCTTTAACAGCTATCTCCATTTAGAAAAGCACTTAAGAAGCCTAATGTTAAGCATATGCTTATGTAACTTGCTGAATAGGGGACCGTATGCTGTTAAAGGCATGTGGAATTGGGATGTGAAGTGGGTAATAACAATAATGAACATTTACATAGGCTTCTGCACTTTCAAAGGGATGTAGGAGCTGTAAGTACAGAGCATCAGGGACAGGAGGAGATATGAAAAGGTGAGGTTGTATATTTAAGCTTCTCTTTTTGCCTGGCTAAATCCTACCTTCTGTTACAAAACTTCCAACCTCAGTAAATGCAATCAAGCTGGATTTACTAGCTAGGCAGGAAGAGTAATTCAGCCCAGGGTCTAGTAATGTTGGCAAAGAGCTGTTTCAAAAATGAAAACCTCCTCTCTCTTATTATTAGTTATTTCCATTTTCCTATTAACTTACTGCAGAAAATATTGCTTTACCATGATAGTGTTCTGAGCTCTAAAACAGATCGATCAAATCAAGTCAACCAAAGATGGTATTCCTGGCCCTGGAGAGTGATTTACACAAATCCACAGAAGAAAAAATCTGGAAGCAAAAGAGGGAGAATAAAAAACAACAGAGATTTTTAAGGATATGGACACATAAATTAGCTCTCCTCTGGACAAGTGACTGTATGCACCAAACCTTAGAATCAGTATTTAATTAACCTCTTTAAAAAAAAAACATTAAGCTCACTGGTGTGTGACAAAGAGGCACAGGAGTGAATGTTTGGCAGGATGCCAGGCAACATCAGAGAAGCTTTAGGAAGACGAGGTCGAAATTAAAGGGAGAAGTTTGCTTTGGGAAAGTATCTCATTCATGGGTCCTATTTCATGGGCATTGTAAACAGGAGCCTGGGAGGAGTTTCACTAAGCCAAGCCCTGGGAGGTTCATAAATTGCTTCTTAGTCTAGCTGGATGCTGTGACTGACTCTCCTTACGGAAATTAAATGAGGCAGCTCACAATATCTGCTGCTGGCCATGGCTGAAGGCAGGATATGGCGTGGGTGGACCAGTCAAATTTATGTGAAAGCAAGAGCAATGAGGGCTTGAAACAGAGGGACCAATTCATATGGCTCCTGTTAGGAGGAGAAGCTGAGCTCCTCCTTGAGCCCCTATCAAACTTGCCACACTCCCTGGTGGTAAAACTGCTTTTGGAAAAATAGAATGGATCTTTTAGTTTAAATCATAGTTTAAATTCTTTGTATGGCTTTCTGGAGCAGCTTCTGCTTCTCTCTCCCATTCTGCTTGAATCTGGTTTCCTAACCTACCTTCCCAAACTATACGCTTTAAGTTCAGCAATGCCAAAATGAGGTAGTATTTGAACTTGAGGCATTAAAGTCTCAGTTGCACAGTGGAGCAAAAAAAGAGAGTCAGACCATTGCTGACAGCCCCCCTCTCTGCGCAGCATCCTTGAGGGCAATGAGGCTTTCTGATGTGTAACCCGGCTCCTGGTTAAAGGATGCTATGGGAGGCAAAGGACTACACAGGTTCATGCTGTGCTGGGCAAATTCATGAAAAATAAATCCACTGATTGTTATTAAATACACAGAAACTATCTCTGGCTCAAGAAGACTCCAGCCCTCCAGTGGTTAGAGACTGGAGATTATTTTGGGAAAGCTTCTGTATCCTTACCTTGCTCTTTTGCTCTTCTCTAGGTTTCTGGCCAGTGCCAGAGACAGGAGAGCAGTCTGCACGGACCCTTGCACTTGAGGGCTGCTTTTTCCTCTTTCCTGTTCTAGCCTTAGGGTCCACCCCAAAATACTGCATTGAATTTATCAAATAAAATCTGTTTTCTTTTGTAAAGAACGGGCTGTGTCTATTCTGAACATTAGCCTGAGATGTTACTCTGGAAAGTGAAAGGTATTCTAAGTAGAGACATCAGGTTCAGCAAAAGTGTGAGCTAAACTCTGCTGAAGTCACGTCTCTGGGGGAAATTCCCCCTTCTGGACATGCCCTGGGAAAGAAAGGGGGTCAGCAATTGCACAGGAGAGGAGAAATCTTCCGCTGCAGACCTATAGCTCTCCAACATTGCTGTGAGTGAAGCTACGTAGTTCACAGCAACTGAGCAGAATGGACCGCAATGCCACGGACTCCGTGTCCCCAGAACAGGCTATTCATCCAGCCGCTGCTATGTGTTAGATGAAACCACCACCAACTGCATTTGACACATCGACAATGCGCTTGTCCCTGTCGAGCAGAGACCCTTTCTACTGTGATTTGATCTTTTGTCAGCATGGAAGGAAATTTTCTAAAGGAGGTAAATTAATTAATCAAGTTAACCCTGAGACGTCTAATGAGCATTATTGTGTTTAACCACCAGCGAATCTGGCAAATACTAAATAGCACTTGAGTTCTGTTTCTTTAATGACTGTTAAAAAAAAAAATTAAAAAATAAGCAGTTGATTATGTCAGGTTAACAACATTTAATTAAAATTGAGGGAAACGGTAGCTGTAATTTGCAACCACCACAGAGAGGAAACAGATAGGAGAGTATTGTGCAAACCTGTGAAGTGCTCCAGCTTTTAATTAAAATTGCAGTTCTTTAAGATAGCCCTGTGTCAGATGGATTCTGGTTAATTGCTATCACTCTTATAATATTGCCAGCACGATTCCTCAGTGGCTTCATGTCCTTAATAGAAATCTATGTGTCAGGGGACATCTTTATGTCAGGGTCCATGCCGGATCTGTCATGTGAGGTGCCCATCCCTCACTGTGGGTGATACTGCACTTAAGAATAATGATACTGCAGCTGACTATATCTCTCAAGAATGTTCAATCTATAGATGGGACAAAAGAAATGCTGCTAGTTAAGCAAGCTCTGTGTCCCTTCATTTGAGGACCAGCACTTTAGTTTGTACTTTGTTCTGATACTGATGCTCATAGAGCTATTGGAAAGCTTTTGGCAGTCATCTGGGAGTCGAGACCTCAACTCTGTCATGGTTGATCTATTAATTAGCTGTCAGCTCTTGGTCATCTCTCTTATCTTATCCACATCCCTGTATTATCTGCTGTGAAATAATGATCCATACAACCTTATAGTGGTGTTTGAGGTCTACACATAAAACTATTGTATTGGTAAAACTGGCACATCTGCAATGTCCTGCTGGCACATGCACACACACACAATGTGAGGTAATCAGGTAAATTCACTGGAGAAACAAATAGTTCTTGAACAATTTATAGGGTCTAGAAAAGTCAGAGATGACTAAGGTACTTTTCAGAAAGATATTCACAAAGCAGTAACAAAGTGCAACCAAGCAAGAAAGAGATGACAACTACTTAGTGCCAAGAAACAGAAAAATGACAAAATTCACTTGTTAAATTCACTGTCATGCACATACGTATATACTTACTTGTACTAATACAGTTGGTTTTGTTTCTTAAACTACAAACATACACAAACACACACAAATATATTTGGAAAAAGTTAATTTGGGATTTAGAAAAGAGATACTCAATTTGTTAATATGACTGTGCTGATTCAAACCACGTCAGGATAAATTTTAATTTTGGCTCATGGTATCTTCTGTTAGAGGTGACTGCAGCCTCTCTTGAGTTGTCCTCGGTAGTTTGGTGGGGTTTGACATAAAATCTTGCAGAAGTTTTAACTTTAGCTGCCCTAAACTCTAGTTCTCTGTCTGCTGTCTCTGTGCTCTCACAAGTTTACCTCCTTGGTGTCCAGTTATCCCCAAAGAAAAGAAGGTGGGTTTTTACAAAGTTTCATACTCTTCAAACTATGCTGGAACAAAGGAATTTTCTTATTGCTAGAGACAGAGGATACGTGAGAACTATATTCAGTCATTGCACTAACAGGCTGACTTAATTACTTTATTTCTCTGGGAATCAGTCCACATCTGTGAAACTATGATGTTAGGGTTACCCCCATATTTTCTCTTTTGTCATTCTAGGCAATAAACTCTTCTAGGCTATTATTATATACAGATAAGATACGTAGCTATTATGGCCTTTATCTCAGTTCACTGCTGCAAAGAAAATGAGTATTTCCTACCAGCTAACACTTTTTGTTTAATAAACAGCTAAACAACAACAGCAAATCTTATGAATTTTACCTGTCAATTAAATTATGAGAGCATAAACCATAAAGAAGTCTTCAGCTGCAGAAAATTATTTTCAGGTGTACTATTTCACATGTTTTCAAAGCTTTTTTTCTGTTTTTAGAGCAAATTTCTTTGAGGTAAACCTAGGCCTTTGTTGTTTATCATAAAGAAGCCAAAAAGCGAAAATAGAGCCACATCTATCTAAATTTAATTTGCTTGTCCCTTTCTAACCAAAGATTTTATATATATTTATTTAAATAATACATTTTCTAAGGAGCTAAAAATTCACATACTGCTCTGGGATAACTTCATTAGACTCCACTTTGAAATCCCTTGGTCAGATTCTGCTCCCACAGACATGGCTGTAAACATGCTGTAAATCTACTGAAGTTCCTGTTCGTTTAACTCAGTCTCAGACAGGTGGAACTGGCCACCACATGATTTATTTATGGATATCACAACCCCATCGTCACTTAAAAGTAGATGTTTGTATTTCATGTTCTTGATTTTCTTGATTTTTAATCATTCATAGGACATCATCAAATATTGATGTTCTGTCTATTAAAAATGCCATAAATAAATAAGCTATGTACACAGGCCAGACCAGAAACAGCATGGTCCAAGATACTCCAGTTCTGTACACCAGAAACTGTCTTCTGTTTGATGAAGTATTCAGCTGAGCCTGGAAGGTTGTGGGTACACAGCAGACCTCTACCTTCTTCCTTCTTGGCTGCTGTACCATAAACGTAAGAAGACATTTGTCTTGCTTCTTGGTTAAAATAACCCAAGGAATCTCTGGAAGGGAATAGGAATAAACATACCTGGTTTTCATCTCAAAACCCCAAAATGAAAAAGTACTAATGACCTTTTCTTACTGCCTCCAGTCTAACTGCTGTGTCTTGACTCACATCTTTGGGGAAAGAGAAATCTAAAAGCAATTAGATCACTGAGGCTACTCGAATACCCAATTCTGATCTGTTATTACTTTCTGAAATTGAAAACAGAAAGGAAAATAAAATCTTAGTTAAAAAGCAACCTTTTTACATACAGTCTTTTTACATTAAATGATCCTCTCTTAAGAAAAAGGTTTATTCCTATTTTCAGTTCAGAAGTCAGCCTTTCTAACAAAAAAAAAAAAGACTAATTATACACTCAGCACAACCATTTAGGTTAAGTTCTTTATTCCTTGAAGGGATGTTAAGAAAATGGATCCACTCATAGCCCTGGTGTTTTATTATTGGATTGAATTTTTACGTCCTGCAAGCGGCCATAAGCAGAAGGACCTGCCTGCCTCTAAACCAGCTCATGGCAAGGTGTAACAAAGTATGCTGACGCTTTTTCCTTCCCCCTAAAACATGTTTTTAAGCAGAGTTGGCTCCATGCTTCTTAGAAGAGCTGTAGGAGAAGGGAGATGCTGTTTCGTCAAGCACACAGTGCCTGGCCTGGGGAACCCCTGCCATAGCGAGGGGCTTGGGGGAGGTCTGGTACAGTCAGCACGGCCCTGCAACTCCTGCTGACACTATGTAATGGGGGCACACGCTCACCCGGTGCAGTTAGCAGGGGAATAAATTGTCACCTAAATGGCTGTGGTAGAGCTGCTCGCTGTGCCTGCATCCAGGAGGCAGTACAATTTGAAGTGAGGAAAGCCCCTCGCCATGGGTTCCCTGTTATTTCAGACATGGGAGTCAGTCACACCCCACCATTCATAGGAGATCACCTGAGGGCCTGTGTTGTTGGCTCTTTTGCTATTTGATGTTTTAGGTAAAGCACAGGCTGTTGGGGGAAACTTTGTGGCTGCTGGGTCTCAGTTGACCTAAAAAGGGTCTAGATCAAAGGAGTCTCTACTATTGCGGTGATCCACTTGACTTTTAGGGTTTTGGCCATGGAGTCCTCTGTCCTCAGTGGTGTGCCCGTGGTGTGCCCAGGACCGTTCTGACAGTGCCCGTGGTAAGTGGGCATATGGGGACAGGAGACGGGCTCAGCTGAAGGGATTCACCAGAGAGAGCAGGCTGATAGCCCCGTTTCCTAAAGAAGGAGGCTCATGCAGTCACCCAGTGCTTGTGGGTACTGTTGTTTTGATATCTCTCTCGACTCTTCTTCCCTCCTGCCCTTCATTTTTTATTGATGAAGCTGCTGGGCAGTTCCAACCATGCTTGACATGTCTCAGAGAATCAATTTCTTATAAGTTTAATGCAAATAGGCAGCTGGGCAAAGAAGAAAGTCCACAATGTGTCTTTCCATCCCCTGCCCCCAAGGTGATCACAAACTGGGTCACCCCTGGAGTGGCACATCTGCTGATACATGGCTTCAAGAAAAAGCGGTGCCACAGGCTTTGATGTGCCCTCAGTTTCCCTTTCCATGGGCTGGCTCAACTCAAACGGTGGTGAGAAACTGTGGACACTGGGCTTTTCACTTCAGCAGGTTCTCCACCTTCACGAGAAAATAAATTAATAAATTCATTAAAATCTAGGCAGCTGGCTATGTGGACTCTGGTTGTGCCCTTTGATCTATGCACCCATGGCTCCGTGGTGATGCTTACAGCTGCTGACAGGCGATTTGCTGGGGTGGCTGTTCTTTGCCGTGCTTAGTCTCGGCATGAAAATTTCACAGCGGTTAATGAGATCCATTGGCCACGGCAATCCATCCCCTGTGCATCGAGTGCTAATTAGTGTCAGCCTGTCACAATAGCAAGATGAGTTGCAAAATAAAACCATCAAGTGCACTCTGATTCTGATTTATTACTTATTTTCCTGTCACTGTGGCTGAACAATAATACCAAAAAAAAAAAGTCAGTCTGGCCTCTTCTTTGGCTTCATGTGCTGTGATGGTGATTTCCCTGTAATTAATGAGGTGCATTATCTAACTCCCTCACCTTGCAGTAGGAAAAAAAGTCCTTTTCTCACTCTTTCGTTGTTTCCAAAGAGAAACTCTCTGAAAGCCTTGGGAAAACACAATCATGCGGAGCAAATGGCCTAGAAGGCAGGCTCCATTCATGGTTCTGCACACTCCAGGGTCCTTTTGTTCATCAATTTAATTAGATTTAGTGTGGACTCCCTACCCACACCAGTAAACACAGCATTGATGTTTCAGGTCGATGCAAAGGAAGTTGTGAGATAGGTTTTGGGGGCCTGATCCTTTTACATCTGGGGCCCTTTCCACAGGTCTGTCCTTACAGCATTGAACAAACTGCTGCAGTTTTCTAAGGTGGCACAAGTTTTCTCATATTAACGGTAGCTTTAGAAACAAACTATGTGTGTGGAAGAATTCTAGAGAATGGATCGTTATCACAGCTTTACCTGGAACAAGCCTGGTGACAGCAGTCTTGCTCTTTCAGACTTGAGATGCGGAGGCTGAGATCAGTCTCCCTTGGTCTATGCATTTCTGTGCCAGACATTTTTTCTCTAGGAATATTCATCCACCTCCAGCAGTAAATTTTTGCAAATGGCTTGATTCATATTTATTGTATTTTGTAGACTCTGTCTAGAGAGTAGTGATTGTGATTAGAGTAAGTATCCTACTATTAATAATGAAGCAACAAAAAGAGAGTTGGCATAAAACTCATGTATGTCCATTCATCTGTGTGTGACTTGAATTATCCAGTAGTAGTGGGAGAAATACTTTCTTTAGTGGCGCCTCTTTTTTTTTTTTTTTGAGCAGTATTTATGAGGTGATAAAGTTATACAAATGTTGTAGGAGGGAAAATAAGAATTATCTAGGTCAGGAGAAAATGGTGAATTATCTTTTAATACCTTTCTCTAGTCTCTCCCTCAGGTTTCTTTCCGATGGGATTATGCTTAGCATCATTGAATAATCAATGTTCTGGCTGCTAATTATGCTTATAACTGAAGACCGCTTCTTATTTTGGTCAGTACCTTTTACACCACCAACTTTTGTACTCAACTCAGTAGGACTAGTTACCAAGGTATTTTCTCACACACTAGCTTAGAATGATCCTGACCAGCAGTGCTTCAGCTGTAATTCACTTAAAATGAAGCAATAATAAATTATTGTATAGGATACCCTATTTCATAGCAGATCTCTTAGACTAGGAAGCTTTTGACTTCCTCACGGCATTCCAAAGTCAAAACTAATGCTACTAATTTTTTTACTTCAAGTGATTTAATTTGGTGTGGAGCCTTTGCACTTGGATAGAATCAGGCTTTTTGTTGAATAGTTTGCCTTCTCTGCTATCTTCATTGGGTAATTGGGTATGATTTAGACCAGTAGCAGAGACACCATTCCTCAACTATTGCTTGTTTGCAGTTTACTGGTCTCTTCTTTGCAAAGAGGTCACTTCTCAGTCATGCACCAGCAGGCTGTCAGCAGTAGCAAAGGGCTGTGTTGAGCATCTCACAGTAAACTACGGAGACTGTTGAGAAACCAACCTCTCTGAAATGAAGAGATTAAATGAGCATAGCAGAGTGGAAGATCCTCCAACTCAGCATACTGTTTCCACCTTGCTCCCACTCCCCTCTTTGGCCTCCTCCAGCTCCTTTGTGTTTTGTTCTGGTTTTTTTTGTCTCCAGTTCTGATCAAACAACATTGGATGCACTGTTTTTGTTGTTACTGATGATTTGGGAGGTGTGGTTTGGTTTTTTTGTTTGTTCATTGTTTGTTTTTTCCCCACAAAGTGCAGACTCTTTTAACAACTTAACATCTCACATAACAAGGCCATAACTGGAAGTGCTAGAGTGTCCATGAGCTTGTCTTTGATAAGTTATTTTTCTTCTTCATGCTGCATACTGCTGCTACAGTAGCAACTACAGCAGAGAAAGGTTTGAACATCTGGAAGCTCTGTTGCTCACTGCTGTCTGTCTCTGCTTTAATATGGAGTTTTATTTATTTAAGGACATATATGCCTTGCTGAGTTCCTTGAGTTTTCCTTGGTATAGATAAAGTTCTTCAGGAAATTTTCCTAAAACTTCCTGTCCCCTGCAGGAATTGGCTTGCGATGTACTGTCTTTTGTTTTCTTTTATTAATTGTTTTATAAATAAATAAATTGCAGAAATGGTTATAAAGTGGGAAGGTGAAATAATAGGTGGAGTAATTGTAGAAGAGGCAGATTGGAAGTTGAATATAATCATCAAGATCAGACAGTTTTTATGTAATCTGATGTAGGTAATGTTTCAATAGGATTATAGTTTTTAAATTTGTTTTAAACTATTACCTCTTAGCCTTAGAAAAATACCATGACCAAGGTCACACAGGATCCTGTATCATAGCTGGGTCATGAACAAGGAGCTCTTGTGTCCCTCTCCAGTCTTTGATCTACAAATTCGCCTGCCTTCAACTGTGTTATGCTATTATGCAACCCCTTACGATCCTAATTTTTAAGTTCTCATTAGAAAGATAGTTAGTTTTTAGTTTAGGGTGATCTTGTTTGCATCATCTTGAGTCTTAAAATGCTCCCTCAAGTGTCCCTCTGAATCATGATGACCCATGTGCTGAAAAGCCTACAAAATGGGAAGTGAATGACAAAAGGCCCATGCCTTTATTTTTTCTGAATTGGGATATATTTTAAATGAAGGTCTGGTCACCCTGTAGGTTGCGTGTACTAGTTATTTTATATAGCCTTTCATATTCAGAGCTTCAGGGTGTGTGACAGATAGGTAATTTTATAGAAGACATCTGTGCAAAAGCATGAAATGATACTCATTTTTCCCACAAGTAGGTCAGAGTAAAGAGCGATCCAATGTGACAGTCTTTGTTTGTTTAAATGTCTAAAAAAAATCTAACTGATTAAAAGAATGACAGCATACATCAAAAAAATTCCACGTGATGGAATAAACAGCATTTGAAAGAAGGCAGTTTGTTTTCTAATGTGTGCTTTAGTTTTTATCAGTTGTGGCCCCCCAAATTGTATCCTTTTGAGTTAATTTAGTTTTGAAAGAACATAACTTGTTTTGTTAATTCAGCATGGAGTTAGTCTGTTTACATAAAACACTCTAGCAAAAGAGATTGGCAGAGTTTGCGTTGTAAATACAGGGATCTTTTCAGTTAATTATATGCAAATCAGCTTTGTTAACAAACACCTAAATAACTCTGCCTTGTCTTCATTAGCCTGGGCGATACAGTACATTTCTCAAGGAACTAGACAAGGAATATTAATCAAAGCAGCTTGTAAGTTTTAATGAGCTTATTAATTGTTGACCTCTGTATTTCCAAGAAGTGGTATTAAAAGTGAAAGATAACTGAGATATTTTTGTGGGGAAATATTTTGCAGATACATATTGGAAAAAATGTCATGGTCAAATTTGGGTCATGCAAAATAAAACCTCAGTCTAGCTGCTAACATATTGATAACATGTTTTTCTAAAATACTGTATGCTGGCTGAGAGTTTAATGGCAGAATGTCCTTCTTGTGCTAAAAGAACATTCAATATTTTAGAGGAAGACAAGAGAAAATAGAATAAAGTTCAGTTTTGTAGTTTCCCAGATCAGGTTTTTTAACTTTCCAAGCCAATAGATGTAGTTCTGAATTTGCTTTCTAAATGGACCTCCTGAATATTAGGTGATTCTAGCTATTACTTCTGGATTTGGACAATCTCTTAAGGCAAAAGTAATCCTGAAAAATAAATACAAACAGAAAATGAACATGGGAGCAATGCTGGGAACGATCTCTGTCCTCTATGGCCGGTTGACCTTGTCACACTGTGCACAACAAAACCATTAATGATAAGTGGAAGGGTGGTGGTAAACTTCATTGATGCCTTCCTTGAGGGAAACCTTTAAGTCTGACCCTCAGCAGTGATCAACCCTCACTATCATCCCTCCTAAACAGAGGAATATACTGCTTCACACGGCTAATTCTAATCTTGTGGAGAAAGATGAAACCCCCTTGATTGTCCTTCTGCTGTTTTTCTGACCTCAGCTCTGGCAATAGTCTTTAATGCTGTGTGCAGGAGCAGACTTTGGTGTAATTAATCCTCTAATTCATTTCTAATAGCTGTCTAGCCATGTGTCAATAAACAAGGAGGATACATGACAATAAAAACATCTGTCAGAGTAACAGGCAGTGTTGTTTCAGAGAGAGACAGACAAGATGGGAGGGAAATGAGTAAAACAAGAAAGAAAACAAGGCAAACCACGGACTGAGATTAAATGGAGTCTAAGCAGGAGAGACAAATTTTGTGTTGCCAAGTGATCTTCCCTAATTTGATTCAGTCATTTCCAATTCTGGAGGATAAGTGAGTTTCCAGGGTGGAAGGATGGATAGCTGATGATGAGCTTCTGGTGATGAGTTGCTCTGGTCTTCAGCTCTGACCCTTCTATGGCAACAACACTTGATGGCATCTATTTACTTTCTACCACTGCTGTCCGCATGAAGCCATTGTAAATCTTTATAGATTCAACCATCCAAGACACTGTACCTGTGTAGCAGTGAGTGTCAAAGCTGGCCAATGAAAATACTGGAAACTACGCTGTAACTCATTTGGTGCAGCAGAAACAAGGATGAAACTTAAGAAAATGTTCTGCTATCAGTTGTAATCTATTCCAGAACTTTTCCACCCAAACTTTTATGAGGTGGGAAAGAAATTAAGATCAAGCAGTTCTTACGACCACATTTCAGTTTTGATGAGAGATAATGTAGTTGGAAATATTTTGAACACTTCTACTAGGCTCTTGATAGATGAAATGGAAAAAAGGATTGAAGAGCATTGTTTACTGAGACATTTCTAAATCCTGGAACACTAGAGACCCACGAAAGCTCAGATGACCATCTGTCCAGAGATCACACTGCTCAGGGAGAAGAGAGCTACAGTACGACCCATCATATTCTTAATTGGCCTTTGTCTTCTGTATTCCAGTTCTCTCAGGATTTAGATATCTCCTTGAATTTTTGAGCCAGACAGTCATAACAACTGCAACCCATCTCAGTTTCGCATCTGCAAAGTGCTTATGGCAATGCAATAACTCTGAGCGACAGAAAACAAAGCAGTTGCAAGTGGTGGTGGGCTTGGGTTTTTTTTGTTTGGTTGGTTGGTTTGGTTTGGTTTGGTTTGTTCTGTTTTTCCCCTGTGAAAAAACTTTCTGCCCTCAACCAGTCACAGACTCTCTGGAAACTTTAAAAGGGTAATTCAGCCTCTTCTTTTCCATTTTAAATCTCTTCAATCAGCTCTTTCTTCCTACATCCTTACCACCATTGATTTATTTCAATTAGGATTCTTCTGTTCAAGTACCATAATTAGCCCCTGTCACTACTAATTCTCATCCCCTTGGATTATATAGATAGAACTAAAATCCATGAGGACTAGTTCAGCAACATTTGCTCACCTGCAAACTAGAAGAGAAAGAGCCCAAAAGTCCCCAGTGAGGCATACTTTGGACCAGAAAATGCTTCAATACCTATCTCACTGAATTAATGGGTCTGTGTGCTTTGATTGGGTTTATGTACTTTCTTTCCGATGTTAGTTTCTACAAATCTTCCTGCAACCTTCTTTAAAGGATAGAAATTTACCAGAAAACAGCTTTTTCCGCAAGGCCCCAAAGGGGTCTAATATAGATCCATTACTCAGAAGTGGCTGTAAGTTTCTAAAAAGGTGGTTTTAAACTGAGTCGTTAAACATGCTTTTATCCTCAGAAGTAAAAAATATGAATAATACAAGTTACCTTGGGTAGTTGTTTGTTATGCTATGTCAACTTGACCATAACTTCACTACATGCCAGACCTTCAGTGGTGCTACGTGATACCCATCACATGCCAGATTTCTCTTGGTAACAGTTTCCCTGTTTTCACTCCTTGCTTTAGGGAATTGCAGTTTAATGTACCCATGCAGCTACCTTAAGTTTCCTGAGAGAGGTGGCTCCTACTCACTCATGCAGTGTGCTGGAGCAGTGTTGGTTTGCAACCACATCAACCAAAGCTAAGCCAAAACAGAATGCACACTAGTATGATGTGCAGAAGAAACACACAAAATTTGATGGAAAAAGACAATAGGGACATGTCTGCTTTTATTTTTTTTCTGGGATATTTTTAGAGCTTGATGTCCATGTATTGGTTCCACTAGTTGGTGTTTATCTTCTTTGCTTACAAAAGCCAAGAAATAACACCTAGAATGTCATATTCAAACAAAGAGGCAGGAGGTGGATGCCTTGCCTGGTATGAAAGCCCACACTGTTTGAGATGAGACCTTTTCACAGTTAATATGAATACATTGCCTCTCCTGCCCTGTAAGGAAAAGCCAGTAGAAGGCAACATGGGAAAATATGTACCTCAAACTCCTTGTACTCATACACACAGAGTTCATTTTAAAATCTGGAGTAAGTTGTTGTCAAGCTTTGTAAACATGGAATTCAACAGTGTTACATCTGAGTCTTGCTTAAAATGCTAAAGGTTCCAGTAGTCTTTAAGGGGAAGGCTGTATACATTATAAATGGTTAATGTTTCATAGGATAGAAACTTAGTGAAGCAGGAAAAAGTTTGATTACTTTTTGTAGGTTTTTTGGTTTGGGATTTCTTTTTTTTTAATTTTTTTTCCTGTGAGGCTCTGGAGGCTCATTGCTTCTGGGAACTAAGGAAACCAGAGTTTGCTGAACAGGAACCGGTCTAAGACCTTGAACGTTCAGGTTCAGTGCGGCCAGGGTTTGGGATGCCTTTTACTTTAGCTGAGCAGGTGGGACGAGTCTTGCACCTCAAGATATTTTTCCAGACCAGTAACTCACTAAAGAGATATGGAGACCTGTAATATTGATTAGATTAAGAAAGCGTCAAATAACCTTTCACCTCTATCTGATCAGCTTTCTGTATCAAAATGTGAACATGAAAATAAGAGCATTAAACTCTGAGCCTTTCCATGCATGCACTAAAGAGGCATTCTGTATCACAGAAAGCAGCTGTGTTTGAGGCCTGGGATTAGGCATCTTTTGGGAATATTTGAATCCAGGACAGATTTTTTTTGCTTCTCTCAGTGTACAGAGATCTGATTTTCTGATTCGGATGAGGAGAAAAACTCAAATTTTTCCCTAAACGCAGCAATGTTTAAACCAAAATAATGGAAAAGGTACTCAGTTTGACATGTTTCAGTGTAGTTTTTCAAGGTACAAAATAAACTGAAATTAAGTGGAAAATTTAGTCAGGCAAGAGAGGTCTAAGTGCCTGTACTGCTTATATGCCAGTTTCATACTGAAGCCACAAGTCTTTTATTAAAGTGAATACATTCAAAATATACATATTGTATATATACACAAAATATCTCACATTTTAAATTGAGAAGTTGTCCATCACAGTAAGTCAATAGGCACAGGCTAGACTGGGCTTTGATTCAACCAAGGTCCTTTTAGTGTGAGAGCAGTTCAGTGGTTAGAAGGGAAGAGCAAAGCATGTCCTTAGCCATGTGGCCAAAGAAGGGATTGAGCTTTTTTTGATGGCTATGGTCAAGTGTACAAGGACATGGGGGTTTAAAAGGTATCAGAGTAGCCACAGGTGAGAAACCAGGAGATCTTCTACTAGTGGGAAAGATGGAAATCAGTTCCCTAGGAAGGTTGGAAATCTCCTTCATTGCAAGCATTAAAGAACTATTTGCACTGATAACTACCCAAAATGTGTTATACAGAATTGTTTCTTATTTCCTGAAGCTCAGTGGGTGAGATAGTCATCCTGAGGTCTCTTTTGACTCTATTTTCTATATTTTTTGTAATTATGTTGTAGAAAATGACTTATTTTCTGACAGTTAAATGTGAGTCCTTCTGTGTGTACACACGCACAGGCAGACAAACATGAAGACTGTGAACACAATGCCTGTAGTGTTAATTGTTTGAAATCTAGAATGGAAGAAAAAGCAAAACATCCTTCAAGATGATGATCAAATTCGGCTGTCTCATCAAAACAGCAGCTTGGTGTCCTGCATCAGCAAACCACTGGTAGGAGTAAGTATTGATAAAGGAACCACGGGAACTCCGGGGCTACTTAAAAGAGTTTAAAAGCCTTGGAAAGCTCCTACTTCTGCTCTGCCGCATTGCAAATGAATGCGGTGAGGAAGAGGGCAGAAAAAACTCAATCTGCCACAAGCTGTGCTACCGCTGAAGTCGCCTCCCCAACAGGTTGGGTTTAGAGCTCAGCCCTGGCCTGCACTGGCACGGGGAGGGAGAGGGTCCTCCGTGGCGCTCTCCCGGGTGGGGTACAAGAGGATGTAACGTGCCCGTGTCCTTCTGGCCTCTGCCTTAGTTTGCCTCCATTAAACCGGGAGGAGCTGCCAAACCACCCGCGGCAGCATCGCCCACCCGCGGAATCGCCCACCCGCGGCATCATCGCCCACCCGTGGCAGCATCGCCCACCCGTGGCAGCATCGCCGTGTCCTTCTGGCCTCTGCCTTAGTTTGCCTCCATCAAACCTGGAGGAGCTGCCAAACCACCCGTGGCAGCATCCCCCACCCGCGGCAGCATCCCCCACTCGCGGCATCGCCCACTCGCTGCATCATCGCCCACCCGCAGCATCATCGCCCACCCGCGGCATCGCCCACCCACAGCATCATCGCCCACCCGTGGCATCGCCCACCCGCGGCATCGCCCACCCGCGCCGGAGGCTCGCACGGCGCCGCGCCTGGTGGCCGTAACGGCGGCTGCGGAGACCCCTCGTGGAGATGCAGCTTACACCAGGAGAAGGAACTGCCGCCTGGATGGTTTTTATGTGGTGAGGTTTAGCGGTGTTAATTCCTCCATGAGCTTAGTGAAAGGGGAAAAGGCTTTCTCCCTGGGGAGAGAGCAGTCCCCGCGGGAATTCTGCAATGTGACCCTGTGGGTGGGGCATCGCTGGGGTTTTTTTCTAGATTCATCATAAAAAAAACCACCTGCAGAAATGTGTTGTGAAGGGGAATTTAATTTTTGCTCTCTCACCCAAACCTGGATCTTTTTTTTTAGTTTCTGACGACAATGAAATTTCAAAGGGAGCATCTTAGAGCAAGCAGGTTTGCATTTTACAGTACAGGCAGAATTTCCAGCATTTCCCATCACTGCACCTGCCTCAAGATTGGATCTTTAATCCTGCTGGTTTGGAAGTAGGACACAAAGAGCAGATTTCTCCCATTCATGGAAGGTTTGATGCCTTCTTCAGTCTTTTACCTGGTTGGAAACAGAAGGAGCTGCAGAAAGCTCAACACTGGCTCCAGACAGTAACAAAGCGTCTGTACCAGGACTTCAGGATCTCTCTCCAAACTCTTGCCCAGAGTATCTGAAGTCCTCCATCTTCTCCGTCAACCATATCCTTTCCTGCAGCACCACAGCACTGATTTACCACTTAAATTTTCTCTGTAGCGTAAGGTATGAACAGATTCTAGTACTGGCTCCTTTTTCTATTTAATCACTCTTGAAAAAAGTGTTTATCTGAGTCTAAGGGAGAGGCAGTCAAGGCTAATTAGTTTGATGAAAATTCAAACCCTGTCTTTCCCACCCGAAATCTGTTTTTGTCTGAGCCTGGTATAAAACTAAATGGTGCCAGCTCAATGATGGCTTTTGCCAGTTATGAACCAGTGCTCCACATGTGCTTTTCCCTCACTATGTGTTGTGTCCTATGCCCTCTCTTCATGGACATGTACAACCCTGATTCTTAGGAAATCTGCTTTTCTTTGCTGCAGGTGTTGGCCTGTGAATCCATTTGCTTCCAAAACAAAACAACAAAAAAACCAAACAAACAGTTCAGTGCAGCAGTTCCAAGCCTGATGTATGCAGGTGCCTTGGGCTAAGGTCCACATGTGAAAAATCCAGAACACACCAGTACCCTATATACAGCCTTTGGTATAGCATCCGCTCCTTTCCAGCTAAGGAAACTAGACTTGTTAGTACAGGACATGTGTGTTCCTGCTTACCTTTGAACTCATGGGCTAATTTTGATCAGATGATGATGGAAGCAGGGTGGAGAATGTGCTGGTTTTGTCTGGGATTGAATTAATTTTCTTCACAGTAGCTGCTATGGGGCTATGTTTTGGATTTGTGCTGAAAACAGTGTTGATAATGCTGAGATGTTTTTGTTATTGCTGAGCAGTGCTTGCCCAGAGTCAAGGCCTTTTCTGCTTCTCACCCCATCCCACCAGTGAGTAGGCTGGGGGGGCACAAGGAGTTGGGAGGGGACACAGCCGGGATAGCTGACCCCAACTGATCAAACAGATATTCCATACATATGACATCATACTCAGCATATAAAACTTGGGGAAGAAGGAAGGTGGGGATGTTTGGAGTGATGGTGTTTGTCTTCTTAAGTCACCGTTAGGCATGATGGAGCCCTGCTTTCTTGGAGATGGCTGAACACCTGCTTGCCGATGGGAAGTGGTGAATGAATTCCTTGTTTTGCTTTGCTTGCATGCGCAGCTTTTGCTTTACCTATTAAACTGTCTTTACCTCAACCCATGAGTTTTCTCACTTTTACTCTTCTGATTCTCTCCCCCATACCACTGGGGGGGAGTGAGTGAGCAGCTGTGTGGTGCTCAGTTGCCGACTGGGATTAAACCATGACAAGGGGATATCTTAAATACATCATTTTTTTACCTGTACAAGCAGCCACAAAGAACACAAGAAATTCCTTTCAAGATGTGAATCCACAGGCCACCCAGCTGCAGTAGTTCTGCCAAATCACAGGAACTCCTCTGTAAAACCTTTGGAGTTATATTTGGTCTATGTTTCTTTGCATGGGGGAAATAGGTTTTACCCTAACTCAGAGATTTTGTGATAAAAATAAATATAAACTCTCATTGTAAACTCTATAAACATCATATTCTTTGCTCCTCTGCCTTGGGATTTGAAATATATGCATACAGAATTTCCAGAGGAGTTTCCACAGGAATTTCCACAAAGCTGATGCAGGTGGGCACCTGTACAGATCTTCTGGTCTTCTTGGAATATAAGTAACTGTCACTATTACCCAATAACATCATAAAATCTGCCAGACAGTGCTGTGAGAAGAAGCAGAAATGTTGTGGGGTTTTTGGTTTTTTGTTGTTTGGGGTTTTTTTTCCCCCTAATCTTATTCTGAATGCCCTGTCTGGTTGCAGTGCAGTTAAAGACAATGGGAGCTGTGAAAACTGTGCATATCTGAATTTCCGCCTTTGCACTTCTGAAAATAATAATCAAATAAAAAGTTAGCATGACTGAGTGCGATACCCAAAAATCCAGAGCAGAAAGAGAAATAGCTCTTCTGAAAGACTGCTGGACTGAAATTAATGTCAGATTCCCATAGTGAATCCTTAGTAAAAGGTAACATGAAAATCTGTACTTCTGCCTCTAATCCACAGTTACAATAGTGGTACACTTTCATTTCCTTCTTTTCTCTTCTCTCTTGGCTTGGACTTTAAGAAGATGGTCCTGTCTGGGATTTACTGGCAATTGTAAGAGGTGAAAGTGTTTTAATCAGCTATTAAAATGCATAGTAATGTCAGGGCTTTAGAGGATGTGCTCCTGTGATGTGTTAATTCATTTTTAATGTGGAAAATTAAGGTTGGTTGTGTGTGTGTGTTTTTTTTTTTATAAAAGGGTCTGTGGAGCATTGCCTAATGAGTTGGCTGGATCTGCTTGGTCATCATATCATTTCACCTTTCATGTTGCTGGGCCCTTTTCACAGGGCTGAATCTGAATGTTGGAAGTTACAGGTGCATTGCCCTCAGAATGCAAAGTTCCTGGGTTTTATTCCCTGACTCCAGCCCTGTATATTGCAGGCCTGGTTACATGAACTGACCTAGGGTTTGTTCTCACCCAGGTGCCACTAGTTTTATGTGATGAGGAAGAAGTGAAAAGATCAATCCAGGCTTGTTAGAGGTGTCAGTAGCAGCCAGAGAAAGATGAAGATTGATTCAAACATTATGCCTTGCTTTAAGTGCTTCTTATGACTGCTCAGCCCACACTGTGGAACTCTTCTCTCTGAAGTTTCTATCTGATCATGATAATGATTTAAGTAACAGCAGAAGATACTTTGCACTTTCTCAACATCATCAAGCTCTGTGCTCATGATAGGCTACTGCAGCTTGATTTATTTTTCTTTTTTCTTTGTTATTGGGCTTTAGAAATGATCCCTATAGAACAGCCAAGCAATTTTTGTTGTCTTCATACTCCAGTGAAGTTGAGACTCCTGTATAGACCACTGAAAGCCATAGGCAAAGTCTGTCCTTAGGTGAACCTACCTAGTTGATGCTACATGCAGTTCTTTCCATATGAAAGCAGCTCTCTGGAACAGAGACACAACATGCCTTCAAGAATTGGATACGGCAAGTCATGAACGAATAATATAACTTTGACTGATGCTCAGTGTTGCCCTAAGAGTATGACTGGGTACATTTACAGCATAAACTATGTTTGATTAGGTTTGTACCCTTTCATGCTATGTAAAATTTCTTTACACATCAGTGTTGCAAGAAAAATGCTCTAAAATATTTCAGTAGCATGAAAAACAAAGCATAATGTACAGAGCTTATAACAGAATGAAACCCAGTGCTATGGCATTATTGGTTTGATTATTAGATTTGCTCCATTTTAACTCGTGTCCTATTCCGCCTCCCAGTGATGCATCCATTGTCAAATGTCAATATTAATATTGTTTCAGCTGAAGTGATACAGTTATGCAAAAGGATTATAGCCTTGTCAATAGAACTGGAATTTGCACTCTCATTCACATGCATGAAAACCTCAGAGATTTAATTTTCAGATCACAGGTGATTCTATTGATTGAAGTCCACAAGGGTGAAAGAGTAATCTGCAATCTGTGTCTCCTGTGCCTGTGTTAGAGGCCTGTGCACTGCAGAGACGATGGGGGGGGGGGGGGGGGTAAATAAATACAGCAGCTGGTGGCAAATTTGTGAGATTCTTCTCAGAGTTTCTTGTTTGGTTGGTTTTTTGTATCGGTTTTTTCACCCTTAAGTTTTATCAGTTCCAACTCTGAAACTGGGAGATATCGATCTTTTCCAGGTAGGTAAGCTTTCTGATTCTTTCAGAACTGTAAATGGTTTGGTAATAAAACTACGTATTTAGATTGGCCTTGTGTGAAGAATTATGTCAGGCAAGAAAATTATTTTCTTCCTCAACAAAAAGACTAAGTTACCCTCTGAGGCTTTAAATCTTATCTTTGCTATAGCAAAGATGCAGACCATAAAAGTTTAGATTCTGTAGCTCTAATTGCTCCTGCTGCATTCTCACCCCGTCTCACATGTTTAAGTTGAGTCAGAAAGAGTCTGTTCCTTGTAATGGAGAAACTGAAGGGAAAATCTATGTGATTCAGAGGTCATTTCTCTTCTCTCAAGCTGATTGCTGAACTAAGATATTAGCCTGCAGAACTGGAGGCCTCTGCAGGAAATGGTGTTTATCTGACAGACAGATGTAATACTGCACCCCTGCCTACCTCCAACTATGATAATCTCCCTCCACTATCTTCTTCCCAAACTAGACTTCTGCATTTGGGGTAATGGCAGAACTAATTTTTCTTTCCCATTCAGTTTCAGTGATATGTCTTCATTCCTGCTACTTTTTACATATACTTTGCTACTTAGTTCCTCCCCAGCAATAGCTGCATTTCTGTTTCAGTTAGGGCTTTGTATCATGATTTTTCCAGTAAAGACTGTGTATCTATCAGTATCCCAGTGAATAATGTGACTCATTGGTTCTGTGTTGTTTCTTCAGCCTCCTACTGGGTTTATGTCTTATTGTCCTATTCTGATAGTGATTTGAAGGAAAAGGAAAACTTTCTTTTTTTTTTTTTTTTAATGAAAAACATCCATGTGGCTCTCAATTTGTGTTAGAGAATGATGGTGTGAGACAGTGTGAAACTGGAGGAGAAGTGGGGATTGTTTCTGGCAGTCTTCAGTTTCTAGTATAGTTCATTATGCAGTCTTGGGACAGGACCTAAAATAATTAGGTTCTAGCAACAACAACATTTGCCCTTTTGAAAGAGTCATTGCACTAGAGGAAATGCTGCTATAACTGTTTGTGTGTGACATCTATTAGCTGTTTCTCTCTCTTGGAGCTAAAGTGGTGGACTGAATTGTGACTTCAGAGGATCAAAATATAGGAACAGCTACCTGATTTTCCAGGTGCCAGGAGAAAGCCAAGTTGGAAAGATATTTATTTGGAGTTGCAATTCTACTGTGTCTGTAGTATAAGTTAAACTTGCAGTATCAAAGAATAGACTAGGACATGGCAGCAAAGCTTCAGTAACTTTAATAACAGGGACCACAGTAATGAGTGGGAAATCTGGAGAAGTGTTTGTCTTTGTAGATTTCTTCCCTGGAAACAGGAGGTCTTAATGATTCAGGTATATTCATTTGATTTTGCTCTGGGAAATGAGAAGGAAGGAAGACTGAAAGGTGGTAGTGTACCTGGGGAAGAGGTCTGAATTGGATACTGGTCTTCTATGGGCTGGAGAAGACTGGAGCTGGAGGTCCCTGTCACAGAAGAGATAGAAGGTTCTGTGGCAGCTTCCTTTCTGCTAAAACATAGCCAAAGCCTCATTTTATCTTTGAGAAAATGCATTTTGTTCAGTTTCCGTATTTTAAAGTTGTAGTGCTCTCAGAGTCAGTGGACTTCCTGGCCCTTCTGTTCAATTTTTTTGTTTCTTCAAAGGGGTAAGGAAGAATGAAAAGGAAAAACAGGGATATTTCTTTGTTCCTTGCTGGTGCTGTCCTAGTCTTGGGACACAGTGGATTGAGGTGGGATTCTTGAAGCATGAGACTAGTCTGTATTCCTATCTCCCCAAAATCAGAGACAGCTAGCCTGGGGCTGAGAACATGTATGAGCTCTGCCACTTCTTTAGAAATAGATTCCCCTAGCTCAGTGAGGAGATGCAATACGAATGTGCAACCACTGATTAATATTTAACAAACTACATTCCAAGACTGGAAGATTAAGAAAATCTTTCCATATCTTTCCCTCCATCCTTAGCCTTAACTAGGAAATAAATAACTCCAGAACATATTTTCGGAATAAGTTTCAATATGTCTTTTGCTTCTTTATATTCTGAATCACATCTTCATGAAAAGGTACCATCATGGCATTCTAAGAGACTCTAGTGGCTTATCTTATTTAATGCTGCTCCATCAAGGTTGCCACATGAACATAATCTTGTAAATGAAGGAACCAAGGCAAAGACGATCAGTGTCAGACTTTGACATACATTATATGCTTTTCTGATCATCTTTCCTCTACGGAGATCAAAGGCTGGAATATACTGCCAGATTAGCAAGGGCCATCAACATTTTATTCATTTATTTACTTACAGGGATCAGCAGAAAATGAAAGGTTGCTTAAAAAATGGCTATAAAAGTGATTTGAGTATACTTTTTTGGTTGGTGTTTGGAGTTTGGGTACCTCATTATGAAATGCTAATACAGGAATCCCAAGACATGTGGAATGTTGAACACGAAGATATTTTCTCTCTGTATCAAAACATTTCTTCCCTGTGTGCAAGAGAGTGCTTCAATGAGAAACTGCAAGAATCATGCAGTAAATGGAATCTGTAGTCCTCAACATTCCAGTTTTGTTGGCTCAATTTTTTTTTTTCATTAGGGATATGAATGCTATTTTTGCCAGCATGTTGACCAGTCACATCTTGCTTCAGATTGGGACTTGCATAATGAACTCTCACCTCATACTACTGTGTGTGTTTGTAGTCCAGTTTGTTTCTCTGGGAGCAAGAAACACAACTGGTCAGTCTGACCTGTGATCTGGTGACCAGCTCTGTTGAGGGAAAGTGTGGATAAGAGTGATGGCGAGACGCCTGGGGTGCTCATCTGATGAAAACATCACCTGCAAAGGTCAGTCCAGCCGTCATCCTGTAACCTGATGTTACAGCTGCTGGCTTGCTGCAGGATCTGGAAGTTTTCTTTGGGGCACTCTCTGACATATTGAAAAGGAATATACTTGAAATACTTGGTTATATCTACACTGGTAAATAAAATAAATTTCTTGCAATTATGTATGCAAAAAAATTGCATATATGTTGCACGTGTAATGACAAGAAAAGCTTTTTACCAGCACAGCTCAGAGAGGTGCTGTTAGCTGTTTCTGTAACAGAACAGAACTGCTGACTTGGATTGTCTTTCTCTTCTTGTTTTCTTTCTTAGGATAAATTTCATCCATACTAAGAGAGTTTTTTAGCATCACTTTCTTTGCAAACCTTTTAAATTGAGATAAGACCTTAGAGATGCATCAAAACTGGAAACTGTGAAATGTACAGCTTGTCATGAAATCAGATAAATTAATAATAATACACACAATTTATACAATGTCTCAGATATTCAAAACTCTGTACAGACATTAACTCATTAAATGGGACAATGATTACAAGTTGCCACAGCTTTGATTTGTAGAACTTGAAGCCACACTCAGTTTAATTCTAAAGAGATTAGCATTTCAACTTCCTTGCTCTGTGGAAAACTTTTGTGTGTGTGTATATATGCGTGCGTGTGTGTGTATGAAAGATACAAACAACACATGATTGTGTGTGAGAAATACAACCAAATGTTAGTAGACTATAAAAAAAACCCTGTAAAAATAGTATCCATAGCTCTTTTTTTCCACATCCACACATAACTGTTGGAGGGTCACAACGTAAGAAGCACAGAAGTCTCTCTCTGCTCACTTTCTGTGACTGGAACAGAGGAAGAAGTCAAAGCACCGTGTTCCTGAACTATCCAGAGCTGGTTTTGGGGGGAGAACTTGATTCTGTGGTTTGCTTTTTAAGTTCAGTTGGTTGAAAATTCTGAAAATCAAAATTCCAAGATGTGATCCCAGGACCTGTTTTTAAAAAAAGCATGTGTGGGAGGAAGTCTCAGATGAGTTCTCTCTCTTAATTTGGTTTATTTGCAGTACAGGTATCTCCAACTGAGCTAGTCTCCCCAGACTCACTGGTAGTCAATGAAATAAAATAATGGATTCTCTGGACTCTTGCACAGCTTCATCTGGCCTCTTGGAAACATCTGTGCTGTTGTTTTGTTTTTTTTTTCCAAAGAGTTGTGCCTTAGGAAATTCATTTGTCTATTAACTATAAATGGATCTTGGAAACGCTCAGGCAAATGTCTACATATCAACCTCTGATGTTGGGTGACATTAATCCCACTTCTGCTTAACAGAATTTTGAAGGTTATTCCCTATTTCCAGTGAGACCCTAACATGAGGTACACTGAACAAAACCAACCTGTCTTTCACTGAGTTTTGTGACCGTTGTGTGGAAATCCCAATAAGCCTTCTTCTCCATGTTGTTTATAAGCCTGACTCAATTACCAACACAGAACAGCACCTTCTCCCCTGCTGAAAAGTTACCTGGTGTTTGAGAAGACTAAGAAAAGTAGCATGCGGTTTTTCCTAGTGCCAGTGGTGTTGCTGAATAAGTGGGATCCTGCCGGATGGTCCCCGTTGGCCACAGACTGCCCTTACCTGCCCTGGCAGCTGTCGCGTAGAGATCTGGAGGCCATAGTGATAAACCCTCTATGGTGCTGAGGTCTGTTGAATGACCTGGGGCAAGTCACGTCCTCTTGGTTTGTCCGAGAGAGCTGAGCATATCCTGCTGGTGACCGCTGCAAAGCACGTTATGGGAGAGGTGCCAAGAGGAGGCGAGAGATATGGCTGAAAAATGGAGGTGTTTGGGTTGGGGGCTGAAGGGCATGGGAAGAGGGAGCAAAACTCAAGGTTAGTCAAACTGAAAGGCTGTTGTCCCTCAGGCAAGAAATCAACAATGAAAAGAAACAGGGCTGCTTCTCATCACAAATCTGCTGTCTGCTTTCTCCAACTATAGGCTCTTCACAGCTACTGGCCTTTCTCATGCACTGTCAAACAGTCAGTGAAAAGATGTGTCCATGGTTTCTCAAATCCCACTATCTATCTCCATTATTGTTATTATTTTTAACCTAGTGACCACCTAAACCTTTCCTGGAAAATAATAGTCATCCTGCATGGAGCATCTTGTGAAACACTTCCCTAGAAATTTTCACTTATAGTTAACTTAATTTTTGAACATTTGATTCTTCCTTCTGTTTCTTCTCTTTATGTCTGTAGGCCTACTATACATGGACATATGGTTCCTGTGACAGCCTGATGTATTAATCATGCAATCATCCTGTGAGCAACTTCTTAATGTCTGACAGGCTGCTGGTTGTTCAGAAACTGAGCTGAGATAATCTCTAAATAAGCCTCTAATACAAATAAATGACAAACATTGACAACACAGTTTGACCCCAAATGGCAGGAAGACATGGCAATCTGTCTATGTCTTCTCAGGATTTTTTTTTCCTTGCCCTTTTGCTTTCCAGTCTTTTATCGTCAGTTGAGAAATCTCAGGAATATTTGATTTTTAAAGAGGCTTGAATGTTCATGTGAAGAGTAGCTTCTGACTACATCTTTCTTCAGCATTTTAGACAACCTGAAAAGCATTAAAAAGTAAAACAGTCCAAAGACAACTATTAGCACGCTGTCTCACCAGAAGCTTCCCACTGTATTTTGTGTAAAATACAAAGCATTTTTTGGCAAAGACAAGTACTGTTCCCTACTAGCATCACATGCTTTTGGAAGCAAAGCTTTCTTATCAAGCTGCATGTGGTAGTTTCACAACTGGAGAGTAGCTTCTCTTGTATGCCAGTTTTGGTTAGTGTGGATCCAGCCATAAAACACGGGATTTCTATTGTGCCTGATGAACAGTCAATGTGACAGTGTTGTTTGAAGGAGCCAGGAAAAAAAAAGTGGTTTTGTCTGTTCAAGGTATACCACCAAAAGTAGTTTTTTCTGTGGGTCTGCATCCTGAAAAACATTGTGATCCCTGGGGATTATTCTATGAGAAACAGGAAAATGATAAAAACCAAACAGTTACTGATATTGTTCCTATTGAAGAGAGCAGATGTGTATTTCAGCAACATCTGAGAAAATAAATATTCCTGATACAAATAAAATAGCTTTTTTCCTTCTCCTGCTCAGCTCAGTCAGGAAGGACAGGTCCCATCTACATACTCGTCTTGAAACTGTTTTTCATTTGCTTTTGCCTGCTTGGAGGATAAACTCCTTTAACTGCCTTTGTTTCCTGAGTTGCTTTCAGCAGTTGATAAGAAGTCCCCTAATCTCCTGTTTTAAAAGCACTCAACACTGCCCATAAGCAATGTGATTCCTCTGAAGTTCTGTCTTCTCATGTGCACCTCATATCTCGGCATCAGTGAAGGGAAACGTGTTATCTGTGTTATTTTCATCCAGATGACTTTAACTGAAACTTCTGCCTATAGGGCACAACAGCTCGGATACCATGAGGTGCATCCATTTTACTGGGCTTGTTTTGCTTTGAAGGAATAGCAGCTTTGTGATCATTTTAATCCTCAGAATTATTTGTTCCTCCTGGCTGCAGGAGAATGTGGCAGTGGGGAATACAAAGCCGGGTTCCCCTTGCAGCAATAAACTGTTTGTGATCACTGCTATGGAGGAAGGATTTTTACCTCATATTTACAGCAGACACGGGAAAGATGGTGGAGAAAGGTAATTCATACTTTTTGATTGTCTCCCCATTTCTGCTGATGATCCAGAGTGTTACTGTGGACAGGTCCATGCAGACTCTGTTCTGGAGCTCACCCCTGGCACCGCAGAGCTGCTGCCTTCAGCCCGCTGGACAACCTTCCACCCTGCCCAGAAATGCCCCGAATGGCACTGAAGGGAAGGGACAGTGTTACTCCTGGACTGGCCTTTGCAAGAAGTGGGGAAAAAAGTGGTGAAGGTGAGGGAAGGAAGTCTCGGATATGTAGACAGGGCTAGAGACTCCTCCATGTACCCAACGTGTAAACCCTCCAGTTCAGTTAAGAGGAGTAAGATTGTAGCGTGTTTTGGTGCCTAGCTAGCCCATGTTTTCCTTGCCCATGGGGTGAAATGCACAGTAAAGTGAATTTGCAGTTCTTCTTTTTCTGTCGCTTTGGGGTGATGATCACTCTTGAAAATTTGCTGTGTAGCTGGTTGCTTCAATAAAGTCATATGTGTTTTGAATATCTGGCCTCAACAGTGGGACTTCATAATGTGGAAAGCTGACCCTCAAGTTTTCAGAGAGGTCAACCCTCTGTGCATATGTCCATTAATAGTTCATTTGATCTGTCTGTGTTCCTTCATTAGGTGTTTAACTGCTGGCTATTGATCTGTGGTCCGTTCATAGTTGAAATTGAAATGAAAAATTAAAATGAAAAAAAAAGAGAGCAAGTAGGGGAAAAGAAAGGATGTGCTTATCTTGCTTTCGCTTAACGTGCTGGAAGTTTGTGCTGCTACAAGGTTTCCACACCATTTGACCTAGCAGTAGGGAATTGAGGTGACTCAATGGCCTAAAAATATTTACAAAAGGCTGCCCTTGCATTTCAGGCTTCCTTACAATAATATTAAATATTAAAACATTAAAGGCAGAGTACAGCAAAAAAAATGAGTTCTCCCTCTCTCTGCTACATGTTGTCAGACCTGTTTGTAGTCTCTCTCCTAAGCTACCCTGACCCCTTCAGGCGGCTTTCCACAGCCACTTGGTGTTTGCAGAATAAAGCAAAACATATTCCCGCTTCAACATGGGTTGGTCTTTGAATATGTATGTGTGAACGTGTCTGTGCCTCTCTGGGGTATAGCAGCAACACACAGCCTTGAGTGTTTGTTTGCCAGTGATGCCTGCGTGCTGAGAACTGAAAGTTCCCACCGCATTCATTAAAATACATGTTTTGGGCTGAGGGCATCATTAACAGCTTGGTATTGCTTGTGGCTCCGAGTGGAGCCGTTCACCGCCATACGGTGTGTCAGTGGGGATCACGCTAATGATCTGGAACAGCAAGGCGAGCTGGGCACTTGGAGGGACGTCATGCTTTTTGGGCAAGGCTTTGGGGAAGACTTGCTTAAAATGGAAACATCGCTGCAGCAGGACTCCTTGAATTTTGATAAAAATATATACATTTCAGAAGTCTATTTTATTGATATTTACTTTCTTTTTAATATGCAATACTGCAATTCGTATATGAAATGTATACTTTTCTTAGTGTAACAATTACTTAAGAGCTCCTTACCTTAAAGTCCCACATTTTCTCAATATTTTAACTTTGATGGAAAGTGTCTTATAGTGTTCATTTACATAAGTTTTATATGAACTGGATTTCTTTGCTTCCAGCAGCCTAGAATGATGGATAAAGCAAGTGTGGACTTCAGTGTGGCTGTTCCCTGTCATTCAGGGCTCCTATGAGGAGCCCCAAAGATCAAAGCTAATATTTCCCCATGTCTTCAGATGTGTAGAGTTCTAAAGAAAGTTACTTGATATATTAGAAGTGGAGATGGGGAGAGAGGAACAGTGTCAGAGAAAAGTCTGATGATTTATTTTTTTTCTTTCTTTTTTTCCCCAGTAAAACTGATACTTTTCAACCAAAAATTTAAAATAAAATCCAAAGTATTTCCACTTTTAACCTATGTCTTCTATCTTTTTGTGGGTTGGGTTTGTTTTGGTTTTTCCTTACACACTAACAGGAAGAAAGCAGAACCAGAAAGAAACCTTCTTATTCATCATTTCATGATTTCTTGCTTTGCGAAATAAAATTTCAAATGCATGCACATGAGCACACAAACAGACGCTAACACACACATATGTACAAAAATGGCACATTTCCAGAGGGTTGGGTTTTTTTTAATTTTCTCTTTTTTTATCAATCAATTTTTAAAAATAATCTTGATGCTCAGCAGCAAATAGTTAGCAACTTCCAACTATCTCTGTGTAACTGAAAAACTCATCAAATTCATACCTGTCCATTGCAAGCCAGACAGTGAATCACGTGTGAGGCAAAGCTTCCCTGCTCCAGGCTTTCAAACAGGCCAGAAACAATCAACTCCAGATTCTTCTGTCCTGTTTTTTCCATAATGTGAAAAGGCGAATGGGGAAATAATGAAACAAATGCCAGTTTCCCCTAAGCTGTGTCAGCCTGGTTTGAATATGAAGCCAAAATTTGTACCAGAGCTAGCTTCTGAGGTAATGCAAATCCAAATAGCTTTAATGAGTTCAGTTTACGATCTGGCCTTCAGTTATTATTTAATCTGGAGAAGCCAGCTTGTCCTTACTAATTACACATTACAAATACCTTGCCATGCTTTGTTCATTAAAGCAAAGTAAGAAGTTCAATACATATAGGTTAATGACTTTTGGATCTGTTCAAAAGCTTGTCCCACAAATGCTTCTAGGTCAATGGGAAGTTTCTCCATGCAATCAAATTTCTTGAGCTTGGACTCTGTGAAGCAATAAGCAGGAAGAGTAATTAACAGATTACCTAAACTAGCAAAATGGGAGCAGGTTCTGAGTCTGTCCTTTTCTATCAGACCAGGAGTGATTTGGCAGGGTCTGGAGGCATCAGAAACCGGTTCCACTTTGTCATCCTCTGCTGATGCTTTGCCACATCAGACCTGCAGAGCAGCAGGCTTGTAAACAAACATGTTTACATTGTCACCTTGCAAAACAAAATGCTACTGGCTTCAATTTAGATGCCATTAAATCTTCAGCTGGAGACTGCTTTGTGACACTTTTGATTTTGCATGCATAACGTACTGTAACTCAATGACAATGTCTGCTCTCCATATCATTCCTGAGTAAAATAGCTTTCTTAGCCATGCGGGTGTCGATGACAGATGTTTCAGATCAATCACTGGAAAGAGATAACAGGAGTGTCTTGGATCATTACAGGACATGAATCTTTAAAAGTAATTATAGGTGGTAACAACTGGTATGACAATTGAGTCCCTCCAGCCTGTGTTTCACCGTAGAAAACAACTATGTGTGATATTTCCCTGTAGGAATGTGCTGCTGACTGCCAGATCCTGCTGCTTTTTGATGTGAAGTCACATTGTGCATGCTAAAAAGAAGACATGTTCTTAGTACAAGTTTCTTGTTAGCATACCAGATCTAATTGGAATCTAAGGAAGCTGGCAAAGCAATTGGATGCTAATTTTCTCCTTTTTGCATAATTAAAAAAGAAATATTCTTCTCTCTGTGTGCTATGCTATTGAACTTTCATATTTAGCACATCATACACCCATGGTGTATTTTATATAATCTTTCTTAACAAGGATATAATCTGCACTTATTCTTTGAAGAGCTAAATTCTTGTGAGCTTCCGCTGGAGCTGAATATAGACAGATTAAACAATAAGGAAAGACTTTAGGTTTTGGCCTTATCATTGGAAGATATAGAAAGATAGTACTGAATCAAAATGGCTCTTCAGATTTTAAATTCAGAAATTGTTCTACTTCAGTTTGATCGTTTCAATTTGATTGAAATACTGCAGCATCTAGTTTGTTTGTGCACCTCACTAGAAACCACTTATAAATCCTGGTTTGAAAATGGAGGCATCCTGGTATACCTCAGGGTAGGTAGAAGCTATGGCTGGAGTCATCTGTTCTGCAGCCTTCTTTTCTCATAAATACCAAGTTCAAGCAGAAGCACCTTAGGGTAATGAGTTTGCTAGAAGAGGTCCATTGCTCCAGCATCTCTGTAATGGGATTAAACTAAAGTGAAGATGCTCAAATGTAGAAGTAAGAAACCAAGAACTGATGTTAACTTTCAAAATCACAGAGGGATTGGGATTCGCATTTGAACTGCATGGGACAGGGAAGCTACAGAGATATGTAGGAAGTTTGGATAGTAAAGAGAAACATGATATTGCAGTGGGGGTATATGTCTTAGCTGTGAGACCTACTGTCAAGGAGTAGTGCCTACAGCAGTTTCCAAGCCAGTATTTTTTGCAGAGACCAGGACCAAACTGGTGAGTGTTACCTTCACTCAGAACGTGGGTGCACACACCAGTACACACCACTCGGAACCAAAAATGCAGAAGCTGATTTAGCATCTAGTAGCTCAGCTACCAGCCCTTTTTGCAACAAGGGGGACTTTGCTGCATTTCATTATACTAATTTCAGCCTAATTTGCCCGGTGGTTGAAGTCATTTTGGATTTCAGTCTTCCTGAGCCTGGATGCATCCATGAAAGCTTAGTCTATCTTCTGCTCAAGGCATTTAGAAGAGTGTCATGTGGCACTGGTAGGACAGATCACTTTCTGTTTTGTTTGCAAACCTGTCATAACTGCTTTCTGAGAAGTATTTTTTAACTCTTTGTGCATCTGTCTCTTTATAATTTTAGTCTGACCATATTTCCTTAGGTCCCCGATGAGAATGTCATATGATACTGAGAAAAGAAACTTCATTAAGGTCCATGTATATTAAATATACTGCCTGCTACTTTTTCGCTAACAAGAATATCCCTGACAAACAAAGAAATTAAACTGGTCTGATATGGTCCAGTTTTGATAGAGCCATTAGGACAACAGGGTTTATTTTATTATCTTCCAGGTACTTGCAAATAGATTGTGTAATATTTTGTTCCAAAATTTTTCCAGATTCTATCAAAAATATCATAACCAGTTTGTAACCCTTTTCCCTGAAAAAGTTACTCAGTTGACCTTAATCAGTCTTGGGAGATCTCCTCTGCTATCCATGGTCTCTCAGGCTAATTGCTGAAGATTCATTCAGTGAGTGCCCCAGATAGTTTAAGGTTATTTTTTGAAGACCTTGATGACATGCGTGACTGCCAGTTAGCTAAAATGGTCTTGAATATTTACTGTCTTCTGGCCTCTCTTATCTGCTTCCTGTAAATATATGATGGGCAAACTGCCTTCTAAGTTAGCCTCAGTTACTGTTAGCTAATATCCTCCTTCTCTTTTCATCTAGCTGAAGAGTACTTTAGCTTAAGAAAAAGTTTTTGCCCTTTCAAGAAGTCTGCACGTTATTGCAGCCCTCTTCTCTTGTAGCATGCCTAGCATCTGGAGCAGCCTTGCTTCCATCTCTGCTTCATCAACTCTTCTTTCCCTTTTTAATTTTTTTTTTTTTCCCCAGCTTCCCTGGAAAGCTGTTTATTGCTTCTCTCATTACTCTTTGCTTTATATCCTTCTTTCTTTTATTATGGTGCTTTCAAACAGTCTTATTTAACGTTACAAAACACAATGGATTTTTTTTCCTCATGACGGATAACAGGATAAAGCTGTACTGCCTGGTGAACACTGTCGCTGGGGATCTGCTGATGTCTCTCCCTTCTACTCACATAAAGCTTAATGTTAAACATAGAATATATCAGACAGATTTCACTGAAGGAGCATCTTAGCTGAATTAGTATAAAGCTACCAATCTTCTCACCAGACAACCAGAATGGGCGAGAGAGCATAGTTTGGGGAGCCCTATGGCTCAGAGAGATGCAGAAATGGGGGGAAACTGTTGCTCTGCCTGAAAAAGAAACATTCTTGAGAGAAGAGGCAGGCAAAATAACCATACTAGAGTTGCAAGGAAAGGCATTCAGAACATGCTGGGAATCAGGGGAAATCATATATAGCAATAAAATATCCAAAGCCAGGGGCACAGCTGAACTTGCATCTTAAAGAAAGCTGAGGTAATTTCAACTTCTGTAAGATAAGCATAAGCTGGAACTAGTGATTTTTTTACAATGGAGCATATGCTGGCACAGGCTGTTTGAGTAAGGAAAATCCTGAACAAAACAGAAAGGGGAGATGCTCATACAATGCAAATTGGCCTTGCTCTATAGAGAGAATGGGATCTATGGAAAGAGGCACAGCACAGTCCTGAAGTGACATCCCCCACTGCAACGGCTGCCACGAGCACAATGCACACATTCTCTCTTATATTGTCCCCTTCTTATATATGCCTTATGGCCACAGAAATCAAGGTGCTCTCTCAGCTTTCTCTGAATAAACAGGGTTTCTTCCTCATGTTTTAAAAGCCAGTTTAGTGTTAGTCAAAAAATAGACTAGTTTCCTGGAAATTTCCAATGTATACATTTACATGTGTGCTTTTTCCATTTTCAGTGTTTCCTTACTTCCTTCCGGACTTGGATCCATGTCCTACAGTGAATCAAGTTTAAATCAACTACCTAGTTTAGATTAATTATACTTCAGTTATCAATGCCAAGCTTTTAATTTAAATTAGAAAAAGAGAAAAATAAAGTACCTAGAAGAGAAGTTCTGCAGCAGGCTGCATACAGGCAAAATTGCTAAAAGGCAGCCAGAAGGCTTTAGAAAATACGTCTGGGCCTAAATTAATCAATTCTGCTCATTCCCAGTGAATTCACACCATCAGGAGTCTGATAAGGGGCAGTTTTTTAAGTGACTCCTTAATGAAGTTCTTCAGCAAGTGACTAATAAGGAAATGGGAGAGTGCTGCCTTAGCTTGCACAGGCTGACATTCAGTGACACAGTATCTGCAGGAAAATGCACTGGTTTCAGGTCAGGAGAGAAGAGTCTGTGAATGTTTCTGGAATGGTCTCTATGCATTGACCTTATCCTGAATAAATGCTGTTGTTTAACATTAGCATGCAGGAGCAGCAGAGGTATCCATGGTGCTCTCTGCATGCTGAGAAAGACAAAGACCCTTCCCTTAATAAAGTAAAGTAGAATAAATTTTTGGGTGCTGGGCAAACTCACTGTGGGGCTGGATTTAGTACTAAATTACCTTGTCACAAAGGGCATTGTGTGTCAAGGTTAACACTAAGTGCCAGGCTACTATAGAGTTGAATAAAAAACTTGTAACGAATAATTTGTAAACCCCCTTTCTTTCTGGCCTACTGGAAAATCTCATAGCCTGACAAATGCCTCAAGCAGGTAGTATTAATTTAGTCATTCTATTCAGCCAATAACATTGTCCAACAACTTTTGTTCTGAAACTAACACCACCCCTGGTAAAATGGTCCTATTTTTGCTCCCTGGCTAGACTAAGGGGATTTTTCAGACAAAGTCCATATGAATACTTATGTTTGCCAGACTGATGTTTATTTTCTGTGAGATCTTTCTGTAACTTAGCTCAAATGCTGTAAGAGGGGTTTTGCTGTAAACCCTTTACCAAACAACAAAAAATCCAGCCAGCTGCGTAACCAACAGAAAAAGCCCACAACCTTTTAATAATAATAAACTGTAGTTGAATGAAATTAATTTAAAACGTGTAAATATAGACTGTAGAATGTAGGATTCCCTCATTGTTACACATGCATATTTTAATGAAGTGTGAATCAAACACATATTTAGCAAGTCATGTTGCATATTCTACAAGAAGGATTGTCTGTATTTCTGATTATTATAGAGATGGCAAAACCAGTTTGCCTACAGTGAAAGCATTCCTTTCCATATCTCCTGTGGTATTAAGAAGTTGTTTTCATGTGATTTTCCAGGTGCTATTTACAGCACAGGTATCACTAGGAGGGAGAAAGGAAAAGCAAGAACAATAGAAACAAAGACAGGAGACAGAATACGCAAAGGGAAAGAAGAGAGGAAGAAGACATAGGGATGGAAAACACCATGAACAGAACAAGGAACTAAATTGGGATACATTTGCTTCTGAACCCAAGCAGAAGGCAAACCTCAGTTTCATCACTTTGTGCATTGATAGCTTTCAAAATATAAGGGAATATATTTCCTATATATATATATGGGAATGTCCACTCAGAGTACTCTGGAAGACTTCTTGCCACTTCTCTGCTTTAGACTACCTTTGAAATCTAATGTTAAGTTTCTGCCTGGAAGTGGTGCATTTTTTTTTTTTTTCAGGTGTCATTTGTTGGTTTATTTGATTTTTCCCTAACTCTAGATTACGTCTACATCTGTGATGGGTATCTGGTGTACTCTGTGAGAACACTGTACTGTGGTTGTTATTAGCACTGAGTGAGAAACAAGTTTTTTCTAGTTCCCAGCAGCCATAATAGTTTAGCATCATGTGTTTGAGTTCAATACAGCCTTGCTTAAAAGACAATGGCCTTATAATTTCCACACAACATGGCGGCAGACAGGGTGTGGAAAGAGGAGCAAAAGTTGGTTTAAAATCCCGGCCTCCAAAAATGTCAGGGTGTTCGTATTCCTGTTCAGGTCCATTTCTTTTTACCAGATGCACTGTCCTTGGAAGATAAGGAAAGATGAAGGTGGGCATGTCATTATACACCACTGTGTTGGTGGTTATGCAGTAGCCAGATCCCTCAAAGCTGGCCATTCCCCTCTGGCCAAAGAAATTAAATAGGAAGAAGGATGGTCTTAAACCAATCTGATTCTGCCCCTGACATAAAAGCGATTTATTCCAAAACTCAGAAAGATACTTTACCAAAACTCTGTACCAAATCTCTTCAGTCACAATACCCTTTCCTTGTTGCCCTCATGATACATGTCACCTCAGGATATATTGTAAAATAATGAGTTAGCCTGGAAGGAACAGTTTCCAAGAAAATACAGCAACCTGATGATGGACAGCAAATCAAGCCTCTATTGGCAGCAGTCCCCTGAGGTGCCCTGAGATCTAATTGTCCTAAGGGCTGAGTTCTAATGAAAACTTTCGAAGTTCTGTGAGAATTTTCCCTCTCCTTAAATGACATTTTACAAAACACTTCTTTGGGGTGTTATGTCCAAGTTTGTAAGGGCACACTGGCCATAGACCTGCAACCTCAAGCCCGTTTACGGCTGTCCTTGTGAGAGAGGTTTCCTGAACTTCACTAAGGTAGGGTTTTCTTTTCACTACGTTGGGGATTTCCTTTCTTTCTTTGCTGATTTCCCACGATACATAAGGTACAGAATCTGTTAAAATAATCAGTTCCATGTAGTTTGGCTCTAAAGCTCAGTGGATATTTTATTTTACCATTCAACCAACATCAACTGAAGATCATTAGTGACCTAATACAAAATGCAGGAAGCAGTAGGCCATGGAAGAGCAGTTCTCATCAGCTTTCCCAGCCTCTGGCTCAGTCTGCAGTGCTCACCCTCTAATTTGCTTCCTTGTTGTCAGAGTGAATCTTCCACTTTCCATGTTCCTGGGTGAGCTTTTGTAGAATCATGTTGCTCAAAACCATCCCCCCCCCTCCCCCCCCCCAAAAAAAAGCCCAAATAAACAAGGACAGCTGGTAGCACAGCTGACTGGCTCAATGTCAGAGAAGAGCTCACTGTCCATTTCATTTTCCAGGAATTTGCAGGCACTATGACCAGGAACAGAAGTGCTACAGAAAGGTTGTATCTGGAAATGAAATAAGTCAGCTCTGAAACATGATGAGAAAAGTGTTATTCAAAGTTGAGAGCACATTTCTGGTTAAGTTGTTGAGGGAACCTGAGTTCATTTAAATTGAATGCCAAGTTCCAAAGGCTCCTATTATGGTGTCTTTGGGAGACAAGGATAGGAAAAAAAAAAGTGATATTGGATAAGTAAATTAATCCTAATGCAGTAACTTACTAACATAATTGGCTTTACGACATAGTCAATGTTTCTTGCCCACCCAACACCTTGAGTCTCTTGGTCATTGAGGTCAGGGCCTGATGCCTTTTATTTGTATTCTTGCTTCCAACTTCCTTGTGTCTTACAGAATGAAGTCCTGTTTGGCTAAAGGTGTGACAAATACAGACTGCACCTAAATTCAGTAGAAAAGCATTCTGCTTTGACATCTGATTAGAAATTAGGGACAGGACAGAAGCACAAAACATATTAATGGTAAAATATAGGCTTTTCACAGCCCATGACCATCTTGTTCCATCCCCTCTGGGTGCAAGCCATGTTCCAAGTCAATGTCTGGCTACTCCCTTCAGTGCTGGGCTTGAGTTAGTCAGCCCCTGGGTGTGCTAATTTGTGTGGTTGAGTGTATTATTTGGGGATTAGCATCGGATAAGAGTAGGTTTCTACATTGGGGCTTGCAAAACAGGCAGATCAAACACAGGATTAGAAATAACTGGTCAATGTAAGAAGCAGGAGCTCCACAAAAAAATTTCAGGGATAAAGTCAGTGTAACATTGAATTATTCTGTAAAATGAATCTGAAAGCCGCAGGAGATTGATAGTGAAAGGCAGTCTCAGCTTAAGTTTTTAGAATTATTTGAACATATTTTGTTTCTTTTGTTCTCTTTATTTGAATGTCTGTTTTCTAAAAATAGAGTTAGAAGAAGTCATTATGAGACAAAGAACAGTATAATCCCTTTTGTTCCATATTTTTTCCTAAATGAAATTTCAGTTACCTATTCACATCTAAGGAAAATTCTGATGTTGCTGGTCAGTTCTCTCCAACAAAGAATAACTGAACTTAAATAAAGGCAATTTTGACTACTTTAGAATTTAAATTCCTGTTGTAAATACCATGCCTAACACCTGTTTGGATGGAGTGTGTGACAATACACTGAACAGAAATGCGAGTGACTTTTGGGATTCATGCCTATTAGTGGGCTTCATTCCTTTTGTTTTTGCTGAGCAGTTGCAATTTCCTAATTCTATTAAGATCTAGCATAATCTTCAAATGTGAAGATCAGTGCCAATAGGGATGTCATTTGGCTTCAGTGTAAGAAGTTCTATTGGATTTTTAAAAATGCTATGAGTCTGTTTAGTATTTATAATTAGTTGTGCTCCTGTACATGCACTTCTTTATGGAGTTGTTTTAGAATATCCTTGTGCCGTGTTTGGTTATGGACAGAGTGCTGTAGCTCATTGTGGCATCATGTATTTCTGACAGCTCCCTGGATATGCCCTGTTTTGTTCTACTTAATCGAGAGGTGGGTAATTTACAGCCTCTGGGTCATCTGTGGCTTGCAATTTTGTTTCACAGAGCCTGTGGCAGATGATCATTTTATTCTGGATAACACCAAGATGCATATTAATGGAAGGTCTACCAAAGACATTTGAGAGGCCCGTCTGGATGAGGAAAAATGTCCTCATCCTAATCCAATGTAGCATTCAAAGGGGTAATAATGACAGGAAAATAAAAAAATTGTTTCGTGCATCACTGTGTTTAGATGTGGACCAGGAATTTCTAAGTACAATCTCCATGGTAATTTAGTCCAGCTTTCTTTCTGCTATGGGACTAGAAATCTGCCATTAAAGGGAGTTTTGAGATGTCCTTGAAGCTATTAGCTGGTATCATAATGACAAATGATAATGACTCTGATGGCTCTCGGGTTGTGTTGCCATAGCTGTGTCTCTGGGAATGTCCCTTCTGTGGACTAGATCTGCTGTCACTGCTATCCGGTAAGGGAGCAATGTGTTTAGCATAAATGCCCCTCTCTTTTCTAATTGTCATAGCACATGAACTTCCTGCAGATATAAAAGGTGCCCAGAGAGTCTACAGTAAGATTTGTCCCTGATGGGGTGAAAGGATAAAGAAATGCCAATTAGCTCCTTAAGTCAATATTGGGAGAGCAGGGCCATGAATACCAGTGTTAATCCCCATGAAAAGCACATGTAGGAACAGTCAAATACCAGTAACACCACAAGGAACAGTCAAATGCTGTGACACTTTACCCCCGTTTCACATACCCCCAGACCAGGCTGTGGTCAGAGCAATATCAGCTTTTCGCGAAATCACTTGCCCTCTCACTTTTGTCTATTTTCTTTTCCTTGCCCCCACACTTCTCCCTCCCAGCAAACCCACACAGGGGAAGCTGCATCCTCTGCACAGCCTCCTGTGTGGGTTTCAGGTGACAGCAGAGCAGTAGGAAAGAGCTCTCAGGACTGACGCATGGCATCTTCCCCCACAATGACCCTGTGAGAAGGTATTTTTGGAGCAAGTATAGTGATAAGGACAGGAAGACTTCAGTTCAGTCCTCACTGCTCAGAGAAGGAATGGCTATTATTTTTTTCCCCCAGCAATTTCTAATTGTAGTAGCAGTTACAACTTCAACAGATGGTTTAGCTCATAGAAAATCTCTGAAGAAATTAAAACATCGCAGGTTGTTGAAAGAGGTAACTGTCACTAGCAGATGAGCATTAGGAGACTTAATCAAGTGTCTTTTCCTAGCATTCCACACAACACTTGTTTAGTCTATTGCAACAGTTCTAGAAGTTTCTTAATCTCCTGGCTTTATCCATTTTCCTGACCTGAAACCCTTAGAAAGACTGGCACCTCCCTTTCTCAGACTGGTCTTGTTTTTTCCACAGTGGTGCTGCATTCGCCATTGGTGGGTTGCAAAGCAGAATGCTGTAACTATCTGTGCTCAGGGCCTGAAAACAGACAATTTGGTGCATTGCAAATCAGTTTCAAACTTCATTTCGTTAGCAGCACCCTTGGACTGCAAGTTATAAATAATTCCAACAATTCTAAACATCAAGAATGCTATGAATGATGAGCTTTTCATCAGAATAACATGTAGGATCAATAGAAACAGAAGGTGTCTAGATAAGCACATTTCATAATTACTGCTTAGATCTGCATAAATCAATTTACTAGCACACTTCAGGAAAAAAAGTTAATTTTTTTTTAAGATGTATTAAAATAATGGTATCTTGATGGAAGGTTACATCCCATCTCCCTTTTAATAATACCTCTTAAGAAAATTTAATTTCAACTTCAAAAGGAGCTACTTTAAATATCAATCCTGTATAAATGGATCTGACACATTTATGTTTCATTTTTATTTTATTCCCTCCCCTCCCCCAAAGGAAATGAATCAATCATTTTGTTACTCTTCAGTTCATCTTACTTTTTCTTGTACAAAGCTATCTCCTTGAAATAATCAGGCTTCTTTGACAATCAGTTAATAAACAGACACTTAAATATTCTTTTCTTGCAGCCTAGTAGGCAGGCAATGAGGTTGAAAGACATTGCATAGTGCACATCGTACTTGTTCCTTTTCTCAGATTAATCTAATAAACCCTCAAGCTCTCTAGTACTTTAAAGATTTATTTCAACTCTAATCCATCAGTTAAAAACAAGATATGAAAATTCAGTAATTTAGATGCAAAGTTTCTTGTGTTGACAGATTTGATCATTCTTTCTTGGGATAAGTTCCATTTGATTGTGTTCAAAATGGAGAAACATCACTATGGAAGTGGCCATGAATAAGACTAGTTTTTCCAAGGAATTTTAATTTATAGAAAGTTATTTTCATTAGTCTATTGTGCTAGGAGGTGGTAGTGTAAGACTGGAGAAGAACAAACAGTGCATATTTATTTAAGAAGTGGGAAATGATGATGCAGGCCCATTTGTCAGTTCTTTGTAGCCTTCAAATGTTTAAAACACTTCGGCAGAAAGAGTAATTGAAGATGTCAGAGTAACTGAAAAATGGGCTCAAGTAAAATATGGGTTTCGCAAAGGTAGATCACACAAGACTAACTCAATAACTGTATTTGATAAGGGAATTTCCCTTCTAGGAAAGACAGGTGTTCTTGTCTTAAAAAAAAAAAAAAGCATAGTCTATGTTCCAAACAGGAAAAAAAAATAGAGAAAGAAAAGAAAAGGGGAAGATTAAAAAAGAGTATTATGATGGAGGAGTAAGAAATTAGAAAATAACAAGCAGTGTTGGAGGGAGGTATATGAAACTTGAAAAAAGTAACTAATACAGTTCATAAAGGACACATTTTGGAATTGATTGTACCTAATATTTTCAATAATAACCTTGTATTAACACACTCCCACTTCTTAGGCCAATATGCTGATGAAATGAAGATGGAAAGTACTGTTAACACAGATGGTCAGGTTATCCTACAGAAAGAATTCAAGGACTAGAGTCTTAATGTTGGGATGGAATCAAGAATGTGAAATCTATTAAAAAATACATATGAAATGTATGTGTTTAGAAACGAAGAATGGAAAAAAATCAAGATTGTCAGCTGGAAACAACACAAGGAGGATATGAATACACTCGAGTCAAGTACGACTGTTAGCCAAAGTGGTGCTGCACATTAAGAAGTCAAACACAATCCTAGGAAGTATCGAGCTAGGTATCAATGATGTTATATAGAGATTGCTATCTAGTCCAGGATATAAAAGTAGTTCACAATGTTTTCCTTTTTTGCATATGCAATATAGAAAAAAGACTGGGTTTTTTTCTTTCTCCTTTCATTCAAGACTCAACAAGTGAAACAAGCTGTTTCACTGATGCTCCTTTGCAGCTGAATTCACAACTGCTGACCCCATGAAGGGAAAGGATTGTGTGAGGTTTTTGGTGTTAAACCAAACTTTCCTTCCTTGTACAATACACTTCACTACTAGAAGTGAGAAATCCTCTGAGGAGGAAGAAAAAGGTCTCAGCCACCATATTTTGTCCTCTGGCTATAATGCCCTATTGGTCTTTGGTTTTGGCTTGGCAAACAGTTCACTTGGCCCTTTGAAGTGTGCTAAGTGTTTCTCAGGATCAAGAAAGATTCAAGACCATAAGATAAATGTCAGGCAAAATCTATTCATTTAGATAATAAGAACAGAGGTGAAAAAGGCCCAAAACATTAGACAACATTTAATTTTTCATGATCTCTTTCTCTTTTTGTCTTTGTCTGTCTGCCTGTCTGTCTTTCTCCTTCCTTGCACATTAACTGCTTGGGGTAGGGAAATACGAATCTCATTAAATCTCCGCACAAGTATCTGGCTATGGTTTATGACTAATATTTACAGGTACATATAAACTAGGACTAAGAATAATAGTTCAGACCATTCTTCAACTCATGCCTCTTGGCAACATATTGTCCTGAGTGTCCCTGAGAACACCTATGGCATTAAGAAACAATCAAGTTAAAATTGAGATTGGCAGGAAAAGCAATGTGATACTGCCTGTGGGGTTATTTGTTCAGTATTATTATTCCAGTGAAGGTTGGCAAGCAATTGGATTAGACTTATTTCCAGTCAACCAAAGTTGAAGTACAGTTTATGAGTTACAAGGCCCCATTTCAGCTATGAGCTGTGTGGGTTTTTTGAAAGGCTTCTTGAGGAAACTGCAAGATAGAGATAGGAATAATTAAAACTTGTAGTTAAGTCACTTAGAAGTGTGCATAATGAGGTTGCTCCAAATCTGAAAAGATTATCTTTAAATTATCATTCAGAAACTTCCTTATCATGCAGTAACAGCCTCTTCTCCCTTACCACTTGGAAAGACCTCTTGAAAAAATGCCCCCCTCTCGAGAATTACACACTCCTTTCAAATAAGGAAACAACTTGTGTAACTGTGAGTGTATCTTGGCACCCTTAAAATGTGTACATTTCCACATGACTGCTTTGAGACAGACAGAAGGAACACACCCAAGGCATTGTTTGTGAGGCTCTGGTTGTACACTTGCAAAGTCACAGGGCTACTGTGGTGTCAGACCTATCCCATTTTGACAGCCTATGGCATCTTTCTGCCTTTCTTTGCCACTCTGCACAGCCATGCTGACATTTCCTGCCACAACGGAATCCACCTCAGTGGAATCAGGACCACCACACCCTTCCCATGGACACCAGCAGCTGTTCCTTCTTTTACACCCTTAAAACACTTATTTTTCATGCCTGAGCAAAACACATCTGTTGCCTTTCCTTTTCCAGCCCATAGTGCCTGTAAAATACTGCAGGCTGGGGAACATAATCTTCCAAGACCTGGATTTAAAGCATATTTGGTAGGAAGCTTTCCCTCACAAAGATACAGCCTGTCTACTGGTGATGTCCCCTTGATGTATGTTCACCTCAAGCTTTACCTTTGTGACATTTGTATATGGGTGCTTTAGCAAGACAAATTCTTTTGAAGGCCCTCCTGCAGGAGGACTCCTTGAAGGATGGCTCTGGTTGGGACAAAGCATGTCTGCAAGCCTTGGGGAGGCTTCCACATGCATCTGCTGTAGGGAAAGTCTTTTTGGTGTTACTGCCTCCCTGCTGTAAATCTTCTGAGCAGCAAGTAAACTGAGAACCACATGGTGTTTTGGGTACTGTCTTTGAAAGAGATGATCCAACCCTTGTGCATGGTGAGCACTGGGGGAAGAGGACTTGGGGCTAAATCAAAAAAGTACTCTAATTTGACAATGTAAACGTACCTGAAGAATCATGTCCAGAGGCACTAGATACTTTGGTGTCCTTAAAACAGTGGTATAAAGTATCTAAAGATATCTGACAGTCCCAGTCATAGGATCAGTTTGGAAAGCTTGTGCTTGTCTCACAAACTCAGGCTACTGCTCAAACCACAGGACTGTTCTTCCTCTTATGAGTCTCCTTTTCTACAGAAATCATGTTTTTGTGGACTGGGTTTTATTTTTCTCTTTTTTTCATTTGCAGTGGGCAGAAATGGAGCCCTGTTTTACTCAGATTTAAGAGTGTAGAAAGGCCATTAATTTCCCCATGGACTGTAGCTCAGTGGCTCAAGCAGTGAACCTGATTTTCAAAGGCTTCATCACTAGTATTGACTGCCTGCAAGCACTACTCAAAATCAGTGTTCTTTCTTGTCATCTATATCATAAAAAACGCACTACAGAGAGAATTGTAACTGTTCTCTGCAGGTGTGGAAATAATGAAACTGGGCACTACCCTTCCTAAAAGGGACATTTTCCCCAAGGATTCAGCTCCCACCATATTCATCAATGGGCAGCATGTGATAATGACATATCCTGTGGAAACTAAAGTCAGAGCAATTACAGAACAAAGAATTTATGCTCACTTCATGTCAGGCTTTGCTGGTGTTTTTTCTAGGGGAAGATGATTTTTTTTTTTTTTTTTTTCATTTTAGCTCTGCAGAACACATGTTTTATTTGACTGGCATTCAGAGCAAATCAACAAACATCATGATGCCTTCACAAGGGGAGGGAAATGGTGGAGAGTCTAGTATGTCTATTTGGGGGTGGTCATTTTCAGACAGAAGGGGAAATTTGCATTCATGAAACATTACATTGCTTCTCTCCTATCACCTAATATTTTCCTCATTCCATGTGGAAAACAACCTTCTCAAATAGCTCCTGTTGATGACTTTCATGAAATTCACACAAAATGGGGGGAGAGGGGAAGTTACTTGCAGCATAGCCAGATAGGAATACATTTGGTTGAAACTTGTTGGCACCAGTGTGTTTTGAAAATATTCTGGCTAAGCAGGTCTCAGCCTCCAGAAGACTTGAGAGATGGAAGAAAAAAATTGAATTTTGACTCAGACATTCTGATACCAGAAATTGGGGGTAGGAGGAAAGAGAAGGAAGGAGAGAGAGGGGAAAATGAATAAAGTTGAATAAGAAAACTAGTAAGGTGATGAGTGAAGCACTCAGCGTTAATGCACTGAACCCCAGAATCCTCAACCAAGAAAGAAATTCTGCAAGCCAGTCAATAAGTTCCTTCTCTGAAACCCTGTTTATGTCAGGCAAGCCCATCCATTTTTCATCAGCTACTTCAGGCATCTATTTGTCAGGAATGATTTAGTCTTACTGAAAGACATGCTGAGGCCGTGGTCTCAGATTGTAACTATTGGCACACCAGGATGTGCCAGAATATGAAACTCTATAGCTGATGCTGATTTAATGTAATATCAGCTGTGGTGACTAGAAAAAGAAATGCCTGGATCTCTGTGATCCAGGCCACAAAACTGACAGTCAGGGAAGGCTGTTCAGCTACTCTGTGGGATGGCAATGCCTAAAGGGGTAGGGGGGCAGGCTGGATAAGTGTATGGCAAGGTCTCACTTGGAATTGCAGCCCATCTAGCGTCAGCTCCCTGGGGACAGAACATACCTGGGGGAGTGACCTCTCTGAATCATTTTATGGTTCATCGACTCAGGACCCAGGAGAAAAGCATGGTTCCTTGCCTGTCTCTGCTGATTTAGATTAGGTTAAACCTTGTGGTCCCTCAGCTAGCTGGTTTCTCTAGTATCAAGCAGAAGTAATGTGTGTACACCTGTGCATGCTCCTATGTATACAATTATGTGTATGTATATATATGTGTGTGTATATGCATGTACATGTGTATTCCCATCTTTATTTAGACTTCTGGGATACAGACTATTGCCTACTGTGAATTACCAACAGTATTTTTAATCCAGTGTTTTCTACAAGGTCCTTTGAAAGTCTGTGCAGCTTTAAACCCCGTTCTGAAACACGAATGACTGTTTTGAAATGGTTTCAGTAAAACTGGTTCTTGAATATGCTGTGTCAAGTAGCGGCTAGTAGCAATGGTGTCTGCAGATGGTATGCTCAGTGGCTGGAAGGAGGACTTGAGTGTCCAGCACTGTTCAACAGGTAACTTTGATTGCAATTGTGAAGCATCTGGAGAATTTGGATCTCCCAATTACCTGAATCTTAGCTTTGTCTGGGACTGTGTTCATCCACAGTTTTATGAGGATGAACAAGGCAGTAACTCAGCCCTGGGACTGAGGCCAGAGGATGCCTGAAGAGTTTTATGGCAAAGGCACATCTATCCTGCATGCCCAGCCCAGGTCTGAGCCAGAATTTGTGCTGGCTGATCCTGCTTTTACACAGTTGCTTTTCCCTTAAGTAGGGTTGTGGCACTGTCATGATCTCTGTAGTCAGAGAAGCACTAATCTGCTGAGTTCAGTCATGGGTCTTCCTGGGAGTGAACAGGTTATGCAGACCAGAGCCCTAACAGGGCAAGTAAAATTTCTTTTAAGGTTAACGTTGATTTTAGCAGGTCATTCACTTCTTTGAGAGAAAACTTCAGACTTTGCCACTTCCCAGAATAAAAGTGCATTCCTATGTCCTTAGTGGATGGGACCACGCAGGTTTTCTGGCTCCTGAGGATAAAGGCCAGAGGTGAGATGCTTGCTACAGCTGTGGAGTGCTCATCCCCATGGCCCTCTCTGCCTGAGCGTTATCCACCAGCAAATACAGACATTTGCAAATAATTGGGCTTTCAGATAGGCATCAAGTCTGACAAGGATAAATTTACCCTTTTCAGCTGACTTCTGCAGAAGAGAAATTCTTTCTGGCAGAGAAATTCCTCCTGGTGTTGCAAAAAGCTGCTGTCTGTGGGCGGCTAAATCACAGTCAGTCCCTCGGACTTGATTCCAACATGAGGACTGTTATTACACAGATTAGAGAACTCCTTTTAGCCTTAAGAGCATCACTGTATCTGGTTCTGGGCAACATTTTATCCTGAGCATGAGGACATAATCAGAACACGTGTGTAGTAGTACTTACTAGCTGTGGCAATGAGTCCTTCTGAAATCACAGAAATGTTCCTGCAAATAAAGGTAAAATGGCTTATATTGTTGGTGCAACCTGTTGAGATACCAATGATTTTCTATGACCAGATGAATTTTAATTTTTATTAGCAATACAGGTAGATAGATAACTTCTTGACTATTACAGTTCTACAGCTTTTTCAAGATGACATATATAATATATTTTATCTAGGCACATGTGCAAAATACTAAAATTTAGGGTACATATCCAGTCTAATTTCACTTGAAAATTATAACCTGCTATCTTTACACTAAGACAGAACTGTCACTGAGGGACAAGTCTGCAAGGAAAATGTGTTCAAATGAAGCACAAGTATTTTTTCATCAGCAATCTTCAATCCAGACACGAATTCTGCCTGCTTCTTAATTTTTCTTTTATTTATTTATTTTGCCCTTTAGATAGTGAGGAAGGGTTGCCAAAAACTTTGTTAATCATTGGAATGTGAGGAGCTAACCTTATCGGTCTGTTTCCTGTGTTCAGAAGAGATATCATACGCCTGAAGTAATGATGTGTTATAGAGTCCATTTCCCTGGATTGAAATATGGTATATAACCACTGAAGCAGATCAATAAAAACATAGTGATTTTGAAGAAAAATGCCTTTTTAACAAAACAGATTATTGCTTTTCCAGTAAATCAACTTTTTAGCTAGGAATTTTCTAGTTTCAATCAAAACCCTCACAACAATTCCTCTTCTTCCCTTCATGCCGAAACCAATCTTTATGTGAAAGGAAATGTCTTCAGAAACTGTTGATAATGAAAACTATCATTGGATATAATTTTAATGATGAAAAATCACAACAATCGCTCAAGTAGTTCTAAGGAATTCCCTTTCTGCATCAATATTCATGCTAGTGATGTAGGCAGTAAGGAGAAAGCAGTCAACTTAAAGTACAACCTGAATTCAAACAGTTACTGAGCTGAATTTGCAAACTAGGCGCCATATTTTTCAGCTACAAAATCATGATTTACATACAAATGCAATGCAATTTTTTGTAATTTAAATACCAAAGTGAAAATTCTGTAGCAAGAGGTTACGAGACAATCCTTGAGTGTAAATGAGGGAAATTTTTTGCCCATTTAAAAAAAAATATGAAAAAAGAGTGTTGATAAAGTCCAGCTGAACTGTTTAGTCTGAGTTTCAAGACCAGTCCAAGATATTTTTTAACCACATGTACAAAAGAGTTTGGAAATAAAGGTAAATGTGCAGTGTCCTTGATAAGACACATTACACCTGTAATACACCCAGGTAACCTCTTGAATTACCGTATCAGTTATCCTGCTTTTTTAATATTGACTAGTGCATTTCAGCTATGTTACGCTGTGTCCTGAAGAGATTACAAAGACATAAGTGGTCTACGTTATCTTTTGCAACAAACTGTGGCTCATCAAAATGCTGATTTTATAATATGATTAGCAGAGGCAGAGGCAGGAGCTTGAAAGTCAGCTCTCCCTTGCTAGTGGGCTGTCACTAGCAAGAACAAGCCAAAGGCCTCCTTTGCCTCCTCTGTAGTCTAGCAGGACAACTCAGGGCCTGAGCTCTGGCAGCCTGATCCTCTGTAAAGATGAGCACATTTCTGTTTACTCTGTTTTCTGCTGTCCATCACTGTAATGGAAATGATCAGGTTAAAAAACCATCAAACTAATATTGTTTTCATTCATTCTTGGACTGGGTGGAGAAGAGGATCACATCCAGTAGTTTTTGCACCTGTAAGGCTGAGTTCCCTCAGAGGACTGGCAGAGAAAAAAGTCTGCTATAGCTACTGTTTTTTCAATGGCAGGTGAAAAATGACTTACAAGTGAGATGAGTGGGTTGGCATCATCCTAGTTTCTTGCAGCTTTGTGTTTGTGTAAGAAAAGGATGTAAGAATATCAAGGTGTGATTCATTATCTCAGCCAGGAAATCATTAGCTAAGGTGCAACAGTCTAAACAAGCTCTGAATAGTATTTCTTAATACTAGCTTGCAAGCGTTTCATCTGTTTTTACTGATGAGAAATTGAGTTAATGAGAAGTTTTTGTTTTCCTGTATCTGTTTTCCCCTCTGAAAAAGTGATAATACGAAAACTCCTCACTGGCTAAAATATAAAATATAGATATCATTCTTTCTTTCAACAGACAAAAAACTTCCGTGGCATGTTCTGATGATGGTGACAGTGACAATTCTATAAAACACATGTCAATAATTATAATGCAGTGTCTTTAGTTTACATGGCATGATATGGATAAATAATGACCCATCTTACCACTGTGACCCTGATACAGGGCTCAACTTTCTGTGAATATAGTGCAGTAAGGACTAAGATAGTCCCAGTAGTGGTATAAGAAAAAGAACACAACATAAGAATAGCTGCATTAGGTCAGGCAAAGTCCCAGCCAGTCTCTTCCTTGGTTGCTAACAGCAGATGATGCTGGATGCTTTTGAAAATATTTGCGATATACCCCTCTAGTTTCTGACAACACTCAACTAGAGGTTATATCCCAATAAAAGAATTTGACGGGTACCAGTGCAGCTATATCTTATTTAACTTCTACTTTAATCCATCAATACTTTGACCATCTACACAACGCTGTGTCAACAAGGTCCATGATTTAGTTGTGTGTTGTTGGGAAATGTTCTTCTGTTCCGAGTTTTATAAGCTCTGACACCCAATAATAGTTCTGTGTGTCCTCTGCTCTTAGACTGTGGAAAACAGCAACTCATCATCTCTTTTTCACTGTCTTTACATAATATGTGATTCTTGAGAATTGACTGTGTACCCACGGACCCTGTTATCTGTCTCGGAAGCTGAAAATTTCCATGTCCTTTATTGTCTCCTTGCATGGTTGTCATTCTAACTTTCCTGATCAAGTTGTCATTCTGTTTTGTGCCCCTTTGAGTGTGCCCCTTTTTTGGCATAGAATGAGAAGAGGTCCTCTCAGGAGTCAGGATGATGGTGCACCAGAGATGTATGAAGTCGTTTAATAGGGTTTTCTGTTTAGTTCTCCATGGTTTTCTTAATAATTACTCCATTGTTTTCCTCACCAATCTGATATTTTCAGGGAAATGTTCACATACTCCATAATTTTTTTGCTGAGTTATGAAAAATTTTCATTTCAGCAGATCTATTTTGTTACTCCCTTCACGACCCCTTTCCATGCATTTTCATTCACCCGTACTAGAAGTTACCTCTTGTTGATTTTGCTGCCTTAAATATTTTTCTTTCTGTGCTCTGTACCCAGGTCTATGAAATACTTGCAAGTTAAAAAAAGTCACAAAAACTCTGCCATTAAAGAAGAAAACATAGGTTTTTAGACTGACAGAAATGAGGAGGTGGATATGATTAGCTGGGTGCAGGCTTAAGGCACTCAGATTTGCCACAGCCAAGATAATTTGTCAGAAGCTTCCTGCTGAGCCCGTCGCTAAATATATATAGCTAGTATTAGTGTTCCTAGGTGCATTATTTTCGCTGTCTGTTTTATCGTCTCGCTCACTATCATGATATACTCTATAGTTCCTCCTGTTCTGCTCCAGTTTTAGCTACCTTAATTTTGTCTGTCCAAATTTTTCATTGTCAGCAAACTTTGCCCCAACATTATTCACTCACTTTTCCAGATCACTTATGAAGTTGTTAAATAGTGGAAGTCCCAGCACAGATTCTGATGGGAATCCCAAAGTAACTTCTGCACTCTCCTTCAAAAATTAGCATCATATTTATTCACTTGAATCTTCTCTTGATTAATACAGAAGAATTCCCTTTCTTATCCCATGAGTATTCAATGATTTGTAGAGGACTGAAAAGCTTGGTTTAAGCCACCAAGGGTATGACCTTCCGGGTGCTTCCTGTAGCCATAATGAAGAAAGAGTATATAGGTGGACTCGATGGATCATGGACTCAATGATCCTTATGTGTCCCTTCTAACTCAAGATATTGTATGATTCTAAGTTTAACTAAGTTAAAGGATTAATGTCCAACCTAGAATATGTCTTTGATATGAAGAGTCTATCACCTAAATAGGCATGCAAGATAAAGGAAAGAGAAGAGTCATCACCAGTTTTCTTCTGTAGAAATGGAAATAAAGGAAGTGATTTAATGAAATTCATCTGTCGTGGTTTAACCCCAGCCAGCAACTAAGCACCACGCAGCCGCTCACTCACTTCCCCCCCACTCAGTGGGATGGGGGAGAGAATCGGCAAAAAAAGGTAAAGCTAGTGGGTTGGGATAAGAACAGTTTAATAGAATGGAAAGGAAAAAAAAAATGATGATAATAATAACACTAATAAAATAACAATAGTAATAATAAAAGGATGGGAATATACAAGTGAGGCACAATGCAATTGCTCACCACCTGCCAACCGACACCCAGTTAGTTCCCAAGCAGTGACTCCCGCCAGCCCCACTCCCCCCAGTTTACACACTAGATGTGACGTCACACGGTATGGAATATCCCTTTGGCCAGTTTGGGTCAGCTGTCCTGGCTGTGTCCCCTCCCAACTTCTTGCGCCCCTCCAGCCATCTTGCTGGCTTGGCATGAGAAGCTGAAAAATCCTTGACTTAGTCCAAACATTCCTTAGCAACAACCTAAAACATCAGTGTGTTATCAACATTCTTCTCATGCTGAACCCAAAACATAGCACTATACCTGTTACTAGGAAGACAATTAACTCTATCCCAGCTGAAACCAGGACATTATCTAAGACATGATCAATACCTGAAGTCTAATCTCTCTGTTTAGATGTCTCTCTCCTTACAGCATGTCCTAAAAGTACATCCTCAGCTAGCTCAGGTATAGATGTCTCTGTTATCAGTATCTGGAGATAGTATGTTATATAGTGTGTGGTAGGTATATCTGCACTTGAGACTCATGCTATGTACTAGGCAATAGCAGAAACTAATGGATTTCAGGATGGTTTTTTTAGACTCTTCCTACAAATTTTCCAGGGGACATTCAGATTTCTGGATTAGGTAAATTTCTGGAGAAATTACAACAACTTCTTTTTAATGTCACCTTTCATGAATTGCCTAGAAATAATGGATCATGGGCTGAAAGTTCTTCTAGACAAGACCTATGGGAAACGTCATAGAGGATGGAGTATTACTGCCTCTTGGGTCATGATACCTTGAGACACCACATTACTGTATTGCAACACAAATCTTTATAATATATGCATAGAATCTGAATAAGGGTCAGTGGTGAACTACAAGAGGTTGAGAACAAAAAGGGATGTTTAACTCCCACCAAAGCTTCAGGGCTTCAATACTGACAATTGTCAGCATCCCTAATTTTATTTCATTTTTATTGTTTAATGAAAACTAGAAAAACAGAAGGAAGTCTAGCCTGACAATGCTATCTGCATGAAATTTTAGGCAGTGACATTTGTTTATCTGCTTCCCAAGACTTTTTAGTCTCTTTTTTCCCTCCAATATTATTTCAAAGATACAACAGAAACATAACTTCCAAAGAGAGGAAATTTAATTAATGTACACAGATTTGCTAGGCCAAGTATAATTTCATTATGTACTTCCAAATGCAAATTTAAAATACTTAGATAGAGATGGATGGCCCGATTAGACATATGTGACAGACAGACAGATAATTACTGATAATGACTGCAGTGTAGCAATGAACAATTTAGCCAGCCGCTGTGTGACAATATTGCAGATGAAGTCCTGAACTTGCTTTAGAAAAGTAGTTTTCTTGTTCCCTCTCCCCTGCTTCCACCATTGCCCTCCAGTTTAGAACCAGCGGGCATGAAATGATGTTCCTTGTCTGAAATGAAACCAGAGCAGCTTCATCCTGGAAGCTACTCAGAAGTAAACATTTAAGATTTAAACTACATTTACCTTGAGAATTAGAAGTAGTTAACACAATTTAAAGACTTGAAATAGAAACCAAAATTAAATGTACTGCTTAAAGGATTAGACAATCATCTTCCTGTACAAACAGCATAAACAAGGAAATCGTATTAGCTCTTAATGTAATTAGCTGAGCCCAACAGTCTATGGATAAAACCTCTCTATGCACTTCTCAGAAAAACAGGGCAATCTTGGGAGGATTTAGAACTTGACAATTTGCATGAATTTCTAATGAGGCAAAATTCATTGAGCTTATTAAATGAAATTCTTCCTATTATCTAATCCACATAACTGTTAGCCCAGAAGAGATGAAAGCTTTACCTGCTTCCACACTGAGAAAAAGCAGCAAAAAAGAACAAAAAATTCATAACCACAGCATGACCTCATTTTTTTTTCCCCTTCTGCTAAGCTACATAATATCTGGAATTGAATTACTTTATTTCTCATTCAGGGCAGCACAACCTTGGGAACATTTTCAAGCTAGATAAACACACCAGGGACCCCATCCAAAGGCCACTGAAGTCAAAGAGAATTTCCAAAGATTTCAATGAGTTTGCATCAGAAACACATTTCATGATATTTCCTCACTTGTAAGATGCCATCATTCATTAATTGTTATAAAGAGATTTTTTTGAAGAGGATGATGTAGGTTATGAAATTATAAATAGGCAGATACACAGATGTGATTTTTAAGTAACTATATAATCACAGCTAGACTAATTCAGAAACTGGATATCTCCTTCCATATAAAATTCTAATATTTTGATTCACGTTTTTATCTTAATTGGGAAGAAATGACAAAGCACAGAACCTCTTTCCTGGAACAAAATTTTTTTACATAATTCCATTTAGGAATGTTTAATTTTTGTTTGGAGTAGGTCCAAAAATAAATTGTCTTAGCTATAACAGTGCAATATGTGGGGACATCTCAGGAGCAGTGACTATTCATGAGACAGGTAGCATGGCCATAAAATTAGCTCCATGGAGGAGAATGTGAGGAGCATTTATGTGAAATACACTTTCCATTAGCTTAGGCAAATTTAACCCAAATTAAAAAAATGTTTTGTTTCCATTTGGCTTTCCTGCCCAAGGGGAAAATTGAAAATAGTTGTAACTAATAACATTGTCCAAAATGAAACAACAGTTTTGCAGAAGCCAAAATTTGTAATGAACTAGCTGTTCCTATAAGCAATAGACTTAACAAGGTCTGTTTTTCTGAGCTTTGTATTTGATCGTATTACATTGGATTTCCTACTACATTTTCTACAACCCCACATCCTCCCCAAGCCAGCAGCTTTATCTCCCTTTAGACTATTTGAATGCCCTTGGTTTCCTTACTTGATATGAAAAAACTACCTGTACTAAACAGATTTGTATGGACGTTCAGGGCCCACATAACTGTCCCTTGAGAGTATTCTTGACCCCGCGCCCTGTAGGAGTGCTGAGTGTAAGAGCCCTGTGTCTCATCAAATTAAGTTGAAGTTGGCCAGCTGATCAAAACTTAGGTAGGAACAGCAGAAGCAGACGCTCAGTCATATAGTCTTCCTAATCCCTTAACCCTTATCAGGCTTGGGGTACTGAAGTGAAAAACAGATTTTGGTGAAAAATTCCTAATCCAACAAGACAGTATTATCAACTGCTATCCACTGACTTGCAGAATGTACACATTACTCTTCAGGAAATACTGAAGTGAAGAGCAGTACTGTAACTCAAAATAATGCTGAAACAAATATCATTGTCTTAAACAGGAATCCTTCCTCGGCAGAATGGGCTGGAAACTGCATGAGCTCAAATTGCAGAGAGACTGATGGTCATTTTGTTTAACTAGACAGTTGTTGAACTACCATTGCCTAATGCATTGCTTTTGTAAAGTGCTTGGAGTAGGAGTGAGACAAGGACCACTCTTATTTTATAGGGTTGGGGAAGTTTATTACCCACCACCAGGTACAAACATCATATTTCAGGAAGCCAACAAGTAGCCCAGTGTTGTGTGAACACATGCGAGAGAAGAAATAAAGTGACAGAAGCATATTTTGCCTTTACAGTCCAGTCTTGTGTATTTGACTGTGGACAGTCAATGTGACACAAGCAAACTCTTCAAATTTACTTCCACTTCCAGTGTATTATTCGCCTTTATAAAGTGGGGTTGGACTTGAATCAGCCTAAGGATGTTACTTCTGCATCTCTGCAGAAGCAGAAAACGAGAAAAATCAGTAAATTCCTCTCATAGTGGTAAAGTGGTGCCAGGGGCTACCGTTAACGTCTTTGGATGAGAGGGAACGTAGCTGGTGGTGGCTTAATGCCAACAACCCCAACACGTCTACCTAAACATCCTGGGCTGGCCCAGATCGGGAAAATGCCCAAGGTAGTGGAGTAGTCAGTGAGGTGGGTTTGCCTCAGCAGGAAGGGGGATCTGGGAGCAAGGGAAGCAGGGAGTAGAAGGGAAGCTTGGAACAAATAGCCAAACACGATGTCTGACACTAACCAGGGAATCTGTGGGCATTGCAATGTCTCTTGCAAGGTGGGAGAGAGGCGAGGCAGAGCTGTGCCTGGGAAGGATTGCTTAGTATGGCAACTGCAACACAGGGATCCCCTGAGTCCAGAGACTGATGGAATTGCCCCTCTGCCATCAATCCCGCTTGGGGTCTGTAAAGCTCATTGACATGAGCCCAAATACAAGGTCTGAAACCACAGGGGAGCACCTACTGTTCCCAGGTTTGCTGCCTGGCATGCATTTGGCGTGAGCGAGTCAAGTAACAACTAGCAGCTTGCTCAATTGCTATGCAGAGCTCAGTTCCTCACTCAAGAGTGACAATGTGTTACACTTCACTCTTTCATAACAATTCAATTCAGCCCATAAGATGGAGCTCTAAATAGAGTTGACACTATTATTACATGGAGGTGAATGTCTCCCTCTTATTTATTAACCCTGTTGAATTTCCAAATTTGATCTTAAAACTAGCATGATAAGGAGCCTCTTGTTATGACTCACTGAAGATTATTAGGTACTCTGTGGACATATTACAGGGCAATCCACACAGTGCTGACTGTAGCACTGAGCTATTGCCAAGCAGAGTGAGAGAAAGCATACTGTACCTCCTGGATACAGCCCTATGGCTTGTCATAATCTCAAATCTAGCATGGCTGGGGACGGCTGCTTTTTCTTCCAGTGAAAATCAGTCTCATCAAGTGAAAGAACTATTAAAAAAGATTCCATTCCAATGAGTAATGACTAATTAAAAGCATTACGATAAGGGTGTAATTCCAATTGCTAACTTAGCACTGAAGTAATTTTATGCTCTGTGGCAACTGTTGTGTGAGAACAGTAATTCCACATCTAAAGGAAATAAATACATATATTTTAGAAGGACAGGAATCTTCCCCAGCTGAAGTGGCACTGGTTTTTAAGTAGCATTACAAATTGGATTCCAATAAGAAAAACACAGAGGGGCAAAATAAAATAAAATAAAGAAATCAAATGGAGTCCTTTGGTATAGAAGTATGCAAAATCACAAAAGATGCAGCAGCTGTCAGTTGTGATGGAAACATAAATCTTTGCAAAGATTTAGCTCTGAGCAAAAGCAGAAAGAAGCATGCACGAGCACTCTTCTGTCTGTGGGTAGCAAAACATTAACCTGCATGATTATATCAGACTTTCCATATTTAGTTCTTTGGGGTTCTTTCCTTCCTCTCTGCAGAAACATGTAATGGGTTAAAGAAGATTTTAACAACAGTGAAATCCTGTCACTGCATACCATTAAAGAAAGACATTGGGTCTGATAGGCAGAAGGAATCTCCTGTGTGATTTTCCTTCATGATGCAGAGTAACAAATTTCATCAGGTAATTTCTCCCCTCTCCCATGCCGCTGAAGCATGGTGCTGCCAGCTTAGTAAATACGTGTCATTGTAAAAACACTCAGACTTGATTTAAAATTTTCAAGTGATGGAGTAGCTGCTTTGTTCCATGGTAAATTGTGCAAATGATTAGTTATCATGACTGTTAACAAAAAATCAAGGCCTGTTATGAGAGTGAATTTGTCTGGCTTCCACTGCTGATCTCCAGCTTTTGCTCTGCCTCTTCTAGGATATCTTAGAACTCTCTCAGGTATGAGAAATGTCATCTCTGTATGTGGCCCAAATTCTTGGGTACTTACTATGTGACCTAGCACACAGCTATACCAAAACCACACAAACTTTTAAGGGAGTCTAGCTTGTCTTGCAGTTCAGATCAGTCTAAAGAGCAGACCCCTTTGGAACTAAACTTGTGATTTTATTTAATAAAAAGAAAAAAAAAAGTATATCAATCAAGCATTAACTGGGTTTTGTTTTTCTCCTATGAAATTATTATTGAACTAACAACTGTTTCTTTCCCAATTGAACTTCTCCTCAAGCTCGTATTTCTGCTCTAGGATTTCCCTACTGTTCCAGCTAAGAATATCAATTGTTCCAGCTAAGAATATCAATTCTTCTGTCAATTCTTTTAAAACTCTTGAAAGCAAATCTCCAAAGCCTGGAGAGCAAAACAAGGATGAAGCATTAGGGTTTGTCTCTTCTGTTACTGGATCTCCCACAAATATCATCTATAACCTTGGATTGATCATATAATTCCTTGGTCTCCTCTGGAGTATGAAGATAATAATTTTTCACTACCTCCTAAAGTTGTTATGAAAACATTTCTATAATTAATCCAGAGCTATATATTAATGAGGCTTATAAGGGAATCTAATCAGAGATGCATTAAGGAATATTTCAGATTCAAACAAATAAGTAGTTATTATTGTATACATTGTATTGTGTACAAACTCTTTAAACTGTAGTTTTTTCATAGCCTAGGTAATTCTGATGAAAATGGAATAACTATTGGCTACACATTCAGTCCACTGGCAAGTCTTGGAGAGGTTTTTTTGCTTCTTGCAATGGATTAGCAGTGGAAAGCAACTGGAGAGCTACAAATTAATGTAGCTCAGATGCAGCAGAACAGCATGTCTAAGGACACCTTTAAGCCCAGTGTCTTGTCCGAACTAGGCTGAACAAGGTCACGAATTTGGGGTTCTCCTACCGTGACCTCTCCCTGAAATTCTCTCCCAAATCCTAGAAACCTTTCTGTCCAAACTGAAATGAATATCCTTGCACAAAGTTTTAACTTCAGTGGCTTTGCACACTCCAACAGCTAGAAAAATGTTTCTAATGGAAAGTCCCAATTAGCTGTATCCATAGACATACAACTCAGAGGGAAGGTCTGAACAAAAACTACCTAGAGACTTAAAAATTACACAAACCCAAGTTTCTACTCCTTTAAAGGTAACTAATGGGAAAAGGAGAAAAATCTACTTCTGACTGGTTTTTTTTTTAGAAATATTCACATTTTGTCAAGCTCATACTGTATTGTAAGAGGATTCTCATGTTATCAGAATCGAATAATTCACATCCTTGTTCAGCACAAGTAGTGGAGAGTACTGTCTATAAATCCCTTTGGATTACCACATGGCTTTGAGCATGCAATAAATCTTTTCGCCTATCCCATCACCTCCTAATCTGCTAAAAGTCTTCCAAAAGATCAGAACCATTAAGATGTCATTTTATAATGGAGGAATTACAGCCTAATTTTAAAAACCTTGTCCTGAGGTCTATAAACTAGGATTCAAAAGTGAGAAAGAAATCCCGTGCTGAATTCAGTCACTGCTTGGGATTCATTGCCATGAGAGCCCATTCATTGGCTGACTAGCTGCCAGCCTTGCAAACTGGCTGATTTTCCTTGCCAGGTTTGATCTGTTCTGTTCCAATAACTGTTGTTCCTTATCTTATTGCTTTTTCTTTTTTTTTTTCGGGGGGGGCCACAAGTTAGCCAAAATGTAGAACCTCCTTGCAAATGCATTTCTATTAAAAAATAATAATAGTTCCCTGTGTAGGTTAGATTTGTGCCTTCTCTACAGGCTTCAATGTCCAAAACTTGTACACAAAGGTTTGTAATTCTAAAAATGGCTGTTAAACCATCAACAAGCAGCCTTCTGGCTTAGAAATTCATAAATCTGACCTTTCCTCTAGTGCTTTGTCACTTGAGCAGAAGGAGGTACATCAGTTCACACAAAGGTATTTGTATGGCATACAGTGCTGGCTGAGCCCCAGATACATTTAATGTATGTAGCACTCCTTACAAATAACTAGCTGGGCTCGTATGTACTTCTACACACTGTGATTTTTGTGCAGTCTTTACCTCTGTCCACCTTCCATTTTCATTAGAGTTAGTTGACTGGATGGGAGTGTAATTAGGATGAAGGTATTAGTGGCTAGTAAGGGGGTTAGCAAGCCCCTGAGGAGCTTAGAAAAACAGATTGCTCCAATATCCTTTTCCCATACACAACATTTTCATGTACACTGGCATGTACAGTCTGGCAATTGGTCAGGTTTCCATGGAAATTATGGAAATTGGACCAGCAATAGCTGCTTATCAAGTCAGATTTCTTGCCATTTACAGATGCCTTTGCCTAAGGTAGCAGAACAATAAAGGTTGCCCTTTTCTTCTCTCTCTCTGTCCTCCTGTTCAACACCACCCTTGTGCTTCAAGAGCCTGAAAGAAACATGCGCATGTGTGAGAGGACTTTCTGCTTGAGGAAAATCAAAAGAAAACCTTTGGTGACTTCATGAAGGACTGGCTCATGGCTGTGGTACTGCTTACCAAATCGGAGGGTGACTCCGTTCCACCCTCAGCATCAGTAGCATGGAGGAGGCAGTTTTAAATGCCTTCTCTTTACAATGGAAGCTTTTTTCTCCAAAGTATGAAAATTGATTGCTCATGCTTAAAGCCTGCATAACTGTAAGCTATGGTAGGGGTCATATATTATTAGTCCCTTCCCAGATTTGAGCTACTGTGTTTGACTAGCTGACCTCCTGTGAGACAACAGCGAATTATTACAGGAGCCAATGACACACGGCACAGCAAGTCTCTCCTGTTAACCTCTCCTAAATTTCCCAGCCATTAATTCCATTGAATAACCTCTTTATTACAGTATAATCTTTCCTTAAATTTGTAATAAAAAGTTCTAGGAGCAAAGGTAGAAAATGAAATCACAGCTTCAGCCTAGAAGTAGAAGTGCCTGCATTCCTGCAATCTCATTTTTGTTCAGGTCCTGAATGAAGCCTTACATTAGTTTATACCCACTTTAAGGAGGGAAACTAAGGAACACTACTGAGAGAAATAGCTCAGGAGCTGAGGATCCTTGGAGTAATTCCTCTCTGTCCTACTGTTTTTTCTGTGGTCTTGTGATGTGCCAAAACCTTTTATAAGACCATGGGCCAAATGGGATTAGTCCCATATGTTCCCTTCAGAGATGCTTTCTCTCCACCTTACTGATGCTAGGGCACTTGCATCCTGGTGACACACCTTTCCTGCAGTGCTTTGCACTGTATGACACTGAATCCTTCTGTACTGGAGCACAAATAACTGGCATGCCCAGTACAGGCCATACGAAGTAAGAGCAAAGCATCATAGGATTTACTGTATGCTGTCAAAGCAAGGAATGCAAATCAGAACCAGGTTTTGGGCCTGGGAAGCAATGGCATGGTCAAGTGTATGTGAGGGGCAGTGCGAAGTGTAAAGGGGGGCATGATATGTAATTCTGTTCTCACACTCAGGACAAACTGCCAATAGCCACAGGAAGCTGGAGCCACCTTCTCTGCTCTGATCAGCATGGGGGGCTTGGTGGCATTACTGAAGGTCTTATCCATGCAGCATGACTGGGTGGCATTTTGAATTTATTGTGTGCTCCCTATCTCCTTTTGATTCCATCATTTCCTTCCTTCTCCCAGAAGCTGTCATCAGGAATTGTTAATGCCCATGAGAAACTCATTCACTGAATGATGTCATTATAATTTTTACTATTTTCTGACAGGGACTTTAATTGAAGTTTATGGATCTAGTCACCATATTCTCCTGCCATGTGGCTCCTGCTTCTCTGAGTTCATGCTTCTATTGTTGGTGTCTGGGCAATTAATTAGAAATACCATGTATATTATTTATTCAGTATTCTCAGTGCAGCTGTCTGGCACTGCTTGATGAAATGCCAGTTACATGAAGCAAAAGTACATTTTTTCATGCAATAAAATGCTTATACCCATACATATATACATATATATATATATAAAATTGTAAAATAAACATTACCAACAACAGGTGGTTTCATGCAATTCCATTAAAGAAGTGCCACTACAGTGTAGGGTTATTTTACCCAGTGTCTGGAGTCATGCTTATGGGCTTAACTCTTGGGAACTATTTCCACCTTCCCTATAGGCATACATACAGTTCAAATCTGTTTTCCACCACTAGTTAACCTCAGCAACAGGCTTCAGAGCCTTTCAACCACTGTGTTCAAACACGACTCGTTCTTGTGATGCAGTCATAAGCTTGGGTCTATGCACTTAACTTTAACCATAAGAGTAGTTTCTTGCCTTCAAAAAGCACTTCTATATTTTCCCTATTTCTGTAAATATCTTATAAATTTAAAAAATCTATTGGAGGGCAGAGACTTTCTTCAGTTTGATTCTTCTTCTTCAAAACACTTATGTGTATCTGCCCTTCCCTCACTACCACCCTTAGTCCTGCAGATATCCACTCTTCTATTAGATGGGGAAGTCTAATTGAATAACTTCTGCAACGGTGTTTTAACTTGAGGTACACCTTCTCTCTCTCTTCTTCTTCTTCCTTCCTGCATCTCAGTATCTGAATAATTCTTGTGTATTGTACTAGACTGGAAAAAAATCTATGGGTAACTACAAAATAATAAAGGCACATTCAAACAAAAGCTCAAATGGGCTAAGATGGGTACAATAAAAATTTAGCATTTGCATTTGATTCCTTGATTTGTTAGCAAACAGAAATTATACCTCCTCTTCAGGAATGAGGTACTGCCTTTGAGAGAACTGCCCACTAGGTTTCTTGGGTTGCCTGTGTCAATCTTCCTCAGCTCTTATAAGGCAAGTGAAACAATTTAGATTAGCCATGCCTGAAGGTTATTTATGCTATCCTGCATGACTTTAAACACCATCACATTAAAGCATTCACACAGTCTGTCCTTTTCAGGTTTTCTAAACCAATTATCAGCAGAAGATGACAAGAGCAAAGCTGCTCGTGAAGGCAGAGTTAAAATTAATGAAATACACAGAGTAACTAGGTGAAATGTGGTGTCTTCTAATGTACAAACAACAAACCTAGAGTTGACCTTAGATATAATTTCTGAATCTGTCCTATAAACTGTGCACTATTTACTACCTATGGAAAGGTCTGACCAGAGTAGTGGGAAAAGCAGGTTTACTGCTGTGTGTAGGAGAAAACCAAAAACAGGCCACAGTTGCAGCATACCATGAAGACTGGTGAGAATTACAGAGCATGAGAGGCATCCTTGCTGATCTTCAAGGATGTGACATGCCTCCCAGGTGAATACATGTTGCCAGCTGTTGCACATCTCGGCAACAGTGCAATAGTCCCTAGGCAGCAAACTCGTGGCACATATTAGAGGACTAGGAGGATGGCTGGCAATTGTATGCAAGTAAGGGTCTTTAAATTGGGGTTGGAAGGAGATATTTGTTCCATTTTCTTCTCTACATTACAAAACTCACTCCGGTACTTCTGTAAAAGTTCCTGGAAGCCACCCATTATCTCTTCATTTTCAAATTGGCCTTTAGATCTTGAGAAATCTGATTTTCTTCCTATCCCGTGGATTTCAGCCTGGCCAGGAGTATCATGAGAAAAGACCATGGTCCCAGTTCAACTGTCCAGTACAGAAATCAGCAAGCACTAATCAAGTTAAATAATCTGATTTTCCACAGTGAACTAAACTGACTTTCCACAATGTCTAAAAGAGGTTCAGCTTTAGTCTGAATCTGAACTAGAGGTCTTGGGTTAGTTATTACTGAGAGTGGTCTGACTTATCCTGTTACAAATAATCACTTCGCTGCTTCATTGGAAAATCTTTAAATTTCTGTGGAAGCCCTTTTGTTTTCCTCTTGCCCAACAGATGACAGCAGCAGTGCAGCATAAAATGTCACATGAACTCCAGGCTCCTGTAGTGAAAATAGCATCATAAGAGATGATGGCAATGCTGAACTCACCTTTCAGATAGGTCAGAAAGGGATGGCAAAGGCAATATTCCTCTCTCATTACACCTCATCAGGTCACACAGTACTTAGTTTGCAGGCTCTTTTTGATAGCAGCAAACCGGGTCCACCTCAGAAACCTGAATTTTGATTGTGAGGAAATCTGACATACTGTGACAGAGGTAGGTAACCCAAGAGCACTGAGGTCTTCCAGCTCAGCTGCGCTGCTGGGACATTCCTCTCCATGATGTCTCTTGTTCTTTTTCTGACTTCTGAGGTTTAATGATTTTTGCTTTGCTATTGGTGGATTTTTGGTTTGCTTCTTTCTCTCTGAGTCAAAAACATTTGAGACATGAAAAAAATTTACATTCTGACAGCATTTTCTTCCCCTTTTGGTGGCACTGACTATAAGAAGAAATGAAAGCAAAGCTATTCATCCCTGTGAAGAGTTTTCAAATGAGGATATTAGGCAGCAGGATTGCCAGCAGGCTGTGCGTGAGGCAACACTCAACAGCCGGATCTGGAAGAAAACGGATCTTCCAGGGGATGGAGTTCATCTTATGCTTTCTCGCAGGACTGAGGGTGGGAGAGTCTGAGTTTGGCAGAGAGTGAGCTAAGGGGTGGGTGTTCACAGCTCAGAAATTCCCTTTATCTTCAGCTCTCTCTGACTTAATCTTTCCCTGGCCTGGACTACTGGAGCAGGATCCCTGGAAGCCAAAGACCAAGTGCTTTTGCAGAGCACAGCACCCACAGACTAAAGTCCACAGGAACTGCTTTCCTCTGCCTCACTCAAGGTTCAAAGAAAGGAGAAAAGCCAAGAGCAATTTTTGCTAGGAGAACGAGAAAGGTGAGGGACTGGGCCACTCCTAAAACTATTACTTCTCTGTGTGCAAAGTAATATCTTATAATTAGGACAGACACCATTTTGCTCAATGCATAGTGAAAATTCGTGGGAGACAACATTCACATCACAGCTTACTGGCAAGCTTTAAACAAATGCATCTAAAAAATAAAGACAAGAGCTTGTAATACTCTTCTTAGCAGTGTGAAGAGTAGAGTCTGATCCTGTTTTCACAGCAGGAATTTGTGCAGGGCTTTGTTTAATTATTGTCAGGAGCTGCAGGGTTGTTCTTCCAGAGAATTAGCAAAAGAAATGTCACAGCCGGGGACTCACATTGAGAGTTCGATGAGGCTCCTTTCACCACTCTAGTCTTGAAAAAGTACATTTACCATAATGAACATAGAATAGCTGAGAACGGATTAGATGGCAAGGGGTAAGAGAACCAGATTTCCTTTTCCCATGGAGACAGTTGTAGGTCTATAAGCTTACTTTTTATTAGTATTTGAGCAGCTTCCTAAAATAAAGAGTATTAGCCCTTCCCTGCCTCCCTAGCTGTAATGAGGAATTCAGTCTGCAAGAAATGTACATAGAAAACTCTCTAAGATTGGGTATATGGCATATGGAAAGATATGAGGGAAGTCACAACAAAGAATGAATATAAGAAAATCTTCTCTAATGTGGAGTTTTCAAATACTTCCTCCAATGTTGGTTTTAATGTGAAGTTGATTTTTCTCACGATTTGCAGAAAATGACTGCAAAAATTGTCAGTTTTCTGCAAAAAATCTCTTCCCCTTAAAAATTCCTTCCCCAGATTACTTTTTTTTTTAATTTATAATGCTTAATGAAAACAGAAATCGTTCTTGGGTACATCTAGCAGAATGAAATGAAAAAGACTAGACAAGACTGATCCATCTCCCCATCTTCCTAGCAGCTTTATTTACTCAAAATGAGCCAACTCATGAGAGAAGTTTGTAAACACAATCTAGTTAGTCACCTTACTAGGATTCTCCAAATCATGAAATAAAATTTTCCAGTAACCATTCAGGCCTCTGTCTTTAATTCCAGCAAGCAACTTCTTTCTTCCATGAGGATGTGGAGGTAGATCTAGAGGCTAAGTGGCTGCAAGTAGAGAGATAAGACATTCCCTTATCCTGAGCTTCCAGCTTTGTGTTAGGTCATAACTAAAATAATATAACAGTGAGCCAGTTTAAATTGCCCCACAGATGGCATGTTACCTGTAGAACATCCTTCTGGTGCAAAGGCTTAGCAGGAGAACAGTCAAAAGGGCCTATTTTGTCATATTCTATACAATCTGATACGTAACACTGTCCAAATTCTGCCAAAATAGCTTTACTAGAAGCATCTTGGTAGTGATAAAGAGCAGCAATATCAGCTGAGAAATTGCAGGGAAATTCGGGAAACATTCCTGCAGCAAAGGGTGGAGGTACCCTCCTTGTTCTGACCTGTTCCATAAGTATCTAGAGCACCCACTAAAAATAAGTCTCAAACCTGGGAGTGCTGCATATGCCTAGAAGTCTTTGTCTTATAGATTTCTAAACAGACAGGACAAAAAAAAGGACTACCATGCCTGTCTAACAGATATCTGAAGGAGAAGCAATGGTCTGCCTGTACCACCCAGGGAGTGCACAAGATTTGAAGTGAACCTAGACTGCCTCTGAGTCCCTGTAACCACAGGACCACACTCTGTACATTTGATCTCAGGAGTGAACTCTTTTGGTTAAACAGGAATATGATGGTTTGCATTTACTCAGGCTGCTGTCCCACTTGCTGGATGATTTTTAGGCCATCTAGGAAGCTCAGACAATGGAGATTCTTTGCATTGGTGGCAGATAGATGAGAAGAAGTTGTATAGCCAAGACCTTAACATTTGTGGCTATATTTTCCTCAGTGGGTTGGTGGTTCATTTTACCCTGGACCTAAAGAGTAAGGTGGACACTTTGTTAGTTTTGTTATGATTACATGATGTTATTTAATCGTGATCCCACCAGGTCTTCCATAGCCTATTTTAGAATTAGGAAGCTCACAGAGAACAATCAATATCATCTCTCAGAAAAGGCAGATGAATCCATCCGATCTCTGTATCTCAGGGGACTCAGGGACACACTGGAGAAGTTCCAAATTCTTTATCTTTTCCTCTAGCTTTCTTCTTTTGTTATTTTTTTTTAACCTTCCCATTTTGCTGCTATTCCAGATAAGAGATTCTGCTATCAGATATGTGCTGGGCTGAGATCAAATGGTGTTTTCCCTCATCTGTCAAATGCTGAGGTAATGTGATTAAATTATTTCTTTTCTTTATAAATAAAGTAGTCAAAAGACTTCCAGAATGATATTATTATGAAAACTAGTGGGAACCAGGATGAGAATCTGTTTAAAATTGGCAGTGATATGAGTTTTGCATGGGACTAGATCCAGCCCTAGGGTAGAGGATTCCTATTTCCCATTTGTGCATGTACAGTGCTGAGGGTGAACATGTTCATACATGATGATGACAGAAGTCCTGTGACAAACTGCTTTTACTATGCTGCATTTGCCTGAGGCAAGGAGTGTCTTGCATTGTAACCACTTTTTCCTTGCACCTCTGTCCTTCCAGAGATTAAAGCTGTGATTAAAGTAGTGTTTAGGGCCAAGCACTGCTCACACAGTTGAGACATGAATGTCTTTACTTCATTATACCACCAAATAAATGGAATTTCCTAAACCATAGCAGCTAAGACCAGTAACTACAAATATTCCCATAATCCCCATTTAAAACACCCCAAGTGACCTCTTGCTGCCACTGCTCATAAAAGGAAATTAACATGGAACTGTCTTCACCCTACCCTCTGCTCAGACACTAGGAAGACTCTTCTTTCATGGCTGGTTCAGTGCCATTGGCTGGGATTATTTATTTGGCTGTCTTTGGCATTAGTCAGTGGCCATACCTCCTGATAAATATCCTGAGTTTGTTCTTTTCACTGTCTTGATCAAATGTTCAGAAGAAGAGAAAGGGAAAGCAGCACTTTCTACAGTTCTTTAGGTCATTTTGTAAGATTTAGGTACTCACCCTAACAGTATGAGAGGAGGATGTGTTGTTGGATCGCCTAATGGAAGGCAAACCAGCCTCATCTTTTCCTATGTAATCCATGTTGTAGAATTATCTGCATGAAGGTGAGTGCAGGGAGTGCCACTTTCTTTTCATGAATACAGGGCCTCTGATATTGAGATTGTGTCCATCTAACTCCACCTGTTGTCATGAAATTTGTCTTGAAAATAGCAATAACTGCAGTGGTATATCAAGCAATTTAAACTGCTCTTAACATGGAGTAGTAATCATGTGACTCCCACACTGCAACACTGTCAGAGGAGAAGTTGCATTATATCGTTGTAGATATAGGCCAGGCAGTGAAACCTCCCTCTTGGAAAGAATTTAATTCAAAACAGGTCCACTATGACTCTTGTGGGGCTTTGAGATATCCTAGACTGCCTTTTCCTCATTGGAAACCGTACTAAATGTGTTAGTACAGTTCAGCTAATCAAAATATTACCCTCTGAGAAGTTTGAAAATACATTCTTTTTTTTAGTACATTAAGTTTAAAAAAAGAAAAAAAAACCCTTTTCTGTAGGAAAATACTGACTTATAGAACTTTTTCCATCAAAATTTATTTTGTCTCAAATTTTCCAGCAAGTTCTATTGCTCAAGATCATGATTTAGACTTTTACCTAAGCCTTTCTCAGCAGTTGTAAGGTTGTAAATTAACTGTGAGTTCCTCTTGGAGAAAGTCCCATTAGTAGTTTTACTCTGACAGTACTTTGTTAGGAAGGTATTTTGAACCAGAATGCTAAGTAAGTGGCGTAAATCAGTGTAACTCCAGTTGGGATCCTACTAATGACGTGAACTTGGGCCTGCTGTCATACACTACGCTTCTTGCTTTAAATTCTTCGCAGAAAGCTGTTTTCACTTGTTTCTTTTTTGCAGAAGCAATAGCATCATCTAATTGCCTTGACCAGAACATTTCAGTGCATTTATCCTAAATCCTTAGTCTCCTGATAGTACTACAGATGTAAGCAATGTGTCCACAGATCATGAAGTCATTTGCTGGGATGCTCCCTCTTATCCCTTTTGCTTGTATTTGAATTCTGGAGTACTTTGTTCCCAGATGCAGAAGAAAAAATATGTGCTGAGAATCTAAGCAGCTGGGGTAATAGCATTGCAACATTTGTACCCAGTCAAAGCAAACTCCTCATTGCTACATGACTGCTTTTTGTTGAACAAGACTTGAGCATGGTGATGGGCTAAATGACCTCTGAGAGTCCTGTTTGTTAGTGGTCTTTTGTGATTCTAGACTACTTTCTGCTTCCTTTTGACTTTATATTCATCCATTTCTCTCCTTTGCTACCATATTTCTTTAATTACTTGCCACTCTTCCATATAAATGATATTAACTGTAACAGAAATTTAAATACTTTTATGCTGTTCCTTTGTGGTAAACACCCAAAAAGAAGTGTTACGAAACTCATCCTCAGACTCCCTCAACAGCCAACAGACCAAAACAAGGACTTCCACCCTAAGGTCCTTGTTTAAGACAGAAGGAACAAATGACCCTGTAGGGATTCCTAGTACCCTCACTGACTATTTAGGGAGTATAGGTGTTTAACTCCTAGATACCTATGGTTAGATGAAACAAATCCTCACCTAAACTTATCCTCTGCACTTTCTCTGTAGCTAATGGAGGGGGAAAAGGAAGGGAATATATGTCAAATGACTCAGTCTTAAGTGAGTTCTGAGACAGGAATAATTGCTTTCTGTATGTGCTCTCCTCATTGATTGTAGAAGCCCAGGTCTCTGGTTCAGACTAGCTACTCCCTGTTTTTGTGGCTGAGCTCAAATGAGGTGAATTGTGTCTGAAGAGAAATACAAAACCACACAACAAGCCAATTACAGTGCTTGTAATTGAGCCAAGAAATGTAACTCTTAAATGGTTGTAGGTACTGGACCATGACTTACATTGCCTAATACTTTTTTTTTTCTCCAATGCTGACTCTAAGGACAAGGGAAACTTTGTGACTCAGAGAGAGGTTGAAAAGTGGCTACTGAGGACTGTGAGAGAAGAAAGTCAGATAAATACTCTGGCCAAAAAAATGAGTCTGACAACTGCCTTTTAAGACCCCTCAGCCCTTCATGAAACTCGATGTTTGACTCTCCATCCAGGCAGTGCAGCAGTAAGAAGTGCTGATAATTTCACTGCTCTGCGGTGGTAAGCGGGAACACTTTGAGTGGCTTCTCCCTACAGCCCCACAGATCTCAATGGTGTAGAGCTGAAAATACTTTATCTTGGGGGATTAATGGTTCCCTCACTTTTTAATGCTGGTGAACCCAGTTATTTCAGCTCTGTTCCTGCTACTTTACTTATTGTTCTCCAAGGTATTATTCATTCATGGCTTTCTATAGAGCTATAATGCAGTCTCAGAAAGCATTTCAGGAGGATAGAGATTTGATTAGGGTGATGCATTTGAAATGTCAGAGGTCTCTCCACCTCATCTAGAAGAAATGGATAGAGTTGACAGATGTGCTCTGTGATAATGGGAACAGCATTATTCTTACAACATTCTATAAACTACCTCTGTTTATTCTTTTCCTCCCCCTCTCCCTTTATTTTTCTCTCTCCTGGAATAAACACTAGAATAATACAGGGAAATAAATAAGGAAATAGGCTTGACCTGGGTCACATAACTTAGTTTTTATTATTATTTTTTGTTATTTACATAATCTTTTCCCCAACCATTCCTCTGGAAATTCCACACAAACATCCACATGCATTTTCTGGAACATTTGTTGAGATGCATAGCCAAAATTCTAAATTCTTCATGAGATGATAGTAATATTTTTTTCTTACTGTTCCTCTGAATAGCCAAAATCTGGCTAGAAAGTAAAGTATCAGGCCAGAAAAACTGGTACAGTTTTGCCAGAAAAGGATGCAGCCTGGAATTTCTGTGGATACTATAGGGGATGGCTGGAATCTCAGAGACGAAAGCCAATTGTTGTGAAAACTATGTTGCCAAAGCAAAGGGAATTTTCTGCAGCAAGAAAAGCTCTAAGGAGCTCCAGTTTTTATTTTCTCATTTGATTTTCCAAGGGGACTCCAGAGCCCATCTGATGGCTCTGAAACTTCTAGTACAACAATTTAATCTGCAGGACCAAAGCTGCATATACATTTAGACTCCTAATTCCCTCTGATTTTTAAATACCTACATATCACCAGGGACCTGGGCTTAATAGTCTAGCACTAATTCTCTTAGTAGTTTATTAGGCTCATTTGTCTTTCATGCACCTGCCAGTGGCTCTAGGCTTCCTGCTATTACTTGGCAAGGTTATGTCTGGGCTTCGGCAGCATGTCATTCTCTGCAGCCCTGCAGAGAGGACAATCAGAGGATACCAGTCATCAGGGTGAAGGCTAAGACTCTTACCTTCTCTGTGTTGACTGATACCATAAAGTAACATTGCTAACTTCTTAAAAGAGTAGACACGGGACCAGCTGGTTTGTCTTTATACCCTTTCCTCCTCCCAACCCCAGGGACCCTTGCCCAGTAACAGAACCTTTTCATGTCGTCTTGAAGCCTTTAGGTAGCTCAGAGGAAGCAGGCTTCACTTAGGTTCAAACATAGTGGGGGGAGTTGAGTAAACGTTGACTAATTTCCAACATTATGTTGCTGATATAACTACTAGCCAATAGCTTTTTTTTAAGGCTCAGAATTCCCCGTAACACTGTGGCCTGCTTTTCCGAGTCATTTCTCTGGTACCACAGAAAATAAACCTTAATTATTATCTGTTTTCATAGATTTGCCACATCAACTCTTCACTTTGAATGCTGACCATGATACAACAATATTGTAAGAAGTGGGCTACAAACTGACCAGACATAACTGTTTTGCATCTCCATTAACCTGTTCTATAGGTGTGTGTTATATGAGAAGTGAAAGTCTTAGGAGAAACAACTCCTAAGGCAATGAACTTTCATTCCAGACTGATGTATAAGAGGGAGCCTCGGCCACTAGCAAAGGGCTTGGTAAGGATGGACACTTACAGCCAAAGTAAAATGGAGCAAGTGTTTTAGAGAAGAGGGACATTTTAGGCCACCAAGTAAGCAATAAGCTATTGTGTAGTCCTCATTTTGGAAGGTTTCTCATCTATTACTGTGGACCAGCCTGGCTAAAAGCATAATGTGCTGCAGCTGGAGGCTGTAATTTGTTTGATAATCAAACAGATACAGTCATCCTTTCATCTTGCTCAGGAGGAGTTCCTTATAAACATTTGCAAAACTGCCTTGTTAACCTTCCTCAGGCTCTTTCCTAATCCTTTCTTCTTGGGCTTTAAACAACAAAAATATAAAAGATTTAGTTCCTAGATTTTCATAAGCAGCCTGTTTTAGTACATCACAGTGAATCTTGATTTACATCTAATGTTTATTGCCAGAGCTGTAATAAAACATTTGGGCAATGATAGCAACATTTATCCCTCTCCACCTGCTCCTTCTGCCTCTCTCCTTTTCCTCTCTCTCCTTTTATTAGCTTGGCTACAAGCACCTGTTGTAAGAGGGATTTATAAAGCCTGGGAAAAAGAGCACTGTCTTCCCTGACTTGCTCTGATGCTCTGTGATTGAGTTCCTGTTGCACCCCTAGCCCTTATGGGACTGAGACTTTGCTGTTTATTTTATTCCTCTCCTGGCTACTATGCTATATTTTGGTGGTTGGGGGAGTGGTGTTTGGGTTTGGTTTTTTGTTATATTTTCAGGTGAGAACTTCAATTGCTTTACCCAGACGTGATGTTTGGGTGTGACAAGAAAGGTATGTTCTCACCTTCCCTTGCTTCTATCTCTTTAAGTTTGGCCTGAAAAGAAGCCTCTTGCCTTGTGTAGTTGTTACAAATCTGTGAACTGGAGTCTTCTATGGTTTAATATTTAAAATGCTGGGTTTTTATTAACACAGTAGATGACAAGATTTCAAAGGGAAGCACATTTCCTCTCTGGAGAGCAGGGTGGTGATAGATGCCTTGCATTCAACTACTAAAATACAAAGACTCAGAAATACCTATGTAAATTTCCAATGTTATTTTAGAATGGGTTTTGACCTGTTCTTTGTCCTTGCTTTGACCAGCTTTCAAGTTAGTAAGAATCCTGTACTAATACCTGGCACAGAGACTGTGTGTTGTGATAAGATGGTCTTTTCCATCTCAAGAGTATTTTCCCTCTCAAGATTTGCTTAACTTAGCATAAAATTTAAGTAAATGTAAATATTCTAGGAGCTTAAATAATAGTGTTACTGTAGCCACGATCATGTGATGGTATAGGCAAACAAAGTCTGTCAGTAGAAGGAATTCTGCTGTTGGACTACCTGGTATAGTTGAAATAACATACAAACATTTAGGTGCACAAGCATTTCTTCAGGCCTTCTAGAAATTCAGGTATTTATTATGATAAAATGTTTCTTAATACTTGTCCTGTATTCCTTTCTTCATTATTTATATTGGTTTGACTTTGGGGCAGATGCTGTCTGTTGGCACTGAATCTTACAAACCGTTTAGCAGCGGTGTCGTTGAGGTTCAGATAATAACAAAAGCTTGTACTTTATGTGCCACTATACTTTCAAAGCTTATGCTTTCCCTGGATTTTCATCTATGTGGCTTGGTAGTTATGCAGACTGCTTTAATTTGTAAGGTTTTCTGGAGGTTTGTTGTGGGGTGGGGCAGGTATCTGATGCTTTAAAAATGAAGGAGATTTTTAAACCAGGAGTCAAGCTGCTAGGATGGTCCAGAAAAATTTGCAAGGCTGGTCAGAGAGAACATTTGCACTTCTCTATTCCACCAGAGCATACAACACTTCATTAGATAACTGCAGCCCTGGGCCTTTCACTCTGCCCCCTTTGCACATTAAGTGCAGCTTGAGCGTGTGCTTCCCCCCTACTAGAGCACATAAAATTGAGCAACAGTGTGTAACATGCAATAAATATCTAGTAGCCATTTCTGAAGTAGCTGCTGGCCAATTTAATACATAGTTAACAGGCAGGAAAGGGGAGAACAGTACTAGTTCCATATTTTAAGGGCAAATTTGGCTTTTTTATTGGTCTCTCATGTGACAGCACTCTAATTATTTCTGTACCATGTGATCTTTGGGGAGGCTTACTTATATAGTGTTTGCTAATGGAAAACAAACATGAAATGCAGTGAAGGTAGATGACATAGTGACAAATGAAGGATATTTCCCTTGGAAAAAGGGGGGGCGGGGGGAAGCTTCTACCCCCTCTTTTGTCAAGTGACTCCTTGATCAGCCTCCCCATCTTGTCATGTGAAGCTGACTTTGGAAAAGGAAATCTCTTCCTGCGGCAGTATCCAGACCTTCATCCAGGAAGGATTTGGAACAGAGGACCCTCAGAGTTTAATGACCATATCTTTTTAGCTGTTTATCATCAAAGGTGTTTGAATCTGGTTTTGCCTCCAGAGTGGAGGTAAAAAGACAGCTAAAACCTGAGCTTAATGTTAAGTCTAAGACAATTTACAAGGAACTGTTGAGAGCAAAGGGAGACTTTAAACTGGGTGTGTGCTGCATTCTTTTGTTACCACTGGGATGACAGATTACTGTGGTTACAGGGTTACTTGTGGGGTGTTAGAAGGTTATCAGGCACTAATCCATAGTGGTGCAGTCTATGTGGGGCTGATGAGTGGCTTCTCCAATCTCCCTTAACTGTGGGGAGCAAAAGAAAGCTAAAAACCTCATTTAAATTAATATCTTTTGGATGTTAGTGGCTTGACAAAGATATTGGAGTAAGCCCTATGGAACACACACAAAACCAGGTATGGAGTGGTTTAGGACACCAAAAAATTGGTTAGGTTGGAAAAGGATCAACTAATAGGCATTCTCAGTCTCTGAAACTCCCACTTTGTACAGGTCAATACATTTGAAATGAGATTTTTTTTTTCTGGTTCCGATGTTTATTAGACAGGCCCAAGTCCTCCTCTGCTAAAGACCAGAACAGAAGAATGAGCAGAAGACCATTCTGCCTACAGACAATCAAATAACCTTTTTCACCAATCCAGCCTCCAAAAAGCAGGAAAGATTTGTTTTGTTTTGATCATCCCTAAGATGCACATTAGTTAGAAACTCTTTTGAGAAAATGGATTTAGGATTTTTAAATTGCCTAGAGAGTGCAGCATTTCTCAGAATGAGAATATAAGTAGAGCAACAGGTCAGCCACTGACACAAACAGCTACTGTCAAAGACAAGCCCTAAATCCCTTCACCCTCTCAGGAGGTGTTAGGTGGACTGAGATCCCTGAGGGCTAGATCTGGAGGATGCTCAGTATCTTGGCATAGTATCTGGAAAAATGATAACATCAAGCCCAGGGAGAGCTGACTATACCACAGCTCAGCCCGTTTAGCAGCGGTCAGCTCTTCCACTGCACTGTATGGACATTTTGAGCCTGTTTTTCAAGCAGGACAGAGCTAATAGCATGAGAAGCAGATGGACAGTTGATGGGATACATTACACTCAGTTCCTCTTTTCAGAACAGATTTAATCTTAGTGTTCATATAAACATTAAGGTAATTCTTCCAGCACATAGGAACTGATTAATTTTGCCCTGGGGGAAAAGAAAAAAGAGGAATAATGCAAGGCAGTTTCAGAAGGCTTGGCTTTTAAGATATGAGGAGATATCTTAACTAGATGGATGAAGGCTAAGAAGGCATTTTTTTAATTCCCATCAATGAACATCATACTCACTATATGGAAAGCCAGACATATGAAACTGTGCACCTAAATCATCCTGTGAGTGAACTCTGCAAAGGTCTCTGTGGTCTTCCTTTCCTGATTTTGTGAGCTGCACAGTCTGCTGTGCCTCATACCCTGGTTTGGGAGTGCAGTTGTGTTTGTCACAAAATGGGAACCATGTAGGAAGCTAATCATAACACCTAGCTTAGATGTCAGCCAAAGACTTTCTGAAAGAAGGGAAATACAATGGTTTGGGTTCTGTCATGATGTTTTTCTCAGCCTGCATTCGTGCTGGTCAACAGACACTAAATGTAAGCGTGAGCAAAAGGTGCAACCAATTCTACATGGAAGTCATAAATGAAAAGGCAGTTAATAATGTTTCTGTTGCTGATGTCTGTAAAAGTGGTGGTCTTTCATCCATGTCCCACTGTACTTTTAAACTTATATGTTTGGCCCCTACACAGACCCCAGATACCAGAGAAGGCAACCCATCAAATTGAATTGACTGCAAAAAGTGGGTCACTTGTTTGGGTTTTTTGCTTAACTGCAGCAAACCAGCTGCAAAAAGGAAACAAAACTTACTCTATTTGAAACCTCCCTTATTTTTTTCCCCTCCTACACAGGGAGTCAGATGGCTTTGAAAAATGTATTATTCAACTAGCTACAGTAGAAACACAAATGAAACCAAGCAACTGTCAGTTTTCTAGCAGAGCAAAAAAGCAAAATGTCACAGAACCAGCATCAAACCCGATAAATGCATTAGTTTGATTACATCCTTTCTACTGGGATAAAGGAAAATGATGCTAGCGTAACAGGAATTAAAATAATTTAGGTCTGATTCAAAGATGGATACAACTGGGGATGATAGAAAGTAAATCCAATAGGTGTGTCTTCAGAAAAAAGAAAGGGATTTTGATCATGCATATTTTTATTGTGTCTATTTTCCGTGATTTTTCATTTAAAATCTAAGTGCCCCGAAGTTCTAGTATTTCTTTTTATATGTGCTTCCATGGATACCATCACCAGCTTCTTAATACTGAGCAGTTCTGTGGCCCAGCTGGTGCTGCAGCCCCAGAAGTAGCTGTGCTCTCACAACTGAGGAGGCAATAAACATTGGGAGAGTTGCCCTGTTGGTCAGGGTGATGGGGGGTCCAATATTGCAGGCTGTGAGATCCGAGAGCTGACTACAGCTGCCTGCAGTTTATAGTGAGCTCCAGTACTGTAGGAGACTGACTAAATAAGGGTCCAGAATATCAGGCTTCTGTGCCTTGGAAAGACAGACAATGCGGATGTGAGGAAGCGATAGATTTGAGTTCACTATAAATTCAGTGCTTGCATCTTTTGGTGTGCTTTGTGATAAATATGTCTCTTTAAAGCTTGTAGACCTCTGTTCATGGTTGCCAAGTGAGGATTTGCCTTGAAAATCTCTACCCATCAACATTTGGAAGTTAGAAAATAAAATCTGCTGGACTTGAAGAATACTGGTGTTTGGATTTCTTCAGGCACTCTGGGACCAGCAAACTTAATGTACCATCTCTTACAGCTATAAAGCTGGATAGATTTATTCAGCTTCCTAAATGGCCCTATAGGTAGGAGGAAGATCCTAATGATGTATGACAAAACTTTCATTACAAAATTTCATTTGCTTCATGTGTGTTAAAGCACCTTATAACTGCTCTGGAAACTTGAAAATGGGTTTTAAGCAGGTTTTAAATTAAAACAGATGGGGGGATGGGTTATTTCAAGTGTGGAGGTTATAGCCCTAATCCCAAATGTCCTGAATTTTTCTTCAAATTGATGGAATCCCTTATGCCAGGAAAGGAGAAAACATTTGCATTAAATGCAAATTGCAGTTGTACTTACTTACATGTAGTATACAGAAGGCAAGTTTAAGCAAAGATAGTGTGGAAAAATATCATACTTGGCTGTAGTACAATTTTTTCAGCATCTTTCAAAATAGTCCATGAAGGAGGCAAGTGTAGCTGCTACACCTGTTTAACTGAAAGAAAAGGAGAAATGCAGGGGTCTGCAAAGCTCATGTTGGAGAGTAGTAGCAGCACCAGGAACAGTACTCAGCTCTTACTGCTGTGAAAAGCCAGCTCCACTGCCTGTTGCACACTCTGCTTTGTGATGTTAGTGCGTGCCAGGGAGGTGGTGGTGGGGTGTCATTGCACAGTAAGTACAGTTAGGATCCCATACCTGGTCCAAAGAGCTAAAATCAAACAATCATGTAAGCAATAAAGAACACTATGATACAGTCTTACTAAGAGACTGAAAAAAGACCATTTTTTAATCAAAGAAAAATGGCTACTTCAAGGGATGATGATGTCCTACACTGGGTAGGTTTTATAGGAAAGAGAAACATTTTGGAAAGAGGATGTTGGCCTAAGAACAAGCAAATCTAAACTATCCATAATGAGAGATTTTTTTTTCTAAATATTGGACCAGAGTATACATCCCATAATGCAGGAAAACTCATCTTTAAATTAAAGATTAAGTTGGTCCACAGATGTTACCTGTAACTGCAGGAACTAGGCTAGGTGTGCCATGAGGTGATCTTTTCTCTGAACTTAATTGAACAATTGCAGCCAACATATATACGGTGCTGAAGAAGACATGTCCAGACTATCCATGAGGGTGACATGCCTCATCTCTATTCCCATGGCTGCCCAGCTAATATAGCCCCTGTGGAGAGAAATTCCTAAGATGTTAACTCACTTTGTGGGTATGTGGGACCCAGGTGCTGCTCTAAGCATGTGCTCTGGGGGCTGGATTTTTAGGCTGGCTGACTTTCCTGTGAGGCTGGTCCAGAGTGCCTTTCTGGGGCTGCCCTTGTGAGCCAGTGGGGATAAACCTGAAAGGAACTGTACTGATCCAGCATTTCAAGACTGTGGGGTTTTCCAATCAAATGTTTCAGAGGCAGGGAAATAATAGCCTGGCAATGGTGTCATCTTGACTAAGGAATCTCATAGGCAACTACTGGTTAGCTTTCTACGTACAAGCTCTGTGCGCTGTACTAGTCCAGCATAGCCAGGAACAGGCAAGCCTCAGTGAGTCATTTTGGGGCACTCTGTTATGCCCTGTAAATTGTCACAAAGACTATGGTGACAAGCCAGAAAACTTCAGAGTCCTGCACATTTAGCTAATAATGGTCCTGACTGTGCTACAACTTCTTGCTTAAATGCTTCTGTGGTTCCAAACCAAACTGAATCTCAGCCTCCTTGGAAATGAGGGGGAATGATGCTGTTACACAGGTGCTTGAAGAGCAATCCAGGACAGACCTAGGAATATGTTTTCACTTATAATGAAGCTGGCAAGTTGCTGCATCATCAGTCCCATGATTGCTGGAGTGCTATCTTTGCTTAATTAAAAATTGCACTCAACAAGCAGTACTTATCTTCCAGTGAGCTGACACCAAGCTGCTCCAGCAATCCTAAATGGGTTTATTTAAAGGGCAGCTTTGAAGGCATTGCTCCCTCTGGTGGCTTTCTTGCAGGAGGATCCAACTTGCATCTCATGGTGAGGATAGTTCCCTTTCCCAGAGGCCCTTCCGCAAGAGTGGCGGAACAAATTGCTTCTGAGCCTACAAGACACCATTTTGGACCCCCACCAGACATGCAGCAAAGGATGGTCCACCAATGAAGTACAGACAGGGAGGAAGAGAGGGAAGGGGTCTCACATGGAATTTGGGTTTTGTGCTTTTTCAGGCCTGGATCTTCGTGAGGAGGAGCTATTTAAAAGTATCAGCTTGGGATCATACACTTTGGGAAAGAGAGGGGGATTTACAATGTGCTGTGAACATGCAAAGAGAAGGGAGCTCATCACAGCCCTTTGACTCTCTGAAATGGGCTGTTCTTTTTCTGCCCATAAACCCATGTTGTTTTTTCTGGACAAGAATACCACAAGGATTTACACATAGGGTTCCAAAGAAAGCTACTTAAATGCTCAATTTTATTCATCTACTTTCTGCATCAGTCTTAAACCTTTATGCTTATGTGCACTTCTGTATACTGCCACTCCTTTTGATCTATCGTGTATTCATTTATGTTGCCATCTTTTCAACACTAACATAATTATGAAGGTTATACAGTTGTTATAGTCAGGCTTTCCAAGTATCTTATCAAAATGCTCACTGCTCTAACAATCTGGGAATGAGTCTATTTACACAGCAGTCTAACATAAAAATCACATCCTTGTAATCCTATTCCCCAAATAGTGTCAGGTTATGCTCTATTTCTTAATTAACAGAAAGCTACATTATACTGTATGAGTAAAACCAAACTGAAATCAACTTACCCATAACTCATTTATTTATGTCATAGAGCTCTCTAGGAGGCCTAGTAAACAAAAAGGTTGTCTGTTGCTCTTCTGTTTTGTTTACATGGTTTGGTTTACTTTAAAAATTCTCAAATGCTGCCTTGGTGATACATGTACTTTCAAGATTTTTCACGTATGGCCAACATATTCTGGGGTAAAAATGGCAACAACATTGTCTAGGCTTTAGCAGTAGACTCAAGTGTGCTAAAAATTCACTTGAGAGCTGTTCTGATCTTCTCTGTGACACTTTAAAGGAGTTCTGGTCATCAGCAAAAAGCAAAAGTTGTAGAAAGTTTCCTGATCTCAGGTGAAAAATTCCAAGGAGGTGGCCTTCAGTATAACTCTGAGAATATTGTTTGCAAATTGCAGATAATTTCTTCTGAATTAAAAACAAGACCAGGACTGGTCCCAGTTTGCATAGGTAGTCTATGCCAGAGCTGAGATGTCAGTTCAGAGCTCTTGAGAGAAAAGGCATGAGATATTGATGTTACAGGAAAATTACAAAATGGTACAGCTCTGGTCTTGATTTGAGGCTAGGACCAACATTCATAGATGAGCCGTAATTTTGCCTGAAACCATTTCTCTCTTGGGTAGTGTGACTGGCAGGATGTCCCTCTTCTCTTGGTAAACAAAAATAGTATTTTTCTTGTCAAAAAAAATGAGTACATTTTGAATCAAAATACTTTTTTTTTTTTGAGACATGTTCCATTCTTAAAAAAAAAAGTTACATACTTGAAAGCTCAAAACCAAAAGGAAATATTTTACTTGGTATAAAATAAAAACCCATACTTTTTAATTTTCTGATTTTAAAATTTTTTTAAATATTGTTCTAACATGAAAACAGCTTTCTCTCTCAACTGAGTCATTGAACAAGTCACACATGTTACTCCACTGCTTATAATGTTGGAACAATTTTATTTTCAGATTTTGAGTTATTTTTCACTTTGCTTTTTATTTTGTAGTGGAGTGAGTTTGCCAGTCATAGCATATTTTTATGAACCTGAAACTAGTTTCCTTGTTTAGAAAAATAAAATGGTTTTAGGTATTAAAAAAAAAATAATAAATAATTCAGCAAATGCACAATGAGAGCTTCGAAGTTTCATGCATCTGACCCACCTATAGTTGAAAAGAGGAGAGTTTCTGCCAGACCTCAGATGCAGAAACTGAAGTCCCCCAATGTCATTGAAGTAAATCAAAGGAAGCCTTGAAAAGCTGGCAGGGAAAGTTGGGCATCTTTTCATGCCAAATGAAAGCCTGGCTCAAAAGGGACTCGTGGAAATGAATAGTTCATATTCTGAAGGCAACATATATTTACAGAAAATGAAATCTTGGTTAAAACACTTTTTGAATCATGTTGAAGTGTTCATTGTAAACTCAGAAGGTCTTTCTTGATTTACTTGGCTCAATTTCTGAACTTTTTTTTCCTTCTGCTAATGGCAACCCATTGATCACTGGAGCTGTAATCAGATTTTGCAGAAGGCCACAGGCATCATTTTCAATCATTTAAACTTTGCCAGCCTGCCTCTATTTCTTATGAATCATGGGGATTAATGCCAAAGGATTTTTTCCCCTTTAAAAAAATTAGCAAGTGTTGATTGCATCTTTCTTGTTACACCTGACCCACTTATCACCAATTAACCATTTCACTGCTTCACAGACAAATGGCTGCCTGATGTGAGAAACAGTCGCATCCAATTCTAGCCTCATCTCCTACAAAATTATCTATGGGTCAGAACCTCAAAAATTGTTTGGATGTCTAAATGCCTTTCAAATTAATAGGAGATATTTGCCTGAATTATGAATGTGGTAGCAGACTTTGGTGTGGGTGAACAATCTGAGTTCATAGCCAGAGGCAATGTGATGTGCTGCATAAAATCAAATCCCAGCAATATTTTTAGCAGTAGTTGTAGCAGTGGAAATCATTATTAGCTAACTAAGAGGTAATTTACATGCTTTGCTCACACCTTTGTGTCAGTATAAACGTATCCCTGGAAAATTACAATTCAGATCTTTGTTCACAGATCAGTATAACTTCATGCTGCTACTCCTTCTAGATTTGTTGTAAAAGCACAGTTAAGCCATCACTGGCTGTTTGTGTGTGAGGCTCATGTCATGCTCATAACAGCAATGTTGTCATCCTTCCTTAAAAGTCAGAAACAACATAGTTAAAATAACACTGTCAGATGAGACTGGCTCTATCTCTCAAATAACTGATACTGGAGTAGTCCGTACAAATGACTGTGAGTGGGGAGGAGTAGCTTTTGAATGTGCTGGGTAGTTCATTCAGGCAGTAGTGATGCAGCAAACAGGACCAAAACAGATGTACAAAGTGCTTCCTGAGATAAAATGGTGGCTGACTTTGTCTTTTCTCTGAGCATGACTATCTGAACCCAATGTTGACCCAACGTTGCTAAGATTTGGTCACTGGTGACTTCTGGCCAGTTTTAGTGGTTACATTTTTCCCAGTTTTATCTCTGATTTGGGAAAGTGATGGCAGAGAATCAGGTGAATTATATTTCTCAGAAAAAAAGCAAGATATAATCTGTTTAATTAATAGAAAATACGAGGGAAAGATATTATGCTGTATTCGCTATCCATTGCCATTTTCATCTGTTTCATAGAATCATTTGGGTTGGAAAGACCTTCAGGATCATTGAGTCCAATCATCAGCCATGCCCACTAAACCATGTCCTGAAGTGCCTTGTCTACATGCTTTTTAAATGCCTCCAGGGACGGTGACTCAACCACTTCCTTAGGCAGCCTGTTCCAATGCCTGACAATCCTTTCAGTAAAGAAATTTTTCCTAATATCCAACCTAAATCTCCCTTGCCGCAACTTGCGGCCATTTCCTCTCATCCTATCTCCAGCCACCTGACGGAAGAGACCAGCACCCACCTCACTACAACCCCCCTTCAGGCAGTTATAGAGAGCGATAAGGTCTCCCCTCAGCCTCCTTTTCTCCAGACTAAACAACCCCAGCTCCTCCAGTCACTCCTCATAGGACTTGTGCTTTAGACCCTTCACCAGCTTCATTACCGTTCTCTGAACATGCTCCAGCACCTCAGTGTCTTTCTCATAGTGAGGGGCCCAAAACTGAACACAGTACTCAAGGTGCAGCCTCATCAGTGCCGAGTACAGGGGAACAATCACCTCCTTGCTCCTGCTGGCCACACTATTTCTGATACAGGCCAGGATGCCGTTGGCCTTCTTGGCCACCTGGGCACACTGCTGGCTCATATTCAGCCAGCTGTCAACCAGCACCCCCAGGTCTTTTTTCTGCTGGGCAGCTTTCCAGCCACTCTTCCCCAAGCCTGTAGCACTGCGTGGGGTTGTTATGACCCAAGTGCAGGACTTAGGCCTTGCTGGAAGTCATACAGCTGGCCTCGGCCCATCGATCCAGCCTGTCCAGATCCCTCTGTGGAGCCTTCCTACCCTCGAGCAGATCAACACTCCCGCCCAACTTGGTGTCATCTGCAAACTTACTGAAGGTGTACTCGATCCCCTTGACCAGATCATTGATAAAGATATTAAACAGAACCAGCCCCAATACTGAGCCCTGGGGAACACCATTTGTGACCCGCTCCCAACTGGACTTAACCCCATTCACCACAACCCTCTGGGCTCGTCCACCCATCCAGCTTCTTACCCAGTGAAGAGTATGCTTGTCTAAGCCATGAGATGCCAGCTTCTCAAGGAGTATGCCATGAGAGACAGTGTCAAAAGCCTTACTGAAATGCAGGTAGACAACATCCACTAGGTAGGTCACCTGGTCATAGAAGGAGATCAGGTTGGTCAAGCAGGACCTGTCTTTCCTGAACCCATGCTGACTGGGCCTCATCCCCTGCTTGTCCTGCACATTCCATGTGAGTGCACTCAAGAGAAACTGTTCCATAATCTTCCCTGGTACTGAGGTCAAGCTGACAGGCCTGTAGTTCCCTGGATCTTCCCTCCAACCCTTCTTGTAAATGTTGAAAGACCTCATCCCTCTTCCAGCCATGGATCAGCCCCTAGGTGAGTTATCTGATGTCCTTTCTCCCAGCTGTCTAAAACCACAAGCTATTTCCAGTGGGTTTTCTTCCATTCTGCATAGGACACACCATTATGAAATAACTTTGATGACCCCTGCAGCATGGGAGCTCACCAACATTCTTCCTTTGTGGGCCAGACCCATGGCAGGAAAACTCTACCTGTGCCTTGAACCACCTTCTTCTGGGTCTTGTCCCTGGACACAGAAGTCACTGTATAGAAAGGCTGTTTCAGTTGTAAAACAGTCATCTACAGAAGCAGGCCAGCAGAGGTAGCGACAACAGAAGGTTTATTTTCACTGTATTGTGACAAATAATTTCCATTCAGATCCTGAGATATAAGACTGTATTTAAGCACTCTGAATATAAATGACTTCTTATATCAGGATTTAATTCCCCCAGTCCTACAGGGACAGTAAGTTTCTGCCCTGAAACATAAAACTCAATCTTGTTTATATCTGGTTACTCAAGGAAAATTACAAGCTTTTTAAACTTCATTAATTAACAAGAACGTCAAAAAATCAATTATGTAATCCCAGACATTTTTATCAAGTCTTACCTTTCCAATAAGTGGTCTCTCTAGTCAAAATCCACATATCCTATCCTTTTAAACCACACTGTAAATACAATATTAAAATGATTACCCAAGATGCTTCTTTTCAACTGATGTGTCTTTAAAGAATTTGAATCAGATGGCCTTTGCACTAGTGAAATGAGAAAGTAAGGCAGTCATCTAAGACATAGCTCTTTTTTTTTGCTTTTCTTTTGTCGGTACGTGTAGAATTATGATTGCACAGGTAGAATATCAGCTGTATGTGTCAGAGTGATCAGTCACACAATCAAATGCAGGATCATTCTTTACCATAAATGCATTAAAAGAAAATCAGTCACATAGATTTGGCTTTCAACAGAGCAGCAGGCTGAGTTCTATTCATAACAAATCAACTCACGCTTTGGGAGAAACTACAAATCACTCCCACAGCATTATTCATTGGATTGTCCTTTGCATCCCTCCGAGGAAGACCTAGTTTGAATTCTTATGTATTCTCTCTGCTGTTAAGCTAACAGTGGCGGGTGGAGGAAGCAGAAAGGAGGAGCAATCTCCTTGGAAGGACAGCTTGGTTTCTTTTCTTTGGGGGGGGGGGGGGTGTTTAGTAAACAGGGGTTTGTATTTGCTTTTCATGGCAGGCACGCATTGTAAATGAATGCGCAGTAGGTTTTCCAGGTTTAGGTTTACTGAATTTATTATGATTTAGCTGGAAATCTCTGCTTTCTAGCACTGTGAATTCATCATTAGTATTGCGAAGACATAGTTTGCATTAGTGGTGGTGCATAAAACTCCTCGCTGAACTTAGGACCAGTTGTACCAAGCACTAGACAGCACCATATAGAAAAAAGTAATAAATTTTCTGTAGGAAACTGAAATGGTCAAGTCTCAGTCTATGCCTTAATAGAGAGAATCAAAAGAGTTTCAAAATTCCCCCAAAAGCATTGGTTGCCTAGGAACATATATACCTCTACCTTGGACAAGCAGAAGGATTATGTTCATTTACATCTTGTAACCAAAGGGGCTAAATTCCTTCTCTTCCTCTGCCTGCTCTGCAGCCTCAGTGGGGGAGTGCTGCTGTGCCCAGGCCAGCTGCAGCCCCACACAGCTTAGATGAAGGTTTTGCTAGTTGGTCTCTGCTGGACTCTTGCTACCTCATTTATCACTCTTGCAGTATTTGGTAGCTACTTTAAAGCTAGCTCCGGTGTGACCTCCCCTATAAACATAGCATGCAGGACCAGGTTGCGGCACAGCAGGCAGAGGCTCCTCAGGCATCAGGATGGGCTGTGGAGAAGGTGCTGGCTTTGCTGCTGAGGCACAGCTCCAGAAATCCCTGCTCGCTGCTGAGCAGGAATGGGGCGTGCAGACCCAAGTTATGCCAAACGTGGATTCTCACCACCTCGCTCATCCCACTCTCAGGAGACCTGCAAAAACAGGCAACGCAGCTCTCTGAGTCTGTAACTCTGGGCCTCCATCTCAGCCCTCCTTCCTCCTCCTTCCTCTTTGCTACCCAGGACAGGAGGGGACTGGCATTAGTTTTTAACCCAGAGGGGTAACATTTGCTTTTGCTTCCACTGCTGAGAAAACTTGAGCTGGTCCTGTGAACCCTGTTCTGTCCATTGGAGGGATGGATGTAACCTCCACAGATCTGGGCACCTCTCCAGGTGGACCCTGAAGTGAATACATCAAGCTTGGAACTGCAGTGGCTCAGAGGTGGACGCACCGTTTGTTCTGCTGCCTCAGCTAAGAGGGTGATGAAGTCTGGTAGAAAAGCAGAGTGGGCAGCAGTCAGCACTTCTCTCTCGCTTTGTTTCAGTGCCAATTGCTAGAAGTTGCAAGTCTAAATTCAGCTGTGTGTCAGCTACTTTGCAAAAAACTTTGGGTCAAGTTATTGCATGGAATTTCTTTCCCTGCTTTCTTAAACCATGCATCTAATGTGCTCTCCAGGTCTTGACCTCAGGTTTATGAAGTGATCCTCAGGAGGCAGCCTGACCACTCTTTTCATCAAATCTGCTGGCTGAGAAGCCTCTTCTCAGTCTACAGTCTACAACACAACTCCTAGAGACAGCCACCAACAAGGGCGTTTGAATCATTGCTGTTCCGTCAAGAATCTGTGAAATGGAAGGTGGCAAATAAATATCTCCTTTTTTCAGTGCCTTTACCATGACACCATCCTTTTCCAAGCAGTTCAAATAACTCCTAAAGTGAAGATCTTGCTCTTTAGATTAATGACATGATGCAGACAGTAGATGAAATGAGTAAAGCTATAAGTACCTCATACAAGAGGATCTGACCCATCAAATATGTGCCATCTGCACCGAGGATGCAGCTTCAACTTTATTTTCTCATTAACTCTCTTTATGGCCACAGTGAAAATGAAGCTAGAGCAAAAACATTGTTGACTCACACAAGGAGGCTATGGGTTCAATTATTCAGTAATGCCCCCTATGAACTTCTGGAATCTGAACTTTACGGAAAGTAACTGATAAATCTGGTAATGTTAGCATAAATACGTGACATAAATCCATGCACAAGAAATGATCACCGTCAAGCATCGAAACATGGATTTTCTTCCAGATGGTTCCTGACACATCAGGAAAAATGGTAGCATCAGAAAATCAGGCTACCACTCCAAGCTGATAAAGTTTTGCTAAAAAAGAAGGTAGTTAAATGTCAAACTGCCTTAAAAGGTCAATTTGTTGGAACAGCAAATTTAAATGATAGGTCTAGATTTGGGAATATCAGAATGTTTAACTTTTTTGGTAAAACTGTTTTGTCATTTCCAAATGTATCTTTTCTACATATGCTTTTATCGGCTTTGTACAGATACTTCAATTTTTATACCCCCACACATATGCATACACATAAATAAGAAAAGAAAAAGTTTATTTCTATTTGTTCCAAATATTAGAGGTGATAAAATGGTGATGGTTCAGAACATTTCAAGGAAAAAAAAATTCACTTTCTACTTTACCATAGTATTAGATCAACATCTGGCCTTTCTCTATGGAGGCAGCTGATAATCTCCAACAGAAGACGACCTCATATGCCCTCCTGAAATTCACTGGCATTAAGACCAGAGATGTTAAATTAATTTTGTGGTAAGGTCTTTTGCCTAGATATTTAGAACTTTTAGATAAAAGCCAAATAGATTATACCAAACATTAACATTAATTTGGTACAGCCCTGCCTTTAGAGCCACAAACAGGTGAAACTTTGTCCACTTGACTCTATCCACATTTCCTACTGAACAAGTAGGAAATGCCTCATGATATAAAAATGTCCAGATAGTAATGTAACAGAAATGCTTGGGCAGATAATTTTGTTAGTGTCAGAATTGCTTCTCAATTGAATCATTTTTTGTGATTTCCATGAAACATCTGGGAATCTTTAAATTTCTTTCCCCAGGCATTGAAGCGAAATTGATCACCTACTGTTTTAACAGAACTAATCTAATGTTGTGATTAGTTAAAAATCTTTCAGAGGAAAGAAATGAAACAGAAATAGACTGAAAGCATTCTGGCATCTATAGGAGTTAATACAAACTTGCCTCCCCTCCCTGTGATTCCTAATTGAATTTGTATGAAGTAGGTTGTAACCTTTCTTCCAGCACCTGATGGAAATATGTTGTATCATTGTCCTACCTTCAAGATCAAGACACCCACCTTCTGTTCCATGACTCAGTAGTAACAAGGGGAATGAGTTATGAAGCCACAAGAGCTGGCTTGACTAATGAATTCTGTTGTTGTCAAAGTGCTCCTTCGGATGTACAGTGGGAAGTGAGAGGGGCATTAAAGGAAGAGTGAGAAAGGATGTGGAGAGGGGAAATGATGTTTGGGTGACGAGGAATCAAAATTGTTTTATCAAGCATATGATGGGCATGTTTAAGCTATGTTGCATGGACTAATATGTTACTGCTTTGGAAATGAGGTAAGAAAAATCTTAAGAGGTCCTGAATGGTTTGGTGGAGGGAAAAAGCAAAGAGATGATGATAGTCATTTCTGATATGAATGAAAGAAAAAAAAAATCTTCATAGGCAAAGAAACTCCAGCTAGCTGCTTAATCTATATAACTCTTTTAGGTATGTGCATAGCTAGTAATACTTGTCAGTAGTACCTCAAGTAACACCTTCTCCAGTATCTGAAGGTGTTATGAGTAGTGAAGAGTCATCTTTATAATAGTAAAAGTGAAGAGCACAGTTGCCCATTCAGTCCACCACCAGTCATGATCCATATGTTTAAATCCTGTTTCAGTTGCATAAATTAGAGGAGAAACTGAGCTCTTAGGATACTGTCTCTAACAGGCTCAAATGGTTCTCCGAATGGTTTCAGCCACTACAGGCCAATGCTTTATTAAGTCTACAGATAAGAGTAAAGTTAAGTTGCCTGAAATACATTCCAACTTTGCCCAGGTTATGAGTAATGCCACACAGATGGACTTGTAGCTTCAGTTGCATTAATGCAGACAAACCAGCCAATGCCAACCTCTAATGAGGAAGATGGTAGGCTCCCAAAGTCTGTCGCTGGACTGTCCTGGCCGGCCAAGAGCGTAGGGATTCATATAGAGTTCCTGTGAAGTCTGGCACAGTAGGAAGGCTGCCAGACCCCACACACAGAAAATCTGGATGCTCTGCAGGACCTTATCTTTAGTGATTGTAATGGATTTTGTTAGAGATTGGGTCCCCAAAACATAGTCAATGTTCATTGCAATTCTGTATGGCTAGGTAGTGGAGTGAATATAAATGAAGTTGCCTCATTTTTGCTATCCCTTTGTGGTAAAATAATTTGAGAACTAATGAAGACAAAGAAGATTGTAGATTTAATGGTACTAGACACACATATGACAGATAAGCTTCTTTGGCTTCCGTGATAACACAAACTATCCCTGCAGACTTAAATCAACATGTAGGAGTTCCAAAGCTGAGTTGGATTTGCCTGTTTCCTTTCCGTTTTTTTGCCAAGTAACTCAGAGGACAGAGCACTGGAGATGCGTGGTCAGCTCTTTCCTATCTCTATCTCAGAAGTTCATATGGGTAAGGCTGCTCACAGGCAGTATGTTTCACTGTTGGTGAACAACCTTCTGAGTTTTGCATGAGTGCTGTCTAAAGAGTACCAGTCCTTTTTTTTTGAGGAGGGCCTAAAAAAGGAACAGAACAATGGATATCAAAGCAATTCAGATGGGGATTTTTCCATCTGCTTCACAGAAACATGTCAGGCAAGTTTCTGATAGCAAAGTATAGCAGCAGGCTGAGATGCTCACATTTATTTTAAGTCTCATACATCATACACGTTTTTAAAACAAAACCAAAACCAAAAAACCCAACAAAACCCCCAAACTACCACAGAGATCTTGTCATTGAAGTTCATATCCTGCTAAGTACATTCATTATCCTACAAAAAGTGCCGAGGACACTTATTTGTGTGCTGAAATGAATAATTGATTTTTCGTCCAATACCCACACCAGCAAATCAAAGGAAAAATCAGCTCTGATAACATTTAATTGGGGGGGTGTTATTACTGAAACAAAGACAAAAGCATTTCTTCTGTATCATACAAAATGTTCTGTTCAATCTGAAATATCTTTTTCTTATTCTATGCTCATAAGGAAAGCATAGGAAATTATGGGGTATATTAATAATCCATTGGAGTTCTCTGACCTGGTAACACAGTGCATAGTACAGCCACATTGTAAACTCTATTCCTGGGTTTAATCCATCCCCATCCCCTTCTGGGAACACTATAGACAGGAGGCTATCAAATCTGGTAACTTTTTATTTATGGTAGACAACCTACTTTTGAGTCCTATTTGAAAACCCATGGCCAGGCAAAGGCTTCTCCCAAAATAAAATGGAAAGAACTCACCACTAAGGGGAAACTAATATGGGTGGGTTGAAAACCTTGTCCTTAAATTGCTATGTCTTCTACATCTCTTATCTTTGCAACTTTACATTTCTAATTCTTATCAATAATCATGTCGCATATCTTAGCTATTGAGGGCTAGACCTATACTGTGTAAGACCTTCTGTGGGACCAGGCAAGGTCCCAGACATCCTTTTTCCCAGCTAGGCATTCTGCACCTCTTTCTACACACCTTGTGGCTGCATGTGATGTGGTGCTAAGCAATCCTCCTCTTCTTTTCAAGCGAAAGTCTTCTGTTTTCGAGGGTATTTCCACTTTAAGGAGGGGGAGTTTTTCCAAGCTGAACCCCATAGCCAGATATACAGTATATTACAACTAAGTCAAGATATTTTCTGTCATGTTTACTGTTTGGCAAATGTACGCCCAGAACTAGTATTGTAACAGTGATTCAGAGCAGATCAAAAAAGATGATGTGTATTGACCTTATGAAAGGGAGTTGAGGCTTGCTGTTTCATAACTCAAAAGGCGTGTAGGTGTGGCACTTAGGGACATGGTTTAGCGGCGGACTTGGCAGTGTTAGGTTTATGGTTGCACTCGATGATCTTAAGGGTCTTTTCCAACCTAAATGATTCTATGATTCTATTCTGTTGTTGGTAAATATTTTTAAGTGTCAGATTCTCAGCTCTTCCATCCTGTTGAATCAGACCACCCAGGTCTTCAAATTACTGACACAAATTGCTGTCTACAGTGCCTTTCCTATTAAATACCCACTAATCCTCAAAATCTCTTGAGAGGTTGCCCTTTTCCCTACTCTCTCAGAAAGTACTGCTGAAGCCAGTAATTTGATAATTGAGGATTTTATTTCTCTTTGGACGAGGGTTTTAATTTTGCCATCACAACAAGTGAACTTCTTTCGTAAGTGCTGGAAACAAACTTCAGTTAGATATTGACCAGGAAATTCCTTCAAATGTGCTCCACTGTAAGCTAGATCTTTGGCTCTTACAAATTGACATGCTTCCTGCAAAGCTTGCAGAGCTGTAATAGCTGTGAATCTGGAGCAGAGCTAGCTCCCACCCTTCTTCGTGAGTGAAGAATTGTTCTCCACAGTGTGTTGTGCAATGTTTTAGCTGCAGCTATTCTTCAATGTCTGTTTTGTGCTAAGACCAGTTTGATTTTTTTTTCCTCCAACTCCCCCATTGATCAGACAAAATGTTGCTTTTAATTAAGTTTTGTACCTACTAGAGATATGTTGCAAGTATAGCATTATTTGTTATTTCTCCTGATAAGGTGCAAACGTATGGGATTTGGAGGCAGTCGTAAGTAAAGGACAACGCAGAGATGTACTGGAATGCTGAAGGGGCAGAAAGAGAAAAGGTCAAGAAAGAATTTCCTTTCCAGAGTTCTTTGGCAAAAACATTTTCTTTTTGTGTTTGCCTTTTTCTGTACCTGATACTTACATTCCTTCCATGTATCACCATTTTCAGCTGTTTCTTAAGGCCCTAGGATTTCAGCAATAGCTTGTTCCCCCTTGCTCTGTTTTATGATTCTCTGGGTTTGTTTGGTTTGGTTGGGGACTTTTTTTTCCTTCTTCGGTATTTTGACAAAACACTCAATTTGCTGTAATATTTGCCTATGTGAAAGGCATCTGTTTCATCGCTGGACGTAAGTGGAGTGGTTGGGTTTTGTAGGCTTATTTTAAATGATGTGTGAACTTGCTAATTCAGTTCCGTTTCCTCTGTGCTTATGTTCCCGTATAATTCCTGAGGATATAGAAGAGTCAGCTATTATTGTTCCCTTTTGTATACTTTCTCCACAGCAGACAGGAGGTAAAGAAAAGTTCCTGCCCAATGGAATTGCTCTTTCAATCATGTATTGCTTGCCCATGCTAAACCCAGGAGATTTGAATGAAGGAGAGCAAAGGAGAGATGACGTTCTCCCTCCTCTTCCTTGACCAAGCTACAACCCTGAAACAGACACTCAACATGCAAGTGTCCTTTGTTGTCTCCTAGCTCCAACCACAGGCAAAGGATGATGATGACTTGCCTTCTCTATCATGCCATTATGCAGAGATTTCTGCAGGGTGGGAAGGAAGGATTTTTTTTACAACTCCTTAAGTCTTGGGGAGCCTTTAAGATTCCTCACCTCTGCTGAAAAACAGAAACTGTTTTGAATGGGAGGCAACTTTTCATATCATTTGCCCCATTTGCAGTGAGCACACTAAAGGTTTTCTTACTAGGACCATTTGTAAACATCAAGCATAATCACATATCAAAGAAGACACGGTTTTGCAGGTCAAACCAACTTCTTCAATGTTTTCAGTAGGATCCCAAAATCGCTTTGTTTGGTGTAATATCAGAATTCTTTTGTTCCCTGGCTACATTTATCTAGCAGGGGGTATGTGGGAAAGCCTCAGAATTTTCTTATCTCAATTTGTATTTATGGTCTTGAAATTCTTCTTCATTAAAAGCTGCATTGATCTTCTGGATGTAATTACATCTGTCTTCCTGTAATTATTAATTTCTTAATAGCTTTATGAAGGGCTCCTTATTCCATCTTAAGTGCCATTTGGATGCCCTTTTTCCTCTTACACAGATTGAATCAGTAATAATAAAGCTTACAGAAGTTCAGCAAGTGCTCTACAGATATTGCATGCGGCGATCGTTTCACTCACCTGTGAAATGCAGCCATCTCTGGAGTGGAAGGCACTGAATATTTTAACAGGATCTTGTGAGTACAGCATGACTTTATGAAAGAACAGAATTAAGACGTATAGATAAGCAACTCGTATTTGTACAAAACTTCTGAGTCAAAGAATTTTCTAGATTTTTTCTGTTCCCAACTCTGGAAATATGAGTTGGAGGCTCCTTTTCAGAAGGATTTGCCTCATGATCTATTATTCAATGACCAGTCTCATCTTGGACATCCAAAACTTGAGACATTCAGTGGTATTTGTGTCTTTGTAACTATGGTGACCAAGTCAATCTGTTGATTTTATCTAGCCGTTAAAGATTGATTCTTTTCTGACAGGAAAGACCACCAAATTGGACCACTTGGCAACTGAAAAGTGCTTATTCTCTGAATAGGGAAAGGGGAATTGCTCGTGACCCAGCCAGAGAGAAATGGCTGCTCTACCCTCCGCCTGTAGTATATAGGTGCTGTTTCTCTTATCAAATTGCCTCTGTCAACACCCTGATGTAACTGGTATTTCTTAACCCATGATTAATGGTCTATTGCCATGCCACGTAAAAGTTCTTTAGGGCACCTGGAGGATTATTGTAGATGTTCAGCATTGTTTGATAGAAAAACATCTATGTATTGATTGAGAGGGTCCCTTACTTTCTTTTTCCTTCCTCAAGTTCCCTTCTAGTTTTTATCTTCTCATATTAATTCCTTCTGATTTCCACTTCTGCATGTTGCTGCCCAAGGGATGAAAGCAATCAGAGAATCTGTGAAATTTCCTTCCCCTACGTGGGTACAATATGTCTCCAGTCACTAAGAAGGGGTGAATTTTTCTTTTCTCAGGGGGTGACTTCCCCCTTCCCTTGCTATCAGCAGGAGGGTAATTCCAGTCACTGGCAAGCACAGCCACAACTGGCAAATACACTGTGCTGTGTCTGCCCCCCCCCCCCCCCCCCAAATCCTTACCTCGGGCAGCAATGAGGAGAGGAGCCTCACACCCTGCTGACATCTGGCTCCAGAAAGGGCCCATGAGTAAATCAAAGTGACAGCGATCCTCTGCCGTGGCACTCCCTTTGCAGCACGGTGTCCTTTGGCATCGGGCAGGCAGTTTGGATGGGATGTCACAGGCATCAGGAAACCTCTGGGAAGAAAGTAAAGTCTGAAACAGAGAAGGCAGTAATCAGGTCTGGGTTAAGCTGCATACATGTGGTTTGAGGGAGACAATTAACGTTACATTTTAGATGGCAGTGGATGCTCCATCTGGCCATGGATGCGCTCACCTTCCTGCTGAGAACATGTGTTTGCAGTCAGTGAAGGTTTAACAGATATTTCAGTCCTTGGTCTTGCATTCAAATCTTCATTTGTGATTGCACTTCCCAAGACACAGACTTGTCTCAAAACTCTCTTGCGCTAAGAACCCTACTCTACCTTTTTTTCCTGAACAGTATGGAGGGCAAGAAGGTGATAATAAACCCATCACACCTTCATAATTTATTAGAGTGAACAACACTGGGTTTAGTGCCAGCGCTATAGACAGGTAGCATCAGCACAGCCACAGTTATTTGAAATTATTTTGGTCACAAAACACTAACAAACTACTTGCAGTTGCACAGGTCCCAGCAACATCCTGAGAGGGTGGACCTTCTGCCTTACCCTGAGATCCACAGTGTGACAGCTGAGTTGCTGTGTTGCACGTGGAACTTGCAGCTCCAGCACGAGGCTGGGTAGCTCTACACTACAAAACCATCACTACTGTCCAGGCTAGGTGTAGAAATAGAAGGCAACTGCCTCTGCTGCCCAGCCCGCTAAGCTTTGGGAAATGTAGCTAACGCGTATCTGTATAATAAATACCAGCTTTAGTGCTTTGAACTGGTTCAAAAATGTTGGTGACAAAGAGTTCTTTGAAAGTTTCTTTCTTCTACACGCTGCAGTAATTACACAAAGCCATGCCAAACCCTACACACAAAGGAAAAGTGCAAATATTCTTTGAAAATTCTCGACCTACCCTGGGACAAATGGATTTCCTTTTGCATCCCTACAGCCTTTAAATAACAGAACTGTTGCCTTGCTTTTCTTTAGCTTCCCCTGCTGATATCAGTTAGGATTTAGTCTGACTCTGGTTTAATTTCCAGTGAGATTCTTTCTCTTTGTTTAAACTGTAGTGAATGCAAAACCCTAGTCATTTACTGATCCATGGAAGAGCGAAAGGACAGGTTTCTTTTCCCATTCCAGTGGTGCCCACTCAAGCGACTGAGGTTATGATTGCTTCTTAGGATCCTCTACCTGTTTTTTTCCAGAGAGATGCTAGGTTCTTTGTCTATGCTCTAAATACCTGAAAAAGCAGTGCAAATCAGCTTTAGGGAAATGGCACACAGGTGAGCCTGAAGTAAGGCATCCTGCCTTTTGGGAAGGCTTATTAGCTTAAGCATACAGCAACTATTCAGCATCAGAGCGAACACAGGGAGAGCTTATGTCTGCCTGCAAAGAGCCTTTCACTCTATTACCTCTTCCCAGCTGCATTCTGTCTTGCCGAAGCTGATGGTCTTTTTGGCAGGGATTCAGATAGGAGCATAGTCGTACTAGTGTTTCTTGGTGCTAAGGTGTCCAGGAGAACTGGCAGCAGTTTTGATATGTTAAGAAACAGATTAAGAGCCTGTCCTTGAAATTATGTTCTGTTCCACTCCACTGACCATCTCTTAGCTGGCAGGAATTTACTTTTTTGAGCTATTCTAATAAATTTGGGCTTATTTTTAGTTTGAAGGGGGTTTTGTTGGGGTTTTTTTGTTTTTTTTTCTTTTCAGTGGAAGACCATTAAGCAACTGCAGTAAATAGTGTGAGGCTGTTGCTGAATACTGAATTTTTGGATTCTCTTTATTTTTTAAAACTGAGAATACACATAATATTTTTTTATGGGGGTTTAGGTGCTTTACATAGCCAAGGTTGACACTTAGGTTGACATTAAAAAATAGGTATTGCTCTACTTTTTGTCATGTATATCAATATATTTCCATAAAAGATAGATGCTTTCTTTTGTTTAGATGCAGTAAGGCATTGTTTTCACCATGTATTTAGATTAAGAGTGTGTCCTTGTGTGTTTGAAAACAAAATGAGTCTGGACCCAATACAACTGACTTGCTTGGAAACATTTGATGGAGGTCAGTGTGAGAATTGCTCTAAGAGAAAGTTTGAAAGAGGGTGTCCCTTTTCTGAACACGTTGTAGTTGAAGCACAGGAGAGGGAGTAGCAGAAAGATGTGGACCTTAGGCACTAAGTATCACAGTAACACTGTTCCCAAATATGACAGGCGTTTTAAATCTTTCAGCCATCCCCTGGTGAGAGTGAGTTATTTCCCTGTTCATGTCAGCTCTGGTGCAGTATTGTAACACTGGACCTTGATTCAGGTTTTCGAGTCCTGGTCCTGTTTCTGCCGTTGACCCATAGTGTGTACATGTCACCCGGCCTCACCCACATCCTTCCTCTGTTTAATCTTCCTAACTTTCCACAGGGAAGGACTGAGCAGCACTGTTACAAATGTGTAAAGAGGAAGGGTTTTGAGGTAATGACATTTACTTTTCTTCTGATCAAGACTAAAACTAGAAAAGCCTGGAGAGAAACAGGGGAAATTATGTTATGCTTGGATGGATTTAAAAATGCAGAGAAAAAACACAAGGCGTTTCAGCATTCAATGTTACATTTAAAATCTGCAGAATATATGCCTAGAATTCAATTTGAAATGAAAAATCAAAGACACTTTGTTATACATTTCCATTACATGTTACCAAACCCTCCCCAGACCCTCTTTCCCAGTGAAATCTCAGCTGAACAGGGCATGGGGTATTTCTGTGCGGATAGAAATTCTATTCCCACAAAACCACATTTTCCAATAAAACTTTATTTTACCTATGTCTTTCTTGAGCAGAACTAATCTAATCACAGCACTTAGATTGACAGGATCTGTAAGTATTGTCATAATAGTAACTAGAAGGACTGCATCAAATGTCTCTGCTTGTTTAGCCATACAATTCTTGTAACATGTTTTAAATCTTTTGCTCCTGTGTTAATTCTTAACAGTACTAGAAGGCAGCATCTGCAACTAAATATTTCCCAGCCCTAAAATAAACTTCATGAAATGAAACAGTAACCCTGGAGATAGATATTCAGGTCATTCTTCAGGGCTCTATAATTGGTGTTACATCACAAAGCTTTTTGTATTTACTCCCAATATTATTTTGCTTGATTGTGCTCTTGTCATCTCAGTTCTTATTCCAATATGCTTCACATATTTTCCTTGGAATATAATCCTCTTCTATGTGGATTTGTGCAAGCAGGATTTTCAAATGCAATTTATTTTTCAGTTGGTTTCTCAAAGAACACAGTCATCTACCTGGATTAAATGAGCTCATTAGGAAATTAAAACTTTTAGCTGCTTTTAGAACACAGTTTATATTATTTTTAGTCAACCCTTTTCTTCTTCTTCCATGCCAAACTCATTGGTCTGTAACATAATAAATTATGCACACAGACAAATGAACTGGAACAAAATTACCTTTCTTCTGTGTAACAGATTAGTTTTACTTTGTGCATACAGTGGTCTGTCTTCCTGTTGATGTATCCTGAGGATAGGGAAGAAATTTATGACAGTCCTACTGAAAAGGCTAATGGAAGTCACATGCATTTTCCTGCCCTCTGGCAGGTTTCTTGGAATTAAGAAAAAAATTGGAAAGGGCACCATGTTGTGATGCTGGACATTTAAAGTAAATTCCTAAGAATTTTCAGCCAAAGGACTATACTCTCATCTCTGAAACTCTGATTGATTTCGACTACTCTGGAAGAGTGATTCATATAAGGGATTTTTACCAAGATTTAAGCAAGTGGAATTTTGGAATTAATTCATTAACAGAACTCATCTAATTTAGGAGTTTATCGTATTAATCAAATCAACATTTTCCCTCCATTTTTTTATCCTATCCATTTCCACTGTGGTATCAGAGTACTTTTGAAACTTTCCCTGACTTATTTTTATCTTCTTAAATTTCTTCAGCTCTAAAGAAAAAAATGTTGGATCATCAGTTGTAATACTGCGTTTTAAAACAAATGATACACATTTTTCTCCCCAAAGTTTCTAGATTTTTTTAATCTCTTTTTTTTCTTTCAATGACACAAGCCAACTGCATCTTATTATATCAATTTAAGTGGAGTTTGAAATACTTTGGCAATGATGTCGTGACTTAATCTGTGTATAATTTTACCTGGTGTATTTTTCTGGACCGAATTCAGAGTGACATCTAAGCACCTGACAGTCTGTGAAGGACACCTTCGCGACAGTCAAAACTGAAAGTTCAGATGTTAAGTATTTTGTTTACCATAACCTTGGTAAACATGGATACATTAGATGCATGGTTAAGGTGTCCTGCTCTGCGTCAGGAAATGTGAATTTAAGTTTCACTTCAGCTTTGTTTGAAGAGGAAAGCTCAGTTGCTCTGCCATGCGTCTACTATTGGGATCACTGGGATCCCAAGGCATTACAAAGCACATTTCAGGATTAGGACCTTTGGTCCATATCTGCTAAAATAATTCAGTGTGCCTTGCTCCTAATGACACTCACAAAATTGTTCAAGCATATTAGGTGTCTTCACATTATCAAAATCAGTTGGGTACTGAAGGGCTAAATAATTTCATAAGCTTAGTCTTTTTGATCCTGTTCCTCAACTCACTGTTTGGATTTTTAAAAATGAAGATAATAGCAGGTTTTTCTGTCACAGAAGGACTGTGAAGGTAGATACATTAAAGATTATCAGATGCTCTCTGAAGTGGGCCCTGCAAGTTTCTTCCCTGAATATAATTAACATATTATGCAAGACAAGTATGCATATGCTCACTGTAACATGTGCAGTAGAAGGAAGAATTAAATGTGTGCTTAATCTGAAGCTCACGCTCAAGTGCTTTGTTGAATCAGGCTCTGTAATAACAATCCAGTCTCTTCTAAATAGTGTTTCTCTACTCCTATGTTCCTGACTAGATTGAGTAATGTACTGTTTCATTACATCAGAGCCACTGAATATTGGCATTCAGCTCACTTAAAGGTAATGCTTCTGATTTCACTGTCCCCTTATCTAACAGATGTGACATCTTTACATTAGAGTATCTTATCCTCTAAATAACAAGCCTCCCTTGTAATTAATTGTATATGAAAAAGGAAGAAAAACACAGCTCAGAAAGGTGTTTTGCCAATAAAGCTGCAAAAAAGAGCAGAACTGCATTTTTAAATCAGTCTGAAATTAGGCTCAGAATTATGCAACTTCTCACTTATGGAGACACTTCATGGCAAGTGGAATGAAGTTCATAAGAGCATAGCTCTTATGAAATTTCATTAAAATCAGTGGAAAACACAGGTGCTGAAAACTAGGTTGACTTGGAGACTTGTATTTGAGTTTGGACATCTTATTTTGCAGGCATACAAGTAAGATGACTGCTGACCTGTCTCTGTGCAGCGAGTAGAAGCCAGCTCAGAGAAGAAGCCTCATGAGCTGCATGAGGCTTTCATCTGAGAGATGCCTGTTGAAATATCACCGATATCTGATAGTTAGGGAGATGATTAAGGACTGGGTCCCTTCCCCTAGGAAGGATTTCCTGAACTGATCCGGAGCTGACAAAGGCTCAGGCTCAATTCAGGGGAGTAAGGGCAGAATTAGGAAGGATTTCATGGCTGCTGGTAGGAAGAGTTACTGCCCTAAAGAACAGAGGGATTTAGAGGTCAAATGGAGGAAAGAAATGTCAGCCGAAAGAAGGGACAGGAATAAAAATGACACAAACTTTTAAAGCTTACTATGGAATTTAGATGCACAACTCTTGTTTGTGTCATGGGCTGCATATCTTAGGCTATATGCATGACTGGGAGATGGCACAGGCATTAGGTCTCACATCTGCTGTAAAAAAATCCTCCAATTCTACCTTAATTCATCTTGCAGAGAGATTAGGCAGACTTCTCCAGGGCTGTGGAAAGATCACTACTATAGTAGTGAGACTGAAAAACTAACCAACCTGCAACTTCACCAGTTGTGCAAGTCCTGCACAGACACAGAGTAAGTGGCATTACTGTCTTTTTCACTTAAGTATTTCAGAAAACATTTAAAAAGGAAGAGAAGGGTCTCACACCAGTGCCTTTAAAACTCACCAAATAGAATAGGGAGTACAATCAAGGCAATATGAAAACAGGGTTTGAGCCAGCAGCTCGACTCTAACCTGACTTTATCTGCTGATGGATGCAAATTGGCATTGTCCCCTTGATAAATTAAATCAAGCTTTGATGAAATACACAAATGAATCAATTTGTGTATTTAAGGTTTCTTGTATAAGCAATGTCAAACAAGACAATGTATCCAGGCCCACTGTGATCTTTATAAATCCTTTAGCATGTTCTTACTTGGAGGTATGCATTTTATGGGAATTGATGATTTGGAATAGGTTCATCATTCATTTCACTACAAAAGAGTGCAGGGGGTAGATATGATAAATTGGTAACTACAGGCATCAACATATTTTTAGTGCTCTTGATCAATTGCTTCCCTCAGACTTTGTCTGCAATGCAGGGTGGTTATGGTAGTTCATAGGCTTTAATAATACAAAAGTGTATAAACAAACAATTGTGGTTTTTTCACACATTTTACTGGGTAGATACAGTATATTTTAAAATGCTATGGTATTCTTAAATAGCCCATAAAGACTGCATTTAAGCTGAGATAAGACTGCACTGTCAGACTTGTACAATGGTAAGTGTCTGTCACACCGTTCAATCTTGCTCCTCCAAATCATGTAGTAGTAATTCCTGCTTTGAAAAATCTCTCCAGTAAATTATGATGCTCTGTGACCAGCTTATGGCTGAGTGGCAAAAAGTTACAGGTATGTTGCCAGACTTGGTGTTGAACTGTTTTCAAGTTTTTAATTATTTTCCTACAATGAAACCCCATCTAATGAATCCCCTCCTCCACCAACCTCCTGGAGATGTTTTCAGAGATATTCTGCTTTCACACATACTTCACAAGTCTTTCTCCTAAAGGCTTGGAGTAATATTCACATACATTCCAAATAACTCTTATAAAAAATGCATCCTTTTCTGTTTGAATCACTCCATTTCTTTTTCAGATCTTCCCTCAGCTGGATTTCTGTTAGTTATTAGGACACAAGGTTCATTGAAGTGAACAGACATTAAAAGGCTTTGCATTAGCCCTTTCTCCTTTGAGATGACATTGTCTTACCTGAATTAGGCCATGTATGCTCCAGGCAATGAGACATGATCTAGGGTAACAGTGACACAGGAGATCATACAGTCGGGTTAGGAAAGCAGGACTAATTAGCCTTCTGCAGAAACAGAACAGAGTATTTTGGAGACGGCATCATGCAAGTGCCCCTGTACTACTTTAGGATGAAGTCTGTATCTCTGAGCAATGTTAGGTTGTTGTATGGTGTGGGTTATTTCTAGTTCTAGCATTTGCACATCACATATGCCTGGCATGTTGTATATGTCCATGAGGTCTTCAGAGGCCCTGCCAGCATAATGATCTGCTTAACTCTCTGGAGCAAGGACAACAAAGTAGTGAAAATACTGAGGGTGCTAGGTCCTGTTTCTGAAGTGTGATTGGAAGACTTTAGGAAATGGCAAAAGTTCTTTTGAGTAAACAGTCATAATTACAAGTTTTGATTGTCTCAATTAACTTTATCATTTAAACAGAGAGGTAAGAAAGGCTACTGTGCACACAGGGGAGGTTCAGTTTCTCTGTGACCCCAAAGATAAAACCTCCCTTGGAGCAGTTTCAGCCCAGCTACATCAGCTATGTTCTGTCGTGCCCCGTGCTAGAGATGCATCATTTTTGAGGCGTCAGTACTACACTCAGTGTGATGGAGAGATGTGTGATACTAAGAGGGCTTGTGGCGGAGGTAGATACAGAGGAAAATAAACATCTTCTGTTGAGGTACTCTCAGTGGCAGTGTTGTGAAGGTAAGAAAGTGTTGCTCACATCAATGACTACTTAAAGATTGATCTGCAAACAGTCTGTTCTTTACAGAAGAGCTGAAAGGATGACTTTTAGAAATAAATGTGTTTTAAAGCTCCTCTGCCATTTACCTGTTCCAGAGCATTGTATCATACATCTTGTGTCTGCCTAAATTACCCAAGTTTGAAAGGTGAATGGCTATTTTTCTAGGAAGCTAGGAATTAAACATGTCTCTCTTTCCTTCGTCACAATATCAGCCTTTAATTCATCTTATATCCGTTACTAGTCAGGCACATGCCAAAGTGAAATGCTCAGTTCCCACAAATACATTTTATTTCATAAAGTCACGTGGTTGGGAAAAATTTCAAGTGGTAATTTAATTCATCCATCTGTCCTAGTGTTAATCCTAATGAAGAGTTGTCCAGTCTGCCCTAAAAGACTTTCACCGTTGTCACCTACCCAGGATGTCCATCCCAATCCTTCATCTTCCTTTCTGTTAGAAAGTTCCTCACTAGAGGTAACATGAATCTCACTCAGTTTACCCATGTTAACCTTCAACATGGAGAATATACTCTTCCTTTTTTTTCCAACAGCCTTGTAGAGACTACTACTCTATTTCCTCCTCAGAATTCTCAAACGTGCTTTTTCCTTTAGAACCATGTTTTAGGGTTGTGCCTTGTGGTTTTTATATGGGTCCTTGTCAGATGATAAACGTTTTTTTCATTCATAGCTGAAAATTGCTCAAAGTATTCCTGCTGAGAAGCATTCCTGCTGTGTTGAATGAAGGAGAATGCCTTCATAAATGGTGGACTTCGTGTTTATATGTGCTGATATGATATTTGTTTGTGGAAGGGGCTGATCACAAATGATCTTGGAACTGTATCTTCCTCTGAACTATATTTGCTGTTCAGGGAGCTTTTAAATATAATCTCATTTCCCCTGTTTTGAAGTTATTAGTCATCTGCAGTTTTCTGCAAGGTGTCTTGAGTCTCTGTCCCTGTCTCTCCCCCTCTTTGGGGACCTGTGTTTGTTTGGAGCTTTGCTAATTGATTATGTTAGTGTCCTCCAGGATGGGATGCTCCAGCACTTGAAAACTCCTGGGATTTGTGTGAGAATTTCTCAATCTGAAAAGCAAGGGTTTAGGTGGATAAAATACAACCAATCAACATATGTAGGAGATGTTCCTGTTTCTCCAACAGTACTTTAAAACCAGCAGAGTTTTTGAGTCTATAACTGTGACCAAGACAAAGACAAAGTCTGAAGACTTTTTCCTTCCCACAAAGGGTGATCACCATCCATGCAGATGATTTATTTGTGTCTGAGGCAGGTGCTGGTTTCTGAGAGGAAAGAGCTCAAGGAATCATCAACAGGCCACCAGTATGCAGTGCTTAAGGGTTTGCCTTTCATTGTACCACTGCTTAGGTTTTACATATGCAGCTGAAGAAATACATGTTTCTGGTGGCTCTGGGATTCAATGAAGGTGGAAATAGTATTTGAAATTTTGAATGCAAACCCCAGCTGAAATCACATCCCAGTGTGAAGCAAACACATTTGTCATTTTTTACTGGCAAGCTGGATACCTACTTCCTCACAGCTTTGACAATTAATGGGGAGCTGCTTAACTGAAACATGACATGCATATGCGAGGGGATGTCAGTTTTCTTTTCCAGTGTGGAAATGCCAACATTTCCCTCAAGTAATTTATCTGGCTGGTGAGTTTACAACTTAATTTATGTCTAGAGAACAATCAAATTTAGATTCAACATGCTGTCTAACTTCTTTCTCCTGCCACTCTCTGTAACTCTCCACTCCTGACAAAGAAGGAGATATTACATGAATTTCTGAAAGTTGTACCTTCTGTCTCCCCAAGATGAGGTGTTCTTCAAGTGCCCCACTTGTTCTCTGCTTTGTCCTTTTGGCTCCATCAACACCAAAATGGAGATATCAGAAGTAGTTATTCAACTGGAGGGTATATCATATCCAACAGTCCTGGCTTCAGAGCCACTGAGAGTGGAGCAGAGGATGTCAGTCAGTGGCTGCAAGCCACTGGTCTGAGCACAGAGCAGCCCTGAAAATATTAAGTGTGGGCAGTCCAGTTTTGATTCAGCCTGTGATGCCATCCCTTCCCAGCTTCATCCACACATGTTCTCCCCTCCTAAAAGTCTCCAAGAGCAGTTTCCCAAGTGGGGAGATGTGGGGGAATAAGAGTAGCACACATAGAATATGCCTGGAAAGGAGGAAAAAGGCCCAGGAAAGAAAATCTTGGGAAGGTTTTATGAAGAGAGCTTGTGTCACATCCCACAGTCTGCAGGGGCACCTTGCTAATTTTCATGCTTTCATCTACATAAATTAATACAGCATGCATCTGGATCCCAGAATTTTAGGAGCACATCTAGTATTCTGTATCCATGTGGTGCTAAATCATTATTTTGTTTCACTTTTCTTTGCAGTGAAATTAAAACTCAGTAATGTGTAGAAGTAATTCCTTGTACTCTGCAATTGTGATGTTTGCCTTTTTGGCTGAGACAGGAGATTGAAATAGAGATGCTAAGGTTTGTGCTGAGGAACGTGGTGTTCGCAGCAAGGAACAGCTAGGGTCCTCTAGGGTTCAATGTTGTGGAGGCAGAATTTGTAATATGTCACTACTGGGTTTCGTATTCATTAGCGTTTGTTTGCATCGACATACTGCCCAGTTTTTTAAGCCTGTCAAGTGTTTCTCAAGTTTCAAGCAATTTTCTTTCACTGAAACACAAGAATTGTTCACCCTCTGTAGATGTTGCTAGTTCAGTATGTGATCTGTAGAAGCACAGATTTTAAGTCTGTTCTTGTTGATCTCTTAAGTTGCACAACCAGAAGAACGTCACCTGATAATTCTTGCATCAAACCTTACACTTGGCCTAGAACAATACATGTCAAGAATGTGTCATTGTGATGTAAAGATCTGAATTGCTGAAGAATTGTAATATTTTCCCCAATATTCAGGTTTTGACCAAAAGTGGTAACACTTAACGGCATCTTATTAAACGTCTCATTTCACTTTGAAAATGTTATGCTTCATACAACCTCCTTAAAAATACAACATATACTGTTAAGCATCATGTAGTATGATAAATTTTAAACACCCCAGACTGACACAAGATATTCTTAGTGCACATCCAACAAAGTTTTCTTGTGATATAGTAGATAGTGAAATTGGTAGAGAAACACTTAGATTAATTGTTACTAAGGGAGTAGTCTTTTTCAAGGGATTTTTATATGTTTCTTATGCTTGGACTGAGAATACCATACGAATGTCCGTGCTTGGGAACTTTGAGACCTTTTCTTCTACTTGCAAAGAGGACTTTTAAGTACAAAGGATCTGCATTACAAGAAGTGTTGCACTCAAAAATCTTGTTTTATGGGCAAAGACAAAGCACACCTTATATATATATAAAGCCCAGAGTTTATTATTAATATAATAGAAGGTTAACAGTCTTATCATTAGTAGTCTAGATCTAACTATTACCAAAAAAGAAAGAATAACAATATAGTCAGAATTATTATACACACACTTGCCAGTTTCTACCCTTTTCCTGGTGTTATGCTTCCCCTTCCCCTGCTCCTCAGGGTGCCAGGATCAGTGGTTTCATTCTGGCATTGGTGCTGGTGGGATGTTGTGGAGATTCGTCAGCACCTGGAGACCTTTGCAGGGTGGAATATGTTGCTTATGTTGATGGTTTCTCTTTCCTCAGTCTAGGATCCACTTGGGGTCATTTATATGTTCTCTAGCACACTTTTTACAGCTCTTACACACTTTTACAGATAATACAGGACTGTACACCTGCTCATGCCAGAACGCTTGCTCAATATGCCATTCCTCCATTGGCTGGACTGTCCTTTCTCTGACATGAACACAGGAGGGAAGATGCTCTCACAACCACTTATGGAAAGAAGTAGCTTTTTCCTGGCCAGACTGATGTGATTTGCTCACACTGGCATGATGAAAACAAGCTCCAGAGCTACAGTCAGGAAGAAATTAATTCCTTAGGCAGATTAGCAGAGGCCATTGGAGGTTTTACCTTGTATTTTTAATGTGGAAAATACTGCATTTTGCATCTACATCTGGATATTTGCTCCTAACAAATGTCTTCATCCTGCAGGCCTAAAGCATTGGTTGTGCCTTTGAGATCTCATGTGATGCCCAATACTGGTGGAGGTTGTCTTTTTCTTTTTTTTATAATAGCAATCTATCATTTTATAGCATTAGGAATAGGAGGAGTCAGGGGTTGCTCTGGGCTCATGGGAGGAGAAACCGATGTGTTATTGGCCCTCTGGGATTAGTTAGTGGATGACAAGAAGCAATAACCCATGTGGCTGATGTGCTTATATCTGTGTCCCGGCTAGTAATTACAGTCATTCATTGGTCAAAGGCATGAAAATTATTCCAACAAGAATGTGAATGGACAACTCTGAGGCTTTATAATAGGTGATTTTAAAAAAGGAAGAATAAGATTAGAATGTTTCTATGGCAAATAACCGACCATTTCCTTAATATGCAAAGCATTTATTTTTATGCAAGCTGTGCTTGTGTGGTTTCTCTGGACAGGAATCCAAAGCAGCTGTGCTTTTCTATTTGAATTCCTCCACAGGTTATAATGAAGCACGCTCCCAAACTGCTGAACAGCATTTAAGGCTCTATTTTTAATCTTGTCACTCTCATCTTGTTCCAAACTGCCCAGGTTTTGTACCTCATGGATTTTAAGTTGCCAACAGAATTAATAAAAAGAAGGAAGTGAGGAAAGACAGAATCCTGTTGTTCCATAATGCAGCCAAGCTCCCATTTTTTTCCTCTTGTTAACCACACACTGGAAACAACTGCCCTCTCACTTTGCTCAAGCGTGAAGGGTAGAAAAGTTCTTACTAGACCGAAGAAGAAATAATAGAGATTGAAAATGCCCAGAAACCATATCAGTGTGGGTAGAAAGAATATGTCCTAGATTCTATTCTGTGTGATTCCAGTGTGTTTGCAAAAGGCTGGAGTTGGGTGAATAATGAGGGGAGTTGGTTCATTGCCAGACTGAAAAACTACTGCTATGAAGGAAAAGTCTCCTTTCTCAGAAGAGACATATGCTGAAATTAAACATGCCATTTTGAAAGAAAGAGTCCGAATGCTTCATTTAGAAAGCACTGGTACGAGATGGCCTAGCTTTACCAAATCTGAATGTCTGGGTGTGAATATACACAAAGTATATGGGCTGGTCCTCAACACAAAATCACGGTAGGGTTAGTGAATCAACCAGCTGCCTAAAAATTAAAAATAAAACCATCACCCAGCTCCAGCAGGGCCGGGTGCAACCACGATGCTGATGAAGGAGGGCTGGAGGAAGGGACCCCGCAGTCCCCTTCCCCTTGCAGGGAATCTGTCCCTGTCCTGCCCAGCTTGCCTGCCCTGCCTCAGAGTGTCCTAGGACTTCTCAAAGCTCCTTGCGTCCATTCTCCAACAGCTTCGAAACAGGATTCTGCTGCTCTATGCTTTTGCACTTTTTCTCTCTCACTGCTGGTCTGATCTTGCAGGGAACTAGGAAGAAATGTCAGCTCTGTGGAGACCGTTGCACCACATCAGGATAAGTCCTGTGGGAGAGAGCAGCTAAGGACTTCCTGAGGGAGAGGCACTGGGCTGATCAGACCACTTCCAAAAGAGGTATCTTCATCACTGATGTGGTACCTGCTGCTGTCTGTCTCCAACATTTGCTCTTCTCCACTGAAGGAAGATTAGTTCCTGTTGTAGCAGCAAGGGCTGTACTGTGAAGGCTATAAATTAGCATTTCATCATGCTTACCTGTCATACCTTACCTCATAAAAACTCCATTTCTTTGCAATGCTTCCCTTTATTTTAGTGGCACTCTTCCCTTCAACAGATACAGGATTTACCATCACAATATTGCATCTTATTCCCTGCAGCATTTATAGAGTATATGTCACAAGTCTGATGGATCAGGAGCATAATTATTCTTATCATATTAAAACTTTGACTGACGGCACTTTTTATTTTTTACTTTTTTTTTTTTAACAATTAATAGCAATACAGAAAATATTTTAAAACCCACCACAACCTGACAGGCCAGAATTCTCCTGTCAGCTACATTTCAAAATACCAAACTTTACTGACATTTTGCTAGAATTTCTTGCTAGGTGAGAAATGCTTGGGAGCAAACCGGAATGATCTTCTTCTAGCAGAAAGGGCTAGTTCCCTGCTAGGATTTGTACTTTTTTAGGGTGTTGATCTAATATACTGTATAATCTAACAATATGTTGCCATGTGAATGTAGAATTTACTTGGATAGTGGGAGAGGAAGATTGCTAATATGTTTTGTACAAATATGGGACCAAACTAACTGACATTATGTAGTTTCCTTGACTGAGAGAGAATATGTTGCATTGAGGTGGAAATTTTTCTTATTGTTTTTTTCCAGAAGATATTCCCTTTTAAACTGCAGGTTTAGGCTGGTTGAATTGGTGACACCGAGTGATAACAAGCGAAATCTTTCGGATAATAAGAGAAAAAAAAAATAATAAAACCTGAAAAATCAAAACAGTTTAGCCAGACATTTTCAAGCAAACAAATAAATCTTCAAAAATTTTTAGATTATATCTTACATTGAAAATTGCCGGGAATGTAATTCAAAGGAGGGGTAAGAAATGGGTTAAAGATACATCCCCACAAAGCAGAGAACAGACAACTATTTCTCTAGAGGTGGTTAAAGCTGTCACTTAACTGACATTTTTCAGGTCCTTTTTCTCTCACTGCATAACATTAAAATAATAATAATTGGGGATTAAATCCAAATATATAGTTGGGGGGGGGTCTGGCATCTGATAGTTAAAATCAATTATTTGCTGAGTTTCCTTGGGAGATCAATGGATGCTGCAAGCCTTACAGTGTGGCTGTGATCATGATATATTCTTTAACAAATGAATTTAATAACTATACACTGATATATCGAGATTTTTCCTAAGAAGGCAGCCCCATGCTGTTTCCTATTTTCTGTATGTGTTGCCTGCATGATTGACTATTGCATTAGTCCTGAGATTTGCAGGGATGAATTCAAGTATATATGATAAATACTGCAGATAATGTATGGCTATGGGCAATACTTCACTACCTGAAGGATATCTACTAGCTAGTGAAGGGCCTGGTAAGTTGAAGTAGAAAGCCAAGCCCAGAGGAAACCTTCAAAATAATTTAAGAGCATTACATGCATTCATCTGTGTACTCAGAAGACATTTATTTTTCCCCCATGCCTGCTGATATAGTTCAGGGGAACAGTTCATTCTGGCTAACTAGGTGAACCCATCTCAAAGGAGGTGGATACTGTTTATGAGTAGAAACTCCCTACACACCAGCTTTCACCTCTGAAAAAGCCATTGTCAGCTTCCAGAAGGAAGATGTACCTGGAATGTGGCAGTACTAAGGAAGAACGGGAACAGGGAAGGCTATATATCTTCTGATTGCAAATACAGATGTAAAATTAGAATAGGAAGAAGAAACGCCAGATTCAACCTGTCACTGATATCAAATGCAAATGGAGCTGACGAGTTTCTCAGCTTTGATTTTTATCAGGTCTACAGATACTTCTGACCTTCCCTATTTCCCTAGGGGCAGTGACTAGGGATGCAGTGGATCACATTATACAAAGCAAGCAGCTTTAATTCTGGTGGGATGTATCAAGGTATATTAATATTAATAAGCTTCAAAGGAAGGGAAAGAAGAGGAAGGAAAAATAGGTTCCCTTACCCTACCTCTTCCCATCTCAACATGATTTCCTTTTATGGCTTTTTCATCTGTGTCCCTATTTGTCTGCCTACAGATGAACCTGGGTCTCTAACAAACAGTATTCCAGGAGGGAGTCGATAGCTTAATATTTTTTTATTTCCCATGGTCCTGGTTGCCTCACCACAGCTAAGGGACAGAAAAGACTATTTCAGAAACTTCTGAAAAGTTAAGTGTCTGAGTGTTTTCATTGTTGAGTTTTGGGGGTTTTTTAATGATCAAACAGAACAATCCTTTTTGCTTTCTCTTTTGACTTAGTTAAAACTTTCAGACTGGGCTTAATTTCTTCTCTTATCTGATTGAGAAACACCTGTTCTAGTTCTCCTCTAAATGATATTTAAAGGGTGTGTAAACTCCATGTATAAAAGCCTGTCACAACAAGGCAAGGTATTCCATGGAAAATTATGAAAAAGGAATATCCTCACATGGAGTTAACGTCTGTCGAGTGTGGTCATTCACAACAGCTAGCAAAAGATTCTGGCTAGGCTGCTCAATTCATATGCCTATCACCTACTGCATAAATTATTTGGGACTAATTTTTCCCTTTTATTCAATAAGATGGTCAAAATGTTTTCATCGCATCTATTACCTATGATTTTCCATCTTTAGATTTCAGAATTTCATTTGTAAATAACCTTTTTTCACTGCTTGAATAGTTCCGCGGTCAAGTGGCAGTAGCTTGTCCTGGTTTCAGCTGGGATAGAGTTAACTGTCTTCCTAGTAGCTGGTCCAGTGCTATGTTTTGAGTTCAGTGTGTGAAGAATGTTGATAACACTGATGTTTTCAGTTGTTGCTCAGTAGTGTTTAGACTATAGTCAAGGATTTTTCAGCTTCTCATGCCCAGCCAGGGCACCTGACCCAAACTGGCCAACGGTGTATTCCATACCATGGGATGTCCCATCTAGTTTAGGAACTGGGAAGGGGGGGGCAGGAAATCGCCGCTCGGGGACTGGCTGGGTGTCGGTCGGCGGGTGGTGAGCAATTGCCCTGCGCATCATTTGTACATTTCAATCTTTTTATAACTACTGTTGTCATTTTATTAGTGTTATCATTATCATTATTAGTTTCTTCTTTTCTGTTCTATTAAATCGTTCTTATCTCAACCCAGGAGTTTTACTTCTTTTCCTGATTTTCTCCCCCATCCCACTGGATGAGGGGGGAGTGAGTGAGCGGCTGCGTGGTGCTTAGTTGCTGGCTGGGGTTAAACCACGACAAGCTGCAACAACAGTATAACACAGCTAATGAACTCATCATTATTTCTAGCTGCTAAGCAGGATTCAGAAGCCTCTTCTGCTCACCTAATACACTCATTGAAGAACCACTTATCTAATGAAAGCAAAAAGTGTCTTAAAGTTTTCCTGGAGCTCTTCCCAGAAAATGGCCTCATCTTGCAGCTTCTAAGTGATCTTTGTTCCCTCTGAACAGGCTGTTGAGGGGAGGACTAGGTTTCCCCTAGAGAAAAGAAGACTACACCGCTGTGATGGTTACGCTTTAGCTGGCAGGCTGTAGAGGACTGTGTCAGAGCTAAAAGCATAAACTACTGCTGCTTGAGTTCAAGAGAAGCTGCTGCAGCTGGCCTCAGACTTGGGAAACGTGTTCTTCTGCTCCTCTTCCTTTCCATGAGCGTGGTACATGGGGGGCATAGAGGTCCTCCAGAATTTACTCTCCCCTTGTTCAGCTACCCACACACCCACAACCACCCACTCAATCCTTATAAAGAAAGAAAGGACCGGCTTAATATAACTGCTGGAGTTGTCTAAAGAAACTCATGTGCCTAAATTATTGATAGGGGATTGCAGACCTTTATGTAAAATAGACACACATACATTTTTAAGTTTTATTTCAGCTGTTAAATATTAATGATTTTTTTATTAAAAAAGCTTTTTATCACTTTAGCTCTGGTTATAGAATCCTGTAGGCAGGAAAAAAGAGTACGAAACTGTTAGGATTTTCTGGGTGATCAGTGATGCTAGACACAAGAGACAATAATCCTAGTCTCAAATCTCAATCCTCAGAATAAGGGAAGAGGGCCAAATTCTTCCTTTCCAGCCATGGCATGCTGCCAGAACACCAAACAGAGAGGATATGGGGTCCTTTACAGAGTATCTTCAGTGGCTTGCATACACAGATTAAAAATGAGGCAAGCTACAAAGAGCAGACGTTTCCAGAGGGAACAGAGGACGTACTTCTTGCTGTCCATCTCAGTGCTGCGGCACTAAGCTATAGATTTGGGCTGGCTCCATTCAGAGAAGGCCTGATCAGGTTCTTTGCCAGTCTAGCAATTGTCAGGAACCTGTAGCTCCAAACAACTTCAAGCTGACATTAATCTTTTTGAATGGTCTGCTAAAGTTTGCAGCAATGGCTCCAGAGTATTCTAGCCAAGAGTTTTTTTTCTAATGCAATTAACACAGCTATCCATTTGTCCCTGGAATGTTTTTCAGCATTGTACTGTCCTGCCATCCTGGTGTTTTTACTGCAGAGTCTAGTTAATTAGCACTCGGTCTGTCTTCCTGATACTTTGATTCCAGTCTCATTACATTATGCAAATCTGCATCTTGCTGAATCTGCCGCGTTTTAGACCACATGCTGAAATAATCAAAACCCCTCTGCATCCCATTGTTGTTGTCCTCCCTATTTCTGGGTTTTATTAATTTCTGTGTGTGTGCGCGTGCATGTGCGGTTCCTAATTTAGAAGCAATTGAAATCTTAATTTCAGTTCTCATATAAACAGTAACATTGCCATTCTAAATTGATGGCATGAAACGACCAGGCTTCATTTCCTAAGCCTTTCTTCCTGAACCTCCTATTTTGCTATATATATTTATCAGTCTAGTACTGAGTATCATCTCCCCCCATTCACTGGTGCCAAATTTTTTCTTCCAGACAGAAATATCTGAAAATGGACTGTAGGCCTAATCTTGTGAACTGAAGTAAAAAAAACATTATTTCAGCATCTGAGAATTAAATATTAAACTGAATTATAAACCTGAAGCTTGAGGCTTGAAATTTAAGCTTAAATAAACAACTCAGGGAGAGCAGGCGTATGCTGTCCCTCCATCACCTGCATATACTAAGAATAAGAACAAATAATAAATAATAAAATTATTTACAGTAAGATCTCCAGTGTGCTGGGAATGTTTAAAAAACCTGAGAAAATGAATTCCTTGTTCAAGGACTTTTTCAGTCAGAAATGCTTACAGACAGACTGTTGCATACATATCCCCTGAAAGACTGAAATCTTGAGGAGGGATTCATAACTGGAACTGGTGGGTTTTTTTCATGAAAAAGTTGAAACCAGGTTCTTGGCACTCTAGTGAACTTTAGGAAATCCGACATTCAGCTGATTTCTGGTTGTCAATCAAATGCCATAACAGGATTGGTGGCCTTAGGATCAGCAGCACAGCTGGGATTGCAGGTAAACTTGCATTTTATAATGCCACATTATTTTGCCTCACTAGTAATGATGACTGCACCTAGAAACGTTGAATAGTGAAAACAGACAACTTTAAAATGTGGTTAATGCAGAAAATAATCTGACCATCAGAATTACCTCCTGTGAGTTAGACCTGTTTTCTGGCCACTAAAAGCAGATCTCTTAATTAGCTGCTAACTAGAGTATTCTCTCCTTTTACCCTTCCACCCTTTGGGAGTCCCTTACAGAGCAGCAGATGCTGGGTGAGAAGGTCCGATCTCTTCTCCAGGCCAAAAAGAGTGGTGTTGGAGGGTAGGAAAATAGGCAATGCGATTCACTTGCATATAGTCAGGAAACATGTTTGCCATCAGTGATGCTATTTTTTTTAATAGGTGAATAAGGACTACAGGGCCTTTTGTCATCTTTACTGTGCCTGTTATTGAACAAACACTAATTCTCCTATTCTCTGGACCCTGGCAATATCAAAGTAGTATTTCTTTCCTTCTCCCTTTGAGATGCTACAAGAAAAGCAACATTTTGAAGACAAAGATGAAACAGATTTCATTTCCTTATTTGTCTTACTAGAACCTCTCTGAATAGAATGGATCAAACCGCTAATTATAAATCAGCTTACGCTCAGAGATTAAAGAGAAATTGTGACTGCGAAAGGAGACTTTTCATGCATCTCCCCTTTCCAGAAAAGCTGGAGGGCACACCTAAGTGAGTAAAATGGAGTGAAATGACACAGAACATGCTACATGTTGGAGATTTGCAGTGATCTATGATGATGAAAGCAACAAGATCAGTGGCAGCCAGGCAAAAATTATGATTTGCTAATTCTCTGAACTGGTATGACAGCATTTCCAACTGCACAGCAGACAATTCAGATATTTGAATGCAAAATATATCTATGCTATCTCACCATGGGAGATCAGAAATTCAACTCTAAACAAGAGCTCATAAGGTCACCCGGAGTTGGTCATGAGTAAATTAAGATGAGATTTGATGGAAAGCACCTGTAAGAATTTCTTTGAGAAACACAAGTTCAGCTTCTATCTCATGTAGCTCTCTAGGAAAGCCTAAAGTTTTAAGAATAAATAAGCAAGATGAGAATCTTATTTATTGTCTCCAACATAGCTGGAGTATAACGAAAGTTTCAGAGATAACATAGAGCAGTTTCTTAATAGGCTGTATGCAGGTGCCTGGTTAAAAGTTTTCAAAGAGGACAATGCTTGTTTTTCTTTTGTGTTCAGTCTTCCATACAGAGGAAAGCGCTTGTAAAACTTGTACGTCTTTCTGATTGATATAAGCAGAATCCACATTCAGACATCTTGGCACCTCAGTTGGGAAAAAGGAGGAATGTGTTGCTCCTTACTGGTCAACCTTTAACCACAGGTTTTTTGGGGGCATACTTCAGACCTTTGCTAATTACCTGCAAAATCACCCAGACCAATATTTTTTTTAACTATCACCTGTCTTATTTCAAAGAGAAGAACAAGCATCCAGAACACCTGGATTCTGTTCCCAGTATTTTCCTCACTTTTTTTTTTTTTTTTTTGGTGTGTATCCTTTCACACAGGATTTGATCTCTCCTCACTATAATTCCATAAAGCACTACTGACTTTTTCGATGCATTAGGAATATGAGTTAAAACTTGTAAGGCATTTGAGATCTTAGGTATCATTTGCAACTGTTCTGAGAAGTTGTTATTAGGCTGAACTGAATACCCATGACTCCCTTAGAAGCATCTCTCAAGGGTAAGAATCGGAATCCACTTTCAAGTATTGTCACCCTCTTGTTTTCAGTGACTTTTTGCAGCTGTGAACTTGAAAGAGATGTAATCGCTGACAGTACAACTGACAGTATGTATTTGCTGCCATGGTCTGGGCAAGACTCCTGTTGAGATGAACAGTTTCTCATCACGGGAGATGATACAGCTGAGGGGGAAAGGGAAGAGATAAATGAACTCTTGGCCAACTCGCTTGTTGAGTGAAACTGGGATTCTGACAGAAGCAGTTAATTAAGAAATCATTTATGCACTGATTACCAGCACTGCCTGCCTAAAAACACAGCACAGCTCTTGTATTAAAGCAAGCAGAGTGTAACTTTATAGTATACTTGTGTTGTCAATTACCTGCCTAATAGGCTTATAATTGAAACCACTATTATCATGTAGTTTCCATAATAAGCAATAAACACTGTAAAATAATGCATGCAGCCCCTCCAAGTCTATAGAGAGCATGTATAAATCATGTAATCAACAACAGCTTACCCTGTGAATCCCCAAAAATGATTAAAAATAATGACACTTCCCCAAGGTATTCTTCAAAGAGGCATCTCTAAAATTCAGGAACTTTTGGATGAGAGTCTGGATCTTGAAATAAGAGCTTTAAGCCAGAAGTTTTAAAGCCTAATCCCAAGCCTATGAACTCAATGGACGGTTTGCCTTGACTTCATAGAATTTTGGACCAGGCCTTTAGAAGACAAAGCATGACCAGGTCTTGTGCAGTACTTCACACACTGAACTTCACTGGCAAAAAAGAAAAAAAAAGTCTGGAGCCAGCTTCACAGGCTGCCTTACCAGTAGCAAAGGAGTGTTCATCTTTCTGGTTTTGTCTGCTCTATAGCTTTTCCTCTCAAACGGCTTGGAATAGGAAGAAAACTCAGGTGGCTGGTACTTCTCTCACTCCATCTATTTCTAGTGAAGCAATGGAGGTCAGGATGACCTGAGAAGTTCAAGGAATCACATTTCTTTGCATCCTTCCCACAGCATAATTGAGTTGAGAAAGCAATCACAGGCCAGGTAAAACAAGAAAGGGTTAGGATGTAGAGAGATTTAGGCATCTTGCTGACTAGAGGACTACAGTTCTAACATAATCCTCAGAAATTCAGCCACTGACCATAATTAGCACATAAGGTTCCTTGAGGGGAATAGTATCGCACATGCTTCTTGTGATTAACACTTGAAATGAAGTTTTTCCTTCTAGCAGACACTTCTCCTCCCTCGAGATAAGAATTACCTCCACTTGTGAACCGATTGGCAAATCAAGCATTTATTCAACTTATTGCTAATGTCACTAAGAGCACATACAGATAATCCATTCTGGGAGCAGAGAAAAAGGAAGCATACTTATCCCCCAGACAGAAATATTGACAAGAAATCCTGACCTTTCTTGGTTTATATAAGTCATTTATCTAGCCAATTCTTGCACCATATAGCAGTTAAGTTATCTGCAAGAGAAGCTTGAGCCATTTTTCTCATGAAAACCCCTATAAGTTAGTGACTAACTACTTGAAAGTAATCCTGATGAAACAGCATGACCTCTTTCACTTTCTTCACTTCAGCTTAATACCTTCATTTAAGTGAGGAGATTTGGCTTTATAGAATATTCAGTCTTGCTCAAAAATAGAAGACTTCCACACCCCAAATCTTTATGATTAAACAGAATGCCTTATTCTGCCTTGGTCTAATTTGTATAATAAATTAGACATTTCACTGTAGATTCCTAAATGATAGTTGAGCCAGTTAGCAAGTTCTACTTCTTACTGCGCAACTAATTCTTAGCTTCAAATAACTCCTGGGTGTATATATTAGACTTCGATTTTTCCTATTTCTCTTAATAAAATGTCCTGCATAAATCTCCTCCCTATAAAATGACAACAATTTTATTTCCTTTCTGCCGCGCTTAAGTCAGTACCCCTTGCTGTCACCACACACCTCTTTCGAGGACATCAGCTGAGTGCCGGCTGCTTTCAAGTCAGTTAGGTCTGAGCAAATCCTCAATGCTAGTTTCTTCTATGGGCCTGCAGATGACAGGACTACGCTCAGACCTCTCAGACGGGCTCTCCCTGGAGATGTCGTAATGAGATTGTAGCCTTTGGCCTCCAGAACCTGCCTTCCACTGCACCACACTTCTCTAGCTTCACCATCAACTTGGAAATTTCAGTTCCTGTACCTCATCTCAACTCACAGCTCCTTACAGCCACCTTCAAAAAAAAGTTGCTCTTCCTAAGATGTGTCACAGAAACCAGTAGAGAAACTCCTGGGGCTAGGGCAGCAGCCTGCTGTTTTTCTGATGAAGTGTGATGTGTCTTTTGAGGGCAGGTTGCTTGCAGAAGTACAATGTATAGCAGATGTTCTCAAAGCATCATGAAAAGCAAATGTTCCGTGTAATCCGATACAAACATATCAAATGCTGTCACAGGATGTTTGCTTAAATTCGTGATATTTCAGGGCTTTCCACAGTACATATTTGCATGACCAAAGAATATCTGGACCCTGATCTTGGCTGGGTCTCGCACAGTTGATTTAATTCCATTATTAATCTTGTTTGTTGTAGGCCATTCTTTGATTATCTTGTGCCAAATTCTGATGTGAAAGTGGGAAATGGAAATAAGATAGCCCTTTTGCGTAACCCATTTGTGGTGTTTGCCTCTCCCAGCTGTGACAGGCAAAGGAGCGGACTGAACTGTCCCCAAAGGTCCAGCCTGTGCAGCTGGGCAGAGATTACTAACCTCTGGCAGATGGGCTGGATCTTTGTTGTTCTGAGGGTAAACATTCTGCCTGCAGACAAGGAGGAATTTGCTTTTGTGGCTTGGTTGTCAGAAAATTTCGTTTCAGAAGGGTTTATCCTGAGGGAATAGACGAAGGAAAAGGTAGGATGTAGAAGCAGGCGGGCGGTGCTCTGACCTTCCTTGGAAGACAGCTTCAGCCCCAGGTCCCCATGGCAGCGCGTGCTTTGCTCCCAGCTATGCCGCTCTCTGTCCTGTGCTGCCCAGAGGAGCACAGCTGCCTTATTTAGCTCATTTAAACTTTCTCCAGTAAATCAACTGCTACAGCACTTCTCTCTGAATGCTCATTTGTCGATATCTCTCTGGTGCCCGGACTGAATACAATATTCCAGGTGCAGTCACAGCCAGTACAGAGGAAAGTTATTGGCTTTTTTTTTCTCCATAATGTAATGTCTCTCTGACCGTAGCCTAAGATTGCATTGCCCTTCCTTTTGCTGCTGTATCACATTGCAAATTCATCTATGATTTCTCTATTGCTAGCCCTCAATCTCTTGCAACAGTACTGCTTCATTCCATTGAATATAGAATTAATTTGTTAGTGTTTATAGACCAGCGAGTGCTATTGTGTGAGAGGTTGGACTAGACCATGTAGAGACAATACAGTATTGATGGCAGCCAGACAAAGAGAAAATTGACGATTCAAAAATAGAAGGGAAAGGAAGAACACGAGATGGAATTTGGTGAATAACAGATCTTTCATTTCTGTGGTAGACTAAAAAAGATTTAAAAAATTGTTCACGGCTCAATGGTAACAAACTTTTAAAAACACAAACATAAAATCTAAAACCCAATACTATACTGATTTTCAATTTCACTGAGGTATTTTGTTTAACTTGAAATTAAAAGTCTTGAAATTTTTCTCTTTTTTGATTTGTTTTGTTTTATTGTCATGTAATAATTTAAAAATCTCTTTTCAAGGGAAAATATTTTTTAGCTTTAAAAACCCCTTTTTTCATTCTTCAACAAAAATGGCACTTCAAAGCCACAATTTGTAATATTTTTTCTTATATATATATATATTTTCAAAATTTCTTCTTCTTTTCCGTTGGCAGTATTAACCAAATCTGATATTAGTAGCCAAGTTTCAAACCAGTTTTTAGTTTCTTCAAGACCAGTTTTGGGAAAATTGACTGTTGATTCAATGTCCAATTAAATACATAATACACAATCGGAGAGAAGAAGGAGCTGAACCGCTGAGGGTGTAATGAGTAAGAAAGGGAGAATCAAAGGGAACAAATACTGTATACAGAGAAAATGGGAGATGGGAAAAAGTTAAGTAGAAGAATTTGAAGATTCACAGGGAGACAAATAGGGATAATATGCTAGAGAATGGGAATTAAGCAAAAAATACAGACTATCAGTTCCCACCTGCTTTTAGATAAGAACTGAGGTTTCTAAGTAAGTCAGGTGCCCAGATGTCATGCACTTCCACTGCAAGAAACAGAGAAAAAAGCCATGACAAGAGGACCTGCACCTGAGATCAAAATATCTTTTCAGATCAATGTGTGTTTGTTCACTGAAGACATAAGGTGCTGAAGATGACCAGACTCCCTAATCAGTCTTTCTGCTTAAGTGCCTACACCTAGGTGGGATTAAACCAAACCAAGGTCTTCTAAAAAAGTGCATTTATATTCTTTTGTTTCATGGTCTTTTTCTCATATGCATCTGGTATCTAAGGCTGGGGAAAAGGCTGGTGAGCAGGGACAGTTTATTTATAGTATTATATAGATAGTTGCATCACAGGTCATGGAAGAGAAGGATGAAATACATAAACCCCGTCATGGTTCCTTGATGAATTATGGAACTTGCTGTCAATAGCACTCAGGCTACTGGCATAGATATCTGGGCCCTCCACCAATGATATGAAAAGACAGTGGCTCAGATAATCATACAAAGGAAAACAAGAAAATAGGTCTGAGTGCCCTAAAGAATCAATCACCCTTAGTTCTGCTGCCTTTTTGATCCTGTCAAGAATATTAACCCTTCTTTAGGGTTTTGCAGTGGGACAGACAAACCAACATACTGACATTTGCTCGTTTTGGTTGTGCATCTTGGTGCCTAAAGGAAGACAACAGACAATTATACCAGCTCTTTGTTTAGCTCTAGGTTGCAGTGTGGTCCTGATTTGACTTAATTGCCCTGGTAATCCTTATATTTGGGCCTTGCTGGTACAAAAGCCCCTTCACTGACCACTGGGTTGACAACAAAGGTGTTCCAAGCTCCAGGTTATTTTCCATATCCTCTCTTTATTAGCTTTATTCCCATGATATAGTAACTGCCATTCTCCAAGATCAATGATTTCAAAATATTTATTCTGTTGTTTACATCTTCTGAAAAAGTCATGTGCCGCCTACCACTGACCCCTCTGCAATGCATGTATGCAGTGCATTAATGCCACTAAATTGGCAATAGAAATAAATGATAGCTGTTGTAAAATTGCTTTGTTTGATCCTTTTTCTGTTCATGTTAATACTCAATTGCAGTAATTGCCAGATCCTTTTTACTTCCAAAAGAAAGCTGACTTCCAGAATAACCCTTCTACATTATTCCAAGTAAAATCAGAGCCAGCAGGCTGCAATAGAGGTTCAACATTCCCTGTTTTGAAATAGAACAAACATTTGTGTGGTATGAGGTGTTAGGTTCTTTCTTTTTTGACTGCCACAAGATTAAATCCTTAAGTTGTATTGACAAGAGCTAATGAATGATAACCCTGGAGTCATTGCATTCTTGGATGCCAATCAATGTCAGCGGCTCACCAGTTATCTCATCAGAACCTATTACTCAAAAGCTGCAGACCCCTGCTCACAACCGCAGCATAAAAAGCTGCAGCAGCAAATTTCTGGAGGATCAACCTATACTCATCCCCAGGGAATGCTTGCGTGAACATGCTCTTACATGCAGGAATCTTTCGTCTCTGCCACTGAATCACACCATTCTCCACTCTCTCTGCAGTGACATAATGCCCATGAAGAATACTTTCCTTTAACTGATGTTGGGCCTGAAACAAGTCTCCTTTGTGTCTGCTCTGTTAATCCATTGGTCCATTGCCAAGAAGAGTATTTTTGCCAACAGATATCTAACCAGCTGATACTGAAGCTTTTGATTAAAATAAACTTAGAATCATCTAGCCATAATAATTAAATAGTTACTTTAGTGGTTATTAAGTCTTTACTGTGAGATATCTCATCACAGAGGCAGATTGCATGAATCAATGTAATCGTACATTGTGGAGACTGGCAATGATGACTTTATCTGCCTTCAGTAGACAAACTTCTCTTCTGAGCTGTTGTGTAAAATACGGAGTGAGAGAACATTTCTGTTGTGGCTGAGGCACTCAGTGAAAACTTTGTCTAGTGTCTGCTCTTCCCAGCAGTTGTCTCTTCAGTGACTTCATTTACTGCTTCATTTTAAAAAAAAAAAAGTGTACAGAACGTCAAGGTATTTCTTCGTATAATGTCGAAAAATTAGAAAAAAGACAAATCTAGGAGTCTAAGCTCTTAGATCCCCAAAAAGCAGTTAAACTTCTCCACTTATCACCATCTTTAAGTCAGTTCCCTGTTGCAGAGGAGTCGAAACCTCCTTGCTTCTCAGGTGGCAGATTACAGTCAGGACATGAACTTTGCCTCGGGCTGGGGCTTTCGGCTCATCCAGACTCTTGGCTCTGTGGCACAGGACCTGGAAGCTCAGCAGGGCCCGTTTGCAGGGCAATCTGAAGTTTGGCTGCCTCACTGGAGCGCAAACAATAAATGAGCATCTCCACATTTCACAAAGCAGTTTGGCAAGAAACTGGGCAGGGATCTACAGGAAGTTTATAAAAATGGATCCCACTAGGTAAATCATTTTGGTTTCAACAAATCATTTTTTTCTGATAACAATGTACCTACTTGATCATCCTTGCAATACCTTACCTATGGTTTTCTGAACTCTTTTTTAAAGTGGTGTATCTGCAGAACTGACATCCAGCTCTCCAAACTGCACTATTTCAAAAGGATCTGTAACAGGATCAGATCCCCATCCTGTGGTGATAATATATTAACTTATTACAAGGCTGATTGTCTTTCCCTTATCCATACATTTTTCAGACTGCTGCATCAGTATATTAATATCCATCAGTGTCTATAACTGCTAGAGAGGGTTGCCAAAAATTTAAAAATATGAAGAAATTCTTCTTATAACCTTATAAGATTCTGGGGTAGCTATTTGGTATCACAGGGAGTCTTAATACAATGTGATCCCATAAAATTCAGCCATGAATCTAGTCGAGTCATCAGCTAAAATAAGACTAGAAAAAAGTACTAGAACTTTTCCTGAGTCATTCTTTCCTTCCATCAATATATTCTAATATTTTTGGAAGATGATAAAGCTCTTGTTGAACTCTGGATCAAATACAGCATGGGCTGTACCTTTCTTTCTGAGCATTTCAGTTCTCTTTGTTAAATAATGGATCTGAGCAAACCAAACATCTCTCATGTGAGAATGTTGAAATTAGATATGGTCCCTTATGGTTCATGTTCAGGCAAACCTTAATGGCAATATAAAGTTAATATTGAAATGAACTTAGATGAGAGTATTTTAATCTATATTTTTATGATTTAGCTGATTTCCTCTGCAGCTAGAGGAAAGAAAATAAGTTCTCCAGTGGTGCTTTTCTTCCATTCCGAGTCTTTATATTCAAATGTCAATATGCAATGTTGCAAGATGGGTATTTATAATTACTCTGATTTCATTAGCTAAAAAGCCAGAATTAGATGGTAAAAATTAGATTTTAATGAACAATTTCAACATGAGGAAGTTATGAATTGGTGTCTTGAGGATATCATCATGACTTAGAAATGAGGCAAATTAGACAAGTCCAATAGGAAAAAAAATGGCAAGGTTGAGAGGAGATTAAAATAACTTCAAACAGAGCTGAGGGGTAGAAAAAGTAGAGAAGAATATGGAATTAGCTTTAAAATCTTAATTCTTGCTTTAATATTGCAAAATAATTCTGAACAGCAGTGGTAGAAATTTAGGAAAAGACTTCAACTGGAGGAGAACACCGGGCTGGGGAGAATAAAGGTACACAACAGAGCAACACATGCTGTTACTTCACCTATCACTGTTCTGAAATCAGTGAGGCCGCCTGCACTGAAAAAAGCGTCCATGCAGACTGCATACATAATACACATTTGTGCTTCAAAATAGGCCCATAGTGGCTTTGCACTTTTGGCCTGTGAATGTGTTGACCCTCATCTGTGAGTGACTCTGGGCTTAGGCCAGTGAGAGCAAAAAATCTGAAAATAACCAAGGTTTTGATTATTAGGGATGAAAGGCAGCTGTTTACAACATACTAAATAAAAAAATAAATACAGAGATCTCTTTAGCATATACTCTGCAGGTGTAATGTGGATTACAACTGTACTGTGGTGGACATCTGAGCTGGACATCTCTTGGCTGAAGTTTTTATGAACTGAATGGATGAGGCTGAGAAAGAAAGAGGAAGGAATCAGTGGAATCAAGAAGTAATCTGACTCCTTAAAAGGTCAAACACTTGGAAACAAATCTGTGGTGTCCTGAATCCTGATGCAATATCATCCTCATTAAACTGTGTCATGGCCTAAAGCAAATGCTCAGTATAACTGCATTTTTACTGCAGCCATTTTAAAATGATGGCTCTTGTGGCATACGCATGTCTCATTTGTTATATACAGTCATGCAAGCCACGCAGATGACTGTTAATGTTATCCTCTCTCCCCCTCAACTATTAAATAAACTCAGAAATTACAATGACATTAAAAACACTTCGAGTAATTTTATGTGATCATTAAGTCAGAATATTCCACTCTGGAGGCTTCTGCTATTCAGCAGCCTTGAAATTACTTAGATCAATTAAGTGCATTATATTTTATATGGAATATAGGAATGTGGTTTTTTGCCACTGTGGGGAAATATAAATAATGAAACAAGGAGAATCTCCAGCAACCTCTTTGTAGTCCCATGCTGCTTTTCTCACTTCTGAATGTTTTCCCTTGGTTGGGCTTGCTTTCTCCTTTCTTAGTGAAATATAGTCATGTACCTCTATAATCCAAACATTTTAGCAGTAAGAAAGTCTAAAAGTCTCCCTTACTCTGCCATCCCTTTTTTCTTAGGCGGTGGAGAAGAGAAATAAGCATGCATAAGCCAGGATCTTTTAATGAATTGGAAGTACTTAACCAAATCACCAGAACTAGGAGCCTGCTTACTCTGTGACCTGGAGAAGAACTTCCACAGGATGCTTCATTCTACTGTAGATCTGAGGTACCCCCTCAAAATGCTCTCTGTAGCTACAGACGGCACAGAAACAATGTGAGCGTCACCTTCATGGGACGGGTCCCTGTGGGGGTGTTGGTGTCAGGATACTGAACAAAACTACTTTACTATCATCAACATGGAAAAAAGTAAAAAAGAGCTGTAGGGGGCTCAGGCAGAGAGAGCCTGAGTGATTCATTGAGGCAAGACACTGCCAGCCCCAGCAATATAACCCAGGTCTTTTAATGGACAACATCTATGGGGTGATGCCTCTTTGGAGAGAATGTTGTATGACAACATCACACTTCATCATGAAATTGGGATGATATTTATTTAATTACTTATTTATTTATGCTTTTAATCAGTGTAATACTGTTTTTATTGTGATATGTTCATTTATATTTTATTCAGAAAGTGAGCTGTTTGTTGTTAATCATAATCTTTACTACCGGTCATTACCAATTTAGGAGAATGTTTATAGACTCCGGTGTCATCTTGGGATATGACGTTGCAGAAAAGGTCATTAGTCATTAGCTACTACTAATAATTAGTGTCCAGGTAGAGCAATTAGCTGGTCAAGTACAATGCAAGAGTGGCTTCAGAGAAAGCATTGCTGTCTGTAAAGTGAAAAGGCTAGAAGATAGTTTTCTGGCTTACAAGAAAGCTGATTGAAAGCCTGTGTAATTAAATTTGTTGTGTGCTGTGCCCATCCTGCAGAACATAATAGGACTTACCCAGAAAATGAATCTGATAACCTGGCGCCCAGTACCATGCTAATTCTCATGCTGTTGTGCGGCCCAGCCACTAAATTATAGTTATGCAGGATTAATTAGTACCATTCTCCACAAAGCTAATATTCAATGTAAATGAGGGGGATTAGCAGGGAGTTATGCAGTGACTTATGAGAAAGGAAACACATTTTTAAACAGGGATCTTAGGACATACAAATTAAAAACCAAGGGATTTACTTTCAAATATCAATGGCCCATTGCATCAGATATGGTTTTGCTTTGCCTTGGCACTGATATATGTTTGCAGAGATAGAGTTGTGCTCTGCTAGGTACAGCTGAACAACCTTAGGTATTTCAGGCGTCATGAGCTTCTACATTATAAAATCCAGAAGGGACCTGAAGTGAACCTCTAAGGGATTACTTGTATAATGTGAATTTTCCAACATGCTTGAACTACATCCTGTTTAAGCTTTTTTTTAAAGAATATTTTTAGGAAAGAAAACAAAATCAAGCAAAATCTATAAGCATTTGATGGTAATCTAAAATTGCCCAGTGATACTGTGAAAGTTCTTGTTGCATTATTCTAATGATTAATATCTTCCCTATTAAAAAATGTGTATCTTATCACACAGATTGTTTGTTCAACTTTGGATTCTAATCCCTGGGTTTACTGTAGCTTTATCAGCTTGAGTTTCAATAGTAAACTTGTCCTCCCCACTGAAATCTATATGCAATGGGATGAAGCTACTCCATCCCTTTTATAAACTAATAGGTTGAATTCTTTAAATATTTGTCTTTTGGGGATGTTTTTCAGTACTTCACTCATTCCTCTTTTCAAAACAATTGGCAATATCCTTCCTGAACTGCAGAAACCAGACCTGAACATAATATTCCTGCAGCGATTACAGCATTATCAAATGCCAAGGAAATACAGCATCTTGATCTCTACTCAGAATTCGCTCGTTTATACCATAATACACATTTTCCACCAGAGTCTTTTGTTGGCAGCATCATGTTCACTTGATTCAAGAATGCTTATCCTTGTTTCAAATTCACTACAGCAGAATCCTTGTCTTCTGTATTTTTGTAGGCTGTAGCTATGTCTAGCACTCTTCATTCCCCTTCTGTCTCTGTTGGGATACAGTAGTTACATCCAGATTGGTTTCCTTAGGAGGCTAAGGTGCAAGGACCTTTGCAGCAGGAACTAGACTCCTATGTAGCACATACATCAGACACATTGGGTGACTCCGCAACTTTGTGAATGCCTGATGGCCCAAGAAGTGACTCTAAATACATTCAAGTGAACAGAAAAGAGGTAAACTCTTTGTTTGCTTTCTCTTCAAAAAGGTGGAGGAATGTACCACAGATGACTGAATATTTATGTTGTTTCTTATATTCTTCCCTAAGAATCTGTAAATGGATACCATCTGAGATAGACAGGCATTAATCTGATCCAGTACAGCAATTCTTATCTTCTTCTTCGGGGGGGCGGAGGAAAAGAAAGAACAGGAAAGATAATAGGATATGGTAAATTACAATCCCGTGACAGACTTAAGCAGAACAAAAAAAAAAACTACAACCGAGAAAGATGTTGAGGAGTCACAGAAATACACAGAGATCTCTGCAAGTGATAATGCTCACTCTCCTTTATTTTGCCCAAGACTGGGCTTTGATTGCAGCCCTGCTCTCTCCAGCTGGCAGAAGCCTGCCCATGGATGTATATGTATCTGTGCATAACACTTCCCACCCTGGACACTACACCAGGGCTCGAAACAAAGATCTGTAAGGCTGGAAACTTGAGTCTGCCCTAAGACTACATGTGGCAACTATCAGAGACAGACAGTTTCTGTGGCAGTGACAGAAAGACGAGCATGGCAACTCCCGCAGACCAAGGACTTGCACAGTGCAAGCTTATTCATGCTCCCTAGACCCAGGAGGCTGCACAGTTTGGAAGACATAATTCTTCACTTTGTGAAGAAGGATCGTAGAAGGATCAGAAACAAGACAGAGCCAAAAACTTAGCTGACACTGAGATCAGCTTACATTTATCTCCCTCTGTACCCTGCTCTAGCTTTTTTCTGAACTGGTTCAGAGCACTTGCAATCAGAATCTCCAAATATGTCTCTTTCTCCCTGCCTAGGTGTATTTAGCAATTACATTGCACAAGGTTACTATATTTTTCTAATGAGAAGAGGTGCTATGAAAGCTTTTATGTTGTTTTCTTTTTTATTTGGTCAATACACTTAGTGTGTGTGAATATGCGTCTGTGTAAATGTTTTGTTAATGTGGCATTTATTCTCCTTTCCTTCCAGCCCCTCCTCAAGCATGTCTGCAAATCAATCTGGTTTTGTGTTTAATGTAAGTTATCAATCATCTTTTCATGAGCAAATGGTTTCATATTAAGGGGAAGGAAACATTCTAATGTATTCATTCTATTATTGTTCCTTGGAAAAGATCCAGATTTGCAATAAACCAGTGATTGGAAATGCACAAAGTATTTTAATATCCTAATTATTTTGATTTAACTTCCTCTAATAGTTTAAATTGATACTGAATTTATTTAGAAGCCATTACAAAGGGATTCCCTCCACCCCCCCGCCAAGTAGTTCAGAAGCACATGCTGAACTTAAGCTGAAGACAAAACACATTGTTCATATTCCAAGCTGCCAATGGTATGCGAAGGAGAAGCTTTTGTATGGGAAAGCCAGGTGGAGAGAAATGAAAAAAAGAAAAGCAAACAATACTGCTATATATACATTCAATTATAATTTAAAAATTCATCTGATTTAAAAAAAACTGTTACAATGGCAATTTTTCTGTCTTCAGGAGATGATAATCAGACACCCACTGACTTCCTACATTGCTGACACTAACACAGACTTAACTATATGAAAAGACCTACTCAAAAATTTCATCTCTTCCTGCCTACTTTTTTTTCCCATGTTATCTTCATTTTTACCCTACTGTTACCGTCATGCTTTGCACTTTTCACATAAATTTCATCCGAGGTCTTCACAGGAATGCTTTGCTCATGTCCAGGATTTCTCAGCATCCTTTCACTGCCTAGATGGACTGAGAAGACTTTAAGGTGATAATGCTCAGTCCTTCAACAGATGTCGCAGAAACCTTAGAAGCCGTCCCTAGAAGGCTCATTGCTGCAATAAAGGTCCATGGGACACTTCCTGCATATGTACTAAGAGCTTTGTAAGGACTTTGTACAAGCATGAAAATGTTATGGCCAGGCTCTTCCTGAGCTGAAGCCAGCAATGTAGACAGAAAGTGTGTCAGTCCTAGTGTCCTAAGTCTTTTCTAGATCTTTCATGGCTCTAGAGATATCAGTAAAACCATAGACAGGACCAGTGGCCCGCCATGCTCCTGGTGCTACTGACACAGTAAGACGCCATCCTTGGCTTGATGAGCTGATGGCTTCAGGACTGGATCCCCAGAGGGACTTTGGACTACAGCAAGCAAAGCTGCCGCTTCTACATTTAGGAGTCTTATTCCAGTAGTTGACTGACCTGTTCTATCAATTTCTTTTCAGTCTCCCTCCAACAAGAAGTTACTACAGTTTTACATCCTTTTGACCCTAACAAACAGAATCAATAGCATTGCATTAGCATAAAATCAAAGCAGTGGAAGACTGAAAAACAAAAAAAAAAAAAGAATAGGATCTCTATCAAAAGTTAAGAATTTATGCCCCGTGATAATTTTGAAAATAACTGTAGCTTGACAATAGCTATTGCCTGTAAATGAGCATCCATGGATACCACATTGCTTATGAAGCAAATTCATGATGGCAGGAAAGTTTCTCAAAAGATCTGGCAGAGCCTTTCTCATTAAATTAATTTTGAAGTGCTAATTTGGCACCATTTTTTAATGCACATTAATTCATGATATAAATTTTGACATGTTCAGATTTTTAAAAGTTTAAAAGGCATTGGAATTTGTTTGAGAAATGTACTCTATATAAATATACTATAATTAGAATCACCATACTTTACTACTTTAGTTAGTTGCAAGTGAAAAGATGAGTGTTTCATGTCATGCTATGTCATTTTATAAAAGCATGTGGATGAAGTCCTTGAAACTATTTAACTGTATCATCTTGCCATCTTTAGGGCAAAAATCCATAGTGTTTGCATCAGCTTACCTTGACAGTGAATGGTGTGAGTGGAAGAAATAGTCATTTCTGAAAATAGTCAGGAATGTTCTCTATGCTGAAAGAACAGCCACTTAGAGTTAACCAATAATAATCACAAGGCACTACTCAGGGCTTCTAGAAAGAAATCTACTATTGCTGTATCCTTTCTTTTGAATTACTTCTGATTTTAAAGTGATTACTCTGAAGATGGGGAATTTGGGCTCTGGCCTAGGAAGATTCAAAATCTTGATCCTGAATTATGGCCTGGAGTACTCTGGAAATGGGGTATGCGCTACCCTCTTCTTTTTGAAACAGGACCACTCTGCATCCTGAAATGTAGAATTTGTGGTGGGGGCAAATAGGAGGAAACCTGACTATGAAGGGCAGTGCATAATGCGCACAGCTAGGACATCAGGAATTCAGATATTTTCATCCCTATCTAACAAAATCATAAAGGAGGGAAACTAGAAAACAGATCCTCCACATCCTTCATGCATGCACTAATCATCAAGGCAAAGAGTAGACTGTACTCAGAGAAGTTGGGTTTTTGTTTGGATCAGCATTTGCAAGACTTTCTCAGGTCTTCCTGGATCGGCATCTTTCTCCAGGACTTTGGCAGCATTTAGGCAGCGCTAAGCCATTCTGCTTCAGTCCAGACCTTGCTGGCAACATCTACAGGCCAAATGAATGTGCTCCTGTATATATGCAGTGCTTAAACATATGCATATACAAAGAACTCTTTTTTTTTTTTCAGGTTGTCCAGGGCAGCAGTCTGTAAGCTCTGAGGTGCTTGGACAATACTTAGCAATCTCCCATGTGGACTGCAGACTGGGGTTAAACCACACCTAAAGCCGCTTCAGATAGAATAGCTGCATTCTGGATTTTGTCATGACTATTCCTTTGTCTCTGATGCAGTGAAGGGAGCAAAGTATAATTTGCTGACGCTGTGAAAGACAGTGATGGTTGATCACAATACAAAGGCATTTAGTCTAGCAGTGATAACTTAGGGGGTTTTGTATATTTATCTAGCTATCTGCCTGTCAGATAAGCAAGTCTATGATTATCTGTATTTGTTTGAACTACTGAGCTATGATCTAAGTTTTCTATTGATGCAATCACCTTTTCCCAAGTCACCTAACATTTTCTGAATCCCTCAAGATGTTTTAACTCAGTTTCTTAATGCAAAATTCTCCTCCTTGAAATAATCAGTGAGTTGGAATGTGTCTTAGTCCCTCTGTTCAGTCCTTTATAAGATATGACTAATAATTGCAGTATTTTCCTTTGACTGTTGTAACAATGTCTCATGCACTCCACATTCTCTTTGAAATAATCCACCCTCACAAATGAGGTTGTTTCAGCTTGTCTTTTTAAATTCTATTGCTTATCCAAAAGAATTGCTAGATTTTACAGGTGTCACATTTTCATCGGTAAAAAAGATGGAAGCCACTGGAAAGTGTCTAGCCCCTGAAGAAAGAGATGTCTTTGACTATTCATGAGTAAGACAAAATTGGTGATTCAGTGTATAAGAGGGTTTCTTTTTAAATGCACATTTGTAACTAAACATGAGCCTTGTGGTTCTCTCATTAGCACACCACTTCTGTACTTGAAGCAGTTTCCCTCATCATAGAAGCAAGGTTGAAGCTACTCACTAGAACATCATTTAGAGCATCCTGCCTTCAAAGCAAATGTAAGGTTCTCCAGATGGTAGCAGTTATCCTTGCCTGTGAAAATAGGATGTGGATTTATGGTCCTAGAACCATAGAAGATCACAGAAAATGTGTTTCACCAGTTAGTAGTGTAGCTGTACAGTACATATACCCATAAGAGATTTCCAGCTGGAGTTGGTTTTTAGCTCTTTTATACAGCAAACGGTTATCATTTCTTTCCAAAGAGAGTCCTTGGATGCATGCCTAAAACAAATTTCCAAATCCCTTCATCTGACTGTTCCTCCCTCTCTCTTTTGTCTCAGCCCCTCCTTTTCCTTTAATAATAATGGAAACAATTTGCATCATAACCTAAACACAACTTAATTTCCTTGTACCTTATAGGAAGAAAATAATTTTGCAAACTAAATAAAGTAAATGAATAGTGCGTGAACTGCTGCCATCTCTTGGTTATATTCATCACTCCAAGTATTCTGGGTGTATTCATCTAAATCAAGAATATTAGGGCATTTCATAGCATTATTTTGCCTTTCACCTCACATCCAGCCTTGCAAACACACAGCAAAGCACGATTTAATATTTTGGTTTTGCTGCTGCTGCTGAAATTATTAGTTGCAACTGTTAAGGTAATGCTTAAAGGTCTTCTATCAATATTTTTTGTGTGCTTAAGCTGAGTCCTTTGTCTTAATTTTCTGGGATTTAGTTTTTGTTTTATTTTAATTTCTACCTTTGTTAAGCTTCCAAGGATTCAGTTGTAATTTTTGTACTACAACAAAGAGAGTGAACTTTATTGCATTGGCTTTCTGATAATGAAAGGGATGAGGACAAATGAAGGGAAGGGCAGTGGTAGTGAGGAATCACATCTGCCTAAGTAAAACAAAATTAATTTCCAATGTAATTTTTTTTTCCATGTTTAAAGAATAACACACTCATTTTATGCCTTATCCAGATGTGTGCTCTGATTAGAAGCTTGTTGAAGGTAATGGCATAACTCCAGTGCACTTCAAGAGCATTTGGATGATTTCTGGTGAAAATCATCAGATTTCTATTGAAGTTGTCAGTGGAATGACATTGGTTTTTCGCACCCAATACCATTCACCACAATTGCTGCATGTTTAATCAGTTCCTGCTGATTTCAGTAGGACATCAATTGACCTTTTCTAGGTCAATTGCAATGTGTGGACAGCTAAAATATCCTGTCTGAGCAGTCATTAGATGCCCTCTAAATGATGATATGGGTGATGAATGAGAACAAAATCCTGGCAATCTCCCAATGACAGCCACAGAAGCAGGGTTTTTGCCTGTTCCTTGCTTTTTCCCAGCCCTCGGTCCCATTCCTGTTCATGTCACACTTGCTTATTAGCACATTGCTGTAGCCATACCTCACCAGGCCCTGTGGCTGCACCACAGCCTATCACTTCAGACAGCAACAGAGAAGGATCAGCACTTCGTACTGAAAATACAAATGCAGAAGGTCTGAAAGCAACCTAATTAAAGCACTTCTGAGTTAGGCCAAAGGTTACATTAACACCCAGGCTATAATTAGCAGATCCTCTCACTTTCCTGAGTGAGGAGGCTTATCCACGGTCTGTCTGTTGGAGCAGAAGCAATTAGGAACCACATGAACGTGACAAGCAGACACTCATGTCCTACTGAAAAGACCTTGTTGAACTGAGGTCTTACAAAAAAGTTTCTTTATCTGGAAGACCAGAAATTGCTTGGTCTTCCCTCAGATGGTAAGACACTATATTGGGTTTGCATGGCCAGGTTTTGGTAGACGGGGGGGCTACAGGGGTGGCTTCTGTGAGAAGCTGCTAGAAGCTTCCCCTGTGTCCGACAGGGCCAATGCCAGCCGGCTCCAAGATGGACCCACTGCTGGCCAAGGCTGAGCCCATCAGTGATAGAGGTAGCGCCTCTGGGCTAACATATTTTAAAAGGGGAAAAAGTTACTGCATAACACCAATTGCAGCCAGAGAGAGGAGTGAGAGGGAAACAGCCCTGCAGACCCCCAGGTCAGTGCAGAAGGAGGGGAGGAGATGCTCCAGGCACTGGAGCAGAGATTCTCCTGCAGCCCGTGGGGAAGACCATGGTGAGGCAGGCTGTCCCCCTGCAGCCCAGGGAGGTCCATGGGGGAGCAGATCTCCACCTGCAGCCCGGGGAGGACCCCATGCTGGAGCAGGTGGGTGCCCAAAGGAGGCTGTGACCCTCTGGGAAGCCCGCACTGGAGCAGGCTCCTGGCAGGATCTGCGGACCCCTGGAGAGAGGAGCCCATGCTGGAGCAGGTTTTCTGGCAGGACTTGTGACCCCGTGGGGGACCCACGCTGGAGCAGTGTGCTCCTGAAGGACTGCACACCGTGGAAGGGACCCACGCTGGAGCAGTTCATGAAGAACTGCAGCCTGTGGGAAGGACCCACATTAGAGAAGTTCGTGGAGGACTGTCTCCTGTGGGAGGGACCCCACGCTGGAGCAGGGGACGAGTGAGGAGTCCTCTCCCTGAGGAGGAAGGAGCAGCAGAGACAAGGTGTGATGAACTGACCCCAACCCCTATCCCCTGTGCCCCTGCGCTGCTGGAGGAGAGGAGGTAGAGAAAATGGGGAGTAGAGTTGAGCCTCGGAAGAAGGGAGGGGTGGGGGCAAGGTGTTTTAAGATTTGGTTTTATTTCTCATTATCGTGGTCTGATTTGATTGGTAATAAATTAAATTAATATTCCCCAAGTTGAGTCTGTTCTGCCTGGTAATTGGTTGAGCGACCTCTCCCTGTCCTTACCTCGACCCACAAGCCTTTCATTAGATTTCCTCTCCCCTGTCCAGGTGAGGAGGGGAGTGATAGAGCAGCTTTGGTGGGCACCTGGTGTCCAGCCAGGGTCAGCCCACCACAGACACACCCAGTCACGGCTGAAGATCTCTTTCCTATGGGATGTATGTGACTCTGCAGTTCTGGGCCCAATGACTCTTTTACCTTTCTTCTTGTTTCATGACTAAATAGTATAATTATATACAAACTCAGCTAAAACCTCCGGCATTAAGTGTAAAAGGACTTCTAGAAAGGAACAGCATCTCCGCATGTAGCAGGTTTTGCTTCACTGGTTTTTATTCATGACAACTTGCCACAGCCTGATTTTCTTACTTGCTGAAGTGATTAAAGCAATATCACCCCAGAGACTTCTTGTTTGCCTGCACATATCACCACAACCCTCTCAGCTTCCTCCAAAGCAAGGGCAAAGGCCTGGTGTGCTGAAAATTTGGCAGGGTGAGGTCTGTCCTCATTTCATAATGGAGCCATTCTGTTTTCTCTCTTCGGCTTGCTGAAATTTCTTCCAGATGACTTGATTAAAGAATTAAAAAAAAAAAAAGCACAGCAATTCTGATCTAGAAGAGCACAATATATACCATGAAAAGTGCTATAAAGCAGTGCTTTGCCCTCAGAGCAGTTCAGAGATAGGTAAATAAAGTGCTTTGTGCTGGGAGCTGAACTATGCTGTTCTGATGAGCAGATACTTGCCAGAGTGAGCATGACGTATAGGCATGAAAAAGGGTTGAAAAGCCACTGTGGAGATACAAGTAGGACCATCAGTGCTCAGATCCTGTTACTTATGCAGTGCTTTTCTCATACTGCTTAGTGCACTGTCACCTCCCAGAAGGAAGGATTTCTATGGCTAATTTGTGGAACGACCTATCAGTAGGCAGTCTGCCTGAGGATGCAGAATTTGTAGTGATTATTGTAGACTTTTCCTTCCCAATGCCCTGCTCACAAAAGATGACATGACATTGCTTAAAAAGCAGGCAAATGGCCTTCATAAGCAAAAGCCCATTTTTTCCAGCCTATATCTTAATTTTTATTTTTATTTTTTACAAATCCAGGACATTTAAGAAAAGCCCAACCCTAGAAGCAGGTGAATTCACACTGATAGATTCCTTCTGGATGTGAATACCTAAAGTTTAGCTTCCAAATTGCTCTTCCACTGGTTTCCACTCCCCAACCCCCACTTCCCTGTCATTAGACTAAATGGAAAAAAATGTTATGTCATTACCATTTGTGTTCAAACTCAGACAAGTCCTGGTGGCTTCCAGACCTCCTCCGGGGACTCATCTTTCCTGCATAGCTGCAGTGGTAGAGAAAAGGGGAGCGCCATGCTCTTGTTCATTATCAAGTTACTGAATGAGGTTTCTGACATGAGAAAGCTCCACAGAACCCTGTAGAATACTTTTTATTTTCTCGCATAATTCACTTTCTTCTGAAAGTGAATCTTATACCAAGAAGACACGAGTGCTTTAATTAAGAACAGATGTCTTTCTAAAGGAAATCTCCCAGGTCAGCTAGACATCACTAAGCTCAAAGCAGGAACTGGACTGAAATTTTCTGGTTTGTGGTTTTTTAGTGCTCAAGACAGTCGATATTCACTCTGTTTTTGCTGGCTGGAAGCACGAGCAGGCTGAGAAAGGGGATAACTTCAAGAGCTCCTACCTCATGCCCTGACTGCCCTGGTGGATAAGTCTGAATCAGGATGAGCCTAGATTGCCTACAAAGTCCACTTGCCATAGGAGCACCTTTACAAAAAGGCCTTTCTTGAAACAATCCTGGACCATCCTTTCTGGATGATGTCTTGTGGTATAACCACAATAGGAGATGGAAGAACTGGGGAAAACGGAGCATCCATACAAGGGAAAAACAAAACTGTGGGAACCTACCTGGGAAAGGGAACTTTGGCTCCTCGCTGTCCTGGTTTCAGCTGGGATGGGGTTAAACCACGACACTCGCCGGGCCTGTGTCAGCACATTGATGCAGACCTGACCCCAGCGCATCCCGCAGCAGAGTACTGCATCCGCAGGGCTGCACGGGCTCGTCCGGAGGGGCTTTCCAAGCCTAGCGCCTGCAGCACTGCGTTCCAGAAGATTCCTCTTATGGTTCATTATTTTGGAAAAGGTCTCAGACTGAGAGCTAAACTGTCTTTGCTGCACTTCAGAGTAGCCAGGAACGGTCCAGTCAGACTCTCGTGAGCTCTGCTGGGCCCTCTGTACCAAACACTGCTGGCTGCTATGAAAACCTCAGCAATAGAAATAGATGCATTTTTCACTGTTGTTCTGCTCTGGTGAATAAAAAAGCTCAGTGAGGAGAAATGGAGATATTCCATCCTGGTGAAACCAACATATTCAAAACTAAACTAAAAACTGGAGGGGGGGGGGGGGGGGAGAAAGAAGAAAACACCTGGCAGAATTTCCCTCAAATGAGTGTACAGTGTGGTTTCTTTTCTCCCAAAACATCTTTGAAAAATACACTATTCATTGAAAGAGATAACACCAGTTTGGTCTCCCAGCAGTAACAGAGCATTTGTGAAAAGTAAAGATATAGGTGTTGCTAATTACGAGCTGGGTACGTTGACGTAAGGATGTGAACAGGGTTTAGTGCTTACAGTCTGTGGGTAAATGAAGGATGCTGGTTTCCAAGGTGGCCAAGTGCTGAATTCACTCTTAGAAAAATAAATAAAAATCCCATTGAAAAGAATGTTTTATTTACTTTTTTTTCTTTTCATAGCTGAGAAGCCATTTCCCTAGATAAAATTATAATATTATTCAAATGTAATTCCCTGAGAAATATCCTAAGATATTTAATTTGAAATTAGTTAAGTGGTTATTTGGCTGAAAGGGATTGTAAAAACAAGATCTACTTATGAGTCTTCAGGCTAAGGAAATATTCTAGTGAATTTAATTAAGAATGGGATTCTTTACTAACTTCAGTCCAGTAGTAACCTGCAGGTTTGTCTTTTGGTAATTACTGTGTCTGCTGATTAATATGATAATCATGACCACAGTTGCAACAACTGAGAACCCTAATCAAAGAAACAAAAAAATTGCTAAGAATCACCCTCAGTGTTCAAAGAGTTTTTTTCCTGGAGGAACTGGAGGCTGCATTACTTACCTCAAGATCTTCAAACTTTTAATGGTGTTTTAGGATTGAACAAGATTCAGAAGGGGAGGCAGTCTGGCAATCTTTATCAGTAAAATCTTCTAATAAAGGGACTGGGCTTTTATTTTTCCTTTTTGTTGTAAGTGTCTTCTAAAAGGGTTTAAGATGCTGTCTTAGAAAAAACAAAAATGGGAACAGTTTTACTACAAAAAAAAAGATACAGTTTCTGTTTTCTTAATAAAATAGTAATACGACTGTGACATTGTTTTGGGCTTTGTTTAGTTTTCTCCAATGTCACTTCATTTTTGAAAAAAGAAGATATCTGGTCTTAAAAACATAGCAATGAGGTATCATCTCCAACGTACGCTGAGAGGGTTTTGCATAACACTCTTCAGTGTTGCTGTCTTAGCAATTAATCAGCAAAGGGTGGCAATAAATGAAGGTCAGCTTGGGAAAACAGGGGAGGAGTCTTCTGGGCAGGAGCCTTTGGGAACAGCTTTGTGGAGGAAAATTTGTAGCAGTGTGAGAAATTAGTGACACGATTTATTAGCTGATAGGGTTTCTGGTAGGTGAACATGGGGTTCCAAGCAGCTCCAAGCAGCACTTCTAACAGGGAGCGCACCTCTGAGTCTTCCAGGCTAAAGGAGCTTTCCTGAGAACCATTTCAGCTGAACTTCCTCAGCTGGACTTGGTGTTGTTCTCTGTACGATTCACTGCCTTCACCACCTTACCTGAGCTGAGGGTTTGCTTCAATGCAATGGTTACCTAAAATGGCATCGGTCCTTCCCAAAGCTACCCATTGACGCAGCTGCCTACACTGAGGCTGGAGGAATGCTGAAAAGGTTCACACAGAAATACAACTCTGATACGAAACTCTCTACCCTCACCACGTCTCTCCATTCCCTCCCTTCTGTCCCTCTCCCGGCTGAGAATTGTTCAGCTACAATACCCGTGACAAAGGAGGCTGGAGAAGATAGCATAGGGGTATAGGATGGGAAGGGACCACATGAACCACTCCATCAGGTTCCCTGCCATCTCAGGCCATTGCGTGAGAGCAAGACCTGGCAAGATGATGAAGAAAGGGATTCCTGTGGAAGCTACAGGATTCCTGTGGAAGCTACAGGAGGGAAAGGTAGCTCCCAGGATGGTCTCTTTCCCTGGACGCCCCTTCCCTCCTTTCTTTCTGCACATGCCTGTATGCCAACATCATGCAGTACCTGAGTAGTGAGTTTATTCCTACAGTTTTTCCATCCTGGGTTCAAGCACTCAGGATCAGGTTGTAAAGAAGGTAATAAGTTCATGTGAGTGGAAATGCTCACAAGGTAAATACTTTCATCTCTCAGATCTGATGCCAAATTCTGTATGACAATGGGCCTTGATAACTCTGATGGTCTCTCAAAGCTGGGCTTATAATGAATCTTTTAAATTCATCTGTTCTTCAAGAAAAAGAAAGCCTTTTTAGTTCTTTGAAAAATATGACTAGAATTCACACAAGGGGTCCTCTGTATGTTTCTAAAAGTCGCCTTTTAACTGTACACTTTACAGTCCATTGGAAAAGCACTCGAATATTCAAAGATGCCGAAATCAAAGGCCACATAGTGTCCAGTTAATCCAACCATCAGGTGTCTGTAGATAGCTGGTGGAGATTCTCTGTAGACATTATGTTAATGTTCTTTCAGACATCACGTAATAAAAAAGGGAAAAGGAGAAAAAAGAGAGCTTTTTACTATTTCCCCAGGTGCTCAAGTCCTAGCTTCTCTATCATTTAATTTGTGCATGATTTTTCATGAATACTAGGGGAAAGATTGTAAGATCTGAAAATGGGACCCAACTCCAGAGCTAGAAATACTCATCATCTCTCCTTGTTACCTATTTGTTTCTAAAGAGTTGAGGCTTTTTTTTTCTGCAAGTTTCAGAAAAATGCATGTTAGTATTTTGCTATGCACAATGTAGAAATCAGAATTTCAAAAGGGAGCCAATACAATAATCTATTTTTAGAATCTAGTTCAAACAAGTCAACAAAATAATGTTGGCTGCCTTCTGCATTATCATCTCAATTAAAAAGGATAATTAGGAGAAGTATTACACAGATGAAGGAAAAGTTCAAGCAAAAATAAGTATTGGAGGTAAATTTCCTCTCCTTGAAACCAAAATAGTCTTTGAAATTAGAAAAAAATGGTGCAATAATTACAGGGAAAAGAATCATTGCTTTTAATTAATAAAAATGTTTAGATCAACAGGAAAGCAAAATAGATTGCTAGGGATGGATCATAATTTCTTTTTTGTTAAAAGCTGCTAAATGTAATCCTCCTATACTATAACGTACAATGAGCACCTGAGGAGTTTCAGCAACAAAGTGTTGCTGAAAATAAACTAGTGTTTATTTTCCCCTGAAGTTACCTCCAATAACCCTTATTGTGCCTTAGAAGAAATAAGCTCTTCTCGTAACTGTATCAAAGGGCTGAGGAACCTTAAAAACCACTGTAAAGGAAATAAGTGCTTCTGTTTTACAGACAAACACCAAGGCCAGCTGAAGGCTGCGGGCTAAGTCTTTGGGTACCCTTGTAAAATGAGAGGAGGGCCCAGATCACCAGGCAAGTTTTCAGGTCAACATGGCATGAAGATACGGGGGAAAAAAAAATCCAGTAATGAAAAATGAGTCAATGTGGATGGGCAGGTCACCCTTTCTGATGGGACGGTGTCGGCAGCCTCACTATGGAGCTTTTCTCTGCAGCCACATCCAAGCTCAGATGCGCACACTGGCTCTGACCCTGGTTCAGGCTTAGCTAAATGTGATGGCAAGTGAGATTAACAACCTGACTGCTGTATTTTAGGACTTCAAGTGAGGAAGAAAAGCCTCTGGACTCAGCCAACGTGGCAGCAGGGGAAAACCTACTACATGAATGGCCCACTCCAAGATTTTGTTCAAGAAATCAGTGTCTCAGAGGTCAGTCTCTCCAGTCCTGTGGCTCTGCAGCAGGGTCTGAAGAAGGATTTGGGTTGTACATTTATTAGTGTTTCTTCTGGATCGAGCAAGCACTTTCCAGAGACACACATAGGTGCAGCTGGTTAAGGGACTGGAGCTCAGACCAAACAGCTTCACCTCGCACATAAGGCCACAGAAGGAAGGGAAGAAACCTCAGGTCTCTGTTATAGACATGTTGCAGCTTCAGGGGAGCATGAAGGAGGATTACAGTGGTTTGAATCTCACACTCCCTGGGTGGGACTAGGCAGGTGCAGAAAGTGGGAAAAAGAGTTATTTGTTGTGAAACATCTGGTGTAAATATTCCATCTGATATACAGCATCCACTTCTCTCCAGTGCTGTCTCATCCACTCACCTGAGGTGACATCAGGCAGGAATCACTTAAAATGGGCAGTCCATGTAATATCCGTACATGTTATAGAAGTTAAGGAAGCTTTCCAGCTTCAGCCAAAATGCCAAAAGCAGGACTCCGCACTGAGACTGCCTTAGCCTCAGGAGGGACCCTCAGTCTGGAGTGCACCGCACATGCAGAGAGGTGAAGACATGCTGCATACCAGACCCTTCTGGTGTGGAGATAAGGGTTCAGTCCCTCATTTCAGGCTTTCTCTGCAGTGACAGAATAAGGATATTCCTCCCATGTAGGCAGGGTTAATAATCGAAGGGTTTCTCCCTTAAAGCACTTTGTAACACTACATTTAAATGTGCTGCATGCATTATTCATCTTTTTGCAGCAAGCAGTAAGAGTGGAGGCAGCTGTCAGTCCAATTAGCATTTCAGAGCTCTACCCTCCAGCTGCCTCTGGGGGGCATGATAAGAAATGACGGGGTCCATGGGACAAGTGGCCCATGCTTTTGGGCTGTGGAGCAATTATTTGCCAGGGTAGCTGCAGTCCCTGAAACAGCACCATATCCAACTTTGTCAAGGGAAGGCTGGAGGAGGGTTTTGTTACAAAAAGGGAAGGTTTTTTCTTGCGTCTATGTTGTACCGAAGGGAGGCAATCGTGACTCTCCTCGCAACAGCTTTCCTACATTCCTTCTCTTGCACCTTTGTCTCTCAGGGCTTCTCCATAAAAGATTATAAAAACTACACAACTTCAGGATTGTAGCTTATTTTCTCTGTAGTTTGGTGGATACAGCACTCTGCATGTCAGACTAATGATTCTGGCTGGGATACTTCTACACAATTAGTTTGAATATGAAGCACAGCAAAAGCAATATCCTGGTTACTGTTAGTGATACTTGTGTCCACAATGGCTGGACGTGCTATAGCTTCAAAGAAGTTGAGGAAATCCAACAGTTGCCTTGCTCCTATTCTGCTTACACATGGCTGGGCTATTACAGCTTGGTGGGAGGTCATTATACAAACCCAAGCATGGCCCTACTCTCTAAGCACTTAGAGTCAAGGTTAGATATTTGACTGGATGTATTTTAGTCATGCTACTCTCTATGCTAACAAAAGCTCATAAATTCCTAGAGAAAACAAGATAAATTAGCACAAACTTCAAATCTCTCTAACTTATCCCAGCAGAAAGCAAGCCTTTGCACAGACAACATCGTGGTGCTACTGCCCTGTGCAGCTGGCTGGTCTCCCATGTGTCTCTGTACCTCCTAGGACTCAAGTCATTAATCTTATATTGAGTTGGGCTGTTTGGATGTTGGACTGTCCATCTCATTCAAAGCTCTCATACACAGTGCTGAGGTTTTTTCATGTAGAGAAGGTTTGGTTAAGGTCCCAAAATGACCCAAGATGACAACATGAGGCTCGACCTGCAATATAGAGGCAGTGAGAAAACTTGTTCCCTTATTTTGTTCATTTTATCCAGTTACAATGTCACCTCTACTGCCCATGTGCATACAGCACCTAGCACTGGGCTGACTGTACCACAATGTAAACAACAAGGAAGACACCTTGAAATTCTCACATTGAGAAATAAGTAACACAGATTTAATCTACATTGTGCTTTCAGCACAGTGAACAGTAATAGATAGCCATATTCCCCAGTAGGAAATAAGGGAAAAGAAAAAGCTAAAGTTAAAACTGCAGATGAAACATATCTCTTAGGCTGATGACTTGGTACATGATAGCACTTTGATCTTATCAATTAGAAAACAATTTGACTTCAGTCTTTTCTTCTGGGTATTATGGCCAGGATCATACCAATACTCTAAACTAAAAGGACCTGTTCTAGCTCAAGTATTATTTATTCCATGCTTTATTATTCTGTTTCATGGAGAAATGCAAGGACAGCATCTCATTAACTGAAAGAAAATAAAGTTTTCTTTTTTAACATCATAAACATGGTAGGTCTGCAATCAGGGGTAATGTTTAAAACACTGAATGTACCTAGAGATATAATGTGGCAAGGAAACTTTCCATGCATTCAATGAGAGATGACAGCACACAGATAAAGTACTAATCCCTTGTTATCACCTCTAGGTACCAGACTAAATGCAATTGTCAGAAATTCTCAGCAGAAGTTGACAGGACCAAGACAGGGTTCATTTAGGGTCACTGGAAATTCCTGCTTCATTTGCATAAGCATTTGAACAAGTGCTTCAAGAGTCTTGCTTTCCAGCAAAAGTTTAAGCAATTAAACATAGCCACATATTAACAGCAAGCAATTGTTTGAGGCCCGCATCCTCAAAAGTATTCAAACACTAATACCTACTGATTTCGAGGAAAGGCAATCCAGCATCTTAGCCCCAATGTCCTGCTAGGTGGAGGAGTATAAATCTCTCTGAAGCCAATATGTCTGTCCCACCTCTATGTCTGTTTTATGGCAGTTAAGGTGATGGCAGAGAATCAACATCAAATTAAGAAAACACTTTGAGTTTTTAACCAAATTTTAACTCCGCGCTCTTTCTGACAAAGGATAATGAACTTTTTTTATTCTCTCAGGGTATGATAATGTCCTCAGAGAAAATTCATATTGGATTTTATAAATACTTGGTATATTCTTTGTTTATCGTCTCAGTGTTCAGCCATTAGCAGTGAATCGCTGTGGTGTTATACAAACCAGAATATAACAAGTACAAATAGCAATCAGTCTCTGCCTCAGGACACACAACAAGCTGACAAGAATTATCTGAAAATGCTTTAGAGATGCTTGCCAAAACCAGACCTACTGTTTATGGCCAGAACAGATGCCTGCTAATTCAGGTGGGCATTTAAACTATAAAAGCAGATTATGTCTACACACACGTCTCTGAGTCACCTGTACTATGGCCATGGCTGCACCAGCCGTTCATCCAGCCTGAATGAAACATGAAGAAAGACGGCACTGTCTGCTTTAACATTTTAGGCAGGTAATTGTAATTATACTGGGATTTGCCCAGGATGTGAAAACTGCACACTCCTCCAACAAGCAAACTCGTCATTCCTGGACTTGACATGTGATACCACAGCCTTGGTTGTTGACAATGCCTGAACCCCAGATCTTTGACTGTTTATGGACTTATATAAATTCTTATGCCGGGGTGCAGAAAAGGCTAGAGAACTGAACCAGGAGCCAGTTATAAGAGGCAGAACGATCTGGTGGTTGCATGCCAACCTGAAAAGCAGAGAAACCTTTTTCTTTCTTTTCCTCAGCAACATGCATCCACTGTCATCTGGCAAGGTCACAGAAACCTCCTATGCTTCATTTTCTTCACATGATAAACCTGATTCATCAGTAATGCAAATAATTTAAACTTTCCTTCATCAGTGTTGGTAAAAGGGTAGTCAAAAAACATATTTTAAAGGAACCTTTAACAGAGAGTGTGTATGGGGAAGGATAACCACGGGCAGGGAATGGAGCTGGAGTTCCAGGGAGCTGCTTAGAGCTCTACCATTGCCTGTTTGGAAACCAGAAAAACAGCACTGCATCTCTACATCCCTCAGCTTCCCCATCCATAAAATGGAGATAACAGTACCAAGCTGCACTTTATAAAGCACTTTGACTGAGGACTGAGAAAGTTACCTTCATATTGGCATCTTGCTTCTAGAACAATATTTTCAGAAGCGCACTACCACCACCCTCTCCCACTTCTACTGAACACCCCCTTTTTTTTTGAAGTCATCAACTTGCTACTGTTTTAATGTTGCTAGTGATCCCAGTTAGGGGTGGAGAGCTAAAATGAGCAACAAAAACAAGGGCCTTCCTTTAGAGACATAATCTGTTTAATAAATATGACTGTAAAAGCAATAAACAATAGCAATTATACATTACACTACATTGTATTTAACGAAAGGGAAAAAGAAGATGAAAAAGTACATCAAAAAAAGTAATTTTAAAATTAGAAATAGTTCCAACACTATAAGAAAACTTTTTGATTGGCTTACTATAAAAATAAGTTGGCTAATGTTGGACTTCAGTGGGGAGTATTATACAGTTGCTGCCAAAACTTTCCCATCTTTCTTAAAGCTGTAGTTGCAAAGACAATAGCAAAGCCATACAAACTGCTATGTTTCTACCTGTCTTCAGACAAACTACATAAAATAGGCAGAGGACTCTGTACTGTGATGATCTTTTAACTACTATGGGTCTAATGTTCTTACACTTGGTATCACTTTTTCTCTTTGCCAGCAAGTAGGTTGATTTGGGCTTATGCCCAATTTGTGACAGAGAAATTCAAACCCACCACCACCACCACCAAACCCCTGTCCCAGGACTCTGGGCAACGCCAACAATGCTGCTTTCTCCTGTTTTTGACTCAGGTTGCCATGCACAACGTCTACCGAACAAAACCCACTCATGTCAGGAATCAGAGTGCCTCCTAAGCGGGCTACACTGATTATGAACTGGCCTCTATTTGCCTTCATCTAACATAGTTAATTAAGTGTACATTGGTTGCTGTCTGTCTCTCCTTGCACTTCAAAACAAAATCCTGGTGCTAGATTTACCTGAGTTGGGTTGGAAATCAACAGCTGTAACGACCACGGGTTAGGCTTCAGCCAGATATCCAGTGTCTTGGGAGGACTTGTTCGAGGTACGTTAAGCCTGCTTTCCTTCTCTTCCCTTGCATAGTCTACGTGAACACGTCCTGCAGCCTCATTTCTAGTTGCAGTGTAAGATACAAGCTTATGTTATTGGTAAGACATCAAATCTTGTACAATAGTGGTCCTGTGGTGCTGGGGCTCAAAATGCATGGCAACAATCTCAGGCCAAATCCTCTTTTATTCTCCCTCGTCGGCCCAGACTGGCAGGAGTCTGCAGATCTGCAACCAAGCGGGGTTGCCAAGAAGGCCATAGGAAACTGTTCATAGACCTTTCCCTGCCCCCCATTCTATGAGCAAGGTGTCCTTCAAAAAATTGACAGGCCTTGGGGTGACTCCCAAAAGGCAGAGATCTCCTGGGACTTCCCCAGAAAAATCCAAACGTCAGCACTAAATGCAGCTGAGGGTGTTACTAGGGCTTTCTCTTAGCCAAAATTGAAGGTGTAAGGCTGATACAAAGTACAGTGTAGGTTCATGCTGGCAATAACCTCCTGCAACTGCAGTGTGGACAGGCCTCCCTGCCTGCAACGCATTCTAATTCTGTTCCATTCAAGGTTAGGAGGCAAAGAGTTATCTTCCAATGGTGCTATCAGTGGGATGCTTTGGTGTGAGTCGGCTAAAAAAGCTGTTTAAGAGCGAGCCTGGCCTTGTTGGGATCACCTACACTCGCACTCGGCCTCCTCACAGCCGTGGGGCACAGGCAGCAGCTGCAGCTAGAGGAACGAAGGGCAGAGTCCAAACAAAGACATAAACCAGACTGACCAAGAACATTTTCAGTGCCTTTAAACTCCAGTGTGATTTTCTGTGTGTCCTATGAAAGTCTGCTGGGGCGGCTAGCCCTCCCGTATCCCAAAGTGCTAAAAGAGCAGTTAAATCTAAAGCCAAGAACCCTCAATGACCCTCCCACCACCCCCCCCAGCCCTTCTCCCCCCACATCCCAGCCCACCCCTCTCCCTAAAGAAGAGACCCCCATGCATATTCTTGGCCTATATCATTATGAATTTTCTACAAATTAGAGACAGATCAGAAAAAAGAGAGTGGAGGGGTGAGGGGAAGGGCCGCAGGAGTCAACAGTGGTACCAAGTTCCTCTCCCCCCACCCCCCACTAAAATTGAACACCTGTACAATGCAGTTCCACTATGGTCTCAGTATAATGTCCACATGCACAGGCTTAAAGCTAAAAACCCTTTGTCATCTGAAGAATTAAAAAGTCCAAATGCAGTGAGCTCTCCTCTTTTTTTAGATATAGATATATATCGGTGTCCTCAATTCAACCATTTACATAGGTAGGGATTTCTTTTGTGCTCTGGGGCTCAGCAGCTGTGGAAATACTTCCTGTGGCAAAGAAAGAACAAAATAAAAGAGTCAGTAAATAACAAATGCATTTAGCCAAGGAAGATGTTTGAAGGTATCACCTTGCTGGCCTTTGGGATTCGACTGTTCCAGACTGACAGGTTCTTCCCAGAAATGTTTTCTTGTCATTCAAAACACTGAAGGTGATGTCCTGTTCTTTTGCTAATGAAGATGATTCACCCGTGTTGAACAGAAGAGGGAGAGGCCAGAGCAGAGGGGTCGAGGGAAGGAGGGGTTGAGGTCCTCAGAGGAAATGTGTAACTCATTTGCAATGATAAGGTTTTGGAGATTTCATAAATAACCTTAAGCTTTGCATTTGCAAAAGAAGAGCCTAAACCACTCACATCCAGAAAATATGTTTTTTCACTGCCAGAGTGGAAGGAAAATTAAATGATCCAGGGACATTCATTCAGATTCCTCCAAGGAAGGATCCCTGAATGTTAGTCAAAGGGGTTGAAAAAAACTAGGTTCTGAACAAGCATACAAAAGAGAAACACCCAATTACAGTCTTGCTTTGTTTTCCCAAAAGAAAGAAAACTCATTAAGAAAGAAATTGCTGATTTCCAGAAACAGATGAGGTGGTTGCATAGGAGAGCGAAAAGCCTTTGCACTTTCTATTCTGTTCACACCTAGGTCCAGACCTTTTCATTTTGTCAATGAGCTCTGATGCAGTTTCCTCATTCATCTTACTGACAGGATGGAAAAACACTCTTAGGAAGTTTGTTGGACTGATTCCTTTTGATAGAGAATTGAGTCTATGTATGCCACACATTTACCTTTTGTGCTCGCTAGTGCAGTTACAGGTGCAAACCAAGGAGTTATAAAAGGCCAATTTCTGGTTTAATACCGGGGCCGGCAGCACAGCTGAGAAACACAAATGCTGGCTATTGTAGAAAGCCAGAAATGCCATAGTTGCACCAAATGAAAACCTACACCAATATCGGCTGTCGACTGCTCTTATCCTAGAGTCTTCAAGGGATTAGTTTCCATCACCAGCAAGAGCAGTTTTGAAGATACCTTGAATACAGCTAGCAGGTGACTGACTCCTGCCACTTCAGTCTGAGTGACCTGTGAAAACATGTGTTTCCCTAACCCTGGAACGGCATGAACCATGGTCATTACATTCTTTTAGAAAGGGGGAGCTCAAAGCCCATCTATTTCTAGAAAGAGAGTTCCTGTCTTGAAATTGGGTGTTTCTCCCTTAGCATCTTATATCAATTTTGACTTGGAGGCTTCTGAGGGAAAAAGAAAGAAAAACAAATGAAAAAAAGAATTGTTAAAGTTTAGGACCCACCGCTCCGGGTCTTGGCTTGAAACCTCTTGGTGATCCACAAGCCTTTTGGAAGTCCTCTGTCCAGACTACCTTGGCTGCATTTCCTTTCCTTGGGTTCTGGACTGTGGCCTGGGGTTGCTCTGTATGGGGAACACCACATGGGAAGGTTGGTCCCCTCATGCCATCCTGTGTTCTGCTAAGCAGGGATGTCCAGGTCTGCTGATGAACAGCTGCTTAAAAGCTTTCAATAGCTACCAGATCTCTCCTTGGTGAACAGGTGAGGAGAGATCAGTATTGATTGCAGCAGGGCTTCCAGCTTAGACCTCAGTTTCATCAAGAGACTTTCTTCTTTTTCCTCCCAGGTTGTTTCACAGGCCACAATCTTAGCACATCACATTCCATCCTTTAATTGCCCTTCCCCTTGCTCCCACTCTGCAGTAGCTATGACACGAAGCCTGCATTAGCAAACACTCCCGTACAATTTAGAGACATCGTCAGGTAGGGTCTAAAGTTTGGTTAAGCTGATGAAATTGCGCAAATAAAGGATCTCAGTTACGACTATGCCTCACTCCTGTCTGAATCAGAACAGCTATAAACTTTAATTCCTCTAAAATAGGTCCATGTCCTTATTTACAGGGGTCCTGTACAGTACCTCTGGTCTGGGCCTGCAGAATTGTCACCTCACAAATGAAGTTGAGCAATGCCCGAGCAATGCTAGCTTTAGCAGAACATGTCCCCAGGCTGAAACCTCCCTGCTTCATCCCAACGCTTTTACTATAGTCAGGGTATAAGAAAACATATAAGCATAAGCAAATGTGTGACTGATCCCAGTATGCCCTCTTCAAGTCTATTCACTTTAGGTCCTACGAAAGCCTGCTTTGCAAATTTGCAACCACAGAGGCCTGTGGGAGAAATCAGCCTGAGGGCAAACCCAGCTGTGCAATGCTGAGATCCCAGGTTTTGCTCGATTTCCCTGGGAATCAGCCAGGCTAGAATTGCTGCTGGCAACAACGTCTGGCACAGCACGAAGGCCACAGCAGTCAAAACATCAATGAATATTTAGCTTTTAGATCTGACTTACCGAATCACCTGCTCACCTCCATGTTCCAGGTGAGGGTGGCCGAAGTTCTCCTGGATGTGCCTCAGGTGTGGGGATTAACCCCGCAACTACATCAGCCCCAGCAAAATAAATTAAATTGCCTTATAGCGCAAGTTAAGTGCTGGCAGGATTTTTGAGAAGGGGAGGGGATCTACGTAGAGCAACTAGGGGAAAGAAAAAGCCTAAAGTTGTTCCCCTCCCTTTCATCACTTGGCAGTGAGAGAGAGGGGAGAGTTAGCAAGGTTTCCTGTAGCAAAACTAATGCTGCAGCAGAAAGGATGGGAGGAGGAGTGTGCAGGAATATGGGAAAGGGGGAGGCTGAGAAAAGGGTTAGCCAATTATAAGTCAGAGTCTGACCAGCTGCAGGATGCTGCAAGTTATTTACCTATGGGATGGACTTCCACCTTCTCATCTACTAGTTGCTCAGGGCTCATCAGCTCACTTTGAGGGACATTAGGTATGCTTTCCCTCTGACTGACTGGACTGACCATCTCTTGATCTTTTTCATTCTGCATCTGTGCATATATATTAAGGCCAGGAATCTTCCTAAAACATTAACAGAAACCATCATTGTGGGGTACTCTGGCAGATGATGTAGCATCAGCTTTTACAAACCAAGAAACAAATCACTGCAAAAAAAGAAAACCCAGCAAAACCAAACCCAAACACCTCAGTGAAAGGCAGCAATGGGGAGAAGGAAATGGCTCAGGGAGGGTCATACCTTTTGAACTTGTAGATTACAAACACGGCTAGTCCCACAAAAACGACAGAGAGGAGCATCAGCATAGCTGAACCACTGTGACTGGGAGTGAGGTCCACCAGGGGAGCTGCAAGAGAGGGAGAGAAGGTTAGAGCTGCCCCCAGGCCTCATCCGTCCACATGTCTCCAGGGCTTCTCTCTCTAATTCAGCTGGGAAGAAACCTGGGTTCAGACCACTTGTGTTTCTCAACCTACCCCTCGATGTGAAGCCCCGTAGCTTTCTCCTTAGAGACCTCTTCTCTCTGGCCTATTAGAGGACTGCCTGAAACATACTCTCTCATATTGCAATTACCTAAGGTAGTTGCAAATGAAGTCACTTGGGTACCAAAACTAGGATTTTCTGGATGATCCTGGAGCTACCCATGGGCTAACTTGTCATGTTGACTTTCTATTTTGCTTAGAGCTAGTTTGGGTAGCTCCCAATGCACAGTGAATAATGAGCAACTGGGTCCTCACTTTTACTGAAGGAACAACGCTCACCATTTTTCCCTTCCTCCCCAACCAGAAGTCCTGTCCCCTTCACAGACACTGCCTCAGCATCAATGCCTTACCATGGCAAGCTCTTCTCACACCTCGGATATTTTCAGTTTCTTCCTTTATCCCCTTCCTACTGTTCTGAACATGTTCTACCCTCTTTCCTCTGGTGCCCTGTTCTCTCTCCCACAACTCTTCCATGCCAGAGAGTGCACAGGTTCAAGAAAAAACAAAACTAAAATCCCATATCAAACAAAAAGTCCCTCTGTGCTTCTTCTCAGTTTTGCTCACCATCTCTTCATAGCCCCTTGCAAAAGAAGGCCACACAAACAGCCAGAAGCGTGGCTTTCCCAGAAATACAAAGTAAATTGTATTACAGTCAGTTTCCATCACTCATACACACACACAAACAGAAAGACATCTAGCATTCAAAAAGGAAAACACATAGGTCCAGCAGCCTCAGCTGTTCATGCAGACGCCAGTAAAACATACTATAGACAGACATGCAGCTGTAGCTGTGCCGTCACACAGAGCTAATGCACACAGCCGAAACATCCTCACTGACAGTCTCTATCTGGCGTTGCACATGGAACGAGGTAGTAGTAGGTAGTAGGTAGTACCTTCCTCTGCAAAGCAATGGAATTTAACTTGAACTGCTGCCATACACATCCTCTTTCTCTTGCCCCTCTTCACATGTACGGAACAGACCCATCCTAAACCAGAGCCAGAAGACACAAAAAAACATGCACACACAAGCAAATACTTACTCAGGCACACACATCACACGTGCACATGTTTTCAGCTGTCACACTCAGCCTGATAAAGCCAACATTTACAAAGAGAAGTGAAAAATCTTCTCCTTCCCATATCAAGCAGGCTATCCTCAGGAAGGAGAGGCACCGGGGTGAAATGATCCATTGTTATGAATTCCTCACGCATCTCCACTCTGCCCCCTTTGCCTCTGTATTTCGTGGGTTTCTGCAGTTCTGTGGGATGACAAAGTGGCTCTCTGACCAATTCAGGCTCAGCATCACTCAATGTTCTTGTTATGATGCTGTGCTGAGAGTCTGGTAATAAACAGCTATTTAACTGCTTTGTGAGGAATATTGCATATTTCACTCTGCCTTAGAGTTGAGGTTGTTGTCTATTGGGTTGGGGACATTGGTCTGGGGTTTTTTTTTCATGAGAAGAAGGAATGAACATGATGAATGGATTGTAATCTGTTGTCCATAATCGCCATAAATTAATCCTTCCTCCAGCGTGGCCTGAACAAAAAAGACGGAGGTGTGAAATGTGCTGAGGCCAATGCCTGTCATTCTTCTGTGCTCCAGGGAATGCACATGCTCACTTCCAACACACACACACATAGAGGCTCATTTCTACAGGTTCTGCTTGAATAACCACACCAAGCTAGTTTAGATACCTGCACTTTTTTTCCCTGCAGCTCCTCTGCTGCAGAAATTACTGCTGTGCATGACCAGGCACACACACAGGGAGGAACATACATGTGCACTGAGGCATGGGACCATAAATGTAAGCATATGTATACGTATGTGGGCACTTACAAAAACACATGCTGAGCTTTGTGGTTCAGTCAACTACAGCCCATAGCTGTCCAGAGTCCAACACAGAGTCACAGTGAAAAAGTTGGGAAAGAAGGGATACCATAGACCAAAGCAGCACCTCTGGGCCATATGCATCCCCTTGGATTGTGTTTTCTAGGGAGCGCTGCCAATGCTGGCTTGTGTTCCAGGTTTCCCTGCTTTATTTTATTTATTTTTTTATAAAAGCTTGGATTTCAAAAGGACAATTCTTCTTCTTCCTCGACAGCCAAAACAATAGTTTTCAGCAGAGAAGTAAATCTCTCTTTTGGCATTTTGTAAAATTCTAAACTAATCCCAGGTTTTGATGTTATGAAATTGGGTCTTTTATTTAGACAGGGAACCTAGTCATGACCTCTGCAGCTTGATAAGGAGCCATATTCCCTTGAAGACCTCACAGCGGCTGCTCTCTGGGCTTTTTAATATCTAGTTTGGCAGTCCAGGCTCATTTTGCATTCTTAGTGAATCATATTTCTGCAAGAGACAAAATCCTGTAGTGTTCCTATAGGACACTGTGGAGCCAGGTACAGCAATCACTCACATCTCACCAGCAGCTTTGTAGAGAAGTACAAAAAAGCCTACCTTGCAGGAAAAATGAGTATTTGCATCTATTATGGACAAGAAGTACTCACTCCCGGTGTTTGTGTAAATACAAATAAAAGCGTGGCGAGCACGAAGATCATGTATTTACACAGCATGTCTGAGCCAAGCACCCTCTGCTCGAGCCTGACCTAGCAAGAAACAGGCCAGCACACGCTCAGAGGCCAGACTGTTATGCAGCATGGCAGTATGCCACACTGATAGACCCTGCCTTTTCGTTCATTCAGGGCAGCAGACACGGTTTAGTAGCCCAGAAAAGTGCTACAGTACCTACACTAACTACCTGGCTTTGGGACTGGAGCTACCCAGCTTTTAGCCAGTTCTGAGCACGGATGGAGCAGCTGGGGACCCTGTGCACTCCTTCATGCAGCGATGCCCAGAATTCCTCTCCAAGAAGCTGCAGGAGGCTCCTACATACAGCACAAAACTGGGATCCAGATTAATCTTGTATTAAAGGCAGGGCTGGATATGTGATTTTCAGTGTCATCTGTTTCCACTACATGAAATCAGGAATGTCCCTTCAGCAGCAAGAGGTAAAGATGAGCCTTTCCCAGGAATATCTAATATGATTCTTTCTAACTATAATTTTTTAGAAAGGGCCTACGGTATATTCAGGGCTGGAGTAGTCATGTCTAAATATTCATTTGGGATTTGATCTTGACTTTAATGAACACTGACCAAAATGGAAAACAGCCATGTGCATTGGCAGAGTAAATGCCCAGAAACAAATATAAAAAATGATGAGCAAATGCAGGTAACTCATGTTTGAAGCTCACATTAAGATGCTTTCAGATGTGTTTCTTTTAAGAGCTGGGCACTAAGCATTCATTTTCTGAAAGTACATATAGTATCACCGGTCACTGTTGAAAATTCAGGCTAAGGATTGCTTCTCTGGTAACAACTATTATGTAAAACGTATATGAATTTAAAACTTAAATGTAAAGTCACGCAATTCTTCTGTGTCATATGTCTATTACATATCTTTTTACAATCTACAGGAGAAAAAAAAAATCAAACAAACTGACTTCTCAAGCTGTTGTGTTTTTTTTTCTTTAGAGATTACTCAGCTGTGCTGCATCTCTGCTTTTTTACGCTTTTGGTTCTAACGTGTAAAAGTAAGCAGCTGATCATCTGTTCCACAGCTAGTGGAAAGCAGAAACCTGGAGCAAATAGTCCCAGGGCAGATATTATAGCCAATTCTGCTTAGGAAAAACGAAATATTGCAAACACCAAGGCTTTCTCCTGGGGGGATTTAAATGCAGTCACATTACACCCTTTCTTAACAGTCTCTTTTTCCTTCCCTTTATGGACAAGGCAGCACATGGACTGACACCAGCTTGGGCAGGCCTGTTCATACATAAAAAGCTTTTTGGAGAGCAGCTTGCTGGTACAAGTGAACTGAGGCTTTTAGTTTGTTAGTTAGCAAAAGAAGCTGATACCAACTGACCAGAATTATCAGCAACTCTTGGAGAAAAGGAATTCCTGAGAAACCTGAGCACAGATCTTTTTGTCCCACCTCTTGTAATAGTTAAATAGGGCCTGTGCTGTGAAATGAGGGTTTAGCATACAGAATAGACAGAGACGCATGTAATTAAATATCAGGACTTTGGAGATGGCTCACTTTAAAAAAGGATTAGTTAAAGTCCAAACTGCCTAGTCTTATGTTTATGCATATGTAAATTGATTCTAGTCTTTCAGACTGCTGAACAACTTCTGAACTGTGCTTAGTTGCTTTGAATGTTCATTCACTCTAGAATATCTGAATATATCCAAGGCTAGCTGGTAATCTTTGCACCGTGTGATCCAGGCTGAATATGCCAGGATGCTGCTCAGCTGTTGAATATTTCAGAGAAAGCCAAGAAGTACACATTTCTGCTGCTACTTTTACTGCATTTCCAACAACAACAGCAAATTCTTGCACAAAAGTAAACAAAAGGATTAGCTGTAAATGCAAAAGCCACTGTATCTTTTTAGCATGATAAAGAAAGGGGAGGTGGAGCAGGCATTTTAACGTCTGCCCATACACTGAGTTGTTATTGTGACACAAAAATAATAAATGTTTAAAATACAGCTGTTAGCACACTACTACCAACAAGGAATATATTACTTGCTGTGCTACAGAGCAACAGGGAGGGTGTACACAGAAAGAGGATACTGACCTGCTGTTAAATGGGCAGCGTGGACAAGGATTCGAACCCCTGGCTTCAACTCAAAATGGACCAGGTTTTGGTTCAGTTTCTGGATCAGCGTTTCTGAAATCTGGAAAAAAGGAGAAAATAAGAAACACATTTGTTTCTTGATCATTGGTTTAGATTGCCAATAGGTGGGTAGGAAATGGAGCTGCACACAAAGCAAAGATTTTGCTGAGGCACCAGACTTTCCGAGCACAATTTCCTATCACCTTACAAAGAGGGAGTTTGTGAAAGCTGAACACATCTGCCAGTACTATGTCCAGAGTGGTTTGTATACAGTTAGCAATGACCGATAGCAACAAGTTGCCCTGTCACACCTCTGCAGGAGCAGCCCAGCAGCAAAGGGGAATTGAGCCCCAAAGGAACGTTACACTCACATGTGTGTCTGCAGGACCAGCCAGCAACAGTACATCAGTGAACTCCATTTACTATTCAAGCAGAGAAGCATTTCAATTGCTAACACTCATTTGCTCATAACAAATAACTTTTTGCTAGCTGAGTGGCCAGCTCCATGATCTTAGAGCATGTTTATAACGTGATATACTTGAATCAAAATGAATAGTTTAAGTCCTTATCCCAGCTTGCACTTCAATTTCAAGTCCTAAAACCAAATTTCATTTCATCCAGCTCTGAGTTTCAAGCCAGCTACTCCCTAATCCTTAAGTATGTACCAGAACCAGCTCAAATCTGAAAGAGTTTACTGACTACAGAGTGTGGCTTAAACAAATTGCATGTTCCATCTATTCTTCTGGGTTACACAGAGAGACCTTACTCTTATATGCTTTCTTTCATGGGAGACATTCCACAGAGCTTTTAGATCACTAGATTATCTTGCCACAACTCTGATGACAACAACAGAGCTCTAGCAGAAGTGAAGCAAGCTATTCCTCCTTAAAGGCCACAACAGAAAAGATGAGCATTTGTTTAGATAAGACCCCATGAAATCTCTATTTCTACAGTGAAGAAGCCAAGCTTTGGTCCAATCTGTTGGTAAACATTCCTTTTTTTAAGTCAGTTTGTCACAATATGCACAGAGCCACTTTCTCCATATCACTGTTAATTATATCCAAGAAGTTTCAGGCAAGTTGCCATTAAAAGCAAAAAATCCAAATAGATTAATCAAGGAATGGAAGCCTATGGACATGGTGTTGATAGTTCGTCGTGTGCCTTTTGCATGTTCATTTGCTAGATGTTTCATGTATTTCACATTTTCTTACAACAGTGAGCAATTTTCCAATGGAACATAGCCGCTGTTCTGCATGCTGGTTTATTAGGGAGAGGTGGTTGGAAAACTGCAAAAAACCACCCCCACCCCATAACCCTTAATATGCAGTTGCCAAGAACGTTGTGTTTTTATGGCCATACCAAGATCCAGAGGAACCATATTCTAGTGCTCACCATTTAATTTAATTTGTTTTAAATAAATCCTTATTCCTTCTTGAAGATTAATGAAAAATTGTCAGAAAAAAGAACATTCCAATAATTTTTACACCATCTTTTTCATGTTCTTCATTTTTGTCTGGTTGAGTTATTTCAGTAAATGCTACCCAGATATGATTAGATGTTCCTCAGCTATCATTCATCACGGTATGAGATTTATCTGCCTCTTTTTTTTTTTTTTTTAACATTCTTAATGGTTCTTTCAATACTCTTGGCTTATACACTTCATTTCTGGCTGCTGATCACTTGAATAGGTGCCTTTGATCCAATATCAATTTGGCAATAACTCTTACAGGCATTTTATTTATATTTTTTAATATATCTCTTCAAAGTTTACAATTTTTTCATGGGTGCCAGAATGAGCAGTGAATATATTTCTTTCAATAGCAAGGAAAATTACCACCTGCTTACAAAGAGCCATCTGCTGAGCTCAGAGCACCAGGGATGGTGAAACAAAGATGTGCAGTACATGAAGAAAGCCTGGGAAGCAAATTATATCCCTCTTTAAGAATTTAAGCATATTAATAACCAAGATTGACGACTATAAAGAGTGCTTCATCTCTAAAACTGGAGCAACAGATGCAGATCGATATGCTGTAAACCAGGTACATTAATGGGAATAACAGGAAAAATATCATCCTGGCCATTTCCAGTCCCAAACATGACCTAACAGCTCTCCTCCATACCCCTGCGGGAATTACCTTTCTTTGCACTCTGAGATTCTGATGCTGCTGGGGCAGCTGAGCCTATGAAAAAAAAGCAACCACAAGACAGTAAATGGAAGAAAAGAGCCAACCACATTGTGTCATTCCTCTTCAACACATTGTGACAGCTGCACAAAATGGTCAGGGAGACAGTAGGGGTAAAAACCATACATGATGCCTTCTACACCAAAAGAGGCTTAATGTGATATATGACTCAGAATGCAGCTAGCAAATGGTGCTGTCTAGTATTGGAGAATGGTTTCATCAAGGATTTGGGCAAGAAATGGAAGAATAGAAGAACCTTGAGAAAGTCAGCCTAAGAAGGGATCAGAGACTTTGTTGGGCACCAGTGACATGAAGGAACACTGAGATCTGACCTGGCCTGCCTGAGGCCTCTTGCGGTGCAGAGTGAAGAGGGAAAAACAACAGCACCAGCAGGGACATTAAAGCTGAGAGCTGTCGTGGCAGCCTCCTAGGAGGCAAGCTGAGCGTGTGAGAGAAAGCTCAACCAATATTCTTGTCTGGCAAGCCGATGAAAAGGAATAATAGGAAGGGGAGAGGCAGTAAGAGTGAAGTAGTAAGAAAAAGGAAGAAAGGCAGAGAGAAACAGTCACAACTGAAGTTTTTTATTACTGTATTGCATTGCTACCTAATCGTGAATGAGGACCTCATTGTACTACATCCTGTACAAATGGAACTCAGAATAAAATGATTTCTGCTTGAAACTACCAGTATCTCAGCAGAAGCTTGAAATAGCCGTCACTGTTCCAGGACTATATGCAAAGTGTCAAAACAGGCAGCAACTGCTCATGCTGCTCATAGTATACAGCATATTTCCTTGGCTCAATTAATTATATGCTCTCCCAGTGGCTTTCTGGGTGCAGCTTTTTTTGCCTGGGTCTTTATGGAATCTGAACAAGTCAAAAAATGAATGACAGCCTGAGACCTTCAAAAGCGCGAGAAGTTCTTGTGAGAATCAGACATCTGCCTTCCTCAGGGAGCTCTGGAGATTCCTGACACACACTTCTGAGGGAAGCACAGATGTATTCAGATATGTTTTTAAAATGTTTGCTTGCTTGGTACAATGTTTTCACTTCTCTTTATGCGGAAAGTCAGATTCTCTTTGAAATAGACATATAGACAGTATAGAAAGAGGGATAAAAATGCATTTCTGTACTTCTAAAAAATATCTGAAATAGAAACCACACACAATGGTTTACAAATGTCAGTATTTGAGGTCAACGAGCAGGTTACACACAGCTAAAGGGCTAAATTCGCATGGGGATTGGACACTGCTCTCCAAAGTTGGACCTGACAATGCTTCTGGTCCTCACATGGTCCCACGAGGATCTGTGAACTGCAGATCACTCAGGACACTCACTTTGAGATTGGAGAAGTGGCTCTTCCGCCTTTCTTATTCTATCAAGTCTATTCCTAGCTCAGTGGATCACAGATTATCAGACTTTAATCTAGGAGTGGTTCTGACTCACATAATTTGTTTACAACTTTATTAAAGTGTCTCTGAAGTAAATCTCCACACAAAGGCTGATCTCAGTCACCGAGGTAATGAAAAGGTTTCAATGGGAAACATTTTGGGTCTTGTGCATCCCTTTATTTCTGCATTCAAAGTGGTACCATGGATGCATTTTTGTTTAAAAGCAGTTAAGGAAAAATCAAAGTACATTGGCCTGTTTGAAAAAGAGCCATGCAACTCCAGTTGAACAGATAGACCTCCAGCTGGGGAACAGGTTGGCCTCAGGCCTATGCTTGTTCCTGTCTCACTCCTGGAGATGCAATGAACTCAGCTGAAGACAAAACTTCTTAGAACAGCAACCTCCTAATTTATAGTCTTCAAGAGTCTCCCTTGTGAAAATAATTAGCTTTCAGAATTAGTTTTGGTCCTTAACTGAGCCTCATTGACTTTATCTGCTTCATTTGCAGAATTAAGCATGATGTGCAAAAATAATTCAGTAATAGAAACCATTCTTCATGTATCATTTTTCATCAAAGGACACATAATGAATAATAATAACAGACAATTTGTGAAGGAAAAAAAGATATTCCAATTTAAAAATGGAACAAAACAAAAATTAATTTGGCTTCTCTTAGCATTTTGTCAGAATTAGGACTGTGAAAGAACCATGTGCACCAAGAAACAGAATTATCACTCAGAAGGGCATTTTCCCATACCTTTATTGAATTTTGAAACCTCTGGTGTAAATTGTTTTAGGCTAATTGAATGTGATTCAACTATGCCAGTATGTACTAGCTAAGAATCTAGATAATTTTATAGATACTTTGTAAGGATCTCAACTAATGAGTGCTGCACTTCTATTCAATTCGTTGAGTAAATCAGTATACAACTAAGGAAAGAATTATGCACATTGGTTGGTAGGAAGCAACTTGAACCAGCATTACAAACGTGAATCAGGAGTCAAGGCAAATGTAGATTACTTTAAACTGTGCCACTCGCCATGCACAACCTTGGTTACTTCGCATGAGGCATCTAAAGTTTGCTTGCCTTAGCACTGAAAAGAGCATAATCACTGACTTACAGGGTCCAGCAGGATTTTCTTGAGATCTTTTAATGAAAGATACTAAATTCAAGCTGCCATTAGTATCCAGAGATACTGTGAGAGCACAAGGTGGAGGACTTTCCTGTGGTTACTGTGGGACAAGAACTGACCAGCAGATATGGACCCAGAGAGAACCTGGACATAAAAGCCATGATGCGCTTTAGATGAGCAAAGGCGACCAGAGGGAGTCTTGAGAATCAAGGGCTGCTCTGTACACTGAGCAAAAGATGAGAAGGTGAGAGGTCTGATAGTCACATGGCAGGAGTTAACTCAAAGACATTAAGACAAGGTATGTACACAGCCTCTTCTACAGCACACAAGCAGCTGATCAAGAAAAGCTGGCTAAGGAAAAAAGCCCTTGGTACAGGGTCTTCTGGCTCATATTATTCCATACTCTCCCCACCTGCCTTTACTTCTCAAATACTGACCCAAGCTTCGCTAAGCACCCAGTGGAAGACTTGGTCTGCATACAAAGGTACAGATGTTAAAAAAAATCTCTCCTAGTAAACACTAAGATGATTTACCCCTTTTTCTGGAACTTAATATCCAGGATTGACTGGCACCATTTTCTGTAAGATTTGAAGGTGTTCACTGTCATGGTCTTGTTGCTAAAATATTTTGTTGACAGGCACAGGTGAAATACATCAGAGGAAAGAAAAGTAGTGAAAGTAAATATGCTGAAACACTAAAGCTTAGGAGGGTGGGTGAAAAAAAATATTAAAACAGATAGAAACTCCATCGGCTACAAAGAAGCAGAACTAAAACTAAATCTGCTTTAAGGAAAGAATCCTAAGACATATACACATACAGGCTTCCTGAATGCCACTCTCCATAGTGTTAAATTCGCCAGAGGTATCTCATCTCCTCAGTTCATCACTGCCCATTTGATATTCAGTCATTCATGTCATTTCCCATCTCTTTGGCTGGATACAGATACAGGCCACAGTTGCAGCATGTTGAGCACAGCTGGCTACCAGCCAGCTCGTGTTGCCATTTGCCAAAGACTCTATCATGCTTGCTACATTGCTGATAGCTCTTTTCAGAGAAAAGATTAATGGCCTCAAATATCATTAACTAGTTGCTCCTATACCTATTTTGCATTCTGCTTTTATGGCTCTTTTGAACAGGCCAGGTAAAAGCATGAAAATGGAAAACTAAAGGGAAACCCATGAAAACACTGAAAACTTTACTTGATATGAAAACCTTACTTTAAATTCTCATGTATCTTCTGCTTACATCTCATTTGACTAACAGGAGACACATTTGCTGTTTGACAAAAAGCCTCCACTAGCAAACAACGTGGAGAGAAGATAATTTGTGAAATGCATAAATAAAAAGATAACCCTTCAGAATCTTTCTATAGAGTTAAACTCTACACTGAAATAAATTGAGTAATCATATCTGTGTATTTGTACCACTGCCCTCTACTGAATTTTAAGTAGAATATCCTCCTACTGCACATTCATTCTGAATTGGATTAGTGCTAAAAATTACTCAAAAATTACTTGAAATGCTACTAATTAGAGGGTTGCCCTTCACTGAAGAGAAAGAATTTGGTGCTTTTGAAGCTGCAGAGCTGAATTCTGTAATCATCACATTCACCGAGCCTGTCCATAAAGATGGTGTAACAACTGCATGCCAACCCAAGTGGCCAATAGCAATTCTGGGTGGCTGTTTTTCCAAGATTTGGGATATTTTAGTGGTGTTGCAGTGACAACATGCAAATTAAACAGCAGTGTTTTACAACTGCCAATTATTTCTACATTTTTAAGCAGGTTGGTAGTCTGTCCTTAGTTACTGTGAAAATAAACAGGGGAACCAAGTGACCCAATTTAAAAAAAAAAAAAAAAAAAAGGGCAAAGCACAACATTCTGGTCATAAATACAAGATTTTTTTGAATATGCAAAATATTTTGGGATTCTGCATGATGAAAAGGCTTTTGATTTTTATGAAGCTGTGAAAAATAAGTTTACAATGACTACAGAAAGTGGAGTGGATCAAGCAGTCTGAGGTCCTCAGAAATTCTGTATTTATGTATTAGGTGGAATTGTCCCATGCTGCACATTGAGAAAACTTCCCCAACCTCATACGTAGCGGGTTTTTTTCAGCTGTCGAGCAGTTAAACTTTTTAAAAGGTACTTTAGTCTCCAATGGGAAATATCAGGAATGCAGAGTTCACATTTCTAAATGTAATCTGCAAACAGATATGACAATGATTGGTACTGTGTGTACACAAAAAAAAAATTATTTGGTGCACTTGAATGACAGTGGTACATCAGCTTAAGGAGAAAACGACATCTACCATCTAACCACAGTCTCAACAAGAGCATAAGACGCAAATGTGCCACCCTAATGGAAAACTGCATGGAAAGGTATATTTATCAAGTGTGATGCAGCACCTAGGACAACTTCCACAGTCCCACTATTACTGTACCAAACAATCCATGGCTTACTGTGTTTAGACTCATAAAATATGAGTGGCACTGAGTAGTATTATAGACTTTGACAAATGGGAAACTAAGACCTAGATTTTCAAGGGACCATGGACATTTAGCTGCCTCTGAAGTCAATGAGAATTATGTACTTAGGGACCACAGAGCGGCTGGACAGCGAGACTTAAAGGTGTGCTTAAAAAGCCAAATGAGTATGTACCAGATAAAAACAGACCAGCTTAATCTGCCTCAATGGGAAACAGTAAGAAAGTAAGACCCCCATGGTCATTAGATATGCATCAGATTTACTGGTAAATGTGAAAGTCCATGAAACCACATTTACCCTTCATTGTTACCCATGACAGAATAATGGTCTAGCTCACGTGATGAAATACAGCTCAGTTAAGCAAGTTGCCCCAAAACCTCACAGTGCTCTGTGATAAACATGGCCTGCAGCAACTTCAGGAGTTTCATGTGGGGAGATGTGGTTTGAATTCCCTCTTCAGCTACTGTTTCTATCACCTTTCCCTGCCTCCCACTCCATCAGCTGTCCTTAGCCTTGCTTGTCCTAGCTAACAAAAGTTAGCATGCACCACCCGCATGATTTACATGGCTTCTCCCTTTCAAACCCAGGTCGGATGAGGAGAACATCAGGACCACAGAGTGTCCATCGCCTCTGTTCTGGTACCTGGCATGTGAATATGGTAGATTCAGGGCTGTATCACCACGTCCATGTAATATGACCGCAAGTATACATGCCGACTTTAGGAGGCTCTAATAGGAGGGGAAGAGAAGGAAGGAGCTATAGCACACTTCATTCTCCTGGTAAATCTGTGCCTACAGTGTGTGTGGTGGGGTTTGTGCCCTTCTGTGTTATTTCACTCAGTTTCATCAACTTTTGATTTTGAGAATGAGTTAGGATATCCCTCCCTTGGGTACTGAAACAAGGGCTTTTTCAGAATAAAAACATTAATTTCTGTAACTCCTTTCCACCTGATCTATTCTGACTGCAAGTTTTCCAGGGACAGAAACTATTTTCACTGTGTCTCTGGACAGGCTTACCACGAGTCTCAGGTTTGGAGAGTAGCTTCCATGTGTGATATGACACCATGAAAAAAGGAACCTATATAGTTAAGTGCTTCCTTTAGAAACCTTATTCCATTGCAGTGTTTGTGAAAACTATTTCCATTTTGTTCCTGTACACTCTGAAGTTTCTCTTCCAAATTAGAAAAATCATCCAGAACTATAACTCCCTTGGGTGTGCACCTGCAAACACACAAATTCACACACATGCTTTTGAATAGCTTGTTGCTTGCTTATGAACACAAAATAGATTTCTGTTCCTACCAGAAAAGAAGACTATACAAAGTACCTAAGAAGCAACTTAAGCTGTCGTCAGCAAAACCATCTGCTCCCAGTACTCATCCCAGTGACTTCAGGTACAGGGAGAAGCTGTTGAATGGCCTCTGAAACACTTTGGGAAAGGGATAGTGAAGGATCACAGGCCAAATGGATGACAAAACAGGAAGAGTATCAGAATACGCTTCAGAGCTGAGGGCAGAGACACCTTTTGGGGACCTCCTTGGGCAGTTGCCACTGAAAACAATGCCATTTTCTACTGGAGTAACCAGGAAGGGGAATGCAGTACCTGCAGGCTAGTAAGAAAAATATTCTGATCATCCTGATGAGAGCAGGGGAGATACTTCTCCACAGGAAACGGCTGGCTGCAAATGGCAAATAGTTTCTCTCTCTTCAAAGGTTACCATTTGGACCCTGCAGGATGCCAGGGAAGTTGCTGGAGTCCTACTGAAAATGACATTTCTTCTTGTCCATAAAAAGGGTCATGAGCGTGCTGTCAGGGCTTCCTTTCTCCACAGCCACAGAGACTCCGTTTTAACAGGGGACGAAAAGAAAGGGACAAAGAGAGGGAGTAACTGGCAAAATACAATAAGCTGCTGAGTGCCAGAGGGGAGCTGGGTCAGATGTAAATTTGAAAGTTTATGGACTGGCTTCTTTGCCAATTTGTGATGGAGGAAAGGAGAAGGGGGATGAAGGAGAAAAGGGAGGAAAGGTTTTGCAGAGCAGTAAATCTCCATCTTTTTTGTTTATTACATGGGTGGTGAAAATTGCCGAGGAAAATAATTTGTCAAAAAAAGATGATGGCTAAGGATGCTGAGCAAGGGAAAGCTTAAGAATATGGGTGACCTGGTGGTTTGAGGCCCACAGCTAAGTTAACAAGGCTTTAGACCACTGCAAGAGGCAATTGCAACAGCCACTAATAGGTCAGGCAGATGAAAAGGCTATTAGAAAACAAGAATACAAAAAGGGAAAGATACTGTTGATATATGTGCTGATGGGAAGACTTCACTCATTCACAAATTGAGGGACAAATCCAAAGAGAAATGCTAAAACCCTTGTGCCATCCAGTGAGTAGCAGGCATCCCGTAATGCTGAGAATTTCACCACAGCGCTGGGGCTGATATTTGTGAGCTGGTGACACCCTCTACCCCAATGGTCATATAGCCCATACCAACATGAGGTATGTCTGCTTGAGCCACGGACATACTATATGGAGAGGCAGAGGTACAGCAGTGCTTCACTCAGGGCTAGTTATCTTTGCTCCTGGAATCTGAGGTAATAAGCTGAGAGATATTTCAGGATTTTTGCCCAGCACAGTGTTTTATCTTTTAGTCACAGTATGCTAGGCCCAACTGGTGGGCAGGACCTTTTGGGTCTGCAGGAAGATACAGTCCTCCAGTTGTCATAACCTGCTTCAGCCTTGCACAGAGAAAACAATCCAGAGTGGTTGAACCCCAGTGCCAGCACCATGAAGAGGGCAGGCAGATAATCCAACCCCATCCCTGTGCCTTAAAGTAACAAAGTTCTGATCTGCCCAGGTCTACCATTCAGCTCTGTCCTCCAGTGCTTTCTAGACTCTTGACAGCCTCATAAACTTTGCCTTATGAGGCTACTCCAGTTCATGTTGGCAAGAATCATCCCCTAAATCCTTCCTGCTTTCTTCCTACTTCCATGAAATAGAACAGAACTTCTAAGGGATTTATGACAATTTAACATTACTGAGGGAACCTAAATGGGAGTCTCCACTCCTAAATACAGCTCCAAAGCCTGTTTCCAGTGTTTGGGAGAAAAAAAGAAAAAAAAAAACCAACACCACCAAAAAACCCCAACAGAAAAACCCAAAGAGTATGTAGCATGTACCACAGTCGTCCTTTAGACCCCAGTGAATCAGATGCATTTGTACCACAATTATTTGTTCTAACTTGCCTTGGAAATCCCATATATATACACATAAATGCATAAACATACACTTTTACAAGTAATGGACACAATACCTGCTCTAGGTCTGCTGCTGTTCTTTTATTTTCTCCTGTGGCATCTTGATATGGTAAAATGAAGAGTTCAGCAGATGTGGGCAGACTGGGGAGCACTGCGACCAGAATATGCTTGCTTGAAATACCTGTTGCCTGATACATAGACAAATAATGCACAGATAAACAGTGGGGATGGCACTGAATGCTGAGAGCTTCTTGGCTAAGGCATCACAGTACCTCTACAAACGATGTAGGGTGTATCTGGTACAACAGGGAGAATCTTGTTAAAATCCACTGCAGGTAAAAAGTCAGGGATTAGTAATTTCCTGATCTAAGCTATTTTACCATGTTCTCCAGTAAAATATGCAGGGTCCTAAGGCAACAGTGATAATCAGACATGCTAAAAGGAGCTCCTAAATAATAGTTGCATAAGGTATGATTTGCTTTGTCTAAATTTAGCTATTTTAAAGTTACCTGACTATCCCAAGTTAATCCCTGAGGTTCTTCATTTAGTCAATGGTAAGAAGCTGCATGTTAAAGGGCAAGGTATGTGGGCAGAATTGCACTCTAGAGGTGTGATTAGCCAAAATATCTTAAAAGCCTTGTGGAAACTCGGGGAGAGAGAAGATGATGAATCAAGTTTGAATCCCAAAAGCCAAACAAATTCTTATAGTTCACATCCTGGGTCAATTCCACAAGTTAATGAGGACCTTTTTTTTTTTTTTCCCTTTAGGTGTTAAAGATTGTATTAGTCTGCAAATTTTTATTTTTTTGTCTTGTTGGCTGAAAATCTTAAGCAACCAGTTAAAACTCAAATCTCCCTTCAACAAAGTTAGCCAAAATTCAGAAAAAAGTACCCCACAGACATCACTACCAGGGTCATCTCTGGTCATGGGTTTCAGCTGCTGTTACCATGACATTACACAATCAGATTGCGGAGTTATTCTCCAGAAAAGGAGCTAGTTTGACCTTCAGGAAGTTTTGTGAGCCAAAAGAAGGAGAACCATAGTTTGCTGAATCTTCTTCCATTGCCTCTTTGTCTTGTGGATTATCCAGCAAATGCATTTAAATCTCAAGGTTTTGATTTAAACCTTAAGTTTCAAAGTGCTGAATTTAGTAGGTCACCTTTAAAGGAAAAACAAAAATGCCCTCAGATATAAGGACAGACCACTGCAGCTGGATGCAGCACAGAGATTCCCCTGCAGTCAGGACTTGCAACCCTCTCAGACATTAACTGGACCTAAACCTCATGAATTCTTCTCCCTAGTAGCTCAGGAGCAAAGACTTTGAGCAGCTGCTCATTGAAGGAAATGACGGATGGAGGACAAGGACTCAGTGAAACTGATTACAAATCACCATTACCTGAGCTAATTCTGTGGCTATCCCATGCATGACTGCTGACAGTCCAGGGAATGCCCTGTGGAGCTATGAAAAGGGAACCCTTCCCCTCCACTGCACACCAAGGAAAAGCACGTGGGTTTGTTGCTGTTGGGTTTTTTTAAAGTCGGTTTAGAGAAAACCCTATAACAATATAAAGGTCTCATATATTCTTTCCAAGTATTCTCTGATACTTGCATTACTTGTGCTTGCTTAACAGGTTGTTCTAAGATGTCAAGAAAAAGACACAGTATTACCAGTTAATGGAAAGTCTTCATTTTCAGAGGCTGGGAATGATTTTTTTGTCTGGAAGCTTTTGGCTGATCAACTCAGTTCATTCTTGTCTTCTTCATCAAAAGTGGGAGACAGGACTCAGAAAATCAATGATGTGAGCAAATAATTATGTTCATAATACAAAATAGGATACTTTGTGATAATATGAAATTATCCTTACTTAGAGAGAAGATCAGATTTTAGTAGAGAACTATAATTTCTTATGTAGAATTTTTATCCAAGTCTATGGTACTCTGTAATAAGAATGTAATACTTTAATAAAAGTTCATAAAAATTCTATAGCACAGCTATAATTTCCTATTGAATTATTTAGTTATTCAACTCATTTTTACACAGTTTACTTAATTGCTGTAGAAATCTATTGGTTTTATCTTTAATTTTTACAGGAATTTCTCACAAAGGCTTGGTTAAGGTGAATTATTTAGCTATATAAAGAGGGATAATTAGCTATCAATTTTTTTTTTTTTTTTTTACTCAAACAACAAAAAGACTCTTTGTGTTTTCAATGTTCTGCTTTTGGAATGTAGCCTTGGTACTGTAGTTTTATAATCCTTCTTTTTATGGCTTGATTTTGTTTTATTGAGTTGTTTATATTCTGAAAATTCATCCTGAAGATAAATGGATCCTTGAATACTTGAGTAAGTCAGAAGAACAAGCTCCAGAAAAATGTACTTTTTTTTTTCCTTTTCTCCTCTCCTCCTGTCTTTTGAGGAAATTGAAGAAAAAAAATCTCAGAAACAATCCAGACAAGTTTGTGTGCACCTAATTAGAGTACAGTGTCTTTCAAGTCTTTTTGCACGCATGATGCCACGAATGAACGTATAAGCTTGCTAATAACATTTACAAACCTTGAATCCTTTCAAAATCTGAGTATCTTTACTTACAAAAAAAAAAAGCAGAAACCCTGTTTCAAACAGTTCCTTTCACTATTTTCCCTTGAGCTGCAAAATCCCAGCTGTCTCTTCTAACTTTTCTTAGCCTCTCAGTTTGAAATCCAAATCTTCAGCCACACAAGAATATTTTTATGACATTCTGTTCCACAGTTAAAGAAGGAACTTCAGAGCTTCTCCATAGCGTTGATGGGAAAAATAGCATCCAATCCTGACCCATGATCCTCACGCTATGTGAAAGACAAAGCACTTACTGCGGTGCTCTTTTTCTCTAGTAAAAATTCTTTTCTTTTTGGTGTCCTAAGTTTCCTACAGCATATTTGTAATTCCATTAGAATAGCACTACGTTACACTGCTGTATAAGAATAGCAGTAAAAGAAGTAAGAATTGCTATGCAGTAATAAAGACATTTGTACAGCTATAGGCAGGTGTCAGTAATTTGTTTTTTATATGGCCTTTATTCAGAAATATTCTGCATAATCCACTGTAATTAAAGAGAATAAACTGAAGGCTGACTCTGAGCACCAGATTGTCATAGGATAGGGTAATTTCACTTGTCTAAAATGTAGGAATCTGGACTCAAACTCTAGTCTAGTCTCTTTTTACAGTTCGTAGAAACAGAGAGACACCTTGAGAGAATAGCTGATCCAGTCCTAATGTAGGCACAAAGCAGAAATTAGAACCATTGTAACGCAGGTTATGTACATTGCTTACCTCCACCAGGGCTCTCTTGACTACTCTGCTGATGTCCCTTCTCCACTCTGGGATATCTGGATTGTAGTCATCCAGGTTCGGAGAGAATGATAACCGCAGGGACTGAAATTGCTCTGCAGATACAATGACATGGTGGTGAGTAAAGACTGTGAAATGCCTTAGTGCCAAATGAGTGGGCAGAACCTAGTGAAATCTGCTGCAACTCATGTTTTGCTTAATCAATCTGCAGGTGATGCACAGAGTGTCAGAGAATCCAGCAGTGTGTCTGAGAGATTCACTGGGAGATTTGGAGAATCTGAGAGATTCACTGCTTGAGTGTCACAGAACTGAAAAAGGTGATCAGTCCTTACTTCAGTGGATGAACAGCACTGGAAAGGGAGCTGTGTGGGGAATGTAAATGAAATGCTGCCTTCATCTTGACTTCTGAAGCAGGCAAGCCCTCTGAAAGAAGCTGTGATTGTACTCTCATAGATGTGCCCCAACCACTTGAAATCTTAACTGGAAGGGGACAGGGATAAAGGTGGGGAGAGGACTGGCCTTGAAAAATGTATCTCTGTTGCACATTGATCACTATGACCATGTGCTTAGTATAAACATCTAAAACTGGGATTCCCAGTGGTTCGTTCTTAGCCTCCACCTACACTATATGATATTTGTGTGGCCTAACTGCTTCTGAGGCCTGAGTACAATATCAGATCAGTACAGATTTCTGTACAGAACTGCAGCACACAGCATTGACTTATCTTTCAGGCTAAGCAGCTTTCACATGAGTTAAGAGGCCTCTACTGGCCAAGAAGGGGGAAAACCAGCTCGCAAAATGACCTCACGTTTGACAATCATGTAGGATGACCAAATAGTGACAGAGCAGATGCAGAGGGCTCTGGGAAGGAGATCAATGTTCTGTAATCATCTCAGTCCAGACTAATGTCAGTCAGTGGCCTTCAGAGATGTTATGCTGAACTGATAACATGGGAACCGAGCTTATAATCTCACTAAAAGCATCCTGGAATAAAGACCTCATGTTACTGCCAGCTAACTTGGCTTTCTAGGTCTTGACTATGGAGAATCATATGTGAAATGAAGGGGGAAGAGCTCACCATACACAGCAATAGTCTTTGTGTCCTGAAGAATGGTATTTCCTGCTGAGACCTGAACGGTGATGGTGTTCATCCCTTCCACAGAAAATGTGAATGTGATGCTCCCTTCCAATGTGATCAGTGGCTGCAAATATATCAGAAAAGGAAAAATGAAGTTAATTCGGCTGGAAAGGAAAAGCAAAAATGAGTTTGGCTCTCTGGCCTACTGGGATGGTTTGGGGTGTCAGTTCCAGCTTGGAAACTTAAGACTTAGAAGGGGTCCTGTGGAATGGAAGCCAATTTTCTGGAGAAGACCCAGGGATCCAGATGGGGCTGTCCTTCTGAAGCTCTTAAGGTACCTATAACTTCCAAAGGAGCTAAATTTTAAGATCCAGTATTTCCTTCCCACTTAGCATACTGGCTGTTCCGGATCCCATGTTAAAGTGTTCATTTTTGCTGCACTCCCCAGAGAGGCACAGATCCTAACACAAGGGCCTGCAAAACTCACTGCTCAGGTGCCACACTCCTTTCACAGACCTCGCTGTAAGAGATTTGTTTAAGGTGACTCAAGGAGGTTGTGACAGAACCAGGAGGCAAATTAAGATTTCTCAGTTGTTCTCCCTTGTTAACCTTAGACATGGAGATACTGGTTTGGGAAAGTGATGGTGTTTAGAACGGACACAGATTCCCTCAGCCTGCTTTGTTATACAGCCAGTTTATCAGAGTTGTGCCCCCTTTCAGTGGTCTGTGTCCTAACTTCTGTTTTCGCTTATTAATGAACTCTGGGTGAGGTCTTCAAACTCTGTTGCCATTGTAGTCTGTAGTAAAATTCTCACTTCAGTGAGAACAGAGTTAGACCAACTCTGATCACTTATGAGCTTAGCAGATCAGAGGGAAGGGTAAAAGGTGACAATCATAGCCTGTAAGTACCTCTAGGGGGAGATAATTTCTGATAGTACAGAGAGTTCTTTAATCTACACACAAAGGCATAACAAGATCCAACAGCTTGAAACCAAAGCTAGATAAATTCAGACTACAAACATAGTGCATGTGTTCAATGCTGAGGATAATTAGCTGTGGGGAAATAGTTGAGGGAGAGGGTAAGAAAGAGAAGCAGTGAATTCTCCATCATCTGAGGGAAATTATTAACACAAAACAACAATAACAAAAAGTCAGGTTCTGCCTTAATCACAAGGAGTTAAATAAAGCAGAAGGTACTGATGAAACCCTCCAACCTGCACTATACAGAAGATAATCGTGTGTAGCTGAAGATCCCTCTTGGCTCTTCAAAATCCATGAGAATCTCTCCCCTCAGAAACTAATTAGAGTCTCTGGATACTTCAGCCACAAAGATATGTAAAATAACAGTTATAATGCCTGTGCAGATTTACCAACACTGCAAGCATAGAGGCAGCAGAATGTAGTGCATGCTGTCCTCATATCTGAGCAGAGCCCAGAGGCAGGGAGAAGTGTTGGGAACCATCTTATCCACTGGTAGCACATGATAATAGGGTCTTCTTGCACATGTGGTTTAGCATAGAGTGTGGGGGCTTAGGATTGGGCTCAGCATATTTAAGGGGGGGCACAGAACTGATGGCAGTCCCTTCTCCTGTTAGTCACCAGAGAGGTGAAGTTTAAACTCTAGGGTTATGTAAAGACAGTTCCAGATATGAAAACAGCTTCAGTTTGAGAAGTTAGTTTCCTAAAAGCTCTTCCGGATTTTGGTTCACTACATCCACCTTGTATGTAAATGCAGGGAGAAAGCTATTGGACAATTTGCATGAAACAGCAAAAAACCCTACAGCTAAGTCACAGCAACAAACACAAGGCAGTTCTTAAGATTTCAACATTGGTACGTCAAAGAACTATTAGTCTCTCGGTCTCTGGTTTATAATTTTCTTGTGTGCGTGACTATTTGGAAGCATTCCCAGAACCCTCTCTCCCTCCTTCCTCAGTAAGCGAGCTCCTCCAGGATTATTTTGATCTCAGTCCATAGGGAATACAAACCTCCGTGTTGTTCCCAAACCACCAGACATAAGTAAGTGTTCCCACTTGGCTTGGCCACAGTACTGCAGTGGCATTGACTTCCTTGTTCTTCGTGGTGACGAAGGGCAGAGATAAGTGAACATGTTCCAAGGGGCCTGCAGAGACAGAAGTAGCAGGTGAGTCCTCCCTCCATCTGAAATGTCAGCCTGGGGAAGAACAGAACCGAGGGGATATCCTTTGGTTTAGGGGAGAGAAGTCCTCCAAATCACTGTGGGGCATGACAGTTAATGTTTCAGCTTGGTGCCACTTCTAGAGACACAAGCTTAAATCTGTTCCTCACAGAACAGGAGCTACCCCTGTATCTGGAACTGAATAACTTGGGCTCTCTACAGCATTAACATCATATAATCAGGGACTTTATATACAACTTAAACACTAGGGGCAGAGCCCTGTTATTTGAATATGGCCTTCACCGGGAAGACATAAGAATGCGCAGGACAAATTGCTTCAGTGGGCATGAAGCATCTCTCCTTATGCAAACTGCTACAATTTGGTGAACTTCAGCAATGGTATATCTATTTATATCAGCTGAAACTCTACCTGAAGGCAGCTATTCACTGAATGCCTTCATTTTAATGTTACCTTATACCTCCTCCTTTTCCTCAATAAACTCATATTTCTTTAGTATAAACAGGACATAATTCATTCGACAAGTGATGTTATGCCCAGGGTTACACATTTCCCATCTTCTGGAGACAGATGGGCCTTTGTTGTTACACCTTGTCCTGTAGATTATTTTTTAAAATGTGTTCTGACTGTTCACTTAGCAAACAAAGCAATTGTCCTGAGACTGACAGAGAAAGAAAAAGAAACTCCAGGGGACATGGGGACATGGGTTCTTAAACAAATTAAAGCCACATCTACATGTCCTACATACATCTGTAAGCTCCCCAGTAATGAGAAGCAGAGACCACAGCCTGGGAGGATTGACTACATTGCCCATATGGAGTTAAGATACACTGCTAGAGGATTTTATATATTTCAGGAGAGGATTTTTCAGGACATCCCATGCACATATCACCACTTAGACCTTGCTTTTCAACCTAAAGGAATACCACACATTTTGGAGCAAGCACTCTGTGCCCCTATACAGCACACATGGGCAGAGGGAGAGATGAAAAAATTCTCCCCAGTCAGACTGTATAAACAATGCCACAATAAACAAGGACCAGTGTTCCTGACTTATTACCGAAATGCAGCTCTCTCTGGGCTGTAGGCACAGCCGCTGCTTAACCTGAAGCAGTCCAAGTAGGAGTTACCCATGATCAGACTGGCCAAAGTCTGCTATAGACCAGATCATGACTCATTTTTCCTTTTATAATCAGCAGTCAACACTCTTCTTGAAAATTCATGAGAATCCAGAATTTCACCCTTATGATTTTAATGGCATTCCCCTTCTCAGACACATTTCCGTGACCAGGCCGTGCCTGCGTTCAGCAAGACCCTGAGACCTGAAAAACAGCAGCTTCCCAGGCTAAATATTCTGCAGCTCTGGTATACTTTGGGATGTTTGCCAAATGCCCAATGTCAGCACAGCCCTCGAAAGGAATACATTTCCTGACACCGGATGTGGTGACAGCAGTGACAATGGAGCCCATATAAAGTCTAACACACTCTAATATAACTGCTTAGCTGCTCTGAATACATCTCAAATGATCCTGCGCTGCAGAGAGTGCCCAGCACCTCCTTGGGCCTCCACCATGTGCTGGCTAGGAAAGAACATGAAAGAATGGCTCAGGCAAGCCAATTCTGCCCGAGTATTTCTGTGCACATAGCTGATGGGTCAAAGTGGCTGAAATGCTGAACTATTATCTGGCCAGCAGATGGGGATAGCTCACTCTGGATAGGCCCTTAGCTTGGTACGAGACTGCTATCTCCCAGGTAAGTTTGAAGAGAATTCAAGGGAATTAATTTCTGAGCTTCATGCAGGGCCATGGAGACTACAGACTTTCACCTGCCCCAGGAAAAAACTGTGTACAAGTCCCAGACAACAGAAAGGGAGAAGCTTCTCAGAAGGTTCACTTGGGCAGGTGATGTTCTTCTGAAGCATTCAGGCAAATGCATAACTAATTTTCCAGGGGAAAATTTTGACCTGTCAGGACAGTTCAGAAACAGCTTGTTGGCTAGAGAAGCAGTTTATCTACAATTTACTGTCCATCCACCCCAAAATGCTCCTGACTCACAATAACCTGCATTTCTGGATCCTTGGACCAGCTGCAGCAAAGGCACTGCTGCACTGGGCCTATGGCTGTAGCAGGATGAGGAGGGCAAGGGTTGGAGGTTTTACGCTTATCTTTGAGATCACAAGCACTGTGGTTCAGTGCCTGCAGTCTTCCCCTCAGGAAGGCTGCTGGCCACTGGTAGGGAAGGGTGTTGGAAGGGCCAGACCTGGCTGCACACACTCATGTATTAACCCTGTAACAAGCGGTCACCCAGTTAGTAGCCCTTCCTAAAACTCTCTGGATGTTCAGGCTGCACGCTGCTTTTCTGTGGATCTTACCAATACAGTGTGTGTGTGTCTCTTGTAAGGACAGATATTTTTAGAAAACTCCCCAAAGGCCAAGCTCGTACACCCCAAGTAGAATACTCAGCAGAGAGCTGAGTGGCAATGCAAGCATTTAAATAGGATTTAGAAGGTTTTGTGGATCTGGGCGTTAGGCTCTGGAGGGGACTGGATTTACTGTACATCTCTGCCCTCAGCAAATCTATTGCTGGTCTGAGTGGCACCATGCTTGGTCTGCAACCTGTTTTGAAGTCCCTAATTCTTGGCATGGAGAGAGAGGTGAGACATATCCCTTAGAGCTGTCACTTCTCCAGGGGGTCAGGCACGTATAACCTGGGCCTGGCTGCAATGATCATGCAGTATTTAAGTCCTATGCTGGCATTACCTGCGCAAAACACAGAAACATGCACTATCAGCTGCTAAGTCGGAAGAACATATCTGAATATTGCTTATTTCTTGTCCTGCTTAAACAATCAAAGTGGTTCTTAAGCCTTCGACGTCTCAAAAAAATGGATTAAAACAGCTATAAACCAGAAAGCCACTATGAGTGAGAATGAAGGCTGGACAGCTCTCTTCTCCTTCCATTTTGTGGTTGTTGCATGAGGAAGCAGTTGTTGCTTCACGTGGCCTCATTACTTTGCAGATAGGCTGAGGGTTTGCAATGGTCCCCATGGAATCGTCTCTTGTCAAAAAGCGAATGATTACAAACCCCGCTCGCACAAGGCTGTCAGAACCTCCTGCGAAATATCAACCACCAAAACACTTCTCCGTTTGTTTCGAATGACCTTTACAAAGAGTAAAAAAAAAAAAAAAAAAAAGACCACAGTCTCTCGTTGAGCTGTCTTTCATAACCAGCAGCAGTGGGAGGGGGATTTCTGCATTCAGAGCCTGCAGCAGCTCCCATGATAATTACCCAAGCACACGCAGGGAGGCAAACTAGAATATGACTCCAGAACTGAAGAAATTACACAAAAGTGTATACATGCCTATTCTGAGCAGAAGCCCTTTCCTCTACCCTACTTAGGATGATACTTAAATAACTAGGAAAAAAAAAAAAAAAAAATCTGAAACTGTCCAAAAGCTGGGAATTTACCTTGATTCACCAGTGCCTCAGCACAGAAGTGATACAGGCTAAGCCCCCAAATCAATACCCGAGCTTCACAATAAGCTAATTTATGAATACAGTTATTTTTGCAAGGTATTATGAGTTTTTTAAACACTTGGTATGCTGAAGGATTATGTGACATAAAAGTTTGCCACAGACCGGAGTCTATCAGGTTAGGGAATCATAAACGGTACACTATGATCGTGAACCGAAGGTCCTTTTGAAGGGAGGCAATCAGGGAAATATTTGCTCCTGCTTCTCTAGTGCTCCCTCATAAACCTCCTATCTCCCACAGCTATACCTCCCACCGCTCCCATCTGTTGATATGATGGTGCACCATTAAACAGCTGCCCTCTTCCCCTGAAGAGGCAGCTGCTTTCATGCTGTATGAAGTAACTCCAAAACTACAGTTAAAGTATATGGAATATGCTAAATTATCTAGGCAATATGTGGAGTTAATTTGGTAGAGGGTAAGTGGTATTTCTGTAAGCATAACTTTAAGTTTTGGAATTTCCTTTTTTTTTTTCAGTAAATCTGGCACAGAGGCACACAATTGAAAACATAAATAATCGACAAAAAAAACCCCCACTGTATAAAGAAAACAATGGCCCCAAACAAAATTGATTGGGGATGTTACAAAATTTCAATAAGTTGACCCTTTGGGTTCATAACCACATGCTAGAATAAATATGAAAGAACACAGTGCTGGTTTTGTGCAAGGACTTGAGATGCATTTCAGTTGTAAATCAGACAGTTGAAGTATAAAAAGGTTAAAAAGAACAGGAGAAGAGCAATGTGAAGATAATATTTTTTCTTGTAATACTCTTTAACACCAAGATTTTGGTTCCTATGACAACAGAAAGACTGAAATGCACTGGTTTCCATCCCAGAGGTGGTTGTATTTCATTAGAGGGCAATACACACGTACAAAATAAAAGTCAAGGCTTTTAAAAGTGATTAAAGGTCCTGGATGTCTTTGTTTTTCTGGAAGTGTAAACATGCTAATGAAAGGGCTGGACACTCCTTTGAGGTGTCCTAAAGTAGACTACCCAAAATTAGAGGTGGAACATGGTTTAAAAAGCAAATGTCACTATTGCCTGTGGCTCCTTTCGTTCTGGAGTCCTCTGCTGGAGGACAGACAAACACTCATCATACCCCATTACTCTGCTCCCAGCTGCAAAGCCCCAAATGTCATCTCTAAGGACAAGTTTTAATTTTTTAAAGAACGACAGAAGCTAACAAAGAGCATGAACATACATACACGTTACATGCAGGTAGAGGACAGCATTGTCAGAACCCAGGCTGTTTTCCACCAGGACGGTCACCCGGAATATGCCCACGTTCTGGTAGATGTGCTTGATACCATCTTCTGTTGAGCTGAGATTGGCATACGACACAGCGATACCGTCTCCAAAATCCACCTGAATGAGGGATCTTTGGAGGTCTCCCTGTGGTGATAGAAAAGAGAAAGGGTCAGAATAGACTCTGCTTTTCTCTTGAGAGACTGGATCAGTGGGGTGACCTAGACTAACCAGAGGATAGTCACGAGGTCTCATGTTACCAGAGGAAAGGTGGTCATTCATCAATTTGCTCAGTAGTCAGTGGAGAGAAAGTGATCCCCTCTTGAGGCTAAGCTGCACTGTGAAGGAGGTGTCCTCCACGGTGTGTGCGGTAGCCCTGCTTTCCCAATCATCAGGAGGACAAGGGGAGCTTCTGGAAAATATGCTGGCTCCTTCCCCTGCATTTCCTTATGGTGAAGAGCAGGGTTGTAGTGAGAAATGGTGCTCATCTCAGCAAGCACCCAGGACATGGGTAGCTACTGAGGTTGCCTCAGGAGTCTTTGGGACAACCCACATTGTGAGCTTTTGTATTTAAACCCATAAAAAGCAGAAAGATAAAACTGAGAAGTCGTCAGGGAAGGGTCAACTATATCAAAGTGGTGGGGGGTCAAAAGAACCGCTTCAGCCTCACACGATAACGACAGTTTACAGCAGCTTATGACTTGCTCAGTGGTTTGATTTAAAATGAGCTGGATATGTATTTATTTCAGAACAGCTACCAATACTACTGACACTAAGTGTGACCCTTTGTGCCTGCCTCAGAAGAGAAGGGCTAATGAATTAACAGAGCTGATTAAACTCTTCTCCTCCTGCCTAGAGATAATCCCAGCAGAGTAGGTTTGTGGTATAACTCAGGCTGCCACCTTGTGACGCAAGTCTCCTGGGCTGCTAATCTAGCACATTTCAGAATTGTTACAATAAATTATAATAAATAAATGAAAATCACAGTTGGGAAAGAAAGAAAGAAAGAAAAGAAAGAAAGAAAGAAAGAAAGAAACCCCATCACAACCCAAAAGCCAAGGATATCAGGGATCTGTATTCTCGATGCCAGAACAGGGATCCACTAATGTGAAACAATCCTGAAACAGGTTTCAATCTTCCACTCCTGAAACTGAATCCCAGCCTGGTGCATGCAGCTTTGTCAAACTCTACGTCAGAGCCACCCAGCTCAAAAAAGCTCATAAAACCCAAAAGAGGGAAGTGATGTCACTCCCTTATTCTGCTTTACAAACAAAAAGTAATTTGTTTCTTTTTCTGGTTGCAAGCCTGTTTAAAACACAGAAAAGTGAGTCGTGCTTGCATTAAAAAACATCCATATAACCTATGTCGCACTCACTAGAAACACCTGTAAGATTTTCTCATATCACAAGGCAGTGATACATCTATGGTAAGGGCAGTTTCTGACAGCCAAATAGTTACACAGCCTGCTCTGACCTGTATAACAACTGTGGCTGCTATAGATCCTCTCCCTTTCAGGTAAGGTGCAGTACCTTGTTTTAACTTTAAGCATTCTTACTCCTTTTGAAGGTCCCCCTTAGTGGCTCTGCATGATGCTTATTCTGGGTATGTTCACGCTTGTTGGCTGTTGCTATGGAGCAGCTCACTCCACAGCCTGGCACGCTGAAGCAGCTGCCACTGTCTGGAAGAATGCTGGTAAATTAATAGCTCAGAGCAGTTCATAAAATTGGCTGAAAGGACATTTAATTTACTTTGGTTTGGTTTCCTTTTCCTTTTTTGGTTTTGTTTTGTTTTTCTTTTCCCTTGAGAGAGAAACAGTCCTCTGGATGCCCAACCGGAATGAAAGGTACCCATGTAAATGGTTGGCATCAGGCAGGTTTCCACACCAGAAAGGGAAATGTGTGTGTGTGTGACTACAGGAGGGAACTGTAACATAAGCTTTATATTCCTCATGTTCTCTCAGTCTTTTTATAACTTGTTGTGAGGGCAGAAATAGTGGAGGCTTGCCTGAATGGAAAGCGGGAGGGGCAGAGCTATACTGGGGATGGCAAGAGAGACAAATTTTCCCAGATGTTCTCTTTTTATCGGCTGAAGTTGTAGTCATTACACTGCCCTGGCACCCTGCTGGAAGTGCCGTTGCTTCCAAGTGGATGAGACAAAAATAACTGTGTTGCTCTGTTCTGGAGGATCCCAGACTGAAGGTGTGGCAGGAGAAAGACATCCCTTGACAGAGGTACGTGTCTGGGGATTCCCACAGACATCTCCTGCCATTTCCCTCCCGGTGTCTTGAAGGTAAAGAAGCAACTCCCTGTTCTCCTCTTGAGAGTACCAGCAAAGGCAAAGGAATCCTGAGGTGCTGAGACATTACTGAGAAGGCCAACCTGAACATCCTTTTAGAAAGAAACATGGGGATCTTGCATGTTAACTCAGCTCCAGGTTGCCCTTGGGTAGTTCTTAACTAAGTTTCTCTTAGTAATTAACTTGGTGTTGTGGTTTAACCCCAGCCAGCAACTAAGCACCACGGAGCTGCTCACTCACTTTCCCCCACCCAGTGGGATGGGGGAGAGAATCGGGGGAAAAAAAAAAAAAGTAAAAGTTCTGGGTTGAGATAAAGACAGTTTAATAGGACAGAAAGGAAGAAAATAATAATAATGATGATAATAATATAATAAAAGAATTGGAATATACAAGTAATGCACAATGCAATTGCTCACCACTTGCCGACCAATGCCCAGTTAGTTCCTGAGCAGCAATCCACCCCCAGGCCAACTCCCCCCAGTTTATATACTGGGCATGACGTCACATGGTATGGAATACCCCTTTGGCCAGTTTGGGTCAGCTGTCCTGGCTGTGCCCCCTCCTGACTTCTTGTGCCCCTCCAGCCTTCTTGCTGGCTGGGCATCAGAAGCTAAAAAATCCTTGGCTTAGTATAAACACTAGTTAGCAAGAACTGAAACCATCAGTGTGTTATCAACATTCTTCTCATACTAAATCGAAACATAACACTATACCAGCTACTAGAAAGAAAATTAACTCTATCCCAGCTAAAACCAGGACACTTGGTAACATCCAGAGTTGTCAATGACATATTGTCAAATCTAAGAAAGGTGCTTGAGCAATGCAAACTACTAAGGCCTCCATTCAGCAAAGCACTTAGCAAATTCTCCACTGGATGCTTTACTAGATGTTTAAGCATCTGCTTACATTCTCTGAGACACACATCACTGAGGCAAGGGCTCCTACCTGTGTTACACAGAGGATCAAACTAGGGGGATCACGCCAGTCTTCATGGAGAGCCATCAGGAACACAGAAGATGGTCTTAAGTATGGAGTTACATCCTCCATTGAGCTGAGTTATTTGAGAGATGTGCAGTTTCAAACATGATGCAGTGGTTCAGGCACTCCTGACTGTTTGACGGAGCCGACAGAAAGCATCAAATAGGATATGCCTCCACAGACAGAAGTGAACATACACGAGCTCCTCAGGCCTGAACCCCTTTCAGAGGGAGAATATATTCTCTCAAGCACAATGCTGGACTCAGACCAAAGACAGAGATCTCTGTAGTACCATTAGATGCTCTCCCAGTTCCTCTAGGTCCATCATCACTAGGGTTTTAGTCATCTTTTCTTACTAAGACATGACATCTTTGACCAGTAAAGCCATACTGCTGGGACAAAAGCTGTTCACATGGTTAAAACTGCACCACCACAGCGACCCTGCTGGCTTTATCATCTCTGAGTATATCTGAGGTCATGCAGTTGAAGTCTGTTTCAGGTTGAGACATATTCCTCTGCATATTTGAGGTACCAGGGGAAGATGAAAAGGGTGACAGCATTTTAGAACAGCTCTGTTTCTGCAAGTGTCAAAATTTAGCTCTAATGAACGTTTTTTCTCTTGTCTTCATTTTGTCTATAGCCATGAAACCCATGGTGTCTACAGGTGTTGCCAGGAACAGGAGCCATTTCTAAGGCATGCAAGATTAGATTTCAGTTGTTCTTCCAAACTCCCAAGGGAGAAAAGATGCTGACAGAGACACCTGAAAATCTAATTAGAGAAGAGCTTCAGCTGCTATCCCCCAGTCTTTTTCATTTGTCTTGGCCTTTCCTGTTTTGTTTTAAAACCCTTTGAACTGGAAATACATTTTCCATTCAGTAAGATCCAGGCTACAACACTTCTCTGAAAATGCCACATTTTGAAAAGCTGACATTTAAAATCCTAACTTAGGAAGTGGGAGAAAAAAAGCCAGAAAAACAAAGAGATTGTGTTTTGGCTTGTTCTAATGTTTTATCTGTGCCAGGTAAGAGCACAGGCAGAATAAGACAGGAAGAGAAAGCAGGTGAGGCAAAATCAAAACATTTCCCAAACAGCCCACACCTGATCTACATCAACCCCGGCTGTCTGTCTCAGGCAGCTCTCCAGAGCCACTTGCAAGTGGCTGTTTTACCAAGAGAAGTTTTGTTTTGCAGTAATTTGATGCATATACACACACCTTGCAAAAACCTCTCCTGTTGCTTTTTCCAGCTTCTCCTTGTCATTTTGACAAGCCCAATACTACATGATAGCATTCTTCTGAAGCTTTTAGCTCGATTAAGGCAGACAGAAAACTCCCTGTATTACTTCTGCAGCCACAGTGAAGCACTTGGATGCAATCAGCACCGAGCTATCTTTGGGCAGCCTCTCTGGCCTCCATTGTAAGAGGTCTTTAACACCAGTGCTCTTAGGCATCATGGGAGAAATTTGCCAAGTTGGCTACTTGTGGTGATATCTCTGCATTCGGTTCTTGTATTTTAATCAGCTAAGCTAGTCAGCAACCAATTACAATAGCTGAAAAAATGAAAGTACTTTTGATAGATGTTTTTTACCTTGTACTAGGTACATGCAATATGCACAAGCTTGGATATAACCTGAAGTACACTGTGATCTTGATAAAGGCTTTAGTCCAGCCAAAGACTTAAGCATATGGTGAACTTCAAGCACGAGTACTCTTTTTAGTCTGAAAAGAAGCCCTGGGAATTAAAAACAAGTTTCCCAAGGCCCCGTATTAAGCCCTTTATCTGTATAACACTTGTTACTAAAATGTAAATCAGAAATTCACTGTTTTCTAATGGATTTTCTCATTAAATGTCTAGGGGGTTTCCAAGCATACACAAAAGACTCCCCTCCCTCCTTCGCCTCCCTGCCCCCCAAGCCAAATGCACATTTTTCTTGTATCTTGCCAAAAGAATAGAAGTCTAGAGAGTACACGAGACCTGGATGCTTCCAAAAAACTCTGTGAAGCTTCCCGCCTCAGGGTATATCAAGAAACAGCCCATACAGTTTGCAACAGTATTTTTACATTTTGATTACTTTTATGCAGCTCTCAGTATTTTGGTGTATGTGAGATGTGAGACCCACCTAGCAGGATTCTCTCTCAAACGCTCTGTCTGAATCTTGCCCAGAAGGTTGTAATAATGAATTTTCCTTATTGGCTTCCAGTATTTGTATCTAAATAGAAGTATTAAAACAATGAAACACAGTTCAAGGTTTTTCATTTTGGTTCCATGTTTCAGATTTAATTTTTAAGTCTTCAATTATGCACTGACTTATGTGTCTTCCTTACAGATGTTGATAATGGACTTAATTATCTTTTGCAAGAGACAACACTGCTGTTGTTGGATTGTCTTCATGGATTAATGTTTTGTGCTTTCTTTAGATTAACCCTTGTCCCTCTTTGGTATTTTCCTGTCACCATGAGAAAACATCCATCAAAGATATTTCCATTGCAACTGAATATCTACGCGTGAGATACCTTTAGTGTAGGTCTATTTAAAAGCATATGCTTAATTTCAAAGTGATATTCAAGTCCAACTTGATGAAGTACTGAAAAACATGCTTTCCTATGTAAATTCCTGCTTTCAGAGAGATGCTCTTAACTTTTTAAAATCAGAAACTGAATAGAAATGTGTCTTTTATCAGAGCAAATAGCCTGATACTTTTGACATATACTTCTTTTTCTACACCAAAAGAGTTAATTGTACTAATCAAATCATTCGTTCTGACTGCTGGTTGTGCCAGCTCAACTCAGATATGAGCTTTTTCTACAGGACTAGATCTGTGCTCCACAGGAATCAATAAGTACAGCCTCTCAGGATTATGCAGAATAATTCAACTTGTGTGACTGGAAGTGCATTAGAAGACTGTAGTGCTGTGTGCCATCATGAAGGCGAGGTCAACTTTCATACATTTTCATGGAATTTCAGCAGTGAATTTAAAAATGCATGAAAGGCTCTGATTTCTCCCAACCACCTTGGCATCACTAGTAACACAGAAAATGCAATTATAATTCAAATGACAGTGGCATGGGGGAGTGGATGTACTGATCTTTCATCTGTATGTTATTAACAGGAATGTGGTGATGTTAGTAAGATAAACAGCCATGATTCAGCATGTCCATTGAAAGTTAGGATGAAGATTTCATATTTCTGTAATCATTACTAACTTGTGATATCAAAAGAGGGAACACAGTAGGATACCAAGAAAAAATACAGACTGTGCTTTTAAGTACTACTAGCTTTGCATCTTTAATTTGAGTACATCAACAATCAAAACAATCTTAATGCTAAGTTCATCTCCAGAGGCTTCAGCCGAGTTGAATTCTGAATTGCACCAAATGACAGTGCTGAGGTAGGAAATGCTAATGGTATTGTCCCCCCAGCAGGGTCTCCAAGCTCATTAAATACACCTGAGAGACAATGTACCTTGTACAGCCATTTATTAACATTGTCATTACAGAAAACCAGAGTGGTCTTTAGGAAATCGACAGAGCTCCATTTGTATATTCACATGGTAAGAGAGAGTTCTCCAGCCTTATGAGCATGCAGCACATAAACGAAAGGCATGGAGGGCATGAGGGAGAAAGCAAAGCTCTATTTTCATATGAGGGAATAAAAAAGCAGAAAGGTTAAGTTTCTTACTCAAGGTCATGCAGAAGGAGCTGAGTGCAGTTCAGGAATGAGTTCAGATTGCCTGAATTCTAGCCCATGGCCTGAACTGTAGAAACAAATGAGCCTTCCCTACACATTAGTCTAATCCAAATATCATATAGCAGCAGCAAGTAGTCAAAAGCAAGCCAAAATCTACTCCCAGTGGAGTGACTTTGTCAAGTGAGAACTGAGGGAGACCTGGAATGTCAAAGACTTTTGGCTGTCATTTTATCAAGATAAAAAATAAATTAGAGGAGGCAGTTTCTCTGTGAATTATCTGTAATGAAACAGCCAAAGCCCTGAATATTTCTGCCCTGAACGTCTTTACCGTCCATTTCCTCGGCAAAGATGTATGAGCAATCAGACGAAACAAGTTTGAAAGCCATTATGTTGAATAACATTCTGGAGGCTGCAGCTTTCAGTGTCTCTGCTGAAGCAGTACAGCAGGCACAAGTGTCTGATGTTGATACAAATAACTCAAACACATAAATAACAATTGGGTTTGTGACAGGCAAGAGAACTACATGACCATGTGATGAGCAAGGCACGCAGAAACAACACCCACTTAATAAAATTCCTCTATTTTCTACAACAGAGCAGCAAAATATGTCAAGGACATTGGGTTGAAGAACTTCGGTAGGAAAAATGGCTTTGTAATTTTTGTTTTTCGGTTTCTTCTGTTGCTGTGCAAAAATAAAGTAAGGATTCAGGTTGTTCAGGCTGAGAAACAACTCTGTTGTTGAACGCTGCAGTGTGAGAGGTACAAGCATTGGGTCTGTGCATACAGCCCAGGCCAGGGCAAAGGATTAACCTTTAAACTGGCAGCATTTTGAGGCAATGGGAAAATTTCCTTTTAAGCATAACTAGTTTTCTCCTGTGCTGCCACTTAGTGACAAAGTTGCTGTTGCTATAGCTCAATGGAAATTTAAGAGTAAAATTACCAGCTTAAGTATGGTGCTCTGCTTATTAAACATTTCCATAATGCTTCACACAATAAGACATATGCTAATGATAAAAGGAAATATTGATGCTTCCTGGCTGTTGTCACCCAATAAGAATTTCATGATGATTATACCCAGCTTAATAGGAGAACTAACCTGGACAAACCTTTCCAATAACGGGACCAAAGATATTAAGTGCAAGGTGACTTTGCAAACAGTTTTTAAGAAGCCATACAGAAATCCTAAAAGGTGACAGGAAAGTTAGACTGCTTTGGAAAGCATTCTTACATTCAGATCATTTAAGTATGAGCTGTTGGTTGGTTTTGCTTTTAATGATATTTATATGCTGCCAGATATAAATGCTTTACAGGAAAATTTTATGTGAGTCAGGGTTAGAGAAACTGGGCCAGAATCCCAGCTCTCAGAAATCAGCAATGCTCTACACACTGCTGGTTTTGGTGCCTGCCCCCTCTCCACTTGCACAGACTTCAGTGATTATTTTCCTTTTGTGTCTTCTTCAATAGCAGAACACTTCTGAATGCCTTGGATGTGTTTCTCTTCAGACATCTTTTACTGACATTGTGTTATTGGCAGAATGACAGAGTCCTGGCCATGAGCATCACCACAGGCACAAGCAGGCTGTACAAGAAACCCCTGTGCTGTGGTTCCTGCCCCTGAATCCCACACCTGAGTGAAAACATCAGTTTTTACTGCTGCCATTTGCCTCTCACTACCCTCTTAATAATCCCCTCCACTACAGAGATGCAGTGACTTTTCAGGTCCTCCAGTCAGCCTGCCTCTGCAGTTTGTTCTTCTTTTCAGACCCAGGTGGCTCCTTAGATGGAGCAGAAAGCCCTAGAAAGATAATAGAAGTATAAATCTTAAACGAACTCTTGTACCTTGGCTCACCAGCTTCTTATCTTTTTTTTTTTTTCCCTGCAGGTCAAGTGGAATATAGGCATGAAAAAAGATTGCTGGAAGACTGTAATGTATGGAACAGCTCTGCAGATCTGAAGGCTTCGAACAAACTGTCTCAGAGGGATACAGGAGATGATGTTAAGATGCAAACGGACTACAACATAAGCAAAGGCTGCTAGTTTTTTTACATCCTAAAAGACATTAACTGTGACAAGGCTAAAGGTAGAGTCCTCACCAGGGTGTAGCACTTGAAAATATTGACCACCACTCCGGGGGCAAAGGTTAAATAGGACACATTTTCTTCATATGTCATTGGGAAAAACGATGCATGCATATACAGACATATCCAGCCTTTTTTAACTTGCCTGATGCCTTCTCTTCAGCAAAAATGGAGTGGCACAGATTCTGTGGATGCTGAACATCCTGGTTTGTACTATGCTGTATACCTGTGCAAGGCAGAACTACACAGAAAATGGCAAGTTCTTGTTTTCTGATACCTCTGCCTTGTTTGCAAGGTTTCCCTTTGAGAAGTGGGGTCAGACTAAACTATCTCCAGAGATCCCTTCCAACCTCAATTATCCTGTGATTCTGTGAAATGAATATCTATTTTATAAAAGGGTGGTTGTTCTTTTGCTGGGTTGTTTAACTTCTCTAGTGAGTGGTGTGATTTTTGTTACTGAAAGAGTTAATTTGGTAAATGCTTTAGTGTATATACAATTATGCTGCTATAACCACAGTTTATACTCCTTGCATGTATTTGGGCAAATTTTCTTCTTTGTTGAGTATTTCTTTTGCTGCAACATCAGCCCAAAGTCATTGTCAGATTAGGTCAAATTCACCCAAAAGTTTTGTTGGTTGCTCTGTAAGCTCTTTATATTGACAAATCCAGGAGCGGGAGGTCAAGATTCATCTAGCAGGGAGAGTAATCAGAAAGGCTGGAGGTTGATCAATACTGTTTCAGCCCTCAGAGCAACTCCTAACCTCTTCCTTATCAGGTATACTGAAAGAAGGGCCCCCTTTAGATCTCCTCAGAAGCTGACTCGCTCATCAAAACATACTTTACGTACTTGATACACAACATGAGAAAGACACCATCTCCTAATGGAGAAGGTGTTGCTTCCACACTCTGGTGAATACTGAAGCAGGGCTATGAAAAAAGATCAGAATCAACAGAAAAGACAGAACAATTCATAGCAGATCCCTGTAGGACTGAGTGGTCAGGGTATTCTTACAGGATATGAGAGTTGAAACACTCATAGAAGGAAGAGCAGGACATTTGTCTTCAGTGTCCAACACTGTGGGTGATTGTCTCTCCCTCTGACTATTGGCATAATTCTTTGACAGTTTTGTGACTGACTTCTCAGATTACCCACCTCCTTCTCTCAATCTGTTTTAAAATTTTGCTGAGAATAGAAAGGCAATGCAATGAACAATTTTTGATTTTTTTTTTTTTTTTTCTATATAAGCCTGAAGACTTTGAATCTTGTTTTGGACTTTTTATTCTTCATCTTTAAACACAGAAATCAATAATTTATCCAGATGAAATTATATGTTTATGCTGTTATGACAGCATCTACAGTAGCAATGTTGTATGACTGTCAGTACTGAAATAAAGTGATCACATTTTGGAGAAAATGAACATTCAGGTCAAACAACTGCTTCAGGTTAGACATGATTTATTACATGTTATTGCCTTTACAAATCAGGACACCTGTTTGCTAGGGAAAGCATCAATAATAGAGAGGCAAAAACCCCAACACATCCCTACAAAACTCAGCTCCAGAGGTCATCCTCATTTCTCTTTCCTCACTACAGATGACATTTACTATGGAGAGAGCCAGAAGTAATTTCCATGAATGCTCTAAGCTGTAAAGGGATGTACGTTGTCCCCTAGTGTAAAAGCATAGTTGTTTTAGGATTTATTGGCCAGCTACACAGGAAAAAGGACAGAAGTTTAAATAAATCAAACTGGATTAGGGAGAAAGAGAAAACAGTTACTTTGTGAATGTTATTATTTGGGAGCCTACAATTAAAAGATAAAGAAGTGCTGAGGAAAAAAAAAACAGGTAAAAATATTTTAAACATTTTTTTCCTAAGGATTCAGAAATAGAGGGAGCAGAACAATGAAATACCAAGTTAAGTTACAGATGTAACAAAACCACAGGCTCTGATCAGAGTCTGAATCAGCTTCACATTTGCAATCAATTTCAGACTTAATGCTGCTGATGACAACTTGAGATTTCATCCACAAATGCCTAAACAATATGTACTAACTTGTGCAATGGGGACAGATCTGCACATGTACTTTTAGCCATGTTTGGTTGAAAGTCGGTGGCAAGTAAAAATGGAAATTCAGTTTCAAACACAGCAAGACGTCAAAAGCACAGTTCAGGGTGGGGATCAGGATTCAAATCTGCACTCTCCAGTTCCACTGTGAAATATGCAAACCCAACCAGTTCCCAGTTTTTATCAACTTCTCCCAGCTATTACTCTATGCACCACAATACTCTTACAGTCTCATCGTCTCCACACATCATCCATTACATTTTAGAGCAAACTCTACCCAGCTACATCACGGAGCTGACTGACTTTATCCCACACTCTCTTGGTTCACTCCTTCACCACTTTGCAGTCTTTGTCTGGCATGAATCAGACTCAACTACACCCATGGGGCCTGGGGTGCAACATAAAAATAGAGCCTACCTCTTCCAGCTGTACCAGGAACGTGACATTGTGTCCTTGCTCGGCTGTCAGTTTGCCATCAGATGTGATTATACGAAGGCCCTGGGGGGCTTTGCCAGGACACTGCTGTGGTTTTGCTGTGTACCGTTCTCTCACACCATCCGTGCAGTTATTAGAAACAACTTTCCGGTATCTGAAAAGGAAAAGACAAATCTGCGGGAGATGCTGACAGGGAGCATAACAGGGTTAACTGGGAACAAGGAGGCATTTTTGAGATTTCTTTAGACTAAGGAGATTGGAAGGAAACAGATTCCCAAATATATTTTAGCATTTGTCTCAGCCAAGCATTCCTCATGTGCCTAGTGTATAAGTAGTTAATACTGTCGTTAATGGCATGTAATGTTTTCCTGCATAGCACACCTATATACCACATATTAATAAATTGTCTAAAACATAAAATTATATGACGATCTATGTTACATGTTAAAAAACTATGAAGTTATAAATAAATGATGTACACATACAGTATGGAATTGTATTCAATTATTATACTGTTAGGCATAGTTTAACAGCTTTTCTCACATGCTCTCCACTTCTCATCAGTTGTGAGGCAACTCTCTAAAGATGCAACCCTCGAGAGCTACAAAAATAAGAGAGTTGAAGAAAAAAAGCAAATTCTGTCTACCTTTGAGTGTACAAAATGCCAAAACACAGCTTGGGTTCCTTTGTTTGTTTTAATCACTTGCATCAGAAATAAAGCTTGAGGTCAGTATCTTAACTTAAACTATGTCCTTCATTGACTTCCAAGACAGCCAAAGAATAATCAGCATTCGGGCTAGCTACCCATCTATTACTTCAGTTCACATATACATTAGTTTCACCTCTTTCCTTTAATTTTTTTCCCACCATTTCTGCCTCACCTGATCCTACATTATTTCAAGAGGAGTCTTTTCAGAGACTTTAATGATTTGGCCTTTGCCTTATAGTTTCCCCCCCAAGTTTCTTTAAGGCATCATTTTTCAGAGAAAGGTCTAGACCATACATGGTGGAGATCTGGAGTGCCAGACTGTGCACCCTAACAAAGTCAGCGAAGAAGAGGTCCCAAAGGCTTCAGCCAGCTTTGAGACACCTATAGTAATGCAATCTGTAGTTGTCATTGGGTTAAATTCCATATGGGTGCTCTAGCTAAATAAAGTCCGGTGTGCCACTTACCCAGTGCTGTTGAGATAACTTTGTCCAAGGCTACAGTCTTTCGATAAGGAAGATGGGTTATACCAAAATGCTGGCAAACACTGCCCGTTGCTGTGACGTTCATATCCATAATCACTGTTTTAGCATTAAAAGAAAGAGTCACATAAAAAACCAAAAGAACAAATACAGGTATTAGCTCATGCTCTCTACTATTGATACAAGTTTTGATTTTCCTCAAGCTGTTTACTGTTTCTGATTTCTTACTGATAAACAGATTCTTCATCCTACTTTTTTTTGGCAGGTAGAGTTACCTTGCATATATCCCAGTATAAACAAGCAGAACCAGACCAGGTAGTTTATGAGTTATTGCATTAAGTGTTCTCCATCCACAGTCCAACAGTGCTTCTCAGGTTCAACTCTAGACTCAAATATAATAAAAGCTAGAGATCTAAGCTAAGTTCAATCACTGCTGCCTCAATCATATCTTAGAAAACTGAAGTGCTAAACAGTTAATTGTATTTGGAAACTATATCATATGAGCTGTAACAGAAAATTTAAAGCCCTGAGAGAGGTCTCAGCTGAAGGCATAAACAGCATACTTGGTAATGGAAAAGAATGCCGAGATCTTCAATTCTATTTTTGTTTGGAAGAGGAAATGCTACGAAAAATCATGTGTTAGAAACAATGAGTCAAACTGTAATCTTTTGTCCCAATTTGGGTTTAGTTATGACTAAATTTGCTTTGGTTCCACTAAACAACAGTTCAAATTGGTTTTGATTCCAGGTAAACAAAGACTTTATAAAAATTGTTATTGTGGAACAAATAAACAAACAAAAAACCTCCTTGATCAGTATTCCATTCACGTGTGGTTTTACTCTCCAGCCATTGAGTAATGAGGACTGTTTGGTTGGAAAATCCTTATTACTCCTAAGTTTTCTCCCTAGCCCATAATGGAGATGCTAATGGGATGTCATTTCTGAGAACTGCTATACGAGTCCACCACCTCCATTCCAATATTCCAGTTGCAACATGATCCGTGATCTTAAAATGGCACTTCTTTGCAAAGCACTTTTTTTGCTTATTATCTTTAGTGTCTTGGAATCGTAGGTAGCCTCATATTCTAAGAAAAGAGGATTAGGGCAGCATTAGATTATGTGCTTAAAGACTTATCTCTGTATATGCAAAGAAGCAGAGAGAAAAAACAGGAGGCGGAGGAACCCCAATAACCTGATCGGAGCCAGTGGAGCCCCTGCCCCAGCTCCTCGCAGGGCTGTCCCAGAACAGCCATCACGGCCAGGGTGAGACCTACCCGGTCATCACCAGGAGAGGCACTCCCCGCTTCACTTTGCAGATCACTGCGAGGGGTTACTGCACACAGGGGGACACGGCTCATTATGGCATGCCACGAAAGAGCATCTGGCATCTCCATTTCTATTTTCCTGGGTGAGGGGCTATCTGTTCTGTGTGTGTGTGCGTGTGGTGGTCTAAGTCTCAGCAACTGGACTCAGACCATGAGTCGCAGGGGTTCATGTGCCCGCACTGCCAGGAACTGCACTGACCGGGCTGTGGGCATACTGTGCAGGTAAGCACCGAGCCAGACAAGCCAGTGAGTAAGATAAAAGACTTGGGAGCTAGGTGCTGAGGTGGTCATAAGTCTGGGCTGGACATTGGGTCCATGAATTGGTTATCGGAAAGACCAAGAGGTCTGGGGACTGACTACTGGTATAAAGCCATATAGGTCTGGACCTGCTCGTGAGACCTATTACACGTATGCATGTGTGTGCATGAGGCAACTGGGGAGACAAGGCATCCAGGGGCCAGACACTGGACAGACCTGGGTTTCTAAGACCAAGTACTGGTGGGATCAATATCGTATGTATGTTTTTAGCACACATATTTTCCACAAGTAGGATTTCATCTTGATTAACCAGAGAGGGGAACAGGATGAGGCAACTGGTGTTTGTGCTAGTGCTGTTTTCTGTTTGTGCTAATCTGTGTCACCAGATGTGTACATATGCACATATGTACTCTGCATACAATGCATATGTGTGCCTACCAGGAAAAAATGCTCAACCTTGCTACTGCTTGGGTGAGGGGACATGGAGCTGCAGAAGCCTCACCTCTATCAGGCTACTGGATTCAGCACGTTCTAATAGGCAGCAGTGCAATCAATGATATTTGTAGAATAATATTAACAACAACAAGAATTGTTAACATAATGAAGACTTTTTTCTAATGTTTTATTCTTTCTGGACCAAAGCATGATGGCTTAAAACAAAAATTTAATGCATCACTATTAAACAATTTTAAGAAGTCTGGTACTGATGTAAAATATGAGACAAAGGAAAAAAAAGGAGAGCATATTTTTCAATTTATTTTTGTTATATTTCTTAAACTTGTTATCAAAAGCAGGACATTGAGAAGAACTTTGTCACCACTTTTTACTCCTGCCTGCAACTTTTCCTTCTGAATCAAGAAAATAAAATGTTTTGAGGTAATCTAAAAAAGGAGAAATTAAAAAGATGACATTAAGCAAAAGAAAATTAAAGCTGCATATCACTTGGGAAAACTCCTAAACATCTATTAGACTGCATGACTGTTCCAAAGGAACATTTTGGCAGCTGTGGTACTTGGGATATCTACAAGTAATTGAGAACATACTCTAGGAAACAGCAATGAAGGAGATGACCTAAATGGTCTTTTCCTCAGTTTTTTGATTGGATTTTCATCAATCTATTTACTCAGATGCTAGTGACTGAATATTGCTTAATTGCTTTGGAAGCATCAGCCAGCCTATTCTCACCCTGCCATGTGCTTCTCTAATCATCCTTGTTGGAATAAGAACACTATAGCTGCAGAATACACTTTATAATGAAGAATAACATTATTCTGATTTGCTTAGAGAAAACAAATATTTACATACAAGTGGGACTCCTATATTTTTGTAATTCATTTGTCAACACTCTGCAGCACTGTATTCCTAAGTTATCGTGTGTCACTAATTAAAAAGCTGTAACACTGTACACACACAATGTCCTGTAATCAGTTAGGTGAAAACAAAGCAAAATAATACAGTGAAATCTGCCTCAGAGGGGATCAGTACCCACAGTCCAATTTGATGCAGTAGTATCAGTCTGAGATTTCCTACTATATGGGTGTCTAGACTCATGCCATAATTTTGGTTCCTATTAGTACCTGCACATCTGGACAAGCTAAGCTTGACTTAACTAGGTTTGACTTATACCTGGACCATATTTCTCAAAGTCAGGAGAATGAAACCATAGTATTTTCCACAGCAGAAATAGTTCTAAGCACAGAAGTTTCACAGTGTTGTTTTCAGGCTTGCAAATCGCCTGGCTCATTAAGGCCCTACAGAAATATCATCCCAGTAAATGACATGAATTGCTGTTCCGCATCTCTCTACAGATGCACCAGCCGCTCGTTCACCTCCACAGTCTTGGAATCTAATGAATTCCTTGGCTACAGGCTGGTGCATGCAGAACACTGATGCTGACAACAAATTGCTGCCTACAATTTGGCACAACAGGCTTTGTAGCAATCAACAAGCATTAGCATCAATAAGATTGCCATAGCGCAAGCCAGTATAGCAAAATCTGGACAGAGGGATGGCATCAGCTTTAGACTGCAATCAGCTAGCCGAGTCATTGCCTGGTAACTGGGAATTAGAATTTGCATACATTGATGATATTTTGTGCCTGCCTGAAAAGAACTCAGGTGAAATATATAATATACCTATCAAAAGAGTGGAGCATTTAGCAGCAGGGATTGTTTTATCAGCAGCCTATCTTGTGGCTCTAACTGATGATGGTTTTACCCTGGCCACTTTTACTGGTTTAAACCAGAATCCTATCTGTCTTAGTCAATAGGATTTCAAGTCCTTCTCTGTGTTAGAGACAGATATGAATTCATTCCAGAAGTTCTGTATCCCTGCTCAAAGCTCATGGTAAATCTAAGATTATTTGCAGCACAGGTAATAATCAAAAGAAAAGAAATCCCTTCAGGAAATTTGTAGTTTGAATACAGACCTGAAAAACATACTGTCAGGGAGGAACTGTAAATGCATGTGAAATTATTAAAATCCCATTGTTTTAAGATATAGAAAAAAAACCAGTAAAGTCAGATGAGTGATAGCCACGCTTATACCTCCTAAAAATGAAGAGATGACTTAACATGTAACCACAGGACTTCCTCAACACTAACAGCTTCACCTTAAGGCCAACTATGCCAGCAACTGAAAATGCTACTTGTGGTTTTGTATGCTGTGCTTTGCAAACTTTTCAGACATTAAATGGGGTAGAATTGAGGTATCTGTGATTATAGTCACCTTTGTTCTGCAGTTTCCAAAAGCCCTTGTGGAAAAAAAAAAAACTGTGGCCACAGCTGTGGAAAAGTCTCACCATCTTTTTATTCACTTAATACCATTGTCTAATATTGAACTATGATGCAAGGGTAGATTTGTGTTAAAGGGGAGCTGTGCTTGCTTCCCAGTTCTACAGGATCTGACATGGGATTTATCTCAGAGAAGGATGGATTTGGCTGCAGTTTGAATTATGGCTCTATGAAGGCATATGATTATAATTGCATCACAGTATTTGGAGTCAAGCTATACCAGCTTATGTTAATAGGGAACCTAAAATCCCCAGAATCTTTCCAGTAAATCCATGCCTGGTAGATATCTAGGCCCCTAAAGATGCAGAGATGCACCGTGGACTTTGCATAGTGAGTCTGCATTTTCCACTAGCATTCAAAATGAACTAAAAATTCATTCAAAATTACTACTTGTTAGCCAATCAAGCCTACCTCAATGACAAAGCAAAGTTAGTTAACCCAAGGGTGCAAATGTATGTGTATTTCAGAACTTGCACCTGCATGATTGCCTGAACCAATGAGTGGTAACACAAGAAGCCAACAGAGTCTAAATCACATTCAGAATCTGCCTTCTGCCTCCCTGCAGTTTGTCAGGACAGTTTCTCATGACGCAGGACTCTGATGTTTTAGCATAAGTACTAAACCTATCAGGCAGGTCTGTAATTTAAGTGCCAGACAATAAAAAAGAGCTAGCCAGACCCTTGCTGATATCATCAGCGAAATAAATGGACCTGAGTCTCAATTGCACTAAGGCTCCTTTGTGCCTCTCTGGCTACCCAAAGCCACTAGCACCAGTACCAACAGGCTCCTACTTCCCACGAACGTGTGAGGTATGGGAATACTGATAGAAGAAGCCCTCAGTATTAATGCCAGTGGGTTCAGAGGGAGGACTGACAGTGAGACACTTAACTCCAAGTTTCTATTAAAGGACCTGGGAGACAGGTAGCTGAAGGATGAACACCACCAAAGATTTCCATCTGTGTCCAGGAGGTGTTTCCACTGAAGAGATATTGCCGTAATAATGCTCAAACGGCAGGAAGGAACACAATGTAAGGAAACCAGGTAAATTAATGCTTTAATAACACACCAGTATAACGGTGTCATCCATTTACCCAAATCAATTAAATGAAGAAGGACATTCTCGTTTCTAGGCCGTTGCTAGGACAGATTTGCCTAGGGCTTCTGCGCATTTCCATTCCCCCCTATTCCTGAAGCACTATTGCCCTCTGGCTGTGAGCCTCAGCCCCTGCACGGAGAACGAATGCTTACTGCTTCAGCCCTCTGTCCCCACTAGTTTTGGTTCTAGCCCATGATAAAAGATGTCTACTGTCAGAAGAGTTCAGGTTCCCGCGGCTAGAGGAACTACAGTCATTTCTAATGTCACTTAGTTTTGTTGCTGTGTAAAACAATAAACAAATGTGCCCTTTTCTCTGAGAAAGAACTACCATGGGCTGAATACAGATTGGAAAGGAACCTGGAGTTCTATGACCAGGAGAAAAAAACATTATAAAATCTTTATGTCTTTTATAACTGGCATTTTTTTCCCCTGAACTGATAAAGAAGCACTTGCAGGATTAACAGCAATAATACTTTTTTTTTTCACTTTACCTGACCACACAGATACATTTTTTTACTCCAAGCTCTGACAAGCTTAGATAATAAAATTTTCCCCATACAAATTCAGCATTTGAACAGCAAAGAAAGTCCTACTCTGATTGGGGCAGGGATTGTTGTCTTTTTTAATTCTGTATACAAGACGGGGTCCTGTAACCGTTGATGTTAATATAAAAAGCTGCCCAGTTTATTTCAAGATTGCAAAATCAAGTGCAGTCAGCTAAGGGGCTTCTCCCTGCCTTGGGAATACATGTCCCCTTTAATCTCCTTCAGTTAAGAGCCCTGCCCAGCAAAAAAGAGAAACAGAGAATTCAAAAGCACTGCTGAAATGTCATGAATGAGGATGATGAAAGTGCTCCTTCCTTTTGCAGGAAGGTCCCCACAGAGGACGTCCTTTCACAGGAAGAATTCACTCACCAATTTTCCTCCAAATGTCTCTTTGGACCAACTTCTGCAGGGTGCAGAGAGAACTGGAGGGGATCACAACAGTCTCTAACCCAAAACTGATTCTGTCAGAAGGAGGAAGGCCCTCCTAGGTCAGGAGGGCTTTCTATCAGTCAGCTCAGCACAGAGACCTCCAGTATTTTTAAGGGTATTTTTCTCAGGCTACTTTTAACAAGATGACTTTCGCCAAGTCCTAATTCTGCCTCTTCCAACAGATTTGAGGGGGGCTTGTTGGTACGTGTAAACTGTGAGCATCTGTTGTGCATCCCCAACCACCCAAGCTTTCTTTTAGAGATTCTCTCACAACTCAGCAGACCTTTTGGAGAAAGTTTCCTCGAAGTGAACATAAAAGACATAAAAGCATGTTTCCCCAGCAAATGTCACTGTGGTACTTTCGTTCTGTACCTAGCAACAAAGTTTTGTAGTAGCAAACCACACAGTCAATTTTAATGAAATAAAAACATACATTCACAGAGAGAGAGAAGTTCTGGAAGGAAAGCGTATTTTTATCAGAAGTGTTTCATGAGTGCGTGTCCCTTATGAGTGTAAGGGATTTAACAACTAACGGACTGACCGCGAGTCAATCCCATCAGTTACTTTCTTGGGCCTGGGCATGAGCTTGGCACAGTTTTGTAACTGCACACTCTACAAGAGGGTCAAAATCCTCAGGGAATTTCCTTCCTATTCATGTTTTTGTCTGGTTGGCTGCTATCTTTTTTACATTACTAGAGATACATTAAATGGTTGAAATCCAGGACCTCTGGGCACCTAAATGATGAACTACACACAGAACTGAGGTATCTTCTCCCTAACAAAGAGTCACTGGAAAATTGGGAAATCATCGGGAAACCATATTCAGAGAATCAGTGGCCAAGTATGCTCATAATTTTTATTGTTTGGTGCAAGAGGTTTTACTTTTTTTGACACATGGAAAAGCCTCCTGTGATTCTGTGATTTTATATAGAAAAATTGATATAACTACAGTTATGTGAGGGTGAGAAGGGAAACACTGTAAATTTCCATGGTCCTGGAGTGAACTCACATAGCAAGAAACAAAATATTTATGAGATGAACCTCTTCAGGGTGCATGCTACAGACTTTGGGTTTAATTAATAACATGGCATAGATCTAGCTGGGTGAGGCACAAAGGGGGTTTATTGGCACTGCCAAAGAGCCACCATTTCTCTCTTCTGAGATATTCAGGACTGTCTCAGACTTGGAGAAAACAGGTGACAGAGAGATTTCAATAATGTGGTTCCCTGACTTTTTTGTGCAAATTGCTGTGAGTCAGCAGGAATCTTGAAATGAAACTAGAAGCTGAACATTTTATTATGCCGTTCATAATTCACCAATGGACACTATTTCCCATAGCATACAGCAGAGGAGAAAATGAAGGCAATGCCTGTTGGATACTATCAAACATGATGGTCCAAGATATAACAAATGACCCAGGAATTCCCTTGATACTTGATTTCCAGAAGCTGAAGGCCTACTTTGCATATGCCTATATTTACTTTTACACATATATACATCTGTGCGTGTGTGCTTGTATGAAGAACTTACTTTATTTTTTACACACATTACATATGCCTTACATACTACTTTCACAGCCACCCCTGGTCATTGCTGAGGTTACATGTACTAAATGGACCTTTCATCTTAATGCTGCACAGAGCTCAGATGTGACCTGGAAAATGGTCTGTTCAGCATCAGTTTTGTGGGAGACTTAGCAGACTACAGACATCTATTCCACCTCTCCTTCTTTTGACATACCTGCACTATCACGCAGCAACCTATGGCTACTTCTATGTTTATTAATTTACACTCTCTGCAAGCCTATAGCCTCTCTAGTGAGCTCTGCATAGGTGTGGTAGAGAGCGTACAGTTCTTGTCCCCATTGCTCACCAATCAAAGTCTGCCTCTGTACACACGCATGGCTCCGAGGTCATAGCCCCAGCGTATTTTCCTTGCATGCATTTCTTCTCTGACTTGCGCTTCCTGTAGATCCTTTTTGCTCCCATGATGCAAGCTTCTCCCTGGAAACAAAACCAAAAATATCTTTCTCTAACACCCACCAGGCTATTTGTATCACCCAGTTTTTCCAAGCCTGTGCAATGGGAGCTGTGACTCAAGGGAAGAGGATGAGAAGTCAAATGCCCTGTCAGTACACTGGAGCTAATTAAAGCTACTGAAGCTTTAACTGAAACTAAACCAGCTTTTCCAATACACACTAAGAAATGATCTGAGGTTACTTACGTATCTGATTCAGCTCTGAATTTGTTCCAAAGCCAATAAGCAATTGATCCAGGCCCATTTCTCATTTATAGATTAGGTTTCACAGCAACTGAAAACACAGTCTGATCCCTCTGCAATCTGAGACACAGAGCAGGTCTATTTCTTTGGTCTGATCTCTTTGGCAATATTTTGTTAAGTAGAAACTAGTAATCTGTGCATATGTAAATACTTTCCACGGACTATGAGTTCCAGTTTTACAGGGTTTGACTTGTTATGTGGATGCTAAAACATCTTTGTTTTTTCACTCCTATCTTCAGCACCCTGCTAAATATTTCTGTCTACGGAACAAGGTTCAGCCTTGTAATCTCAATGGAAAGCAAATCAAATTTGCTGGAAGAACTAAAAATAGTTCTGCAAGCTCCAAAGCCAACATCCTCAAAGATATACTGCAAAATCCTTGGCATTTTTGCTTATGCAAGCACAAGAAAGTAAAGAACAAAATACAGTGGGGTCTCACTTGTTACCTTTTATGCTGTGAAAATCGCTGTAGGAAAGAGAAACTTTTCATAGCTTTGATTTGCCCATGAAACAGAAGGGCCCAAATGGCAACTGGTGTAAAATGCTGTGCCTCCTTGAATTTCAAGGAAGCTGTACTGATTTTCAACATCTAAAGATCTAAGTCATAACCGGTATTTTTAGTGTAGAGTTCTGCCTTGTGTGAGCAGCTAGTCTGAGTCAAGCTACTTTCATTTCATATTCATTATTAAATTCTTGCCCAGCAAGATATATACAGAAAGACAACCTTTGATGATATAAATGGGTGCTTCGCTTTAGACTTCAGTGGATCCTGTGGTGTTTATATAACCACAGAATTTGGGCCATATTTTATTCTAACCTGATATAACACAGGCTGTTGTGTCAAACTTGGCAGAGCTGGGAAGGTGCCCCAAGGCAGGCGCAGGCACTGTGCGGAGCACGTTACCTTGCTGGGCACTTAAGCAATGATTCTGGGAGTGATGCAGCAGCTGCAATCAGGATGCAAGGGACAGGGCATGGGAGCACAGCGAACTGGGGAATAAAGCACCCAACACCCACAGCAGAAGTACCATTACTGAGAGAGGATGAAACCAAGTGAGTAAGAAATAAGGCTAAGAGGGCAGGAGTATGGAGAAACAAGTGTGAAAGTAACTAGAAGGGTCTTAAGACACTGGCTCTGAGGACACAGAAAAATGAAGGAAGAGAAAGGAGGTAACGACGGGGAAATTGGATGGGAGATGTAAGAGTGAAGTTCGGGCCTCTCTCAGTGACAGTGCTTCTGCTGTTCTTGCATTCTTCAATTCTGAATAAGTCTGAGCTAATTGCCTGCATGGAGAATGAAACCCAAAAGGCAGCTGTTCATCCTCTGGGGCTCACAGTGCGCAATCCGAGGCTAACACACCTATGTTACAAAACAGACCCATCCAGTAAGGGACAATCTGATACACCAAACTAACAGGAAAAGACATTGGATCATGCTGATCTTTAACTACTTCAGGTCAGATCCCAGCCTCCTTGCTTCTCACCTGGCTATGGAGTTGCCAAGGCCTGTAGTCCTCTTCCACACACCTCCGATCAAAAATGGACTTGTAGTCTACTTTCACCAGCTGCCACTCTGAGCGGTGGCTGAAATGTCCAAACACTCTACAGAATACAGCAGAAAGAGCATACAGTAAAAGGTAGCACCAGATGGAGTCTGGTAGTTACAGAGGTAGTCACCTACGAATTTCCAACAGAGATTAATTGTTTTAGGAGTGCCGGTCCTACTGATTTTCACTTGATTGACATACTGAAAGTGAAACTTAGGCTGCTAAGTATCTACAACTCTCTTAAAAACTGCACGTAGCTTTTATTCTGTGGATCAAGAGCCTCCCACTTACGTCAATCCCCAAAATGACTATACAGAGAAGACTTGACGTGGGGCTGGAGACAGTTATACCTATAGGAGTTTGATATCTCAATTATAAGCTTTGGGAATCCCTTCCACACAAATTAAAATCAGAACCTGAAGGGAACATTCTTCATACATCTTTATTAACTCAGGTTAGTTTCCAAGCCACATACTCTGTTTATTACATGTCAGTCCATTTTTTTACTGACCAAAACTGAATTTTCCTCCTGTTTTTGCAAATCTGATCTCATGTAAAATGTCACAGTTTCTGGCAGGTTGAATTCAGATTTATGCACTATGCAGAACTGGGCATACCACATTGAAACTAATCATAATTTTTCATGAGTCAGCCTCCAGGCAACATTTTGTCTTTCATTTTTACAAAAGAATGTCTTCATTTTTCTGTGTTTCAGTTTAAAAAAAAGAAAGTAGCAGCAAAAACACAGTTATAAAAATACCCCACCATTTTTCTTTCAAATATTCATCTGTCAAGAGCCACTCTACTTTAAACCACATTCAGTTTGAGGAGTCAGTTTTCATGCTTATAAGCTAAGTGATAATGTTTTTGCAGCTTGCAAGGAACCATGTTGTCATTCCCTCAATCATATCACAAATAAACATTGATGATTTAGCAACAGAAGACTGCATACTCCTGCCTTCAGATAGTACTTGGTTTGGTCCCGAACCAGAAATGCTATTATGTAACGAACAACCCTCATAAGATATTTATGGTGCAGTTTCCATCAACAGTAGCACGATGGCATGCTCACTTACGTCATGATGAGAGTTTCCTCTCCAGGTTCCCCTAAAACTCCATCTACAAAGAGTGGGAGGGATGTGAAACTGTACTTGCTCCAAGATCTCCCTTCATCAAAACTTAACCTAGTGGAGAAAGCAGAATTAGTGTCTTCTTTCCTTACTCTCCTCCTACTTTACTTGAAGAGACTCTCTAGTCCACTACAGCTGCTATGGAGAAGTGAGAAGCAGCTCCTGTTCTTGGATACTGCATGTTTAGTCCTTTAAATAACTATTTTTGGGGGAAGCATCATAAATCAGAGCATTGGTCAAGCTTGTTTGGCATTATACCACTAACCCATGGCCAGTACTTAAGTGGTAGAAACTAATAAAGTTATGTTAGAGATTGATGTTTTAAGGGCAAAATGTAGCCTAGGGCTAGGATTTTTTAAAAATAAACAAGTGATTTTGACCATCTTATTTTTGGGTTCCCAACATAAGACATTTTAAGGAGGTTAGATTTCTAGAGCACAAGAGCTTTGCCTCTTCTGACCAGCAGTTTTCCCTGTGGTGGGTCTAAGTGAAAGTTTGGAACCACTCACCACTTCTTAAGACTTGCATCTGTGTGTTTCAGATATTGATATGACACTGACTGTAGTGGAAGCAAATCATGGAAAACAGCACAAAACTATATTCTACCTACCACACAAACTCAAGAGTGCTACCTAGTGGGGACACCTTTATTTTATTGGCTATATAACCCTGAATCTATTCAACAAAATTCTCGTTCGTAAGTGCTGCCTGCCACAGAGAAGACAAGTTCATCAATAATTTGGAAAATAAAGAGTACTTTGGTAACTTAATAAGAGATAAAGTCATAATCCAGATATGTATTACATAAATAACCAAACTCAAGAAGCCAAGTTGTGGTAAACCAGGAAAGCTGTGGAATTACATTGATGATATCTCAGATCTGTCCAAGCTGAAACTACGTAAACTGGAACTGCCAGGATTTCTTAGCTCTATCTGAGTGAATGTTTGCCAGTGTCTTAACTGATATTTTCTAGATTGTAGCTACAGAAGACTCTGGATGGAGCCTAACTGCCTACTTCCTGGCATCTGAAAAGAGGGACGGCAGACATTTAGCACAGAGTCATTACCAGAGATGTCTGATAGGCAGAGACGTGTGTTTCATGGCAACCAGTACTCCACCTTGATCCAGGTACAGAACACTGTGCTCTTCCTCAAAGATCTGGAATAAAAAAAAAGCATATATTTAAATCTATTTTCCTTAGTATCAAGAAAACATCATAGTTCTTTAAGTATGATCATGACAGAGGATAGGTATGTTTTAAGGAAGTTACGGAGTAGAGGAAGACATTCTGTACCGAGACAGTTCCTGGTTGGGTTTTTTTCTTGTTTGGCAGGTTTGGGGGTTTTTTAGTTTTTCCAGGTCCTTGGAAAATGCATTCTGCCTCTGCTTGACAGAAAGTTAGAAACATGAATTTTTGCAAGGATTAACAAGTTCCCTCCTTTTGATGACAGATTTTTGTTTAAAGAAGAACTTCACGTGTTTGCATGTATCTGGCCCTATCTCACATAAGTGATGGAGATGGAAAAATGAGGGCTGATCAAACACTGTAAAATAATTAGATTCTTGGAATATCAAAAAAGATTTTCTTTTCCTGTGTCTTTTTTTGTATTGGGTCTCTGCAAACATCTGCTCTCTAGTTTATATAGCAGCATCTGTCAGTGTGGGAAAGTTACTCTTTCTCTGCATGACTTGATATCCCATCCAGAAAAGAGGAATAATAGAACTTCCCGTTCTGAGGATAAACACATTAAAGGGTAGCAATGCTTTGTAAACAGATGGGATGCCACTAAATATTAGGAACTTGATTTAACTTCATCATCCAGTCTTTTTCCACAATTAATGGAGAGAGAGGTAGCTTTGGAACAAGATGAACTGAATTCTGTCTTTTTCTCCATTAGGTTAAGAGCAAGGCAAAATAATTCAATCATATGAACACTGAACTTTGGACAACTGAACTTAGGTGAAATGAGTCCCACATGGAGTGAGGGAAAGTAGGCCAGTGCAACTGCTGATTCTTGGGAAAGTATAATCGTGGATGAAGAGAAAAATGGTTTGAGCGGTACAAGGCATGTACAACAGTAAAAGGGAACACATTCTCTCTTCTTAGTATTCATATTTTAATCTGTTCTCCTTGCTACGGGGTTAAACTGAAGTCAAACTTTGAGTAGAATTATAAAAATAATTTTTGGTTATATGAAGTCTAACTACATATTCAGTCTTTTTCTTTGAGCATCTCTCTATCTCTCAGAAGGGAAGAGAAATTCACCCTTTTGTAAAGATTTGCAAAAAGCTACTCTGAACCAAAAGAAACAAAAACCCAGTGACAGTTTGAATCTACTTTTATGACAATTTCCTATGAATAGTATTGAAACCTGTGATCCTGTCATTTACCTTTCTCCAAGTGTTCCCAGCATCAGAAGAAACAAACATGCTGATGTCATTGTCTGATAGTTCAGCACCTATATTACCTGTAAGACGAGCATTGATTAGTGATGCAACACTCTAAGAAACAGTAGAATTAGCAAATCAGGGGAGTAAATGTATTTATTTACCTTTTGCAATTATAGAACTTCTAGTTTTGGGAAGAGAAAGAGGGGGAAAGGAAAGGAAAGACTTTCAGTTTGAAGAAAATAAATATAAAAGATCCAATCCATACAGCTCTACACACTTCCATATGCAAAGGAAATGCCCTGATTTTAATCTTATGTTCACGGGAGTAGAGGACTAGAAGTGATCTCCTTGGTCTTGAAGGCCAGTTTCCTTAAAAAACATATGACAAGTTAAAGGTCCATAAGGACTTCTGATTGATAGCCTTCCTTCCTTCCTAATACTGGTGGTGTGACACCCCACAAGTCCCTCAACACCCTCCACACCCACCAAAAACTCAAGATTTTGTCAGTGTTTGCAAAGCATACACAGGCAATCTTTAAATGTTTCATACCTGAAGCTACAATAATACTGGGGGCAGTGTCTCGGCTGGCGATGTTTCCTGAGGTATAGGGATTCTCTGAGACCTTCAGGTGAAGATGAAGGGAGCAATAGGGCTATGGAGAAAGGGGAAATAAAAGTGAAAAGCAGACACAACATGAAATGCATGCTCGTATTTCTACAGGGTTAGAAATATACAGTGTCTTTACGTATAACTTCCTAATCGCTGCATTCAGCCACCCTTAAAAAGACAGGGCCACTGTCCTGGTTCTGTTGTGAGAGAGGGATCATTTTCTGACACAACCCATTCTCACCAGGAAACTGATAGACTAGGCTGAAACCCTCTCACAAGGACAAGATCTTTAGGGCTGTACCCACAAAGGAGGCAACCAGGCTTGCAAGGGCAGGTAACGGTAAGGACTACCTAGCTCCCCTGGCTCCCAGCTCTCTTAAGAAGCAAGAAAGGCTGCAGATATGATGAAGTGACTCTCAGAGCAGCAGTGTCCAAGCTATCTCTGCAACGAGAAGCAATATTACCCTATCAAAGTGGTGCTGAGTCACCACTAATTAGCCATGAGAAACAACGTAATTCAGACAGTGCCATACTACTTCTTGACTCTGAGTATTTTTGACACATGACTCTGTTCTGCACTGCACCAAGCAGAAATACCAGGACTGGAAAGTGTTAGTTTAAAAGTTGTTTAAAACAATGCTTCATTGCCCCTTCTGGATGTGACCTCTGAGATTTCAATACAAACACATCATGGAAACCTCACCTGTTATTGATTTTGTATGTCAGGTACTCAGATAAGACAGGAGTGGTACAGAATAAATCAGCTGAGCAAGAAGGTAAGACAGAGAGGCAGATTTCCAAAGTTGCCATTACAATTCCCTCCAAAACTGTAGTGTGATAATTTCTGAAAATTTCTGATAATTTTTGCCTTCTCTTGGTTTTTATTTTCAGTATTTTTTCTTCCAAACCTCATGAAAAGCCCTTCATGAAACATGCTAAGGGAAGTGAGGCGGAAAAATACTGGCGAGAAAACCTGAAGCAAACTGACCCAATAGAGGGGGACATCACACAGGAACACAAATACAGCAAAGCCCATGCTTCAGCTTGCATGGCTCTGGAAGATGAGCAAGAGAAGCTATACAGAAGGAACTTCAGGCTCTAAGGTGGCAGGTCTTTCTGTCTAATATCAGCTGCCTAAAGGCTAGGTCTGCAGCCCCAAAAGTTTTGTAGGCTTCCTCTGCAGAAAACCTAGCTCCACAGGTCACTGGAGGAAGATCACTTATCCATCCCATCTCAAAGTAGGTGTTTATGACTCTGAAATGAAAATCCCCCTGTGGAGAATGGCAGGGGGTTTTGGCAAAGGCACATAAGGGTGGTGAGGAGGGATGGGAGCTCTCACTTATGTGAGACAGGAAAAGGGGACATGGGCTGTGCAGAAGGGAACACAACCTGCCAAGGGGAATGTACTGAGCAGCCTAACTCTAACTGACAGGCTTGCGAGGGCAGCCGCTGGAGGAGCCTGGGGGCACAAGGAGGGAGTGGAAACCAAATCGAGCTGACATGCATGCAGGAAGTGGAAAAGCACTGCAAGAGCATGAATTCTTTCCTTTTACATTTTTATACGTTGTGAAAAGACTAAATACAGAACATATTTTTTTAAACTAACATAATCCAAACCCACTTCAGCATTTTGAAGACGGTAGCTAATGGCAGCAACTCAGCCAATTCCCTACTCTGACAGATTAGACCTCGTTAGACTCAAATCTTTGTGTTAGCAGAGGTTTTCTTTCAAATTTGTCTCATTTCACAGATAGAGTACACAGAAATGGAATAAATATCTGAAATATTAAAAGCCAGGTCACCTGTCTAAATGGTATTTAAGTGACTTCATATTGGTTGGAGTGCAGTAATGTCTCTAGTGACAACTGCATATAGTGTAAAAACCAACCTCTCCACTCTAGCCAAACACCTAAAGTTACTGCCCCGGCCATCTCGCATCCTTACCATGGCAACATTCTCTTCTCCATCCCTGATGTACACTTTCTCCATCTGTATCCTTATATAGTTCATCGACAAATATTTTTCCAGACTGGTTTGTGTTCCTCCTCTATCTCCCACAGCTTAACTCGTATACAGACATCTCAGCTTTGTTTTTTTAGAATTTCTGTCAATTGTCTCTATCCTTCTTGTTACCAACAGGATACTGAAATCATTATTGCCATCAGAATCACCAAATTTGGGGTTCCCTGTCATTGCCTAGTACCCAGCTGTGCTAGCTGCTGCACAGACACCAAGGGAAAGACAACCATTGCCATGGAGCATTTACAACCTAGGTAGAAGATAAAGCATGAATGACATGGTTCATTGCTCTGTTCACTGCCATAGTTCTTACAATCATGCTGGAGTTCATGACTTGCTTCCTAATATTTTCAAGGCAGCACTTTCATGCTTCCCTCTCAGGAGGCTCATCAGTCCTTAGTAAAATTTCTCATAAATACCCACAAACCCACTTCTTGGCTGTTCTGCAAAGCCCACCTGAACTGCCTCCAGTGGCATGACACATACAAAACAGCTCTTAGCGGCTGCCCCTGATCAGGAGTGGGGCAAAGTATTATAACACAAGGATGACGCTAAACATCATTCACAAACCTGGGGGTAATCACCGTATTTGCTCACCTGCAATAGCAAGGAGCAATGAAAAGAGATAAATACTTCCAGGAGAGGTATTCAAAACACCTCACTTAGATGCTTAAATTATTCTGTAGCAGATGGCATGAATGTCCCCTCTCACGAGAAAAGGGTCTTTGTCCTGAAATCCCTATAATCCACATAGACAAGACAAACAAAATGTGGGAGGGAATAAACAGATGTCTGGGGAAGGCAGGCATAGAGAAAATAAATAACTTGCCCAAGGAAATGGGAGATAGGCTTAAAAATTGAATCAAGATTCTCCTGAGATTCAGCCCTGTGTTTTAACCACCAGACCATCCTTGAAAGCTAATTGATTAACTCTCCTAGACAGATGCCCATAACTTGCAAGATAGATAGAATTACTCCTCAGTTAACCACTTCACAGCACAAGATAAGTATCAAACAAAACCAGCATCTTTGGGATATAATACCTTGGCAGCTATTTTATGAAGATTAACTGTATTCAGCTTAGAAAACAAGTGGTATAAACAAGAAAAATAAAACCTTGGGATTAGATGGAATTTCATTGCTTTCCTCCATGTTCATTATTCAGTACCATCTCACAAAAAATGCAAAGAAATTCTTTGAGTTGCTTTGAGAAAAAAACACCTCAAGCGTACTGTCAGTAGAGAGATGGTTCCGTCTGGCTCGCCTTGTGTTTCAAGCAGATTCCCTCTTAACCTTCTTAGCTGCCAACTTAGCTGCTATGTACCCATTTCTGCATTAACTCTCCCTTAGTTTAGGTTGAAAGACCAGATGCACAGAGGACACAGCATTGCACTTGCAGGCCAGGGACCATCCTGTCACTCTGGGAAAGGGTAGATCCCATTCTGCCAACAAGCTGGAACATACATCATTGCTGTGCCCCAAGCTATTGCTAGAGACAATTATGCTGAAAACCAGCAGCGTGAAAGCATTAGTATCTGCCATGGAGTAAGGATGGGAGCTAAGCTAGATGTACAATAGACTATTAAGAATTCATTTAGCTATGCCAAAGAAAAGCAGGATCATGCCAGGAACAGTAATATGTAGAAGGAAAAGGAGCAACTGACCTAAGGAGGTAAAACTTCTGGTGATGCAGGGGTACACAGAATGTGGCTAAAGAGGCGAGTGAAGTTTGTGAACAGTTTAAATACTACAGCTATGTCACATTGGCAAGGAACAGAATTGCCTCAGAGCAGGGGACAATTCATTTTCTCCACGTTTTCCCTCAGCAGAATGCCCTTATGGATCCCTGACATATTTCCAGACATGTACATTTCCAGTGCTTTTGCTTTGAAAATCTGCCTACCACTTCCAACGTCTGTGGTCTCTTTTCTATCATTTCTTGAATGCTTGCATTCCATATTCTGCCTTCATCTTCCCCCACCATTAAGTGTGAAGCTCAAATCAGATTTTTAAATAGCTTGTCTCTCTCTTGCAGGATTGCTATTTTACTTTGTTGGTTTGGTGCATTTTCTGTACCGCTATCCTCCCTTTCTCTTGCAGGCAGACCGCCTGTTCCTGTAGAAGACCTAACAAGTCAGTTTAGTTCAGATTTCATCTATTTGCTTTCTTGCAAATTTGCAAGTTGACCACCTGAGACCCTGTATGCTCAGCTGATGATCTGTGCTCTGCTGCCATTCTTGTAGCTTGTGACAACCTAAGCATGAAGGAGTACTCAGACAGCTCAGACAATGAAATAAACCTCTTGCCTGTTTTACCTGATGTAAAAGGGAAGAGGAAAAATAAACATGGCTAAACATTCCTCTGGTCTTATCACAGGGAAGGGCTGACTAAGTTCCTTTCCGTTCTCCTTCTGGAAGGGCAAAGACTGAGCTACACAGTTTAAGTTCATTGAGCATTTGTCCCTTACCACCCTGAAATCATGGACCAATTTCTACGGATGCCCACAGATCTGAGATGCCCACCCCAGCCCAATTCACAGTCCATTTAAGAAGTGGTTGCTTTTCAGTGCGAACAGGATGACAAGCCTACATCGAGCTTGCACAGGTGGAAGCAATTCTCAGAGCAAGTACATGGTTGCATAGAGAGCAAAATAAAAATGAACCAGTATTTAAATAGTGGTTTGTGCACAGTGGAGCTACAAGGATGTAAATGCAAACCACAGAGAAACAAGAACTTCTCTGGGTCAGTTATCACCGTGTCCCTACAAGTGCCCACACTTCTGCCCCTGCTTATGACCCCTTGCCTGGCTTGTTCAAGTTTACCACCCTCAAGGGAATTCCAGCTTGTCCAGGCATATCTGGTCTAATTTTAAATGAAATGAATTGTGTTCTCAGGTGCCCATGAGTATAGTAGTAGATACAGTATGGATGGGAAGGCTTAAGGGAGCCATAATCCCCTCTCTCCATAAGAACCATCCAGTCCTGGTTTCTACACAGTCATATGACTACTTCCACTATATCGTGGATAACTACAGTGGCAGCATACCCTTGCATATAAAATACACAGTTCCTGCAAACGACTGTTCCATAAGGACCCCACAGAGCAGTACCTCTGGCTCATTTATAACCACAACAGCAAGTCAGATCTCTCTTGATCAGTGCACAACAATACCAAGAAAGACCTTGTCTCAGAACTCAAACTTAAAATTTATGGAAAAATAATGTTTACTTTGATTATTTTACTTGTCCACATGGTTTTTATTTCTTCTGCCTTGCCAGCCCCCTAAATTATTACACTATCTTATCATATAATAAAAATCTTGGGTTTCTGATAAAATTAGACATAATTTGGAAAAGTCAAGGTATGGGTTTTTTACCGAATATGTTCACTTGAGTTAAAACTAGATTACAGTCTATTTGAAACACAAAGGCTTCTACACATAGCTCCTTCCAAAAAAATTCAACTGTTTTATGTCTGCAAAGTTTTCTGAATGCCATCTTTTTGGTTTTCATCACATAGAAAGATTTAATTAAAAAATGCCCTTAGTTACAATTTTTAAAAACTTGGAAGAAGAAAACAAACCCAAACAAATTTAGTCACGCTCTGATATAACTCTTCTGTTTGGCCCCCAGTCCTCCCTATTTTATTTTTTTTTTCCAAACTGGACAGAAAATGAAAGGCTTGCATTTTGGCTTAATCAAAAAATCAACTATTTGAATTCAATATCAAGTTATTTATTCTTTGCTTTTGCAATAATGCATGGCGTTCAGTTAAGAGATTAGTGCAGCATTCAGATACTTACCACAATGTACAAAATATAATACTGATTAAGATTCTAAAAAACTTACAGCCTCAAAATGGGAAACAACATTTTTTTTCTCATGGGAAACAACATGCAGGTACCAGACATCAGGAGGAAGAGCAGTCTAAATAATGCCCCTGATTCTGCCTGTAACTATGTTAGAATTTGCATAATATAAAAGCTATTGGGAATCCCAAAGGCTGGGGTTCTGAGTATTATCCCACTACCATGTATGGATTATATTGGTTGAAAAATATGTTGAGATCAGTCTAAGCTTTCTAATTTGACAGAGATCTCCAATTCTATTCACACTGCTTGTATTTCACTTTCACCCTTGGAAACTGTTTGCATATAATGATGATTAAAGACTTATCTATATGTTGAACTATATCACTAAGTACAGAGATAGATACAATATACACCCAACACATAGCTACACATATATTTGGATGAATGTGTCGATTCTCACTTCTAAGCTCAAAGAGAAAATGATAAATATTAATACTGCCAACAGAGCAGCCTGAAAGAAATCAGAGCTCTCCTTCCCTTTGAGCCTGTCTCAAGTTATTAGGTCCCTGAAAGTTTCCGAGCTACAATAGCTCACTCCTCCCATCTAGCGTCCAGAGAATCAACTGCGCAGAAACGGCATCCAGCTTCACCTGCTGTTTAAGGGGAGACCATTAGTTGTGCAGAAGGAAGCTGATCTACGATGCTTCCTTTTGTTCCAGAAATTAAATTAAATTAAGCTAAATTACGATGCCAGCTCTTGCAATACCACCTGGCAGCCCAAGCCTGATGTACTGCACTTTTAATATGCAGTATTCCCTCCAAGAGATACACCGCATGGAGAGACGAGCTGCGTTCTCCTTCTTGTGTTACCTGGTAGAAAAAGATTGTTCTGGGATGTTACCACCCCCCAAATTCCCCTCCAGGTACTTACCAGGAGACAGTGAACGGGGTTTCCTCTCAGATCAGTGTCTGGAGCCTGCAACAAACTCCAGTCTCTCCCTTTATTGTAGGTGATGAAAGTTTTCACTTGGTTGTCAATCTTCTTATTAGCCAAGAACATTCCCTTTATCCCTGCTACCTAGGAAAAATTGACATGGCTGAAAAATAGATCAAGCCAATACAGGTTCTGTGCACGTGTCTCTCTTGCCCTGTCAAACCCAACAGGGAGCCGGTGACTGTGTCAGTGTGGTAGATGTCAGGGCAAGAATTGCCAAGGAGCATGAAAGGAAGGGAAATTGAGGTGCTGGGGACAAGATAAGACCATCACAGGTGGAAAGGTGACAAATGGAAAAGCAAGCTTATGTTTCAGAATAAGCACAGGAACATGGTAAGATATCAATGGCACTATCCGTAAAGTGACAACCTCTCAACTGTGTAGGCATCCTTTCCCCTGAAAGACAAAATATGCACAGGGCAATTATTTGCCTCTTGCACTCCAGTAGCAGGAAACAGCAGAAATTATGGTCTTGCAAAGAAAATCATAACACACACATAAACTTGCAGTGCAGTGCTTGTATTCTCATACAGCCTAAGACATTTCATCTAAGGATCCCAATGTGTTTCATAATCATCAGTGTTTCAACAGGATAACTTGGGCCACAGAGGTATTTTTATTATGGTTTCGTGTTTTGAGGAAACCAAAGCACTGGTGACTCAAACAAGGCCACCCAGAATGCTAGTTATAGAGCTAGCAATGAGATTCTCATTCTTTTATTTTTCCTGGTGTTTTACCCAACAGCTTTCCTCCATAGACCTGCAGGAGGGTTTTGTAAAGATGTGATGCTAACAGACTCACATTGGAACCAAGCCCAAAAGTGTCTTATTGGGGAGAAAAAAAAGTCAACCTCAAACCACAACTCACACTGCAGTATGTTCCCATCTTCTCAGCGCACTGAAAATCAATAGCCCAATAGCTGCTGCAGCTTGCGAATGAATTTGTTAGGCTGTCATTCTGCAATGTGAGTGCTGCAATAAAAAGTGAAGTCGGGAGAAGGAGGGGGAAAGTGAGAAACTTTTTGGTTTACAGCAAGTCTGTTCAGTCAGCCACCCATCTCTTCTTATGATGTAGAACTAGTACACAGAATCATTCATCAAAACTTTTTATTCATAAAAATTACTTAAATGGCATCATGTGGCAAATGGTTACACAGCAGATTCAGAGTTTGTTCCAGCTCAACTGATTTAATTATGTGGCTGGACTTGGATGCTACAGCTCCCAGTGAATAGGACCTTACTGCACTTTTAGTCACATGCTGTGGGACTACTAGTGTACAGTGCATTGGTACAGTACATTGGTGTACTTAGTCATTCCAAATAGCACTTCCCTGCTTGAGCAATGGCACTGAATTTCATTTGAAGTTATGTAAAGACTTAGACATGACTTGCTATAATAGGCAATAGTCTTTAAATTAAGTAGTTAACTAATTTATTGTTGATATAAGCATAAAAAGATAATCTTTTCAATTTCTTAGCTGGATTGTTTCATCCCACCCAACTAAATATTCAGGGTTTCTTTGTTGTAGTAGAAAGGCACCCTGAAAAGACAAGGGTACTCTGTTTCCCAGTGATACTGCATGAATAGAGAGGGCTGGAAAAATAACATAGTTCTGCCTTTACTACCAGAGGCCAGAGCCTATAGCTCCATTTGTACTTTTCTTTGTTGTCCTGAAATAGTTGTATTATATAGTCCCTGTGAAATGCTGGCCATAAATGATTAAAGAACATTTTATATATCAGGTGATAAATGTGTTCTGAAATCCTGTGAATTTTTCTTTTTATGATTCTAGTCATGGTCTGGGACTCAGAATCCTTTCCTGAGAAAGCAAAGTGTAACTTATACTGTCAGTCTCAGACAGCTTTATCTTAAAAAAAAGACCACACGCACTAAACATGTTTGTGTGCTGTCAGTAGGAAGAGATACACCTATTGCATATACACAATCATGACACACACATTGATCTGTTCATCCCTGCTGTTCATGCCGTTGTAAGTGAGAAAGACATATGCAAGTAAGTGTATGACCACCAGTGGTCAGAGAGAAAAGCACTCCATCAGCTCCCACACAGGCATTGTAGACAATCCTCACTGCCCCGAATGCATTGTGTGCAGTTACAAATGCTATCTACAGTTTTAGAAAGATTCATACAAAACACTCACACAACTCAAAACACATTCTTCACTCCCCATCACCAACTTTATATGTCAAACATACTTCCCATCCAAGATGCATACTGCTAAAAAAAAATAAGTCCCAGAGTACCATAGCTATAGACACATCTCCTTACAGTCTGTTATCACTTCAGTCATGGATTCCCACAGGCAGGATTGTCTTGCTGCGGACCAGTCCAACTACGGAACCAAGCAGAGCCATACCACATCACTGGAGAGGTGCAGAAACTAGAAAGGGCACTCAGACCCAATGGCCAGTGATTCTTGCTCTTCCCTTGCTCTAGAAGATGGTCTCTAGGACAGCCGTTTTGTGACTGCAGACCCACTGAATGCTGAGTCCAGTGTGCTACTGATGAAGTGGCACTGGAAGGTGGTGGAGATGAGAGCTATTCTCATACCCTGCTCTGTCCAACATGCAGAGGGGGATAATAGCGTCCCTCTAGGAGTGGTCTCATCCTCTACAAGGTCCAGCAGCAGAAGAGTCCACACACTGAAATAACAATCTCTGAGTGAAAGGCTCCTGATGATTTACAGGAGAAGAGAAGGGAGAACATGATGAGGCACCATGAAAGAACTTCTATTTTCTCTTCATGCCCAATGCAATTCCCCATTGAGCAGCACTGAGCAGATTTATCCCTGATGTAAAAACAGTTTAGGAATCTATGCACGCAAACACCTTCACTACAATGCAACCAGAAGAACTTAATTCTAACACCTGACAAACATACATACAGACACGTGCACATTAAACAGGTCTTTCTCTGGCATCTTCTCAAATAATCTTGCTTTTCTAAATATTCTGCTGTCACCACAGAAGGACTCATTTTGCAATCTCTCCACTTCCTTTTAATTTATCTATGCATTTTTTTCTTCTCTCGTCTTCATTTCCATTTACCCCTAAAGCATTCATCATTTGCAACAACCCTACTGGGAGAATCACGCTGGATGGCTTTCTGTTCCCTTCCAGCTAGAACATCAAATTGAAAGGAAGGTTTGTGCCAGGTTCAGTGTCAGCCAATATTCTTTCTATCTAGATAATCAGCAGATATGACGCTACAAGTCTGATTCCATCAATTTCAATCCAGGTTACTGTGTGGTGTCAGCCTAATAAAACAAAACAAAGGCTTTTCTTCCCCCCTGGGATGTAGGACACCTTTACATAATGCAGTGAAACTGCTTCTCAAGCTGACAGTAATAAGAGGCAACAGTTTTTCCATGGGCTGCCAGTGCTGCAGAGAGATTAATGGTAAAAATCTCCAAATGACTGAAGTGCCAGTGCCCATCCTCCTACGGTTCATGTGTATTTATGTACAACACTAGGGCTCTCTGTTTGGGCAATTCAAGGTGGTTTCCAAGTAAAGGGCAGCTGAAGGCAAACTACATAGCAGAGCTAATATTCAGCTGGTGATGGGCAAATATGGGAAGCATCTTCATTTTCAAAGGAACTCAGATCTAGTTCATCGTCTTTATTCTAAATGGTAAGAAAATCCCATGACGGAGACCTGAAAAAAGAAGCTGACCCTCAAAACAGCAGCTGAGGACTGAATTTCTACTTAGTTGAGTGCTGTCTCCAAGAGTAAAACAGGCAGCAGAGCAAGAGAAGTACAAGGGCACATTAAAAGTCCTATTCTTAGGATCAGTTGTCATAAAAGACAATGTAAATTGGCCTTTTTACAGGTACCTTAGGCAGAATGTACTTGTCAGAAAAAGGCTCGGGGGTAAAAGGGACATCGAAATGAGGTAGGAGAGTGCCCATGCTCATGAGATAGCCCAAGATGGCATATCTAAAATCACTTCAGGTCCCAGAACAGTCCAAGCTGAGAAATGTCACAAAGATAGCTGAAAACTGTTGTCTCTCCTTACTTCTAAAACAAGAGATTAGGCTGTCAGAAATGCAACAAAAATTAGAGATTGATGCTATTCAGAGTGTTGGGAGCTTTTAAAGCCATAGGCTGGACCAATGTTGGTCAGGAGGACTTTGGCTGAGAAACTTAAAGGGTTCCTCTTAGGGATTGAATGAACTATTCCACTGCATCTTCCGATGCCTATCTACCTGTGCATGAAAGACCTATGAGCTCACCTGAGAACCTACAGGAGAATACAGCAGTGAACCTGTTCATAGTATTAGGCTGGGCCTAAATTCAACACCTGTGTAAAACCTGGCCTTGAAACTCAGCGGATTGCACTGAGGCCCTTAAGCAAAAGGAGGGTAAACCCATGTGTTTAGTTACTTTTTGGCTCTGCTCTTCACACGCATATTATGAGACTAATGTGCAAGAAGGAAATGGTACTGGCATCACGTGAGCTCCTGAGATAGCAATGAGATATTTGGAGTCATGACATACCTCATAGAGGTCAATCATCACATTCCCCTCCAGCCCTTGACTACTCTTGACATTTTCCAAGGCCAGGGTGAAGTACACCCCTCGGGTGTCAGAGATATACAGATTGTATGTGTCGTTCTGGTTCCACTCTTGTACAGCTGCAAACACCTGATTCTCATCGGTGCTGATAACATGCATGTCCTGGGGAAAGAAAAGAGAGGAAGGTTACTAGAGGGACCTCTGCTCCATCATTTCCAAGGGCACCAAAGCAATTGTGGTGGAGCAAGGGATATATTTAGGCTGGAGTTTAATCGGAAACTGTAGAGAACGCTCCTGTAAGCAGATAATCCCATCCAGGAATATTTTACCCTAGCTATCTTCTGCCAATTTTCAAAGCAGTAATTAACTCATGAGGTGTTAACTGAACATTTACATTGGCAGTACAGTGTTATACAGCAGCACTTTCCCCCCCTTGCACCAACACTGTCATTTTAATGAGTACTTTGTTGGGGGTGGTGGGGGTGGTGTTTATTTAGTTTGCACTTTTTTTCTCATCTGAGTGATTCCACTTGTGACTGTGGAATCACAGATATTAAAAATGTGGGGTTTTTTTAAAAAGAAGAAAAACGCAGCATCTGAAACACCTGCTTCTTGCCTAGCATTCAGAAACCAAGTTTCTGAACTGATACAAGGAGAATCTCATGGGTTAACATCTGCAGCCAGTACTGCTGTTATTTATTATTTCTAATGACAGTGTTGACTAGAAGCCAAGGGCCTGGACCACTGTGCTGAACACTCCCCCAAGAAACGTAACAGAAAGACAACCCTAACCCTCACTAGATGTAAAGAGCAGAATTGTAGTTAGATCACTAGTGTTATGAGTAAGGTTTTGTTTTAGTCTGTTTGTTCTGTGTGTTACAGCAGGCAGGAAGGAATGAAAAGATTGCATAATTAAAGAAAAAGCAGAAACTATTAAACCTGATTCCCTCTTTCAATGCCTGGAGAAATTATTACCCAGTGGAAAAAAGCCACCGAGAGCGATTGTTATAATGAAATTCCCAGGCTCTATCTGCCCAGCACAGGCATCCCGAGTTCTTTGGTGCCATAAAAATCTGTGGAGGTAGGAAAAGAAATGCAGATTTCTTAGCACCAGCTGATTCCCAGAAGATTCAGCTGTTCTGTCTGTTTTGGGCAGATATCCCAAAGTTATTCTGCTTCCATGAATCTCAGCCAGGGCTTTCTATATGCAAAACTGGGAACTTTATCAGAAAATATACTCTTTGGAAGCTGATGCTACTTCTTCCTTTTGTTAATAATAGCCTTTAACAATTCACTTTCTCATGGTTTTGTAGGGGGAATTAACACTTCCAGATGGAGCCTTGTAATGTAAAGATGAAAAATAATGTAATGAAGAAATCTAATCTATAAATTTGAAAGTGGATTCACCATGAAGTTAAGATTCAGAACAGTTGTTTGTTCATCCAGATTCAGATCTGAGGATGGAGTGGATATTCACTTGATTTACTTGCTTCTTTGCGATGGAGAAAAATGTATTCCAGAAGATGGGCTGGTTTTGTGGAGGAACACATTGGCTTAAATCCTGAGGCAACAGGAAAGGCAATATAAGTCCCACTGCCTTCTACTAATTGTGGTTGTGTATAGATATCCTCTCTTAGCTCCAGCTGTGCTAGTAGAAGTTAATGCTGCAGCTGTTTGTCAGAGGGTCCTTATTTCAGACTGTCACCCTAGTCAATCTGCTGGTAGATCTACATGAGTAGGTGTTTCCAATGTGCTTCAGGCAACGTTGGCTAGCACAGCTCTAATCTCAAGTTTAAACTTTTGCATATGTCCATATACACATGGGTAGACCTCTCTATAATAAGTAAGACTATACCAGGGAAAACTAAAGGCAATTTCATGAATGCTTAAGAAGCAAATAATTTATTCACTAGATGCTTCCTGAGTTTTGATCAGATCATGCTGTTAGATGCAAGTCTAAAGAAGACCCCAGTAAGGCTGAAGGAATTTAAGCCTGGAGAAGTGGAGATTGAGACAGAATTGGCATAATATACATACTGCAGAAAGTAAAAAATGATAGTGTTCCAACTGTTTGCCTTTGGGGATCAATTAACTTTTCCTTTTAATATGGCCTTGTCCAATAGACACAGTAACAATGCAAAGCCTTGATAGAAAGGGATCAGTAAGTATATGGGCATCAAACAGGTCTTTGACCAACATCAGGAAATTTTAGTTTCCTCATTGGGAAAATTAAAATTAATCAGCATATCATATTAACTTCTATTTTACTTTTTTCAGAGTGGGGGTTGCTTTTTTGGGGGGAGCAATAACACAAAAAGACAGTCTTTGTCTTGATATGGAGCAAGAGCTTCACTGCATGTTCCACTACTACAACAGATGTTTGTTTCACCTCCCTACGGAAAGGGAAGAACAGGAAAGTGAAGCCAAGCATCTTTCTCAAACAGTCGTTGTCATCTTCAGTGGCTCCCCATGCATCTGCCTACTGAGAGCCTGAGCTTTCCTTTCTCTGATCCAGCACATACTGGAAGTACATTAATATGCAGTTCTACTATCTGTCCCTCTTGCCCTTCCAAAGACAAAAGTAAGAGCATGATGCTGTGCATGGGTTTGATCAGGCATCTACTCAAATGACTAAAGGCCAAGGCTTTCTGAATTACTAAACATGCTTCAATTGCCCTTTTTGCACTTGGTCAGGGAACTTTTCTTCCTGGCAAGATAAATAGCAGGGATGTGTAATGCCTGTTTTATCCTGTCAATTACTGGGACTGTCAGCTCTTTTTAAGGTCTGTATTTAAGATTTTTTTTGTGGTTATTGCTTCTTCCATCAGGACGTGTATCCTGAGGTTGAAAGAAGGTGATGAATTTAAAACAGAGGTACCACATGCACCCATCCCATCAGTATTCAGCCCAGCACCAGTTAAGGGCAGGTCTTTTTAAAAGAGAAATTGCTTGGCTTGCTTCAGTATCACAGATGTCTGCCCAGTGCATTGGTCTAAAATGGAGTGAATGTACCCTGTGTGTACATTTGAGGTGATTATCATGAATGACATTACGGAGTCTGTGACAGAGCCCACATTGTGGTGCTGTGGTACAGAATAGGCAGTACCAACCCACTGGCCAACATCCCTGCAGAAATTAACAGGTCTCAGTAAAGACCATTTACAGGGTTAACACAACCTGTATGCACATATGCAGGCATCTTCTTGTATGGGAGAGAGTTTCAAGTTCATTTAGGCTTTTAATCAAACTGGCTACCAGGCTACCAATGCCAACAAGAAGAATACTTTAGTTTTGATTTGCTGCAGGCCATTTCTGCCTGAGCAGCAGTATCACCTGCCAAAGCTGCCTGCCTTCGCACCCCTCCAGTTTAGGAAGAGTGACATGCAGAAACAAAAAGCTTGGTATTTCCGTCTTCAATTTCATAAGTCGCGTAGTACTGTTTACCATATTTGGCCCCTCTTTCTTAGCTGAAGGAGATAAAACAGAATTTAGGCATGAAAGAAGCTGTTTGTTTCAATTCCTTGAACAGTATAAGGCTTTGTGCATTTTTAATAAAAACAGCTATCCTGCTTTGCTAGCAGCCTCCTAGACAGCCACAGCTCCACTGTAGCTCCTTCCAAGCCAAATGTAGCTCTTCGGTCTTTGAAGATACTCCAAGATTGTGACAAAGCATCTTATCTCCTTAAATATCTGCCTTTTTCTTTAGGTCAAATAACATGAATGTATTGTTCCAATTCCTCTTCTCTGAGAACACATTGCAATTTAATTGTAGTGCATTTCCCCTGGCTCTCCAGAGATCTCTTTGAGAAGGTGGACAGCTGGAAAAGTAAGCGTGGGCTAAAGGAGACAACCTGTTCAGAGCAAGCAGGTTCTCTACAGATGGTCAGAATCAGCTGTAAATGACAATTTTGATTTGGGTGTTACAATAACCATGCTATAAAATACAACTCCTCTGCTACGGGCTACTTTAAATAATACCTGTTTAAATTTATCTGAATTGACAGAGTAATTCCCTCCTGCTTGGACAGGAAGTTTCAAACCAACCTATCTTTAAACATGACTGAAGATTTGGGGGTAGACCACAGGTCTCCTGTGTCAGAGCCAAGAAGATATCATGGCTTCTGGTAGGGTCCTCAATGTCCTGTAAGCTGGGTTTTCAGGCGATGTAAACAGGAGCAAAGAGTACAACAGCAGAGTAGGTAAGGTATGGCATTGAAGACCTGGGTTTGAGTTGCAGTCTGGTTATATGAAAGCCACCCAGTCAATCCACCATAAACAGGTCAGTTGGGTTGAGGAATCAAAGACAGCCAGTTGTGATATTAGCCAAATTGTCCCTTTTAATATTTCCACCTACAAAATCTGGTGCACTTTCAACTCCTAGGAACAGGTTGACCTTGCACTTTCTTTTTTTCCTTTTGACAATCCTTGCTTAACTTCTGGGAATGCATTTGTCTCCAGATGTTAGACCTTACATAGAATCCACAAGATCATTTGCTACCTTTGAGCTTAAATTTCATTTAAGCCAGACTATATCAAGAATGAAAAGGCCACAAAAAAGAGAGAAAAAAAAATCCTCTGTCTTTGTTAAGAAGCTATTACGAGCCCAGATGCAAAATGGTGATTTCTTCAAAATGGAGCCAACATTTTATATAGGTCTTTAAAAAAAAAAATCAGCTCCAGAAGGCAGCAGTAGCCTTTCAAGCTCCAATGCTAATTCACCATTGTTCTTAATTAGGGAAGATATGGAGCAGACACACAAAGACATCTCTTTGCTTGGTTCCCATTAAAATCTGCTAATGAGGCACAGCACAAAAAGCAACCCACACAGGATAGGGACAGGAGAAGGGCATTTTAAGACCAAAAAAAAAAAAGAAAAAAAATATAGAGTCCTCTCCAAAACTTAATTAACTAACCATAAAGAAATGGTAATTGACAAGGACTGTGGTATCTGTCTACATTTCATGCTGATGTCCTTGACTAGCCAAAGTGCTGACATTGTTTTCAGTCCTTTCTTGCTTGCAAATAGTCGGTTAAAGAAGAATGACATTTCCACTCATTGCATGTCATCTTGCAGTTACTTGTGTTGGATTTAAGAATTTCTGTTCAATCAAAATATCTGTAGGTTCATATGGGCATTCCAGCAACAACAACCTACCTTGGGCAAGGAGTACTTTGGCAGCTTCATCTGTGCAAATGCATTCCTCCTGTAAGAAACGTAATAATGTGGTCTTCCTCCTGATGTCAACTATGAGAGAAGCAGGAAAGTTATCATCAGGATTTTTTAAATTTTTTTTTTATTATCAGAGAAAATATCAAGCAAAAGCTGTCAAGGGAAGTACCACAGTATTAGCAGCAATGGCTTAAAACTGCAGCACTCTTACAGTTGATGAATAAACATTGATCCAACTGACAGTGGCTGAAAAAGAAAGCAAGAGGAATCCCATTTTGTGCAAAGAGAGATAAAGGCCAGAATTTCAGGTGAAAGTCTGGGGAAAGTAGAGTCCTGGCTTCACTTGGGCCATTATGTCACCTGCTGATACCACAGCTTTCCTCTGCCTTACCATAAAACTGTCTGTTCTTCGCTATCTGCAGAGCTGCTGTGTAGGCCATTGGTTAGATCAGCAGGTTGGCAGACATGACGCTTGATTTCTATTTCTGCTTCTACCTTTGGTTCCTGCATGGCCCTGTACGAGCCATCATATGTATCTGTTACAAGATCAGCTAAGCATTCACAGCTCCTGAAGGCAGGAGAAGCTTAGTCAATTTGGTATTTCTGTGGATCTGGCCATTTATTTAAGCGCCTAAATACTGATGGCAAGACCTTGAAAATGCTGCGTTAGAGCAATGTGAGGTTTCATTTCCTACCACCTATTAACGAGGGGGAAAAATAGAAAGAAAAAAACCTGTCAATGTTATCTGGCTTCCAGTGCTGCTGAAGTATAATCAATGTTTGTAAAGTACTTTGAAAACCTTGGATGAAAGATACCGAAGAACACATATTCCAAGGGATTCTCCATGCAGAACTTTGCTTTCATTGCCTGATATCTGGGCTTATCAAGACTTTTCTTTAGTAGTGTTTTAAAATGCACTGTAGTAGTTTAAAATGCAAGATACACAGAGGCTAGGTTCATACCAGATTAAGTAAAATAAGAACGATTTCTTATTCTAAAGCTTTTCAACAATTTTTTTTTTAAGGGAATTGGGCAAAAGTTAGGGGATGAGAGGCCAGAAGCGTTGTTTATGAGAGAGTGTGAGCTTGTAAATAAAACACAGTGTAGTGGGAGATATAAACCCACATTCCCTTATCCTCCTGCTTTTGAGCCTACTAATTCTCATTCCAAATGCCTTAGTTGCAGAAGAGCTAGATGGAGATCAAGGAAGATAGGGGAGGCTAGGGTAGAATGCTCAGTGTTCATCTGTTCTTCCAAGTCTTTACTGTCTGGTATAGGGCTATTCATCGTCTGCAGAACAGCGCCTGGGATAAGGCAGGGTCCAGCATCAGCCACAGCGTGTTACTTAGCTCTTCCTTGCCAGCCAGCCAGATCCAGATACATACATAACCACTTGAAGAATCCCATTTTAAATTACCAGCCAACAGCGAATTCGACTACTTTGAACAAAGCAGAGGTTGTTTCCAGGGATTACAATATTATTATTTCATACCTGTAAGTGTTAATTATTAATGATATAGGCAAGTACTATCTCTTTGACCTGTTATATTTATTTCTGTTTAAGAATCCTAAGAAGTTTAAGGATTAAAATGGGAACTTTCCAAATCCAAATATTACATGATACCTTCTCAAAGTGCATTACAAACATGAATATATGAAGTTGTGCAAAGTCCCATTGGGCATTAAGGGGAACATTGTAAGAGGCTGCCTCTCCTCACATGCTCCTCCTTACACCATGCAGCTAGCATGGAGGTAGAACAAAGCCAAAATTTGACAGCACTGGGAACACTATACAACAGTTTATAGACAGAAAGAGAAATGCATCAAAATACAAGGGCTGTTCAGAAAGGTAGACAATCTCCCCAGCAGTGACTTTAGATGACGCAAAGGGGCTGGCTTCTCTCCAGTGTGTAATAACATCAGGTCAGAACAGAGAAGACTAACAATCTTGAAGAGCACAACACCACGGCATCAGTGATGAAGTAACAAATCAATTCATGTATGTAGAGAAATACCCCAGCTCCTGTGTCACTCAAGCGACAAACACACAGTCATTCTGAAAGAGAGAGCATGGCTGAACAGTGATGCATGCCGCTGCTTTCCTTACCACATAAACATTTCATTTATGCCTCAGACACACTAGGCACAAAAGCTATTCTGGAATGTGCATCCCAGATTTTTTGTGGGTGATTTAGACTGTTGTTTATGACTGAGTTCATTAACTGAAGGTAATTAGCAGTCAGCTCACCCAGTTTAAAATATCAGTCCTCTCTCTTCCCTCCATCCCCAAGCATGGCAGAATATAAACTGGAAGACCAGTTTAGTCCTAATGATTTCCAGTTCAACTCCATGTTCCCTGCAATTCTGTTGTTATTTTCGTCCTCTTCAGCTGTTATTAAATGGACACTGGCGGCAGCCTAATGAAACCCATGGTAGTTCAGATCTATTCACCAGCTCTCATCTGGAACACAGCTTGGCTGAGTACATCTCATCTTCAGCCTTTTCACTATAATCACAACTGAGGCATAACAATAAAGCCTGATTACTCCTTCTTTGGTTCTTCCCCTGACTCCCTCCCTCCTTTTCTATTTCCCTCTCATGCTCAAAAACGCTTTGGTCTACTCCCTTGTAATAGCAGATGACTGACACATCGCTTCAAGCTGGGGGGTTACAGCAGTAATCCTAGAGTGCTGATGAGATCGCAGGGAGTGGCACAGAGCACTCCAGTACATATGGTGGATGCTCGAGGCAGCAACTCTATGACCCTGCAGTCACAAGATACTAGAGGTAAAAGGAACACTATTAGCATTGTAAGGAACTGCAACAATACACTCAGTGCCTTTATTATTTGGATCCAGTATTGTCTGATTAGTTGGGAGCTAATACACATGCACATACGTGCAAAGGAATGGAAGAGAAAATAATGTAATACAGAATAATAAAATATAAAATAATAGAATAAATAAGAGAAGAGGGTGTCCTGTACCTGAACGAAGACATAATCATCCTGGACGATCAGGGAGTTATGGTCAATATAGCCCGGAAAGGGTTTGCTGCGAGTAGCTTCGCTGCAGTTCTGCATCTTGCAGGTGATGTATTGGGCATCTGAAATGAAAAGAACAAAACCAAGACACTTGAGATCCTCAGCACAGATTCTTCTTACTGTCACAAACCTATCTGCTGAGGCAGCATTTCTGCTTCCCAGCCTCACGTGACATAAAGCAACACCATCCATTCAACACAACACAACACTTCTTTCCTTTACACCCCTCATAAATCCACTCTTGATTACTTTCTTCCTTTAAGTTTCTTCCTTCTTCACCTGCCTCAGCCTCCCATTATTCCTTTCATTCCACCCTATATCATACATCAGAGCTATACATTGCTCCTTTATACCAAGAGAGAGCTCAGCATAGCTGATCTGATTACTGCATGCCACTCTTGTGGTTCCATGCTGGAAGTAGACCAGAGGCAACATTTGAAGGTGGCACAATGTAATGTTTGTGGCTCAGGTCTGACAGAAACCTAGTCGGGGGCATATCATTCAGCACTGTTACTTGTCCTGCTGAGTTTACTTGGATGATAATCAGGCTTAAGCTTAAAGCAAGGAACTGAGCAAGGGAACAGAGCTGTGAAGGACCCTTTACAGAGGCAACAAACAGCACAAGTCCTGTGACTCTCAAAGTAACTATGGGTCTGAAGAGTTGTGTCTATACTGCAGGGCAGATACGCTCTGTGCTGAGCCCCTACAGTTTCCCTGTCACCCCCATGGTGTGGCATTTGCTGTAGAGCATGACAGCTTCTCCATGGTCACATGCTGAGTTTATTTAGAACATGGGCAAGGTCCAGAGCATACACAAGTATGAGGACACCAGAGGACGTCTGCCCCATAGTGTCACCACTGAGAACCCCTTCCACAGCACGCCTCTGTATTTCCTACAAGCCCTTGCACTCTGCAGAGTAATTCAGATCACCTTGGAAAGTAATTCAGACCACCCCCTGCTCAGGGGTTTTACCTACTTCTCTGTTGACAGTGCGGGTAGATGCGCTCTGGCAGACCTGGGCAATCATTCCACCCTCTCTTGAAACTAGAGGCCTTAGCAGTTTCAGTCAGTCATATGGTTCAAAGTAAATGGCCTAAATGCAGCCCTAAAGCCATCTCATCCACTGCAACTGTATGGGATGTCCTCATCTCCTATTCTGAGCATTGCAGGGTGCTCACTTCATAATCCATCACCTGAAGAAAAACAATTTGAATTTCTTCATGGTGGTAGTTTATCCTACAATACACAACCAGATTCTCAGTATTCAATTTGGGCTCTTTCAGATCAGTTAAGAAGTTGCATTTTGTTTAATGACAAAGCTGATTTATAGGAAGAAGGATTTTGGCATTTTAGCATTAGCACTTATATGACAGAAACACTACATGGCATTTAATGTTAGAACTACTTCTAATCTTTTTCCTTGTTGGAGAAGTGCAGGCCCTTATTTGATATAATTACCACCTTCTGATCAGAGAAGTAGCTTTTTACACTGAAACAGAAATGGCTGGATTTTTACCATCTCATATTTAATCTTGGTTTTAATTAAAATCTATCATTTGACATTTCTTTCCTTGCTTCTAAGGGCTGTTGACTTCTGCTTGAAACAGACATGCAGGGTAACGAACCTTCAGGAAAGTTTGATGAGGGATGATTTTACCCCGGCATTTGCAGAGTTCTTGGAATATATAAAGTGCTAAGTATTATTAGTCACTGCAGTTTATAACATTTTATGCTTTCGCAGCTCACTGCAAAACATTAATTAATACAGCCCAGACAGCATGATCGAAATGCACTTCCCTTCAGAGGGACATGATTTTTTCCACATTAGCCACGAGAGGGCAGGGAACGACGTAACTCCCAGCCTGCTCATTCCAGTGAGTTCAGGAAAGTTCCCTTTCAGAGCTGTTCAGCCCTCTGTCCCTCTGCTCCCAGGAAGGTGGGGGACAAGGGGGCCAGAGCCTCTTCCACCACCTCTGTGTGGTGCAGCATGTCCCCTCCTTCTCGTAAGATGGAGAATGAGCAGGCATCTTTTCACCTGCAACACAACCAATTCCCACTCCTCCTGTTTAATTCAATCCATTGTATCATGAACAGCAGCCCCCACATTCATAGAATCATAGAATGGTTTGGGTTGGAAAGGACCTTTAAAGGTCATCTAGTCCAACCGCCCCTGCAATAAGGAGGGACATCTTCAATTAGATCAGGTTGCTCAGAGCTCCATCCAACCTGACCTTGAACGTTCCCAGGGATGGGGCATCTACCACCTCTCTGGGCAACCTGTCCTGGTGTTTCACCACCCTCATTGTAAAAAATTTCTTCCTTATGTCTAGTCTAAATCTACCCTCTTATAGTTTAAAACCATTACCCCTTCTCCTATCGCAACAGGCCCTGCTAAAAAGTTTGTCCCCATCTTTCTTATGAGCCCCCTTTAAGTACTGAAAGGCCGCAATAAGGTCTCCCCAGAGCCTTCTCTTCTCCAGGCTGAAGAACCCCAACTCTCTCAGCCCGTCTTCACAGGAGAGGTGATCATTTTTTCAGGCCTCCTCTGGACCCACTCCAACAGGTCCGTGTCTTTCATGTCCTGAGGGCTCTGGAGCTGGACACATTATTCCAGGTGGGGTCTCATTCTGTCTCAATGAGGTTCCTGAGTGAAAAGCCTGGTAATCCCAAGCTCAATCAAAGCAGCATCAGTTGAAATGGCTGGCCCCACCACCCCCTGAGCTGTTGGCAAGACTAGGTGGCTTTTCATACATGGGATCGAATCACCCAGCATAGAGCTATGTAGGATCAGACCTCTGTTTCTCATCTTGTTTCCTTTTACTTCCACAGGCACACCGGCTGTCTGGGAGACACTAAGAGGAGACTGCAGGGCTGTCTTACTGCCCATGCAAATGGGTTACCTATCCTGAGAGCACCGGGAGGTAACAGGACGGGTGCTGCTGGGGCCAGCCAGCAAAGAAGATTAAGGAATCTCCTCCACAAAAGATTTTAAAGAGCAGGTCAGGTTGACATCCATTAGAGGTCACTGAAGTTTTTTTCTATCCTGTTTTAATGGAGGAATGGGGACTACGTCTATTTCTGCTGTGATCGCAGGAGCCTGTGCAACAGTGACTGTATCATTGATGAAGATTTACTAAGGCAATTCCTGTGAACTTTTACAGTGCAATTCTCCATGGCTTCAATTCTAAAATGCCAGTAATAACTACTAAAGGGCAGGGCACTGAAATTGCTTAAGCTAATCTCCCAAACAGCCAAACCCTGAGATGTGCACACCAAGAAAAGCTCCCTCTGCTATGGGAGACAGAAAGAAGGAAAAACAGGTTTATTGCAGTGTCTGGATCCCTCTTTTTTCTAAGGGAAGTTTTGCTGTGCTCACGTTGACTCAAGGATTTTGTTTCAGCATTTGATTCTCATGGACATTTTATGTGATTCCATTGGCAGAGCTTTGTAATTTAGCATTAATTAATGTCAATTAATGTATTCAGTTGCTAAGCCCTGGAATTAATTTCATTAGTTTCCCCGCACAGATGTTTTCCCTGCCATAGGTAATTAGGACATTATGCTTTTCATTTCCAGAACCCTCACCTCCAACAACAGCTGCTGTTTTTAATATACAACAACAAAGTCATGCTGTGCCTGGAGAGAAGAACATAGCAACATGCAGCTCTTACACCCCCAGACACTTTGATTTTGACAGGTTTAGACACCTAGAGTAGGATTCTTCTCGGGGGATGGCAGCTATTTCTGAAGAGGAAGCAAGAAAAGTCACAGAACACAAGAATGGAGGAGACATCTTGTAAGGGAAACCTCTGACAAAATCTGTTTTCAGTGGCGAAAGAGAATTGCAAATGCTAACATACAGCAAAAGTTAAGAGCCAGGGGGACCCTGTGCCATGAAATATTTTAGTCTCTTCTGTTTAGCTTGAGCTCCATGCTAATATGTTCTCAAGGGAAATGCATCCAGACTGTCTCAGAGACATTTCTTGGCTCAGCTGGTGGAGATGGAAGGTCATTGGTGGCTACTGGAGGTTGGCGAGCCTCTGCAAAAGTACACAGGACAGTTTCAAATCCCTTCCTTAAGCAGAGTAGGACTTTCTTCAGGATACTTTGTTGTCAAGTGTTTTTTTGGATGACATATCAAAACCTAATACCCACTGCTTTCTAGTCTAAGCTTGCATGTATGTCTTCCAAAAGCCTTACTTGATCAGAAGGAGTCAGAGAAAATATTCACTGTACTCACTGCAAATGTATCATTTTTATTCTTCTTGTCTTTAACTCATTGAGGAATGTGTCCTTTCTACAAATAAATCCACTAAGGACAAATCAGGAGTTTATGCAAAGAGCATCCACATAATCTATGAATTGTTTATCTTCCAGATTTACTGTGAAGTATCCCAGCTCATTACTGAGCGGCTTAGACATTAGGGATAGCTTCTGCTTTTGAAGGATGACTGGCATCCTGTAACTAATGAACCATAAGAACATGGTAGAAACATATCTCATGGAAAGACCCAGGCCTGTAACCCCTCTCCAACAGTGACTAATAACAGAAGCCTAGGAAAGATTATAAGAATTTGTCCCAGTATCTTGGTAGTCCAGGTAGACCTTCAGCATCCACAACTTCCCATGGCAATGAGTTCCACAATTTAATTAAACGTTCTCCCATACTTTAATCATTCTACTCTTTTTTTGAGAAACACACCAAATGACTGTTTTTTATCCATTTCAATCTGGTCTGAATGTTGATTTGTGAAATGTTTATGATACAGGAATATATTCACAACTCTCCAGGACTCAACAACTGCAAAGCAATTAACCAGTAATGAAGATCAGTGAAATGAAGCCATCCCATTTACTAACTACTCACAAATCTGTTTTTATCCTGCTGCTAATCTTTCTTCATTGCATGTCAGAGTCAGGAATCTTTCTTTACATGGGGAAGTATATCCTCTGCCATTTCTGGCATAAAGATATAATTAGAGAAATTAACAGATGTCATTCTCCAGGACAAGTACTAATCATGATCAGGAAAAAATACTAAAAACAATCAGGAAAAAACCACTTCACAGGTTTAGAGCACTATGGGAATTAATTCACCACTCTAGCTATGTTAGCAAAAGACTGTCAGGCTAGGTTGCCTACTCATTTTTTCAACAGCAGTGATTATTTTTTTCTTCTTAGCAATGGTCTGTGAAAACAGAAATTAAAGTCCTAGCACAACTTTCTGATTCAAACACTGTTGGCCAGATGCTCAGTCCCTCTTGATCAGAAGGCAGAGCATGCCTGCTGACCCCAGGTGAGGCTTTGGTCTTACCTGCAATCACAGCAGCACCTAAATTACCTTTCAATAAGAAAAGTTGCTGTGTCAATCAGGACAGCAGAAGAAAAGCAAAGGAAACAAAAGTACTTTTTAAATATCAGAAGCTCTCTAAATTTTTGCCAGCACATTAGAAAAGCCCTTAGCTTCTTTAATCCACACACACAAAAAAACCCCAACATAAATTAAAAACTCTACTCAAAATCAATCGGCATCTATGTACATAAATGAATGCGTATCTCATAAATTTAACAGTTGGTTTTCTTGACTTCTATCTATAGAAACTGTCACTTAGACATTCTCTGAGTCAGCTTTGCCATTCTCTGGAGGGCCAGTGGGTACCCAGTCAGTCTCCAAACGCCTTGTAGGAATCCATCTTTCTAATTCTCACCAACAGTTTGGATTCCTCACTAGGCATCACCTGAATAAAAATTACCTCCCATGTCAATTAGCTTGGATCAGGCCTTACTGGTATAACCCTCCCTAGCTCAAATCAGATAAGCCCATTAATTAAGGATCTTTCAGGCCTTGTGTATTCTTTACAAACCCAAACCCCACATGTCATTAAGTTTATACACCTTCTGAAAGCACTTCAGGCTGCATTTGAGCAAACCTAGGTTTAACTCCACTAGTCACTCTGCCTGCTGACTATGGTGGTGAATGTAACAAAGAGAAGCTTGTCGTGTGGTTAAGAACTGTAGGGGATTAATTGTCTTACTGGGGTGTTGACCTGAAACCAAGCAAAAAAAATTCACAACTCCTGCTGACTTTGCCGGCTCCCCTTTGATCCTCTTCCAAAATCAAAGTGGAACACCAGGGACACACAAGCATACAAATGGAAATGTGAGATAAGGTTCATATGAACTTCTTCCAACCAGAAAAATCAGTTTTACCACTGTGCTCTCAGTCCCAGCTTGACTTGGATTGGGCCTGAAGGCTTTAAAAAATAAACAAAACCATCACATTTGACAAGATGAAAATTTGCCTGGTGGTCTCCAAAATTTACACAACAGGATTAAAAATATAAATGGCAATGATTAGCCCTGCAAATCTGCCTCCATCAGTACAACTACATTGCACAGTCTGTACTCACTTTGTTTACCATTACCTGCACTCTAGTTTGATGACACACAGCGTGTTCAGAAGAAGTCCAGATTTTTCTGGATCCCAAGGAAAAAAAAAGGTAGGGAGAATGTGTGCTCAGGTACAACATTGCTAGCCAGATCCTCAACAGGTGTAAATCAACATGCCACTGAAGTTATACTGATTTATGCCTGCTAAGAGACTCCTATTTTGGTCCTTGTAAACCTTTTACATTATGTATATAGACACAATAAATAAAATGCACAGACAGACCATAATCAGGGAGCAGAGATAGAGAATTATTGCTGTTCTAGCAGGGAAAGCCCAGTACTAAGGTTGTTGCTGATAGATGTTCTCAAACATCCCTGCCAGGGAGACGGGCTAACACCACACTCTGCTGACATTTCTACTTCTTCTCACCTAAAGCTGCAGTTGTACTACTCAGCTTCTGCTGGAAAAGATACCAGCACCACAGTGAAGTGGGTTTTCTTATTTGTACTGAGTTCAGCAGGTTTTTGCTTAGCCCTTGTATTTCCGCTTCAGGATCTTTTATTTTATTGTTTTGGCAAGTATACTTTCTCAAATTTAATCCCTTTATTGAATTTTTACACTTGGTTAACTCTCAAAAGAGATATTCCAAACAAAGTATAAATAAGTAAATGCAAGAACATTTTAAAAAAAACACAAAAAACCCCAAGAAAAATTATTTGCAAATTACCCTCAGCTTGAAAAAAAGGTGTCTTTCTCACTTCAACACACTTCACCCCATCACCCCACTGGCAGGGACACTCCTGCTTCATTCCAGAGGAGAAAGGTTTGTTCATCCATTGGAGAGTCATGGTTACTTCATCCAGGAAAAGGAGACTGATTTAGTACTTAGAAGGCGTCTCTAGTAGCCAAGAGACCTGAATATACCAAGTTGGTCATGGTAACTATAGTAATGGACCATGTGCACACTCTTAGCCTGTCTCAGTCTCAAAATCCTGTGACCTGCAGTGCTACCAAATGTCTTCTGGCAAAAAATGCTGTGATATGTTCCAAGGTTTCTGCTTCCAGCTACCCACGATAGTCCTCTGCCAGAGACCAACACTGCCTGGAACTACGGGCAAAACAGAGCCATGCACTTACTGAAAATCCAACACATTTTCTTATATTGTCAATGAGCTGAGCTGGGCATGTCCTGAGTCACAAGCAGAAGTTTCATCTGAATGACCGGTTTGCAAGAGGGGTCACCACTGGTTGAAGGTTTGACACCACTGCTATATTTAGATTAGTAGTTCTGTCACCACCTAAACAAAAAAATTTAAGTTGTGCTGCCTCACAACTAAGCCAATATAAATGTGCAGAAACAGTTACTAGAGCTCAGCTGATAAGCAATAATTTGCTATTCCACAATTCTTTACTAATATGCTTCATTCCTCAGCAAGGCCAGTTTTATCTACCTGTTTTTTGGTTTCCACCTTAAAAGCTGTAATAAAGCTTACTAATTTGTTAAGCACTCAAGAAGTCTTTTGCAGAAATGTGCTATAGCTGTGCAAAATGTTGTTGTTACAGCCTAAGAACTCAAACAAGACCATTCAAGGCATTTGGAGCATCGCACTTCCTCTGCCCACTGTGAGCTGAACATCCCTCAAAAGCATCACCAGAATATAGCTCCTTAAACATCAATTGTAGTGCTTCATTTCAATGACCTCAAATTCTTAATGCCTTATAACAGTAATATTTTGTGCTGAAATAGACACTGTCCTGTTAGAATATTTCATTCTCATTTACCATGTCCCAAGAAATAAAATGCTTCATGTTCCCAGCCCTGCCGCCATGTTCAGGTAAGTGGAATTGAGAGGAGAAATAATAATCAGAGATCACAAATGATAAGAAATACGTTCTTTCACTTTTACTAATCTTCCATATCTTGAAATGGAAAAACCTTTAAAACTTTATGGTTTCTATCGCAACTGTTTCTTTTCAAAATTCATCTTCCAAAAAATTCTCTTTCATGCTGAATTTCAGCGAGTTTAAAAAACTGATTACCTTACAGTTACCTTTTCAGACTGTTTTTAAATTTCTGATGACAAAATACACATTTTAAGTAACACCACCGCATTTGGGGGTACAATTCAGGGGAGAATTTTATCCATTTTTAAAGCAATTAATTGATTGGTAAAAAGCTGCTTGTTATGTTGCAGCAAAGCTGCTATTTACAGAAGAAACAATATGGAATTACAATGATGAGATCTATGGCAACCAGGTGTTCGGTGTGATGCCTGCCTGAGGCAATCCAGTGTTGTGGAAAAGAAATCCATGGAGGAAGATCTGCAAAGGCAGTGGAGCTCAAAGATAAACCTTGAAGAAGCATGGGTGGGAGGAGAAAAGGCCAGCGGGTGGCTTAGAGTGCCTGAGAGAATTTACGGACAGTTAGGAGAATATTTTGGAGTTGCAGGTAAAGGCGGCTCCTGGAATGGAGAAAAGCAACTCAAGTGGCAAAGCAGGGAGGGAGACGAGCTGATGAAAGTGAAGGACAATGACAGGACAAGCAATAACAGTGGAGTATACACTTAGGCTGGTCATTAAAAGGTTTCTAATACAAGAGAAATGAGGTATTTTCAAAGGTAATACCTAAGGCAGAGTATCCCTGTTCTGCTAAAACTGTAAAGCTACGAACAAGGTGATATTATGTACTGCATGAAACAACAGCAGCTAGACTCTGTGACCCAGGAACTTCTCTCCAATGCCTTGTTCCCATGAACAAAAATCACATAGGAAGAAAGAAAAGTGCTGTATATACTAACTCCAATTACTGCTTATCACCTATTCTTCCTTACCATGTTCTTGGCTCCTTTCACAGCCTGTTAATCCCAACTTTTTGCCTTGCTGGAAAGACTTCTCTTCTAACAGACCTGCCTTGGAACTGTCAAACCCCTCATACTAAAAAGAAGTCAGATTTCCATCATGATATTCTGTGATTACAAGAGTATGAGGACAATCCAGAATACCACAATATTTGGAAGCTAATGTACTTACGACCATCCACTGTCTTTGCCTCCAGGTGGACGAGATCAGGCTCTCTACCAGATCCCATCATAGACCTGTAAAAGACAGATGATACCAAGGCGTTAAAAACAACAGATACCATGTATGTCTGAGATTTTAATTCCACAGGAGATCCTGTTTAGCTGGACCTAAACTCATACAAGTAAGAGCTGGTAATTTTGAAAGCATTTTTGAGTTTTCCCTAAAATAAACTTGAAAAGAAACTTGGAAAGAAATTCTACCATTTTATCAAATCGATGCCATTGTACTTATGAGTTCTTTATTTCTGAATCCTTCACTCCTTTCCACCTGGAGACTTGTTTCTGTTCTCATTGGTGCCTGACATTTTGATGTGTCTCCTGGTTTGGTCAGAAGGATGCATTGCAGTTCTGGGTGGGATACAGAAGACTTTAATTGATGTGATAATAGTGTTTGCCAGCATACTAATTATAGCTGTTCCTTTATATTGGACTTTTTATGCACATTGCTTAATTGACACTTTTAATGATCAATATTACCTCATTAATTAAGAAATTTTAAAAACCCATTTCATCCTGAGACATTTTATCACTTCTAATCTAATAAAAACAGTGTTCCATTAATAAAAGAAATATCAGATTGACTCAGAAAATGACTGTTTGTTCACTCTGAATTAACAAGTAAGAACATAAAGACATTGAGCGCTGCATATCAGGGGTTTATGGATTCAAGCTTTGCTTCCATTGTTGAGGTTCCCCTGGACTGGCACTGCTGGCCTTGACAACTCCCTTGGACGGTTCAAATGGCCAGTAGTTTGATGGACAGTCTGAATTATGGCAGTACTGACTGCAAGTATGTGCCAATCCCGTTGTACAGCAGCCTCGGCAGCATCCTGACAATCGACCTTGTTTCTGGTCTTGGTCCCATCATCCAATTCATAATCCTAGATTAAGGCTAAAGGTTAAACAACCAGTTTCTTGTTAGATGCCCGACCTGCATGTTAATAGATGCATGAGGGAAGAGAAACATTCATTTCCAGCGATAGACAAATTAGATGCTGTTCTGTTCAAAGCCTCATTATTTTTCAGGAAATCAAAAGTGAGGTTCAAACAGTGATTTAGACCTTAATTCAGTTCCCACTGACTGCAATCAGAGGCAGCCCCAGCCTTTAATCATCATGCGCATTAACTAATAACCATTATAAAAATGTTAACAATAACAAGACTATTTGTGTTCTGATTAAACCTTAGCTTTGCTTGACAAAATCTGTAACAATTCTCTAGCTAGAAAAGGTTTGAATTTTTTGTTCTCCTTTGCTGGGGACTGGAAGTTTCAGAAAAGACTCTGAGCCAGCATTGCTTTCACCTCTCCTCAATTTTTAATAACATTTATGGCAAAGTCTTTTTCTCCTAAACATTCAACTTCCATTTAAAATCTCTTCTTCCTGATAATGGACACCAAGTGGGTGGGAAAGGAGTACCTTCCTAGGGCATTTTTCCTTTACCTGCTATCATCAGCAGATTTAGGGCCAAAATGCTGGACCTGAGAGTTACATTTCAGTTCAAGATAGATAGATGCCAGTGACAAACAGCTCTAAAAAACTGCAGAAGGACTAAGCTTGTAATTTGTCATATCTCCTTTTTATTCTTGTTTATTCAAGCGGGCTTTAAGCACACCTGGAACTGAGTAATTGCAGAAGACACAGTACAGCTTTGTCAATGCATTCCTCCTCCTGACCTCACACAGCCCCATGGGGATGTGAACTCTCCAAAGAAACAAGGATTATATTCCATGGATTTGAACACTTTGTCTCTTCAGAGGCACACAACAATGGTATTCATCCAGCAAAGAACTTGTTGCCCTAGTTAAAGCCTGTGAGTCTACAGCCAGGTGCTTTGTGAGTTTGCTCCTCACAGTGCTATTCTGACCCCAAGAAACACCTCTATTGCATCTTCTCAAAGATAGCTAATTCAGAATGAGATGTCTCGCTGATGGATGGGACGTGATTGTTGCTGTTGTTTTCACTTGTGGTATGAGCCATAATTTACATCAAACTCTTAAATGTCTTAAAAGAAGCATATAAATATCTGGACCCACCAAGCCCTGAAAGTTAGAAGGCTACAGCTGTAGTGACCTGCATATTAAGTTAGAAGGCTACAGCTGTAGTGACCTGCATATTACTTAGTCTTACACTACAAAAGTCAGTAGTGGGACTGCAGAAGCTTCAACTCAAAGTAGAATTAAGCCATCAATTGTCCCAAGGATGTACGGAACAAGGATGGCTGAAACACGACTGGTGATAAACATTATTCATCTACTCAAGGGCTTCCTTTCTTTTGATATCTCCTAACCCCTGCAAATTAGAAATGTGATGACAAATGAAGAAAAAAGCTAAGGTGCAGGGAATCTAGGGGCGTTCCTAAAGTCAAACAGGACATCTGAGGTAGAGACAAGAACCATATCCAGGTCTTCCTATCTGCTAGATCTTTCTTCCTACCTTAGAAAATACACATTCCATTACGTTGATATATAATAGGCTTAATTCACTTGTGACAGCACAAGGTCACAGTCAGGCCCATAATATTAAATGATAACATGAACAATCAGTTGCAAAGGACAGGCAAAATACAAATATGTATCTGCTCAAATCAATATTAGCTGTACACAGCTGACATCTAGAAACATATCACTCCCATCTGGATTCTGCTGAGAGCTTACTGACTAGAATTTTTTTTTTTAATTTTTAAAGCCCATGACATCAGTATGAAACAAAATGAATAAACCCAACTAATTACAAATAAATTCCAGTCCTGACTGGAGATTTGAAGGTTCTTATGCCAAAACTAGAGCCCTCAATAAATACAAGCTTCACACGTGGAAGAAGGATTTGCCACACACATGATAGGTTCGCCATAGATAACACCAAAGCCTCAAACTCAGTGTTTCTAACTTGATACAACTGCCTGCTCTACTTCATTATCTTTTATGCACATGGTCAATGCAACCTGGTCAATGTACACTTCAGAAGCTAATCAAGGAAAAGTGCTGTGCATTTGATAGCTTATAAACCAAGCACCCTGCAAAGAACTGGGGTATGGAGGAATAACTGATTTCTCTCAGAAGTTTCTCCAAAAATAAACTAGGGCAACAAATAAAGGATTTTAAAAAGCCAAGGGGAGTGCAAGGCAGTGATCCCACTGCCTTTATGTAGAAGATGCTCACATTATGAAAAATGTAGGACCCCCACAGTCCTATTACAAAGTTGCTTCCTAAAATTTTAATCACATCAAGCCTGCTAAATAGTCATTTGCACTTGAGAGCTTCACAAATCGATATCACTGGCTGCAGCGCAGTAATTGCTCTGAATGCAGATTCTACATCCACCGTGAGAAGCAGCACAGGGAAAAGACCCCAAATCATCCTCTGTTTTAGAACTAGGCTGAACTAAACAAAAGCAGCCTGGCACTGACCATTGCACAGCAAATGCTAGTTGGCATATTTCTGTAGTGACCAACCCCTTGCCATCTCTCTCTCTGAAACATTTCAAAAACCTTGGCTTCCTTGGCCTGTCAGCTCTTCTGAGCCAAGGAAATTCAATAGAGACCCTGTTATCCTGAGGTTTCCACCTCTTCTATCTTTTTTCACTTCTAGGGACAAAAGCAATTGTTTATGGATGCTGGGAACTGATGAGGCTTGCAAGGCAGTCAGACCACTCAGAAATGCAAAAAGGCATCATTGTGAAGACAGCAAAAGCTTCCACTTGGTATACTTAATTTAAAACTACCGTTTTTCATAAACAAAGAACCAGACAATAAGGGCTCCATCTCAAGGGTTTATGCATTCTGGAAAGTAGCTTTGGGTGCCTTTGGGTTTGGATGCTTGACTTCAGACACAGTCACACCATATCTGGGACTACACGCACAAGAAACTTGATGGCAAACTTTTCATACGTATTCCTTGTATCATACATGCTCACAGCAGCCAAGATCAAAGGTCTTTTAACCTAAGCAATAAAAGACAACATTATTTTACAGAATTTTCAGTGCAAATAGCCCAGAATGAAAGGTTGGAAGAACAGAAATGCTACCATGCCCTTTGCACAGACAGAACTAGTGTGAATGTTGTTCATTCTTTATATGAGGACAGAGATGTTATGCAGCTTTCCCACGTCTCTGAGCAAATTAACAAGTGCAGAATCGGGACTCCTACAACCAACCCTCACCTTCCTTTGGGGGAAACAGGTCTGATTTCTTCATGCAGTGAAGGATGGCAGATAAATGACAGATAACAGCATGACTCTACTAAGGTGGGTGGAATGAAAATCCACACAGTTCTGGCCATTTTGAGCTTATCAACACTGACTCAGAGTAGGTTAGAAGTGGCTGCAATGCAATACCAAACAGAAAAGTGACACATCGCTTGGAAAATCTAGTTAGATCCCTCATCACTAAAAATGCTCATTTGCCTCTATGCCCTCTCTTCCCCTTTCCACAACCTGGACAATAGACTCTAGTTGCATTCTACAGATGACTTTGTGCTTAACGTGCTATCTATTTTGAGATTTCTCCTGACCTTCAGCATTCCTTCTTCCCAGTCCCAATTTGAGCACACCTCCATCTCCACATATACTGCATTACATAGAAAGACTAATTAGCTGCAACAGACAGGTGGAAGAGAGAACATACTCTCAGAGATCCTTATGCCAAAGTTGTCCTATGAACATAAATATTCTAAAAAGCTTTATCCTGTCACAATAGAGTTATAAAGTTGCTCTGTTCAGCACATGATAATGGCTTTGTAATTCAATTATTGGTAGAATTTGCCTTTGGGGATTTATCTTCCTTTAGCCTCAGCACTCATGCAAATCCCTTATCGTAAATCTTGCCAATGCAAAACCAGCTCCCCCACTGCCTCTGGGACACATCCTGCCACTTCACGTTAAAAACCTGACAGCTTATTCCAACTTAGTGAATGGCAGGGTTTTGGTTTTGTTTTAAAGGACAGAAGGAAAACAATAGTGGGTGACGTTCATGGAGTCCTCAGTAGCATCAGTTTTTTGGTTCCACTTATGCCTCTGTAACACTCTAAATCCTAATTGCCATTCATAAAAATAGTAACATGTAGCACTGAACAGGGAGCTTTTTGTCCAAGATACGAAAGTACTTGACAATCAACCTTTAGGAACCTTCCCTGCATGCTACTGATTTGTTCAAGACCTATGGAAAAGCACAGGACCAGCAGACCAAGTTAGAAATAGGGGTTGAGGAAAATTTTTGTTCTCAGCTTTATAGATAAACTCCAATGATTAGTCAAGAGCACAGGAACCTCATTGATTTGACAAAGATCACACAGTTGTTATGTGGCATAGACAAAACTAGAGCCTGAGAGTCCTCCAGGCTCCTTTTTCTTTTACTACTATACTGACTCCATGAGGACTTTGCAGATACTCTCTGTTCCTTTTTTTTGCTTGCAGAGGTCAGTGAATCTGCCCCAGGGAGCTTAGTGTGGGAGGAAATTCTCGTGGTTTCTTTAGTTCAGTCCCTATTATGTGAAATTTTACAGATTTTACTATTCCTGGAACATACTTTAAAGATTGCTTTCTAGTTTTAACATCTCTTAACCATATTCTCCTGACATGTTTTAGAAGCAAAGGGCCAGATTCCATACAGGCATAAATCAGCACTTCATTTCTTTATATCTGGCCAATAAATCTCCCCTGACAATAATATAATCAGATTTTCCCTGCTACATCTCTGCACTATTCTTTCCCACATTGTCGAATTAGATGAAATGATATAATTTTGTGCAATTCAACTGGCAGCCACTGGGCCAAATCCATCCTATGGTATGCTTTACTCACTTTGTCACCTTTTCTCTAGAACTGATGGAAAATAGCAGTGCAGTGAGTAAAGCACCTCACAACACTGACCCAGAAAAACAGGTGGCTGTTGCTGCTAACGCTAAAATAGATGAGTAGGTAAATGGGGGTAGTAGTGTGATTTCCAGGCCATGGGGAGTCACTTCTACTCTCACCACCATTTTTTACAACCCTAGGCAGGATTATCCACAGCCTTCCACCCCATGATGTCCACATACCCCACAGCTTCGAGGACAGTAGCAAACCAAGCCTTCTTCCCCGCTGCACTAACACCACAGCTCTGTGGGAAGCTCCACAGAGGAAACTTGGCTAAAACTCTGAAATAGATGGATGTGAATTCTCAGGGACGTAGGTATCTATTGCCAGTAATGCTGCACGGGAGGAATGTCTTAAAATGAGGATCTAAACTAAGTGGATAAAATTCAATTACCAGGACTAGATCCTGATTTTAAGATAGTCCTCCTGTTCTACATCTCTTTTTCATATATTGCAGGAAACTTAAGACATTATACTGGCTTGAAGGGAGAAAAGGAGGAAGGTACCCTCTAGTTATAGTGTCCAAACTCAGCTCCCTGATATAATGGACCAAACCTACCTGATTTACTGCTTCTCTGCTGGTACCGTCTAATAGGATCACAGTTTCCCACTGTGTTAAGACGCGTGTTTCTGGCTTCTTATAGTGCTGTGGCCCAGTCAGTATGCGCTGGAGGAGGCCAGGATGTAATTTACAGCAAGAGTGAAAAGTCAACTCTGGTAACACAGTATGCTGCTCATTAAACATACAACAGAAAAACCTTCCTGATGTAGATCTAGACAAATCCACAGCTAACCACTATGCAACTGCCTCACCTTCTCAAGGGCTGCCCTTTATAGGTGCAAACGGGAAAATCAGTTTCTTAGTCCAATGCCCGTTGAAGACTGACAAGTTCCAGGGTCCTGCGTAGCACTGCAGGCTTCTGCTACTGAGTAACCCCAAAATCAAGATTTTGAGCCTGGTATATGGATGCCTGCCTACTTCTGCAAATCTCTGATGGGGGGAAGTGGAAGATGGGAGAGAAGCTGAAGCTTGTGGGAGTCTGTACTCGTTTATAAAGTATCTCTGGATAATTTTTTAAGATAAATCAGCTGAATTGGGAAACCCAAAATACACCAACCTATGCATCAATCAGACTGGGGCCTCTCAGTCCCAAAAGGCTTATTCAGGTGAATATACTTCTCCCTATTCACAACTAGAGGACAAGATTCTAAGGGGAGGAGGAGGTCAGAATCAGGTAAATGGTCAAGATGCTATTCAGTTATGACTTTTAGGAGAACATTCAAGTTACTATTTAACCCCCATCTTTAGAGTCCCCATGATAATCAAACAGGGTTGAGAACACTTTTTCTCTCACATAGGGGAACTCTGCCAAACTAAGGATTTGGGACTGAGGAGTTAGATTTTGCTCTGACAAATCTTGATTTGTTTATGAGTAACAAGTTCTCTCAAGAGACTACTGGGACCAGAGAATCTGGTTATTATAGACTCAGAGGACCAGAGGGCTATCAACCTCTGCTGTGTGACTTTGGGCATTTTTCTCAGCCTCATCTAGGGAAGAAAGATATGTATTTTGGATATCAGTTTCTTAAGAACTAAAACTTATTATAAATCCAAAGAGTCTAAATGAGCTTTTCACAGCAACAGAAAGACGATGCTGCACGTCTTTTTTCTGTCCTTGCTGACCCACATGGGGCTGGCAAGTTTGTATCTCTGGAAGCCAGACAGGAATAAAATCCTAATTCCCAAGATACACCTGAGAGATTTCAGCCTTCATTTGTTCCAAAAACAAAGAGGTACATCAGGGTCCAGCTGTCTGAGAACTGTAAGCAGAGATTTTCACTAAATCCATAGAAAAGCCAGTGAGATCTTTAGTGAACACTGCCAACTGAGAGTATGCTTCCTTGCTCCCTGGCTGGGCAGGATGTAACACTGACCTTTCTGGTGAGAAAATGGTAAATATCAGGGGCACTGAATGGTGACAAAGTGCTCTAATGTGTGTCACTCGCCATCAGTAATGTTAGCAGCAGCAGCAGCATGGTAAGGGCCAAGGAAAGGCAGTTTCAGACTTGCTCATCACTCGGGTCCCTGGCAGCATTGCTTGCCTGTAGCTCATCTGTATCTTTAGGCTGGCAGCCATGAAGCTGCCTAAAAATATTAGCAAGGTAATAGCAGCCTGTGTTATAGAGGCTCGGACCTTCAGTCTGACTTTATCCCAAAGTCAAACTGGAAGCAAATGTGTGGTGTTCAATTCAGAAAAAAAAAAGGATTCAATCAGTCAGTTGCTTAATTCAGGTCTCCTGAAAACTGTCATGGGTTCCTCTGCGATGTGCCCCTCTCCACCTTATTTAAGCTATGAAATACATATATTTTTAATTAAATTTCTAGTATACTTCAACTCATCGGGTATGGCTTGTGTGTTAGATCTAGCGGTTGATTTTCTGGACAGGCTGTTACAATGCCCTTTGATTGGCATCTTCCCTGTCAGCCTCCAGCAGTTGCCCTGCAGTGATTAAAAGGTCTTGTTCAGCAATACACAGCATCATTTGTAAACAGCCCAGATACCATGCCATTTAAATTGCCTCAGCCCACCTGGGTGGGTGTGCAAATCTCACCAAGCCAAGATCTGACAAGAACACTGGGACAGTTCTCCCAGCTTGCTCCAACTGCTTGAATATAATGAAGTTTTTAAGAGGGCTTTGACACTTCTTTCCCTTGATTTTCAGCTCTTTCAGCTGCTCCGATGAACACAGTCAGAGCTTTTAAAATACAGTCTCTAGCCTCCTCTGGAAAAGAAAAGATATATACTCTATAATTCTACTCTGAAGATTAACTTTCTTTGCCATTGCTCATAAAAGAAACACAAATATAGCCCTATCTACTCATCTGTCCTCCCAGCTGCTTACCAGTTTATCTTTTTCTCCCTTTCTGTGTGTGTGCATATCTTTGTATTGTTTGAGGGGAAAGGTTGGTTGGCTGCTTTTTTACAATGTTTGCATCCATTTTCTTCTCCTCCTCATACTCAGAAAAAACATGACAGAGTGGAGACATAGCAACACCTCTTACCAAACTGACATAACTCCTGTAATTTCTTCAGGGAATCATTAACATCATGGGCACATGACCCTACTAGAAATGAGATATGCTATGATATGTTTTTACTTCCAATCAGCCTGCTACACCTATGAAGTGCATGAAAGCCCTGAGCTGTATTTTTTGTCTAATCAAGACAGTTACCTCGGAATCATAGAATGGTTTGGGTTGAAATGGACTTTTAAAGACAATCTAGTCCGACCCCCTGCCATGGGCAGCGACATCTTTCACTACATCTGGTTGTTCAAAGCCCCATCCATCCTGATCTTGAACGCTTCCAGGGATGGGGCATTCACAGCTTATCTGGGCAAATGTCTCACCACCCTCATAGTACAGAATTTCTTCCTTATATCTAATACAAATCCACCCTCTTTAATTTTAAAACTGTTCCCTCTTGTGCTATGACTACAGTCCCTGTACCAGTAGAGTCTCTCCATTTTTACTGTAGGCCCCCTTTAAGTACTGAACAGCCACAATATGGTCCCCCTGGAGCCTTCTCTTCTCCAGGCTGAACAACCCCAGCTCTCCCAGCCTTTCTTCATAGGAGACGTGTTCCAGCCCTCTCATCATTAAAGCTCTCTGATCTTCTCGAAGTATGTATTCTGTATTTTTCCTACTTGCTTGCCTGGGTGCAATAGCCAAAGAAGTAAAAAAAAAAAAAAAAAAAAAAAAAAATTCAATAGCACTGATACAGTTAATGATTATAACTTGATAATATAATTTACTATCTGGGCTTTTCTATTGTTCATTTTATGCTAGTTTTTAAGACACTGCTGTTATTTGGCTTTATTACTCCCCCCCCCGCCTTAAGTTTTTCAAGGTTACATTATGATTAGAATTAGCTGAGAATCTTTTCAAAAAGTGTCTCATTTTGATTAAAAAATATTACATTTTGCAGACATTTTAATGAGCTTTTTAACCTCTTATTTCTGTTTTTTTCATGGCCAGCTCTAATTGTGATACCTTGACTTACTGACTTTTAGAAAATAATTTCTGGTTGAAGGCATGACTTGATCTGAGGACCAGAATAAAAATCTAGTCTTTAATGAGCAATTTCTGCATATGTATTTTGGCCATACTGAACTATATGCACTTTGACTACTGTTTTTGCAACTACTGGTCACAAATATTTGGATTTGCAAGTCACAAGGTATCACTGTTGAACTTTGACTAGATGACTGGACCACTTTAAAAAAGCAAGAAAAAAAGTAAAGTAATTCCCAATATGACTGATTGACTGATTGTGTTCACATTTGTATTCACTATAAACCAGCGCCTTTGCCAGCAAAATTCCACCATAGGAATGTATGCTGAAAATCACCAAGTATCAGAAAAATAAACTCAGAAGTATTTAAATAAAGCATTTATCCAACTCTTTTAACTAACATCTACTGCATTCTATTCCCCTAATGCCAACTACATTAGTAAACACTGTGCTATCAGCAATAATCCATGTATATTAACTTGCTGTTTCTGTATTACCCTGCTGAACTAATACTGCTTAGAATACTCCTTCCTAGTAATCAGGGTATTTTCATAGAGCACAGTTCTAGAATTGCTAAGCACCTTGATAACTTTCATGCATTCTTCTGTCACAGTACATTTAACAGCAAAATCTCAAGAACTTGCCAGAGAAATAATAAAAACCATGAAAACTGTTGATACAATGTAGAACTGCAGTGTCTTGGGGTTGTATGCAGTGTGGATTCTTTTATGTTTCCGTTAGACACATAACATACAGTTGACTCTCTGAGTGGATTATGCTTTCCTCAGTATACCACTTTCACATACCTAGATTATGCAGATATGTGATAAGATACATGAATTATAGCAATTATTAGAGGTGTCAGTTTTACAGTAGCCCATCACTAAAGCCTGCCCAGCACAAATGTGTCCTCACAACCTTTTAATGAGGTAGAGAATTACAGATCCCTTTTTCCTCCTTGCTTTTTTTTTTTTTTTTTAAGATAAGAAAATTCCAGTCACCCCTCATTCTAAAGGATTAAGTTTATCTGCTGTTGTGGTTTAACCCCAGCCATCCCCCATCTGATATCTTCCTCCACAGAGTGACATAACAATCTCTTTCATCACAAGTGTGGATGTCAGGGCATCACTTAGAGCGGTAGGTGGAAGAATGAAAAGGGGGAACAGAGGAGCTCTGAACAAAGATTCTATGTTCATGTTAATGACTCCTCTTAATGAAACAGAGGATACAAGAATACAAAATACATATGAGCTACAAGGAGCTGAGTTGTCTCTACACAGTGTTTTCTCGGAGTTACGCAGTAGGCATCAGTAGATTGCTTTGATGTTGTTCTTCAGGGGATTAAATTTCTCTGGGATGGTAGTAGGAGGGGGTGTTTCACAGAGCAGCCAAAAATAAGTGAATAAAAAAGAAAATTCTCTTGGAAACAGATATAAGAAATGCAGCTGTAAAAGACACTACTGTTTCTCTGACATCATTTACAGGCAGAGCCTTCTCAAGACTAAAACTAGCAAGCTCAGTGGTGTTTATTTGCAAGACTTAAAGTGACCCACAAACTATTTACAAGACCACATAACGGAGTAAAATGGCAATTAAAATATCTGTGAGCAATCAGGAAAATGCACCTTTGCTTTCATCAACCATTTGAATCTGTTTAAGTGTCTTTAAAGTCTTCCAGATGTTCCTTCCCTGTCAAAAGAAGCAGCGTTAAGTAAACACAGCCTCAAGAAGCCCTGATGCCAAAAGCTTTGCTCTGTGTCTTCCTGATCTGTCCCAGCGTCTTCCTGAAAAGTCCCAGTTTAGATAGTCCTAGAAGCAGTCTGTATTAAAGCAACTCCTCAGCCTTCCTTAGATATTGGAATATAGCCCTCATTCTCTGGACAATACAGCTGTGTCCTGGTTGATCTCTTCAAAACCACTTGATTTAGAGAAAGCACCAGGAACAGGAGAGAGTATCCCCACAGTCTTCTTTCCTTGAAAAGTTGTGACTTCAGGACATTTTCCTTCACTATTCCTTTCTGTTCTTAAGAATAACTGGAAGTCAGTCATCTGACTTTTCAGGTTGATTAGACTCTGCATATTTCTAAGCCAAAATGTATAATAATTAATCAAAAAAACCCCAACCACAGGGCACTGAGCAAGGCTCTACCCAACTTGCACATCAGCACTGGCTATAGAGCTGTTGCTGTAGAAGTTTGGATTTCAACTGTACATCTGCACCCTCTTACGTCCCAGTTCTCTTTTGCTTTTCTTGCATGGGGAGTCAGCAGTGGCCACACTCTGAGAGCAAAGGGCCGACCTTCTGATTCAGCACTACAGTGCCTATTTTGTCCTCAGGTACTTGGCTGCACAGAAATGGAAATGCATAGAAAAGCCCATTGTTGCTCTCTGTAGTGTACATGTTCTCAATTACACATGCACAGCTCTGTTTTCTACTATGGATGGTTTTGAGGACAGAGAGTGTCCATATAATTGCAGCTAACAGTATTTTTTTCCCAAGGTGGTGACGATCATAATAAATAAGCCAGAATAAGATGCAACACTATCTCCACAAGTTGTATTATTTTTACTTTTGATAGCAGAAGTACAGTCTAGCTTACACTGAGGTGTGTTATGCAAGGGACATTTTGTTCAAGGTGAAAATACAGGCTTGCAGTTTCATGTTTTGTTTATGGCTGTAGGGAATTAGATGGGCGGTTGGAACATCTTTTCATCTTTTCAACTTACTCTTTGCCTTTGAAGCTCCATGCCTGAGTTCTCGTATTTGTTAGGTTCTAAGAGACCTTCAAAGTGTGAGCTCCATGGAAAGGGAAAATGAACGTTTTCATCATTATTCTTATTGCAGGCATCCATCAGCTCAATTCACAGTAAACCACTACTGTAAGTAACGATGGGAAACTTCAAGAGGTTTGGAGTGTAGTACAGGACACAGGGATCCAGGAACAGGGACATTCTTTCCAGCTTTCTAACCTCTTCAGTGAGTACAATTTTGTTGGATGTCTCAAAGACTGGGTTCCCAGATTTCTAGGACCTTCTGCTTTTATTAGCCCAGAAAAAAAACAAGAGATATGTGGGGCTGTGTGTTTGCATCTGACATTTTGAAACCCTGTTAGGAGTCCTGGAGAAAAGAAATAGGAGTGACATAAATATATATGCACCTATCTATACAGACACTCGCACAAAACCAAGTTTAAGTTAAAAATGGAATTTAGTTTGCAAAAGCTTCAGCTAACACAGATTCTGAGAAAGGATTAAAAAGCAGGAGCAGCAAACAAAATCTCTGGTATATCATTTGCAGACCAAATATAAATTCAACTTTGGAAGTAAATTTGACCTAGAGCTCTTACTTCTTCCATAAATTAAAAGAAAATATTTGACTGAACCACTCCTGAATCTTGATATGTTCAAACCCTGTGGTTTTGGCACAAACTTATAGTTTAGAAGTTACCATGGAGGTCTCATTTTAATCACCTGGTTCAGCTCATCCTGATTTCAAGATGACTATTTTATCAAAAGCTTCTCTTTTAAAGGCCAGATTCACAGGACATGGGCCAACTTCTGCTCACAGGTGGACTACTGCTTCCACAAAGAGCTGATGAGAAGCCTCGCAGATTTACACCAGCGTAAGCAAAAAGAGGAGTAAGCCAAAATATAAAAAATTAAACTTATCTTTGATTTAGACTATGACAACCACATTTGCAGGAAAACAGTCCAGTGTCTCCTTCGTTCCTCAGCTTTCTTTTCCACATAAGTCGAAGTTACACTAATTGCTATTGCGTGACAGCATGGAGGTGTTTCAGATAAGTATTTTACTGCAAGCATGGTTACAGAGCTTTACACTGCGTACGCAAATCACTGGTATGGAAAGCAAATGCAAAGAGATCTGCCTGCAATCAGAACATGAGAAGAGAATCAGTACACCAGAATCACTGGGTAAATCTGTGATGACTAGAACTGAAGGAGATGAGACTCAAAATAAAGAAATTTGCTAGTAGTGAAGAACTGCAGAATAAAGTTTGGACCTACATCCGGGGTTATTTTTCAGTGGTGGTGGCTACTACAAGTGTTTGAATCTGAAGTCAAATCATCTATTACAGACACCCCATATATTAAAAATTGTGAGATGCTCAGATTTAATCATATCCATGTAGGCTATGGCCCTAAGTGAATTTAGATACAAAGTGTATAGCGTAAGTTAATGCAGCAAAGAGTTAAGCTTGCATCAGTGACAAAGAGCTATGATACTTCTTTAAGGTAACTTTGGCATCAAACACGCAAACGTTTTGCCAACACTGTAACTGACTGACATTCAAAGATTCAGCAAGAGGAACTTACACATGACTGATTCATACAGCCTGAAATCTGACTGGAAATCTTGCACTGCTGCTTAGAAGCAGTATTGCAGAGTGATTTAAGCTCATAATGAAGAACTGTGTGTGCCTAGTTGAATGGTCATTAACTTGCTCACTTTGAAGGACCGAAGCAGGTTTAACAGCAGTTAAAAGCATAACACCAGCCACTGGAGGATGTCCACTGTTACCCGTGGCAGAAATGCTAGTATCCTCAAAGACTCCAAGACTTCAGTCTTTGGCCCTCCCTGGTAGCAGGACCAGATTGATCTCTTCTTTGTATTTGGTGCAAAAGCAAACAAGTTTATGCTGAACAGAGTTGTGTTCGAACTCGAAATGTTCACAGGAAATTGCAGAACTCTCCCCTCCCAAATCAATGCTTTCTTCAGAATATTATTCAGTATATTTCAGTTGTACATCATCCTTAGATCAAAGACTCCATTTCCAAGTGCTGTATAAACACAGTAACAGGAGGAATAATGCCCCTTTCAATACCAGGTCTAAATTAATTTTGACAAATCAGCAGTACAGATTGCATTCAGCCATGTTGCCTTCAAGCCCCCATTTCAACATCTCTGTACATATTGGGAAGCTGTGTCTAGGAAATGAGGAAGGGGTTTTTGCTCTTACCAGTAGAACCTGTTTGGTGCAACTCCCTCATGAAGAAGCAGCCATCTTCTGCCAAACTCCACTGAACTGAATAACTGGGGACAAAAACAAACAGTCATGAATCACAGTAAAACACAAAGATAACAGAGAAATTAATCTGAAGAAGCCTCTATCACTTCTGAGATAGTGACTTGGACTTTTACTTCTTCCAGTCTCAAAGGCACACACCTGAGGCAGCTGAAAAGTGTCTGCAGTGACTTTTATTGGCAGAGGCAATAGTGTGCTGTGTGACATGGGACACAAGTGGTATTACCTGAGACATCACTGTATGGGTACACCCAACAACCTGCCATGACTGCAAACTCATCACCTAGCTCTTCGTGGCACTCTCAGGTAATAAAATCATGCAGTGTGGGAAGGCTGCATTTTCCTTTTTTGAACTTGTGGTGGATACCAAATGTACAGCATCACACAGCAGTGTGATAACCTAGCCTAGCTCTGACAACAGATATACACAGTTGCCTTCCTTGATACTATCTCAGAAGGTCATTCTTTCTCCAGTTACCAGTAGCCATCCCTAGACAGCTTGTTCAATCTGGCACCAAAAAAGTGCTCAAACATGTCCAGACTTCTCTTGCAGGACTAAATGAGTTTAAATAGCACAAGTTACTTGTACCATGGAAACTCACAATTCTCCCTTTGCTCCTGTCCTTCTGCAAACAATGTGACACCTTCTCCTAGTCTGGTTACACAAACAATATCCAAATATATCAATCATTTCAGAAAATCTTTCCATGATAAATACCAAACCAGACTAAGAAAGGTCAGCAAAAAAGGCATATTACAAGTATTATAAATACTTTGACACATCTCTGTAGAATGATATACAAATGTTACTGTTACAAAGCATTTACAAACAGCTGTTCTCCGTAAATGCTGCCATCAGGTAATTCTCGGAAGGATAGTAGAGGGAAGGATCACTTGGGTTCTGTCTTTCTTATGCTTTATTTAACTTCAAATTTCTCATATGGGAAGCACTAAGAGGCAGTCAGCCCTATATTTTTTTTTTTGCAGATTCATCCTGTTTCCCCTCTTTCCCTTGCTTGATAGACTTGGTCTGTCCCCTTTTCTGGCAAGGAAGATATTGGACCCCTTTTTTGAACTGTGAGCTGCCTTTTCACGACACCACTTTAGGGATCTTGCACAAAATGCAAACAATCTGAATCTTTATGTGTAAACCTTGACAAATTTTTTTTTGAATGAGTAGTGGCAGTGGATTGGCAGGAAAGAGAAAGATGGATGCCTGTGAGAATGACTGAGAAGGAAAGAAGATGATTTTAAAGCTTTGTGTTGATCAGAAAGATGGTTTGAATGTATTTTAAGAATTATGAGACTGGGATGTAAGAAACCTTGAGATCTACTTCTTATTTACATTCCCAATGCAAACCCCTATATCCCTCAGCTTCCCTACTGTAAAACCTTCAAAGAACATGGAGAAATTAATTACAACAGCTTTTTAGTAAACAGTAGACTGGCATATGTTGAAATCTACTTTAAAATATGAAAGCTAAAAATTCACCTCTTTTTCTCTGAACACTGTCAAAGAACAGAGAGGGAAGAAGGTAAGACGGGATGGAAGATAACAAGGGTAAGAAAAGGAAAAACACTTTAGCTTTGTGGATAGAAATGCATCCCCTTTTAAAACTTCATTGGTGAGTCCGTTATTCTTCCTTAAGTAGAAGATTCTAGTAACATTTTTGTTTGAAACTTTAGGAGACCCTAATTATAACTAAGGAAAACTTTCATTTTTGAAAATTAAAGATGATCTTTAGGAACATTTAACAATGACTTTTGTAAAGTGCTTTGAGGTCACCTAATCAAGAACTTTACCATTACAGGAGGTATTTTTCCCCCTTCACATTCAAAATCCATTTCTAGACCTGCTTTTGTAATTGCAGCAAAACCAAAACCATAATAACAATAAGCTACTGTCAATTTATCTCTCAGATGCCAATGTTTTCCCTTTCATGGCAAAGTAGTTTCTTTTGTGCCAATTAATATGTCTTTGACATACAGTAATTGAAGTTTTAATAAAGTTCAGATCATCCTTTAATTAAGAACAGGGAGCAATCCAAACAACTCAGCAAACACCTCTGCTTTTCCAGACCAGGGATACACTGGATGTAACCTCTCCAGGGACACTGATGTTCAGATGGCGGAAATCACCACAGTGAATCTTGGTTTTCCCCTTTTGTATCTCTCACCCTACTCCCTCTCCAGTTTCCCTGAGCACAGCTTTCAGCAGGTTATCCCCTCTCTGAATTTAACGGTGATAGTATCCAGAGTGAATTAAGTACAGCCTGCAAAAGCTGTCTCTGTGCTTGTGTAGCGTCCCCCCTGCCATGCCTGCAGTCCCACTGCAGTGCCAGGTGGTTGAATGGCCCCGGTGCCACGGCTTCCCCCTGGCTCTTTCAGCACAGCTCTTCAGAGGGGCTCTTCTCCTGGTGCATCCGACAACTCCCCCAGCAGAACAGAAGCTGTGATGCTGCACAGCACCCAGGGAGCCCTACTTACTCTTGGTGTGTGCTCTGAGTGAGACATGTGATTCAGGTAATACGTGGAGAAGTGCAAGACTTTACAAGTTTGTTTCAAAGGGAGGAAATGGGTATAGCAATTCTACTGTCAGGGTTGGCCTTTCAAATTAGAAGCCGGTGCCCAGTGACCTGGAGACAGTGCGTGAGAAAAGGCAACAGCTCTCAAAGGGAAATATCAGCTCTCTGGGAACTCATGCCAAAGCTCTCATTGTCTTTGATGAGACACTTTAATAACCAACCTTTAGAAGGTTTTTCCTCCTTTGCCATTATCTCAGCACCAGTCTCAGCCTTTACTGACTCACAGCAGCACAAGCAGCATTAATATATCTTTAGCAAAGAGGGAATTCCCCACCTTATATGTCAGCCCCCCCAAAAAGAAAAAAAAAAATCCTTTGCAGTAAGGACTTTTTCAGTATTTTATTCTAAGTATCATTCATTTTAGACTGAGTTTATTTAGTTGGACCAGAAAAAAGAGAAATATTTGGAGGCTTTTGTCAAATATCAGTTATGATACAACTGGGATTATTTTTCCTGATTTAGCAATTATAGTGCTCGTATGGATATTTTTTAAACTCAGCATCATATTTTGTTGTTGTTATAAAAGCCCTCTCTCTCCTGGGACATCTTGTAATAGACTGATGCATGCAGTTCTTTCAGAGATGACATTTTATTTTCTTTGGCAAGCACTGCTGTCTTAATGACAATTTTCATCATTAGACTGAAATTAAGTAATGTTCTTTGCTACACTTCTTCATGTACCACAAGTAGAAAAGGAATCTATTACAATTTCAATGTTTGTTTTCTTCTGAGGGCCAAGCAGTGATCTGACACTTCTGTTTATACTGAGATAAAACTGTTATGAAGTACAAACCTTATACTGATCTCTCAGATTTGACCCTTGTTCATCAGGGAATAATTCTCTTCTTGCTTCCACTTCTCTTGTATATTTATTTTTCTGTGTAATACCCGAATACTTAAGAATAATTAACAGTCTGGTTTTGCTTTGTTTTTCTTTTTAAAATCCTAACATTCTGTGAAGTAGAAACCTACCACCTACCTCTCTTATATGGGAAAACAGAAATGCAGCAGAAAAGGAAAAGCTTACAAGGTTACAAATACCTTCCGAGGCTGAGCAGGGATTCACATAAACCCCCTGAACTGCAAGACAAGCCCCCAGCTATAGAAACAGCCTTCTTGCAACACGACTTTACTGTCTTCTGGAGTAGGGAAAGCTGACATCTGAAAACTAAACTTCTTTCCTTATCTACACCAAACAATATCTGTACACTACTCACTCTGTTATTTGTTTCCCAACCTCTGTGAGAAGCATAAGAGCTGCCCATGTATTTCATAGCAAAAGCGTAAGCTTCACCTTAAAATGCTCTGGGAAATCTGGGTAACAGCAGGATACAGTTGCCACATAACCTTCTCTTTCCCTTCTAATTTCCTAATCTTTCCAGCACTAATTTTAGACTTGTGTAATTTTTTTGCATTTTGGGCTATATTCTTTGATAAAATTTCCAATTTAAGACATTCAAAACATTCTTTAATATATAGATATTTTTAAAAACAAAAAATATTGTTTGTAAACAAAGGATAACTTTCCTATAATCCAATGAAAATGCAGAAGAAAAATAAAATATTTTAGAAATATTTGTAGTTAAAAAAACAAGCATTTGATGAAGGGGAAGAAGCTGTATGTATAAATTCTCAGTGAAAGTAAAATATTTAACAGAAATTAGTCAAACCTGATTGGTTTATTTACTTTACTTCAACAGCTTGCACTATAAAAAATAACAAAATTCCAGAAAATGTAGGGAGAAAAAATGATATTTTTCTAAAATGTTCCACTAAGAATAACTGGCATTTTATTTGACTCAACTGATCTAGACTGCAACATCACTTCTGGAAGGGAAAGTGTGCACTAGTGAAGAAGAAAAAGAACTCTACGCTTCTCTCTACTTCAGCTCTGGAAAATCTCCCCAAAGCAAAAAGCTCTCAAGATCTTAGCTTCATAAACCCCTCTAGTTTTTGGATGGTTCTGGATACATTCTGCCATGCATCTTTCTTTGCCCTTCTGCCCTGTCTTGCATAGAATGAACGCTTGTATTGTTTCATAATCTACCCATGTGCTACGGGTAACTGTAAAAGAGCTCTGGCGCCTTCCATCGTTTGACTACATCTATTTTATTCTTCCCTGGTTCGCCCATGTACTGTACCTCCTACACATCTTCCCTTCACTCAGATTTCTAACCTTTTTAGAGTAGAAATCACCTGTTGTAGCATGTGTTTACACAACATAAAGATTGCTGGGGCTCTCAGTAGCTTTTATAAAGACAAGGAAATTTTAAGTGTAGATAAGCGTAAGGCCAAGTGTTCCCCACAACAGATATTTCAGTAAAAGGTTCCACTATTCTGAATGGGGGAAATTACATGATTATGCCATATTTTTTCTAATACTTTTGTTTTCATCCACAAAGCAGCACAGCAATCCAAGAGTTTTGTACTTTCCTCTGGAACAAGGTGGCTACTATTGGAAATGTTGGATAAGAAAAACAACAGTTCTGCCATAAGATTTCCATATTACACTGGCTTCAGAAACAGCTTTCAATAATTCACAGGACTCAGAAAATATTTAGATACCATTGATTCCCTTCTTCTCATTGTTCATCAGTGTCTTATGTTTTATAAGTCTCTGAACTGAAATACTATCACATTTGAACACCAGAATTAATATCAATGAAGTTGGTATTAACTTGTATGTTATATATATAAAACACATCTTATACATAGCTTATATAACTGGACTATCAAAAAGGGATTCAGAAGGTAACCAACTCCTTCAATAGTTCTTCCAACGGACACATCTTAGTGAACATTATCTCTAATAAACAACTACTTACTGTAAAGAACACAATCTTCTCACTGTTTTAGAGATAAAGGTTGCATATCTCCACTAAAAAAAACTATAGAGAAACTTGAATGTGTAATATACAGACCCATCCTTAAAACACCTCTCCTAAAGGGATTGTGTGGGTGTCACAACTGCTATGAAATTTCAGACCTTCACTCACTTTTATGGAGCTAAACCAAATGACAGTAACTGAGGATTCACCTCTCTCTAATTTACTGGCAGTCTTATTTGGCTTTGTCTTTCTTTTTATTAGTCTATATGCATTTTAAAAACTCAAAAACAAGTAGTTAAGATATGAGCTTTGAGGGCCTAATGTTGTCTACACATCAGACAAATTTAATTCATTCTGATGTAATGACCGATGGTATGAGATTATGTCCTACAGGACTCTGCTTGTCTGTTTGGGTTTGACTGAGTTATGAAGTTGAGATCTTCTGACATAAACTCACATCTTTAGCACAAAAAAAAGAGCTGTTAACAGTTTCATAAAGTATTGTACCTGGACACTCACTTTAATAAAATTGTACTGTGCACCACTTGTTTCCCTTACAAACACTGGATTTTCCCTGAGATTTTCCTAACCAAAAATCTGGCTCTTATGAGGCGGTTGAATTGTTTATTTGGTTGTTGAACCTGACGGGTAAGAAAGCATGGTGTCAACCAGATGTTGCTAGTAAACACAAACTTGTCTTAAAGAGAGCAACCCTCATACCTCCCCAGTTCCAACAAGCTCTGTACTCCCCAGAGCCAGTGGGTAACTCTGCTACCTGCATACGCATCAAACTCACCATAACAAAAACTTACACTTGCAGTAATCTATATATCATCCAAGAAGAAAGACAAACATTTCCTCATTTAACATCTGACTTTGAAAGCAAAGTTACTGTGGTGGGTTGACCCTGGCTGGACACCAGGTGCCCACCAAAGCCGCTCTATCACTCCCCTCCTCAGCTGGACAGGGGAGAGAAAATACAAGGAAAGTCTCGTGGGTTGAGTTAAGGACAGAGAGATCATTCAGCAATTCCCATCACAGGCAAAACAGATTTGACTTGGGGGAATTAATTTAATTAATTACCAATCAAATTAGAATAGGGTAAATGAGAAATAAAACTAAATCTCAAAACACCTTGCCCCCACACCTCCCTTCTTCCCGGGCTCAACTCCACGCCTGATTTTCTCTACCTCCTTCCCCCCCAGCGGTACATGGGGACGGGGAATAGGGGTTGGGGTCAGTTCATCACACGTTGTCTCTGCCGCTCCTTCCTCCTCAGGGAGAGGACTCCTCACTCATCCCCTGCTCCAGCGTGGGGTCCCTCCCACAGGAGACAGTCCTCCACGAACTTCTCCAACGTGAGTCCTTCCTACAGGCTGCAGTTCTTCACAAACTGCTCCAGCATGCGTCCCTTCCACGGTGTGCTGCCCTTCAGGCACAGACTGCTCCAGCGTGGGTCCCCCACAGGGTCACAAGTCCTGCCAGAAAACCTGCTCCAGCGTGGGGTCCTCTCTCTATGGATCCACAGGTCCTGCCAGGAGCCTGCTCCAGTGTGGGCTTCCCACAGGGTCACAGCCTCCTTTGGGCATCCCCCTGCTCCAGCATGGGGTCCTCCCCAGGCTGCAGGTGGAGATCTGCTCCACCGTGGACCTCCATGTACTGCAGGGGGACAGCCTGCCTCACCATGGTCTTCCCCATGGGCTGCAGGGGAATCTCTGCTCCAGTGCCTGGAGCATCTCCTCCCCTCCTTCTGCACTGACCTGGGGATCTGCAGGGCTGTTTCTCTCACATATTCTCACTCCTCTCTCCAGATGCAGTTGCAGTTGCCCAGGTTTTCCCCCCCTTCTTAAAAATGTTATTACAGAGGTGCTAGCACCATCCCTGATGGGCTCGGCCTTGGCCAGCAGTGGGTCCATCTTGGAGCTGGCTGACATTGGCTCTGTCGGACACAGGGGAAGCTTCCAGCCACTTCTCACAGAAGCCACCCCTGAACCTCGCCCACTACCAAAACCTTGCCACACAAACCCAATATAGTTACACATATGAACTACCAAGAATCTGAATGACCCACCAATTCTGATACAATGCCATTTGAAGGGTCATTATGCTATTCAAGACCTACCATCACCCCTTCTGTTCTCAAGAGTTTCATTTTCCCAGCCAAAGCTTTCTGTCACACGTGGAGTCCCTCATAGCTTCAGTTTCATTTTAATGCCTGAACAAATTGCTGCAGATATGACTGACTCAGAGTGCCCATGATGTTTCATCATTCAGTGTTTAAACTAATTGCGTATTCTGATTAAATATTTGGTTCTGATGCTTCCTCACACACTGATCTTGAATCATGTGGTAGTTCCACGTGCTTCCTATGCTGATGAGGATATTCAATTTTATGCACTGGTTTAATCTCATGCAAAAAACTTTATGCACGTGGAAATCCAGAATCTGGCTAAAGGAAAGGTGATTTAAATTGCATGCTGGAAGTGACATGAGGGAAATACTTTGAGCAAGTTAGTAGGTCCCATTATTTTTCTTTCACTTAAGAAATTTCCCCTAAACAAGTTATAGTGGAATACAGCAGTCTAAGTTTATTTGTTGATTGGATTTACCAACTTTGGTATTCTTATATTCACAAAAGAAAAAGCTCTCTTTCTCTCACCTCTAGTTTCCATGAAAGCTCCACTCATTCTTCCTGGACACAGATCAGACCAAAGCAATTCAACCTACACTACAGTATTGACCTAAAAAAACATACACAACTGGAAAACTAGCTCAGATCATCTTCGAAAACACTGGGTTTGATTCAAATTCACCACTAATTCCCCGAGAAGGTTCCAGAGTCGATCCCCCTGACAGTTTCTTCACATATGCTGATTTCTTGCCTCTTACACTTCCTGGTGTTTCTATAAGATGATTACAACTAACCCTGTTCGTGTTGTTTCACCCTCACCCCTTCAAATTTAATCTATTCACACACAAAAATCCCCAAAACACCATGTTGTGGTGTAAAAGGAGCGTAGGGGGACAGGGAATGGGGGTTGGGGTCAGTTCATCACCTGTTGTCTCTGCTGCTCCTTCCACCTCAGGGGGGCGACTCCTCACTCTTCCCCTGCTCCACCGTGGGGTCCTTCGCACAGGAGACAGTCCTGCACAAACTTCTCCAGCACGGGTCCCTTCCACGGACCAATCTTCAATCACAGACTGCGCCAGCACAGGCTTTCCTACAGAGTCATGGCCATCTTGGGGGGCATCCTCCTGCTCCAGCGTGGGCTCCTCCCCGGGCTGCAGGTGGGCATCTGGGCTGCGGGGGGACAGCCTGCCATCTCACCATGGGCTGCGGGGGCAGCCCCTCCTCCGGCACACCTCCTCCCCCACCTTCTTTGCTGACCTTGGCGTCTGCACAGGGGTTTCTCTGACACTCCAATCTCCCCCCACCACTGCAGGTTCCCCGTCTTAAATACATCATCCCAGAGGCACTACCACCGTCGCTGATGAGCTTGGCCTTGGCCAGATGTGGGTCTGACTTGGAGCCGAGGAAGCTTCTAGCAGCTTCTCACAGGAGCCACCTCTGCAGCACCTCCCCTGCTATCAAAACCCCACCACACAAACCCCAAAACCACCAGTGCACCTAAACCACAGATTTTCTACTGATGAACCATATAAAGATTTGAGAGATCACATTTTCCTCACCTTTAGAATATTTTTTTTAAATTTATCTCAATTTCACCAAAAAATACAACATTCCAAAAGCACAGTTTAACTTCAACTACAAACATAACAGAGTCATACTGTATAAAGACAACTCTTTATGAAGATGCAACAGTGTAATTTGAAATAAATGCAGGCAAGTCCTTCTCCTTATTCCCATTCATTTATACTGAATAATTTTATTGCTGATAAATTGTACTTTACTACCACCGCAGGTGTATTTGAAGAAATTCTAGTCTTCTACAAAGTTTCAGTCATTATTCTCATTGTTCATAGGGGCATTATTCAAATGTTATTCAACTGTGAAAGACCATATTTAGAACTAATCTAAAACCTTCAGGAAAGCAAAGAGCAATAGGATAGACATCACATGGATTGCTTCAATTCAGTGATGTACTACTTCAGTTTAAGTCTCTCTTGCATTTTTTTTGCTTTCTATGCAGTCTGCAGAAAAGGATGGGGTTAGTGCATCAGGTAAGGACTTAAGATTGAACATGTTTATATAGGTATACAGAGTAGTCCTTTATGATCTTTCAGGCCCTTATGCCCTTGGATCTACCTGCTAGATGCTACCTGGATGAAAAGTTATCACAGTGGGAAAGAAGTTTCCACGGTGGTGCTACAGACATCTCAAACAGTGAAAAAGAATGAGCAGGGACTTGAATGCACACATATTCCCAACATGCATCCAGTGCAGCTTATTTGGGTATCAAAGTACATTAAGTTTAAACAAATTACTGCACAGGGCATTTCTTCTTCAGAGCAGTCAAAGGCTGGGAGGTATGCTGTTATTCCATGAATAACACTATTCTTCGTTTAGAAGAGCCATGGACCAGGCTATTCTCTTCCAACACTGAATGTAATAGAACAGTATGTTTTGTATAAACAAAGAATCTGAAATTGTGCATGGTACTTCCTTCCTGGAGTGGAGCATAAGACTCATGATCCAGGATACAAAAATGGGCTACAGGGCTGATACTCGTTTACTTCCCTGATCTCTGATCTAATTGCAAATTATGGTGTTAAGCTGCTTGGATATCCTTGAAGCAATGAAGTTCATAGGACATTGCATAGACTTTGAACATTTTAAGTTGCAGCAATGCATTAATCATGCCACGCAGAAGCCATCAATAAGGTTACCCAATAATTGGTGTTTATTGAATTCTGATGGAAACACATCAGAGTGATAAAGCTTTCAGATACCTGCTTCAGAGCCCATTCAAACACCAGTGAGATCTGCAGCTCTGCGGCTGCTTTTGCTGGTGAACCGCACACTACTGTCATGTAGACTTGTTCATTATGATCACAACAAAGCAATTTCTTTTGTGCGTGTTCATCAGACCAAAGCATCCTGCAGATGACCCTCAGCTTTCTTTGTACCTATTCCTCAATAACTCCTCACACATTCTCAGATATGAACGACATCAGCTGTTGTTCTGGTTTTGTGGCAGTTTACAAGCAACTGTATTAGCATGATGTCTCCAGTGCATTCAATTCATATGCTAAAAAAGTGTCAGGAAACACATCTTTACCAGCAGATATTTAAAGGAATCTGCCTGGCATATATATTTTAAAGCCAGAAGGAACCACTAATGTCATCAGTCTGTTATCCTCCTAACAGATGCTGCAGAATCTTTACCACTATCTCAAGCAGCAGAGAGAATTATTCAGGCCAACAACTGATGGCTGAACTAGATTGTATCATTTGGAAAGACAACCAATCTCAAGTCTAAGGGATGATGAATTTACCACTCCACTTAGTATGTTGTCCTCAAGGTTAATTCCCTTCTTTGTTAAAAAATACTGTCTCTGAAACAGGTAACAGGATATCGTGCACTTGCTTTGTGTTGTGTTGTAAATTTACTAGGTAGGTTCATAACTGTTTAAATAACTGCATTACATAAACGCATTTTTGTTTAAAAAGTGTGTTGTATTAGAATAAGAACAGAACAGAAAAGGCTTATTACAGCAGAACTTAGGGCAAAGTGTCAGAATTTTCATGCACACATGCTTAGCTTTAAATTAAAAAATAAATTATTGTTTATCATTTGCATTGTATTAAAACCTATGGCTCCAAGTGAATTTATTGTTGACAGGCACTTTGTATAATAAGAAACGGGAGACATGTTGGAGAGTACAGTCAAAACAAATGACAAGAGGTAGAGAAGGGAGAGGTGAGTCATCTACAGAAAAAGGAAGGGAGTTGCTCAACACCACAGAGATCGGTGGCAGACCTGGTGATATGGATTACATTTCTTTATTCCTAATCCAGTGAACTGTCCAACTCTCATGGAAAGGAAAAAAGCAATTTTTTCATGGAAGTAGGAAAATTGGAGTTATGTAGAGCACAGAAAACCTTGCAGAGAAACAACAGATCTACCCACAGCTATAAGTATGCATCCAACGATCCCAAAGCAGCAAAAGAACAAGTTCTCTAGGGGTACAGAGGGCTGATGTTTACACAGATGGATAAGCAAGGACATACTGATTTGCCTAAAGATGAGTGAGTCAGTAGTAAAGAGCACAGTGATTACTGCTCAAGAGTCTTTTCTTCTGTTTCACTGATCACACTCCTGGCCCAGAAATGTATCTTCCTCTCTGGACTGCCAGGCTGCCACTGGGCTCTGCCAGTTGATTTTTTATTTTTCTTTTTTATTATTTATTAGAGGAGGACAGAATGTTAGAGATTCCTCATACTTTTAATTCCATTCTTTATTTTAAATTGTTACCACAGCACACTATGCTTAGTGAGGTCTGTAAAAGACTGATGCGTACTCTAGGAAAGTATATTTTATGACATAGTTTGTACACTGGCTTATGGCCAATTAAAAAAAAAAAGATACAATCTGACACCATTATTCTTCTGACTGAGACAATGCTGAGGAACTGACTGTATGAGAAGAAAGGAGGAAAACTCCTAATAAAGTAACAGCCAGATTAATAGTTTTGATGTCCCTTCCTTGTTCATTTTCAGTATGCTAGTTACCACCAAATGCTTATCAGTTTGCCTAGAAAAAAAAGGCACATTTGCAAAGAGTTGTGTGCAAGATGTGTTATCAGCATGCCTGACAGGTGTCTGTGCTTAAGCTCCTCACACAAATGGCATGCACAGCCCTAGCTACAAACGTGGCTGTTTCTGTGCGTGACTGATCACTTGCTTAGAAACATAACCACATGGAAAGTCTTAAAAATAGGGACTAGTATTCACAAGGCCTTTGTGTGGAAGGCCCTTTCCATCCCTGGCACAAGTGTTGGTAACCCAGAAAGGACATCTGTGATCATGCAGAAAGTGCAACGTTGCAAAGGCTGGGACAAACAACTTTTAATGTGCAAATTCCTTATTACTTTTCATCTTCAACAATCTGCGTCAAAGAAAATCAAGTCTGCTGGAAAGCTGGCTTGGTTGATTAGCAGTGCCCCAAATATTAACACACGTAGAGTAGACTGTTGCAGGAGTAATGCCGCAGGGAAAGTGGGTTATTCACATAGGCTAATGTTAGCTTTATGCAAACTAGCTCCCTGGTTGTGTCTGTAGTCTGTCAAAAGAGATAGGCTTTTCCAGAGGATGATTCAAAGTGGCTAATGCTCACCACTCTAGTGAAGCTTTCTACCTCTCCATTAATTTTAGATGGGATTAGCCTCCCTCAGCTAACACTAGTCCAAGTGAATAGCCCTCTAAATGTTGTCAGCAATGTGGAAGAAAAAACACTCCAAAATGATGTCGCCTGATGTTAATGGAAATTTTTAAAAAAAACCTATGACGCAATTTCTGATAAAATAAATCTGGTTTATGTAGGCAGTGACTGTTACTACTGAAATTAAGAGGCTGTAAATAAAAACAGAATAATTTTGGTTGAAATGAACCTCTGGAGGTCCCTAGTCTGACCCTTTTCCAAGCAGGGTCACCCTCAAAGTTAGATCCTAATGCAGGGAAATGAAAGGCTTTAGAATTAGGAAATGCATCCAAAATAGTACATGGCATCTTCAAGGCCAAATACTGGCTACATCTATGGCAGATACTCTACTGTCAGACACAGGCATTAGACCAAACACATGGATAGATAGGGCTGACGGTACTTTTAAGAGTTGGCCTGTTCTCTCACACAGACATCCTGTGACCATATGCATCCTTATCTCTAAGTGGTTCCTCTGTTTTCTCTTCCACTTGAACGCATGAGGAGTGGACCTCCTTTACTGTAGGAAACTGAAGAAGATGACATGGTTTGATGCCAGATGCTGTCCCACAAGCAACAGAATATTGATTTGTTAAACTTCAGCACTGTAGCTATTCAGCCAAGTATGTAAATGTCCCTAACTCACTGATCTCCAGCATCACACTCAGAGTAAATAAAGGTAGATAGATGGAATCAGATATTTGGGAAAGGCCAAAATGAAAACAGTAAGAAAAAAAAAGGAAATGTAAACCTCTTCATTTACTAGTGCTATGTTGACAGAGCTCCTTTAGTCTGGGGTGCCTTGCTTTTCAAGAGTTCATTTAAAATGAAAGAGGAGAAGCAACAACAATAACTCCATTTTAAACCTGCTTTTTCAGTCTCTGTTGCTGCCTTCCAGTGCTTGAGTGCCTTTGCGCATTTATTCCTGACCTGGGCAATTACGACCCTGCATTTCGCCTGTCTGACTTGTGTTTCCCAATATCACCTGTATTTCATGTCTCCAAATATCTCTGTTATTCATGGCTGATTACTAACCATTCCTCTGTGTCTGATCCATCTGAATAGCAGAAGATGTCTCCACATGAAGCAGAGGCTCTTACATCGCCCCCTCTGATTACACAGCAAACCACTTTTGAAGATTACATAGTAATACATAAGCAATACTGCCATAAAATACAGCCTCTCATCCCACAAGCAAGCTGATTAACCCACAAAAGCTCACACATACAAGACCTCCGACAAGCTTTTGCCTCATAAGCCATGCTTTACTGTGTCTGAAGTTTCCTCCTGAATTGTAACTCCTCTTACACAGAAAATGGAGAAGCATGCAGTAGTTCCACAATTACGTGGTAAGAATCAGCCATGTAACAACTGTACTCTCAGCCAGAACAATGAATGCAATCATGAAGCAATTAGTGCAGGTGGCAGATGGTTTGCTGCTCCTTTTTTCTCAAGACTGGCAGGAAAAAGTCATGACTGAATAAGGGACTTGTCTGTCAGCAGTGGTAATTTAAGTCTGCTGCCCAAGGCAGAGACACAGGGGAGAGATATGTGAACGAAAGCAACCGAGTCACTGAAGCTTAATGAGTTATTGCTCATCAGCTGAACCCCAGTAATTAACCACATTCACCCACACACAACACCCAAGAAACTGGGACATAAAATGACTTCAGTTAACACAGATTTCCCTACCATTGAGTAAATCACTATTCAACCAAACAAAAAAAGATCTGTAGTACTTATCACAGTGATACACTCAGTGGGCTGTGAAGAGATTGAGGGATGATGCTATGTGACCCATTTCCTGTTCATTACAGTTGAGCAACAAGAGGCATGCACTATTGGCTTTGCCCTCATCAGTCCTGAATTGGATGGACAACTTCCTAAAATCAAACCAGTCCAGACCCAATGTGATTCCTGTCTCTCCAGTTCTTGCTCTATTTACCACCTGATTCTCCTGGTCCCACCTGCTGCAACAACAAGATGCAAATGGATGGCAACAATGACGTTGCTTGCTAGAAGGATGTAAATGTGTTTTCTAGTTGATTCTCACCTCCATCCTGAACATCAACTGCAAAATTAAATGACTGTGACAATCCTAACTGGTCAAAATCCAACTAACTCCTTACAACCCCCATCAACAAAACCTTCACAGCCTCTTCAGTCAGTGGCATCAGTGATATCAAAATGTAAATTTCTTACCATGCAGATACATTTCCCTTACTTCCTCAGGTTACTCTTAGTGTGTACACAGTGCCTGGTATCCAAGGAGTAATGGGTTCTCTTTCCTTAAATACAGCCTTAGCACGAGATCGCGAAATAGCAAACAGCAGTGTCGTTTATTTCAAACTACCCACAGTTCCCATTGCAATTATCTAAATGCCTGCAGGGCCTCTTAATTACTCTGAGAAAATTCTGCCTTTGGATATACAAGCACGAAACCAATGGGAGTCATTTACACTTAGCCACAGGCTGACCTCGACCCTTAGAGTTACGTTTAATTTAGTCCAAGCTGGTTAATACTCTTTGCCTGTTGGTTACCCTCTACAGTTCTTGGCCAAGGCTTGCTGAAGTCAGAAAATGTATCCATTAGACTTTAAAGTAGAAACCAGGCCTGCAACTCATGCCCATACAGAGTACTTTAAAATTCTATTTTAGAGTTAATTGGTACGGATCTACAGACCTTGTGCTACATGATTTTTCTCTTGCAACTACTGTATTGAATTATCAACAGTTATCCAATTTGCTAATCAATGTCATAACACAAAGAAATTTTACCATACAGCCTGCAGCCTCTCACCCAAAACACCCCATACACACAACTCCGACACCAACCCCATAAATTCAGGTTAAGGCACAAAAGGGCCCTTTGTTCTGATATCCGGATTGTTGTTTAGGATTCTGTAGAATAAGAGTGGGAGTTTCCTATGGAATAGAGACAATATACTTGCTGGTAGCGTTCTACCATAAATTAGATGAGCATTAGCTGTATGGACTCTAATTCACAATTATTTCCTGAGCAGGCTGAATACCACAAAAGCTGAAATTCATTTTCTACTATTTCCTACTTTTATTTGACAAATTTACCACTGAAAGTTTCATTGATCCTCATGTAATAAATTTCCTGTTACTAACACACAGTAACTTTCATTCCAATGGGTCCTAAAAGAGGGCAGAGACCAGAATCTGTTCAGTTTCATCTCAGTCCAGAGAATTCAACAGCCACAAGGGAAAGGAAACATTTTGACCTTGTCTAATTACATACTGAACACCCAGAAATAATTTAATCTGCACCTTCCTCTGAACAGATTATAACCACAGTACACTCTACAAAACGCTGTCAGACAGGTGAGTGAAAAATATTGCATGCAATTGACTCTACAGGAAGAATTAGGCAGGCAAGATGCATTTCTCATAGTTGGAAAGGATATTAAGCTACAGCCCTGGAAGGATACCGGTTTTGAGTTTAAAGCACAGGACTGAACTTCTATTCCAAAAATTCCCATAAGATTATTTTTTGACCTTACCTACTTATTTAGCTTCCTTATACCTTTATTTTCTTAGGCTTACAGTAAAAGTAACAACAAGCCTAATTTAGGCTAAAGGAAAATTAGTTAATGTTTGTAAAATGAATTCAAGTACACAAATAGAAAACATCATAGAATTCAAACTTTTAAGTTGATATTTACGTTAATGTATAACCTGAACAATTCAGCCAATACTTTGATTATTGATTAGATTCAGATTCTCATAGATTCATCATATGTAAAACAAAAAGAGACCAGTAAATTACTTTGTATAAAGGCTTATATACTAGATGCCAAGATATTTCACCCTTTTACCTCTGTTGGGAGCTCAGCAAATTGTGTTTTGGTATTTTTCCAGTTTTATTCAAAAACATCAAAATGTCAGGATGTGAAATCCGCTATTTCTCAGAGCAGTTTGCTCCAATGGCTAGTTACTTCACAGTTGAGTTTATCTGCCATTCACTCCTAGCCATCAATTCTTGTTAGAGGTTTTTTTTTGCTAGATCAAAATGCTTACTCACATGTTTTGTCTTCACCCATGGAGGTATTTATGGACAACAATATAGTTTCCCTTCAATCTGCTTTTTGGTAAACTAAACAGATTGAGCGCTGTGAAGTCCTTCACTGGAAGACAACTGACTTGTGAGTATTGATGTGCCTGATTTTCAAAAAGTTCTAACAATGAGGCCTCTTACAATCAAGTCTCGTTCTGCTATCTCAAGTAGGCCAGCAAAAAATCAAGGCAAATCTCACAGCATATTTATTTGACCAACGGATTACCCGTACTGAAGGAACTGGACTTCAAAGGAAATTGACTCACCACTACTTTTCTCTTAGAAAATCAAAGGCTATTTGAAAATATGCCAACCAGATAGGAACAAGGAGTGTCTTATACTGTTCTTGGAGCTGGTGCTAGGCTGGAGCAAAAGAATTGTTAAATAAGAGGACAGAAAGCCTCATTAGAGGTTTATTCCTATCGTGAAGAATCCTAGCTGTCTTCTCTGCCCATTAACCGTCACATGATATTGCCAAAAGGACTGATGAATAAATGCACACTGCCAGGTCAGTCATAGAGGGCTAGGCCCCAAGAACACAGTGGGTGCCCATGTCCTTTACTTTGCCCTTTACATTGAGACTTACTCAATGTTTCTTGCTTGGAAATACCAGTTTGGTATTTCCAAAGACTTTCCTGGTATCGCCCCAAAGACTGTCCTGAATGCTCTGCAGCAGTTACGTAGAGAGATGGAGAAACCCTAGGTTCTTCCTAAGCAAACAAAGCAAAATGCTGCCAACCATTCTCACCTTCTGATCTTGGCTGTATGCTAAGATCCAATCTTCCTGCTTGGGGTGGAAGAGCAGACTGTGGATGTAGAAGTTCAGACGGTATTTTTGATAGGTGGCCCCTTCATCAGAACTGATTAATAAGCTGCTTTCAACTTCCGGATCAGTCAGCAGCATTATCTATACAGAAGGAAAGATGAAAATACAGTGGTGAAGAGAAGTCAGATGAAAAAATAAGTAAGCAGCTAGGAACTTCAGATAACCTTATTAAATATGTCTATTTCAAAAGGTTTCAATGTAATGTCAAAACTAAGCATAGCCAACCTTTCAGTAAGGAAACAGTATATTTCAGCTATGTATATAAACACATAACATAAGATCAAATAGGAAGAATTACTTTACTGGTAGTTAAAATAGACCTAAATGAAGCTATGCTTACATTATCCAAAAAATCAAACCTGAAATTTGTAACGCCAGAGTGCAAACTTACTAAGTTACCAGACAGCCACAGTGGGCTGCTAGGGTCTTCATGAACAATCTATTGGAGTGGCAGACAAGAAGTTAGGTGTTAAGAAAAAAACAGAGACAGAGAGAGAGGAGACACACACAGATGATTTCTAATGGTGAGGATTGTTAGACTCTGGCAGAATTTTCAGAGAAGATGACAGTTTCATTGCCTGAAATGTTATAACCTGGCTGTCTGCAACAAGCAATCTTTCTTTGGCAGGAGAACACATTTGATAACGTGCTGGGTTCTCTCCATCTCCAGTTTCTATGGTGCTGTGAATTATAGATTTGGTAGTATATAAAAAATAATCTCTGCATAGTAACGTTGCTTTCTAGCTTTGTCCAAGAATGTTACTTGAGGAATGACAGAAGATATATGGCTTGCAGTAGTAGTAGTTACTTCTCCCCATTAACTGTGGTATTAATTAGTCTGCATTGCTGGTGAATCAGAGAGAATAATGAGATACTCCTCTCGTGTCTCTGCATGAGAGAATATATAGGTTTGAGCAGTAGAAAGGGATCATTCCAGTATTTCAGCAAGCAACAAATACCCCTAAGGAATAGGAACGAGACACCATGAATGACAAACATGAAAAGTTCTGAAGAATATTTGCCTGGGAAGGTATTAAAGCCTTGAATCATTAGCATTTTTTTTTTTTTTTTTTTTTAAGTACTAGTGCTGCTGTTGCTTTGCAAATGGCAAACACTGATCTGTTCTTAGACAAGCCTGAAATGAAAGGATCCACACTTGGCATTTCTCAAAGCAAATTCCTACCTGTGTTTGGGCACTACAAAAATCACACACTCCATTTCCTTCTCTTTCTTTCATTTAGGTAGGCAGAGTTAGATATAATTGAACTCACTACCTATGAATTATAGGGCACCATAAGTCTTGACAAACACCAGATGCTAAAGAATTGTTTGTATGTGAAGGTGTAAATACGCACATAATCTACACAGGAAATGTCCTTCATTACTGGGTAACTGCCACAGGTTTTTATCTTTCTCTAGAGAACCCCTTGGTAGCATAACAATTTGGCCTGTGACTTGGAAGTCTGGGGTTCTTCAAAATCTCTGAACTTTAATATCTTGAATGACCGTAGACCAGTTACATTACCACACTGTATCTCTAACGTAAAATAGGGTGATGTTTCCATTGTAGTGTAAAGTACAGTCTCCTTTTGTATCTCTGATTTACGTTTGAAATCTTGTGATGAAAACATGCATTATTAGATTTAAAAATTCTCATTTTCATTTAACACTTTCAAATACATCAAGCATATCATTGATGTGACTTCTAAACTGAAGATTGCATGACAAAAGCTACACAGAAAGCATTAATAATCAAAACACAAATATATAGACCATCTACTGTCACTAAGCAGCCTATCCAGCTTCTGATGCCAAAAATTAATTGTGATGTTTATCAGTCGGTTCTTTTTTTTCTTACCAGACTAACTTCTGGGACAATGTTCCTATGGTTAACATTTATCAATTCAGTACGATGATTCAAGCATTATGATTTTCCTATTTTTATGACTTCCTTCCTGAGTGGATTTTGTTTATGTTGGTATTTGAAAATATCACAGCACAGCATTAATTTGGACTACAGCAACTAGAGCAGAAATAAGCACAAATCAATGGGCTTGATCCGAGCTCCCTGAAGTTAATAACAGTCTTGTCATTGACTTTGGATTGTGCCTCTAAGGCAAGTTGTTAATCAAGATTCAATCTAGTCTCACATATTTCCTTCTACCTGCACAAGGAACCCATCTGATCTCATCACTGTCACATCCAAGCACATCACTGCCTTAACACATTTTCTGTCAGGCCACTCCTCTGAAGTGTAAAAGTGCTCTTATCTCCATGTCTTAGAAAGGGAGTTGAGGGACAAACTGTTGAGGCACTGAAGCACCTAATTCCTCATTCAATCAATAAAAGTTAAGTACCTAAACAGACTTGCCAGCACTGCTGACTTTGGCTTTAATCTGCTAACTATCACCCTGGGCTATTACTACTGTGTTTTCAGGTATCTACAGTCTCCAGAAACCTTAGCTGTTGCGTTGTGATAACCAGCCATTCTGTACATATGAAGTGTTTCAGGACACATCAGTTTTGCTACATATGCCAATAGCAACAGTGTCTTAGATGTGGTGGACCTGTGCAGAACTGCTGCTGATTTACGCAAGGGCATACAGAGAGTCGGAGATGGGAGGGAGTTGACAGATGACTCTCTAGCCACTAGTCAGATTGTTAACTATGAGACCAACTTTCAGCGCTGGGACAGCATCGTCTGCTCCACTGTTGTACCCCACATTGCCAATCACTTTGCTCAGATGCCATAAAACAAAACAAGCTAGAGTTGACTAAGCAGTCACTACTCTCGTGACAGTCAGAGCACCACATTTCTTACAAGTTAAGAAAGGTATATTTAATTACAACATATCTGCATGTAAATAATCAGTGACAAGCCCAAAAGATAGCATTTATTGGATAAGAAGCAGAAATTGATACCTGTGTGAAAAATCTGTCAAAACAAGAGGGAAATGCTGTGTGTATCTACATAAACCTTTCAGATCAGATCAGAAGTGTGCTTCTGAAATGAATCCCCCAGATTCTGGGGGGAAGCCTCTATAGCAAGTCTTTACATACTATGTTCTGGCTCATACCACAATAATCCCAGGGCACAGGAAACTAATTCCCTTCCAAGGAAACTAAATCAGGATATATATTTCAGGAGTGCATCTAATGTACTGCAACCACTACTGGATATTTAGCTCAGAGTATCAGGTTAGCACTCCTCTAAAGTCAGACCCTCTGTCTCCAAAATGCCCATATTGCAGATAGATGTCATCTCAACATCAACCATTTCATTCTACAAACCCGCTTCCACTGAGCTGCACTACATGATAACATAGTTGCAGCCACATTAGCTTAGTTTTATTGCCTAAGTTGCCTGCAGCATAAATGAGAAAGGAGGGAAAGTACAATTAATTTTAATGTTTTTGTTGTTGCAGCATATGAAATACAGAGTAAATACATTTTAGACTTTTCTTTGAAATAAATGAAGCCAATTTCTGCTTTGAAGTAGTCTGTTACCCAATGACTTGATGCAGTTGCTTATATAGAAAATAAAAGCAGACGCAGATGTGTAGATCAGGAAAAGCATAGAAAATAAAACCAGCAACAATAACAAAGTGAATCTAAGTTTAGAAGTCATAAACTTTGATATCTATAAATATCTAAGATAAGAGACTAGAAAGAAACTATTTTTATAATTTCTAACTTCACTGTAGAAAGCATTCTGGATTTCCTTAAATGCAAGCTCCTTAAAGAAGCGATCTTCCTGCTCTGTTTCTACAGTGCCTAATACAACATATTACTGCTTTCCCAGCTAACACCGGTTTCTGGACAAGTATATTCTGGACATCACTGAGCACTCAACATGACTTTTGCGCATGAAAATCACACCTTAAATCTATCCAGGTTCTTAGAGCCTGTAGGGAAAGACAACCTAGCTGATGAAGTCTAATAGGATTTTTGAGGGGTTCCCTTGCCAAAAGATCTGAAATTGTCATGGGATAAAAGGCCTTTCTATAGATTAACTTATGGTTAGAAGACCAGCATCAAACGTTAAGGAAAAATCTTTCAGTTTCCACAATAGAGAGAAGTGTTCATCTGGAATTTCCCTAATGGTTTGTGCTGTTCGATTTATTCATTAATGATTTGGAAAGAAGGAAGGAAAGACAGATGACAAAGTTTGCTGATGGCAGTAAGGTATTCAGAATGATGAAAACAAAAGCCAGCTATGAAGATCTGTAAAAGCATTTTGCAATACTGAGTACCTAACCTTACCTGAGCAGTAAAATGACAGGTGAAATTCAGTGATGATGTATGAAAAAAAAAATACAAATGGAGAAAAGCAATAGGATCATAGAATCATAGAATGGTTTGGGTTGGAAGGGACTTTAAAGATCATCTAGTTCCAACTCCCTGGCATGTGCAGGGACACCTTCCACTAGACCAGGTTGCTCAAAGCCCCATACAACACTTTCAGGGAGGGAGCATCCACAACTTCTCTGGGCAACCTGTTCCAATCCCATGGCAACCTGTTATGCAATCCGAGCATAACAGACAGAACAATAGGCTCCGAGCAGGTAATTCCTTTCAGGAAAGGGGTCTGGGAGTTTCTGTGAAGAGGTCTGTGAAAATAGAAGCTCAGTTCTCAGATCGTATCAAAAAACTTCTAATTACAGCAGTAGGAATTATTAGGAAAGGATTAAACAGCATAACAAATAATGCTATTAGGCCACTGTAAAGTGGTCCCACAACTTTAACACTGGGTGCTATTCTCATCCTCCACCTTAACAAAAGGAAAAAAAAAAAAAGGCTATAGTAGAAAACACAGAATAGCTGTAAGGGTAGTCAAAGAAAACTATGAAACATTTTTCATATAAGCAGCAAATAAAAGAACTATTCAACTTCCAAAAGAGGTAAATGAGAGGCAATTTGACCAAAGTCTACAAAACTATGAATAGACTGGAAATGTCTAGAGAACAATTATTCACTCTGTCATAATACAAAACTCATGGGCATCAAATGAAATTATCAAGAGTGAGATACAAAACACAGGTGAGGCCATGACAAGGGAAGAGCTACAGATGTTTTCTATCTGGACTTCTGTAAGACCTCTGACACAGTCCCCACAACATCTTTCTCATTAAATTGTAGAGATATAGATTTGATGGGTGGACTGTTTGGTGGATGAGGAATTGGTTGGATGGCCACATCCAAAGGGTAGTGGTCAACAGCTCAATGTTCAGATGGAGATCGATGACAAGTGGTGTCCCTCAGGGGTCTGTACTGGGACCAGTACTGTTTAATATCTTCATCAATGACATAGCGCAACCAAGTGCACCCTCAGCAAGTCTGCAGATGACACCAAGCTGATACGTGCAGTTGACATGCCCGAGGGATGAGATACCATCCAGAGGGACCTGAACAAGCTTGAGAATTGGGCCTATGTGAACTCATGAGGTTCAACAAGGCCAAGTCCAAGGTCCAGCACCTGGGTCAGGGCAACCCCTGCTATCAATACAGGTTGGGGGATGAAGGGATTGAGAACAGCCCTGCCAAGAAGGACTTGGGGGTACTGGTGGATGGAAAGCTGGACATGAGCCAGCAATATGCACTCGCAGCCCAGAAAGCCAACTGTATCCTGGGCTGCATCAAAAGAAGCGTGACCAGCAGGTCGAGGGAGGTGATTCTGCCCCTCTGCTCCGCTCTGGTGAGACCCCACCTGCAGTACTGTGTCCAGCTCTGGAGTCCGCAGCACAGGAAAGACATGGACCTGTTGAAACAGGTCCAGAGGAGGGCCACAAAAATAATCAGAGGGATGAAACATGTCTCCTATGAAGACAGGCTGAGAGAGTTGGGGTTCTTCAGCCTGGAGAAGAGAAGGCTCTGGGGAGACCTTATTGCGGCCTTTCAGTACTTAAAGGGGGCTTATAAGAAAGATGGGGACAAACTTTTTAGCAGGGCCTGTCGTGATAGGAGAAGGGGTAATGGTTTTAAACTAAAAGAGGGTAGATTTAGACTAGACATAAGGAATAAATTTTTTACAATGAGGGTGGTGAAACACTGGAACAGGTTGCCCAGAGAGGTGGTAGATGCCCCATCCCTGGGAAGATTCAAGGTCAGGTTGGATGGAGCTCTGAGCAACCTGATCTAATTGAAGATGTCCCTCCTTATTGCAGGGGCAGTTGCACTAGATGACCTTTAAAGGTCCCTTCCAACCCAAACCATTCTATGATTCTATGATTTTTTGCCTGGTTAAACCATGAAACTCCTTGCCACAGTTTGTTGTAGATGTCAAAAGTTTATATGAATAGGAAAAATTAACAGGTAACATTCCTGGAGGAAAAAAAAAAAAAAATCCATCATTCAAAAATATCACTGTTGGCTCACGTATCTGAGCCACAGATTGCTGAATTCTGGGAAAATGTGTAGGAAAATATCATTACATGCTTGCCCTGATTTGATGCTTTCCTCTCAACAGAGAGTAGGATTGGTTAAGATTCAGTCTGATTAACATGGTAGTTCTCACATCATGAGAGTGAATGAAAATGATAAATGATAGCAACATTATGAGCTCAGGTGGGTTGATCTAGCAACTTCTTATGTGAAGAATTGGGCTCATCATTTTTATCTTGACACGTTTTTAAACTACCTCTGATTCCACTACTACAAAATAAAGCTATTAACAGGACTAAAAAGAGGCAAAAGCCCATTGTAAAGGGCTACCAACCTTAGAGTGCCTCTGGTTTGGTTTATTGTTGTCTTATGTTAAACAAAAATGAAAAGTGAGGATAAGCCAAGACTTGACTTCTTCCCAGAAAAACTAATTGCTCTCTGTTCAGATCAGTGCTCAGCAACAATCAGAATCTGCTTACTCACACCAGGCACAGCAAGCACACACTGCACTTCATGATGCTTCAGACGGATTGGGTTTTTTCTCTGTAAAAAAAGTCAGTAAAGTCAACACAGGCTTTTGCAACCAAATGCAAGGCATCCATTAATCATCCACCTCCTGAAAAGGGAGAAACTTGATTTGCTTTTCCTAGAAGTGACAAATGAACGCAAAACATAATTTATAGATCTTAAACAGTCCACACTTTTTTTACCCTTTTTTTGGTGCTAACTCTGCTCATGGCAGATTGCCCTTGACAGTTGTGTGGATTTTTGCTGTCCTCACAAAGCAACCCAGGAACGCTTTGCAAGAGGATTCTGATTTTGCTTCTATAGATGGAATCGTGATCCTTATACAACTGCCCTGAATGCTAGATTCAGTGGCTTAGTCAAAACAAGTCCAGAACTGCTTTCAATCTTTTATTTTAGTCCCTCATATCTCCACTTGGATCAACTTTTCTCTAACATTTTGTTGGAAAGAGCATAGTATCAGTGAAAATAGAACAGTATGAAAAAAATACAAATATGTTTCATAGATTCACATGTTCTTTCATTCATTTTTGATGTATCAACAGATCTGAGTCATACCACCTGACCAGAAATAGGGATGAAATGCTAATCAGGTGAAATCTACTGAAAGAACCTTCACCTTCCTCAGCAATTACATACTTCATGTGCAAACCCAACACTGGTGACCCACATGGAACACGTAACAATTCTCACTGGAAAACATAAAAGCAAAGTACAGAAAAAGAGGAAATGAACAAGGAGGAACAGAAATGTCCTACTCTTAACAAGTAGTAGGCATTCCCTACTTAAATTCTCTAAACAGTTGCATTTTTTACCAGCTTCTCTGCATGCCAGTTACATAATTTTAGAGGGTTGTGGGATTTGGTTTTTTTACATGGTAACTGATTGCAAGAGCATCAGTGCTATGGAGTCTCAGCATAATGAAATGTAATTTCTGCCACTTTACATATCACTTCCAAATTTGGATTGCCATTTACAAGGCACAAAGATTGTGTAAAGAGAGAACCTGATTCTCCAGGTTCAGCAATTCACACATGCATCTCAAAGCAACGTGCCCTGCTTTTAACTAATCCAACTAGCTCATTGTTTAAGCTTTTTCAAGACCTAGAATAAGAAATTAAATGAAACAAGACAAAGAAAGGAACTGCTTTGGCCATGACATTCTGAAATAAATGGAACAATACTGTAAAGCAAATTAGACCAACTCCTTTTACAGGACTGAGGTGCTGGAAGCAGTAAGTGGTTGCAAAAGCAAATAAATTAGGGACAAAATTACCAAAAAGAAATAACTCAAGCATTTATTTGGATATTAATAGAGAAAGAGGAGACTGAAGCCTTTGCGAAATTTAACAGATTTTACTCATTGGCTAACATCAAGTGCTGTAGAAGTGCGCTCATGAGTAATGCCACCAAAATTTGGCCCAAGTCTCTGCTTTAAATAAATTGGCTAACAGTATTAGCACCTAAATGAAAACATAAAATGAGCTAGGGCTGACAGTTTTGAAGCTGTCTCTAACGCCAACTAAAAGACAAGGTTAGTCGCTGAGCAATTTCATTAAGACACCATTAAAATAATACACCAATAATTCAATCAAGGCACTGTGAAGTATTTTATTGCCAGAAGTTCTTGTTAACTCAGAAAGTGCAGTAATTTTGTAGGGAAAGAAAAGACTTCAGTGACAGAATTACGCTTTCAACGCTGAAGGAAAAAAAAAAATATTGCCTTTGAATGATGACCTGGTTTGGAATAGTGTCAGAAATAAGTGGAAATGACTGCTTTAACACAAGGAAAAAGTCTGTGGACAAGTTATTTTGCAACTATAAATCAGTGACTTAAGAATAAAAAGGTTCTTCTTCATACAAAGACGTATAACCCAAACTCATTAAATCAGTCTGCACTTTGCTGATATGGAGGGTAACATTCTCCAAGTCTCCCCCAAATAAAACTATACTCATGATTACTAGACAGTATCATGATTCAGAATCAGATTCAGACTCAATCCAGATCTGGACAGTGGAAACTATAGCATCATTTCCCCCAAGAACACACAGGAGGTCCATAACTGGTTGGATACTACCATCTTCCTCAAGTCTTGGCTGTTTAAAGGTAAGTGAAATGATGTGGTGAAAGGTTCAGGTGGTGAATTCATCTTGTTTGCACACATGAAAGATTTAGAGCTCATTGAGTTATAAGACAGTCTCTTGTCAGCAGAATACTGGATGGCAAAGGACTATCTTTTAAGAGAGAAAAATTATCACCTGCCAATATTTTTGAAAGCTGGGATTGTACAGTGTTCCTAATAGAAGAATTGTTGAGAATTGCATTTGGCATCTTGATGAATGTGGTTTGAAATAAAAAGCTGGCTAGCAGCTGGAAAAAAGAATCCATTTACCTGTTCTGTATTAGTGAAGAAGTTCATTTTAGGCCAAAAGTGACCGCAAAAGAAAGCAGCCAACAAAAGTTCTATTTTTTTATTATCTGTGGGAATCATAAGTGGTTGTTTTACCATACAGAAAAAGTGAATGTATGCATCAACAACAACTTACAAAAATAAAAGAAACACTGCATAACTCCCCCTTATTCAAGCTTCAGAGAGGGACATAAACAGCCGCTTCCAAAAACCTGCTGATTGCCTCTTCAGTTATACAGGATACCATTATTTAGTGAAAGTCCAAAACAATCTCAAAAGGAAGAGAAGACATTTTGGAAGAAATTATTACCTTAGGAATATGTCTGCCTCTCTGTTTTACACATAGCCAGAAAACAGCATGCGTCTACATGTGGAAGTTATCACAAAATACATGAGATGTCAGTAGCTCCTCTGCACAAAGTGTCCTGTTTAAAGGTTTTAGAATACTAAATGTATGAGAGATTTTACTCATTTTTACAGCATATGTTAATAAGTGGCTACGCAAAGAGCATTGAAAAGCCACTGAACCCCACCACACACATATGTTAACCAGAAAAAAACCCAAATAAACAAGAAAAGACATTTCATCTGTTTTTAAAGAATATTCCTCTATGCATCAAATAGAAAACACCACCAGCTGTCTTAGCAAACACACTCTTTAAAATTACATTTCTAGAAACTAGAGCAGTCTTGTTGCCCTATGCACTGAGTAAGACCATTGATTGGCTACCTTGGCTGAACATGATGTCTTCCTTCTGTTATGGGATTTAAGAAAAATATGGCCTTAAACATTTATATTATAAATTGTCTAATCCTCTGCTTTTTGTCTCTAGCCCATTTTTGGTTGAGCACAGTATTTGGAGTCCTATCCAGATGTTTTTTAATGGACTTGTTTTAGTAATTTGTAAAAAGGTTTTGACTAATAACTGTGAGCTTTAAAAAAAATATTTCTGAATGTTCCAGGTGAATAAAAGGTCATTGCAGCTCACTGTTCCTCCTTCCTATATTGACTGAAATAATTAATATTTTGTGATAAATGAAAAAGCTTTAATTCTCTCAATATCTAAACATTCAAGTTAAACAAAAACTTTTTTCGTGTTTAGGAACACTTCCAGAATTACAACTACTCTTATGATATTCAGTGATAATCATAATCTTAACAGTCAGCTGGATTTCAATGTTTCTTTTTCAAGCACGGTACACAACAAGAGATTTTCATTAATATGTGGCTGTTGTCTGAATGCCAGTGAGTAAGTACTAGTGACCTTCTCTATTGTGAACATAGCAAACCCAAATCAGTATTAATGTATTAACTGTATTAACGAACAATTGCTGTTATCGTTGCTCAGCTTTCTCTACTGTGACTAATCCCAGTTTAATGTGGTTTCTCCACATTATCTGAATTTTCATACCACCAAAGTCCTAGGTATAGGGTTTGGTCAATGCGATACAGACTCATGAAAAGCAAACATGAGGCTGAGACATCTGTGCAGATGTGATTCAGTTGTCCTCTCTGCTAATCTTACTTGATATGAATGGAGATATAAAAAAAGTCCAGAGGTGCGGGGGAGAAGATTTTTCCTAAGAGAGAACAGCATACAATAACAACTGCTTCTTACTCTGAACTTTAGTTCAGAAAACATCTGAAGCACCAAGTGGGATGGGACTGATCCTGTTTCTATCAAAATCCAAAAGAGGGCAGTGCACCCACACACAGCCTGGTTCATTACTCCCAGCTCATCAGCGTGGGGACATTCATCAAGTGGACAGGTTGCTACCTACAGCCTTTTCTCTCTGTAGCTGAGCTTTGGCAGAAGCACCATTCTCAAAGTGCCTCACCTGAGACCAGATCTGAAAAGATTCAACCACTTCTTTTTCCATTAAAAGTGAAGAAGTTGCCACATCTTCATTTTTTTTGTGTGCTGCTGAGTCACTGCTTGTGGGCTGGACTGTGAACAGAGAGAAACATCGACCTTCACCTTCCCAAGAGTATGCAGCAGCTAGGGTGAATTCTTAAAATATATGCCTTTGCTTTGAGGTAATAACTTTTAACTAAAGGAGGAAAAAAGATGAGATGGGGGAGAAAGAAGTCCCTGAAGATTAGCATCACTTTTTAAATCTTAGCTTTTAAAAGTACAGCTTCCATTTCCATTACTCAAGAATTAAATGAAAATAAAGATTCTACATTTCATCCTTACTTGAGTTAATGCGCCTAGTGTCTTAATGAGAACTCTAAAAAAGGAAACAACCTCCTATTTGCGTCATCCTTATGCAAAAATAGAAATGTAATCCTAAAAACAATAAAGAAAACTTTTCATTAATTTAACTTAATAGATTACTATAGGATGTTTCAGAGCTACTTTTGTTTTATCTGGAATTATAAAGTGATTTATAATTTTAATTATTTAATTTAGGTAGGTAAAGACCTCTGGAGGTCTTTTACTCCAGACTCCTGCTTCATAGTGAGCCATCTTCAAAGGTACAGATAGATTCTCAGGACCTTGTCCTGTCAATATTTAAATACCTTCAAGGATGGAGGTTCCACAAACTCTTTGGGCCTATCCAGTCTGAAACTGTTTAGCTTTCATTCAATGTTAATCTTAATTTTAAATATCTAGGGTTATAATGTCAATTTTAGAACAAACAAGAACACCTCAATTTTACATTCCTTTTAACTTAAAGGTCCATCTTAACTTAGCAAGAGCTTTGGAAGCTAGAAGTGCTGTATGAGCCCAAAATACCAAGGTTAGTTTCACCTGTCATGATCCTGTAGCAGTGCTGAAAATAGAATTCATCAGGCTCAGCTCCTAATCACACACATAAACATTAGCTCTAGAGCAATCAGTTCTGGGGGAAGTAACATGAAAAGATTAAGCTTCTCCATTTTTTAGATCTACCCCAAATCAACTTCTAGATTCTTATCTCTTCATTTCACAGTCTGTTTGGATCAAATTTAGTAGCCTGACATGGAATCAAATTTTCCTATTCCTGTTTCATTATTATTACACACTGCTTTATCTTCTTTTACATACATTTGACATAAAAAGTTTTATCACCGAAAACAGCTTGAAAATGTGTTCCTTAAGACTTAAGTAAAACACAGTAGAAACTTCCATTCTGGAATAAGATCTAACTCATAACAATGATTGTATTTGATTATAACATTTTGAGAAGAAACAAAGACAGACAAACCTCAGCAAAGCTACAGTACTAGAGGCACTTTATTTTGGACAGTGCAATCTAGTTTCAATTATTAATCATCTGCTCTTTTGCAACAGATGTTCTGCATTGTACTGAACAGGGGAAAAAAAAAACCTGAGCTGAGAGAGTCTTACAGTCTTACTTGCTCAGAGAAGAAAAGAAACCTCAGCTTTGTAGAGATCTGGAATGAGATGTGTTCATACATATTGCCTGTACTTTGTTCTGTTGCTCAGTAAGGCATTCCTTTCATTAAGGAATCTCATGAGATTAATTAGTTAATCTTCACACCAACTTTGTGGTAGAGAAGGAAAGTGCATATATCAAGAGGGAAAATTACTTGGACAAACTCCACTAATCAATCAATGGCACAAAAAGAAAGCAGCCTCTTGCACTGTAAGCATATTACAAACAATAGCATCTTCCAGCCCCAGATATTGGGCTCTAATGGTCGTTAATCCTAATCAAAGCAAGAGGAGAATCTTTGCCTAAAAGTATAGTAACTTAAGCAGAGCTACAAAAGGGACAGGGAAAAGAGGGACACTAAGGGAACAATTTTTCCCTGAAGGGTGAGTTAGTGATAAACTTGCAAGCTACATGATCTTCTTTCCTATTTCTTGTGATATCCCCCTAAAATGTACTTGAACTTCAAGTGCTTTGAACTTAATCCTGAAAGGCATTGAAAACAGCCTAACAGCATGAGTGACTGACACACCCTGAGTTGTAAAGTTTATAGACACATGTTCACCGCATGTAGACAGTGGGGTGTACCCCACTATCGGGATAGAAACAGGGATAGCTTGGGGCAGAAAAAATCTCTAGTACATTGCGAAGATGGATGAGTTGATGGCCAGACAGCTGCTCAATAGGTTTCAACCCCTGGCTACAGGGAATCAGGAATTTACCTGGCAGGAAAGATTTATCATTTCAAGAGTTTCTGGTCTGTTTTTTTTTTATTAGGCCTCATGAACACTCAAATCTTTGCATGAACCTTTTATCAAGCCTACAAGTGAGACTACTCCAAAGCAAATAAAGCTCATTATAAATGAAGCTTCTCATGATATGCATCTTTTATGTCCCTTTTTCCATGTGATGCCTAGTTTTCCATTTCCCCTAGTTACATCTCTTTCATACCCCCGTATAGTAAGGTTTTCTTCTTGAGAGAGACATTCTAGGGTGGTTCATTGTCTTCAGTCAGTCTTTATTCCAAGACATATATACATGCTCTCTACGTGCTCTATAAAGAATGCTGTATTAAGGATGATTATGCCACTACAAGAAAGACTCAGACTCACCTACACACAACTATTATGGTAGGAAGGAAGATGCATGGAAAAGGAGGTGCAATCAGAGGAAGAGTAATACCACGCTGGCCACTGGAATGGGGATAAATGGGCTGACTGGTAAGGAAATTGTACATTTTTCAGCCCTTAAAAGAGAAGAAGAATAAATTATCTCCTGCTCTCTCTTAGCCTGCCACAAATGAAAACAATTGGGAGGGGCAGAAGGGAGGAACATTACACTCTAATGCTGCCACAAGAGGCAACGAGACCATGGTCTCACCTCAAGCTTTTTGGCACAAAAAGACCTCTTGCACCCCCAGTGTTATGTCAGTGCATGCAATGATAACTAGAGATCATAGAATCATAGAATGGTTTGGGAAGGGACCTTTAAAGATCATCTAGTCCAATACCCATATCATGGGTAGGGACATCTTTCACTAGATCAGGTTTCTCAAAGATCTGTTTCAGTTCTCCCTGGCCTTCACCCTGCCTCTACCACATGCAACCATTACAGTATGGAATCTATTTCCTTGTGTCAGGGATATTTCAGAAAAGTGAGAGAAGAGATGGGAACAGTGATGAGTTGCAGCCATTAATTTTAAAAATATATTAACGGAGTAAACAATTTTAAATAGCAATGTTGATGGTCTGCTGATGGTTTCTGCTATATCAGTTATGCCAAGCTTGGACAGATGGTTAATTCACTAAACACTTTGTTTCATAGCCAACTGTTTCCAGCCATGCCACTTGCCTCTGGCCAGCCCTGGCACCTGTGTGGCACCGTGCTGTTTAATATTTCAGAGGCTCTTACTCTTGCCTGTGTTTCATAGCATACCCAAAATGAAGAAACAAGGGGGAGGGAACATTACAAAGCTACATGCACCTCAGACTGTGGGCAGAGGTTCCCTGCTGCTCCCAAGGACATTATTATCCGTACATGCTCATCTCCATCTCTCTGCACAAGGTTCTTATCCCTCCATTCCTTACAAATGCTCTCATCTTATTTCACCTAAAATCCACCAGCTGAAACTGTTCAATAAACATGGCTGATTTTATCCAAAGCACTTAAACCAGTCCATCAGTTCTCAGGTGGGGGCTGGTGCCTCCAGCAAGAAGAGTGCTTATGAACTGCTGGAACCCAGTAATAACTTTGATTAGTAACTGTTTGAACCAGGTAGAGTTAGTAAGAAACTACTATTTTTCCTTCATCTGTTTTGCCCTAACTGGCAAAATTCTCGGGACTGACTTCATTGCAGCTGGTGACATTAACCTGTCTAAGGCAAGTATCAGATCTTTTAGTGTCTGCTGCTTTCATGTTCTGAAAGTAAGAAAGTATAACAAGATAGAACTTGGAGTATTCAGTTGTTCCCAAAGATACATGTTCGGGGTGATAAAAGGGGGGCAAAAAGTAAAAGTACAGTTTTTCACAATAGTTATCAATAGTTTGAAAAAAAGTAATTCACATTTCAGACTTTTCTTTTTCCCTGAAATTATAGGGAACCTATGTGAAAGAAAATGAAAACTTATATACAGTAAAAAAGCAGTAAGTTTACTAAATTGTCTGCAAAAATAAATGCCATTTTTCAGCTAGTAGAAGAACTTTTTTCATTCATTTCGCTCATATATTTCATAAAGACTCAGATGGTATTTTCAGACTTAACTACCTGAAAAACAAGAATCATGGCTCCAAAGATTCATTAATAAAAAACTCATTTAATTGAGGATTTTTTTTGACCTTTTGGCTGTTCTTGGGGTGAGGAAAGGAGGTTTCATTAGGTAATGTTTACATTACTTCTTAAAAGATTTTCTGTGGAACTCTGATATGTAGAAACTTTATTTTAATATAATTTAAATTCTTTCCCATTTAAACTTGATCCTACCAGCGGACAACTTTAGAAAAGACACATATCATAAGACTCCTGACAAAATCATGAGAATTGGCACCACAGTTCCTGCACTGAGAGTTAGACCTCTTTTCTCCTGGGAGATGGCTACACAAACTCATCATTCTTAGTGATATTTTCTGACTAGATTTAAATAGAATTGCTTTCAAGTAATTACCTATCTTTCAACACACATCTATGCAACTGATGATGATAATAGCTGAGCATACATTTGCTGGATCAATATAAACTTTGGCATCGTACGATCTGGTTCTGCTACTTCTTGATTTTTAGGCATGGAGATGGAAAAAAATGAGTGCAGGGACAGGAATTCAGCATGAATGAAGTCTCTTGCTGGAGGGTATGAATCAGGATAATTTTCCTACCCTATGATGGTCATCAAAACAAGGTGGGGAGGAAAACCAGAAAGAAACTACTTTTTGGTGAGTTCTCTGGCAGTAGTGAGAGTGAGCAACGAAATCCCCTGTAATTTTAACAAATAGGTTCATTAAACCACACCAAACATTTCAAGCAGCATGTTGAGCCTGTCCTCCATTGAAGTTAATTTCAAAAGACTGTTACAGAATAATCAAAGATTCTACAAATAAAGTTGGTGCAATGTGGGAAAGGTAAGCTTAGACTCTGGGCTGTGAATGAGAACAGTGGAGGGTAGGTTCCTTCTCTGCCAACTACAGTAAAGGAGACAAGCATGCACTTAGAGGACAAAACATGAAAGACAGCACAGAGTCTCCCAACCTTGTCTGTTAGTTTTCCAATTCTCACTATTCAGTATAAAGTGTCTTCGGATTCATGGCACACAGTTCTGTTCCACCATTTACTTGCTTCCAGGTTTTGAGTCATCTTTATCCAGGATATGTGCTCATGCAGCTAGAAATTCTTCCTTACTCACATAAGCAAGTGCTCCTTTCCCAAATATACAGCATGACACTTTCTGTACCTTTTAATTCCAAAGCAGTCTCTATGTGTTGGCTTTGCTGAAGCTCCATGCTTTGTTTTATTTTGGTTTCTTACATGGTAATTCTGAAATGTTCTTTAAAATTTCTCCTTAGTTTAGTTTTAATTTTTCCCTCTGAGAATAAAGCACATCTTCACAAATTATGTCTACAGCTAGTTCTTTTTATGCACATTTATCTGATTTGCTTCCCTCTAAAGCATTTTTTGTATTAATGCATTAATTTCATAATCACTTCAAATTATGTTCCATGTTGCATGAACAATTGGGGAATTAGCATCTGCTTGCAAATTGTTAGCTTGGCTTTTTATTTTTTGTTGCTGCAGTTGATGAACTCAAATTATCCATACCGAATGTGCCTGAAAAGGATTCCACCTCCAACAATAAATAATTCTCTTTACTTTCTGTATTGGTTTTTGTTAACAGAATTCAGTGCAGTCTGTTAAGCAATAACACAAAACATTTTTTTTCATTACCAGTTTTGGTATAATTGTTGAATTACTATGTAGAGTCACTCTGTAACACTCTTACACGGTCTTTCACATATGCAGCTAGGTAGCCACTGTGTTAAATTTTTCAATTCTGCTGTTACCCTGTGGTCACCATAATGCTGGGTCTCAAATGGAACTACAGTATCACAGACCACCTGTAATATCTAAGCAACTTTAATGTGAGTATTAAGCTCACATTAAGCAAGGACACCGTTGTTCAGCTGACAAAGGCTCAGTATAGCTGTTTTTCACAAAGATGACTTCCTGAGCCTATTCAGACACATGTACCTGAAAGCTGTTCTGGGTCATATAGAGATGTTGAAAGATCATGAGAGATAAAATATTCACGAGGAAATGATGCCCCATGCCTCATTTCCCTCCTTGCCCATACAATATGACATCCAAGATGGATGACAGTGTAGAAAGGTGCTCTTCTACTACTACTCCATTCAGAGTTGCTGATGCTTCTCCTCTTTGACCCTCTTGTCTTTCCCTTTTCTTTCCGTGCAATTTGCCCTCTTCTAAAACAAGTAATTTCCTCTAATCTTTTAAATAAAAGTGACAAAAGGAGTATGATACATCAATCTACTAGGATTTTGTTACTACCCCACTTTCAACTCATAATCTAATCTACATTTACAATGTCTAAAGCAAAGGATCAGCATTCTTGGTTTGTCTTCATATACCATCATGGCATGCATGATCATTTAGTCCAATACAGACAGAAAACCAATTTTTAAAAGAGAACCTCAGCAGGTACAAAAGCCTACTGAGGCTAATAGAGCATGATTAGAAGTTAATGGCATTATTAGAGGTTGAACCAACTGAGGCTATACCTTTCTATCTTCATCACCCAGTGCATAGTTTCATCAAGGAGAACAAAAGTAGGCTCCTTTTTTTTTTTAAAAAGGACTGATATTGCAGAAGTACTGCAGCAAGTTACATGTTTTAATGTTCTCATCTCCAAATAGAGCCTTCTTTAAGACTGAATGTCAGCTGCCTGTATCTCCAGAGATATCCCGAGACATCCTGATGGAAAGTTCAATCTATACTCCTCCTTTGCTTTTTAATAGTGTGACTGAAGCTTTTAGCAGTCACACAGCTGTGGAACTTGCAAGAAGGCTTTCTTGCATGATAGACATTATAGTTAATTGCCCTTCTATAACACCTACTATCACCAAACCAGGGCAAAGCATTGCTGGATTTATGTATGAATATTGCTATAACAGAACTTACCTTTCTACTTAAAATACAGCATACAAGGAGGGGCATAAAAACCTACTCTCGTTTCAGGTTTTTTTAAAAGGAATAAAAGATGGTTGGTACTTTAAAGTGACCTTCCTAGCTGGCAGCTGATCTTGCTAAATCAGAATCCTACTCATTATTAGACTCATTACCAAAACCGTACAGAAGTAATTCTGCAATAGCGAAGAAAGAAAGGAATCATACTTAGCAGCAGTTTTAAAATTGACTGTTTGAAGAGGACACTAGAATTTATGGTATTTTTGCTTTAGTGACTTGATGTCATTCATTCTGGAGTCAAACTCAAAAATCACCCTCTGTTTCTACTCTTAGCAAAGTTCTTTGAGAGCATGAATTGTCCTTCTGTACCATACTTCCCATCAGGTATTTGGGTGTCTGTTCACCAAACTCCAATTAATGTTTGAAAGGCTGAGGTACTAATGACTTCAAGCAGTGCTATTACTCATGAGATGACAAAAGAAACTTGGACTTAGCCTGTAATGCTTTAATGGCTTCAAACAGCTGGGGATGTTAAACCATGTGATGGCTCACTCCTAACTTTGGAGAGTATGGAACAAATTTAACTCAGTCAACTAGCTAGCTTCAAAGAGGGAGATGCATTTTTGTTATCAGAAGCCAACAATCATTATCAGTTTCAGCAGCACAGATAACTCACGCAACAACGGCTGTTGAGTGCCAATGACTGCTAATGAGAACTTGATCAATAGTATTTCTAATGACACAATTCAGACTGTAATGAGGCTGCTTTTGGTGCTAGGGAAAATAAGTTAGGAATGATTATATCATCAGCCATGGCAAGTTCCTGTGTGCCCATTTCTTGTTATTCCAGTTGCTGCTTAATATCCAAAATGTATTTCTTCAGTTGTCTCTGCCCTGTCCAACCCCTACATTAAAGACTCTGAGGATAACAATGCTTAGATGCTTACAGCTACTATGCTGTAGAACTCTTGAGTTGCCTACTAATAACTTGTTATTTCTATAATGCCTAATGGATACTATGTGAGAGCAAAGCTACCATTTCTTACTACTCAGGCAGCCTCAAACAGGATCGTACATTACCAGCATTTTCTTGCACTACTTCCTAGAAGATATACTCCATATACAGACATGTATTAACGTCCAGATCTGTCAGTTGCTCGGTGATGCAGATGAGGTTACTTGATTGGATGCTGCTAGCAATAGCTCTACATTTGCACTCAACATGTAAGGTAGCCTTTTCTTAAGCCTTCTCTGGTCATGTTCAATCCACAGGCAAAAAACAAATGACAGGCCATTCTGGCCACTGGGAATACTATCCCCATTGCCATAGGGGGCAATAGCATAATACAGTGCAACTGATTTCTCTGTAAGATCTTTTGTACATAAGTTAAAAAAATGCCCTAAACTTACCATTTCAGATGGCAGTACACTCCATAAGTAAAGAAAACAAGATGTGATAAGCCACTGATGGAAAGAACATGTTCCAGACACACCGCAAAGAGATCACACAAGCACGGGAAAAAGTGGGAATAGGATCTAATAACTTTACTACAGAAAGGGTTTAGGTAAGTCAGAGGCCAGAAAGGAGAACTGCATTTTCAAGTAAAATTTCAGAACAGACTTAGACTCAGTTAAGACAAAGGTACCAGAATTACATGCAGTGAAAAGCCTTTTTCACAACAAATGTGGTGGGTGTGAAAAACAGGGAGAACAGAGGTGAAGCCAAACAACATTGTGAAGTCCCTACTATGCTGGATCATTTGCTGTCATAGTCAGTTCGAGTCATAAAAGTGTCAATTATATTTTGTTCATGCAGTGCACATTCTAAGGTCCTCAAAACATAGGGATCACACCAATGAAACACACCAGTTTAATACCACTCCACGCGTGTGGGTGAATGAAAAAATTGTATGTACTAAGAAGGCTAGAAAAGAAGTAAAAACTATGGCTATGTAAGTCAGTTCCCACAAGGCAAGATAACTGTCCTTTATTTATTGTACATTAGTTGCCCCTGTATACGCATTTCTCCTCACTTTCACTAAGGAGTAAGCACCATCAAATTTATCACACTGTAAGAGTGAGCATATGGACAGTTACTATGCAATAGTTAACATGCTAGAAATCGACAGCCCAATGTGCTTGACAGTAATCTGTTATGGAGACATAACCAGAAGTAGAAAACAATCGAGGACTAGCAGTCAGAAAGAAACACAAAGGCAAAAAAGTCAAGAGTGTTAGCGGTCTTGGCAACCAACGCTAACCACAGCCCCTGCTCATAAAATATGTTATTAAGCCCAGTCGTTACAGATAAATGGAGCATTTAAAAAAAAAAGTATCCTTCTCTAGGTGATCCACTAACCTTGCTACAGGAATACTTTGGCTGTGAATAAAACCAAAGCACACAGAGAGACAGAGTTCATGCTGAATTTTCTGCTTCCCTTAGTCTACTAGCAGGAGAAAACTTGTCTTAAGGCTAAATTATGTTCTAAGGGATAAAAGAACTGCCTAAAAGAGCCACTAGCATACACTGAACATCCAGGTCCCTGAAAACAAAGATATGATAGATTTATATTGTCACGTCAATAAACTAAAAGATGTTCTTCCTGACTATAGTGGGTCATCAAATACTGCTCAGGATTACAAGTGGTGTGATTTTGTAATAATTATTGAATGTGGTGAAGACATTCTTTTTCACATAATTGCTTAATCTTCTTGAGTCTCCAACAAGGTATTTGCCATTCTCATCAGTTGAAATGTCACTATAAAAAACAGAATTCACTGAATTAGAGCTAGGAACATGAAAAAATAGCGGACTTTGCCAGGGCCTTCCCCTCCTCATTTCCCCAAGTTCTAATAGATAACGGTGTGCCCAACTGTTAACATTCAAATGCAGAAAAATTATTAACATTTCTATAACTAATTTGTGAAGTTTAAATTATTTTTACTTTAGAAATAACTGGCATAAAATTTACATCAATCTCATAAAGATAATTGCATCTATCTACCATTGATTTCTATAGGACAAATGAGCTCCAGAAAATCTGATTACCTCACATGCGTTCATTCAGCTGTCCTTTGAATATCATAAGCACAGCAAGTGTTCTCACCTTCACTTTTAATCGTGGAAAGATAAGGCACAAAGCAATTAAACAGCACATTCATTAAAACACTTAAGAAAGCCTATGCCAAACCTCAAATGCTTGAGTGCAGTATCTTTAATAGAAGACTATCCTTCTTCCTATCACATATTTATGGGCCAAGTATCTTCTCTGGGGGACAATCAACCTATACACATGCTGTCAACAAAGAAAAGAGTTGTTGACAAACAAGAACTTTGTGACATTTCAATCCCAGTCTCTGAATAGCTTTGAATACAGTGATTCTCTCCTTTTAAAAAGAAAGTTAAAATTCATCTGCTGAATGTCCCAGTCTGAGAAAAAATATCTGAGCCAGTGATTACACGTTACTAGAAGTTGAAAGTGAAATGGTTCCTTCAGGTCACCAGCTCCATAGCTATGTTTTTAAACAATACTTAATGTGTTTGATATACTTTTTGTCAAGTTACAAAGTTCTTGAATAATAGGGACGTTTGCTGTTTCTTTTCACACACTGTCATTGTCATACAGCTCTCTCAAACTGACTTGCACAAAGTCTTTCTGAACAGCTTTATGAAAAACTGCCAAAGAATCCTGCACCTTCTCTGATGTTTGATCCGAAGCTCCCTGGAGTCAAGAGAAATCTCTCCAGAGGATGCAAGCTCCTGGAGGCCTTAAGTTATTTATTAATTCACAGAACACATAAAACAGAAAATGGATATCCCCTCGCCTCTGTTCAAGTGCCTTAAGTATAAATGCAGAGAGACTATTAATTTCAATCACACATGTAGTTTTTAGCCAGCATAACCTGAGGACTTCAAGGTGAGCAGCTCTGATGCCAGCACGATCTGCAGCAGATCGATCTAGCACAGTGCACAGGGGGTTTTCTGAACTGGGGGAACATACAGAGGAGCCTCTGGGAGAGCTGAGAGAGCCACCAGGAGCCCACAGCTTGCTCAACAGCCACTGACAGGACCTAGGCAGGGCCAGGAGCAAGGGCAGCCAAGCCCCCACATATATAAAAGAAGCCCTTGCGGAGCACGAGTCACCAGGGCATGGCACGGCAGTTAGCGCAGGAAGGGTGCTGAAGCCCTGCCGGCTCGACCAGGGAGCAATGGTATCCACCCAGCAGAAAGCCATGGCGTCTCTAAGCTCTGCACCCGCCACAACTGATGCAGCTGCCCAGACCGAGCTCCGGCAGGAACATGCTGCCACCCAGGTGTCAGGCTGCGGGCTGTGCCCTACTCTTATGCCAGTACTGGACAGCAGCAGTGAGCACACCTGTGGGAGGTGTGCCCAGGTAGAGGAACTCCTCTGCTCAGTGACAGAGCTCTGGGAGGAGGTGAGAAGGTTGGGGAGTATCAGGGAGTCCAAGAGAGAGGTAGACTACTTGAATCGCACCCTACCTTCCCTGAGACAGGCCCAACAGGCAGACAGGACGCATGATATGGAGGATTCCCTGTCCTCTCTCTGCCTGGCTGAACTCAGTGACTTAAGGGATAGGGGACAATGGTGACAAGCTCCTGCCTCGGGCAGCAGGCGCATCTCCTCTGTGACTACCCCAACCTCCCAGGTGCCCTTGTGTAATAGGTATGAGGCTCTGCAAGTGGAACCGAACGATAACGAGGACAATGGTTCATCTAGCATGGAGGTGTTGCTGAGGTTAAGTTGGCCTACACCCTTCATCAAAACTGCTTCCATAAAGAAAAAAAGACAGGTCATTTTCATAAGAGACTCCCTTCTGAAGGCAACAGAAGGCCCCATATGCAGACCGGACCCACTTCTTAGGGAAGTCTGCTGCTTCCCTGGGGCCTGGGTTAAAGATGTGAAGAGAAAACTTCCTACCCTGGTATGGACCTCAGATTATTATCCATTATTGATTTTTCAGGTAGGCAGCGATGAAGTTGCAACAAGAAGCCCAAGGGCAATCAAGAGACACTTCAGGACCTTGGGACTGGCTAAGGGATCAGGAGCACAAGCAGTGTTCTACTCTACCCTTCCAGTTGCAGGGAACGATGAGGGAAGAAACAGGAAGAGCCAACAGATCAATACCTGGCTCCGAGCCTGGTGTCACCAGCAGAATTTTGGGTTCTTTGATCATGGGTTGGTTTGTATGACACCAGGCCTGCTAGCAACAGATGGGATACACCTGTCTCAAAAGGGGAAGAGGATCTTTGCACAGGAGTTAGCAGGGCTCATTGAAAGAGCTTTAAACCAGATTTGAATGGGGAAAGGGATAAAACCAGACTTGCTACAAATAAGCCCAAAGGGCAGCACACCAATGTTTGAGGGACAGTGTGCTAACAAGGTCCTTCAGTCTGCCGTCTCAGTGGAGGTAGGGGATAGAGATCCATGCAGCAACAAAGATGCAAGGGTTATTGATGTGTTAGAAACCATGGACATGCCTGAGAATGGTCACGTAGGAATTAGGGCTTCTCCTCCCAGAAAGGTGGCAGGATCAGTAGCCCAACTGAAGTGTATCTACACCAATGTGTGCAGCATGGGCAACAAAAATGAGAGGCTGGAAGCTGTCATGCAGCAGGAAAACTATGACATAGTTGTCATCACAGAAACACAGTGAGATGACTTGCACAACTGGTGTGCTGCAATGGATAGCTATAAATTCTTCAGAAGGGATAAGCAAGGAAGGAGAGGCAGTGGGGTAGCCCTGCATGTTAGGGAGTGTTTTGATTGTCTAGAGCTTAATGATGGTGATGATAGGGTTGAGTGTTCATGGGTAAGAATCAGGGGGAAGGCCAACAAGGCAGATACCATGGTGGGAGTCTGTTATAGACCACCCAACCAGGATGAAGAAGCAGATGAAATATTCTATAAGCAGTTGGGAGAAGTCTCATAATCGCTAGCCCTTGATCTTGTGGGGGACTTCAACTTACCAGATGTCTGCTGGAAATACAGTACAGCAGACAGGAAACAGTCTAGGAGGTTCCTGGAGTGTGTGGAAGAAAATTTCCTGACACAGCTGGTGACTGAGCCACTAGGGAAGGGGCCCTGCTGGACCTGTTGTGAACAGAGAAGGACTTGTAGGTGATGTGGTTGTTGGAGGCTGTCTTGGGCACAGTGATCATAAAATGACAGAGTTTTTGATTCTTGGAGAAGGAGGGGGGTCAGCAGAACTGTTACCTTGGTCTTCCAGAGGGCAGACTTTGGCCTGTTTAGGAGACTGGTTGACAGAGTCCCTTGGGAGGCAGTCCTGAAGGGCAAAGTTGTCCAGAAAGGCTGGATATTCTTCAAGAAGGAAATCTTAAAGGCACAGGAGCAGGCTGTCCCCATGTGCCAAAAGATGAGCTGGTGGGGAAGACGACTGGCCTGGCTGAACAGAGAGCTTGGAAGAAAGGAGGCTGAGGGGAGACCTTATCGCTCTCTACAGCTACCTGAAAGAAGGTTGTAGCGAGGTGGGTGTCAGTCACTTCTCCCAAGTAATAAGCAATAGGACAAGAGGGAATGTCCTCAAGTTGCAGCAGGGGAGGTTTAGATTGGATATTAGGAAAAAGTTCTTCACTGAAAGGGTTGTCAAGCATTGGAACGGCCTGCCCAGGGAAGTGGTTGAGTTACCATCCCTGCAGGTATTTAAAAGATGTGTAGATGTGGCACTTAGGGACATAGTATAGTGGTGGACTTGGCAGTGCTAGGTTAAGAGTTGGACTCAATGAACTTAAAGGTCTTTTCCAACCTAAATGATCCTATGATTCCACATTTTCTAAGACCACTGACCAATTCATGTAAAATTTTATCAATAATGACATTTGTCACTCTAGAGCTGGCTGGTTTACTCTGCATAGCCAAGATGTAATGGATAGTAAGTCCTATTCTTGGTCCTCTAGACATCCCTCTTCTTCAGAGAGATTCTGAAAAATACTCTCTCCACAGCCTAGACCAAATGTCATGAAAGCCAACAAAGTCTCACTACTATATAACAACAAATAATGCTTTTCTTAATAAGACGTTTACTCCTTCACATACCCTAATTTCTTTATTATCTTGAATAGAAGTTGCATCCAAAAAACATTATCAGTGACTCAGATTCAAACAAAAAGTCACTAAAGAGAATAATATTGCCCAGAGCATCCTTTCAGCTTTAGGTTCCCTTTAGGTTTATGGGTCATTTGCAAATCTGTTCTGACAGGAATATCAGGCTGCTATATAGCTATAGCAGAAAATTCACCAGAGATTTAAACTCCAGTGAATGTTCAAGATTTGCATGGGCCATGGATGAGATAGCTTTTTTATCAGAGCACTTGGTTAGTTCTAAAATGTCAGCCAGCTCTTCTCACCCATTAAAATGAATTTTAAAAACCTTTAAAAAGAAAGCCTACTTTGTGTGCTAACCAACTCTCTAGGAAGTTTGCTATCTGATTATATACACTCTCTCAAACAATTAAGTTATAAGTGTTTGGTCAGCAGTTGTGAGCATGCAGATTTTCCCCTAGTTCCAGAACACTTGCACAGAAAAATGTAAACCTTATAGCCTTCCAGCTTTGTAACCCTACTGACACATTTTTAGTTTTTTTGTAGGCATGTATCCGAGATAATTACGTAATTTTTTTAGCTGACAAGCAAAACAGATGTCAGACAACTGAATTCTTCGATTTGGGTGCCGATTTGGCACAGCTTTCCCCCTTTTATTATACTCAGATCTGCCTTGTCCATGTTCTTCTGCATAATAAAGTCACTGGACAATTTAGATAGTGAGTAAAATGGCAGAATTCCAGAAAACTCAGTGATTTCAACCTTCTTATACTAAGGCTCTGAGAAGAGCCAGAGCAAAATCCAAGCACGAGAACAGTGCCAGCTTCCACACTTAGCTATGTGTTGCCTAAGAGGCACAGGAAAACTATGCTGACGTCTGGGAATGTAGTTGCTAGACATGCTCTTCTCTCCAGTGTCTTTCAGGGAGTTGGTATAGAAGGCTAATTAAGAAGACGCCAGCTCAATGTGTCCTGTCCATATTGACATTTCTCTTCTCAAGCCCCCTCACAGCAGTGACATCAACTAACAAGACAAAACAGGTATGGAAGAAGAATAAAGAAACTTGAATCCTGAATTTATTTTGGCCTCTTCACCTGTTTCTCTGATGAGAGATGATGGAGAGAAGAGTAGTCACATTACTTCACATCAGATATCTCATATACGCAGCTCTGGACCCTCTGGACCAGCAGAGAAACAGTTTTTTTAGATACTGCCTCAGAAAATCTAATGCCACAGTAATAGAGTCTGACACAAGTCACAGGTCTTAGGATCCTCCTGTCTCCTCTGTCTCTAGCTGCAGATTTTCTTTCCCCTCCTCTTATGTTATCACTGGCACTCATTCAACTCAATCTGCCTGCTGGTTTATCAACTTGAACCAGCCATTGCAGAGGCACATAACCTTAATGCTAGAACAAATAGGAAACACAACTATTGAGTAGGGTGTGAAGGGGGACACAGAGGACCTGCAGTAACCCTGACATAGACCGGCTTGGCTGCAGTGGAACTTCACCTTTCGTTTGATTGCTGAACTGTTCTCCTGATGAGTCTGTGGTCTTGATTACAAGAGGGAGTCAAGAAAGATAACCTCATAGCTTTGCAACCTTGATAACGGGCCTATACAAGGCAAGCTGAACATGCTTTGTAAGACTGTTTTGTCCCTTACTTGAAAGGTTAATGGGTAGCTTGATTCGTATCAGAATAAGGTTTTATGTGGAAGCAAATCATCGTGTCAGGTTGCATCAATACTGCTTAATCTTCCCAAATTCTTTTTCAGACCCAGAAGAATTAACTCTTCTTAAGATCAGAATTAGGGGCTTTTCAATCTAACCTTGTTTCCTTTCTGCTCTAACTCTTACTCTATACACCAAAGATGAGAGTCTTCAATATCAGAAGGCCCCAGACATCAAGCTCTAGAGCAGTGCCAAAAAAGGAGAGCTAATCAAAGGGGTAGTGACAGATACAGGATTCGATACCTCAAAGGGCATCCAGCCTATAAGTAAAAGTTTTATACCTTTGGAAACACGGAATTCTCTGCCTTCCAATCAGAGCAGTATTTATACAGTCTCAGAGGCACCATAGTTACAAATAAAATGTGAGGTCCTTGTCCCAGAGAGCTTAAATTATTTCTACAGTGAGAGATGACAACAAAGAGACCAACGATGCTATGCAAGAGCCGGGATTACAGAAGTGAGAATTTTTTAGATATTCTGTTAGATACCCTTAATATTATATTCAGGCCTCTTGCTTGCTATTTCTCATCCAGCTTCAGTTCCCACCCAGTCCCCTACAAATCGTGTCATATGAGATCCCTAAGTTCTGCTACCCTGAAGGGGAAAATTTTATACTCAGGCTTATTTTAGTGGTCCATTCTCAAGGATAACTAGTTACACTAAAAATCAATACTTCATAAAACCTAGTCACAATTCTCATGTTTTTTTAAAGAATCATCACCCAATTTTGATCTTGGTTAGACTAGGATAAGTCAGGAGTAAATCTTCAGACTTGCAGTCAATTCATCTCAGCTTAAGAACTTACTGCATGTTACCTGAGGCATTTACCCGTCTATGCACATATTTTTATCCCTGGTACATGCAGGATAATTAGTATAAGCATTTTTTGCTTTGACATGAACTAAGTTCTGCCACTTTGCATCGCGAAATTAAGAGGACATGCATGGACACTGATGCCAATCAATTCATTAGCAGTTCACCTATCAACCTGCTAAATTATTTTTATATACTTGTATGCCTGAGACTATAATTCCATATTGTCACCCAAGTATAAAATCTGTGTGAAGAAGTTTAAAGTCAGCATGTAAGGCAGAGGTTCAGGCTACAGTCATTGTGAAAGTTCATTTCATAGTACCTGTGATCACGTACTCTAAATCATGTACCCGATAATCTGTCCCCCCATGTCTCTTTCTAGAATATGCTTTATGAGTTTTGGTTACTGAAAACATCATTGAGGGAAGCCACACTGATCTCATTTTTTAATAATCTTGTTTCATAAAAGGCAAAAAGCTAACAGAATAACAAGAAGTTAAAATAATTTTAACGTATTTTGTATAATAGGTATTCCCATATTTAGTAGAATGTGTGTGTGCAAATACACACATAAACATTTGTGTGCAAACACAACATTTTAAGAAGAAAATGTTTGTTTTACAAATTGGTCAACATTTTAACATGTAAGATGTTCTAACTTGCTAGGCCTTAAGTACATTTCCAAGCCAGTATAAATAGCTTCAGGGTATTTTTCTCCTTTTTCTTTCTTTTTTTTCCCCTTTTTTTAAAGAGGAAAAATACACGACCTTTCAATGTTAATGAAAAGAACCCCTCCAAAAGCAGGCACTATTTGCAGCACTAAGACACTCCCCCTGAGCATTCAGCTACTGAAGAAACAGTTAATAGTTATAAGCAATATTTGAAGACATTAAATATAATTCCTCTGAGAAATTCCTCCAGCACTACCTGCAAATGAGCAAGACCAGCAGCACACAGAACTTAAAAGAACCAAGCTGCATTTTAGAAGTCAATTTTCATTTTTTTCCCTCCATTACAAGTTCATCAGATTTCATCTCTATCCTCAAATTCTAAACACCCTGTACAGGTTTGGTAGCCCACGTCCAGACATATTAACGAACCAGTCAACAGAATGTATTTCCTATGTGCCTAAATAGGGTGGAATTAGGAAAAGCAGGTGTAAGATTAGCAGAGAATCCAGAGTAAAGCAAAGATTGCACAGACAGGATTTGAAAGACCCTGTAATAATCAGCTCTCTGACAGAATTTAAGAGCTGGTTTGACTTATCAAATAAAGTTTCATAGGGTTTTCATTGGAGCTGCTTTTAAGAACATCTGAGGGAGTTGCAAGTATTGTTTGTGTTTGCTTTTCTTGCCTTTTCCTTATAAAAATAGTTGGATGTGGATGAAACCAATATGGATATACGAGAGATTAGAAGCTGAGAGTGCACAATCCTCCTGAGACAAGAACAATCCTGTGTCATATGACACAATAAATCACATACGGTCCTCTCTTTAGAGGAAAGCCATATCTGCTCCTATAGATAAACATAGGTATACATGCAAGGACAAGAACAGCAGCTGGTAAAGAAAAAAAATCATCAAATATGATGGTGACGAGTGATTGCATTCAGACCAGTCCCTTGGCTCACTAGTCATTTACTTAATTCCCTATTTTACTTTCTGTAAAAATTGCTCACAAAGCAGGGATAATGCCACATATCTAAGACAAAACCAGGAAGAAAGCAGGTGAAGTGATAGATTCTCAAAAAGCCACATGCAGGACATGGTTTGTTCAAGACATCCAAGGAAAAGCCTGTGTCTCATAACTATATTGACACAAGGTTCTGGTTTCTAACATACAGAAATAGACTTTTTGGTGGCAAATATTTTGTGTGTTTCAAAAACCTGAAGTTTGAGGAGGACCACTGTAAAGTCACATATCCTGGCAACCTCCGAAACTAGTTTCATCTGAAACATTTTCAGGGGAAAAAACATCAGGAAACCCTAATTGTTTTATTTTAACCACTTCAAAACAAAATGTTTAAAAAAATGTGTCCCAAAACATTACTTTCTTTTGCAAATTTCAGCAAATTAATAAAAATTAATCATAAAATCTTTACTTCTCCCCAGAACTGGCAGCCAGGAGGAAATCAAACAAGTTTTTGGACCTTAAATTATGTTTCCTCCATCTCTTATTTCAGACAAACAAAATATCAACCTTCTATAAGTACAATAAAAAAGAACAAAGTCCTAACTCCACAGAAGGCTAAATATTTAAGTCCTAATTAGGTGTGTAACTCCCACCATAGTCAAAAGAAGAAAAGAGTTGGTGCTAACCCTCCTTGTAGACCTGGCCCTAAATTCTTTAGAGAATTTAATCCCCCTCAATCAAAGAATCTTTCAGAACTGTAAGGATTAAGCTGGAGGGCCTGGGAATGTTATGCAAATGATTTAATGCATTGTGCGCCCATCAGACAAAAAAAAAATAACTTGATTTGCAAGAACCCCCTACCTGTGATGCTGTAAATCCCCTCTTGTTAATCCTCTCAATCCCTCCCCCACCTCGACTCCATCCTTTTTTTTCTTCCTTCCTCTAGTTCCTTCACTTTTACCATCTTTTTTTCCTCTCATTTTTGTTCCAGCAGGCAGATGACTGTCTGCTCCCTGTCTGGTTCATTACTTCATATAGATCTTTCCAACTACTTCATTAATTATTACTTGTGTTAATTCAGCACATCAGCAACCCAATCATAGTCCAGGAGTCTGTTGCACTAATTAACATGCAAATATCAACAAAACAGTGGTCTTTGCCACAGAGAACTACAAAGTACAGTCCTGCAAATGTACAAACTAAAGTGAGCTCAAACCCAACTATGATCAAGGTTTTGTGTCAGTGACAGAAGAAAAAGGAAAAAAAAGAAAGAGGAAACCCCCTCTTTTGTTTAAGGAAAGTATTGGCACAGGGTAATGGATATTCCCTAGAAAGCATCTCCTCCCGTGCATGATGGGCACACTGAGAAACCATGTAAAGACACTTGAAAAGGCTGCAAGCAGAAGTGGAGACCAGCATCACAGGTTAATCGGAGGCAGCAGTTAAACTCCTAATATGCAGTGAGGTATGGCAAAGGTAGTGAGATCTGGAACACAAAGGCTGGCAGCCCTATTTTTAGTGTAATAAGCTGAAGAGTGTTTCAAAAAGATGTGTCATATGGCTGAAGCAGAAAGCTAGGTGTCTGATTTCTGCAGCTGCATTCTGAATGAATCGGAGATGGCCATGCCACATTTGTCAGGGCCAGGGGAAAGGACATTGTAATAATTGAGATATGAGATGCTGAAAGCCTGAATAAGAGCATTAGCCCTGTAGACAGCTAGGAAAGGCAGCATGTTAGAGTAGGAATGTAAAAAGAATTGGCCAGGCTTTGACACAACCTGTATAGAAAACCTGGCCTGACATAAACCAGCTTTATGGCTCCCTACAGCTGCAGGCATAGGATGGATGGAGCTGTTTCTCCTTTCTAATGATCATCACCTACAGAGCCAGTCATCTGGATCAAAGAGGAGGCTGCCATTCTGCCCTTCAGCAGTCCTCTTAATCCACAGCAACATATTAAAATAGTAAACAACTTCCTTAAGGCGGCTGAGGAAGACCTCCTCCTCTCTAGTATTAACACTTCAAAAGCAAATAAATCCTTATGCACAGAAAGTGACTCAGTGTCCCCATGCACTGGCACTTGCAGTGACTTACTCGGAAATCAGACACTGAGTTTTGCTGGTTCAGAACATCAGGCGTGTGGCTTACTCCACAGCAACAAAGTGGAAGCCAGAGGGGAGCAGGGTTCAGTGCACACCTAAGTGTGGGTGAATAGAGGCAAACCACTACTAAATTAATAGCAAAGAATATAGCTCTCTCTATATATCTATGAATATATCTACTCATTACAGCAGTATCTGAGTAACTACTATAGCTGTTAATACTTAGCTACACAGCTCTGATGAGAAAAGCTACAGTTCCCAAACATTGACAAGAGATAAGAAATGAGGAGACCTTCAGAGCACTTTCCATCTGTGTGTCCCCCTTGTCAGAAATTTAGGCTGGCATCAGACTTTGGACCAGACTGTAAAAGAAAGAAGGAATCCAGCTCCTATTTAACTCTTGTGAAGCCAGGGGAGCTAGATATCTATAGACCTTCATAGATCCTGACTTCAGTGACTTCACAAAAGACATAAATGAAGTCTAAGGTAAAATAAAACAGTAGCAAGCAGGGTAATACATTTAGGTCTCTTAATCTGCAGGTTAGAATATCACCAAGTAGACCTGTGATACCTGAACAGTGACAAGCAATTCAACTGCAATAAATTCAATGGCATGAAGTCAGAAATGGTGTTATACTGCTTCACGGTCCAGCGGGTAGTCTAAACCCTGACTAGGAGGAAACGAGCAAAAAGAGACTTTTCTAAAACCATATCCATGCTGTTGTAGAGCCTGTCAGCTCCATCTTGCAATGACTTGGAGCCATTACCAAACTCACAACTGCAAAACCATCCCAGAGCTTCCCTCTCCTCTACTCTGTAATGTCAGTGGGATGAAAATTTGATATACCGCTCAGAGGGCTGGGATAGCTGGTCATTAGGCAGCCAAATGCCTAATGTACCCTTTCTCCTTTGGTACATATATATCTGTATATGTATGATTGCATGTATGTACGTATGTGTACATGTATTCCATCAGTATCCTTGTATGTATTCGTGTGTGTGTGTATCCCATCAGTGTCACACTTCACTTATATATCCCTCTAGAACGCACTGGGTAAATTACTTACATAAAGAAATTATGTTACCATTGTTGCAAGTCACGCCATTAACTATTAATATACATCATCCACAAATACACCCTTCAGCTGAGTTTGATAAAAAAGTAATTTATGATTTTTAATTAAAGGAAAATTAAGCGCAAGGAATGGCAGTCATGTGATTCAATCTAATCACAACTGTGATGCTCTCCTTTGCTTGGCCTCCATCAACCTCCTATATGCTGCTGACCTTCCATTGATTTAGCAAATGTACACATTCTCAGCAGCATTTTAACTGAATCGGAAAGCTTCTGAAGAAAAAAGCATTGTCAAATTCATAAGAAAAAAGGCTAGGATTTACACCGGGATTCAGATTCCCATTTCACCAGTGGTCTTACAGATGCAGACAAATTATTTAATGTTTTTAGACCTTTTTAGTCTTCCTATCAGTTGTCTGATCTTGACTATTCAGACATGGATGTTAAGGGCAGATGAGACCACAGCAGTTCTCTTATCTCATACATAACATTGGATGTAGAAGACAACAGCAACTTTGAACTTAATACAGATAGAATAATTGCAATGGATTTCTATCAGATGTAAAAGAAATTCTAAATACACATAGAAAAATTAGATACTTCAATACACACACACACACAAGCCAGTAAAAAGGTACCTAAATGTGTGAAAAGGCACACAGGTAAACAGGATAACATATTGAATACTTGGGTCCAGTTGCTTGGCTGGGCAGCATTTTTAAAGCTCTCATTTCAGATGAGAGTTACCAGTGTTTTCTTTTGAGCATCAGCATAGAGATTATTCTGCAAGACATCATAAATCCTTTTTGCAAACTGTTACCCTTGACTAAGTTTTATGGTGGATGTCAGATGTACAAGAACAACCTAGGAATGATATACAGGATATTAATTGTTGTTGACTGCAGTACTAGTTGCCCGATATGTGTACATTGTTGACTAGAAAACTACCAGGAGGATTTTGTATATATTTCTTTTTTTTTAATCTTTTTAATACAGTAGATCATGCACCAATATCTGGTAGGGAAACCACAATGGTATCTGAATAGTATATGAAACTAATACATTAACTACATGTTAAATATGTGGGCTTATATATACTGGGCTTGAGTACAAATCGGCATGAAACGTAAAAAATTACACTTACTGGGGTAAGTAAAACATCTCAAAGGTTTACAGGTTCTAACACCTACTGAAATGACACAGTAGCGGATCTGATGAAGTCTGGTAGATTGCCTGTGAGCCCAGCTCATCTGCAGGCTCATAAAGAAAATCTCACCTTCTTGCCAAAAATTTTGCTGTGCTCTCGTTTTCCATGCTGCAATGGCGGGATACTGCAAGAGGAAGCTCTTCTGACATGCTAATAAGAATAATTTAATTTTGCATTCAAAGTGAGTCTTTTTATTGACTTCAGTAGATTTTGGATCAAGATCTGAGACTAGTAAAATGAATGTTAACCAAGTGAGAGCCTATATGGCTGATTTTCAAACAGTGGAACAGCGATTAAAAATGAGATCCATGGCTTATGAAAAGCTTTGATATATTTGCATTTAAAAGCTTGTAAACCATTCCCAGGACAGGCTTGGGTTCTTTTTTTCCAAGTTTTCATTCCAATTCACTTAGTACTCTTCTCTGTACGTCCTTATTTTTAATTTATAATGGACCTTGTTCTTATTTTCACCAAAGACCTTAATATTGTACTAAATTAGTAACTGTAATTTAAGAAGGGTAAAAGGATCTTGTTTAACATGATAATCAAATGTATATTTTTCAAATTACTCCGTCTATAATCACAATTAATATCAGAGCAAAACACGTTAATTATTCTGATTATTACTCAGCTTAACAAGGCTATAGTCTAATAATCAGATCTTATTGCATAAAGGACCTTTGGTTTTCTTATTCGTTTTTGATTTTCCTGCTTTCCTATCCTACCTTTTATTGTAGCTATTTTAACTCTATTACATGACATCATTCTATAGCATAGGGACATTTTAGGGCCATAGAACAAACAATTTTTAAACAGGCATATTCTTAATACTGCAAAAAGCAAGATCACCTCAAAGTGGTGGGGTAGCAGAGGTGAAGCCTCCCTTTCCTTCTTTATGTTCCTGAATCTGGAACAACACTGGTGGGCATATTAAAGTAGTTTCTCTCACATATGCAAAGTCCTGTCTAAATGTAGCCTTTAAGACTCAATAAATACTTTTACTAATTGAACATGGAAGTATAAGCAAATTTCCCTTTGAATGACTGGAAGATATGCTTACCCTCCGCAGATATCCTAGCTGTAGATTACATATTTATAACAAATATTAAAATAAATAAGCAAAGTCCTCTCCCCAAAAAGTACCTCTAATTTTGTTTATAGTTATTTGGTTTAATTGGTTGGTGGGTTTGTTGTTTTTTTTTTTTTTACTGCAGGCTTCCAGACTATACTTAAAAATACTGTGCTGACCACTTGCATTCATTAAAGTTGTCAAAACACCGTGCAGGAACAATGCTGGTAATTTCTGTTCTCTCAGACATTTTTTAGCTTGGCTAATTACATTATCTCTGCCCAAATTTCCCCTGCAGCTTCAGAAAGAGATGATTTCTTTCTTCCTTTCCTCACAAACATTTTTGTAGTTTCACCACATGCTGTTAAATAGACCCAAGTACATTCTGCCCTAGAAGATGTATTTCAGGTACAATGAAGAAAGGAAATTGAGACCTTTTTGTTTATTTTTATTTCACTGCTTCTTAGAAATGCTCATGATTAAAAAAGAAAACTCTTATCTTCAAGAGAAGGAAATTTCTGAAATCCTTCACTTTTTTCCCTAGCTTTAGAAAAGCCAGTCTGGTTATGATTGAACACATTTACACTGTATAAAATCCATAACGCATGCCCTTCAGAGACCTTGATTTGACATTCTCTCTTCCCTTAGGATTATCTTTCCTACCAGATCCTTCAGATTCCTTCATTTTCTCTACTTTTAATTACTATTTCTATTCTGCATTTAAGGTGTCTTTCCCAAAGACTGTGCCACTCTCGGAAAAGCAATATTTTTCATCTTCCATGCCTTCCCTCTGCTAAAAAAAAAAGTCCTCTAAAAATACCTATACAAATCTAATTTCAGGAGCAGATGAAGTAATCCTTGAACATACAGATTTAGATAATTAGTCCATAAAACACTTTGCATTGTTAGCTTATACCAGCTGAGGCTGGATACCAGGTGTTTTCAGATCTGCTTGCATGTGTTTGTGTGTGTTTGTCTGGGGGACACACCACTGATCAAAAAAGAATTGACAGTGAAAAGTCTTTCAGAAAAAAACAAGCTACAGATACTTTGAATGACTCTTTTCAATCTAAAACCTTATTAGTAGGTTTAGACTCTTCTCAGTCCATATGTAAACAAATATGGAAACAAATCCACAACGCAGCCCATCAAACACATCCACCCTCACAAATGCATGTTCTAACCCCACAGAGAGCTCTCGCCCCAGCTTGCTTGTCTAAACAGCAGCACAATTTGCTGTATGCCACCAGTGCAGGCTGCTTGATGCCAACCCCCTTTTAAATGCTTTTGCTACTTGGGGGAATTTTCAAAAATGACAGTCAAACTATGTAGCAGTGATGAGCTATAGCTCAGTTCTTTACTTATGGTGGGGTTTTTTTTCCCTTGGCAGGTCTTTGAAGAGAGGAGCAATTGCCCATTAAAAGCAAAAAAAGAAGTCAGATGCATAAAAAAACCGTGGGCTTTTTTTTTTCTTCTCTCTGTTCCCTGAATGATGCCAAGATTCCTCCCTTGCTTTCAAAGGAAAATATCCAAGACCACTGAGAAGGACAACAGAACAGACACACAACTGGGTAAGTGAGGTCTGGAGGGCAGTGATTATCTGTGTCTGGAAAATATGAGGTTTGAAGCTCTATTTGCTTTTATGCTAAAGGGATGCAGGGAGTTACAGAAAAGGGGAGAATCATGAAGAAAAGGAGTATCTTATAGAGGTTATTAGTCTAGCTAATGCTATATCTTCAACACTTCAGCTGGTCAATTTAAACTAGGCTCATTATGATCTGTGATGCTTTCATAGACCTCTGGTACTGAAAATTAGGTTTTGGACCAAGGTGGTAGGATAGGCACTTTCCAAGAAGCACAGCTGAAAAGAGATGAAGAGTATTTTGAATAAAAAAGCCTTTGGAGCTAATAACACTGGGTAGCACTTAAGAACACCTCCAAGGCCCAGAATGATAAGAACAGTTATTCTCCAGTCATTGTTCAATATTTCACATGAAATAATTTGGGAAAGGGTCTGAATCCCTACTATGCATGTGTCTGTCACATGCACAAACTACACTTGGTAGTCAACGAACCTCTTCTTACCAACTGTGGCACCTTTTCCTGACAAACTATTCACAGGTGGCTATCAGCAAGTGAAAAAAGAAGTTTGAGATGGAGGCTGAGCTTGCTCTGTGATCACTGCACTGTTAAAACCTCAAGGACTGCCTGCCTGCAGGCTCCCTACCTGCCCACCCTTACGAGGCTGAAAGGAGTGCGTCTGGATATCCCTTCTCTGTGTTGGATCCTCCAGCAGCCTGAGAGAAACAGGGGCAGCTTCAGCCAGGGTGAACCTAACCTACAACCTCTGTACCCACTGTATTCTCACTTACTGGGTGACAACTACTGGAATCTTCTCACCATTTCACTCCCCTGCAATGTGGTGGTAACCTGTTTAACCATCAAGTTCTTTCCTGGCCCCAGACACTACCAATGATCAGGCTGATGTACAAGTACAGTCCAGAGAAGGAAGCAAGACATGATCCTGTGCAGTCATGCATAAAACCGTCAATCTGGCTCAGAGAGATTCATTGCTCATTTGGGTTGCCAAAGCACCAAAGATAGCCAAAAAACCACATCCACCCGCTAGTGACTAAGATAATTACAAATATTCACAGACTGAAGGGAGAAAGGGGCTCTTCCATGTGTTCAAACAGCAGAAAAACTTGTCTTTGCTGCTCCCCACAAATCAGTGAGGTAAAACATTTTATCTGGATTGAAACACATTAAAAAGGAGACTTGCATATAAAAAGTATTCACTGAAGGCACTCGCTGAGAGCTGGGTACCTGCCTGACCCTCTGTGCCTCTGAAAAATCACTTCTCCCATTACATATTCATCACCATTAATGCTGTCTCTGATCATGACCACCCTGTCCCTGGAGAACCCCTGGGAAAGAACCTGCATGGGATGAAAGTCTGACCCAAAAGGAGGAAACATGTGGGCTAATTTCACTTTAGATTAAACTCAAGCTGGATCACAGCAGCCTTCAGTGTGAATGATTTGATGGATTACCAAGTAATATTTTATGACATTTAGGGATGGATTTTTCAAAAGGATGAGACATTTTTTTCTGAAGGTTTTGCATTTTAAGGAGAGAACAGCTCTCCCGCTGCTTAGAATTTGAAAGCAGATAACCTAGAGAGATGCTGTTCAGGGGGTTTATTTTTATTTTTAAACTATCTTCCACCCCAGCAAAAATAATGTTGTTTTCTCATTATCCTTTTGATGAATCTGCTTCACTTATTCATGTTTTCATAAAATATTGGTGCATCTAGTCTAAGAAATGTCCTTTTACTGAAAGACATGTTTTTCCCATCCCGAGTGGTACAGACTGTATATCTCTCACAAAGTAATAATGTACAAGAGTATATAGTATAATGTAGCACCTATTCATATAATTCCAAACAGAACCTATACATGCAGCTTTACTGTGGCTGTAATTTAGATATATTGAATAATATAACCCTTTTTATAGTGGGAACCTATTTTTTTTATTATGCACATGAATTGACTATTAATAAAAATTGTTTGCACTTACACACCACCTCACCCAAAGAAACTCTTGGAATTTCTCAGTGAAATACATTTCTGTTTTGCAGAGGTCAAGAGCTAGCATTTCCAAGTGCAAAGCATCAATACAGCTTTTTCAAAGTTATGTGGCAAGTAGGGAAACAGGTAAAGAAATAAACTCAGATTATTTAAATTCTAGATTATTAAACATTCTTACATTTCTTAAAGTCACCTCCCTACTGCTTTGGGGAGGTAAGACTCCTACAGATATGAATATAATTCAGTTAACTTGAAAATTGACATCAGTTGAGATGCAGTGACACAGGTTTTAGCCACAGAAGGAAAGCACTTCAAGATCCTGGCAGGCTGTTGTAACCTATTGTCCTGGTTTCAGCTGGCATAGAGTTAATTGCCTTCCTACCAGCTAGTACAGTGCTATGTTTTTGAGCTAGGTATGAGAAGAACGTTGATAACACTGATGTTTTCAGTTGTTGCTAAGTAGTGTTTAGACCAAGTCAAGGATTTTTCAGCTTCTCATGCCCAGCCAGCGAGAAAGCTGGAGGGGCACAAGAAGTTGGCCCAGGATGGACCCAGGGCAGCTGACCCAAAGTGGCCAATGGGGTATTCCATACCATGGGACGTCACATCTAGTATAGGAACTGGGGGGAGTGGGGTTGGGGGGATCGCCGCTCGGGGACTAACTGGGCATCAATCAGTGGGTGGTGAGCAATTGCACTGTGCATCATTTGTATATTCCAATCCTTTTATTATTACTGTTGTTATTTTATTAATGTTATTATCATTATTAGTTTCTTCTTTTCTGTTCAATTAAACTGTTCTTATCTCAACCCATGAGTTTTACTTCTTTTCCCGATTTTCTCCCCCATCCCACTGGGTGGGGGAGGAGTGAGTGAGCAGCTGCGTGGTGCTTAGTTGGTGGCTGGGGTTAAACCACGACACCTACATTGAAGCCTATGCCCCTTTTGGTGGTAGCTGAATCAGCTGAAAGCTACCTTAGGCTGTGCCAGCCTATCACTTGTAGGAGTCAGCTACAAGAGAGACATACTCGAGGCCTAAGGTTTGCTCATTTTGGGATCCTCCTCATCAATGGGTGGTTTTGTGATGGAGATGCCCTAGCAAGTTATAACTATGTTAGCCAGATATAGCCAAAGCTATACCTACAGTGTCTTCAGGGAGCTAGATAAAGAAAGAGTCTAAACCTTGAGGCCTCCTGACTTAGCTCCATGAGGCTACATTGCTGAATATGCAAACTTGTGACACTACATCTGTTGTCCAAACAGTGGAAAAAACAGCCAAACTCATACTGCCTGCAGATCCTGCCTGGTTGCAAACACCGTCAACATCCTCAAAGAGCCACTTCATGGTTGACTTTTCTCATCAACATCAACCATTCAGTGATGATCAATCACATGCTATTAGCTTAGAATATCCTCACTGAAAGCAAGGAAATGCTGAGGCCCAGACAAAGAAGTGGTTTGTTTTCTCCCTAAGTTTCCTTCTAGCACACACTCAGCATGTTTGCAAATCTCACCCTTAGAGTAGGCTTAGGCTCATTCTTGAAATACACTGAGGAGGCAGCCATACTTACATAAGAACAGGTGTATGTAGCATGATTTTAGGGGCTCTAATATCACAGAAACAAACTGAGCAGTGGACAAGTTTTGGAATCTGGAACGCTCCCAGAAATGACCTAGCCACCTTAGACATTTTTTACTCACCTCTTTACTCATGACTTTGCTAGTGCTTTGCAGCATTTTCTTTTCTTTTATCATAGCCCTTGCTTATTACATCTGTAACCACAGCCTCGATCTGAACAGCTAATGGCATGATACTAATTACAGGGTCAAGTAAACAGGCAGGTTGATACAGCTAAAAAATAATACATGCACTTTTTTTTTTACTTTGCTGTCTCTGGGTTTGTGGGTCTCTGCTGTGACAAGCATGGTAAACGCTGCTAGCCAGTTAACATACACTGCTTGATCATTATCAACCACTAGGAGAGAAAGAAATGCTTTTATAAACCTTCTTTTTCTGTTTATTTAGAGGATGTGAGCTGCAGAGATACTGTGGGAAGGAAGGTACACCTATCCAGTGTAACTAGTGATCATAGCTACAGGCTTTACCTGCATGCCAAACTTATGTCAGATGATTTTAATTTTCTGACTAAATTCTGCATGTAAGGATGACCCTTCCAACTTTATTTTGTTGTGAAGGGAGAATGTTTATTGCCATACAAGACCTGTATAACGGATAGCAAAAGGATCAGGGTTACCCATCAGCTTAGATATGTGATGTCAGTGAGTTAATAGCGTATACTTGCACTCATGGTAAGGTTAAAACTGAAGAGGGACTTTTTGATTACGTAGAACTGGAATTAATAGCTCATTGGGATATATAATGCAATTCACATGTTTCAGAGTTACTTTTCAGGCTGCCTGCAAAATCAGGAAAATGCTACTTACACTCCTAAGACATTTAAAAGTGCTTTAATGGAAATATGTCTTAGTATAGCATGAACGCAGGTGCCTAGTCCAAACCTCTAGTACCTGCTACCTCCCTCCTAATGCAGGCAATGACACCACCTATCACAGTTTGCAGTGTGAAGACAGGGTGGGAGATTTCTCAGAGTAAGATAGTTGTTTCCTGTTACACACTGGCTTTTCCTAGCTGTCAGAGCAGTAGCTTGGTATCAGAGAAAATGACGTAGAAGTTAAGCAAAAACCCAAACTCAGACTAACCAAGCTAGAAAGGCTTACAGAGGGTGAAGACACTGCTTCAGTAACAAAAATGTGATTACAAGCTGCAGTCCAAATTCAGACATTCTTTAGACACCAATAACCTTAGCTCAGGTGCTACTCAACCCCATAAAGCTTATGAGATATTTTGTTCTATTATTGTTCATTAAAAAGAGGTTCTTGGACCTTTTTTTTTTTTTTAACTCTACCATCATCTTCAATGGTTCTCTTCAGCTATGAAAGAAACTTCTAGCAAGTGAAAAGGCTGAGGTGAGTTCTACCTCTTAGCCTTCTCAGGAAAGCCTGAATACAGGAAAGCCTCAATACTTCAATTTCTTTTTATGTTGGCTATAACGAATCAAGGTTGGTTTTATCCCCCATATAAAAAGACTTAATAATTAACTGATGTTGCTTTGGATTTGTAACGTTAAAGCACATAATGGCACAGATGATAAACTGCCTCTTTATCAGGCAAACCTAGTTGCCTCCTGTTGGCTTCAAATGATAGAAAGTTTGCATTCATCCCTGGGGGGGTTGGCTCCCAAGTCATAATCTTTTACATACCTCTTCCAATGGCCAGGAAAGAAAAAAAAGGAAATAGGCAGGGATTTTAGTTTATCCCAAGGGAAATTTCAAACCCTTCTATAAAATACTTTTTATTTTTACTTTTCGATATATTTTATTTCCCCATAATATATGAAATAGTATCTAGCAAGGCTTGACAAATCTGTTCCTGCAGTTAATAAAAGCCCCCAGTTCAGAAAGTTTTATTTTTCCAGGTTTATTAGATGTAAAAATCAATCTTGAGCCAGATTCACATCTAAAAACCTTCTGGAACTAGCAAAAGCAAACAAGCAAATAGAAAGAGCGTTAGAAGTCCAGAATGCTGTAAAGGACTGTCAGTATTTCCAATTATTGGTAGCCTTGTTCTAGGGAAGATGGTGAAAAAGTGATTCTCGGAATCTGCAAAGAGATGGAAACCTTAAGATAAAAGGTACATGTGAACCAAAAATGCAACACAACTCTTTCCTAACACCTGGCATCCTCCTTGGACCAGAGAAGGTTGGTTTATCTCTTGTTTCTTCTTAACAGTGAAGCTACTTAGTGGGTGTTCACAGGTTTGGTTCATTTAAATCACATCTAGTGGGGGGAAGAAAAGGACAGTTTCAATCCACCATGATGAAGGAAATCTAATGTTTCATCAAATTCCACTAAAGGAAGAATATGGGCTCAGGAAAAGCATTGTTCATAATTCTAGTTATTCAAGATACCTGTCCTGGTTTCAGCTGGGATAGAGTTAATTGTCTTTCCAGTAGCTGGTAGAGTGTTATGTTTTGGGTTCAGTATGAGAAGAATGTTGATAACACACTGATGTTTTCAGTTGTTGCTAAGCAGTGTTTATGCTAAGTCAAGCATTTTTCAGCTTCTCACACCCAGCCAGCAAGAAGGCTGGAGGGGCACAAGCAGTTGGGAGGGGACACAGCCAGGACAGCTGACCCAAACTGGCCAAGGGGATATTCCATACCATGTGATGTCATGCCCAGTGTATAAAATGGGGGGAGTGGGGCTGGGGGAAATCGCTGCTGGAAACTAACCGGGCATCAGTCGGCAGGTGGTGAGCAATTGCATTGTGCATCACTTGTATATTCCAATCCTTTTATTATGATGTCATTTTTATCATTGTCATTATTAGTTTCTTCCTTTCTGTTCTATTAAACTGTTCTTATCTCAACCCATGAGTTTTACCTTTTTTTTTTTCCAATTCTCTCCCCCGTCCCACTGGGGTGGGGGGAGTGAGTAAGCAGCTGCATGGTGCTTAGTTGCTGGCTGGGGTTAAACCGCGACAGTACCACACAGAGTTTTGTAGGTGAAGTAAAAATTAATTCTTGGTCCTACCCACACACACTCCTAGAACCACCTGTGACTTATCTAAGTCACCAAGTGTAAATTTATTTGATGCCAGCTAGTAAATGAAGGTCTTGATGATTATTTGACTTGGACATGAAGGCATGGAAATCCTTCTGCACAAAAATGTCGAAGTATGGTCCACTAACTTAGTAGAATCTTAAAAGACTTGAGCAAAACAAGTGAGTAAGCAACCAAAACAGACTGCCTTATACCGAAAACAGGAAGCAAAAGGAACCAGAATTTGCTCTATATTTATCAGAGGAGGAGATACTTGCAGGTATTATACTAGCTTATACACAACATGGCTGTTTTCTAAGCAAGTCAAATTCTCTTGTAATTAGACTTGTGCAAACTGATAGACACTAGATTTTTCAGATTTCTTCATCATCATAAAAATTTAGAAGGCTCTGGAGAACTTACTGATGTCTGTTTTATGCCCAACCATCTATACCATAAGCCTGTATACTATGCTGGTCTTAAAACTGAATTGCCTTCTGTGATAAATATCAAGATAACATATAACTTTATCCTTAAGAAGTGTTGAGGGTTTGGCAGTAGGTTGAACATACAAAGTTTTCATACAACCTCAAAGATCCCAAACATGAAGAGATGGCAAAAAGCAGACACCCGAACACATTTTTCAAAATCCTGATTTTTCACAAAAAACATAGTCTGACAAACGTCTGGCTCTCCAGACATCTTCAATAGAGGAAAAAAACCCTCCATACTCAATCAGCAGTTGTTTCTACCCTTACAAATTCCAACTAAAAGAGGAAACATAAGTTAGTGAAAAGACTTAATGAGCATGAAAGTATAATTTTACAGCAAGAATTTTAACCACAATATGCAGTTTTGCTGCTAGTAATACAGTATTTACAGTCTTAAGTTTCTAGTGGTTTGTATTACAAGAAAGGACAGGCCTTGAGGCTCAAGACACTTGACAGGTACAGAGCTTTCCACCTTTCTCCCCTCAACTTTCAGAGCGCAGTAGTTAAGTACTAGCAAGGCCCACAGCATGTTTGTTCTTCAGTTGCTGGCAAATCTCTGCTGTAGAATAACTGCAGCACATTAGTGGAAGGAAGAAATCAAAAAGAGGAAGCAAGTAAGCCATGCCATCATATGAAACATATCTATTCTTTCACTCAGATTTTTCTTATACTCCTGATAAGTGAAAGAGAGATTGATTTAAAAGTTTTATTAAAATCATGTTGTTTTCCCCAAAGTATATACGTATGTTTTGGAATTTTCACTTTTGCTATCTTTAGCAAAGTTTCAGTAATAGAGAAAAGGAGATGAAAATACAACAAATTCTACCTGGCAAAGAGCTGAAGCTCCAATTACAGCAAGCACTATGGGAATAAAAGTAATAGATTTTAATTGGTGCCCAAGGGGAAAGGTCAGTCTCCTTGGAACAATGGGAGTCTTTGGTGGTAATTGACCGAATGCTCCTGTGAGAGCTTGTAAATGTCAGTAACGCACTTGAAACAGTAGCAAAGGGCAAGGTTTGGCATCCTGGAACATATGGAAGAGTTTTGCTGGTAGAGGTATTACAAAAAAGAGAATGGTGAAACACTTTAACAAAGGACATGACTTGGAAGATAGCTCTCAGCTCCAAGGTTCGAAATGCCAGATGTTTCAAAAGGTGTGGGAGAAATGTATTTATTTTCAAGATAAAAAAGGAATATTGCAGTCACACTGGTGTTAGACACACAGGGGGCTGGGACAGCAGACGATTTGTGAACTTTGCCCAGTGCTACATTGGATGACTGATTTAAGCTTCCTCTATCCCTCTGCAATGGCCTAGTACTACTCTTCTCCCAAACAGGCTTTGGATAATGTTTCCTTCTTTCCTTTCTGCAGGTTTTTTTGTGTTGAAAAGATTTATTTTTTTCTAGCAATACAAATGAAGGGTACAAACTTGCATGAATGGGATGGATGCAGTTTGGGATTCCCTGCCAGAAAGGAATGGTATAAAAGGAGGTCATATCTTCCAGAATTACATGAATTAGGAGAAAAGATGATTTTGTGGCTAGGATTTCAACCAAAATCCTGTGTTCAGTTCCTGTCTTTGCAGCTGATTATTTTCTGACCTTAGCAAAACATACATTTGATCTCATTCATAAACTAGGACTGACAATGTTTCTTCTCAAGTACCTATCAACACAAAATCCATAAATGACCGAGGGTCACAAGATGTAGACAAACTGTTACACTTTCTTCCCCAGTTGATACTATCTGGCTGCCTTTGGTTCATCTGCAACTGTTCTTTACTTTCTGGGAGCTGAACAACATTACAATAGAGAGGGCATATGGATGTGTTTGCATTTCTTCCCTAAGTGCCAAAAGCTAAGCATAGACTACTGTCCTTCAGGTTTGCTATGCTATCGCATTCATTATTTACCATTAGTAATAGTAATAAATGGGAGGCAAGTTGTGCACCAGAACCCAAAGGAACAGGTGCTGCTCAGACATGAAGGAAAAAAAAAAAAAAAAAAATCTATCTCCAAAGTTCACTTATAAACAGGACAGAAGAAACTTGGGCTTGATGCAGAAGGATGAGTCACAATAATATGATATTAAGTTCTTAGTCCTGCATAATATCCAGGAACAGCTGTAAGCCCATTGCCATGCCTATTATTAAGGAACAACTTCCAGTGGATTGTCTTCATGAGAAAGCTACATCCAGAGTAGACAACTTGCTTGAGAGTAGAGTTCACGAAGTGTTGAACCTATGAGCAAATAGACAGAGCCCAACATCCGCACCACGTGCTCAAGGCTAAATCCTCTAAAACATATTCTGGCTGAAAAAAACCAACACAACAAAATAACATTCAATCTTCATGCAATTTCCTGTGCAAAGGAGCCCTAAAACAGGGAAAGGTGGGTTTTTTTAAATCTTGTCTGCTGAAGATACACATCCTAATTTTGGAGCAAGACTAGTTATCAAAAAATGAGGCAGGTTCTGTTGTTAACTGTGCAGTTTCATGCAGAATATATCCCGTTGGTTTCTATCTGTATCTTTGGTCTGTGTGGAAAAAAAATATTGATACCAGCACTTAAGCATCTCATCATTCAGCAGGAGAGACAAAACCCTGAGAAATGCCTGCACATAGGGAATTTGGGATGCAAGGACCAGATCACAGTGTATTCTCATGTTTCTTTGCACATATTCCTGAAGATTGTCCTCCCAAGGGACTAATGTCTGAAAGTTCTTGCTCCATCTAAATTGCTCAGCTATTGTAAATTACTTAAACTTCTAGTATCATTCTCCTCTCCTTTTTCAATTGCCATTTGCTGTTCACTGAATTCCATTCTAATTCTCCTTATTTCCTCTGATGAAGGAATTAGGTATATGACTGGAGACTGTGAACAGGTTTTTTGTGTACGCAGAGGCATACAGAGACCTTAATACAGAGAATTCAGCATTTTACTGTATTGAAACTGTTAAGGGCAGACTTTTAACAACAAAAGAATCAGTAAAGTGATTAAGAATGTAATTTAAGTATCATTATTAAGTTCCATTGTTTTCAGTAGGAATTATCTTGGTAAAACTCTTAAGAATTTAAAAGTGGAAATATTTCAAAACAAAATTATTTTAGCTTTTCACCCCCAAAATATTGTCAATTTAACATGAATCTCTTCAAGACAGAAAAGCCTTGGATGACCTCAGCAGAAAAAAAAAAAAAGTTTGAATAGGAAAAAGTGCTTTCAATCAACAAAATTTTTCTTTCTCTAAATAGCAAAATCCATTATTCATAATGTTCTACATGCAATAGAACACTTTGTAAATTTGATTCTTTCTTGTCAAGTAATGTGTTAATTTACATGTTTCTTATCTTTTGAAACTACTCCACCACCTCCAGTTTTTTAACTGCACTTGCAGCTTAAGAAAAAGCAACAAAACAATGTATTCATTCCCAAAATTATTGGAACAGTTGGCCATACTCAAAATTTACTATCAAGTATTTCTCTCAAATCCTCAGATGTCCTTCTTAGCAAACATACACAAAAACACTGTGAAGGTACAAGTGTGCCCTGAACATTCACCATGGTCTGACTACCCTCCCCTATCAATGATAAAATGCTTGGGAAACAGTGGTCTACAGCTTGATCCATTGTATCAGAATACACAGCAAGAACTCCTCTGATACTTCTTTATGAACATAATTTGGTCTATCCAGTTAATGTCAATCTCTCTACACTGCCTCCAATTATTGCCATTATCACTGCTACACTTCCTCAATAGCTTTCTCTCCTTTGCTGTCACTTATCCCTAAAAAAATCCTACTTTTATCCTACCTTTAAAGAACCACTGACCACAATTCAGTACTTCTGAACATGGTAGAAGAGACTCCTCCACAGGAAAACTGGGTTTGTCCAAATTTGTGGGAGACCTGTACCCATGTGAAAGCCAAGTCATGGTAAACAGAAGAATAATTCTGTGTGTTCCTACCCCCAGCCTCTCTATGACATTATTCTCCAAGTTGTAGTAGGCATTGTATTCTCCTTGCTTTCCAAGCTATATGCCCCTTCTAAATGTTTTAATTCCTTTTTTTGCTACTAATGAGAAAAAGGTGGAGAGATGGGAATCAAAAGACTCAAGAGACAAAAATATGGACTATAGCGCCTTATTTTCAGTAAGTTTTGACCCTTGAATTCTGTTTTATCTTTGACTTGATTTTTTTTCCCCCTCTTCTGGCTCTGGGAAATCTCTCTCTGTCCCTGCAACACGAAACCTAAACGTTTCACTTAGTAGCACTAAAAGGAAAAAGCTCATTTATGTTTTTTGCAATGTCTTTTCCATACCAGACACTGAATTATTCCCATTTTCTCTGAGAAGTTTGGATGCTTCCACAATGACCTGTTATTCTCGGTATGGTATATCAACTCATCACTTTTTGGTCTCTAATTCTCATGCTATCTGCATACAAGTCAAATTCAACATTTTCTTAGTAGTAGACAACTTTCTAATTACATCCATTAATCTTTGCCACCACTCACCTCTCTTTGCATTTACCAGCATTTATCTGTCAGAAGTTTCATAATCAAGAATATTTTTCTTATTTTTCTTCACTTTCTTCTCCTTGTACTCCAAGTACAGCTAGACAGACGGTATAACATTCAAGTATCCTGTCATTTAGTCATTCATTTCTTCATAATAACATATCTAGACTACAGAAGGAGCGAGCAATTACAATCTGCTGGAAAACATACCCTACAGATTACACTCCCTGCTAATTAAGAGATACTACGTATGACTTTGTTGCAGGCCTGGTAAGGGAGGGTTGAGTTCAGAGCTTCTACAGGCAATATTCATACATTTGTTATTTTTTACGTTATCAGTTCCAGGCCCCAACAAACCAGCCATCGTATGGTTATGCCCTAGTATCGTGCTATTTTTCCCTTTAAGGCCAACTTCTGAAGTCATATAGTAACAAAACAATTTCTACATTTCATGACCAAAGAAGTATGTTCCTACCACAACAGAGCAGTGAAATGATATAAAAGTGAGATGTAGGTATGTATCTTTAATGGCTCAAAATCCGGAAAGTAAATGAAAAAAACCCTGCTGTACATATTTTTAGTCCAACTTCATGGGACACTGAACAAGCTGATTTTCAACTGCTTGGGGCTAGTTTTTCATAGCGAGGGGAGGGGGGGGGGGATCAATATTATGGCAACTGGCTTTTTTCCTGGTTTAAAAAGCCTGTCTTACAGAAATGGATGGAGCTACAAGTTTGACAATAAGACAGGTCTGCTCTGTAGTTAGAAACATTCTTGCGCTACCATCAATCCCAGCCGTCTGCATTTAGGCTGCAACTAACAACATATCACTCCTCTGCTCTCTAAGCTGCTGGCATATATCATCCCTTGCCAAAAGGGATATCATCTGTTCCAGAATATTTGGTAAATCACTGAGGAATTAAAAAGGGGTAAACGAATTGAAGGATATTTAACAAGGTATCATCTTGCATAAATTTTAACTGTCCAGTTTGTAGAAAACAGGGGTCAGAGTCAGAATGGAAAGAACACCTTTGAAACCCTCCTCAGCCTGGGTGAATCTTGGCTCTAAAGCTGAATTCCATGGCTCATACTTCCCCATCATTAGTTTTAACACTCAGTGTGCCCTTGGAGACTTCTGTGAGATACAACGGCATACTGTAGTACTACTTTGAGTGGGAAAATGTCAAAACTGCCACTATTTTTGATAGGCTTACAAGAGCAGCAGCAGAATAAATGGGCTTTGATTTCACTTCATATCCAAGAAGAGATATGGATGTAGAAAAATGGCAAGGGCTTTGCGTGTAATGGCTATTGTGAGAGCTGTCATATACTATAGCCATGAATCAGGAAGTTTGGTAGTGAATGCTGCCAGACACTTCAAAAGTAGATATATTCACTTTCAAAGATGAGACTCTGCCTTCACTTTGTTAACACAGACCAAATGCTTGTTAATTATTGGTTTCCCATTAACTCAGTATTACAGATGAACAATACAGCACCAGCTCTTCAGTTGCTGACGTTTTACAGGTCTTTATTGACTCCAGCAAAACTCTACCAAACTACAGCTCTGTTAGATCATATCCAAAAGATATGAGGAACAATCTGTTTTTCTAAACTAATAAAAAAAAAATTTGGCTTTATCCTTGCTTTCATATGGAGTGGGGGGCAGAAAAGACAGTCTTCTGAAATAGAAATCAAGTCTATTCTTGATTATGTGGTACACAGGTAAAAGCATTGGTCTTGAATATAAAGATATTACAAGCAGAAGTGAAAATTGTAATATATGTATTATAAGGATAAAGGACTTTCCAGTCACCACCCATAGTGGCTTGTAATAGCAGTAGAGTTACTACATCATTATTGCTGAACTTCAGAAAATGAAAAATTTCTTAATTTGAGCAGTGAGACATCCCTCCTCCTGTGGGTAGTGAACTGTTTACACGTGTATAGTGCTATCAGAAGTCCATTGAAGCACCCCTGCAGTCCAAGATAATAATTCTGATCCTTGTAGGTTCAGGATTTCAAGTCTTTTCTGATCAGGAGGTGAAATCTTAAGCCAAAACTGCTGAATGAAGCAAATTTAGACCAGTGTATTTAGAGAAAACATACAAGTGAGAAAGAACCCCTATGTTCTTGCACTGGAAGACCATTAGAGAAAAGGCATGTGTAGTGCTATCTACCCCAAACTGCCTATCAGATCAGCAAAACCAGTGGATGAATCCCACCCCACATTCTCTTGACTCCCTCCCTCCCAAATATTCTCTCTGAAGTAAAAGATGGGGCTATGAAGAATCATTACCTGGGGTCATAGCATAGGAGACATTTAAAACAAATCTGGGGGCTTCTTCATATACCTTCCTATGCTATATGGGGGTTTAATTCAAACAGACATTTTCATTTGATGAAATTTATGTTTCAATCTGCAAAACACTTCAGTACAAGGTGGTTCCTGCCTTTCAAAAGGTAAGAAAAGGCTTTCATTAGACATCTCCTTGAAATCTCCTAGACACTAGCTACATCATTTAAAAACCAAAACAAAACAAAAACCAACACCACACCACCATTCACACCTGTGAGACAATGCCTTTTTGGTATCTTATGACTGTCTCTTTGAGGGCTGCACTCACAGCCTGCAGCTAACAAGGACCTTTCCTTCCAAATGAAGAGAGCAACAGAATAATTTATTTTATCTCTGCAAGAGTGGACTGCAATAGCACTTTAGGCTATTGGCATGACTGATCGACCATAGACCCTGGGTCTCCCACTGTGCCTAATTTGCTAAGGATGCCATCCCTTGACAGGCCCAGGATCTGGCTCAGTCTACAGTGAGGTGTGCTTAGAGCTCTGCTGAGCTCTAACCTCTCCCATATAAACTGATAGTCTTCACACTAAGATTTGTAGAGGCCTACAAGCAGGACACCACTGGAAATAACTGGTTTTCCTTGACTAAAAAAAAATCAAGACCTGTCATCACGTCAGACTTCTGAAAGCTTCCATGGCAAGACAGGTCAGAGAGAAGATTTTTAGAAGCGTTCCCAGTCTGATTTTAGCAGCTGAGGGTAGCAGCTTCTAGAGAAACAGCAATGTCAGGTGGAACTGTCCATATCTACAGACGTTTTCCCCAACTCTGAGGAGAGCAGGTGCAAAGGCCAGCGTAAAGTATGCAGTTCTGGATCTTACCCTTTATACAACTGGGCAGTTTACATTCCAAAACCAGAACCTCATCGAAGCAAATTAACTCCTCTAATACCGCAGGATACAAAGTAGTACTCAATCATTCCCATTTCAGCTAATAAGGGTGAATCTTCTTCTGTCTTGACTGATAGAAACATTTGCCAACTATGCTTTCCACCACCACTACCCAATACCAGAAAGAACAGAAGGCTGCGCCGCCATTCCTTTCATTTAAAACTCATTAATAGAAGTGAATTTGAAGTAGTTAAGGATCTAGACAGCATTGAAATCCATGCAGTTATATTTACAATAAATATCTGCTATCTTGGAGCTACACACACACCAGGACAGTGCTTAACACGCTGTGATAAAGGTGCTAATAGTGACCACTAAATATAAAAGAAGAGGAAGGCATCTGTAATCCATTCATCTTTAGAGAGAAAGAAAAGAGGACACTGTACCTCACAGCAATTAAAATCTGAACAGTTGGAGGAATAAAGGGAAAATTCAAGGCAGGCTTGCAGACAAAAAGGGAGAAAGAAAATAAAACAAAAAAAAAACCCTAACAAAAATTCAAACCCACAGGAAATATCTGGTGCACTAGTCCTATTAATAGCATAAATGTTGCTGGCAGATACTATCACCCAGCATTTTATTAATTAACTGGAGATACACAGATACAAGGGGTTTGAAAGTAGAAAGAAGGAATGGGCTGCACAAACTGGCTCTTTGCAAAGAACACAGTGTGCTTTGTACAAGGATACAGTGTCTAAATTAGCCAGCAGCACTTCTTGAGTCAAAGAAAACCTCTAGTTAAACCAATTGTAGAGTCCCCACCACCACTCATTCACTTGTCATTTGCATGGGTCTACGATCTTCCATGCAATGCTTAAAAACAACCTATCTGAAAGTCTTTTATAAAGAAACACCATAAAACAGTGCGTGTGAGTTTCTGGGAAAGTGAATGACAAACTTTTGCAAAAATGGATTTTCAAGATATCAGCTTGGATTTCTATTTTAGTTTAAGTTTTAACCCACCAGTGCATTATTCCCAAACACTATTTCTTCATGTAGAAGCATTTAAATAATTTTATTTCCCCTCACAAAAGGCTCTATGAACCTAACAAATAAACCAATGTTGACATACCTAAGCCTAGGGATTTACTGCACATTGGGGATTCTCTCTTCCAGAGACTTGTTGACAAATAGTCAAACAGGCTTTTTCTCTTTGGCAAGATCCATGCGTTACAATTTTTTTTTCCCCTGATCTGTGTCATCAGTCATACCACCAGGTAGTAGAGTAATTCAGTGAAAGGAGAGAATACAGAAAAACAGGGTTTCCACCTCTCTTACTGCCAGCGGTTATACATCGCTATGTTACTCACCATTTTCTGTAATTTCCTTAAGAAAATACTGTAATTCAGAAAAATACCAAGCAACTGCAATAGGTCATCAGTTTAAATTGTAAATAACAGTTGACTTTGTTCTCATTTTTATTTTCAAAGCACCCTTTTGTCATACAACATTGCCTGAAATGTCTGGTCAAAGGATTTAATTTTGTTCAATAAAAAGACAAGAATTGGAAGTCGGAAGCTTTTAGAAAGAAATTGGCATTCACAGACTGTGGGAAGCTCTGCAAATCCTGTGTATTTACAGATACATTTTTTTTTTTCTAGATGGAGAAGAGCAAATAAGTTATAACAAACAATTTATTCAACACATGTTGCTGTTTGTTCTTTTCCAGAATGTGAAAATCATCAGAAATTCATGAACAAATCTATTAATTATTTGAATAAATCCAGTTACATGCATTCTACACTTCATTGTTCCAACTGCTCTGCTTTGCAAGGAACAGACAAGACTATATACAGGATACACTTGTTATTTTCATTAGAAGCAATCAGTCTTGAATCAGCAAAGTTCAACATTTACCTTCTGTTTCAACAGGACTATTCCTAAAAGTTAAGCATGTGCTAAAAGGATTTTTTTTCGAAAGAAGGCAGCTTCAGTAAGTTAAGCACATACTGGCCCCACTAATGAATCACTCTTGTAGCAAGGTCTCTCGTCCAATAGCTTCAAGATAAAAAATGGACCATTTCTTTTCCACTACTGAAGAGGCCTTTTCTCTCTGCTAAGGAATGCCTTGCAGAACAAAGAACATTGAAGGCTGCAGGTGCAGTCAGAAAAATCACTTATCACATATAACAAATATTTAGGGAAAACACGCTGTTAGCATTTGCCCAGTATTAACTGCAGCAGTGTATAAAGCCTTCACATGAACTGTATGAATGTTATAAAATTCGTGGATATTAGAGTAGTTGAGTCCATTTAAAAAAAAAAAAAAAAAAAAAAAAAAAGTCTGCAGCTACCCATCCAGCCCACATTAGCGAAACAAGATGCAACTTTCGAAGTAACCAGAGTTTCTCACAGTGTTATCAGAATTGCGGGGAGCGGGGGGATCAGGTCTCAGGATCCATAGGTTTTTGCTGAAAATGTTCTTGGTGGCAAAATTTGTAAATATGTTTCCTTCTGCTTTTCACTCCACAGCAGGTATGATAAAGACCCTGAGTTTTAGTATTTTTGCTTTCACTGCGAAAGTATTTTTAGTGTGGAAATACAACATAGCTCTACACTCTCTCCCCCATGCCCTCTTAATCGCGGAGGACTAGCTAGATGCCCAAAGTTAACCATTTATTGGAGGTATGGCCTGATGTTCTACAGAAATAGACAGCATAAGCAGGGCCTCCAGAAGTTCTCCCTGAAAGCCTAATTCTACTCCTGCTGAAGTAAGTTTTAGAAAATTCAATCTTAGACCCTTACATAGGTCCTTTCATCCCAGGTGTCGCAGCTTTCCTCTGGCACTGTCCCATATTGATTATAGGCCAACTTTAGTACATTCTACTGCCAGAACAGGCAGTTCCACCCTTCCACCTGAAAGCTTTTTCCTTTCATCAATTTGGGTTTTGAGCTGGAAAGGGATTAGTTTTCAGGCAGATTAGTCCTCGATCCAGCTCACCAGATGGCTATACAATCAAGAGTGGCAATGCGAGGAAAGGAGTGGGAATCTGCAGCCAGAGGCGGTGAAGGATTTTCAGAGCCCGCCTGCACTTAAGTTGGCTTAATATGCTTGCAAAACCCTTAGTTTCTTCTTAGGTTTCTCTACACCACAATAGCTAAGGGATTTTGCCCAGCTAAAACCCTTCTTAGTTCTAGAGAACAGTATTATTACTCTGCAACAAACAGCAGGCATGATTATATATGTACACCCTCCATAACACAGTCTTTGTGCCAGTAGACCTACCTTTACAAACCTTAAGTGTGATCTGATAATTTCATTCTTTAGCTTCCAGTGAAAAGCTTCGTATCTTCATCAGGGATCAGCCGCAATGAGATCACATCTCTCCACTAATTTGGGACCATTTAATCTGACTTTCATCAGGAGACTTGAACCCATATTTTTTCTCATTTGTTTTTGTTGTGGTTTAACCCCAGCCACCAACTAAGCACCACACAGCCGCTCAATCACTTCCCCTCCACCCAGTGAAAATTGGGAAAAGAAGTAAAACTCATGGGCTGCGAGAATAATGTTTTAATAGAACAGAAGAAACTAATTATGATAATGATAACATTAATAAAATAACAACAGTAATAATAAAAGGATTGGAATATACAAATGATGCACAGTGCAATTGCTCACCACCCACTGATTGATGCCCGGTTAGTCCCCGAGCGGCGATCCCCCCCCGCCCCCACTCCCCGCAGTTTATATACTAGATGTGACGTCACATGGTATGGAATACCCCATTGGCCACTTTGGGTCAGCTGCCCTGGCTGTGTCCCGTCCCAACTTCTTGTGCCCCTCCAGCTTTCTCGCTGGCTGGACATGAGAAGCTGAAAAATCCTTGACTTGGTCTAAACACTACTTAGCAACAACTGAAAATATCAGTGTTATCAACGTTCTTCTCATACCTAGCTCAAAAACATAGCACTGTACCAGCTAGTAGGAAGGCAATTAACTCTATCCCAGCTGAAACCAGGGCAGTTTTGATTATGATCATTTATCTCTCCACCCCTACACCTTTTTCTAGTCTTGATAATCATAGCAATATAGGTAGGTATGAAGAATCAACCAGGTGGCATTACAAAGGTAAGTGTTAGTCAACTTCTTTTTTTCTGAGAGTCTTCCAGAAAAACCTACATTCATGACTCGTGCCCAGAAGTGCCTGTTTCTTTTGAACAAAGAGTTAAACATGAATTAAAAGAGAACAAAGCTAAACATTGTCCTCTCTGGTTAGGACAGCTCCCTCATCCTTTCACAGTTTGTCTTAAAGAATACATAAACGTTTCAGTGTAATGAAAACAGCATCATAGTGACCTCAGCTGCCCAAATATACACAGCCTCCTTTAGAGGCGAGTTTTCACTAGTGTTTTCTGCTGATGCAGTTCAGTTTTGCCTGTAATAACTCGAACTGTCCACTAGGACAGAAAGCAAGGAGAGAAAACGACTCTAGCCAGGTTCGTATTCCCTCTGGTAAAGAGCTGGAGTTGGGCCCTCCACCCAATGCATGTGCACTGTAACCTCACAGCTAATAAGTCAAGAGAACAATGGTGTCACCACTGCCATTTATTTAATCATGTTTTGATTTTATTTTCATTCTTTTTTTTTCTGGACCAACATATGAGGAAATCTGAAATGAAACTGCTAGTAATTTCAGGATGATTTAAACTACTTTTTAGTTTTCACACCAAAACACCAGTAGTAATGAGTGCCTATCACCAAATATGAGAATTAAACCCTTTTCTAAACAGCATGTGAAGGAGAGTGTTTAAACACAATATTGTCTACTAGCATATCCGTATGTTAGCATATGTGAGAATACAAGTCTTCATCATCATTATGAACTGTGCTTCATCAGTTCCTATTGCATACCTCCAAATTACAAAAATTCTGTCAAAAACATACCTCAAAGAAGGCATCAGATTCCTTTTATGAATATGTCAGTGTTACAAATTCTTATAAATTGTTAGTCAGTAGGGTGCCTGCATGATTAAAACCTTCTGGGCTTCAGAAGGCATTTTCTCTGCAGGAATTTGTCAAATCCTGTTCAGTTCACTATTGGGACTGCTTAAAAGACAAATAATGTTACATACAATCTGGCCACTGTAGATGTATTTCTGCCATTTTAATGAGTCTCTCTCACTTTCAGACAACAAAATCATCACTATCCAGAAGGTAAGCAAACAATTAAAGGCACAATACCTATTAGGCCTATCCATTTGATGGCCATCTTTTGCTAACGTATATTCACTAAAGTACACTGGGAGATAGTATAGGTGGTATAAACTGGCTTATGTTTTGGTAAAGCTACATATTTTTTCAAGGGGAGGGAGACAGAAGGAGAGAGAGAGTTTCCGGTCATTTAAATAGTAACAGATACTGAGGAAACTGGGAGAGATCAGGACAGAAATTGCATCATAAAGTCAAAATGAGCCAACCACATTATCACCTACCTTACGTTTGTTTGTTGGACAAACATACAAGTAGCTCAAAATAGTCTTCAGACCAACTTTATCATTCAGTTTCTCATATGTTGTCCCATAATCTGTTGACCTACAATTCAAAGAGATTTCGTAAGTACAAACACTTAATCACAAAACCACAAGTCACTTGGCGGCTTTTCAATAGAAGTCATGCTTTACATAGCAGAATGGCTCTCTAGAGCTTTTTGAATGATTCATGTAGTATATAATGATACTTAATTATATACACACAGCATCATGTGAGTACTTATAATTTGCATTTAAATTAGATTAGGAAAAATTAAACCAGCATCTTCCCAAAGCATTTTAAAACAAACATGTACAATAAGAAATGCTAAATTCTGTGTATAGAAGATGATTGTCAGAAATGCCAAATAGCAGACAGCAAGAGACTAAAGTTATCAATTCATTGTATACTCCAAGCTTAGACTCATTTTAAGAGTCTTTTCTCAGCATATTCCAAAGTAGCTGCTCCAGCTGATTGTTCAGTGAAATTGGAGTTCAGTTTTCTGCAAAAAAAATCGATGTCCTTTTGAAAACCTAAGTACATGAGCATTACACCTATAATTTATATGGGTTTTTTCACATGTACTAGCAGAGAGCATGGACACGTGCTTTATTCTTGCTTTAAGAGCCATCATTCAGTAGAGAAAATATTATATTTCTGATATGAGGGTTGCCTATAGATACACTGACTTGGGGAAGAACAAAACAAGTGAACAAACACAACCGTGCAGAGTTCCTGTAACATCTACACTTAACATGTGACTGGAACCAAGATCAATTATTAACAAAGGTTTTGTTCATTACGCAGCTCATGCTTGCCTGAATTACATCCTAATGTCCAGGGGATTTAAATAATCAGACAAAACCAGTATAGTTGGTATCCACAAATTACAGAAAAGTGACATGTATCTGGGTAACAGAGACATTTAAAAGTACAACATATTCTTGCAGATAGTAAGTCTGCATCTTGTCTTTAAAATGTACAAATGGGTCCATATAGAACTTCACTTGCAAGCAGTAACATGAATTTTCCCTTCTGCTAATCACTCCAAAACCAGTCATTCTAAAGTAAGGCCTAGGCACCCGTTATTTCCAGGTTCTCTCCTATCTGGGAAACAATGGCTAAATTCACAAAGGTATTTAAGACACTTAATGTCTACAATTTTTTTTTTTTTCTTCTCCCCTCCCCGCTGCAGTGTGTGGAGGGTGTTCAATTTCTGGATGAGGTTCCAAACCTACACTCATACCACAGCTTCTAAGATTTCAGATTTTGCAATCAGTACATGAATAAAACAAGAAGGTAGCAGCTTGGGGTTTTACCTGTTAAGATACATCACACTAAAATGTGGATTTGCATTAAAGTTAAGTCTTTTTATTCAGGAACTTCATCAAAGCATTTGCATGTACCTGCCCTGATCCTATAACAATTGACCTATGGTTAATGACCATAGCTTTTTCTTTTCTTTCCTTTCCCCCCAATAAACATATGCACCCCTGTGCACATATATGACCTTTGTTGGTTAGAACATTAACGTCAAATTCTCATCTACTGATTGATCTTTCCCTTTACAAAGGTCATCTCTCTCAGGAGCACATATAAACTAACTGAGCTATTTCCTCAGCAGACTGAGAAGAATAATACTGTTATGGTTATTTCTGTTACTGAATATTTCAGAGATGTTCCAGCGTTTCGGTGAAGGGAGCCACAGCAGGATGCTGAACATAGACCTGCCAAGGACTGCTGGTTCACTTTGGTTACTTTGTTCAGCTCGCCACCTGGCCTTCCCAGAATTAATATTTCTGTTGCAGTCTGCCTAAAAACCAAAACCTATCCTTCATGATGTTGGGCTGATAAAGACATGCAAAGAATGTAAGGACTAAATCTGACCTGCTGAGGTAGGAAAAAAAAATGTATTAAGGAAGTAACACAGCTCTTCTTTATATCAGTGACAGTGATTTCAAAATGCGACCCTTCAAAAGGGGATAGGAGTGAAGAAAATCTGACACATAAAACTTGCTTTGAAATTGTTAAAGAAAAGCAGCCAGTACCCTGCCACAGCACAGGCAAACAGGTGCTGAAGGCCTATTGCAAATGGTAATCTTAGAATTGCCAGCCATTTCTTCCTTCAAATCTCTAGGCAATTATTTTGCATTCATAGCTTTATTTACAGGTAACGTTATACACAGATGGAAGCGTGTGCTTCTGTCAACGTCTATAAAAGCAACTGAAACACTGGAAAGCTTAGAAAAACATAATTTTTTGCAGATGAACAAATACACAAGCAATCAAAGGAACTACTATTAGGTCTTATTCATTATCATGTTCTGAACTAGCAATAGCTAGTCCTTCTTCCTGCCCAGTTACAGTTTATCTTACACCACTTTACAATTACCCTTAATTTTAACAGGGAGGTAAATGGTATACAACAGCAGATAGGTACCTAGAAGTGCTTTTACACAAATAAATGGTGATAGATACACACACAGAGCAGTAGAACAGGGGAACTGTATTGAATGAAACACTGTGTACACATGAAGCCTCTGTTAGGATCTAACCCAGGGGTATCACCAACCTGCATTCATCTTATTCCTATTTTATATATATGTATACAAGCAGGCATTGATTAGCAGCCTGGATAACAAGCTCTTCGTTTGTCTTATTAAATGGGTGTATAAAGCAGCACGAGACTCCTAACCCATGAAAAACGTATCAGCCATTTGGTGATCCAGCAAGGCAGCCTAACCTGGAAGTGTTGCAAAAGACAGATGCACCTCAGCAGGGTGTAGGCAGTAAAGACAGTGTAGGATCAACAAATTCAATCCCAGTTATCTGAAGGGGAACGGATATATATCATCAAACATCTCCCACACTTTACGTGGTAGGCTGCTTCTCTGAAGCTCTGCAGAGAGAACTCAGTACATCTGTGTAACATGAGCAGAGCAAAAAAATGCCTGGATAAATCACCCAAAAGCACTAAACCCAGAACCTGTAGAGCTGAAAACACAAAAATGAAACTTCTATACCTTATGAACCATCTGCTGAAAAGCCACAGCTACTGAAATAACTATATGTAAATGAGTGAACAGTAAGCCCTATTTTATTAGCTCTTGTGTAGACATGCATGTACAATGGTTTCTCAAATTGTTGGGGGGGAGGGTGTTTATACACATTTCATCAAATTAATTTAAATCCCTGTGTAAATTGTTTCATTTTGGCTTGATTTGGCTTGGTACACTTATAGGCCAAGTCAAAATAAGTCCAGATGAGTTTGAAATAGTAAGGTCTGCAGAAAGATTTGATATATGTGCAAGTCTGTCTAAATATAGAAAAAAAACCAGATATGTGTTAGGACATTGTGGATGTTACTGAAATGCAGATGATACTTAGTAAAAAAATACTATTCAGAAACAGAGCATTGAGACTCAGTTCTGAACTTCACACCTGTCCAACCATTTTAGTTGTAATTGCTTCCATTAAATCCATCCCAAATTTTACCAGTATCTGTTTAGAATCAGACTCCCTATTTTTTCAGTAAGGCAGAATGATTTCTGCAAACACCCAAGATAAACATTTTAATTATTACCAGTTCATTTGACAGTATAAAAAAATACCAGAACTGTGGGACTGAAGCTCTGATTTCCCTGAGTAATAAATTAAAACAAAACCAGAAACACGTAGAATAATTTATATTTTGCAAAGTATTTACAGGAAAGTTGACATTTAAATAACTTCATTATTATTCATTGACAGGGCTTTTCCCTCTTCTCCAGTCAGGGTAAATGACATTTCTATTACAGTATTATAATAAACTCCTGCACATTTTAAATAAAGTCACTGAATTCCATTAGTCCACCTACTATCATGAATATATCTCAATCCATTCCTACCAATATTTCACAATTATAATAGATATTCTGAATCAACCAGTAACATGAACCCTATGGAAATTTTCTACTTTCTCAAGAAGCACAGACTGAAATTTGGAGGACTGTCAGTTTGAATACATAGATTAAATTCCCTAGCAAGTTGCTGTTTACTCTCCCCTTTGTTACAAATTTATGGTTGTCTGTATTTATTTTACATAAGCTGCTGAAGACTTGAAGAATCAACCAATTGATTGTTTGGGAAGGTTTCTTTTGCAGTAAAATCTTTCTCGACGAGAAAAAAGAAAAACATTACATGCAGACTTTAAGCTGTGTAACATCAGTCTCCTGCCTATCAGAGTGCAGCTTTCTTCCCATAAAAGGCTCATGTTAACAGATGAAGTTCCTTGTTATAACACACATCATTGAGAAGCAGTCACTTTAATTGGCCCCATTACTTTTTTTTTCTTTTTCTACCAGTTATGCCTGGTTTTCACATATTAACTTGACTTCTTCCCCCACCTCCACCATGAGAAGATGTCTTTGTATCATGTCCTCACCCTCCTTCCTCCACAGTTTAATTTGCTACTCTAACTGCTGTCCGAGTGGCAGCCAGCCCTGGGAGGCAGGACCAGAAGCATCTGTAATGTGGTTACAGAGCAGGCCAGTCTGTCATGACCAGGAGCAGTGGGAAGAGATGGGCTCTAGCCTGTTTCTCGTTCTGCACATGAATTCACCCCTGGCAGAAGTCAGGTATTTTAAGTAAGAAACAGCAATCACTATTAGATCATCTGTTCCAACCTCCTGCATAACTACATTTGCCACCTGGTTTGCCTCCAAAGAGACTGGCCAGTTGAGCACAAAATTTGCCAGTTGCTATCACATTAATCTCAATATGAGCAGATTTTTGGATAGAAGGCTTTCAGATTGCAGAAGGCAGACCGTGGAGTCACAGGCCACACTTATAAAAGGCTTTCACTGAACAAGTTTTTGAATAAAAGAATAATTAAGACATTAAAAATAATAATTAACATCTGAATATGAAAAATACTGGAACTGGTAATTCTGGAGCATATTTGTATTCCTGTGTGCAATGTTTTAAGCCTTTTTGTAAACTCTGCTGTAGATTTGTTGACTTTTACATTCTTTCTTTCTGGGGATCTTTCCAGGCTGAGGTGCTATTCCCTCATCACTTAAATTGAAACTCTTTCCTTTATGGTTTTATAGCCAAGTACTAAAGTTTCCCATTGATTTTTGCCATGCCACCATGTTTCACAAAAGCTAGTAATGTCAACATTTTCTTCAACAACTAACCATTTAAGTTCATATGTTCTTCCTATTAAGCTTTTCACAAGCCACTGATAGATGTCACTTTTGGTCTGATGCCTGTTTTGATTTAATTCCTTCATGTGTGACCCTGGTATTTTTTCCGGAAAGTAATAATGTCTGATCTCAGCTGCACTCTTGCAGAGGAACTGAGTTTTTTATCCTATGCTTTATTTTCATAGAAAGTTACTCTTGCTTTACAAATTACCCTGCTTCACCTGGATGCTTCTCACCACAGGCTAACTCAAATAAATAATTCCCCAAGGCCTTGCCCATTTCTAATGGGAACTGTTTGCCTAGCTCATAAGATACTGGCACGTTTTGAGGGGAGTTCTACATCTCCACATTGAAAAGCAATTGCAAGATGTAAACACAGTGAATCCTGTGTCCTTGGACAGAGTTTCCATGCAGGAAAGAGGCCGACCTTGCCCTCATTTGTACAAGTTTCTCTCCTGAGGTTACACTCTGAAGAGCTGTCAGTCCCCCCCGGCCCAGCACATAGGTTATCACATTAGAAAATCTGGGGAATTTTTTCCATGGACTTTTTAAGGCAGGACACCGGATTTCTATTTAAAACTCCTGTAGCCCACTGAGCAGCCCAGGCCTTTCAACACTGAACTGATTTGCGTCCCTGACACACTGCCTCTGCTAAAGGCCCTTCTACAGCTTGAGACCAGCCATACTATGTCTTTACACCTTCCCTGGTGTCCTTTTCGTCACTTTATTAATGAATCTTGGCTAATTTTTAGCTATAGTTCATTTGCTTTAAGCAGGGATTAAGCTAAAGTGAAGCTAGTTCAGAGAGGCTTTTCTTGTCTTCATAAGAGTTTGGTCCAAGAGGCCAGTGTTAAGTGGTCTGACTGCAGGGACAAGCCAAAAAGTTGGTTAGCATTTCTTTAAACGTCTGTAATGGCACTGCACATGTCACAGCATTAAAACACTTCAAATTTACCCTGGCAGGTTGAAATTAACTTTTAAAGACATCCCCAGGGTAAAGAAAAAGAAGATATTTCAAAACTCAAGGGACCCACATGTCTCACCTCCCTAAGTGAACACATTTCTGATTACTTTTTTCTCATGAGACCCTCAGCAGGCTGGCAAGTATTACCGTTTCCACTTTATAGGTGGGGGAAACAGAGGGCAAGGCTAGATAACTAATCCTACATTTGAAGGAAGTCTGTGACAGAGCCAAATGCAAGTTCCCTCAGGCTCCACCAACTTCCCACTCCATCCTGACAGCGTAAATTTTCTGGGGTTTTGTGTGTGTAAATAAGGATTGGAAAGACCCTTAATATCAATGTCAAAAGGAAGAAATACAAAATTAAATATAGTTTAAATGTGCATTTTAAAACAAATTTGAGCCTCCATTTTGGAAATGTCTTGCTTCCTACTTGAACTGTGACTGTAGATTTTACTAGAAATGAAGTTACGAATTTTTGTATGAGTTTACTGAAATGTGTATTTTTTTCCCTTATGGAAAGAATTTCCTTATCACAAAATAAAGTTTCCTACCTACAGAAGCCATCCAAAAGACTTGGAGAACAAGAGGGGGTAAAAAAGTTACAAAGAAACAATAGGAAACTATGAAATTGACATTTCTCTGCATAATCAGTTAAATTAATTCAATTTTCTTCTCCTTTTTAATCAACTTTTATTTGGAGTTATCTAAATGAGCAGAAATATATACACTCAAATTTCTTGCAATTTTTGGCTTAATCTAGTTCAGCTGATTATTGCTATAAATAATTTAACAATGTGACAAGCAGGAGAAGCAGCTCATATTTTATCATCCAATCCAGAGTTTACATATTGCATTAGATAGTTATTCAAAATCTTACCCAAACCAGAAAGAAAGAAAATAGCTAGGTGGGAGGCCCAGGAAATGTTACCTGTAGGTGACGCAGATGAGCTATTTCCCCTTAAAATAATGGTTGAAGAAAAATAAATTTGGCTAAATCGCCTTCACTGCTATTTCAGTTGAGAGTTAGTAACTCAGGTTAGCAACGTAACTAGAGAATACCTGTCCCTCTGTCTCTATCATATCCAACGTAAGGACCATCCATCCCTTTGCATACATTTAGTAAAGGGCCTGCCAGAATCTGCAGCCACATGGCTAAACCTCCATCCACTGATGCAAGCTGTAGGTATAGGTCACCATTTCATAGCCATCCACACCCCTATCATCACCTGGGGCTGCGTTGAACACACACATGGGTTTCAGTACAACCCAATCATTTCGGCTTCAGCAAGCCACACCTTTCACCATACAACGCATCTTCCATACCTTTCAAAAGACCAAAGAGAAGGAAAAATCTTTGCAATTTTGAAAGCTTTAGGAAAACAAGTAGTAGTTCAATAAGTCTGAGGCTTTGAAACCCTCTGTCAAGGTTAACTAGAATTTGGTCAATTGCTTCAGAAGTCATGGGATGATGATGGTGGGAATCTTCCAACAGAAGACAGGTTGTATAGGATAAGGGGAAGCCGTGTAATCTTGGTGAGGTTATTTCTTACTCTTAGCTATGTCAGGGGAGAGGTAAAGGGAAACAGTCAATTATGATGAACGCACAAGTGTTCCCAGTTGAACAAGACAGAAGAGCAAACCTACTAATACCACCATGCATAGCATTAGGCAGCAGCAAGACTTACGACTGTTGAATGCAAAGACAAGGAAAAGAAGAATTCTTCTAATAATCTGGGTAGCACATGAATGCCAACCAGGCTGGCAAGACTGAAAGCTGACAGAAACTTAGAAGTCTCTCCAATTGCCCAAGCAGAGCACAAGGCCTTGTAAGTCCTGTAAGTGCTTTTTTTTTAAACACCTGAAAGCTTGGAAGAATTGTGCTGAATGGGCTTAGGCACTCTTGTTCTGAAATCAGAATAATCCACTTGGATTGATCTACACCGTCCTTGCTATGATGCAAACCTTGTACCTCTGTGAACTGCTAAAGACTAGTTCACATCTATTCTGCTAAAGCGTAATATTCTTTGCAGAGATCAATCACACCTGTATTGTCTATGGTGAACAACCCTTAGAACAAACTAGTCCATGTTGCTCACTCAGCTTCTTCTTGGAGAGACCTAGTAAATTCAATGGAAATGAAAACCTAGGGAACAGAGAGTCTGTGGCATAGATCATCAAAAACAAAGAAATAAAAGTAAAATGAAGTAAAGCCAAAACACCGATGTGGACATATCTAACTGCTTCAGCTCTGGTAACACATGTATCCCATTGCATAATATCTCTTCAGATCCTCCCACCTTAGTGAACTAGCCATGGGACGGCATAACTCAGATCAAACTTTCATGTTTAACTATCCAGAGGCATATTCTGCTTGCAAGCTGGCATTAAAGGGCTTTTTCATACCAGTTTCTGATGGCACTGCCTTTTACAGCAGAAGTAACATTCCACTGTACTGTGGAGATGGGCTTTTTTACCTTCAGGCTTCAGAGAAATTGCTGCATAAAGGTTGGATACCCAAAGAAAAGAGCAAGATTGAATACTTTAGCAGAAAAAAAGATCAAATTTGGATTAGATGAGAATGATGGACTCCCCCTCCCCTTCACTGCTTCTCTAATTTTAGATGTCTATCCTGTCTTGTTTGACCAATAATCCCCCTTTTACTGCACAGTACAATGGTTTCTTCTGCCAGCAGGCTAAGAACAGAAGATTCTGGAAGCTCATAAAATCCGTATTTGGATTCCCCACTCTGTGCCTGCTGATCAGAGGTCAGATCCTGATCACACCATCATGTAAATCTGAAAGTATTTACTATGTAGATGCACCACCATAAACATGGAACGGGACAGCATCAACAATCAACTCGCCCTGGCTTGGAAGCAGCTGCTTCCAGGAAATCAGAAGGAGCTTTGCTGTCAGAATGCAATACGTGAAGATTTTTCTTTCGAGAGTACAATTCCCAACTTTTTGTGCAAAAAATAATGTGCTGAGATTTGATGGGACTGTGTCCTGAAAGTGTTTTCTAGGCACTGTTTTGCAGGAATGGACTGTAAATCCAGGGGTTTTTGCCATGGACAACCACATTCTGGGGGCCAAAGCTACATTCTGTAACTCCTCTTAAACACTCCTGTGCTAAATGACCACTTGCAGGATTAGCTCTAGGAAATGAGACAGGATATCTAGGGCAGAGGACTGCATTCATGGCAAAATAACTGTGGACTTACCACTTATTTTGCCTGACTAACAGACCCCCAGCAAGACTGACTGCCCTGAGGGCAAGGTAAGGTGGCATTAGAAGGAGCTGGGTCTTTCACCTCCCTTGCTTGAGCAGCAGAGAGGATGACCCTCCAGAGCTCTCCCCCTCAGATCTCCCTTCCAGCTTCTCATCTTCCTGTGGCCTGAAAGACTCATCGCCAGTCCCTCACTGACAGAAGCAGCAAAAGTCAAGAAGAGTGTGGGGAGGCTTGTAATCATAACCACTTTAACTATTCTGATCCAATGCTAGGTGAAAGCCTGCAGTGAGAAACAAAGGGAGAGCCATCAAAGCAAGACCTCCCCATGACCCTCTCAGTGAAAGACTCAAGATGATGGCACTAGTGGTGCTTTGGCTGAAACACTAGGGCAATCTCTCCTGTTCTTTTTATGAGCCTTTTGTGCCATGGTGCCTGGATGCATGCAGGAAGGATCAGTAACTTCAGTAGAACCACTAATTTTGGGGAGCTAATTAATATATACCAAAAGCTGATACGTTATTTACACTTGTGCATCTGACTACATACACTCCAAGCATTTTCTCCTTCCCTAAATCCATAGTACTGTTTTTCAATATTTTTTCCATTTGCCATCACAGCATTATTTTCAATGAAGGAGCAGACCCCGAAGGAAGGAATGAAAGTTTACCGGCATCAGGCTTGTTCCTCAGGGAAATTTTTGGGGATCAGTGGACTACCAGTCTGTAAGATCTTCTTGTCCACCTGATTTGTTTGTCAAAACAAGCAAGCAGGCTAGGATGCAAATTTCCACTCTTCATTCATAAGAGTATTCGCCACCAGGTAACACCACAACTCAGAATGAAGGCATTCCCATAAGCCCAACCTGACTCAAGGTTTATGGTCATCAACAAAACAAAAAAAATCTCAGCTTAGCTACGATAAATATTAAAGTTGTTCTTCCATACATTTAAATTAAAAGATGTCTTTTAAATTGTAAGAATTGAGAATGACTAATGATTCTTCTTGCCGTATGTTTACACAGGGCATACCTACATCACCGCACCCTTAATGCCAAATTCTTTCTTCTAAAGTAGTTCTTTGAGTGTTGCATCTCCCCATTTCCACCCGTCTGGTGTAAATCACACAAATAGCTAGGACTGTAGCCCAGTAATCATCACACTATTAACTTTCTAATTGATGGTAATGGCCAGAATAAATTTCAGGCACCCCAAGGGGTGGTTAATGGATTTTGTAGCTTGAGGGCAGAGCACAGGAAGTTTTTCCATTAATCAGTGAGATGAGACAACCATACATGTCCTACACTCCCCACCCCATCATAACACTGAGGTTATTGCAGCTTTGTTGAAAAGGTGGGTGTTGCCAGATGAAAAAACAACCCTCACAGCAGGCTGAGCTCAGTTACAAGGTTTGATACACTAGCTCAGCAGACCTATGTTAGCATCCATAGTCACATTATACATCCAGAAAACTGCTTTAGCCCATCTCCAATTAAGAGTAAGAAGTTGTTTTATTCTGTCATTAAAATGTTGCAGGTCTTCTCTGGCTTTTAGTACATACCCTGCAGTAGAGGCTTTCTAGCTAGCACCATCCAAGCATTTGCAATACAATATGCAATGTTCATTCTAAACTGCCAGTGCAAATCAACAGCTAGAAAGCTTAAAAGATCCGGACAGCCAAAGACGTTATTTTCAAAATCATTGTCCAAGCCCCTTAGTTGTTATAATGGAGTAACTCCCGAGGACCAGTAGCATTTTAAAACCAGCTAAAAATGTTCCTCATGCATTAATTTATATTAAAGTTAGTTGGAAGATACACTTCCCATCCCTTAAGCAATACTAACAGATTTTTTTTACCCTGTTTTAAGCTAGCATGATTCCTAAAATCTGGATAGAATAACAATACAGGGGAAAAAGAGATTAAGTAAAAAAAAAAAAAAAAAAAAAAAAAAAAAAAAATTCAGAGTGTTTCATTCCACTAGTGCCAGCGTTATCATTATCCATTCAATTGAATATTTTATAATAGTTTGGCTGTCACCCCACAAGAAAAAAGCTCAAATGAAACAAGGAGAAAATCAAAATGAAACACTTTTGGTTTCGAATCATTCCAACATTTTCTGTCAAGATTTCATTTTTAAAATATTGCAAAAGATTTATCTGACTAATGCTGCATTTCCCAGCAGAAATTTTTTCCTCTGAAAAGGTTTCAATTAGTTCTCTGAGTCCTAGTAGTAAATGGGCTAAGCTGTTCGCTAGACTGTTACTCTACCACATCACCTAAAAAACAATTTGTTGTTGCTAGATTTCAAAGCTGTGCTAGCAGATTACTTGGATTACTGTACCCAAGAATCACTAATTAATGCTTTAAAGCAAGCAAATACAATGGGTGTTACTTTTTTTCTTTTTAAAACCATTTGAATGATGCAGCTGTACCATATGTGTCAGTTTCAAATAATACACATCACCCAGAGCCACGCAGCTTTATTTTTTCCTCTTGGTTGGTAGAAGCATATTTATCACTATGCATCTCAGGGATCAGTGGGGTTATAAAGCTTGCTATTTATAGCTACTCTTGGGGTATCGAGCAAGTGACAGTAATTTGTTCTTTTGACATCTAACCTTAGGTAACACCAGTAGCGTAAGATGGATTTTTACAGGAAATGAAATGAAAGTACACAGCAGAAGATTAATACCATTTCCTAGGCCCGAGGAGAATGCATGTTCCGAATCACTCTGCAGAAAAAAAATCGTCAGGAGCATGTGCTATGTATTAAGAGTAGAGCAAGATGTGGTCAAGGTGAGGTGTTCAAATAGTCTATTAGCAAACTGATACACTGGCATTTGTGCGTAGAGGAATTGCAGGCTGATAGTCTAGAAATGAGCTCAGCTCTTCTGGTTCTTTGATTCTGAAAGTCGTCTTTAAGTCAGTGCCAGCTACAGATAAAATGGGATCTTGCTTTTATTTTACTGGTACGCAACAAAAGAAAGTTAAAGCTAGGCTGTAAATTCCATATCAGAAACATCTTGCACAAGGATCAAGTTACTATTTTGCCCTGCATTGCAAAAACATCTTGTATTAATTATATTTTCTGTTTGTGAGAAAATAAAGACTGCAGATTAAAACATCTTGAAAGATTAGTTGATACTAAAATCCTTACTGATGGGCTGTATTCATCCATTACTTACAACTTATATTCAAGTACCTTTAAAAAAAAAAAAAAAATAATAATTTGACCAGAAGATGTCCCCCCCAAGACATCTGTTTTTAATTTATTTGGAATTAAAATTATAAGAAAGGTCTTTCCAAAGCTGTGAGTGCATAAAACATTAATTATACAATCCAGTCATTAAAATAATGCTACCAACAGGAACTCAGCCAAATACCTGAGAAGTCCTTCTACCTTCTTATAACAGACCTGTCATCCCCAGCCACCACTAATTCCCTTAAAAAAAGGTGTGTCCTCCAACATGCTCAGAAAGTCAGCAAATTTCAGCTTTGCTGACCCCCAAATCTCACATGTGACCACAAGAGCCACGTAAACCCCCAAACTTAGGTGTAATGCCACAATCTACCTCCAACAGAGCCCATCATTTCAGGCATACTACTGCTCTATGCTAACACAATCATGCAACTACTAGTGCAATGGACTCAATTAGGCTGTGATATGTGTCCCCTACTGGACAGTAGGCAGGTAGTGGTATATATTATATGTGCCCACTCATATTCCTATCATAGGAAGTGGAAAAGAAAATAATCCGCCATATGTTGGGCAGACAAGATCTTAGTGTTTACTTTCAGGCTGTGGGCAATGCAGCCTACTTAGCTCCTAACCCAAAGAAGGGCTTATCTGGCTATATTTATGGAGTATTATTTAGTGCCACATAGAAGTACTCTGTATCCCAAAACAGCTGGAAAAAGCCATGCTAGTTTCACCTGCACAGAAGCCAAGTCTAGTAGAACAAAGGTTGTTAATTACAAAAGGTTCAAATTTGCACTTTGAATGACAAAGGTCACATACCTACATAAAGATAAAACCTGCAGAAAGAACCTTCGTAAGTCCCTGAACATTTGTCTGGGGGATGCTTGCCAAGTCCTGTCCTTCTGCTTGATGGAAAGCCACTGATAAATGCCCCTAAGTAGAAGGTCTTCAATTTAGTTTTAATTTGTTAGGGCCCAATCAGAACAGACACTTTAACTGACAGTCACCACAATAGCCCAACGCTGGAACTGTCATGCTGGATGGTGAGGAAGGGGAAGAGGCAAGAACAGGTACAAGATTTTAAATGTGCAGTTCAACTGGAGAGCAGGCATTCCTGTATCACAGGTATGCCCAAAAGCCCACTTTCAGCACTATGTACACACACAACCCTCCACCATATATCAAACAGGCTGCCAGAGATCTACTAATTTCCTGCTTAAAAGGTCCAGTAGCAGGTGAAATAAGACCAGACAACTGTGACCAATTCTTCCAGGTCTCCACAGATAAAAACCCCTAACAAAAATGCACTGAATCCCCCTTCTTCAGTGGATTAGAATTGGAGCACTGTAAATACACAAAAAAGTAGTCAGTGATTTTTCACTGCTTCAGAATAAAGTTCTCTGTTCAGCCCATCTAATCTTTGGGTGAATAAGGCACCTTAACCTTCACATCATGTGTGTTTTTTTCTATCTCCGTCCTCTTCCCCCTGTTTTAAAATTTATGGTTACCATTTAGGATGATTTCAATTTCCATTAATAATATGTGCAACTGATGTACATTTAAGTGAATTTAATCATGTTGCAGTGACAGGTTTAGCTTGAAGCAGGGCTTCACTTAGAACTATCAAGTAAATTTCTCTTGAAAAGGTCAGTTTAACATTTAACAGGAGGGCCCATTCCAGACAAATTAGAATTCGCTCCACTTGAAACAAGTGCAAACACTTTTCAAGCCAGCTTCAACAGAGGCAAGTCAATCAAAAAGTGTCAGGTGCCCAAGGGAGAAGGTTCACTGATTCCTCCCCTGCACAGCCAGCCCAAAGGCTGCTCAGACACATGGGCAAAACTGAAATATTCCTGCCCCACTGTTCAAGGACTGGGGCTGGACTGGAGCCAGACCACACCACAGAAAGTAGGTATGGCACAGCTGGGAGAGTTTAGGCAAGTCCTTGACAAGTCAGACTTCTCATTTCTAATTGCTGCAGCAATAGGAATGCAGTGGGAACAACCTTGTGTGCTACAGAGAAGGATTATTGTGCATGTGTCCCATGAGGATTTATTATTGCTCCTGTGCCTGTCGGAGGCAGTTCAGCTTTCTAGGACAGTGGCACAGTAAGCAGAGAGGTGACATCCATAATACTGTCTCAGTGGCACCCTCAGCGGTAGCGCAATTCCCCTGTAGCTGGAGTTGGTCCCGCCTCCAGCCTAGGAAGACAAGTGCCCTGCAGCAGTCACCCAGACAGCTCTTCCACAAAATATTTTCTTTATTAAAAGGCTTCACGGTAACATTACCACAAGTCCTGAGTGGACCACATGTAGCAGGTACTGCCTTCCCTGCTCTGGGTGGGACAGAAAACCAGTATCCATTTTTTTTGTTTGTTTTGTTTTCACCAGGACACTTCTCCAGAGTTCTGGTTAAGCTGCTATGTGGAGACAGGAAAATTTTCTATCCTTGCTGGAGCCAGTCTCAACAGCGCAATGTCTCAAGTTTGACATAGTCTTTGTCTGAGGTGGTCCTCTAAGTCACAGGTTCCCAGCTTTATACCACTGCAACATATAATGTAGGATCAAATCAGGTAAGTTTCCCAGTTCCAGTCTTACATTACCACTGAGAGTAGCATAAGCAATTCCTCCTCTGCCTTGGATTTGCTTTCTGATATATTTATTTTATGACATCTAATTCCTGTAACAGAAAAGAGAGGGAACAAGCAATCCCTACCTTCCTTCTTTGAGAGTTTCATGATTTTACAAGTCTCTGACATGTCCCCATTAGTTGTCACTTTCCAGAACAAAGATTCCTGGTCAGCTCAATCATTCCTTCCACACAAATCACTCCATACCTTGCCCCATCCTTACTGCTCATCTCTGAACCTTCCCTACTGCTAACATACCCTTTTTAAAATAAAACTGACCAAAACTGGACACAAAACAGTATTCCTGTTACTATTGTATGGTTGTTGAATCAAGACCTCTGTTCTTGAGTTTCACTACTTGGAAGGGCTTCAGGATGAACCTACTGTCATGCAAAATTGGTGCACAGCCACTTAACTGATGTGAATCACACATCTGAGCTTTGAAGTTGCTCAGCAGACTCAGATGTCTGCTCCCATGCATTCAGCAGAATCTTGTGCTAAAAGTCCCTGTGTTCACACTTCCTCGTAGGCAGCAAGACTTAGCCTGTTGGGAGACAGAAAAATACTCTGCAGGAGGCCAAAGCAAGCTCAACGCAAAAGGGGAAGAAAAGCAACCCCTCTGCCATACACTCTCTGTACCCTGCAGCTGGTAACAGCTGGCATCATCACAAATAAAAAGCAAGAAATAAGCTGTAGCATTTGAATCTTTGAACCAGTAGTTCTAGAGAACACAGTGACACGAGATCTTGTACCATCTCTACAATGCTGATGAGCCTTTCATTATTAACAGTCACCAAGATTAAGACCTCCTGTTACTGTCCCACCCATACAAGAATGTAATGTATCCTAGTAGATTTTTTTCATTGAAAATAAAGTTTTCCCTAAGGATGTTTTACATCAGGTGACAGTTTCTGGATAGAATCAAAACATCCTCCAGGGACATATGCAACCTTCCTAGCCAGCTGGCTGGCTGAACGATATAATCTGTTTAGTGACAAGTTTCACAGTCTTTTTCGCTATCATACTTTTTCACTATCATATTTTACTACAGTTTCAGAAATGCAAAATTCCTCATAAAACAGAAATTCTATTTTTCCAGCCAGCTAAGTAGGTTCATCATGGTGTAAATTTCCCCTGTCAACTCCCAAGCTCTCCAGGAGTCCTAGAGAGGCCTCAGAGTATATTTGACATCTGTACTGTCACTGCCTGAACAATCTTCATTATTTCACAGGCTTGTGCTTCTGCCTAGAAGGGGTGGTTGGCGGGGGGGGGTTGGAACAAACACAAACACACACACACACCCCCTACATTGAAAGTTCAGGGATAAAACAAACTCAATTCAGTCATCTGCAGGGTCACTTGGAAATGTTTCGGACACATGTTTTCCCTTCAGAAAATGCCAACCTGCCAAAGCAAAGCTTTTCAAAAAAGCTCCTGAATGGAATTTCCTGGCAGAACAGCAGAAGGAGCAGATTAGTTAGTTCTGGGAAGATACCCACCCGAGATGTGAAAGGTCCAGGCTTTGGTGAAAGGAGAGGACAGAGTATAGCAAGATAATCAGCTAAAGTACTGATGCATTTGTAGCTGCTTAAGCTTTAAAACAACAGTTGGGGAGGTTATTACAGCAACCACCAATACACTGAAACTAGTTTGAATCAAATCTTCTTTTACAGCAAGGCAAACACTGAGATACAGTTATTCTCGAACGATACAGAACTTCAATTTAGGAGCCTCCTCCATCTCAAGGGAGCTTTCTGAACCACTGTACTAATTATTGTGGGGTGATGCTCTACTTCAGCCCTTTGAACTCTGGTTGTGTGTAGGACAGAAAGATGTTTAATAATGCAGCTACAGTCATGATTATGGAGGAGAGTAATAGATTCACCAGCAATTGGACTAATCAAGCTGACAAAGTGATTGGGTTCAAAAAGGGAGGGACTCTCCCAGCAGCAGTTCATTAAAATAAAAATGAAACTCTGCACATTTCCAGTGTAACAAAAAGGATTTACTGGTCCATAAAAGGGAAGGAAAGGGAATAGCATAGATAATCTCAACTATCAGCAAGATACAAATAATAAAAATCAGGTATAGGGTGCAGCTAAGACTGGACTGGCCCTTCTAGATTCACCACAGAGGACCAACAAACAAAATCTGCAAAGAAGAGGTTCTGCAAGGAAAGCCCTTGTACCTATAGCACCATTTAGGTCAGGTGATTGCAAACAGAAGTTGAAGATGACAGGTTTTCTTGTAGCAATGGAGCCAACTGTGGCTCTGAGGGAGATCCATGACAAACCTCAGAAAATGAGCTCAGTTTTATATGGGAAAAGTGTGGCTGTGAGAAAAAAACAAAGCTGCTTTGAAAATGGAAAGCTGACTCATCCACACACAGTGCAGCAGTGGTCCCATGAAGTTATCAAAACTGCATGAGGTTGCTGAGAGTCAAGAAACTCAGTCTGGGTAGCAGTGTGAGAATATATTAAAATAAGTGTATTTTTGTAGGAATGTTTTATTTATGAGAGTAGAACAGAATTGTTGGAGAGAATGAAATAAAACTGTGATTTTTTTTTTTTAATGTTATTTCATGTTAAGATTTAATGGGAAAAATACTAAACTTATTAATGGTTAAAAAACTACAGGTTTTATTGGATTCCTGAGCTGCTAACAATTTTTATAAAGGACATTTCAAAATGGTATATAGGAGATGTGATAGATGGGCGGCTGTTCTGCAATAGTTTGTTCTGGCTTGGTTTGTGGTGTGTTTGCTGTAAGAACAGATTAGTGGTATTTAAGAGGGGAGCTGCTGGTAAAGAGAACAGAGGAAATAAGCAAGGAGAATATGGCTCAGGAAAAGCTACCTTTTAAATGGCGCTTAAGGATCATTAAGGGACGTTGACAGAGTCAGGTACAGGAAGGGCTTTGACCCAAGGGTGAAAGAGCACTTGTGCCTGCAGGAGAGGAACTGTTACAATCCAATCTAGTTCAAACCACCCTGAAAATCCCTCAGGAAGGCATCTAAGTGGGACAAACATTCCCAAACCCTGTAAATGACAGCCACCATAGGGACTAGTGTCCCAAAACTGGCTTTACGGCTTGGTCACTGATGTGGGACAGTAGAACAGGGAACCTAAGAGTGAGAGAAATTGCACATTCAAAAATTTCTCGTTGCAACACCAGATACAAAAAACCTTGCTAGAAAAATTGCCCTGAACTACTTTACCATTGCATATGCCAGACATGCTTTCATCGCTTTGATACTTACAATACAATACACTTTCTAAACATTTCCTCTTACTGTTTAAACAAAAAAACTTCAGTTTGAGGAAGATTACCTTTGTATTCACCAGTGATTTACAGACACCAAAAGAAAAGAGCATGTTACCAAATTTCTTCAGCCACATTGATAAGCGTAGAAGAGTACAAACTGTATTTAGGCCAAGACTCAAGCAGATAACTGAATTCTGCCAGATGTAGCCATCAACACTAGGAGCTCTTATTGGCCAGGAAGTGGAAATATGGCTAGTCTTGGGACCATGAAACTCTTACATTCCCACTTTTACATTCCAGGTATTTATAGTCCTTTGGGAAATTCCTGTGTATTAGGTCCCAGTTCAGCTTTACCGAGTTTCTTTTCACAGGGAAGGAGATGTTTAACTTATGTCACCATTCCCAAATGTGATGTTGCTCACCTATCCAAAAGAAATGGACAGCCAGGGCAAAATGCCTAGTGTTATATCTCTGCATTTGAGTCTGAAGGAGCTCAAATGTATCTTCTGAGGGCTGTGGCAAGGTGAGCAGGAAAAGGAATCTTATTCTGTAGGGAAAAAGAGAGAGACAAATGGGAAACTCTAGTGATTGCATTGTCACCCCTGAAACACAAGGCCTCTTTTGCCCCTGTGAATTACAGCTATTGTGCTAGATCAGAGGCTGAACTCTTTTCAACCCCTGGACTTGTGCATAATGATTAACTCTATCTCATCTAAATAAAACCTTCAAATAAAAACATCTCCTTTGGGTATTCAGGAAGGGAGATACCAGCTCAACTAATTAGACATAGTTGTCATAGCAGCTAATCAGCATACCTACATTCATCCCAGTGATTGGTACCAGCTGGGGAATTATTGCAAAATGAACCAGGGAATTAAGAAACCACACCTTTGGGACCTGCTGAAATAGAAGTCTTTGGCTGACAGAGCAAAAAAGATGCAGGAAATGAAGCAGCAGTTAAGAGTAAAGTTTGCTTTAGAAAGTTAGGACTGAAGACAGGCAGAAGTGATTCTTGTGGCAACCAACAGACAAACTGATCTGCAGCACTGGTGGGCACCTCAGTAGTACAGAGTCCATTTTAGGGGAAGCACTGGTAACTAAGCATAATAAATTATTAATCCCAGAAAGTCAGCCTAGAGCACAACAAATGACAGTGCTAGAACAGAAACAGTAAGTAAATCACATACAACCCTGCCTGGGGACTGGGACTAGATATCTGTTCTCTGTCTCCAGACAAACCCACTCTTAGTCTATTATTTCAAGTAATGGAACAGTCTTTTTATGCTGAACAAAGACATTATTACTTGTCTACTCTGTGACTCTGGTAGAAAGGCAACACTAACAGTGCATCTTCCTTACTGTACCACTGGCCATTAACTCAGCTGATAAGTCCTGTCCGATTCAGAGGCTAGCAAGTTCAGCTCCTTGAGTGTAACTACCTCATTTTTGCAGGACTGTGTCAGTAGAAGAGTTATGCTGCCAGCCCTGATCCTACAAAGAATCTAGGCCTCTTAGCAGTTTATCCTTTCTTCACTTTTTTTTTTTTTTTTTTGCATTTAAGACATTACAGAGCTATATTTAAGATATAGCTGAGTTTCCAAACAAGGTGTTCATGAGCTCAATGAATTAGCAGCAGCAAGCTTGGTCTTTTTAGCAGGACTACTACCAGCTCATGATCTGAGCAGATGAGATTCATCTCCTGCAGGTCTCTGCCACAGCTGTACAGCAATGTTACAGCCACATACCAGGCATAGCTGGTGAGTTAAAAATCAGGGCAACCACCTGCACCCACTACACAGAACCAAAGAACAAGACAGAGGCCATGGCACCCTGCTGCAGAGCAGCAGGAGCTAGGCTTAGTCAGGAGAATCTAACAGTTACCCTGGGATGCCTGATGATTTTTTTTCCCTTTTTTTCTCCCAGAAAGGGCATGGTGATCCCAATAACACATCAGCAAAGACAACAGCCTTAACTGGCGATTGATCAATTTTACCCACCTCCACCCATTTAATCTCTCTGACACAGCACAGCAGCTGCCAATCAGATATTTAAAAAAAGAAAGAGTCCTTTAGCTTCAGTAAAATTCTTCCTTAGAATTTACCTTTGCCTTAGCATCTCCAATCCCCTGGACAATAAGTCTATTCATACTACTGAGGCAACTGAATTTGATTCTCCATAGAGCCCTCTGGGCTCACTAATCTCTGTTATTAACTTTAGCCCCTATTCACACACTTCAAATCTCTCCTACGAATCAGATGCCAACAGCAGATGGTGTGATCTCCTCCTAGAAGTAGGGCAGCAAGCTGTGAGTCATTGCCTGATGTGCCAGCAACACTTGCTTCCCCACTGCACTGGGCTCACCTGTCTGCTGTATCCACCTGATTCACTACATACACAGCTGCAACAGTCCTAGTGCAAGGGCTGCTTTCATAGAAGGTACATTACTGGTAGGTTCCCAAACAAATGGAAAGGAGCATAGCATTTTACAAATACTAATTCAATTTATAAGAACTTTGTGTACTTATGGATGGTGCAGAAAAGACAAAACAGAGCAGAAAACAACATTCTGTCTCTTTGGATAAGAAAAACTGGTAATTAACCTGATCCAAAGCTTACTGAAATCTGTACAAGCCTTTCCACAGACTTAATGACAGTTTACAGGAAAGTCTGTGTAATTATCATATATAATTACATAAAAGCCTGTTAGAGATTTAGTGATTGAGAAGACAAATGTTTATGACATCAACATTCAGAAAAGTTCTGGGCTCTTATGTGGTGCTCCTTAAGAAAATATAAATGTATTATGGAGCTTTCAGAGCAAGACTTAAAATTTCTTGAAACTAATAAAGGAAGTGACAGAAGCAGGGAGGCCAGGGAAATAGCATTTTAGAAAAGAAAGGAAGGGACAAACCTATGTGGGAGGACAGGATGACAATGCCCAGTGGGATATTGTCAGGGAATGTACATGATGACTGTCATGTGTAAGCCAAATACACATGTAAATTAAGGCTCTAAGGCATCTGAGATGTTGCTGATTCACTCAGCATCCTCCCCCTTCCTGGATGGATTTGAGCTCATTAACTGCAGCTGGAAGACATCAGTTCCTATGTGAAATAAAACAGGTGCCAAAATGAATGGAATTATGCAGTCAGATTTGCACCACATATCTCATGCACTTTCCCTATGTGCCAGACTGAGCTATGGCCTTTTCGTGTTTTCCAAAGTAACAGAAAGCCCTCCATTGAGAGTGAATCCTTAAAGTTACTAACATAGGTGTCAATACTCAATCTTTAAGGAGAGAGGAGGAGTTCCTGTATAAGGGCAGGTAGACACAGTGAGTGTTGGTATCATCCCATGAGTGACCTTACCTGGAGCCACTGAGACTAATGCTGGTAACAACTACATGATTCTCCTTTTCCCCAACTTTCCTCTTCATCAGTGAAAAAGATATTTTGCAGCCAGTAGAGGCTGACTCATCCTATCAGATGGTGAACATCTAAGCCTTACAGATGCTGAGCTACCTTTCAACTTTCATTCTCATAACAGAGAGGACACAAGCTTGCTAGAATTTTTAATTCCCTCTGCTTTTTCCTTTCTGACCAAGATTCCTACAGGTACTTTTGGAGGGGTTCTTTCTCATGGGAAGTCAGATGTATCAAACAGGGAAGGAGGAAGTAGATTCAATTCTTTACATCAGATTCAACCAGAAGGCAGCAGGGCATGAAGGTCACTCAGAAAATTAAATTAACAAGCCAATAAGGTCCCCATTGTAGGTTCAGGCACACTAATTAAATAGGATTCACTGATGTGTTGAATCATGTGTCCCAAGCAGCTGGGTCTTCAGAGTCAAGGTCATTGCCACCTCTGAAGAAGAAAAAGATATTTCTGAGGCAGTAGGAACAATATGGCCAGCCTGGAAGCAATACAGAGCGGAAGATCATCCAGGACCACCACTACTTTATTCTTCCATACTTCCATTTTCTAGTAAGCAGCATGGTACAAATCTATACAGCACAAGTTTACCAAAGAACCAGAATTTTTCCTTATGACTTAATGGAGCTTTCCAAAGTTATCCCTTTTACTTTGTCCATTCATTAAAAGGATAAGGCAGTGCTTAAAAAGCAATCAATAAAACTCAAAGTCATTCTGTTCTCCATCTGCCATATGGAGCTCCTTGCCCTAAAGGCTACACACAAGTGCAGTTTTGTGTCATTTACTACTTTTTCACTTCCATAGGGTACTCCATCCAACACAGTGAGTGGCAAGTTCATTTTATAAGATAAAATACAGCTGGGTGAATTTGCTTTCATCTCACAGCAGGACTTCATATATATAAAGCGGTATAGGGAAAAGAAACTGGATGGCTAACAGCACAGAAAAAGTCACTTCTCAAGCATTAATTCAGCTCTCACTGCAGTTGACACAGGCCAACAACCTGGTTCCTTTCAGCTGTCCACCATTCTGGATGCTAAAAGTTTGTATTAGATCAAATGATGGATACCTTCTCAGAAGGAAAAATAACTCCCACATAAACACACCCACCAAGAGCTAATACCTCTGTTAAACATTTCTGATGTTTTATGAAGTCCTGGTGCCAGAAGTCAGTATTAGCTGGAAGGCTACATCAAGAAAGTACCACACATACTTGGCCTTGTTCTTATACCCTTTTTTCTTTATCTGCTGCAGGTTCACATTGAAGACAAGGTACTGGGTCAAGCGGACCTTTGGTTTGATCAAAAATAGCCATTTGTACAACTGAAATGGACCTCCCTTATTCAGTGATCAATTCTTACTGACTTGATGGGATTACTTATAACAAAGAAGGCTAGAGTGCTAGCTGTTATAACAGGAGTAAATAGCCTCAGACCTTCCCTCAGCTAGAAGAAAGACACTTGGATTTTGGGTTTGGTTTGGAAGAAAGTTGCAACACGCAGCTCCTCTGTCACTGGAATCCATTTCATGAATAATTCTAGATATTTCATTTTATCTCATACCATAGGCTATTATATCTCTACACAAGTTTTTTTTCCAAGCAATTTCAACAGAAATTCTGCAAATTAAGCCTTGTTTACTCTGAGAGGTTTATTCCATCTTCTTTCTAAACCAATTGACTCAGCAGGTTTCTTCTGAAACAATAAAGAGCAACTGAATGTAAGAGAACCCAACTGCCAAACCCAATGCCTTTTTAATTACGTTAATAGAGGGGGTGGACAATGAATTTATACTTATTACAATACTGACCATTATTTTCTAATAGGACATAGATTGAATAGACTTTATAGTTACATTTACTGTGTTTTCAACCACCTTTTCTGTTTACTTTGCATTTTAATAATGCTAAAAAGCTAAGCAGTAATAGCAGCTATCAAAATAATATCAATAGTAAGAAGAAAAGCCTAGAAGGAAGGGTGATGCTGCTTTTGTATCAGTGGCCAGAAGTTATTTCTAGACCAAATCAAAAGCTAGTGGAAAGTGGTGCAGTTTGACTCAGGTCAGTGAATTAATACCAGTTTCTACAAGTAGAAGAGCTGACTCCTCATGCAACCCCTTTAATCTTAACCATGTCTAACCTTTACTTCAAAAACTAGATTTCCTCCCCCCACCTCTCTTCAGTACTTGTCATCTTTTACCTGGACTAAGCAATCTTTTGCCCACCTTATTCCACCATTCATATTTTCTATAATTCAATTTACCTCCCAACTCACTATTCTTATAATAGACACCAAACTTGGTTCACTTGCAATTTTAAGCATTTGCTATATGCATGACCTTAGGGGGAAGTTTCAAATCTGTTTAATTTTATGTCTATTCTTTAATTCAAATCAACATTTCGCCAAGTTGGCCTTGTACCTACTTGGATAATTTGGAATGAATTAATGTAAAATAATTATCTCCACAAAATGGAAATTAACAAAATTAGCTACGAGATGCAACTACATCACAATAGCAACACTTCCAGTGAGTACATTTACCTACACAGAGTTCTGTTCTACCACAACATCAGGGTGGGCATCTCAGAGCAGAAGTTCATTTAGCTCGGTACCCCAACTGATGATGGTTAACAACAGATATCTGTGTAAGACCTTGGGAAGCATGAATTAGTATTTCCTCTAAATATTCTCCCAGCCTCCAACAGTTGGGATTCTGTGACTTTCTGGGGCCACAGATGGCATCCTTCGTAGGCATATTTAGATTGTTTCTGGAGCATAGAAACATCCTAAACAGTGTGATGCACTGTTGCACTTTCCATTTCTCTTTTAATTCTGCCCAGATATCCCATCCTGGGTGCTGAGTTTTGTTGAAAATTGTACGTTGTCACAAAAAGCTTTTCATGCCCAATCAGTATATTAAAATAAACATTTTGTAGTTTTAATTTCTTTAAAAATTCAACTCCTGGCTCCTAGCTTACATAGCCATTGATCAAAGCAGTCTATTTTGACCCCTTCACAATGGGACATGATGTCCAGTTCTTTGCCTATTCCAGTCTCTACGCAACTGTCCAATCACAGCTATTCTCCATGCTGTAAGTAGATATTATATAGTACTGTAAGTACAACCTTCAGCCCTTGTCCTACTATTACGCTTTGTTGGACTAAAATACTTTTCTTCAAGTGAGCTCAGCTTACGAAGTAATCCATTTGCTCACTATGATTACCTCAGGTCTCTTTTTGATTCACTACCCTGCCTGTCTTAAAACTTGGAAATTATACCAGATTTATTACCAGACTAATGGCAAGAATACCCTATATCATTGCACCTAGAACTAACCTTGCACAATGTCATTAGAAATATCTAGCCAGGAGAGGATTCCTTGCAGCTGACTTTTGATATACATGAATTTGCTGATTCTTGATTATGCCTAACCAAATATTTCACTAATAGCCACAAACCCATAGAGCGACAGAACACAAATCCAACCCCAGCCAGTATCCTGTTCTCTGAACCATGCAGCTCTCTCATATCACAGTAAGTTCATTCATACTCTTACTCACTCGGATCACAAACTGGGCTGATTAACTCACAAAGAAACACCAAATAAGAAGTAGAATCCCTGTTCTGAATCCAGGGCCCTTCTGTCTCAATCAAACAAATTACTGTGTTGAGGAAGAAAAGTCAGGAGATTGAAAATAACTCCTCCAAGTCTCTCCTAAGACTGCATTTGGCTTCCAAATGCTGTTGTGCATCATCTTAATAAAGCACTTAGGGAAATAAATCAAAGGCTATTAAAACACTTGTGACATCACACTTGCTTCTTTGAGTAACATCCATGTCTTGAATTTACAGTACATGTGTGCTGAGTAGCTGGTGGACTTTAAAGAAAAAATAAAATAATAATAATAAAAAAAAAGAACGTATTGGCTTCTTCCTCCTTTGGCTCCTTTACCAGAGATAAAGCAGACTGGGATTGTAATGTGCTTTTCTTACAAAAGAGTTAGCATTGTGAAAGCTGTTAACATACAAAGAGATTACAAAGAATAAGACCATTTACCTTTGAAAAGGGAACACTTAGAAGGGAAATTTACTGAGGTCTTTAAATTTCTTTCTTACTACCTTCATCGTGACTAGCCTCTAAATTTTATGCTGCCTCATAACAAGAGAGCACATCGCCACTCGAGCATTGGCAGGGAAGTGAAGAGAAATTATATTTCCACAATGCCTGTAGTCAGTGCACACTGCTCAGCAAAAGGAGGTCAGAGTCTTGCAAGCCACAGATGTGCTTACTGGAAAGGGCCAATAATTTAATAGCCTATAATATATATAACTTACATTTTTAACTAGGTATTAATGCTAATATAGCAAGTCATCAAAACTCATGTTTCAGGGCATAAGCTGATTTCTCTAGCGGGGCAAGAAAGAAAAATTATCCCAAAGGTAGTAGGTTTCTTATTGAGAGTTTAACATTGATAATAGCTGTCATTTATTGGGCACTGCTGGAGGCAGGCTAGGGAAAAAAAGCAGCCACCTCTTGAAGATTCTAGCAAGGAAAACTCATTTTCAGGAAGAACTACGAAAAAACTTCACATTCTTACCTATTCCATAGTATGGAAGGGTGTTGCTTCCATTTAGGTAGTGCTATCATAGGGTAAGGAAGAAAAAAGGCTGTAGTTCTGCCTCCCTCACCTCCCAGAAAACACAGGAACAGAGGAAGTGAGAAGTTACAAACAAAATTAGGAAAAAAGGTTGCTTCATATCTTCATAAAGAAACAACTATTACAAGTGAGGTTCATAAAGACTTCATTTTGCTGCTGCCTCTAGTGCTTCTCCCATCTACTCGTTCTTGCCAGCAATGCCACACCACCCATGGTCATAAAACATCTTCTGTGTCAATTTCCCTTCCTTGAAAAGAGAACTGACTATTTAGAAGGAATGGTTCTGAACCTCATTTCTTACCCTTCTGCAATTAGACTTTGTTTGGGCAAAATCCAAACTAAAGATGTCATAAATTGACCCGAAGATGACAACCCACCCTGCCTGCAAAGATAGCCAGGAGTTTCTCAAGGTCCTGTTAGGTATTGGATGAGAATATACCAGAAGTTTGGCTTGGTAAAGCATAGGTCAAATCTCTGTTAGGCTTCAGCCATGAATGGAGACTGTAGGCTTATGCAGCTGTATTTCTGCTCTAACTCTTTCAGGACTGGTTTTTATTAACCAGTTTCATCCAAAACTCTCAGCTCATTTACTGCAGATGGACAGGTAACATAACCCCATTACCCACCCATACAACGGTGAAGAAACTTCCCTAAAGCTGTATGTAGGAAGGCGAGGACTCACAGCTGTGGTTCTCATTCCATGGCTCTAAACAGAAGATATGTTGTTGCCATGGTTTAACCCCAGCCAGCAACTAAGCACCATGCAGCTGCTCTATCACTCCCCCTCCTCAGCTGGACAGGGGAGAGAAAATATAACAGAAGACTTATGGGTCAAGATAAGGACAGGGAGAAATCACTCAACCAATTACCGTCACAGGCAAAACAGACTCAACTTGGGGAAAGTTAATTTATTGCCAATCAGACCAGAGTAGGGTAATGAGAAATAAAACCAAATCTTAAAACACCTTCGCCCCCCACCCCTCCTTTCTTCCCAGGCACAGCTTCACTTCCGAGTTCCCTACCTACCCCCCCCAGTGGCACAGGGGGATGGGGAATGGGGGTTGGGGTCAGTTCATCACACGTTGTCTCTGCTGCTCCTTCCTCCTCAGGCGGGCGACTCCTCACACTGTTCCCCGGCTCCTGCGTGGGGTCCCCCCCACGGGAGACAGTTCTCCACAAACTCCAACATGGGTCCTTCCCACGGGCTACAGTTCTTCACAAACTGCTCCAGCATGGGTCCCTTCCATGGGCTGCAGTCCTTCAGGCACAGACTGCTCCAGCGTGGATCCCCTGTGGGGTCACAAGTCCTGCCAGCAAACCTGCTCCAGCGTGGGCTTCTCCCTCCACAGGACCACAGGTCCTGCCAGGAGCCTGCTCCAGCATGGGCCTCCCACGGGGTCACAGCCTCCTTCTGGCATCCCCCTGCTCCAGCATGGGGTACTCCATGGGCTGCAGGTGGGTATCTGCGCCACCATGGACCTCCATAGCTACATGGGGACAGCCTGCCTCACCATGGTCTTCCCCACAGGCTGCAGGGGAATCTCTGCTCTGGGACCTGGAGCACCTCCTCCCCTCCTTCTTCACTGACCTTCGTGTCTGCAGGGTTGTTTCTTTCACATATTCTCACTCCTCTCTCCAGCTGCAGTTTCTGTGGCCCAGCAACTTTTTCCCCTTCTTAAATACATTATCCCATAGGCACTACCACTGCCACTGATGGGCTTGGTCTTGGCCAACAGTAGGTCAGTCCTGGAGCCAACTGGCATTGGCTCCATCAGACATAGGGGAAGCTTCTAGCAGCTTCTCACAGAAGCCACCCCTGTACTGCCCTGCCCTGCCCCACCCCCCGCTACCAAAGCCGAGCCACACAAACCCAATACAGTTGCTTCCTACAAGCAAGGACAGAAATAGAGGAGACCAAAAAGGTGTGGTTTTCAGCCTCCTAGATTGATCCTTCTGGGCTGAGACAGCCCGAGACAATGTAAACACACCAGAACTATCAGTAAAAACACAGTGATTTGTTGGTAAAGCACAATGGGAGCTTAGACCTGACTAAGGCTTCCTTTTATGCTCCTGTCTTACGGAAAGGTTATTTAGCACACAGTTCTGGTCTCCTGCTTCCCTTTTAGTTTATTTAAAAAAAGGGTTTGTATCCAAATGTATAAGGACAATGCTGGCCCGATTTTGATTGCAGTCCCTTTTTCCCCAGAGGTTACAGTGCCCATCAGACTGGCAGCTGAGTGCTGTGCAGATTTTAAAGCCTGCAGCTTAAAAAAAGTCTCTAGGAGACTCAAGACCAGCAGTCACAGCCTGCTGGGGAAGACTGGCAGCTTTTAATCAGTGACAAGGAACCTGCCATCTCCTCAGACTGCTTTTCAGTGTCTGTGTCCTTTCCACCCTGCTGTGTTTCTCCTTTATATATGGGAAATACCTGGCTCCAGGTTAACTCTGAGGGGGTGTCTCCTCTCCTCCTGTTCTGCCTTAGGGGAGAGAGCAACTTTGTAGCATTACCACCATGAAAGAGCAAAAACCTCCAGTTTTATCAAAAGTAAACAAAATTTGCTTTTGTTCACCAGCAGAACAGAAACCTGGGTTTTTTTTGGTTTTTGGAGGTTTTGGGGGTTTTTTTAATTGCTGGACAGTGTAAGCATATAAGCCAACAACCAACATTCAGCTGGTTTGCTGGAAAGCCAGACTCAAGGCTCTGCTTGGCCTCATCAGAGCTGTGATTCAAACCTCAGCCTTCGGTATGACAAAGCAGCATCTACAGGTCCAGTTCACAGAGGAATCCACTCCTTTCTGATTCCCCTTCCATCCCATCCTGATTTGTCTTTCCAGCCAAGATACTTTAAGCAATGAAGAAAAAAGCTCTCAGGAACCAAGTGTGAAGAATCTACGTTTGGGCTTTCCCATCTGTACAACAGTTGGGGCCATTCAACTTTGTCTTCACTATGTGAAAACCAGGAAATGGGGCTTTCTCCCATGACAGAAAAGGTGAGATTGTGAGCAGTCACCTGACTCCAGCAGCTCAGGCTTGAAGAAAAACCAGAAGGAAATGAATGGGAACACATACACAGATATGTACGCAGAGTCTTGAAATACAGCAGTAAAAGCACATTAGTAGAACGAACGACACTTTCTGCATGAATTTTGCCTTGGAAGAAGACAGGATATCTATCTCTCTCTCTCTCCTTATGAAGTCATTTAATACACAATACATGTGGCATATCTGAATTTCTATTACTTTTCAACTCAGTGTCTCTTATAGATACACTATCTAGATTGCAAGATCACTGAAAAGAGGTTTTACCTTCACACTCAACTACACAGCACACACTAAAATGCATGCTAGGGAAATTCATGCAACTTCCTTACAGAAGAAACTCATTGCAGGGGTAGTAGGAAATAATGAGTGAAAGAGAAAAGGAAAGCTTTTTACCTCCCATTGGTAAAGCACTGTATTGGTTTAGAGTGCATTACAACTGATGTATTAAGTGGTGGGTGAAGAATGTGTCCTGTCAATTATGAACATCTTGCCAGTGAAACGACTCGGCTGAATAGCAGTGGGAGGCTGCCAGCTAGGATAGAAAAGTTCCTGAATCCCCACATGCTTCCTCCAGGCCTTCATAAGGGGAAGTCAAGCTGCAAACTAACTCCTTGCTCACCAGGGATCAAGTCTCCCTGAAGTTGTTCCTGTCATACAAGCACAAACCTCCTCAGTGCTCAGTACCCATAGGCCCTCAACAGTACATCCTAATGACAAAAGGCAAAATGAACCTTCCTTGCTCCAATTGCTCCAGCTCCCTGCCAAGCACAGTATGCACTAACAACACTGGACCCTAACCCAGTGGCCCTGGGCCTTCCTAATGAACAGCTCATGCATTGATGTCTACTTTCCCCACCATCACCACTAAGCTTCTGACACAAGAAAGAAAAGCCCGCTGCTGCTGAGAACTACATTGTGCTCTGAGACACAGAAGCCACTAGCAGGATCACACTCAAAAGCTAGCTTTGCTATCACTATTGAAGACACGAGTTGATTAATTGTGGGCTTTATTTCTCCTTTTCTGTTTTGTCTAATTATTATTTGGTAGGTTAGAGAAACCAGAAAAAAAAAAAAGGACACTTCCAAGCAAGCCACTATGTTTCGGTGTAAACGGTAGTCAGTTTATGTTGCACAACAAACATACCACTGATACATATTTAAATACATATTTTTTACAGCACATAGTTTCCAGGTGTTTCACTAAGTCCTACAAGAGAAACCTATTGACACATCTGGCTCTTTCTGTAGAAACAGTAAGCTTTGAATGTTTGCCTGGATTATTTCCCAAGGTACAGATGCAGAGATATTTGGGACCTGGATCTGAAAACCTTAGAGTTCAGATCTCAAGCTAGTATAACTCACTCAGCTGGAGTAGGTTTTTTGTTTACCCAGTCCCAGCCCCAAATACATTCTTTCTTTTTTGTGATTAGTAGAGGATATATCCCTCTGAAAAAATAAGTACAATTTTACCCAGCTTTGCAAAAGGAAGAGTGACTGCATAGATACAAAAGGGATGGAAAAATCAGAACATGAAGGGTGTTTTGCTTTCTGTTTACAAACTGGTAACTACTGTGTTGTTTGTCCTTCCTCTTACATATCAGCTCCAGTCTAGCTTGTCTGCAGTTATTACACAGCCACAACAGACAGATGAACCCTGTGGACCGGAACCAGAGATAGTTCTGCTATGTTTTACCAATATCATTTGCACAAACAGGTACAGTCTAGGAAACAGATGTGCAAGTTCATCTTCTAATTTGCAAAACAAGAATGACAAACTGCATTTAAACACTGTATGACTATGAAGTGGCATAACCATTGTGCATCTGTTATTTACAGTATATTGATAATATATGTCAGCATTAATATTAATTATCTTGATTTACATGTTTTTTTCAGGCAGAAAATGGACTGGGGTTCTTTTTGATTTACTTGATAACACTCCTACATTTCATGACTGGCTACAACAGAGAACACATTTTTAATATACTTAATAAATATGCATTGTCATTAGTGTTGAATATTTTATCCACACAGACCAGGCAATGAGGAGCACATCACTAAATCCTCAACCAAATCTGATCCTTCAAAATATCAGGGTATGATTCTTCAAGCTATGTCAAGGCAGAACTTACTTGAGATTGTTTAATCAAACACACATTAGGCCACAAAACGCAAGGGTTGTACTGATCCTCACTCTTCAGGGAAGGCAAGAATGTGGTAAAGTTCAGTAAGATTTAAGTTTCCTGCTAAACTAGGATCTATTGAAGCATCTGCTGTAGGTTGTTTCCTAGGATGGTCTCTTCTGGGGTTTTGGGTGGGGTTTTTTTTCAGTTTGATTGGTTGGCTGTTTTCCCCCCCCCTCTCTCCAGCTTTATTGGAGCTCTTTTTGATAGCAGGCAAAACATCTCAGGAAACTTTGGCAACCAACTAGAAGAGTTGACTGTACTAGAAGTTTTTATTACTGTTAGTCACCAAGGTAAAATGAGCACTCATAAAAAATTGATAGCTATAGAACTGCTAGGTCCTTAGGGGTCTTGATGGCTGAATAGTGTCCCATCACACAGGAAAAAGGCTGCACTCAGCTCCACACTCAGTCAGTGCATGAAATCCATGTTCTAAGCCTGCTTCCCATGTGAGCAGGTCTCCCGCTGCGATGACACTGTAAAAAGATACTGCTTCCTACATGACTAGCTGAGTGTGCAAACTCATTCTTCCCTCCCCCTCAGATGCCCTCCAGCATCTACACACAAAACAGTCAGTGGTTCATATGTTTGCAGGAGCAAAAATGAAAGAAATTAAAATAAAAGACACAAGGCAATGTCATTGTTAAGATTTCACTAAATGCCCATGGGAGATAAAGTAGCAGCATTTATCAAGCTCTGATATTCAGTTAAGAAAAGTGACTTACACTGTGCAACTGAAGCACCATATTTATAGATAAAAGCATTTCAAATAGTCCTTTTCAAGTTCTCCTTTCCCACAAAGCTGCTGGTTAAAATGTGCTTAATGAGACTTTCCTTCCCCTCACTTTGTCAGGTCCTCTCATATGGATTTGCTTCTCCTACCTACTTCAGCTAAAAGACCCTAATCTGCTGTTGCAGAGCACACTGTGTCACTAAGCCACAAGTTATGACCTTATTAATGTGGCTCAGCAGGTAGAAAATAAATGTGAGTTGAGAACAACCCATCTGCAAAACAGAAGGAACCAGCATAAAATGTGCAGGACAATGAGGAATACAACAACAGACACATCCTGGAAATTGCCCTCAAAGGAAGTAAGCAAATACTGACAATCTTTCAAGTCTCCTGTTACAAGAACTCTCTAGTCTAGAGAACAAAATCTCCACAAAGACATCAACAATACTGAAGATGACATGGATGGCTATAGCTCTGATTTGTAGAGAGGGCATTCTTACCTAGCAAGGAGCCAGAAAATTGCATGCAGAAACATAAATATGTGAGGCTTCAAAGCATCTATAGCATTTATAACCACATAGCTGGGGTCAACTCACAGCCAAGACTTTTCAAACAACAGGATTCAAGGGAAAGAAAGATGTCTAACAGAGATCATCTGGCTAATATTGCAAGGTTTTAGCTGGGTATGACCCTCAGTCTACATCTACCTCTCTCCCTGAGGCTTCCATCCTTAGAGCAGCTGCAAGAGAAAAGAACTCATTCCTGTTGTTCCATTGCTCCTTCTCATTATCTAACATACTAATACAAACCCATCTCCAACAATGAGTGTTTTCACCAAACGCTCCCATGCATAATGGTGATTATGGGACTACCCAACATATAGACATAACACAATGGCACTCAGACCTTAGTACCAAGTACCTTGGTCTACATTAGCCCAATATCTTGTCTCCAGCAGTGGTTGAGAGGAGGATAAGAACACAGTAAGGACAGTGAGTTCTTTAGTTCATCAAGTTGTCCCATGGAATAAATGAAGGTTATTTCTATACCGAGGTGGAGATGCTCTGACTATTCCAACTCTTCTCTGGCTTACACACCCAACTTCCCTTCTTGAAAGGACAGAGTTGCAGGACGATGTGCAGTGGTGGTGTTGGAAGGTGGGGATAAGTAAACTGATAAAGGGGTTAAAACACTCTTTGTTTCAAGGTTAAACAAAAATGCCATGAAAAAGCTAGAAACAGAGCCTTGGAGTTCTGAGAATTTTTATCTTGATGTGACTTCTGTAATATTTATCACTAGGCAATCTTCAAAATATTGCAGATGCCAGTTAGCTAAATCCATTCTAAGCTCTCTAGGGCCAGAGGTGAAGCAACTATTAATGTTCCTTGCTTTACATATGGGAAGTTAAAGCTACATCTATATGAGGTATAGGTATTTTTCAGAGTCCTTGAGATTCCTTTATGGCATATGCACTAAAGCTTCCTTAGTGCAGAAACCAGGAGCAGTGAAGAACAGGCTGGAAGTGTCAAGCACTCCTGAACTGGGGAGCTCAGAGTTCAGGCACAGTGTTGGAGTGTCAGAATATCATCAATAACTTCCAGAACTAACAGAGCAACAGATCATGATTTAGAACATAAATGCTCGCAAACCAAGCAAACTCTACATTTTCGTACCTTCTGGCTGAAAAGCAAAGTTTAATTACTGCTATTTTTACAGCAAGTTCCATGAAATTACTCATTCCTGACCAATTACAGAGCTATAAGAAGGCAAAGAGGTGAATGGCAGCACTCATTGCTTGTCAGCCTCTCAAGGCCCTGAGGGAAAGTGTCCTGCCATGCACATCTTTCCAGAGCATCATATTTACACAAACAGAAAAAAGATCAGTCCTCCTGCACAACTGTCTGCAGCTCATGGATACCATAGTCACTGTTCTGACATTTTTATTTATTGGAAACATAAGCTTATCTTACTCCAGTGGTAAAAAACATCTTCTCCTAACTCTCGCAGCTTAATCCTCTTTGTGATCTGAGAGATATCTAGGAGAGGAAGAGAAATAAATCCAATACACTCAGTTAATTGCTCAGTGACAGATAATCTTTTCTCCTCTGTTTTCTTCCTCTTCTATAAAAAGAATACCAAAAAGTAAATAAAAAGCCCTCAACTAAAATGTGGAAAAAGTCTTGAGAGGATAACAGCGTAATTAAAGTCAGGCCCAGCGTGATGCAAAATCTCATCTACTGTGTACAGAAGCAGCAGCTCACTTGCCATCCAAAGCTCAGTGAGTACAGAGCCTTAACACTCTAGAAGATTGTATAGATTCTTCCCATCTCTCTTTTCTTACTGTATTTCATCCCTTCATGTCTGTCGCCAGTGGTCTCTTAATTCATCAGCAGTTTTAGAAGGGCGATCTCCATCCATTAGTGCTGCAGCCAGCTGTAGTTAAACTGGCTGAAAAATTACAAAGAAATGCCATCCTAGCAGGTAGTAGTGTGTTTATAAAGAAGACAGATTCATATCTTGTAGGCGATGGCATAGTTATGTTATAGATGGTTACAGTCCCATCAGTCACAAGACTGCTTAAATCACCCAAGTACACCTTCAAATGACAGATGTGCTTATAACCAGCTATAGCATAAATGACTCGTGTCTGTGACATACTTCTAAACAGCCCCTCATCATTCATCAACCTTTTGAGAATACACTCAGCACAGGAGGAAAGAGTGGTATTTCTTTGTCATGTATTCAAGACAAAGATTCCTCTTCACTTGTGGGTACCTGCAGAACTACCTTTCTCTTCTATCCTTCAGAAACAGAACTCTTGACATCAGAAATCAAACCTGACATGAGATCACGCTTTCTTCCATTCCCCAGAATCAAACCTAGAGGCATGAAATAAAGGCAAGATATGTTTCTCCCCTTCTCTCAATTCTGTTTTTTTCTATCCTTTTCAAACAAGCAGGGAGATTTAAATTAACATGTCAGTTAAGCAGCCAGGAGGAGCAACAGCTAATAAGCTCTCTATCAGGTGCATTAAATAACAAGATATGCCCATCTTGTCATTACTTTCCATCACACTAAGAACAGAGAAGCTGTCCTGGGATCTTCATAGGGATAATTATTAGTGACCTGAAGGAATGCCTGCATGGTGAGCAGGGATCTAACAGCAGGGCCAGACTCAGGACAGAGCATAATGTAACCACCTGGGACTTACGTAAGGCAACAGGATCAAGGAATGACAATGAAGTGCACTGGCAACTTTCAGAGCAGTCATGAGCACTGAAAAGCTGATCAAGAATAATGGAGCGCTGCAAAGACAAGTGGGTTGATTTTAGCTATCCTGGTTGTTCTTCAACATCTCCCAGTCCAAAGCATTTGCCTAGAGATTCTGGATAGTTGGCCATGCAACTGTAATGAAGTGCTGACAAGTGACATGTGCCAAGTGAACCTGAAGCTGGTGGGTTCAAAGTAAGACAAGTGGTTCCTCAAATAACCTGTGGAATTTTTTGCTCTAAGATGTCACAGGTACTAAAAATTTAACACATTCCAAGAGATATTAAGAAAGTTAGCTCATGGGATATTAATCCCTGATATATACTAAAACCAAAAAAATTATTCAGAACCTGATAGACTTTAAACTGAAGATTGAGGAAGGACCCTAAACTTCAACCCAAAGAATGAATGCTAGCAGAATACTAGAAGGAAGTGTCAGATATGATAATCCTGTTCATATATTCTTTCTTCGACTGTTTTTTGGTAATAGGATACTGGGCTAGAGGAAACAATCAGGCTATTACTATGTTGTTAATCACGTTCTGATATTAGGACTGTCTGAAGTCCAGAAAAGTGCACTGCACTCACTAGCTCTAGGACTGCTACACTGCCAAGGCCCCAGCTTCTGGTACATCCTCCAGTGATATCCCCACAATCCTTTCTCCTTTAACCAGGGTAAATTTTATGTCATTGTGGCATGCTCCACAGAAACCATTTCTGAAACAGACAATAGCATAAGGTCATCAGCATGATTTTGTGCCCACATTGATACACCTCAACAGGAAGTGTTTTCCATCTCTGATGTGGCTGACCTATCTTCAGTCCTAAACCATTATCTCAACACAATCCTGCATTGCATCACATGAGTAAAGTAGTTCTTCAGCACTGTCAGCAATGGGGAAGGAGGTGTCTCCACATACTGAAATGCCATACCTTCCTCAATAACTGAGGTTAGTAAGAGGAAATAAAAATAACATATTTCATATTTATGGATATTCTTTCTCAAAACCATTGAGAATTTAAACAATCTAGCCCAAACTCCCTTCCAAAAAACATTGCCAAAGCCACAGTCCTGAAAGACTCTTTACTACAGCGTGCACACCATAGTAAAGACAAAGCTAGCAGAGACAATAGTATCATTTTTGATCTCAAACCATAGCAGCAATGCATATGAAATGGACAAATCTGATTATCCCCCCACAGCAGGATGAGAAACCATTTATCCAACCCCACAAAATACTAATACTTTTGAGTGTTCCTGTTCAGAACAAATCCTCGAAGTTTTGTATTTCTTTAGGTTTTCAGGGTTTTTTGTCTGAGGGTTTTTTTTATTTCTTCAGGCCAGTGGGTAGCTGAGTTAAGAATATACTCCATGTCAAATCCCTCCTCTGTCATTCTCTTAAAACCCTGCTCAGTTCCTTGAACAGAAAGGTTATTTGTTCTACTTCTGACCCAAAATTCTTCCTTGGAAACAAAAAACCTTTCCTAAAGTTTATCAAAACAAGTTCATCCTTACAAGAAGTTTTAGTTTCAAACACCCAAAGTATTCTTGTATCAAGACAGTAGCCTGTCCACCTCCATCAATAACGTGCATACAAAACCCCTAGATTTCCCACCAAAGTTTCACAGATGGAACCACAAGAAAACCTCCCTTTCATCTGTTACAGCTCATGAAAGTACCACTAGAGACACGTGAAGTAAACACCCCTTAGATCCATTTTTCATAGAGATAAAAACAGGCACCATCTGCTCTCACTGAATCCAAATAACAGCCTTAAGAAATAGACCATGGCCCAGCTCTTTCCTTTGGTTCACAGAGTGCATGATGTGCTTTCAAATCATGAAAGTATCAAGGTATTCCCTATAAATCAGTCCAGTAGTCAACATCACACAAGGGGAAATCAATTATCTGGTACTAATACTATCAGGTCTGAATAAACAGGCATTGAATACTCGTTCACAGGTATTCTCCTAGTCTTAGTAGCACTGACTTTTCATAAGGATCATTTGGGCAGCAGACAGCCATTAGATCCTTCATATAAATAAGGACTTAAAGCTGTTGAGTTCTCCTAAAAATAAACCAATTGGTTGATTTGATTCTGAATAAGATGGGAAAGGGGAAATCAAATGATAGCACATCCATGAAGTACATTATCTAGCTGAAATAAGACAATCAGACTTCAGTCTCTTTGTCCTTGAGTATGAAAGAAGTGGGGGGGGGGGGCGGGGGGGGCGTAACTACAAACCTTCCAGCACATTTTAAAAAATCTAATTAAATTCAATAAAAGAATTATATCAGGTTCTTCCTATTTAAGTAAGGTGGTAATTATTAACTCAATTTATCTCCATACCTCCAAAGAGAGCTCTCTGTGATGCTTCCCAAGTTGTAGTCATACAGCTTTGTCAGAATTAGAATCACCTGAAGGCAAAAGAAGAAATCACGGTTAGTTTCAAACAATTACAATCTCATAGAACTGAAATGACCCCAGGGAGGGCTTAGGATTCCTTTAATGGGTGCTTAACATAATTGAATGCATTGTTAAAAGCATTTGCCTAAACTGACATGGGAAGTATTTGCAGAGAGGTATGTTGAGCCAATCAGACCTTTTCTTGCTCAGCTCCTCTGTGTGATATCACCAACAGGTTCTTCCCTTAACCCCAGGAGGCAGAGTGCAGTGGGAAGGAGCTGACATGCTATACAATGTTTCAGGAAACAAGATGAGATCTGCTGTATACAGTAGAAACAGTGATTACTTTCTGCTCTGTTTCACCAGCACTGAAACTGCTGATCTTTTTCACAGCTGTGGTACACAGATAACCCACTGGCCTGTCTCCAGTCAAACTCTTTTTGGTTGTAGAGGATGATATAACACAAGCAAATGATCACCAGTTTTGGCCTGGGAGACTCAGGCTAGACATCAGGAAAAAAAAAAAGTCTCCATGAGGAAAAGAGTTCAACACTGGGACAGGCTACCCAGAACCTCTGGAAAGCCTCCATCCTTGGAGGTTTTAAAGACCTGGTTAGACAAAGTCATGGCTGACCTGATCTATAGCTGGTGATAACCCTGCTTTGAGTAAGAGGTTGAACTACAGACCTCCAAATGTCTCCAACAACCAACATTTCTATGACTTCAGTGAAAAGTTTTAGATTTAGCCAGAATGGAATTGTTTCCAGATTTAGGAGTTTTATTAGCTTTTTTGATAAACAGCTTTTCCCTCCTGCCAAAACAGACACTTCTAGAATAAAATTATCTTAGCGGGGGGAGGAAAGCAATTTTAGCAAAAAAAATTTCCAGCAAAACATTTCAGCCTTCTCTTTTGTTAATGTCTTAAAATAATTTCTAACTTTCAAGATGATGGGCTCCTTTAACAAGACTGACATTTGGGACATAAACTACCAGACCATTACTATTACTACTAATTTATTTTGCATTTCACTGTGCCAGGTCACTGTATATCTTATCCTCCTCTCTATCCCATTAAAACCACAGTAAATTAAAGAGGCACAACACTTCTTATCTGACAAAAACACTGATCTATATACCTCTTAATATTTTCAGCCTGGGTTCCTATGAAATGAGGCTCACAGATACACATTCCCCTGCTGCCTTGATAACATCACCAACTTCAACCCATTTGGCAGAGAAGCAAAGGACTAGAGCAAATTCAGTCCCTGTAAGCCCTGTGCAAGCTGGCAGGAATAGCCACATGGCTGCTTGCACCAGGGGAGAGGAACAAACCTCACCATCGCCATTTCCAAAGCCAAAAGCCATCCTACCTCTTACGCACCAATGGCACTGAACCAGCCACACCAGGAACTACCTCTTTCCAATATGCTCAGCATGCAAGACAGCAGAAAAAGCATGGCTATGTGAGAGCTGAGGGCATAAGCGAGCACGTAGTTACTACAATAGAGAAAGGTATAGGGGACAGAGCACACGCATCTGACAGGCATCTGTTTCTACAGAACAACTCTGTTAAATCCCTCACAGCACGGAGAGAGGCTGCCCAAAGCATTTCCTATCTGCACAAACACAAGTCATGTGCAGCTGGTGGGGGAGACAGAAGAGGCACCTGAAAAAATGGTGGTTTACCAGGGCTGACCATTGCTAAACATCCTTCAGAAGAAAAGCAGCCTCCCTTACTATCTGCTCCCATTTTAATCTCCCACCTCCCACTATGCCCACTTACTGCTTTGTGTCCAAAATGAGAGCCTCATCCTGCTATCCATAAATAAGTGGCTGCAAACTCGGGCTATTAAAATGCAAACTCCATCAGGCAGAAGACAAGGCGGGGGGAGACACCTCGACTTTCTATCTCAGCAACACCGCACAAACGACTCCACAGAGAAATAAAGACTGCGGAAGAGCGTCCCCAGGGAGGTGCCCAACGCCCAGGGCTGCCCCCAGCCCGCCCCGCTCGCGGGTGTGGGACAGGACCTGGCTGCGAGGCCCTGCCCTGCCGCCCCGCGGGGGAGCCGCCGGCCTGCGCTACCCCTCGACCTGAGGCGCTCGCGGGGCCTGGTCATGGCAGTGCAGAGGGCAGGGGCCTGCCCCAAGGCTGCCCTCAGCACTAGGCCCAGCCCGGCCCCAAACTCCTGCGTGACCCCCCAGTCTGTCCCCGGATCCCGATTTCCTCAGTGACTCCCTCACGTTTTCCCCCGCCAGCCCTGCCCCACGGCCCTGCAGCGGCAAGCCACCCCCAGGCCCCTGCAGGTGCCCTGACCACCAACCCCAGACCCCACCACGTCCCCCAGCAACACCCACCCTGTGGCAGCTGGGGACCAATTCACCATGACCCCAACCCTCCGAGTGTCGTGTCCCCCTGAAATAGCCCCACAGTGACTCCTTCCTTGGCCCAGGGCCCACAGGACAACACACATCCCCCGGAACGATGGGGGACGTTCACACAACCGCCGTGACCCTCCCTCTCTGCTCCCCAACACACGTAATCCCACTGCTGTCCAGGAGGTGCTTCCCTCCAGCCTGGAGGGTCCCTCTTTGAAGAGGCGGCCAACATGAGAAGCGCCAGCCGCCTGCCAAGGCATCAGATGGCGGAGCTGCAGCAAGCACATATGCTTCGCAAAGGCTTGTGCCAGTTAGGGCTTTGTAAGTGCTAAACTTCAATCTCCACCCTCCCAGGAATGCTTATCAGTGACAGCAGAGCAGCTGTCTGCTCCAGATACAGAACCACGTCACTGCCATCCCTCACAGCACCCTCTGAATGGGCCTATAAATCCCCTACTTGACAGATAAATAAAAATTAAGGGGGGAGAAAGGAAGAGGAAGGGGTGTGCGTATAAAGCCTTTCTGAATAACAACTCTCCCAATGTAAGGTAGCAGTGAACTCCATGAGGTTCAGCGCCAGCCTGCATGGAGACCTGCTTGGAGACCTTCACTACAGCATGGGAGTTGCACGCACCCTCAGCTTCAAGCCTCCCTTGGATCTGCAAAGCAGCTGGACAGTTGCTTATATCTTTTTCCAAGCCTTGTTGTCTTCTCTTGGTCCTGCCCTCCTCTGCTTGCCAGAGGAGCCAGAGATGTAAATGACTAATGAATATTTCCCCTAATGAATATTTTGACATCTGGTAGTTTTAGAAGCAGACCTGAAGATAGCAGGCACAGAAACTGGGAAGAGTAAATAGGAAAAACAGAGAGGTTTTCCCCCCATTCTTTGCCACTAGATGATGTAATCTTGGGAAGATCATACAAGAATCAAGAAACACTTTCCCCATCTGTAAAACCCAAGAATTAGAATCAGGGTAATTTTGTGGAATACTAAGATTAGCAGTGTGTAAATTACTGGTGCTAAATAGACAGAGAATTATTTTTCACAAGTTACTCAGATTTTAATTTTTTTTTCCCAGCTGAGGAAAAAAAAAATCACAAATCTCAAAGCTCCCATGAAGGAAAACTCCATTGAGAATTTTAACCTCCTCACCTGAGAACAAAAAGTTGTAACTGACATCCCAAACTAATATGCACTTACAAAAAATTAAAAGTGCCAACATGAGAAACCAAAATATTTCACTTCCAGAGAGCTGAAATGTCTCTCTTGTTCTTTCCTCTTCCCCCAGAAATTTCAGTAAAGCCCACACAATCTCACTTAGACTGCTGTAGCTCTCCTGGAATTGATGGGGGTGGGGGGAGGGGGCAAGGCAGGGCAAACCCAGCTGCATTCCATCATACTTCTTTTTGATATAGCTCTAACAGTCCTTCTGCAGAGGCATCCCTGGACCCATCCAAATATGCATGTTTGTTGCAGACTAGCTACATCTAGAACCCTAAATAATATTGCTTCATGCTGGAATTTAGGATAAGATCTTAGCATTTAACATTTCCAAGCTAATATTTTGTATTTGACACCACGCTGCAGCATACATATGCACTAGTTTGTTGGGTAATAGCTTAGATATCTCCACTTGGTGTAGATATCGTATTTCCAAAACACATAAGGGCTTTCCTATAGGAAGCTTTCTCATTTTTGTGGACCTGTATCAGCTCCTGAATATCTTTAAGCCTATCCCTAGTTTCCGCAATCTTCTTGTGCCATTTACTGTGGTTCAAATACTAGCAATAGATCTGCTCAAACATATGTGTGCAAAACAAACAAGTCATTGGGCAGAAAATTAGTTATTTCTGCCCTAGAGTTCAGTATTCTCTTTTCCCCTTAGTAACGATATTTGAATAACCTATGCAAGGCCATGATTTTAGTTATATTTACTTTTTCAGAAAACATATTTCTCCTTTGCTGTTCTCATTTCTTTGTTATTTAGCCTGCAAAGGTTAGTTCATGTTTAAGATTGGGTTTTTTTGGTTTTTTTTTTGTTCTCTGTGGCTGTCACTATGTAGTACTGAGGAACCTAATGAACAGAGACATGCATATTATGTTCTTCTAAATGTCAGAATAGGGGCTGTGAAGAAGCACAGTAATGAAATGAAAAATATTGTCTCGCTTTTTTTTTTATTTCTTCCTTTGTTTTTGTTTTCTGGGACTGTGTGTTTTTCTCCCTTTACCACTTACCAATCAATGCAAGCTAACAAGAGCAAGAAGAAAAGAACAAGCAAACTAGAGATACAATGAAAAGGAGCTGAAAATCCAGTCTTATGCCGGCTCTCCTGTGAATACAGATAACACTTCCTATTGCATAGAAATGCAAGGCTTCAGAAAGTCTGTTGTTCATTAGGATCAGCAGCTGAAGTGGGCTATTCTGCCATAGCAGGTAGGGAGGAGGAGGGACAAAACTTCATCACTTCTGCATTGATAGCTCAGAGCAAAAGGCATTTGATACTGGGTTTACCACATCCCCAGTGAGTACATTAACCATGAGGTATAGCACTAAAAATGATTTGAGTTACTTATACAAAGTGGAAAAGCCCCAGCAGGCAAGAAATGGACAGAAGGCCTGGTGGGTTACCACACTCACCTAAGAAAAGACAGACTGACAGAATAGGTACTTAAACCTGTCTCATCCATCTCCCAAAGGAAACCAGTTCCCAGTGGCTCTTCTAGGAAGGACAGGATATTCACATCTTGGACATCATTATGGTTTTCTTCAAAACAAAACAGCATTTTCAAGGAAAACACACTTTGTTAGTCACTCCTGACCTGTGATTGCTTTTTAAGACTTGGGATGCGAAGGCCCATCTATAGGTTTCAAAATGGAAATCAGTGGCTGGACAGAAGATGCTGCTCTGTGAATTTGCCAGTTTAGGCCTTGGGAGGCTCTTTGCTATCTTGGGAGAAATTCTAGGGTAAGCACGGCTAAATTTTTGCCAGACCTACCTTGGCTCATATTCAACTGGTCTATGCTGTCTCACCGCACCCTTCTTTGCAATTCTGACCCAAGTTTAGTACTGGCTTAAATCTTTGTCTTGACCTTGTTTTCAACTGCTCTACAAATGCATCTATCCAGCAAGGCTCCCAACAGGGTATCGGCCAAAGTTCATCCTTTACTGCAGCGCTAGTTCCAAATTTAATGCAAGGATTACTTTTAACCTGACTTTTCTCCCCAGCAAAAAATATTTAGTCTCATCAAAGAGTGCTGAACCAGCTGGCCAGGAAGGTAGCAAACAGAAGTCTGCACACTGCTGCTCATCAGGTTCGTAACACATTGGGAAGGAAGCGACAGGCTACACTCTGTGGCTGTGTAACTCATCTGCTGCTAATGATGTGTCTAGAAACCAAGCAAGCCCACACTGAGCTGTCTTCTGCTACAGCTACACAGAAATCAGTACCTAAGCCAGCTAATAGCACACTAGGTCAGGGATCTGTAACACTCCACACTACTCACTGACAATTGCAAATTTACTCCTGGGAACACTACGTGAGCACTATGTTAAAACATGTCCACACTTATTCAGGCTCAGCTAAACAAGGACGTGGACTGGAACAATGGTGTTCAAGGTTTGATCACCATTATTAAAGACCTGCTACACAGTGTGGTCTGTCATAATCCAAATCAATCTCATTTACACCAACAGCACTCTCATCTTGGATACATTTTATCAGCTGTATTCTCACCACCACCCCTAGGTCCTCTCTGCAAATGCTTTCCACTTTACACAGCACAACAGGGTACTAAATTCAAGCAACTTTTATAGCTCCACGGTGACAGACATTTTTCAAACAGAACACAATCAAATTTTTAAAGGTGTTTACTATAACTTCTTGGGCTTTGATTTTTACAGCATTAACTCTAGACTGACCTAAAACCGTGCCAGAAAGATTGACCCTACAGGATTCAAGTCCTGATTTCAAAATCGCAACAGACTTTTGCTTATGAAGACAGAAACAGCACCTCTGCTTTAATGTTTTCAGACTTCCATGCTTTGTATGTATGCTTGCATCTGTGTCAGTCAAGAAGAGTGCAGCTGTCCTGGGATAAGCCACAGTACTAAAAAAACATTTAGTCAATAGTCCACTTTCCTGACTTGCACATCATCAGCTCTCAGTATTACTTGTGTACAGACTGCTCCTTATTCAACATTTGTTGAAATCATTTCAAAAAGTGATGCAAGCGGTATATTTGATAAAATATTTCTAATGCCTGACTGCAAAACACTTACAGCAGCTTTCTGAATCAGTTTGAGAATCAGTTTCTTCTGTAGACTGTTAGTGCAGTCATCAGACATCTCTTTGTGACCACTGAAGTCCCAGAAAAAAAAAGGAAGGTTCCCCCCCTGCAACCCAATGAAAGCCTTCAGGATGCTATTCTGTCCCGACTTCTTGTCCAGCACCACAGATTTTTCTGTCTCAAGCCACAGCCTTAGGAGCATATTAATACCTAGCATAGGATAACTGAGATGGGTCTTCATGAACTCCAACATTAGTCCTGTATTAGAACTAATAACCTGATAGAAAGCTTCTAGTTTCAGTCACCTACCAGCTACACACTCTACACTACAACCTGATCTTCAGGATGTGCCACAATTTGAGAAAAGAGCAGTCTCAACAGTCTTCCCTCTCCCGTGGTGCTCTCCACCTCTGCAAGGAACATGGGACACTTCCAGAGCTTCTGAGACTCAAAATACAGCATGTGCCATTTGGTTGCTCTAGTGTTATGAGCTGCAAATGTTTAGGTATAGGGATTGTCTCACACAGGCACAGAACACAAGCAGTCTCCAATGTAACTATTTTGTTAATAAGCTATTGTAATACATATAGCTATGTAAAAAATGTTAATGGTGTAACTACCCTTTACAAGACTCTCCTGATGAAACAGCCACACTGCCTTTTAATTGGGAAGAGAGAAACAAGTATCCAGCCACAATCAAGACAGTTTAATGAATCCCTTATTAAACTCTAGAGATCCTGTCCATCACCTTCTTAGCAGGAACATAAGTCAATAACAAAGCAGCACTAAATTAAGTTTTCACAAGCTTGTTGGTCTGTTATAACTGAGCAGGAAGCTAAAGGACTTGAAGCTTCCTTATGCATTATGTGTTAATAAACCATGTTTCTCAGGGACTGCAGTGTTTGAGAGTATGCACCATTCAGTCAAAGACTGGAAATAATTGGGCAACACCTATCTGTTCCTTTCTTCACCTCTACTTTCCCAATACAGCACAGAACTTTAGAACTGGGGAAAAAAGGGGGAACACAACCAGAACAGAGGAATATTCTCAATGAGCTGTTTGGTGAGGCAGGTATGTGAGGAAATGTTTTCAAATGAATCCACAAATAAGTCTGAATAATTCATGATTGAGAATTTTACAGGCTGCTCATTAATAAAAAAGACAAAATCAAGAGAACTCATTATTTGGGGCAAATTACTTCTACAAACCTTGTTCTTCATATTATTATTATTATTTAGCAATTTTATACCAGTCAGCAAGTATCAGGGTATCTAACAACTATGCGAGTACCAAGAACTATGGAGACATGAAGACTTTGTAATTTGCTTTCCACCTGGACTGCAGATCAACAGGCTTCCTTATATAAACACATCAGTAGGCAAAGGAAGAAAGGAAAAGTGTGATGATGGAGAAGGACAGCCACATGGTTACACAGCTAGACTACAAACTCCCCATTTCACCACAGTCTTTGTTATGATGAATCCATAAAGGAAAAATCCCTTCATTTTTCTGCATCCTTCAATGGAGAGAAAAAAAGGTCTGATATTGCCCACTATCCCACCTGTGACAGGAGACAACAGCAGAAGTTTAGGGAGAAAGCATTAAAAATTGTCTGTGTAGAAGGTGATTCTTCCCCTTACTTTCAGCAATCAGCAGATTACACTCTTCCTAATTCAAAAACTATTGCAACTATTGTGCCTAATAATAAAAGGATCAGAGAAAGCAAGCAAGTATGATCTAAGATGTGGAATGGCCTTTTTAGTGAGAAATTACTCCAACTCTCAATCCAAGAAAGAGACCACAAAAGGAGATATGAAAGACATCTGTGAAGTCATAAGTGTCCTGAATTGATTATTCACTGTTTTTCAGTACACGATACCTAGGACAGCAAGTGAAACTGGGAGGTTCAAAATACTACATATACATGAGCTGGGAAATTCCTTCCCACAGTATTTTGTGGGTACTGAAAACATCGGTTCAAGGGGAGACAGGAGAAGTTCAGGGAAGAGATGTGCACTGAGGTCAATTAAATAACTAAAAATATATCTAGCACAATATTTGTGCAAGTTTTCTCAGGCATGCAATTTTAGCCACTGTTGGAGAGGGAATATGGCCAAGTATGACAATTCTTTTGTTCTTATAGCTACCATAGGTAGCTCTATCCCTCATAAATTTGTTTAAATCTGTTTCTAGTTATTCATATTTTTGACATCTATAAAAACCACCTGTAGGCAAGCAATTCAATGTTTGCCAAACATGGATACTAGTATTTCCTTTCTTAGTCTTGTATAATTCAATCAGTAGAGCAAGATGTATGGCAGTTTCTATTATACTCAGCTTACAGGGGTCCCTGGCATGGTGACAACTTTTAGAGGAGACAGCAATACAAATTATGATAAAGAGAGGCAAAATGAGGCATCTCACTCCCTCAAATCTTTTAAAGATAGCCCCAGTCTTCATGCTTGTCATCAGCATGGAACAGAAATTTGTTACGGTCTAAAAAGAATTTCAAATACTACCGCCACCAAAGCAGAGAGAAGGAAATTCTGTTTCTGCAGTAGATAAAGCCCAAAGGTCAAGACACTGAATTACTGCTGCTCCTGGCTCCAAAAGGGACCAAAATCTAGGCCTACCACATTCCAGAAAAAACACCTTAGCCACTGACATGCTGAATAACTTAAAGGGGAATTAATTCCCTGCTTTGAACCCTTTTTCCAACACTGAAATCCATTTTCACAAATTCCCCTTTCATTCAGTGAGAATCTGTTTCATGGATATATTTCTGAGCAGCTCATGTGCTTAATGAACTAAAAAAAAAAAGCCAAACCCGATAAATTACAAGGAGTAAAAGGAAATTCCAGGGAGTAAATTACTGTAGGAAAAAAGAAGAGATATTCAGGTTCTGAAGTAAATGTAATAGATTTTCTTCCAGCAGCAGAAGTATGCAGGAAAGAAAGGAAGGTGGACAAAAACAAGTGGAAAAAACTGCCTGTCATCTTGAAATGTTTTAATACAAAGGCAAATAGTTAAGAAAGAGACAAGGTTTCATTTCAGAAGACGGAAGTTGTTATAGAGAAAATCAATTACACACTATAATTGCATTGATGCTTAAAAGCCATTAGCATGAGAGCTCTGTGCATATTTCAAGAGGGAAATGCAGTATTCTGTTTATTCATTTCACTGAATACCCATATAGGCCTTTGGGGGATTATTTTACAATTAAGACCAGAGGAGGGTGAAGCCCCAAACTACTTAGAAGGAAATTTCTTCTCTTACTCCCTATTATATTTGCTGTCAATCAGCAGCTCTTGCTTAAACATGAGTTACTGCCAGTGATTTAGAGTGGACACCCAGAAAGGGTGAAAGGGTCAACTGGAGAAAAGCACTAAGTTGTTCTGTGCCTGGCCTGCTCTTGGGCTTGCTATTGAATCACTCGGAGACATTTCGGAGGCTCTGGACTTTGCCAAGGGACAAAGATTTTAAGTGCTGACAAGCCATTTCTGAAGCAAATTTGGAAAGCCTGCATATCTACAAGTAAAAACTTGCTTCTGAGGAGTTTCTCAGACACCTGATCTTATGTGCAAATTAGTGCTCCAGCATAGCCACTGGCAGCTAAAAGAGAGCAGCATACAACACTCAGAAAAAGAGGGAGAGCACAGGAAGAGACTTTGTGAAAACATGCCACTCAGCCATTAGGCTCCTATGGTCATGCCTTTCTGGTTAAGACCCAGAAGTTTCTGAAGGATTTAGAAATACCCATAAACTCCAAACACACACAATATTTCCCAAACCAGTAATCTAAACCTCCACTTGAATGTAATTCACCCAACTCTGAAGAAAGAATGAAAAGGAAAAACATCACAAAAGACAACAAAGTTGAAAAAAGCTGAAAGTAGAGGTCTTTCCTTGGGACAGGAACCATGTCCTGGGGGAAGACTGGCAGGGGGGTGAGGGGGCAGGGGCAGGGGCAGGCAAATACAAACAACGAAAAAAAAAAATAAATGGGATTCATGTGGTATATACAGTACCCAGATTGCTTATTCTGGAGCTCACTACAGAATATAAAAGTGAAAAATTAGCATGCAATGAATAATTTATTTAGCACTTTACTGTTGTTTAAACAAATCACTTTCATGAAAGCAATGTGTATTCAAGCAATAAATCACTGTTTAGCACTCTGTCACAAGCAAAAGATACTACTTGACAGAATTATTGAGTGATGTTGCATGGCCACAAGGCAACTACAACAGAGATAAGGATGATGTCCTTGAATAATAGACTGCCTCCCTCTCACCCCAGAGAAGAAATTGAATCTTTAAAGTAAAACTTTCATCCTGGGGCAGCAGGGGTAGTGAAACTTATGACCATAAGTGCCTTTCATCTTTAGGTCCCAAAAGTGCCCTGAAAACATTAATTGATCACTCCTAACAACAGCTCTGTGATGTAGGTTGGTTTTATTACACACATCAAGCATGCAGAGTTTAAGAGAGTTTGTTACAGAAGGCAGGGAGGGAATACTTACTCTGATGAACTCCTGGGTCTTTGCTCTTGAAATCATTCTTCCCTGTCCTCTAATGCATGGAGAGATGGACTTCATAAGGTCCTGACCTGTTTTAACTTTAAATCACAGCTTCCACCCTGTCTAGCTCTAACAGGGCATGAGTCAAATTCAAGCTTTCTACTCCTCTTCCTGTAATCCTACTACTGTCTTTTTGCATCAACACAGATGGGAACATACACTTTTTTGACTGATCTTCAGTCAATGATGAACACCACTATGCTAACGGACACAAGGTATGTTTCCCAGAAACTGAGACAATAAACAAGACTGGTGCAAAGATTTTTATTCAGCACAGTCTTTTGTTACACTGTGTTGGGGATACCTATTCTTCCAAATATGAGTTCCCCCAAAAACACTCTTCTAGCACTCCCTACACATCTTACACTAACAAATGACAATAAAAGGCATCACTCTGCAGACAAATGTGGTAGGTCTCCTCTTACAGCAACCCTTTGTTAATGGAGTTAAACTAGAAATTAATTTGGCTCAGGCCTAAGATTCAGAAAGTGCCTTATGAGCTCTCTGGCTGCCAATGCTAATTTGGTCACTTGTTACTCATCAATAGTGCTAAGAAGAAAGGATGCAAAATCAAGTCCTTGTGTTCTCAGCTTCTCCCAAATCAGCAGAAATCTCAGGGCCAAATTCAGCACAACACTTTAGTTTGTGTGTTAATCACATGAACAACAAAACAAAGCCATAATTTAGTGCCAAAGCCATACTTTAGTGCACTTGGTTTGCCATGAACAAATGAGACAAACCATCCATTCAGCTTGCGCCCACTGGTCACCACAGTCAAGGAAGTGGGAGGAATTAAGAGTAACATAGGACTTTCTAGCATCTATGAACAGAATCATCACTTGCTCTAGGAAAGAGACAGGGCAGAATATAAGGAGAACTAAACTTAACTAATTGGATGTCTTTACTACTGAAAATTAGATGCCCCAAAACTCCAAAGGAGTGAGCGCAGTCTCAAAAAGAGACATTTCAGCCATCACCCAGTACATTTTGTCATCCGAGATCTGTCTGATAACACAAGAAAAGTTCTTCAGTTCCTTGCAGTCTTTCACCCACTCCAGCTGCAACAAAATATGCCAGCAGCAGCTGTTTGTAATAAGCTGGAAGGCATCTTGAGACCAATTGTAATGCAAAGGTCATATTTTTGGAGCTGTTTATAGGCAGTAATTTGTAAGGTTGTAATGTCACATGTTGTCAATAATTCAAGGTAGGAAATTGAAACAGTTAATAGGTCATCAATTCTTCACTTTCCCACCTTATCTCCTTCTCCCCAATGAGCTGTTAAACCACATTTTATCTGAACATATTCCTTGAACCTCGGACTCAAAGGTTTCATTTGTTTATGGAAAGAAACTTAGGATGGTAAGATGTAAGTAATCCCTTAACAGGCACCCAGGGATCATAACAGATATAAAGTGCACATTTCAGACTTGGGATATAAATTCATGTTAAAGGTCTATTCTCACTGGGGCTCTATATTCTGTAGAACAGGTTGATGCTGTCAGAATGAAAACTGTTGTATTTTAGGAAAGAGAGGAGGACTTTGTGAAAAACAACTTGTTAAAGGAAGCAAGATATATTCAAAAGTAAGATCCTTCCCCCAGTTCTTTCAGGGGGAAAAAAAAAAAAAAAAAAACAAACGACTAACAAAAAACAACCTGTCATTAAAACATGAATTACAGGTTGTTTCTTTTTCTATTCTCCCCTGCCCCCCAACCAATTTACAGCCACCAGCTAAAGATGAACCAGCTCCCACTGGTGTCATCAACTCCCGCAGCCAGCCAGGGCAACCCTGGTAACAAGCACAAGCACTGACATAACAAAAATGTATAAAGTTTGCACCCTGGAAAGCTGCACCCACTGAGTGGGACCTCTTGCTGCATTCCCACCGAGGATCCCCATGAAACTAGTGCTGGCAAAACAACACTTGGGGAAACTGAGAACATCTGCTGACCTGCAGCACTGATGCAAACCTCCTCAAGCAGCAGATCGCACAAACCTTAAAATGGAGCTGCATGGTCATATCCCTATAGAAAGACTAAAATTGCATCTTTTATGTCAAAATAATGCAAGTGTCCCTGGTCACAAGATAAGATTCATAGTCCATCATCTGAGAAGCCTGCAATTAGTATTGTGATGGGGAGACATATCCACCCGATTAGGAAAACTTCCTCCAGACAAAAGTTAGACTATTCTCATTCTCCTGATCTTGTTTAGAGCACAGCCACACACACACAGAAAAAGCTGAAGACAGTAACAGGACTGGAGGAAAGTAGAACCATGCAGGACAGAAAACCTGCTAGTGAGCCTCCAGTCAAAAGATCAAGTCAGCTGCACATGAGCTAGCTCATGAGATACCTGCACCAGCTGCAGACTCACCACTGACTGAAGGGCAGAGACAGCTGTTTGTATTAAACTACACCCTCCATACATGAAGCGTGTATCTGATATTTAACTCCACAGGGTTCAAAGCACATTCAGCTCACATTCCCGTGCCTTTGGGAAGGAGTCCGACAAAAACGAATGGTTCCGTCTTTTAATGGGCCATACTATTTATAAATACTGCATCAGTCAGGACATATTAACACTAAATATCTTTAGGGAAGGTATTAGGCCTAAGATACTTTCAGCAGCACTGTGGCCAAAATGACAGTCCCCTCAAGTTAAAAAAAAAAAAAAGCCCCAAGGTTTTTACCCTTTAGAAAGGCCCTCATTGCCCTCTACACCTTCCCCTTCCCTGCAAACTCCAGTCTCATACTTCTCTTGCTATATTTTTTTTAACCATGCTGGAGAGGAAAAGGGGGAGAGATTACATCTGGTGGTACAGGTGGAGGTTTTCCACCAAGCAATGAGGGACAAGAACAGCACCCCTTCAGGACTCTGAGCAAGACAAGGAAGGATGAGGGGGATAAAAGGAGGATAAAACAATCAAGACTTTGTAATTACAAGACATTCTGACCTAGGATCCTTCCTATCTGTCAGGAAGAGAACTTGCTAGATTTTAGCTGCTCCTAGTTATAAAATAAAGGCACATGCCTATCTCCTGCAGAGGGTTCATCTCTTAAAGTTAAGGGGCAGGACAGTAACTTGCACCTCACATCTGTCTTTGCTGGCACACATTTTATCAGGAAGCTAACTCACAATGAGGGGGAAGTCAAAGCATATTAGAAACCAGCGCGCAAAAATCGTATTAACCCACTAAGATGTGTGACTAAGATCCTATTATCTGAAGGATAACAAACCTAAGCTGCCTTCTGCCTATAACCTGAAGGCTTTGGCAGAAAGTGTAGGAGAGGCACAGTAGTCCCAAGTGACTGGTGCCCTTCATTTTTCTTCCTCATTCACCGTCAAGTGAGATGTAGGGAGAGAGAGTCTCATTTTACTATACATAAACTATTTAAGTTTGGGGTTTTCATGCAGTCTTTTTGGAGTGAAAAAGCCAAGTCACTTCCTGACTTCCTCTCTCAGCAGAGGGCAAAACCAAGAACAAAAGGCTACTGGGTGGAAGCCCATTACCCAAACTGCAGCACCCAAACCACTGACCATTTTTTATGACATCTGACCAGTGCTTTCTTCCAGGTGGAACAATGATAATTATAATCATCCTGTGGAAGCAGATGACCTCTTGGACAGACATGATGATAATAAACAACACTGGTTTGGTCATTCCCACTAGTGAGAGTATCTTTGGTCTCTAAAAAAGCATAAGCTCCTTTGTCTGTCCCTCCATCACTTCCTTCAACTCCTTTAGCTATGCTTTGGGCCAAACCCCCAGCTCTTACGTTAAACAAAAGCAGACCAACACACAGATGCAAAGAGGATTTCCTTACGAGGTATCATCTTGATCCTGGAACTAGCCCACACATCCCAGTCTCTGTTGGTTTTGCCACATCCCTTATTAACATATCCCTGTTAAAAATGGAAAGCAGTGTATTAACTGTCAATTTCAAAATTCCTATAACGTAATAAAAATTACTATTAGTGCTTATCAACAAAATTGACCACCCTGCCTGAAGGGTGTAGCATAGAAAAATGGCCCATTCCTCTCAACACAGTGCAGAGAAGTGTATTGTTTCATCAGCTGTATCAATGCAACAGTGAAAGCTGGAGGAAACATATTTTGAGCTCTTCTGAGAAGTTCAGACTCTGTAATAGAAATGTTTTAGACTGAAAACTTTGGGGCTTCAGGATTTCTGGGTGTTCTTCCACAGCATGTTAACACCATATGAGTTCCTTCCTACAAATACAGAAGTACTGATTCCCAAGCTCTATGGGCAAGATTCATCCCTTAAGTCTGACAAGGGATCCAAACACTTGAAGCTCTGGCAAGTCACGTATAATCTGGGAGCACTAGAGCATTGGTTTAGAGATTTAATTTCAGGAGCACTCAACAGCTTGAAAATTATTTCTCCACCCTCAGATACTCCTTTCCTACAAAAGGAATGCTTTATTTCTGAATGCAAACCTACAGCCAAAGAAGCATCTCTCTCCTACTTGCACTACATTCCCAAATTCTAGTCCACTGATCTTTCTGCTCAACCTTAGACTTCATCCTATAGCAAACCAGTCTGCCCTTGGCCTTGACAAATAAGGGGTTTTAGAGATCTGAATTTTGCCCCAAAACTGAGCATTGCTTCCATACCTCTCTCACCTGCAAGCCGTTATACCCCAAAACTACTTTAACAATATCACGGATTCATTTATTTTAGCAGAGACTCCTCCTGAATTATTTCTTTATTTCTAACAGAAACTTTCAGCCCTGTCAGCAGTTCATTGACCCACCTACTAAACTAATTTGTCTTACACTTACAATCAGCCATTTATCAAGACACAGGTATGGAATGAAGCTTTATATTCCACTCCCTTTATGTTTTACATTTGATATGTGTGCCTCCATGGAATCACACACAATTTTTTTGCACGATCTCTTCTGCTTGCTCAACACCTGTTCTCAGGGAGAATGATATTTCTGTATTTCTGCCTTTGAGCTACCCAAGCAACTGAATAAATAGGCTTTATGGAAGAACAATGTTCTCATCGTGTCACCTACCACCTTTATCCTCAGCTGCCTGTTCCATAAAGCTCAGTAGGGAAAGTAGATTATTAGCCTTTACCCTTGACTCGCTGTTAATCAAGTAGCTCAGTGTCGTACCATAAGCACCACTAGCAGTGTATATTCCCCAAAGAGATTAAAGATGTAGGAGACAAACTGGTATCACTCTATAGGTTTCCAGTGGAGCACTGATAATTTCCACTAGTTGGGGATATAATTCAGGGAAGGCAAGATATTCCAAGAAATTCCTACAACCAGGGTAATGCACTCTGGGGACCAGATCTTTAGCCAGTGGAAAGCAGAACATCATGAATTATTGCCTCCAATTTCCTCCACTGAAAGATTTGCCTTACTAAGAAACACACACAACTGGGAAAGCCCAAATGAAAGAGATGACATGCCCAAGGGCTGCAACTCTTCCGCCCTACAAACTGCTCTAAGCCCAGGAGACCCAAAAAAAGTTTATAGGCTGCAGGAAGCTCAGCTCTCCAAGAGCTTTCCCTTTTTTCTTTTCCCCACTGCAGAGAAAGTTTAATGCATACATTTGAAGGCTACCGAAAAGAAAGAAAGAAAGAAACTCTGTTAATACCGAACCTAGTAAAATTAAATTTGTCAGAAAAACTAATGAAAGCCACTCCCTGATTTGCAAAGGACCACACTGATGCTATTTGCACCAGGCTCACAGAAAACGCATAACTGATAGTGGAGGGTGACTGGGGAAGCAACACTGTATGTACCTTCACTGTGACAAAGCTCCCTCAATATCGTCATGGGTCTTGCAATATCTGCTGTACTAAAAAGAGTTGCTATGATTTTTTTGAATAGTGAAGATGTAATACCAAGACACAGCATTACCAGACAGTGGCCTCTGCTTTTCCTGGGGTCAGTTACAGCCAGTGTGAAAAGATATCGGCTCCACAGATTTACTTGTGACAACCCAAAATAAAATTCAGCTCTAAGTAATGAGCTTCCTATCATTTTAAAAGGGATTATCACTGCACAAATGCATCTAAAGATTAAAGACTACTCAGCTGTAACTGACTGACATGTCGTTAAACCAGTAAAATCTTTCCATAAAAACTGTCTTATCCTTATTCTTTTTAAACCATTTTCTTCTTCAATAGAAGAAAGAATGTTAAGCATTTTAGAAGAAGATTAAAGCAAAACCAGGCTGAAAAAGAAAATGTCACATTATTTCCCAAAGAAAGAACTCAGGTCCTCTGGCTTTAATTTCCTTCACAGAGACAACATGTTATTTAGTGTTAGCTCCATGTTAAATTTCTAGCACAGTTTGAAAAGGCGCACAAAATACCAGCACGAAATGAACCAGAACATTTTGCTTGAGAACAAACAGATGAAGAGGCAATAACTCTGGTTCACCGATACCGATCTCGCTACGAAAAAGCAGACACCCTGAAGTCAGAGCCAAAGAGGATTTTGTTGTTTGTCTCCTCCTAGTTTTCCCTGTTCCCTCCTCCCTCTGTATGCAGAAAGCAAAGCGATTGCTCATGTCAAGCTAGTACCGTGACAAGGAACTCCATGCGTGGCAGAGAGAAAGGCACAAATTGAACATAACCCTTGCCGTCGGCTGCACAAAGCACAGCTCAGCCCAGCTGGCCGCAGCAGCGCTGGAAACACGGGATGGCACAAACAGCACCCTGATGCTGCTGCACCCAGGAAACCCCCAGTAATCACCCCCAGTGCCTCTGCAAACCCCTGCCCCTCCACAGGGCGTCCGTTCTTGTAAGAACTGCCAGCAAAGAGAGCTGCAACACTCTGATGTTCGTCTTCATTCTTCTTCAATAAGAAGCATTAAAATGCCAACATCCCTCACAGGTGAAAAGTTACACAAGTGGGAGTTACTCAAGAAAACACCTTTCTCAATTGGGAGGATGTCTGCAAAAAAAACGGGAGGGAACAAAGCAGCTCCTGGTTGAACAGCACTGACTGCGCAGGGGAAAGCCTCTCCAATATTCAGTTGTCTTCTCCAGACCCACTGTGCTTGCTGTCCTTGGACTTCTAAAACCACATGCTGCCACAGCAGAGAGTGATCAGTCCCACCGAGTTCATCTGCACCAAAGGATAACCTATTGGGGAAAAGGCCACTTTAAGTAAATAAAGCGCAACTGATTTTCATTGCAGCTTCCGCAGATGAGGAAATCATGGTCGCAATTTCCACACCCAATTACCCAGCTTGCACTGGCAATTACACTAAATTCCATGCACAAATTAGACATGGCACTGCACAAGCACGTTGTTTATGCAGTGATCTGCATTTTCAATTATTATTATTTTTTTAATCTGGCCCTAAAGCTTTTAGTGGCTGATATTGAAAGACTGGTAGGCAGGAAGGGCAGTAGACCATGGCTTTTCTGGAGATGCATGCTCATTTCAGAGATATTGCTGTTTCACTGGAAAACAATTTCACTTTGTTCTTTTTCACTTCCTGAGGACCAAAGTTCTGCCTTCAAGTACTTTAAAAAAAGCAGTGTATAGGATAGCAATAGGACCTAGCCTTAAGGTGACAAGCACTTTGCATTAGTAGAGGAGCAAACTATTGCTTCAATTACAGATGAGTAGCAAAGCTGATTAATACAGTTCTTCCTTCCATATGTACAACAATTCACAGTAAAGGTTTCAGTAGTTTTGGGGGTTGTTTGGGGTTGTTTTTTTCTTGAAGGGAGGGGCAGAAGGTCAAGATGATATGAAAAAAAAAAAAAAATCTGTATCTCATCAAGTGGCAGCCTCACTACTCACAGCAAATAGAAAAGTTTTACTCGCTATGCTTTGCCCTTCAAAAACTCCTCCCTATATTACTTGCTAGAAAAGAATAGAAGATAAATGTAGGAAAATGGAGTAGAAAGAGGAAGGAAAGTGCCCAAAGGAAAACTAAAAAACCCAAACCCATACAACAGGCAGGAGAAGAGCTTTCAAAAAAAAAAAAAAAAATCAAGCATTACAATTCAGAACTGAGTGTTTGTTTGGGTTTTTAGGTGCAAATCAAAACAAATACATCTGAATTTTGATGGAAAAATAGCAGTGAAAAATACTTTTCTCAGTTTAGCTTGAGCTCTGATCCAGAGTCTCAGATATGCTTATCTTTCTGCTTGCCTGCCTACACTGACCAGCTATGTGACCCTGCATGGACAGAGGTCCCCAAGGAAGCACTTAACAGCTATATTGACTGTGTTGGTCAAACTTGGTCAATGGACAGCACCGCTACTTCCATCACAGCAGTGCAAATCCCTGCCTTGTCAACACAGCCATATGTGTTTAGAGAGTACTTTACCAGCACAATATATAAACATATCTATATATGCAAAGGACTTTTTGCATAGACTTATAGCCTCAGTTATGTAAGTATCCTATCAGCAGTCTCTAGATTGAGGGCAACTGCTCTGCAATTAAATGAAACACTTTCTACTTAGTAAACAAAATGCCATATTTAATTTCTTTTTTTCTTTTTTTCTTCTTAAGTAAATAGACTATTATGACTGCAGGTTCTTAAATTGCTTTTAAATGCTGATGATTTGGCTAGAATAGAAATAAGCAATCTAAACTCCCTTCAAGTGTACTGTTCAAGCTCAGCTGAACTTGTCTATTTTTACATTAAAAGCACAGTCTCATTCACTATTCCCAAAGAAAATCAAATTGAATTATTCAACAGCTTTAAAAATCTCCAAACACCTGTTTTCTCCACTTACCCATTTTCTTTAGAACTGTTCCATCCTTCCCTCTTCCTCCTCCAGATAAAACCCCAAACCATCAAAACATGAAAATACACAGCGAAATCCCCTGCAGCAAGGGGTTCACAATCAGTTCTCCTGTGAGCTGTTTAATTCTTAACATTTCAAACAGCTGTCTATTCCAAGGTATCATTAGTTATTCCAGCCACCACAGTAACAGAGACCCAGACCCTTGGTAGGATTTCAGTTCCTAGTCTCACTAGTGTCTAGGTGAATTAGACAACTAAAACCATTTGTGACTGAAGAACTGAGCTTTTCCACCTCACCCTAATATGTTAAATCAGAAATGATGTTATTCTCCTTTGCTTTCTACTAACAGGACAAGTAATCTCATTTTATGCAGGGTACTAAAGAAATAAAGCAAGCTCCATGAAAAAAAATAGGTTCACCTTTCATTCCAACTATAAGACAGTGTCATTTTTTTTCTGTCCAAATCTAGCTTCTGCAAGCCTGTCATTTGTGCTTATGAGTCACCTGCCATTGGCAGCTGTTGTCTTTCTAAGGGAACAAAGGAATGAGGTCCCAGAAATTTGTTTCCCAAAGGAAAAAAAAAAATACTAAAAAAAAAAAAGTCAAACCTAGTCAAACAGTCTTTCCTTTCTCCCTTTTTTGAAGGGATATAGCTTTAGCTATCTGGAAACAAAAGGATGGAGATGTCCATGTAAAAATATAAAGCAAGTAAGAACTCAGCATATCACATCTCCTAGGTGACTTTGAAGTCTTCAGGCATAATGCAAAAGATAAGGTGAGATGAAGAGTTTCTAACTGCTGGTGTTCAAGGAAAACAGGGGGCAGCAACATCAAACAGAAAATTAAACTGCATTTGTGGACTGTTCCTCTGTGTTTCATTCCATGATATTTTCACTGGCTATAACACTGACGTTTATTAGCTCTTGGCCTGTAAAGCAGACACGAGACTTATCACAGTCCTAAAATCAGATATCAAAAGTAATTCTTCTCCCTAGTTTAGGCTGAAGTCACCTCAGAATCTGTGTAGCAGTGCCAGAGCCCCATCTTCTTCCAAAAGCAAGTTTTTGAGACAGCAACTGTCTGTATGAAGCAAACTATCTTCAGACCTGCAGCATCATTCACGGGGCCATTGGATTAATGCAACACAAGGATGCTAGTCATCTCTTGTCTCATTTTTAGGCAACCTTATAGTCTAAAATCTAAGCAATGAAAATAAAAATCAGCCATACAAAAATCAATGATCAGCACCATAAGCTAGCACTTCAGATCCCCAGTTTGTCATCCTCTCCAAACAGGGTGCTGTCATTAGCTAAGCCTCATCACTTGCACATTAAGATGGATAGATGAATTATTTCCATTAACTAGCAAAGCACTGTGAGTGTCTGTCCTGGTTTCAGCTGGGGCAGAGTTAATTGTCTTTCTAGTAGCTGGTATAGTGTTATGGTTTGGATTTATTATAAGAATCATGTTAGCAACAACTAAAAACATCAGTGCGTTATCAAGTAGTATTTAGACCAAGTCAAGCATTTTTCAGCTTCTCACACCCAGCCAGCAAGAAGGCTGGAGGGGCACAAGAAGTCGGGAGGGGACACAGCCAGGACAGCTGACCCAAACTGGCCAAAGGGGTATTCCATACCATGTGATGTCATGTCCAGTATATAAACTGGGGGGAGTCGCCACTTGTGGACTAACTGGGCATTGGTTGGCAAGCGGTGAGCAACTGCATTGTGCATCACTTGTTTTGTATATCCCAATCCTTCTACTATTTTTATTGTCATTCAATTATTACTATTATCATTATTCTTTTCTTCCTTTCTGTCCTATTAAACTGTTCTTATCTCAACCCATGAGTTTTACTTCCCCCCCCCACCCCCGGCAATTCTCTCCCCCATCCCACTGGGTGGGGGGAGTGAGTGAGCAGCTGCCTGGTACTCAGTTGCTGGCTGGGGTTAAATCACGACAGTCTTAAGTGGGAGATTCTGCTGAAACCTTAGTTTGAAACACAGTAGCGGTTAAAATGCAAGCCTATGTTTCTAAGAAGGGGCTTTATACTTCATAGTCTCAGAGAAAGAGACATCCGTATCATCTTTATGGCCAAATATATTTTCACATGCACATTAGTAGTGCTTAGCTCGGGCTCTACTTTATGATCTGTAGTCTTACATGCACTGAGCAATAGAAAGTCTCCTATAACCTTTTGCTATTTCATGTAAAAGGTGTGTGGAAATAGTGCTGGTTTGGGGTGCTGCCTGCATGAAAAGAAGCAGGAAGGGACTTCATATTGCTGCCTACTCAACCTACTGCTTACAAGACAGACATGCATCCGACATCTGCTCCCAGTTTTCTTTTAGACACCACAGTGCAAAGTAGCACATTATCTAACTGCCCTTCGTTATTGGGCATAATTGACTTGCCCATGGTAAGCAGCTCAGAAGCTTCACTGTGAACTGGAAATCTCAGGCCAGATGTTCCAATCCTCTGCCTTACAGCCAAATCATGCCCAGGTCTCACACCAGAAAACTACATTTCTGTTGTTACCTAGCTCTGTTGAACAGGTGTCTCTTAGTAACCAGCTTTTTATTTTCTGCAGACCTGTTTCTTTGCAAGCTCACACCTTACCTACTGATGTTATTATTGTCCCCCTGGCCAGAAGAGAAGCAACACAGTTTGTGAGTGCTTTATATGAAAAGTCCTGAAGTTTTTCATAAAAATTGAAATAGACAATTTCTAGAAATTTTAATATGGTGGTATGTAAATAAATTAGCTTAAAATCTCATACAATTTCAGAACTACTTCCTCTGGACTGAATCTTTGCAACCACTATACAGAAACTAACTGCATGGACAAAATCTGATATTAAATTATTGGTATTAGTCAAAATACAAGTCAGCTTTTATGATTTGTCTTTCAGTTCTTGACACTTATGGGTTCATGTTTATCATAGGATAAGATTGATGTCTTTAATAATTCATTAAATTGCATTCCAGTGTGCAAGTTTTGTAAATGTTGTGATAAACTGTAATTGAGGTAAATTGTTTACAAACTAGACACAAATTCCTCCAAATTGTTTGTTTTGATTTGGAACAAGAATAAAATACCAGGCACCATTTTATTTAAAGCAAGCAGCCAATACTCAGTGTGATACTATGACCAAGGCGTAGCATAAAACCAAGCCCTGCTGTGCTTTCAGGAAAACACAAGAAAGTATTTTGTTGCAGTCAGAGAAGGAAGACAGGTCCATAAAATAGTGAGAGTCTAATGCACGCATGAGACCACGTCACACAGGAAGAAAGGGTAAACAGGTCGTGGACACTGAAAAAAATCTGGTCAAGCTGTTATAAACGAACTTTTTTCCCCAATACAGCATCAAGCTAGGGCACCAAATCACAACCAGCATTTACTTCAACACCTTTTATTAAGGTGTAAATAAGAACAGACCACTCATCTCTGGACCTTGTCACTGGGAGATTTTCACACACTACATCTCAGGACATACTTTTCAGCCTCCTGTTCTGGCAACTTTCTTCATCTGCACACACACAAGTACTTTACATAAATCATTCACACACTCACAGAGAGGGCTTTTATCTGCTGGCAAAAATACGTTACTCAAAACGACAGTTTCTCAGTAACAGCATAACAACTGCTTTAGCAACAGAGGTGGGAATCAGCATCTTGAGAAGGAAAATTACACGATCACAAGTATTCCCCTGGGAGAAAGTGGCAAAACCCTGTGCTGACTGGATTTGGCACATCACACAATACCATACCCTCCAAAGCCAAAAGGACTATTCAGATTCTCAAAGCCCACAATATCTCTTTAGTCAGAAACTGGTGTGAAGGTGACCAGCTGGAGGTGAGGCAGATGAGACAAACACACAACATGGTACTGGGATGAGTGCATCCACACGGCTTATAGCTCAATACCACACAGCTACATTTGTTCACCTGGTTACTTCTGGTATTTCTAAGCTAGCGCTGCCTGAGAGATGTATTCTAAAGGACTCTGAACTGGGCTGTGAAGTACAAGCTTGCAAATTTTTCATTGACAATGTTTTTTGGACCAAACATGCAGTGACAAGAAATTATTTCATTGATCCATTTTCAGTTGAACTGTTTGCTCTTTTTGTATTCAAAAAAATACCAAAGATACAGGAGGGATTCCATGTAAATAGCATATATTGAGTGGGGTTTTTGTAATAAAAGTTACTTCTTTGGCTTGAAAGCTCCTTCAGTTTTGGTAATTAACACGATGATGAACACTTCATGCTGAGTCTGGTGGTCCATCTCAAACAAAAGAATTTAACTGGATATCAAGTATTTTGAGGGAAGGACAATGTCCCTGTCTCAGTCAACGCATACAATACCCTTCTGCCTATTGTTTGCCTTTAAGATGACTAAACAAAAATATCAGTTACCCATGCAGCTGCACCTCTAGGTGGAACTCTCACTACTTTAAAAATAAAAAAAACCCCAAACCACCAACACACCACAAAAACCAGACAACTTCCACAGGTTCCCATGGGCCATGTCCCAGCAACTTAATCATTTCAAGCAGAATTTGATTCTACTAATGAGAAGTACATAACAGGTTTATTTATCGAGTGTGGTAACCCTTGAAAAGAACTCAGTGGATGAGAATCTGGCCCTAACTTTGGGCTTAAGAGCTTCATTTTAGGCACCACTGTTTGAAAAGACTAGCCATAATACATAGGTAACACAAAACATACATGGAAGCACTTCAGGTTCCTCAAGCAGAAAAGAGTAGTTGATTTATCTATCAGTGACACATTTGCAATCACACTGGATGCTGCATAAAACATTACCCTGGGCACATGTAACATACCAGTTCATTTCCCTGAATTTTGTACAACTTTATGGCAAACAGTGGAAAAAAACTTGGGGGGGAGGGGGAACACAAATAAAAAATCTTGTCGGATTTTCTCAGCCTTGACACTACAAGATGTAGTTTGAAGGTTCGAAATCCGTAAGGTCACATTACCAAGGGAAGAAAGGAGAAAAAGCAGCAACTGGTATGTGAAAGCATTAGATCACTGGAAGATTACAATAAAGTTATCTCTGTGATGTAGCACAGCACTGCCAGAAGTAATTAGTACTCTATCTGGAAGATGTATATTACCAGCAAGAGATCTGTGATTACTTTTAGTTGGGCTAATGAAAGACCTGTGCTTATCCTTATTCCAATTCATTTCTATTCTCTCCTATCCAGCTTTATCAGCATTGGGATTAACATCAGTAATAGGGCTGTGTGCATATTTACACATTGTAATTAAGTGCTGGGGAAGACGGAAGGGAGCTCTTTAAGATCATTTATTAAAATGCAGGCACATTGCTAATCAGAGTCAAAATTCAGGGAGAAATTATTAGAAAATAAAAACCCACTCCAGGATAAGAAAACAAGGAGTTCTCTGGAGCCCTCCTTGGGTAGATGAATTAAGCAGGATTCACTGATGGCATCAAAGGGACTCTACGGAAAATGCTAGAGTACCCATCTGAAAATCTGTGTTACAGTTAAGGCTGGCTCAAAAGCTCAGTGTTTCAAGCAGAGTAGTAATTCATCTGATAGATGCTACCCATCATATCAATGAAAGGTGAAGATCTTGGCCATTATGGCCTGGATTCAGCAAAGCACTTAAACACATTCTTTACATCAAACATCTCTTTGATATCATCCCAATCTGACAAACTGCATAAAAATACATTTAATTCCAAGGGCAATTTCACTTGCACTGACAAGATTTAAGCCTCTGCTTAACTTGACCTGCTGCTAAAACTGAGTATTGCTGGTTGCAATGCACAATTACCTATGCAGTTTTGTTGTCAGTAGAGCCCTCGGACCATGAATTTTTGTTCGACATTGTAAGGCAAATCCTTCACCACAATATGTTTTTCTCCAAGATCTCGCTCTTGTGCAGATTTGCATAAATTTGCTTTCCAGAAAATGTTCTGAAGGCTGTAGCATTTTATCAGCTTTCACTGGATTTATGTAATTGATAGAAAATAATTTGGCAGAGATTGCAGATGGTACAGAAATCCAGCTGAAAAAATATCCTCTGGCAATTACACCAAGATATCTATTAAATATTTGTTATATATCTATTTATATGATTTTTAGCATGTCTATTGATATGATTTATAACATCTTCCACTTGCTATCATACTGTAAAATAAACATTTGAGGTTCAATCAGGATTTCAGTTTCTTCCAACGAGTTAGCACTGAAGTCAATCAGGTAACCAGATTTTTCAGTCACTCATATCCATAAGGTTTCAGGTTAGCTATGTTCATTGTTCTAAAGATGTCATTTCACTAAGGGCTATCCTTGAGGGCCAATATTTTTACCTCTCCCATTAAAAAACACCATAAGCCTTCTGCCTTGTTATTTACCTTATTGCTTTCCACAGAGCAGTTACATTTCAGTAGCAAAGCCAGTACTAGCTGTATTAATGCTTTAAAATCTTTAACAATTAATTGCATTTATGTAAGTGCCAAGGAATTTTATTCTTAAGACTGCATCTTACTACCCTTTCTGCTGGAGCCAACCTTTGTATGCCACATGCACACACACAAGCCAAAACCCAGAAATAACTGTACTCTGCAACAGAGCTACAAACCTCATCAGGAAAACCAAGTACACTATAAACATTAATTAATTTCAGCCACATGCCCTCCTCTGAAGTGGGTAATTACTATCCCCATTTAGCACAAGTGGAAAAACTAAAGGAGAATGATTTGCCCAGGTCAAACAAGGTGGACAGCACAGAATAGAATGCTCGTAACTCCAACTCGGCACTCTAGCCAGAACACCACCCTTTTCTTATATATAACCCACATAATTATTTCAGTCCACTATGCAAATTACTAGAAGTCAATACAATGAAAGCAAGGCTACAGTTTCTTCCTCAAACATAAATAATGGGTCTATCTTCTCACTTGCCTACTTTTAGTATTCTCATGAATATTCACATCAGAGTTTCTCAGAATGCTCTGGAGAAAGAAAAAAAGAGTAATGACCTACTAAAAAAATCATCTAATGACCTACTGCAACTTGGAGTCATTTATTGGCTGTAATGTGATTAACTGCTTACATATAAGCCTGAAAGGCAAAAAGGAAAGTCTGTGGACTAAGCCAAAAGTGAGCAACCAGGTTCTGATGATAAAGAGAGATCTGCCTACCGTAAGTAGGTTTGAACTGGCAACTTAACAGGAGCTTAAGTGATTCACTTCATTTACATATATATTTGGATTTTTTCTTTTTAGAGGGGGTAAATTATAAACAAGCCTAACTTCCTTGCTACAGGAATAGAAGCAGTTTGTTAGCTGATGAAATCAGCTAATTGTTTCTCTCTGTACCCTGGGGTTACAGGAACTAGTTTTGCTGATGGCTTAATTCAGTAGGAGAATTAACCCCCATAAACAAAGCTAAGTGAGGGGTCTGCAGCAGAGCATGCCCAGCAGAGGAGTGCCACATTTGGGTTCTGCCTCCATAAACTATGAACCACCTCAATTACAGAGACAAGAGTGCCTTGGGAGAACAGATCAGAGGATGCTTCTCCCCCTCCTCCCTTCAGGGCAGTGCTTCCCTTCAGCCTCTTTCAGCTCCCTCATCAGTTAAAGCAGAAGGCACTAAACTTTCTTTTATAGGTCTGGGTGGTATCAGGAAAAACCTGCCCTGAGCTCTCTCTGAAATCACTAGGGGAAGGCAGAGCCTGCAGTACTGACACTGACTCTGCCACCAAGTTTTTCCATCAGCCTCACTTCATACTCCTGCATCACTGCTTTTTCTCTTCATTTTGTCCTTTTTTTTTCTTTACACCCACACCTCTAGAGAGAAATTCCTTCTGTTCAAGTCTTCTCAGAGATTACTGCACCATTTCATAGCTGAGCTGTGGATCGCTTGTTACCTCAGCGATACTGTCAGATGTGACTGAGGAATGTGGTGGTCATGCCATCTTGGCTCATCAGTCCCCCACTAATACCTTCACACATACAGCCGTTTCTTACTTACAATATACCCTTGACACCATTTCCGTTTACATTGAATTAATCAGTCGGGCATTTGCCACAGCAATCCATGTAACTAAACTTGGCAGCATGACATTATCACTAGCTAAGCAATATTAGCTTTGTATGATTAGGATCTCCAGGGAACTCGTTCCATGAGAGGACTTCAGGTGCTGTAGTCATAAACCATTATGCTCCCTCCCAAGCAACTGTATGACAGGCTTTTCCAAGGACAGCATCAAAAACTGGAACAGTGACTCAAACCTGATTTATTAGTGCGAACATCAAGGGTATGCAAGTCCTTAAATTACCAGCTCATCCTGCAGCAGGAAATCCTACAGTACATTAACACTTTTAGTAGGTGTCATAGTGGTGGTACCATTACTGCCTACTGTCTGACATCAGACTGTCTGTGGACCACCATCAGGGAGGTTTTCATTAACACAGCTTTTTCCCTACTTATTCCACCCCAACAAGTTCAATTCTCGAAACCTTTGATATAAATTATCCCCATGTGTTTACTAACTTTTTAGTTCCTTCTACTGTGGGAGGAACCCTGCTTTGTTATTGCCAGGATAGTTGCCCATGCTGGGCTGCTAGATATTAGCTTGCTAGGGCTGACCGTAACATCTTCTGGTGACCTGCTTGTTTACTAGAAGTACACATCTGTTTACTCTGAACACACATGCCAGAGAGTTCGGATAAGGCACATGTTGCAGGGCTCATCTCTGCCAGAATCACGCAGGAGTGAGACAGAGACCTGTTCTCCTCCCCCTGTCATGTCTTCCAAGGGCTGGCCAAAAAAAACCCATTCCTCCAAAGTTATTTGCTGGCAGACCCCAGCAAACAGGTACAACAGTCACAAGTCTCTGGGTTGTTTTTCCTTTGTCTGTCATGGCTGGAGCCCAAACTCAACTCTTGACACACTAACACTGGCTTTTGGAAAGGGGTCCTCAAAATTTCCCCAAATAGCTAGAATGTTCTTTTAAGGAAATCTTTGGTAAATCTTAACTACAACTGTCTTCCTGACTAAAAGGTCTGCCCATCAAGGAAGAACTGCCCTGAGCATCCAGTCACTAGCAGATGGTGGCCTTCAACACAAGTGGCTTATGTGAATCCAGAAAATTAATTCTTGCAAATTTTAAATGCATCATTGACACAGACAACCAAGTTGGGAAGGATTTATGTTTCTGATGTTGGCCAAGTCACTGGGCCCAAAAGCCATTACCCACATAATTAATTTGGGCACTACTTTTACATCCATTAGGGAGGAAAAAAGGCTACTCTTTTTATACAATGCACTGCTTTGCAATTTGTCATGGGTTTTAATCACAAAGATAATAGATGTCATAATATTAATAGCAAGAAAGACGTGTTAGGCAACAGGGAAACAGTTGCTCAGATATCCCCAGTGTCTGTCAAAGACTGGCACAAAACTAAGCAAAAAGACACCAATGCATAAAATAAATGGTTTAAAAAACTAAGTTTCCTATTTGCACTGCAGGTTTAAGGATTGGTATGGGAATTTCAGACCCTTTTTAATGTAGCATCAGAATGGTCAGAAAAAACAATGACAGTCTGCATTACAGACCCAGACAAGCAGATTGCCCCAGCTACAGGAAAGGTTGCCTAAAGGTACACTTTTGCCAGAAGAGAGAGAAGCTGTTGTACAGTAAATAGAATAAACTTCACAATTAGACTACAACCTACATGACAGGGTTTTATTTTCATTTTACTTTGTTAGCCAAATAACGTTTTTGCAGTTATGTTTCATCCCATCTAATGGCAGGCTATTAACCAGGATGATTTCTCAGGAAAAAAGCAAAGCACGCAAAAAAAATTATACATTTTTCCTACTGCTAATTTCAGTGCAATAAGAAGAATAAACAAAAACCCACACCAGCCTACGCATTAATCCTTTTCTTATAAACAGATATGCTTGACTCTTGACCTGCAAAATTACTAGATTTTCTAGACAGTTATACATATATATGTATATAAAAACATTTATATAAATTTATATGTGTGTGTGAAAGCCAGTCTTGTTAAATCAATGCAAAACCCAGTCACATTCCCCCTCAATTTTTCATGTATTTTGCTGAGGCAGAAACTTCGTGGAAAAAAGTAATTTGCCCACCTGAAACAAATTTTTCCCCTCATGTTCAAACACTATTTTTTTGTTTGTTTTTAAAGATAGAGCTTTTTGTTTTGCTGATGTGTGTGGATTTATAACAATCTAGTGAAAATTAAATGAACTTGAGAAACCTTGGAAGTTGCCAGATCAAGATCATTCTTGCTGGAAAAATTCAGGAAAATATCAGTATTTTCTTCCAGCTTTACTTGGAAGTCTGCTACTTCCTTTAATTAGCCATATTGCAGTAGGTTGGATTAGTCATGGAATCTCCTAAAAGCTGCCAGAAAGAGCCTTGCAAATTTACTACTGATTTTACACATAGGTCAGAAGAAGATTTGAAGAATTTGACATTCATAGTCCATATATGACAATGCTGAGTAAAACTCAAGACATCATCTGCGATCTTTAAGAGGCTCCTATACCTGAAACAGAACCTATTCATTTGAGAAAATATTTGTTAATTTCAGTTAAATTTAGCAAAGGAAGACAGATGTTAGAAGTGAATTTTCTGCAGGATCTGGAGGGAGAAGGGCCAAATTCTGTGCTTATAAAAAACAAGTGGTTCACACTCATTATTAGGCATCAAAAAAACCAAGGGATGACTGAATTGCTTTCACAAAGGTCTCATTCAATCACATTCAGTGGAACTGCAGAGTTTTTTACTGCTGCTTGTGCCACCATGACTGTACAGGTACAGCAGGGAACAGGCTGAGGCTACGCTCTAACCTGAAAGGGATGTGCCTAAAATCTTCTACATTTTTTGCTGTTATCACAGGAATATCAAGGACTGAGCCAGTGTGCTGCAGGTACTCTAAAATAAGAATTTAAAGAAACACAAGCAAATCAAGCATGGATCATAAATCACTCTGCTCAAAACCAAATACTTTTATTCCCACTGCCAGAGTCCTTAACAGCTGGATCAACTCAGCAGATCTTTCAGACCACCAGCAGGAATAGTCACAGCCATTTTTATTGTAGTTTAATTGTAGCATGCACAGGATTTCAATAAATCATCCATAAGCCAGAGCTGCTATCAAAGAACAAAATGCATCAGTACATAGTGCAATGACATGGGAAGGTCAATACAAGGAACAGGAGGTAACAGTGATCACCTATCATGAACCATGCTGAGAACCCTTTATTCCTTCCAGATTACCTGCACCGTAGCGGTCTTTCCTAACCATATTAAGAGATCAGAGGGATGATGAACATTAAGGTTATTCTCTTCATTCTCCAGCTCAAGCATTCTCTCAAATTTTTTCCTACGGCAATTATCAAGACAGCACCCTCTGCTGTCATGATACTTCAGTATATTGTTCCTTTAAATATGTGTTTCAAGAATAAACCTGCTAGTACCAACAAGATCATTTGTGTAAGCAGCTGGGGGGGGGGAGGGGAGTTGAGGAATGGCAACAGGACCACAAACAAATGAAAGGCTTCCTTTTTGGAATCTCAACCTATCCCTCACTGATTGTACTTCATGAAAGTGATAAAGTCCAATAAATTCAGTACCAGGAGGCCAGATTCCTTTAAAATATTAAAATAGCAATGCTGCAAGTACTACAAACTAGAAGAGGATGTAAGACTACAAGCTGACTGCATTTAAACTGGAAGAGGAAAGAAAGTGACTTGTGTTTGTTCTTATTATTGTGCAGAAAAAAGAAATATAATCAGTGTAGCACATCCAAAGCCACTGCATTTTATAATCTCAGCTCCATTTTTGCAGCCAAAGAAGGATTTATGCTGATTGATTGAAAGCATTACCTAGAGTTTGCGCTATGCTTTATTTATTTATTTGTCAAGGAAGAAGGCTCAGTGCTCATTAGGTATTTATGGCATTGACCAGTTTTATCAAGGCTTTTGAAATGCTGTAAAACAGGCTAATCAGGTGAGCAACATTTATATTCATGCTTACAGAGGTTACAAATGAATTGATCAAGTGCAAGGAAGCTTTCAATAGAGGAGGTTTTGCAGTCCAATGCTTACAGCTAAGGCTCTTCTACACATTACCTTCTTAAGGATATTAAATGGGAACTTCCCTGTGTGAAAATAAGCTGCTTCGCAAGTTTGTTTTTCCCCACAGAGGGCTGGAAACATGCAATAGCACGATTCCAGTACGGTGCAATGTAACTGGTACATCTCTGTAAACAGTGGACAGTGGGAACAAATTAGGTTTCACACTGATGCTATAGTGGTAGAAGTCATCTCTACAGCCACTGAGCATGGACAGATCAAGGGTAATGAATTGCACATGTGCAAGCGTGAGTGTGACCAGGTCTGGACACATTACAGAATTTAGAAACAGGCCCACAGGGACAGCGCAACTGTGAGCCCAGGACAGAGCAAAGACACCATGTATGTCATGCTCCCAGCTGAGACTAGAATATGTCAGAGAAGGCATGGATGGAGCAATACTTCATTTTGTGCAACCTTCCAGAACTCTGCAGTGTATGGATAGCCAGCAGAACACAAAATAACAGGGCAGCATTTTTTCATTCAATACTGAACCAAAGCCATCTCGTGCTGCGCTTTAGGAATTGTTACCTTTCAGATCAGATGTAAAGCCAAGGTCCTAACCCCAAGAATCATTAAAGATCCATCCCACAGCATTTTTTCATTAATGTTAATCCCAATGCCCTGGCCATAGTCCCATTGAGGTAACTGCTATTTGCCTCTGCAGATTCCTCCCTTTGTTTTTAACAGGGCCTAAGCAGACCAAATTCATCCCCGTGTAACACCACCAGCATGTTTATCCCATCCTTCCCCCAGGTTCTGTGCTTGCTGTACCAGGACATAGCGTACTCGTGCCTCTCAGCACCAGCAGCATTGCGCTACGTCATTTCAGCAGTGGATGGTGCAACAACACATGCACAGTGGAAAGAGGGGTTTTTGTGAACACCTGGATTGAATATTATCTTGGTGCTAAGAATTTCCTAAGTAAGCTGAGACACACAAGACACACTTATACAATGTTAAGTCAGAATCTCCTCAAGCATGAGATGAAGAAAAAAAATTGAAACCAATGGGACTTGTAGCAAACAGACCGCAGAAGCGACCTCCTTGATGAGGAGAGATTGGCAGATTGAGAGTACAGGCACCAGACCCTGCATTGTGCAGGACTCTGGCACCAACCCCCAGCTTCAAGACTTAGGGAGATAGTATACTTACCATCTCCTCTCCTTCAGTCTAGTTTTTAAGTGAAATTATTTTATGTTCAGGAAGGTTATTATTCACTAAGGGTAGGCTTAATCGCTTGGAAATTAAGTTAAACTTCAGGAATATAAATTGGTCATCCTCACACTTTCTCTGGACAATGGTAAGAGAGGCACTCCTAGAGGGAAAAAAACATCCATTCTTACAAAAATATTTAAGACATTTTCTGGCTCAGCCTTTCGAAGTTGTATCATCTCCTCTCTGCCCAGCAGGAGCTCAGGCACTAGCTTTTACAGTAGGGCAGATTTTTCTTGCCTAACTTTAAACACAGAAGAGGTGTCTTCATTTAAAAGGGTATTTGTTCAAAGCAAGTATAGCAGAGACTGATCTCTCCATTCTCCAGAGCTGACAGCACAGTCCCTCCAACAAGCATGAGAGGTGTGGGAAGTATTTAAAGAAACCTTTAGCCAGCTGCATACAGCACATTGCAAGAAACGGTATTCGTCAAGCTTGCAAAAGTACTTCACTCACAGAGCAATCAATTGTACATACTTTCAGATGATTTAATCACCCACTTCTGTACCCTGAGCTTTCCAAGTTCTCCCTAGACACTGATGCTTGCCAGCTATTCATCTTCAAACATACATCATTAAATACCCAGGGTGGAACGGCCTTTCCTTGACATTATTGTTTAATGGCACAAGGTAATAACCATCAAGTTACTATATGAAACCCCAAAGTATTCAAAGAAGAGAGGAGGGGCAAGCGAAGAAGCCTGCAGACTGTGACATGTTAAAAGGATGTTGGCTTCTGTTCAGGATTCAATAATCCATAGGCACAGGGGTTTCACTTTTTACCACTGCGAGCTGGCACAGGTCAGAGAACCCATGTCCTCACCCTCAGGTCACCAGGCTGCAGATGCCAAATACTCTTCAGTTGCTGGGCAAGAAGCAGGTCTCTAATCTGCATGCAGCATACTCAGATTGCTCAGTGCATAATGAAGTACCTTCTTTTTGCAACCTCATCTCTCCATTAGGTAAAGCATGGACAATTTTAAGGAGCAATCATAAGATTTTTTTTTTTCCTCTCAGTGCTGAGCTAGCACAGCTAATGTATCATCACTCACATTTTCTTCCTTCCCATCATTGCTTGTCAGTCACAATTAGAATTGCTGCTCAGTTCCTGGGTTGTAGATTATGAACAAAGGCAACTTTGAAAAACAAAAAAAGCCAACTCAAACCATTTGATCTCTCCTTTCATCCCCAGCCAACAGCAAACAACACTAAACCACAATAAAAAACAGATGTTCACACATTCAACAGAAATGATCAGAGCGTGTCACTGTCTTAATCCAAATATTAAAAATGCAACAATCAAAATGAGGTATTAACAAGGGACAAAAGGACTTACAGAGTACCCAGGGGTGTTCCTATCATTACCCAAAAATTACTTTTAAGGTTATTGTGCTTTTTTAAAGTTTAGTAACAGATCATTAATTTGATACAGAGCAGAGGCTTTCACCCAGAGATACCCTCTTATGTTTTGTATGGTACTAATCTAGCTATAAAGTTTGTCAAAATTTTATCAAAATTCATCAAAACAAATTCTTCACTACGTTCTAGAAGATGAAAAACACTCTACAGATTGAACACTGGATATAATTCAGTCAGTAAAGATATTCATGTTCATCAGAAGTCAAAGGTAGTAAATGAGGTTCAGCTTTGCACAGGATGAGTAGAAAAACATCACTTGTCTTATGGGAATTGTGTAGCTATCACTCCACCTAGAAGCATTTGTGATTTGAACATGACAACTTGCTTTTCATCAGTTCTCATACACATTCCTGCTGATGGGACTACAGGATTTTCAGCAGCAGCTGATGGTAATACCTGGCCACAGATTAAGCTTCACATCAGTACTGCTGTAACTTCTGTCTTAGAAAGGTCCAAAGAGGGACCAGAGATGCTAGAGCCTAATTTCTGAAATGAAGCAGGACAAAACTCCACTACTGATGGTGCTCACTCTGCCTCTGTATTTTCACAGCAGTGGCATTAATTTCAATAATTGTTTCTGGCTGATGGTTCTTATAAGGTCACAGTCTAAGTCTCAGCAGATACCTTGTTCTTCTTCTCTTTCCCCTTCACTCTCACCAAAACATTAGCCCATGCAGGTCCCAGGCATGGTCTACCAGTTCAGAGAAAAAGTTAAGAAAGAAATTAAGCAAGGAAACATTAATGTTAGGAAAAAAAATTCCTTACATTCTAACAAACTGGAACTAACATATCAGGGATAAAACCCTGAGCTACACACTGGTGGCAACCAGTACACCTATAATTTTAAGGTTATGAATATCTAAGATCTTAACTCAAAAAGGGGAAAAGCCCAATCAATGCTGAGGGGAAAGGGGAAAACCCACCCAAAAGATCCTTGAAAGCAAATCAGTCTTAATGCTTTTGCAGTGGGTAAGATTTTGAGATGAATACTGTGTTGATGGGCAAACAACATCACAGGTCAGAGACACTCTGTATGCATATCATTGCCTGCAACACCATTTCATTGCAGCTGACACATCTATAGCAAGGATCTCCAGCTGCCAATGTTTACTGAGCTGAAAAAGGTCAAAGAAATAAAACTGACCTTTTCACATGGGCCTGCTGGGTAGACATGAGGCATTGCTAGGCTTGAAAATGGATTAAAGAGGGCAGGGGGAGGAAAGCTCTTACAAGAGCCTCTGTGGGCAAAATCCAGCAGTGCCTCCTCTCCAGCTAGTGAGATCGCAGCCATCATGTGGCCTCAACTTCACTGGCTTTCAGAGTAGGGGTTTTTAGCCAAGTGTCATATCTGACAGCAGAAATCGGTCTATGCTAAAGATTGGAAAGCTCTCCTGCTCAGTCACCTAGGAGGCCAGATCCAAAACAGGCCTGCAGGGATATCCTGTACCTTGCTGCTGTCACCACTCATGAGGCACACAGGAACGGGGGCATTAGTTTTGCATTGGGTCCCAGTTTCCCCACAGTCCTCCTTTTAGGAAGAAGGGAGCACTTGGTCTCTCAAGGTTAGGTACAGAGACCACCTCAGCTTTGCACAGCCAGGCTTTTGTAAGTGAGCTCTTCCCCGCCCCAACTCTTCAGTGATCAGAATTACCCAGGCACTAGCTCTCACTTCAGCACTCAGCACCATGTTCTCTCTTCTGCCCTTAACACTGCTAAGACTTCTTTAAAAAGCATCAGTGCAATGGGACTACAGAGAGTCATATTTACCAGACACACAGAACAAGCCAGATCCAACATCAACATGCTGCTTCTCTGGCTTTCCTATAGAAAACACAGAGCAACTCCAGAAAGCTCAAATTATCTAGAGGCAAGCTTAAGCCAACCTTGAGCATTTCTGAAAAAATTGCAGCCCAAGAGTTAACATCCAGATTTAAGAACTAAGCACCCACAACATTAAAGACTGCATGCAGTATGATAGCAACTGCTGGATGATGTCCTCCTTCAAAAATCCCGACGATAGCTAGATACTGGGAAAAGAGCACAACTCCAGGAAAGCCTGGCCTTTGGATACAAAGCAGTTTTGCGCTGTGCTTTCAGAAGCTTTGTCTCATTGCTTCCAGATTGTGCAGGGTAATGCACAGGGTAGCATTAAGGTCCCTACATGAACACGGGGCCAGCTGCCGTGAAGCAGCAGGTTCGGTGCTGAGCAAATACAAACCCAGTGCTTTGGAAACCATAGCAGGATTTTTAGAAGGACAACTACCCAACGTGTTGTGGTCATATCAGCGTGAAGCAGGTATTGTGAAGCCACAAATAATCATGGACAGCAGCCAACAATATGGAAGTTTCATAATCCCTTCTATTTTTTTTTAAGAGCAAAACACCGACTCAAAAAGTTTATTCATCATAACTGTACTGTTCTTTAATATTATTGCATTAAAGTTCATATTTTTTTGTGACTTAACAGCTTGCTGATGCAAGCGACTGTCACCAAGTCAAATGCACAGAAAATAAACAAACAGGAAGAGAAATACAGGCTGACCAGTAAGGCATTTACCTTCACAACTGTCTTGCCATTTGAAGAGCATGTCCTTTCACAAGCCAGAGCCGTATTTCCTTTTGTGTGGATTTTTTTTTATTTTACTTTTTTCCTAGAACATTCAAGTGCATCTTTAATGTATTATTCAAACAGAAGCAATGATTAATTAATCAAAACTCCGTTGTATAGGGAGAAGAAAACTGGGCTCTTGTGCAACACCCGGCCAGATGCTACAACTTAAAGGGAATCATAAGGGAGGATGTGTCAGCAATAGTGCTTAATTATGCAATAAAAAATGATGGGATTTCAGAGACAGCTTTTAGGTTTTTAGCAGCATCTCTTTTCAGTACTTCTCTTCACCAGATACAAGCTACGTGCCTCCTTCCATATCCCATCTATCAGAGTTATCGCAGCAAAGAGCACTTGCTCAAATCTCATGCAATCTGGCTTGCATAGAACACAAAGAACCTGGATTCAAAACTGACCAATGGACTGTCCCTAGAATAGGCTGCTTTAGATGACAAGTTTCCTTCATGCGTGCCTCAGTACTTTTTGGGTAACGAAGACAGACCTGTGTACAGGCAAGGAATCAAATCTGGAGTCAGAAGGGCTGGTCTCTACTTTTGGCTTTGAGCTATACGAGCCAGCTCATTTCTTGGTGGTGTTTTTTTCCTCTCCCATACTACATCTTTTTAAGGCTGTGAATTTAAGACTTCACAAAAAAAAATTTAAAAGTTTTTAAAATGTTTAAAACCATCCTAATGCATTATTCTAATCCTGTCTGGGAGAGGTTTGAGCAGGGCTGTTTCAAAGAGGGAACAAACTGTTTTCCAGGTTTGTGGCAGGCACGACAGGAATCCTAATCTGTAATACCTGCAAAGCAAATGCAAGCTAGATATGTCAAGAGAAGCATCCTTCCAGCAATAGCAATGAAACATGAGAACAGGTTATTGAGACTTTCTGTGGAGCATCTATTCGCAGTGGCCTGGACATCTTGAAGAAGCAGCTGGATGCACTTCTGTCAGAAACAGTTCAGGTTGAGTTGTTCTTGCCACAGGGCAGAGATGAGCTACATGATCTCTCATGATCTCTTCCAGCTCTACTTTTCTACAATTCCGTATTTTTTAAGTAGCGAAATTTAGAAGTCTTAAATTGTCATATCTTTTCCAAAGCACTGAGCTCTTCAGTGTTTCCATTCATGAAAGTATCTATACTTGTCTTAATTAAACTATACATAAGAAATAGGTTTTTTTCAGTTTTTTTTAATATTTTGTACAACGTAATATTTTTATCTTCTGGTTAATATTTCCAAATCAGTGTCCTTCCCAAGGTCACACCTTTCTGCTTCCACAAATCACATGTGTTGTCAAAATGCAACATCATGACATGGTGATGATGTAGACAGCAAGGCAAGTAGACTCAGGGAAGAGTTACCCAGGAGTAACAGACCACCATAGCAAATATGGAGAAGGAAAAGCATAGCAGTTTACATTTGAGAGGCACAAAAGGAAAAGAAACTGCAAACACACATGTAAAACTTTTAGCTGTCGTCTAACATCATTTCATTTTTTAGATAAGAGCTGATTGTTCCAGAAACTGCCATAGTACCTTAGCCAAGCTCTCAGTTGTACCAGCACTGGACACACAGAAGACTACTGAGATTCCACTGTCTACTGAACCATTGCAATTTAATCAGACCCACAGCCTTTAATGTTATTGTAATGGTGGTAGCTGCCTTTTTCTGTAATGCAGATCAAAGAACATCCTTCAGACTCACATTAAACCTAACAGCTCCTTTGGGCTGGAAAATCTCTTGTAGAGAAGTACCAATCTTGATGAAGGCTTCGTGAGATAACGAATCTACCATATCCCTTAGATAACTTGTTCCAATGCTTACTAAGCCATACTGTTAAACTTGTTTCTAATTTAAACTACCTAAATGGGCAACATGATTTTCGCTTTTCCCAGGAAACCATACACCTATATGCAGAAACAGGTCATTACCACAAAAAAAATTTAAAATAAATGCCCAATAATACATAATATGAGCAAAGGTAACTGCTTGCTGGATACTCTTTCCAGCTGGGAAGTAATTGACAAAGACAAAGTACCTCCCACTAAATATGCAGCTAGCTGTCCATCCTGAGTTTAAAGAGGCAAGATCCAAGAGACTGCCCTTACAACAACAGCCAGTGAAATCAGAGTCTGTAGAAAAATGAACATAATTACAGGTTGTTTGTTCTTTTCCTGAAAGCTGACAATTGCTAAGGGCAATGTGCAATGATACAGAGGTATCTGAACCCACTCCACCTGAACTAGCCAATATGTCCAAATGGCCTCAGGGGAAAAGAAGGTATCCAAGACCCTGGAATGTAGGTAGCCCTTCCGCATGACTCTACTCTTGAGTTAATTAGCCCTTTCAAGAAGCAGGAATAATTAGTGTAATTTCAGTATCATGCTACAAAGGGCACACTACCTCCAGGTACCTCTGCTTGGCACTGCAGTAGGCATACCTCAAGAGCTGGACAGCTGTGCTCTTACCAGCGTTGTGTCTGTAACATATTGATGCCAGCAAATTGCTAGATCCTTTTCAGAAACTTAACTTCCTTGCTTATTGCTAGTCCTTCTGCATTTTCTCTGTTGTTATAGACTAAATATTTTAAGACTTATGCCATAAGGGCTTTGGCTAGTTTCATTTTTAACACTCATGCTGACAGTGTATGATGATGCAAATTGGGTTGTCACATCATCCTTCTTCGGATCTATGGAAATTAATTTTACCCAATTCTAGTCATACAAAAACCTACCCTATAGATTTACCTATAACCTGGTCTTTGTCATGCCAGTGAGTTAGAAATGATTAGTTAGCAAGTGCTAGCTACACTGGTCTTTTGGTTGGTTGTGAACACTAGCATGCCTTAATCCAGATGGTCTAAACCCTTCAAGTTTTTCAGCAGTTGGGGATCTTCCTTAAACCTCTCTCCTTCACTTACCTAGGGAGAGAGAGATGGAGAAAAGCCTAATCAAGTAAGTATATGATTCTGTCCTCTCTTCCAAGCATCTTCCCTGCTGCCCAAAGACATTGTGAGAAGTTAGCATGAGAGTCCAGATAACCTTCAAACCATTATGGACAGTCCCAAGAAGAAGCTTGAGCTGATTTTCTTTCCCATACTCAGTATGTACAGCTCCTTTTACATTTGCTCAGGCACCTCTGTGAGGTGTATGACCAGGAGGTATCTGACCTACTCTACTTGGTGGGGCAGCTCTGCAAAAGAAAAAAAACAACAAACCACAACCCACAAACAAAAGAAACTCAACATGTTTTCCCTTCCCAACAGAGCAAGGAAGAGGAAAAAAGAAAAGGCAGCCAGTAAATAGTCATTACAAACCCAAGCCCTGCTTTTCATATTTGCACATCAGATGTTGGTGGTGAAGATGGTGAAGATAAGACGACAGAGTGGCAATGCTGCAGATTCTCTAAGAAATTCAGTTCATGTTTGGCATCCTTTAAGGGAGACTGAAAAAGGAACTCTTCTTTTCCCTTTGTGACATGCTCTTGATGAAACAAAGCTATTTAATTTTAGAACAAATATCTCCTCATAATTTTCATCGAAGGGCAGGCAGGGGAAGGTTCAATTACAGCAGTCACAAACCTGATGTCCAGAGCCACAGGCAAAACCTTGGCTGTGTCAGTCATGTACGCTCACAGATGGGCCAGTGCCTATCACCAAGGAGGGGGGGACAGGTGAAAGTTGAACCCACCTCCACCAAGCCAGATACATCTCCAGCCTCACCACATCCTCGAGCTGGCTCAGTTAGCACATATGGTCCTAAAACTGCCAGAACATACAGCAAGGTGCCAGCTTTGCTCTAGGGCACCTTTGACTCCCTATGCACACTTCAGTCAATTAGGAATGACTTTGCACTTGAATTCAATTTCTGTTGAAACTCCTCCTTTTGACACAAAATCATGTACCTGTCTCCAATATGGATAATGTGGGGGCCCAACTCTGCATATCCAGATGCAGGGGGGTCACAGCTGTATACAGTCATGCTGCCAGGTGTCTACCATGGCCAGTTACCAACCAGTGATTGATTCTCTTAATTCAAGTGCCTGATCCCTCCTATAACAGCTCCTCTTTCCCTTGATGGCTCCACAGCCCAGCCAGCAGATTATCCTTCATTCTGAGGATCTAGCATGGCCTTTGCCAGCTGCACCCAGTCTTGTACCCATTCTTCATCTCCATTTCCACTACCAAAGTACTTCAAGGTAATGGAAGTGGTCCTTCACACTGGTAAAGGCTGAATGTTTAAAAACATATCACTTATGAGCTCTTCTTCTAGGTCTTCCCTTCTGAAAACACCAGATGACCTGAGTATCTGATTTCTGAATAGAGGAGCATACCCACTTCCCCAGATCTGCTGACTGTGCTCCTGTTAATACAGCCCAGGATGCTGTTAGCCATCCTCATTACCACAGCACATGGCTGGCTTACATTCAGCTCACTGTCTACCAAGACCCCCAGGTGCTTCTCTGCAGACCTGCTCTCCAGCCAGTCTGTTCCCACTCCACATTTCTGCAGGGGTTTATTTCACCCCAGGCTCAGGAATTCACATTTGCCCTCACTCAGTTTCATCAGGTTGCTGTTGGCTCACTCCTCCAGCCTGCCTATGTCCCTCTGAACAGCAGCCCTGGCCCTGAGCTATTGACTGGTACCCAAATCTGATATCTGGGAAATGTTATTTGCAACAGGTTTTGTGTCAGCCCACTTCTGTTTTCCCTTACAGACAGCTACTGAAAATCCCATCCTAATCACGGCTTAGCTTCCTCCTGTACTGCCTGATCATATAACAGGAGCCATTCAAAGTGTTAAAATACTTAAGTTGCACACTCAACCTCAAGGAGCATGAGTGAAATAAAGCACGAAACACTAACTCATCTGTCTGAGGCAGAAAACCAGCATTTTATACACTGCCTTTTAAGGTAAGGGCTCACTTTCTCTCCATGCAACATCCAACCTGAGCAGACAAAGAAAATTGGATGCAGCCTTGCTCAAAATTTTTTGAACATTCCCCTCAGTCAGTGGTGTGTAAAAACACAGCCATGACATGCCACATTGGAAAGTGGCTTTAACTGTCAGAAGCTTCTCCTAGAGAGGTTTGTCAAAAATGCCCTCGCTTTGTTCATTATCCTTTTGCCCTCATTTCCAGTGCACCTGACTACATCACCTTTTCAGCATTTAATTATTCCCTTTTCCACCCAATCTGAAGACTAAGGTTTGGCCTTAGAACCCTTTGTGTGCTCCACACTAGCTCATTAAAAAGTTGGTGTTCTACAAATGTGAGAAAGACAGACAGACAACAGGAGATAAAGAGGTGCTAAGAGATAAACTGGAAATTATAAAACCATTCAGTGTATGCATAGAACAAGATCTGTGTTTATTTCCAACACTTCCAGACTAACATTTTTTTTCTCATCTATCTTGAAATGGTTAAGTGTGGACAGCAATAGTGTTCTGCTAGTCAGCAGCATTTCATGAGCTTCCTAAGAGTTTAAAAAAAAAAATAAATCAAAGACAGTAGGAGCAGTTCTGTTAGACTCCATTACAAAAAAAGTCTGAACTTTTCTCCATTTTCCACCTATTTCTTCTCTAAAATGGCAACAGGAAGCACTCTGACAGCTCTGAAAGGACCAATACTGAGCTTTCTCAACAAATGCTTGTCTGTCACAGTGAAACCAACTTCCTGAGCATAAATTATTCATGTTCAAGGATAAAAGTATCAGAGTGGATAACCCAAAAGATTAGGACACTTCTTGTGTGGCACTTTTCTCCTTCTGCAGAGCAGGCTATTTCTGTTATTTGTAGCTGAAATTTGTCAAGAAAGTTAAAACCTTCCAAGACATCTAAAGGCCTTTTTGGATCACTATTTTGCATCTCTCCCTATTACTGTTCATCATGCAAAAAGCTGCTTTGATATTTCCACATCATTCATTCAAGACCAGGGACACAAATACAGAATTTGAGGGATTCAGATAATCAAACACCAGCAGACTCCAGACTAGGATTTCCACCAGATGGGAGATAGGCACTTGAACTCCCTTAGGACCTTCTTAAAGGCCACTCCTGAGTGGCATGATTGAACCATCTTTGGTTTTGTTTTTTAGGGGGAAGGACAGGGTGCTTTTTTCATCATCTGCAATGTTCTTTGGGTAGCTTAGGAAGTTTTTAATACTTCAACATTAGGTAGTATCATCAGTTGCTTACAGTTACACACAGGGGAATGGAAGAAGAAATAACTGGAAATGAACTATGACATTTTTCTCCTAAAATAAAAGACAGCCTTTGAGGGAAGAATAAGTTCTCCCTTTATGTGAATTGGATCGTATATTTTTAGGTAAAACAGTGAATTCTGCTTTCGCTTATATGCTCCTATTTAAGACGCAGATCCACTAAAGTACCCACAGAGTTGAATCAGTTGCCACTCTGAATTAAGAGTCAGATTCACTCATTTCTGCATTTTCTATAAATCTAGAAATTTTCCATGTATCTAGTCTAACCCCTGGCTGAGACACACTCTCTGTCTGCAGCTAGCCTCTGGGCTGCTTTTTCAAAGTCTCCTGTTTTGGATTTTGATGCATGATTCATACAAGATATGATTTACCCCTTCATTAACTTGCCTCAAGTAGAGATGGTTGGACCCTATTAGGTCAAAAGCATTTGAAAAATTTCCTTCTTTTTGGTTGACCTACTCAGTGAATCAATATTCTTCCTACTCTACCAGTTCTACTCTCAAGGGAAGTCACATGTTCACAGCCCTGACCTTAGATATTGGCCCTTGGCCCATCACTTAAAATGATAGACAGTAATTACAGAATAGGTGGACAGAACTGTCAGTTGGGAAAAAAAACAGGGAAAGTCAAAGATGATTGGAAAGAAAAACACAGACAGGATCTCACTAAGAGGGTGATACATTGTAGCTTGCCTCTGATAACAATACACTGGATCTGATATTTTTATGAAAACCTAAGTATGTTTCAGGCTGGAAATTCTGAATGTAAAGAACTTTGATTCAATTCCTTGTATGTCAGACACATTAGCCCTTCCCCCCCTCAACTCTGCTGGTCAAATCCTTGGAATCTCAAGAGCTCTAGTGGTACCGCTTTATTTATATTAGTGTCACCAAAAAGATACTGCTGGTAGCTGGTATGAATTCAGACCCTCTGTACCAAGAAGAGAGCCCTTTGCAAACTGTAGTTAGCACTATTGCCTCATTTGAGATGAGCAGGACTGTTTGTTTTGGTTTCCCCTTGTTTTTTTCTTCAAGAAAACAAGCCCTAGAGTGGTCACCTGAACTCTTCAGTATCACAGGAGCCACATTCACCCAGTTCAAGCTTCAGAAATCTTCAGTGCTACCCACTTCATTAAGACCTGAAAAGGACTAGGCTTGCATAGGGCAGGTGCTCATACCTTCTAAAAGTCACACAGCTTCAAGATATTTCCTTCTGTGCTTCCAGTCTTTGCTTTTGAAAAATTAAATTGCAGCTACAAATTTCTAAACCAGAATGGAAAAGCATTCTCCCCCAGGTAAACATTTTGTTGGCATAATGCAATTTGCTGAAAAGAGACCCTAATCCAGCCTACAAAGCAAAAGCTGTGCCTCAGTACTGCTAGGAAGTGCAATACTGCTACAAGCGTTTTAATATACAGCAGTTCTTTTATGTTGCTACCTGCCTCTGAGACCAAAAAAACTAATCAAAGAAAATACGAAGCATGTTCAGTATGTATTTCCTCCTCACCCCCAACAATGTATGCCATGAAATGCCCCTCACATAATCCATGCCAGATAAACCCTTTGTTTCCTATTAGCCTGTGAGCTTACTGTCACACCAGCAAACAAGGCTTTGGAGCAGTATTTGAGTTAGAAGCAGAGGCTTTAGAGAGGTCTATTAAAACATATTTGAAAACAAATCCCATTAGCAACTTAAGTGAGTTATTTCAATAGGAATGACCATACCTTGAAAGAAGATAACTACAATTTCCCAGAACAATGCCCCCTTTTCCAAGACATTTTCTGCACATTTAAGAGAATCTCTTAATAAAAGCAATTACTCTGAGCTAAGTATTGGTGGCCTAGTAGTGCCATTCCTGGTCAGAGATGACCATGGAAAACTGACAGTTTTCAGTATTCAGGTGAAGAGACATACCTTTGTGATCATAATGTAAAGGTGTCTGGTTTTGCCATAATTATCTTTGACTAAGAGCAGGGAAAAGGTACTAGACTTCTAGTATATCTGAAAAAAATCTGAAGGTTCAGAAAATTCTTTGAGTTGAAATGGCCCATTGGTTCTCGTGGGTTTTTCACTAAGCTTTTAGTTGTGACAATAAGAGCTACAACATTGTGAACCTCTATTCACATGGACATCACTACCTCATTCACCTTTTCCTCACCTCCCACAAATAGATTTGTACAGAAGACATTTTGGCAATTAAAACAAACATGAATACAAAGTCCCAAAACCCTTCTTGACCCTTGCTGCAGAAAGAATTTAGCGACGGTGCATTTAATTTGCTCTTCCAAGTACTCAAAGTGAATTGAGGTTGACAGGCAGGGAAAAAAAGATACTGCTTTGCTTAAAATGGTTCCCCTGCCACTGCTGAAAGCTCTTCCATGGTACTTATCTTTCTGCTTTGGAACTAAGCAGACAGAGCAACACTGGAGACTGGAGCACTCGGTCAGCACATCAAGTATTTCTAGGCAAAGCACTTGTCATGTGCGTTCCCTGAGGTGTTCTCCATCCACCTTTTCCACAATTTGAGCAGACCAGCTTTTTCAGATAGTCTGCAATGCATTCACCAAGTGGCCATGCCTCCTTCACCTGCCAGTCATTACCATGTCATTTATATAAAATAATCAGCCTGAGTTCTTTTGATTGGACAGGTATGTCCTGTGGTATATCTCCATACCCTTGGCTACATAAACACAACTCCAAGGTCTCCCCTATACATATAAACAAAATTACGATGAGATAAGTCAGTATAGCTAAAGTAAGAAACTCCCTGCAGATGTCATTACAACTCAGCATAAGGGTGTATTTTACTTGTGTATCTCATTCCAATACATCTATGAAACTATGCTACACTAGTACAGATGCCTTCTGATTACTATCTCTAGATAGTAATTTGAAATATTTACCAGGGCAGGGTGATGGTTTTTGGCCCAATGCCAAGTTTAATTTACCATGTAAATCCTGACTAGCAGATACAGTATTTTTATTTCAGGCAGCAAGGGCTGGGGTTTTTTTAAATTAAAAAAAATATTTAGAGAGATGTCAGCATTGATGAGTTAATTTTTTACAAGTATACAGTTGCATGCTTCAGATACCAGTTATAATCTTTTTTTAAATACATGGAATATTGTAACTCTATGATTAGTGCTAGATTAAAGATTACCTTACCTGGGCCACATTTTTACCAGGTAACATCTACTAACAGAGTAGATAGCAGGGTTAGCACAGCAAGTTTGTGCCTTTTTTTTTTTTTTTTTTTTTTTAAGTCTTTGACACTTGTGACAAGGTTTATGACAGCTCCAGTTTTTCAGCAGAGAGGATTTTTAGATTCAATATCAAGCAAGTCTATCACAGGTCAGCTCAAGCATGGATTTGCTTTTGAAAAATGAGCAGAACTGCTTATTCATAAGAAGTACCAACTCTATTTCAAATATCTTTAATATTTACCTTTACTTGGCAGTGTTATGGGATGCTAGAAAAGTAGCATCCTGTCGTGGTTTAATCCCAGCCAGCAACTAAGCACCACACAGCAGCTCACTCACTTCTCCACCCAGCTACTGGAATGGGGGAGAGAATTGGGGAAAAAAGTAAAACTCATGGGTTAGGATAAAAACAGTTTAATAGAACAGAAAGGAATAAAATAATAATGATAATAAAATAACAATAATAAAAGAACTGGAATATACAAAACAAGTGATGCACAATGCAACTGCCCACCACTCGCCACCTGATGCCCAGTTAGTTCCTGAACAGTGATTCCCCCCAGGCCAACTCCCCCCAGGTCATGTACTGGACATGACATCACATGGTCTGGAATACCCCTTTGGCCAGTTTGGGTCAGCTGCCCTGGCTGTGTCCCCTCCCAACTTCTTGTGCCCCTCCAGCCTTCTTGCTGGCTGGGCACAAGAAGCTGAAAAATCCTTCACTTCGTATAAACACTTCTTAGCAACAACTAAAAACATCAGTGTGTTATCAACATTCTTCTCATACTAAATCCAAAGCTTAACACTATACCAGCTACTAGAAAGAAAATTAACTCTATTCTAGCCAAAACCAGGACACATCCCAGCCTGAACATGTATAGCCTGCTTCTGGACTGCTGTCAGCCTCAATAGTGAGAGTAGGAACAGAAAACCTCATTAAGGTGGTAGATTTTTGATGACCTCTCTCTTCCAACTCCCCATGTAAGCGGGTGATTTAGGTTGGACTCTGTTACAGAAAGATCTCCAAGGATCTAGGTATGACGGTGACTGAATGGCCCTTTCTCGATCAAAGAGTGAAGTCAAACTCTTTCTGTCTTTCAAGCAGTTGATTTTCCTCACCTATCCACTACATGAATAAAAACCTTTGAAACAGCTGGTCCAAAAGGAAGTACATCTCACCTGTCAAGACAGATGTGGCAAGAATAGGTCTGCAGACTGCACAGGCCTTTAAGTGTTCATGACCTTTTTGTGCAAGTATGAAAACATTACCCTCAGTTTCCAGATCAAACTGCCACACAGAAAAATGCTATCTACATGAGGGAAATCATACCTTCAGATTTTAAGAAGTCTCCCCTACCCTTTAAATTCAGGAACAAACAAAAGAGCATGCAAAAATTCAGGGTTAACAGAATCACTGATAACAGTCTGTCTCCAAGGTCTGTGTCAGCAGTTCAGGGAAGATGTGTGTGGATACAATCTCTAAGATGTCTAAGGTCATTTGGAGTGAAGAAGTAAGTATTCATTTTCCACAGTAGATGCTACTTGTTACTTAAGACAGAATTCATCAGAGATCATTTTAGTTCTCTAAAGGCTCGTTGTCCACTCTGAACTCATTGCACAGACTCCCATTACACTCCATGTAGAAAGACAAGCAGCTCTAAAGGGCTCCCTCGCATGTCTGTTGGCATAGTGTCTGCAACAGACTCCACGTCCAACCTGCAGCTAGCTAAATCTTACATGTCCCAGTTGAATACAGACTGATATTAAATACTAAATGAAATACTTCTAAACAGAAAACACTAGCACTTTTGCATTGCAGAGCCATTGCTGGATTTTTATACCTGATAGTTACACTTGACAGGTTTCCCTGTTGTAGGATTAATACCTCAGCCAGCATCCCCCCCACTATGCAAAACTCAAAACCAGTTGCACATCAGCAGAAGATAGCAGCTTAAATATACAGTTTGGTCTAGCAACAACAGTACTTGACGACCAATAAAATTTTGAGGCCAAGAAAGAGCAAGACCCCAGCACAGGACAAGGAAACAGACTCTTCTGGATTTGATCTCAACTTGCTTTTCTCACAGCCTTGGACAATTCAGCAATATCAACATTGAAGCAAGAGTAGAATCAATGAAATGTCAACATACGCAAGCCAAGTTTGAGAAGAATTCCCAATTCCCACTGATGTTAAGAAACTTCTCTTACAAGTTCAACTCTTACTTCAGCACCTAACTACACAGAGTTATATTAAGGCCTCATTACCTCAACTAGAAAGTTTTGATACACCTTTAGCTTTGTAATCAACATAATGAGGACAATTACATTTACTTCATGTTTTTTAGGGAGCTGTGTGGAGTCATTAATTGCTCTTCGACATGAAGATGAACACTGTTCTATGCAAAGTTAGAACACAAGCAGAAGCAGCCTTATTTAACACAGCTGTAACTGATCAGAGTAGAAAAAAACAGCAAAAAACAACCTCCCATTGGATTACTAGAATAGGTGCAACACACAAACATTTGCAGAAGAAAGAAAAGAGACTGGAAGACACTTAGAGAAACAATAGAAAGAGAAGCCAGTCATGCATTAAGTCAAAGACTACATGCTCTGGAGAACTTGCCTCAGTTCTCTGTTTAGCTACAAGCTTTCCTGTCAGAGTTTAGACCATCTAGTTTCCTCCGTACTTCTGTTTCACCTTCCACTCCCAGAAAAACGACAGCACTTCCTTTGTGTTATCCCAACTACAGGGGAGGATAAAAATGATCAGCCTGATTTCACATGAACGTGGACACTTGTTGCAATCTAGCTACGGCTACCCAGAACTCTGCGTAAACTCATTTTCTTGCCATAAAACTCCACAGTGAAGGCGCATCATTACTTTTTCCTTTTAAACACTGCACAATCCTGGGAGAAGGAGGAGACCTCTGGTATCTGCAGAGCCCAGGACAGCAGCAGAGCTGCACTTGCCCAGAAAGGGCCTGGACCACAACCACAATACAAAGAACAAATCCAAATAGGGGCCTTTTGTGCACCAAGACTTATGTCCTTGAAACCCAAGTGCTTAGTGTGAATATTTCATTCAGCAACACTTAATTCAGCAGCAGCTAAGAACACAGTAAGTTTAACTCTGAAAATTAGACAGAACTTTTTATTATCAAGTGATAAAATTACTTTTTGTCACACTTTGCTCCCATCACTCCCGTCTCTGCCAAGACTGAATCCCTTAGAAACACTTCTCATGAAATGTATCCAACCTAAAATGATTCTCCCAAGGAATAAATACTATAGAAGAACTTCCATCTATATTTAAAGCTGAAAAACATCTTACTATAATCAAAGGTAATTGAGACCTTCCACCAAGAACTTAGGACATACCACCAATGATAAATTTAAGGAAGTAGCCTGGGCTGGGTCCATCTTCTTGACAAATAGAAGTGTGAAAAGCTTTCTACTGTATTTCAAGTAAGAGCTTCAAGTGAGAAGCAGAGTCAGGAATGTTTCATTCAGTCTCTTAACCTAATGAAGGCCTGATCTAAAGCTCATTAGGAGACAGGAATCATTCCAATAATCTCTGTGAGCTTTGTAGCAGGCTCTCTGAGAAAGTGGTGATTTCTTTTGATGCCATACTTTCAGACTAGCAAGTGGAAAACCATGTTGCCATCAACAGTAAAGTTTATACTCCCTTCAATGAAGGCTGATTTCAAAGGATACTTGTTCCTCACTCAAACTTTAGATATCTTTGTAGATGAACAGCAGCTGGTGATACTTGGCATAAGCATTGTGGCAAAAGAAGTAACTGACTTCAGAAAAGCTGGTCTCATCATAAAGCATAATGGCTAAGTGCCATAGTGAGGTTAGTGCCATGTAATGGTGGAAAGTGTGATAACGGATGGAAGGAGGTAAAAATCACATACAGTGCAACATGGACTCAGTCCAGCTCACAAGCCCATCCTAGGGGTGAGCACTGCAGATCTCGGGAGAATGGGACCTTAAGGCACAAGAACTACAAAACTCAAGGGGTATTTTGGCATTCTTTCAAATAGCCCCATTTTTGCCAAAAATGTGAATTTTGAGGGCATTTGTTTCTTGTTATATTTGGGGGGTTTTCCCTGTCTTTTTTTCAATTAAGCACTACATTTTTCTTTGGAAAGAGCACTTTTCACATACATTGAAAGAACAAACCAGTTACAAATGGCTTTGTCAAACATCAAGTCAGGATCCCATCACTGTGCCGAGCTCCCTACTGCTCCAATAGCAAGGCAGACCTGGTTCAAAACCATTTACTGAGCAGAACTCCTGAAATATGCACAAATACCTTTTTGCACATTTCCCCACATTGAGTCCTTCTCCAGTAAGAGAAGTCCAATGTGTGATGCATTCTCTGGGCTTACTGTTGTCAGCTCACTTATTTGCTGTTTTAGCATTATTCAGCACCTCATGCTGAGCTGCCCTTTCTTACTGTGAAGTGCAGCTGGATTTGTACTGCAGTGCTATTTAGTTTCCATTTAAAAAAAGAAGAAAGTGGAGGGTTCATTCTGTTTTTAAACAGACAGACTGCTTGCATCTTCAGAAAATGAATGCTTGAACACCCTCAGAAGCAAGATTGTTGTTTTCTTTTTAAATAGCAAAATAGATTTTAATTTTTTTTTCGCAGAGTTCAGAAAGAGCATTCAGTACTATAGTGGTGAATTCAAACCATCACCTTGCAAGCAGGGTGGACTGGGTGCAGAATGGGAGAGCCAGGGAGTAAGGGACTTCTCACAACTCTGCTGGTAACCTGGGTACATTGCTTCCCCCACACTACACTTTTCTTGACTTCATCTGAATGCAAGCCCTCTGGGACAGGTTGCCTGGGCTGTGGATTTTCATCACCTCAAGGAATTGCTCCAGTTGTCTGACTCCCCTCCAAGGAGTTTAAAGCCATCCCTTGAGGTACAGTGGAAACAATCTTTATTAATCCATGGAAATCTTAGGGTTTGGATCCCTCCTTCTTCTTTGAAATTTCAACCACTCTGCTCATTCTCCCAGACCTTTTTGTTCTCTCTGTCCAAACATCCCTTTCCCTCTTCCTTCTCCAGATTGCCTCCCTGCATATGTCCCCTTAACAATTCCTTCATCTCCTGCACACACCTGGGCCACACATCCCTTCAGTTCCAAAATTTAATTTTGGTGGTTCTGTGTGGGCAAAGCAGTGATATTTACAACCCAAAGGCCCACAGCAAGGCACAGCAAGGCACAGCCAGGCCACCAGTCTCTGGAAATTGTGCTCCCACTGCACAGACTGCTCCTGTTTTATTGCCAACCATGGCTTCCTTTTAAATGGCTACAGCAGCTCACTCACAGCAAGCTGAAGTCCCACCTTAGACCAGAAAAGCACACATATCACAAACAGCATCTGCAGATCCCTCGTCACATTTGGTAGGTGATATTTATAGGCCAATATTATGAGCAGTTCTTTTGTTGGTAACATTTTGTGAAGTAGATTGTACTTTCCAGGTAAAAAAAACAAGCACAAATGCTGCTGTAGCACCACATTACATGCTTTGGATATAGGATTTGCAAGACAGCTGAAATGGTAACCTCTGCTCCTCAGCTATTCCATTAATTCAAGCTGTTAATGCTGCACATGCGTGAACAGAATCCAAAACTAAGGCCAAATCTGCCAGAGACAAGCCAACTCCCCCTCAACAGAGGTGGGATTTGTAGCAGCTTAGGATCAACAATTTGAAGATTTAGTTTGAACAAGCAAGGTTTTGATTTGAAAGTGCTGGAACTCAAGGGGACATGGCAGATTTTCAGATCAAAACCCAAATCCTAGCTCTAGGTTAGGGATGGTCAGCACTCATATTAAACTTGCATGGCTGTCCAGGCAGAGGCACAGATGATGCCATGTTGCCTATGCTGACCCATATGGCGATGTCTTCCATGGCCAGCTAACAGCAGAGCTCTCTGCAGTGTGAGGTCCCAAGCAAAGTAACCTGGCTCCTGCCCTGACAATGCAATACACTGCTTCCTTAAACTGCTCTCCTTCCCACCCACCTTGCAGGGACCATCTTCATGGGTGGTGATCTGATGGGCCACTGAATGCTTAAACCAGCTTCTGGATGGCACATAACTCCATGGGCTCCCAGTGAGCCTCAAACCCCGCTGATATTGTCATGGGGGTGGTACCTGTATGAAGACATCTCCTGAGATGCGAGGCCATGGGGGCCAATACTGGCCCTGCAGGACCTTAGCAGTGGTCCTCTCCCAAGGGTACAATTCAGTCCCTGAAGAGGACTGGACTAACCTAGCTGAGCACTTTTACAAATCCTAAGTTCATTTGAAGATACACACACAGTAAATAAGCACCCTGTTCTGTTCCTAAACACGGCTCTTCACCAGGAGTCCCAACATACTTCAAGGCTGGCTCATTGCCTTTTGCCATAGAAAGAAAACTGAGGTACAAACCAGCTTGTCTTCTGCCATCAGACATGTAGAACTGGAACACAGGTGCTCTGAGCATTACAATAAACCTTCATCCAGTTGGAACAATTCAGAAGAAAGTATATTCTCAGGGCGGGGGCACGGAACAAACAACGAAGACCCAACTGTTTTTGAGGGATGGGGCATTTCTTCTACCAGAGTGCAGCAGAAGCTTTACCATGAGTGGTCTTGACTTCCCTCACAACTGACCTTCATTTCTTTATTCAAATATTGGTGAATCATCAATGGTTTGTTTTCTAATTTAACTGGCTGAGGTTTTAATTATTTATTCAGCCCATCCCAAACTTCCCTGCAGGATGGTTAAACCTGCTGAAAGGGGTCCCACTCAGGACACAGCTGAAAGGAGCAACATGAACAAGACCAAGCTCACAAGCAGCATCTGAGAAACATGGGGCAGTCAGGGCAGTCCAAGCACACCTCTCCCTGCTGACCCCCCGCACAACAGCACACAGGTGTCCTGGTTTCAGCTGGGATAGAGTTAACTGTCTTCCTAGTAGCTGGTACAGTGCTATGTTTTGAGTTCAGTATGTGAAGAATGTTGATAACACTGATGTTTTCAGTTGTTGCTCAGTAGTGTTTAGACTAGAGTCAAGGATTTTTCAGCTTCTCATGGCCAGCCAGGGCACCTGACCCAAACTGGCCAACAGTGTATTCCATACCATGGAACATCCCATCTAGTTTAGGAACTGGGAAGTGGGGGGCAGGGAATCGCCGCTCGGGGACTAACTGGGTGTCGGTCGGCGGGTGGTGAGCAATTGCCCTGCACATCATTTGTACATTTCAATCCTTTTATTACTACTGTTGTCATTTTACTAGTGTTATCATTATTAGTTTCTTCTTTTCTGTTCTATTAAATCGTTCTTATCTCAACCCACGAGTTTTACCTCTTTTCCCAATTTTCTCCCCCATCCCACTGGATGGGGGGGGGAGTGAGTGAGCAGCTGCGTGGTGCTTAGTTGCTGGCTGGGGTTAAACCACGACAACAGGTACAAAGCAGTGCCCTTGGGGCTGCAGTACAGCTCTAGACCAGCCTCTGGATGCTCTATTCCTCTCCAGGATGGAGTGCAGGACTCATCCCTGCAGGCAGACCCAAGCAGGTAAACCTGTACTGAACCATACTGAGATTGCCAGCCTCAACAATCTCTGTTCCACAAGGCATTTCTTAGGATAGACATACCAGTCAATGTCTGCTTTCCGCTGTTTTGTAAGGTAACCACCCTCTGATTAAGGTGACCTGGAAGATAAGACAATTTACCAGGTAGGCAAAAGTAGTTTGTCTAGAAAGACCTAGTCAGGCACTGTCACAGGCAGAGATCTGACCTCACCTAGCTTCCTTCCCTGCAAAGTAAAAATGCACGGTTCTTCTGAGACAAAGGCTCAAAGCAATCTCACTCACAGCACAGAGCAATTAGATTAAACACAACAACCAAGTTATCTGCAGATAACCTGCATTACCCCAAGGTGCAGACTGGGGCTATATCTCCCCAGCACCACCGGCTCAGATGTACATTTCCAAACCACAATTCTTGCATTAAGCCTAGTTCAGCAGTTACATTAACACAACCAGACAATGTAAAGGCTACTGAATTTGGCAAAAAAGTTCCCAGGTAGGTATACAGCTTAGGGGAGACCTGTTCTGAGGCTTCTGGTTATTTCTATGATGTAACTAACACCGCCAAATGCAGCTATTCCTGCTCTGAGTATAACCAAATTCAAATTAATACAAAGAGGTTTCTGCTGCTTCCAAGGCAGAGACATTGCAAGCAAGTCAGAAGGGAAACTTTTCTGCCAAATTACTGGGTTCATTTATAAGTAAAACTTTTTCCCCATTCATCTTTCCAGACTTGGTAGGCAACCTGGCACTCTCCAATCCAGCTGTCCATCCTCCAGAGCCAAAGGGAGGCTCAGCTGTAAGACAGCAAAGGGATTTAATAACCAATTGCAAAATGCTTCTACCAAATAAAAGCCTGCCCCTTAAATAGCTTGAAACATTTTCCATGTGCAGCTTCAATCCAGGAAATTAATCAAAACACAAACAAAAGGAGATTCAGCTTCTGAACAGTAATACAAATATATGCAGGCAATCCAAATAATTCTTGCTGCTTTAATTCCCTGGAGACACAACTGCATATATTATACAAAGCTTAGATATTAAAAGTCCGTGTTTCCAAGCAATGAAATTGCTGCCATAAACATCCCTGGATTCGTTTTTAGAACTACTCTAAATAGCACATCTCTGTCTTTTCCTGTCAGGTTTCCAGCGTTTTTATGAGCATCTTGACACTTTGTCTCACCTCTCCCCTTACGTGGAGCATCACTCAGGATTCCTCAGGCTCAGCAGCAAGGGTCATGTTCCCAGCATGCCTTGGTCACCCTGCCCACATTAGCTTCCAGCTCGCTTCCCTTTACATCCTTCATGGCTTTACTTGCAACCATGAGTACCTTCCAAGTATAAACTACCCCCTCTCCAGCATCTACCACATTGGGTCCTTGTTTTAAGTCCTGGAGACTTCTTCAATGTAAATACCAATGCAAGTCTATGCTGTGCTTCTGGCATTCCTGAAGCATTCGTTAGCATGGTGTCCAGATATTAAGCAGTTAGAGCTGTTCTAAACTTCCTCGTTGTGTACTTTGAGCCTCATTAAAGCAAAATCCTCTCCTAAGACACTTTTTGTGATTGACTGCTCTTCAAATATTTGAAGAAAATTACTAACTGGTTTGGAATTTTGTGTCAGAATAATTTGCAGGTGGAAACACTCTTAAAATGAGTTTTCCACAGATTATTTTCAGATCCTCTTCCTTCTCTCCCTTCTGCATCTAAAATGGATTTTCTACCAGGGAAATAAAAAATAAAAATCAAACCAATACCCACCTAGTGAAGCTGACAAGTGGCACCCAAGCAGGGTGATGGAAGTAGAGTGCCCCCATTTCTTCCTCTCAGCTATACAACCTCCTTTCAAGTATACTCCTGGATTTCTGTGGGGACAGCCCTGCCTGCCCATCTCTGGCAACTCGGTTGGAAGGCTCTCCTTGGCCCCACTTTCTATCTGTAGACAAATTGGGAATGGGACATGAAGCTTCTAAGTAAGCAGCAAAAGAGCTATATTTCATTTCAGTTCTCCCCCAGATTTTTTTTAACCCTTTGGAAAAAAACTTTTCACATACTGCTAATTATTTTAATATTAATGAAAGAAACGCCAGCCAGATTTACTAGCAACTGATCCCAAGCAGTTCCTATATTGGCTGTGTTTAGGATATTGTCAATACTGTATCCACACACAAGCCAATTATCAGGGCTTCTGCTCAGTAATCACATTCTGCAGTTAGCTTATAGGGAGCTTTTAGAGTCAGAGGCCATGAGCAGCTACATCATCAGAATACTAAAGTGTTGTTGTGCTGTTTTCTATAGCCTCCCACATGAGAAAACTTCATCTTCTCAGTGAAATGCTTTCCTGTTCTACACTTTTGACCAATGTGATTTTCTAAATGAAAGCCTTGACACTACATATTCATAAGACAGTGTATTTAAATATGAAAAAGCTGAGCAGGCACAAACTACCAGTCAGCAAACTCAGCCAGTAGGAGCATTATTATTATTAACCACATTATTCTTTCAAGGAATGAACCTCTCAGCCCTGCAAAGCACTTAAGCAGACTTAAGTGGCCCCATTCAACCAATGAGATCCCACAAATATTTACCTCTTTTCCTGACTCAACCTTTAGTCTAGGTATCCCAAAAGAGTTGTAAAACTCCTTTTGCCCAGACCTGTAAACCTTTCTTTATCCAAGTAGTCCTTCTTGCATCCGTATTCTCTAAAGTTGCAATTACTTGTTGAGCAAAGACTAGCAGGCTTTAACTGGCTCAGTGAAAGAATCAGTTTTCCATCACTGATGCATAGCAGCAGTTTAACAGCGAGGATCAACAATACAAGCAGCTGACATCAAAAAAGAAAGAATAAAAAGCATGGCATATAAATTCAGCTGGAAAAGGGAAAACAAATATTGGAAACAAGTTGGGTCAAAGAGGCTGACTTCAAGTGATCTCACACAGATTACACATAGGAGAAAAGGGAAGACTATACTGTCAGTAAATAGCTACTTCAGCTTTCAATTAACTGCCTATTCATTGCTCGTTCTCTCTGCAGCTGCCAGCCCAAAAGCCAGACTCTGCATCTGCAGTGTAATACCTGCACCCATGGATTCCTCCTCCACCCGTAAGTGATGTTTTTTGCATCTACTCTGCATTTACACCCTACAGTCAGTTTATTCCCAGCTTCAGCTGAGCAGCACCCAAGGAAACAGAAATGTAACTCGGAGGAGTTTCTCACTGTGCTTCATCCAGACTATGACTGTAACAGGGAGAAAGTGTGAACTCCTGAGCTGACTTGATAACAAGCTTATCCACAGCAGGAGTACTGCCTAAAGGGTACAGATGTAGCGATACATGTGTTCACATACATTCACATTCAAATAGAGGCCACCAGATACGTTCCTCATTCCCTGATCCCCATCTCAAGCCCTCTCTTCGGACAACATTCTTTGCAGTGAGCGATTCAATTCCCCGGCTGCTGTCCTAGACTTGCAATGCATTTGTCAGCCTAATTTAAAATGGGGTGCCAAGGTGCCTCTGCATTATCTCCAGTCTGTTTGTGGGAGTCCCCGAACACAGCATACACAAAAGCTGGAACAGCTGAAAAATCCTACAAAACTCTTCCCGATCCAGCAGCCTGTCAGCAGGAAGGAATTACAGCAAGGGGAGCTGCAGCAGAACTATCAACACAGGAGTCCTGGGATCAGCTAATTGGTTTTGACAGGCTCTCCCTGGCCTCAAGCACTGAGGAAAATCCATAAACCACACTTTCCTTACAGGAATGTGTCCAGATGCAAAGGGAATGATTAAAAAGGAGAAAGGGATATAGGCATCTTTAGGACAGCATCATACTGGAGCAGATAAGCCAAGTGTCTAAGTGATTTAGGAGCCTTAATCACAACTCCTCTTTCTAAGAGTGCTCAGGTTCGACACTTAAACCCCACTGCCTGTCTCAGCTCCTCCATCATTTCTAAGCAGTAACTCTGCGCTATCACGCTCTGGTTTCCACACACTTTCCAAAGCAAGCAAGGCTTTTGCAAGCCACCCTGTGAGTCTGCAGGTGAATGTGTCTGCAAGTCTCCCCTCCTGCTGCACCACTTGAACCTACCAGCTGACTTGGACCAAGTTTTACAGCTGCAGTATCACAGGAAAAAAAAAATTAAAAAATCTCTGAAGAGGCCAGGCAGCTGGGCAGAAAAGAGACATCCAAGAAACATCCCCTGAGAGTGCCCTTTCTACAGGAAAGGCCAAGCTTACCTCTTATTGAACACCTGTGAACCCTGGAGAGAGAGAATTAGAAAGAGAAAGAAAACCCTCATGAAGTCCTGGCCCAGGGGAAAGTTTCAATCAGAGCTGGCAATGAACCACAAGACAAAGCCATTGGAAACCAAGCTCCATTACTTCTATTGCACACAGAACTACTTGTTTAAAGTATCTCTTATCTGAAGATCTCAGCAATTCAATTAAGGAAATGGCCCTCAGAGGCAGGTAAGTATCATGATGCTTATGTTACAGATGGCTTGCACTGAAGCACTGAGCAGTCAATTGAGCTACCCATGACCACACAGGAGGAGTGGCATGGGAACCCACAAGCCCTGCCTCTCTGGTCTTTTTCTCTAACTAATAAAGGCACTCAATTCTATTCACATTTGCAGGTCTTTACAGCAGTTCCGCAGCACAAAACCCAGGTAGCCCCATCTGCACAGGAGGCCTGTTGGCACGCTGTGATGAACCTGGCAAGTTCTGACTTGTCCCAAACCTCCTCCCACTTTGGCTCAATCCGAACACTATCACATCTCACAGCGAGTTTGCTCAGCTGTACCTGTGCTCTGGTTTTGCATGAAGTACCACGGCCATGTCTAGGGTAGAAGTTGGCTATAAGTTGGGTGCAAGAACAGTTGTAAACATTGGGTACTCAGCAGCTCACCCACCTCTGACTGCGAAGCCTGTGCGTGGCAGCCTAGCTTCAGCCATTCTGGTGCACAGGCTCTGGAAAGCAACCTCCAGCACCAGCCTTTGACTTGCTATGCATATGGGCAGCGAGTCTGGCCTTGGATGCAGTCCCAAAACTCAAAGCAGATGGAGGTCCTCCTGCAGATGTCCAGGGAAGTGGTAACAAAAGCTTGTCCATCTTTCAATCAGCTGTCCCTGATAATTAGGACTTAATTTTCATTTTAAATAATTCCATCATGTCAGGTCTATTTATTGCCAAATTATGTTTTTCCGTTTTCACCCCCATTATTTTTCTTGAGCTCCAAAGCACTCAAAGCTTAGATTTACCTGAAGTCACAGCATTGCTTCCCAGCTGGCTAGAGGTAGGTGGATAGCACCTTTGAGACCAAAAATGAAAATATAAGAGAATGAAAAAATAAAACAGATCCTCCCATTCCTAACTTTACATCTCCCAGTGCTATAAAAGATGTTAAATGTTAGTCACCATCTGCCTCTCTTAGCATCTGGAAAGCTGGATTGTGCTTAACTAAAGCAAGACATCAGATATGTCTTCCCTGGAATAATTTCAGTCCCCACGAGAAATCAGAATTATAGGAGGACACCTCCAGCTATGAAATCTATTGTTCGTTAAAATAGTACTGCGGGTTACATCGTTATGGTTAAATAATAGTTTTCGCAGAGAAAACAGCATGGTATACAAATAGCTAAGGGATGAAATCAAAGAGGGTCTGTGTATTGAATAAATATGGGAGTGTAACAAATTATAAAGATGAAACAGGTCAGAAAACATAAGTGAAGAAATACATTTTGATTCTATTAGACTGCATAAATTTGTCACTAAAAATGGAGTCATCTATAGCTGGACTAGGCAAACTACAGGATGACTGACAGTAGAGAACAGGCTCTTGCTGAGCTATTTAAGTATTTGTGCTCTGTGAGGCCATAGAGCTTCTGCAGCCCACCAAAGAAATTAATTGCTGGGTTCCAACCCTGCACACAGATCTGGAGCTAGAGACATGTCCATTCACCCAAAGACAAAGCACAGCACATCAGCTTCATTATCTGGTCCCATGACAGTATGTGGGGCTCTTCTGATGGGAAGACCCCATTGCTAACACTGTAGCAGGGCAACTGCTGCATGACAGTGTTTAAAAAACAACAAAAACAAAAACCACATTGAGCCCATTCTTAGCCTTGCATGGTTATTTTTTTTAATTAATGCTTTAATAAAAATTAATTACACAGTAATAAAACCCCAGTTGGATAAACCCTAGTTAAAACACCCATGGAGCTTTAACACTACTGAAATGAAATTTGTTCAGTCTAATGCACCGGTTCAATTAGGCACGAGGGATGATGGCTTCTCTGCAGCTAATCCTCACCTAGCTCAGAAGTTAAGGGGAAGATTGTTTTTTAACTTAAAGATAGAATTTTACAGCATCTTTGAGAAAAGGAAGGAAGCACACGCAGTGTTGCTTCCAAGCAACATCAGTAACAAGCAGATGCAAAGGCGAATTTCTCATTATGTTGAAGCAAATACACAATCACACTGAGTAGCTGCTGCTTAAGACTCAGACACATCTCCTGGATTATCAAATGTGTTCTTAAAGACATCCTGTTCAAGAGGAGAAAAGGGGTGAATAAAAAACTCCCTGGACTGAAATTGTCTCTGAGCACAGAACATTTCACTGAGGCTGTTAAGAGGGGTCTTTCGCATTTTATTAAACCATGCTTGTGCTTCAAACAATGGCAAGTTGCTAAGTGCTGAAAGAAACTAATTTTCTGCATCAGGATGCCTGAAGGCAACCTCATCTTCTGGACACATGTAGCGTGGGCAAGTCCAGGAACTATGCTGTGTTTTTTATGATCTGGTTCTTGTAAGAAGAGCCCAAATTCTCAGCAGAGGCTGGGGTCTGCCTGGCTGGGGAGCAGCTGGCCCAGCAGGCCCCGGGGCCTGGCAGGCAGCGAGCCGAGCACAGGCCAGCCCTCCACCCTGGCAGCAGAGGTGGCCGGCAGCCTCCTGGGGTGTAGGAACAGGAGCCCAGCCAGCAATCGAGGGAAGCGATTAGTCCCTCTGCTCAGCACTTGTTAGACACCCTGTACAGTTTTGGCACCCTCAGTGCAGGGAAGCCTTGAGTAAAAGCAGAGCAACCTCAAGGCAGAGCTGCCCGGATGGTGGGGCAGGAGCACCTCTGCAGAAAGGCTACAGGAGCAGGGCCTGCTCAGCCCGGGGAGGAGAGGGCCTTGGGGGGCTCGAGGGTCACCTCCAGAGCCAGCGGGGAGCTAGGCCCTCGAGACGAGGAGGCAGGCTTCTCACAGCGCGGCATGGTGGGGGGATGAGAGAACAGGCAGTAAGTCAAAACATCTGAAGGAAAAAGCATTTCCCCCTGTGAGGACAGTCAGGCAGTGGGACAGGTTGACCAGGGAAGTTACACAGTCTCCACCTGGGGAGGTTTTCGAGATCCAGCTGGGAATTGCTCTTATGCACCTGGCTGGACCTCAAACTGTCCCCGCTCTGAGGAGGAGATAAGACTAGAGATTTCCCGAGGTCCCTCCCACTCGGAATTAGGCTTTTTGGGGGCACTCTGCTACAAAGCAGGCAGTCCAAGCTCAAATGTGCGAGTATAAAACTGAAACCTCAGGGGCCTCTCTTGGGTTGTATATGTAGGCTAATGGCTAAACTTATGGACTCCCAGGTATTCTTTGGACCCAGAGTTTTATTTGCCTGAACAGGTAGGCATGAAGACATGCATTTGTATCCACACAGCAGAAGGAGAAGCTGTCTCACATATGGGTTTTTTCCATTTTAGTGTAGCTGGCATTATTGCATGTTTTGCTTACTACAGTGCAGGAGGGAGCCTGCAGCACTGAAGTCCACACTTGTATCTGCTTGTTACAAGGACCAGCCCCTGCATTAGCCTGCTTTGTCTTTGTTCCACCTGGTCCACAGATGCTCAAGTCATTCTTTGGGATTTGTTTTTCTATGAAACCCAGAGTGCTGCATATTGTGCAATAACTGGGCTTGGTTCCAGACCAATTTTGTGATTACATGGGCACTTATCATTCAGCTCTGAATCATACAAAATGCAAAACTCCAGTATGTCAGCCAAAAATGACAGGTAACTGAAGCAGAATTGATCATCTGGACTATCAACACATGTATACTAGTATCTACACAGACATGTCATGATCATAGCTTGTGTTTCATTTCAAAAGGACACCAATAGCATCAGAAATGGCCAGTCAGTGCCAAGGAAACAAAACCAACATAACTGGAGACAGCACTCCTCCTCTCTGGATTGAAGTGAACCCAGCTGTTCTTTCCCCAGGATGCTCTGAATCATCTGCTTCTACTGATAATTAGAGAGTAGTAAATAATCACAAGTCAAACTTTTTCCTTATTATTCAACTCCTTATAGGTTACTTCAGTTCTTCAGCTAAGTCTTTTCCCTGTCACAACCCCACTTCCCCTTTTCAGCATCACCCGAGCAGCCTGCTGCAAGCCCAACTGCCACATTCACATTGATCACTTAATACCAGAGGATGGAAAACATGCAAAACACATTTTATGCCTTGCCTTTTATTCCCTCTCCACTGCAAGTCTCTGCTTTCTTAATTTCTGCCTCTCAGTCCTTCACCCAATGGGGGGGGAATAAGCCACCAGGAGCTTCATGCAATTCACATTGATCATGGAGAACTGACCTCCCACAAAGAGCTCAGCTGCTCCATAGCTGGGAGGCCCATGCTCCTTTCTGCCTATTTCATTTTGATAGACCAAGACTCCCCGGAGTTTTACTAACATATTTATGCACCGGGTGAGTTATCCCAACAACCAACAATAGATCTTATTATCTTTCCTCCACAAGTCTTGATAGCACTGAGTGATTGATGCACTAAAACTTGGTATAAACATGGAGATAAACATCTGCCATTCCTTTCCTTCCTTGTCTTTACAGCACCAGCATTTTAGAAGTGACAGGCCATTGTTTTACTTCTAGCACAGCTGTTCTAAAGCTGCCTGAATAACAACAGAGACTATGCAGAAACATTAATCTTTACTTCTTGGGGGAAATAATGACTTTACAGAGCTCATCCCCACCACAGCCCCCCTTCTTTTTAAAGGAAAGTACATGGATAGCACTCTTAAAATTGGGGATGACAGATGCCTAGCAGCAGCATCTAAAGCAGTGGTACCCAACTTCTGGCTCCTGGAGACTGGTATACCAGACTAAGGCCACATGAAGCAGCCATGCCTTTCTTGGGAAGGAGGAAAAGATTTAGCCAGTCCAAAGTATTACATGCTCTGTATTTTTACATACTGATCATCAAGGCATGCAGACCACTGACCCAGAGACTCCGAAAGAAACATAACCATCCCATGGAAAGCTGCTGCCTCAAAGAACTGGCAGTAGAAATAAACACCAGTGGAGCAACTTGCTAGAGGTTGCCTAGCAGGGTCAGCAAGGTATGAACGAAACCAGGTGCCTTAATTCCATTCTTGGTTTCTATCCAAGAGAGATCAGTTCCTGCAGCATACAGGCATCTGAAACACATGATCACTTGGTCTGCTAGAATAGAAGTTATCTGGCAGAGAAAAAACCTGAAGGATGTAATAAGAGCTATTGTTTCATATCTGAACACTTGTGTAGATTTTCCCCTGCCACTGATGTTCTCTTCAATAGTTTCTTAGACTCTGTCCAACCTGGGCACAGGCAGGACTCAACATCCCTTCACACCCCCCCCAACACAGCAACCCATAGCTCATGCTTAGGAAAAGCTGCAAGTGTACACATAGTCCTTCAATGTCCTTTCTCAGTTGACTTACTCTGGTCCACAACACATGACAAAAGACACCCATATATTAAAGTGAACTCAAAGCATAACAGAACACACAGCAAGTAGTAAAGACTAGTTTATGAGATAAATATATTCTGCCAGAGCCAGATGCTGCACTGCTCTCCATAGGTTTCAAAAACCTAAAGCACAGTAAGAAACTCCAGTGTGCTGGCTGTAGGATAAGTCTGGGTTAAAGATATATCCCAGCTTGAGAAATTAATTTGTTTGATCCCAAACAGGAACACTACGATGGGACAGGAAATTGAACCAAAGCATCCAGAGTTCCAGCCCTGGGAGGCATCAATCATCCGACTCAAAGGACAAACACAAAAGTAGAAATTAAGCAAAGTATCAATATCACTTTTCCTTCTGATAGTCCCCTTTGTTATTAGTAATGAGAGGTGGTCAGAAAACCTATGGCTTTCTTTCACAGAAAAACAATCCTTCTCTGAAAATGTTTATTGAAATTTCTTCATTGAATTTTGATTTATTTGATTTCTAGACCAAGTATTCCTTTGACCTTGTTTGAAAAAGTAATGTTTCTTTACATTTCATTTCAAAACAGCATTTGAAGTATAGGTGGAGAACAGAGAACAAAGGGGAACAGGGACTCCTTTGCATTTTCTATTTCTTAAATTTTTGCAGTACAAAAACTGGCAAAGGGTAGGGGCAAAAATCCAGAAAGAACAACAGGGCTAGGGTGATACTGGTTTTTAAGTGAGACTAGAAACAGGAGGTTTAGCCAAAATAAAAAGGAAATAAAGTGTTTAACCATTTTCTTCATTTCACATGACTAAAACATACAATGCTGTCAAAACAAACATGATTTCGCAGTAAATGTTATCTTCAGTTCCAAAAAGTATTAGCATTTGAAATAGTTAATATTGGAAGAAAAAAATAATTTCATAATTTTTTAAGTCCCTAGAAATAATTAAAACAGCAATTCATCAGTTTAAAGGAAAGCAGAAGTCCAGTATGCCACATTAGTTTGTCACATTGCAGAATGAAACATGAAGTCAATAGGAATTTATTGGCTAAATACCATTACCACAAATTTGCCTCCCCTTTTACCTTGGTGACAAGTTAAATATACTAAATTGAGGAGATTAAGGAGTGCATTAAAGTACACAGGAGGGCTAAGCATGGAAGTAGATTCGCTTCACCTGACTGGCAATTTGGCCAAACTCAGAGGTGCATCAGGACAGCAGGGGATGGTGTTGCATTTTGGTGAAATTCATCTCTGCTTTTCCTCTACTATTTTAGGGCCACAAAACCCATAGCTATTTGCTGTAAACTAGAACAATCACCAGAAAAGTGTCCCAGGATCAGGAGGGAACATCAGCTCCTCTCCCCCCATAGCAGAGACAGATGACTGCTAGTAAGCAGCCAGCACACAGCAGCATTAGCCAGACAATCACTCAGCATCATCTATAATAAAACAAAACCAGGCATTACAGAAACCCAAAAGAAACTTATTTTAAAAACACCACATAAAAGATTCTCATCCTGAAGTGTTTATTTCTATTTAGTTGCTTTTCGGTTTTGCTCAGTTCCTGCCACAGACTCTAGAACAGCAGGGAGAAAGCACTTAAACTGTCAACTCTGATGTGCCATGCCACACTCACACCTACAAGAGCCATGGGGGTGCACAGCTTGCTGACAACCTCAGCAGAAACAAACAGGGCACCCGAGCTGCTGGGTTTAAGGCACTGGTGGCTTAGGGGTCATTTCAGCAAGGCCCAATGGGTTTGTTTTGGCATCCAAAATAAGAGTTTGCCAGGTGCATCCTCTCCCAGAGTAGTCATCCACAGCATTAGCAGAAAGTTAAACACTTCTCTACTCCAACCCAACACAGAATTTTAATCTATTAGTGGAAAATGAGATGTCTCCATCCATATTATAAGCACACACACACTCCCCTGCCTATATATAAAGCCCTTTCATTTTATGATCAGTACAATAGTTCTGTGACAGAGCAGGCTATAATATTTTATTAATGTTAAACTTGTCCACCTGGGAATCTATACAAATCACTGTAATTTTGTCTCACTAATGTTTGTTATCAATCTTCTCTTCTCAATAAAATGGGAGCAAAATATTGCAGAAATCCCTCCCACTGAATTTTTTTTAATTATTATTTTTATTTTTCACCCTTCTCTCTCTCCCTTTTGTCTGGGCTTCTGTCCAAAGTCACAATGAGTTGAGAATAGGATGTTTGGAAAGTATTTTATAATTCTTTAATCACCACACTTTGACACACTTTAGTCATTTGGGCCAGAGCATTTTGATATAAGCAGATCCCATGGAGAGACAGAATCAGGTCAGCAAGGCAATTAATCATCTCTGCATTTACACTCTCAGCAAAACAATACAAAAACAAAAGAATGGATAGAGAAAAGGGGAGGAGGCACACCGTAACTTTGCTCTGATGGGCAAATAATTGGCTTGGCTTTGCTTCTGCAGTCACAGCAGAAAGGTGCACAGCTCACATTTATTAATATACTTGCACAGCCAGCCTCTGGGAACACACAGCAGTAGGTGGGTGGCTCAGAGTATCCACTAGCATTTCGGCAGCAGGCTGCTGCAATTTTCTGCACTTAGCTCTTCTTGCATTGATAGGGGCTTTGTATCCTAAACCAGGAAGTTTGATACCTCCGCTTTTAAATACTGTGTAGTGCCTAAGGCTTGATTACTACAGTTTTGCGCTAGTGTATCAACAAACTCGATAGGAAAAGTAACAGTATAGAGGAGTATATGCTGGTTTTCCACAGAATGGCTGTATTTCCTAGCATATACTACCCCAACACATCCTTCCCTACTTTCACATACATGGCAAACAATTTCATCAGTGGTTTTGGTTTTAAAATTCTTATTAGTAGTGCCCCTCTATCCTGTTGATCTGTTTTTCTATGAGCTGAGAATTATGTACAAGCAGCTTCCACGACAGCATGAGCAGGCTACCCAAATCGTCTTACAAATAGCCTTCAAATTAAATCCCACCAAAAGAAATACTATTCTCTCCCTTTCCACTGTAGTACCTTTAGGAAAGAGATCTCATTGCATCCAGGAGTAAACTGAGGCACAGAAAGGGTATGTGCATGGAAACTTGGGAACCCAGCAGCATCACTGATCTTTTTCCGGCTCAGCCACTCAGCTGGGCAACATGCCCAGGAACAGAATAAACTCACCAGCACAAAGCTTATGGTGAGATATAGAGCTACCCAGTACAAGGGAGATCTAAACAGGATGTGATCAAGTCCGAGGTGATGATTCCCCCCCCCAATTCATGGGGACTTGAGCATGCTCAGTGCTTCTGGAATACGTAACCTAGACTAGACATTGAAATGAAAGGATCATAGCATCTGAAGGTTGAAGGTCAGTTCTCATGATGCCTCTCTTCCACACGGTTTCCTCACCCAAACACTTGCAGAAAGGTACTTTCGCCAGACATTATCCTTCCCCTTCCCCCACAAAACACATTCACATGCTGACTTACAGGAATCCAAAAATTACCCTTGAGAAATCTTCCAGAGGCCAAGGCTTCTGAGGTAGCCTCTGATTTCCCAACACCTGCTCTGACATCCAGTAGCCTGGATATTTGCACACATCATCCCACGCACCCCCCAGAGCTGTGCAAACTCAAATATCTGAAAATTTAGGGAAACTCAGAAATCACTTTTCACCACTCCATATGGCCATTCAGAAAGTTTACTAAACAACTCCAAAGTCTTTCACTGCACTCCTGTCTTCCAGCCCCATGGATCAAAGAGCCAAGAAACAAGCCCTCCTCAGTGCCATCACTGCCCTGGTACTGCCAGTAGTTACGTTCAGTCAGTTAAGAATTACTTGTACAGAGCCAAGATCAATAAAGCTATAGTGCAGTAGAGGCAGCACAGGAAGGCTCACAGGGGGCATAACTAGGAGTGATGGGCTGAAATTAAACAGAAGGAAAATTTTGGCTGAATAGCAAGAGAAATTTGCTTTGCTAATGGGTCAATCAATTAGACTGAGCACACGCCTCTCAAGGGAAGCATGCAGGGAAACCTGTCACTAGGATCACTTAAAACTGGAGTGAAGGAGCTCTGGAGGTTGTCACTGCATAAGCAATTCTGCAGTTTGCATTTCACAAGCGCTGCAATTCCCTCTAGCCCATGGGATCAAAGCTGAAGCTGTCCAGCTTGCACTACCCGCAGAGGTCTTAATAACCCTTTCATACCTATAACAAGTCCACATTCCCAAATGTAATACAGGTCAATTCTCCCTCCTCTCATATTTAATCCTCCCATACTCTCAAAATGGCATTCATCTAGCTAACAGTCATTGAATTTTAGGGTGTTAATTATCTGAAATCTAGCTATCTTATCACCTATCACTGATAGAGCAAGCTACTGAAATAGGAATTTATGATAGGAAGTACTTCGGTCTCTCCAATGGCCATCCAGAGAGTCTGGAATAATAATTTTCCAATTTTTAAAAAGCTAAACTTTTACTGATTGAGTTACCTGTGAGACCTTAGCTTCTTAAAATGCTAAGACAGTCAGCTGTAATCATGTGGCCATGCCATAAAAGACCTTTGCTTGTTTACCAAACAAAATAGAGACTACAAAAGGATAGGACTTTTGTTTTTAAATAGAAGAAGGCACTGCAAATACCACAGACTGAAAATTAAAAGATTGTATTGGCAGAACAGCAAATGGGTAAACAAGATCTAAATATAATTATGCTGAGCATTAAGGAAAGATTTTTCAAGGGACAGATCAGAAAGATTTAAGTGTTCTCCAACAAATATTGTAGGGCAAGCCATTTAAAACCAGCAGTAAAATAGATCTTGGTCCATCAGTGCAGGGGCTATGCGTTTCCCACAGCAGCAGGTATCAGACCTTACTGTGTTCCTGCAGTATCATTGCTTATCAATAGTGGGATTTGAACCTTGGCCTGCCAGCATGGTGCTCCCAGCACAAAATTACTTGATATTGAAGGAGGAGCACAGGGAAGACAAAAGCACATGTCACGTACAGCTACACGAACAGCACAAAAATGCAATGGGTGAGAGTACCAGAGAAACAGGGAGAAGCCCATAATGTAGCAGAGTAAGTGAGAGTTAGGAGATAATTTCACACTGGATGTCTCAACAGGCTCTACATGTGCAAATTTCCTGACACACGCTAGGGAGGCCACTAATCTGATCAGGAGGCACACTGATCAAACCATGCTTGCCCTGAAATTACTCTGGATCATGACTACTCTCTAACCCCGAGATGTGCCTTGAAGTCAGTCTTCTGCTAACAATGACAACGCCTCTGCTTTTTCTTCAAGCTATAGAGTTTTCTTTGTCCTAAAAAGACCAAGAAGGTCAAATATCCTATTCTTCACCCAAATTTCTCAGACACGCTAGTCTAGATTGACTCAAGGCGCTAGACATGCCTATCTCCTTGGCTGCAAATTGTTTCTCAGCTGTTGCCCTTGTCCTATTGATGTGACAGAACCTGCCATGGCCAAGGTACCGTTTTGACATGTGAATCCTTGTCTGCTTGCCCCCTTTTAAACAGTTCACTGCATTTCTTGAAGGTACCTTTTGAAACGAGGCACAATCCCCTAAGCACAGACTCCAGGCTACTATAAGTTAAAAAACAAGCAGGTTGTCTAGACAAAATTTCACTTTAAGCCACAACTAGAAATCAAAAAAGCAGGTGAAAACCCACAAGATTTTGCATACTCAAATCAGTGAAGAAACCGATACCTCTGTTTCCCCAATAGATGGTGCTGATAATTTCTCTCAGATATTCCTAAGTGAAAAAGGTGGGTTTCTTTTGTGGCAATGCTGCAGTGAGAGAGCTGTGAAATGGGGCAGAGAAAGTAAAGAGCAGAGTCCCAGCAGGAGCCCTGGGGATTCCCATAATAAAGATGTGAAAAGAGAATTCTGGCTTACCCCAGCTGTGTTGCTGGTGCTTTCTAAGCACTTTTCATTAAGTGTTAAGCTCCTGATGCCTTTCCTGAGTCTTTGCAACACCCTTTTCCTTATGTGAGTAAGGATGAAAAGTGTTAAACTGGTAAAGGCTTTTGGGGAAAAACGTACTGGTTTATCAAGGGAAAAGAGCAGGAATAACAGCTTCTGTCACTCCTCTGGGAACACCCAAGTTGTAGAAACAACAGTTGCTTAGCATTACTGGTTATCAATCAGTAGAACAGTATGCTTTTACTAAGGATCCTGTTGGAGTTAAAAATATTTTCCAAATTTGCCTGTTCCGCCTGCACCCCCCCCCCAGCTTCATAAACAAGGATCTGGTTAAATATACCTGAAAGTGTTAGAAATCTGTATCAGGGCTTCAGAACTGGATAATTAAGAAATTCACTTCCCTAATTTGGGCAAAAGGCAAGACAACAGAATGTGTAAGTGGAAAACTACTTTGTTGAGAATAATTGCAATGTTAACAATTTTAGTGGCTTCAAGAGCTCTTAGGAAAACTATTACCTTGGCTGTATCTAATTATTTTAGTATTTTTTAGTTCACCAGAGCTGTTGCATTTGTCCTATCACTTCTCATCCTAGGCTCAGGCCATTATCCTACATCCACAGCATAATTTGTCTCAACTTACATTCCCAAGTGGCCATCTTAAAACTTTAATATTCCTGCTGTATTTTCTCAACTACAGCTGTGTCAGCCACAAGGGCTATTCAGTTGTTCCAGACCCCGAGCAGTGCCAAAGCAGACGTTAAGAATGAATGACAGGGTCAAGTAATTTTTAAGCACTATATAGTTTACTCAGCTGCACTGGTTTATGCATTAGGACTAGAAAGTAATGGGAAGCCCAGGCAGTCAGACAGAGATGGGGTTTTAACAGCAGAGATGCCATGGTCTGATATGTAGTGTTTTCTTCCAGGAAAGTGAGAGCAGGAATCAGGCAGAAAATATCCCTGTGGAGCACATAGCAAATGGAAACTGCATTCAGTCATTCATGTTCGCTCCAGATGAAGCGGCAATCATGGACAATACCAGAGGGATCTGCCCAAAGACTTCTTTGCAGAAAATGGTCAGCACAGGAGCAAAACATGGGACAAAAGCCATCCTTTGCCTGGCACTTCAGGAAGGGGTACTGTCTTGAGATACATCGACAGCAGGTCTTCCCTACCCCATAGGAATGTGTTGAGCACTTTGTAGCTGGTCCCAGTGTTCCCTGTACTGTGCAGTATGGAACAAATGGGACACAGGGAGGAACCAATGAGTAGACCCAGACAGTCAGGGCACACACCTTGGTACATGCAGTATTCCTCATACCACAGGAATTTGCATTTGCACAACTCAACCAGCTGTCCTTCAGCAAGTAAGGCTACTTCTTCATTAAATGCTCCACAAGATCCAAGTCTGAAGAGAAAGACACTCTGGGAAGTGCTGTGCACAGTAACCTCCTTTCACTATTCTCTTCCCACTCACAGGCAATGCTCAGGCTGTGAAACTTAACTAGCCACATCAACCCATGGGCATGTTCCCACAGCAGCCTTGGCCATCCCATCCCCTGCTGAGGTCCAACTTTCCCCATTGCTCCCAAAATACAATCCTCATCCCTTCCTTGCACCAGGAAGGGACAGGACCAAGTCAGGACAGCAGCAGCAATTGCTTAGATGAGCTTCATGGAACTAACTGCTGCAGAAATAGTCCTTATCCAATTCAGTGGACACTTCCATAAATTAAAATTAATGCTTCTTGCTGAGTTCTGTTCAAGCTGACTGTCATGCTCAGAGGACAAAAATCAAGGGAGTAGAAGCAACATCCAACATGAGCCTTTGGAAAGAATTACGTATTACTAGAATAGGTGCTTTGCCAATGAGCACTAGGATCTTTCCCCTCTACCTTTGCATCTTATTAACAGGGTGTTTCAGTGCACCACAACCTTGGAAGAGATTTAGATTAATGGGTCACATGGGAAGCAGGAAGAGGATTAATATGCATGCTATAACTCAGGAAACTGAGTCACCACAAGGCACAGGGATTTCCTGGAAAACACATCGGAACTCTGCAGCAGAGCAGATAACTGAACTGAGATTTCCCAAGCCTCAGCTTAGACCTACAAGCACATGAACTGTCCTACGTGCCTTCTGCCTACGAGACAGCTCTCCCAAAGTAAATACACTTATACCTGGGTATGAAAGTGGATGCAAAGCCCTTGCTCTACAGAACTCAGAGGTATTCTGAAATTAGCATGGGGGAAGGGAAGAATACTCTTCAGCTGCAAATGAATAGAAATCAAGCTAATGTACAGCATATATTGCCGATTCTCACATGCTTGAGTCTAAGCTCTGATCCACAGAGAAAATAGCTCTAAAATATTAACCACAGTCATTATGGAAGGCTCACTTCTGACAACGTGTCTTATGGTTCATTTACCAAGAAGAAATGGATGCAATTTTAGCCAGTGTTAAAATTAATCTGCTTTTATCAGAGAAAGGAAACTAATCCCACCTGCCCAGCTCTTCTGTTCTCTCTTTTCAGAGGAGACCAACAGAGAGGCAGTAGGCTTTAAATAACCAGACTTTTCACTGAACCTGGGATTCTGTAGGTTTTTAGTCATCTAGGTCGGAAAAAAATCTTCCCAAGAGCAAGGCCAACCACCTAGCCTAGACAAGCACAACTCCTACAAGGCCAAGTTCATCACCAGTGCTGACTCTGATATGACTCAAATTGGGTGCCAACAGCAAGACTTTTAATTTCTTCTTTGGGGAAGGTCAGTTCTCAGAAACCAGTCAAATCTGTGATATCTGGAATGAGTAAAGGCAGCCATAACATCCTACCTATCATCCTACACTCAGCATCATCCACACCCAGTCCCCAAAGACACAGGCAACCCTCCAGCAGCTTTATAAACCCTTTTGCACACACTGACTTCACTCAAACTTCTCTCTAAGCTTTTGAACTCCTGCTCCAGCCCTGCTCAAGACTGAGATAAAACCTCAGCTGTTGCATGTCCCCCAGTCAGAAGAGGGTTTCCTGGGGAAAGAGAAGACAGACAGGAGGGCCATGAGGAGGCAAAGTACCCCTCTACAGCAGCGCTCCAAGTCACACATCATTGAGCAGCTGGCATATCCCCATCAAAAGGGTCCAGGATGGAGTTGAATGACCCCATTCACACCACACGAGGAACTGGCTTCAGAGACTGAGCACATCCCTCTAGTTCCTGTCTGTCGTCTTTGGCCTTTTTGCATCCAGAAGGCATTAAAATTTAGCAGAACTGAAATATCATCACTCACTCTCTAGGCTTGAGTTCTCCTTAGACTGTTGCTATTGACAGCAAACCCTGGGAGAATTATTATTTTTTATTAGTATTATTATTTTCCAGTACCACATGCATAACAATAGCTCTCTGGATACAGCAAATAGATACAAGGAAATGAATGGAACTATAACTGCCTCACGTCTTTCATTTAAGACAGACTCCAATTTTAGTCCTTTTGTTCAGAAACAAATTTAACAAGAATTTAGGAGCTGTGTGTTGGGGCTGAAATAAATCGGGTGAATAGCAGGAAAGGTAAGCTTGCTATGACTTCAAAGTCCAGTGAACACAATGATGGGACTTGGTGGAATAAGAAAACTAAGGCTGAATTTAATACAAATGGCTCCATTGTTATCAAAAGTTCTGTACAAGCTCTAATGATAATTTAATTGCATTGTTCATTGGGGAGAAGGTAGATGGAGATCATTTAATGTTTTTTAATTAGCAAAATATTTCATCCCGGCTACAATTTACCTTCTGTGTGAGGGAACAGAAGTGGTGTCAATGGCAGGTTGCAGCTAGCTGTAGCTACACAGACAGACCTGCATTCTCCTTATGCACACACTAGGGGAAACGCTATTCAGCGGCAATGGATACCATCACCTGGAAGAGTCTTGTCAAGATTTCTGCATGGTTCTCATGATGTCCCCTCTTTGCACAATAGATGGGATTGCTGGAGCATTTCATTTCTGATAATAGGACTGAGCTGGGAATAATCACTTCTCCCACACACCTTCAAATACCGTTTTTCTATTCCAAAGCAAACACTTCTGATTTATTCAGAAAGTTAGGGGTATGCTGAATTGGATTAAAGCAATAATGCCAAGTCCTGTCTTGAAGTCAGTTCCTAATCTGAAGAGGCTGACAAGGAAAGCCTGACACCTCAATGGAAATGCAGCACAAGATACCATCCCAGACCTCCATCAAGATGGTCCCTTTATTCCAACATGATCAGAGCCAAACAAAAAAATATTACAGCTGCTCATTCTCATCTTTCTAATGGCAAAAAGTAATGGAAAGCCTAAAAACTCAAAGCCCAGAAAAGAAATAACAAGACCCAAATCAACTGATTTCTGAAAATTACTTCCAGGTTAGTCCAAGAGCTTATGCCAGCAGAGCAGCTAATGCCCCCTATTATATCTGCAGAGCACAGTTCTATACCATAAGCTCTCCCAGCAGATGAGCAGTAAGCACACAGATGATTACTGTGACCAAGGTATCTGGAGTAGTTGCACCATTTGCTGCATGATGCTTTGGCCCATGCAACTGCTATGCCTTAACCTTGCTAGACTGACAGCTACATCTCCTTCTGAGAAGACATGATTTGTCATTTTCTTACACATGGGTTGGCAATACCACTTGTCTTGTGACACCAACAGGAGTGGTGCTGGTGTAACAGGTGGAAGAAGGGGCAGTTGGGATGCTATCATTTGTCCATTATCACTCACCAACGAAAGTGGCCATCCTCACTGCCTTTCAATGCACACAAACATGCCAGGGACTAGACTACACTAATAACCAGAGCGAGCCAAACACATCCGTAGTAAAGATCACCAAAGAGAGCAGTACATCTAAGTACACATTTGTTTTCACATCTCATATAATAGAAATTATGCGGAAAACTCAAACCCCCTTTTCAACCTCAAGGCACACATTTGAAAATCTTCAAAGCAGAACTATGAACAGCAGTGCAAGATCTGTCCCTTCTACTCTCCAGACAGAACTATGCAGTATGAAGACAGAAGGTCTGCTGCCAAAACACTGGCTAGGAAGAAGGTACTTCTGGGTTAATGTGGGTGTTGGCAGATCTTCAAGAGAAGCAAGCCAAGCTGCGCTTCACTTTCACAAGTTAAAGAAGTTGGAATGAAGGGGCGAGGGGGAAATCAGTGGGAACAGGAGAAACTACCTTTGAAAGAAACCAGAAGGAGTCAGCAGCTGATAAGGGGGGGGTATGATTCTTGGTCAGACCAGAGACTCCCAGCTGCCTTGAGATGATATACTGCAGGATATCAGGTGCTAGAAGCTGCTTCTTTGTGCCTTTTATAACATACCAGCCCATTTAAGATCAACCCTTTGCCACATACTGCCAACACCAGCTTAAAAAAAGCAGCAATGCCATAGTGCAGTCTCCTGTGGGCAGACATACAAAAGCTTCATCTGGAAAAATCTGAGGATTTAAATGAAGCATCTATCTCACACTAGTAGAATTTAAGGAGTTGCCAGACATTAGCCAATCTGTGATAACTGTCCACACGAGGGCTCCACATCTTGAAAGAAAATTCAGTTTAAATGCCTCTCAGCATGAGCCAAGGTAAATACAGGTACACTTCAGGTAACTTCCTGCAAGCCAAGAGTATGTACAACTTTGCCTCCCCCCAGCTCAACAGCCTACTGCACCTCGGGTCTAAGCCTCAAATCCAAGCTAGGCTGCAAACTTTCTGCTAGAACTGCATCATCAGTCTCAGGAGAGCTTGTTTCTAAGGCTACATGCTCAAAAGGCAAAAACAGACCACCAGAATCCCCACCGAGACCAGGGCAATCCCTTGTCCATTATTGGCTTTTGTCGTAAAGATATGAGAGGGTATCAAGGCCTCTGGGTTTGCTTACACCATCCTAAAAACATAAGCTGCTAGGCTACAGGCTTCTGTAGTCCCCAATTATTTTACTCCTTTCTGAGCCCAGACAGCAGCTCTCCAGCTATCAGAACTTATACCTCTACAAATACCAAGGCCATTCCCTGACAAATTCAAGAAGGTAAACAAAATATATCTTTCTGGCAAAATGTCTTCACACCAATTTGTGCAATTACCTATGTCCCTTAAGAGGGTCTTGTTCACATATTATAGCTCTGACTCCAAGCATTGAAATACAATTAAACCAGATGCATCAGACACGACTTGCTGGCTGGCTCATGTCAAACCACCACAGGTGGTGGCTAAGAGAGATTACTTTCATTCAGAGATGCTAAGAACAAATAGCACAGTGTATGCATGGAAAGTCACAGCATGGAAAACTACTTTTAGGTAAACTCCTCCATCTAGGTCCCACCCTCCAGTAATTGTCTCTGCCCACTGAGCATTAAATTTTGGCTAGCAATGTTAATATCTGCCAGTTTATCTCCTTCCAAGTCCTCCTCCAAGCTGTTTCACCAGTAACACAGGATTCACCTGTGCATAACTAGGCTTCATTGTTTTTATCCTGGCTCTTATCCTCTTTCTGCCTCTTGTTACCAGCCAGTGCTTCTACATCACCGAAGTCCAAAATCCCCAATAGGAAATCCACACTCTTTCTCAAAAAGATCACACTCTTCTTTTTGAATGAAATCAATCCAGCTGTCTGCATCTCAACTTGTAAATGTTCTTTCCCCTCTAAAGTCTCTTTTTAGCCAATTCTGGCACTAAAACCACCCTTAACACCAGTTGTTTTGATTACATTACCCCAGTCCACAAGCCCTGCCTTCTTTACTCCTTTTTCCATTGCCTGCTGTTTCACTTCTCAAGGCCATGTCCCACAAACCTAGTTTTCCAACACCATCACATTGTTTTGCTCTATCAGCAACTTCAATTTGCGGCTCCATTCCCTGGGCTTTCCAGGCAATGTCTTAGCACACTATTTCTCTAGCTCAACCCTTCCCTGTTTTGCCAAGTCATCTCTTATTCTCCAGTTAGCACCCCCACCACAACAGAGAGACTTCCTACCTGCTTAGGACACATCTCTTCCTTGGCATCTCTTCACCAGTAGAAAACACTTCAGACCACAGTATTTTTCTTCAGTTGTTGAGGTCACTCAGCATCAGGTTTTTCCAAAGCTTACCAACAACAACTCAGCTTCTCTCCTAGAAAAGCTGTTCTTCAACAGACTACTTACAACTTCATACAGTCCTATAAAAGACTGTTGTTGCTTTTCTACTCTTACTCCCTCTTATCTCTTCCTCCTCCTTAATCACTTATTCCTTCCACCTGCAAAGACAGAGAATTACAGCCAGCTGGGTCCCCTGCCCTTCAAGAGCTAATTTACACCCTGAGGGATTCTTTCAACTTCCTTCAAATTGCCTTCTGCTGCCTCTCACCACACCCTAAAATCAATGCTCATCTCTTGTGTGCTTGTGCCTGTCTGTATCTTCTTTATTATTATTATTTTCCTTTTAGAAGTGAATTATCTAAATCACAAAAAAACTTTACTAGGCTGAATCGAGTGATCACATAGTCGATGCATTTGTAAACCTCATATTTCTGCTGCTTCTTGTTGCCTGTTCACACATTTAAGGAAGAACCAATTATCTAGTCTACCTCCTGCCTAAGGACAAGACCATCGCAATCAAGTTATCTGGCTCCTACGTAAAGCAATCCAGAGCATTCCTTGTAACTGTTTCTCCAGTGGAGTAGCTGTATCTACTTCCCTGATCATGGCTAACTGCCACTGTCAGTTCTTTGAGCCAGGAGTCAAATATTTGTCTTTAAAGCATTTCAGTACTGTAAATGGAACATTGTACAGGATTTGCAATTATCGGGGAGAAGACTTCTCTTTGTTCTGGGCTAAAACAACGTCAGTGATCAACACTTTTAGGAGGTTCCTGCCTGGGTGGAAATCACATTATCTTAGGATCTCAGCTGTCAATCTACTCAGCAGTGAAAGGGGTCAGAGCAGTGAAAAACAGCTATTTGGGTTTTCAAATGTTCCTCTTGCAATCTATTCTCCCCTTGAGTTTCTGCCTAGTTAAGAAACAGCTGACCTGCCACACTTCTGACTTTCCACAGAGCCATCCTTAGTAAAGCTGAGATTGTTTCAGGAACAAAAAGGAATATTTGATATTTAAGTTACCTTCACCCTAACTTTATAGCAGCCAATAAGGATCATTTTATAGAAAGCAAAAATTGCTGAGATTCATTTAAAAACTACCTTCCCAGCTACATTTTCTATCTGAATGTGTCCGAAGCCACCATTTCTATTCTGTGAGGGATTCAGACAGGCTGTTTGCTTTCTGTCCCAAGAAGGAAAGGTGAGACCGTGAAATCTCCCATGAAAATGAGTACCAGTAAACATTTTTCAGCTGATAATCAATAGCACCAAAGCATTTCCTTTGGATAATGTCAGAACATTAAACATTAATTAAAACATGTATTTTAAGACATTTGAGATGTGGTTCCTGCCACTCCAGGGGTGTCAGTGGTAAAACCCCCCCAAGTACTAGCTCAGAAAGGAAAACATTGTATTGCCTTTGAGACTACCCCCTTAGGCATACATAGAGAGACTCGCCTCCCTGCAGTGGCCTCATTGCCGAAAGAACTTGTTACCTTCAGCAAAATCCTTCAATGACATCCACTGTGTGACTAAGGAGACGTAGCAAAGAGGAGACAGCTGGAAACAAAATCTCTCCAGGAGGGAGAAAGAATACGGCTTGTTCACAGAGCCCATTCCCAGAAGGGAAGGTGGAAGAGGACGGAGAAGCAATGAACTTTTACACCTCCTGGGAATGAGATGAAATATTACATACTGTCCCATATACTCCACATATATTTACATAGTCAGTATAAAAGATGTGTCCATGATATGGCCTTAATACCTTGTCATAATCATGGTGCCAAATCAAAAGTCAACTGGGAATGTTTCTCACTACAGTTTTTGACACTATCAGAACGCAATTTTGGTTGATACTTTAGTGTAGCAAATGTCACTGAAAATTACATACCCCCAAGAAATTTTCTGGTTTTGACTAAACTATATATCTAATGGAAAATTCTTCTGACAACTTTCTTTCCCCAAGTACTTCTAATACTCGTGTTTAATGATTTATGTCTCAGTGGCATTTTCAATTTACTGACGTCATCTGTCCTTTGTAAACTCAACACAGAAGGTGAATATTTAAAACTGTGTGTCATCTGTCTTCTTTTGTCCTTATTGCGATACTGCATTCATTTGCCATACTTCGTTATACCATATATTTCTGTGAAGAAGTATTTGCATCTTCTATCACCTGCTTCTGCATAACATATTTCTGGATCACCTGAGTAGCTTGTTAGAAGGACAAATTTACTAATGGGTTGGAGTTTAATTCATACCGTATTATCCAAATTCAGACGTCAACCACACAATTCCATATATTTAAGCAGGAGCACCAAATTACAGACATCTTTCCTTTTCTCTGAACTCTCTCCAACAAAGATCTCCATCTGTTTAATAATACGGTATGTCCTTATTTAAACAAAATGCTGTCTATATAGAGGATTAAGTACAAGTTTCCTGAGTAACATTTCATAATGAGATGCTGATTCCTTTGTACTGTATTTTCTGCTCCTCAGAAAATTTCTCAAGGTATCTCTTTGCCCTACTTGCTCATAAAGGTTTGTTTCTCACCAAAATCCACCTTGTCAAACACCAGATTTCTCAGAAATTACTCTTTCTGCCTGGTCTTGCAATACCTCAGCGTTAGAAAGGAATAGAGATGGATTCTCCTTCTGCTTGCCACAGAGCGGTTCTTGGCTTCATCTAAGTGACTCCTGATTTACATGAGTGGAAAAGGAGTGCAGACACAGACTCAACATTCCTCCTCAACTATTTCATTCTGAGATGGTGCCAGATGCAATGGAAAGATGGAAAGGATAGAGCAAGGCAGGCGATGAAATTTTCTTCTCTTTGTGTGTGCATGTTACTTTCTCTTCCAGTCTGACAAGAGCACCGGTGATTTCTTAACTCTTTTTGGAAGGATCTTTGTAAAGTAGATTGGGGTTTGTTTTCTTATTTCCCTTTAAAGCCGTCACTCAGATACCTCGGTGATAAGCCTGCCTTAAGAACTTGAACAGCACTGAAGAAAATCGGTGCTGCTGTACTAAGCACAGACATTGACAGGAATTTTAAAAGGACATGAGCAGCCATCAAAGCATAGGTAGATAATCCAGAGCACAAACATTTCCTGGAAATACTTGCTACACTTAACATCACTTTAAAAGTTCAAAGAAACGTCAGAGTATCTTTGGTTCACTCTGCTTTAAGAGAAAGCTGATGTTCACCTGCATTGAAGCCATACCTTACCCCCACTGTTCTTTGTGGTGAAAATAAAACTTAGTGAACCTGTCAAGACAGGGCTATTTCCCTGAGGCGGGCTGAAAGGGACCAGCACCCAGACAGGACAAAAGAACAGCAGAAATCAGTTCCAACTTGGGATAAAACTAAAAGGGGAGATTGAGAAGCAAGTGGGAAGCACCAGGAACATGCATTTCCTCCCTCCAAATCCATGCACAAATCAGACAAACCATCAGTATGAATATGGTTTTTGCTCCATTGGATCTTGTGTGTATCTATATCTTGTGTGCATGGGAAAATCACAAAGACAAGCTTTAACATTGGAATGACTCCTGGAGAGTGACAGCACTTAAGTCCCCTAGAGCCTGTTACACTTAAGAACAAAAATTGGAAGGGATGTAAACCTACTATTTCTGGGCTTCAGACAAGTGGTGGCAAAACCAGCCCACATCTCTGTACTGTGGGGATGCTGAATTTTGTCAGATCTCAGCTGTGATCCCGTCCAACTATCGAAGTAGCCTATTGCAATCCCAGCTCCTTGCCTAATTCTGATCTACATTACAAGGAATGAAGTCGAAGCTGAGGAAAAAGGGAAACAGTATGCTTTCTACAGAAGTTTGTCAGGAAGTTTTTGACAGTGTAAGAAGGAAGAGACGCTAGGAACCTGGGTCTTAAGGAAACTTTAATGACTAAATACAGAGCCCCAACCCAGTTGTTGCAGAACTGGCCCATTCCAAGCACTCAAAAAAAAGAGATAGCTTTCATTCTCTTGAGTTCATGAGTGGGGCTTTCTTAAGATTTCTCAATGTATTGGCTTTGTGTGGCAAGGTTTTGGTAGCGGGGGGGGTTACAGGGGTGGCTTCTGTAAGAAGCTGCTGGAAGTTCCCCCTGTGTTCGAGAGAGCCCATACCAGCCGGCTCTAAGACAGACCCACCGCCAGCCAAGGCCGAGCCCATCAGTGATAGTGGTAACACCTCTGGGATAACATTTTTAAGAAGGAAAAAAAGTTGGGATGGATAGAAATGGCAGCCGGAGAGAGGAGTGAGAACATGTAAGAGAAACAACCCTGCAGACCCCCAGGTCAGTGAAGAAGGAGGGGGAGGAGATGCTCCCGGTGCTGGAGCACAGATTCCCCTGCAGCCTGTGGGGAAGACCACGGTGAGGCAGGCTGTCCCCCTACAGCCCAGGGAGGTCCACTGTGGAGCAGATCTCCACCTGCAGCCCGGGGAGGACCCCATGCTGGAGCAGGTGGGTTCCCGAAGGAGGCTGTGACCCCATGGGAAGCCCATGCTGGAGCAGGCTCCTGGCAGGACCTGCGGATCTGTGGAGAGAGGAGCCCACGGAGCAGGTTTTCTGGCAGGACTTGTGACCCTGTGGGGGACCCACGCTGGAGCAGTGTGCTCCTGAAGGACTGCACCCCGTGGAAAGGACCCACGCTGGAGCAGTTCGTGAAGAACTGCAGCCCGTGGGAAGGACCCACGTTGGAGAAGTTTGTGGAGGACTGTCTCCCGTGGGAGGAACCCCACGCTGGAGCAGGGGAAGAGTGTGATGAGTCCTCCCCCTGAGGAGGATGAAGCAGCAGAAAATAACATGTGATGAACTGACCATAAACTCCATCCCCATCCCCCTGTGCCGCTGGCGGGGCTTGGTAGAGAATCTGGGAGTGAAGTTGTGCCCGGGAAGAAGGGAGGGGTGGAGGGAAGGTGTTCTGGGATTTGGTTTTATTTCTCATTACCTTACTCTGGTTGATTTGTAATAAATTGAGTTAATTTTCCCCAAACTGAGTCTGTTTTGCCCGTGACGGTAATTGGTGAGTGATCTCTCCTGTCCTTATCTCAACCCACAAGCTCTTTGTTATATTTTCTCTCCCCTGTCCAACTGAGGAGGGGGAGTAATAGAATGGCTTTGGTGGGCACCGGGCATCCAGTCAGGGTTAACCCACCACACTCAACTAGTAGTGATCCATTTCTTCTCGTTTACCCAGTCTTTAATGTGCATCTGGTCTTGTTTTCAAATTGGTTCTGCAAGGACATTTGGTGTCACCTGGCTTTGGAAGGAAGGCTAACAGGGCAGGAGCCTCTCAGTTGATGCTGGAAGCTGTGATGCACAATCCCCTAAACTAGGCACTGTGGTGGTACAGCCACGTGCATTCCCCATCAGCGCTGAGTCCACCCTGCATCCTTGTGCCTATACTGGTCTTGTCCATCTGGAAGGCAGGAGGAGAAGTGGCAGGGAGACCCAGCAGGACCACCATGTTCATGCCGAAGCTTAAGCTCATTCCTCTCTGTGCAGAGGGTATTCCTGCTGGCAGTCAGCGCGGGGCTGATGCCCAGGCAGCCACCCCTTGCTAACACCTGCAGCATCCCATTTAACTGCTGCCTTGGCCTGCCAGAGTAGCTGAGATGTTTGACAGCATCAATGCAAGCTGCACTGGCTCGTGGGCTGGCCTGTTCATCATGACAATTATTTGGGTTATGTTCACCTTTCATTAATAAACGCACGCATGCCTTCCCTCGCCCTTCTGCATTAAGGGAAGGCATCGGCACTCGCACACCTACACACACAGGTGTGTGCAGCACTCTCCTCGTGTGTTTATTGGTTTTTGGTTTTTTTAGGAATCACACTCCAAATGTGTTGCTGTCTCAGCTGTCACTGCTTGTCACATTACAATAACAACCGCTGCTTTCAGAAGCCAGTTCAGGTTGTTTAATCATCGCTTCCCTCCAAGCTGTCCATCACAGGGTGGTCGCCAGGCAACAGCATCAACAGACAGGGCCGTGGGTGGCTGGTGAGGAGGAGGAGGAGGAGGAGGATGGAGCACGCCACGGTTTGCAGGGAGGAAGAAAAACTCACGTTCCCACAGGAGAGGGAGGCACGGGAGCTGCTGAGTCTATCTGATGGGATCCCAGCCTGCAGCATGATGAAAATAACAGGGATTTCAGTGATTGCAGAACACAGTGTTTTGGTGGAGGAAGAAAAGATGGCAGGACCCTGGACCATGGCACAGTAACGCAGAGCTGAGTTCCTTGCTCCAGCTCTCATAGATGTCCACAGTCCAGCTCCCTCTATTACAGGTGGGATGGCACAGCCCTGCCATCCTGCCCAGCTCACAGCCATGGGCACAGCCTGCAGTTAGAGACAGCTGGAATCAACCATGTTTATTCCTTTAACAACTTTAAAATGAGTTGTTTGGGAGTGGATGAGGAGTTTCTGAAGAAAAAAGAAAGACCAAATGTCAACGTATAAAATTTGAGAATAAAATAGAAGGCAAGACTGAACTTGGAGCTTTTGATCCAAGAGATAAGCTGGAGAATGTTTTGGGTTGTTTTACTTCATTTTGTTTTCCAGAAGATACACAATTAAACAGACATTTGTCATTTAAACAAACAGATGTAGATCTGCATCAAGGCATCTTTGGGTTACAATAGCCTAAATAGTTATTACTAAACTTCAGCAGCTCTTCTGCAGAGATGCTAGGTCACTGGATCCAGGCTAAGTCCAGGTCTATATAGCCCAGATCTATATTTCTCTTCTCTTTAGCCCAGGCTCTGTCCCCCTTAACGTACTCAGGGGACTGTGGAAACATGCATACAAATGAAGTGGAGGAGGTGTAGTGCAGTCCCTTCCCGTGGTGCGAATACTATCTCAGGGAATAATTATTCTCAAAACTCCTCTACCCGGTGACATTTCACCACAGACCTATATACTATATATATTTACACTTACACATAGGCAAATTCTTCAGAAAATAAGGTCCTCAAATATTCATTTGAATATTCAGTGGAATTCACTTCTCCTAGGTCTGTTTTCAAAGAATATTCAGTGAAAGGTACTGGCAGCATTCTTGGCCAAGGCAGAGAACATTAAGCTGTTTCTAAAGGTTTATACTGACCCAGTCACATATGACCTCTTTCATCTACTGAAAATATACCTTGGATTTAAAATAAAAATACTCCATGCAAAGTCTATTCCAAATTATTAAATGGGTTCCATTCCCACATTACTGAGGGATTTCCCACTGATTTCTGAATCAGGAACTTCACACAAAAAAAAAAAGTGCACCTGAGAAAATAACATATTGAGCAGGGACAATTTATGAAGAGAAAAACAAGCCTACATTTGTTATATAAAATATTTCCCTTGAATTATTTCTCAACCTTAAATGTAGTGGGGGAGGTGAGAATGAGGGAGGAAGAGAAACATTTGGGGAAAGACATGGGATGTCTCTGTTGGGTTATCTAAATAGCCTGAGATTTTCTAAAGAGCCTTTCACTTCCTTCTGACGACCTGCATGAAAATGATCTGCAAGAGCTCATGGCACTGCTGTCCTTAAATAATCACCAGCAAAGGTGATATAAAACCTAATACAAATAGGATGCGAGCACTGACACTGAGTTGGGACCCGGTGTTGTAAGGGATCAAGAGCTTCCCACGTGTGGCTGAACACTCTCCACCCAAAAAAACCCCAGCCCTTCCATGCCTTCAGAACACGTTTGCCTCGAAATGCCAACTGCAAATCATCCCTTTCCATCTCTTCATCTTTTGATTTAACATATTTGTGCAAAGCATAGAAGACTCTGCAAATGGGCTCTTAGGTTCCAAGAGGCAGCAAGAAGCGATACACAGGGCATGGGGCACATATTTCTGGTGGCAGTCTGAAAACTGTCTTGAATGAATTTCAGATACCCTCTCTAAACACCATAAGCCATATCTTTATGTACTAGATGCACTCCAGTATTTTTACCAGCCCAGACAGTCCAAGAATATCTTCCCTACCTTGCTGCTTCTGCATTAGGGAATGTAATATTATGGGGGGAAAAAAGTTTTGGGGTTTGTTTTTTTTTAATGAGGGCAATCTCTCTGGCAGTGAAGGTGGGTGGTGTTTGCTGTTACCATGTAATTTGCTGTCTTACGTACACTCGGTGGTCTCCTCGTCCTGCCCTGCGGCTCCTCAGTCGCGCTGCCCACAGCACAGCTGGGTCAATCCCTTCATCCTGCTCGAGCCACGCGCTTGACGTGGGCTTTGCCACATCTGGGCTACCTCTGAGTTTTCCCTCCAGGAAAAGAGAAATCACAAGGCCTGTGACTCCCTTCACCTTCCTGCCTCTGAAGAAGCAGTTCTGCTCCTCACCACGGCACAGGGGCAGAGCATGGGAGGCTCTGCCCCAGCATGGGCTGCTCATGGCGGGGACACCTGGCACTGACATCCCTCCGTAGCAGCTGAAATAGGTCCAACTTCTCACCTTCTTCGCCTGCACCGCCTAAATCTCCATCTCTGTCCTCAGCCTTCTCCTCCCCGCACGCCTCGTGTCAGGAGCACCTCAGCACAGCCTGCCCTGATCATGTCCCTGGCATGGCAGCACACGGGGGAGAAGTTCAGAGGCAGCTTTGAGTGCTGGTGTGCTACCACAGGAGAACATCACCCCTCTCTTTAGGGACAAGATGTGAAGTTCAATTAAGTTCTTGGAGACCCTCTAAAAGAAAGGAATTACATTTTAGGACATATCCTAAAATATCCTGTTTGTTCTCAAAGTACTTTCCTTTTATGTTCCCCAAGGAGAGAAAGTGCAGTACCAAGTAGAAGTATTATTGTGTTACCAGCACTGAGAATTAGGGATTAAGGGCTCTCATGTTAACTGTTGTTTGATTTAAGAGATAGCCAAAAAAATCGCAAGTGGCACAAAAATCATTTTACTGCATCAACTTTTATATGCATTTAAAATTCCAAAATAATTAGTCTATCACCCAATGCTGCCATTTGAATTGGAATCAAGACCCATTTTCATTTAACAGAGAAATGTCAATTAGAGCTGCGGGAGTCATTGATTTTTTGGTTTGCTGGCCAGATATTAAGAAAAAAAAAAAAAAAGAGAGAAAAGAAGTGTCTTGTGTCAGTCTGACTTTTTTTTCTCCTCCTATGAAATGAAAACCTGAATGTAGTTTTGGCTCTGGATGAACAGGATCCAGTAAACACAGCTTTTATGATAATATCAGTTGCCCAGATATAGGCAAATGTAGTTTGAGATGCTCTACCATTCCCAGGCCTGGGCGTTGGGTAGGATGCAGAACCCACAGGAGACCCTTGCCCGGTGAAGCAGCAGGTAGAGGCAATATCATCTCAAATGTCACTAGATGCCTCTGTGTGGGACACTGAACCAAGGTTTCTGTATCACTGGGTCATTTTTAAATACAGAATAAAATAATTGGAAATCCATTAAGAAAATGCTGCCTTGAAACAAAACAATGAAAAAGTGTTACTTTAAACTTTCACGATTTTGGCTTGTTTGGGGCTGTTTCTCAGGAGCCTTGGGATCAAAAGGAAATCAGTGTGAACCTATGAAATGCTCTGGCCAAGCTACAACAGCATTTTCCAGAGGAAAATGTCTTTGATGGGGCAGTTTCACTCGCCTCGCTGGAGCTCTGCACAACGTGAGGGTTGTATTCAGTCTGGCAGAGTAAGAAAGGCCCAGAGGACGCCAGATTGTCCAAGGCCAATGCTAACCTTGCGCCCCTTCACATGTAAAACCGTATCATGACTGAATGGGTCAGAATGGTCTCTAACCTCTCCAGAATGAATTGAGGACTACTGACCTCCTTGCTTCTCCCTCTGGACAGACCTCATCATGATTGCCAGGTCAGGGAAATAGAAAAGTCTTATTTGAAGTCAGGAGGAAAGGGAGAAAATCCTTTTCTATTATAAAGTACAGTATTAAGAAGATTGAAAACTATAACCCTATTGCTTTATACAGTTTATAGCCTCTCGATATTGCATGAATGCCAGTTGCAACTGTCTGAGCTCTTCCATTATTCTCCTTAATCTCCCCTCGTGATGGGATTTGCATACCCACCTGTCAGTCTGAGTGGAAGCTCCTCATCATCTCCCAAACCCTTTCACAGAGACCAGATTCACACGACAAGCCTTTCTTCTAGTCCTCATAGATTCTCTTTCACCCACTGCTTTCCCTCAGTGCACGGCTATTCTTATTAACAATTTCCCACATATCCTATTTCATATTCTGTATATGAAAAGCCTACATTTTATCCAGTCAAGAAATATATCTAGAGATAGACTGCAACACAGAAGAAAGAACTACTACGGCTGTTGATTCATTTTTGCCAAATCAAACACACACAAAAAAAACCCAAAACAAAAACACCTCAAACCTTCTCTTTAAAGAAATAAAGTCAAACTCAAAGGTACAGAATTTTTTTAGTATTTTCTCTCACTGAAGGCTTGTTTTTAAAGGAGGCTTCACATCTAGAATGGAAGTGGAGTATTTTATGATCTACACAGTAGTAAATCAAGTTCAGAAGACCAAAATTTGAAACAGGGGACTTTCAGCAATACTTTAATTTGACTTGATTTTTTTCTGGCTTGAATCCCCATTTTTGTTTCCTCACTTTTTATTTCCTTCCTAAATACATTCTCATTAGCTCTAGCAAGAGACTAGCCTGAAACAGTCTCAGCATCTGGTGCATTATACTATTAATACTATTATATATTGTTGTAATATGTAAGCGATACATACTATGTCTCACTGAAGTATTTTAATGCAGGCATCCTTCTCAGATGAATCTTTTTTGGGACCTGTTTCCTGCACCCTAGGAACCAATCTAAATGCAAAGCAACAGGCAGTGGGGTCATTCCTTACCCTGGGTCTCACTGCGTATCTGGCCCTGGGCTCCACATCCATATTCATTTCCTTAAAATTCCTCCTTTATAATAATGCAATTGCCACGGGAGGAAGGGAGCAATGGGCTATCGCAGTGTCATAGAACATAATGCCGATCACTCACGGGATGATGTTGGCAGATTCTTAATCCATCCCTGGTAGTTTTACATTGGAGCCACAGCTCTGCCAGCAAGGGAAGGACAGAGGGTACCAACTACAGCCTGTTGCATGAACACAGCATCTGAGCAAAGAAGTCTCAGAGTGCGAACATGTGAAAAGTGACATTTTGACTATGATTCCCCGTTCTGGTCTGAACAGAAGAGCACTGGCAATTTGAGATACTTTTGCCATGCCTTTACTGTCTCACTTGTAAAAGGGAATACATTTGTTATCATCTGCATGGAATTGTGTTCATCAAAAGCAAAAATCTGATTCAAATTTGAGCTCTTGGGAACCTGACTCCTAGAAATTCACAGTTCACTTTCCACAACCTGTCTTACAAGCAGATACAGAAAGAACAGCGCTTGCTTGATTTAGCAAACCAGAGGCTGAAAGGGAATATGATCACTGCCTGTAAAATAATTCCAGGGGGTGTAAGTGCCAGGGAGGGAAAATAACTTTAATTAAAAGGCACATGCACAAATGAAAAAAAAAAAATTAATCTAAATTGCCCAATGGCAATGTTAGAACAGAAATCAGACAGAAGTTTCCAACAGCCAGAATTCTGTTTCCAACAGACTAAGGCTTGTAACAGCTACCCAGAGAGGAAGGCAATAGGAGGGTGGGTTAAAAGAAACCCAACTGTTTTTAAGATGCAGTTTGATCAGTTTATGGCTGCAGGATGCAGTACCTGCTGCAGCCCTGTGCCATTCTTGAGGTTGCTAATTTACAAAGTAGGTTTGAATGCTTCAACTGAAAATCCAACAACAGGTTATTCACAATTACTTTGTCCAGGAGGAAATACAGTGCATTGGAAATATATAGGTGCATTGTTATTCTGCCTTACCTGTGCCCAGTTTGTCCTGTCGATAACATCAAGTAAAATCTTGCAAGTAATACCTAATGTAGAGTCTCATCTTGCCTAAAAGCTCTCCCATAAGAGACCTAACTCTTCCCCTGTTGTCTAGGGTAATCACCTGACAACAGCAATGATGACCTTGCAGGCTTCATCCTGCACTGGACCCATCAGTTGTATTGATTTTCTACTGTGGATGGAATATAAAACCTTTCTGGCCATGGATGTTTTGCATCTGGTCCAGACTCCATCTCCATCAGTCTGTTGAGGATCTTCTATTGTGAAGGACCTATAAGAAGCTCAGCTTTGTCTTTCCAGCCATGTAAATCACAGCAGTTTAAACCAGCTGTTTAAAGGTACTGTGACCATGTAAAAGCCAATCCCCAGATGTACAGGAAGGTACGTGCTCGAATTCTTTGCCTGACACTTTGAGATCTAGACCAACGTCCAGCCCAGAAGAGCACTCTGTCCAGTGCAAGGCAACAGTAAACTGCCTGTGAAACCCATGCTGCCCTCCTTCACAGCACCACATTACAGCACAAGCTATAGCATCAAGGCTCTTGCTCAGAATCCCTTACCATCTGACCTCCTCCAATTTTTTTTGCTCTTTGTCCAGGGTACTTTCAAATGAACAAGTAAGGCACTAATCTCACTCCAAGCCAGTCCAGGACAGAAGCAGTCTTGGTTTCTTGTAAGCTCCAAGAAGCATCCATATCCCAAAAGCTCATAATGGATGTCTCCTAGAGATTTGCTTCCCCCTATTAAAATCAAGTCTCTATTTTAGCTCCACACACAAATCTCTGCTAGCAGTTTTCTGCTAGTCTATAGCATAGCATTAAGAGAGCTATGGGGACTCCAAATCTACAGTGTTTGGATACACCACATCAGGAAGTACATTTGATATCTCTGTGAGCTGGGAAACCTGCCAACTTCCACACCGATGATGAAATCTCTTCAGTGGTGCAAAAAGGCAGGAGATCTCACTTGTGTGTCTTGTAGCAGAGATTTGAGAAAGATTTTATCTCATAGGATCATTTACTCCAGTTTCTACAGAGGCCAGTGGAAAGATTCTCAGGATGTATCAATGCAGGTAAATTAAGCAATACCAGGACCCATTCACAGACTCAATAGTCTATACTCTTATTATATTGTCAAAATGGTTCCAGGCAGGGTGCTGGCATGGGCCAGTTAACACCTTCCTGGATCATCCCCAGACAGTCTGGGACTTAGTACAAGCCAAAGACCATTTCCAGCACCCAATTTAGCTGCAGCCGCTCTTCTCTGTTTTGCAGACTTGAAAGAGCTCAGGACTGTGGAGATGACAGCCAGCCTTGTGTGGCCTCGCTCACCTTCACTGGAGTCAGAGAAAGCCTGAGGCCCACCTGTGTTTTAATACAACACCTGATACACTCCCAGTGCCATCCTTATCGGTCGTCTGACAATCCAGGCTCCCTACACCTATGCTCTCCTCTGGGGAGCTCCTGCTGACTGCACCGGTTAAAAAGCCAAGGTGGACAGGAGTGATTAGTGCCCATGTGAAGCATGTCCCGACAGATGTGAGCTGGGCACACTCCAAATGTCTGGATACGGATATTGTCCTGGAGGGTAAGCTGCCCAGGGAGTACCTAAAGTCATTGGTGGGTCAAAATAATCCCTGATGTAAGCTAATTTATGTTGGTGGAGTTATACCTGGATGACCTGGACTATTATTTATTATTCTTATTGTACCTGTGGCTGAGCATACAACGAGTTCATCCTCGGAGCAGAATGCCATCAGTTAGATGGTGCCCACGCTCAACACGAAATCACAGCCAAGCCTGAAAGAAGCTGCAAACACTGAGAACAATCCCTTACAGAAATTAGGAGTCTTTTCAGGGGTCCCTTCTCCTCCATCAGAAGCATTGCAATTATATCCAAACCGCTACCAAAATAAGGATACGGGGAACCACACTGAGGCTGACAGAATCAGGTACATTGTAATAGAAAAACTTGGTGGTGACGGTGCTTTAATTTTCCAGCTTTTCCATCTAAAGGAATCTCAAATATTTGGGGCTTTGTTTTGGATTTTTCCTGTACTCACACAGATGCTGCAAACAATGATCATCTTCATAGTGCCCCTGTGCCTGGGTGAAAGGCAAAAGCTGTTTGACGGCAGCACTCACAGAGCACGGAAGAATGAAAGTGTGAAGAGGTGTGTTGCATCCCCCCACCACAGCAGGGAAACGCAGGCAGGAAGCTGGCAGCTACTGCTGCTGGAGTGCAGCCAGGGCACCGGGGTTACACAGCATCCCTTGCAAGCAGCACCACGGGATCCTCTGCGACCCCCATGCAGGCAGAACTACATACGTTGTACCTTAAAGGAAGCATTTCACCCCAAGCCCCTCGCACTCCCAGCTCCTTCACAGATGAGTGCCCAAAACCTCCATGCAGAGGCAGTGGGTCAGTGCCGCTTTGGGCTACCTACCAAACACACGCCATTGCTTCAGCGGAGCCCGGACAAGCCTGTCATGCACCCAAGTCCTGCTGGGGCCCAGCTTCATTTAGTGTTGCGAGGGAGATGCAATCACAGCACAAGATAGCACAGCACTGCCAGAGCCGCCAACAGCAAGGTGGGAGCATAATCTTCCCATACGCAATGCAACCCACAGTTCTTTGGGAAGGACAGTAGCAAAATATTCCCCCACAGCTCCCTGAAAACATTCGTACACCAAGACACTCGGAAAGTAAATCAGTCCCTGGCATTAACAGTCCACAGTGGACAGAAGCATACATACACGTATATGTATACCTAAACACATATATGTGTTTTATTATACATAACAATATATGTGCCTCTTGATAAATGTACATATGAAACGTAACCGCAGTGATAGAGCAGGAAAACTGATGCCTGCTGGATGACTTTTTGTATCAAATGGGTCACTTTAAACCAGTGTCAGCATCAATTCAATTTGTATGAACAGACCTGAGTTCCTACAAGGCAGCTTCTGTTCGCACAACTACGTAAGAGACAGGCTAGCTGAGTTGTAAAGAAAGGGGAAAGTCCTTCAAAACGGAGATGACAAGTATTCCTCTGTCAATTAATTGATTAAAAAGCTCCTGATGAGACCATAAAACCATGTCCCAATTAACTAGGGCTGAACCCCACAGTGAGGTGCTTATGACATCCGCTATAATTCTAAATCGGGTGGCTGTGATGTACCTCAATACAATCTATAGCAAAAGGAATTCATAATGATTAGACCATTATTTCAAAATGTTATCAGGCTCCTAGTACTAAAAGCTGAAAGGGAGGCCAAGGATTTCTGCCAAGCAGCCAGAAACCTTCTGGCATTACAGCTGCAGACACCTTAGAGGAGAAGAGCCTAAGTCCCCCTTTCTCCTGGGAAGTTGTAGGGGCAACGACCATGAAGAGCCGGCATCCCTTTCTCTCTTATTAGCATTCTGCTTGCTGTCTCTAAGAGGCGAAGTGGCAGAAGTTGGAGCATTCAGACAGACAGATCCCCTGACTTCTGCTAGTCCACGAGCAGAGTCAACGGCAGGCAGAAAGCATGCCAGGCAACTCACTCTGCCTTCCCCAGGCCTCAGCCCCCTGGCTCCAGGTTACCTCCACAGCAGGGGCTGGAGGGATACAGGGCTCAAGTTAACTTGGTAACTTTGATGCCATGACTGTTGCTCCAGCCTGGAAACCAGTCACATACTTCTCCGGCTGGTTTTGTTCTGCTTGGCTCATGTCAGAGCCGTTCTGCTGCTGTTCATAAGAAAGGTCCAGGTTACGGGGAAGAGACAAGAACTGTCCATTTTAACACCTTGGCGACACGAGGCAAAAAAGCGGCTTTATCCCCTGCACCGAGGCACCGCGGAGATGAAGTCCCGAAGCCCTCCAGCATCTCCCCACCAGCAGGGCCTGGGGATGAGCCCTTGGGCTGACTGGGCTCTCGGGGCCGGGAGGAGGAGGAGGAGGAGCAGCACCAGAGGGGCTTTCCCAGGCCTTTCTTGCAGCTGAGCCCCCCAGGCTCCCGGCGGGGGTTACCGTGGGGGAAAGGCAGGGTGCAAGGCCGGATCCCCCGCAGCCCGACCTTTCCCCTCCCGGCGGCGGGCGGTGGCAGTGGTTTATCCCTCTCTGCCTCCAGGGTGTGGGAGAAAGGGGCTGTGCTCCGGCTCATCCCTCTCTGCCTCCAGGGTGTGGGAGAAGAGAGTTGGCGGGGGGGCTGTGCTCAGCGGGCGGGCGGCCGAAAGTTTTTTTTTTTGCTCCAGAAGAATGGCCCTTTTGAAGCACTTCTGCCCCACTGCACACTGCTAAGCGAAACCAATCCCCGGCGCCCGGAGGCGCAAAAATCCCCCCTGGAAGAAGAAAAACCCAGCACCCCCACCCCCTCCGAAAAGGAAAAAAAAAAAAGAAGAAAAAAAAAAAAAAAGGAAAACGAGGAGGAAAGCGAGCCCGCAGCCCGCCGGCCCCCCGCGGCGGCGGTACTCACGCTGCTGTTGTGCCCGGACCAGTGCACCATGGCTTGGTTGTGCGCCGAGTCGCCGGCGAGGGCGAAGGTGGTGCTGCCCAGCCGCAGCTCCTCCAGCCCGAAGCGGGCGGCGCCGGCGTCCCCCGGCTCCCGCCCCGCGGCGCCGCCGCCGCCCGGCCCCGCGGCGCCCCGCGGGCTGCGGCCCCGCCGACGACGACCCCGGGCCGGCCGGGCGGCCGCCGGCGGGGGCCCGTGGCCCCGGAGAGGTCGGTCCTCGGCGGGAGCCGCCGCCGCCGCTGGGGGCCGGCTCTCGCCGGCCGCCTGCTGGGGCTCCCTCGTCGGCCGCCGGCTTTCCCGGCCGCTGAATTTGGTCCCCGCCGGAGCAGGGGCGAGGGTCGCTTGCAGCCCGGCATCCTCCGGCTCCTTGCCGGCCCCTCGCCCGCTCTCGCCTCCCTTCTCCCCGGGGAACCTCCTCTGGTCCTTTTCTCCTCGGTCGGTCCTCAAGTGCATTAATAATCCCTGCTGCGGATGTTGCTGCTGCGGCTTCACCTGGGAATGGCAGGATCTGCAAGTTATTTCTGCACCGGTAAAGCCAAAAGTGAAGAGGAAAAGCCATGTCCAGTACAGGAGAGCAACGTGCCAGGCTGGGTACCAGCCAGCAACTTTTTCCATCGCTGCTGACTGCTGATGAGTGCGAGGGAGAAAGAGCACGAAAGAGCGAGCAGGAGCGCGGAGAGCGGGGTGCTGCCGATTTACCCGCCGCGGGGTAAACACAGCGGGAACTCCATAAAGTTTCAGACTCTGCTGTGTTAGATGCAGCCGGGGGGTAGGGGAGATCGCGTTCTTCCCCCCTCTTTCCCCCCCCCTTGTTTTCTTTTCCTTCTTTTGCACTTTTTTCCTGTTTTCTTTCCCTTTTCCCCCTCTTTTTTCTCCCCCCCCCCCCGCCCCCGCCCCCCCAAGACTGGCGTTGCTGATCAGGCTTTTGATGGAAGGCAAAGCCACAACCACACGGGGGAGGAGCTGAATTGAAATCAAGAGAGAGAGGGAGAGAGAGAGGAGCAAATCCCGGCTGGTGATTTCTCCCGGCTGCCTCCGTGGAAGTCCCAGCTCGCTCCTCTCCCGCTCGCTCTCTCTCTGCTCGCTCTCACTTCGCCGCTTCTGCATCACACTCCTCCCGCAGCCGCCCCGCCGGGACGCCCCACGTGTGCTTCGTGAGTGATTGGTTACTCACCCCCCCACACACACACGCACTCCAAGAAGGACTTACCCCAACTTTGAAACTCAAATCACCCGATCCCTTCCTCCCCTGCGCTTCCCATCAGCTCAGACCCCTAAAACCTGCTCCCCGACATGCTAAAACCACCGCATGTGGACTGGAAGCAAACGTGTAAAGTGAAGGAGCAATACATACATATAAGCATACATACATGGGTGTATAGTCTTCCCAGAGGAAATATTTTAACTCGATTAATTAAGTGGCCTTAAATGTCTGAGCAGGCTCTGAAATGCCCCTTCCTTCCCCCCTGGGACTGATGTAAATGCACTGGAGTTGCTGGGAATAGGCAACCGTGCCTGATTTCACAGAGGGAAAGTCGCATTTCTACCCCTCCGTTCCCTCCTCCGGCTCTGCTTCGCTGTACCGTCATTTACAGTAGCTGCCTATGTTTAGATAAATCACTCGGGCATGGCAGAGATGTATTCACATAAATGCTGATAGAGACAGGGACAAGCTTTTGGAAATGAAATGACAGCAGTTGGTGGCAGGAGAGAGGGAGAGAGAGATTTCCTCACCCCTGGCTTATCAGCAGAAAAAAAACCCTTTCTGCTCTAGCTGTTTCTCCCGTTTTCAGGACCAGCAATTTCTCCCCCGGGAGCTGTGCTCCTCTCTCACTAGATATCTTCCGCAGGGAGCACTCACTAGTGGTGGCCAGAGAAGATCACCAAGCCCTGACTGCAGAGGCTGGTGTCTGCTGGCCACGGGAGCCGCCGGCCCCTTACTGCAGGCAGCGCCGTTGGTGACTGCCCATGCAGCGGGACAGGGGCCCGAGCTTTAACGGGCACTTCCAAATGCCCACGTGCTTTAAGACTGGAGGGAATTAAGGGCTCTTCCACTGGAATTTTATTCCATCCCCATCTGCCTGCTCTCACTCATTCCCATTTGATTTCCAGGAGAGTTTATTTTTTAATTAATGTTTTTAACGTTTCCTTCCTGACGTGGAAGACTTTATTGCATTTTTGGCAGGGCATTTCAGAAAGAGATTTACAGATTTGTTCCACATTCTTCTAGAGATTTCACTCAAATGCTCAAGGGTGACACATCTTGGGATATTATTAGCACAAGACCACAGGTGAAGGGAGACTCAGTAATTGAAGCTGGGCCTAACTTCATGCTGCTTACAACAATGATGGATTGTCTGCCATGTAACCACCAGACCTCAGCTAAATCTACTGTAAACCAATTAACTGCGTACCTGTTTCCATATCTCCCAGTTAAACGGTTACTATTAGTTACAGCCTGTCAGTAATAATAATTAACAATTTGCACTTAAACAGCTCCTTTCCTTTACTAACCCCAAAGCTCTTCACAAAGGCCACTGAATTTTACTCTTGTTGTATAAACGGGGGAAACTGAGTCACAGTGCGATCAGCAAAGCACCAAGCATTGGAGATGGAGCTACCTTATTATCAACCCAATCATTTGTCTTCTATACAATAGATTGATCAGATTGATCTATCACAAAGGATGCACTAAAGAGTGACACCTTCCTAGGACAAGTGTCTTAAAGAGGCTTTAATCTAAAGGGTTGAAATTCAAAGAGATGAGTGGGCGAGACAGAAAAAGAACTTGGAAGAAAAAAACTAATAAAAGGTCAGAGGAAATTTCTCCTGGGATTGTAATGGAAATTTGCGTGCCAATGAGTGGCTAAGGCTAATGAGAGAAACAATCTAGCTGTCTCATTTAGGCAGACGATTATCTCTGGATTGTGATGAGTGACCAGTGAGTGATATGGATGTGCCTGGTAGAGCACACCTTATACACTGTGAGTACACTACACCTGCGGAGCTCTTCAGCAAATGCACACAAGAGTCAGTCACAGAGAGAAAATACTGGATCCGACCTGAGGACGACAGCCACTTTTTCCAGCATAACCCTTGTTGTGGGTGGATGTAAGACAGAGATGTACAGTATAAGCCTTTCCCTGATCCTTATTTCCAGGAATCATCAGTTTAGGAGATTCCGGCAGCAGAAACTGCACCTGATCCCTTATGTTTAATAGCTACGGATGGACCTGTCTTCCCTAAATTTGTCTAATCTTTATTTATAGTCTTGGTGTCTGAGGCATGCTGTGGTAGTCAATTTTACAATCTGATTATGTGTGCTTTTGAATACTCATGGTCTGCACTTATCTGAGAGACATTTTACATCGCCATAATCTAATCTTGTTGCCAGCCATCTTTCTGCTGCAGATGATGTGATGATTGAGCCATCAGAGATAAGAAGCCAGAGTCTTTGGCACAAAAGAATAATCCCCTGTCTTTTGATGTAAGGGATAGCTTTCGGAGTTGGGAGCTACAGTAAGCCCCTATGCTGTCATTGGAGAGAAGCTGAATTCATACACTCAGCCAAAAAGAAGCACTGGTGGGTAGTGAGTGAACTTCATGGCCATCACTCACGAGAAAGGAAAGGCTGCACTCGTGGGTATCCTGACCTGAGGTTACACCTGATCTGACGTTTCAATAGCACAGACTACACCACATGTCCAGCTCCAACCTCTGATGAGAATGTATTTTTCATCAGAGCTGCTAGAGTACCTGATCAGGAGACTGCTCTTCTGTTTCACACGGCCAGCATTACCTTGAGGGAGGGGAGAGATGCAAACCCTGGGAGCCATGGAACAGGAGATAGCTGTCACTATAAAACACGATGCTGTGAGAGCAAATGAAAAATGCAGGTCTCAGCCAGCATCTTCAGCCTCTGCCTTTACCAGGATAAGCAGTGGCAGGGGGTGTTCCTCTTTGCCAGGGAGGAACTACTGCAAAGGCAGAGATCTGCACAGGCATGAGAGGGTTTGAGGAGGTTCTCACTTTTGGGGGTCAGGAAGCATAAGCAGGAATCTAGTGAAGGGAGCAGATACCAGTTCTGGGTAGCTGTTGCAGTGGCGCAAGCTTCTTCCTAAGGATTTATATAGCCTTGAGAAGAGAAGCAGGAACAGAGTGAAATGCACATGAGTACACAAATCTTCACTGGGGACTGGGCAGGTTCAGAGACGGGTGGAAATACGGGCTTGGTCAAGGACATAAATCCTTACGGCAATGGTTGCAATAATCTGCCATCTGCAGGAACCCTTTGCTCCGGAGTGTTTCACACTCATCATCAGAGACTACTTGTGAAAATGTGGTCCCAAGATACTTCCTGGCTCCACAGGATTCCTGTCTTCTGAAACATGCTAGAGGATGTACCCTGCATGATAGAAGCACCTCAGGGACTATGCCAACATTATATGCACTTTGATGGAGCAGAAAGGGAGAAAGAGCAATGAAAGAGGATGGAGAGAAAGAAGCAGAACTGGGTGGGCTTAACCAGCTGAGTAATATAGAGCAGAGGCATAACATAGCCTGATCTACCTTGCACTCAAATGTCTTTTAGGTTAAGCAGTATAATCTTTCCCTAGTAAATATTTGTATAATCTGGATTTTGTGAATCTACACTCATTTTAAGTCATCAGTTTTTTCTGTAAAGACTGTGTAATGAAGGGAGCCCAAGAGGAACACTGCTCCATTGATTCCTATCAAGCCACGGTGAGTGATGAATACTGTAGTTCGACATTACACATAATTCCTCCAAAAGGAATCTCTGTTTGGAAAAAAAATAATTACAAATCAGGATACAACAGGGCTTGTTGCAGTTTCCCTTAGGGAAAAAAAAAAAAAAAAAAAAAGATGGCTCTCAACTGTAAATATCACAAAGAGAATAGAGACTAATTATATACATCAAAACAACTATTTCCAAGTGCCTCTTATTTCACTGAACAAATGGAAATTATTTACCTATGTGGCTTGGTTTGTAGCAATATTTAGATAATCGTTACGTAGGTATTACCAGAAGTAAATCACAGGACCTCAAATAGGAGCAATGCATTTGGCACACAAAAATTATTCAAAAAAAATCTGGAACTGAAATAAAATCTGTATCTTCTTTCCACTGAATTTCATTTCCCTCACTCAGAATATTTTTGGAAAGGTGATTGAACTATTTATTTTTAACACTAATAATTCCTCTAAATTAATTAACATGAAAGCTCTCCTTTGTTATTCCAGACAATCAAGCCCCAAACCAGTGCCATCCCAAATTAAGCTGCTGCAGCTTTTAACAGGGGGTCCTATTCATCTGCAAATGTGATGCAATTTTGCTTTAGTTGCCATAAATATTAACAGCAAGGGCTTTTTGTTCTTTTACTCCCTCTTGCTGCAGCCTGTTGCAAAGGCTGATGTTTAAAGTAATCTCAAAAAAGTGCAAGACTTTGCCACTTTATAATTTAAAGAGCCATTTCGCTTTGCTAAATCCTCAAATGGAGATTTCAGATAGCAATTTATCTGGCAAAGAGAGCTGGGTGGCGAGCAGATTCGATCAGCGTGATTGCCATTAAGTGCAGGAAGGTACTCAGCACCTATACCTGGTGCCAGTTTTCCTTAAAACACTGTTTATACTGAAATATCTAGTGATGCTTATCAGCCAGCAGCTCTCTCTGGGGACAATAAGAGTTGTCTCGATCTTTCTCCTCTGGAAAATCTCTCATGTAGGCTCCTGGATCCAAAGGGTTTTCACCCCATCCCACCACAGGCAGCAAACCTCATAGCAATGGCACAGCCTCTGCGTTTTACTCTCGGGTCCAGACCTCCTTCCTACTCTTCTGGCTGCAGAGACTTCCTGGGGAGCTTGGCACAACAATTTCAGTGATAAACCACGGGTGGATTTGCCGTGGGAGGAAGGGAGCATGTGACCCCTCCAAATAAGCTTGTACTCCCAGTTACGTGCTAAAGCAATACTCATGTGGCTGCACAACTACCATGTCCACACTGATGTTGAAGCCAGCCCTCTTTGCCACTATGCCTGTAGATCCTGGGATTTAATCCTACCTATGCCATTTCTTCTCTAGTGACATCTGCTCCTCTGTGCTGGCCTTGTATTTCACTGGCCCAGTGATCTTCTCCCCTTGTGATCTGGAGACATCAACCCATTCCCACCCCACACTCCGGAGCGCAGCTCCCCTGTCAGGGATTACCATGGGATTTAGGAGCCAAAACCTCCCCAAGCCACAGAAGACAGTTGATGAGAAAATCTTCTGCTTGAAATTCCCAGCTGGCATTCTCCCTTGATCAGCTTTTGCAGCCTAAGAAACCTGGAAAGCTGCCCTGAAAAGCTGGTCTTAGATTCTGCTGGGTTTCGTGGTTTAGTTGAGTGTAAAGTAGAATTGCAAGGACTGTACTTACATCAGGACTGCACGTACTCAGCTAGTGCTCTGAGCTTGCAGCTAAGGAAAAAACTGAGCCGGAGCTCAGAGCTAGAATGAGCTTTATTATAACAACTTTTAAAGTAGTAAACATTGGCGGAAGGAGGAAGCCTGAGGTGTATCTCGTAGTCAAGTCATTCACCACCACCAATATGAATGATAACCACAGGGATGACCCAGCAATTGTCACATTTCATCCTGACTGTTTTAAAGCAACCCCATAATACCCAGAAGGTTTTTGCCATCAATAACTGAAATGTACACTGTGGACATTTCCAACCACAGGAAAGGCAAGAATGTAACCAGGAAAAATGAAAATGGCTTAGCAAAAGCAAATAATGCTTGACCAACCTGATTGTCTTCTGTTACTAAATAGCTGACAATTTTAATTCTGGCTCCCACAGCAGTCTCATGGTAAACTGAGGACGTACGAGCAGGTCAAAGCAACTTTCAGAGGTTTGAAAGTTGGCTGGACCACTAGTCTCAAAGGTTGACAACTGTCTGGAAAAGCTCTGGGAATTGCAGTGGGGTCTCTCTTTGCAAATAAGGCAAACTGCATACTCATCTGCCTTTGGCAAAGCATCATCAGGAGATCAGAAGAAATTCTAATCTCCTTCTTAGCACTGGGAAGGCTGAACATGGAGTACTCTTTCTGGTGTGGACCCCCAGTTCAAGAGGGACATGGAAAACTGAGGAAGGTTACCAAGTGGAGGGCTACCAAGGTGGTGAGCACACAACCTACAAGGAGGCGGTTGAGAGCTGGGCTTGTTTAGCCTGGAGAAGAGGAGGCTAAGGAGCAATCAAATATCAGCCTACACTTACCTGAGAGGGAGTTACAAAGATGAAGAAGCCAAACGCTTCTTGGTTGTGGCAGGTGCTAAAACAAAGACAAGACATAACTGGTGTTTAAAACATTCAGGCTGAAAATTAGGAAGAGCTCACCCAGGAAGATAGTGCCACACCAGGACAGGTTCTTTAGATTGTAGAATCTCCCTCAGGAGGACAAAGCTATGGTCAACCTGATCTAGTAATGATGGCAGCCTGGCTTCTGGTGGGAGATTGGTCTCTCACAACCAACATTTCTTTGAATATTAGAATCTATGAGAGGTAAAAAGCTCAAGAAGAAGATATGTCGACAGCTAAAGGCAGGAATAAATCCCATCTCCCCCCAGGATAAAGCCAGTAACTTGTTCAAATGCCAAATGGTTCCCAGGTTCAGCCTGAGCTTGGATGCCAACCTACAGTGAAATCAGATTCCTCTAAAGACCAATCCAGTTCTCCTTTCATTAGGTGCCTGTATCTCCAGCACTAGTTTAACAAACCAGTGGGGACTCTTAGACAATTTCATCCTCTTGGGTCCCATCCCACCCACCTCAAGTATTGATACCAAGTATCATTGCTAAACCTTTTCAGAGTCCTACAGGACTCCCAGCATTTATTGGAGAGCAGGGTAAACAGGAGTTCTACGTCTAATGTAATGCTACTACCGGTGGCGGCATCCATTGGCAAACAACAGTCAGGGACAGTTGTGCTATAACATCCTATATTTGGCCATACTAAAAAACGGGCTTTACCTTACTTTCTCTGTTTTTCCCCTGGGCATGTATCTATTCTGTATCTGGCTCTTGGCATGTTGCTTTCTCTTCTTTTCCTTGGGTGGAGATGCAAACCTTCCTTTCCGTGACCAACAGAGGGTCTTTGCAGCTATTCAAAATCAGTTGCAAGTTGCTTAGCTGTGTCCATTGAGTCATTTTCATTCCCTCATCTTCCAGGCCTTTCCAGTTCCTCAAGAGAATCGTGGCTGTGTGATGCCTCTGATTGCCTTGCAACCTTGAAAATCTGCAATTTGAAGCAGACTGATCATGTGCAGATAATAGTTTCCTGTGAACAATAAATATCACTCAAAACATCTTCCTTAGAGTCAGGATACTTCAGTAACATAAATCTTCTTAAAAGCCTAAAAATCATTTGTATTTTCTCCCTTTTTCAGAGATTACTGAACTTTAGTCATCACTGGGGAAGTTTGCCTGACATTCTATCAGCTCTGGGTTTATCTGTATCGACAGGACAATAAAAATTCTTGTCTATCACTCTATCGCTGTCACCTTTGGCTTCCTCACTTGGTTGTGGAAGAATTTAATGAAGGTAAGAGAATAATGATGAAGAGAAAAAGATTACAAACTTAATGGCCTGTGAATGCTGTTTATAGTTAGTCATCATTACAGATGGTGTTTTCCTGCTTGTGCACCTTGCTTGATTTCTTTTAGCCAGAAGTGTTGACAAAGTAGAAGTTCCAGGTACAACTAAAGATAAAATTTCTAGTAGAAGAAAGAGAAGTTGGAGAAAAAAGGTTGTTCTTCTATCCTACCTTTTTACCGCAAGAAAAATAAAAACTATGAAAAAATAGGAACCCTTGAGGCTGATTGAAGATGTGAGCTTGCTCATTGACAGTATTTTATTTCAGAACTGAAAAAATGACCAGGCAAAAATTTCTGTGAGGCAACTCTGTCCTGCTTCACTGATGCATCATTTCTTAAGTCATGGTCAAAAATCCTTTTCTGGAGACAGCTGCATCACTCACAGATCAACCAGCAGAGCTTTTCATACACACACTCCCATGGTATAAAATCAGGAGAGAGATCTGGCCATCAGTTAAAATGGTTTTTACTAACCCAGCTCATTTCTGCCTAAAACAAGTTAGAGGATACTCACACGAATTTTTCTGCTAGATGATAAGCAGTGTGATACTTTCCAACAGACATCCACATCTGAACATTACAAAGCATAGTCAGAGGCACCTTTCCCATTGGGCCACCTGTTTGGAAGGTTAATGGTTTCATAGGATCTACCTGGCCAGAAACAAAGGCAGATGAAGAGAGGAAAACTTCCTCTGTCCTCTTCTCCCTCCAGCGTGGTAGCTTCTTCAACAGCTTCTCAGATCTGTGGCATCCATCTACCATTTTGTGGCTTGGTGGGGCAGAAGAAGTATAGCATGAGAGATAGCATCAGTCCCACATTTGGTGAGAAACTCCAGTCTCCTCACCAAAGTATCAGAAGAACGGATTTGGAATGGTCATGGAAAATCAGGAGAAAATGCAAAGGAAATCTGCATTCCTGTGTTGTCAATCTTTTCATTGTGAATCACATAGTGAATTTTGAGCTCCTGATGTCATGGCTTTATATGAGATTATCAACTCTCTTCCTTTGTTTTCTTTTCTTTCTTAAAAAAAAAAAAAGAAAAAAACAAGAAAAAAAACCTAGTCTCCTAACTATGGAGAACAGCATGAAGACAAGGCTCCCACTGACTCAAAATCTAATATGAAGTGTTTCAGCACAAAATACAAACCCAAAGCAGTCAAATTTAAATATTTCATTTGGGCACTATGACAATGAAGGGTTTTCCTTTTTTTTTTTGTTTTTTTTTTTTTCTTTCTTAAAAATGGTGTTCTGAAGCTAATTTTGCCTACTTGAAAGATTTTAGAGATATGTATATTTAAAATATATATGTACATATATACACATAAAAGGAAAACCAAATACTGTTTTGCAAGCTGAACAAGCTGTTGCATTCAGCTTGATATGAATCTTCAATTTCTGAATCCTTTTTGTCTCTTTTTTAAATTCAGTTTGGCCAGGGAATTAAAAAAAACCTAGTTATTCATATGGCTTTAATTACTTGAGATGTTTGCCAGAACACCTTGCAACATAAAAGAATTTCCTTCTATACGTTTGGTACTGGGTTCATTTCTCGCCCAGAACTCTCAGCAATTTATCTGGGACATCTGTGGGTGTAGCACCTGGAGGATTAAGCTATAAAAAGCTCGTATACAGATATTTGTTTCTGGTAAACAGGACCCTGATAATGATAATTTATTTTAGGGTTAAATTTGATATTATGTATAAAGGGACTCTATAAAATCATTTCAAAATGAATTGAAATTATGTCAGTTTTCAATCAATGCCTTAAAAAGAAAAAAGAAAAGAAAGAAATCCCCTCAATTTCAGTCAAAAGACTTTCTTCTAGAAGAATCAGACTTACGAAATAAAGGTGATGAAAAAACAATGAGTCTGACTGTTTAATACATGTATACACACACAAAGATCAATAAATAGCCCAAGCAGTGGAATGAACTCATAAGCGATGCTTCTGCTGATTTCCTTGCAAGCATTCCCTGAGATTCCATTTATTTTCAGCAGTATTTGTATGTGGATGGGTCTGTGTGTTTAATATCTATTCTCGTATCAAGGAAGCATAGAGGAAAAAATCCATTTGGATGTATTTTCATGCAATTAATAATAATTCAGGGTTTGTGCTTTTCTTATGCCAAAACTGTGCTTGCCAACATTTGGAGCCCTCCAAATGCATGTATTAGTCCAAGTCTGAATCACTGGTTTTCTCCTCTGTTTGAAACAATGTTTGTTCAAAAGATATTAAGTGTGCTGCACTTTTGTCTTCATTCAAACCAAAGTAGTCTTTAACATTTTTATTAAGACTCCTTAATATCCTGTTTTAAAATAGTTTCAATTTTCCAGTCTGGCCAAGTCTCCGTGTACATTTCAGTTCATTTATGTCTGATTGCAATCAGTGGGAGTCTTTTCATTGATTTCAGTGGAATTTGGATCAGGTTCGTTTGCAGCATAACTTACATATGTTTGCTGTCATGGAATAAGCCAGCTATCACAGCAGCGACATCCAGGGAACTTGAGAGAACAAGGAATAAATCCAGGATCTGAGACCTTGCTTGGGAGGAACTTAAGCAAGTCCTGGTTTATTAGTGGTGACAGCTCTAAATAACACACCTTGAGCGCCTGCCCTTTCACTGCAGTAAGAGCTTCTCTTATGATTCAGTGTCTCGCAGCAGTCAGCTAATTTTAATATTTAATATGGTGCCTTGGTCTCCTGCAAGATTCCCTTATCATGATTTCAAATCTTCATTGACACACACTGTTGCTGCCTTCAATATCTGCTGAAGGACTCTTTGAGGTGCAAACTCAACATCTTTTGTACAGTTTGGTTCTTTTTGCAGTTTTCAAAAGAGGCAAAAATAAATAAACAAGGCATGGGGCCTGGACTGTTTTCCTGTTCTGTTTTGCCACATAGGTGCATCTCTCTGCACAATCTTATTTTGTCTTTGTTGCTGTTGTTTTTGCCAGACAACGTAATTATCTTGATTGGTGGGTGGCCAAAAAAGTTTTAATTAGATCCAGGGGGATTTGAGCAGGACTATGTATTAAAAAAAGGCAAAACAGTGTTGCTAGAATTATTGTTTGTTTATGTTGTGAGGCATCTTCTGCGAAATATGACGTCGCCTCTTTGCATTTCCAGTTGTGTGCTCTCTTCTCCTGCCTTGCTCTTTCACTTGGTTGACAGGGAATGGTGGACTGGCATTAACATCCATGTACTCAGGCAATGCTGCCAAGATGTTGCTGCTGCAAAATGTCCAGCAGCTCAGCCCCTGCCAAACGGAGCCATTGATCCTCCAGCCTGTGCCAGTTCAAAGGAACATAGGATGCATATCCAGCTTTGTGGAAGGGGTGACAAGTGATTTGGGGCAAGTGATTGTGTCGTAGTTTAACCCCAGCCAGTAACTAAGCCCCACACAGCTGCTCGCTCACTCCCCCCCAGTGGGATGGGGGAGAGAATCAGAAGAGTAAAAGTGAGAAAACTCGTGTGTTGAGGTAAAGACAGTTTAATAGGTAAAGCAAAAGCTGCGCATGCAAGCAAAGCAAAACAAGGAATTCATTCACCACTTCCCATCAGCAGGCGGGTGTTCTGCCATCTCCAGGAAAGCAGGGCTCCAGCACGCCTAACGGTTACTTGGGAAGACAAACACCATCTCTCTGAATGTCCCCCCCCTTCCTCCTTCTTTCCCCAGCTTTATATGCTGAGCATGACATCATACAGTCTGGAATATCCGTTGGGTCAGTGGGGGTCAGCTGTCCCAGCTGTGTCCCCTCCCAACTTCTTGTCCCCCCCCCAGCCTACTCGCTGGTGGGGTGGGGTGAGAAGCAGAAGAGGCCTTGGCTCTGGGTAAGCACTGCAATAACTAAAACATCTTGGCATTATCAGCAATATTCTCAGCACAAATCCAAAACATAGCCCCATAGTAGCTACTGTGAAGAAAATTAACTCTATCTCAGCCAAAACCAGCACAGATTGACATGGACAACTGCGAGCAACACCGAAGGCAGGGAAAGGACTGCACTGGGGAGGTCTTTCTGGCTGGTTATAGTTATTAATTTTTGACTGGAAAAGGGTTGTTTTTATTTATTCAGTTGTCTAAAAATATCCCGGTAATGAGTTAACCTGAATAGGGTGAGGGGGACAGAAAAACACGTATTGATTTTCTAAAAGCAGGCAGGAATGCTGTTATTTTCCAATTAATGTTCAGCACTAGAGAACAATCCAGCTGGAAAGAACCAGCTAAGCAATACCAAGCTTTTTGCTTTCTGCACTTTTTCTGGTGATATTTTTTCTCATTTAACTTCTTAAAAAAGACCCTAATAACAATTCAGGCCATATCTTTGGCTAATGGGGATTAACTTGTCATGGACTCCACTGGGGTGACTATGAAATAACCATGGTGGGGATCCAACAGTTCACGCTGAAGCAGAAGGCATGTTCATCTAATAAAGGCTGCCCCTACTCCAGTGCTGGAGAAAAGTGTGAGAGAAAAACCATCTGAACACAGTATTGGTGATAAGGATACTTCTCTATAAATCCCAGAGCAGGTCTGGGATTCTGGTGGGACTGGTGATGATCTGTAGTCTGACTCTGGCTGTGTCACCCCTTTCTTTCCACTTCTCTTTTTTATTCTGTCTGTCATAAAGTCCATGTGTCTTTCTTCTTATGGCTTAGCATACTTGAGGTTCACCAGATTCAATAGCAGACGATGAGTGAAAACGATACCATCTGTCATGGTTTAACCCCAGCCAGCGACTAAGCCCCACACAGCTGCTCACTCACTCCCCTCAGTGGGATGGGGGAGAGAATCAGAAGGGTAAAGTGAGAAAACTCATGGGTTGAGATAAAGACAGTTTAATAGGCAAAGCAAAAGCCGCACACACAAGCAAAACAAAACAAGGAATTCATTCCCCACTTCCCATGGGCAGGCAGGTGTTCAGCCATCTCCAGGACAGCAGGGCTCCATCACGCCTAACGGTGACTTGGGAAGACAAACGCCATCACTCCCAGCGTCCCCCCTTCCTCCTTCTTTCCCCAGCTTTATATGCTGAGCATGACATCATATGGTCTGGAATATCCCTCGGGTCAGTTGGGGTCAGCTGGCTGACCACTAGCTCTCCAGTGAGACCCAGCAAGAGTTAGATCCTGCAGCTCGTATTACGTACCCAGCGCAATGAACACTGGTAACAGGAAAGCTGATGGGAAGCGGAGGAATTACCACATTTCTGAGGAAATATGTGCACACACAGGTAAACATACATTCACATAAATTGAGATCCTTATTTTTTTTAACAGGTTTCTGAGGCTTTATCTGAGTTTTCAAGTCTTCTAAGCTTTCTGAATTTTTATTTTTTCTCTCCTGCAAATTGCCCTTTTCAAATTATTAACTTGTGCTGGGGTTAACTCTGCTGAGCTCATACAACAGCATCCACTGTACTTCCATATAATTTGTCCCTCTCCTCCCAAATGCTCAGGGGCACCTGGCCATAGAAAGTCCACATTGGGACTCTCCCCTGTATATAAGTTATGGAAACAAGTGTCAAAATTAAATCCTGCTCTTATCCATCCTGGACTTGGCAAAGCTTAGGAAAGCTACAAGCACCCTTTACTACAGTACAGAGATGGAAATTTTGCCAGATATTTCTCAACAGTTTTGCATAAATTTCAATATATATGTTCTTATTTAGCAAATATTTATTTAGCTATCACTGCAGTTTTCCTTTAAGGGTCTAGCAAGGGCCCAGGGAGAGTGACAAAACCACCAGCTTTTGCTGGGAAATGATACACCCTGCAGTCATACTATGTATTTAGAATCTGGAGACAAATTTTAGGGCCTGGATTTATTTATATTGTTTAATAGATGCTTTGATAATTATGTGCATGGGAATGGAAAACAAATTCTCCAGATTAAAAAGCATAAAGAAAGCTTGTTTGGATTAGCATGATCAACTGAAAGCATCCATTTGATTCTTGGTATATATATAATTTACTGAGCTGCAAAATAAACATACTCCACTGTTCCTCTGCTGAAGGCTCCAGCTGTAAATATTTCATTACTTTAAAAATGTATTGCTATTAGATAGGTCTTTTAGTATTCAGCAGAATCAAGTTTTAAGTAATAAAATAAAATTGTTTCTATTTCCTGAAGGACCTTTTTTAAACATACAATTTCAGTTGGGTGAAAATTGCTCTGCCACCTGTTGGGTGCTGGCAGAATCGTCCCACAAGTAAGTGGGGGGGGTTTATTAGCATTGAAGGCATAAATCAATCCCTGATCTCACGAGTGCAAGTGTAATTACATCATGACCTGGTCTGTCTCTCCCTGTCCTGCTACTAGCTTACAGGTCATCGTTGCCTCTAAGGAAAAGAGGTCTGCTCCCTGTATTATGCAAGGGAACGAAAACTAGTTGAGGAAAGAAGGAAGTTCATCAGGCAAACAAGCATCATCCACTAAAGGAGAGAGAAGCAGAGCACGAACTCCCTCTGCTCATAGAATACCTGAAAATATTCACAAGCAGCTGGGAAAAAAACCTTATGAGAAAGGTTGGGGGTTGTCATGGCACAAAGGTCCCACGGGACCATTATAGAACGACAGGTAGTGACCTAGTGACACCGTCATTATAGCTTTTCTTTGCACAACCAGGACACTTCTGGTGATCTTCCTGCCTTTATTTGAAATGGCCAGAAAACATGCTTTTGTAGAGGATTTCAGGATGGTTTCTTTCTGAATTTGAAAAAAAAAAAAAAAGTAGTATGGAGTTTTTCATGGTTTTTCCAATGTTGGAATGCTTTTCAGGGAAAAAACAAACATCTGGGGCTTTTGTGGAATGATTTGATAGCATTGGGGTGGCTCTTTTTATTTGTGAATTGATGGGGTTTGCTGTTCAAAAATCTGACATCCTAAGCACAGAATTAAATGTGAGTGCATAGTGTCGTGGTTTAACCCCAGCCAGCAGCTAAGCACCACGCAGCCGCTCACTCACTCCCCCCCACCCAGTGGGATGGGGGAGAAAATTGGGAAAAGAAGTAAAACCTGTGGGTTGAGATAAGAACGGTTTAATAGAACAGAAAAGAAGAAACTAATAATGATAATGATAACTCTAATAAAATGACAACAGTAGTAATAAAAGGATTGGAATATACAAATGATGCGCAGGGCAATTGCTCACCACCCGCCGACTGACACCCTGTTAGTCCCCAAGCGGCGATCCCCCCTGCCCCCACTTCCCAGTTCCTAAACTAGATGTGAAGTCCCATGGTATGGAATACACCATTGGCCACTTTGGGTCAGCTGCCCTGGCTGTGTCCTGTGCCAACTTCTTGTGCCCCTCCAGCTTTCTCGCTGGCTGGGCATGAGAAGCTGAAAAATCCTTGACTCTAGTCTAAACACTACTGAGCAACAACTGAAAACATCAGCGTTATCAACATTCTTCGCATACTGAACTCAAAACATAGCACTGTACCAGCCACTAGGAAGACAGTCAACTCCATCCCAGCCGAAACCAGGACACATAGATACAAGGGAATATTTTTCTACTGTATGTAATCTACCAAAGCCACAAATAATCACACATCTGGAAGGAACTCATTTGCTACTTGTGTAGGACTTTGGCACTGGGTGCAGCGACTATTTCATTTCTCAAGAATAGCTCCCCACAAAACAAAGAGTGTGCCTGAACATCATGAAGTACCATTTTTTTCCAATTAATTATTGTGCTTCTTGAAATCCTTAAGGAGCCCCAAACTGAATACTGAACAAAGACCACAGTCCCTTCCCATAAAATGTTACAGTCCAAGTTATCCAAGTGTTAAGAGATGTTAGCCTATACACAGAGGAGTTGAAAGCTGTCCAACATTGAATCAGTGTAAATTACACAGCTGGGGCAAAACCTCACCCCAAAAAGTTGCAGGATTAAGCCTTCAGATTACACTGTTAATGTTGGTTATTTTCAAAACATGACAACAGATATCCTCTCTTCCTCCCTTGAGCATTCAGTCAGGAAAAATACCTGAGAAAGGCATTGCTTTGCAGACTTGCAATCTCTCCTGAAACTTGTTTTCTCTTTCTAACAGTCCTGAACAACTGTTTTGGTCCTCAGCTATGAATTATCTTTGCAAAGGAAATTCCTTATGCAGGAACAGCTGCATAGATTGGAGTTTCTAAGGTTGACATGAGAGTACTTTGTGTCACTTGAAGAGCTATTGAAAAATCTCATGAAATACTGACATTTCAAGACAGTCGTCTTTTGCAGAAATCTGAAGTAACTTCAGCCAATTTTACATCTCATCAAAACTCAAAACATTGATATTCTTACTGCTTCAATTTTTATCACTATTTTCTCATTTCTAAAGGGTATTATAGCTGTTTTGACAAACATTGAGTTGTTGTAATAGTTTTTTTCTTATCAAAATGTATATTAAGTTATATGAAAAGTTTCATGTCTGTGGCAAATTGCATACAATCTTCGTGTGAAAATTCTGCATCCTCATTTGGAATAATAATCTGAAGATGAGATAATTTTCCCTCATATGCTCATGTATGCAAATTTGGCACAGGGTACCTGAGCTGAAATTATGAGCTGAGAACTGATAATACTGACCACATACGGTACGATTCATTCAAAAATTGAATATATTTGTGGAGCATTTTGGGATTCTGGAAAGGCTGTCAAGAGGATGCCTGCAGCTTTGTTTCCTATAGCAGTATCAGGTAATTTATCAGCATTTCAGCTACATCCTGTTCACAGCAACACTTCTTGAAAGTGCTAACATAGATTTCTCAAAAGACTGTTGAACTGAGTTCCTGGATTCCTCAGCTACTCTCTCAAGAGTTGATGGTACATCACACTGGAAACATGGGATGAACAGAAAGACATTATTGCTCTGACTGCATTCAAGTCTGTGTCCAGCTTGCACTCCACCACTTCTCCTCCAGGTTCAGTTCAGAGACAATACTTGTCACTTCCTTCTGTTCTCTACTATCCTGTAAACTTCCTCACAGCAATAAAGTTTGAGGATGTAGCTTGGGGAAAGGACTGACTTCATCATGAGCTAGCTGAATGCTCAGCTTGTTACCCTGTGGCACTGCAGCCGGACTATGTATCCTGCATAATCACTACAGCAGTCTGGCGAGCCCATCTATGTCAACAGCAGCGTAGGTCTATCTTCAGCTGAGATAGGTCCAGGTTGACTCCAGTGGGGCCACCCTGATTTTCCCCTGGGACATGGCCTCATGAATGTCATCTAAGAGTCTAGCTCTGTAACTCCAAAAACCACGCTTGGCCTTGACTCGGCCTAGCACTGAACAACACCTTGCTGTAAATATCCACTGCAATGAAAGAATGGTCTCAAGAAAGACCATGATGTTGGTGAGCCCTGCTCTCCCATCCTGGCTTCTGCCTGTGGGGCTGTCTCCTGTGGGCTGAGGAAGGTGGACTGCTTCCAAGCAACATGCAGAAATCATCTTGGGGTGTCCATGTGGCAGGGTAAACTGATGGGAATCCCTCATGCTCCAAAGAATAATCTCTAATCTTGCCTAAAACTACAGGGGTTCCTGTCTTGAAGCCGGTAATCTTCACAATGAACGTAGTGAGTCAGGATCACCTGGGATTGCATGCCTGACAGCAACAAAAAGCAGATGCCAAGGAAGGAATAAAGGCATTGGACAGTCATGAAGTAATACTTCAGAATAGTCTCCAATCTCCAGGAGTTTGCAGCTCAGGGACTTCCCAAAACAAACATGGTTCATATATGTGGAGTAATTCTCAGTGGATTTCCCTTCATGAACTTGTCCAGTCTCTGCTTGAATCTGTGCGAACTCTACACATCCCCAATGTCCTGCAGCAAGGAATTTCTTAGCTACACCCTGTATGAAGAATTACCTCTTATGGTGTCTTTTGAATGTGCCAATCGTTGGCTATTCATGTATCAGAGAAGAAACAAAAAATGTGAACCAACATTTCCTCACTACTCAGGGGCAAGAGCATTTCTATACTTAAAGTTACGCATGACTACTAGAATCTAGCCAAGCACTGGGTAAACACGATACAAAACTAACCGGCATTTCATACACTTCCAGGTGAAAGTTTAGAAAATCTGAAGCATTTTTTTTTCACTCCAAATCATCCCAATTTCAAGGGCATTTATACCCTGACTTTCCACACAACACTCAGCTAAAGCACGCCTCATTAGCTCACATGCAAGCCTTCAAGCCTCCATAACCCAAATTTCTTTTCTCACCTTCCTCAGATGGTATTTTTTCCCTCACTGCTGAAGCTTAAATTGATTTACTGCCCCCAAACACAATTCAGATGCTCTGCGGTTTCATGGCCCTTTTAAACTCTCCTCAATGGCAATGGATATGGAAGCGCTGTTCAGGTCCTCGCATTTAATATCATTTGATTCTTCTCTCCCTGTCCTCCATCTTCCTCACTTCCCCTTATTTGTATTCTCATCAGTGTCACATTAAATGCCGTGGAACACGCTTTTAGGGTAATAACAGGCCTGAAGTTTATGAAATAAAAGATTGATATCAGCTTCATAAAACTCAGGGGAAGCAATATCTTTTCTGTCTTGCCACCCCTTTAACTGCAGCTACCTTTATACATTGTAGAGGGAGAGAATAGTTTAAAAAAGGGAGAAAAAAAGACATATCTCCAAACAGCAGTGGGATTTTGGAATGTGGTGTGCCGTTAATGTCTTTATCGCTTTAACAGCAAGAAAGTTGTGTTTGCTTCTTTGTGTATTTCAGTGGTGTGTTTCTTTCAAGGGCTTGGCAATCTTTTTCCTTAAATGTCACTAGTTTCTGAAATGTTCAGGCTTTGTAACCAGTGGTTTATAGCCGTCACACACTGAAAGGGCAACGGATGAAGAAACTGTCTATTATTGTAGATAAACGGAACGTATGCCAGTTATCAGGATGGAATGAGAAATGAGGCGGTGAAATCAGGCTGGTGGCATCTGAGTACTGCCTGTGAAACCTGCACCATCAGGCTGAATGATCTCCCTCACCTGTGTTATCAGCAAGTTGGTTCTTCTGAATATCGACCCGAAGCCATGTCTGGCTTAGGGTCATACTCAGAGTATGCATTAAAGGCTTTGGCTACAGGACTTGATCTGGGATCCACCACTTGCTTCAGCTGCCACTCCGTCAGATCTAACCCCTCCAGAGCAGTACCTGTGTCAAACACGCCTGCTGCAGCTCCCGGGGGTGAGGATGGACGGTAGGTCTGACAAAGCTCAAGGACTCTGGCATGGCGATCCTTTTTAGGGTTGTACACCAATTCAACAGCATGAAGCTTTTGAGCAAAACCTGCCTGCATTTATTCCAGGAGACACTGGAGAGGCAAAGAGAGGTAGCAGACAGCCAGATCACTCAGTTTTACGGTACCTGGGGACACTCTCTCACCAGGAAATTGCCCATATATCTTAAAACAGTGTCTCCAATATCCCCGTATGTCTCCAAATCAGTGACGTGTAGACCTTAGTGAAGTTTTTGCCAAAGATTTTCTCTTTCGCTGGCCTGTTCTGTTATTCCCAATTCACAGCTTAACCTTTTGTTTTGCAGGTCTGACACTGACACAGGTACATTTAAGATGAGGAAAGCTTTTTCCTTTTTCTTCCTCTTTTTTGGGCAGACATTGTTTGTGTTTTTTACCCTTGATAATAGATCTTAAATTTGTCAAAAAAAGTAAAGCCATTGCATTTCAGCTTTCTGCTTCACTGCCTCTGAATACTGGATTTTCCCCCATTTTTTAATAATTTTTTAAAATGCCACCAATTTAGCAAAACTTGCTGAAATGGACAGATGAGGGGTGGGAGAACCTGAAGAAGCAAACTACATTGCCAAAACCATCCCACTAATCCCACCAACTTGTCAGTGCTTGCCAGAAGCAATTGCAAAGCAACAAACAGGCTTTTTATGAAGGACAGCAATACTATTTTTAAAATGGGCCAAATTGTACGGGCTCCACCTTCCCCACGTGCCAACGGGCAAATTGCTGTAACACAGCTATCTTAGCAGAGACATGATTCTTAGCTTAATAAACTCAGCGGGAGTTTCTGCACAGACTTTTCTCTGAGCTCTGGAACAGGCCACATAGACATTTAACCCACAGCCCTCCACAAGGGTATGCCAGTAGGTGTTCCAATAAAAGTGGTACACAACATCCCAAGATGGAAAATAAGGAGATGATTTTGAAACCTTGAGTTCAAATAATGTACTTGTCCATTTTTGTCTGTATCTTTCTCCCCTCCTCCTTTTTTCAGACTTTTTCTGTCAGAGGGAAGGGTTTTCCAGGTGTGAGCCAGCCTCAGCTTGGTGGCTGATGACTGCCCATGCAAAAAGGGAAGGCAGCCAGCAGGGCGGTAATGTCAAAGAAATGGGCAGAGGGTTAATAGATACCAAAGAGCTGTGTTGCCATATAATCACTGAATATAGTCACTGAGTATAGGCCTTTCCCCATTAATTCCAACATCAAGCCCATAAAAGTGTGTTCCTAGTCACAGATGTGAAAATGAAGTAATCATCAGAAAAGTGCTTAATAAACCAAAGCTACCTGTCTCAAAGGACTTTGGAGCATGATTGAAAAACTTTCACAAGCATCACAGCTTGCTCTGAAAGGGTAACACAGCCACGGCTCTTAAGCTAAGCATGCTTTAGGTTACAAAGTGAAAGGACATTGCAGAGCTGAGTTAACCATCAAAAGAAACTGAGTAAAAGAGCCCAAACTGGCTGATCAACTGTTAGGTTCAGAGCAGGTCCTTCCTTTCTGAACAATATTAAAGAATGAAGTATTTTGTCTGCCCAGGTGAGGGGCATGGCACAGGTTGAGCCAACTGAAATAAAAGAGTTTTGTAAATACCATGGGTTTATTACAGGAAATTAGCAATGCCGCAGCCCAAAATCAGATCCAAGCTTCAGAGAAATACATTAGTAGACTGAATGAACCTTGTTGGTTGGAGAAATATCTCCAAACTGGTGAATTAATATTGCAGACCGGAGGATTATTCACTGAAAAGCTAAGGGGATTTTGCATTGGTATATAACTACTGGATTTAATCTCTAACCTATACCGCCTTTGCTCTCCCAGCCCACCTCCTGCAGCTGCCGGGATTTGGCTCTTTCTTTGCTTTACAGTCTAAAGGAGTTAGAAGCATATCCAACAGCACTTCAGGAGCCACTTCTGGCACTTGATAAACAGCTCTGGATGCAGCGTTGTTAATGTGCCTGGAGATACGTGCTTGATGAGGGCTGCCTCAGGAGCAACCTCTGTTCCTGGGTGTGCTTCGCTCTGCCTGGGTATCTGGGCTGAATTCATCTGGTGTCAGAGGCAACGGCTGTTTAATAACAAGACGCATCAAGAGGGAGCAGATGAGGGGAAGATACACGATTTACTGAATAATAATGCCAAAATTCAATGCACCAGAGCATTTTGATTTAGCCATTTCAGGGACTTGCAGCGCACAAAGCAGCACTTCACCTGCTACAAGAACATTGCAAATCTGAGTAAGGACAGGGAGAAAGTACACAGATAATATCCTGGGACGTGGAGCAGACAAATATTTAAACCCTTAGCCAACTGCTTCTCAAAACAGTCCTTCTCCTGCCACCGCAAACACTTCCCTCACTGCTATTTATCTGAAAAAGGAGACAGTAAAAATAACTGAGAGGAAGAAAGAAGTTTGCTAGGTCTTTGGTTCATTGACAGTGGCCAGAACCAGCAGAAGCAATCTCATATTGATTCCAGCTTGATGGGAAGCAGATGTGGAAACCTGGAAGTTCAGCAATTCTAAGTGAAAGTACAGACAAGGAAATAGTTTTCTGAAGGAAAATGTTGAAAATCACTGTAATAGAAATTCTTTCTATCTAAAAGATGAGTTTGGTCACCTTGAAGCAGGGTGGCTGGATCCAATTCCATATTGCTACCAAAGCAACTTGAACCCAGTACAGTCATGTAGGCCCTTAGCTCCAAAAAATGGTCAAAAGAGCCTGGGAAGGCACCACAGATGAATACTTAAGACCTGTCTGTTCCTGAGAAAGCCTTTGCAATTACTGCAGCTCAACATCAAACTGTAATGACTGCAAGCAATTCTTACTTTAAGACATTTCTACTCTTCACTTCTACTGCCTGAGGACGGAAACACTGCCACCCTTTTTACAGCTCTACAAGGAGACTTGAGCAATTAACTGTTTGTTTTACCACTCTGAACTGAGTCGGTGAAGATTTCAGGTATAAGCTGAAGGACCATCCATGGATGCAATGAAATGCACAATCATGATTATATTTTCACAATTCGCTTTGGTGATCTTATCCTTTCTCCCAGTTTGACCCTTCAAAAATGTTTCAACTCTGAAACAAAGTGCAAATCTATAGCAAGTGTTTCCTCTTCCCCAATCAATTCCACCCTGCCTTTTGAAGGTCCTCTCTGCCTAGATTTTATTTCCAGTGCTTTACATCACTCGTGTGCCATCAGCATTTCCACAGAGGTCACAATTTTTCACCAGCTCATAAGGACACACACTTTGATGCAAAACAGTAGGAGCCCAGTTATATAGACGTACAGAAATCAAAATGAACAGGAAAATCTCTTTGGTCCATCTGAAGATATAAATCATACCCAGACTCCTACATTTCCATAGCAGAACATCTACATTACTTTTTTGAGCATTGCATGTGCATATATATATATACACGCATACATATAAACCCCACACATATATGATATGTATAGATGTAACTACACACACACCCCATGCATGTTGATATATAAAATATATGCATGTTAATGACTCCCTTGGTTCTCTGATTTTTCAAAGTTATCACTCTTTTTTTCTGATAACAGCAGTTAGGAGCTGTGAAAATGGGTATTTTTGAATATAAGACATTCCACCTTCTCAAACTTCAGTCTCTATAACACATATGTGTGAATTCACTGCTGTTTGCACCTTAATAATTATACCTCTAATTCTGTAGTTGAAGATCTTGAATTCAATTTTGCTTATGATCCAATAAGGATTCATTATGAAAGAAAAAGAGAGAGTTTCTCCTTCCTCCTTCTTTGTAACAGGAGTCCCAGCAGGCACATCATCATTTCTATCAAGAACCCTACAGGCATGGGTTTGACTTGTCTGTTTCCTTACAAAGTTATGTTGGAGGCAGCTTGATTACACATAAATTTCCATATGGAAGGGAAGAGACACAGAAGAAAATGCTGGAACCTGACTGTCCTATGCAAATGTCCATTGATTAACTCAGCTTCATGGCTCTAGGATGTTCTGATTTCAGTGTACCACTGCAACATGATAAAAAGTTAGGCTACTGGTATTTATTTATTTATTGCTGGTGACAGAAAGACACCGACACAGTGCAAGGAGAGGAAATTGTCTCTTGGTAAAGATTAAAACTGTGATTTGGGATATTGTTCGAAGACATGGTCTAATTAAAAAAAAAAAATTCAATTAAAGAGCTACAAAAAGATCTATGTGTCTAGTCATCAGTCATACATTATTAAAATAGTTCAAGATACTGTTTGCTATTTTTTCATCCCGAGGAACTTTAAAAAGACCAATATCCAAAAAACAGTCCTAAAATGAAAAAGTGGTCAAAAGTTTTGAAATTTAGTGTTAGCAGAATGTTTTCCTAACATTGGTTTTTCACAACAGAACATTTTAAAATACTGTTGCAACTCATACAGAGAGAGAAAAAAATAAGTAAACCTTGGGCATCTAGTTTCACAGATTTGCTAAATAAAACATCTCAAAGGTCCTGTGCTGCAGCAAAAACGTTGGTTTTGTTGGCTCTGATTCTGCAAAATCTCATCTCAATACTGGATTTTAGGAGATTTCAACTTAGTGTGTCAGAAAGCTCACGAGGAATTCCTGAGAGAGATCCCACTTCTCTGGTATTCCAGGCAAACATTCGACTGGTTTGGGATGGGGGAAGAAAATCTCAGACAGATATGTTCTAGCATAAAGTCTAATTTTACCTGTGTACAATTTCATGCAGTATTGGTCTCAGTCTGTCTCTACCTAAGTATTCTGCAGGTAACCCTGTAAAGACCATACATGAAAATCCTCTTCTCTCAGTCCATAAAGAATATGAAAGGGTATAGCCTCAATATACAGATGCTCTGCTTCCCAGATCAATCTGTAGATCTGTAGCTCTCCAATCCAATTCCCAGCATGTAAGTCAAGTACCCATGCACACTGTGTTATGGAAGTGTTGTGGGAAAGATGATCCTGCAAACTCTGTGGCTGAAGCCAAAGGAGAAGAGAGCTTCCTTATTCTGTCTCTCTTGCACTTCGCGACCAATCTGCAACCTCTGTACTTCTGCATTTACATGGACAGGGAGTGTGAGAATTCATCAATGTTTGTTGCATTTTATATACTATGATACTGAGGTCTTCTATCCTGTGGTCAAACCTTTTAGCAGCAAAGTCTTTTCTTCTCCCCTCTGTCTGAGGACCGTTGTGACTTTGTTTTCAGATGCTCCATCCATCTGAAGAATTATACACACACACCATGGGCTGTCTCAGACGCTGCTCTTTGCATCTTCAGTTCTCCACCAAACAAGAGTAAAAACACTATACAAATGAGCCTGATAGAAAAACCTACAAATAATGCATTGATCAGGAAGGAACAAGCCTATAGCATACATTAGAAAACAATCACTTTCCCATGATTTGCCAGACCACACTAATGGAAAACCTTAAAAAAACCCAAACCTCAAATGTTGGACGAAATGATGTTTATGGGTTTTTTCCCTCCATGGAAAACCAGTTTTATTTCCATTAAGTTCTATGTTCCATTTTTTTCTTTAAACACAGAATAAATAAATATTGATACAAGCACCCAAAAGCAGAGTTAATTAAAAAGAGCAAGATAATTGCAATTCAATAGTAAACCACTAACGCAAGCGCTGAAGTTTAAATTGGAGTTTAAAATTCCTCCAGCTTTTGCTAATCATTGATGCTCAAGGGAACAAAGGAAGGTTTTGTTTTGGAAAAATTTATGATTTTTACATGACAATCCCCCCCTTTTTTTTTTTAGCCTGGTTTCCTAAGGAAATAAGGTATCTTGTCAAATTGTCCGTCATTCTTCCCTTAATTACTTTTGAACACACTTGCCAATTTCAACCACATTTGAAAGAGGGAGATAAGTCCCAGGAACACTGACACTTCACAAGTTTCACTGAACTACCTGGGTAGGGAAGTGAGACGTGAAGGACTGGCTCCGTCTAGAAGAGGGCAGGGAGCCCTCAGCTGCTGCAGACCCTGGCTGGGAAGGAGGGCTGGGAAGGAGGGCTGGGAAGGAGGGCTGGGAAGAAGGAGGGCTGGCAAATCAGCACGGGCAGGGATCCAAGGAAGCCACAGGCACGTGGAGGACCAGGGTGGGTAAAGGGAGCTGCTGCTGTTCTGGTGGGAGAGGCGACAACTACAAATGCACACAGACGCTGACTGCTCTGGCTCTGCTGCTTATGAAATTCCCAGTTAATTTTTCTGATCCCAAATTTCATCCCCCCCCCTTTTTTTTTTTGCCTTTCAGGTCATTTTCTGTCACACATTCAAGTTACCAGAAGTTTTCACTGAGTCAAGGAAGAAAACAGCCATTTATGAAATGCCAAGTCATGTAGAGAAGGATTATTACCAGTTTATTATTATTTAGAAGTCTCCTGTTCATATTCAACTAAGACATGATTATTTAAAACAAAACAAAACAAAACAAAGTTTTGAGCAAACCTTTTCAAGACTTTGTTTTTGTTGTTCACCAAAGACACTTCTGCCTCATCACAAGACTAGACTAGACTGGCAAATCTGTAAAATCCATGGAGAGCAGAGGCTAGAGACAAACAGAGAAGGGATAGGGAGGCAAAATAGCCATGCTGTAGATTGTAAAAAACATACTTTCTCATATAGAAAATGACGGGTATATTAGGGGAAAAAAAAAGATTAATTTCTTTAGCTGTAAAGGGCCTCACAGTCTATTACCATCAGCTTGTGGAAGCCAGTAGCCATCACGGCAGATGTCTTGTCTTTTCCAGTACTTCAAGAAATTAAACTGTCAGTCTTCATTTCAGCTGGTGGCTTCACCGTGATATGATGCTGTGCTTAAGAGGGTTTGAATTCAAAACAATTCCCTTGGCTTCACTGTCTCCCATATCAGATAGGAAACTCCTGATGAAATCCAGGATATTGCATTCAAGACATCAAGGCAAATGAGGGTTGGCAAGCATGAGGTCATATTGTATTTTTGGCAATGAAATACTCCTACTGGAAAACCTGGAGGACATCCAGAGCCTAAAGCTCTATTTTATCATTTGGGCTGGGGAACAAGTACTTCAAGCAGTTTGAAGATAAGACCCTCTCAGTCAAGTAGAGACAACATCACAAGGGACAAACTCCGAGCGTAGCTCTACGTAGTTTGGCAGAGCTCCACCCAAGATAAATCCCTCTTCTCTGCCTTCTGAGAAAGGCAATAGAAAATGACTATTTAGAGTGTCATTACAGTACAAACTTGCTTCTCTTAGTCTTTCCATAAATTTTGCTGTACTGATTTAACACCACAGTTGTGCAAACCGTTAGTGACTTTTTGTTTCCCCAGGGAGTGTAACCTCGCAGGGGGAAAAGGAGGACAGAAGGAGCCAGTATCTGGATGTGGAGCTCGTAATTCAGGTGGCAGTGTGTACAGCTGGAGCAAGGGAGGACTTTCCTCCCAATGCTTCATGATTTAGTGGTGATTCAGTAAAATGCTCACCAGGCCAAAGGTGGGAAGTGAAAAGGTTTCCTGTATTTAACTCTGAGGGAAACCTGGCAGAGACCCTCACCACACTTAAAAAAGAGTTATGGCCCTTCAGTTGGCAACAGCAATTCACATTTCAGTGTTTCCTAGGAAAACAGCTGAACTGTTAAGTCCCTGCTTCAGCACTAGTGGAGATCAGTGGGAATCGCCAGCCCTTCTGCCCTTCTAACCTCCTAAAGAGACTCATCCCACCTCACCCTGTGTTTTGTTGTGCCTCTTGTTCCAAGTCACTGAGAGATGCTTTAAAGGCTGGTGTCATATATTGAGGCCTTTGAGGATTAAGGGCTATATAGGCAGGAAAATATTTCTTCCCAGAAATGGCCCCATGCTCTGAAGCATAAGGATTGATAACCCCTGTAAATTTTCTCCTTGCCAGTGCAATTGCTGATGTTATTCATATTCATGTAAGTGCCTAATTCTTTCCTGAGTTATTTGCCTTATATCAACTTGAGTTCACAAAATAACTTTATAGGTAGCTGCCATTTTCACCTCTAAACTTTCCAGCATGCTCTTGCCAGTGGACTTTTAGCAAAGTACTGATTTAAAGCTGATGGTTTGCACTTTGAAAACCACAGGCTCACTTTTTATGTAGAAAAGAGACCAGACAGGTTTGATGGCTTGCATTTCAGTAACAACAAAACTCATTGACTAGTGACAAAAATGACCTGATTACAGAGAAAAATCCCAAAGTGACTAAGAAACTGTCTTCTAAGGAGATTTAAAAAATGAACTGGAGAAAATAGTTGGGACTTTGAACACCTCCTGGACATATGTCTCCCTGTCCTGCAGACTCCTAATCCATTGGTTGAAGTAGATGGGAATATGCTGCTTTTCCTTTAAGGGCTACATTAGATTATTCTGCACTTCTAGAACAAGGAAAGAAGAATCTTTAACTCTCTGAAATCATACTTAGTTCTTCAGACCCTAAAAGAGGAAGGAGTATATCCCACATCATGCCATGTCTCGTTGTCTGTCCCATTGGACAGCACTCATAGGCTTATCACTTCACTTTTTGCTTTAACACCCAATAACCTTAAGCCTGCCCTTACAACTGTTTATACAATTACTGCACAGCCCTGTATAACTAGCAGAGCCTCTCATGTACTTAGACACAACAGACAACTGCATTTTTTCATGTTGTCTGTTACAGCGATGTTTACCAGCACTAAATTTATTTCAGGGAAAAAGGAAAAAAAATGGAAAGACTTAACAGAAAATAGGTTACCATGAAATGAGGAAATCTGCTAATTTAGCATTTCAGGTATGTCTAGTGGTGGCTAGCATGAGGGCTCTGAAGGAGTGCAGAGTAGGCAATGATTAGCAGTGTCTCCATTGCAGGACTGTCCAAATCTGGTCAGACACTATCATGAGACACAATGTTTGGTGGTGGTTTTTTTTTAATATAAGATAGCTACAGTATATTTTTCTTTAGAAAACACTTTTAAAAATGGGATTTAGGAACACTCAGGTTAGTTCAGCATAGATATTAATCCTGGCCTCATGTACCTCAAGAAGATCAAGGGATGGGCTCCTTTTGAAGGCATTTGGCATCTTGAAAAAATAGCTTTATTATGAATGAATCTGCTTAACCTAGAAGATCTATTTTCCTTGTGTCTTGGACTGTGATCCATTATCTGGTGTGCTGGAGGTTCATTTGCACTGAAAGAAAAATAAAATCACCAGTGAAATGAGACTGGCACTCTCTTCAGTGTGTACTCTTCTATTTTAAAAAGCATGCACCCAGGCTCTGTTTTTCCTGAGCAGTGTAGCAATAAACTAAAGTAGTGTCCTTGGTCAAAAATACTGCTAGAAATCAGAAAGCCTGTCAGTTTATGGTTTTTATCACCCCAGATTTCCTCTTACTGTCCTCTTGCTACTCCTCTTAGCTCTGCTCTTTTCCCAAGCCCTACAGCGTGCAGACCTGAATATCTTTCCACTCTTTCTGCAGAAAGTACACCTCATTCCAGTTAATTTATTCTGACTTATCTACAGCCCAACGCTATGGATGGTGGTTTCAGGGTCTGAAGCTCCTTCATTACTGCAAGCAGCTTAACTGGCGTTTCCCCTGAACTCAACTCCCCATAGTATCCAGGAGTCTGTGACTGACCAGCTCAAACACCACTGGTGTCCTTCAGCATTACAACATCTACCAAAATGACATTTTGAGGTGCAGGAGAGAAGAGTGAAACTATTTCAGCTCAGCTCAGCTACAAAAAGCCTAGAAAGGACATTCCCATGCTGTCCATTTTTCATCCTTTATAAAAGTCCATGAGGGTATTTGCCAGCACTGATGGATTGATCAGCTTCTAGGACTGACATTCTTTCTTGTATCCAATTAAATTTGCACATGCACTGACTTCTTACACCTGCCCTCTTTCTCAGGCTTTCTTTCCTTCTCTGTGGGTAGGTCAGAGAGAGTGAGATTAAGATTACAGAGATGAGGGAAAGAAATCCAGAGAGAGAATTGAAGTTGAGGTAGTGGAAAAAATCTGTTTGCAGCTATTTGACTATTCTTTCTGCAGATATTTACAGAATCCTAGAAAGTGATAAACTGGCAATGAAAAACAACTTCTGTCTGAACTACTTACCACAGACAGAAAGAACAAACAATTAGAGAATTTACACTAACACAATTACTAACCCAATCAGTGCTTTTACACAGCTCTCTGTGCTTGTTCTTGAAACCAGAGCCCCCAAAAATATTTCTATGCTCCCATTAAATATGTGAATTAATTTGTACTTTTCCTCACAAAGTGCCATAATGAAAGAGGGGAAATGAAATGTAACTTTACTGTTCAATCAGTCAAAGCTGACAACCAACAATAAAAAGCATTAATCTAAATTAGCAGCATAGGAAAAAAATGACACAACACTGTCTCCAGGATTGGATGGAATTGGTACCTATCACTGAAGGCCATCTGATGAATTCTGAGTCACTGCTAATTTGCAGGGATCATGATTACAGTTTACTATTGCACATGATAGGTCCTGCTTTTCAGAGCAAGTTGTCCAAGTACGTGTCACCAATCAGAACATGTTTTTAGAAGATGAGGATGTCAGCTGAAAGCATCAAATCTTTTCATGGGGCAAGTAGTCAGCTCTTAAAAAAAATCAGGTATTTTTCCATTCCCCTTCCAAGACCCCCAATGTTTTTTCATGTGCTCTCTCTGTCCCAGTGTCATGTTGGACAACTTTCCAAACCAGTCTTGCTCCCTTCCCAGAACTTCTATGTGGCAGACAGTGATCAGGCATCTCCTGCTCCTCCATGGCCATACACCTGGGCTGATTTAGACATTTGCTTCCCATAGGCAAAAGCAGTGGTGGTACAGACCACTTCTTTCTGAACTCTCTGACTTCAGAGGATTCTCCAAGAGCTCCTGCAGGTGCAAGCACCTTAGAGCCGCTCCTGAAGGCATCTTATGCAGTTTCTCGCTGCAGCATTATGTGTTTGGTGAATCCAGTCGGGTGTGGGCTGCCTGCCTGACAAAGCTGGAAAACCCTCCGTGCAATCCAAAAACTACAGGGCAAATCCAGCAGCACCTTCTCATCTAACCCTTTCCTTCTTCATAAGTGGTACAGATAGCCCTCCCTCTTCAACAATATCCTACCTATGCCCCTGTATGAGTTGCTTGGAATGACCCACTCAGACATGCCTTACTCTTTGAAATGCAAACATAACTGTTTAATGTGCTCAGCCCTGATGAACCACAACAAATGTTTCAACAAATGTTTGTTTGTTCCTCCACAAGACAACATACAGTAGAAATCTCTTGTGATCCAAGTGCTTTGACTAGAAGGTTAAAGAACTGTTGTTTTTCAATTTGATGCCTGTCTGAAGCCTCTGATTCCAGAGACTATTTGGGTCCTAAAAAAAAAAAATAAAAAAAAAAAAAAAAAAAAAAACCAAAAAGAAAGGAAAACCATATGTATTTTACTGGATAGGCAGGGACCTGAAGGTTTTCCTCATTCTGGATGTAACCCCCAGTGTCTTCTTTAAGTTAAGAGATTCATTCTCTAAGCCATTGCAATTTGGTGATTAATGGCAGAGACTGGAGAGGCAACCTTCAGCTCTCCATAGTACAGAGTATTTAGGCTCCTAACACCTCCTTAAGAGCATTAAAACTTCCCGTGACATGAGTGGAAGTTAGTTGCTCAAGAAGATGTTTTTGCAACAAAATCCGTAAGACTCAGCACAGTTTGTACAATGTGAGAGACCTTCTCCTCTCTTTATAACCAATGAAACCTGCTCAGTATCACCCCTGGAGTTTGGGAAATGATTTGCTGTATCCTGAGTAGATACCTCTCTTTATTTGTGGATGAATTGATGGATCACACCCAACTGACTGCACTTGGAAGAGTGACACTGATTTAATGGGAACCTAGGCACTGGGTGCAGTTGTAAATGCTTCATTAAGCTGGTGTGATGAAAATCATCTTGGGTTTCAAACTGACTCTGTTTATAAAACCTGGAGGGAAACAGGTACTTCCAGATTATGATTTATTTCATTTTAAAATATTCCTTCAGAGTAGGATGTATAAAACATATTCTCAAAGTCCCCCTTCTGTCCATGGACTCCAGAGGAAGCAGAGTATGTCCAGCTTAAGAGGCAGACATCTACAGCATAGATATTTAAACGAATACCATTTCAAGTGTTTTGAACCAAGGAGCATCACAAAGGCCGTGATGGTAAAATCCGAGATGGGATATGCAGTTCCAGATTAGAGGTGGAATTTGGTACCAGGTGGAGTCATTTCTGCTGCGCTGTGCTGTCCTTCCTGGACGCCTGCTGCTGCTCCAGGATGGTGCAGGTCTGGATTTGTACCAGCTGCATGTGGCTGTGTTGAATACCCTAACATCTCAAATGCCTCTGCTTCCAACAGAACAGGGTTGACACATGAGCCAAGAGCTTGTATTTCCATTAGAGTTGAGGGGGATCTAGTCAATAACATCTGTTGAGTATGGAAAGGTGCTCAGCTCCCTCCAAAGTTTACACTTATGTTCAGTCAACTGAACAGCTCTCTTGGCTCTACTCCCTGTGGAGACTACATCTCCACGGACTGCAGAGGCACCCACTGAACATCTAGATACCCAGACTCCTAAATGAATGTGTCTTAATATGGAACTGAATCCTATCCCAGGAGCATAATACTTTCAGAGACCTTACAATGGGCATTATGCCTGGGAAATCCAACTGTTCTAACAGATGTTGTAAAAAATAGGGGCAAAAGCTCTGCAGACTTCCAGGGAGAAATTGCCCTGGTGCAGACTGTTTGGAACATCTGTGATTTCTGTAATTTTTGCCTGTTTTTTCTGCTCAGATATGCCCATGCCCAGATAAACCAGTTGTTTCCAAAATGATAAACAGATGAATAAAAGGCTGAGAAGATTCTTGCTGTTAATTATTTGCATTTAGGGAGGGGCGTAATTAGTTTTACAATTGCTAAGGCAGTAAGCAATTGCTATCTCCAGTCCATCCATAAACAAGCTTCTATGTTAGTTAGTAATTAGAAGAGACCACATGTGCCAGACATTACTGTAGCTGTATAATGACACGGGCTTTTCCTTTGCTTTTTGCTTTTGTTTTTTGTTTTTTTTCAGTGCTTTGTGATTTCTTGCTCATCCATTCTAGTCAGAACTCCTGAGTTCAGAACTTCCTTTATTGGAAATAGGAGGTTCACATTGATCATAGCATTTGAAAGAGACCATTTGGGATGACAGCTAAGGAAATTATAGAGGTTCTTAAATTAGAATGCAGACCATTCCCAATAGAAAGGAAAAAGTCAACACAGTGCCAGTTCTAGCAAGGTGACATTCTTCCAAACATCATTAGCTGCAGATGCATGGATTTAAGTGAGAATTTGATGGACTTCTTTCTTAGGTTGCTGGTTTGACATACAATTGTCTTGGAAAGGAAAATACAGACACTTATTTCCTATTCAGGAGAAAGAGCCCGGTCTTCTGGAAGAAGTGCTAGCAGTAGGCAGTTTGGTTTCTAGCACTCTCCCAAAGGGAAGGAGGTGCTGGCAGAAGTGACAATGATGTTAAGATGAAGTGACAGTGAAAAACTGATATTCAAAATACAGAGGATGACATTGTTAGTATTGTCAAAATGCAAAGCAAATCCATAAGTCTGCAGAAGGTAAACGTCCTCACTTTTAATTATTTCTTTTAAGTCTGAAGAGCTCATCAAAAATGTCTTCCTATCCTGGGCAAAGAGCTTTTTAAGTGGCACAGAAATAGAGAACCCATCTGGCAGGTTCTGACTGTACCAAAAGGGGCCATTTCAATCTCTCATCTAGCAGTGGGTAGAAGCTGGTGTCAGTAGTGCTTAAGCAGCTTTTGATATTCCTTCTCCATGCCTGTCTGCTTGCTCTTACCCCTGCTGTGCACCATCCATGGTGCCAGCATGAAAATTTGTGAGGCCAGGTGGAGAATCAGAATGGAAAACTGTTTCAACTGAAAAATGATCAGATTGGCAGTGGCCCCAAGGGACAGAGGATGGAAGCTACTTGTGCCACCAAAGAAAGCCAAGTATATGTGGTACCAAAGTATAAATGCATTTCTAAATACCACTGTCATTCCCAGTAACCAATACTTGTACTGATGCAGAACTTGGTTAATAAACCTTGCCACCTTCAGTCTCAGTCTGTCTGTATACATCTATTTCCCAAAATCATATATACCATGATTCCTGCTTTCTGTTTCATGACCTAGTGAGTACTCCAGGATGCCAGATAAAACTGCCCAGGCTGCAGAGCAGGTGATTTGTCAGTCCTGCCTGAAGGGAACTTTCTGAGAGCAGTAAGGTGCCTGTCACCGCAAGACACTTCTAGTACCTCATTGCTTGCCTCCCACCCCAGCCTCCAGTGCTTCTTATTTTAAGACTCTCCTCCACAATCAGTGAATTCCTATCTTTTTTTTAGACCTCCTTACAGAGAAGGTCTTCTGTTGTATCCGAAGTGTCCTTCGGAGGCTCGCTCCAGCACCAGCTAGCATGCCTAAATCCACAAGGCACTCAGAGGCACAGTGAGGATGTTTCCCTTATTCACACCCATCCTTCCATCTGGGCAGAGCTTCAGCAGAAGATATTCACCAGCTCCCTCTGTAAATGCATGATGCAGCAACAGGCTCGTCTCTCTGGTTGGTGTCTCTCTCTGTACTCCTGAGCACTTTCTGAATGTTTCACCTCTTTCCTCAGTCTGTAATTTGTGTTTATTTGTTTATGATTAGCTGAATCCTGGAATTTTTCTGTTCTTGCTGTCTTCTCTGTGTGAATCACTGCTGCAATTTTAAGGGCCCCCTCTCTAGCTAATTGCTGGAAAGCTAACGGCGCAGTGTTGCCACCCTCTAGAAACGTACTAGTATGCTTAACATACACACAGACACAGACACAAATGCTGCTACCACTATATACAGACATTATATCATGTCATCTTTATAATACCTATGTAATAAAGGAGCAAGTGCCCTAGAAATATTCAATTATAAATATGTCATTTTTTTAGATCTGAAAGTTTTATGGTTTTAAAACTTTCACCTCTGCTCATGCAGATACATTTTTTCTAATAAGTTTAGGAAAACTAATCGCAAAACCATGAGAAATGTATCTATTTGTTAATGCTCCGTGGCCTGCTGTCAAAAGACTGGTGTAGGAACAAGTTAATAGCCTATACATTCTGTTCTGGGAGATTACAGGTTTTTCTTACAAGAGGATTAACACAAAGGCATGATTATCCTTTCAATTGCATTATTACATATCTCATAGTGTAATGTAGAGCTCATCAATGGAATTGCATATTTTTTGTGTTGTATTTGGTGAATCTGGAGATTACAAAGAAACTTGCTGAGATAGAGGGACGTGGGTTAAAAGAAAGGAAAGAAATCTGCCAAACTCGCACAAACTGGAAGAGTTAGGAATGGATTGCATGTTTCTCAGTTCTTAATTTAGTGTATTACCAAGTGCAACATGCTGTTTCCCCTCTGTAAGCATCTTTATGACTGCAACTATGACAGTTCACTAATAAAACAATCGATTATATAGATGCGTGTATTGGTGCTCCCACGTTTTGCCTTGCACTTGTGGGTCAACTAATTATATAAGGGGCACTAGCTCTTATTTCTCCCTAGTATGAGATGAAAGCAAGTTCTTTGGAGCTTCTTTTTTTCATTTTACAAGAACAAGCTCTCACATTCTGCATCCAGAACCCCAAGTTCATAGAACAATGAAAGATTATTCTTATATTGTGTAGGAAAATTATCCTTTTTACATCCTGCCAGCATATTTCTGTGAAGACATATGTATCCTCAGCTTTGTGTAAGTATAAATGAGGATATTAACTCTCTGCCTCATAAGCCAGTCCTGCACTGAGGTGGCAAAGCATGTCAATGCTCCATAAAATACCATCATGGGGAAGAATAAACTCTGCCCTATAATAATAATCAGCATACAACTGAAACTGATATGAACTAGGAGATGACAGGCTTAGGAAAGAAAACTGGTTGAAGTATACTACTGCTAGGATAAATGACAGGTGTATGAACTTCACAGTACTGAGTTGGTGGGAGTGAAAAATATGCTGTTTCCCTCAGCTTCCTGAGTGGAAGTGCTCTGGGTTGAAAACAACACTTATTTCCCTTGAGCCCCTCTGGGGATGCTGCTACCCCCCTAATGATGGACTCATGGTTCCCAGTGACATGGTGGTTATCCAGTGGATTCATACAGGGCAGAGGATGGTCACAGCCACCCTGCGCTCCCGATGAATCACTCCCTGTTTAAAGACGCATGACTAGAGACCAAAAATACTTGACAGAAACCTCCAGGCTGGAACTGAGCAGGTGAAAGGTATTGCACAAGGGACATCTCTTTTCTCTATGATAAAAAGTTCCCCCCCCCAGTTTTTTGTCCTCATTATTCTGGAAAGTGAAGAGAAGGGGGCAAAAAGTAATAACAAGAAACAGTATCTCCATCTACTTAAGCAAATTCACTACACTCAAAAATCTGTCACAGTTACTACCGTGTTGGTTGCTGTGCCATTCAAAAGACCTTTCATGTCTTTTACCACCCTTCAGCTTCATGCTCAGCACTTCTAACATCTCCAATATTTTATCTGATACTGAGTTTGTCATTTGCACCTACAATTTCCTTCACTTCCTCCTTGGCTCCACTCATTGCTCACTGTCTGCCAAGGTGAAAGTGGAAGACACACAGCCATCTTTGTTTCGCTATTTTCTTTATTGTTGCTGTTCCTGGTGATTCCTGGCTCCTGTACGAATAAGATAATACCTTTTTTGGATGGTTGTCTTATTGTGTTTTGCTTTTGTGCATCAAATCTCATCACATTTTGTTTTCATTGCTAGTGTTCCATGTTGGGACTCTTGGAAATATGTCCTTAGCCCTAGTATCAACGATGATCTTTTCAAAGCTATTTCAACACAGTCAGGTCCCAGTTTCACCAGGACAAAGGATATTTCCTTTGAGAACCCTAGCATAGGAAATAACCACAATCAATCCATAGCCCTTTCACAGAGCCGGTTATCTTGAAGACACTTCACAAAACAGGAATTATGATTCCCACTGACCAAGAAAGAGAACAAGACAAAAAATATAAAGGTAACTGCTGCAGTAAGCCAGATCATCACAGGATGAAGGTTTCCTGTTATCCCAGTGCTCAAACAACCAAAATATCTACACTGAAAAATAATGCAGAATTTAGTGCTTGTCACCCCCATCTACATCAGAAGGCTAAAAGAAAATTCCTTACTGATTTTTAATCCTTTTGCAATTGACTAGAAATGCTTGTAGCAGGTAGATGTCCAGTGCTTCATGGGAGTTGTATTTTGGTCCAGAGGCCATCCCTGTGGAATTACTGGGATACAAAGCATTTGAAATCAGGAATCAGTGAGGTTCCACAGGTGGAGAAAGCACAGTTGGAATGGATGAGAAGCAAATGCTCCCACATTCAGCTATCTAAATTAAGTAAGTGTAATCACAAACACGGAAAAGTGTAGTTATTCAAAGTAGCCCAAACATAGAATGTCACCATTGCCAAGTAAGGGTCTTCAGATAGATCCTTAGAGATCCTATAGAAGATTGTGGCCTCCCATAGAGACCACAATAAAGGAGGTCCAGCCCAGATTCTCAAAGGTTGATTAATTCTTTTTTTTCATTTCTTTAAAAATCTCTGGAAAATCTCCTTTGGGGGCAGAAGTAGGGAACAACCCTTTTATTTAAAAAGACTGGTTTCCGCATTGGACTTCTCTCTGCCAAAATCAGGGCTCAAATAGTGCATGAAAGAGCAAAAAATCCTAGGTCAACGTTTCTCTCTGAATATTCTCCTGCAGTCTATAGCCAAATTTTGCTACTCAAATTCAGATCTCCCTTTGTGAGCATGGATTAATCTCATAAACTAAAAGGCAGCCTACAGCAGTATTTGCCCACAAGACAGAAGCCCACCTTATACTACTTATTGGAAGAGAGAAAGAATTATTTTTAATTCATAGAACTCACTATGGAAAAGCAGATATATCTCAGTTAGCAGAGACCCGTGCCTGCATATTAAAAATACATTAAGATCAATAAATGGATAACTGAAACATCTATTAAAACATTTCCACCTAATATAAAAGACATGCATAGCTGTATAATTGAAATATATTTTCTGTCCATACTACTATGAGATAAAGAATTTCAATGAAAATATAAAGCACAGAATGATATTGCTCACTGTTAATTATCCAGCAAATAGGATTATTATTTTCTTTTTAAGTGATTTTTGTGTGAGTGTGCACTGGTATATGACTTCAGATTTACAGCTGGAGGATGAAAATGTCTATCAATCTGCCACCTGGAAAATAGACGGAAGAAGGGAGGGCAGGTTTCTCTCAGTACCAGCACTCTTCACTCTTGTTGGGAAGGGACCTGCTTTTTAGGACTACCAGCAAAATTTTATCTCCGTGACTTTTCCCATCATTAGTCTCCTTATCTTCTCATCCTTACCTCCATGATCCTTCCCATGCTTTAGTCTCTGAGGCATTAACGTGAGCATTTTCTTACTGTCCAGAAACTGGAGCACAGTACCATTTTAAGCATATCGTGAAGCAGATTTGTGATCAGTGCTGGCATAATCAGAGAAATAGAAACATAAGGTTTCCTGAGCTAAAATTAGAATTGTACATGATTAAGCAGACAGCCTTTTGTACTATATATAGTGCATAGAGACTAAGTGTAAAGGAAAATATTTAGTAAACTAACATTTTGGGGTATTTTAGATATGAATGTAAATGTAATGCATGCTTTGAAAGTGTTTCACATTCTTGGAACTGGGCTCAGAGACATATTTCTGATGTGCAAGCTTTAGACTCCAGCTCTGCTTCTAAGCTTTGTGGTAGGAACCTGCCTCTAAGCATGCTCAAGGCCCAGACAGAACCACAGAATAACTTCCAAGAGTCAAACTTAATACCAAAAAGACACTGTTTTCTATATTTTTGCGAGCACCACTTATCTTCAGAGATGGATCTCTATTTCTGAGGAGACTGGTGGGATACCTTGTGAAAAAGGACAAAGAGAAGGGTGCACAGCTTTGGGGAACTCTGATATGATCAATACCTTAATTTCCTTTTCTTTGCAGTCAAGAAGGTTGGTAAAATACATTATGGCTTACCAGAAGCTGTCAGCTTTTCACTGTATCACTCCAGAAAATATGAGGATTAAGGCTGAGAAGGCTACATTTGTATCTATCCCCAAAACGTCACCAGAGGTGCCAGGACATGAGGGGCAAGGCTCAGGATGGATATGCATTACACAAAAAGCTTAGCAACAAGAGACCTGGGGTGAGTGATCAAAGGGAATCCTTCTTGGCCCTGCTGTAACTGTCCTGGGTGCCCTGGGGAAGCTCTGCAAAGCTGGTCCTTGGCTTTATGGAGAAAAGCCACCTTAGAGGAAAGTCACCTTCCAAAACATGGGGCTGCCACACAGCCATCGTAAGCTGCCTGCTGGGAGGAGAAATCATGTTTGCTTGTTTGATTTTGGTGGCCAAAGTGAAAGAAAAAAGCAAGAAAAAAGAAATCAATTTGGCTTTGGGAAGATTTTGATGAGTCAGAGATGTGCTTGCTGCAGAGACACTGGGAGCGAGTTGAGAATACCCTGTCCTTGAAAAGTAATTGGCTAAAGCTCAGCCTTTTAAAATATTTTGGCATTGCCGCACTCCACATTGCAACATCCTACTCCCTGAGGAGCTTCACCCTCACTGAGATGACGTAAATCACATACATTTTAACTGCACAGGGCAGAAGCTCCTGAGTTACCATGCAGCAAAACCAGTACGTCCCCACAGAAGAGAGCTCCTGGGCAAGGGTCCTGAAACCAGCCATGCTCCTAAGCTGACTATTGCAGCCTTGTTGGTATCTATATCCTCACTTTTCTCCAGAAAGGGGATGGAAAAAAATTCAAGACCACACCTAAGTGACACCACTGTCTAATGGGTATTGAGTTACACTGATTCTCAGCTGGAGCCAAATCCAGTCCTAATACCGGGGTCTAGTGAACAAGGTGACCTACCAACCTGCCACGCCAAAGTGACTAAATATGCTTGGAAAAAGAGAAAAAAATCATTCACACGCACAGACTACAAAACCTTTCCTTTTTTTTCCCCTTTGAGGTATTACTCAGTGCTATTTGGGTTTCCTTGCTGTTCATAAAGACCATGGTTTTTTAGCTTGGGATAGAAGGAGACCTGGCATTAGCCCATGATGCAGTCAGCTGTGGTGAACGCTCTGCTTATGCTCAGAACATGGTGTTAATGCAGCAAGCCCTGCACTTTCAATTAAACCTCATCAACAGCAAGTTAATACTGTAGCCTCAGTCAATTAGCTGCAGAACTAAAACCACTGTAACTTGCCCTGGAGCACAAGCCGGCAGAGCTCAGCAAGCTCAAGAGACCAGGGTTAAAGAATACCAGTATCTGTGACTTATAGGAAATATTGCTTAGCACTTCCTTAATAACTTTCATTCAGGAAACCTCAGTCCTGGGTGAAATCCCAAGTCCCTGCTCACAGGTGTCCCAATGCTTTTGGAGAGAGCCACCAATGCTCAGAATCCCTAAAATTCAGACAACTGTCACAACTTGAACATAGATTATAACAACACTGATGTTTTTTCCGGAGAAAAATGGCCTTTTAGTCTAACACATAATTTTGTTCTTTTTTTTTTTTCTCCTCCAAGAGAAAAACAAGCAGAGAGAAACCTAAAGTTCTGGCAATTTATATTGTGAAGATCATAAAAACTGAACATGTTTTCAGGCTTCGTAGTCATAAACTGGGTTTGCAAAAAGAGATATGTTTATTTCTTCTTCAGTTTTTTTTAGGGAAATTAGTTTTCCTCTCACTGCAAAAGACAGGCTTTAACATGCAGGGTTTGGGGAGTTTTTATTAATTTTGAAATTTCAGCTTTCTGGTATACCAGAATTTTTACCACTTTATAAGCTGCAACCGCATCATTGCTGCCATTTACTTCTATGTCTAGGGTCACCATTCTGCTCCTTGATAAATAGGAACATGCAGGAGTCCTATTAGTGAATATGGATTTATGAGAGGGTTTGAGTGACAGATGCTTGCATGTCATGAATATGAAAGCAGTGAGTTTCTAAATACAACAGACAGCATTAGACTTATGGGTTTATACTGCATAAGAAATACACAGCCACTAGAGACCTCCCGAAGCAGAGGAATATGTAATGTAAAGTTAGAAATGGAAGTATGTTTTACAGAATCATACAGCCTGGAAGAATTTCAGACACACCAGTTCTTTGATGCTGCAGGTAATCACTTGATAAAAGGATCAGGATCTATCTTAAAGCTATTTAGGCTTTTTCCTTTTCTAGATTCTGCAAGACCACTGCAGAAAGTTGGCTGTAGAAAAATTATATCCGTTTCTTTTTGCGGGAATATTTACTTTTAACTGAAATAGCCTTTCTTCATAATTTTTACCTATTGACATATAAACTGAGAGCAATGCACTTCAGACATCGTTCTACCAGGCTAAACCAGACACATTGCTTTAATGTCCCCCTAAAAGATAGCTGTCCTCAGAAGGGAAGAGATGGCAGCACATGGGAAAAGATGCTAAAAGGAACAGGTTGGGACAGCGTGGGAGGTGAAGAATTACTGGGAGGATAACGTGAGGGAGAGGTTTCAGACAAACCCCCAGTCAACATACGGCAGAGAAACACTCTCAGTGTCCTCGTTTCTCTTCCATGACTGCTCACGTTTCTGCTAGGGAGGTATTTGGCCAATTCCATCTTTAAGTTCTCAATTTAAGCTATAAATTAGTGACGAGAACAGCGGTCACCAGTAAAGCCTGGAAAGGTGGCCTTCCTTTCTCCTAACAGGACAAACATCTGGGACTGACAGCTTTGGGGAATAAAGCAGATTTTGAAGACACTATGTTTCATTTCCAGCTGTAGCTCAGTTAAATGCTCAACAGTATGAAAAACAGAGTAAGAAAAGATGCCTGAGCTTATTACCCTGGTTGTTGTCTCAATGTTGAGATATTTCTTCCTTTATATTTACCACCTTCCTTTTAAATAAGCTAGTAAGTCCCTCCACACACACACTTCTCTTGGGAGACCATTCCAGAAATTAATGGAAGTCACTGCTAGAGGGTTTTACTTTATATTCTGGCTCTATTTCTCTTGGCTCAATTTCATCCCCTGAAGTCAGTATGGAGAAAAAGATTTATAGATTTTTTTTTTTAAGGGCAGAAAGGACCCAAGTGATTGCCTATAGTGGCATGTGTAACACAAGGCATAGGTCTTCACGCAACTTGTTTTGATTCCAAATCCATGAACCAGAGTGCTTTTGTCTTGTGCTTTTGGTTTTTGGTTTTTTTGGGGGGGGTGGGTTTTTGTTTTCTTTTTAGGAAAGACAAATCCAATGTTGCATTTAAAACTTCCAATGACAGGAAATCTACTGCAGCCTTTAGCAAGTTGTTCCAGTGGTTAGTTTGCTTACTATTCAAATTTACACTTCATTTTTAGTTGGAATTTGTCTTGTTTGAACTACCAGTCATTGTTTCACCTTTGTTTGCTACACTGCAGAGCCTTATCAAATTTATTCCTTCTGCCCTTTCCCTTCCCCCTGAAGATATATTTAGACTGCAATCAGGTCACCCTCTAAGCCTTCTTTGATAACTAAATAGAGTCGCTTGAGTCTTTCACAACAAGGCACGTTTCCCAAGCCTGTAAGCATTCATGTGGCTCTTCTCTGAATCCCTTCCAATTCATCAATATCCATCTGAAGTGTAGACACCAGAACCAAATAGTATTCCAGCAGCAATCTCACCAGTGCCAAATGCAGAGTTAATTTAACCTCACTACTCCTACTGAGTTCTCTCACATTTAAACATTCAAAGATTACACTAGCTTTTTGAACCATGTTCAGTGAGCACGAAGACTAGGACCCCCATGACTTCTTTTCTGCCACTGCCTTCAGAAGTCTTCCATGCTATGTGCATATCCTATATTTTTATTTTTCAGACACATAAACTTAGATTTGGCTCAGCTGCAACACATACTATTTGCTTGATATCTTCAAACTGCCAGATCACTCAGCAATCTGTTCCCTTCCATGCTCCCCCAAGCCTGTGTTATTTATAGCCTTAATCCATAATTACGTTCTAATTTTTATTTCCAAGTTGTTGGTATATTTGTTGAATAGTGTAGGTCTGAGCAGATTCTTGTGGGAAACACAGACATTTGACAAAAATTCTCTTTTTGTAATTAGATTTTGAGATCCATTGTTTAACGAGGTTTCAATGCATTCAGTGTGTGCCCCATTGATTTTGTATCACTCTAGCTTACAAATCAGTACATCATGTATCATTCCAAATGTCTGAGAAGTCTATTATATCAACAATATTACATTGATAAAACAGACATGAAATTTCATTTTGAAAAATAGTATCAATTCAGTTAAACAAGACCCTTTTTCTTAAAAACATGTTGATTGGCATTTGTTATTTCCCCTCATTAACTCTTTTATTACTAGAGTCATGTCTCAGACATGCCTTTATTTTGCCCAGAACTGATGGTGGGCTGATAAACTTGTAATTACCTAAATCGCCCTCTTTTCTTTTTTCAAATATTGGTATTGTGGTGATTTTGTTCAAGTTCCCTGGGATACGCTCTGCCTTCCTAGAATCAATCAGTATTAATGGTCATTAACCACCACTTTTTCTTAGCTGCAAGCTATCTGTATCTGCTGATTTTAAAAATTCTGTTTGACACTATCCTAGATTTTTGATCGAGTTGAAATTATTTCTTCATTGTGATCATCATCTGATGTTAATATTCATTGACTCTGAGACCTGGAACAGAAAACCTTACTAAACTTTATTCTAGTATTATTGAGAAGTCCCAGTAATGAAACAATGCTATTGTTATGTTTCTCATGTTTTTTACATACTTTAAAAAATATTAAAATGTTGGTGTTTTCTTTACATCTGTTGACTACAAATTTCTAGGTGTCTTTTTGCTTCCATTTGTCACTCATAACTATATGCACATATATATATACACACATGCACACACACATTCAGATTTGGCTATTTTCCTTTTCATTCTAAGCAGTTGGGGGCTTTTTTAAGCAACGTAGTGTTCTCCTCATAGTATGCGATTGTGACTTTTTGGCATTTAGTAAAATGTTCATAAACAAGTCCCAATTATTTTTTACATTTTTCCATTTAAATGCTTTCTCCCTGCATATTTAGCTCATAATTGTTACTGTTACTGAGAATCTGACCTTTTTAAAGCACAAGGTATAAATATAAATTATTTTGAATTTATTCTGTTTGCATTGAAGACATGATCATGTACACCTCACTCACGGTTCTCAGATCAGTTTCTCTTTGACTGGGAATATAAAGCATAATACAAAATTCCTCAGTGTTGAATGCAATATAATTATTGTGTGCTACAAAGGATATTTTAGTACTATCTGTTAAACTTTGAACGTGCCGGTCTCCCCATAACAATTTCCACCCCATATGTCTTACAGAGGAATCTTTAAGGAAGTGTTTACATTGTTCTCTTGTGCTTTGGTGATTGGTAGTTGATAGCAGCAATAAACATCTTATTCTTTGAGTATTTAATATGATCTGTAAATGTAGAAGATCATTCTCAAAGCTGTAAATGGCACAGATGATGATATTCTTGAGAAACTCAACTTTGCCAATTTGAGCCTTCTTAAACTGGTTATTAATAGTGATTTTCATAATTTCAGCATGTAAACATTCTTACTAGACTAGAGTAATACCCATCAAAACAAATTTGGGTTCATAAATTAAAAATTACATTTGTTTGTTACCAAAGTTCCCAGTACTGGAGTATGGATAATTACACAGTAGTATTTTTTAATTCTTTTTGTGTTTAATTTATTATTTTCTTAATATCTTAATTTTGTGCCAAAACAATGCATCTTTGATCCTTTCCCTCCTTCCTATGTTGTTTCTTCAGTCTGTTCCTGATCAGCCCGGCCAGCATGACAACCTTCAGGAGATTGTTTCCCCATTTACTGAGATAGAAGGAGATGCTGCAAAATTGATGGCTGTTACAAAAAAAAGCACAGTGCAAGTTCTACATGACTTCCTAACCAGCTAGCAATCTCTTTCCAAAATCTTCTCCCTTCTGTTTTCTGTCCTTTGAAACCTAGGAAGAAGACTTATCATTCTTTCTTCTCTGGTGCCACTACTGTGAGATCTATGAGTCACCTAAAACACAGACTACTCTGCAAATGACCCCCCCAAAAGGCCAATGCCCAGTGCTTGTCCATTGACTTTGAAGCCTAAGCAGTTCTGCTTCACTCAGCTCTGGGAACTTCATACTCCATCATGTGGAAGTCTTTCATATCTCATCTAGGATAAATTCCTAAAAACTATTGACTTGGATTAAGATTTTTTCACAATTGAGCTTGCTGGTTGGGCTGATCAGGCCTTTGGAGATTTCCCAGCAATTCTCCACTCTAGTCTACCCACTGGAAAACAGCAACATTTTTGAGAAAAAAGTAGAAAGGAGCAATAAGGGGACCATGAAGATACAACACACAAGGGAAGCAGTGTGAGGAAAATCTCAAGCCGCTCAGACTCAGGCAATAATGGGACTGCCACATAAGGCAGCCCTGAATCAGCAGCAAATTCCTTTTTTAATTCCTAACACTGTCTGTCCTGAAATGTGTCTTTTGATGTTTGTTTCAGTAATCCCTGTGGATTTGGCCAATTCTTAGGCTGTTAACTTCAAATTGATATTTAATCCATTTAAATATCCATTTCTAGCCATGTTAACTTACCCATCAATGGTTCAGTTTTGAATGAGTCTTGCAAAGAAAATGAGAGAGAAAGAAATGAGAAATATTCATGCTACATTGTTCCAATCCCTTCTGCTTTTTATTATCTTAAAAGAAAAACCTCCATCTCTACTCTTTTTCACCTGAGATTTTTTGCCTTTGAGGATCTGGGATTTTTCAAAAGGCTAAAAAATATCAAGAGGTACCAAGCAGTAGTGAATGGCACAAAGTTTTTTCTTAAACACATTAACAATTGGGGACTATATGTGTGTGGGGCTGTATATGTCTATGTACATATGTAAAAGGGTGGCATATGCCTTAATATAGTAAATTCTTTGTTCTTAAGTATACTGTATACTAGAGAAAAAACTATTTATATGTATGCAAACAGAAATGTGTGTGCACAAATCTGTGGTGGCATCATCTTATATAGCAGGAAAAAAATTTGAACTAACTCAAGAGCTAGAAGTACAACACTCAATAGCAAAAGCCAGACATTGAACCCAGTATTATAAGAACTGGTAATCCCAGAGAGCAGGTCTTATACACACTCTCAGTGGGTTACATAAATGTGGTTACATAAATGTGTGAAAGAGAATGTATTTCTGTATGAGTTCAGAGTTTCTCATACAAAGGCTTGGTGATTATTTGGGAAATACTAAAATTCTGTGCTAGATATTGGCAAGAAAAAGATTGATTTTCTAAACATCGGTAGACAAAGTCAGGCTGATGTCCTAATAAGGCTGGGACAGCTACAGTGAACGGATACCTTTTTTTTGCTGCATAAAGAATGAGGATCTGTGGGTAGATAAGAAATAGTACTTACCCTCACTAAAAATTGGGAATAATTGTAAAATGTATCTTATTCCCTGAAGCTGGAGAGGATACAGGTTTTTTGCTGAAGGCTTGGTTGAAACAAACCCCACTTTATACTTCTGCGGCACTTTGTTGAATGAAATGCAGCTGTAATTCTGGAGAAGAAGCTAGGCCAGATAAAGTGACATGTGAAAGAGGACCAGACTGCCTACATTACCCAAGTCAGTCAGTTTCCCCAGGCTATGCCTGCATTTGTGCTTCACACTTTTGAAGTTAGTTCTTACAGTTGTGGTAACCAGACAGCCACCTAGTGCCAGGTACAGTTTTGCAAACTCAAGTCTCTTGATATTAGAAATGCTCCTGAGGCTCCCAAACCTGCTCATAGCAGGGAGACAGACGCTGACTCCTCCCAATTCATATCTGTCCCTTCTGCAAGTTGTATAACTTCTGGGTTGATGAATTTTAACATGTTCTCTGTGATGTGCAATGATCTCTTTCTTTCAGTTTTAGTTTCCTTATTGCTTCTGGGCTGAGGGTAATTTTTATTAATGCATCAGCAGTGTCTCTCCTTAGGATGGCAAGCAGAGGTATAGAGGTACATGTGGATAATTATGTTTCTTTATAAAAAATGGGAATAGAAGATGTATCTTTGAATTGTAAGTGTACAAAATTGCTTGATGGTTATTGTATCCTGGACTTAAATTTTTCACATTTGCTCTCAAGTCCTTGCTCCCCCGTATTGTCTTGTGTATATCAGTGAAGTTACCTGTGGCACAAGGACCCCAGGTGAGTCTCAACTGTAAGATTAAAATCCCAATCTGAGTTCCAGCTAAATTGCAGAGCATGAAAACCTCTAGTGCAGAACTAGAGGGTTTGATTCATCACACTATGAAGTCATGAACCAAAAGAGGCATTCGGATTCTGCATTCAAGGTTTTGTGCAGTTTCTGCACCAGGAGGTCTATTGCCAGGGTGCTGTTCAAACAGACAGTTCCTAAACTTCACAATCTAAATGGACAAGGTCAGCAAAAATGTTCTTGCCATTGCCATTTTACAGAATTAAGGCATAAAGGTTTTAAATGAGTTGCTGAGCACCCTATGAGGTATCTACATCAGACTCAGGAACTGAGCACTGACCTGTCACCCTTAGTTGCAAAAGCGTTTATAAAAGCCTTTCTAACAGCCATCCTGAAACAAACTTACTGTGTGGTGATTCACCATAAAAATGCCCATTAAGGTACCTGATCAAATGCTCAGTCAGCCCATAACTGCAATAATCTTTCAGGTGGCCCAGACCCCCTGCTCAGATAGTCCTTTGTTGTTCATTCTACTTCCATCTCCTGTGTTGTTTTTAGCCCACTACTGGCTCTCATTTCCATTTCATTAAAACAAGTCAACATCTGATTTACTACAGCTATCATTCTGCAGGGGCTTGAGGTTTTAAATGAGAATTCAGAATTTCAAATTCTAGCTAGCGACACAGGAAATGCAGAGAAGGTATCCCTGTCTATATAGCTGTTGAAGAGATGGCCCTGGGGCTGATGATCTCTTTGCAATCCCTGACCATAGACATCCCACTCTTTTGTGTCACATGCAGCCCAGAAGTGTAAGGCATGAAGCAGGGAAGGCAGGGAGGTCAGGGGAAGGAAGGTGTTTCCACTGAATGATGAGAGGACACCGTAGCAGCAGAACAAGACTCTAGAATAATAATAATTAAAAAAGAGTAAGCTAAAAGACAGGCAGGCAAGTTCCAGAATTATTTACTGTCCAGGAAGAGAGAGGATTTTTTAGGCAGCAGAGCAGAACAGCCTGACTAAATTATAACCTTAGCCCCCAGCAGCAATCAAAGAACTAAAGAGGAAAAAAGGAACTCAGGGGGGAAGGAAGGAATGTGAAAGAAATGGAAATTCATAAAGAGCCTCTATCAACATGGGAAAGAAAGCAAGGAACTTAAGGGGTGAAATCAGAAGACAGAAACAAGGTGGAGGAAAATGAGAAATAGATCAAAAAATAACGAGCCTTGGATATATTCAAATGAAGGGTCTTTTTGTAAAAATTCTCAGAAATATTCACATTGTGCACAATATGAAGCTGTGCTGGCCATATGAACTGGAATCACAAAAGGGAAATTACTACTGAAAGCTTTTATTTTACACATGGTGCTTATTCAGACAAAATCATCTTCACACCAATCAGCTCTTTGGTGATTCAGCAAGAGATTTCCATAGCCGGTCTAGGATTTGAATAGACAAATATGTTCCAGCAAATAAAACAGAAAAAACAGGAGTTGAAAATGGAGAAAACATGCAGTGGAAATAAAAACCCCAGTCACCTGCAAAATCTGTGTGAAATTCCTTTCTCATCTGACTAGTTAAAAAGAGCTGTGGAGTTTAACATTGGCTTAAACTGAACCTTTACTAAATGACACTGTATGTACACACTATGAATGATCCCTTACGAAAAGCTTTCAAGGAAAAGGTCCTTGAAAGGACCTTTTCATGGAAAAGGTTCCTACTCACCCCCACATTATAAATGGTTTAGTAATAGTAAAAACAACTCATAATAAGCGGCAATTGCCTAAAATGTTTCTGAAAGGGATGTGGTGAGCTTATGGAAATACATATGCTTACTGACAGCATAAATCATCAACTGTAATGGTCTCTTTGGCCTTAAAATACTCAAGAGGTATCTTAACAGTTACATGCATAATATGAACTGAATGTCATTTAGGAGGTTGGAGACTGTGTCTAACAGATACTTTCTTCTATCAGCATCAGTTGGTTAATTTTTTTAAACCATATTTATAGAGACCTGACTCTTTTATGGTTAGTAGATTCAGATCAAAGTAAAGTCCTGCTAATTGAACCGTCTGGCTATGGCAAACCCATAGCTTTGTGAAGCTATTGCTACTGTGGAGGAGAAATTTCAAATACTACAAAGCATGTGCTCTGTAACCAGCTCTGTGATCTCCTACCGCTCGCTCTTTTTTTTTAAAGAAAGCAACCACAAGTTCCTCTAAAGAAGTCCCACAAAGTAGGGTCCATCATGAGAAGCCGTGAAATGACATCTTGCCATTTCCAAGAAAAATGTTCTTAGACTCTTCCTCACAGTTCTGCTTCTGCACACCCAGAGATGGCACTAGAAAATGTCAAATATTGCAAGTAGATCCATATATGAAAGGTATGTGTCCAGGGGCAAACTAACGCCTGATGTATGTGACAAGCGGAGGTCTCTCCTGGGATCTCCACCAGACCTCTGGAACCATTAATGACCTCTGAAGAATCCACACCATTTTTTACAGAAGACTCCACTGGTGAAAGGGATGAATGGTCCCTCAGGGACTCTTTATGTTATTTTATTTATTTTTCACACCACAAAAAATGGATCCAATGCAGATCCCCTCCGGATGCATGTACAAGAATGATAAAACATCAATTAACAAGACACAAAATTGACTAAGAACCAGCTCAAATAAATTCCCTCACACCTGCAAAATGAAATTCAATCTTCTCAAACTCCTGGCCTCCAGCAAAAGCCTGAATGAGTAGATAAGGTTTACAATATGTCAAGGAAGCTTAAAAAATAACTTTGTTAGATCAATAGAATGAGAAAGAAAATCCCAGGACTGAAGACACCTACTTGGAAGGATTAGTGTATGCAGTAGAACTGTTACAGAAAGTACTGGAAAGGGTATCAAGCTCTTTCATGGTAACTCATGGGACTTGTAGCTGAAATGCCTCAAATGCCTTTGTAAATGAAGCATCTTGAGGATAATGCATTTTCTATGATGCACCGTTAGTGCTTCTCTGGAAAGGAAATGATCTATCAGGTGCTCATGAGAGTAGGAGAAGCTACCAGAGATGCAGCAAGTGATGGATATGCCCCCTGGAGAAGAGAAGTCAGGTTGGAGGCTCTGCACTCAGGACAGCACAGTTTCCTGGTTTAACTAAGACTTTGAACTTTAAATGTTTTGACCAAAAGATTACATTTTCCCAACTTAGCAGACACATTTTCTGACATGAATGCAGCATTTAATTGAAAATGGAGTTTTTAGTTAAAAAAATGTCTTTTTTTCCAGTTTTTACAGAAATTCTTCAACCAGCTATATAGCTGCTATACAGCATTTGCAATACAAATAAAAAGGGCAAAGGCTTGTGCTTCAGCTCCAGATCTCAGCAGGACTGATACAGAAAATACAGGAAATATCTCCACTGCTAGGAAAGTCAATAGTAAAGATGCAGACTTCAAAAGAAATCAATAGTATGACAACACCCCTGCAGAACCGACCTGACGGTTAGAAGTGATACCTCTTTGCCTGCTGACATACATGGTATTTTTAATCTAATGATTTCAGCAACAAGGAATCATGTGTCTCAAAATCATGACATGAGTTTAAAAGGAGGAAAGTTAAAGAAAAATATGTTTTGCAGTTTGGTGTTTTAGTTTTTTGGGTTGGTTTAAGTTTTTTTTTTTAAAAGAAAGTGCCTTGTAGCTTTTTGCTTACGGCTCACACATTCACTTTTCATTGCGACTATGAGGGGTCAAAATCAACTTTTCTTTTTAATGAAAGTTGATGCTAGTCATAATGATATTTCAGAGATTATTGTTAAGAAAAATATCAAAATCAGTGAAGTAAGTTAAGTTTGCAATACTGAATATCTATTACTCCATTCTTTCCTCTTTTACTATTGTCCATTAGAGTACAAGTTTAGGACATTCAATCAAAAAGGCACTTATGAAGCAGTAGTGTTCAACCTTGGAAATGTTTTCATTAGGCTGTTACTATAGCTTATAAAGCTATTTAACCTATTATTTATTCTGCTGCAGTTAGCCTTTTTTTGAATGAGAAGTAAATAACTCTCATAAGAGCAGAGGTCACCTAAAAAATGACCACTGTAGAGCTGATCACTTTGCAGTGAAATATGTTTGTTCTTGAGCATGCTGCAGGATTGGTGGCAAGAGCTCTGCACCACTCACTTGCTAATAGCTGTTGTGTTTACTCCCCTCAAACCAGGGGCAAGGAGTACATTTCTTTGATGTTCTGACATACTGCTGGGCAAGAACAACAGAGCAGGATCAGGTCAGTGTGCATTAACTTTCCTTCATCCCCTGTGGTTAAATTCAGTATCTAGTACCTATACCCAAATCCTGCCCTCCAGAAAATATTTGAAAGGACGCAGACCGTTTCTTATTCCTGGAACTGCTACCTATGGCAGATGAAGGGATGAAGAAATGCTGACACCGAGGAGAGAGATCTACAAAGCTGTTGTGAAAGCTGGTTAGGACAAACCTTGGTAACAAGGGGTTACCAAGGGATCATAGGATGCGCTGTGTGGCCTTCACTGTGGATTCACTACAGTGAAGGATGACATCTGGTAGAGTCAAGGGGCATGGGGTTGTGGTTAGGGACCTCCCTCTCTTCCATCCCCTCAGTGGGCAAGCAGCCTGGGGCCACAAAGGCTGGGATGGCTCCACTATGGGCTGACTATGAGGCTTCAGCTTCATCTTTCTAAACCTCAACATCCTCCTCCTCTCTGGAAGTTTCTTTTAAGGTGTGTAAAAAGCTTGGCATAATGATATCCATCTCAAGCTACCATAATGACCTACAGGTATAACACATCCTGCCTGGTCTTAAAACTTCAAGTGACTGACTAAACTATACTTGGTATACTTAGTGTATTTCAAAACCGTAGCAACTCTTCCTGTCAGATAGTTTTTTCTAAAGCCTAACCCGGATCTCTCCCTCTCTCTGCAATGTAAGCCCACAGCTCCTTGTCCTGTCCACAGCAGACACACCGATCAAACCCCTTTCTCTCTGCAAGGTGCTCTCAGATGTCCCTCAAGGCTTGTGTCTTCCCCACGCTAGTATTTCCATGCTGCTTCTGAAGCCACTAAACAAAACCACCCCACCTAACGTCAGGAACTAGCAGTCTGGGCTACCCTTACAGAGACCTGACGGGTCAGTTGGTTGAGCTGGGCAGAGACCCAAAGGCTTACTTTAATGTATGGGAGGTATTTTCTGGTGACTGATTGCTTCCTCAATAAATTAGGCAAACGCTTCTCCACTGAAACCAATGACTTATTGAGGAGCCCTTAAAACAGTAAATCCATTCCTCTGTCATTTTTCTGGACAGTAATGGTACTGCTGTAGTCACAGCAAAATATAGAGCTGCCCTTTGCATTGATGACATCCTCTTTTAAAGCAGAAGTTACAGTTGCTAAAGCAGCACTTTTGTGGACACAGTAGAAAATCATTATTCTCGGTGTCTTCTCAGTCATTATTACTGATGAGAACATCAAGCCAGGCTTGAGGGATGTAAGCATTCAAGAGTTCAGAATACTGTGGAGGTCATACATGAATAATGCTGCATTTCCTGAGAGCTTTTAAGTCTAAACCTTTTTGGTTCTCAGAAGAACACTAGGGGTCAGTTATTTATGTGTGGGTTCCCAAACTCTTTCATTTTTGTGTTGTCAGGCACATTAGAAACTAAAAATGTCCACAGAAATCCCACAGTCTAACAAAAAACAAAGCACCATCTTGGGCAGCTGTGAGACACTGAAAGAGTTAATGTCTCAAACATTGTGGTGGGGCAACTTCTGCTTAACAACGAACTCTACATAACAAGGAACGCTGCACAGCAAGGAACCACAGGTGAAAAGAAGGAGGCCAGTGCACAGCTCCCTGTTCTGATATGCTGAGCAGGGCAGCTCACCATGCACGGCCAAAGATCAAATGGTCACGTCTGTAGGGAAGAAGTTACTCCCCAAACGATTCCCAAGCCCACCGACCCATTTCCTGAAGGTTCTGAAAGCACAAACTGTGCATGACACCTAATTAGCCTAATGAGTGCCCCCCTGAAGCAGGGGCAAAGATGATAAAAGGACACAAACTGACGCCCCACATGCGGATGCCCACTGGAACTGGACCTTTAGACTGGCTGGACCCAAGACCGGTGAAATCTTTCTCTTTTCTTTTTCTCTCTCTTTTTTTCATAATCCCTACACCTCATCCCTTTAAGACATAAACCTTTGATCAAGTCTGGGACTAGGAGTGGATCCAGCCGCCCCTGGGCCCTTCTCTGAGAAGGAGTCTAGAAAGCAAGGGGGTCTGCTCCAAACATCCTGACCCAACGGGAGGGATCTCCTCATTCCCTGAATTGATGTATATGGTTACCACAGGTTACACGGGGTACTGAGGTAGTTTCATGCCAATTCCTGTTGTGAGAAACCATGCCACCTACTGTTATGCCTCCCAAGTTCAGGTTGCTTCTGCCATGAGTAAAATGTTTAACTGATCGTTTGGTGTCATTTCACCTTAATTTAGCCCGAGGGAATTCCGAACTCAACACAACTCCCTGGTCTGTCCAGCCCGGGTTGTGACAGCAGCAAAGAAATGTGAGAGGTAACCACCAGAGACAGCTGAAAAATCATCTTGTTGCCACATCAAACAGGTGAAAAACTGCATTAAACAATCTCAGGGAGCATGCTTTCCTCCCTATAACCTTCAAGCTATAGGTTTAAACAACTTAATTTGGTACTGTAAAAGAAGAATAACAGAAAAAGTATCCCAAAGGTCCTCTCTTCTCTAATAATTTTTCTTCCTCTTATCTCCCATGGTCTTTACTCTTTCCTCCAATAGTTCCCTACCTCTGTGTCTGCCTTAGCTTAGGTTGCATAAAGACTTTCTGAATCCTAATAAAGTGGTGTAGTTTGTCAGAAGTTCAGTGTACACACATGAAAAATATATAAAATTGCATTAAATTATGATACAGTACCCTCATGTTCCCTTCAAGGACCAATTTGTGGACCCTAACCAAGAACAGCATCCTTTTGTGCCAGGCACTGCACGGATATATCAGAAAATACAGACCCCGTAGCAAAACTTTAAAAATCCTTGGAGAAACACACAGTCTGGCACCTCTACCTTCAGAAGATAATTATTTTACCTTGAAAGAGACACTAAGGTGTCTATATTTACCAGAAAAAAAAAATAATCGAAGGGAAATACAATCAAGAGTAGAACAATTTTCTATTATTCTTATGGCTAGAAAATAAACTAAATGACTTTGAGTGCAGTTCGGTTCTCATGAGAGACACCAGTCTACTTGATTGACAGAGAAAATGAAATCCTTTAATTCCCCTTTCCCTCAGAGAGGGAACATGGAAGAGAGCAAGCAATGGAAAGTGAGAGCATGTACAAAGCACGCTCTGACACCTGAAGTGTCCAGTCAGTCATGGACCAGCATCCCTCCAGCATGACCTGAAGGGACTCAATCTAGTATCTGTGTTTCTACACATATTCAGCCCAAGCCTGCCCACCAAGATGGCTAATTACTACTCTGATATTAAACCTGTAGGTGCCTAATGAAATAGAGCCTCAGCTGAGGTCACCAGTTCTTGCCACTGCTGAATAAAGCAGGGAGAAGTCACTTTCATCCCTCTGTCCCTACTGATTTGAGCTGGATTCAAACCAGGACCTACAGGAAAGGTGAAAGGCACCTGGAGCTGTTATGAATCTGCATTTCTGAGAGCCTTGATTAAGTAGCCTAGAAGCTCTAGTGATTGCTCCTCTGTACGTGCCAGTGAGGTCAAATGAGGCAGGATTTCTAAGCACTCCCCCTATACCTTTGTGCTAAAGTAGACCCAATTCTCTTTCTTCCTGGTGGTGGTTTTACCAAGCAAAATGCTCTCAGTTGGCACCAAAGTGATGTCCTGTTCATCTTCAAATTGAAAGCCACTATGTGAAGGGCCTGCTCCAAGCTGGACACAGGTGAAGTCTACTGCAATAACTGGTCAGATCCCAGAATTAAACAGGATTCAAGCAGATCCTTAGGGAGGCAGGAAAATCAGGGGCCAGGAAGGTCACAGAAGAAACGGTCTTGGTGATTTGAGAGACATGGACCTTCCCTTGAGGCAATAGCCCTTCAGCTGATATTAGCACACATGATTCTGCCTGGAAACAAGAATAAAACCATGTACCTTAGTCCGTATTGTCAACATACGTTGAAGTGCCTGAGAATAGATATCAAGCTATTAGTTGGTATAGGTGGGAAAACTGAGGCACAAAGACACTGAACTAGAGCTAGAAATTGAAAATGGGTTTTCTGAATTCAGGAATAATCTGCAGATTTCCTCCTATGTCTAAAAGGTCCCGGAGGCACAGAACAAATGCACTAGAGCAAGTACTACTGCTGTTGAAGACAAACTCATATGAGGAAATTGTTCTGCTGCTTCCATCTCTTGCCTTTGAAATTTCATCTGGGTACACTACCCTTCTTCACTTCCCATTTGAAATAGTTGCCTTCTGTTTTTATGCGCTGCCTTTTCTTTTCTGGAAATTCCCTACTTATTCTTGTTTTTTAATAGTGAGTTAACTCACGAACCTGAGCTGAATGTAGTGCTAAGTGGGTCAGCCCCATTCTCTGTTAGTAATTTATAATATATTACCTGGTCACTGCAGCTTGATGCTTACTGAGGGTCTGACCCACATTATCTAGAATGAATGTTTCATATTCTCAAGCAGTGGCAGCTTCAACAAAATACCCCTCAATCCACCCAGCAAAACTGATCTTGTGACTCAACATCTGTGGGAACAGAAGTCACAATACAAATGTCAGGGATTGCATAATAATCAATAGTTCTGTGGTGAATTTCTATGAAGCAATAACGTCAGATATTTTTAGCAATTACAACTAACTCTGAATTCCTACCACATGCATAGTTGAAATACATCTGTTTGCACTATGATGTGAAGTTAATCTCATCATTAATAATTCCTCTCATATTTATCTTAATATTGTTAATTACATGGGACTTGCTGGGTGTGAGTACAAGAGCATATGTAATTTGTCCTTTTTCCAAGAATTTCCAGTGCAATTTACCATTAATTATTTGCTGCTTAATACAACAACCTCCCCCAAAGAATAATTCCAGCATTATTATGGCATCTTAGAACAGTTGCTAAGGCTTTTTATTCTGCATAATATGTCATTACCAAGAAGGGTGAAAAAAACCCCTACAGCCATTCTTACATTCTAAATGGTATGCTAATAGACAGCAAAATTTGGATAATTTAACAAGATAAAGGCTGTCCTTGAACTTTACTTATTAATGATAGATCCTATCTTAATTTTAATGATTTATGAGCATGCTTATATAGCATATTCTCTAGTGTGGGCCTTATCCAGTCCCTATCTGAGGCTTTGGATAGATTTTCTTTGGCTTTAATGTCCTTTTAATAGGCACTTTATGACCTGAGTGTTAAAAAGGAACATATTCTGGCCAGAAGCTGTTTGGTATTGCACAGAGCGTTTAGCAAATTTCTGGAGGGAGTAGTCCAGCTTAATGTGGAGGAAGAGCAGGTTGCATAATGTAAATAGTGCTAATCTTTGAGGTCTATAAGATATAAAGAAGACTGAGGTCTTTGTAGATTATAGACGCAGCCATTGCGTGATAAAACTGTGGTGCATGTGATCATAACTTAATTCAGTTTAGAATGAATGGAAGGATTATCAACAGTAGGTTTATGACAAAAATTTCCAAGGATTAGTTTTGAAAAATCATGTCTAAATCAAAAAGTAAACTGGGGCACACACTGAGAGTGTAGCCCCCTGATGCTCCAGGCAGGGGAGATGATGGAAGATAATTCTGGCTCCTTTCTGATCCCCATGCGTGAGCTTCCTTCCTACAGAAACCAGCATGTAAAGCACATCATATATGGAGAGACAATGCATGTTCAGGGCACACCCCAATTTGGATAGAAGTCATTGAAATCAAAAGCATTCTTGGGTCTAAAAATACAGATAAATGAGGTATATTGGGAGCGCAGGACCTTGTCCTTGGAAAACTCACAGAATATCTTTAACTCATATATGTTTAACTGTCTTCAGTCTCCAGCCCAAGCAAGGAGAAAAAGCCTTCCACACACCTAGGGTTTTTACACCCCCCCCCCAAGAAGATACTCATTGAGCAGACACTAACACAGGGAAAAGCCCTTTGTTTCTCTCTGAATCTGTCCATTGAGATCCAGCTTCAGTCGCAGACAAATATCCTGAACAAAGGAAGAAAGGAACTTTCCAGCATCACTAAAACCAGCCCAGAGAAACTGCAGCCCTGCCAAAAATCCAACCAAGAATTAACTAACTGGTGCGCAGGATCACAACACCATCACATACAACAGAGCACGATCATTTGCCCATTAGCTCTGTTCTCAGCTCCCCGACCTCTTTTTGCACTGATTCCTCTTCCCCCCATGGAGCAATTGCTAGCAATAATTGTAAGCAGCAATTGAGGAAAACACAAGAGAGTAGCAAGAGAGCTAAGAGTGCTGCTGGGATTCCTTAAATATTCACGAGACATTGATATGGCTCTCAGGTTCCTCCAGCTGCAAACACAAAGATCTAACAAACTGACAACCACAATAGGAGATGTCAGTCTGACCTGTGGTACATCGTATCTCAACCATTCTTTTTTCTTTTCTTTCTTTTTTTTTTTAAACTTTTGTCATAAGCCTAACCATAGCTACCTTCAGTCCAAGAGGCAATTTCTATGATTCTAAAATTCAGTGTTGAATTAGTAACCAACGGATTATAAATAAACTCAGAAGGCACCATAATCTCACTTAACCTCAGCATACTATTCATCCAGCCACATTGCAACTGACTGAAGCTCAGAATTTCAAACATTTGGGTTATTCCCAAAGTTGACCAAAAGGTTGAAGCTCTGAGGTTTTCCAGAAAGCAGAAGTTTCAAACTTCTAGGTAATACCACAATGCCTTTGTAAAAGTGCTTGCAATGGATTGGCTTAGACCAACTGAATTGCATGTTAGTATATTGTGAAGCTGAAGCACTGCTCCCGAGCCTCTCAGAAATGAAGCACAGAAAAGTTCTGTGCAATCAAGACTTGTCTGTGAAATATAGAAGCTTAGTCAGATCCCCATTTCCTCATAGAAAACTTTTCCATTAGCAAAATACTTCAGTGGTACCCAGTTGGTCACACAGCAGCAGTTTTTCCAGAATTGAAGGTGGTTCTGATGAGAAAGGGGTAGAGAGGCATATTTAGTCCTGCAAAACCCAGAGCAAGAAGAGTTTACTCAACAACTTCTATGATAAAAAAAAAAAAAAAAAAAAAAATATTAAAAAGAAAAAATAACTGAGAGTCTAAAAACAACTGCATTGTGGAACAAGTATCTTGGAAGCATTGGAAATACAAAAGAATCAGATCCTAGGAGAGGAAGAAACTGAAATGGAACAAGAAGGACTGGACAAACATTTGTATGTTTACAGACCTCTATGGCGTATAAGAAACATGAAATGCCTTACTTTTACTCAAAACTAGCTATAAAACTAAATGTGGCCCATAGGCAACTTGTTCCCCCAAAGATGGGAGGGGGAGATCTCTGAATTGTAGTGATACCAAGGAAAAAAAAAAAAAATCTATCTCCATTTTGTTAAAATGAGGTTGATATTTGTAAATTCTCCAGATGCAGACATCCTGGAACAAAGCCACCAAGCCATCATTGTCTAGGAACTTTTCCATTGCTTCATGTCATGATTTACAGGAAAAGCAATATTGAAGAGATATTGGTGTGATGCTGAAATCATCCTACTTACGAAGCTCAAAAATTTGAACTAAAGGGGAATTTCCAACAGTGTTGCCACTCCGAAAAGCTTCTGACATTCAGTTGATCTTATGATGTGAAGTTGATTGCTTCTGACTCCATCCATTAAAGGTCACTGGTTTGTATTCCCTCTCTCGCTCACTCTGTCTCACACATGCATGCACACACACTAATATTTTCTCTTATTGTCTGCATATTTTCTGCGGTATAGAGCAAAGCCAGACACCAGCTCAGTATATATCAGAGGATATGACACCATTCCAGAGAAGGATTATGCTGAAATGTTGCTATCACTCAACACTTGTAGCATCTCTGGGTATTTGGTGTTCACTTATCACGTTTTTCCTTGGGTCCCGCCAAGTCAGTCGCTATACATCTTGCATCTTCCAAATACATAAGTCACCTGCACTCTGTCGAGGACTTCTCAGAGTTACTTTTCCTATGGTAATGTCTTTCATGTGAACTACACCATTTTTTAGAAGCCATCCTCTCATCCCAAACTGCCACCATGACTGAACATTGAATAAGTGTCACTTAAAAAGTATAGCGTGAACTCTGTAATTATTTACAATGACCCAATTAGCTTTACGATAAGAATGAAAGACTCCTATGTTGATTTCACAAAGTGGGAAGGTATGACTATTAGAAACATATGGCTTTCAATTAGTCAGGCTCACATTACATTTAATTCTGAATCAGAGATCCATCTTTTCTCATAAACAGTTATGTTCATGCTGGATATTGTTTATCTCTGAATACCTATAATTAATGTTTACATTTGTGCCTTTTGAGATGCAGCAAAGTAGGCAGATGTGCAAAGCACACACTTCTTGCTAATGCAGAGGTACCCCAGCTGAGGTGGAGTCCTGATCTGTTGTGGAGTGTTTTCCCTCTGGAGGATGAAATGGAGATTACCTTTTTGAGCTGCAGGTGGATAATTTTTCACAGAGTCACACAGTCAGGAAAATCATTGAAAAGGGATAATTACAAGCCATGGACAGATGATGGGGTTTGATCTCCATCAATACTAAATGCCAAATGTCCTTGTATTGAAGATCACTAGGCACATCACTACTCAATGGTGCTTAGACAGAAAAAGAGGTTTTTAGTTTAACACAGAAATAACATATTGTGGGTTTTAGAGGTAAAAATCTACAGCAGAAAGTTATTAGGAATGCATAAAATACATAATAATCAGGCTCCCAGTATTTATTCTTCAATGAGCTCACAGGCAGCATATGCAGAATAGTCAGCCTTCCCCAAAGTCTCTCCCAGCAAGGAGCTTGAAAAATGGCTTTCTTGTGGACAGTTCTTCCTACAGATTTTTTTCTGCGGAAATTTTTTACAACATCAGTGACCAGGATGGAGCACAATACACAGACAGATAAGTATGATTTGCAAGGAACACAGCAAAGAACAGGAATATAATGCATGATTGTTTGTCCTCTGATAACATTTTGTTGTTGTGAAGACTTTTCTTTTTTCCCTTAGCTATGCAGAAACTTCATCATCTTCTTTTTGAAATGTGCCCCACTAAAATATGCTTTATGCTGTGGTGCTTTCTCTGTAGGCTTTCCTATTATGCTGAATCCCAAGGCTGCCAAAAAGCCTGAATGAGCCGAACCGAACTCTGGTATGATTGGTAGCATCCAGGTTACGCAGATTTCTGTATGTGTTGACATTTTTTACTCAGAGCATCTATTTAAGGAACATTCTGATTTAATGTTTGTAATATCTCTCTGTCCATGGACAGGACTTCATTCCTTGCAACAGCTTGCTATTTACTGACTAAGACCACCAGCTATGGGGACACGGAGTTGTGCTTTTATTGGGATGTCTAGGTTTGGGGGGGACGGGGGACACGGGACACAACAGTATTTAATTCCAACAGCACTGAGACAGAAGTTAAGCGTCAGTTGTACAAATGCCGATGTGCTGAGCATGCACAGGGCTACCAGGTACAATTTTCTCACCTGTTAGATGTGTTCTTCTGGCGGTTGGAAGGTGGGTAGGATGTTCTAGGACATCTAAACTGACACAATGTACTTGTTTAGGCAACTGAGTCCCATCTAAGGTTACTGTAATGCTAATTGGCAACAGGAAAGAGGGAAGTCTAGGGAAGGAGATACACTGGACAGCTTTCCTTTCCAGCTGCATGAAATCCAAACTTTGAACAGACAGCATTTACATCCCATCCTTCTAATCAGAGAAGATCTTAAGTTGCAAAAACCAGGTTTAACTCAAATCCAAACAAATCCAGAGGTTTGGAGAAGTCCTTTAATAAAATAGATTCCACAGTCTCTGGTCTCAGAGTCTCTCCAGACTCCAACAATTCCTTGGTACTATTTACATCCAAATATTTGTTTGGCACCTTACAGTGGTTTGAGGCACACCTTGGAGTTAGCTCTGGAAATCTGACTGTGTATAGTTCTATAAATGTGTCCTCTGGGTCATATAAATTTAATGCTTTCAAGTGTTTTGTCATTGGATATTTCTCTGATTGATGGCACCAATTTCAGAAAGACATTTCCTATAAGACCAATGCTTTTGATCCTCCTAAATAGGATCACATTACAGGACAGAAAGAAGGAGGATACTGATGGTTCATTTCCAGATTCCTCCTAGAAAATATACCACCATCGTGCAAGCCCTTCCCCTTTTGACTGCATAAATTTTTAAAATACAGTCTGTCTTTTGTGGTCTGATGGAGTACAATTCTTTCAGGGTGAGAAGAATGCATTTCTATTAACTACTGAGTATCTTTAGCTGAAAAATTAAAAGGGCACAAGAAAATGTCCCTTGCGTCAGAGTTACTTGCTCCTACTGTGTGTTTCAAACTCCATACATCAGTGCTGCTGTTCTATCACAGAGTTCATTCAAGAGGCGTTCATATTGCCAGTAGTGCATGACAGTGTCTTATCTTCCCCCTGGTGGAAAGCAAGTGAGGCCAAGCAAACTTCAAAAGCTCTGTTTCTTGCTTTGTGATAAATGTTGTCTATGATACCCGTAGCTAAACCTTTCTGCCTAATACACATCACACTGCTTTGGATCATTCTTATGGATTCAGATGGAAAAATCTAACTCACAATTCAAACTGAAAGAACTATTTTGGGACTAAAAATGTTGGAATTATTTCTGTTTACCTGAAGACTCTCAGGCTTGTCAAGAACTGTTGCTCATAAAACAGCAAGCAAGTGCAGCTGGCCTATCACAAGAAAAGTGAAATCCTGCTTTGCTATAAATGAAATAGAGGGATCCCTCTTCAATATCCGCCCTTACAGCAGTTACTACAAAACATTTTTGCATTGCTAAGGCTACTGGTCCCGCCCTGTGCCTCAAGATCACTGTGATTAACCAAGCACGCAAATTCTGTCATCCCAGCCTGCCTGCTCTTACAGCAGCTGCCAGTTCAGGTCATCCATCCCAGGGCAGAATGCTTGGCTGTGTTGCCTTAACATGCATCCAAATTTCAAGGGTGAAACCACAGTCATGAAAGGCTCAGTAAACAGGCTGGAGCTAAAGACAGAAAGTACATTCCAAGATGCAACACAGAGAGCATTTACTGTCAGAGTACTCATGCCTTTAAGCTCATTATGTCTTTTCCCTCATACCTCAGTTGAGCAACATATCCGTGCTACCTCATTTTATTGCTAGAAGCTAAAGCGACTTGCCAAAGGTCACCCAGGAATTCCCCTCATGTCTGCCTGCTTTGTCTTTCTTTCAGTCTTTAGGTCACATTGCTATTTACCATTATTATTAATTCAGTTTTTCTCTTTGATGTACAGAACTTTTCCCTAGGAGAAAGTTTCATTTGCTTTCTAACTTGGTATTTCCACCAACTCTCAACTCATCAATGCCCCAACAATAGTGTCTGTTGTTCAGTATCTCTAGTTTTGAGTAGTTTCACCATTTAGTCTAAATTTCCTGTCTGACCCTCTCTGGAGACTTCTGATTAAACAAACTCCCCTGGAAACAGCTCACATTACTCATTAATGTGAGCAGGGTCTTTCTTTTGCTAGCACTTTGTTATTTCATGGATTTTGCCGTTAGTTAGGACTGTGGTTGGAAATTTTCAAAGCTGTGTTCCTTTTGAAGTAGCAAGGGCAGACAAGGCCAGTGGCTGAAGTATAAGCCTGTGGAAGTTGAGTACCTGATTAACAAAGGGTAGCTGTATTCAGAGAGAAAGTCACTGGCCAACTCAGAGACAGAACTCTGCTTTCCACCCCTCGATAGAGTGGTTACAAATGAAGAGGAAAATATTACCTGAAAACCAAATTTGAGCAATATGGAAGGAGTTAGACTCCTTTTCAAATATGTTTTTCCAACTAATACTCTTGCATGGCTTAAAATTATCCTGACAGAAAAACAATTGAGGCAGCTTTTAAACTAATGATACAATCCCATGGATAATTTCCCCTAAATAGCTCAGAGATGTGACTGAATGAATCGTATATCATCACGGGAAGCAATTTTCCTCAATGAGTTCTACCTGCTGGATATCACAATGCATTACAGATTGAGTAAAAGCCTTCATCTGAAATCAGATTCAAACTGGCTTTGGAGCAAAACTTAAACCCTGAGGGTGAGAGAGCTATGAATATATTTAACACTTCCCTGTAATTCACAGGTTCTGCATGTCCCTCCCCACACCAGGCAACTCACTTCATGAGGCTTTCCCATGAGCAGCATGACTTTCAGCCCGTCTTTACAAGTGTTATTGACTATAATATGGGCTTTACTGCTCCTTGATATGTTGCCCAGTATCTCAGATGTCTTAACAGTGTTCTCCAGCATTAGTTTTTTAGCTCCTCAGGTTGCCACACTTCTGTAACAGCAAAAATTTGCCCCTGCTTGCTGGCCAAATCCTGACTTTTGGGGAATTAAAACAGAAAACACATGATCCATTTGGAGGCAAATGTGAAAATGGCTTAAGCACTGAAGCTAAAGTAAAATGTTTCTACATATGTGTAATTCGTGTAACTTTTCTACATTGTGTAGTTGTATCTATGGTGGGGATCTGATTCAAAGCTCTTCAAATTCAGAAGACCCCTGCTGATTTCAGTTAAAGCTAGAGCAGGTTCTGCAACAGCAATTAGTGCAGCACAACTGATGGCAAATCCAGACTAAGAAGTTTACTTACTGGAAGTCACAAACTAGAGTTTGGCTGTCTTACACCTAGCATAAGGTCTGAACTTTTAGACAATCCTGCACTGAGCTACCTGAAAGATCAAACTACCATTATAAAACCGATGATCTCTACACCCTCCTGAGAGGGTGCAAAGGGACCATGGAAAACTAGGTTTTGACTACCAAAAGACAGCAAAATATAAGCTTTTGATTGTGTCCATAAACTTATAAGCCCAATATTGCTGCTGTTCTTAAAATATCCTGGACCAAATGCAAATCCTATCCTAGATACCTTGGGGAAAGATTCTTCACTGATGGTTCCAAAGTCCACCTCAAAATCATAGGAGAACTGTTTCTTTACAGCATCCCTCTGGAAGAAGAAATATATGCTTATTTCCACTCTCTGAGGGCAAAATATACTTAATTGTACATGTCCATATTCTTTCTATTCTTTGAAAAATTCCCACAGGGTTTGGTAGTAAAATGTCATTTTATTTTCCCAATACTTAAATGTTTGCACAGAACTTGACTATTTCCAGATTACACAATGTTCCGACAGATGTCGTCATTAAAATATAACTGGGTCTTTCTGTCCAGTTCCCAATCTATTTTGTATTGGTAAAAGCTTCTAGATTGCCCTCACTGCAGTCTAATAGCTAACAAAATAGTAATAAGAATTATTTCAGTACCCGAGTCCAAAACGTAGCCTTGCCAATAAATGTGGGCTTGCTCTGGGTTGAATTATCCCCTCTTCAGAGGGCACATAGGCTGGATCTCTTGCCCATTCAATCCTTTACCATTCTCAGGTGGCAACATATTTATTTGTCCTCTGTTAAGATGAAATTCACTGTGTCGCTTTCCAATTAATACATATTTTCTTATGCATAGCTGTTGCAATCTTAGCTAGCTCAAGGGAGATGACAACCTTCTGTATGATGATTTCATATACTGTAGAACACCACATACCTCTTCATATATCTTATAGATAGTTTGTTTTCTGTTGCAACAGTCTGGCCAAGCCAAGTACCAGATACCTGACTGAACCCTGCTGTGGCTGTCAACTCCCAGAACCTTTTTGTGGGTTTTGTGCTTCTTTTGCCCTGGCCACATACTCTGGCTAAACGGACACGTCAGTTGGGCCCAGACCAGGAGAGTCACCTCTGTGATGGGTGTCCTGCTATGCAACATCACCCTCACTAGCATTTACCCCCATTCTGCCATCCACAGACAAGTCTCTTGCAGCTTTGCTGCTCAGGGGAAGTGCTGCAGGCCATCTGAATGGAAAACCCTCCAAACTGTAGGTTTGGGGTAGCAATCATTGATGGATGGTGGAGACCGGATCCATTTCAAATGGGGTGGTGAACTGTCTGCAAGTAGTAAAGCTTTTTGTATCATAATCTGCAACTGAAGGTGAAAAGGGTGTTCATACACCAACAGCACTAACTCCATAGCTACATCGAATCTCCTTAAAGCAGCTCTGCTGCAGCACAACATGCAGTGAAACAAAGAGTTGAAGCATTAAGCAAGACGCTTATTTAAAAAACAAACAAGCAGGACACTGCTTGCATTTCTATAGGCTGAAACATGAGCAAAGGCTCAGGAAGGCAAGGACAAAAGATAAATACATTGACTCATTTGTTGGCAGGAAGAAAGATCAGAGGGCTGAGACAGCTGAGCCCAAGGTTCTGCAAATGCACCTTTCACACCGCACGTTTCAAAGGCTATGATAAAAGCGCACCATAAGCAAGTTTGCATCTTTGCCGGTCTGCAAGCTTGGTTCCTGGCCATTCTGTTTGAGTCACAAATAAGCAGTAATTTATGTTTTGAGGACTAGCCCCAGCAAATAGAACCATAAAAACAATTCCCAGCCATTTGTTTGCGTATTTTTTTTTTTTTTTCTAAGGCTAGCATTTATTTTAGATGACAATTTTTTCCCCCCTTGGCCGAGACGGGATATTTTCTCCATGCCTTTTATCAAACTGACAGGTGATATTGCTTTAAATTGGGTACTGCATCGTCAACAGAGGCTCTCTCATTTCAGAACCGAAGCATCAGTCAGGTGGATGAGAACTCATTTCGCCCTTTATTTACTAAATGCAGATTGGGGTTTCAGGAGCAGGGAGAGCAGGAAAAGGGGAAAGGGATGCCCTGGGTGATAATGGCAATGAACAAGAGAGGACAGCAATAGAACAACACAGCATGAAGCAGGCGGGAATTTATTGTGGGGTGATTAGATGACATCCATCTTCTTGTCTATAAACCATTCCCACAAGCACAGCTTTCGAATCCACTTTGTCCCCTGTCATGGCTACTTCCCCATTAACAGGACAAAAGGTGACAGAGGGTTGAGAGGATGTTCCTGGGGGATTTTAGTGCATTGTGGATGTAGCTGAGGGGGTTAACAGATCAGAGGTGAAATATGATTTCAGACTGAAACCCTGAATTCCCCAGTTTCACTTGCATTCAACACCCACCCTGGGGCCCAGGAAGAAGCAGTTTCATGAAGAAAGGAGGGAGATTGCTTGGCTATGATGGCCTACCTGGTTGGTCCTCAATATCTGCAGCATCCTAAGAGCACATTACACAGGAAATATGATAAAAAGCAATTCTTGAGCCTACACTAAAAGAGAAAGTTTCTGGACAGTGTGAATATGTACATGTATTTGTTAAGTTGGAAATATGCAACACTTCATTTGGGAAATAGCGTCTCAGAGAACATTGTGTTTGTCTCAGTAACTTATCAACAGTTATCAGCCCTGAAATTTTAACATATGTTTTTAAGGGACTTTCTTTTAAGCATGTTCCTCATGATTGTTTCTGTGAGGCTGGCAACTTTAAGTGAAGCCATGAAACCACATAAGCTTTGATATCCCTGTGCGTATTCCAACCAATTACTATCTAGATTCACTTTTATAACATTTAAAGTTCATATTGAAATTACATGTGTGAGCAGACTACAGATGCTGAACAGGCAGGGAATTCTGCTGCCTCCACACATGATCTCCTGCTGCTAGAGCACCAATTAGCCAGAAGGAGGTAGGATGTTTCACTGTCATAAAAATGGGAGTAGGATTCAAGCACAGCAACTGTTGCTGAAAATTAAGAGGAGGGGGGAGGAAAGGAGACCTGCCCTTGTTTTGTCTTATAGAAGTGATAAAGTAACATCTGTGACAACACACTGCTGGAAACTAGAGACAGATGATCCAAATTCATGCCAAAACCTTCTTAGTGCTCTCTCCCCCCACTTCCCCTCTGCTATCTCTAACTGAATAAAAATCACCTGGATCTGAAGACAGGCGGGACTGCGTATGATTTAGACAGGCTGTTTGTTTTTTCTTTGCCTAGTGGTCTCAATATTTCCCTGCACTCTCTTGACATTATTTATGGTGGCTGGTACCTATCTCAAGAAGGACTTTATGATTCACTTTTTAAGAAAACCAGCCAAGAGTCATCCATGAGGGAAAGTTTCTGAATAACTTCTGTGATTCCCCATGACTGTGGCAGGATCCCACGGTTTGCCCACACCGAGCTGCAGCTCACAGATGCCTTCCACAGCCCTCCAGTGAAATGTTTAGCTCTCCCTCCCTTTTACCACACCTACCCAAAATCCCCTCAGTACCAAGTGGAGCCACAGAGCATCCCATCAACCAGCCAACGTACCTCCATCTTTTCTTCACAAATTCCCCTAATCACTTTTAAACCAAAGAGTCAGGTGTTACTACAACAATTAATTTTGTAAAGAAAAGGCAGCTGAAAGTGCCTTGATGAGAAAGGACAGTTAGAAAGATTTACAGCCAGGGGAATTTCACACACTGGAGGGCAGGTCAAAGCCAATTGCTGGTGTGGCTGCTGTCAGCTCAGTGGCTTTCTGAGGCACGATAAACTCACAGCAACCCTGTCTGCTCCCTGGGAGGTTTCTCCTTCTGGAATCACAGATACTGGTCTGTGTCCATGCCCACTTCTCGCCGCTGCTGAGCGGCACTCCTGACTCTGCAGCTGCTTGAGGGGGTCTCTTCTGCCTGCTCTGAAGCCTGTGACCTCCTGCCCGCTGCTTCTGAGGGATGGAGCAATGTTTCCTTCCCCTGAGGTGCCTCTACCTGACCCAGCCACTCCGTTGTTTTTAAAAAGTGCCACGATGTGTAAGGGGAAAAGAACTAAATAATATAGGTACTGTCTACCACATAAACCAAAAGGAGTCAGTCAGTGACCTTAAAAAGGGCCAGCCAGGTGAAAGGAGCAGTGCTGGGGTTAGACCATTAGTAGCTATCGTGTCTGCTGTCACATTCCCACATCACCCCTGTGCTGTCACTCAGAGCTTTTACCCGAGCACAATTCCCCCAACTTCAGGGCACTTCTGCAGGGAATCTATAAAGGATGAATATATGAAGGAGCCTATTGCCTGTTTTCTTAGTTTGAAACCATATCCCTGTAACGAACGCTACAAGACACTCAGTCCCCATCTCAAAAGAAAGACAAAGTTTGTCAAGGTTTTGCTTCAAAACAAGTAAACAATTTCACCTAAATTATCATGATTATGTTTAGCTTTTAATCTGAAGGTGAGCCTGAATAGCTATTAGGTGTTCACAGCAATTGATCATGAAGATAGGTGAAAGATAGTTTCCTAAAATGGTCTGAATTTAGGAAAAATCATGGGAACAAGGAAGGCTCTGTTACTCTGAAAGATCGGTGGTGCTGTCAGATCTTATGCTATGTCAACATCTAGAAAGATTTAGGCACGTATATCAAGAGGAATGTCAAAAGAATCTAGGTAGATGAGATGTCTTGTGTTATAGTAGTGATTATGAATAATTGAAATATCATGACAGGCAGAGAGAAAGTCACATTACAAAAACACAAAATAAACCAAAAATCAACCCAGAAAACTAAAAAACAAACCTAGATGCCACAGAAACCCAGCAATGCAAAGGATACAAATGGAATAAGCAACACTATATCATCAAATATTTAAAATGGCAAAACAAAAATAGTTCACCTAATTCAAAACCCAGAATTATCCTGTTATGCATAAGAGAGACACAGAGATGATATACAAATGCAAGAGGGCTGCAGGACACACAGCACAATTCAGACTGACTCCTAGAGAGAGCTTTCATCCATCTTCTTCTCAGACTTCTTTCTTTTTCCAGGTCTAGAAAAGGTGTGCTCAGAAATGCAAGAAGGTGGGATAAGGACACAAAAAGCAAATGTGACTTCTACTCAGAGTTCAAGATATCCCGTACATTGAATTTGGCCTACCTCTGCCACCCCAAACTTCTATTTAAATTCTACTTTGATCACGTAGCAGCATTGGTTGAACTAGTGGTTATCCCACTAACTTCTCTTAGCCAAGGACTCTTAAATTTTAATGGAGCTCTGAAGAGAAAATGACGCTTCCCCGTGGCAAGAAGGAAGCAAAAGCATGAACACAGTTTAGTATATGTGATCTACCAAGTGACTAGACAGGAGACATATGAGAGAGGACTCGTCTTCCAGAGTGGCTCATGCCCTGGGGAGACCCAGCCATTTAGCACAGTGGGGGATTCTTTGTAAGAGGCTGTAAGAGAAACCATATGCTTCTATAATAGCAGAGTCAAAAAAAGGCCACTTGGCTACTCAGAGTGAGGTGACAGCAGCAAACCAGTCTGGCCCTTCTTTCATTTTACTTTGCTGAGCTTTCATCTCCCACATTCAGTCTGCACCACGCTGAATACCATTGCCTCCCACCACAATGACCCAGAGCCTGAGCAATCACAGCAAGGAACTGTCTGTCCTGGCCATTAGTAAAACCTATTCAGATGCAGCCTGAATTCCTCCTGGAATGGCAAAGAACTGGACATGTTTATCAAAATTGTCCCAGAACTAAAACGACCCATTGTTATCATATTCATCAACGCCCACTTCCTTCCTCCTCCTGACGTCTTTAGGATCCTCTTACAAAATGCCAAGGAAAAATAGTTCTTCAGTTAACAACATTTCCAATTCAGAATGTGGAGGATTTGGTAACAATAAGTTTTAACATACTGTTTCCCAACAGTGATTTACATATTCATCCCTGTAACAAACCAGATAATTTTCCATTCAGTGAATGCTGTCTTACACATGTTAATTTTCAGGATTGAACTTTTAAACTGATGTATCTCCACAGGAACAGAGAAAAGCAGAGTCAGGAAGACACCAGTTAATGAGCACAAACCCATTACTGATGGTAGTCCTCAGGAGAAATACAATAGGATATACCTAAATTGGTGCCATTTCTTCGATGACGATGGAGCAATACTGCTTGACACCATCTGAGGATCTGATCCTGTTAACCTTCATTGACTCAAACTTACATTTCCCAAAGCACTTAGCTAACTGGAGAAATGAAATGCAGCTAAGACTGGAGGATGAGGATGCAGCTTTTGAGGAAAGGGAGGGCAAAGGGAAACTACAGGCTGAATTTCTGTTCATCTCTGAAATGGCAATACAGTGGCACTGTTGCAGCGTATTCTTCAAACACATAGAGGACAAATATGAGCTGACTTTCATTGCTGACCTGCGCCACAAAGCTTTGCAAATTCTGTGGTCTTTGGCATCTCCTAAACAAAGGTACAGTGTGTCCCTGGCATTCCCCAAACAGAAGGACAGCTTTTAGCCTCAGCCTCTCACTCTGCAGATGCCCCTCTAACACTGTAACATCCCTGGGTGACACATCTGCCATCCTGTAGGGCCTTGCAGTATCTCATTCACTAAAGAGACAACTCCAATAGTTAACCTCATGCAACCCAAGCAGAAAGCATCTGGATTTGGGGAAGATAAGAGCATGTAGTAACCTGTGTTAGGTTTCCATTAGGTGGCTTGGGTAGAGATTTGGAAAGCCCCTAAAGTATATACAAGTTACCTCCAACTTTGATGAACCTTTAGGGGCAGAAAGGCATAAGATAGACACAGGTTGCCTTTGGACCAAGGCCACATCAGCTGTCATCTGTGCAATCCATTCTAGATACTCACTTGTTCAGTTACAAAAGATGAAAGCAGACTCATACACCCCAAATCTTTCTCCAAAGACACCCATAGGGTATGTCTGCCACCAGGAAGCACCCACAACATAAGGACAAAGCTTCCATCTTGCAAAGACATTGTAAATCAAGAACAAATACCTAATTTTGTAAGTAATCACCAGGGAAAAATTTGGAATGAAATAAGTTAAGAGCTGAATAAAGTAAGAAAAGTGCCTTACAAAAACTTCATTTCTAACCTCCAGAGAATTTGAAAGACAGAAGAGACCGCACACACAAGAGGTGCAAGGGAGGAAAAAAAAAAGTAATACAGGCAGGTTCACTCAGAATCATGCAGAATTGGCAGAACTAGGAAAAGAACTGAAGAGATGTCCCAGTATTTAGGAGACCACTAGGCCATATAGTCTTCCTATTATTTAACAGCCATAACCTGCAGTGGGCAACAATGCCAAGGCTCCTGTTTCCAGGTGTTTCAGCAGGACACTCACAGACTTTTAGTGTTTTCTTAGTTGGGGACTAGATATGTTAAATGGAAGTATCACAGTATACCCACACAAAACATCTCAGCCACATTAGAGCACCCTAGGGCACAGGACTGCAAAGAAACATTAAGGGCAGGTAATCAAAGACTATCATTAATTAATTGATTCTTCTACAGAAAAGTCCTCCTCTCAGTATGATAAGCTAACATGCAAGCCACAGTTACTTTCACTTTAAATAGTTTCATTTGTTTTTTGTTTTTGTTTTTTTTTTCTTTTTTCCTTACACCACTGCAAGAGGGGATTGTGTGGGTGTTAAGTTTTAATAAAAGATATGTCTCAGAACCAGTTTATCTCAGGGAACAAGGCCTTTTCTAATTTCAGCATCAGTCTGTAAGCAAATAGCCCCAGTTTAATAAATCTGTTTTATTATGATGGAATTTTTTTTCCTTCCCAGTCTTGTTTGTGCATCAGGGAGGAACAGCAATAAAAACTCATGTTCCACCAAAAGGAAATATGTTCATAATGTTAGTTAACAACCTAGAAAAAAATGTTTTCCCTTGTTGTGAAGAGTGCTCCAGTCTGCAGTGTAACCAGAGCACAAAAAAATAGACTGTTGGCCAGAGCTCCTGTGCCTCCTGAAATCGATTTTGGTTTCCTCTCTTTTGTAAACCAATAACCATATCCCAGATTTTGCTCTGACCTCTCAATGCAGTCGTGTCAGCCTACAGACTGTCATTAGGACTCTGATAATGATAACTTTTTTCTTAGAAAAAGTAGCCTGGTGATGTCTGATATGAAAATCCAGACCAAGAGACAATGGCAGGGTATGATGTTGCCCATCTTCCCTTGCTTGGTTCTAAGCTGAGCTTTAAGGACCATCTATTTGCTCTGCTATGGGGAGATAATGAAAGGGCAAGGGAACACACCCAAGTTACAGCTCCCAGAAAGTCGTTAGCAGAGGACTATTACAACAGTTTGCTCTGCTAGCTGAGAATATTGTTCTTTCACCCACCTTTGATAGCTGGGATTTTCAAGATAACTTGCTGTCTAAGAGGAAGGTTCAGGCGTATCCAAAGCATTGACCTACCTCCACAGTGCTGGAGGATGACTAGAAGCAAACAGGGACTCTGGATTTATTGGAAATAATGCAGACAAGCAGCATTCATTTTGGTAAAACAGCCTTCTGCATTCCCTGAAAGGAGATGAAAACAACCTCATGTGCATAGGCTCAGCAAAATAATTGCTTCCAACAGCAATAGATATATTCCTGACCATACAAGAAATTTCATGTAACCCTGTAAAAATGTTCACTTGAAGCCCAGAGATAAGTAGAGTCACCAAAGTGTTATTCCATTTCATATATTATTCCATACTTCCTTGGTATGGAACATTAACATTTTATAGCCACTTAGAGTTGTATTTAGAGTATACATGAGTGCATCTTTTGCCAGATTCAGGCACCTGCAGTTTGCATCTATGCTTAAGAGAATAATAAATGATTCAGACTACTTACTATCCAGTGCCATGCAGATCTTGCCTCCATATGTAATTTTATGGCATAAGGAGCATACTGCAAAGTCTAAGACTGATACTTTGCTTTTCTTTCTCTTAGAAAAAGCAGCAGCATACCTGATAGACATAGCAAGAAAACACACTCCAAAACACAGCTAAAAACAGCTGAAGAAAGTCAGGGAGAGAATTAATAGACTCAGACTCTCAAAATGGGCATCAGCTGAAGAAGCTTCTTCCTCATTAACCACTTTTCATCCTGGAAGTCATTCCTGATTCCCACAGCTTTTGAAGCAAGCTAACAGCGTTACAGTCAAGGTTTTGCTGGGCCCCAAACCTTGTATTTAAGCTGTGTTGTTCATGTTCCAAGCATGATCAAATTTAAGATTTTAGACTCTGTTCTCAGTCCTTGTTGCTTTTGAATGCATAGGACATTAGAGATAATTTTCCCACTAACTTGCAGAATATAAAGAATGGAATGATTTATTGAGTCCCAAACTTAAAATTGTAATGTTTTTGAAGGTCACTGTGACATTATCATATTGTGAGAATAACTTACCTGAAAATGTTACACCCATAGATGACAATTATAAAAAGTCACTACTAGTAGAGCGCAAACTTTTCCCCTATAAATGGGAATATGCTCTGTCTCTGGACTGAAAGGAACAAGCAAGGAATATCAGCTTTGAAAAGCACTATTTGATATTTAGGAGAAAAGTACCACCTGAATTAGGTCAAAGTCCAAACTTCAAGAGCAAAACCCAACCAAGTTAGTGAGAAGTTTTTAAAATGATTTCTCCCTAGTTTTTCAATAATGTTTGGAGCAGGCTTTCAGGTTCATTCATGAGGCACACAGTTAGGGATTTTGGTGGTTGTCTCTGCACCGTGTGAATTGCCACACACCCTTCCAGAAAGCCCTGCTCTCAGTGGGTATGTCTTCTGCCTGGTGAAATGGAAAGAAGGAAGGACGAGAGTTTAATTTGCTGAAATCTATTACAATTCTGTATCATACATCTGCATTGTGCTTATTGCAGTGATGTTTCTACCAGTTGCTTTTCCCAGGTGTGCAGTGTGCATATGTAGAGAACTAACTGATGGAGAGCACGGATCCACCTGGCATGCAGGGGCCTTCTGAGAGTGCTCAAGCGTGGGCTTCAACTTTGGCTCAGCCAGGAATGAAACCCCTCTGAGGACACCAGGACTGCACTCAAATGCATATCAAAAGCCTCCAAGGATAACCACAAGGCAAATTCCCACCTAAAAGCAACCTCTCCAGTGCACTCAATCAATGTATATAGATCCAATGTAAAATCTGAGATGTATTCTAAGATATGAACAATTTTTGGTTTCTTCTAACTTGAATGTGGCCAGCCTAGTTTATACCAAGTCTTTGCAGAGACACTTTTCAGAAAACTATCTCAATTGATCCAATTGGCCAAAAAAATGTATCACAATTCCTCTCTATACCCTGAAAGAGCAGCAAGGCAAGCTAAAGAATCCCATTGGCCCAAAATAGATTGACGCATATGTTCATTTTTCTCAGATTTTTCCTAAAGCCCACCTTGCAGGCAGAGATTCCCTTGGTTGTTCCTAAGAAGAACAATTTGTTATGGCACAGTAAGCAGCAGTGTTTAGGCCAGGACAGATTGTTGGCCAGCATGTAGGTGTGGGCATGCTGAAAACCATGTTTTTCACCCATATGGCCAACAGATGGGATAAGAGGAACTTTTTCAAAAGAAACACAAGTCACATGCTATGGCTGCTTGGAACAACAACAACAGATTATACCAGTCACTTCTCACCAGGCCCTTCATGTCCTTACAGCTTCTTCCAGATTACATTTCCATCCCCCACTCCCTCTGCACTCGTACCAAGCTATAGATGTCCACACACACACACACACGCAAAAAAAAGATAAAAAGAAAAAAAAAGAAAAAAAAAAAAGAAAAAAAGAGATGCGCTATTCTTGGGAAATGATCACCAGGAGTGCTTAGCAATGAGGTTATTTACACACAGACCTGAACAGTTATGTGCAAAACAAAACATTGATTTCTTCTTATGGTTTTCACCATAAAACATGCCCTGATTTTCAGGAAGCATTTAGGTAGATGGGGAATTTGGATACACCAAGAAACATATTGCAAAGCTTTCAGAAGTTTCATGTTTGGATTGCTCTCTGTGTGGCCAAATCAAAATTTTGGGAACAGATGCCCCTACTAACTGAAAGCTGATATTGACGCTTTAGATAGATAGTAAATATTCACTAGAGCCTACTGCTTTAAAGTTACTAGTAAAGACTGCTGAAGGGGAAACTTATCACATGAAGTAACTAATAGTGCAAAACTCACAACAATACATTCCAAATGCATAATTCATCAAGTGATAAGTGTGTCTATTCAGGTCACATTCAAAGTGTGTGAGGACTGGTTTCAAACAAACCCGAGCTGAAATGGAGATTGGCATCAGCAAAAGTGGTAGATGTGGATCAGAAGTTCAAATCTCAACTTTGGCCTTTCAATTTTTTAGCTGGATTTCAGTTCTGGATGAGACCCCACAGCGGACTTGTGGTGATTTCCCTCTCTGATGCTTTCCTAGCCATTCCCCAAGAGAAGTTATCAAAGATATTGGCTTTTAAGGGCTCAGGTATTTGACATGGTCCTGAAAGGCTCTTTCTGGGCACTGGTTATATGCCAAAGAAGATGTCATGTGAGGGGGTCAAAGATAGCTGTAAGGCAATTGTAGGCTAGGAACATAGCTCCTTACTCTTCCTCAGTCACTCATAAAGAAAAAGGGCAAATCACACACCAGAATACCATTAGGGATGAGCTTTTAACCATTAACCAGCCTCCTAAGTTAAAATTAGCTTAATAAAATTTAGCCTCTTCATATGTATTATCGGATCCACCTCACCAGTCCTTCCTTATCAGAATACTTTTTCCCTTTGCACCAAAACCAGCACAAGTGCAGTCCACATCAGCTTAAAGGAGATAAATTATCCCAGATTTCCACAGAACCACGCAGAAGCCTGTACCAAATTTCCTTTTGCATATTTGTTTCCTCTGAAGTGTTTACAAAGCTCATACATTTTAAGTTAAAGCAGCATACAAAAAGACCTCTTGCAGCATAGCTGGTTTTTTATCCATGCAAACCAGAAAATGATAAAAATGTCATTATACTTGGCACCATCTGGTGATTTAGGGCACAATAAGGACTGTGGAAAAACTAAGAACTCACCACCGTGGAGAGTTCAAAATGATCAGGAAGTTTCTTCGTATACAACATGCATAGCACAAGAGCATCTTTACTGGTTCGGAGCAAAGGTTCATCTTGCACAGTATTGTGTTTGCAATAACAGCCCGGGCTCTGTAACAGAGTATAAGAAGGGAATATAAGTATTGTGTTTTTATATGTTCCCAGCTTTTAAAGATTTGCAAGCTTTTAAAGATTTAAATCATCATGACAGACATGATGTCTTTGTATTTAGCAGCCATTTTACAATATTTCTATTATGTTGTTAGGGTATCTTAGAAACACTGGATGATGCTCCGAACATATGAGAAGTTCAGCCTAAGTCCTTGACGAGAATCATTTGGGATATAGGAACAAACTCGTTTTGAGGATAAACTGCTGATTTTGTGGCTCATAAAACCTTTAGGAGAGGGGAAAATCCTTTTTTGCTCTGTGCATGACCTGACATCATGGAGACCAATACTGGATTCAAGCATTTATGAACTATTGCAGAACAAATACTAAGTCGTTGTCCCTTGTGGAGTTGACCTCAACTCCCAGAATCCTACAGCAGGGAGAAACAGCGATTCAACTTTAGGAAATGGAATTTGTGTGGGTCAGATGTGAATGGAGAGGTGCAAGGAAGTACCCTCAGCTTGTGCTGCCTGTGGGTTACCTTCTGTTCACTGTTGTCTTGGGTTTATGAACCGTAAGGAAGTGTTTATTAGATTGAGAAAGACTTGTTCATTTTTAGTCTTGTGCTCCTTGGGTCTCTTTCTCTGACCCTCCCCATAAAAAACTAATTTTCTGATTTTGGCAATTTAATTCTGAAATCCAAGGCTTTGACTTGAAGTTCCCTTCCTCCACACATCCGGCCAAACGTTCCCACTTGCAGGTTATTTAAATAATGTAATTGGATCACATTTTCTCAGGCTTCTTTGGTGATTCTATCAGAAATATGCAGGTCCCCATGAAGCTCTTCCTTATCTTTAGCAGGGAGAAATAAGTCTGACTTTTCTTACTCTTTTTAGTGTGGTTGGATCTTGGAAATCAGGACTAATCTGTGATTGCTCAGCACTGCTTTCCCTTCAACAGCGATTACATGTTTTCTCAATTTTAGTCACCAAACCCGAACACTGTGCTGTGAGCAAGGTCCTTGTTCCCCAAGCCTTCCAGCAATAACACTATCTTCTTTGATTTATGCTACATTTCTCTTACAAGACTACTTAGAATACTTATGGGATCCTGAAATGCACCTGAACACAGGGTGGCTTTTTATTTTTTTACTTTATTTTTTACCTTCAGTTAAACTCCCAAGTCTTCCCTTTTCAGTATGCAGCTTTCAACATCTTCTCTTCTGAAAGATACCTTTTTTTTTTCCTTCACATTGCTGCATCTTTTTATTCTGCTGTTATTTATATTAAGCTGCTTTCCAAACTTGCAGCTTTTGGAGTTAATCTAGAATCCAGTTTTTCATATGCTTATTGCAAAATTTCAATTTTCCATTCTTATGTGTTTTTTTCTTTTTTTCTCTCTCTCTTTTTTTTTTTCTTTCATCATCTCTGACTTGAGAATTTACCCTTTGGCTGCTGGCATGCAAGTCATTTACTTAACAAAACCCTGGGGAGTTCTGCACTGATCTCCACGGTACTTCATGTTTTCTTTTGGTTTGGCATATTCCCTTTCTCCATGAAGTCACACTGTCCCTGAGCAGATTCAAAGAAGCTATTGAACCAGAGGAGGAAAAGAAAAGGGAAAATCAAAAAGAGAAAATCAATAGCTATGCATAGTTACTTGCTTGCTTGACGATTTCACACCACCCCCTGGTTCTTCGACCAGAAATAGGTTAGACCAGTATCAGACTTACATTGCCTTCCTTTATGCTATTGCATCAGCTCTCAGTGAGCTGTATTTAAGGAGCCACAGAATCTACTCACAATTTTGCAAGCCAACCTATTGCATCTTAAGTTCTCACCTCCAGCCAGTACATAGTAATTGAGATGCTGACTTCTAGCTCACCCCAGTTTTGAGACAAAACAGGTTTACTGTAATTGAACTCAAACTGTCTCATTTTGCAGTTGGGCTGTGCCGAGAGAGCATCCATTTTTATTGTTATTGTGTCTCAACTCATGTCCACAGATGCAGCAAATTGATAACTTGCAATCGCGGGGAAACCAGTTCCAGACCAGAGTGCACTCTCAGTCTGGCATTGCTTGTTATAACATTTGCTTTAGTCTAAAGGAAACAATATTTAAGTGCACAAACCCATGAAATGGACAGTCTCACAGAAGCCTTACCAAAGAATCATATGGCAGGAACCAGTACCATATTTCAAGAGAAAACTATCCAACGCATGTATTTAGTTGAGAGTATCTGTGCAACATGGTACTCTGCATTCAGAAAACACTGAAAGCTTTTGGTTACAGATCCAATATACAGCAGAAGAGAACTTCCCTGTAACTTTGTGGTATTAGTCTAAGTGCAACTACAATTTTTTTTCCTGACAAAATTATAATGACACTGAGTTTGCTCCATTGGTTGAAGGTAATGTGTAAGCAGGTCATTGCAACCAGTCTGTGTTATATCAAGATAACACTGCAATGTGCTGAAATAAGTACAACAGTGTATTTCATATGCTCAGATGTTAGAAGCAGACAAGAAAAAGTGTTAGCTCACCTTCTGTATTAGTATGAATCCAGTTCAAATACAGCCAAACCCTTATGAGTTCCCTTGTAGATTTATAATATAGACAATCATCATAAAAATATGAAAATATAAAAAGTTGTAGTATAAATTAGAAGTGTTATACCAAGGAAGATGTAGGAAAAAAGGATTTTACTACAATATTCCAAAAGATCACTTATTCCTCCCCTCCTAGATGTTGTAAATATTTCTTTTCTATTTGAACTGGTGTAGCTGGATGCTAGCTAAGCATTTACTTTGCCATCCAATAAAAAGTTACTTTCTTCATAGCAAAAAAATACACTATAGCCTTCATTTCCAGAAATGCTGATCCTGTAATCCTAAGTCTCCACTTGGACTGTTGCCTATTACTTCTTCTGTCCTTCCTTCCTCCCCAGAAGTGCAACTCCAGGCAGTCAGGATGGACAACAGAGACACTCTAGTGACATGTTGTCTCTGTGACATGTATGGGTACCGCTGGCTGTAGAAACTTCCATTCCTTTACTGAAACACACCGATGATTCAGCTATGCTCAGGAAGATCTCTCTTTTTTTGGCATAACATATGCTTTCTCTGTATTAGACACTGCACCTATGGAGTAACATGTAAAGGTGCCCAGTCCTCCTCATCCACATTTAAAACCTTTATATATATGCCTGTAGTTTTTTTAGAGAGGGGGAAGGAAGAGGTGAAAGTTTTTGATTTCCAGAATAACTGCATTTTTTTAATCCTTTGCCTCACCTATGCATCACATGACCAAGAAACAGATGCAAAGTAAAGGAATTAAATGTTTAGACCAGATATGTAGCAAGTGTTAGATAAGCAGTTCAATTAATCATAACAGGATATTAAAAAAGTTGTCAGCATAGCAATAATGATTGCATATTTATAGAAATATTTTCGTTATTAGTGATTTGGATTTAACCCTCAGCCCACCTAGCAAAGCACCACCTAGTAAAGATGTATCCCAGGTTAGGATTCAGTGGCAAAGACCCTTTATTGGCATCAGCACTTGCCTCTCTGACTCTTCTTAATAGCGGTTTTCTGTCCAACCAAGGCAGAAGGTAAAAGGATGGGCTCAATTCACTCTGCAGTTTTCCTCAACATGTTGACAGTCATTTTCCTCGATCCTTGAAGATTAGGATGACTGAATGTTTTCTGTGCGGGCCAAATATCCTTAAGAAACTCGCTAGACCACATATTTCAAGGGTTGATATGCTGCTTAGTCTCTTGGTAAATGCGTTTCATAGCTCTGAAAGAATGTCTCTTTTTCACTGCTGGTATCTGAAGCAAACCTATATGTTTGATGACCCCATATCTTTAAAGGGATACACACCAAGGTCAGTGCCATCTCCCTCAACTCAACTCAGGCAAGCAATTTTCTCTAAGGAGTTGCATGTTGTGTTAGCCCAGAAGCTTCGGATTGTACAGAGCTGCAGTCTTTTTTCTAATTGGAGTGAAGCAATGCAATGAGAAAAGCAGTGTAATATGCTGAAAGATCCAGCATGTCGCTGGAAGGGCATAACCCAGCAGTGGCCACTGTGGGGTGGATGGGAGGTTACTGCAGTCCGAAGGCAGGCTTGCCACTCATCTCATACGGGTAAGAACAAGCATGTATGCACACAGCTGTAATAACAAATACTGCCTCTATGAGCTGACAACATGCCTCTTTCCTTGAGTTTCACATCACCTGGAACCAGATTTCCCAAAGAATATAGAACTGTGCTTCCATATCAGCAGCTACCAAAGTTCAGCTTTCCGTGCTGGTTTCTGTGCTAACAGCAAACAGGACAGAAGTGGGAAAGTCATCTCACTTCCACAGGCAGATAAGATCCTTATTCTAAGTTATTCCCTACTTCCGAATCAAGCAAGCTATGCCCAGAGAGGTGATTCATACCCCTACAAATTTTAGGTATTGTACTCCATTATTGTATCACCTGATGAATCCTAAAAAAGCACAGCAAAATTCAAGTAATACATAATTTCAAGTACTGAGCAAGGTAATCCTCTGAAAGCAAGTGCCTAAATTCCCTACCTGGTAAATAGAGAGAAACACTTTCAAATGCCTCCTGAAGGAAGTTTTGTCTACCAAAGCATTCTACTTCCTACTGCTATCTGTACTTACCTTTTGTGTGATGTGTGATTTACATTGCCTCCTCCTGAGATTCAAAGAGACAAACATGCAGAAAAATGAGCCTGTCATACAAAGCACTTAGATTTTCAAAAGCAGCAACAATTAACAACCCCCAGATGCAGGCTGATCAAATTTGTCCATTTGGCTATTGGTGGCTTTCAGCTTGAGCTAGACAACAGCACAGCTTCTGTATTGCATTAATCTATCATCTCCTGTGCAAAGCAGAAGACACAGACTGATGGGTGTCTCAGGAACTGCTGTAGAAAGATGCTACACGCATCCCTTAATTCCACTTAATGTGCTGCAGTGGGTCTGTTGTACTCTTCCATAGATTAGTGAAAAATGAAGTTGTGTTACAGTTCTTTTCCTTGAGAATCAATAAGGCTAACTTGGCAATGGTGTCCCTGATGGAGTAAGAACATTTGCAATGTCAAGGATGAAATATTTAAGCTTCCATGGAAGGCACTTCAGAAACAATCTTTTATTTAGTCAATCTTATCCAGATTTCCTTCTGACTTCACAGACTGAGATCTGAGCCTAAGTGATGTCCTAGAACACTACTCATTGGATATTTATTCCCTCCAAATCTGGTCCCACAACAGCAAGGCTTCACAGCACTTTGTTTTCTTCAGAGTGACCGGTAAATTATGCAAAAAGCAGCTCATGAACATACATATTACACATACATATATTTTGGCTTAAGTAAATACATGTGTGTGTATGTATGCATAATAAAACGTAAGCATCTTAATTTATATTTGTCTCTAAGGAAGGAGTCCCATCCAGGTTTCTCCCCAGCATACGTTTATGAATGAAAAAAAAAAATCTAATTAATTATAGGATTTTAAGTCTTTTTTTTCCACAAGTCTTCCATTTTACACTATGTATCCTGAATTATTTATTACTTCTAAATCAGGAAAATACTCACTCTTTGAACTAGTTAAAGAAACTTTGTTATGTTCATAGTGAAGCCCGCTCTTTCTAGTTTTTAAGAACTATATCAGAGGTTGATTTTATTACTTCTCCAAGTAATAGATGTTGTCCTGGTTTCAGCTGGGATAGAGTTAACTGTCTTCCTAGTAGCTGGTACAGTGCTATGTTTTGAGTTCAGTATGCGAAGAATGTTGATAACACCAATGTTTTCAGTTGTTGCTCAGTAGTGTTTAGTCTAAAGTCAAGGGTTTCTCAGCTTCTCATGCCCAGCCAGCTAGAAAGTTGGAGGGGCACAAGAAGTTGGCACGGGACACAACCAGGGCACCCGACCCAAACTGGCCAATGGTGTATTCCATACCATGGGACGTCCCATCCAGTATAGGAACTGGGGGGAGTGGGGTTGGGGAATCGCCGCTCGGGGACTGGCTGGGTGTCGGTCGGCGGGTGGTGAGCAATGGCACGGCGCATTGTTTGTACATTCCAATCCTTTTATTACTACTGTTGTCATTTTATTAGTGTTATCATTATCATTATTAGTTTCTTCTTTGCTGTTCTATTAAAACGTTCGTATCTCAACCCAAGAGTTTTACTTCTTTTCCCGATTTTCTCCCCCATCCCACTGGGTGGGGGGAGTGAGTGAGCAGCTGTGTGGTGCTTAGTTGCTGGCTGGGGTTAAACCACGACAGATGTATTGACAGTGTGGCACACACTACAGGTGATTTTTTGTGCCGGTGAAATTGGGATAAATCTGAAAATCAAAACCTGAAAACCAAAACCTGAAGAAAAGGATAAATAGAATATTTTTTTTTCTAATGAGGTCAGAGATACGGCAGGGCAAAGGAAGTGTAAAGAGAGTAAACTGGCCCTGAATCTCAGAACAGAACGATACTGAAGGGAGCAACCATCTATCCTCTGTAGGGTAGCTTTAAACTACTGCTTGACATCCAGGATCATCAAGCTTAGGAGAGTTTGGCATAAACACAAGATTTATTTCAAGGCAAAAGGGGAAAGTTTTAGTGCCCTTCATGCAATGTCTGATGATGGTATCAAATGCATCTGTTGAATTAGCCATTTTTTAATATAAAAGTTCCTAAATTATTAAGTTTTTCTAAAGTGATATTTGATGGGAAAAGTAATATCCGTATGAAGTATTAAGTGTTTCTTATGAAAGAGCTGTATAAATCTGACAGAGCATAATAATTATGCTGTCAAATATACAAGATTCCATTTTCCCTGAACTATCTAGACCACCAAATTTCAGAGACTTTCAGAGACTACCATCAGGATAGTAGGATTTATTTTGTCTCCAAAGGCTCAGAAGACACTTTTGCTGAAAACACACATATCTAACAGTTAATTCTTTTTTTTTTCCAGTACTGCTGCAGTTAGTTAGGTTTTGAATGATGGCTTTCACTTATCGCAGGCAGGCAAATGTTAACTGGTGTTTATTCATTCTTGTGTTATCAGCTTGCCCAAGAGAAAGGATGTTTGTGGTTTGCAGAAGACAGACTAGAAGATCTTCACAGTATGAGCCCACTTGTAGCGTGCAAATCCCCATTGCATGTCTGGGTCCCTCCCCAACCCCCCTGCAACCAATGACATTCCTTCATTTGAAGTGAGAAGCCTTTTTATTTCTGCAATAATGTGCCCAGGTGATAATGGAATTTTACTTTTATAGTACAATTCAGGTGAGTCACTCTCATGTTTATTTAAGGAGTGTGTGGGCAGCTAATATCCCAAGTTATCTATCTACCTTTATCCCACTGAGGAGTTAACACACCCATCTCCAAAACTCCAAATTAAACACAGACAGATGCACTTTTATCAAGGACTGCCTAACTGGATTGCTAGATGAGTTACAGTAGCTATGGGAACTATCATTTTAAATTGTCTTGGATTTCTGCATGTTAATTTTCAGCCAGAACATTTCATTACAGGAAGTTTTTGCATTAACTATTTTAAGAAGTTGTGCAAATCATTAATTCCTTCATTTCTGTCATTTATATTGAAATTCAAATCCTTTTCCTACGAGTTTTATCTAGAAGACTTTTATTTGTAAATGTCTTCAACACAACTGAGTAAAATCTTTTCTCAGCCATCAAGGAAATGAAAGGGACATGTGTTTAAGCACTGAAATAAGGATTCATTCTGAGATGAACCTGCAGAATCAGTTTTAGTTCAGCAGAGCTGAACTTTACTACCCTATATTTGGCCTTGCTTCTGGACATTATCAGGCTAGTATTGCTAATATCTCCATAAAATTAGAAGGATCTGGTAAGCTCCAATCAAAATTTTCTTCTAGTAGACATTTGGGGTCATAAAAGCATAAGGCAGTGCTGTAAATGTGAAGAGACTTCACTGAAGAAGTGGCAGAAAGTCAATGTCTTCAGAAACTGCCCTCCAAGGGTAAGCTCTCTTTTATTCTCCCTAAAGACAGTTCAATTTCAATAGCTAGAGATATCTCAGATCCTCCCAAGTTAATTACCATTTCTGAGACTACAAGAGCTAACTAGTCGTGAAATACCTACCATACCAACTGTTTCCTCATCCTCTATTTAATTTAATTGCAACTGAATTCTCATTGTACATAATGTTCAAAATACACAGTTCTCACTAGTATTACAAAATTTAACATACATCAAATAAGAAGACATCAATCACATTTTAATTTCATCTTCAGGTAAATTTAATAAACCATCTCCCTAAGATGACATTTTGTGGGGCTAAAAAGAGTCTGAATTAATCTACTTCCTGCAGAGTAAAACCACTTAAGTATGTACATGTCATGTCAGCATTTACAAAAAACTGTCAAATTGTCAGTTCCACTAATAACTTGACAAAACAATTTATGTTTCTGGAATTTAATGGTATGATTTTTGGTCTCTCAGATCTTGAAATTACATTATTTAGATTAAAAGTAGCAAGATAAAACTCTCTAAACTTGCCTTCAGACTTATTTAACAAAAGCTTCCATCATGCTACAGTTTTCTAAACAATTACAATAATGGATATCCCTTCTTTCACAGTAATTCACATTGCAATTACCATTGCACAGTCAACAGTTGCTATTAATAACAATAAATAGTGATTTTTTCTTTCCTTCTGTGTGACAAATGCAAGATCATCATGAAAGCATGATAGGACACCCTTTATTGCCAAGCTCTGTATAACTGGAAGGTCACAGTTTGCAACAGAGAACATTTTAAGGCAGTAAAACATAAGAGAAGACGAAGTGTCCACGGCAGTGGTCTGTCGCTAGAAGGCAGTATCTAAGACTGCATCTACAGTAACTTGTTAAAACAGAGTTAATCTCCTGATCAGCCCCACTTACAGAGTTTTGATTTACATCACCACATAGCCTTGGAGCATGTGAATTAGATTCCATTAGCGTGAAACCAAGCCAGTCCAGCTGCTACTAGGCTTTCAGCTCATAGGACACCATTAAAGTTGATCCAGAATAAAACTCCCTGAAATACTTGAAAGATCTACATACCTTTTCAGCACCACTTACCTCTACAGATCCACTCTTCTTGCAGCATACTGCTTGCTAGTGAACAGCTTCTTCAACATGTTTTCTTGAAAATTATACCACTGAAAGAGGGTGTATGCTGGGCAAGAAGCAGTGCAAGAGTGCTATTAGAACAACTGAATTCCCCTCTTGCCATGGGTGTTTGTATGTGTCTATGTGTGTGAGATTCCTGAATTGGTTCAGTCCTGACTCAGAGCAGGATAAAAATATTTCAACATTTTTCATTAAGTGGAGAAAAATAACAGAATAAAAGTTTCCTCCTGCAAAATTCAAAGCAAAAGGTTTTATTTCAAAAGCAATAATAAAAAAAGAGGTAAATAGCTGAAACATTTAATATCACATGAAAAACTTCTTGACCGTGCTATTAACACATAGGTGATGACAGGTTAGGACAAGATTGAGGCAAGGCAAAATGCATCAGAAAAAAAAATTCAGAGCAAGATGCTGCGTCACAACAAATCAGTTACATTTCCCCAAGAAAAGATTTCAGCCACCTCAAGTCACCCAAAAAACCCAAACAAAAAGTTTGTCTGACGTCTTTCCAATTACATTTTCAAATTAATGTCTCACCAGCAGTGCATTGTGTTGTGTTCAGTCATCCCACCAAGGAACAGAAACAAGAGTTTGTTACTTAGAGGGTCAATTGCAAAATAGCAGCAGGGACTTTTTTGGAAATATCACATAGACAGGTCATTTCTTTCTCAGATGCTTAGGGAAAATGTGTGCCTTTGCCATCAGAAAGATGAGTTCATGAGTGACTCATAAGCTAAAAAGGTTTAGGTTTGTTATGGATGTTAGTCTGGATGAAAATGCTGGCGTAATGTTGGGTGACAAAAACTCATTCTTGAGGCAGTGCTAGAGCAGCCCTCATCCCATGGGCGTTTGAAGGGCCAGTGGTGGCATGATTGAAAGGTTTTGTTGCATCTGCCAGGCAGTGTGAGAAAATCAAACGGGGCAGGTCCTCAGCATTCAGACCTGCATCTCCATCCTGCCCCTCCATCAGGGCAAACCCCAACCTGCATTCAGATGAGCGATGTGAAGGAAACAGCAGATCAGCAGGAGTGCTCCCTGTCCTAGTAGGTTTTCTGATGCCTGTCTGCCACAGGCAGTGGACAGTCTTTCTTATGGATGGTCTTACTGTTAATGGAGGAAACATGCATTTGGTTGCCAGCACAAAAAAAGAGAAATCAAAAGTTAAGCTACTGGGACTTGGCGGAAAACTTGTACAGCATTAATTTTAGGGACACTTTTGCTGAAATACTGTATCTTGAAGGAGGCTGAGCTATGCCTCCTTTTAATTATTATTCTTAATGACAATAGAAAGAAAAAAAAAGGCTTTGTGGCTCAGAAGTTCATCTGCCCCTGCTGCTTGCTTTCCTACCTGAAATCAATCATGTTTGATTCCAATTATCCGCCTAGAAACTAATTGTGAAAATACCAGAGGAAAAGAATACTCTTTTCATTAAAACCTGATGCTGAAAATTAGAGTAACTTGGTTTCACTTCTGATATTATCATTTATCCTTGAGGTGACTTGTAGCTGATGAGGAAATTATTTTTTCTTCTTCCAAAAATTAAAAATTATTCCCATGCAGAACTTTCTTCAGCAATGTTTGACTTGCCAGCCAGAACCTCTCTGTGCTTTACCCCCTCCTTCAGGAGGTGATGAATATACATAATTGTGATGCTAAATGAAGTTCCACCACTATAAAAGCTGGTAATGGAGTAGAGAGTCAGACCCAGTATTTTAATTATTTACTAAAATGCTGCAAAGAGTCTAGAGATGTGACAGCAAATGGCAGATCTGGCTGAGAAATACATGAACTGCCAAGCCACAAAATTCCCATTTTTCTGCAAATGCACTCTGTGTAATAATTACCAAACATATTAAGCCCTCCCATACACAGGCAGAACTCTCTCTAATGGGAATGTTTTCAAAGTTCTCTGTGAGGCTAAAGTACATCTTTATGTCTGGGAGGATAATAGGACAAAGTTCTTTTCCATTGTAGATAAAGAAGATGTGTTTTAAACTTGCCCAAGGGAAATTTCCAGCTGGCCAATTACTGCTAGCGAAGATCTCCTCTATAAAATGGTATTCCTCTAGGGTCAGCTGGCTACTAAATGTGTTTTCTAAAGACTGAAAGTACGTAATTACTGAAAAGGACTTCTGGACCTTGCTGGCGGTTAGTGTTGCTAAAATAGATTTTTTTTTGGGTAGCATATAAACAGAAACACATGGGCTGGCTCCCAAGATCTAATTATCAGAAGAGGTTCCAGTCCTTGTTGTCTTTCTACTTGGAAAAAAAAATAATGAACAATATCAACAAAAAACCCTGACACCACCACCTCCCAAGCCCCCCAAAAGAAAGCCTTAAATATATTTATGGGGCTATACCATCTGAGACTTGGCAACAGCCCCCAGTGCGTGGGTAGAAGAGGACAGAGGAAGAAAAGGGGCCTATTTATAACCCCTCATGTTATAAGCAACCATATCAAAAGCATGTTTGTAAATATTCTCAACTACAGTAGTGTCTTGAATAACCTCAACCTCTTCAGAGTTACATTTCTCACTGATAAGGCCACACATTGCCAAAGGGGGATCTGAATAGTAAAGCTTCCCAGCTAGAGGGTATCTCATGAGGTCTTCCAAGGGAGTGTATGTGACCAGAATGCAACTAATTATTTGTATAAACACCTGCATTTTGGGGCTGTTCTAATATTTCTTTCTGAGCGTTTTTGAGCAACGCAGGAAATTTTCATGCAGTTTAGTTCAAGGGCTCCCCTCAGGTAAACCAGAGCTGAATCTTCCCTTGTCCCTGGAAGCTGAAGGGCAGCAAATTAAAGGACAGAGTCCCTTTTGCCTGTCATCCCAGGCTTTAAGGCTCCTGGGATTTGATTCCCTACAAAAATTGAATAATTAGGCACTACAGTCATCTTGTGAACTAAAAAGGCAAAAAGTACCAAAAATTCATAACTCCACTAACAGCTCAACAATGACACAGCAGACTTCTTCCATATGCTGCTTCCTGTAGGCATGGAGAGGAGAGGGAGTAGCTAAAAGCATCCCTTTAACCCATCTAAACCTTTCATATTCACAGAACAAGCTGTGGGATCTCTCTTAACGTTCATGCCTGACTTCAGCACAAATTTTATGTGCATACAAAACTGTGGCTGGACCGACTGCTTGCAAGATGGATGTTGATGGTTAAATGATGCCTATGTATTCCTGAACTCTCATATACCACATGCAACTTCCCCATCCCTTCCAGCATCATAGGCAAAAACCAGGCTTCCAAGATATTTAAAATCAAACCTACACTTTGTAAAAAGTTCCACTCTCCTTCTTTCAAGTTAAACTAGACCAGAAGGTGGAGCAGCATAAAATCAGGAATCAGCATTTATGCTAAGATATGAAACAAAGATGGAACAACTTAAAAAGAAAAAGAAAATATCATGAAGAAATAGATTGTATGTCATGGCACTGCCTTCAACTAGAGGCCAACCAAGAGCCTGGTGATGTTTTTAAAAATGCACATCAGGAATAATTTCAACATTTTGTTCACTGAACTTCCTGTAAATAGCAGACTACATCAGCTTGCTCATGCTGAGGATTTGTGATGGCAACACTGCTAAATACCATTTAACTTGTTGTTTTGTCAACATCTCCATGTTCCATTTTATTACTCAACCCCCCAAAATTGCTCCAAGCAAAAACTCAGTTTCTCCTTCATGTCGCAGAGGCTGTTTTACCCCTGTCTTTTTTTTCTGGGAGTCATTGTTGCTCTTTGTCAAGTATAAGTATGGGTACAAGGGAGGAGAGGTCCTTCCATGGAGGTCAAAAGATGCAAGCATCCATTGGAAGAAAACTCTATTGATATTGTATGTTTGGGAGAAGAGAGGAATGATACAAAGTTTTTTAAAAGTTGGGGAGGTTCCCCCTAAAGCCCTAATTTTATTGTTTCCAATGGCAAGATTTCCAGCTGCGTTCAAGACACAGGAGCAAAGCCAAACAGCATACAGAATGTGGCTTTCTAAAGCCTGTATGGTCACTATCATCAAATGCTCTGGATATACTTTGCCCTTTCAAATCCCTTTTGGGTCTCCCAGAAAGGTTAAACTACTTTCAGGATGAAAAACCTTGATAAGTTTATGAAAGAAATTAAACGACATGGCTGCCTGTGATTCCAGGGGACAGCACTGAGTGACCTAAAAGTCTCTTCTGGTCCTAGTTTTATACCTTTCTTTGGAAATACCTTATTTTACAGACACTTAGTGGGATTCAGAAGAATTTGCCTTGAAGGTCAGGATATGCCCATCAGGCTCAGAGGGATATCAGAATAACAGGCCAGGATACATTATGGCTGGGAACTAGATATGTGTTTTGAGATCCTTCTTAGCCAGTTAAGGTGACTGCAAACACATAATACGACTCTAATGATCCTTAGTCATCTAGGCAGTGTGACAACAACACACAGGCTCAAATTATAACCAGGAATTGGAGTGTATAATGTATTTAAGATCACAGGGGAAGTAAAGATAGGTTTGCATGACCACAAGCCAGCTCCACATATGAGCTGAGTTGTCTGGGCTCAAGGCAGCTTCAGAATAGAAGCCATGCAGGTTTGGGGGTGTAGTGCAGGGGAAAAAAAGGGGGGGGGGGCAGTGGGGGGGAAAGAAAGAAAAAATCCCCAAATTGTGCATTAGCTAATCCTCCTACCTAAGGGTATAATGTTAATTTCATCAAAAACTACTGTAAACACAGATGTGAAGAGCAAAACTATCAATGCAGAGAGTGTCCAAAGCACTATATCCCACCTTGGCTTGTACACACAAGATCAGGTTCAGAGATGCTCCTCCTGTGTCTGTGGCAGCTGTATTCTGTTGGTCTTCTGGTAGGGTTGTGATGGGGAGTAGATACAGTAAAAGAACAAAAGAAAGGAAAAATCTTCCACTCCAAGGTCTGTTTGAGCAGTTCCCCCTTCCAGTTGGGTGAAGCTGGGAGAAATTCATTTGCTAGACAGTCATTTTTTCCACCTCATGACCATTCAGACAGAACTTGGCATTAATACGTGCTTCAGTAAATCCAACCTAGATCAATTTCCCATCTGAAGAAATAGCTAGATAATACAAAATAAGCCAAGGATGGAGAATCATCTCTTCTGAAAAATTCAAGTGCTCCTGACCGACAGTTGAGCACCACTTTGGAGTCATTGTCTACAGCTTGGACAAATCATAGCACCTATTGCTTCAGTGAAGGAAAAAGACACAGAAACAGCTGGGAATGGTGCCATCCCTTGGCTGCTACGTTGTTCTTCATTAGCTAAGAATTTGGCCCAAAACCTTTGTTTGATAGAAATTACTCCCTTGCCCTCTTCCAGCTCCTTTTTCTTTCTCTCTTTTTTCCTAAGATGAAGCTGCAATGGGTGTTATTTGTGAAATTACAGGTTCACTGGGATGGGGAAGCCAACCCTAATAACTATCCTGCAAGTGCAGACATGCTGATCGAATCTGCCCTGTTAAAAAAAAAGAAGGAAGCTACTTGCACATGGGAGCAATTCCTGGGGCTTTAAATGGGTGAAGACACTTGGGGAAAATTGAGTTTAATTTGTCAAGGGAGTTATTTGTGACTTTCCTCTTGTCCATGCCAATTGGGCAGTACTTGCTAAATTAATTGCTGAACACAAAGTACTGCCATCAAAAATTCATTGATGCTATTGTTTCTTCTTTTTTTTCTTTTTCCTGGCACCTGCTGCTCCTCCTCCACCACTGGCCTTCTGAGTCTCAAGGCTTCTTTTACCACCTCTTTGGCACCAGTAGCTGGGGTACTGCTGCCAAAACACACTGGATTTAAACAGGCATGCCAGCTGGATGTGCCAACGACAACTCAACCTCCTAATCACACCTTGCTTGCTACGGGGAGTTCAGGAATTCATTTGCAGACAGCATTATCTGGACAAAGATACACCCACCCCAGATCCTCTTGTTATGCAAAGGAAAGGTGGGCTGGTGAGTTATCAGGCTATACAACATGTCAAAGATTGTCTCAGGTATTTGAAACTCTGCTTTTAGACCATCTCTACTTATTAGGCAGTACCATTCACCTGCTTCCCAGACTTGATGAAAGATCCTCATAAGCAGATAAAGGACAGAGGAAACTTTTGTCATAATGCATAGGAATTAGTCCCCTCCGTTCATCTTCCATATGAAAACAGCCATCTCCTTTTGAACTTGCCTTTGCCAAGCTACCTTATTCCCATCTTCCAAAAGAATTGTGGGAAGCCCGATCATGTCCAGGTTGTTTGAGCTCCGGAAAGCAATGTGGTCTTTGCACAAAGTCTAAAGTGTGAGTAGGGCTAGAAACTCTCATTTTGTACAACTAAAATTGGTCCCACAACCTTGGATTCCAGCTGACGATTTAAGACAAACTCAAAATTGCACAGGTTTGTGATAGTGTTATGAGAGTTGGCTCCATTAAAGATGACACCCATATGAAGAGTAAGCAAGGACTAGAATAAAAGTATGCAAAAACTTTGAGCTTTTTCTGTGGAAAGTGACAGAGAAGAGATATTAAGGGGTTGTATTAATAGAGGGGATGCAAAGGGAAGGGAGTAACTCCCCTTGTCAGGGGGGTCAGATAGTGAACTGAGATATTCCTTTGCTTGCTCAAACTCTTCTGTCTTATCTGCAACTTCTGTGCAGAGGAGGCTATTCTCCTACCATTTCCCCATTAAAAGCTTACCCGAGGAATCGGCAACACAGCTTTGATATCGCCACAATTGGGATCCTGAGCTCTGCTACCTGGCTTCTAAATTACTGTGACAGAGTAGTGACAACTGACAGTTCCCTGCCTTTTAAAATGCCTCAGCTTCAGTCAATGAAAGTCAAACAAATAGAAAATGTGTGAAGATCAGGTTTCTTGGGCTGATTATATATACACACATGTGTGTGTGTAAGCTCCAGGCACTTCGTGTTTAATCAAGTGCAGTATTAAGTGAGTTAATGAAAAAGAAGTAGTTATCTTCTACTAATGTAATAGACCATTTGAGGAAACAGAAGTATTGTGGTTACATGGCGGGGCTTAGAATGAGATCTTTGCTCAAAAACAAGACAAAGCTAGCCTACCAACCCAAAGTCAGTGGAGATAAGTCAGAGGAGAATTAAGTTCCCATCTTCATACAGTTATATTCCTTTCCAATGGAATGAAAACCCTTTATATTCCATCTTGATCCTGTTCCCATCAGAAATGGCAACAGTCTATTTGCCAGGACTAGGACTGAATCCCAACCTTGTTCTTGGGCTCTGCACTGGCAGACCAGTCTGTGTCCCTTACTTTATTTTATTTTGTTTTATTTTATTTTAAGCTTGGAAGTTTCAGCACCACCTGGTGCATGTGGCCATAGCACAGCGGTACAACTGAAAATGGATACTTCATTTTCTGAAAGGAGAAGAAAATAACATTCACTTCTCCAAAGTGGAGACGTTGTACTAAAATGTTTCTGTAAAGCTCCGTTTCTAAGTTAAGTTAATATTTGGAGGGATCGGGAAGAGGATGGAGAACCAGAAAAGTGAAGAAATGAAAGAACAAAAATTTCTATGGAAAATGGTAGATGTCAAGTATGAGCACGAATTTGCCAGGGGTGGGGTATTTATTTATTTACTCCAACTTTGTCAAGAAAATAGATCAGATCCTATAACAGCTGACAGTTCAAGAGCAAGATGTTCAAAGAGCTAGCACTAATGAGCTCACAGATAATTCTCACATTGGCAAGCACTGAACTCCCCAAGTTGACAGAAGTGCTGGCATCACTAGGCTAAGACTCAAAGAGCAGTAAGGAGGTTATTTAAGGAAGAACAGTGGTGCAGTCACAATGTTGTGCATCATCAACTGTGTACAACATGCAAACTGTGGAATTATTTCTCACAGTTAGTCCTATTTATGTCAGAAGCTATTAAGACTCAAAACTGTAACTATGGACGTTCCCCAGCCCTGTGCCTGATACCAGCTGCTACTATGAAAACAATATTTTCAGAAGAGTTTTCTTTCCATTTCGGGACCAAATAAGCCACCAGATTTTCAGTTCCTTTTTATTAGGGTGCATATAAAGTGTCAAGACCTTCCAAAGGTCAGAGAAAACAAAACCAAAAAAAAACCCTGAAAGACATGCCAAAACTGCAGCCAAATCTATCAGTATTCTGGAAGCTTGACTATCAACATAAATGTAAATATAATGTCTAAAGATCTTTCATTGTCTAACCTGGGGAGTTTCTTCCCTCAAGTTCCCTTTCCTCCAGGCTGGCATTCCCTAATTCTGCTTCTGTCTGAAACAAGAGAGCTGTTTGGATTTGTGACAGAATCACTTTAAAAGGAAATTAGACATCTTTGGAAGGCTGAGGGGATATCACTCTTTAAATGCAAGATGTTCCAAGATGCTACCTCTCATTTGCAGAGCACTCCCACTGGCAAGTAAGCTCTGCATTTGATTGACACCTACTTAGCATTAAATAGGCCAAGGCACTAACAAAATTCACAAATTTACAAAGCAAAGTAAAAAATTGATGGATTTTTTTGCTAGGTGTGGGGTTTTCATTCCGGTTCGATGCCTTACTTGATTTTAAATGGACAGAAATTTTTATACACATGTGCATTTAGTTGAAAGGCAGGCTATGAAGACTGCAGAAGTATCAGTAGTTGATTATAGAAATTTATTTATTCACAGCACAAATCCCACTAGGAAATGCAATCCATTTGCCAAAGAATCCTTTAAGCAGCCGTATCAAGCCACAGCCGCTCAAGAGGGAAAATTTGCAACACTTAACTACTTCAATCTAATTTCCAAAATCCCCACTATCTACAGTCTTTAAAGCCCAAGAGCATGGATTTTGTATAATTGATCTTGGTGCTGTAGGATACCTAAGTAGAGGAGTACATTTCTCTTTTGGCGTCATGTCTGAAAAATAGATGCTGCTGTGTCGGTAATGAAAGGAGTGAAACGATTCCTGTGTTGGCTGGCACAAAATTTTCTCAGCATCACAATCATACCGAGCCTCAATAGATAAAGGCAGGAAGAGCAGCTATAGACAGCAAAAAGGTTATTTAATAAAAAATGGAGGTTCAAGCAATAGGCTGGGAGTTAATTTCTCTTATCATCTTTCTCCAAGAGCGTAGCAAGACATTAGAAAGCCCCAAAAGCTAAGACCGTGCTGAATATTTGAAGCAGCTTTGGGGTGTGACGGATAGTCTGCACCACAGCAGCTTCACCTGCAGATGTTGCTCTAAATGCAAAGTCTAAATGGACGCCTCCAGCAAGGAGAGCAGAGGGACAGCCCACTCCACACCATTTTGTGCGCTGCTGAGCTTGCTGCTCTAAGGATCATCATTTACCCTCCATCACACTGGACTTCCCTTTTTCTATGGCCAACAGGGTTCATTCAAACCTGGTTTGTACACCACCTTGTGCTTTACTGCCATGATTTTTCTTCATTTTCTTGGTATTATTGTGCTACACATAACACGCAAATTGGATGTGGTTTGACATTTTAATTCCTGAAGTTTGGGTATTAGGCACTCTCATCCTGTGTAATTTTATCAATGATACAGATACTTTCTAAAATGCTGTATGGATTTCTTCCAGTTTTCAGATAAAATAGCTTTTAGGTTTGTTACCTAATTTTCATTCACAGAAAGCCACATTTTTTTTTACTCTAAATTCAGGTACAAAAAATTAATCCTGATTCTTTTTTAAGGTGGGGAAAGTTCAGCTTACAATAGAAAAAAAAAAAATAGAAAATCATTGACCTCGAAGCAATATGGCTGGACATGACTTTGAGATATCAGTTGGTCTATTCCCTGATCGTATTGGAAAATTACCATGTTTACATCTATTCTGACATTTTTTCTAACCTCTTCTTTACAAATTACAGTGAAGATCCATATGTCTGGCTCTTTTTAGATGCTGGGATCACTTCCGTGGCCACCTGTAAGACTGTTTTCAGTTTTCCCTCATTTTTCTCAAAGTGTGGAGCCCATAAGCAAAGGAAGCATTGAAGCTGAGGGTTTTTTTAATGCACAACACTCCTTCCTTTACATTTAGGTAAAAGCTCTCTGGGGTTTCTGCACCGGTGTGATATTCCTGGTCCTTGCTGCTTTGTAACGTCATAGAAGCCTTAGATCCACTCCTGCAGAAAGCCTGCTGAGCCAGGTAATCCTCGACTTCTATGTGATACTTTGCATTTGCTCTTATTGAATCACAGACTTTTTTCTTGCACACAGTTCCTCTGATTTATGAAGTTCATTTTGAATTCTTCTCAGTGTCTGTGGCATCTGCAGACTCTCTGAGTTTCGTACCATCAGTAAGCTATACTGCCTACATCACAGAAGATTCTAATAAAATAATTATTAATTTTAATTTATTAATAAATTATTAATAAAATAATGAGTAGTACCAGTCTAAGGAAGCTCCCTGTGCACCCAATGTAACCAATTTGACTGGGAACCACTAGCAGGTACTCTGTGAGAGCAACTTTCCAACAAGTAACTTGTTCGCTTTATGTAAGTATCATTTGGAAATTTTTTCCTAGTATGCTTCTTTGCATGTCATAGGGAGTCTGTTTGTTTCCAGGGAATAGAGCTGTTATTCTAAAATGTTTCATAAAATGATGGTTTGTATTTTCAGCTAATTCAGATAGCCAACATGCATGTAACATCCCTAACCTTAATGGGTTCCAAAGATCAAAGATGCTTTCCCTCCTGCTTCCTCTCATGAGGAAAGGAGGTGATAGCATAGCAAAGTGAGATGGTAGGAAAGCCATCATGAATATGTTAGACTGATACAATAACCAGAACAGATGTCTCTCTCTCTATCAGAAAAGCACAGCTGCTTTGAAAATAAATGACAGACTTTTTACAGACTAGAAAGAGATTTACAGCATAAACCCCCCACATCATTCAGTTGCAACCACAGAGACAGGAGGCTAATTAGAGCTAATCTACAGCAGATTTGCCCTTTTGCAAAACAAAAAGTGCTCACATGGCTTGAAAACAAACTGGTCTTCAGTACACACTCCATGTCATCCTGGGGTCTGTGTTCCTGCAGCCCCAGGTCCCCGGCTGCAGTTGCTGTGGCTAGAACTTCTGTGGATATAAGTGTCATTATCTCTAAGCAAGCATCACTAATTTAATCATTGAGGATCTGGTCTATTTTTTTCCTAAAATTAATTGCTTTCCAACCTTCTGTATTGGGTTTGCATGACAAGGTTTTGGGGCGGGGGCGAGGCTACAGGGGTGGCTTCTGTGAGAAGATGCTATAGAAGCTTCCCTTATGTCTGACAGAGCCAATGCCAGCCAGCTCCAAGATGGACCTGCTGCTGGCCAAGACCAAGCCCATCAACGATGGTGGTTGTGCCTCTGGAATAATGTATTTAAGAAGGGGAAAAAGTTGCTGTGGACCAGAAACTGCAGTGAGGAGAGAGGAGTGAGAACATGTAAGAGAACCAACTCTGCAGACCCCCAGGTCAGTGAAGGAGGGGAGGAGATGCTCCAGGTGCTGGAGCAGAGATTCCCCTGCAGCCTGTGAGGAAGACCATGGTGAGGTAGGCTGTCCCCCTGCAGCCCAGGGAGGTCCACGGGGGAGCAGATACCCACCTGCAGCCCGGGGAGAGAGGACCCCACACCGGAGCAGGTAGATGCCCGAAGGAGGCTGTGACCCCCTGGGAAGCCTGCTCTGGAGCAGGCTCCTGGGACCTGCGGATCTATGGAGAGAGGAGCCCACGCTGGAGCAGGTTTGCTGGCAGGACTTGTGACCCTGCGGGGGACCCACACTGGAGCAGTGTGCTCCTGAAGGACTGCAGCCTGTGGAAGGGACCCACGCTGGAGCAGTTTGTGAAGAACTGCAGCCCGTGGGAAGGACCCAGGTTGGAGTTTGTGGAGAACTGTCTCCCGTGGGGGGGACCCCACGGTGGAGCCAGGGAACAGTGTGAGGAGTCGTCCCCCTGAGGAAGAAGGAGCGGCAGAGACAAGGTGTGATGAACTGACCCCATTCCCCATCCCCCTGTGCCACTGGGGGGGGTAGGCAGAGAAATCAGGAGTGGAGTTGAGCCCAGGAAGAAGGGGAAGGTGTTTTAAGGTTTGGGTTTTTTCTCTCATTACCCTACTCCGATTTGATTGGCAATATATTAACCTAACTTCCCCAAGTCGAGTCTGTTTTGCCCGTGACAGTAACTGGTGAGTGATCTCTCCCTGTCCTTATCTGAACCCAAGAGCCTTTTGTTATATTTTCTGTCCCCTGTCCAGCTGAGGAGGAGAGTGGTTGAGCAGCTTTGGTGTTGAGCAGCTTTGGTGGGCACCTGGCGTCCAGCAAGGGTCAACCCACCACACTCCCCCCCCCCCCCCCAATTCAATCTGGTGATTTTCTAAAGCCATTTGATGCTATATCACAGCCCTATGAAAGTATTCTATATGAAGATTTAGATAATAACACAGCTAAGTATTCCTAACCAGGCAGGACAATCCTTATTAATCCTCCACTGGGATTTTGTCCTCTCTGTAATGCTCCACACATTTATCTCATACAAGCAAAATATAGCTGGCTAAAAAATACCCAGAAAGGAAAGGTCACATTTACAAAGCAGGAAATATTGCCTTCCCCCCAAGAACAACGAAGCATCCAGTAAATCCTTAGTAATGAAGAAACAATAAATTTCTGCCAGTATATACTGGTCTTACGAGAGAGGAAAGTTAAATTACTGCTGTCTGACTTGGTGACATGATCCCCAGGCAGCTGGAGGAAGCTTTTGCCTGGTTGCTTATTCTCATTCTTTAGCTTCAGTGGAAGATGAATCGGGAACAGATGGGAAGTCCAGTTTCAAATCCATCATTCACCATCCCTTTTCCCGAACAAAAATCATTAGGTCGCCTTCAGGGTTCGTCAGCACTTGCCGGCTGGTCTGGAAGGCTAGTTGTGTTGTTTGGGAGTCACTCCGCAAGGCACGGCCGTCACCCTCCCACCCTGCTCCATATGCCTTGATGCGCTGGGATGAATCTGAATCAACCATCTCTAAACATTTGCGCTAACACTGACACACACTTTCCCCTCAGACATTTGCAGAAAAATGGAAGAAAACCTAATCTGTATGCAGTCAAACCCCCTCGCTCTGGCTTTGTGTGTCACAGAGTGCTACAATAAATAGAGGAGCAGGCACTGCGTATCTGGCTCTGCCAGAGCAACAGTAGCCATTTGTAAGCTTGGGGTGTGATTTGACTTACCGTACAAATTTCCCAAGTGAATTAAGCACTGTAGATGTCAAATATAGACCTACACAGAAGAAAAAGAAAACATCAGGAAAAAAAAATCCTTTGCACCTTCACCTGGAAAAAACAGATGGATGTGTGGGAAGCACTCTGTGGGAGTTAGTGATTTGTCTGAAGTTAATTGTAAGGCATCTTCTAGGCCCATTAGAAGAAAACCTCTGCCATAAGGAAGATGCCATAGTCAGAGTTTCCTCAACTAGTTAGCTGTCATACCTGTTAACTTGTCTTTCCCAAGTTAAAAAGGAGTTTCTTCTGGTGGAAAAAATGCTTTGTTTATGACTTTTTCCCTATGTAGTTATATGTGACGAATTTGTAAGAGATTTCTAGGGAAGACAAGTTCTCCAAGAATAAAGCAAGCAATCATGACAGTGGCATTTTCTTTAAGTTATGGAATCTTTTGTAATAGCTCTAAGACTTGATTCAGTGACCTAGTAAGGCATACACTACTTGTGCATGGTGTTTTCATTTCCTTGACTTTCACCAAGGATTTACAGCAGTCTGAAAGACCAAGTTGTTAGAAACAGGGTTACCTAAGGTGGGAACTTCTGTTGATTTCATCAGACAATTATCCTTCCTGAACTATTTGCAGCTGTATTTCATCCTAATTTAGCTAACACACAGTACTTGATAATCAGTGAGATACTCCTCAGCTTTGGAAATAGATTTTTACACTTCATCTCTGTCTGTGTGTTTGTTTCGTGCATTAGACCACCAAGCTGCCTCCCTAATGAACAACAGAAAGGACACACACAGTTTTCCAGGAGAAAAAAAAAAAATACAAAATCCTTCATGATCGGAGTCCCTGCCAGGCTTTGTGAATACCATTGCATTTGAAAGCAGTGAAATCATCCCAGTTTCCTAGGGCTGTATAACATTTTCAGTAGATATGTCAGTCTTACTACTTTATTGGTCATATACTCCATTTTTGTAAATTGCTCTGAATCCCAAAATTCTCTGGGTAGAAGTCCTTCTTCCTTACTTTGAGGCAGGACATGTTTTACCGAGACTACACTGGAAATGTGTTTGCCTAATAATATATTCTTTATTCATAGCTTAACATACATCTCTAATCTCCCTTCTGATATTTCAGTCAACTACTTCTTGTCCAACAGTCTGTGGACAACAATCAATATTTATACATCAATATAACAAAAATCAGTTTTATAACAATCCATTTATTTTCAAAATCTTGAATAATGCCTCCCCTTCAGTCTCTTCTTTTCCAGACAGAACAAACCCAAATTTTGAACCTTTCTTCGCAGTTCTTTCTTACTTCATCTGTGGGGCAGCTCTCCTCCAGAACTTGCTCCCATTGCATAATTCTTAATATCTGATACCAAAAACTTAATGCAGGACATCACCTCCAGAGGCCTATTTCAACTTAAACTGTTTTACAATGTTTTTTCTATAATCTGAAGCCTTCAAAGAGCCAGAGGAAAATGCATAGTTATCCTGCCCGTCTTCTGCATCAAGCTGCTGTTCACGAAGAGAATACGATTTTTTTTTCCCAGAGCTTGTATTGCTGAGCCCTGTTATATAACCCCATATTATATGTTTTCTAGAAGTCCTGTTGGTGAGCTAGATAGTCCCTTTTTTGTGTTTGTGCAACTGAATTTCTCGTATGTGCCATGCTTTACACTTCTCTTCACTGTATCCTATCCTATTATTATTAAGCATAAAAGATTAATCCAGAAAAAGATCAAATGGCAGCAGGTAGAAACTTTTGTATAATTCTTGTATCTTAATTATACCAAGAGGCTGATAGTCATCAAGCTATGACTAATTTGATAATGTTTAATTAATTTTTAGCAGTAGAGATGACTTAGGCTGAAATTCTGTTGTCCCTGTTTGAAACCTTTGACATAGTGGCGTGACACCTTAAGAGGTGCCAGATAACACAAGACAGAGCTGACTCCTGATGTTCAAAAGTGTAGTTAAACACAAAATCAAGCTTTCTACAGGTATATAAAAGTTCATATATGGTGCCTGAGTCCAGACATAGTTTAGCAGTTGCCCAGAAATATGACGTTGGGTCCAGCATGCACCCTGAGACTCATCATGTTGGAGGCAGGAGAAGTTTAGAGCAGAACCATGATTGGCCTACAATGATGAATGTTAATAGCATAAACCACTGGAAAAAAAAACCCAGCAGTGGGAAAGCCATATTATAGAAGCAGATCCAAGCCTAACACCACTCATTCAGTGCCGCAGTTGGCACAGACACTGCCTCCTGGTGCACACTGTGCTCGCGGTACCCCACTTGTTCAGATGGGAGAATTACCCAACTCGGATCAGAGGAAAGCGGAGAGCACACCCCAGCCTCACCAGGCCCAGTAGGGTCTGTGTCTCCCACTACTGCTGTCCATTGGATCTGCTATGCAGGTGCGAGGCAGCATATACTCACTCAGATGGATAGAAAAAGCCGTTAACTTCAACAACTCTGGTCCACGTGACCTTCACGCAGAGCAAGTCCAACCTGAACAAGTTTCCCTGACCTCCTTCCATGTACACAGGCCTTTCTCAGCCTCCGCTGTGGCTGCCAAACCAGCCTGTGCCAGTTTTCCCTCACTTATCCTCCTAGTAGACCTTACTCACAGCTGTTCCAGCCCTTGTGCTTTCTCCTCTAGGAGCAACCAGGGCTCGGCATGGTATTCCAGATAAAGTCGCACCATCGCTTTGTACTCTGCAATGATTTGCTTTGTATCACTGCCTTGTGCCGTAGAATTCAGATTTTTCTGTCTCCATTGGATATTATTTATCTTGATAAGCTGAAGGCTCCTGTTTTTCTTTTCTGAAGTACTGCAAGATGAGGGCTCACAGTCATCCCATGCTCAACTAATCCATTTGCTTTTCCTCCTCTGTTTTTTCCACTGCAGAGTTCCCAGCCTAAATGAGAAAAATCTTATGATTAGTCCCAAAGTGTATGAACTTGCCCTTTGTTAGCCTGAATTTCATTACATTTCTATTGCTTTCCCTTGAAGGTCATTGAGTTCATTTGGACAATATCCCGATGCTCCACTGTACTGTTATCTCCAAATTTTGTACTATCAGCAAATTCCTGCAGCACCAAAGTCCCTAATGAAAATATTACACAAAATTGAGCCTAAGAACAGTCCTTAGGTAACTTGGCTAGGAGCCTACTTCTAGTCCAACCCTTCCCCATTTAATATTCTCTTTTATCCAGTTCTTCCCTCATTTTTCAACCCTATCTATCTTCCTCTTTTTAACTCAGAAATCTTCATGTCATCAAATGTTTTACTGAAGAAGGAAAACTAGAAGTTATGATTTTTCCTTGTATAGAGGAATGTTTGTTTTACAAAAAAAATAAATATTATATTTGCTTGGTATGACCAACTTTTAGCAAACCTAGGTTGTGTGTTGCCCTGATTTCTACTTAAATCCAGGTCTTCTTTTGTTCTTTTCCTCTGTCTTCCTGTTCTAAACCTCTATACACAGCTGGGATCAGACCAATGGAACTACAGTTTCTTGGAATATCTTTTTTCCTCCCAGTTTTCAATACAATAGAACATCTTCTTCACATCAAATGACACATCTGTAATTGCCCTTACTGGAGGTCTTGGCTTTACTAGACAACTGACTACTCCACCAACAAAGATGCGGCTCTGGGTCCATTTGCTCTTTCTTTATTCTTGTATTAAAATGACTCAAGAATGTTTCATTGTTTTTCTATATCATATGTTGCAGCCACTTACTGCAGCTGGTCTGAAGGTAAACCTGTCATTTGCTGCTGTTGGTACCCTCCTCTCAGTAACACTGCATCATTTGATGGCAGATGAACATCTGATACATAGTTATCCCCTTCTCTTTTTTGGTACTCATTTATTTTAACCCAGTTACTGGGAACATTTATCTTATGCCCTTACACTGCTCTTTCTGTTCCTTCCTCCTTCCCCCTCAAAAAACAGAGATAAATTCTTACTTTGTAGATAGAGACAGGCAGGCTAAGATTGCTTTGAGCATTAAAATTAATGAATCCCACAATTAAGACATTTCAAAAACAATGTGCTGCTTTATTTCTGGTAAAAGTTTTAACAAAACAGTCGTCTGGTGTGTTACCTTATCATGTCAGTTCAAGTAGGTAGACATTTCTTTCAGTGTAAATGGCTATGCCGTTCATAAAAAGGTGTATCTGCTCTATGGCAATTTCAATAACCTCCCATAATTTCTATTTTATGTGTTATGAGGATGGTTGATGCCTCTTCATGTTATGATCTTGTATATTATGCTACATTATAGTTATTCAATAAAGAATAAGTCTTTTTCAAAAAATAAGGCATGTAAGTGGTTTAGAGTGTATCATCTCCCTGGTGTCTGCTATGGAATATACTGCCTTGTGGAATTTCAGTCTCTTTCTGCTCTTGGGGGAAAAGGATAGATGTTTTAAGGAAAAAAAAAAATTAAAGCAAAGAAGACACAAAGATGACTAGGTCTTGAATTAGTGCAAGTTAATGTAATCTCCAATGATCTGACTAGTTTCATTTTTTCCTCAAAAATGTTGTAATCAGGCAATAGTGTAAGTTTTTGTTTGTGTTTTATTTCTATTATTATTTTATGTTCTATTATTCTATATTGGGATTTCAATAGAATAAACTAAAATCCCAAACCAATAGACATTCTTCAATCTGGGAATCAAGACAAATCTAAAAACTACTAAATGGAAAAAATATTATAGGAACAATGGGAGGTCAATAAAAAATCGTAAGTCATTGCAAAGATAGCAAAGAAGCAACTTAGTTTGGACCAGGGATCTCTGAATCTTCCCATTCAGATACCAGCAATCCTATACTTTTAATATGTCTCTGCTATTGCATTATAAATTATTCAATAGCTGATGATCATGTGAAGGTTTACATACACAACAGTTACACCTGGATGTATCCACCAGAGCTTATCAGTCATTACTTTATAGGTACTTTCACAGGCAGCACCAGGCTTGTGAATCAAAAGTATCCTTGCACTTCAAGTGGAAAACATTTCAAATTTGTCCTTCATTTTACCTGGACAATAAAATTAGGACTCAAAATCACAGTGCATCCAGTGGCAAGACTGCCATGATAAAATTAAAAAGATACCAGCAAGTAAATCAGAAGCATCTAACCTATTTTTAAAAGCAATAAAAATAAATCCTGATCTCCATGAAGGAGGAGGCCTAAAAGATAACCTGCCTTGAAGATGACCTTCAAAAGGAGAAAAGAAACAAAACCTGAGACTAAGTGCAAGCACAGAATGCCCCCAATAAGCAAGACTTACAGAGGTCATTCTGCAGACAGATTACTATAAATTAAGCTTTAAACAACTGTTTATAGTCCTTGCTGGATAGTTCCTGATTTACCACAGTTACCCAGGAAAGTGCCAAACTAAGGTAAGGTGAGGTAAATTATGTTTAATTGTGTTGTGGAGAGATTGACAAAGTTCTGGGGTTTAAAATAAAATGTTTTAAAATGGTTCGCGTAACTTACTAGCACAATCCTCTTGCAGTATGTCTGTGTGGAGTTTCTGCAGACCTTAAGTGTCCATCATGCAAATTGAAATGGTCATTTGGAGGAGAGATAACAGCTGAGACGCAAGTCTGTCCTGACTGCTGATGCCAGCTTTTGGTAGCCTTTGTGGATTTAGACAATACCAGGCTACTCTCTAAAGGTTTTGAATTTAAAGCAAAAGAGTAATAAGGGTAAAGGGTTAAATCTCAGAAGGGAACAGAAAAGTCTATATAAAATTTGGCTTTGTTACTGAGAACTTCATATGTGTATATACATATATACAGGTGTGTGTATACTTGCATGTATTTACATACATAAATATATGTATGTTCCTCTCCTCAGTAATGTTGAATCCTTTAAATGAAACATTTAAATACAGCACTGAACAAAACAGGAACTGAGAACATGAGAAACAGAAAAGGAGGGACACCGTAGTATCAAATGCACAATGTAAGTAAAGTGAATAGGGTGTTGCAAGCAAAGGTAAACTGTGGGCATTTCTTTCATTCTCCAGATTCCTCTTTTGTTTGGCTAGCTAAAAATGTATTCCTAAAATACCATAAAAATTTCCACTCCAACTGTCTATGTGATCTATGCTCTCATTGAACTATTCAGCGGGGTTTAAGGGTAGGACATTTTCTAGGGACATTATTGCGCTTTTAGAAACAGGGCTCCTTTCTCTGCTGAGTCCTTTTTCATTTTTCTTCTAGCTCAGACAGGAGAGAGAGAAAAAGATCAACACGAAGACAACTCATTTCTTCGTTCAGCTACCTATAAGAAAGGATGAGGGAAAGGCCCAGATAAATTGTTACCTTTGAAACTACTACATACTGTGGAATGGATATCTTATAATTAGTTAGAGATTGATAATATCCACAGGCTGGGACGCTGGGTTGATGAGCGCTTTACAAATATACAAAAAGCAGGGTTATCTAATGCTTTTGTATTCATAGAGTAAGTCCTTCTGCCCTCTCTAGGAATGGTGAGCCTGCACAATGAGACAATTTGACCCTCAGGATGGCTTACAGAATTGCTAGTCCCCTCAATTACCCTGCTCACATATGGGGAGCTCAAAGAAATGCATCACACCATAATATGATTGTCCCTCATTCAATCTAGGAAGATCATTATCTCTGGAGTTAATAGTACAATATTTAACCCAGCAGAGTGTATTTAGACTTGCTATTAAACAACAATATTGAACTAAGCAATAACCAGCCCTTGTCTCAGCTATTTATGATTCCAGCAATATATTATATGCATCACTGGCTTTCTCTTCTGGCATCTGTAAACTCTTCTGACTAGTTAAATGCTCCAGCATTGATACTAGAAGCAGCAATCACTACATGCCGATTTGCTGCTAATGAAGGAAACAGATCCAAGACCTAGGGTCACCTTCCTTTATCTACAATGCATTCTAATTTTTCTAAAAGAAGGTTTATTTGCTAGGAAGTGCGGGGTGAGCAAGGAGAGCTCTGCTGGTTTCATTGTACAATTTACATGAGACCTCCCCTGGTACTTATGCCTGCAAAGGCAGAAAAAATTGAAGTGTACAAAGCAGAGCTTCAGTGCTTCTTCATCTTGAGTCAAGCCACATGCATGTAAGTCACTGCTAGAAGCTTCTATCTACACATAACCAACACTTTTTTCAGCTCTTAACTCTTTATGCTACAAAACAGATGATAGAAGACTCATCAGGTAAATCCCATCCAGCCAGGAAAAAAAATTGCACTTCTGTCTTCCTTCACATTGATTACTTACAGTCCCCCAGCAGCTGTCGAGAGACAGCACTGGCAGGCAAGCTGGTTGTCCGTACAGCGTAGTGGGCTCTCCCACCACCCTTTCTGAAAGAAAAATTCTTTCCTGTAAATTGAGAATATAAAAATCTTGAAGTGTGTAAAAAGCCTAGATCGGTACTTCCTCAAGCTAGACAAATATAAAACCTGTTGGGCCACATGAGGGTACCATGGTTATATGCTGTTTAGACGGTGCTCCACAAATGCTGTCACAATGGTTTTACTTCCTTAGTATCCCCTATACTTCGGCCAAATCTGTTGATTTTCCCTTCTTCTGCTTCTGAAATGTCATGTTGTCTGGTTGGTGCTAAATACCCGTCATGCTCTACCACAGAGGCAACCATATTTCAGGTGGAAGGGTGGACGCTATTTCTTCATCATGAAGTACCACATATACAAATAAATCAATAAAGAAGTAAGTTAAGAAGCATATATATTAATGCTAAGCTGACAAGCTGTAGGCACAGAAAGCTTTCCTTTATTTCTCTCTCCTTCCTTGTCTTGCCAGAAACAGCCCCAGTCCCACCCACAACCCAACACTTCACAGCAGTGATTAAAGTAAGAGATTTTTCCTTGAGCAACTGACGGCTGAGGGTACCATGGAAATGGCAGATGTGGAAATCTCAACTGTCATCCTCCTAATGAAAGGCTGCAGTGATGATGAACACAGGCAAATTCATTATGAAAATGAGTGTTGATACCTGATATGGGTGCTAAATAGATCCCTTGTTTTATCTCATCTCCTTTTTCCTGCCTTAGTAAGCTCCTTGCTCAGCTCATCGTCTGCAGCAGGGCAGAACCTCCACCTACAGATGATATTGAGTGAGGGTAGTTGATTAGTGTGGAAGGAGATCATTTAGATCTGCACTGGACGGAGGCCGGAGATATGAGCCAATGGAGAAGGGAAAAAGTAATTGAAATTGCTTGTAGATTTACAGGGAGAGGACAATACAAGGAAAGTCTAGGAATTACAAGGATAATAAGGACAGGCTAAGAAAAAACCCAGACACTTGAATACTTTCTTCCTACAAAGATGTGGATTTAAGACACATTGTTATCTGTTAGGAAAGAGTTTAAACAGTCTCAGAGAGAGGCCTGAGAATGAAACACAACCAGAGCCACAACAATCTGTGCTTTTCCCTCTATTTTACTCATTTCCAGCAGCAGTGTTAAACAGGATGTAGTTTATGGTACAGTTAAAACTGAGCTTAAGAGCACTGCACAAATAGCCTGAAAGACGTGTACATGTATGCAGAAATGTGCAGGTAAAATATCATAAAAGCTCAACCAGTCAACAAAATGGCTTTGAAAGGTTATATTATACACAGCTGTTTATAGATTTTTTTAAAGCCAAAAAGACCTGTGGTGATCCTGCAGCCTCAAAGTCTCGATAATATTAATGGCAACACTTCACCTAGAAGTCCCTCTACTCAGCTCAATAACTTCTGGAGTGGTTAAACCTCCCCTCTTAGAAAGAAATCTCATTGCAATTTAAAGATTGAAAGTGATGGAAAACCTTCCTTTTCCTCTGAGCAGTCAGCCAAGGTTGTTAATTATCTCTGCCGTTAAGAAAATAAATAAATCGGAAATAAAAAACATCTTACTTTTATTTCTAATTCATCTACTTTCAATTTCCAGCTACTGTTTCTTGCTACAATTTTGTCTAAAATTAATGAGCCCTCTTCCACCTCTGCACTATATACTAGATATCCCCACTGGACATACATAGAGAATGTGATCAAGTTACCTTTTAACCTTATTAGAGACAGGAGTAGCAAAATCTCTCCTATGATGCTTCCCCATTCACTTCTTAATGCTGAACTTTAGGGACCACTTCTACAAGTGAGAAAGCAATTTATTCTCCTTGGCAATGCAGAGCTCTCCTGGGGAATTCTGCAATAAGTGCCAGCAATGGTGGCTGTTCTCAGACACAGAGATCTGCCACATAGGTGAGAGCTGAAACCACCTGCTCAGTTTTACATACCTCAACATTCAACTTGTGGAAACACCTTTTCCACACTCAGGTCACAGAAATCCTTAGTCTAGACATGAAGATCCAAGTCTCAGCTCTCACATCTCTTGGCCAGCCATTCCCCAGCTGCATCAGCAGAAAGAAAACATGGACTTAGGAAATGATGTGAAAGTGCAGGGGACACCAGGCAAGAGGGGTTCAGCTGACGTGTCTTACCTTTACAAACCTTGACATTTAGGGTTCCTTTCCTCCTTTTGAAATCAGAATGACACCTGGACTAAGAAATCCCATAAATGTACAGGATCAACCCATAAACTTAGGCAAGTAAAATATTGTTAGAGGAATGTGAGCTGGCAGTCTTACTCATTTGAAAGAAGTTTACAACATAGAATTACGTCCTTAGTCTACATTCCAGATTGCACTGAATAATGCGAATACCAAACCCTCTATCAGAGGGCAAAATTAGCTTAGTGGGTTCGTTGGTTGTTGGTTTTTTTCTTTCTTATTTTCCCTCTTCTCTAGCCTTCCCTCTAGTAGATAACAAATAATTTTTTCAATTTCTATTTTTTTTTAAATCTCACCAACATTATTCCATTTGTGTTGTTGCTGAGTTTTGTCAAGGGCTTGAGAGACAAAGATGTAAAGACATGTTGGAAAAAGTCTTTGAGTATCTCTTTGAAGCATTTCTTATTTTTCAGATTTTTTTTTTAAGTTATCCGTATAATATCCACCCACACGATGCTTTTCAGCTACTACAAACAGGAAGCACTTTTTATGCAATGTTTGTGTTTGACTGTAGAGCTTCTTAGCAACATAAGAGAAACCATTTTAAGCCAGTGGGGATTTAAGGGCATAAACCTCATTGACTGTGAGAGGAAATTAGGACCTTAGCTGTCTGCTGTGACTTTTACAGCTTCACCTGCTCCCAAAGAAAACCATCATGCTGTATCCAGGTACACCAGCAAGAGTAGAGCCCTTTCACTAAAGCAGGTTAAAGTAATTTAGAACTAAATAAAGAAGCAAATAATATCCACGCATGAATTTTTGCAGACTCGTAGCACTCCATACTGTTCCAAGGAATAGTCCCTTGTCCTGTGACTACCCGTCTGTTAGAATTATTTAAAAGTTTCAGAGCTAAACAGCTACAATGCAGTTGCTTCTGTGGTAAATCACTGGAAAGTCCACCCAACTCTGTATTGGACAAAGCAGTGGAATTCAGGACAAAAAGACATAAAATTCTTTAACCCAGGGTAGCCAGCTCCTAGCCCTTACAGCTCTGTAGAGAAGAGACATGGGGTTCTTAAACACACCAAAGTAGGAATCACACACCAATTTAAGCTGTGTAAAACCATATAAAAATTACACATCCAACTTCTTAGCCTGGCATCTAAGTTTCCTCTCTGCAAAGGAGAGACAAGTGACTTCCAAAGGTACCTAGAACAGGTGGATTGAATTGCCATGTGATTTTCATAGGGCAGAGAAGGTTCCTAGCTAATTCACCTGCTTTAGAGACATACATTTTTGTTTGTTTAAATTACAAGATGTAAATCTTCATTGCCATCAGTTTAGGTTTTACATCTCACACCAACTTCTCATCCTGGGAGACGGATTTTACTGAAGAAAAAGTCATACAAGTATCAAATAATTAACACAAATTAAAAAAAAAAAACTACTCAAGAAGCATGGTACACTCTACCTTCCCCAAGAACAGGTGTTACATCACAGATATCAGTTCATCAAGTCATTATAGTCCCTAGTGCTATGCTAAGAAACCATAGATATAAGGAAGAAAATTACTTACTTTAGCACTTTGTGACTTACGCAAAATGTTCCAAAGCTAATATTATGGGGAAACTTCACAACTGCTTGAATATGTGTCTCCAAAAGTATTAATAAAATCTCAATGAAAAGCCAGGGTGGGAAGTCCTTAATCATTACTGTGACCTTAATTGGCATTGATTTGTCATCCAGCCAAGAGCTCTTCATTTCCACAGGGAATACCTATTTTCACAGGAGTAGAAATGACATCAATCCAAAAGGCAAATGAAGCTAAAATTAAGCATTTTTTTTTCAGGTGGTTTCTGAATAACCCAATAATTGACAGGAGCATTACTCATCACAGAATCTGAGAAGAAAGTCTCCTGAGAGCAATCCTTTTTTTTCCTACTCAAAAATGCACATATGTTTCTTTTCATTCTTTCCTCCGGGCATAAGGCGTCAAAAAGGAATAGAGCTTCCTAAACATTGCCACAGTTTAAATGCACTCTATGCTTGGATATGAAATCAGCCGTTCCAAGTAATTGCAAGTAGACTGTACACATCCATACGTAGTAAGTGACAGAATGTATAAATAGGCATCTCCAGGAGGAAAGAAAACTTTAACAGACATCTCAGGATTATGCACAGACTACGTAGATGCGCAAGAGCAAGTCAATGCAATCCAGCCACATTTAACTGATGTAATGTCTCATGCAACATTGGTGTCACAAAGCCAATTTCATGAGCTAACATAATTAATACTGTGGGTTAATCCAAATTAAAACAAAAGATTTTCAGTGAATCTTGGTCTGTTTTTCATCCAGCTCTTAGAAGATATTTATCTGTCACCTGCGTACAACCATGGGTAAGTCCCATGATGACCCTGGACCTCTGAAACTGAAGGCAGGCTTTGGATGGAATCTACTGGGCTCTAAAGCAATTCACCATGACTTGATGACCTGGAAGAATAGGAATAATAAATCTGGCCTGGCTCAAGTGTGCAGCTGGTGGTTTGTTTGCAGACAGCACTCGCTTTTCCCTGTGAGTGAGATGAACCTGTGACCCTGTATGTATCAACCAAGCATTTCAATTCATCTGGAAGTCAGAAGGGATTAGCAGCTGTAGCTCCACTCTCTAACTGTACGTGGCTTGTAATTAGGTGGAGTAGATGCACAGGTTATGTTGCAGTTCTTGACATTTGTAATCTTCACAAGCACTCATTACAAGGAAAAAAACCAAACAATCCAAGGGGAGAGCTCAATAGGAAAAAAACCAGCAGTTATTTTAAGCTGATTCAGTTGCTTTTCCTACTGCCCTTTAACACTAATTCTCTCTGTTGGATGACACAAAGGGAACTGGCCAGCTGGTGAGTTATTTCATTCAGATTTGTCCCATTCTGACTCCTCCAGTGATATAGAGTAAATAATTTATTTCCTTGGATTGAGTAACAAACCAAGAAAGGGTCTAATTTTGCAGAGGCATCATATTCTGTTCAGGAAAGATTTGTAGAACTTAAGGCAGCAAATAAAAGAAAAATAGCTTTCTTGGAGAAAGTAAGAAACTGGACTTCTGGCTGGAAGCAGCCTCAACTCCTGCTGCAAAGCCTGATCCAGAGCAGGTCTTTGCACCCGATTCAGGGGATCTCACACCAGGGGCAAAGTACTCAGCAAGTCCCAAGATTGAGCATTTATTCCCAGAGTCACCATCAGTGGGTTAGAAATAACTGATCTGTAATGATAACACATATAGGAAAAGTAAAAAGACATCAACTTCTGTTTCTTCTGACCTAGTTTCAAACTTGATCTAACATGCCTTGGTTTTTTCCTTGACTTCTTCAACGCATCCAGCTGCTTTTCTTTCCCTCCTCCAAGGCTTGCATTTCCTGAAAGGCTGGGAAGATGTATATAATAAGCAAATCACTAGCAAAATATCAAGTTTTGGCTCACCCTCTGCCCTCATCTGTTCTGATATGGATTGTGCCAGTCTGCATCTGACACCTCGGTAATTTCACAAACTGAAGATCAAAGAGAGAGGGAGTAGCCCGTCACAGAAAGACAGCCAAATCAATGCTGTCGGTTTTACCGATGTAAGGTTCAACCAATCGCTATGTCTGGCCTGGTGTGTACCAGTGTGAAGTTGAGCATTGTATTAAACCATTAGTATTCAGGATGGCAAAGAGAGGTTTAAGGAGAAACATAAAATAAAAAACTGCTACATTTTAAGACCTTCCAGAACATCTAGAACAGATTTGTTTCTTGTTTAGTCAAACACTGAAGAACTTCAATACCCAAGATCAGACATTGTCTGACTGGTGATGAAAGAATTGCCTTATTTGAATAGGGGAATAGTTTAAATTTCCTTCATTAAATATACATTTATACTGTATCCATTATATATTATTCTATCCCATCCCAGAATCAGGAGCTACAAATCATCAGTGCCACACAGGTATCATTATTTAATATACCTGTTGATTTCTTTCCAGAGTTTCTCTTGTCTTTGTGAAAGAGGCCTGGAGCCCAGCTATTAATCAGGCTCCTGGCTTTTCCTTAATGGTGTGACAAAGAAGGAACCATTTTTATTTACGGAAATTAGAGCTTCCTAGTTAGGATCCATTGGGATATGTAATCAAGTTGAGGTATCCAGGAGAGGATCCACATTCAATCAAAGTGTATCTATATTCCCGTTATGCCAATATTTGTAGGACTAAGCAGTCATTACAAAAATCAAACTCAATTTAAGAGAAGAAAATTTACTCAGTTTAATTTGACAAGGGAGTGATTATATTCTTACAAAGATGTAATTTCTTTTTTGAGATCAGAGTATACTTGGAGAACACAGTTAAGATTTCAGTCCTGTAGCTCCTTCTTCAAACCCCACAGGTTACCATAGATGCAACACCAGTAAAACCCACTATCAGAGAGTAAAACTGCTGCATTGCAGTCACTCCAAATGTAAGGGTCCTACTGCACCCTAGGTGATAAAATCAGTGTTGCCGTAGGATGGAGTTCAGCTGTGAAACACATTACCACCCTGCTGCACCAGAACAGAGCACTGTTGAGTAGATGGCTTAATAATTTGCAGTAACACTTAACAAGCTAGACACCTTTAATCTGAGCGCTCTAACATCTCAGGCATGAGAGAAATTCGAACCACAATATTAGTCTCCAGTACTCATTGTATTTAATGACAGACTGGCAGCTTTTGAAAGGCAAGCCCTGTTACTGATCCCTAGGTGTGTGACCCCTTCAGATCTGACCTCCACATCCCGCTTGGTCCCTAAAGACTCTCTTGGGAGGCTGCTGTCAGGAGCAGCAATTAGCGTTGATTGAGATGAGATTCATTATGATGCAGACACTTGTCTAAGAAAAACTGGACTAGAACCATTAACTCATTTTGCTCAGATAAATGAACAGCCATCAGTGACAGCTTTCAGGTAGTGCCAACAAAGCTGGCTCTAAACTGATGACTTATGTAGAGGTCTCTTCATCTTGAACCTTATGTTCTTAGTTTGAGGGAGAAAATGACAAGATGACAAGCAGTTTCACTCTTTCCTTTGTTATCAACGGGCAACAATTTAATGAGCAGTTAATTGAGACTTCAGCCACATTCATTATCCATCTACTATTATTGCGCTTACCTGGAGCAAGGCATGTATTCTTTGCCCTCAGCTTTCCCTTAACTTAGATGTCTCGTAGTGGTTGTCTGACCAGCTTCCACTTTACTGGCTCTGGACCCTTGATAAGAATCACTGGCAATGCTGGTTTGCAGCACAGAAAAGAGTTAAGAGTCCCATAGATTGTTTAATAAAGGTAGTGTCATTTTCAATTATACAGCACAAACACTCCAGTAAATTCTACGTCACATCACCAAGGAAACTCACTGCAATAATTCAGTCAAAGCCAAAGAGAGGATTTCTACATCAGTTTAATAATAACAATGTGTTCTTCTCTGTTGCCCTTTATCCAAGGATATCAGTGCTTTTCACCAATATTAATTCATTTTCTAAACACAACTTCAGAGTGTAATTTCAGGAAATTAATTGAGTATGACATTCCTACGTATCCTAACTGTTGATCCCTGGCCATCTCTCTGCAGAGCAAGAAAAATCCCCACAAGCATCTCCAAATCACATGGTGAGAAATTCCTTCCCCCACTGTATGCTTTGTGCAACTAGCATCCTGGACATGACAAATGCAAAAATTAAGGAAGTATAATATTCTTGCACCTATTTTGCAGTTCATCCAAATTCTCTTTTATGGTCCCCAATAAGAAGTGCACCAGCCTGGAATACATAAAGCCAAGAGTTACAAAGGCTGCTGGGTAATGAAGGACATAAATAGTTGGATTCTTTTTTAACTGTGCCTCTTACCCTATGTGTCTATATGCAGCGCTCCCGTAATGACATAAAACAGTGGGTCGTGATCTCCACCCAAAAATGTTGTGGTCAGAGAGAAAAAGGGCATAATAATGGTAATCAACCGAACAGAGCCACAGGCTCACAAGATGTTTCTTCTTTCCCCAGACACGCTCTATCACATGTCCTATGACAGCACATTTTCCTGATCCATGGGTCAGTTTCCCTGTTCAGGAAAACAGACCTATTCTGTTTACTGCAAGTCTAGTGCACAGGCTAATTCTTTTATATCCTAGCACCGGAGACAAAGAAAAGCAAAGTATTGCCCAGGCACTTTAGGAACTGATAGTACTGCAACTAATGGCTGCAGCTCATATTTTTAGTGCTGCCTTTTCCTCTAACTTGTTTTCCTTTCATTCTTTTCTCTCTATTCTCACATAGGTCAACTTGACCTATGCTTAGGTGACTGCAAGTCTCTTTATCGACTTTGTATCTTCAGTGACGATTCATCCTTCCACTTTTCTAAATGTTAGTACTCTCTCTTTTCTTGGCAAATATGGATTTTTAACAGTGCCCTTGGCATGTTCAGATACAAATCCTTATGTGTTGAAGGGAACATTGCAGGGGGAAAATGGGAAAAGAGATCATATGTGTTGCCCGGACAAAAGGACTGACCCACTGCACACAGTTTGAGAGTATTACCCCAAAACCAGTGCAGGACTGGCAGCAGCAGAACATGCAAGCAGTAACTCAGCTTTCAATGAGACAACTGTGATTTCACGCACAGAGATAACTATTGATTTGATCATCACTGGAAGGGTAAAGCTGCAACTTCTCCCCTTCCCACCCATTTCCCTATAGCGCATCACCTTTCAGAAACATGACATGCACAAGTAGCACATAGCTGAAGTGCCACAGCAGACACAAACTGTGTTTTAGGACACAGGATGACCGTGGCTCGCACAAGAAATACAAACCTGCCAACTTGTTCCATAGCTGTAGGACATTTAATCCATACCAGCACTTGCTCTCAGCTGGGGCTGATCAGTGTTTATTCAATGCTAACTACAGTGCACTAGGAACAGAGCCAGCCCTCCTGGTTTTCTTCAGTGTTAGTTTATGCATAAGAAAATCATACTGGATCAAACACAAGACCTTTTAGTTTGGTGTCCTGTGTCCAGCTCCAGCCAACGGCAGATGCTTAAGTGAGAAGGCAAGCAGAAATTTTATTCCCCAAGAAATGTTCCTCCAGATCCAGTAACCTGTGGGTCAGGGCTTTCCAGAGCAAGAATTGAGGGGTTTGTGATTTATCTCCCATAGTGGATTCTTGCTTTATAAATTATCCAGTTCATTTCTGGATCTCTTGGAAGTTCTTCATATCCATAAACTCCTGAAATAAGGTTTGATATCACAGCATATACAAAACTTCTGGTTTGCTGAGAACATGCCAGCGAGCAACTTCACATACCCACAGCTTGCCTCCAGTGGTCTTCCAATGGGCAGTGCATACATGCAGGTCTGATAAGAAGAGATGTATGTGTGCAGTTTCATGGGTGGTCTTTCCTCAGGCAATGTGCAAACATTATCTTAGGGGAACTCAGCCGTTTCTAATGTGGTTCCTGAAGAATTAGAGAGCCCAAGAGTGTTTGCAGTCATGCATTTTCCTGTTTCTCCACATCGCAACCTAAAAAAAGGGAGAGGTAAGCAGCAGGGCATCTCAAGCTTGTCAATGACGTGGAGAATTTTATTTTAAGTAGACAGCAGAGCAGCAAAACCCCTTGCTCTGCAGTGTGCTATTAGTATTGCTTATTTTGTTCCCTTGCTAACTCAAGCTGGGGAGCGGAAAGGGGAGCAGAAATGCATGTGCGCTGGAGTCACACTATTCTTCCCACCTTCTGCCTCTCCAGAGTGAGTCTGGTCCAAGGTCTGGCCTGCAGAAGCAGCCCTTCACCCCTCCACTCTCTCTTACAGGCCTGAGCAGGAACACGTACATGAGGGTGATTTCCACTCACTTACCAGGACCCACCTGACTCCCTACTTTGTCAAAGGCCATTACAATGATTCACTTACAGTGAATGAAATTGGTATCCAGCACCATTGCATTTTTCTGGCTTCCCTTTCCACCAAGTTTGATGTTCTCTTTCCCTCCCTGAAATGCAATGGCTCATGCAGGAAGTGTGGCTGCATTTCCCTATGTAGCTGAAAAACTAGGGAGTAACGTAAATCATGATGAATTCCTGTAAGATTGACTGCCAGATGCCAGTATGAGTAAGAAAGAGCAGTGCTGCTGTTCTTCAGGACTTTGGGGGAATCTCTTTAGAGGAAATTTTTTGTAGAAAAATGAGACTGCAGAGCTGTGAAGCTGTCACTGCTGGCCTAAAGAGTAGTGCACAGCATCCAGAGAGATTAAAAATCCAGTAGTGAAACCTGTGCTCAAAACCTGGATCAAAACTGGGCAGAGCTAAAAATAAAAATAAAAATAAAATAAAATAATCCCTCTTCTGAGAGGGCAGTTTCCTTCTGATTAACTGAGGGAGTATTACTTGTGTCTGGTCTTTCCTCCTGGAGTCTACATACTATATATTGATCTCCTATTGCTTACACTTTATAGCATGCATACTTTTTAGGACCAATAAAATCCCATATACTTTAGAACTTATGGAAAATGGCTGAGACATAAAAAAGATTTAGAAAATGACTGAGATATAGTCATATCAGGCTAGTCCTGATTATCTTTTACAATTGTATGTATATACACGCAAACACAAACACATATATATATAAACTTAAACAGAAATAAAATTTCCAGCAATCAATTTTATTCTAGATTTTTTTAAAATCCTAAATTAGACTAGGCTTGGATGCTAGCAATAGCAACGTGCAATTTCTCAAAGGGTTTGGCCTTATTACTAAGCTACTCTGGTAATAATAATGCCCAAATCCAAAGGCTTGTTTACACGGTCTGCTGCCTCCTTGCATGAACTATTGACCATCTGTGTAAGAGTTTCCTGGGCAATGGATTGAACTCAAACATGTGATGATCCCATACTAACAATAATGAAAAAAAAAGTTCTTCTTTTCCCCCAGAATCAAAGGCTTAATAAAAGTAACTCAACTTGAACTAGACTGTGTTGCTAGGAGCTGGGGGGGGAGGGGAGGAGAATGAACACTGAGACATTTTTAAGGATATATTTTCATTTACATAAAAGTTTCAAAGGTGGAGAAAAAGCATGACAATTGGAATAAGGACTGAAATACAGCGAATGATAGATACTAATACTTTACATAAAATAGAAAGCCATTGCAGCCACAAATCTCCAAGGCGTGGATGTGTAGAACCACATCCTAATTTCTGAAGTCTCTTTTGACATCAGCAATGTACTGTAAGTGTAGTGCCTATTCAGAAGCATGTTAAAGGCACTTACACTGGGTGTACAGGCAGGCAGGGGGTTAAAGGCTTTATGAGTTTTTATTAAACTTTGGGAGCGTGCTTCCATTACATGGCTCTCCTGTGAACCATGAATTTAACACAATTTACACTGTGATTGCTGTGAGCTGAGAGCATGCACACAATTTTTGCAGTTTGGCTAACAAACAGTCACTCAATAAGGCATATTAAACTAGTGACTTCCCATCCCCAGCCCAGTCTTGCTGGTGGAAGTTTGGGAGGTTTGGGTGATTGTAGACTGCTGATCCTCTTAAAATGATGTAAACCCTTCTTAAACGCTTCTGCATGAAGACGCTCCAGACTGAGTCATTCATTTTCATTTATTTACCATGTGTAATACACACAAACACATACCGATACAAAGTGCAGGAGCAGATGAAGGTGCTCTGACTCCTTGGTTGTTTGCCTCTCCCACTGACAGAGGTTACTGGCCACTAATTCAGGAAGACCAAAGGGGAACTTGGACATATCTCTCAACTGCTTCTGTTCCTAATTTGAGATTTTAGAATAAAATAACTTTACTAGACAGTTTAGTCTAGGAGCCTGTACAACACAGCAGTGGAGGGAGGGGACAAGTATGTTTTGCCACTCTGTCCTGGGGGCAGTGATCTTCAGAATAGGGGCAAGGAGACCTGGGAGAGTAGCAGTGCCTTTAACTCTGACTAGCTTTAGCAAAATTTGTCTCTCAACTGTCAAACCTACCCTTTTATCAAATGCATTTACCAAACTTTTAGATTAGTTTAATCCAATCAATTCCAAATCACTTTCAAATTTATATCAGTGCAACTTTGCATCTAGGAAAACCTTTGATGAGCTCTTTACTAAGGCCTTGACTCTACAAGCACTCAAGTATACTCTTCATTTTAAGCACATTCCTCAAACCTATTGATCTCAATCCACTTCAGGGGATTATAAACATGTACTTAAAGTTGGAGACCTGTATCAGTGCTTGCTTAATACAAATTTGTCAATGCTGAAGTGGACTACATTTAGATACACTAAAAATGAAGCTGATCCTTTAATATTTTCCTGATTTGCATAGATTTCTCACAGGCTTACTATTAAACACCTTTGGGAGCTTTGCTGTACTGGAAACCAAATTATTACAATAGAAATGTGTCTGAAATGGTAGACTGGATGGTCACATCAGAGCTCCTCTGTCTCTCTCCCATGTGATGGCCATGAATTCATAAGCATTCAGGAGTCAGGAGCAGCTCAAAAGGCTTCCTGGGAATAGAAGGAGGGAAGGAGGTTTTGCGTGCCAGATGATAAGCAAGTGGCCATTGCATTGCTGGTCACACATGGGTGAATTCAGCATCCTTCAGGAAAAAAGAGCTAGAAGACCCTAACTGGGTGGCACATCATGAGTATAGCTCCACTGTTTCAGCTGGACATGTACCTCAGTGCTCCTCGAGTTGCTCTTGAAAGACTTTAAAATCTCAGTAACATCACAGGGAGGAAGAGCTACCTCATGCAGCTATTGGCATGGACAACAAAAAACATGCTCAAGTATATATAAGGACATCCAGCCCTTTCCAGCTTTTCTAATAGCATCTCTGGCCACTCTGACTCAGCCATACAGGCTTGGCTAGTGATGGTCTTCCAGTTTTACTCCCTGCCTGTGGGGATCAGTGCCTCAACACCTAACTGTATGTGAAAGGCAGCAGCAGCCTCCTGTTCAGGCTCTGGTGAAGAGCACACACGATGGCTGTCAGTCATATTACCATCTTGCCAAATGACTCCTCTTGTCCTCTTTCTCCTATCTCTCCCTTCCTGAGTAAAGGCAGGCATATTGCCATACTGAGGCAAAGCCAACAATCTGGTCCAGTATCTAACAGAGCACAGTAACAAACCAAAGAGAGGAAGGTGTAAGAGCCCACAACAAATCTATATGTGATGATTTCCTCTCTTTATCCAAGCTAGATCTCATCCCAATGCCTCATGCAGAAGAACATGGCATGAAAGATTGGTTTAAGATATGAATCACCAAGAGTAATATCTCTTCCTTAATGTTATTTAACATTCAGCACCATCATTTTTATTTTTCATATAAGTGGCCAATCTATTTCTTGAGGCTTCATATTGCCTAGACTTCAGCAATTTCCTGTGGCAATGAGTTCAAAAGTCTAATTACATACCGTGCAAAAAAGTATTTCTTTCAATAAGTTTTGAATTTCCCACCTTCTAATTGAATTGAATGGCCATGCCATAAGAGAATCTTATATTTCTTTCCTAGATGATTGTATTGGGTTTGCATGGCCAGCTTTTGGTAGCAGAGGGCTACAGGGGTGGCTTCTGTAAGAATCTGCTAGAAGCTTCCCCTGTGTCTGATAGAGCCAATGCCAGCCGGCTCCAAGATGGACCCACTGCTGGCCAAGGCCAAGCCCGTCAGCAATGGTGGTAGTACCTCTGGGATAAAAGATTTAAGAAGGTGGCGAAAAACCTGGGCAACCACAGTTGCAGCTGGAGAAAGGAGTGAGAATATGTGAGAGAACCAACTCTGCAGACCCCCAGGTCAGTGAAGGAGCAGAGGAGGTGCTCCAGGCGCCGGAGCAGAGATTCCCCTGCAGCCCGTGGGGAAGACCATGGTGAGGCAGGCTGTCCTCCTGAAGCACAGGGAGGTCCACAGTGGAGCAGATCTCCACCTGCAGCCCAGGGAGGCCCCCATGCTGGAGCAGATGGATGCCTGAAGGAGGCTGTGACCCTGTGGGAAGCCCACACTGGAGCAGGCTCCTGGCAGAACCTGTGGCCCCATGCAGAGAGGAGTCCACACTGGAGCAGGTTTGCTGGCAGGACTTGTGACCCGGCGGGGGACCCACACTGGAGCAGTTCATGAAGAACTGCAGTCTGTGGGGAAGGACCCAGTTGGAGTTCATGGAGAACTGTCTCCTGTGGGAGGGACCCCACGCTGGAGCAGGGGAAGAGTGAGGAGTCCTCCCCTGGGAGTAAAGTTGAGCTGGGAAGAAGGGAGGGGGTGAGGAAAAGGTGTTTTAAGATTTGGTTTTATTTTCTCATTACCCTTCTCTGATTTGATTGGTAATAAATTAAACTAATTTCCCCAAGTCAAGTCTGTTTTGCCTGTGATGGTAATTGCTGAATGATCTCCCTGTCCTTATCTCAACACAGGAGCCTTCCATTGTATTTTCTCTCCACATCCAGCTGAGAAGGGGAGCAATAGAGCAGTTTTGGTGGGCACCTGGCATCCATTCAGGGTCAACCCACCACAAAGATTCATTATTTGATCTTTTATCTTGGCTTCTTTTATTCATCTCTTTTCTAAGCTATCACATTCTTCTCATGCCTCTTCACAGAGGAGTCTTCTCCAGTGCTTGATATTTTGCTCAGTGTTTTCTGAATCCCTTTTAAGTCAGCCATATCCTTTTCAAAAGCTAATGACCCGTACCTCATTCAACACAAAGACAAGACTGCAGCGCTGATTTACATAATGGCTTCATTGTTTAGTAAGGGTGAGTCTTTTAAAAACACAAAATTAGTTCACTTGGACTTTTTTTTTTTCAGCAAAGTCACCAATAGCCTAATAGACAAAAAAGCCCAGAGCTGTGACTGTACAACATTACAGCAGAATGTATCACTTTCATTTCAGAGAGCAGGAGAAGATAATAACAGCTGCTGAAAACTAGATGTGCTGCATAGAAGGGGAGGGTGGCGGTGGAGGAGGATTTATTGCTATTGATCTATTTATCTATTTATTTATTTTTACTTTTGTTACCATGATCTAGTTATAATTCACCGATTCTGAGATTGAAAATTTGGAGGAAGGAGTCTTACTTGGTTGATATGGCAAATATATATTATTTTAAATATTATTCCCCTAGTGATTTCTTGTCAACCTCAAACAGTGCTCAAAAATAGATGCTTTAGGATTGCCAGAGTGAAAGAAATTCCTTCAAAAGCACACAGAGCAAAATAAGGAATAATTAGTTTCTGCCTCTCCTAATGCCAGAATTAGAGAGCATCACATGAAATTTCAGGCAATGGGTTCAGAGCAGCCAGGACTTCATCACATAGCTCAGATTTAAACTTTGGAACTCCTTTCCGCAGGCTACTGAACATGCCAAAATGTTACACAGCTTCACATTTAGAGAAGAAAAATCTATAAAGCATTATTAAACACAAAGATGCCATCTCTGGCTCAGGAAATTCCTGAACCACAAGCCACTGTGTCTGGGAACATGTACAAGAAAAGCACTACATGCTTTTTCTACCCTTAAGCTCTTCCTTATATATGTATATATAAATATAAAATATACATATAATTCCTTATATATATATTGGGAGGTATATATATATGTTAGTAACAACTGCCAAAAGCAGAATAAAGGTCTAAGCAGTCACTGGCCTCAGTCAGTATGGCTCTTCCTATCATTTATGTGTTACAGCAGAGAGGATTTGAATCTGGTGAGAGGTTTCTCTTTTTTCCTCATCTTTTTCCACTACTACTGTCATTGATATTACTATCACTTTTACTATTAATCACACCTTCATTATGAATCACAACAGTCTTTGACATATTGTCTTTCATTTCTATTAATAATTTTGCTATATCTTATTTCAAATAACTTCATGTGTCAGGGGAGGACCATACAGAACTGTTGTGTTCACCACTGAATATTTACATAAAAATCTCTGAAAAGCACATAATCAGTATAGACCAAGCACACAAGCAGCAAACGCAAAGTGGAGATGCACAGAAGAGTGGTGTAACTCACCTGAGACATTATATCAGGTTGTTTCAGTCCCAACTAATTGACAGCACTGCCAGAGGCCAGCACATTTTGTAGCATGGCCTTGGCTTGCCCCAGATTTATCTCTGGCATCTTCCTTACTTGGACTTTGTCTCAGTGCTGGGACAAATGGTGCGTGTGAGTGCCACCCTTTTACTCCCTGGTTTCCAGGAGGGAAAAGGATGGAGCCAGATGGGTAATGGAAACAGAATGAATTGAAGCTACTGAGGTGAGGACAAAGGTGCCAGTGGAGGTCCTTCAAGCGCAGAGAGCAGGGAAAGGTCACTTCTCCCTTCAGTGCAGAGAAGCTGAGGAAAAACTCCAAAACCAACCATTTCTGTGAAACTGAGCTCTTGGTAACAACTGCACATGTGTCGCTTCCATGTCCCCTTCTCTCAGACTGTGCGACCAAGCTCCTCTTCAGTTGTCAGAACAGCAGCTTGTGTGAGCTATTAGTCATGGTCTCATCCTCACCCAAAGTATTTTTTTTTATTTGTGTTTCTTTTTTTTTTCTTTTTTTTTTAAATGAACTGTGACAAGCAGCACAATGACTTGTCAGAGGTGTGAGGGGAAGAATTATTTTCTCTTGTAGCTCTGACAGAAGGAGAATCAGGCTGTACCACAACATCCACAATACATCTTTAAGTTGACCAAGATAGCTCCCCCATAGCTCAAGAAGTTGAGCTGGGACCTTTCACATGAGGTTAAAAAAATTATATTCCTGACAGTCCTGTAATTTGAATTTACACACCAATAAGTTGGCATATGTCCCTCTCAAAGGGGCTGGTCCTAAGTCCATGGATAGTAGATGGAAAAGTTTCCCCTTATCTTCAGTTGGTCTCGTATCAGTCCCCAACTGCTTCATAAACATCAAAATAGCTTCCAGAGCAACTCCAGTCAAACCGGATTTTGTGAAAACAAGTTTCAGAGCTGAAAAACTCTACGGGAATCTAAGAGGCCAAATTGTCCCCATTCCACATGGCCCCCGATGTGTCAGAACCTTAACCACAGGCTTTTCTGTAAGACTGAAGGAAATTCCCTCCAAACAGGTAAACCTGAGGACCTCTGTTTTGGGAGGTCAACTTCACAACATCTTCAAAAGCCCTAGATTTTGAAACCTTTAAAATCTTAATCTCTCAAAAAGAGTGCTAGAAACCAAACAATCAAAAAAGAAGCATTCAAATCAGAGGACTGGTCCCATGAAATAGCCTGCTATTGTAAGGTGGGGGGTTTGTTTTTTGGGTTTGGGGTGGTTCCCCCCCCATTTGTTTGTTTTTAAACCAGAATAATTTGTGAAAGAGAGGGAGGGAAGGAGTTCTGTGCTCTCTATCCTACCCTTTCCTGCAGGTCTGTCACCATCTCCACAATAGCTCTCCAGCTGCCACCTCATTTTAATTCTAAACCCACCAAGAATTAAACATAGCCTCAGCTGAGAGCATCAGACCATCTCGCATCCCAGAGCAGGGCTTGGTTTGAGTGTTACCAGGTCACCCTGCAGTGCTCACACTTGCAAAGTGAGCATCACACCCTGCCATGCCAATCAATCTTTTAATCAACATTAAAGAGTTCAGGTCTGAGCACCAAGTCAGACTTTCAATCAGGATTTATTGCCTTTTCATTTTGCTTCAGAGGCTGACAAGCAGGCTTGAGCACATTTCAATATGCTGATTCTTCTTTATAAAAGCAATTACAAGCAGAGAAACACAGAACAACCTCAGCTGCTGGAAAAGCCCAACTGGACTTCTGATTTAGTGAGAAGTGCTTAGTACCATTAATGAGAGCTACCAAACATCCTGCAGGATTTGATCTTACAGTACTTTAACTGAGCCCCGAGTTAGAACAAGGAAAGATATTTTCTTTTTAATTACTATTTTTACTTGCAATCACATCATTATGAGTCTCAAGACCAAATTCTGTGAATTCATTTCTCATTGATAAAAAAATAGATATTATTAACTTCTTTTAGCACTGCAGAAGTACCAGCCATCTTCATATCAGCCCAGTTGAAGGCTACTCCAGTTTGGATGAGTATGATTTTTACTCCATTGCCCTTGGTTGGTGGACCATTTACTCCAGTATATTACCTTTGGTAATGCTGAATACAGTTACAGTAATCCAGAAATGAGCTGGACTATTTGAATTGGCTTCCTTGCTAGTATCATGTGTGTTAAGCTCAGCAGTGATTTTGGAGGATAGGGAATGGGCAGATGGTGTTATTCCACTGAACCTCTTCTAGGATTAATGACGGGAGGCTGTATTCAACTGTGGGACAACCCCTTGAAAGACACCAATGAGCAAAGCTGCAGTAATTCATTTTCACACCTACATGTTTCCCCCAGGCCCAGTTTACTGTCTGCTATTTCAGCTGTGCTTTTCCCAGCCTCCTTATGGCTCCTCTGAGCTGCCACCCGCCCACTCTGGACCTATAGGTTGTCAGTCTCATGCTTCTAACACATTCTTCTTCCTACACTTTCAGTGGTGTTTACAAAATAAGCAGCAGTGCCCTATTCCAGTAAGGCTTGTATGACCTTTAATTATTTTGGCCACAATACTAAAGCAAGGTCCCCCAGAGCAAAAAGGATGAGCTGCTATACTTAGTCACACACAGATCTCTCGCTGTGCCTGTACTGAGTCACACTGCCTGTGGGTCTAGCGTAGGAGGAGCTGCGTATAAGAACCGTGTCACACATTTACTGCTGGATCCCATCAGCACCTAATCTCTTCTCAGGACCTTGGCCTCTTTCTTGTAGCTATGGGACAGCATGGGTGGCCTCCACTCAGCACCGAGGTGACATTCAAGATATGAATGGAGGAGAGAGGAAACATTTTCTAATTTATTTTCAAAAGCAAAAAATTCTCCACTTCTTCCTGCACTCAACTAAGCCTCCTCCGCATTAGATATTCCATGGCATCCCTTTTATAATGGTTGACAAGTTGACTCAAGGCATATAAATCCCCAGGGGAATATTTTTTCCAAAGGAAAAGAAAAAGGAACCCATCTTAGCAGTACTCCAGCATGCATATCAATAAGAGAATTTCAGCAATCACTTCCTGGGTGTAATTACATTCATCTCCATCAGTGACTAAGTGACCTGTCAAAGCGTCAAAGAATCTAGTTAGGGAGTGAAATTCCTTGCTCATAACAAAAGCCCATGTCAACACCTGGACCTCCTATTTTCATTTTAGCTGCAGAGAAATTGTCTAGGCTTGCAGTTAAGCAATGTCTGTGGTGTAGAGTTGCAAAGGTGTCTATCCTAAGCATGTAAGATCAAGTCCTAGCATGATGATAGTGAACCTGAGCTAAATGTCCTTGGAGGATTTGACCAAAGCCAGGTTAATAAAGAATGCACCAAAAAGGGTTGAATTTCACCTGGCATGGGAAGGCAGCAGTGTACTAGCATGCTGGAGCAAGGTGAAAAAAATCCTTTCACATTAGCGCAAAGGTATAATTATGCTGGCAGCAAGAATTTTTATGCACAGGCCAATTCATGATGGTCAAGGACTATAAACTGTGAATTAGGCTAATTTCACAAGTTAACCTCAATAAATTAAGAATCACTTCTTCCACCTCCATGACACCACTTGACATCTCCCTGGGTAAATGCCACTGATCTGTGACAGTCACTGGTGAATCCCAAATGGGAATTTCCCCTTTGTCGAACCTGAGCTCTACTACTGAATGGACAACAGAGGAGAAAGAATGTAACAGACAGCAGCTCCACACTGTAGAGGATAATAAGCATAAGAAGTTATTAGAGGCTTGACCTAAGACATCTGACCCAGTGTCATTCAGGGGTTAGTCCTGATCCAAACTACAAGGCTTAGGGGAACTTGTACCCTTAGCAAACACCACTCTTGGGTGCTTGGAACACAGTAACCTTACAATACAAGTTATTAGCTTCCTACTAGTTTCCCTTGATCTCCATGGGAAGGCACAGGAACCAAAAATCCATTGAAAACATTGATTTTTAAGATCAGGCCCACTGAGGTACTGAGTGGAGTCTGTACAACCTATATGTCCTCCCATGCCATCCTCTGGGCTCCTAAACAGAACAAGAACTAACATCGCCTGTGGGGCATCTCCCAGGTTCAGAAAACAAGCTGGATGTTATCTGATCTCATTTCTTAATATTACATATAGCCTGAAGGTGTCTGGAAAACTGTCAGTGTGACCCACAGTTGGGAAAGTATGAACATCCCTGTCAGAGAACAAATGGACTCGGAAGAAACTAGCATAGCCTCATAAATAATTTTAGCCTGGGCTCAAAGCATCCTATATAAAAGGTTCATTTTCACTCTACATCATTCTCCAGCAAGACTGCTGATATATACCTCACACCCTATGCTGGGCAGAGAAGAAATTTTGCTCAAGACCCATAACAAATGACCAGTCAGAAATGGCAAGGCAAGGGGAAAAAAATTACTGACCAATGTGCAGAAAGGAGCGTCTTCATAAAATAGAGCTAGGTTGGGCTGATTCTGGGCATGTGATGTCATATAAGGGGACATAAAATTGCTTTCTGCATAAGTAATGACACTAGGGACTGTTGCAGCACTTAAAAAGTTCCTCACTGCTCTCTGATGTGATGTGAGCAGGGAACAAACTTCTGCTCACGTGGGCTCAACTTGACAGCAAAAGAATGTACCTCATGTCAGTGGCTGCTGCTCTCACAGCATTACTTACAAATTAAGTTGAGGTGAAAGGCCTCAAAGCTGACTGAACTTACATTTCTAAAAACATTTGCTCTGCTGAAACCTGGAGATGACATGAAGTTATCACACTGAAACTGTCTATGGTCAAAATGTCAGGTTCGCCACAACTGAAGCACATTATAAGTGCATGATGATTTTGTTAATATCTTAAGCACATGCTGAATTGCTCTGAACAGTCATTTTTGTGTTTTGTTTTTTCAAACACCACTTTTTTCTCTTGTTTAGAATGACATTTTTCTAAATATCCTTTCATTTTATTTCTAAATGCTGAACAGATAACTAGAATATTTCAGTTCTGTTAGAACTCAGTTTTGTTTGGTTATAAGTGACATTTATATTAAACATTTTACCACACCCACTGAAATTTTGCTTTAACTGAAAAAAAGGGATCTTTTCCTAATTCTGAATTTGGCATGGAATAGAAAGGGTTTTCTGTTCAGATCTTTTCGTAACAGGAATTTTACTATAAACTCACTGACATTTTCTTTCTTGCAGGAGGTTTTGCGAAGGTATTGCCTCTTAACCAAAAAGAAATTGCAGCTTCATCATGGTTCCTTGATGACTAGTACTGCACAGGTTAGTATGACAACTGCTGCTTCTAGCTCTGCTTTGCTGCTCTCCCACTGCTGTGCCCCACTCAGAGATGCCATGACCTATACAAATTACTCTCTAGAAATTCACACCACGCTCATTTGCCACTTTAGTTCATGTTTCTTCTAAGTAGAGGATCACCTAAATTAATAGCAACTCTGCCTGAGAAAGGTTCTAAATATACCAGATTTGAAGGATAGAGCCATACTTAATTTGAAAATCTGAAGTAGTAAGCAGTAAAAAGAAAATAAATATTTTTTTTTAGAACATTCAAGTAGTATCTCATGTATAATTATTTAATCAAGTCAACACCACCCTCAGTTATCCCCACGACATTCAATAGGCACCACAGACTGAATGCTATAATCTGCCTAATGAACTCCATGTGGTTTCTTCAAGAGTTCTCTGATCACTAAAATAATGAAGGCTGATGTAACTGGGTGAGCAGGGCCAGACTGAGAATCTGTTTGCCTTGTGATAGACAAGCTGAGCAGAGCACACCTATTTATTAATTACTGGTAAGACTCTGAAAAGCATTAGATAAAAATAATTTTAAAAAATCAACCCAAGCCTCCACCATGAGAAGCAGCAGCTAAAGGACAGGATCCAGCACATGGAGAAGTCAGATCAGCTGGTAAGTTACTGTTAATGAGGGGCAAGAGAGCATAAGTGTCATGATTTGGGAAACTACTGTCATGATTACTGTAGAATTTTTCAGGCATAACTATTATGTAATATTCTAATGGTTTTGCCCAGTCCTAGGCAGGGGTAAAATGGATATAGCAACACAAGAATAAGAAACATTAACCAATTCTGCTAAGATGATAACTGAACTATTGATTAGAAAAATAATCTCATTTAAGTGTGTTAATTTTCATGTGGCTGATGTGGTTCTGACGGACCTGAATGTCAAAGCCCGGTCACGCTATGCTGCTGCCAGGTAGTGAATTTCTACCATTGTAACAGCAGTAAATCATTACATTATAGGAGGGAGAAGGCTGAGCTGGAGAGTTTTCTCCTCAATCGCAGTTTATAACTGTCTATTTCCTTATTCTTTCTTCTTCTTTTAAGGATGATCTTCTGTACCCAGGATACCCAGACATATGGCAGGTTTGCCACAACTTAAAATCCTTCCATGTTTCCAGATGTCTGAAAGATACCATGGCATAATTTCATTGCTAATTATGCAGGCATGACACAAGATTTGCTAGGTGAAATTCTGTGGTCTGTGTTACGAAGAACACAGGACTTGAAAGCTAAAGTTATTTTTTCTGCTTTGATTTGTTTCTTGCATTATCAAAATTCACAAGAGCAGGCAATATAAGAAGGATGCATGGTCCAGAAGATGATTCTGCAGTTTTACATAACTAGTATTTTGAATAATACAGAGTTATAATTCTAAGTCTGGATTTATATGAGGTCAAGAGGCTTCTGGTTCTTGAAAAGGATAGACAGACTAATTTGTTAGAGCATCAGAAGACTACACAAGGGTTTTGTGCAAGGCAGGAAGGAGCTGAGAAGGGAACAGACTGTTTCTTGGGAAATCAAAGGTAGTTATTCATCACTTTCACTGAAGAAACCTTGGCTTCTTGCTCTTCACCGCTAGCCCTGCAGTTCTATTCTTCTACTTGTCCACTGGAGCCATGATTTCTTCCCCTGCATGTGACCTATCAGCCTCTTTTTAAACCAGCTGCTATTTTCTACATAAATGCCATAAATGAGCACATTCTACCAGTCATTATCCAGCACATCATGTTAAAAACAGCCTATTACCTATTTATGACTGAGTTTTCAAGACAGCAAGACAAACGCCAGGTACCAATAAACAGACCCATGTCTTCCATTTTCAAGGTGTTCGAGATGAAATCATTTATGATTCTACTCAATGAAACCATTTATGGTTCTACTCAATATTATGTGAGCTTCTATTGGCAATTACCATGCTCAAGCAAAGCTTTTTTGCACAAAGTATGCATGAGTAATTCTGCAGTCACTCCATACAGAGCATCATTCTCTCATTTGAATTCACACATCTTTATGTCAAAATGCATAATACCATACATCCATGCAAACACTAGTACAAGTATATAGATACAGTCAGGATCATACATTTACAAGACAAAAATATTTATATGTCAATATATATAACTACACAAGAGACCACACGCTCATTTACAGGTACATACTTGGTTGCACATATTCTGGTGCAAACACAGTCACACACAAGCCGCAGTCAAACACAATCACAGCTGCACTCTCTTCCATGTTTGAAGGCAGAAACAGTCACATCATAGTACTTGTACTGTCCAACTGAACCACATTTGAATTTCATCCCATTTCAGTTCCAGCCTGAACCTCTGAGCACAGTAAATAATCCTTTTTGAGCCTGTGAGACATGAGCAATGAAGACAACAATGTCAATGATATAAAATTAATAGTGCAAAATGGCAATAAAATGGGAAAATCCCAGAACTACCCATAAAAGCATATTAGCCTGACCCGTATTTACTCTTCTTTTCTGGAGAAATTAGTTGGTTTCTCAAAGCTTATGGGAAACACTAACAGTAATGAAGCAGAAAAATGATGAATGTTAAAAAATTAGGGTGATCCATAAATGGTTATAAACTTGCCCCTCTTTGTTGCCCATGCACTTTTGATGAGCTTGCAAAGTTTTAAACCTCTTAAATTTAAGACAGAGTGCGTTTATTTCTTTCAAGCTACAGTGGAAATAATTTCCTTATCTATCATTTAGAATGGTTTAATACTTTCATTAATCCACACATCATAAAGCAGAAAGTGATTTTTATACCTATTCCAATCACTCATTGTGCCTCTCTGCAAATGGAAAATGGCTGTTTTCTGCTGATTTTGAAGTTAAATTTAAGGCCAGTATCTTCACAAGCCAGGCTAGCTGTGAAGGCAAAGATTTAAAGGCAGACAGAACAGGTGCCATCTCTGCTCTGCCTTTAATGAACAAATTGCTGGCCTTTGGTATCCAGCAGGACTGCTGATTTGCTTGCAAGGAAGCATTGCCCTGTCACATTTGGTGGAAGCTGTGTAAGACACTGGTTAGAGTAACAGTGATCTTGGTAGCCACATGAACCAGGCACCCTCTTACCAATGCCTGTGTCCTCGTCTCTAGATGCAGTGTCCTCACCCAAGCAAAACATGACAAATCATTTCCAAAACACACTGACAGAACTCGGGACAAATGATCGAGATCTAGCTATCTGAAAAGATAGTTGGTATGGGCTTCAAGCAATACAGTCCCACTTGTAATCAGTGGTATAGGTAATAATCATGTTGCCAGCTAGGGCTTTCTTTTATTAGTGTTAGGGGTTTATTTTCCATCCAGCCGTTCCACGAATTTCCACCCAAATGATGGATTTTTGACAAAGTCTTTTCTTGTCCTTAAAAAAAGCCATATCTTCACCAGGTATCTACTGAGCCATCAATCTGATGATTTCAAAAGCTGTTGAGTTGCTCAACTTCTACTTTCTCTAGCTTTTTCTATTTGTCAGGCAGTGATTTTCCCATACTGTGGGCTTTGACAGCCCCAGAACCGATCAATGATTTAATAGACAGAACCTTGTTATTAATGTCTCTCAATGGTATCAGTTTAAGCCTAGATCTATAGAGCATCAGGGTTTAAGCACTTACCACAGCACAAGTTATCAAGCATCCCCAGTAATGTCAATAGGATTTTGGCCAGCTCTCTTAATGCACCACCCAGAGCTGGCTCAACACTTCTCAGAAACAGATGAAAAGTCAATTTACTGTGCAATGGATGAGCTGTACCTGCCATGAGAAGAGTAGAGCTTCCATGAAAAGTGCAAAGAAGACACTCAGAGTTGGACTTGCATGTACCTGTTGACACCATAGAGGTAAAAGAGAACACAAAACATGCAGGGAATGGTCCTCTGCCCAACAGCAGACCTTACCCCACATGTCAGCCTCTCCCTCAGGGGCAGTAAGCCTTCCTTTTGCTGCACTCTGCAGATGAATATCAAGATCACTGTCACTTTGTTTCTCCCAGCAGGCTGCAGGTCTTGGCCTAAAATGAAGGCCTGACCTTGGCTGCCCTTTTATGATTGGTATCAAGTTGGAATTAGGCCCATAATCGTGGAATATTTTGTCCACAACGAGGCATAACAGAGACAAGATTATTACTTTCAACGTATGAGGGTGGGGGAAGTGGCACAGGCAGCTCTTGCAGTCTTCACCTATGTCTGGCCGTATTGTGTCATGGCAATGTCTCAGAAGGGATGAGAAAAGGTTGATGAGAAAAGGGGATGAGGGACAAAGCTATTTCCCTCCAATCCTCCAACAAACCCAAACCATAACACCACACACACTGAATCAGGAGACTAGGCTTTCTGGACCACTTTTCTGAAATTTGGTGCCCAAGAGCTGACCTTCCTACTCAGCCTGAAAGTTCCTAGGGCTGCATATTTCTGTGCAGAGGTGTTGGCTTTGGCAGTTAGGCACCTATTGCCCTTCAAAGTACAAGAAGTTCTATTTCACATAGATAAAATGAAAGCTATTTAGATGCATTTAGTAGTTTAGGTGGGCATCATCATCCTGTCCTCCCCCTGTTTTTTTGCTACTATTTCCAAAGAATTATGTAGTAGAGACAATGACTTGTTCCCAAGCACATCAAGAAAGAGATCCAAAGCCAGACAAGAGCCTAACTGGGGGGTCCATCAAATCTGACTGTATTAAATGCTCATAGGTCACTCATGTTCAATGGCAAGCATCCTTTGAAACCAACAACCATCCCAAAGAATCTTGTGAAGGTGTCCAGCCTGTTGACTTTTTTATGCATCAGATTTAGAAGCTCGCTAGTTTGGGCCCTCCGTGATACTAGTTCGTGAGCATCTCTGATGTGAGACAGGATCTCCAGCTGAGTGGAGAACCAGCTTCACTCTGCTTTTCAGAGTTTTGAAGGAATTGCAGGCCAAGATAGAAGGGGATCATATCCTTTTAATGTGCAGTTAGAAAGCCTCTCAGTGCCTTCCCCATTTCTCTTCCAAATAAGTTCAAAGCATTTGTCAGTGGCAACCAATATTATTCCTTTTCCAAAAGGTCTAATCAGTATGTCAGCTGGATTATTAGTAAGACAAATCCACCACCATAGGTCATAAATACAATATTTTTTGCCAAACTCTCTTCCCCTTCTGATAAATTTCTCATTTGTTATTCCAGCACACTGCAACACTTTTTTTTTTTTTTTTTTTTAATGTTGAACTAGCAAAGGTCTTATTTGTTTTTCCTGAATAAGAGAGGTGTTTTTTTTAATACTCATCCCTGGTATGATAATGTGGAGAAGAGCACAGAGATGAAAAATGGTTTCTTTCCTTAGAAGTACTGGAGGGAATAACTATCATTACAAAATGTTGGTGAAAAATTAGTTTTTCTACCTCCCACACTAAAATTTAGGAAACCTTGGTGAAAGTCATAAACACGAGAGGTAAATTTTTCCAATTTAGCTTTTGCTGAAATGCTGCAGGCAACAGAAACAGAAGGCCACATCTGTTCTGGGAGGCACAGTTGCCAGTTTAGCACTTGTGTATTCTTTGCTTTTCTAATGGTCCATCCCCACCCCATCACAGGTCTCTCCCAGGTGTCCCACCCTCACATCCAGTCCACATTCACTCCAAATGACCCTGCAAACCAGTAATGGGCACTTAACCCCCAGAGGTCTCAATATGGGACAATCTCCTTGGATTCTCATGAATTCAGAACAGGACTGCCTGGGTACTGCAGCACTCTGCATACTCTCTGCTTTATATTAGTTCACAATAAACCCCAACAGAGCAATTCATAATGTGTTTGCTTCGGGTTTCAGGGTATGTCAGGATCACAAAACACCATTCAGTGAACTGAAACCTGAGATAGCTGAGAAAGTGAAGACCAATACTGGGATCAGGTTAATTGTGTTAATCTCAAGCTGCTTCTACATTATATGGTCTTGTTGAACCTGTCAATGATCTTTCTGGTACTTGATGCAAAGGTTGCAACTCTTCCTAGCACCATCTCATGTCATGTAAACTTAATGTGCAGCCATCTTGAACTGCTGACTGGCAAGCATGATGATCAGATCATTTGGAAATGCAATGCGTTACCTGATAATCCACCAGAAGTCTTCAGCATTGATGTACTTGAAGGATAACTAATCTATTTTAAAGTAACTTTTTTTTTTTTTAATGTTTAAGAGTTTTTCTAGTTCTGCACTGAAGTGAAGGTAAATCTTTCAAAGGTCTTTGTCAAAACATTTCTCTTTAGATTACAATAGCATCTGTTTTATCGTTGCACTCTCTTACTGCTCCCACACTTTCCCCAACGTGCAGACCCCCTTGTGGATAAAATGTTTCCAAGCAATTTTTCAGCCTTGACAAATACAGTTTTTTTCCATACAATGACACTTTGTGCAGAATGTTTCACCCACCTTTAGAAATACAAAAAATTATTTGTTAGAAAAAAAGGCTTAGTAATTCAAACATTTACCTGGAAAATTTCTCCCATTGGTCAGGGCTAAAATCTGGTCTACATGAGTAAAAGGTCAGTTTCTAGACACAAACACATACACATATATAATTAAGTATATAAAAATATCCACATAGGTGTATATGCACACACATCTACATGCTCAGTACCACAGAAGAATACCTTGTCACTGCCTTTCATGTATGATTAATTTTTGACATCAATACTGGTTTTTATAGCTCAGAATTTAACAGACAGATCACAGCATCGATTACGACACTTCAAAATACATTCGAGCTTGGCAGCTTGCTCCCCTACCAGTTGCCACGCCAGGGACCTCATTGTCCAGAGAAATGCTTCAGGCTAGTTCTCAGGTCTGGCTTGACACATATTTAGCATGCTCTTGGACGGTGGTCCATCTAATCCCTCCTGCTAGGCCAGAGAAGAAGCAAAGCAGGCTCGTTTACCAAAAGGATGGCTGAGGAAATTCTTTGCTGAGTGTCACAAACACTTATTCCGGAGAAAAGGAATCTTCCAGATACCGCTTTCTGCCCTTTGAGCTACCAAGACAATGGAGAGGATAGAAATGCCATTCCAGAAATAGACCTTAATTAATTTTAGGTGGCTAAAGAAAGCTCTGCCTGGGCAGATTTGCCCCGTGGAGAAATATCTGTTTCCTAAGCACAGCAGAGTGCCCAGAGCTGAAGACCTGCAGTCTTACCCCCAAAATCTATGAAAATAAATGCAAAGCCCCCACCGATGCCAGAGAGCTCCAGCTCAGCTATTGCTTTTATCTCCAGCAGTGTAACCTGACAGGACAACTTTCTCCTACCTGCCTTTGCTTTCTTTTGGTGTACATTTCCTCTCAGTACACGCATAACAAAAAAAATCCATGGGTAGCTAAGCAGTTACTTTTGATCAGTAAAGTTAGATGAGACAAATCCCACCCAGAGAGATTAAACAATTTGTCAAGGAGGACGAGCTGAGGCTCAGCAGGCACCTGTATCCGACTCTGCCCACTCCCAGCACCTCACCTACTTCCCTGCATCACCCACCATTTGGTTTATCACCTCGAGCTGTGAGGGCTCACGCCGTCAGAGCCGAGTGCTCTCCGGTTTGGTTCCTCCCAACAGCCACACAGGGTCATTACCCAGGCTCACCCACGCTCCCCTTATTCCCACACCCCCCTCCCTCTGTTCTGCCAGCTGTGTCCATCTTTGCACAAGACCGAGGCTTCGCAACTGCATTTCACTTAGTAATTGGGATAGGTTTTCCCCCAATCTTACATTTGAAACAAACGATGATTGAAATCTATTTAGAATGTAAACTAGAATCAATAATAACTCTCATTTGGCTCAGGCACTGGGGAATGAGTAACAATTTAATGCGTATTTGGACATAGTTTATGGCATGAAGTTGTGTCCTTCCAACATGATAAACTTGCAATCCGGCAGCGGTGTTGAGATTAGGAATTGGCAAAAGAGAAGCAGAGATTGATTTAAAAGGGTTTTTTTCATTGAACCGTAACCTCACCACATGGCATTTGCTAATGAGCAAGCTTCTATTTTGTCTTATAAATAACTTTTGCTCGTGCATCACTTCTACTCCAATGTATCTTCTCTTAAATGACAGGGGTGTACAAGCAACATTCCAGGTGCTAAAAGACTGCACAAAATATATAATTCTGTACTGGAGATTATCCATAGTTCTATTAATGGTCAGTCTGTGGCATTTAGTAGCAATAATAAGAATGGCAGACCTTTTGGTAGACTGGAAGGAGAATTTGAGCATCACAGGAGAGCTAAGAAAACATGCCTGAGGATTTTTAAGTAGCTGGTGACTGTAAGGACAAGGTTTTCACATATTGAACCAGAAAAAGTGCATAAGAGGACACTGATTTTCAGAAGGTAAACGCAGGATATTTGGTTTAAGGTTTTTCAGATTTTTCAATAAAAGAAACCAAACCACCGTTGCTGTCTTGGAAATCTTAGTGAAGAGCTTTACCTCAAAGAATTTTTAGTGTCTTCTTCTGAAATGTTAATAATATATATCAGTAGAATCTAGTAGGCAAGAATAAGAACTCAACTTTGTTTGACACAACCAATGGAGAAGCAAAAAGAAGATTTCCAAATGGTCTGGGTTATGGGAAGAGGAAGAGCCTTATAATCTCTGAGTCTAGAGGAAGAGATAGATAAACAGAAGAGATACATCTTGTATCAAGAAAGAATTAAAAGGAAATCATTCAAGCAGGGGGAGGGGGGGAATAATGTAACCACTTTCAAAAGAACAAGAAAAAGGTGTCTGGAGTAAAGCCAGATCAGCATCTGATATGTTGAGTTTTACACAATATGATTGAATTACTTGCTGATACAACAATTACACACTTTCAGTTTAAAAACCCAGCAATTACAAGTCAGCTGTTATTAAATCCCCACAACAGACTTGGTGCAAGAAGAGGGGAAAATGAATCAAAAGATAACAGAAGTTGCATAATTCAAGACTGAAAAAAATCTACAGTAGAAAAATTAATCAGAAAAAGGACAAAATGATGATTTTTGTAAATCACTACACTGCGACCTTTCAGAGAACTGCAAGATAAAAGAGACAGAATGTGATGCCATTGTCACTTAGGCAAAATGATTTCTCACATCATTTCAAACAGCTACATGGTTTCTTTATGACAGTTAAACAAAAGAACACTCAGAATTCATGTACATCTGAAAGACTAATGTCTCCTTGAGCCAGAATTGGTTGAGACCTTCCAAAGGCACAAAAAATTGTATACTCCAGTAAAAATTGTATACTCCAGTTTGGAAGAGGGATGAAGCACATGGCACATATATATATCTGAGACTAAGGACCTCTGATGGTCTATAATAATAGACTTTTTCTATAAATCCAACCCGTTGCTTTGCTGGAACTATCCAAGTTTCCTTCATTCTTGCATTCCAAAAAACTGAAGAGGCAGACTTACTATGCTTCATGCCTTACAAGCCTGTTTGTCTCTATGTCATTTCTGGTATATGATAGTTCAAAGGCAATCCACCCAGACTGTTAAAGACACCATCACCAGTTCTGCATTTCTGGGAAAATGGAATCACAAAAACAGGAGCAGACGCTGTTCAAAGACAGCTTCACTGAATATGGAAAGGTGCTGGTGCCATATAGCATGGATAAGGCTGTGCCTTTACCATCATGGTCCAATCCTGGGTGATGAAAGATACTCTATTATAAATTGGAGAGCAAAGCCAGAGGTGAGAAAATGCAAAAGGCCAGGTTGTGAAAAAGGGGCGGGCAAGAGTAAGTGTTGATGGGGTTGGACACCACCCCTTTGCACCAGTAAGTATGCTGAGAAACTGCCTCAAGTTGTCCCTTTGACTTAGCATCCCTCCAAAAGGTTAGACCACAGCAGCAGTAAATCCACCCACCTTAGCAGATACACTCTTGACTCTTCACACACACAATCACATTTCTACACACACATGCAAATACAACACAGCTATCTACACCCTGTCACAGTTACATACACTAAGAAATTACTGAGCACGCATGTACACACAAAAGTATCCCTCCTAAAAGTCCAAGTATAAGATAATGTTTCCTCTGACATCTCTGCAAGTTCCTGAATCTTGGGGTTTAACCCTGATGGGAAGCTAAGGCCCACATGGCCACTTGCTCCCCCAAACCCCCCTGGTGGGATAGGGAAGAGGATTGGAAGGGTAAAAGTAAGAAAACTTGTGGGTTGAGATAAAGACAAACTGTCTCCCAAACTCTTAATAGGTAAAGCAAAAGCTGGACACACAAGCAAAGCAAAACGAGGAATTCATTCACCAGTTCCCATGGGCAGGCAGGAGTTCAGCCACCTCCAGGAAAGCAGGGCTTCATCACGCATAATGGCTATTTGGGAAGACAAACGCCATCACTCTGAATGTCCCCCCCTTCCTCCTTCTTCCCCCAGCTTTTATTGCTGAATGTGACATCATATGGTATGGCATATCCGTTTGGTCAGTTGGGGTCAGCTGTCCCAGCTGCGTCCCCTCCCAACTTCTTGTGCACCCCCAGCCTACTTGCTAGCAGGGAAGCGAGGGAAACAGAAAAGGCCTTGATGCCTGTGTAAGAAATATTTTGCAATAGTTAAAACATCCCTATGTTATCAATATTGTTTTGGTCACAGTTCCAAAACACAGCGCCATATAAGCTACTATGAAGAAAATTGACTCTATCATCTCAGCCAAAACCAGTACACTGAATAACTGCACTTTCTGAATGACGTAAGCTGCAAGGAAGAAAAATTTAAAATCTCCTTGCAGTTTACACTGATGAAAATGGCTGAACACACCACACTGGTGACAGCTACTCACTGTCCACCAGGCGAGCATAGGGCAGGGTGTGAAGTTCCACCGTTTCACTCCATGTGTTAATGTAGTTCAGGCAGGCTTCGGAGTCACCTCCTCCCACGCCAAAGGGTAATTCGGTCTCCACATCTGATTCCCAGCCTCATGGCTGAACATGTCGATAGAGATTACTATCAGCAGCAAGGTCAGGTTTTGAGATGTGGCTATTAAGAATGGGAGTCATATCCCAGACGTCACCCAAGAGCCATCAGAGGGTAAAGACTGCGTGCAGTCTCTCTTGAGTTATTCCCAACCCAAGCCAGGTTCAATAGTAGTCACCTGCAGCTGAAAGGTGCCACTGTTCATTACAAATCTTGAGAGCCAATCTGTCCATCAAGCGGGGAAAATATTGAACAGGACAGAAGGAGAAAGATTAACTCTTTATCAGAGTCAGTGCCTGAGAAGAAGAGTAGCTGTCAACAGAGCTCCCAGGCAGCAAAACAACTTAATGGAACAAGTCGCCACACCAAAGAAGAAACTGAGTTTTGCAATATGCACAGGATTCAGTTGCCTCAAACATGGAAAATACTATTAGCACTTGCATTAAAGTGGATAATAATATAGCTTTTCTTTTACAGAAGAGAATAAGTTTTCTTAGGTCTCTAAAATGGGGCAAAGGACAGAAATGTGGATAAGAATGCAGATGGAAATCAGAAAATATCACCTTTTTGTAGAAGCTTTTTTGGGGGGTAGGGAGAGGAAGAAGGCAGATAGGTGAAAAATATTTAAGATCATTCATCTCTAAACTAAACTAAAACACACTCTTCAAACATTAATAGTTATACATGTCCATCTACTGCCTAAATTTTATATTTCCACTGTTAAACAAGCAGAAGCAAGTTATCACATCTTTCCTCTGTTTGCTGTTGAGGTTAGCTTTATATACTTATGCCAACTTGTGCTGTGTGCACGGGCTTGTCTGTCTTCCTAACAGCATACTGATGTGGGAGACTTTCTCAACCAAACTAAGCTGAGGAAGTCAGCAAGTTATTGCATCCCTACCAGTAGCACAGGAGAAGTTGAGATGTGGGTTAATGCCTCCTCTGGGGAAAAGTGTGTCCCTTCCAAAGGCATAAATGAACCCACCTGAGTGGCTGAAATCCAAAAGGGACAGGGTACCGCAGCTCACAGAAACCATTTCATACCCAACGGGCACCATTGCTCCAATGAGATCAGCAAGGATTAAATTTATAACTTTCCACAGCAATTCTTTGCCTAGCCCTTGGGACAACGCAGAGCAGACACTGACACCACCAGCCTCATTTGAGAGGCACAAGGGATCCACAGGTTGTACATGTCTGACTCCAGAGAGTTATATGCTCACTTGGTGTCAGGCCAATTATTTTTGTGTTGCAGGCTGTAATTCCTCTTGATTATAAAGAGCTAGACCCCAGCTTCTTTCCAATCAGCTGAAAACAAATTGATGAACTTTGATTGTGCCAAGGACATATTTTGACATATTTTGTGCAGAAATCTTGGGTTGGAAATCAGGAATAAATCTAAATTTTGCAACATAAATAGCATACTAATAAAAAAAATTTTATTTCTTCCAAAGGTAGAAGATTTTTGTACCAAGTCTGTGCTGCTGAGCATACACTTGCTTTGATCTTTTTCTTTTATGCCACAAACATTAACAATATTGTGTAAAAAAAAAAAGATTAATAATTTATCGGAGGTGAGCTGAATATTTTTTTCCCTCCTTTATGTATAAGCAGCTTGGCAACAAAGCTGTCTAACTTCAGGATCAATCTTACCCTTATTTTCTATTATGTACTTCCTGTTGTTCCCAAACAAGATTAATTTTGTTTTATGCAAGTCACTGAGCAGTCTCCACTAAAATAAGATTGATTTTGAATTTCTTTTCTCTCTCTCCTTCTCTCCCTCACTTTATTTTATTTTATCAGTGTTAATAAAACCACAGTGACTTGTAAAATTCAATTTAGAATTATTTTCCACCTGGAGAGGTTTAGACACTTTTCCCCTCTCTTTTCACCATGGAGTTATTTCTCACTCACAACGGTTAGAAAGTAGATCTTTTATGCAGCAGTTTTGTAAAACAAATATTCTGGAAGGACCTAAAGAAGGAAAAGCGTCATACTTCTGACATAAATCGTCTCAACAAAACAGACAGTAATGGATATGCTTAAGTGAATTCCTTCTTTTTTTTTTTAGATTCATGAACTTAATTCAGAATGAACAAGACGTCAACAGCAATTTCCGTACTGTTTGCAGAAATTTTTTTTTTTTTTTGAGAATGTTGATGACTTTTCTCATTTAACATTATTAAAAGGCTCTTGTCAAGGTGGAAAAAAAGTTATTGATGTAAAGAATGGGAATTTTCTTTACCTGGGATATTGCCTGACATGAAACTGAGCAGGGGGAGAATGTTGGGGTTTTGTTTGTTTTTAAAAAAATCTCTTTTATCACCCATTTATAATGTTTGCCATATTTTCTCACTTCACTCATTGTTGACTACAAAACTAGGATGGTATCTTTCACTTACTGGTGACCTTTCTAAATTTAGAGTTGCATGGATTTTTCATAGTTTTCAATTTCAGTTTCTCTTTCTATTATTTTAGTTTCCAGGTCTTAGTCCCTGAGATTAATGCTGCCCCACTGAACACAGCACTCATTGGAGCATGTTTATGTTTACTCTTCATTTAAATAGCCATCATTTGAATCCTATACACAAGCTATGGTAATTTAAGAGTACCTCCAAAACATGTACAAGGAGAAGATAGAACTGGTTTGAACTGTTCTGGCAAAACTCCCAGATATTAATATATTTATCTGAAGAACACATCATTATCTCTCTAGCACATAACCGAAAAAACATATATTATAACCATGTGTAGAAAGCATTAGAGGAAAGGAATATGTTCACAGTGATTAAGGCATTGCAGTCAAGGTAGCTGATAATCTGGTGGGAGCAACTCCAGAAGCATGGATACTGATCCAAAGCTCACTGATTTTCCAGCAAGACTACTCCTGGTCCAAAATACCAGGTGAACTGAAGTAATGACAAGATAATTTCTTATTCTTCAACTGTTATTTCTTCCTCCGTCCCTGGAGCTACAGGTCAGCAGTTACACTGCATCCAAAGGCTTTTTTAAGCACCAAGAGGAAACTGTCTCTGACCTGAAGAGGGTACAGTTGTGTGCAATCAAGAAGAGACCTGACCTGGAAGTTCGTGCTGAGCAGAATCGTCCTGACAGAAGAGTTTCCCTGGACAAAAAGGATTGGGACATGAGGGGCTGGCAGGAGCATGTTCCTTTTGTTGAAACTTTCAGCAGAAAGTTATTGAAGCATTTCATTCTGAGGCAGGCAAAATATTTTGCATCAATGAGACGAATTGCTTCTTTTCAAATGCAATATAATAAAAGCAAATGACATTTCCCATCGGATCGAAACAAAACACTTGGAGGAATGCTTCCATTTCACAAACCCAAAATGTTTCTGCTTTCCTCCAGTGCAGAGAGAAACCAAATCTTTAGCTCTCAGGATGCACTACTAGATGGACTTTCCCGATTTGTTTGGATGAAATCTAATAGCAATCAATCTGGAAATTTGACACGGCCAAGGTTCTGGTGATCTGGAAAATGAAGAGGCCCAGGCTTTACTGCAAGAACTGCAGATAGTTCCTGATTCCATCCAATTCAGAAATACTGGCAGAAGGCTTTTTCATCGTTTTATTTCCTCTTTAGTCCCTAGAAGAGCAGGGCAATAGGGACAACAAGGGACAGAAGAGAATTACTGCCGTTCTGAACATGCACGCACAGCTCACATCTGTAGGCAGTAGAAAGACAGAGGGGAAGTAAACATCTCCATAAATGTATATGCAGCCAGCACTGTCTACATAACGGCTTTGATTCATATCCAGATGTTGGGATTTTCTCTTCTCTTTGCTGACAGGACAGATACTGCAGTCAGCTCAGTTATAGGGAAACATCACCACCAGGAAGTTCAGTCTAAGAGGTACTACTGCTAACACATTGCAAAGCAGTGGAAAAATTACAAATGTTTAAATTATTCCACTGTCAACTTCGTCAGAATTCAATGCAAAGCCATCATAACTGTGTCTAGAGTAGAAACGCATGCTGAGTGTAGATCAGACATTGGTTTCCGTTTATTTTAGCTTTACAGACAAAGTATTCTCTTTGTTAATGGGGAAAATAACCTATTTTTCACTTCAGTCAAGGAAATTGCTTTTTATTTCCAAAAAAGAAGAGGATCTAGAAAGAGAATCACATAATCAGGTAAGGCTGTCAGCAGCATATGGCTTTGAGCAGGAAAAGGGAGGCTATTTCTGAACTTGTGAGGCTGGAAGAATGTCTTTTATCAAGATAAAATACAAAACTTGTTTTGAAAACTTTACAATATTTCATCTGGGTTCAAACAAAAGCTGCTGACGACAGACACAAAGAATTTACATCTTCAGAGCTAGGTGTGGGAACTGCAAAGCGAGCAACAGAGCTGTTGACTCTGGGTTATTCAACACGACCCATTCCTTTCCAAAGACTTACACAAGTGTCCTTCGCATTTACAGCATGCTTCAGAAAAGAGCCTTTCTTTCTCTGCATTTCTAATCCCTTTTCAAACAAACATTGTTCATTTACAGTTCTTACAGAAGTGGGGAGGAGAGAGCTGAGCTTCTCACTAGGACTGGGTGGTAGTCCTGCGTGATGCCGTTGTATGCTCCTGTGTTTCTCAAATCCAGCAATTGGTCTATTTTCAGAAGGGATTTAAGGACCTTATTCCAGTTAATAGATGAGCCTTAAAAATTCAGATGGTTCAGAAAAGTGTTCAAAATCCTGTTTACCTATCCAAGTCAGTCCCATATTCCAAATCCTCAGTTCATATCCAGAGAAAATATTACCAGACCCAGGAATATCTAGCTTAAGAAAATTATCTAGCATTTTCTTCTAAGGAACTCCTTGAATGTTTTACACCAGGCATAGAAAGGAAAATGCAAAGAGTCACCTGAGACAGGTCCACTAGAGTGAATCTGGTATCTAAATAATACAGCAGAAAAGCATACTGGATAGAAAATGTTTTGAATATTTCAGAAACACTTGTAAAGCTGTTCAGGAGGTGAAGATTTATAAGCACACTGACTGCAAGTGAACTTTTCTGCAGAAAAATTATGAGCTCACCTGCTCCACAGGCTTTCAACATTTGCATTAGGGTACAGAGGCAGATGATTAAATTTGCAGCTGTATCCACTCCTGGCAATGAACTTCCGACAAATCTTGGAGAACCCATAGAAATGCTTCATTAACTTATAGTCAAAGATACTGAAGTGCATTCTGGGGCAATGGAGTGGTTAAAAACACAAGTGAAGACAGTTTTCACTTGAATACCTCAGTCTCCCAACATCCCACTTTTCCAAGGACACTCGTCATCATGCTCCCCTAGGCTTTGAGCATAGGACCAAACAAAATGCACCATTTTTTCCCTCAAGCACAAACACATATGACCAATATTCTGTTATCTTGTACTTTTCTCCAGCGTACAAGCCTGGCTCTTTTGCTACCCATGGCAGTCTGCCACACAAGGCAGCTGTCTATTTACCTATGCTTAGAGTTGGTACATCACAGAGAACACACAGGTTATCAGAACAGGCTGCAAAATCCAGCCCAGTGAGCGCTGTGAACCTCCTTTACATTAGAAAAGGGCCACCCCTGTGATAAACATTGTCAGTACAGGCTCAGGAGGCAAAAAGCTGACATCTCATCCTACCCTGTAGACGTCAAATGAACTTGCAGGCACCATGGCATTAGTTTAACAGGGAAGAAGTCCACAGCCTTCTTCCATTTTGGCTGCCTTTGGTGAAAGAGCTTCACTGGGCACAGGCTTAAACATTGATCACATCCCCAGGTTGCTATGCATCTTTAGGAATCATTTTATTCCCTTCCTCTCCATTTCTCTTGCTCTCTCATTCTGGTGCTGCAGAGGGTGGTGCTGGCTCCCACCAAGCAATTTCACCAGACATTTGCAGGCAGACTGCACCCTACCACGGCCATACCAGAGGTTTCAAGTTGAAACATATTTTATTTATTCTTTTTCTAAGAGCATTAAAACTAAAATAGGGGTCAAAGTTAGGGCCTTGTAATCAGGCTTTGAGAAAGATTTTTTTGGCTTGCGTTTTTAATGAAAACAGAGATTTCCATTGCAGTTCTTTCTCTGGGTAGTGCTCAGAAATCAAATCTCCTAAGCCTTCCCCTCCAGCTCAGGGGACCTCAGGACTCACACATTTCTTTCTAATTTTACCAGTGTGACATTCGCACTCTCATTTATAAAAATACATCTCCTGCATTTCATTTGTAAGTTACCTGAGGGTTTTTCTGTGTTTATTATTATCATTATTTATGCTTCTGGAGGGGGAAGGAAGCAATAAAAAAGGGAGGAAAATGAAATAAAACAAATCTTTCACCTTTCACAGCACTCCTGCAGTTGGCAATGATTATCATCAAGTAACAAAGAAAAATATTTCCTTTAAAGAGTTGCCACTGGCCAGCAAAAAACTTTCAATAAAGAATAGATACTTATTCCAAACCAACCTAGATTCTACAGCAGAGCATTTTCCATTTTCCCTCCCTCTGTCTTTATTTCAGTTACGATTAGCATAAAGAAAAGGCCTCTGTTTCTTGGAGAGCTACTAATGCCTCACAGAAACTCCTGAGAAACATACCATTTAAAGGTAATTTTCCTGATATGGCATACAGATATTTTCCCCTTTTCTCCTTTTCTTTTTAAATGTTTTATAAATGTGAAACTTTATTGAAAGAGGAGTTCTGTTCTCTGGGAGCTCTCTGAATCCTGCTGTTTATGTTTAACCTGGAGTCATGATAATCCCCTTCATTTTTCTTTAATTTGGCATTTCATCTTTTTATTTTAATAAAATCAGAGTAACACACAGCATGCTCCATGGTAGCATCTGAGTTAATGCAATAAGCAATTATAAAGCTTATAGTGGCTTGAAGCTCAACTTTTACATATTCAACTAGCAGCAGCCCCAGCTTGGCGTGCAAAGTTTTGAGCTCAGGCTGAGAAAGCAGTTGGCAGACTTGCACACAACAAAATGCTCCTTCTAATCATGTGTGTCACGGGTCCCTGCTGCTATTAGCATAGCAAAGGTGGCTGCTGGGGCGGGCACCACAGGGAAAATCAGACCAGTGAGAACAAGAGGTTTCCAAAAAACCCAGTAATTCTCCCCAGCAGCAGGATGAGGTCTGCTTTGCCTACGAAGGAGTGTCATCAGATTCGATTAAGCCCACTTTTAATCCACATTCCTGCTACCATACTCACATACAAGAAGTCTGCAGAACCTGTTGTCTCCTCACAGCACTCAACTACGTGCACGACCCGGAGGTCCCATCCCGATACTGTCCCCATCTCCTCACACAGCCCCAGCAGCACCACTTAGTCCCAACTCTGCAACGAGCTCCTTGTGCAGAAACACCTGTCAAGGAACTCTTTTAGCAACACACACAACCTTTCTGTGCCAAAAGCTGGATAATAACAATTACAACATATACAGGCAAAAAATGCTCCAAATCATGCACGCTGTTTCTGATCTACTTTGCATGCAGCAGCTTAGTAAGAACAGAGTTACCAGGCTCACGAGACCAAGCAGCCACTCTTTTTTTACTACAGAAACCAGCCAGGAAGAAGAAATGTATTACTCACTGGGACCAGCTGATGGGAGTTAATATAGCTGGAAAGCCTATAAGTAAGAGACAAGTGGAATCAGCTTATTTTCTAGGGTAGGTTGAGCTAAGGGTGAAGGTGTATTTCAGAGCACCCACAAAGGCTGGCTGGGAAGCCTGAGGGATTTCTATTAGGGGCTGTCTAGACTGTGAGAAATTCCTGTGATTTCACAATGAAAATTTTACTTGTAGAAACTCCCTTTGTCGCTTATTTGTGCGAGCTTCAAATTCGGAAGTCTTTTTCTTTCTTTAGTGCTTGGTGTCTTTCTACAAAATGTAGGCTAAGATTAGGTTCTCAAATGCTCTGAGCACAAGTTATTCAGACAATACTTTAGTTCTGGGTCATTGGCAGTCTTTGAAGGGAGACTTATGCCTGTCAGAGCTTGGATTTTGGTTCAGTCACTGGGTTTTTTAATCACTGCAGTTTCTATGCTATCCAACAGGCACTCTTCCAGTCTAGATGAAAATGCAAATAATACAAAGCAGCTTCTCACTACAGGCTTCAAAGCAGAAGAGAAGAAAACATCTCTCAAAAATTTCACCAGAATCTCAGTAGCTTGCAGTATGTAAGTATTAAATTGAGCCAAATGTGTGAAGTTAATCATAATGCTTGCTGTAAAGCTAGGCAGTTATCCCCTGATGTCCTCATGACCATTGTACTGCAGCTCTCATTTTAATTACGTTTCTGACAATGAGGGCTGTGCAGTTCTGATCTTAAAGTGCTGAGTTATGTGATGTTTAGGTTTCAGAGAAAGAAAACCCTTTCTGTTTACACACAGAAAATGGACTCCTACAAACAGAAAACTATTTAGCATTAAAAAAAAAGCACAACGAAAAAAAAAAAACCACAAGCACCACCATCCCTCTGCAATGTTTTCTCCTGCAGACAATAAAAAATGGCATGTTTTGTGTTTTACATGGAAGGCAAATAAATATTTTGCTATTTTTGGCATGAAAGACTGAATACAGGTGGAAAATCCTGACATTTCACCCCACATTAATGAGCAGAAATAACATTGTAACATTCATAAAACACTTGTAACAATGAACCAAATGGTACTTCTGTTTAGTGTTAGTTGTATCAAAACACTAAAAGTAATGTAAAGCAATAGAGTTTATTTAGAGCAGATAGTTGAGAAATGGCAAGCAGAAATAGGAACTGCATTTCTGCTATGGTGGCAAAGTTCTGACAAACCCCCTTTCCACCACAGCTCTGGTTTCTCTGCCCAAAGACATGCTCCCCAAAGACCTTGGTCACAGTTCCTATTGACCCAGCTATTGTGTAATGATTATTTTTATGGTTCCTATTGACCCAGCTATTGTGTAATGATTATTTTTATGCTCTGCCTGTGTGAAATGAGTTTGTTAGTTCTCATCCACATCAGCTCAGCTGGCACTTGGGCATCTCAGCACAATTCATAGTTGTTGAATAGAGAATAATATCTGACTTTCCAAAGACCTAGAGCTTGCTGCCCCATGTTATGAGAAAAATATTTTCTCCTGCATATTCTGTCTCCCTCTGCTGATGCTCTTAAACAAAAGACTTCCTCTCAGAAGCATCGAAATTACAAACTAGTAGAAACAAACATATCTCAACTATATCAAAATGGCAGCAAGTTCTGGTCATCATTTAAAGAGGGAGAGAACATCATAATCCCTGGTTAGAAAAGTTACGTACATGATTAAATTACTTGCAAATAGGCTGTGAAGCATATAAAATTAGTGCAGTAGTATTTGAAAACTATTTACAAAAATTGCCTGGAGTCAGGGTCTGGTGAGTGCTGACAAAGAAAATAGTTGCTGCCTCAGTAGGACTGCAGGCCAGAAAAGAGGATGACATGAAAGAATGCAGATGTATCTGGCTCTGAAATTAATTAGAGCAGGCATTACGTGAGCTCTTGCTCATGTGACTCTTATTTCTGTGGAAATCAAACACGCAATGGATGTTTCACGCATGATGAGAAACAATGTTGAAAATGCCTTTTTGGAAATCCACAGTCCACTTTGGGTAACCTCATGTCTAGGAAGAAATAAGATTGAAAGCACCAAAATGAGAGCAACCAGACTGATTTCAGATTGGAAAAATGCTCCCATTTACTCAGTTTCTAAAGCATATAAAAAGTCAGAAGGAGAGAGGAACACTCATTCAGATAATGCAGACCAGGCTGTCTTTTTTTTCCCCCCATCAGTTTCTCAACTCTAAATTTCCTTCTCATCTGAGCTGCCTCTCTCTTGCTTGCTCGCTCTTTCCCTAGATCTGTCAATATCTGAGCATCTTCTCTCCAGCGCCTTTTTCCTCACTTCCCTCCCTGTCTCAGCACACAGGGGATACAATAAACTGAAAGGAAGCCGGGCTCAAAATTCCTGAAGAGAAGCACCACTTCCTTCACTTAAAGCACAAATCACTTGCACAAAATACCCCTGAGACCATGGATCTCAAAAAGACAAGAGATACACAATGTTTATAGCAAAAAACAAGGGAAGATTTGAATGTTTGGGGCTTCCAGGTGCAGGGCAACAATTGCTCATAAAATCACTTGTGTGTTTTTATGATTTTTCTGCACATTTCTCTGTTGCCTCCTGATGGGGTTTTTAAACCTCTTTTGGAAACAGGTGGAACCTCATGACAGGCAGGGGTTAAGATGGCTTTGCAGGCAAGCCCTCTCTCTTCTTCCTTTCTTAAATTATAGTGTCTATTAAGGGATGTCACTTCTATTCATGAATGTAAACTCTGCAGGATAAAGATTAGCATAACAGTCACCATAGGTTTGAAACAGATCTAGACTGCGTGAACTAAAAGAAAAAAAAAAAAAAAAGGAATACTAAGGCAGATAACACTGACATGGGTGAGACGGGAGCTCATTCCTCTGTGAAGTTTCAGTCCAGGACAGTAACTTGGACAGTGAGCTTCTGTGAGCCACCAACAACACTTGAAATTATACAGACTGAGATAAAATAATTCCTTTGTGATGTAAATGCATCTCAAACAGAGATAGTGCAGCTGGTATATTAATACCTGCAGGGGAAATTAATCGGACAAGTTTGTTGAGACAAGAGAGTTGCATCCTGTGTTTCTATCTTGACTGATCAGTGCGGTGCAGCATAAGCCTATGAATAACATCATACACTCGCTTTTAACGTAAGCCTCTTAAATATATAGTTCCCTACAACAAAAATGTCAAAAAGCACTGGAAGACTCCTTTATTCTCTTACATATCAATAAAAAAAAAAATCATTGGATTAATTCTATGATCTGTATTGCTGCTGGGGTACAGGAAAGCCTCATCAAACCTATAGCTATTTAGTATCAGTTTTAGACTTCAAATAATGGAAAACAGCAATATAGACTTTCTTTTCTTAACAGCTTTCTGACCTTCTGACTGCAATTCCCACTCTGAGTGACTGCAGCTCAGGAAAATTGCATGCTCTGAAGAGCCTGGTGGCAGCAGAGAATCTCATCAATTTTAATCCTGAAAGGTTCACAGGGTTTGAGCCTGACAACAAAACATTGCACAATGTGGCTGAGCGGAGCAGATCTGCTCCCTCCTTACACTAGTAACGGAGCTCAGCACCTCTCTGCCCCGTGTGGCCTCTGCCTCTGGATTGTGGGAGAGGAGCAGGAGAACAATTTGGCTGAACACAGAGATGCCGTGTGTAAGGATAGGTATCAGATATGAAATACCAAGTGGCAGCTCCCAGGATGGAAGGGACAAAGGTCTGCTCTTTTTAAATGAAGGCGCAGCACCAGAAAGACTGGCCTTCTGAATCTAATCCATCTCAGGGGAGAGAAGAGTAAGGCAAGGACCGATGCGTTATTTTTTTTTCTTTTTATCCATGTAGTTCTGTTGCAGTCACCTTGATGGAATGGAAACCCAGTTCTTGCCTAGGTCCCCAGCATTTTGAGACAAAACAAGGTCCAGCCACCTGCCATTCCGTGAATGAAATGGAGTTGTGGGAGTGAAGTGCCATCGATAATAAAATAAAGTTGCCTGGCTGCAACAAGCTCAGCTCCCTCATCTCTCTCCTTGTAGCTTAGACATGCATACAAAAGCTTAGCAAAACCTCCAGGCCTTGGTGGACTATGTGCCCAGGAAACTTCTCCTTCCCAATGCTTGGCAAACAGTAGGTCCAAGAAATAGTGGACTCCATTAGAGTCCACCATTCATGCTTGTTAGCAAAGTTTGGTTTCCAGCCCTAAGAACTCAAACCCTTCTTACTTGCAAGCTTTCTTCTGGGGCCTGAGCAGACCCAATGAGGACCAGAATCACATTTAGAGGAGTCTCTATTAGAATAGCCTCTTGAATCCTTGTAATAGTATGGTAACATTTCACTTTCCCATGCTCCATAAGCTCATTTTTCCCACCCACAAATATAAGACTTGATTTAATGAAGCATTATATTTAAGTAGAAAGGACAAATGCTCTCACAAGGAAGATAGAATAATGCACAATACACAATTCCATAGCACAGCTCTGCATCTCTATAAGCATATTCCATTCATACCTCTCCAAAACTTGCTGAAAACATTTGGCTGCACAGGGCAGACAGATTTTCTTTTGCTACTCTGAACCACAGCATTTACCACCATTTAAAACAAACGCAAATATTTTCTGGCCTCTTTCATTAGAGATGTAGCATCTTGGTCCAGGCATCCCAATGCCCAGTACAGCATGGACAACAATAAGGTGCCTGGATTCATGTTCCTGATGCCTTGAAAATTCTAGCATAGCCTTAAGAGTTGCCTTACTGTGCTAGCATCTGCTCAGAGCCAGGCTGCTTACTCCATGTTCTTGCTGCATAGCAGAGAAGCAGCTGCACAGCTGCAACAGCTCTCTATTTACACCTCCGGCTGTTTGCACATCACTGGAGACATCAGCATTGTCCTGAGCCCACTGGAGACATCAGCATTATCCTGAGCCGGCAATTCTTTAAAAGCTTGTGGAAGCAGAAGTAGATAGACATATCGATTAAGAGAACCACCAAGTCCTTATCCACATCTTACAAGTAAACAGGGAAAAGTGCATTCTAAATCTGTGCTCTAATTATAGCTAGAAACAACTAAGGGAAACTAGCTATGTGGAGAAATATTAAGATGTGAGCAGCAATACGACCAAGCAGGAAGAAGCCATGGATAACAGAAAGGGTAATAGCCCTCCAGCAGACTGTAGGGTAACATAATTAAATTGAGATGCTTGCTCATACAGCAACAAAAAATCAGATTTTATTTACTTTGTGAGCCACAGGTCTGTTTTCTTTACCCAGATCACACTAGGTGGGTATAACTCAGTATACTGGCATCCTCCCTTTGAATAGGCACAGTGTGGATATAACTAGCAGAACATATTTTTGGTGGAGACAACATTCTTCCTAGACTTCTTTAGATAAGGCTTCCATCTTGAGTGATGAAGTTTTATACACATTACAAACATGTTGATGTCAAAGATCAGTGGCTGAAAATTTGTCCTGTGTTCTCTCCCCCATTATTCTTCTGACTGAACTCTAGAAAAGTATTTTTTAAATTATAACCCAGCTCCTTTTTATCTCCTAAAGATGTAGTCCTTCTTCCACAAGAAATCCCCTTTGGGCAGGACTTCAGTGGTAGACATAATACATCAGATGAGAAGCTTGATGTATATCAGCAGCAGACCTAAGAGACTGAGACCATGGATCCATCAGGAAGGAACATAATGTGAAATTGCTTGTACATGCTGTTCCTCTACTTGCTGGAAAATATCTGTTCTTGTGACACTTCAGGGGATTAAGCTGATGAGTGTGCTATGCAACCAGGAACTAATACTGCTTAAAACAGCCTTTCTTAACCTTTTTTTTTCTTCTTCTTCTTTCTTCCCCAGGCTGGTGACCTCTCAGCCAAAGTTCAAGCTCTTGTTGACTCTTTAAATGTAATGTGAAAACACAAATAACACATATATCAGCCTGCTTCATCGTGAAGAGTCATGTCTATAGGGAATGTGAAGGGATGAAGGGGCTGCTTGTTTCCAGGCTGAAATACAACCATTGACAAACCTTTTCTCTGACTTCTTGACTGTTTTTCGTTATTCCTGGAGACTGGCATCCTGTCTGAGCAGAGCAGGAGCAGTGATCTGGGTCTCAAAACCAGCTCTTTTCTTCTTTGGTGGCCTTGGGCAGGTCATTTCAGCCTGTGGTTCCTGTTGGGACTGCTCAGAGCCATCTTACCCCAGTCCCATTAAGCAAACCAAGAAAAATCAAAACGTCTTGGAGAACAGTACTATTATTGGTTTTCTTCAGATGACTAAACGGCTGTCCTCAGACAAACATTCCCGGCATATCAGTTCATAATATAGCTGTTGATTGGGTAACCCACATAAAATTGTCTAAGTGAAGCCTGGATTTTCACTGTAGTCGCAAAAGGTAGAGCTAAGCCTTAACTGTTCTGCTCTGTAACCAGTGAGCATGGTTGCTTTCAAAACTTGTAACACTGAACTTTCATGAGCTTCTGAAACAAAACCTTCTTGTTCTGGAACAACTGCTTCTCATGCAGAAAAAAACATCCCCACTCTTGAGAATGTGCTGCATATGGCATTTGGTGTAGTTACGGTTCTAGAATAGAGGGAGAGTTGAATTACTTAAGAGAGAGACATCCAACCTGGCTCAAAAGAATGAAAATAATCATTGCCTGGATATCTGAATGCTTTCTTCTGGAGGGAAGAGCAGGGACTAAGTGATCTTCTTTGAAAATAATGAAAGCTAGGAATTTAATTTTTTTCTCAGTTGTTCAAGGAAGGCAATAGAGAATACAAAGCGTCAAGTAAATTGACATAAACAGTGAGAAATTGTGTCTGTAGATCATTTTTACTTGTAATCTTGCTCCTCCCAGAAAACAAGCCCAGCCCAGTTAAGAAGCCAATATTTCTTGGGCTGACATGTTACTCATTTTCAGAGCTTGAGGTCAGTGAAATAGTTAATAAAGTTGCCATAGCAAGATCTGTTGTTGTATTGGATCAGGGACAACTGGCACCTCTCTGAGAACTATTGATTCTGGGCTCTGGCCAGCAGCTGGCAGGTTCCCTGTGCCACCTCCCTGGCTAAACATTGGGGACCTCATCTGTAGAAGATGCCAGCCTGCCTGGGTGCGGCTTGTCCATCGATTTTAAAAGTGGGAGCGGATAGCCGCCCAGCAACAGGAGTAGCTTTCTTGAGCTCTGACAGCTGGACTGCTGACTTTCCGATGTGGAGGCTATGATTCATGCCGCGCACAGGGAGAGGGTACGCGAGAGCCCCAGACCCCTCCGAACGCTGATGTGCGCAGTGCCTCTCACCAGGATGCACAAAACTGAATTCTGGCCCCTGGAGAAAGAATTGCTCAAAGCCAGCCATTTCTTCTGCCACAGGATGGCAGATTTGGGAATGGTTTGAGTTGAGATAGATACCTGACACTTGGCTTGGAGAGTCTTAGAGAGGCAGACTTGCTGTTTCTATGGGGAGGTTGGGGCGTAGTGACCACAACCATTGTGCTTCCACTGCCCTCCCTTCCCCCAAAGCAATCACGATTTTCCAAGTCTCTGGCATAGAGAAGAGCAAGAAAGCAGGTCCCTGCTGTTGTGCCACCCCCAAAGCCGGCTGCCCCAGACAGTGGGCTGCGCCCACCCCCCAGCTGGATCCGACTGAATGGGACAAGTCCTTCCCATTGCCAGTCTCAGAAAGAGAGCTTCTGAACTTTAAATACTGTAACAGTCAGTTGTTTTTCCCCATCAAATTGCCATTTTATGGGATAGTCTGAAACTTAAATACAATGAACTTTATTGCCAATCTGACATTTATTTGCAATGTATATTTATTGCCTGGAGAGTGAGGGAGAGCGGTATGTTTTCTCCTCTGTCAAACAGGGGAAAGATACAGCAGGACTCTCCCCATTATCTCCACTAAAAAGAATCAGATTTATTTACCTTGACTTGAGAGAGTAATTTTCACTGGATATCTCTGTACTTTTACAAGCTAAGTGAGATCTGCCTTGTTCTTAATAGGTATAAATACATCCTACCTCTTTGGCTGTAATACCCTGATATGGGGGGAAGTGCTGAAAGAGGAGGATGTTTGTTATTTTACAAGCTTTTTACAATACCAGCCTAATGAGATAATGTATTTATTTATTATAACAATAAACACAGCTGTAAAATGGACCATAAAAAATAATAGATGACTCACAGATTTCTATACCCAACATGTCAGCTGTAATTGGGGAATAAATTAAATGATCCATCTGCTTGCCATCTTCTACACTATTTTCCCTAGTATCCTCAATATTTAAATACAGTCAGCATTATTTATATTAATTACTCACTAACAACAGCAACAACAAAAACTCTGCAAGGAAATTGATTGGCCTTGTAATATAATTCCCCAGCTGCATCACACACACACGATATTCTTTCCCTTACACTTAAATCTAATGAGTATGATGGACTTGCTTTTCTTTATTAATAGTTTTCACTTTATCATGCCAATACTATTGAGTCTTCTCTTTATTAGTGTCTTGGAGACCGTGCTAGCAATGATATATCATATAAAAGGTTGAGAGACAGTTCAATCCATTAAGCTAGGAAAGAAATCTTCATCTCCTTTCCAAGAGCAGCAGCTTCAGGAATACAGAACTCTGACACAGTCCTAAAATTAGAATAATATCACCTGAAGATCCCAACAAAGGTGAAGTGTTTGAGGTAACAGACATTATACAAGCAGATCTGGAGAAGTATTCCCTTTCTCAAATGTGTGTAAGTTTATATATGCAAACACTGGCATTTACATGAACAAGACAGGAGAGAGAAATTGATACACAGCAGGATACCCACTTGGACACAAAGAGAACCCTAATTTCTCCCATGTCCTTGCCTAATGTTAGATTCATCAGGGCACAGTGCCATTGCTTTGGGGAACCCTAATTGATCAGTGACAAGTTAAGTAATTGCCATCAAGTATCTTCATTCTTTAGACTGTACATCAAATCTGGAATTACTGTAATATTACTTCAGGAGCTGACTAAGAAAAAGAAGTACAATGATGTAGAAAAGCTATGTTTTGGAAATTCCTTTCTTTTTTGACCTAAGTGTAAAGATGTCATATCTGATGCAGAAGTTCCTATTTTCCTAATCTGTGCGTAGGAATTAATGTAGTTTATTTTTTAAATAGGAAAATTACAGTAGATTGAAAAGTCTTGAAACTTTGGGATTCTTCGTTTTAGGAAATCCAGTTTTAAAGGTTTCTTAATGATCTGCAGAAGCTGTTGATTAGGAAAGATTAAATAGCAGAGAATGTTTAACAGAACACTGGCTATTTTCACTAGTCTAGCCATTAACTGGAGAATCCTAGACTGGACCCTGGCCAGTCTGGACACTGACTTGGATCCAACCTTCCTCCTCTACCCAGCATTTTTTAAGTATTTCGGCCTAACAACATTGAAAACTTCATTAACACTTTAGTCCTTCTGTCATCATTGAAGATATCCGGAAAATTTAAATATTTATTGTGAGTATAATAATACAATATAACAATATAGAAATAATTTGAAGTCATATAATTAACTAAATGGATACATTAATATGTTTCCAACTAAAACTTATGCCAGTCATTTTTTAGACAATCAAATTGCCTGTAATTCATTTGCAATTTGATCAAGTCTACCTCTTTCAAGATTAACTCTAAGGTTAAGATTTTAAAATACCCAACAGTCAGTAAGGACATCCAGTTAGAATTGTACAGATATCAGCTAAAATAAATTCAGTTTCTTTTGAACCATTCACTTTTTTTTTTCTTCAACTCCCAAATACCTCCAGCTCACACCTTCTGTAGGTAAAAAATTAATGTTGCCTGCTATGTTTAATGGACCCTTTTAAAATGCATTCCTCATTGCTGTTCTCCATCAGACCTTTGTGTCTTCTGACAGGCTATATTTTTCTATACCGCTGAAAGTTAAATAGCATCATGCATGGGGTATTTGGGGGTTGGGGCTTTTTTTCCTTGGTGGGTTATTTGGATGCTTCTTTGGCAGAAAATCTTTCAGAAAATCTCTCAAACAGAGAGCAAAATGCTTCAGCCTTTATTGAAAGGGTTTGAAATGCAATGCGCAGAAGGTGCATTTGCAGCAGGCAGTTCTTTAGCTGGCAACAATAACGTCTCGGTGATGGGAATTCCGCTTACAAGCTGTTTCGTCTAAATAAAAGAAGTTGGTCAGGCAGCTATATTTCAAAACCAGTCAACAGATTTTCCATCTACTTTCAATTTTCATTCTTCTCTCATCCTTCTCTTCCAGAGTACATGAAGTAACTTACTGCCGATACCCTGCATGAGTATCTCATTGATTCACAAGGGCAAAGCTATTTCTTCTTGTTAGCAATTAAAAAGGTTTGAGTGCCTGTGGTGGCTGGTTATAGAGTTTATTGCTAGTTAGTGCTATTATGGGATTCCACTTTCTCTATTTTCTATTTTAGTCCATTTTCTGTTATTATTCCAAAGGGTTCAATAGCAAAGCACCACTCAGAATGAGACAGGAAATCTGAATAATAGGCATTATCCTATTTTCTGAAAAAGAAAAAGCAATATGGGTTCTGGAAGAAGCTTAGTGTGCCATTTTTATCAAAAATAATGGAAAGGATGTCTCCGTTGCTGTTCTGTGTCCATCATTTCACCAGCTGCAGTAATAACCCATAATTCTTGGAGTGGTTTACTTTGGGATTAGTGCATTGCTGGACTCCTCTAAACAAATTCACCTCTGGTGTAATTGCACTGACAGCTACGGAATTGTCCCAGGAAGGAATTTTATGGATCCTTCATTTGTAGATGTTTTTTCCCAGCTGTTTTTCTTGGAGGATTTCTCAGCCAGAAACTAGCACAGAAACAGCACCTTTTATTAATATCACTCCAGATCCTTGCAAGACAAAACTCATGTCATAGGTTAGAGAAAAAAAAAAAAATCTCCTCCCTGCACTTGTCTTGTTTTCTACTAACTGGGCCCATTCAAGACTGCTCTTCACTTCTCCAGCCTGCTGTAAGGTAAAAACTGCCTTTATAATGCAGTGCAGTCAGGTCCTTTAACTGTGTTACACCAGCAAGTTACTCTTTCTCAAGTAAAGGTGCCTTGCTTAAGAAAAGTTCTCTGCAAGCATAACACAGTTCTCTGGAGCAATCTGACACTACCTAACTGTAATGAACTAATACTACCCCTTAGCAAATTTGTGGAGATTTCTCCCACCCTCCAATACCCATTTTTGGCTGCAGATGTATCTCGGTTCTCATGGTTTCCAAGGGAATCAGCCAGTTTTATTCCTCACTGATATATTTCCATAGCCTCAATAAAGATTAAGATTCTAATTTCTTCCATTTTTTCCTTTTCACATAGGTTAGAAATGAATGTTCCATGCTGACAGACAGTTTAGCTTTTGACATCTTTGAAACATTGTCGCTATGATTTACTCCAATAGTGGTGGTACTGAGGTATCCATCACTTCCCTGGGTTACCAGCTAGAGGAACAGTGGACTTGGGTTTTTTCCCCCAACACTCTCGCAGCATAATGAATCTTCATGTTGCCACCCTTATAATCAATACTGAGCAATCTTGTTATCAAAAACCCTACAAAACAATGGCCATATGCAGCATTATCCCTCCACTAATGAAATGCATCTATATCTAGGGGCAGGGACATAATGGCTGTTCTAATTGTTCAGAGCAGATGCAGTAAGATTTTAGGACAGGAAGAAGAATGTTGTTGTACATAATTGGCCCTGGAGGAAGAATATGAGAAAGCAGCATATCATATTCTGAATCTTGCTCATAGTCAGAGCAAGAATTAATCTACAGCACTAACTTTTGTATGTAGGTATTTTGGAGTCTTTAATGTTTGCAGGAATTCAGGACTTAATATTTCATGCATCTTCTGAATGATGGATTTTCTCACTGTAAGACATTGACTGAGACATGAGGAGTTTCACCAGCTGTATAAATCACCCCACCTTGGATACCATCTGAGTGCCACTGGGAAAAGGCCTACTGTTCAAATAGTTAAGCCCAGCCCCACAAGATGTAGTAGAATGGGATAAATGTTCTCCCTGCCATCAGCCCTGTTTGTGGCTGATCTCACACAGTTTCACAATGGAAGAGAGTCTGGAGAAAAGTGTGGAGGAGATCATTAGGAGGGCATCTGCATGAAAAGTGTGAAACAACTTTTTCTCCATAATTAAAGTGCTATCAACAAATCTTTTGCACACACACACAAAGACAAAAAGGAGGAGGAAATGTTAGGGGCTACAAGGAGTGAGGATATTTCTTCAACAGTGAAAATGAACAGAGTTTTTTTTATTCCAGATGTGGAATTTAAAAAAAAAGATAAAACCAGCACTGTTGATTTCCAATAGTTTTGCTTTCTGTAAGGAATGGATTCTTTATATTTTACTGGATTCATTAACAATATTATTAGTTGTTTTGTGTTGTGGGTGCAATTCAGATTCTCTCAACAGAGTCTCACTGTCTATAGTATTAGTCATCACAGCCCAGATTTTTTTTTTTTTTTTTTTTCCCCCCACAAACTTCCCTTTGGTTTCAATATTAGTAAGCCTAGATATAATATTGTTTAGAGGCTGTGATATGTGGGATTTTCTAAATATATCACTGTTATCAATGAAGAAAGACATCAGCAACTGGATAAATGTTTAAGCACTAACTTGAAAGGCAGTCGTGTTAAGGCAAAATTCCCAGGGCTCTTGGAAAACCTTACTCCAGAAACAAATGATGCAGGCATCCCAGAGAAGTTCACCACCCAAGATTCAGGCATGTTACAGCAAGCAAATAAACTGGCTTATGCAAATTAAATGAAATGGTGAACAAAGCAACCCCTGAAAGCAAGCATCTTTGGGTGGGATTTACAGCAACTGTGGTTGTATCTAAGTCCACATTTATTAGAGAGAGCTGTTGGTAGTCATTATAATATCCCATATGGGGGCAGTCTAAGCAAGAAAGCAAAGTTCCCAAAAAGGAACAGTGAAATTAATTAGGGTTTTCCCAGATGATGGACACAGCTGTTAGGCTCATTCTTCCCCATTAGAGTTAACTGGTACAGGTACACTCATACCCCATCATGCTATACGCTTCTGCGTAGCCACTCTCCAGCCAGCTCATCCATTCCTCATTTTATCCATGGACCAGCACACCCATACATGCAAGTATCTGGATCGCCAGTTGGATGGCCTACAAGGTACCCAGATGCAAATCTGGAAAAATGCAAGGACAAGGTGTAAAACAAGAAATTAAACAAGGACCTTGCAAATTCTATATACCAGGACCTGTCTCAGCCTTGTTGGCAACAGCCTAGCAATAGTCTTTCTAGAGTAAGGTTGATGTACACTTGTGTGGGCCAGCCTTATCCATAGTGTCTGGGTAGAGGATCTTTGAGCTGGCCATCAGGTTAACCAAACAGCACCCTGAAAAATTCATGCCTGCTGCTGCTTTTTGTTGTTGTTGTTAATTTCTTATACATGAGTTTTTAATTTTCACTGTTGTGTTTCTTAGGCGTTACCATGCCAATCTGACTTTCAGAGAGGGCTGAATGTCAGCGTGTGAAGAGCTTTCATTTATAGCCTGATGGCAATCTAGTTCCAGAGACAATACCAGTTGAAGCTTATATTCAGACTCAAAACCCCATGCTGTACAAATAAATGAAGCATTTTCAATGGCTGGTACTAGCGGGCAGAAATGTCTGAATATTGGCCTATCAGAGTTGAGTGTAGTAAAGGCAAAGAAAGCACATGTAAGGTCAGCTTCAACAATAGTAAAATCAGTCCATCGATGGCCTAATACCTTGTGGTTTGGTGATTGTGACAGACAAGAGTTTGGGGATAAATTTTGAAGTCCAACAAAATGACTTTGCCACCAGCTCCTCAATAAGCCCAATGGTCAACAACAGTGGGCCTCCAATATGGGAGGGAAACCCAGGAGAACCCAGGAGAAAGTGAGAAATTGGGAGACAGTGAGAAGATATGTTCTTGAAAATGTAACAATAAATCAGAGTGGAGGCAGTATCAGGCAGGAAAATGTCAGATGCTAGGCCATGGAAGTGACTCAAGCCCATTGAATAAAGGGCAGAAAGCCAGTGATGCCTGGGAATGATGGTACAGTTACAGTATATGAGTTAGTCACTCTAAAACAAAACGTGCTGAACAAAACTACATCTTTCAAAGGACTCAGAAAAAAAAGGCCTCCAAAACTGAGGTACAAGGTCAGAACAGTTTTAGCCAGAAGAAAATATTGTTAGACACTTCAAAGTATTTCACTCCGCTAAATGCGTGGCAATAACACTAACTTGCATTTCAGACTTAGGAGTAGAAATGAATTTCAGCCTGCTAACTGGAATGAAGTCCATCTATTAGAGAGATGCTAAAATCACCAGTCGAATGGTTGGGCCTGTATAATCTGTAGTGGTGGGTCAAATCCCCAGAGTAATATTTCCAAGGGCCCCAGAAAAGCAGTGGACTGTTCCGCACATGGCCTTCATTATTTTTAGTGAGAATCCCCACCCCCCCATGGCCCAAATACTCTCCAGTGTCAGAAAGAACAGCATGATCGAGGCTTAGGAAACTCTCTAGGTTCACATGTGTGTTTGTGCACACTAGAAAAATATCACAATACATTTTCTGTATTCACAATACATAATTTTCACTGTTCCTGTACCAGCATCTCCGCAAGCACAAACGATCAGGCTTGTCTCTCCCCAGGGAAAATTGTTTTGTCAGCACATCTTGGCTGGAGTCCACTGGAGTCACTGTAGCTGAAAATGCAAGGGAGGTACCAGTGTCTGTCTCAGCCTGAGCCACACATCCTAATCCACTGCAACAGCAGAAAGGGAGGTGTGGCCTAGATTACTACTGCTTTATTTGTGTGGTTGTCAGCATCCAAGGCCCTACTCTGACGATGACTTAACCTCCATTGCAATTAGGTTAAGAATGCTGTTCCAATTACCATGCTGATTTCTCTTTGATGACCTGCTCACTCAGTGATTCGAACTGTCTCTGCTAACATGAGGACACTCTACCTTGCACGACATTAATAAATCTTTCATCAGTACATTTCAGATTCATTGCAGTTACAAGCAAAGTTGTTTGAACTCATTGTGCTGTTTGATGTACCTTTTAAGGATGCTCACAGCAGAGAGAGGCCAGAAGTGGGAAAGCCTCCTGAAAGACGCAGATACAAACCCTAGTTTCGTACTATCTGCTGAGTCTTTGAGGATGTTGATTAAGGCTGGAAGCAGAATATCAGTTCTAACATTCCTCCAAAGCATTCAGATCCAACCTCCAACTTTCCAGTGTGGTCTGTCTGATCATCTGGGCTTAGAAAAAAACAAAGATATAAGATATGAACATGACCTGAATTTGATGTTGGCTATATATCGGAAAAAAAATCTAGAAGTGACAATTGTCTAGCATTTTATTTGGTAGATATCTTCCTGTGACACTGAGAAATGTCTTTTATTAGGTGATAACTATTTTAAATTTTATCTTTAAATGTAAATGTAAAGTGATCTAGAATGAGTGATGGATTAGGTCTTGACCAATTAGTAGGAGACTAACCACTGAGGAGAATCAAATTTGCTAAAGCATGATTAGGCACTAACTTCATGTCCAAGTCCCTGAAAAAAAGCAAGGCAATCTTTCCCCATTCAGGACTCCTTACCCACAAAAATATGTAAAGAAACTGCCCTCCCCCAATCCATGCCGAGAAAAAAGCTGCGCTGCAAATAATTTTGCTGTCTTCACAGGCATGGGGACAAGTCCACGGCCTGAGACAGCTGGAAGTGTTTGTTTTCCTGTATTTAGGTAAAATCTACTGAGGATACCTTCAGAAAGAGAGCACAAATCATAATGCCATTTTGATCTAGATGGAGGCTTTCTGCAACACCAGTCTCTCATCACAAGCACCAGTGATCCACTCCTTTATTCATTTGATTCATATTCACGGTAATTTTAGCATCCACCGGAATTGAGAGTCTAAAGTTCTGATTAGATGGGTCTTTTACAGTGTGCTTATATCCCTCTGCTTCGGCATGGGTGTGTGACATATTTATCCTGGATAATTGCCCTGCTTTTCTTCTTTTTACAAAGTCTTTGTTCAGATATCAATCTCTGATTTCTTTTTTATGCTGTACACCTCACAGTAGCTAGATAAAACCAAAATCTTCTTTTACCTGTCAGCAAGTACCCATTGTTGAGAGATGAAGAGCTGGCTCTATTTTTGGGGAGCAGAATGCAAAGGCCCCAGAGGCACTGTCCACCGAGCTGCTACCTCAGGGGCTGGCACCACGAAACATGTTGTGGGAACCCTGAAGGACTCACATGGCTTCTCTCATCCTCCATTTCTCAATAGGACAAGACCACTGGAGGAGTGAGATCAGGTATAAGCAGGAGTACCTTTGACCTTCAACCATGGGCTTCTAGAGCATTTCCCATTCCAAGCAGAAATTGTGCCAGCGGCTTAAAGTATGGATTGTTCTTGACAGAACTCAAACCTCTGCTTAACTAACAGCATGAACATATCCCTAGCCACTGCTGCATGTAACTTCTTGAAAAATTCGGAATTCTCAGGAAAGCTAATGGAAATGAGAGTAGAGAAATACGATCAGATTTGTACAAACAAAATAATCTATAATTTTATGGGTTTTGCATTTTTGTGGAAGTGACAGAGACCATTGAAGGCAGAAGGAAGGTTGACTGAATTCTGCTGTTGAAATTTTACTTTTCCAACTGATGACCAAATATATTTAAGCAGCCAATAAGGTCCACATACCATCACAACTAACATAACCGTCTTCCATTGTTTATTAAAACACATGCTGAAGTTGCAGCATTTTAACTCCTGTCTTCAGAAAGCTGTTGACCCCCTTGGGAAGCATTTCACCATCCCTTGGGCTCACTCAGGCTACAGAAGGGAAATGAAACAGTGCCATAACACTCCCTTAGTAGAAAGAGTAACTCTCCATGGACTATTCGAAAGCAGGGGGCAACCCTGGCACTGTTACAGGTGTGCACAGGCATCATTTTGTGAGGACCGGAAGAGACAGCGATCGCTGTCAACAGTGTTTGTTTGTCTGGTATTTTGATCATTGGCCATTGCCTTTCACTTGTTTGTAAGGCATTCGTTTTATTTTCATTCACAGCCTTTGAGGGAATCTACACAGGCTGGCCGGACACCCCATTAAGGATTAGTTAAGCTCTCTACCTGAGGCCAGCTATCAATCCTGTCCCTAAACCAAAGGCACATGTTCCACAGAAGATGTGCTTCTGTCCTGGAGACATTAGCATTTCCCCTCAACAAAGGCTCTCATCCCTCAGCTGCCACCAGCAGCTTGCTGACCACCTGGGAAGATGCTATGAAAAAACAACCATAACCAGCAGCCTGCAGCAGCAGCAGTGCAAAGAGAAATGGGTTTGGCTGTGGTAACTAAGGTGAAGATATCAATTTATCCACAAGCAGCTGTATTGTACCTGCATGCAGCAGTTCACAGGCCACAACAGGGAGCAGGGCAGTGCAAAACTGCTTTTCACCCTACACCAGGAACACTTCTCTGGGAAAGAGCTGGGTATTTTGCTGGATGACTATTTGTATAGCCAGGCACATGCAAGACATTTTCCCAGACATGCAAAACACCTCTGGGGTTTTTCTACTCCAAGGAACGTGGCATGTTTCTTGGAAGCAATACTTGCTCATGTTGGTTAATCTTGCTCAAGAGCTTGTTTACGCCTTCACCATATGCTCGCTGTCTGCTTGCAGAAGCTCTGTGGCTCTTTGTCATCTCCAGCACCCTTTCTCTTTTCCAAAGGCTGTTTATTACCTTTTAAATTTTGAAGTTTACTCTCTCTTGCACGTGGGCTCTGCTCTTCTCTGCTTTCCCAGCACTGCTCAGGCCCTCACAAGCTCTTCAGAAAATCCTTTCTGTCGCCAAACCTGCAGCTTTGCTTACTGAGACTCAGCTGTTTGCCTGCAGTTTTTCACCATCAGTATCTTAAATTGAACACGCTCACCAGCTCTCTTACAGACTGAAATGACACCTGCATCACATTTAATTTTGTGTTCTTGTACTCCCTTACGTTTCTTACCTTTATTCAATCCTCTCATCTCTCTTTATTTTGGTTAATTGTCTATGATTAACCTACTGGATTCCTCTTTTCCTTCTCTGCCAGCTTCCATTCCTCTCATTCACCAGAAGTTAGTCTGTTCTCTTTCACCTTGGCTTTCTCATTTTGGCTGGTGGCTAGCACCCCAGCTGTGCCATAATCTCTCTTTCACTTTTGCTCCAGGTCTCTTGAATGTTCACTCATCTTTCAGCAGTGATGTAAAGGTTTTGTCTCCGTAATGTCTACATGTGGCAGGATTCACCTTTGTTTTCCTATTTACTTCACATTAGCCCAAACCACTTTTAGGTTTAATGATTCTATATTGCATATTTCCTGAAAATCATTTGTCGTCAAAATTTTCAACATGATTACAAGCCTTTCTTCTTGTAGTAATTATAGCTGGGACAAATGCATGCTTTACATTCCTTCCTGCCAAAAAATGACCACTGCTGCTTCATTTTTCTACCAACGACCACAGCAAGACTTCACTTTACCAAGATTAAGGTGTACCTTTGCTCTTCACTAAGCTATTCACTTGCATTCCCCAACATTATTGCCTTGAATGCCGTACATTGATGCAGCCGGTGAGAGTTCCCAGAAATACTGAGGGAGCTATAAACTCCCGTCTTTCTACATGTACAGCCCTGTGCTATGAAGGAGATGGATATGTTCCAGCTTTCTGCAGGGAAGCGACAGAGGAGCAGCAGGACTCTGGTCAGCAGCTGGGGGACGTGCCGCTAAGACAATGAGTGAATCTTTTAATGAGATTAGCACACAGAGGAGAAAAGAGGCAAGCAACTGCTAGAATTACAGAGAAATCCCTGCACCAGGAAAAACCATTCACCGGGATGTTGCTGAGGACAACAAAAAAGTACAAGAGAGCAGTGTTTTGCAGGTGAACAGGCTAGATTTAGACCAGCACAAAGCACAATCAATCAATTTTTGTGCTAGCAGCAGTGCCAGAAAAGTGCAGAGCGTAACTGAACTTGGTTTGCTTGTTTTATAGACTTTTAACAGGCTTTTCAGAGCATCTGGCAGAAAGGAATATGGCAAATTTTAACACTATTCATCATTCTTAAGGAACTGATCAAGCTTATAGCAAGCTGATGGGTGGGCCATCAGAGTGAGGGAGTTACTTCATGATAACACATTGCACACAACTGTTTTACCTCATTATCTTTTAAATATATACTAAGTATCTAGAATGTAGACACACTGCAACTGTAAATATGCTAAATATCTGAGGCCACAAGGAACCTAGTCCCAAGAACAGGACTAGGTCATGATTCTTCTGGATCCAGTAAAGGCAGTAGAGGTGATGTGATGTCATAAGAGATGAAGATGAGCTCTCTGAATATTAGCAGTATTGAGTGTGGGATGCATCGTCAATCACTCTCTTTTACACCAACAGAGAATAGAAACCATTACATTGTATAGTTTCTACAGCAAAGAAGAGGGAAATTCAGCATACCTGGATGATATTAAGAAGAAAGCTAAGACTTTTTTGAAGAGGAAATAAAGGCATAATGGGAGCACCTCTGCAGTTTCTATTGCATAAACACACTCATTTATGCTATGCAAAGCTAATATAAATAGGTGGCCAGATGCTACAGCTAATATAAATGAGTGGAAAAATCTGACCTAATGTTGTTTTATACCTACACTGCACTCTGTTTACGTTGCTGTAAATGACAAAACACACACCAAGCAACTGGAAAACTGAGAACAGTATTTTGGGTTGGAGTATAAAGCTGTGATGTGTGCTGCCCCAGCACTGCTCTCATTTACATTGGAGTTCTGCTGCTTACTCCAGTGGGGACGGAATTAGCACGTTTCAAAAATCCTGCTCTTGCTTTTTTGCTAAACCACAGGAAAATTTCCCACAATGCGAAACTTTCAATACATGAATAAATCTGCATCCCTCACCTTGTCTTCAGTCCTAGTATGCGTCCACCAAAATTATTTTTATTACCTCTATTCAAACAAAATGCCTGCTCCCATTGAGAACTCCTATTTTGTAACATAAATGCCCATTAATATGCACCTAATTTGTGAAAAAGGGAAGTGTAAAATGTGACAAAACACTTTCAAAGAAGCACGGGGAGTATTTCTGGATAATAAAGACATTTTTTACCAGCCGAGAACAGCATAACAAGGGCTAGTGACAAGAAGTTTAAAATCAGATCGGTTGAGGTTAGAAGTTAGACATTATGTGGAGATCTGCTGGCTTCTAGGAAAAGCAATTAGGTGCTAGCTAGTTTGTACTTTATGAAGTTTTTCAAAACAAAACTAGCCCTTTACTGGAAATTAATTTGGAATCAAATGTGTGTTACCAGTTTCAGTACAACAGTAAGTGGGTGAAACTCTGCGACAGGAGGCACACAGAATCTAACTCACAGATTCACCAGAGTAAGATCAAAAGAGATCTCTACGTTTTCTCATTGAAATATCTCAGGCCACCCAATTATCCAGCCCTGAGTCCAATAACTTGTATTTGACTAAAGCATTCTTTGTCTTAGATTAAAGCTTGTCTCCTTAAAAAAGCTTTCAGACTTTGCTGTAAAATCTGAAGAGACTTCGTCTCTATCCCTTTCCTTGTACTTTGTTCCGGTGGTTAATCACCATTACCATGTATTCTGAAAAGCTTCTTTTGAGTCTTAATTCAGCTTCAGCCTTTGCTTCTTGTGGTGCATCTCTCCTCCAGGAAAAAGAGGTTCTTAATACCTCCCTTTTTTTTTTTTTCTCTTTGTGAATGCAGTTTATAAAAAGCACAACCAAATTTCCACCTACCCCCCCCCACCACCACCACCACACACACACACATGAGCAGAGATAGCTTTTAATCAGCTGCAGCTTGTACCCATATTGCCTGAATTCTTACAGCACCTAAACCTGGAGCTTTTCATATCTTTTTTTTTTTTTTTTTAAATTCACTGCAGATTTACAAATGGAGCTGCTGGTGCACTCATCACAGCCTTCATTATTTGGAATCATTAATATCCTTGTCTAAATAAAACATGCTTTGCCTTCTTCTCTAAATTTTTCTTCAAACTTCCCAACTCTGGTTCTTGCTTAACCTTTGTCTATGGTGATGAAGGATCATCTTTGCAATAAGACTTCTCTTCCTCTTGCAAATACTTCTCTTCATCCCACTAACAAAGGAGAATGTTAGATTTTATTCTCTGATTCTTTCACTACATCATGATTTCCTACCATATTATCATTAATGCCCTAAAAATTTAGCAAATAACTTCTTTAATTGTGGGCAATTATATTCCTGTCTTTTCAGTGTTTATTGCCTGAAAACCTTCTATAGCCCTTCCACCAGTATTCCTGGGAGCCATATGAGTTTAGCTAAACAGACTGACAACTTGTAGCTGCTATTTCATCTACCAGTAGCTACCAGTTCATCCTATTTGTCTTTTTTTCTAATATCAGTCCAACATTAGCACTCTTTGCCTTCTGCAGTTTTCCTAGCCAGCTAAAGTTAATTACACACTAAGATCAGGTAGACAGATGCTCCTCTGTTATCTTTTTTTTTTTAAGCTCTTAGACTCTGTTATCGTACAGAAAATATTCTCTACAAGAAATTGCATAACATCCTCATTTATTCATGGATTGGAAAGTTCTACATCTTTGTGTGATAAGTTCATCACCTGCATCTTTCCAGCTACAGGACAAAAGCAGTCTTTGAAAAAATTCTGCTTTCTCTGCACCAAAAAGAGTTTCATTATCTTTTGCTACCAATGAGAGGAATATTGTTTGCAGGGATCTTGGTTCCTAATATAACTGACAAGGAAGAAGTCTGTAGGACTTACAAGCATGGATTTTTCTCTAATATTTGTAGCCTCCTGTTATTTTTTTCTGCACATCACAATTTCCCAGGGTTATTGATTGCCATCTGTTTCCCTTTTTCAATGTTAACTATAAATTGCTTTTAAAAAAATTAACTGCCTCCCTTGCACATTAAACTAGAATCAGGCTTTAGCCAATCATTGTTTTTCCTGATTTGTTGATTCCTAAAATTAAAAAAAGCTCTCAATTTTCCTCCTCATTCTCCTTCAAATGGTTCAGCTAGTGATTTTTCTTTCTCTCAGTGAAGCTGTGCTTTCTTTTGCAGCACTGTGTATCTGCCTGTCTTTTTGCAAGTGTAATCATTGCTGTTTGCTCATGTGGGTGTAAAGGGGTCAAGAGTACTGGTCTCTAGCCAACCACCAGCTTCCAGTCCAATGAGTAATTCACCTTCATCCATCACAGCGAAACCCAGGATAAAATAATTTTGTTCCTTGCAACAGTTCTGATAATATTAGAAAATGGTTCTGACTTTTTTGTCAAATGATGTCATGGCAGAGGGATGTGAGGGTTCCCATGTGCAACTCTGAGGTGAAGCCACAATGTTTCTTTCCACCCAAACACAAAATCATGTCCGTCTGCTGAGTGGCTCCCCCAGACCGTCGCAAAATGGAGTGGTTTGGGCTACTTAAAGAATCACCTCCAAAGGTATTAGCAAAAATTATTTAATAGGAACCTGTAAAAGTGCAACTTCACAGAATTTGACGGCAAGGTTCACTCTATTACTTAATACACGGATGAAAGGTACACAGGAAAATCAAGTTAGAATCAAACTAAAATTATATATACAGAAACTGACGATGCAAAAGGTTAAGAGAGAAACATTATAAAGGAAAATTGGGTTAGAGTTGATTTATCATGCTTGGTACAGAGATCAGGAATGTAAAAAGGTAGGGGAGACCCTCCCAATGAGTCATGAGGCTTAGAGAATACCCCTTTGCTTTCTAAACTGCTGATGGAGCTTAGGTGCAGCTGGATCAAATCCTAGTCCCAGTTTTGGTCAATGGTTTATGTCTAAAGGGATTATGAGTATAATAGCAGCCTAAAATTCATTCACAGTTGAATAAAAATCACAACAATTATTTAAGTATAAATTTGAAAAGCAATATTTGTAATATACTTGCTATAGAATATTCAGGTTAGTACACAGACACATGCACAAAGACACTAAGGGATATACATATAAGCGAGTAAAAGAGGTATACCTGTGAAAAATTCCCCTCGAGTCCAGTGAAAATATTCATGTCAAATGCTTTGGCACCTTTCTTAATGGGCGAAGGGTTGAGCGTCAAGGACCAAAGGGTATCAGCCCATTGGCTTTCGGTGACAGACCTCCAATTTTTGCAAACTGAAGAGTATGCGAGCTCTGAGAGGCGTCCCACTGAGAGAGAGATACTGTTCGCAGCCCGCTATGGTCCAGGAGAGCTCAAAGGGTCTCACTTATTACCACTGTTTATAGGTTCATGAGTTGATTGGCTTTGGTTATCAGCAAATTACTGGAATTCCAGTAACAGTGGTACCATTTTCACGAGCTACTATTCAGATGAGGAAGGCTCCAAGGCTGTCAGGGAATAACAAAAAACAGATAAGGGATGCTCCAAGGCTGTCAGGGGATGACTAATATTCCTGCTGCCGTTGCCCACCTCCACCAGGCAACAGGAGTCCTTGGTACGGTCAGTGCTGCTCCCTGCCTTAGCCATGCAAGGGTTCCTGGTACAGTCAAGGGACGCTTAATGGCCCAACTCATTACGCAAATGCTAAGGCCTAACGGGAATTCCTGAGGTTGTAGAGTGGCCCAGGGAGGGGGCAGGCAATGCACCACCACCCAGACTTGACTTACGCAGGGGCAAACCTGTGATCTCCTAGTACTGCGGTTTGGAGATGTGGACAGAAAGCGACTGGGAAGCTTTCATTTGTGCCTTCAGGCTGCAGAAAAAGGTGATTACCAAAGACTGAGTAAAAAAAAAAGATGCGTTAAAAAAATAATGTGGGAACATCAAAAGATACATACTGGCTCTACTCTGCTTAATGACACACAGGCCTGTTTGGTATTAATCTTTCCCTGTCATATCCGATCGACAACCTAAAACCAAGCTGCACCTTGTTATATGCTCAGTTTTCTTTATTTAAATTGATTTTCTTTTACCGCTTTAATTATGATTCACTTTGATCAAACCCCAATAAAATCAAAATCCTTAAGTGAGAATTACACAGGCTTTTGGGTTTGTTTTTTCTGTTTTACTAAAATCTCTAATCGTTGTTTTTTTTAACATCTTTCCTAAAAGAAAAGATGCGAAGAACACTGTGTCTAATAAATTCAGAATAACATCAATTGATCTCCACATATTGATGTCACCAATTTGCCCATGAATGCCATGGATGAAATCTTAGTTCCATTAAGGATCATTAGTTTCTTGAATGCATTCATTATTCAAAACCACTTGCTAGTTATTTTCTGCAAATAATTCCACCTCTGGAGCATTTGGGGGGTGTGTGTCTTCTTTACTCACTTAACATTAAAATGTCCTTCCTGCCTTTGATAAGACAAAACTTCCATTGACTTGAGCAGAGATTAATTCTCTCTTCTGAATACCTACTCTCAGACTAGCATCTCTACAGCTTTTCAACACTTAGAATGAGTTGTGAGTTAATGGGGACTATCCCATTTTAGGACTTACACTGATTAACAGGAGATTAATTTTGTTTCATTAATCACTCAGCTCTGATTTGGTAAAAATCAGAAAATCTCTACCACTGTCACTCACACTTTGAGGATTAATTTTTCAAAATACTTCCCTTTTAATCATAGATTCTATTCTCAAATAGACAATATTATAGTTCTGTTACTTCAGAAGCTTCAGTAGCTGAGAATTTCAGTAGCTGCATTTCTGACCTTTATATAAAAATTATCTCTATCACGTAGCTATATTTTTCAAATTATTTCCCTTGGATCATAAAGGAAATGTCAATATTTTTCCATTTAGCTAGTGGGTCATATTCTTTTCTGATTTATAAAAGAACGAATTAAGTAACTTTGTTACTTAGTAGTTACACTCAGCATTGAAGCTGGCATAAGAGAGAGCAGAATGAGATAGGTGAATTTCTTTGGAAAAAGATTTATTGCACTTTGCGGTTCGTTGGTGTTCCACCCTTATCATTTTCCTGAAACTGGTTATTTTTGTTTTAAAACAAACAAAACGAAACAAAAAACACCACAAAATGGTAAGAATTTTTAAATTAAAAATAAAAAAAGAATAAACATAACATTTCTGTGTCTCGTTGTGTGGATGCAATTTAAAAGAACAGACAGATGTTTACAAAACATCAACCTAGCTGCAGTCATTTTCTTCCTAGATTAGACATACAAAAGAGTCAGAAGATGAATTTGTTCCTTGATTAATGTTTCTGGCGTTATACGAGTGTAAATTTTGCACTCCTATCTCATTTGAAAATAAAAACTTCATAAATTTCTGCTGAATGCACACTGACTAAGCATGAGTTATAAAAGCTAAAATAATCTAAATTTGTCATTTGAATTTCTTCAGTCTGTGAGGGTGCTGTACAGGGCCAACCACACAGATCTGGAGTAGCCTGAGGATGCTCCCACTTCTATGAGCTGTGGTTAACCTTTAGTTTTCCATGGAGCAATGGGCAACAGGTAAAGAGGAGCAAAGTATCCTCTGTGGGTTATGGCATGGTTAACCTTCAAGCTGCACCAACCTGCCTTACCCAGACAGGGCTGTATTTAATGGCAGGTGGGCCTATAAATCTAATGTGAAGGGAAACATGCATTTCAACACAGCTTGAGTTCAGATTTGATCTCTTTTGTTCAGCAAGGCACTACATGTTATCAAGACTGGATTTGAGCGAATAATGCCTTTTCAGATCACTGGTGAAAATAAAACAGGCAAAAAGTGTTTCCTCACACTCAAACTACTTGGATTTTGGTGCTTGTTTATTTGTATCTTGAGGAAGGCAAGAGGTTGATTGTTTTGCTTTGTTTTAATCTTCCACAAACTGAAAAAAAAATGGGGATGGAGGAAAACTGGGTCTTACAAACCATTTAGTTTGAAAGGTCCCACTATGAAACATTGTCTTTTTACTTTGAAAAACTGAAATTATTTGGTTGGGTTTTTTTCAAGTAAAAGCTAAGGCAATTGTCATTCAGTGATCTTGAAGGTTTGGGGGTGGGGGGGAGATCTTTTGTTTCTTTTCCTTTAAAAACATAAAAAGGAATAATTCCGGCAGGTGGGGAGGTGTTTTGAACCAAACCACTCATGAATATCGGTGTGGAATTGCACACAGAAAAAGGAGCAGTGTTGCTGAACCAATGTTTTCCTCCAAAAATGAGGGGAAAGTGTTGCTTGGCAAGACTTGCTCAGCTCTCAGAGGCTCTCAAGGGCACACACAGACTCTAGCGGATAAATACTGCAGAGCCAAGAGGTCCGGAGGGCCAAAACTCTGACCCCCCGTGCACCCTGTCGCCACTGCATGGCCCAAGGTGGTCCCCACCCACCCACCCACCCCACACCTTCGCTGCCCTCAGGCTGAGAGCCAGCCCAAGCCACATCAAGAGGTCTGTCCACACAGGGAAAGTGAGCGCCGTGCCTGGGGATTGCCCTGTCTCCCCTTCCCCAGTGCGCATTTACTCCTGTCCTTCCAATCCATGGACGCGTCATGAAAACCCGCATGAAATCCCTTAATAAACCTCCCATAATTCAGAGGCTTATCATGGCTTTTCAGAAGCTTTTGAAGTTCCCCCGTTACTGATTTTCATATCAAGAGCCCAAATGAGGCTGCTCCTTTACAAATTTGACCAAAATCAGGTTGTTTAAAGGAAAGAGAAGCTTATAAGGAAATAATCAAGCAAGAAGCAAAGTCAAATTCAGCTCAAGACTGCAGACATTTAAGTCATGCCATAGCATTTGGGAACCATTTAGACAAATTCAACAAGTTTGGGATAAATGTGAGCAAGGAGTCTCTAGAAAAAAAAAAGCTGTAGCAATGTTGTTTTTCTTACTGCCCCATCTTAGTTTCTGAAACATGAATTCAAAGCCAAATTGAGAGGAAAGAAGAGGATTTTTCACAAAAGACTTCATCAATCAAAACTGAGTTGGAAGACCTTCTTCTGCTTTATTCTCTTTCATCTCAAAGCCTTACAAACATTTAGTCCTAGCAAAACTTTTCATACCCTTGAACTTACTCTGTTAGAAATAGAAACCTAGTAAAATATCCCAAACAAATTAATGCAACCAATTTTTTGACATGCAAAATGGATTTCAGTTTTGCCCTACTGTGGTCTTATGTTTCATTATTATTAAAAATGTCAGCAGTATTTTGCCTGCTGGGAGCATATTTTTTTCCTCTTTTTCAATCTTACTCAAAGTCTGTTACTGTGTATTTTACTGTTCATGTCAGCAGAGGCTTGCAGGGTGGTGGGGGATGAGGTCTTTTCAACAAACTGGTGCTTTTTGCTGAATGTTTCTTTACGGGTGGGAGTCACAGAGGGGCTTGCTGTGAGATGAGCACCTGCCACTTCCAATGAGCTGCTTTGAACAAGATCTTCCAGTATAACAAATATATATAAATACAAATAAGTCTAAATAGCTAGAATGCAGCATAGCTCCTTCTAAACCCATATCCTGATCATTTGCAAAAGTCCAAATCCTAATTCCTTTGAAGTCCATGGGAGCCTCTTCACTGACATTAGCAATAGGCAAATGAAGGACAACTTTTGTCTGATGCTGGGGATCCAGACAGAGGTGCCTGTGGTACAGAAAAGGTGGTTGACTCTTGTTTCTGGAAAGGAAAAGAAAATTAATTTAATATTTATTTAGAAGTCGTGGACATTTTCTTGGCTCTCAAAGAAGCCTATCTTTCCTTACTTTTTTTCCTAAATTAAAGACTCAAGAAGAAAGCAATGCCTTAACACAAAGGGGGAGGTTGTCTTTATGCAACCTGTGACTGAAGAGAAAGATATATTTACTGTGCTTTCTTTATGTTAACAAAGTACATCATTTGACACACACAGACTTGCTTTGTATGCCTGGTAACAAATTGCATGGAATTGCCACTGTTCCCTGGGTCTATAAAAATCTCTCCTAGATTTCAATTTCTTGTATTCCAAAATTAAGAAGTTAAGGGACAAATATTATTTGACCATTGTTTAAATTTAATTGATTTTTTACATGTTCTCACCTCATAGTCATTTACTAGAAAGCAAACACAAATAAGCATGAACAAAACAAAGCACCATTTTATATTCTAGCAAATATTTACCATGAAAACAGTTGAACTGTTTACCCATCTTTAGAGTCAAACATCACCAGCTTGGATCTGCTATTCCACAATCCAAGCTATATCTATCCTAAGCAAAAATGACCTTCGGTGGAGTCACACGGCTAAGCCTCCCGATTAAGCCACCTGCTATATCAGTTACAATCCTAAACTACGAAATGCAAATTCTTGTACCAGTAGCATGTTTCCTCTTATCTCTGTGAGTTACTGTACTGTAGGCAATGTTCATTCTAACATAATAAATCTGCACTGAGTTGGAATTTAATGTACTCCACTGCCTCGATGTACTGTAGGTATAAATATCCTGGAGTCCTTGTGCTACAACCTGCAGAATGCACAGCATTGGTGTTACACAGCTACTATGCTAAAACAGTTTTTAATGCAGAAATAATATCCTAAATTAACTGTGGTGTGAACATTATAAAACATGAAGGACTGACTTCACTGCTAACACCTCTTCATTGGCTAAATATATTTAACTTGTTTTCTGTACAAGGTGCCTCATTCAGCAACTGTTGTGATTTTTACGAGTGTTACTATTGGTGGAGGGAAGGAGCATGTTTTGGGATATCTCTCAAAAGAGCTTGGATCTGTCCTGAGCCACTCCAGTATCCTGGCAGTCCCAACAGGTCAGTAAGAGCTGTCTCCTTGGCAGCCTCAGAGCCTGTAACCTAAGATTTACATGACTTCTGTTCTTCCACAGTGGCTGAGAAACAGCCCCTTCTGTACTCAGTGACAGAAGCATCCCAGCTGGCCACCTTTTGTCTCACCAGCCCGAAAGATCAGCTTCCTTCTTAGAACTTGCCAACTGGATTGGTGTTTGGTTCAAGTCTAGGTCACAGCATGAACTCCACTTTGGACCCAGAAGTGAATCTACTTCAGCCATTCTGCCACCATTCACCTGTGAATGCTACACTGGTAGGATTAATAGGAGACTTAAATGAGGTGGAATTTGTTTGAATTTCTGTATGGCTGGAAAAATTCTGAGACCAGAATTCTTGGAATCTGCTATGGTTCTATGAAAATGGAATCAAGTGTCTCAATGGAGACAGTGAACCATATTAGTGTGATCCACCAAACAGTATGATTCCATAATTCCCTCAAATTCAGGAGCAGAATCCCCTTTTTACACTGATGAAGAAACTTGGACAGGCAGCATAGAAGAGACCAGAGGCAATCAGTAAGCAATGTCAGCCTTGGGCCAAAGAACACTGTCACCTGTGTGAGATCTACTGGTTCAAACAAAAAGAAGCAAAATATTGAGATAATGAAACTCATTTCACACTGGTCACTAAACGTACCTTAAGGGGATGGGAAAATCATTTTTCTGGAGCTGAAAGTGGGAGTTGTTACATTTCCACTCAAATTAAGGAGATTTTTAAAATTACACTTTAACTTCACGGTTGAATTTTCCTGCATAAAAAGTACCGCTGGGATTCCCCTGCACTGACATTGAAAGATGCCCCATTCATTCACAGGCAAAACAGGATGATTCAACTTTGTACAGTTTGAATGTCAGAACTCCCTGTGCAGATGCAACTCATTTTAGTAAGAGAGCCCCTTTGTCAGTAGAGCTTATGTCACTTTGGGAAGTGGTTTTACTACCAGGAAAAGAATTATTTTGGCTACACAAGTTGTATCTCCACTACCAGAACTTTGCCACTATAAATATACTAACTAGACCTTTGTAGTGAAGAGTGGTCCTCAGTGAGCCATTCATTGAGAGAGAGAGACTTTGGAGACAAGTAAGCTTCCAAAACTGATTAGTGACCACCAACACAATGAGTCTGTAGATCTGCCTGTTTTCCATATCCATCCATCACCTACATTAATTATATTATCCTTGATCTTGCAACTGAACATCAGAGGCAGAAAACACTCTGGAACAATTAAGTTTTATTTTCCCCTTTAATTGCCTGCCTATAAAGAGGATAAATTCCTTTGTGTCATAAGGAAATAGAGGCTGCACTTGGAATAGGACGTGAGTTTATGTAGTCGTGGGTTGAATGAGGCATGGTTTGGGGAGAAATCTGTCTCGTGAAGGGCTGTTGTGAGTCAGTCTCTGGAATTTCCCGCATCTAAGAAATGTCTTTGGATGAGAGACAGTTTGGTCACACACACTTGGCATAATAGAGCGGGTTGTTCTGCCTCGTACAGACTTGTTTATAAACCCACACTTACACACATTCCACTCCTCAGTTTACCAAAATTTAAATGTGAGACACAACATTATCTATTTAAAAACTGAGAAACAAGGGGGATAAAAACTCCATTCAGGACATGAACTTAAATTGCCACAGGGTCCTTTCTGCTAAGGAAAACAGCTTTTCCAGTAAACTGAAGCTGATGATTTAGCAATTGCCGGGGAAATGGCCTTTCAGCAGTGAAAATTGTGTGATGTGAAGGCCATTTTGAGCAGGGCTGCCCATGAGTAGCACTGACTAGTAATGGTCCTGTTTTCTGTGTGTCTGTCAAACAGTCCAACAAGCACACTCAGCCTTCCTTAACCCAGGGGATGGTTTCAGGTCTACAAGCTATCCCCAAGCTATCCCCCAAGGTGAGCAGGGAATGCTTTTCTGCCCCTTCTTTGAGGCCAAAGCCTCTTTTTGGCAAGCTGCCTCCACCTGAAGATGAACTCTTCTCCAGGCATCTCCCCCAAGGGATTCACAATTCCCTGCAGCTCATTTTCCTCCCAGCTGTATCCTGATTTGTCTGCAACCCAGACAAATTGGAGCTGTATAAACCCCATCACATACCTGTTTTGTATTAGATTAGTGGTAGACAGCCTTTAGCAAATTAAAGAAAACCTCAGACTCCTTCCTTTCGAACTCCAGAAATTTGGCAATGTGCCTCACACCTTAAAATGACATGAGTAAGATGCATTACAAGGGAGAAACACTGGAAGAAGAAATAAACTCCCTCCACCCTGCTGTTAATCAAGAGCAGGTAATATTTCCAGGTCTGGCACTGGCAGGTCTTTGGATATCTCCATAACAGAGGCAGTTTCAGCTTTCCAGTTCTCATGAAAATCCCTAAACCTATTCATTTCAAGAAAACAAAGTCCTTAAAATCCATGCTTTAAAGCTCCACATGTCTCATCTTTGACAAAAGGTATGTGGATGTGTCTTGGAAAGGAAATGCAGAAATCTCTGTAAGATTAGACTGAACACTAAAAAGAAACATGATCTCTGGCAAGAGGAGGGAGGAATACCTCATGAACTGGGTCATCAAGTGCATAAACTTCTTTCCTGTGAGACTTTCAGCCGAGTTTCTTATGCTGCTATTCAGATGCTTTACAGACAATGAAATAAAAAGCTGAGAGACCCTGTCTATCTAGATTACAACATGGCTTGCTAACATGACGTCTGGGTACTGTGGAGGTCTGGGTCATTGCAATCATGAATTGAAAACAAAGCCAGAAACCCTACACACACATTCGTAAGATAGAGTCTACCTGAATTCAGAGTAGTTGCACTGTCTGTTTATATTCCCTATTCATTTTAGCAGGAAGCATTTCTTCTCAGTGCCTTAATTTGTTACAGACTGCTGCTATGGGCTGCTGACCACTGACTGCTTTCCATTCCAACAGTCAGTTAAGAGAGAGGCTAATTATTCCATGTGTCTGCTTTGAAAGACATCCACTTTCCTCTTCTCTTGAAGATCCTTCAGAAAGAGGTCACAGTGACCAATCCCTTGAGCAATGGGTTCACTATTCCTACCACTGTTTACCCTGAAAGTACTTCCTCTGTTTCCATCCGGTGCACTCATTTTCACACACTTAAGTTGTTCATAAATCATCTGTGTGTTTACAAGCCCTCAGAAAGCTCGAGCGCGTGTGCATCTCTCACTGAAGGCCTTACCTACCCTGCAGATCCTCTATCACGGCCAGTGTAGCATCGGGTGACAAAACACTACATGTCCCTAAATCCAGGCTCACCTGTCAATTGTGTTACATGTTTTGGAGTCAGAAGGAAACATCTTTTGTCTTGCCAGCTGGCATCAGTTGTCATGGCAGTTCATTGGCAGATTGTAAAAGTGAATCCTCTTTGTGACCTTACTTCGGCATAGACCCTTGTTTTCCAAAAGATTCAGGAAAGGGTATACAGCTGCTTTGCAGCTTGGCAGGGTGAAGTATTGCATTTCACAGTACACTCTGCACAGTCCTTTGGGCCCACAGGCAGCCTGTGTCTCCGTACTTGATGAGTGTGAAGACAAGTTCAGTGAAAGCCTGATTCTACTTCCTCATGGCTGAACTCACCCAGCACAATGCACAGCACCTCAGCAGTTTAATAGCTGCTGCCTCACCGCATACAGATTGCAATCCCCGCCAGATGTTCGTTATATTGCCTTGATAGACAATATATCAGGTAAGGTTCATTTATGACAGGTTTACTGTGAACTTCATCAGCCCCAAATGCTACAGCTCTAACAAGGGAAATTAAGGTCCTGCTGCAATCTCGTTCTCCCAGATCATTGTTAAAATGAAAGGGTGGACTGCTGCGGTTCAGTAGTGATTTCTGTCTGAACTTAAACATTGGTACTTGTCAACATGGTAATGTTGGGAAAAAAAGGATGGGCATCGCTGTAAGAAAAATATGGACTGAAGGAGAGAAAAATAGCAGATATACAGGAGTAATTTGTCAGATGCAAAAATCAAAATGACTTTTCAAGGAATTTATGCCTGCTCAAACAAGAAGCTAGTAACAGACTGGAATGTAGCCCAGCATATAAATTCAATAACCAAATCAGACTCCATAGGGACCTCACAGAGTGTGTGTTAACCTCTACTGCACCAAACTTTGTACCGTCTTCATTCTACATGCAAGAACCGCCCCTTTCTGGCTTTCTCCCACAGAGCTTAAGCTCAGTGCATTCATATCTAAATGACTTTGAACCCAGTCCTGCGGCAGGTGGTGTGCCTCCAGGCAAGTACTGGGAGCCCTGAGTTCCTCTTGAAACGTCAGCACCTTGGAACAAAGTCCTAGCCAGAGTGAAAAACATCATCCCTTTCATACACACCTGTGGGATCTAGTGGGAAAAATGTAATTATCCAAATTGAAAGGGGCCTAGGGCATTGAGGTGACTCGTCGCTACCTGAGCTAGTGGTGTCTAACATGTCAGCTGTTCTTGGCAAATTTATCATGTTCAAAGACACCATAATACACCCTATCCCCTTGGAATGGTGGTGAAACTGTTAGAGGGCCAAACCATATTCTTCAGTATCTCACATCAGAAGCTCCTTTTACTGAAAATCAGAGCTGGGTCAAACTCTCAATATCTACAGGAGGGTAGGTTTGGCATGGTGGAGGTTAACAGACAGGCTGACTCCAGATAAACTTGTTATCCACATAAATGTCCAATCTTTTTTCTGAATCTTACTAAGCTCTTGGCCTTAAAAGCTTCCTGTGCGATTTGGGTTGATTCTGTTATTATCAGAATCAATTTGCTCATTACCAAAAGATCATCTCATTGAACTAAGTACATTAAGGGCCAGATTCTTGGCTGGTATGAATTAATCTTCCTTCAAGCCAGCAGAATTGCAATTTTACACCCCTACAAAGTGAATATAAACTGCTACTAAATCAGAATGTTTGCAATTTGCAGACTAATGGAAAACCAGGCCCAGTAGCTATGTAATTTCTTTCACATTATCTCCCCATAACTGGTGATCTAGCCTGAGTAAAACCAGAACTGATCCAATGATTTGGAATTTGGCAGGGCTGAAGGATTTGCTTTGTTACTGTTTGCAATGGCATCAAAATTTGTTTTCCCAAACATTTTACAATATATCAGTCATCTTTTACATTTATTTTGCCGGGTGTTGTGGTTTAACCTGGCAGGCAGCTAAACACCACACAGTCACTCGCTCACTCCCCCCGCCCCGGTGGGAATGGGGAGAGAATTGGGAAGAAAAAAGTAAAATTTGTGGGTTGAGGTAAAGACAGTTTAATAGGGCAGAAAAGGAAGGGGAAATAATAATAACAACAATAACAATAACAATAATAATAATAGAATTAGAATATACAAAACAAGTGATGCACAAAGCAATTGCTTACCACCTGCTGACCGATGCCCAGCCAGTTCCCAAGCAGCAGCCCCCGGCCAGCTTTCCTCCTAGTTTATATACTGAACATGACGTCATATGATCTGGAATATCCCTTTGACCAGTTTGGGTCAGCTCTCCCAGCTGTGTCCCCTCCCAACTTCTTGTGCACCCCCAGCCTGCTCACTCTGGGAGGGGGGTGGGGGGTGAGAAGCTGAAAAGTCTTTGACTTACTGTAAAAGCTGCTTAGCAACAACTAAAATGTCAGTGTGTTATCAACATTATTCTCATCCTAAATCCAAAACACAGCACTATACCATCTACTAGGAAAGAAATTAACTCTATTCCAGCCAAAACCAGGACACAGGGGAAAGACAAGAGGAGTTCGGAACTGTAAAAACATTTAATAACTCACAAGGGGGCAAATAAAACATTGGTTTTGCTCAAGATTGCATAGAAGTAAGCAGGAACAACAAAATTGTGCTGTCTGTTTTGCTCTTGGTGACTTCACTTGAAGTTGTTTACCGTGCCAAGCCTGGATGCAGAAACCACTGGGAGGGCAGAAAGTCTTACCATGTTACTTGGGACAAATATCAATTACCCTGCATATTATTCCGCATACTGTAAAACTCCTGAGCCTGGAAACAGAGCGTGACAGTATTTCCACAACATACATCTTCTCAAGGATTTTGGAACTGGAATGTCTTAGGGAAAGATTAGTTTAAAATTATTCATGTTAGCAAAAATGAAAGAATTCCGAGGACTATCAAATCAAAAAACCTGGAGATGACCAAAATGATGAGTTCTTCCATTTCTAAATCTCACTTTGAAGGCAGTGTAAGACTTTTGAATGTCTCTCATAAAAAGCATAGTTCATTGGAATATATTCCTGTTCCTTGAAGTAGTTCAGGGATGTGTCCCCTCTCCCTGTAGCTGGATGGGGCTTGGATCAGGGAGTCCTTGATTCACTCATCTTCAGAGCCTGAAAGATGGCTGAGCCCAGCCAAGCACATTTCCACTGCGTATCATGAATATCAAGGAGCCTGAAACTTTCTCTTTGATTTATTTGTTCTTATGCCTGAAAACACTGAGTAAATGTGTGTATCTATGAGTGCATGTGTGTGTGCAAGGACTAGGTCAGGGTGTAAAAATGTGGACAGAGAACCATGTAGCAATTATTCAGCATTAAATAGCACATTTTTCTCACCATGGCACTTTCTTGGCAACAAGCTATTTTTAAAGAATGTGGGTAAAAATGAAAGCTCCCATGGTGAAGCTAGCAAAATGCCTTGATATGAAGTCGGTGGCTGTCCCATTGAACAACCCAAATGATTGGCATGAGGTGTAAATTCTAGATAAAGGACAGAAAAAAGGCTGAGAATAACAGAGATGCTCCTGCCTACAATGCCATTGGAGGCTGGATGTACACCATGTAGTCAATGTTCTGTAAGAAGCTGCTGGAAGCTTCCCCTGTGTTCGAGAGAGCCCATACCAGCCGGCTCTAAGACGGACCTGCCGCCAGCCAAGGCCGAGCCCATCAGTGATAGTGGTAACACCTCTGGGATAACATTTTTAAGAAGGAAAAAAAAAAAAGTTGGGACAGAGAGAAACAGTCGCCAGAGAGAGGAGTGAGAACATGTGAGAGAAACAGCCCTGCAGACCCCCAGGTCAGTGCAGAAGGAGGGGAGGAGATGCTCCAGGCGCGGGAGCAGAGATTCCCCTGCAGCCCGTTGTGAAGACCCTGGTGAGGCAGGCTGTCCCCCTGCAGTCCATGGAGGTCCACAGTGGAGCAGATCTCCACCTGCAGCCCGAGGAGGACCCCACGCTGGAGCAGGTGGGTTCCCGAAGGAGGCTGTGACCCCGTGGGAACCCCGCGCTGGAGCAGGCTCCTGGCAGGACCTGCGGATCTGTGGAGAGAGGAGCCCATGCTGGAGCAGGTTTTCTGGCAGGACTTGTGACCCCGTGGGGGACCCACGCTGGAGCAGTGTGCTCCTGAAGGACTGCACCCCGTGGAAGGGACCCATGCTGGAGCAGTTCGTGAAGAACTGCAGCCCGTGGGAAGGACCCACGTTGGAGAAGTTCGTGGAGGACTGTCTCCTGTGGGTGGGACCCCACGGTGGAGCAGGGGAAGAGTGTGATGAGCCCTCACCCTGAGGAGGATGAAGCGGCAGAAAATAACGTGTGATGACCGTAAACCCCCATCCCCGTCCCTCTGTGCCATTGGGGGGGCTTGGTGGAGAAATCCGGGAGTGAAGTTGTGCCCGGGAAGAAGGGAGGGGTGGAGGGAAGGTGTTCTGGGATTTGGTTTTATTTCTCATTACCTTACTCTGGTTGATTTGTAATAAATCAAGTTAATTTTCCCCAAACTGAGTCTGTTTTGCCCGTGACGGTAATTGGTGAATGATCTCTCCTGTCCTTATCTCAACCCCCAAGCTTTTTGTTATATTTTCTCTCCCCTGTCCAGCTGAGGATGGGGAAGTGATAGAACGGCTTTGGTGGGCACCTGGCTTCCAGCCAGGGTCAACCCACCACACCATGCAGCACAAGTCCAACTGATGGAAAAGTCAGATGAACCCCCTGAATTGTTCTATGTCTTAATGATGCCACATGTAAAGACAAAATAACTAAATGCATCAGTATCAGTTTTAAACTAATAATGGGATTTCTGTCAGGGATGTAGTCAGCTTTGGCTAGTTGTAAACATCAGCTTTGAGGTAAGCTGTTGTGTAAGGGGATTAACTCAGTTTATTCAAACGAAGTACACATGTCTCTGTGTGTGTCTGTGTCCATGTATGTCTGTTGTCTTACAAGCAGATTCATTACCCCGTGTGCAATAGACCAATCTCACACACTCACTTGCTTTATTCTGCACAGGGTGCTCAGTGGACTTTCCACAAATCAAGCATACCAGATTCATCAGGTGTGTCCCTTTTATACAGTAACAATTGCATCTAATTTATTAAACTACTCCTACCTAGTACATATTCAAACCATCTAATGCATATGCATAGGATTATGTAACCATGACACATCAGATGCCTTCTCCACATGCACAGGGGTCTTGGGTGGTCTTCGGTGGTCTTTTGGGGAGGTATCCCTTCCTCACTTTGACCACTAACTCCCTCTGCATCGGGTCAATGGTTCATTTTCCTGCCAAGAGGGACGCATCATCAGTCAGGAAGAATAGAAAGGATCAGAATGGTCTTGGCTACTTCTCTAGGCATTATTAAAATTGTTTGAAGTTGAAAATTATTAACTAACTTAATTTAAAACAGGATTTTCTATATCTGACATCATGTCTGTGTTTATTCACAGATCCATACCTGTTAAAACTTACTTGGCTGTCATCAGAAGTTAGCTACTGGGTTTGTTCTTTGCTTTGTTTTTAGAGCTTTTGTTGTTGTTTGCTTTGTTCTTGAGGCTTCAACTTTGGTTGCCTGTGGTTTTGGATCAAACTTTACTTCTGTATATATCAAAAAAAAGTCCTTACCCAACAGGTACTCTGAGACTGATTGATTGATTGGCTGTGTCACAAGTCTCCTCCACTGTGCAAGGGCAAAACATTAAATATATCCAAAATTTTCAGTTTAGGATAGATGAGAAAGATGATTTTCAAGCCTCAGTATCTCACATAGATCTTCAAACCCAGCAATTAGAAACCAAATGCCACAAATCCCATGTCAGTTAATGGGAAGTGAAAGTACAACACGCACACCACTAAATACCTTAAGTACAGACTCCAAACACTTGCACTACAGCTTTGCTGGACAATAAAGTAAAAATTATTCTTTGTCTCCAGGCAAAAAATCCCATTGTGTTTCCCTGCATGCAGGACTCTTCTCTGCCTTGTCTCCTAGTCCTGCAGTTAAGGGATAAGGAAGGCATTTTGATTTGAGTGTAGAAGGTCCTCTTTGGCCAGCAGAGATGGGGACAACAATGTCTTGGGGGGGATGAAGGAAGCAAACATTGTCATTCTTCAGGAAGATAATAGCTTCCAGTAGTATGTATTTATGGAGGATTTGGAGAACGAGGGTGGAATGACTCAGTAGGTTCCTGAGAACCTGATTTCCCCAACTCTCTTCATTCCAACATTTAGGAGCCTAAACAAAGCCCTGGCAGGAGAACATCTCTCTGCCCATATTCATACAGGCTAGGTTAAGCCCTGTCTGATGGAGCAGAAGGAGAGGCAGGGAAAAGTCCTCTAGAGATTTCCTTCTCCGCCTAAAGTAAAGGGGACGGATTCCTGTGCCACGTCCATCTGGGTCTGAAGGGCAATAGCAAAGAAAAGCCCAGATTATAGGAAGAAAAATGAGACACAAAAAAGAAAAGGTCTGGTTCTTTGAAGGAACACACCTCCCCCCCCCAAAACCCAAGGAAATTGTCCCTGTATGTACACAAGTACAAGTGGTTATTCCTTTTACCTCGTGTGTCTTCATAAGCAAAACATCTGGCACTTCTTTGGTGCAAATAACTTCCAATATAACTTGCATTTGTCCTTTTTCTCTGTACATATAATATCTAACTGGCTTAGTCACTAGGGCTTCCATAAATTTTCATCAATGAGTTGTCTTTTTCCACACTTAACTTCTTTTGTTCGTTCTCTTTTTACTTTTCGCTTCCCCCCCACCCCCGCACCTTTTTGTATGCAGAGGCTTTCTTTGAAGTCTCAGTATTAAAAGACCCTGTGCTTTCTTTGTACTTACAGTGTCAAAGCTCAGATCCCTCTCCTTTTTATTGGCATTGTCTGTACATCCTCAGAGAGTGGGATGTTTTTATCTGCCTTTGTTATCAAATCCAGTAGCAAATGCACTGAGTGAAACTGGAAAGAAATTTAATCTTTTTGCACACACAAAATGTACACATGCACATCTAGACCTGCAGCAGTGTAATCCTCACTGGCCCGCTGGTAGTACGGCCAAGGTATCATTGATTACAATAGCCTTCATATTGTAATATCTCTGTGATGCTCATCACATGTATCTGGAACATATGCACTAAGGTATGAGTCATGGAAATTCTGCACACACAGAGCTAAACTTCACAGAGAGCTCAGAGCTGAGTCTGAATGCCTACACGTGCCCAGCAGAGTCCATTGCAGCAAAGGACTTCAATTCCTAGCAGTTGCCACATTGCCACTTTCATGGCCTCATTCCCAAAAGAGTTCCCAGCCAAGTGTGAAAGTCTGACTCCCTTTTCTAATGTCTAAACTCTCTGCTCATACTCTTAGTTTTTGGTAAGTCTAGCCCTCATCTGATGCTAGCCAGGGCTGTACTTTTGAGCAGTCTGACCAAAGGAAGCTCCCTGGGACCAAGAGGGGACGGAAAGGAACCTCCAGGGATGAGTCAGTGAGATGTGCCCTATGCAACACACACGGATCCACTTTCCAGTATTTGAACTTCATGAATGCAAATCGTCTTAAAAAATCCGTGAAGGAAAGAGCATGTAAAACTGCCCTTGTTCTTTCTCCTTCTTTCCTTTCACTTTATCTTGTCAGCACTGCATATATCAAACTGGAGCTCTGGGTTTTAACTAGGCTTTACTGTTTCATTCTGCTTCATGAATTTTTCAGTGTTTACACTTATGCTTAATATAATAAGATTGATAATGCAGCTGCCTGATAGATTCTCATCCAGGCTTCTCAGCTAGAGATGTTTATTTTTTCTCCCTAATTTCTGTAATATCCAAAAGTTCATTTTCACCTTTTGCATCTCGATGCTGTTTTTCATCTTTCGGATATCCATCGCCCGAAATAATGTGTTCAAGGTAACAACATTTACCCAGTGGATATATATGACTGGAGCTTAGCATGCTGCCTACGCTGCTGAAGCCTGGTAGCTTCTTCCCACCCATAGGTACGTTGGTGGAGCAGGCAGAGGACCTTGCCATGAAGAGCTCTGTGAGCTGCAGTGCCGCTGCAGTGTGCCGACTGTGTTGTTCCAACAGAGGGGGATGGCGTCATCCACATGCTCAAAGTCCCACTAACTTTCCTAGTGAGCAAAAGAAAAAAAACTAGCAGAAAAAAAAAAAAAGAAGAAGAGGGAGAAAAGAGCGGGATTAGTAAATAAATAAGTGATTTACAACCCAGAAGATTGCATGTTTTGCCTCTTTCAGCCTTGCAATCCAAAAGCAACGGTCAATGAAAATGACTGGCAGCAAAATTAAAACAATATATAAAAGGGAATAAGTCCTTTATGAAGCATGTGTTGATTTTGCTGCCATGGGAAATCAATGAGATGCACAGTTTAGTGGGATTAGAAAGAGGAACTGGATGTTCACATAATCAAAGTGCAGAATTAGCAGCAGGAGGGACAATGTTAGATGCAGTATTTTAGGGTTCAGCATCCTTTCATACCCCTCCCCCCCACCGCCATACACCCCCCTCTTCCTTCCTTCCTCTCTTTCTCTTTCCTCTTTCTTTCTTTTTTCTTCCTTTCCTCTTTCTTTGTTTCTTTTTCTTTCCTTCTTTCTTTCTTTCTTTTTCCTTCTTTATTTCCTTCTTTCTATCCTTCTTTCTTTCTTTTTCTTTCTTTCCTTCTTTTCTTCTTTTTTCTTTTTCTTTCTTTCTTTCCTTCTTTCCTTTTTTCCTTCTTTCTTTCTTTCTTTCTTTCCAGATAGACTGGAGTGAGCAAGACATTGTTTAGGTTGCAGTTAAAGACTCTGGTAATGAGACAGAGCAAAGAGAAATTCTGTCTCAACAGGAAACTGTCCTCAGATACCTTTGTTGAAACATGTAATTCTTTTTCTGGAAGCATTAGAGATTTGCACCTTGGCCTTATATAATTGGGGGGGGTGGGGGGAACGACCAACCAACCCAGCATTAAAAATTTTGCATTTTGGTCAAAGAGAATATTTCAGATGGTATAATTAGATCTCATTTCTTGTAATTTCTTGCTGGTTTGTGATCGGAGAAGCCCTACCTGGTTCTTAAAAAAAAACACAATAAAATCAATTCAAATGATAGCTCATTGCTGAGATATTCTTAATGACCCTGCTCTGGAACTGGCAAAAGTACTTACACACTTGCCCAGCCCTAAGTATCTTGGGAATCTCCTATATGTCATCATGACTAGTCATTCACTGAAAGTTAAATATGTGCTTAAGTGAAATGCTGCCCAAGGGCCCTTTAAGTAAGGAGATTTCAGCTGTCTCTTTTCAAGGAAGCTCATGACTTTTGCATGGTCACTATTCCTGTGAGCCATCCCAATTAAAAATAACACAGATGGAGCACTTGGATCTGGGATCCTTTCAATCATTTATGGATCAAACAGCACTTCTTCTTCTTTCCAACAACACACCTGTCACAGCAATACTCTCGGTGTCTGAGAACCAATTGTTTTAACTTTGCTGGGCTCAAAAACTGTGGGGTTTTTTTCTGCTGACTTAGTCATTATCACTTCAAAAAGTATGTTGTTCCTTGGTTTAAATGATCTGATGGAGACCAAGGTTCTAAAAAAGTTAAACAATACTAAGCTTGCTTTAATAATGTCATTAAAGCCTTAAAAATTTTCAAGGGAAGACAGGGGGATTCATTGACTATAAAGAACCAGTAAAAAATCCTGGATAAAGATCCAGAATTATGTTTTGTTCACTAGAGCTGATATGACACTGGATGCACTCTTTTCTTCTCTGGTTATCTTGGTCAGAGCTTCTGGCCCCACAGTGTAAAGCTGAACGCACTGAAAAGCGTGTTGTGGCCATTGGTACTTGCACTACATGTCCTGCATTGCATGGTGCTACAAGGTTCATCAATGGTAAGACAAAATGCCCCCTGAATCCTTTTCTGAGTCAATCCCACAGCCACTAAACTCACATGCCTCTTCCTGGGGCTGTGAACAACTGTTCTTCCTCTGGAGAAGGTGGTCCATGAACTGATTGCAAACAACAAACAGAAAAAAGATAAATGTGTCGCCATGCACCACGCAAGCAAAAGATGGAAGGAAATGAAACATATGGAGAAACAAAGCTTGCTTTTTCTTTGGTTGCAAAGGAAAGCCTGTGGGTCAGATGTTTAAGATATCTCATGTTTTTACTCGATTTTATTTAGGGGTTGGGAGGTTTTATTTTTGTTCTTCAAAAATTCTGATAGGCTGTATATCATTAATACAGCATCAGATGACTTTGTTTCTCAATGTCATGCCTGTGTCAGGGACTGAATTAAAGAACTCAGAAAAACTGCAGGCAAAATACTTCATGATCCTTAGATAAGTATTGATGTGTACATAAACATTTTGTCTCCATGCTGCTTAAAGAAAAAAAAACAAACCCTGATTAAAATAAGCAAGTGTTTTAATTACAAATTTTATCTCTGTATTTATTCTTATCACAGTGAGCTTGTAAAAGCAGCTTAAGATATGCTTTTAAAGATTGTATCTGAGTGCTGATATTTTCTAATATGTTTGAGGATAATTGAAGCTGTCACCTATTATTATTAATCACACCCTTGGGTAAATGTTTTGACAATACAATTGCAGGGCCAATTAAAAAACATAAAAAGTTGCAACTCTGACACTTTCCTGTCACTGCTGTTAATGATGGCATCAGTGCTAATCTTGTCATTTGAGTCTCCAAATATTTACAGTGTTTGCTTAAGACTCTCTGCAACAAGAAAGCTTACTCTCCTACTGGGGTGAGAAATGTTGAAAGAAAGAAAAAGAATATTTTAAAGCTGTCTTGATGTACAAAGATTTGTTATTGGGAAGTTTTTTGAAAGTTTCCCATCCTGGTAGGATATTTTTTAAGTATTGGACTTTTGTGGGAGAAAAGTAAACTTTTTCTTAATATTCAGAGTTTTTCTTAGACCCTGACTTTATATCTTCTTTCTTTTCATAATTTAGCCTTATTTTTAAAGAAGGGCCAGTTGCATGAGTCAATTGATACTCTCTGGAAGACTGCTTAGATTAAAACCATTCCAGGTAGGAACAGGGGTTACCTGTACTCTGAGTATGGCAATAAGCAATGAGTCTTCTTGTCATAAAGAATTCAAGGTTGTAAATATAACTCCTGTACCAGACCAGAGTAAAAAAAGCAAAATCTTGGGAGGCTGGGGTTTTGGGAGTTTGCTGGTTCCTGTTGTTTTTTTTAGTGTACCAGACAGTCAAGGGAAAGAATCAATTCTGAGAAATTAGAATTTTGTAGTATCAGTAATATATTTCATAGTATTTTTACTTACAAAAATGCTAGAGTTTGTGATAACTGAGCTAGAACATTAAACAGAAGTTCACTCTGATATAACAACATTGCAAGATTGGAACAGGACATGTTGGCAAATAAAAATATCTATGTTCCAAAACATCCTCAGGGAGGAATTCACCTGAACTGCTGCTGATAAGGACTGTTTCATCTGAGCAACCGTGAGTTCAAGTGTGTCAGTGCTTCCTAGCAAAAAGCGAATCCTCCTCACCACCCCTGTCTGCACTTTTATACCTCCTGGAATCCCGCTCAGGTATATGGAATTCCCATATACCTCATGGGAATCCCGCTCAGGGCCAGCACCACCACCATGCCTGACGCTGTGACACAGCCTGCATTGCTAGGAAAGAACAAGCTCAGCTTTCAGATCCGCAGCCCAGTCGGACATCAGACTTTCTCCACAACACAGGGGCCACCCGCTAAAGGAAGCAGTGGCCGTGCCACGCTCTGCTCATCCCTGGCTGGGGCACGCTGGGGAGCCTTGCAGGCATGCAGACCACAGCTGAGTAAACTGTAATGCAACTCTGCTGTTCCTCAGTGAACAGATTATATCCCACTAATGCTCTGCCTAGTCCTCACATCTCCAGTTACACATTGTTCCCTCCTACCTTGGCCCCAGAAACTGGGGGCTGGGTACCTGCCATGGAAATGCAGTGCTGGGGGTGAGGGAAAGGGACGCATTCAGCGCACTCCTGCTGGGCATCGTCCTTCCCCTGGGCTGGGCAGACAAAGCCCCTCCAAGCTCCTTCCCCTACTCTGCTGCCACTTCTTTTCTTTCCTTTTCTTTCCTTTCTTCTTTTCTTTCCTCTTTCCTTCCTTTCTTATTTTCTTTCCTCTTTCCTTGTTGTCATTTATTTCCCTGTTTCCTTTTTTGTTCTTTTTCTCTGATTCTGTATGTCTTGTCTCTGGTTTCCCCACAGACCCTGGTAGCACCTTGCCCATGGGGTACTCGCAGAGATGGGAAGCCCAAATACCATTCCTCCTCCTGAGAGTGCCTGGGGCTGCAGCAGCAGAGCTTGGCCTGTGAACTCTTTAGTAGGACAAGCAGCCCTGAGTGGTCAAAAAAGCACTCTGGCAGTCATTGAGGCTAGAAGGGCAAGTGATTGCCTTTCTCCTACGCCCTCTTACTGCCCTCCACAGAGTGGTGGGATCATGCTCCTGCAGGGGCAAGGCAGAGGTGATCTGCATATGGAGCTCTCCTCACTCTCTTCCTCCTCAGAGTTTCACCACTGTGGGAGAAGTCCGAACCACACTGAGTTAATTTTACCTGCAGCATTTTGCAGCCAACTTAGAAAGGACGTTATTCTCATCATTACACCGACTTCTGTTTCAAGGATGAAGTTTAGGCTCTGGCCCAATGAAGATGAGCTGTAGGGCTGTTTACTGTGGGTCATGTCTTAATGGCACAGTTCTCAAGCTCACCAGACAAAACCAGCCCTAGCCTTGTTGTGTACTGCACAGGAACACTGTTGGCTTCTCCAGTGCAAGACCTGGCCCAGCCCATGGTGGACCATGCCGATCCAGAAACACTTTTCAGTTAGTAGCTCCCAGGTGTCAGCTCCACTTCAGCACTCAGAGGCAGAGGTGATGCCGTGACCTCCTCAGCCATGGCTTTCCCCACCCAGCACTCTCCTGAACACTCTGCAGTAATTCCCCCATTGTCAACACCCAGGTACAAACATGTGCAAAATTCAGACCAGGCAGACGTAGCCTTTCGTTTGGAAATGTTTTCTTGCCCCTGTGCCTCTGTTCACTAAAAGCAGGCAGGTTTCCAACCTGTCCTCTACCTGATTTCTATACTGCTTCACCCTCCCTCATCTCTTCTCCTTTCTGATATTAAAGAAGACCACAGCACTTTCTTTTGTAGGAAGCTGTAGTTAAAAGTTATGGTTGCCTTCTCAGTGTGTGTTTCTGCTAGAAAGACTTAACTGCTCTCTGGGGCCAGTTTTTTGCACTGGTGCATATGTATTACTTGTAGCATGAGCAGACCTGGCCAAGCATAGCCTTCCCTGCTGTTAGCTTTCTGTTTGCATTATGACTTCATTTACTGCTGAAATTAAACCTGTGTGTATATGTATGTGTGTGAGTTGTGATTTCCCTGGGAATATTAGCAGGGGCTTAAATTCAAGTGTAACTGTGGAAAGCATTAACGATTCAGTCCTGCCTCAGAACTCCTTTTTCCTTTTCCTTCACAACCCCTTATCAAGTTCAAATAGTAATCACAGGCAACATCTCTTCCTTCACCCGCACTGTGCTAGCCCCAAATCACTGCAGGCCTGCCCCAAAGTCAGTTGAAAGACACCCAAGGATGTGCACATCCGCTCGTTTGGGACTGCCTACGAAAGACGGAAACTGAGATGAGTACATGCTGCTGCTGCTATGACACTCAAACGAGACATGGCTGCAGCCAGCTTTGGGCGGGAGGCAAGATGCAAATGCAGAGCACAGGGAGCATCAGAGATGGTCCATGTCCTGCAACTCTTCCAATCTACAAGAGGCAAAGCCTAATGAGCAGGTGTAATACAGACGGTGCACAGAGCTGATGTGATGTAAAGAAACGGTTATGATTCCCACTGCTTAAAAACAGCAGAAAGAAAATGCAAAGCATCAGCAGAATAATAATGGGGAATCCTGAGGATTTAAGCCAACATTTTTAAGCCGAAATGCTATGTGGAGGCTGCTCCGCACCTCCACGATGTCAGCTTTGCACACTTTCCCCTGGCGCTACTGAGCCTTGCTGCCATGAGGTCCTCGTTTGCTGGGGTAGCTGAGCTTCAGGTCAGACCTACACTTCCTAAGACTGTCCCCTCCTGTGATGGCAAAAAAGCAATTATCATAGAATTATCGATTGGTTTGGGTTGAAAGGGACCTTTAAAGATCATCTAGTCCAACCCCCCTGCAATGAGCAGGGCCATCTTCAACTAGATCAGGTTGCTCATTACTCTAGGTATGGACAGATGGATACATGGCCTGACTGTGAGTCCTTCACATCAGACTCCAGGAGACATGTTCTTGGAAGGCTTTTAAGTTAACAGTGGGAATGGATTTGGCTGGTACACAGCATGGTACAAATTACAAAACCTCTATTCCAAAAGACCCTGCTGAAATCAATGTTAGAGTGAAGATCAGCTTACCCTTCTCCCTCCAGGCGATGCAAGTCCTTGCAACACCCAGGAACTCATTTTTGTGCAGGTCCCCTTGCTCCATATATCGCAAAGAAAACGGGGCTGCCTGACCCAGGGGCTGTGAAGCCCAGTCTGAATTTGAGGCACCTAAAAGCTAAAGGCTCAATGATATTTCTTTGCAGTCTCTTCAAGTGGGAATGAAATTACTTCCCTCCTCCTCTCTATTTAAAGGAATTAATGATATTTTCTGTCCTGCCTATCTAGAGAGACCAAATAATTGGAAGAGAATTGATCTTTTGAAGTAACAACGTCAGCACAGCCTTCTTTCTCCCCCACCCCTTCTGCTCAGTTCCTACTTTGGCAGAAGGAAGGTTTATGAAGGAAACTAGTTTCACCATTTGCATACACCAATATATTTAGCTGGTGGCTGTGCAGGTCCAATTAACTCAACTAACAATATGGGTGAAATGAGGTTATTGGATTATACTTGTAGCCAATTAGAGTTGCCACGGTTGAATTACTCCCTTTCTTAACCTTATTTAAAGTTAAGAAAACATGTTGATGGTGAGACTAGATGGTTTTGCTCCCTCTGGCTCCAAGAATAAAATATTTCTATTTCCCCCAGAGACGCCTTAGAATCAAGGACAGTCTGCATATGTTGATGGGTACATTTTATGGTCAGGCATGGCTAAATTTGTGCATTTCATCAGATCAGGACTGATGTTTGAAGGCAAACTGACCCCAGTTATTGGGCTTCTCTGGAATTCTTCCAGGGAAAACAAAACTGGAGGATGCACCTACTGCACCCCGGTTCCAAATGGGCTCTCCGTGCGTGGGACCTGAAGTAGGGCTAGTATGAATTTCAGCTCCTCAGCATCAAAGGCTCAGTGGATCCCCTCCTACTGCAATGCAAACATGGCTTATTGTTTTCTTAACAGAGTACTTTTTTTTTTTTTCCTCCTGTAAATGGTAAAGGCCATTTGGGTTCACAAACCCATTTCTCTCTTGCAAGGAGATTTTCCTGATAAAATTAAAGTTCATCCCATTTTCGAGTGCTTGCAAACAAGAACTAAAAGCAAACTCTCTGTGTCAAGTCCTGGGTATATCTGCTCCATATTTCTGACAAGTACTTTGTATTGCTCCACAAAACTTCCCCAACATCATAGCAGTATTTCATGGGTTCTGCTTAGAAAAGACCACAGAAGATGAGAGCCACAAAAGAAAGCTCTCTCCTGCGGGAAGCTGGAAGCTTTTGGTCCTGTGCAGTGGTGGTGGTGATTTCACAAAATAAATTTGCAATTCAAAGAGGGGAAACAAATTTTTGGATCAGAGGAACTGGTTTACTAGATGAAAAAAACAAACTTTGTGTTGGATTTTTATGTAGAGTTTTGAGAAATTTGTGAATAATTTTAGAGAAAAGTTAATTAAAGTTGTTTCAAAAAGGAAAACTCTGGTGTGTCTTGAAACAGACCAAACATCTACCTTTTTAACAACATAAGCAAGTTTTTCATTGCCTTTCAGAATGAGCAAATTACCTGAAACGGTCATAAATGGAGGAAAATATTCAATGCTTTCAAACAGTATTTCACTCCTGTTCAGGAAACACTGGCACTTTTTTTCCCCAAAACATATTTTCACTCAGGTCTGTTTCGGAGGCTGTGTATAAAGTTGTGACAGGAGAGACATGGTTGTTCACCCTGACCACTAGCTCGCCACGAAGATGATCTGTCTTCCAGCATTGTGCCCATCCTGACCAGCCAAAACCTGAGGCCGGGAGCTGCCAGGGTTGAGCCTGCAGAGGGAATTTGTGCCATTTACCACTGGGTTTCCCTTAGACAAGCCTTTCCTCCTCTGCCTGCCAGCAGAAAGGACAGACTTTGGGCTGGGCTGCTGCACAGCCAGGGGTTAGAAAGGTACTCGATATCCTAGATCAGCCCAACGGTGACAACCCCGCCATGGTCTCTCCTTGCCGGCGGGACGCCAGGGCTGCTTGCCCATGAATCGGCCCATTCAGGTTCGGCGCCTTTCTGCCAGTGACGGACAGGGGCCACCGGCAAGGCCACGTTCTCCTCCTCTCCACCACACACGGCCGTTGTCCTCTGCAGATGCTAATGGACTGGGAAGCTTCCTGGAGGACAAGCCCTCTCATTGTCCCCGGGAAGTGCTTTCTCTTGTCTTTCTTTTTCAGCTGGAACCGACTACGCACCATTCACTTCCCAGACATAATGCTGCCCTTTGTGGCCGTCTCCAACATGGTTTGGGGAATGCTGTAATGGGGACAGGCCCAGAGCATGAAAGGAAGGGATTGTGTTAGCCGAAGTGCCTGGCTTTCTGGAGAAGGCCAGGGGGGCCAAGAAGGCGCTGGTCCTTAATGAGCTTCACTGGTTGCCTCCTCTCGCCTCCCTCCCCCTCCAAAGCCTTACTCTCTTCTTTTAACCCCCAGTTTAAATATAAGAGGATTTTTAATCCTGTACCTAATACATCTCCGGCATGCTTCTGAGCTTCAGAGTTTGTATGTCCAAACTATGTCCAAACTATGATCTCTATTGTAAACTGAGCAGCCTGTTAAGCCACCAATGTTCTGAGCAAAAATGGCTTTCAGGGACTGATGAAGGGACAAAAAGCTCTCTCCTCCTAATGTTTGAAGTTCTTACTGCTCCTGGAGCTGCCAGAACCACTCCTGTGAGGGGGCTGCCCTGTCTATCAAGTTGATGGAGTCCCTGTTATGTCCTCCAAGCAAGGAGATGGTACCACAACACATGCTGACCTCCTGGTGGATCCAGACAGAACATGCTGTAAAAAAAAAGGCCTCTGTACACAAATAATGAATAAGGATCTTGTTCCCTGGGAGCAATTCTGCTCTCTTGATAAGTGAAATGGCTCCAGTGTGATTCAGGGCAGGGAAGAGCACGATCAACCATCCATCTGCAGTACTGACACACAGCACATTAACTGGCTAATTTCTCACTGCATTTTCCTAGATGTTATCTAAAGAGAACAGCAAGGACACCAGAGAACCCCTTTATTAACTGTTTTAATAAACAACAGTTTATTAATGACTCATAAGAATGGCTCCTGCAGGAGAATAAACACAGTGGAAAATAATACAGCTTTTCCTAAAACCTGACTTGATTCAACACAGCTTCATGAGCGCATGGTATGGTCATGTGTCCAAAGTCAGGTATACATTATGAAGGTGTTCTGGTTTTGTGAAACCCAGCAATAATAACCCTTGTGCTTTAGGTGTTAAGGTGATCACTCTCTGGGGGGGAAAGAGATGTGACCTCGCTGTGCAGCAGGGAGAGCTGTACTGGTGTCTTCTTCTGCACTGCACTGCATTGGCAACGAGCGTGGAGAGGGCACTGCACTCACCTTTGAGTTGCTGTGGGACTTGCACTGTTTCCACAGCAAAACCATCAGGTTTTGGCAGGACTGGGAGTTAATACCTGGGCTTTCTGTCTAGAATCACGTTCTCCCTGGCCTAAAGCAGAAAATAAATCATGTTACCTTCTGCATCTGGTTTTCTTCTGGTCTATTCTCTAACTTCCTGGAGTTAGAAAGCTGACCTCCTCTGATGGGTCCCACTTTACTCCCCACTCCCAATATTTACAGTGAAAGGGTTGGAATTTGCACCAAAACATCCAAACTGCAGTTATGAATTGCCACCTTCTCCTTGGTTCCACATGGTGCGAGCTGACATTTGTTTTCTCTGCTATGCCAGTACATGAGTGAAGTGCAGCTCACAGATATCTTTGTGCTGGAACAAACAAAGCACATCCCAGACCGTGTTCATAACAGCTTAGGACATCCCCAAAGCATCTTAGTAAGCTGCTGGTCTATTTGTATTTGTTTGGTTGTCTATTTTTTAAAAGGTCACTTCTTAAATCTGAACGTTTTCCCTCTTCTCTGTTTAAGCGCAGACAACGATTCATGCATGATTGTGCTGGGAGTCCCTTCCCAGGCAGGTTTTGCGATGCTGCACCTTAAAGAGCTTTGCTTGTTCTTCCTTCCCACTGTGAGCCATGCCATCAGCATTGACATCTGTCTAGTAGGCTTGATCAACTCCTGCTCTTCAGGAGAAGGCCAAGGGGGCATTCCTCACCCTGGAGAGGTTATTCTGAATACTGAAGTGCTTGCTGAATGATGGTTTAGCCCAGCACTCCTCTGCCTATTTGCTGCCATCACCTTGGGTTTTGATTCAAGTAGCTTAGTTTAATGATCCAAGTGACCTAGGCCTCTTGCTAAAGGAGATTAAGATGATGTCTGGGGACACCAAGATATGAATGCGAGGAAAATGCAAGCTTGATAATTTGGGCATGCTTTATTTTTCCCTCCATTCAAATAGAAAAAGACCAGCTGGGGCATCAGATATCCATTGTGCAAGTGATAAATCTGAACCCATCTGAACAATTCTTTCACCCTGAGGAAGGGACATGAACAACGAGGCTTGGAGTAGTGCACTACTCCCCAGCTACAGCTTCCCACCTGCTCCTGTAAAGGCTGCGGCCCTGAAGGTCCTTCTCTTAGACACTACAGTTAAGGAAAGGAAGGTGAAAGGAACTTCATTCCTCTGTTTTCCTCACATCCCCAGCCTGACTCCTTAAAAGGAAGCCTGAAGGAGGCAACACGCTCTTCCGGCTGACCTTGGGGAGGAGATTTGCTCAAGAAGGCTGGGGTGATGTCTCCTGCCTTTACGCTGTGCCGAAACAATTCCTGCTTTGAGGTTCCTGAAAGCATGGAAACTGACTCCAGTTTTAATTTTAGCCCAGAGGAAAATACAGTATGAAAGTCACAGAGTTGGAATGGTCTGTGAGAGAGTAGAGAGCGGCAGGTACATTTGAAGTCTCCTGTCATTGCTCTTGCTCAGCACATGGTACAGGCTGCTGTGTGCCGTCTCCAAACTCACCTGATGGGCATGAAGGTCCTTTTAATTACAATGGCACATATGTTCTTTTATCAGATGATCCCAGAAGCGAAACACATCACACTTGAACTGCCACCTGGTTTTTCAGTAGTGTCAGAAATACCTGGTAAAAATCAGATAGGAGACTGACTGGAAGTAGGCACATAGAAAATAGGCATCTGGCCCTGCTTTTCTAAGCATGGCCTACTGTGAGTTGCGTCCCAATTTTAGTCCTGCACAGCATCAAGCTACTGAAGTATTCAATGGGTCGATGGTGGGATAATATGAAGTTAGGGGTGGTGAAAATTTAATATCGCCCTGCAAGATTAAATGGATCTATTTATTTCTTGCTGTGATTTATAATGCTCCGTTATGTTGGCACTCACACATCATAGGCAAAAAAAAAAAGAGATTAATAACAAGAGAAGACTAAGAAATAAAACATTTCAGTGGACTTTCAAATGCCTCCTTTATATGAAGTTGCATTATCCAAGGAGTGTCTTACTGAACGCAGAAATTTGTTAGCCTTACATACCCTTTGTTTTGGATGTGTGATGCTGTACTCTTGAAGTGTGTCATCCAAACTGCTTTTCATGCAACAGTAACAAGGGTGGTGAAAGGCTGGAATCTGATATCTCCTTGGATCCTGCATGATGATAACATTTATCAGTATTTTGTTGGTCTTCCCAGAATCTGAACTGATTTTGCATATGAGAAAGTGCACCAAGGTGCAGGTCAGGAACTTTCTCAACCACCACATCCCAACGAGCTGCTGCAGGTAAACTTTTGTATTCTGAGGTGAATCTGGTCTTGAGTGATGTAGCTCCACTCACATCTGTGAAGCTGTTATGTTTTTTGTCCCAGAGATAGCAAGACGGAATTCACAGCCAAAATACATGACCCTTAATCTTTGTGTGGAAAAATTACATATGGACAACTGAATTCAAAATAATAATCAACTTCTATGTAAATAGAAGGAAAATTGAAGCTGTGATGTCAGGCTTTTTAAAGGAGATCAGACCTGAGCTTTCTTCTTCCTTCAATATGTATACAGTACATGTCCCTCCCCAGGTTTTGAAATGTTTTACCATGAAATTAGTATCATTATCCTCAGGAGTTAAGTGCTATAAAATTGTAATTCTTTACATTGAAATCTGAGGCTCTACAAGGTAAAATGACCTGCCTGAGGTTACTTGTGAGCCAACTGCATCAACAGAAATGAGTCTCTGTAGTCCCAAACCACCTTCTTTGTCAAAATGAACATGGGCTAATTTATGTGGGTTTTGAAGCATTCAACCCACTTCAGCTTCAGGTCTTTCATATTTTTTTTGTTGGATTTTTCAAAATGATGGGAATTTGCAAACCATAATGTAGTAGAAAGTAGAGGGGAAAGCAGTACTTTTTATGCCAACTATCAATTCAGTAGGATTGACACTTCATCCAGTACCAGGTGGTTTTTATTTAAATTGCTGAGTATGTGGCTGCTTGTTGGGCAGATGGGCAACCCATGTGTTTGTATGTGAGGGTAGGCAGTGTAAGTCTGTCTGTTCTTTGAATATTTCCTTCTCCGGAAAAGAAGGTGACACTTTAAAGGAAATCATGACTTTCTGAAAAGAGCCACAGGGCAACTTTAACTCCCACAGGACTCAAAGAGATCATAGGAACTGGAAAAGGGAAATGGCGTTTCTGGCACTTCCCACAGCAGATCTCTATTTTGAGGCTTCTTATTCCCACTCAGGTGTTCAAGAGCCAGGCTGGTATTTGCACAGCACTGCCTTTGACATAACTCTGCCAGACTCAGTCACACAAAAACATAACGTGCAATTTGTCAGCCTCCTACCAGCTAGTGTTCTCAGCGGTCAGGTAACACTGCTGCATTGCACACATCCAGCCCCTCATCCCCCTGCTGTAAAGAAAGGACTGGAAATTTTTAAAGTATTTTAAGTGGGAGTAGGTAAGGAGAAAAGTGGATAAAATTCAGGGCATGGTTATGCTGCAGTCATGGTGAGAATCATTGTAATATGGACATACCTGATGTAGCTTTAAATTACTAGGCATCTGTAACTGTGACAGACCAGAGCTCAGCAAGGGCTGTGAAGGCTTTTGTAAAATCAGAGCAGTATCTATGTAGATGCTACTAGCACCCTGAAAACTAATGCTGGTATGTCTAGAGTGACTGCAGAAAAAGATCAAGTCTGAAAGAGGAAAAGGTCTGAGTCTGAAGGAGGAAGATGCAATATAGAATCATAGAATTGTTTAGACTGGAAAAGACCTTTAAGATCATCAAGTCCAACTGTTAACCTAACACTACCAAGTCCACCACTAAACCATGTCCCTAAGCACCACACCTACATGCTGAAGTGCAGGTAATATATTTCAGGCAAGCTGAAATTAGGTGATGCTCATTCCAGGAAAAGTTATTTGGGAACTGGTTAGAGCTAAGATACAGAGAACAGACCACGGAGACCAATCTTGTAATGGATGAGAGATAGATGAAGTGACTCAGAACAGCCTCCACATCGAGCTAGAGATCATCTCTAGCCAGTTTCTATTGATCCATCCTCTGGGTTACTCACTTCCTCCAAGATGACCCACAATTACTTAAACAGGATCATTTACAGCATCAAAAGTGGAGTGGAAAAAGGGCATCAGAATCTGGCCCTGCTATTCACATCATAATTAGGAAAATATTGTCCAGCCCATGAAGGAGGTTGAAACTGTGAAATTTTCTTTGGGAAAGGGAGCACGCACTCATGTGCAGCTCATAGGTAAGCTCACGTACTTTGAAATTCGCAATGCCAGGGCATGGAAAGTAAATGCCCTGAAGTTTGCTGTTGATAAATGATTGTGCTTCTGAAATGGTAATACAAACGCACTGAGTCGTGAAATGCAGCTAATATAATTAATCTTGCAATATTGTAAATCTGTTGGAGACAGATAACATGAGAATTTTGCTCTACTGTTTCACACTACAGCAAAAACCAATAAAGTGGTGTTTAGAAGGAAGCCTGGAGCCTAAATATTTCCAGGTGACTTTGGTGATTTAAAAAAAAAATCTGTTTACATAACCTGCCACAAAAAACATACATTATGCATAACACCGGCTTGCTCCACCCTAGAACTGCTACAAGAACTACCTGAAGAATAAAGATATACTCTATATTATGTTCATTTCTTAAAGAAAAGTTAAGCAATTGTATGAACTTGGGAGATTTGGGGGTTTGGGGGCCTGTTTGTTTGTTTGGGTTTTGAGCCATTGCTGTTAGAACTTTCATAACAGCAACTATTCTCCAGTTATGGATCTCAAAATCAATGACCACTCTTTATATAAACTGGATTTAGGGATATCTCAGTCTATTTCACAGTCAGTAAGTTCCCTTATTTCCTGCATTGCAAATTACCTTTCTGCAACTCCTTTTGCTGATAGCCAAGAGGGACATCCAGCTACAAGCATAAAGGTTGGACAGCTTTCACCTTCCCAGCCTTTGATAAAACTTGCTCAGATCAGAGACAAACCAGTATGAAGGAAACATAACACTGGCATCACAAAGGAAACATGCTAGAGAAGCCTGTTGTAAAGTGATCTTAAAGTTCAAATCAGCTACAAGATGGAATAAACGAACTATGAATCATGCATACAGATGCTTCATAAGGCATTTTGAAGGACACGTGTCCTGGCTATGAAGGGACAAGACAGGTCCACACCAGGCATGCAGAGCTCTGAGTAACCTAGAATGCAAGCAGTCTCTGGCACCAGCTGGGGTATGCCCCACATGGACTGGTCTGGGACTCTGAGCAAGGAGATCTTCTCTGAACCAAGGTCTTGCTTTGGGTCTGCCCCAATCTGGGAAAATTCTCAGACCCTCTGTGCCACTTCTGATTCCCAATGCCACCTCCTTTGCATTACAGAGCAGGTGAAGGTTGACTGCTTAGCATACCTGGATTTCAGCATCTAAAATACATTTTGTGTTGGGGGACAGGGTGTCAAAATGGTAGTTGTTGTACAAGCTCCAGGAGGCTGGGCATGACAGACTAATTAACACCTTTGAAATGTCTAACAGCAGGTTGGCCAAAATAATGTCATATAAAAAAGGTGGCTGAAACCCAGAACTATTGGGTTAAATTCTTATTGACAAATATTTTTGCTTGAAAAGCTTTCAGCTAATTGGAGCCAGTCAATTATTCTGACTGAGATCCATTCAAACAGCATGGTGCAAAGTAAGGAAATATCACTAATGGGATTGCACAAACACAATGATGCTACTTACGAGCTACTACATCTTATCAGCCCCAGACCCAAAGGAACTAAGAATCTCTCCGATGAAACATCACTTTTCTGGACTCTGTAAAAGAGGAGGATCACCCTTATAAGGGTCCATGTATTCATACACGCTCACAGCTCAGCCTTGCAAACACCTTTTTGTAAGCAGCAAAACACACTGTGTGAAAGGGAAACACCGTGGTTATTGGCGTAACTTTCACATGACCAAGTCATGATCAAAAGACAGTCCTGCTCAAGGCCTTGTTCCAGACTATTTCTAGCTCTTACCTGAAAACTCAGGGCTGATTCTCAGCACAAGTCTGTTATTTCCACAGACCCTGAGCTTGTGTGTTGGGCATAAGCTTTAAACAGGCTTGAGGTCTGCATGTGTTGATGAAATTGTTCTCATACACTCCCTATAGCTCAAGATGAGGTTTAGCTATCTGTGTAAACAAAGACCTCAATGAGTCAGGGAGGCTGAACTGACTAGTTGTGACTTTTTGCCTTTTATATTAGGTTTAAATTTTGTTTCTAAGATGTCAGGAACTGTGTTGCAGCCTCTGACGCAACAGGGGTTGTCTGCTGTCTTGAATCCCATCACACTGGATTGACTGACCTGAGTTGTCCTCCTGAGTCACATGAATGAATCTTGACTTCTGAAACTGAAGTTTCCAGGTCTTGTAAGAGAAAGCAGACAGCTTCTCCTCCAGCTGGTTTGGTTCTTCAAAGAGGGGGTCTTGGGTATCCAGGTTGGGTAACATCTTCCAATAATGACACAACTCTTACTTAAAAATCTCTCCCATCACATTTCCTCCTTTTTAGTCTCATGAGGTCTTGGGTCTCAGCTCTACAAATAATACAGGTAATTTCTAAAACCTAGTGACCCACGTTCTTCAAGAAACAGGTGTCTTAGGTCTGCTATCACTGCCAAATAAAATACTCTCTAGTTTAACCCAGGGCATGTCTCCCCAGCATAAAGATGTTCCTGAAGCAGCGTGACATTGGCTGGACATTGCTCTCCCTACCCTGACTATATGCATAGAAAGACAATTGTGAGCAGAAACAAGAAAAAGGGAACTGGACTTCAGGTTGGATCCATGCCACTTCAGTTCTTGGCTCTTGCTTTCAGTTTCTTTGTGGCTGGTAAATCTGAGCAGCCTCATTTTGGGATAGACAACAGAATTCAGAGTACTGCCAAAATGAGCTGCATTACCAATCCTAACCTGTGTTATCTTCATGCCTGCTGGAACAAATGCAGCCTTTTCTTAGCACCATGGTTGGTACTCAGCAGGAGAGTGAAGGGCAGGTAACTCATTTGGAAAATTCTCCATGCAACCATTCTGTGAGAGCAGCAGTGTGTAGTTTCCCCATTTCTCCTTTTTTTTTTTTTTTTTTTACTGTGTTCTTTAATTGGATACATTCCTGAGTACTTTTTGGAGACTATGAATGCATGCCAGGATGGACATGTCTGCATCTATGGAGGCAAAAGTAAATGCCTACAAATTTCAGGAAGAAAAAATTTACTAGCCTAAGGGGAAAAAAGCACTGCTTTAACATTTCATTAAATGTATGACTCCAAGCATTCAATAAGAAATGCAAAGCTAATAATAACTATAATTAACATCTCTCAACATTGACTGGCATCTTCACTCTGAAGGATGGCACCACTCCTCCCAGTACTGAGCACACCCATGGGACATTACCATGGTAAGCAAATAATTAGCCTGGGAGCTTCTCAGAGCTCCCAAGAAAAGGCAGCAGTGGCAATCTTCTGCCACTGCAAACCTGCCTCAGTTCCCTGCACTTATGGTCTCTCTTGCTGTCCCCTCTCTGGTAGCCTGGTGGTCAAGTCTAGCTGTGTAGCTGGCTTCTCTGGTATTTCTCCTCTGATTTTCAGTTATGTCTCTGCCTGGGAATAAAGCAGGGAAGTTAAGAAACTTGGGTCCATGGAAGCATCCAGACCTAACTTTGCTCCACCTCCCATTTTGTGACCATGTTACCTTTTCAAGGACCTGCAATCTAGTGACCTGGAATCCAGTTTCCAGGCCCCTTTTCTCTGTAACTGGACTCTAGCTGCCACTGCCTCTCCTATCACTTCACCTTGCACTCTGACCTATACAACTACTCACCAATTCAGTCTTCCTCCCAAAAGTCTCTTAGAGGTGATAGTGCAGAGGCACTCCGTGTCTACAAGGGTTCTGGATCCCCAAAGAAAGGATCTCCATGACCTCCTTTGTAGCTACTGCCGTATTGCCAAGCTGCCTTCCTCTCAGGTGCTGAACTTCCCTTGTAACTCAGGGCAGTGCTAGCAGAGCGGAGTATTTGATCCCCATTGCCCTTGAAGGAGCTGATCACACTTGAGAGAAGGCTTTGTAGCTAAACCAGATTAGAGTTCATATAGGAAAGAAAAATGTCAAGTCTGTTTCTCCTGCGATCGCCACTGTCATCTTTTAATCTGGCCACATCCTGAGTTTTTGGAGCATGAATAGCCACCAGGAGAAATGTTATCAGTGTCATTAGGCCCAGCAAAAACAAAAGTATCTCAGCATGTTTTGCTGTTGATCTTGCTTGTATCACATGCAAAGCACACTTCCTGTTGTCATTTTTCTTCCCTGGCAATCTGATATCTTCAAGGAAGAAAATCAAGTCTGAACAGTGAAAATTCCAGGACAAACATTTTGTTGAGCAGTTGCCTTTTGATCTAAGCTGCTGATACTTACAGAAGCAGCATTAATCAGAATTGTTTAGGGAAATAAAACCTGAACTCCTCATTCAAGCCCCAGTTCTGCTTGTCTTTATTCACGCAGAGCTGCACTGTGTTCTATAATTAGTCCCACAACAACACGTTATGCTCCTCTATTTCCTGCAGTGCTCAGTAACACAGTAGTATCACAGGACATGGTTGCCACTCGGTGCAATCAGGGGGGTACAATTCACCATCCAGCTTTTGAGGTGGTCCAATGTCAGCCAAACTTGAGAAAGGCTAATATAAAGTGAGGTTGGTTTGGGTCAACCCCTCCCTCTCAACACCTCTGTGTCCTCTGGGGTCAATTCTCACCATTTTGCTTGTGCTCCCCTCCGAATGCTGTGTCCTAATTAACTTCAGTACGAGAATCCAACCAGCAGGAAGCTTTTTCTAACAACTGCTAAAAAGTATATGAGAAGCTTTCCATTTTCATCTTGCCTGCGTTGCTGTAAAATAGTGACAGAGCTTCCTAGCTGATGCTGAAGCATTTTGAGCCTTTCTCTAGCAGCAGCAGCAGCTGAGATGCAGCTCACCATCAGCTGAATACTCAACAGCTCACCTTTGCTTCTCACCTCAGCAGTCTCCAAAGAAGTGCTTGCAGTGTCAGTGCTTTTTGTGATGCACAGATTTTGGATGGTGGCTGTTGCAAGCAGTAAACATTTGCTCTTTGACTTCCTTTCTCTAATTGCAGCTAATTCATGGTAAAAAGGTGCATCCTCGGATACAGAAGCTGAGGAACTGGGATCCCTAAATAGAGATTACACCTGCCTGCTTTTTATATTTACCTTGCATTTGGGCCTTACCAATTCATCCAGATAAAACAAGGGAAGCTAACAAAATACCCTGACTTCAGGTCACTCCTTTTCTTTTGAGATAAGAAACCAACCTGAAGGGCCTCCGTGTGAGCAGCAATTTAGCAGTAGGACAGCAAAATAGTTTTGCAGAAAAAAGGGCTTGTTCATTTTGCTAAGAATTTTTGGAACAATTTCTTCTTCTGTTATGAAACCTGACAGGGAACTTCTTTTAACCTGTCACTCAGTCAAAAACTGTAGCTGCAAGATGTGGTTATTTATCTTTATTGGAAAGTTGAGAACTTTGGGGGAAAAAGTTCCCCAAAAGCATCCCCAGAAGCAGACTCTATAGATGAATTTTCAGTTCATGACAGCAGGAATTGTTTCACCGGGAGCTTATTGAAAAAAAAAAAAAAAAAAAAGCAAGCCTCATTATGAATCTGGGTCCAGGGAGAGAGCAATCATGTTGAAAGCAAATGCTGCAATTTAATATATGCAGAAGATGGGACTTTATTCCACACTCAGAAAAGGGAATGTGCTGCTAATGAAAGTATATTAAAAAAGGAGCTAAAAAGGGTACAAAAGGACCCTTTTTACATATGTCTAGAATGTGTCTCATCTCTATTGAAATCCCCTGTTAAGAGGAGCAGCAGTCCTCTCCTTCATTTTCTGCTCTGACCTGCAAGTGCTTCAGAGTGGTCCATTCTTCTGGTGCTTTAATGACAGAGAAAAAGTTAGCAGTGAAGAGCCAGCCTGGTTAACAAAGGCAGCAATATCCCCTTTTTGGCATGGCTGCTTGCCGGTGGATGCTCAGGAAGAAAAGCATGGAGGATGTCTCGCAACCATTTCAATCCAACCCCAGTTCTGTATTTAGAGCCGGAACTTTGGGGAAAAACTGTTGGATTAGCAACGGCGTCATTTAGACTGTGGGGTGCAGTCCTGGAGCGTGGGACACTATCCCTGCCTTTCCCCTGCGGGGATGGGGGCACTTCAGCACATCCTCAGGGACAACAGCTGGGGCCATGGCACAGAGCCCATCAGCCCTGTAGCTTCAGCGCTGAGAAGGAAAGCAAGGTGAAATATTGGCTGTTTCGCCAGAAATCTGCAAACATGCCCTGGCGCTCCAGGACAGTCCTCCCAAATACACTGATATGGTCTCCCCAGGACATGGAAGACAGGGAAAGGCCACGAAGTTACACATACCTACAGGATACCCAGACCTTTTGGGGGCTAAGAAAAATACCCAAGGACATCTCAAATAGCACTGGATAACCAAAATAGCCTTTCTAGTGGAAACTGCTAAAAACTAAATAGTAACAATCCACACGTTGAATTGTAATGATCAATACACTCACCCAGTGTGAGGTGTTCAGATGGTACAGTAGGAGATTCACATATTTCTAAAATAATTATGTTTATTACTTATTAGCTGAGAAGTAGGCAAGATCTGAGGAGTTGCTAAGATTTCTAAGTCTGGATCCAGAAATGTATGTTGAGGCCCAAGTTTGCACACATGGCAACAGCTGCCTTAATCATCACAATAAATGCATCCCTGATCACTGAAGATGCACAGTGAAGTGTATCCTGGTCACATCACTTCATGTATACTATAAGATATATGATAGGAAATTGGCGTTATCACGGTATGCCTATGGACCATCTGGGCTGGATGATGTGATCCTCTAAAAAGAAGTATTATTCATGCCCATACCAAAAGTCATCACCAGCCTCCAAAACATTATGAACTAGATTGAAAATACTAATGGTTTAGAAGGAAAAGCAGATAACAACTTCTAGACAGCAATGAACAGAAAGTAGGTGGGACACATAGAAACTGGGGTCCTGGGGTTAAAGAAAAAAAATGGTAGGATGGGAATTGGACTTTGACATTCTGTTTAGAAATGGACCACGAATTCAATTTTAAATCCATGAACAATTTTGAAAGTTGTAGAATAATTTTATTTGAGGATTAATTAAACCATTCATTCTGAGCCAATAAATATTTCATTTTAATGTTGATAATTTAAAGGAAAATATGAAAATAAACAAGATCTGTACCAAAATTTTTTGCTATTTCATGTTAAAATGTTGGAAAGAAACTACTGATTTGAATGTGTTTCAGGATTCTTGTTTTTTCCTCCAATCATAAACAGCTGTGGGAAAGCAACATAAACTTGTTCATTGTGTCTATGCCATGAAATCTGCATCCTCTGCTTTGTTCTGAAATTCTAAGTGTGAAAAATAAGTTTCATTTTAGATAATAAAGACTGCTGCCTTGTAAAGGCCAAATTATATTTTAAGATATATACACAAACAGCTTCAGCTGCTTGTTTTTCCATGTGTATGCTGGTAATGCTTTTGTTGCTATAGATTAATTTTTTTAAAAAATCTTCCAATTGAAGATTAGTTAGATTCAAACTATGTCGGAAGATGAGGTATTTCAGCTGGTAGAGAACACAAGGCAGAAAATGATTATAATTTTAAACAGAAGAAAGAATGGAATAGCAAGGCTTTCAACTTAAGAGAAAAATCTGCCTGCTGCAAGCAAACCTTTTTAGAAATAATTGCCTAGTGTTTTAAATCTGCAAAGTGTTTAATAGTGTTTTTAAATCTGCAAAATCGCTGTCTTGCTATTGAGCAGAGACAATGCTGAGTTGAAACAGAAATGTGTAAAGGAAAGAAAAGCATTTGGATCATTTTATTTCTATACCTACACCTGGACACATTGAAGCTGTATGTGTCTCTTGGATAGTGCTGCCAGCCAGAGGGCTTTGCCCACTGCGAAGGCATCTATTGCTCCAGCAGTGCACTAGCCAGAGCTTGGAGCTGCTGGCCTGCTTTTTTGGATGGGAATCTGTTGGTGACTGTGAATCTCCTCTTTGCCTGCCTCGGTGAGCCAGAAGTGTTAATAGCAGTGGCAGGATTCAGAGATCCCAACCATATTATAATCACTGCCTCATTTGCAAGGCATGTGCACAGTGGGCATTGGGGCTTACTGGGTCCCTAACAGAAAAACAGGGGTTGTACTGAGGGTATCCCAGCCCAGTAACCTGCCTTTGATGTTGGCTAGTAGCGGACATTTAGGGAACTGCTGTGCCAAACAAGTTAAAGGGTACCACTTCCCAAAAATCTTTTTCAGGTTCTGGCAATCCAGTTTTGAGATTTTCTGAGCAGGAATTTGCCTCAAGGTTATGAAGAATTAATGATGAACTGATCTCCAGGAGTATTTATCACACTCTGGAAATATTCCTTCCATGGATCTTCCCACTGCTAAAACAAACCCCACACTTTTGCTTCATCTTTGGCACATTTTCCACCACCATTTCACCACTGCCTTCATGTGGTATCTACCACAAACCAACATCACAGCCTTCTCCAGATGAGTTTTCAGCTGTACCCCCATGGCTTAAACTGATGGGTTAAGGCTGTCCCACTCTTTTCCATTCAATGGTATCCCACATTATTCATTCACTATCAAATTAGCATGTCTGAAACAGTGACAGACTACTGGAATCCTGCAGAGATCTCTAGTGGCATTTGGATTATCCCATGAATTTCGGTAGTACAATTTGAGGCTGGATCTAACCAGTCTGCGTTGTGAAGAAAAGGCAGCCTGATTCCATATATCTGAATGCGTAAGCCACACTGGGCAGTTCTAACGAGTACCCACAGTCCCCTCAGCCCAACTGATGCATGCATTACTTTGCAAAACATGATAGCAGTTATTCTTTGTTATTATCCTGACACAGAGGAGAAGCTGTGTATAATGTGGTAAGGGATCAAGAGAGAAAATGAGCCACAGCCAGCCTGTTGAGCCCATAAATGCGTCCAAACAGCAAGGCAGTGGAAGAGGGAAAGTGACAGCTGTAACAGCTACAGTGTGGCTGTGCCTGTATAATCCACTTCCATCAAACTAGTTATTGAACAAACACATAGCAGGAAACATAACAGGATTTTGACAGGTTAGCTAGTACGTCTGCTTTTGACAGTTAATAAGTAACTCACAATTAATAAAGCAACTGACGTCATTTGCCTGGACTTGTGCAAAGCATTTGACACTCTCCTGCATGACATCCTAGTCTCTCGGGTGGAGAGACATGGATTTGACAGACGGACCACTCAGTGCGTAAGGAATTGGCTTGATGGTTGCACTCAAAGAGTTGCAGTCAATGGCTCGACATCTGAGTGGAGGCCAGTGATGACTGGCATTCCTCGGGGGTCGGTATTGGGACCATCTCTGTTTAACCTCTTTGTCAGCAACAGGGACAGTGGGACTGAGTGCGCCCTCAGCAAGTTTTCCGATGACACCAAGCTGTGTGGTGCGGTCGACACGCTGGAGGGAAGGGATGCCATCCAGAGGGACCTTGACAGCCTTGAGAGGTGGGCCCGTGCGACCTCATGAAGTTCAACAAGGCCAAGTGCAAGGTCCTGCACATGGGTCAGGGCAGTCCCAAGCACAAATACAGGCTGGGTGGAGAATGGGTTGAGAGAAGGTCTGAGGAGAAGGACTCAGGGGTGTTGGTTGACAAGAAGCTCAACGTGACCCAGCAACGTGCATTTGCAGCCCAGAAAGCCAACCGTATCCTGGGCTGCATCAAAAGAAACGGGACCAGCAGGTCGAGGGAGGCAACTCTCCCCCTCTACTCCACTCTCGTGAGACCCCAACTGGAGCACTGCATTCAGCTCTGGGGCCCCCAACATAAGAAGGACATGGACCTGTTGGAGCGAGTCCAGAGGAGGCTCATGAAGATGATCAAAGGGCTGGAGCACCTCTTCTATGAAGACAGGCTGAGAGAGTTGGGGTTGTTCAGCCTGGAGAAGAGAAGGCTCCAGGGAGACCTTATAGCAGCCTTCCAGCACCTAAAGGGGCCTACAGGAAAGATGGGGAGGGACTTTTTACAAGGGCATGTAGTGATAGGACAAGAGATAATGGCTTTAAACTGAAAGGGGGTAGATTTAGATTAGATGTAAGGAAGAAGTTCTTTAGTGTGAGAGGGGTGAGGCACTCTCACAGGGGTGTTGGAACTAGATGATCTTTAAGGTCCTCTCCAACCCAAACCATTCTATGATTCTATGAAATAATTGATACTGTCCCAAACACATAGGAAAGCTGCAGTTAACAGTGGAAACTGTATTATTTCATGTATCTCTAACAGACATGAATGCAAGAGTGTAAAACTGCATGTTTTATTTATGCTTTTATTATATAACAACTGTAAGACTGTTTAGTAATCCCCTCTTTCCCTACTCTGTATGGAATGCTGTCCAGTTGATTAGCTGAGATTTATTCACTTCACTCATGTGTTTTATTGTTATTTTTAGTTCAGAATCAAAGCTGGAATTGTTAATTCCACCAAAGGAGTGCCAGAATTCATCTTACCATGACAACACTTGCTTTTATCCAAACAGCTGCTGAAAGGGAGAACTATTTTCTCCATAAAGACAAACCTTGCATAGTACACGTTTATTCAGGAGTCACGCAATGAGTAATGGAGTGTTATTTCCATGGTCTTCACAATAAATGAGGAAAATGGAAAACATATCCCTGCCTAGAGGCAGATCTGCTCCACAAAACTGAGCCGAGAAGTTACATTTCAAAGTCCTGAAGTGCTGAATTGACCTCCCAATTTAAGCACACAAATAGTCAAACAGGTGTCAGCACAGCTCAGATATACTTTGGTATCCCTCCCAGCCTGCAGGCAGGGCTGCAGGCAAGTAGCAAAAAGACACACAAGTGAGAAACAGATTTCTCAGCATCTTTCACAAAAGCAACTTAAGGGATTCTAAGCTTCCTCCTCTGAAATAAACACCTCTTTTCATAGACTGAGCTTCAGATATGAGGTACTTTGAAGTAATGAACAGCAACCAGGCAGGAGAACATTGTTTCAGGGAGCTTTGAGTCTAAAAGAGATGATATCCCTCAGCTCAGGACAGTGACCAGGGGGGCAGCCCAGCCCAAACACATGGGTTAGGTGGGATGGGGTATACTGTACCACACCACCCCATCCCCATGGACACCGGTACTCATATTACACCTCTCTGAGCCAAGGGAGGAGCCCTTATACCCTTAAAAAAAATTCTTCAGTTGGGTCCCTACTGCTTTCCTGGAGCTTAGGATACTGGAGGGAAATGTATGAGCTGAAGTGAAAATAAAACAAGAAACGGTGTCGTCTTTGCAGTTAGACACATGAAGATCATTAAAAGCAGGCGTGGGTGGTGAGATTTTTTTTCCCACAGCCATATCATGATTTTTTTTACGGGTAAGACTGAAAGCTGTTTAAAAAAATAAGAAAGAAAAAGAAAAAAAAAACCAGAACAAGACAGGAATATCTTCTTTTTAATCTTCTGAGAGACAAGTCTTTCCTTGCAAACCTGGTGGTTGTTGGTTCTGCCTTTCAGCAATTTGCAAAACCCATTTTAGCATCATTGTATGGTATCTGCACATACCATCTGAGAGACTGGGATTTTTAAGACTGTGCAGAGTCATCTTCTTTTCCCAGATCTGTTCTTGTAGCAGACACAATTTGAGGGAAGACCATTTATTAAAAAAACAAATTGAAATGGCTGACCAAAAGGTTTCCTTGAAAAAAGAAAAGCTTTGGAAGCTTAGGTAGGATTTGTGGCTGGGGAAGAAAACCTTACCACGTGCAGAAAGGCCGCTGCAGGTTTCACCACAGCAAAGGAATGGGAAGAAATGAGACTTCACAAACTCTCATCAGTAATGCCTTCTCCTTTGTCTGGGTATTTTCCCTGTGTTTTGTTTGGTAATCAAATAAGGCATGATTACTCAATAAGCCCAAATGGGGCACCACATATTTAAAACCATCCCCCCAATCCCTCCTTCTTCAGTGTCATTTTAACCAAGATGGACTTGCTGTTTTCATGTCACCTGTCCTCTGAACCATTGCTATCAACAGTGTGGGCCTGAGGGACTGTGGAGACCAAAGGAGAAGTGGAAGGTTTGCTGTGGGCCAGGACATCTGTGACCTATTTTGAGTTCATAACTGAGCAAACCCAAAAGCAAGGGGAAGGCAGGGCCCTCTATTTCAGACCCTCCTGGCTCTGGCAGTGCCTCTCTACAGTCCTGAGGCTCTTGGGCAGCTCCTGCCCTGTGCGAGGTCCACCAGTTTGCCATCACCAAGAGAGGCATGAATTCGACTTGGTATGCTGTCAGGTGTCGCTGTTGGTTGGCCACAGCTGCACTAATAAAGCTGGAGGTTTTCTGTTCCCAGGCCTCACTTGCCAAATCTTGTGCTTGGGTCATACTTCATTCTTGCGGTCATGGGGCAGTACTCTTCATCTGTTTAAGCAGGAAAAAAAAAAGACCACATACAAAAAAAACTCCATACCACAAAAAAACCTATGGAAAACCAGTTCCCTTTAATGTAATCCTTAAATCTCTAAATACAGAAAGCATCAGAAAAACAGCCAGAATTTATTATATTTAAACCTTGTGAGTTTAAGTTATAGCTGCTGATTTTGATGGGACCTGACTCATAATTTTTTGAATATTTTGCATGAGCGGTGCCATAAACTCACTTTCATAAAAAGAACATGAAAAATATCAGTAGTACAAAGACAAGCCACATCTGAAATTTAACCAAGAAATCTGTCTTCATCAGGCCTGCAGTACTTTAAATCCGCAATGCCTCTGAATGGCTGAAAAGAACTGAATGGCTGTACATAAATTACCCTGAAAGCACTCTAAAATGTCAACACCCACCAGTGAAGAAACTAAATTCAATCTAATAACATAATCTGAACTAGCAATGCAGGTTAATGACCTTCTACTTCACTGTCTAATGGGGCACACATCTTACAAGAATAGATGGATTGTAGAACGTAACTACGTACACTGGAATTTTATAAATAAATTATTATAATGCTAATTGGGACTAAATTACCATGTTTTAAAGTCATCTAGTAATTAAACTTTCTAGTGGCTCAGTGCCTAGTTCTTTTCTGTTATGGAAAAATATTTTCTCTGATTACAGTACTGGCAAAACATTACTGACATAATTTCTGCCTAACTGTTTTGATCCCCAAAACAAACTCCCTCCCAATCCATTACCTTACATTGAAAATATCTGAAGGATTAAAGGAAGAGATTGAATGCTAACCCTTTAGGTCTTCACAGGGAGAGATGAATTACCCTGCTTTAATACAGCATTAAGATGTCCATTATAACATCATTCTTTCAAACACTTATCCTGTGTGGAATTTAAAATATGAAATTTGGTCCTATTTCTTACATAGCACTACTGCAGCACTGCTGATGGTATGGGAGGGTCAGGGATGGCGTGGGCAGGTACAGTGTAGGGTGTTTGGGATGTCCTGCTCCACTCTGCCTTCACACTGTTAGGTCCCAGCTGGCTCCAATTTCTCCCAGAGCTCAGGAGAGCTCACGTCCAGCAAATGTGCTTCGAACAAGAGCAGCTGTGAGGCCCAGCTTTAACGTCTGGATATTATCCCAGATTAGGTCACTTTGGTTACTTAGGTGAGATCTGCTTGCTGTTTTATTCTTCAGAGACCACATTAAAAAGGCCACTATGCAAAGCAAGATGTACAGCTCAGCCTGAGATCTGATGCTTTCTCCCAATACAGAGGTTATTCTGTTTAATCAATAGGACAGGATTCGGGGTTTATAAAATGAAGATTAGCGAAACCTAAGCCACATCAAAATATTACTACCTGTGACACCTAGATTATCCCCAATTATCCTCAGGAGTACTGTCCTCACCGCGGCAGACCTGGCATCCCTCGCACTCCAAGGGTTTTTCCACAGAGTTGTCTTTTCAGTGCCGGAACCTTTGTTGAAGCTGTGCACACAGTGATGTGCTCCAGAGAAAGTCCTCTCTGTTTTGTAAAGGCAAACATGACAAGCCCAAAGAAAGCACAAGAATAATTTAAAGTCCTTTACTCCTAAATACAGCATTAGGAAGTAAAGGAAGCACTCGGCTTTCTGAGCCAGCCTCCGTGTACCAAGGGAAGGGGTCAGGAGGAGAATATCCTTCACTCCCAAAGGGCCTAGGTGGGATCACGACTTCATTTGGGGACATGCAAAGAGACAAAGCGAAGACCGTGTGATTACCGATACTTTGCAGGTGCAGATGTGAGCCTGGAGGAATGATTAATGCAGTTGCACAACAAAGCTGCGATCAGACTATTTTCCCCCCAATTAACACAGGCTACCTCAAAGTGTAAACTTGGTTAGTTTTTCTTAAAGCTTCATCTGAATCTGGGCAATAAATCAGGTACTATTTTTTGAAGCCTGAGTTGCTTCCAGGGCTGCAGTTCCCTTAGTGGCAGCCCCCCTTGCCTTCTGCAGCCCTGTGGTGTGCCAGGGTAGCTCCCGTCCAGGCTCTGCTTCCCTCGCACCTACCTTCAGGAAAGCAGAGCTGACAGCAGACTGACCAGGAGCGGTAATGAGATGTAATCCTTAAAACCCACAATGAGGATATTACAGCTTTTTGGTTCTGCAGGTCAACTGGTGTGTCTAGCCTGAATAGCCCATTAACATGCCTTAAGCCTTTTTTTCTTTATTTCATTGCCACATTTTCTCTCACCTCAATTCCTAAGTCTTTAGACAACTGGGAATAGATCAGAAAAGCATCAAACACCACAAAGATTTATTTTATCAGGTTTCTCTTCAGTGTTTAGTATCTCGTGAAAGCACAAGCTTGATAAATGTCAGAGGGTTTATTCGGTAAGTGTCCAGAAGATTGGAGTTTTATCTGGATTTCTGGAGTATGCAAAATTGGATTGCCAGTCTCAGGAGAGTAATCTCATATGGGATTTTCTAATCCTTCTGTTGGCAACTCCAGCCTGCAAATGAATAGGAGTGGAAAGCTGTTCACCCAAAGCTATTTAAATCTTGAAAGCTTCAGCCTCTACCAGTGTGGCTATCTCTGAGAACAAACTGCTGGAACCACAAAACATTTGCAGCACTTTGTGCACAAATACGACTGTTTCAAAAACACGATTACAGCTGGTTCGTTGCCCATCTCCACACAGGTGTGTCTTTTTCTACTGGTGTACAAGGGGTTTCTGGGAACAGGGCACTGGGAAGGATGCTTTGCTTTGCACAGAAAGCTTTTCCAGCAGCAAGGTGCCCTGATAGTTACTGACTTGGTTCTAATTCTGGCCCCACATTTATTCACACCCATTTGTTCTGAAAACAAGACACTTCCCTTGAGCTAAAATAACACCTTTTCTTTGGCAGTGAATAAGCAGAAGTTTTGCAGAGATCCTTTAAGGCAGAAGGCGGCATTAGGGATCCATTTATTAGTCATTAGTTATTTGTGTTAAGTGGTTAAAAAACTGCTCTTCCCTTGCCAGTGTATAATTCAACTCTTTTGAAATAATTAGTAAATTGTAATCTCCAAAAAGGTGTAATTCTGATTAAGTGAGGCTGTTTTTCTCCTACACTGTGCTAATCACTGTCTTTCACTCACAAACAGATACAACCACCTTGGATATCTAAGCCATACTGCAGCATCAGGCCCCAAATATGCAAGCAGGAAAAGCATTCACATGCTCATCTTAATTTTTCCTGCATAGCAAGCTCCCTGCTCCGTGGAAACTGTCAAACCCTTCCTCTCCTCCTCTCACCCAGGGACAAATAGCTTGCAAATCAATAGTCATTCCAGACATTGTAGTTTTAGTTAACAACCTATTTTATTAAATTCAGGAACCTAGCATTGGAGCTGCTCTTTTTTTTAATATAAATTATGAAAGCATTTTCTTTTTGGCTTGGGTTTTCAAATTAAAATGGAGATGCATTTTTTTTTCTCTGAGGTAAAACACAAGCCTTCACATTACAGCTTCTGCTTCTGTCAAGCTGCATGAGTAAGTCAGGAGAGGAGTGGAGGAGAGAGCTCTCCCAAGCCTACCAGAGAGGGACTGGAGTCTCAGGGGACAGGGGGAGCTTTCTCTAAAGCCCTACAGTTCTGGGTTTTGAATTTGAATCTGAAGCCATTCAGGGCTGGATTTCAATAATTTGTAGGAAATTAGTATTTCTAAAAGTATAATCCACAGAAAACCAAAGAGAAAAAAATAAGAGTCTGGGAAGGTGCAGCACCATGTGATGAATGAGGAGACATCCACATAATCCTACATGGCAGGGGACTGGGGTTTTACTGTTTGTATTCACAAGGTCCTCAACATGATGAAGCTCTGGTGTCAGATACAGCATTGCTATAAGCCGTAGTTAGGATGATCAGAAGAGAAGAGTCATTTAAGATATATATCTCTCTCAGCCTCTTCCGTCTCCTGTTCTCCCTACCATAAGAAGGTAGCTGAGTAATTCAGGTAGCTGGATAATTCAGACCTGGATTTTCCCAAATAGATAGCATTAAAACTTCGTCAGCACTCACTGAAATGAGCTCCCTTAAGCCGTGCTCGCTCATAACGATTGCACAGCATCTTTTGTGTAATCATGGCAGTATTTTTCTCTGAAGAAGGAAGAAAAATTTTAACACTATCAGAGATAGTTCCTGAAGATGAAATAAGGCAGCTTTCATACTACTGAATTCATGCTCCATGCCCATGTTGGTACATTGGATTAATGGGGCTTCAACAGAATGTCAGTATTTTACTTGACTGGAGGTTCATATCTTCGTATGCTGAGTTTCAGGGTCTGTTCTTCAACTCACTGTAATTATAATTGGCAGGGGGAAACGCTTTACAGATGACCCTCCTCCCTAAGTGACATTCCCACAAATAGACCTGAGCTCAGTGTAGTTTGCAGCACTTAGGCAGAGCTCTGGACTGTATCACAAAGTCCCCTTTAATAGGTTCGCCTCAGCAGATGTAAAGTCCTATTGAATCTTAAAGGAAAGATCATTTGAAAGGCCTATAGACATTTCACTGATTGCCTGTCACTGAGAGGCAGCCAGTAAAAGATTTGAGCGAAAGGGTCCCTAGGAGTCTCAAATCTGTAAATCTGTCAGGCTACATAGCCCCTGTATATTTAGAATTAGGCTAGTTTAAAGAATTCATCTCTCTTAGAAGGACGCTGTGCATATTATAGCATTCTCTGCTATGTTGCTGGTACCCTGTACTTTTTTCATGACAGAATCTATTCATTTAATCCTCTCCCCTCTGATTTAGAGCTTGATAACATATGGCAAGTCATCAAACAGAAATTATCGCTAATAGATAACTGCCAATCAATTTCCATTATGCCCAACAAGATGTGACTGAGCCTTTTTTTTACAAGACATATTGATTCGCAGAGCTGATTTCCCTGTCATTTCAAACATCTCCATGGGATATTTCTATTGAACTTGCTGTATGCATTTGCTGCAATGAACCAGAGGCTTATTTTCTCTCTGGCCTAAAGTTTATTTATTTTGCTTTTTGAGTTAATCTGAAGGCCATATATCAAAAGACCCTATCTGTTATATAAAAGAAAAGTCAAATCCCAAAGGATAAACAGAGGACGATGACACAGATTTAGTATTGAAATGGTTTAAGTTGACATCATTTCATAGCTTTCCATTCAAGCTGCAAGACATTTCTGTGGGACATGAGATTACTTGCTTGCTGGAGTATGGTCAGGGCAAAATGTGGCCACGGCTGCATGGGTTGTGGGTGCTTTCCCACCTGGTGCAAGAGTGCTCCAGAGGGGTTGGGGAGATGCTGCTAACTACCTGTCCCCTGCTATTAGACTGAGTCCACACAAAATGCCCCTTGAGGTTGGGAGCTGGCATGAAGGTGATCATGTGCAAAGTATCTAAACATCTTCCTGACTAGGAATGGTTCTTGCCCTACTTCTTGGGTGCACAGCTGGTGCTGAGATAAGGGAGAACAGTCATAACGTCCCTAAGCGGTCACGGTAAGAAGGAAATAGAGGAATACCCTGTCCATAGAGAGCATTTGGGACAGAAAATCTTGTAGGGTGTCCACCTTCCCTCACCAGGTTTCAGACAGAACTTCAGTATCTTGCGGGTGAACACAAAACAAGGGAGCAAGAGCTGCCATTATTGCCTGTGCTACAGAACACTAATGTATTTGGTGTTGGAGAGTTATCTAGGAAAGTAGCCCAGCCCTTATCAGATGTTTAAAGAATCCAGGAGGGTGCTGCCATGGTATGGCGGCCACATTTCTGCTTTACTTGAGGTGGCTGGGTCAGGGCATGAGTCAAGGCTAGGTTAGTGAGACCTCGGACTATGCCGAGTCCACTTTGTCAAAAGTGTAAGATTTTGCCCACCAAATCCAACACTAAGTGACATTGAAGGTGAGGAGGAGGGGAAAATGAACTCTTCCAAGCTCTCAGCAGTAGAGAATTTCACCTTTGAAAAACAAAATCGATTTGATCATCCTCTCCAAGTAAACCTTATCTGTGTGTTTTTAACGTGAGTAACACTGTCTCTAGCCCTTCTAAGATCTACTAACAGCATTTGACTCAGTGACTCTCCTAGGGAAGTGAATTTCACAGCCTGACTACTTTTTAATTCTTTGAAACCTGCAAGCCATTAATTTAATCAAATGAACCATTATTCTTCACTTCTGGGACTTAAAAGAGAGGACTGATCAGTTTTGCACCCTGTCCATCAATCTTGCAAAGGAAATTACTGTAAAAATTCAATTAAAGGCAGCGCACTGCTTGGGACTTCTTAGAGTGAGACTAGGGAAAACCATGGCAAATATGTAACATGGGGATGTGCTGGCTGGGCTGGGGGGATCCTCCATCATTTAAATTAGTGGAAGCAAAACCATGTCCGTGGAAGGTGCTTCTTCCTTGATTTCTACCATATTCTTTATTTCTGTCTGTCCAAGATTCTTCAGGAAAATCTCACACACCAACAAAATTACTTCCAAAATACAGACATCAATCCAAAGACTGGAAATGCCTGAGAAACCAGACCCAAGAATATAGTGGGAGACTATATAAGAAGCCAATTAAAAAGGGAACTGAAGCAGTGGGTAGTAGATGTAAGTATGTTGGATGAGGATGATGCAATCTGCGAGTGTGTGCAGCAGATGTCTGGTCTCAGGGGCACATGCCAGGACCTCTTATTCTGTAGCTCTTTACCTGAAATTCCAGATTATATATCCAACAGGTAATTCATCCTGCAGTTTACTTCTTAAGTTAATTTGGAAAACACCTTTACTCTGCCACAGGTGAATCTTAAAATGTGTGTGCCCAACAAAGACTGAAACAGCTTTCAGGACTAAACAGTCCCAGATACAAAAGGCACTTTTGATAAAAGTTCAAGACCCAGAAATGCCAAGAATATATCTTCAGTGCTAGTTCTCAGGGAGCTGGAAAGAAGATGTGAAATGATTTGAAGAAAGAAATTAAATGCTCTGTTCCACTTCTGTAACTGGGCTGATTTTATATATGTATATATATGTACATGTACATATATTTCAGCATTGCAAACCCTAGAGGTGTTACAGGAAGAAAGATTGTGGTGGAAGAAAATTAGAAATGAAGTTACTAGGGAGGACAGTAAAAGAGTTGAAGTATTAAATGGAGACTTCAAAAATGTCCTTGCACAGGGATGCACTAAAAATATTGCATCTAAAATAATGCTAGCTGTGTCTCTGTTAATGTTAATAAATCTAGGATGAGTAAGGCAGCTGTTTAGTTTAAAAAGTAATGCCAAACAGTAAAGTCACTAGGAAGAGAATGGGAATTAACATAAAGTAATAAACATGTTGTTAGGAAAAAGAATCCTTGCAATCTAGTGTACTTCTCCATAAGAATGATGGGAAAGCAAAATAAGAGGACAGGTTTAAAATAGCATAGGCTGAGGCTGTGGGCTTGATGAATGCTTCTTTGGGTCCTTGTTCCCCACACATGATTTGAAGTGATTAAATTACATGACAAGCAAATCCTGGGGTCCAACACTTTCCTCTTTTCCAGAGCCCCACCATGAGATACAAGGTACAAGGCGGAACTGAAATCAGTTTCTGCGGGAGGTGTAAAAGCCTGTGAGTAAGAATGAGGTGGAGACAGAAGATGTTCTCTGAGTGGAAGCAACTTCAGCTGGTTTTTTCATTACTTATCTCTTATACACTTTGAATGGTTAACAAAAACTCTTAGGATACTCCATAACTGACTGGCTTTGGGGGAATTGAGATAAGGATTTGTTCCTGGAGATACACAAAGACACCTTAGTGTTTCTACAGTAATGGGCAAGGTTTGGGTAGAGGACTGGGTGTTTATTTTCATAGGAAAAGATTCTGAATGCCCAAAAAATCTACTTGGTTTGCACATTCAAAAGAAAGACAGCTTTGAGTGTGAAACCAGACAGTTGCAAGCAGTTTCCTCTGGTTTAAACAACATTCATTTCAACTATCTCTTCTCACCTCTACCAAATAAAACACAGTAAAAACAATGCAGATATAATCTGTTTTTTCATATGCCTATGTACAGGAAGATGCTACTCATAGAGTTCTTTGGGCCCAAGTGATCGATTTTGGTTGGGGAAATCATATTTTCTTTTTGCTTTGTACTGGCTTGGGAACTACTGTGGGACAAAAGTGTGGGAGCCTACAAAAAAACAGCAGAGGTGCCCTTGAGATGAGAGCATGTGTCTCACTCTCCGATTCACCTCCCCAGGTGACAGCGTTTGCTGGCACGTTGGCAGCAGCCGATGAAAGGCTGGACACCTGGCTGCCTCACAAACAGGCCTGGGAATAAGCAAGGAATTAGATCTGGGTTTGAGTTATGATTTGCTAGATCAGACTTTAAATTGTATGTGGTTTCCCAGATACAAAGTGGTGGCGTCAGCTGCAATTCCAGAACCACGGTTAGGCTGTGATTTGTGCATTAAAATAGGACCAGACGTACTTTGTTTTATAATATTTAACCAGAGATTGAATGCAGCCCTTTGAGGACAAGAATGTATTGATTCTGGTAAGCTTTTTACTGCCTTGTTTTGAAATTTTTCCAAGAAACGGATTTCTGGGAGAAGAGACAGATCCAAAATCCCAGCAAGCATCTCCCCCATGGATCTCAAACCACATACACAGCTACTTTCTTCTGTTGAATTTCACACAAAAACAACCAACGGGATATTCTTGTCATCGTGATTGAGCTACCTGAAGGAAAGGCAGCAGGTACCTCCCTTGTTCATTAACGCTTTTCTCACGGCTAGGTACCAGGCACTGGCTATGACTTAATCTAACACACACCTCATTGTTCACTTGATTTGGGCAACAACATCTGTTTGTATGACAATTGTCTTCACTGCAGTGATTTTATTTTATAGGAAATTACTTGGAGTGCCCATGTAAGTGGGATATTTTTAAATCGCAACTGCAGTGAATCACATCTCGCATCTTTCACTTTCTGAGGCTAAACACACCAGAATCTTCTTTTTCCTCTTGTAAAATAGACTCTGTGTTCCTGTGGTCACCTGTGCAGACCTCATCTGTTTGAGTTCTTCTCTCCTCCTTAGCACCTGGGATGCTCCAGATAAGGTTCCTTATAGGATTCTCTGCTAATCCTCTCAAAAAAAAAATTTGGAAAAGGTTTTAGGAAAACCTGACCCAATAGGATTGCATTTGCATTTTTATAGGCACATCTTATTGCTAGCTTGTAGAGCTCCTGTAATTAAGACATCCAGGCTTTTCTGTTACCCTCTTATTTCCAGCTGGTGACCTCCCTGACAGGTCCATCGAAAGAAGAAATACCTTTCATTAGTCCCTGTATGCATGACCTTGCAATCTGGGCAATTACATTTCATCCCATTATCTTATTCTAGCCTGGTTGTTACAAAAAACCAATTCAGGCTTCCTCCACACTGGCAAAGCTTTTCATCTGTGTTTCACCAGCACAGACCCGCTCTTCATGCCAGGGCCACTACAGAAAATGTCAAATATGATCAGTCCCTAGAATGATCCTTGAAAAAAACTTCACTCTAACCCAATTAGCTCCCCTTCCAGCAAAATTTTTTCTCATCAGTTTCTTTATCCACCTGCAATTCTCCTATTCATCCTCCTCTTCTCTGGATTGCCTACTCATGTCCCATGCAGCCTTGAACCCAGCATTTTGCTACAGTCCAGGCAGATTAGTTCCATTACATCTCTCTGGCTTAAAAGAAATCAGGTTGGACAGACAGATCCCACTAGTCTGTAATACTCACCTCCGGTAAACCCAAGTTACCTTTTTGTGTTATTTTCCCATTTATCTCCACAACTTTTAATTATTCCTTCCTTCAGATTTGCCCTAATGCTCTCCATACCTTCAAGGTCAGAGTAACACCCTGCTGCCCGCTCCCTTCCCTCTCCCTGCCCACCCTCTTTTGGACACCATGTGTGTCAGTAGCTGCCTGTTTGGCACTGAAATACTCTCTTCCTTCAAAAGTCCATGAGTGCATTTTCTGTGCCAAAATCTGTCTTTTCTCCGAGAGAGAGAGTGCCAGATGTCCCAAAGCTCAGTCATATTGAGTTCTTCTGAATTCTTTCTTCCACTTCCCATGTAATGATTGCCATTTCCTATATGCTTGTTCTCTGAAGGAGCCCTCACCTTGCCTTCATATCTTGCATCTTCCAAAGAGTTAAGTCAAAACAGCCACTATACTTGAAGCCATATCCCAGTTACCTCTAACCTTGTCCCCGTTGTGTCATAACCGATGTCCTCATTCCTTGCTATCTTTTTATTTACAAGAATCTGTTACTCTAATGTAAGACTAAAGATTGTCAGATTCTGAAGAAAATAATGTAGATTCTACAGTTTTTAAACAATCTGTGAATATGAGCTAAACCAGTCCAAATTCATCTAAATTAATAATACTTAATTTCCTGGCACTTACGAATTTCGATGCTTAAGAATAGTTTGAGATATTAAATATCCTTCTTTAATTTATTTAAAGATACAAAATCTCTCCTCCAGAGGGATAGAAGATCTTATTAGCTGGTATTTATAGCAATTCTAGATAGGAAAGTTACCCCTTGGAACTTCCCTAATCCTGAGAGGGATTTAGGGGCTGAAGAAGCTTTCAGATGCATCCTGCATGTGCCATCAGTCAGACTCGACTCTGCAGACTCTGCTTGGCCTATTAATTACCTCAGTCTCAATAACCAGAACCTCTTATGAAATAATAACGTGTTGCTCAAGCAAGCTGATATTTTTAACCACGTGTATGCCAGCCCACTGGCATATTACCATTTCTCAATAGAGCCAGAACTACTGCAGCTTATCCAGCACTGATTTATCAGTGATCTTTTACTTTTAAATCCAGTTTTGAGTCATTTTGTACCTGACAAAAACTGAGAGGTATCTAAAACTGAAAGGCCCACACCATGCTTTATTCATAACCAGCACAGAGAAAAAGGCCAATTCCTCAAATCCAATTTCAGTCAAATACGATTTATAAATAAAGAGTGCCCAAACGGGAGAATTGAGTGGGGGAGAGGGTTTAGAGGGAGGTGAGGGAGCAACATCTCCCCTGAGGGCTGAGATTTCATCTGCTCCTTTTGGCAGATATCTGACAACAGATAAACCTCAGGAAAATAGAGCTGACAGTAAGAAAGGGTGAACGCAGCTTGTTAAGCAGAAGACCAAATGACACTGCTGTAATTTGCCAGCATCTATTTAAAGAAGGAGTTACAAGGACTTTGCACAGTCCTTGACAGGGGACTCTGGGAGACTGTCGTCCCTGGGTTTCCCTTCTGTTCTTTCTAGGAATACAGTTTCCAAATGTTGAGATTGAATTAAATTAAGGGTGTTGAAGGGAGGCAGGGATTAGCACTGTAAGATAAAGCTAGAGGCAGGGGAAAAGTGTCTTGAGGTGTGCTGTTGGGAAAAGAGCATCGGGGAAAAGCATGGCAGCATGTTAGGAAATTAAGACCTGATGTTCCACAGATAACCTTCCACTTCCCTTTCCACTAATGTCCAATCCGAGAAACTCTGCCTGACAGTTGTTGGGGGTAGTCCCCAACCCACTGCAGTGCAACCTCCTGCAGCTAAAAGGGATTCTTTCACCCCCTTCTCCCCAAAATTAAACTTTTATCATTTTTTCCTTTTCCCTGTGAAAAATGAGAGTTTTGCACCCATAACTGTAGCATCTTGCATCCGCTTTATTCCTAGGACAAGTGGAAAATCTATCCTCATCTATGTTTGGGTCTATTTTCCTTTCACTTATGGGAGAGCAGGACTTAGTGCAGCTCAGCCTAGACAAGTTCCTATTTTCACTTAAGCAAGCTGGTGCCACGCGTTAACATTCACCACCTGTGAAGGCAGCCCACAGCACTCACTGCCCCACATGTGCAGAGCAGTAAGTTCCTCTATTTTACACTTTTGAGTTGTTGAGTTCAATTTGGTCTCAAAAACAAAGACAATACCAGGGGGGAAAGGGGAAGATCAGACACTGAATTGCATAGGTCTGAGTACCCCTGAGAATACAGTCCTAAATGACTTGATTATGTCATGCCCTGGTCACACCGTAATTTATGCCAATCCTGAAGCTGTAGTGGAAAGTACTGCATCATATGCCAGTGATTTGAAAGAAATTGTTTTAATTTTCCGTATTAACAAGTCAGCTTTTTTTCTTCCCTCATTCAGGCTCTGCAGGTGTTTGTTTTACAGCCAAACAGCTTAGAAAAGATAAGAACCAAATTCTTTTCCCTTTCTTTTCCTCCCTTCCTTCCCACCTACCACCAAGCTACTCAAAGCACCAAACTCGCTTACAGCAAATCCAGCCCTCAGTTTGCGGAAACTTTTCTCCTCCTGTTCCCCCACACTATTAACAGCAAGGACAGCATTTTGCTGTGACTTTTAAGCTGTCTCCACAATGAAGCAATAGGTGAACCACCCCAAAACAGCTGAAGGGACTCTGGGTGTGGGAACTGGCCCTGGGACATGCAGGCACATACTTGACCACCCGGACACATAACTGTGAGACGAGAAGTTACTATGCATCAGCTGTGTCAGTATACATCAGCTGAAAGTCTGTATTTCCCTCCAAATTTCACATTACATGCAAGATTTTGAAGTCTTTCTACCCTCACCCCCTGAAAAAGACTCAATTTTTTTTTTGCATAACAGCAAAAATTAGGCTGTGATTATATAAATAGTGGGAAGATTAGCCCATGGTTGTTTCACTGAATATGATGGCATTGAAAGTATTTAAACTAACGCTTATCTCTGCACTTCTAAAAATGCTGGGAGTGGGATCAAAGTTCAAAACGATAAACTCTAGCAAGAAGAGGTCCTTGTCATATGTTTGTATAACACCTAGCAAAATGGAGGCCTAATCCTGCTTAATCCCCTAAGGTATACCATAAAAAGAAATACTTCATTTTTAAGCAAATATAAATCCACACAGGTAGAGTATGAACTGTCCAGTCCTACTGGTGTGGAAAACTACAAATTCCGTATGAAATTGCTTAAAAGGTAAGAGTATTGCAGGACCTAGCCCTAATTCCTTTTGTATTCCTATTTATTGAAAATAAGTCCTACATAGACCCTCCATAGTGTTTTTAAGGTGCTAATTATTAATTTTAGCTGTGTGCTTCTGAACAAGATAAGCATTGCCCCCCATTTTACAGATTGAAAAGCTGAGAAAGGGATGTGAACGGAGCTACAGAAGGAGACATTGCTGAAAAGCAATGTAAATGGAATTGTTAGGGGGTTGCTGTGAATGACAGATCAGGACAAATTTTTAAACTCACTGTAGTAAGTATAATGACTAACTTAATTTTTTGCATGTGAACTCCTTCCCTCTGGCTCATTATTCCTACAGCTGATGAGCTCAGATACTTCACGGTGCCCATGGTGGGCTGCTTTCAGACCTTGATCACAGCCAGGTTTCTTCAGTCCTGAGTGGCAAAACGTGACATCTTCAAAGCTCAGCCTCAGGGTAAAACAGTTTGCATTTATTATCTGCAGGCAGCAAATGACAAATTGAAGCTATACAATATGTTGGGAGAAGGGAGGGACAGATTTGATTTTTCCACACAACTCCACATGCCATCTCCCCTTGTGCCTTACTTTATTCCTGGTAGTCTTAATTCTGCCTGATCTCCCTTACCAAGAGATCCTCTTCATCCTCTCCTGCCTCCAGAGCTTGCTGGTAAGTCAGTATGGTTCCCCATGGCACGTGGTTTGTCCCCACCATCTATTTTCTCCTGCCTCCCACCTTTTTACTTGTTGTTTTACTTTGTAGATAGTTGATCATTCATTGATTCAAGGCCATTAATAGAACAGTGATCAAATAAAAAAACTCCAGGCATAAATATGACAAGAGAAAAAAGAAAAAGAAAGAAAGAAAAAAGGCTGTACAGAAATTTTCTAAAATCATATTATTCCAGTAGTACTGTACAGTTTTTGACCTTAAGCAAAGGAAAGTTGATGACTTTAATAGAGTGTTCCCATAAAGCTTTGTCTTTCTCTTTCCTCTAAAAAAAAATACCCTAACCTGCTAATATCTTTTTTTCATTCTTTCTCTTTAAACAGGACACTCTCTGCTGCCCTATCAGAGCAATCAAACCTGTGATTCACAGGGCTGGCTTCAAGCTACTAGCTTGGGCACTAAACAGCATTTAAAGGAAATTAATCTGAATTTTACTTCATAGAAAGGGTATATTTTTACTTTATTTTTAAATTAAAGAAGGAAAAGTAGAAAGAAGGGGGAGCAGAGGGGGATGAAGAAGGGTGGGGCTCATTATGAAACTGCAGGGCAAAATTGGTTCACATTAGAAATGCTTCAGAGCTCAGCATTAACTTTATTCCTTCACAGTAAATAAGCTAGTGAGCAATAAGAAATGTGTAAGTACTGCCAGGGGGGTTGTAGATTGGTAGACACAGGGGTTTGTTTAATGTCTCCCTCTACGTGCATATTGTAGTTGATATTAAAAATTGGATATTAGAGTTTGCCTTGGACTACTCTATTTATTATTTGTGCTGTGATGGAGAATGAAATTCTGCATCCTGTGTTTTATGGGTGGTTAAGCTAGATAATCTAATCATCCCTCCTGGCCCTATGCTCCACACAGCTGGAGGTTGCAATAAGGATTAGAAGGCTCCATCTTATTAAACACCAGAGCAAAGTCACCATTATTATTTCTTGCTTTGTAAGAATACATCAAGAGGAGGGCCCTGTTGAGTCAGATGATCTACAAACATAAAGTCAAGGTATGGTCTCTGCTGAGAAGTGTTTACAGCTTAAGGTGAGAGAAACAGGCCAGAGGGGAGGAAGGGGACAAATTAATATCTTCTCTGATTCCAGTCAATATAAGCCTGGATCCTGGCTTTATAAAAGTCCTTTCACTGAAGTTGTAGCCATTCACCAGACACAACTCTTCAATAGGCTCAAGATGGATGTCCTGTGCCCAAAGGGCTACTCCTGGACTTTGGAAGAAAGGGGCCACACCAAAAACAAGGTTGGATGGACATGAGTTAGTCTCTGCAGAGCCACCCAGGAGTCTCTGCTGCTTAGGGATCTACTGGCCAAAGCCCACCCCTCCTTTTCCTTGGATGGCCAGAGGTGGGAGATGTAGCCATCCCACTGGCTTGTCCTGCCTCTGTAGGGCTGGCTGGAGAAGATGGACCGTAGCGCAGAGGGGCTGATCCCTAGTCAAGATAGAAATGAGACACATCTCAAAGGTTGGTTGCTGAACTGTGTTTCATTAGAGGTCTGCAGATTGTCTTTTAGCTTGGCTTGTCCGAGCCCAGAGAAAATGGACAGGCTTAAACTTGGTTAAATGGCAGCTACAGTGAGTGAAAATGTCAAACGGCCACAAAATCTCTGGAGACAGGTAAAGTTCCCCAAAAAAGCAAGTGAATGCTGCTCAGAAAGCATAGTAGCATTTACTGGGGCTTTGATGCATGCTATCTAGTTCTTCCTAGTGAATTTGTGATGCTGCCAGGTGATACGAGTGTTTTTTCTATGCCTCCATGTAAGTCTGTTTAGGACTGTGAAGGACTTAAAAATGAGATCCAGACACTGTCAGACTCTTAATTTGGGGATTTCAGATACTCATTCACAGTTTGTGTCCCTTATCCCATTTGAGACCTGTGATGGACAACTGAGAGCCATGATATCTGTCTCCTGTCCTGTAGCCTTGCCTGCAGCCCTTCCCAGCCTTTATTTCAGTTCTACTACCTAGGAAAAGCACATTATCTGTTGTGCACTGTGCTGTTCACATCTAAGTGGTGACCTTTTAAAGGAGTTAACAATTTTACTGAAGGAGAAAAAAAAGAAGGGAAAAATGGGGTTTTTTAGCTGATTCTATCATTTTTAAAAGTTTCACAAATGGAGATCTTATGTGCCATGTTATTAACACTTCGGAAGTTGGAGAAGGGCTGATATTTGAGGAGGCTTTTCCTCTTTTTTCTACAATGGCAATGAACTCAAATTCCAGATTCTCATGCTGCTAAAGGTCAACCAGCTTTAGCAAAAAACCCCATGTGAATGGCCATATTGTCTGACACCATCTAGCACACCAGCCCTTAGGGAAAATTAAAACTGCACTATTATATATGACGTTTCTCCTAAGCCTCCTGTGGCCTGCCTATTTAAAAAGTACAAAAAGCCATCTTTTCCAAGTATTTCTCTAGCCTTCCTTTGAACCCATGTAAGTCTGCATCCAGAATATCCCCAGGAAATAAATTACACAGGTCTACCACAAATTTTGTGAAGAACCAGCATCTCTCACTCATTTTAAATCTGGCTCCCACTATTCTGGGGAGCTTTGGCTCTCAGTGTTTGGCCCCTTGCTCTTATTGCAAAGTAGACAGTGAACACTAGATCCTTCTCCATAAATACACTTTCTGGATATTTATACCCACTTCTGCTACTACTTTTTCTTAATATACTTCTTAGTATTTTAGTTTTGGAAACTTCTGCTCTGGACTCTCCTCCCTAACTGCTTGCTAAGCTGTGCCTTAAAAGATTTCAGGCAGCTTTGATTCTGTCATTTCTCTCAGATATTGGCTCCCTTCCTCAAGGGTTGATTGTATGCTCATAACTTATTTTCCTTCCTTTTTTTAATTGTAATTATACTTCCCATAGGACAGCTGTTGTGTTTTATATACGCAAAAACATCCTGAAAATTTAATGTCAGCATAGCAATGGGGAATTCAGAATCTAAATGCAACCATGCATTCATTTCCCTTCCACTGTTCATAAATTCTTACAATAGCAAAAGCTTCCAAGTAAGTTGACTACCTTTAAGTCACCTCCTTTCAACTCTTCCTTTATTTTGTCATCAGTCAGGAATCATGTCCTGGTTTTCGGGGAAGAGAAAAGTCTTTTGTAGAGGGGGAAGGAAGGGGCATGCTGGCTAGATTTTCTCTTCTATTTTCTTTTAAATGTCCTTTATATTTGTGTGGCAGAAAGCAGACCTGGTGTATACAACAGGCCAGGACAAAATATGCAGTGCTAGTCCTTTCCCTTTTCTCATTTGTGCAAAACCAGGAGGATGCTACATTATCTGAAAGGCAGAACAGACTTATCTGTCACTCGCAGAGCTTGGCTAATGTATGTTTCAGTTGTCCCAGGAATAGTGCCTCAGCGATATAAATGTAATAGAGGCAGTACAATTGCATGGCATTAAATCAAACATCAACTCCGACCTTTAGAGGTCAAAGAATCAAAAGCAGGGAGTTGCAGATGCTCCTTTTGAAGCTCCCTGGAGATTCCCTACAGCATGTCCAAGAAAAGCTCATGATACTTTGAGCATGTTTGCAGACTGTGGGGTGCTGAGGGCTTATCCTTGCTGGCTCTTGAGGGAGCTGCAGGATCCCCCTCAACCCAGGGCGACAGCACCCCTCTCCCAAGAGACCCCCCCCCTTGCTGCCCCCTCAAGTAGTGAGAAGTTTGTCCTTGCTGCAAAAGGGAGGAAGGAGGCTCCAGTTGCTGTGTTTTAGCCATGAAAGTCATGCAGCTCCTTTTGCTGGACAGTGTTTTTATCAAAGTCTTGTGGCATTTGGCAATAAGAAATAGTGGTGCCTTGAAGGAACCCTGAGAAGCAAGCTGGTATTTTCAGAGCACATGCTGGAAAAGGGACTAACTTAGAAACAGAGGGGGAATCTGCAGTTCAAGCAAATCCCTGGCAGAGACAAGGTTGAAAGCCCTGAGCTTGCTTTAACCGTGGTATCAGTCTGTGTCCTGAAACAACATACGCTCTGCGGACAGCAGCAAATCTTGAAGTACACGAATATTGCCTCAGCAGATCTGAAACAATGGAGAGAAATGGAACAATGCCATCCGGGAAAGACTCCCCAGACGAGGGGAGATCTTAGGTCTGAGTTGAAGCTTGACCAAGAAAAGACCAGTCATCCCACTAGCACATCAACACATGCCCCTGCTCCATCCCGCAGTGCTACTGAGCATCAACTCAGGGGCCAAAAATGGATGCCATCTCCTGCCTGGAGCATGGCCCAGGAATCAGCAGAGGTGGACCCAGGGGTGACATGGCAAGGGACCAGCCCCGTCACTGCAAAGTCACCCCCATAAGGGCACAGCCATACCCAGGTGGTGTATTTATTTCTTAGTTTCTCCACTGCCAGTTTTCTGTCAGATCAAGAAGCTGAAGTGGTGACATCCAGGACTTCTACAAGGGAAGAGTGGAAAGGTGTCACTGGAGCATGCTGATCCCTGTTGGCATTGGCCCACATCATTCTAGCCAGTCATGAAATAGGCATCACAGAAGTATCAGAACGAACTGAAATGTGGGATTACCCATGAAGTTTTCTCATCCAAGTGCAACATTAATTAAGCCTGACCCTGCTTAGCTTGTTGAAATCAGAGGTTTTATTCCTGGAGGTGTCAGGTCTTTAGGCTAAACAGATTAACAGACAAGTAAGATATAAAATATCGCACGGCCCAGAAGGGCTAACACTCAGTTTGATGTTGACAGTGCCTTTCTAAAGCAAGTTAATTAAAGTAATAGTTTAGTTTTCTCCTTTTTATATGCATTTGTTCAAAGAAAATTATTACTTTGACTATTTCCCTGTTTTTTTGTTAATTATGCAACCTATTACAACAAGGAACTAATTAGGAAATATATCTGGGTTTGGAAACAAACTGCATCAATGCATTTTCACAAAGGGTTTTCATCTTCTTGAGACAAAGATCGCTTTCAGCTATAATTAAGGCTGATAAACCTGGTAAAGAGGAAATTAACAAAAATAGCAGCATGCTGAGCAGCTCAAAGAGCTTATGAAAATATACTTCTGAAAATTAAAAAAAAAAATCAACACACAAGTGAATACTTCTCATGACATTCTTAATTATACCAAAAAGTCATGGATTTTTTTATCAAATTGAATATTCCCTCTTACTTTCTACAGTTTGATGTTTCATGCCATTTAATTGCTGCTGAGTAAGAGTGGAAGTCACTTTTCCACACACATTAAGGGAAGCAGCAATCAGCAATAAATTCCTAGAAAACAGCTTGTACAAATCGTTTCCTTAATCAAGAGAACTCGGAAGCACTGCCTGATTTACTGCTCCTTTTTTTAATGCATGTTTGGCTTTTGGGAATAGGTGTCAGCACCCCAGTGTCTTGTCCCAGGTTCTGTCCTTGATTTATTCTCAAGCTGTGTACAAACAAATCACTTGACCTCTTTCAACTCACTTTGTCTTCTTATAAAATGGACATACGAATTTCTTCATCCAAGTCCTGGGTTGACTCTGCCTATAGCAAATGTTTACAATGTTCTCTGAGAATCTAGTGTAAAAGGTGGGCTATTGTACAAATGACAAGTATTGAAATATGAAGATGTTTCAGATACCAGCCAGGTTCCCATGGAACCTCCCTGTTCAGTGTCCTTAAATAGTGAAGGATCTTGTGCCACATTTAGCACCAACTGTAAACTGTCCATGAAGAGTAATCACCTAAATTTAACCTGTAAACCTACAAGGTAAGTTCAGATTGAAAAGTCTCTGAAAACTAGCAAAAAAAAAAAAAAAAGCTGAAAATACCATCAGACCAGATGTTATGTCTTAGACATGACATCTTCAACATACCAGCAAGAGGTATTCTGTTCCAGCTGATGACAAGGTGAGATCCCACCAGCCATTGTGACCTTTCAGGTGAGCACTTTCTGGAAGACCATTAACTTTTGCTAGAACATTGTCAGCCTCCACTCTCCAAAAACTTATGGACTGAATTTAAAAGGTTGCAGTCTTCACGTTGTCAATCCTGCCAGAGTACTGGATGTGACACATTGGAGTAAGCAAAGAGATCCTGTAAAGAAGCAAGACTAACGGGATGCAGAATTAATGGGATGCTGACAAGGCCCATATGCTTAACAGAGCACCTCACCTACTGAATCATTAATGAGGGTAACAAATGGCACTCCTGCAGGGCCTCATCCCCTGGCTCCACAAGCCTGGGAGAATGTACAGATCTACCTCAAATTTGATAAAAAGGATAAATGCAAGGATCACCTTACTCATGATTGAGTTTGAAATTGGTATTAGCCTGCACCAGGAGATGTAACTGTCTATCCAGAAAGATAGGAGCAGATGGCTTCTCCACTGATGCTATAGAGAAGATGGATTCCCTGTTATTTTCTTAAATAGCGACTGTTGTTGAGGGGAGGGTGTAGTCACACTGCCTTGGGAGCAATATGTTGAAATTCAAAATAACATTGCGCTTCCCAGTTCCCTAGTTTGCTCTGTGGAAGCTGTACCTTTAGACAATCTGGCCAACCCATGGGGCCATGAAACACCATTAGCTTCTCAGAAGGAAGATATGGTTATGCAAAGTGCACTCTGTCAGGTCTCCTAAAGACTGCCTCTGCCACTCAGTATTATGGTAGAGGCTAGTGGCTTTGTGCAGCATGGGTCAGAGACCAGAACTACACCCACTGTTGGTTTTGTCTCAGCTTTCCAAGACCACAAGAAATATTGCCTGGAAACACCAAGGGATTTAGGAAACAAAGAAATGACAGTGCTTTCCATCCTGAAAAGAATAGTCCAGAAAATAGTAGGTTTTTTGCTCTTCTAATAATGTATATCTGTCAACAAGAAGGTTATTAACCACACCATTGAAACTCTTTTTCTCTGTCTATATTTAAAGGCTGCATGTGTTGATCAAAGGATGACATAATTAAATGTTCTTCAAATGCTCAAGCCACATTAGCTGAAAGCCTCATTTTGTTCTTCTTGGTTTTGCATTGTATTTCAAACAAATCATGAGCTGATTAATTATTTAGCAAGTACTAACCTCCCAACCATACCCTGCACACTAAGTGAATCTGATTCAAGCAAATGTCTTTTTGACAAATGGCTTCAGCCTGCCTTATTTATCGGCATGATGCAAATGGGGTACTTTGACAACGTGGCATTGGTTACAGACTTTTCTTTGTGTTGATGGTCTTATGCTCCTGGCTGCTTGCAAAGATGTGGGGAGAAAGGATTTGTTCTGAAAAGAAAATATGTGATCTATATCGGTTTGGAAATACGTGTCTTGACAGCACCCATCCCCAAAAAAGCAATAAGACATACAGTTTTGGCTGTGCTTTTGGTAGTGAAAGTCACCTGCTGACTCTGAGGCAAGAAAATCAAGAATATCATTGCAGTTAAGTGAGACTATTAAATTACCAACCACAAAATAACTTCTCAAATCATAAATCTCTTCCAGAGAGGTTCATGTGAAGCAAGACTTTATACAGTCCATGATAACATGAGAGTAGGTTAAATCCCACAAGCAAAGCCTTTCCTCCTCTTGGGCAAATGGAGACAGGCAGTCCCACTCTAGGAAGTCACCTCCTATAGCGAGAATCTGTCCTTTTCTCTCTTGTTCCTGGATTTTGCAATACTATCACCTTGGCTGAGATGAAGACCACTTTGCCCATGGGACACAGCATTCACTGCTGTGGATGGGGTGCAACATATCATCCAGCCATCCAGCTACAGAGCTGTTCTGACTCAAGCCTGAGGTAGGAGATGGTGATTGTGCCCTCCTCGCCCATCTTGGACCACAGCCAAGGGATATGGCATTACATCTGCAGCAAATGCCAGAGCTTCCTTCCTGCCCTTCAGCCTCCTCCAACACCACCAACCCCAGCTAAAACCATTATACTCAGAGATTGGGGGGTTCCCAGTAAGAAAGAGCCACTGGCCTTGTGGGAGTCAAGGTCCCTGGCTATGGCAGTACAACTCCCTGTCATGCAATCTAATGGACTAGAAATACTCTACCTCTTGAGGTATCTCACACAATGTGGTCTTGGAATGGGAGTGACACCTCTTCAGTTGTATTCATCTATGAGTTCACACCCACACTGAATGAGGTAGGAACAGTGTACAGCACAGTTGTGACTGTTGTATCAGCACCAATTTACTTGGCAAGCAGGGTATGAACCACCTGCAGCAGACCACATTGCTCCTTCCTTGCTGTGTCCTGTCAGGTTTCCCCAGCAACTGAGGGGTGAATTTAGGATTATGGTACCTGAACAAAAACAACAGGGCAAACCTTTGCAAACAGGGCAAAAAATAACCTTTCCTTTCTGGAGGGGAGACAGACAAGCCATCTGGGGCTACCAATCACTTAAGGTGAATAGCTGAACCATCACATGTTTAGGAACCTGCTTTCTATACCTTCCAAATACCCCCCGTGTGGACAGGTGTCTGTTTTGCATACATAATGCAGAAAAAAAGGCTAATCCATGAGAAACTGAATAACCTGAATAATCTGTCTCATTCCAGTGGCCCCTGGGCATGTGTCAGTGGGAACTTTTTAACACTTTCTAAAATAAATCTGGTTTTAATTGAGTCCCAGACTCAATTCAAGTCAAGGGAAATTCGTTTCTTCTTAACCAGCTCTACTTGTTCTGCTTTTTCTCTTCCTTCTGCCTCACTGCCATCTTTGCACAGGTCTCCACTGATTTCTCAAAAGAGAAACTTACTTAAAAGTGTACAACCATCAGTCAGCCCTCATACAGCCTGTGTCTCGGCCATTCTTTCTCTCCTGTCTGGCCGTTAGCACAAGTTCAAACACAGCCTGAGCAGAGCTTGCCTTTTGCACCCTCCTTGTCATCCCCTTTCTCAGTTGCTGCGAACCTCACTGCTGTGCTGCCCAGAACTCCAGCCGAGGACCTGAGCATCTTCTCGCAGACCTTAGATTCTGGCAGTCTCTAAATCTTGCAGATTCCTTCTGCATTAATTCCTCAAAGCTTTTGCTTTTCTCAGCCAGCACTATGAGTAAAGTCCATCTCTCCCTGCTTACATCAGCATTTGCCCCCAGCAAATACAACCCTTTCCTACACATTCAGAAGGCTTCCAGAAAGGAACTGCTTCAGCCCTGGCATGGAAAGCCAAGCACAGACCTTAGAAGGCTAGTTTGGTACCAAAGTTCAAGAGGTTTTTAAGCAATTCTTTTCACTGCCTACTGGAGAATGTCTGACTGCATGCAACAAGAAGTGGGCCATGCCCCAACTCCATACCACATGTATCTAATTGAAACAGTCCAGGCTCTGCTCTTCACTGACTACACAAGGAGGCAGGTCCAAGCAGCCTTGAGAAGGAGGCTGTTTGGATCACTCCTGACTGCAGGAGCCATAGGAGGACCCACAGCTGAAAGCCTGAACTTGTACCCGTGCTGACCCCAGCTGAGATTTCCTTCCTTGGTTTAGAGTCCTTTCCCTCTTGGGGGCAAGAAAATCTCATTTGGATGCGCACTGTAAGAAAGCTGTTTATTTTGTCTTTATTGTGACCCAGTGCAGACCTCTTCCTCCAGCTGAACTAACAGTCACAATTAGAAAAATAAAATAAAAAGAATGTATTTGATTTACCAGAAAATAAAACATTTTAAAATTCTGTAACTTTGTCTTAAATATACAACCATGAGTCCCTGAACTTCTATTCTCTCCCCTCCCATCTGGAGGGTCTCATTGTAGAATAAATGCACAAGGAAAATAAAAGTCTCTCTTAACCTCTCAGAACCCTATTTTTTTTAAAATACAAAAGGCTGGAAAGGGACGGGACTTACTCTGTTGTCAAGGTACCAGTATTTTACAAGACCACTACACACGATTTTACAAGAACTATTGCCCATATTCATTCTAAGAGAACTGTGACTAAAAATACAGAATCTCATTCATATCCATAGGTGAAAAGATTTCAAGGTCTAACAAGAAGCATCTCAGTAGCATGGAAACAAATTTGCTACCCTTTCTCCAAGTATTTTATTATTTTTATCAGCTACAGTTGCCTCAGGATCTCACCGTGCAAGGTACTGTGCAAACATGGAGCAGGTTTCTGCTAGAAAAGATTACATTAAAGCAGGCTCCAAAAGGCGAAGTGTCAAAGGAGGGAAACTACATTAAAGCAGATTCCAAAAGGCAAAGTGTCAAAGGAGGGAAATAAGAGGGAAAATGAGGCACAGGGAAGGGTGGTTAGATATCCAAAAAGGAATCTTCAGCAAATAGGCTGCACCTTGAGTCCAGAGTCCCTAAGAACCACTTGAGGACCAAAAACATGAGAGCATCCTTCCTCTGTCAGTCAGACAAGGCAAGGATGAGAAACCCTGCACCAGATTTCCCTAGTCCGTGAGACCCATTTGGCCATTGTTCTGTTTGTCCATCCTGAGCTAAAGACATGAAAGATCAGACCACCGGGAATAACAGTCCAACCCCTTGTATGGAGGCTGGAGGGAGACCAGGCAAATTCTCCTGGGGGACTGCATGGGGCTAATGGTAAAAATCTTTTCCCAGGATCAGAAAGATGTTAAACTGTATCTCAACGAGGGAGTTTACTGGACCAAGAATGTCTCCAGTTAGTGGAGATATGCTCATTTTCTGCCTCTGGCCTTGGGATCACCTGGGGATGCCTTCTGCACATCATTTTTCCCACATCATTTTTCCTACGTTACTTGTTTATGTATTTTGATGACTGCTGGTGAAAATTGTTCTGTAAGATACAGGTAGCATTATTCATGAAAACATGCTTTTAAAGTATTGAAAAGGGTTCATAGATGGAGGGTGATCTTGTGCAGGTGGATACACAAGGGATGAGGATTTCCTCAAGTTCATCCAGTGACACACTGGTAAAATAAGAATAAAACACTATTTTCACTGCAACACATGAATTCAGCTGATAAAGGCAGAAAAAGATACAGAGTTGGCAGTGCATTTGAATCACAGATTTTCATTCAGGCCTATCTTTATGAATAGGATGGCTTATTCTCTTCCTTAATGATTTAAACTTAACCAATAGAGCAGCATTTTAGCATGCAAACATCTTCTGGAAAGCAATTGCTCCATAAACAACCCCCCATTCCATATCATTTACATCTGAGAAACATATCCCATTAGGTCAGGACAAAAAAAAAAAAAAACATAGAGAACAAGCTCAAAATGTACTGCTAGTTCTGAGATATATGCTGTTGTTCTCCTAATTATTCTTCTAGTTGCAAACATTGTTAGTTGCAAATGTCTTTCCCTGGAGTACAGAAATGAGAAGCAAGTCTATTTTGAACAAAAGCAAAAAAACCCCAAAAGCTACTATATATGAATGATGCTTTTTTCTTGAATTCCATCTGCATCTGTTGGCAGCATTTCCATAAGCACTTTTTTTTTTAATTTCCCTAATTTTCCATTGGGAAAACAATATAACTGAATGGGCCTGAGTGCATTAATGGGATTGGAGGCAATTTTTCCTATATTCCTGTCAGATAGAGATACTGAGGGAAAGATAAGCAAGTGCAGTCCTGTTCCACAGGTTGAGACAATAATAGCTTGATTGAATTTAAAATGCATTTCTTGTTTCTGCACAGGCTTAGCTCTAAAGATGTCATGTTAGGGGCATGGGAACATAGAACCATCTCTGAATATGACCTCCAGCTGTTAGCTTTTAACTTTGTCCTTATTTTCTACTGGTCACTGTCTTGCCAGAATGGCAGAAAAGATGTTTTACCAAGAAGGACCCTGCAATCTGGGCTATGAATGACAATTTTGGAAGATTCTATTTTAGAAGCAAAAAGGTTAACCTACCAGAGAAAACATCCTTTCAACCTAGAGAGAGGTCGCTAAATGTTTTGAGGACTGCTTCTATTTCAAATAAGTAGACTGTGTACAGTGGTCTGAGCCTTTATAATCTTTTCTTGAAATCACTTATGCTACTAAAATCCTGATGTAAAAGACTTGAAGTCTTCTGTCATTGGCTCTCCACTTATGGAAAATGAAGGTGCTGTTCCTTGCTCTTTAAAGAAAAGCACCATTAAACTGTTCCAATACCTTGCAGACCATACTGCAATTCTTTCATTCCCTGAATTAATGGCAAAATGAACAAGGGCAATTATCAAAAAAAGTTCGGATCATGCAGCATAAGATGCACTTTATTTCTTTGACAAGCATAGTTTATTTTTAATTATTCCTTTTGCTTTACAGTACATTAATAAATGCTCTGGAGTATATTTAGTGTAAGTAATGAAATCTTAGTAACACAAGGCTTCGCTACAAGATTCTGATGCTTTCTGACAAAGAGGCAGGGACCTTGGGGGAGATTTTATTCACGAAATATACTTCCATGGAAATTAGCAGCCCATAAATTAATGAGGTTCTCCCAGAAGGAGGGATGCTGCTCAGCTAATATGAGCTCTCTGAATTTGGGAACCCTGTTCAAGCTAGTATACAGACTTCTTTGAAATTCAGCAGAGAGACTGACCCTCATCGCTTCCTGAAAGAGGAAGGCAGACTGCAGAGGCAGCAGAAAATACCTCCAACTTGATTATAGATATACCCAGAGTGGTGTCATGAGCTAAAACACCAGCCTCTACAGTGCTAGCATTAGTGACAGTCAGTGCCCATCAAGGCCTGATTATAACGATAGCAGCAAAATCCCCACACCTTTCCTACAGGGATCCCAGCACAGCAAACATGCTCTTGGATGAGGAGAGGCTCCAGGGTTGCCCAGCCCCAGGACCTGGCATATCGCTACTCTAAGGTGACCTCCAGGGCAGAAACCTCCAGGATTTCAGCAGGATTTCACTGCCAGATCCCATGGCCCACACCACACACCTTCAGTCACTCTTGGCTGGACATGCCAAGAGTTGTAAAACCACTATGACTCAAAACAACCACCTCCTGTCCCCTGCAGCCTTCCTGGCCTCTCCCCAGCAGAGGAGGAGGAAGGGGAGAGAGGACTGTCCAAAGCAGGGGGAACGCACGCTGAGGCGAGTGCTGGCAATAATTTGGACAGCCCATCCATGCAATAGCACATCAATTTGTCTTCCTTCAACAGCAACCATGGGATGCCCCAGGATGGGATGAAGGGAGGGAGACTGCAGTAACAGAAGGAAAATGAAAAAGAGATGGAGAACAACTGTGAGAACAACTCTGCGGTTGAATTTCTAGTCACAAGGGAGATAAATTACAGCCTTCTGCTTAATGCGGACAGCAAGGCACTGAAGTCAAAATGGAAACCGAAGCTGGATAGAGACAGCAATAGGCATACCAACCTCCTTATCTTCGAGCTGACATGATTCAATTTCCACCAGCGTGATGGAGGAGTTTGATGCATCTCTGGGGGGGATGGATGCACCTGCAGCTTAACAGCCATTCCTTCGGCTGCACAACTCCCTCCGCATCAGCCTGCTTTCAGCTCCACTTACATGGTTTAGTTCTTGTGCTGAGATGAGTCAGACTTGTATTTCAAGGTGGAAGGGCCCGTTTTAAATCCCTTCAGGTTATCTTTCATGATCTGTGGGAATATATTTAATTATAACCTCATCCACTGAAGGCTGGTGTTTGTACAGCACCTAGCATGTAAGGTTGTCATTCATGAGTAGATATCCTAGAAATTACCATGTGCCAGGAGCAGCAGTAACCGCACAAGCTAGCAATTCTGGTATGAGTTTCTGAAGCATTCAAAGGAAAAATGCAGTTGATGGCATAAACTTCTGCTAAAATACCTTCTACTAGCCTCCCTGAAAGAAATGCAAATGCTTTCTGTTATGCTCCTTCATTTCCCTGTGACAAGTTTGTGGAGGGGATAGTACAGTCAAGTATCTAACTGAAGAGTATCCAACCTCCATCTCCCTCACCAACCAATTCAGCCTGATTTCTTGAACTGTATAAGCATGATCCCTCACTAACTGCAGTTAAAATCAGTCACAGAGAGAAGGCAATCATTCAAGACAAACTCAGGTCAAAGACTTTCCTACACTTCATATCTTCCAATGCAGCAAAGTGTCTCTGTTTGAAAAAATAAAAAATAAGGAAGGCCTCTTAACTGCAGGATGGTTCAGAGCAATCACATTAGAAAATCATTTTCCTTGCCTGGCAGCTGCCAGTTTTCTACCACTCAAAAAGTGGGAGATGCAGAATTAGTTCCATAATGTCTGCTGTTAAATTATTTCAGTCCAGTATTTCTCATATCAGCAAGAAGAACTCTCCTCTGCTCTCAGTTTATTTCACTGAGGCATGGACCTGACTAATGTCTCTAGCAAGTGTTGTGGCACTGAACAGACTGCAGTTTGGGGAGAGCTTTGAAACGAGGAGATGGCAGGGAGAAGAGACACTTTGCCTTCAGCTTTTGGAGTGAAAACGTGTGCGTGAAACAGCAAATTGTATATAGCACTTTGTTGTGCAAGATTCCTTATCTAATTCCAACTTTTAATATGATTTACCTGCAACACATTTATAGGAGACAGCATGCTTTTTCTTACTTCAGATTTTGAGGTAATTATGTTTAAAGTGGAAAGGTTTTTACTGTCCTCTCTGTAATTTCTAGCAATAAACATACTGTATAACAGAAGAATATTAAATAAACATGAGAAAAAAAAGTCAAACAAGAAGCAAACTGAGGGACATCTCCATGGGAGGATATAATACCCAAGGGCCAGATTCACATGCTCTGGGGAACCAAAAGGGCCAAACTCTGCTCCTCTCCATAAATCCTGTTTGTGTCACTGTAGAAGCCCTAAGGGGACTGCTAAATGCTGTTGAATAGCAGGTGGCTATTTCCTTCATGTAGAAGAAAGCCAGCAAAGCTCCCAACCTCCTCTCCCCTACACACACCCCTCTCCGAGGTGCAGCTGTGGAGGAGGAAGCAGCACTGCTACAGATGTGAGGCTGTGAGATGATGCTGTGCATTAATTAAAATAGCCCTGAGGTACAATTATGCCTGACAACCACTCAGGTCACTAATGGCTCTCTCCAAACAGCATCTTTCCCAGCACAGCCTTTTCTGCAACCTACCCAGCATAAACGAGCTCCTCCAGCTTTTGTTTTCCTGTCCTCAGACCGCAAACCTTCTCCAAGATCTCAGATCATACTGTGCAGATACATGTTTAGGTGGGAGGAGGATTAAATACAAAGCATTGTTTTTCACATTAAAGCACAACTGGGCTGTCGCGGTTTAACCCCAGTCAGCAACTAAGCACCACGCAGCTGCTCACTCATTTCCCCCCCACCTAGTAGGATGGGGGAGAGAATTGGGGGGAAAAAAAGTAAAACTCATGGGTTGAGATAAGAATAGTTTACTAGAACCGAAAGGAAGAAAATAATAATTATAATAATAACAATAATAGAATGACAATAATAGTAATAATGAAAGAACTGGAATATACAAAACAAGTGATGCACAATGCAATTGCTCACCACTCACCAACCAATGCCCAGTTGGTTCCCAAGCAGAAATCCACCCCCAGGCCAACTCCCCCCAGTTTATATACTGGACATGATGTCACATGGTATGCAATATCACTTTGGCCAGTTTGGGTCAGCTGCCCTGGCTGTGTCCCATCCCAACTTCTTGTGCCCCTCCAGCCTTCTTGCTGGCTGGGCATGAGAAGCTGAAAAATGCTTGTCTTGGTATAAACACTGCTTAGCAACAACTGAAAACATCAGTGTGTTATCAACATTCTTCTCATACTAAATGCAAAATATAACATTATACCAGCTACTAGAAAGAAAATTAACTCTATCCCAGCCAAAACCAGGACATAGGCATACCCAGAAACAGACTCAGAGGCACCTGAAATGCTGTGCTGAAGAAATACAGTGGTGTTTGGTAACTTCCAAACAAAAGATCAGCTGAGCACAGGTTACACATGCAGATTCCTGACACAGAAATTCAACAAAAGCAAACCCACTTTGCTTGAACTGGGGCTTGAACCCTGTGTCACATACCTATAGCCCTGGAGGGATTTGGAAACAGAATATGATACTGTGATGACCATTTCAAGTCCCAGGCATAGATAACCACATTGCAATCCTATCTAACAGAGCCACTACTCCAAGTGTCCGACCACTTTATTCATCAGAGCTTGGCTTTTAGAGAGCTTCTGTGAGAGACCTCTCCACAGTGACATGCAAGTAGTTCTAAAGTCCTGTCCCAGTTCTCTATCTTTCTGGAGAAAAGATGAGCCCAGGATGATACTGGTTGAATGATATTCGGTGACTCTCATATTCAGTGAAATTTAGCAGCAGGGTGAGAAATTTGGTTGATTCCCACTGGACTAGTAATGCATCCAGATAAAGACAGTTTTAAACCCTGCTGTGACTTCCTGAATAATGATACATCAAATAATACTTTTTTTGTTTTTAAACAGTGTTTAATCCATCCTCTATTTGGCTTTAAAAGCAAGCAAGAAACTGACTAAAATGCAGAGGCTTTCAAATCTGTGATTTAAATTCAATGAAGAAATGGAAGAGTAAAGATCATGTGTAGGTCATACAGTTAAGCTTAAAAGCTTTGCATAAAAGCAATAGCACAGTATCACATTCTTATATTATATAGTACTAGATAGGTACAGTCCTCCAGTCAGGAAAACTGAAGAATCTTCTTTGTCATAGCTTGGTCTATTGCTCATACCTATGTGATAAAAGAAACTGCATGCATTGTGTATACACATGGTTTGAAGGAAGCAATTAGTTCCCTCCTGGATCTGCTAGGAAGAGGTTGTACCCCCATCTGCATCAACCGTAGTCTTACAGTTGTATCTTGCAGCTATTGTTCTTAGTCCTTATCTCAGACAGAAACCAAAACCAGGTCTGAATAAATCCCCTCCAGTTCATAATTTAGAAATATATTACGTGTTCATTACACACTCAGTAAGAGGATTCCAGTGTAGCCTGATTGCTCTTGCCATCATTTGAGCAACAGGTCAAGGATTAAGTATTCCAGATCTCAGACTTTTTACTTTCTAATTCTGCCACCAATTTATTTTACATCATAATCTCATTTCTCTGCCACAAAGAGAAGTTGTCCCTTACTAAATCCATCCTTCTAAAGCTTTTTGCAGTTGCCTCATCCCAGACTGTAATGCAGACATGAGAATGTGTATGCATCTAAAATAAGACAAATGTGTCATTCAAAGATGACTTTTCATGGTACACCTCTGGCCTTCTTAGCATCCTTCGTTCAGCTCACTGTGCAAAAAATGGCCTGTGCTGTCTCTAGAGAAGACCTGGATTTACAGTATTTTAATTCCAGCCACTGGATAACACTGAGTGTGAAATTCATATCAACCAAGATGTAGCAATAACAAACAGGGTGTCTTATACAACTGTGATTTTTCTGCCTGGCTTTCACAGAGCTGTCTGGTGGGTTGGTTTTTTTTCTTTTTTTCCTATACAAATATATAGGTGCAGGTATCCAGGAGCAATTTGAATTCCTCAAGTTCCTGAGCATGGTCAGGTGCTTAAACATTTGAATGACCTCCAGTGGAGAAGTGATTAAATTCCCCAAAGGAAAATGTACTTTGTTATGCCAGGTAAAGAGACAATATGATTGGAAAGATGACACCAAATTCTAGCCTCCTTGGTTGCCATGATACCTGACTGATAATGCTGTCATTTTCTCTGTTTAAATCTAAGGCTTGCTGCTCACCTTCATCAGCACTGGTATAATTTTCGTTTTCTTCATTTCACTTAAGAAACAGCTTCAGCATTTATCACATCTTTCATTGCAGATGGTTGTAGACCTTGAAAATCCTGCTGTACCCAGAGGATCTAAATGTGTTTTGAACAGCAACTCAGTGCCATTCAGCCTGAAAGGCAGGCAGAAATTATAGGCACCAGGAATATATGGAACACTAGCATTATGCATGCGTATGGGCATCTTCATTCAATCAAAGAATGATCATTGATTACCATAATCTTACTGCCCACCCTGCAACAACCAGGGGTGTGACAAAGACTCTGTTTCAAAGAAAGGGAAAATAAACCACAGGAACTGATTTATGGCACATGAAAAGTCTGAATCAATGCTGTGACTGAAATCTAAATTGCTAGGTTTTAGTCCATAGTTATATTTTTTTAAAAATGAAAGATTTCAAAGAAAATTAAATAATATTGAGAAACTGAGGCCACTAGTGTACAGCTTATAAAGTCTTAATATAAAAATTGATGATGTTCAAGTGAAATATTTCCATAAAGACCATTCTCAAAAGACAACATGGGAGAGAAGAGAGGAAATGAGTGGGGTTTTTTCAAGTGTGTATAATTCCCTAGTGTATTGGCAAGACAGAGATGCAAGAAGAATGTTTCATCTCAGAGATGAAGAGGGAAGATGCTTGTCACAGAGGAATGGGATGGTTAGGGGAACCCACAATAACTGAGTCACTGGGCAATTTAGAGACGGTGTGACCATCCATTGGTCAGAAGCAAGAAACAGTATCTGTGGTCTTTCCTGCAACAGGCATATGTAGATAATGAGATAACCTCAGGCAACAGCTGCCAGTGTGAGCCTTTGATGGCAGAGGAAAGATGGCAGTGGACAGAGTTGCATGTAGCCTCAAACCATCTACAACACATTCCTCTGGGAGCCCCTAGACTTGTCTCCAGCAGTCCTCAAAACTGTGGTTAATAAGTGTCAATGCTCATTGTGCTACCATGGCTGCTGAGTAATAGGAAGGTTAAATGATTTGTGCAGGATGGGACAGAGTATTTTAGCTCACCTCTGATGCCCTTTATGCATGTGATTGCAGCTCCACAAGCTTCTGCTCTGACACTCTTGGCCTCTGGATCCCTCCTGCCCTGCCCTTATTTCATGTAAGACTTCCTTCACTAAAGCCCAAAGTCAGGAGGACACCAAGACCCCTGGAGAGGGGATCTGTAAGCAAGTCCATATCAGCTAACTTCAAGCACAGAATCAATGAGGAGCTCTCAGGGGCTCCTGCCAGACATTCACCCCATCAACTGCTCCCTCCCTCCTTGTAGGCAGAGCTGGCAGCAGCTGAGCTGCAAAAAGATGAAATGGTACATGAGCTCCATGTCTACGCACCAGCAGAGTGGTCATGCTGGACAATGAGGTCTCCAGCTGAGTCACAGGAAACAGTCATCTCCTACACAGGTGAGAATGAAGGAATATGAGCTGGAGCCAAAAATACCCTGTATGACTCCACATTTCAGAGCTCTTCTGAATCAGATACACTAACCTCCCTGCTCATTTCCCTCTTTCTCTTTTTTCTTACCCAATTAGCACCTCATTAACCATCTACCTACAGCGCCTCTAGTCTCAGCCATATTTAGCCCCTCATTACATGACACACAGCTTGGTAATCATCACTGCAGGGGGATCTGCAGATGTTCTGTAGAAAAATCCAGATCCTCCAGCCATGACCCTGAGCTCTCCTGGAGATGATCTCTTTGTTATGATTTTGTACGTATGCAAACAGCCGCAGGCAACATAATCCATTTTAGGGTTGTATTTCCTTGGCGACAGAAGCACAGCCACCTCTGCTGCAGGAGGAAGGAGCATATGACGGGGATACTGGAACATCTTTCCATTTTTCAGTACTCATGTTTCCCGATTCATCATTTTTCTACCTCATCTACTCAGACTGGTGCTAGCAGCACAGATTTATGGTCCTTCCCTTAGTTTCTACCGAAGCAGCTAAGTGCTATCTTTTAGGAGCACAAAATTGAGCAGTTCTGCCGGTTGAAGACAGATATGGACCATGTTCCACCACTGTACAGGAGCTCAGGGGAGGAAACAGGACAAGTTCTGGAGAATTTCTTGGCCTAAAGTGGGTCAAAAGTGTTCGCCATTTTATTTTTTTAAAGGAATAAAATGCAGGGTATAGTCCTTGAAATAAACATCCTGAAATCTGTGCCAGCTCTTTGCTTGGAGATCTTCCACAGTCATTGGTCATCCATTCCAGCAATCATACAGTTAGAAAGAGAAGACGAGAAAGCCTAAAGCCCACAGGTGAGAAACAGCTGTCAACGTTTCTCAAGACTGTATGTCAGAATATGTTCATTTATCACCATACATGTGAATCACAAGTATATCAATCTGAAAATGAAGCCTGCTTCATGGTCAGGAGATCAGCAGAGAGATGACTCAGTTTCCCAGAAAGACCCCAGTCTATGTACATGTAGTGTTGGCACTCTCTATGAACTACTTCTCAGCGAGGGGTTTCCTGGAGAAACATCAGGCATAAAGCTATTGCTCTGTGACACATACACCTAAACAGACAGTAAAACACAATATGCTACAAAGATGGCTCTTTACTCACTTCCAGACTGAATTCAAAGACCTCACCTCCTGCATACACAATAAGAAACCATCACACCTTCAGAGTCCAACTCTGCCCGACGAATTACTGAACTCTGGACCTCCAAAGATTTGTCTCATGCAAGCTTGGCCATGTCCAGGGGGAATACAAGATCTGTCTTTTTCTATTGCTGCTGTCTGTGTGTAGCAACTGTTTTCTGAGGCGATATATCAGGGGGGGAAAAGAATACAAAGAGAAAAAAAGAGAAAATAACAGATATATAGGAAACAAAGGAAAAAGAGGATAATAGTTAATAGATCCTTATTTAATCAACAGAAAGTTGACTGTATGTTACAGCCACAGAGTTGTTACACTACACAATTGGTTCTTGGCATTCTTAGAATCACAATAGAGAAAATATGATACCATAGACACCTGAAAAAACATCATTAGGACAGATACTGGTGTAAATACATGTGAAATAGCCAATTTGCATGAGCTAATCTGCTTTACAAGACTCAGAATCACAGGGGTAAGGAAAATCCTTGAGAATGCAAAACAGGGATTACCCATCGATAGCAAACATTTCTGTCCTGCCCCCACACACAGGGCAGCTACCCTGAGAGTCAATTGCCACAACTCCAGCAACTCATGAATAACGTATTATGGTATGAAATATTCAGGAGAATATGGGTTAATAATGCCAGTACAAACCAGGAGAGACAGCCCCACATTCATCATTTGCTAATGTTCAGCCTTGAGCCAGACCAGAGTGGGAGACACAGGATAAATGACAAAGAGCCAGACAGGTTCGTAGTTAAAAACATGATAACTTACCACAGTCTTCCACTGGTGCTGAGATGGAAAGGAGGGAAGATGATTTATTGGCATTATCTTGGTTTATTTTTGTTTAAAAGCTTGGCAATGGAGAGTGAAGTGATACTGAAAAAGACTGCAGGGTCCTGGTAGGAGACTTGATATATCTTTCTAAAATAGAGTTAGAAAATGTCTCTGTGCAGTCTTTCAAGCAAAATGGTGAGCAAGGAGGGAAATGATCTTCAACTGAACAGTCTTTTACTGATGCTCTCACCTGTATGGGGTGCGTACAAGTGGAGGGAAGAGAAAACAAGTGAAACGGGTTACTGTGAGGGCACTCTAAAGTCAAACCTTTTTTCAGTGTACCAAGCTAGAGGTGCTGTATTGTCGCATCCATGACTTTTGTGGTCCCTGTCAATTGTTGTGGTGAATTCTGGATCCCCCAGCATCCAGACAGAGATCATATTTGACAGGCTATTGAAGGAAAACCAAAGGGAAGGGAAGTGAGCTTGGCACCAGGCAGACCTACCCACTGGCAGAAATCTTTACAGTTGATTTTTGCTTCCCTGAGAGTGAACTCTTGGTTTTCTTTAAAATATCCATATAAACTTTTAGGCTCCAGAATTACCTTAGAACAACCTCAACAAAATGACACAGTTCCTAGGGGGTGTCTTGTAAGAGGGGGTGAACAACAAACATTCACGAGTGAAATTGCTGAGAAATAGCTAAGTAAAAGGCCTTAGCCTCAGTCACACAGGCAGCGTACAAGGAGACAGTATGAGGTGGAAAAAACTCCTTTTACTCAGTGTTTTCTCAGTAAGCCATCTCCCCGTGCTTGGAACTGGGAGCAAGCACAGGCTAGGAAGGCAAGCCAGAATCAGGAGACAAAAAGAGGATGTAATACATTAAGTCCCAAGATGACTTGATATGGAGTAACACAAAAACCCATTTTCTGAACTTGAAGACTTTCGGGTATTTTATTGTTTATTATTTTTTAGAAAAGAAAAAATATGTGAGTTAAACCCCCTCAATTTATCTTGTTCTGTTCAAATACAGCAAAAGGTTTATGTAAATTTGTTATTTTCTCTAGAAGTGTCATCCGGCTTTGCTTTTTATTAAATATTAATACATTCGTCTAGGGAAAAAAATTAAATTCCTTCCTTGGTAAATCCTCCGGAAGTAGAAAGTTAAACTGGAGGAATTAGAGCTAGTATTGTCTTCTGGGGAATCTCATCAGAGCAGATCCTTTTCCTGGGCTAACTTTCATTATCTAAAAGCTTTGCTGTACTTTCCACAGCCACAGTAGGAAACAGGCAAAGCAATAAAGTGAGTACAGGCATGGACCATGGAATCAGAGCTTACAGCTAATCCTCTCTCTGCACTGAGACGGGGCTAGGAAGTGAGGTCAAGATGCAGTTTTGAAGTCACTTGCTCTGTCATTTTAATTTGGGTGATAACCTGGAACTTTCTGCTTTGGAAAATGTGGAAATACGAGATTACTTCCAGTCTTTCTTTCCTTCCCTCTCCATGACTAAATAGGAAATGGCCATGGCTTTTTGGACTCCCTTCCTTCACTGTCCCTTGATATCCCTTGGCACCACACTTATTTGCCTGACACTTGGAGGGGTAGCTCCCTCCCCACATATTGCCCACGTGGACCTTCAGCTTTTGCCCAACTGCCCTTGACAGCATTGGGGTTGGTCACCTCCATCCATGCATGAGGACACTCAACAACACTCCCACATACCAGGGCTCCTCTTTCCTTCCCCAAGCCAACCTCCACTTTGCTCCTGGTGGGCACTCCAACATTTCACTAGGCTGCGTTTCTCAACACCACACTCACGTATCATCCTCTGTGCTGTCCTGTTGCTCCCTGGCCTTTGGCCAGCACTAGCACAGAGAAGACCATGGCCAAAGAAACTCAGTGGTCATATTGAGCTCTCTTGTCACAATCCAGAGCCAGGGCATTTGTGGAAAGTCTGTACTGCGTCACTTGCAGTTGGTAACTATATTGAGAAGAAAATCAGGATTTCCTCAAATTGGAATTCAGATTTTATTTATTTTTTAAGTTCAAAACTGTGCATTTTCAGAGTCTGCATCCAAGATTTGCTAATATCCATTTGCAAAAAAAAATTTAAAAAAAAATTCTTAGCAAGTTGTAGATTAAGGCAATTTTCATTCCTTCAATGACTCTTCAAGAACAAACAAACCATTTCCCAGCCATTTTGTACCTCCGGCCCGGATCCTCCAGACCACAAACATACAGCTATTTGATTCTCTGTAAAGACTTTCCTGTGTAACCCACAGAAACCCAGCCGACCCCATCCTATTCAGCTTTGTGGCTCCACACTCTCAGTGTCCCTTCAACTTAACCACCTTGCAGGCTTCTCCCATTTCAGCCCTTGTTTCTTTGCACGACTGCTTCTCTTTCCATTTTTGGCTAAGCTGTCTCACTTTCTTCCCCCCCACACACACATGCATCTCTTTCTACAGCCAGCTGGCCATTTTCTGGACCAACAATTAGTTCTGTGAGGTCTCCATGTGGATGATCTCCCTGCTTTTTCTGTCACGTATCACTACAGCAGTGTCTGTATTGTCAAAATAATCTCCACATCTCATGCCTGACCTTTCTCTTTGTTCTGATGAGAGAGGCAGAAAAAAATAAAAGGACAATAAAAGACATATCTTCTTGTGCCTTTCTCGCACACTGGATACCTTCTTTTCTATTCTCGAATCCTTTCTGCATTAGAAATGCTGTATTGTTGTGATCTACAATAAAAGATCCATTTTCAGTGCCTGTGATGTGACTCTATTTCAGTCTCTTCCTTTTCAGCTCATACATTTTGTCCCCTTTCTTCTTGCCATTTTTGCAACAAAAAGAACTCTCTGTGTTATATCAAAGCAAGATCTTCCTAGGGAACCATTCAATTGACTTCCTTAAAGCCTCACGTTGTGAGGGCTGCGTGTAGAGGCTCTTCAAAACATACTGACACTAATATTTTAAAAGAATTCCCCTTCCCCTTCTCTCCCACTGGTTCTGGTCAGGGAATCTGGACAGTGTAAGGACTTGGATATTTTCCCTCTTCTCTTTGTAAACAGTTAATAGGGAATAGGGCTCTGGTGTGCAAACCTGCAGTAGGCACTGCACAGAAATGAGACACAGCCCTGGATCCAAATATCAGCAATATCTGGAGAAGACTGGATCAAAACCCAGCTGCAGTGAGAATTTTCTCTTGCTTTGATTGTCAGGAAACGTGTGCTGGCCCTGTTCACCAGCCAGGCACTAAAGTGTCAGCCTTTGTTCCATTTTCCTTCCCCAATGCAATAAAACTACTCTCACTTTTGGTTCTCCAGCACTGGAGTGGAAATCAGATGGTTCACAAAGACTAGAAGAAACAGGACTTTGGGCTAAACTCAAATTGCCATTTTTATAAGTCATGCTGTAACTGTAATGATTCCCTTCCACTGACACATATTCAGCAGTGTGAATATGCCCTGTCTGTTGAAGGTCTCGTTTTTACAAGTTGATTCTTTTGGATGGGTGGATGAATGCACTCTCCTGAGCTCTGGTTGACAATCTAACAGTCATGGCCTTTGCCCATACAGGACGCAGGCAGTCAAGGTATGCCCCCTTTCTCCTTCTGAGGCTACCACTGTACAGGGTCACTTTTGGCTGTAGTCAGCAAGTAGCAAAATAAAACTCCTTCTTCCTCTGAAGAGAGACAAGATGTCTTATCCAGGAATGTGAGTGTGTGTTTGAATATCAAAAGGAATTAAAATAATGATGCAAAATGAATATGAAAATTTGCAACAGAACAATTTGATTGTTCTGGGAAAACACATCTCCCATTTTTAATCATGGTAATTAATTTCAAAGATTAGTAGGATTCATAGATGAAAATAAAGCATTAAGATTAAAAGAAGGATATGCATTTTACGGGGCATTTGGGTATTCAAAGGATTTTTTCATATTAATTTTAAAATTATAGGTGATAAAGATATAAAAATAATACTTAGTATTTATATACTGTAGTGCTTTTCATCTTCAAAGCATTTTTCAAACATTACCTCAGTTGCAGAAGACTTGAGAAGAAATGGATTTCACTTTATAAAAGTAAATGATTCAGTTGCCTCCATACTAAAACTGCAGACAAAGGACATCTCTGCCATTCATGTCAAGTTACTGGTAAGTATTAAACTGGAAACAGATGTACATCAAGGAAAGTTACTACTGAAAAAGAAAAATCTGGCTATTTGAAACTACTCGAATGCAGTCTTAAGGAAAGGGAGATAAGTATTCACATATCTTCGTGGGTCGGACAAGGTGAAATTCATTCCTGTGCAGAAAGGTTTGAGTGGGATCTAATTGGTGCATAGATCCTATCCGGCCTTCTGATTAATTTTACCCGCAGTCTCCAAGTAAATGCATGCACATTAGCTACTGCACAGTTCATTGCAAAACCAACCCGTCTTTCTCCTTGGATCATCTCAGCCCAACTATGAAAGTGTACAACCTAAACCATTCTTCCCCCATTGTCCCTGTTAAAATGGACATGCAGACCACTTCATGAACAACTGAGTTTCTGCTCAGTATGTCCTAACTGTCACAATTTGGTAACCTCTGTTCAAATAGATCTTCCCCAAATATTTTCATTCCTAGCTATGACTTGTTGTAAAGATCAGTGTTCAAACTGCCTTTTGTGCCATTCACAAAGCAAACTGCAGACATGTCCCCACCATACCTCAGCAGCACTGGGCTCGCCTTCCCATTTTGTTGTCATGATGTAACACCACTGATTTCCTGTATTTTATGAATAGAGCAATGGAGCCAAGATGTTGCCCTCAGAGTGTCCCTTTTCCCTTTCACTTTTTAGGAGTCCCTTGATACCTAAACTCCCTCATAACCCAGGAGAGGAGGTGCTGACTGTGATATCGCTTTACTCACCATCTTTGACCTCAAAGTACTCCTTTCTCTAACCCAGCCTTAAACTCATCCCTGAGCTCCCCGCTGGAGTAGCTCTTGTTGGTCTCTCTGGAAAGCCCTTGCTCAGGTTGAGAATAGCACTCCAGTACATTGAAATAATCTCTCTGCACCCTCCAAACACAAATTGCATGTCAAACTTCCTGTGATAACTACAAATCTCTTGGAGCACTCTACCTGGGCAGTGCCCAAGCCTTAACCTCGGTCAACCGCTGTGGTCCATCAGAGCAGCACAGCTCACAGAGCTACACGCCGTGCAGCCTCAGGCTCTTGCAGTACCACCTGGTTCACAACCACAAATCCTGGAGAACAGCTGTGAAAACAGCATCTTGCAAACTCTACGAGCATGTAGCTTAAATAACCAAGAGGAAAAAATGCATCCAGACCCGTCAATTGCCTCAGTCTCTAAAGCAGAAGGAAGAAAAAGGGAGAAAGAGGCAGCACTCAGAACTGCTTACTTACAGCTACGGATACGTTTAGCTTATTGCGTACACTAGTCTGTGCTTTCTAAAATCTCTCCTTATTAAGAACTCAAGCAAATTACCACTGAAGAGCTCTTATCTACACTGTATTATAAGAAGTCAGCAAAAGACTGATTCAGCCCTGATGGAGAAGAAGTGCCTTGCAGCTCTGCCTGAGTGTGCGAGCGGAAGGCAGGTTCAAGCAGGCTGGAATAATTATAATGAGTTGTTTGCAGTTCTGCTTAGCTGGGAGGTGTTTGTTGTGCTTTTTTAATTGCTAAGTCCTTCTGTAGCACAATTTACTTTCATTTGATCATTACAGTCACCGATAACATTTAGAAAGGAAGAGTCTGTGAGATATGGTGACTACTGGAACAGTTACTATCTAGTGAGCAGAATAATATGCTGTGGAAAAAGGAAAATTCAAAAGGAGTTGCATCTATGAGACACGAATATAAAACCTCATTGCAACAGTTAAAGACAAACCCCTCAAGCACCTGAAAGTTAGCTAGTGACACAATGTAGTAACTCTAATTTGATCACACTTGCCATATGCAGAGAAAATACACAACCCAAACCAGGGCTCCATCTACCTGCTGCTTTAAAAGGTAGTATAATAAATTGCTCTGCACTGAAAATGGTTATGTACCAAATGAGCCAGAAGGGAGCATCTGAATTGGGGGGCAGTGGAAAAAGGAGATTTGGAACCATTTAAGAACATTTGACAATAAAACCTAAAAGCCACATTCCTACTATCAGAAAGTTTACCGACTAAAAAAATAACTTGTCTTAACTGAAAAGTGAGACCAGCTAAAAGGTATGTGAGTATGCATGCACGTAAATCACATATACATATCCACTCAAAGGCTGTGCGCATACATGGATATGTATTATAGATATATTGCATATACATATGCACTTACTGGACCAGAAAAAGGTGATATAATAAACATGTAGCTAGGACTTATTTTAAAAAACTGCTAAGAGAAGGAAAATATACTGCAGTTTATGATGTTTCCTGCCCTCTTCTGTGATGCAAAGGAGTTTTGGGGGTTTTGGTCTAGTGTTTCCAAAAGGTCTTAAGCTTGTCATGAGATGCTAACAAGCATTTTCTGGACTGTGTTAGGCTGGAGACACAGGGTGTTTGCTCTTGTGGGTGCTTCTGATTTCAGTCTTTGCTCCATCGTTTCCTGAGATTAAGGGGAACTGGGATGAATGATCAGATTGTCCTCTCTAGTCCTGTCTAGCCCAGCAAAAGGAATCCTAACCACAGTGTTAATTCATTATCGCAGGACAATATTCTCACAAATGATCCTGGCAGAGCAGAACTGTTTGATACATATTTTTTCCAATGTTCGGGGCAATGAGTCAGGGACATCTTTCTAATCTAATATTAATGTTCCAGGACATTAAACAACAGCTATTTAAAGTTCAGCCTTTTCAAATCAATAAGAACAGATCACTTGCACTCAAGAGTTTTAAGTCTGAATAAGAAATGTACTCTAGAATGTCACGGCAAGCACAGAGCATCAAGACGCAGGAGCAGAGCCAGGAGTGATGATTCAGCCTTGGCCACAGCATGGTGCCCAGATTCTAACGCCCTGGAGAGGGGGTCACGAGTACCACCAGGGTCAGGGCAAATCCCCTGTTCGGTGAAAGGTGCAGGGGAGCAATGTTTCCTTCTTCAGAGACAAAGCCCAGGCCTGACTTGATTTTTGTTGATGAGGGCGGGAGTCCTCTCTCTGCATGCTATCTGTCCCATATTTACATATCTCAGCCCAGCTGATCCCAGAGGGTCTCTGAGCAGCAGAGAGGGAGAGGCCAGTTCCTGCGACCTGGCCGTGGTCAAAGGTGGGCATCCCCAAGGGTGAGTCCCCCACCGCTCCCAGCTGGCCCCAGGGAGGACCCAAGGTGCCTGCCAGGGGACAGGGATCTCGCAACACTTGTGTTGTCTTTCTCCTGCATAGATCCTTCAGCATTTAACGTGGGTGAGCTCTGCAGACCCTCTTCCTCTGCTCAGCTACCTGCCTCCCTGCAAAACGTGAAAGCTTGGTATCCTCATCCCCCCTGAAATCTGCCTGAGACAAACCTAAGCAATCAGGACAGAACTTTTTCTGGAAATGGGAAAAAAGTGGGGTAGGAACTATAGATAATTGAACCAGAAGATAATCTTATTTAGAGAGGGATTTTATTTTGTTGATGACATTTTAATTCTGGGACAACAGAAGGGGTTATCCTAAATCTTCCACTTACATAATGATCTTTGCTATACAGCCTGCAATGAGTCAGGATGGCATCTGACATCTTACCGGATGGGCTACAAACCAAGCCCTGTATAAGGAAAAAAGGGAAAGAAATTATCTTTTTAATAAACCCACTGATTAAGCTGAAAAACACCAAACATGCCTTGGTGGGTGAGGGGGTTGAAAGCTTCTCCAATCACATCGGCTAGCTTACCAAAAGTAAAGACCTTCCCTTGCAATCCTTATAGTAGCTCCAAAAGTCTGTAATGAATGCTGATCTCAATATCCACTGTAAACCTGACAGATAGATTAAAAGGGAGGGAAGTCACAAGACTAAGGTGGGCTTAAAGCAAAAAATATGCCCACATCTGTTTCAAAATGTGAAAGATGAGTTTACTGCATCCCAACTAGAAAAAAAATCTTGGCAGCACAGTGACTACATTATTTCACTTCTTATACAAACACATAATAAATAGATATGTGAAACTGCATTGAAGACTGAATAACTAGAGAGCAAAGGTGTAAGAATTCTCAACATTAACTACAAAGTCTGTTGAAATTTTTACCGTAGAAAACTCAGTCCCGTCTTAGTCTAAATTTTCTGCAGAAAAATAATTTTGAAATAATTTTAAATAAAGAAAAGAAAAATACTTGATTGGACCAAGTCAACCTAAAACTGCATCTGTCTGAGTGATCAGAGTAAGCCCCATTATTTTTCCTCATTCATTACAGGTTATTTGCCCTCATTGGACTACAAGCCCCGTAAGGCACTGAGATCCAGCTCTGCATAACTGGAGTATGGACTTACAACCCAAAATAGCACCAGCACAGGTACAGAGATTACCAATAATCAAATCCCAAAGCATCAATACACTCAAACAAATTTCATCAGAGACAGTCAAAATGTCTTAGAATAAAATGTGTTGAAACAATGCAACTTGACATTTATAGATCAATACGTGTTTGAAGCTTTTGTTTTCCAAAAGTTTTGATCTTTTAGTTTTTCATCCCAATTTGTAACGAAAACAAGTGTCTAAATATCAGAATTCCTCAAGGGAAACTCCATTTTTCAGTCTTGTCTAACAATAAGACCAAACTTTTCTTCCTGAACCAAAGCAAGCTGTAGATATGTAGAAAGGATCAGAATTTACTTCCTATTGCTCAGCTAGAAACCTGATTACATACCAAGAAGACTTCACAGGTTTACGACCAATCCCAGATTTGTCCTTTCCAACATGGCTTGAACCCAGTCCAGGTTAAAACTGGGTCTTAGATGCAGGAGGAGCAGAAGTTTCCAAACACTTGGCTTCTTCCCTCTTTCAAATCCAAACGCTGCTGCAGAGGAGCTGCTGCAGGAAGAGGTGTTGTCCGCAGAGGTGGCCCAGGTGCCAAGGTTCCCCGGCATCATCTGGGTGTTGCACTGCAACCAAATCCATCATGCTGCCTCTGCCTCCAGCTGGACTAAGGGCTGGTTTGCTCAGCAAACTCCATGTGTTAGAGGAAAGCCTTCAGCTTTAAAACTAGATTAGTTCTGCTTCACTGAACATCCAAAGCTTATGATATTTAACATGCTGAAATTTTATTGCCTTTAACCATCATATTATAAGCACACGAAGTTTCAGCAAAATTAAGGGAAAACTGTTTATTCTAAGAAATGCTTGGGTTGGCAATCCAATAAACTCACTAATAAGTTGCAAATTTCAGTCATCACTGGACCACAACCAACAGTATAATTAGCCTGGTGTACACCTCAGCTCTTAATCATTGCACAAAGACCCTGTGATGCACAGCTGAGTCTAACCATTCAAAGGACAGGACTGCAAGGTAGGTCCTCAAAAAATGAAAGTTTTGAGCCTTCAGTGATGCAGTCCTAAATTGCTATCATTTTCCATTTCTGCCCTGCATTATTATTATTGTTGTTGATTGAAGTTCATCTGTTGTAACAAAAAAATCCAGTCGAGATGAGCCCATTACTGCCCCACACAGACACATAGCCAGGAACAGCTCCTGTTTCCAAAGAGCAAGAGCAAACAAAGTAAAAGGATGAGAGGGGAGAGAAAAGCAAAGAGAGAAGTTATGACTTGCCCATCCTGACTTCGTGGATCACTGGCTTCACCTTGGCATTGGCGTTTTCTTGGCTGCGCAGACAGGCTATTCCCTCACAAAAACAGAGCAGATTCACTCATTCATTTCACTACATTCTTCACAGTTAGGGAACAGAGTGCTTGAAGTGCTATGACTTTTGTGGCGTACATATTCACCATCATCACTTGTTAAGGGCAAGGTGCTGGAGAAGGCATCTTGTAACTTTTCTCCATCTCATGTTAACAGGTTGAAAACTTTAGGGAGTGGTACAGTGTCCTCTTGTTTTCTTCTCCACCATCTCTTAAAGCAAGAACCTCAGCTTCTTGTTGGGCAAAAAAAGGCCTAGTCCATATGGTGTCAGAAAATGGCGTAGTTGCACTGCATATACGATGCAGTATACGGTAAGAGATGAGAACAAAACCCGCCACTAACTCCAAATCTTTCCATATCCAAACTGAATTCAGGTGTTGGCTGGAAACAATTCCTTGCTGTAGCCTGCAAAGGTATCTGGATGAGTTGCCTTTTATGCTTAACGCCTTCCAGGCCTGTGCTCAGACATTCTTCATACCACATGTACAGTGAACATAAAAGACCTCCGCTGTCTTCCACCAGCTTTACACTAGATAAAATCTGTTGGCTTTAATGAAGATGCACCTTTTTTTAATATCTCTGTAAGTAAAAAGAGAACCAGATCCTCTTAGTGAAAATGTCAGGTTGCTAATGGTGTTCGGTTTTAGTGTAGAAATAATGAGGAGGAATGTCTGGCACAGAATTTCCCTGGCATAAGGAATAATACGCAAAGATGAGATTCATCTCAGACATTTCTACCCATCCAAAAGATGTGTCCCAGCACCTTACATAATAGATACAGAGAGGAATGTCCATGAAGGATCCAATCTCTTCTAGGTATCTGTCTTGGGATGAGATAAATGTTCACTGGAAATGTTTCTCCCTCCATCCATTGACTGTAAAGGGAATCTATTTAGTAGCTGGGGCTAGAAAACTAAATTAACATGAATCCCGTTGCTGATCTCTGCATTTGTTGAGGACCTGCAAGGCTGCAAACGTTCACCTTCACTATGAGACAGTGTTTCAGCCATTCAACATCCATGGTGAGCCCAACTCAGGGAGCCTGCACCAACACACCAGCTAAGGAGATGAGGGAGAGCCCCTGTCCTTCAGAAACACTCTCTAAAGACCCAGCACCCACATCTTTGTGACCAATTTTTTTTCATTATAACCATACTGAAAAATCAAATCATAATATTCCTTTGGTTGATCCCAGAAAACATTGTTTTTCTTCACAAGCTCTCTGGTGAAGTACAATATTTTGTTTACCCAGAAAATGAATAATTTGTTTCATGTTATTTCCTTTACTTTTTTTTTTTTTTAAGTTACGCGCAGCTAGGATTGTTTCTATCAAATTGAAATTTGATGCCTTCTGTGCATAATAAAACAAACATTTTTGTTCCTTTTTTCCAAAACCAGTCCTCGGCCAAATAGGAATAATTTGGTTAACATGAAGTTTCAGTTTTCAACAAGGAAATTATTCATCCAAAGAGACTCGAAACATTAGGATCGTTAACTAATTACAGCTTGTGATATCCCCAGTGCAGTGGTAAGAGGACATTTTCCATGTTATTAAATTCCGGCCAGGCTGGAATCAATGTATTTGCAAAGACTGATGAAGCATCAGATCTTTTGAACATGACCCTGTGCAACATATTCCAAGGCAGCACTTTACTGAAAAGAGCGGGTGCTTTCTTTTTACCTTTATTAAGACCATTGTGTGTTGGCTGCTGCATGTATTTAATCATCTTGCATGCTGTGACATTTGGTGATACAAAGGCTCTGAGGTTATGGAGATTGTGTTGCTTCGTGTCACTGACAACAACTACACATTTATCCACCGAACATGGTATGATGTTCTTAAAGGCATTTGGCATGATCTTGGCTGTGTTTGACATGCGGCATCCAACTTCATCTAGCTTAAAGTGTCATTATGCAAACTGCCTCCCAGTATGCTCTGTAGAGATAAATACGATTGCAGGTTAAAACAGAAATCTATCAGGTGAGGGACAAAGTGGTCCAGGGGAGGAGAAAAGATACTTTCAACTTGGAAATGAATGTTGAGTGGTATTCTTCATGTCAAAAGCAGCCCATGCAAGGGTCTTTCACCATAAAGGGGAAAGTGCTTACCAGAAGAAAAAGGGTTATGTAGTACCACCATACATCACATTAATTTACAGTAGTGTGAAGCCACAGAACGGACCTTTTTGCTGGTGAGGGTTAGGGCAACACACACCCCACTTGTCCGGTCAGATATAAACCAGAAATGACAAATAGGTATCCTCCCTGTGGTCCCTTAGGCATCAGTATCATCTCTTTCACCCTGAGCAGGTTCTCACATGTTTCTAAATTCTGATCAAGTCCTAACAGTCTTTGAGTTTGATCCCCCAAACCTCTGTCTGCTCATCTGTCTTCTAAATCTGCCAGTCCTTACCACTCACTAGAGAGTTTTCTTCTAGAATAAGGAAATCAAGACCTTAAATCAAATTTCTTTGAGCCGAGTTTTTGCACGTTCTCTCTGTTATATGCTTGAATAATTCTGAGCAAAACATTTATTGCTGAGGTCTGCACCGTATAACTTGACCGTTGAAGTAGTGATGCAGAAGACAGAGGAAAAGATATACTGGGTTAATGAACCATGCCCACATCTATGCTTTCTGCAAAAGACCTTCCAAGTGGAAATTATTGAGGTTTCCTTTGTGTCATTCTATTTATCAGAAGACCTTAGTCATTCCAAATGTTTCATGACTGAGGTTTCATGTTATAATGACATCACAGGAAAAGTTTTGGAGCACAAGATTTCAAGAGTTCTGAACGTTGTAGGATGATGTTCTATTTTCCCTCAAAAATCACTTCTGTGCCCAAGAACAGCTCTTCTGACTTCTGTGCTGAATGAGGACTCAGCATTTAAAAAAAAAAAATCATATAGCCTAAGAAATATCATATGCAGAGATGATTCTATCCAACCTGTCATGATCTTCATATTTTAAATTTATCCTAAAATCTTTTTTTCCAGTTGAGTAATTCGTACTTTAACAGTTTATAAGATTGATACACAAAACTGAATTGTTTTGTATATCACATTAGTCAACTATTTGTATTCCTGATAATGGTTGTTTTCTGTTTGTTTTGCTCCATGTACATGATCAAAGGCTACCAGACAGATAGCTCCGATGGTAGAAGAGGTGTATGTTCACAGGTATTTTTAGCTCTAGCAGAAACATATGACATTGTGCTGAATATTTTCCATTTATTTGATGAGAAATCAGAAGGCGTTTCCAGCTAGCTGTTTCCTGTTATAATATGTGTCGCAAACACTTGAAGTTGCCAGCCTGAGAATTAGGTCCTGCTACTTGAAGAGTCCTACTAAGAAGTACAATAGTTTGCCCTGCCCTGATGAACTTCTTTCAAGAACTGAAAGTAAAAATATACATTTTGTTAGAAAGAAGTACACTGCAGTAATAAAACCGGAGAAGAACAGAAATACTTCTGTGAAGTGTTTCACTGAATACAAGGCGGGCTTGGTTTGGATGGGAGGCTCAAAGGCAGGCTAAAGAGGAGGAAGGCATGTATCATTGGTACCCCGAAATAATTGCTGTATGGGAGGCAGGAATCAACCCTGGCTCTACCTGCATCTCATTTCACTGCCCAATTTGGACAAGTAGAAAAAAAAAATTCATAGAAGGTTTTCAATTTATCTGGTGTTTCAGATGATTATTTCGGTGCAAACTAGTCTCCATGTGAGACTACCCACTCCTGACTGTTCCACTACTCCTGCCAGCAAGAACGCCAACAGAGTTAGTGGTTTTGCAATACATCCATGCTAGTGCCTGGATGATAATCTCAGACTCACTTCTCTGCCAGCAGCTAATGGGTTTTTCAGTCATCACCATCGACATAGGCCAGTCAGACAACATTGGATCTGACGCCCAATGCTCTTTATTGCATTGCCACTCTCTAAGCCATCTACACTTGACTGTTTGCCAATTTTTCTTTTAATAAAAACTCTGTCTTCCTGTTTGTGCAGAAATCCATCATGGAAAACAGTATTATTTACAGTATACTCTGGCTACTGGCTATGCCCAAAAATAGTGCTTAACAACAGAAGGTAAAGATCTGCCACTAGTACCTCTGCAGAAAGTGCTACATCTAATGCCAGCCATATAATTACTGCTCTTCCCACCTCCAGTAAAATTTATAGGCAGTACTGTCATTTAGGGTTTCATGAGGATGGACTTTCATGCTTTATGGTGAGTACATTAATAGCTTCTAACTACTGAAGTTTCTAATCATCCATATTGAAAAAAGAAATTTATTACCACCCTATTAGAGCCATTTTAATGTTCTACAAGCATATTATTTGCACATTTGAGTGTAAGTCATCAATAAGTCCTCTCTAAGGAGATTACTTTAATGTAACTAAATAACGTAATGATTCTGCAGACTATGGGTGAATGTCAGCCCCCTACTAACAACCAGAAAAACTCCTGGAGGAGGGAGACTCAGGTGGTGGTTTTGTGGTGGATGTTGTCTTGTTTAACTCAGCAAGGATTGAGTTGCTGATATCTGGAACAGAGTCACGAAGGAGCTACAGATTAAGCCAATGGTTTACAGGCAATGAAGGAGGATTATAACTTCTACAGAATGAAAACCAAAAGGCTACATGTGGAGCCTATCCTGGCCTCTCCAGAAAAAAGTTTATGGAATTTCTTCACAAAGGAAATTTGGAGGAGGGAGAAGGCTCTTGTTGCCATTCTTGTTTGCTGCAAAACTTCACCTGAATTGTGACTTTGTAGGAGTTGTTCTCCACGATGGTGGTAAAGCTGTGAGGTCTCCAGTCCAAACTGCTGCAGATGACAGGGCCAGCTCAGAGCTGGTTGCCTGGGGCTCTGTCTAGTCAAGGTTTGAATATCTCTGAGGACAGACACTTCACAACCTCCTTGGGCCCTTGTTCCCATGTTCAACCGCTCTTGTTGGTGAAAAAAATAAATCTGAGTATCTCCCTTTCTGCAACTTGTATCCACAGCCTCTCATCTCATTGTTGTGCACTGCTGAGAAGAGTCTGGCTCTGCCTTCTCCAGGTACACCCACCGTGAGGCAGCTGAAACCAGCAGTGAGGTCTCCCCTGGGAGTGAGTTTCTCCCCGAGTTTCTCCCCTGGAAACACTGAGCAGTTCCCTAGTGTCTCCAGGAAGCACACAGGAGTCCATCAGAGACTCCAGGAGGACCATTTCTTTGGGCTATCACCCCCACTACTCTTCCCAAGCTGGGTGGGAAAAGCAGGTTGCAGTTGCCTCAGCCTCCTTACTTCAGAAGCGTGAGCATCAGCAGATGAAAAACTTAAAGACTCCTACTGCTGTTGTCCCATCATCTCCCTGAAATAAATGCAGCCTCTCTGTAAAGATGTGATAACACACTGAGTCTCAGTGATAAGAGATTTCCAGATGAGACATCTGCGTCAGCCACCGTGCAGCACCTCGCCACCGCTGGCATCTAATTATATATCTGGGCACTTTCATCTGATACCTGCGCGCGGTGCGGTTGGAGGCATCTCTGTCATTTCACGCGGCTTTAAGAGTTTCTGTGACGCGCTCAGAAAATGCTGCCTCAGTCCCTGCGGCAGGACCAGGGCCCCGCGGCGGAGCAGAGCAGAGAGAAGGGCGAGCACCCAGCAGTGGCGGGTCCCTGCCCATCCCCTCCTCTCCCCCTCGGCCCCCAGGCTCTGCCGTCAGGCGCTGCGGCTGGACAGGAGCAGAGATGTTGACGGACGCCGCTGCAGCCAGCGTGCCCCAAGAACCGTCCCTCCTCCCCACCAGTGCTTTCCAGTCTGGTGTGCCTTCAACCGCAGCAGAGGCACATTGCGCTGGGCCGCTGTTCAAACCACCAGGTCTTCTTGTAATTGAATATCTCTTTGAGTTCCCTTTTGATTATCTGTCTGAAAACAAAACTCCGTAGCTAAGCATTACTTCTTTTTTATGTCGCTGCTGCTGCGGCTGCTGTGTCAGGGCAGTGGTATTAATTTTGGACACTTCATCAAAAGAATCTCCTTCTGGGTTTCCTTCTTGCAGCCTCAAGTCAAGCAAAGCAAACAACGAAACTATTGGGACTGAAGAAAGGAACAAGGTATTAGGCTTTTTATTAGTTACAAAATTTATTTCACTGCTGTTTCAGTTTGCTCCCATCCTTGCCACAAGGCAAACGTCTGGATATATTTTATGGAAGCAAATGCTAGGGATGCTGTGGCCGCATCACAGTGCTGTGCAGCAAGGGGCCTTAACAGTCTGCAGCACCTTTGCATGCATTTCAGAAGTACAAATTAGGAACAGAAGGATTTGCACACGGTGCTGATTTCATGTACAACACCCTCACTTCTATAAATATGCTCATCCATGCACATGCAGCTCGGTACACCTTGTGAATTTGTCAAAATTGCAAAGGATGCCAGGAAAAGGCCATTTGCAGCCCATCTCTGATTCAGTGATATTCGTGATAACTTCACAGTCCAGATTTTGCTGTGAGGTTTTGGGGTTTTTTTCACTTGGGAGGTGTTAAACAACTGTTCTTTTATAAATGTAATTACTTTAGGGGGGGGGGGGGGCAGAAATCTAGAAGAAAAGAATGTTGAAAAAGGAAATTTTCCAATTGCCTTGAAGCAATAATTGATTTTATAAGTTCACTAAAATGCTCAAGACTTTACCTCTTTGTCTGAAATTACTCTAGGAAATTGTTTCAATCTCAAAAATCAGTCTGGGATGGGAAAGCCAGGTTGTCTGCAATCTCAAGCACATCTCATGCTCCCCTTCACTGTTATTTGAAGGAAGATCTGAGTCAACACTTGCCCTCTGCTAATGGAGTTACTCCATGTAGACACTGGGTTTTTTTAATAGATATCTGCACTAGCAGAGGACTGGGGTTTAAATCTGGACCATCTCCAAGTGAGGGAAAAAAACACACATGTGCGCACACACCATTCTTTTTTTCACAGGCTAAGTGTATACAGTGGTGCTTAAAAGAATGAAAAATATTAGGTCCAAAAATCTTACATTGCTTCTGCATGAGGGCAGAGTGGATTTTTATTGTCTAGGAACCTGCCATATGGGAAACGGAATAACCAGAAAAGAACTCTTTAAAGGAAGGATATAAATGGAAGCTGCAACAAAAAGTATTCATCTTTATTCAGAAACGCCACATGCACCTACCTACTTCCACTTCCACACAGTAAACTTGCTTTTAAGCCAGTAACATGCAGAAAAATATATACATATTTCTGAAAGTTTGAAGGCAGTGTTTCCTTGTGCTGGCTACAGCCAAACTAGTCTGATTGGTCTGATCTTTAGAAAAGACTCACATCAACATCAAATAGAAACTTTTTTGTCTTGTGTAGAATGCTTAAAGATAATCCATTTCCCCTACCCAAACATATTGATTCCTTTTTCTTTCCTCATGAACAAACAAGTGCCCTGTGTCTTTACAAAACACACATTGACCTTTCTCTTCCGTGTGTGTGTGAACATAAATATAAGCATAAACACAAATTTTATGTTTATATATGTGTATATGTGCTTATGTATGTGTATGTATATACGTGTGTGTGTGTGTGTACGAGACAACTGTTTACATTAGTAAAATTACATGCCACCAAAAGAAGATGGCTGATCCTTTGAGAAATGGTACCTCTTTTATCGGCAGTACAAACTGTGGTGATACCCAGAGCCAGAGGAGGAAGGAAGAGCCTCATGAGCAGTAGTAGTTCACAATCTGCTTTGCTGGACCACCCCTCACAGGTAGGTGTCTTCTATTCAGACCATTTGTCTTCTCCAGAGGGATGGTCAGGAGAGGGGTCGGTCCCTGTCCCTATGTGACAAAGGGGCACAAGCCAGGGGTTGCTGCCAGCTCCCAGGAAAACCTCTCTGGAGGGGGAACTGTGATGACAAACCAGCAGCTGCAGGCAGAGCCGCTTTTCCTGCCAGCGTCTCTGCCAGGGTGATCAGAAATGGGTTTGTATCAGCATTTCACAGCGTTGTGCCAGGATGGCTCAGCCAAGGGATCCTGACAGTTACAGACAGGAGAAGAAAACCAAACCCACCCCGTGCAAACCACCATTGCTGCTTTCTGTCTGCTAGTTAAGTCTGAGGTTGCTAATTAACATCTCCTTATTAACAGAGCCAGGCAAGAAGTCCCCAAAAAAATCTAATTTGAAGAATTGGGGGAAAGAGAGAGGGGATGAAATTTTATTGCATTGAAAATTGTAGTTTAGAGAAATTAAAGGTTGGAAAATGTCAAGAGCTCAAAATGAAGTGTTTGAAATTATCTTTTTATGTATTTATTTACAGCTCATTGGTTTGATGGGAAAAAAAACACATCAAGGTTTTGATTTTTTCATTCCATTTTAGAACTGGGAAAAAAATGTTTTAATCTCAGAAGTTCTCCAAGGATGAAAAAACATTTCTTTCTGGGCTTTGGCTGAGTGAGGGTCATTGCTGAATTCCCATGCTGCTTTCCATGGATTCTTTGATTAATATACCTCACACCCATCCACCTCTATGGATGGCACAGCAAGCTCTTGAAAGTACAGGTTGCCTTAGTGTTCTGTGCGTATGCATAGTGTTAATGCATCCAGTCAGCACAGAGTAAGCTTTTGCAAACCAAGATCTGATATTGACACCTTAGTATAAGGAATAAATTATTTTACTCTACACCAGACTTACAAGCTTTGATCTCACTTTCAGTGGGTGATCAAAGCTGGACGCCAACTCCACCTTTGGTACCCAGCCCAAATCAATGTAATAGAATCAGAGTGTGGCAAGCGTCCACCTAAGTCCTGAGGTCCCAAAAAAGAGCCAGATGCTTTGTCACAAGGTAACTATGCTGTGTGGCACCAGGTAGCCCTCCCTCCCCCTTCTGAGCTCCCCATCTCCTGCACGCTCTAACAAGCTCAAGGTCCCTCATCCAAAACACTGGAAGCTGTAAAAGATATTGTGCCATGCAAACACAGCAGAGTAAGTCAAGGACATTTTTAATGTCCAAGGGGTTCTTCTAGTGATGGAGCAGGGATTTTTTCAGTCACTCAGTTCTTAGAAGTGCACAGAACAAGAAATTTTTCCAGTACTATTAATATCCTCTTTATAAGTCCAAAATTTTCAGCACTTGGTGCCTCAAAAGCTGCTTTCCATTACATATTCAGGTATCTTCTCAGGTACAACAAGACTACCAGCAACCTCTCTTCCAGAGACACCTCCTCACAGTACTGAAAAGATTCTGTATAATTGAAAAATGAGTCAAGTGCAAACAGGTGTCAGTGGTCGATGGTACAGGGAGATATAGTCCTCTTATCTCAGTGTTTGCAAACCTTTCCCAGCTCTCAACAAAGGATTTACCAGTCTCGATGGTAAAGAAAAAAACAGCTTTGAAAGCTGTCTGAATAGCATCATTACAGGAATCCTGGAGGGCTCTGGTAGTATCCTGGGCTGAATCTACCAGATGTATGTACTCTTGAAGTCTCCAAGCTAATTCAGTGCAAAGCTCTGTTACGTCTTTGGCCCCCGGAAAGCAACTACCCAGTAAGAGAGTTGATGGGAAAAAATTAGTTTGCCACTTACCATTACACTGATCGATAATCTATTAACTCTAACCTTGCTAGCAGTGGACGGTACTACAATTTGTGGTCAATCATTTGAACTTTCATTCCTCCAGAGTTATAGCCATGATAAAAAAAAAAAGGTAGATTATCAGTGGACAGAAATTAAACATTTAACCTTTACACAGAGGCTTAATACTAAACTTCACCCAATGCATTTATGCTTTCCCTTCCATGTCACAGCTTGATAGCATTTGTTGCTCGAATTTTAAAAATTATTAACTCATGTTTCATTTTGTTCAGTATTGACTCAGGGAGATGGCAGGAAATGACAAAGAAACAAGGGGTCGTCGGTACAAACAACTCCTGGGAAACAACTACTTTCTGTTGTAAAAGCCATTCTTCCTTAAGGTCCGTTCCTGCCGTGCTTAGGTGTTGTCTGATCACTGAGAAAGCCGAAGTATCTAATGCCACATTCAGGAAGGTCAATGTCAGGTCATTGAGAAGTGTCTTATACCATTACAATTTAATATCATGCTATTACTCCAAAATAGGAGCTGCATTGCAATAAGGCACCTCTGTCCTGGAACAGTGCCTCCACGCTGAGAGAAGGCTTACTAACTGTATAGAATAGCAGGACCTGCACTGGTGCTTTGTATCGGCCAGGTTGTTGTCCTGCTGAGTACCTTCCCGTGGGATTCATTAGATCACTGTATAGTGGATAACAGGGATAGCGGTGTTAGTCTTGGACTTGTCATGGGAATGATACGGACTCTTGAAAACACGGTCCATCCTTTGCTTTCCTTTCACTGCAAGAAACGAGTTGCTTGCCTCCAGTCTATACCAAAGGCAGGTCATCTCCTGATCATTCCCTTTAGTGGCTATCTATCAGGCCTTTCTTAGAAATCAGGTCCGCAATTTTCACGGACAGTGAAAATCCTGCTATCTGACCTGTCTGTTGGCAGGTGCAAAAAGAATTACTCTCGTGTGCCAAAGGCTGGGCTGCAGCAAGTGTCATCAAGATTAATGACTTCATCATGGCAAGCTGGACAAATCAATCAGAGTCCTTGATGGCAGTGAGAAAGACCAGACCCCATTACCCATCTGACCCATCTGTCACCATGAGCTCCAGACACTGCTCAGCACTTGCTGGGCAGGATGGACCCCGCACGTCACTGCTGCCCTCAGCTCCCGAGACACCCTGCAAAGGCCACTGTCTCTGCGCACACTATTTCCTACACCAGGGACTCTGCACAGCTCACTGGGGACACCCCAGCCAGCTCCGCAGAGTCATCCCACCAATGCTGATCAACAGCTGAGCGATAGTGCTCGTTATGAGTGTGGCCAGCCGAACTGCCCCCACTGTAATTAGACTTTCTAGGAAGACCCTGCTCAGATTCAGATAGTTCTCAGTTCTTTCCATCTACTTTCCTTTGCCTGGAAATCAGCCAGAGAAGCACATTTTTGCAAGCACTTAAAAGGTGTAATACCTTCTGTTAGCTGCGCAAGTGGCAATGGAAGCTAAAACAGGGAAAAAGAAAAAAGAAGGCGGCAAGCACTGGTAAAACTTTTTAATGCAAGATTAGACAGGGCTTATCTGACCCGCCAGAGAGACTAAGAAGGAGGCAGGCTATAAAGCAAAGTCAATGCATCATCTCTTCCCCATTCCTCTGATATTCTGCTTGTGATGATGTGAGATTCTCCAGGCAAGAAAGGAACACCCCCACCTCCACAGGGCACCGTGTCCTTGAAAGAAAGGAGTGTGCGCAGGTGTATGACTCATTCCTCCAGTTAGGCATAGACTGAAGAACTCCTTTGCTCTCCGAAGCAGCTCACTCCACAGAGAGACATCTGGTAAATCCTACATGAGTTAACCTCATGCCACAATCTCACAAACACACACAAGTGAAACCAGGTCCCTCCTGCTGGCAGCTTCTCTGCGTGGGAGGGAATGACGAGGTTTGTCCTTGAAAGGTGATTACTCTATGGGATGTGGAGTAGAGCTCCCTGTAGGACAGGGACTCATCCCCATGTAGAGAGGTGCTGCAATGCCTATGAATGAGCCTTTTAACAATGGACAAACAAAATTTGCTCTGGTGTTTTTGTACCCGATGAAAATTGTAGAGATCTGGGCCAAAGCAAGAATGCTTGCTGGAGGTGGAAGGTGATCCAAAATGCTGCTGTCCTTTTGCTGCACCCTCTGCCAGAGACCTGTGGAGGACCCTCTCTGCTTTGGAAGGGTTGGAGCTGTGCATCACCCACCCTGCCTGCTCTCAGCTGCTCTCTGGAAGAGTCACTCCCCCAGGGGATACACAACCCTACGTGCCCAGTCTGCCACTGTTAATACTCCTAATGGCTCTGTGTCTCAACTCCTTAAAGAAAAATTAAAAGAATAACATCGCAGCGCTTCATGAGTAAAATATTTTGCAGGTAAATATCAACAGACCTGGGCTTGTCACTGCAGGAGTGACAGCAGACCCTTAAAAGCACTTAAGCTTCTACCCTCTAGATGCCAACCTCTGGTGTTACCTGTCAAAAGATCTTTGAGGATCTAAGCTTTCTCCGGAAGCTTTTTGCTTGTGATTTAATGGGATCCACAGCTAGTCCTATGGGATGTCCCAGGGAAAATTCCCAGGGATTCAACACTTTAACGGATTGATCGGTTTAAGACATTTTTCTGCCACTCACATCTCAGATTTGTCACACTTTGCTAGTAGGATGCTGAAAGTCAGATGTGCAGAAGGGCTTGGGTATTATGCTCTCATATAGACCATCACTTATACACACACTGCTTTTTCCACAGAGAAGTGTCTGAACTCAACCACTTCTTGCAGGGCAGCAAGAAAGAGGACTAGGTCTTGTGGGTTGCCTCCATACAGGTCAGGGTTAAACTGGTGGCATTGATGAAATGTAAATGAAAGATATTACGTAAAAAGAATTGCATAATGTTCCCAGATGTTTTCAATTTTCTGAGTACTTCTAAAAATAAAATGAACTTTTAATACTTAATCAACATAGTTATTCGTTCTATTTTACCCAAGATGAAATTTCCCATGAATTTTTTATGAATACACGTTAGCTATTATTGCCTTTGGCTTCCTGGTTCAGACACAGTTCTGCCCTCTGTTCCACTGATTGTACAAATTACCCCCCACTGCATAGGCTGGGTACACTCTCAAGTCCTTAAGAAAGCTCTTAAATTGTTTTTATAAGTCTGTTCAGGTTTGGCTAGACTTATCAGGAGAGGAAGATTTGCAAGGAGTGCATTAGCTACCTAATGTGGATACAGCTCACCCGTTAGTACCACCTGGTCACAGACCCATGTAATCCCCTACCCCAGAGTGGCACCCGTCTTGTACAGAGCCTGGAGCAGCCTGGCAGCATGGGCAGGGTGTGATCTGTTTTATCATGGATGCCCGTCCACTATTTATTTCCTTTCATATCATCCTGCACTCCTAGATGCTGGTGGTAGAGATGCTTTTGAGCATGGTGAAATGAAAACTTAATCAGATGACGCCAGGCTGGATTTCTGTTTGCATTCAGTGCTAATAAGAAAATCCACTCAGGGAGGGGACGCCTTTAGGTCCATTGAATCAGTGGGAATTTTTTTTTATTCTGGACTGAAATGACTCTGTTATTTTTATTCCTATGTTTATTGCATAGTATTCAACAACACAAGTCCTTAAAGACTTCCTGATATATCAGAGATGAAATCCCAGCCAATTTGCGCCTAAGGTTCTTGTGTAAATGCATTGGATACATCTTGGTGAAGAAATGATTTGAAAGGAAAGGGAGCACAGAGAAAGCTTGAGTGACCACTGAGTGGCTGATTTGATTGTCTGAACAAATAAGAATGCTTGCATGACCACCTCCTAAAAGGCAAGTGCTGCAAACAACAGCCGAAGAAAATGACGAGGGCGATATTGAACTGTCAGCCAGAGACAACAGAGAGGACACTCAAGTGGCGTGTCAGCTCCATGTAAAAATAAAAGCTTGCAGCTTCCAAATGTTTCTGTGAGTGCTTTAGCTTGTCATGTCATCTCACATCTCTAAGGAAATTATGAACCATCAGCAGGGAGGACTTCACATCAGGGACAGGTGAAAGGCAGGAAAATGCGGGAATTGTATCAATCCAAGCACAGCTACTGCTTGGCTCGATATCAGCACCAGTCTCTGCTCAGCACGTCTCACTCATAAAGCAGGAGATTTCCCAACAACACCGTGTAGCCACAATTACAAAGCTGAAAGGCAATAGCCCATTATGTTGTTTTCAGCACCATTGGTATACACTCATAAGGCATTTAGCAAAGGCATGTTTAGTGCCTTGTACGTCTTTTTCTGCCAACGTTGGGAATCCATTTAGAACAAGCTATTGAGCTTTATTTTTATTTTACTTAATTTTTTTTCCAAATGCATTAAGATAAATACGTATATTAACAGCCACTAGGGCAAACAGAAAATATTCATTTGCGTTTATCACAGACAGTTAGAATCCTACCACACTTTACCTCTCATAGAGGAAATTTCTCCTGTGATGAATTAATCTTTATGAGCTAGTTCTCATTTCCTTCATTTCTTCACAGCTACGATGGCTTTTTTAAAAAGAAAATTAGTGTTAATTTTTTTTGGTACACGAATTGCGTTTTCAGCTAACCGCTATTTATAAAACGGATGCCTGATCCTCAGCTAAAGTACTCCAACTCAGAAACCTAAAAAGGCCAGAATATTTACCTCTGTCATGTGCTCAGCCCTAAACATTTCCACTGAATCTCCAGAAGCCCTTGAAGGGTAAACATTTTCGTAATGACCCACTGCAGTCACCAGGAGCTATTACATCCTGAAATTAGCAACATGCCCTCTCCAGATTGCTCTATTTGTTCTTAGTCCATGGAAACCACCAAACAAATTGATCTGGTCTGCCATCACGCTCATTATAAATGGTCATGGGAAGAATAGGAGAGCGAGCACAGGCTCCAAGAGGCTTTGGTGGGGTGGGCAGCTGCATTACCCGTGTGTTGCAAGAACTGCAGTCACCAAGCAGCTGTTCCAAATGCGCACTGAGCCCCATCGCCTCCCTCCTTTCTCTCATCCTCTGCCCATTATCACATAGAGAGGTTTTTCATTTCCAGACCTTATGCTTTTTCAGTTTTCTGGCTTTTAGGGGGGGTCCTCTCTCTCCGTGTCACCATTCTGCAGGTGCCAAAGCCACTTGGGTAAGCTGCAGGGACCACTGGGGACAGCACAAGGCATTAGAGATCAGCCCTAGATGTCTCTTAGGACCGTCACTGGGACAATGCAGGTTGACTTTTGGGGGGCACTGAGTCAGTAGTGGAAGAGCTATGACTTCCGTGCCTCTGCTGTCTATCAGCTGAAAAACCCATGGTCTGAAAAGCCAATTAATTGACATTACTTAAAGACTGCTTTTCAGGGGAGTCCTTTGTTGGAGAAACTGAATCTCAACTCTGTGCTAAATTATGCACAGGAGTTAAGGAAGGTGAGAGTAAGAAATCCACTGGGTAATCATAATCACTGTGCAATTAGGTTTGATATCATAATAGAAGGTTACTCTCCTAGGGGTAATGCACTGAGGGTGAACTTTAAAAGGCCAGATTTTAAAACTATGAGCAAAATTATTAACAGAAGGCTCAAGGGCATAGTGAAACTCTTTAACAACTTACAGCAAATTTGTTCCTAGAGTAACTCCTCCGGCAGCCCCAGGAGTTGTACCAAGGGTGAGTTTGGCTAATGTAATCAGTCCGGAGGCTATTTGAGAACCTGTGCTAGAGAAGCAGATGATGGTTGGACCTTTGAACTGAAAATAAGAACAGGAAGGCTAAAATGCATGGATGAGCAGAGTTTATTGAAAATAAACATCCTTTTAAAAATTAAAAGGGGTATTTGACTAAAGAGCAGAACAGAGACTAGAGTAAATGCAGACAGGCTAGAAAGGAAACAGACATAGAGACATAGCACTATTAAAAAAAAAAAGGTATTTCTGATACAGTCGAGAAGAAAAAAATTAAACCCCCAACCAGGCATGTAATGAGTGAAACTTAAAAAGCACTGTTGTTATGTGACAGCTTTATTGTACCTAATTAACTCAGATATATGTATCTGCTGGAAGACACCACTCTTTGTGGTTACTTGCTATCAGATATACAAAACCAGGCATTTCTTCTGCAGAACCCTGTATCTTTGTGGGGAGAGGGGGAGGCTGAAAATCAGAGGATGCTGAAGCAGGTAAAATCCCTTGGCCTGAGATATTTGTACGGATGTAACTAAAGAGATTCCTTGTCTGTGCTGCTTTCTGTGGGAAATTAGAGAGAGACTTCAGCAGTGATTTACTTTAAGTCTGTGGAAGGTGAACAGGACCTGAGGAAGGAGTTATGTGGCTGCCAGTTCACCGGGGCAGTAAATCACCCAGACTAGCTAGTACCTAGCCCAGGCTATAGAGAAAACAAACTACACAATAGTGAACCTGTCAAACAAGGTGCCCCGCTCAACTTACGGGGTGAAATGCCCCCTTGAAAACAAAGGAAGGGATTCAGTGCTGGCTCCTATTGCACAGTTACAGCAAGGGAAAACTCGCTGTGAGCTAATGCAGGAGCGGTACTCTGCGATTCTTGTGGAAATACTGTCCATCCAGGCAGCACCGCAGGCAGTACACCGACCGCAGCCAGCACCAGCACCGTGGGGAAGGGCGCAGGGTGTCCGGGGCTGGCTCACACCCCAAAAGCGGTAGAGACACCCCGGCTGGGAGGTGATCCCCCAGCACTGGGAAAACCACCATCCAGCTGGTGCCACACAGGATACGAGGGCACGGATCTCAGCATGGACAAAACCAGCAAGTTTATTTAAATTTGAAGTTTTCCAAAACTTCACCAGTCTCTCCTTTCATGTTTGTGCAGCCTTAAGCACAACAGGGCCTCGACCTCAGCTGTAGCCCTTAATGTCCCCATAATGGAGGCAAATAAATGACAAAAGGGAGTAAACCCACTTCAGTCTCCGTAAGGAAATACTCTTTCAAAGCAATTCCTCATCTGAAAAGTTAATAAAATAGTACATAAAGGTGACCTGGTAGATATAATTTACTTGGGTTTTCAAAATGCTTTTGATAAGGTCCCTCATAAAAGAATATTAATGATAATGAGAATGATCTTACATTTATGGTGGTACCTTTCGTTCAGATGAATCCCAAAGTGCTTTACAAAGTTTTTACTAACTGATTGTACAAATCATGTGTCATATATATCCCCAAAGTGCTGCTAGGTGTAGGAGAAGGCATGACAGCTATTTAATTGCCTAGCATGCTGGTGTTCAATATTTTAGGGCAGGGTGTAAAAGCAAAACTCCAACCATGTGCAATTAGAGTGAATTTAGGCAGGTAAGAGCTACTTTCCAAAGGTGAGATTTGGCTGACAACCAAGCCCATCTTCTCCCTCTGCCCTCACCCAAACATTGAGGGATACCTTAGACTGAACAGATGAACAGCTTAGCTGGAAAAAAGGCATCTTTTTCAGATTGCTCCAAAACATACAGCGGCCATTTCAGGTTGCCCCCAAACATACAGCGGACAGTTTATGGACACCTATACTTGGCCATCTAACTCCAGAGAAGCAATATCATTTAAATTTTCCTTTCCAAATTTTGCATAGGTTTTTAACCTATGATGTCCTTCAGCTTCATAAGCAGCCACCAATGCTGACAGCCACCAGCAGAGCATCTTCAGCTCTCATTAGTGTTTGGGAAGCAAACTCTGCCTCTATTCTGCAGTCAGTTTTGCTTTGAGGTGCACATCTGAAGCACTACTAATCCCCACTACTATAATCTTGAAGGCAGCTCAAGCCATAAGCATATTCTGTTTATAGAGTATCAGAACAGTTAAATTAAAGGGAGAAAATGTCTCGGTTAATTTCCTGAAATCAAAGGTTTCCTATTTTAATTAAGCTTTTAAGAGGACTTATTTCATTGCTCTGATTTTTTTTTTCTTTTTCCCTCTCAGATATGAAGGTCACTAAAGAACATCTTTACTGATTAAGCAATAGTAACAATACTTTCACCAAATGTCTTATTAAGTGTGCATACTACCCCAGATCTGAGCTTCACACATTATCAGCGATCAGTAGATGAACATCACTCGTTTACTATGCCTGGCTCAGTGCAAAGGACCACCTGAACTTCCATGTCCTCTATTTCTTGTTATTTGCAAAGAAAGAAGATGCCAAGAAAGCTGAATCATAGCTTCTCCCTAGATACAAATTCCTCCATGGTTAGGCTGGTTTGGCAGCTTTTCTACTATCTTTTAAATGAGCAGCCTAAAACCAGATACCTGACCAGCATAAAATCAAAGCAAGAAGCTTACAGATGGGGGTTGAAGAGGACCTTGGAGGTACCAAGGTGTCTTAGTTGTGTAGGCAGAAAGATTTCGGCTCAGCTGTAATACCCTTGGGCACACCTTTGAAATGCTCCATCTAGGCCTCTGCCAGAGGCAGCATGCATCTCATGTTAATCACCATCCCACCCAAGTGCTGCTGTATTTTTTTGCAGAGCTAAACAAAGGACAGGGCCCCTTCCTCCACCGTGACAGCTTGTCAGACTTCACAGTAAAATCCATATTTCATATCAAAAGAGTCCCCCTCAAATTCAAGTTATATAAATTATATATTGCTAGATAAACACGACCTTCCTCTGCCAATTCTTTCAGGTCAGAGCCAGAAGCCAAAACAACAAAAATCTTGTGAGAACAGGCATCCAGGGCCAAGCTGTCAAAAATCTCCTACAAGGAGCTGATTTGTCAACAGAAGTCATCATTTCACAGGGAGCTCAATTCCTGCTTCACTGCTCCCCTGGCCAAATTGCTGACAGTTTTTTGCTGAGCGATCCCATGCCCTCACATTATAGCCTTTTATTTCCCACATAACCCTTCTCAGAGGGCAAGAAGGTCTCATTTTTAGCACAGTCCTTCGGGAACAAGAAGGAAGAGCAATGCTTATGTGAAAACGTGGCCCCACAGCCTGCCCCACAGTGCGGCAGGAGCCTCGCCAGCCCCCCAGCAGTAAATTCACATTCCCTTGCAGAAGCTCTGTCTCACCGTCTACTTGCCACAGGCTCTGGAAAGCAAAACCCTTACTGTTAGGCGGTTTAATTTCGACTATGAATAAGCATTCATGCACTTGTGGCCTATTCAAGGAGGCTCTTTAGGCAAAATAATGGTTTTAAACTTCTTTCTGCTGCCAGGGTGACATAAAGAGGCCTCAGCATACTGCAAGGCTGTTGTAAATGCAACATATTCGTTTAAACTTTTGTCTCCAGTAAGCACTCTTTGCATGTGGTGTACACCTGGCCACTCTAACGTGATCAACATTTATTGCTTTGTTTCTTTACAATGGGTTTTAGTCCCCTCGGTAAAGACATTCTTAATGCAATGAGCCTGCAAGAGGCCCTCGAAAGCCATAGAAATAAGGAAATGGGAAGTTTTCCAAACACACACGAAGCTAGCCACTTTCCCACACCCTCTGGGTACTCACGTGCCAGGGAGACACAGGTGCAGGCTGGTGGAAATGGGGAAATAAGAAGGGGAGAGAAGGCAGATTGGTCCCTGATCCCCCCTACACAGATGCAAGGCACACTTACACCTCAGGTTTCAAGATACAGATCTCATCTCAGAAGTACTCTTGCTTTTGGAAGTCAGCAGCACTGGAGGCAACAGGGGAACCTTTTTCCTGGGTACACAGTCACTTGAAATATTGCTAGCCAGGCGTTGATTGCTACTGGCATTTGTCTTTCAGCAGCTGTCACAGCAGGCTCCTTAGGAGGTGTGGGAAATGTCTTGCAATTATGTGCCTTATGACGCACCCCAGAGAAACATTTGGCCATATGTATTTGCACAAGGATGCACATATCCAGTGCTCAAGAGGCTCCATGCTGGGTGCCATCAACATAACAAAATTAGCCTCCCTTCACCTCTCTGCCTGTCTCTGATGCACCTGACCGCTCCCTTAAACAGATAAAGGGGGTGGAAATGCTAGTCTTAAGCAAGAAGGTCTTGAACTCTGTCTGGTTTGCCCTTGCTTTGCATCTTGCTGAATCCCCCTTTCCTAAGGGCTGTATCTCAGCTTTTCTCAGACATTCAGAGTGGCCGGGAACTGGGCTCCCTGCCCATGTCCTGTACCTGTGACTGACTCCTAGGCGTTAAGTGCAAGCGTGTTGGATGCAGTGTTAAATCACTGGCTGTCCTGGAAGTTCACTGAGCTCTGGAGTCTGTGGGACAGCCCTCAGGGAAGACTTCATTTGTTTTTGTCACTGTGTCCCCCTTTTCAGAGCATCATCAAAAGGGCTGTGGGGCTAGCAGTTTCCAGTGTTCCTTGGGAAAAGTGTTTGTAGTTGAAAAAATATTTTTGCTCCCCATCAGGCCTTTTTTTTTTTTTTTTAATTGAGGTGGACCGGTATCCCAAAAGGATTTAAAATCTTTTTCAAATTTTGCCCTTGATGATGGATTCTGGACACATGGAAACCCTGTCCTGAGCTGTTACCAAAACCTCCCACAGCAGTGTTGACATAAAGCCCAACAAGGCAGAAGCTAACACCATCACCTCTCCACACATGCTTGTACTATTTCTGCTTAATCATTTGGTTTTTTTCTTTCACAAGCCTATTTGTATGAGTAAACCCCACTTTGTAACACTAAGAGTTACCCAACCATGCTCACTGTAAGTTGGTACAAAAAGCAGGCTGAGCAAGCCAACCAGAATTGCTTAGTCCTGATCTCCTAAATATGTCATTTTACAATAAAACAAATTTGTCACTAATTTTGAATGTGTCACAAGAACTGAACTCCTGGACTCGTCAAACAAGCACAATTCTCTTGCTGACCAGTGGTATATCCTGAAATAGTCCTGCAGGAAAGCCTGATGGATGGAAAGGGAGAGTCAATAGAGTTCAGTCCTCTCATGAAAGCCAAACAAATTACTTCACCACCTCCAGTATGCTGTGGTATTCTCTCTGCCTTAATCTGAGTTAATTTAATTTCTTTTTTTCAGGTGTATTTTTTTTTCTTTTTCTCCCTTTGAAGTTCCTAGAAGGCTTTCATAAGGCAGCTCAGAGGGGCACAGTACAGGACCTGGGTGGTTTCTATGAATCCCCCAATTAAAATGGCAAGCGGCTCCACGTATTGTTAAAAAGTTAGACAAATCTGGCTGGCACATACAAAACTTCTAGTTTGAGGAACCAAAACAACAGAAGTTTAAGTGTTATAACCTTCTCAACTTTCCGCCCGCCCTCCCAACCAGCTGGTGTTAAGTGGTATATACTTTGTTTTACAAGAAAGCTAGGGAAATTGTTTCACTTCAAAAGTCTCCTTTCAGACTTACTTAGGCAACCATTGTTACTCATTTTAGAGGAGGTTTATAGCAGCCCAAGTCCTGGAGAATAACAATGTTTAGCTGATCTTAGTGATACACGTTATTGGTATCACTAATTCCACAGCTATTGGTTTTTTTCTCAGGACAAGGCAAGTAATTTTCCTAAAATTATGTTGTTTTCTAAAACAGCTCTATTTGGTGCTATACATCTACCTTCTGGCAGCATAGTTTAATTTGCATTTAAATAATTTCCTGATATCGTTGGAAAAGTAATTATACATAACACTAAACAATTTTCAAGCCTCAGCTTTTAATCGGTCTGTGACCAAATCCCTCTCCTAGGCTCTAAAACAACCTCCCCAAAATGTAAAATTCCCAAATACCAGAACCTGGCTCCTTTTCTTAAGGTCCTCCATTTGCTCATTCATCTCATGTGGTGAATTCAGATCAGTAGAAAACCATGTTGGTATTTCTATCCTTGGTTTCTCTTTAGGATTGTGTCACTTTTATTTGCTGACTTTGCCCTGGTAGAAAGGTTCAACTCTGCTATCTGAGCAGAAGATCTTATGGAGATCCCATGCTCGTGACATCAAAAGCACCACAATGCACCAGCCTTTTATAGTAGTTATGGATGTTGGATCATGGCCTGATTCTGAGATTTTTACCACAAATGAGGCAGGGAATTGGTGTAGTTAGAGCCAAGGAAATAGCAGGACATCCATTTTTGATCTGGAGTGTCCTGGACCTTAGATTTTTCGTTGGTTCTAGAGGCCATTTGTCATACTTAGATCCAGATACACTTGTTCCTGAATTTTGCAGGCTTTTGATTCAGGTTATAGAACCAAAACAACAATCCACTGGCGATCTAGATCACTCTTAACAAGAGTCTGTATCGTATTAAAAGAGGCTATCCCTAAAAGCTGTTTAACATGCCACAGTCTTTTTCCCTTCGAAAGATAATGCCTATAGAAGATGAGTTGTATTTTTCAGTGCTCTGATTATCTGCTCATGAGCCATGTGAAGAGCGATACAATCCCCTATACTAAAAGTGCCAATTCAAAAGCGTTAAGCCATTAACTGTAGAACAAGTCCAATGCGAAAGAGAGAATGACGCATCATAGGGGCCATCATATGGCCCATAAAGTCAATATTGAAGCCATGAAATTCAGGCATGAGTGGAGTTTTCCTCAAGGTTTAGGATCAGCCTTGACTCAACCTGTTAGCCAAGCCTCCTCTCTACCACTAAAAGTGATTCAACCATTAAGATAATTCAAGACTGAAATTGCTAATGATATGCTGTGTATCTGCCTTATAATCAACTCTTATCTGGTACTTGAAGAACCCTCTATGCAGCTAAGGAGTCCTAAGGATTTTAGTGCATGAAATGACTGTCTAAAAGAGGTAGCATACTGTACAGTTAACGCTAGCAAATCAGATGTTTTGCAAGGCTGTACACTGAGCCTAGAATGATATTGAAAAGGATTGCTTGGCACCAAACCTTTAGTATCATACACCAGATTTCATCAGTGAGGTGATATTGAGCCAACAGGAGAATTTTCAGTTTAAATTTCCACAGCTTGTCAGACTTGGAGGTGAGTGACAGTGATGACCCCTGCTATTTTCACCTCCCAACACGTTTTTAATTTGTTCTCAAGCTTGCAACCGTTCCACAGATGTCTGCAGCAGATCACTCTGGGATGATTCCTCATCTGGATGATGGTGGCAAGTGAAAGGTCTCCGCTGCCAGCACATGAAAATGCTAAAGAATCAATTTTCACTAACATCTGAACTAGAAGGTGGATACATATGAACAGATCAGTGTGTCAGCCCAGTTCAAGAGCACGAAAGATTTGTCAGCCTGGGAAGACTGTCAATAAAACAACTCCGAAGGGCTACTTAAAGGCAGTGGCTCTGGACTGGGATAAGAGCTAGGAAGCATTAGATCTGCAGCACAAAAGACTAAACAAGCTAAACCACACTCTGAACTCATGAAAGGCATTTCTGCAACAGTGTTTTGCTATGATGTGCCCCTATGGCTTTTCTGTCCTACTGATTTTGATTTGGATCATGAAGAAAAATTTCCTAAGGAAAGTGTTTCAACATCTGTCTCACACCTGGGTCTGCAGCAATAGATCCTCTGCCCCTTTCCCCACCCAAACCAGCACAGTTATAATAATGTAACCCTTTGCAAACTGACTGAAAAGTTTCTGGGTGACTTTTTTTTTGCCTTTTGCTAACTTCAAAAGTAAAAACAGTGGAAAACAACAACGCGAACAAAGATATGAGAAAAAAGGCACAGCCTGGTATTAGAGATAGGCCTATTTATAAGAATAGATGCATCACAACAGATGTCAGCTCTGTAACGGTGCTGCACAAAGCATCCAAGCGGCAGCCAGAGAATGATGACAATAAAAAGCAAGGAAAGGAGTTGTTTTGAGATAGGAATTGCTATAAAATGGAGAATATTTTGTAACTGTGATTTAATTTACTGTATTTGTGAACATATATATAAAAATAAAACCTTTTCCACTTTTTGTGCAATATAAAGATTTAACAATAACCCAAAGTCTTCGTGAGCTGATCACTGTATAAAATCAATCAAATTTCTCACCTTCCATTACTAAATTGTCAGTTAAGCAGCTGATAGCTATTTCTGTTTGAGCCTGTTTTCCCTCCAGAGAAACGGGTGACCAATCTTCTAAAAAGCGGACAACCCCCAACAATTGGAGATAAGTCATGGGTATCATACAGACTCCCTGTCTAACTTCTGGTAAGTCACTTCATCCTAATCGTGTCTCCCAGTGTGAAAAAATATGAGAGAAATCCCTCTTTTTCTATCCAAAGACTAGAAGGTCTTTAGGATGGGTCTTATGCTTTATTATATTTTTGCACAGCATTTAGATTTCCCATACTCCCATTTCTTGCTCCTACTTCCTCTGCCTACTTCCACACTACAAAATATTGCTATTGATAGCCCTGTGCTTATCGTTGCTTTCATTTTGTCCTATAAGCTACCTTAATGAATAAAGGTAATTACTTTAATTTTTTCTTTTTTCTTGTTCTAACAGAGCTCCAGTATTGAGCACATACTTAGTGCTTTTCTGTAGGAAGGGCTGGGCTCCAGCCCTCCTTTGGCCTTTCCACCAGCTGCAGAAGAATTATACTGGTATGAACCTGACCTGATGTTTTACGGAGTTCCAATTTTTTTACTATACCCTCTGTAAAAGCAGTGAACACACACATACTTCCAAACAGCTCTGGCCCTCACTGGATTGATGGAAAGGAGGTTAATAACATATCTGGATAAAACAAATAGTTTGATGGGTAGCACACATTGATTAATATCTGCTGCAGTGCCAGCAAAGCTGGGGGAACTACACATCATAACTCTGTTATAACTGAAGATGTGTTGCCAAAGGAAGGGGAAAGATTATCAGACTGCTTTCTTTCCTAGCTGTGTCTGGCAGCTCAGTGTGATGCACAAACACAGGGTTAATGTCTCCCCTCTGCTGCTGATTTCAGGGACGGTGAAAGATCTGGACCACAGTGCTGCAGAGCACTTGAAGCTCACGACGTGCGCTACATTCGAATGTGCACTGCCAGTAAATCCCTTCTAGGATGTGCCTGAAGAGGGGATGGGGGCAGATTACAGGCAGGACAATAAGTTTGAAGACCATGAAGCTGATGTCTTGCATACGAGGAGGAGGATCCCAGCACCGCAGGGCACTGCCAGGTTGCACAGAACCCTCCACGGTGCTCAGCCCTGGGCTGGCCAGCACGGACCAGCCCAGCAAGAGGGGGAGAAGCTGTACGTGAGAGGCTGAATTTTCTCACCTCCCCTCACACCACCAGGGTGTCATCACTAAATGCCCTCTTTTTTTGTTTGGCAGTAAATAATTCATGTCCCTGAGCTGCAGGTGGGATACGTTTCAGGCAGAAAGGGAGGATGCCAATGAGCAGCTCTTTAAATATACATCGCCTCCTGTTTGCAGGCACAATGTGCGGGAGCAACTGTAAACTGAAATGGTCTTGTGTTTGCTGGCACCTCTGAATACAAAATTACCACTGTGGCTATTTATGGGGCGGAGGGGGAGGGAAGCTTCAAAAAGAAAAATCAGGCTTTCTAAATCTGATACCTTTTTTAAAACTGAAACACTTGGCATTTCTGTGGTGGCATTGTATCCCCAGTGGGGGAAAGAGTTACAGGTATTTTAATTATATATTAGTACAGCATTAAGCTAGTTTTATTCGCTGGACATTCTGTCAATTACTGTTGTTACTTGAGAAGCATGACTGCTCCCAGGTTGATCATGTATTTAACTAGCCAGTCAATGCTATTAATCACCAAGCGTTTTCAGCCAAGGATATTAACATTGAAACCTATCCAGGAGGGCTTATAAATGGGTACTGGCATTCTTCAGAGGGAAACACTGTTTTCCAATGCAAGGGAGGTTCTCCCAAGTCTCTTTTTTTTCTTTTTTTAAATTGCAATCTAAATCCAAAAGGGGAATGAATAATTGCCCTTAATGAAATAACTGCCATCCCAGAAAATTAGTAAATATGTGATCATCTCATTACCATATGAACGGAGGGCAGGAGGTCTGTTTCTGCAGTGCAGCTGCTGTAAAAACCAGTGAAGTATAAGAAAGCAGACATGAAAACCAAACAGGGACATCCTCCTTTCTGGGGATTGGAGCAGGGAGAGAAATGATCCAGGTAAGGTTGAAAAATGGTGAGCATTTAGGGATTGGAGATGGGACTATGCAGTCTTATTTTTGATCACAATACCCTAGTCTTTTGGGCAGATAAGATATTGGCCTTTCCCTGCCTCCTCCCCATGGAAGCAGGGGACAACAACATGACCTGAAGCCAGAGGTTCTGATACAACACATGCCATTTGGAATTAAATGCTCCAGATGATACATGCTTTGCATTCTGCATTGCACTTAGTTGACACACAGAATATATTTATTTCCACATTGTGAATAATCAACTGAAAACTCACTTTCATTAGCTTCATCTCCCTATTGTTGGCTCACATCCTGAAGTTTTCATACAACATCTGCAAAAGTAATAAACTAATTATAGAAGCCATCTGGAACAAGAACAGAGTGGAATAATTATTTTCTTTTTTAAAAAAAAAAAAAAGCCCTCACTAAATAAATGGTGCCATAATAGATGGGATGTCAGAAGAACAATGATCGTAACAAACTCAGTATCATTAAGGAGGGATGCAAGGAGATTTACATCAAGAAACTCATGATTGCTCATTAGCAGAGACACAGCAGAGAGGCATTGTGATCCATCGATGACACAGTCTCCATACTGAGAGGGAAGTCCTACCAGAGACCGGAGGCTAATACATGGATAGACCAGCTGGCAAAGGAGAGGAGGAGCAATTGTTGCTTCATCCTTGTGTTCCCCATTCAAGACCAGGGGACAGACACCTGTGGGTGGAAGAGAGAATCAATCACGGGAAGTCACTTCTCTGTCTCCACTGATGCTGAGACTGCTGTTTAATGGTATTGCACAACAGTGATGTGTGGTGCTGGTAGGCTACTAGAGTGAGTGAGCAGTGACATGCAAAAGAAAACACATAAAATCTTGACTCTCATATGGCTGTGAGGTAGTCCTCTTGCTCAGCCCTTTCCAGACAAACTGTGAAGATCTGTCCACCAGGGAAAGACACCTCTTCATTGCTTTTGGGCTGCCCTGGGTCACCTGAAATCCTCCACTTCCAGGAAACTCTTGGTGACTGCTGAAGCCAATCGTTTCAGCAATGACTGCTTTTGAACCATGAACCTCTCCTTCATCTGTTCCAGCACTGCACATCCCAGCAAGCGTCATCCCCCGCAAAATGACCCACATCTACCAGCTTCTAGTCTCTGGCATTGAGAGGGGCTCTGAGTGCAGGAGGCAGCAAGCCCCTGAGCAAAGCGATGACTGCAGCCACCAGCGTAGGGACCAGACACATGCACCACTGTGATGGGTTGACCCTGGCTGGACACCAGGTGCCCACCAAAGCTGTTCTATCACTCCCCCATCCTCAGCTGGACAGGGGAGAGAAAAATATAACAAAAAAGCTTGCGGGTCGAGATAAGGACAGGAGAGATCATTCACTAATTACCATCACGGGCAAAACAGACTCAGCTTAGGGAAAAATTAGCTCAATTTATTACAAATCAGCCAGAGTAAGGTAAATGAGAAATAAAACGAAATCTCAGAACACCTTCCCTCCACCCCTCCCTTCTTCCCGGGCACAACTTCACTCCCGGATTTCTCCACCAAGCCCCCCCAGCGGCACAAGGGGGACAGGGATGGGGGTTTACGGTCATCACACGTTATTTTCTGCCGCTTCACCTCCTCAGGGGGAGGGCTCATCACACTCTTCCCCTGCTCCACCGTGGGGTCCCACCCACGGGAGACAGTCCTCCACGAACTTTCTCCAACGTGGGCCATTCCCACGGGCTGCAGTTCTTCACGAACTGCTCCAGCGTGGGTCCTTTCCACGGGGTGCAGTCCTTCAGGAGCACACTGCTCCAGCGTGGGTCCCCCACAGGGTCACAAGTCCTGCCAGAAAACCTGCTCCGTGGCTCCTCTCTCCACAGATCCGCAGGTCCTGCCAGGAGCCTGCTCCAGTGCAGGGTTCCCACGGGGTCACAGCCTCCTTCAGGAACCCACCTGCTCCGGCGTGGGGTCCTCCCCGGGCTGCAGGTGGAGATCTGCTCCCCCGTGGACCTCCCTGGACTGCAGGGGGACAGCCTGCCTCACCAGGGTCTTCACCACGGGCTGCAGGGGAATCTTCGCTCCGGCACCTGGAGCATCTCCTCCCCTCCTTCTGCACTGACCTTGGTGTCCGCAGGCTTGTTTCTCTTACATGTTCTCACTCCTCTCTCCAGCGGCTGTTTTCCGCGTCCCAACTTTTTTTTTCCTTCTTAAAAATGTTATCACAGAGGCGTTACCACTATCACTGATGGGCTCGGCCTTGGCCGGCGGCGGGTCCGTCTTAGAGCCAGCTGGTATGGGCTCGCTCTCTCTCGAACACAGGGGGAGCTTCCAGCAGCTTCTTACAGGAGCCACCCCTGTAACCCCCCCCACTACCAAAACCTTGCCACACAAAGCCAATACAACCACGAAAGCGGAGAAGAGAGCATTTCGTAGACAGAGCCCTGCAGCAAGCCTTTAGCGATAGGATTCCTAGATCAGCCAGAGGTACAGGCCCATGGGCACCTGTGTACAACAGGATATCCAAAGGGAGTGAGAGCCAGGAGTCCTGACCTCGCTCGTGTCCCCAGCAATCACCAGCTCTGGAAGGCACCACACAGGAGCAGTTTTTTCAGGAGATGTGAAGATGGAGCTGCACTCCCTTTTATATGAGGAGAGAGGAGCTGGTAGGCCATCCTCCCCAAACAGAGCTTGAATGTACATCTTCACAAAATATTGGAGACTTCAGAACAAGGCAAAAGCTTCTTTCATTTCCCTAGCCTTGGACTAAGTTATAAGCTGTGGGTCAGCTTGTGGTAAAATGGGGGTTTGTATTTATTACTACTATTTTTTTACCAATTAGAGGTGATTGCTTTGACATAGAAGATCCTGACTGTTACCTGCTTAGTGTATGGCTTCTGTCAGCAGCACTTTCAGGGCAACCTGTGTTTCAGTGTTTTAAGAGGATGATGACACTGTGGTGACATGCCTAAATATTTCATGCTTGATACATGTGCACAAATTCGGAAAAGTGGCACACATATTGGCATCTTCTGATGGCCTTTCTTTTGGATTTGTGTGGTGGGGTTTTGGTAGCAGGGGAGGGGCTGCAGAGGTGGCTCCTGTGAGAAGCTGCTAGAAGTTTCCCTGGCTACAGGTCAGACCCACCACTGGCCAAGACCGAGCCCATCAGTGATGGTGGTAGCATCTCTGGGATAACGTATTTAAGAAGGGGAACCTGCAGTGATTGGGGGATTGGAATGTGAGAGGACACCAGTGCAGACACCAAGGTCAGTGAGGAAGGCAGAGGAGGAGGAGCGGGGCAGGAGGGGCTGCCCCTGCAGCCCGTGGTGAGGCGGCAGGCTGTCCCCCCCAGCCCATGGAGGGGAGCAGGGGAGCAGATGCCCGCCTGCAGCCCGGGGAGAGAGGAGCCCACACCAGATGGACACCGGACAGGGGGATGCCCCCCAAGATGGCTGGAACTCCATGTCCGCGCTGGAGCAGTCTGTGACTGAAGAACAGCCTGCGGAAAGGACCCATGCCAGGGAAGTTCGGGAAGAACTGAAGCCCATGGAAAAGACCCACGCCAGGGAAGTTTGTGAGGAGCTGTCTCCCATGGGAGGGACCCCACGGTGGAGCAGAGGAAGAGTGTGAGGAGTCCTGCCCCTGAGGAAGAAGGAGCAGCAGAGACAACGTGTGATGAACTGACCCCAACCCCCATTCCCCATCCCCCTGTGCCACTGGGGGGGGAGGGGTAGAGAAATTGGGAGTGGAGTTGAGCTGGGAAGAAGGAAGGAGTGGGGGGAAGGTGTTCTAAGCTTTCAGTTTGCTTCTCATTATCCTTGTTTGCATTTGATTTGTAGTAAATTAAATTGATTTTGGTTTTCCCCAAGTTGAGCCTGTCTTTTGCCCATGACCGTAAGTGGTCAGTGATTCCTCCCTGTTCTTGTCTCCACCTACAAGCGTTTCTTTATATTTTCTCCTCCTTATCCCACCATGGCCAGAGGGGAGGAGTGAGCGAGCAGCTTTGTGGTGCTTTGTTGCTGGCTGGGCTTAAACCACAACACCCTAATGGCAAATAATGCATTTACATGTCCATTCTAACACTCAAACAATAAATAAATAGATGGGTAGATAAATAGACAGATAGATAGACAGAGAGATAGATAAATGTTTCACCCAAAGGAAAGTGCAGGTTTAAAGAATTTCCTTATCTATATTCTAACTAATTACCTTTGGCCTGATTTTACTTAGAGAAAGGTCTGAGATTCTGTTAGATACCCAGCTGCTGAATCAATGGCATCCTGCTATAACGTATTTCAACACACGTCATTAATTCTGATTAAAAAGCATCACCCAGTTGTGATTCTTATTAGAACTCTATTAGTGTCTCTGCTAATAGATGCCATCTCCGTTATTATCATAATTATTGTTATTTATCACTTATGTTACTGCAGCAGTGCCTTGAGGGCTCATTCATAAGCCATGCCCTTACTGGATCATTTACAAATGCAGAATCAAAAAATGTTTCTTGCCCTCAGCACTTCCCTTGGTAAGACAACAGATAAAAGATGGAGGAATATAAGGAGACAGAGGGACCATCTGGGTCAGCACTGAGTCATTGCTTTCAACACATCTGGAGCCTAAGTATTGCCATGCTTCCACCAAACAAAACCAAAGAATGGTACCCAAAGTTCAGCGATTGCATCTTGATTTTGGCATTGTCTGTGTCTTCAGATGCTGAGGGTGCCACTGCCAGCGTCTCCTGCGGTGGAGGCACATTTCCTGCAGACACGAGCATGAGGATTCAGAAGACGTGAATCACGTAACATTGCTGCCACCCACCAGCTGAGTGTGTGTCCAAGTAAACCGTAGCTCCTATATATCTGGGGCTTGCAGGATACATTCAAGCAATGCCTAAGACGATGAAACTAATCTATAGCAGTGCTAATATAAGCAATGTGTTTCTATTCTTGGTTTTATAAATAAGCAATCTGATTTTAAGTGCCACTTCCTGAAGCCCCAACACCCTGAGTAGCAAACTTTATATTTGATATCCCAGCTGTGGGCAGCCATGCAAGGGGCCGTGGTCCCTGAATACCCTCTGGAAAGTCAACTGAATAGCTGGCCAGAAAGTCCCACATGTGGAGGGGACAAAGAACAGGTTAGGATGAATTGAGGGAGCAGGCATGTTTTGAAGTAATAAATAGAGCAAGGAGGGCAAGAAAAGTGAGTTTGTTGAAAAAGGAGACCAGACTCTACTCTCTCTAGCTCCTCTGATCCTCCCGACCATCTGGAATCAATCATTCGTCTCTATGTGGCCTTGTAACATTAAGGAGAACATGAGCACTAGTTTGAGGCTTGTGAGATGCTTTGTAATCCCAAGGCAAAAGGTATCAAAGAACTACAGCACAGTTATTGTTAAAAATGCTTTCATTCTGGATTATAGCACCGTTGCAAAGAGATCTTGCATTCCTGCATCCCTGTAGCCCTGGGCTGTCTTCTTTCTGCAAATTCTTTTGCAACTTAGCTTGGAAGATTAATATTTTAAGAGCAGCTAATGCTGCTAATTGAACAGGGAAACAGATATGTCAACCTTTGTTTTCCACAGGACTCACTTCAGAAGCATGAATGATAAATGTACCCCAAGAGACATTACCATAATCATCACTTCAAATAAATTTTTCAGACAACAGAGTTCATGGCCATTAACTTTCAGTGAGATGCAGAAAACACACTCAGTGCTAAGCTACTTCCCAAACATATGAATATGCATTTTGTCCTGTTGTAATGAACTGATACCATTTAGATGAGAAGGACCATGACCAGGTAAAGGCAACACAGAGGTAGCTCAAAGCAAGGACAGATACTGAATTAGCAATCACATTTAGCCTGTGCACTTACTGTGGAGCTCCACACTTAATGCCTCGATAAGACCACACAGCCAATGGTTCCTGCAGCAGCTTTTGGCAGTGAAACAGGAGAGTGGCCCTGTTATCAAAGAACGGCAGCTATCTGTTGGTGTGGGATGGAGAGTTTTAATTCCCAGTATAAAATGATCACTGGAGCTGAGAAGAGCTGCAAAAAAATAGCTGGCTTTGTTGTGTCATTAAGCACCAATGACACAAGGTGACTTCTTTTCAAATATATTCTTCCTCACCTCTATAATTACTTTAGTATTTTGGGAGGTGTTTCTCTCGGTTGTGGTTTTACCAGAGAGAAGCAGTGTTCTGAGCCAAATTTCACATCCCCGCCATACAGGTATGAGGATCTCTGATGTGCGGCTGGCAGGTTGTTAACTGTGCAGCAGAGATCCAAATCCTGTCCTGAAGCCCCAGAAATTCCAGGGTGTCTGGGGTTTCATTATGGAGTTGGGTCCCCTCTTCTTTGGTGCAAGAGATGCTTGCCCCAACCTTTGAAAATGAATTGGTTTGGAAAAGATGCTTCCCACTCCTCTGCTCCTAATGCTTTTCTCAAGAAATAAATCAATTAAATTTTTTTAAAAGTATTTTTCTTGAATGGAAGAAAAACAGAAAACAATTTCTTTTCCTTGATTTCTAATGAAGAGGGTATTTTCTTCAGAAATTACTTGTTGGCAACTTTTATATCAATCCTACTCAAAGGTTCTCTGCATTGGGAGGCACATAGCTGCTTTCCCAATTACACTGCATTTCTTTGTAGATTCAGCTGAAGGAAAACATGTTAAATAAATGATTTGTTTCCAATTACTCACTCAGCTCTAAAAACAAATATGCACACATGTCTTTACATAGAGACATAGCAGGCAGACCAAAATATTTGCTATTTTATGAGCTTATTGGGAAATAAAACAGACAAATGTCTCTTCTGCTCATGAGCAGGTACATCATCAATCCTCGTGCATAACATAGAGGGCAGAGGGTTTTTCCTGTATCGCAGGTAACTGAAATAAGATAAAATTGCAAGCCTATAAATATTACTTCATAAATGTTTTATTTATTCTGAAGATAAAAATGAAGGCACACACCTGTTATACTGTATCTTTGCCTTCAGAACCATAATCTATCACAGTGAAGAGATTTCTGATGGTGACTTCCAACAGCTGTGTGATCCTCCTTCCTGATGAGATCTTGTATCATCATCTAAGTAGTAGACATGAGACTATGAGAGAAATGAGCATAAAAAGAACATTTGTTAGTCCTGGAAAATATGCACAAACATGTTTGCTATTTCATTATGTTTCGAAGCTGTTTCACTGTGTTTTGGAAAACAAGTTCTGTTGTCTCTTTTTCTTATCTTAGAAACACTTTTTTTGCATACTTTTGTTTGTTTGTTTGTTTGCTTGGTTTTGACAGTCCCAGTAGCTAGGTGCAAAGCAACATTGTCAGGATGCTAATGTTAAGGGGTCAGCTGAACCTCTAGACATTCCCTATGTGCTCTCCTTAGTGGTCCTTTTGTGCTTTATCATTAATCCAGTGAATGCCTCATTGGCTGCATCTACTGGCCTGAAAACAAGTCGCATGGTTTACAGCCCCCTCCCGGGACTGGTCAACCCAGGCAAAGCCACAGTGGTTGACTCGTCCTTAGGAACCACAGCAGCAGGTAGAGCATTTCACCTGCGAAGCGTCCCGGACAATGATGCACTGATCCACTTGCTCACAGTCAGATGAGGATACCCCTTCCCAGGAAAAAGGGAAGAACAGGCTTATTGCGCTGGATACAACCTTATGCTAACAGCTAACAGAGCCACCTAATTTCCAGCCCTGCTGCTCTGTATCTGCTTCTTACTGCAGACCTCAGACCATCCCTGTCTGTTTTTCCTGTTTGTTGAGGAAAGGGATAGAAGAGGCTTACAGGGGTCTTGGATCTGCATTTAGGTGAAAAAATAATGCAGTAATGCAGGGACTTCAGACATCTCTGAACTATGCATATTTACTCAGTCTCCAAAATTGTGCTGGAAATTGAAAACCATTGAGCCTGTCATTAGCTCTCTGATGTCCTCCAAAGACTTTTTGCAAATCCTGACTGTGGTTTTCTCTCTTTTTGTTCACATACTTTCCTTCAAAAGGCAAGATTTTACTTCAGAAAATCAATGTTGAGCCTCTGAAGTGTGAAAAATATAAACCAAAAGGTCCTGAAATTTCTCGCTCTTTTTCATTTCAAGAAATAGTCTGACTGATACAAGCTAGACTAAGCAACAAATGAACTTTAATAATACTGTCTACTTGGTATCTTCACAGTTATCTTTGTTCCAGAGAGAGAGAGCACGCTTGTGAAATCCTAGAGTTTACGTTACTTAACAAGTCCCTTAAGCTTATCATGCCTAAACTCATGGTTAAGCATTTTTGTTACGTGTGAATGAGCGCAGATTCAGCAATTTATCTAAGTACTTTCTTAACACTGGTTTTAACTTTGCAGACTTCCCAGCAGGCTGCCGGCCTTCTCCAACTAATTGACCTGGCTTCTGCTTCATAAAAAAGGAAGAGCAATAAACGGGGAAGCATTCATTTCCTACAGCAGAAAAGGCCACTGTCATCTAGCAATCCTTACTGACTTGACCGAGCAAGAACTGGTAACTGTCCCAGCAACAAAGTCCATGGGAGCCTACCATGAGAAAGCTCAACTCTGTCTCTGCTAAGTTCTCTCAGCCTTCCACAAACACACATGTGTGTGTGTGCTTTTTCTTCACCTTTCAGCCCAAAGAGAGGAGATGAAAGCCCTAATCAGCACTTTTTGTGCAAGTGATATCTGACACTGCAGGACGTGGAAGTTTATTTCTCCAATGGGGATCAAATCCTAACACCTTAGCACTGGGAGTCCTGTCCTAACTCCAGTCAACTCAGAAATGTTGCAAAATTATTTCATAATAAAAACTGGTATGAGCACTGTTAGAGGACCAGCAAAAAAGTCCTTACATCAGCAACACTTTAAATTGATTGCCGCTTGGGTCAAGCTTGGAGAAGCTCAGCAGAAGATGATCCACACCTTACAGCCCTGCTTGAAAAGCTACAGCTGCTCTGAGTCCCAGAAAGGTTCTACCTGAGGCTTCCCCATCCTCTTGCTTGTTAGTGAACAAAGCTGTCTCACTTTACTCCCCTGGTTGCTGAAGGGGACATGGCAAAAGGAACAAAGGTGACGAGAGAGCCTCTCCTGGCTTTTACCATATCCAGTAACGGTCGTTTCAGAAGAAGGTGAAGTGGGCAATTACAGGATTAAGCTAAGAGGTCTCTTCTCACCCATGTTTCATTGACGACATTTGAGTACAAACACATCTTGGCTTAAAGCAGGGGTAAGTACTTTTCTACCAAGAAGTGCAGGTACTTTTGCACAGGGGAGACGACTAGAGTATTAATAGCTTGGAGACCTGTAGCAAGACAGACTGGGGCTTACAAGCCCTGGTGCAATGGCTGTGCAATGCTCAGGCCAGGGCTTCCCACGCTGCAGGGCTGCAGGCAGGTCCAGCAGATGAAGCCTCGCCAATTTATACAGACCCAACACTGCTGGTTTTCTAATCCTTATAATGGAGAGGCAAACCCTGTGGAGTTGGGGGATTTCTTTCCTTTTCCTGTATGAGAAATTCAGGGAGGATGATGCAAAAAATCCTAGGCTGAGATTCCTCTTCCCATCCAAGCCACCTCCTTCCTATACAAGGGAAGCCCTCGAGTGTAAACAATTCCTTTCTTGGAGTGACAACAAGGACAAATTTGCCCTGAGCTTTCTAAATGTACTAGCAAAAGTTTCTTACTTCTGGAGACAAACCAGAGCAGGAAAGATGATCTTGTTATTAAAATTCCAGCCTGAGACTCTGGACATCTCAGTTTACTCCTTGCTCATTATTCACTTTCTGCATGATACTGGAAAGGCCACTTAAACTGCTATCAGTAAGTTCACCATCTGTAAAAGACACATAACCATATTTTCTTTTCTCTGTTTTACTTATTAGAACGTAAATTGTTTGGGTCATCTCCCAGTACTAAGGGGTATTTAGTCATTGCTGCAATATAAATATGTAAGAGCAATAAAATAACACTCTGAAAGACAAAAAAAAAATCTGCTAGAAATGCATAATTTCTCTCATTCCCTGACATCAGTATGGCTCTAAGTCCACCAACAATGAAGCATTTGGTGGCTCCAGGCCTTCCTGGCAGTTCTGAGGGCTGCCCTGACCCAAGAAGTTCAGGTGGGCCACCTCTGATGAGAGGACAACACTTCTGGTTTATCAGGCTCCACGCAATGCTCTCACAGGTTGCAAGACAGGTCTAGTGAACTGTCTGCACACAAGGGGATAAATGGAGTATTCATTATATCTATAAAGAACATAAGTTTTAAAAGGACGTGGTGTAAGACCGTGTATCAATCAGGTATCAGTGCCAGATATCTGAGGGACTGGCATTTCCATCTTAACCCAGCATTTTTCCAGTCAGTCTGAAACACTATATATGTAGAAAATTTGTGTCAGTGTGTGTGCATACATATGTGTGTGTGTGCGTGACCACACACTAAAATTTCCCCTTCTGCAAAGAAACCATATCTAAAAGAAGGTCTTGAAAAAAATGAATGAACTCTTAAAATCAAAGAACCACAAGAATTTCTTGAAGTCAATTGAGTTGGACACAAGGTTAGGAAGAGATCCAAAAACTCTGTGAATTCAGCAGGACTGTACCGGCAATGTCTTCACTCATTTACTGCAGAACTCTCCCAGAATGACCCTGCACAACAAGACATGAGGCATTTCAGTATATATGATACACAAGAAAGGAGACTCATCAAAATAAAGTTAGTGAAATGAGAATTTTTAAGTATTAGACATTGAGAGGAGTATTGAGATCTGGTAACATTTGTGAGAACAAAATCAATTGGGGTAAAGATTTTACTCTATAAATGGCCAAGAATTTATCTGGACAGAGAGTTCATGAGACCAAGGATGAAATGTTTGACAGCTGGGTGCAAAACTTATCTGGTAATAAGATAGGGCTTGAAAAGCATCTTCTAGGAAAGGTTAACCTAACAGTACTACCACCTTTAGGAAATATTGCCAGGTTACCGTTTGAGCTCTGTAATAAGAGTAACAGTACAGAAATAGCACAGGCTTGGCAAAAATATGAGCAATTCCATGAAAATCCCTGGCTTTTTCACTACTGTTCTGAAAATTCATCCTATAGAAATATATTGGTATGTAACTACATGTTAGCCTAGCCCTTATGTCCCTAGCCCATATGCTTAGGGCTAGGGACACAAACAGTCTCCATCTCCCAGCTGATCCATAGTAAATTGCTGAAGTGCAATAAATTAATCATATGCATGAACCCTTTTTGACAAATGACCTCTCATAATTATTCCTTTTCCTAAGGAGACTAGAAATTTAATCATAAGGAAGGAAAATCCAGCAAACCATTCCTTCTAGCCCCAGACAAAAAATTTCGTATCTATGGTTATATTGTACGTAGAAAACGCCATATTACATTAATTAGCAGAAGCTTTTGTGGTTGATTCATTCCCTTGGCAATCCCCACGCATGGTGCCATAGGTGTAAGACACATGAGGTGCTGTATGAAAGCACACTCTGTGAATAACTACTGCTGTCGTTCAGCAGTGCCTTTTACCCACACGACAGGAATGTGACCGGATCCGAGCCCCTGCCAGTGGAGGTCGGCCCTTTCAAAGGTAACCTCGGCCAACGAGGCTCTCGTTCCTTCCCGCAGCATAAGGAGCTCGCTCGCTTTTAAATCCAATCTGGTGCAATTTTCCTCCACCACCAGCGGAGCAATCATTTCAGCAGGAGCAGCGTACAGCTTGACCCCATTTAGTGTCTGCAGACCCAGACCCTTGTGCTCCTGCCCCCGCCGACACCAGGTCAAGCGGCAGCCAAGAGGATTTTTTGCTGCAGGAGCTCTCGTCCCCCCCCACGCCACGGGGCTGCCCCTGTGCCAGCAGGGAGCTGCCGGCCAAGCCTCCCTGTGCAGGGAGAGCTGGGAGGGAGAGATAAAATTGTTCTCCAGCCAAAGCTGAAAGCAAGAGGAAGCTTTTTCTCACCCAAGGCATGAGAAAGCTGTAAAACAGCACGATATGTGTGGGAAGGAAATGGAGCCTGACAGGTTCATATCATGAAAGCACCAAGCGTAACCCATTAAAAGATTTTGCTATTACTTAGCACAGTTGTAGCATGAGGATACTGCAGGGTGGGACTCCTGGGTCTGACCATACCACCACAGCGCAGGAGAGAGAGCCAGACCTGCTCCCCTGTGTGCCTGTGTGTCTGTGCGTGATATATGTCAGGGCTCTTTCAGAATGTATGCACTGTTTGTTCACCGTTCCTCTCCTCCTCTCCTCTCAGAAAGGGGAAAAAAATGAGAAAGGGAAATTTATTTGTCCATGAGGCCTTTTTAAACAGACGAGGTAATTACCTGCATACATCTATTATATGCAGAGCTGCGCCAATCATCACAAAGCACGATTGCCAAACTATAATTAACTGCAAAAAAAAACCAAAAAGCAAACACCCAACCCTGTTTAACTAACTTTAATGCAGGGACATGGACCAAAAATTTCTATTGTCAATCCCATCATGCAATGTCAGTGAGAGGGCTGGAGGCCAAGAGCAGGGCTTTGTCCTGAAATACATATCCTTGGGTTTTCAGCTCCCTGTGTCAAAAATTCTTAACACTGTGTTTTTTTAGAACTAGTCTTCTATGGAGAGTTACTAAACATACATCAGCAGCCCAACAGAGCACTAACAGGAGTATGCGGCAATCAACTAAATGGACCGAGCGAGAGCTGGGAGGAAGATAGTGTGGGAGAATTTTAAGTGAATCGGTGTGTTCATAAAAAATGACAAACGGCCCAAAAGACTCAAGGTCCCTGTTCATTCAGGAAAGACAGAGAGGCGGTGCAAGCTCCAGGAGGGGGGGTTAAAGTGTGCTGGGGCTGCAGAGCTTGTGGAGCTACCAGGGCACAAACCCCACTTTTTCTCCCCACTTCTGTGCAGGCGCTGGGCTAAGCACAGGCATTTCTGAGACACAGCGCTGTGGTTTGTTTCTCTCCCTTCATGACTGCCTCCAAGGGAAGAAGATGTATCGGTAGGAGATGGACTTTTCCCCCAGGTCAGCAGTACCAACACCACAGCAGTGGCGCTGCCATGGGAGCCCCAGCCCTTTCGCTTCCCATGGCTGTTTGGGGCCCCTCCTGGCGATGGAAGGAGTGGCTGTGTTGTGGTCCTCTACCCCCATTTCTTCCTCAGGCCCCAAATACTGCCAGAACGACCCCTGGAAATACAGGGTTCAACACCTGCTGAGAGGGCAGCTCAGTCCCAGTAGTCCTGCAGTAGCTCACCACAACATCCAGCATTGTGTAGTGTAGGAATAACAGAGCAGGCTTTTGCCCTTTTTTTCCTTCCTTTCAGGTCTGCCCAGTTCAGTTTTTACAGCTTCAGATGGGCTTTAGTTTTGTTTCTTATGCCTCTGCCATCGGTGCCCAGGAAAGGCAGGAATTCAGCAGGCTGCACCCCTCCTGCCCATAGAGAGAGGGGTCAGCTGGAGCCAGTCCGACCCAGTCCCTCCCCACTTCTCTTCTTTCTCCTTTGAGGAACCAGTACAAAGCCAAAGCCAGCACCTAAATGGGGTGGATAACAGGGGAGTCTGGGCCTCAGTGTGCTCAAATCCCAACTTGATGTGACAGTGCAGACACAGTGTCATTCACAAGCCTAGAGCTGAGGACCTCCAAGACTGCAGAGAGTGTCCCTGGGGAGAAAGAGGTTGTCTGGAAAAAAGAAATTTATTCCTCCTCAGCCCTGCTCTGTCCTTCTTACATGGCATCACATCCCCCCCCCGAACAGCAGAGGCTGTTCCAGGGCAGAGCCACACTAAAGCAGCGTGCACCACTGGAGACCAGCAACATGGGCAGACATCTGCAGCCATGGTCCCCAACACCCCCCACGCAGCACCAGGAACTGCTCCACAGCCTGCCACCAAGAAACCTCTAGCATTTGTGGAAGTGTAGCTGCCCGGAGAGGAAAGATCCCCATGAAGCATTGGGTGTGGGTAGCTAGTTAATGAAGCACCATGAAAGAAGTGCTCATACATCCACAGGCTCAGTAGTGCCACCATTCAGAGGCATTGGACTGGACAGGTTCTTGCTGTTGTCATTACTCCAATAGCACTGTGCTAGGCACTTTTCAGACCCACTGGGATAAATGATCATGGCCACCATTTAGTTCTATTTAGAAATACCCGTACCTACAATAAGATAAGTCAGTTACTATATGAAGCTTATACTGTTGGATGGCAGCCAACATACTGTACTCACAGAACAGCCATGCTAGCTCTCTTTGCAGATGAGCAGTAGCAGCAAAACCAGGTCACTACTGCCTGTTGCCTAACCCATAGCCAAGAATCGAGCAACTGGGGAGAATTACAGAAGACCAGAGCAGGCAGAAAGAGAAACATCTCATTTCCCCAGCCCCACCCCCATATAATTCCACAGAGCAAAATATCAATTTGTCCTGACTTTCACTAGCATGGAAGGAGAATCAGGAGTCACATATCTATTATAGCACTAAAAGGGAAGAAATCAAGCAGATGGTAAAGCGATGTCTTTTTTTTTTTTTTTTCTTTCTCCAGCCCTAAAATTATTGGGACATGCATTCAAGGAAACCTCCAGAGACACCCCAGTCCTGCAGTTGACTTCCCCCATCAAGCAGATTGCTTAGTTGCATTTACACTACCTGACCCAGTTTTCATCTTCTTGTTTGAAGAGAAAACAAAATCATACAGAAAACCAAGCACATCCCAGATGCACTTAGACTTTGGACTGTGAATCACATTGAAAGGAAACTTGAGGAAAAGAGAGACCTCATTTTACCCAGTGTACAAAACAGGCTGGTATGATATTTACTTTCACAGTGATATAACCTACCCTCTGCCTTCCTCCTCGCACCAGATTTCACCCTCACTAACTAGGTTATAACCACACACACCTGTTCTAAAGCTACTGTAACTTTATGCTTGTTGTAGGTCAAGACAAGCTGTGTGTGAGCAAATTACTGTGTACACTATACATTTACTTCAAGCAGGAGAGGATGCTTAACCTCAAGATGTTTGTCCACAAGAACCCCAAAGCCATCTGCTAAAATGAGGAGCTTCTCAGAAGTTAAGGTCACTGACTTCAGTATTGGAAACCTGGATATCCCACCACTTCACACATCTCACAACCTTTTCTGTGGCCGAAGATCCAGTCCCCAGGCCTTCAGCTCGCAGCTAAGAGCACATACATTCATTGTGAGGGGGTCACTGGCAGAGACACCAGCTTTCTCATCAATCCATGTGAACCCTACCAACCTCCACAAACCTAAACTAAATTTACTCCCAAGTCCTTCCCCACATCGTGCTTTGTGACTGGTCTGATCACAGCCTGAGATTCTGTTCCCAAAGTTCTGCCTAATGAAAGTCATAATATGGCTTCACAATTAAATTTTCATTCAAATGAGAATGAATGGACTTGGGCTTCAAATGAGAAATAACTTCCAGTTCTCTCAGGAGGAAAACCTTCACTTCACATATGTGTATGTGCACATGTATGCAAATGTACTTGCACATGCAATAGACCAAGTTTTGCCTGTTTGCAACCAAAACAGACATATTTCAGTCAGTCCCCCCAACAAAGTTTCTCCCTCTACCTTGCGTGTGTTAACAAGACACATCACAGTGTCCTATTTTCCCTTTCATTTTTAAAAGTGAGAGCTCTAGAGTTATTTAATGTCCCCATTTACCACACTTTTTATTGAATACAGAAATCAATAACAAACTGCTGGTCAATAAAGAGCTGCTTATGGAAGGGGAAAGCTTCTTGAAGGTGCTAAAAAGGAAAAAATAGAGGAATAATTAATATGTGTTTGACAGTGGCCACCGGGCTGTAACTAATAAGGGGAATGTATCATCTGTTAGGAGAAAGTTTTCATTTCACAGCTGCCTTGAAGACCTGGGGACATTTCTCTGGCTGCCTGCAAGAGCCAGGCATAGGTAGTTACCATCTCAGATGGATATTTTAGCCAAGCAAGGAAAACTTTTTTGCATCTCTTTGAAAGTGGTTATTGCTTGCACAGAATCACTTTCTCCAGTCCCCAGCAAGTCAAAAGCCACTTTTACTGCAAAGTAGGATGGAGATCCTAGTGCCCTCATCATCATGTGGCTGTATCCGTTGTCTCATCAGGGTTTAGATCTTGCTCCCTCACTGACACAGATCTTCTAATCTTTACTGCGTGACTTAAAAGCAGATGCTAACTGCAGCCCATCACCCATGGTTCAGTGATCTTGGTATCACCTAGCAGAAGAGGCTGGCATAAGCCCTGCCCAATTCATTACAGAACTGATTTCATTCTGCCCCCATTGAACTGGAGAGGACCCTGGTCACCCCCACAGGTTGCCTTCAGCTCATGGAAATAAAGCAAAAAGGAGAGGAAGAAAAATGTTACGGTGGATACTCTGTAAAACAGAGGTGCCCATAAAAACTGAGCCCTCAAACTGATGGAGGAATAAACACATCAACTGAAATTCACAAATTAGTTATTACATTTTTAGGAACTTCCTCTATTCCCTCTGGTTTCCAAATCTTGCAGCCAAGCACTCTGGATAGTCAGGGTGCAACGATCGCCTCCGCTCAACCTCGCTTTAGCAACCTAGAGATCCAGACCCAGGTGCTGTGCACAATCTTTATTTAGACAGATTATAACCTGATTTCTTTTTTTCAAGATGAAGACAGAAAGATGAAAGAAGGGGATTGCAGCAGGAAATAGTGAGTCTACAAGGCAGATTTCAAAGCCTGTGCCTTGACAGCCAGGCTCTATCCGTAAGGTTTTGTGGACATATTCCTGCTGTGTTATATTACTATCCAAACAATTCAAATGCACCTTCTACCTTCTTTTGCGCCATAAGTTTTTATTTTCTCCTTCAGTGCTATCATATTTTAGTTAGAAGTGATCACTCTACATTATCGCACTGTTCTGACCCCTCAGGTGCCTCAGTTATTAGATTATACTGCCCCATCCATGAAGACAAGGGTATAGATATTATCTATATATCCATCCTGATGAACCACTAACCACTACAAGATCACCTTGAGGGAGGAGGCATTTAAAAAGTCCAAGAAATTAAATTTAGAAGGGAAAAAAGACAAAGCAAAAAAAAAAAAAAGAGGTGTTTGCCTGCATAGGGTACAAGTCCAAGGAATAACAGCCTTCAGCAAAGATTACCTCCTTCCAACAAGGAGAAGTCGCTGCTGCTGTTGTTTTTATAGAAGTGAGTATGAACGAAGGACTGAGCTGTTCAGGTAGGAGAAATAATTGAGCCTGTAATCAGTTATATGTCTCCAGATGGAGGCTCATTAGCTTTTCAGGCAAACATACATTAAAATTCTGACAAGTTCATACCAAAGTCCAAACAACTCAAACACCTCCCCAGCATGTCTGTGGCCTATAAGGATCTCTTTTAACCCTCGCTGCTGCAGTGTTTTAGTTAGAGGCATGAAGAAAATGCTCCAGCTCCGAACCCTATCCATACACAGCAGTGATGCAAAGGCATCAGGATGTAAACAGGCTGACATTTGGTATATTTAGGGTTTAATCTATATGTAAATTTCCTGAACATACTTCAATAAAAAAATAATTCACAAAAATTTATGTTTACAACATTGGGCGTGATTCTTTATGTCTTTAACTAATGGTCTCAGATCTGTACTGTTGTGTTTTATAACACAGAGCTGATAGATTGTTTGAACAGGAGCAGAACTGAACATTTCCTTTTGTAAAAACAAAAGAGACCTGGGAGATTTTGTTAGATGAGTAGCAAGCAGTGGTAAGGCACACAAGACCTCTAGTGAGTTTAAGTCTCTTGTAAGCTAGGCATCTGTGAACTGATGCAGGGAAAATGTAAGAATAGCATGGACATCCAGCTTAGCTTTTAAATCATGTGGCCTGCTGAACCCTTCCAGTTTGCCTGCTTCATCTCCAGCCATTTATTAATATTCCAGTGGGCAATCCGCTGCTTGACATATGTTACATGTGAAGGGTGGGTCATTATTCCAAGTGCTGGGACTGACTCCCAAGAAGCTGTTGAGCTACAAATTCAAACCACTGGACATTTCCCACCTGCTGCTAAACATCATTTGGACTCTACATATTAGAGTTGGAATTTTCATATCACATGACATAGGTGAAATGAGTCATTACCTGTAGAAACCTTCAATCTTTGTGCATACAAGCAGTGGTAAAATGCAAACAGTCAAAAACAACTCCCAGTATGGATATAAAAAGCACCACCATTACAGTTCAGACCACAGTCTGATCTCCCTCAGTTTCTGGTCTCTACCAGTGGCCAGCAGCAGATGCTTGTGGAAAGAGTAAGAATCAGAGCAAGATCAGCGATCATTCCCAAGACTGGACTCTCGTAAGCAGTGGCTGAGTAAATCCTCTCTCAGTGGGCACAAAATTGCTTGGGTTTTGTTGGACTGCTTCATCCTTTAGCCTTACTCAAAGTGCAGGTGCTTCATTTAAAAAAGGTTGAGGTGGATGTCCGTCTGAGGCCATCCCAGCACACGAGATGTTTCAGCCTAGTTGACACACACTTTTGCAGATGGTAGAGGGACCAGCTGACTGTGCAGTAAACACTTACCAACCTCCAAGAGTTCCTCCAGCACCCAGCTAACTGCATAGGGTTTCCACCCTACCCCAGTGGAAGGCTGTGGGTAGAAGATCCTACCTCCCCTACACCTCTGAGTAAGCTTCCCCATCCACGAGTGGTATGAGCTTCCCCAAGGACCGCGTTGCTTCCACTTTCAGGTGCTCCCCTATGTGGGGAAGGGACATACCTGTGTAGCATGTGCCATCTGCGGCATCCCAGTCCTGGGACCCACTCCACACACACAAGCAGCTGCACCCATCACCCTGACTCCCATGGAGAAGAGGTGCCACCACTGCCTGGAGAAGATGGTGCCAGCGTATTTAAGTCATGATTGTGACTAACCTGGGGTACTCAGGAGACCTTCCCAGCCCATGCCCCAACTCAATGTCAGCACACACCACCTGCCTCTCCCTGTCCCTGTCCCCCAGCCCAGTTGTCTTTGAACAGGCACACAGACCAGCAGGGATGTCCCAGCTGGATCCCCAGTTTGGAGAATCAGACGAGGATTTTGGAGACCTCTGTGTAGGTCACCTGCCCCACAGTCCAAACACAGACTTCAGTTACTTGAAGATTTGTAGAAAGTGAGAAACCAAAATATCACGGAGCTCCATAGCATTGCCCCGACTGAACTCTAACCAAACCAGCGTCAGGTCAAGAGCATTCCCAAAGACACATTCAGCACTGTCAGCAGGAGCTGAGACCTCCAGAAGATCTGGCTAGACTGAGTATAAAAAAAGCAATTTGCATCAGAGACATCATATTAAGGGCCTTAAAAAAGACATAGGTCACCACCTCCTCTAGTTCCTCCTACAATGAGAACAATAACTCTCCAAGACAGCCAGCCTTGATTGAAAGTCTTCAAGCAATGGAGATTCATCATTCCATTAACTCTCACAATTTCTCATTTCTATGGCAGCGAAACAGTAGTTTTCATCCAAGCTGAGAAGCAGGCATGTTGAAAGGAAATGCTCATACATATAGAAGGAATGAATCACAAATGTTCATACTTAATATCTGTTTAAATCTCTCACAGTAACATGCAGGTTATAAACAAGAGACCTAACAATTTTCAGATCTTTATCTAGATGCAAAAATGTTCTTTTTAATCTTAAATCCTGTATAATGTATGAAATGCTAAAACATATACTTATGCATATAACCAAGCCATTCATATTCAGATGGTTTAATTGCCTAGTTCGGTAGGAGCTGCATTATTTAGCTGCATGTAATTTTCAGACTATTTTATTCATATCATGTTTGTAGAAAGACTGAAGAAAATTTATTATATGCACTTTGATGGCTTTGTCTTAAAAAGTAGGAATATTTACATGCCATATCTGATTAAAAACTTACCAGTTAGTAATACTGAATTAGGAAAACTTAAGCATAATTTCAAGGCAAAATACATGAAGAGCACATGGAGGTAAGTTAAGAGCAAACCTGTTGCAAGCAAAATCAATAAAAATATTCATTAAAAACCTTGGCTGTTCAGAGTTAATGGTTCTCTTAGAAGGCTCTCAAACACCTTAAGGGGAAGACAATGCACAATGAAGACATTTAATTAACCTTAACTCTGACCCCCATAGCAATAGCATTCACATATCTTGCAATCATTATTTCTTTCCTACCTGCTATGTACCTCTGAGAGCACACTTTCTCATCACCTTCTCATCACACAGATCTTTCTGTGCTTTTCTAAATTTCTCCAAGATAAGCATAAGGGACACTTAATGAAATCACATAAGGAAGCATAGGCAATGGAATGAGATTAAAGATAAACATAGATGGAGATCATCTCTTCTGCTGGGATGGGGAAATCTTCAAGATATGAGGAGATGATCTGTAGGAATGCAAATGTAGCTGTTCCTCTCCCCTGGCTGTACCGCAACAGGAGATCGATGAACAGTGGGGAAGAGTTATAGGGAGAGACAATCTTTTCTTTTACACACAAGAGAAATTACATGATTCTGGGAATGAGGAATGCTGCCAGACTACTCTCTTGCCTTGAGTCCCTCTTTGTAAGAAATAATAATGAGGGCTTTCCCATGGACACCAAAGTAGCAAGCCCTATGGAGGTAAGATGAAAGATGGGAGGAAGACACTGGTTCAGGCTCCTTCTCAGAAAACTTCCCAGGTTTCTGCTAACACTCTTTGTAATCTTCCCCCCACCGACACTGTAACCATGATGAGAACCTCAGACTGGGAGTTGTTAGAGATTTAGTCACTAAAAGCTTTTCAACTCACCTTCCAAATGCACAGCAAATTCACATGTGAGTGTCAAGAACTTCTGAAAAAATACCATTTGGAAAAAGAAAAAGACTGAGGATTTTTAAGATGTGAATGAGAAATGCCTGAATTACACACAGAATTTCTCAGTGTTCACAGGGGTCTATGAGGACACACAGGTTTAATGGAAAGGGAAGGGAACCCCACACTTCAGAGAAATTCTTGCTATGGGAGGTAATGTAAGAAAAGTGTCATTTCCTTGCCCTGCAAAGAATACTCACAAAGGAAGCCAGACTGGTCTTAAAAAGGCAGATCTGCTAAAGGCCAACAAGCATTAAGCCTTCAGCTGCACTGAAGGAAGAACAAAAAGCACAATTGGAAGGTGTATTTGGAAGTTATTTGGAGAAGACATCTCTTCTGCACCATAACAAAATAGACTTCCTAGGACAGCATAGTTATGGGAAAATATGCCATAAAAGGAATGCAGACCTTTTAGGAGAGTAAAGTTTTACATAACATGGATTATTTTTCCTTGACTTGCAAAGGCAGTATACCTTCACTGTACCAGGTGGTAACTGAGAAACTAACCCAAAAATCCTCTTAAGTCAATGAGGAGGCTGCCATTGACTGTATCAGACTATAAATCCAGTCCCAAAGAAGGTAAATGCAATGTATGTACTTCCTGTCATTGATAAATGATGGAACTGAGGAGAGCTATTTTCCAGCCATAACCAGTTCCTTTGAATCCAGCCAAGTGCAACTCATGGCTGAAAGCAAGATCCTCTGAAACACAGCCTCTGCTAGGGCAGCACATGGATCTTTTGAACAGCATGGTACAGCAGCATAACCTGCTTTAGAGATGAGAGCAGCTCAAGCACTCGCACACTGGCAGAGACCATGTACCATGCTCTAGAGGATCTGGTTGATTCCCTAGCCCATGATTGCCCAAAGATGTATGGATATGTTTTGCCATCCAGAAATCTCAGAGCAAATGTAAGTTCTTGCATAGCCTCTCTCAGTCTGCCCAGGACCTGGAATTGAGGCTCAGCAGAGTTTATATGGTTCCTTCAACCACCAGACCCACTCCCTTGGAAGGTGCTGAGATGAAGGCAGCTCAATCCTGTTTCATTTATAAGATTTGATGTGACGATAGGCCAAGGCCTTACAACCTGAGAGCAATGGCCTTTTGCATCCACATACAACACAAAATATCATTACTTGCTGGAGAAAACAGCATCTGTTATATCACGTCATCATGCAGACTGTCAAAATAAATTACTTGGAAAGATCAATACTGGTAAAAGATACCAGAGCAGAGGCAGACAGATGGCTTATATGGGAGAAGCCAAACTCTTCATCAAGGCTCTGATTTGTGTTCATAGTGTCTTGGTTGTTTCCTTAGACCTGACTTTTCAAAGACTCGCAGATCTGCCTGCATAGACAGACCTGCCTGCAGGTGAGCTTAGAAAGCACAGAGAGGTAGTCCAGACCCCGCCTGTGAGAGCTGTAATATCACTGCTGTTGTTTCACTGTTAGAAACCAAGCCCTATATCTAGCTCCAACACCCAGGCTTTGACTGTGCTTGCTAAGAGTGAGTCTAGTAGCACATCACAGCAGTAAGTCTGGTCCCTTTCTATGAACCAGACATAAAAAGGGCCAGGAAACACCCCTGGCCTGAATTACCCGCTCTTGAACACCCATCCATGTATCCTGGGTGTTAGACCAAAACCCAGTGACTCCAAGGACTTTTTGGTCCAACTGCAGAAGAATCTATCTGGCAGCAGATATGAATGACTTTCGGATAAATACTACTCCCTCCCTGCCCTTTGAAATCCATATGCTGCTGATAGCCCAGCTATTGAGTCGTAATGCAAAAGAGTGGAGACTTTTTGCTCTGCCAGCTCTTGCTTTGAGCCTAACTGCTAGTTCAACGCTGCCATGAACTTTTGCCTTCTTGCATGCAATATTTTGCTATCCAAAGCAGGAAAAGCATAAGAAAAAAAACCCCTCATCCTAGAAGGAAATTAGCATCCGGCAGCCTAATAACCATTCTCTGCATCACATGCAGGGTGGTGTAATTAAAGCCATAAAATATTCAGAATTGATTTCTGCATTTGGAAGATACACTCGCAACATAACTAATGATGGCTGCTGCTGTGTGCCTGGGAGAGGAATTCTCCCCCACAAGGCTGTTCTCCCTAGGAAGCCTGTTGGTCCCATCCTGCCTTTCCCGGGGAAGATGAAGGTCAGATAACCCAGGCAGCAAATAATTTCAGTTCCTGCCCAGCCCCAGCTCAAGCAGTCACAGCTCAATGCTTCAAAATTTGAGCTGTGCTGTTCTCCTGCAAAAACTTCCTCGAGCACGTTTACGCTCTCACCCAAACGCAAACCCCAGCCTAGCAGCATGTCCTGCAGCCGTACTGTGCTCACGCACAGCAGTAACCAGCCCCGGCTCACCCACTCGGCGGTGACTGTACTCATCAGCAAAGCAAGGAGTACCCAGACATCAGCAAATTAATGACGTATGTCCACAGATTCACAGCGCTTGTGGAATTGGTCCCAGGTCCCAAGAGGCTGATGATTTACCAATGCGCCTCGTGGCACAGTGAGGTTTGCAAGTCTCCTTCCGCCCTGCCAATACGAGCACGGCTTTAAACTTCCCATCCGTGATTTCCCATAGATAAAAAGACTGCCCCGACCAAGGATTTTGTTTTGATTGTCTTGGTTTTGTTCAATAAGTGTGAAAGCCTCCCTGAGGCTGTCATATTCCGTTTAAAAGCAGAACAGATTCCCTGATTTAGAAAGTTTTAAAGGAAGCATGAGAAGTCAAGATGAAAGACCTTTTAAACAGAGTGAATTGACAATAGTGGTTTAAGCTGTACATGGAATGGAAAGTATCTGATCTGCTTTAAGAAGAGATCTTTAAACTCTGTATTACATTTTTTGCTTCTCTGGTTTCTACCCCTATTCCAGCCACTGCAGTGACAGCTTTGCCAGGTCTCACTCCTCATGCTGCAGGGCACGGTTATGAAACCGGTGTTCTCCTTGCCAAGCCAAAGCAGGTACTTTCTTACGTGTACTGCCTTGCTTAAGAGGGGAGGGGAGGTAGCTGCTGCAGCCAGCAATGCTACAGTCACAAAAGAAATAGGATCTCTCTTGAAACACTTTGGTAGGAGATCTCCAGGCTGATGCCTCCTGCCAAGTCTCCTTCCACCTCAATGCAAGAAAGAAGACGAGGAGCCCTATAAACAGGAGCGTCTCTGCTGCACTAGACCTGCTGCAGAGCAGCAGTTATCCCAGCCTATTATGTGGAACAAAACCCATTACCAAAACTTTGGTCATCAAAGCTAGCAACTGCAAGAGTTTACTTTAAAACACAGAAGTTTCTCCCACTATATTTCATTACGAGAACGATAAATTGTTCTGCCATGTGTAGCTAAGAGAGCAAATGCAGCCTGAGGTCCACCCTGCAGCCAGCTCTGAGCTAGAACAAAACTATTCCCACAATTTAGCTAAAATTTGCTTCTTGTCCTTTCAAAAAAAAAAAAAAAAAGCTGTCTTGTAGAGAACATTGGATGACTCCCCTTGATTTACAGCTACAGTCATTAGGAGATGTAAGAAATAATAATGACCTGCTTCTGAAATGTCTTGCTTCTGAAAGCCAAAAACAATCTGAATAAAAAATTCATTGATCAATATTCTCCCACCATTTTTTGCCAATTAAGCCTGTAAGTTAGTGTACCTTAAAAATTATGCCAGAGCAAAGACTTCAGGGGCTCGGCCTTGGCTGTTCACCTATGAAAAATAAAATCTGCTTAATTTTTATGTGATAATAATTATGTAACTTATTTTTGGAAGTAAATAATTCAGCAAGGATGAGATGTACAACACAGAAGAATGGGCTGTGCCCGTGTTTTGCCTATCGATAAGGGACAATTTTGCTGTCCCTTTGAATGCCTGCAGCACCAACATTAACCTCCGCAACCATCTTGAGAGAGAAATATAAAAGAGCCCTCCCAGCAAAGCTAAATTCCACTGCCAGCTGACATTTGTTTCTTTTTATCTATACATTTGTCTAATTAAGAAGATATAATGCCATTTTAATTTTCATATAAACTCTTACCTTCAATGGGGATGCATTCTGCAAACCAAACAAGGATTTATTAAGATAATAAAGCAAGCACTTCATAAAAATTTAAATGCCTGCTACAAGCATCTTTTTTTGTGGAACTAAGAGGCCAAGAAAATCTCTTAAACTGGGGGAGGGATCTGCAGTAAGAAACGGCTTCAGGAAGCCCATGCCCAACCACATGTGGGAAGTCCATGTGTGCAGGGGTGCCTTCCCGTACTCGAGGCCACTCACCCCCCACGACACTGAGACTTCAGCAGGATTTCAGCTGTGTGCCACCTTTGCACCTTTTCAAGCACAGGGCTGCGCTGGTTCAAATTAATTGATTAATTTACAAGGACCTCAGCTGGGGGGAAAGCATATTAGTTTCCCCTGCTTGTGCTGCATCATCTGTTTATAACAACATAGTTAATCAAAGGAAGGGGAGATGAAGATCTTTTTTGCCAGTATGGCAGGAAAGACCGTGAAGCTTTAAGTGACACCCCCCTGAGACACAAAGTGAAAAGCTTGTGGAATGAGTTGAATTTTTAATACAATGGCACATTTTCCTTTCAGTCTGCTCTGGAGACTAAAAGAAAGGGTCGCACTCCCAGCTCCCAGCCATCCTGGGTGCAGCTGCTGTACCACCTCCTTACCTGAACCGTTTCAGAAGCAATGCAGATCTTAATACCTCAGGGAAATGACTCACAATAATCCCTTAAATCCCATAATTGAAAAAAATGGCCACTACTGACTAATGATTTTGGAGGTTGGGCATAATGAATTGAGTTCTGTTTAAGATGCCTGAGGATTTTAAAGTGATTGGTAGCTCTACCTCACTTGTCTGGGCTATGCAAGGTGTTCCCAAAGGCAACATGTCCTGGGTCAGCCAGGCAAAATGGTATCCAGGTCCTCTGAGACCAGGACTGTGAGGGACCAAGGATGCCATCCCATGTGCCACATCTTCCATTCCCTCCCAACACATGGAGACACCAAGGTGGATTTAGCAGTCACAGCACTGTGGCAGGCTCCCAGCAGGCTGGGCAAGGAGGGACAACGGCCCTTGTAACTGAAGGAAAATTTTGCAAAACAGAAGACGTTGAGAGAAGGGACAATATCGCACACCTTATTTTTTTGAGGGGGGGCTAAAAGTTCCAAACTCAGCATTTAGAAAGGTGTGGGAGCAGGAAAGGATTCTCAGAAATACTCAAAATGTGATGAGAAGTTCCTGCAAAGAACTGGTGAAGTGCTTCTGCTCCCTCTTAGATCCCATAAGCTTTTACCTGAGAAACTGACCCTGTTAGCTCTATCAAATCAGATTTTCCACCCTCCCCTTTAGTTCTGGGGGAGAAAGAGACCAAGAGGCTAAAAATATATATTACAGCACAGGCCAGAAATGGACAAGCTTCCTACTCACTCCTACTCCCCTGGCCATGACCTACAGCAAGACTGCACAAAACTGAGGACAGGCAGAGATTAGCTGGCTGGCCAGATGAGGAAGGGTGGGCTCAGGTTTGTGATAGCAAGATTTGGTAATGCTTACCATACACGAAGTGTGCTGTCACATCTGGAAAGATGGGCAGCAGGTTCCAGTGGCAAAGGTTGCTGAGGATCGCTACAGTTTGTTGCCCGTGCTGCATGTGAGCTCTGCATCTCCTTCTTTCCTCTCTCCTGATAAACCTGAAGCACAGAGGCAGCATTTTCCTTAGTGGACCTGGCAGTCAATAGGTCGCCACAAGTCCCAGCCAATAATCGATGGTTTAACACGTGGCATTTCCTGGAGGAGATAAGCCTATGGCTTGCAAACACTACAGTGAACAATTCCTCTAGCCAAAAAAGCAGTTGATCTGCTTGGAACTTGCACGATCACTCCCCAGATGTGGACACCTAGGTGGTTTTTTAGATAGTGGCAATAGCTTTTGTTACAACTACAAGCTATTACTTGTCCTTACAAAAATCATTTTGCCGTTCTCCTTATACCACTGCAGCTCCAACAATGCTATCATAAATAATGAACATACTCAACAGTGTGGCAAGAAAACCTAAACAACACCGTAGCTGCTACTCACTTAAAATATTCTAGTCGGATTTACTCTCTGCTGTAATAAACATTATGTTTTTCCTCTTCTTCTCGAACAACTGTGACACTCATGACCACATTGCAAGAAAGTTCCCTGCAAGCCCCCAGCATTATGCAGCCTCATTAGTAGCTTTGATTATTTATTCGGCACATCTCCAGCTTGCCTGAGTGGCCGTAAGACTGTTAGTCCTGTGCACTGATTCATATTGCTAGTGGTTAATACAGTTCAAGTGCCAAAGGCAAGCCAAAGGGCAAAGCCAAATATAGGTAGTAGCATCAGCTGGGAAAAGTAACCAATTCACATCATGTCAGCCACCCCGTGACAACCCTGTTGAGCTGATGTTTAATAGAAGGCACTGAAAATGAAGACTTCATGCCTAAGGACATATTGATAACTTCACGGAAATGACCATAACCAGCACTGTTCTTCTGTGAGTTGTCTTTTTAATGATTGCTAATCTTGTTTAAGACAAGAAAAACTGCAGTTTACTTGAATGTTCTGGGTCTACAGGGAGGTTTCATTTCATTCTTCGTTTCTTTTCTCTGAAGCACCAGATGCTAGACAGGATTAGACAGCAGTTTGAACTAGAATGCAAAAAAATAGCCTTAAGAAATATTTGCATTGCCTTAAAAATGCTCCTGTAACCACACATCCAGATCTTGGTCCTCATTTGAACCAGCTTTTTTTTCCTTCCCTGCAGCAGTGTTAAGGAAGTTGACTGAAAGTTAGCAAGGTGGTCTCATGTATAATGCCCCTGCGGTGACTTACCAATGGCCCGCTGACCACCTCCAGTTTTTAGTGAGCGGGGCAGGAACATACCTTCAGCCTTGTCTGGAAATGCCATTTTGACCTCTTTGTCTTATACTGGAGGGAAAAGCCAGCCCACTCTTCTCTTCATTTTGTGGGAATCAGTTTGTTTAGAAGCGTTTGCTCTGACTTTCCAAATCAAATTGTCACCTAGAAATTCTTCCTTGCTATACCAAAAAGCAAGTGATTAGTATTATCGCCAAAGGAAGCAACAAATGAATAAAATATAGCTTTATTTTTAACTTATCCCTTAAAAAGCATAATGACCCCAGAGCTGTCCCACAGGAGTTATCCTTTATCACCACTGGATGAATAGAGATTTTTCTGGTTCGCAAAGCCCAAATCATCCATATTCATGCCAAACACATAGAGTTCCTGTCAAAAAGGCTTTAATCAGACACAAGGCAGAACGTAAGTTACTCTTGCACCAATAGCTCCCGATATGGTGAGCTACAAAGTGTCATAGCAACCAGTCCTGCAATGGGCTGAATTTTCCCTGACTTATGCCAACAACTCAAACCACGTCTTGGGATGCAGGCCAGAGTGAGCAACCAGCCCCAGGGACTGACTCCGCCCTTCTCTTCAAGCTGCCAAGTTCCTGGGTTGACTTATATGAAGGAAAAAAGACATGAAGTGAAAAAACAGGAGGAATTTGGACTGAAAATGTTCTTTCCACTGGAGTTAAGCAGTACACGAAAGTTGAAGTTTTCTGTTCAAGAACCAACCATTGAGAAGGCAGGTTCTCCACTCCATGGGGGTTGCTGGGATGGGATCTGGCTCCAGACATGACATTCTTCATAGCTGTCAGTCTTGCCAGCATCCTTAAAGAATAGCTGGCTGTGCCGTGACCTTCACAACATACCAGCCTGTAACAGGAGAGACATGTCTAGCCTCAGCTACACTCCTCCAGCCCACCAAAGTTTATGAGGGACCAGCACTAGAGAACTCTGCACCCTGGAGAATCATGACCTGGACATTTCAGGAGTACTAGAAATGCTTCTGCTGCTTGCAACTCATAGAGCACAGTGTGGCCATGATGTGGCCTCAGACATGGAAGCCCAGGTGTTCTCCAGCCACAAAGCATCCCACCACAAGGAACAGTGTTACGGCTCCTACCATGTCTTCAAAGAGCGCTCAGGGACTCCACTGCCCTACAGCAGGCAGCTCCAACAGCCAGGCAAAGCAGTTTTTCCCCACACTGTTTTACCCTGCATTTCCTCCCAAGTCTACCCTTCACAGTGCAATCAGCCTTCCGACACCCTTCATCTCCTTGAGACTCACATTCTGATCTCTTCACATGCACACCGTGTGCTTCTTGTACTCTGCTGGGGACAAGGAGAGAAGGGGAAGGGGTCATATCCCCCTTCAGGAAATGCTGATTGGATTATTTCAACCTTCTCCCTTCAAAATGTACCGTTATGGACCAACAAATAGCACACCCAGAGGTGACATTCCCCAAATAAACGATTACTTAAGGATTAGTCACGCAGCTGTACCGAAGGCATATGGCTGGCTTTGCAGGAAGGATTATTGTAGCAAAGATGAATACAGATGACTGAAGCAGCCAGGGCAGGGACCTGTCCTTCCACTTCAGCTGAGTATAAAGATTCTGGCTCAAGGTCTGTCTACCTGTATTTGGCATCTCCTAGATGTTCTCACAGCATTGCATTTGGTAATTATGAAAGGAAGGAAATCCTTTGCAAAAAGAAAGGAGTGACGAACACAAAAAAGTGTTTGATTTCCAAAAAAAATCTTGATCAATGCGCTAAAATGTCTGCCCCCTCAAGCTGGCAGTTTCCAAAGGACAGCAGAAAGACAAAAACTTTCTGAAGCATTTTCAGTTGCAGAATTCATAGGGGTACCCAGGGAGCTCTTGGCACAGCCTGAGCACGCAGCCATCGCGCCGCACTGCAAGCGCAGACGCTCAGCAAATTCCCCTCCAAAGGGCCGTTCCCTTTGAGCGAGCTGAGGCCAGGGGGTTCATGTCCTCCTTCAAATCCAGGAGCTGTACTTGCTTTGAGGAAAACTGTTCTCTGCAAGGCCCTAATCCAAATTTTAGCCCTGATAAGGGTGAAAAAAAATGCTACAGCTGACTTGACTAAGCTTTCAAATCAACCCCGCTGCCTGTTGCATTAATAATTGCAGCTTTTAGCATACTGGAGCCCAGCAGTTTCTTAGGATGTAGCAGATGCCCTTTGGTTGCTCTACTTTTTTCCTATTGCTTATTTATTACCCTCAGGACTCTGTCAAGAAAAATTCAGGGGGCATTTCTTGCTTTTTGGAGGGAAGGATGGGGAGTGTGTGTGTGACACTCCCCCTCCAATGTTGAGCCACCAGCAGATGCAGAGACAGATGAGGTCCACCAAGAAAATAGAGCAAACTCCTGCTCTCACCTAAAACCACACATAAAGATCCCCTATTTGTGTCTTAGTGTCCACAAAACCATGAACAAGACTATTACAGAACAAGTTTGGTAGCAACGGCCCTTAATTTTATCAAGGCTCCTCTACCTTCCTAATTTCAAATACCTGTCAGCAGCAAAAAAGTGTCAAGCAAACTGCAAAGACTTAATTCTCTTCCTTTTTCCTGCATTTTTTTTTTCCTTTAGCTATAGCTCTTTTCCACGCTAACTCGCCAGGGTAGAGAGCAGGTGGCTTACGCTGGGTCCCTGCAAATCTCTGGGGCTCATGGCGTAATTATCAGCAGATTTTCCCAACGGACACGCACCTGCGCAGGGCCAGAGGAGCGGAGGCGAATCCAGCTTACCCGACTTCTGCACGCCGAGCCTGCTGTTTTCCACTTGCTCGTGTCATCCTCTTTTTTTATTATCATTATTATTATTATTAAGCCCGAGCGTAGAGGGGTTTCTGGGCAGCCCAGACAAGCCCGGCTGGGGGCTGCCAGCCCCGGCGCCGGCGCAGGGCTCTCTCCCACTCGTCCCCAGTTCCCCCAGCCGAGCCGTGCTGGGGGAACCCATGGCCGGTCCGAGGGGTCCCTCTGGTGATGGGAAGCGGCGGCGGCCCGCAGCCGAGCGGGGGCTGCTCCCGCTCTCCCCGTCCGGAGGGGTCCGGGCGGGTTCGTCCCCCCGCAGAGCCGGCCCTGCCCGGCTCCCAGCGCCCTGCCCTGGCCGGGGTGCGCTCACCGAGCCGTCGCAGCCCAGCAAGACGGGCTTTAGGCCGGTGTCCTGCTTCCAGCTGGGATAGAGTTAACTGTCTTCCTAGTAGCTGGTCCAGTGCTATGTTTTGAGTTCAGTATGCGAAGAATGTTGATAACACTGATGTTTTCAGTTGTTGCTCAGTAGTGTTTAGACTAAAGTCAAGGGGTTTTCAGCTTCTCATGCCCAGCCAGTGAGAAAGCTGGAGGGGCACAAGAAGTTGGCACAGGACACAGCCAGGGCACCTGACCCAAACTGGCCAACGGGGTATTCCATACCATGGGACGTCCCATCCAGTATAGGAACTGGGAAGTGGGGGGCAGGGATTCGCTGCTCGGGGACTGGCTGGGTGTCGGTCGGCGGGTGGTGAGCAATTGCCCTGCGCATCATTTGTACATTCCAATCCTTTTATTACTACTGTTGTCATTTTATTAGTGTTACCATTATCATTATTAGTTTCTTCTTTTCTGTTCTATTAAACTGTTCTTATCTCAACCCAGGAGTTTTACTTCTTTTCCCGATTTTCTCCCCCATCCCACTGGATGGGGGGGAGTGAGCGAGCGGCTGCGTAGTGCTTAGCTGCTGGCTGGGGTTAAACCACGACAGCCGGCAGCCGTGTGGGATCTGAGAGCCCGCGGTGGTGCACGGCCCGTGGGGTCGGGCAGCATCACCCCAGGCCCGATGGTAATAAATCCCATGGCAGGGGATGGGGATTACTGTGCCCATAGCTGCACAGGATGCGGGGCAGCCCCCCAGCATCCTTCCCTCTCCTCCGCCCCAGAGTGGGGTCAGCAAGTCCCATCCCAAAGGCAGAACGAGGCACTGCCTGCACTCGGGGTTTTTCAGGCTGACGGACAATCTGTCACTTAACAGAGTCAGAACTTTCATGAACAAGAAGTACAATTCCTCCCCGGGCTTAAGGGAATGAATCAACAGTCCCTCCCCTCCACACGGAAAGCAGGGACACAGTCACTGAGCCCAAACGCCCACGCATGCAGCATTTGGGGGAGAAAAGGCAGAACGAGGAAAGGATGGATGATCTTAGTGCATTGGGCAGAGGATGGACCAAAAGTGATTTTCTGATCACTGCAGTTCAGCAGCTCATACCCAACAAATTGGCTTCAAATGCATTTCTCACAAATCACCTACAGCGCATTCCCAGTGATGTAGTCCAAAATAATGAAATCTTCTTTAGAAATTGAAATCCAGCCAGCATTTACATTCCAAGTGCCCCAAATCACTAAATTGAAGATATGGCTGATTCACCATCTCTAATGATCTGTCAAACCTGGGTGAAGGAGGTCAGATCCAAGGAGGTTTTTCTAGGCCCCCCGGGCTCAGGGGAGACCACAGGGGCTCTGCTAAGTGGAAAATAATGTGATGCTGGTCCCAGGCCTCCTTTCACGCTCATTTAGCCAGGTGTGATGCTGTCAATAGTGGTGGCAATGCATTACTTTAACACAGGTATAATTTAGCAGAGGGTCGTGTCTGCTTTTTTCCCTAAAGAGCCTTTAAAAAAAGCAATCTGTCAGCCCTTCCTATTCCTATTCAGGTCACTCCCAAGCCATGTTCTGCAATACAGTCATAGAGAAAAATGTAGAGTGTTTTCACTTTAAAGTGTGATGATAAAAGAATACCTGGTAGCCAGCGGGAAATTTCAAGGGGTGAGAGCAGTCCTTCCAACTCCTCTGGGGGTCTGACATTACATACTCCTCAGGCAAGTAAGTTATTAACTTGCTTCGTTCATGCCCTTTAGCAGGAAGCAGAACTAAGTGCAAATCCAAGTCCTAACTATTGCAGATTTCACGCCTAGTTTGGCATCTTAGTTTTTTCCAGCTTTCATAAGTAGGTGTTTATCATCTGAGAAGCTCAGCTTTAATGGAAGAAGAAAAGTCTGCCTCTTAGTCCTCCTGTTTGCAGAATACAGATGTTTGCAGTTGCACCCTTTCAAGGAGCAGTGTGCTAGCTTTCTGCCAGTGCTATGATCCAGCAGCAAGGTGTTTTATAAACCAGTGAGGATGGTGGCTCAGCAAACTGTTGAAGTATCTCTTAAGCAGACCACACAAATGGAGCTGCTTGTGTTTCAGCACTGACACGCTCTAGAAAGGTCCTGTCTGAATATCCCAAGTGGCGGCAATGCTCCCTCTTTCTCACTGACACCTGGACTGTCTAAAAGCTCAGTCTTGTCACCTTGTGTGGGACTGAATACTTTTGCTCAACGATAACTATTTTCAGTATGTTCACAGCTAATGGGCAGAGCTGGCCTCGTGACCAAGTGTCTCAGTCTGCTGCAGAACGCAGACATCTCTGCACACAGGCAGTTTTCTTTGCAAAGGCACTCATACACTCCATATGCCATTTTTAGCCTAACAGCAAGGAGTCACAGGTGCCATCCAGTGAAAGCTTTGCTTTTCTTATTATTTACCAGCAGAAGGTATTACTGCAGTCTTAGAGCTCTGTTGCCCATTCAGTGCACTCTTGCTTACTGCTTCCTCTGCCTGGAAGAAGAGCACTAAGAAGAAACTTTGTGCTGCAGTTTATTGCTATTTTACTTTCTTCACATTAAAACTGCGTCCAGTCCTGCTTAAAATGACAGTCTTATTCCCCAGCAAGGCAATCCTCATACCCTCAGAGATGCACTTTCCTCCACAATTCTCACAGTTTGTAATTAAACTCTCCACTTTCTTGGCACTGTTAACCACCAAGCACTTTGGAGCAGAGAGCTGGTGCCCCACTGAAGCAAACAGACAGACAGACAGACTGCCTTTGATTCTGATGGGCTCAAATTAGGCTACAGGTTCAGCCCCAAACTGTGTAGCTCCATCTGTGAAGGACCCAGGCTCCTTGCCTGATTTGCAGAGGGCAAAAGCATTCAAACAGTTTCTTGCAAGATCTGAAGCTTTAAGCGTGACATCCATATTATGGACTGATACCAGTTTTTACACAACAATGTTTCAATTGCCTGTTCTCCGTTTTCCCAACCCAAGCTGGGAAAGAAGAACTGAAGTTTGTTTCACAGGCACTGCCATGCTGAAGATGAAGCAGCGAGGACCTAGCATTTCAGAAGCTGTCTGGCAGCGTTGTGGCTACCAAGAAACTTTGAGGGACTTCAACATGTTCTCCAAGTTCTGCACATCACAACCTGTTGCACAAAGAAACCGTAAGCTCTTTTCTGCATCTGACTCTGGGGCAGGCAAAACATTTGGTCCACATCCCTTTGAGATCCACCAAAACTCTCCCATTAACTTGACTGAGGTTTGAGTTGGGCCCAGAGACCATTTCCTAAAGAGTCATCTAGCTTTTGCCAAGGTCCAGCACATAAGGAGGTGAGGTATTTGTTTCTGCTTTGAGGATTTAAGATGTTCCTGTTGTAAAAATAACAGGGATGTCCACCCCTGTCATTTCTAACTGCCGGGAGTGGGAGGACATGGCTGGAAGGGAGGGGAGGGGTGGCTGGATGCATCTCTCCACCCAAACAGCACACAGATCTCACCATCCCCTGGCCCTGCCAGCCAGCTAGTGAAGCTCCTTTGTGGCACCCACGTAAATGTCAAGCTTTTCAAAATCGCGCCCTACTATAGCTCTTGGAGGATGATTTTCCCACACACATGAAGGAAGAGAATACGCCCAAAACAAAATTAGGATATAAACATATGAAGTGTGAAGCTGAAGGCTTATGGTACCTTTATGATGCCTCAAACTCCATTAACAAGTTGGTTTGCTTTCCAGAAGAGTTCAATCCTGTTTCATACTTAGGGAAAGGGGGGGGGGGGGCTGTTGACAGCACTTAACTTCAGGCTTTCTTGAGAAACCTCTCTCTTTCTCCCCTCATGGGAAGCAAAGGCAGGCAAGGACTTCCACCTCTCTAGCACAGATGGATAAATTGGCGCCCAGAGATGGCATTTACATACAGTTTGCCAGCTTTGGGACTGAAAAGCGTAAAATTTGATCCTGCCTAATTTTGGTAGAGTGGTGGGGGGATACTCATCCTGTCCAGAAAAACAAATAGAGCCATGAGCACATCAGGACGTCCCAGACGAAGCACACCCACAGCAGGCAAAATTAGTGGGTGGTGCACAACATTAATTCAGCTCCTTACCCTTACCAGGATGTTGCCTTTAATTAAATTAGCATAAGCTATCTCTTTGACATTCTGATTTAATATTATAGACTCAAGGTTTTATCCCAGTAAATGCATAAAATGAGAAAGCATCTCAGAGTCATTTTTTTATGTTTCTCTGTACACTCACTGTTTCTATTGTCTTAATGATCTAGTTTGTCTTTGCCAGCTGGGTTGTGTGTGTTACAGACCAAGCCAATGTTTAGTTCTCAAAAGGGGACAGCAAATCACTACAGTGGCTTCTTTATTGCAGCATCTGCGGGGGCTCCCCAGTGACACGGAGGAGCCTTATGGCTGTCATCTTCCCAAAAGTCATCCTGAGCCTGGGGGACAAGTGCTAACTGAGACCAATTTGTGCTGGGCTTGGATCTGCTTCTGGACCATTCTCCAGCAAACAAGGAGGGCTGTGGAAAGACTCTTCTCCCTGGGCTGTTTCCTCTCTTTTAAAAGCATTTTCACACTCTCAAGTGCTGTGAAAAATGTCATGGATAGCTGAGAGTCTTATTCAATATGCACTGTACAGAGCGGGGATAGGTCACGCTGCCTTCTTCGTACAAGGAGCTCCCCTGCGCTCTCTTTGGGTAGGATTTGTTTCAGGCTTCTTGCGCGTGAAGCCTCCGGACAACACTGACCCACCTGGCCAGGATCTCATTTCCAACCCACTGCCCACCACCAACTGTAGGTATTCCTCCTTGCTGGGTTTCTGCCACCCAGGTAGCTGAGTGCCCATCCAAAACCCAGCCTGGATCCTTCATTGGTACCAGCACTTTTGCTTCAGCCTGTGTTCTCTCTCCCTGTGCACAGAAGGCTCGCTGTGAGGTGGTGAACCCAGGGGAACCAAACTCCGGTTCTGCAACACGTGGTTTATGTGCTTCCATAGAGCCTTCGCATTTGCATGTTCCTGAATTAATCACTTTAAATTAATGCTTGTTGGTTTTCTCATGTCAATATGCACTGAATGCAAAACAGTATCATCCGTACAAGTGACTATTTCTAGCTCTACAGCAGATTAAAACTAAATTTGCTGATGTTTCAAAACTGGCAAAAATCATGCATCCGCAGTACAATTTTTAATACTAGGCAGACTGTTATTAATGGTGGGATGGCCTGTATTAAAAATTCTATGTTTATGAAATGCACTTTCAAATGCTTGACCGTAGCAGCATAAAGCTCACTTGCTTTGTTCTTTAAAGGTAATGGGAATGGGAACCTGCTCTACGGCAGGGTCGTTACCACGTTAGTTGTGATTGCTGCTTTTCTCTTGATTCAGCAGCTGGATCTTTCCTGGATTTTTACAATTCTTCCACCCTACATTGGGAACTCACCCCCTTCTCCTGCTGTTGGTCTAACTATGTCCCAGATATTTCAACCTACAAAGACTATATCTGACCTGTGCTTAAATGAGCGATGACCCTCTGTACACAGAGAACTGAATAAATGGAGCCAGAATGCCTTCCTCTAGAGAGCCTCCTCCATACTGTTATTAGTACTTTTCTGCTCTTGCAGAAAAGCCTCCCACTTTTTCAGGAACTTCACCATTCATCCAGAACATGCACAACAGCCTGCGGTCACACATGTTGCAATACAACTTCGTACCTGCAGGCTCAGGAAAAGACGGGTGTCCCGGCTCTTCTTGAGACGGCTCACACTCCTCAGGAGGAAGACTACAGGTGGGTGAGCCCTGCCCTGGAGCCCGTCTTCCACGCCAGGACAAGAGTAGTGGTAGGACCGCATTGATACGAGTGGGGTTGCTCCTGGACAAGGCTGTCCCCTGGGGACTGCCCACACTTTGACAGTGCCAGCACCCCTTACTAGAGTGTTGGATTCACACAATGTCCATCTTTCAGCCCACATCACGTTTAATGAGCCGGACAGGCATTACGCCGTCCTTTTCAAGAGAGACAGAAGCTGAGTGTGCAGTATGCTCAGGCAAGGATTAAAGTAAGATCTGTCTGATTCCACAGCTAGGCTTGGTGGGACTCAAGGTTTATTTTTACTGAGAATTGACAATTAAAAGCAACATTAATTTCTGGTTATCAGCTTTTACTGCCAGTTACCATCCTGCCCTCCAGCCCTGTTTCGGGGCCCACAGTGCCCCCTCTTTAATGCCGGCACCTCCCTGGTGCTCAGCTGGGGTCACCTGCAGAATCCAGCCTTGATAAATTATAACCAGTGCTGCAGGAGCAAGAGGCAAAAAAGCAGTCTCTGTTGATATTTCACAATTAAAAATTGAGTCCTGCTAAGCCTCCTTGTAGCTATGCTGAGCCTTTAATGTAAAATGGGTTTGCAGCCTTTGGTGGAAAGACCTTGTGAAGAAGGGTGAGGGAGCTGCTTATCTCTCCATCAGGCCGCTCACACTATCACAACTAACAATGCTTTCAGGTGAGCTTTTTGCAGGAGTGGTTACATTTAAGCCTGGCTTCATAAGGAGCTGGTTATCCCAAAGTAGAGGCAGTCTTACCTATTGCTTGCTGCCCAGGAAGGAGCTTGTGTTGCTGACTCGCTGGTTGCTGTGGGGCAAACACACAATGTTTGCATTACAGCGTTATGGAAGCAGCCAACTTTGCTCCAGTGGTTATACTAAAAAGCGTCTTTAAACAGTGCTTTTGTGGAGAGGCACTATTTTTTAAGCAACAGCCCAGGCACCTGCCTCCTGTCACCTCTGCTCTGCAGCAGAAGCAGGGCAATGCCATCTGACTAGCAAGCAGAAGTTAACTCCATGAGGCATCTTTACCACATCCCCTGTGCTGCAAGGCGTGCAGGTACCGTTACCCACGGCCTTCAGCAAAGAAAATGCAAAAGCATCAATGCCCAGGGTTATTTGCTTTGCCAAGTGGAAACCCTTGTCCTCATTCCCCTGTGGGAAACCCAAAGACGGTAACTGCACCTGACATCTCTGCCCCGGGTGGCAAGCCCTTTTAAACTGCCTTGCCGTAATCTAGAGAAGAGGTTAGAAGAAACACATGTTATCATAGCTTGGCTGTGGGTAGCAGAGGTGGGATGACAGTTTGCTCGCTAGTCTGTACTGGCGTACGGTGCTGCCTGCTCACAGATGCCATGGCAAGTCTCGGCATCAGTGAGGATGACCAAATGGCCACTGGCCAGGAGTGTGGTCCACCAAGCTGCTCACCTGGCTCAGCACACACTTACCGTGGCATTTCTCATCCATCTGTATTCAAAATCTGATTGATTCAGAGCTGCCCATTGGTCTGGATTTGAAACATTTTTAAAATCTGAACAGTTGAGAACTTTGTAAATGATGCAAGCACTTCAGAACTGACCACATAACATTGCTCCCAGAGGGGGGGTCAGTGAAGGTCCCAAGTGGGAAGCATTGCCCAAAGTGAAGGAGAGGTTTGCACACCAATCCTGAGTCTTGTCACTTGAACGCAGGTTTATTTATTCCACCTAGCCATAACCATGTGCCTGAGGCATCTGAGAGAGCAGCTTTGTCTGCTTGTCAAGTCAATGGAGAAGGTGTCGCAGATGGAGTCATGCACTTCACTTGTAAGAGAGAAGCAGCAATATACTTTATTGATATAAAACAGTGAGTTAACAAAGTTCAATGGTAAATGCAAAAGTGGTTTAACAAGATTTGATGGCAAGGTACACTTGATTATTTACTGCACAGTGGTCAGAGTCAGACAAAACTGTCAGGGAGACCCTCCCATTGAGTCATGAGGTTCAGAAGGGACCCCCTTGCTTTCTAAACTCCTCAGAGAGGAGTCCAGGTGTGGCTGGATCCACTCCTAGTCCCAGACTTGGTCAACGGTTTATGTCTGAAGGATTATATAGGCACAATCAATCATTTAAATCACTTAGCTAAGATTTCAAAGTTTAGCATGCTATTAATCACCAAGAATCTGTTGCGGCAAGGAATCTCTCAACCTCGAGGAGTAACCTTGAGAAGCTGCCCTACTCAGGGGGAGATCCTGGCATCCAGCCCACTGCTCTGCGGGAGAGTTCAACAAGGCACTGGCTGTCCACTATTTACAGAGTAAGATGATTGACTTACAGTCATAGCTGCAGACCACCAAGACGTCTGGGTCACCGTTCCAGACAGCCCTTGGCTACCATGTTGCCATCCATCCCCCAAAGTCCAGAGTAAGCTGGATGGGGATGCAGCCATCACAACCCCCACTGGTGGTTATGGCTTAAGCAGGGACAGGGGGGACACCACCGCAGAAGGCAATAACCGCAAAAGGATGCTTCAACTCACAAGTATGCTACATCATTTCTGAGGTTACCTATCTCTCTCCACTGACTATGGAAAGCAAACACAAGGTATTAGCTCTGTTTGATAGGATGAACACAGCTCGCTGCATCTTAGCTGCTACTCCTGTTTCTCAGGAGTAGTGTAATCACTGCAGCAGGAATTTTTCAGCAAAATGTTTGACTTTGGGGTTTTTTTATGGTTTTGTGTTTCTTATCTGAAAAATTCAAGGTCTTCAAAATTCAATCTGCACAGGGGATTAGGGCCAGGTTTCATCAGGTTTATGTCAAAAAATATTTTAATACAGTTTCAAAAATTGTCAGACAGCCTTGTTCCAACAAGTTCTAAATGGAAAACTCCCAACCTCTACTTAATTTTTTTTTTTCCCTTTAAAAATGACATACCAACCCTGGGGTTAAAATTCTTCCTCATTCCAAAAAAACAGCTCTCAAGGAATGTGATGGTTAAAGCCCTTAAAGCCCTTATGATTTTGCTAATAAGTCCTCTCATGAGTTCCTCCTGGAGCAAGAAGGATGAGTGGGGGCTTGGGCGCAGCAATGGCACCAGGTCAGCTTGCTCGGGCTGGTCAGAGGCAGGAGGTACAACTGCTCCTCAGCAGCGTGTTTGGGAGGGTGAGCAACCGGGGAGATAGAGCAATTTGAGCAAATGGCACTAAAGTGGCCTTAAGTACCTTCTGGCTGTACATCAGAAGGTTCCTAGCCATCAGAGCAGCCGTGCTCTCTGAGCACATCGCACAAGGCGCATTTGGAGGGGGACCTCCCCATCCTTGCAGCTTACGATGGAGCCAGACAAGCTCCTGAAGGGTGGTGCAACGCGGTGATGGGACAGCCAGCAAACAGGCAGGGTAACTCGGCACAGCCCTTCCAAACGAGTCGGCTGTCCAGGCTGTATGTGCCAAACCAACTCACCCCACTGTCAGCGTGGAGCCGCGCTGCGGCCACCAAACCCCCTCCTCCTTGTGCAGCGACACAGAGAAACCGTAAGAAACAGGAAGGGCTTTATGGGGTCAGACAGCATTACGGTCCCGTTTCTTTCCCATGCTAATCTTCATCAGACAGATATCACTCCACTGCCTTGCGGAAGGAAACACATCCGTGGGCATCCGCCACATCCCAAATTTAGAATGATTTTTAACAAGCTGGAAGGAGAAAAATAAACAGCACTTGATCTGCAAGCTTCCCATTCTTGACAGTGTCCCCAGAGGTGGTGGAAAGCTGCAGAGACAGCTTCTTGCTTTAATTGGTACATTAAAATTCTTCCAGGCCACTACACAACTGTTAATAGGCAACTTAATTAAGCACTAACCCAGTTCATATTTCTACCCTCCAGAGGCTCTTGTTTCATTTTTTCTTCTTATTACATTCAAAGCCATGGGGAGTTTTGTCCTAATCATGTAAAACAAGCTGAGGGCAGTGACACCAACTTAACTCCTGATCTCCAGACATCTCCACCAGATGCCCAGGCCTGCAGTTTCTTCCCCAAAAAGAAGACAGAGGACTCTGAGAATGACTTGTGAACTGCCACATGTCAGCAAAAATAAATGGCAATAATACTTAGCACCTGCAGCCAAGTCACCCCCACTGAGTGTAAAAAGGAGACGGTGTTGAGCAAAGACAGGTCCTCTCCCGACATCAGGTGCCAACACACAGGCGTGTTTTAGGTGGTCTCTTGAATGACTGAGGATCCTCATTCAGCCTTTCATGAGCATCTTCCAAAATGCGGGTGTCTTCCATGCTGTCCACAGCCACGCACCACCCACAGGACACCCCTCAGAGCACCACGTGACAGAGAAGTAGCAAAGAAAAGAAGATGTCATCTCCTGATCCCCAGGAGAGCTTTAATACTTGGCTGCTCCAACCAGCCGGCTCTCACTGTCGCTGTCTGCTGAAGGAACCACAGGCATAAGCATCCGTGCCCCACAACACACCCCAGCCCCTCATCATTACTGGGCAACTAATTCACTGTGTGTAACCTGAACGTCAGGCTGGTTTGATGGGTTTGCTGAGGAGGTCCTCAGCAGCGATCTTCTCAGAAGTTTTCTTTTTCTTGCTAAGGCTGGCCTGGGGTAAATCAAAACTTGCTCCAGTAGCTGTCACGGAAAGCGATGGGTTTAATAGTCATGCCAACAACAGTGGGGTTTTCATTACAGATGAGTTATGAGCCATTTAAGTTAAAAAACAACTGGATTTTACTGCTGTCAGGCACACTTAAGGTAGTACCCTCAGATTGAGGAAGGAGGGGTGACTGTGCAGAAGCCAAGCAGTCACCAGGCTTATGGAGGGAAGGAGCATTTGTTGCTGGTGATGAATGAATACAAAATCTTCTGCTCAAGGAGAAATGGTCTATTTGCCTCAAAAGCCTTGTACACCAACGGGCACATTGCCAATGCACACGTCATGATTCGTGATTGAACAGTAAAGCCGATGTGGATATTCCTCACTGAAAAATAGGGCCTGTCTCCTGCTGTAACATTTTTATTCCAAGGGAAACAAAGAATTTCAGAGCCCCCAAACACAGTAACAGCATAGCTGGAGATTTCTAGCACAACTGTTGACAGCTGGGCAGGGGACAGTGAGGGAAGTGCTCTAGTGACATAAATCAGGGTGGCCACATGGACCTTGAGTATGGTTTGCATTTGCTGAAGTCCTGTCCCATGGGTAGAAATGGGATCAAGTGGTGGTGGTGGTGAGGTACAACTACCCGCTGAGTTCCTGGGTTGATGAAGTGGTAGGACCGGACAGGCTTACCCCAGCAAGCACCCCTGTAAGACAGGCTGTATAAGAGGCAGAAATGTGCTTTGCAGCATGATCTAAAACTATGAGACACCCACTGCCTTAAAAACACTGCAAAACTGAATGGCTTGAAAATAGACCATTAAGCATGTCGCTATGGAAAATGCCCCTTCCTTCCCACAACAAAAAAACCCTCTATGGAAATTATTTTTTTTAAATCAAATAAAATTACACTTTTCACTTGAAAAGCATAATTTTCTGGTTATCTCTGTGAATGGCACTCATGCAAAAATAAAACCCAAACCTGATAGGAACTTGGTTTCCATTCATTCTTTTCCTTGCTTTTCTCTTCCTTAACTTTTTCCTTCCACCAGGGGAGGGGAAGGGAGAGACCACCCAGGGAAAGCAGACACTGACGGAATAAATCAAAACCTGGAAGAAGAAGAAGAAAAAAAGAACCCAAGTTTAATTTCCATTGGAAACCTGAAGCTCAGACAGGAAAGGATATAAAACATAGTTGTGTTTTCAAGGAGTGAATAGGGAGGGAGACAAATGCCTTAGTGTTAGGAATGCATGTCAGCCAGCCCTGCCCTGAGAAACACCCCGTCTCCCTCTGCTCGGGTGCCAAATCCAAGAAAGGGGTAAAGATCTCCAAGCTGTGACCAAGACGCGGCAGCAGACTCCCTGCAACAAAAGCCCACAAGGTCAAGGTGGCATGGAGGGAAGAGCTGGGGAGTGATGGGCAGGAGGTACCTGCTGAGGGTCCCTGAGCTGGTGCCTAGAGGAGAAGACAAGTCTCTGGATTGCCCCACCTCTGGCCCTGTGCACTGGAGGGGACTTTGGGATGGAAGCAAGCCATGAATTTCTGGGATCTGGGTGGGAATGACCCCAGGTTGGCATCTGACTGTAAAGAGGGAATCGAGGTGGGGAAAATGTCTAATAAGGCCATTCAAACCTAGCAAATTGCTTTCGGTGTCATGTCCCCCCTCCTCCCCACTGAGGTGCCTGAGCCAACCACAGTGGCTTTGGGTCAAGAGGACAAAAGCTTCCCTGGCTGTTGTGTTTCACCGCTCGGTAGAAATCCTCCTCTTCTGCCTTCCCATGGGAAACACTTGCCCTCGAGTTTGAGGAGAGACCTACCCAGGCTGGGTCTTTGCCAGGACATCCAGGACACCATTCTTGGGAACATCTGCAGTCAGCAGCGCAGCCCTGCACGGGTCTACACCGACCAGCAGTCATCTGCTGGAACTTCCACCATCACCCCGGAGAGGAGCTGCCGTCCAGGCTCCGAGGTCTCCCAGCCGGCCGGGGGAGGCTGTGCCGTTCGGCTGACAACTCCCTGATCGTTCAGTCTCACTGCGTCCACATCAGTTTTGCTGGGAAAGTCCCAATTTGTCACAGCACAACCTGTTCGGAGATCCCCCGCTTGTCCTTTGATCCTGTGGCAGTCAGTACCTACAGAGGCAACTGGCACCTTTGGAAGAAATGTTTTCCCTAATCTGTTTTAGTCGATAGCACATACTCATCAGACACTGTGGACTGGTTGGTATGTGAGCTAGGTTTCCCATAGACACAGCTGAGATGAAAGCTAATACTTCCAGGTGGTGGTGGGAAACCACTTGGGTATTTAAATACATACACCTATCTGCAGACTCTGGGGTGTGAAAATGACCTTTTAAAGCACTTAGAGCACTTTGGTTTTATCACCTCCCTGGATAACATAGCTAGCAGGCCAGGCAACTTTGTTTTGCTTCCCAGTCCTTTTCTGTTTGGCTACACCATACTGCTTCCAATTTCCAGAACTCTTGAGGGAAATGCTAATTTCAAGCATTTAACAGAGATTAATATTTCCCTCTCAGAGTTTCCTGGGGGGAGAGGGGAAGAAAATTATGTATACGAACACTTCCATTTGCACAGAACATTTCTTTAAAATACCAGGAATGTGAGTTGCTGTTACCCAATTGCTCTTTTTAGATCTAATTTGAACTCGAGCTTGATCAGAACACTTTCAGTGTAAATGTTAAGAATGACTGCATCTTTAGCAAACATATTCTCACCCCATCATGTAACATTACAGACAATGCTTTGATGCACCCGCACGCAGTGATTTTCAGAGCACTCCCCCTCCGGCGTGACAAGTTCTCCTACCTGTGTTTAACTTGTAGTAGCTCGCTTAACCACTAGATGTCTTTGTGCACTGCCTGGCAGTCCAGAGCACGGTTCCTGGTGAGCAAGGCCAGGCTGATTTTGAACCAAAGTTGCAGAGACCTTCTTTTGTCCATTGTATGCATTTTTTATTTTTTTTTAACTTAATAATTGCTTTGTGTCCAGGAAGAGCTGTAATTCCATGATACTGCCCACGCATCCTGCGCTGCCAAGGGTTATACAAGTACTCAGTACATCATAACAATAGAAGTACTGGCCTGGGCGCGCTGCACGCATAAACCTCTGCTGAGTGTCACCACATCCCTTCCACGATCTGTCACAAAGCACAGACAGAACTGACTGCTCCTGTCAGGCCTCTCCTCAACATCTGCCCAGCGCCTAGCACAGGGCAGCACTATACATATTTCTTCACTGTCTGAGCTGGATGCACACATAAAGGTAGAATTATCTGGTTCTTGCCCTTCTTCAGTCTGTCAAATCCAACACATCACTGACTGCAAGAGAAAGCAGACGGAACAAACAGCGGGTTGGAATCTTTTATTCAGTAATCAGTCCTGCTGTGTGGGTAGCATTTTAGCAACTGGAACCCAAGTATGCAAAAATACTGAGTTTTCACAGTGAAAAATCAGAGAGTATAAAATATTCCAGTATTGCCTCTTAGAACGATTATTTCAATAAGACCCCTGTTTCAAAGGCAACATGCTTATTTATTTTGTTTGCTTTCTATTGTCAACCCCTCCCCCACAAAAAAAAAATTGTTCAGACAGTAACCCTGCTTACCCCCCCCATTACCCACACGTGTTGTGGGGAGAGAAACACTACATGAAATCCCCTCCTGATTTCCAAAGGTTTATTGAAGAACGTTCTCCCAGCGGTGTCAAGGGCCACGAAGACACAGATTATTGTGACACCGAGTGGTCCTGATGTTCTATACATCACAGACAGCTGTAGTGCTACTGAACTCTGATGAGAGGCTCTGTCTCCTGGATGAGCCACCGAAGAGCTTCGTGCCGGCCTTGCCTCTCCAGTTCTGCTCCAATTACTTCCCTGCACTTCTGATGGTAGTCGTTCACCCAGTTACACTAGAGAAAGGGAGGGGGTATGACATTGAGTATAAACGCTGAAGGGTTATGTACAGCCAAAGACATTTGTAGGCCCTTGTGCTCCTTGGGATTGAGCTGTTAGGCTGGGATGGGATCCCATCCCAAAGAGACAGACCTCTACTAGGTGGAAGTGACTTGTAAATTTAATGAGGGCAGGAACTGAAGCAATTTGTCCCGGGTTTTCAGAGAAGCCAAGGTTCAGTTCAGCTGACAAGTATTTAAAGTCTCTGCAAACCACTGCCTCCAGCAAGTCAGAATAGCTACCTTGGCACAGTCTAGTAAATAGCTTTGCAAATTTGGAACTGAGACACATGTTGCCCTATTGATCTGAACAGGTACGTTACAGCAGATCTTGGTACTTTTCACAGTCCTCTTCAGAAAAAGGAAATGCAAATAGGACTATCATTCAGAAAAGGACGATGGGTTGAGGCAAAAGAAAGAATATGCTAGAAAAACAGGATGAAACATGTCACAGTGAAGGTAGTGGGAGACCTAAACAGAAAGTTTAGAGTACAAAGCTATTCAGGAAACAACTGCTGCTGAGCAGGTATCATTGATGTCTGCTCAGAGTCCGTACGTACTGCAGAATGTGGTGTGGCTGAATGGGCTTGGTCACAAGTGGATCCAGACAACAACATGGGACAGTCATTAGTATAAGTCTCTGGGGAGACAGCATGATAGTCAGACAGAAGCAAATTAAGGCAGGAGTAGGAAAAGAGGTGATAGCAGCAAATACCATACCAAAGGAACTACCAAAATAACATCATCGGAAGGGTGCTCGCTGCCTTCAGTACAGAATAATTTAGGTTGGAAGGACCTCTGGAGAGCTCATCTAGTCCACCCTCGCACTCAAAGCTGAATCAAGTTTAAAATTAAGTCAGATTGCTCAGGACTGGTCTCTGGATCTATGAAACGGAACAGAGGCCAGTGGTTCCTGTAAACAGAACAGAACAAGCTGGTTCTAGTGCAAAGAATGCAATACAAACCTACTGTTTCACTTACCTCTTTTTGTGTCAGCAAATTAACATCAATCATTTTCGTCTGGATTGGAACCAGGGTTAAGGGTTCAAAAGTCAGGCTCCCTCTGTTTTTGAAATTGTACTGCAGCAGAAAAACAAACGGGGTTGTAAATTTTTAGAAACAGCTCTAGCCAGATCACACTTAATTCTCGATTCATGTCATCACTACAGAACAACCCATGTAACATTCAGATGAGAGGGTAGCAATTTACAAAAACATTTTTCTTATAGCTCAATCAAGGAATCTCAATATAAACCTTAGCTATTTCTTTCAATGGTCACTTTTTAAAGGCCATGTCCCAGGTCACAGTACAGGACTCAGCTTCATGACTATATATGGCCATTTTCAGTTTGCATTTCTAAAAGCATAAGGCAGCCAGACCGGCAAATATAATGTCAAAATCTGTCTGTAGTTTTGTTTCTATGGCCACTGAGGACTCTCTATCAGAGAAAAAGATCCCACCTTGAGAAGATCAACCAACTCTACAGCTGAATAAAGGGTTGATAAAAGATGAATAAAGGGGCTGAATAAATTTGCTTCTGGTCTTTGACATCCAGACAGAAAACATTTTAAAACAACTCTCACATACACATTTCAACCTATGGAACCCTGCAGAAGCAGAACTGTCTTCTGTGCCCCCCTTAGTAAGGCAGACTTAGAATCAGTCTTCACCAAAGCAGGGTTTTGGAGACCGGGAGTCTTTGAGTAGGATTCAGCTGTCTGTAGCATGGTCCCACCCCAAGTTCCAGTACTTTAAGTTTTAAAACAAGCGAGTCATGGAGAAAAGCGCATCTTGAGCAGGTCATTCACCTTGGTTTCGGCAGGGATCACGAGGACAACATTTTCTATTCGGATCCCAAAGGACCCATCTTCATAATACCCAGGCTCTGCAGAAACAGACAGTAATTAACTAAGCCACATAGCTGCACTGTGCAAGTACTTACTCCCTATGGCCAAACTTCCCTTCCATGGCTTTAGTCCACTGAAGTCACTAAGCAATCTTGACATCAGGCATCCACAGAGGCAAACAAATTGCCGACTCTACTTAATCTGCACAGAAGCCCCGAGCAAGGTGACAGCAAAAGTTCTCAAAAAGAGGAGAAACAAGACAGACAGCCCTCAAGCTCAGAGAGTCTCCTTGCAAGTCAAGAGAGAGCACAGAGTACATGTGTTCCAGATACCAGAAACTCTGACAATATTAACATCTTTATGGAAGGCAGGTGGGTAACACCTTCCCCAAAACACTTACTTATTTTAGAGTGCTCCCCTGACTCCCTGAGAGGAGTTCGCAGCCCTGAAGGAATGTAAGTCTCTCAGCAAACCCCAGCAGGCTATTAATTTACTACTGGAAGAGTAAGGCATGTAAAGATTTAACAGCTGCCTCAAATAGCCGATAGCAAAGACAGGATTAGCTCCTGAAAGCTTGGTGTCCACCTTGTACTGTAGCCAGCTCTTCCACTGCAGAAGGGGAGGCAGCATGCCAGAGCTGGGCTGGTCAGCAGCACAGCTCTGCTGAGGTTTGAACTGTAGACAGCAGGAAGCAGACCTGCAGCACCCAACTGAAAAGATGCTTTATGGAAGGTGAAAGAGCTAGAATGAGTGTCTTTACCCAGAGAGCTTAAATGACAATTAAAATAACAAACTGAGGAGGCAGGACCAGAGCTTATAATCCTACCTTTCCTTTACACCGTTGTCAGATTTATTCCCTCTGCATCTTAAAGAGCTTGGTCCCTCCCCCAGTAACCAGAGAGAATAACCAATGCTAAATACCATCAGAGACAATCATGCCAGCCTCCAGAGGCTCATCTGCAAAGGTTTTGTAGCTAATGCCGCAAGGACCCTCATGTACATTTAGGAAAGAGCCAACTCCATGTCCTGTCCCGTGTAGGTAATCCAAACCACAGTCCCACAAGGCAGAGCGGGCAAAGGAATCTAGAAGATGACCTGCAGGCCAAGGGGAAGAGACAGACATGGAGAGACAATTTGATCAAGTCAGGTTCCCTCGGAGATGCTGATAATCACACTGAAGGCTCAAACCTGGAAAACATGCAAAAAAACCCCAACCAACCAAACCAAAGAAAACCACCACCACCACCCTCTCAAAAAAACCCCACCACCAACCAAAGAAAGCAAGTCATTGGATTGTTAGAAGTTACAGGGCAGATTTGGCAAGTCTGACATTCAAGCTCTTTCTCAACTAAAGAGCCCCTCTCTCTCTTTCCTGTTACACAGCTCTTCAGAAGACAGTCTGTAACAGAAACATTGCACTGCTGCTTGCTCCACTAGGACTTTCAGAAAAGAATCTAGTGGTCAAGTGTCCCAGAGAATTCAGTACCTTTCTTAAAGTTAGCTGCACTAAGTGAATTCAAAGTAGAAGACCTGCCAATTGTATTTGGTGAACTAATCAGCCAGACTTCTTGCCTGGATGTCCAGTCATTTCAGATCATTTCAACCAGAATGCAGAGAATTTCTGTTGCCTGCATGTGAACACCAAGCCCCTATGTCCAAGTTCAGACACCCTCCAATTTCAGTTGGGGTTTCTTGTACCACAACACAGCTGCATTTTCCTCACCTACCCAAGAACACAAACTGGAGAAAACTCTAAAAAGAGGCATCTTTGTGTAAGGTGTCTGATGAGGGAGAAAATAGCTCTGCAACAAATTCACCAGGGGTGAATGTATGTCAGCTTCTCCTGCATAAAATCAAAAGAGCTCCTTTGTGTGTCATTTTCCCATGCTGCTCACTGATAAAAGAGATTTCACATTAACTGGAAGAGAATTAGCCAGTCCTTTTGAAGCTGGAAAGTGACCTCTCACTTTGACAGGGCCATGAGTAAAGCATAAAGACAACTTCCAAGCACAGAAAGGCCACAGATGTGTTAGAGTGCCATTGATTGATGAAAGCCACTATCACCCTAGAACCAGAGCACTTTGAACACCCTTCAGACTTCCCCCCTCAGAATTTTCAGCACTGGTTGATGCTGAGAGAGAAGGCATCAGGAATCCGGAATCCAAAATGTTGTGATGGAAACAGACACAGACAGTTACGTCAACATCTGCCTAACACATCTGGACCTGTCAACCATAACGTTGTGCTCAGACCACTCAATGGTTCTTCAGAGGTCATTGCTGTGGTCAAAACACTCCAACTCACCAACATACCTTTGGTTCCATTTGGGAAGATGGCTGCACTCACAGCTATATGTCCCTTCAGGACATAGGTGAAGCATTCCTGTCAAAGAAATGTGTGCCATAAGTAAACAGGGAGAGGCAAAACTTTGTCTTCCCCAGGAATGGAAAGAAAGACTGCATCTTGTAGCAAATTGCAGAGAATCTGGGAAGACTTGCTCATGCTCTCCTATGGCTGGCAATGCCAAAGCAAACCATGAGTAGAAAGAGTTTAAATTACTCTGAAGATCTTTCTCCACTAATTATGGAGAACGTGTCACAGACTGCAGGTTTAGCAGCAGAATTCACCCGACCTACATGACTGATACGCTTTGTGGCTGTAGTTTTACTTCCTGAGCATACCCTACAGCATATTTTCATCACTGAGTGAACTATGATGAAATTATTTTTAATTAAAGACGCAATTTAAAATAAACAAAATTACGTTGCTGAATTTCCAACAAGGACCTTCTCAGATAAGTCTGAGACTGGGTTTTGATACAGTACACTAGACACAAACCACTACTGCAGCCTTGCATTAGACACTGAGCTTTGCACTAAATTAACCCCCTCTAGCTCCCATGTTGGACAAGCCAGTAATGTTTATTCTCAGCCTGCTGATTTTATTACTTCTTAGAGAAGAGATGTCGCTTTGCAGATGAGAGGTGTGCATTTTAAGATAGAAAGGTGTCATTCTCTAAATCACTTGGTTTATATTTTGGAAGTCTGACAGCCTCCTTTTCAGTCTTTATCAAAATGCTGTCACATATTGTTAAATAAATAACCATAGCAATAGGGCACATCATTACTAATTTGTTTAAGTATCTCTAATAATAAGGGTCAGATCGCAAACCACACTGAGGTGCCAACTTACCTTTTCATAGGCTGATGGTGTGCCAAAATGCATTGTCCTGGTCACATCTGTTGTACCATCTCTTCAGAGGCAAACAAAGATGCAGCAAGCGAAGGGATGAGGGAAAAACAAAGGTCAAAGTTAAGAATGCACAGAAAACCCAGTCACACTGCAACAAACCAACCAAATCATAACTGGGTAAAGTCATCTGCTCTGTGCTACACAAGACATGATGTAACAGTTCCTACTCTCAAAAATTCCTGAACACACATCCCAGATGTAGCAATAATGATTTACAATTCAAAATATTATCTTTCACCCATAAGCATCCCAAAGCTCTTCTCAAATTAGAATCTAAACTGCTCATTAAAATGATGCTAATTTGATGCTTAGCAACTGGTACCTGCCCACTGAGACCAGAACAGAGAAGGCCAAATTTAGTCTATTTGTATGGAAGATGATTCATTAGCAGCTTGAAAATATATACTTATGCACAAATGACAGCTACCAGCTCAGGGAAGGGAAGCATAAGGGAGTATAGTGTCCCCTTCATCCTCAGGATGTCTTGTGCTAAGATTTCTAGAAGTTATCCAGCATTTGGATAGGGGTTAATCTGAGACATCAGAAACTGGCTCCAAGTTCCTTCCACAAATATAATTTTGAGCCTGCTGTCAAAAACACAGAAGCTCTTGAAATAATGAGTTCCCTTTGAAACACTCACGCCTGCACCTACACTTCTCCCCAGCACACACAGGCCATGGTCATAAAGAACTCACGGTTTAACTTCTCAGCAGGGACAAGCAGAGTATCCCTGTCACAATGCTGTGGTAAGTGCCATTGATGTCCAGCTTATATTGTATTCAAGGGCTGCTTTTCATAGTGGCATGAAGGAAATCATTAATTAGGCCATAAGAGGGGACGAAAAAAAGATCTCCTTGTGAAAACCTTATCAAAGGATGTCTGTATGGTTCTTTTTCAAAGCTCTTCCTGACTGATATAACAAAAAGGCATAGCTCTAAAGACAAAGCTCATCTCAAAGGAGCAGCCAGGCCTGTCCTACATCTTTCTGAACAAGCCACTTCTCATCTATTTACACTGGTTAAAAACATCATTTCTTTCATTTTCCGTGGAGTAAGAGTCCCACAGTAAACAGCTGCAGAGACTGAGGCCACTGAATGGCACTGTCAAAACAGCACTGAGTGAGTCAACAGACATGATGCCTTCCCAAAAACACACCTGAGACCCAAGTGGCCACTGGGATGAGAAACCCTGCCTCTGAGTCTCTCTGGAAAGGCAGAGAACGCCACAGGGCAATGCTGTCCTGCTCCTTTGCCCCACCTTGTTCTGACCTCAACATCAGTCAAATCTGCCCATAGGGCAGATCCTGGCAGGGTAGGTACCTCACTCAGCTGTGCAGGCTGCTGTGTAGGCAGCCCCAGGCTAAACCAGGGCAGTCAGGCCTGCTCCCTGTTCCCTGCAGCTCTAACACCAATGTGCCAGCTGAGCAGAGCTGCAACAGAAACATGCACCACCAGCTACAGCACAGCTACCATTACGCTGGTAATGGGACTCAGACAGGAACTGTACTTTTAGATCTCATCCCCTACCCCAGACAAGGCTTGTCAGCAGCCCTACTCTGCTGTCCTGAGCCTAGCTCAGGGCCTCCTGTCACGGATCAGTCACCCACTGACTGATGCACTTGGCTATATTCTATATTCATAATCCCACAAACTCCCTCCCAAATGATACAATGAGCAAGCTCTCTGTGAAATAGCACTGCGCTCAAAACTACACATTGCCATGCTTGCCACAGCAACTGTGAGCTGACCTTACAGGTGGTCACTGGGAACAGAAAACATAGCAGTTCAGCACCATTCATCCCACTCACTTGTACTGTGCTCCTGAGTCCAGGAGGTAGATCTCGTTCACAGACAGCGTTCTGTTGGTCTCAGGAACCGGCCTGTTCAGTTAAACACAAAGTTTTTTGTTCCATAGTTTTAAGGTCTCCAGCCCACGTCTACAGTCCAGAAACCATATTAAGCGCAAGCTTGGATGCGTCGGCTCTGATTTCTTGTGGCAGCGATGGAAATCCCACACAGGCTGAGCCAGGGATCATACCAAGAAGTGTATTTGTCTAAATAGCACTACAGTACAGTGAATACCTTTGTTGCTTCCAGCAAACCCCTCAACATCTGTTCCTGGACATATTTCAGAATAGTCTGCACTTCATACTCATCCTTCCCAGACTTCTACCCCCAAAATAGCCCTTATCTATGGCCCCTGAGCAGATCAGCATCATAATACATGCATGCTGCCATCAGGGAGAGATCTTTATTTAGTAAGTGTGGAAGCTCTGGTGGAATAAAGCAAAATGGCAATCAACAGTGACTACATCTCCTTGGAGTACTCTGTTGTGACTCCACAAAGAAGCTAGACAGCTCATTCCAACTATGTTTGCTGAAGGATGAAAGGAGAAGCTGTGTTTCTCTTACTTGTAGTGAATGATGGCTCCATTTGGACCTGTGCTTGATATGGTAGCAAAACTCAGTTCAACAAAGTCTTTCTGTTGGCTGAAAGAAAAGATTGTGATCACTACGGCACAAGCAAGAGGAGCACACCAGGCACCTTGGGCACCTGGAGTGCCCCATCCTCAATTTCACATCACCTCAGCCTTCCCCTTAGCCTTGAAAGCTATCGGGGCAAGCATACTTGGGTAGGAGAATTGTACAGATCGAAGCCCTATCCTCCCAACCATGTGGAAACCTGCTTTCCATCTCCACTCTTTCCTTACATGCAGAAAATTCACCACTCAGACCACCCAGGGAAGAGATGTCCTGAACAATTTATTCTTTGTTACTTATTTCCTCAAAGGTATTTTTAGAGGTCCTGTCAATGTACATATGGGAGTATCTCTCAATACAGATGGTGCTCATTCTCCATCAGAAGAGGAGGAAATCTAACTCTTACATCAACTCCTCTGTGGTAAGAAAGTAACTCTCATATTTAAGTGTCCTAACCTGCAGCACTCCTCATTGCTATCTTAAAAGGAAAAGGGATAGGATCCAGTGGGCTGGGACTTGTATCTCCCAAGAGACCCAATTCTTCCCCAACTCTTTCAAGTGTTCAAAGAAATCCTGCAGTAATGGTTTGTGCTCAGGTAAAATATATCTGTGAGTGAGCTGGATTTCTAAAGAGTAACAGAAAAACAAAGGATAAAAAAGCCACCCAGAAAACATCCTCACAAGGGATTTACTTTTTACCTGCGAAACTCCTCTGCTTTGTCTGCAGCAATTATTTCTGTTACTGTTCCCTTTGGAACCTAGTGGACAGAGACGTAGGTTGAATTAGTACACCAACAAGCAAAGAAAATGCTCTATGTTTAAGCACCGGGCCTCGCCTGTGCATTATGAAACCCAATCTTGAAGTGGCCTCTTTCCAGGTTTTCTGCCCTCATTCCTCAGTAATGACAAACACAAACCTAGCAATATTGCGCAGGGCATGTGAGAAGCAGGAAGCAGAGACAGTCACAGCAGGATTGCTGAACCCTGACTAGGGAGCAGTTAGTGCGGTATTACCTTCACTGAGATATGTACAGATGTAACATCTCACAAGGCAACATCTCTTCACAGACAGGCTACACTAAGCTTAAACAGTTGTCTCCAACAGCCCATGGTGTTAGCAGAATTTTTATGCTTTTAAATCAGAAATGGAAGCAGTTGCAGGAAAAACAAAGGACATTAAATTTTAATTTGTGCATTTGATTAATTAACCTGTGACACAACTTCCCCAGGACTGGACAACAGACAAAGGGGAGCAAGACCTAGGTTTCATAACCCCTGAGGCAGACTTCTTGAGGTACTCAGACATGTAAAAAGGCACCTTCTGGAAGTCTTCAAGCCATCTCCATAGGTGAAGTCAATGGACTCAGACATGTAGTAGCACAGAAGGAGCAGAGCTTAGTAAGTTGCTGTGTAACACCTGGCACTCTGCACCTTCACTGTGTACTTCTAACCCAGAGAAAACATGAGTAACTTGTCTTTATCCCATTTTCACTGCACATGGGCATGACTGCACCTCTCCATTCATAAACACCAAATCTGCCCATACTGCCAGACAACACTGATTACCATAAGAATAATTCCAAAGTATTGCACCAAACTGGGTATTACTTCATGATTTACACCACCAAACCAGCACGAGACAGTATGAACACTATATTAAGCCTGTTCAGGTCATTTCTCACTTGCTCTGGCTTTGGTCTGTGTAAAATGAATGGGAGTATGTTTTCAAAAAAAATTCATTCAGCCTTGGATGAAAGCATGATTGAAATCCCCCCCCAAAAAACAGATAAAACCCCAACTGTTTCCCCACTTTCAGCAAAGGCACTATAAAGACTATCAAAAAGTTTATGCTAATGAAGAATTTTACATAGCAATAAAACCTCCAAGTTAAAAAAAAAAAATTAATACACTACCTCTTTCTCCAGCCAGTTAAAGAGCTCACACAGTGCAACAGCATCTTTAATCTATGTTAAAATAGGCACAAGAAAAGGGAATTGAGAAGAAAAAAAGATTTATCAAGCCTTAGTATAAACAGTTTTTGATGCAAAAGAATTTGAACTGCAAGTTTCAGAAACACAAACCAAGAGGTGATCTAAGAGGTCTTTCCAGGTTCTGCATCCTGTAATTAATACAAGCACTGGAAATGTATCTGGACAATTAAATAAACATTAATAAAGGTTTACCGCTGGGAGTTATCTTACTGTGAAGAATTACGAAGTACTCAGCAAACACTGGCTTTACCCCACACATGACTTTCAAGTCTCTCTTGCTTCAACACACAAGACCTTGCATTTCAGATCATGGAAGGTAACCACACGACACATTTGGCGATACGACAGGGGAACATGCCCTTCAGGCACAGAGGCACCACACAGTCTCTGTTACACAGTTTCTGGCTTCTTTCTTGCCTGATGACCCCCATTTTTCTTCTTTTTTTCTACATGCTTGCAGCATGCAGGGGCAAGAAGCAGGAGACAAGTGTACAAGAGCAAGGCACAATTTTGTCCTCAGGTGGCAGGTGACAAAGTGTCTCTGCTCAGTACAAGTATTTTTACTCCCCCTTAACTAACAGGGAAAGAAAAGCTTTGAAATAGAAAGTAGCAGTTCCCAAGAAAGTAGCAGAAAATATGGGACAAGTGCCAGTTAAAGCAGGGCTGGCAATTCTGGACATTTCACCTCTTGTGTAAACTCCTGCTTGAAAATTAACAGGAAATAAACAAAAGAAAACTACAGCCCCACCATGAACCTGTTTCCCAGGCAGGTCCTTTGCTTCAAAATATGAACCTTTCCAGGAAATCAGCCTCATTTTCAGAGTATCATGATGATGACACAAAAACACAGTGCTTTGAGGACACTGGTTGCTTCTGAACATCCTGGCCTGTGTTTTGCACCATGTGTTGAAGAATTTCTCTGTGTTCTTTAGGTTGTGTTTATTCAAGTGATAACAATTTGAAGACTCCACTGAGAAAGACAACAGAACTAGCAAAGGGGAAAGAACATCACTTTGATGGCCCATATTCTAAACAACACTTCTCAAGTCTGCATGGTCTTCCAACAGAGCAAGGTTGGTTCCTTGCACTATGACAAATGTTGTTCTTCACTCCAAGGGAATGCTAAACAAGCAAAAAAACTGCTTCAACAGCAGTAGATGTCTGATAGAAAACCATTTTTATCCTGCCATCCAAATTCTTATTTATTTTTTAATCCAAAACACTAAAACTGAAAGGAAAATGTCATTTTTTTTCCCTAAACATAAAGCAAACCTCTTGCCACGTGCAAGGAGGCTCTCAAGGCTTCACTTACATGTGCTCTTCTCATGCCTTCTGTTTCCGATGCATTCTTCACAGCTTTTGCAATGCAGATGGGGGTATATGGGGTGAGGTATCGGTAAGCCTGCAGCAGAAGGACAGGGATTACTTGTGGATTAGTCAGACTACATAATCCTACAGGTTTAATAACTCAGCCTGGCCACAATTTGTACTTTGGCAGTCTCTCTCAACCTTCAGTGCTGTGAGATACTGGTTGCCAGTAGTCAGCTAAATGCACTGGGGAATAAAGAGGAGAAACAGTCCATGACTGAAGGAAGAACAGCCACAGGGTAGTCCAAGGAACTAAAGGGTCAACAGCTTGTCATGAAGCAGGGTGAAGATTTGGAAGTCCTAAACATCATATATATCAATGTCTGAGCCATGGCTTTCCTGTTGCTGATGTACACTAAAGGCCCAGAGACAGCCAATGAGAAACACCAATCCCAGGGACTCAGGTGGAACTTAGGCTGTGCAAACAGACCTAAAAAGTCACCTTGTTACCTGTCACCCTTAAGTATCAGGGAGCAAAGAGTATCCAGCCCAGGTACCAAGCACTGGAGCTGAACCTGGTGGGCCCCTCAAGGCTCTGGCTCCTCTAGCACTGAGCATCACTACTTCTAATGATCAACAGCTCTGACAAACACATCAAGGCCCCAAGAAACATGAAAGGCCTGTGCAAAGCTGAGTTTTACATACTGTCCTCTTCTGAAAGGAGCTTACATCAGTGGTTTGAGACAATGCTTTCCTGTGCCTGGACGGGGTGGCCCTGCAATAAGAACTAGTAACTGATCCCTTGCCACTGTGCACTTCTCAAAACATCAGCCGTCCTTAGATTAGCAGGAATGCTTGGCTGGTTCTGAGCACATCTTCAGAAATTCACCAACTGAGGTGACTTGCCCAAGTCTTGTCACACTTGGCATCAGAAGGAATAAAAACAAGTCTTTTGCCCCACAGTTCTCTGCTCTACCCATTATATATCAGGAGATGGGATGAGCACCTACACAAGCACAGCCCAAGCAACATGCCGTTTTCCTATTCTCAATGCACTAGCATACAAATAAACATCACTCAAATTCATGGGAAAGGCCTGGTAGACCCTCAACAAAGACCAATTTCACGCAAATCCTACAGGCTTACAGTTTCCAAATTCTTAAAAATAGTAAGACAGTTACACTACATTATGCAGAAACTAAAGTACTGAAGAAGCCAAAAGAAAATCAGGAAAGTCCTTTTATCAGAGTCAGGACAAAACTTCTCAACAGTCAGGTTCTTAGGTTGGCTTGACTTTTACAGATACTGGTAGGTTCTATTAATCTTCTGTGAAAAGCATATTTACATGCAGCTGTAGGCAAATCTATAAAGAGTTTGCAGATGTGTGTTTAATAACGGACTGGATTTTTGCCAGGGTCAATATCTGGCTTTGATGGAAGCAGACAGTAGATGGACTTCCAGCACTGGGGCTCTTCAAAGCACCCCAGGCCAGTTGCTCAGCTGGTGTAAAGTGGTGTAGAGCTGGAGAAAAACACCCAGCATGAGGAACTAGGAAACCTCTGGCTCTTTCAGTGATTCTCTAAGTGGTTTTTAATCAAGACATTTCAGTCCTTCCTCTCCTGCTTTCTATTGCACAGAACATCTTCAGGCAGGGACTTTCCCATTGTGTATAGAGGTTATGTAGCATTGTAATGACTCAGTATCAGCCAAAACTTCCAGTGCTAACAGGGTAAATAATGTCACTACAACCCATTACACTCCTTAATCTAGGCCAGACCTGCTGTATTTCTCCATATGGATGCTCCGTGTAAATGATCTACAGCAACGTACCCAAACTGCGGTTAGTCCATTGACTCCAACTACAGCAAGGGGTATTCTACTCTGAACTCAAAAGAGCAACAATTTATCCCAAATGCTCCATAGACTCTATGCTTTCTGCTATCCTGAATGAGAGTGGGCAAAATGTCAGTATTCTGTATTAAGAGGCCATTTGCACCTAGAAATGGATTAACGGTGTCAGAAGATTTAACCCTGAGCAGGGGCAAAAAACTGTCTATCTTCCTCATGTACATGTCTTGTTGGTTTTTAAGACAACAACAACAAAAAAAAACCCACACAAGGCAAACTGCACATTTCCTCAAGTCAGTGCAAAGGCACAGAGAGCCACATCCCATGTTAAAGAGATACATTGAAAACAACAAAACTTTCCAGACCTCTTTGGTTTTACCACCTGTCCTGATGAACCAAGTGCAATGAAGCTGTTAAGGTATATAAGTGAATGTCATCACTGGAGAAAAATAATGCACGGTTCCTGCTACTCTGGCCATGACAGCTGGAAAGTTTAAGCAGAGATTTGTGCTGGTATCAAACTGTGGCAGCCTGGGGATACACAAACAGACCTTGCTCTTAGGATTGTGTCTTTTGGAAGACACAAAGCTAAGACCACTCTTAAAATTCCTGTATACACAAAAAGCCTTCAGACCCCATGAGTTAGCTCTGTTGTCACAGGTATGGCTGTTATCATACGCACACCTGCAGCACAACCATGCAGTACATGAAACAGGTAGGAGATATCTGCCTGCCTTGGTGAGGCAGAAACCTGGTCATGGGTGAATGCAGACTGGCAGCTAAACACTTTTTACAATTTAGTTTTTCCTTCACCAACCCCTTCATCTGAGCCCTGTGATTCGCAGGTGGTAAACCTGGACTGTTTAGTAACCCAGCACAAGAACAGATTCTGTTCAGCGGGTCTAGTCTTCCAAGGCAACATCTGGAAAATACCCACTGGTCCCTGACTCACAGCAGTATTTACTCAATATCTGTTAGGTACTAGGTATCTCTGTAAACTGGATGGCATTCTAGAGAATGTGATCTCTAGCAAACAAAAGATGTACACAAGAAGCATGGAAACCAGCTTATTTGTCTGTAGTTGCTGCTGTGTCCTTCCTCGAGTATCTCCCTTCATAACTATTGGAACATTAGGTGGACTGCAGGACTCCCAGACAGCCAAGTTCAAGTACAAGGGTAAGATATAGCAAGTACAGCTGTACAGAAATTATTCTGATGCTACAACTGTCCCTCAGCAGATGCACTCACTGCATGGACAACCAGTGCCTGCAGGTTGTCCGTGTCCTCACAAGGTTCCCTGCTGCAACACCTCTGTCGCCCTGTCCCTCCTGTCTTCGGTACAAGATGTCACATATTGCCCGATATCCTCAAGCCACTGAAATAAATAAGGGGAACCATCTTCAGACACTTAGATCAAGCCCAATGCCCCCTCCCAAAAGTCCTGCTCAACTTCCCTGCTTCAGTTTCTGCAAGTTTCCAGCTCTTACCACTGGTCCACATAAGGCTGATGCTCCAGCCATGGGCAGAATGACCCGAGTTCACCCCGCTCCCTCTCTCCCTCCCCTCTCTCACTGTACTTGTCTTATCTTAAGCTGACAATTCTTTGGTAAATCGGCTTAATGAGTTGGAAGGGCAGCTCCAGCGAGAGCAACCCCAGGATTAACAACCCCTCGATACCTCAGCATGGCTGGATTCCTTCCGCACAAGGTCCAGCCTGCATCATGCTTTGCAGAGGGGAAGCTGAGGCCAGCTGCCCTCATTAACACCGTTCCTGACCACACTGAGCAGAGAGAAGAAAAATATTTTCTCTTGGAAGGGCCACTAACCTTGGGAATGGCCTCAGTCAGAGCATAGCTGGCTTTGTCACTGAGCCACACTTTCTCCTTGGGTGAGAGGCCTGCACCAACAGCCTGCAGCTCTGACAGGATAGATCCGTAGGGCATCACCTGGATTTTAAACTCAGGGTCCAGGGTGGAGTCAAGCTGTAAGTGCTCCCTCACAGCTGGGTCTGTCATCCGGTCACCATCGATGAAGAGCCTGAGAAACAAATCAGACAGAGCAGATAGGTGGGACCACATCTGACAGTGGTTGGAGTAAAGGAGGGAAGGAGAAACCATTCTGGTCACATTTCAGGGAGAAAGGAGTTCGTTAATTATGCACTACACTTTGTCCTACATTGTTTTAAACGCTGGCCTTCACACAGCTCAAATCCTGCTTTGAAATTAAGATGTACCACCCTGCTGAGAGGAAAGGAGCTGATAGCATTTTTGTTTGTATGATACATTCAAAATGGCTGCATCCCATCACTGCGCTTCAAGCAGGAGAGCGTAACAGAGGCAAATAATGGCCATTCTCTGATTTTTAAGGGCAACATCTGGAAATGGAAAAGCTACTGTTGTTCTAAGTTCCACACTGCTCTCGCTTTCACTGAACTGGAGAGTTCACCTCAACCTTCACATACAACCTGTATTCACCCAGCCAGGTTTTACCTCAGATGCATCTAGCTAGCAGCTTGGAGATGCCTCTAAAAGACTTGTGCTTGCTGAGGCTCATTGTAGGGGGCAGTCACAAGAAAGAAACCTTGTCATAAGCCAGCCCTGAAACTTTTCTACACAGTCCCTGCAGTTTAGAAGTGACTCATCAATGACATTAAAGAAAAGTTTTCCAACGTCCAGGCCAGCATTGGCTCTTACCCACATTTCACCCAGGGCTCCAAGGGCCCTCTGTGTTATCTCAGGGTGACAGACAGAGGGGTCAGCCATCATGCCCAAGGTCACCCAGCAAGTCAACCGAGGTGCTGAGGAGCGCAGCAGAGCTCTTGGCTGCCTCTCTAGCTCTGATCAGGGGAGGAGAGTAATTAACATTGAAGACAAAAGTGCTCAGAAAGGACATTAAAGCACCCAAGCGTAGGCATTTTGAAAAGATAAATGCTTTGCTAGAACAGCTCTCCCACAGAAAAATGCATCTTGGGGGACAGAAGAGGGGAATACAAGCACCTGATTGTGTTCATTCCTATGACGGCGTATGCAAAAAACACAGGATTGTACTCAACATCAGAGCCTCGGAGGTTGAAAAGCCCTGGAAAATAAGAACGCCAAGAATCACAGTCCTGGTTCATCTTTTGCAACATTAGAGAAAGCCAAAAATAATCTCAGCAAAACACAGTCAAGCAATGAGTCGTCATGGGTGCAGGCCGTGGGTCCAGCTTCCACCCAGCTGTCCCATGTCCTGCTGCTTTTCCAGCAAGCCTAAGTTTTTGCCAGGAGATGGCACCAGAACTGCAGTTTAAACACTCCTGTTGGGCAAGGAAATTGGGGTTTAACTTCTAAAGGAGAGCTGGCTTGGAAGAAAGCAGGTACAGGCAAAAAAAGACAAGGAGACATGTAAAAAAAAAAGTTGTGTTCGCCCTTTCTGGTCTGTGCAATGCAATAAAAGCTCACTTCTCAACAGCTGGAAGACTTCAAAGTTACAAGTTATCATTTCATTCCAATTCTTTTGATACTTGAGGGAAGAGGGAGACACAATAGGCAAGACTAAAATACTCCAGAAAGGCCTCTCATTTGGGTGCCTCCAACATCTCAGATTCAGACTGCATAGTCTTAGGTATTTTTCACAAAGATTTTATGCCACACAACACCAGGCAAAGTCAAGAGGGGAAGTAGATGTTCAGCATCTCCAAACTCCTGATTTTAGGTTCAAATAAAAACCGCAGGGTACCCAATTAGCTGAAATGAGTTACTCAAGGCAATAAGGCCAGCCAGCAGGACAGCTGGGAAAAGAACCAACATGTCCTAAATCACAACCCAGCACTGTATTCATCAAACTGTGCAAATTCTGCCACGAAAGTAAAAATAGAGTTTGATTCTCCCCAGGGAAGGAGTAGGTCACTTGAAAGCAGGAAAAAGCCACAAAGAACTCTTTACTGCATGGGTACAAACTTGCTTGCTCAGCCGGCTCCCAGTGCAGTAAGGAGGCAACAGCCTCTTCTCTGGCTCTCTTTCTGTGCCCAGAAACTTGTCTGGAGTTTAATACAGTGAATTGAATTAGATAAAATTAAAGACAACTTCTCCCCCTTCCCCCTTTAGAATAGGAAATCAACCAGGCACCTGGCAATAAGCTTCTCTCATGACCTCCTCTGGTCCATCTTAAAACCTTGATTCATAACCAAGCTTAGCTTTGCTGGAGACATTTAATCTGAAACCACCTCAGGGCAACAATTTATCATTAATTTAATTGGAGATGCGCCTGAAAAGGTGAGACACACAATCTCTGCTCACACAGGCCTCCCCAGGGAGGAGTCATATTCACCACTCTCAGAAGTACTTCTTTCATGAAACAAGCTCTTTGCTCAGTGTCCCAGATCCAGGAGAGCCCACAGACCTCAGCAAGCTGGCTTCATCCAGCACCACAGACACTGCACTGGCAGTGCTGCAGCTAGAAAGACACCACCTTCATTTCTACCTTTTCAGATCAGACACAGGGCACAGGCATTAGCAGCACTCACACCTTGCCAGCACTATGTTCCAACTGCACCAGTCTGCGCACTGGTGATTTCTGCACAAAGGATACACAGCACTAGTAACAACAGTCCCAGGGAAACCACTGCTGTGTCTGGCCATTTTCCCTTCCTACACACTGGGCTGGGAGCCAGGGTGTGGAGACCTAGTCATCCTGGGGCCCCAAACACGGAGGGGAATCTCTAGTGGGACCCTGGGTTGAAATGATCTGGAAATACAAGTTGAGCCCTGACTTACTTGTTTTAACCAAAGCATTTGCCAAACATTGGAGAGGTAGAGACTGACTTAAAAAGTCGTGACAATTAGGAAGATTACTGTGAATGCCATGTACCCCACCCTTGCCTTATGTATACAAAACCACATGTTGCATTGCTTTGTTTATAGCCCAGCATCCATAGCAGAAAACAGTCTCCATCTTCCCATAGGGTGAGGCAGCATCAGGACATTTTACAGCCAGAAATCTCACAGTTGTTTTTTTCCCTTCATATATAACCTTCCTTTCCCTTTGCCTGGGCTGTTTTTCAAAGGTGGCAATTTGCTGCATTTCCTGGGCCAAAAATGTACTGGAGAGCTGCATTGGTGTAATAAGGCACTGTGTACAAATACAGGCTCGCTGTTTGTGACCTGTTATCGCCACTGCACTTACAAGTTAATTGACATCTAACAAACACGTTGGCTGTCATAAGTGCCTCTCACCCTGGCAGGGTTCTTCCTTTCCAAGGCAGGAAGGACATTTATTTTGTAGGAAGAACTGAGAAAAGAGATGCAAAGACTTACATGCTACTTCATCCAAGGCCGTTACCACAAACCACAGGACTTTCCTCTCAGCCATTTTTGAACGGAGGGCTACAATTTTGTCTCTCCAGCTGACCCCTGCAAAACACAACATGAAAAACTACCATCACCAGCTTTACTGAGGATGATGACACAAACACAGACCAATGCACTGGATTTTGGAGGTACCTGAAACACAGTGTGCTTGTGCTCCTCACTCCTTTCTAGTAACAGATATGAACTATCTCCAATGAGCTGCCCTCCAGACATCCGTGGATTTGTTTTGAAGTTACCTAGCCTCCAGCAAATGGTTATTTGAAGTTCTGAGGACAAAGGGGTCACTAGCTGAGGTCCAATCACCTTCTTGGCCTATTCATAGTGGATCATATTGCGCCGCAGTAGTGTTTCTCTCACTACCTTGCAAGAGGAAAGCAAAGGGGGCAGTAGAAATGGTCCCTGTCTATTAGGAGTTAAGCTTCTCACCTGTGTAACTCAGGTCGAGTGTGGTGAGAGGCTTGCAAGGGCGCTGAGGACAGTCTGTCCAGATCGTATCGATCAGGTTTTCTTTGACAGGCACAAGATCGTGGCCAGCACTTCTCAAGGCTTTGGACATCCTCTTCCACTGGTCTGCCAAAAGGAAAAGAATCAAGAGAGATGGCTTTAAAGAACACACACTGGTTCAACAATGGCACCATTCACAGGGGGCAAACTCAAGAATCTGAGTCTCCTCCTTTCCTTCCAGCCTCTCCTTCTTCCCATTCCTTTAAAAAACAAAGCAACAGCTATTGCAATTACAGTTCCACAAATGCAGCCGCTACAGCCAGCAGCATGTACAGAACCTCGCAGCCCTAGAGCCTCATGCTTGAGCTGAAGAACTGCTCCAGCTGGGAGACAGAAGCCACTGGAAGAATCCACCCCAGAGGCTGCCACAAGGGTGTCCTCTACCCCAATGCAGAGCCATGCTAGATCTAAGCTAGGTAAGAGATGAGATGGGCTTCCACACAGCCACGAGACTGATCCTTAGACCATCTGAATCAAGCAAATGTCTCCCCTTGCCTCCAGCAAGCTTTGGATTGGGCCCCATGTTCTGAAGCACGAGTAGATGGATACTCATTCATCTGATACAAATGGTACCTCTCCAGGAATGTGCCTCCTACAGAGAAAGCTGCAGAGATGCCAAGACCACCAAGCAGGAGTTGCAGCATGAGTTTTGTCTGCGTGTTCTGGCTTACATGCTGGCCAAGGCATTCAGCAACTTTGTACTGAAGTGCCTGTGACAAGCCACAGCATAGACAAAAGGAGGTGGATCAGCACTCTGTTTTTTAGGTAAGGTCACTGCAAGCCCAGAGAGTAGTTCTCGTCCCTTGTGTTTTGGAGTCAATGCACTGCTGTGGAGCTCTCGTGATACATGCCTAATACCAAAATCCAACCTGTTTTGCATAACAGTTTAACCCACCACCCCATCTGGGTTGAAACATGGTTAGCTACATACCATCACACAACAGCTTACCCAGAAAAGTAAGGAAGCAAAATCTAGTTGCCCAACCCAGAGTTATAAAATAAAGTAAAACCAACCAGCTGGAATAATGAAAGGGTCCACTCCCACCTTCGAGCCTTCTGGGAGGACACTCACTAGCCAATCCTCCTGAGTCGGTGTATCTTTCAGGCCTCCATGAATTTAAAAAAAAAAAAAAAAAGGAAAGAAAAAAAGAGGCTCAAAGAAGCAGTCATACTGAAGCATTCCCACACTACCCAAAAAGTACAAGCTAATGCATGAGATACACCTACTAATGAACGTCTAGACCCGTGGGCAGGAAGAGTCACAGGACACTAAAGCAGGAGCAGCAGTGTATCCAAGATGTCCCTAAGACCCTGCAAGTTGGGGTATCCCTACTGTCCAAGCTGTAACACTTGCGAAGTGACCAAATAGCCTGTGATTGTTCTCTGTTTATCAGTGGAGCAGTATCCCAGGCTCCTGCATACCCATTTTCATGAGTGTCCAGTTGTTATCCATTTGATGTGCAGCTTGCAGGAAGTAGCGTCCATCTGTCCACATGGCTGCATGCTGTTCAGTTACTATGGCAGTACCTAGGCAGGAAGGCAGAAAAATGCGGTGATTTAGAGGTGGGCAGCCACCATGCAGAGACACAGACAGCAGGGGGAGTGTTTGAAATGCACCCCAATTCCCCAAAAGGCAGCTCTGCTGACAGTTCAAAAGTTAGTCCAGTTTCAGTGGAGATATTCACTGTTTCCCCTGCACTACGACCTTCCAAATACTATCAGAGACAGTATGCACAAGGAGGAAGCTTAATGAATTGCCTCAGATGAATCCAACTTAAGCATATCTCAGCAAGTCAGTGGAACTGGGTAAATGGGGCTTTCCAAACCCTCTGTAACAGCAACTGTGGTCTCCACTTGGCTATTGTCACAGTAACACATACTGTACATCCCCGGACTCCATCCCATCTTCTTACGGGGAGGAAGCCTGGGCTCTGGCCATCCACAAGAAACAGCTGTTACTAAGCTAGCAGACATGGGTATCACTGCCAGCTGTCAGCTGCACCCCTTTCCCAAACATTACAGCTCTAACAGAAATGGCTGAACAGGAAATATGAACATAAACTTCTGCTGGTTTCAGTGTCCGTCCCATTCCACCGACTCCAGATGGAGCGATGCAAGCAGACAGTTGAGGAGCACTGACATCTCAGCAAGGCACTCTAGCTGCCTTGCCCTTGGCCATTCAAAAAAAAAAACAAACCACAAAACAAAAAACAAAAAAAAACAAACAAAAAAACCCAACCCAAAAACCATGGCACAAACAGAAACTGAATCCAAGTCTTTTGAGTCTCTGCATCTTGACCATACTCTCCGTCACCAGAAACTGAAGCCCAGATTAGCAGAGCAAAGTTTCCAAATATGAATTCATTGTCTTCTACCAAACTCCCCCAACACAAACCCCATTTTAAGCTGCTTCATCCTGAAAAGATGAAGCAAGAAACACAAGGTAAGCCCCCGTGTGAAACCTCACTGATTCATTGAGCGCGAGGCTGGGAACACATACCTTCCAAGTACATAACAAAGGCCCAAAATAGAGAGGAAGGTTATGAAGAGGCCATGCAGAAGGCGTGAAATTAATACAGGATTCATGTTATCCATTAAAAGCAGCCCGCAGCCCTGGATTTATCACCTTCCACACAAGGTCCCAGAGTAGTTCATAGGAACTGATGAATGGACCCTCCAAACACATAGGTAGCAGCATTTATTAAGCCAATTTATAATTAGGGGGGGAAAAAGACCTCAACAGACTAAAGTGACTTTCCAACAATCACACAGCAGACTAAGTTGCAGAGCTTAGGGTACAGCTACGGTAATAATTAGGTCTCTTGAAACACAGACCTATCTACAGCCAAGAAAACATCCTGTCTCGGCAAGATAAGCAAACTTTTCCACAGCATTCGGTTTCCAAATGCAGTGTTTCTGGCCCTGGCTCTGTTTAAACAGAAAGGCTAGCTAAAGTCCATCTACTATTCACCCAGCCCAAACGGGCAATGTAAAAATCTGTTCGTACTGGCTGCACATCAAAAGAAATGACCGTAGATTACAAGCACCACATTAAAGAGTTAACAGGATTTTACTTTACGAGAGGTTCATTCAGGGGTCAAACACTTTCTGAAAACTTGTTATTGCGCTGATATTACATAATTCCAGTGGGTAGCCAAAACATAGTTCTGCAGATGCTGAAATGGGAGGAAAACAGTCCAAACAAGCTGGATAGGTTTCCTTTTCCATCCTGCCTCTATGCCATGAATGAGACTGTTTCTTTACAGGGGAATTATGTACATTAGCAAGAACCAAGTTCTGGAAAGGTACCTGCAGAGCCATCAAATCCAGAGATAAATGCCCGTCTGCAATCACAGGGTGCAATGTACTCGCTCTAGAAAACAAAAAAGGCAGCAATTATTTATAGCAGCAGGGGGGGAAATCAGCTGATGACAAATACTTTGATAAGCTTTTTCTCCTAAAGGACACCACAGAGGGAACGAAATGAGTTAAAAAATCCTGAGCTCTACTCCGCTGGAACATTTAATCATCTGTGATTATACTGTATTTACATCCAACTGGGTGGGTTTTTTTTTTAAGCTGCAGCACTTTTCTCCCACAAACGTCTGTAAACACTGAAGTGCTTCAGAGTTTGCAGATGTTTATTTCACACTCAGCCTCCCCTTTGGGCAACAAACAAATGCTGCCTTTGAAGCTGCAATGTGAAAGGAAGAGAAACCAGAAGCACCCCTTGATCTTGGAGACCAGAGTAATCAGCGCATAAAATCTGTAAAATTCACTATTTCCAGTGAAGTCCCCTTACTGGCATTTATAAGAATTGCTTTAAGACTTTCTTTTCCACAACAATGACACTGAAAGAAAATCATCAAGGTGGTAAAACTGTAAAAACTTTAACCCTTAGGACCTTTCATAATCAGATGCTGATCCTCTCACTTCCTCCTTGCCTACTCAAAGCCCAACTACACCAGAAACCACCAGACCATGGTTTGGTGGGTGAGAGGGAAATCAAAGACTACTAGTCCATCCTCATCCCAAACCCATCACAACCTGTGTTTTTGGACGCATCTGTTGGCAGCATCACAGAAGAGCCTGAGAATGCACAGATACCTGACATCCACAGGAGCTACCAAAATTAAAAGAACAACTGTACCTTGAAATGGCCCACACCATTTTTATGGGATCCCATTCTGGCAAGTTCGGAGGTCAGAACTGCTGAGTAGGCCTGATAATTAACTAGTGCAACTCAGCAAATCAGCTTAATCCAGGCTGACAGCGCCAACGTTTGAGCTGCAAAACTCCTGGATTTGTAGCTTACAAATGGTCTGAAACCAAAGTCTGTTCCTCTGCCCATAAGTTTCTCTGCACCCAGCTGTGGCAAAAGAAACATTTTAGGGACTGAGCTGAGAAATCATGGCCCTATTCTCAGGTGGTTTTAGCTCCCACTGTGATAGATACTGCATTTCCCTGTCTCTGGCCAGGGCTATTTTTAGATCAATTGATTGTTAGGAAACACTCCCTTCAAATCTGTTACTCTTCACTGTTCTGAAGAAGGCAGAGGGTTCAAAGCACAGGATTGAGTGAGAAGCACAAATCACAGCACGTGGGACCAACTCTTTACTTCTACTCCCCATCACTCCATGGTCAAAACCACCCCCAGAACAGCTATGTTTCTCCCCTCCTGGAAGACACCCTAGGCAGCAGCTACCAACAATTCACCACTAATTTTTTGAAACTGAGCCTTGGGACAGCAAAACCCATGGCCCAAAAGAGGATCTGGCTGAGTAGCTTTTGCTCCTGATTGCCAGAGAAGATTCCTGGGATACGCTCCTAAGAAATCCTCTATCCAAACACTGATAAAAGTTGGCAGAAATGGGGCGGGTATTGAGACCACAGGTACCCTCATCTCTGAGCAGTCCAGTTCCCTGTGCCTCTTCCTGCCCAGCCCCACAAGACTCCACAGGGCTGTGACACATGCTCAGCAGCTGTAGAGAGGAGAGGGGTCAGGATACCCCCCTCAGGAAGGGATGACTGCCCTCTGCACACCTCTAGCTGATGGGGTGGATCTGCCTCAGCCCACCACAGCACCACCATCATCACTAACCCCCTTTAAAATAACAACAGAGGCAGCAGCAGATAGAGAGGACAAAGTCGTTCAGGGAACAGAATCAAGCGCCCGTATCCCCGGCTGCCAGTCTCACAGCCACAGGACAGAACACAAAGGCAGAGCGATGCTAGACTTGAGTAGGATTCCCCATTTCAACATTTCCTAACAACTATTCAGCCTGTTGACTGCTACAACTTCCTCTCTCCTACACTTGCCAGCTCAAAGCTGGGACACCATTTCCCAGGGTCTGATGCCTAAAGGGGATGCTGGAAATTTCCCATTCTGGATCATATCACTAAGTGCATCTCAAATCAGACCAGCGATTTCTCTTCCCTTTCTCTTGACCAACACAGCAGAGACTACAGGCTAGTCTGCTTGTGCAGACAAGCAATCTCACATTGATAGGAAGGGTTAACACTGAGCTAGCTGCATTAACAGCCCAGAACAGTGAAATGGATTAAAACAATTTAAAAAAAAAATCTAGAAGGAAAAAAAGAAGTCTATCAGTTTTAGATCTGGTAAAAGCTGACCTAAACTAACAAAGAACTTGACTGCGTGGGAAATGCCTCATGCTGTCCCATTCACAGACAAATCCAGGGAATGTTTTAAGAGTTTACAATGAGGCAGATGGGCTTTAAAAAGCAGTATGAGGGAAATGGAGGGGAAGATGGTTCATTCATCTGTCAGCCTGAATTGTTGCACACCCACCTGTTCTGTTCCATGCAGCAACCCCCACTGTGCAAAGATGAGCCCATGTTTTGCACAAGCTAAAATTACAAGGGGAACACCTGCGTACGCCACACAAAGTACAGGCCAAAGCACAGTCAGAACAAGGTATTTCCCTGGGGCTTGTCTTGCAGCTCCCGATGGCCTTCAGCCTGGCCCTCCTCAGGCCTTTTACATCTGCTTTCCACCACACCTGTCAGTCCTTGACATGCAGACAAAACTGGGGGCTGCATCACAGAAACCCTCAGCTAAGCCAGGAAGAACCCCCAAAAATCAGTGGTGCTTATCACCAGAGCCTGCATGGTTGGATCATTAACATGTTAAAGCTTATTCTAACCTAATGTCAACCAAGATCAGCAATGAAAAGTGCAGCTCGCTGCCCTTAGAGCTACGACACTGATGCCATTAAAGAACAAACACTGCTCTGTACTTGGAGGGAGGTCAGTATTCACTGCCAACAACCTAACTGCATTGGTAAGGTCTGGAACAGGTCAGTGCAACCTGTGCACAAGCCGTCTCTTGCTTTATAACTCTGCTGATTCCTCAGCTCAGAACAAGTGTGTGTCAGAGGAGCCAGCCCTGAGCAGAAGACAGCATATCTGCCAATCTAAACATGGGGCCCTGAGCTGGGCAGGTGCTTCCTTGATGTGGAAGACCAGCCAGATCTGACCAAATTTGTTTTCACTGAGTCAAGGCCTGGGGGTGGAAGCCAGCCCCAGTTAAGCTGTGACTGGCTCCAAACCCCAGCTCTAATCCAAACATCATTCCCTCCCATTAAGAAGAAAGCTCCTCCAATCTCTGAATATTCCCATATGGGCAAACACCAGATTCAATGTAAAGTGGGTGACTCAACATAAAAATGGATCCTGCATTTACCACTGCAACGCTCCAAAAGCTCAGACAGGCATTTTTATCCGAACCACAAAGGACTTAGGTGCCTCATTCCCAAAAGCATGGCATTTCACCCCTTCATGATCCTTTGACACCTCCAGCCACAAGATCCACCCAGCACCCATGAAAGGAAGCGAGGCTCTTTGTATGGACTTCAGCGCACTTTTGGCTGGGACTGCCCTCCTTTCTTACCAGCCTTTGGACCACCCAGGTCCCCAAGGAAACAGTCTGTTTCTTCTGACTTCTTATCACCAGCATCAAAAGTTTCAAAAATCAAAGCAGCCAACATTCAGGGCTGGCTGCAAGAGCCACACATCCAAGGTATTAGCAGCCTTGGTTAAGCCAGAGTCAGAGCCAGCTGTGTTTGAGAAGGTCTGCAAGTCTTTCAGCTCCTTACACAACTAGGATGGAAAGCAAAGGATACAACTGGTGGCAAGCCTCCTAGCAGTATTATAACCTAAGCCTTCTAGCCTTGGCAGGAAAACCATTATTAAAAGCATCACAGAGCTCAGACATTCCCAGTGTTACACGGAGAAATTAGTCAGCAAGTTGCAGCATCGAGGTGTACCAGCATCAGTCCAATCCAGGGGTTCCTTTGCAAACTAGAAGGGAATAAAGTTTCCCTCAATCTAAATCCTGTGTCAACACCACAGGAGGGAAGGCCCTCTTTGTTGACAAGTTCTCTGATGTGGATCCCACAACAGCCTCAGGAACAGCTGAGAGAGGCAAGGACAGCAGTAAGTAGCTTGGGCTGTGGGAAGGAAATGGCTCAAGCCACCAAAAGCTTGGGTATCATTAAACCGCAGTCTTCTGAGTCATGGAGGGAGCTGCCTATGAGCAAAATCTGACTGCAGGGTTGCAAATTTCTTATTTGCATACAGGAAACAAACCCTTGCTTGGAACACAGGGAAGCTGCAAATCTCAGCTCATCGCAATTTACCTGGAATCCATAAGCCTGTTCTGGGATCAACAGGTTTCCACCAATGCCTAAAATTGCACCAATTCCCAAACCTCACAGACAAAATCCTGCACTAGCTAGTCAGGAGGCGCCAGAATCAGCAGCTTTTAGTAATCATTTCCATTCAGATAGATTTGCTCTGCAGAGAAACCTGACCAACTTGCCCGGCAGGAAATAGCAACATGGGGTACTCTGCTTAACTGCACTCTGTCAAGGAAAAGAAAGCAACAGAAAAACTCAGAAGTCCTGAGGGTCACATTCTTCAACTCACATGACAGCATTTAATGTCTAGTGAAATGAAACCAGAGTTATATATGGACAGAGGCAGCTTGAGGCAGGAATGCAGTAGACAATAGCAGCTGCAGAAAACGCCTTCCCTCTACCTGCCCAAGTTTGGATCTCCGTAAGAGGAAACACGATGCTGCACATATGGTCCCAGGGCACAGGCAAGTCTGGACCCAGCTCACCCCAGTGCCAAGTCAAGGGCAAAGGTTCCGATTCAGTTCCATTTTGCTCTTGTGCACCCTGGGGTAAAAGGGAGCTTTGGGTGTGAGCCAGGAAAGCTTCATGTCTTCTGCTTCCTGAAAATGGCTGAGGAGGAAAAAACCCTTGGCAGTTCTTGGATCTCCTAACAGAGTGAACAGAAGAGTGAAACTAGTATATAAGCAGGCAGGAGAGGTAAAAGACAGTTCAGCAATTTAAAATTAATGTCACGGACTACAAAAATCTTAATGGTGGAAGCAGCACACAACAGTTACTGCCACGGGTTACCACCCTGGGCCCAGACCTCCCTCCTGTCTTTAGTCCACAGAACAAGCTGATGCAGAGCAGCATTGAAAGGGAAGTGTCGTCGTGGCCTGTTCCTTCCCTGCCTCTCCAAAGGCCCCTCTACGTGGGATCTGAAGGGCTTTAGCATAAGGCACCAAATTCCAGCAAGAACTGGATCTAGCAAAGGGAAAGCTCTGCAACTAATCCTTCGCCACCTCCCTTAAGAGTATGAGTTGATCAGGAGGTGCTAATGGGGAAACTAAAGCCCAGATAATGCCTTTTCCTCCCCCAGTAAATCCATTCTTCCCAACAGCCAGGATGGGGACAGCAAGTGCTCTGGCAAGCTCCCTTTTTTGCAGCGTGAGCCCCCTGGAGACAATCTGATGAGAAGCTGCTGGTGGAACATCCACGCTGATTTGTTACAAGAACATAAAAACCTCAGTCTCCTGAACAGACTCCAGAAACTTTTTCCAACATGATGTTTCTCAGGTTACCCAGGCTTTTATGCTAGAACCATTAAAGCGAGTGAATAAAGGATGATTTTAGTTATCCCTGGCTTTTATTTTTTACAGGGAAGGGAAGTGCAATCATTCCCATAATCCATCCATTCATACCTGGTGGGCATCTCCAGATGGCACTATGTAGGCTTGGACAGGCTCCTGGACGTACTTGGGACTCTTCATCACCTGCCGCAGTTGCTTCAGCAGCTCTGTTGTAATTTTTGGACTCATCTTCCTACCTGCAACTGAAACAAAGCACAAAACTTCAGAGCTTCTCCAGCCATCCTGGGCCACTCACATACACAGGCAGGAGGCTGTCACCACTGGAAACTCCCCTTGAGGGCAACTGTGCCAACATCATCCCTCTCAGCCCAGAATTTCTCCTGTCTTGTCACTTCACTCGCATTCCTTGAGAATGAAGGATCAGGTTGAGGCCAGAGAGTAAAGGCTGGTCTATCCTGTAAAGGACCATTCCCACCTGGCAAAGGACTGGCATGCCCAGTGGTGATACACAGAAGCTTAACACACTTGCCAACCCTTCTTGCATGTGTGAGGAACTAGAGCACCTCAGACATACCCTATGACAGCCAGGAAAGGTCTTGGCATGTGATGTTGACAGTCCAAAGTACCCACAGATCAGAAGTAGCCCCACCTGTTATGTGCACAGAGAGAAACTTTCAGTCTTTTTACTCTGGGGGCAGAGATACTGTGGCTTATATGCCACAAGAGCACAGGCTGCTTGGAGAGCAAGCCATGCACCTCAGGAACTCAGAAATGGACCAGTTAAGAATGCAATTTTTAGAAGGTTCACTATAGCCCGTGGTTTCACAGTGGATTGGTGACCAGATTAACTCAGACAAAAGGAATCTGCTCCCAAGGACATAAACAGGGATGCATTCACTGGCCATATTTACCTCTGGGCTGCATGTTAGTTCACCTAGGAAGAACACAACTATAACAGGAAGAACAGCCTGTTGAGCTCTCACAGGTAACTGCCAGGGGACAACTTGGGAGGCTTAAAGGAACCTTCTCTAAAGACCTTTGGCAAATGCTCTGCAGATCTCAGCTGGTGTCAGGCAGGCAGGGGTGGGGCATAGGCTGGATGGAAGACAGCAGATCAGAGGGGAAAACAAGGGCACAGGCTAATCACCCTCCCTTGCTGTGGTTTTGCAATGGATGTACCTTTGGCATTGCAGTGAATGCCAGCCTCTCAATTTCCTACCCAGAAACCATCAATAGCCAGGGCCTGCTGCGAGCACTGGCGCACAGTGACAGGTCAGGCTGTGCTGCTGTGCTGACACCAGTGAAGGCTGCAGTGGAAGGCACCAGCTGACTGCAGAGGATGTTCAAGCTGCGGGGCAGGCCTGGCATGAAAGCCTATGAAAACCAAGTAACCTGAACCTCTTCAGAGGTTCTCTCCATCTTTTCTTCACTCACATCTCCAAAGGGTGCCCAAAGTGGGATAATCCCCTTCCCGGTTCTCCACGCATTCATTTCACATTTTTAAGAACGTGCTGGAATCTTACAACTTTAATACTATCACTTTCCGGAGGAAGGTGGGTAGGCTCTGTGCTACTTGAATGCCATGCTATGCAGTATTTTATTCTGACCAGTTCATTTCACAGCTCATTTCACAGCCATGTCCACAAACAGATCATAGATGGGAGAAGCAAATAGAATGCAAGTCTCAAACATTTTTTGATGATCCAGGCATTTATTCTGTTTACACCTCAGTAACTACCAGGAGCCCCAAGTGACATTACGGTCTTATGCCAAAACACAGGAAGGCACAGGCCATGCCCTGTGATGTTTGCCATCTAAACGCGGAGGCAGAAAAGCTGCCTCCATTTCACAAGCCATAAGAAGACATGATTTGACCAAGGTCACACAGCAGCACCGTGACCAAATCAGGAACTGAACCCTGATGCATCTAGGTGTAAAAATCTCAACCCAAGACCACCATTCACACGTCTCATTACAGGAAGTTTAGAGCACACCAGACTTGTGTATGACTGACTGTCTGCCCACAGGTACACTGTGTTTAAAACCCAGACCACAAGAAGCAAATCAAGCTCAAAAGGCACCAAACACTAAATCCTCAAATTAGTATCTTGACTCCGGTGCCTTCGCTGGGATTAGATTACACCTCAGATTTATTTCCAGGACAAATTTCATAGTTTTATACAGGGTTTGCAAGCTACACTGAACTTTATTATACTGTGATTGTTTCTGTTTGTCCTCTGTAACGAGCTGCTGTAACACTGCTGCTGATTTATGTTCAGACAGAGGAAAAAAACAAAGGAGAGAGAGCAACAACATAGCAACTAGCCAGCAGAAAAGAATCCTTTCTACAAACTCATAAGGACACAGCTTCCTTTCTTGACCTGTGCTTTGTCTCCAGGAGCCTGAAAGTCTCATTTAAATATTCAAGGAATGACAAGGCCTTGCCTTTTAATAAAGCTCCCTGCTGACAAGCCACGGTTTTCTTAGCAAGCAAGAGATTCTCTCAAGAACAACAACAACAAAAAAAAATTTAAAAATACCCTCACTGCTGAAAGATTTGCTTGCAATATTAAAAAACACAACTAAGCTAGATTAGCAACAAAACCCATATTAAAGAGGACATCTATTTTCGATAACCCCTACAGTATAAGAAATCACTTTAAAGAAATCCTCCCCAAACTTTCCAATAAAACTGTCTTCAATTTCCAGAGAAAGAGAAGCTATTTTCTCCCAGATCTTTGATAATCGTTTACTCTGGTACCCCTATAGTTTTTAACAGGTAACCTTTCCTTTCTTGGCCATAATTATAAGCCTCTACAGAGTTAAAACAGCTTCTCTATCATTATTTAATCACTCCAGTGATTAAAACCAAACACAGCTGAAATGAAGGTAGTGGATTTAACAGTGCAAGAAACAGTCCCATTCCCTACCCTAACTTTTTGAAAGATATCAGACTGCCATGTTACCTGCCTCTGCAGTACCCCACGTCTGGACACTTCTTGCCTCTGTTCACACAAAATACCACTCAGCTCTTTGCTTGGCCTTCATAAGGTCCACTGTGCCTGAGAAAGCAAAGGGCAAAACTGAAATGGCTAACAAACTTTGCCCCCCATAAAACATTCTCACTCCTCAACAAAGAGCTGAAAATGCATTCACGCTACATTCCACTGGCAAGATTAGAGATGCAATGAGGGTGAACGATGGGGGACCAGGGAACGCCAAGGACCAGGCATTTGCTTGTCAAGACTTATGATTAAATCTTGCAAGCGTGTGCTGTTTTACACCAATCTGTTTTCGCAATTGTTCTGCCAGAGGCCACTCCCCATTTTACAGATGGGGAAACTAAGGCCGAGCAGAAGCAGCATGCAAAGTATCACTGCACCACAATGGCAGTCAGAGTTGGATCCCAAAATCTGTCACTGTCTAGACATACATTACTGACACCTCACTCAGACCACAGGAGGCAGTCCTCCAAGAGCCCAGGCCAGATTCTGCCTGGACAGCATCTCCATCAGACACACGGGGCAAAGAGCGACCTCGAAAACGCTGCCAGAGGAACCAAACACCTCCTCATGCCTCCCACGTGCCCACAGAGCAACGGGCTGCTGCAACCCCAGGCGCCAGCGATGGCGAGGGTCGGGGACACCAGGCCCGCCACGTCAGGGTGCGCGCCAGTGCCACGGCGGGGAAGGGAGGCGAGGCCAGGAGGTCAGGCTACACCTGGGTCCGCCCGTGGCCGCTCTGTTAGACCACCCTGAGCGTTTATGTCCTGTTTGCTTCAGATACGCTCGTCCGTCTGGTAATTTGCTCTTTGTTTTCTCTTTCACCAAAATAAGCACGTAAGCTTCCATTGTCAGGAACCAGCCACACCACCTCAAAACCAGGCCTCTCTGGCCTGGGCAGCCCAAGCCCTCGCAGCCTCGCACTGAGGCACAAACCCCACCGCTTGCCCCCCAGTACCCGCCTGCAGCCCCAACTCACCGAAATCCCCAGCCCGGCCTGCCCCCCCTCCCCCCAAGCCAAAAGCCTCCCCCGGCCCCACACAGGGCTGACAGGGCCACCGGAGCCGGGACACGCCGACCGGGCCTGGCTGACTGACAGGGCCCGGGTACCCGGACAGGGCCCGGCTGGACAGGGCCCGGCTGGACGGGGCCGGCGGCGGAGGCCGGGCCCGGGCCGTACCGAGGCGCCCGCACGTACATTTAACGTTCTCTGCCGTTAACCCCGAAGCACCCACCGGGCCCGCCCCCGCCCCGCCGTTCCTCACCTGCCGCCGGCCCGCCCGCCCGCCGTCCGCCGCCGCGACGTCAGCGCCCACGTGGGCCGCCGCAGCCACCCGCCGCTGACGTCGCGACGGACGTCACCGGGGGAGCCGCCGGCGGCGGCGGCGGGGGATGAGGACCGGAACCGGAACCGGAACCGGGGCCGGGAGCGGGACCTCCCGCCGTGCTCCTGCCGGGCCGGGGCGCCCCGCCACAGCCGCCTTCGTCTGAGCCCTGCGGGGTCCGCCCGCCCCGGCCCGGCCCGGCCCGGCCCCGGGGCGCGGCGGCCCCCAGGCCGGTGCTGTGCGCGGCCCTGGCTGGGGAAGCCCGGAGCGGGATCTGCGGGCGGAGGGCTCGGTCTGTCCGGGGGAGGTGGCGCAGAGAGCCGGTGTGAGACGCAGGGCGGGCCGGGTGTGTCGCCAGAGGCGGGAAGCGCCGGCGTTTGGCGGCTGCCGGCGCCTGCCCCGGGGGAAGGAGCGGAGCGGAGCGCGTCGCCTGGCACCGCCTCGGGGCCCCGTCCCCGACGCCTCGGCCTGCGCTCGCCCTTTTGATCCGCTTCGCTCGTAAACTTCCAAAAACGCTGTCGCGAGGGGGGGGTGTGTGATTTGAGGCCGCCCAGCGAATGCGCCTGGCTCCTCGCCCGCCCCAGCCCGGGTGCTGCAGAGCTGCCCGAGGCGGGGGACAAGGAGCCGGGGCAGGGCCGGAGGTGCTGGGCCTCACGCCAGCCCCCCCCCAGCACCGAACTGGCGGGCTGTAGGTACCCCACAGCTTGCTTTCTGGTGCTGAGCACAGCTCCGGGAAGATGTCGGCATCCCCTTGCTTTGCTTAAAGCCTTAGCTGGAAAAGTACCGTCTACTTTTCAGGATAAATTACTGCCAGCTTGCTGCTCGGAAGGGAGGAGGGTGGTATTTGTAACAACGGTGAGTGCAACTGCTGTAAAAGCTGGCCGTTTGCCATCCGTGCTCCCTAATGAAAATACCTTCCACCACTCTCCTCTGCCCCTGGCAGTTTTTTACAGGTGGGCTATAAGTCAACCCTGTTGACAAAAACAAGAGGCTGTTACAGAAATGCAGAACTGAGAAGATTACCACCAAGAAAGGCTGCAACAAAAAGCAAAAAATCTGCTTTGTAACTGCATCCAGGCTGGAGGGTTTTGCTTGCAGCTGTCGGTACCTTGGGGACCCTCCAGCCCCCAGGCCGTGACAGTGCTGCAGCCACCCCTCTTCCATGGGGCTCATCACTGCATCCAGTGTAACTGTGACTCTGCAGAGGATGAAGAGAGGAGGAAAATGTGGTGCTCAGTGGGACCCGTCTTAGTTCAGGGCCTCCCACACGTCCTGGGGACTCGGTAGGAGAGGAGACACTCGGCTGGCTGCATGGTGCTCAGGACCAGACCCTTAAAGGTGCACAGGCTGGGTCCTACACCTGGCATCCCACTAGTGAGGGAGAACTGTCTGGGTACATAGCCAGCTCATGAAACCAGACCCTGGCCCTCAGTCTGTATGTGTTTTTCCAGAGGAGAAAAAGTTCAGCTGGCAGCTACTCTGCCTTTCCTCCTTCCTCTCCCTCAGTCCGCACCAATGCTGTAGCCCGCAGAGCTTTACCCACAAACTGCCAAACATTTGTGGCTGTGTCTGGCGAGCCAGCACAAGCCAGGCGTCTACTAAACCACCTGGGTCTCCCTGACTATTCATGTATTTCCAGGGGAAGCATGAAGCAAAAACAGATGAGAGAAATGTAGCATAATTCAGGGGCAGAAGAGGCTTTTGGAGGCCTCTAGTCCAATCCCCTGCTAAAAGCAAGGCCAGCTTCAAAGGTGGAGCAGGTTGTTTAGGGACTGTCCTTCTGGGTTCTGAGTATCTCCAAGAAAGGAGAAGCACAGCCTCCCTGGACAGCCTGTGCTAGTGCTGACCACCCTGGAGCGAAAAGGTTTATTCCTGACATCCGAGCAGAATTTCCTTGTTGCAGCTTGCCCCTTGCCCTTTCACTGTGCACATCTGGAAAGGGTCTGGCTCCCTCTTGTCTCTGACGGTTCTCCAGGCTGAGCAATTCCAGCCCTTCTGCAGCCCCAAATCCTGCAGCCAGCCCTGGCCAGCAACTGCTACCCTCTGCAGCTCTCTCCATGTTGCAAAGCTCTTGTCTCATACATCTCTGGACTAAAATCTAGGGCATAACGCAGCACAGCAAAACTTGTAATCCGACAGAAGAGACTAAAAGTCTGTCCTGCAACCAGCATCCTGGCATTGGGAGGGGTCATTGGATGGGACTGGACCTGCAGGCTGTCCCTGAGGAGGAACAGGAGAGAGGGGAGGGGGAGACTCTTGGCCACGACTGTTATAGCAGGAAGAGTTTTCTTTCCTTGTTAATCTCCTTGGGTGAAGCTCATTGTTGTTTCCTGATTATTCTCACCCCATCTTCCAGCCTTGTGCACAAGGGACTTACACAGTCCTGGTAGTCTATGCCCAAAAGGCCCATTGAGATCATCGCAACAGTGTCCCACTCAGGGTAAACTACAGCTGTGTTTTGCGTTTGTGTTACAGACCACATTATGCTTACCCTGCAGAATATTTGCTGAGAAGATTCATTTCTTGGAAACCGGCCAGAATCTAGCGATGCTCATACTAAAGCACATGTCAGGACATTTTGAAAGCACTGCAACATTGGCACGACGATCACGGAGATCATTTGCCGATGGTGAACTCTGCAGCTGAATCCAATCAGGGTTGTGAAATGGTCCTTTCAGCCTCCTCTGACTCATAATAATAATTCGGGGTTAGATTTTGCATTTGGCTGTGGCTCGTAATAGAGGGTTGTGGAGAGCTGCACCTGCCGGAGCTCCGCACCGGCCGAGGGAAGGGGGATGGATCAGTCCGGAACATTTCAAATGTTCATCACGTGCCTTTCCAGCTCACCAAATACTGCTGCACTATGGGGATGCCTTTTCCTCCCCTGTGCTTCCCAGTTTGTGCATGTTGTATGCAAGGGAACAGGAGACTCTGACTCCCCCTTGGCATGGTCCACATGCTCCACGTTCACTTCCTAGGGGCAGAGCTAAGGGTGTCTGGCCTCTTCCCTTCCTGCTCTGCAGAGCTTTTGGTTTGGCCGAATTTAGGACAGTGGCTAAACACAAGGTAATCTTAACACCTGTGCCAGTGAAATTGTTTGTTTGATTATTTTTTGCCAGTGAATTGTTATTAAATCAATTTGGGTTAACTGATGGACCATGGGAGCAGGGGCAATCAAATACAGGGAGGAAAGAAAATACATCTCCTATGTGGGAGTGTGACTTGGGGAGTGTCTACAGCATGAAATAACAAGGCTGCTCACAGAGCCCTGCGTGCCAGGGGAAGGACAGGGCAGGGGAAAGCTCAGCATCTTCATCGAACTTGCCTCATTAATTCCTCCAGATCTGGAGATGTCATCCTGCCTGTCCACAGCCAGTCCGAGGAGAGCAGCTACAGCATGAGAGCAGATCTGTCCTGCCTCCTCTAGCTACCCGACAACCCCAGAGTGAGAGGGGAGCAAACCAGGAGGATTGAATTTGATTAAGTTTCTCTACTTTGGTCCGAGCTCAGGGCAGAAATAACAAGCGCCACTGTGGACAGGCTATCAATGTGATATTGATGTCTCTCTGTAATTTAAAAAAAAAATAAATTAAGCCACCACTGAAAACACCTTTACTGTCATGTTTGGTGACCAAAATGTGTCCCCATTCTGTCTTCCTGATCAAGATCTTCATTTAATAAAGGTAAAAAAAAAAAAAAAGTCTGCATTCCCATCTCCTAAAAATGTGCTAAAGGAAGCAGAAAATAGAAGGGAAAATATTGATGTCTGCAAGACCTTGTCAGTTGCTATTGAGCGCCTGGTATTACAGAGCCATGTTGTGAAGGCTTCTGTACCCAGAGGTGACCTCTAACTGGTTCTGACTCATTGAGCACTAAAAGTTAGACTAATTTCCTTCCTTTCCTGGTAGAATTAATAATGACAAACTGGTGGGTATTCTGCATAGGAACTTAATTCCAGAAGAGGAATGGTCGTGTAAGAAAAGATGTATTAAGGCCAGAAAGCATTTTGCGGACATGTCCTGATTATGCTCACGACAAGTCCTCTGCAATAAGCAGCCATTTTACAGGCAGAGGCATGACCGTGCCATGTGGGCTGGTGTCCTGCCTGTCTGCAGGGACCTAAGTCTAAACACCACGAGTATCCCAGTACCACCAGTGGCCTGACCCAGCAGGACCAGTGTTAAGCCCATGGACGAGCCCTGGGGGGGGTCTGGGGGTACATGGGGGACTGGTGCTGAGACATGGCCCATGTGGAGGCTGGTGGATGTCCAGGCTGAACGAGCCAGCGGATTGCTGCTAAAGGCTTTGCCTGGATGAGCATGAGAGGCAGCACTATTTATTTTATTTGAATAATACATGACTAGTAAGTTAAATAAGAGAAAGCGGAATGAGCTTTCTGGTTAAGCCAAAATGTTTGATGCTTGTTTCCTGGGCATTTTGGATCTCTGGGAAGCTTTGAAGTGGCCCTAATGAACTTGCCGATGTAGATAATGTAAAATACTTTAATAATTAATTCATCAGGCAGTGCTGTCTGTGATATATAATCTGAAATGTTTAAAGAGCTGAAACTGTCCTTTCTAAGCAGCTGTTTGATCTTGACTAAAATGGCGCAAGTTCTGTTGCAAAGGTATTTTATGAAAGCATTTCAACCTACCTTGCTTTTAATTAAATTGTCCTAATTGGGCTATCTTTTATGTTCTTATAATGCTGTATTTGCATCAGATTACAAAAGAGAGGGGTGAGGGAGAAACACCTGACAAGTAGCCAAAATTGCCTGAGACTAACCTCGCCAAGTGACAGAGCCATTATGTCTGTTGTAATCTTGATCCGTATCAAGCGATCAAGGCCACAAAATAAGCCATAAAAGAACTCCCTTTATCTTATCAACCCTCCTATACCCATGATACCTTTATTACGGTTGTAACTTTCATTTCATTCACCTTCTCCTGTTGGACACCTGTGAAATTTAGACTCCTGTTTTTTTCAATCTAATCTCCCGAGATGACCCCTGCCCGCCTGGAGCAAGCCCACAGCCTTTTCATGGCAGGAGCTGTTTGGCGCCTTGGTGAGACCGTGGTGTCAGAGGCCAACCGAGTGACCAGTCTGTACCAGGACACATCTCTTTTCCCCCCAAAGCACTGGTCACGGTGCAGGATGCTGTGGGAGACAGCAATAGGAAACGGGGATTTGTAGCAGGGGGCTGAGCATCTGCGCAGCTCTCACCAAGGACAGGGGATGCTACAGCTCAGCTCACCCTGAGCCTGGCTTTTGGACCGTGACATCCTGCCAGTGGCTTGGGACATCTCCTGGACACCGGACAGGTGAAAGGATGCTCTCAGCCCCGCTTTCCCACCGTGGCGGCTGGGGCTGCCAGCACCATTGGGCTCTCCCATTGCCATGGTCCCACAGTGCAGCAGCCTCAGCACCACTTCCAAGCCAGGAAACATCTTAGGAGACCCGCAGGGGGTTAGAGGTGAGGAGGGGTATCACTTCCCACCCACCAATACGGGGCCAAAACACGCTTTTATGAGGTTGCACACATGGCCGAACAGCACCTCCCATCCATGTGACAGTGCTGGGATTGCCGGGACAATAACCAACCCACTTGTATTTGTGTTTTGCAGGGGCTGTCCTGCAAACCATCTCGTGCAAGTTGTTTTACTCACAAAAGCCCCACAGTGACTCTGGTCGCTTTTATGCCTCTGCACTGTCTCGGCAGGGTCACATCCTCCTAGCCCGGAGGCACGCCTGCGTCCATGCAGGAGAGAGCCAGTATTTTTAAGTCCTTTAAGTATTTTCTTCCTATTTCCACCCTAGAAAATCACCTAACAACAATTAATGCCAGTGTTTTGGTAGTATATAATAGTAAAGCTGTCATGTGCCAAGGCAAGGAAGGGCCTGAGAATGGTTCAGCAGAAAATTGCTTGTATTTTAAGCTCTCAGCTCTGAGTTAAATGGAGGTTTCAAACATGTGGCACGAGTCCTCTTGAATCACATTTAAAATAAATTTTGTATGTTTGGAAACAGTGAAACTAGAAACTACAACAACAAATGGTGTGTTTGGGGGAAAAGATAGCAGGGAGAGAAGAAACAAGCCTATCTAGAGATCTTATCTTAGTTTTTCTTGGGAGGACAATTTATCCAGCCAGCACTGGAAGTTGATCATGGTTGGGTGGTTCCCAGCAGCTGCATTTGGAAAGGAAAGGGAGGCAGCAGCAGGCCAGGTAGATATCCGAGTACTTCCACGTCTGCTCTTTTCAGTTAAATACCAGATGTTAGGACTTCACTTGTAAACCTTTCACGACAAGGATGAAAATGAAATGTTTGCTGAGTTCTCTGCCTGGCTCTGTTTCAACACCAAACAGTGCGCATACATCCCTGCTCACCTGCACTTGCCTGTTTGCAAGTGAAATGTGAGCCTCGTGGCCATTTCCAGGACTTCCTAGTTTTCCCTTGTCTGTTCTAGCAGGAAAAAAGATGGGAAAAGCTAGGTCTAATGCATGCAAAAGAGGCCACGGTGGTCACTGGTGGCCTGTTAAGTGCTTAAGGAGATCATTTGTTCAGCCTACATAAAAATCCATGCTGCTAAGGAAGTATATCCGGATGAATTGGATATATTTATGGATCTATTCTGTATTTAAATATGAAAATCATGCTTATTGCACAACAGAGACTTTTCTTCAGTTCATATGATGCCATTCTTCCTCAAAGTCTTCACTAGCACAAACGTTAACAGGGTGCAGTGACCTGCCTGTGTTTTGGCCTGACACCTGGGAAGCATTTTTATTACGCAAGGTTTCCTTATCTGCTCCAGCAATAAAATTAATGGAGCCAGGTGTCTTCACCTTCTGTAACGCTGCTAGGTCCTGCTTTTCTCCCTGTGCGCTCAGGGGGCAAGCGGGAACCCTCCTGCAAGCTCCTGCCAGGGCTTGGGTTAGTGGCACATCTCCTCTGGGCAGCGCTGACCTAAGTCTCTGGCATTTGGGATTGCCAGTGAGGGACCAGACATGGATTTTGTTTCTAATTAACATTTGCAGTATAGTAGAAATTTATTTGTAAATATATATATATATATATATAAGGGCCACATTTTACAAGCCCCAACTCCCATCCGAAATCACCGCCTTTGTGAGTGAGGCCCACTCACCTGCCAAAAAATCCCTTGGGCCTGAATGTGTTGAAATAATTTGGTGTCCCGTGCTGTGCAATATATTAAACAAATCACAGTACAAGAAACAGATGTTTATTCCAGTGGGTGCAGGAGTCCAGACACAAAGTATTGGGTTACTGTCTGTTTCAGATAGCGGGACAAAGCAGAAAAGTTGGGATTAAGCATTCTACATGTGTCCCATGTAGAAACGTAAAAATGTAGCCCAGGTCCTGTAACTGGCCTTACTGGAGCAAACTCTGCAGTTGTGGTGCGGCAGTCCCAGGCTGCAATCAGCATTCAGGCACAAACCTGGGTGCTGGCATATGCCCTGCATGTTACACCGAATTCTGAGGCTGCGTGGGTGCTTTAGTTTGGTGCCTGGCCACATTTTTTAACTGCCATGCCTAAGGGACAGTGATCTGTAGCCCATATCCATGAGAGGTGTGGGACAATCTGAGACCACATCTATGATATTTCAGGTCTTTGGATACTGCTGTCCTGAGATCTAACTGCAGAACTGAGCCCTGGGCTTTTCAGATCAGCTCTTTTCATTGAAAAAAAAAAAAAAGCTTGTTATGCTTGATTAGTTGTTTTTATCTGTGAAACCAAAACTGTAGATTAGGAGTCAGAAAAACTGGGCTGATTTTTTTTCCATATGAAACATGAAATGTGAGGAACTGCGGAGAAGTTTGGGGGCTGGGGCATCCCTGTCAGGTGGGCTGCTTGGCTCTTAGCAACTCAGTACAGGGAATGTTTACACAAAACTCTGTGCAGGAGAAAGCATGAGCCTGAAAAAAGCAAATGAAGCAATGAAAAGGGTCCCTGTAGAAAGACGGTGTATATCCAGGGATGCTCCTTACCTGCAACTTTTCTGCCATGCACTAATTCTATTATCATCAGCAGGAAATTACTGCCCACGTGGGTCCTGTTCGGGGTCATTTCTAAAAGACCTGTGGGTCCAGGCGGTGGTCTGTACCTCAGGGGTCCCTGAGGGATCGCAGCCGCTGGCCCCGCAGGGTGGCAGGTACTGGAAAGCAGCATGAGACCAGACCTCCAGCCGCTCCTGCCACCTGCAACCACGGTCCTTCAGATGGCAGCAATTGTGGAAAATGAAAAGCACCATTTTTACATTTTAAAATCTGTCTAACCAAACAGACCTTCGCTCAGACAGAGCTCTGCCTCCTCCCGCGTCTCGCCAAGCACCGTATCACTGCCAGTGCTGCCTGGCTGCAGGAACTGAGCTTCACTCATTAAGGAGGAAAGATCTGCTGCTTCTTTCCTGTTCCTGTTTGCATCCCTCGCCACGCTTGAAACATGCTGTATCCTGAGTTATTCTTAAACAAGCCTTCCCATTGTTCGAGTTGCGGGTTATGAATTCTGTCCCTTTGAAGAAATATGGCCTGTGCTATGGAAAAGTGAGGATGATGTTAAGTCTGCACGAGATACTCGTGGCTGTGACATACAGGAAAAGGATGAGTGCTTTGCACTGTCCTCATGAATGAAGCCACAGGAAGGAGGTGTGACAGGGCAGCGGGTGAGCTGCTGGGAAATTTCCACGGTTCCTGATGCTGCACTGGCTCAATTTACATGCTCACCCTGCATTTCCATTGACTGAAAATGTTCCTCGTAATGGGCTCGTCTGGCACTGAAAGCCTCGTCTCTGCTAAGAGGGTTTTTTTAACACTTAACACCAGTGATTCAGACCTAATTTGTGATGTTTGTGTCGTGACAACCTGTGCTGAGCAGGCCTGGATGACACGAGGACAATCATCGGCCCCTTGCACATGTCTCCACACTAGCACTGCTCCTTTATTCTCATCGGTAATGCCAGCTGAGTATTTGCAAGAGTGGGAGAAAACACTTGTGCTGACAGAGACCGAAAGTGCCTCTCTGATGGCTGCGGTCTCCTCCCCAAGATGCCATTACCAGCCATGCAGGGTGTATTTTGCTGGCGCAGGGAAAAATCAAAATGCCGCAGCCAAAGCCCTAGTGCAGGCAGGTGGTGAGCATCACCAGGCGCAGCCCGCAGTCTGGAGTGTTTGGAGTTTGCTGCTGGGGCTCCGTGCCCCGCATTGTCCCTGCAGTCACTCGGCCTTTTGTTCGCTCGGCCCCACACTCAGCACCGCACTCAGCACCGGCATCACCCACGCTGGCTGCCACCGGCCGCACTGCCCATTGCCCAGCTCCTTCCCGCACCTCGGCACCTCGCTCCTGGAGGCTGCTATCATGTGCAAAAAGGAAGAAGGCGGCAAAACAAGCACAGCCACGATTCAGATAATATTGCTGCAGCCCTGCCAGGAAACAGACTGTAAAAGTTCCTGTATTTAAAGCCGGGAGATGAGTTTTATTGTTAGTAGTTGTTATAGCAACCCGAGGTGCCAGAGAGTAATACATGCTCGGAGCATTGCAACAGACTCTGACAAGTTCAAGGCTGTTGCCTTACTGCTAAATCTTGTTGCCAAGGCAATGCAACATAAGGCAAGAGCCTAGAGAAATGAATACTGCTGACAGCTCGTGCCAGCAGGCTCAGTCTGATTAAAAGGGAACTTTTGAAAGTAATGTTAACTTAAACAGCACAGCAGCAGCAGAAGGGAAAGGGGAGCATGGAGATGGAGGAGAGGATCCAGAGGACGAGCAGTGGCTTAATGTCGAGCAACAGGTAAAGGAAAGCATTTGATTAAAAAGCAATGTGGCTGAACAGGATGTCTTAGCCTGTAATGCAAGAAATGCGCCACATTTTTGGAGGGAGTAAAAAAAATCACAAAATTCTCATTTTTCACATTTGTTTAACTTGGGCAGTGCTGCTGTGACTTGAATGGGAACTTTGGCTTTTTCCCAATGGTGTTGACAGCAAAAATCGTTTTCTCAGTAAATTTGTTCAGTTACGCGGGTATTGTTGCTGCTGTAGTAAAAGCCTTGAAGTAGCTCAGTTAGCTTTCAATTTTACGTTCATTTCCAGCCTTTTTAAACATGCTTCATGGCAAAATGTTAGCTGGATAAAAGATGAGGCTGCAAGTTGATTATTCTCCCCTGACTATGATTCACTGTTAATGTTGACAGTATGCTCTGAGTTGAAGGAAGAGTACTACCCCAAGGACCACAGAGTCAAACCAGATGATCGATGCCAAGGAAGTCAGGTAATTAAGTTAATTTCAGCTACCAATACAATATTTTGACATGTTCTATGGGATACTAGGGTACTAAAATGTAAGTATTACTGTAGTGCCTCAAATAGATACATAACAATCTCAGATGAACTTGTTGGCTTGTCTATTGATTTGTGAGTAAAAGCATAATATTTCTTAAACAATTACCATAGCAGTATTCTGATCCACTCCTACTTATGTCCCATGCATTTTACATTTTCATGGACTATCAATAGCTAAAAATGACGTCATGTTTTCCTGTTCAAGGACTGTTTCATCATGTGCATCTTGCAGTACAGCAGCAGTGTACAGTAGTATACCTGAGACCACAAAATGCCCCATGGTGGAGTTTGTTCTCCTGGCACCTGCTGTGGGCTGTGGAAAAGTCAGGTCTGCGAGTACTTCGTGCTATTCAAAAATGGGAAACTAAGACACGGGAAGTGATTTGCCAATTGTACTGGGAATTTTTTGTGTGCAATCATGGGCAGAGCCATCTCTATTGACCTTCATAAAAGTAAGGCTTTTAATTAACTGTGAAATATTTTTGTACTAATTTGAAGTTCCTAAGCCATGGGCCAAGAAGCAGGCAGGTGACTGGTCATATGCTTGTAACCATCATTTGTTTTTCAGCAGCTAAATTATATTCAAAGAAGCTAGCAATGTGTTACTTGCAACCTTACTACTGTTACTGGCATTTTTCCAGTTGCCATAGCTAGCTGTGAGATATTATATGATCAGAAAGAAGAGAAAACCTGGTTCAGGCAATTGTGAAGGGAATATGACATTGCCCCAGAGGATGCTTTTATTTGAAGCCTGTCCGTTAGATTAAGAAACATGAGAATCCTAGAACTGGGCATTAGCATTTTTTTGAATAAGAAAGCAAAAGGAAACTCTGTTTTTAGTCTCAGTTGAATTTCTCTGCTGGTGATTCCACACATGGTGTTACTTCTTAATATATCCAGGAGAAGGTTTCAAAGCCCTCCAGAATATCCTTCCTTTTTCTGAAGAGATGCACACACAGAAGTCTGGCTAGTAAAGAGGCAAAACCATATGGGCAGGTCACGCAGCCACATCAACACTTACTTGATCTGCAGGATCCCAGAGCATTTCCAAGACCTGGCTCTGCTATCTGCAGGTCCCATCTGCCCTTGACGCCTGTGACAGTAGGACCCTTCTTGGAAGGTTTCTAGACCATCTTTACCACCCCGAGCGTGTTGTGTGATGTCTCCTCCAGGACAGATGGGATGCATAGGGGAAGCTCAGACCCCCCAGGAAAAAAACTATGGCTGAATCGCCCTGCAGCTAAGTGCACCTTGGCACAGGCTCCAAAACATGGAAGCACAACCCCCTCCGCTTTCTTCTGCCTCCTACCCGTCTCCCCTACTGTGCACCTGTTTAGTTGCTCGAGAGCCACCCCCAGAAAGCGGGGAAGCAACGTGGAGCCGGGACAGTGGGTCATCAAGATAGCTACTGATAGCAGAGTAGACAGAGCTATTTGCAGAATGATTAATACTATTAGCACATGCTGAAGCTTAAGGCTGAACATAAGCTTTAGAGGAATGGATTTTGATGTAAAAAGTGAATAAATGAGACAACTGTCAGAACAATGAGTGGTGAACCAAGTAAAGATCCTTAGCGTAGGAGATGCAAAGCACTGCCTGCTGGCCTGTTTTCACTGAAGCTGCTGGTAAAATTCCCATTGCCCTTCAGGCTGGAGAAATAGCCCAGCAATAGTGTGTGTCACAGAGGAAACCCAACTAGCAGGCACCAAGGCTTCTCCCACAACTAATTAGCCACACAGCATTTTAGCAGGGGCACAGTGATGGTAACACCCCAGGATCCAAGGCACTGCTCCCCCCCCAGCCCAAACCATGCACCACTGCTCAGGAGCCTGTTCAAGGGATCTTTGTACTGCCCTTTACTGCACATACCTTGAGTGCTTGCAAGAGTACCAGTCTGAGGGCTCGTCCTGTTGCTGCATAAAAAGCATGTCTTAAAAGGGCCATCTGACTTATACTATCTTCTCATAATCCCCACTCCGGAGGTCTTAAATGCCATAATTGAAAACCTGCTGTTCATCTTCTGAAAGTCAGGTTTAACCTACTGTAGGCAGCTCCCAGAAGGACACTATTTTGCATAATCGGTTACATTGCAGGGAATATGTTTAGCATTTTTCTGTTTTTCTTCTCCTGACACTTTTCTCACAGGAGAGCAGGCAAATAAAACCTAGTCATAGCTGTGCAATATCCTCTTCCCCAATTCCTTTTTTTAACCCCAATCATGAAGGTTACTTGTTTTCCTAAGAATATCACACTGTACGGGCAGTTTTTCATTTCCTTTTTGAAAATCTATTCCTCTCTTTGCTACATGAGACATCTTGAAAATAGGTGTCTTGAATGGATTCACCAAAATCTGGTGGGTTTTGTTACCTTAGATCTGTGTCTGCAAAGAAGTCATATGCTCGGGGTGTTTCTCTGGAGCAGCTAATTCAGCTTGGACGGAGCCACATGATCCCCTTTTCCAGTCTTGCCTTATGGCCTCTGAGGAATGTTGCACTGGCTGCGAGGGAATTACTAGGTCTTGGCAAGACATGTTAATATCCTCGCAAAGACTTGTTAGGGACCAAGACTTCAGCCTCCAACTATTTCCTCTGATAAAGCAGAGTATTCACAGCAGTTCATTAGTCTTGAATCACCAGTTTGACTTTGTTTGAGAGAAATGAAAGTTCCCCACAAACCAGAAGAAGTCTGCAAGTAAAGCTGGCTGGTGTTGCCTGCCTGCTAGCAGGCTTTGAAACAGAAACACAAAGTGTCAGATCCAATTAGAGAAGTCAGTGGCTCAGGACACTTCAGTCAAGGGTTAGGAAAATGAATACCCAGGTGGAAGACAGGTTATGAATTACGGCAACACCTGCTACACTGGGATTTGAAAGACGATCCGTCAGGACATCTGAAAACTTGGACTCTCATACGTGGGGATGCAAATTTGATGTTTTCTCCTGAAGGCCTGCCCATGTTCATACACAAAGTTTGTAGCAGCTACAGAACTACAGTCCCATTTTTACAGCTGTTGTTTTGTGGTTTTTTTTTAACACTCAGTGTTATCTTTCCATTAGCGTCCGAAATTACACTGATAACCCTTGAAAGCACCAAAGCAGCAGTATCATATCTGCAGCTGGATCTCTCTGCTAGGAAGCTAGTTACACAGCATGGAAAGTATTTCTGCTATCTCATTTTGAATCATTGATAACAACATCATAAGTGAAGGGACTGTATTGTTCATCCATGAGATGGGGAGGAACCACTCCCACAGTCCCAGCACGTCGCCATCCCAAGCACCCGCTCGCAAGGCAGAGAGGCAAGGTCTGAGTTACACATTTTTTAAACCAGGAGGAGCAGCTTTCTCAAAATGTGGGGGGCACAGCACCAGTGCAAGTGACAGAGGGTGGATGACAAGCAGGTCCCTCCATGCCAGCTTCCGAAAGCACTCATATCACTGAGCTGAGCTTCAGAGCATAGCACAGAGGACACTGCAATGGAACCTGAGAGCTGGCCCCCAGCAGCAGCAGCCAGCCCCGGTCCCGGTGGCTGGAGCGCTTGATCTGCGTAAGGGTATCAGTCAGATGCTCAGAAACTCCCAGCTGACTCATGGCCCCATTTCTTGGCTGCATGCTGGCCTCTTTACACCTCTGGTGTTGGAAAAGGAAGTGAAACAGCCAGTTCTCATGTGTACGTTCAACAGCTTTGAAAAGCCCCCCGATTGTAGAAAAACGGAGCAGAGCTGCAAGGTCTGGAGCTGGTTTCCTACCCAAAAGCCAGGCAGGATGCTGGATCCGTAGCTGCAGTTTGGTTTGACAGAGGGCCAACTCCAACACCGCAGTTCTCATCTGCTTTAATGTCAGCTGAACATTTGTGTGCCATTTTCCCATCCAGCACCATCCAAGCCTATACCAAAGACTGAAGTCCCCCCAGCTTTGTGCGGAGAGGTGGCACAAATTGCAGTATATTTTTGACACTGGGATCCAAATGAGGACCCCAGTTCAGCAGCTACTCAAGGATGTGTCCCATTCCAGCCTCCCTTGGGCTGTACATATCCTTAGTTAGGCACATGTTGAAATAACCGACTACAGCCATGTTTAAGCGTTGAGAAAAAGTATCCAGCAGAAGGACAGAGAATCGGCTCGATCAACCATACACAATGAGATGTGTTCAAGCCAGCTAATGGGTAATCCTGTGTGTACGTACCACAAATAATACACAATATAACTCACTCTCCTTCTTGGCAGAAGAGTGTTATTGCCTCTTGGGAAGCAAGCAGTCCTGATCAAAGGCTATCCTTGTAGAATAAATAATCAAACCAAACTAATGTGTGTGTATGTGTATATATATAGTTCACATGGATTTATGTGACATTGCATATGCTAATGTCAGTCCATCTGAGGGGGTAGAAACTGATGGGGAAGTTGTAACTACATGGAAAGAACAGGAATTTTCCGGTGAACCTCAGCGTGGCAGAGAGACTGTTCTTGGAGGTCGTAAAAGGCTTCTGCAGCCTGCTAATTATACACTAGACAAATCTTATTACAAACAAGTAATAAGTATAGGCACGTTTGTTGGTTTTGCTAATGACATTAATGTCTTTTTTGATGATTTGCAGAGCTACAGAGGGCCAGAGACTCAATTTGTACTGATCTATCTCCCACTCTGGTGAAGCCTGGGGAACTCTGTTGATGTTTGATAGCTTTTTGCCATCTATCTTTAGACAATCCAAGGTCTGTTTTCTGCACTGTAGTTTGAGCTGCTTCTTCTACTATATAACAGTGACACACATTCAGAACTCTACTTAGTGGATCTGTGTATTATTTTCTAGTACATAAGTGGTAGTACGTAGAATTACACATTACTGTTGTTAAAGGGAATTTGTGCTTTTACTCCTCCACTGTTTCCTTATCTCCTTTAGCAAAACGGCTGTGACACTGAAGTCTGCTGTGTAGATTCATTTATCTTTCCCCTGTGGAGTCCCAGAGAGTTCAGATACCTTGGTTAAAACCACTGACTTTGCAATTTAGGGTAAGTCATCCTCAGGGAAAGAGACAGACTTGGAGCTGGTTAAAACACATTCTGAAGAATTACCAGGATTTGCTGGGCAAAGACAAGTAAAGTTTTTTTCTCTTACACACTATGCACATACCTCTGTGACTGATTTGGTTTGAGTTTCCAGTGTCTGTTTGCACAGACCTGGTCATCGGTCCCACTGCCCTTCTCTGCTTCCTGTCTGAGAACAAACCGAGACAGTCAGCAGAAGCAACCTCACGCCCTTTAGTATGAAAATCACTGAACACAGTTTGTCCCGCCAGGGAAATCAGTGCTTTAAGTATGTGAGTAATCCACTGACTTCATAGGAGTATCTCTGGATGGGTTTTTTAAGCATGCTCTCAATGGCTGCAGCGACAGAAAGACATTGCGCTAAGCACACGCTTGCACGCTGCAGGCGAGTGCCAGGGAGCTCCGCGTAGGTGCTGTTGGCCCATGCTGCTCTTTGGGGAGCCCTGCCACACTGGGACAGCGAGCTCCTGCCCCCGGCTTTCGATCCATCCGTTCCTAGCATTACGCATCCCTGGGAATACACTCAGAAAATAGAGATGAGGTCATTCCCAAGAGTCTGCTAAGGTATTTGGGGCCCTTGACACTGAGAGGAGCTAAAATCTTATACTCTGTGAACGGTTTTTAAAGGGAAAGTGGAACTCTTTTTATAGTACATTAGCCATTTGTTAATCTTGCATGGGTAAATGATTAACTACGTTACAATTTGTTTATCCTTATTGTTAGAGATTGTGCTAACATATGTTCTTCAACTTTATTTGCTTCAGAAAAGGCTTTGGGAGTAACAGTTACCTATTCACAGTCCAAAATCAAATAATGAATTAATATTGTTTATGCATATTAACAAATTTGAGGCTGATTTCACCTCTGTGCTGTCCTTTCAAGTGATCCATCAAACATGAAAAGCAACAGTTTGCCCAAAAGGCCGTGAATTTGACTTGATGCTCTAACTTCAAAACTTTTGTCCAGGAAATTACACCACATGCTCCTCTGTGGGTCCAGAGTTAGAACAACAAGCACAGCGTGCAAAGATACATCACCACTGAGGGTGGGGGGTGACTCTAGCTTTGTCCTGTGTCCAATTTGTCTTGCGAGAAAGAAGAAAGTGCAAGCTTACCCTGGAGTCCAGGACAGGTACAGAAAGCCTTCTTCAGAGCTACTGAATCAACAATCACATCCCCCAGTCCATGACCTTATGATCCTGTACTTCCATGCTCCTCTCTCCCAGACACTTGTACTGGGCTTCCCACCAGGTGTGGGTCTGGCAACAGCATACCCCATCAGAGATGGCAATTTATTTTCAAGTCACGGTTTATGTGCTGACAAAGAACTCTCAACTTGTTGTTCAACCACCATAAACCTGCTCGAGTGTACATGGTGCTGAGCTGACAAATGTGGGTTTCTTGATGCAGAAGGATGTGCTGTGCTCCAAATGCATCATCAGAATCACAGATTAGAGATGTCTTTTTAAAAATGTGCTCTGAACATGAGTTTTTGCTTCCAAAAATAACTTGTATTTTGCTCATATTAGAAGAGCAGGATGTTCTTTCCTGTCCTGTAGGGATAAGGAGGAAATGACAACTCTGGGGTTTTTTATATGATATGAGCTACTATTCTTCTGGACTAGTGCTGTGAATCTTGATTTTTTTTCCCCTAGCCTTAGCATTTTATTCCCCATGGACCTCATTTTGCTTCCATTCATGCTGATGTTACCCCAGTGAAGCTCTCTGATTTCAAAGGAATTCCTCCATATTTACAATCTCTTCCATCCTGAGGCAGTAGGCATCAGAAGGGAGGCAACCTACTGAAGATGGCAAATGCTGAATGTCTCAAATCCCTTTTCAAATGAGATAAAGTCAGTTGAGAGACATGAGTGGGGGCAGAAAGCATCCTTTCCTGTCCTCTGCGTTTGAAGGAAAGAGATGGCAGTTCGGAGGAAATGTGAACGTAATGGACTGTACATTTGTGTCCCATTGTACTGAGGTCTGACAGGAAACACTTGGGGTTTGATTCAGGAAAAAGTAAATAGTATCCCTTTATAATACTCTCATAACTCCGGTTATCCTGCAGTATTTGACTACATCCCTGTCTTCATATATTCTCACAGCTCTCTCCAGAAGACCAGAAGGAAATCTGGCCACTGGGGAGCGGGGGAGGCATGGGAAGAAATTGTGCAGCAATTTCCAGCCAACGGCCCTCCTAAGTGACAGCAAAAGTCCAGCAGCTCTCTCCCTTTTAAACCAAAGGGACTCCAGAGCAGCTGCAATTATTGACTGTCACCATGGCAGTTCCTTACGGGAGGAGAGCTGCAAATACCAAACTTTGGGTAATTTCTGAGCAGCCTCCACCAAGCCCGTGAGAGGGCTTTCTCGCCATCAACTCTCACCGTAATGGGTAGATGGCTGCGGCGAGGCGTCCCACCACACGCGTGGGGCTGCAGACTCCTCAGCAGATACTGGGGAATCCCTTGGCCAGAGGTTCACCCTGCAGCAGCATTTTAAAGGCTCCAGCTCTCAACATGAGAAACTTTGTTCCTCGTACAGCCAGCTGAACCTGAAGGGATCTGTAGGACCAGTGCTGGTGCCTGGAAATGCCTTTCATCGCTCCCAAGGGAGCCTGCCTCCCGGAGTGACCAGGGTCAGGGAGCTGTTACGGTCCTTTGTCTGTGGGGAACATGCAGTGCCACCAGTGTTTGGCCTTTTGCTGTACAGCTCTTGAAGCTGCAAAGATTGCAAAAGAAACCAAAACCCCCCACATATAACCCAGAAGAGACGGATTGAGGACATAATGCCCTTGATTGAAAAAGGAGGCACCCAGGAAACCTTGTGGTGTATATATATATATTTTTAACTAGAGCTAAAGTAATTTGGCATGCATGTCCCCTGAGCTGCTTCCTAAACCACAGCTGCATGAGGAATTATCTAGCTCTTAGCTGAAGTAACTCCTTAAAAAAACCCTCCAACATGTAGGTCATTAAAGTGCTAATAAAAAAATGTTGATGAATCTCTGAGCAGTGCTCTGATTATCTCTCTGTGGGGAATGAAGAACTCATTAACATGAGCTCCATGCCACTCCCTCCTCCTTTCTCAGAGTTTGGCATAAAGCAAGGAAACAAATGTTTGTGGTTTGGCCAAGTTTCTAATGAGTAGCTCAGCTAGGTCCACTGATTAGACACATGGCTTTACGGAGGGTGGAAAGGCTGCAGTAAAGTGGCAAAGTATTTCTGCCAGATTGGGTCCCCAGCAAGGAAACGCTTTACCTGTTGTGTAGATTTTTTGCGATGTATTTAGCAGGAAACGTAGAGAGAGAGGGTTTCATTGACATGGCAGACAGGGAGCAATGCTGTGACGTCCAGAGAGAGTAACAGAGCTGGGTAGATGTCTGAGGACCCACTCTCCAAAAATGCAGTGCTGTGGTAGCTTGCTATGGGCTTGGTTTCACTCGTTAAGTGGGTTTTTTTAATACTAAACTACAGTCTGACCCCAAAAGAACAGTCCTGGCTATTATCTGTCCTCCCTGCTCTAAATGTTACCCCTCCTACTCCACAGAAGGATGTCTATGCAGTGGCCCCCAGGCACCGCAGGAGCTCGCGGGCAGGCAGCACAGGCAGAGATCTCCATTTGCTGCACCATCTGCAGGAGCTGCAGCGCGGAGACCTGCCTAACTAGAACTGGCTGAGGCCAGTGACTCCAGCAGCACCTGGCAGTTGTTTGGAAGGAGGGAACAAAACCTCCAGAACTAATGGGAGAAGTCTTTTCCATGCAGGTAAGTTTCTTCTTGATCCTGCTTGTAATCCATTTATGGCCTGAATCATGAGGACTTGTCATCTCCATAATGTTTCCAGGACTAAAGTAAAACTCATCCACATGCCCAGGAGAAGAAAACTCACCCTACAATAAACACGAAAGACATCTTTACATGCCTGAAAGCATACTGCTGATATAGCAACTGCTGCTTCTGAAATTCAAATCTCAAGGAGCATGATCAATGTCACGCAGCACCTTAGCATTCAAATCAAGCTCCTGAGACATCAAGTCTGTCCCCCGCTGTTGCAGACAATGCATCTTATAATGACTTTAATAAACTTCATCTCCAAAAGCAGTGAGATTTTTCCATTCCCAATACCACCCCTGGAAAAGGTGGAATTTGATTGCTCTAATGGTTAAGAACCCTCCTCTAGTTTCCAGACGAAATCTGTGTGTGGCCAGTTCATACCAAATTGCTCTTGTGCCAGCACTGTCTCTAGCTAAGCAGTTGTCTGGGCCAGAGCACAGAAGTTGAGGCAAGTCCCAATCCACTGATTTCATTGAGCCTCACTTTCAAAACCACACCTCAAGTTTGTAATTTCTTGGCCTTTTCAGGTTGAAAGTTTATTAAAACATGATACAGCTGTAATTTGTTCTAAAAGGAAATAAAAAAGAGGGGATGAACGTGCAAGGAACAGTCCTACTAATTCCATGAGAGTTATACTGAATAAATACGCAAACTGGAGAAAGCCAATTGCTTCAACCTTCACAGCACACTCTGCATATAGGTATATATTCTTCCTGTGCCCAAGGTAAGTTTTAATTTCCTACAGTCACCAGATAGTTAGAGGTCTTGTATTAAATAACAGATGCTCTACGACATCATCCCATTATTAGTGGCTGGTACCTACAGGTTCCCATAGCACTTGTCAAGTCAGGTGGAGCCATCTCAGCACTGGGTATATATTTGCAAAGTTCAAACATGTTCTGCATCCTCTCCCTCTCCAAATCAAATACCCTGTGGCTGGATAGTTTGGTGCCTCAAGCACTTTTTTCTCCGAGGACCTCTCTAGCTCCCAAGGGGCCTTGCTTGCCTTTCCGTGATGGACTTGTACCTCCTCTACTGATGTGGTGGCAGCAGCCAGCAGGGCTGGAGCTTCTTCGGTGACTCCATCAGAAGAGGGTCTCAGGCAGGCTGTGTCTTCACCCTGCCCTCGCTCCAGCCCTGCTCATTTCTCTGTGATTACAGTCCCCGAGAGGCTCTTTAAGAACGAGCAGCACACAGAATTAAAAGGTTTTGTCCCCGAACCTACATGAAGTTAGTTGTGTAATTCTACACCTGTAAGCAAAATTGCTGATTTCAAAGGGAACTTTTAAGCCTTTCAAGCATATTTTAGACAACTCCTGAGTTTTATAAATAATTAAGAATGTAATTAAAATATAGACTTTTTTGCATATAAAGGACAGCTGTCACCCAGTGCTTCTGTAACTTCAAACGGCTGGCCAGAACCGCTCAGATGTAAGCAAACCAGCCCCGAAACCAAGAAACCAGTAACTTTGGGTGGGGAACCAAGGCAGAGATGATTTCAGCCGCAAAGCAGAACAACTACAGAAAGCCAAAAAAAAAAAAAAAGGACGGACAGCTTTTGCCAAAATGAGATTTGCATTTCGTGCAGCTTTTTTTTAGCCAGGGCTGCTTTCTCCCCACTGATGGCGCGAGAGCCTTCTCCTCAGCAGCTCTGCTGAGCTCTGCTGCCTCTCGGCCCCAACGGCTGTTTAAATCTCTCAAAATTTCACTTCAGAACCGGTCTCTTTTTTCCCCGCTGGGGTTTTTTTAATTCATTGTTTCCACATACACCTCATTTTATTCCCCACCGCCACCTCAGCTGCGCACCGGGCGCTGCAGCGCCCATCTCCTCACGTCAGGCCCCGCTCGCCATGGCCCTCCGGAGACAAACGTTCCCCGGAGGATGCCTCGCCGGGGACCGGCGGCCTTGCCCGCCCCGCACTGCAGGTACAGCCGCGGCCGAGGCGCGGAGAGTTGGGCCGGGGACAACAATGGAGGGCGGCCGGGGAGGAAAACATCGGCGGTGCCGCCGCCCCTCGGCCAAGTTTGAAGCCGGGGGAGGGTGAGGGGGGGGCGGCGGCGGCCCGCCGCCGCCCCCCCCTCACCCTCCCCCGGCTTCAAACTTGGCCGAGGGGCGGCGGGGGAAGGGAGGCGGGCGACTCCCCGCTCGCTGCCAGATAGTGAGCCGCTGCGGGCGGGCGGGCGCGGGGGGAGGAGCCCAGGTGTCCCTTCCTGCCACATAGTGCGCCGCCCCTTCCCCGCCCGCCCGCTCGCCGCGGTGGTGCTGGGGCTCCCGCCGCCGGCGAGGAGGGATGGACTGAAGCACAAAGGCGCGGGCCCGCTGAGGTAACGCGCCCGCGGTGTGTGTGTGGAGGGGGGGGGATCCTGTCCTTTCCCGCCGAAGGCGGGCGGTAACGGCCGCTGCGGGGCCGTGGCCGAGCCGCTGCCGGGGAAGGGGCGGCTGGAGGCCTGGCGCGCTCCCCTCGCCCCGTTCCCTCAGCCGCCTCACGGCTGTGAGGCTAGCGCGGGGCCGCGGCTGCCGGCGGGCTGAGGCGAGGGTGGGGGGGGACACACGCGGGACCGCGGTCGCCGTGGGGCGAAGGGGGAACTTCTCCATGGGTGTACGCCAGCCCCTCCGGCCGGGGGAGATGCTGCAGTGCTGTCTTTCTGCCTCAGCGCTGAGCTGAAAAGGAGAGGGCTTTAAATAATGCGCCTCTGCTCGGAAACTCTGCTAATCAAATGAAACCTCGAAAGTAATTATAATAATTACGGACTGTCCCTGGTCCACCGCGAGGCTCCGGACTCCCTACGAGTCTCGGGAAACTTCTTGAAATGTATATTCTTTAGGCTTTCTATATGTTTAATCGCGCCCGGCTCCACCTTTGCGTCGATAATGGTGCGGGGAGGCCGGGAATGGGATTTCCAAGTGCAGGCACACGCATTCTGGTCACGGCAATGCGTACTTACCGGCGTGACGAGCATCTGCCCTGCGCCGCTCGCTCCTGGGGCATCCGCTGTGGTCACGCAGCGCGGCGTTTTGTTAACGGTTTGGCATTATTTTCATCGTGTGTTTACGTGCGCCAGGACAGAATTCGAGACTGCTGCCTTGAACTTTAGGCTCCAGAAATGAGGATTACGATGGGCCTTTGGGGAGTTTGTTCCTCAGTTTTGGTCTCGCCCCGAGACAATTTTCATCTCGCATTAAAAAGCTTATTTAGGAACTCGGAGCGGATTTATCAATCGGTGTTCATCCCGGACTTCAGGGCGGGCAGGCAGGCAGGGTCTGCATGGCCGAACGATGTGATTTCGGCAGGGAAGCCTTGGACTGGCTCTGTAAGGAGGGTAGAGCATGCCTCAAAAGCAGCAATCGCCGCAGCCGGTCGTGGGGGTGGGTCGTTTCTGTCTTCTCAGCATCGTTATGTTACAGGCGAGTTGAGGCTGAATCTGCTGGTTTTCATCCCCGGGTCCTGGACTCGTGTCTGGAGGGTGGTGATGTGATACCAAGCAGAGGAAAAATGTGTAGGATTATGCTTCATCTGCATGGTGCCACTATGTGGAGGAGTTAAGTTTTAAAACAAATAGATGAAATCAATGGCAGTGGATATCTGGGCAGAAAATAATTGGCCAAGGGTTACGAAAGCATGAATGTGTGAAATTGCTGAATTACTAATAGTGTGGGAGAAGTTGTTGCTTAAATCAGATTTCGTACCAGAGGAACGAAGCTGATAGATGTGACCTTAGCCTTTAAAAAAGGGCTTTGGCATGCCTGGGGCAGCTTCAGGCTGTCTCACCTGCCTCCTGGTCCGGTTGCTGGCGACTGGAATAAAGCATAGGTGTGGCAGATGTATGGCTCTGTGTGATCTGCTGGGAAGGGACGGTGGTGGCTTTTTGGGGGAGCAGCGCTAGCCAGGGGCAGTTCTGCGAGTGGCTGCTTTGGCAGCAGATCTCAGTCTCGCTTCCCTGCCAGGGTTTGCCGGCATGTCTCTTGTACCGGGGAGTTCTCTGGTCTCCACATCCCATCATGTAAGTGGCCTGGCTGGAAGCGGTGTGCAAACTCCTCGTTCAAGCCTCCTTGGTGGTGTCCAGTACTTACAGGGAAAGAAAGTGTGAACTCTGGGAACGCTGTGGGCTCTTTGGCCATTATCGCACGAGCTCCTCAATGCTGCTTTGAGTAAGGAGTGCATGTGCTCCTCAATGAAACAAAATGATAATTGTGTGGTTAATAGCATGTACCAGTTTTAAGTTTAGAAGTTTTCATGTTAACACTTCTAGTGATATGTTGTTTTTCAGAAGACATTATTACTCGTGTTTAGTTTTTGCTGGAAGAACATGAAGCCCTGAGCAGGGAGGAAGAAGGGGTGGGCTACTTAGGGGCTGAGCGTTTGATGATCGAGGTTAGTACGTGATGATGATGATTAAGCACGTCCTTAAGTCTTGACCAATAGATGGAGTGCTGCTACGCTTTAGGATGTCTGGGGATTTAATGGTCTCTTGGTTAAATCAGTCATTATGTTTGACTCTTGCCTGAGGATTGAGGCAGCTGACATTTTTATTTAAGGAAATGATGATTATAGGGTGGTGCAGTTCAGCTGTCGTGTACACCGTGATCATCTAACGCAAAGAGATGGGTTAGGTCCAGGTGGTGCCTCTTACACCAGGGACTTTGCATTGCTTATGGAGAGGGTGGACTTGAGCGATCTGGGTGAATGGGCATGTTTCACTGCCAGTCAGTGAGGTGTCCTGCAGCTCTTCTGTCAACCCTTTGCTGGTTATGAAGTAAGCACTGGTTGTTCGACAGGGCTGGATGAACCCAGCTGTGTTCAGTGTAACTGTGCTGGAACTGTTCCTGTTGCATGTGATGTTAGAGGTGACATTGCACGCGGGGCTGCCCGCTTTTGTTCAGCTCAACTTGTTGCAGGCCGGATGACCTGGCATAAGACACTATTTGCTGTGAAAAATCATCAGAAATTAACATGTAAGAGATGAAAAATGAAAAATATTTTCAGATAGGCCAATGTTAGTTTGTTTCCTTTTGTAAGTGGAATGTTTTACAGGTCAGAAACTGAAATGAAAGAAGGCAGAAGGCTGCTAGTTTTTTCCTTGTTAAAATCATTGTTGCTAGTTAAAACTGTAACAAATGTACTCGCCACACTGTGGATGGTGTTGGAATGGTAATGCTTTAAAAAAAAAAAAAAGAGTTTTAATTTAGGAGAATAACTTATGTGACTTTGAGCTGGTGCATAAAATTGCCTTTGATAGCTTTTTTTTAAACTAGATAAACATTTTTGTTTCTTTAAAAAAAAGTCCTGTAACTTCAGCAGCCATAGCAACCCCTGGCTATTATTTCTCTTGTAAATCAATTTTGCATTTTTGTAGTGCTGCTGTTTCAAAAACCAAGTTGGTCATTGTTTTGGTATTGACTTAGAAGAATGCAATCTATATTATTTAATAACATTGCTTCCCGTTACGTCACAGGCTTTTCTTCAAGCTATGTTTTGAAATGCTGGTTGCTGTATGAGAGATGGTGGTAGATGGTGGTGTGGCTTCTGGCAGGGTTCTTGGGGGGTAGTTGTCTTTTGTGTAGTTGTTTTTGGCAGATGAAGATGAATAAAAGCTACTTCACCCTTAGGGAACAAGCAGTAACTTACTCATTGTGTGTTAATGTTAGATCTGTTTGCCACAGAGTCTACTCTGCTTCCTATATTAACTTTGAGTCACTTGGCAGATGGGGAAACACTTTTGTTTCTTTTCCATATTCAAGATAACACAAGTCATTGTATGTCATCACAAATGAGATTTTGAGGTATTTCTTTTAAAGATATCCTAGCAAGTACATGGCTGTTTTGTGGATAATTTGTGGTCTGGGTTATTAGTTAAGACAAACCAATTTTAATAAATTTGTTTAGGTAAAGCATCTTTAGTTATGGCATGCTCTTAATGTAGGCTACGGGGAGCATGTCACTTCAAAATAATCAGTAAACTGGAAAATGTTTACTAAAAAGTTGAGATTTTCTTTGGATTCACTCAAAAGTTAGATAGTGAAAGAAGGCTTGAGAGCTTCAAACCTCAGTGTGAGGGCGATGGCTTCTGGTTGTTTCTTTCCCCCACAGATCTTCACAGTTTGGTAAATGCGATGTAGGTACCTATTTAGTTAGGACTCTGGGAGCATATTAAGTGTAGTATGTGTCTTATGGTAGTGATGTCAATTCTGCTTGACAAGGATGCAGTCAGCTGTTACAAAGTGCTAATTAGGGAAATATTATAATAGCCTCATTCATTGTTCTGGTCTCTTAAACTGTTCTGGTCTTGGCTTAGGAAGAAACTCTTTTCTTGCCTTGTATTGTTTAATGTGTTAAAATCCTAGTGACATCAAAGCAGCAGGTAGTTTTCATGGGAGTTAGCAGGTTGAGGTGAAGATCAGTAAATCGCAAACTGGTGTGAGAGCTCCAGCTTGCTTTGTAGATTTTCACGTTGTGTTTTCGTGACCCAGAGCAGCTAACAGCTGGTAAATCCCTTTTCCCTTGTGCAGTCAGAACCTCCTGAAGTTACTTCTCCAGCTGAAGTACATGGCAATCTTGAATATCATAGAGTTGACGGCAGCTTACTGCTGCTCTTGTTCAGGACAGTGCAGTGACGATGAGTACCTAGCACAGTGTTGGTGTTAATGGTAGCTGGCACTTCAGCCAAGAGCTGAACTGTCTGCTGTGTTGGTCAAAGAAAGAGGATTCTGTTGAATTGCTTTGAAAAATCTGTGCTTGTTGTCTTCATCTATACCTGTAACAATTGGTCTCAAGATTATTATTTTTTTTTTATTGTTGCATGTATTTAATTATTACATGATGTGGGTTTTTGGTAGAAAACAAGCATTCCTATGCATATCATCCATAGCTATTACACTAAATATGACATAGTTTAGAGGCCAGTTGGACCTGCATCTGCTGTTTGTGCATGCACAGTAAATGTCAGTTCTGGAAGCAGGCTGCTTATCACCCAACCAAGTGTTGCTATGCATGTCCTTCTGATGGTAAATAGAGTGCAAAATAGAAAAGCTTACTTATTGGATAAAGCTTGCTTTACTTGTTCTAATACAGTAAAAACAAGAAAGGAAAAATATAATTTGAAATTTTTTAATTCCTCCCCCCCGCCTCCAAATGTGGACTGGCTTTTGTTGAAGAAATGCTTTATTTGGTAGCTTTAGAAGTCTTGACAGAATGCTGTGGAAGCAGTTTGGTACTGAAGTTGTCTGTGTGATTCAAATAAATAATTTCTAGATTAATGAAAATCATAAGTTGCCTGTGTTCAGAGAGACTGCCGATATTAACATAAGTTGTTTCATATAATTCAGTATCCCAATACTTCCCTAGCAACCCATGTGATATTTTAGTCTTTATGGATTTATATACAAAAACCTCTGTATTTATAAAGAGCATCATTAAGGCCACAAAGTCAAGTATTTGAAAGCTGGGTAGTGCTTTCCAAAGAAAATATCCTTGATTTAAAAATTAAACTATAGCATTGGAGAGTATACTTATGAGCCCTCATGTCAGGAAGAGTAGAATGTTTTGGCTCAGATGCTTCAGATCTAGCAGACACTTAGCAGAGGCAACCTTCAGCCTATCTTATGACAAATTAGGTGAAATTGAAAGTAGGATTTTGGGACGGGAACAGCAGACAATACTAGGCAGTGCATCCAGCTCTGTCTAGAACTGAATACAATGACACAAAAGTAATGACCTCACAAGTACCTTTGTGTTTTCCTGACTCAGATACACACCATTTTTAGGAGTGCTAATGAATTGCATAACAATTTCTCCAGGCTTCTGGTCAATGCTAAAACAGGATTAAAACACAATTTAAGCCAGCTCTCTTTTAATACACCAATTATTACTACACACCAGACAACCTACCATATTTGCTGTGTATCCTAAACCACAAAAACTAACCCAAAAAATTTCATTCTTAGAATGTACAAACTTTATTTGGAGATTGCATGAGACAGTAGCCTGTGGAGGGTAAGGTCAAGTATTCTCTTATTATTGTTTTCAGCTGTATTATCTGCAATTTCCATGATGGTGCTGAAACTTAGGGTGCAAGAAGCTGTGTATAAAATTAATACCTGGCACTCCCATATTAACTGAATGCAACATTAGCCCTTCTGATGTAGTATTACTGCCATAATAAATGAATAACTAGTCAAATATCTATTTCTGTTATTATGATTAAATTGTGATAGTGCCTACAAGCCCATCATCCTGTTTCAGATCTTGACTGTGTATGAAGTGTTGTACTAAACACCCAGTTAAGGAGTAATTGTCTTTGTAACGTTCACAAGTAATCTGTGCAATTTCTGGCTTTCAATGGCAGCTGGCTTTAAATGCCTTTTTGTCTAATGTACATGCAAAGGCAAAACTCTTCTGGTGAATCAAATTTTTTTTGGCCCAGCTGTCAGGGTAGAAGGCAGAAAGCGAAGATGTTCATGGTCTTTAATTCATTTCCTAAACAGAAGCTGTTGTCTCTTAGGGCAAACTGTGTATTTTCAGGCCAAAGGTTGTGTAATTTTCTTATTCCTAAAATTATTTAGGTTGTGAAAGAATCCATGGGTATGTGTGGATTTTTTTTTCCAATCCCATCAATGGACATAATACTGAATACAAATCAGATCTCTTACTGACATGCTGATTGTTATGGGTTGACTATCCAGAGCTATTTGTCTTTGATACACAGCTGACTTGGCATTCAAAGGACACGTGCATGTTCTGTGTTAAATGGCTTAAGGACCGGAGTGACACAGTTGGAGAGCTTGGCAGATACCTCTGCATGTGCATGATTTGGAACAAAAAAACTCTATCCTCTAAGACAAAGTGTCCAAAGTAGATCGCTCAGTCAAATTTTCATAAATATTTTTATTGCAAAGATTTAATTCTGAGCAGCTGAGGAAGAAAAATGAAGTTGTGATACATGCTTTAATAATGGCTAGTACAGTGTTCTGCAAAGCAAAGTATGCCTGTAATCAGCAAAGCTGTCTTTATATGTTTGGCTTGTTCCTTATCAATCTCACCAAAATCATGGGTCTGGTATTGAGCAAAAAATAAGAAATGCGCAGAAGAACTTGCAAATATGTTGAAATTTGTGGCGTTTTAAAATAAATTACCCCCCCAATGAGAAACCAAACCTAGTGGTCTGGCAGTTGGGTTCCCCCATCCTTTTTTCACTCTGTTTTGAACTTTAAATAGTTTTGCAGCATGCAAAGAGATTGAATACATCTGTGTGGTGCTAGCATGAGCGAGTCTGTACTCAAAAACAGGTTAGTTAAAAAAATAATAATAATCTTGAAGTGAATCCAGGTAGCTTCCTAGTTAAAATGTATCAGATAACTTAAAGCTTGTGAACTCAAGACAACTGGGTTTAACTATATAAAATGGTTAAGCTGTAAAACATCAGGAGGTTTTTTTTTTTTTTAAAGGTGCCTGGATAATTTGACCTTAGGTGGTAGAGGGGCAGTGTACGTTCCCTTTTTACATCAGATGTTTTCCTGTGGGCCAAGCACTTGGGGGAAAAACTAAAATACTGCTTCCTCTTCAAATAGTTGTTGCATACATGTTATGTTCTTTGTGTATGTTCGCTCAAGCTTAGATGTTTTTAAACAGCAGTGTCCCTAATTTTACATGCCCTAAGACAACTCCTGGTTAAGGGCTAGATTTCAAAGACTGCTTAGTTCTTCTCAAGCACTGTGCCATTAAAGACAGAAATTTTTGCTGTCTGGTCAGCAGAAAATGTTCTTTTTCTAGCCGTTACTCTGTCCTTTCAGTGGTGGACCCGAAGTGGCCAATGGAGACCATTGAGGGTAGTGGGATGTCTTCTATACCACAAAAGTGTCCTCAAGCAGGGGTGGTCAACATTTCAGTCCTACACTTTGTGAAATCTTTGCTTAGATGTGAAGATTGCCACATCTTTCCTCAGTTGGCAAACACATACGACATAACTCGGAGTGAAAGGGAGGGAGAGCTCTTAGTGGAGACGTAGGAGGTAGGAACGCTCTGCTCCATAGGCACGGTGAGCAGGAGCCCAAGCTCACCCAGTAGTTCTGGTGCCAGCAGTTTTGGCTGCCTGGTCTTTTCCTATAGCTGGAAAAATATGCGTAGCCCCTATGTATCTGCAGAACAATGTGTGTATGGGCAACCCTTTTCAAGAACCTCAGTTGCTATATGGCACTTGTCTCTAAGCTTGGGTCTGTGGACTGTTTCACAGGAGCCCATAAGACAGAACAAAGTATAGTAGTCTTATTGTCCTAATACTTGTGTTAGGAGATCCTGGCTCTCCACTGGAAAATTTCTCTGTTTTCTTGTTGAAAACTGTTGAAATCCTCTCCTTTGGGGGGGGGGAATAGTAAAAATTTTAAAAAAATCGTATGTATTACTTCCTTTCCTATTCATATCGGCTGGTATGTTGCATAAGACTCTACTGTATGTGCAATGTTGACTAAAAAGAATTAGTTAATGGTGGGAGTAAGAATAACAATGTCATATTTATAACCTGGAGTTAGCCTTTAACAAGAAAAAATAGCTTGAGGTATACCATGCTACTATCAAACATGCTGCGTATGTATAGTAACAGGTATTGTGTGCAGTAAATTTATCTTTGTAGTAGAAACCTGATGATGTTGCTATTCCCAGGGGGTAAGTTGAATTACATTATTACTGAGGCTGAGCTAACAGAGCTTTGCTTATAGTATACATACAGACAAGACGGTTCTTCACAGAGAGGTGACCTTTGCTATATTTTGGTTTCAGATTTCACAAGGACCTATTTCAAAGTTTTTTAGCTTCAGTCCACACCCTGCTGGTAGTTAGCTATAAAACTCTCTTTGAAGAAAGTTAAAAGAAAAAAATCATCTGCCCTTTATTACTTTAATAAAGTTAGATAAAGGTCATTTGTTTACTCCTTCTGTAATATACACTGCTGCCACTGTCGCTTGTCAATATAACTGATAGTTCAAAGATGAAATTAAAGCTACAGAATTACCCGTTACAATGTGCAAATGCATAGTGTAAATAATTCTTTTTTATGACTCTTCTGTTTATTAGTTAACTTGAAGAATGTGTACTAGCATATATTTGTGCTGGGGAAACTATCATGGTTGACATGGCATAATGTAGTATACTCCCTCCAAGGTTATTCCTCCCTCTCTAAACTTTTTTGGGGGTTACTCTCCCTCTCCAAAACCAATTTAAAGAAACAAATCAAAGCCCTGTAATCCTATTTAAGAACCCAGTCAAATAAGAAATCTGTATGTCATTGTTCCAATATATATAAAATCACCTCTTTAATATAGTCACTCCTCTCTAGGACTCTGATTTCCATCTGATGAAAATATTTGGGTTGTACTTTACAACCCAGCTAAAGGGGATATCCTGCTCTTCCCTCCTGGCTATGTGGTCCTGCCTCATCCCCTCTTGTGTAAGCGCTGCTGCTTGCTGAACTTACGCAATTCACTGTGAATTGCAGCAGAATATCTCCTCCCCCCCCCGTCTGCATTAGCTCTCTTTAATAAGCTGAATTAGCTCAAGAGAGGGTTGAGTGGGTGCAAGGTGTCGAAGGCAGTGGTGAGAACCTGTGGGGAAAGGGGGGAACAGGGAGAAGGGGGACTGTCAGTGATGAGCTTCAGGTTGGCTCCAGTTCCTTAATCCTTAAGTGGTGACAGCTCTGCAGCGTCCCACTTGCAGTACTGGGAGGCAACGCGAAAATTAAGTGGAAGGTGCTTGTGAGTTGAGCCTTTGCAAGGGGACTTGTTTGTAGGAAAGAAAGAATGAAAAAGCTGTTTCTCTAGGCTTTGAGATATGATGTGGCAGCCACCAGATTATGAAGCTCCCCTTACCCTCCCAGTATGCTCAAAATCTGAGGGGAAACAAGTCATGTTTAAAGGGAGACTCTTTGGGATAAATGCAACATTTTGGAGACACTACGTAGACTTTGAAATTATTTTAATTAAAATAATCTCAACATGCTGGGTTTAGCTGCTCTTTGGCTCCCATATCACGCACCCATATCCCAACTCCATGAGGCTGCCAGTAAGTGGCAGTCCTGGGTGGCATGGAGGTGTTGGAAGCTTGGGGTTGCTTTCTGTAACAGCCTTCCCTTGTCTCCAGAGCCTGCACTATATGTGCACAGCACAAGGTGCACAACTAAATTTTCTATTTTAAAATAAAAAGGTTTTCACTATCGAACAGTGTGTACCATTGCTGCTTTTATTCTTTTGATTCTATTTCATAGTCATGCATAAGAAATGGAGGCTAAATATTGCCATAGGAAGACTTCATTGTGTCAGGTATACCACAGTGTCTATACGTTCAGGAACGTATAGAACAAATTATTTCTTTGGTGAGAGGAAACGATGTGGTTCTGTTTGGTTCTAGTAATGAACTTATGCATACGTTTACAAGACAACTTTATATATAAAGAAGTAAGAATTACACTGAAGAAAATGTATACAAATAAATTGGTTAGCATAGCTCAGCCTGCCTCCCAAAATGTTGTGTAACTATAACTTGCAGTCTCTTACATGCCTTTGAAAATGGTATTGCCTCTCTTCTTCCCTCCAGGTTCTTGTCAGTTGAATGATGTGTAAGAAAACCTAGTGTTGCTACCAACAAATTTGGCAGAAGGATTGTTTTAGAAGTGTAATGCTGAGTTTCCAACAGCAGAAAGCTGTTTGCTGTTTAAGTTGACTGAAATTGTTCCAGTTAGTCTCTGTGCAGGTGGTGAATGATACAAATTCACAGTGTGAACAGCTGTCCTGCAGATAGCACTTTATGGTCTGCAGTGCTGGGTCCTCCTAGCTTTTTTCCGGACCTCTCTCTTTTCCATTTTTTCTCTTTTACTAGCTGCAATGAAGTACCATCTTCAAAAGTTTATTTTCTCTGTTCGATGTCATATGTAGGCTTCAGTGTAGATACTTAAGGAGTCTTATCAAAGTAATACTGGCTCAGTCAGTAAAGATGCTTTAGTTAAATAGACTATGGCTGTGTTTAAAAATAACAGCTCTGGCTGTGTCAGCGCGTTGGACAACCTGATACTGACTTCAACAGAAAAAGCTTCTGAAAATTACTTTGCCTGTTGGACGTATCGCCTCCAGTGTGAACTTGTTTTCTGTTGGTAGCATTTCAGTGTTAGGTGAACCAAAACAGAGGCCCTGATTTTTAAATGTTATTAGCCAAATGGCTTCAGAGAGAGCTTGTTATACTGGGCACCTTTTAAATGCACAAACAGGAGTAGCAGCGCTTCTGCTCTTGTTCTTATCATCAAAGCAGTGGTGTCTGGGGCTGGGTGCAAACACTGTCCTCATCTAAGCTCACTAGTTTTGGGTTCTCAGCCATTTGATTTCTGTAGGAAAAAGGTGGTGTGTGTACTCTACCAGCCTGGGCTCTGTCTGTGACTGCCACACCTGCACATGTGTAGGCTGTTGCTTTCTTGTAATAGTAAAGTGTGTGGAGGAGCTCATTAGTAATTGCTGTGCAATTGTCTTGTCTCACCCCAGCCCTGGCTTGGGTCTGATTTCTGCTGCCTTTCTGAAGACTCATTTCAAGCATTAGTATTCTTAAAAAGTCTTGGTTAATAAGATATAGGCCATATAAAAAAAAAAAAAAAAGTAAAACTTTTTGAAAATACTGTGTATCTGATGTTTATTCCGTTTCTTATGGTTCTTGTTCTGTGTGGGTTTCTGTCCTTTTTTGTTTCTTGGCAAGGAAGACAGTATTACATTCTTGTACCAAGAGGAAGGGTATTAAGCTTACTCATAAAAAGAAGATTTATTATCAAATGTAGTTTTTCATTTTGTCCATTGGAATTATTTTTTTTTTAAACTCTAACCATACCCAGATTACTGGCTTCATTCATACAGTTGTTGTATCAAGTTTGGATGCTCTCTTTGTTAAATTATGGTTCCTGAGGGTTTTCTGTTACAGAGGTTTCTTCAGTCAGGGGAAATGAGGGTATAATAAAGAGGATCCAAGGACCGGACATAATGATTCTATATAACTGAAACAAACAATGCCAGATTTGGCTGATGGTGGATTTTCCATCAAACTTTTTTACTGGCATTTGTTCATTTTGCTTTAAGCAGAGTTTAAAACTGAGGCAGCGTGAGTGCCCAAAGTAACTGAAAGACCAATAGCAGACAATTTGGGCAATACTTTTAATCGCTGTATCCTATCTTCATGCATTTATCCTGAATTCTGGCTTACTCAGGAAGTCTCCTTGATTCAAATGCCACTAGAGCAGTAAATTCAATGGGAGACATCCAGATTCACTGAAAGGACTATAACTGAAGCCAGTATAATAGACCTGGCTGTGTCTGAGGTTCCTGAAACCTTGTTCCAAGTGTTCAGCTCGTGCTTGGTGGGAAGCAGTGCTGGTTTCTGGCACAGTGAGTACCTGACCTTCATTGCTGTTGCCTCTGACTTGCTAGGACTGTCTGCTAGCTGTTAATGGTATCTTTTGCCTTCTACTACCGTTATAAAATATTATTAATTGTAATATGCTAAAATAGGGATAGAATCATCAAAACATACTTCAGGATGCAAGCAAATTTGCTGAGAGATTCTATAAATAAATGACAGTGCCTCCCAGCCAGAAACACAGTGTGAAGCAAGAAGGCAGAGTATGCCAGTGGTTTTCTCTCTTTCTGATGTTGAGCACTGCCAGAAGAGGAATGATGCTGAATCTGTTTCTCACAGCCTCTGTGATGCTAGAACATTGGTCTTTCAGGGTAGAGAGTGTGCAGCCCTGCAGTTTTCTGCAGATACTTCTCAAGGAGAGAGGAGGAGGAAAACCCATAGTATTAGCTTTGACAGTTGCAAACTAATAGATACCACAGTAAAGCTGCTAAAGTCAAAACTGTAGCCATCGTTTTAATGTCCTTTTAATTCTTGTAGAATGTTTTGGGGCTATTTTTCCCCCCTTGTTATTCTCAATAACTTCTGTGTCTTTGCGCATTGGTGAAATTGGGTGCAACAATTGAATCATACCCGATACACAAAACCGTTTCCTCTCCCCATCTGTTTTTGCACATGCTCTTCGACATACCTTATCCACTTCTTTATTCATAGGCATCTGGGAGAAACTTTCCTAACGCTCTTTCTCTTATTCAGTTTCAGCTGCATAACTTAACTCCTGTTCTATTCTTATGTGTTTCCTACCCATGTTAGAAACCACTCTTTAGTAGAAATGAAAGCCCTTACAGTGGCTAATCATGTAGCACTTCGGAAGATGAAAACTAGATTCCTCATGGAGCAAAAAGCTGTATGTGATGTGAGATTAGCAGTTGCAGTGCATTAGCACTGTGCATTATGGTCAAATTTAATGAACACAGCATTTTTAGTCTTTTATTTGTACCATAATATGCTTGTGGGACAATAGGATTCTGCTTGATGAAAAAAGAAAGCTGACAGAAGGGGTAAAATTACATATTGCCCCAAGGATAAACTTTTGGAAATATTTCTGTGGATTACAGCAATGGGTGTTACGTAAGGAGGAAAAAAAGTTTGCCCTGAAGTGCCTAAATTATTAAAGCATTTGTAAAAGTAGGATTTGTCTGTCTAGAAATTTATTGCAATGTCCACTTCTGACCAGAGGCAAGACGAGTATGGATGCATTGTAAAATCATATTCATCTACAGGAGCCTGTGGATTTTGAGGGTTGCAAGGTTGTGTAACTTGGTGTGAAAAACATAAAAGGTTACAGCTGACATCTTCAAACTATTTATCTTGCAGTTGTGTGAAATTAAGCTTCCTGAGAGGTCTGAGTGACAGTATTTAGTGTAAGAGGATCTGATCTTCTAGTTGTTTGTTCTTTGCAGTAAACTGAACTAGTACAGACTTGACTGAAAGTGTGTAATTGTGCAGCTTTCTAATTAATTTGAGTGCTCTCTTTAGTGTATTTGATAGATTGGGGTGGGGTATAAAAGCAGAAAAGTAGAACTGTCTTGGTTGTGAGATGCAGTGATTTCCTTCTAGCATCTCATGGGGGGGGAGTTTGCACTGGACTTGGATCCACAGCTACTGAGACTTTCTCTTTAGCCACAGCATCTTTCTTTGGCTCAGCCCATAAGGGAGCGGAAAAGCGGGAGGTATTCACACCACTCAGCTTGGCCAGCTGAGTCTTTCCCCTTAATCACATTCCTGCTTTGAATTGCTTTTTGGAGAACTCTCTGTGGATGCCGGAAGCCTTAAAACAAGGCAAACTCAACTCAGGCTTGGCTGGCTAATTAAGGTGCCCCAATAGAGTAGTGAATAGCACACTTGGGTTATTACGCCTGCATACAAATTCTTTGGATGGTGGGGCTTGGATACGTGAGTCCTCTCGTCTCTGTGCAGATAACACCCAGATAACAATTCTCTGTTTAGTTCTCAGCTCATTGTTCAGATTGCTGTCATATTTAAATATTCCATCTGCATATTGGCTTAACCTCTGGAAAGACTTGGGCTGTGAGGTTTTGGTGTTTTTTGTTTTTTTTTTTTTTTTTAAACTTTAAATACAAGCTGTGTAAATGCTACAGTATCCTATCTTTCTCCTTTTAAGATATTTTATCCCATACTGATGCAACAGCTGCTGGTGTTCACCCTTTCTGGGGACAGTGAAACCCTTCGTGCAAAATAGTTGGCACCTAGTAAATGAATGAAGGTTTTGCCATTGATTTATTAACATGTCCAGAAACCACCTATATGTTTTGGGTTCTCAAGCAGTTCAATTTTTTTTTGTCTGTCATCTTAAAAAAATAAACAAATGCACGTATATCCTCATTTGTTTCTCCTAACCCCCCCATCCATAGGTAGGCTTCAGAGTCACTCAAATCAAAATATTCTCAAATCGGAGTTTCTTTTATGTTTGACGAAAAGGCTTTGCTAGCAAGGCTTCTGTTATAAATAGTAGGTAAGTGCACCTGCCCAGCAGGGCTGCTCTTTTTGAGTGAGGCTGTAGCAGTTGAAGTTCAGAAGCAATTTTTGGGCACCAGATAGATAGTCTGCATGTGGGCAGAGCTGCTCACCTGCATCACCCACCCTAACTGAAGTAGCTGGAAATGCTTGGGTGAGAGCATAGCTGAGCCTTGGCGCTCAGACGCTGCAATAGCCTCTCTTGCTGAAATAACCTTTTCCTTGTGCAGCAGAAACAAGTGCTTTACCTCTGGGCTCAGATTGCCTTGTTTATCCATCCTCGCCAAAGTTTCCTCTCTGAACAAGCTGTTAGGTCTAACCGCACTTTAAATCAATCAGATTCCACCACTAAAGACAGTGTTTATACAACTATATATATTTTTTTAATCCTGTTGAAAATTATGCTAATTCAGATGTAACGGATGTTTAAAGTTCTTGTTAAAGGTCGCTTGGGACATTCTAAATAGTTGTGAAAAAATCCAGTTGTCCAGTCTTCTTGCCTCCAGGAGCAAATACAGTTACGTATCTGTTGATTAGAAATTGGCTGGTTGTGACAGGACTTTAAAATTGAAGCTCCGTTCACATCATCTGACACTGTATTTCTTAGGTGAAAATAGAACTTTTTCCCTGCTTTGGTTTTCATTCTTCAACTTTTCCATCATTTCATATGACCTTTGTAGTGCCTTGCTTGGAAAAGACAGTCTAGATCAATCAAATACCTGAGCTTTACCAATAAATGTAGGTGCTCGTAAGTGGCAATGTCCTCTGAAAGAGTTATTTAATTTTATTTTTCAAAGGCCCAATCAAAAGATAATTTGTAGGAGGGGGTGGTTTTCTTTTCAACTGTTGATTTTTAAGTGATGTCGCTGGTAGTCAACTAACCTAGCTTCAAGTACTTTAGTTCCTTCGATAAATACATTGCCAAGGCAATAACCTCAGTAACCATGAACCATTTGGGTTTTTACTAGTTTAATTTTATGAGCATGAATGTAGAGTGAGAGTAAAATGATTCTATCTAGAGAGAATTTTTCTTCTAGAGAGAATTTTTCTTAAACAGTAAATTCTCTATTCATATGAATATGAACTTGTCTGATCTAGTTCAGGAGTGCACTTGTTAAGAGGACTGTTCTTAAATACTTCAATACCTGGATATCAAATATGGTAAAAAGCTTCTGGGTTTAGATGTGGAATGATGCAGTCAGTCTTTCTGTGCTTTTTCTATCCTGTTGCAAAGAGTTTTATTCAAACTTTCTTGAGGTAAATAGATAGGATTTTATAAATCAGCAAGCATGAAAATTCTTATTCAGACTTTACTAATTTTGAATTTAAAGCTTACTTATTTCTATTCAATTTGTTGATTGCTCAGGGTTTTATCAGAATTAAACTAACTTTTATGTTCTAAGCAATGCTAGAGCACACCAATTAAATAGTTATCATATATTTGATTTACCTTACTGAGAGCTCTAGAAATTGGTAAGAGATTTTAAAGACAATAGTGATCAAAAACTTAGGTATATATCACTTGATTTTTTTTTTCTTTCTCAAAACACTAAAAATAATTGATTAAAGTGTCTTAAGTTTCTCCAATCCTGCGGGCAGAGTTGTAATAACTAATTTTTGTACTTTGAAAATCAAATTACAAATGGGGTGCAGTCCTAGGTAAGCATTGTTTGTAGTAAAGAAGCTTAGTCTAGACTTGGTTCTAACCTGCAATGTTGCCTTCTGAGAGCTGGTATAGCAATGAGCTGCTACAAAGCAGTGTTTCTTCAGTAACATGTTCAGTTTTTCTTGGATAAGGGTATACTTGAATTATTTTTGTGGTAGGTGTGTGAAAGGGGAGGGTGTGTAACTTTTTTAGTTCTAGGAAGCATTTTTTTGTGAGTTAAGAGACTTAGAGAAAATATAGAAGACAAGTGAAATGATTATACATAGAGAGAATTTTTCCTTAAACATTGGGTTCAAGATGTAGGCCACATCTGTAATCATGTTTTTAGAAATAAGTCCATATTAAATCGATTCTCTGCCAACAGCATCTGGTTGCACTTTATGTACGTGTTTTCTTTCATAAAGAAAGCAAATGATATGACATAACCCAGTCAGATAAAAATGATTGTTTATAATACTTTGTTTATTTATATAGCACCACAGGATGAAATACATCTTCATCTGAAAAAACTTACAGCAGATTACAAAGGTGAGCAGATGACATCTGCATTCCCAGATGGCCAGTCTGGGGTACTGTGTAGTGTGGTTGATAAGCCCTGCTTAAAGGGACATAAAATTAGTGGCCAAATTGCTAATCGAATGGGAGCTAATAGTTCCAGGTGCCTTCATGGGTAGTGTCCCACATCCTGTAGTGGCCCTGCGATGCTGGTAGCCCTCCTAAAGCATTGCATGAGGTTGGAAAGAGCAATACTGTGCAGTGACAAACCTTCACAAACATGGCACATTTTAGGACTGGTAGCAAACCCCTGGCACTGCTCACTGCTATGAGTAAAATTTGGGAGCAATGACTTGCTTTTAATAAAACAGACTGCATAGCAGTTGTTTGCATGAATTGTGCGGACTAATTTCAGCAGGTTGATCTTAATTATGCTCGTAGAAGTGGCTTCTTTGCTTACAAAACAAGCTGTCTGTGGGGCTTGTGAAGAGGTCCAGCTTGGATTCACCCTTTGGGTTCAACTTGGGAAACAGCCAAAAGGTAAGAATTGGGAATACCTTGCGAACATCAGAGGCATGATTTCCTGTAATAAAGAGTATTGGGCTGTGATGCCCTCAGAGCAAGGGGAGCTACACAGCGGGGTTTCGGCTGTTGTAATCCTAAACAACAGATCTCTTTAGCACATGCATACCAAGGTATTTAAGGGTGTCAGTCATGTCTTTCCCGCATGAAAGCTGGGCCACCTGCAGCTGTGGAAGAAGCTGTAGATGAAGCAGTGTTTAATCGAGCATGTGTGGTACTGTACTCCTGATTTTGAGACATTTGGAAGGAGCAATTTCCATATAGGCCAGCAGATAGTTAATTTGGAAATAGCTTCTTGTGCCAAAAACTTGATGGGGGCTTTTATGCCCTGCAAGACCTTGTATGTTAGTGAGGGACATACTGGGGAGGGAGGCAAGTGTCATCTACTGTAGGGTTTATTTCTTCCCTTAACAGGCTCCGATTAAACATGCACAAGGAAAGGATGTTTTGACAATTTGTACTTAGATAAAATATCCTTGTGTGGTTAATGGTCTCATCTGAGATCCAGGGTGTCTTTCATTTGGGATTTTTTAATTGATTATATATACATTAAAGTTGCTTAGAATATGCAGTATTCAACAAGTAATACTTTCTCTGACTTATTCCATTTCAACTGATTAGCTTATCTGTTAACAGCATAATTTTTTTTTTTTAATTCAGTCATGAGAATGGCAGTGGTTAGGGTAGATTTTTGTTGCAATACCAGAACAAAACAGGAATTTAAATACTGTGGCTATTAGACCTTTTAAAATTAGGCATCCTAATTAACAGAGCGAAACATGACTTAATTACTTAATGTAATTAACAGAATACCTATTACCTTTTTAGTTGCTAGGCTAAAAGGTTTTTAGCCAAGTACAAGCTTTCGCTGTGCATGATGACCCTTTAAAGGCCTTTGGGACTCTATCCAGCTGGCAGCTTGGCATTGCTGAACAGATGTGGCTGGTCTCTGGAGAGCTGATCTGTACTGCTAGCTTTATTAATTCCTGACATTCGTATTGATCTGTGGGTCCAAACAAAAGTAAAGAGTTTCATGTGGAAGTGGCATAATGTGTACGTTTCTGTTGGTCTTTTCCTGATATGTTCAGGATATATTTTGGTAGGTCTTAATATTAGTCTTAGCAGCTCTTATTTGTTGTTTGTACATGTGCATGTTTTACTGTTTCTTGGCTTCATGTTCTGTTCCTGGTGATTCATAGAGCATCAAAATGCACAGAAATCATGTTCTCAGCACTTTGGAAGACCTCTCCAGATAATTCTGAACACTGCTTGTTCACGGGAAGCAAGTGGGCGTGCTGGAGGAGCATTCAAGTTCCCTGAAAGTGCTCATGAATACTGAGGAACTGCTTTGCAGCTCCCTTCTGAGAAGAGAGTTCTTCACTTCTTCCAAATACTATTTAATAATTAAAATCTTGAGGTTGGGAGGAAGTATATTTTCCTGTAATAAGGACAGATGGTGTTGAAAAAGCAATTGAAAATTTGTGCTGATGGACTGGAGTTTGATTTCTCCTGGAATCTAATTTATATCTGCAAAAGGCGACCTGTAGTAAATTGGGATTAGTATGACAATAAACTCGAATCACGAGTGACAGATTTTTCTCTTAGTCTGGGGAGAGTTATAGTCAGATGTTCTGTGTATGGGAAATCTTTGTGGGCCACCAGTTAATGTAGTATTATCAAAGTACTAATCTGAAGATTTTTATTTTTTTTATGCTTACCAAATTTAAGAGGAAACTTGAAATGGTTTAGGAGTTTATGAATAAGAACAGTATGACCAGAAGTTGGCATGTTGGAGATGCTGATCACAGGCAGTTGCAGATGATGTTCAGATTATCTGGTTATCAGTGGAGGATGGCAGCGGGCTATGAATTTCCCTCTTCAACCACTCTCTAGCACAAATAAACATGGGAATGACTGCAACAAAGGTGCTGCACCAAGGCACATTACTGACCTCAGCCCAAGAAACATACAGCACTAGCCAATTTGTGATATAATTTGGGGAAAACATTTATTTAAATACTTACCGAAAACAGATGTTTGGGAGGTTTTTGTGGGTATGTTAAAGTCTTTTAAAAAAAACTTTAAAAATCCTGAACCGTAATTATAATAGCTGATAGGTTATACTTTCCAGTCCTTGGTCTCTGAGGCTGTGCTTTGATAATTTCTCCAAGGGAAGCTCTTGCTGGTCAGAAAGTAGATTCCGGTTGAGACCACCCAATAGTCACTGGATAGCAGTCATGCCAATATGTATGTTTTCATTTAGTATAAACATTTTGAACTTAATGACTTCCTGTTTCTAAGGCTGAGAATAATCTTGCTTAAAAAGGAAGGGGGGAAATATTAAAACAGGAAACTTGAGTACATGACTGCACTTTGCTAGTAAGCCTATAGGTTGATGCAAACTCAGGAGAAAGTTCGTGAGATGTTATGATATTACAACTTGCAATTCCTAAGGTGTTTGTCAAGCAGTTATGGTTGTTTTCATACAAAGACACAAACTTGTGCATTTTGCTGAACAGAAATGGAACCAGCAACAAGAGTTTGTTGAATGGAAGTGAGGAAGGGCCGGATGGCTGGGAAGACAGTGAGGGGAGAATACAGATGGTGTGTGAAGTAGTGTATTGACTTAATAAAATGCTACAGTGGATAGGATTTCTGTTTAACTAGGTAACAAGTCTCTGTTTACATTTCCAAACCCAATCTGAATAGGCAAATATTACTATAAAAGAGTAAAAAGAAAAGCTTAGATAAAACCTCAAGATTAGACTTGAATCATTAAAACATTCAACAGTTGGACTCAAGTTGAAGATGTCAATTCTATCCTAGTTTTGCTTTCTTTTCTAACTGAATTTGATGTACAAGTTCTTGATGTAGAAGCAGCATATAAAAGTGACTGTTTATTTTGTTTCTTGAGTTTAGCAGTGGAAGCAAATGAGTTGCAAAGATTGTGTAAATTGACTGAGGTGCACATACCCAGGAAATCTTACACTTCTGTAGTACTGTTTTGTTTTAGACCTGGACTTGGATTAATTCTGCTGGCCATCAACATATGCAGTCTTGCATCACCACTTTATGTAGTGCTCTGTTTGATCAGCGCATGTTTTCTTCCCTTTTTTAAAGTAATTTTTGTTGGGATCTAAGTGTGTACAATAAATGCCCTTAGCCAAAGTTGAGGATCTTGTTAGAAGGGCAGCTACTGAGAGGTGAGGAGGGGGATGGCATGGTTTGATTTAACTTTGCAAGAGTTGGGAGGGGGGAATTGAAACCAAATGAGGTCTAATCTTTACTTTCTTGAGGGAGGAACATATAAAACTAAATAGCATCCTTTTTGCATAGCAATAATTTACATTTGTACTGTTCTAACTCTACACTTGAGTATCATTTCAACTTATGGTTTTGAAGGAGGAAAAACAATCCATCCCAAAAGGGCTTTGTTAGAAGTGTGCTGGAGGAGCCCGTGAAAGTGAGTCAGTTTGACTAAGTTGCAAATAATATTCCATCTCAACTGAGGAAAAAAAGAAAACCCCTTGATTTCTGAAGGGGAAAGAAAGGTTAACTGGTCATGTTCTTATATCCTGATAACTTCTATTTTCAAGGAAGCTTGACCTGTGTATTGTGAAATGAAGTTTCTTCCAGAGTCGAAATGTAAGAATTTGCTTTTGCTTTTGGCAAAATAAGTTAAACTAATTGACCACTCTTCTGAAGTTTTGCATGGTCCAGGCATTCATCAAAATAGGGATTTGTCTTCTGAATGTAAGTAAATTTGGATATTGTTCTTGTTTACATCTTCTGTAAACTGACTGTAACACTTAGGTATAGTGTTAATGGTCCTGGGTTTTTTTTTTCCTTTTCCCCTTTGGAAAACTGGAATCCCTATGGTGAATGACAAACAAGGATTGCGTCAGTAAACTTTGTTATAGTAGCTGTTGCAGCAATATCTGACAGGATCTGTCTTTTTACTCAACGTGGTGATTCAACCAGGCAAAACTGTGCAGCAGCAGTATTTTCATTGGACTGACCCCTAAATCTGTTCATTATCTATCATTTAAGAAGTTGAGCATTTATTTTCCTGCATTGTTATTTTTATAGAATTTCTTCATATCTTAGAAGTAGTATAATCTCAACATGAAATTTAGTATCTTATGTTTTACCTGTAAGCAGCAAAAGGTCTTAGAAGGCAAAGCCTGGGGGGAGGAAGCAAACACTGCTGTGCCATACACCAGACAGACATTTTTGTTGCATTTATTCCTGAAATAGCTACTGTCATCATGTAGCCACTGAAATTCTTTATTTGTTGTTTTCCAACTGATAGCCTAAATTTCTTGAGTGGTGGAACTGTCTCCTTTAAAGCCTAATCTCCCCTTAATAGTACTGTCTTGAAATGTGTTTTAACACATGCTGAAATTTGGCTTTATGGAATGGGCAGTGGTATAAAGAATTTCTCTGGTACCAGCCATGAAGAGGATGGCAGTGGTTCCTGCTGCCTCCCTGGCATGTCTAACCTGGTGTGCTGGTTTTGGCTGGGATAGATTTAATTTTCTTCACAGTAGCTGCTATGGGGCTATGTTTTGGATTTGTGCTGGAAACAATGTTGATAATGCAGGGATGTTTTAGCTGTTGCTGAGCAGTGCTTACAGAGTCAAGGCCTTTTCTGCTTCTTACCCCACCCCACCAGTGAGTAGGCTGGGGGGCACAAGAAGTTGGGAGGGGACACAGCTGGGACAGCTGACCCCCACTGACCAAAGGGATATTCCAGACTGTATGATGTCATGCTCAGCATATAATGCTGGGGGAAGAAGAAGGAAGGGGGGGGGGACATTCAGAGAGATGGTGTTTGTCTTCCCAAGTCACCATTATGCATGATGGAGCCCTGCTTTCCTGGAAATGGCTGAACACCTGCCTGCCGATGGGAAGCAGTGAATGAATTCCTTGTTTTGTTTTGCTTGTGCACGCAGCTTTTGCTTTACCTGTCTTTATCTCAATGCACAAGCTTTCTCACTTTTACTGTTCTGATTCTCTCCCTCATCCCACCTGGGGGGAGTTAGCAAGTGGCTGTGTGGTGCTTAGTTGCTGGCTGGGGTTAAATCATGACACCTGGGCATTCTCATCTGCTTCTACCTGTTCAGTTTTAGCCCTTCTCTCAATTTCTGTATGGTTTTTGCTGTGTAAGAAAGACGTAGTCTGAAATGAAGAAAACCCTACCTGCTAAACATGTCTGGAGTGCCTGTTAGGGACTCATTTCCACAGCAGGCATTAGGAGGTTAGCTACTTGCTGTGGGTATGCCTTTCTTCCTCTCTCTGAAGTGATAAGTATCCCTCGGCACAGGAATTTTTGAGTACAGCCTTTATGGACATTTTGAATACAAAACCAATCACACTTTACTGCATTATTGTCATTCAAGGAAACGAAGTATTATTGCTTCTACTGTTTTTAGCAAGGCAATAAGTGGCAGCATTCTTCTGTTTGGAGAAATACGATTATTCATCTCTATTGGAATATCTTATAGAGTAAGTTTTGTAAGGAAAGGCTTTGAAACTCAACATGAAAAAAATGCTAAATATATATATATATATCCCATTGAATACAGAATGGTATCTTAAAGAAGCGTGTTCTTGTCTTGCCAAAGATGAGATCAAAGTTATTTGACATTTCCACATTGTGTTTACACATAAAACCATTATTCTGATTTGCATTCAGCGTGATGCATGTGACAGGCCATTATCTGGATTATTCAATGTGTATAATTAGGCATTTACTCTTTTCCTTTCAGAGTATCTGTGCAAGGGTTTAAAAATTTGAAGTAATAATGATCTGTGCACTTTCATACAGCATTTGCATAATTAATTTGGGAGGTTGGTCAGAAGGACTTATTTTGAAGCTTTTGTGCTGAAAATAGGTTCCATTAATTTATAGAGATGGGTATTGATGTGCAGTCTGCAGTGGAATAGCGTAGTGAAGTAATATCCTGGCCTGTGGTAATGTATCTGGGATTTTAGGCCTGGGCTGTTATCTCTGGGCTGCTGGCCTTCAGGCAAACACTTTTGGTAGTAGGCTCTTAATACTGGTGTTTTGAGTTGCATTGGCTTTTCCTTTTGAAAGTGGACAGCTGTGCAAAAAGAATTGTCCCTGCCCAAACCAATGCAGCACATATGCAAACTGTGGAGCATTCTCTCTGGAGGTGAAATTAGCTCACTTGAACACCTGTATTGAAACTGCTTTAGAAAGATTTTATTTTCAATTCATGGTTCAGTTTTTCTTGAATGTAAAGGAGACCTGGATTTATTTGGAAATGTGCACTTAAGATAACTTTTTTTCTTTAAAACCCTTTGTATACCCAGAGAGAAACTATTGCTGTGAGAGTGATGGATAACAAGACTTGTTATGCCTCTTGCAGATACATACACACATTCCAACTTCCATTGCTAAGCAGTGGGTTATGTGGCTGGTTGGTAGAAGGAATGTTTCATTTCAAAGTTTTGGAAGTGCACCACATACTTATGAAGTTTTAAATTCTCCAAAGAATTCTGATTATTTTGGCTTGGAGGAACCAATTTTGTGGAGTTCCCTGGTGTAGCTGCCCTTTAGGTCTGCCTGCATCCTGACTGCGATCCCTGCACGTGGGGTGCAGCACTGGCTGGGGAGAGCATCTGAAGCAGCCCCATGTCTTCAGCTCCACTGGTGGAGAGACTCGGGGGGACCCCCTCCGAAGTCCAGTACTCATTGTAGCAGAGGAACCCGCTTGGGGTTCATGGTGTGGAAAATCCTGAAAATCAGCACCTTTTACCTGGCCTTCTTTGAGTTCTTGGAAAGAAAGAAATGTTTGCTGCCTCACTGGTTAAAAATTTGTTTTCCCTCTGAAAGAGGAACCATGAGATGTGGGCAGTTGGGTTTTTAAAAAGTCATAGGGGAACTGTGGCACACATGAACGAGCAGACTATAGTAAGTGCCAACTGTATTACAGGTTATTTTTAGTGTCTCTTCCTGCACTGTTGAGAGGAGTAGGCTGGTACTGGTGGTGAGCAGGAGTGCATCCTGCTTATGCCTCTCTGCTCTCCCTCCTCAAATGGATGGGTGTGCCTCGCCAGTGAGGTTGCTAGTTAAATTGCTAGTTTAGGATGCTCAAGATTCAATTCCTTAATTGGTTTGGAGGGATTTTGCTACACGCACCTTCTGCAGATGATGCCATTTGCTACAGAAGCAGCATAAACCCAGAAATTTTGTTCCCTCGGATTCTGCCCTGTTTCCTTAGAAACTGATTTCATACCATAACTGTGGACTGAGAATCAAGTCGCTTCATATTCTCTCTGTTAGAAACATGTAAAATCAAATTGATGCACACTAACTGCAAATATATTGGTCCTCACTTCTCTGCAGTGAATCTTCTCTTCTCTGCAGTGAATCTTCTCTTGCTGATCATTTGCCAACTCAGATGCTCTAGAGAACAGAGCCCATTAGGCTGTGATTGCTATTCCTTTGATTAAGCTGTGAGTAGTTGTCCTTGCTGGAAGTAAAACTTATTTTTAGTAGCTTGCATGAATTTTTCAGCTTGTGTCTCAAGAAAAGGAAGTTCAGTTGCCTAATTGATTATTGTCCATGTCTTCACTTCTAAAAGAAAAAAATATTACAAATTCTGGGGAAAATTTGAACAGCTTGAAATCACATAAAGGGGCGAAAAAAAGTCATTGTTAGTGGAGGTATTGCTCAACTGGTAACAGATCTCCTAGTGTTTTGTTTCTGATAAATAATTTGGCAGTGCTTCCCTAAGGCAGAGATGTGTTGCATCTTCACTATGCTTCAGCTAATTTTAATAATGTGTTTATTTATACTGATGGTCTTTTGTGGGTTTTGGAGATGAGGAGGCAAAAAACTGGGAAGGAGTAATGTTGAATCAGTCTAGAAACTGGCAACTGCAGAATGTTTGGTTTTGTTAATGTTGCATTAAGTCCTCATTTCATGGATGTGGAAGAGGTAAATGTTAGCAAGGGAAGTGTTTCTGCCCCGGCTTTGTGCCCTTAATTATTCTGGTCCAAGCATTTGTGTGGCCACAGAGCTTTATGCAAGATCTACGTTGCGTTATTTCATATGTGGTGGTCTTTGGGTGAGTTATTTCAGTAGTTATTTTTTCACATAGACATGTTCCATGAATTAAAAATGTAATTGTTATCTCTGTACTGTATTTCTTACTCTAATGAATTTACGGTGGTTGTGGTGTGAAACCTCCTGCGCATTTGTGATTGAACTTCTACTCCTTGGTATTGCAGAAGAGCCATTGAAGAAACAAGAAGATACTTGACGTGATCATTAAAAATCATTATGCCTCTGGAGGGTCGCTTCTTTGAATTAAATTCAGAGGTTCAACCTGAAAATAAACAACAGCAGGTAGTTCTCTTTAAGCAGTTATCCCTTTAGAAAGGTATTTTTCTTCTAGTACTTGTTTTCTAATTTATGGTACAGTGTAGTTCTACATTGGTGTCTTTCCCTTATCACAGGTATTAAATTAGCTCATTAAACTGAATTAAGTTTTGAAATTAATCAGATGTTTGAGTCAAGCATCACAAAGCATCGGGAATCTTCAATTCCTAATTAAAGAGTTAGCTGCATGTCATGCATTGCACATTGCTTTCATTAATTTTCTCTGTAACAAAGGGGCCAATCTGGCTTTCATTGAAACTTGATGCAGATTTCTGGTGCATGTCAAGTGGAGTAGAATAAAGCTGCAAAATAGCTTTTAATGATAAGCTATAGTTGACTACCTTTGATCAAAAGAGATGGTTTGCCTTGAAAAATAGGGTTATAAAACGCACTAAAAGGGAAGCCTTATACAACAGCTCAGATAAAACCCACCTACTTTTATCGGGTTTTAAGAACATGTGGTTGAAAGTAAAAACCAGTTTGAGGTAGTTGCTTGTCTTCTGCAGTTTGCACTTTTTCTGCAAGTTGTCTTTGGCACATTTGTATCTGCAGTGTTGGGAGGGGAGTTGCAGCATGGATATTTTGATGAAAGGTGGAGGAACGGAGATGCAGCAGTCCTGCACTAGCAGTGAGCTACTGGGGGAGGGAGGGACACCATCAAAATGAGTACAACTTCAAAAATAAATGTTTGTCTATGTTCCTTTTGAATTTGTCTCTGATCTTAGTTTGGCAATAGTTCATTTTATTTGCAAAATTGTCACTTTTTGCTTTCTAAATAAACACTTTGGTGCAATTGCTACTGTCCTAATCCATCATGTGTGAACTTTCGTGCTGTTTGTAAGGGCTTTTATGAAGAGAATGTGGAAACTGAGGGGAAAAATAGTAACTTCACTTTTTAAAAAGAAAAAAGGCAGCACTAGAAAATGGTAAATGAAGAAGTTGTCTGACATCAGTAGAGGTCATAAGGAAGACTGTGCAAGCTCCCCAGAGGGCACAATAATTTTTTTGAGAAAATAAAAACTTAAAAAATAACTGTACAGAGAAGATGGGAAGATATTAAGGGGATTTTCTTTGTTCATGAACAAATTTAACTTTCTTCTCAGTAAAGTAAATACAGTCCAGATGGCTGGAAAGTACAAGATGCTCCCAGGGGTTAGGGTGGAGGTTGGATGAATTAAGCTTTGTAGAAGTCAAAAGTGAACAAGTGAGATACAGAGTTTAAAAAAAAAAAGTGTAGTTGGTTTCTATTCTTTCTCAAGTTTGTGGTCTGGATTGAGCATTCCATGAGAGTGATTAAATTAAAGAATATAAAGAGGCAATGTTTCTGTTTATAATATCAGAATAGAGTAGGAAGAATACTGATAAAAATCTGTTTTTCTTTCACCAGTGGAGTTTGTCAGTTTGTAAACAAATCATAATCTTAACTTCTAAATATGGCTTGTTTCAATAAATAAGGGGTTTGGTACTTTGTAGCTGAGGAAAAATATTTAAAGATCTGTATGTGCAGTGGTCATTATTAGTTTTGCAGCAATAGTGGCGTCATGAATCCAGCTACAGCTTTATCCATAAGTTAATACTGAAAGAAAATAATACCATACATTTGAAGTTTATGTTGTGAAATGTCTTCTGATCATCTGTCATCAGGCACAGAGATTCCTTCTGGGAGGTTGTGCTGTGCCTTGATGCGACTGGGCTGGTTGCCTCAATCACTTTCGGGAGTGTTGGGAAAATCCTGTCCATCCCCTTGAAACTTCAGCTGCAGGGCTTCATTTTTATTTCCATTCTTCTCTTCTTGTTTTTGGGCACGGTATGAGGCAAGTTCTGACTGTGTCAAAGAGATGCAGAATGCGAGTAACGTTGCTGGAAATGCTCAGAAGTAATGTTACTGAAGTAGAATGGAAGTAATGTTTCAGCTTCATAGCTGAAAGAGAAAACTGTGTGCTGGTGCAGATGTAGAGATGCTGTAGATTTGATGGCTTAGAAATAAAAACAACATAGTATTAAAGGAAAAGGTGAGATTAGAAAGGAATTGGCTACTCAGGTGGTCGAAGCATCAAGTTAGCTAGCATCTCTTCTTAGTAAAAACATCCTGAGTGGACATTTTTAGGAGTGAATTGGCAAAGACAGTTTGCAAAAAAACCATGCTGTGAAATGAAATGTCGCGTGAGAATGTGCTAGATCTTATTGTTACTTTATATGAAAAAGCATGGAAAGATGCCCTATGAAACTTGCCTTGCTTTTTATCCTTAGGCACACCACTATCGCTGTACCAGTACTATAACTTCAAATGTTTAACTATATTTTTTTTTACGTGCAAGTCGAATGAGAATGGTATATCAAATGCACATACCTGAGTGAGTTGGGAAGTTGGTCTTCTTTCCTTGTGTGAGAGGTGGAGCCCAAGGGAGCAGAGGTCTTGCTCCCTGAAGTGCCCATTCCTTTCCTGAAGCTTTGATGCTGTAGTGGGTGTCTTGGGCAGAGTAGGAGGTAGATAGTCTGCATACAGCACCAAAAAGTTGCTTCCAATTGCAAATTTGAGGTGAGTAAAATGTAAAAATGTTCTCTTGTGGATGTCAGATTGAGAATAGAAAGTGCTAGATAGGTGCAGGGCTGTTTCCTAGTGGTAAGCTATTGTATTTATTATTTATAGGAGGCTAGCCAAAGCGATGCTTAGGGGCAATTCTCATACCAAGAGCACACATGGCAATGGAAGAGGAGGAGCGGGCCGAAGATGAAGTGTTGTAAGTGCAGGGGATGGTGCTGAAAACTGACTGCAGAAATAGGAGCGAAGCATGAAAGGAGGGACCTGCAATGGGTGGAGGGTGGGATTTCTTAAAACTGTTAGCAGTCTTGGCATTTTTGAATGAATATGTATTGCTGAGGGTGGGATCCTGTAAACCGCTAGGGAGGAGTGGTTGGAGTGGATGGTTTCAGGTGAGAAACTGAGAGCAACTTTTAAAATGTGGAGTGAGTATGACATATTCATAGGTTAAATCTGATGACAGTAATGAGATTGTAGCAAAAGCTAATGAGTTGGAGTACACACTGAAAGACTGGTAGAAAAGGAGAAAAGAGATTTTGTCTCAGGGACAAGAAGAAAGCAGGAAACCTGTGCTAACAAAAGGTGAGGAAGGAGTCACGCCAGGCTTTCACATTTCATTTGCTTTTTAAAAAGAAGGAATGTAAGATATATGTGGGTTGTTTTCTTCCAGTAGAGATTTAAAATCTGAAGAGTCTGAATCCAGAATATATATAGAGTGCAGCAAAAAAAGTAGAGGTGAAAAAAGATTAGGATGCAAGTTCAGGGGCATTAAATAGCAGTTGGAAAATGCTAGGTGTCTTTTTTGTTCACAGTTACCCAAACCTTGGGCATAGCTTGAAAATGACTTTGCTTAGATGTATTGTGTGTAGCTTTAACGTATGCTTTTTCATTTTTCATAATGAAGGCTAAAGGAACACTGTCTACCTCCCCTTGACAGGCTTTTTGAAGCCACGGTTGGCACTTGTATTTTGTCTGGCTTGAAGTACCTGTCACTGAAAGAGATGCAATGTATTAACAAATATGAATGAATACAGCTTGACTAATGCCAGTCTCAGGAGGGACTCCATCTCATTTTAAGGGGGTGAGGGGAACAGAAGTACATAATGCTGAAATTTGTTTTCCTGAGGCCAGTTAAGATGCCTGTTGCAGAACTGTACCCAGCATCCAGATCCTTAAGACCATTCAGATGATGTCTGAAACTGCCATTTCCCAGTGCTCGGACTGTATTTATGTGAAAATTCAATAATGCAGTAATTAAAATACCCCATCTGAAACTATTTTTACAGTCTTGCTGAGACACAGTAATTAGAGTAATACCAGACAGCAGCTATATTCTTTACAACACTGAATTGCTGAGCATTGAGCCTTTAGTAGTGGGATTTATCAGGTAAAATAGAATAGCAAGTTATTATAAACTATAAACCATGAGGTAAGTGTGAATGAGCATCTTCATTTTCATATGTATTTCATTCAGCCAGAAGTCATAATTAAAGCTTTTCAGATATTCTTCAATAGCTTTGACTTGCAACATTTTTCTAAAATCAATCTCTGCTTCCTTATCAGCACCAACGCTTTCACTGATTGTAGTGCCAATTCAACTTGAGTAGAAGTGTTACATAGACTCCGCCCAATAGTTTCTTGCCTTTCTGAACATGCATCTTGGTGTAGCGACTGTAGGAAAAAATAAAAATGAACTGTGCTTCTTAATGAAAACCAGCAAATCATTTCTTGCGTAGCTTGGTGTTACTGTGTTCTAATTGTGGAAATATGCGGTGTGCTCTAACTACTGCCCTGCCTTAAAGTCTGCAGAGTTTGGGTAGTTCTCTGTAGCATCACCAGTAAGATTAAATTGAAAAGCTTTTGGTGCATGTTTTTCTCTAGGATGCTGACAGCAATAAAAATAAAAAATAGTTTTTGAGTAGTCTTCTAAATGCACAGATTTTGGCATATCAGCTGATGTGGTTTTTTGGTTATCTAGTTAAGATAGTAACTGGAAAAATAATTTTCTGGTGTACTATTTGTAATTAAACCAAGCTGCTTCTTTGTATAATTTATGTTTAGATCTTTAGCATGATCTAAAAAGGAGGGGGAGGGTTCATATGTTTGTAACTTTAGTTCTAAAGCTGAATTCTGCAACACCAAGAATGTGCTGTGATGCAAGGTCAGCGCTTTGAGAGTTCAATGTGCATCTCTGAAAGAAAAAAATCAAGAGATGCAATAGCTCAAACAAAGCCTAGCTTGAGATTTTTAGCTTCCTGTTCAGTAACCCCTGAAAAATGGTTTTGTATGTGAAAATATTATGGGAGACTTGCAATGGCTATTTTATCACTTATTGTCTCAGAAGATAAAGTACAGTACAGACACGTTTCGTTTATGACAGTGACCTTTTCCTCCAGGGTGCCATTGGGATGAGTTTGTTGTCAAAGCCATCTGGCCCCGTTCGCCCGCACATGGGATACCAGAGCCATATCCCATTCTCCTTTTTGAAGAGCATGGAGGATTTTCCCATGTTCCCTCCTAAAAGGGGAATTCCAAAATTTGAAATCTTGTAATTGTAAGAGTGGTTTCCTTGACTACCAGGGTAATAATCCCTCTGCTATAGATTGTAAACACTCTTCCACACAAGCAAAGTTCTTTACCGTCTCTATCTGAAGTTAAGACACTTGTCTGTCTTTTCTACCATCCAAAATTCTTGACTTGTTTGGCACACTAACTCCATAAAGCTTTGTCTTTCATGGGTTTTGTTTATTTTGTTTTTTCCTTCTGAAAACAATTTGGTCTCTTTGTAGCACATTTCAGTTTTGTTCTGTTTTTATGACTTGTTCCCCTTGCTTTCCTTCAGCTGCAATGGAGAGAATTAAGTACAGTTGTAGCCCTGATTAAAATCTTGGCTTAATTGAGTTGCAAATTTGCAATGACAGATACTTGTCAGGGTGCCAATTAGTACCTTTTAGCATTCCTGATGCCTTCCTGAATTCTGATGATACTCTGTTTTTACCATTGGTTATGTTCCTTCTCTTCTCTCGCAGCGTGAAGCTCAGCACAGGGTGTAAATTGCTTTCTCCATGATAGTTACTTGTTAATTAGCTGCCAAGAAAATTAAGTCCTTTGTAATGCCTGTCTTACCTTTCCCTTGGGGTATCTCTGATACTTGGTCTCCTCATGCAGGATCTGAAGGCTGGTAGGCTGAGAGTACGAAGAGTACCATTGCCCATACCGATACACCAACATTTCCAGCTTCCTTTGAGGGGATTCATAGTGTCAGTTTGCATTGCTCAAACAATAATCCCAAACAGAGAAGTTGGTGAGGAAATCTTCATTAGACTAACATGGGGGATATTGAGTAAGGTACAAGGGATATACTACCAGTAGTACTGCTTTTTCTTCCACTTGGCAAGTTGAGTAACAGCCAATGTTTTCGTGCCGGTGCTCCTCACTAGCATCACCTGCCTTACTGTCAGGGAATGCTGGAGGACTGAGCCTTGTTGCTGATATACTGAGTTATGATTGGGGCTAGGGGTCTATTTCTGGTTGATAGGGATGCTAACAGTATTTTGGGAAAATCCAACAAATAAGTAGATATTGCAACAGAAAAAAAAATTTGATTAGACAAAGATGCTTGATAATTAAACAGAAGTTCTCTCTCTCTCTAACCCTTGGGAAATATTTTCTTGTAAATCTTCTCAGGTGCTGAGTTTTAGTGAAGATACCTTGTGGCCCTGGTACACTTCTGTATCCTATTATAGCATCTATTTTGTATGCTGAGCGCTGAGAGTAGAAAAGATGGAAACATTGTTAGATTGTCAGTTGTTTCCAATGAAGAAGTCTCTGTTTGGTGGAACTGTTTGCATTCCTGTGGTCAGTGGTATAAGGAAATACCATGTTATGAAAAATTCCCAATTGTTTCCCTAAGGGCTCTTAGAGTTGCACAATCTTTTGATGGTTTTGTTTGTTAAAAAAAGAAATTAGTTGCCAACTGTTCAGTTTGGAATTCAAAATTCTCTTAAATATTTATTAGGGCTTTGCTTTTTATACTCAAGGTTTGGATTCAAACCAGAAGTGTATTTTCCTAATATACTCTTATCAGCCGTTATAATAGGAGTAGTTGAAGAAGACTGTATTTTCATTCCAGGAGGTGTTTCTTTGGGATATCCCATCAGTTCCTTGACTATCCGTCATTGTGATTACTCATAGTTTCTGGATGCAGCTCTAAAATGTTGCTTCTCTGAGCAGGAGAGAGCTAGCTCTCAGATAGCACTTTAATTCTCAAGAAGAGAAATGGTACCTCTGACACACAAATGCTTTTGTCCTACAGGCTGAAGCCCTCATTTAACATTTAATTTGTACTTGCCTTTTCAATATCCTGTTAAGATTTGTGTAATATGTCTGATTTCTGACATAATGCATTAATTCAGATGTATTCCAAATTTTTTTGAAGCTGCTCATATTCAATATTTGTCTTACTGCTGTCATATCTTGAGTTAAAATCCATCTCTCTTCCTAATTTATTCATTCAGTAATGTCTTTCAGTTATTATTTTCCCTGATCTGAAAGCTGGCTTTGAGTTGGTTCTTTACTGTGTGACTGTTACTCCTTTTCAGATTTTCTTTTTCCCATTCTTGATACAATCTACATCCTTTGTTACTAGATGTATAATTTTATTTTGGCCACAGAGGCATTTAATGAATAAGAGTTGAGAATATGGCCTAAACAATGCTAAGCATAGGGAAGACAACTGCTGGCCAGTGCCTGTGTCAAAGAGTTTCTTGCCTATATTCAAGGGCTGTGTAGAGTGGGATGAAAAGGCCCCGATGGGTTAAGCAGAGTGAATTAGGTCATGGCACCAATGGCATAGTAGTTTCACAATTGTTGGGGTTTTTTTGTTGTTGTTTTGGGGGGGGGGGTTGTTGTTTTGGGTTTTTTTTCTTTTTTTCTTTTTTTTTTAATAATGAGAATTTTGATTTGGGGAGAGAGGAAGAGCTTGTGAAATTGCATTGAGTGATACTAGGGAGAAAGGACATGAAGAAGAAGAAAGGGATTGTAGCAAAGAGCTTGTGACAAAGGGCAGAAAAAAATCTGCTCAAAAGCCTATGATGTTTGGAGTGTCACAGTTCCTGGCTTCAGCTGTTTCCCCCACTGCCTCCTTTTGCTGAGAGCTGTGGAGTCTTCAACTTCTCCAGTGCCCAGAGGTGGTGAGACAGCTGAGCAAGCTGGCCATCGCTTACTTGGGGCTATGCTGGTCCCCATGGGAGTGAGCAGTGCTGTGCAACTCCAAGGGAGCTAAAGTAGTGTTAAACACCATCATAAACGGGCATCTCTACATTCTGCCAACCAATGCTATCAGACCCAGAGCTGACAAAATTGGAGAGAATGTGAAATTTTTGTGTTTGTGAGTGGTCTACTTATGCCCTCTAGAAACAGTAGCTGCTAGCCTGCAAGACGGGATCTCTTCTTGTGGGTGACGGCTATGCTTAAAATAGCCTATCAGGAACTTGCATAGAAATAGCATTCCCTTATCTCTAGCAGTGTGAAGTAGATGAAAAATAAACTGTACTCATGCCAAGAATAAACAGTCATGTTTAAGTGTTTAAATTCCTGATGCTGTGGAGGGCTCCTGCTCTAACACAACGTTTTGGTGCCAATATACTTCCTCCTCTTTCCCCAGTCACTGCCATTGCTTTGTATGCTCTGCCAGGGAGCAGTTGGCAGGACAGCAAAATAAGCAAATTTGCCCAAGCCCCACGCAGAGCACCTGTCTAGAGCTGATTCTGTCCCCTAAATCTGTTCTTCTGTCAGGTCTAAAAGTAGATGAAATAGTTTTGTGGCTGTTTACCTGTATTAATACTGAGTGTAAGTACATTGTTTATTCCTAAGCATGAACTTGCTGAAAATAATGCCGTATTTGTGGCAACATATATTTCTCAAGCGAGCAAGGAACTGACTTTCTGTAAAAAGTAATTCAGGGAAAATAGACAATTTGAGCACACATGCAATAACATCTTATTTAAACCGTGGTTCTAGTGGAAGTTTTGGGTTTTTGCTTCGTGGTATCATGTGACAATAATGTCTTACAGTAATTTTGTATAATTCTACTTGCCTTCTTTTTGTGGACGCTGTTTTTTTGGAAGTCAATTCTTTACTGCTGAAATTCATAGAGAACATCGAATAATCCAGCCTTTAGTGATGATGGGGAATGGGATAGCCAGCCTGCTGAAATGCTGAAACTGATGAAGTATATGTAGTACAATATACTGAGAAGACCTAAACAGTAATGCTTGAGGATGCTGTATTGAAGTCATGAAAGAGTAAAAAGGAAAAGCTGGTGATGGTTGAAAGAGGCTGTTACAACCTGATGCTTAAAAATGGGTTAACAGGTTGGTGAGAAGTACTGCCTGTGCCTGATGGTAGGCTGAGCTCAGTGTTTTCACAATGCATAAAATGTCTAATTTGCCATGTATAGATCTTAAAAAAGAAAATGTAGCATATGTTTTGTATGCATGTATGAAGTCAAGGAGTCTGGCCCTCTTCCCCCGGGAAATAACTGCTTTTCCTTGTAGGAGTGGTTGAGGGGAAAGGGAAGATGATGGAAATAGATTTGTCAGGTTTGATTGAAGATAACTTGGGCTCAAAGACTGAGAAGACAAAAGGTGATAGAAGTAAACAATTGCTATTTTATTTATTCATTTTACTTTCATGTTAGAAGATGAAGGCAAGAGGAAAACTCATAGCTGCTCAGTGGTGGGAAAGGGTCAGAGCAAGGCAGTTGTTTCCTTATGAACTTTGCACACCAGCAGTTGTCAACCTTCAAAGAGAGGTATTGTGTTCATTTCTCCGGCTCCCCACCCGGCCGGAGCCTGCCCACTCGGCAGCGTAGTGGCTGCTCTGGAGTTTAACTTCTGCTGGGCTAGAAGAGGATTGTGGATTGTGGCTGTTATGCTCTATTTTAAAAATGCAGTAGGTTGGCTGGATTTTACTTTAGTTTGTAACTTGGTGTGCATGAGGCAAAATGGCGAAATTCCCAATGAGGCGCTCTTAAATGAGGCTTCCCTTTGAGATTTTTGTATATGAAAAATGCATTATAGGATAACAAATTAAAACAATTCAATGAAATATTCTGAAAAAAGTTCAAGAAACTAAATGATGTGTTAATGCTTTCTTAAGTTTTAAATGTACACTGTATTCCAGTAATATTGCAAAGCCTACCAGGAGTCAGTAATCTTTGTTTTATTTTACAGGTCAGCTACATTACTAGAGCAAGGAGAGCTGTGGAAAAAATCAAGGTACCTAAAACATTTTGCTGTCTGAATTCTTGGCTGTGTTCTTGCTCATCATTTAGTGTAATGATTTTAAGGGAGAGGAGGGGAACTGAATTGGCAAACTGCCACTTTAGTGGTGTTTTTAAAAAGCACAGACAAACCCCACAATAACTTCAATCTTATTAATGTTGTGTAAAATACTTTTGTGGGATGAAATTGTACCTTAGCTTTGGTATGTGTGCAAGAGTCTGAACAGTACTGCATAATATTTGCTCTAAATATGTAATGGAACATCTTATGTGTAAGGGTATTGAGGTGTCCTGCAAGTTCCAGCCCCAGTGAGGTGGATATTCCCTGTTTGTACAACTGGGTACACTGACCAGCTGATGATAAGTATCATCGAAGATGAGTGAATGTGGTGCTTGCAGCTTTGACATTTGTCACAGTAATTAGCAGACTTCAGCACTTTATTTAACCGTTACATGTACAGTTCGTAAGGATGCAAAAGGAGGAGTATGAAGACAGCAAAACCTGAGCAGTAGCCTATATTTCACAAGTGAGGAACTGGGGTTTTTTTTTTTTTTCATACCTTTTTCAGACACTTCTGACTATTATGTCTTACAAGTCTTACTGTGGTATAGCTAGTGTATATTGTATTGTAGTCTTTGTTTTTATAAAAGGCGGCAAACATTCTTGCAGTGCAGCGTTTTAGGGATTTCAGTGCCTAGTCACTCATCTGAAGTATTTTTTTTTTCTACTGGTGTTTTCTATAGCTCCCCAGTCCTTCATTAAAATAAGACAGTGTTACAACTTACATTTTCATGCCTGTTATGTAACTAAAAAGACTATATTAAAATAATTCTGTTGCTAACACCTGGCTAGGATTCTTTTGGGGTAACTTTTTTTTGTGCTGGGGAAAGTTCTCCTTTATTTGCTGTGAAATATTGCCTGTGAAATGCTACATGTACCTTGTAAATGCAATGCTATGAGGCAGAAGCAAGGAAGGAGTCAAAACATTATCTCTTTATCAAAATGTAAAGAAAATGGCTTTTATTAATAAAGCTTAGTGCATACTTCTGTGCACTTCAAACTGAATAGTGCTAAGCTGCCTTCTTCCACTAAGAGTGCATGAAATTGTTACTTGTGAGTGATGATGTAGTGAACTCTGGAGTTTTCTGCCCTGTTGAGTTAATGATAAGTTTGCATATTTTTAGCTGTGTAGGTTGCTCATGCAACACATGCAAAAGCAGTTTGCTACAGGTAAGAGTACAGTTTATATAGAACTAATCTTTCAAATTTCTACTTTTAATACAGACTGGTTATATCAAGCATTTATCTTTGTGATTGAGGAAATATAACGGATGTTTTCTTTTTGTTTGGTGTCTTCAAGAGTGTGGGAATTTAAAAGAAAGGGCAGAGCAATTTACAGTGCTGGTAAAAAAGAAATGTATCTAGTTTTTGACCTGCTGGTGGATAATTATGCTTACATTGCAGGTGATGCAGAACTTCTCAGGTTAGTTGTTTGTACAGAATTGAAAATACAGGAGAGAAATCCTGTCCCAGAGCGAAACAGTGATATTGGCAGTGACGTGTTCATTGATAATGCCTTTCATTTCAAGAAACAGAGTAATTTCTTGGTCCTTTGACTTTTGCTTTAAGATCATTCACGCAATCGCTTCCACCTTTATATTGAGGTCTTTGGTGATGCTTGGGGTGTTAAAAATACAAGTTGTTTTCCTGGGATCTTGGGAGATGCACTGCTGTATATGGAGCCCCAGAGTGGCTGCGTTCCCTTCGGTGCTGGACTAGCCTCTCCTGCAGGCTCCTGGTAAGATGAGAAGCTGGCAAAAAGCATAAAAAGGAATTCATGTGTGGCTGGAAAAAAGATATAAGGGAGTCCAGACTTTTTATCTGGCGTCTCTAGTGCTGAAGGAGAGGTTTCTATCTCTTTGCCCAATTTAGACAAGAGATTTTACTCCAGACATTTTTTTGCCCCTCACTGTGCAAAACCTGTCAGATCCTTTTCCTGACACTTTCTCCCCCGTCAGTCCCTCAGAAAGACTTCAAAAGAGATTTTTCCCTATTGCAAAAGGAACCAGACATGGCCTTTCTTACTCACCCTGCATTTGAAGCATTGATAAGTAACATGTGGCTGGCTCCAAACTGCAGACTTTCCCAGCCATTTAAGAAAACGCTGTTAATAGTTAAGTTTTAAAAGAAACTATAGGATTGTTCTTCCTTCATTGTAATTGCTCTTTTTTGTGTAATATATCCCAAGAGTTTTGATTCTCTTCTCTCTGAAGCAGTCAGAATTCACTACTGTCTTTCTGATTAATGCATATTGAAAAGAAATGTAAAATTTAAAAAATTTTTCCATATGGGAAGGGTTTCTTTATACATAATCTGTCATGCTGTTTAAGCTGTAGCTTTTTTTCTTTAATGCCTTTGGATCATCACTGTTTGGAACATTTTTTCAGGAGTGCCCTAGCAGAAAGAAAAATATTATTTTTTTAAAACTTGAGACTGAGTAAGAGGAGCCTGGAATCTAAATCCACTGTCTTGTGTAATTGTTTAAACCTGCTACGCAGTTTGGCGAAGGTATGAACTGAGAGGTCTTTTCCATGAAATGTAGCTGGGACTTCATCTTCAAAGACAGGGTATGCCTGAGGACAGCCTCTGGTCCTTTTAATAAGAGTAAAGCTCACTTGAAAGGCAAGGCTGCAGATGAAGAAGAATGTAACCTGGGGGTTTATGAGCTTATTCAATAACTCCAGTCTGGTGCATCGCATTATAACGATGGGATAACATGGTAAAACAACTGCCTTTTTATTTCCTGCTCTGTCTAAGGAACAGTCTAAAAGCAAGTGGTACAAAAATACAGTAAGATGAAAGATTAGTCTAAATCTGTGTTCAAATTTATCACCTGAATTGATTTTTCTTAAAAAAATAACCCAAGCTCTCCCTGAAATACAGAGAGGCTGGATGCATTACCCCCAACCATTTAACCTGGTTAAATAAAATTGTATTGGCTCTTAGCTGTTTGGCAAGCTGCATTCCCTTCAGCTTCTGTTGTCCCACATGGTTCATGTGAGGAGGGCTCAGACGTTGAACTGTTAAAACATTCAAGGGACCTGTTGGGGCCATTTTCTGAAACGATCTCACAAAACTCTACTTTAAAATTCAGCAAGTTCGTAAAGTTGATTTTGTTCTTTTTTAAATGCTTTTTTAATGCCTTTCTCTATGAAGCACACTTCTATGCCCCGGTTACTCATTTTGCTAGAAATTAGACTTTTAAAATCCCCTTATACATAGTACTGAGGAAGAGGTCAAGGTAGGGCAGAGTAGGACAGTTACCAAAGTATTTTTGCACATTACCAATGTAGAGTTGACCAAAATTTGTCTCTACCCTACTTAAAGTGTTAGTCCTTAGTGTCCCATTCCCTGTCACGTGCACACACACAGGGAATGGGGGCATACCTGTTTTGCAGGATGACTGTAGCAGCACTGGTAAAGGTCATGTTTCTAACCAGGCTGCTTGGTGCTTTTGAGCCCCTGGGCTTTCTAAGCCTAGAGAGAGGCTAGATGGTTTTTGTGAGACTATTTTAAGCATGCTCTCGAGTGTTTTTTGTTTGTTTGTTTGTTTTTTTCTCCCCAGTGCATCTTTCAACACATCTGTCTCCATTTTCCTACCAGCCGTTACCCTTCCAGTCCAGCAAGGAGGAATTGGGATTAACATTGGCTTGAAATCTGTTTAGGCACACTGCTTAGTAGGCTTGAGCAAGGGAAACTGTTTAATAAGTGTTTACTCCTGCATATATAACATTTCATGTAAATGTGGAAAGATCATATTCTCTCTTCTATCAGTTACCAGCCCTGACAGAACCATACTTTAGCATCCTAGAGGCCTGGGATCCTCCTGTTAAATGTGACTTTACTGTCCCCTCTGAGCGTCATGGTCAGGGTGAACTTTCTTATCTTGGTCAGATTTTTAATTGGGGCCATTTAAGTCACCCAGGTGGGGCTCTTCAAATGTTGGTGACTCTAGATAATCCTGTCTGCATGAATGATGAAGCAGAATATGTGATCCAAGTGTATTTCTGACTTAAATGCCTGTTTCCAGTAAATACTCCTAAAAAAAAGTTGGTCTTGCAGTCTGATAACAAAAACAAAATTAAACACACAGTTGGGCTCATGCACATTTCATAAGAACATGTAATCTGATACCTTGTTCTCTACAGTGAAGCAGTTTGAAGCTTTTTTTGTTCTAGCGTGAGAAGTTTCAGCGCAGAAAAGTTTGAGTCTTTGACTTAATCTTCTCAATAAATATCTGTAGTTGCAGACTGTAATATTTGTTCATACTGTATCTGCACTCTGCGTTTTTCTCATTCAGATTAGAAAAAGATAAGTACATTCATTATGAAGACAATTGTATTTTTCTGGAGACCTTCATTTGTTGAACTCTTTCTTTCTTGTCGAGGTTGAAGAAACTTTCTGGAACTCAGTTCCTGTTGCCTGGTCTTAGCCTTGTCCTGTACTGGATGTGACGACAGTGCTGTATCTCCTCCACCTCTCTAGCTTTCCTTGCTGGTGGTAGTGCTCACACTGAACTGAGTTGTTCACTGTGACCACTTGCATCAAAGCACTGGAGCTCTGCCCAGACACTCATAAACAAATGAAATACAATGTGGGATATATATTGTGCAAGCTAAAGTAATCAGAGAATATAAAAAAAAGACAAAAGGAGATCCTGTTCAATGTTTCTACAGTTGTTGCCTTTCTCCTGAAAAAGCACTTGCTTTGTGTGTAGCTCCTGTTGCTTTATTACACATGTGAAAGGGTTGCGTGGTTGTTGATTGTGGTTTTAATTATTTTAAAAACACCATAATTTTCAACATTGATTGCCGTTACAGAATAGAACCTGTTCCTCTGTAGTCTCAGCACCAAGCTGATCATTGTCTTGTCTCAAAAGAGCCAAAACCAAAGTTTCTCTGGCATGATCAGACTAAGCTTTTGCACTTGCACTGCTTCTCTCACTGTGATGGAAAGCTGGAGGAGGAGAGCTTAGTAGTTGAGGATGAAGAAGCTTTTAAAGTAGAACAGCAAAACATCACCCTAGGATACTTTCAGAATTACTGCTACTTCTGTGATCCATAGTAGCAAGGAAGGCTTATCCAAATTCACACAGGCTTTCAAAATGTGAATAGGGTGCTTGAAGCAAAGATCCTGCTTCCTCAGGCATGCTGCTAATCCTTGGGTTTGTGCAGAATTTCTGTAGATATTACTTCTGTTGTGAATTTATGAAAAAGACATTCAGGCTTTCCCAGCCAGCCTATCTTTTGAAGGCATTATTTTAATTATGTTAAAATCCTGAATTGTTGGTGCTGCTCTTCCCCCCGCCTCCTTTTTTTTTTCTTCTTTTTTTTTTCTCCATGAGTGCCTGGAACATGCTGAAGAATGTTGGATTGCTCTTCACTGTTTTCCCTTTCCTTATCCGATGCCCCTATCGTGGAAACAGTTTGCTGGCAGCAGATAAGTTTCTGTATCTCATTCCCTGTCAAATTCCTCAGTCCGTGTGATAAAGCAGTTTCATGTGAGGCAGGAGGAGGAAGAGGACAGCATTTGTGTAAAATCTCTGATTGCAGCAGGGGTCAGAGGAGCTTGGTGGGCATGTCCAGAAGGAATTGTAGGGAGTGGGTGCTGCTGAGTGTGGGAGCTGTGACTTGTCCTTTTTCAATTGACACAAGAAGCAGGCTGTTAAAAGGTCATACTATGAAATGTGTTATCAAATCCTGTTAATTATGAATTAATGAAAAACAGCTCTGCTAAGAAAAAGTTGATATAATTATTCAGAGCTTGTGACGTGGTGATCAGATTTCAGCTCTTTCTGTGTGATGCTGGAGTTAAAGCTGAAAATGCTGATTAAAACTGCAGACTGGCATATTTTAAATCAGTAAGCTCATAACTACAACATATCTAGCTTAAAATTAAATACCATTTCCAAAAGGCAAAATCATTCTATTTTGCTAGCATTATAACTATTAACAAAATGGATTTAAATGTGTCAGCCTATCTCTAACACATTGTACTTAATTTTTTAAATTGCTCCTTAGCTTAGGAGTAAGTCTGTCCCTGATAGTTTAAAAGTGGTAAATCTCTGTGAACATAAAAAAAATGTAGCTGGACCTGTATCAGCTCATCACTGTGACTTTGCAGTGGAGATTGTTGGGTTTTCATCCAGCCTAGTCTGGTTTGGCTTTATTCATGAGCTGAGTGGAGTGAATGAGGAATAAGTGTTTAAAAATTGAACTTTTTCCAAAGTAGTTATAGGCCTTAAAACTCTCTCCCACTCAATACTGATTTAATAATTTCAACAACAGCCTGTGTTTTTAGGATTTCTTTTTTCCCCTTCACTCTTTGAACTGTATTCAGTAATGATGACCTCCTTAGCAAATGTTGATATTTAGAAAGTCAGTTTAATAAACATAGAGCTTTTTGTTTCCCCTTTGCTGAAGCTGGATGTACTTCTTAATAGTTTAGTTGTAGTAACATGAGGGGTTTCTCTGTCTGCTAATGACCAGTGACTCTTCATAGAAAAGGATCTGTTAAATGTGGAACTAGTTTTAAGATTTGGCTTAGTTGTGTACCTTGGCACGTCAGGTTAAAACAATTTCAGTTGAGTTATTTGCAGCTGATGCTGTCTTGATTCTGTTCCTTCTAAAGGGCTTATGCTGTTAACTGAGACTTTCCAACACTACAGTCTCCGCTGGTTATCAGTGTGGAGTGCTAGGAAACAAACGTGACTTGTGTTGTGTCATCTTTAGGCTGAGGAGAGTCTTGGTTGAAGGGGATGGGAGTATAAAAGTCTCTAACATAGCGTGAGTGCAAGTCTGATTTCTTTATGCTCTGCATTCAGGAACTGTTTTCAGTGGTCAACAGTTGCTGCTATTGCCTAGAGTCTACACCTTAACATAGAGATATGTAGGGTTTCGTGTCAAATGGTTCAGTTTGAAGCTTGTCTATACAAGTAATTGGAGTAACCTATAATTAGTTCTCTTAAATTTAACTTCAATTTATCCATGTTTCTGGATTAACAGTAGTGCAACTACACAAATCAGTGAGTGATGATCGCTGAATCAAGTGTGTTTATTCTCAGCTTGCAAGGATGGCAATAGACCATTTATCCTTGACATAGGCTGTAACTTAAGATCAGGTTAGTTCTTCTAATAAGCTAAAGCAGTCAAACCCCCAAATATTACAATTCTGCATTCTGTTTGCAGTCTTTGAATGTGTGTTCCTTAAAAAAAAAACACAACAAAAAAAACCCCAAAAAACTCCGAACAAACAAACAAAAAACTATGAAACACATGGTATTATGAAACACATTGTAATTCCAAGAGTTCCAATCCTAGTTATAATACATTGAATGAATCGCCTTGATGTTTGGAGCAGTAACCTGCTACCACAGAGGTATGGAAGGAGGTAATTTCATGAGTGTTTTCAAAGGAGGAAGCCTGTTAATACCAGTCAAGTTTGTAGAAAGCAGTGACTTCAGAAAGCATCAGTGTCGCTTTCAGTACTTTGGCATATGGGGTCTGGGATAGCAAAGCTGGTTCTTACCTGGCTCCCAATAAGTATGTTTGTATGGTTGAACTGAAAGTTCACTGGTAACATCTGAGCTGGGGAACTGAATACTGTGGTTCCCATGCCACCCTTCTGCCTTTGCCAGTCATAAAAGTGAGAATGCTTGTTATAAGGAAGTTGAAGCTTGCAGGTAGTAAAGCGGCTCTTTAAAGACTGTGAATTAGAAGTTGGATAAAATATATACCATCTATCAAAGACTTCCAGCTTTTTAGTTGTTGTTGCTGCTATGTTTTATTTTTAAGAAGTAAGGAGAGTTATATAGCAGAGTTAAGGAATCTCTTGGAAACGAGACATCTTTCAAAGTTGAATTTTTTTCCAAAGAAAATAGAAAGGAGGAAAAAAAACCCCAACCCCCTTGCAAATTAAATTTTAAAGTATAATAAGTTTGGCCAAAAGATACTCTGAGAAACAATTTGCTAAAGATATGAGAGCCTACAATAAATCATTTAAATTGAATCGTTTCAAGTAAATCAGAAATGGACATCCTGCCAGACAGACTGGAGAGCTAATAGATGAATGAAGTGTAAAAGAAGTGCTCAGCGAAGATAAAGCACAGAATGAAAGCTATATCATTTGTATCCACGTTGACCTTCCTGAGAGATTTTAATGCAGGAACTTCACTTTGTAGGGGATATTTTGAGAATTGGACTCAAATTGAAATGTTGGTAGAAAAAATTTTTAGAACTTAAAAAAAAAAAAAAAAGAAAGAAAAAGTAGCAAATTGCCAGGAGTAGATAACATTTGCCCAAGAGATCTGAAGATAACTGCACGGGACAATGCTGATCTGGCAACTGTAATCTGTTACTTAATATTGTAGCAGGTTCAGAGGCAGGAAAATAGGCAAACGCAATTTCAATATATTAAAAGCATTCCAGAAATAGTCAGCGTACCACAGACCAGCAGGTCTGTACAGGCGAGTTGGTATGTTTCATTAGGAACAAAGACCACAGAATTGGTAAACATGTGGACATATATAATTTATCTCATGATTTGAGAAAAGTGCACATGTACATTTCAAATAGGTGGTCTTTAGGCTCATGGTGGGACATGCAGTTAATTGGGTCTGTTCTTTTTCCTCTCCTTCAACTTGCAGACTTGAAACTGCCAGTGGTGTCAAATCCAAAAAAAAATCATTTGTTCTGTAATCATATAACTTTGTGAAAGATATACTTATTTAATAACCAGAAACAGTATAATATACCACAATGTAACTTTTTGTTAAGTTAAATGGATGTCAATAAATAATTGGATCATAAGAAATAGTGGACTGAAATTGACTATATTGTGTGAAGTGCACTAAATGACCTGTATATAGTCAAAATCTGTGACTGCCGACATGCGCTTATTTAGATGTGAATGTTTGTTCAGTTTTGGTCAAGTTCTGGCCACAAGATGTAGGTGAAGCATAGTTTGTGGTGAATATGGCATCATCAGTAAGTAAACTACTATGAAATCTGCCAAATCTGAATTTTCTCCTGCCTTCATACGCAACTTGTGACTGGCACATATCAGACTGGATGTGTGTGACTTTTTTTTTTTTTTTTTTTTACATTGCTGATAACACACACTTCTTGATAAGAGGATACAAAATGAGTAAGGTATAGTGTCATCCTGGCATCAGATATAAGGGTTCAGGAACAAAGATTCTTTGGACTAATAGTGGCTTCATGCAAGTTATTCCATGGGTAGAGCCTCTTTAAGGTGCCTAACTTTCCATGCAGACTGAATATGTTTTAAGTTTCTTCAGTGTAAAAAGTTTGCACTGGAATTAATCAGTTTTTTCCTAGTAGTTCATCATAAGTATATGAATTCATGAGCTGAAAGAGGAAATGGGCATTTTACGAACTTCACTTTCTCTGCAAAAGAGTAAAATACCTGATTAAAATAAAGAGCTGTTTGATACACTTGTTTCAATGACATCGCCCTTGTAAGGAGTAAGCACTTACACAAAGCAATAAGGCTGTGTGCTGTGAGGATTTTTTTCAGCTACTTATCCTAAGCGAGAAGAACTTGTATCTCACCAATTGTGTATAAAGTTGCTGATGGCCTCTGGATGTTTGAAAAGCTAAGTAACTGTGGAAAAAAACCCTTAATACTGATTCATATAAAAATTGTAATACCTTGGTGAAGTGGCTTTACAGTGAAACAGATACACTAGACCAGCCGAAAGGCCTTCTCCTACATCTGTCAGCTGTATACCAGTTTGGTACCAAAGAATCATAAAATGAGGAAAGGTTACCAAAGAGGTCAGGTTACTTCTACGGAAGCATTGTCTTTGACCAAATCTGTCCTTCAGGCTTTGGGGAGATACACTGTCGATAAATTTATTCTATTCTCTTTAAAGCATAAACCACCAAGTTTGCATTGTTACTTTGTGCATGTTGTGTCATATGGAAGAAAGCATATGTTTGTAGGTGGGTACTGATAAGCTTGCATGATTTCGGAAAGTATTCAAAAATCCTTTCATCTTCACTGTAACTTACAATGTTGCATGTTTGCCATGAATCATGCCAATTCAACCCCAGATCATCTAGCTGTCATATAAGGAGGTGAGCTTAAATTAGCTTTTACCAAATACATTTCAGTGCAATACGTTCAATATATTTCACTGCAATAAACTGTATTGCAGTGAGTATAGCAAGGCATTTGTATCGGGCTTATGGATGTGAGGGGTTTGTTGCTTTAAGTCAACTTTCAACATGGACTGTTAAAGTATTTCTAGTATAAAGGAGTACTTTGCTTATTTTCATGTCATGCTAACATTGAAATGTAAAGACTTTAGTACCACGTTGATGTCCAGAAGTGTGAGTTGTGTAATGCATTTGCTAACTTTTTCGTTCATTTTTCTTTCTTGATAGCAATAATAAAATACAGAAGACAGTCTTCGAGATGTACACTAGCTTTAAGCATTTACTGGGAGTGGCAGGGAAAGCATTATCGTTGCTTTAAAAATCTTTTATGGAACTTGTTAAACATCATTTTCTCAAACTTGTACGTCCATGGAGACTACTATAAAGCGAACATTTTCCTAATCAAGTAAGCTTGTATTTTGATCACAAACCCAATAAAATTTAAATGAACTACATTTCCCCCGTTCCTCCTCCCCTCACTTTTCCTCCCACTCTATTCCCTGCATGTTGACCTTTTTTTAATTTGTATTTTTTAAGGAATCAGACATGTATTTTCACTTAACATTTGTTATGTTAGCAGCTCCTGGACTTGGTATTCTGAAAGCTTGTTTGTGCCTGGTGACATTTTCTCACAGCATATTTTAGTCTACAGTCACACTACTGTTGCCAGATCTTGGTATTTGCTTGGTACCACTAGGTACTCATTTTATACTGTGTTGTATTGCAATGCAGAAAATTAGTATGTAATATGGCTTGTTGACTGGAGCAATGTAAAAGACCCCTTTGCCTCTGAAGTTAGTGAGATCCGTAGAAAGCACCTGTCGTGCTATGTGAATTGCAAGAACTTAATGAGTAGGCTCTTGTTTTTAAATCTACCATTTGCTGGTTTTTTTCCTCTTGGTATTCAAAATAGCTAAGTGATCTCTTATGTGTTTCCTCGGTCTTGCACGTAGCTTGCTAGTGTTTTAGAGCAGTATGCGTCTTGCATAACTTGAGATGTCTGCAATATGGATGTCTACTTGTGAATTATGTGCCTCTGTTGTAATCACTGTAAGTACACAGTGCAGCCAGTGAAGTCTAGTAAACGACTCCATCCTAGAGAGAGACTTTAATTAGACAATGAATTAAAATGTTATGTAAATATCTAAAGTTAGGCAAAAAGAATTGTGGTCTAGGACCTAATGAATTCATGAACACAAATGTTGAACATGAAGATGTTAACCTTCAGTAGTTCGAAGATGTTAACCTTCAGTAGTTCGAAGATGTTAACCTTCAGTAGTTCGAAGATGTTAACCTTCAGTAGTTCATACATAGTATGAATGATAAACGAAAACCATTACTTCAGGACTTAGGAATTTTCCTTTCACACTGGGAACTTTGAGACATTGAGCAACTTTGTTCCTGATTCAAATTCCAGAGAGAGAAAAATCATCCCAAGTGACTCACAAATTATTTAATGATAAAGCATGAACTTCTCATGCAAGTTCAGATGGGTACTGTTTATCCTTAACCATTATGTAATGTAAGTATTTCTAGGCACTATCAAGCACCTTCCATATTTCAGTAATTATTCCAACGTAAGTGATATGTATTGCCTATTCATTCATGTGGGCACTTTCTCGGCATGAGCAAATGCAAGTTCCTCATGTTACGGCTGAATGTGAAAACTAGGGATTTTCTAAATCCCTTTTGCATTCTTTTTGTGTGAAATTCTTTGCTGTGTAGCAAATCTGAGAGCTATGTACCGCTTAAAACTTCACTACTACTCATGCGTAAGTCTATTTTGGGATGTAAGTGGTACGCAGGCTTGGTAGTCCTCTCTGCATCTGAATTTTAGCCTTAGTCACTTAAATTTATTTCCAGCTTGAAGCATCGTGCCTAAATTTAAATGGTAAATCCTTAAGAGCAGAAGAATTGTGGTATTTACTTCTGGGACACATCTTCCATGCTTTTAAGCAATGCATAGATCCTGGATAGGTTTGCTGCACAAGAAAGAATTTTGCTCTGGAAAAGAAAAAGTAAAAAGAGAAGACACTAGTCAACGAACAGTTGTGTTTCATTAGCCATTTGGCATACATACACCTGCAAGATTCACTTGAACATTTTCTATTTGTAGTGCTCAGCTGAGTTTTACTGATGCGGTAAAACTTAGTCTGTTGTCACTTTTTAACGTCGTATCAATATTTTCACAGCCTTCTATCAAACTGTTGCTGAAAACAGCCTGAGAAACAATTTTGAAATCAATAACTACTGTTTTAATACCCAGTCTAATAAGTATTGGTGTGGTGAGAGTCACTTTTAAGCTACATTAATTTCTTAAAGCAGCTACAGCACTGTCACCATCCCCTAGTTTGCTGAAATACCTTAGATTTTGAGGTAGGTTTAATAAAGCCTTTAATCTTTCTGGGATTTTTAGATTAAAATCTTCTCTGTGTTTTGCTGTTTAAGTATAGTTTTGCCTTGTATTGCCCAATATTTGGAAAAGTAATAAGTAATATATATTATTATTATTTATATTTCACACTTCATGTGAAAAGAGCTAACAGTCTTGGAGAGCTGGCCTATGTGCCTTGGAGGTCTTGGCATTTGCTCAGTACAACTGTTGCTGTGTGCCCTTGCTTCCACCCGTGCCTTCTTCCCCAACATAAAACTGGATTAATCACATACAGAAACTTTCTGTGTATGTTTCTAATACGTGAGAAAGTCAGGTTTTGCTGTGGCTGACAGTAAGCAATGTAAGAAATCATCCCCCGATGGATTTGCCTGATGTTGGGCAGCTAAAAGTGAAATTACAGGAAGAATGATGAGTTTGATTCTTGCTTTCAAGCAGTAGTGGAACTATCCCTGCAACAATATAGTGAGATTACTTGCTGTCTAAAGTGTGCTATACTTTTGATTTTAAAAAAGATGTGCTGCTTCTGTTTACCCATAACTAAGTCATTGGTTCCAAGGGAGTAAAAAGTATTTTAAGCCATTCATACAAGTTCATACTTTCCAGTCAGCCATAGGATTTGGATTTACTTTCCTTGGGAAACTGTAAATTACTGGAAGTGCTCTGCTTTTAGTATTTTCCCAGTGATAACACTGCATACTTGTGTAAGTGTTTGAGATGATACCAGTCTTCCTGAAGCAGGGGTCTAAACTTTAGATATCCATATTTTGAAAAGTAATGTTTAAATATTTCATCACGGTTTTTTTTGCTAAAAGAATATTGTTCTCATATTTGTTTCATTACTGTATGGACACAATATCACAGTCTTATTTCTGCAGAGTGTTTTTCTTTTCACTCACTGGGACACAAGTTTTACCAGACGCAATTTAGTCAGCAAAATATGCAAGATGGTACTTCAGCGTGCCTTTCTGTAAAGGGAATAGCCCTTCAGTAGTTATTTCTTACCTTAGGTACTGGTCTTGAAAATTGTCAGGTGCAAATATTTTCTTGTTAGTGTTGTTCTTCTGAATATGTGTGCAGTTTGAGTTGTTGCCCCAGGGTAAGCGGTCCAGCAAATCAAAAGGTGACATGCTGTTACTAAAGATCGAAGGAGTTCTTTTTAACTGGTGGTATTGGAGCTGAAGAAAAAATGCCACTAATATATATTAGAAGAGTCTTGCTCTGTGTGGCTTTACCCAGCAATAAGGAATCCATATGGATAATTTGGAATTTTTAAATGGGGGCTGGCTTGGGTTAAGGGAGGAAAAAATACATGTTGTGTTTGTTGTTTTAAATATGTTAGAGGAAAAAGGTGAACTGTGCAGGTAGCCTGGTGAGTTTATTCCAGAGTGGGATGAAATTTCCAGGCACTCGGCAGGGCAGGGTTTGTAGACGTTACTGGTAGCATCCTCCTTTTATATACTCTGTGCCTTTCCTGAAATCCCAGGGGTGGCATGAGGGGATTTTATTCATAGGAGAGACTCTAAAGGGCTGAATTCTGCCTTAAGTTCTGGGGCTTTGGGGCTGCAAGCATTGGTAAGATTATTTACCAATAAGTAGTAATTACTTACCAGTAAGTCTTTCTTACTCTAGTATAGATGGAGCCAAGTCTCCAGCAACTTCATTGTAAAAGCACTGATCCCAAGTAAAAGTAACAGCTTTTGTGAAGTGCCCCCAAATCTACCTGTTTGGCATCAGCCAAGGTAAAAACATCTTGGCAGAGCTCATGTACACACGGGGGTTTCTGAGGCTGTCCTACCTTGTCTCTGCCAGTAAGTGACAGTTGTGTCCATCCTGTGTGCTGAGCCTAACTTTGCTGGCAGTTCCCCATTCCCATTCCCCCCCTCCCACCGCCCTCTCCCCCAGATAACTTTATCCTCATAACACAGACACACAGCGCTCTGGTCTGGATTTCATTTCTTCTTCAGCTCTGTGCGATCTTGTGTGCATTCCTCATGCGTTACCAGCAGCCTGCGTCTCTGAAAGCACCGTATCAGCTTTCAGTGGCAAAAGCTCGGAGAGGAAACAGGCCGGTTCCTCCATGCGCAAACAGCTGGGCAGTTGTGGATGGAATTAATTGCTGATATACACTGGCTGTGTTTTTCTTCTCTTGTCATTTCCTTTGCAGCTGTGAAAGGCAAGTTTTTTAGGTTTTGAAAACAGCACAGACCTTCTTAGCAGTAGTGATGCAAAAGTACTGAAATATGTACGCTTATTAGGATTTGCATACAAAATAAAACCTCTCCTAAGCTGTTAACATCCAGCACTGTTGACATTGTTACTCAAATTCCAACTGCACCTTCCAAAAGTAACTTCTGACTTTGGATTTCCAGCTTGAAAAAATCTGTTAGGGCAGATTTGGCTTTCTGAAAGCAACAGTCAGTATTTTCTGAAAATAGGAGTCCGAAGTTGAGCATTGAAAGTAATCTGTTCTGAAAATGATTGTCTTCCATCTGTAGTCTTGGAGCTATTATATTAAAGGGACTGATGCTGCTTTAGCCAAATGTGAAACAGTCAAGTTGCTGAAAGTCATATTCCAGGCCAGCAGTTATGGGAAATTTATCACGGGGTTGGAAAATACACATGTTATCAACAGGGCTGCATGTCTACTTTGAGGCTTCACCCAGCCCATAACAATGCAAAAACAAACCGCCCATCACAAATCAAAAAATGCTGTCAAAAGTAAATTCTGAGCACTAATGGTGTCAGAAGCTGCAGTGTGCTGGGTTTAGTTGTAAAAATCGGTGGAAAAATATCTATTGTTGAAGATAATATTTTGTTAGTTTCCACCCTGTAAGTCCCACAGATATTTTTCCCCTTGTTTATTAAACTGTTCTAAATGCACTTTTGTTTTATGGAATTGTTACACCTCCCCTACTAGCAGGCTTATGCTGCCATGCAATTTACTCAGGGGAATATCTATAAGCTCTTTTGCCAAAATAACTACAACTACCTTAGGGATTTTACTGATACACAGTAATTGCATATTGCATACTTATAAATCATCTGATATGTTGAATGGATTGTTTATTTAAACAAATGCTAGAGAAAGCTTTTGTTGTTTTAAGACCTGGTCCTAATAACTAAATAAATGAAGTTGTACAAATATGCTGAAAATGTCCCCACCAGCTTGTGTTGTGCAATTACTTCTACCACAAGATGAGTATTTCAAAGGTCCCACTGAAACCAGGGCTGTTATTTGTGGTAAGAAATACTGTGCAGAGTGAGGAAGGGTAGACAGAACAAGATCTTAAAAAAAAAAAAAAAAAAAAAAACCACACAAAAAACAAAACCCCAACACAACTCTGGAAAGGAGCCAGGCTTTCAGTGACGGCACCTGCATCAGCCAAACTCTTGCAGAGACTGCTGCAGAGATCTGTGTGACTGTACTTGCAGCAAATACAAAGGAGTGCATCCTAGTTTAGCCTTTCATGCAAGGGATTTCCGCTGCGAACTTGCATCTGTCATGGCTAGTAGCGCGCAAGGAGACAGACACCAAACCAAGCCTGGCTCACATGGCACGCAGGAAGTTCAGCTGTAGTAACTCAACTGTAAATCTGAGCCGGAGAGTCAAGTATGCTTGAACCGTAGCTGTTACTTCAAAGAATAAAAGCTGCCTCTTTCAAAGGCTCCTAGTTTTTATAGCTATACAGAAGTTAACTATCACATAAGTCGTATGTTATACATATGTATGTATGTGTGTATATATATGTATGTTCATACTTTATTTTAAATATACATGTATCGTAAGCACCCTGTCCTGTATATGTCATGCTAAGTACTTTTTTGGCAGGTAATGGAAGTTATGGAAACAATTAAAATTCCTATGCAACATTGGATTACTTATTTGTTGAGAAGAGTGAGTGATGTTTGGGGTAGGAAAAAAAGGCAGATCTGTACTTTAAAACAAGAGTGTAAAAGCTTTCTGGAGTGTTTTTATCAGAAGGTAGGTCTTTTTGTCAATCTGTGTTTTGACAGAAAGGACTGAATATCAGGAATACAGTTCTGGGTTTTGTACTCTGGTGTATCTTATTAGTAAATATTTAAAAAATGATAGAGCTGCAGTTGTTTTTATGGCCCATAACCAGCTGTGTACGTTTCAAGGCACTAAACAATGTATGAGTACAGTGCTCAGTAGCGCAAGAAGTTGTTAAAGTTTAGAAACTTTAAAGCTTTCTGCTCTGACTTCTTGTTAGTTCCTAATTCACTTTAATCTAGTGCCTGTCTGACTGACAGATTAAAAGTGACAAAAAAACCCAACCAGTTTTTAAGAACTGATATAGTAGCTGGGCAATTTAATTTCATCCAACAGTGAATATCTTGATCCAGAGAGTCTGCAGCTGCATTTTCCTATGGGTTATGTGACAGGTTGGTGGCATGATTTGCTTTGCAAACCTGTAAATGAGTTTGTGTTTCTTGTAGCTGTGGTTTCTTTCTCCACCCTTTTCTCATGAATAAACTTGAAAAATATTTAGGGCAAGATTTCTCTGGACTCGCCACATCTGATGGTATCTTTTTCAGCTATGGTCTTTGTATATATGTACTTCTAAAACAATTGGGAGGTGTGGTGCAATGTGCTTCCTTGGAGGGAGGAACACTGTTAGTAAAGATTACTAATTCTGTGAGAAGAGTCAACTGCACAAAATGCTAATACTGTAGCTGGGAGGAGTCTGTGGCTTTGGTTCTTAACTCCTTTGGGTTTTGCCAGGGACTTGGAGCAGAGAAGTGTTTGGTCAGTTATGGTGAAACATTGAAAAAAATTTTAATCTTCCTGACAACTACATATCTTAACATACTAAAAAGTTCAGCGTCTTAATCAACCACCTGACTTACTACATGAAGTAATTACATGTAATTAATAAATATTTCAAATTGTTCTGCGTGTGACTTACAAGCTATAGTTGACTAATCAAATACACAATTTGGCAATACTAAAGCTCGAGACATCGTTGCATGAACTTTGTGTAAGAGTGGGTTCATTCAATAAAAAAATAAAAGCAGCATTTAAAGAGCCTTTTATTCCTGTCATAAAGATGCTTTGTGCTGTTGCCGTTGTGTATTTGACAGAACGGTTGGGGATGGATGCTGCAGAAAGTTGTCTTGTATTTTGATTGTCTTCTGTCTGAGACTTGCGTGATTTTTATCTTCAGTGTCGTGACATGACTGGTGAGTTAAAATTTCTGTGTTTGAATGGGGTTTTCCAGTGTAGTTAGTATCTCTGTAATCCATAAATCAGTTACTCCGTTTGCCTTAGTTGTTCTGCGTATTACTTTTTGGTGGGTTTTTTTTAGGAAATGTGATCTGATTTTGCTTCTGCTTAAGTCAAGGAGAACACCAGCTTCAGTAGGGCTGGGCTCTGGGGTTTGAGTATATGCTGGCAGTTAAAGTGAGCGCAGCCGCATCGGGCACAGGGCTGATTCTGCTGTGGTGCAGTGCCATGATTTGCTGTACTGGCCTTTGAGGTTTTAATTTTAACTCTATGAAATAAAATAAATCAAATATGTTTGGTTTGGTTTTGTGGTTGTTTTGTTTTGTTTTGGGTTTTTTCACAGCTGAGCACAAATAGGTAGGTAATCTTGATTTAATTTGGAAGATAGATTTTTTTTTTTTAACATGTGGCTCTAAAACACAGCACAGCACCAGTCATACAGTTAAAGCAATTGTTGCACTGTAGTTCCTTATCTTAGTTTATTGTATCAAAGTAGTTCAACTTCTGTATGTGTGCTAATGGATTTTTATCATGTGCGTGAGTAGTAGCAGACTAGACACTCTCCTGTATTAGTCATTGCAGTGGGAGATAATAGAGAAGTCTGTTCTCATTTAAAGCTGTAGCAGAATGCATGAAGCAGCCTTCATTACTGTATACTATAATAGCACTGAATGTCTTGGGTTACATCAGATAGATTCTTATGATAAACACATGACCAACTATTTTTAAATTGCCTATGAAATTCAATTTTCTAGTGTCAAAAAAAAAACCCAAACCAAACACCAACCAACCAAAACCCCCAAAAAGGTAAAGCACCCAAGTATTTTAAAATACATAAAACTTGAACTGAGGAGAAAAGATGAAGGAAAAGCTTCTAACTTTTACTTAATCATGCTTTCAACATCTGGAATTAAGGTTTTTCATAAACACAGTTTTGAGATACACAGTATTAATCCCAAAGTTTTGTGACGGTACACAGAGCTTAGCCTAAGAGTCAGATACTGAGTTCTGGCATTAGTTTTTTTGCAGTTGTTTCCACATTCTGGCCCTCCACTCTGTTTCTTCGCCTCGTTGAGCACTGAAAGGGACATAAATTGACATAACTAGATTTTTCTGACTGGTGCAAGGGGAAGAAGCCTGAAAGATAAACTTTAACCTATCATCCTGTCAACAAATTTGCATTGTTACAAAAGTAAGAATTTATATACTTGTGGAGTCAAGAATAGTATGCGGGGACAATGCGTTAAGATAAAGAAAGTGCGTATCTGAAGTTGTATTTTTTCAGCCTAAAAATAGGAGCTAAGCATCCTACTATCTGATTAGCTTTTCCATAATTTTGGCATAAGAAAAGTTCTGAGTATTTTTGCTGGCCTAAAGCGAGGAAATCCTAACTACGACAAAAGCTGAATGAATTAATGGGAAAATTATGAAATAATTTGGCCTGTCACTGTAGTTTTGGGATGGCTAACTTCTCTTAGCAGTCTATACTGTGTCTTCAGCATGCCACAGTTCAGTTACGCAACCTTGGGAAATTTCTCTCCCACTAGATGTACTCTTCCTTCATTAAGGCTAATGGGAGTCATGTGTTCATGTCAGTGGGAAAGCAGACCCTTACAAATCTTTCTGGTAGATTTGGTGGAAACAGAGCTCATGTTCATTATTGCTGTGTTCTGGGCAGTTGGATGTCTCATTAGCAGGACGTTAATGATGTTCAGTGTACTACTTTATTGGACAAGAGGATGTGGTGAAAATATAAAACGAGCGACTTCTTGATCTTATCATTTCCTTATCGTTGGATTAATTTCTGTCTGTTGTGTCCTTTCTCCCATCCTAATACTTAAACATTATTACCTGTAACCTGGTGGATGTGAAGCTGTGACGCTGGGGGTGCTCCAGCCCTGCGGTCGGGCCGCTCTGCCCTGAGCCCATGCCGTGCCTCCCTTCTCCATACAAACTTACTGCAGCTCAGTAGCAACCATTGTTATTTTTCAGTCCTTCTACAGTTTAATGCAGGGAGCGGATCATAAATGCTGATCAGGTAGGAGCAAAGTTTTAGCCGTGTGACTGTCAGCATAGCATCTTTATAGTGATAGCCACGTGCAGAGGGAGTAAACGTGGTTTTGCACAGATCCCTGGGGAAGGGCCTGCAGGCAGTGATGGGCAAGAGCCACACCACTGTTCTGCTGAGCAGATGTTCCTGCAGACTGCCCACTAACAAAAACAAACCCGCCATCTCCCCACCGAGTCGTGGCGTGGGCTGGCCCCCTGTGAAGCCAAGCCCTTGGCCAACGTCCTGCAACGCACAGTGGGAATTCGCTTCCCCTCAGGAAACCCCGGCTTTCTTGTTTTATCTCACAGCGGCAACTGCAAGGAAACAATAGGCTATTAGAGCATTAGAACAACACGGGCTGCAACTGACCCCCTCATTGCTTCTGTTGTGCAGGAGAGGCTAAGAGGAGAGGTTGGCTGCCCTCAGAGCTAACTTGTGGGCCGGTGTGTGGGCCTGGGCTGGTCATGAGTGTGGTCATCAGGGAGCATGGAAGGCTTCCCCTTGGGGCTGCCCCCTGTGAAAGGGAAAGAAATAAACATAGAAACAGTGTTGGCAAAGTAGAAGCATTTGGTTGGTTTTTCCTTCCTGGTACAAAATCTGTCTTCCTTAATTCTTCAGCTTTTAAGACAAAACTATTACATCATTGATTTTTGTCACTGTGACTGTGAGAGTGGCTGGAAATGGCTGAATCGCAGGTGAAGTGTCCAGTTGCAAGCAAAAAGGTGCCTGCATCCCCAATTCTACATGGAACGGGACAGACAGGCTTTCACTTCCCACGCAGAGTCCACAGACCTGATTTTATCTTGAATGCAGCCTTTGGAGCCGTCGTCCTTCCTGAGACTGTGCACATCTGTAAGCAATTAGATAATTATACCATTGATATCTCAGAAATTAGAGTCAAACTTGCTGTACTAGGAATTTGTTGTTTCAGAGGAATGAGGATATAGGGGAATGCTTTAATCTACAAGCAAGATATGCTCCAGCTATGTGTGCCATTAGTCTTAAAGGTGCACCTTTATTAGAAGCACTCGTATTTCAATGCCGGTAAAATATGTAGAACTGCAGAGTGGACATGCATTTTGAGGAACGTCAGGTGGGACACAATATTAAGATGTTTGTCAGTAGCTCCTCCTTTGTAAAACAGAAACAAGTTTCTTAGGCCCTCAGCTTTCACTTGCACACATGCCCCTTAACAACAAAAAAAGAAATGAGCCCTCCTGATGACACTTCAGACTGTCTTGGATAGAGTTTTCCTGCCTCCATGGCTGGGGGAGGAACCCATCCAGTATGTGAGTTGTTTGTAGATCAGTTGATCTTTCCATGATGGGAAACAACAAGGTGGTGAAACTAGTTTTCTATTCCGGACTGGTGTACCTGTCACATGCTGAGAATTTTATGTGTATTTCTCTCAAAATATACGTGTTTTTCTCAAAATATGTAATCATGAAGAAGTGTGGCGTTCCCTTTCTGGGTAGTTGTCTACTCATTATGTAAATGTATTCCCCAGTGTCCTGACTGGAAGCCTGCTGGAAGCTTCCGAGTCAGTGCCCTCACTCTGCAGCTCCTGGCTTGCATCAGAGGGTGCAGTACCAGAGACTTTGCCATCAGTTTGATGGGGGCCAAAACGGGTTCTCCATGTGGGAAGAAATACTTAAAAGTTAGGATGTGCACCTCTCTTTTTTTAACAATCAAGGAAAAACAAGCGATGGCGGCAGCTGTGCCATGTGAGCGAGTGTGTCATGAGCCTGCTGGGCAAGGCATAGTGAAGGGCATTATTCTGCTGGGAGGTTGGCACTGGCCATGGCCCTCCAGAGTTGCCACAAAGGATTTTCTGTTCAACATCTAATGCAACAAGAACATTCATATGTTTGCAGAGGGTTTCCATGGAAACCGTGTAAACTGTGATGCTAGCAGGCAGAGGCAAAGGTTATACTATTGTAGAGGCCCTTTTTGTATTCTCTTTAAATGTTTCAGAGCAGCTACATTTCTTAATTGATACTCTGAGCCTATCTAACAGTTCGTTCAGATTTTTGTTTTGGTTTGGGCTTTTTTTTTTTTTGACTGAGCATTTGTCATGGTTGTGCTGAGAAGGTCAGATGAGCTGCAAGAATAACAATGAAAATGTGGTTTTCATTTTTATTTTTTTTTTACATAGAATCACTTGAATGTCACGGTTCGAATTGATTTATCTCTTTATTAGTGATAATGATGCAATTGGAAATGGAAGAACAGGGCATGAAGGAAAAAATTTCAAGCTATTCTACCCCTACTAGTACAGGTCCCAATTCTCGAGTACTTTTATCGCTCAGGTAGAACTAACTCTTTCAGGTCATCATTCACTGGCACTTGGGGGAATTTTGAATGCTTGTCTCCTCTCAGAAGTATGAACCTACCTATGCTATTTATAGATACCTGTTTTAAGACGGGCTAGCCTTTAGTACTCTTTGACACTTGGTGCTGTCTTTAAATTTATACTACAGATTTAAATTTCCAAACATATCTAGTGCTTTGTTTGTTCATGCTTCAGGAAGTACTACCACCATGGGCACAGACGCTACTTATTATTAAAAGAAAGAGAAGTATCAGCTCTTCTATATGATTATCCGAGTACCCATTTGACTGTCCACATTTGCAAAATTGTGCTTGTTCATAGGTTCAGCTTAATTATCATGGGAGGGTTTTTTAAATGACTGAACTCAGTTCTGTGCTTGTGTCTGGGCTCATGCTGCATGTTAGTGAGAGATGCAGGTAGTTGCTTGTTGTTCACGTGCTGCTCTATGAAAATAAGATCTTACCTGATCACACTGTGCACATATTCACTCCCGCCATTTAACTTTTGGACCTCATAGTTACTTTAAGCCAAACTTGGTACAAAGATAAAAAAATAATTTTTGCACATTACAGAAGTTGATATCTGCTTAGAAGATAAGGATGTAGGATTTTGATGCTGAGGTTGAACAGATGTAAAAGTTGCTCATTCCATCTGATCATAGGGCAATAACTAAAAAAAAAAAAGTCCAGTATAAGCATACATAATTAATTGAAATTGTAATCAAGTTTGCAGAACCAAGAGACAATTTAAATTCTCAATTTTAAAGTATTTTATACTTTGCTGCAAAAAGTACAAAAACCTCTTTGGTGTATAAGATGTTCCCATCTAACATAGAAAAGTAACCTAGAGACATTAATTGCATTTCCAGACAACGTAGTTTTGAAAGCATTCACAGTTGTGCTGTCACAATACATGAAGCAGCACTTAGTAATTACTTTTTGTGTATGTCCCATGCAAGGATGAAACAGCTGACTTGGAGTACTTATGTTGTGGGCAATAGTTTCTAATACAGTTTGAATAGGTGAAATGCACCGTTAGCTCAGGATAACTGTTGACTTACTTTTGGGCAGCTAGGCATGCCCATAAACTGCTACGCCATGCCAGGAGGGGCCAGGAAGGGATGGATTTGTTTATTTACCTTTCTCTCTTTCTCATGTTTTGTTATTTAGATATCAGATGTATAATTATTAAAAGCTTTGTATCCAGTGCTTCATTAATGTGACAGTTAAAAATAACTTAAAAAAAAAAATCAGTTGGAATAGCTCCATCCATTTTAGTCTTCTAGAAACCACTAGTCTTCTGGTCCAATATAACCTGATTACAAACACTTTGAATATAACATGAAAATAAGCACAGGATAGACATAATGAAAACCTATCTTCAAGTTTCATATAGCGTAATTGTATAATTGTACTCTGTGAGGGACAGGGGTTGTGCACCAGGTAGGAGTGTTTTTCATTATGAATTCCAGCTTTCCAAATTTGAAGCCAGAAGTCTCAGGAAAAAGTCTGTTCATATAGCACAAACCTTTGCATGCTTTTCATCACTTCTTCCTGACTGCTTTGCAGTACGAACTCTGATCAGTTTTGATAACTTATCACAGAGAGAGAACGTAGTACTGATGAGGCAGGCAGAAATCAAAATCCCATAGCAATTTGCCAGAGGATTAAAAAGAACAAAGCAAAACAAAAAAGCAACCCACAAATGGCATCTTAGATGCTTGTTCCAATACTGGAAGTGTCACACAATAATTAAGATTTAAAAAATTGAAATCTAGCTATCTCCCTGCCCAAAATAATGCAATAAATTAGCAAGTAAGAACAATGCATCTTAAGGGGGGGGGGGGGGGGGGGGATAAATCTAAATACTGCCCAACTCTAAAAGCAGCATCCACTGCTATTCCTCCAGAAACCTTTGAGATCAGATTCCTGAGACCTGCAGATTCCTTTTTTCCTTTTTGGATTAGGAAATGAGTTCCAAAAAAGATGCAGTTCATCCACGTCCCCACTGGGGCTAATGCAGTACTCTGGCTGCCCTGGATCAGTGTCGTCCTCCACAGCATTCCAGCACGTCTGTGGAAGCTGTCATGAATGAGTCTTTGGCAGGCGTCTAATCACCTATTATTCAGCACTTAATCAAGTTTTGTGGTATTTTTTGGCATGTTCTTACATTAATACAGAGATCTTTAATTCCTTGAACAGTGTTAGGTTTTTACAGATATTTAAAAAACCGAACACCCAACACATAAGCGAACAAGATAACTGAAAGACACACAAAATAAAAGTGATTTACTTGCACTCCTCAACCAGATGTAATCTGTATAGCCTGAGATATTTTTTTTTGTATCATCAGTAATTTTCTTATGTTATAAACTGAAATACTGTGTTTACCTAGGATGATTTCCATGAGTTATTCAAATATTCACAAATAAGCATTATTAAAGCTCGGAACACAATGTTATTTTTACAGCAATTGTTAATTGATTTTTAAACTGGTTGCTTTTGATTCATAATGATATAATTGACAGAAAAATTTGCCCCCACATCTCTCTGTGCTCAGACTCTGAACTCCAGCACAAGTAACATGTCTGATATTTGCATTCAGTATAAAGTATAAGCAGGTTTAATTGCAAACAGGCAAATACCGTTTTCAGGCCAGGTTTACAAATGAGCTTTGGAAATTCAAGTAAAACAACTTTTATGTTATTTTATGAATTTTTGTCATAATACATGATGTTGAAATAGTTTTATCTAAGACACAGATCCATCTAATATATTTGTTGGCTTCAGAATATTCTTGAAATTACAAACAAAAAACCAGTAGAAGTCAAAACTGGAAGAATTGTTTGGGGAAGGACTTGAGGGAGAGTCTTTCATGCTGCATGTGTGACTGATCAAATTGTGCCTTCAAAATTATAACCAAGGTCTTTGCATTTGGTCTCCTGAGTCGCTGGTGCTGCGACTCATGCAAGTGCCTAGTTTGTTTCTCCTCTAAGAGCAACCATGAAGAAGCTTTTCTTCACTTGCATGACTGCTTTAGTAGAAAGTAAGTGTCTTCTGAAGTGGCCTGTGGTGGATGGTGTTTGTTTGTGCCACCTTGGCTGCTAGGAAATTCAGTCCCTGGTACATTGGTCTGGCTCCTCTTTGGGCATGAAAATATTCATGCTTCATGCAACTGCTTAGGACAAAAGAGAGGACAGTTTAAATCTTGAGGAGAAGTGTTCAATGTCAGGCTGGTTTTGCATTCTAGAAACAACCACTGCAGATGTTCCAAAGTCCCCAGGATTTTGTGTAGCGTGCCAGGATGCATCGATGCTCTGTGATACTGGAGTAGTTTGTTGTGGAGTGTCTTTTATTTTATCCAGACTTTCAGTGCTTATGAGTGATGATGGAGAAAGAGAATTATGGGATAAAAGTAGATAATTGCTTGCTTGCACTGGAAAATAATAGTAACCTAATTATGAAATATTTATATAGCCTGCTTTTGACTTTTAAAAAGCTACTCTTTCTACTGTGCTTAATGCTGACTCATTATACCCCTCACTGTGTGTCCTACCAAGCTTTTGTTAGTAAGTCTTCAGCACTTGTTCAGGGTCATGCTGGCTACTGCTCTGGGCATATCTGCTTCTCTGTTCAGTGCTGTGGTTAAGTCCAAAATGACCCTCTGACTTCAGACTGGCTTGCTTGAAATTCAGTAATTTTCCATTCCTGAAGGTGTAGAAGACCTTTGGCTCTCTAAATTCAATTTGCTTTTTTAGTACCATGAGCAAAAAGTGGCAGACAAGAAGCAGGTCAAATGCAGGCCAAGTCAATTGAGATTAGTGTACATATTTATATAGGTTAAACTTTGACTGCAAATGAAACTTTTTGTATTCGCTAGTTAGGTAGTTGGTTGGGGTTTTTTAATTATTTTGAAGCAAGCTGAAGACAGTATTAGCAGTGTGGGTAAACACAGAAAAAGTGTTGCTGCACCACCATAAATTCTAGGGATTCCTGGGAAGGATAATTAAAGCAACATGCTTTGGACACAGCTAATTAAGTAGCTGCCTTTTGAACTTTCAAGAAGGGCCTGGCTGCCCCCTCAACATCCATGTGGCCCTTCTCTGCTCCATACTTTCCCTTGCCCTCCTCCCCCGGATATTTTTAACCCTGATCTCTTTGTGTATCCAGTTTAGACCCTAGATTCATAGAGAGATGTGCTGGCACACCTAGGGGATGGCATTTTGAGAGGTGGGGAGCTGAAACACTTGAGTTGGGAGGGGCAGGATCGCCTTAAGCCAGCCAGGAAAACATGAAGAACTAGCATAAGATGTGCTTAAGTCCTCTAAAGATGATAATTTAGTATGTATTAAGCATGCAACCATAACCTCAATCAAATTCTGCATATTTGTTAACTTTTTTCACGTTATGTTTTAACATACATCAACACTTATGTTTGCAAATGGACAAGGAGGGGAAAAATTGTCCCATATGTTAAGGCAAAACTAGTTCCGGTAATGGAGAAAAAAAGCAAGATTCTTTGGAGACTTAATGAGGTAAGAAAAGACAGTGTCAGCATAATTTGGGAATAGCGATTTACAGGTTTTTGTCCCCTATGCCATCCCATGGCTGATAGCAGCTGTTAAAGCCCTACCAACAGAGCCTTCCCTCTATGCCTCAATTTGTAGCTTGCTTTTTTTGAGTATTTACTAGAGTAAATGTGTAGCTTTTTTCTCCAGACGCCTGGGTTTTTTTCCATGTTTCTCATGGCCAATCAGTGGCAATGTGCTTGCTGTACAGTCAGGCAGGCCTGGGCTTGGCTGGCATAATTTGTCTCACACTTTCACTGATGCCTAAAATTACTATTTTTAAACTACAGTTAAAAACCTTAAGACAACAATAATATTCCCACTATGCCTGTTCTTCATATGTGAAATCAGTATATACAATTGTGTTGTTTTATCTAAAACTTTCTTATTTTTTTACTATAGGTATCATAAATCAGCTTTTTTGAAATGCTGTAGCTTTCTGTTTAACATGAGAATGTATGTATAGGTCAGTAAAATGTTAAAATTCCTTTTTTGAGAAGCTACCCAATTTATTTTGACATGGTCAAGCTGATATTGGTGTATTAATGTGACTTGTGTTATTGTTCCTTATTTAAAGTTTATAGTAGAGTGATTCAGAGATCCCACGATGAACTGGGGGTAATCGTGCAGGGTGTGGTACATAATAGAAATAAAGATACAATTTGTCCTGAGAACTTTATGATCGAAGGCCTGGTGCAGTTTCACCTTTTCTTCAAGTCTCCAGTTATGAATGTCCCCACTGAGGTTAGCTGTTGGCTGGGTTTCCCGTTCCTCGCTTATGAGTTACGGAGGGTGTTGAGCTGCAATTGTGTATGGTCACTGCGTGGTGGTGGTCTTAAATGGGGTGTAGACTGAGCTGTCAGTGGTGGTAAAGGTTAGGATTTGATGTGAAGAGGAGGAACTCCAGGGGTTTGGAGTATAAAAAAGTTTGGCTGTGTGCTGCCATGCACGAGATCGGTTGTTCGTGTAAACATTTGTAAAATCCAGCAGTTGCCTCGTGTCGATCATCAGGGTTACCCACCACCACAGTCTCTGACCCTCCAGCAAAACCCAGGAGGCAGCTGCTTTGGCCATGACATTTCTCAGGATAATCAAACTGCCATAAATCAAGAAGGCTTTTGATGTGCCATGGGATCAGTAAGACTTTTCCCTGCTATCCAATGTCACACGTTGTACCAGTGACCGAGGAGGGCTCTTGCAGATTGCCAGGAGTAGCCCTCGTTACTCCAAATGGTGCTTTTCAGGTTGGTGTAAATGGGATTTTTTAAAAAATTATTTACATAACAAACTTGGTTCTTCTACTCCATAACTCTGTGTAGATCTGCGTAAAGAGTGAAATTGTTTCCCCTTGCATCTGTGCAGCTCAGAGGCAGCCCAAGAAAAAAGTCACCAGAGGAAGTTGGAGGCTTCACATTGCAAAAGAGGGAGAGGAAGAGCATTGCAAAGTGCGAAAGGTTTTGGCTGCAATCAGCTTTTCCAGTTACATGTTTTTTTTCTCACAGATAAGTTCTTAGTTGATACTGTGGAGGAACCTAGGTTTCATCTTTTTCAAAGGATTTAGGGAGATTTTTCAGCCATTGCTTGTCTATGTGTGGGGGTTATGTGTTTGCGTACTTTCACAGCTTAATACGGATAAGTACTAACAGAACGTAATCTTTTAATTTAGCTCTCTGTTGTCTACTGACTCATGAAATATTTTTAGATAACTTAGCCACAAGTGATTATGTAGCTAAGCAGAGATAAGTCTTAAAAAAAAAAAAAACCAACAAAAAAAAGGGGGGGGGGTGTGCTTTTTATTGTCTTAAAGTTGAAATATTTTGGAAAACACTACCCTACTTTTTCATTACCAAGCTCCCAGATACCTCTGAAACCACGTGAATTCAAAATACTGTGCTTCCCCCCACCTCCCCCGTAATCTACTCTGTCCCTTTGTAGCATGACTGTGAACAGGTTCATGAGAACCAAAAGTTGGAGCTGCTTTGGTGCTGCCAGCATTTGCATTTCATCAGAATCCTTAAAATCAAAAGCAAAAAGTAGTTATTCCTATTGAAAACGGATATTTATGTCTTTCGTCTTCATTTCTGGTTTTATAATAAAACTGAAATACGCATTTGGGGTTAAATCTCCCTGACATTATTTTGAGGGGTTCCCTGACTTACGTAAGGTCAAACGCAATTTTGCTCTGCAAGTATAGTTTACTTGCGTCCCTTATTGATACTAACTCTGCAGGGTATCAGTTAGTGTCGGGAATGGATAAATACAGGACATTAATTCCCAGTAAGTGCTGAGACCACTGATGGATTCTTTGAAATATGTAAATATTTGCTAACAATATTTTTTACATTTGTTCCAGGCATCCAAATGGGTTTGACATGGGTGGGTAAATGCTGTCATCTGTAAAAGGGGGGTAACAAAATAGGGTCAGCAGGAACTGAAATGCACTGCCAGTCTGGGAGAGCCCATCAGGGCCGTGGTGACCCATGAGCCAACTCTCTGAAATGGGCTGCGCTGCTGGGAGACATGCAGGAGTGTCTGGACCCCCCTGTGGTCCCGTGGCCTGCTGGCACGGCTGGAGTTACGCAGGCATTCATATGCTTTCATCAGCTAGCACTACTGTTTAGAGATGACTGTAATAGGTATGTTCTTAATATGCTTCTCAAAGTGATTAAATTTGGATGCATAGTTTATTCTCTATGTCTAAGCTTCAAGGTAGCATTGGGAAAGAGCTAGTGCTTTTATTTTCATTTGGATTTGCCAAAAGAAAGCACTTCCAGAGGAGACTTGAAGTCTTGCAAGTTGAGCACTCCTGCTGCCTGTGAGCTGGCTGAGTGTGGTCATGAGCAAATGCTGCACCAAAGCAGTGGCACTGCTGCCATTGCTGTGCTGGCTGGCTCCTGTGCCACAGGTCTGCTGCATTCAGATCCTTCTTCTTTGTAGAAGTCCTAAACACTGTAAGAGAATACAGCTTCAGAAAGCTTGCAGCTTGAAAATCTGCAGTAATTCATGCTGCTGTGGTCCTTACCAAATCCTCTGGAGCAGTGGAAGTGGGAGGAGGTTTTCTGTGGGCGGCAGGTGAATTTTTTCCCTGGAGGAAAGTGGAAACGAGCAGAAAAATGTTAAAGGGGGGGAAGTAACTTAATTTCTGTTGGTTTTTAGTGCTTTGTGTGAGAGCAGTATTTTGCATGTACCATAGGGAGAGATTTCCTTTTCCCTGGCAGCTTCTGTACGTCTCCTTAGCTTTCTGCTACAGTGAGGACACTCTTCCAAGACAGCAGTCTTGCCTTTGTGTAGAAGCAGGTTAATTAAGCTCGGTGTTCAGATATTTTTTGAGTGATCTCATATGTTGTGCATGAGATTTTAATTTAATGCTGCTATAGAAAAACAGCTTAAACCAAGAGAAACTTACATTCTCATCATGGAACTCATTTTTATTGTGCTTTTTTGTGAACTTAAGTATAACATAGAAGATGAAAGAAAAACGGAGGAAAAGTGGCTGTGAGGTGGGACTGACACGCTTTTCAAGTCTAGTGAGTACAGAAACTATTTACAGTTTAACAAATAATTTAATTTATTAGCTCTTCTGGTGTTTTTACTCAATTTAAGGAGGTGCTTTTTTTTAAATTGCCTTAGAAATAGTCCCTGTCCACAGACTCCACACCATTTCGTAGGACCAGTCACCCTGTGTACCCAAGCAGAAATGACAACTATCAGCTCTCCAAAGTGCAGCTTAATGTTGTTTCAAAGTATGTGCATACACTTATATATGTAAATAAAACTTACCTATGAGCTAAATATAACTTGGCTTTAAAACTGTTCCTGGTAAATTGCAGTGAAACAGGTAGTTATTAAAAATAACAAATAAATAAAAGGGGGAAATATAACTACTGAAGAGAAAACTTTCTTTTAAAGGAACAAGTTTAGGGAAAGGGAAAAAACAAACCATCGTGATATCTGTTGGTGACTGACCTCTTCTCTTAAAGCAAGGTTTTAGTGACAGAATCTATTGTGTCTCTTTTTAAAGTTACAAATTAATTGTTTTTATTTGCTCGTATCATACTGTTACTGTTAACTGCTGTGGCAAACTGTGTCCAGCAGTAGAAGAGGATTTATAGTGAATAATCAACATGTCACATGAATTGCCCTTTACCACTCTGACATTTCAGTGCTTTCTCATGTTTCTCATAGTGCAGCTGCCCCCTTCCTGGTGCGATGCAGGAATACCTATATGCATCATTTCACCAACAAACTCTGAATTCCTCCTCTGTTAGTTCTCTGTAAACAGTTTGCTTGTGTGACAGGGTTTGTTCTGACTTTAATGTTTTGTGTGAAGAACAGTATAATCTCAAAATGTTCTTACTGTCTGCACAACCTTAACAAAGTAAAACAATACTAGTAAAACAAGAAAACATCATTTTATGGAGTGAAGCAAGGAAGCCCCTATGCTGATGATGCCTCAGGGGTCACACAATACAGCGATGGAAAGAGCCCAGTTACGTACAGGCTTTCCTCAGCACAGGAGGTTTGATACTGGGCAAGACGGACCTTGGATCTGAACTGCAGAGGCTGTTGTTTTGAGACTGGTTTTGTCTTTTACCATACTGTCACCCAGAAAAAGGTAACTGGATAACTCATTCATCAAGGATTCTCTCCATCATTAAAAACTGTCACGCAGCAGTGAAGGAATAACAAAATGTGAATGATTAAAGTAGTTTGGTTCTACAGGGTTAAGCATACAAGTTCATTTATGAGACTTAACACATGCAAATAGCATTTATGGCCATGTGGTGGAGCATATTGGATACATCAAACCATCATTCTAGGCTTGGGTTTTGTGGGTTTTTTTCCCCCATTGCTTGTGCTGCAAAATGTTGGCAGTCTGGCCTGCAAATGTGGAGGTGCAGACTGCACCTGCTACAGGATGGGTGCATTATAAGGAGCCTTCCTTAACAGAGATAAAATGTCACATCTTCAATTAAAGGTAAAGGTATAGCCCTCATATTCTGGGTGGCTGTCAGCAACCCACTATGTTATCTCACTTTTTGATAGTAAAGAGTAGTTGGCTCAGGTCCAGTTTACACTGAGTAAAGTGTGAGTTGCACAGCTTGAATATTTAAGTTGACTTTAATATTGCACTATATAATTGGGCAAAAATAATGCTATAGATTTAACACAGAAACACAAAAACAAGGTTCAAATACACTCAAGTTCTTATTTCTTAGGAAAAATGTATACTGCTGTGACATAGTCTCTTTAATGTGGCATCTGAAAGGAGATGATGATTATTTTATTAGCATACTCTGTTTAAAAACAGAAGGATTTAAATAAATACGCAGCACTGGATTAGAATATTTGATTTGTAACCAGTTTGCGCTGACAAATTGTTTATGGCTGCATTGCTACTGGAAGAAGCTGTATTAGACACCCCCGTATCATCACTGTCTTTGTTTCAGAGCAAACATTTGTGTAGCTATGCAGTTAACTGGCTGGGGGAACTGATGCAGCTGAAAATAAATCAATTTAAAAAAAAACAAAGTTAAAAAACAACACCCACCAAACACCAAAAACCACCAAACAAAACAAAAAAAACCCAAAACCTTAAACCCGACCAAAGAGTAGTTTCTCCTACCCATTCCACCATCTGACCTTACAAACATTTGCTGATATGAATCTGAAGAGGCGATACAGGGAGAAGGATTGAATGGCTGGGAGGGTTGGGAGAAGTTATGACTAATTTATTTTTTAATGCAAATACTACCTTGTGTCAATTTAAGGGTGTAGTTTGATAGTTTGACTTGAGTGCTAGCGTACAGAATCACTGTATATTAGTAAAATCAGTTAATATAATTTTGAACAAATGCTACCTATCTAGTGTAGCAGAAGTATTTTTGGTTCCACAAACTGCATTTACAAAATGCTAATGTCTGAACATACAACTTAGTCATCTTACCAGTGTGTAAGGTAAGACTGATAAATGAAACCCGAACCTGCTGCAACATTAAAAGAAAAAGAAAAATCTGTCGATGCATTGTCAGATATTTATGGTATTTGATATCCTGATCAGGAGAATTAAAAAAAAAAAAAAAAATTAATTTTGAGGTGTTTATCCAAATATTTTTTTTGCCCTAGAACAGATGCAATTACTCAATTATATGTCATTGCTAAAATTTATAGGAGGGAGGATGAACAGTTGACTTTCTAATGCCAGAAGATCGCAATGATGACCCTCTTCTCGGTCCATATTCTCCTATGTATTTTCCTGTCCCTCTTAACCATTCCCTCATATTCCTTAAGCGTGCTTCTTTCTGCCAGCTTACTTATGTAGCTGACAGTGTTGGCTAAAGCCAAGTCTTTGATTCAGACTGGAACTTGCCTGTTTCATAGGGAGGCTGGAACTGAGATCAAGAGACACCCAGTTTGCTTCCAACAAGTCTCCTGGCAGACAAGATACTGGAGGGGGGAAGAAAGAGCAGACTGTTCCTTAAAAACAAGCAGGCAAGAAATAGCAAGAACAGAGTAACACAATGTGCTCCTTAAAAAAGAAATGCTCAGATGCTGTATAGTCTAGCTTGAGTGCTCAGACCTGAAATCAGCCATACCAGTTAATGATACGGTGTGCACACTGCTGGTTTGCAGTGCTGGAAACTCTCAAACAGAAGGATTGTACTGCATAGAGAAAATGAGGATGTCTGAAACCAGCCATAAAAAAATTAGCATAAAAAGTAGGTTAATGATTCGTTGCTAGGTGATTTAATGATTTGATTGCTCTTCTGTTGGTCTGTCTAATGGAGGTATTTATTTTTACATATATTCTGTACATTATGAAATATATAAATATATCAAGTCAGTGCTTTCTGGGGTGTTCTTTGGCAAGATGAATTTTCCTTGCGTCTGGTCTCTTGCTTTTTTCTTTTTTTCTTCAGTACTCCTTGTTTCTCTGACCTCGTTATTATTTTTGAGCTGCTTTTCTGATTTGACATTGAAAACAGTTATTCCAACAAAAGCAGCACAGCATGTTACTTGGACTTTACAAAGTGTCAGGTGGGGATGCTCAGGACTTAATGTTGCAGCCTAAAATCAACAGTTCCAAGTTCCTGGAATAAATTGGAAGCTTTTGTTAAATAAAACTTACTTCTAAGCAGAGAAATGTATAGCCTCCTGACAGAGGTGGAACATTCTACTTTCTCTCTGTAGCCCAGTTACAGGTATAAAATACAGAGCAGAACATGGAGGCCAAACCCATGAGCTATATAAGGCATCAAAGCACAGGAGGACATGACCTGTTTTCTTTTGTAGCAGTATCAGAGTTCAGTTCAGCATGAACCAGGAGGGCATAACTAGACAGGAGGAAGCAAGAGTTAGATTAACAAGTTACCCTCTAGTAAGAGCTTTTAAGCCTCTTTGTTTTACAGGTCCCTAAAAGTATTTTCAGCAGAGATGGGGATTCTGTGTAACAAAAACTTACACAGGCTGACTTGCTCTTCTTAGTTTCTTTTGCCCCCCATTGGAGTAGCTGAACCATAGGTGGGAAAACTGCTCTTCTGTATACTTTGAATCTCTTTTGACATGACCGCATATGCATGTTGGGCTAAAATGTGTCTCAGCTGAGTAAGAGTGATGGCTCTCACTAGATCAAAATCAGATCCCAGTTTAGGTTTGATTTCTCTGTGTATCTTTGTCCTTTCTGACCAGTCTAGATACAGTGTCTTGTTGCTATAGGGGCGTATGGTCTCTCATTTCCACCTGTGCCTCAGTTTCTGGAACCACTTATTCTTATGCTATATAGCATGCATAAGAAACATCAGCTAGTACTGCTCAGGAAGATAGTAGCTCATTTTCTGTAATTTATGAACATTGCTGGAAGGGGTGGAAGCCAGAAGTAGCCTTGCAGGAAAGCTGATTATTTTTTTTCTTTTTTTTTTTTCTCTATTCAGAAGAATCTTCCCAAAAAATGTGGAGGGGGGGGAGAATCCTCTATCACAATTCATAGATTTTGAGATCTGGATTTTCTGTAAGTACTTACTTCTATGTCATTGGCAGTCCTGTGCTGAGAAGGAGGTACAGATTTTTAGATCCCCAAAAGCTGAGCACATTTTTAACAAATATCCTCTTTAAAAAAAAAAATAAAAAATCAATGCAAGATGCAAATGAATAATAAAAGAATGGCTGATTTGTTTGAAAATTTTCCAGTCAAATAGTAGGGGTTATATGCGAGTCAGCCTGGGCACAACATAGTAGGCATTGAACTGGACCTAATAAGAACAACTGGACCCAATACCCATATTATGTTCACTAATGGAGGAGTTTTTGTAGTCCAAGGACTTTAATGTTGTAATCTTAATGGCTAGAGGTAACAAACCAGTCTGAAAGGAAAGGGGAAAAAATTAAGTCCCAAAGCAATTAGAAAAATTTCTTTTGTGGATTTTAGGTATTGCCAGCCACATTTGTGTCTTTTTACAGATGAATGAGCTTTTCTGTCACTGTAAGAATGAATTGTAAAGTAACGGACTTGAACTAATTATGCTCTGTAAACCTACAATAATAGCTATAAAAGTTTTTTGAAGTTCAGACATGCGTGTAGTTGGTGCAGCCAGCCAAGTGGATCAGCAGTTAAGCAACAGTTTGCCACTTGGGGTTAACGGGATTCAGGAGCATTTTAGGAAAAACAGTTGGATAAGGCAACTCCTGGGAAGACGTAACTGAAGAGCAGGAGTCACCAATTCAGGCAAGGTTCTTGCCATCTGCATTTCTAGATTGCTTTCAGTTACCAGCAGGTGCTGGAAGGTGTCTGTTCTGACTCAGATGGAGGTATTTACCCCAACACAGATGGAGAACAGTGTAGGTTGAGAGGTCTGGTCTCAAGCTCTTCCTAAGTTGTGGCATTTGGAGAGTGTGCCCATCATCTTGTGTCTTCTCATGATGCTTTTTTCTTTTGCTTCTTAAACCCTGCCATTTGGGGCGGGGGGGGGGAAGACCTTAATGTTAATACGGTAACATTTATAAGGGTATCTATTCTAACTTGAACAGAGGGAAGCTGAGCTGTGGTCCTATCCCCAAATGCTGTCCCAAGAGGTTTATCCTTCTGCTTCAGTGCTTCCAGCTAGAAAAGGCAATAGTTCATTCTTTAGAAAAACTTTAGCCCCTTTTATACTTCTACTAGATTTTTCCCAAACCCTCACTTCCTTGAAGCAAGCCCCTTATCTTCTCCCCAGCATCCCCAAATTGATGACATGTAGAGGGCTTACTGGTGGTCAGTCAGCAAATGCTGAACGAACTTGTACTGCACCCAAGCAGCAAATGCAAAACTCACCAGTACGCTTCCACAGCCTCCGAAACGAAGTCATCAGAGTCCATGGAGCTTGTCTCCAGGATGCGAATTATACATCCCAGTACATGGTACATTCATTCAGCATGCCAGGTACCTCCTAGAAGCTCTGTGTGTGCAGCTGGATAATGTTGCATCCCAGATTGTGTTTTCTCCCTCAAAAAAAAGGGGGGGGGGGCATAAGAATAAAAACAATTACAACCTGTAGTGATTGTTTTTTCAGAAGTGTGTTAGTTGTATTTCATCTCAATCCCAAATTTTATTGTGATCTGTAATACATGAGAAAATCATAGACATGGTTTTCTTACACCTTACCTGCTAATGCTATCCCTGTTCTGTAGCTGATATCTGTCTTGTTTTCTGTCTGGGGTTTCATATTTGGTACAGTGCTGCGGTGCCCCAGGATTTCATCCTTGCGCTCTCCCTTGCAGCGTGCCAGCAAAGCCGTTTGGGTGTCAGTGTGGGAAACTGGCTGAAAACCAATTTGCATCCTCCTGCCAGCCTGGTTCATGACATGGCTGAGGAGCCGAGGGTGCAGCATAAGGACCGAAAGGGCTTGTTGCAGGCAGAAGGAGGGCTTGGGCTGCTGTAACTGGTTTTAACAGGGCTTCTAGTTGTTTCGTCTGGAAGATACGCGAGGTGGTAGTTGGAGGGGCTCAGATGCTCCATGTCAGTTTGCTATTCGCAGAATACCCCAAACAGTAGTTGTACTGACCCAAACGAGGAATGGGTGAACTGTGCCATGGAGCAAGGACACTTTAAACCACTGATACCGTAATGTCAAACCACACTGTTTAATACTGCTCAACAACTCTCATTCCTTCATGTTTGGCTTTTTTTCCTCTGAAGATGTGAATTATTTATGTACTAAATACATTTGCATGCAAATATTTTTATATTAAATATATTATTGAATGCAGATATTTGCATGTTAAAATGTATTTTCATAATACTCTATCTCTTCCTACAAATCTTGCTTCTCTTTGTTCCTCAAACCTGAGAAAAACGTCCTTCTTCAGTACCCATTTGAGGAATGGTGTTCCTAAGTGTGCTTCTGAGCCTGATTCTTTGTATGAAAATTCAGGTGTCTGCTTTTTTGCTTTTGATCCAGTTCTGTTTGTGTTTACGAATGCTTATCAGGGTTTTTTTTAATGACATTTTAAGCATAGCTTTCTACCAAGATATGAAAGGGGGGTTTTGTTGTTGGTTTTTCCTACTGTAACAAGCTTCAGTGAGAATCTTTGCATAGAATTGCACACAAGAGGAGAAAATCTAAAACTTAGCTATTTGCCACGGATGCAGCCTCAGTCCTGTGCAACCCAACATACAACATATATTTTGTGCAATTCCCTCGGTGTCTTGAGTGTCTCCTGAAAAAAGGCACCAGCTGGTACTCTGCAAAGATCCCCTAGCAGCCTTTCAGTGGCCCAGTGTCTTGTCTTTAAGCTGAGGTTACGAGATGCTTTGGAAATGCTGTATGTGAGGAATGTCTTCATTCGAGTTGGGAGATGAGCTCTGAGCAGATTTTAAACAGAGGCCCCATATCCTGGGTGTGTTTCCTTGAACATGTCAGGAAGGAGAGCTATATAAAAACCTTGAGGGGGTGATGCGTGCAATATAAAATGATACAGGAAAGTTTGTTGTAAAATATATTATGGTCATTTCAAATGTCATAACTTTTAATTGTATGCTGTTGATTTTTTTTTTTTATTTGAACTTGAATAAAGACTGTTAAGTGATATCAGAGAACTCATTAATGGTTTTTAAACATTTTTCTAGAATTTTTCCGTGGTTTTCTAATAATGATAATTATTCACTTGTTCTCCTTTCATTTTAGATGTTGTTCTGCAGAGATGAAAAAGAACATTATTTGTGTCCAGACTTGGAAGTTAGTTTCAATGCCCTCCTTTGGATGGTTAATCATTCTTCCCTCTTTTTTTATTTGTTTCAGGTGAAGCCTACCATCTGCAGGGTTGAAGCATGAGTACTGATGCCAGTCAGGTGGTGATCACTACTCCTCCCCCGGCCACGATGCCTCACAAAGAGCGGTACTTTGATCGCATCAATGAGAATGACCCAGAGTATATTCGGGAGAGAAATATGTCTCCTGACCTGAGACAGGACTTCAATATGATGGAGCAAAGGAAGAGGGTCACACAGATACTGCAGAGCCCTGTGAGTGGGATTAAGGGGGAGTGAGAACAAGAGAGTGTTTATCTTCTGAGATTCCTGATTAACTTTTTGAGACTTAGAAATCAACATCACAGCTAGCTAGAATATCTCTGGACCATCCTCTAAGAAGAGTCACCAAATAGATTATCCAGCATTTTGTTTGCATAGTGTTTTGTCTGTGAACAAGCAGCCTTTGTTGTGTTGTTTTTTTCTCCTGATGCTTTTATATTCTTCATTGCTTCATTGCAGTATTACAAAAAGATCTGGCTGGCTGCAGGGCACTTAATTAAAACTTAGGGGCAGGGAAGAGAGTGAAGGAGTCACTGGTCAAATAGGAACAAATTAGGGCATTACGTGGTGTTCTGCTTTCTGTGTTTGAATATTAACCTATCATTTGCATCAGGAATGCTTTAATTAACATTTATAATTGGGTTAAGTTTGTTTAAAAGCTAGACTATGTGTTCTTCTCATGTCCCTGGGGGTGATCATACCTATACTTGGCCATATTAGCACTCATCTACTGGTTGTGTAAGTTCAGTACTTGTGTAGGCTACATATAAAACTATTAAATCTGTTGAACCACTTTAATATTAGTTTTAATTTATATTTTAATACGTGTATGCTTTGGGTTTAACCTGATGAATGCATTGGAAAGTAATACTGTTGCCTTGAGTATTTTGAAGCCATAGGGAGTGACTAAGGGCTGCTAGGGCAAGTCTTTGGGGGTGTTGGGGTGTAACACGAGTAATGAGGATAACAGGACTGGGAAGGGGTTAAGAAGCTTTACAGATTCTTCTCTCTTTGGTTCCTCTGTAAGTTGGGGTGCTTCTTCTGTAATTTTTTTTTTTAAGCTTTTCCATATGTAATGAGATTGCAAACAGCTGTTAGTAATCACCCTATTATAGTCATCCATGAATAACAGGATTGTTTGCTGAAGTGTTGTGGAGTGTCTCTTGGATCTGCATGTTGCTCTGAGTATAATGTGAACCTGTTGACTAAGGAATTTATTACTTTCAAGTCAATTTGTGCAAGCTTGGTTTTGTAGCCAAGCTCTTTTATAAAGAAAATACTCTAAGGAGGTATTGCATAATGCTTTAATCATGATAATTTTATGTTAAACATGCCATTGTAAAATGTGATCTCAGTCTGCTCCTTCCTGTTAAAATATTCACATTATGAGTAGCCAGGACTCACAGGAAGGACTAGATCTTTAGCCTAACAGATAAAAATAAGTTAGATCTTGTTTAGGTTAGTATGTGTGTTATTTTTTGGTCCTTTCGATGGCAGTATTGAATCTGATGAGCATAACTGTTTCCTTAACATTTCGGGGGACCTTTTGCCAAGTCTGCCAAAGGCAATAAATATACCATTGCCACAGCCTCTGTGGTTTTTTTTAATAGATGCAGCATCAGCATGCAGATTTTAGGAAGGGGGATGAAGAGGAGCAACCCCTGAGTCTAGGTGACTGTTTTAACAGAAGGTTAGGGGACAAAGAGCCGCTGGGCTGCTTTTAGTGTCCTGCCACAAGAGAAGCTGAGCCCAGCACTTTTTGGAAACTGACTGTTTGGAACTGCCAGTAAGTTGGAAGTTTTTGTTGTGCAAGGGAACAGTTGTCCAAATAAGCCAGGGGCCTGCTGCCTGCTTGGCTTTTGGCATCTGCCAGGGAGAAGCAGGAACAGGGGAGCTGAGTGTGTGATCAGGCAAGAAGAGGAGATGTCTGAGCTACTAGTTCCCCTCAAGTATTTCCTTTTATTGTTTCTTTTCTTGATACAGAAAATTTAGAGGAACCCTGCTATGATTTCTCATGTGAGGAAATAAAAGCATTTTTAATACAGTATCTGTGACTGAATGTCCATCAAACTTTATGACTGATTTGGGGATAGAAACGGCATTATTTCTTCCAGGTTTCAGGTGCGATGTGCCATAGTGTTCCTGAGAGTCAGGACTGAAAACAATTACCTTGTCTCCTCCTGAATATAATATTTGTCGCAAAAGAGCCAGAAAGCATTTTTCCTGTTACTAGTCTGTGTAACACAGATTCAGGATTGAACTAACAAGTATTGTGCGCAATGTTTTTGTTCTATAGCTGCAGAATTACATTGCATTAGAAGTTTGCACAGAACTTTGTTGCTTCTCTGGCTTATTCCAGTCAACAAGGAAGAAATGGTTTGAAGGTGTTTGGAAGAAGAGGAAGAGAGGTTATCAGACACATTTTAAAGAAGAGCTTGCTTGCTGGTCTTCACCCAGTCTTAGATATGTGCATTTAGATCAGAGAAATAGTCATTGACTCATCTTCTGGCAAGTATTAGTAAATATGAGGTGTAAGTAGCAAGGATAATACCTTTCTTACACAAGCATGTATGGACTTGGCGATGAGCTTGTTTGAACATGCGCTTTCTCTGAGCCAAGGATTATGGTGTAAAACGAAAGGGTTAATCACTGTCATATACTAGGAGGCTTAGGTACTGATTTAATCTGTTTTATTAACAAGCTTTTTTTCTTTCTTTCAAGTAGGAAAATCTAAATCCCTTAGCAAGAAAATAAATTAGAGAATATATTTCAGGAACCATGGTATATTTTGTGCAGTGCATGTTATCGTAAGGGCTACAGCCCTGACCAGACATCTTCAGACATCAAACTGCTGCATCTCTCTGATGTGCTGTTTAATGCACATATTGATGTGCAATCTGACTACTCCTCTCTGATGTGCAATTTCCTTTTCCCAAATTAAATAATTTAAAAGCTACTGGAAAGCTATTCCCATTACCTCCCATGTTTGCTAATGTCTTAGAGTCTGTTCGTAATAAGCCTTAAACAAATTATAGGAGTTTTATGACTGCTGCCCATGAAGAATGTCCTGACGTTATCAGTGAATTCTCAGACATGTTTGCTTAATGCTGCATGTAACCTGTGAGCATCTGACAGCCTGGAGAATCTGATAGGACTAGTGTCTTTGTTGTTCTGTGTTTGTTAGAAAGGTGGAAACAAAGTAAGATCAGCTGGATCTGAGCAGCCTGATAGTATCCAGAGGTACTGCTGGCCAATCTTTAAGATAAAGCCATTTAAGTTTATTTCAGTAATGTCTGCACATTGAAAAGGTTCACGTACTGTGTCGTTATTTTTAAAGGAAAGGTACTACATCTATGCAGTGGATTAATTTTATTGCTTTACATGGTGTCTGAGATACTTGACCTAAAGTACATCCAAAATTTGGAAAGGTGGGGTTGTAGGGGGTTTTTTGGTTTTTTTGGTTTTTTTTTTTTTTAGATTTTCCAGCTTTACTCTGAAACTAGAAACAATTTTGTCTCTTTATATGCTAAACAATAATATATTGCTTGTTTCGCAGAGTAACTATCTCTTTCAAAGAGTGAACACTTGTTGGCTGTATCATCAAAACCCTTATTTCAGTTATGGTGTACAAGTCCTTCTGGCATTTCTCTGGTGCCCTCACCATGGCAACCAGAAGCTTCAAAAACACTTTTTTAAAAAAAAAGGCAATGGTTGCGCAGTTATGGTGTGTGAAGACTGAACAGTCAGTTCAGCATTGAGGAGCTGCGTGAACATATAGAAGGGAGAAACTCCTTGCAGCCCTTCTGGAGTGGCCAGGGAAGGTGTTGGGTGTTTCTGCAGGCAGGCAGCAATGCCACACTGGTTCCACTGAAGTGAGATCATGTGAAACAATTATCTAACCAGCAGGAAAGCTAACTACAGGCCTTAGCTAACAGGACTGTGTGTGTAACCTGACAGGAAATTATGATCACTGCTTAAACTGCATCGAGGAGTACCTTACATCCACTTTGTATCACTGTATTTGAAGAAAAGCTACAGTTCAGAGTGGAAATGGGAGAGGATGCATTCTTATAAATAAGATGTACTGTTATATGAGATATATTTCATTACTTTGACTGATGTAAGAAAAAGTTGGAGTAGTCAAATTTGTGTATGAAGTGATGAGTTGAACAGCTGAAATATGTAAACATAAAAATGCCCAGTTACTGGAATTTAAATGCCCGGTTTATGTTTTGAATTTACAAGTGAAAGTTTCATGTGGCTTGTCAAGACCCATTAAATGTGCACTTGCTGTTTTTACATATGAAACAGTTATTTGGAGCTTGTTTGGTTTTAAGTTGAGCAATTTGCTGGCAGAATCTCACCATGCATTGCTTTAATTTCATGTTGGATGTAGAGAGCGCTTACCAATCCATCATGGCTCTGCAGGGTGTTTGGGGCGATTCTGGCTTGGCGCTGCCATTACATGAGAGCATTGGTTCAGGTCTAGCCAACCGGATTGCAAAATCAGGCATTTTTTATGCTGAGGTTAAAAATGTACTTCTCTCCTGTGCCTTTCTTCCTTCCTGCCTTGTATATGCACACACCCCCCTGCCTCCCACGCCAGCTGGTGTTGCCCAGGAAAGTGGGGAGATAACAGTCCAGCTTAGCAACTCATCTATTCAGAGGTCTGCCTTAGTATGCAGGCAGATTTTTCTCCTCAAAAACAAGCAAACCCACCCACACTTCCATCTTTTTTCTGACTATGTTATCTATGTTATTTTCAAACCATCAGGATCGAGATGAAAGATGGTTTGATTTATGTTTTTCCCCAGCTTTTGCAGTTGTCTAGCTTACTTTATTTTGTATTGAGTGACTGTGCAGTATTTTTGCAACACCACTCCCTTTTAGGGCAATTTATTTTCTTAAAATATCAAAGTCCTTTCAGTTCCTCACAGATTTCAGCTTCCACTGCTCTTTCCTCACAAGTTCAAAAGCCTTTCAGATCCTTCAGGAGAGTCACCCTTTGGCCCTGAAGGGTTCACAATCTTCTACATACCCTGGGGACCTCCTTGCTGGGCAGGCCTCTCCCATTGCAGCTCTCTCCTGGCTTCGGTCTTCTCTGACATCTTCCTGACTTCCTGCTGGGGAATAGCTCATTTAATTGCATGCTTTCGTCATACGACCAGTGCAGCATTTCGTTCACCAGGGGCGTTAAGCTCAGCTTGGCACATCATTTAAGACATGCCACAAAATGTCCCTTAAAGATCCCCTCTGAGCCGTGACAATATCCTGCTGAGCCCAGGGCAGACTGGGGGGCCAGGCAAGCTCAGCATTTTAAGTGAGGGGGAATTTGTGCTCAGCGTAATGCTGTCTTAAATCAAGGCCATCCACACAATCCTATTGCCTAACTTCCATTTCTATAGCTGCGACAGTGCACGGTCAATTCATGCCCATGTCCTGCACCACAAGTGCAATTGTGAGTTTTTCCCTGCTTCCTTACACTAAAAATGAGTTACCTTTCACTCCTCTCGTATTTCCATAGTGCTGCTTTCCATTCAGTTCGAACTGTGGTTTTCATTAGATATAAATGCCAACAGTTTCCAAATTGATTCCACCCCCTACCACTCCCCCACCACCCCACCTCCCCCTATTTCTGATCTTCCTACTGGTTGTTGCTGCTTGGGTTTGGGTTTTTGTTGTCTTGGGGTGTGTCTGCAGATCCTGTTGTACTTTTGGTGCCATATTCTTTAGATTATTCATATCATTAAACAATCAGATCCATCTTCCTTTGCCTGACGACTTTCCTATGGTCCTATAAATTTGAAGTTATTAACTGTAAATAACACTCTGATCTGAATTAATTCCCTAGGTAAGTGATAAGGAGATATAAAATAACATGTATTGTAACAAAAGCCACCATTTTTCTTTCATTCACTAATCATGTAAATTCTGTCTAATAAAGGCATCAAATTGGTCTGGTGAGAGCAGGAAGAGGGGGTTCCATTGCAGTAGAAGTAATGAAAAACAATTAAAAGGACTACTTAGCGGTATTCATTTTTAAGTCCTTTTTTGTTGCTGTTGGCTGTTAAATAATCCTTTGGTTTAGTATGCGTTCTTAACAGTCCCTGGAAAATCCTGGAAAGTCGTGACTGATGACTTTTCTCCCTGGCTGCAGGAGCGCGTGCATCCAGAATGCCCTGCAAGAGCTTTGCCCGTCATCTGTCCTGGTGCATCACCACCATGTGTGCTCCTGCCCTCCCTACTCCTGCGCTTACTGAAAAAACACTTAATTATGCTCAGAAATGCATAAGACCCCTGACAAGCTGAAATTTGATTTTTTTCTAGCGTTTTAAGTTTCGGCAGTTATATTCCATCTAGCAAGATGTATAGTGTGGCTTTACTCCATGAGAAAACACGAGGGAGACACCCAGAACCCCCATTCATGGCAGCAGGTGTGTGAGTGTGGAGATTGCTGGCGCTGGGACTTTGGAAGCTGGGTGTGCTGAAGATGGGCTTTGCAAAGGAGTTTAGCGCTTCAGGTTTTGCTTTAACCGTCGAGTATATCTAGGCTGCTTATCGCAAGAGAAAACACGCCGCTTCAGCTCAGGAAGGGAAGCTAGTGTGCACCAGGTTAGAGGAGCCAGAAAAACCGGCGCAGTCTGAGCTCTGTATGGGGACTGACTTGCTGCTGATGGAGTCGCTGAATCCAGCCCAGATACTGGAAGTGAATGGATTATTATAACTTTACCTAATTCCCCATATTTATTACTGAGCCTATTTCTTTCCATCTTGACAAAGAAGTTTCCCCACTCCTCTGTTTGGTTTTTTTTTTTTTCATGGGGTTAACAAACACTTTTTGTGACTCTTATCTTCTCCCCGCCAGCCTTAACTCACTGGCGGTTTTTTTGTGGCCAGCTCCACCCTTTTCGACTTAGGGCATGGGTTGTTTGTATCTAAACTTCAGTCTTGAAACAGCCTGTTACAAAGTTGTATCGCCTGTTTTGGTGAAGGTCTTCCTCTTTGCGGGCAGCTGCGTTTACAGCACAGGACTTAAAATTAAGGTCTCTTCGCTCTCAAGAACAAAATACCAGTTAAGTTTTGAAACTTTTCTTCAGTGGTGGTGATTTGGCTTAGAGACGCTGCATGGGTGCATTTATATGTAGATAGGTTGAATTAGACCTTTTTTAAAAATGGATTTAAGACATAGAAACACTGATCAAAAATGGGCAAAAGTGAAAATGGGTGAAGGGGTTTGTTGTATTATTTTGCAGCTTTTAGGCTAACAGCAGTGCTGCTATTAAATGTAGGGACCTCACATATCTTTTCTAGCCACTTTCCTGGAAACTGACATCAAACTGTTTGGATGTTACTGTAATTAAGTAAGTGTGGAGTATTTTCAGTGTGGAGTGTATTTAAGTAAGCGATGATGTGGAGTATTTGTAGATGACCTGTATACCATTGTTTTCTCTATTTACAAGGAAATTTTTTTTCTTATGATTTTATTTCTACTTCTTTTGGGTGGATAAGGACTACGTGGAGAAATCAATGGTCAACAAACCAGAAACAGCATAGAAAGATAGTGAAAATACTTAGGAGCCTGCTTACTTCTTAACATCTTCAGAGAGCTGCCTACCAAGATGAAGAGATTAATACTAAAATTTTCTAGCAACATTATTATTCTGTGCTATATATAGATGTGTATACATGTAAAATAGGTTATTCTAGCAAGTTGGTTATTCTAGTTTTTCTGCTTATGTTGACTGAAAGATACCCGTTGTCAACTGCTACATGCAAATGTTGCTTTGATTCTTTAAAGCCCCACTTTACACTGTCAGCTCACACTTGGACTGTCCTGAAAGAAAATGAAAGTAAACAAGTCAGAACTGAGTCTTGTAACTCCACTCTTGAGTTTCAGAGAGCCCTTGCAGATCTAAGTTGAAAGATTTTTGCATCTAAACTGCTTGAGTTTATGATGCCTGTTTGGAAGATGATTGCAAATATTTCTGGAGAAGTAATTTTATGATATTAGAAAGGCCTTGACCTAATCATGCAACTAATGACTCTATCAAGAAAAGCTGTATCTGTTCTGCAGGCTGCAGTACCGTGTAAGGCTGTCTAAGCTGGTGTAAAAGAGCTGACTGGAGTTTTAGAAACAGTTAGGAAGTTTAGAAACAATGGAGTTCTAGAAAGGGTTTTAGGAACAGGCTGAGCTGCCCTGTATATTTTTACTGGTGAGTTGTGGGGAAATTCATGTCAGTGCAAGGTAGTGGAGTGGCATTCAGAAGGTGGGTGAGATAGCAGAGCAGCCAGGCATCACCAGCTCAGGGCAGTCAGGTCAGCAGCTGGCAGGCTTGGCTGTGCAGGGGATGCTTTGGTTCATGGTGTAAATGCAAAACTATGTTTTCCTCAGGTGTAACTTAGTGTAGTTCAGCTCACTGCAGTTTTGAAGAGAACAACCTCAACTGGCAGTTGTGGAAGGGGAGTTTGCAGCCTGCGAGGTCAGGCTATTCGCTTAGGTGCCTCTCTGCTGCCAGGTGAGTAAAAAGCTCTGCCCCTAGTTGTGCATCTTATCTGAAATGTTGCTTTACCTCATTTCCAATAGCTGTCATGGGCCCGGTTTTCGTACCACAGGCTGTTTTGTATGAAAACTTTCAGCAGGATGCTTGAGGTGCTGTTCCAGCAAAAACAAGGGGGGATACTGCTGAGCTGGGCAGGTGGGCTCACTGAAGGCAGAAGGATGCTTGTGCAAACAGGAAACAATTCTCAGCTACGGCAGGGTGGGTTGTCCAGGCGGTGGCCTTGCCGTAGCGCTGGTGCAGCCACAGGCAGGTTGGCCGAGTCCAGAAGTGGTGCAGCTGTGTTGACAGGGCGACCGTGTTGACGGGCAGTATGGGCAGCCATGAGGTTCTGTGCTTCTCACTTTGGGACTCAGTACCCCACTGTAAAAAGTCAGTGCTCTTATTGTAACATGTTATGTCTAGAGTTCTAGTGTTTTAAAACAAACAGAAAAACCCCACATGTACCCAAAGAGCTATTTAAATCCCAGAGCTGAAACTTTCTTTTTATTGAGCAATGCTGAGCATACAGCTGAATAATTTTTCATTCATCTGACAGTACAGTTTTTCCTTTGTCAGCATTTTCTTGTTGAATACTACTTATGAAGTTATTAGTGACCTTTCTGCTTGAAAAATATCTGCTTTGTGTCAGAGTGTTTGTCGTCTTTTTGAAAACATATCTCTCAAGCATGACTTTTACTTGGTCACTTGTGGGCAGTTGCAGTGTAATGCCATATATATATATATATATATAGTCTCATGAATTAAAGCAAAACCAAACTGCTTGGTCTCCAGGCTGCAGTTAGGTTTTCAGAAGCAGATTCCTGCTGCTGAATGGGTCAGATCCCAAAATTGGAGCCCTGCATGGTAGTGGTTTTACAGAAATAAGTGCTGTACAGTGAAAGCTCCAATAAATATCATTCATTTAATTGCTAATATTTAAGGTAAATTTGATTCTCAAAGGAGAATTTGATGCCCTTCACATGGCCCATCAGGAATTATCAGAAACGGAGGAAGGTTGTGTTAGCGCATGTGGGATGGTTATCTAAGGACATAGAGATCTGAGTTTTAAAGGTCTGTAGCAGTGAACGAAAGGTATTGAAATATTCATAAATATGCATGGAGCAATGTGTGTGAGTCACGTGTGTGACACACTGAAGGCTGCAGTCTGCTAGAAAACACTGTTGTGCACTGGCGTATAGATAAATGGCATACTTTATTTCATGCACTTCATCCACATCCTCATCTCTGTTTTACAGCCTATCCCTAACCTCCATATCTGATACTTGCCCTGGCTCTTACCTATCTTCTGTTATTTCTAAAATTATTTTTAAGGAAAGCTGCTTGTTCAGTTTAACAAAATTGTTGATACAAGACTAAATCCTCATTTGTAGCAACCTCAGCAAGTGTATAATACACTACTGTTAGCATCAGAGAGCAAAACTAAGCTCAGAAGAATGAAAATAGCATGATCAGAAAGCAGAAGAATTAAAAATACAATAAGAAATAAACCAAAAAAATCTTTCTGTCAAAAATTGCCTGAAATACATTACTTTTTTCCTACTATAGAAGTAACATTACTCATACAGGTTTAAAAAAAAATAATCTGAATATGACTAACAAGAGCTTACTGCAAATGTTTTTGCAGATCCTTTTTATACTCCTTGTTGAATTGAAGTGAGAGTGATTTAATGTAATACAGATAACTGTTTTTCTCCATCTCCTCCCAAGCAAATACTTCCATGAATTTCGTGAATTCTGTCCTCCACGTGGCCCCTGGGAGACTACAGATGCGCAGTTTCCTTATATACATGTTGTAAACAAGAGTGAAAGAGCTTTTCAGCCTTGCAGAGTGTGAAATGGCAGAGCTTTCTTGCAGGGGGCCTCTTTCAGGAATATTTGAGAAGTAACCGAGTATCTTGGGATGACAGAATTTGAAAATAAGTGTTAGTATAGCTTGTGGATGAAATATATGGCCAGTCATCTCTGCAATCTTAATGGATCACAGTAATAGAAGGAGAAAGTGCCATAAAAGCATAGCCTCATGGTGAACCATTAGCAGAAAAGTGAGCTGGCACTGGGATGGCTGGTGCTTGAAAGTCTGTTTTATGTGGCTTGGGTCTTTTTATTTGGGGTGGGGAAAGCCTTCTGTAATGTGAGGGATGTGCAAAGGCCCAAGGAAGTATTTCTGTTGTTATTTTACATTTTTTGCACTTTCAAGCGGGTTGGTAGAACATAAAGGTTGCTCCTTTTTCTATGCATTGTGAGCTGTTTGACCACCAATATGCTTTCTTCTAGTTATGTGAAAAATCCTTATGTCTTCTACAGGGGATTGTATAAATCACGCACATCTGAATTTCATTCAAAACCACTTTGGTTGTAGTGAGAGATGCTCAGATTCAGGTACTAACCAACCTCAGGGATTTAAACTGGGCTGTCATCATCTGTTTCCTGGTTTTTCAGATTGTGATTTTCTGTGTATCCCCCTTGTTACCCCGAGGTACCGCCACACATTAAACGCTCAGTGCTGCACTTGAGTTTTCACTGAGAGTTGTGCTTTGAGTATGTAAGACACTACTTACCACCCAGTGCTCTGCAAATGGGGCTCTGGGCCTCTCAGAATGAATGTCCCAAATTGGTGGAAGCATCTGACCTCGACCTCCTTGCTGCTATTCTGTGGAAACCATGACAGGGCCCTGCTGCACCTTAAAGGCATGTTTTGGGGATTAGTGAGTTAATGCTTGTGAAGCACTTGGATTTACAGCAATTATCTGCCCAGAGAAAGTCTTGTCAGATAGATAATAATTGTCATCTCAACAGAGTATGAGTAGCATGCAAAAAAGGCACAGGGCCACGTTCTGAGCGGTGATAAGAGGAGAAAATACTGAATTTATTTTCTAGTGAGAACTAGCCACTGTGTGCCAAATGAGGCATGGGGACAGGATGACTGTGGTATGCTTAAAGATTATTTTCTGTGTGCAAGAGGAGCAAAGAAACATCCTCTGCATGTCTGACTTCCAGCAGTCTGGGCTTGCGGCCACAATTGGGTTCCAGGCTGGGGACAGTGCTCGTTACTTTGTCAGTAAGGGTGGCAGCCACATTGCGATTGGAACACATGGAGTCATGATGATGATAGCCATCCTCAGAGCTGAATCAGATTGAAGCGAGTAGGTTTCACAGTCATCTGCTGATAGATGGAGGATAAAAGTCAGGATGTTTGCTCCAACCACTTGCTGTTTCCCACAAATCCTTGTTTGCCTTTCTGGCAATTACCTCCCATGATTACCTCCCATTAGTTTCCCCTACAGTCTCCCAGTGCTGATGCACCTCCCATACCTCCACTTCTTTTCTCCCAGTCCCAGTTAGGTTCCTTTCCTCACTCGATTCCCTGCTTCTTCTTTCCTTTTCCCCATCTGCTTCCTTCCCCTGCTGCGTAGATCTTACCTACAGCAGCCACTAATGAGAAGAATCTGACTTTGCCTGTGTATCTTCAGGCTAGCAAGAGGTTGTCCAGCTGTTTGAGGGATGCTGTGCGCATAGTCTGGTCTACATGGAGAGATCCGCGTAACAGATTACTGCATAGTCAGTCCATGTGAATTTTTAGAGGCTTTACTTGTGGAAATCTGGCAAGTCTCAGGCACACATGATCCTGACAAAATTACTCCAAGGAGGAGCACAGGTGTCTGAAAACTTAGAAATTAAAGTGTAGTTATGGATGCTCAGCTGTCCAACTGAGAGGCTGTATCGAGTAGAGTCTTGAGGATGTTGGGGGGGTCTGGTAGCACTGTCTTTTTTAGAGTCAAAACCTGTTGATGAACAGACTATGTCATGAGATTGGTGGATTTTACCCAAGAAAGTGGGTGTTTTGGAGGACTGAATTAAAATTCAGTGAAGAAATTACATTTGTCGTACAGAACTATTTTCTTTTTAAATTGAGAGCAAGTACTCTGCTAAGGAAGGCAAACTGAAAGGAGCAATTACATGCAGGGAATAGCCTGGAGTTATAATAGGAGTCAGCTGCGTGGTAGAGACACCAAATGTCTTTCTGGAATGAACCAGCAAGAGCATTCGCAATACACCTCAGCTCATGTTGTGTGCAGCTTTGCATACTGCTGGTTCAGACAAAAGCTGGAAGATGCTGCCAAGAAATAATGAGAGGTTTAGAAAATACAGCCTACAAGGAAAGTTTAAAGGAATAGAATTTACTTAATCTAGAAATGTCAGAACTGAAGTAGTCCTAGGACGGACATTTGTTGTGGATAGTGGTTAACCTGTCTATCATCTAGAAGGAACACACATCATCCACAGTGTATAGTGTATTAAATTTGATACCGTGAAAACCTTTTTCATGATATATTCTGCAAGAGTTTATCTCTTGGGGTTGCGGACATTTTATACAGGAGGGGAGGGAAGGGTTTTTCCCTTTGGGAGAAGGAAAGAAATAGAGATGAGGTGACATCCTGGTGTTCCTTCTAGTTTTGCATGGCTGTGATACTACTTGAGTATGGATGAGCTCCAGTTTTCCAGTTGTTTATAACTTTATCAAATGTGGATGGATTTTCAGAGGGATTACAGAATTAAAAAATATCCAGCACTAAAAGCAACACATCCTGATCGAATTTCAAGTACCTCTTCCAAAATATGGAGGACTCTTTTAATTATTGATAAAAATGGGTTTTGTTATCATTTACAAAAATGCATTTTATCTTGTCTTGTTATGGGAAACAGTTAACCCTCTGTGACCAAACGCCTTCCTCCCTCCCCCGGATTGCCAATACTTAGCATACAAAGTTTAGGCCAGATGGTTAAAGTTTGGCAAAGTTATAAGCAGCTAAAAACAAGGTCTAAGGGGAAGTTTCATGTAACATTAATAACAGGCAAAGCTACCAGCCCCACCTATAATAATCTTATTTCTATCAAAGCCAGGTTTCCTTGATGATTCTCAAATGTTTCTGCAGGCTTTTAGAGAAGATCTGGAATGCCTTATTCAAGAACAGATGAAGAAGGGCAATAACCCCACTGGACTGCTTGCGTTACAGCAGATTGCTGAATACATTACAGCAAGCTCTTTTGCAGGTTTTTCCTCATCTTCACTCAGTAAGTAAATTATACACATAATTGCACTTTTTCTCTTCTGTTTTTTTATCGTCACCATGGCTTAGCAATGGTGGGATCTCCTCTTTCTTTGAATGAAGTTCTGTCAGAGCTTGCTTAAGCTGTGAATTACTACAGATGGTGGCCTTAACTTTCGTTTTTAGGCTTCTTTCAAATTCCTTGATTTGTATGATGATATCCAAAATGTTTGGAGTCCTCACGCTCAGTTATTCTAGAATTTGCTAATAGAAGTTTAAATGAGATGGGGAGCAAAATGCTGTGCCCCATTACTATCAGCAGTTTAACATGAGCATAAACTGAGGTGTGAAATAAGTAACCATTTAGATTGTTTATTTTTCTACTCTTGCATATAAGTTGCTATTAAAAAAAAATGAGGGGGGAGAATAGCCTAGCAAACTGAATCGTTACACAAACAGCTCCCACAGTTAAAAACAGCTTGTAGTATGCACTGTAGTTACAAAGATATCACTAGGATCTTCCAGTTAACACCCAAGTTCTTTCCAAGTCATGAAGCACTGAAACGTTAAAGTCGATTTAAGTTCTGTGGGTGGACATCATATGGGAGCTTACAAGACTGAAGTACAGTGGCAGCTGTCAGCATTCAGCATCTTTTGAGAATTGGTCCCAAAATGGCGCTTCAGAGTTCATTTAACGAAACAAGTGGAAGGGAACAACAGAGAGCCCAAATAATCTCATCTCCGCATCTCTGGTTGGTTAGTGAGACTGTGGGTCTGAGTGTTGTCTGTGCTGCGTTTGCCCAGGGACTCAGACAGGGTGACTAATCTCAAAGTGCTTACTCTTTTTGTTGAAAACCAAAATGACACTTACCTCTTCTGGTTGTAATGTTCCCTGGAAGCAAAGGCTGTAGCTCTCAAAAGGGATAACATGTATTTGTGAAGAGGAGAAGGGTATGTTTGTGTAGTCATAAGTCAAAGAGATCAATTAATCTTTGTGATTTCTCTGTTAAGAGGTGATCTCTTCTGTCTAAGGGTTTGAGAACCCTGCAGTAATCCTCATTTCTTCATTAGAACTAAATTAAAGTGCTAAGGTTGAGAGGTCTCTTCAGATTAGTTATACTAGTGTCAGAAGTCCAGCAGGAATGTTTCTTCTGTAATTTTCAAAGTAACATGTAAAGATAGTTCATTAGTGGCAAATGTCTTAAAGCACAGTTCCAGTCTTATATAGGATCTTGAATCAGGAGAGAGCTCAAAACCTTAATGGTACTTCAGAGGAAACCTTTTTCAAGCACAAGAGAGGTGAATTAAAGAGATGAAGACTTAAATCCAGGGTATGGTTCCTACTGTCTTAACGTAACAGATGTTTCAGTAAAGGCCTTAGAAATCCCAGCAGTGCAGTTCCAGTCTAATAATTGCTGGTACTGCTATGCTAACAATTTAAATACACTGCTTCTGGAAGATCATGGCATAGGTAGAAGTTATTTCATTGTCCAACTGGCCGTCATCTTTTCTTTTTTTTATGTTATTTTTCAGGCCATGGAATGATTGCACCCATCAATGATCTACCTGGGATAGATACTTCCACATTTGTTAAGGGAGAAAAACTTACGCGTTGCAAGTTAGCGAGTTTATATAGATTGGCTGACTTGTTTGGGTGGGCACATTTACCAAATGCCTATATCACAGTAAGTATTTTATAGAATAAATTTTTTTACTTGGAATCTTACCTAGTCATTCAAATAAATTTTCCCCCTAAATATATAAATTCAAAAATAGGTCAGTAATCCATTTTCTTCCTCCTTTGCAGGTAAGAGTAAGCAAAGAACATGACCATATTCTAATCATTCCAAGAGGTCTGTCCTTTTCTGAAGCTTCAGCTTCTAATTTGGTACGTGATTCACCTGCTATAATAACCAGCAAGGCTCAGCCTGTTTTCTAAGAGACTTTTGTGGCTGCTAAAATGGACTTCTAAACTATAATCATGCTGTTATTTGTTTTTTAATCTTTACCCACCAGTTGAAAAGCTGATTAACTATTTAGATACTAGCATCCTTTGTCCTCAGCTTTTCTTTTTGGGTTTAGCTTTGCTTTCTGTTGCTTTGTCTTCAGCTTAAATGTGGAGCAGCAAAGTTTTGTTTTCCTGTGTGATGAAGCTCATCAAATAGCCTCAGTGTAACAGCAACCTTTTATAACCTGACAATATGGTAATACATATGAAATTACTCTGTAGGAGTAGTGTTAGTAGAATCAGCTCTTATTTTTATAAGTGGGGAAATAAAGATGAGTAATCTTCCCCAGGCCCAACAAAGGAGCTGGGTGAAGTTACAGATTGGCTTTTAGGCAACGGTAGCTACTAAATCACATATCTTTTGGTGCAGAACCTGCCATATATTCTTCATGTCAGTATGTATCTGTAAAGAAACTACCTCCAGTTGAAAAGGGTAGCAGATTGAGATCAATAGCATTACACCAGCAAACACAGAACCAAAATACAAACATGAGAACAAGATCTGATATGACCCTGCTGTTGTTTTTTGTTGATCCTGGAATAACTGTTTTAACGTTCCCGTAAAATTGAAAATTCCCTATGCATTTAATTTTCTTATTGGAAATTTCTCAGAGGCTGAATTTTCTTCATATTTAAAATGCAGGAAATGTTAGTGAGATGTAGGAAATGCTAACGAGACTCATTTTGAAAGTCAGAAACAAGGAAAGGTCAGATAGACCAAAGAGGAATATATGTTGTGTCAGGGTCTTATCTTTACTTCTTCCATGGTTGGACTTCCAACAACTATCAAGGCCTTGGACACCAGGATAGTTTATTGACACACAGATTCATGGCTGCTCTCCTACTTTTCTTCATGCTCTGAGCCCTAAGTATGTGGGAGGAAATTTGGTACCAAGTAAGAAAGGGAGGGTAGTTTATAGGTAATGGCAGTTGTTGCAAATTTTTTGAATATCATTCCTTTGTTTGACTTTTCCAGGTTAAAGTAAACATCCTAGGGGATGTAGTTGACCAGGGAAGTACGACTCTAAGTATTGACAATGCAGGATTCAGTCCACATGTGGCCATCTACTCCACACGCCCTGATGTCAGATGTGTAATACACATACATACCCCTGCAACAGCAGCTGTAAGTCTTCCTTCTAGCACAAAGAGTAAAAGAAACTTGGAGAACATTTCTGAATCTGAATCACTGCTTGTGACAGTTTTATTTTTGTTTTTGACATAGACTCTACAGTGGTAAAGAAAGGTGTAAGGTTATCAAATAAGCAGAGGAAGAGGGCTGGGCCACCACAGTGAAATGGATAGGAATAAACTGATGCTCAGATACAATTGTACTCAGGTTGAGGAGGCTGTAACATATCTAGTTTACACAGGCTTCATTTATAATGGCTTAGACCATATAACGTGCTGCATACATCGTCATGTGCATTATGCAACTCTCATTTTTAAGTGGCTTAATTATAGTTATGGTCAGTTTGGATTTATCTCACTATTAAAAAGACATAGTTAACACAAGTTAAAAAATATCTATATAACAATGATAAAAATGTAAGGAGACTTGAAAGAATTGATTTGAGATAAATAGATAAATTTCTTTTATTTTATATATAAATGCATATATGTGCATTCCTTGACTACAGACAAAAAAGGAATGGATAACTTCTTTTATACTAGCTTTTTGAAGTTATAAATGTGGGAAAGAAGGAAAAACTATTAAGTAGGCTTATGCGGAGAGTTAAAAATGGATAAAACTCACTAAAATTAACTTAGTTGGGATAATTTGTCTTTTCCTATAATGCATCTGTCCCTGGGTTGGGTAGCAGCAGCTCTGTCACCCTATTGCAAATTAGACTGGGGGGGGGGGGGGTGTTATTTCTAAGCTTTCACTATGGAGAGTTTTCTCTCTTCTAGCAAAGATACAAAGTACATCCTGCTAAGGCTTTGTGGTTGAGATGTGGGGTTTAAGAGTTTAATTCTTTCCTAATTATCAGTATTTCATTTTCTTGAAACAGGTTTCATCTATGAAGTGTGGCATCCTTCCCATATCACAAGAGGCCCTGATTCTGGGAGATGTTGCTTATTACAACTACCAGGGATCTCTTGATGAACAGGAAGAGAGAATTCAGCTTCAGAAAGTACTTGGACCCAGTTGCAAGGTATTCAACCTCATTCACGCTCTTCATAAACAATTTTCATGTACTGCGCCAGTTTCTACCATTTAACATTAGTGTCTTCATTTACTAGGTATTAGTCTTGAGAAACCATGGTGTGGTAGCACTAGGAGAGACACTGGAAGAAGCATTCCACTATATTTTCAATGTGCAACTGGCCTGTGAAACACAGGTGAGAGGGACTTTATCTGTATTTAATTTCAAACACTTATGCTGCTGAGTTACAGATTACATCCCAGATGGGAAGATCTCTATATTATTACAAAATACTTGGAGTTGTGGAATCCAGTAATCATGTGCCAGGTCAAAGTTGGAGAAATTGGAATAATCAGGAAAACATAGAATGAACAGCACAAATACTGTATCGCTCTTCCTAGAACGAGTATTAGTGTTGTTACACTCTGAAGGGTACAGGTTTTGTTCCATGCTGCGGAGAGTGAGCTTCATGCAGAGAATCTGTCAGATAATAGATTCGGTGGTACTTGCTGCATGTGGAAGTGTGACTTAAGATCTCTCGACATCCAGCTCGTTTATCAAAGCTGAATGTTGTGACAAGAAGCTTTTCCCTTTGATCATAAAGATTTGTAAAACCAAATAAACAAAAGGTCTTTGGGGCAATGGTAGAGGGTAGCATATTTTAAAATAACTTGAGTCCCAAAATCAGTTGTTTCTGTTTTGTCTAACTTTAACTACCTAGTTAGGTACCTAGATATTATCTTTAACCTGTGGAGAGAGACCACTAAAAGTGTCCTCACATTCCATAACTCTTAAGCCCATCACCAGAAACTTCCTCACTTTGCTCTTACTTGTTCTCCAGTGATCCTTTCCTCTCTTGTCCTGCCATTCTTTTTGAGTTCAATCACTCATTCATTTTGCAATGAATATAAAAATAAAAAATTTTTAGTCTTGTGATGCAGAAAGACCTTAAGGTACTCTGAAAGCTAGTGTTTGAGTCTACTCCTTTTAAAGTGCAATTATTAGCAGATATTATTATCCTTTCCATACAAATCACTTGCTATATATTTTAATACATTTTTGCACAGTAGAAAACTAGCCTGAGAAATAACTGCAGCATGTGTGTAAGTATGTTTCTCCTATGAATTCAGAAAAGCAGAGAATTCAAAAGCTTTTCCACAAATGAAATACACTCATTGATGTCTCTAGGTTCATGCATTAGCTGGAGCAGGTGGGATAGACAATCTCCTACTACTGGATCTGCAGAAGTTTAAGCCTTCCACGCACGCTGTGGCAGCAACTGGAGGAGGTGGAGTTAATATGGCTTCACAACAAAAATGGAAAGTTGGGGAGCAAGAATTTGAAGCGCTTATGCGCATGCTGGACAACCTGGTGAGAACACATTGATGGCGTTGTCCATGTAGTCTCTGTAAGCTTCTGAGAGTGTAGGATTAGCTTCTGTAAAGCAAATTATTTTTTTCTGGTTTCTTTGTGAGTTTGGAAATGAAGACAGAGTAACTTTTATTGTATATGAAACCTCTTCTGCTTGGTTTAGCTTTTATGTCAGTGTATCTGACAGTAGTATTCTGCCTTAATAAGAATTTATGTTTTGAACTTGATTTTGTCCAACCCATCTCACAAACATATTTGCTCTTCATAGAAGCTTAATAGTAAAAATGTATTTTGATCACCACCTAGTAAATAGACATAGTATATTCCCTCTATATTTTGTTATTAACTCTAATATTAGGAAATAAGGTGATAATTTGTTGTTTGTTTGAAATGTCCATTTTGCTGCACTATGAATTCTGGAACAGCCTTCAATACAAATAGACTGAGCAATGGGGGAGTGTCATGGGATGTGCCATTGTGCGTACAGATAAATGTCCTCATGAACGCTGCCTAAGTCATAACCTGAGCAGGGGGTCATTTTGTGGTCATGCGTTCACAAAGGTGGGAGGACTGTGAAGTGTGAGTGAGGTCCTGTCCAATTGCTACTGTACTATATTTTAAATGGGTCTCTTGAATGTTAATAGTGTGAATGAATGATGGATGATACCACTAGCCTGTTCTCTGAAGAGCTCAGTGGACCTGTTTAATGCACATAGGGCAGGACAAAACTTCCATGATTTCGTTGGATAGCTTTTTCTGATTTTTATTTATTTATTTACTTAAAACCGTTTTTTCTTTTTTTTTCTTTCCTCCTTTGTAGGGATACAGAACTGGCTATGCCTATAGGCAACCATTAGTCAGGGAAAAACCCAGACATAAGAGTGATGTTGAGATCCCAGCAACTGTGACTGCCTTTTCCTTTGAAGACGATACAGTCCCGCTTTCCCCCCTGAAATTCCTGGCACAGAGGCAACAGAGGGAAAAGACAAGATGGCTGAACTCTCCAAACACATACTTGAAAGTTAATGTGCCTGAGGAGTCCTGGAATGGGGAAACCAGTCCCAGGACTAAGATCACGGTAGGTAGATTTTTTAGGCAATCACTTAGTTTTTGCACTACTTGAAAGTAAATTACACACAGTTTATATGAGGAAATCTTTAATAGGATTAGCAAATAAGTTTATCAAGCAAATAAAAACAGGCGTTGGGGAGACTAAATGACATTAGTACTAAGGACCCCCTCTGTTTGGGGGTGGGGGGTGTGTAACTAGAAGAGTAACAGTTTATGATAAAATTTAACAATTATCTTCCTTTTGTTACTAGCTCTTCTGATTCCTGCAGTAGAGAACTACTTTTCTACCATATCTCTTTGTGCTATTAATTATCCACCAAACACAGTAAGGTTTTAAATCACCCATGGGTTGTTTTCTTCTCTACACAAGGGAGACACAAGCTCTAATTAATCACTAATGGCCCCTTTCCTGTTTGTGAGTCTCCTGAAAACAGACTTCGAAGAGTCTGTTCATGCTGCTACTTTTAATGATCAAGATTTTTCCTCCTCCTTCGGCTCACCACGATGCTTCCACTGTGTTTCCAGCCTGGAGAGAGGTGGCTCTGGTGGGACTATGAAGCATGTTATTTGATACCCCCAGTTGCATAGTGCAATTGTAAAAGCATCAGCTCCTCCTGCTGGCAGGCTAGCGAGTTTCTAAACTTACGTTTGGAAGAAACAGCCTCAGCAACTGATTTAAAACCCTACTTACAAAGGAAAAATACTGCAGACAAAACGTGGGGTTAGCAGAGGTGGAACTTGATTGCATGAGCAAGGACTCTGGAGCCGGTGGATCTATATGCCAGTTACTGGAAGTGTGTTCCTTTCTAAATATGACTTCATTAGTAAGCAGTTTGTACTGCATTTTTCAGGAATGTATTTAAGTGTTTACAAAAAGTAATCTTGATGATACGTGTTCAAGGCAACTTAAAGCCTCTTGGGCAAACAGACAAACTTGTAAGGAGTTGGGATTATTTTGTGAGTGTCATGTGGAATTGAAATAAAGTCAGAAAGTCCTTTCTTTATATCTCTTCTGTAACAGTAAGACAACACTGAGAATTGTTCCTGCCCATCATGCTGGAGTTTTTAGCTTTTTTTTTCTTTTTTTCTTTAAGTGGATGAAAGCTGATGACTCCTCCAAGACTAGTGGAGGAACACCAATCAAAATTGAAGATCCAAACCAATTTGTTCCTCTAAACACAAACCCAAGTGAAGTGTTGGAAAAGAGGAATAAGGTAAAACAAGTGTAACAAAGAAAACTGTAACATTTCCAGATAAAATTGTATGTTCAAGTGATGGTTCAACACAGCGGTAGAATAACATTTTGAAGTGTTCTGATTTTACTGAGAAGTTTCTTACACTGTATGTGATTTTTGGCACTAAAAAGCATGTATTTAAATATATGATATACATGAAGTCTGTAGATTCATATGCAATATATATAAATTTTGAATGCAAGTTTGATGAAGAATGAGTATTAACTCTGGAAATGATAGATTGGAAATGGTAGTCCCTGCTATTTAGCATTATAATTAGTGAATAATTAGGTGTCAACATGAACCAAATTGCTGTGCGTTGTCTACAGCATGGTTCAATCTCAGACGGTAATCTCACTCTGTTCTGTATTAATCCTCCTAGCACTTACTAAGCCAGAGTTTCTATGGTCCGGTCTACTTCCTAATGGCAGTGAAGAAAATGAGAGGTTATTGTTGGACCTCTCTGTAAACACAAATATCTCCCTGCTTTTCCCTTCCAGCACATAAGACGCTGACTGTCAGACTGACCAAATACTCCACCCTAAACATAACTATATTAACAGATATTCAGGATACTTTCCATTTGATTACTTTTTTTTCTTTCTTTCTTGGAAAGCACCGTATCAGTATCCATGGGGACTGAGCTGGAGTCAGAAGGAGCAACTCCCTTCCTTAGAACAGGAAAGGCACTCTCTAATCATCTAGAGATTAATAATACAAGTCCCAGACAATGATTTTTAAATTCATGCATGTCACTATCTCTTTAGATAGTTTGCTCATATTTTTCTGCTGTAGAATTTTTTTTTATCTGATCCGTCAATCTCTTAAGCACTGAGAATGTGAAGCTAGGGCTGTTGGCTTGGGCAAAATAATGAAGTATTCATAGAAGGAAAAACTTTACCAACCTTTGTGATCAGAGATCTCTCTAATAGCTTAACATGGGTCACTTGTTTAGGGGGGATGGAGAGGACAGGTTGAGAGACATACTATTCCTTAGAGCTTATTTCTAAATACTGGCTTGCGTGAAGTGCAAGAGCTGGGGCTAGCATGGATATTTGGGAGTACTTGAAGGTCTAAACAACATATGCAGTGCACTCAGAGGTGGAAGGAGAGATGTTAATTTTTACATGCAGCAGCATACAGCTTGATCCTCCAGGCATTCACTGCTGCCTGTGTTACTGGCTTTGCAAAGCTGATGGGCAAAGGATTTGTTAAAGAGAAATACCTGTTTCTAACCCAGTTTCTTTTCTCCATGTAGATAAGGGAGCAAAACCGATATGACCTAAAGACAGCAGGACCACAGTCTCAGCTGCTCGCTGGGATTGTTGTGGATAAAAAGCCGAGTCCAGTGAGTAGGACATAATTAATTGATATACATATATTTGGATTATTTGGCTGCCTGTCTTTCAAACATCACTGTGGACCATTTTCTTTCTAAATGCTTTGTTAGAAGTGATTATTTTAATGCCAGGTTTTGGATGTGTGATACATATTATTCATGCTTCATTTCAGAGGTTTAAAATGTTAGTTTCAAATGGAGATATGCATGGTAGGTTTGCCTGCCATTAATATTAATGAAGTAGGACACCTGTCTAAGACCATTTAAGCTAATGAGTGATGAACTTTGCAATGCATGGTGCCAAAAATAATCCTTTCATCAGTCTGTGGAACCGCTGCTAAACGAAATGATTGAGGCCCAGAAATAACCGAGTTTAAAAGGTAGGATGGGACCATGCAGAAGGCAGCTTTCATTAGAAACAAGCTTCTTATTGAGAGGGAGGGTTTTCAGTTTCTTACCTGTCCACACCATCTTGTCTGGAGTAGAATATACTTACTTCCAAACAGTACAAGATACCCCTAGTAATGTACCTATCAAACTGTGCTGAATTGTAATAGGAATTCTATAGTTTCCCACCAGCCATGGGTTAGTGCATCTGTTTCCTTGTTTTGGTTTCCAACGTTCTTTTGAGATAACACGGAGTTTGCTTATTTATTTCAGGCAAAAAGAATATTTTCTGAATGAGTTTTCTTGCAATATGAAAATAATGGGGTTTTTTGTCATTGTGAGTTTCATCTCAGAAGAGCTCTTCCGGTTGGATTCCTAAATTGGAGCATGAACACAGTTACTTTCCTACAAAAGAAAAATCCTAAAACTTGATGCATTTGCAGAAAATATGGGAAACCTTATTTTTTAATCCCTGTTGTTAAAGAACTTTCACTTATCTGAAGAGTATATTAGTCCCTGAAGTGTAAGCTGTTGAGGCAGGTCTCTACTCCTGAAGCTGTCCCCCTTGATACAAAAAAACCTCAAATAATCAGTGTGCTGCTGCAAAAGGATGGTGATTTACAGATCAGTGGTCAGTGTTCATTACTATGTGAAAGCATATTAAATAGGGTAGTTTTAGTCTGGATGCATATGTTTTTCTTCTGTATTCCCTGCCAGCCTGGTGTCACCAAACTTTGGGCAAAAAAGAGACATTAACCATGTATATCTTTCTCTCTTCCAGCCAATGCAATTTGAAGATGATGAGCACGCACCACCAGCACCACCCAACCCGTTCAGCCATCTCACAGAAAAGGAACTGGAAGAGTACAAGAAAACAATTGAGCGCAAGCAGCAAGGGTTGGAAGGTCAGTAGTGTGTACATGTTGGGGTTTACATTTTAATAATGAGTTTGTTCTTAGTTTGAAAATACCTACTGTAAAAAATGTATAAATGTTAATTATTAGCATATACTGTTGGCAACTACTTGAGAACTAATCATTCCTTGAGGCGGTAGAATTTTTGTTAAATGTTTTGGTTTTTTTTTTTACTTCAGTTACTGTTAAAATTAAAGCAATGAAAGGTTTGCACAGAAATGGGGTTGACAAAAACACACTTTAACATAATGGCTTTTTTTGTCAGAATCATAGAATAACTTGGGTTGGAAGAGCCCGTGAAGGTCATCTTAGTCCAACCTCCTCCTCAAAGTTGATACCAAAGTTAGATCAAGTTGCTCAGGTCTGTGCCCAGCTGAGCAAAAGTTTACTGAGATGTTTGGTCTTGGCTTCTTTAATTTTTCTTCTATTCTCCCAGTGTGCAAGACTTACCTACTTTCGCTTTTTACATCTTCTTCCAATACTACTGTTCCACAGGGAATTGCTAATTCAGGGTTGATTTGATTTTTTTTATTTTTATTTTTTAACAGTAATGCTATGCATTCTTCTTTACTAATATTATGTAATAAAACAATTTTGCTATATATCACATTCAGGTCATAGCATAATACCTTACTGTAACGGCAAGCTGTGTGACTTACAGCTAGATAGAACCATGGGGCATGCTACTTGGAATGCAACCCTGCCACCCTTTTTAGTGCTTTCTATTAAAGAACTAATATAGAATGATTGTTAGTAGATAAAACATGTAAATCCATAATTCTATAGAGTTTAAACTGTGTATTGTAACTTCTTGATGTTGTCAGCATGAGCAACACAATGCTAGCAGAGTTGAAAATCTTGTAGCACTAGCACTGACATTCTTGCTTGGTTTTTACTGTTGCATGGCTACTAATTCAAATCTTGTCCTGCAGATGCTGTACAGGAATTACTCTCAGATGACGGTTCATCTGTGTCACAAATTCAGTCACAAACTCAATCCCCGCAAAATATCCCAGAAAAATTAGAAGGTATTCCATGCAATTTCTGTACAATGCCAATGGCTCTGATAACCTGAGTCATTCACTCTTGTGCTGCATTCTTACATTTGCATGAAGTCAACTGAGCCAAAAAGAGCCCTCTTTTTACTAAGTCTGGGTGGGACTCTGTCTGGAAAACTGTTTTTCCCAATTTTTTCTAATACATAATTCTCACAAACAGAAAACAATGCGGGGCAAACATAGGTATTAATAAGGTGGAGGAAATTGATATTATATTTTTATTTTACTGAAAGTGTTAAGATTAGGGTTTTTGCCTAAGACTTTTCCAGCAAACTCTAAGAAGGCATTTTGAAAGGCTACTTCTCCAAAGACTTCTGTATGGAGTGGCTGCATTTTCATAAATTAGTGTCTTGCAGTAAAGCATAATTCTGAGTGTGCTTGGGACTGTATATGTATATGCTGTGTAGACTGTATATACTGTATACAGCTTGAGCTGTTTATATACCTGGCAGACATATTGCTAGCTTTCTCAGCCCGTTTTCCTTTAATGACATTTTCACAGTATTGTCTGCTTACAACAAGTAGGAGTATAGATAAAGGGGAAAAAAAACACATCTAAGCACTTCAGGTTTCATTCTTTGGATTACAGTCCAGCCTCACAGACTTTGTTTCAGTACTCATTTTTTGCATGATAGTGTACATAAATAATTGCAAAATTGTCTGTTCTTTCAGAAAATCATGAAGATCTCTATACCCAGAATGCTAACCTGATATCTGTGGAGTTGCCAGTTGTGGTGGTGAATGGCAAGGAAGATGCACATGACGTGGAAGAAGATCTCACCAAGAGGGTCAGTCAGTTAACCACTAGTACTGTGGAGAGCGTAGAGATTACAATTAAAAGCTCTGAAAAGATAGAAGAGACCCTGTCCCCTGAAGGGTCACCTTCCAAATCCCCATCAAAGAAGAAGAAGAAATTCCGCACCCCATCTTTCCTGAAAAAGAGTAAAAAGAAGGAGAAAGTAGAAGCATAAGTGCAGTTCTGCTGTGAGGAGACATTGCACATTTTAAATGTTTAAGTTGACCATTAACAGCATAGTGTTAGGGGTGTGCAGTAACTGGACTTTTAACCTAAACAAAAAGGAACTGGAAGAGGTTTTGCTTTAAAAAAACCCAACCAACCAAAAAAAAAAAAAAAAAAAAAAAACACCCACAAAACCAACCCTTTCGTGTTAATTGAAAATGAATTCATCTCTCACTTAACTGTGTCCAAAATTGCTATGAGGGTTGGAAACATTCATTAGTTTCATGTAGAACTACACTGGCAGGTGCTCAATTACCATCATAGCAAGATCAAATACCATCATAGTATGCAGCAACAAGTTCTGCTTGGAGTACTTTGCAGACCTTAAAATTTTCAGTACAGTTCAAGTCTTTATTAAAGTTACTGTTGCGTGATCATATGACTTTTTAAAACTGCTGTCTCATTTGGTAACCAGATCATACATTTTTTTATTGTGATTTTGACCATATATTTTATGTTTCTGTACCCCTGTTTGAGTGGGTGCATATTAACAGCACACCTTTAAATCTTTTTTAAGATTAGATCATATAGAAATATTATACACTGGCACATAATATTAGGGGGAAAACTGTGTAAGAGAAAGTTTATTTGGAATTATACAAAATGTCTAAAGAATTCCATTCTTCAATAACTTTTTTGCCAAATACTTCATTTTAGTGAAATATAATTTTTGAAGACTTCTTTTTTTATTCTATCAGTTGGGGGGGGGAACCCTTATTTTTCAAGAAAGGGGATTTTATACACTTAACATTGATAATTTAGTTTAACTGTCAAAACAAAAAGAAGATTTTATATGTTCAAATGTTTGTATACCATTCAGTATAAAGGTATTATAAGCATGTGAACCAAGCATTTAATAGTAGAGTGTATTTAAGAATGCTTGGTTTAGAGTATACTTAAATATAATTCAGGAATCCAGGGACTTAGAAATCAAAAGATAAAAGCATATAAAATTGGACTGGATTCATGTTTAAAAATTACTTGTGGGGTTTTTTTTCTCTCTCATGGTATTGCTAATGAATGAAGAAAAATAATCTCTTAACATAACCAAATGAAGGAAACAAAACTGTTAAAAGGGAAAGTGAAATAGTAAGAAAATAGGAGGAGACAAAGAAAGTAAAAAGTTTGGTGATTATTTTTTTTAAATATATGATATGGATTGTGGGATATTTTTATTAAATCAGCAAAGTGACATTTCCATATTAGGCATTTTAAATAATTTGTATGGATTCATACAGAGTGCAACACTTTGGTTTTTTTTCTTCACTTTCATTTGAATTGTAAAAGGGTCTCATGAATCTGTGTTGTCCTTTGGATGAACCCAGAGCAAATCAGAGCCTAGTGTCGTGGGTAAGGGTGGTACTGCCACTTACTCATTTTTACTGATATTGTCATTTTAGTACTTTTACTGTATTGTAAATACAAACTAAACATAGAAATTAACATAGGGTTTTCTTCGCTGTGTCAAATCGTCTGTAAATCAGTCATTGCAATAGGAAGTACATCTTAAAGATCCATGTGATTCCCAAAATGCCGGTTGAAATATTATTCAATATATAATTGTTAAATATGGCTGGAGAGTGGTTTGGCATGCAAAAATGTTGATTATAGCATGTTTGGGGGCTGGTTAGCTTTGACCGTGTAAGTGTGATAATGCAATGTTGGAATGGATCCTGGAAACAATTTTCTAGCTATCACTAAATACTGGAATCAGTGTTTTTAATCATAGTGGAAACTTTCAGTTGCTTACTTTGTTTTTTATGTTCTACATTATTTGTGTTGTATTACAACATATGTAGAAACAGTAACCTGTGAACTACGCTTTTCATAACTTTTTTAAAAATATATCTAAATGAATGCAATGTGCATAAATATTTTTTAAAATGCAACCGTGAACTATTTGCACCTTTTGCTAATGCCTCTATTTACTTGCTTTGGCATAAAGAATGAGCCAGCCAACTCTTGTGTCCTGTGGAAAATATATAAATGTTATCTGAAATTGCTCATAGATGTAATGCTAATTAATGTTAAATCACAAATAAACAGTATTTTAAATAGATGGATTTTGTATAGCAGCCTTTTGTTTATACAGTGCTCTTGCATCTCTCGCTTGTAGAAAAGATGCTTTGATTATGCACATTGCTTCTCAAGAATTTATTCTGAAGATGGCTTCTTGCTTGTGCTTATTCTGAAAGCTATGCAAGAAAATAGTCTGTTCTTATTAGAGAACAGTTGTTTTCTCTGTCACAGATCCTAGAGATAAAAGAGGACAGGCCTGTGGTAAAATACACGGTGTTGTCAGGCAGTTGGTTTGAACCCAGTTGAGTTTGTGCTGCAGGCTTTCCTCTCCCAGGGCATGCTTCCCCATCGTCTTGTTCTGTGTGTTCTGCTCTGCAGCATGGGTTTACATATGATGGCCTGAGACATAGGACTCAAGTGGTTTAAGTGCTCTGTAAGTACACAGCAGGGAAGTAGCTTGTGGAAATTACTATTTTTTTCATTTTATTAATGAAAACAAAGGGTTTTGTAGGGAAGGCTTTTAATGCAAATTTATTTGAAGACATCTGTGTCATGCCCTGCCAGCATATGGTATACCTCAGAGTCTCTGAGGCTGCAGATTTTATCACTATATCAACTCTGTGAAATGTCTTTAAGGACTTTGACAAATGGGTTTTTTCGTTGTCCTTCCACAAATCAGCCTTTTGTTTCTGTTTACAAGAAAGCCAAAATCCAGCCCTCTGAGTCTGGTGGCAGTTTCATGAACTCAGTCCCCGTGTGGGAGGGTAGTTTTGGTTCAGCATTTTAAATAAATCTTAACCAAGATTCAAGTAATTTTCTAACTATCGTTTATCTCCAGGCGCATCGACAGTCTGCTTAGTGCTGCACTAACGTGACACTATATCGACACGGAGGAGCTTACACTGCAAGGCTGAGTGCATCTATAGTTTTCTTCTTTGAACTCTCTTTATTCTGAAGAGTGTACAAACCACAGCAGACCCTTCATTTTCACTTAGATCTTACTCTTTCACAGTGTTACAAGAAGGATCTGAGATTCTGCAAGCCAAAGTGTGGAAACAGGTAGATGTTCATAACAGGCATAACATACATGAAGGCTTAAATCCTGGGAAGTAGGAGCCCTTGGAAAGACGAGATCATAGACATAGATCATAGACATGATAGGAAATAATTATTACCATTAGGATGCTTAACCCAAGAGCGAGCAATACAGAGAAGCAGCGGTGTATGCTATGAGCAATTACATGCAAGCTACCACCCAAGAACCTTATAAAGGAAAACAAAGGATTTGTGAAGTTGTACGTCTTTCTACCTCACTTTTGTCTATGCATGGCCATACTAAAATCTGTATTGTGATCTGGGTGATCACCTGCCGACTTTAACAGACTCTCACCAGTTCTGGAGACGAGTGTTGCATAGCAAACCAGATTTCACTTGATTTGCAAAAATGGCAGAACAAGGTATACTTTAGATCAGGCTTTAGATGCTGCAAGGAGACAGAGTAATGTCAGGGTGAAGGCTGTAATAGGCCATTTTGACTGATATTTTCCTGCCTTGCCAGTTAAGTTATTGTACACTGTTGAACATGTAGTATAAATTGCTGTTTTCTCTGGTGCTCAGTAGTTGAGGATTTTCTGTTTTCTGGAAGTCCAGTTTGCAAAACTGTTGAGTTTTCACTGTTTCAGCCTGTGGAAACTTCTCAAACACAATGTACTGCTAAGTAGCCAAGGACAGGGAGAAAGGTCCACTGTGTCCCAAACTGGGCATGCAGGTCCAATGGAAACTTCCCACATAAGCACTGATGTTCCTCCTCTCCCATCCTGCAAACTGGCAGGGAAATGTATCCCCTTGCCCACGGGTTTGTTGCATGGATTGGTGTTTGCTCTTTCAGAGGCCGTTGGTGATCCTGTATGTTAAATGAGGTGGAGGACTCATTGAAAAGCACTAATTAGAAACTGCCTGGCGTTGTGTGTGCAGGCAGCCGGAGCGCAGTCAGCCTGGCTGTGGGCATTGCCATGTGCATGGCATGGCTCAAATGGCGTAAGCAGCCCGGCGGGGAAGGCCAGGAGGGTGTTCGGGGGAGATGGGGACTTCTGACATTTTAGCTGTCACAGAGCCTTTATAAACTCCTGGTTTTAGCGAGTTGCAGATTGGCCAAACTTGCACAGACTCTTCGAGGAGTAGTAGAAAGCCCATCCCTAATATAAAGGTTGCTCAGTCCTTTGCCACAATTTCTAATGTCAGTTGCAAAGCCAGCAGCAATTTTAGGTTTCTAACAGAAAAGATTGCCAGAATGTAATGTGGAGAAACTTGTATTTTTCCACATCCTTGTTCTTCGGATGTGTTTGATAACATTAGCTTTACATTTTATGTGGGCCGGCAGTACGTGTGAACACGCCCAAGCAGGTTTCACTTGGACCAGCACACAGCATGGAAAGTTTCAGTCAAGTTTGATCAACTTGTAAGCAAACAAAACAAAGCTTGATGATGAGAACTGGAGGGCAAACAAGAGCTCACGCTCTGCAACCGTGGTTGAGTCCCAAAGTCAAATGCAGCCTTTGAAAGGTGAAAATTCAAGTGGCCTTTAGATGGCATCAGACTTTCACATTTGCTGCCTTTGCTGCCTGCAGTCAGAAAGCCATTAACAAAGAGCTTTCAAAGAAAGTATTTTGGTGGAGATTTTGTGGGCTTTATTCCAGTTCCAGCTCAGCAAGATGAAAGCAGACATCTGGTTGTCAGACTCATTTTCTTTATTGATTCATTTCAAAATCCAGCAATGGAGCAGGCTTTGTCCGGAAGGCAAGAGTCCTCCGGCTCCCCTTGGTCCTCTTACGCTTTTGCAACTAGTTAGGGGGCTTTTTGGTTGGGGTTTTTGGGGGGTTTTTTTGCACTTGTAAACTCACTCCACTGAGCAGAAGAATATCCTTATGTTCAGTATTTTCTCTCTAGTAAGCTTACCCACAGGCCAGAGGGCTCTCAGCATTTCTGGATGGTTGGGGCAGAAGTGACAGGAGTCCCTGATGGAAGGTGTGCAGGGGGGACAGGGCTGAGAAGCAGCAGAGCTTCAGATTTCTTGGGGTCAGGGCAGAACCTTGCTGATTTCCCCCTCGGGTGAGCTGCGGGTATGTGAATGGAGAACCAGAAGTCATGGCAGCTGTGTCTCTAGGAAGGTCTACAGTGAAGGAAGATATTTAAAAGTATTAGAAAAACCTGCTGCTTTGGAAGTTCAACCATGCCAGTTTGGAAGATTGCACTAAATCTTCATAACTCTTTAAAAGGGAATAGTGTGCTTTGCCGCTGCTGGCCTGTTCGTGTCTCCTTGCTCTTCAGCAGATACATTCTGCCAAAGGCACGCTTTGGCACCTTGGTCTCGGTCTTGGTCTCTGAACTGCACGTTGCTGGAGGCTGAGGGCAAGGTCTCATGAAGCATCGCTGCATACTCACCCTCTTCTTATGCTTTTCTGCAAGTGTCTTTGCCTTTGTGGGAAATGGGATATTGGGTGAGCTGGACCTTCGTTCTGATTTGTTACAGTTGTTTTTCTGTATTAGTCAAACTTGGGAAGGGACGGACTTACCTGTTTGTGCTGTTAACTGTTGTGCATGAAAAATCGGAGCGGGGGGGAGAGGTCAAAGGGCATCTGTATGCCCTGAGTTGCCTCCAAGAGCAAAAAAAGGCACATTTGACTTCTAAAAAAAGTGGAAGGCCTTGTCAGTGTGTTACTTGGGGTCTGCCTGTAAATGAAGCACGTAAAGGAAGAATGATGGCTGGAAGCATCTGGAGCATGTGTTTAGCAGAACTTCCCGGTCTGTCTTGCCTGACTTTTCTAGTTTCTACTTCCTATCCCTGGTCAACATTTGTACTGGATCAAACTCGGCCAGAGAAAACCAAAGGCTCAAGCTCACGTGAGACAGATGCAGGTGTTTTCCCCTCTAGGATCTTATGCTTAGGTGTGACATTAGCGTATCCATATCATGCGGGTCCTCAGCCTTTAAATCAAGCTGTGCCGTGCCACAGACCTAGTGCCGTGGGCCGAACAGGGAAAACCCATGGTGTCATCCTGGCAGAGTCCCAGGCTGCATTCCACACGGGGTCTGACCACACAACGGGGTAAGTGCACGGGGCTGCACGCTCACCCCCATCAGCGGGTGCAGGCGCCGTGGAGGTAAAGGTGCCGTTCGCCCCGTGTGCGGCTGTCCTCCCCCCTCTCCTGCCAAAGCTCTGGCCAGCGCAGGGGAGCATTGCTCCGGGAGTCCAGCCCGGCTGAGCGGAGGCCGTGCCCCTCTTGGCATCCCACCTCTTTGGCCACCCCGGAGGGTGGCCGAGCCCCACGTGTGCCCAAAGGGACCTCGGCAGCCGCCGCGAAGCTCTGTCCGAAGGCAACGCCGCACCCCGCCATTCGTGTCGCTTTGCTGCCAGCAGCTCCCGGCTATTGTTTTATTTTAAGGTTAGTTATATTAAGTGAAGTGAGAGGGAATAAAGTTTGGCAGCCAGCAAACGTAGGGCTGAGGTTCACTGCCCACCCTGCTGCCCACCCCTGCAGCTGTGCCGGGCTGCCCGGACTCCAGGAGACACGTGTCAGCTCAGATGGCATCCCCACGGTTCAGAGCAATGGAAATGGGCCAAATCCTGCTGCCCTGGCCGGCAGACTACCCGCCTGGCTGCAGGGCCCTCCCAATGCCAATGCTGCGGGGCTGTTCTCTGCTGTTTGATTTTTTTTTTTTAATTTTTTTTTTCCCTCCTGTCTTCTCCAACTGAAGAAGTTAAGCGAAAAATGCCTTGTCCTTTATAGTTATGTGAGAACAGCTGCGTATCAACTATGCAAAAGGGGGGAAAAAATCAATTAGGGGCTGAATTGGCTGCTGGCGTGTGCACAAAAGCTTCCCACCGCAGTTGCACAGGGCCGGCAGCGCGGTGGTTCCCCCGCAAGTGTCTCTTCAGGCTGACTCCACTTCATTTTTTCATCATTAAGATGCTGCCAGAGTTTCTGCGAGGGGTTTTGTGATTCAAATGTCGGCGTAGCAGTCAACGGCTGGCGCTCAGGGCTGGATCCTGAACATCCTCCGCCAGCCCGCCGGAGCCGGAGTGTTTGCACTGCAGAGCCGAGAGCTGGGCTGAGCTCAGGCTTCACCGGGCGCTGAAGCTCCCTCTTCGGTTTCATATGAGTTTTAGGAGCTCCAACCTACTCTTGCATTTAAATTTCGCCATGGTCTGCACTGAGCGATCTGTTGCCAAACTCCTTGGGGAGCTTTTGTTTTGGAGGGTTTTGGAACTGGGGAAAGCGGACGTGTCGGCTTCAGCTGCCTGCGTGGGGGATGAGCGCCTTGCCTGGAAATATTTGCTGTAACTGGCGCATGGCTGCCATCGCCACGTGGGGAAGGTGACGTCCCCTCCTGGCTTTGTGTCCTTGTCTTCCTGCTTTTGGAGGGATTGTTTTGTGTCAATCCCAGGCGGGATGCGGGGAGCGACTGACTTGAGAGGTTCATCCCAGCTGTGCCAGAGCTGCCTGGCCCCTCGCCTGCCCCAGCCAGAGGAATGAGGGGCTGCTGAATGCCCTTCCCAGGGCTCCCCATCTCTCCAGGGGAGACATCCAGTATCCACTGATGCCGAAGGATCCTGCACCTTTCTGTCTTGCTTACTTCAGAGTCATAATTTCCAGGCACCTTTCCTTTTGCATTTGCAGCAGTAGCTTGGTACAAAACTGCGTGTCTCTGGACGCTGCTGTAGCTTTTGCAGATTTTTAATTTGCAAATGTTATTTGCAAAACCAAAACTTGTGCTCTGGGTTATCTGGACGGTGAGTAGTTAAACTCTCTAAGGAATTACTGAAATGCTCTGGGGCGGCGGCGTTGTCCTGTGCACGGCTCTGAGCAGGAGCCTTCTGCTCCCCAGCAGACGCTGCCGGCTGGTGCTGGTTTTGACCTTCAGCACATCAGCTGCTGGCTGCTCTCTGACCTCCTCGCCAGGCACGGCGCTCGTCCCTCTCCTCCCAAAGGTACGGGAAGTTCAAACATCCCCTAAAATGAGGTGCTTGAATTAACAGCCTGATTTTTCTCAAAGGGCTGAGCATGTTTGCCAATGCCAGGGAGAGCTGCAGAAGAGCAAGTTGCTCGTTGAGCCCTCAGCTTGATGCATCGAGAGCCAAATAACCCCTGAGCTGCACAGGGAAAAGCAGCCCCCAAGACCCAGCAGCATGGTGACCGTCTGTTGTGCCTGAGGACCTCACGGGGATCGAGTTTCCCGGTGAACATCCAGGGCTCCTCCGTGCCCCTGCGGGGATGGGAAAGGGGAGGTTGCTGCAGATGGCTGATTTTCTGTATCCAAGGTGTTGAGAGCAGCCCATTGACCCTCCATGAACGTGCCTTTGAGTTAAGGGTCTCTGAGCGTTAATGGCAGCGTGGGGACCTGCCCCAGCGTGTCTCACAAGCTGGCGCTTGGTGCAACGGCACTAAGGCGTGGGGACGCTTCGAGTCCCCGCACCGACGGCCATGCGGTGCGATAAAGCAGCTGGTGGGACATCACCTCCTTCCTTTTCCCTCTGTTGTAACAGCTGAGTAACAGAGGTTCTGCAAGCTTTCAAAACTTCATTAAACTTGTATAAAATGAGTCCCAAGCTGTGCCTGCCTGTGAAGGCAGCTTGCTTTTAAAATACTTTTTTATAAAGAAATCTCTCTCACCTGAGGCGGTGGGATGGACTTGCCTTGCCTCTGCGCCATTGCCTGCGTGTCGGAGGCCGTCACCGTGCCCCTCCGTGGGCTGAGGTGCCGTCTGCCTGCAGGGTCCTTGGGCATGAAACCCAAAGTCCAAACATCAAACTTGATTGGAAAGAAATTACAGCCAGTGCCTTGAGAAAACTGAAAAATAAATGCATTGACTATGTGCGGTTGCACATGCATCAGCCACACGAGCAATCGCATGGTATCTCCCTGTCAGCAAGACCAGGCGCAAGGACTAATTCTTGCCTTGCCCACACTATAGCCCGAAGCCCAGATGGGTCATGAACTGGAGGACCTTTACCTTGCTGCTTCTTGTGTGCCACCTGCGAGGTGTTGGGGATGGAGAAGGGAAGGCAGTAGGGGCAGGTAAGCCCTTCGCAGCACAGCTTGCCTAGCTGAACGTGTCTCTGGGGTCTGCAGTACAAGCAACCCATGCGGAGGGATGTGTGAGCCAAGCAGAAGCCTGGCGGAGCGGGGAGGATAAACGCAGCTCGGACTCCGCTTTATCACCTGGAGTGATAAAGTGCGGATGTGTACCCAGGCAGGCGCTGCGTGGGGGCCTCGGAGATGCTCCAGGGGACCAAAGCCTCATCGTTTCCCAAGTTATGTCTTCATTGGGAGCCAAAAATGACCTACAGGAGATGGTGTGAACACACCGCAGCAGCTGCGGTTTATACGCGGTGCTTTGCCCTTGGATGTCGGATGCTTCCAGCCCCGAGTCCTCTTTAAGTGGATGGACAAAACAGAGAAGTTGGCTGTCAGATCCACTCGGCAGAAGGGGAACATGGGGCAGTAACTCTCTTCCCCAAACATCAACTACCAATTTCTTATTCCAGTGACTTCAAACATCCCTCTCTAGCGGGCAGGAGCAAAGTGTTTTCAGTACTTACTCTTGCCATGTGGCTAGACAACTCTCTCAAACACCAATACCTATAATTACATATATTATGTATATTTGTATATACATATTACACATGCTAATTATATCTACAGAGGCATTAAATCATTTACCTTGCCTGGCTTCAGTTTTATTTTAAAGTCAGTAAGAGTCGGCATTCAACCAGCATTAGGAATATGCTGTATAAATAATTAGAGTTTATTTAGATTTATCCAACGGTGTTTACATCTAATAAGTAACCACATCAATTTAAGCATTGGTCTCCTGGCTGGCACGTCACCTACGTGTGATCATTCACCTTCAGCTGGAGCAGCTGGTCCTTCCTGGATTTATGTAATGGGGCCAACTTCACAAATGACCTGGAAGTGGGACATTGGGCAGACTTTGCTCTGCCATGGTCTGAGTAATGGGAGAATATTCGGGTATTGGAGTGATTTTCTTATAACCACAGGTTTTGGGCTGACTTACTCCATTTGGCTTGATTTCTGCCTCTCCAGTTGCTTTATGGTACTAGCGATGCTGCAAACGCCTTCTCAGGGTGAGGATGAAGGGACCATGTCAGCGTTACCTGGACCGTCCTGCCAGCACCCTCGTGCCTGCTGGTCTGACGAGGATGCCTGCGGCACCAGCCGCTCGCTGGGGGCTGCTGAGCCTTTTACGAACACTTCAAGAAATAAGTGTTCTCTCCCTTCCTTTAAGATGAGCTCTGTGTGAACGAGGGGTGGCAAGGGGAAATATTCTTGATGATTTTCTTACAGTGGGCATTTTAGGCTTGCTTTCGCATGTGTGCATTGCTTTCCTTTGCTTTTCCTTTCAGCCTCTTCCTCCAATTTAACCCGCCTGGGCACTGGTGTGAACACCACGACATGCACACCGTGGCACGCTGCACAGGGCAGTAAGAGGCATCCAATTTGCCTGGAGAGATCAGTGCGTTTTACACAGGGGATCAGCACCTTTATCTGTGTAAAAATAATCTCGTCTGAGCCTTCGACCTGCAGAGGGTTCATGTGAGCGGGTCAAAGGCTCCCCTGGAGCGGGTCGGGCTCCCAGACAGCACCTCCAGCCCCCCCGAACCCCACAGCGGCACGGCACGGCTCGCTGAGGCTCATCGTGCACCACCAGTTCTTTTTCAGGGTGGATTTTGGCAGGCCACGCACATTGCATTAACCCCCTGCAAGACCAGGATTTGGCCTTTAATCCCAGTGCACCCCAGGTGCTGCCCTCCCCAGAGCAGAGGAGCGCTGCTGCCCCCGAAATACAGTCCCTGCTCTTGTTTAGATCTAAACAAGGCTGTCAATACTGCTGATTTACTAGACACTCAGAAAAAAAACATTTACTTTGAGAAATCAATATTACAACAAAGAACCAGAGTGGCATCTGGGTGAGTGGAAGCACGGTGCCGCGCTCCCTCGGTGTCCGTATAAATGCCGTCTGCACTGCACGCAAAGCAGCACCTGCCTCGACAGAGCCTTAGACACCACGCAGAGGGTGCTAAAGAAATGCATGATGCGTATGCGACGCAAAGGCGCGCTAAGCCTGCGGAGGACACAGGCTCCCGCAGTTTTGTCTCCGTGAGTCAATAAATTCGATGGCTCTTTGCAGCAGCAAGATCATGAAACACACAAACTTGTCATCTTGAGCATCTTTAGCGTTTTGCCGTTCGTTCCTGATGGAATGAGGGGATGCTGTGAGAGGCAGCTCCAAGCCCTCTTCCCACTCGGCGGGGCAGGGAACTGATGCTCCTTGCCGGGAGCCTCTCCGTGCCCAAGTTGGTGCTTGAAGGAGAGGCTGCAAATTATCCCTGCGTGGTGATCCCAGCTCTGGCAGTTTTTGATAGAGGAAAAGTGGTTCTTACCATAATTAAATAACTTTGAACAGACGTCTGAGTTCTGCTTTAGAGCTGTCAGGGATGCTTGAGCCTCCTATATGGTACAATTGCCATCTGGGCATCGCGCTGACCGGCCAGCGTGTGTGGTGCAGCCCCGGGCACCCCGGGCTGCTGTGGGACAGCTGGAGAAGCGTTAGAGCAGGAGCTGCGGTGCCCAGCTCCCGTCACCGTCGTCTCTGGGCTGCTACAGACTCTGAAGCCAAAGCTTAGCCGCTGCGGGAGGAGCGCCGGGCTCGCTGCCCTCCTTTCTGAGCTGCTCTGGGGCACCGGCAGGCAGAGGCAGCCAGAACTAACCCATTTTTACCCAGGTTTTAAAAGGGCAAGTTCTTCAGATTAATGTCAGCAACAAACTTTTCCCCACCAAACGAACCACAAAAGAAGCTCTGCCTGCCCTAATGCCCAAGTTTCTGTAGCCCACAAATGGCTTAATATCTGGAAAAATCAGATTAAAAGGGGCATATTCCTGTAAGGAGAAAGAAGGTCTGGCACACAGGGAGCATTATCTGATGTCAGCCGGTACCCAGCGTATGGATTAAGTAGCTTTTGCTGCGTGAAGCCAGCCGGGCTCTTCGAGGAACGTGAATGCATGCGTACGTGCCATTTTTGGCAGCTGCCTCTAATTTGATAGATGTGATTCCAAATTGATTTTAGGATTAGACATTGTAACTCCCCCGGTCCTACAGGAATGACAGCACCTCTTAGCTTCCGTGTTAACCAAAGTGCTGCCAGGGCTGTAGCCAGGGGCTGGGATGGCCACTCCTGCGCTCCAGCAGCCGGGAAGGATACTCCTCCCCGCCGGCCGGCTGCCTCGTTGGAGAGCCGGGGTACGGCGATGCCCAGTGCTGTGCTTGCCGGGCAGCAGGGATAACGTCAAGTTCCTGACGGCTCCTTTCATCCCATTGCTCTTCCATTGGCGCAGTGTCTCTTTTCTGTCTCTGTTAGTTACCTTGATGGTCTCGTTAATTCTGCGTGCTACTCAAATTCATCCAGCTGCAGTTGTCAGAGAGAGCATTTAACATGGATAGGAAAAGTGGGAGTGTGTGTTTATGGGGGTGGGTGAGTACATGTGTATGCAGGTACCTGTATATGTGCACTGAAGCTTCTAAAGTTCTCAGCAAAAACAGCTTTGTCATTTCCATTTTCATTTCATCTTTTCCAGGACTGCTGTCTTCCTCAGCCATCCCTGCTGGGGAAAAATAATGTTTGTGCAAATGTTATTTTTTTAAAAAAAGAACATTTTTAAAGTGAGAATAGTCTGTAGAAGAATTTCCATTACATAGATTTAATTTTTATATGTGTATAAAATTGCCTTGGGCAGCAGGGAGCTGCAGTCACAAACTTTCTTTGCTGGGGCCTCATTCTGCAGGGCTCTTACCCATGCACTCGGCTTTCCCCACATGGCCTTAAACACCTGGCTAACTGATTTTCTGGGTTCCAGCCGTGCCCCTCTTGTCCCTAAAGCCAAGGCAGCGGAGCAGCTGAATCCTTGGCCAGGTCCAGACCCAGCACCGCCAGCACCCGTCCCCGGGCCGGGGCAGAGGGCTCAGCTTCGGCGGCTGCTTTGGCTCCTGTCCGAGGGCTGAGTGGCAGCGAGGGGGACGGGGAGGGACAACCCCAGCTTAAATAGTTGGGGAGGGTGCTTTTCCAAAATGTTTGGGTTGAAGAAGATATTGATGTTCCTTCTGACTAGGGAAGAAAGGGTAAGACAGGACTGAGATGATCATCAAGTTCCTTCACTGGGGTCCTCTTTAATTTACCATCCACCACAGCTTAAACTTTGCACGGTAGAGCATGCCGTGAACCAGGGTGGTTGGCTGTGTCGCCTGGCCCTGTTTTAAAATATCTCAGAGGACGGGCGGAGAGGTGAAGGGCCCCTTGGCTGGGACCATAGCGAATGGGAGCTGCTCCGGCGGCACTGCCGAACCTCTGCCCGCTCCGGCCTCCGCTCCCGCGCTTGGGAAACAGCACTGGGTCACAGCCTGCCACCGGCCGTGGCTCACCTGTACGGTCCCTGTATGCAAGAGAAAAATCATTAGAAAAGAGGACGTGCGGTACGGTCAGACAGCTCCCGGACACCCGATGAGCAGGAGCAAGGTTTGCTGTTCCATCGCCGGCTCTGAAACATGCTCAGGGCTGCTGCTGCATGGGAAAGGGAACCTACCCCCAAACCTGCCCACCAGCGGGTGCTCCCAGGGAGGAAGCATGCACTGTGGGTGCTGTGCAGCTCTTTACCATTGCCAACGTAGAGCTTTTGGTGCGGTGGAGCTTTGGAGGAAGCCGGCAAGCATCCCATGCCTGCCTGCCAGGCGTACGGCTCTGGACAGGCAGCAGAGACGCATCCTGGAGACCTCCCGGATCCCACGGGCTCAGCGCTCGGCCGGGGCTCCCCAGCAAGCCCGTCCCGCCGTGCCGGCGACAGACCGACCCGGACTCCATTTCTGGGTGGGATAAAAAAACTCCCACCCCATTGTTCGTGGCTGTCCTCTAGAAGGTTATAAATAAACCCCGTTTCCCTGCTGGCTTTGTGCTTTTCCATTTTGACGCACACTTGATTTCCTCCTGTTCCAGAGACCTTCAAACAAACAGCCCCTTTTTTTTGTTGTTGTTTGTTTGCTTCCTCCCAACTTGTGTCCGAAGAGGCGTCGGTGGCGGCCCCTGCGCCCGGGCGCACCCCGGCTGCCAGGTACCAGGTGCCAGGATGCCGGGCGCCGGGACAGGGTTATCTGACAGTTTTCCATAAATTACCCCACGTTGTAGGTGTGGGTGTTAATGTGCAACTTGGTGACGAAGCAGCCAGTTTCGTGTCCCGCCTGTGGTGTGTTAGTGACAGGAGGAGGATGCTGAGCAGTCCGGGGATGGGATGCGGGAGCCTGGTGCCATCCCAAACAAGTCTCCCCTCTGCAGGGGAGGGCAGAACACTCCTGCAGACCCACGCACGGACCGGGTGACCCACGGGAGTCACTGCTGCGCAGGCAGGATCGCACACCCACCGTCCTAAAAATACTTGGGGTGTCCAAAACGAGGTGATTCCCCAGTTAATTTTAATGGTGATACTTCATTTCCAAGGATTTTAAAGCTCACTGCATGCTGGAAATTTGCAGTCCTTTAAAAGCAATTCTGACTAACAGCGTAGTTTGCGTAAATATTTAAGGAACACTAAAATCCGCCCATGATCTGTGCAATTGCCCTTCTTTCTGTATCAATATTGGGGATTGCCCATTTCTGTCTTTCTTTATAATACATGGCTGTATTAGACATGGTCATAAACACAGGTCTGTGTCCTGGGCCAGTACAAGGAAGGGCATGTTTTGCTTTTTCAGCGCTCACATTGCAAGGGCAGGCTAATTTTTAACTCCCTCCTTCTCATTTATCTATAGCATCTGGGTGAAATCTCTCTCCCCTGGCCGAAGCCTGGGGTGCGAGGGGAGCCAGGGAGGGCAGCGATGCTGGGAGCATCACGGTGCTGCAGAGCCGGGGTGAGCAGTTGTGGCTGTGGGATGACGCTTTCCCTTTTTTGTTCCTTTTTCACCTACTTCTGCTGAAGCCAAGGTCCTAAGAAACACCAAGGGCCCATATTGGTGTTATGGCAGCCCTTCTGCCTCCTGAGTTAAAGACTTGTTGGGTTTTTAATCTCCAGCTGGGTGATTCCCAAGCAAGACCGAAGTTGCCATCTCCCATATACGTGTTCACACCACTAAGGTTAAAAAATAGCAAAGAGAGAAATCTTAAAATATCTTTACACCTGAAATTGAGGAAGAAGAAAAGGAAGTCCAAGAAAAGGGATGTGCTGAGCTGTAACAACACGTGGCCAGCCCCTGAGCTGGCACACGGCAGCCCAGCCCTGGTGACCTTGGGGGCACTTACAGCTTCACCCCAGCTCACCGCAGCACAGGCAGGAGTCTCCTGTTATTTGACGTTTTCCTTCCTCCTCCTGAAGACCGAGATGTCCATCACTTCACATCCCGCCCATGTCTGGAGCCACCAGTTCCAAAGGGGAGCAGAATCAGACGGCGAAGTTTCCCCGCTCTGCTGCCTTTGTGTGCAAACCGGGTTTATCTGTATTGTTTGACCAGTGCCGGCAAATTACACCCTGTCTAATGCGTCGTTAGGGAGAGGCAATTAAATACCAACCCAACAAGTATCGCAGCCAACATGACTGGGGAGAAACAGCTGCAATCTGCATGGCAGCTGGGAGAGACGGGTGGAAAATATTAACCTTTTCATTTATGTCTGTCCTCTAACCTCCGCCGTGTCTGGCTGCCCGGCTGGGCGAAACCCACGCAGGGCAGGGTTTGGCAGGCAGCGGGCAGGGATGATGCCTGGATCCAGTGAGTTTTCACCGGTTTGACTTCAGCCCAGATGGCCAGCGATGCCCATCCTGCGTGGTGCTGGGCTGGCTCACCAGCAGCCACGGGACGCTTTGCTTTCGCCCTGCAGTCTCCGTCTCTGCCTTTCTCCGGCTGCTTTCCAGCCGTTGCAGCCCTGCGGGCTGTTCCCGCTGGCAGTGGTGCCGGGTGGCCACGTCCTGTATGCCCCCGTACGACTTAGTGCTTCAGCTCCGTTGCCCATCACATCAACCCTGGTTTTCTATGGCATCTTGTGCCGGTGCCGTCCCACCCCGCCAGCCTCCCGCACCGTCCCCAGGCAGGATTTGCTGTCCCCCTCCTGCTTCACCCGCCATGACCCGCAGCACATTCACGTCTCCGTCCCACAACCTCCAACACTGGATCACCTCAACTGTTTTGAAGGCAACGAATCCTGTTGCTAATCCTGGGCACCCCAATAAATCATTCTTTCTCCGTTTCCCAGAGGCCGTGAGCACTCTGAGGGATGGGTCCATCTCTCTGCGGGCTGGAGTGTTTTCTCAGTGTTATATAAATAAACAAGGGTAGGTTTGAACCAGGATCTCTGGAATCGGCTTCCCGCAGGTGCTGAAAGCATTTCTGGGTAGATTTAGAGGAGTACCTTTGCAAATAGCGTCTTTAAGCATCGTCAAAGTGATGTTCGTGTTGAAGCAGTCCAGCAGCTGGAGCAGGTGACGAGAAAATTGGCATCGGAGTCTCATCGCAGCCAAGGATTTAAACTGGCTGATGTGGACCAAGTCACCTGCCACTGAGTTCAGCAGTCTGAAATATAGAGCAGATAATTTGTATTCCTCCCTGTCACCGGCTTTCTGAGAGTCAACACCCGCAGGTTTGTAGAGTGTTTTGCGAGCTCTGAACGAAGGGTGGCTCGAGAGGGGAAATACCCAACACGGGGCAGCAAGTCAGTAACACAGAGCAAACATGTTTCTGCTGAAGATGTTGCCCACCATCAGCTGCTGATTTAAGCAAGGCGTGTGCTGCCTGGCCAGCCCTGCAAGAGACTCACAGTCACTCTCTCCTGCCCTCCACATTGGTTTGGGGGCATTTTATTTGGTTTTACTCTGCAAGCAGTTTGCTCTTTGGGGGATCATATGGCATCTGGGGTCTTGGAGGAAACAACAGTCCAAGGCCCAGAGAGGAAGGGGAAAGGGTTAAAAGTGCAATGAACAGGTCACGCTGATTTTGTCCTTTACAACCAGAGATTTTTCTAGGCCAGGCAACGCAACAGATCAAATCTCTTCTTCAGACACATATCTGACAGTGCCATGTGAGGTGTTGTTAGTGGAGCCGGAGCAGGTGAGGATTAGTGAATGAGCTGCAAAGTGGGTGATGCAGTGGCCAAGGGGAGCAGAGGGGCCGGGGGATGTCACCCCCCACTCAGCAGAACCTGGACGCGCACGAAAGGGGAGTTGGGACCGGCAGCAGTGGGTTCTGCTGTGACACGGTTGGCATAAGACACAAGGATCTCAGTCGACTGGAAAGAAATCGGAAGCCATCCATGCAGCGTGGCTGTGGGCAGCAAACCTGGAGCCAAGATGCCGTGACTTGCCTGTGGCACTGGTGCAACCATCAGCCACGGCTGGGGCGAAGGCAAAGGATGCCGGGCAGGATCAGCCTGGGAGGATGCACAATCCTTCTCCTTAGTTACAGTGAGAGGGGGCAGAGGAAGACAAGGAGGAAGCTGTAGGGAAATACTGGGGAGAGAGAATAGCTTTTAAACCGCAGATAACGTTGGCACATGAACAAATGGGTATTAACTGGTGGGGGCTGCTGGGAGGCTGGGAAATTTGTGAAGGGGATTATATGACGCGGCTGCTCAGAATAGTTGGACAAAAATGACCCGGCAGATCCCCTCTGGTTTTGCCCTCCCCTTACGACACCAGGTGCTCTGAGTAGCAGCGGGGCCGGTCTATTTGTATTTGAATATTAGGATGTCAAGCAAGATGACGGTGGTGAGGCACTGGAACATGTTGGCCAGCGAGGTTGTGGTTGCCCCATCCCTGGCAGTGTTCAAGGCCAGGCTGGATGGGGCTTTGAGCAACCTGGTCTAGTGGAAGGTGTCCCTGCCCATGGCAGGGGAGTTGGAACTAGGTGATCTTTAAGGTCCCTTCCAACCCAAACCATTCTGTGATTCTATGAGCAAAACTACATCCAAATGCTCCCGTGCTTTTTCTGTTCTTGGGATGTGCCAGGAAACCCTCCTGCATCAGCTCCTGGGGTCAACACCTGCCTGCCAGTGGCACGCAGAGGCACAGTGAGCCCTGCCACAGGCCACGGAGGTGTTGGAGGGAGATGCTGGTGAGAAATGAAGGAAATCATTAGGCAACCTTAATTACACTGCGAGACTCACGAGTTTTCTCTCGATGCGTGGCTCCCACACCCGGCAGAGCTGTGGCTGGTGGCACCAGCTGCTCCCAAGGTTCCTCCCGAAGCAGAGCTCCTCCCGGGACGTGCTGTCACCTCCGAGCCACGTGCTCCCTTCCCCAGCTGGTCTCCGACGTTGTTGGCATCACAGCCAGGGGCTGCTTTCCTCTGCCTACCACGGCACGGCAGTAGGGCCAAGCGCAGCACCCTTGTGTTCCCCCGGCCCCCAAAGCCCCCCCAGCCGCCTGTGCCCATCAGGCTCCTGCAGTCTTTCCCTGGGCACTGACCCCTTCTCCTGGCTGCAGGCGAGCAGTAACACCAGGTCTGGGCATGACCCCTTTAGCACATTTTTTTCTAAAATTTAATTAATTTTTAAAATTAAACCTTTATCCATCCTTTTATTCAGAATAACCGGGGACCCCCTTTGAAGGGCAGCGGGTAATTTTTCACTATTGCTTTGTTGCTGCCATTACTGGAGTCAAGTATCGGCTGTGCCCTGATGGATTTCCCCACCTTAACGCCAGCCCCAGTTATTGCAAACCCCAATTTAGCCATGAAATCCAAGGGAACTAACTTGTCTGTGCATATGCCGGGATCTCCTCTTTGTACAGACTGTGCAATGAGTCCAAGCTCTGAAAGCTTTGGCAAAGCAGAAATAAGGTATTGCTGAAGGGATGGCCCGGGGGAGGGCGAAACCGAGCCCCTGTCCCTCCGAACCCTTGGGTGTTGTTTCCGTGCGCTCCGTCATCTTGTGGGAGAACAACTGGAAACCTCCCAGGACATTTCTCCTCGTAAAGCCACTGCCTTTCTCTTCCTCTAGGCTTTATTTTCTGCAGCCAGCTTGCTGAGACATGAAACCCAGGGGGATGAAAGGGAAGAATGAGGCACCTGAGCAGCTAAAATTTGTGCATGGTCCCAGGGATGCATGGTTTCATAGCTGTCAGGGCCTCGGGAAACCCATCCTGAGCTAATGCATCAAAACACAGGGGGATTGGGAGGTTATTTGCTATGAAGTCAGTTAAAAGGCCAGCTGGGGGGAGGTACACAAGGTATTCAAAAGCAAGAGGCTCCAACTATCATCCATTGGGAGGTGTGGGTCCCTGTTTCCATGCTCTTCCCCAGGCCTTGTCCTAATGGCCCCACAGCCCCGGCCCAGAAAGCACAAATCTCAGCGATGTGTTGGATGTCATGGACATTGAGTTTAACATAAAAACCAAAAAAACAGTGCCTGCAAAATTGCACACTGCAAATATTACAAGTTCTTCCTGCCTGGAGCAATGTCAAATGACCTTCTCTTTATCCACCAGCCTAGACTCAAGGATCAATCAGCCTATTCCTAGGAGTGGTGTAAAGTTTTCAGTTCAGAGCCAGAGAACTAGATCCTCCACTTGGCCCATTTCACCAGGGACACGGTCTCGGGCCTTTTGCCACGTCCATCCTCCCACCCACCTCGGCATCCCTTATGGAGCCACCCAGACCTGCCGGGAATATTCAGCAGTGAATCCACCCACCAAGAGATGTGCTTTTTTCTGCTGGCGCAACACAATTTTAGACCATATGTGTGCTTTCCCTTAAGGGTGGGCAAGAAAAAATTCTTTATTATTTTTATATTACTACTGCGTAGCAACTACTGTGAAAGGCCAGACATGAACAGCAAAGAACCAGTAAGAGCAAAGAAGAGCTTGTGCCAGCTCACAGCCTCTGAGACAGAAAACTTACAATTGCAAAGATGGAGAGCAGGGAGGGCAATTAGGAGGCAGGGGGGGAGGAATAAAAAAATGCTTATTGTAAAAGGAGAGTTCATAGCTCAGGTTTGCTTAATGAATGTCGGAGGAGATCAGGAGTCACCACACAGGTAGCTTGCAAGGAGGGATTTCAAAGGAAATGGAGGAGAAGCTTTATTGGTACTAGAAGGATGAAGCTGTAAATAATAGGAGCATTAATGGATCTGAGATAAACAGTATGGCTGGGCAAGACAGGGGCAGGCAAGAGGGAACATCAACACCATTTCTAGCTTAGTGATTTCTAGCACACAAAAAAAAGAGAGCATCAAGTGACAGATCGCAAAGGTGATGCACCCTCCCTGCTGCCTGCTGTGCCCGCCGCAGCGCCGGGCAGCATGAGCCTCCCCCAGCAAAACCACGGCACTTCCCCGAGCCCCAGCAAAGAGCCATCAGGACCGCTCATGAGCCCAAGGAGCAACCCCACGCGTAAGGGCTGCTGGAGCAGGCACCCGAAACACTGACAAGTGCCATCCTCCTGGGGCACCTCCAAGTCATCCTGATCTCTTGTTTAAATCTAGGGAGCAATAGGTGAAGTGAAAGGGCAGTGTAACGATGGCTTCGTAACAGAGGGCTGGATGCATCCCCCCACTCCAAGGTCCGGCCAAGGGAGAATCAGGCTCTGACAGCATCTCTAAGGAGACACACAACCCTTGGCTGCAAACATCTACCTGCCTCACAGAAGGACGTGTGGCCCTGCTGCAAATCCAGGTCCCGTGTCACACCTGGGGACCAGGGACAACAGGCGGCAATAGTGGCTGGCAGCCAAGGGCCTGTGCTGGGGAGAGTTTGGTTTATTGATTACTGACTAGTGAAGGATGCTCAGGAGCAGAGATACTCGCAGGCCATTAAAACGCTGCCCACAAAACTTCCCGGCTGACTCCTTGCAAAATCTGTGGGTTGAACTAGAAACTTTCATCTAAAAGTTTGAAACAAATCAGATTAATATCATAGGGGAAATGAAAATAGGAACACTCCTCCTCTTCTGCTCTTCCTCTTCAAAATGAGGATAGATGTTTGATGGCCCATGAGGTTTCTCCGTGCTTTGAAAAAGTGAAAAAAATATTCTGATTGGAACATGAAGAAATACATCTTCTTTAAACCTCTCCTCAAGTTTTTTTTTTCTTGCCATGAGCCTTTTCCCTTTTTTCTTTGAAGAAGGGAAATGTTTGATCAGTAACGCTGGATTCTTCCCCATAAGTAACTCACCAACAGAATGAGTGTGATCAGGAAAGAGGGAGCTCTGGGCAGTGTCCGAGAGCTGGCTGGGTCCCCAACATCTGGAGAAACGCTGGTGCTTTGATGGACTGCTGCACCCGCACCCGGGGGCTGGGGAGCTGTTTTATGGACGTGCGCTGGGCACACAGGGGACGGAGGCTGGTGGGGAAGCCCAATGCTGGTAACCACTTCTTCCCTGACCTCCTAAAAGCCCAAACCTGTTGGCAGCCAGACCCTGAGGCTGGTTTTGGCTACCCTACAGAGACCACGCTTTGAACCTCTGATGATGGAGAAAACTTTCAGCGATGGCCTTAGCAGGATCATGAATCGTCACCAACAAAGATGGGAAACCAAAAAGATGAAATACAAGATTTCACTGACCTCTATGCATCTCTCTGTGCTGGCAGATTTCTGTACCCCGATTAAATCACACCTGGGTGAGGAGCTGGGCACCACCTGCGCTCACTGTCGGGCTGGGGCCACTTGGCTGACCACAAATAGCGCCGCTTGTAACACATCTCCTGGGATGGAGCTCATCTGCAAAGCAAACCCCTATGGCCCGACACACCGCTGAATGCCAAGTCCAGGGGCTGATTTTTTTGCAAACCAGGTTGCAAATGAAAAAATGAGTGCCTGGATATTTGGAAGTGAAAAGGCTGGTATCAGAGTGGGAAAAGAAATGCTGAAAAACAAAATGCTCTTCCTCCTAGCCATGCTTCTTAGCAGGGATGGAGGCTTCCTGCTTCCCTGCTGCAACCCACAGCGTGTCCTCGTGGAGGTGGTGGTGCGGGAAGACCCCGACCCACACGCAGCAGTTGCTGGGGTACTGCTGGGCATCCCACATGGGAACCCAAAGGGGCTGCGAGGGCTAACGGTGCCCACTAGCGCTGCTGGAATAACCATCCTGGTAGCAGCAGCAGCAGCAGCAGCTTCTTGGCTCAGGCCTGAGCTCATCAACTTCCCGAGTCCAACAGTGAAGTCGAGCCTTTAGGATTCACCCAGGATCCATCAGAGATCTGCTCTCCTTCCAGGGTACAACTGCTCCAGACGAGCTCTAGCCCATCACCACAACAACAACTGTGTCCATACAAAAAAAAAAAAAAAAGAAGACATGTGATAGTCCTCCAAACAATTTTTTAATATATTGGTATCATTCTTGTGCAGTGAGATATGCCTGCCCTTGGCAGATGGGCAGTGCAATTATCACTTGGAAAACAGGTTCGTCCTTCCAAAAGGGCAGCAGCAGACTTTTAAAGGCAGGTGAAATTTTATAAAAGGATTACAATGGGATTAGCTGGAAAGGAGAGAGAGCAGGTGCCTCTAGGAGCCTTTGCAGACCGAAACCCAGGGTTGTCCTGGCCCCTACCCTTTCAAACCCTCTCCAAACCCTGCCAGGTCTGTCCAGGGGGTGATTTAACCTGGTGCTGCCACTGGAACAAACTGAACAGGTAACACCTGCGAGGTGGGGAATTCACGGCTGTGAGTGCATGGTACCACCAGAACAATATCAAAATACACCCACCGAAGGGGACTCACCATTCCTGCTCAGAGCGGTGGCTGTGTTTTTCACTGTTCAGCCCAACGAGGGCAAGACACGCATGCACGAGATGCCCACTGCAGAATGGAGTGGGATGCTCACGCTTTAGCCCAATGGTTTCTCATGGCAACTCACACCGCTGGGCAGCTTTGCACATAAACCCACACTTTGCTGTCTTACGGAGCACTGCAAAATAAAAGCACTCCAAAACAAAAGCATTCCGGCAATCTTACCTCTTACCTGGCCCAATGCCCGAATGACGGGGTGGCTCTTTTTCCCATTTCCACAAGTGTGAATTTGGCAGCAGCAGCACAGGCACCCGACCCTGGGCCACGCTCCCCTCGCCGTGCCATGCCGTACTGAGGGCAGCATGCGGCCACAGGCTGCTGGTAAAAGGTCCAGGCATCTCCCACGTGGTGAGCGATGCTTTGGCAACATGCCCGGGCAGCGGCAGCCGTGCCAACGGCGTGGGCCGTGGGGCTGTGCCAGTGGCTCACCCTGGCTCACCCCATCTCCCATTCCCGTGGGCCCACGGGGCTGTACTCGGTCCCTCCACTTTTGTCCGAGAAGCAGCTCCACCATCGCCTTGCAGAGAAAAAATTGACAATAAGACTTCAGGGTGAGCTCAAAGGTTAAACAAAGTAAAGGAAAAGGCAAATAAAGAGAGCACGCCCTTAACTGGCTGTATTTAGAAGGCTGCGATGGATGAGGGTGCTGGACCATGGCTGCTGGATGTGCAGAGCTGGCGATACTGCAAAACCTCCTCCCTTTATCGCTCCTTCTGCGTTGCCTCTCTGATCTGTCCGTGTGCTTTCCCCTCTCCGCCCCTTTTTTTGCCATGTACTCCCCAGCCCATATTCCCTGGAAACACCATTTCTCCTGCGCCAGTTCCATTGGAAATCCTGCCCTTGGACCATTCCCTTGGAAATGCTGGGATCTCCCTACGCCATTCCCTAACAAACGCCATAACCCTCCGGTGTCCCAGGAGCAGATGGGACAGGCAAGTGTTCTTGCACCTCCTGGCATCACTGACGGGCAAGAGCCTGAGCTGTGCTTTGCCCTGGGCTGTCTCCGAGTACAAACCTCATGGGGACAAGGACCGTCCCCATGGCAGGTGTCCAGGCGCAGCCTCCAACACTTCTCCACCACAGACCCAGCTGTGCACAGGCTACCGGGATTCAGATGGGAGCTGTGATTTGGGGCCACCACAGCAAAGCACAAGGACAGCCAGGCCAATTCAGTGTCCTGCCACTGGCGGACAAGGATGGATGCCCAGAAAAAAATATTAGGAGAAACAGAGCACCAAAGAGTCCGCGGCATGATCCCCCTCAGACAGGAGCTCTGGGGCTGGTAGCTGAGGCTTAATGCTGGGCCAGACCCACCACGGTTCTCGGGCGTCGGGGACATCCCACAGCCTGGCCAGCCACGGCAGAGCTGCTTGAACCCTTCCAAGGCAAGCTGTTTGAGGAGACTTATAATTCAGATCACTTTACTCTGTGGAAGTAACTTTAAAGAAAAAAAAAATCTCAGAATTAAGCTAGAAGGGAAGGGAATCAAAATAATGATTATTCTGGCTTCAAACCCTGGGGATGTCACACTGGGGAAAGGACTACCTGCTACTGACGGCTGAATCAGCACCAATTCATACAAAGCATTCAAAAAATCCCAGAAGGTTTGCACAGGTGCAGGAGGAGGATCAAGAAACGCAGTAGGTAACAGGACGCTGCCATTAGGCACGGGATCTACAGTATGAACTCCAGGTGACCATACGCATCCTCATCTTCTTCTGGGAGAGGGGCAGAGATTTTTAACTCATGATTTTTAAGCAATCTGATGCTGGCTGCCTCTGCTGTCTTTGATCTGTTTTCAGTAACGACTTCTCACACTTTAAGCTAAGGTCACAGAAAGCCTTCTCCCCGTTGGTGAGCAGGCAGAAAGATGCCCTCAGCACTACGCCAAGCTGGGCAGCTGCTTGTGCCCAGGTTTCCAGTGGATGCAGCCAGGGCTGGTTAGAGCAGAGTCACATTCCCGGCTCAGTCTCTGCGCAACTAGAGAGCCAGAGACTTTCTGCCTGATGTTTTAATGGGAGTGTTTGCCAGTGCACGCTTGTGAAGTGGGAATCGTGTCTTATCTCAGCTAGTTAGTGGAGTTAGTAAAAGCCAAGTACATTTTGAGTCCTTTGCTTGCCTGGATGTACTTTATGGCTCAGCCAGGCTCCCACCTCCACCCCTGCTCTGATCAGCCCGTGCTCTTCCAGCTGAAATCCTGCTCTTGCAGATGGCCAGACGCCCGCTGTGCTGCTCCGCTCCCGGCACGCCGAGCTCTCACCTCTGCCTTCCCCACTCTTCTCCAGGCCACGTCTAAATCCGGCTCATCCATCATGCCCCACCGCTTCCTAATTTTCCCAGCACTTCCCATCTCCAGGCACTGCCGGTCCATCCCGTGCCATCCATCAGCCCGTTTTGGGTGGTAGTAGCGTCGCTCTGCCAAACGCGGTGACGGGACAAGTCGTGGCATCTTTGCCGCAGCAGCAGCCTGGGAAGAACGAGTCGGCCACGTGCTGCTGCCAGCGCGGAGGTACCACGCGGCCACGGGAAAGGCTGGGCTGAGCCGCCTGGAGAGGCAGCCCAACTCCGGCACGTGCCCCGGGAAGGGACGCGTGACCGACAAAATCCTGCAGCCATGCTTCCCAAAAATAGCCTGCCGGCCCCCAGCAATTGGGAGCCGGAGGAACTTCATTGCACACGCTGCCGTCTGGGGCATCGTCCCCTCTCGGATGAATCAGGTGCCTGTGACACTGGCTCCAGGTAGCAATTAACACTTATAGGTCATCTTTTAAACACCACCGCGACCTCTCTTCTCTCCTTACGTCCAGCCAGCGCTGCCCCCCGCGAGGCCGGCGGAGCCCCCCGGCAGCCGGGCGTCCGCAGGTCCCCGCACCCCAGCACATCTCTGGGGCGATGCTTCGCCCTGGCCGCTCCCGCAGGGCTCCTCGGCCGATCCAGACCGACCCGACCGGCCGGGCAGGAGCCGGGTTTCGCGCTGCCGGTGTAGCACCACGGCTCGGGCGTTGCCGCCGCGGGTGGAAGCCGAGCCGGGAGGGGGTCGGAGGGCACCTGCTGCCGGCCCGGTGCCAGCGGGGTCCCCTCCTGCTGTCCCCTCCGAACTTGCAGGCCCGAGACCGCAGACGGTTTGTGGAAGCGCGAAGACTCGCCTTCCTCCTCCTCCTCCTCCTCCTCCTCAGTCCGGGTCAGGTCCTGCGCTGTCTCCCCGGGGCGCAGGTGCTCGTTCTTCACCTGCCTGGATGCAAAACAAGGGGAAAATAAGGATATGCCCCAGCCACGGCGTGCCGGGCCCTGACCCCGGGTCGGGGGGAGGCTGGTGCGTCCCCTGCCTGCTCTCCAGCTGGGATTCCCTTCGGAGAAAATTAATTTATTAACTGCTTTTGGAGCCTGAACCCAGAGAGGGCTTTCTGGGGGGTATCGCTCAAAAAAGGAGGAGTAATTTGATATTAAACCACCGGCGCTTCGTGCCGGGGCTGCCTCCCCCCCCAGGGCTGGGCGTAGCAGAGACCCCCCCAGCCCGCCTGTCACTCGGGGTCCCCGGGCAGGGACGGACCCTCGGGCAGCGCCGGGAGGTGACACCGGGTGACAAGGGGCCTGGCTGTGCCTCCGTGTCCTGGGAGCGGCGGGGCCCCCACCGCCACGCTGTCCCCGCCAGCGCCGTGCCACCGTCCCCGGGCCGCGGTGCCACCACCACCGCCCCCCCTCCTCCCGGTTCCAGGGGGTCGTCGCCGCTGCCGGAGGGGGGGGGGGGGGGGGTACAGGACATCCCGGGGCTGCCGGTCCCGTGTGTCGTCCCCCCCCCGCCGCCCCGAGAGCCGGGCAGCCGCCAGCGCTCGCACTCCGCAGGCGCGGCCGGGCCGGGCCGCGGCGGGCGGGGGGTGGGGGGTGTGGGGGGGGGCGGGACGGCGGCGGCGGCGGCCCGTGGGGCGACAGAGCGCCGGGGCGGGCGGCGGCAGCGCTAGGACCGCGGCGGCCGCCGGGCTCGCCGGCAGAAGACGGACAGACGGACAGGCGCGCGCGCAGCGCCGCACGGGGAGGCGGCGGCGGCGGCGGCGGCGCGGCGGGGCATGGGGAAGCGCGGCCGGCCGCGGAGGGAGCCGCGGGGCGCGGGGGCGGCCGGTGGGGCCCGGTGCCCCCTCGGGGACATCTGCAACACGGGCCCCGCGGCGGGCATGGACACCTTCCTCTACAACGTGCAGGTGCTGCTGGAGGCCGCCAGCTACCTGGAGCGGATCGAGAAGGAGAATAAAAGTGAGTGTGGGCTCGTGGCCGCGCGTGTGCGTGACCGGCCGTGGGGGGGGGTGTGTGAGAAAAATGATAACCCAAACTTTTGGCTGGCTGCAGGGGCCGGGGGCGCAGTGACAAAGGGCGCCGGGGCTGGCCTGCACGCCCCGCGGCGGAGGCACGCGTGGGACACCCCCCCACACACACCCGGCCGCGACCGGGGAGGCCGGGCCCGGGGGGAAAAGTTTGGGATGGAGAGCGGAGCGGGACGGCGGGCGGGGGGCATCGCCGCTTCTCGGGGAGAGGGGGGGCGCGGAGAGGGGTCTGCGGGGGGGGGGGGGGCGGCGAGCGCCGCGCGGAGCCGGAGCCGGTGGCGGAGCCGGAGCGGCGGGGGAGGAGGCGGTGACACGTCCCCGCTCCCCCCCGCCGGGGCATGGGCAGAGTCACGTAGGCAAGCGGCAGCGCTCGCCAGGTAGCCGGCGGGGAGGGGAGCGCAGGGCAGGGCAGGGCAGGGCAGGGCGAGCGCCCGGTGCGGGGCGGCGGCCGGTCGCGCCCGCCGGCCCCCCCTGCTCCGCGGGCGCGGAGGGTGCGCGTAGCCTGGGCCTTTCCCCTGCGGAGCGGTCTCCCGAGCGGGCCGCGGGGGACCGCGGCACCGTAGGGAACAGCCGCCCTGGGAACAAAGGGGGCCGCGGTGCCCCCCGCGGCGGTGCGCGCCCGCGGAGCCCCACGCGCGGAGCGGACACCCGCGGCCCCGCGGCGCTGCGCCCGCCGACGCCCCGCCCCCGCAGCCACATGGTTCGCACATGGAGGCAGCTCGCCGCGCTGATTGGCGGCGGCCTCCCGAGGGGCGGGGCCGCGCGTCCCGCTCCGCCAATGCGCGGCGCCGGGGTCCCCCGTGTGACGTCACGCGTTGCCGAGCGGGGCGCGGAGCGGGCGCGGAGCGGAGCGGCGGGGGGGCGCGGGGCCCGTGGGGGGGGGAGGAGGCGAGCCCGGGGGCGCCGGGGGCCGCTGTTCCCCCGGGGGGTGTCACATGCAGAGGCCGCCGGGAGCCCCGTGCTCCGCTCCCCCCGCCGGCGCTTTGCCCTTGTTTTCCTGGGCTTTCTCCGTTACTCTTTCTTTTAGTCTTTATTTTGATCGATTTTATTTTCTGTTTCTTTTTTTTTTAATATAATTTTTTTTTCCTCGTTTTTTCTTCCTCCCCAGTTTTCTGTTTTCCCCTTTTTTCCTCCTCTTCGTGGAGCGTGTGCTGCGTTTTCTTTTTCGTTTAACTTTACGAAGGGGTCAGCGAGTCCCTCGCCCCGCGTCTCCATCGCACCGTCACCCTCCCCTTGCCGCTCACCCCCCTATGGCAGCTATAGGTCCCACGCAGGTGACAATATAGGGTGCCCTTGTCCTGCGGGAACGGCTGCGTGCACGCAGGCTTCCAGGGAAGGGGATCCCGCTGCGGAGAAGCTGCTCTGCTGCTAAAGCCGCGGTGGTGATGGGCTGAAAGCCCTTGTTCTCCGCTTGCCCAGAACAAATCCAGGCTGATATTTGCTGTTTTCCAAAGTTGAATTAATATTGAGGTGGTTTTTTTTTCTCACGTGCTAATCGTTGTTTCGTAATGAATCTGCAAAGCCCTGCGTCTGAGGAGCTAAGCTGCACCGCGGCCAGCGGCTGTGAGCAGGAAAATGACAGGAGTTACCAGCAGAAATCGGGTTTGCGTGTGAAAGCAGCAACACCGCTGCTTTGGAAATCAAGTGTGAGACTGCTGGTTTGGTTTTGTTTTTTTCTTTAAGAGTGCTCTTGTCTTGCAGGGGAACGGTCAAAACTGTGCTTTTTTGCGGGAGGGGGAGGGTGTAGAATTTTTCTAGCCGTTGAGATGGATAGTATCTGATCTTTTATACGCTCCATTTAAAAATGCATCATTTTATGCGGTTCCTTGTTTGGAACTGGAAAATGAGCAGGACAGCAGGATACAGGATTTTTTATTGCTAAATTTTGAAAAGAGGAGTTTCCATCCAAACAGCTCCATTCCTGAGCACTTGTTTTCACTGAAGCTTTCATAACAATCGTCATGGTCATAGTACTGAAAATCCCCACTTTCATTAGGCAATTCTGCAAAACCTTTCAATATTTTAATTTGCTATCAGGACATTTTAGGTTGAAAAGTCCTATTTAACCGAAGGCTCAACTATCGAACGTGCTGTTCAGAACGTGACCGTCGTAAACCAGGCAGCTGTTACGTGTTGCTCCCAAACAAAGAAAAATGCTGCTGGGATTGGAAAACAATCTCTGAGCGTTACGGGCCCTATTTAAACTAAGGAATAGCTGCAGAAGCAGGAGGATTATATCCTAACATATATAGATAGTCCTACTGGGAAGAGATTTGCATGCGGAGCTCAGGTTATTGCACCAAGAGGATAGACACTATGCCCTTTCATCTGCCAGCGCAGGAGCAATTGCTCAGTGCATCCCGTGCTGGCGGCCTGGCAGAGACGTTGGTAATGGCTGGTGACTCCTCGTTACAGTCTCTGACCTGGCAATTAGCAATAACAGAGGAGACCAGCTCAAAAAAGTTTGGTGATGGAGACTGAGGCCGAACTCGGTTGCAGGCAGACTCGGTGCTCACCTGCTTCCTGCAGAATGCCCAGGTCATTTGACCACAGTGTTACGCAGGGCTGTAACAAGCTATTTTGGTGTTACTCCCATCAGGAAGGTGGCTGAGTCACAGCCCTGTTGTGCTAGGTGCTGTACACGTAGGGGAATGACAGTGCCCTGCCCCAAGGAAACACAGTCTTAAAAAAAGCAGAGGTAACAGGTAGATGTGTCTCCTCCTGGCCAGGACGAGGGACAGGGCTGGGTGAAGCACTGGGATGCTGGCTGGGATCAGCATCGCAGCTGTGTGGAAGGTGAAGGGCTTCGGGAGCCAAAGGCAGGAATTTAAGGAAGGGCTATTATGGCTGGGTGAGATCAGGTGGTTCTCCTAGTAGTTCTACGCAGTTTCTGATAAACCGCACTCAGTGCCCGCATTTGTTCTTCCAAGCCTTTGGTGGCTGTACCCGGTTGTTCACCTTTCTAAAACACTGTCCCAAGGAGGAGTGGATGCTATTTGGTAGAAGGGCCCCCTGAGACATAGAGGCAACCCTGTCTCTTGCGGATCCAAACCCTTGGATATCCCAGAGTGTGCATGTCACACCTTCTGGTGGTAGAGGAGCAGCTACGAGGCCCTTTTCTGCCCGCAAAACACCGGTTTCCCACCTCTGCCTGCAGGTCAGTGGTGTGAGGTGGTTGGCGGAGCCTTCCATGTCTAGGGCAGGACTTCCAGTTAAGGCAGGAGTTTCCTACCTGCTTGGTGCCCAGGGAGAAATAAGGAGATTATTTTTTTGCATTTATAAATCCCACATCCCATTGTCATGGTCATGAATAATAGCAGAGGGGCTATGGGTTGGCTGGATGGTGTGGAAACAGAACCGCAGGGCTGAGAGCCACGGAGCAGAGTAGGATGTACCGTCAGGGCTATGGCAGGGGGAGACTATGCTTCAGGGGTGCCCTTTCAGCACCAGCAGTGAAACCACCCTTGTAGTATTCACTTGCCTTAAAAAAAAATTGGAATAAAAATTATCTGTATTACGGTAAGGTGACGAGGGAGCCTAGAGTTCTGTTATCAGACTCCTTGGGTAAACTGGATTATTTTAGCTACTGAAATATAACTGAATTATTTTTCCAGTTGAGCCTCTGGAAATGAATAACAGTGCTGCCTGCCTGCTTGCTGCAGTTCTTACGGTGAGACCACAAAACCCAATCCCAACACACCTTGCTAACTGACATGAAAGGTTTCCAAATGACCTGTTTCTAGAAATTTAAGCTTGGTATCTAAGGAATAGAAACATCACATGAAAAAAATTACAGTGGCTGTTTTCAGAAATGAAAGTTGTGCTGAGGGCAGCTCTGTTGGTGTATCTGTAACCTCTGCAAATGCCACTTCATGAATAAGCGTGGCTGGAAATCTGTAGCAGCTGAAATGCTGGAGTTTGGAAAATGTCTTTAGAGGGACCTGGAGTAAACTCAGCTGAAGTTTTAGTACGTGCCAAGCATCCCCTTTGTGTGTGTGGACTCACACTTTTGTCAGTAGGAGTTGCATAAACACATGATGACTTCTTCGGATATGATGACTTACCTGTAATAGACATGGTATGTAATACATACTGATCTCACTACAGATACAGACCTATGTTGCCATATCCTCTTTTAAAAGCATGAAGGCGAGCAAGCCACTGTAAGAGTGGTGTCCTTACTCACAAGTCTGGTAGAGGTGTGCACGCAAGGGACAGTGGACTTTGGCCCCTCACGGAAGATAGCTAGATCTTCTTAAGTGCTGGCTATGTTTATTGACCTTCTGACCAGGAATAACAAATGGGTGACCTTAGATTTGTCCTTTGCTCCTGAATAATCCTCTCTGAAGGAGAGGAAAACTGAGCCTTGAGGGTGAGTCAACAGTATCTTTGTCATGTGTCTCCTTCCGTTGTTTATGTGCTGTTTGGGGTCTTTCTCTGACACGCCAAAGTAAAGAAGTATCAGAAAACTATGATTAGCGGAGGGCAGAAGGAGCCGAGACTGCCTTCAGTCTGTGCACAGACGTGCCATTGGATCAATGAGGGCTGAACATGTGGCTCAAGGTCAGTATAGATGGTCTTGAATCTTATGGTGATGTGATATATGGAGCAGTACAGGGCTCCTTTATTTATATATTTTTCATCCAGCTCAAAATAAACCCCTTTCATTCCTCATGGTTCGTGACCTGGCCACAGTGATTCATGTGTTAGCCACTTCCAGGTTGGGTTATTTTGACTCATGCTGTTTGGGCCTCAGCGTAAAATTCAGAAGGAAGCCACAGCAGGAGAAATGATAGGGCAGAGGTAAAACTGTGGGACTGTGCCAGAAGCGCTGCTGAGAACCGATCACATCCTTTGTCAGCAGAGCATCCTGAGAGCTGGTGGAGAAGTACCTTCTGCCGTTGCCTGGAGAACCCTACCTTCTTATTTAGCTGAGGGACCCCATCCTGTATATGGTATATTTTTTTCTCATGGGAGGTCCTCTTACTTAATTTTGCAGCTGGATCAGTCGAGTGACTTGACCAAAGTCACAGAATAAGTCACTGACTCAGAATAAACTGGGGCACAGCGCAGGTCTGAAAACAGAGCAACACATCTCCCAGAGGAAAGGAGCAAGTAGCCCGAAGAGCCGGTGCACCTGTGGCTTTTGCCTTATTGATTGGCAGAGCTTGCTCTTCGAACCAGAGTGAGGTATATAGCACGCGCTTTATTCCTGTTCAGACTCTTGGATATCCAGGTGGTTTGGCTCTGAGAAACGTCTGTCCTCACCGGTGGATGGGTTCCAGGCAGCAGTGGGAGTGCTGAAAGGGATTATCTGATGCCTTGCGAAAGAATGAGGCTCATGGATAAGAAATGAGGCCACGTCCTATAGGCGGTGTAGGTCCCTTACTGAAGGTATTGCAAGCATTGGAAGGGTGTTGAGTAGGTGGGACTTGGGATGTTCTCCAGCCCGCTGCTGCACGTCCTCCAATGCTGAGCTGCTACAGTCATGAGTACAGTCATGAGTACAAGAACAGAGACCTGGTTGTTACAGTGTGTGCTGGTAGGTGGGATATTCAGGTATGCCAGAGCCGTTGTTCCCCTGGCTAGAAAAACTGAGGAGTTTTATGGATCTGCTGTCCTCAGAAATTTGGGGAATCAATGAATCTTTTCACTAATTTGGGAGCAGCAGAGAATGATTCCTATTGGGGATCTCTGTTCATGCCTTGGTTGCAGGGGTGTTAGGTTTCAAGGCTTTGAAAGCAATATTAAGAATTTGCAGGGTTTGTGTGAAGGTGGGCAAAGGAAGCTCTTGCAACTGTTGCCATGTTTATGTTCCTCCCAGAGGTTGCAAAGAGTTGGGAATAGGAGGATTTTTGAAAAAGCTGAAGGGATGGGAAACTAGGCAGTTTAACCAAAGGCATTGCCCTTATTGAAAATAACTTCAACGTTGCAAAGCATTGTGTTATTTCTAAGCCTTGTGTTCAAAGCAGAGGGTTGGGCATCTCGATTCGTGAGCTGTGTTCCTGTTCCACCTCTAGCTAAGGGTGTGTCTTCAGGCAAGCGATTATGCTGCTTACACCTCAGTTTCCCTTCCTGCAGAGTGGAAAGAAAAGAGCTAAAGTCATTGCAGGTTTGAGAAGCTTAAAACATTACTTTCTGGAAAGGTCTTAGAAGATTTCCCTGATGGAAGATGCTAGTTTAATGCAAGTGATGGTGATGTTGGTAAAAAACAGACCACATCTGTTCTAGTTGATTAAAATAGTACAGCAGCGTTTCAGATGTAAATATTAATTGATTTCTGCACTGCAGATTTCTTCTTGGATATTTAAATTGTTGCTAAGGAGGAGGGAAAGGCTATCAGGGAGATTAACAAATCCATTATTAAGGCTGGAAATGGAGGGCTGCCGAAGTGCCATTTAATAAAATGTAAAAAGCCCCTTTCTAAAGGGCGAAGCAGCAGAACACACAATGAAAGTGAATCACAGCTGCCAGAAGGGATGCCAAGCAGCAAGCACTTATAATCAGAAAACTGTACTTACGGATCATTCGGAGCCACTAAATTAAATGATCTCATTCTCCCCTAAAATACTTTTCCCTTAGCCCCTCCCCAGTGTTGCCTGTGGATTGCTCAACCACATTTAAAATGTGACTTTGGGGGGTTTCTGGTCAGCAGTTGAATAGCATCGGGCCCCTTCGTGCCATTCACTTTCCACCCACTTTTGTTTCTCTCACATACAACTCTGGCATTTTGCAGGCTGACCTGCCCACACGAGCACTTGGGATGGCAACTGAAAGATTTTGCAGATCTGCTGTGGTTCCGTGGTTGGCTTGCCTGCCTCTTCAGGGCTCCTTCTTTGGGAAGATGTCCCACAGTTTATTCTCAAATTTGTCTTTGTTTCACACAGAATTTTTTTTCTAATTGTACATTGTTTACTTCAGAAACAAAGACTTGGAAGCTGAGCTGATGTGTAAATGGAAGAGCTGATCCTACACCATTTCACACAGAACTGATCCTGCTCTTACTTCATTCCAGTGCTGATTTAATTCACTATGTGTATCAGTGTCCCCCTCCTTCATACTCTCTTGTTTTGTATATTGAACTAGCTTCAGGAAGCTGACACTTTGATATGTTCCTAAACTACCCCTTCATTTTCCAGCCATGGCTTTCCCTATTTAATCCCTAAAGTGGCACCACATTATCTCCAAATGTGCCATCAGAAAAACGAGTGGTGGATGCTGACAAGAACCTGTCATGCAGTGATTTTGGGGCTTCATCATGGGTTGGTTTTTTTTCTGGGGGGGGGGAGGCGGTGTTGGGTTTTTTTAATGTTTAGTATTGCTAATCCTGGGAGGCAAATGGCTCCCTGGTTTTGGAAGCAGGTTAGATGAAGCACAGTTACAGCCCAGAAATGCTCTTGCATTAACCCCGCTGTTGCAGAGTGGTGTGTGCACCTGTGTCCTTTTCCCTTTGTGAGTAATCCAAGATCATAAAAGTACTCCCTGAGACTGCTCAAATTTGAAACTTTCCATGTGCTTTTAACAATCTGCTCTATTAGCAGTTTCCAGTGTAGCAAAAAGAGGTGGGGAGAGAGAATACTTCCTTCCCTGAGTTCTGCCCCACACAAAAGCCAATTTTTACAAGTGCTGTGGTCTGGCTCGGTGTACGTACGTGAACAGAGGCTGTCCTGCCTGAGTGAGGGCTGGGGCTTGCTTTTCCGCAGTGCAGAATGAGGGAGGTATGTCCCTGAAGGTGTCCCAGCTTCCTTTATTCTTCAACTGTCCCATCTTAAGAGAAACAAAACAAATCAACCCTTTGAGATTCGGAGTTGAAAAGGGCTGTGTAAGAACTGAATAGTGGTATTATTTTTACCTCCATCAGCTGCAAGCCTGCAGTTTTCTGAGGAAACCTCAGAAATGGTGAATCAGCGAAATGTGTTTAAAGAAAAGTTAGCTACCCTGAATCCACCTTTTTTCAGGCCTTCTCAAGTTGAGTGCTGCCAACTCTTGCAACTTCATCCTCAGTCTCCTGACATTTTGTGCTCTGCTTAAAGCTCTTGCTACCAGACACAAGCCATTAATTGAGAGTCTCAGCTTTTCTGTGTTTTTTTAAAGGTACTTTTCCAGCTTCCATTCTGATGGAGGAATGCTTGCAGTCATAGCCTAAAAGTTCAGAGCCATGAAACATAATCCCAATTAGAACTACAAAACAATCCTTGGACGGTTTCTAAGTCAGTATCAGTTTGAGATTCAGATTTTTACCCTGGATGTTCTGAGTCTGATTTTGAATGTTCTCCGATTGTTCCCTTTATGAGTGTAGATGAAATATTTTAGTATCATACAGTTAAACGCTAACCGTTTTTTAAGCTCCATTCCAGCAAATGCTGAAGTAGTTGGCAAAATTCAGCCACAGAAGTGATCATGAGAGTTTCTGCCTGTATGAAAATCAGGACATAAATACATTACCAAGATGCTGAGAAGAGTGGAGATCAGACTGCAAGGTGTAGGTGTGACAGGGTTTATTAAAATGTTGAGATGGTCACTGTTGTTACTTGTTTATGTGCTGCTTCAAATATACAGAATGGTCCCCATAGTGAGATTGCTGTCTGTGACATCTGTTGTCTATGGTCTCAAAGGACTGTGTTCCCATTAAAAAATGGGACTTGCACCTCTGCCTCCCATCAGAAAAACCGTATCGGTCACTCCAGGTATGACTTCCCAGGGCCTGGCACCTTGCTTTTAGTTACATCTCCACAGGTGACATGTGGAAAGCTCCCACCCTGTGGCTGCAGCTTTTTCTTTTGTAGCCTTTCTTTGCTTTATTCTTGCCCCGGTCCTGGCACTTCTACCTGCGGAAAGCCCTGGTGTTTGCAAGGAGAGGGATGAAGCGGCTGCGGGTCCCTCCTGCCTCCCAGGCGATGTCCGTCTCGCCCCCAGGGTGCTGGTGGGGCGTGGAGCTCTGGCCTGCAGGCGGCTGTGGTGTGGCAGCACCTGTGGCCCACGGGTGTCTGCCCCAGCCGGCGGTGGTGCGGTGGAGGGAAGCCATGCCCGCTCGCCGCCCCACCGTTTACAGCCGGGCCTACGGACTGGGGGGGTTTGCGCCGCTGATGCACCAGGGGCTGCGAGCTGGCAGCGAGGACAGGACGGGGCAGACCACCCTCGCCTCAGGGCCTGGGTTGGCGCACGGCCATCTCCTCAAGGGCCTGGCCACCCTCACCTGGCAGCCTGGCTGGGCACGGAGCCGTCGCCTCAGGCGCGAGGGCGCACGGGCCGTTGCCCCGGGGAGGGGGTTTGGGCCCGGAGGGCGCTCCCAGCCCCGGCCGGGGAAGGAAGGAAGGAAGAAAGAAGGAAGGAAGGAAGGAAGGAGCGAGCGGGGTCTGTGTGGGGCCCGGTGACGACCCCGGACAGCCACCGTCCCACAGTGCTCAGCGGCAGCTGGGGAACTACACTTCCCAGGCGGCCCCGCGGCGGCGGGCGGCGCCCCTCCCCCTCCCGTGAGCCCTGGGCAGAGGTAAACAAAGTGGTGCGAGGCGGCGGGGGCGGCGGGCGCGCGCGGCGGGGCGGGGCGGCCTGAGGGGCCGGTCCCGCCGCGGGGCTGAGGGGCCGCTCCGGGCCGGGGGGCGAGCGAGCGAGGGAGCCAGCCAGCCCGGGAGCCAGCCCGCCCGCCAGCCAGCCCGGCGAGGCGCAGGGGGCCGAGGGGGTTGGATGCTGGCAGGGCCCGAAGTGGGGGTAAATCCCGGCCGGGAGCGGCGGGGCGGGCCGCGGGCCGGGCCGGAGCGGGGTTCGCAGGTGGGGGCAGCGCTGGGACGGGTCTGGGCCAGGAATAACTGTCGCCTCGCCGCCTCCCTCGGCGGGGAGGACCCCGGCCCCCGTCCTTCCTCCGGCGTTCCCTCGCGTGTTCCCTCGCCGCCTCCGCGCGCCCACCCGTCGCCCTGCCAGGAGAGCCGCCCCCCCGGGACGAGAGGGCCGTCGGTGTGAGGAGGCCCGGGGACTGGGGAGAGACGGCGATCCCTCGCTCCCCCCCGCCGCAGCCGCCCCCGTTTCCAGCGGGGGAGCTGGGAGCGTGGGGGCGGAGGGGGGCCCGGGGCCGCGGAGTCCCCCGGCTGCCGGCCTGGGGGCCATGGAGCAGGTCCAGATGATCAACATCCAGCGGCTGCTGGAGGCGGCCGAGTATCTGGAGCGAAGGGAGAGAGGTAATGGGGGGAGGAGGGGTGCTGGGATAGCCGTCCTCCAGGAGGGGGGCCGGGGGGGGGGGAGGGGTTGGAGCGGGGTTGGGGTCAGAGATTCCCCCCGGAGGGGTGAGAGTGACCCTGGAGAAGGGGATCAGAGCAAGTGTTTGCTGGTGGGCTGGTGGTAAATCCCCAACCGTGGGGGGTTCGATGAGGGATGGGGCTGACAGGTCCTCCTGGAGGTGGTGGCTGAGGTGGAGGGCTTTTGCAGAGGGGGGGAGATTGAGGTGAAGGCGATTTCTGGAAGGAAAAGTGGGGATTGGTGTGAAAGTTTCCCACCGGGCAGGAAGGATGGTGGTGGGTGGCTCTGGCTTTGCAGCAGCCTCGATGGCACAGTGAAATACGCCTGGTTTGTCCGGTTCAGATAGCTTGGACAGGAGGAGAGAGATGAGGTGCTCTCTGTGCTGTCATGTTTTCCTTTGATGTTTTCAGGTGTTTGAGTGGTGGTGTCCTTCCTCCAAGGTTGGCAGAGCCTTTACACTCCCCTTCCTCTCTTTTCTCCACCTCCCAGTCCACTTCCCTCTGAATACATCATCAGTCATTTCCCTGAGCTGTTATGGTTAAGGGCCTCCCCAGCTAGGCTGACGGGTTAGTGGTGAGGCCTGCCTGCTGACTTCTTTTTTTTTTTCTTTTCTTTTCCTTTTTTTTTTTTTAATGACCCTTTTCTTTCTTTTTTTTATGCCCTGCCTGTTGATTCTTATGCAGAGTGCGAACATGGCTATGCCTCGACCTTCCCCTCAGTTCCAAGTCCTGGACTACAAGACCCAAAGCCCACGCGGAGGCTGAGCCGGGCAAGGAAACACAGCGGCAGTGGCAGCAATGCAAGTATTGCCAACAGGTACGATGCAGACAGGAAAGCGTGGGGTGCAGGGCTGGCCAGGAGGGTGAAGCTGGAGAAGAGCTGGAGGCAGAGGAGAGAAACTTACCCTGTGGGGAAAATGGGAAGAGCCTGAGCACAGGGGGATTCAGAGCTGGGACACACAAGTACAGCATCCATTCTGGATCCATAGCGCTGAGAGCAGAGGGGACACAGGGGAGCTGTATCTGAAGTGGCAATGCCAGCTGACTCTGTGCCAAGGCTCAGATGCTGCAGAGGGAAGGGGAATAGGGAGATCTGTTCATAGGGAGGACGTAGGTAATAGCTATTCCCATTATATACAGCTGATGTCTTTCCAACCCAGAAGTCACTGCTTTTAAGGGATAGCATGCGTGCAGCCTGGGTGCTTTGGGATTGTAATGACAGGCATGATTTGAAGCAAGGAAATGATGTTTTGAAATGGATCCCCTGCAACAAATGGGAGAGAGGGAGATGACTGGCTGCTCTGTACAATGTGTTAAAAATTCAGTTCAGGAAAACGAAGTTGTCTTTCAGTCTGCCTTTCAGGGCAGTGGGATTTCCCAGCTTTCTGATTGCTTGGTAATTGTAAAACTCCACATTTTTAACATTTCTCTTATTATGCAATGCCACATTTCTTGGTTTCTTGAATTTAGAAGACACAACAGGATTAAGCCTATCACTTGGTGCTGTGGTAGGATCTGCCTCTCCCCTCTTGTTCCTGTTCTTTTTGTTTTCCTTTGCTCCCTTCAGTAGAATTGTTCAGACCTTGTTGAGACCTTCTGGGATAGAGAAGCTTTAGAAAGATAAAGTATAATTTTGAAAAGGCAATTGCAAGCTTTCTTTTACTGCAGCAAGGCCTATGCAATCCATAAAATGGTGGCAGGTGGCTCAGGTGATTAAAGCTTTCTTAAGGCCATTGGGAAGGACCTGTAAAGGCCTAGGGGAAAGGTGCCTTTGCTTGAAGTGATTCTGCTTTGGCAGCATTTGATAATAAAGATTGTTTGAGGTGATGTTAGGACACCTTGCTGTGGGGAAGTTTTCTTCATCAGGATCAGCATATCCTGAGCTCTTTGTATGCTGCATTTTTACATTTGCTTCCCTCCTTCATCTAGCCTCTCCCCATTTCAGGGCAGTTGTAGCCCTTTACTGTTTCCCATGAACCAAAGTCCCAAATCCCAGTGACTTTGTGTTGGGAAATGATGGCAAATGCTGAATTGAGATCTGTATTTTTCCCCTCCAGGTTTCTCACATACTATGTTTCCATCCCACACCTCTTTCTCTCAAAGGCCTTTGTCATGGCAACCTGCCCTTCTCCAGAGGAGGGCTGAAAGCACATCCCCCTCAGGAGCCCCTTAGCACCGAATCCAGCAGCCTGTAGGCTAGAGAGGGATGCAGAGCACTCACTGTCCCTGGGGCCTGGGTGCTCAGTGTGCCCTGCCGGCACAGAGCCCCCAGGGACAGCTCTCATGGGCATCTTTCTGTGCTGAGACCAGCCCGCTGGGCCGTTTAGCGTCACAGGCTGAATATATTGATGTGGAGGGGAAAGGCAACAGAGAAGCAGAAAAGATACTTTCTAGTCTTACTTAAAACCTTCATTATACAAGAAGTACTGAGGCCAAATTGAATCGTTAGAGTGTTACCCAGCATGTTGCCTCCCATGCTTGTTTCGGCTTCAGGGAGTGACCAGCATCAGGTCTGCTCCAGGCAGAGACCAGAGCAGGTCTTTTGGGGAGCTCAGACCTTATACTCACAGTTGGAAATGGAAGTTTCTTTTAGCACAAGTCGTAGCAGCTTGCACTTGCTGTAGGAGATGGCAGGCCTTCCAGATGGCTGCAGTGCCGGGAAGTGACAACTGTGAAGTTCAGGGTGCCTCCAAATTCGCTGCAGTGTGTTTTGTATGACACTGAGTATAGCATCAGCCTTGTTTAAGGAAGGCTCTGTATCATCCTTTCCCGTTAAAATCAAACGGACAATCCAAGTTCTGTCTCCTGGAGTTAGAACGGACTTTGAATTAAATATCAAGTCCTTGATGAGGGGCAAAACTTAGGTTTCGTGTGTGGACAAGAGATGTTCTTAGATTGCTTTTGTCTCAAGGTGTTTAGTTAGTGTAGAGAAATTACGCATTTAGATCTCGTGCAGATCTTGTCATTTAAAAGCCTCCTGTAAAAATGTGTCTCAAGCAACCTTGGCAAAGCACAGTAGTTTTTTTTTTTTCTCCTTTATTTACACACTTTTAGAAATTGACACGTGCATTGTTACTGGTGTTTATTGAACCAAATGATCCATGATTATGTGGCACAGGGTATTTACAGAGCCTGGATGGTCTTTAATTCATAGTTTAAATCCAAGCATTACCCTTCAGCATTTGCAGCCCAGACATGACAGCTATTTCTTCCCAACAGGCTCTGTGCTGTCATGGCACAAACACCCAGAAAGTTCTGAGGAACAGGCAGCCCAGCTCTGGATGCCAATGGTGGAGCAAATCTTGTAGAACTACAATGGTCTCCCAGTCCCAGCAAAATAATTTTTTTCTACCCCAAACAGGGGTGTGCAGATAAGAGGGAAAACATTGCTTCGTTACTTCTGATTTACATGATGCATTTTTAAAGGAGGATGTTTTGGCTCAAGTTGTCTCTTCCTTCATGTCAGTTGTGCAACTGACAGCATGCAGATTGCTGCAGGGGGTTCCCCTCTGCAGTCCTTGGGACATTATCTATGTGTATGTGTAGTGTTTTGCATGGGTATTTTAAAGACCTAGTGTGGCATGCTGTGAGTTAAAAGCTGAATATATTTAAAAATATGCAGTCTTGCTTTAGTCAGGGACATTTAGGTACTGAAAATTACCCACCTGCAGAAATATGTGGAGAATCACAGTCATTGTGACCTGGAGTTCGTAATAAACTCAAAATAAAGGGAAACTTTTTTGAAAAAATCCCATTTAACACATAGCTAAAAGCCAAAAACCGCGCAAATCAATTATCCAACCTGTATTAGATTAGAAATTAATTTTGCTTTTTTTTAATTTGCTCTTGACAAAAGTTTTGCCTGGTTTTTGGACTGGGATGAAAAATTTGCAGAGATTTATTGTAACATACAGTATCACTTATTTAATGTTCGTTCCTTCTGAAAGCGTTTCTGGGACAGAAGCTGAGTTCTAAAAACTCACTAGAGGAGTGAAGTAGTCCGTGCTGGGAGTACAGTTCTGTGGGTATGTTAACATGCATTCGATGTCACTAGAAACTGCTCTTACGGACCCTACATATGCAGTTCTAAATAGACCCAGTTATTTGAAAGGCTCATTGTAGTTAGTTAGGATTAGACTGGTTTGATATTTTTACATTTTGAAAAATAATTGAGAAGACTTTTTAATCAATTTAAATCATTGTGTCAGCAGGAAATAAAATAAACAGCAGGGATGCTAAATGATTTTTTTTTTTCCCCCCCATAATACAATCAGTTTAATGAAGTTAAGATTTATAACGGAATCTGAAATTATGTTACAATATTAGATTGTCATTTGTGTTTTGTTTTTATTTAGACTCTCAGGCATGTAGAAAAGCCCGTTATTTTTGGTCTGATCCTGGGGAAATGCCAAGCACCCTCCCAGTGGCGCTAGGAGCCTTCAGCTCTCCCGGGAGGCCCATGTTGTTAAGGGCACTCAAAGAATCTATTGCTCAGTTCCATGGGGGAGGGTTTGATCTCTGTCCAGTTTCTTTTTCCTTTCATTTTCCTCTCTTCCCATTATCCTCCCTTGTGTCTGAGGCTGCTTCCCAAGGGCCTTTCAGACATCTACAGTCCGGTAGCAGGTTGCCTGCAGTGCTTGGAATCAGCAGCTGTAATGGGTATGGTAAGGCATTTTGGACGTGGTGTCTTGAAAATCTGGGTGTCTGGGTTTCTTTACCCTTCTGGCTATTCTAGTGATGCAGCTCCTCATTTTCTCTGTTGCTCTCTCTTCTGCCCCATTTGGAACTTTTTTCCTCGCACTTCTAAATCCCATCACTTGGTTTTGTTCTGAATCTTCTCTGTAGCCCTCCACTCTCATAACCTTTGACGCTGTTTTTTGAGGGCAGGGATGGCAGCTGTACTATTGAAACCCTCAGGTACTCTTGGCTTTAAGCTTAATTTGCTCACAGTGTCCCTGAGCAAGGATTGTGGGGGGCAGGTAGGTGTGCATTAAGTACCTCATGTGCCTCAGGTGATGGCTTCATGTGCCACAGGTTCACAAACACAGGTGCAGAAGCTGAAAGGATGTGGCATGCATAGCTGCAAGTCAACCTTGGCTGTCTGGTGCAGAAGAAAGCCTGATTTACCAGAACAGCAGTGCTGTGCAGCTGTACCTCACTGTGTAGGGGAGGAGTAGGGGGGTTGGTGAACACTTGCTTAAGTGCAGTTTTAAATATATTCTATCTTCGCTGTCAGAGGAGGTTCACTGCCCCCCACATTGTGCTGATGACCGAGTACCTGGTAATTTTCAGTCCTTCCTACAGCCTCTGAAGTTAGGACAGTGCTGTAATTCTGATTTTATTGGGGGAGAGGAGGTGCAGGGGCCTGAGTGGTTTGTCTGTCTTGTGTAGGAAATTCCTGAAAGAGCAAATCACCATTTCAGCCCATGTTGGTCTACTTTTCTGCACAAAGCCCCTACCCCTTTCTTCATGTCCCAGAGAGCTGGTCTCTGAGCTTTTTGTTGACAGCTTTGCTGCTTCCTAGCCTCTCTCAGTTGTTTTTTGTTTCTGGATGCTACTTTGTTTATTTGCTTGTGGCTTTTTTTTAGCCACTTGCACTTGCACTGGGTCACACCTTACTCCACAGCTAGTGGGAGTTGAGTTTTGATTCGCTGTGTGTAGGTGGGTTAGAATCTGGCCCTTGTGTAATATGCTGGGGATAGAGACTGCTTTCTGTCTCAAGCCTTGTAGTGCCAGGGAGCTCTATTCTTGGCTCAGGACTTGGCTTTGCTTCATAGAGTACAAATCCACATGTGTAAAACAGAGAATGGATGAGATTTGCTGTGCCATGTTTTGATTTATGCCACATCTTGATAATGTACAAACAGTGTGATTACTATCTGGAATCTTCATGCTGCTGTTGAAATTTTGTCTAGAAATAGTTGGAGATGGGATCTTGCCTTCCAGTTGAGAGTATACATAAATATGCTAGTTAATTTTTCAAGAAAGGAAAAATGGACAAGGCTGAGCTGTTAAGGATTAGTTCTCTGTTAGGGATGTTGAGAGGGACTGGCCAGCAGTATTGACTATACTTAAATGTGAGCATGACTTCTTTTTGAGAAAGCGTAATGACAGTTTGAGTGTTAGACTGGGAAAATGGATTGCTGGTCCACACAAGAGAGGTGGAATCACCCCTTGTTGAAATCCCACTGTCTTCTGTAGGTTTGTACTGGAGTACAGTTGATCAGGGCAGGTTGGCAGGTAGGGCTCTACTCAAATAGCTCAGTTCAGCTTCAGCACATCCCATCTGCCAATTTGATGTAATTTGCCCCAATGCAGTCTGCAAGTGTAGGCAAGCAAGTTGTAGTGATGCTGGAGTTTCTGAACCTGCTGGCACTAAGTTGTGCCTTTCCTTGTCTCTGCTGATCTACATCAGAAGCTGAGATCCTGCCAACGATTTGGGGGGGGGGGGGGGAATTACCCCATGTAGGTGATGTTTGGTATGCAGTGTCTTTTCAGTGATGCTTGGCTTTGCAGTACAACTGGCAGGTTACCAGGCAAAATACAGAAAGTGAGTGTGAACCCAGAAAATGGCATGAGAAGCATAAACCCCACTCCCTAGTGAGGAGTGAGGCCTCCAAAAGTGCTAGGGCTGATGTAGCAGTTTCCATGGGGGAACCCGCTGTGTTCCCCTTTGTCACCCTGTTTATTTTATGGCCCTCCAAGTGGGAAGATCCTGCAGAGCTGCAGTTCGTGCTTTCCTTTTTGTATTAGTAATATAGCCACGCATAGGGAGATCTGTGTGGCAGGGAGTCTATGCAGAAACCCATGATTTTGGGCTGAATTTATACTTTGATAACTTCAGTAGGTGTAAAATTTAATTTGTAGTCTCTGAGTTGTGCAAAGAGGCCTTTGTGTAAACTAGAAGCAGGCCCAGTTGTTGATGTTACCTGCAACGTAGCTGTAATTCACTGCTGCAGCATCTGTTTGCCATGAATTGTCACTCTCTGTGGCTGAAGGCTCATGATCCCTTTGTCCTCCAGATTTGGGGAAGCCTCTGCAGGAGTGTGCTGTTTTGCAGCAGTGGGACTGTTAGTCAGGGCTCATGCTGTTCATGTTGCAGCACTCTACCCAGGTAGAGCTGTGCTGCAACTGCCGTGGGCTGATTTGCATCGCTGATAGCAGTGCTGGCACAGTGACAAGAAACTTCAGATTTTGGTGTTTAGGGTCTTTTGAAATGTGAAGATTGTTCACCCTGGCTCCTAGAGAGATTTGGTGCCCTGGGATGGTAGGGAGGATATTTGGGCCAAACCTGGTCATCTGTTCCTGGAATTCCCTCATTTTCTCTGCCCACTATATTCAGTGTACAGTCAGTTCCCTGGTTTAAGTAGTATTCCTTGTCTGTCAGGTGTTTGTGTGGGGGTTTTTTTCCCCCTCTTGCCACATTTGTATCCTTTTTGTATCTTCTTTGTGTAGTGCCTCACCCACAACACATGCAGGGATTTATCCTTCATGCTTTTGTTTAACCTGACCGGATCCTTTGCTTGACAGTGAATTGGTTACCTGTAGCATTGTTCCATCTGCTCCCCTGTTTGTAGGTAAGACTGACATTTTCCTTTCTCGCTCCTGGTTGAGCTTTCAAATCCATTTCTCTTTCTGACCCAAACAGACCCGTCCATGTCCCGCTGCTGAGTTAATTGTCTTGCTGCTGTTCCTGCTGTTGATCATCTCCTGATCCCTCCTGACAAACTTCTGTCCAAATTCAAAGACTGGCTTCTGTTTGTTCTCCTCTTAAGAGTGTTTGCTCCTACTCCCTACCCCCTTTGAACCAACAAAGATAGGATTTGATTTTGTTGACTATTTTGGGCTCTCTTGATCAGAGACTGTGGGTCTCTGGGGCTGTGCACTTGGCTGGCCTTTGCCTGGATCTCTTCTCTGTGAGACACTGCCTTGTTGATCAGCTCAGAGGGAACAGGCCTGCTTTTTCCACCCTGCTGGATATATTCCCATGTCTCATTTCTGTGCTCCCTACTGTACTTCCATTCTCTGATATGAAAGTGATTTCACTTCAGTTCTGTTTCTTTATGAATCCAGTTTGAAGCAGCCTAGATGATTTCCAACATTATCTTAATCACTTGTTTATACTTTGCTGCTTGCTCTCTGACAAGCAGGCATGTGGACTGAGAGCAATTCTTTTGCCTCAGTTTTGATTAAAGTTCCTCTGCATAAATAAGTTGATTATTTTCTGAACAATTCTCATTTATCTCCTTCCATCTGTTATACCATCAAGAAGGGAGAAGTTAAGGGACAGATGACATTGCGATTGCTGTTGAGACTATTACTCCAGTGGTCATCGTCCAGGTGCTTGGGCAGCTGTAAAGCAATGTATAGATATGGTAAGGTAACGTGGCACCAGTTCTGGTTTGCCTTTGACAATTAGGCTACAAACTGCAGCAGTTCGTGAACTGTTTCACAAGTAGCTTGGCCATCTGGGAGCAGTGGGAGGTAGCCACCTCGCTGCCTTCATGTTAGTTGCTGCTGCTTGTAAGCCAGAACTGTAAGAACAGAAGAAATCACAGCTCTTCTGTTTTTCTCAGCCTTCCTTTTTCATGGATCTGCCAGATGCTAGATGAGTATGTCCCTGTTGACAATATGACCCCAGAGATCAGGACATCTGGGTTCTCTTCCTGATATTGTTACAGCCTGTGTAAGTCTTTGTGCCTCAGTTTCCCTAATACAGTGTGTAGCTAACAGTGATGTTAATGGATTTTCAAGTATATTTCCCCTCCCTTCATCTCCATGCACAGTATTGTGGCAATATAGTTGTAACATGAGAGATAACTAACAAGTCTAAATAGAAGAAAGTCTGGCCTGGCCCACAGCCATACAAATGCCATCAGTTTCTTTTCAAACAAAGTGCGTTTCAGTCAGGTGGCATTTACTCAAAAAGCCTCATTTTCCCCAATGCATCTGAAGGCAGTTTCTTTAGGTCAGAAGATGCGTGTTGCAGAGAAATACATGTTCCCCAAACAGGCTGTTGCTCTGCAGATGACATTGCTAAGGCTATTTCTGGATATGACCATCTTCCTTGAAAGGGTAATGTTATGTGTGGGAAGAAGCATGGTATAGGGCAAAGGGGCTGGCATGCTGGGCCCTTGGATTGTTTCCTGAGTCTGCTGCCGAAAGGCTGCAAGATCTGGGCACGTCAGATGACCTACATGGGTCCTACCATCTGTACGTTACATGGTTCCCACCATCTGTACATTGGGGTAATGCGTGCACTTTTCTAATTCTGTTTTCAGGAAGCAGAATCGGTGTTTTGGAGCTTGTGGCTGTTTGAAAGAAGATGAGACTTAGGTTCCTAAGTTTTCTAGGTGGATTTGAAAATTGCCTCCTGTGCCTTTATTCTCTTTCTGTGAACCACTGCAATCTCTCTGCCATGCAGGTACCAGCAACTATGATACTGGTTCTGGTGGGACCTTGGAAGGGACCGAGTCCCTGACCGTACAGTGAGACTCATGGAGCCTGCTGGAAGTCAGCGGGGCAGGGACCACATAGAGCTTTCTGTGGTGTCAGGCCTTACCCTGCTCTGTAATGCACTTGAATATTCAACAGAGAAAATTTCGTTAGCAGAGATATTAAGGTGTTAGCAGCGGATGGATGAAGTCTGTGCCTCATTCTACTTAAATAATTCATTTTGCTTTGAATGATCTGGTTATGATGATTGTGTAGGGAGGTTGTCCTTCCCAAGTAGCGCTTGGGAGAGACCTGGGGGACAGTGCACACCTGACATTAGTGTGAGGAAGTGCCTGTATTTTGCTGTCCTCATTCTGTGCCATGCTCTTCTCTCTTCATGGAGGAGCTTGGAGGTACCGTGGTGAAGCCACCTGACATTTCTCATCACCAGGTCATGAAAAACATGGTTTTGTCAATGTATTAAAAAAAAAAAGCAAGAATCTGTCCACAAGAAGCTCAAACTCCCTTGCATCATGAATCATAGACGGGAATCTTGCCTTGGTGAAAGCAAAGAATGTACTTTTTCCTGACCTGTGAGAATCTACCTGGCCAAGTCCTAAATCACAGAAGATGTTGGCTGCTGTATGTCCAAGGGAGGTAGGTTAGGGTTTCTCTACTGAAATGGCTAAGATACCTCCTGAAATGAACACAATCAGCCTTTGTGTCTGATCTGTGTGCATGAGCCCTTTCTGATGTGGTTAACTGTGGGCTGGGAAGGGAAGGAGATGGTTTCTGTAGGATGTTTGCTCACTTGTCACAGAAGCTAGAAGGCAGACAAATGGAGCAGTGAATAGCACATTGGAGAACTCGCTTCACTTCTGGCCCCTGTCAGCAGTCCTGTGTACATTCAGCAAGTCCCTTTCAGCCCAGCCTGTCGCAGGAGACCCCCAAATAGTCTATTCCTCATATTGTGATCTTTTTCCAAGACATGAGCCTGGGAACTAAGCTGCACAGCCACAAGGGGCACCAGTGGGAGCTGTGCTTTGAACACGTAAAGTGGCCCAGAAAACCTGACCCTTGGGGGTCTTCATAGAGACACTCAGAGGAATGAGAAACTGCAACTCTGATTTCCCTGTTTCTTAGTTTCCGATTTGGAAAGCAAGGATGCTTGACAGTAAATGTGCTTGTGAACTGCCTAGCTGCTGCTCTCGGTGAGCCTGTTGAAAAGCCTGTAAGGAAACCACCGGTTCTGTATTCAGAGCAGGGCTTGGCTTGAGGCCACGTGTTGAACAATGAGGGGAAAACAAAATATTGAATAGCTGCTTGTTCAGCAAAGCCAGTTCCTCTTGGCTGTGCAGGGCCCTGCGTGAGGGAGTGTATAAGATGCGGCAGCTTTCCCTTAACACTTGGGACTAGGACCAGCCTCTGCACATAGCATCTCAGGTGGTACAGGAGAAGGCCCACACCAGAACACTTGCTCCCAGCCTATACAGAGGGGAGGGAAGCCAGCTGGGGACTTCTTTGCTGACCCCAGATTGCAGCACTGGATGCAAAACAACATTCTTGCTGTTGTGTGGCCTGGCTTGGAAAACCCTTCCCCTGCAGAGTGCCACCTTGTGCTGCTTAAAGGGGTGTTGCTTTGCTTTGGGGGAGCCCAGCTCTGGGACTGGGAGAGACTTGTGGTGCTCAGCAAGGAGGAGCTGTCTTCCTGCTCTTTCCTCCCTTGTGCTGAAAAAGCAGAACATGCACCAACAGAACAGAGTGCTTTGTTTGGGACTGTGGCTGCAGTTCCTTCCCCACCTGAGGGTTATGCCTGATATGTCTGTTGGATGAGTTTTACTGGTAAACTGATACTACTTTTACTCTGAGAGTAGGGCTGGCTCACTTGGCACACAGTGGGCAAGACATGAGGGCTGGTTTAGGTTGGGTTGTTGTTGTTTGGTTTTGGTTTTTTTTTTCACTTTCCCACTTGCAGCTTACAATGATGATGTCATTTTTTTGTCTTTGACCCAAGAATCGGATAGCACAAATGTCCTTGTTAGATGTCTCTTTGGGATGCCTGAGAACAGCAACCCACTGATCCAAGACTTATCCTGGGGATCAGGGAACCCAAGTTAAGTACCCTGCTCTGCCACAGGCTTCTTGTGTGGCCTGGGGAAAATCATTTAGAATTTCTGTGTGTTGGTGTTGTCCCCACTGCATAAAAAGTGCTAGGGAGGAGTTAATTTCTGAAGTGTTGCAAACAGAAATAATGATTATGAGGAGCAGGTACCAAACTGAGAGGGGCTGTGTAAATACTGTAGGTGGCTTTGAAGTAATTTACTTCTTCAAGGGATGTGTGCAGTGTACCTTTTAAAGTTGTTTTTGACCGAGTGTTGCAGGAAGCTTTCAGGATACTGTGTAGAAACCCAGGGGTAGGTGACTTTCTGCAGTTGTGAATGGCACAAAGGAGCTCTCTTCCCCTTGTTGAACTGAAAACAGACTGTGGGGCCATTTCTCCTTTTCCAAAGATGAACAAACATGAACAGATGCCAGTACATCTGTGTCCCCTTCTCTGTTGGAGATGGAGAATGTGAACTTTGGAAGGGGTCTGCCTTGATCCTGGGAAAACAGCTTTGATCAGAGCCTTGGGAGGAATCTGATACCATGTCCATTTAAGAGTGACAGAAAAAACTAGTCAGAGTTTAGGGCTAGGTTAATCTGGTGCATCTCCATTGACGTCAGTGAGAGGGTGAAACAGTCTGTTCTGTCTCCTCACTTCACCTCCTCATGGAGGAGCATTTAGTCTGGACCTCGAGGCCATACAGTGTAGGGGGATCAGGGATAGTAATGACTAAGATAACTTTTGTCTCTAGTATTAATTGGAAGGAAATGTTTTGTTAGATTTGCTGATATGCAAGGATGAGGTGAGGCTCTTGTTAGACTTGAGGCTGGTACTTGCAAGGGGCTTAAGGACAGCAGCAGAATGACTTCTGCTCCAGCTATGCCATCTTCTGTTCATCTGCATCCCGCTCCTCACTGAAGGAGCTCTTGGCAATGTTGAGTTCCATAAGCTGCTGTGTTCCCAAGGCTCCTGTGCAGCCCTCCAAGAGCTAGGCTCCTGGGCCTCCCAGAGGTGAGGTGGGTTCACAACTCCCTGAGAAACTCAGCCCTTGAGCATCTCCATCTGGGCAGGAAGATTTGACTCTTGTGCAGCTATTGTTTGTCTTACCATTGGGCTGAAAGCCTTACACGCTGCTGCTACTGGTGGAGCTTCTCTGTAAACTTCCCAGACTATGGCTTGTGCAGTTGGTTTCATAGACTACTTATGGTGTTGATCTACTGCTGCTTGAAACCCTGGCAAAACACTGGGGTTCTTCAGCCAGTAAGTTTTGTTCTGTGGACACCGGTGGATTTAAAATTCAAAAAAGCTGTTGATGACCCTTCCTCCTCATTTGTTTTGTTTTGTCATTTGGCTGTTTCCAATAGGAGTAGTTTCTGAGGAAGAACTTTCGTAAAAGAGAGAGCAGTAGTGTAGCTCACTGGTTCCAGAAGAGTGGCTGATCGTGGCTTGGGGAATGAAGGAAGGCATTTCCTGCAGGGGAATTTGGTGGCCAAGTGAATGGGTGTCAATAGAGCCAGAAGGGGAGAAAGGTCTGTAAAATGAAGAAGAGTAACATTGTACATGCATAAGCAGCAGAGGTGGCTGAACCTGAGTGAAGTAAGACAGAAAGCGGTTGGCCTGGTCTGTGGATGGATGTTCTTGCTGTTTAAGGACATGTATTGGAAGAGGTCTTTTTTATTCCCCCCCCACACCCCCACCCCCTTTACCTGGCAGTAGTGTATGGCCAGCAGCATCTCCTGAGCCACCGGTATCTCTGTTGTGATGGAGATGGAGCTCTAGCTCTTGGAGTCCCGAGCTCCTCTGGACCCAGGAGCTGGTGCCAGATACAGACAGGAGGGTAACCAGGTACAAGGAGATGGCAGGGTCATCGGGTCTAAATGCCGTCTGTGTATTGCGTGGGACAAGGACTCTTGATTGCTGTGTTTTCCCAATAGAAAATAGTTACCTCACTAAGAAGTCAAACCAAAATGCAGATGTGCTGCAAATGCATTTGTTGGGCTATTTATCAATATTAAATGTGTAAACCAGAAAGGTCAGTTGTGTTTAATGTCATGTGGCAGCTTTGTGATTTTAATCACAGTAAAAAACCCAATGACAAATGAATTCAGTGCTCTTTAGAGCTTGTTCCTCCCTGACGCAGTTTGTTTTGTTGGCTTACCTGTGCTCAGGGAAAGTTTGGTTGCCTCTGCCATGGTGGGAGAGGTTTTCTTTAAATAAAGAAAGTGGGATAAAGTGACAAATTATTTACAATGTCTCATTCACTGGGGGAATTCAGTGTAGCTTAATGTTTCAGCAACACCTTGTTGCAGTGTTGGATAGCAAGGTTGCAGGTAGAATCATAGTAACTGGCGCAAAAAGATTGTTGCATCTGACCTTAAATTAGAGTTACTGACAATTGTTGCTTCCCTGTTTCTTCCTATTTTGTATGCAGTTTCAGGTATCTGGGGTAGAGAGGCATAAACTTCAGTTTCTCCTCTTTCAGTTTTTTGTTCTTTAAAATCTTGATGGAGACTGCTCTGCTGGTTTTGTTGTTGTTTGCTTGGCTCCTTTATGTCAAGCTTCTAGAACTCTTTCTTGATCTTTTCCCGTGCTGTTTCAAAATGTAGTCAGCAGGATCCTCCTCATCATATAACATTCCTTCAGTTTTTAGGGGTAGTTATCAGTTTGGGTGTTCTAAACTTATTGTTAGAGAACTGACTGCTGTAGAAACCTGACTTTTAAATGAGAGTCCTGCAGACAGTTTATGCTTCAGCTACTTTTAAATAGCAGCTGAGGTTTTGAGCAGTGCTGGTACGTGTGCTTGGGCTTTTGTTTTCCTCTCTGAACATGTCCGTACCTGCATGGCTGTGGTTTCAGCTTTGCAGGTGGGGGCAAGGTCCTGCTTGCCCTGTCTGCCTGATGGGGATGTGAGCTCCTCTGGTTTGTGGTCCATGCTCAACAGTGGTGTCCTTATTTCACTGGGTGACACAGTCTGTGACTGACTATCAACAGCAACAAAGCAACATCATACTGAATGCACAGGTTCCTTGCTACTGTAAGGGCAGAGTGTTACAAGTAACCCTGAAACGTTCCCAGAGTGCTGCAATAGTTTACAGCTGTGGTGTGCATCCTGTACCCATCAAAAAGCTGGTGATGATGTATAAGGATGGAGCTTTGATTTCAGTCTGGTGATACTCTCTAGGTTCTCAGTTGATGATAAGACCAGCTCAGTTAAAGAGGTACAGTTACATTTGTTTCTGTGCCTGTTTAAAAGATATTTTTTTTCTGAACGTCGTGTCAACAGAGGTTCCTGTACTTTTTTCCACTTCACTGGCAGCACTGTCCTTGTTTAACTCCAAATAAATCTTAGTAACATGTGCAGCCCCAAGATGAGGGGAAAAAATTAATCTCTAGATCAGGAGCTACAGAAAATGAAATGAATTATGAATAGAAGAGAGAGGGTTTTTTCTGTATCTGTTGTCCAAGCAAAGCGAAACTGGCACAGAAAATAAGAGTTAGTGAGCGGTGGTAGTGGAAAGCAGTGCTGGGTTTTTTTTCTAAATTTGGATGAAATGAAAACTTTTCCAGATGTCCCCAGTAAGACTAAACAAAGCATAGGCAGGTAAGAGAAGTAACATCCCCATAGGATTCATTCAGCATTCCTGAGATTCTTTCCTTTGCATTCAGCTTCAGTGGGAAAGAGGGGGGGGGGGGGGGGTGTCTTGTTTTTTTCCTTGCCACCGATATAGTTAAAAGTCACAGCATAAATTTCCTGACTTGGTGAAGAGCCTGTGACCCCTCTCAGTTGTCTTGTTCATCAGAAGGCAGATAGGTAATAAAGAGTCTCCTGTGTGAGAGGAGTAGGGAGAACCTGCTGTTTTAATTTTGTTCACAGCAGTGGGCCAAACTTTGTTCTTTCAGTGCTGGCCTTGATAATTGGCTCGATATAATACAGGAATTCAAGCCATTGCGTATCTTTGGCTTTATAACTGCTAATGTCATAGCCAAGCAGAGTGCAAAGTCTCCTGCAGGAACATACAGTAAATAAGAACAATAAGCATGTTCCAAAGAACATACAGGCGGTGGTTTTAAAGGTCCTCAGCTCAGCCGTGGTGGGTTAGTTTGTATCCGGGTTGCCTGGACAAATAGATTTTGCTGGTTTAGTTTCTGTGGGGGATATGGGTTTGATTCGGGAGATTTTCTGGACTAAATATTATGTTCATGTCTCTGATTCCTGGGAACCAGACTTAAGGGGTCCCCTCTTTTCGGGAGGGAAGGATTTGCTTTGGAAGTTTCCCCAGCTTTAGGAGTTTGGCTATAGTGTGCCTTGCCTTTAGGGTATCCCATATCCTGCTGCGCAGGGTACCTTGCACAGACATACAGTAATGTTTTGTTTTTCCTTTGGCCACCCACAGCTCTCAGCTATGGCTAGCTAAGACTTATTTACCCTGTTTTTTGCAGACATCCGTGCTTTATTTGTCATCTTCAATGAGGTTCTAACACCTGTTAAATGCTCCTCCTCCCTTTTTTTGGAGAAGCATTTAATTATGACAGGGTTTCCCTTGGAGCACATCCTCCATTCAGTTCCCTGATTGTAGAATTCTCTGTGGGATTCTCCAGATGGGGGATAGAGGATAATCTTCTCAGAGCTCCGGAAGAAATGTGATGCCAAATTACAGAAAATAGATCCTTTTTATTAAGCTCTTGGGCTCCTTTTACTCTTATTTTAAGGTGACCTTCTGTTAAAGAGAAGTGTTGGATAAATGGCTACCCTTTTTAAATAATCCGCAACAACCTTACCTGGGTTACTAATAACATCGTTAGATTAGAAATCCTGAAAGGATTTAAGCTTTTTTTGCCACTTTTGCTGTCACCACAGAGGCAAGGAGAATGAACTTGCCTGTTTCCCTTTTGTTTCTAGTTGGTCTCATTTTCAAGCTGCGAGCTCTCAATTGGGGAGTGCTGGCAGCATGCTTGGTGTGGCGGGCAGGTATAAAGACAAAGCCCCCTCCTTTGTCAAGTGGTCACAGTGCTACTTCATGGGTCACTTGCTTCACTGCAAGCTAGTGCTGTGGTGGTGCTGTTTCAATCCCTGAGGGGTTTCCAGGCATCCTAAAAGTGCTGCTCAGCGCCGCTGATGTTTGCAAACATAGCAGTACTGGCCATCCCATTTCGTGCCCAAATGCTGGCCATATCTGGAGTTTTATTAAGTTTGCTAAATCTAGCATGTGACCACTAAAGGGCTCCAGGGGTTGTCCTTACTGAGCCAATTCTGCCGGAAGGTTCCCATGTGTTTGATGTGCATAAATTAATACTCCATGAGCTTCTGTGTTAGCAGATGATACCAATATTTTTACAGGGTGGATGGAGAAACTAAAGCACAATGAAACATAACTGCAGTCCTGTAATGAGCTGGTGGCAGAGCCAGTAGTCATCTGGAAATGGCTGACTCTGGTACCCTGTTCCAATCATTGCCTCTCTTTGGGATTTTGTGTGCATTTAAGTCTCTAGGGAACGTTTTCTGTAGCACCAGTAAGACTACCAGCTTTGCACGTAGCAGGTAAATACAGACTTAGGAGGGGAGGAATCTCTTGTTGGCAGGGAGGCTGAGGTTATAGCTATAGATTTTAATGTATGTAGTTAGTTGGCTTTACACTGTGATATGCCACTGGGGATGTGTACAGCTTGCAGTGATTGAACTTTGGTGCTGAGAGGTCAAAGGTGGCTAATCCAAATTTTTGTTTATCTTCCAGGTCTACGCACAACGAACTAGAAAAGAACCGGTAAGTAGCTAATGAGCTGAATTCTAAGAAATGCAAGCCTAGTGAGTATAATGTGGTTTAACCTTACACATGCAGGTGCTGTTTGATCAGCTTAGACAGCTGTGAATGACCACACTGCATCACGTAGTTTTAAAAGTCGGGGGGGGGGGGCGACAAAAAGGATCTGAAAAAGCAGCCTTGTTTTTGGTTGGGTTTTTTTCCTCTCTCTGAAAAGGCAAGAAGTGACCCAGTTTTGTGACTAATCTGTATGCAGAGTAAATACTGTTCTTCTCCTGACACAGTGAAATCTGATTGGGGCACTTTCTGTACATGAGGTTGCTACGGGATCAGGTTTCTTGGGCCCTGGGTAATACGTGTTACCATGAACTGAAGGGCAGAACCCTGTGCTCTACACCCTCTCCCTCCCACCCTTCCACTGGGCTGTGATAATCTCAGCAGTGCAGAAGGAAATACCGTTGTCCAGAGGCTTGGAGGTCTGGTTACCAGTGCTCCTGTGGAGACTCTGTCTTCTAACCTGTTTTAGGATTGTGCCTGTTTATCCTTGAATCTGAAGTTTTAGCAAGCCTTGCAGTTTTGTTACTTGGCTAGCTCTGTTATATGACTCAACCCTTTTGTAAGAGGAGTTAAAGTAAGATAAATACCATTGAGACAAGGGGAGCTAGTTCACACACAGATCAGATTATCGCCTTCCATTCGGGATGCTATAGTTAAGGTTGTGTCAGAGTTCCCATTATAAACTTATCTTGGCTCTTCTGTTGGATTTTAGGGGGACTGAGGGGGGGTGTCTGTGGGGTTTTTTTAGCTGTTGGAACAAAGGCAGTGCTCTGGCCAGCTGCTCCTATGAAGAAACCCCCAGGGTGGGAAAGCTGAGTCTAAATAGGTTGATTGCCTCCTCTTCCCTCTTAGCAGCCATCATTTAACAAGGGATGGGAATCCTATAAGGATGGCCAAAGATACACAGAGGCTTCGAACCAAGTGTGTATTTCCATTCAGACAAGATCTTCCCATATAGCTTCAAGGGAATCTGAGCTGAGTACCTCGTGCATCACATTGCCTTCAGTTTCCCCCACATCTGCCTCCCCCAGCAGCAGCAGTACTGGGAAGTAGCTTGGCCTTTGCATGGTGTGGGTGTTTTCTTCCAGGCTGTGCTTCTACCTCCTGGTAGCTTTGAGGGTTACAGAGCTGTCATGGTCCTGTCTTTCTGGGTTGATGCAGGGAGGTTTTTTATTTCGGTTGTGTTGCTCTCTTGTCCCCGCCCCTGAGTTTCAACCTTTCCAGTCCCACGTTGAGCTGTGTTGAGAAGTGTTGGCTCCTGGGTTTTCCAGTGCTCTCTACAGTTTTTATTTACCAATGAGGGAAAGAAAATGCAGTGCTTGGGTCTGACCCAGAATGGAGGGTGCTTTTTTCTCCATGACAACAGTAAACCGTCACTAATTTTCAATGTGCTTATTTGCATATCTAATTGTTACTGCAAATGCTGCTTGCCCTCACTACAGCTTTAGAGCAGAGCTGTCTCCATCTTTCCCTGTACCAGCCTGGTCCTCTCACATTGGCCAAGTTTGCATGGATATGTGACCATCTTTTTCTACCCTCAGGCTTGTGGGGCAGGCAATGAAGCTTCAAACTCTCTGTGGGTGAGATCTCAGCAGCTAGCATTCCATACTTACTGTCCAGCTAAGGACTGGCAAGTATTGATGGGCTTAGGATGTGCCTGATACCAGCTATCTGTGTGAGTTGAGGAAGTTTCTGCCTTGATTCCGTGTCTTTAACTGAGGACAGTAATACTACCTAGGGTGGGGTTATCATGAGGATTGACTACTGTCCAGCACTTTGTTATACATGTTACTAGTAAAAGGAGTATTATTACCTGTGCTTCCCCTTATACCACCTTTTTCTGAATGTTGACAAGCTGTTTACTTGCTGCAGAATTTATCTTCCCATTCCCAGTTGGTGTAATAACATCTTTCTCTCTTCCTCTCCTTCTGTCTCAGTTATGTTCCCTAGTGTCGTCGTCCCCCCCCCCCCCGCCCCCCGCTCCAGACTGAAGACTGCTAACCATCAGCCTTCTCAGCAAGGTCTTTCCTCCAGGGCTTCCCATTCCGAGGCACTGTATTCCAGGTCTGTGTCTCAGACATGGTTTTATAAAGCCTTGGTTTTCACCCTTCTGGGAAGGGCACACATTTGATCACATTGGGTGGTCTGTACAGGCAAACTCCTGTATCTAGGATCTTTGGTCAGGAGCCCGCTGCTTGTGGTTTGGGATTGTCTGTTCCTTAATGCAGATGCTATGGCCTGGTCAGCTATGCACATCTGCAAACCAAGCTAGACCTTGTAGTGGCTGTGCTGGGTTTCCCATGTTTGTTACCAAAGATTTGGACAGTGAGTTTCATACTGGAGGCATTTATTTTCAAACTCCACAGCAGTGTTTCCTGAGTGAAAGGGGATAGCTTCCCGGTAGATATTTACCCTGTTTTATTTGCTGTGTCGTTAAGTTTGTCAGCGTCTCCAGACTTAACTGTTGCAAAGATAAAAGCCCTGATACTAATGGCTTTGTGGTTGGCAGGTGCTCATTTTCCCTATTATTTGCGATTATTCCTTTTGAATCTCACTGTTATCTCCATTATTGACACACACTATAATTTTCAAAATTGTCCACTATTAGGTCTCTGACTCTGTTTTTTTCCCCTCTTGTCTGTGAACAGCAGCCCTCTTACATTCAGTTAAATTTTGTTTTAACCCATTCAACAATTACACAGAGTTTTCTTTCAAGCAGTAACAAGAGAATACTAGAAAAACAAAATGGTCTTCTCTTCCTTTTTGAATATACAATTTAACTTGGACTGAATATTGCAGAGCTGATGATGTTTCAATGTATCAGGATTAAGAATCTTGTACCCCTTGGATATGGAAAAGTAACTAAAAATATATTTTAAAAATCATGTTTTAAGCTCCACTCCTTTCTGTAGTCTTGAAATATTTCATGAGTGCTCCAGTGGTTCTGCTAAGGAGCTATTTGATTTGGTACCATATATTAGCTGTAATATTTAAGTGACTTCTCTTTCTGCTTTGATTTGAGTTTGGTGTTTTGTTTTTTTATCTGAAAAGATTGCAGTGACATTTATATAAGGGCCTTTGTTTGATTTGTAGAAGATTAAAGTTAATTTATAGTTATTATCTGTCATTAATCCTCATGTTGGAAAATTGTTTGTGTTTTTTATTTAATGGGTATGTGTTTCAGTTTATCTCTGACCAGGATGAGTCATAGCTTGCATTTAAACAAGAAACCAATATTCTGCTTCTCATCTTCTGCAAGGCGTAACTAAACCAATATTTTTTAGTCCTTTAACATGCCTACCAAAAAACTGATTTGTAAGCAACACCCCATCATTTTCTAAAAGAAAACATGATAAAGCAAGTGACTGAAAGATGAACTTTGCTAATGTAGTATTTTCTTAAAAAAGGATAGTAAATAAAATTCAGGCTTAAGTTAAATGGTGTGTTGTACAGATAGCAGAATTTACCATTGTCTGAACATTTTAGACACACGCCAGTTTTGGAAGGATGTGGTCAGTGTGGTATCAAGAGAAGGTATGCAGCACTGAGATGACTTTCCTTCTGCTCTGTGAAGTGGCAGTTCTGGTAGACCAACAAGGTGGTGGTGTCTGTCATAAAAGTTACGTCTCCTGATAGAACAAGAAAGAAGTTTGTAAAGCTATTGATCAGATTTAAAAAATAAAAAAACAACAACAAAGTTTTTCTGTATATCCTAGATTGATCTATTTGGTTTTGGTGATTATTGCATTGTAATAGAAGGAAGGAAAACAAACCTGAGTAACTGGGTAAAGAATGAGTTATTAGGGCAGATTTTTCTTATGGTAACAATAATTTAATTCAAACAAAAGATAGATCCAAGGAGGGAGAGAGACCTTGGGAGAATCACTGAAATTAGAATTTTCTGAAGATCTCACAGAATTCATGGCTCTGCAAAAATACCTCATTTAAAATTAAAAAGGACGAAGTCTAAAGGAGACAAAACTTCTAAACCAAGTTGCTAAAGAGTTGTGATTTGTATAAAAGTACAGAGTGCAGTGGTGCAAGATCCTTCCTCTCTGATAGCTTTTGAGATGATCAGAAACAAAGTGAAGAAGACAAACACATAGCAATGATCGAGCCTTTCTGACTCTTACCAGGATCCCCCCCGTCTAACGTCTAACGTCTGTGATTCCCCACCCATTCTCTCTTTAACATGAGAGACTGTTATTGCAGAGTGTTTCTCCAAAACAGTTTCACACACAGAGCTGACTGTTTTGCTGGGTTGCATATTTGAGGTAGCAGATGAGATAAAGGAAAAACCCTACTGAATGTTAAGGAGAAAACCATGACCTGGGTCAGGTTGCACTGAAACGTGGGGCCTTCTGAGGCTCTGCAGCAATTGCACAGTTTGGTTCTGTTTCTTTAGAACAGGGGCTTGAGGGTGTCTATTAGCAAATTGCAAGAGAAGAAGAAGGGGAAAGCATTTAATGTAGGGCATTTAAATAGTGCAGACATGCTGTCTAGGCTGGGAAAGGTAGAGGAAAGGGAAATGAAAGTATAGTGAATTCTTGCTACTCTGAATAGACATGGATGATTGTGCTTTTGTAGTGCTATATATACTTGCCAAGGCAATCTGATCAGTGTTTGTCTTGAACCAACTAATCAATGTGGTGTTGAGTTCAGTGCTATTTATCAGGAGAGCTGGAACAAGAAACTAATCCAGTAAATTTCATTTGTTCTCTGGAGTGGGCTTTGTTTTCATGTTAACTTCATGTAGCAAATGTTGACAGTACATATTGTTTTCCTCATTAATAAAACTGGGAACCTGTGATGTTCCCTGCAGCAGTCAAACCACATCCAGCACAGCTGAGCATGCATCTTTCTTTGCCGCATCCAAAGGTCAGAGCACGCACTGATCCAGCTTGCTCCTTGTGGGAACTGTAGCTAAACCCTCCTGTCTCCATGGCCAGTATGGAACAAGAGCTGGAAGTAGCTAGCTGTCTTCAACTCTGTCGCTTGGATGACAGATGCCTCCGTTTTCAGCTGGGACTAACAATTTTTGGCAGAGCTGAAGCATGTTCTTCTAGTTTAGGAGATCCGGATAACTTATTACACTGCTGTGCCTGATTTTGTTTTACCTGGAGAGAGTGAAGTCTGTAGTTTGTGGAGTAACGCTATCGGACAGATGTTCTTTCTGGATACATTTAGGGTCAGTTGTCATTGTTTAGTGTAAGTCTGCCTTTTGCTATATTGTGGTTATTTCTTTGCATTGCTCTGGGAACTCACTGGTCAGATGCTGTAAAACTGTGATCTGGTCTCTTTGGCTGACCACCACACTTGTTCATGTGAAGTGCCTCCTTGTGCAGAAGCAGTGTTTTGATTCACTTACAATCGAAAGCCTGCAAAAGGCTTTGTTTCACATTGGCTAGGCAGCAGAACATTTTGAACTCTTGAGTAAAGCTGCTGAAAAGGGATGGTTAGTCTCCATGCCAAAATTCAAAGGAAACAAAATAGTCCTCATTTTGTTGGAAGTCCTTTAGTACTGCTCGTATTGGAATTTTTAGTTTCAATATAATTTTTTTTTTTTAATTCAAAGTGATGCAGTGAAGAATGAATCCATGCCTGCCTTCCTTTTTGCTCCCAGATCTCTGCACCTCCCTTATGAAACCAATAGCAGTTGGAGAAAGAAGAGTAAAAAGAACAGTACTACTATTTTGGATAAACTGTCGCAAAGCAAAATGTTTTTGTTTCAAGAATGTTGCACGATAAAATCACTGTTACAAGCCAGTTTTCAGAAACAGATATTTATCACAAAGCCCTTCTCAACTAAGATGTGTTTTAGGGACACTTTCTGATGTGTTTTCCTCCCACAGTGTAGAAAGAACTGTCAGTACATTCCACTTGACCTTGCCATAATGGTCTGATGCTGAGAATCCTTTCATTGAGGAAACCCCATCTTAGAAAGGAACATGCTCTGCAGTGAGGTATCCCCACTTACTGGCTGAGTTCTTGCATTCAGCATCCTGTACTTAAGATTTCCAGAGTAGTGAACAGAAGAGATATCAAATGGTGCGTTACTGGTTATTTACTGCTTTCAGGGAGCCAGGAGGGCGTGTGGTAGCTGCTGTGGATGTGTAATGAAAGCAGTCCTACCTACTTAGATGGTATCTGATTTGGAGCGCATCATTGCCAGCTTTGGTTCTTGAATCTCTTCCCAAACTTGCATCCTTGAATTTCTACTTGGGTGTGTTGCCACAGTTTTCTTTCAGGCTGAACCCTCTCCAGTTCTGTATGTTTATGGCTGTCCTGAAAAAAACAAAGACTGGGCAAATCCCTTCTGTAATCAGTGAGCTTAGACTGGGGAAGAATCTGGCCCCAGGTAGGAAGTCAAACATTCAGCTTTCCTGGCTCAGTTTTCAGTCATGACAGGGCCCTGTACCTCCCAAATGCATCTCTGGGGACTTCACAGGCTTTTTTTTTTTTTTTTTTTTTCCTGTGGTGCTGTTGGAAGTGCTGAGAGCCAGAAATTCTGATGTGAAAACTTTTCTTGTTAAGTGACTAATGTTGCTCATGGACCTGAAAGCATTACTAGCTAAAAGCCACTTGGGCAGTTTCTGCCTTAGAGAAAATGAGGTAATAGGGATATAATTTTTGAGAGAGATTACCTGTTAACTACAAGTTTCAGGACTTTGTACTCTTGGGACAGAAGCTGTAGTTGTGTGTGCTGATCTATATCTATATCTGGTATGTGTGTTGAGGGTACTATAGCAACATAGCCTATGCAGACTTGTGATAACCAAAGGAAATTCAGCATGGGATAGGAAATGTAGGCAAGAAACTTTCTCATTCTCCTTTCTGTATGTGGCCCATTTTTACCAAAGTATCAACAACTTTGGGAACCTATAACCTTGTGTTATGCCAATGCGTGGTGGGAAGAGTCAGATACTCCCATTTAACAGGTGAGGAGCAGAAACACACATGGATCCAGTGCCTGGAGTAATGGGTGTGTGGGAACAAGTTTGCATTGACCCACTCCTTTGCTTCATTGATCCACATCTCCAGCCAGTTGCCTGCTTTTTCTCTTCTTCACAAAAGTTTCCCCTGTCCCATCTCTGCTTCCTTCAAAACTTCATGCTCACTCCTTGTGTTCCCCTTAGTGTCCTCCCTGTAAGTATTGCCCAGGGCCAGGAGGTGCTGCATGATGCTCCTCCTCCCATCTGAAGAGGAGAGGGGCACAAAGTGAAGGTGCCTTTGCTGCTGGGGGTGGCTGGTGAGGCTTGGTGCAGTATGGTCTAGCTCCTTGTTTTGGGTGCTGTGGTGGGTAGTGCAAGTGTGTAACAGGCATTCGTAGCCTTGTCTGGGAAATGGAAGCAAAGGGCTTCCTCTCACAGTTGCTCTGGTTGTTGCCTGGCTGCAAATGGTGCTGGTCACCCCAGGCAGTTTGCATAGCTGTGGGCAAACCAGGCAGGTTTCTTCCCAAACAATGCATATGACAACCATAAAACAATTAAATAGGCAATGTGCAACCAAGGGTCAGGAATTCTCCTCCCATGAAACCACCGGGTAATGTGGACAGGGCTAAGTCAGGGCCATGGCAGAACATAGCAGTAAATGATGTCATCTATCTGTCTGCTTCCCTTTCTGTGTGCCTTGGGAGTTCAAATTTGTGCCTTTTTCAGAGGTGGCACTTGAGTCTGTCTGATGCAGGCTGAATCTCATATAAAGGTTTTGGATTGTTCAAGTCTGGAGGAATGCAGAGGAATCCCTGAATCCCAGAGCAATGGGATGAGTCAGGTCTTCTGCCCCATGTTCCATTAAAAAAAATTAAGGGCTGTCTTTTGAAGGTATCCTTTATGTGTACACTGCTGCCTGAGCATCACTTCCCATTAGCTGTGTAATAAGATTTTCTGTCCCTCTTGCCTGTTAATTATTTACCTTTGAGAGTGCATTCATAAAGCAACATGACTTATTTAGGGAAAAATGAAAAGCTTTTTCAAAGGATGGATGCTTTTTGCTCTTATTTTTTTGCCCAGGAGTTTAAGTAGAGCACCTTAAGACTCAAGATGAAGAAGGGATTGCCATGAACGGGAGATTTCGCAAATGAGCATATTCAGCTCGCAGAAGGTGAGGCAGGAAAGGGGATGTAACAGTTACACAGTGATCTTCTAACTGTGTTTACAAGGGTTTCTGTCCAGGAGGGGCTGAGAGAAAGAAGGAGGCATTACAGAAATTGATAAAAAAAGCTTACCCACTGAAACCTCCGGTGGAAACAGGACGTGAGCTTGAAATGCACTGTTACTTTCATAGAAGTAGACTCTGTGAATGGTATCAGTGGGTTCACGCATGGTGCAGGCTGATAACAGTTCATATGATAAGGGTGTGGTTTTTATCATGGTAGGTAGTAAACAGCTGCACAAAACTTAGTCGTGCTTATAAAGTCAAGTGCAGGCTGCTATCTCTGAGTTGGCTGGTTGCTGAGCTAGGGTAGAATGTCTAAAAGCATCGAATCATTTAGAAGCATACCTCTTAATGACTCTCACATGAACACTTGCTCCTTCACTTGGGCAGTTGTTGCTCCTCCCTAGTTGACTCTACAGTGCTGTAGTTATGCCTAGTCATTTGGAGAGAGTGCCAAGGGTTCCTGTACCAAACAGCTTACTGTCCAGGACAGTGAATACTGCAACAATGAAAGGAGGGCATTTGATAGACGCTGCTCTTCATGTGAATCATTGAATGTATTTGTTCGTAGAGAAAGGGCAAGGACCCTTCTGTGAGGGTGAAGGCTGGCAAAGCCACGCACCCATCAGAGGGGGTATGTGGAAAGGAAAAGGAAGTTGATGCTAGGCTTGATTTTGCTGCTTATTTGTGTATGGGTAGATCTCCCTGTGAGCAGCCCAGGAGAGAAAAGGAACAGAACAGGAGGGTTCAGAGGTGAGATCAGTGCTGAGGAGCTCACTGTGGCTGTCCCTAGTCTTGAAGAAGAGCCTGGTCAGCCAAGAGTGTCTCAGGACCTAAGAACAGGCAGCTGCCAGCATTTCCATCTGCTACTGCTGTGTGTTCCTCTGCTCTTTCCACTCAGAGCTGGATTGTGCAGGAGGGATTGCTCTGGCTCTCCCAGGAAGTTCTGGGTGATGTCCTCCACATTTTCCTCCCAGGAAGGACTTTCCAGTGCTACTTAAAGACACAGCCTGTTGAACACTTAGGGTAGTTCACTGTAATTCCACATGGCCAAAGTCCAGCCCTTAGATGGGAAGTGTTCTGCTCCTTCTGGAAACTCAGTGAAATTCTTGAAATAAGTTATTCTGAAAGGGGGAGCAGTGTAACAGGTTTATTGTAGAAATCAGAGGCTAAAAAGATGTTGCTTTGTATCTCCCATGTCTGTCTTTCATTCCCACCTATTTGGCCTTGTTCCCTGGTTGAGTTGTGGGTTGCCCAGTCAGATTTTGCCCAGCTGTATGGGAATCTTCCATACAGCTCAGAAAATACCATTCATGAGCTATGCTTTGGTAACGTCAAGAGGTCAAATGTGGGGCAAGTACTCACATTTGCACAGATGCACACAGTTACGTGCAAGCACACACAAAGAGCTTGCAGTTAAAATCTATGTGCCCATCTCTTTTTAACAGGGGAAGACAGCCCCAGCTGTGTATACAGCTTGGTGTTTCCCTTTGATCTGTGTTTGTTTCCAGTGTTTCTCATAGACTGGATCCTGGCGCTCCTCAGAGTTGGCTGCTCTTTTCCATGTTTGCAGCTGCGTAACTGCATACAGAGAAGCTCGCTGGGATGACTGGGGTGTAACTGGTTTCAGCGGCTTGGGGTGCGGGTTCCTTTTCTGTGCAACCTCTCCTGTTGTTTGCTTTGCTCCTGTCCTTTCCTCCAGGGGATTGTCTCATTCTGCTAGTGGAAACTGTACGTTGCAGATGCCTCAGGATCCTCTCTTTTACTTTGCCTACCTGCTCACACACACGTGGCGTTACTGCCCTTTTCCAGCCGCATGTAGCAGCTACAGCTGCCACTCCGGAGCAAATCTTTTGCTCTTTCACCAGGGTCGTAGCTCAGAGAGGCAAAATTCCCCTTTGCTTTCCAGAGACTCGGCACGCTGCCCCTGCAGCTGGCTCCAGCCCTGTGCCTAAAGGAGGGCAAGAAGGTGCACTCTTCAGACTTATGTGGTGTTTTGTGAAGCTGTCAAAGATGGGGCTGAGAGGGACCTGCAGCGCTCCTTTGGTTTGTCCCCTTGCCCCAAGGCAGGATAAGCTCTATCTAAACCTTTTCTGAAGGATGCCGATCTAGCATGGCCTTAAAAGCCTTTGACAGCAGGATTGCCTAGGGATGCAGTGCAACCTATTGCCCTGGTTAACCGTTGTTACCACTAGAAAGTTTTTCCTAATGTCTAACTAAGAAGAAAACTATTTCAGCGTTGTTCTAGGGGAGAAAAAAAGCCATCCAAAGTTGAGTGCCTCTGTGTGTGTGAAGGGGAGAGTCCCAAATGCTGAATATAGTAATCAGCTTTCATAGCAAGAATCGCTCTGTTAGACTCTAGAAGTATGCTGAGGAATTTTGACTGAGATAAGCAAATGGGAGGAAAAAAAAATTCATCTTTCCTTTTCCCAGTGCATGTGTTTGCCACTTCACCTACCAGAAAAGCAACTTTGATACCAGAAGAAGTGGGAAACCGGATGGGAACACTTTGTCTCCGGTGGATATTCTACGTAATATGACCCTCTTAGGAAATGTGCAGAGCCTGCTCTCTGTGGCGTGACCTCTTTTAAACTTTTCTTGGATTGGAAAAGCAGCTTACAGGCTTGGTGTTCACTGGAAAAAGCATATATGGGGATGCATTTCAGTGAAGGGATTGCAAAGGGAGAGAAGAAGAGAAATCTTATAGCTAGTGTCATATACTTCAGGAAAACATGCAAAGGCCCTCTGGAGTCATGAGTGTCTCAGAGTTTCTTTGAGTTGTGGGTTGTTTTTTTTCTTAGGGATCTCTGAGAAAAATACATGTGGTGGGGAAAGAGCAGAGTGGGAAGGGGGTTATACTGTGGGTTGGGCACATTGTAAATGGTTAGCAGTAGTCAGAGTAGAAAGCTGTTGCACAGAATTAGGGGACTCCATCAGCCCTCCAAGCTGGCTCTCAGGTCTGTGCAGACAGTACTGCCTTGCACTTCCCCTCAGCCATCTAGGGAAAGTAAATTGCATGAGTTTCTTAAAGGCTTTTTTAAAATTCTTTTTAAGGGAGCATTTGTTAAAACTGTTCTGTTATTTAAAGTGAAAAATATGATTAATCTTGCCAGTGCTTGTAATCTCCACTGCAACTTTGGTGATATTCTGTGATTCTCAAATCCCAGCACCCAGAGTTAAGTGTTTTCTATCCCCCACATAAAACCAGTGTATGATCCAGTGTAACCTATGTACTTAAAAAACAGAAAGAAGAGGAAGCACCCTATGTAGGTGTTTGTTTGCTTTTTAAAATCATGTGATGTCTGAGCTACTCTGGTGTATTTTTTTATGGGACCTAAATCATAATCTTTTGGACACATGGGATCCACAATGGGACATCAGAAACTAAAGGTTTTAAAGAAATAAAAAGTTTTATGACTGCTTGATTGCAAAGTTAACAATACAGCCTTCATCTTGTTGTCCTGATTCTGACTAAACTCCTTTGAACTTCACTGAATTTCATCTTGGGAATTTCTTGGGATAGAGGTAAGAGGAGACCTCAGATAGTTTTTGCTGCATATATGGGGGGGAGCAGTGAGGGGTTATTGATCCATGTTGAGAAATGTGGTGATCTTGTACTCTGGGCATTATTAACTAGCAGAGAAAGCTGAATGAATTAGCTTCCCAAAGTATCCTACTCTCTAGGCACTTCACATACCAGTGTCATTGCTGAGCTCCATGAGCACCTGAAAACCAAGAATGGATTTAGCTGTGCAGTGCTCCGTGAAGGAATTAGGATTAGCTCCATTTTGTGGATGAGCAGTGCGTGCTTCAGTTCCTCAAGGGATTTACCTGAGGTCATGCAAGCTGTCTGCGGACAGGTCTCCTGACTCTCACTTAAAGGTCTCGCCTGCTGCATAACCCTTCCCTGCTTGCAGAGAGAGTTGAAATATCGGCTCTGGTTGCTGCTTCACCCTTCCTGAACGTGCATGCAAACTCTGCAAGCTCCTGGCTAGCATAGCACTAGGAAAGTCAAGAAGTTTGTGCTTCTGGTTTGCCATTTGGCTCTCATGATGAGGAAACCCACTGCAGCCTTTCCCCAGGTGAATGGTTTGCAAAGAAAATTATCTTTTTTGTTGTTTTTCTTGGTTTTTAGTTATTATTTTTAACACCAGTGATTTTTTGAAACCGACAAAGAGTGATCCCAGAATGGGACGCCGTATAGAAAATATCTGACCGTGAAGCAGTAATTTATCTTGGCCCTGTGAGTGACATAAGCACTACAAAATAACAGGGAAGGACGGGTGTGATTGTGGTTATAATGCAGTGCCACCACAGGTTTTTCTGTAAGCTTGTGTGGTTATTTTCTTAATATTGTCCCAATAGTTGAGCAAATGGAAACCAGTTGCCACCAAACCAGAGGACTAAGTGTTCCAGCTCCCCTCTCTCTTTTTTTTTTTTAAATTATTTTTCCTTCCAAAACAAATCATGAACCTTTCAGTGTCTGGTTTGTTCCCAGGTGGGATCCTAACCCATTTCCTGCTGGGAGAATACAGAGAGAGAGTGATTGTAAGGCAGCTAATCCTCTCACAAATGTTAGTTTACTTAACTACAGCTGTTCTTGGTTTGGGGGAATTAAAATTGTATCTGTTTGTGGTATTGCTGACCCAGGCAAGGGTCGTAATGATCTTCTCCAGCTGATCAAGAGTTCATTAGGTAGAATGTCCTGTGCTTAATATAATGACTTTTTGAGCCCTGTTGGAAGTACTAGGAGGTTTTTTTTCAGCTGAACTACAAGTCAAGCAATTTTCATGTCTTATGGATACATTTTGTCTTGCTTCCTGCTCCAAGGAAATGGTTTCCAAGTGGCCAGCTTCATGCTTTTTCCCTGTTTGAGGTTTGAGCAGTTTTACATCTCTTGGCCTTCACACATGCCCAGAGGAGAGAGAGAAAATGCAAAGAAGGTGTCAAGGGTAGTTAAAGGGAAAGGGAAAGATAGGGGGTTTGTTTTGTTGGTGGTGTGTTTTTTCCACTGAAGTTTACATTGTTTTAATTTTCTGGGTGATAAACCCTGCTCCTCTTTGGAAGAGCTGTATTGACAGTGAGTTTGTATTAGCACATCACACCAGTTAAGCAGAAGCAAGGTGTGTTTTCACACTCTTGGTACCTGCTTTCAAAACCTCTTTTCTTTCCTGGTACCTCCGTATGTATGAGATCAGGACATGACTCATCTGCTGTCATAGTGCTGGGAGCTGTGCTTCTCTGTTCAGGTTCCCCTGCTGAGTAACATACATAGTTAACTTGAGTTAAAACTGTTTATCACTTAAGGTTAGCTAATTCCTTTGAAATACAGTATCACTGTTCTTTGTGTGCAAAAATCCATATCCGATAGGAAAAATACTGCTAGGATCTCTGAAGTTCTTCTTTCTAGTGCTTTTCTCCAAACATACATCCAATAGTGAGTACCTTGGCTGGTAATTCCTTGTTTCTGGGAAGTCTGAGGTTAAATTTAAAATAATTTTACAAGGTGAAATTACATGCACTGCTTCCTCTGTTCCAGATGCATGCTCTCTATACCTGAAAGGTATAGTAGATATTTGATGACTCCTTAAATATTTCTGACAGTGTGAAGAGGTATTAGATGAAGAGCACATGCTTTCCTTCTGGCATAAAAGATTTTGTGTAAACAAGTATTCCAAATCGTCACATTCTTAGAATGTTTTTTCATTAGGAATTACAATTTTCTTCCATGAGGTGAGGAAATTGCAGCGTAGCTTCAGAAAGGAAATGTATGGCGTGGAAAAACTCTATCCTATCATAATGAACAGTAACAATATCTTTTAGTAGCAATAGTTTATCTGTGTAATTTAAAAAAAAATTATGTTAATGACAAAAATAACTTCTAGTACCAGATCAGAATGTATTCTTGATATCAGCGTATTCCTTGCTCATTATTTTGAAAACAGGAACTATGTTTTCCCAAATACTTTTTCACTGATGAACAAATGTGTGTCCTACAAAGGAAGTGCTTGCTTCTTTCAACTGGTTAGTGGTGTTAACCTGACTATATTTAGCAGGCACCAAAGTCCAGGGTCTCTTTCAGTAGTATTACAAAGAAACAGAGGCTCTGATTTGAAGTACTGACTATGCCTTTACTGCTGTGACACCCTGTGGACCATGGGTAGCTTTTCTGCTGTAGCCAGGAGACCAGTCCAGGGGCACTCTCCAGCTGCCTGGTGGGAAGCTGCCTGATATCTCAGGTTCTTCCAGTCTCAGTGCAGGCAGGTGGCCTTCAAGGGTCTCTGCAGATACATGCTAATGCATCTGTTTCTGGTGTGCAACATCTTTGATTTCTCCATGAGAGGCTGAAAGGACTTGATGGTAGTAGATCCAAACTGGAGAGCTCTTCCCATTGCCTGGCAGTTCTAGAGGCAGTTAAGGATTATGGGGTGAGAGCATCCGTCCTTCTTGGTGTCTGACTGTAGAAACCTTGCACGAGCCTGAAATACCTCCTCATTTCTTTTCAAAGGCATGGTGCTTAGCCAGGAAACCTCTGAACAGAATAATCAAGAATAGCTGGTGAGTTTGGAAAATCTTGGCTATCTTTGCTGGTGACCTAATTCTAGCAGTAAAGCTGAAAATCCGTAGGTCGCAGCAAAGCAGGTTACTGCCTCCTCTTCAGTGAGGCAGGTTTCTGATGAATGGCACAGCTGCTTTGCAGGCATGTTGGTGGTGTGGAGGAGGACTCTCTGCTGGTTGGAGCAGTGTCGCCAGACTTTGCGGCTGTGAGCACACTACATATCCCTAGAAGGATAATTACAATGGTATTAGTGAGAATGAGGGCACAGGACACCACTGGCTATTTAAAGAGCAGGTCTATTTTTAACCACCTTTTAACAAAGATGGAGTTTTTATTAGATGGGGCTAGTCGGTGCTTTATAATTAACCAGCCTGGGTTGCACGTTGATGTTTACGGCTTGCTTTGCATGTTCTCCGATAGTCAAATGCAGGATTGTAACTATCTTGCCGCCAGGGTAACAAAACTGTGAGACTTGCATGGTTCGCAGCGAGCGTGATTGAAAAGTTGGTGCCAAATGATCTTGTGCAAGAGGTACCTGGATATGACTGTGCTGGCAGCAACTAGGCTGTGTTTTTAAGTCAGAAGGAGAGTATGGTGTAGAGCATTTATGGCCTGTGATGGCTACAGGTTTAGCATGCTGTTGTAAGCACAACTCAGCCTAAAACGGGTTTAGCTGGTAACATCATGTATTGTGCTACAGTAAAGTTCAGTTAATTATATTCACCAGGGATTAAAATACTTTATGGCTAATGGCCAAGATCAATAATAGTATATATAACTTTAGGGGGAGATTAGCTTTGATAAATAATAATAATGGACTCTGCTCCAGAGCATCTGTTGCTATTTGACATCTCTTAACAACTGTCCAAATTGCTTTCAAAGAAAGGCAGAAAGCCATAGAGGAGCTGGGAGGAGGGAAGAGAAACCGATGAACGGGCACTGAGAGCTCAGTGCTAGATCTGGATGAAAATGAAGGGGCGAGAGAAAATGCCAGGCATTGATTGACTCCGTTCCTCTGCTGGGCAGATGGCCACCTATCCTGCTCTCATCACCTTTTCATTGTGAAGCAAAGGCTGTTATATTTGATCTTTCTGTACTGAGTTGAAGTAGTCTGTCTCTTTGGTGCCTCTGAAGATCAAAGGGTTTAGGAAAGGATGAGCAGTCATGTTACCGAACAGCTGTGAGTTCATTCTGGAGGAGGCACCTTCCAAAATGGTATCATTTTTATTACTGTGAGCATCAGTATTCAAATTTTTTTGCCATTCCTTTAAGCATCCCAGGTTTGGAAGTCATGGGATTACAGATGGTCTCTTTTTTATTATTATTTTATTCTTTTAAATGAAGCTTCTGTATTCTAGCCCTCTAGTTCAAAGAGAAAGACTTCAAGATATGCAACAAATAGGACCCAAAGGCCCAGAAGTTATAGTGTGAATAAAAATAACCCCAGATACATCATTTCAGCTTCAGTATCATAATGTTGTTTCAGTCTAATTGTTTGGGATCTGCTTGATTTAGGATTTCTGACTGCAGTCGTGGGATCCTGTTTAGACGTCAGTGCATTTGGCAACTGTATTCTTGCTCCAAAGAGTTTCCAATCCAGTAGACTGTTGGAGAAGAGGACAGAAACAAAAACCTGGGCAGGCTGAAGGATGATGCTAGTGATGGCAGAGCAGAACAAACAGTCCAGCCTCTGCAGTGCTGGTCAGAGAACAGAGTTTTCACTCAGTTTTCACACAGACTCAGTGTGAGATGAGAGCAGTCATACTCCCTGCAGCACCCTCTGAGATGAGAGTAGGACCCTGAGTCTTCCAGAAGTGTCCTGTTCCTAGCTGTGTCTGCAGTGCTATGGCCTTGAATCCTGGAAGTGGAAGCTCTCTCATGTGTCCACATAACTCAAGGTGTTTGTAGGCCAACCCCTACACCCACTGAACAACATGATTTATACCTAATGTCTGCACGGTGTGGACAGACTGAGCTTTTGGGAAATACAGCCGAAAGTGTCAGTTATCCCTCCGTGTTGCAGCCCAGGAGGCACCTGTCCTGCAGGAAAGCCAAATCTTTCAGCCAGATCCCCCATATTTCCCCAAGGGGTTGGAGACTGCCTGATTTCCCCTCCCTCCATTCCTCTCTTCCCCTTTTTTGATTTTGGAAAGCCTTGAAGTGATAAACTTGCCTTCAAAATTGTAACAAGATTAGGAGAGCCCTCTCAATAATACTCAGTTTTATACCTAGAAGGATCTCGGGAAAGGGAGAGACCTTGACAATTGTGTGACATGGAGAGAGGTGGGGAGAGCATGTCTCCCTCCAGACTGCAGTAGTAGGCTAGAAAGACTTGTGTTGGAATGGACCAGTGGTGGCAACAGACCACTTGGCACAAGGTTCGTTGGTCTTGCAGCCTCTGTTTGCCAAGAGCCTGAAGCTTTTCGAAAGTTGAAATCAGTGATGAGTCTTCCCATCTAGGAGAGTTGGGGGTTGAAGTAAGTTCTGTGTGCCTATGAGGGTGCGCTTGGCCATATGCTAACTCTACAGTGGAAGGCCGTGCAGGGCTTGGGGACACTCAGGGCAGGGTTTGTAGGACAGCCTCTTTCAAAGTTTACAATGGACAGTGTGGGCAGTATATTGTAAGTTAAAATCCTTGCTTTATGCTTACCTTAAGGCTTGCAGCTTCTGTTGCAGATGTGGAGAAGGGTTAGTGTGCTATAAAACTGGCCATTTTTTCCAAGTGTTTCAGTTGTTTGGTAAGGTGCTTCCTCTCCCAGTGTACCTCACCTTGGTTTTGTGACTGAGGTGGCCTTTGGACAAAATGCTGCTGTTGCAGAGTGCATCAGTACATTGCTGTTTGTATTTCATTTCCGCTTATGAGCTTGAATCAGGACGCTGCTTTCTTGAGCGCCGTACCACCCGTTAGCTCCCTGTTATGTAGCTTGTCAGCATGCAGAGGTGCATTGATTTGTGTGACTTTGAAAAGCTGCATTGCCTTGTTTTTTTGTTTTTTATTACTATTCTTGTTCTTACTATTGTTTAATCATAGGTCTCTTCATTTGTGGTTTGTTTTTCATCTGCCCTTGATTTAAGAATACAGTTGGATGCATGTTCATCTTTAACTTTTGCAGACAGATCTGGTATGGTTAAGATCAGAGTGAAAATGTTGCCCATAGAACTTTTTGTTCCTTAAATTCCTATTTATAATATGTTGTCAAGTCTTTTTATTGTCGGTCCTAAATTTTCATTTCTTTGTTTATTTTAAACAATAGAAAGGCTTTAAAAAAGTAAAGATCTAAAGGCTTTTTTTTTTCCAATTACTTTTTCATGGTACATTTTATTAGCATTTGGAATACAAATACTCCTACATGCCAGGGAGCTATTGGTAGAAATTAACTGGAAACAAAGAGGCAAATGAGCAAGTATCTCCTTCAGCGGGGAGCAAATGCAGGAAAACAAATAATTGTGAGAAAAGACCTGATTTAAAATCAGAAAGCAAGGCTTGTTCTGAATGATTTCACAGCTCACGTGGAGAATATTAACTTTTAACTGCATATTTCTGAGCCGGATTTCCTTCTAAAACATGTGTCTCGTCTCTGGTGTCCTGTGGAATTGGGGTGAAGCGGGTGTAAGCGTGTTTATTGCAGGCTGGCTGGACGCCACCGTAGCTTTATTGCGCGTGGCTGGAGGGCTCGCAGCAATTGCATAACGCTCTGCAGCAGAGAAAGCACGGGCTCAGCCCCCAGTGCCCGGCTGCCTCACCGTTCCTGATCCAGGTGCTTGGCAAAACCTCTTCCTTCACTGAAGACAAGCCTTCAGTAAAGCAGGAGGCAGATACTGTTGCAGAGAGGACTGGGCTGGGGGTTAGAGACAAGAGTAAGGAAAAAACATCCAGTCATATGATGGCTGTTAGAGATATGCATGCCTCTGACCTGTGAATTGCTTTTAGAAGGAAATCATATTTTCCCCCATTTTCCCTGCCCTGTGGTTTTTGCATGTGTTTCTCATTACTTCCATCTCAAAATCATTCTCATCCAGTGAATTATTGATGTGGGGTCACTTGCATTTCTCCAGGAATTGCTTTCTTTAACCAATGATCCCTCCTGAATTTTTTAAGCAATCTATTAGCTCTGAAATCCAAACAAAGTTGGTGGTTTCTAATTTCAGGGTTAAATTAGACTCGACTTTGAAAAGTGTAGAGGGAAGAGGAGGAGTGCAGAGAAGGAAGAATGATCATGTCCTTTTCCATGTTAAGATCTTCCTTCTGCTGGTTCTTTTGGTGCTTCTTTTGGTTTGGTTTTGTTCTGGTTTTTTTAACATCTCTTGGAGATCAAGTGTCTGATTTAGGCTCAGTGGGACTTGACCGTATTCCTAATGTTGAGCATATGCTTAAATCCACTGTTGAATTCAAGCCCTATAGACCTGCAGGCTTAGTACAAAAATATCTGGGAAATGCTTTTCTTTTCCCTCAGATGCTCCCTTCTTTCAACATACAAAAATCAGAATTCAGCATTTTGAAATGCTGCTGGAGGCAAGTTGGTCATTTCCTGCTGGGAGGGAGGCTTGATCTTTAGAGTGTGTGTGTGTGTGAGTGCGTGTTTGTGTTTTGCAGATGTTTGGGCCTTGATTCAGCAAAGTCTATCAGCAATGTCTGACTAGGGGATAGTGCCGAATCTGGTAAACCTGCTGCTTCAGAGCTGAGTGTGTGCACGTGTGTTTGACTCCTCAGCAGCAGAGGTTTCTTGTCTCAGTTTCCATCACTTCTGCCCATGGTGGAAGCTGGAAAAAAAACCCAGAAACCCAAAATCTGGTCTAGCAAAGAAGCTGCAGTCTCTCCAGCGATGTTTACATTCAGGGATGGCTCCCTGACAGTCCTGCCCACAGCCATTGCTTACACCATCCACAAGAGGAGGATGGACCTGAGCATGGGGGGGTGTCACCCACTTGGCAAGTGGTGCACAGGGGTTTGGCTGAGCCCACCAGGGCCTAGAGAGGGAAACAGCCGGTGGCCTTCCAGACGTGGGCTGGCCCTCACAGGGGGCTCCTCAGGCACTGAAGGAAGGTAGGTAGGTTTCTAGCCCCTCTGTAGCCACTTTGTGACCAGCAGGTACAAGGCTTTGGAGCTTCCACCACAGATCCCTCAGCCCTCTGGGGACTTCCCAGTCAGGGAAGAGGCTGGAGACTTTATGCCCAGCTTGCTGTGGTACAGAATGGTGGGGTAGGTTGATTCCTACCCAAACTCCTCAAAAATGTCCTCAGATGAGTGGGGGAAGGAAATGGGGATTTTTTTTTTTAATTTTTTTTTTTTTGCACCCACACCTTTTTCTGCACTGCAGTTTTGATCCAGGCAAAAGGAAGCCCAGTTCCTGCAGTGGGATTTGGGTGCGTGTTGTGCAGTGAGACAGCTGAAGCTATGAGCAAAAAGCACGCATAAATAAAGGCTTCCTCCCCGTGCTTTATATAATCAGAGTGGATGATGTCATTGGGAGATGGAGAGGAGAGCAGGCTGTGAAATTACAGCCCTCTGCAGCCAGGCAGAGCCAAGTGCAAGGAGGGGCTGCATGGAGCAAGGGCCAGATTCCTCTCTGATAGAGACTCAGGACAGAGGGCCTGGGGGCTCAGCCTTGGAGAGGAGCTGAGGGGGTAGAAGTAGATGATCCAAATACAGTCGGAAGCTCTTGCACAGGCACAAAGGGAAAGGGGCAAGAACAGCATATACCCAGTGGGCAGCAGTGGGGCTGCCACTTCAGGGGCCAGCAACCCCTTCTTCCACGTGCAGCCACCTATAGCTTGTTGTGGATCAGCTGGCAGGGCTGTGAGGCTGCTGAGCTTGCTCATACCTCGTCTGCTTCAGTCTTCTGGCCCATCTGTTTAGGAGCTGACGTAACTTTTCCCACAGCAGCTCCTGGCAGAGAAGAGAGGGCATCCTCACTCAGCTTGCCCTCCACATCCCAGAGGAGCTTGCCTCTAGGCTCCTTCTAGCCCTGCACAGGGGAGGAAGCAAAAGTGGCAGAGGGGCTCTGTCCTAGCCAGAGTTGCCAGGTGGAACAGGATAAAAGGTTGTCCTCAGCTGTTTGGGACAGAGGCGTATGTGTTAGGCTCTGGTTTTACGAAGCCCCTCAGGTGCTTTGCTCCTTTTCTGGCCACCCTGATGCCCCACATGGGAATCTCAAACAGGAGTCTTCCCCCTCATCAGGCTGAGCAGGAGGGGGGCACCGGGCTGATCTCGTGGGAAAGAGGAGAGCCCTCTCCTTTCAAATCCTCCACGGATTCCTTCTTCAGCACATCCAGCACCTACTATGCGCTCAGGATGCTGCTGTGAGAGCCTGATTTTTTCCAAGGCCACTTACGCAGGAGAAAGGGCTCCAGCTTCTCCCATGTCCCCTGCAGCTAGCCTGTAAAGGCTTTGGCCTCAGCTGAAACTGGAATTCTCTTTCTGTCATCCTCTATCTTCCCCAGGATCAAGGCAGCGAGAGGCAGCAGCCCTTCGCACCAAGCCCGAGCTGTTTCTCTGTTATATAACAATATGGGCATTTAGACTTGTTTTTCCAGATATTGGCAGATGCGTCAAATATTGGCATAATCCAGTGGTTTACATGGAAAGCCGTCTGGCTCTGTCTGGAGCCTGTACAATGCTGATATTTTCACTGAATACAAGAGCTGCAGCTTTGTCAAAGCCACGTTGCAACAGAGTCCAGGTAAACAAGGGGAAAAGACATTCATATCATGGCCTGACCTGTGGGATTACAGCTGTCCAGGTACAGCTCCAGGACTTGATAAGGAAGGTTAATAGGTTTGTGATTGCTTTCTCTCTGAAGTGGTGTTTTAGCTAAGTTTGCTGTGATGCTTTTGAGCTCTGGAGTTTTATTTCTGGGTTTTACCGAAGCCACCCATCAGTGCATCAGACCTGCCTGTGTGCTCTGTGGTTTAAGAACCCACCATGGTCTACTCAGGCTGTTGGAAGTTGAGAGAGGTCAGGGACTGTGACCGGCTTAGATTGTAAAAATAAAAAGGCATGGTATTGAACACTGCAGGGGGGAGAGAGCTGGGGAAGCTGTTTGATTTCATCTCTCTGAAGGAAAACAACATGCTTGTGTGCCAGGATGGTTTGCAGGCTTGATTGCTCTTTGCTATCTCAGCTGCTCCGGGCCAGGGAGCTCCTGAGTGGCTCTGCCAGTGTCATCCCCAGCAGCAAGAGGTGAGTGCTGGGACTGAAGGGCCTGGCTGTCCCTGGTCTGCACCAGCCTGTGCACCGAGGCTGGCCCGCTGCTGTATGCTAATGTACAGCCCTGTGCATTTCCCTCAGGCTGTGGTTGGAGATATAAATGCACTTGGGTTTGCAGTGGCATCAAAACTCAGTGTGGCTCAGCTCTGAGTGCAAAATAAGGGGAAAATGCAACAGCAGCACTGAAGTGATTGCTTTGGTCAAACCTCTTCCAAACCTGCCTCGGCTCAGCCAAAGCCACCTGCCCCTGCAGTGTGCTCGTTGCCTGAGCCACGCTATGTGCTGTCGTGAGCTTATCAGCTTGCACTCACACCCTCTGTCACAGGCAGGTGTCCCCTCCTGATGCCTGGTGTGCCAGCAGAGGCCATCACCCCTGCTGCAGGCCATGGCCTTTGGCCACTGGCCAGCAGAGCTGCTGGCAGAAGTGGCTTCTCTGAAAACTGTCTGTGTGAGCCTGCACCAATCTTCTGGGCTTTGAGAGCCAATGTGGGGATCCAGAACTGGGTGAATGTCCCCTCTGGGGCCACATGTGCTGGGGAAGTAACTCTGCCAGCTCTTCCAGTGTCCTCCTGGGGACAGACCCTCTGACTGCTTTGTCCCTCGCCCTGCCCTTATCAGGACCCGCAGAGCACAGTAACCTTCATCAATCCACCATGGTCCTGCGGCACAATGGGAAGTGTGTCAGTGTCCAGGGTTTTATTATGTGGCTGGATCTTTGCATATAGCTTTCAGGTGCTTAACACAGTTGATGTCATCAAGTCTGCACATAACCTAGCTTTTGACATGGCAGGTCAATGCCATCCTATTAACTGCTGTCTCAGCAATCCAGCCAGCACTTGCTCCTGCCCGAAGCTGATCGCTGGTTCCAGCAATCGCAGTTCCTGGTGCAGCGCCTTCCCCAGTTCCTGGTAAAACCTCTAGTGCTGAGACTGAGCCCAAAGCTCAGGCTGTAGATGTGTGTCCATTTCTCTCTGCATTCAGGAGTGGACTGTGATACGTTTGATACTGGTTAGATGTTGATTCCCCAAACTTTTTGTTTTCTGTTGCACAAATAATTCAGTTTTCACCATGGGCTGGGACCTGCCCTTGCCTAGCAGGGCAGGGGGGAGTCTGCGGTCCCTACCTGTAGCAGGTGGTATGTAGCAAGTCCCTTGGTAGGTGGAGCCAGCCCTGCTCCTCAGCCCTTAGATCTGTGCACACATCTTTAGCTCTACTCAAGCTGCACTTTTAACTTGGGCTGATGCCGTAGGTGAAGTGTATGGCTGGTGCTCATACTCATGCTGTGAAGAGACCATGCTGCTCTGTGCTGCAGCTTGATAGCTGTGCTCTGACGGCGCTGAACTTGGTGACTTGCCTCGGTGGCCGTTCAGGAAATCTGTGGCATAGCCAAAAATGGGTTAAAAACCCAGCATGTCTTTAACCACAAGATCCTCCTCCTCTTCCTTTCTCTAGCTGCAAGAAGCCAGCATCCAGTCTCCTGTAGGATGACATGAAATATAGTGCCAGTGTGAACCAGCAATGCTTTTTCATTGCTGGCCCTACAGGTCATTATGGGATATTGGGCAAACACCTGTAGTGGGTGCACACAACTCCTGTTGATCAAGCTCTACATTGAAAATGGACTTCCAGGTAGAAAAAATCCCCCTGTGTCAGCCATATGGGTTTAGTATCAGTGGGGTTTGGCCTAGAGCAAGCTGAGAAGTAAAAGATGAGATTGATGTGACTACTGTTTTTTTTCAGTTTGATTTTTGGATTATGATTTCCCCTTTCCCACTTCTCCAGTTGTTAATATTTAATGAAAAACACGTGTTCTTCAAGGCCCTTGCTAGTCATATGCAGCCCTGTGGCTGTTCTTGAGACAGAATGCTGGACCCTTCGTAAAGAGATTTATAATAGAAACAGTGAGGAGCTCACAGCTACAGCACCTCTAGTGAACACTCCCCTGCGGTGACAGTTCATCACCAAACCCCCTGACCCTTCCACCCTTAATCATCCTTGCTTGTCACTGACATAATTGCCTGATTACAGACTCCTCTCCCCCACCCCTTTCAAACTGGATGCAATAGTGAATTTGAAAAGCAAATGGAAATGAACTGTCCATGCTCTTTTTTTCTTCTTTTTTTTTTTTTTTTTTCCTTCCCCTGCATTGATATGGATCAGGCTAAGATTCAGTTTCTTTGTGCATGAGCAGGGGCTGGGATAGGCTTTCAGGACTCTTTTGCACTGGTGTTTCTTGCATGTGAATGGTGGAGCTGATGTCATTGTGTTATTGATTGGGATGACAAGTTTGGACATAAATCATTAATGTCTGGGAAAGAGAGAGGGAGGGGAAAAAGGCAACCCACACTTGACAGTTTTCCATAAATCTGCTGTTCATTCCTGCATACGTGATACAGAGGAGAAGACAGCAGGAACAGTTTTCTTGTGTAGCCTGAGGACAATGTGCTTTGCCACTGCTGCCTGAACCATTTTCCCCAGAACATGCTTCCATATTCTGCAGAAAATGGTTCATATCATCAGCAACACTGTCATGCTTGAGCCTGTCTTTGTAGACATGAGCCAAGGTCAGAAGGCTGCCCAGGGGAAGGTCTTGGGTTCTCTTGTTCCCACAGACCTTGCACCCCCAGCAGCATTTCAGACCTGGGCCCAGGAAGGAGTAAGAGTGCAGTTCTTGGGAACTACCATTCCTCTAGCTCCTTTAGCTGCCAGCAGGGATTGTTTGGCTGACCATTTTTCTCATTGTTCTTAATTTTGTGCAAAAAGATGGTGCCTAGATCAGTTCATAGCAAATGTCCCCGAACCAGCAATGCACAAGTGTGCAGGGGGTAGCAGTCATTCAAAACTACTTTCACAGAAGTTCTTCTCAGCAAGACAGCGAATAGCTGAGAGAGAGAGGACACCCACAAGATAGTTGTACCATCTGCCTGTGTGCCTTGCCCCTGCGCAAAGTTCATCCAGATGAGTCAGATTATCAGTTCAGACAGCAAGAAAATAAACAGTGTCTGTCAAAGGTTAGCAATAATGCAAGTATTGGTGAGTAGCTGATGTTTGCAGTGTAAGTAGTTTAGTGGCAGTCTGTCCTGGTACCTGTGGGGAATCTTGTGATGTGCGGAGAGAGGGAGACATGAAAACTGCCTTGTAGGAGGGAAGTAGAAAAGGAAATGACATTCCCTTTCTGAAAGCATAGCTCTGATCGTCCTCTTCTCTCCTTGCAGCCGAGCTCACCTCCGCCTATGTCTAGAACGCTTAAAAGTTCTGATACCGCTAGGACCAGACTGCACCAGGCACACAACGCTTGGGCTGCTCAACAAAGCCAAAGCACATATCAAGGTAAGAGCTGCTTTTCCAAGCTGCTTTCAGTCTGGGCTGTTGGGAAGTGTAATTCAATCGTTCACTCTCGCTGCCTAAAGGTAACTCTGTTGAAGGAGACTAACACTTTTTTTTAAAGGAAAAGAAAAAACAAACAAAAAAAAAAACAGAAAAGAAAAAAGCAAGCAAGCCTTGCCCCTTTGGTTAATCATTTATCATTGCTACAAGCCACATTGTTAGAAGAGTCCATAATGAACTGCGCTAACTACGGAAATGATTGATTTGGAGAGCAGGGGTCTTGTTCTGTATTGTGATAGTTCGTTGACAGCTGCATTTCTTTGAAGAAAAACATAGCTACTGTTGAATGACTGCATTTTGGTGGGAAATGCAGGGTTTTTTCTGATGTGCTAGTGACTTTCCACTGCTGAAGCATTAGCACAAACCACAAGAGTGTGAGGCAGGGTTGGCTTGCTGGGGTTTCATGTGTGAACTTGCCAGCTAGCCCAGCACTCTTCTAGATTCACTTTTGGCAAAGCAAAGCATGAAAAGAAAATGCAGCATTGTCAGTATCTGGAAGAGGCTGAAATACTTTGTTGCAGGTCAGGACAGTGGGAGGGAGGATGGGTGGTGAAGGAGAAAAAGCACTGCCGAAGGGACAGAGTTAGCCTGAAATGACTCCTCCTTATGCAATGTGCTTGTCATAGGAAACAAAGAACAGTGCCCTGGTAGATTTCCCAGCTGTGATCAAAGAAATCTGTAGTAGGTTATGTAAATCGCTTACTGAATAGAAAACTGTTTCTGAGAAATCCTACTAAACCATGCAGCAAGGAACACAGAACTCCCAGGGCACGTTTTTATGTTACAGTGGATCATAACAAACCCTGAATTCGTTTGGTTAAGGGAATTGAGGCCCCTTGGTGGACAGATTTGGTAATGCAAGTGGCTGAACCTATGTGGAATGACCCACAAACTCCTACAATTAAAATCGTTTGCCCTGGAGAGGCTCTGTCCTCAGAGACTTTTTATACTAACGTGTATGATTTATCAGGACTTGGGAGGTGGAAAAGATGTGAGGAGATGGCATTATTCTTGGAGACTGCAAGGCAGCTTGATTCAGGGCTCTTTTGCAGCTTAAATCCTTCTGGGACCTGGGATGGTCTAAGCAAAGCAGGTGGCTGGGCAGTGGAGGTGGGACGGAAGGAGAAAAGGATGAAACTAATTATTGAGTCATATCTGATCATGTCAGAAACTTGAAGAGGCTGAGAGGAGAAGCCAACACCAGCTTGAGAACCTGGAACGAGAACAAAGATTCCTAAAGAGAAGACTGGAACAACTACAGGGTCCTCAGGAGATAGAGCGAATACGAATGGACAGCATTGGATCTACCATTTCCTCGGATCGCTCGGACTCGGAGCGAGGTGGGTGTTGTTGCACTAGCACTGAATCCCCAGGACTCTGTGAGGCGAGGGCATGAGATTCATCCATTTCTTGTCTCTCATCTGTCCCCTTCTTATGGCCTTTGGTATTTAGGCTACTGATTTTGCTCACATACATGCATGTACACACACACGCACGCACACATATATATGAAGAGTTTAGTATTTTGCATGAGTTCTAATTAAGTCTGGAAGAAGTGTTGTTATTGTCAACCTGAGCAGATCTCTGTGGCATTTAAAGCGACCCATTTCTCTGAAAAGCTCTCTAAAATCCAAAGCATTAGTCAGGAAAAATAATGTGATCACAAGGTGGCAGCTAAATACCTGATGATAAAGTTGAGATATCCATTTTTGGTCAACTGAATCTCTCAGCAACACAAAGAGGAAAATCTAAGAAGATATTAGTGGGACTGGAATGGATGTTGCTAAGCAGCATCCAGCTTCTCATTCTGTATTTGGGCTGTGGTATAACCAAGGTACCATGGTATAACCAAGCAAACAGAACTAAGCAAATTGCCTCTTAAAATTCCTGGAATCAGTTATACACAGCCCCCACTTTTTTGTTGTCCAAGCTTCCCATAGACTTCATCTTCTCAGTTAAAACTGGATAGAGATGATCTGAATAGCTAACTGAATTCAGATAATTTTCTTTTTTTAAAATATCTCTGCTGTGGAGAGATACTTAAGCACAATAAATGGTTTGATATTTACTGACAGACCCAAAGACACTGTATAGTTTGGGTGTGAATCTGTAGTTTTAAAAAAAAAAAAAAATCCTTTTGGAAAATTCCTGAATGATATGAGAACCAGGATATCTGGTTAACTAGATCTCTGCTTTTTAAGTCTTTCTTAGAAATAAGATTTATGTTCTAAAGTCCACTGAGCATCTCTGAGAGTAACCCAGATCCCCATGGGAATGCATTTTAATGCCCTCGATGAGTGGTCCTAGCTTTGGGAACATAGTATCAAGCAAGTAGCATGTTTGGGGGTAACTTCATGCTCCATTTTCTCTGTTTTATCTGTTTCTTTTTGTTTCCAACACTGGGGTGGTAGAGTTCCAAAGAAAGAGGTAGTGGAACAAGTTCAGTGTGTGTGCTGGCCCACCTATCCTGATAGGAGGAGTCAAACCCCTTTGCCAAGTCCCTAAGAAAACTCCGAGCTGGTATCTAGTCTTTTTATAAATCATGTCCACAGCCCATCCCATTCCAGGGAGAACACTGAAAGTCTTCCTGCCTGACTGCTGCTTCAGCCCTGCCTGGGGGAGTCCGAGCAGCTCACTGGCTTGAAGGGAGTAGTTGGATCTGTGGTGCTAACCTGTGTGCGTTTCTCTCATTTTCCTTTTTAGAAGAGATTGAAGTGGATGTTGAAAGCACAGAGTTCTCCCATGGAGAAGTGGACAATATCAGCACAACCAGCATCAGTGACATTGATGATCACAGCAGCTTGCAGAGTATTGGGAGTGACGAGGGTTACTCCAGCGCCAGTGTCAAGCTCTCGTTTTCTTCCTAGAACCAAGTGAGACAACAGTGCAGGGCGAATGATTTCACTGGGGTGATCAAACTGGGTCCTAGATGCCAGTATCCTCTTTCAGAAATGACATATTGACAGCTAGTCCTGGAGAGACCTGTATATAAAGCTTTTTGGGTAAAGGAAGCCTCCACAGAAACCCACATGTCTTCATTTGGTCATGTTACCAATCCCAATTCCTGCTGGCAAAAAGTTAGACCAAACACTACTCCCTTTGATGTCAGTGAAATCTGTTTGTTTCTGTGGGACCTGGATCTAGACCTTAGTGATGAAATACTTTGTTTTGAATTTATTTGTTTGAAAGAGGATACTAGAGACTCATCCCTCTCTTTCTGTCATGAGATCTGAGAAATGTCAGAATTTCTTATATTGCATTCAGGTTGAACAACCTAGTTTAGGCCCTTCTGAAGAGCTTTTGTGGTCCTAAAAGGACCGTATCCTACAGTTTATCACAATCCAATGCTGTCGTAATGTACTAGGAAATCTAAGAAGGCTTACGTAGCCTAGGAATAACAATGATGATAATGATTAAGGTCTCATTCTGTGCCCAGAGAGAGAGGGGCAGCAAAGAGAGATGTTCAGGGGAGAACACCATTCAGCTCAGCTTTCTGTTGGACATCATTTAAAAAGCAAGTACCTCTGATGCGTGGCTAAAGCAAGAGGTACACACTTGTAATCTACCAGCACATCGTGGGCTGTGTCATGCCTCAGGCTGTGACTCCAACAACAGATCTCCCGGTAGATGTGTGCTCATATGCAGGCACACAACCAGCTGAGGACAGAAGGAAACCAGCACATACGAGAGGTGATATGCCAGAAAGTCATGCCCAGATACTGAGCCACTATGACCTTTTTATTTGAAGAGATTTTTTGATAAACATTTGTAAATGTGTTGGGAGGGAAAACACCCCAAGTCTGATGCGTCTTTTTAGAGCTTGTCCATATGAAACCTTAGATGTCTTTTATATGAATTTATGCCATGAGAAGATCTCTGTTTTGATGAAGCACTTGACCCAATGAAATGCAAAGATGCTTTTTGCCATGCACACAATGGATGAAGGCTGTGCTAGCTGGAAGAGGCCAGGTTTGGTGGGGGTTTCTTTGGTTTTCTTTTTAGAATCATTCCCTTTGCTGACTTTTGAAGTTCCAGTCCAGTAGTTAACCTAGTTAAGCTCAGCACGTCTCTCATGTTAATGTACCGTTTTGACTGCACGTCCTGTTCCCAAGGGCCTTGCCATCTTATCTGTGCAGGTGCTGTTAAGAGCTATTATAGCGAATGTTTTCTAATTTTCTCGGAGACGAGCATTCTAACCTGCACTTTTGAGGGCTTTGCTTTTTTTATTTTTGTCTTTTTAATGGCCAGGATTATTTTGTTTTCCGAGTTTTAAAAACCTTAATAGAGTCCTCACCTATGGCATTGTTTGAAACTTTGTATATCCTTAAGTAATTTAACTACCCCTCATTACTAAGAAAAAAAAGAGGAAAAAATGCTTTATAAAATTCATAACTTATTGCTGATTTGAATGGGTTGTTAATTTCAGTCCTTTAGATTTTATTTTATTGTTTTAGGTAGGGTTGGGCAAAAAGAGGTAAAATAAAATAAAAAAATAAAGACAACCATATTTAGCAGTGCAGTGGAATTGTGTTTATATGTTAGCATATGGTCCCCATTAAAGTAGCACTTTAACGCCATTAAACATTTCTGTATCTGAAATGAGTCGTGTTCTTCCATCTTGGTTATTCGTATCACTTTAGCTGACTCTTTGTTCTTTTTGTGCCCCTCGATCCTGTGATAAGAAGATCCTGAGTGAGTCTGCTGTAGACTTTTGCATTATGATAAGTTGCCTGTGTTTAAATATTCTGATGTTTCCCCCAGTCTCCTCCAAAATGTGTCATCCTCTGTAAGAGGCACAACACACATGCTTGAGTAGAGAAATAATCTTTCCATGGCTGTAATGAATGATTTCTGTTTATTTGGGGTTTTTTAAATTAATTTGCTTACTGAGTCTGGATCAGGTTGCTGCTGTTAAATCTGTTTTCACTTGTGTGTATGTAATCCAGTGGCTCAGTACATCTGTTCTTCCTCCTCCTGGGAGGTGACCTGGCAGGAGCAGGAGTCTGCCACAGACTGAATTGAGCTCAGGTTAACAAATGGGGCCCGAGGGTTTTCAAAGAAGAAAAGCTGCTTGGTTTATGTTTGGGGTCTGTATAATCTCTGGATGACACAAGGTTTGGCACAGTCTTCTGAGTGGTGAAAAGTGGGGAAACTTTAGCTCTAGCAAGGCCTTATTTATTTATTCATTATTATTCTCCTTGAAAGTGTTGACCACTGGCAGCCCTGGTGCTGAGCAGTTGAATACTAGTGGGATTTATTTATTTATGACCCTTTTTCTGTAGCTGTCCCATCACCTCCTCCTTCCTGTTATTCCTATTTGGTTTAAATGGCCACTTGAGAAAGAAATATCACAGATGACAAATACTAAAGTTCCACGGGTGGGGAATTGCTTTGCTCTCCTCGTTGGTATAAAACAGTGATGTGTCTGTGGTTGGAATACGCATCTGAAAGGTTTGCTTATGTGCTCCAGGGCCAGTTTGGTATCTCCTACCTTTTCTAGCATTGTGGACTCGAAGGGGTCTTGATATCAAGTGCAAATAGAATGGGAAAAATGTAGCAGGAGGTGAGCTTCCATCACCAGCCACCTGCCTGACCGCTCAGCTAGTAGCAGTGGTCCAGCCAGGAAAAGGACCAGGGATAAACCAAAATCAAGAGCCTTTATAATAACTGCTAAAGACATGGGGTTGGTTGCTCTGGTGCTGGGGGTTCTTTGTGGCAGGTCTTAGCAGATTTCAGCTAGAGCTTGGATAGTTTTTTATGTGATGGAAGCATTTCTCTGGCTTTTTGAGGTTGTCCTGCACTGCTTTATTACTGCATTGTGGACTCTGGCCTTTTCTGTACGCTTGCACCTCACATGGTCTGTCACACTCCTTATGTCTCCCTTCGTTGGTCTGGTCTGTTGCATTGAAATGTTCAAGATGACTAATTTGCTCAGAGAAGTTGCTGTAAGTTACTTTTAGATGATTGTACAGGTCAATTTGTATGGTTATGCAGGACATCAGTAAGATGATCATAATAGTTCCTTCTGCTTAAAAATGCATGAATCTCCTGAATTGTCCCTGTTGTGGCAAGGCAGAATAGTCCCATGTGCCAGATCTGCTTTAAGGTCACTTTTCAAAGTACCATCAAAGTTTCTACTAGCTACCTACCCTGAAATATTGTAAAACAGAGTGAGTATCCAAAGGAGTAAATACTAGCCCTTGAGGGTCAGGTTTCTCTTACCCTTTGGAAGCTGAGATAGTCCCTCACTACTGAACTCTAAGAGATCCAATAGAGCAAGTCAAATTTACTGGTTTTCCCCCAACAGTGCTCACAAGCTTACTGTCTGTTTTGTCCAAACATTGTCCTTAAAAAAGAGTTACTTTCTTTCACCCCAAAAGATAAAGTTGCTGAAAGTGTGTTGTGGTTTGGATTCCCAACTCTAGTGTTTTTTAATGCACAACTGTGTGGGATTTGCGCTGCTTCTGAGGCTTCGTTTTACTCCTCTGCAAGTAAAGTGAAATGCTTCACTCCCAGTCTTCTCCTCTGTGGCCCTAGGTTCTGCCCACCACATTAACTCTAGTTTCATCCAGAATAACACTTATTCTTGCCACATGGTAATTTGGGCATGGAATCACATTTTCCTTTCATCTTTGCAAAATTGTGTGAGGTTTTTTTTATGTTTTGCTTTATGGGTGCTATTGTTTTTCTGCTTTATTTTTGTGTTTGTAGAGTAACAGAAGTCCTAAATCTATTATCTCCTTAACTTTACAAGCATATGGTGACTTTTCCTGTAAAAACAGAATTGGATGTGCTTTCCTTAGGCAACTTGCCCACACAGTAGACACACATGCACGTGCACACACAGCTCCCTCGTAAGCTCATTCTGTCAAGTCCTCCCTCTGTAAATTAGATCCCCAGTGGGCCTCTTTGCTACGGACAAACCCATTAAAAAGACCATCCAGCATTTTCCTTCTTTTGACACAAGCGTATTACAGTATGTCATTTCATGTCTGCAGACAAGGTGGAGATGACTATCTGGCTGCATTTGTCATGGTTATCCTGTGGCAAGTTGTCACTTGAAGGTCATTTTAATGTCCATTCCATTAGAGGCATGTCAGTGACGAAGGTGGTCTCAAATCTGTCTGTCTCAAGAAATCTGCAGGTCAATAGAAATGGGGTTAGCTATACAGACGTATTGTTTTCCAGGTTTTGTGGTAGTGTTTTCCTTTTGTTTGTTTGCCACCACCTGTTTCTGGCCTGTGAGCTCCAGCCTCCTGCTTTTATGCTCTTTGTTCTCTTGTATTTGCTGCTCCCTGTTTGTAGTCTGTGTTTCTGTGTTGCTCTGTTGAAATGGATGAAACATTTGGCTTCAGTGGAAGTGGGATCTGTCATGTGCACTAAATGGAGATAGTTGAGGGGTTTTCCCCCCCGCCCCAGGATCATAAGCTTTTCTTGTTGTGTATTTTCTGGCATCAGCCATGCATCATTAGAAAGAGAAACTGGCATTACTTCCTGAAAGAGAATGGTAAAAACCAGGACTTCATTCTGAGGTTAGGGAGGTGATAATAATAAAAAATAAGTTCATAAGTAGCAGAATGAAGTCTAATGTTTTTTCCTGGGGCTTTGTCCTGTGGACAGATTCTCTGGTGAGTGATAAATTCTGTGACCTGACAGTGACTGAAACTCCTCTGCATCCGTAACACAGTCTCTGAATTGTCCTGTGGGACCCTTGGGGAAGAGGAGTGCGTCCCTCTTCCTCTCTGTTCACCACTCTGCACAAAATACCTGGAAAATACTGATGCGCTGTCAGATTTGCTTGAAATTGGCCAACAGATCTGAGTGATGTTTGGGAGGACAAACGTGGGAGAGTGGTTGTCTGCATGCACAATGTTTTCCTTGGGAGCGACCTGTTATAGAAGGGCAGGTTGTTTAATTGGGGATAATATGTCAGCACTGACCCCTGCTTCTCTGCTTATTTCCTCCTGAGAAGAGGACTGATCTGTTTAATTATTAGGCAGAAGCAGAAATAAGGAGTCTATGGGTATTGGTACTATAGCTGTGGTTGTAAATGTGTAGTATTTAGGGTTTGTTTGGGGTGTTGCTGTGTTTGACTAAAACTAGAGTTGTCTCACAAGGAGGGATGCTTGTGTTGAGGTCCCTTCAAAAATGTCAAGGATCAGGAATTGTTGAGCACCCTGTGGGAAAGGTGGATGTGTCCTGTGAGGTGTGCGCTCGTACGGAGCTGAACAATTGAGAGTCACACTGTGCCGCTGACCTGACTGATGCAGGTCAAAGGTGTGAAATGTCATTTTCTTTCGGACAGATCTTCAATGTTAATCACACTGGAAGGGCTATGGGTAATATTTTAATTTTTACCCCACTGGAAAAAATCAGACCCTTAGTTTGTAGTATCCGAGTGAGGCCCAGAGGAAGCTGGTGGGGTGAGCTAGTTAATTTGGTCTTTAACAAGTCATTCACCATCTTGGCTTGTTGTCTGCTGTGCTACAGTCATGCGCTGAAGCTTCATTTTAATACAGCATTTACTCACAGGAAACAAAGGCTGCAGAGGACTGATGTTGGCCTCGAGCAGGTCAAGGGAAGGCAGCTGACTTCCTTACATTCCTGGGGAGTGCAGGGTGGCCCCAGCCAGTGCTTTTAAGGCCGTGAAGGGCATTCATGTACTGGAAATGTGGCAATTCAGAGAAATCACGCAGACGGGAATGATAAGTAAGTGGCTCTGAGTACTAGTAATAATGCTAATCTTGCCTCAAGGGATGCTCCCAGGTTGGGAATTTCTGCAGTAAGGTCCTCTGGGATGTTTCGTCATACAGATCTGACTGCAGCATGTATGGGGCTGGAAGACCTTGGCATTTCTTGTTGCCTTCCAGCAATCAATAGCTCTGGCGTGCCTCCTTCATGAGGTGATAGTTACAGGGGCGGTTTGAGAGAACAGAGATTTAGCCTTTATCTGTTCTTCCCCCGTGGTGATTCCCACTGAAAGAAACACTAGTGAGCCAGAAAGCCACTCTGTGCATGTGCAGTCAGCTTTGGGCCAAATTCACCTCTTCCGTAAGGTCTCATTGAGGTCATGAATGTTGCAGCAGGGCTGTATTTCAGCAAGGATTAATTTTGATCTTGAGGGACATTACAGCAAAGCAGGGTAAACCATCAAGGAATTTAAAGCATTTTATGGTGGTTTTAACATTGTGGTTGCTAGTCAGAATGTACACAGACATAGTTCATAACTTGACTTGGGCTACCAGTACTCCAGCTAGTGCTCAGTTTAGCTAAGGCTAGAAAATGCTTTCCATTTAATCCCTTTTCAAAAATACTTCTCTCAAAACAATTCACTGTCTTGGATCTCCTCCTGGAAGGCTTGATGGGGAAGTATAAAAGCTCTTTCCTTTCCTGGAGTGGTGGACAATTGTACAAAATAGCACTCATCGCCCTAGGGAATACCAGGTTCATCAGGTCAGCTAAAAATGTAAGGTTTAAAACTTAGCATGACTTGTATTCCTCACGGAGAATGTCTCTTTGGGAAGTAACATCCCCTTTCAATCTAGGTGAGAGCAAGACACTTTCTGTCAGCATCCATCATGGGAAAGCTTTGCACTTCTATACAGACCAAAGAATCATTGCAAGGTGAGTTCAGCATAGAAAGATAATTGCTTTACAAAAGGAAATAATGTGAGTGCTTTTGTGTAGCAAAGCCTTCAGCTCAAGGCCGGAGTATTGACATGTCAGTGAAATGCTTAATCAGGTTGTATGTTAACAGGTCACTAGCTTGGGTATGTGACACGGATGTTTACCGTAGTCCTGAGGCAAACATCCCTCCTTATTTTGCAATCCAAGTAAGTGAAGCTTTTTAGAGTGCAGATAAAGACTGGACAAATTGCAATGCGAAGAGCAGCACCAGCTGCAAGGTAGTGATCACTCTCTTGATTCTGGCCCAAGAACGTTTTCCATCATCTTACACTTAGTGTAACCGTTGCGAGACACACAAGTGGTGGTTGTTCCACAAAATACTGCCGTGAAGCTGATTCAGGCGAGAGGAACATCAATGGGAAGTATATAGAAGTTTGCTGTCGGTTTTGCCTTCTAAACATCTCCAGCGTTGAATTGCAATCTAAGTTAAAGTCTTTTTTTGTATTTACAATCTGCTCAGGCCAAGCGTCTACAGAAATAAGTGATGCAACACTCTCACTCTGGCGTAAGGGAAAGCAAAAGAGAAATGGATTGCCATGACCATGAAAATTTAAAGTTGCTACTCTTAAGACTGTTCTAAATACTTAAACTGACTGGAGCAGTCCCAGATTTGTGAGTCAAATTTGTGCTAGTTTAATTTCCACAATAAATTACAGTTTGTACAAGGCAGAGGCTGTACTAGATAGATAAACCATTTCCTGTAGTTACTTACTTTTAAGAGGAAATGTGCATCCCATGCTGGTCATCTTGCACAGTATCCTTATCTGAAAGGAACAAATCTGTGTTCTCTGACAAGTAGCTTTTCCATAGTGTCTCTAGCTTAGTGGTTTTGCAGTCCTTACTTTTACACTGAACTGACTTTCCCTCTGTCGTTTCAGTATTTCCAAGTACTGTGTTTTATAGTAGGATTTGCTAGCACTGGGGTAGGTACTTACTCTGCTTGCCGAGAGGCCCAGCAGTCAATGCAGAGCATGAGTTCTGAAAAAACAGGTTTCTTCTTGTTTAGAGCAGCTAATAAAGCTGGGAGATAAATTATAAAAAACAACCACCGACCAATACCAAAACACTCAGGCCACTTCAGCATTTGTAAAATAAGGAACTTCCTTGTTTGTTTGTTTTGGCAATTACCAACGTGGCTTAACACATGATTTATGTTTTCTGTGTGAATTTCTCAAGATGGTTTACTAAGGCAGTGTTCCAAAGCCAGACTACACATGAACCAGCCCCATTCTGCAGATGAGGAAACAGCATCAAAAAAAAAAAAAAAAAATCAGCTGCCACAAGGAATGGCTGTGTGGCCAAGATGGCAGTTCTGATGGTTTTCTTCAAAATGTTCTCTCTTCTGGTGATCAGACCACCCCAGCCACAGTGGTGTCACTGTGTCACTCCCTATTCCAGGTAAGGCATTTAAGGAAAAAGCATATCAAAACTTTCTTTCAGCATTTCTTTGCAGTGCCCAACGGAAGAGTTAGTTACAGCTAAGTTCATTAAGCAACCCATGGTGTGCAAGAGCTGACAGTAAGTTACTCAAAGGAAATGTACAAGGTTGGCTGAATTTTTTTTGGAAAGGCTGAGCACAAATTAAATTGTCCATAAGGCCAACGAATTTTAACTTGAGCTGGACTGTTATCCTAAGGGAGGCTCGTGCACCCATTGTGTTCTGTGACTCACTGTACCTTAAGTTCTCTTCAGGACTAGTGAACACATAGTCCTGTGATAGATAGAGACTACTGTATTTATTACATCAAAAGATGAGCACATGTAGTACATGTCAGGTATGGATTAAGTCTCTTTCTCCAAAGACTTTTTTTTTTATTTTAACGAACAGGTAGAGTTAAGGAAAGGCTCACATGGCTTCCTGAAAACTCCAGTTCTGTCTGCTTTAGTGTGTTTCAGTTCTAACTTCAAGATGCTCCTTGATACAGCAGTGATACAGCAATATGTATCACAGCCATCTGTGAAAGACAACAGGTGACCTTCCTCAGCACATGGCTGTCAGTGTTTATCAGCTGTCACCTATTTACTGTCAGTGCTGAGACTTGTCTCTGTAGGGTGCAGGCTGTAATGCAAACTCCCTGTCTAAAAAGCAGTGGGGTCAGATTATTTTACTCTTAAGAACTTCTCTATGCAAAAGAAAATTTAAGCCCTCTGCTACCAGTGAAGATGAGGAATTAAGCAAAATGTACTTCATCTTGCAGTGACTCAATTCACTTGTGTGTTGCACTCTGTCCAGCAGATTCTGTACTTCCCACTTTCCCCCCACCATGTATATTTTCACTTTGTCAAATATATCCAGCAGATTTTAAACACTTTATTTAATAAAAGTTAAACATACAAAACTGAAATTAACACACTTTGTATTCATAAAAATCACCTTCTCCCATTATAGGGAGAACCTTTTTCTATGTATGGATTCTAAACTACCAGTTGTAGAGTTTAGCTTGAGTTGTGACTCAGGTAACTGATGGACATTTCCACCAATCAGTGCATCAACAATTGCTGACGTGACCTGATCTAGTTAACAAATTACAAAATGAGCTACATTAACATAATATACAGGGAAATAATGGTCAGGGTTAATGGACAAGAAACACCCTTTAATTATTTAATGGGGGAAATAGCTGATGTAGTCTTGTCCATTAACTCAGCCCTAGATTTTACAAAAATAATATCTACATTGTATACAGGGCTACCCATTAACTTCTTTAAACACATTACGGGTTCAGAGATGGTACCACTACCGTAAGTGAGAGACAAGTAACAGAGGAAAACAAATCACATATAAAATACAAGAAAGCAAGAGCTTTTACACGTGGTTTCCTGAATAAAATTGAAGGGGCTCAGCAGCACTGTGATACAGCTGACATTACAATGAACATGAGGGCCAGTCAGTTATTTAAGGACAGAAACTTCAGACTAACCTTTACTCACTCACAGCTAACTAAGTGGGATCTAGCCATTCGTATCTGCTGCACTGCAGTTCTACTTGACTAGATGGAGGAGGCCCAGAAGCTGTTACTGTATATTCCAGGTCTGTGGCCATACCATCAACCCTACAAGGTCTACAAGATGGGAGATGATGGCTCCTTTCCAAAGCACAACCATTTATGTTCTCCAACTCTCTGATCCTTGGGGAGGGGTGGGGTGGGTATTTTTAAGTGCAGTTCGCTACGTTGAAATTGGAGTCTAAATACCTTGTCCTATGGTTTTCTGGTTACCTCTCAATAACCTCCTATGAGAATTTGATGAGTATTTAAAAAAAAAAATTACTTCCCCTGCCTAACTTCTAGCGCAGGCAATTCAGACTAGAATTAGTCAGATTTATTGTTTCTAGCACATGAATCATCATTAGTAGTAAAGATCCTATCAGCCCTGTTCTGCCCTCATTTACAGTTGTACAAATCAATCTTCAGTGGATTTGTAAGGGAGTAATTTAGAACTTCCTTAGCAATTCCACGTGACATATAAGCCAAGACAGAATCTAGCGCTCTCTCCCAGAGCTGCAGCAGCTCTGTAGTGCCGCTGAGACAGCACACAGCACTGTGACTACAGAAACGAGGGAAGCTGTTAAGGTGCCATTTTTATACCACCACTTTTCTTAAGGAAAAAAAAAAATTCACTACTAGTATGAAGGAAAGATTCCGAGATCAAAGCTGCAGATAACTACTGCTTTCAGAGTAACAGGTAACAGCAGTTCATGAAAGCATTTACCTGCAGAATGTATTTTAATGCAACTACAAAAAGTTTAATGATTAGGGGACTCAAATCAATAGCTGGAGATTTAAGGCTCGTATCAGCTGAAGCCAAAGTGATGGTGACAAAATGGACTACTCGCTATGTGCCAACAAATAATTTACTTTTAGAAAAATATAATGATAAAAAGATAAGTGTAAAGCCCTGCAGAGATGAAGTTCCACATTTTTCCCCCGTTACTGAGGCATCAAATGCCTGACATTATATTTAGAGGTATCTTGATATTGTGTCATAGGTTTGTCTGCAATTCCACATGTTCCAACTCCAACCTTGCCAGTTACACTCTCGGGGGAAGCAAAAATACTCCTCTTTACCTGCAAATGAAACAGAAAACACCATTTCTGAATAATTACCAACTGACTCTTAAAAAAACAAGTAATCATTACCATTTGAAGTGTTTCAATATTCTCAACTTCTTACTCTATAGACAGGCACACTTTCTAAAGGCTAGCTCATCTGTGGCACACTATCAGGAAGTGAGACAACAGAGCTGGGAACTTCCTGGCATGTAAGTACAGGATGTGATCCTGGTACTCAGGACCTTGGGTCAGGCCGATAATGAATAAAACTCACCCCTCTCATAAACTGATCTGTAGTAATTGTTTGTAAGGAAGACTAAAGCTTTTCCACTACATCTGGCAGCTCTTGGTCAAGCCATGAAAAAAATGAAATGAGGCTTTAAAATGTCCTTGCTACCTTTTTTACTCAATGCTTGCTCTTCCAGGGCAATTACTTAGTGCTGCATCTGCCAGGTCATAAACACAGCAAGAAGTTAGGCTGGAGGTTTAGACAGGCCCTCAGGTTCTAAGCTCCAACAAACACCAGCTGGCAACTGACAGTGAGCCCACCTATCCAAGCTAAGTGCAAGCTCAGCCTCTTAAAAGCAGCACTCCTCCAAAGCCATCTGGTACAAAACCAGGCCTTTTAAGTGTACAAAATACCAAACCACACACTTCAGAATCCCCTTTAAATAAATCCCTTCAAAAACCACTTCCTCCTCTCTCCCAAAGTACTGCACAGGATTCTATGCCCTGTTGTTATTCACATACTAACAAAACCAAACAAACCTGGCCTTTTTTGTTTTTAGAATAGGCTCTGTTGTTAAACTGTTGCCACTTGACTTTCTGGTCCTCTCGTTCCTGTTCAAGTTCTTTAATTCTCTGAGCTTTTTTCAAAGCCTTCTTCTTTTTATACTCTCGTTGCTGGGCTATCATCTCTTTTCTGGAGAGAAGGAAAAAAGACATTTTATGTTTGTGCCTTTTCCTGTAAGAAACTAAAATCCGTGTAAGACAGACATGCACAATAGTTTTCCATAAGTAAATGACAGAAAACAAAGCTTGTAAATATTCTCCACTTAAAGAAAAAAAAACAACAACCAGACAAGTCTTTCCATGCGTAAGCGTTACATTGCTTACTGATATATGTAGGCATAAGAAAAACCACCACCACCTGATTCAGACCAGACCAAACGCAGCAACTCGGGATTGTGTGCAATTCATCTCTGAAACTGAAAATGTACCTATCAGCACTTCTGCACTTCAGAAACATCTAGCATTTGGAAAATTTAAATAACCCATTCGAGTGAAAAGCCCATACTTTTCTGGAGTATGCAGGACTCTCATGCTACCAAGTATTGGACAGGGATGGAAGGAAAAGAACAAAGATAAGGTACTTCAGTAAAGAAAGTTCACAGAGTCGATCTATGCCACAATGCAGCACCCTTCAGAATGATCCTGTAGGGGAGGGATCACTGCCTGTAACAGACTCTGAAACTATACCACCTTCCCCAGCCCCTTCAAAAAAAAAAAGTTTTCAGCCCTTAAAAATACTTTTCTATGTTAGACACAGCAGGATACTGAGTAAAGCACATCTCCTCAGTGACAGGGTCAAGACAGCTATGCCAACACAGGGATGGGGCAGAAGCAGAAGTCCTTCATACTAGTGAGTATACTTGTTAGCCAAATCACAGCTCTCAGAACTGCCTGCACTAGATCTGGGCTGAAACTTGTAGGCTCTCTGCTGTCAGTGAAAAAGTACTAACTTTTTTTTCAATCTACCGCTTACACACTTGGTATCTTGAGATAGCATAATCTGGGTAAAAACAAAGTCTATCCTGTTATCTTGCCAGGATACAGAAGACACATGATACCAGCCACAACAACGTACCAAACATATGCTAGATGGATTTAAGATCCTTTCTCAAGCAAACGTGGAGATATTAAAGAGGTGTAGAATTTCAGAAAGGAGAGATTGTTTCATTAACCAATTTTTACACCTGGGGGGGAACCAAACAAAATACCCCAAAAAACCCACCAAAAACAAAGCAGCTTTCAGACTTCTGCCTGTATATTACTTACTTGGACATGGGTTTGTTGCCACTGTCCTCTTTTGCTTTTCTCCCCTCTTCCACAGGCTTGAGGTTGAACAGAGGTGTAACTTCAGCATTGCCATATCCAGCAAACGTGACCGCAGCTGTTCCATTCTCCTCATCTATTTCTTCAATCTCAGCTTCATAACACCTGTAAAGATATCATGGCTGTAAGCATGTGAGTAAAGCTTTAATACTCAGCCCTTCAACACCTACACTCTCAGCCAGCTAATGGCATTAAGTAAAAAATTTGCAAATATCAGCCTTCATTTTCAGGGACAATACACAAATCTAACTAAGAGATTATTTTCTTAAAGTCAAAGGAACACAAGTACAGTGACTGGAATCTGCTGTACTTGACCTTTAGCATCAAGGAGCAATGGCCTCACAGTTATCAAAACTAATGATTAATGCTGGGGCCAATCTAATCAGATATCCTGATTTGGTTCTAGTTCTGGCAGGTCATGGGACTGAAAAAAAAAAAAAAAAAAGGACCCAGCAAAATACTGCGTTCACAGAACACAGCTTTCAGAGAATTCACTGAGGCATCTTGGAAAACATCAGCTCACAAGAGCAAAGCTTTGGTTCCATTTTTCTCCATATGAAAAAGAATTAAGAAAAATTGAAGCTTTCAAAATATTCCCCCTTCAACACTTACAAAACTTAAAAGTTTCCTTATTGATTTAAAATAGTGATTTTGAAATTTTAGCAGAAATCAGTCCATTTCATACTTATGTGTATGAAACATTTTCGTCAAACTGACCTCATAATGGGAAAGAGGAAAAAAAGACAAGTGGCATTTCTGAAAATATTTAAAATAATTGAGTCTAAATTCAGAGCAAAAGGATACATCTAAAGCAAACAGAGGAATAAAATGAGATGTTTCACAGCCAATATTCCAGTTAACATTTACTAAATCAATTTCTTGCAACTTTAGTGGGCCAACATCATCCTGAGTTGAGCTAGATGAAAATACATGTAAACCCAAACTGCATGAAGTAAAGAGTATTAATCTCTGGCTAGCTCTTCATGAAACACTGGTCACTTAAGAAATGTTGCAACAGAAGCAGGGTGTTAAAAAAAAAAAAAGCAATACAAGTCCAGTAAGATCCACTTCAGCAGACACTCTGGCACATTCTTCCCCAAGGTCTGATCCTCTAACCCAGTGATCAGAGCAAGAAGAATGACCCAATGGTGACCTAAGACAGTAAGATTCAATTCTGAAGTTCTTACACAGAAATATTTTACTCAATAATAATCTGTGACAGAAACACTGTTCACTTTTATGTTTGTTTTCTACCTGGCATCAGGTATTGAGACATCAATAACTATACCAAAATCTCTATGTGGTTCCTACATTGTTATTAGAACCACATTCGCTGAACAATAGAATTTCTCTGTAAGTGGTAATGACTGGGATATTAGTCCTGCATAAATACTAATTTTTTAAGAAGCTGCAACAATTATATATTTTTGCAGTATGGAAAGTAATTTTAGAATGTTTATTTCAAAGATTATGAGGTCAGAATGAACTGCCTGGGTTCCCAGAACTTCTCAGGCTAATGTAATGGAGACTAAATCAAAAAAGTTGAGTAATTCTATAGGAAACATTACACAGCTAGTTATTTCAAGGCCAAAACCCAGCATTTCCAATTAAAAATTCATTTCCAATTAGAGGCACAAACTGAGATACAGCAGGGATTTTTCTTGATAGCAATCAATTACATATATATGAATGCAATGACATATTATGAATTATACATCCTGAAACCTTTATGAAAGACTGCTCTGACAAATCAATTCATGAAAGCCTGCCATTTATTACATTAGCAAATGGTAATTTACCAAAGCTACCCTACTTTTATAAGGTTAGTAACAAACAGGGCATTTCTAGAAAATAACTCCACATCTCTTTGCTTCTTATCTAAAATATGGACCTGTAATAAAGACAGTACAAGAATACCTAATATCATATTTATTTCCCAATTTCTTTTTGCTTTTAGTCACCCTAGGGGCAGTTCAAACTGAATGAAAGTCTCTTACCATTGAACTATTTCATGTAACTGTTAGAGAAGTTTTCTACACTTACTGTCCATCCTCACTCCATATCGCCATACACCTATCCCCAACCTTCCAGGAGTGACTTGGCAGAGCAGAAGCAGAACTGTCAGAACTTGCAAGAGTTTCCGAAGGTTGAGTTGAAAGGAGGTCTTTGGTTAATTCTATGACTTCCTATAAAAGACAGAAAACCCACAAAGAATAATTTTTCAAACTCTGTTACCATGCACATTTTTACCCCAAGTTTACTTGTTTGGTTTTTTTGAAGCTACTGTATTAAATTCATAGCTGATGTAAAGTGGACTAAGTTTGTTTTGTTTTTTTAATCATTTAACTAAACTCACTCATTGACAACATAGATAAAAAGATGTACGGTCCTCACTGTATTGCAGTAAGGTTCCCCATGCCCTCCTCAAAATTTCAAAAAGTAGCCTATCATTTTTATAGCGTTTCTTTCTAGACGAATTGTTTGTCCATAGGCACAGAAGACACAGCTAGACGGTCTCAAAAAAAAAAAACAACCCCCAAAAAATCAACAGTGTGACTCTGGACACATGGCTGCATGTGACGTTGGTTACTGACCAAAAAAAAAAAAAAAAAAAAAAAAAAATCACACATGGGGCAGAGCAAGTATTCAACAGGACAGTGCTCTGAAGACAAAACATGAAAGGATGCAACGCTTCTGTTCTCTCTGTAGCTGGCTGTTTCTTCCATCCCTCCCCCTTTGGGACTGGCTGGCTATATTATACATAGTAATCTCTAAAACACACAACAACTACAAGTCTAATTACAGCATTTTTAAGGGATGAAACATTTTTCAGTTTACTCAAAAAATACATTGATTGGCTGAACTGAAACACCCAGAGCCAGGGTGGAAGAGTACCTTCCACGACTGCCACTCTGTAAAGCCCTCTCATTTATAGAAAGCATTCAGGTGCATACTAAAAAAAATTTATTTCCTTAAGTCATTTTGATGTGTTTGTTTTTCTCCAAATTCCCTGACCTTTAAGATTTCAGGTCAGGCCTTCCCTTGCTAATCCAGCAAGACAAACAACAAAGTAACAATTTTTTTCCAGCTCCTTTAAATATTCATTCACAGACAGGGGCATGCAAAAGCCCCTCCCTAACTTCCTGTCAATATTATATTCTTATTCGGTATAATCAAGACCACTGGTTTTCACTAGCCTTAAAAGTCAAAGGAACCAGCACCTAAAATTTAAACTTTCCATATAAGTCAAAGCAACTCTGCAGTCCTTAAAGAAGGAAAATTCTTCAGTTCTTTGAGCATCTCAGCATGAACCATTGTCACTCTCCTAGCTAACAGTAAATATTTCAATTAGGGGAGGGTTCCAGGTAAACAATGTTCAACTGAGGCTCAGTGGAGCTTGAACTTTCCTCCCAGTTTCACATCCTAGTTCAGCTATGGGCATACAAAGACTAGCTCAGGAAAACACAGTAAAGAAGCTGTTCTTCATTCCTCAAGAACCTGAAGGATCATAAACAGTTCCCAAATAATAAGTTAATACAATATAAACTTACATGTATTTTTATCTGATAAACTGTACAACTGGCATGAATGGCCTAACAGTTTGTTTCTGTTGCAGCTGTTAATGTCTGAACTTTCAACGCCTTCCTAATAAAAGTTCTGCCCTTTGTTTTAGAGGAGCTGCTAGTTAATAAGTGCAACAGTAAGCATGATCAGCAGCAACTGTAAGCACAGAAAAATGCTTACAATTACTTCTAACTACTTTGGTCTTCATTTTCTGTAATACTACGGCTGAACCAGAACAGATTTTGATTATCAAATTACCTAATTTGAGAGCACTCTGCAGAACATACAGCATTAGCCTAATTTTCCCTCCTGGATGCAAAATCCCAAACTATTCCTCAACACAGACAGCTGTATTCTGCAAATCCAAGAGGCATCATGGTTTGAAATAGGTATCTTATCTCAGCAGGTCAAATACAATACGTCAGGCATAAGCTACCTGCAAGTGTTTCAGCTCTGTAGGCTACCAGTAATATGAAACTGTTGACTTATTCTTGCCACATTCATAGGTCTCTTATTGTAGAACTCAAATGTGAATAGTTTCAGACTCGTCTACCAAGAATTCTTTGAATTTGACAAAGTCACTTACACACCAGGCTATAAACAGCAACCGTTTTGTATAAATCTTCATCTGATACCACCTATCATAGTGCTAAGCACATAAGATAGAAACATTAATTTTATTGCAACCCATAACAGTTCTAAAGTCTTTAACAGAATTGCTCATTCAAAGAAAATTTCTGAGCATGAGTTAGGCTACCACAGCAGCTCAGTACAGCCAAATGGGTTGAACAATATGGCTTGCTGCCACATCCCCGTGACACAAAGGTGTGACCCGCAGAGAATACTAGTTAGTTTGCCAGGATTCTTCCTGACCAGCTGGTCTTTACAAAGCCAGACAGAGCTCTACGCTCCAGAACACAACGCCCACAGGTATCATCTCCAATTACAGAATATGACAGCTGCCATCAATTCTACTTGATACAAAAGGTAAGTTTGGTTCTTGGGTGCACAGACACTGTCCTAGAAGTGCTTCAGTGAAACAAAAAAATGAAAAGCTAAGTATTTATAAAAATTTCTTTAAATATTTATTTTAATCTTGTTACTCAGGAATAAGCTAAGTATACGAAATGCACTAGTGCATCACTATGACAGCAAAAAAATGTTTCAATTACATAGTAACAATCTTTCTGAACAGGCAAAAAGCTGTAGTTGGGACACTGAAGCATCAAACCCATTTCTACAATCGTTTGATTGGCATATATTAAGTCTGCAAAACATTATGTCATTTTCAAGGTGGAACATATGGATAGCAAACCTTTTGGGGACGAAAGTGTAAAGATCTTCCCCATTCTGTGCAGAAAGCTTTTATAAAAAAGTTTGCAAGTTGTCCTTTCACATCAATGATCTCTGCATATCAAAGCCGAGGTCGTGTTGGTATCGGAAATATCATCCCATATGGGTTTTGCTGTGCATTTTAAAAATATAAAAATATACACATGCTTTTAACAGTGTACAACAAAGGACATTAAGATGATCTATAAAGTGCCTTGTGGGCACAAAGCCTTTGTAATTTAAAAGGAATTCTACAGATCACTGATTTGAGTCACTACTTGTATTTTGGTTGAAGCATCGTTTTTATCACTGTTATTTCCATACAGAATAGCGGTCACTGAATCTTGTACTGAGTAGACTTATATATTTTTAGATCTGATGGCTAAAGCAATCCACAACAGAAATGAAGGAGCATCTTGCACTCTCATGACAAATTTTAACAGTATTGCTGGGTTTTTTATATGCCAATGTGTCTTTATACGCATGAGAAGCTAAAAGACCACTATCAACTTAAAAGTTAGACTGGTGGTCTTCCTGTAACTGAACAATACCCTAAGGACCAGAAATGGTTTTTACCTCTCAAGAATGCGGTATGCTCTCAAGTGTTTAAAAAAACTGCAGGTGGCAAATGAAGAACACGACTCTTCCTTTCTTATATAAAAACCTTAACACAGTCAAGGCTTACATGTACAAGGAATACAGAACTACTTTCTAAAGCTTTTATCATTGCAAATGCGTGCAATGAATAAACAGATTCTGGATCAAATTATTTGACAACTCAAAAATAAGCAGAAAGGCATAACGTTAAGCCCAACTATCAGGCTTCAGCATAGTATAAGCAACAAAAAGTAATGACTTTCTGAGAAATGCTCTAAAGAAATAAAGAAAGAGATAGTAAAGACAGCACTGGCATATCTTTCATCACTCTGGCTAAAGTTTTTAGCAGAAGAGTTTGCTGTATCAATTAGTACATCTTTTTCACTAATCTGCAAGACAGGTTTAAAAATAGGCCACCCTTTGGGTTTGTTTTTTTTCAAACCAACCCCACCACAATTGTATCAAATTATGTGAAAATAAAGTAATAAACCCACTAAGCATATATTTTTGTTGCAACGCAAGTATTTAGGAAAGATGAAACACCTGCTAAAGACCCTGGAGTTTCAGCTACTCATACCCTCAAGTTCTCACCTGTAAGTCCTTCTTCAGTTTTAGTAAATCTTCATTTTCCGCATTCCCAGATAGGGCAGCCTCAACTTGCTGAAGCTGAGCTTTGTAGCTAGCTAACTGCTTGGCAAGGTCTTCTGACATCTGCAAAAAAACACACACACACACACACATGCACACATAACACATCAAAACAACAGGCTTGCTGCTTTTTAATCACGTCTTGCGGCGCGAGTACAGTGAAACTGATAAACAAGTAACACGAAAAGGTATTACTAAAATACTAAAAATGCACCTGACTAAGTTTCAGTAAGGCACTACGTGACTATAGGTAGCCGCTCACCTTAATTTTCGCGCCGTTCAACTACTCCCAAGCAGTTTCTAAAAAAGCAAGCTTAAACACGTGCCTGCACGGGGAAAACGCCTAACTTACAGCGGGCGAGCGGCGGGGTCTTCAGGCAGCCTCGCAATTACCCGCGTCTTTAGAAAACTACCGCGCACTACCGCTTCTCCCCGCTGCCTGCCACCGGGCACCGTCTTCACGGTTACAGCAGCGAGATCCCCCGCGGCAGCCGGGACCGGGCCCTCCCGGGAGCCGACCGCCCCACGGCCACCCACTGCCTGTCGGACCGAGCCGGGCGACTCGGGGAACGGCGAGGACGGCGAGGGGGGGCGGGCCCGTGAGGAAGGGCCCGCGCCGGCGGACAGGCCCCGGCTCAGGCCTACGCCGAGGCCTAGGCCCGGGCTCCCTCCAAGCGGGAAGGACGAGGCCGCCGGGCGTGAGGCGCGGAGAGGGGGGGTGGCGGCGGCGAGCAGCTGCCGGGTCTCACCTCGGCGGGGGTGCGGGGCCCGGGCCGGGCCGGGGGAAGGGGAGGGGGGGGGGTGTCCGCCGCTCCGGGTCCCGTCGGGCCGCGGCCGCTTCCGTCTACCTTCGCCGCAGCCGGGGGGAGGGGCGGGGCAAAGGCCCAGCGCGCGCCGGCGCTCGCGAGAGCGCCCCCGCCGGTCACGTGCTGCCGGCGCGCGGCGCTGGTCGGCCCGAGCAACGCGGCCGCCTCCCGCCGCCTTCGGGTCACGTGCCGGGGGGACGGGGGCGAGGGGGCGCGGAGGTCTCGCGACCGCCTCGCGAGGCCGCGAGAGCGGCGCGGGAGCTGGCCCGGGGGAGGCCTAGCGCGCGTGCGCGCGGCTAGCGCGCGGGGCCCGAGCGCGAGCGCGAGCCTGGGCGGGCGCCGCGCCGTGCGGCCTGCGCCGCTCCCGCCGGCGGCCGGGCCTCGGGCCCGAGGGTTCCCTTGTCCCCGTACGAGAGTCCCGCGTAAGGAGGGGTCAGCAGCCCCTCCTCGGGCAAACGGCCCTGGCCCTCCCTGCTGCGGCTCGGCGGGACGGGGAGGGAGCTGCCCGGTCTCGCTGCGGTTGTCCCGACAGCGTTGGCATCAGCGGAAGCTGCTAACGGCTTCGAAATCTTCCTCTTTCGGGCAAGGCGCAGCGTTCCCAGAGGAATGGTGTCACGTTTCTGATCGTCCGACCGCTCGCTGCTGTAGGGGAGGGACCGCAGGGCGCCGGAGTCTGCCCGCGCCCGATGGAGAGCCTCCCTCACGTCTTTGCTCTTGACAGTACCACACGCGGTACGCTCTGGCTGCTGAAGTGACAATTAGAACCATGCAAAACGTAGCACCAAGCAATTTAGAAGAGAGTAAGTTTCGATACTTGGTCCTACAACAGGAGAGGAGAAGCTCAGTGGCTTCTTCAAGCCCGTCACAGGAAGAAAAAAGTACTTCCTGGTGGAAATCCGGTAATTAATTTGGCCTTGAGCCTGCGAGCCGAGCAAATCAAGCAGGCATCCAAAAAGCTTCTTGGTATTACCAGGAGGATCGGTGTCTCTTGCAAACATCCTGTCCCTCGTGGTCATCAGCATGCAGGGCTTCACAGGAAGATGACTTTGCTTGGACTCTTTGGGTTCGTTTACATATTAAGGGGGAAATACACCTACTGTGTTCTGTGACGCTTGGTTTATGTCCTCAGAGGATATCCTGTACGGGGATAAAACACGTTTCTGTATCTTGGTGTATGATTTGGTAATTAAAATACAGAAATTATTGGACGCTGTTCACAGACTGATTGATGAGACCAAGTGTAACAACAGTAGCATCTTTTTAGTATTTTCATCAATAATCTAGAAATAGATACAGAAGACATCTTCTGATAAGGCTTTGTGGACAGATCTGTGGCAGTTGAAAAGACATAAAGTTTATTGATACAGAGCAATCTAATGACTTTGTGAGCTTACCTATGAGTTAAAATGCACATTAGTACAATCAATTTCAACTTCCTCTCTCAAAACAAGAAATCTAGGCCATATCTGCAGAATTGAAGCAACAGAGAGGGCAGAGAGGGGCTGAGGAGGCATGCAGTGTCCAGTTATCTCCAAAGGCAACAACAGCAAAAAGGACAATATTTCTGTGGTTGCATCAGCAGGAGCAAACATAAGGAAGTGTTTTACTTCTGCAACAGTTTCAGTGAGAGTTAATGCTGAAATAGTATATATAGTTTTACAAGGTTTGCAGACTTCTAAAAAGAGCCACCAACGTTACTCAATGGCTGGAGAAAACACCCTTCTCTCAGCAAAAGGCTGAAATGCCCAAACTCTTTAGCTCATACAGGAAGACCGGGAGGTGACCTGATTACAACATGTAACTAATTTCACAGGAAAATAGTATGAAGTACTCAAAACATAAAAACATTGCAACACCCAGTTGACTAAAAGCTAAAGGTACAATTACCTTTAAGAGTTTTGGGGTTTGTTTTTTTTTCTCTTGGTTTCTTCAGCTCAGGATAGTGCCTTTTTAGATGGTATTTCAACACATGCTATCATTCAAACACATGCTGCTATGTACAGGAAGACAAGCCAGATCTTGAAACCACTGATCTTTAACTCTTATAAATTGGAAATTCTCATTAATTGCATCCTTAAAACTGGATTTGTCTTCACCCAAAAGTAGAGATTTTTTTCCTATATTTGACTAAAGAAGCTCTTTTATACTATATTGAGGAAAAACACAGTGTAAGCAGGACATCTTCCTGCTATCTGACAGATTACAATTTTTAAATAATATGTTTTACAGTTCATGAAATGGTTGGTGCTTGGAGGGATATCTGCATAGTAGCACATTAGCACTATTCAAAATAATATATATCCAGTTGTTGTCAAGATTTTGTTCTTTCTGTATTTGTTAGGAGAACAAAGCAAGTTTAGGTACGTTTGTGCCAGATCTGAATGTTTCTAACTGCATTTAGTGCTTCCATCTTATCCGTGGGCAGCAGAGTAGCTACCAGAACTGCATCTCTTCACAAATCCTTACTTTTTATGAGCCATTTATACATTGTAGTGCAGTATTACAGTGTATTCATAGAATTGAACCATATTATTCACAGGCTATAAAGTTACACTGCAGTAATATCATTATTACGAAGTAATTGATACTGTGTTACTGCAATATATATATATTACATTTTATCATACACGATACATAGAATTTTAGTGCAGCTTATTGCCAAATGAAGGCACGTAAATTTAAGACAATACTTCATCGCAAATGCCATAGAATTTATTTCCCTAACTTAGTAACAGAAAGAAAAGGCAACTTGATCAGCTTTTATCTAAGCTAAACTCTGTTGCCATTAGCGTTGAGGCTTTCAGCTGTGATTCCTAGTGGGAAGCTGTCTGATCGACCTGACTGTACTTGGGGAACAACTAGAAAAACTTGGTGTAACTGGAGACTTTCTCACCATGCTGGTGCTGTGGGGCAGCAGTTAGTGTAGCAGTAGCGGTGATACTCTGTAGTGAATGGCACAGCTTGTTGGGAAGGTGAGGTTTCTAGTAACCAGTATAGCTGCGCATGCCTTGGGGGTCGTGAAGGGGCTGCCTGTCAAGGCAAACTAATGTATAGTTGGAAGAGACACTGGCGCATCCTGCAGCCATGCTTGGCTTGTCCAGGAGGTGGTAGTGGTGCTGCACAACACCTCTTTATCACCAGCCCTGTTTAACTAGCAACGCAGGAAACTTATTCTGTTGTAGGTCTACAATTATGTCCCTTTTTTACAGTCTGCTGCGTTATTTTTATAGCTAGGGCTAATGGGAACATATATCTGAAGTTATTTTTGAACACAGCTGGGACCATATAGCCTGTTGAAACATGTATGGGTTATGGTGAGTAAGTACACTTAAATCAACAATATCCTGCATTCCTTAATGTTAAATCCTGAAGCAGCTCAGGATCAGAGATCGGAGTGCCCAGCAGCAACTAATGCCCTGAAGACTTTATTATATCCAACTGGTTTAATGTCCCTGTTTTTCAACTTTGTATGGATGGATTTTTGTGCTCAGCATAGGGACCTAGTCACTAGCAAAAAAACTGGCTTCTGCAAACAAAACAGCCTGTCCTCATGGCAGAAATTACAATCCAAGTCTAGGCCAAAATGGAGACACTGGATTTTTTTAGGCTTTCCTGGTAGGCTGCCTGCCTGGCAGGCGTTGCCCTGTTAGTAGGGCAGTATGTCAGGCTTGAAAGTCATTGGTATATTCATTTGTATCAAACCACCAAGAAAATATTGTATTAATACTTCAATTTTGAGGGTCGTTTTCCTGAAGATGGGGGGGTGTCTTCCAGTTGACCTGTGCCTCTGAGCAAAATTGCCTTTATTTTTTAATTTTTTTTTTATCATTTCTCATCATGGGCAGGGCTGTCAACTTCATCCATAGGTGCAATTATGTTATATTTCCCATTATGAGGCATTTTTTTATTGTTGCTCCTGTAAAACTTGTTTCTATAGGCTGAATTTTTTTCTGCACTGGCTGTTTGGCTCTTGTTTGGAAAGCTTCAGCAGTGTGACACAATATCAAGTTATAGAAAGAAATGCGAATTGGCTAGGCATTTTGAAATACCTGTTTACACAGAAGTTTGTGTGGAAGTGAAGTCAGTTAGGTGAGCGTGTACACATTTCTGAACATAATTTAACTCTCTACAGCTGTGGTAGTCAACACAGATTGTGGTGCTAAGCAAAGGAACTGAGAGCTCAAACATGTTCTGTGTTCTGAATGATTGCAGTAATTAAGCCCCATCAGTGAAAAAGGCATAGTGACTAAAACTGAGGAGGAAAAGTGAATCAGAACTGGATGAGGAATAAGAGCCAGAGTGGGGCAGCAGGGAGATAAGGAGGAAATGTCAGAATTAGGAAGAACTGACCAAAAGCCTGCATCCATTAGGACGTCATCTGCTTCAGAAGGGTCTGAGGCTCTTAGATTTCCATTCCCCCGCAACTGACGGCTTGTGAGAGCTGACAAAATGCCGGCTTACGTGGGAAATGACAACCTGCCAGTGTGATCATTTACTTTACCGGCACAAGCAGCAGGTCCGTTTGATGGGTCTTAATCAGGCCTACACAACATGCAGTTTGTCAGGTGGTATTTTCAGCTTACATCAGTCTTCAGTTGGGAGCAATATGCCAAGTCAAGGTGCGACTTCTTTCTCTGAGACACCCTGCCACCTGTGTCAGGGAGCATGTCAGTGCTGGAGGCCCGGGGACTTCAGGAGAAGGCAGCTGGAGTTGCTGGTTCTTCTTCTTGGGTTGCTGGCAAGTCTGTTGCTGAGGCTCCTTACGTCCAGAAGGGGTTTGTATGGCATGAAAGTTGAGAAGATGAGGGGAGTTTGGAAAGTAGGGAGCAAGGGCCGTTGCCCTGGGCAGAGGAGCCTGGGAGAATTAGGAGAGGAGCTTGAAGCAGAGAGCCAGCAGTGTGGGAGGTGTGGGAAGCAGGAACTCAAGGTTAATATGGGAATAGCGTGGGGGTGTTTTGTATTTGTGTGTGGGGAGGGACCTGGGAAGTAAGGAACAAGGCAGACTGCTGTGATGGATTGTGGGATTGCTATGGGGGAGAGGAGACCTAAGTCCTGCAGTAGTGAGGGTAGACAGAAGGAAGGGTATTGTATCCATATGGAGAGGGAAACTTGCAATGAGTACATGAAAGGGGTGGGAAGGGGATATTAGGTGCAGCTGACAGCAGTGATGACTGTGTGCCTTTTCCCTAGTACGGGTTTCTGCCAGCTGCGTGCCACGCGCAGGCTGGGGTTTGTGGCAGCCAGTTAGCAGTCACCCACAAAGAGCTGGGTGGCTGCTGTGTGCTGGTGAGCCACTCTGCTGTGTCCTGCAGCTGCAGCTCAGCGCTGGCAGCCAGCCTTTGGTGGTCCACCCACACGGGAGCTGCGCACTCCTGGCCTAAGCGCTCTGTTCAGAGCACAGGATTTAACTAATCAAGGATGTGTAGTTAAAAATAGGCTGTTGTTTGTAGGTCCTGAATCTCTGCTGAATTTTACAGGAGCTGAAAGAAGAGGAAGAGACCTTTGCAAGAGGGCTACTGAATACCACTATAAAGATCTGGATTTAGTCTCCTGTGTAGGAGTATCTACATAGTGTGAGTGAGGCAGACCTGTGTATGGAAAAAAATAGAAAGCTCAGAATGTAAACTTAGAGCTAATTGCCCCATGGGACTTGTTATTGAAAACTGACCAAAGAAGCTCTGATTCAGCTGGAGGTAATTTTGCTGCCACTGGGGCATGGTTAGGTTGCTTTTAGGAACTGTCATACATTCCTAGGTTTTGAAAAATCATAGCATCTTGGCTTGGGACAGCTACCACTCCTGATCAGTTACTTAGGTCACATGAGTATTTTGGGGGGGACAGTCAAAAATAGAAAGAAGCAATATTTGAGACAGTGGTACGTATTTATAAAAGGGTTCTGATTATTTGCTGCCTCTTCTGATGTTAACAACATCAGAACTTTAAGTTCTTGGACACTTTTGGACCTCTGTATCTCTGTTTCTTTGCCCTCCCATAGAACAAGGGATAGTAAAGCTACCTTATATTGTAGAAATGAATACTTAAAAAATACTGCGACATAGTACTGATGAATATCAAATGAAAGCCAGTAAGAAAGTGAAGGATTCTCTCTTTAAAATAGAATTTGAGGAGTCCATGGCAAATAGTGAGTTCTGCTGATGTAGAACCAGATTGTGAATGTCTGGCATCAGAGCAGTATCAAGGACTATTGAAGTCTGACTTTGTCACACCGTGTTCTACTTCCATCCTGTGAACCTGGAAGTTGCCCATGGTTAACATTTTCAATGCTGAACTGTGATAAGGTTACTTTTGCTAACTACACTGTACATGAACCTTTAGAAACATTAACTATGCTATAGTAGCTGCAGAATTCATATGCATCGATGTGCTTTCTTTACCAATATAAACAACACGTACAGTTTGCATAAAATGCAAAATATGCGCATCCCTGTTGCAAACTTTTCCATCCTTCATTTTACTGACAGACTTTCAGACACATTTTCCTGAAGTGAGAGAAATTCTGGAGTATGCATGTAGCAGTGAGAGATGACAACCACCCATCCTGTTGCATGAACAAACTTGTTAAATGTTCCCTTCTACATCATGTTAGTCACTACTTGAGCAGCGAGACTGCTTTCATGTGGTTTAGCATCCTGTTCCTGGTAATCGGAGTGTTGTCTCACGTCCTACAGCTGATCCAATGCTTAGAGAAACTGAAAGTCCTTCTACAGATGTTTCCTCTGAAAATGAAACTGAAATGTCTCCTACAGTAATTGTCTTGCATGTCCTTGCAGCTGTGTCCAAATGAAGTCAGTTTGGATCCATGGCCAACAAATGGTGCTTTGCAGAGGCTGCTAATAAAAGAAGAGTATATCAGATGGGCACTTAGAACTCTCTTTACCAATGCTTCTATTTATATGTCACTTGAAGGAAAAAAAATGTGGAGCTACTGTTTGATATTTCTTTAAATGCTAAATTTCATGTAAAAAATGTTGTGGTATCCATCTTAATGTGACAGGGAAACCAAGATGACAGTTTGCCAAGAGTATACTAATATATATGAGATTTAGAAGCCTAACTACATGATTCTTGTTCACACCGAGGTATCAACACCGTGTTTGGGCTCTGGGATAACTTTTACTCATTGTGTATTGGCTAAAAATCTATGGGAGGTTTTTGTTTGGTTGGGGTTTTTTATCTTTCTTTCAAGGTTTTTAGCAATTTCATCTTACTCTTCTTAAGTGCAGTGCTATCTACATCCTCCACTTAAAAAAGAAAAAAAGTATAGTTAATATGTTGTGCTGTTTCATATGCTGGATTTTTTTCCATGAAGCTTTTGATTCCCCATGCTGTGCTTCCTTTGTGAGAAGGTTTCAGTTCTTTAGTGTAGTTATAAATCCAAAGTCTTTCCAAAGCTTTAGAGCTGCAGAAGGATTTACAGCTTGGCTTGGTACTGTGTTGATTCAGGGATAGGTGATGGATTCTGATTAGGTGCCCTGAAATTATGGGCATGTTTGTCCTCATCTTGGTCAAGCCTATTCATGTAATTTGGTGAGAGGGTAAAATATGCTGTTCCATGGCATTCGACCCTGTACTGTTACCAGCAGAGAGAGCTTAAAACGAAAAGCAACCAATGTCAGTGGGAACAAGATGATGATTATTGTCAGTGACCATTATAACGGGTATTATTTGATACTATTGCAGTATCTTTTGAATTAAGCAACTGAGCCTATAATCACACTAATTATTGAGATGCAGCCTGCTTTTCTCCGAGTTTTTAGTTTCATGCCAGGTCAGTAATGTACTGAACTTTTTCACAAGAGATGCAGGCAAGAGCATGTGTAGATAAACACCTGTTCTTCCTGTGTTCAGTAGGAGGATTTGATGTGTAGTTTTTAATTGAATATGGGAAGGCACAGTGTTTTACAGCATAAGTAAAGATGGACAGCTGATCAGCTCAAGTGCAGCAGAGAGCTGAGCCTTCTGAGTTTGCAGGCTTGGTGGGTTTTTATGTTTGCTTTTTTTTAAGCATCAGTGTCAAAATCTCCTTGGGATTTGCCAGTCAAGCAAATAAATATGAAAAGCTATATATGGATCCAAACTGCTGCAAGCAGTGCTGATCCATAGATTTTATCTAGAGCCACAAACCAGATGTCGTATGTATCTAACTTTTTTCCTTTTTCTATCCTCCCTCCCACACCTGATGAAACTATTTAGCCTTGAAATGTTGGAAGGCCACATACCTGAAGCGGCAGTGGGCTTGTTTAAGCATCATTTTCTGGTATTAGTTTTATAGATCCAGATATGACTAATAAGGAAGTTTCTTCATTCAGTGTCGTGGATGACCAATTTTTACTAGTATGAGGAACAAAGCTGGTATGAGGAGGTCGTGTCGCCCAGGCAGCAATTCAATCCCCGGAGTGAGTCATGATACTGGTATCTTAAGCCACAGGGAGAAAACATGGTGGCAAAACTCAAACATAGGTTTTTTTACTTCTGCCTTGTTTTGGAGATATTTCCAAGCAGGCTTATTTCACTAACACTCATGGTGTTAATATTTCTAGATTTAGGGCATTCATTCGGGCTCTCCGCCTCCCTTTTATTGTAATAGAATGAAGACGGTAACTGCCTGGTAAATCAGAATGGTGAGCATAGGAAATACCATTTGCATATCTGTAGACAAGTTTTCAGAGTATGTTTCTTCATTTTTTAGTCACTTTGGGGATTTGAATGTACATTGCAGCAGTGGAGAAGGCAGAGGTTTTTGTGGTATTGAATTATGTTTTTCTTCCAGTGATGGTGTTTGCTTTTGAGCTAGAGAGTAGGCACAACATAGCACAATTGTCATGCCAAATTATTGCACATCCGAAAGTCATATTGATAACATTAGCGGGTCTAAAGGCAGTAAATGCACCCCTAGTTCTGATGTACATAGGCAGGTCCATTCTATATCACAGACTTCTCTACAGTAGAGTTGCTGGGTGCATGGAGAGTCGTTTGCTCCACACTCTCCTCCCAGGATCACGGCTGAAATTAGAAGGGCAGGATATTTGCAGTTGACAAAGCTTTTAGTGGCATCTTCAATTAAGTCAGTAGATCTTTCCTAATTCCATTTCCTGCTGCACTAAGAACTCCCCTCTAGTAGATGATGATGCTTTTCAAACCATGAAACCATCTTAAAAATTTAATCTGGATAATATGTAAAACCAGTAACAGAATCAGAATTCAATAAAATATAGACATGGTTTCAGACGAATGTAAAACAAGGCCAAATTAGGCTGTGATACAATTTTAAGGCTAACCTTGAGGGAGCTGTTGTCAGGAACTGTGGTGCAGAGTGGTTGAAATATTAGATCAAGTATGTTAATCCTTTTTTTTTTTTTTTAGTGAAACCTCTTGGGAAATAATGTTTCTAGAATTTCTTTGGAGCATCTGTATAGATCTGAGCAGGGAAACACTATTGGTTTTGAAACTCTAAATCACTGGATAAATCTCCGTGGACTAGTCCTATCATTGGTTGTATTAATAATGTAAGTGCTTTTACAACAGAGTGTTCAGTAGATATTGATTCACTTCTCTTTTGGAGCTGGTCAAGCTTTCAGATAGTATAGTTGCATTTACATGGTGTTAAAGGACTCCATGGGTCTGATAAGACCAGTTAAGAACCTTCTACAGCAATTTGTTGATTGGAGAAATTGTTGAAAGTGAGGAGGAAACTTTTGTCATAAGTAGAAGTCAGTATCCTTAGCACAGAAACAGGAAGAGAGGAAGGAGAGTATAGGATAATAGAAGGAAGGAAATTAGGCGTGGTTTAACCTACAGATGAGAGTTAACAATTTGGGTTCTGCTGCAGGAAGAAATACAAAATTGAGTCAATGTGTAGCACATACCACATGGACATGCTAAACTGAATAAAATGCATATTCACTTTACAAGAAACAGAATAGTCTTGTGGAGCTGTTTGTTTTCATTAGGAAAATTGGCCTCTGTATTTGTCTTTGAAGCTTTAGACAATATAAGCCAGTATATAGCAGCTAAGTGCCATCATTTAGTGTGCTTTTGTGTAAAAATTTATTTAACAGAGATTGTAAGTTTATTGAGGGGCTGTTCCTGTAATAACATACCCTTTAAGTGCAGTTTAAATAATTTTTACTTTACAATTTCTCTTTTCAAATGTTTTTCCATGAAGATAGACTTCCATTTGAGGTAACTTCAAGTGTGTCTGCAGTTCACTTGTTTGGGGACAAGACTCTGAGATGTCCCTTGGGCAGAAAGTGAACTGCGCATTGAGAAAGCGGCGTCATGCACACAGGTAGCATCAGGATGTGGGCACCAGTGGAAGGGCTCTCCATGTCTAAATAGAGCCATGTTTAAGCTATGTGTAAAAGCTGGATGTAAGGTGCAGAAAAGCTGGGTGCCTTAATATTTCAAAGGCTGGCTACACATTTAAGCCATTTACGAATCCTGCATTTCTGGTTTGATACTGTCACTCTCATGGTCAGATTTGATCTTCCTTTTGCCTCATGCAAGCCCCTCAAAACAGAGGACGTGCAGCTAACTTGTGCATGCACCCGTGTTCAGACTTTGCTCAAGCTTGTGAGGAAAGGTAACTGAGATAAGATGCCTGGTGTTCGTTTGGTGATGCAATCCATCTCTCATGGAAGAGCCAGGCTTTGCTAGATCAGATCTTCCAGGCAGAGGATTTTTAAGGATTACATGGAGAGGGTGACTTAAACCCGGAGGCCTGAGGTATTGATAGGGCTTTTGTTCTGCCAGGGATTTGCAGTTTAACCCTGGGCAAAGTTACTTACCTTTTGTCCTTGCTCCCCATCTGCAGAGTGGGAATACCACAGGATAGAAGCTAACACACACAGAAATACTGCCGGATGCTCAGACTTCTCTGCTGGAGCATATGATGGAAGGAGGGTGCTTGGTCACTCATCTAAGTCATTTAGTTTACCCATTGCCACTTAAAATAGCGTCAAGTCAGCATGACGCATGCTCTGCTGTGTTGTGGCCCACATAACATATGTTGACGTACAAGCTGTGAGCCCTCTGTTCCCCTTCCCTAACACAGCCAGCAGGCATCGCCTGCCTTCTTGCGTGCTGTCACAGTCTGACCCTTGTGTTCAAACAGTGCAGGTGGGGTGTGTGGTGATGTGGAGGAGATGACAGAGCCAGGAACTTCTGAAGCACACAACTTCAGAGAGTTTCAACTTACAGAAGAAATGAATATACATCAGGTAAATCTGCGGCTGTAAATGAAACCTTGGGACACTTCTACAGCCGTGACTAATCCTGTGGACGCTGTGACTCAGCTAGTGAAGCATTTATCAGGAAAGGTCCCAGAGCACTCAGTTATAAACCAGTAAATAAAAACATCTTGTTTTCTGTAACAAACAGAATCATTGAATCTAATTTCGTCACCTGTTCCTTACCCCTTCAAAAATAAGCCACCCAAATGTAAGAGAGGGAACATCATTTATAGTAAACACCCCATTGCCTTAAATTCACGTGTTTGCCTCCTGATTCTTGCTCTGTTTCCAAGTTCAAAATCATAAAACTCTGAAACCTGGCTGACTCCAAATTATTTTGTAAAAACGTGCATTTGGTCTGCTTTGTGGTTTATGAGCTGTGCGGTGACAAAACCAGATGTAATTCATCAGGTTTATATCATCGGTAAGCTGCATATGTTGGCTGAGTGTAGTTAGAAGAGACTGTAAGACACACAGGTTTTTTTGATGGACTTGGTAACAGAACTTAAAATAAGTAGATTATTCATAGTTTGGTTACCCCATAGTAAAACAACCCACAAAATTCTAGGCTGAATCCAAACTTGACATTTGATTTACTCTAAAACATGCAGATCCTATCGCAAATTTCTGCAAGACTGTTAGGTTTTTTATGCTTTTCCATATTTTATTATTTCAGTTTTTTAATTGGTCTTTGAAAATAACATTTACAAGACAAAAATGAGTTAGTAAAAAAAAATTTATCAAAAATCACAGTTTCAAGGTGGTTTTGTTGGCTTTTTGGCTGAGTCAACCACTAAAATAACACGTGCAAATTTTCTTTCTCCCTCCTTTCAGCTCAGCTTGTAGCATTTATTGCAAATTAGTATTTAAGGCTGCATCTTGTACTTTGGGGTTGTTTTGTAGTTTATAAACTGCACCTGTCCCAAGATCTTTGTGCACAAAATGTAGCAACCTCTGCTCTAGATGAATATACAGGGAGTATTGCTGGCAGTGCAGGGGCTCTGATCTGAATGAGGATGCTTTTTTACAATCTTAAACCACTAAAATGTGGGATTGTCACCTCTCGTCCTCTGATACTGCTGAACTGGTTTTGTATATTACTTTGTATCCTGCTTGAGTCCAGCACTTTTTCTTCATGTTCATTCTTTCATGACAAACTTTTCTTCTTTAAGTACAATCAATGTCTTCAGAAATTGAGCATGTCCAATGTTTTAGCCTATATGTTTTATTCTCTATCATGTGACTGGCTTTGAGGAGTCTGTTTAAGGAACTTTTATACCAAATATGGCCCAAATATCCCATTTTCTCGCTGTTTTAAATCAGGAACAGACAAACATCCACTGAGTCCAAAGGTTGTGTTTGGCCTTTGATGGCTGCTCTATAAGAAGTATTTCAAATGTTTTGTATTTTTCCTGGTTCTTTAGTTGTGGGTGGTATGAATGGATAAAAATAACTTCATTTTATACGGTGATAAAATTGGTTGCTGTGAAAATGTAATTACTTGAAGATGTCTCAGTTGTGCTTCTCATTTTTGTTGGAGACACTGAATTAAGCTATCGGGCGGAGTGTGATTAGTTGATCCTGGAAAACGAAATGCCTCAGGGTATCTCTTCATTATTTAGAATATTTATCCTTACATCATCTGGATGATTCCAGCTGGAATATGTAGTAGGTAAAATTTTACAGTGGGAGCCTTTTGCTAAACCTGAAACAGGCAGGCAAATCCCAGCCTGCATCTTAGTGGACAGAAATGTGTGTGCAAAAACTGCATCAGTTTTGATGGACCACCAATCGTTCAGGGGCCAAAACATTGGCAGATAGAGTTACACCAAGGCTGTTTCTATGTAATACATGGGTATAATACACCTCTCTGTGTTTCCATGTAAAATCCAGCCTGAAATCAGGCTAGTTCTGTCTAGCGAAACCACTGAAGTTCTTAGCTGAGATGATGCAGACTTGTTCTTGGTGTAGATTTGTGTTGTCAGTTAACCACCCGCATGCTTGGCATGAGAATGCCCTGGCAAATTAGAAATACACCTGCAAATACATTTTAAAGATGCTGAAACATCTCACTGCATAAAGTTGACACATATTCAGTCAATGTAGCATGTTTCAAAGCCAAAAAATGTAATTGCAGGTCCTTTCTTCTTTTTGAGGTGTTCCTGCCAAGGAACCCAGCTGGGCGGGTTTTGGGAGATGGTACTTTGACACCTCAGGGTCCTATCTAGAGTGTGCCAGTCAAGCAGACACCTTGCTTGTCAGTTCTTCTCCCCCCACCCCTCAACAGCAGTTGCTGTATTCACAGCTACCCACTTATCAGCTATGGTTTGTTACAAGACAGGTAAGCTAGCAGATTTGGCTCAAAGTAAAATGCCTTTGGATAGTGAAGAGATTAGCGGATACTTGAAAATTAACTGTTTTACTAGCACGAGAGGAAGAAAATGCCCTTTTTTTGCTTTAGAATGTCATGTCATTCTTTCTGTTTGCTTTTTGAATAGCGTGTCATATACGAATGGCATCTGCCAAATACCAAGCAGGCATTTGAGTTATTTGTGTCGTCATTCTCTATGGAATAAATGGAAGGGGCTTGAGTGAGAGCATACAAGGCAGTCTTCATACAGCAGCCTGTCACTTTGCAAAGCAGCTGTGAATTTAATGGGAGTATAAATGAAAAGCGGCTGATAATTAGGCTGCTGGGTGTTGTAGCATTATTATTGTTAATTTCTAAAAATCAATTAGGTAATCAAGAGAGTGCTATTGAGAAGCATATATTTTTGTTTTTTAATATCCTAAGCAGGGTTCCAGCTGGGTGACATGGTAAGTTACAGCTCCTGGGAGGAACTGGATATCAGAAGGGACTCAAAGGACCCACTGAGCCGAAAGGAAGGGGACTGTGATGGGCAAGATGGTATAGTGAAACATGATGTTTATTTGTAATAAAGGGACTGAGAAGCTTAGTTAAGACTTTTTTTTTTTTTCTTAATAACTGCGCATAGTGTTAGAGGAGCTTCTCTACCAGCTGGCAGGTACAAATGTCTAGATGCAGATTTCTGCCATCTACGGATCATAGAGTGATTTAAGCTATCTTAGATTTAGGAATCTAATAAGTCCTTAATAGTCCTTAATAAGAAGTCTCATGCTAGCTGAATAGAAGATGAGAGTTTCAGAAATGAGTGGGGCATCAGACAAGTATGTAGGGGAACCAGCAAAAGAACTTAGTGCTTAGAAGAGCTTCTAGGACAGGCAGGAGCTGGGGCTTTCGAAACTTCTGTCTCTGATCTACCTCTCTGATGGTTGTATTATTATTTTAGAACACTTATCAAAGTATACAAGCATATGAAAGGGAACAGATAAGGAATACAGCTATTCCTCCATTCCTGCAGTTACAGGCATACTAGATACAGCATTTGTCAGTGATTTGGACTTAAGAGTTGTAAGACACCATGACAGAAGGCATGATGAAGTCTGTGCTTTCAATGTGTGAGTAATTATTCAACTATCAAAACTCCTCTGTGCAATCTAGAGGAGATGAGACCTCTTGGCATAAATCAAACTGTAAGACATATCTATATCTGAGTTGAAAACCTTACATCAAAAACAGACCCTGAACTTGACATGACTGACGACAAATTAGCAGTTCTTTACACTCTGCTTGTTTTATATTGGTATGTGAATTTCCTGAAATTCAGTTTTGAATTCAATTCACATTTGATTTACATGTTTTTATTGAATCACGTGACTTGCACATCTACATGTTAGTAATAAAGTAAGCACTCACGAAAACATAGGCTCCTTCGGCTTCAAAACCACCCCTTTGTAGCCAGGGACTTCAACGTTCTCCTGCAAACACCATGCTGAACACCCTTTGCTCCCCCTGAATCCAATCATGGATCCGATCCTGCAATACTTACGTGATTTATTGCTCTTTTATTACTGATGTGATTTATATACGTTTTATAGTGGGCATGAGAGCAGCTATGAAACTTGATTTCTGTGGTGATCCAGTCTTATTTGTGCTTGGAGGCAGGCTGTTGCATGGTGCTAGTTTCTTTCAACCTTCCCCATTTATCCAGGCAGCCTCTGCTGTCTTTCCCCGACTGCTCTCTGGACTGCAGAACAGCATTCCAGATCATGCTCTGCTTCCCATAACCTCCCTCCAAATCCCTTAGCCTTTTCTACAGTGTTCACAATTAAACGCTAACAATGAGTTGCATGGGAAAATAGTTCTGCATTACAGCTGAATGTTGTGCCAGGTCAGCAAGTTTGTGCGCGGCTGCCTAGATATCCTTCCTGTGCCAACACAACAGTCATTCTCTCTTTTTCTGGACTGTGAAATACAGAGGTGGCTAAATGCACTTACTGCTGTGGGATTTTGATTAGGGGAGGGAGATAGCAGTTTGCTGCTGCAAAATTGAAATTGTTTAAGGGGAGCAAGAGCCTTAATGGTAAGAAGGAATTGCCTGCCTCTTGCAGTGTGCTTGGGAGGAGAAATGCCTCGTTACCTTTGATGCTTGTTTTGCTGTTTGGGGTGCAGCAATAGCATCTTGAAGTGCCAGATCAGGGACACTGCTTCTACAGCATTGCCTGAGAGGAAAGAGAGTGTGTAAAAATGGAGATTAATTCTTTGAGATTTGCTCTGCTTCAGCTGTGGATATAGCCGATGCATACAGGCATCTCTCTAATGATAGATCTGACTTGGCATGTGAATGTGGCACTGAGTGACAGCTCTATACCAAGCACTGTCCAGATGGCAAGCTCCTGTAAAGCTTTGCTTTTGTTCCTCTCAAACCTAGTTATTAGGATCTTTTGTATCCTCACAACATCAGGTGTGAGAGCAAGTGCTGACTGACAGCAAGGTGAGGGGCAGAAGAAGTGGGGAGGCTCCAGAAGTGGAGGAAAAAGAGGCTGATTCTTACTGTCTTTCTCAGGTATCTGCCAGTAGTTGCTGTCAAAAGCAGGATCCTGGTGTAGTTGACCTTGGTCTGTTGTGGCTGAAGCAGAGATGGTGGCATGAAGAGAGGCATCACATCATGAGTGGGAGAAAGGGAGAGAGTGGTGCAGTGGTGGAGTGCTATCGATGGGCAAAATGTAGACCCTGGTGAGAAGTGGGAAGAAAGAGAAGCTGGGAGGGGCATTAATGGAGTAATACAGAGGTTAGGAGAAGAATGAAGGGACAATGAGGCCAAGGAAGTGACAAATCTATCTAAAGCTTATTCTGTCAGCAGCCTGTTATGGCCGGGTAGTAGCAGCACATCCATTTGGAGCTGAATATTGCCTCAGTCACTGTTTTCATAATCCTCTTTCTACTCTAATACTGCCAATTATGCAAATGTGCCAGGTGCATGCTGGGTGCAGGATGCTATGCAGAATCTCTTATGAGCATGTAAGGCTAATAGGCAGCTTTTGTCCAAAGCACAGCTCTTTCGTGTGACTCAGAGTACTGGCTGCTATTGTAAAACCCAGTAGAGTCTGGGACCTGCCAGACTCTTTTGTTTCTCTGATACTTACCTAATAGCTAAAGTAATCTACTAGGTTCTTTGCACTCCAGGAATGATGTGGAAATATGCCCAGCTGAAGAGCCAGGACCTTATTTTCCTTTAATCATCTTCCAGATCTCATGCTGCCCGGCTTGATGTGGCAGGGAAGAGTGCTAGTGCTGGTGCAAGGATGGTGATCCAGGAGGATAACACCTTAGCTCTGCCACAGATTCTCTTTGGCAAGCCATGACAACTTGTTCAACTCGTTGTAGAGTGGGATCATCCTTTGCTGCAGTGGTTTCCTTTCCATCGATGGTTAATTATTATCCCTAAGAGCATAACAAAACCATAACACCTCAGATGTTACTTGCTGGTAGCATGACAGATGCTGCTACTGTTGTGGTAATCAGCATGACATGTAGGGGTGGTGCTAGCTCACTAAAATTAGAACTGAAGGCTCAGCCTAAAGTACAAACATTGCTATTATGTGACTTGCTTGTTTTTGGCTTTTAGCTAACAATTGTCCCATCAGAGTAAGGATAATGCACAGCAGATGAACAGCAGTGATTTTAGTGAACTCTCCACGCAGGTGACTCATGTGTTGTTCTATTTGCTTTTTTCTCAGTTTAATTTACTGTAAAAGACCAGCTGCTATCCCAAAACATATGCCAGGGAAAGAAACATGAAAGTGCAATGGTACAAAGATCTTCCTTTTGGATTGTTTCAAAATGTTTGCTCACAGACAGGTATTTCTGCTGCTTTGGTTTAAGGAGTTGACTTTTCCTCTACCTCCAAACTGATTCATTCTCACCTATGATGAGAGGCATTCAGCTCCTCCATTTTTCTGTTTCTCTGTTCTCAGTGAGTAACTCCAGTGTTTCTTTGGTTAATTAAAGTTTACTGCAGGAGGAGCAGGAGTGGGTTGAGAGCACTGATGAAGAGATGACTAACAAAGTAATCGGCATGTGATTAAAGTGTGGGCTGCCAGGCACAGATTAGCCCTCCCTGGACTCTGCTTTTATCTTAGCTCCATGTTTTGAAATAATTCTGTGTAATAATATATAGACTTTCTATCCCATCTAGCTTATCACATTAGAGCAAACTAGGCAAAATGAGCCAATTTAAAAAGGCTCTGATTCAGCTCAGGCTGCAGCCACTCATTGCAAATGTGAAGTTAGGTGACTGACTCCTCTTTTGTTTCTTTCAGATTCTCACTCTGTGGGAAGCGTAAGGGGGAAGAAGTTGGTTAGAGCGGAAAATTAAGATGGTATTATAAAGCCTTGTGAGATGCATTGGTGACGATCACGTTGCCAAACTCTGTGTGAACTGGCAGCCGCTGAAGGGTGGGGAGGATGTGGAGGTTTGAGTGGTGGATAAATGACAAAGAGAAAAATAGAACTTTTCCCAGAGGCAGAGCCGCCACATACACTTGTGCATAAAGTTGTTTGTTTGCTCCCTGAGGTGGTTTTTGCAGTTATTTTACAAAAAAAAAAGGGGGGGGGGGGAGTGTCAGTTTTTTTCTTTTTAAATGAGAAATCTTGTTGGGCTACTGACACCTACCTGATGCAAGGGGACAGAAAGACCTGCTTTAAACACGCTATATTAACACTTCCTCTTGCTACTCATATCCTTTTCCCACTCTGTAATTCTAATAGCCCATGAGTCTAATACTGAGGCATTAGCTTAGCTGCTGTGCAGTTAACAAAATAGTGATTTGAGGGAAGCATCGACATGCAGAGAGAATAGCGACAAGTCCTGTCGCCCCCTTCCCCCCCCCCGCCAAATTCCTCCATCCGCTGTTATGGCCACAGTGAGGACAGTGTTTGGAAACTAGAAGAGTGAGCATACAAGCTGAAGGTAACTGAGGACATGGCAGGGAAGGGAAAGAGAAATCCTGTGAAGAGGTGATGTCCATGGCACACTAATGACACAGAGGCTTCTTCAGTGGTGACTGCTGTAAAGTGCAGTGCGGAGGTACTCATCCATCAGAGAGCACAAACGGCATCATCTAAGTTGCCTGAGCAGCTGCTGCTGGCAGCACTCATCATGAAATATAGAATGGTGATGAAGGAAGGGAACTTAAATCACTGAATAAGTAATTAATGGATTATTTGTGGAATCTTGGAATAAGGAAATAGAAAGAAGGAAAAAAAAAAAAAAAGGAAACTCCAGGTTCCTGGAGAGTTCAGTAAAGTTTCAGTATGTCGTTTTCCTCTGAGCATAGCTCACAGTAGCCCAATACTGCCTGTTCTCAGGAGCTTCTGTCAGAAGGTGCAAAGTTGCCACTTCCAGGTGCGGGGGACATTGGGGAACTATCAGGAGACTGTCAGTGCACTGCTGTCGTACTTGATGGTAGTAAAATAACTTGAATAACTCTTATCAAGGAATGGATAGTACTTCTGAATAACTCATTTGTAATCACTGCTTAAGACAGCTGTGACAATCTGCATTTCTTTGTTGAATGAATGTATATCAAACTAGTCTTAATGAATCAGTAATTTTTTCTTCTTCTTGCAGGGTAGAATTGGTTTACCTCCTTGATTTTAAAATGTTCTTTTAAAAGAGTTCGTTTGTCATCTACTTAAAGCTGTCAATTGAATGTTTGTTTTAGAAGAACTTAGAAGTTAAAATAGTGTCTTAATCAGGTTTCTTGGCACAGCACTTAATGATGCTCTCTTTAAAGCCAAAACAAAAAAACTCACGGATGCATTCTTTATAACATAAAGTGAAGAAGAGATTAGATGCTTCATGCCATAATGAAGCATGAATAAGCTTGCATGTTAGCTATACAATATCTACAATTTGCTAAGTTAGTTGTTGTCTCTCTACAGAGAAACAAAGTCAGTCGCAAAAACACAAAGTCTGCAAAAGTTGTTCTTGAGATAGAAATGATCCTTCAGGTGCACCAGGCAGCTAACAACAATTTTGAGTGTCATGTTCAATTCACTGTGAAGTCCCTGCAACTGGTGCAACTGCAACCCGAGCCTCCCCCTTCTCCTGTTTCAATTCTTGTTTATTTAAATATGGGACTCAAGGGAAATGACTAGAAAAACTAGGTGTTAAACACTATGCTGCTCTTAGACTCATAGAATACTTTGGGTTGGAAGGGACCTTTAAAGGTCATCTAGTCCAACCCCCATTATATTCTTTATCTTGATAGAAATTAGAACCTGAATGTGAATAACACTAGGGTGGGAGGGTGTTTGGACTGGCTCCATCCTGCCTTGTTCTTGACCAGGTGTGGGGAGGAAGCAGCCCTAGGTTTTAGAGATTTAGAGAGGCAACTGCCTGTTGTGGGCTGTTGCCTGTAAGTGTGAAAAAGTCTCTCTAAATGCCTGTGAAATCAGTTAGATTGTCTGAATTGGTTTGTTGGTGTTTGGGTTTTTTTTCCCCTAATCTGATTTCAAGACCCATTAGTGGCACTCTTATTTTGATCTGGAAGCCAGATGAGTGTTTTTTTAAAAAAAAGAGATGGTGAGGGAGGAGGTACTGCCTAACGCAGAGTTTGTATTGCAGCTTTAACTATTTTGAAAATTAGCTTTAAGAAAAAACAAAATCAAACAACTTCTTTGCTAAAACAGATCATTTGGCTGCGGTTTTGCTTTTTACAGGAAAGTTGCTGAAGTCATGTTCACCAGCTTTTATGCCAGGTTCCCCATGATGCTAGCACAGCAAAAAATACCTTTTTTTTTTTTTCATCTGGATCAGTTATCCGGTCTGGTTGCCTGTGTGGGTGTCCAAACAGCTGTGCCAACTCTGGTGGCAATGATGTGGGATGTGGACTTCTACTAAGGAAATTCTTGGGGAGCCACACTCACAGTAACTTTTGAACGAGTAACTCACTACTGTAACGGTCCTGGGTCTGGCCATCCTGATGATTGACTAATTGGCCTCCTTGGAACGAGGGAGAGAAGCAGTTCCTGGCATGTGGTTATCAACTGGCAGCTCAAGATAGACAGGCGACATGAGTTCCTTCTTTGTCTAGGTTTTTGTATGGCATCAGAGCACCAAACCACCAAGTAAAACTTGTGTGGCAGGCACTGACCTGCAAACAAAACTGCCCTCCTTTGTATCTGGCGTGCCAGAAGATTCCTGTGGTCTCTGGAAGTTGCAAGATGACTGGGGGCTTAGCAGGTAGCTAGATTCCATTTTATTTGTTAGTCTCCCAACTTGACGGTCTGTTGTAATATTTTGTATTTCTTCAGCCCTGGCTCTAAAATGAATGCTGCTTTGCTTAATGGCAATGAACATGAAACCATCTATTTGTCTATGCAGCTGTCTTCAAAGGTGTCGATTCTGGTTGTCATTCTGAATGCTGGTGTATATGCAGCTTGGAAACCTGTTGGTCTCTGTGTGTTACATTACACTGTAGTAAAATCTCATTGAGAGAGAACTGGAGATATCACCAATGATATCACCAAGGGAGACAATGAAATTGTTCATAAGAACAAATTAAAAGAGCTGAAAGTTGTTTTCAAGCTTCCCCTTTACTTGTCCTGAGTGAGGCGAGGGCGGAGGAAGGACCTGCTTTTTGCAGATGGTAGAATGATTCACCAGTTAATGGGATCTTAATGCCTGGCAAGAAAAGATGTCATTAGCTGTGCTGAATCTCTGTGTGATATGCGCATTTGGTCCAGTGTATAGCACACTTCTGTGTGCTCCTTCAGCCTGCTGCTCGCTCACTGACTTCCTCTCTTACTCCTCTGCTTGCACACGTCAAATGTTGCTTTTGATAAGCTCTGATTTATGGGCAAGTGACTTTTTAATGGAAAAGTGCTCTCATCTGCTAGGATGATGAAGAGCTACTCTTTGCTTATTAAGAGTGGCTTAAGAGACAAACTGCTGGTTAATCAGTGGTGAGATACACAATTGAGTTACATTTTTTCATTTAAATCCCCTTCATTTGAAATACACAATAACAGGAGACGTCATTACGGCAACTACTGTGGTCAGAATGTCTTGAAGTGAGTTACAAAATAGCATTTTTGTTAGTACCTCCAATATTTGTTAGCCTTTCACAGCTAACTAACTTTCAGGCTTCAACAGTTCGGGAATAATAACACAATGGGGATTATTTCTTAATCTTTCACACTAAAACTGATGTGCAGTAGTTGGGAATCATAATACTTTAGCAGTGGCTTTTCCCATGACCACGGTTTATGGGATAGGCTTCTACTTTACTTCTGGGAAGTTGGACAAAGGGGTAAAAAAGGTTTTAAACTTTAAATGAACCAGGCTGTCACAGAAGGTAACATTTGTTTTCAGGTTGCAGGTTGGTTATTGTCCAAGAAGATAATTTAGTTTCTATGTTGCAACACTTAGACTACATCATTTTAAAGCTATTGATATTCCTAAGAGGAGCGGTATGTTTAAGAGAAAGAAAAAAAGAAAGGAAGACTGTTTCTGTTTTTAATAGGGAAAGGCTTAAGTTCTTCAGCTGGAGAACTCAGTATATCTGCGTCAGTCAGCTGAGTGACTCAGTGTTGTGATGCTAATGTAGGTCTGACTGGATTGGAAGCCTAAATTTATATAAGAGAGAAAAACTCAGCATAGTTTAGGTTGAGAGAAGTGAGTAATTTTTGTTTTCTTGTTGCACAGCCAAATTTAAGAGCTTTTCTCCTTCTCCATAATATTTCCCTCTTCTTCTGCTCTTGCATATTTGTTCTGACATGCTACCTCAGAAATAGCTGTTCCTCTCTTTTTCATAGTAGAGTTGTATTTTTTTCTGAAAATCTGAGGATTTATCTGCACAATATTCCATGATAATTTAATGTTTTAATATTTAGTAATTTAATATTTTAGAGAAATGGTACCTCCTTCAGTTTAACTTCTTTTACTTGGAAGGCAAATCTTTGAATAAGGTAAATCACAGCAGTCCTGCCTTTATTCTGGATTAAGTTTGAACACCAAATTGTTCTAAGATTACTACTGTCTTTAAGTCTCATCTATCTTAATCTAAATAAAATTTCAGTGGTAGGTAGGTCCTTTCTTTCTTCTGCATTGTTTTAAATGATAAGAGCAAGGATGTGACTAATTAACTTCATTGTGAAATTACACAGAGCTAAGAACTGTTTTCTTTGGCCAGCTACCTTACCTGCTTGGTTTGTACGTTCTGTCAGGGAAAACCAGTGTGATTCATAATGGGAGAGAAAATAAAGTGTTAGAATGATAACAGGTGTTGAACAATACCCATTTGTAAGGTGCCACTGTTTTATCTCAAAGGGTTTTATAGCTGCTGTTTGACTTCCAGCTGTCTACTACTAGTGATAATGTATTTGAAGACTGTATTATGTATCCCATAGGGGAAATTTTCTGACAAGGTTCCCCTGTAGTGAACACTGAGATTTGGATGTGCCACTGTAATTTATTTGTTCTTACGCAGTTGGTGTACAACAGGCAACATTGTGCTGGCAAGGGACATGGGTTTTTTGCAAGAGAGATATTCTGTACTAAAAAACCAAACCCTGTTACATTGCAGGCTCTCATGCTGCAGCGTACTGCCAATAGCAGCCCCTGAAAATGTCTCTACCTGGATGCCACAGACATCCACAGTTGCCAGCTGTCTAGCACAGATAAAGCTAGAAAGACATTTCACTCATATTGTCCTTCAGCTATCTGGGGTAAATACTTCTTAATTTTGTTCTGGAAAATGTGTACTCAAAAGTGGAAGGAAGGGAAACTTTTGGGTTAAACAAAAATAGGTCTAGTAAATTATCTTCCAGGAAAGCACCTTTATGCCATCTAGGGTAGGAGGCTGACAATGATAACATGGCATAACTGATAACATGGCATAATTGACGTACTGTGCTTAATAGGGGAGTGCCTTATTTGGGAATAACGTTTAAATATTTCCCTCTTGCTAGATTGTACTAATAAGATTACAAAAAGAACTCACCGGCAAATAAGTTACTTTGTACAATGGTACTCTTCAGTATTTTATAACAAAAAAGCTTTTTACAAACACCATCAAATTCTTGTGAGGCTGTAGAGATACAACATCACTTTACACACAGTCTAATGGACCCAAGCAGAGAGTAACAGGTTTGAGGTAGCTGGAAGTGGAAAGGGGGCTGTAGGTCTTGGCTGTCTTTTGGAACAAGCTGCCTGTACCAGCAGTATGCCTGGAATGGTCTCAGCTTGCCAGCACAGGCTTTCTCTTGACTCACTCTATCCTCTGACAACAAGTGAAAGGGACTAGAAATACAAATGCTGGCTTAGCAAAAGGGAGAGAAGTTAGTACGTGCCCAGACGAGCTGTCAGGCCAGGATATCGGCTTGGAGGCCCTGGCCAGAGATGTCAGAAATGTCAGCCTGAAGTCAGACATCAGTTCTTTTCCTGTAACGGTTTTGGCTGAGATAACTGGTCACCAGTCTGGTACCTTTTGAGACCGGCTGTGGAGAGCTAAGGACAAGCTGTGGCCAGATCTTTCTGCAACACGGCATCATCCGATTTCTTTGTTCCTGGCATTCTCAGTTACCTTTCTAAATTGTGTGATCTGAGGGGAGGTGGAGGAAAAAAATGTGGGTTTGCTGCAGTGCAGTGTGATATACATGTTGTTATATGCAATACAAAAAAAGAAAGATAATCAACTCGCCCAACATTGGAATGTGAGCAATTCTCTCCTATTACCCAGGAGCAGTCACCTCAGGAGCTGGTTATGTGTAATGCACCAGTCATAAAGCAGTGGGTGTATGCTAAAAATCAAGGAATGGAGTGGAAGGGGGGCTGGGAGGCAATCTTGGAAATGAGTAGTTCTCTCCCACTCAGCAAGATAGCTCCATTATCTGAATTAGTATAAAAATATGCACCCACCCCAAGGAATGCACTAAGTCACTCCCTCCATGCCACATATCTTTGATTGAGAGTAATTGCTTGCTTTTGACAGATCCCAGAGTGGATCTCTATGGAGTGCTTGAGTAGGAGGTGAAAAATCAGTAGCTAATGTGATGGCTTCTGTTTTTATTTATTCTGAAACTGTTTTTCAAGCCCAAACAGCAGCCTACCAGGGAAGGTGTCTCTGCTTGGGCTTCATTATAGTTATTATCAGTAGCAACATGCCTCTAGCTAATTGCACGTGGTTTGTGAGTGACAGCTTTTGATTGGACAGTATTGCTTTCCCCTCCTGGGGAAGCGGATACTTTTCAGGTCACAGATTAAGTCATTGCTAGATGATAATTTCATGGTATGTTATGGCAGCATATGCATGAACTAAAGACTGCCACTGCTTAACTCTCTCAAGCTACTTTTTCATGCATCTGCTAGAAATATGAGACAGTGCTCAGATCTTGCATCTGAATATCTGCCAGTTTATAGCAGCATGAAGATCTAAATTTGCCACTGCAAGCTCATTTCCAATAGGGGCTGGGTATAGAGTTCAGTGACTTGATGTAATGATGTCCAAGTTGTCCAATTGGATGCAGGGACGGTGATGGCAGATGTATGGTTGGGAGCTTCACAATGAGGCATTTCAAAGAGTGACTTCTCTTGACAGTCTAAGGGCTTTGGGTACAATTTCAAGAAACTTAGGAGCTCCTACAAAAAGTGGCTGCTGTCAATAATAATTAAAGCATCCTCCTTTGTCATTCAGTCAGGTGGACAACGTTTCTGACAAGTATTGCTGCAGACCCTATACCACCTTTGATACTGAGTGTGGAGCATCATTCAAAGACCCATCTGCACATTCATTAGTAGCTTTTGGTCCCCTCTTCTTAGCTGAGGCCAGTGCATTGGAAATTACTTGAGGAACGTGTGATTCCTGTAGTGTTTTGTGTTTGCTATTTGAACTGAGCTGCTTAAGGAATGTACACAGCATTTTGCTAACAGATTTTAACTACCATCTGCAACCCTTAATGAACACCATGTCCCTCTCCTTGCCCTAGCATTTTTTGTGGCTCTCATTTTGCACTACTGCTAATGTGGAACAATGATGCGGATAGCCTGCCATCAGTATTACTCTCTCTATTAACTCTGAAAGTCTTTTTTCTCTGTGCAGAATGCTGGAGCTCTCCCAACTCATTGCAACACTTGACATGAAAGGTTTTTTTATGTATCTGGTTGGAAATGCATCAGCTCTTGTTCTGATCTGAAATTCTTGCTTCCCTTTGCTTAGAGGAAACCTAACACCGCTTAAATGACTAAGCAAATGAAAAATCTCTAAAGAAGTAAGAAAATACTGCTTGTTAGAAACAACTCTAAAATTTCTACCTAAAATTATAGCCCCTTGTGTGTAAAGCTCACAGCAGTTGTCAGTGGTGTAATGATCAAAACAGCAGTGGCTGAGTTGTTCCTGCATTCCTCAAATGAAACAGAGAGTGAGATTTGAGCAATGATGAAAAATCTTAGCAAGATACATTCCACAAAACAGAGATTCCCCTGAACTGCTGTGGGGAAATGTCTCAACTTTGGCATTTAGGAAGGGTTGGGTTTCTCTAATAGAGGGGAGGCGATGCCCTGAGGTCAGCTGGGTCTCTTCAGCAGCTCAATCACTCCTAAACTTCCTCTTCTGGGTATCTCATTTGTTAGAGACAGACCAGCTGTTCTGAAAAGTCAAAGGAGAGTCAAGTCTTTCTTCCTGGAGGGTATATGAGTTAAGGGGAGGCAAGAGAGGAAGGAAGGCAGGTTAAACAACTGTTCTTTTTATTGCTTTTCTTTATTTCTGTTTTCAATAGGGCTATAAATGTCACTTCCCTCCCAATGTATCTGGAGGTTGAAGCACTCCTGCTACTGGAAATGTTCATATGGCTCTAGCAGTTGCATAAGTTTTCTTTGTGCTGTTCTCCATCTCCATTCTTGAAGGAAGCATCAAAGGGCAGGATAGGTAGGTGTGCGTATCCTTTCCCTTTTAGAAAGCTTGCTTTTGAAAACCTCCTGGTTTTGTTTTTTGTTTGTTTTGGTTCTTATAAATATAATCTAAAATAATTTAGTGGCCTTCATCAAGCCTGTAATAGGCAGAGGTCTGCCTCACGCAGAGTTATTATTTTCCTTCCCCCTCTCCAGCTATATCTCCTTCGCTGGTAGTCTTAGGACAGAAAATGAATGAATGAATGGGTGCATTCTTTCCTGCCTTTCCTAGAAGGTTCCTCAGGTTGATGTATATTGTGTAGGAGAAAAATTGGCTTTGTGTTTGCCCTCGGTCTGCTTTGCAAGTAAACCAGGGAATTCAGTTCATAGAGATGTCAGTCAGTTTGGTTCCTTTTGCTTGCACAGAATTCACTTGGCTTTCTTTACAGAAATATTTATGAAGCTTTAATTAAATTTTTGTTGTGTAGTGTAAAGTACTCTGGTGAGCAGAGCTCTGAATGCAAAGGTTTAAACAGCTGAGGCAAATGGTACTACACATGCTTAGAAAAGCATTTGCAAAATGCTTTATGAAACTCTGAACTTTGCTTCCCACGCACACCTACATCTGATGCATCATGCAGCGCCTTCCTAATGAACTCTGCAGTGGACTGGAGCAGAGCTGCCTGTTTAGAGGTGTGCTACAGAAATAGAGGCAGAGAAAGGAGAGTTTGCTGGCTCATTTTAAGGACTTATCTACCTCAATTTATTTGTTGTAGGAGAATCTCTGATTACCTTTCAACTTCAGCATGATAAATAGCAGAGCTTGCCACCAGCTCACATACTCTTGTAAACACAATATAAACAGGTGAGAGAGAGGAAACTAAAATGCCTGTAGGCAATACAGGTAAAAATACAGCTGAAGCAGTATATGCTTCACAGCCTTTTGCTTCACATGTTTGTAATGGACATTGTTGGCTACAGACAGCGATGCTTTATCTGCCAGGCTGGTATCTTCATTTGATTCTCTTTTCACTTGAGTAATGTATTTTTAAAAATTAGAGTTCTTTATGAGGGCCAAATAAAAACTTTAGTAATCATTGTGGCAGAATAGTACAATCCACGTTGTATCTCATTGTGCACATTGACCCTATCTTTGCAACAGCATACCTGAGTATGAGGCGTGTCTGAGATCTGGCATAAATTTTATGGCTTAAACTCAAATGCAGTGGGAGTTGAACCTCCAAACACACAGATGTTTTGCACATAGAGACTTTGTCATATGTTAATGCTCTGGTATCTGAGCATGCTTGCACATGCTGATGAATGAAATTCCTCTACAGCTTCTCTTTTATCAGGAGAATGATTTATAATTTTTAGGCACCCACAGTCACAGAGGAAGCCGGGAACAGAATCTGATGCTCAGTTGACTTAACCACAGAACTGTCCTTCCTCCCACATGGTGAGTGGGTTCAGATAAGTGCAGGGAGGTTGACCTGGCTGTTTCTCCTGAAGATCAGTATTTCATTTCTGACCAGAAGGTTGGAGATGGGGAAAAGAAGTTCAAAATTATAACTGAAATCTACCAATCTGAAAATTGCAAAGTCAGTTTTGCAAGGCTGCTTTATTGTCTTGCTGACCTGAATTTCCTCTGGGTCAATTAACCTGCCTTATAAATGGGACAATTCCAGGCTTTTGATAGAAATTTTCTGTTTACGTCTCATCTGCATATAAACTGTTGTTGCCTGAAGAGTGAAAGACTTTAAGTCCTATTTTTTTTCTGATACAGGTGTCAGAATTTACTATCTTTCCTTCAGGACTGTTTTCTGCCTATAAGATGCTGCTTTTCTGTCCTGTCAGGCTACTTTTATACTGAAACTTTCTGCTTCGTTATAGCTACATGTCTACAAATATACTATTTTATACATACGTTTAGTATCTTAAGTTAATTGATACGCTTATGTGTTCAAGGTCAACTGTGTTTTCCAGTTGTTTCTGCTTGATCGACAACTTCGTAGGAATAACTGGGCTACTTTGATGGGGTTAGAGTAGTTAAGTAATACTTGCTATATCCTATTAATCTACATAATTTCATCAATGTTTAATATCCTTCCTCATGATGAAAAGAAAGAATTTTGCTAGCAGCAGTAATCTGTTAATAGGACTTAGACTATGGCGTATTTTTAAGACCTTGAAGCTGTTTTAGCCAGTTTCTTCCCTTTCATAGTTGCTCACTAAAGACAGCAGAGAGGGTCTTACGTTCTCATATCTGTGCCAAGAGGAAGGTGACATTGATAGTTAATGTACATACGAAATTGTCTTGGCCACTTTGAAGCTGATTTCTTTTGACATCAGCAGGTGAGTATTTTGCAGAGAGATGGATTTCAGAGAGGATAACCATATCAATTGAACCAAACTAGCATTTCTAGTGTTCCTCCAAATCTAAGGTTGCCATTGCAGATAACAATTACTTAGTAGACCTAAACATATCTTGTACTCAGGTTATCTCTGGCCAGAAAATCAGAGAGAATTTACAGGAGAATTGAGTCGAGGATCAAGAGATGCAACTAAGCATTTAGTGAAACTCAAGGAGAATTTGGGTTCCAGAGTGACTTTTAATATTTTCAAGATTTAATATACTCAGCTGTGACTTCTGATTTTAAAAAACTGTTCTTTGCAAATAATATTTGTTTTAATTTCTTTTAAAACTTAGAATAAATTGGTGAATATTCTGAAAGCATGGGAGAAAATAGAAAGGAACAGAATTCAGCTGAACCAGTCAGAAGGTGGTATAGCACTATGCCTTGGCTTGGCAGACCTGACTTGTCTCAGCTGTCTTTGGGCAAATTATCTAATCCCTCAGTGGTTCAGCCTGCTCTGTGACGGGGACAATATGACTGCTTCCTACCTCAGCAGTGCTTGTGGTAATGAATGCCTTTAAAGATTATGAGATGGCAGAGCTGGGTTGGTGTTGCACGAATGCTCTTACAATTAGAAATGAGGGCACAGTGACAGTGTTGAGTTTTAGGCAGCAGGTTTTTTTTCCTCTTTCTTTCCCACTGCTCCAACTCCAGCACAAGCAAATTTTCAGAAGTGCCAGTAGAATATCAGGAAATGAGCAGCAAGTAGGCAGGCTAGTGGAATGTCAGTCATGTCAACCAAAGTCTAAGTAAGCGATATCATCAAGGGCGGTGTTGCTCCCCCCCCCCCCCCCAGTAACGTGTAGCTTCAGTTTTTAATTGTGACCTTCAGTGTAAATTAAAAACGAGTCTATGCCTTTTCCCTTTCCTTTTTCCCACTTATACAGGAAAAGCCTTTAAAATACTGAATCCAATGGAGCTTTTTCCTCCAGTGGATATCTACAGGGAGATTCGAGTCCTGGTTCTGCATAGGTCACTGCTCCCTAAGTTTCTCTGCCAGTGCCCAGTGTAATGAGTAAGCTGTTTCCCCAGGGAGATTCTGATTCCTACCATACTGGAATAACTGCCTTTGCTGTCTGCACTTCTTTCCACATCTTTACCAACACCATGTTTTCTGCAAGTCGTGGTGACAGGAGATCAGTGAAAAAGGTTCTCATGTTTCTGGCTCTGTGGCAGAGTGCTGGGCACCCTATGCCACCAGGCTCTAATAAATGCAGACCAGAGACTGTAACCAGTAGTAGAAAATCTCATGAGGTGAATCAAGCAGCAATTTGAACTTGTGTGGCTCCTGCTGCTACCTGGAAGATGGATATACTCTGAAGCCTGTAGAACAGCTAAGAAATAGATGGAGATGCCAAGGGAGGGGAGTACAGGAGTTGCTGCTTAGAGAGGTGCTCAAGAGGTTTTGGAGCAGGATCATGGCTAGCAGGGTTCTCCCTTGCACAGCTCAACCCAAACCAGCTACAGCAGTGTAGTACCACACAGTACTGTGCTGCAATCATGTACTCGTAATTTCTCATCTGGAGTTCCAGGAAGGGAACAGAGGCTCTCTTTTCAGTATAGCTTTTCTTATATCTATGGCAAAGATTACTACAGTATTCCTTCTTCATCTAACGTTTTGCAAGCTTTCTGATCATGTCATCAGCATCTTTCTTGTGTTTTAACTGCATGTCAAAAATAGCCACGTTAGGAGTGAAATTGTCACGAAAGCCTCACTGAAATTACTGTAATTTGTTACTGTAAACAGATGATCTGTATGTCTTCAATTACATTTCAGGCAAGCAGTCTCTGAAAATGCAAATATGTGGTTTGGTGTAGCATGGGCTTGTAAGGAGGAGGAAGAGATGCGTAGGAGGGCTTTTTACTACTGTTTGATTTCATGCTGCTGATGGTAATTAGCAGAGGAAAGTATAGTTTATTAAAGTACAGGTTGTAGCAAAAAGTATCAACTAGGGACAGTGGCTAGCTGAAGAGAGGTTTACAAAATGCAAAAATCTTTCACTGCACAGCTCTTGGATTCAAATCTAGCCCAGGGTGTTTGCTGGATACTGTTGGATATTGGATTTCATATTACAGTAGCAATCAGAGACCCCATCCAGGGTAAGGACACAAGGTGGTAAGCACAAGAAGAATATAGTCAACAGTATTCATGTTCTAAAACATTTGCAATCTTAATACATTATCTAAACAAACAAACCCCCCAAACAACAACAGGTTCAGATACCCAAATGCTGGTTTTGTCCTCATGAAGCTGGCCTCCCTTAGACTCTCCCTGTATTCTTGCAGCTCCTCCATGCAGCTCAGAGGATGCTTCTTGGGATTCTCATATTCCCCATGGACAACGATGCATGTAATTAGCTGATGTCCTTACAGCATGATGGGTCTGCAAAGTAAGCTGCCCTTCTCTCTCAACAGTGGTTCTCAGGGCTGGAGACTTGTACCCACCCTCTGACTTTTCCTGCTCTTCCTCAGCAGCTCCATTCAGGCATTAGCTGGGCTGATCTGAAAGGCCGTGGTTGTTCTCCTTGCCTTAGATCGGGTCCCCAGGCTCCAATGCCAAACACTGTGATCAGGTCAGCAGGTTAGCTGCGTGGCATTTAATTACCTGACAGTCTTGCTTTTGGCAGCTGTGATCAGTGGTCTGGAGTGGCAAAAACCCTGAGCTTTTCAAAGTACATAAGGCACAATTTCGGCAGAAGCATAAAACATTACAAGAGAAAAGTTTTACAAGTAGAAAAACTAGAAAGTGGTTTCAGCTCCTGTGTCTCTGGGAGCTCTGGTTCTTCTGTTCCCTGTATGTTTCACTCCCTTCAGCCTCTATGCTTTCATTCATTCCAAGTTTTTGTTCCAGATTATTTTCTGCTAGGGATCTTCTTAGAGCGTAGAAGATGGGAGCTGTTGCCCTTCATTTCTTATTATACCAGTAGATGTAAGGACTATCTTTAGACTGTTCCCCCCTTTACCCCACTAGCTCAGCAAATCCCTAGAACAGGGGAGCATTCCAATAATAATGGGACAAACAGATGGAGAAACAGCATCTGTGATATCTACAGTAGTATAGTATTTCTTTCCTCTTCCTCTTGTCTGGAATCTACCGTGTCTGGTAGGTGCTGTTAAAGACAGGATGCAAAAGTCAATGAATTTCAAGTCTAATTAACAATACAGGAATTTCCCTGTGCGTTTCTTTTGTTTTTAGGTTTTGCTCCTCTTTTTTTATGGGTTTGTTTCACCCATCATACATCAAAAGAAAAGGACATACAATTCAAGGCAGGTTCAGTAATAAAAATACGTCAATATCAAATCCAAACAATATTGTAAATCTCAAACTGAGGCTTCTCCATATGGTATGTTGATATTGCCAGCCAAAAACACAACATGCAACTTCCAGAGCTGGGTTCGGTGAACTTTAAAATCTGTACAAAAATAACTGGCGACAGCTTTCCTCTATGTGAAATCCTTTCTACTCTCTCCCAGAAAGACCTGTTCCCCTGCTGGTTTTCAGCACCTCCTCCTCCCCGTCTGCTTGTTCCTCCCTCTGTTCTGCTTTTTCCCACGTTTGTATGAATATCCTCCATCCTCAGTTCTTGTTCTTGTGACAGAGGATGCATCAGAGCTCTCTGCCCATCTCGCTTTCCAGCGACGTTACATCACCTGCTGCTGAACAAAGCTGATTCCCTGCAGATTTCCCTTTCCCAAACATGGTCTGTCTTGGATCAATTCAGTTGTCTGGGTGTATGAATTGGTATTGCTGACCAGTCTCCAAAGGCTGCTGGTTCACTTGCCCTCAAATTTCCAAAACAGCAAGCAACTCCTCAGACCTGGAGCAGAACACAAATGTGTGGCTGAAACCTCAATTCATCTCAAGCTGAGGAGAGAGCGGGCTGTGTGCTGGTGCTCACCGGCCATGGGCTGTGTGAGACAGAAGGTCAGAAACTCCCCCCCATCACAAGCCTGCTCTCACGGGGGTCTGCAGGCTATGTGAGAGCAGACTGGATGTTGCTGGTCTTCCTCTCTGCTGCTGTCCCTAGCTTTGGGAGGCTGCCACCACTGTAGTTCACAGGAAGAGCCAAACATGATGTTGGTGTGCAATAATTTACCTTCCCAGTGTTGTAGGCCAGTGACAAGTGGGGGTGATGCCTTCAGGCTTGCTTTGTAGGTCACCACAATTTTACTTGATTTTTATCAGGAGTTTTTCCAATGTTGTATCTGTGAGTATGAGATTCAGGATATCTTCACAGGTATGATATCCAGAACTGTGAAAGACCTCTCTGTCAGAAGTGTTGGTGCGAGCAGCATACCTCCTTGCTGCGTTATGATCAGAGCATGAAGCACTTGTTGCACTGAAGTGGGAAATCAGGGAGCAGAGTGCTGAGCTAGCAACAGTACTAAGAGCTGCACAGGTCCCTGCTTATGGCAGTGAGATGAGGCTTTAAGGTGATTGATTGCAGGACAACAGTAGGTGACAAGAAATGTTGTTTTCCTGTTGTTATTTCCTGGGCAGGCTATCTGTCCTTAGATTGCTGTTCTCAATGATTTGATTAGTCTCTCTTCTGTGTGCCTAAATAATGCCTTTTTATCACATCCTACTCTCTTGCTACTCATTTCAGGTCTGTTAAGTACCACCTGTTACCCGCTCATCTATCATGTGTAAAGAAACTCCTTGTGTTAGTGCATTGCTGTTCCTTAAGGCAGAACCTATTGGGTTAGTCTGGTTTCTAGTAACAGCCATGCAAGCATGAGTATTCATGTGATTTCTGCCAAAACCCATGAAACTACCGAGGACAATGACTGGCACGGGTAGGTTCAGTCAGACATCTCAGTGTACCTATTTGTTGTGTTCTTTGATTAAGTCAACTATCTCTAAAGCCTCGAGCTCCGAGGGATGAAAGCCACCCTCAGGGACCCTGTCACAGGAGGGCTCAAGGGCCAGAAGTGGTGTCTGTCATATGTTGGTGCCCGGTCTATGTGCAGCATCTGTGCCAATGTGGCTGTACCCATGTACACGTGGGCATATCTGCATGGTATGAGCCTTCTGGTGACAGGTGCAGTTAAATGGGAATAGAGGTCCTTACGTCAGTAAGACTTACTTATTCCTGACATATAAGCACCTTTTTAAAGCTTCTGTTTTATAGACATTTCATAGAGAAATGGTTTAACTTTAACCGCTAAAGTTACACATGTGCAAAAATGTGTGTAGAACAGCACTGAGTGGGAATGTAGCGAATTAACACATGGTGATTAAGGACAACCAGCTAAAGAAAGGCTGATATTTTTGGGGAACAGAGGTCTCCTCTGGTTTTGGTGTGGGTTCTGATGAAAAATGTGTCATCGTGGAATAACCCCACTGACATGAGATCAGTAGGAAAGCCCTTTATTTTCTATCACTTCTCTCTTTCAAACCATATCTGTCCATCAGTGTGGAAGGGAAAACACATCATAATGCTCTAGGACCTGAATTGGAAATGACAGGACAGATAGTAGTGGATGTCACAGAGATGAGTCAACACTGAAAGAAGTGGATGAACAATATGAACACCAGAAGATGTTCTGAACAGCTAGCGCCAAAAAAAGATGTATTTTTACGCTGTGGATAGAGAAGGAAGTATCAGGGGTGGGAAAGTAGGTTGAAATGAAACCTCAAAAAAGACATGTGAAGTCCAGGGCAAGTCAGGAAGTTAAAGGCACATGTGAGAACTTTAATCAAACTAAAAAGCAAGACGTAGAAAGATATTGTTAAGTTAGCTTGAGTTAGAAAATCACTTCATAAAGAGAGAAAAATGGGAATGTTTGCTTGTTACAAAACCCGATATTTTTTGTGTCCCAACAGACATTGTAGGCCCCATTTCTATGAAAGCAAAAAAGTATCAGTATCACCCTTCTGTTAATTTTTTCTAATTTTATGGACATTTCATAAGAGTATTTCTGTGGAAAAATTAATTAATTTTAAATAGATGTCTAAGGTTTCTTTAAGATACCAATGTAATGGTGCCACAGTACTGTGGAATCAGTGGAAACCTGATTGTAATTTTACCCCTTATTCTCATTAATAATGTTATAGAATAGCTTTGTTTTGGTTAATCATAGCTAGGTTTTGGTGCAAGAGTTTGTGAATGCTTCTGTAGTTTTGAAGTACGTCTTGGTGGTAATGCTAAGCAAGTTGTTTGAATTATTTTTCTTTCTCTTCTTTCTTTCTTTCCTTTGTTTCTTTCTTTCAGGAACAGGAAGACAGTATCATTATGACGCGAAGGTTGAAGGAATTGGCAGTTCCTCAGCAAAAGGCCTACTAAGAAAACTGGAGTAACTTAAAACAGAAATACATGATAACCAGTGTTCTTTGGTTGCATCACAGGGTATAAAGCACCCAAGGATGCCAAGGAGCCAAGAAAGAAATGGAGAGTCATGGCACTGGATAATCTGAGTCTGTGTCAGGGGAAATGGTTGAAAGCTGTGGATAGCAGCATCATTTTTCTTCTGATGCCCCAAAATATGGATGACTTTATGGGTACAAATTAAGAGAACTTTTTTGGCCATCATACTTTAACAGCAATATTCAAAATAGGGGTCAGGGGAAGAAATGAAATTAAAGGAAGGGAAGGGCTCAGCTCTGACCTTGTTCTGGGGAGAGAGCAGATTCAGGTTTAGCATAAAGGGAAGAAAATGAAGGTTGTAACTAATACGTGTTGTCTAGTTCGTTGAGTCATCTGTGGGGATTCTCCACTGAACAGTGGCAGTGCCTACACTGTTAGTGTGGGAAAGGCCCTGGTTAGGACCAAGGTCCTCTCTTCCCCTCTCTCAGCTTACTGGCACTGCTGGAAACTTTCCAAAATAAAGGCCAGCTTTCAAGTTACTGGACTGAGGGATTTGCAGGGTTTGCTTTTAAGGCCCTTTCTGGTTTGAATACTACACTTCTCCCCAGCTGTGCTCTTCTCAAGAAAAAAGAGAAGGGAGAGAAAGCAGTTAGTGGTATGAATTTTTCTGCAATGTATTTGGTTTAATATTTCTCAAGCTCTTCAATCATGTTACCTTGCTTCATGCTATGTTAGTCTCTGTCAGGTTAGTCAGTGGGGTGACAAAAAAGAGATTGTGAAAGGATGCTAAGCAGAGCTGACATGATGGAAATAGGAATCTGTTGCTGCATACCCACTACTTGCTAGTGTTATGGCAGAGACTGAAAATACATCCCATCTACAGAGTTTGTGGCTGTTTTTTAGAGTTAAGCCTTAAATTATCTTCTTGGGACACAAAGGGTGCTGGACAGGAGTAGGTTCAGGGATGGTTGGACGCCAGGACCAGCAACCCAAGGGAGCACATACAAGCCCCTGGCCTCAGCTCCATGGAGGCTATTCTTGCCCAGAAAATTTTGATAGCAGACGTAGGCTAAGGACAGCTAATAGAAGGTCACAGGCTGAATTAATTGAATCCATTTGTCACCTTCATTATTTTAAGAAATGAGTGTTTTCAATTCATATCATCATTAAGAAGGCTTCCCCTGAATAACTGCTGTCCATCCAGAAAGCCTTATATTTTATCTAAGGTGTCTGTGTTATAGCTGCACAGTTTAAAGCAATCTTGTGTATACTGGCTATTCAGAGAATGAGGCTATCTCTGCAAGCAGATAGGGAAACCTAAATAAGACAAAGTACAATGAATTTCTCTACTCATAGTCTACAGTGTTGTTTTTTTATTGCCCCATTGTGTCAGGAGTAACAAGTCTTCATGTCTTCATGTATTCTATTTTTTTCATAGGATACTCTGGGTCTTTTTCTTGTTCCCATGGACATCTACAGAAAATACCCTCTTTGTTGGCACTTGCTGTGATCCCCTCATAAAAGAGTAAGTGCTAAGTCAATGGTGAAATGAGCCATGAAAAGTGAAACTCTGCTTTTAGTCTGGAAGCAGTGTCTCTAGGTCAGATATATAAGCACAGCAGCAGCAGAAGTTATCACTTGAACCTTTTTCTGATAAATGCACCTGGGAAGTGTTTCTCAGTGGTGTGGTTTGTTAAGGATTTAGGCATGTAATTATTGTTATGTTGGGTGGCTGTTGGAGATACAAATCCTTTATGAATCACTAAGAAAATGGAGTTTGGTCTGTCACATGCATCTTCCACTCTATCATCTAGGAATGTCTACAGGGAACATATTTGCTGTGCAATACATTGTACCCTGAGCAGTGTGCTGGGCTCCTCTGGTGCCGAGCTGGAAATTTAAAATGTTCCTCTTCTGCCCCAAGCAAAGAAGATTTAACAAAATACTTAAAAGCTGATCATGGCAAGATAGGAGAGGTTTTATGACAACCGATGTTGACAAAAGGCAATACAAATTCATTTAGGAGGATTAAAAACCTGGGCGGAAATCAACATTGAGGTTTGGCTTGGGCAGACTTCTAAATCTGGGAAGAAAATAATCCAAAACTCATGTTGTGAAAAAGAGAAATCTAGGAAACAGTAATTGCTAAAGAGAGCCAGACAGGACAGGGAGATTAATCTGGCAATGGTAAGCAAAAGCAGAAAGATAATGTCAAATTGGAAAGTGTTTGGAGGAGTGATAGGTCTGGGTCTTGATGGAGAGAAACAGTTGAGTTTAGGCCTGGCTAACACATGGTCACTATCTTCCTCAGCCAGCACCTGAGGCAATCCAGAGGGATTTACATGGGCCAAGACTAATGACAGGTCAATGCAAAACATTACACTGCTTTGATTATCAGCAGTAAACTGAGTCTTAGCAGAGTAAACCAGCCTGTACAGAGTTTCCTGGTGTGTAGGGAGGTTATTAGCTGTGCCCAGACTAGTTCCTTTAGAACTAGCTAAAGAAAATAAAAGAAATAAGCATGAAGAGTTTGTTCTTATTTCTTTGAAACTTACTTATTTAAGCAAGGATGAGGACAGCATATCTTAATGTCATCTGTAGTTACTTTATAATAGATTGAGTAGTCATTTTTGGTTTTGTCAAGGGCTATGTGGTTAGTTCTGTTGGCTTTTCTTCAGGTTCTTTAGGTCTGGGGGATTTTGAGGGGACGAACACAGGTCTTCATATTTCCTTCCTCTTTCCAATCCTTCAGTGATGTTATGGGCCTGTGGGTGGGAAGCAGTTTCCAATTTTGTTCCTGCAGTCAGCTGTGGTTGCAGTGAATGCCCTCTGGAGATCTGGCTACCTGATGCTCTCTGCACATTAGGCAGATAATTAGCAATGATCATTTGTGACTTTAGTTATTTATATATGCAGAAGAACATAGCTGCAATGAGGATTTCTGGGCCCCTTGGAAAAACGTGACCCTAAAATTGTTAGCATTTATATTTCTTGTTCATAAAGTGTATTTGAAGTGAATCTGAAGTCAAGAATGAAGTTCTAAAATTAGCTCATTGGGCCAGTTAAACTTGTTGGTCCCTTGCAGAATGATTCAATGTACTCTCCAGGAGGAGAGAGGAAATCGCATCTTGCTGAGGACAAGAAAGACATCACCCTGAAATTTTTTTGAGAGGTGTAATCAAGAACACAGGTTCAGTGAAGGGTAATGAATAAAGAGCACTTTGCACAATTACAGCTGCTCCTACCTCATGCTGGGGGCATTGTGATCACTGTGGTGGCAATCTTTTCTTCAGGAGAGGTTCTTTCCACTGCTGTGCACAGCCTCAGTCACCTTCTGATGCCTTGATTTCTGCTGGGTGGATTTCCTGCACTGCAGTGCCCACACAGATGAGTAGCACGTGGAGTCATTTTATCCCAAGCTGTGTGGTGGAAAAAGCCTCCTCTTGCATGTGTGCGTGTCTCTTGTGTTGTAGGTTTGTCCTGGAAATTTACCTTAGCTCCCAATCCTGTAACCACTTAGACAAGGAGCCCTTATGCCATTGTGCACATACTTATAGCATGTGTTTTCTTGTCCATCTGGTGAGAAAGATTAGAGCCCTGGCTGCTTTTGAAGCTGAGCTCTGACCTGCCCACTTTGCAGTAAGGATGCAGATAAAGTCAGGGGAAGGGTGCTCAGCTGTGGTAATGTTCCAGCATGGTCCTGTGAGTTATTGGGCATGGGTTTTCTTCAGGCAGTTCTCTTCTTTCTAAATGAGCATTTTATCTAGGAGTTCTTTGAGGACTTTAGATATTTGTTTGGGGTTTTGGGGTATCTCACAGCCCAGCTGCAAGTGTGGAGCGTCAGAAGGTGCTGGGCTCTGGGTGAACCATAACTATAGTATATATAAAATAGAGTTGACACCATCATGGACATATCAGACTCCCCCCTTCCGTATGTGTTATCCATTACATACGCATCTATTTATCTCTGAGACATTCCAGGCAGATGTGGAACTTCTTGGACCTAAAAGGAGCTTTTTCAGCATGCCTCTGAGAGCTGAACCCTTCAGTGGGTCCTGGCTTAACTTCTTCAGGAAAGAGCGTGGGTGCCTCAAGTCTGTGTTCAGTTGTGAAGCTGAGATACCAGGACTGCCTGGATAACGACTGTCCAGACAGACACTGTCCCAAGTGAAAAGCTTCCATGACAAAGCCTTCCATATTTCTGTGGCTGCTTCAGCACCTTTCAGGGCACCAGGAGAAGCTTTCACAGAAGCATCAGACCTCACACCACTGATGGCACATCCAGAACTCCTTGTGCATGTCAAGTCCAGGTCTCCTGCCCTGCTGTAAAGCGACTGTCCAAGCTCCTGCTCAGTCCTCCAAAAATTTTGTGACAGCACCATACCCAGTCTCACAGGACAGATGTTCTGGGAATGACTGTAGCAAAAAGGCTGGGAAACAAAGAAAAAGGCTCTTGGAATCTTCTCCGGAGAATGTGAAGAAAATCTTTATCTTCAACAATTCACATTCCTGCTTTTTCCTCATTCTTTGTTTGACAAATTGTTTTCTATTTACAGCCAGCACTTTTTAATGCATTCTCCCTCCCCCAGCCTACTGGGTTCCTATTTTATCCTTCTGACAATGTTACCATATGGTTCTATTATTCAGAGATTCCTAAACATGTATTGCAACAGTCCTGAAAAATAATTAGGTGCTGCTGTGGTGTAAAAGCACATCTGTGATCAATGGCTCCCTCTGGAAATTATGGGATAAAATGTCCCAAGACATTTTTCTATCTTTCTACTTTCCCCTCACCATTTTCTGTCCCTCTCTGTCCCCCAGAAAGTGTTACAATAAAGGAAAAAAAGTCTGTGTCAACAGTTATTTTAATTTTCTTCCTTAAAAGCAATGCACAGTGTGATTGGTGGTTTTTGAGCTACGACTAGGGGAAGAGATCTCCAGGGAGAAAAAGATATATATTTAGACTCTGTACATTTAGTATAGAACTTAATTCTATGGTGATAACCAATGATTTACACCCTTTAATCCAAAAGTCCTCCTGTGCCCTGTGGGGAATACAACATATGTCCAGCAAATTGGTAACCATATGCTTCGGTGAACGTGCAGTCCCTCAGCCCTTCCCCTGCTCCTTTCCATTGATAGTTCCCTGCTAAAGCGGTCTGATCTCACGATTTACTCTCCCTTTGTTGAAGGCTTTGTCAAGGGAAGGGTTCTTCTTGGATTCCTTTCAGTACTGCAGCTTCTGTTTTTGAAAGGTTTCAGGCAGTTGTTTTTGCTGGAGAATTTCACAAGTGGATCAATGAGTAAAAGTTTTCTCAGCTCCTGATGAAAGAGGCGGGCATATCTCCAACACAACTTTTTCTCGAGAGCGTATAGGGAAAATAAATGAAAAATCAGTGTTATCAAAAACAAGTTTCACAGAGGCTTTTCAAAACCAATTTGCTCCCAAACCCTCTGTTTCACCCTATCACGATATCAGCCCTCTGGTACTGATCCTGAACCTGCACAGATGCAGTATTTGTAATGAAATAAGCCTTGCTTGTCTCCTTGGCACATCATGAAATAGAAACAAAAAGGACACTGATACACGTTTTTCCCTCTTTGTGGCCACCTTTAAACAGAAATGCTGTAATACAGCAGGAGCACTGGCTGGAAGGTAAAACTAGTTCATGCAAAGGGGGACCAAGAGTGTTAGCCTGCCTCTGCCCTCCTCCAGCAGGAAAGATTATCCCAGATAAGCAACAGCAGGGTAATGTTCAACAAATTAGCTTGACTGATGAACCCTGAACTCTTGTCAGTATTAATGCCTGCTAAGTTAAGCAGGCCCAGGCTTTATTATGAGGACTTATCCTCAGAGGCCAATGCAACATAACCTATTTTTTCTTACAGATACTGCGTAGGAGGGGTCTGGGTCTTGTCCAAAGATCCCAACAGGCTTTTACAGATGGATTTTTTTTTTCTGAACCTGAACAAGCCATTGTACTGACAACGACTGGAGGTGAGTGGCTTTGGTGGTGCCGTGGGTTGGGGTATCCTCTGCTGAGCGTTTTGCAGTAAGGATGATCTTTGTTCTGTGTTTGCACCGTGGTGAGGAGTGTGGGGTGGCTCAGCCCAGGACTGGTCTTTCTAGGCACTGCTGCAATAGTGGTAATCCAGGCAAGCCCTGGACAGTCTTGATTACTCACCTGACAGCATGGTGTCTTAACAGTTCACATGCCTTTTCCACATTTACACACTTGTTTCCTCCCACTGCATACCCTCAGCCCGTCCCAAATTCAGACTTGAAAAACCGGTGTGCTGTCAGTCCTCTGTCAAAGGGTGCTTCTGGGAGAGCATGGTATTACTAAGGTTTACCAGCCCACTCTTCATCTCAGCAGCCAGGTGCTCCTTGGTCATTTCGTGGAGGTTTTCTCAGAGGGAGGTAAAAAAAAAAAAATCTTCCAGAGTCTGCTGTGGTGGTGGAGTCAGCCTGCTGCAAGAGCCCCAGTGCAAAGTAGGATTTATGGACTGTAGTTGACAGCTGGGTTGTCACAGAAGCGCGGGGCCAGGTGTGCTGTGGGGATGGCATGCCTCCCTGGGTTTGAAAGGTGGGAAGACCCTCTTCTGTTCGTCCGGCCTTTCTTGTGAAGGCAGCCTCCTTTTTAGCACCAGCCTGTATCACAGCGAGATACAGCAATGAAGGGAAGGCGGCACGGGGAGTCAGTGTGGTGCCACCAACCAGAGATGATGGGAGAACCTGGGGCAATGGGTGCCAGCTGCTGGGGTTGGCGGGCTAGGAGACCCAAGGGGACACCGCTGGGCAGTGAAAGCCTGGAACTGAGCTTTGGTTTAATGCATTTTAACGTGCTGAAGAATCATTTCACAGTTGAAGTCTTGAAGCAATTTGGGAAGTGGGGTGTGGGAGCAAATCACACACTCCTCTGACTCTCTGTTGATTTCCTCTCTTACCCATTTATTAATGGACATTTCTTTAAGCTACAGAGAAAAGCAGTTGCTAAAAAGGAAAAACACACCTTAAATATTTGCTGATACGTATTTGAAAACCATCTGGAGTGAGTGGAGTAATTGGTGCCAGATGTGAACTCTCCTGGGATGTCAGCAAAGGGATGGGAAATGTCGGTGCTCTGGTTTACGGCTTGTCTGTGGGCTCCCAGTGCTTCCGAGGTACAAGAACAAAGATCAACCTTTTCTTTGAGCTCCAGCATCTGCTGGAAGGGGCCTTAGAGATACAGTTCCCATGAGGAAGAGAATATTTGTCCTGTCACAATGTCAAATTCTCTTCCCCTCCTATTCCCAATTTGGCGCGGTGCTTGCATATCTCCTTCCCCAGGGTACTTGCTTGGTTTCACTTGCCTAAAGGGCAAATTGGGAGACAAGAAATCAAGATTTGTATTCTTGCCTCTGCCAGAATATTCTTGTGACCTTGGGCAAACAGATTTCTGTGCAAGACTGAAATAATCTTTTATATAATGCAGAAAGTCATTCCCTATTTCAGAGCAGTATAGGGAAGTTTGTTTGGTTCACATCTATGAGATTCAGACCTGAGCTGAATTTGCTTAGACTGGTTAGGGGAATCTGAGATTGAGACTTGAGTTCAATCTGTTCAGTTCATTTTCTGAGATTCTTCTGGGGAGGCTGTTCAAACTGAATAGTCTTCCCAGGAGATAGGCTAAAATGTAAAATATCTATGTTTATTCTGGAGGAGTAACACCAATAATATATATATTTTAATTCTCCAGAAATGCATAGACTTCAGTGGAAAAGCTATTTTTGTTACAGAAAAGGCTCAAAAAGAAAATATCCCTGGAAAGAGCTGTGCTGTGTTCGTTGAATATTGCTGCGTGTCTTTGCTTCTCATCTGCTAGCTGGAAAGGAGCGCCAAACAAAAGCCTTTTTGTCATGAAAATCACCCACCAACCTCTGCCAACTGTCAGTCAGAGAAACAATAAGTTTGAGAGCCAGATGTGCCACCCACCAAAAATGTGTATGTGAGCTTGGGTTAAAGGATGTAGAAAGAAATTTGCTCTCATAATAGTCCAGCACAACAGTGCAAAAGCAGTTCTGCCAGCACCGCTCCTCTCTCCCATCAAGGGAGTTGATGGGACCATCTGGCTTTCTCTGGGTTCAAGTTTTCATGGGCACAGTTCCCATCAACACCACAAAACGGAAATAATTTGTTCCCAGACCTGATTGCAACACAAGTTGTAATTGAGTCCTTGACTGTTACAGTCTAGATTGGGCCATAGGCTAATTTAGGATGAACCAAGAATATAGATGGGAACAAATATGACAGAGGAATGTCATAGGTTGAAACTAAATTTGGCCACAGCTCATAAATGGAAAATTAAAATTGCAAATCCCCAGGCAAGCACAAAGGGTTTTATGAGGCAGTTCTTGTTCACATGATGCAGTCTCAAGGTTTAATGCCACCAGGAGTAATGACTTTTCACCACTTCCTTTCTCCTTCCTGATGTCAGCTGGTACGTTTGGGGACTGAGGAGTCCCCAGTGACGCTGCACCCTACACATGTGTCAGCACACCAGCTTCAAATGTCGGAGCTGAAACGACGGCAAGTGCGCTGGATTGAGTTGAAGGTGCAGTTGAAAGGGACCATCCAAGAAAGCAGCTGGTTGCTTTCGGTGTGTCCTGGAATCATAGTAATAGTATAATTTGATACTGATGCTGCAGTTATTTGGGATAGACTTCAGGCTATTCAAATCAGTCGTCTGCTCAGCAAGCCCAAAATTACAGTACGACATGCTTAGTTTGCCTGAATGGACAAGGAAAGGGAATAACCACCTTTAGACGCAGTGACAGTCAGTTACAGCACCAGAGCAGGTGTAACAGAGTAGAGCATCAATAGGGGCATCTCCAGTGGCTTTTTAGCATTTACTGGAACAGTGATGATTTTGAAGCAGGAAAAATATTTCACTATAGAAGTAATTCCCTTTTACCCCTAAGTAAATATGTATGCCATAAATAATGTTATAGGTATTATGTAATGCTGGGGGGGGGGGGTGTTGTCTCTGATGGCTGGCATACATCGAGCTCAGGATTCCTGCTATCCAGTAGTTTCCAAATGCTTTGTTTGGCACATCAAATCACAGGCCTCCCTGCAAGGTGCTCAACTGACCCAGCCTCGTGTCCTGTTGTAGGTAGCAGGGGGATGAGGTACTAGTGTAACTGCGCTGCTTACGTGTGTGGGTTGCTTCTGTTTTGTTTTTAACGAGGACAGTTGTAAAGCTTCCTGCAACTATGCTGCTGTTCTAGTAATAGGAATTTTTTATATAACACAATGCTTATTCCCTTCCCTCTCTGCAAACTGTGCCTCTCTACTGGGTGCAGGTGGGACTCCACCAGCCGTACTGGGGGGCCAGTTAACACAAAGTATTATCTCCCTGTGTAGGGATGCCCTGGGTACTTATTAGGATTCTCAGCCGTCACAGTGTTCAGTTGTACTTTTACCATATATAGCCAAGAAAGACTTGCTGATAAAATCCCTTTCTCAAGGATTGCACTTAGAAGCCATGTATGTGGGCTGCAGCTTTAACTGCATCATCTTTGTTTTTTGTTCCATTACCCATAGATATCAGATACATTCAAATCCTCTCCTACTTTCCAAAAAACATTGATCAAAACAGTTCTGTGAGGCTAAGCTGGCCATTGCCCAAAAATATTATATAAGAGCTGTACAGCTACTGACAAAAACAGCAGAGCATCTCCATCAAGCCCATAGCAAGCTACAGACTTATATTTCCTCTCTCTCTCCCTCTGCAACTCCTCTCTGCCTCAAAAGAAATTTCTCAATTTTTCCCAATGATGGAGCAATAATATACTACTCCTTACGAAGCCAAAAAACTGCTCGTGTTCCACTATAGCACAAAAGGCTGCAAACCAGGCTTTCAAAAGATAATAATGCTTTAGTGCAGCTACATACACAAAAAAAATGTTTGAGGGAAGCAAGATACCAAAATTAGAAATTCAATGCCGGAAACCAGCATGCATTTCCTGTCACTGTGATGTTATTATATAGAAAAGGCTGCTGCCGGCCAACTCTTCTGTATCTCTCTCTGCTAAATAGAAAGAATCTACACAAATATCAGCCCTTCTCTGCATCAGCTCAGTGATCTTCTTGGTAACTTTCAAATAACTGACCCTAACAGACTTGCTCTGACATACCCTACTTGTAAATAAGTGCCTCCTAAATAAAATTCTACCTGATTTATGGTGTGACACCACATCCCTCTTTCATTTGCCATGTTGCTACCTCAAGTGATAATTTGGGGAGGTTGGTAACTAAATGGGTTGCCAGGAGAGATTTCCTGGCTCTCTTGGTATTGCGGACCAGATTGACTCAATATTCATGGCAAAATGAGGGGCACAGCACTTCTACTTCTCCTCCAATTACATGAACTTGGATCACTCTCAGAAGCAACCCCATTTGTGTTCCCATTATCCTGGTTTATAATACAGAAATGATCCACTACTGTTCAGACTTGAAACATGCTTTTAGAGAGAATTTCATCTTGCTTATCCTTGTGCTGATTTCAATAACTTCTGGTTTTTTGATGTTTTTTTTTTAAAGTACATCCCTCAGAAATACATCCTTGTTTTCGTTTAGAAATTCCGAGACGAAGAGTCCAGCCCTACCATGGTTAATGTAGGCACAGGTGATGCAGGAGTGACACAGAAAGATCTGCATGTCAGCTGTTGCCTTCTTTGTGCCTATTGAAGCAGCTGTATCAAAGTTCATGTAACACTGAGGGGGGGGGGGGGTTGTTGTCAGCATTTAGGTCTGAAAAACTGGAAATACTGGGTCCTGGCAGTGGTTTCCTCACCAAGTTCTGGCCTGGAGGTAGACCTGGACTGAAGCTTTGAACCTTTTGCTTTTCGAGTGTTTGGGAAAGCACAGATTCCAAATTGCACTAAAATCCTTTCAAATGAAAATAAAAACCATTTACAAATCAAAACCCCAAATTCTTAAATGTGTGATGGGTTATAACCCAAGTAAGTGATATCACGCCATTGCTTTCTGCCAGTCCAGTGAGTCTTCTGGACAGAGCGAGTCGGACAACGGGTGAAAGTTGAACTGTTACCTTGTCTCTCTGGAGAGAGGTTTGGCAAAAGCTGTCTTGTCCACATGCTGCAGTGAGGAAATTGTGGCCCTAGGGACAAGCAAAGCTGGCCATTTCAAGTCATTCTCCCATGACTTGGCAGTTGGAAGCTGCATTTCCACACTGCCAGGAACCGCCTGCGCCCTTTGCACTGACTGGCATCTGTGCTAGAGGCTTGGGGGGAGATGTCTGAATGGCTCCTGCCTAAGCTAAGTCTCTGCTGGGAGAGACCATCCTGTCAGGGTTGAGCTATTTGCCAAAAGGACACCCCGTCTTCAACTGGTGCTCATGCTGCTGGGCCAGGAACCCCATAGGTAGAGGGCATCAGGCTCAAGCATCTGAATTGAGTGCTTACAGTATTTCTTTATGTTTCAAAAGGCAGGAGAAAGTAGCTGTTGTGTTTCCCTTGCAGTTTTCCCTTCTAAAGAGGATGAACTGCTTATCTGGGAAGCGAATGCATGTCTCATTTCGACATGCAGCTTCAGACTACAGTCTTCTGCAGTTTTTGGTGACCAGTGAACCAAGGCTGATACATCTTTTCAGAAGTACAGAACGCTCATGAGGTTATTTGATTTCACTCAAGCGAGTGGAATATGGGTACCACTACCACGTTCTCTAAAATTAGGCATTCACAAATCTGTAATCTTAGAAACTCATTACTGGGATGTTCAGTGCTTCACATCAGCCCAGCTTTACAGAACTGCCCACCCTGACATCCGCCAAAGTGTTTGCTATGAAGGAAAAATCTGCTGTCATGAAACTTCTTCCATTAAAATTTAGTGGCCTTTACCCACATGAGGCCAAAAGGAATTGTGCAGTGTACTGATTTGCTTATTTTTTATGTATATTTTTATAGATATATAATTAATGAGCAAATTGTATTGGCTCAGTTAATTTTTTAGAAGTAAACCATTCTACCTTGGATTTTTTTTTTATTTATTTGTATCACATCAATGCTGGGGATCCTCAGTACACAAAAAGCAGATTGGTTTGCAATCGATGAAGCAAATATCTATTTTTATTGTTCTGTGTGACAGATGCAGAATGAACTTTCAGTAAAAAAGGTCAGCATTCAGACATGTCACCTTACAGGTGGTACTATTATGTTGCTACTGCAGTTCAGTTTCTGGTTTCCTCTAGGTCATCTTCTAATGTTTCACATGAAAGTTCACCTCTGAGGTAAGTGTACTCAGTGGGGACTCTGAGCATGTACTCTACCTAGCTATTATGAATTAAATGATTTTTCTAGAGTGCTAGGAGTGTGGATTTATGCTTTAGGTTTGCACTGTGGTCAAAAGAAGCAGTCCTGTCCTCCCCTGAAGATCTGGCTACATCTTCCTGCCACCTCCCTTCTTGGTGCTGGCACTTGGGATAGGGAGAAGGATTTGTTTCTGCCTGGCTGAACACTTTTCCTTTTCAGGGTTTTGTCTTTCAACTGGATCAGCAGGCCAGTCTGGCACTGCACCTAACCCTGTGATGACCGGTACCCACACAAGAGAGCTGATGGCGATGTATGGCAGGGAGGAAAGAGACTCAGATAGGCTTAAACTGATCATGAAAACAAATCCTTTAATGAAAGCTGCTAGTCTGTGTTAGCACTGGTTCTCCTCCCATGCATGTCACAGCCATCCTACCTCTGAGTGCTGGCTGGGTTTCCTGCTTGGAGTTATTTGTAAAGTCTTCGCTCTCACTAAGGTCCAGCTTTGATTATGGATCCACATTATGGAGCTGAACAGACACTCTAGTTTTCATCTAATTAGATCTATCTGGGGATTTACACTGCACCCTCACCCTAAGGTTTCACTTCTTCCTTCTCATTCAAAGGAACTAGAAAACCTGAAACGAAAGTTAGTTGAAGCCATGATAGCTCCCTTGTTACCTTTTTTGTTTTGGTAGCAAAAGCATATGAAACTCAGTCTCTGGGTAGCGCTGATATTATTGGCCAACTTAGTTCAAGAGGCCTTTAGCAAACTTACCAAGCCAAGGCATACATCGGGACCAGAGCTCGCAGTGCGACCTTTGGTGTTGGGTTTGGTGGCGAGAAGTTTGTGCTTTAGGACAACTTCTGTGCTGGGTTTCGTGCTTCAGGTGCTGCTGTGTCTTTCTAAGGCAAGTTGGCTAGATGGCGCTGGAACATCCTTGTGTCCTATCGGGAATGGGACTGGGTTAGGATAGAGTGAAAGGATTGGTTTTGGGTGAACTAAGGAAAAAAAAAACAAACCAAAAAAAACCAGCCAACGGTGCTTTTCAGTGCAGACATGACTGCATAAGTCTCCCGTGCAGAGCTGGAGCGGGAATCTCTGCCGTTTGCTGTATCCTCCAAGCACTTAGACTTGGGACAAGGTGCCTGTGGGGTTCATGATCACTCAGGGTGTCTCTTGAGCTGGGGTAGAGGTGCGTTAGCATGTCTGTACAGGATGTCCCTTACAGAGTCACCTGGTGTGGAATGGCTCTGCTTCCCTTCTGTGTGAGAAGTTTCAATGACAATGAGCTGTATGTCTTCAGTGAGACTGCTGTTTTCTTTGAAGAACCAGGAGGCATGATTTAGGGGAATTAGTAGACTTACCTCACTCCTGACATCCAGGGTGCCTCATAAGCAAAGTCCAAGCTCTGGGATTTTCGCAGACTGATAGCTGAGATGGGAAATATTTCTTCTGATGTTGCTTTTATGGGAAAAGCACTTTTAAGGTTTTCTCACCAACTGGAGCTGTACAAAGCTGTAATAACTATGTAGAGAAGACTCTTCACCTCTGTTCTGAGGGTGTTAAATGATTATTTTAAAATATGTACATGTTTTGTGTGACCTTTGATTGTCTGATGAAAGTCCCAATGCCATCTGGCAATTGAGCTCCAGGACAGGTTATCTACGCTGGTCTCAGCCACTCAGTAAGACCCCGTGTAGTTTCTGAGTGCTCCAGCTGGTCTCCTCCATCAGACAGCACCATGTAAGGCAAGGTGCTCCGTTCGGGATCCTATAAAACCACGCAAAATGTGAGAGGGCCTCAAAGAAGGGTCCTTGCAAGGTGTCTCAGTTTCTTTGCTTGTCACCAGTCATCCCTTCTGGATGCTCTTTTGTGACATGATGCTTGTCCCCAGATGCAGATATGTTGGTTGCATGGCACTGCACAATGAAGGGAATTTGTTTCCTCCCTGAGAGCTGGGTGATGTCTGTAGCCTGCTGTGAGGCTTTCTGATGATTCATTTCTCTCCTGAAGGGTTTCCACTGGTAAATTCACAACATTTTGTTCAAAGTGACTATGACCAGCATTATTTTGTAGGCCTCTTTCACTCGCTAGGTACTGACCCACTCTGTTTTCCAGCATCTGTGAGCAGACAGCAGAGCTGCTCCAAACTCCCTCCACCAGAAGCTCTTCTTATACCTATCCGACATCTCCAAGTTCCTGTGGGCAGACATAGCTCTGAGCACAGATTAAATCAACATCTGAAGAACTCTGAGTCTTGGGCAGTTGCTTCTCTCTGTTAGAAAGTTGACCGAGGGAGGAACTGAAGGCAGTCAATGAGCAGAACTGACTCTGGTCTGTATCCAGGCCATGACAGCTCTGCTTTGTTTCAAAAGCCCTCTGCTACAAACAAGTAGTGGAGAGTCTCTAGGGCAAACGGCAGCATTTCTTTCCTTGCTATTAATAGTTGCTTGAGGATTTGGTGCAACATGCTTGGGACTTGAAGGCCTGCAGCAATTAAGTGTTATATCCTAATGCTGGACTCCTAAGAGCGCTTTCTGGCACCTGCCTCTCTTAGGAGCTGTGTGTCTTCAAAGGCTAAGTAAGTTGGACAGGAGAATAGCTACTTGGGCATGACTAGAAATAGCATGAAAAGCTTAGCAAAGGAAATGGCATTCCTTGTGGGGATATCTATGAGGCAGCATTGCGAAGGAAGTGGTTGAAACCCCTGAAACTTGTGTCACTGCAGGCTGAGTTGAGCAAAGCGCTGAGACAGGGAATGGTCACGGACTGCTCACAGATGACCTTCAGGATTACAGTGCCCAAGTCCAGTGGCTGGATCTTCCTTTTCAGAAGAAAACTGGGTTGAAAATCCTGCAGCTGAGCAGTGCCATGAAATCCCCACCTTTTCAGTGGCCTAGCAAGATTGACAAGCAGGGACATTCTTCAGAGTTTGGGTACAGCTTAAGTCTATCACTAGGTGACTCCTCTGGACCCATCAGCAGGAATTTCTGCTGCATCTGCCTCAGTTCAACCCACTCCCAGGCAGAAGGGTTAGGGTCAGTTGTTAACCTCTGCTGGCCCACACTCCTCCAGAAGGCTGAGAGGCACAGGCTGCTTTGCATACGAAATTCTCAGTCTCTGAGGGAAAGGCACTGCCCAGACCAACCATTGCAGCTCTCCCACCCCCAGTTATCCCACAGCTTCATTCCCACGTTATAGCAGCAAAGAGGAAACGGTGAGCTAGACCAAAGGCATTGCTGTTACTTAGTCATTTCGGCCACCAACCTCCTCCTTCCAGACTTCTGTGGAAAGGTGGATTTTTCTATAAGTCTCAGCTTTTTGGTTCCAGCCTGGCAGAAAGAGAAGTACACAGGCTGTGGGACCTGTCTTTTGAGTGGCTGTGCTCTTTCTTTTGTCTGCGGGTCGGAGATTGCTTCTAAAATCAGTGTATGCAATGAACTAGACAAGTTGGGTTTTTTCCTTAGGGAAGGGAAGTTTACCAGAATAATTATACTTTATGTTACACCAGTACTGCCACCCTATATGAATGTTCTTATTTTGAAATAAGTGTGTCCAAACAGAGCTGTACTGGTGTTCTTAGCAGTATAATTATGCTAGTAAATTCTGAGCGGAGACCAGCCTTTAGACACCAATGTTATTTTGTAGGGTGAAAAGCATTGTTACAGACAACCATTATCTTCTGATTGCTAGCAATCTTATGTTGACTTATGCTGTTACTTATTTTCACAATCTCTTTTTTTCAGACTCTTTCAGAGTCATCTTTAATTATTTCAGGACCAAGATCCTTTTTCACTGCCTCTGTCTCTGCCTCTGCCTGAAATGCACAGCTTTCTTTTACAGGCTGAATTTGATGACAATCACAAGTGCAATTTGAAAACCTGGCAGTTCTGAAAAGCAAGTGCAGAATTTCATTACACACAAGCCCCTTCAGTCAGGGCTTGTACAACATGTGGCTCCCCCCAGAAGCCCAGCAGCAGTGCACTTAACAATTTAGGCTCAGCATTATTGTCAATATCTTTTGCAGATGGCAACAGCTTGTGCCACGTGAGAGGGAAGGGAAATTTCCTAGCAGACTGCCCTTATGTACAAGCTTAATAGAGACACCTTTAGAAGGACTCTGTCATTAATTAGAATCACAGTTCCCCCCAGGACATTGATGCAGGCTGTGCTTGCAATGTGTGCAAAACCACGACTCTCGGAAATATGTTTGGCAGAGCAAATAAGAGACACGCGGCATCCTGAAATCCTCCACCTGAGGAAAAATCGATGTTGCTTTCCTTGAAGTGGTTACAAACATCAGCACCCAGCAGCCAGGAAGGCTTACGAAAGGGAAGAGCAATAATTTAACAGATCATTATCTGTATTCCATTATGGACATAAGGCCTGTTTAGCTGTGCAGCATACGCATGAATTAGTACCTAGCAGCCCCAGTCAAGGGTACGTCTGCACAGTCACGTTCCTTTGCCAAGGCTTAAGCGATACTGAGATGGTCCTTGCTAATGCATCTAAATGGCTTCAGGAACCCAGCAGCCCCCAGCTCTCTGGCGAGGCTGAGCTACCATATGACTGTCTGCATCTGACCACGTAGACGCTTCCTGTGATATGGGACGGGTTGTGCTGGCATCTGTGTGCATGCACAGGCTGTGATGACTGCAGCCAGAAAAGACGAGCAAAGGATCTTTTTTTTTTGAGAGGCAAAGGCTTGCGCATTGTCTCGCAGTTGTCTCATTTCCCATCCATCCCCCTCCGTGAATGCGGAGCCCTGGGCTGGGGGCCTGGGCTGCACATCCAGCTGGTTCCCCGTATCATGCCCATGCAAGCATATCATCCTTGGCATGTTTTTAGTGAGAGGAGAGGCAGTTCATAGCAAATCTATAGGGTCAGTTGTCTGCTGTTAAAAATCTTGTGAAACAGAGATCTAAAAAAAGTTTCAGTTACCCAAAGCTTGTCTGCTTTTTTTCCAGCTACATTCACTGGCCCCAAGGAAAGTTCGTTACTTCTCTCCAAAATCTGGCTTCGCAAAGGGCAGAGGAAGAGCTCCACTCCTCCAAACAGCATCCACCAAGAAAGGAGCTTTTTAAGGGAGCCAGTAGGAAACACTGAGCAGAATTATTTAAATCTTACTCCACTGTGGCCCCCGTGGCCTGGGAGGGGGCTGCCAGGCTTCATAAAGCTTGAAGGTCAGTGCTGGTGCCTCTTCTTTCAAGAGCCTAGCAAGAAGCATTTCTTTCCAGCAGAAGCTGGGAGGAGAAGTGACTCCAGTAAGAAGGTGTTGGACACTGGGCTCTTCTCAAGAGGGAAGATGCCTTTCTAGAGCCCTGCCTCATCTGCCCGAGGGTTGTCCTGACCAGCAGACTAGTCTGCTTTGTGGAAGAAGGGGATGTGCAAGATGTCCTCTTGATCCAGCTTGTTGCTAGTGTGTCATGCCACATAAACTAATTCACTGCTCAGCCAGAGATGTGCTTCTGCAGCTTGGTGGCTCAGAGGCTTGCATGAGGGACAGAGGTGGTGGTTTCAGTGACTGCTTCAGGCCCTTAGATAGGGCTGGGAGCAGTAGTGGGGCTGGAAAAAAAAAAATCTTATTTTAGCCCAAGTCCATATTGCGAATCCTGGGTTTCTTGTATTTGGCCCTCTTGTGTCTCTGCTAAAGTAGAGATGGGCTCAAAATGAAAGGCAAGAGTCATCGTGAGGGGAGCCCACCACCTCAGCAATAGAAATGGCAATAAACAGTGGTTATTTCTTCCCTGTTACAGGTTTTGCAGGATGTCCTAATTACCTTGACATTATTAGTGCGGAAGTTGTGCTCTATCCACCCACTAAGTACAGGAAACGTGCCCAGTGTGTAATTCTATCCTTCACCTCGCATGCCTCTGATGGGCTGGAGTCTGAAAGGAAACTGAATAGCCTGGAAAGGTTAACCAGAGATAGAGAGAAATTAACCCTTTCATTTTCACTTACTGCCCATTATGTTTGGAAAGTAGACTTGGTGGGTGGAGCGCAGGGTGATGCCATAGAGAGGTTGTTTAATTCCAGGTTTAGAGAAGTCTCAGAGTATTAGATCTGACAGTTTCAAGCAATCACAAGGGATACTGTTGTGCAGCCTATATCTTTCAGATAGACTCAATAAGCATGTAGAAATTTATTATGGTTTATTTATTACTGGTTATTTATTATCATGTCACTCAGACTGAAATCAAGGTTGGAGGCTTATCATGTCAAACTACCAAACTGGGAACAGAGACATTGCACAGGGCAAAGTTTGCAATCTAATTCATGACATTAAAGAGGAAGAACTACAGAAGAGGGACCTATGGTCATACAGCTTCAGGCTTGTCTTTATTTCCTAATTATGCAAATTTGCAACAAATATTAACAGTCAAATGAGGTCTTGCCATTGTGGACTGATTGTTTCCTCTCCGTGCCCTGCTTGGAGTGGGTGTCCAGCAGAGCAGCAGCTCATGGAGCAGGGATGCTCTTCTGGGTATACTGAAAGAATAGGTACATACCCAACAGGGGTTCAGTGTGTGAGATGCTCAGAGGCATCTGCACAGTGAAAGGATGGTGGAGTCTGGGTAGCTGGTAAAAGAGCAGACACAGATGGAGAAAGGAATATGGAGGGGCACAGTGCAAGAACAGATTAATTGTATAGGTGCAGATGTGATGTTTGAGTTTTGGAAAGGGAAACAACAGGAAGATATTTGTTAAGGCAAGGGAGGCCACAGACACCTCAACAAGTAAGGAAACTGTAAGTTAAACACAAAGGCTGAGTTGGCTCATGTGCATTTCAAACGCTGCTCTAATTTGTATCTACAGGACAACAAGGATTAAATGGAGATAATCCCTTTACAATGGTTTAATCGGTACAGGTGAGTCAGTTAGCATCGGGATTGTATAAGTGTAGAAATAATTGTTTAAGTAAGTCATAGCAAAGGGATGGGAAGAAATACTGGAGAGTGGAGCAAGATATACTCATAGAAATGTTTATTCGTTATTGGCATTGCCCATTTGGCAACAGGTAAAGACCGAGTCAGAATAACATTGCACTCTTTTATTTGGACACCAAATACATGCACATAAAAGTCGCTGCACAAGAAGAAAAGAATTGGCCACATTTATGTTAATAGACAGTGAAAAAGAGCTTTGCTTTTCACTGTTCATCCACCCTATATTATCTGTGAAGGAATAGACAGGTCTATAAATTTGGCGCATATAGCTATGAAGTGTCTTTTAAAAAGGCATTGCAGTGCTCTGAAGCTTTCCATCTCTGAGGGGTCTGCAGGGGCAGGGATGTTTTTCATGTTTCATTCTGAGGACTGCCATAGGAGGGACCTGCTACGCAGGAGGCTTGGCTTTTGCTCTCATTTGTTCTGTGTTTCCCATTCAGACATAAAAATCATTCTGCTTGAAATTACTTATCTGGTCTTTGTGATTCAGGACAAAGCCACAAAAAAATCACAAAAAATCTCCTCCCCTCCCTATTCAGTACTGTGTAGTTGAAAATTATAGTCAGCACTGAAAGCAGATTTTTACTTGCATTTAAACACTTCTCTGAAATATTTGCTGTAACGAAATAGGAAGTGAGGGAGGGGGAAAATGTAAATGCCCCAAAGCAATATGAATCCTGAGAATGTCAGGTCTGAAAATGTTATAATTGAGTTATTTGTGGCTTAGAGCTTTTCTCAGGAGCAATTTTACAAAACTAGACATTAGGTTTACATGAAATGCTCACTTTGAAACCACGACTTGGATGGCTTGTGGTGTTATGCTTTGTGGGTGGCTTCTTTGTTTATTTGTTTCTTAAGCAAAAAAATAGAAATTTCTCTTCATCCCACTTGAAAAGACTCATGTTGGAAAATTCGGAACTTGATAGAAAATATGTAACATTTCTGAGCTGCTTGAATTCCCTGTTATGTTTTCCATACCTCTGCTGATAATGCAAGTTAGGATGCTTAGAAAAGGGGAAGAAGAAGGGGCAAAGTTGGTTGTATCCCTCTTCTCCAACTTACAAAAATCTCATCCTTTGGTATTGTTTCAAGAAACCTGCAGACTAAGCACCTCCAGATGATTCAGCTGACAAATTTTTTTCTGTTTCCAAACTTGTTACTAAGGAAAGAAAAAAATGCAATTTTCTGGTTGCAAACTTTTTTTAAGGACAACTGACTCTTACTCATTTCGTAACATTTTTATTTGCATTTGGGATCAATTGCTTCTGTCATCAGGTGGCCGGCAGAACTGGAATAACAGGCTCCTTCCTGCCAGTTCCTTTTACTAATTTGACAGAAAGAGCTGCTGCGACTATGTCCTAGAGAAGCAGAGGTCACATTTGTTTTCCTGCTCCTCCCTTCCAGCAAAATGGGAATCATGGGAACGAGTGCCGAGGAAGTGGTGTGAGGAGGTGACATGGCAGCTTTTTGATGGCATCGTATGAGTGCCCTGGGATCACCCTCTAATTGACGCCTCTGGGCTGGAGGAGGATGATGTGATGCAGGAACAGGAGCATGAAGGAGGAATGCAGGAGGTTTTGAAGGCTGATAATGCTTCCATGAAGCCTGGAGAGCAGGCATAGTAGGTTTCAACCAGAGACCTGGGAAATAATATTTTAAAGCCAAGTAAACAAACAACCATCCCAGGAAGAATAATTAGCAAAGCTGAACAAGAGCAAGGTGCACTGAGGCCCAACTCACACTACATTTTGACAGAGACTGGCTTAAATTTCTCGTCTTCAATGTGTGGTTTGTTCTCTGCTCTTGGCCCTCTTTCTTGTGGGGCCTGTTTGAGATGCCAGATCTGAACATGATCTAATTAGGACATTTTAGCACAGATAAAATGAAATTCCCCACTTCCGTCCCATGAGCATTGCTGTGTCATTTACAGCATTGAAGTAAATTGTTATTTTGTTTGAGCTTCCTCTGTATTTCCCTGGAACCCAGCAAGGGGAGGGAGCTTCTTTATGCGGGGGGGGTGGAATTAACTTTCCAGTAAAGCCAGAGAGTGTCAAATCAGTCCAAACTGTTATTAGTCACCTCAGGACCAGATCAGCCAGTGGCCGTTTTGGGAATCCACGAGGGATTTTTTTCCGACTCGCCCTCCCCTATGGTGGTTAAGTCACAGCTTGCTCGTGGCCTGCCGATGGCTGTGCACAGCCCGGGCTCAGCACTGGCTCCTCAAAGCCCGACTCATAAACAAGAACTGCAAGATTTCACTAATTCCTTACCAAAACTAGATCCTCCCATCCCTCTTCATAGCTGCCAAGTGCTTGAAAAGGTTGGAAAAAAACAAACCAAGCCTTGACATACGTGTTGGTTTATTTACTAGCAATTTACTTCCCAGGAAGAAGCAGTTACAGGTATGCAGAGAGGCCGTGCTGCTTCTGGTTGGGGGCAGGGGTGGGGGAGGATTCCTCACTGCTGGATTTTCTCTCTCTCACTGCAAAGTGCTCCCTCATGTCATGGCCTCACCCTGTGGACCTCCGACGGACCAGATCCTGCAAATGGTGGAGAATCCTGTTAAATTGGCACTTGGGTAAAAGCCTGGCCCTGGCCATCAAGCAGGGTGGGGGGCAGAGGGTGGTACGTGATGGTGAGAAGGCTGTTTTCTCTCTCTCTGCTGGAGGCTGGACCACAGAGCATCAGGTTCGTCTGCCTTGCCGCCCAGCAGCTGATGGGTGCACAGGGCTGCACTGTTTCAGCCTGGTTTGGGTTAAACGGAGCAGTGTAGAAACAAAAGCCATTGCCTCCCATCAAACTGCCATCCGTCTCCTGACACTCCGTGTGATGAACACCCCATACCTCCTGCAGCCAGGCTGTCACCTTGACCAGCCTGTCCACTTATGTCCTTCACCTGCATGTGGACAACTGATAGTGGAACTAACTACATACTCCTAATTTTCTCATATTATCAATTCCTGCCTCCTCCCCCATCAGCTTTTCCTTTGTCATCATCGCTTTCCCCACTCACTGTCCACCCTTGTCCCAGCCCTCTATTTATCAATATTCTGCTATTATTAGGTGGCCCAGAAATGCATGCATGTTACAGCGTGGGTACCATGAGAGCTGCAGGGTGCATTTTTCTGTATTATTGACGTCCTTCCCCTCTCTGCTGTGAAAACATACCAAACCAATCCCTTCCCTTTCTCTGGCGCTTTCAATCCGTCATGTTGGCAGGGCAGAAAGATCTTCTTTCACCCTGCTTTTGGCCAGTGCCTTTTTTCTGCCATTAGGAGAGATGGTGTTGGCTTAACAGGGAGGGTGGTGGAAGTGGATTCTCACACCTGGTTTACAGTGTCTGGGATGGATGGACTCAGAGCAGGCTGAACTGGCTTCCAAGTACACTGTCCCCAAAGCAGGCAACTAGAAATAATTGTATTTGTGCTCGCATGGCATGTTACACTGGCTGCCCTAAAGATGGTGTAACCCCGTAGGGCTCAGGAGCATGAGGAGAATTGAGAAGCCTTGATTAAATTGTCACAGAGGTAAAGATATTTTCAGTAGTAGTAGTAGTATTTCTTTTTTCATAAAAGACACATAATAACGTAACCAGCTTCCTTACTAGCAGTATTAAGGACAGCTGAGATGGGAATAATTATTTTTAAGTACAACATATGGTCACTTTTATGTCTGAGGATGGTTCCATTGCCACTTCTGTTTCACCCACTCTACTGAATTTTGCTCTTGACTTCTCACACAGTTTCGGCTAGCAGTGCTGGGGCTGTTGTTTAGGCAGGTTAATTGTTAAAATCTCCCCTGCCAGCCTTATCTAGCTCAGAGGGTTACTCTCATGCATGAGCTTGGCCACTGGAAGCAGGGCTGGAGGCTGAGGCTTTGCTGCCTGCGCAGGCATCACCAACCTGGTTGTTTTGAATTTTTTTGTTATATGCTTTTCTGACCCTATTCTGTTCCAAACTACACCTATGGGGAAAGTATTTGCACTTGGGGCTTTCCTCAGTTAAGGGTGTTTCACAGAGGTCGTCATACGTCTTCTTCAATTGAAAAGCAAAAAATTGCTTTTCAATTGAAAAGACCATGGATGTAGCTCCAGGAAGAGGCTTGACAGAGCTTCAAACATTTTACAATATGTTTCTCAGCAAGATGTAAATCTTTCTTCCTTGTTGCTGTTAGACTCCTGCCATAACCACATGGGCACACAGGCACTTAGATCCAGTCTAAATCTGTTCTCCCCCATGCCAGCACTAGTCCTGGTGTAGCCCTGTGGCTGTGGGCACGCAGGGTACCACTGCAGGGAAGGCTGAAGGAGGGAGCCAGGGACAGGGCAGGCGCTGCCTATCTTGCTTCAGCTTGGATATCTGCAGTTTCAAGTGGCTGTTCCTTCAATAAAGTTGTTGCTCTTGCCATGGTGCAAGGCATTTTAGCAGCTACCCATCATCAGAGAGAAAATCTTTTTCCCCCACAATCCTGGTCCTTGCCACCTTCTCTTGCCATTGACAACAGCTCTGGTGCTCCTTGAATGCTTTGGATGAGCTGGTTAAATTTGCTATGCTAAAAAATACCTGCTCATCACTTTTGTATTTTTCTATAATTTTTATTTTACATTTTTCTGAGCCGGGTGTCTTGCAGGGCTAGCAAGCTAGTTTACCTGGAGAATATGCTGGGCACTGAGGCTGCAGGAGGTGGCAGAGAGGAGCAGGACCCTTTCTGTTTGGGCTTGCCCCACACTGTGGGACCCCACATGATGCTTGTCCCCATGCCTCTCCCCAGCTGGGTGGATGGCAGGCTCTGTGCTCCTGTGGCTGTGAGGCTGTGGGTCCCTGCATGAGCCAAGTGACGGCTGACTTGGGTAGGTGGCCCACCAGGGTTTAGTTACGCTTTGCAGATCCTCTCTCTGACAGCAAGGAGCAAGTGCATAGTGTGTACTGGTATCTGCTCCACCAAGTCTGGGGTCTGTGGCCCCTGGAGAGCTCATGGGCAGATAAGGGCCAGTGCTCTGCTCCCCATAAACCTGTTGACATTGCCTTTGGTCATGGTGAATAAGCATTGGCTGTGACACTGACACCCTTCCTGTAGACCTCTAAGACTCACAGTGACCCAAATTAAAGTCACTTTTCTCAGATGCATGTGTCACTCATCTCATCTTCCCTCTTATGTCCATCCCCACAGCCCTCTGGGCACATGAGGCTTCTACAGTCCTCTGGCCTCTCTCTCTTGTCCTGGTGTGGGCCCAGGACGGGGAGGCACGCATGCAGTGCAGCTCTGTGGGACTCTGCCTTCATGCAGGATCCTCCAAATCATGCGTGACAGGAATGGAAAACTGTCACTTGATCACTAGCTGGAGGAACATGTCTAACTGAGCCAGCTGACTGTGCAGCTGGAAGAGGTTAAAAATCAACCCTGCAATAATATATGTGGGTAATTGACTTTCTGTTGTTTTTGTAAGTAGTGCCGCTGTCATTCAAAGCAACCTGAAGCAGGGCAGGGCAGGGGGAGAGGGAGGAATGGGGTGGGGATGGGCAGCAACTGGAAATATTTGTGGTTTATGATATAAAACAAAGAAGAAAGCCTTTGATTTTTGTAAAGGGGGAAATGCTTTGCTAACGTTCCTCTGTATAGCTCTGTTGAGAGGGATTTATATATGTTTTCCTCCATCATACCAAAGATACACTTATCTGCCTCATTTGCAGTGCCAAGAATGTCAAGCCTTCTCTTCATCATTCATGCACTGATCTTCCTCAAAGGACATAGACATGAAGAGAAGACTCTTTTGAACATCTTTGCCATGCAGGGACCAGGTGAATTCTCCTTATTTCAAAGACGCTTAGCTAGCAAAACCATCAGAGATTTAACACAAACATCAGTTCACCCACCAGGCTTCATTTTCACTGCACAGTTAACCTGGCCTAATTTCAAGTAGAGACCTGCCCATATTTCTGTGACCTTGCTGATGCTGTGCTAATCTGTGTGTATCTGGCCATGGAGCCAGACTTTTCTGGTGCTCAGAGGCTGTAGGATTCTTTCACAGCCACTTGGCTGCCACAGGGGAGCTAAAGGAGGTGCACTGGGGAACCACCAGAATTCAAGTGACTTTAATTTTCCTGTCTGCTGTCACAGTACAAAACAGGTAAGGATCAGTCCCAGATTCTGCCCTCTATAGCCAACCAGGTAAGCTGGTCTGGACTGGGAGCACATGCTGGTCCGGTCAGAGGTTCCTCCTCTGTGTATGACAAGAGCCACTGATTTTGAGTCAGAACATGAGTTTGCTGTGCAGTGGAGAAATATCCCCAGAGCGGCTTCTCGGGATGTCATCATAAGTCTGTAGTTGTGGAAAAACAGGGTGATGAGACCTGAATTTCTAGTGTTAAAATTGGAGAGGAAAGATATTGCAGGGTTTTTTTTTAATTCATCAAAAAGAAGTCACCTTTGAAGGTCACCTTTTAAGAATTCCTTGGCTGTTCCTGGCCAGACGGTATGTGAGAAGCAATACCGTTTTCTGTGAAAACAGCTCTGTAGAAAGGGAGCACTTTGTTTTCACATCAAGGGAGAAAAAAAAAAAAAAAGAAATACAAGTCCCTGTGCTGAAAGGTCTGATTATGCTGGACCAAGCACAGAATCTATTACAGAGGTATTAATTGCCTGCACTGTTTATGTAGTCACACATTACACCTGCTATTTCCCGCAGGAGTCTAACACCAGCAGTGTTTTCCATCCCAAACTGGGTATGATGCTGAAATACCACACAGAAAAGGAATTTGCGAGGAACAGGCCTGAGCTGTGTTAAACCAATGACTTAACATGACTTAAAAAGAAAAAAGCCACCCAGGAAAACCAGATGATGAAATTTGCTACCATTCAATTAAAAAGTCATCCTTTCCTGTTGTTCAGTGAGCCCTGGGCTTTCCAAGTTCACCAGTCTTTCCTGGGATGACTGACTCATGAACCTGATAGGAAAATGCACCTGTTTTTAGCCAGAGGTTAAAGCAGCTCTCCAGTTACCACAGTAAACAAAGGATTTATTTCTGTCCTTAGCAGTTACCCTGCAAAGTCCAGGAACACAGGAAGGGTGGCAGGAGCAATTAGGTTTGAGCCAAGTTTGCTGAAGTCACTAGAAGGTCTGTGAAGTTCATGCTAAGGTGCTCGTAGATGCCAGTGGGATTTGGCCCATGCCTTTTGCTAGAGCGAAAATGGTAAGGAAGTTTGGTTGCAGTGATTGTGCTGACTGTTGAGGACTCCAAGGAGCTGGAAGGTGTCTGCCATGGTGTGGGACACATATTCTCTCCTCTGGCCTGGAGATGTCCATCTGTACTCTTGGCAAAAGAGCAGTTGTCAGTCACAGAGTTGTGATGGGTATATATGTATTTGAGACTATGAAACTGATCAGAGACTGCAGTACTGGCAACCATGAAAGTGGCTAAAATATTTGGAAATGAGAGTGTTGGATATATTGGTATCATGGAAGCTGAGAGGTTCAGTTAGCCAGGAGTCACTTATTAATCCCAGCATGAGAAATGAGATGTGTTCGATCTCCACTGCAAAGTGCTGAAAAATGCAAACACAACATCAGCTTATTTCAGGTCAGCACTCAAGATGGTATAAAGACAAGATGGATTTTAGCCTTTATTTAACTGGATTTAATTACATGCATGAGCTTTAAAGTGCATAAGGCCTAATGGATGGTGAACTAAGATCTGATGGAAAAGGCAACAACAACGTAAACCTTAAGCTTGTTTGTTAGACAATATGGCATGACTGGACCATGTGATGTTTCAGGGAGAGATGTTAGGAATAAAGCACCCAGTGCATCCAAAGCATTTGCCAAGATTTCCAGCTTCACTCAGAAGAATCTGAGCACTGACCTCGCCTGCCTTCCGTACCAGTGTGGCTCAGGAGCTTGGCTGGGACAGATAGGAGACAGTGTTTCAAACCAGGCTTCCCTGAGAAGTCTCTAGGGCCCTCAAATAGAGCATGCTGACACTTGGAGAAGAACAGGAACACTTGTATTTTTGGTTTGGAAGATCCATGTGGCTAGGAAATTCCAAATAACAAAATTTAAGGAAAAGAGGCAATCATCAAAGGCTCGTTATCTTCATTTAATTTTATTTTAATTAGTGTTAGCATGCCAGATACTGTGACAGCCATCTATTTGTATTTCTGGCTGTGCTTGGTTTCAGAGAACCCTATTCTTGGGTCTGGATAAAGTACAAAGTCTCTCTTTCTCCTTCAGATAGCACAACGTGGTTCCAAATAAAGAGGAGAGCTACCATTAAAAAAATAGAAATTATCATAAAAAAACTGCTCATGGAACTAAGACCTGCCGAGACATGGCTAAATGTAATTGCTTGTGGCAGATGTTCATGAGAAAACTGAAAGTTTTTAAATTGCTTAATTATTGGATAAGCAGTAATGCTCAGAAATGAAAAGGATACAACTTTAGTGTGCCACTACTTTAAATGACTGCAGCACGGTTCTGTCCATCGCAGGAAGCCTGTGCCATGTTGATTCACAGCCTGATCTAGCTTAGATGAAAAAGATTGTTGTAACAAATCACCAGCTGGAATGTTTTGAATTTCCAGTGCCTGTGCAGTGCTTGGCATCCACACAGAGCAGAGCCACCCCAGGTGCTTCCACTTTGAAGATGATCAGCTCCAGACCCTCACTTTCATCTTGGTCACATATCCAATTGAAAGGACCTTGATGTAACTGTGTCTGTTTCACATTTAAAAGAGAACTGCTTAAAGCTGTTTAAATAATTTGTGCGTGCATCTAAGAAACTCAAATCTTTGGCCATATCAATTAATTCTTGAAGCAACCTCATGAGGTGGATATTATCCTAATTTATGTAGGAGTTCAATGAGGCATGGAGAGTGAATGTTTTGCTTTGTGTCAGTTCTGTATCAGGTAAAGGATACCAGCCCTTACCACCCTCCATGAATCACCTCAGTGGGCTGACTGATGTCCACCTGCTTTGTCTCTGAACCATACAGCTCAGAAATGTCATATTTGCATCCTCAACACATTGCCCCTCCTTCCCTGCTGACTGCTACCCAGACACAGCATGGTGAGGAAACCTGATGGGCTGTGCTGGCTCTGCTCAGTGGGGTGAGATTTGTTGGCTCCTGCGTGCAGCAGTGGACCCAGATATGTTTATGGCATAGTCCTGGGGTTCCTCCAACACATGCCCATTTTCTGGCAAGGAGGAGACCCAGGAACATATTTACATTAATGTCCAAGGTCTCAGCCCCTCTCACAGCTCCTTCATAATGTCTTTTTGGTTTTGCATGCTGGGCTGAGCTTCCAGCTGGTGGTTTTCCCTCCGCATCCCCCAGTCTTGGAAGTCCCTCATCAAACTCCTTCCTGGGAAAGTTGGTCTTTTGTAACAACAAGGCAGGGAATCTCTGGCTCTGGAGCCTGTTTTTGCTAGCTGGCATCGCAGGCTGTGTGCAGTATCACCCATACCCTTGGTGACTCGCTTGGGTCTGCCTTCACTGCCTGAGCCTGCTCACCATGGGATCAGGCAATGACCAGCACTGATGCAAGGAACAGGACAGGAGACCCTGACCAAGGGGAAGGGAAAGGTCCCAGTGGCCTCAGCCTGGTCCTGTTGAAAGCATCATGAAACTGCCCCCTAAGACTGATCATTCTTAAAGAGTAATCCAGTGCAGGAGTTCCACCAGTAACACCAACACAATGAATTTGTTTTGATTTTCTACTATGGCCTGTCTCTCTCAAGTGCTCCTTTTACATATGGATCATCCAAGGACCCCACGAATTCTGCCAGCCTCCTGCTTTTGCTGTGCTTGAAAAAGTCTTATTCAGTTTTATGCCTTTAGCAAGTTGCTTTTCACTTTCTTGTACTTTATTGTAGTTTCACATCCACTTTGTCAGACTTTGTGTTCTTTCCCGTCTTCCTTAACTCCCTGGTTTTTGAAAAAATTATTTTTACATCTCAGAAGTGTTACATGGTTTAATCACATTGGCTTACTTTTCCTTTGAATATTTTTTTTTTGATGCTGAAGCCTGCTGTAGAGTGTCTTTAAACAATCTTATATCAGCTACAAGTGCTTTGCTGTTTTTAGCTGCTAATTTCAATGAATTTCCTCACTTTTATGTGGTTCCCCTTTTTAAAGGTAAATATTTAATTTGGTACATTCAGGCTATGTAGATCTTCTGAGAATTTGAGTCACTTATCTTTCCTTCCCTGGAATGAACTGTTCTGACATTTATACTGTTTAAACCTGGTATAATACTATTTTACTAATTAGTTCTTTCTAGAAAGTTTCCCAGATATGTGTGTTGCCAATATCCTTATTTAAAGGCAGGCATTCTAGTTCATCTTCCTTTATTTTCAGATGGCTGCCATTTGTACAGAAATGGTTTTAAATGTGGTCATAGGCTAGCTACCTATTTTTGTGTGTTTTGTGTGTGTGTGTGCATGCACCTTACTTAATTTGGGCTTCATTTATAGAGACTGGTCTTCTCTGTTTTACACTTATTTCCATTGCCTTCTGTCCTATCCTTTTTCTTAACAGAGAGATTTGAGAGCTTCAGCCAAACTGCATGTTCTTCCATACCTCTCCCTTAACCCCAGTCTTTAATTTAAAACTCTCCTGCAAGTCTAACTCCATTAAGTCCCAGCTCCTTTCTGTCTTGCTTAGATCTCATTTTTTCTACATAGGCTCCACTTTTCTAAATAGCTTTCCCCTTTTTTAATAGACACAGCAATGTCTGTAACAACAGCCTTGTAAGCTTCAAACATTTATTTTGCATACATAGAACTATTTAATATCACTTATCGTTCATCTCCAGGGTTTGAAGTGCTCTCCCTTGCCTGCCCACTTGTGCTCTTCCTTTTGCCACAGTTAATAGCACAATCAGTCATGCTGGAAAGTTACACCCAACCAATATTAGGAAATGCTCCCTGCTGCCTCGTAAATCCCTGGTGCCACCAGCAACAGCGGAGGAGGTGGAGGAGGAGGAGGTGGAGGAGGAGGAGGTGGAGGAGGAGACATTCCAAGCATATGGACTCTCAGGCAAGTGAAATGAAGCTGGGTAGGTCACATGCACTGCTTATCACGGTCACATTCGCTCATGGTGAAATCTTGCCCACTCATCATCGGCTGGGAATGTCACCATTTGCCGTTCCGGTGGGAATTCTGTGCTCCTTGGAGACTTTAGCCTCACACTGCATTTTGACAGTACCTCTGAGGCAATTGAGCAGCCCCCTCCCTCTGCCCCAGCTGCATATCTCTTCCCATCCCTCCTCGGTGCAGGCACAGATATTCATCTGACCCGTGAACAGCAAAGAACAAGGTATCACATCAGCCTCACTGTGTTGTTAAACTACACCTCTTCCACGCTGAGTGTGAGACAGGGTCTTCAGTATTCACAGGCTCTGTATTTACAGTGTTTTCCTGTCCTTTGGATAGTTTCCTGTCGTAATGCACAGGGACCGATCAAAATTGGGGTCCACTGTCTCAATGAACAAGACGAGCGCAGGCTAAGGGACAGGGATGTGATATATGCGCAAGGAGAACAAGTGTGACTTCTCTCCTGTTTCCCTCTCTAGGTGCTCCCCAAAGCTCTGCACTGTATCTTGCTGCCATGCTGGGCTCCCTCTGATCCATGACCACAACTCTGTGCATCAGACGTCACTCCAGAACAGCACAGCTCTTTCCCAGGAGATAAGCAAGGGGTTTTTTTGCCTGCACAACAGCTCTCCTGAGCTTTCCCATGCTGGGAGGGAGGAGCTCCAGCTTCCTCCCTGTCCAAGTGCCAGCCCTGTGGGCCTGCCATGCCACTGCTGGGAACATCCAGGGGCATTATGCAATTTGCAGAGGTGGTTTTTCACCCAGCCTGGCAAGGCAGTGCCTGATAATGGCTCTCCCTTTGTAGCACACAATCGAGCTCATGATCTTCTCTCCAGTACAGGCAGCCCACGGTGTTATGTCCTGTACTGCTGTGATGACGAGAGCAGGGCTGTGCACAGGACAGGGAGCCCTGCAGCGCTTTCATCAGTGAATCACCTACCCTAAGTACTAGTTAGGCACAAATCATTAATGGTCTAAAAACGGCTGGAATAAGCTAGCTCGGCTCCAGTGGAAGTGCAGATTGTGTCTTTTTCAGGAGGCATGGGAAACCCTTCTTAAGTCTGTTTTTAAACTTCTCGACTTTGGCTTCAGAGTAATGCCACTGATTTCATTTTCCAAAGGTCATGGGAGAATTCTCTTCTGCTATCTCCAAAGGGCATGACAAATGGTCCTCTAACAAAGTAACGAATTGTTCAACACAATGCACTTAGCAATTACCTTACCATAAAGGTATTTACAGCAGGTATAGTAAGATAAACCAGTTTGTTTCCTATTGTTTTTCAAAGGGGAAAAAAAAAAAAAGGGAAAGGCTGTAGCCATTTTGTGGTGAGTTTAAGGGATAAATATAATTTGATGTCTTTACTGAATGCTTTCATGGGTCTTAAAAGATATTTTAATAGACCTAAAAGTCTATTTATAAACTATCCCTTTTAGAGATCAGAAAACATATTAACTTCTGTATTCTGTGTACCTGATAACATAGTTGTATCCAAATTTAAAGTTGTTCATAACATATTAACTCAGCACTTTTTCTGAATGCTCCTTCCCACGTAGTCTTTATTTACAGGATCCTGTACTGTTTGCCCCAGTATCATTCTGCCTCCTGCATGATGTTCTTTCACATTTTGGACTCAAATTCCCTTCTAACATGGTGGGCAAAGGAGTCAGCCATGCAAGAAATTAGAAGCAAAGACTACACTATGTTACTGAATGCAAATCTGTTACCAGCACAAATCTAGGTCCCTTTGGCAGGAGGGAAACCAACCTTGCACCAGCAGCAGCGTGTTTGCTGGCCTGTGGGTTAGAAACACGGTGTCACTGCAAATCCGGTTAGACAAGTGTGCGCCTGCCTCCCTGACCTCCCACTTGGCAGTCTTTTCTTTGCATTTTTGTCTGAGAGGCTAATGTGGGAGCGAACAATGGAAACCAAACTGCCCCTCCAGCCCTCAAGCTGGTCCCAGTACATTCTGGTGCACGTGCATTGGCTGGGTGAGGTGAAGGAGAGATTTCATCACTGCGGCGTATGGGTAAGTAGAGTCCAGTGCAATCAGCCGAGTATTTTTCACCAGTATGAAATGAAAATGAGGAGAACATTTGATGTAAAGGCTGTCTGTGGCTATGCAATGGGCAGGTGATCATATCTACTTTTGCTGCAGCAGAGAAGGCAGTGTAACAGCTCTCTGGAGTGAGTATCCCAGCAAAGCATCTGTTTTCTTGGGGCTGGGGGCTCAGATGTAGCCCTGGGCCAGAGACAGTACATCCACGCAGGATTTCCAGCTTTTATTTGAAAGTCTGGGTGACCTTCAGCATTCCTGCTGTGCCTGTGCAAGCAAAGCTCCCCACTCTGAACTTTCTTTGGTTCGCACACCACTAGTAAGAGGGAAGATGTTGTAGGTAAAGCATCGAGAAATGGGTGCAAAGGAGAAAGGGTCTGTGACTCTGCCACCAAGTTTTTGTGCAATCTTGTGCAAATCATTTCTCACATTTGTGCATCCATTTCCAATCTGTGATGTGAAAATAGCAGTACTTCATCTCACCCATGCGCTGTTGTCCTAAATTATAAAATCTTCCAAGGAAAAACTGCTTATTCCCAGGTTAATATACAGAGTCTAGCCCCACAGGGCACTTTTTCCCCTACCTGTTTCCTCATGTTGTGTCTGGGCTTTGCAATGACTGTCATCAGGGGTAAACCGTGACATCTTTGTGTTACGTGCATTTGTGTCCAGCCTCGAAACGTTATTTCATTCCCTGAGGTGTGTGCTGTTATCAGGCAAATGAAATGTCCCAGTCCCCTGGTAATTATTCATTAGGTAAGATTTAATGTGCGTGTGCGTGCAGGGCTGGCAGCTACAAGTGGATCCCACAGGAGAGGTCTGTGAGCCAAGCTTATGTCAGCTTTAGGGTAGGGATGGGTGAGTAACTGGAGTAAGAATAACAAAATGGTAAGATCAGTAGCAGTTTGCCCAAAACTTAACCCAAAACCTTTTCTTTTCATCCCATGGCCAAACTCACCATTCAGATCAGGCTATGAGACTTGGGGTGGATTTGCACGCACATTTAGAACAAATCACAGATCTGCACTGCAGCAAAGCAATGTTTGGGACCCAAATCCAGCTGCTACCTGTGACTGTTCATTCTACCCATACTTCACTGAGGTCTGAAAGATGTATTTAGCTTCTTGTGTTTCTTACACACTTGTTCCCTGTTTGGTACCAGGATTACTATTTTCGTGTTCAGAAGACTGGCTCTGCAATATTTCCTGGCTGAGTAAGGGTGGCAGCCTTAGTTGCACCAGTTTTGACCAGAGAGCATCTGGAAGTCCAGGTGAATATAGGCACAAGCTAAGGAAAAGCATGCAAACACACGGTGGACATTATACCAAAGAAATCGAGTGGAAAGATATTACTTGGCTGACAGTTAAGAGTGGGGGATTGATGAGACACACAAATCTCAGACAAAACCCTGTTCCGCTGGGAGTTCAGGCCTAAGACTGGACTGGTTGATGTCCAGCTGTCCTAAGCTGCTTGATGTAAGAACTTGACACTGGTGGGATAGACTGGGCTTCGAGGCTTATTTTAAAAGAATCTGAAACATTACAGGTGCAGAAGAGAGCTGCGTGGGAGTTGTGGGAAGCAAACCTTTTCTTGCAGGCTCCAGCAGCAGAGACATTTGGAAGGGGAAGAGCACTGGTGACATTACAGCTCTTGGGGCTCTGGAAATTCTGCCTGTTTAGCTTTTCTTGGTCTCCACCATCTTCTGTTCTGTCTCTGTTGTTCACCCACATAATTACGTAAGATATTACCAGCTAAAACTGCATCTGACGCCTTAATAGATGGCTCATTATCTAGGGAGGGAAACAGAAAGGGCAAAAGCTTTTATGTGCCAACAGCACATGTTGATGTCCATGTGCACTACAGGAGAAGGAAAGGGTGTAACTCATCTGTCCTAATTTATGGCCAGATGGGCTGAAAGAGTCAAGGTGTAATGAAGGTCAGTGTGGCTGGGAATGGGGTAGAGGCAGTACAAAGTTACTCTCTTGACAAAAAAGCAATTAATTCTCCAACAAAGTCCCTCTTTCGTGCAGCAGAACAGAGTGAAGCAGTTCTTGCTCTATTTAAAAGTACTCCCACAGCTTTGATCTTTTCCTCTTTTCTGGAAATGTAAGCTTGTAAAGAGGGTCTGGCCTCTTTTGGGATGATGTATTGGGCCATGTGGTGCTGGCCTTGCAAAGCAGCGTGGGCAAGCCTGCTGTTCTCTGTACTGCGTCATTCTGGAAAAGTCTCCTAATATTCTGGTTACTGCAGTAATGGCAACACACTGCTGCAATGCCCGGGTACCCTGCCTGCTTGGAAATGCCATGACATCACTCCTTCTCCTAACAATGTTTTCTTGTCCAGGTTTGGCCACACACAGGATAGTTAGCTATGAGTGAAAATGAAACAGCAAATGAAAGAGAACAAGTTCTTCTACCAAAACTCCATCTCCAAGGACCTTAAAATGTGGAAGTGTGTAACCACACTAGCTTGCAAGCAACCCTTTAGCCCTGCATACTCCTCAGTGTCAGATATATCCCATTCCAATCAGTATATTGTGGCAATCATCTGTAGACAGGTTTTTCTTTTACTGATGTTTAAAATATGTTTAAAATAAATGCTTGTTTTGAACTCAGGACAGAGCTGTATTGGCTCCAGGTATCAGGCCTGGTTTCAGAAGAGCTTGTGGCAGATATGTACTGATCTAACCATATGGTGGTGGGTTTTGTGCTGCTACCAATGCTGGCAGGAGACCAAAATGTTGCTGTGGGCTTCCCCAGCCATAAAAATCCATGAAGTTTTGCAGCTGTAGTTTCATTTCCTTTCACTGTCTGAGTAACCTTCTTCTTACTTGATTTTCTTTTATTTCCTCTATAGGTTTCCTGCACAGAAAGTCTAAGATTCCAAGTTGCATTTTGAGAAAGTTTTAAAATTAACTTCTCCATTTATGCGAGATGACCGTGGGTTTTGGTAATAAAATGTGCCGGGGGCGGGGGCAGAGGGAAAGAGAAGACTTCTCAATAGGGGGTGAATGCTGATGACTTTGTTAAAGTCATGGTGTAATATGCTGTTCTGCTGACTTCTGCCTTCTTTAATTACCTTCTGAATCCTGAGAAGCTGAACCGTGCCTCACCAGCTCATTATGTCCCCCGGGTTTGCTCTCCCCAACAAATAGGTGCTTTCTCTGCAGTCTCTGGAGGCTCTTTGTTGCTGCTCTGATACATCAGATGTGTTTGTTTTGCACATTGATGTTTGTGTTTTCCGCACTGCTTGTGTTTTCCAATTCCTTGGAGCAGTGAGGATGCTGCTGAATTGTCAGAATCGAGGTAGGATGCTGACTTGAGGTTACTGTCAATGGCCTCATTATGTTAACAAGGGATATTTTAAGAAACACAAAAGATGTGGCATTTACTTTCTTGGGAGAGGGAGGGGAGAGAGAGAGAATGTGTGTGGATGAATGAACTTACACTGCACGTCACCCCACTGTTCAGTTAGAAATGACTGACTGGCTCTCTCCACTTTGTTTGCTAGCCAGAGCAGCGATGGCTTCTGATTTGTATTCCTGGGCTGCTCGCAGTGTGCTTGGCTCACCCATGCATGCAAGGCAATGCGACCTTTCTTCCTGAAGAGCTCCTCATCTCTGTCCTGGGGCGTCTGGGTACCTGAAATGGGCACAGCCTTAACAGGCACAGCAATGGGATGTGCAGCATCACAGCATCTTCGTGCAGATGTAAGTCAGGGCTGCTGTGGTCTTGTTCCCTCCTTCAAGCCAGCACTAGCATTGGTGGGGCTGGAAAGCGAGTCAGTTTAGGAAACTGAGCTGGGAGAGAAGTAATGCTATGAGAAAAAAGTAATTAATACCCTATACACTTGCCTTCTGGAGGAAGACCGCTAGGTGTGGCCGGGGCTAAGGAGAAGGTGGCACCCTAGTCTGCTCTGCTCAGATGGGCTCTTTCCCTCCAGATATTCTTGAGGGAGAATATCAAAGAGGAGGATATTGCCTACAAATCTTCTGTCTTAAATGAAATGGAGACCTGTGCACAGCCCACACCTCTGAATCAAAGGGAGCAAGTTCATTCCCTTCCTCCCTGTTGTCAGGACATTGGGAGGTAGCTGGCATAACCCTTATCAAAGGAAATGTGGTCCTTTCCTTAAGCTTGTCTGCTCAGTGGTGTTGTGTAAACACAGATCGATAAGGTGGCACAAATCCTATCCTATGACCAGTATTCAGCAGCAAATGAAGCACCCTTAGGTTTAGCATAGTATCATTTCATGCATTTACAATTAAAGACTTAGATAAGATTAATTACTTTCAAGATGACTCTTTACAATCGTCTCCTTATAATGGAGTTTGTAACCAGTCCAGTGCAGCTTTGTCACTAGGAGAAATCGCAGACAATTTAAGAGTTGGATAGAAAAGGTTTATTTAACAGGCCTTGAGCTTCTTCTCTTACATTTCCCTTAAGAGAAAAATAAATCCCTAGCAAAGAGCACATGCAACACTGATAGTGAATTTGATAGAGAATTGTCTACACCTGGGGTTTTCACTTTATTTTTGTTGCTCCAAGCATAAATATTTTAGGCACCCTGTTCTTCCAAATCCCCTGAGAAGATGAAATGTAGCGATACTACAACAAAAAAGAGCCATACATGCTGGATGGAGTGACCAGATTCCAGTACCTATCTCCGACAGCTTTTTTTCCATACAAAATGCTGAGAGAAGGAGAATCTAAATTCTACCACAAAACATTAGCTGTGTATTTATTTATTTGTTACTCTGCCTTATGCGCAGCTGAAGGACCAACAGGGTCCAACAAAAGTGCTGGCTCCTCAACTGATGGAGGGACTGCAAAGCAAAGCCCAGCATGCCACAAGGAACAGGACATAAACAGAGTTGGGTGGGATTTCCCTGGAGGAGATGCCACTGCCTGAGGAAGAGCCCTTTGACTCCTCCTCAGGCAAAGCGCTGATGTTAGTATGAGAAGAAATGGACAGGCTGTGTGGTCTGCTATCACCTGTATACCTCGACCACGGCTTGGCCAGGATGTCTACATGAATTTTATGGTTGTGCCTGGTCTTACAATATATGGACCAGGAAGCATTATCTTTAGAGGTACGTGCTAATTTATCCCACATGGGACAATAATTTCTGGTTTTCTTTCCCAAGGCAACATGCAGGGAAGTTGATTAGTACTCACTGTAACACTGCTCACTCTGCTTGGAGGTTAAAGCACAAGCAATAAAAAGCCCTTAGCTACACCTTCCGAAAACAACAACAAAATGCCAAGATTTCAGGGTGGGTTGTTTTTGTGGCCCGTTTCTGAATTTTAAGGCTTCCTACTGCCCCCATTTTTCAGTCCTGTGAACTAGAAACCAGTGCTTTCACTTTTAATATTGACTCTTGAGAGTCTTAGATATTGCTCTGATTCCCAAGAAGATGGGCTTCCTGGAAAACACCCTATATCACAAGATCTGTGGTAGAAGCCTTGTTTAAGCTATTGAATTGTAATGCAAAAAACCACAGGAGTTAGGTGGGAAAAGTGCAACTGCCCCTCAATCCGTTCCCATTTTCTAACAAGCTCTCATTTGGTCCCTAGTTACAAGATCACAAAGCAGTTGCCTTCTCATGTCTGGAATATCAGCAAACCCTCCTCCACAAAACCGAAAATATTTTTAATAATAAAATGAGGGGTGAGATTTTCCAAGCTTGGCTAGGGGAACAGAACAACTCATCCCCCTACGATGAAAAAGGACTGGATCTCTACATCGCCTGGGCAGCTCTGCTTGCGACATCATAGCTGGAACTTCTCAGTCTGTCATGTGCCAAGAAGTGACAGCAGTGGAGGACCTCTGTTGTGAGTGCTGGCCATGCACAGATAGAAAAGGATCTGCTTCAAAAACAAAGACCTCCTAAGCTGTACTTCTGTAGGTGTCTGATTGCAGTTTTGTTCAAATGTAAGTCAATCACCTTAGTTAACAGCTCTACCCAAGAGGCAGCTGTAGGACTGATCCATAATAGGACTTCATAATGCATTGGAAGCATTGTTTTACTGCAGGTTTTATTACACATGGAGTATTCGCATCACATTGGCTTCCCATGGCATGAGGTGTTTATCTCCTGGGTGCGGATTAGCACAGTGCTGTACCGTGAAGTCTAGTATAGCTGAGTAAGTGGTTTAGCGTAATCCTCCTGAGAAGGATTGCTGTCCTGAAGGGATTCTTGGGAAGGCTCTATGCTTGTACCAGGCTTTTAGATTACTTACTTTCAGTCTCGTTTTCAAGGGGGCTTTTTGGAGTTTGTGCAGCTTTTCTGTGATGCAGTCTGTCTCCAAGACATCTGGGCAGTGGTTGGGTCAGCAAAGACCATCACAAAGCTTAAAAACGATTGGTGTTGCTGTGTGAAGAAGACTCCACTGACTCATCAGATGATCAAAGTATGATTCTGACAAATGGGCACGCCAGGACAGAATTCAAACAGGGTCCTCCCTGGACAGTTGTGTTTGTTCTTGATGTCTGGCATATATAGATGTTGATCCCCAACATACTATTGTTTTGCATTAAGACACTTTTGGAACAGCAAATCATGCTCAGCACTGCTCCAGGAGTGCTCTGCAGTAGCCAGATAAGAGTGCTGCCACTGCATGGTCCAGGCACTTGGAAATCTGTTTCCTAGTGTTTAGAATAAAGAGCAAACAGGACCTCCTCAAAGTCACAGCAATTTGCATCCTATATCCTCTTTTCTTATTTTGTTATTAGCCACTTGGTGAAATTTTCTGGTCTGGGTTATGTAGGAAATTTGGTCCCAGTTCACACATCTCAAGTGCAGAAGAGACCTTTGAATTAAAGTTACTAAACAAAGTTTTCCAACAGGAAAAGAAACCAAGCAATACCACTCTGTGTTAGAGTGACATTTCTAGACTAAGAAGGTCATACACAATGACAAAAGAGAACGCCCTACACGATAACAAAACAGAAATTATGGTAGCTACAACAGAAGCCTTGATGGTGAGGGAGATTTTAAGCAGTCCAGATATAAAGCATATCCTTGGGGGCCTGGCAAGGATGCAAACTTCTCTCCCACACAACCTCAGTCACTCTTGAAAAGCCAAGTTCTGCAATTTTAAAAGGCAAAACTATTACAGCAACAGGGACAACAAACATGAAAAGCAGATGTTAAGAGATTACTAATGATCTTATCAATGTGTTGTATAATTGGGAGGGAGAGGAGGGAGAAAGAAGCACTCAACATTCTCAGGTTTATTTTTTAATTATTCAACGATTATCGATGGGACTAAAGCAAACTGACACCAGGGTTTTGCAGAGAGGTTTCAACTTTATAATGGAGAAGGCATTGTGTTTGGGGGAGGAGGGCAAATGCACTCCTGCAGTACAAAAGAAGCCAAAGTAAGAATCAAATACCAGGATCTGTGGAAGGATAGGACTTTTGCCTGGACAGCTAATTGTAGCTTGTTTTTTCAGAACCCGAATGCCTGGAGACACCTACAACAGATTGAAATGTGTATTGGTGGGCATCCCAGCGTGGTACCCAAGGGGTGGTCTCACACCCACGCTGTCCCGCTAGCAGTGCTCCGGTGCAGGCACTTGCCGTGTGCTTTGCTGGGGCAAGCAGAGTTGTGACAACCATGTGAACATGTTGCAGAAGCTGCATACGTTTAGCTCTCCAGTTCAGAAATAACCCAGAGAGATGATCAGACAATTGGGAGACATAATTGCTCTGGCAGCCCAGCTGGGCCACAGGATATTTGTGGGCAACAGAGCTGCAGCAGGGAAATCGGAGCAGTTGGTGCTTCCCCTGTGCAAAACAACCAGGGCACAAACCCCAGCTGTGTGTGTGCAGCACTCCTTTCGCTACTGGATCAAGCTGTGAAAAGCACTAGGTCTGGTCAGTTATTTAACTGTCAGTCATGAACTTTATCCTTGACCTTTCTGAAAAACTCGGTATTTTACTGTTGCATTGAGAACCATGAAAAATGCAGGTTCCCTTTTCTCACAGCATTGCAAGTCTCCCTGTGGATCATCTTGTCAAATAATTTAACCCTGCTCCCAAGCGTTAAGATTTTCATGCCTTTTCCACATTGACTCTGCTCTTTGGCAGTCCTAGAAGTGAAAAAGGGGTCATTTTTTCAAGAAAATTTGAAGGTTGGCAAAGGTCTCTACAGTCAAATAGCAAGAGAATCACTCACTCACTGGGAAAGCCACATGCAGCAACTAAATGCACATATTTATGCAGCAATTTAAGTAATTTCTTAGAAATTGGGTTGCTTTGATATTTTGTCTGTGCTCTTCTAGGTCTGGCTGGTTTTCTTCTGTTGTTAAGTACAAAACACACCTTATTTTCTGCAGAAAACAAAGGCTTGTTTGGGATCATTACAGCTGGTGTTGCGTCCAGGCTGCTGATTGCCGTTTCCTTTGGAGATGAAGCTGGTTTGGAAGGGTCCCCCCACCCTGAGCCCTGCTCTCATCCTGCCCACCCGCTGCTGCATGCTGTCCCCCTCCTGCGCAGGGCAGCCGTGGGTGGCCCACGCTGTGACCCCAACCACTGAAATCACTGGAGGCGTTTTTTAGGAGGTTACAAAGAGTGGTTTAACCTGGGTTCACAGAGCATCCCAGTGAAAGAAATAACCTAGCAAGTCAAACGAGATCATTTTCTGCTAGATTAATGAGCTGAAGCAGGTCTTACGAGCCCTGAAGCCAACACAAAGGAGGCAATGGGAACTTCTCCCCGGAGCGGGGGTGAGGACAGGGACGAGCAGGGATGGGAGGAGGAAGAGCATTTCCCACTTTCGGTCGCAGCCTCTCCACCACGACGTGTCATTTCACCCTCTGTAGTGCCATTGGCATTGAAAATAGCCCTGCTAACAAACACAGGCTGCGGTTCGGGTTTGGATGGATTTTCGTGTGCACAAAACCTGGATCAGCCCCAGAGCACAGCCCCACCACGGCTTGCACTGGCCCCAGCAGAGGAAGTGATTTGGGGATGAGGGAAGCAAAGAGGGAGGGAGTGAGCTGGCAAGGGGGCTGCTGAGCTGCCTGGAGTGGGAGGGGGATTCCTCAACCCCCCTATCAGTCAATCGTGACATCAGCTGCGTCGTATAGACCACTTTCCTGCCGCAGAAGTGTGCAGCCTGCCCGGCGGTGCTCTCGCCGGGGCCGTACGTGGTTTCTCTCCGAAGCCGCAGGTTCTGACGCGGTGGGTGCGCTCTCCTGGCCCAGTCACGCTGCTCCAGCCCCGCTGTGGGATGCTGCGTTCGGGAGCCTTCCACGCAGGGCTGTCTGACGGATCTCCCCTGCCGTTGCCGTGACAAAGACGACGTAGGCGCTGATGTGAGCCGGGCTGCAAAACCCAGCGTGCGACTTCCTCTGGAAAGTGGAGGCGACCGCCTCCTCCTCCACCGCTGGTGACAAGCACGGGGGCCTGAGCCAGCCTTCCTCCCCACACACACGAAGAGAGCATGACTTTTGGGACCGGTGGTAGGGTCTCCTTCAGCCGATTAAGCCCAGACTTTCTGGAGGTTGTGCTTTAGTCAGACTCCAGCCGTAAGGCTTGAGTGGAAACACTGGGTGACGCATTAAAGCCTACACCTTACAGGAGGTCAGACTAAATAGTCCACTGGCCTTCAACTCCAACATGGGAGGAAGTTCAGTTTTCATTTCACTGCTAGTTGCCATAATGCATTGTCCCCAAAATGTTTCTGTCACAGTCCTCGTTGCAATCCAGGCCTTGATGCAACTGACCTTTGAAGAGATTTGGCCCTACTTGTACTGTGGCTTATTTTGCTATTAAAAGTAATTTTAATTTCTAATTTGTGCATCTTGTTACTGCTACCAGTCCCTGGTCCTTTATAGATCAATGCAATAGCTGAACGTGTTTAGCTTTGCCTCGTGCCTGTGAGGGAGTGGAGTCTTTTCACCCCAGTTGATAGCTTGGGAAATGGAGGCACAGGCAGACTATTTTAGAAATAAGTTGGGCATTAACTAGAGCCCTGGGTTTACATCCCTGCTTGACCACAGACATGCTTTGTCACCTCACTTACAGGTGTGTGTTTGGTTTTTAATCTGGTCTTAAGTGACTACATATGGTTTAAGGTACCAGACTCAGTTCACTGAGTTAATCTAAGGACCTGAGACGCCAGACAGTTTTTAGTGGTATATGGGCACTTCGGACAAAGCATCAGATACTTTTTTGTGTTCTTAGGGGAAAAAATTGAAACAAAACTTTCTCAGGACATTTGTGGCCCGAGCAGGAGAGAGGACCCAGGTTTTCTGAGCTCCGACGATTTCACCTTTCTTCCCCACCCCCAAAGCCTGTCTGAGAACATGTGCTAGGAAGGATGCCTGTTTAGATACAGTGCAGACCTTTATTCTTCTCTCCTCGCAAGTATAAACTTCTAGGAGGTCATATATGTTTGGCAGGATCATTTAATGTACCCATTTTGTGTACGCAGACAAAACGTCGGGATCAGGACTGAATGTGTGGCATGAGGAGAGAAATCCCATCTGTGCAGTGGAGCAGGAGCTCGGTTTTGGTTAGGATTTCTCCCCACCAGCTGGTCCAGAAAATTACGTAACATAGCAAGCCAAGTAATCCCATTTTGTGTAATAGGTAAATTGATTTACAACCGTCTCTTAAGGCAAAGAAGATATACACTACGTGTCCTCTTTTAACTGTACTTCTTTTAAGAGTGCAATCAGCAAGCTATTAATTAGTTGGTTAGCTTAACAGCCTTAGAGGAGGCTGTGCCTGTTTTCCTTCTCCCCAGACCACGCATCCCACTCCTGGGAACTGGTGAGCCCTCGTGTCAGGAAGAGACAAGAAGGTAAGGTGAAAAAGAGTAAGGTCAACCAAGCTCCACTTCCCCACGAACAGACATCTTAAGTAATGAAGACAAAACCCCAGGGAAGAGAGGACTCCACGAGAGAGGGGCAACAGGTGGAGGAAACGTGAAACACATCCCAGCAAATCCATTATGGACAAGTATTAACACCTCATCTGCCGCACATGACATCGTATCACTGTTCCAGCTGCTGAGGCTTTGGACCGTCTTGTGAAACTTGTTCGAAACCCTGGAGGAGGATTTCGCTCCTAAAGCTCTCCAACCTGTTTCAGCAGGGGTTTGTGGGCAGCTAACAATTACTGGCAGGACAAGGCTGATGACCTAATGCCTGTGCTGACATGAAGAAGACAAGCTGAGGCTGTGATTTAGGCCTCTTTTTAGGAACTATTAGCAAGGGGGAGCCCGTTTGCCTTTTCCCCTGTAAAATACAAAGCAAAGATGCAAACCAAGGCACACATACACACAGGTGGGTGATTGACTTTTTTGGCTCTTGGTGCCTTAGCCCGGGCACCTGCTTGCATAGCTGTGACACCAGAGGTGCCTTTGGGATTTCACGTACTGCAAAGACATGTCATGTACTGGGTGGCATCCTCGAAAATCCCTGTGATAAGCAGAGAAAATGCAAAGCTAGAGAGCAGGTGGTGTTGGAAATGAAGAGGCCGATGGGAAGGGAAGGGGGAAGGGAAGAGCTTTTGGATGCCATTCAAGATGGCTGGATAGAGACACCATGGGAGTATTTCAGAAGAGGGAGAACAGAGCTGGTGAGAGACCAGTAATGCTGTGACAGGAAGCCAGTGCCGTTTGTGAGCTTGGGGAAGGAAGTATAAGGGGTGTAAGGTCTTGAGCCCAATGCTTTTTCCTTGTGGAAGAGAGTTTCCCTTCCTTAGTGGTACAACACCCTCCTTCCCACCCAGTCCCCAGACTTTAGGCAGTGCCTGTGCAACCGAGTGATCTTTGCAGGGACAATTATAGATGGTCTCTTCTGATAAGGTGCAAAGCAAGAGCAAGGCATGTCCTAAAGGTCGGGAGCTGGCTGGCCACGTTGAGGTTTCACATCTTCTGTGAACCCAAACGCTTCGTGTTGAAGTGAAATGGGAGCTCACAGGTGGGCTGCTCCGGGAGAGGGGAGAGAGGAAGCACCTGTGTCCTGCTCTGGGAGGGAAGGGTCTGGGTACAGCCACGAGCGCCGAGCATGGGTAGTTAGCAGAGCGGTGTGATACTCCGTACCGCCTGCCGCCAAGTCAGAAAACCCCAGAGGATTGCCAGCTGCTGGGAAACGCGCTCGCAGTAACACTGGAGTCAGCCAGCCTGTGAATAAAATCATCAGCTAATCATCCTTCACTGACAGAACTCGGTGTGCATATCGTTGGGGGATTCCTGTTTTCATAGATCATCTCAGTTGCTTAATCACGTTTGATTTCCTGGGCTGAAGTGCAACTTAATTTCCTAGAATATGTGCCCGACTATATTCTGCAGGTAGCTATTCTTGATGTGCTTTGCTTCCTCGATTTCTTCTGATGAGATGCTTTAGAGTAGGGATAAAGAGAAAACAGATTCCATTCCATTGACATCTGGTTTTGTTTTAAACAGCAACAAATTTAATGGCAATCTAATTTAAATTTGCTTGTTACCAAAAAATTTAAAAAATATTGGGAAAATTAGATATTTTGTTTTAATAACTGGAAATATGAAGAGATCAATCACATTAAAAATATATCAATGCAGGACAAAAGTTTTAAAGTTAAGAGAAAATGGATCTAAATGAGAATGTTGAAAATTAACACTTAAACTTCACTGATACTGACACATTCTTTCTTTGGGGATTTTTTTTTCCCTACAAAAAATAATTTCGCAGGTTTCAAAGTAAGTATTCTCCCTTATTTAAGAAAGTCAGGAGGGCTGAGAGGGGTGGAGAGACCTTGAATCAGTGGCAGTTCTTCATTCCAGTTTCACTGCTGGTCCCTGCATCCCTACCCTGGATGGAACCAAAATCCCAATTATTTGTACTGGAGATTCTTGCTGGAGGCAGATCAGGATTTATCTTTCCCAGCAGGAACCTATTCCAAAATTACATTGAAACCTGAGGAGAGGAAACAATCTCTGGTTTCAGCAATGGTCTCCCTTTGCAGGGCAGAGAGAGGAGGTAATGAGCAAAGGCACTCAGCCAAGGCTCTGAAATGGGCTTGCGTAGGTGAGGGAAGGGCCCCTTTGTGTCTCAAATGGACTTGAGCTCCTCTGAAAATCTGTTTGCATCCTTCAATGGGAGCTGCCAGCTGCTGAAGTCATTGAAAAGCCATCCTAAGGTGCTAAAACTGCATTTTCACATCTCTAATAGAAGTGACTATTTTTCACACATGCTGATTTGGCATGATGAACAAAGCCATGGATTGAAATCACCTGGGTTTCTGTAGTGGTGGTGGGGGTCCTTATATCAGCATGTTTGTCACAGGACAGAGCAGGGCATGAGCAGTGAAGCTTCTCGGGGTCTGGGTGAAAAATAGCAGTCAAAGGATTTGTCATGCCCTCTTTGACAGCAGTCGCCTTGTCAGGGCTTGTGTGTCAGATGGAGAACAAGGGGTGGACGGCTACGCTTGAAGCCTAAGGAGACAGAACAGCTGAAGGGCAAGGGCTGGCTTACAAACAAGCCTCTGAATGCCCCCGAATAGGAAATGTGTCCTCTCTCTCTCTAGCCAAGCAGGCTCCTTGCTTTAACAGCCCCATGCAGCAGCAGCTCAGCCAGAGCCACTCACCCTCAGAGAGGGTCCATCCGTGGCTGCTCAAGATGCTTCCAGGTCCATGCAGACAAGGCACTGCGCAGTCTTGGTCCCCTCTGCAAGCTGCACTCCAGAGGCAAGAGGGGTATCACGTCTTGGGCAGAGAACCAAGCAGTACGGCGCCTGTGCCATGAGATGGACGTCACCACTTGCTGGAGATTTGCAATGTGATATTCCCTGGGGCTGGACAGCAGCACAGGCGATGGACCCATGACTCGTTCTCTGTGTTATATCTTCTGTGCCTGTTGCACCTTCACTTCTCTTGTCCTTTTCCTCCCCATCCATAAAGCTCGACCCTGTAGATGTGGGTGCCTCAACTTTGTCTACTGCCACAACAGTATGAGCATGGGGAGCAAGTCAGATCCTTCATGCTAGTACAAGCAGAAGCCCTGTTCTCCTGGGTCTACGTGATTCAGCTGGTGATGTGTCCCCCAGCTGTGCAGAGCAAGAGAAAAGGCAGCTAAGTCAATCTCTGGTGAGCTGAGATTAACTTAGAATACTCTGCCTCCTCATAGCAATACTGGAAAGAAAACATTTAATTTAAGAAAATGTCCACCATCTAAATAACAGCTGCTCTGGGCTAGTTTAATTTGTGTTGTAGCTGTGCGTTTATTTAACATGTGACTTAATGCTACAGCATTCACTGCACATGGGTATTGCCACAGCAACAGCAGTAGCACATGCCACATTTTCTGCCTTTTGAAATGCAAAGCCTTCTCTCACAGGAGCTCACACATGCCCTGGCTGATGGCAACCACATACTTTTGCACGATGATTTAAAAATAACACTTGCACACCCAGAGCGGGCTCAGCAACAAGACATGCTTTCCCCTGTTTCTGCAGGTTCCTGAGAGCACAGCTGGATGTTTTTAGACCATGTTAGGGATGTCCCAGGGAAAGGAGCCATGGAAGGGGTAGCAGAGGTGGGGCTGATCGCAGGAGGTGGAGGGAGAAATGACTAAGCAGCTATCAATTTTAGGAGGCAGATCCAGTATCAATTTATTATTGCACATTTGATTGTCTGCTGCAGATTTCTGTGTCATCATTCTGGTGCTAAGTGATTGTATCTTCACTCACTAAAAAAAGACGGCTAAAGGTTATGCTGATTTGAAACCTGACTCAATGTTTTTAAGGCCTGACCAAAGTCAGAAGAGACAAAAGATGGTTACCTGCATCTGAATCACATATTGCCGTGGTTACAACAGGCAGGGCTCTTCTCTTGTGGGGGATGCTTGGGGCCATCTATAATTTCAGACATTGGTGACTTGATCTGCCTCTTTCAATCATAATGGTAGAAAATTGGTAGGTCTTTTTAGAGCTTGACCTTCATGAGCATCACTATCAGAGACCTCGTTTGCAGTCATCATAGACAAACATTCTCAGTATTCAGTGGTGTATGTGGTAGCACAGAATTTACTGTGCAGCACAGCCTTAGCAGAAACTGGTTTGAGAAGCACTGATCTATAGCATATTCCCTCCTGCTTTGTGCATCTGGTGCAAGACATTACCAGCCATGGTCCTCCCTTGACTTCCTTGCGGGGTCTCTTCAACAGCCTACCAGATTTGAGAACACAAAAGGACAAAGAAGTATTTCTCCTGGTCCGTCTGCTTGCTACCTTCTATATTTAAGTCCAGTTTTCTTGTAAGGGGGCTGGTCGGGGCCATCCTGGCTCATAACACAACTGAAAGAGCCCTGGGGGGCCACTGTCATCTTGGACCTGAGTCACTCCTGGAGCCACCTCTCCTCTTGCTGCTGATATACACCACACAGCCCTTGGCTGTATGAAAGTTTTGATGTGTGACTTGTTGGCTTATAGCAGAACTGGCAAAGGTAAGGAGAGTGCTCAGAGCAGCTTCTGGACAAAGAGCCAAGTAGGCAAGGTCCGACCAGCTAGGATGGGGCTCCAGGACCTGTCACATCTGGGGTGGCGCAGGGACAGTGATGAGGGAGTAGTCATTATACTAGGGAGAATCAGATTAAAATATCGGGTAGCAGTTTTTAGAACAATAGAAGATGCTTTTTCACACAATTTGTCTTGCACACAGTGGTGAATGAAAAATCCACTGAGAGCTATTAAATACGGAGATAGTATCTTTGGTCCAGGAAGTCTCTGGTATTTCTGGGGAAGTGTCACTACAGGCTTTCCTGGCATTTATATCTTCTCTAAGCATCTGCTACAGGCCACTGTCAGAGACAGGATACATGGCTACGATGACCAGACAGGTTGGCTGCCCTAGGAACAGCCTGTCCCTGACACAGGTACAACACCCCACTTCAAAAATCCCTGTCTTCTCATAGCTCGTTTGCAGTTCCCTGCTTGGATGGAAGTTTTCAGTGCAGAATTTTGCTCAGTGGTGGCAAGGAAGCCCATCCCTCGCTGAAATCTTCATGCCATTGGAGTGGGATGGTTGGGGTTTGGGAAAATCTTACTGGACCACAATGTGGACTATTTCTGTGTGACCTGGTCCTGACTAGGCACTAGCTAACTAGCCTGGCCCCTGATGTGTGAATGGAGCAATGTTTTGCCAACGTGTCGCTTTTCGTCTGTTCACATAGCCCTGGAGTCTTCAGACAACGGCCCTGCCTGTTTTGTCAAGGGCTGCACAAGTCTCAAGGACAGTGTTTGGAAATTTGCTAGATTTTCTAGCAAAATGTGTAGGTTGCTCAAAATGGCAACTTGTCACTTGCGTCATCAGTGCCACATGTTACCAATACAGATTGGTTTTCAAAATAAGACTGGTGAAGGAATTCAGAGAACTTCAAAGGGGTCAGCTTAGCTATCCTCCAACTTTTCTGGCCTTACGTTATGAAAAAGAGTGTACAGGACGGGGGAGGAGGTGTAAGAGAAAGCAATGTACTGGGTTTTGATGGTTCTGCATATCAAACTTATTTCCAAGATATGGTGATACTCCTCAGCTGCTGGTGTCCATGTCTGGCACTCTAGAAGTGCTGCTGGGTCAAGCTCCAGCCTGTCACCGACAACCTTCAGAGCCTGCTCTTTTGAAGCTGCAGCCAAAGGGTTTTCTTGCTGAACAAGAAAAGGTTTCTTTTTTCATTAAAGGAACACATATTTGTATGGGCAGGAGATTGTGATAGTGCCACAAAAGAGTTAAAGGGGATTTCCCACTGGGACTTCTGTTCCCTGAAGAATCCTTGAAATTTGTGGTAGTACCTGTGGGCTAAGGATCATGTGCCCTCCTTGGTGTTCTCGATGTAGGAGGTGTAAAACAGCATGGCTTGTGCAGAGATGCTGTCAAGCTTTCTCACCTGCTCAGGGCTTCATTTCTCTGCTGTGGCCATGATCTCAGAGGCAAATCCTGACCAGTAGCACAAAAAAAATAGCCAACTGCTTTGGGAATGTCTGGGGTGAACCCTCATTCTGGGGGGAAAGTATTATTTCTGCTCTCTCCTACCAGATAGGCATCAGAGGTGAGTCAACCTCACAGAAGATGAATTGTGCAGCCATAAAAATGTAAGCAATAAGGTAAGCAATATGGTTTTCATTACAGATGAATGCTGTCCTCCAGGGAGCAACATTAGTGCTTTAAAGAACTGAGAATTCTTCTTGATGATATTTTATTTTTATTTCTGCTCCAGGCTCCCAGAGTTGCCACTCAGGACTGTTGCTTACTTCACAAAGATTTTATTTCTGAAGCAGCAACAGGACAATAACTAATTCCGTAGGTAATCTAGAAAAAAATTTCCTTTTACAAGGAGACAAATTGCAACCAGGAAAGACTCAACCACTTGCGAAACTGCATGCCCTGTGGTATAAACCCAAACTCTCCTGTGCCATCATGGTTTTGGATTCAGAGGGGCCAGTTTGCTGCACACAAACACAAGTTTGGAGCCAGTACCACATCCCTTCTAACATGATTGTTTCTCCTGGACTTCTCTGACATCTCTGTTCTTCACAGGCTCCCCAGATTGACACCCTCAACCTCCCTCACCAATCCCCTGCATTTTGGGACTCCTAAAATATGGGCTTTTGAAGAGGAAGCGAGCTGCTCTGCTGCCAACAGCTGCTTCTGGTATTGCCTAAGGAACAGCAGCAGGGGAAAAGCTAGCACTGATGAACGACCACTGCTTTTAGACCAGCACTGACGCAAGGTCCTGCATACGTTACTCTGCCACTCACCAAACTGCAGTGGTGTCAGTAAAGCAGTGGATGTTTAAGACAGGTGACATGATAACCTGTGAACCAAGGCAATATTCTGCTGCAAGTGACATCTGCTGACAGCCTTAACTGGCAGCCAGGCTGCATCTCAAGTCATTTATATCTGATTTTCTGGCACAGTGGAAAAGGTAAACTTTGTTTTCTTTAAAGTGAAAAGGGCTTTTTTTTTTTTTTTTTTTTATTTGACAAGGGGGAAATAAGCTCCACATAGCCAGTGGAAAGCCTGCTTTAAATGTCAAAGCATCTACAAACACGAAGTGAACACTTAAAAGCCAAAATGTGTGCTGATGCTCTTTTTCCAGTACACTTGGCCATCAGGCTGACCAGCATCAATTCATTGATATTCAGCATTCCCAGATATCTCAGAGCTGTTTACGAGTGCTCATGGATGTCCATTTGATTGAGTAGTGAATGGCAGCCAAGCCAGAGAAACTCTGTTGAGTACGAACTGTTCCTTTCTCCTACTCAGGGCTCCTTGTAAGAGAATTAGTCTTTAAAATATTCCCTTTCAAAAAACAGAGGGGAGGGAGAGAGGGCTTTGGGGGTCAATGAATGAACAGGAAGCCACTTCCAGTCGTTTCTGTGCAGCATTGATTTGACTTTTCACCATCATTGGTTGCACAGAGCCACGGAGCAGATTTCTGGGTGAGCTGAGCACAGATGAGCTGATGGATCGTTACTGACACATGCCCTGTATAAATGTGATGGCTGATCAGCACAGGGATGGGTGAGCCAAGGAGGGAGCTGTGAGGGGGGTTGCTTTGGACCCTTCCCCACAGCTTCTGCAAGGGTCTGGGAAATGGGCAGAGTTAAGGTGAGAGTGGCACAGAGAGGTGGCATTGGCAGAGGCGTGGGTTTGTGTCGGTGGTAGCAGCATAACCCCAACTGGTGAGCAGGGCGTTCGTCCCGCTCCCTTAGTGAGCAGTGGGGCTCGTTCCTCTGGCCAGCGAACCATGGTGGGCTGACCAGGCACACGTGTTGCAGCCGGTCCTCTGCTGCCAGGCTCATCATACCTGGCCTCTCTCCATCCACAGGTACCTGGTACATCACAACCAGTCACAGCCCTGTCCCTTCAAAGCCCAACTGGGTGGCTATGGAGGGTAGAGAAGACAGGCCTCCTTCCCCTTCCTCCCATAAGTCAAACACTTTCTAAATGTGCCGCTGCAACAGGAAAATCGGCTTTGTCTTTGCAAACGCTGTTGTGCCAAATGATGCCTCTGAGCCTTCCTGCTCTCTGCTCCCCATGCCCTGAGTGCTCTGGGGTGGAAATGCAGGAGCAGTTCGAGCTGCAGCCACGAGCAGCCTCGTGAGACCTCAGCAAACTCCCCCTAATTATTTACAGAGGAAACAAGAGGCTTCTTAGGCCGCTACGCATAAGATGAACTTAAAGTCATTTAATATGCTGCTGAGTGTCCTCTTCCACCGTGAAAATGGAAGCGAGCACTTGGCTCATCACAGCAGCTCCTGCATGGAGTCAGCTCTCCTCCAGCCCTGGGAGCGCAGGTAAGGCACGGCGAGGAGCTGGGCTGGCTTCCTGGCAAGGATGACGAGGGAGAGGAGGACGAGGTGAGGGAGAGGACTAGGTGAGGGAGGGATGAAGAAGGGCAGGCTCAGAGTCCTGCCACCACAGCAGGAGTCAGTCTGGCTGTGACGGGGCTTGTGCTCCCTGGGAAGATTTTGGCCTGACAGCACAGTTTGTTGTAGAAATGTGATGGATTTACCTTGTTGAGGAAAGAAACAGGTTTGCTCAGGTCCCTGCTGCCCCTGGCTCTCCACTCTCAGTGACACTGGAAAAGATGAAGCGGTTGGCCACTGAAGAGGCCACCAGCTAATTTCAGTCTCCAGCAGATCGGCTGTTGGCTCTCCCACACTGCAGAAGTTCCCTGGGAACGTCAGATGACAGGAATCCATACCAGAGGAAGAAAATACACAAAGCTGGCTGAAAATGCTGCTGGCCTGGGCTGGGGTTAAAGCCCATTGCTTTGGTCACACCAATCTTCTCTGTGACTCCTTCCCATGCTGCTTGCTTTATCACATCGAACGTAGGCTGCTCAGGCTTGTTTTTGAGGGAGGCGCATCCCCACCCTCCCTCATCTCTCTCTCCCGCCTAGGATGTCAGGTCCTACCTTCCTTAGCTGGTGATCCCATTACTCAGTTGTTAAATCCTTAAATTAGCAGTACATGATTCTCTCCCAAGGTGCCTTTAATACTCTACTACTAGTGTAGTGATTCTTACTGCCTCCTGGTATCTCCTGGGGCACCTGTCTGTCTGCATCCATCTGTTATCTTTTTGTCTTAAATTGTAAACCTGTTGAGACAGGGGCTTTCTGTTTCTTTTGCACCTGGAAAGCCTGAGGACAGAGGGTCCCCAGCTGGATTCAGGCCTTACATCTGGTAACAGCTGATTTATATTTCATGGCTGCAGATTTGTTTGGCTTCTTGGGGAAATCTCCTCCCTGCAGTAAAGACCAAGTCCTCGTTAACTCCTAGCAAATAATCAGATGAGTAAACAAACCTGAAATTTCAGCTTCTAATCAGAGGGTTTCCTGAGGGAGGATAGCCCTGGTCCCCCATCTCTCCTTCCTAAAAGAAGAGACAAAAATATTGGCTTAAAAGCAGACAGGTTATACATCAGTGGCAAAAAAAAAAAAAAAATCTTGTGCCCTATTTGTCCCATATATAGAGAGCAAAAAGGGCACTCCCTTTGGAAGAGCCTGGGTGCAGAGCAAGGACAGCAGTCCCACGCCGTCGCAGTCAGGGAGTCGCCTAAACCGAGAGCACGAAGCTCAGCTCCGCAGTGGGTGTTTCACTCCCACCAGGTGAGAGCAAGCCGAGCAGTGGGGCCACAGCACCAACCTCCTCTGCTCCCCCTTTTCAGCTGCCCAGGCTGCTCCCCACTAGCAAACACCCAAGCAAAGGTGCAGCGCCGCAGCGTTTACCTGCTCTCGGCGTTGCACCGTGTCAGCCCTCGTGCACACCAGGCGTGTCGGCGTGCCCCGCTCGCGTGAGTCACCCCCGTCACGGCTGTCATCTCGGGGTGCCCGTGGGTCCCGCTGGGGAAAGCAGGCTGCTGTCTGCAGAGGTGATGTTGCTAGAAGAGCACTAGCCTGGTTTCAGTGTCCTGGTTTTATTTGTTCGTTCAGTGGTTCCACCCTGCACCCCACCCCGATGGCGGTTAGTGCGGCTTTAATTACTAGACGTCCCGGTGGGGATTGCTTTAGGCTGAGGAGATTAGACCGGTGTAGGTCACTCTGCCAGGGCAGGTGAGCCATGGTCAGTAGGATGCTGCGACACACTGCCCTGAGCAGTGGCCGGCAGGATTCGGCACGGCTGCAGCTACTGAGCCGTGCCGGGGCAGTGCTGGCAAAGCCGGGGCACGGCCGGAGCGCCTGGCTGAGCCCCACGTACGAGTGCCCCTTGCACGGGCTGCGGCAAGCAGTACCAGCGCAGGCTGGTATAAAATAACTCCCTGGGATGTACTTGTCTCAACAAGCCTCAAGGGCATGGGTTTCCCAGAGGCTTCTAAACAAAACTGATCTCCCCCTGCCAAGACAGCCTAACTACGTAACGGTGATGGTTTTGTGGCTAAAGCCCGGGACAGGGGTTCGCGTGATGTAGGTGCGGTACCATCCCTGCCACTGCCGCCTTCTGCGCAGCCTCAGGCAAACCCCTTAGCTTCTCCACGCATCGGTCTCCAGGTGGGTCTGGTTATGAGGGGGTCAAGAGGCTAAGGACCCTCTGGGGGTCCCCCAGGGGAAGGTGCCCCACGTGCACTCAGAGGGGTAGCTAGCAGGTGGTCCTTATCTGTTTCTTGGCTTTTTTTCTTCTTCAAAATACTGGATCTGGCCGCCCGAGTGTTGCAGCTGGATGCAGCGCTGCCCATCTGTGTGAGCTGTGGATCCCTTTCTCGGGGCTTGCCAGCCCACAGCCCCTCCGCTGAGCAGAGGACCACCGAGAGAGTGACTCTGGCTTCACCACCCAGCACAGGGCAACTGCAAAGCTCTTTCTGTTCTTTCAAAAGCTAATGTAAAAAATGATGATAAGCTAAATCTAGATCTATGCAGCAATTATGTGGGATTCCAGACCTTGCACCTGTAGCATAATACATAACAGAGCCAGATAACTACCTCGTCTAATGATTGCTCTGAACAGCATACAAATCACATTTTGCAGGGTGAGCTGAAAGCCATTTTTCAGACAAAGCTGATGAGCTTGCAAAGACTTTCTTTGCCCAGCTCTCTCTGACTGCAGGTTTGTCCTCTTCTCCTTGGAATCCTTCCTGTTATTTTTCTACCTTCCTGTCGCAGGATGCAACATTCATTACAATAATAGATCAAACTTTGAGTGGAAAAACTCTGCTTTACAGTTGTCTTCAAGATTTCCCAGTTTTGTTCCTGTTTACCGATCCGCAGCCCTGACCTCTCAGCTTGCCCTGCCAGGTACAACATTGGAATAACATGGCAAAAACAAACCCAGCGGGCCTGTGTGCATACCCATTATTAGCAGGTAGAGTGATTTCACAGGATACATTGATGGGCAAAAGATGGAACATGAAGCTTTTAATCTGCCCAGCACTTTTCAATCATTATGTGTCTAGGCCTTAATATAATTAGGTTTTTATACCAAGGGGTATGAAATGATCTTATTCAAGCCAGCTCATGGTGGCTAAGAATAACCCAGGCAGAGCCCCACACGTCAGGGCAGCCCTCTCAGGCAGACACAGCATTTTATGCAATGCAGGTGGTCAGACACTGGGACAGGGTCCCGGAGAGGTTGTGCAATTGCCATTTTTACTCAAAACTTAACTGGAGAAGACCTCAAAATGCAAAATTATCCCTGCTTTGAGTGGGGTTTGAGACCTCGAGAGACCTTCTGAGGTGTTCTGAGATGCTGTGTGCTCTGTCAGAGCTCTTGGAGCATCATCAGCAGTTGCAGCAGGACTCCCTGCAGAAACCCTTCCTGGTGAGGACTTGCCACCCTGACAGTGACCGAGCTGGAGAGAGGAAGCTCAGTGCTGCATGAGGACATATACAAGGCATCAGGTGCTTGTGCAGTTTGCTAAACACACACGCAGCTCCTGGGCAGACCTGGGGAGGGAACACTGCTCTGCTGGTTCCCATCCCTCGTTGCAGTCATAGCTAACACATGTTTAGAGGACTATTTCCAAAAGCATCTTAAAACCAAAGTCCTGTTACCTGGAAGCAGACCTGAAGTCCTCAGTACTTAAGTCACATATAAAACACAAACGTGGGCATGTGGTAATGAAATTCTTCTCACCTAGTATTAATCACCCAAACACAAGGTGTAAACTAGTTGTACAATTCCTCCTATAGTTAGAGAAGCGCCTGTAAAAGTCAGTTCCCGTTATCCTCTTAGCTGCCATCTTAAGACAGCATAAGTCATTCTCTGGAGGTACCTTTGCTTAGAGGCTTAGATAACTGGGAAAGACCAAATTCCTCAATATCAAACAGGCATGGGCAGAAGAGGAATCCCAGCCTAATGACGTAGCTTCTCTGGGAACTCAACCCAAGCTTAAAATTTTTGTATCTATTTCTTAACCTGAAAAAGTCAAGAGTTTTTTATAAACCCTGAGTAGGCAGCCTGCTCTGGCTCTCTGCACCTAAATGCTTTTGAAATCTGGTCAGAAGTGGTCCCTGCAAGTGCTCCAGATTCTCTAGTGAGATATATGGGAGGAAGTTTTGAGGCGGAAGAGCAACATCGGTGCAAATTTGTTTGGAGAGGTTTTTGTTGACTGCGTTTCTGTGGGGGTTTTGCTTGTTTGTTTCCTGTTACTCTTATGTTATCAGCATGAAAATATTAAATTATGTGACCAATGTAGCCAGTAAGACTAGCCACAACTATTATATAACGTCTGGTTGCAGTAAACATCTCAACGATTATTTCTTTGATTGCAGTGCAGACATATCCTGTGTACAATATGTGGGTTACTGGGTAGAGTTATGTCATGACTCAAGATGAGCCAATATCATAAGCAACTGTTAATGAAGGGTGGGATTCGCATTAGTTTCTCTGTATTGACCTATTTCAGCTCCTACCGAAGGTAGTGGCTGACAGGGGAGGCCCTCGGGAAGGGAAATCTCAGATGATTTATGGTTATTGGGCACTTGCTCGTGTCAGAAGGTGGGGGACAGGTGTGAGAGGGGCGTTTGTCACAGCAGCATCTCAAGGATGGGAGGATGGTCCTGCACTCGCCCTCACGCTCTGGCCTCCCTGCATCCCGCATTGCACCAGCCCAGGGCCTGCAGGCATATAGGTGCAGGATAGAAAAAAAAAAAAAAAAATCTGTCAAGGGTGGTTACACGTAAGCACGGTCTCTCTGGCTCAGGAAACCCTTTGGCCACAGGAGGGGAGAGCGTGCTGGGGAAGCTTCGCTGCCTGTTCAACCTCACACTTCTCCTTTAGGCATCTGCTGTGGGCAGCCACTGGAGACAGGATACTGGGTTAGAGGGATCCTTGGTCTCTCCCAGGGTGGCTGTTTTCGTGTTGTATTCTGCTAGATAGTCCAAGACTCATTCTGTATTAAAAATAAAATCCTTGAACTCACATATTTCCTTATGGAAAAAACTAGCTATCTTGGGATCCTGCTTATATAACTGGAATAACTTTTGTTCTCTACCCCAGCAAAAGAAAAGCAAAAGGCTTTTATGTCCTGTAAGATATTAATGAACAGGGTTTCCTCTGAACAGAGGATGTTTGGAGCACTGCTAACATCTCCGCTCAGGAGAGGTTCGGTCCCTTGCACTGGGGACAAGTGATCTTACGCAGCCTTTCTGAGCCATTACAAACCCACATCCCTCTGATTTTAGTAACAACTTTTACCAACTTATCCTCTGGCTGTACCTATTTTATAATAGTGGGTTTTTACAGAAAATAGCACTCAGCTCTCAAAGGAGGAGAGTTAAGAGGCTTTATGACTTTTTAAAGGGAGGGACATTAAATTTTCTCCCAGTTTCACCTTTCCTTTGAAAAGGGAAAGCAGTAGAGCAGTTTCCAGGAGCCACAACCCAGCCTATTAGAGGTAGTGTGAGATGATTTAACCCGTCTAAAAAGGAAAATTAGGCAAAGATGGCAGAAACAGACAGGTAAAAAGTGACTTGCTGACAGGGAGATAAAAGCTATACCAAGTCACAAGCAGATTCAGGAACAAAGCACTGGTCTCCTGACAGCCAGTCCACCCTCTCTGAAAGTATTATTCATCAGGTAACAAAATTATTCTCATGAATCATTGCCTTGTAAGAAATTTTGGAAAGCTCACAGCAGTGATGGAGTGATTGACTGGATTTTGAGCTTGCCTGCTCAGTCCTGGGAAAGCCCCATGCAAAAGAGGGAATTGGGACTGTCGTGGTTTAACCCCAGCCAGCAGCTAAGCACCACGCAGCCGCTCACTCACTCCCCCCCACCCAGTGGGATGGGGGAGAAAATCGGGAAAAGAAGTAAAACTTGTGGGTTGAGATAAGAACAGTTTAATTGAGCAGAAAAGAAGAAATTAATAATGATAATAACACTAATAAAATGACAGCAGCAATAATAAAAGGATTGGAATATACAAGTGATGCACAGTGCAATTGCTCACCACCCACTGATTGATGCCCAGTTAGTCCCTGAGCGGCGATCCCCCCAACCCCATGCCCCCCAGTTCCTATACTAGATGGGACGTCACACAGTATGGAATACCCCTTTGGCCAGTTTGGGTCAGCTGCCCTGGCTGTGTCCCCTCCCAACTTCTTGTGCCCCTCCAGCTTTCTCGCTGGCTGGGCATGAGAAGCTGAAAAACCCTTGACTTTAGACTAAACACTACTCAGCAACAACAGATGAAAACATCAGTGTTATCAACATTCTTCTCATACTGAACTCAAAACATAGCACTGTACCAGCTACCAGGAAGACAGTCAACTCTATCCCAGCTGAAACCAGGACAGGTACCCAAACACCTGAAATGCTGTGCAAGCAAACAGAGAGCATGAGAGGTGGGCAGGGGCGGGGGGTTATAGTCTAAGAGGTTTTCAAGAGTTCCTCTACAACTGAGAAGCAGAAGTGGTTTGGATTTTCCTATTTTGAAGCCTTCACGTCTATAGTCCAATTTAGGATGTAATTAAGGGATTTTTAAAAGAGAGTACACCAAAAAGAACTTAACAACAATCGATCTCTGGTGTGTCTAATGCTGGAACAACCCCAAACGATGCCACAGATGAAATAGGAGCTTTCCATCTGTACAGTTTCACTGACGTACATATTTATTTCTGGTAGGTAGCTGCCTGGTTTACCAGTGTGGCTCACGTACTGCTGGTGCGAACAGGAGCTGGCAGGGGCATATAGGGCACAACTTCGTCCATCTGCTTCGGCGTGTGGGCTAAGAGGAGCTCAGTTCACTCTGCTCCACTGTGCAGGGGATGGCTCTGTGTATGCACTGCACTGGATGGGGGTGAAGCAGCTAGCTGTTAAATCAGTGCAGCTGCAAAACTGCCCCCTGAGGTGCCCCTCTCCTGCATCAGCAGCCTCCTGGGTGGGAAGGATGGCTCTGTGCTTAGCTCAGGGCTGGCTGGGGCGGTGGGAGGGCAGATCGCCTGGCTGAGCATGTTCTGCAAGAGGTAGATGTTAACCAGAGTTTACTGAAGGGTGAACTAGAGCTATTCTGAGTACCCTGGGAACCCTAGAGTGCATAGCCCCTGCTTGGGAAGGATGTAGGATCCATCCTACATGGGCATTACAAACTATCATTAGCTTTATCACACCAAAATTTTTCACCATAATATGCAAAGTTGACTTGGCAATAGCCCAGAATATTTTCCACATTCAAGTGTGACAACTACACCTTCCCTTTGCATTCTCCACTGCTGCATATAAGATTCCTGTTGAGCATCTTAGGTTATAAATGCCTTGAGACAGAAATAGTCTTTTGGGTCTGTGTTTATCCAGCATGTGGCTTCCTGCCAGTCTGGCCAAAGGCTGGAGTCCCTTAGTACCTTCACATCACAGAGAAAGATTAATCATAATAATCCTCAGCCTCTCGCATGTCTAGGTGATGAATCCTTCCCTCACCTTTGTAGTACCAGTGCATACAGGAGATCCATCAGGAGGGTGTGACTTTACAGTGCCCAAGTACAAAAAGTCCACCGATATTTTTCATGCACATTAAGCATCTGGTATCATCTGCCACTTCTGAAGTGCAGTAAACTGTCTCCTATTCTGTGCTCAAGCTTTCCACAAGAAGCACTTTGCCAGCACAGAGCGGTTTGTGCTCTGAGCAACACTGGCCCCTTTGTACAGATGGGAAACTGAGATGCAGCGTGGGGAGAAGACAATAACCAGCAAGCGAGAGAGGAAACAAAATTCCACCGTTTGGACCTTTATGCTCCATTCAGATCACACTGGCTCCCCTGCAGCTCCTCATCACGGTGTCCTAATTCCTGGGAGCCTCCCGGGCGCAGTTTTGCAAGCTGCCTTGAGCTGGGTGTAACGTAGCCCTTATCTGGTGCTGCAAGCGGCTGGATAGCAGGATGTGTCCTCCTGGGGGTGTCAGGATTGAGTCCCCTGCAGCTGCATTGCCCCAGCTGATAAGACCCCACCGGCCACGCTGGCAGCAGAGATGTCAATGGAGAATTTGAGGACTCAAGGCATGAGAGAGGAGGTTTGTTGTTGGAAAGGCCTAACACATGGACTGGCTTTTTTGTAGGAGGGAGTACTTGATGTGGGTGTTGCAGAGGAGCCGGGTCTGTTTTGTGTTGCTTGAGTCACGAGGGATCGGTGCTTGCAGGAATAAACGTGCCAGTAGTAGCATGAGTGGGTGGGAGAGGAAAAAATATTTGGGGCTGGTGCCTTCCACCTCCTGCTCTGGCTCAGCCCCATCGCCTCCCCCTCCCCATTCCTCCTAACCACAGCAAAGGCTGCTTGGCTGCTGCTAAAGGGGAGCAGTTGGAAGCTTTACCTCAACACATTGCTCATGTGCAAATTAAGCAGCAGCATAAACAGGGAGGCGGCAGTAAATGTGCTTTATCTGCCGGGACAGAGTCCCACCGAACCGAGTGGGAGCTGGGTGATAAATGCTCCATCCTTAAGTCAGCCGTCTGGCAACTCTTGCCAAGGGACTCAGCCTGGAATGCGCAACCTGCCAGTTTGGATTAATGGAGTCAGTATGATATCAGGCTTAATGCCTGGTTATGGTCCTCCCATTTACTATTTCCTACACCTCATTCTGGGGTGTGTCTGGGCCAAGACAAGCAGCACTGACCACTGTAAGGACTTAGCTGGCTAAAGAGGGATGTTGATGCATGAAGCCTTTGGTCATCTTGCAGGTCCTGAGAGTGGCTCAGTGCATTCCTGGGCCTATTTTTTTGGCATTTTGCACTGTTTTGCTCTAGTTCATCTACATCCACTTGTCTCTTCCAGGATCTGGGGATTTCTGTGGCTTGGGGAGCGGGGCCCATCAGAGGGAAGTCACCAGGCACTGTGTTACGGGATGTGGGTAGGAGCTGCAGCCAAACCAGGGCAGCTGCAGTAGCTCTCTGTCCACCCCGGGAGGGAGCAGCTCCTACCTTTATGTAAGGATGTGGGTGTTGCTGGGAAATCAAAGGTCATCCCCTAGTTTAGGAGGTAGAGGCTTGAATGGAGGAAGGAGAAGCTTAGAGCCAACACCCGACTCTGCCTTGCATTTAATTATCTAATGTGTCAATGCACAAATATCAGCTCTGCTGACCTCAAACATGCAAAAATCCTGAGTCAACCCACTTCCCCTTGTCCCCCAGTGTGGGATTTCCATGCAAAGAGAATACACTGGGGTTCTTGTTTCCTTCTTATGTCGAAGCCTTCAGGGGACATGGTTTGCATTCGTCTTTAATCAAAGCAGCTGCCTTGAGGTAGCCTGTAGGACCACAGGAGATGGGCTTGGAGAGCACCTCACAAGCTAATAAAAAACACTGAGTCGGGTCCTGCCAGCTGGTCACTGAGATTTTGTGGTTAAATACAAGGTCCCAGAACCCTGCAGCAACAAGAGGACCGGGGGTAAAACACTGCGTACAAGTGGAGATGTGATGATGAGAGCGTTGGACAGGGGGGTTCAGTACAGCTCTGAACAACTTGCTGGTAAGGCTGCAGCCTCTTCCACTTCGTGATCTGGCCACTGCTTCCCTGAGGAGGATGGATGAGATAATACCCACAGGTATCACGGCAGGAAGGCCTCTGGGTTTGGATGTGTTGGGTTTTTTTCTAAGCAAGGATTCCTAGGACTTAGGAATGGCTGGTCCTGGTCAGAAACTTATCTCAAGTGATCTGAGGACTCCTTTGATAAATGACCAGCAGATGTTTGCTGTAACATGGAGCAATTCTCTATAGAGCAATCAGCTTCACAGGAAGCACCTTAAATCTCTAAATCAGGTATCTTGTGCTTTACAGGGACTCCAGACAGATGAGTCTTAGATGAGAGGTTATAGCAGCTGCGATGCCCCACGGCCCAGGTAGCAGAGGGACTTGGGTTTGTCCTGGGGTGTTGTCATGGATGCTGAAGGTTTCCAGCCATACTCCACTGTAGGGATTTCTCTTATGGTTTTTTTGTAAGCATAACTTTATTTTTACATTTCCTTTCGTAGGATTGGTGAAATTCCATTTTTACTCACACCAGTATTATCTGATGTGGCTCCACTAAAGCTAACATTTGCTCTTTGGGACTTTTAGAATAAATATTGCATTACTTTATCCCCCAGCCCCTCAACATATCCATATATTAGCAACTCCAGGCTGGTTTAGGAACGTGTTTTATCTGCAAATTCCAGTTTAGTTTGAATTTTGCAGCTGACACTAAGCCATATTGCTGGTGGTTTCAGAAAGAGCCTTGAGCACTTTGAATGAGAGGGAACCTGTCAAGACACAGTCTTTGTGCTTAGTGCTTTTATGGCTCTGCTCTGTGTTAACCTGCCTGCACTTGGACCACGAGCCTCTTTATTTCCCCTGCCCTTTCATTGTGGGATTGCTCTTAATGCTGATGGATCAATAAGGCCTTTGTACCCTTCCACCTTCTGCAGGTGCTCCCCTTTATTTAATGCCAGCTAAAATGTTTTAAACAAAGCACAGAGACTCAGCCCACTTGTACTGGTTGGGTAGGTGCTATGAATTAGTTGGCAGGTTTTAATCCAGTAAAGCCTAGTTAACACTGTCCTTGTGCAGTAAGCTGATTATGATAAATAGGCATGCTGTGTCTTAGCAGACGCCTGAAATCAGATCAACCAAATGGAGTTAGACTGGCCAGGCGACTTTTTTTTTCTTTCTTTCTTTCTTTTTTTTTTTTTTTTTTTTTTTCCTTTTAACTCCCTCAGTGGTAACACTGCCTTGGCTTTGCAGCGAGGTCTGCTTAGGATGCAGTGATGGCAATTGGCTGCTGTCCACCCGCCGAGGTCACTGAGATTAGAGGAGCTTCTGGAGGAATGCTGCGAGCTCACGTGAACCCTTGGCAGCTGCTGGCTCCCTTGCCCTTCAGCAGCAGGGACTGTGCATCCCTGGCTGGGAGGAGGCGGGGGGACACTGGCGTGGGGTACATACAACTGGGAGGAGGTAGCTGCAGCAAACCCAGATTCATTCCTGCCACCCCCGTCGGCAATATGCCCTCTGCCCCGTGCGTGAGACAGGGGACAAGTGGGGTGCTTTGCCCTCCACCTTCCTGAATGCAAGTGTAAGGAAGCCTCTGGCTTCCTAGAAAGAAAAATGTCCTGGTGCTCACACTCTTGAGTTTTCCCACCGGCACTGGGAATGTCCGAGTGCCGCTGCCCTGCTCCGCAGGGGATGGGTCGGGACATAAGAGTTGCCTCCATGAACGGGGAGACTCAGCGGGGTTTGGGAGTCTGGGGCTCGAGGGGGACCTCTGAATCCAGCAAGGAGCTTTCTGGTTTGGGGCATCCCGTTGCCCCTGCCCTTTACAGCTCATCGGTGTGAGAGTGTTTTCCGCAGTTCCGTGGGGGTGATCCGGGGCCTGCGGGGAAGGTTTCCAGTCCAAAGCGGGGCTCCCAAGTGAGTATTTCAGCATTTCATGTCTGAATACAGGCTCTGTTGAGCAGTGCGGAGAATAAAGCTCCCATTTAGGATATTGCTGCTGCCTAAGAGGCTTTAGGGATTGTTAAAACTCTTGTCTCTCAGGAAATAGTCTGGCTTCATCTGTTGCCAATTAGAGCCATGGGGCAGTGTGGAGGCCTGGGGTGAGTGTTTGCAGCTCGCTGACCTTTCTGCCCACCTTCGGGGCCATGCGTGGGGGTAACGTAGAGGCACAGATAGGAGGGAAGCCCCCGCCACAAGGAGAAGGTGCCAAAGCGATTGGGATGTGGAGGAAGGATCAGGCATCTTTCAGCTCAGCACTGACATGAATTAGGGCTTCCCGTGCACGCACACATCGGGGCTGAAACATCATCCCACAGTTTAGATCTGTTTGCCTCAAGGGTATTAAACCAACCTTGAAATAGAAAACAGGACATCAGCCGGCCAGTGGGAGAAAGCAGACCGTGTCCCTCCTGTAGTGCCCTGGCTGCGGGAGGTCTGCCCCTGCTTGCTCCCTCCATCAGCGCCCCGAAGAATGGGGCCCTTGGGGTAGTTTGGGCATAAATGAGACCAATTCGTGTTTGGGTTTTGGACTGCTGGCAGCGCTACGGTGAGAGGGTGGCCGTAACCTCTCAGCATGAAAGAGCGCCAAGGACCCGCTGAACAGGAAACTATAACAAATTCAATCTTCTGTGGGTCTCCAGGGGAAACCTCCTCCGAAGCAGTTGTAATCCTGCTCTGGGTTATCGCACAGCACGCTGCTGGCTGCGCTCCTGCTGAGGGTGATGAGGGAGCCGGGCGGCCGCACGCTGCACAGCTGGACGTGCGACTGCAGGACGGCTGGCGGAGCCGGAGCTGTGTGGGAAGCGGAATATCTTCAGGTGGTGGGCAGGGTCTGGTGGAGAACTGCCGCTCCGTGTCCCCCGTCCACCCTGCCCAGGCACCCTGGCATCATGTGTGCAGCGTGGGGTGTCCCGAGAGCCACAGCTGTGGGTTCGCTTCCTCCCACTGCAAAGCAGATGGCGGGGTTCAGTTCCTGAAGCCTTTCGCTCCCCAAACCCCACAGTGTTTGCGCAGTGCTGACATAAATTAGCGGTCAGCTCTCCCGGAGTGCTTCTGAGCATGTTATGAGTTTGTAGACCCAACTGCCTGGAAACCAGGTACCCCCAGGAGCTTGTTGACTTTGCTTTGTTGTTCATTTTGGATGCCAGGTTTGAAAGGCGACCTGTGGCTTTGTACTTATTTCCAGCTTTTGTTGACCTACCACATTCTTCCAGCTCCAAGAGCCCATGTTTCACCCATCTCGACCTACCAGTCTCCAGGTGACAGACTCGTCCCCTGGCAGGCTGCCCCTCGTTCTGCCAAGGCAACCCTTCCTCTGCAGCCAGTCATTTGCCCCATCGTATCTGCTTTCAGGGTCAAGTCCCCAGTTCACCTCCCCTGGGTCCTATTTGGTTAGTAAGTGTTGACTCATCTGTGGTTTCACTCCCCTGATTTTCTTCTTTCTTTATGAAATTGGGGCATGCAGAAGGCTAGACCACCCGGGAGATGGGCAGGCTGCCCCTACTGGTCCCAGTGCGGCCATGGAGAGCTATCAGTGCAACGCAAAGGGCCCCAAACCCTCTCATTTCTGCACACAGCTTTGTGAAGGAGAGCTCCTTGGAGGGACACAGCTTTTACGGTGCATCGCTCTGCCCTGTCCACTGTGCTTCACTGAGGAGGAGGGAAAAGCAGGGAGAGATCCTACAGATCAAGGAAAGTACTGAGGTGTCAGGCAGATGTGCATTAAACTTTGTAGTGCCTGAGCAACGGTCAAGTGGCAACACAGTCTTGATGAGTTAGGGAAAGACAACCTTTGCAAGACATTTCTCTGAGTTCAAACACCCTTGGGCAGGCTGGTCGTAGGCCAGCAGAAGTGGAGGGGGTTCCCGTGATAGATACCTAATGCCAGATACCTAATGCTCTGCTTTATCTAAGGCCCCTGTATACAAGGAACATCCTGTCACACCGTGCAGCTGGTGAAGTCCACGTGGGGCTTCACAGGGGCTTGAATGGAAGAGGACTCAGAACAATCACAGACAATCTGGCCTAAAGCAACGTCACTTCTCGCTCTTGTTTTTAGGTACATCCATGGAGGATCAGTGGGCAGGAGAGGGAACCGGCAGTGGAGAGTCATGCATGCTACTGAAAAACACAAATCTCACCAAAGCCTGATACAGGAATTGCTGCAAGGAAATGTAAGGATTATTTGGGGTTTGGGTTCTTCAGTACCATGTTTCTCTGGCTAATTGTCGTGGTTTAACCCCAGCCAGCAGCTAAGCACCACGCAGCCGCTCACTCACTTCCTCCCCACCCAGTGGGATGGGGGAGAAAATCAGGAAAAAGAAGTAAAGCATGGGTTGAGATAAGAACAGTTTAATAGAACAGAAAAAAAAGAAACTAATAATGATAACACTAATAAAATGACAATAGTAATAATAAAAGGATTAGAATATACAAGTGATGCACAATGCAATTGTTCACCACCTGCCGATCGATGCCCCGTTAGTCTCCAAGCGGTGATCCCCCCCACCCCCACTCCCCCAGTTAATATACTAGACATCTCATCACATAGTCTGGAATACCCCTTTGGCCAGTTTGGGTCAGCTGCCCTGGCTGTGTCCCCTCCCAACTTCTTGTGCCCCTCCAGCCTTCTCACTGGCTGGGCATCAAAAGCTGGAAAACCCTTGACTTTAGACTAAACACTACTCAGCAACAACTGAAAACATCAGTGTTATCAACATTCTTCTCATACTGAACTCAGAAACATAGCACTATACCAGCTACTCTGAAGACAATTAACTCTATCCCAGCTGAAACCAGGACACTAATTAATTGCCTTAATGAGGGTGAGGCTCTTATCAGATCCAAGACAGAGTCCACTTCAGGGAGAGTTGGGGGCAAAAATGAAGGGTAGATTAACATATAAAGAGTGGTAGTGAGAAGTAAAGTTTCCTTTTGACCACAAGCAAATTCAATCAGGCTCTGTCCTTTCCTCCTCACTTTGATGTTGAGGGGCAAATGCTGAGAGCTGTTTGCTGGCTGCAGAGTCGCTGGGAGCATTGCTGAAAGCCGGGGAGGGGAGCAGCGTGCACGGCTCCCTCCCACGCTCGCGGTGCTCACCGGGAACACCGCATCTGCACTGGCCATGTTACCGCATCTCTTCTCACTGGAAACAGGAGCGAAATCCCGGGAGCTGAGGGGCTGGCGGTCCCTGTTAATAAACAGGTATGAGGAATACTTCTAGGCCTGAGCTGCGAAAGCAAAATGGGTGATGCCCAGGCTCGTCCTCTGTGTGTGCATGTCCCATGTGTGCACACAAGCAGAGCCCGACCCCACGGGTCGCTTCCCAGCAAGTGCTGTGACTCCCTGGGCAAGGCAGAGCAAGAACCCATTCTCGTTCTACCCTCAGAGATATAAAGCCCAGTTATGAATGGCGATAGAAGATGCAAGCTCTTCCCTGTTTCTTATATAGCTTTTTTTTATAAAATACTATCTGGCTGTCTGACTACAGATCTGCGTAGTGCCAAGAGATACAGCTGTGGGTGTCGAACGCTCCCAAACCTGCTGATGTTTGTCGGTGCTGCAGGTGTGCTGAACCTCAGTGGGCCAGGGACAGAAAATGTAGGTGGGAAGTGGGTGTATAATGAAACCCCTGCACCCTCACGCTGCTGTTGGATTGCATCACACTTCAAATCAGACAAACAAATCAACGGGCCAGGGAACCCAGCCGTTCTGCCTGCTGACTAATCTCCCCTCCCCACACCCCTGGCTGCTGAGCCCTGCCGTGGGCTTTTGGCATTGATGAGCCTTGTGGTTTGGTTTGGTAAGAGCTCAAAGCGCCTTGGATGGCAGGAGGAAACCCAAAGCTGGGGACCATTCGCCAAAGCTTTATGGGCACAGTGTTGCAAGCGGAGTGTAGCAGCAGCAAGTGACTCTCTAGAGCGTGCGATGTTATAGAATAAAAGCGTGGGTGGCAGGGGATGTTAACGTGCTGGCAGTAATTCCCAGCTCTGTGACAATGAACCACTGATATCATCACATGCTGGGCCAGATCCGGCATTCCTCCTCTTGCCTGAGACCCTGATGAAAGCTATAGGAATTGCCATCCAAGATAATGATTGCAGGATCAGGCAGATGATGACACCCTGCTTTTCTTTCCTCGTTGTCTCTGGCACTGCCTCTCTCTCTCTCTCTCTCTGTCTCTTTCCACTACTTGCGATGTTTCATTCTGTGCTCGCAAAGTGTAAGGAGAGCTCACTGGAGAGCTCTAAAACATACATGATCCCTGGAAACTCCCTGAGCTTATACGGAAAATAGTCTTCTGCTTTGTTTCCAGCAATTAAATTGCATCAGGAGATGCCCAACTCCATGTAATGTCTTGCTGCTGTTACCCTGGCCAAGCCATTGCTGGATGGTCTATAGTTAGGAGCAGCCGAGGAGGTGGGCTGTGCAGCAGCGCAGGGGGAGGGGGTCCGGGGCACCCTCTGCAGTAAGATGTCCTGGCGATCACCTTCATTAACACCTTTGAGACCCCTCTTGACAAGGCCTGGCGCAGATTACATGCTGAAGAAACCTTACCAAGCATGTTTGGCCAATTCAAGTGTTTGTATGATTGCTGCTGCCTCCGTTCTCATGGCCTGCTAGGGCTTCCCACGGTGCAAATCTCTGGATCTCTGCAGGTTGAGCTACTCTAGTTCTTTCCCAGCGGATGGCAGAGTGAATTCGTCTCTCCTCCTGCGCATTGGGAAGAAATGCAGGAAGCATGACTTGTATACACTGTTCCACCTCCAGCCTTCCTGCAAGCTGCAGCCTTGGAGAAAGTGAAACATTTCCCCTGCATGTCTCCCCTGCTGACAGGCACCCTGAATTAAATTGGAAAGGGTTGGTGTTTGTGAACAACCCCAGATATGGCCTGGGAGGCTGATACAGCTTTTTAAGTAACGCTGAGAGCTAGATGAACAATGAAATCCTAAATTTGCCTGAGTGAAATCACAGGTAACTAACTGAAGTATCAGTCATGGCCTGAATTGGAAGATGTGCCATCAAAGCTGCCGGCACCAGAGGACCCCCACACTGCTCCCCTCGGGGACGTGTTCCCCCCGTGCTCAACAAGCAGCTGGAGCAAAAAGCTTTGCTGCTGACCAGCCAGGCGACAGGGAACACAGCAGCCCTGGGACGGGTGCCGTGCGCTTCCGTTCCAGGCAGATTCGAGACATGCGTTGCCTTTCATGGCGTGCCGGCTCCCGGTGCAGAGGTTGGCTGTTGAGGAGGGATGGAGGAGGCAGAGCCGTGGAGGTGTCTCGCTGCAAGCGCAGGGGCACGAGCGTGGGAGCTGGCCCGGGGCAGCAGGCTGCACCGTCCTTCTGATGCGGGGGTCAATGGTGGGCCCACCCGGGATTAGCCGTGTCCATCCATCTGCCTGCTCAGGGGTCTCGGAGGCACAAGGCACCTTTGGGTGGGTATTAGTCAAAGCAAAGTTACCCTTTATCCTATCTGGTGGCTAAGGCTTAACTGGAAGTGCAAGCATAACCCACTTGGGTTTTCCACTTGTCTCTAGTATGGCAGAAGGAGAGTTTCTCCTACTCAGCAGAGGACAACTTGCTGAAGGATTTTACTGTGCGTCAACCCAAATTGTTACAAATGGAAAATTAATCCAGATTCAGTTAACAGTTTGTGCACCGGTGATCTCTCTGCCCATGGCCAGGCAGGAGACTTGTATACGCTCACATTTGAACGCTCTTCACACCAGATGCAAGAGAAATGAGAAGTTGAAGAGCATGACGTCCCCGTAAGGGCAAGGTTGTCCCTGGTTTGGGTGGAAGCAGAACTGTACTTCAGAGACTGTTTTAACAGCTGCTAGTCTCGAGTGGGTGTAGCCACAACAGATATAAGTACTCAAGTTTCTTCCCATTTTTCTGTGTTGTCCGAGGATCTGAGCCACGCTCCTCATGTTCGGGCCCTGGAGCTGCAGAGCCCCAGGTGTACCTACCACAGCAGACCAAGGGAAACCGCGCCGATGGGGACCTGCCAAAGACAAATCCTCTGTCACTCAGACATGCTGAGGCTGGAAGCATTTTTCAAGTCTATTGGGTCAGCAGTGTGTGAGCCTTGTCCTTTGAGGTAACAGTGGCCATAGTGAGGTGGATCCTGACTGTGCGGTGGCCTCAGGGACCACCATTCCCACCGTGAGGGTTGGGGAGGTCGGATCCCTCCTAGAAGAGGGCTGGTGGCACCATCCCGCTGCCCCGCTCAGTGCAGACCCTGGGGTGGGGACCAGGAGCTGTGGGATCCCTGCCTCCAGCCCCACATAAGATCACACCAGGCAGCTCCGCTCCCCCCCCCTCTCTCTGCAGCACGGCACCTTTTTCCTTCTCTATTTCCCTTCTGTAAGCGCTTTGATCTCTGTGTGGATTCAGTGCAAAAGCTGGGTGTTCCCGTACACCTTTTTGTCATTTGCCATTGCAAATATCAGTTGCTTTGATGACGTGTTACAAATTTGTCTTAAAAATATTGATTTAGTTTAGGGCTGGTGCTGCAAGCATGCAGGAAGATGTCCTTGTCAGCTTTTAAACACTTATAGCTGTAAAATAGCCGCTTTCCCAGGAGAGCGCACCGGCTCACCCATTAAAGGATGCGCTTTCCTGCCTACTCATTTCACAGCGATAAAAAGGCCAGTCTGAACTATTACAAACATGGCTTATTTGTAGCTACAATACAACGAGTTGCTAATAGGTTTTAACCAGTGTGTCTGAACATGGGACAGCCATGTGATCCCTGCATCTTCACATCATGTATGCGGTTTCATCATTTTTAAGGCGTGATGATCTGATCCAGTGATTCCCAAGCCAAACCCTGTAATTCTACTTGACTAGGACATTTTTTCATTTGAGGACATCAAGAGAGGGAAACTCCACCACTTCCTTTGGTAGTTTGTTCCAGTGGTTAATCATGCTCGCTACTAAAAAATGTAAGTCTCATTTCTCACATGAACTTGGTTGACTTTTTTTTTCCCATCGCTGCCGTTTTGTACTGGTCTCATCCATCATGTGCAGTGGAAATGGGCCAGATGACTGAGAGCATTTCAAGTTCAAATTCTAGTAATCCTGCAAAATTTTCTATAGGACTGCAACTTATTTTCTCCAGGGAAGTGAGGGACAAAATATTCTGCAGCAGCTGGTGAGAAATAACCCTTCTGACTTGAAAGAATTGACCTCCACATTCTCTTCCCTCTCTGCCTCCAATTCTGCTGCAATTTTTCTTCTGCAGCTAATTAAGAGGGAATTCCCCCACTGGAGAGAGAAACAGAAATAGAAAAATCCCTTTTCAGGAATAGGCACTACGTAGCTAATCAAGCTGGGATTGTATCGTTAGGAGGAACCTTTCATAAATCAGGCCCACAGCAACCCACAGCAAGAGCATCTTTTTTAGTTCTGCCGAATAAGCTGGCTGACAGCTTGCTGTACAGATGCAATCCAGTTCTTATGTGTGAGCGAAAAAGAAAATGCCTCAATATGAGTTTAATGACAGTTGTTTTTATAAATCCTTTGCAATGTACATTTCAGCTACAACCACCTTGCAGTTAATCACGTAGACAGAAGCCTGCTGTAACCGAAATCTGACATAAAATCTGTCTCTACTTCCATATCCTTTCTTGAACTCTGATCTAAAAAGAAAAGAAAAAAGTTTAAGGAGCTGAAAGAGAGAATTCCCGTATCTGGAGGTTTTTGCAGTGTGGTAATGAGGCTGAAGTTACAAGCTGGAGCTATTAGCATTTAACAGCAAGGAAATATCAACACAATTGCTGCTTGCTGATGGGCTTCATCTCCCACTGACCTGTGCTCACTGGAGAGTTAATGGGATGGTATTTGACGTGACAGCAATGCACTCGTAATGTCTCGTAATCCCAAATGTCAGGGTCAAAACACGTGTCAGTCATTCCTCTGGGTTGTCTCTAACGTATCCAGCTGACATGGGTGCCTGAACTGCCTGGAAGGGAGGGAGGGAATCATTTGCAGCAAAGTGTTTAATGAGTGTCCACCACAAGACAGGGTTTATTTCTGGCTGTGGCTCCTTCTGCACTGAGCTCAGCATGTCACATCACCTCCCGCCTCCCCAGACCACGTCTGCATGGTAGCCAATGTGAGAGACACTCACTGTAGCTTCTCCCAGGGTGTCCAAAATGATCTGATTCAGGCTGACAGCTACAATACACAGCAATAAATATGTATTGTAATAATCCTGTCAGTCGTGACTGGACTGGAGAAATGCCTTCTACCCAAGAACTGAATTTGAGGACAAAGAATGGAAGCTGCATAAATGGATAAAATTGCCTGCTGTGAAAAATGGTGGGTGCTAAATCCTGGGCCCAATTAAGTGCTTTAGGGTTGGGGTTTAGGACGGGATTTTTTTTGTTTTGGTTGTGGGAGGTTTTTTGCATGTCTGTGTGCTTGTGTCTAGATACAGCAGCTTGCAGGATGCCAGGATCAGCCGGCCCAAGTCATTATCTGGTGAGCTAGAAAACCGACCCATTTATGGCTGGAGGAAGGCATTTCTCACAACAGTTTCAAGACTCGCTCCAGGTCAGGTGCCTGTGTGGTCCCCATCACTGCCTGCCCTGAGCTCCTCTCTCTCTGAGATGTACGAAGTGATCCGTGGCTCCATGCTCCTACCTTCCCTCAGACAATGCCACAATTTTTCCCTTATCTTCTTAATTTCAACCCTTCTTGGCTCTTATAACTCAGAGGTGGCAGAACAAGGTGTCCTTTCCACCCTCCAGGAGGGCAGTCGAAGGATCTTGCTGCTGTCACCGACCGGCGTGACTTGTCCTGGCAGAGATAGTCCTGTGTTTGGTCACAGGTAGCTGATGGCTTTGGGCATGGGATCTCTCCGCTCTCTCTGCAGGTCCTCGCCTGCATTCAGAGGGACGTTTGAATGTCCCCGCGTAATTCCTGTCTTGGTTATCTTACTACATGGCAGGAGGCAGGAGTTTCTAGACTCCTGGAGTGCAGAAACTATTTGGAAAGAACAATACACTGTACGTCGTTCTCTGAAACAGGCAGAGCATTGCCAACGTCAAAGGGCTGGAGGATCACAGGTGGCTTTTCCAAACATCAGACCCCATTTTTCCTCTTGTGCACTAGGGTAGATGTGCAATGCAGGAGGCTTTCACTTAAGTGTCAAGTGAAACACAAAATGAGTATGTTTATGTCTGGCTGCAGAGTATCTGGAGCACTTCTCTTTTTTATTTATGCCGTGGGAAACAGAGAGGATTGGAGCAATAAGGCCCCGACACGTCACACTTCCACGCTGCCCCAGAGCTCTCCCTGCTGAAGGCAGGCAGCCCCAAGCCCCGATTGCTTGTGCCCGCAGCTGATCACCCCATTGCATCAAAATCCAAAGTGTCTCAGACAGGGAGAGCGGGCTTTGGCTGCCTTCGGCCCCTTCCTGGTTTCCAGTTCTTTTACAGGGTAAATCGAGCCTTTGTCCTGCTCAGCATCATGAGGCCGGGCTTCCCGCAGGCAGGCACAATGCCCTCTTGTTAAGGAATAAGCCTGTAGGGAGGAGGCTGAGCCTCGTAACACCTTCCAGCACCGGCCCCTGGGGCCTGAGCTAAATAGTGTGAAGGTGAGTGTTAATTGAGGACAGGATGCTTACCTGCTGCTCCTTCAGGGGAGTCATTGCCTCCCGGTATCCGCACCATCTCCCTCTTGCAGGTTTCTGTCCCCACAGCAAGAGCAGCAGAAGCAGACACATCTACCTCTCACCTGTTGGTTTTTTTTTTTTTTTTACAACCTGGGTATTATCTTAAAATAGAGCCACCTACGCCACGCCGGGCTGGATGGCCAGCATGAAGCAGACACACTATTTCATCTCTCTGGGCTTAAAGCTGCAGCATGGAAAGGGCAAAGAAAGTTCAAAGTGTGAGCTGGTCAAGCTGAGCCCTCTGGACATGACAGTCTAACCTCTGTCAGTCAGAGTGAAATCCCACAGTGAAATGTCTTTCTTGTCCCAAATTTACCGCAGGTCTGCCCTGGGCAGGGAGGACTCGTATCTCTGCTCATGGCCCCTGCAAGGAGCTCTGGGCGGCTCCAGACCACCTTGAGGAGAGGGCTTGGGCAGGCGGTGGGAAAGGAGAGCAGATACTTAACCTGCCTTTAGGAATAACGTTGGGATATTGCCAAAATGTGCAAATAGCTCTCCTGTGGTCTCCCTGTGGCGGTGACGGTGGTTTCTCCCCTCTTTAAACACACCAGTAGAAAATGCACGGGCAGTCTTGCCATGCTGACTTTGTGACAAGGTAGAGTCACCATATGGTGCCACCATATGGGAAATACATGCCGAGCTGTGACTCTCCAGGCCTGTCTCATCCTGCTGCTGCATTTCTGTGGCTACAACTTTCCTCTCCCTTAGCCTTCCCTCCACAAGAAGGGAGCGGATGGAGGGAATCCCTGGGAAGCTCCGTCCCTTCCACATCCCTGGCTGTCTTCCGTCCCTGCCTCTGGAGGTTTCTGTTCAGAGGCTTCACACCATGTGTGTGCTTCTTGGTGGGACACCTCTATGGTCTGATGGTATTTCTGGCTAGCTAGCAGCGCATGATGCACAGAGGGTGCGGCAGCAATCTGTGTGGTATAGGTATAGAAAAGAGAGTCCCTATCACCACGCGTTCGTAACTCATCGCAGTGCCAGGCGCAGCCCCAGGAGCAAGCTAACAATATCACAAATGTGTTTTATTCCCTGAAAAGCTTTAGTTGTTCTTCATGGCTGCTTAGTTCGTGGGGTTGTTTTAGGATAAAAAAAACAGAGCGGCAGCTTCAGCAGCCTGTTGTCTGTAGGCTCAAGGACAGGGACGCCCCAGCTGCGGAGCGACCAATTTCTCTAGGACTGACCACCCCTGGAGGAACAGTTTCTAAAGGCAAAGGTGCTTCATCTGTCTCTAAGTCCTGTGAGTTCAGGTGCCCAAGATCTTTCCAAACCAGTCCAAATAAATATTTTTCCCCTTCCTGGTAGATAAGAGGTGTACTATAAACAACCGAAAACTGTCAGTGATTCAGCCAGTGGAACGTGTGTCAGATGTCCCAATGCCCAAAGAAGCACCACTAAGGTCTGGGTGGTGACGTGTCCCAGCAACCAGCCTTCCCAACCGGGAAGCTGCCCCTCGAACCACACTTCCCAGAGCACTGCCTCTGGAGTGGATCCCAAGAGGTCCCAGGGGTGCAGGGAAGGGAATGTGCATGTGTCTGTACCACGCTCCTGGAAGAGGAGAGTGGTGGGAATGAGAGCTGAGCATCAGGCAGGGAGGGTCACTTCACCACCCCCTCCCAAACTGGGCTTCCAGTATCACCGCAAGCAATGCTGGACAAATGTTCTGGCAAGTGACAAATTGTTTCCCAGCTCAGCCCCATTCCCTTCCCACCTCTTTTTCCCTGTGAGTCAACTTCTGCCTACATAGATGCTTCCGGACCAGCCTGAGTGCCCTCTTCATTGCACGCTGATGGGATGGTGAGTTTGTACTGACGAACACTTTCTTTCCCTGGATTTCTAGATTTTCCTGCATGTAGGCAGAGAGCAGCGTGATGCTGTATGACTGAAGTCCCTGCTCACAGTTCGTGAATAATAAAGACTGCCAAAGCTCACAGCCCGAAAGCCGTGTTTTGTAAGGCTTCCTGCACACATTCACACGGCAAACATCTGCGGTGGTGTGAAATGTGACGGCCCCATGCTGGTCTTCAGCCAGAGGTCACACTCCCCACCCCGGAGCTGGAGGAAGGTGCGGGATGGTGCAGCCCCTCCAGCACAATGACCTCTGGCTCAGCTGGGACCTTTCTGCAGATAACTTAGCAAAGGAAAGTGAAGCAGAACCCTCTGGGTGCAGGAGGGATGGAGCGAGCAGCAGTTTATAGAGTTAGCATTTTCCTCCTGCTCTGGAGGACTGGCTGCTACTCGATTTATCATCAGGACTGTAGGACGGAACTATCTGGTAGCCATAGGCTATAAGGTAGCCCTAGAGATCCTTCACCATGAGCAGTCCCTGTCAGAAGGGGCATTTCCCAGGAGGAACTTGGGAAGGGCTAGGGGAAGGGCCTGGCTTTGAAATTTTTTCTTTTAATTAAAGAAGAGAGTCTTAATAAACCTGGAAATCCCCCTTTTAAATTTGATACACCAGCCTTTTCAGGCCCCCAAGCCCTCAGGGAGGACGTCATAGGAAGTGAGATTAAATGCACTTGGAGGGACGAGAGAGATGGGGACCCAAGACCTGTCTGCACTTGTGTCAGCCAAAGCATCACCTGAAGGAGCTCATTTGAAAGTAAGCCCATACAGGAACAGCCTCTTTCTCAGAGGAGACCACCCTTTCCCAGGAACAGAAGCTAAATAAAAGACGACTTTGTCCGTACCTACAAGGGCTTGCTGGGGGGTGCAGTCTGCAAACTGAGTGGCAAGGCAGTTTCTGTTGCAGGAGTTCCTGTGCAACAGGCTGTTTGCCATATCTGCAGGGGAAATCAGCTGTGTCACCCCACGGGCTCTTTTCTGCCAGTAGGAAACTGTGGCGAAGACTCCTACTGTGGGCAGCAGCATTGTATTGGGAAGAGTTTCCAATACAAAGTTGACTTAAGAGAAGCCAAGGTGCTGCACTGGTTCAGCTGTGTGTGTCTGATAATACCAGTATAAGTCAGGTCCTGCTGGTCCCAGATCATGCCCTTCCTATGGAACAAAGGTGAGCAAATGCATGGCAGGTATCACCTAATTTTTTTAACTCTCTTGTTTTTAAATGAATGGCATTTTTGTTATTATTTACTTCCACATCTACTTCAGCTTAAAAATAGTTATGTATTTTATGGGCTTAGCATATGATACCCTCTTACATTGTGAAATACAGGGGTGGAACATAGTCCTACTGGCATGAAACAGTTTGGTGCGTAGAACGAATGCTGTAACAGGCTGAAAGTGATGGGGAAGTTTTATTTTATAAAGATGCTCAAGTGGGCTATGCCATCAAAAGGATACAAAGTCGAAGCCACATCCTGCCGACTTGGCTAATCCATAAAAGAGCTTTCAGTGTTTTCCCTTGGAGTAACAGCTTTAAATTTTAATAAGCTGTAGTGTACTTTCACCGGATGTCATAAGCTGATACAAAGTTTAAATGGGGTTAAGTAAGTAGGAGCCTAGGAGAAATGAACATAAAAGACGCGGATTATTTCCTCTCTTTTACAAGGTTATTTCACTAGGTTTATTTTGGGAAAAAAAATATTTAATTCAAAATTATTTTTTTTCCTCTGGGTGATTCAGATGTCAGGGGAGGGAGACAACAGTTGAAGTAAACATAGAGCAACTTCAGCAGAAAGGACACTCAGTAAAAAGAAAGAAATTAATCGAGTTATTAAATCAGGTTACTTTGTCATTTAAAGGATTTTAGGATAGTTACCAAGTCACAGACTTGTGTGCCTGACCATGATCCACACAAGCCTGTAAAACAGGGACTTCTAGGAAGATTCCTTGGAAGGTCATCCAGCTCACCCAGGGCAGGATCGCCTCTACATAAATCTTTCCGGACAGACTTTTGTTCAGCCTGTTCTGGGAGCCCTCAGCGGTGGAGAACCGCAGCCTGGCACAGCCAGCGACGCCAGCTCCGGTGCTCTCTGCCGCCGAGAAGCTTCCCTCCACCTACAGCAGATGTTCCTTCCTTCACTTTAAGTCCATTACCCCTTGTGTTACCCCCGGTGAGAGAGGAGGTCTGGTTTATCTCCTTCCTCTTCGCAGCTCTGGGTGGTACGTTTGCAAGCTGCTGTCACCGCAGCCTCCCCCAGCCCGCCGGCTCCAGCTGCTTCCTCTTTCCCCACAGCTGCCTTCTAGATACCCTGCAGCAGACCCAACCACCACCCAGAAATACCATCCAGGGGGATATCCAGAGGGTAGACCAAAGCCTAGACCTGCTTTTTGTTTGTGTTCTCTTTGCAAAGGTGGGATAAAAAGCTTTTCAGGCACGGGATGTGCAATGCCAAGCTTGTGCCGGAGTAAGAGAGGGAGTTTGTAGTCTCCGTCGTGACCCGCTGGTCACCCTGCCTGTACCATGCCTGGGGACCCCTGAAAACAAGCAGGGGCTGAGGGGTGGGGGTTTTTTCCTGCTACTGGCAATGCTATAGAAAACAGAGGTATAATGGGTTTTACTGAATGTGTTTGTTTTGTTTGCTTATATCTGTGTAGCCCACTGAAATGGCTCCAAAACATTCTCAGCTAAAAGCACAAGCTTTCCATTTTGAGCTTTAAAAGTCATTTCTGTACCCAGGAGCTGTACTTATTCTCAGTGGAGTGGGCATACTAACATGCACTGTGCAGTGGATTATATTTATGTGATTATACCCTCTAGGCAACAACCTGGTGCTTAAGAAATGAGTCAGTCAGAAAGACCAAGGCAGAGGGAATCAGATTCAGCGGTGATAAGATTTGCTTCCAAAAGATCTGGACCAAAGTAACCAGCGTTTCTCCAAGATTTGCTTGTCCTAATAGTCAGTTAAACGGCATGTGTAAGAATATTTTATGTCATTTGATGGCTCCCAACAGTCTAAAGAAGCGGTAACTGCACACAAGGACTAGGATTCGCAGAGTGCGAGGCTGGTTGCGTACCAATGGGCAGGAATAAGCAGAAGATGTGAGTGAAAACCTGGCCAGGCTGACGATGGCTGTGTTAGTGGGGGGAGATCTGCCGGTGAGGAATAAGAGCAGGTTCCTGGGAAATACATCCGGGAAAAGGGAAGAGACAGGACGAGAAGGCAAGAAATGCGTGCGGGGAAACAGCAGCAGGAAGAGGAAAGAACAAATGAGAACTGGCAAGTTGATAAAAGAACAAAAGGGCTTTGTCTCACATTAAAGGCAGCTAACTACACAAATCATTTTCCCATGTAAGCAATTACTGCAGCTACCCCAGGGATAGTACATGGTTGCAAATGGGAAGACGGGTTCTTTACATTCATAACTGGGTCTGGCAAGTGCTCCATCAATACGGCTCGTGATCCTCTGGGCCATGTCACGCAAGCGGAGAAACTGAAACTTGATTGTGCAGATAGCTGGAATCCTTGTTTTAAAAATTGCCTGTCTATCTGTACGCAGGAATAAGTAATCAGCTAGTGGAACAGAAAGAACAGTGGCTTCTAAAAGGAGACAGGAGGTTTGGTTTATTCCTCTTTCATTCCTGACAGTGGCTGTTGACAGCAGCTTGCAGCAGTCAGTAGAGTCACGTAGGCATGAGTCAGGTAAAAATCAGACATAAGTCTGAGATTCCCTTTCAGCCTGATTTTCAGAAGTGGTGAGCGCAGGCAGCTCCCATTCAAGCCAACGCACTGTTGAGCTTAGTTCTGTTTTACAGCAGCAGAGCTGGGAATACCAACCAGGTCTGAGAGACACTGGGGCCACCATAAACCGAAATTTGGTTGGTTCTTCCTGATTGTATAGGTTGTGGCATGCATTTTTTTTTTAATTTTTCAGGAATAGTCACTTATGATTATTGATTTGTTACAGAATGTAGATTTAAAGTAAAAAATGTATGAACTCTTTTTTATTGAAAATGCCCACGCCATTACTAACCTTTTTATTAGCTTTCTGGGGGAAGAAAAGAGATTCCAGCTCAACTTCAAATCACATCTATGAGGCCATAAAGCAGGGGAGGTGGTTGTCCTGCCGCAGAGTCTGTGTCTGAGAGTGCTTTTCGCCCTCTGGAATCAGCTTTTGGCAATGGCTTATTCTGTTGGGACGAAGAGAAATTCGTAACAAGGCTAATGTTCATGATCTGATCTCTTCTGTTAGACTTTGTCTCAAGAGTCACCAAGTCATGACACCAATGAGGTCTCAGCTTGACAATCTCCTATTGCCACTGCTCGGCTGCCCTTAGCCCTGGGTATAAATTTACCTGTCTTCCAGCTCTCCATTTACCAGCACAAACTTATCTCACTGCTTGCGCTGTAAGTGTTTTGACATCAGCCGCTCCAAAAATAGAAACTGATGTTATGTAAAACTTAATAACATTAAAGAAATGCCAACCCATCTTCTTTGCTGTCTTGTGCTATGCGTTGTTCGTCTGAGGAATTTCTTGCATTTCACAACCAGACGGAGGATGCGGGTTCAGGATTGTGCCCCAGCAGGGATATGAAGCGGCTCAAGCCCCAGACTAGGACTCCACAGCATGTAGGTTACTCTCTATACCACCTTCCCCACCGATCTTCTGTGTGACCCTTGATCCGCCTTCCCCTCAGTCTCCAGCAGCCAGAGCCCGCTGGCTTTCTCCCACATTTGGTCTTGCTGAAGTCTGGGGTTAACTCTTTGGGGTGACAAGCACACACGTAGCACCCAGCACAGGGCGTCCCTTGTCTCAGCTCAGGCAACTCGAGCCCTAGAAACTTGGCCGATCCTGTCTCTTTTGCTTCCAAAGAAATGCCGTTCATTTATTCACCTAAGTGCCTTTTTAATGCTCCTTTTGAATTTTGTTCTCCCCAAAAGGCAGCATTGTGCTCTTTAGCAGTGCCCGCTGGATGTTACCCCACGGATGCTGTGCCCTGGGAGTTTTTACCTGGGGTGGGGGTCCAGCTGTGCCCCCCAGGAGCTGGGGCCAGCCCTCCCCAGCTGCAGGGAGAAGATTTCCCCTCGCAGCACTGAGAACAGGCAGAAACAAAGAGCCCGGAGGAGGTGGGAAGGGGAGAAGGGAAGAATGAGCTAGGTTCGGGGAAATACAGCCTGGAAGAAAAGGAAAGGACCAGCCGACCTGAAAGCCCCGATAAAAGCCCGAGACAAAGGACTAAAGAGCCTGGGAGATTATCAAGGGGAAGCGGGAGGAGGAGCAGAAAGATGCAGCAGAACCTAAACGGGAATGATGTAAAGTGCTGCAGGGAGGAGGGGAGTTTCCTACCTAAAGCAGAGGGTGGTTTAAGTTACCCAACCACCTCCATTTACAGGAATCGAGCCCCTTTCTCCCTTCTGGCTGGGAGCCCCTGACAAGCGAAGGAGCTGCTCCAGTGCGGAAAAGCATCCATGTCCATCCCACAGCCCCGACAGCATCAGCCCCGATTGTTCATCTATTTCCAAGCACAACCGAGTCATTTCACTGGTGGGCAGAGGGGTCAGGGACACTCTGCATCCAGGACCCTGCAGTGGAGGAAGCATTAGTACTGCTGTTGTCAGCCTTGTTATTTTCTTCTAATAAAAAGGTGGTCATGACTCACTCCATTGAGAAACAAAAGCAGAGCTGTAATCTACTGAAAGGCAGTTGTTCGGATGCTCAGCATTAGGTGTGTAAATGGAGGAAGGTCAGCTGCAGGTCAGGTCTGGTGATATACACCCGCCAGTCCAGGCCAAACTTCAGGTATTCGACGGAGAGTTTATTTTCTGAGCTGGTGGGATTTGCCCCCTCCTTCAGACTAGCATTTCCGCCAGGAGGAGTCGGGGGAAGCTCTCTTTCCCACCCCTCCACATTTCACTTGGGTTTCCTGAGAGGAAATGATGCTCTCGTGTGACTGCGCTGGCCCCCTTCTTCCTCCCAGGAGGGAGAAGCACGCTAGCATCTGCCCGCAGCCCCTCTTCCCCTCCCTGTGCTGAACTGGGACCAGTTCGCCAGCTGGGCTGTTACTGGGGGGCGAGCCCCGAGGGAGCCAGGCTGCTTCTTGGGGAGGAAGAAGCGGGTCCTGAGGCTGGGCGGCAGGAAAGGCAGGTTGCGTTCAGGCGGTGCGGAGGTTTCCTGCGTGAGCGGGAATAAGTGCCTGCGCCCCTGCCCGTGCCAGATTCCCACCTAGTGAAAAATAACGGGCCTGCCCGAGGGATGATGTGAAGGGGTTTTGGCACGGCTGTGGCGATACTTCTCATGGTGGGGATCCTGTTCTGGCAGAGTCGGCGTTGGCACATGAGGACGCCTAACCCAGCCCCGCGGCTCCGGCAGTGCCCAGCTGCCTTCCAGGGTGGGCGCAGAAGAAGGGACAGAGCCGGGCTGCCATGACGGCAGTGGCCAGGTGAAGACAACCCCCACGCTAAGACGCTGTGTGAACATCTGCCCCTACCCACAAGCTATTTCTATTTTTGTTCCGTCTCATACCCTGACTGACTCAGAGGAGGGGAGCGAGGGGGGGCAGATTAGAAGGAGCCAGCCAAGGGGCTGCGGGGGGTTTCAAAGAGGAAGAGGAGGAGGAGAAGGCGCTTCGAAACCAGTAGTTGCTATTCCTTCAATCAGCTTGAACATTTTCCTCCTCGCACAGTCTCTTTCATGCTTCTCTGTTTCAGCTGCAGGCAATTTGAGGCAGGGATGGCACTTCCTGCCTGCTTTTGAGGTGAACATACTTTCAGGGCACCATCAGAATAAATGACACCCTGCTCTTAGACAGCTCCACTGTAATCTGCCCGGGCTCTAATGAGCTTGGCTGAAGCTCATCCTTTTGCTTAACTTCTTCCAGGGATTTCCAGTTCTCTTTTTAGTCACTTTGCAAAACTTATCTACAAGGAAAGGGCAAGTGCCAAATTTCCCAATTTCTGTGCACCTTAGTGTCGTGACTTCTGGACACAGGCGCAGACTGAGGTCCACAGTGTAAGTCTTGCAGGTCCTTGAGGCACAGTCTTGCAGCCTAGAAGTTTGCCACAAGGAAAGGGACATAAGACACCCCCCAACGAGATGTGCCAGCAATTTTTCTGTTGCAGGTGGCCCTCCCATCGCTGACCCCCTCCTCCAGAGCACTCATTAACTCTGCAGAAATGGCATATCTTGCTTTGTCCCAAGCTGTTACTCCTTGTTTTCTCCTTTGCCACCAGGCTATAAAACTTGGGCCAGGTAACCGCATCCTCAGGGGTGTTCCCCTAGCAGCCCACGCTTATCGTTCGGCTACCGGAGCCACCTTGATGCAAACTGCGGCCCAGGCAGGGGACCCAGCTCTTTCCGAGGAGCTGTAGGAGCCGGCAGCTCCCATCCCCTCAGCAGCTGTGCCCTCGCAGGCAGGTGCAGGCAGGCCTGCCCGTGCTCAGGCTTTGCTGGGGGTGAGGACATCCACAGCTAGGGGGAATAAGGGGAACTGAAACCCCCTTTTGCAAGCTGGTGTGAGAAACCCGACCCAGCGCTGCCCTTCCTCCTCCTCCTCCTCCCCCCAGCTCGCTTCCCGGCTCTCCTCGCTGACTGGGGAGGGGGAGCGGTGATGCTGGGATGAGCCTCAGGCCGATGACTAGAGAATTTTTGCGGCGTTTTTCAGCTTCCTCTGCCTCCGAGCCTGACTAACGCTGCCTGCCTGCGCGGCCCCCGCCCGCCGCCGGGGAGGGATGGAGGGAGGCGGGAGGGATGGAGGGAGGCGGGGGGGATCCCCGCCAGGGGGGCGGGGCACCCTGCGGCGTGGGGCGGGGGATGCCCATGTTTGGAAGGCGGGCGCGTCACTCCCCTTATATGGGCAGTGTCGTCAGGGCCCGGCCTCCCATTCATATAAATGCCCGGTGGCGGCGGCCGGGATTCCCTGCCCGGGCTCGGCGCGGTGCCGCGGTGCCTCCGTCCTTCCTTCCCTTCCCTTCCCTCCCGTCCCGTCCCGTCGGCGCCGGCCGAGCCCCTGCGGCCCCGCGCTCCCCCGCGGCTCCTGCACTAGCACCGGGGCTCCCCGGCGGGCACCCTCCTGCCGCTCTTCTCCGCTCCTGCCCCGGCTGCGGCGGGGCGTGAGTCCACGGCCGGCATGAAAGTCACGTCCCTCGACTGCCGCCAGCTGAGGAAGCTCCTGAGGAAGGAGCCCTCCCGCTGCCTGGTGCTGGACTGCCGGCCCTACCTGTCCTACTCGGCCTCCTGCCTCCGCGGCTCGCTCAACGTCAACCTCAACTCGGTGGTGATGCGGCGGGCCCGCGGCGGGGCCGTGCCGCTCCACTTCGTGGTCCCCGACGCGGCGGCCCGCGCCCGGCTGCTGCTGGGCGGCGAGGGGGCGGCGGGGACCGCCCGCCTGGCAGCCGTGGTGGTGCTGGACCAGGGCACGGGGCACTGGCAGAAGCTGAAAAAGGACAGCACGGCCCAGATCGTCCTCAACGCCCTGCTCTCCAGCCTGCCGGAGGCCGGGGCCAGGGTCTGCTTCTTGAAAGGTGAGAGGGGTGACGGGGAAACGGGGGGGAGAGCGGCGCGGATCGACCCTCAAAGCTCCCCGGGTGGCGGCACTGGCGGCGGCCCCGCGGTGCTCCCGTCCCCTCTCCTCCGCCACCACCGCTCCGCAGTTAACCTGATTATTGGCGGAGGGCAGGGAGGTAACGCCGGGATTTCGTTTCTTTTCCACCCACTGGAAATAAATCCCGGATAGACTCTGCGGGCTGAGCCCAAATGCCTTTCCGCTCACCCCCGCCGCGCGTTTAAGAGGCTGATGGAAAGCAAAGAATATTAGGGGAGGAAAAAGTTGCAGATTATCAAAGGGGGGGGGCGAGAGAGATCGCGGCTGGAAAATAAAATCGGCCCGCGGGTAAGAGGAGAGCCGAGGCCACCGCTCGCCGCTCTCAGCCCGGTGACACGGGGCGGCCCGTGTTGGGCGCCCGAACCCGGGGATCGGTGCCCGTTCCTCCACCCGGGGAGGAGAGGTTTATCTCGCCGTCGGGCATATCGAGGCTGGCAGGGGAAACCCATAGCCGAAACTCCGGGGCTTGTCGGGGGACAGAAATACCTTCCCCCCTCCCGCCACACGTGTGTTACAGCCCTTTGATTGCGGTTCTTTGTTTTCCTTCCGTGTAACCCGGGGATAATAAAACGATTAAAAAAAAAAAAAACCAGCAGCCGCCCTTTCTCTGTCCTCCCATCCCTGCCTCCCCTCCATTACTCATGGCAGAGCCTTTGTCCTTTTGCCCTCTCTGTTCTCTCAGCCCCCCCCCGCTCCCCGGTGCCTCCCCGCGGAGGGGAGCAGTGCCCACCCGGGGACGCTCCCACCCGTACCCCGCACACCCGGCTGCCGGGACCGCGGGGCTCCCCGGAGCGGGGCCACGCTGAAGCAGGGGTTCCTGAAGAACCCTTTGCCATACCCTGAGGCCATGGGGAGGCCATAAATGGAGGAGAAAACCAGGCGATGTTTCGTGAATAAACTCTGCCCCTGTGTCCTCACCGGCCAGGGTTAATTCACTTTTATTAAGCCTTTTATCACGCTAATTTTTGTCCCGATGTGCCCAGTTTGTGCCTCCTGTAACGAACAGTGCCTGGAGAACATCCCCGCCAGGGTAGAGGCATCTCCAGCCTGGGTATTGCCTGATACCAAGCGGGAGGGAGACTCCCAGGGCAGTTTGCACCACCATGGCTCTGTCCGGGCACCACCAGTGTGCCCTGGGGTCTGACAGTCTCCCCAAAAAGCACCAATTCTGCTGCTGCAGGGCAGGGATACTTGCACTGTGCTGGGCCAGCCAAATCCTTAGAGACCTCATTAAACTGGAGATGAAGAAACATCTCCAGGGTCATGCTGGGAAGTCTGTGGCAAAGCAGGGGCTGAATTAAGCTCTGCTGACTCTCAGCCTGCTCGTTTAGCCACAAGACCGTCCTTCCCTCCTCGTGTACCAGCCCCATGCTTTGAAGTGGTGGCTGTGGCTGTGGGCAGTTTATCTGGGGTGGGGTTCTGATGTAGGCCCTGCTTTGTGCCTTTTGTGTATTGCAAAGTGTCTTATCTTGAAAGCCTGTCGAATTGAGGCTGACAAGTTTCCCCCTTAGTGGATGAGAAAGTTTCCTCCTTTTCCTGCTACTGTTCCCCTTTGCTTTGCTAGAAGTGCTCTGAGTCGCAGGATCAGGCCCATGAAGTCTGCAGCTCCGTTTCCGATCCCGTGTGGTCCAAGGAGCTGGTGACTCAGTGGGCAGCACTGCTGATTCACCGGGGCCACGGACCCCCAGGAAGCTCTTGTGGTCTGGGGAAAGATCTCTGGGACAGTGGGATTATAAATCATCCTGAAGCACTGGGCACTGATCAGAAGAAAGAGTCCTTCAGGGGTCTGTAGCACCGACCTTGCAAACAATGGGCTGTAAAACCACCAGAAAAAAAAAAAAACCAACCTCCCTGAGGTTCCCCCTTTATAGTCCTGTTCTCCCTAGGTATGGGGGGAGCTGGGAGGAGATGTTGGCTACTTAAGGGCTAAGGTGGTCTGGAAGTCGCAGTGATGAGAGAAGATATGAGCAGGTCACCAAGCATCTTGGGGATCTGGCCCCAGGCAGGGCAGCAAGTGCCGAGCAATTGCATGCCAAGTTGCATGTTCCTTCCCTTGCTTTCTGGCAGCTGTGGGTTGAGAGTGTCACATCTTTCGCCTGTGTAGGTGTAGTTTCATCCTGGGTGAGCTCAGGTCCAGCACGGTGAGAGTGGTTGTGTGGTGGGGGGAAGAGCTTGCAGAAAGATAAAATAACGGATCCTCCCTTGGTGCTGACAAGGATTCTGTTATTTATTGATTAAAACCGAAGTGCAGCCCAGCTTTCTGTGATGAGCAATCTAGTATTTGCAGAAATGACCTCAGGGAAGCTAGGTTGAGTGGGGAAGGGGAAGAGAGGAGATTGCTGGAGGATGGGATGACAAGATGACTCACTTTAAGAATGGCCTGCAAATATCCTGATCCCTAAGGCTTGTAATTAACCATTCACCAGCTGCATGCGTTAGCTGCCCCAGAGACATGAGACATGATGTCTGTTCGAACACACACGCTGATTTGGCTGGGGCAGATTTCTGTGTTCATTCAAGAGTAAAAACAACAATGAAGGGCATAAATGGGGATAATGTCTATTTATATAAACTGGATGTATTTTTTCTATGCGATGGCAGTGGTTGGGGGGCAGGAGGGAGATAAAGTCAGCTATGCAAAACAAGAGGTTTTAAAAGTCCACCCCATGAAGGGCAGGTGGAGATCAGAAGAGCAGATGCATCTGGAGAGCTTCTTGTGTTTGTTTGCTTTTCACACTGCTAGTTGTTAGGGATATAATTTTATCAACCCAGTTGTGGATATAATTTTATCAGCCCCCCCCTTATGGTCTCCACGGTCACTTGGCTGCTTGACCCACTGCCTTGCACTGTGAGCTCTGGGCGAGCTGGCTGAATGTGGCTGGGGAGTAGGAGGAAAGGTGCAGGTGCTGAGTGCCAGTTGACTGCAAAGTCACTCTCCTGCCCTCCGTCATGGAAAACAGACTTTCATCCCGTTGAGCGGGCTTTGGATCGTGCCGGCCTCTTGCAACACGAGGACCCCACGGCAGGACTAAGTGGGCGACAGTAGCACGTCATGAATTTGAGCACACATCTGCTCAAACATTGCAAACAAATGAGACACCGGCGTTACGGGGCTGAAATGTCAGAGGTAGCTGTACCGGGCAGCCCTGGCAGCGAGGGCGGCAGGGGCCCTGCGGCTGCTCAGATATTCAGTGCTTCCTTTGTTTCGAAACCCTTCCTTGTACCGGGGCACCCACACCGACACCGCTTATCAGGGCGGAACAGTTGCAGTTGAATGAATTGCGTCGGAGGGTTTGCTTTCCAAGCCTTGTTTACTTGAGGGCCACGTTCTGAAGGATTATTGAATCTAGCTGTTCAAGAGCTTTCGCCTTTCATTTCTGTTCTGAAAAAGCACGGCTGGCAGACACGTGGCACGCCATTGATGTTTCCAGGCTGCTTCTGCTACCTGACCTGCTCATGTTCATTTTGGAGATTGTGTGCTTCCGTGCAGCGTATTCCAAGCCTGGAAACAGGGCAACAATTTAGCTGACGACAAACTTTGAGTAACAATGTAATAATAGGATTAATTCCTTTTCATTAGCAGTGCACTGAATGAAACGAATACAGTACTTAGCCATGCAGAATAGCTCATGTGGGGCTATTCAGTTGTCAAATGCTGTCACAGGATTTCATTAAGTTTTATAGCTGTTATTTAATAGATTGGTTTCAGTGGGACTGTCTTCGTTACCTTGCTGTCTCGTGCATTGTGGCGGTTAATGGCACAGTTGCAAGCATCTCCGTCTTGTGCTTATGTCCATTCAAAAATGCAAATAACATATTTCTTGTTGTCACAGTGTATATAGTAATGACAGATTTAGAGAGGATGACTCCTGAGTATACAAATCTCGGTCTCTAATGCTGGAAATAGTGCTCATATATAAAACCTGGGGGAGGGAGTTTAGTCCCTGCTGTACTGGAGTTAATGGTTGCTAGACTCAACAGAATTACATTTGCTAACAGTTTTAATGTGGATCCACTGGCTTTTGGCAAGTTAATAATTGTCAGCGGTATCAGAGTTTTTTCTTCGGGTGCCCGAAGCCTTTTAAAGAAACCCATTTCCCCAGGGGAACACTAACCCTCATTAACCCCCCGGGGCCCATCGCTGTGCAGCACTATCCCACTGCACCACAAGTGCCGGAGCTTCATTTCTCCTCCACTTTAATTAAGCCAATTTTTGGAAGCGCAAATGTTCATATCCTTTTTTTTTCTTTTTTCTTTTTTTTCCCCCCTAGGGGGATACGAAACCTTTAACTCGCAATATCCTGAGTGCTGTGTGGATGGAAAACTCATTTCCCCGGAGAGGACTGAGGCGGAGAGAAACCTCGCCAGCCACTGTGAGAAGCAGAGTGCCAACCACAAACCCGCTTACGACCAGGTGTGTGTCATGACCTTTCCTTGGGTCTTCTCCCTCCTGCCACCGGGCTCTGTTGGAGGCTGGCAGGGTGCCGGTGGCCCTCGCGCCGGCGTGGGCTGTCAATAAGTTGTCACGGTCCAGGCTGGCAGCCTGTGCGTGGAATAAGATGCCCTGTGTGTGCTGCTGCTCAACATCGCCTCTGTCCAGCTTCAAAATTAGGCGACTGCAGGAGGAGAAACACCCTGTCGAGCCCCCAAACCTGTATTTGTGACCCATCTTTATCACACAGCCAGGGAGCATGTGATCTGAATGTCCCTCTTCCTTCCTTCCTCACGGAAATCCCTCTACCAGGAGAGATGCTGGGGAAGGGAGGGAGCTTAAACTTTTGCTGTGACATCTGGGAACATGCCTCCTCTGAGACCCTGGGAGCGATCTGAGGCTGGCAGAGGGGGCCGGGGGCCACGGGGCCGCTTCTGCGAAGAGGCAGTGGCTCTCGAGAGCCGCCCTCGGGCAGGGGGAGCGGGGTTTCCACGGGGGAAGTCGCCTCACGCCTGCCCGGCTCGGGGAACACGCGTGCTCCGAGATGTCACCCTGCGGTCGGGTGCTTCCGCCGGGGCGTGTGTTTCCTGGGGCTGGGGGGAGCCCCCAGGCGATGCCCCTCTGCTCCCCCGGGAGCACCTCCTGCCCCAGGCTCCATCCCACCGCCCCAGGCAGCTCCTGGCTGTCCCGGTATGTGTGGGACCTGCCAGGTGGGCAGCTCGGGGTGGGGGGTGGAAAGCCCTGTTTCTCACAGCCGGGGGCTGGCGGCAGCTCTTGCGCATCATGGAAAGTTACCTGTGATCTCCGAAACCCTTGTGTCAGGCGGTGGCTTTTTTTTCTTTCGCGGTCTCATCACCCAGCCTTCGCTTGTGCTGAGGAAGGAGGAACCGAGATGACATCTCGGAGCAGGTGACGTGGCAGGTGCTGCACCCCAGGGAGGTGCAGGAGGACGGGGAGCCTTGCTCCTGCTTTTTTGCTTTGCTTCACCTTTGGAGGTGTGAGCAGAGGAGCTGAGCCTCTTCCTCTGTCCTCCTCTTCCTTCCTGCTCGGACGTGGCTCCCCGCCTTGTCCGTATTTTGGTAAAGCCTCAGAGGGAATGGGCCTCACATATGAAAGTGCTTCGTGTGCGTCCCGAGGGGCAGCACTTGAAAGAAAGCCAGGAATGTCCTGCACGCAAGTGGGCTAGATCTGACTTTGTACCTCACAGATGTGGATAAGAAAATTAAAACCTTTTTCCTGCGTGGGCTTTGCCAGCACAGTGATTCACTGGACAGCAGTGCTGGGGTCCAAAAATGCCAGGGAGGGAGGGAATGGGCACCCACGCAGGCTCCTGTGGCTCTCTTGGGTATCGGGACTCAAATACCCTTGAAAAGGAATTACATGTTTCTGCTCCTTCTCTTCCAGGGCGGTCCAGTCGAAATCCTGCCTTTTCTCTACCTTGGTAGTGCCTATCACGCTTCCAAGTGTGAGTTTCTTGCCAACCTGCACATCACGGCCCTGCTCAACGTCTCCAGGAAAAGCTCAGAGTCCTTCAAAGACCAGTATTGCTACAAGTGGATCCCAGTGGAGGACAGTCACACAGCGGACATCAGCTCACACTTCCAGGAAGCCATTGACTTCATCGGTAAGTCCAAATTAACAAATTTCCAGATCTTCATGTATTTTAAATTCATTTATTTTAAAATACATATTAGTGGGAAGGACACGTTATTTTCTGTATGTTCCCAGATGTCACAGCAAAAGTTTAAGCTCCCTCCCTTCCCCAGCATCCCTCCTGGTAGAGGGATTTCCGTGAGGAAGGAAGGAAGACGGACATTCAGAACAAGGTCTCTGTCCTTCTCTCCAGGCTGGGAGGCTGAGGAAGGAAAATGCCTCCTCGACTGCCGTCAGGCAGACGAGGCGGGTGAGCTGGTTAGCTTTATTTTCTTTTCAAAGCAAGCATAGGTGTAACTTCAGCATGGCAGGGAGCAAGGAAGTATGGTTGAATAACACCAAAATCTATTGATTTTTGTAAATGAAAGAAACATATTGGTTCCGTGGACTTGCATGCCAGACCCTGTAAAAGCCAGGTGAAGCAGAGTCCGATTACTGCCTCGCTGTGCTGAGATATCCCAAAGCTGGGGCCTTAGAAGTCCAGTGTCTCCCTTTACCATAGACCTTTTTCCATTTCTCCTTTTGCTCATGTCGGTATCTCGCCCTTTAATCAAATAGCCCAATGCAAAATAGGGAGGCCTTTAGAATACTTTGGGCCATCCTCTCCCAAATCTTCCTGCTTCAAGCTGGGTAGGTGAGCAGCACACCAGCCATGCCAGGTAGCACAAGGGAGAGACTCGCCTCCCTGAGAGGCACAGGGTGGTTTAGTGGGGTGGAGCAGCCTGAGCCTGGGTGGAGATGGTGTTGAAATCGGTGCTGTTGCTCTCCAGGAACATTCAAGAGAGAAACAGAATAAAAACCCAGTTGCAGACTCGCTGGACTCATTGCTCAGCTGAGTTCAAGTCCTTCGACAATGCAGGCAGAATTACAAAAACGTGATCTGAGGGTGCCCTCTGAGCCCTTCCCCTCCCTGGTAAGGGACTTCTCGCACCTTTCAGGGAAATGCTAATGCAGGGCACTATTCTGTCCCATCCCCAACCCCTTCTGACAGTTGTTGAGTCACTTGGAAATTCTGCAGATTTTGAGGATGACTTTAGTTTTCACTTTCTTTTAAAATTGGGCGTGTGGTATAGATGCTGGGGATGACTCAAATCCATGTCTTCCTTATTTTGTGCCATAGTTAAATATAACCGGTCGTGGTGGCACCAGTCCCCAGGCAGACAATAGAAGACAGGCAAATGATAACTTGCTCAACTCTGCGTTGTTTCACTAAGCACTACACTCAGTGCAGTTATCCATAAATTGGAGCTTGAACATATTGCTCAAGGCAATAGAGCAGAGAACATCTATTTTTGAACTGTATTTTTGTGTGGAAAGGCTTATTTTAAGCACATTCTCTTTAATCTAATAACAAACATTGTGTTGTGTGAGTAACCACAGTGGCTCCTGTTGTGTAAAATGGGTGCTTTGCATAAGCCTTTTATATCCTGACTTAAGTCCAAGCATCCTTTAACCAGGCTGTAATTAGCAACTGCCTACCAGTCCTTGTGTGCTTTGTGGTGAGGCTGCAGGGAGCAAGCTCAGCCTCTCCACCCAAGGGTACCCACCACAGCTCAGCTCCTGGTGCCGCTGTTTGCTGCTAACTGGCCAAACAGGGAGCTAGGTTCGGACTTTAAAGAAAAGTCCTGTTTTTCCAGCAAAGCTGATGAGAGGAAGGCAGCCCTGCACCTTTTGAAAGACCTGATGGTGGGAGGGCTGGCCAGGCTGTGCTTGGGTCAGCACTTCGAGCCGCAGGCAGAGAAATGCAGGTACAGCAGAGAAATGCAGGTACAGCAAACACAAGCATTGCCCAGATACCTGATCTCTGTCTCGCAATGCTCTGCAAAGTCAGTTGTTCCAAAAGAGAAATAGGCATGTGGGAAGGAGACAGGGAAGGAATCTCTGAAAAAATGCAGAAGGAACCAAATCAAGATCCACAAATTCTGAAACCAAGTGTCATCTGCAGCTCAGCTCCATCTCCGGCTAGGTTTTGTCCCCCTTCTCTTTTAACCTCCATGTTACCCTTAGTACCCAACAGAAGAGCAAGCCTCTCTTTGCTGGTGGACTGGCTGTGTGCCATGCTCCACCTCCAGCACTGGGTGCATGTCGCAGTGTCCTCCCCATCCCCAATGACAACTGACATCTGTAATGACTTTTTTTCCCTAGATTATGTCAGACGAACGGGGGGCAAGATTCTGGTGCACTGTGAAGCGGGGATTTCACGCTCTCCCACCATCTGCATGGCGTATCTCATGAAGACGAAGAAGCTCCGCCTAGAGGAAGCCTTCGATTACATCAAGCAGCGCCGAAGCCTGATCTCACCAAACTTTGGCTTCATGGGCCAGTTGCTACAATATGAGTCAGAGATCTTGTCTTCCACTCCCAACCCCGCCGTTGCCTCGTGCAAAAGAGAAGCTGCATCATTCTTTGCAGAAGAACTGACATTAGGCAAAAGCTTTGAAGGCTCATGTTTCGCCTTTCCTACCTCAGTGTTGAGTTCTGTGCCCATCCACTCTCCCGTCCACCAGCTGAAACTCAGCCCGATGACGGCATCTTCGTCCTGCTGAATGCCCTGGGGAGACTGGAGCTGGTGTGGTCCTCTGATCCTAACTGTGACCCCAACAAGAACATTTCATGAACGTGCAATAGAGAAACCTCATTGACTTAGTGTGGGATGGAGTGGTTGTCGTGGGTCATACTTCCTGTATGCTGTGACTGTAAGACGCAAATGCTCTAAGTGTGGCAGGTTTTCTGAACTTCTATTGTCCTTTTTTAAAAAAAGAAAAAGTGCTTTTTTAGGTTTTTATCCACAGAGCGTGCACCCACTACTGTATTTCCAGATTCCTGGGGAGCAATGAGAAATCCATTTAGTATGTTCTCGGTTCCCATCTCCTTCCCTTCTTATTTTTTAAAAGACCCTTATTTAAAGTTTCAAGCAATAAACAGCAGCAGTGGGGAAGAAAGCAAAATGAAAAGCACCACTCTGCAACTACAGAGGTGGTGGGAGTGAATATTCATTCTGCTTTTTCTCCGGCTTTCCTCCTCCCCTCTCCTGTGTCATGTTTCAGGCAGCAAAGGGCTGGGGTGGCGGGAGGGAGCTCCTTTCCCAGGACACTGTTGCACAACCAGGTGAAAATCCTCTCCTGCTCCAGCCTCAGAAGTGTCAGGTATTGACCACAGTGTAACTGGATACCAAACCAGACCGTGGATCCATTCAGGTGTGACATTTCCTGTACTTCTGCATTTGCCTTTGTACTGGATGTGCTTTTAACTAAAGCAGGGGACTTAACCAAAGCTATCAGGCTACCCTGCTGAGCTATTATCCTCCCATCTGTTATTTAAGAACAGCCCTAGAATACTTGAATGTCTCCACAATCCTCATCCAAGTTACTTCCCATCAGATAACACTGTAACTGCTGGATTTTACACCAAATAACCTGACAAGCTTGGCTCCAAGCCAACTCTTCCTTTATCCCTTCCCAAGTGTTCCCAATGTGTACCGTGTGTGGTCAAGTGGTCTTGTTCAGTGTTAAGTGGCTTGCTTAGCGAGTGTGGTCACCTCTAGTCAGCCTTTGTCCCCAAAAACCAGTTTCTCTCTCGCTGGTATTGGCTTCTGTGTCTGCAAGGAGTCCTGAACGAGCCGCTCTCTTTGTCTGTTGACCTTTTTACTTTTTTAAATATGTAATATGTATGGGAAATGGCAATAATTTCCAGGAGATCTCGTGAATGTGAAAGAAAACCTGCAATGTTTTTTATGGAGTGTAAAAAATAATAAAGGAAAAAAAAAAAAGCCAGGAAAAGAAAGCTGTTTGTTGTACTTGGAGTGAGCTGCAAAAGTGCTCTGGCAGAGCTCCGTGGCAGGAGAGGTCACCTGAGAAAAACGCCATGGCCCGAAAGAGGTGTAAGGAGGTAGAAGAGAAGGGTAAGCATCACTGGGCTCTGTACTGAAAGCCTCCAAGGTGCAGCTCTACAGACGGGAGAAGGTGAGGGGGAGGATTGTTTTAAACAGAATGACATGAGTCACAGTGGCGTCACTTCCCAGCAGCCAGGCAGGCACTTCTGTTTTGATTCACGCATGTTTTATATAAGATTTGCCATCTTGCTGAAGATGAAAAACTGAACTAAGCACAGCCTCCACTTCCTTCCCAAGCATATGCCATGGGATGCTGCATGCCCTGGTCCCTGGCGTGACGCTCGTGGGTGGCCTTGGCCACCCACGAGCGTCACGCCAGGGACCAGGGCATGTGGGTAATGCTCACTTTTTTTAATGAAAAAAGTTAATTTGAAGTGCCAGCATCTCTGAGCCATTTCATACCCCTTTTCAGCTGGAAGGTTTTAGGTTCTTTCTGGCTCATCACTGCCACACATTTATAATCTGCATTTCCAAGTTATTTAGTTGGAAAATTTATGGTAGATGTCTGGGTTACGAAGCATCTATGCCCTGTGGGCTTCATCTGTTTGTAACTTCTTACCCCAAGGGAAGCAAATCTGACGGGTGAGAAGCTGTCACTGGAGATGAGCCTTGGATTTCTTCCCTGTGTCAGGGGGACATGGCAGCTGCCCTGCCTGGGCTCTGTGAAACCCAAACATGGGAACCAGCAGCTGGGGAGGTGAGGCAGGTGATCTAATAAGAGCAGATCAATTAATTTTCGAAGAGATCTGATTGCTCTGGAAAGTGCTCTCTGGAAACTCGTGGCCAGTTGCAGTGAAAAGGCCTCTCAGCCCTCACAAGCTCCCCCAAGCAGAAAGGCTGGCAGGCTTAGCGAGAGGGGCCACATCCTGACCACAGATACCTACCACCTTGACAGAAACAGAGCAGCCAACAGCTCTCATTAAAACAGCATAAAACCCCTTTGGGGGGAATGACCAGCTTTATTTCTCAAGGATGAAGAAGCTGAAACCCTTTGCAGAGCTGATGATGTTTGCCATGGGAACCTGCAGAGGACAAGGCAGCAGGCTGAAGGGGTTAACAGAGGGACTGCTGGCTTTGGCAGATTTGACCACAGCAGCTGGCAGAGGAGCCAGGTATTTAGCAGAGAGGGAAGGCAGCTGCTCTGGTTTTGGAGAGGGGCTCTGATCCTGGGCTTTAGCACAGTGCATTGGTGGATAGTGTTGGCAGGGGGAAGTGCTGGACTGGATTCAGCAAGGATGGAGGGCCAGAGCCCTGTAGGACCCTGAAAAGGGGCTGTTGTTATGCCTGGGCACAGGAGCTTGAGGTTTGTGTTCCTGCCCAGGGCACCGTTCCCCTCTGCTTGGCTGGTCGCAATCCATGTCTCCTCCCTGCAGGCTGAAGGAAGCCCCAGCATCCAGGGCAGAGTGGGATGTACCTCCCAAAGGTATGTGCTGCCATGCTTGTGCTGGCACCTGCTTTGCTGTTGCAGTGCTAAAGTAAGACCTCTGCCTCCAGCTCAGCTCCTCCCTTGGCCAGCTTGGCAGATCCCACCTTTCTGAGGGGACACCCCAGCCATCTGACTGCAGGGCTCTGGGGAGAGAGTAGGTGCTCTCTTCCCTCCCTGGCCACGCTGCTCCCATGGACAGGGAGGAGCTGAGGACCCAAGCACTAATGTGTGAAGGTAAGCGTGACAAATCAGGATGGCACCTACCTGGGAGATGGGATGTGTGAGTTTGAACCTGCATGGGCAGGGCAGTAACCCTAGGTCTCTGCTTCCAGACACCAGCACACAACAGCTACCACCATCCTTAGGGAAAGGAAAACTCTGACAGTGTTTTGCAGCTTGCGTGCTGAGCAAATTCACCAGATTGGGTAGGATGGAACATTTAGGGGGCTTTTATAGCCCAGATGGGCTTGGTTTTGGGTAGCTTACTCCTAGGGATGGAAGTTCAGATCAGGCAGGTGAGTGGGTAATGTCAGAGGTGAAGGGTGGGGGCTGACAGTGATGGGGGCTGAACTGGCTAGTTCAATTTGCCTGTGTCCATCTGGCAGCTAAGCTTGGCGAAGGACTGGGGATCTCAAAACCAAAGTCCTGATGGAAAGTAGAGACCTACGTAGCTGTAACAGCAAGGGGAAGGCTATAGCAGGATGCTTTTAGACATCAGAAAATGCAAGTAAGGGAAAGATGCCAGGAATGCTGTACCCTTAGGCAAAACTTTGATTAGAGCCTATTCCTTATGATACCTGAATCCAAAGATGAGAGGAAATGTCACAGAAAGGGGGATTTTGCAGATTCTGCTGCCCATGGAAGTGCTGGTTCAGGGCTGGCCTGGGACACGAGCACCTCTCTCCATTGACACGCCTGATGATGTACCCTTATGTCCTGGACCCCTCGGTGTCATTTGGGAGCTGTTTCAGATTCTGGTGTGGGACTGAAGAGGGCTTGTGCTACACAGCTTTTAGTCCATTGCTTTTAGGCTTGCAAAGAGCAGTCATGTTGCGAGCATGAGTGCTGTTGCTCAGCCCCTGTCTCTGCTTTGCACATGCTGCCTTTGCTTTCTGTCTCCAAGACAAACTCTTCAAAAAACTGCCACAAAAATGCATGTCTTTACATCGTTGCAAATCAGATTTTGAAGAGATCTGGGGTGGGGGCGGATGGGTGGGTGTTGTCCTCAAGTGTCCCTACGTGTTCTTACACTTGCTGGTGTGATTTGTACCTACGCTGATTACAAAGGCTTCTCCTGCTTCTCTATTAAAGGACTTTCTAAAAGGCAGAAATTACATCCTGACCAGTAAAACCCAGGTAAAATTCACCTGCTCCATGGGGAGTTTATACTGAGTTGCCCATCTCCAGTCCTTGAGCAACACAAGGTAGGTAGCTCTTCTGAGCTTCTTGCCTTCTAGTGGCGAGCTTCTTTTTTCAGGAGACAAAGCATGAATGAACAAGGTATTCTGCAGGCGTTGTTATTTGTATGCTAAAAACAATAGTTGCCTTGCTGGGAAGTCAGAGGTCCAAATGTGCCTGTAATACGGCAAAAATAAGTGAGGCTCCAGGCATGGTGAATTTGACCCTCCATCTCCACTTTTCACGGCTTCATGCTAATTGGAGACGAGACACGCTGCCAGCTCATTCTCTGGGGAGAAAAAGGCAGGAACCAATTTGCAGAGCCACATAAATATGGAAGTAGGATTTTTTTTGGCGTGGGAGGTGTTACCAGTGCCACACATTACGGTTCCTTGGCTTTATCACATTGTAGGCTTTTACCGAGACATGAGTAAGTTCGCTAAATAAGGAATATGAAAATAGCTTGTGAAATAGGTTGAGTCATCAGAGAAAATCAAACGAAGTTCTGACACTGGGGCCTCAGTTGTAAAGTCCTACTTTGTTTTACCATTGCATTATAAACTATGGGGTCATTTCAATCTGTTTATTTCAGCTTCAGAATTCAAAGTACTCTGACATCTAAGTAAGGCTTACCAAATGGGTTCATTTTTCTATTAGCAGCACTGCTGTATCCCTATGCATCCCGCCTATGAACACTTGCAGGGAACATAAAGGTTACCAAGAGAAATGGCTCCTGTGATTATAGCTGAAGTGCTCAGCACTTCTTCCAGCTTTCTCTAGTTATTAAAGAGGATTTATGGCCCCTAGATATCCCTTTCAAGTACTTGCCTATCCCATGGAAGTCACTGACTGTTATTTGTAGCTCCTGGGAAGCCTAGCAGGACCTGTTGTGCTAGGAGCTGTACCAACACCAAACAAACCCAGAAAGCCAGCAGCTCAAGACCAGGAATGACTGTGGTAGATAGAAAGGGAGAAAGAAGCTCAAAGCCCCTTAGGGACAGCATTGCCCTAGGACTGTCATATTTCTCTCGGGGATTTTTTGCGTATGCTAGAAGACGAGCCATGCTAGGGACACCATGGGTGGAAAGCACCTCTAGGAGAGAAGCATGCATGGGATCCATGGGACCCATTAGACATGCTGTATGCGAGCAGAGGTGGGAAACACTTGTAGTATAAATCCTGCAGCTACATGACACAGAGGTTCCTGCCCCAGCCTCAGCCCATGCTCACTGCGGTCACAACTAGGATTTCAGGACAGGCAGCCCATAAAGGTGTCTGATCTGCTGGGACTGCTAGACACTCAGAAATGACAGGCAAAAAGACCTCAAACCCCTTTGGCATAACCATTTTTCCAGATTTGGTTTTACTGAGCTACTCTGTTAGTAAAGCTACTCACATTGAGTAAGCATTCATTGGATGAGGCTTAAGTCTCCCAAGTGAAGCGATAATGTAGTTTTTCATGGGGTCTCTTTTTGTGTATGTGTGTGACTAGTGGTTTATTTCTGTCACACAAATACTCCATTTCTGAGACTCCTTTGTAAAGCAGACGGCGTTTGATAGTGAGTCATCTCTCGTTATTAAATTGCCCATACATTGCAAGCTGCCTCCAGGCCCTGATCCAAAGCCTATTGCCTTCAGTGGGGAGGACAGCTCCTGAACACAATGGGCCTCAGATCAGGCCCTGGATGAATCTTTACATTAAATCTTTATTTTAAGGAACCGTTTGTTCTAATTGGAACTAAACTTGCTGCTGTATTGAAATGGAATATGAGGTCTACAGGACTCAGGCTGGAACAACAGCTATATCCTCTCTGCTCTAATGCCTCCAACCATGTTAAGTCAAGTTAACTGGAAAATCAATTGACATGAATTCCAGCATGACTATTAACTGCCATCCGGCAGGGCCCTGAGAGGCTGGCCAAGATGAAGCAGATTTCTAGCAGGGATGGAGCAGAACCATGCGTGTTCATCTCCTAGAGATGCTTTCAACCCGAGGTCTTCCTAGGATTGCCCACGTTGCCCCGAGTAATTACTGTGGCTAACGGAGAGCCTGGGGGGTCAGGCAGTCTGGGATTGATTGTGGGCTCTGCCCTTGGCTTTCCAGGGCAAGCGATGCAGCTGCTCTGTACACTCCTGCTGGCACAGTCACATTTGTCAAAAGCGTAAAGGAAGTGAGTGAGACCTGGACTGACCGAGCTGACCAGACGGATCCCTTGAGTATATAGAAAAGGATTATACCAGCAAAACTCTTTTCTGCAGCACAGCTCATTTCTCCTGCAGAGAATGTTTCTGCTCTGTTGGTAAAAAGCAGAGCTTTGCTGATGTGGTTTTGCTCATGCAAGAAGCATTTTGCTGCTAGAGTGGACCTGAATTTCTCTAAATGTTTCTCGCAGGCTTATCCGTACGTCTCTGTGTTCTGCCTTGCATCAGGGATAATGATATCGATCTCATTTTGAGAAAGACATAAAGCTTTTTTCATATGTTTGCAATGCACATTAGACCCACGGACAAAAGCTATCCTAAGCGCAAAATCTTGTTACCATGATGTATTTATTGTACTGTGCTTGTGAGGCCATATGTTCCATATTACAAGAGAGAGTTTGTCGGGGTTTTTTTTTTTCCCCCAGGATATAATGTTTTACTTAGTTAAAAACAAAACCAATCGGACAGCGCTTTCAGACAACCACCGCAGTGTAGAGCAGCCGCTCCGCCAGGAAGCAGGCGATGGGAGCCCTGGGTGGGTGGCAAGAAATCTGTGTGCTACCGAGTGCTAAAGCATTGACATGGTTCAGTTTACTAAATCCAGCTGTGAAGAGCAGCTGGTTTTCTGGCAGTCAGCATGGCATACGCAGGCGGATATGCTCAAGAGAATTGATCAGGGGCCACCAGTGGGGCGAAGTGAGAAGGCGAGGGTATGTTGTTCCCTGTGCTACTAAGTGCTAAAGTGGCTCCTGGCAGTTCTGATTACTAAACCCAGCTGCGAGAAGCTTTTCTGGACTTGAATGTAACATCTGATGGGGATACGCCTCAGCCGTGTGCATGGGGAAGAAGGTGGATGCAGAAGGCTTCTACATAACCTGCTACTGCCCTGCTTGATGCTCTGGTTTGTGGGATCCTGGGGAAAGGTCACTGGGACAAGTGGGGGATGTCTGCAGACAGCAGGGGAGGCTGCCAAGAGGCTTCAGACAATGTTGTCATCCCGGTTTCTCAGTTTCTCTTCCCATTTCCTTCTCTTCAGCCCCCCTCCGGGAGGGAGCTGGGGATGCCAGGGGAGGCAGTGGGCACAGTGGGCCAAGGCAAGGGGAAATCATGTAGAACAAACAGCAAGACGCTTCCTTGGAGGGCTGGGAAAGATAAAAAGGTGCCCATTATCTGGACCGAACTGTGAAAACCTGCACCGGTGAAGCCTGCCAGCTTGGGTGTGATAAGAGAAGGATGTCCTGCTGCCTCTGGGCTCAGCCTGGGAAGAGCCTGAGAAATGCTGAGTGCTAACAGGGAGGGAGGTCCAAGATAATCCCTGGGGTAGTGGTTTTAGTTTCCATGATAAAGCTGGAAGTTATCTTTGCTGTCCTTTGATCTTCAAAGGACAGGAGGAAATTTCACACTTATGGGAGGCCACCCAGTGTCAGGTGAAGTTGCTGCAGCTTGTGAAAGTCGGTCAGATGCCATAAGGCCATAAGGCAGTTCACCTGCCTTAGTGTGAAAATGCCTCGCAGAAAGGAGTCTGCCTTTTCCTGGGGCTGGTTTTGGTGCCCCGGTTAGAAAATCACATTTGTTTGTGGATCTGGAGGCTGCAGATGGATGGCTCAAAGAGGGAGTAAAATCCAGGCAACGTGATTCGTCAGTTTGGATGTGTATTACTTTGTTGGATGGATGTGGTCAGCCAAAATAATGATTTTTGTTCTAATCTGATTACAAATTTACTGCAGCCACCTCCTTCCAGGGTGCTAATGAGGAGCAGGGGCAGGAGGAAAGGGATTTTCTGGTATTTCAGGGTGCTCTGTAGAAGTCAAACGTCCAGTCTGACATCTCTGTCAGACATTATTTTGTTTGTACTGGTCACAAAGACTGAAAAAGCTGCCCCGAAACAAGGCGGCACAGGTCGCAGACCCACGTGGGCTCTCTCTGCCCCTTGCCCCACAGCCTGGCTCACCACACATGCTGAGCGCAGGCGTTCAGCCGCTTCTCTGCATCCACCCGCCAGTTCCCCCAGGGAGTCTCTGTGGCCCTTGGTTAGTCTGTGTCCTGGCACTGCTGGGAACGGGTTGCAAAATATCTCTTTGGTCAGTGATATCATCCAACCAGCAACACCTCTGGGGATGGGACAGGCACCGCTGCTTCCCCTCGGTCCTTCACCCACTCTTTCGTAACAGCAAATAATCAGTCTTTCTGCAGACGCAGCTTCAGAGCAAGCAGTCAGTCCCACAGATGGGGTGCATATATTTATGTCTGCGTGGCTCTCTTACTGCCAAGATCACATTTACTGCTCTCTCGAACACGAAGAGATTCATTGGAAGTAAAATTGACTGTTGTTAATTTACCTCCTGATCTCCCAGGCTCGTGCTGCTGTCAGAGCGGGTGATCTTTCACCTGGAGTTTGGGATTAGGCAGGTCTTCAGAGGTCACCCTCGCTTATTATTTATTTTGACGAGAACCCGTTGATCCTGTCCTCCCAGGGCTGTCCCCAAGCCCTGCTGGCGGATGAGCAGGTGTGTGTCCCGACCCCAGGAGCATCATGCAGCCCCCCGAAAGCGACCACCCGCCTGCCCTGACGCTGGTGAGCTGGTGCCGACCCAGCCCCGCTCTGGGGCAGCCCCCACTGAAGCCAAGGGGTGCCGTGGGCTACCATCCTCAGTGCTGGGGCAGCCACTGGGTGCAACAGCTCTGTAGGGTCCAGGGTCCCTGACTCGCTTCTCCTTCACGCCCGGCCCTCCCAAAAACAGGTCTGGGGGTGCATCTGGGGGTGCCCTCCAGCAGAGCTGACCCCATAAACAGCCCACTGCGGGGCCTTTCCCTCATCTGGGGGCTAAAAAACAAAAAAGGCAGAGCAATAGTTTCTTTCACTGAATTTCCAAATGCAACAACGATCTTTCTTTGTTGCATCAGAGAAAAGAAAAACATAGATGGTTTCCACCCTTCAGCAGGATGAGGCCCCTCTCGCCCCACGGCGGGAGCCGGCTCAGCCCACGCCGCCTGCCGGCAGAGCTCCTGGCACCGCACGGCCGCGGCACCCGGCTGTGTCATTCGTTTTGTGTGTACGCAATGGCTTGCTTTATGAAATTAGCGAACAAAATGAAATTAATTCAACCACAACCACATTTTATTCATAGAGAGGCTCGGCTGAAAGACGATGAGCATAACAACTGCTTTCCCTTAATAAACATGCAGCAGATTCATTCATAATAAAACACACCGTGTTTAAAAGGAACCTTTTTCTATTGTTCATTTTACGCCGTTGTTTCACCCTGCCACTCTCTTCTTGACAAGCGTGTTAGCTTTCTTAAAATGTTGTTGTATGAATGGGTTTATGGATGAATACTTAACAGTCAACAGTAATTATTTACCTTTACACATTCAAAGGATCATAAACACCGAGAGAAACTTTTTTCTTAATTTTTAAAAAGAAACTGCCTGACTGTTTTGAGTTGTTTAAAGTGAATAGAAACAGAGTCAGAAAAGAAAAAGCAAAAAAAAAGACTCCGGTGCTTTTCATGGTCAGCAGAGCACCCACCGTGAGGAAATAACAGGAGAGCTTGGCAGGTCTCCCGGGGCCTGGCGGGACGGCTGCCCTTCCCCTCCCAGCAGCTTATAAAACACAGAGCAGATGCCTCACAGAGAAAAGCTAATGATCCGCGCAAGGTGCTGGGCAGTGGAGGCACAGGGCTACCCACTGCCCGCCTGCCTCCTGGAGCTGGGCTGGCAGGAACGGCTGAGCAGCTACTGCTCTGCTCTCCTCCCAAATTACAGGAACGAGTGCCATTATCAACACTGATTGCACGTTTGCACTTTGTATGTAGGTATATAGATGCCTTCTGACCTATTACCCCTTACAGCGTATCCCCCCTGGCACCCCCAGGACCCGCTGCGGTTGCAGGCAGGGAGCAGGAGTGTCCGCTGCCTGCCGCAACGTCGGCATCAGAGACAAAAAAGAGCAAGAAAATGGTCTGGGGGTGCTTAAATGGGTGCCCACCATTGCAACACAGGTATTACTGACTAATGCTGTGCAGCCAGCATCTGAACCTGTAATTACATCCACCCCTTATCAAACAGAGCTTTTTAAGGGTCTTGCAGGCTAAAGTTTTTTGACAGGCAGTTGCTCACTGGCAAGTTACAGGCATTTCTGCAGGTTTTGGTGAGGGGTCAGACTCTTGCGCGACTATAGGGCTTGAGGGCAAAAGAGCTTGGTAACTTTGCTCAAGAAAAAAAAATTCTTGGAAAGGAAACCTATGTGTGGCTGGCTTGCATGTTTTTCAGAATAAGTGCTCTTTGTTCCTCGAAAGCCTGGTGGGTTGAGTGCACTAAGATCAATGCCTGTGCCCAGATCTGTTGAGAAAGGGCTGGTTTCTCTCACTTCACCTGCTAGAACCTCCACTGAACTCAAAGGCGAGAGAAAGATGCGCTATGGCCTTGCAGCCTTAGGATTTGCGCTTGACGTGGGTAGTTCAGGAGGAGAGGTATTCTTGGCTGTCCCACAGTTATCCGGCTTGACCTTGGGCAAGATACTTTCTCACTGCCCTTTTTTGGCAAACTGAAATTAGAATATCAGAATATCTGGTTATGTGTTCCGAGTGCCATTAAACACCAGGTTCTGCATGGTCTAACTAAAGTGTCAACCAAAGCCCAGTTCCCCAGTTTGCTCCTGAGATTCCGCTGCAACACCAACACAAAGGCGAAGTGCCCCTGCCACTTGCTGCTGACTGCAAGTGATGATGCACGTGACTGATGTTGTGATGAGCCTACTGATTTCTACAGTCATTTAAAAATGGCAGTAAATACCTCAGTGATTGCAGCCATTCATGAATGAAAGCAGTCTATACACGTATTGGTTCACAACTGAAAGTGGTAATAGAAGAGGTTAATAATACACTTAAAATGCTTCTTTTTCCCCCAACATATTTAACATGTTTTTTCCTAAGAGTAATTTTACTATTTGAGAAGAGAAAAAAAAATACTACAGACTTGAAATCCCATGTATACGTTCCCATTAAGCATCATGAAAGAAATGCCTGATGTATTTTTATGCCGATGAAGCCTAGATGAATTAAAGCAGTGTTCCCACTTTCTCCTTTCTAATGCTAATGTTTAATTCTAGCATATTTATAGAAAAACACTACTTATAAAACAAGGCCATAGAAAAAAGCTCTGCAGCACCTACTGAAGCGAGGTGAACTCCACGCATAGCAAGCACTGATTATATGTTTGCAGGTTCTGAATAAAGTGTGCTGTTTTACTAGCTGCCAGCTTTCTGCACTCCTACAGCCATGGCAGCTTGACAGAATAAAAATGACACGCATCGCCCTTGGGTTGGGTGCATATTTTCAGCATGGACTACAAACCCAAAAGAATAACAAAAAATATAATACCTACCCCGACTCACCCCTCCACTCCTTCAAATACAAATCTCCAAAAGCTATGTGACAAAACCTGTATGCAGGGGCCTACAAATGTATTTGAAACACTCTTTGAACTAGACAATCATTTGCCACTTAATCCTTAATGAATACAGTTGCTATTTTTGCAAGCACGTCACACTGGTGGGAGCGTTTGTTGATGAAATATCAGTGAGATTTTATTCCTATGAATAAATATAACCTGGTGTCTGTGCACATCTGTACACACACGTAAGTCATCTCCAAACTGCAGGAGTGTGCTGTATATCCAAAGTCCTCAAGAGGGAATGAACACCTGGGGTTAAAAAAAGATCCTAGGTCCTTATTTGTGCCTGTTCATAATACAGAGGGTGATGCACTTCTTGGTACACCTCAACAACAGCAAGCTGTCTGGGGCACCAGATGTGGACCAGCAGGTTGTGGGATCTCTGCTCTTAGAGCTTTGACTTAAGGCAGGGTTTTCAAGAGGACCTGGTGCATCCAGGCACAATAACGTCAGTGCAGCCGTCAAGAGAAAAGGCAAAATTCTCCTAAGCTGATGGCAACCCTGGTGACTCTGAACCCCTTCTTTAGGGGAGGAAGATTAAATCCTTTCTCTGGGAGTCTATGATTAAGTGAAAATAAGTTTCTGAACTACAAAGGAAAGCTCAAAAACATGATACAAGGCATCCTGTACCACTAAAAGCGGAAGACAAAGAGGAACAAACTTTAAACCCTGTCAATTTAAAAACATTTCTAGGCCTGTTACTGCCCTGAGAAAGAGGGATGAGTAACAGAGGGTGGTCTTTCCACCGGTGGATTTTAGCAAGAGAAGGCTGTTAGTGAGGAGATATCCCAGCCATTTGCTGGGACAAAACCTTCACTGACGTGTTTCAGCAGAGGTCAGACTGCACTGCCTGCTGTGTGGTGCCAGTCAACAGTCTCAAATGCATAAAACATATTGCTGTTTTCTCCTGCCTGAGTGCATCATGGGGTGATTTTGCAAATTATAAGTTTATTTAGAATGTGTAAATCTGTGCAATTTATTTACATGCAAATATTAACACAAAAATAGATGTAAATAACTCTTTTAACCAGGTATAGGATTGGTTAAGTGTATTGTAAGGAAAAGTGGGGAATTCGACTTCCCTTTCTTTTCTAAACTCTCTTCTCCCCCATGCCAGTGACTCCCCTTGGACAGGCCAGGTAGCTGGGATCTGAAGTACTGGCATCTGTAATTCACTTTGCCCCAGAAAAAGTGAAGAGTAAATTCCATTATACAAGCCAGTCCCAGAAAGATGTTGTGAGACTCATTTAAGGGTTTAAAACTTCCTGAAATCCTAAAATGAAAGGGATTCCGAAAATGCAAATGGAGGAAATACTTTTTCCCCCAAGTTCCACTGAACTGAGCTATTTAAAAGTAAATGCAGAACAGTCAGGCAGGAAATTTTCATTCTGAATTTGGTTTTGGCACAATCTTTATATGCTTTAGTTTCTTAAGCACTGTGCTTTCTGAAGAAACAATGAACTATTTCTTTAAAGGTGCAGGTGATAGCTGTTACAATAGCCTCCTGATGGGCCTGTAGTAAAATAATTTCCTTACATGGCAGTTAAGAATGGTTGGGACTAGGGAGATTTTCCCTTTAAGCAAGGAACGTAATTCATCCATCTATTATTCTAGGAGACTAGACCGTTCTGTTTAAATCTATTTTTATTAGTGTTAAGAGGATCAGTACAAGAATTCTATTGCGTGTGTAGAAATCTTGGCTACGGCTGCATTTTTGAAGGAGCACTGTCAAATGGAAAATTGCGCTCTCTCTGAGGCGTCGTGGCTCTACCGTTGTCACAATAACACCTGAAATTTCTGTAACTGAAAGAGATTAGAAGAAAATTTTGCTCATTTTGTGTGTTTGACAGCTTGACATCTCCTTCGGGGAGCTGAATAGTGGCTCTCTGGGAGATGAAGGAGTGGGTACAGACTCAAGCTAATCTTTCTGTTTTCCTGGGAACATTTTGCACCATTCCTGTTACTTAGCTCGCCCCGGGCACGCATTTGGCTTTTCGTGGTGGACGCAGAGCTGGGCTCTGAGGCGCTGAGGCCTGCCAGGGTGCCCAGGCCCTGCGTCGCGGCACCTCGCACCTGGAGGCTGCTCGGCCCTGTCCCACGCGGCTTCGTGTTGTCTCACTGGAAGGACTGGAGTCAGCATAGTGGGAACAAAGAGCAAAACCAGATGTAAATAAGCAAAAATTGGAGAAGGGACTGTAATCCACGCCGCACGGCCCTACACTGGGAGCCTCCAGCCTGGTGGGATGGCTAGGCAAAGCAGTGCACTGGGGGTGAGGGGGCACGCTGAGGCCCAGCCGCAGGCCCTAACGCCTCTAATTCATCTTTTTTTTTTAATAGATTTTTTTCTTTTTTTTTTTTTTTTTTTTGAGATCCTCCAAAAGAAGACAGGATTTAAGATGAAGGTTTTATTTTACATTCGGGGTGCACACTTTTACTGCCCTTCCACCTCGGGAGAGGACTGGGGAAGGTGTACAGCGCTCTTCTCCCTGGGGTCAAACCTCCGCCGTGTCCCGTGTCCCGTGTCCCGTGTCCCCTGTCCCGTGTCCCCTGTCCCGGCCCCCGGCCCGGCAGCGCCCCCTGCAGGCGCGCCGCGCCGCGCCCCCTCCCGCCCCGCCACTGTCCCCCGCTCGGCTCACACTTGCCTTTGGCGCCCAACCCGCCCCTCAGGGGGAGAAACCACTTTTCCCAACTCTCTGGGGGGACCCTTACTGCGAGGGGATGCAGTGTCTCACGCCTTCTCCGCTTCAGAGCACCTTTAAAAAGGGCAGGCAGGCACTTTAGAAGCCGGAAGAAAGGGGACTCCCTCTTGTCCCTTGCGGCGTCCCTTCTCCGGCGGAACAGTGGCGCGTTCCGTGCTCCTCACCTCCCCCTCTATCGGGTGCTGAGTGGTTCGCGCCGGGTAGGGATGGGGAGGCTCCGCCGCCATTTTGTTTGCGTGAGGGGTGAGCGGGGCGCTGTGCTGGGAGGTCTGTGGTGGCTGAAGGGGCGGGAGGAGGCGGCGGCGGTTACGGAGACCCGGGGTCGCGCCGAGCGCTCGTACCGCGAAGAGTCAGTGAGGGCGGGCTGAGAGACGGCAGGAGGCACCGAGAGGGGCGCCTCCCCCATCCTTCGCAGACATGTACATCAAGCAGGTAAGCCGGCGGGGTCCAAGCCGCCCGCCTTGTGCGGTGCGGCCTGGGCCTGGCTGGGTCGGTTTGGCCCGGCCTGCTCTGCCCTGCCCCACCCCGGCGCCGACGGGGTCTTCAATCTGTGGGCGAGCGGCAGAGCCAGGTCCCGGCGCGCAGCAAGAGGCCCGCTGGCTGGTGGCAGATCCAAAGGCCTTTGCTTGGTTCGCTGCTGTTCCGCGGGGGAGACGGCCGTCCTTGCTGAGGGGGAGCGTCCCCGGTTCAGCCACGGAGCAAGTCCGCCGTGTAGGGTGGCGGGTGTCTTTCCTCCCCCTGTTCCTGTGGCTGGTTTCATTCATTGCAGGTGTGAAGTGGCGTTGAGGGGAGGCCCTCTTGGAGCTAGGACTTGCTCGCGGGCTCTGTGGGGACCCTTTGGACGGGGCAGCCCTGGTGTCCCGGCCCTCCAGGCGGCGGGCGACCCAAGGCCTAGAGGCTCGTACCCACGCGGGGCTCGTACACAAACAAAGGGCTCTCCTCAGCTGTCAGGCGGCATCTTTCAGCTGTTGAAGTTGTGGGTTCCCTTCTTTTTTACTTTTTTTTTTTTTTCAAACTGTATGTGGTTTTAGCGAGGAAATGTGATTGTATTTGGGGTTTCAGTTGAAACTGGTTCTGTGTCCCCCTTCCCCCGGGAGAAACAACACCTACTGTTTGTATTGGGATGATGCTTTAGGCTCCGGGGCATGGACCATTTAACCTGTTATACTTCATCCCTGACAAACATTCTACAGCTAACGTTCAGTTAAAAAGAAGTTCCTTGTATGGACTTTTTCCAAACAGCTTTTAAGATTGAGGCGATCATCAGTGTTACTTATGTAGTATATCCCTGCAGTCGTATTGCACAGTATATTGCGTAGTATGGCTGAATTTTTATGGCTGCTTTCGTACCACTGCCAACGCATGTTCATACAAAGCCTACTAGGATTCTCATTTCTCGGTGGACTCAAAATTGACTTGGCTTTCTGACACCCTATGGGTATCTTTATTCACTTCTTCATGTTTGAAAGTGCATGTTCTACATAGAAATCGGGTTTTCATCAATTGGCTGACTAGGGAGTGTTTCATATGCCTTTGGATCATGTTTTAGTAAATTACTCTTATCTTTGCAGGTGCACACATTGCTTTTAAAGTCTTTGCATAAGAATTCTTGTTTTCCAGATTTGAATTGCACAGAAGTAAACAGTAGTGAAGATGTATAGAATCAGAGAGTAAGAAGTCCAAATTAAGTCAGAACAGGGGAAATGAGTTTCATCTGGAAAAAAAGAAACTTAGGTGGTCAATAACCAATACTGTTCTAGGAGCTATAGAATAGAGGATAACAAGGTGTGAACATGAGAAGAAAACAGATCAGACTGAATTTAGTTCCATCAATATCTCTTATTTTGTTGCTTCCCAGAAATCATTCCTGGAGTTCGAAGATTGAAATTATTTAAGTCTTCATCCGAGGCTATACAAGGCAATAAAGAAGTTATGAGGTTTCAGAATATGTAGGATGGATGAAGTGAGAAGCAATCTAGAAAAAAACTTTGAGAGGGGTGGAAAATGGTGTTTAGAGTCTGCCTGTATCATACTCTTGTGGTGCCTGAGTATGTGGGTGGTAAAAGTTTGTGCTTCTGTAATAATATCCAAGAAATAATGATTGGTTGTTTTTATCTTTTTGTAGAGGCTTTCAGGTTTTTACGAGAATAAAGCAGATGATTTATTCCAGCCATAAAATCTGGATGTTTTTAGAATATTATAGGTAAACTGAAAATACTGGAGATCAAATTTTTTTCCCACTTTTTTCTTGAAATCTGGTGAATTGGGAAGCAGCATTGTTTGCCAAAAGTTGGGGTTTTTTTTTTTTAATTATTTATTTTTCAAAATCAGAGTGAGTGAATGTAGTTGCTGTGGCCTAGAGTTGGTGGCAAGACCCGAGTAAGATCTGCTGTTCCTCTTTTTCCTTTGAAAGCTGATTTGGTACTGAGGCAGAGCTTGTTATTACTGCCAAAGTAAGTTACACCGTTTGTGTAACGCCCTACCAGAACATTAAAGAACATGGATGTGGTTCTGAAAGTAATTGTTTCTTGAGTTGCTCAGGTGTACAGTTAATGTAGGCTTTTGTAGTAGGGGAAAGGCTTGCTTTGATGTTTACAGTACTACTTCTAGGCTTTTCACTGAAGTTTTGTATGTGCTTCTTGGATACCAAGTATTATGCCAGTCTTCTGGAATGTGGGCTATTTTAATACTTGAAGATGTGAGAGAAGGGATGACATGTTCAGAAAAATAGAAAATGGTGATGGGACCATGGACCTGACAAACAAACCAAAGTCTAAATAATTTCACATTCTAAACTTACACAGTAATAATATTGAGAAATATCTTGTAAGATGTTTTGCTGTCTTCCTAACAAGTGATTCTTAGTTTATGATAGCTATCATGGTGAAACATTGGCATTATTTTAACAATACCTTGCTTTTGTTGGGGAAGAACTGTGGGAAGGATGTAATGATTAAACGTCAACTTTAGTTCTTCTGTAAGTGTTCTTGTTGAAAGATCTGCAAACATCAAAACTTTTCAGGTGTCTGCTGTCTTTCTGATATCTTACTGAGCAGAGCAAAGTTGCTGTATAGTCTTTCAGTACAGCTTTAATCTTTGGAAAAGGTTGCTTAATGCTGTAATGTGCGTCCTGCAAGTTGGATCAATTTTGCTGCTATGCAGAACTGAAGTATTAGGATATTGTCACTGTGTAGCTTGTATGTTACTTGGCCTGGCAAACCTAAAATCACTACTAAAATTGAATGGTTGAAGTTTGACATGCTGCTTCTAGATGACTGTTTGCTGTGTAGCTCCTGAAGTTAATTGTGTAGGTTTGTATTTGTCTATTTAGGAAGTGAATTCACTAGAACCAAGAGAGCTTGCTGCTTTTACTTTTCCATTAGGTTGCCCAGTAAAACAAAATAAGACTGTATTCCATGTAAAATAAGTAGAGTCTAGTAGAGTTTTTGCAGTCTGCCATTGCTCTACTTGGAAAATTTGCAAATAGAGTTCTTATGCTGTATGTGGATTGCATTATAAAAATTAAATATAAATTTGGCCCTACTAGGGTAAGTGCTTGTTATATTGAGGTTTTCTGTATGTAATATTTGATGCAAATACATATTTTTGCGTAATTTGTTACAAAAAGACTCTCAAACTCTCTTGTTGACTGTGCTTTGGCTTAGATAAGTACCAGCATCTCTTGTGCTGTGGGGAGAAAAATCTATCCCTAAAGTGATGCTTAGGTGAGGCGCAAGTTTTATGATGTAAGTTGCTGATCTTGAGCTGGAAGGTTGAAGTGTGTGTGGGAAGGGCGGGGGAAATCGAGTATGTTATAATTGATGTAAATATTCTGTAAAAACTTATAGTTCAAAAAGTGCTTAAGAACAGAGAGAACTTTATTAAAATAACTCGCTCTTCTCATTAGGTAATCATTCAGGGCTTTCGAAGTTACAGGGACCAAACTATTGTGGACCCATTCAGCTCAAAACACAACGTCATTGGTAAGTTCTGATATTTGTCTTCTAACGCTAACTGGAGTTGCGCTGTTATTTCGGATGATGCTCACGTTAGAGTCCTTTATATTCTGCCTACGTTTGACTATATTTTCTGTTTTGGAAACTTCTTTACAGTTGTCTGTAACATATCACGAGGCGTATTCCACTTACAGCAAAGTAATACTAACGTTCAATTTTACTGTGACAATAGTATGTCTGAGTCCTCAGAAACTGAGGTCTGTAAACTCCTTCATATGTGCAGATCTCTGTATCAACTCGACCCCCTTTAAAGGCTGTCCTTGCAGGAGCAGTAGCAGAGAATTTGGATTTTTTTTGTGTGTGTGTGTGCAGCTGTGATCATTTTTGATAAGTAAGCACGCTAGCTACTATAAACTGCTGCAGAGAAGATCCTCTTTCTTCCTGCTTTGGAGGAATGAATTTCTGGAATGTGGAAAGTATAATATAAGTTTAAAAGTGTAGTTTCATAAGTAACAACCTAACCTAATCTAGCAACATGTTGTTGTCCACCATTGCCACGCCTCTTCCTATTTTTTCCCCATGGATGCCTGGTCATGCTTTTTCATTTGCATTGATTTTGGTGATTGTGCAGCAACTTTGAGACTGCTGACCCAACAGAAAACAGTCAGTTTTGGACATAAAAACTTAGTAGGCAGGATTTACTCTGAGACTGGAAAAACAGTGCATATGACTTAAATAACATGTCTTATTATGTAATGTTACTTCAGTGGGAGCTAAAACTTTATCCAGCTATTAGTGTTTTTAAAGGGAAAAAAAAGTCCGGCTTCAGTATTTTTTGACTTGCTTAAAGACCGCATAGCAATCCCAAGTAGTTTTGGGAATGAGGTGAATCTGGAGTGTATGTAGGCAGGAAGGGATGAAAAGCCTGGGATGCTCACTGCTGCTGGAAGACAAGCAGTTTCAAAATTAATACAGTAGGTGCTGATCTTAAAGGTAAGACACTGAGCCTTGCTGAAACACGTCGGAATAAACACTTGAGATTACTGCGTGTCAGCATAGTGTAGTGTTCTTATACCTTTATTTTTTAAATAGAAATAGTACTTCTTCCAGTCTTTTTAAAACAAAACATTGCTGAATTAGCAAGTGGAGTATTAAGAAGTTCATAGTCTACCTGGTCAACCTGAATGTACAGGCAGGTGATTTCCTTTGGTTAAATATAAAAAATAGATGCTGGGAGCAGAAGAATTGGATTTAGGTCTACTGTTCTTATCCCACCAGGAGATCAGTATTAAAAAGAAAAGGATGGGAATAAATAGGATTGGTTTAACCATTATTATCATTGTGGAATAGTGTTTGAGTTTGTAAGTCATTGTAATGTATTTGAGTGGGGAAAGGACTGCTCTGTTGTTCTCGGGACAATGACTGAGTGATCCATCTACTAAGTTTGCCTCATTCCCTTGAGATTTTGTTTGGCTGTGTTAAATTTGGGTTCTGTTCTTAAATGTTTATATGCAACATTTAATGTACATTGCAATGTTAACCTATGGGAACTTGAATTAAAACTTTGTGTTTTAATTTTCAGTGGGAAGAAACGGATCTGGAAAAAGCAACTTTTTTTATGGTAAGCTTGGATTTCTTAATATAGTAGCATGAGGATGCTGATGATACCAGGTTTCTTTGTTTTTGCCAGAAGTTGGTTTATCAAATGTTCCTCCTCAGCAAGGAGTGGAGATTGGTAATTACTTGACAATGATGAAAGGCAGATCTCGGTGCACTTGTTCAGTACTTACCTTCAGCTTTTTCCCTAGTGTTCCACTTCTCTTACTGAGGGCCTTCTAAGACTTTTTAAATGGCAAAAAAAGTATTTACAGGAGGAAACCAATTCTAAAAGTCACCCACCTCGAAAGCTGCTTGTGATATTTGCAGTTGCTTTAGACGTTCTGTCCTGGTTTTGGCTGGGATAGAGTTAGTTTTCTTTCTAGTAGCTGATATAGTGTTATGTTTTGGATTTAGTATGAGAAGAGTGTTGTAACACTGATGTTTTCAGTTGTTGCTAAGAAGTGTTTAGATTAAGTCAAGGATTTTTCAGCTTCTCATGCCCAGCCAGCAAGAAGGCTGGAGAGACACAAGAAGTTGGGAGGGGACACAGCCAGGACAGCTGGCCCAAACTGGCCAACGGAGTATCCCATACCATGTGATGACATCTCTAGTATATAAACTGGGGGGACTGGGGCTGGGGGGAATTGCTGCTTGGGAACTAACTGGACATCAGTCAGCAGGTGGTGAGCAATTGCATTGTGCATCACTTGTTTTGTATATCCCAATTCTTCCATTATTATTATTGTCTTTCTATTATTGTTATTGTTATTGTCTTCCTTTTTGTTCTATTAAACTGTTCTTACCTCAACCCACAAGTTTTACTTTTCCACCCCCTGGTTCTCTTCCCTCATTCCACTGGGTGGGGGGAAAGAGAGCGAGCGAGCAGCTGCGTGGTGCTTACTTGCTGGCTGGGGTTAAACCACAACACGTTCTTAGTGGCTGAATTCTAAGCTGGTTCCATAGCAGTATGGCACAGCTTATACAGCCTTTTAAGGTATGGTTGGTTATGAGGGGGATTTTGTGGGGTGGGAGCATCAATGGAGGAGCAAAGATGCTAGTCAGAGGTGTTAGTGGCCTTTGTGATGGTGGATTTAATAAGTTGTCAAGCGTTAAGTATTTTAGCAATATTTTTAACCTAGCCTGTGTGCTAACTATTTGTAGAGGAAAGCTCGTGAATCCCTGCTTGTGCAGCATTGTTAATGCTTATGCAGTGAACTAGTAAGGTCGTGACAGTGAGACTTCTTCAGAGAAATTGTAGTGTACAGCAGCCTGAGTGATAAAGATCCAGCAGATTAAGATTTTTAATGAGGAAACATTGTAAGATACTAGCAATGGTGTGACTGTACTATACAACCGTAAAACAGTATGTTTTGAGTTAAAGAAACTGCTGCATATCTCTGTAAAGGAAAGAATAAATCTTCTGTTTCTTTATTATTTTATTACAGCAATTCAGTTTGTACTCAGTGATGAGTTTAGTCATCTTCGCCCAGAGCAGAGGCTGGCTTTGTTGCATGTAAGTAAAGGTGTATAACAAGACTAAAGAATAAGCTAATGCATTTGAATGTTACTAAAAAAATGCTAAACTGCTGGACTGTGGATATTTTAAGCCAATTATTTTGAAAGCATCCTTAAACATTTTTTGTTTCCCTTTGGCAAAATGGAATTTATTACAAAGCAGTATATTATGCTGATAATGCACACCGGTGAATGTGTATCCAAGATTTTCAGAAATAAAAATATATGTAGTGGATCTTACATAGATGCTCTTGACTCTCAAATCCTTGGAAGGAAATGGGAAGTGGGATTGTCAGGGAAAAGGGGAGATGAATGAGCTCAAAATCCTTCTAAGGTGGGAATTATCTAACCAAAATATCTCCTTTCTTAGGAAGGTACAGGTCCTCGTGTTATTTCAGCATTTGTGGAAATTATTTTTGACAATTCGGACAATAGGTTACCGGTAAGTTGAATATACTACTTCAGAAATAGATGATCATTTCAGACTCTAGTAATCTCAGTATTGTAGAAGTCTTCAGTACAGTAACTGCTTTTGAGTCAGTTCTGGTAAAAAGTGCCATAATAATTCTGGATTAGTTATACATACCTACTGCAAACAGTTAAATTTACTGGGTTTTGTTTTCTTAAGATTGATAAGGAGGAAGTCTCACTTCGCAGAGTCATTGGAGCCAAGAAGGACCAGTATTTCTTAGACAAGAAAATGGTGACGTAGGTACTTCTTTTCCTTAGCTGAATGAGACTAGTAGTATTTCTGTAAAATTCTCTAGTCAAACCAAACACTTGCATCTCTAGCCTGAAATAAATTCAGGTCTGTAATACTGAGTACCAGTAGTTTGACAGCAAGAACATCAGTCCTTGTGCAATAGGCAGTAGACTTTGAATTTACAGCTTAACCCATTCATTAATGTGATGATTAACTGCTTATATAGTATTTCTTTCAGGGCTTTTTTAAATAGAAGAGTTACCAGACTTTAGGTTGTTTCATATCCTTCCTTGTGATATCTTTACCTGTATTTGCCTCCTCTTCACTTCAAGGTGCTTCTTTCTTAACCTCTTTCCAACATTATAGTATTTTATTTATTTTCCATTTTTATTCTCTTATTTCATTTTAGAATTAGCTATTATTAAATAAAGAAGCTTCTTTAAAAAGCATGCATTGCACACAGTGACTATAGTATGTGTTGCATAGTTGTGATACTTTGCTGAATTTTTACAGCTGACATTTTTACTGTAAGTGTTTTTAATAGAGTCACAATAACATTTCAGGAAAAATGATGTAATGAATCTTCTTGAAAGTGCTGGATTTTCTCGCAGTAATCCCTACTATATCGTCAAACAAGGAAAGGTAAGGTTCTTTTTCACAGAGCGGAAGAAATCACTATCAAGAGTATTGTGTTTCCTGGATGCCAAACTTAGTTCAATTATTGCAGAAGTAAACCAAAACCTAAATCCCTTTTACTTTTAATCAGTTCTTGTAGATGCTGCTTTGCAAATACTACTGTTTTAGTAGTATATGTTGATGTTAGGAAAAAAGTTTTAATATCTGTAATGTTGATATTCAGAAGTTTTCTGAATTTTCATGGTAATCTTTGCAATCACGTACTTTTCTGTATACTTAAATACAAAGCAAACTTGATTCCTGTGACTATTTCAGTGTAAATTTATAGATTTCAGGGCCTTAAGATGAGGCAGTAAAGTAATTGTAGAGGATTTTAAGAGGCTAAAAACACTGTCAATGGAGGATGAATGGAAACGTGGAAGCACCAAAAGTGAACACAGAGCCGGGAAGGGGCTCACACAGAATGGCCTGTATTAACTCATCTTCAAGACCCAAGCATGCATACCAGAGCTTTCAAAGAACACTCAGATCTGGAGTCAAAGGACAGATTACTTGTAATGGCTCACAGTGTGGGGATACTGGGAACAGTCAGCTCTGAAAGATTACTGAAAGGCATACCTGAAAGAGGAATGCAGGAGACTTGAGGAGCACTTGATGACAGAAGTAATGACCCAGCAGTGCAGTCTCTCAAATGTTTCTCAAGATAAATTTTCCTATCCAGCTGAAGGTGTCTATTTGGAAGAAACAACTTCAGCTGGAAAGTCAGTTGTGTTTTACAGTGGGGATTGGTGCACATGACACAGCCAAAATACACATACTGGTTTTAATATAATACAAATTAGAAACAGTTACTTCTTACAAAAGGATGCAACCACTGAAATTCTATTGAAGGAAAGTGAGTTTTACATTGGGTTTAATTGTATGACTGATTTAATGTTGGATTAATGAGTGTCTCATCACCTGAATTATTCTAAGATTTATAACCCCTACATTTTGGTGTGGTTTTATGGAGGCGTTTAAATTATTTGGTTTAGCACCAGGACTTAAAAGCCCAAGCTTGAGTTTCTCTAAACATAATTTTGAGCGGGTAATGATTTCTTCAGTTTATGTAATACTAGTATCTTGAGTTTTGGCAATAACTGGTAGCATTTGAAAACCAATAAAATTCATTACAAGCAGAATACTTGCCATCCTAAAGTAATTGTCTCAAAAGGAAAGCAGTATGGTATATACTAGGTATCTGAATCTTCCTGCCAAAACCTCATGCAAGCAAAAAAAGTGCAATCTTTGATCTGTTGTGGTTAGCCATACTTCCAGAGCAGGCTATTGAAATCAGATCTTGAATTTTCAGATCAACCAGATGGCCACAGCTCCTGACTCTCAAAGACTGAAGTTACTAAGAGAAGTAGCTGGTACCAGAGTGTACGATGAACGTAAAGAAGAGAGTATTTCACTAATGAAAGAAACAGGTAAAAATAGTTTTAAGAAATGAATGTTTTACACCACAATAATTCTGTTAACCCTAAAGGTTTATGGCTTTTTCAGTAGAGCTAATCGCTAGATAGATTTTATTTGTGGTATGTTAAATAGTACAGAGCATGTCATATCTCCTCCTTGAATTTTAAATTTCTCAAAAGTTTTAATAAGTCATTTCATGTGTGCTTTTAGTAATAAAACTTTTTACCTAGGTTAATAGGGATATTTGTACTGTTCAAAACACGAGTAATGTCAGCTGGCAGTGATCAAAAAATCGGGATACCTACTGCTATGCAAACACTAAAGTGGTAGTATAGTCTATAATTATTTTAAGTGTGTGAGTCAAAAGAGTACATGCTTGTGTTGCATTACATAACTAATATCAGCAGTTCTGCTGTTAGGATGTTTTGGGGGGGAACTTCTGGACATGGGTTCTTTTAACATTTCATAACTATTGACAAATAGTTAATCACTGGAGGAGATTCGGTAGCTTTAAAGGTGTGGGAATGTATTGGCGTTTAACTGAACTTCAGTCTTGCATCTTTTCTAAAGAGGGCAAGCGAGAGAAGATCAATGAGTTGTTGAAATACATTGAGGAGCGACTGCATACTCTAGAAGAGGAGAAAGAAGAGCTGGCTCAGTACCAGAAATGGGATAAAATGAGGAGAGCGTTAGAATACACCATTTATAATCAGGAGCTTAATGAAACCCGAGCTAAGCTTGATGAGGTAAAATATCTTGGCTAATGCAAAATGTAACATGAGCCGTTGATTTGCTTTTTGACAACATCTCCTTGCATTCCTTGATAGAATCCTGTCAATGTTCTTCACTAATATAACAAATTGTTTTCTTTCTGGAGCTACTACTACAACAGAATCTTGCTACTTAAGCTATTCATGATATTTCCGTACAGCTTTCTGCCAAACGGGAGACAAGTGGAGAGAAATCCAGGCAGCTGAGAGATGCACAGCAAGATGCTAGAGATAAAATGGAGGTAATACTTTTAACAAGGGCTCTCTGGACGTGTGTTTTGCTTTATGGGTTGGGGTTTTTTTGGGGGGTGGAGGAGGGGGATGTTGTAAAACAGTATTAAATTCTATTTTATGTTTTCATCCTGTTTGGAAATGGGAGAAGTTGTTCACACTTTTAGTGTATTGTGATTACATAATAACGATCTTAGGAGTTTTGACAGACACTGAAATGTGCATGCAGTGTTTAAGATACTACATACTTAAATTTGCATAGGAAATAGAACGGCAAGTTCGAGAACTGAAGACAAAGATTTCGGCAATGAAAGAAGAGAAAGAACAACTTAGCGCTGAAAGACAGGAGCAGATTAAACAGAGGACTAAATTAGAGCTGAAGGCTAAAGACCTGCAGGATGAATTAGCTGGCAACAGTGAACAAAGGGTATGTAACAGTGGTGAAGACTTACAATGGCATTGGCACAAGATAGTATACCTGTACATTGAAGTTTTGGGTTTAGACTGTGGCCTTTCGTTGTTTTCTGAGGTTTGCCAGACAGATATCTTAGGTTTTTTTGATGTCTTTAGTGTGCTTCTAGGGGATGTAAGTATAGACTGCTGTGTTACCCTTTATTTGTCATCCTGCATGTTGCAAAATCAAGCACCTATAATTCTCTTGATCTTAATTGCTGCAAGTATTGGGAAGGAGGGTTTTGTTTGTAGCACTAATTCGAACTTTGTTGTTTGGCCCATACAGACCTTCCTTGCTTGCATAGTTTAGCTTTTTTGACAATTCTTCATTTCATCCCTCTTTGCTGTCCCAACTGGAACTGAATTAACTTCTGTTAAGTGTTGAAACAGCATAGTATCAGATAAGCAATGGCAACTTGCAATGTTACAACTAAATTATTCTTTAGAAGGGTGTAGTTATCTAGTAATACAGTTCCTGATATTACCTAACTTTAAATACTGCTTTGTTTGACTTTCAGAAAAGACTGTTAAAAGAGAGGCAAAAGCTTCTTGAGAAAATTGAGGAGAAGCAGAAAGAATTAGCAGAAACGGAGCCGAAATTCAACAGTGTAAAAGAAAAAGAAGAGAGGGGAATTGCTAGGTCTGTGGCATTTTATAATGGGGAGTCAAAGCATTTTAAAAAAACCCCAAGATACTATCAATACTATCCATATGTGCAATTAACTCAGAGTTGTATTTCTTGCTTGAGAATGAGTAAGCTATATATGTACTTACAGACGGTCTATAAAAAGCTTCCTTTATTGTTGGGGAGGGGAACAGTATCTAGTGAAATTAATTTTTAAGCTTAACCTCTTTTATGGGCTATTGTCAACTTTTTGTTTTGTGAAGTCCTCTGGGTGATTTTGTGGTTATAACATGATCCTTTTCTTTTTGTTACTGATTTGGTGCTTAAATTTTAGAGCCTGGTTTGACACACATTTGAAAATTCTTATGGTAATTTTTCATGCTTGCTCTTAAATTCAAGATTTCTTTATAATACAGTGTGTCTTTCCCTTCTCAAAATAGACTTGCACAGGCTACGCAGGAAAGAACAGATCTTTATGCAAAACAAGGTCGAGGAAGCCAGTTTACTTCCAAAGAAGAAAGGGATAAGTGGATAAAGAAAGAACTGAAGTCTTTAGATCAAGCCATCAATGACAAGAAGCGGCAGATTGCAGCTATACACAAGGATTTAGAGGATACAGAGGCAAACAAGGAGAAAAATTTGGAACAGTACAGTGTAAGTGTTCATCTTACTACTTCTCAGTATTTTTGAGAGAAGGATTAATCTAATCTTGGACAATAAGACTTTAGTGCCTATTTATAAGGAAGATGAGACTTTCTGGTTGGGTGTGGTCTTTCAAAAATGTATTCTTGAAAACATCTGTAGATAAACCCAAAATTGCCTTTAGCACTGCATCTAACTTAACTCTGTATGTTGACTTTCTGGTACTTCCCCCAAAGTGTTTGGCCTGAGTTTTCAGGAAGACACTTTGTCCTGGTTTCAGCTGGGATAGAGTTAATTGTCTTCCTAGTAGCTGGTACAGTGCTATGTTTAGTTCAGTATGTGAAGAATGTTGATAACACTGATGTTTTCAGTTGTTGCTAAGTAATGTTTAGTCTAAAGTCAAGGATTTTTCAGCTTCTGATGCCCAGTCAGCCAGAAAGCTGGAGGGACACAAGAAGTTGGGAGGGGACACAGCCAGGACAGCTGACCCAAAGTGGCCAAAGGGGTATTCCATACTGTGTGATGTCACATCTAGTGTATAAACTGGAGGGAGTGGAGGCAGGGGGGATCACCGCTTGGAGACTAACGGGGCATCAACCGGTGAACAATTGCATTGTGCATCACTTGTATATTCTAATCCTTTTATTATTACTATTGTCACTTTATTAGAGACAATTATGGTAATTGTCATTATCATTATTAGTTTCTTTTTTTCTGTTCTATTAAACTGTTCTTATCTCAACCCATGAGGTTTACTTCTCCCAATTTTCCTCCCCCGTCCCACTGGGGGGGAGGGGGGAGTGAGTGAGCAGCTACATGGTGCTTAGTTGTTGGCTGGGGTTAAACCACGACAGACTTAGATCAGCCTTGCTCTTGTCTATGTTGAACATGGCCCTTTCATATAGATAACAATTTGTTATGTTTTTATAGAGGTCTACGTTGGTTGTTTTCATTTTTCTCTTATTTTCCCTAAACAGAGGATCTTTTAAACTGTGCTGCAAGCGCCGCACCTTTGCACCACGATTGCAGCTGGTTAGAATTTGCATCCCTATGCATGTTAGAAGACGAATCTGGCTCAGTATTATCTGCATAACTTTTAGATTTTAATTTCCATTTAGAAACAGCTCTTACACTGCAAATACAGCAGTACGATCCAAAAATATGACTCTTGCTAGGAGCTACGGGAGTGAAAACCCCTGTGCTTGCAGTGGGAGAGCATCCAGTGCCAGTGCTGCTACCCTGCATGTGCTGATAGACAGTGTTCTTGGTCTTTGTGTAATATATCTACCAAAATCGAGGATCAGTCTGACAAAATCTAGGAATGTAGTTGTATGAAGCCAATGGTGTTCTGCTAAAATACTGTTTGGGTGGGGCCCACATTTGCAGAGTAATGATTCTCTGAGTTGGTGAACGAAAGAAATGGAATTTACCACTGACTATAATTGTATTGTACTGCTCAATAGGAATTCTACAGAATTGAAGAGGTTAAATTTGCAGTGGGCTTTGATTCCTTTTATAAACATGTCTTTGTTTTCTTTTGCTCCTTAAGGAAGGTTGATTTATGCTTATGCTAAGAGTTTTATAGCTTTTTGTTGTTCAGAGCGGGGGGTGTCTTGGGTGAATGTGATGGAGAGCTTGCAAAGTTAGGTTGGAAAAACTTGGCTATGTTTTGAGAACACAGCTAGTCCTGTACACTTGTAACTATGAAAACATTATCTGAGTGCTAGCCTTGAGCTGCTTTGAAAATGGCAAGTTTTAAATGAGCAAGGAGAGGGTGTCTGTGCATTGGCTTAAACAGCATGCTGTTGACAGCAGCTGTGGTAAAGTACTAGTACTGCTGGAGAGCAGGCTAGGATTCTTGACTAATAGCAGTATGGCATGGTACACAAGACTAGTATGTAAGTTCTTACCACAAATGTTATTTCAGAGCATGATTACCTATAGTTATGTGTATCATAGTTACTGTTTTTATTCAGTTTCTTACTGTGACTTAGCCATTTCACTGTAATACCCGGATGCACGGGTTAACTCAGTACCTGCCTTGCAGTCTACTTAATAACTTCACCTTGATAACTGCTCCCTTACAAAGATGTATTTATTCTTAGTGCTTTTGCAGTTTGTTGTAAATTGGTTAAGGCGTTTGTAGGAATTGTTTCTGAATTTTAAGTAGTAATTTAGTATTGAATAAAAGATCTTTTTAACATGGAGAGCTGTGGTTTCATACTGTTCTTTTCTTTGTGTTAGAAACTGGACCAGGATCTTAATGAAGTGAAGGCTCGTGTTGAAGAACTCGACAGAAAATACTACGAAGTGAAGAATAAAAAGGATGAACTACAGAGCGAAAGAAAGTTAGTAATTAATGGAAGTATGTCTGAATCTAAATGTGAAGGACCCCAACTGTGTAGTTGTTAACATGGCATGTAGATTTTTTTTTAAATGTAACCATGTATGAACTCCTGCACTTTGCCTTCCTGTTAAATTAGCAGCCTTCGAGGACAATAATAATGAAAAAATCTTCAGACTTCATTCACACTTAAAATATTTTAATTATTTTTGGTTTGTAGTTATCTATGGAGGGAAGAGAATGCAGAACAACAAGCTCTTGCTGCAAAGCGGGAGGATTTAGAAAAGAAACAGCAGCTTCTCAGAGCAGCAACAGGAAAGGTAAGATACCTTGTATTTGAGAATTCCTTGTGGAAGCTTTTCTTCTTATTCTTAAAGGACAAGTCATAGCCATATCTGAAAGGTATGACAGTTATTTCTTCTGGTTATGGTCTTACTGTCATAATTAAGATGGACAAATTATATTTGTTAGCTGAATTGTTCAAATGTTTATAGCTCTAGAACTACTTGGAAATTTGTTTTGTTAGCTCAAGGTAATTGAGGAGAGGTAAGGAGACCAGGTAGAAATGGAATACTTTTAAAACTTCTTATATCTTTTTACCTTTAAAAAAAAAAAAAAAAAAGACCCTGACAAGTGGCAGACTCAAATATTTAGGTATCTTCCGTTACAGCTGTAGGTTAGTTAGCAGAAGCTTGGCAGAAAAAGATTACGACTTTCACAAAGTTAAAGGTAAAATGGATATTACTTCTACGTGTTCTTATTGCAGTACAATAATGAGTTATATTTTAACAGGCCATTTTGAATGGTATAGACAGCATAAACAAAGTGTTGGAGCACTTCCGTCGAAAAGGCATAAACCAGCATGTGTTAAATGGCTATCATGGCATTGTGATGAATAACTTTGAATGTGAACCAGCTTTCTACACCTGTGTTGAAGTTACTGCAGGGAACAGGTAATTACGTGCTTTTCAGAGTTAAGTTAAAGCAGCTGCAGTCTTAACAATTTAGTTATTGGTGCCAGTTGCTAATGAAAGTGTTACTCTTGTGAACTTGAGCTCTTGTGCTTTTTTTGTCAAAGTGCCTTCTATATAGCATGATCAAACTGCTACTTCTTCAAGAAGGAACTAAGAAGAATTCTGCCTATTTAAAAATTAATCCTAGCTGCTCTTGATCTTGTCTAAAAAAAAAAACCACCTAAAACAAAACCACAGAAAGACCCCCAAAAAAGGCTCCAGACCCACACTCTTTACCAGAAGGATTGGTGGTGAGGCTGAGCTATATTGAATAAAGTGGATGGCATCTTCCAGTGTGAAGATTTCTACAGTAAGCAATGCTGATTGATTGATAACAATCAATAAGAATTATTTCACTTACACTAGAAAATGTCATGGGTGAGGATGGTCTCCAAACTGTCAAAACCTGCTATTTATAAGATACTTGAAAAGACATTGAATGTTAATGAATCTGCGTCTAATGTGTGTTCTAGAAGAAGTAAGTGCCTGTTGGGTGATTCACCACTTCCTGCAGCATCTGACACTTCAAATTAATTTAAATAGTCTTTTGGTGTGATCAGTCCCCCATTCCAATACATGAATATTGTATTGAATACAAATTCTTGTTCTAATGAAATGTAGATAGTGGCATAAGGGCAGGAAGGAGGACAGAGGTGACATGATCTTGCAAACTATCACGTAGAAATGTGGATGCTACCACAACTTGAAATGCAGTCTCTCATCTGAAGCATCCGTGTCTGTGTGAACCGGTAAAACTTGTGGGTTGAAATAAGGACAGTTTAATGGGACAGAAAAGGAAGGGAAAATAAGATAATATACAATTGATGCACAATACAATTGCTCACCACCTGCTGACTGATGCCCAGCCAGTCCCTGAGCTGTGGTGTCCCCTGCACATGATGTCATACTGTATGGAAAACCACTTTGGCTTGTTTGGGTCAGCTGTCTGCGCTGTGTTCCATCCCAGCTTCTTGTGCACTCCCAGCCTCTGCTGGCAGGGCAGTATGAGAAGCTGAAAAGTCCTCGACTTAGTATAAACACTGCTTAGCAACAACTAGAACATCAGTGTGTTATCAACATTCTTCTCATACTAAAGCCAAAACACAGCACTATACCAGCTACTAGGAAGAAAATTAACTATTCCAGCTGAAACCAGGACAGCCCCCCATAGTTTGGAAAAAGCAGTAACAAGCAAACTGTAGTTCAACTTGCAAAAGAGATCAATTATTTCAATCCCTCTGATGCTAGTCCTGTCATGCAGAGAGAGATAGATGTGGTGTCTGTTTCTGTTGTGTACAGAGACATAAGATGCAAACTATATAAATCCATGCAAAGAGGGCTGAATATTGTATATTGAAATGGTATGGAGGACAGAGGTTTGCAGCTGAACCAAAAAAGGCTGTGTATACAGTGACACGGTACGCATGTTGAGCTGCTCTTGTGACTCAAGGGTGGAATGTAAAATTTCTGGCTGATACCATTTTAATGAAAGTGAATAGAGTGTATCCACTTGCTTATTCTAAGGCACAGACTTGAAGAAAAAAATGCAATGCACCTTTGTATTGATATGTTATTTAATGGTACTTCTATGCTTACTGTTCCCATATGAGTATGTTAGTGCTTTTAGCACAGTAAAGTTTTATTTGTTGGCCTTGTTAATTAGGTTGTTTTATCACATTGTGGATTCTGATGAGGTCAGTACAAAGATCCTAATGGAATTTAACAAAATGAACCTTCCTGGAGAAGTTACTTTCCTCCCTCTGAACAAGCTGGATGTTAGAGATACTGCTTATCCTGAGACTAATGTGAGTTAGAATTCTTCTTGAACCTTCCTCTACTTCATAATTACAAAGCCTCATATTTTGAATTGTTTGTGTATATTGTATATTGCCCACCACTTGCTTTGCTACTGAATGTCTGCAATTAAATAATACTTCTAATATATGCTTCTCAACATAAAAAAACCCTCTTATAGGAAAAGACTTACTTTCTTACCAGGTATTTGCTCTTTAAAGTTTAACTTCACCTTACAAGTAAATAGGTGATACTAAAAAGTAGAATTTTATTGTAACCTCATAATCAATAATTGCCTGAATTACTGAATTGTAATTCTTTAAGCTGAAATGCTGCCATGGATGAAAGCTGAAGAGCTGTGTTACATGTTATAGCCATGGACAATTTCTCAAGGTCATTGGAAATGAGTTGTGTTTTTAAAAATGCATAAATAAACCTTAAGTGGCAACCATTTAAAAAGTAGCTCTGAAATATATTTCAAGAAGTATCTGCTCTTACTTGAAATTTTAGTAGTGAATTAATTGTGTAAATGTTAACTGCTTCCTACAATAATCATGGTAGAATAAGTTCTTTAAAAATAGATATTTTTTTTTCTTTTTTCCTCAGATAAACATAGGGAAAAAAAAGGAAACCATCATGACTTCTAGTGTGCTTATTTTGGAGGGTTTTACTAGTAAAATTATGTTAATGTTTGTGTCCTGCTCTCTACAGAAAAATGTTTTGGAGGAAAAAAATTTTACTGCCGATTTATGATACTTCCTCAACTTGTTTCAGTAGCAATTTAATGCTCTGATGAGATTCCTGGCAGACTCTTAGTTGACTTAAGGCTCAAGCCTAGCTGTTAAAAGCTAAAATTGCAAAATCTTGCACTTGATTTCCATAGAGTGTTTATGTGTTTGTCTTGGGAACGTTCAGTCAGTGTGTCATCCTTCTACCAACTGACAGCTGTTTATTTCCAAAGTATCATTCACAATATTGTGTTTTGATTTTAGGGTTTGACATCCTGTTTGTAAATAATGATATACACAGTTCCAGAAATCTTCATTCTAGATGGATTTTATTGATTGTGAAGCCAATGTTAATATTCAGTGAATTTGAGATATGCTAAACTTTTAGAAATTCTTGTTATAAGGTTAGAATGTATTCTGTTTTTACTCTTGATGGTAGGGTTTTTTTCCAGGGTGCTCTTGAATTCTGTGTATGAATTGGTTGCAATGTATTGTCATATTTGTATCAGTATGTTCTTCTCATTAAAATCACTGTCACTTTAGGATGCTATTCCTATGATCAGTAAACTGAGATACAATCCAAGATTTGACAAAGCTTTCAAACATGTTTTTGGAAAGACTCTGATTTGTCGTAGCATGGAAGTGTCTACCCAGCTGGCCAGAGCTTTCACTATGGATTGTATTACTCTGGAAGGTAAATATTGCAATTTTATAAATTATTTATTGTCAAAATGGGATCCCTGGAATATAAGGCTCATTAAACGTGGTCTGTTACTGTTGTCAACATAAGGTTATTTTAAATAATAGTATACTTGACTGAGATGTACAAGGTTGCACTTGGTTAAGTACAGTGCTTAAAACCACAGAATTTCTTCACAAACCATGGAATTTTCTTATCTAAAAATTAGTAGCTATGTATCTCCATCCTGAGAATTGTAAAGCATATAAGCTTTGTATTATTTTGTATTATGTTTTATCCAATTCAACAGGCATTTGTTTTCCTGGTGTATTTATGGTGTTCTCCACAAACTTAAACCAGTGTTTAGGGTGTGAATGGATGGCCTTAATTACTGATAAGTGCAAGGTGAATTCCTTTGCCTACCAAATGCATTTAGATGTTGTGTTCTCTGAAATAATCTGTGTCTCTTGTTAATCGCCTGTTCTTGGAGGGCATATTCCCTACAGGCTTATTGTCTTTTTGTCTCTTAAAGTCAATCTGAAAAAATTCCTAAGAATGTCTGAGGAGGAAATGATTAGTTTTTCAGTAACAGTGTACTCTACCAGCCACAGATGCTGCTAATTACTCACCCTCTCTTTTGTTTTCTCCCTCACAGAAGATCTGAGGTTTTGTTGTTTTTTTTTTTTAAACTGGTAGTACCAGGCATTTGCATTTTTCCCTTAATACAAGTATTTTTTTTCCTTCAAGCTGCATGGTTTCAGAAGTTCATTTAAAAAAATAATTAGCTAATGCTTAAAGGAGATCATAGCAGTCTGTTGGTCTTGAGAAAGGAAATGCACTTTAAATTGAATACAGAAATAAGCATTTCCCTAATTACTGTAAACATACATACATGGTTACTGATACTGATGCAGTGCTTCTGTAGGTTAGTTGAAATGTTCTAGTTAATCTGCTAAGTTGTATTGTAGAAAATGCTCTGAACATTATGGAGAGCATGTAGTGTGCAGTTTATAGTCTCATTCTGTTACGCTCTTAGGTGATCAAGTCAGCCATCGTGGTGCTTTGACTGGGGGTTATTATGACACAAGGAAGTCTCGGCTTGAATTGCAAAAAGATGTTAGAAAGGCAGAAGAAGAACTTGGTGAACTTGAAGCAAAACTCAATGAAAACTTACGCAGAAACATTGAAAATATCCTTTTGTTGTTCTTGGGGAAAGGTTCTGTGATAACTAAGCTTTTGTTTTGCAGTTACACTAATAGATGAAAAAACAGGAGACTAACTTTTGTTAATGCTACATATTAGCTGTGGCATTTGTTTTGACTGTTGCTTGTGCAACCTGGTTCTGTATGTTACTGTAGAGATTTTAGAAACAAAGAAATCAATGGTAAAACAGAAACAAACAAAAACCCTGCATGTGAAAATTGGTGTACAACCATTGAAAATAACAGATCTTAAAACATATCCATTGTTTGTGTGCCTGAATTGCATTTTTTTTTAATCATTTTTAGATCAATGCAGCTACTTAAGAAATTGTTTTTATACCACTGCTGTTAATTTTTTGGTAAAAATTCCATAGTGGGGAAACTTGACTGAAAAATAGTAATTGAAGCACATCTTGTCCAATAGTTTGCTTCAGAGAGTGGCTGGTGCTGTAGACTTCAGGAAAAAGTAGCATTAGTAATCTGTCCCCGTTAAAATTTGATCTTGACCTTTAAAGCTTAGAGATGAGGTTAAACCCTAAATTACAAGGCTTTCTATTCCTTCTAGAGTTTGTTGTAGTAACTGCTATAACCAGACATTCTTGTTATCTGTGTTAATCTTCACTGCTTCTTCTGACTCATGCTGTATTTTTAGTACTTCTGTCCTGAATTGGTGTGTTACATAGTCCACTTATGCTGTGGGGAGGAGATGGAGAGCATTATATTATAATTAAGCTCTGAGTTACTTGACAGTATTGATCTTTTCAGTCTCTTTGTACAAAACTTCAAGTAACTGTCACATTTTTCTCTAGCCCCTTTAATGCTACAGTGTCCTTTTGAGATCCAGTATCTAGAATTCAGGAGCAAGGGAGGTTTATACAATTTTCTTCTCCATTATCCAGGTCATTCTGTCCTTTGAACTGAATGCCTTTTGTTTTTTGATCTGCAGCAGTGCATTAGAGACATTTTTGGGGCAGCAGATAAGCAGAACACTGAGGCCTATGCTTAGATCCACAGCTGATTAGCAAAACTTACAGAAGTATGTACCTATGTCGTGTTAAGTCAGTGAAAGAATGTCAAAATGATCTGTTAAATGTGACTTAAATAGACTGAATTTGCCAACTGGCTTTACATGCTCCAGCAATAATTGGAATGTCTTTCACTCTTCTTACTGTTATCTGTAGGCAATGTGCAGACCCAATTTGTGTATCTACAATTAAGTATTTATCAAGTACGGCATTTTCTCCTTCCTTAGGTCTTTTTTTTTTAAACTGCAGATACGTAGGCATATGGTTTTAAAAGGATTTGTGCAGAAACTAATTTTAACACTAATCCCAGTGTGTGTCGTACAGGTAGCCTGCTTCTTGTAGCTAGGAATGGGAGTTTGAATTCCTGCTGCTTGTAGTTAAATTATCCAATTACATGTTAGACCGTTTGATTTCAGTATAACTAACTTTTAACCATGACTACTATTCTGGAACTGAGAAATCTTTCTTGCTGTCATTTAAGTCAGAATCTTTAGGCTTGGGTTTCTTTTCGAGGAGGGATCTATAGGGAATGTAGGTAGGGTGTTCTGTGGCATACCCTTCAGCTGTGGTAGATCAGTGACTGTAATAAGAGTTGTTACGGCAGTCTGACAGTAACTTTTAGAACATAAACAGACCTCAGTTGTTTTGAAAGTAAATTATCCATTCCTGCTACTGTTCTGTAGCTCATTCAGTTTTCTCAAAATGTTTAAGTACGTAGTGAAGTGTTTTACTGTAACCTCTGCTTAGGGGTATTATTTAATTTTTAGGGCATTTAAGTTGATGTGTTAAAATATACATTGTAGTAGGAGTAATGTGATGTTAGCGATTCAACATAAATTAAAACGGAATATTCTGCAAGCTTTGCATCATATAACTTAAGCCATTATATCAAAATTTGCATGAAGAAATTAAATTACACTTTTTGCCTCAGAATTAAGGGATAATTGTATTGTTCTATTATTTCTGTTTAAATGTAGGCATCTGCTCTTCTGTATTTTGTAGGATTTGAGTTTTCTTTACAAGTTGAAATGTGTCCCTGTATTCTTCTCAGTGCCATGTTGTAAAAATAACAGCTAAATGAAGCTTGCTTGTTTGTTCTTGGAGTTGATAAGGGTGCTCAATTCAATTTTCTTGATGGTTCTTGATTTCTCCTGTACAACTGAATGTTTTGGTTTTGTGGGGTTTTTGTTTGGTTTGTATTTTGATGGCAGCTGAATATGCCAAATGGAATAAAAATTGAAGGTACTAGTAGGTATAAAATGCCTTTTGAAACAAGGTTGGAGTTTTCCTTAGCCCACGGTATGGATTAATAATGAGATTGACCAGCTAATGAACCAAATGCAGCAAATTGAGACACAGCAGAGAAAGTTCAAAGCCTCCCGAGACAGTATTTTGTCAGAGATGAAAATGCTAAAGGAGAAAAGGCAGCAGTCTGAAAAGACATTTATGCCTAAGGTATAGTATGGGAATATTGAAATCTGTACTGGTTTTATATTAATTGCTTCATTAATATCACTGGTAAGCTTGCATTCCTTTCTTGTGATGGTTAACATCATAATATGAAATATGAAGAGATGACTAGAGAACATCACAAAAAATATGTTTATGTAAACAGAAAAGTGAAAATTATATAAATCTACAGATTGCTTTGAGGAATTATTTTTGTCTAATATCTGTTCCATAGCAACGCAGTTTGCAGAGCTTGGAGGCAAGTTTACATGCTATGGAGTCAACTAGAGAATCGTTAAAAGCAGAACTGGGGACTGATTTGTTGTCTCAGCTCAGTCTTGAAGATCAGAAACGTGTGGATGCTCTCAATGATGAAATTCGACAACTACAGCAAGTAAGGAAATTAAAATGTCTTGCCATTAAATGTGGTACCTCTCTTCACAATAAACTTATTTTTGTCCTTTTGTGTGAAAAGTCACTTATAAATATAGTGTAATGACAGCATTGTTTCATCAGTAATAGGTAGGCATGTTTGGAGTTCTCTCATTTGCAGAGTATATTTGCATGTTTTTCTCAATTGCTGGGTGAATGTTACTAGCTGTATTGTATGAGAATTATGGCTATTTGTGTTGGAATCATCACAGTTTCCTTGCTCCTACTTTTGGACTTTTCAGATTGTATCTATTTGTATTTATTGTTGTAAGGAATGATATACAGTGTGGAAAAATAATGCCTTTAAGCACATAGTAGATGAGACAAAAACTAAGGTTTTGTCTGACACCCATGTTGTTGAAAAAATACTACTGCTTAAGTATACTCTCTAAAGCTCTTCTGGGTTTAAGAATTGGATTCAGATGCTAATACAGTTTAAGAAACTTACTGATTTATATGGTTGACTTTTACACTTAAGTTGCAAAAATACTTGCTATTTGGTTCTTTCTACCTGTTAAAATTAGAGCAACAGTCCAAAGAATTGTGCAATGTTTTAGTACAGAGTTGTGTAAAGAGTGTTTTGTTTGTTTGTCTTTTTTTTTTTTTAACAAGGAAAAGATAGTTGTTTAGGAGTCAGTTAAGGCAATTAATATACTTTTTTCAGGAAAACAGACAGCTTTTGAATGAGAGGATTAAACTAGAAGGCATTATCACAAGAGTTGAAACATACCTCAATGAGAATCTGAGAAAACGCTTAGACCAAGTGGAACAAGTAAGGATTTTCTCTTAAATGTACTTTTGCGATCTGTTTGTCGTTTATTTCCAGGCCTTTAATGTATTAATTATTTGATAATGCAAGGTAATGAATGAGTATTTATCTGTGATGGGGTTTGCTTCCCTATATACAAGCTGAGTGAAGTATTTTACTTACATTTCAGCACAGTATTTTAGGTATGTGAATTTTTGACAGAAATCCTACTGTAAATACACAGCCTGTGTATAAATAGGACCATCATAATGACAGGTTTATTTGAATATCTAACTGTTCTCTAAAACTTTCTAAAATAGTTAATATACTTACATGTAGAGTAGCAGAAGATAACTTGTTTGTCTGGCTTAAACTTTGTTTCCCTCTGTGCTGAAGCCTGGTGGCATTTACTTTGTCCCATAGGAACTGAATGAGCTTCGAGAAACAGAAGGTGGCACAGTTCTTACTGCCACAACATCAGAACTTGAGGCTATCAACAAACGAGTGAAAGATACACTGGCACGGTCAGATGGTTGGTAGCATCATTTTTTTGAAAGAAAATTCTCCAGGGTTTTGAAAGTTCACACATACCATATTTTGGTTTAGAAATAGACCATAATATGAGATGTAATCATTAATTCATTAATTTCAAATACGCTGTAGTAGTTACATAGTGTGTAACAGATTTTTTTCAAACTTAGCCTAAAAGATAAGTGAAACAAGATTTTGTGCAAGTGTCCACAGTTGCACACCATAATGCCAATAAGTATGTGTTGGTGATAACAGACTTCTGGCTTCAGGGCATAGTACTTCTGAAGCAACCTTAATACAAGCATGATCTTGTATAGTTCTTGAATTTTGTCTAAGCTGTCTAAAACTAAGTTGTTGTCAAAGAGGAAATAGCATCTGTATGGCTTGAACTTTTCTTACTTCTTGTTCTGTACTTTAACAATATGACAATATAACAATATGAGGGAAGAAAAGAAAGGTATTTTCAGCTTTTCATCTTAAAATCAATTTTCTAGTCCTTAATAGATCTTTTTCTTTAGATTAGCTTTTTATTTCATAAATACTTGACTGGATAATTGCTGATTTTATGCAGGGATGTAAGACTTACCACTTTGGGTTTTGTGCTCTCACCCAATATCCCAGATCTGGATAATTCTATTGACAAAACAGAAGCAGGAATTAAAGAGCTTCAAAAGAGCATGGAACGCTGGAAGAACATGGAAAAGGAGCATATGGACGCCATTAACCACGATACAAAAGAACTTGAAAAAATGACTAACAGGCAAGGCATGCTCCTCAAGAAGAAAGAGGAATGCATGAAGAAAATCCGAGAGTTGGGTTCACTTCCACAGGAGGCTTTTGAAAAGTATCAGACTCTAAGTTTAAAGCAGGTAATAAGTATGCTTGGTTTCATATTTCATGACCTGAAATACTAGTCATGTACATCTTGAGTGTCAAACGTGGCTAGAATTGCAAGTCACTTTGATTATTAATATTTTCCATTTACAGTTATTCCGCAAGCTGGAGCAGTGCAATACGGAACTGAAGAAATACAGTCACGTTAATAAAAAAGCTTTAGATCAGTTTGTGAATTTTTCAGAGCAGAAGGAAAAATTGATAAAAAGACAAGAAGAACTGGACAGGGGCTACAAATCCATCATGGAGCTGATGAATGTCCTTGAGCTCAGGAAGTACGAGGCTATTCAGCTGACTTTCAAACAGGTAACAAAATGGCAACAGTTGTAAAGATGCTGGTGCTGAAATCAAATTGTCCCATTATGTAGCAGCTATATGGGAAGAAGCAGATATTAAGTACTTCTATAATAATAGTGGCCAGTATCATGTAACTTGAGGTTTGTGTTTTGTTTTGTTCTTTGTAAATACTGAAAAAGAAACAGAATAGCATTTTAAATAGGTGCTCATCTTGGTTGTATTACAACTCTAGCTCTGCTTTAAATCTCTTAAATGCTTCCTTTCTGGTGGATCTTTGTACTATGTATGACCCTTTCTGGGGAATGTCTGGTAAAAAACTCTGCACCAAATCCATTCTCCAAATTTAGTGAAAGTAATTCCTAATGTTAACAAAGGATATTAACTACAAAGTGTGTGAAGTCTTCCCTTAAAATGTCATTTGCTTAACTGAGATGTCATCTGAAGTTTACTGAAATAAATCATACTTAGTTTTGCTGCTGTTTTTAGGTTTTAATTCTACCATTTTCTTGAAAAAAATTTGAGAAAATTCTCATACTATAGGAACAGTTGGCTTAGATGTTTTTAAACCAAGCTCTGTATAGCCTATGTTTCTCACTTCTGCTTAAGAATGAATGTGGATCTCTGCTTTGAAGAAGATATTTGGTGTGATCATGTAAAAACAGCTGTTGCCTGCATTTGGTTTCACTATGTAAAAATGAGCTGGTGTATTGACTGTTTCTTTTTCAGGTGTCAAAAAATTTCAGTGAAGTGTTCCAGAAGCTAGTCCCTGGTGGCAAGGCCACATTAGTGATGAAGAAAGGAGATGTGGAGGGCAGTCAGTCCCAGGATGAAGGTGAAGGCAGCACTGAGAGTGAAAGGGGATCCGGATCTCAGAGCAGTGTTCCATCTGTAGACCAGTTCACTGGAGTTGGCATAAGGGTAAAGAAAAATATTTGTGTTTCAGTACTCTGAATATTTGTTTAGATTGCCTTTTAACTATATTTTTAAAAGGCAATGTTTAATTGGTCCTGTTTATTTACTATAATAACAAGTGATGTTGAGGTTTAATATTTCGAAATCATCTTGCTGTTGCATTGTTTTCTTAGGTATCATTCACAGGGAAGCAGGGTGAAATGAGAGAAATGCAGCAACTTTCAGGTGGACAGAAATCCTTAGTGGCCCTAGCCCTGATATTTGCTATCCAGAAGTGTGATCCAGCTCCATTTTACTTGTTTGATGAAATTGACCAAGCCTTGGATGCTCAGCACAGAAAAGCTGTTTCAGGTAACTGTCGATCTTTATTCATCTTCATTGTGGTTGAAGGTGATAGTCTGTCTTTTCATCCCTGATGTTTAAGATAAAAACTTGTAATCATAAAGGCACATTTTTTAATATCCCAACACATGTGTTAGAATTTAACTTTGTGCCTTCTGAAGCTTTCATGAACTTGGTTTTATGTAGAAATTCTGTGTTGTCTACTGGGTCTAAACGGTCTCCTTACCACGCTTCAGTGTGATGGAAGTAGTTGTGTTCTGAGGTGTAGCTTGATTTTTAAAAATGAACTTTTAGCTCATTGCATTGTTGGGAAAGTCCTTACTCAGTTTTTCATCATAGAAGTTTAATACCCCACTGATCTTGTTGAGTGGCTGGATTTGTCAGACTTGATAGTGGAATTAATGATACTTAAAAACCTGGTATGGATCTGTTCTTGATTTGTGGGTTTTTCTTTTTTTTTGTCTGTTTTTATGTTTTGTTTTGTTCTATTAACCAAAACCTCATTTTGAGTAAGGAATAGCAAACTCTGTGCCAGTCTCATATTAGGATCTGTCCCACTTTACTGAAAAGATGACACTCATAAAGAATTTTTGTGTTCTTTTTTTAGATATGATTATGGAACTAGCTGAACATGCTCAGTTCATTACAACAACTTTTAGGCCTGAACTGCTTGAGTCAGCTGACAAGTTCTATGGTGTAAAATTCAGAAACAAGGTAAATCATGTTTTATGGTGTTTACTGAGAACCTTATCAAGCTGTGCATTTGAGACTTGACTTAACAAGAGTTCAAAGTGAATTAGTCTTATTTCAGTGATGGATTTCTAGTTATGTCGTAGTCTTGTGTACAAGTTCTCTCCTTCCTGAAAAAGAATTTAAATATCTACAGATGTCCCTTGTCATGTTCTTTAAAGGAAATCAGAAATTGATTATAGGCCTGTTGATGAGTCCTGGAGCCTTCAGAAATAAGTCTGTCTTATTCTGCAGGAGATAACTGTAATAAATGTATACTTCTTTTTGTTCCACCAGGTTAGTCATATTGATGTGATCACAGCAGAAATGGCCAAAGACTTTGTAGAAGATGACACCACCCATGGTTGAACGAAATTGTACTTACTGCGTGTTTGGAAGATGTGTATAGTGCTATGTTTATGCCAGGGACCTGTAAATTTAAAATATGAAGTATTTAGTCCTTGTTTAAAATAGTTTTTGAACATACATTTTAACCAAGACCCCAGAAGGCTTAGTTTCAAAGGAGCTTGAGTATCCATTTTGTCTCTGTTGCTGTATTTTATAAGATAATTGTTAATGTTACCTTTATACAGTACCTGTAGTCTGGAAATTTTATTCTCTTCCCTCAAATCTTTTGTAAAGTGTCTGTTGCTGTTTTAAAGCTTTTCAGAAAGTGGTAGCTATTACTTCTTAAGTATAATTTTATCATTTATATTGCCTCACATGGTTTTTTTTAATGGCTTCAATTAAAATGATTGGTTTTATCGCTGTAACTTGTATACATTAAGTTTTTGGTTTATATTGTCTTTATTTAGAGGATTCCACGGAGATGGAGTAAATACTGTTCGGTCATACTGGAGCTGCATAGTTCAGAAGTATGAGACAAAGCAATTCTTTCAAGCCATGCTTAATTCTCTTTTTTCCCCTTCTTTGCACATTGCCAATGCCATCAGAAAACTGTCCCAAATCTGTGCTTGTCCACATTCATTGTGTTCTGGTTATTGAACTGAAAAAAATGTAAGTATCAGAAGACACTGAGAAGTCTGAAGAGATGCTAGAATCGAGACAATCAAGAAAAATCACAGCCCCCTCTTTTTCCTGGCCCCCTGGTCCATGTAACAATTCCTCCATCATATCCCTTCAGCCTGAGAGACCACTAGAACTTGAACAAAGTGACAGTCACCAGTCAAAATGCAAATCTCTTCCTACTTCCTATTGTCTAGGGTTTTGGCAAAGGAGCGTTGAATAATTTGATGTGTTACTCTGGAATACTTAAGGTTTTACCATGAGCCATATATTTCTTAGATAGCAAAGCAGTTGTAAAACCAAAATCAGCTGGTGTTGCAATAGTATATATGTAAAAAAATAAACCAACCTTAAACAGCACCTTATGTAACTTTAAATAGTACAGTGAGAAACAGTGAACTTGTTTACTACGTTTACTCTGTAGGGCACTTTCAACGAAGCAGAAAAATAAAGCTGTCTGGTTTTCATCTGCAAGCACCCTTGCTTCCTGCTGAGAACTTCAGGAAGTGCAGGAAAGGAGAGCGTGAACTGATTGCAGGTCTCCTGAGCTGAGGAGTGTATATACTTGCTGTACAAGGCAGGGTAAGAGAAGAATACTAAAGTTGGTATGGAGTACCTTCCCCCAGGGAATGATAATCATGTAGGTAATGACTACCTGCAGTAAGTCTTAAGCCTGAAGGAAGAGAATGTTGTACCTGACATTACAAAGCTTTCTATAGTTCCTGGGGAGTCAAAGTTCCTAGGGCGTCAACTACCTGTGTAGTAGACTTCTCTGAGTGAAGAGAGGGTAGGGTACAAAACATGAAAACAAACTCTTGAAGCCAAAGTAACCCCAGCGCCCCTGAAATTTTTAGCACATGAGTAGACTTGGTATTTGAGAACCCTTAAGAATTTGAGGTTTGTCCTCTGCTTACAGAGCTCTGAAGTACATATTGAGGGTGGCTACAGAGCAAAGCATTCCCCAGTTACTCACAGGTGAAAGGAGTGAGTTCAAAGTCCAGAGAAGGACCCAAGAACCTAGCCACAGATTCATATCTAAGGTTACTGATATGCAGTTTCATTCAGCACATGTAAGGACAGACTTGAAGTGTCTGTAATCTATGGCCATCAGATACATAACTTGCCTGTGGTAATAGCAGACTGTGCTCTCTGCTAATTCGTTAGGCTTGTGAGTGCTAGGGTGTCACCTTGACAGTTAGTTTGAATTTTGGAAGAGAGAAGCAGTTTATAGGCCATGAAGCTAATTACTGTGCTTGTTAAGACGTGTCATACTAAATCCATCTTAAGACTGATGGTGAATTTTATCAAATCTCATTAAAGTGGGAGTAGATTAGTAGAGCAGAGTGGTGGTCTGTGGGGGTTTTTTTGTACAGTGCTTAGCATAATAGAGCCTAAATGCAGCTGAATAACTTGCATAATTTCAGCTGTGTTAGGAATTGTCCTCTGGGTTGAGTCTGGCATTAAGTTTGTTATCAAGGACAGTAGGAAAATGGGTAACTAGCACGCTGGTGGAAACAACTGAATGCTGGGTTGATACTACGCAGGGTAAGAATAAAGAAGCCTTTAGCTATCACTTGAGTTACTTGTCCACTAAAGACCAAGGTTTAGAATTAGAACTACTTGCACAAAAGTTGGGAGATTTATCAAGACATTCAGAATCCCTTTTCAATGTAAGTTTGGGGATTGGTGGTTATTTTTTTGTTTAAACCTAGATGACTGCTAAACTTTATTCTGTCCTTTAAAAGTGGCATTTCTAGAGAGGCTACCTTCTAAGCTGACACCTTGTTTTCCTGTGAGCATACACCCCTTCCCACATGCTCATTGTCAATGCTGCGATGCCTTTGCTGTGCAGCCACACACTGCAAGAGTGAAAAAACTTAACTGGCATCAGTTTCTTCATCTGGTTCACTGCGTGAGTGCGTGGCCAGTAATGCTGGCATGCATGGGACTGGAATGGGAAAGGCTGAAATAACTTACACAGCATCTCTTCCACATGTTGTGTGGTGTTGCGGATGCCCTACAGCAAGCTTGGGTTGCTGAGTTAGAAGCTATAGTTAGAATTGAAGAGGGCCTCAAATAGGGATGGAGTAAGGCAAGTTATCTAGCAAAATCCATACTAGCTCACTATATTGGAAAATAAGTTGCATGAGAGAGAACTGTATGGAAGTAGGAAAATCAGAATGTCATCCCTTGCTGTGTGTTTTAAGGAAAGTCCTTGTACAAAGGAGGAAGAACTGTCTTGAAAAAATGCCGGCACATACAACCTAAAGGAGGATTTGGGGTTTCCCATCCTGGTTTTGGCTGTGGTTAAGCTCAGGAGTGGCGGAACTCTGTCTGCCCCCTAGTGATTTCCTTCAGATCACTGCAAATCTGAAGATGTGACACAGGTATTGCAAAAGGCAGTGATGGGTGTGATAGGTTTCCAAGGAGTATGTGTTTTGATGTGTTCTGTTTGTGATGGTTCATATCTGGTAGTTTTGTAGTTTACAAGTTGCCTTTTCTGTCTGCCAGTGCTTTAAATTCTTCCTAAAGTCTTAAAAATAAGCTGCTTTGAGAGTTGCTGTGCCCTTGAGTTTCTTCACGGGTGTCCTGTTTTTTCCACCTGGAAGTTTAAGGCAGAATTCAGTGAAACTACATGCTTGCTCTGAACTGTAGGACATCCCAGAAATAGTAGAAATCCTGGGTGCCCCATGGTGCGCCTACTTTTTGTGCTTCTCGGAAACATGGCAACATGGGGTTGGTGGTTTGTATTCTGGGTCGGTATCGGGAGTACAGCTTCTGTTGCCCTAGAAAAAAAATCACTGGTGGTATGATCCAGACGCATGAAACTTTGAGAATGTTACCATTTTATTGTCTTTTTTCTGGTTATACTTGTACTTCCAGTAAAAACAACTGTTGTTTTCTGGATGTTCACCTGGGGCTGTGTTTCCTACTGCAAGCTTGAAGGTCACCTGGGAAATACCAATGTAATGTAACTGCTGAAAGTCTCCAGTATAGGTGTTCAACTGTTCATTTTCTTAATTATTAATATGTGAAACTTATCAGCTGAATTGCTGATCATTTCTGATACCTTAAGATAGTTTTAATCTCTCGCAAACATTCTTCAAGTACTTCGTAAGATTAACACCTTCGAGTTTTGTATTTTTAGTCTTACGTAAATGTTACAAGATGTAGTTTGTAACTTTGGGCAGGAGATGGAGCCAAACTGGACTAAATGCAAAAAGGAAATTTGCTTTATTGTTGAGGGTAAAATCAAAGCTTTTCTATGAGGTTTTTGGAACTCCAGAGACTGTTACACTGGTCACGAGGGTCCTGAACAAATAGAGAAATACAAATTATAAATAGTTTTACATGGACAAGAATGTAAGTAACTGGGAATAAATTACACTTTTTTGCTTAAAAAAATTATAAAAGCCTTTAAGATTTTAATAATTTGCTAAAATGTTCTTATTGAGTAGAACTGTGCCATTCCAGAAAAATGTATGCATAAATTTGTAAAAACAAGCATTGTACAGGTAAAGTAAAAAAAAAACCCACAAACAACAACAACAAAAAAAACTGAAAAATTATCACAAATCTGGTTCCTCTATGAGAAACGACTAATAATTCTGTCTAGTGAATGAACTCATCGTTCTCACCTTGCAGCTGAATCTGTGGGTGTGGGAGGTGATGATTCCAAAGGCAGGGATGAACAGAGGGGATGAGCTTCTGCTGTTAAATTTCATCCCTCAAATTGGAGGTATGATGTGAGTGACCCTGACTGCTGAAGTTGGCAACGGCTGGGATCCTCCTGGCTGCTCCCATCTGAGTGTATTTACCCGCAGGCACACAAGAGTACTTCGGAAGAACAGCTGCTCTGCTTTTGGAGCACCAGGTTCTAATAGGTAACAGCTCTTCACCTGGGGGAGGAATGGCACTTTTATACTGACTCTTAGTGGAGCCCTGCTGATTTACAAGCTGAGAGTCTTCAGATATTGTTTCAAAACAGTAATGTTTTTAAGGATTTTTTTAACAGTTGGACTCAATGATCTTAAAAGTTCTTTCCAACCTAAATGATTGTATCATTCTGTGATAAAGTATTTTCCTAGGGAAAGGTAACCTTAGACCCTGGAAGGTCTTTATTTCTAGCATCTGCTTTCATTCCTCATTTGACATAATGGATGCTTTTACTATCTCCCTAATAGACAATAAAAGCATTCCCAGTAACAAAAGCTAAATCTCTTCACATGTGCACTTAAGTTCATTCACTAGTGATACTGTCTTATTTTTCAAAGAAGGTTATAAAAGAGTGGATTTGGTTTTACAGAAAAGCAAATGCATAACATTTCCTTTTAGTGTGATTATAAGCATACTTGGGGATTATTTTAATTGGAGGCATTTTTCACCTCGGTCCTGGCATGATGTGTCTCTTCTCCCTCTTACAGTCAGCTGAAGTGCAGAGAGAAACCAGTTAGGCTGAGATCCTTATTTTTAGTTAGTCTTGCCTTGCTCTTGCTTTAGTGTAGTTTTTTTTACTCTTTCCATCTCCGTTCGTCTTTCATTCGCTACCTTTGACTGTAACCACGAGGGGGCATCTCTTGTTTTCGTTAACCTTGATTGCCTCAAGTTCAGCTGCTTAATTTGGGTTTTCTGCCGATATATTTTTTTTCGAACAAATGTTTCTTATATAATGCAGCAATGATGATGGACAAAATCATTGTTCAGTAGTCCTTGGATTTCTCTGTTGCTGCAGTTTGAGCCAAGTGTTAACTGTGTTCAAAGAGGATACATTTAGCCTAAGATTTTTGTAACAACGCTGAGCCCAGTGTCAGTTTTCAGTGCTACTGAATCAGCAGCCACTTCATGTTGCACTTAACTTCTAGAATTGCATTATTCTTCTGAAATACCTCCAAACTTACATTTGCTAAGGCAAAGAAGAACTTGCAGTTTCTTACTGTATTCATGGCTTGGATTTGGAATAGCTTTATTCTTCTGTGTGGCAATGTAAAGATGAGAAATGACATGCACGTTCTCAGGTTCTGATGCCTGACAGTTCCCACCATTCTAGAAATGAGATTTACATCGGGTAGGATCAGCATTTAGAATCCAATTCTGCAGCCATGCCCAAGAGGATGTATCGGTAAGATATTTGTTGGGTTACAGGACCTCAATGACATAGCATCTGCATATACTATGCTTTAAATAGGAGGCATTCCAGACAGGGCATGTATTTGAGTCAGAAGTACAACATCTAATTGCTGTTGATATCACTAAAGCTTGTAGGCAGATGCTGCTGGAGCTTTGAGCATAATGAAAATCTGTCTCTTTCCAGAAGAGCTCAAGTTTTTCTACTTAAAAGTTTAAGGATAAAAATGCATCCATGACCTTGAGTATTCAGATCACCCAAACAGCATCTAGCCAGCTGGATGCAGGCCCTCATAGTGCAGGGGGAAAACACTTCACCCCCTTGCTTAAACTGGGGGGAAGTCTGAGCTTGTAAATTAACTTCTGGTCAGTTTTAGAATTCAGAATTGTAAATACTGAGTAGCTGGAATCTCTCAAGTACAGCTGTAGTTCACAACACTGGCTACTTGGGAATAAATTGCATTCCCACTGTTTTGTGACTACCTACAGACTGACAGATACTGCAGAAACCAACACTGTGCTAGGGTTCCTCTATGTAGCTGCCATAACAGCTGGGAGGAATTTATAAATTTTAGAATATATATGTATATTATATATAATGTTATACATTAAAATATTATAATATACAATACATAATTTATATAAATATATTTATCTAGAAGTTTTATATATAAAATTTTATATATATTTTATTTACATATTTTTATATTTGTTTAGAATATATAAAGACATATATTAAGGAAATACTCTTTTCTACGTTAGCCTAGCACTATATTCAATATTTTGTCTGGGTTTTGCTTGCTTAGATGATAAAAGCACTGTAATGTAGATGAGGTATTTGCACACAGTTCTTAGAATGCACGGTGGCGGTATCTAACACCCGTTTTAAAAAACACCATTTTACGTTTTTTTAATTTTTTAAAAAGGCTCAAAAAACATGGTCCAGGGCACTTTTGGAGTCCTAACATTTTTTTCCGCAGTTGCGCTTGCCTACAATACTACCATGTAGATTTGCCAGTAGATAAGAGGTTTGGGGTATTTGATGGGTTACGGTGTTGATTATTTAGCTTGAAAAGATACCAAGTCACCCATCACTATTATGGTTACAACCACTTTCAGAAAACCAGTCTTTTGCCACGCATCTGTTTTATGCATGACAATTTTTTGACCACTTTTCAGTCAGTGCCCCATATTTTCGGTCCCCAGGATTTTCCATGGGCCTTACTGGAGGTGACACAGACTTGAAGGTAAGGTTCAAGCTGATCTTCCTTGATTGGTGCCAGATCCTGGGCATTATTGGGTTTGTTCTCTGGTTCATTCAGGGAACAGATTTCCAACAGAAAAATGTTTTGATGGAGCAGGCAGTGCTCCTGAGCCCAGGTTTTAAATCACTTAGCCTCTCTTTACCTTCATGAATCCTTTCTTACCCTACAAAGATAATTTCGCTGAAGTGTGTAAGATGGCTCTGATGCTAAAGAACAAGATTCAGATGAATACCTAGGTAGGTAGATGGATGCACAACTTGGAAGCGTGGCAACATTAAAATCCCTTCTTTAATAAGGGACACTCTAAAAGGTGTGTTCACAACTGTATTTATAGAATATATGTAAAAGCTTTGTGCGCGGTGGTCTGTGTATCTAGATAAAGTCTGTAAAAGGTCTCTTGCAAATTTCAAGGTAAATAAGAGAAGGGAACCCACAGTTGTGCTCCTTCAAAAGAGGTGGGGAAGTAAAGTAACTGGCGTTGTACTAGTGTGAGTCGCCTGAATCCCTAATGACCATTTGGAGTTGTCTCCTGGGGTAGACATCTCCATCTGCTATATAAGACATCAAGAGTCCAAGCTGTAAGAGAATCACACCTAGATTAGATGTTCAAGGTAGGTCATATAAATATTGCCTCAGTGTCCAGCACGAAGGTAAAGCAGGGAGACCACAAACTGGATGGAGGAGGACTTTGTTTTCATGAATAGTCTGGTGGGTAGCTGGAGTAAGTAGGAGAAACTGGAGAATGCTTGTTTGCTTTCTGCTTTTTAGTTCCTCCTCTTCTCCCCCTTCCTCAGGAGGCTGGGGCACTCTCTGGACGTAGAGTATTTCTTCAAACAGTGAGTAAAATGTTCTCTGTCAGAATGGGGATCAGCTAACAATATTCAGCACAGTACACTTCTGCTTTGTTGTCTAATTCCTCCTTGTTTTTGAGTTGCTGAGTGAGGCAGCTTGGGCTGATTTCTGGAATGTGCAGCGAGACGAGGGGAAGGCATGGATGGATACAGCTGGCACGATAAAACTGGAGAGGAGGTTCCCAGGACAGGCTCTCGGTCTTGTTTTTATCGTGACTATATAAGAGTTCAAGAGAAGTGGCTTCACTATGGGAGCCCATGGGGGCTCTAAGGTAGCAGAAGGGCGTGTTGTTCTGGTTCTCTGGCATACCACCAGCTTCTAGGAGAGCAACCCAGAATCACAAACTTGGAGACTGGCAGTCAGATAAGGACTTTTGGATTGTAAGTGTGTTTGCTTATTGAACCTGCTTGTACGGAACAAGTCCCTACTCCCATCTGATCCTTCCGAGGTCACCTGGCAATAAAAGGAGGGACTGCTCAGTGGGTTGCAGTTTCAGATTGGTGACAAGAATTTGCAGAGTTATTCATACCATGCGCTCCTAAGGAATCCCTGAATGGAGCCCTGGGATCTACGTGTGGGTTTTTACACTGGCTGATTGTGGAGGTTGTGTTAATAACTCTTTGTTGTGTAAGCGCATAGATGTTGGCCTGTGTAGAAAGAGAGCTAAAGGGCTGGGCAAAGGCTGTGATCAAGCTCTCTGGCACTTGCTTTGTGACATTCAGCAACTCAATGGCTGCTGTTGTCTTTGTCTGTAGGGAAGCTGTGCTCACAAAACCACTTGGAACACTCAGCCTGTGCTACAAACAGCATTACTAATGCCACTCTGTTTCCTTGCTCTCTGTGAATATCTAGGTGCCAAAAAATCCAAGGCAGGGTCCAAGATGCTCCTTCATTCTCTTTGCAGAGAAACCAAAGAACATGGTCTGGGGAAAACTCCATTTGGTCTGCATGCCATCCCTCCTGAGCAGCGTCACCAGCATTGCCAGCTCCTATAAGGTACTCTGCTTGGTGACTAGAGAACTTTATTTAGCAGGACACGCAATTAAGCAGCTCCAATTGGGAAACTATTAAGAGCAAAATAAAAAAAAAAAGTGTTGAAAGAAGCTAATTAGGTACATATCTAGAATCACATCCATGGATAACTTAGTTATGCATTGCATAAATGCATTGTTTATGAATAAACTGTAATATCCCATCAGTCCCTAACTTCTACATACTTTTCATTCCACCAGGGCTTGGATAATCATTTTATGAACCAATTTCCTGAGAGCTGAGCACCCTTTATGCTTTGTAGTTTCTCCTGGCTTCACCTTTCAGGAGCTGTGCACAGTGACTGCAGTATGGGTGTGTGTATAATGGCTTGGCAGGTCTCCACAGTTGTGGAATTTACAATCATCGCTGTGTGTGTAATGCTTGGAACAGCTTTTTTTTTTTATTTTATTTCTGGTGGATGATGAATTAGGCCATCTGTCTCCCATGTCTGCTGACCCTTCCCCCGCTCTCTTCTTTCCTGGTATGTTGGCACTGTCACACAGTCAGCCAAGGTCAAGGTCTGGAGCCTGGGTCTGTGACCTTCACTGCTGAGACCACAATGTCTCAGTCCTCAGTTTCCTAGGGTAATTCTCCAGTATGTTATGCACCCACAGGTCTGAGATGCCATGCAAGGAGGAGGGATTTGTTTACAGTAACATTAAGAATGCGATAATAGGAACTTCCTTCATGCATGTAGCTAATACTCGAAGAGTACTTTTATTTAGCCTAAAGTTAACAAGTGGGCTAGTTTTTCAAAACACAAATGGAACACTTCCTGATTGGCACCAAAAATGGCAGAGGACACTTGAAATCAAATCAATTGAACATAGGTCTAAAAATGTTAAATGTAGACACACTTAGACATCACTGAGACAGATGGAAGCTTTGACAAAACAGAAATAGTAAGTCAGGTAAATTTGTCTTGGCTCATTCCATTTTGCTCCTTGCCTGAAAGAAAAATATATGATAGTGACATAAGTATCAGCAGCCAAACAGATATGAAGGTTTACCCCTATAAACCAAGGTAGTATTAGTAACTGTAGAAGGTCCAAAGATTTCTGAGATTAATGGGAATTTTTCTACTGAGTTTGTTGGGCTTTGGATTAAGTGCGTAGGTACAAAAGACTTTACGTAACAGCTTGCAGTGGTAAAGATCTCTGCAAGCACTTAGGGAATCTTTGGGAAGCTTTTCTGTAAACAGCTAGATCTTTAGCATGAGTGTAAGACTGGAAGGCTTATTTACTTCTGTTGGCAGTCATCATAGGGATATATGAGTGCCTGTGCAGCAATGCAGGGAAGGGACTTTTGCAGTATTGCCAGTGGTGTTACAAAATTATGAGTCGACTATAAAAAAAAAAAGGGGGGGGGGGGGCACATGGAAATCATGGAGATTTGTTTGTTTTTAAATAGAAGGCAGTAGGTTCTTTTTGTTTGATGCTTTCCTTTTGGCTGTTAAACGTGCATGCAAACAATACTTCAAAGCACTTGTGTGTCCCCAGGAAGGCCAAGAATTTCTTTTTAATTGAAACCTGAAATTTCCATGCAGTGATATGACTCCATCACTGTTGTGGTTTAACCCCAGCCAGCAACTAAGCCCCACACAGCTGCTTGCTCACTCCCCCTGGGTGGAATGGGGGAGAGAATCAGAACAGTAAAAGTGAGAAAACTTGTGGGTTGAGATAAAGACAGTTTAATAGGTAAAGCAAAAGCCGCGTGCACAAGCAAAGCAAAACAAGGAATTCATTCACCACTTCCCATCGGCAGGCAGGTGTTCAGCCATCTCCAGGAAAGCAGGGCTCCATCATGCATAACGGTGACTTGGGAAGACAAACACCACCACTCCAGACATCCCTGCCTTCCTTCTTCCCTGAGCTTTATATGCTGAGCATGACATCATATGGTCTGGGATATCCCTTTGGTCAGTTGGGGTCAGCTGTCCCAGCTGTGTCCCCTCCCAACTTTTTGGGCACCCCCAGCCTCCTCACTGGTGGGGTGAGGAGCAGAAAAGGCCTTGATGCTGTGTAAGCACCGCTCAGCAATAACTGAAACATCCCTGAATTATTGACACTGTTTTCAGCACAAATCTAAAACATAGCCCCATACTAGCTGCTATGAAGAAAATTAACTCTATCGGAGCCAAAACCAGGACAATCACATAGGGCTAAAAGATGGTAGAGAGTATCATGATATTTGCATTAATGTCTTTGGAAGATGTGATACTGAGCTAGTGGAGGGAATGATGGAATGAGATTTAATGGAGTTGACCCACAATGAGAAAGAAGGGGAAATTCCTACACATGGAAAGTAGTCAAAACACAACTTCTGATGACAGAGCAGATGTAGGATACCTGGAAAAGAGTAACTCTTTTGTGATTCTAAATCAGTATTACCTCTGACAAGGAAAAATTATGAGTAGTGCTATGCAAATTCTATGCACAATATTATTTAGCCCAACAACTCCAAGGGGCTGTTAGTCTTCAGCACTTTTTTTTTCACTTGGCTAATTTCAAGTACATGTTTTTGCACCTGTTTTGGCTGCAGTGTTCAGAGGTTTGTCTTGTGGGTCCAAGCAGTCCTGTCTGGACATGAAGCAGCTGAAGAGGTTGATGCTGAAGGATGATAACTGCAATACAAATAGCTGCTCTATCCCTTGAGAAAAGTCCACCCTCTTTTAAAGATCAGAGCCTGCCTAGCCTCAACTGTGGTTGTCTATTAACAGATGAGATTGCTGCTCTGAGATTAGGTCCTGCTATCCTGCACCAAAAAGTAGGTCTTAGAGTGGTCACAGGTATGTGAGTCTCCATGCTTGCCCACCTTGGCATACAAAGCGGCTACACCGAGTTGAATGCTGTGCTACCCCCTTCCACCTGTGGTCCAGGGTGTACATTAACAGGCACTTGCAGGACCACAGTGTAGAGAATGAGTAGATCTGCTGTGAGGGAGCCTTGGCCCTCCCATCGGAGGCAGCACAGACATAGCCTCCATTTTTCCTGCTGGGATTTAGCTTAAAAAACCCTTAAGCCTCTCTCTTTGTGACTTTACTGGGTTGACTTATTATGGAGTGACCTAAAGGAAGAGAAAATGAATAGACTGCATCTAAACTCAGTCTGAGGAAAATGGGACTTGGTAGTGGGGTGACTAATAAAAAGTTTAATGCGACTGCTTTCCTGATGCTTTTATTAGTCTTGAAGTGATAATGAGCCTTTGAGATTGGGCAACTTTTGATCAGTTCTCAGTATATACCACAGCATAAGGAATCTCAGTTTCAAGAACAGAGATGGGCTTATGACTTGATATGAAAATCAAACATTCCCTTCATTGTTGTTATAATAGTTCCTCTGTCTTAATAATCCCTCAAAGACTGAAGCAGAAAACGGTTTGTTCCTTATAAGGAAGAAAAGTTTGGAACCATAAAATTTGGATTACTTTGAGACTTCTGTCTCTCTGACTTTACCAACTGGCAGAAAATTAGATGACATCAAAGAATCACTGGAAGGAGGCTTATTTGATTTTGAAATTTATTGGAAATTGTCACATGTGGTTGTAATGCTAACAGCTGCTTTCGTGTCACTTTACTGCAAAAGAGAGTGGCATTATGCCTGGATAAGGGTATAAAAGCTGGAACTGTGAACTGTGATAGAGACATAAATTGAACTTTCTGGGATACCCAAACAGTTAATTCTTCTGTCTGTACTACATGTGTTAAGGGCTCAAAAGTGCAGGAGTTTGATTTTGATTTTTTTTTTTAATAGTAGTACTGTTACAATGAATTAAATGAATTCTTAAGTTAAAATAAATAATCTTACTTAAACCATTCAGATGAGATATGTAAATAACAATCCTCTCCTAACAAAGAGTTGGAAAAATAGCTATTTTTCATGCTTCTTTTTATAAGACCTTGAAAATACCTCTATTCGTTTTGAGTTTTCTCTGTGCAGACTTGGGATTTAGGAAAAACACAACCTTTTTTTTAGAACAGAAGTGAAAAAGACAATTCTTCAGATGCTTATTCAGAAATGAAAGACCTAACTACAAGTTAGGTGAGAGACCGCTAAAACATACCCATTTCCAAAGACCTTTGTAATGGTGGGTTCACTCTGCTGCAAGAGCTGATCCTTCAGCTTGTCTCATCTTTCGGTCAGATTATGTGTAAAGAGTGGTGATAGCTGGCTTTTGTAAGAAATTGAAATGTTTTAAAGCAGTCAATTTTGAATTAAATTTTCCAGGATACTTAGCTGTAATTTTCCAGTTTAAGTCCACGCTGGTGTGAGGACTCGAATAACAATTTTTTACTACGTTCATCATATCAATTACATATCCTTTGCAGATTTGATCTACAATTGTTATTGATCTCTGGAAAATGGTATGGCAATATTTTCACAGTTACTTAAAAATATTTAAGAAGGTAAAATAAATGGTTTACACAGAATCAGGAATGGACACAAGGTGAAGGAGCACACAGTGAACACTGTGGAAGTGTCTAAACGCTCCATGGGAAGCTCAACCCTTCTGTAATTTCTACACGCTGATCTGGGCCACAGGGTTTTAGGGAAGGAACCCCAGAGAGGGAAAGCAGTTGCAGTAAAAAATCGGCTGTAAGCCAACATGCATGAGTTTTGCTGATGAAAGTCTACTTCAGTCTGGTTTATTGGTCGTTTGCCACCTGTGATTTGAGTAGCTTACCATACAACTACTGGATGCCTTGAAAGATTTTTGGAAAGCAGTCTGAGAAAGTATGCCTCTAATGAAGCAACAAGATGTGATACACAGTGTATTTGTGAAGGATTATCAGAGGCCTTGGGCATGCAGTGAGATACAAGGCTGTAGGCCGAGTGCTTTCAGCCCCTATTAGTGTAATAATCCATAAAAAATGTGCCATCTTACCTATCTAACTGTAGAGTTTGTGGAGAAAGAGAGTAAGAAATCAAAACCAAAATTGTGTAGGGTGTATCAATAACTTGTCTGAAAGGCTAAATTGTTTCCAAATTTTCATGTATTCTCTGTGACCTAAAAGACCAGCTCCTTAAAAAACACTTTGAAAGCCAAATAAAACTCATGTGGGTTAACAGTTCTCTACAGTAAGATTTTAACAGCATTCATGGTACCTAAATCATGTTCGTTGGTGGGATCCCTGTTGGAGTATATCTGAGATGGCTTATGGGTTTGGGACTTGGGTGTTCTGTTTGTTTTAACCTCCTTTCCACCAAAATTCACATCCTTACAACACCACCACAAACTGTGCCCTAATGAAAAATCTTATCATAGATGATTCAAAAAAGTTTTAAGACTAGTGATTTGTTGTTCATTTAAAGAAATCCCGTTAATAGCAGCAGAAGTCCTGTCTTGTAGTCCTTGAGCTGGGATGGTGACAGAGGAAAAGATCACTTACCTGCTGCGTAGCCTGTCAGGAAAACTGTCTCGGAGGTGGGAGGGCAAATATGGGTTGAGAACAGCCTGGGGGAAGACTTCCAGCTGGACAGTGTATTTGCTGTGAATTTGTAGGCCTGCCAATTCCTTACCTTTGTGCATAGGATGTTAGTATTACAGTTTCCACTGAAATTCTTCTGGAATATTCAGTGAAGATGCTGAAAAAACAGCTTCCTGAGTGTTTTATGCAATCTATTATGTAGAATCAGAGCTGAAACAGTGTGTCCAGTGGGAATGGGTTTGTTTTGTGTTATCCTTCCAGCAGGGGTTTATCCATGTGTGCTGGAAGTTACAGTATTAAATGCTCCAGCATGGAAATTTTGTGTGAGGATTATCGGACTTAAGTTTTCTCAGTGTACTGCAGCCTGGGCCTCCTGCGGGCACAGGAGTCCTCTGGAACTTCCACAGCAAAGGTTTTGAAACACTAATGCCTGAAATTAGGAAATCTGAACTCTGCTGAAGAATAACAGAAGAGAATGCTTTCTCTGTTTCACTCCTTCTGCATGACAATGCCTACTAAAAACCTTTGCTCTTCTCTCACTCCCCCCAAGCAATTTGTTTTAAGCTTCCCAGCTGAAACAGAGCCATAGCATTGTTCCAGCTCAGTAGAACTGCTTTGTTTTCTTAAATGGCCAGACATAAACCTTAGATACCAAAAAGTTATATTTCTATTGCTTTTTTTTCCCCCTTCTCCAGATTTACGCATAAATTACATGCACACAGAAGACTGCAGTGTTTCAGATATTGAGTGTATTGGCACCCTCTCCTGAGCTGGGTCAAAGATGGTTATCCTCAAATGAAGCAGAGGCAGCTTTGTGGCTGCTGCCTCCTCAAAGTAGAGCTTCAGTTGCTTGCTGTTGCCACCTGTCTTTTGCTGGATACCGCTCAGCACATTCAAGGTCAGTCTTTCCCATTCTCACAGTGTGTGGTTGTGAGCGCTCGCATCCGATTCCTTGGGATTGAATCCCTACTCTAGGGCTGAGACCTGTCCAGGGATGGCACATGTCTGTTCTTAAAATAGATCCACCAGATGTTTAGTATCTGAATGCAGTGTGATTATTTAGTCAAGATTATATTTCTTTGGGTTTTAAACAGCAATGTGATTGTGCTGTATTTTTAATTCTGTGGTCATTTCAATGAGTGCGCCCAGTGGTGGAAGGCAGTTGTTTTTCAATCCATGTGATGTATCACTACCACGTGCTTGGTGCCTTGCTGCTGGCCTGATCCTGTGAGGTGTTCATCACAGTCCAAAAATAAAACTTGCTCACAATGTGATGTATGGAATAGTCTTACAGGGGAAGGGAAGGGAGAGCTTTATTGCTTGTATCACTTGACATTGGGACTGCATGAAAACTGGAAAATATTACGCCAGAGTAGTAGCCTTTCAAATCACCTCTGGGTTTGCCAGCAGTGAATGCAAAGCTTTATAATCTATTATAAAGCTTTTTTTCATCCTTCCGTTAGCTTTTGTTTGGAGAACTCCTTTTTTCTAGTGAGTGTCAGGTAGTCTTGACGGGTAAAGAGACTGTTTCTGAAAAACAGTTGCTCACATTTCTGTCCGATTCTCATGGTCTATAAAAAGGTTATATTAATAAACAAACGATTGTTATAAATATATGAAATTCCATCACTTGGCTACACAGACGTAGCATTTCACTGCAATCCATTTGAGCTACAGCTATGCCTCTTCAGCCTTCCTCTGCTGAGGCTGCAATGCTCACGCGATAAAACAATTGGTCACACCTCATTATTAAGGTTATTCGCAATAGTGTACAAAGGACCAAGTAACAGATGTTTTGAAATGGCTAATCAATTGTTATAGATTCAATTAAGTTGATGCCTGCACATCTTTCCAATGTGCTTTTTTACCAAAGCTAGGGAAAGGATCTTAATTACAAATTCAGTCAAGCCTCTGTGAGGTTCAACCTTCAACTTTAGAATATAAATATTGCTTGCATGCAATTATAATATTCTATATTGGCCACTTACACTGGCGTTTTGCGTCTCTGAACTTCACTCTTGGAAAGTTACATTTGGACTTAGATGTATGACACTTGTTTGGAGTGACACACACAAATCCCCATACACCAGAATGAAAATTCAGCCCTAATCATCAAAGGGAAGTGAGGACTAAATGAATGTGTGTCATGCGTATCCAATTTCTCCACTGATCATCCAGAGCAAATAAATCACAGCGGATGTTCTTCCATTTCTTCTTTGTTTAAATAGCTAGAAGGAACTCTGTGTTAAAGTCACCCTGGGTTTCCCCAGGGAATACTAAAATAAATTAATATTGGCTGATTAAATGTTTTGACCCATATTAAAGCCACTGGAAAATGATAGGCCTATTTTGTAATGGCAGCACTCCAGCTTTTTTGTGTACTACTGGAATCAGAGGATAAAACTGGGGGAGCACATCTCAACTAAACTAATAACCAATTTCATCCATTTTTAATAAATCCTTTTTCTGGGACTGTACTCTTTGAGATAGATTTCTTGTGCATCAGTCTCTCAGTGATGTCTAGTGTCCAGCTGTGCTAAGATCTCTTGTCATCTTTCCAGTGTGCATCAGAAAAGACAGCAGAAGTGATCCACAAAAGAGATAAAAATGGGGAAAGGCATTTCAGAAAGATCTGGCTTGATTAAGGGGAAAATTTAAAATGGCACAAATTGCAGATAGGTATCCAAGTCACATTGATTTTCAATGAGAATAGGATAGCTTACAGTCCGTCATCTCTCTGAAATGTCCCCTTACACCCTAAGGCAATTTAATTTGGAAAGAATTGTTGGAAGAAATCTGATAGGTGTATAAAATGAGCAGTATAAAAAGCATGCTGTCACAGAAAGGGCAGTGCCCCGAGACTCAGAACCTGCTCAAAAGTTAATTGAAATCAATTGGAAAGACTTCTGTTGACTTAAACAAGCTCTGGATGAGTCTTTGAGAGAGCTAGTTTCAATACCCAGGTTTACCACAAATTTCTTGAATGACTCAGGGCCATATCCAGAGTGGTAGCCAGATATTGTAATGGGATTGCTTGAAGTGGGGAGAGCGTGAAAGGTTCTCCACACAGCGCCACACTTCAAGGCTCTTTTCTGAAGTGGGTTATGACCTGCTAATGTAAAACAAATAATAATTTCTATTTAACCTGTGGTGCTTACAGTGGTAGGATGCTGTCAAGACAATTTAAAAACATTTTGACAATGAGGATTAGGCATTTAGAATTATAAGAACGGCATCTGTAGTCAGATTAGCTTGGATAAAATGTCAGGGGCCCCCAATCCTTGTGTTTCAGAGCGTAAACTCACCACCAGCTGGAATAATGAAGCAGATACCCCAATGGAACAAAATGTTACTGTTAAGCAGTTCATGGTTTCATGTACTATGTGCTCTCATCCAGCCCTACCTTTATGTGGATGCTCCCTTGGAAAGGGGTCTGTTCTCGCTGCCTGGGGGGAATGGCAGAGCTGTCTGTAACTCATGTAACTGGGGCCATTTCCTTCAGGTGATGGAGGCTCCTGGTGGGTGCTGCACCCTCAGACCTGCTGGGCTGGGTCCTTCTGACTTCTCTAATCTCTCCTAAGCTTTAGGAGTGGTTTTGGTGCTGTTAAGAAGGCTCAGCAACCTACAGGAGCTGGGCAGTGCCTTGTGGGATGGAGCCTTAGCCATCTCTCCTGGTTTAAAAAACATATATATATATATATACAGTCCTATGTCTCTCTAGGGTCTTTTGTTGGTATTGCCTGTTTTGCTGAATCCCAGACCCAGGGTGGTGTTTCTGCTGCAGCGCTTCATCACTGCTCAGGCCAGGGGCCTTGGGGGTGAGCGCTGAATGCCTCTTGAGGCTCAGAAGAGCTGAGGTTCCCTATCTACAGTTTGGTAGGTGGGTGGGTTGGTTGCTACTGCTTTGCAAGAGGTACCGGGAGACTCCATCCCAGAAGTCCAGCCAGTCCTTGGCTCCCTCTACCCTCCACCTCCTAACTTCTGTCCATTTTTAGCCATTGCTGCCTCCCCGCTGGCTCCCAGCCCTACTTTTCTCTTTCAGAGCTCCAGGCAATAAGGTGCAAAAGCTGCACCTTTCCACCACCTCCCCCTGTCCTGGTGCCCCTCATCCCCTTCAGAGGGCCCAGCGGGAAGGCTGCTCCTCTCAGCAGGAGATGGGCTCACAGTCCCTGTGCCTTGGGTTGCCTTAACCAGCAGCAGTGGTGCTTTGGGAAGCCAGGATGAGTGTTAGCCACTCTCAGCTGAATGCCCTCAGCACAGGCTAGGTATAGGTCACCACCAGCTAAGTCACTGATGGCTCAGCCAATCCCTATGTGGAAAAAAGCAGGAGATTGTTCAGATGACTCAGAAAAACTTTTTTACATAGCACTAGTAAGGCAGAAGAATGACCAGGAAAAAAAGATTAAATTTAAGGAAAAGCAACACAGAGATGCATTTTTTTTCCAAGCTTTTAGTCACAGAGGACAGGGAGAAGGGGCCACCATTTTCTGAAAATTTTGGGATCTCTTCTTTAGAGAGGATTTTGTTGCTAGGTAAAAGTTTACTGACACTTTCCGGGGTTGCCTGAGGCTACCTAGTGAGGCTGGTGCCAGCTTGCTTTAACATATCTAACAAATGTTGTCTTCCAGGCTGTGATAATGGCTGCAAGCCCTACTTATTTAAGTTAATGAAGATCAATTAGAAGTTAATTAGGACTTTTGGCTTTTCCTGCTGACATCAAGAACAGAGCAGGAAAGATTTCTTGGAAAATACAGTTGAGTAGAGGATAAATGTATGCTATCAGACTGCAATGTTTAATAGACAGTTTGAGCATCATGATCTGTGCCAGTGAAGCAGAATTTCTAGGGAGCTCATTGCCTAACCCTGACATGCCTCGAGTGATGACTCCACTGAACTTCAGGTGGCTGGGCCAGGAAAAAGATTAAGAGTGATTCTATTTCCTTACCTCATTCCCAGCTCCCTGGGATACCATGTGCCTGCAGCTTTGTGTGCTGCAGCCAGTGTGAGATGAGGAGCCTTAGTTCTGCTGCCTACAAATCCCATATGCCTTTTGCACTTAGGGCCTTCTAGGAAGGGTCCATGGCTGACTTGTCTGCTTGGTGTTGATGCCGAGGCAGATAGGGTGTGTCATATAAACCATGCTGAGCAAATTCCTGTCACCAATTTATACTGAAGAGGGCTGCATGCTTAGTTCCATACTGACAAACTTTTTTCCCCCATTGCTTCTCCTACTCCATAATATGCTCTGGAAAAGCAAATACAAGAAGAGCAGTTGGATCTCCCACCACCTTCACGTCTCTTCTCCACAGTGTGGAGCTGCTGAATTTCTTGATGAAGAGTTTGGAAAGTCGTTTTTCACAATGTGAACCAAATAATTCATTGTCCTGTAATCATGTCCTAGGAAAGGACAGACATTTTAGCTGGAGGACTTAAAAAATGTCAGCTGGAAGCAAGTACTGCAGCCAAAGAACTTCTTCTGGTCATTGGCCGAACTCCATTTTGTTTCAGCTTGACCCAAAAAACAACTTTTATGAGAATGTTTCGAGAACTGAAGGAAGTTGTTTTACACTTAGATGTTAACTCCAAAACAAAAAGAAGAATAAACCCTGATCTTGTGAAAGCTTCACCAGAAGTCAAACCTAGAGAGAGGTGATATGCGTATGAATTGAATTCCTGCTGCTTTGCCTTTTGCATGTTTATATTAGCCGAAGTACCTTCAATACAAAAAAAGAGACCAGTCCAGAAATTCAGAAAACTGGTAATTAAGATATCTTTGGGAGATGGGAACCTGCAGTTCAAATTCATGCTCTGAAAAGGCAGAGGAGGAGTTTGAACTTTCCTGATATTTCTCTTTCTTAAGAACCTATTTTTAGTTACTTACAACTTTATCAAAATGGAACTATTCAGGATTAATTTTTTTTCTTCATTTGGGGTCTGTCTTACCTTCCCTCTGTCTGTCCTTATCACTGGGCTTTTATTTATATCACAGGGGTCCTGCGAAGTTTCCCTGCTTCTCTTGAGCCTGTGATGTCACTTGTAATGTCTGTGATGCTGCTTACAGTTTTAGTGTCCCTTTTGAAACTGAGAGGGTGAGGACACAACTGTGACTGTGAGAAAAATGAAGATGAACTATATCATTCTTTCAGGAGTGTTACCTTTCTCATGGGCTGAGTTCAACACGAGCTGATTTATAAGTTTGCCTGAGGCTGCATTTTTTTGGCAACTGATCTACTTACTGGAAAAAATTGTGTGAAATGTCAAGTTCTCTACAAAAAAGGTACTATTTTAAAAGCTGCTTTTTCTTTTTTTATAGCTTTTTGTCCTGCAGGTGCCCAGTTAAAGAAAAAAGAAAATGGAAAAGTCTCTATATTGTCACTACAACCTAATTAATTTCCTTGTAAACTACTAAAGCTAAGGGAGGTTTCAGTGCCTAGAATGGATTGTGTGTTGTTTGGTTCAAGGACACTACTGTGAGTTTTTCCAGTTTTATAACCGAGCGTTTCTGGAAATCAGAATTAATTTCATAAGTGATTTCACATACGGACTTTCCCTGACTGAAGGGTGTTTTTGTTTTTCCTTGAATCCTGAGACTGAACTAATCCAATGGCTTTGCTTCAGCCTGTTTATGGACGGTATGGTAGTTCTTGCATTCCAGACTGTATGTGCGTAATGTTTGGAAGATTAGTAATGATGTGTTATCATAGCCAAGGGCAGTCCAAGTAAAAGCTTTGTGTACTGTGACTGCTGGGTGGGTTTTATGCCACTTCTTTCACTCCAGGATTACTAGCCACGTTCTCATTGAACATCTTTTTTTAATAGTGGAGGGAAAAGGGGCCGGGTTTATGAGTGGATTGAAGCATCTGACTGTTTAGCCAGGAGTATCCTGACCTGACAGTATTTATTTTATATTTCATATGTGGAGACATGGCTTCTTCAGGGCTCTTGCTTAAACAGATACTGCCTATTAGCTAAAATATTTAATAATTTGGACTTAAACAAGCATCGGTTAAACTAAGCTTTCCTTAGGCTCCAGTTCAGGGCTTCCTGGATGGAACTGAATTTAAGACATATTCCATGTGTGAAATCTTGCTGTCTCTTAAGGGCCTGTGTCTGCAATGGCTTCTGTAGCTGGGAGATGGATGCATTTCTTAGAAGAACTCCATGACTTAACTTCTTACTAGGTACAAATACTTAAAATGTTTGTGTAATCTCTGCTTCTGTCTCTCTCCCTAATAAAACAGCCTTTTCTTCTTCCCTACTTTGATTGTATCTATTCATCACTTTCAAGACCCTCTTTAGGTGCATGGTTGTGCTATTAACATAAACTGTTGGCCATCTTAAAACCTCCTGAACTGTGGGCTTGTAAGGGCTGTGAAGAATTGCTGGAGCCCACAAACTACACAAGTTATATCAACTTTTGCACTTCTTGCTCTCCAAGGGATTTTGCTTATTTCATTGCCATCCCAGAGCCCGCTCGCTTCTGTAATAATGGAAAATGGGACACCTAAGAGTCATCTAATCCCTCCTCCTGCCCCAAAGGTGGATCATGTTTAAATCATTCCTGACAGATGTTTTGTGCAACCTATTTTTAAAACTGCTAGTGTCGAAGGTTTCAGAATTTGGCATACTCTCTCATTTGCCATTAGGAGGTTTAATCTGAGTTTCTGTTGCTGTGATTTAAGTCTGCTTTCTTCCATCTTCTTCACCCTGGGTATCAAAAACAATTTATTCCATTATTCTTTAAAGGTTATGTTCTGCCTTCAGTCCTCTCCTTTCTCAACTGAACAATACCCTTTCCATCATCCTTTTTTTGTGGCTCTGCTTTTGTAGGCTTTTTATTAGTCCTATACTTTCTTCTGAATTGCTCAATCCACTTCCTACTTAAAGTGCAAGTGCCAGACTGGATGTAGTGTTCTTACTGAGGCCTTATCACCACCAAGAAAAATAAGGGGATTATGTCAGACGAAACTCCTATTTGTACAGCTCTGGTTGATGGATGCCTTCTCTGCGACACCATGATATTGTTGACTCATGTTCAGCTCTGATCCTCTGTAATACTTCCCAAGTCCTATTCAGAACAACTGTTATCCGTCTAGTCATTCCCCATCCTGTACTTTCCCAGACTATATTTGCCCTTCATAAGTACAGGACTCAGCACCCGTCCTTGCTCAACTGCATCCTGTGGTTTTCAGACCGTTTCTCTGATCTCTCCAAATCATTCTGAAAACTCTTTCTCTGCTCCAGTTTGCCTACAGCACCTTACGCCACATGCAGATTTCAAATGTGTGATCTGTTCTGTTACCCAGACTGCTGAATAACAATTTAGGAAAAGAACTTAACCCTTACAGATTCCCAAATGATACGCCTTTCTAGTTTCACAGCAAACAACTCCTACCAGCTGTGAGTGAAGTTTTCCAAGAAGCTGTTCATCCTTCTTCTTGTAGCCTCATCTACAGTGTGTCACTAGTTTTCTTTTAAGAATATTTTCTGAGATGATGAAGTTTTTGCTGTGTTACCTGTGACCATGAGTTATTGCTCTTCAATTCACGTTTCTTTTTATCCCAATATTTGTCCTTGCTGTTCCTTTTCTATGCCCTTTCTCACAAGATGCCAATAAAGAAAGAGGTAAACTTGCTACTAAAGTGGGAAGTAACAAAGGAGAAGCCTTCCAGAGTTCAAGTTAAGGTTTTTTTAATTCTTATTATTTCCCTATCCTAGATGTCAGATGTTTCAATAAACTAATACGTCATCACAGATGATAATGGTTACTTTTTTCCTCCATGGTTACAATAATGGTTTGGGGGTTTTTTCCCTCCATAATTGTCTCTTGGGACTGCTTTGTCATTTTTCAGTCCCTATGATAATTATTTACAAAATCTATTTCTACAATCCAACGGATATTCTTCAGGTTCCTAGTAGGAATATGACTTTAAAAGTCCTTTTAGCTTTTCTAAAGGGGAAGGACCTAGCAAAAGGTTAACAGCTGTGGTAGTTCAGTAAAACAAGCAAGAACTGTAGGTTCTGAACTGAAAGGCTAATTTTAGAAGATGACCTCAACAGGTGAGCAGATCATTTCAGGTAACTTCAGAGTCCTTTGCTTCTCTGCATTAAATGTCAATGTGAATTTGTCTGTTGACTCTTACTCTGAATATATAGATTGCAGGAACTGAGTTAGATTCCAGGTCAGCAAGATCATGTTTTCCACTGGAAGCATTCCAGATGATGATAAACATCATCAAATAACTTCAGGCTCACCACGAACGTTGATGAAAGCATACCTCAGACTTCAGGGACATATAGTCTCACCTACCTTATCTAAATGCCATGCGAGTTGTTTGAAATCAGTGTAGTAGCTATGCAGCAAGTGCTGCATGGATTTAGCACGTTTTTGCAAGACATCTCTTTCAACCGTAGAGCTGGCCTCGCTGCAGCGGGCTGCCTCTCGTTACACGCCTGCGAGTCAGAACGTCAGTGGATTCCCCAATCTTGTTCGCTCAGGGCCCACAGTTCCCTCAAGAAGGTTGTCTCAATGTAATGGCTCAGCGCCACTGTCTGGCATGCAGAACATTCCTGGTTTGTCTCTGGAGATCCGAAATGCAAGTGCTGACATGTAACACCACAGCTGTGCAATTTGTCAGCAGGGAAGGGGGAAGGAGCTCTCCCTCGGCGGGTCCGTCGGGAGGCAGTGCAGCTCCGGCGTTCCCCCTGCACGAGCTTCCATGCCTTCCCAAAGTCGGAGCACCGAGGCGGGTCAAGCCGGCGGACGGGCCTCGGACAAGTGGCCTGTCAAAAACTCAGTCCTGCAGAACATCTTTCACAAGTGAGAGGTCCCGGGAATAGATCTGTTTGCCATAGACCAGATCAGCGTGTGCTGATCATTTAAGTCCAAGCCAGCCCTCCTGACAGGGGTAGGTCTCATCCCCAGCTACTTTCAGTGATATTTATCGTTCCTATTGCCCATCACGTGCTGGGCTTTAAGGACACCAAAGCAGAACTTAGGTATAACTACATCGGTCACCACATCTTTCCAATATGTGGATCTGAGAAAGTTTTCATCAGAAAAATAATAATGAAACAATAAATCTGATTTTAGGTTGGAGACAGCATGCCAAGCACAAAACCCCCATGGATTGTACTTCTTAAGGAAATAAAAGGTTTTCTTGATAGCTACCCACTCCTCTTTCTTGTTTTAAAACTCAGATGCTTTAAATGCTCAGCTGAGTCCCTGCTGGTGTTCAGCATCAGTAGCGGTGTACAAGAACTATCAATAATCAAGTGTGTCTCTAAATGAAGAGGGGTTTGGTTTGATACTGAAATGACTTGCAACAAAATTCATGCAGGAGTCTTATGATAAAATTAATATTTTGATTGGTTAATAAGGCCCAATGCTACAAGGTGATAAAATGACCATGGCCAAACATCAGTTATAGGTGCATAAGATGTGCAGTGTTTGGTACTGTACTACTTAGGCATACTTATAGAAACCAGTTGTCTTCATATAAAATTTAAAAAGGCCCTACTTTGCATTCTAATTTACGTTCAGTTTGTCCTTGAGCATTAGTAGTATTCATCCCTATCAAATGGTACTTAGCAGTTTTGCAAAAATCAGTGTTTTTTCCACGGGGAAAGAAAACAGTAAGGCTTAGACTTTGCCTCCAGCTATGCATATATCCATATAACTTGCATGCACATAAAGAAGAATTAGTATTTAAAGGCTTGAAGAATCAAGCTTTTTAAAGGCTGGATATTATTTCTAATCTAATATGCTTAAAAATTAAAAATGACTGAAGTAAAATCTGTACTAAATATGTTAATTATGGCTATATTCACTAATAGGAAAGTGGTACTAGTTATTAGCTACAGCTTTGGGGATGAGAGGAAAAAGTCCCTGATAGAACCACACATGCATTAGGAAGGGGTGGGGTAAACAAATAAATAAGCAATTATTGTAAATTCTCTTGTGCTTCTGGGGTCATGAAGGATGAGAACTAGAAGTGAGGATGACTGGAAACAGACCAGTTATGCCATGATATGAATTGAAGTATGTAATAGTGAAGGCACGGAAAGATAAGTTGGGTTATTAACATGCATGTTTTGCTTATCTCAAGAGCCAAAAGTAACATCAAGGTTTTTTTCAAAAGCACAGTTGTTCCTCAGAGTAATTTAACATTCATTTTTTACTGTGTCCATCATGCTTTCTTTGATTCCTTTTTTGCTTTTCTTTAAGCAGTTGGCTAATGTAGTTAAAATGGTAAACATTTGCCATTTCTGAAGCTAGAAAGGAGCATGACACAAGCCATTAATGACATAAGCCAGTATTTTGGGATCAAACAGCATGTGTAAACATCCTAGGTATGATCAGTTGCACATTCCAATCTTTTCTAAATTTACAATATGTGAATTGAGGATTATACTGTCACCGGCTTGAGGTGCTGAGGGGGTGTACAGCTTTTCACAGTAAATGCAAAAGGACAACATTAATTTATTCCGCATTGTTCTGCATCAGGACTAAAATTTTGCCCTATTTGCCTTTCATTAGCTGGATGCCCTGGCATATTTGAAAGTCTCAGCTATCCATGGTTGAGTGTCTGCTAGCTTGTCTCCAAAGGTTATCCTTTGCATCCTGATCTGCTTGAATCTTCAAGGCACATGATCATCATTGCAGCAGCCAGTCCAGCTCCTGAGTTTTGTCTTTCTCCTTTTGCAGATCTGCAACAAGGCTGTCTTTCTTGGTGTGTCATTCATAAGCTTCATTTTCTGATTGTTCATGGGGTGATTATTCTGCTTCCAACCTAATGTGTTTAGTCAAATTCCTTGGCTGATGCTGTTCCCCTATAAACATCAGCTCTATAGCCAAATACTTTTAAAGCGTTAGATCTCCCCTGTATTATCCTTTCAAACCATTAGGAAACTTTCTGGTACTTTCAGATGTCAGACAATTCTTTTTGTTTGCTCTTTGGAGTTTTTTTGTTTGTTTGTTTGCTTTGGCCCTGAGCTAAATTTTACCTGGTCCTTTGTAAATGTACCCTGAGTATTTCTGAACATCACCATTCCACTGACATGCAGTCATGGGCAGCGGAGCCTGCGCAGGTGCAGGAAAAAGCAAAGCAAGAATAACTGCAAAAGAACCTACCAGTTGTGGCCATTTGTTTCCATTCACATCCAGTGAAAAGAAAATCACCAAAACTGAGTTAAGTGAAAAGTGGTGCCGACTGAAATATTTTTCAGGAAAAGCTGATAGCAAAAGCTCATAGAAGTGAATAGAGACTTACCCAGAAGGCAGATTTCATATAGCCAAGCACTGGAAATTTCTGCTTCAGTCTTCAGCTTCTCTATCCAAACAACGATCGGAGAGAACAACAAGCAAACATGTAGAGCAAGCTCCAGAAACAGCGTTCAGCATAACCTGGGAAAAGCTGATGTGTCAATAATCATAATCTGCCAGACCTGAAGTGTTTTTCATCCTTTTTCTGGACTTTGTAGGTATTTTCCTTCATTAGTTTTGGGAGTCGAGAAAGAGAGTGCTTTCCTGCCTCCCTCCACAGTGTGTTAAGGAGTATGATGTTGCCATTCTTCCTAGATGAAGTCTTTTATTCCTGCAACAGGATACTTATGTTAATTCAGTCCTATTTAAGAGCTGACATCTTACTCTTAATGAAATTATTTTTGTATTTTAGTGACCATTTTATTGCTGCTTGCAGAACTATCGCAATGCTGTCTAGGTCACTACCTAGATCACACTTCATAAACATTAATTAAAATTCCTGTGCACTGTAGTAACAGTAAAAAAACCCAGAGTTTATTCTCCATTATTTCTGGGTTCCTTACCCAATTTGAGAATAAGCCATGTTACACACACAGTGGTACCTAAACTGGTTCTGCACTTCGCAGCTTAACTGAGCAGGATGGTTATGCTAGGGCACAACGCTTATGAACAAGCCAACCCTGCCCCAGAAATACTTGTATTATCTAGGTTTTCTGTCTTTCAGTTTTTTCACCCCCTGTTTCCCCTGATAATGGAGGATTGATTATATATTAATTTCACAGAGGATTACATTTGGGGTACTGAATTCGCAAAAGATTAAATTTCAGGTCACGGAGAAACAGACAGGTTTAGGCACGAACCAAAGAAAGGTCTTAGTTGGACTAATAGGCGTATTGACTTGATATAATCTTTATTCTTAGATGCGTTTCCCTGCTACTGTGTAACTATGGTTAACTGAGCTCTTAAAGCAATGAAGTTATAGCTATTTTTGTTATTTGATGCTGAACTATTTGGGGACATGGTATCCTGTGTGTGCCTGGTTCCATCACTTTTCTACTTTATGGTCCCTTTCTTTTTCCTGGGTTCTGCCTGTGACTTTGTCAGTCTACCCTCCTAAAAATTAAATATTCTGGCGTGAGTTCACATATACCAGAGAGCAGCTTCTGATTTACACTCATGCAAGTTAGAACAGTGGTTAGATCAGGGTTTCAGTTTTAGCGTGCAGACTCCTACAACTGGAAAACCAAAAAAGGTATTGTAAAAGGTGGGGGTTGTTTTTAATCATATTTGGAGATGCAGTAAGCATATTAATGTCAGCTGGAATTATTCGCTAGGAGTGTTTTTTGCATGAGTGCTCATTAACACCCATGGCATAAATGCTTTGAAAAAATCAACAGTTTTAATCTAAAATCATAGATATTTAATAAATTGGACATCAGCAGCAGGAAAGTCAGTGTTTTGCCAAGTTCATTGCCAGAATCACCATTAGCTGGCAGTTACACTAACACAAAATTTTACACGAGGGAAGAAACCTACAGATGTGATTTTTCCATGTGCATGAGTAACCACATTCCATATTAGGAGAACAGGAACTTGTATAGCAGTCCGCACTTGTTCAGTTCTACTGCAAGATCCAGACCCTAAAACTGTGTTGTTTGGCCCACCTACTCTTCTTCCTCTCTTGTGGCAGCACGCCAGAAATACTGTAAGGCTCGGACAGAAAACTGTTTTTGTTGATTTCTTGAGTAAGAGAGTCCATGAACCTTAGCCAGTCTGTGCTTGTTCACAAGCAGTGATACACACACCCATTTATTTCCATGGAGGACAACCAGTGAGACACCTTGGCATCTGAGTGAGCCTTGTGCTAGTGTGTTCTGGTAAGGCAGGGACCGGCTGGAGGTGAGGGGGCAGTGCTCCTGCCACACCAGATCGTGCCAAGCCAAACACCGTGGTATGAGAGAAAAAGAGAAAAAACCTTGACAAAATGCAGATGTGGGGATGAGGACCGCGGCTTTGAAGAGAGTGAATGGAGAAAATCTTTGCAGAGTTTTAAGACCCCATGCTGAATCTGAATGCCAGATTGTACACTGTATGTATTAAATGCAGAAATAGTAGTGCCTAGTAAAACACACTTGATCCATTTTTACAAGTGATGTAATGTAACTGTCTGTGCGAAGTAACACGTTCTTGTGACTATCCACCTTCTAATCCAGGGCCATGCATTAGTGTCATAGCTGTGCTCCTGCTGCCCTCTGAGCCATGAGTCACCATCTTTCACTTCCTCAAATAATTACAGGCAGCAGAAAGCGGCTGTCGCTGGGTCTCTCAAGGGCTTTCTCTGCTGCTTTAAGAAGAAGGAAATTCACACAAAGTCGCTCTTTGTGTGGATGATTAGTAGACACCTGAGACTCACTTTAAACCTCAGGCAAAGATAGCACTGCATGCTAAACTTCTTGTTTTCATGCGTTGCCTCACCTGTCTGCCAGATCTTACCTTTCCCTTGCTGGAAGATCAGCCATCTATTTACACGCCACTGACCACTCCATGGCCCTCGCCGAGCCAGAAGACAAAAAATATTGCAAAATTTTCTTCCTTGGGGGAAAGGATGTGAAGTTCTGTTGTTTGTATTTCTCAGAGTATAGAGCGTGTAAGTCGATGTGCCTAAACACGTACTGATTGCCATTCATTTGTAGAAGGTGCTGTTGGTGTTACGTTGCTACTAAGTAACTGTGCAACCAAAATATGGCCGGATTCTCCACTGCCCTGCACCTGGTTAGTGCTTTCCATCTGCAAAGTACGTGATAAATGCAAATAACTTAAAATTTTCCAGTTACTGGTAGTAGTATTTTGTACGCATTTACAAGGCTACATACTTGTAAATGACTATGCCAGGTGCAGAGGGGAGGAGAACCTGATTCCCTCCAAAATTAATCTTTCTCCTAAACTAGGATTAATTTTTCAAAGAAGCCAGGATGTTTCTGCTTTCCTCAGTGCGTGTGTAAGCGAGTATGTGTGTGTGTTGGAGGGGGGTTCATGGTTTACTGAGGCAGCGCAGGAGCAAGTATTGGAATGGTCTTTGACTCAGCCCTCTCTAATGGACAGAGCACGTTACAGAGGAAGCAAGAAGAGCTGGAAGGAACGTTTCCAGCGTTATTTGGTATGAGCAGCGCAATGTCTGCTCCTTCGGTCCTCTGAAATGTCCTCTCTAAATAGGTGCAGGTAAAACCTTTTTATCACACCGTATCATCGTGTGGCAATCCCCGTCCTTAATCCTGTGTTGTTACAGCAGCGGGTAAAGCCTTGGTGCGTAGGTCTTGATCCCACTAGTGTGCGTATTTGGAAGGGGGGAAGCCCGGGATTGACGATCCTTTATTAAAAGCAGGTTCTTTGGCTGGGCCCGGACTGGGGCTTTGCTTTAGGGCTAACTCTGCTACTCGAGAAGGTTTATATTGTTGGCTGGGGCGTACTCCTCTCCCGTTTTGCACCAGCTGTGTCTGATAAACGACTAGTAACATTTCTGCGGAGGTGCTACTGGCGAGGGATTAAAATAATACGCACGCTCCCCCGCCCTGGGGTAGGGGAAAGCTTTGATGTTCGTAAAGCACAGCCGGGTGCCGCTCGCTCTTGGCCCCGCTGCCCCTTCTTCCCCGGGCGCGGCCAGGTACGGCCCGGCCCCCCAGCCCCGGGGCCGGGCCGCCGGCGGCGGCGGCGGCGGGGGGGTCCGTCCCGCCGGGCAGGTGCGGGCGGAGGGAGGGAGCGGGCCCGGCGCCCAGGTGGGGCCGGCGGGAGCGGGCGCGGCCCGCGGGGGGGGGGGGGCCGGGCCGGGCAGGGCCGGGGGCGCCGCCCGCCCCTCCAGCGCCGCCGAGGCTCCCGTGCGGCGCCGGCCGCCCCCGGCCGGTAGCGGCAGCGCTCCCGCAAGGGCGGGCTCAGCCGCGGCGGCAGCCGCAGGGGGCTGCCCGTCCCGCCGTCGCCAGCGCGGCGGGGGGGGGGGGGGGGGAGCGCGGTTGCCTGCAGGGCCGGTCCTCTGCCCCCTCCTTCTCTTCTCTTCTCCCTCCCGCCGCCGCGGAGGGGCTGCTCGGCCGCCCGCGCCTCCCGCCGCAGGGGGCCTCCCCGCATGGTCCCCGCCGCTGCCATGAGCCAGGACCCGGCCCCCCGCGGCGCTGAGCCGCCGGAGAGCGATGCCCGCAGCGGGGCCCCCAGCCGGGGCCCCGGCCGAGGGATGCCGCCGCCGCCCAGCCTGCCCCAGCTCCTCCACAAGTAAGAGCCGCCCCGCGTTCCGCCGGTCGCTTCTCCCTTCCCCGCCGGCCGTGCCCCCCCCCGCCCTCCCCCGCGCCCAGACTGACAGCCGGCCGGGCGGAGGGTCGGCCCGGCCCCGGCCCCGGCCCTGGAGGAGCGGTGCCCCGCGGGGCCGAGCCTCGCCTCCGCCGTCCCCACGGATGCGGGGCACGTATCCCCCTAAAGACCGGCACCCGTCCCGCTCCCCTGCGGGACTCTGCCGCCCGAGAAGTCGGTTTATCCGAGGGCTCGCCCCGCCACCGCGTCTCCTCCGGGCGGGGGTCCGCCGCCGCCCGGCAGCTCGGTCGGGAAACGGCCCCTTCCCCTCGCCGTGGCCGCCGCCGTGGCGGGTCTCGGCGCCAGGCCCGGGGCGAGGGGGCTCGTCCGTGCCAGAGGCGGGCGCATCCCCGCGAAACTGTCGCGGAAAAAGTAACCCGTGCAGGCGCGGAAGGCTTGTTAGTGAGGGCGAGGGTGGGTTTTGCGCCAGGAAAGAGGGGGAAAAGTCCTTGTGCAGACGCGGTGGTGCGAGCGGTACTTCTCCGGCTAAAGGAGAAGCTTGAAGAGAAGCGTAGTTAGTACGCGAAGCACGAGTAACGCTTAAGTCGGTCTGTGCCGATTCAGGATGCTTGCACGCACCGTATCTGATTTTTCCCGAGTTGTAACGTGTTGAAAGAGATGGGGGCTTTTAACAGAGCGGTAAACCTACTAACGAAGGCCCCGTTACGGAGCCGTTAGAACTGCCTTCTAGTACTTTAAGATTCGCTGCTCGAGTTGGCGAGCGGGGCGCTGGGCAGCGGCGTAGGTTGAGAAGTGCTCTTGACGTTATGTCCCAGGCCACCAACTGGCCTGAGCCTGCGTTTGGCCGCCAAGCGAAGCGCGAGTATGACAAAGCACTGTGGAGCTGCGGCGGCCTCGCCGCTGGGCTTGCGCTGCTTTCCTGCCGCGACCCGGTTATGAAAGGCGCTGGCTCAGGCATCTCCTTTATCAGTTTGTCAACAAAACCCAACCATGGAACTAACGGAGGAGGCGATTTCAATCCTCTCGCTTGCGTTTGCAAAATACATACGTACGCGTATATAAATATATACGCGCGCGTATGCTTTAACGTTACAGCAAACTTGGAGTATGAACGTTACTTTAAGTTGGGAATTGTGTTGTCATTTATAAGTGTGTATGAAACTGGACTGTTAAAAGTTGCTGGGGAGTGTGGCCCATAAATTTCTTGATGCTTGGTTTTCTTTTTGACTGTTTGCTTTTAAATCGCATCTTGTAACTTAATCGTGAAAACGTTAATGGTTCTTGTTACCCATATTTTTATTCCTAATTGGAAATACAGACGTGGGAGTTTGCATTGAAACTGAAACGTTAAGGGTCGCTTCCTAAGTCCGCTGGGCAGCAGCAGTGCTACATATGAATTCTTGTGCAAGCAGAAGGTAATTTACACTTACTCAAAACCAGTCCTAAATTTTAAACCACAGTCTCTGAAGATGGCCCTTATTTCTTCACGTTTATCAAAACTTTATGTGGATGTGTTTTGCGAGTCAGATAGGTGAAGCTGTCGACGCTGCTTCGTGATCGTATTTCTAATGCGGCACACGTTACGTACAAAGGCATTGCGTTTTCGCTGGTCATGCCTGCTAGCAAGTTATAGGTAGGAAAACTTGAAATGGTTTCCTTTCGAACCTATCTTTAGTGGAAAGATTTGAGAGAGGTGCCATGTTCTGACCATTCTTTGTCATGGTAATGTGATGCAGAATGGCAAACATCGACCGTCTCCATCTAAGGTCTTGCAACTTGATCGTACGGTTTTGTAACCACATGGCGTAATTTGGTGTGCGCCTCTGTGTTTACCTGATAAGTAATAAATCTCTACCCTGCATTTAATTGGAAATGCAGGCAAATTATATTTTGCTTTATGGATAATAACTTGCTGTTTTATAATCTGAATTGGATATTCAGTGATTGTTAGGAAGGGAGATGTTAGGGAATACCTTAAATTGCTCTTCTGAATTTATTTCTAATATGTTAGAACAGGTATTACGACTGTCAAAAGAGGATGGAACGGAAAGCAGTGATTCTTCTACAAAATGAAGTTGTGGCATTACTAGGAAAGAAAACATTGACCTGTTTTCCCGACCATTTTGATTTTCTTCACTCTCTTTTTTTTTTTTAACAGTTGCTGTCTTTTTGTTTTGCAAGCTGCAGTAAACAAGTGTGCAGTCGCAGAATGCTAATTCAGAGCCGTGTAGGTCAGAATGTTGCGTGGTGTTTAACTGGATCTGCCTGTTTCAACACTTGTGTTTTTCATTATACTGTTTAAACTTAAAAAACTCTCTGGATTCCTTCTTCCTTTCCCCCAGTGCTTTTGTTAGAAATTTTTAGAGATGTTAGGTGAAGACCAATATAATTTTAAAAAATTATTGCCTATATGGGCAGCTGGTAAACTTTCACTGTGAACACTGAGCACTGAACAAAGATTAAAATTTAGCAAAATGGGAGATCTGAAATGCTTTTGGTAGCAGCTACACTGGGTGAACTCGTGCGATGCAGGTAGCTTGTACCATATTCTTTAAGTGCCTCTCTGCTTTAACATTTATAATGTAATTTTAATATTAAAATATAACTGAATCCCTATAAAATATAACTGAAATTCCTTGCTGATAGTACCCGAATACAGTAAGATACAAATTGAAATATGCTGCCTACATGTTGTATTTTTCCCCCAAGTGACAACGTCATTTCAGTTGATAATAAAGGTCCAATCATAAGATTTACAGAGCAGTTAAAGCTTTCTATCTATGCAGGTTGTTATGATGTTGCATGGGAAAATACTTCTTATTTTCCAAAAGTAAAAGTCTTATTACAGTCGAAGCCCTTACGTTGTAGAGCAGAGAACGAAAAGCCAGTGGGGAAGGGAAACCTGAATTTACACACTACGGAGGATGACTTACAAAAACATACGCTTGCATACGAAATAAAATGGAAGACCGAGAAGAAGGAGAAGGACAGTTGTAATGGTGTTGGTTAGTGTTCATAACTGGTTTCTACTAGGGTTGTGTGGAAGGAGTGGAAATGCAGGGTAGGGGCTGTAGTCCCAGCAAGTGAAACACATATGGGAAATCTCTGAAAAGCCCTCAAATACCTATTCTGCACAGAAAGGTTTTAATGCGTTTTGGAACTGCTGGTTTGGGGGGGGTTCCCCCTGTTTTGGTAAGTCTCCTTTTATGGGAAGATTTTTGTTTCTAATTTGCAGTTACATTGCAAAATGTAATTTTTAGGTGACAGCTCAGTGTGTGACAGATTTTGGCACCTGCTCTTAGATTGACTGGAGTGCCTAAGCAGCATGAGAAAGTGGAGACTCCTATTAATAATTCCAGGTGTGTGATTCATTGCAGTCTGATGGAGCAACTAGCTGGAAATAACTGAGAGAAAGGACCGAGTGGTGACTGTGGGCTAACTGTAAAGATGTTGCATGAAGAGTGCCTTCTGTGAGAGTTCTTGCTTAAAACATGCCGCAAGTAAACTCTGTAATTATAGGAGACCTAATTGTATTGAAATGCAATCTCTTTGTATGTTTTAATGGCTGGTTGCATGCTTTCGGTTCTAATGATTTGTCATGGGTAATATCTGTCCAGTGGAAATGAAGGACTTTTTAACTCCCTGTGTCAATACAGGAATATACGTTTGTTTTACAAATTGAATAAAGATGTCTTAAAACAATGGGGGGAAAAACCAAAGTTAATATTTTTTTTTCTAAGGGGTTGTGCCCTGGAGATTTTGAGCTCCTCTGGAAGGAAGATGGAATTTCCAACATCTGCGCCCGAGTCGTCATCAGTTTGTGCCAGTTCTGGGGGCAGACAGGAGTAAGCAGGCTGGTGCTGAATGCTTTGAGTCCTTTATTTCCTATAGCAGCGAGGAGGACGCTTGTTGGGAAAAATAACCTCCAACTTATTTTTTTTTAAAACTTAAACCCATTAAGTTAAGCATGTGCTTTTTATTTGCTTCCTTGTGTGTTTGTTTTGTGTAAAGTGTGGGATTTTCTTTTTCTTTTTTCTTTCTTTTTTTTTTCCCAACTCAAGGTCTCTCAGGAGAGATAAAATATGAAATGTACTCCCATTATATACATTAGTCATGGCAAATAGTTTGGCGTATATGGCAAAGGCTAAACTGATACTTAACAAGGGGACATTAGGAGAAACACTGGTTTTACTGTTTCTCTTCTTACTGTTACTGATCCAGGCTTTCTATATTTATTTGCCTTTTAAAGTACATCTCCAGAATCTGAGTTGCTTCCCTACTGGACAGAGCCCTGAAAACTGTAACAACTGTAACAGCCCTGAACGGGGATGAAAACAAAATAGAAAGTGCTGGAGCTGTCTTAGCTGAGAAGCTTTACCAAAACAAGGGACAGGAGCTGAAAAAGCAAACTGCATGGTGTGGGACTGGCCAGAGAATGTGGGAACTAAACCCGCGTTATTAAACTCCTCCTTGTGTTTCCCATTCCTCGTCTCTGTATGTTGTGAAACACACAGTGAGGGAACCTCAGTTTTCTTGGAATTGTCTGGCTCCTTGCTGTGTAATTTTTGAGACTCTTCTTAGACCTCACCTGACATTAAAATCGGAACTTAAAATGTGTGTGCCAAATGTGTGTGTGCATGGGGGGGCAGGGGCAGGGACATCTGGGGGGTGCTTCACTTTTAAGTTTAGTTGCTTACAAAAAGTAGCATCAGCGATGATAATTACCTTCAAGTCAGGGAATGAAAATTTCTCTTTTCTATTAACATTTCCTTTTCTTAACATTTCTAATTTAAAATACCTTTTTTTTAAATTTTTTTTTTTTATGGAAACCAATGACCCCTCCTGTATGTCAGGTGTGACCCAAAGCTTAAAGATTAATTAATCATACAGATGTTCTCTGTTTTAAACAAAAATGAATGAAAGTTTGGTTTTCTTTGTCTTGAAATCTTTTGTGATTGTGTTTGTTAGAGTCTTTTTCTGTTTAGTTTTTTTTCAAACTCTCATTTAAAACCCAACAGCTTATTGGGAGAAGACCACAATAAAATTGAATTTAAGGCTTGAAGAGAGAGCACAGAGGTACAAAGTGGAAAGGGGTCAGAAAAAAGAATTTAGAAGGAATGCCTTGCATGCAAACATCTCCATGTAATCTGGCTTGTATTATCAGTTATCAGTAGTTGCCCAGAAATGTCAAAATTCTGTCACATATTTTAGTGGAGAGAGAGATAACAGCAGTGATATCAACTTGAGTAAAAAGTTAAATAATACGTACTTTATAAGAGGCAACGTAATAAGAGGGTTTTGGACCACAACACCTGGCAATGGAGTCGTCTTTACTGAAATTAAGTTGCCTGGATGTTGCTCTTTTATTGGAAATTTAATACTACTGTTCCCATCAATGGGAAGACTGGGAAGTGTGTCCTTTTGGTTTTCCTGTTAATTCAGCCCTTGTCCATTCAAAGCTGCGTGCACCTAACTGAGTAGTTATGTGTGACCTGCTGAGCTACTGCTACACTGTGGTGCTAAATCTTTCTGACCCCATTTGAAGGAAAGGAAAATGGAGATGGGTGAAAAGCTCAGTACCTTTTAGTTCTGATTCTTTCTGGGGGCTGTCAAAATGGGAGGAACTAGATCTTCAAAGATATATTTACACTTCATAAAGGACTGCAGAAATTTATTTAGGAGGGTCAATAATGGATTGTTGCATGAAATAATAATTTTGGTCACTTTAAAATAGTCCTTCAAATAGAATCTGCTTTTTCTGAAGAGTAAGCTGTCTTGATTAATTTTTTTGTATTTAAACAAACTTCTTTGATCTGATTTGCAGCTAGACACTTTATCAGACTGACTTTATTGCGCTGAATATACTCCCCCCCTTTTTCCCCCTCTTCATCCTTTGTAACATTTTATAGTTGATTTAAGGATGTAATCGCTCTGTTAGCCTCTGCCCCTCTATGTCCAGCTGCTTTCTCTTTGTCACACTAATGACCCGTCACAGTGAAGCTGTCACTAGACGCACTGGGTGAAACCCGAAAACCTGCCCCTTTGGGTTTTAGAAACGTTTAATATCTGTCCCGTTCTGACAACTCAAGCCTAGCCCGTTTTACAAATGCCTCTCGCCTATTTAGAAAAAATGCCGAATAAAAGCATTGGGTATTCTGTTGCAGGAAGGGGGCAAAGGCTTCTTTTCTTAATGGATCGGTATTTATGAGCGTGCAGGCAATTATTTTGTTGCAGCCTTACTACATTTGTGTGTGTGCAGACTTGTGAAATGTGAGTTTAACTGATATTAATTGTACCACAAGCTGTGTATTTACCTCGTGCATCTGGGGAACTACAAGGAAGATGGATTTGTTGCTAGTTTTCTGCGTGCCCGTGTTGGGAGATGAGCTGAACGGGCAGCAAGCGGGACTGGGGTGGAGTTGCGCTGTGTGGCTGTTCCGATTTGTCCTCCATCATCCCTGTTGTTTAAAGATGTGCAGGTGTCTCACCAGCCTTTGCAGAATGCTCCAAAGATGCCGTGAGCTCTGCCTGACTCTGGGGGTGATGGGAATCTGCATCTATACTGGTTGTGAAGTGTAGTCCATCTCCTGTGTGGTCTTAACTCTAAAATCTGTGTTACATGAAATGTTAATGATGATGACTGCTTTAAGAAGGATGGGAGAATATTCTGCTTCATCACTTGTGGATAAACTTCTTCCTAGGAAGAGACAGGGGGAGGATAAGGAAGTGTTTAACTCCTGTTCCCTTGAGTAATGTCTTCTGCTGGCCAGGATGGACGGAGAAAATGGTATTGTGGGCAGGTTACGAGCAAGCTCCCTGGCTGATTTCTGATCACCTGGTCCCCTCCCTGGCTTACTGGCTTTTGAGATACCAAAAGCATCTGATGTTATCTGGTCTTAGCTTTCCTCAACTTGCCATAAATCTTGTGATTTTCTGTACAGTAGGCTGTGGAGTGTTAGAATTCAGGCAGTGTAAAATGTTGATAGTGTCAAAATCTACAGTTTTACACTTCGTGGCTTTTTTCCTGGAGGCGGGGAGATGTGTGAGTTGATGGTGTCTGTGAGCTAGGGCCGCTTCTTTGGAAATGTGCAGGAGTTGCTCTCGCATTTTTACTTACATTTTTAATCTTTGTTTTAAGAAATAGACTTTTAAGTACTTCTGCAACAAGTGGCTTGATGGCTGACATTCCTTTACTGAGATGATAAATACTCTTCCATGGACTTTTGCATATTGTATAGTTGAAAAGCAGTAGTAAATTGACCACAGTCTGTTTCTGCAGTAGGAAATACTATTTCCATCTCTGCTGATCAACATGTTCTCCTCTTACAGGAAGATGTGCTAAGTAATTTTATTAGGTTGATGACACATACAGTGCATTACACTTGACCAACTTTTATTGTTCTCTTTTTGGCCTCAGGTTTTTTTAAAAAACTGTAAAATAAAATTGCAAAATACTTACTGAGAACAAAATGCCGTATAATGCTTTAGTACTGTCTTTTTCACCCTGCTTTCTGCTCTGCCTGGAACTAGAGTGAGAGCAGATTAACTTCTGGTATGAAGAAGTTTGCTCCGGTCCCTGCAGAGCTGTGCATAGCTATGCGTGGTTTGCAGCCTGGATGCCACTGCAGAGATTGTCAGAGATTTCCTCTGCTCCCCCACATAAAATTCTTTATCAGAGTTTATGCACAATTCAGAATGAGGATGGGATTTGGAGAAAAGATGACTCTTGTCTCCTGACGCCATAGAGAGAAATATTAGCAAACTAAGGTGAGATTTTTTTTCAGCCCTAGGCTCCTCTTATCTTCCAAACTCTTCCATTAACACATCTTAACATTCACACCCCTGCTATCCGTGTGCTGTGCGCCATGCATTTGTGCCCCACTCATGGCACATTCTTGTAAGGTCACCTACAGCTTTCCACCGTCCTACCAACCGACAATGAAACATTGGGCTCTCTTCTTTATTTACCGCTTCATTCAAGGTCGCTATTCTATCCTGTAGCAGCACCTTCTCATGGTACAGGCAGGGCTTACCCTTTTGCTGGCATCTTTCTGTTGACTCTCGTTGAGATGGCCCAAGAGGTTTGTGTCAGGTTACTCTTGACGTGCATTACGGTTAGGAAAGTGTCATTGATGTGTCTAGAGGTGAACGTGTTTGTAAGTAATACAGGAGAATAGTGGTTGACTGGGGTGGTGTTTATAGGTACCTCTGTTGGCAGCATGGGCAAACAGGTTCCTAGGTAAAGTGGGGTAAACAAAAGAATTAAAGTTCCGTGGTACTTGAATCCAAGTCAACCCTTGCATTTTCTGCACTGTTCTGGATATTACTTGAACGCACCTTCTCTTTTCCAGCTCATGCAGAAACAGAAAGTGCTAACTAACTACTTCAAATTTGACAATAACATTTAAGTTAATCACACATCAGTGTATCTTTGGTAGATCAGACTTCTAAAAGACAAGGGATCGTTACTGTTCAACCTAGGTTTTGTAGGTTTTCTGCATTGCAAAGTATTAAGGGATTGAATTTCCCTCCAAAAAAGGGGAGTAAAATGGAAATTTGCAAGGGCTATAAGTGATTTAGTCATTTCGTTTAGATGGTTAAAGTCTATCTGTGTAGAGTAAAGCAACACCTCTTATATATTATATATTTATGTTAGATGGCTAAGCGAGGTTGCTTGTCAGTGGTAAATAATTCCTCTTTGGATGTAGTGTATATACTGTGAGTCTGATCTTGCAAAGCCTTATACATACACATGAGGATTATTTATGTGTGTAAGGCTTTAGCGGATCTGATCCTATCATCTAAGTCTGCAAGGCTTCATGACTGTTTACTGCTTGTTTGTTTTTTGGGTTTTTTTTTGCCAGGTCACTAGAAATCCTGCACAGAAATGTTAAGAACAGCAATTGCTGGTAGGAGAGACCCAATACAGTAGAAGCTAAAGAAAATAATAGAAAGTTACCTTGTGTTCCAGCATTGAAACTTCTCTTCTAAAAGAGAGCATGGAGCTATGCAGGGAGGAGTATGCATCCATGCTCTTTTGTGCTTCTTAATAGCATATTAATGGTCTGACATGTTTTAAAACCAATACTCTGGAGTGTTAAAGCCTCCCTAGCTGTAGGGATTTGTAGATTTGGAGGTGGAGAGGGGTTTACAGAGAGCCTGCCAGCTCTTCTGCACAGTGTTGCCCTTACTGGTGGCCATCACTGCTGTCTTCCAATTTGTGCTGAGCATTTGGGAGAAAAAAGGCACAGTCTTACATCTCTCATCTAAGTTGGCTGCTTGCTTTGTTTTCCGTGTAAGTTCTCAGGATGGGGTTTTGTTGTTGTTGTTGTTCTTACATTTGCTGCAGTATTTTAATGGAATAACATGAAAATAACAGAATTCTGTGTATTTCCCCCTATATTCAAAGGAGCTTTTATAAATTTGATGAAGATCCCATTTTATCGTAACCCATACGGCAAGGACATAAAGTATCGGCAACTAAGATTACTTTTGCTGGCATAATTTATGGGGGTAATCTGCTCTAAACTGCAAGACAGCCGTTTGTAGCCTTTTCTGTACAACATACTGTCTCTTACTGTGCATTTTGGCAGTACTTGGCACTGCTCGGTTTGTAACCTCCTCCTGCTCTGTAGAATGTAAGACCCTTTTACACAAAGATGCAAACACACAGAAGAGAGACTCCCCACACGTTTCTTACTGATCTGTTTAGTATGATAAATTTTTCTTTTGTGTGTCCTTCTTTGAAGCAGTAAAACCTACTGTTTTGCTTTCGCGCTTCTATAATTTCAAGACGAATTACGTGAAAGTTGGTAGCAGTGTTCCAAAGCCGAGGACTTGATTGGCAAGTTTTATCTGTGAGTAAATTTTCACAGCTGAGCCATAAATCCCTGACAGACCATTACGAGCTTCAGAGTGGCTCTGGCAAGCTCCCCTACAATAACTGTAGTTTTAAGTTTGTTATATTTAGTTTTCTTACCTCTTAGCTGGATGCCAGGGGGACCTCACTAGAAGCAAACCAGCTCTGTACTTTTTCTTCCAAGTTGGCAGTTTGTACAAGTAGCACAGCATGGAAGGAGGGCTTGCTGGTTGACTCCCAGTGGACAGGGCAGAGACCGTCCAAGGATGTGGCTTGTGACAAATGGACCCCAGATCTGGGGTTAGACATTTCAGTAATTCCAGGAGACTTAGAATACATAATTTCTCACCTCCCACCTCCAGCCCCTGCTCTTAAGAAATAACAGAATCATCAAGGGAGGCAGAAAAAATGCTTCTTCAAGCTTAAATGTGACAGAGTTGTATATAACTGTGAGACAGAGAGGCAGCTCTCAATTTAAATTCCCTGAAGTGATTGTACTTATTTTTCTCTAGCGAAGCTGGCAGAGTGACCAGCTTTTAGGAGTGACCGGTACAGTAAGAGCAGAACTGCCTGGGTGCCAGCGGTGAGAGCAGCAGGCGGTTCTTTCGGGTGCCAGGGTTTGATGGTGATGATGCTGGAGCAGCTGGAAGCCTGGCTTCGAGACCGCATCCCCGTTAGGCTCATTGCTCTCCATGCACGCAGTAAAACCAGTGCTATAGCGACAACGTTGCACCTTTGATAAGCCCTGGAGAACGCTTCTTATATAGTAGGGGCCCCAGCAGGCAGCCTGATAAAGCCAGAGGAGAGGTTCCTATCGTCCCCCTGGATCTGGATCCTGTTGGATGGGCTCTGGAAGCAGACTCATACTTGGCTGCTTGTTTGAGCAATTAATGAATGTTTTGTACATTTTCTGCTGAAATCTGAACTGCTTTGCCAAGGATGTAGTTGCCACTTGGTGGAGGCTGGTGTATTACCTTGCTGAAGGGACCAGGGGACTGTGTAGAGGGAGGGGGGGTGTCTGCATGGTAAACTCTTCCAAAGGAATATTCTTTCCCTTTCTAGAAGAGGGAATCTTTATCCTCTTTATCCTCCACTACATAAAACCAGCCTCGCATACCTATAACCCATGAATGATTTCTTTACACAGGAGGTGATAGAGAAGCATTATCTGAACTGTTTATGAAAAGGAAAGGAAGAAGAATTGGTGGTGGTCTTTTAATTGAATTTTCAAAATTTTTTTTTTTTAGAGCAAGAAAAGCAGAAATTTCATTCATCTTAAAAGCTCCTTCAAACAAAAGTTCCTTCGTGTTAATGTTTTAATTTAGGAGGATCAGAAGCTTTGTTGATTAGGGTCTTGTTAGGATAAAGACAGAGTAAGTAACTATAAATAGCGATACAGTGAGTGATGATCTTGCCCTACAAACTTTGTGCTGATCTTAAGCGGTAGAAGGTAAAAATACCAGCAGACAACTTCTTGCAAGGAGGCATCTCTTAAAATAGAGGGATCTCCAGTAAAAGAAACGGAATTGGTCATCTCTTCAGTCCTTAGTTTCAAGTGCTTTAACTGCATTTGATGCAAGAAGTCAAGTGGAAGATGGCATTCCTGTGGTGGGAATAGAGTGCTGTTGATGCCTGGGCCGGTTTTGGTATCTGACACTTAAACTAGAAATGCTAGGAGTGATAAGAGTAAATGAGCTCTAATTACATGTGTACAAATGAAATGCAGAGCATGCTTCAGCTGGAAGAAAAGACAATGCCCTTCATCTGTGTGTCATAATGGAAAAAAGTTTGTGGAAAAATACACAACTTCTAACATGAATTGGGGTTGGATAGGATTGTGGGAAAAAAATATAGTAATTAAAACCGCAAAATGGTGTTAAGATTAAAACCAAAAGATAGCAGTTGTATAGGTGTAAGCAAACTATACACATCTTCCTAGGTTCACCTGCATTAAGTGTTGTGCTCTGGTTTATTTCCTCAAGAACTGAATGGACGGGAAGCAGGTCACTAAGAGGCCAGTATGGACCTCCTACGCTTTTGGGGAAACAGTTCACTAAGATAGTGGCCTATAGATAAGGATGGCAGGGCATCCTCGCCTAGTAATTGCTGACCAGCAGGATGTTAATGCAAACTTCCACTGAGTCGCATTTCATCTCCCTGGCAAGTAAAATTTGCAAATGCTTATTCACAGAAGTAGCTGGAGTGAATTAGTGACCAGTACTTACACATGTAAGAAATTTACAGGTGGAGCATAAGATGAATCCGTAATTAAAGGCCAAACATAAGAGGGGGCAGATGAATCTAGAGTCTTACTGCTGATTGTTGGTCTAAAATAAAAGTAAGGGAATGCAACTGTAGAAGACGAGGGGAGCAGTTTAGCAGGCTTGTTTTCACTGCAGGGTTAATTCAGACTCCTGCTTAGTTTGAGGATTTGGGGGAGAATCTGACCTTCACTTGGATAGCTGACACTTTGGGAAGAATATGTTGGGAAAATAATCTGCATGGTGGTTATGCTCCGTTTCCACCATTCCCTGAAGGACAGAAAAGTTCTCCCTGTGACGCTATTGACCAGGAGGGGTTTCAGCCCTGCCCCACTGCGAGAATTTGCCAGACTGAAACAGGGTTCGATGGGGCAGGACCTGCTATGGGTTAGGTTAATCAGAGATACGTCAGGAAGGTGAAGTGTGCAAGGGAGCCATACCCAGAAGAAGAATCTATCTTTCTTTATGTGGGGAAAAGCCTATGTACTTCTCTCCAGCTTCTTTGGGAGAGCCTAGGCGTTATGCTGGCATTAAGTCAAACAACTTATATTTTTTTCCCCAACTCTCTGCAATGCAGTCTTGGTCTAGCTGGTATCAATGTTTTCTTTTCCAGCTATTAATTAAAATGAGAATGAAGTTAAACTTATCTCAAGGTGCAAACTCAGTTGTTTGCTTTTCCCTCCTCATGAGAGAAAAAGTAGCATACATACAGCCTTAGTAGTTGCAAGAGGTGACTGATGGGAAAACTAAACCCAATACACTAAATAAGTGTCTTTTCCTGCGTGGATGTTGTTTACCTGTGAAGTGGCTGGGGCAGTCGGGAGGTTCTCCAACTTGTGTATATGTCTTTGAGACTACAAGTGATTTGAAGAAACAAACCAGAACTTCTTCCTGATTGAAAGGGTGCCTAGACTTATCTAGGGCTACAGCAGGATATTAATAGAACATACTGCATTTCCTTCGCATAAAAATACGAAGGGCACTTTGCTGAGAAAAAATCCTGCTGTGCCTTTCTGTCTTTGGGACCGGCTCATCACCCAGCTAAAATTAAAAGGTGAAGTCAGGCAGTTCTTGCTCTCTATTTTTAAACTGCTTCAGCATATGAATGTGAGTGTGAAATCTTTCTTTAGGCCTCTCTTAACTTAATTACCTACTTATTCAAAATATTCTCTTCTCAAATTGCTGAGCTATAATTATATTCATCTTTTCTGTGGACACACTTTAGCTACTCGGTGTTTGTGTAATTAGTTTTATGCTTAATTTGTAGTTCTGTAGTTATTTACAGTGATGGAAGCCTCGTGGCAAGTGTTTAAAATCTATTTTGATCTATTAAAAAATTAGCAAGTAGATGATGTTTTTGTATATCTGTTCCATGTTTTTCTTCTGGAAAATATTATGAGGAAGCCCACTTTAAAAAAAAACAAAACAGTAAAAAGAAACAAATAATTTTCATTTGACCTGAATAATAGAAAATGACGTAATAACTGAAAATGTTTTGAAGAAATGAAAGCGCAACAAATCTTTTGTTCTGTGCAAGCTTATTCCTATTTTATTTTGTTTATATGCCTTTTCTTTTGTTTGGGTGGAAGGGGTGATCTGGCCCCGGCACAGGAGGTGCCGCGGCACTGCTTATAAACCACAGATGCGTCCCTTTTTTCTGCTGATTTGGATGTGCCGAGTTCTTCTCCCTGCGTTTCGGTGAGTCTGTGAAAAGCCCCTGCCAGGCACCTGTGAAATCCCATGGAGTCAGTCCTCTGCCTGCTCCGAGAGGTGATGTTTTCCTGTCCCGTAGTTTCAGCCTGCAGAGGGTGTGCTCTCCTCCCTCAAGCCATCGTCTCCCAGCCCGCTGCCCCGCACACCGTCCCTTAACGCTGCCCTCAGGACCCGGCCTTGCACCCAGGGGTCCGAAGGGAAAAGGGCGTCTGTCCGTCTCCGTCCCCTGCGACATCTGTCCCGCGGTATCTTTGACTACCAGCTGTTTGGAGCACAGGCTGTGGCACTTCTTCCCAACTGACCCCTTTCGCGGGGAAAAGGACGCTCCTGGGAGAACACAGTGTTTCTTTGCATCCTCTCTCGGGGCTGGCCACTGATCCTAAACCCAGTCCGGCATGGAGATGCGTGCTCCTTCCTTCTCGGTGTTTTCCTCGTTCCTTTGCTTTTGTCGGTGGGAGCAGCTGCGGTGTCGGAGATCCTGGGAGAGCCTGGCCAAGCAGTGACCAGGCTCCACCGTGCTGCCTCGTTGGTCTTTTGTCAGCTCCCTGAAGCTGAGGGAGGGGGTAAGTTTTGAAAGGCACGACCTTCAGCCTCCACACGCCCCTGGGGCGTGCAGACGGGAGTCTGTAGGTGGTCCTACCTCGGACAGCTAAACGAGTAAACCGCCTGCTGCAAACTGTCTTTGGTACCTGGGGACGGCAGTAAGCGTGGTTCCATCTCCCCAGGAGAATCCCCCGTGCTGTGGATCCACCTGGTGTACTTCCACATGCCTCCCTCTCCCGCTGACCACAAATACCAGGGATTTCATAGGCTTGGGTGTTAGATGGCAGCGCGTTTGTATTGCTGGTGAGAAACATGTTGCTATTCACAGTGTTTAGTGGCAGTGTAGTTAGATAGCTAGACAGTGATGTTAAGTAACACAAACCTGGAGCCACAGTCTTTTGGACACATCTTCCCATGCCAATCTTGGTGCGTGGAACAGTTTGCCCGTTAATTTGTTCCAAGCTTCCACCCCCTCCCTGCCCTCTCCAGAAAACCCTTGGCAAACCATCTCTTCTGTAAATCCTCCTACCTCAGCTGGCCACTGCCACATGCAGTCCTGTCCCGTTGCCCGTTTTTGACTTCAGATTGAAAATTTGTCTGCACAGAGATTCATGTGAGCATTTTATGTCTCATAAAGAAATACACAGACCCCTTATTCTTTCAGAAATGAAAAGTTGCATTTTAAGACTTAAACGTGGGCATGATATTCACCTAGACAATGAGGTTATTTATAAGGTTAACTATATTCATAGATTTTTCTTTTCTCCATCTGGAGACTGTAGTCCAATATTAGAAATGCTGCACTAACAGTACCTGCAGAATTTCTGCTGCCCTCATCTTTGTCTCCATCTTCTGCTGCTGTTTAGCTTTCAAAACTGATTGGGTTTGTATGTTTGTTTTTGTAAATGAATGTAGTTATTGTGCATTAGTGAAACACATGCTTGACAAAAGCATCTTGACAAAATTAGTGGGTTTTAATGGCGTTCACGTGCTTCTGTGCTGGAAATGGAGCCTGAAGAATTTGTCCTCTGGAATCTTACATTATGTTTTGGCCTTGGAAATGAAGCACCTGACAGCATTAAGCTATCAGAAGGATTTTCAGTCATGGGCAAGCAGCCATTATGTATATGTTAATCCACAGTAGGAGATTTGGACAGCTTTTGATTTACTAGCGGTCATCTGTTCAGTATAAGCTGGAGGGCAGCACAGCAGTTACCTTTAAAATTGATTGAAGAGTACTGAAAAGGAAAGGAGAATTTTATGGGTATCAGGGAAATCTAGTAGACTTGCTAATTGTACTTCTAGGTAATCTTAAAAGTGCATTTCTCAAGGTGGCCAAAGGAACTATTTTGTATTGCTATGCCCGTTTAAAACATATCTTACCAGCTTTGTCTCATTTTAAAGCAGACACTTTAAATTCTGTAATATCCTTTTCAATAGATTGGATTAAATAACTGGAGAACTAGAAACTGTATCTGGTTTTTAGCAGCTTGAGCATTTATACATTTCTTTGAATGCTGCAGAGTTTACTTGAACCGATTTATTAGATGAGCTAAACATACGATTTTAAAACTAGACTATAAAAATTCTTATGTTTTCTTCATATTGTGGCTTTAAATAGTTTTAATAGTAGACTTTATTTGAAGAATTTGAAGCATCCTCGGTTTTATTTCCAAAAATGGTACATGAAATGTATTTATTTAAGTGGGTAATAAAACTAAAGAGCCAGGCCATAAAGTGGTGTTCACTAAAATGTACAAAAATAATACAAAGATTCCTGTCATGTGATCTGATAACGAAACCAGCGGAAATAACTTTCTTGTGTAGCATATCGTGCAGGTGGAATAGAAAACATCTATCTCAACATTAGTAATAAAGATGTATGTAATATATCAATATTTTTATGTGTGCATGTGTTTTGTCGTATGTGTGTGTGCACTTATATACAGTTTTATTTATTTAAGGAACTCCTGTTTTAGAGATCATTCACAATTTTAGCTATTAATATTGCTAACCTTTCCCAACATATAAATACTCCATTGTGGTCTCCCACACAGCTGTTGTGTCCTCCAAAAAAACCTGTGCTCCTTTAACCAGGGAATTGTGTAAAAAATGTGTTAGGGTGATGATGCATATGAAAAACTATATTGTCCAAAAGGTCCATTGGTTTCTTATCACATTTCTGGGGCAGTCTGGGTGAAAGCATTGATATGGTCGAAACTGTCTTTATATTTTCAGGGCATGATTTAAAAAATGAGCAGACCTGAACTGTTCCAAATCCCCCCCAACGCTTTGGCTTTTCTGTCGGTAGAGATTTCAGATTATTGCATGGCCCGTGGCATGACCTAACTTTTACAGCAACTTCCATAAGGTACTCCTTCTGTAGGTTTTACGGGATTTGTAATAAATTTGTGATGAGGTTAGCCTGACCTGATGTGTTTGGAGGGCTGGGGGTTGTGGAAGAGTTGAGAATGTTGTATGAGCATTCCTTTTTCTAGAGAGTGTGTGTGTGTATGTATGTATACGTAGCTACCTGGATAATAACCCTGTTGCATATCTCCTTAGGGTACTGAAGTCTTGAAAGTAAAATGGGAATGGCTGCCCGGGAAAGCCAGTCTGGAGGTTTCATTTGCTGAGCTCTCCACAGGTTGCCCTGATCAGGGCTTGGCTTCGTCTTCCTGGAAAAAAATATCTTGAGGAGCACGGTGGGATGTGTCAGCAGCCCAGGGCTGTCTGTAGAGGGGATCCACTGTGAAACTAAACTGCTGCATGTTGTTGACCCTTGTTGGCTTTCAGCCATGGACCAAGTTTCACAGAAATGGATCTAAGTGCTGTTGTATAAACTTTGCTTTGCATGTCAGAAGTGGTGCTAGTCCTTTACTGGCAAGGAGCATGTCTGGCTTCTTCTGCGGCGAGAGCAAGCCCTGCAGCACATGCATCATGGACCAGAAATAACATAGGATGCTGGGCATTCCTGATGGGAAAAGTGGGTGATACTAAAGGCAACTGTGACCATACAAAACACAATGTTTGGCTGCTGCGTTGCTCTCCGGTGCATTCTTCAGGCAGCATTTCTCTTCAGCAGCTGACCATGAGCAGTTTTTTCTGCCCCTACCAGCACAGGAATAACCTATAGCACAGGAATAACCTATGGCCCCCGCGACTGCAGCAGCTCTCTCCGCTGCCAGCCTATCCCACCCACTCACGGAGCTGGTTGGGGCAGTGGCCTTAAATTTCTGTGTTGCTGTCAAATACCATCACACTTTTCAGTTTTGCTGCATACCTAATAGAAGTTGCTAACCAGTCACTGGGGAATCTTCAGATCACCTTGCTGGTACTGGGAGCTGTACCCCAGTATGGTTTCTCTGAGCTAACTAATCTGCGCAGGAATGGATTTAGCAAGACAATTTATCAGTGGAGATTTGCATTGGTATATAATTGGTTAAGGATATAAGCTGAAATTCAAATTTGTACTTAGATATGTTTTTTATTTAGAACAATATCCTACTTAGGATCTCAGTAACATATTTTACAAATCACTCTTCAGATGCTCTTTCTGGAGTTCAAATGGTTACGTTATAGATGAAGAACAGATTCAGGGGGCTTCACAGTATTAGTGATTATCTTGTAATGTTTTCCAGATGGCATAACATGATGTAATCCATACTGCCCAGTTTGTTTCACTGTACTGTATACTCCGTCATACCCAATAAGTAACCAAGAGACTTTAAGAAGCTCATCAGGCTGTTATGACGATAGCTGGTTAATCCAAATGTTCTTTATTACATTATGAAAACCACAGATTAACAAATCACTTGTTGGTCAATGCAGGAAGATTGATTGCTACTCAAAGCTCTGTGAGAACGAGATATGCAACTCGGATTAGTTTAGCTCAAGCTACACTTTGGTGAATGAATTCCATTTTCCTCAGGGCTATGAAGTAGTTTATATCTGTTCAATTGTAAATTGCTCTAGCAGCACTGGGTAATTTTGGTTCCTCTTCTTTGGAGAAGTGATGGGAATGTTTATTTGTTGTTGTTTGGATTGATCTGAAATAAAACCACAACACAAGCATCGCTGGTTGTGTGGGCATGGTGGCTAAGGTCAAATTAGTTGCAGCTTGCAGTTGCTCATAATTCTGCCAGTGTTCGTGCAATAATGTTGTTTACTAACCGGCGCTTTTATTAGGCTGACAGACCATCATTTGAATGGCAAACCCATCAAATTTAAGTAGTCACTTAGCTCAGGATTTTCTCAGCATTAATTGAAGGCGCCAGGGGTACTGCGTCGGGACAGGTGCAGTCTTGCTGTGCAGGGGCAGGATTTGAGGAGTACGTGGGGAGCGAAAGCTCCGTGTGCATCCTGACATCCAGCTGTGTAGGGTTTCTCACTTGAACCCACGTCCAAGAAGTGTTCAAGGGAGATTAGTGCCTGGGTAGGAGGTTTCAATCTACTGGCAGTTATCCTGTAGAGTGGGTTTTGTAGGCACTTCTTTGGGCTATCCTACCCTTCGGTTAAGCCCAGAAAAATGGGCTGGAGAGCAGAATAACAAGAGGCTATTAACTAGCTTCTGGAAAGGAGGAGAAAATTTCCTGAAGTGGGCTTAGTGTCTTGTGATTGTCTCCTTATCCGTGGAGCAGCTGCCCATGTGTTGCCGTTGGTAGGACGCGGGTCGCTGGGCTGGTTGATCTGATCCGGCGTGGCCCTTCCAACCCTGTCTGTACACGTTCAGGCAAGGAGGGTTGGAACAGAAGCCGAGAAACAATGGAAAGAAGAGCAGTTTCCAACACAATTGTCATTTTGATGGTTGTGCCACGTTTGCTTCTGTTGCTGTTTTACCCAGCGACTTCCTCATCTGGTTTTTATCATGCATGGCATTGCTCGGCTGGTAGCTGTTTTTATTTTGCCTTTATCATGTCTCTGGGGAATTCCACAGTTCAGTGTCAAAACATCCCCTTGTAGGGGAGGAGGGAAAGAGGAGAGGTTTACATGATGCACATGTCTCATTTCACAGTTTCCTGATGATCTCCAGTTTGGCTGCTTGTAAGGAGCATTTGTTGTTCATAGTCACTCAGTCCAGGCTCGTTTATTGACTCAAGCTGTCTTTGCTCACTGCAGCATTGCTGGTGATTAATGTGCTTTGCTGTTCTGATTTCTACAGCTTGTCCTGCGAAACAAAATTAATGACAGCGGCTTTTGGAAATTGAAGAGTAGCAGAGAGCTAATTACATTTTGTGTTAAATATTCCTCCGAGTCCAAGGGAAGGGCTGTGATGCTCGGTTCTACACAGCCTCTTTGACTCTTTTGCTGTGTCTTTTGCAAGGAGTATGTGGAAAATGGGCTCACCAGTGAAATAAGGGCTGGGAGAGGGGACAGAGGAGCAGAAAGAGTCCTGAAAGGATGGCGTTTTCATGCTCTTCTTCCACAGCCCTTCTCCTGTTCCTTCCCTACTCCTCGGCAACTTTTCCTTCAGGTTTTCTCCCCCACAAAATCTTTCTAGTCTTCCTGATGCCCTGTCATGTCCTGATCTCCCCAGTTTCTCCTCTACCAAACCTTCTTTGGTTTTAACTTTTTTGTGTACAAATTGGCTGCTGCTTCAATGGCTAAACCTTGTGTGTAATGCACAAAGAAGAAATACCCATGGCTTTTTCCTTTTTGCAAGAAATGCCATAGAGAATCACAGCAGATTTGACACCTGGAAAGGTTTTTGCTCAGAAATCCAGCCCATTGATTTGGTTTAAGACCGTGGGAATGGAAATTCAGCATTTGTTTGTCTGAGAGAGGCCAGAGTTTTTCAGAGTTGATAGAAAGAGAAAACTTTATGTTCTGGAAATGTAACATTTATCAAAGGACTGAAAATGGTCTATTAACAGTGGCTTTCTAGCACTACAGGGTCTCTACTCCCCCCAAAATTTGACTTTGTTGATGAAGGAGGGAGCAACTGTAAAAGACATTATCTTCCTGGGGAGGAGTAGGGAGCCCTTTCCTGTATTTTAAAGAGGCTATAAAACGAGTTGAAATCCTGCCTCAAAGGATTTTTGGCGTGCAGACCGCTGCCGTAAGCGTAGATTTTGTGTTGGCTCAGCACACAGACTGCAGGTCTCATAACCATAAGCGCAAAAGGTCAGGATTGCATTTAGCCCATAACTATCAACTCTGTGATACACTATTAGTCATAGAAACTTGAGAAATTTGTTAAGATATTCTGAGTCTGATTTTGATATATTGGGACAGCTTTTAAAATTCCATCACAGTTTAAAGTGGTACTGCCAGTAGGAAAGTCAGTTGATCAAAATACTTTTAAAAATCTTTTAAAAGATTTTACTCTTCTTAACGCTTTTTGTGAATTTACAGTCATCTTCTGATTTTAAGAGAAAAAAGTTATCTGTAAGTGTAAAAGCTGTCTGTCTAGAAGTAAATTCTTTTTGCATAATATGGTTAAAATACATTCATGTACTTTTCAGTTGCAGGAGTAGTACAAGATCATTTTAGCAGCAATAGGTTAAAAAAATTATTCAGATACAAGTAAGATTTCTTTTAATGTTGCAAATGTTCCTTTAAAATTCTTAATTAAATTTTTCTTCCCACTTCAGCCCCTAATTTCTAATTAATCCCAATTAGGCAATTTTTGTTAATCAGTAGTGTGGTACCATATTTTGTCATTGTTTCCTAGGAGCTGTGTTTATCTAAATCAGCTATGTCAAACCGTAACTTTTATAGGAAAGCTACAGAGCAAACCATAAACCACTTCCCCTGCATAAATCACTTATTTTAGTCTTTAAACATCAGGTTGTACATACTAACCTTGCCCTTTTTCTGTTTAAAAGTGGAGGTTTTTATGAAGCAGTCATGTGACATGGTCTGTTCAGTCTTTTGTTGTACTTACAGATAAAAGAATAATTTTTGGAGAAATCATGGAACAAGATATCAAACTGTATTGCTCACTTTTCTCCCACTGATAATAGATAAGATCAAACTGATAACCATCCAGAAGTCTTGTTCTATGCGGAGACTCTTGAGTAGGTTAGGGGGGAGCGATGAGACACTGCCGTGTGGATGGGACAAGCAAAATGGATAATCATTCATGTTTATCCATCAGTCAACAGTAACATACTGTGGCACATCAGACAATTTTACTGTAATTAAATATTTTCTGTTTAGATACATTAAAGAAAATAGTGTCTCACATTTGTTCATGTTATAGGTCATTCTTGCTTACCGTATCAGTGTATTTCTGCTCACGAAGGTGATTGATTGCAAAAGTGCCCCATTTTTGTGCTTATTCTCTAGATACGTTGAGCACAGAAATTTAAATCATTAGCTCAAGAAGCTGTTACTTTCCAACATACTGGCTTATCCTTATTTGAAATTGTTTCACATTCTTGTATATATATCTAGTGCAGAAGCAAAAGACATGTTTTCATCTGTATCTCATCAAGGGGATTGTGTGTCATTGAAAGTAACCCTCTTCCAAAAGCAGGAGTTTATTTTTCTGGCAAAGGAAGTCCCTTAGGGGTTAGAATCCCAGATTGGAGGCTGGCAGGTCAAATTCTTTATCAGTTCTAAACTAAACATATAGAATGTAAAAGCTACTTAGTCATGTCTGAATCTCCATGGTGCTGTTTTGAATTATTTTTCAGAGCACATGAAAAAAACTGTGAAAATTTTTTTATATTCAATGATTTTTTTTTTTCTTTTTTTTTTTTAATCAGGCTTGGAAATAACTCATTTTATTTAAATTTGTGAATACAGATATTTTAAATCAGAGGGAATGCACATTCAGGAATAAATGTCATGGAGTAATGCTAATTTCCTCTGGTTTAGTAGGGATTTTTGTCCTGTTCTATATGCTGCTACGTTGTCAAATGTGACTAGTTAAGTACAACCTAATCATACCTGTCCTTTCAGTTACTATATACAGATGATTTCCCTCTTGATTTAATGAATTTTTTGTTCTCTCTGCAACTGTTCAATACCTTAGAATGCCACTATGCCTGAAAGTTTTGAAAGTCAAATAGTAATTATTTTCTAAAGCTTTCTGTTAAATATCAAGGTTATTGGTAGAATTTCCTTTTAGTAAAAATTCTGAGTAAAATGCGAATGGAAGGTTTTTTTCTTGTACAATTTTACAAATCATCCTTCAGTACCTCTTATAGCAAAAATGTCATTATGCAACAATTCAGTCTAGTCACGATGCAGAATTCCTAACCTATTACAACTTTGGAAGGTGTTTTTAAAACTTGATTTCTGATCTTGAATTTAAAAAACGCTCTAGAAATTTATGTTATTGTATAGTCTTGAAAAAATCTATCAGTACTCAGTTTATAGAATCTAGAATATACTACTTTTAAATAAAAGCAAAGATTTTCCTTAAAAAAAAAAGGCTTCTTATGCAAACCAGCCTTGCAATGGAAGAACCTTTGTTCTGCTGTTTTGCAAAGGCATCTGCATGCCTCAGCTAAAAAGCACACCACCTTTTTATTAATCAAGCTGCACATCTTGGAAACGGGTTTATCTAATTTTGTTATGAAATTATAAAACTCTGGAGTGGAGAAAGTGTGGGTCCAATACCTGCCTATTCAAAACAGGTCAAATGAATTGATTAGTAATTGGTAGCATCTCGTGGAACCTGGCAGGTGATCTCGTTGTCAATGCATTTACTTGATCATTAATCTACAAACTACAACATAACATTAATTTGCAGACTGTCCTGGCCTTAAGTTCTGTGTCAAGCAGCCTGTTCCCTTTCAAAAGATAAACTTTCCATAGGCCAGTGCTTATCTGCCTGGCTTCCCGGCTGACTGAGATTTAAGCTATACTGGCTTGGACAACGCATGCAGTTGAACCTTGCTAACTTATGTGAGCGTGCAGCAAGAACATGGGGAATTCCTGATTTTTTTTATCAGTAAGAAGGAAAAGCTCAAAAGCAAAGATAATGAATCAGAAAAGGTAGCGTATTTGTTTAACTTGATGATATTGGTTTGTTATAATTGCCAAGAATAACATTTAATAGTTAATGATGTTTCTTTCCTAGGTCCATAAAAAGGAGAGAACGTAGGGTGTCTTACTGCCACGTGTGGCTATTCGATCTTTTGTTTGAAGCATTTGTGCCTCCAATGCGTAATATTATTGTGTCGATTAGCAAAGGCAGATGAAGGTCTATGTGGTTTGGTTTTAATTCTTATTGTGAATGGGATGGTGGTGGCATTTGTCAAGAAGACATCTATTGAAAGCATAACGCACAGACACAAGAGAAGGGACTTCAAGGTAGGATTCATTTTTCTAATTTGTTCTTATTGCCCTTGACAAACATGCTTTTTCTCAAAGATGGTTCAGAGTTGTTGTTCCCAAATGAGTTACAGCAGATACGGATGCTGTTACATGAAGTGCTTAATGTGGTTTGCAAAACAACTAACAATGAGATAACTGTGGAAATGTTCTCTGCTGCTTTCAGATGCAGACAGTCTATTTTTGACCTGGAGACCAATATCAAGCCCTGGATTTTGTCAGGTCAGGGGGTGGGCACCGAAGACCTTATCTCTTTTCTTCCTTTGTTGACATCGTATCTTTATCCTTCCTGGGGTGACTACTTGACGGTGCTGGTATTTAAAACACCTAGATAGGAGAAGTCACGAACTTCTTTTTCTATTTTTAAGGATGCTCATTAAAGAGAACACTGCTAGTGAGACCAGGAAGCCATAGAAAAGCATGTCACCTTCCACAGTGCTTTGTTAAACAGGGATCTATTAAAAGCTTAAGTTAGTGTTACATAAGCATAAATAATTTGCAAGTATTAAATATTTCATACACTTTTCATTTATTTATTTATTGTTTTTATTTAATAGGTGTACTTCCAGGAAAAGTGTATTTTTCTGGTGCATTTGGGAAATTTTTAATTAAACAGTTAATTTCTTTCTTTGTTTTTAAGGAGGACCACTGCAATTACGTAGTGTTTTATTTAAGGAAAAGTTATTTATGTGCGCTTTTGTTTTTTAAGATTCAGTGTTAGATAACCGGCAAAAACTCAATTATACACCTTCATAAAGGTAAGGAATTGAAGGAAGCTTCAAAATAGCGAATAGAAGTAGCCCATCAAATTCTGTGCAAACCATTAGAACACGTAAAGGAGTGCTTGGCCTGTGCTGGGGTTTGGTAGTAGCCAGATTCACTCATGTTATGTTAAATTAATTTTTTTGTTTAACCATTTAGTGTCTTTGCTCAATGTTGCTCCCTTGCCCCAAATTCTTGGACCCTACAGTGTTGAAAGAGCAAAGCAGTTTAACTGCAGAGTTACTACTCAGTCTCTGTTCGTGGGTTAATAATAAAGAATTACATAACTAAGAAACAATATGTTTTAGTTGGCTTTAATTATATTGGGATTTAAAACTAGAACAAAATAATGTAAACAAACTAATTCTGTGAAAATTTAAGAAAACTGCAGCTATAAATAATGCAGTTTTCCAGAAGAAATTATGAGTATCGAGTCGAAGAAAAAAATCTCCTAAGAGGTTATGCATAGCTTCTTATTGTTACAGTATCACTAAGGATAAATATTGGTGGTTTTGGGAAAATGGTAGTTTTTCCTCTGTTTTCAATCTCTTTCATATCATAACAAGTCTTCCTTTACTGGAGGGGAGGGGACAAAGGGAAAGAGAAGAAACCATTTATCCAACATAGGCATTTAACTGTTAAATGGTTCTAAAGACGTGCAAAATTTAAGCAGGACTTTGAAGGAGGAAGTGAAAATGCATGAACTTATGTGTTAACAGAAAAAATGAATGCTCTTTAGTGTATTCAGACTGTATAAAAATGTAATTATTAATAATCATTAAGTTGCCTCTGTTTCTTCAACTTACTCATATCAAGGAAAATATATTACAGGAATATTTTCCTCATGGAAAATACAGAATTTTCTTTTTGTTCAGTTGTTACTGAGGGGTTTTTATGCCATTTGTTGGCATGCTTACTGACATGAACAAGCATTGTGTAATTGGCAATAGTGGTGAATTATACCTAAAAAACAAAATTAAGGTGACAAATAATATGTATTTGAACTTGTGTTAGTGAAGCCTGGCAGAAGCTAGTATTTAACACCTGTGTCTATATGATCTTTAATATTAGGCAATGAATGCAAATCTCTGCGTGAAGAGGAAATACTGCTTTGAACAAAAGAAAACTGAAATTCTTTTGTCTTTCAATATAAATTCTTAATGGGCGAACACATGGTCATCACAGTGGCAGTTCACACAGTCCAGTAGCTCCTTTATGAGGTCTTCCCTGGACCTCTTCAGTGTGTTAACTGCTGTATGTCTAAATTTTCATTATCTGCAATATTAGTCTCATGGGGTTTTGTTGTTGGAACATTGGAAATGTTGGTTGGAAATAAAATGGTTGGAAAGTTTTATGAAATCTGACTAATGATAATCTGACTCAGAGTATTTCTGTAGCAAATGAAAACAAGTGGTACATGTTGGTACTGAGTAAGATTAAAAAGTAGTTAGAAGAGCTGAACAGATACTCCTTAATATCGTACTTCTTATTTATATCAATATAGATAACTTCTCAGTTACAGTCTCAGGTGAAAACCAGGAATTAAGTTAAAACTACAGAATAAATCATAGCTTAATTATGCACCTGTTTTTCCTGTAGTGGCAAAGATCTTCATGTCCTTTAGGAAAATGTTGGCAGTGTATCTCATTAATTACAATTATGATAAATTGTTTCTGTTGCAGTCATCCCCATGAGTGCCACTCCTGTATTAACTACATATGGTCCTAGGTGTTCTGTTAACTAAAAAATACAAATCACACAACTCAGTCACTCTTTGTCCTGGCAGTTTGTAATTCTGGCTACATAGATTTGTTAAATGCTCTTATAAAAATTATAAATTTAGCAGCATAGACTGCTATGAAGCACTCTGTAATCCTGTGGATTTTAAGTGTAGATTAATCCCCAGTGACTCCTAGGACTAGATGAGTAGATACAAAAATGTTTACCTGTTAAAAAGTGTACAATCTGGTTTTGAGTGGATTGTGTGTGGTTTCTGGTTAGAGATCTGTGGAGTTGTCATATGGAAGTGTTTATCTTTTTTAGTGTGATTCACCTGTCTTGAAACTGTCACCAAAAAAAGGAAAAAAAGCTTAGAGGGGAAAAAAAAGAAGAAAAAAGAACTACAGTAAAGAATGAGCTGCTTAGGGCCCAGCCAGATCCTCTCTACCTCTCCAGTTAGAAAGTTGGGATTTCTTCTTTAGGCCACCTATCTCCAAGGATTTAAACAGCCAAAAAGTTCTATTTGGGTAGTAGAAATGGCTTAGCATCCGCAACATATTGGTATTTTCTGTGTTAAAATTTGTCATGGTGACTTTTAAATTTCCCCAAACCCAGCTTTCAGGCTTTTCCTGTGTCAAACAGGTAATACAGGTCAGCAGAGTATTAGTGGCAGTATTATTAGAACTGTGCTGAATGTAATAGATTCCTTCAGTGGTATTTTGCTGCCCTTTCACTCAGGCTTTGTTTTCTAAAGCAATGACCCATGTTTTTCTACTTTTATTTTAGCTGGAGTGAAAGCTATGGAAGTTTCTTTATAGCAGATTTTACCACTGATCTTCAGTATGGTTTGAGTATAACATTTCCCAGTAAATGGAGTGGCAAGGAAAAATCTAATAATCTCATTGCTGATGCAGCGTTGCATGTCTGAAGACTGGAGTTGCTAAACTACGAGCTAAAGTTTTCAGTGCTGGCTGCAACCTGCTGCGTGCAGCACTGTAAGCAAACCTGTGAAGGAGTTTAAGCTGCAGGTTACTCATTTGCACAATATATCAAATATCCCCTTGATGGGACATGAGGTTTATTTATCTTTTAAAAATACTCTGAAGCCATTGTTAAGGTACACTAATAAACTCAGGAGGGAATTATATTCCTTAGGATAATTAGCTCTGGAACAGTTATTTATATGTACCTTTTTACTCAGCGTGTATACATTATAAGCATATAACTAAGCAAATCATGCGGTTTTAGAAGTCCTGTTATACCAACACATATATTCCATCTTATTACCCCCAAAGAGCAGCAGGCAGCATGAACTCTTCCTTTCCAGGAATATGCGAATACATTTTACGTTCCTTTCTGCCTCTTCATCATATATCACAGTGAGCTTTTACCAAAAATTTATATCTTACTGATTCCTGTTCAACTCTCTCAGAATTGTACTTGCATGCAAAGTTGCTGAAGGCAGTTGGTTTGGGGTTTTCTGTTTGTTATTCGTTAGTCCTGCTGGAGCTTGAATATTTCCATTTTAGAATTAGCAGTTCTTTTTCTGAATCTTTGCTTGAGGAAACATGCCAGTGAATCCTCCACATGGTCTCTGGTGTCTAAGCAAAATAGATGTTAATATCCAGTATTAAGCTTTGCTAAACAACCCACAGAATGAATAAATACTGAATTTCTCAGTAAAATGACTAAAGAAAGAACGGGAATCTTGGCTTTGTTGAGCAGGAAAATAATCTCATTGCGTTCAGTTAGTGATTTCAAATACTCCTTTATGAATAACTGACATAGGACAATTTGAAGCCCAAGCCCAATTAATTCTCATCGATGGCTCTTAAATCTTAGAGCTGTTACATTCATGGAAATTTGTTCACTTATATTTTGGGGCTTGAGAGAAAACCAAAACAAAAATGACCTTAAAATAAAACAACCGGCAAACCTGTGGAGGTTTTGGTAACCTTGGCCCTCTCATCGAAAAGTGGCCCCTAAAAAGCCTGCGGAATTAGTGATTTTTTTTTTAATTTTTTTTTTTCCCCTCGTAGCACAACTGGGACACAGAAACCCGTTTTCTTTAGCGAGAATGCTTGGACGCCCTCCAATCGAGTGGGAACAAAGAGTTGTCTGTCAGGGTCCCGGGAGCCCCCACATCTGCTTTTTAAAACAGGATGTGGGGAAGGGTAAAAATCCTCTCCATCTGTGACGATAACACGGCTTTGAGAACACCTGGGATTACCAGACCCGGCATTTGAAGCTTATCGCTGGAGCTGATTTCTGATAGACTAAATGCCTTTAGGGACCGAGGTTCCGTGTTGTGTGGGAGCGTAACGTTAGGGCAGATTTTCCACTGGAGGATCTGGACCCTAGAATCTGAACCCAGTCCTCCATTGGAAAATTGTAAAATAATTTCAACAAATAACTTCTGGGAGACTGTTCAGCCTGTTTTTAGCTTTTATTAAAAAAAAAAACCAACCACAAACAAACAACAAAATAACAACAACAAAAATATTTTGAGTAATTTTTAGTACATTTCACTATCCACTCAGAATTTCGTAAGCAAAGGCATCAAATTTATGTCTTTGTTTTTGTTAATTGCTCTTTCTGTTCAAGCTGATTTCACTTGTGTGAATGTCCAACAAAGCAGAAAACATTAAGCACACAACCAGGTTGTTTAAGGGTAGTTCCTTCTGTGCTTGAAAGAGTATTAAAAAACACCTGTGCATTTTGAATAGAGCCTGAAAGTGTTTCTTCTGATCAATGTGCAATGAAACCGGCGCAAGTACATCATATTATCAGTCAGCTTTTAACAGAGTGTAATTCAACAGTTACTCAGATAACTGGCTAGCTATTAAAAAGAAGAAGAAATATTTTGGTGGACAATTTGTGAAAGGAAAATTGTTTCTAGACTTCGTGTTAATTATTCATCTGTCTCCGTTTTCAACTGAAGATGCAGTTGGTGAATTCTGTCAACAATTTCAAATAAGTAGTGATTTTTAATTTGATGAAAGCTGTCTTAGGTCTCTGTGTACCATGTCAAAAAGATTTGTTGGGTTTCTATTATTTTGTTTGTTTCATTTGCAATGGGGAAACAATAACGGGCTACCATGTGCTGGCTCTAACACTTCTAGATTTCAGGAATAGCAATAATAAAACATGTCTGGGCAACTCATAAAAGCTCTACTTTTCTATTTCAAAGATTGTTCATTTAAATCAGTGGCCAAATTAGCTGCATATTAATAAGCGTAGAATTTCTTAATATAAAAAAAAAAGAATGTGGTTCAGAATACATGTTACAAGATATTTTAGAAAGTAGTCATAATAAAAAAAGTGTGGTTACAGTCATCTTTATTTCTGGAATTTTAAAGTTTGCAGGAAGACTCTGAAATGGAAAGGTTGACAGCCATAATTGTAGTTACATGTTCTTGAAACTAGTAGGTGAGTATGTTAATGACTGCTTTTTGTATTCACTACTCATCATTTACGATAGCACATAATCTTAAAAGTTCATCAGTTTCTCTTTGATGTTTTTAATATTGGAAAAAATCCTGCCTATTAAGGAGGATATGTGGTACGGATTGAGAGGCAGCAGAGTGCATTAATTCTTGTTTCGTTTTTATGGTAAGTCCTGAATGTTAAGGATGCTCACGGCTTTTTCGGTCAGCTGAGTTTCTGCTGTTTTTCTTGAGTCCAAGTCTGAATGATGTGCTCAGAGTTTTAAAATCTGATTGTTTTGGAAGTCAGCGTTGGTTACTAAGAATGAACTTTCAACTTCATCTCTTGTGTAATTGTCGTCTTAAAAGAAAATCTTTAAATTGCCAAAAACTACAATAGAGTTAATGTATCAGCTGGGTTGGTTACATCCTTCTTAACAGAGAAGTCTGCAAAATACTGAAACTATAACACTGGACATATCTACTTCATAAGTTCATATACAGATAAGGATAAGATTGTTTGAAGGATTACTTTTAGATTTAAGAAATAGTGACTCTTTTAAATGGAAAAAACCCTATGAAATTAGGTGGTGGGAGGAAACTCCTGGTGACAGAGCATTTTGTTAATCTGGCTCACAGCTTGCCTTCAGTCTTTCTTCTGACAGTCTTAACGCTGTGTAATCCTCCATAATCTAAAACTGGATATGCACTGCTTTTTCTGTGAAATAAAATATCAGCTAGAGGGGGGAAAAAAAAAAAAAGAGTAATAGTTAAAAACAAAAACCCCTATATATAACAGAGGTTTTTCTAATGACTTGGGAGAAAGTATCATAGTTGCTTTAAGTTTTAGTAAAGTTTTCCATTACTGCTGGCAGTCTACTCAACATTTAAGAAATTTGTATTTCTGTATTGCTGTTCTGAGAGGTTTGAGTTGCACATAGAGCTAGGAGCTGCTACGCTGTTGGCTTGTTGGAAAAAAGTACAATGAAAATTTCCCTAGATGTTGGCTGTTACAGTAGAAACATCGTAAGTCATCTCATTCTTTGTGAATGCTCTAAAAGTAAATTGTTAGAATGTAAAATATGTTAGAAACTTGTTTTTAAAAAACAGTAACACCTGGCTTGAAGTGACACTCTTTTATTGTTTTCGGTCAAATATTTTCAAAGTAATTTTCGTAGTAATTTTAAAGTATATTTCTGTGTATTTCTGAGGTGCACAGTATAACGAAAGTACAGCAAAGATGAAGGTTGAATTGAATGGTGGTAAGGAAAAACAATCTTTTGAACAAGGCATTTAATCAGTATGTGACAGTAGTTAAAATGTTACATAATTTCTGTTTCTTTGAAGTTAATCTGTTCATATTAATGCTGGCAATGAAGCAAATTTTCTTGAAACCTTCACTGAGCTCAGCAAGTAGTGTTCTTTGCTGTCCAGAGGGTATGGGGAACGAATGCAAAAGCATTTTGATGTTATAATTAAGTGTCAGTATACTACAACAGTTGAACAATATAAACTTTTCATGTCAGTCAGGCAATTCTTTGATGTGTTTGGCATTAGGTTTTTGGCGGGATATATAAAAGGTGTATTACATAAATATTGTTAATTGCCAGTAATCCACACGTTATAATACAGTAGTCAACTCATGATTATGTTTAACTATTACAGTGTTTTTAATGTTGCATTGTAAAATTGCAAAGATAGAAACTTTGTTTTCCTTTGCGTACATTTGAGTATCTTGAAAGGAGATTAATTTTATATCAATTGTATAGCTGTACTTTTCCTTTACGGAGCCAGTTTTGTTCTTCTAGCTTAGGGGAAAGTGTTCGCCATACAAAAATACGATAGCGTGTTACCCGTACCCTTTAAAATGGAATGGAAATACAGAGCCATCACATATATCATGATTTCCCTGTCTAGACACACGCACGTATCATACAATCTCTTTTCTTCCATATATGGTGATTTTTATTTTGTTTTTGGAGGTGAGCGTAGGAGGCTTGAACCTAGGTGGCTTTTTTGAAAACTAAGAGTTTGTATTAGATTTCTTTTGATTTTTATATCCAAAAGGATTATCAATGCTTTCTTTTCAAGTACTTTTAAGTGATATGCAAAAAAAAAGTACCTGGGAAATATCTGGTAACTCCTGTAAGATCTGTGAAGAGTAATGACTGGAATATAGAGAGGATGAAATTACAGACAGCGCAGTAACCGTTAGTTATACTGCAATAACTAATCAAAAACGTAATAACTAAGTAAAAGCGCGAGGACGTTCTCTTTCCTGCGGTATTTAGGGCAGGAACGGTCTGTGGGCGCTAGGAAAAGAGCGGGCAGTCGCAGCAAGCCGGCTGTATTGCCCGCCTGGCCGCAGGCGCGAGGCGGGGGTCTCGGGGCGCGGGGACCGCTCGCCCCTCGCTGGCCCCACTCGTGAGGGTGGGCAGGGTGGGCAGGCGTCCCTCGGCGCGGGGGGCTGCGCCGGCACAGCCTCGTGGCCGGAGCCCTCGCCGGCGGTATCGCTGCCGCTCGGGGCGCGCGGGGGCTGAGGGGTCTCCGTGCCGTTCCTGCGCGCGTCTCACAGGAGCGGTTGCCTCTACCTCGAAGACTTTGTTAGGGATTAGAGAGCTTTAGCAAGGATTGCGCGGTTTCATTGCTCGGAGCGTTGGAAAATGCAGTTGTGGCTTACGCGGGCAGAGGTTACGGTCGGGTCTGAAAGATGAGCTACGAGAGGTTCCCGTAATACCGTGAATTAAATAGCGCCGGTTGGAGCACGACAGAGAAGATAATAAACGTGGAGAGAACAAAGGAGAGGAGTAACACCGACAAGTGAACTGGGCACACAGACTAGTTCTGGGAGTACTTGCGTTGCCTTGAGACAATAGTAAACAATTTAATAGTAATTTGCCAATATATGTTTAGCTACCGGTAAGGCTCAACAATATCTTGCATCCTTTTTCGTTTACATATTGATTAACAGTAGGACATATTACTCTCTCTCTCATGTGAATGAACTGGGCTACTCCCTGAGTGCAGTTTAAAAGATCGGTATTATAATTTAAACCATAGAAAACACGGGTGCAGAGAACATAAATAAGATTGCATATGCTTTAGCCATTCCATATCATTAACTGCTTGATTGTCCTTCTTTGCTTGTAATTGAATATAGCCGAACCAGGCTTGTGTTTATGAACAGCAATGGGTGATATTTCTTATGAGATTCCTTGATGAGATTGCCATATCATCTGACACTCTTGACCAAAAGTCGTTTTCTTACCTCGTAGCCTGTCAAGACCAGTAGACTTTTTTTTCACAGCTTGATGACAGATGAGACTAGTGTGCTGCACATGGGAATCTCCGTTGTGCTAAGACGTAAATGAATGAGTTTTATAGCAGAGGGTTAAGAAGGCTTGTGCCTTTTTTTTTTTAAAATGAGCATGAAGAGCATTGATGTGGGTCATTAATGGTAATAGTCAGCTCTAGGGAAAAGGCACCTGCCTGGATGCGTCATGGGAATAGGGAAAGACTGTCCGTGTTCAGGCCGTGGTTTTGAGTGTAAGGCTCGGTTGGAAGAATCTGAGGTTGGGCGGTTTTGGTGACTCCTGCACAGCAAACTGATAGGTCTGATTTGGATTCCCAGCGAATGAGCATCTGTATCGCAAAGCCTGGTTATTGGTCTTGGCGACGGGAGACTGCATTGCTTTAACATTACTTTAACTGGAAGGAGTCGACACTCTCCGTTGCGTGGGAGCTCCTTGGGTTTACTTTATCCGTTCCTGGCTGCGTTGCTGCCGTTTGGGGCATCAGTAGGATCCTGGTGCCCAGCCTGGCTGTATTTCCTAGTAGACTGAGGACCTCTCTATTACAGCTTTCTAGACAACCACGATTTACGTGTGGGGTTCAGTGGCCATCTCAAGATGCTAAAATGGCTGCGTTTTGTTCCGAGGTTGCCCATCTCAGCCAGTCGCGTTTAGGGGTTCTCCGTAACTCATGTAGAAAGTGTTAGAGAGAAAGGAAATCTGAAAGAGGGACGAAATCCCTGTTGAAACCACTGGACTTCTGAAGTCAGCGTCAGAGTTGTGGTCAACTTGCTTATTAGTAACTAAAAGTGACACTTGAGAAATAAGCCCCCCAAACCCACACCTGCCCTCCCAAACAAGAAGAGAAATGTCACCTTTTCTGGAAGTTCACTGCGTGGAAGCAACTTAGAGGCTTTTACATACTTATTTCCATTTGGGGAGGAGCTAGGTTTATTCAGGCCGGTGTTAGGCTGGAGAGAGGTTTGCAAAGAGGTCACCAAGCTGTTGGGAGAATTACTGTGACATCGCTGCTGGTAGCGGGTTTGTCACTTTGGGGCACTGGAGTGACAATGTGGCTGGCTGATCTCTTCCAGAAACCTCTGGACTCCAAGAATAAGTTTAAAGGTGATTATAGTATGTCGTATCATTTACATAACTTATCTGTCAGTGACACTTCCCATATTGTCAAATATGTGTGTGTGTTTATATATATATATATCTGCCAGCTGAAAGGATCGGGTTCAAAGGATAAACTCTGACAGTGATGTGGACTGAGTTTGACCTTGTAAAAAGGTAAGTACCTCCTCCTTGGTTGTAGTGCTTTTCATACAATAAAAAGTGAACGCCTACATTAGCCATTTCTTCCTCGACTACACAGGCTATGCAGGACTTCTTGTAAGAAATAGCAGCAAATCTGATTATAGCCCTTGACCTCAGCGTTTGAAAACAGTCTGTTTTGGTTTTTGTTCGTAAGCATTTTCTGTTTTTAAAGACCTGACTCTCAATTAGGATAAACGACTGGAAAAACAAGGATTTGGGTCACTGTTGATAGCAATGTGTGTAGTGTGGCTTTTCACCAGGCTTCATGCCATATTAATCACAAAGTTTGGGGGCAGTGGTGGGACCTGTCTCCTCGCTGTCAGTCCCCGCAGCCTGTGCACTGGATGTGTCAGCACAATGCCACTGGCAGATGGAAGAGATGCAGTAAATATGCACAGTTATGGTTTAAGTGAAAAAGCTGTGGGAAAGGAAATACATTAATCCATTGCGGCTGTTTTTTCTTTTAAGTAAGCCTCTGTAATAAATCGTGAGTTTTTCCTGGACTTACCCTTTATATTTCTAGATTCCTTTCTTGAGCGGGGGAGGGAGTGGAATAAAAATTGAACTGAAGCATAAAAAATACTAAAATACAGAAGCAACTGAAAATTAAATCAGGTCGTGCATGTGGAAAGAAGTTCTCTTCCATATGGTCTCTGTTGTGAACACACTTCAGGAAATCCCGCTCTAGCAGATCATAAAATATGCACTATGTATATGAGTAGTGCATTGGTTGTTTAGGGGGTGTTGTGGAGGTGATGTTTAGGAAGTGCTTTAAAGCCAGGAAAAAATGGATCCCTGAATCTGGGAAGAGTGAAACTCGATGAACAATTCAGTATGGCCTTGCTCTTTGAAAGTGTACTAAATGTTTGGGTTTTAGATACTTTCTTCCTACATAATCAGGAATTTCATGTCTGATCCTCTTTCTTTGATTTTTGCAGTTTTAAGGACATTTAGCGTATATTTACTCTGGCCAAAAAGGAGATGATGTTGAATATTTTACAAAACATTTTTCAAAATTCAAAACTATTATTCCAGTTTTGAAAATCCTTTTGTTTCTCAGATGCCTAATTTTCATTTTGATTCTTATGTCACCATTTTGCTGTTTTTCCAGTTGTTACAATTCTTATATCCTAGAAGGACCAGCTATCCTAGGAAGGCAATTTGCTGTGCCATACAGATGTGGAGAAAAATAATGTATTTTTCTCTCCCGTTTCCCCGTCTCCTGTAGTTGTAAATCGCCTTTGAGGTGCACGAAAACTTTATTCCATAGCTTTAAAAATACAGTGCCCCCTGCTCAGAGTGATGCGGGATGTCTGCTGTTGCAGCGCAGTGTCTGCAGAGCCCTGTAGCGTCTCCATCGGGTTACGAGGACGGGTTTCGGCTCCTGCGCTCTGCGGGTGCCGCAGCTGGCGTTGCGGTACGTGGCGCAGCTAACTTGCCTCTTTGATGTTGATGTGGGTGTTGCTGCAAGGGCTGGTGACGAGCGGCTGTGCGCTGAGGACACGGGTAGCAGGAGTCTAAACTTTCTCTGCAGAAGTGGTGTTAAAATGGAATAAAATGCCTGCTCAGAGATGGGGTAGGAGCGCCAGAGCCTGCACGCAAAGCTGAGCTCAGAGGTGGGCACTGATGGAACCCTAATGGATCTGCAGGGTGTGCCAGTTGCTTTTGGTCCTTGTTGGGATAGACGAAGCCATGGCAGAACTGCGTGTTGTTACATCTAGACCTGTTTCTTGTGCTCAAGGCAGTTTATTTTAAGCTAGCTTCAAGTATCTCTATGCTGCACCATAGTGTATGCAAAGTCATGTATTTCAGTGGTATCAGTTGCAAATTACTCTTCTGTCACATGGAAACCTTACAGGAGAAAAAAGATAAATAGAAGTAAATAGTGTAAAACTCTAGCTAAACTTTTGCTGACTCTTAAATATTGGTCTCTTGCTTTCCAGAAATTTTGTGGAAGCTGGAAATACTCTAGGAAAAGGTGGCCAGCTAAGGACACTTGGCTGAGTTAAGTCATGGCTTACGTGGGTTCTGTTGTGTCAGTAATTTCATATCCTCCTAAGAGCTTGTTGATGTGAACAAAGTCTGGGCAGAAGCTGATGCAAAATATGTATTACACAGCCAAGTCATGCACAGCAAAATGGGTAAACCCACATGCATTTGTCCTGCAGGCGCCTGCTCATTGGTTAAATGTTATTTTTGTCAGGTCTGTCATGGTACTTAAATATGCATGATCAGTTTTGCTCACCTTCTGGGGTTTTCCAACATTGAAAACACATTGGAAAAGTACAAATATTACCTTAATGAGCTAACACTCGGAAAAACTGTAGCAGAGGTGATTTTTTCTTTCTTTTTTTTTTTTTTTTTTTTTTATGTCACTGAAGTACATTGTGAGCAGAATAGCTTCAAGTTCAACTCTGAAAGCAGCTTTTGTTCTTAGAGAAAAATCCCTTCCAGAGGAAAACTGTGTGCTGGCTAGTGCTAGCTCTGATGTGGATGGGGTACCTAATTCCCTTGTGAAGGAGAAATTGTAGCCATGTAAACAGGAGGAGATGCAGATGTTTTCCTTGTTCAGATCTGCTCCTCAGATAATGCTGTACTGTGCACCATATGTGCACTATGCCATGTGGATCCTGCAATTCTCAGAGGGGCTTTCTTTAAACATACGCTGCAGCATTCCAGAGCTGTGCCACACGGATGCCCATCAAAACCTTTCTCCTTCATGCGTCTTTTCTGGTACTTGACCCGTGCCAGATACATAAGTATCTTAGGAATGAAGCTTTTACAGACTAATTTCCCCTGCTGCTTATTTTCTCATGTAGATTTTCTTCCTTTTTCTTGCGTCAGTTTTATTTGCTTGTTGTTAGATAAAAGGTGCAATTTCTTGTTCGTGACCGAGGGACTGCAATCTGAAGTTTCATTAATGTTTGTGCAACTTTCTGCCCCCATTGCATTTTGAGATATAAAACGTGAATCTCTTCTACTCCACAAGCTGATGGGTTACTTCTCTTCCGAAGTGTTCAATTGTTCTGTTACTCGTCAAAGTGAGATACCCCAGATGTTTCCCCCCTGCCAGAGTAGGGGAGAAGTTTCCTTGACCTCAAGAAAACAGACTCCTGTTTCTCTCAAGAAACAGCCTAATGTTTTTTTGGGGCAGTAAACCATGATTCTCACCCCTTGTCTGAGTGCTTTGTAAGCAGTGTACCTGATGGAACTATCTGCTGGCGTACGTGGAGTCTGAGAGGAAGGATAATAATATGTTTCTGAGGCTATTTCAGCACCAAGGGAACAGCTTCCTCAGCTGGGGGAATGAAATCCTCATTCTGCTGTATTTTGGAAAATAAGCTTCAACTTAATTACTTTAAAACATTTAAAAGTACCTTTTGTTGCATCAGGGGAAGAGAACATAGCAATCTTACACCAGCTGTCTTTTTGATAAATGTCCCTACATAGACTAGCAGAGGCTGTGACATTCCTCTTACCCCCTCTTGATAATCTGAAAATCTTCTGTGCTGGAGCATCTGCTCCAGGGCAGTAACGTAGGAACGTCAGATAAATTCTGTGTTTCATTCCCTGGTGGATATGTTAGCCAGCAAGTTATACAACAAGGCTGTGTGGGAAAAAGGGGTTATACCAAAGCCTAATGGGATGTCTTCCCTAGGAATCTGAAAATTAGGAATATATTAATGGCAGTGCAGAAAGATATTGATGACTAGAAGAAATGGGACTGACTGATGACATGATTACATTATCTAAGAAGGAAATCTTATACTAATCTTCAGAAAGAGTATTGTAATCTCACTGCTTAATGCCTGTATATTATATCAGAGCCCTCGCTCTGCTGCACTTGAGGTGGAGAACTCCATTCCGCTGGGTGTTCAATTTTCTGAGGACTCTAAAATCAGTAGGTTTTCTTGGGCTATCCTGAAATTTGGGGCCTCGCTGCATGACAAGATAAACCTTCTAAGTTGGGGGATCTTCTGCTGTCGTGTTTCCAAAAATACAGCACAGCATCCCTCCACCATAGAAGCTTTCCTTTCAGCAGATTTTACTGCTTTTTTTGTATGAACATGTGGGAATAGCACTATTGTTCTGATGACACCCCAAAACAGCAGGAGCTCTGCATGTTCACCTGCATAGCGGGGGGCCCCCTTCGTCTTAAGCAGAACAAAACTGAAAGCTTGAAAATGAGTTTGGGGGACAACAGAGGCAGGAATCTGATGTGCAGGAGATACGGATTACCCTACACGTGCAAAGATCGTACTGCCAGAAGGGCTTTTAGTCTCTCAGACGTCATGAGAGCTGGCTAGTCTGAGGAGATGAGCCAGTTACACATCGTTTTGAACCAGCCAATTTCTGGTCCTTACTACTGGGTGTCTTGATGTGTTTTAGTGTGTTCATCAGAGGGCTGTGAGGCTCTTAGCCTTCCTCTGAAGAACTGATTTGTTGACAAATGGGACAGAAGGTTTGTTCATCAGTAAGTGAGTATTCATTGTAATGAATGAAATTACGCTGATTAAATAGTAGTTGCAGCAATCAGTAAGTTCTAATAAAATTAGCACCAAGTGCCCTATTTTTTCTCATGATGAATCAGATCTCTGAAAGCCTGTTAGCACTCGGAACTCTTTCTTATGAGTTCCCCTGCTTTTTTGTAAGGATGTACCTCAAGGCATCAGTGACATCTTGCTCTCATTCACCTCCCCTGTGGTCTGTTCGTGTTCAGAAGCTCTCCAGAGCCCATGGCGTTGCTCTTCAGCCGGTTGTTCAAGTGTGCTGGAATGCAAAGTGACCTTCGCTCTTAACTAATGCTATGGAGATCAGTGGAAATGCAGCAGCATATCCCAGTAGTAAATCTGGCATCCTTAATTTCAATTACATGTATTTTTCTAAATCGCTTGTGCAACCAGGCTGAAGTTTGGGCTCCATGTGGCTCAATAGTGTAAGTTAATTCTGGAATTATGAGCAAATATTATTTTTCAAAGTCGTCTTCAGTTCAGGCTGGGTTGACAGGAACATGGATTCTGAAGGCATTTAGCTGTGTCAATAAGCAATTGAATGCAACAGCCTAAAACTTAATTCACTTAACAGATTTTTTTAACAAACTTGACACCTGGCACAAAACCTCCATAGTACAAAGGTATTTGAGAATGATGTATAATTATGTTGTTGCACAATCCAAAGTGCTTGCCAAGGAGTAGAGAACTATAATCTTCATAGAAGAGGGAGACAGTAAGCTCTTAATGTATTTATTGTCCCAGCTACTAGCATGTGCAAACATCAGATTATTTTGAGAGGTACATACGTATGTGAATATATGTAATAAATAATTTCCCCCATGTTTCATTCCAGGACAAGTTTATTATAATGTGCTAGATTTGGCACAGAGCGTGAAATTGTTTAGAAGATAAAGCCAGTGCAGAATACGTCAGCTTGCTTTTTAAAGCAGCGTCCCTCTGCGAAAAAGCGCAGCCTGCGTTGTGCGATCTTGAACTTTTTCTTGCAATTTTCTTGCAAGAAACCCTTTTTCTTGCAAGCGTTTAAGATACAAAATTTCTGACTGGTCGTATTTTCCTCTCAAATGATCCAAGCACGAGCTCCTGGCTTGAGAGCGGCACTGCCTCTGCGTCTGTTGCTGCGTTGCGGCTGAGATCTTTGGGTTGCTTTGGCCCTTTGGCTCAGAGGTCCGCGGGTGGAGGAGCTCTCTGCGGAGGAGCTGCAGCTCCTGATGGCTTCAGCAGCCTGCGCCTGCCTTCCCAGGGCATCCAGCCTCTGGCCGCGGAGCCAGGAGCCGAGCCTCGGCTCCAGCCAGCGCTTCAGGTTCCTGCCTCCGCAGACGCGAGACTCGACCGTGCGTTGCCCAGCTCTTTGCCGAAGACTGGGCAGAGCAGCCCCGATAGCCCTGTCTGCAGCCAGCTCTCCCCAGGGTCGCCAGGTTTTCCGCCTGGTGGTGGAGAACCAGTAGCCTGATGGTGGGGACTGCAGGCTGTGGTGGTCTGGTGGGAAACCCTGGGAGAGCTGCTGGTGTTGTCATGCCCAGTGCTTCTGCACAGAATATTTTGGTTGGAAATGAATTAAGGGCTCAGATGTCCGAGACAATGCTTTTAAAGGCATGAGGGTATGACTAAAACAATTGATTACTTTCCATGGAAAGAAATAGAAATCTTTCTTGCTTCAGCAAGTTTTGGAGTAACATCAGGATAGTTGTTTTTAATTGCCCTGAGTATCATAAGGAATGAAGATGAGGAGATCATGGTAATTATTTCCATAGTAGATATTAATTCACTGTGTAAAAGTATTTACAGAAGTATTCATCCAAGCATGACAAGAGATACAGACCAAGCTTGGGTTCTCTGGACATTAATTGCTGAAGAATTGCGTCCACCCAAATAACAAATGAGAATTCATCAACAATAATTTATATGGTGAACTGGAGGTGGTGAGGAACGAGATGATCTTTCTGGTTTGGAAGTCAGATTTCAGATTTGTTTTCTGTGCTTAGAGAATGGATTCCAGGTGAGGCTGTGTACCTGGTTTAGATGCAAGGTGATCTATGCTTTATTTAACATGAACTCATTAAGAAAGGAAGAAAAACAGGAATCTGTTTTGTCTTCAGAAGCTCAAATTCGGTTCATTAGGCTTATAAAGAAAAGACCAAACCTGTTTTTATTTCTTGTGGTAATTAGTCATAGAGAAATGTTAAATTGTTCTCAATCTAGGCAATCCAGTATCCAAACCGTAACCTTCACGTGTCTTTATTTGTTGACCATCAACTTTATCTATTGACTGTAAAGGAAACAAAGGGTGACTATGAATCTAGGCTTATCGTATTTGTAGTGTGGTGGGCAAATACAATAATGCAGTGTTCCCAGGGAGAATTACCTTCATTTGAAAAAACATGCAGTTCCTTCCTCCATCCTTTGTAGTATTACTAGATTGAACCATAGAGCAGCTTTTCTGGGCTGAAATGCAGGCACTGTTTAATAGAGCAGAAAAGACCCACTGTAGAGCAATTGAGTCCTGATCCTGTAAATCACTACCTATGATCAAATTCTTGTGTTTGCCCAAAGCTGTTGAATTAAGATCTTGTTGCCCTTCACAGCTTCCCTCGGTCTCGTACCCAAAGCAGTCAGCAAGGGACAGGTGGGCCAGGAGACTGCTTTAGGAAGTTCTTCATGAGTTTGCAGCAGGGACATAGGGAGGTGATGACAGACAACAGGAAACTAATACAAACATAATAGGTAATAAAAGCAGTAGAGGAGATATTTGAAAATACTGTGCAAAATAAATGGCTTTGCATTTTATATCTGAATATTTCACAGGGATTTACAGTTACCTGCAGGGTTAATTTGAGGTGAAATAATATTGAAATTTATAAAATGTGAAGTGGTGTCTGTTCAGTAATGTAGCCCGTTCTCAGGTCTGGGTTCTTGACTTCTTTCTGCTATCTTCTTCAGATGGGCTTGTTTTGTTTTCTGGATAATTTATCTGCTGTCTCTGGGAGGTCTCTTGGGGGGATTTGGCTCTGTGTGTCTGATTGACACTTCCCACTTGAAGACCAGAGCGGCATGGAAAGCCAGTAACTCTGAGGTCAGCAATTCCCCTGTATGTTTCTGTAGGCACAAGGATTAAAAGACATACTTGAGAGACACCACAAAGGTCACTGCTGTCGTGTTCGCTCAGGAGCTTTATGACTGATAGAGAAGGGTTAAATTTATTTGCCTGTTGGAGAGTAATAAACAGTTGTCACTGATAATAAATTATCTAAACTGCAGGTGGTCTTTGGTAATGACAAATGCAGACTTTATGACCTATGTTCAAGCTAGTAAACACTTAAGTGCATCTCTGTGCTAGCTGGGCTAAAAATAGCCCCTAACCCCAGTGAAATCTACTTTAAGGATTTCTGTACTTAAATAACATTTGTGTTTTACTATCTGCACTGCAAGAGAGAATGAGTAAGAGGAAAAGATCAAAATAGGTAAAATCATTATGGAAAATAAGAAAAGTCTAGGAGAGGAGTGATTGCAGCAGCCCTGTGTGAAGGCTGATGGGTAACACTATAAAGATTTGTTTATATTTGTATCTTAAAATTATGGCAGTGCTAGAAGCAAGGAAGCAATTTCCATGCAACATCTGTAAAATCTCAGTCAGCAAGACTGCCATTTGCTTTAAATTGTTTCTCAGTGTTTAGATTATTTTTATGCTGCAGAATAGTTATTTTTATGTGATCATGATTCCAATTAACTATTAGAAACCTTACAACTTCTGCATATGGTTATTAATTGTAGCTGCAAGACAAAGAAATACAACAAGCCTTAGAATAGACAAGCAGTCCTCATTTCCTTGGACGTTTCTAGAAGTTGCAGTTATTTGCCTTATGCGTTGTTTCAATCAGTATCTAGATAAGCTTAAATGAGCAATGAACACCTTTACTTCAGAGCACTATTTATTTAACTTGTGGAAGGCTTAGTGAAGTCGCATGGATACACCTCCTGCTAGTTCAGCATGCATGCTAAACTCGATTTGTTTAAGAAAATGCCAGTGTTGTGGTCCTACTTATGGTGGATTTGCTCAATTTCTCTGCCTTCCTTCTCTTTGCTCACCTGTGAAAAGTACATTACACTCAAGAGTTGACAATCCAAAACTGTAAAACATAATTAAGCAAAATTACTAAAGCACCTTGGAGTTCTTGAATAAAGAAAAAACATTGCAGATGGTTGACACACCAAAGGTTAAGGGGAGGGGGGGGCAAGACCAGCAATACAAATCTTTAATGTGGTAAATCCAGATTGAAGTGATCACTCAACCTCATATGGTGTTGCAAGACAGAGAGGAGCAGGAGAGCAAAAAGTTAGTTCTTTGTATGTTTGCATAATACCTACCAAAACCTCTACGTTTTGCTGTGGCTGGTAGGCACTAAGGGAGAATGAAGTATTTTGCCTGGAATCTGCTTTATTATTTCACTGGAAGGTACTATCCCCATGCAAGCAAGGATGTTTGCAGAAGGGGTGGGATTCAGTTGCATCTTTCTTCAGCAACACACTGAGGCTGTTGCTTGTCCTCTGGTGGGAGTGGGAAGGAAAAAGGAAAGTTTCTAAAACTAAGCGTGGGGAAGTGCTGAGAGTATTTCCAAACAGTGTTTTTGTTTCATTTGCATTCTTTATTATGAATTAAGATTTACCGGTGTTTGGCCCAACAGCCAGGTTTGGTCTACTCGCAATTCCTCATTCTGAAGACTCTCTAGCTGCTGGATTGATGCTGTGTTCATTCCAGTGGCCGGGAGAAGCGCATCCATGCCGTCCCTTTTAATGAACGGTATAGGATGCCAATAGTTGTTGACAGGTGTGTGGTCCAATGCCCTGTGGATCTCGGTAATCCATGCCTGCCTTTATCCGTGGATCTAAGTTATTATATTATAAAAGCAGGAGACACAATAAATGTTAGTTTGTATAGAGTTACTTTAATTTAATTTAATTTGGGTCACATATGCTTCACTATGCCCTGTTCTGAAAGTGTATATGCACAGCTGCTCCAACAAGGACCTGTAAGACAGGTTGTGCAAATAAAATTATTCCTGTGCTTTTATCTCTGCAGGATCAGGCACTAGGTGTTGAACTACTCACAAATGGGTTTAAAATAACCCAAAGGGAAGAGGGGAGGTGTACTGTTTCTAGCGTGAGGTTGGCTACAGAGAATGTTTGATAAGGGTTACTTATACTAAATTATAGTGCTCAGAATAATTTCTCTTCCTAGAACTACTTTGAATAGGGAGGGAGAGAAGGAAAAAAGTGCCTTACTTTTTTTTTTTTTTTTGGATTTATGCTTTTTCAGTGTACCAAATTAACATCTTTGCTATGCTCTGCAGCTTGTAACAATCACCTGCTGCCCTTCTTGTGGGAATGTGTAATCCAGTTCTGGTAGGTCTGTCTCAACTCCTGGGAAGCTAAAAACAGCTTGCCCATCCACGCGCGAATGTTACACACTGTGGATTGCCCAGGGGCAAGTGAATCCCTTTTTGCATCTGTTTCTGTGAAAGGTTTGATGTTCCAGGTTATTTATATCCTGCAGTTATTGCCAAATATATGATGTAATTTCCTAACTTGCGGCCTCATGACTACTTGCTGATGTTATTCCGTTTCACAAATAGCATGAATGAAATACAAACTTCATACACCTAAAAGAAAACTCGTCTCGTCTGCGTCTCCCACCTGTTGTCTCCCTGTACCCATAGACGATGCTGCTGCCATTGCTGGCTTTTAGAGATCATGTGGCGAACTGCTCCTCCGAGGACAGTTCTTGTATGTATCATCCTGTAAGAAATATGAAGTACCTTTTCTCGTTTGTGCTTATATATACGTTGTAGGTTCAGGGTTCGGATACATCCCGACACCCTGGCGCGCATAGTTTTATCCGTTTACATATGTATTTCTCTTGGTCCGGGAGCCTTGCATTTCTTGAATTGGCGGGGTCAGGCAATTTTAAATCCACTGCCCTTGTAAAAACAATAATTTTATGGTTTATAGCTGTGTGGCGTGTGCACAGTAGGCTAAGCTGATTGGTAACACCAGGGTTTCCCGTGAAGCTGGTGGGATTGACAGCCACAGCTTGATGATGAAGACAGATGGCAATCTGCTGTGTCTGCAGGCGGTCATGCCCAGCAGGTTTTAAGGCTGCAGCTATGTGAACACTAGTCACACAGCGAAGTCAAGGCCCCAAACCCCTGGTCCCTGGAACCGGTGGGATGTGGAGGAATGAAAACAGCTTTCCCTAAATGCCTTTTACCGTTAGGCTTCTTGGCTTGCTGCTCTGGGGAGCTAATATAAGATGCTGATACTAAGACAAGCGGCAATTAGTGCAGCAGTTGCATGGAGGTGAGGAGCAAAGTCTAGATATATTTCTCCTTCCTTCCTCAGCGAACATCTAACCTACGTCTACTTCACTTCTGTTGTTGATGCATTTGCTGAGTACACGTCGGGAAAAATTGCAGTCACTCGACACTGCTTGTCTGGAATGACTGTTACCTCCTCCCGTGAGCTGGGCTCTGTGGCTGTACCCGGTGGTGTATTGCGGTCATCCCTTCTGAGGCACTGGGACCTGAATGCCAGTTTCAATCAATATGAAGAAAGTTTCCCTTATTCCTCTGTGTCTTTTAAGACAGATAACCAGAAGTGATGCTTTTTTCCCAGCCAAGCATAGGAAATATTTTGTTTCATACCCATCTCTCATCTGCAAGAACATTTAAAAAAAATACATTATTCTCATTTTCCTTTACATTTCACATATTTTGTTTGGTTTTTCCTTTCCACCAATTTTAAATCAAAATATGGACTGTGTCAATAGGAAAATGTATGTTTAATTTCTTTATATTTGCCTCCTTTTTTTAACGTAACAGATGCAGTCACTCAAAGTACGTGACAGTGTGATACAATTAAGTTATTTACCTTTACACATTAACATCCATCCCTTAGTTCTGGTAGCCAGCTTTAGTCTCTCCATCATCATTTAATATTAGGTTTGCAGATTGGACCTTCTCAGCTTTCTACTCTTACCTGCACATGATGTCTCTAGATGTAGCTAAGAAAAAAATCCTGTTGTTCTTTGTCGTGGTTTAACCCCAGCCAGCAGCTAAGCACCATGCAGCTGCTCACTCACTCCCCCCCCATCCAGTGGGATGGGGGAGAAAATCGGGAAAAAGAGGTAAAACTCGTGGGTTGGGATAAGAACAGTTTAATAGAACAGAAAAAAGGAAACTAATAATGATAATGATAACACTAATAAAATGACAACAGTAATGATAAAAGGATTGGAATGTACAAATGATGCGCAGTGCAATTGCTCCCCACCCGCCGATCGACACCCAGTTAGTCCCTGAGTGGCGATCCCCCCACTCCCCCCAGTTCCTATACTGGATGTGACGTCCCATGGTATGGAATACCCCATTGGCCACTTTGGGTCAGCTGCCCTGGCTCCGTCCTGGGCCAACTTCTTGTGCCCCTCCAGCTTTCTCGCTGGCTGGGCATGAGAAGCTGAAAAACCCTTGACTTTAGTCTAAACACTACTGAGCAACAACTGAAAACATCAGTGTTATCAACATTCTTCACATACTGAACTCAAAACATAGCACTGTACCAGCTACTAGGAAGACAGTTAACTCTATCCCAGCTGAAACCAGGACGTTCTTCTTAGTTCTGATCTATAACCAAAAGATAATGGTCAGGAGAAAGGAAGAAAAATACGCAGCAGCTTATAAACTCTTTCCTTATAAGCCAACGAAATTCATCCTGATCGTAGAGCCCAAGCACAACTTTGGGCCACGTTCCAGGGAGTTGCAGAGCTCTCTGCATGCGGCAGCCAATGCCACAGAGAGTGAAAGGCAAAGCCTGTCTGGACATTATAAGAAGCGAATATGAAGGCATTGAATTAACATTGAATTTACAAAATTGTGTGCTATCACTAAGTCAAATGTATAAACTGAGCTCAGCTTGCTGTGAACAAATTGATCCCCTTTTACAAAATGCATGAGAGAGAAATTGCTCACATCGCACTGATGGGTTGTGGAAGGACCAGCAGGAGGGAACTGATATTCTCAGTGATTTTAAGAAATGTGTATTGCTGAAACCTCGGGGAGCTATTTGTGTGACTAGGGTCATAAAACTCATGGGATACTTCAGCGGCTGAACCAGTGCCGAGTCAGTTTATCTTGGCTGAGCAGTGGCTTTGAGCTCTAGATGCAGATCTTGCAAGGAAGCTCACCCAGCACCGGTGGAAGCAAATTTACATCTGCCTAAGCAAGGGCTCTGTCATCAGGCTTTCCAGAACCTGCCTTGCTATATGGTGCCCATTCCTTTCTTGTACTTTCAAATGCACTGCTTGTTCATGTGTGTCCGGTGCAACGCGGTTTGCTGTGGGGTGTACTCTGTAACTTCCCTCTCTGCTCGTGTGGTCATACCTGCTCTCAGAAAGGAGGAGCAGAAAGAAAGAAATGATGCTGTATGTTATAGTATTAAAGGACTGATGAGCAACTCGTATCCACTGAGTTTTGACTGTGAAGGATTAATTTGATAACCAAGTTCTGGAAAAGAATCCATTAAATAAAACCAGAGACCAGTGGGAACTAGTCCGTTGTATGGCAGTGTGTGGGAGGAGAAGGAGAACGGATATGGAATATTTAAAAATGGGCCATTCAATATACCAGAGATCTGATGCAGCCAATGGTAGCACACTCAGCATTGCTAAAACCAGATAATAATCTTTTAATACAAAAAATACAGCACACAATACCAGCTGAATCCATTTCAGATGTCATGAACAGGGATGCAGATGAATTGATCAAGGGAGTGAGCTTTGGTGGTTGCCTAGGGACCAGTGAGTGTGACCTACTTCGCAATGAAGAGGCATACGCTGGTTTGTACAGGTAACACACCGATTTGGTGTTTCAGAAAGGTTGAATTTCATCAGTCTGGGGAAAATCTTAGAGCAAAGTTGATTGAGAAGAAAAAATTAGAAGTGTATAAATTAAATTGGGATTTTGTTAAGAAGCACTTGCAAAATACCTACTGCATTCCTCCCACTCAATAACCAAAAAACCAACAGGGGCGTTCTGGCTGGGAAGTTAAAAATAGAAGAATAAAACCCATGGTTGATGCAGGAATTTAAATGTTTCAGGAGAATGACACTAGAAAGGAGGGAGACCTAGTACCAGATGAAGACCATAAAGGGGCTAGAATTGATGCAAAAAATGCAGAACTGTTCAATAAATACCTCACTTTCTATAAATATTTCATTTTCTATTTGAAAAGGAGCAGGATAACCTAGTTGTATCGAATGTGGCTGATACAGTGCTCTGAAGTCAATATTTAATGAGGGCGTTGTAATATTTATCCCAGTAGAACTGCATTAAAAATCAACCTGTCTGGTTAGCTGCACTGAAGAATCTGAAGAGTTGGATCTGGAAGGTCCCTGAGACTTTTGTCCTGAGAGTTTAAAAAAATCATGGATTATGGGAATAAATCTAGACTGGTGAAGAAGGGCTAACCATTGAAAAATGATGACTGGGGTGGTCTGTGTAGCTGTAGTGTGGTTAGTCTGATACAAGTAAGGGACAACATTACAGAAATTTTTAAGATGAATACAATTGACAGACTAAACCAGCAAAAGCTTACAGGATAGAAGTATAATTATTTCAGTCAGCATAATCTTCTGTTAAAAGGAGTTTGCTGAATATTGTTTTCTTTAAGATTTTTGGGTTTGTTTGATAAAGGTAGATAAATAGCTAATAAGAGATCATGTTTGCAAGGTATTTTGCTTCATACCTCCCAGTCTTCTGATTTTTAGGGAAAAAACCCACATTATCAGTACAGCAACTCCTAATTGGATTAAAAAGCCCCAAACTTAAAGAAAAGTCTGAGAACCATTGGCAGTAGTGAATTCCTTCAAATAGGGATGCTTTCATCCATAGACTTGGAAGCAGTCTTATTCAGCATTTTCACCAATAGTTTGGAGTAAACATAGGTGCTGTTCACTAGAGGCATGAAGATTACTGCAGTTTTCAGTATCAGTAGGACTGTAACCTCAGTTTGTGTAGGAAGCTGGGCCCTTGTTAACACGACATGTTTTAATGCCAAATTGAAAGTAGTAAGTTCAGAAACAGATACTTAAATTGGAAAAAAATTAGCCACTGAAACATATCAATAGGAGACAAACCCAATCAATTCTCCCTCTCTTGACTAACTTAGATCAAGACTGTGGAGTTTTGCAGTTAAATCTTGCTTTCAGGCAGATGGATGTTACCAGGATAGCTGGGTGAAGCATCCCAGGCTGTGGGACACAGGGTAATGCAGGGTGACCCAGTGGCATTTCCAGCCTTGAACTTCACAAAACTGTGGGTTTGTGCAGCATTATGAGAGGAGGAATGGAAAAGGCAGATGAGGCAGAGGATCAGGATTGAACCAAAGCTTGCAAAAGCAGGAAAAGCTTGAACAAGCAGTTTCCAGCTAGAGAAAGGAAACTTGAATTACATTTTTCCAGCAGGGAGACAGTGAAAGGATTGGAAAGGGAGAAGTGGTAAAAAGTGGTATAAATCTCTCATCATCCCCAACTGCTTTGCTCTCTCCTCTGCTTTGATTTCTGGCTCATGAGCAAAGATTTTCTGGAAAATCCTGTTTCTCTTTCTTTTAGACTCATGGGAACAGCTTCATCACCAGTAGCCAGCACTGAGTACTGGCTCCTCGTGCCTTGGCATCATATCCTTTTGTGTTGCCCATACCTGTGTCAGAACTAAAACCCAGACAGGTTGGGGATGACCCCTATTTGTCTGTCTGGCTAGAACAAAACATGCCGCGGGTGAGGAATACCGAGATATTTGACGGTTCAGGTATGCCAGTCTCCAGGCTCTCAGACAGGGGCTAACTTGCAGTGATTTGTTGTTGCCATAAATAGGGTTGTCTACACTCTAGTGAGCTGCCCGCGATGCGGTGTAATTACAAAGGTCACAAGTCTGTGAGTCTGTCGGGATCCTGTGTGTTCGCTGTTGCACTATCGGAGACTTGTCTGTAGTTTCCTCTCGGGGTGAAGATCTTTAGGTTCTGTAAGGGCATTTGTATTGGACAAGTGGACGTCACATAAATATTGTATATGACTCAGCTGTTGTATGTTGTCTTTGATATGAAGGAGGCTCATAACTTAATGGAGTGTGAAGGGATGCTTATCTAGCTCATTTTGCTCATACTGAAAGATTAGCTCCTCTAAAGTGAGAGCGTGTACATGTCACCGCTAGGATTTTTGCTTTCTTTTCCTGAACACTTTATCCTACAGTAAGGGTGGAGCAAATGCTGCTCTGGAGTAAATGTGTAAATATAATACCATACTACAGAGCTTCATTGCCTTGTAGTGACCGGGGCCTAAATCCACCAAAGAATTTCAGTATTGCTTATACTGGAAGCAGCAGAAGTGGTTATTTGAGTTATTCCACTGGCTTAAACCCGTCAGTAGCCCACTGAACATTAAACACATGCTTCAGTGGCCTGGAAGAATTAGTGGGTAAGCAAATAACCACGCGATTTAAAAATTTTTTTAATTAAAATGTATTACAGCGGGGGGTGTTTTGGCAAATTTTCAGCTCTAACTATGGGTGTTAATGCCACTTTGAAGATGCTGGGATGTCTTTTGAGGAGATTGTATAAAAATTTGACAATGAAATCTTAAGTTTGTGAACCTATTTGGGTGTTCAATTCAACGTTTGGGAAGGGAGATATGTGTTTGTAAGCTGTGAAATATCAGATCACAATTAGCAAGGTTCCTCTCTGCTTTACCTAAAGCAGGTTACATTGAGCCGAATGGGAGTCTTGGGCTGGAATTGCTCCAGTGGTGTAGAGGACCCTGTGCTTTTGTCAAAGATGTAGATGTTGTGAAGCAGAGTGAAGCCAGTAGGCTTTGCCCAGGGGCTGGGAGGTGAAGCATTTGCTATTGGTAGACCAAACAGGTAAGTCTTAATTCAGAGCTCAGACCTTTCACAAGTACAACCTCCATGTTCTTGTTAGACTTCCTGAAAACATTGAGATCTTTTGCACGCTCCACTTCTTAATGAGGACTTAATTTGTAGGCTTCAAGCAAGCTCTTCCTCTTTCTTCTCTTGACAATGCTATGAACATCTAAAGGAAGAAGAGAAGGCACGGGTATCTACCACAGTGATAACGAGTGGCTTAGACCATAAATTGGGCAGGCTTAGATGGTGAAGGTGCAAGTCCCCTGACCTTCAGAGAACATCATTTTTACAAAGCATTGCCCCTCAAAATGGGTGAAGCTATCTAGGAGGACCAAGGTAGCCAGTGCTATGTGGTCTGCAGCTATACCAAGTCATAAAAATAATTTTGAGAATGTAGTCTTAATGTACTTTGCATATGTGTCTCTTAAAGCGTATTATATCTGTAGTTGTTTATATTTACATAAAGAGATCCATGTATATACATGCATGTATTTCATCACAGGGACTTTTGATTTCTATTCTATTTCTACAGTTTCTAAGAGGTATTTGTTCTAATTTCAATTGCTCATTCTTGGGTCCATTGAAAAGTATTAAGAGCGCCCCCCCCCCCCCAATAAATTCCAGTATTTAAAACTTTGTCTATACAGAACATTTCTAGAGTTCACTTTATCTGCTCACATAGTACTGATATCAGCTTTAAGTGGGCTCATCCCTTTCACGGCTCCAAAGATAGACTTCTTGTTACGAGAACTTCAGGGGTTGTTGGCCCAGCTGATATCAGGTGGGTTGTCAAAATGTACAGTTTTTCCCTGTCACTTAATAATTTCCTCTTAACTTTTTTCCTAAGTTCAAGCAAATCAAACATGATGAGATACTACATTGCATCCAGCTCATCTGTGTGGCAGCTGATATTCAAGTGTTAATAGACATTCTTTCCCTTCTGTTTCTGCAGTAAATGGCTGCTAGGTCTCCCTGATGGGTCTTTTAAAAAGTAGAAAAGGTCAAATATGTGTACAGAATGCTTCAAAATTACGAGGGAAATGGATCTACAACATTATTCAGCTGAAGAGAAGTTGTATGGTTTGTAAGCACTTTCGCTCACTGCATGCAAGTCCCACGCCGGAACAGCGAGGGCACAAGGGCGATATTGTTTGAGTCTGGCTTAAATCTCTGTCCTTGCTGTCCCAACACCCTGGAGCAATGCAGAGGCAATTGCAACGCTGCAGGCAAATTGTTTTTTGCAAGCTATTCAGCTGCTGCTCATGAAAAACAGAACTGCAGTAGCAGTTTGACTGACTTTCATATAAATGAAGCGTGGTCAGAAGACATTTCTGGTGGGGTTTTGAGTCCCGATGATTTCACACTTCCGCACCGCCCTGTGCAGGTGCCAGGGTACTGATGTTGAATGCTAGCCCAAAATTCCCAGAGGGCCAGTGCTCAAGTGCTGGATGCAAGTTATGAGGCTTCTACAGATGGTTGCAAGGTGGTTTTTAAGGCACTTTTGGGAATGTGAGAGCTGGCACCAAAATTATTTTGGAATGCAGTACGTCAGAAAGATGTGACATAAAACAGATTTCTGTGTGCTGCTACAAGTTAGTACAATATTAATCTGGTTTAATTGGTATCATCCAATGTAAAGAGAGATTGTTTTGTGGTTTCCTACTGCTTTTTATGAAAGTCTTTGAAACACAACAAGTCATAACAGTATGTTTGGAGATGAGCTTCATTTGTACACTGGATAGCGCGTGAAGAGAAGGCACTTAAAGGGCTGCCTTTCTCACTGGCGTGAACGGTACAATTTCACTGGAATTATGGCCACTTAACTGACAGTAAACTTGATCAAAAAGCTGGTCTAGCAAACCTACATTCATTTTGGGCCTGATCCAAGGCCCAGGCAGGGAACTAGAAATACTTCTACCAGTTGGTGTTCTGGGTTGAACCTTCTATGAAAACCATTTTTTTAGCTCAATTTTTATGGCTTCATATGTCCTGTAAATTACTAGGAGCTGGCATCAGCAGGTGCAAAATGATTTAGCAGGTGCACCTTTTGAGAACTGGGACATGGAGCGTTTTAAAGTTTGAAATGGCATCTTTGGTAAAAGAGGTTAAATGATGAGCATTTGAGAACTCAAGTGAGATTCAGAGCTTTGCAAAAGCTTGGCAGGAAGAGGATGCTTTTCTGTGGCAGAAAATCTAAATCGAGATAAAATTCTGTGTCCCAAAGTGTCATCCAAATCACATGCTGCAGCTTGCTTCTCTTTCTGGTAATGCTATTTGACATACTGTCAGCAACACCAAGTATGTTTTTTCCCTTCCTCACCCGGTATGTGTCAACACACTTACAGCTGTGATTAAGAATCCTGTGTTTTACGTTTCATACGTTTTGGATTATATTACACTGAAATAAGCCAGTCCTCATCTGATAGTGCTAAACTGCATGTACATCCCATTGCTTTTCCATAAAAAAAGAGCTCTGAGAATGAACGATGTGTGAAATAATAGAATCCTGTATGTGCACACCTAGGAAAAAGGTTGATGAGAAAGCTGAAGACGAGTGTAGCTGAGAAGGAGTTTACTCCTACAGTATATTGAAAAATGCCATAAATGTATTCACAAATTCTTTCAATTCTGGAGGGAGGCCGGAGAGTCTCTGACGTGACAAGTGAAGATTTACTGCCATCTACCGTGCAGCTGAACATTGGTTATGCATTACACATTTTCAAAAAAATAAATTGCATTACTTAGTGTGTGTTGTTTTGAAGGGGGATATGGGTTAGGATTTAAGTTATTATCCCAAACAGGCAGTGGGGTTTGAAGTTCTGCTTCAGCAGTGGCAGGGCAATGGCACAGGGCAGAAGCTGGTGCATGAACTTTCGTGTGGTGACCAAGTGGCCGGGTACAACCCTGGGCTCTCCCGCATGGGGTTACAGCTACAGATGCCAGGGGTTTCTTTAAAGATGCTGTCCTTCAAGTGCTAGAAGAACCCGCAGCTGTTCGTAATGGATCTGACTTTTATTATCTTCATAAGGTAGGTAATTAATCTTAAAAAACCTACTGCGGGTGGTATCTCCTAGCAGATTTGTTACTGAATAGGCTCTTTCCCAGAGGTAGGGATTCCTTAAAATTTCTGCACGACTGTTAAAGCAGAAGGCAAAACACTGAGAGGGAAATAGTTAAAAAGTGTCTCAGTGCCTTGGCAGGGAGCAGAAACCTAGAAGTTAGTTGCTGCCCTCCTATGTGTAAGGAGGAGCCTTTTGAACTTCTCTCACACACCTTTTGCCATGATACGTGACTGGTTACTGCAACATAAATCTCTGCTTAGTACATAACTGAACGGGCTTCTGAGCACTTGCATCCTCCGGCTGGGGCTGCAGGTCCCTTCACGCCGGCCAGGAACACAGCCCGTCGGATTACTGAATTCCTGTGCTGCTCCCAGGCCAGCTGCCTCCATCCTTAAACCTGTGTCAGGCTCTGCCCTGCTTCCTGTCAATGCAGGCTTGTTGCAAAATTTGGAAGATGCAGTGGCTGGTGACAGTGCCTGTGCCAACTGCTGAATCCATAGCAGCTCGCTGCAGTGGCTGGCCAGTGGAGAGAAGCGAGCGGGTGTTTGGATGCGGGTGCTGCCATTCAGACTTTCCTTTTGGGATCTTTATTGTGCTTCAGACTTTGGCTAGACAGGTCTTTGTCATCTAAGAGAGAGATGAAATGGTCCTCCAGTATTAGTGCATCTTCTCTTTACATCAAAACCATGCATTTCTTCTAAGAATTAATTAAGCCTAGAAATTGCAGTGAAATGATCAAGGAACTCAGGCTGTTCTCTCCCAAGCACAGAAGCCCCCAGTCTTCATTTCACAGCTCTTCACCTATTTAGGCACAACGTTACTTGGGATCAAAACTTAAAACCTAGTTTAATTCATAGGAAAAAAACCGCCATAGGTTTATATTCTTGCAGTGGAAGGGCGAGAATCATTTAGGGAAGAATCAGGAAGGGTTCTTCTACCATTTGCCTCTTGCAAGATTGTAATTTCTTCTGCAAAATTTTTAAATGTAGGCTTGCAAATGACTTGGTGCAGTGCCTTGCAGTGTTTTGGCAGAGTGAGGAGTTTTGATTTTCTGCTATTTAATATTCTGCTGCTGTATAGGAGCTGTGGTGCTGGTCTTATTGCAACTATGTACTACTACAGCTCAATGGCTTCTAGTTTTATGCCTTTTACTGTAAAGGTGCAGTAAATTCTGATGGTAATAATGCTAATTATATCAGGAAGGAAAACAAACAGTGCTGGCGTTAGAGAGGAGTCCTTTTTCACACTTCAAGACACCCTTACAGACAGGTGAAATTTCTTATTAAATTGTTGAAAAAAATTTGCATCTCTCTCCTCTTACCTTTCTACCATGTTGTGTAATCGTCTGTTTATCATCATTTATCTAGCAGCTTGCTACAGTTAGAGAAGATTTCCACAAGAATAAAAATGTCTGGTTTCTAACTGAGGCTGTTTCCATCTTCTATACAGTGTCATATGATGTGGGTGTGCTCTTTGTAGTTCAGGAAAAGTCAGTCACTGAAACTCTGATGGATCCTTGTGTGTGCATGTCAGTTGTTAGTTTAGTTTCTCCTAATTCATTATCTAATTTCTTGACAGATCACTCCTGAGCCCTGTATATAAAGCATGTTAAAAAAAATCCCACTTCAGATTGTCACGACGGATGGTGTGGAAAGATAGATTTTCTGGCTTGCTTTTAAGAGTTCTGCTCAGCTTTGTCACACTTAAGGCTGTTGCTGCAGTATTGGAGTTCAGTGTGAAACTGTAACTATTATGTTATTAATACAGCTCACTCCTAGTCTGTCAAAGGAACATCTCAGGGTGCCTACTGTAAATGAGTTGCTAAAATAATAGTAGGGCTCGTGCATTTTCAGGTTATAAGTGAACAAGATGTGCTAGAAATACCACTGTATAATTTTTGCTGGACTACTTAGAATTGTGCTACTTAAAATAATGCTACTTAAAATTGACGGATTTTTTAATTGGCATTTTGGGTTTTCACATTGGAAACACAGTAGTGTGGAATTCATTCATCTGGGGGGAGGGATCTTACAGCATCAGCTCATCTTTTCTCCTTAGCTGTGCACCCTGCTGCTCTAAAACCTGTGGTTCCCCGGAGCATATTGGGGTTGCAAGATCCAGATGTAGAAGAGGGACGAGGATTCCTTCCCCAGTGGAATTTGGCTTTTTGGCAGGCGCGATAGGCAGACAGGTGTGGGCAACTTTGGAGCTGGCTTTAGGTCTGTCACTCGATAGGGCTGCTAATGAGCTGTTTTATGCTTCCTTGCTGTAGTGGATGATGTTGTAATTCCAAGGATGGTCTCGGGTTTCCTTTTGGGAGTATTGTCCGCAGCTCCTCAAGAGATCTCTGCACAGGATCTTTCATGGAGCTGTAGTTAAAGTCTTTTCTGATGCTCACATATAGTCATTCTTTTAATAAATCAGAGTGCCCACCCAGATACTGGTATGCTTAAGCATAATGCGCTGAATTATTTTCTTCATGCCTGATGGCAGGGAATTCCACAGTGTAATTGACTGCACAGAGCACTGAGCAGGACAAGAACATGGGGCAACGCTGTGCCTTGCAAATGGTGAAATGTCCCTTTACAGTCAGATGCACAGTGTGTGAGAGTCTGTAGTGAGCCTGTCTGAACATTTACCGTGCAAATGTATGGAAGTTTTAGAATTGCAGCCAGTGCCTGTAGTTGAAAACAAGCTGGGGGAGCAATTTAAGGCATCCCAGCTGGGTCTTGATCAGTTTATAGAGTGTACTTGTCTTGCAGTTTCTTTTGAATATGTGTTTGAGAAGTGGATTAAAATGAGGTCTTTCTTTATGTAAATATATTTTTAATTATATTGAAAAATTTTATTCTGTCACTGTGGTGTGACATGTTGATGTGCAAATTTTGGACTAAGTCTTGTATTGTAAATGCACTGAGGCTCCCATGTGAACATTAACAGCTTCTTCTCAGATCTCAAATATGTTACAGCAAATTCCCAGTGGAGGCTGAGTCTGTACTGCTGAGATCAATAAGTATTTTATCTTTGGCTGAGATGAATGGTAGATCAAGAATACCGCCTGCAGTGCTTTCTGCATTTGGCTTTACTTTCCAGTAAGTGGAAAGCCATGACAAAACATATTGGACATTAACTATTTCTTTTTTTTTGTTTTCACAGAATTTGAAAACTTGACCAAATGTGTGTCATCTCTGAAATGTGTCTTTAGAAATAAATCCGAGATTTTGCACAATAATTGAGGGAAACTTTTTTTAATAACCATTTTTCTTACTTTTTACCATTTTTCACACTTAAACAACGGTGTTTTAAAAGGAGATGCCCAGCTACTTTCAAAGCAATAAACAGTGGTGTTTTGTTTGTAATCTTTTACGTTGGGACAACGAAAAACAATCAATGAAAAGTTTAGAAGATTTGATGTCTTTTTTAGTGCGTACAAGTATTGATTAGAAAGTTTTTATGTGAGTAAATAGTTTTTAGCTGGAACAAAAGGAAGATCCAGTTTATTTGAAATACCCTCAAATCTGTCTGTATTTCTAACAGGGTTCCCCAGGTGTCTTCTGTGGGTTTGTTCTTAAGTGTACAAAAAGCTGTTGTGACCTTCTCACGTGCTCTTTCAAAGAAAGTAATTATGTTCAGGTATGTATCGTTCTTGCATATGATTTTCTGCATCTATGGGAAGGTGTAATCTGATTCTCTTGCAATTACAAGCTAAGACCAACATTATGTGAAGGTGAGCACACAGGAGGAGTCTGACTTCGGTGTGCATCCATCTCTTGACATATACTCGAATTTTTAAATGGCATATGAAATATTTTAAGTATCTCTGAGTAGTTCCCCACTGCTCTACTTCTCTGTGATTATTTGGCCACTTGCTTTTAGGCACTGGGAAGGAGGGAAATATTAGAAGAGGGGATGTGAAGATGGAGGGAAATGAGGCAGAGGGCATTGCACTCCTGAGGAGGAAAAGGGACAAGTGAGCCCCAAAGCTGGTAAACTGGGACAGAAAAGAGCATTGCCAGTGCTGTGAAGGGTTCAAAGGTGAGGACTAAGAACATAGCCTTCATGCCCTGGGACCTACGGAACCATTTGAAGAGGGGGAACGTGTGCAGGAGCTCTGTCATGGGTGGAAGGGGTGGGGGCCATGCAAATGTTATGAAGGGGTGGGTGTCCCATTCATTGAGACAGGGGTTGCATGCTGAACTTTTAGCTGTAACCCGAAAGGAAAAAGGCATGGATAGAGAAGCAGCAAAATTTGACTGCCAGATGCTGGAGGGGGGAGGAGAGGACCCATAAGGCTGGCAGGGTGGAAGAGAGGACAAGCAGACAAGAGGAGGACCAAGAGCAGGTGAAGCCACAGAAGATACCTGGTCAGAGAAGAGAGATGGTCACAAGTGTGAGAACCTGCCAGGAGGTCAGGGGAGATGCACCAGCAGTTTGGTCTTGTCTGGATATTTGTTGAAACTATTTTCAGGTCGGTTTGGGAATACGCACATTGACCTGATACTGTTTTCTACCTGTTTTTTCTCGTACTGTTTATCTATCCCTTGCACAATATGAATCGATTCATTGGTCTTTCACTCAATCCAGAGAAAGACAAACAGAAGGCAAGTGCGTGGGCTCGTTGTCTTTCCCCTCTTTCCCCTCTTTCCTTCTTAATACTCTGACAAAGCTGCATGGCAGAAGGTGACTGAGGCTCCTCTTGGGTTTGTTACGTTCTGAAGCCAGACATCCCCATCTAGTGGTTGTTCCACCTTTACTCACCGAGTACCAGTTTGGGGAGAAGGATGCCTTGCACACACACACAGCAGGAAGACCAGTTGTAGCCCCTCTGTTATCTCAGTGTTTCCCTTGTGGGTGTCTTAAACTGCTGTGAGTACACAGTAAAGTACTTAAAACTATTTTTTTTCCAAAAGGAAAATTTTTTTACTAGTTATAATTTGCATGTAGAAAATAACTTCCAGCTATATTGAAGGGTATTATTTTACTACTGCTTCTGACACAGCAAATGCACATGAAAATGTTTTTCTTCATAACTGTATGTAGAGTGGGAAAATAAAGCAGGATCAGGTTTGTTTGTTAACAACAAAATGACAAAAAGAACTGGTTGCTAGGCAGTACTTTGTGAATTAAATTATTACATTAAAGTAAAATCGTTGGGACCTTGTAGCACGTATAATGCAGCAGGAATATGATTGTGCATTACGTAGCCCTTTGTGGCCTTCCGGAGAAAAACATAATCACTTGTTTTCCCTGTTGGCGTCTTGCCGCCTACAGGTTTCACCATAACTCACTGGGTTTTGTGCCGTGTTGCTGATGGGCATTGGTGTTTGGCGGTGAGTCAGGAGCGGTTCGAGGCTGGTGTTTGTCCGAGATGTGTCCTGGTGAGGGCTGTAGTGCAGCCATAGGACCCTCCCTGCTTGCGAGGGAAACTCTGCTGACAAACGCGGTCAGGCTGTCAAGACCTAAGGTGGGGAGGCATTTTTAGGACCACTTGGGACCGGAGAGGGAATCAAGAAGGGAAGCCCCCCTGTTACGCAAAGGCAAACTCAAGGCGTGCGCCAGGTTGGCAATGACGAGCCCGCGGCTCCTTCCTCGCAGGAAGCCTTATAGTGCTTATAGGGGACCGTGGGGTCCCCTCCACCCGTGGACAGAGAAATCTTTTGTGGACTTGACTGCAGGAATGGAGCCAGAATGTTCTATTTCTCCTCAATCTTGGCCTTTTAATTCCTTTTGCTTCTCTTCTTGAAGGCCCTTTTGCTTTCTCTACATAGATACATATTCAGAGATCACAAGATAACTTGGATCCTTCTCCCTCCCCTGAATTAAAAACTCTCAAGGGCCAGTCAGGACTGGCTTTATGTCAGGTAGGGCCACAGCGTGCCCAGGCTTACAGCTGCCTGCAGAGTTTTTGGGGGTACTATCCACACAGCTTCCCCTGTCCGATACGCAGCGCCTGTCACAGCACCTGGGAATAAGTATTTTCTTGCTGTGTAAACGGAGCGCTGAGTTTCTCCCTCTGAAAATCTGGGCTGGGTCTTAAACGTCTGGGAAAAAAATTGCCTGGAGGCAGCTCCTGTTACGGATCAGGGACTGGGGTGCAAGGGGAAGGAGGAGGCGGCTGTTTATCCTTTCTCCTTCAGTGGGGAACATCTTCAGAAGTGCCTGGCTGAGTACTGGGTGCGGGAGTCCACTCGACTTCAATCGCTCACCTGTGTTTATTGCTGGAGATGATAGTAAGAACATGCAGCTGAAGTTCTGAGAACGTGCTCCATTTCCACCCTCCTCAAATGAGTACTTTTAACGTGTATTTTATATAGTTATTTTTCATAAGATCCCTTTAGTGGAAGTGTCCTACGCAGGCACTTTCTGTTCCCATAGCAGAAGCAGAACTGGGTTCCTCATTACATCTGCTTTTTTTTTTTTTTAAGCTGTTAATGACTGAAAAGCCATTGGGTGGCAGTATCAGCCAGCAAGCATCTCAGTTGCTGAGCTAAATGCAAAAGTCTAGGTAGGAAGGATTAGAAATGACAAGTTTCTTTAGATGGAAAAAATGCATTGGTTTGTATTTGAAGAGGCTGTGTTTAACGCCAAACCATATGTGTGTTGAAAATCTTCTGAAAACCAATTGTACCTAATGAAAAGATAGAATGCTTTACAACAGGTTTGTAGTTGCAGGTAAGGCTTTCGAACCTGAAGTTCTTTTCTGTGCATAAGTTCAACCAGAGAGCAAGAGGGCTCTCTCTGATTTTATGATCTAAATGCAGTGAAATGCCAAAAAACCCCCAAAGCCCAAACAAAAACCCCACCAATAAGAAAATAATGAACTTCCTGACTAGATCAGATTTAGGAAGGTAGTTACTACCTCTGCAATTGCTACCAAGACAGGTGAGGTTTTTTTGAAGGACTTGGCAATAACAAGTCAGCTGGTGTCATTGCTTTGTTGTTGTTAAAGGAATTATTCTGACAGGCAGAGCTCAGACCTGGCCTTCTGTTTTTAACCAGGGTGGTGACCTTTTTGCTCTTAATTTCTTCAAAAGCAGAAGTCTTAATTTTGTAATCTCAAGAATTTTTTTTTTTTTAAGTCCCTGTGAATGTAGAACAAACTGAATCACATGCTAAGTATAAGAGCAACTGCCGTGCAGGAGCTCTGGGTGGTGCATTGTGAGCCTTTGGGGTTTGCTTGCACAGGGGCTTAGATGCTGTTTGAGCATGGTGTTCCTGAGCTGTGCACACACATCAGGGTAATAGCATCTGGGCTTCACGCCATACATTTATTTTCATTTTGCTTTTATTCGCTTCTTAGTTAATACAAAGCTCACTTATGTGTTCAGCTTCACGACTGAAAAATAGTATTTGTGGTGACCCACTACTTAATTCTACATTTGGAAGCAGCAGATTTTAAATATCAATGTATTTGTAATGATGTAAAATTTGCAAAACTGACTAAGAGTGCCCACTTTAGCCTCTAATTCTAGATAAGGTTGTGTTTTCTGTAATAGGAATCGTAGTTATTTTTGTCGTGGTATATAGTGTCAGCTCAATTATAGGCATTTCCACAGAACTGCTGTTCTTTACGTTCATGTTGTTAACTCTCAGCACTCTCTTCTAAGTTCAGGCTGGCAAGACTGTGAAAGCCGCAGGCAAATTTTAACTTGCTCGTAATATCCTTCACTTCACAGACCCCATCTGAACGGGAACATTTTGTGTGGTACCAAAAAAAGCCCCACGATCGTGTTGTTCACATCTTGCTTTCAAATGCACCAGATAATGCCACTTGTTTAAGCTTAGTCATGTCTGGGGGAATGTCAGAAGTCTGCATCACATGAGCTGCTCCTCAGATTTCCCAGCCCGTATCAGCATGTTTTCCTGGGGAGAAGCAGAGTAGAGGTGTTACTAACATGGCTCATCCTATATATTAGTATTGATATTTAAATCTCAGGTTTATTCCTGTGATTTTCATGCAGCATTTCACATTTACATTCAGCTGCTTTATGTGAAAATACTTCCGTATCTTTCTTTCCTTAAGGTGTATGTATCAGATGGAAGAACATATATTCTAAATAACTACCCTGCTTGTGTTCTTTTTGACATTTTCAGTTCCTGCTCAGCCCCCAGACTTACCACCTTAGGGCAGCTTTGAGCCTGCCTTTAGCTTAATTTTGAACACTTGTATCCTCTCCACTGCATGATCTGTTTAATACACCTGGTGTTGCTTGTCGTCCTTCCCTCCTTGGAGATCAGGAGGCCGAGAGGGCCGTTGGCATGTCCTCGCTCGTGCTCCCGGTCAGCAGCCTTCTTCAGAGCAAACGTAGCATGCGATGGACAGGGGAAGCGCCCGATACAGTCTGGCCTTGTTCCCTACTGTCTCCTGCCTTCGCGGTGCTGGTGATAAATGCACCACGTACAGAGCCCGGAGGTGCTCCAAACTGGGCAGATCGTTGAGCCTTTCCTCCTCGGCATCACTTTCGGATGCTCAAGTGCCACTGTACTCATCGCGCCAGCTGTGCAAACCCTGCAGAGAATGAGAGGTGAGGAACCAAAAAGGTTGGCAGCACTGAAGTGCTGGGCTCTCATACGCCTTGCTATCGGGAGACTTCTGTTCGGGACCAGATCTGCTCAGCGTGTCTGACTGCCCCAGGGGAAGGTGCTGGCTCGGTTCCCAAGGACTCCGATCCTGTTTCAAGAGTCAGAAATTGATTGGCATTGCTTCCCAAGGCCTCGAGCGTGTGCTTTGTCTGTCCCGTCCCCCCGGTCCCTCCCTCGTGGTGCGTATGAAGTCGGACACCCCGCGTGTGCCCTTGTAGGGAAGGGTGTAACTATCTCGTTGACATCGGCTAATCCAGCCAGGCGTGCAAAGGGCCAGCAGAGTTTGACGCTCACACATAGCGTGGCAGTTGGCACTTGGGACTGGCTGTCTCCATCACACCCCCCAAGACCGACATACAAGACAGAGAAAGAGCTTTCGTGCATACCTCAGCACGCTCCTGACAAAGATACGGAAGAGGTGGGCTGTGGTAGCCCCATGTATTGAGCCGCACTCATTCCTACAGGAGAAAATAAACGAATCTTTCCTGTGCTGCAAATTAACGGCAGCTCTGCAATACTTTTAATTTTTACAAAAATCTGTGTGTTGTATTAGGTGAAAGTAGCTGAGCAGGACAATAAGTCTTGCAGTAAACACCATCCTGTATTGGTGAAAGCCTAGCTGACCATGTCCTTCTTTTCCAGAGGTATGGCCAAATGGGACAAAGCCCAGCGAAATGCTTTGTTACTGAGTTTTCATCAGTGACATCTAGGTAGCTCTTTAAGTTATCCATATGCTAAGGCTGGAGTGGACAGCAGAGCTTGATGTGTGTGTTATGCTCTTTCAAACTCCAGTGATGAATGGAGGTTTTGCCTTCAGTAGACAAATGAGGAGGCAAAAGCATCTGAAAGTATTACTGACACAAGAGACCACAGGCCAGATCACAGCCAGAAGACCCAACTGAAGGCTTACTAAATCTGCTGAGAGAGAGACTTCAAGACTGCTCTGTTGTGCTGGAGGATTTTAGGCAATCCACTTAGGTAATTAAAAAACAAGGCACCTATGGAAACTGCTCGAGCTCTCTCTCTAATTGTGTTTAACGCTTATACTATCTTCAGCTGCTGTCCCATCCACCAGATTGTTTCCTTGTGTGATAACGAACCACTCTATTCACTGTGGACTACAATACAAAACCCAGTAGGAATGACAGAAAAGTAGGAAAAACATCCTTAAAGCAGGTAACCCTCCTCTGCCTGTAGGTGGGAACCAGGCGGCAGTAGTGCGGAAGGCCAGCGTTTCTCTGCAGTGAAAGGTCTTCAGCCTACGTTGCACACATGGGTGACTGGGGATTTACTGGTCCTGTTTAAAATCTATCTGTTTTCTCTGCTAAATCGTATTTTCTATTGAGCTAAGATACTTGTGTTAAAGTATCTGATTAGTGCAGTGGTTGAACCAGCTACAGAACAAGTGTGGATGGTGGACACATGAGCAAATCCTGCACGCTTCCTTCTGGGCATTTGGAGGTTCACACTTGCTTGTCATCTCAGCTCGGTAGAGTTTTTCTTGACTAGAAAGCACCATTAAACAGTTGAGTCTGATGTCTGACCTTAGGTGTAACACAGTTATCTCATTCAGTGACACTCAGAGGGTGCTTTGACCCTCCCCAAACCAGGTTTTACAGCTCACGCCAGCAGGTCTGATGCCAGGGAGCAGGAGTGACCCTGACCCTGGCAGCAGCACTACACCGTAGTCTGTATAGTTTATATTGGCAGTTAGATTTGATGCTGCCGATCTCTGAAGCCTTACTCTCTACAGACACTTGAGCAACTAAAAAATAAAGTTAGAAATGCTGATATGGGCTTGTTTTAATATCTTAACAGCAGTAGCGCCCATAATCCTAGAAGACTATGATAAGGTTTGTCACTGTTTCTTGATGTTGTGTTAAAAAGTATTTATGAACGTTGAATGGGTTTGCTAGTAGTCCTCCAAAAATGTCGACCTCCAGGCACCCAGAAATTTTGGAATCGCAGTTCTGTGGAGTATTTCTGGTCTTTAATTTATTAGTTGAGATATAGACACGTAAGACACATGTTCAGTTTTCCTGTCTGTCATAAGTTGTAGATGAAGTTGTCTGATTCCAGTCTCGGTAAGGAAGCTGGTTTGCTGTCCTGGCCAAATCAGGCTGTAATGATGGCTGCAAAAGGAATTGTAGCTGGATTTTTATTAATCATTTGTTTGACTATTACTATACAGAGCAGGATGAGAGCTCAGGAGGAGTGACTGGCTGCGAGTAAAAGCAGAAAAAATACATGTGAAGTTTTCTGCATGAACTGTGAAGACAGCTTCTTTATCTCTTCTTTGTTGAGGGAAGAAAACACTGCTCTGAGTTGCTGCATATATCATTATAAAAGTTGAGTTGGATGTAGCAAACTCCTTTAAAAGAACTTACTTGATTGTTACAGAAATACGGAAATTCTTACAGCAGATCCAACCACAATTCTGTCTGTCTGCCAGTGTCTCATTTCATAGGGTATTATAGAAAGCATGACTATAAAGCTCATTTTTGTGGAATATGGAGATAAGCTTCTTCCAACCCCCACCCTGTAGATGGTAGTTTATGCCAGGAGATTTTCAGGCTCATGTTCCATCCAGACATCAGGATGTGTCATTTATTCAATAATCTTCTGAGTGGGGATGCTCCCATATCTGGAGATCTCTGTGCATTTTTGGTTTAAATTCTGCTGTTTAAATATTCAAATTGATCCGTCACATCCCTGCTTGGCTTGTATTGATGCATCTGACTTTTCAGGATGTTTTCCAAATGATGTACTGATGTTTTTTGTTAACGGTAGCACTACGATCCAGAAGCTCCGGAGATAGGGGCAGAATCTGAAATTTTTTGTGCTTGCTGTAATGAAAAGAGATTTTTAAATGCATTAAGAGATATCAGAGTCCAGAGATCATGCTAGACAATTTATATGAACAGGTTGACCTCTGAATGAGAAAGTCAGGCCTAAACAATCCCAAAATGTTAGAGAGCAAAATTTCCTGAAAAGCTGCACCACAGGACTTACAGCTCCTTGTCAGATATATTATTGCCTTTGACTCAGTGGTTTCTCTCCCTGTGTGCCAACTGCTCAGTTAAAATTTGTTCTCAGCTGCATTACTTCTTTTTTTTTTTATGTGATACAAGTGGTCTGAATTTTTTTTTTTTTCCCATACCCCGACTAATACTCAAAGACTGCCAGTGAGCCTTTCTAGTCTCACCAGCCCCTGGAAGCATCGTATTACCTTAGCAGAGGGTGTCAGGCGGTTGGGAGACCTTGCATGTGCCTACAAAGTGGGTATTGAGACTAGCACATCGTTCCTATCTGAAAACAATGAAGAGGCTCCCAGCTGAAATTTAACCAGTTGAGAGGCTTCACCGTCTGTCTCTGAAGTGGATTCACTTTCAAAAGTAACATTTATTTTTGACGACTTTTAATTAAGGTAGCAAAAAAGACTGAGAAGGCGCATTATAGCGAACGTTAACTGATTTATTCTGAATCGCAGGTCTTTCCTCAGGGAGGGGGGGTGTGGGGAAAGGACTAGCTGCTGGTCTCTTTCTTTTTTTTTTCTTTTTTTCCCCAGCTCAGCAGATAGATGAGGCGAGGACATGCCACAGGGATGAGACTTGCCGGATTGCCTGGAACGCTGTTGTTTTGGGGCAAGTCCTTTCCCAGGGTGTAAAGTGAAACACGAGTATCTGATGACAGATGAAAATGCAGGTTAGGGAAAACTGTAGAGCTGAGAGAGTGAATCTTTTCCCTCTCCAGAGGGATCAGCGAGCACGCAGCCTTGTGTGCTAGGTAGCGTTTTCTGGAATCAAATGGCCCGTGTTACTCGCCTGGCTTTCCTTCGTCATTGGCCTGCTCCGACTGGGTGGAAAAAATGCAAGTCCATCTGCTGACAGAGTCCAGTTGGCCAGCCCTGCCCGTGCCGCCGATGGGGCTGGCAGCTGCAGGCAGGGAGGAACCTGCAGCGTTCAGTCACAAGCCATATGCGGGCAGCGGTGAGGATTAGCTCTGCTCCTGGCCAGAAAGGTCCCAACGCGGTTCCCAGGCTGAACTCGCCATATGTGTTTCACGTGATCGTCCTGAGGGTGACATGAAATGGAGAGTTCGGATTCAAGTGAAAGTTGGTTTGCATTTCTTCATCCCGTTTAATGTAACGCAGATGCAGAGGAGAGCGTGGGGGTGTCTGTGTCAGGGGGGAGATGCGACAGGCTGCAGAAAAGCCCGCTAGGTTTTACTAATTCCTTCTCCTTCCCCTGGATTTTCTGCTGTTTCCTGATGGGAGTTGCATGTGTGAAGGAACACCCTTGGACCACCTGTTAGGCGCCTTTCCCCCTTCAGTCACAGTCTTCGCCATCTCTTAAAGATAGGGCCTTTTTGTTTGGAGAAAAGCCAGAAACTTGAACGGTAGTTTTCTCCTTTGGAGAGGTGGGGAGAGCTCTCTGACGTGGCACGGGAGGGAAGAAGGAAGGCAAGAAAGAAATTAGAAAACATGGATGGAGACCCCTCCGGGCTCCACTTTGAGCGAGTGTGAAGTACTGCAGAATTTTTATTTTTTATTTTTTTTTAAAGGTAAGAGGTGCGTATTCACAGGCTGATTTAGTTTGTGGTTTGCCTCACTGCAAAGTAATTTTGGAGACAGCATCTTCCATAGAAGGATCATGTCACATATAGAATGCCACTGCTACTGCGAAAGGTTTCCACACCAATGCTGTTAATTGCAAAAAGAAAGTTTAACAAGCTCTTGCTGTGTCCCAGGAGGTTAGTAGAGTGGCCAGCTAAACAGCTGTAAGAAGACTTGTCTGATGGGCTGAAGGGGCTAATGTTCCCCAGGCAAAAATAGGAATATTTGGCTTATTTTGTTCTTTGGATATGGGAGAACAGCTCACTTATTTCTTAATTGATGTATATACTGTAGTATGTTAGAAATAGGGACAGAAAAATAGCATTTTTTACGTCTATGTTTAAATTTTTGAATAATGTAATATATGGAAAAGATCAATAATTTTGCCACCCAGGTGTAAAGCATAAAATATTTTGGTTTAGGAAGGTGCAAAATTTGTTCTTGAAAAGCTTTGGTTTAACAAGGATGGGTCAGCAACGAGAAGAGACCTGCTGAGGTAACTCGTCAAATGCTGCATTAAGGAGGTGGAAGTTGTGCATTGCCTCTTACCCTTGCTTTAGAGTCCCAGCAGAGCCTGTGGCGCAGGTCAGCGCTCGTGTGCATTTGGGGCAGTGGATTAGTGCTGGATGATGAATTCCCCTTCTGTTGACTGTTTCTGAGCAGGCAGATAGCTGACTTGAGCAATAATATTAGCCCCAATAACAACAGTGTCTTTCCTCAAAACCTCAACTGTCCGAGGGGGCAGCCAGTCTGAAAACGGACAAATTGCTCAGTGGCTAAAACACAATGTATTGGAGTGCGCGCTTTAAGAAATTGTTAAAACTTTAGCTGAGTTAATGCTCGTTGCCTTCCAGAGCAAGGGCTAACTTTGTAAAAGTCAGTCCCTCTTAGTCTTCATTAGCGTGCCGTGTTCTTTCCACAGTTTGCCTAATTAGACTGTGACCCTCTCCCCGGTAGGATCCTGTGGCGTTAACACTGTGCAGAAACAGGATTTTGGTGCCGATACGTGAAGAGACCGAGAACATATGGCATAAACATCAACCGATATTGCTTGCCATCCACACTTGCTGCGTGTAATGCAACAAGACCGGCTCCTGGCAGCCACGTGATCCGCCTTCCAGTCCTCCGTTTGGGGTGGGGTGGGGTATTTTTTTTCATTCCTAAAGTTGTGACTTTCTGGAAGGAAGCTCGTAAATAGTTGGGGCGCAGAGAGCAGGTAGAATGTCAGCGGGATGTTACCGGGAGGCACGTGCGCAACGCTGACATCGGCTCCTGGCCGTGCTTCCTCCGCACCGGCTCGCTGCTCCTGGCAGCCCTACATGTTGCGAGAAGGTAAGATCACGTCGTGTCACCCGCGTCCTCCCACCGCCGCGCCAGAACGCCCGTCTCCCCCGTCTCCGGCAAGGAGGGACGCTAATCTGCCAAGCGGACTATCTTAGCGATCTTTAAAACTTAATTCTGAAGTACGGCTCTTGCCGTAGCGAAGGGAAAAGGCAGGCATGTGCGGCTCTGGTGGTAACAGCTAACTGGGATTTCAAATTAACGATACGATCTGGTTTGTGCAGTAGCTTCTTATAGTGCTTAGCTTTTTGTAATACCAGGGCTTTTATACTTTAAAAAACATTCCACACCAAATTGTATCCTATTGATTTGCCATGGTTAACCACCCTGGAATAAGCCTCATAGTCTGTGTGAGTAGACGCAAAGCAGAATTATATTAATGTCGTTTACGACCAGTGGGCAAAGAATTATTTGCAAAATGTGGAAGACGTCAAAATACCAAAATATTTCAAAGATGGTTGAATTTGGAAATGCTGTCATTAGACTACGAATAGACTTCCTTGGAATAAAAAAAAGAATCAGAGCAACAATTTTTGTTTGTTTGTTTGTCTTTTTGTTTGTTCATTTTTTTTAATAACTGATACTTTATACTTTAAGACAGCTTTTTATTTTCAGAAGTAAAGCCTGGGAAAGAAATAAGATAATTTTAAAGAAAATAATTATATATTTTTTTTAAAAAACAATAGTGGTCACAACTTTCTTAAACGTCTTTTCACACAGAAAACTGAATCTGAGTTCCAGAGTGTTTTGCGATTAAAAGATACATCAGTAACGCAAGGTGTAACATCTACTATGCAGGCCAGCGGAATGCATTAAAACCTAGTTTTCCTTAGTTGTATGAGCTACTTAGACATATAGACTACAGTTACTAAGCAGGGCACGTGCATTATAGTAAAAATGGACAAAACCAGCAAGCAAAAATTAAGAGGAAATAATGCACTGCTTGACCAAAAAGTAGTGGCCAGCCATCTGCTTTGACAGTTTTGTCAGCAGGACTGGGCAGATGCCCAGCTGAGTGTCGTGGACGGGTTAATATCTTCACACTTTTTCCTTCCTCACAGCTGCCACATGCAGTGCTCTGAAACCTGATATTTTTCATCAAAAACTGATTCTTATTTTCCGTCTTAGTATACTAATCAATTTTACCGTGCAGAGCTTGGAGCATATTAACTGTCAGATACTCCTAATTAATACTGAAGGCAGACAAAAAGGGAGAACAAAATAATTGACGTTATTTAATATAAAATGCCTCTCCCAATTTTGTTTCCTTTGTGGAAAACTCTTCTGGTCCCTGTTCAAGATTTAAGCACTGGCCTGTTTTACATTTTGTTTCACAAGGTTGATTGAATGGCAGTTTATTATTCAAGACAATAAATTAAACTTCTCAAAGCCAAAGAGTTCCAGCAGTTCTGGCACAGGCTGTTTTCTGCCAGAAGGAACATGCTCAGGTCTGATTCATACCAACTGTTGCCCTTTAACATAAGAAAAATAAATAAAACCTCCTCTATATCTTTCAAGATTCACATTAAAATTTCTTTAGCATAGAAATTGGGATGTGTTAAAGAAAAAAGTGAGCAACAATCATTGCAAAATGCATAATGAAAGCTTCTAGGCTAAAATATACTGCGTATTACTTCCATGTAACAGTATGAATATTATGACCTAGTATTACAGGCTGATTTCAAAGAGATCATGAAAAGAAAGCAATCTTCTTTGATGTTTTATGCTTAAATTAAATATAACCGAAAAGGGATACAGGAGCATTGCTCTTGCTACAGTGAAATCAGGAAAGGCTTTGCAGCATGCTTCAGTAACAGCTGAATTAGGTCTGGCCTTCATAAGATTCATGTATAATTTATGTATACCAGTAATGCGTGTGGGTATGTAAACAATAGGAATTTATAACATTTATGTGCTTTTAAAATATACATAAAAGGAAAACTGAAAAATAGGCCTAAGTATATAGTTATGTAATATGTATCTTAGGAAATCCGCAGAGGTTCTGGTTTTCGAATCAGAAATCTAATTAAAAAACAAGCAAAGCTTTGTTTTCTTTTTTTTTTTTTAATTTATTACTTTAAATTGCCTACTTTTAAATATTAGTGGTAAAGAGAAAGTAAATCATGTTGGTCACTTTAGATAGGAGCTATTCCAGCATTTCTCCTCGTGCACTCTTGTGCTATGGTGGTGAGTAACACATAGTATTTAAAAAGCTTTTAGAAGAGGTGGTGATATTAGATTAATTGTGAAATGGTTGTGATGCTCCTGGGTGACTTTTAGTCTCAAGCTGTCACTTTTTCAGCTGACCTAGGGTACAAACAGGAGAGCTCGGGTTTGCACGTGATTTCTGTAGCCTGTGCCATTACCATTATGAATGCTAGTGTTCCCCTAGAGACTTATTTACTAATACCTTTTTTCATTAACCTTTTCAAATATATCGAGACTAATATTTAAAAATAAAAAGATAAAAAAGGTGAGTTTAATATTTTTGGGTTTTTTTCCACAAATGCCAATCCTTTCTTTGAGCACAAATGAAGCTACTTAGAAATAAAAATCTTTCTTAGCACTTTACCCTTTCCACAGTTCTGTGTCATTTTCCTGTCTACAAACTGAAGATATTACCTTTGTAAAAGGGCTTTTATATTGTCTTATATTACTGTGAAATAGAAATGGTTTATTCAAATGAGGAATTATCTGCCTACCACATTATGCTTCCTACTTTCAAAACACAAATGAAAATGGCTGTGCCTCCAGGCAGTGCGAGATATTGATACACTCAAACTTATTATTTTTGTAGTGGTTAACAATACCATGCAGAAAACACATTAGCAGAAGGTGCGGTGAGATATTACTGTAATATCTTTTCTAGTAAGTACTATAAACCAAGGATTATTTTTCAGTTGGGCGTTTGTGTATGTGCTCGTGTAAAAAGCCTTTGAAGGGTTTCTGACTTTTTTTTTTTTTTTTTAAAAGGCTGCGTTTTCTTTTTTCCCTTAAGTTATAATAAGCTTTCCAAATCATTTCTCCCCAGATTTCTTTTATTTTTGAGGGGAGGGAGGCTGGGAGCAGCACTGTGAGCACCGAGCCATGCGGCAGAGCAGCAGACAGGGTCCCCGAAGCAGGGGTGCGTTTGCTGGAGCCGTTCGCCCCATTCCCGCCGGGGTTACCTGGCTCTGCCAATGCTAATCCCTGTCCCGGCCTCTTTGCTCACCCTACGGATTCGCATTACTGTCCATACCACCTTTTCTCCTGCTTTTCCCCTCCCAAAAGGCCTCCTGGGCCCCTCGGCCTCCAGACAAACAGGTTGGCAGGGATAATCTGGCCTGGGGATTTTGCACCATAAAGGGTATTTGAAGCCCAGAAGATAAGCACTGTTGCGGGAAGGGTGCTGGGGAGGCAGGCGCGGGCAGCGTGGCACTGCCAGACTGTCGCAGCATGCCCCAAAAGCTCCATAAAACTGACGCGATTTCTTTGCTAATTTAGATCTTCGCAACACGTTACGGAGGGCACTGATCTGGCACTATCGCTATTTGTGACAGTTTTTAGCATGCATTTGAAATAGAGGTTTTTAAGTACATTTCTTTAACTTCAGTAAATAATTACATTTCCTTGGGAGGCAGTTGCAGATAGATGGTTGCAGTATAGCTAAAGGAATTTGTATGGCTGCCTATTGAAATTTACAATGTACGTGTGCACACTAATTCACAGAGAATGTGAATCACATGCTGTGGCACATCATCAAACCCAAACAACATCTAAATGTAACGAAACAAAATGGTAACTTTCCCAATTTCTGAAAATCGTTACCTATAACCTTTGGTTTAGGTGGTACATTTGGTAGACTACGTCCCTTACTTGAAAGGAGTTGAAATTCGTCTAATTAAATATTTATGGAGAGATGCGTTGCATGAGGGAAAGCAGAGATAAACCCAGTATACAATCTGGCATTCGATGCAATATAAGAAACATATTTCCAGGGTAAAATGTGTACTGAAAAACAGAGGGAGGAATCATGATGGACAGTGCAGGCTTCACTGGTACCTGGTTTTGTTGTTCTCTCGCTGTAAGTGCGGACTGTTGTCTATGGCACTGGATTCAGCATTTGAAAGCAGCTAAATCAAACAGAAGCAAAGGTTGCTGTAAAGAAATCAGAACATATAGGTGATTTTAAACAACAATACAAAACAACTCTCCCAGAACTATAGAGCAAGAGTTGTTAATAAGAAATGAGTCTCACCAGAGATAATCCACCCTTTTATTCTTGAAACTGGAAATAGAACAGTTGCTTTGTATTAGCAGAAGTGACTGTCAGGGAGGAAAGAGCATGATCTCTTCAGCAGGCAAAGCAGAGCTGCAAGGTGGATAAGATGTCCTTGAATTACTGGTGTTTGGACAGAAAATGGGAAGGTGCATAATGGTTCCCTTCTGGGGAACAGTCTTTAGTCTATTTGACACTTTAATTGATGACTTGGGTGAACACAGCATCCGTTAAATCTGCAGCTAGTGCCAAGAGGAGAGGATTTACAAGTGATCTGGAGGCAGCGCAGGAATCCAGAGTAATCCTGACAAACCGGATCTGACATAACCTGAATGCAGTATTGATGAGGACAATATGAAATGGTGATATGATAGATCCATTGGACAGTCAAAAGGAGAACGGACTGAGCTAGCCTTTGCTGTGTGGGCAGTCAGACCAGCTGAGCTCCAGAGATCCCTCCCAACCAAGGTCTCTGGGCAATAGCTTTTCAGGAAAGGGGCTGGGATTAACAGGGGACCATGGGGCTGTGCTGTTATGAAGAAAAGCAATCGTACTGGGTATTAAGAACAAATGCAACACACAAGATGTGCGGAGAAGGGAGCTGGGGTGGTTGTGGAGAAGATTTGATAGCAGCTGCAGGAAGGTAAGAGAAGCCCTTCTCGGTGTGCATGGGAAGACCGGTTTATGCTGTAAGCAGAGAGCCACCATAGGCTTTAAGAGGAGCTTTGTAAGACTAAGGGGAGTTGAGCAATTAATTGTCCCTGGAGGTCGTAAAATCTCCACCAAAGAAGGTTCCCAAGAGCAGATTAAATAAATATGTCACGAGTGGTTGAGTTCAGCTCGATCCCACCTCAGGAGCTGGGGTCCTCCTAAGATCACTTCCAATTATATTTCTGTGATCCCAACCAGTCCAAGATATAGCCACTGTGTTTGCCCTTTATCTTATCCCTTTCCCAGTGGAAATTGCCTGACTTCTCTGCATATAAACAAAGGCAGAGAACATTTTGGCTGAAAGTTTCAAATGAGCAAAAAGGACTCTCGGTAGGAGGCAGGCACTTAACTCCTGTCAGCTTTGTAAACCTCAAGTTTAGCAGCTCTGTGATAACATTTTACATTTCATCTTCCAGCTAACTGTTAGGTTGGATGATTGTCCAGATAATAGAGTTTACCATTGCCAAACATATGCAAAATTCATTGGCAAAGCACATGTATACATTGGCTGACGTTTTATTTTACTCCCTCAATAGTATAATGGCAGGCTTTAGAAATCGTTATTTGGGATAAGAAGGGTTTTACTTGCAGCTTATAAATGTATTAGAGTAGCTTAAGGTTTTTAGTGCTCCCCATCATTAGCTGAACTTACTGTGAAACATGATCTCTTTTTTTTTATCATTTCTAACCAGAACTCAGCAAAAAAAAAAGTGCAGCAGCAGATGACTCCAGAGCTTAAATTATAAAGGTGGAGGGTTTTTCTCTTTTCAGCAGACTTTCCAAGCTTTTCTGACTGAGAAAGTCATTTTACTAAAACCCAAAGAAAATAGTTCTTGTGGAGCTGAAAAGAAAATAAACAGTATCGGCCAGATGCAGTCTAGAGTATAGGAAAAGGTTCCTGTGTCCATTTTTTAACCAATGCTCTAGTCTTTATTGACATAAGTGCTGAGTTTATTCAACAAGCAAAAATGAACATAGACCCTGTATTCTTGATGGGATCAGCAAAACAGCAAAACATAAAATATCATTATAATAATTAATTATTATAATAATTTATTTATGTTGTTGAGATTGCTGGACTTTGTCTTTACGTCTACCAGTGTTTGAAATATGCCTTTGCAGTTCCCTTGGGTTCAAGAGGCCGAATTCTGTCCTCACATACAAACATATAATCTCACTGAAGTACTGTCAAGTGGTGCGTTGTTATTTGAAGTTTATCCCTAGTATCTTGTCAACTTCATCTATATAACAATTAATTTGTTTATTTTAAAGTTTATTTTTATTTGCTCTTTTAGTACAGCAGCAGTTGTTAGAGAATGCAGCCCCATGTGTTTTGAATAAATGATACATTACAGGGAAGGGATGTTTGCACTTCTGCATAACAGAATATAATTGATTTTGTGCTTGGCTAATTAGGAAAAGGTTCTCTTTGATGTATTCAAGAGTCCTGAATTAAAAATTTAAACTTTGCTAACTGTTAGAAAAATTGATTCAGAAACAGCGTTAATGGATGAAAAACAGCATGCTGTTGCAAATATGGTCTCAAATCTAATACTGTGCTAATGCAGAGTAGTCATACGTCCAGGATACTTGGGTATCTTAATATCCTTGGCCATTTTAATTCTGAAATCAACACAGTAATACAGACGGCTTGGAAAAAGGTGCACATTTTGGAACAAAAAAATATTAAGAATTTATCTTTCAAAGTTTTTCACAGGTAGATGTAATTATATGTGAAGGCAAATGTGTTATGGGGAGGGAATGCAAAAATCTTAGAAGACGTGCAAGATTCATGGAGAATGCAAGAAAACAAATTCTGCACTGCTATGAATTAGTCTTTTTTTTTTTTTTTAAAGTATTCAGATTCACACCCTATGCAACATTTCAAATATTTGTGACTAGAAATACTTCCTAAATAAATAGTTGCAGCTAAGATCATAACTTTATTAGTTCAGATTCTTTTGTTTATTTCTTAGTTTTGGAAGGTTCTGGGCAGCACTTTAAAATCCTTAATTTGTCATTTGAAAAATCAAGCTCCAGGTTGTTGGTCTGTTCTAATAGACATGTTTTGTGTTCAGCCTTTTCATCACTCTTGTAGACAGGATTACTCAAATAATCCAGCCATCTAGATACTTTACCTCCAACCCTCTGTGTTGCTTGCTGTTCTTGGATGCTAAAAGCATAATAAGGATTACAGGGGTAGCAGATGGGCTGAACTGATTTATGGCAATATAGCCTTGCTAGTGTTTGCAGTCTCATTGTGAGTATTGCAATAGTTGATGCCTATCTTCAACTCCTGCCTTTCAGAGCTGTGCAAAAACTTGCCTGGTTTATGGCTTTCTTTGTGGAAATTGTATGGCAGCACTCCTGCCTGTCCTTATTTTGGTAAAGACAGACCATTTCTGGCTTTTCTAGCTGTGCAAAGAGACCGCTGGTGTAGTGCAGCTATACAACTAATGTTAAATAAATAAACGAAGAGGACAACTTGTGTTTACTTTTTACATCGCTGACCTTATAATCGGGAATGTTTTGCACAGGATAGAGCTAACTTTGGCTGACGCAGGCTAATTCCCGGGGTGCTCAATGGAGAATGAGAGCTTCATTCAGCTGCTTCAAATCATCTTGCGGCAGAGACCCCCCACAAGCAGGTGGGGGCTGCGTTTTAGTAACCTGAGGACAAGCTGGGGTGGGAGATGTGTGTGTATGAGTGGTGAACGGCCCCCACAAAATGCCTTAGCTGAGTGCTATCTTCACTTTGTGTTTGCAGTTTCCAGTAGTTTAGTAAATCTGTAGCAGGATTATTTACAAAATGATGTTATCAAATACATAAATATTATGATTGTAGAACAGAAAGAGGGAAAGAAATTTTCAAAGCTGTGCACCTTGGTCCTGTGTGTCTCTTATGTTCTGTATTTCATAACAGAAGAGAAATCCTCAAATTTGGGTGTCGCTCTAAAAGATGCTTTATACACAGCTCTTCTCCCAACCTTTCATCTGCATATCTGCTTTTCCCACTGACCCATGAACATACCCTTCCTTCTTTGCCTTGATTAGATGATAAAATATTCTATTTCTGCTGTGGGAGGATAAAGCGTGCAACCTGAAACACCCTGAAATCTGGAAATTCATAACAGACAGCTGGATTTTGAAGCTGTGGCCATTCCCAAACCTATTGGTGCATGGGAGCGACCCTCCTCACTAATTCTGTCCCTCTGCAAGTGGCTTGGAGGCTGCAGCTTCTCCTTATGGCATTCATTTTTCTGCAGGTAAGGCTCCCTGCAGCCCCCCAGCCCTCCCCACTGCTGGCTTGCAATCCTGGGCTGAAGCTGGCAGGTGTAGGGAGCAGGGTGCTGCCTCTCTCTGCAGCAGGGCCCAAAAGCTGCTGGCCTGAGCTGGCCGGAGGCAGCCCACCATGCAGCTGTGCAGGGCACTCCTGCCTTTGCCTTCCCTATGCCCAGCTGCAGAGCCCAAAAACGACCGCAGAGCTGGGCAGCAGCAAGCGCCCCGGGCATGGCCGGCCGGGGGTGCGCTGGCAGGGCGCTACTTATGTGCTGGGGGGTTTCTTAGAGACATTGCTCCAAAGTTGGTCAAAATATGAGGAGGCTGAAGGAGCTTCAGGGCTGGCGGCAGTGTCGAGATGGTTTCGCTGGAGAGAGGGAGCCCATGCCCACGTCCAGCAGGTAGCCGCCAGAGTTGGGAAGCGGCTGCAGCTGTTGGGATATGCAGGCTGCTGTGTAGGCTTGCAGCACTGTGGAATTAGATTGCTGGGAACAGGAGTCATCTGCGGCTCCTGACCCTGAAAACATCATATGCTGGCTGCTGGCATATCTTTTTCTTTTAAGACCACCAGGCAGTTCTTATTTGCATGCTCTATAAAGCTTTTAAAAAGAGTTTTACAGCTTACTTAGCATACAAAAGGTATAACTAGCTATAAAATGAAACAATTGTCAGGACTCTGGCAACTCCCACGCAGCACATCATAAGCCAGGACGCTCCAGATGCTGGTGGCACAATAAAACCCCGGGCACAGGGTCATGCCACGTCCCTCGGTGGTGACAACAGCATGCATGCCAGTGTGGGATCCTCTGCTCGCGAGGGGCTCCTCGGTAGCTTTTATGGGTCCTCAGGATCTCACAGGCTGGGATTTCTGAGAGCCTTCATGTTGTTTTGACCGTTCTTGTGCCCTGACTCGCATCTGTAATCAAATGTACAGCAAACTGCGCTGTAAGTGCAAGTCAGAGGGTAAGTGATGGAAACCACACGGGAAAACAAAAGGCACCTCAGCTCTGAAGCGCACTGGTGTCAGCTTGTGCTGGCAGGGAGTCTCGTCATTACATAATGATGCACTCATCCAAACGGCGTTTTGTATTTTGGGAGACAGATGTGCCTTGCAGTTGCTGGTGGAAGTTAAACCTTAAATATGAAACCCATTCATTTTCTCTTAGTCATACTTTGGATTTAAGCAGATGTTTTCCTAATTTGTGGTTTTCAAATGTAGCATGCTGACAAGACATTTATCATTAACTACAACTTCATCCATGCAGTTTAGCAAATTGGCCAATTATTAACAGTGAGGGTTGCGTGGTGGTTGATGCATAGCTCCTGCTGCTTTGAAAGGCCTAAATTGAAACTCAATACATTTTTACAATATAAATTAATTGAGCTTTGGACCACATCCCTGTTATTCCAGTGCTCTCTGCTCTCATTTTCAGAATGAACAGCCATTTGTAATGCGCTGAGTAACTGTGCTGTCCACGAGCAGGGGCTCCTGGTGGTGCAAAAAGTGATGGCTAACATTTTTCTGGTAGGGGCATGAAAATGGCTGATGGTATCCCAGTGTACGCAGTACAACATACGGAGGGAGCACAGCCACGGGACAGTGTGTGTACATGTGGACCAGGCTGGCTCTGCTACAGATGATGCAGAAGGCATCTTGGAAGGGTGCGGGGGGGGCAGTAAAAGCAGGGTGGTGCATCCGCCTTGGAAGCTAGTGCTGCCTAATATTTTCCATTATAGCATTTCTCTTGCATTTAACTTTGCTAGACTTTACCCATTTTTACTTACTTTTTTCTGTTTTATGTTCGCCGAGTTTGATGGGGCGGAGGGAGGAAGGGTTGTCGGTGGTGCTGTGAACTGGTGAGATGTCCCAAAGGTGCTTCCCAAAGCCAGGAACCACCATATGCCTGAAAATACCATCTCCTATTTTCCCAGCTCTGGAATTCAAGCAGACAATTTAGTCATCATTTATTCATCCCATGTGCGAGACCTGAAGGAGAACACTCAATGCACCTCTAATTTCTAGAAAGTATAAGGACCTTGTTTTTTACCAGCTGGCACTGCGGAAATTTTGTGCTACATTCCAGCTGAACTGGGAAAACTCTTCAGGACAGTTTGTTCATAGTTGCTCCAGCTTCTGGCAAATATTAGCTTTTTTTCCTCCTCTATATTTGCATCTGCACAACAGGGAAACTACATACTTTGTTACAGAACAGGCTGCAGTGCAGATTAATTAAATGAGAACTGTAAACAGTTAAAATAAATACGTGTGGGGTATTTCATCTTGCTTTATGCAGCTAGATGTGCTAGGTGTGAAGCACCTACAGGGCTGGCTTTACGGTCCCATTTGATGTCCTTTTCTTCATATCCCCCTGCTCTGTGGGAAAAGGGAGTAATGTCAGCATCACAAAATCAGTCAGGAGCTGCAATGTCTCAGCAGGGAGGTAGGAGGTTGCATAAAATGCAGAAAAGAGAGAGAAAAAACGTAGATTTGGGGCTCATGTTGCCACTGTTCCTGGTCTCCATTAGAAGTGTGAGTCCTAGAGGTACTTAAAATGAGCTGAAGGCCTGATCCACAGGGCTGCAATGGGGGTTTTAAAGAGACATCTTTGGCACAGTTGTCTCCCTAGTAACTTTTTGATTGGAAGGGATGTGGCAGCAGATGTTGAAGGGAAGACGACAGGTTACGGCTACGTTGTCGGTCGCCGCCTTGCTTTTCCTGGGTTTAGATAAGCTAAATCTCCAGAAGCGGCTGCGTATCCCATGCCAGCCTTTAGCCGGAGGTGAGCGCGGGCAGACGTCGGGCGAATTCGGCTAACCCAGATCCTGATCCTTTGCAGCGCTGCCAAGCTCCTGGAGAAGAATCCGTTCTCCGTCGGCGCCGCGAGCCCCCTGCTCCCCTCGCCGGCGAGCCTGCAGCTGGCGCAGCTCCAGGCGCAGCTCACGCTCCACAGGCTGAAGTTGGCTCAGACCGCCGTCACCAACAACCCGGCTGCCGCCACCGTCCTCAACCAGGTGCTCTCCAAAGTGGCCATGTCCCAGCCGCTCTTCAACCAGCTGAGGCACCCCACCGTGATGAACGCCCCGCAGGGCCACGCCGCCGGGCCGCCGCAGGGGCCCGGCATCGCCGGCGCCAGGTTCCCCTCCGGCGGCATTGCCTTTCCCGCCCAGAGCCCGGCCTTAGCCGCGCCGGGGAGCGGCCTGGGGCCTGTGCAGGCCCAGACCCCCAACGCCATCGTCGTGAACCCTTTCGGAGGCGTCATGGCTCCGACCTCCGGCCAACAGCCCGTGGTGGTGGGTCTCAACAAGGCGGGCGCCTCCACCTCCGCCGCCGCGGGGGGCTTTTACGAGTACGGCAAGCAAAACGCCGCCGCTGCCGCCCCTCAGGCCTACGCCTCGGAGGGGGACCAGCCCAGCCAGCACGGCTTCCTCGCCGGCGGGGCCCACGCAGGCTCCTCGGCGGCGGGGCCGTGCTACGAGGGTCGCTTTGGGGCTGCCAGCCAGCTGCAGCACGAGGCGGCGGCGGCGGCAGCCTTTCCCAAGGAGGCCTACGGGGCCACGGCGGCACAGCACGGGGCGGCACGGGCCTTCCCCAGCGACCCGCACGCGGGCTCCCATCCGAAAGGAGATCCCGGCCCCGTCTTGCACGGCAGCGGCGCGAGCAGCCAGTGGGAAAACATCCCTAATTTCCCCGGCCAAAACAAGCCTGACCTCGTGCCCGGCGACAGCCTGTGGCCGTCGGCGAGTCAGCAGCAGTATGAAATAAGAAACGAGCTCTACGACCCCGAGGAGCCGACACCTGACACAAAGTTCAGCGCGGCCGCCCCCCCCGCCTTCGGCCGCCTCAACCACAGCAAGCAGAGCTTCGGCAGCCCTCGCATGAGGCAGAAGGAGGAGCGGAGCGGCGGCGCGCCTGACCTGCCCGCCCGCTCCCTGCCGCCGCACCAGCTGGGCGACCTCCGCGGCGCGGCCCCCCTCCACTTCCCCCACGTCTGCGCCCTGTGCGACAAGAAGGTCTTCGATCTGAAGGTGAGTGGTTTGAAGGTGCCGCCGGGGCACGGTTCGGACCCTCGAAGAGGCTGCCCGGCCCTCGATCCGGCCACCAGCTCCTGCCACCCCATCGCCACGGAGGTGCCCCGAGAGAACAAAGGGCCACAGTTTTGCTTAGGGCGTCGTGCATCTGTTTCACGGCGATTACTGGGGTTTCGAGGTCTGGTTTTGTTCCGCATCTCGCCGTGAAAGACGGTGAGATTACAGCGCTGGCGTGAGAAACGCGAGGTCTGGGCTGGGGTTGCAGCTCGTCTCGTGGCCCCGATCGAGGGGAGGAGGAGCTTACAGCCGATCCCCCGCTTCCCAAGCCAGTCTTGTAACCGCACGTCTGCAGTTTCATCTGCCTCTCCTTTTCTCTTTGCGTTTCTGATCCCAGAGGCTTCCTCCGAACAGCCTCGTGGAAGCAGCTTGCTTAAACGAAACAGTGCATTTTGATAAAATTATTTTAATCGTTCCTCTGTTGGGATCTCTTACTCCTTCTAGTATCTCTGAGGAAAATTTAGGGCTCAGGGTCCCCAGCAACGTTGGCCTGGAAGGAAGAAGCCACTCAGCACGTGTGGTGTCAACCACAGTCCCGCTTCTCTATTCATACGGCCGAGGGAGCTCCAAATTCAACCTCACCCTCAAGAAGCAGCTTCCCAGTTGACCAGAGAGCCTCCGTGCTGGGTCACGTTATGTAGGTCAGGTCTGGAAAAGGCCCCTTACAGGGCCCTCTGAGCCCCATGGCCATTCGTGGGCCCTGGCTGGGGTTGTTCTGGCCTCCTGGTAAGCCTTGCTCAACAAGTCCTCACGACCTTTTCCATCGCATCACAGGACTGGCACCTCACTGCAAAGGCATGTGTTTTCACGCTGACGGTGGCCTGACAAAAACATAGCGACAACATTTATACAGGAAGGAAGATGGCCAGCAAATTAAATAGTACCTGATACTTACACATGCTGGGGCTTTGGGGTATTTGGATATATATTTGCTCTTTCATGTTTCCCTTCTACTCTTCGAGGAGCTGCTTGCAAAATGGTTTGCTGTGGTTACTGCAGCTGCAGGGCTGGTCTGAAGTAGCCCCTGCCTAGGGCATGCTGGGCATTTCTTTTTTCATTAAACATTTAAAAAGGGCAGGGGAAATGTCATTACAGTGAGTTTCAGTTGATCTGTTTGTTGGTGTTTAACACACTGCCTCATTTGGATTGTAGAAGTGTAAATAGCTAAATGTACTTTAACAAATTTACTCATCTATCGAAATGAATAAACGCTGTCCTGGCTGCTCTGTGTGCTGAGCACCTGTTGTGGTTTAACCCCAGCCAGCAACTAAGCACCACGCAGCCGCTTGCTCGCTTCCCCCCCACCCGGTGGGTTGGGGGAGAGAAGAGGGGAGGGGGAGGAGAAAGTAAAACTCTTGGGTTGTCATAAGAACAGTTTAATAGAACAGAAAGGAAGAACATAATAACGATAATAACAATAATAGAATGACAATAATAATAATGAAAAAATTGGGATATACAAAACAAGTGATGTACAATGCAATTGCTCACCACTCGCCAGCTGATGCCCAGTTAGTTCCTGAACAGTGATCCCCCCCAGGCCAACTCCCCCTAGGTTATATACTGTACATGACATCACACAGTATGGAATACCCCTTTGGCCAGTTTGGGTCAGCTGCCCTGGCTGTGTCGCCTCCCAACTTCTTGTGCCCCTCCAGCCTTCTTGCTGGCTGGGCATGAGAAGCTGAAAAATACTTGACTTCGTATCAACACTTCTTAGCAACAACTGAAAACATCAGTATGTTATCAACAGTCTTCTCCTACTAAATCCCAAACATAACACTATACCAGCTACTAGAAAGAAAATTAACTCTATCCCAGCCGAAACCAGGACAGCACCTTCTTTATGGACATTGCAGGAGTTGAGGGTGCTCAGCACCTTGAAGGATGAGCTCTTGAGCTACAGTGAAGTAACTGAATTAATAGAAATATACTGGATTTAAAAACTAATACAGAGAAGCTCTCCTTTTGTAAAGCAACCTATATTTTAACTTACAAATAACGAATCAGTAATTGCACAGGGTGAAGGTGCGCTTGGCTCCAGCCACACAGTTTGATCGTCAGCATCTCAGTATTGTTTTTAGAATAAGGTAAACTGAATGGAGAAGCAATCTCTTTTAAATTTGTCTTAGGATTTTTCCTATGCTCATCATCTCTTTGTTTCAACGTAGGACTGGGATCAGCACATTAAGGGAAGTCTTCACATCCAAAAATGTATGGCTTTTTCAGATAAGTAAGTATTATTCTAGAGACACTCTTCCAACTGAATTTCTAACAGACCATCCCTTACTTCAGTGGCTTTACACCGGGAATTTACTGTCTAATAATTATGCTTTAATATTTATGGCACATATGCACGCTCCTAAAGTTCTTTTCTTTCTTTTCCAGCACTGGTGTCCGGTGTGTGTTAAGCTCAGCAGATGGAGCATTGCATTTATCACCAAATAATGCAGCAGTTTTCAATCCATCTAGTATCGAAGGTGAATGGTTGTATGTGCAATAGTTAAAACCATTTTTTTTAATTGAAAGGGAAGTCAGTCTCTGGGGAAAAGTGGACATTTTAAATGAAATCTGATACAAGTTTCCAAGGAAAGCTTTTTAGAGGTTGTGCACAGAAAGGCTAAAAGCCAATTCTGTGCTTTTCAAAGTATGAATTTATTTTTCTTTCAAACAATGGCTTGTTTTCACAGTACAACAAAACAGTGTGTATTTTGGTGTAGAGACTATGAAATTAATTACTATATAAATGGGGCATTGCTTACTGAGCACACTAATGCAATTAATGTAAGTCAAGATTTTCATGAAATGTGTGTAATCCATTATTTAGATTATCCACCAAATGTCGGCGCATCTTTTATCACTACGTCAGCAAGATCCTTTGGCCAGCCAGGTCCTACATTTTCTTCTCTTCCATCAGGGGTAAGAGTGAGTACCTACGCAAATTGATCTCCATGTTGAGATTCTTGTAGGAGCCACTTCTACTTACTGGAATTAAAACCATGAAGGCTTCCTTTTAGACAATAATCTGAATATTCAGTCTGTTATTTCAACTTCCCTGCAGCTCTTTTATGCTTTTAATTTTGGCCAAATCAGAACTTGATTGTAGTTTTTTATTCCAGTGCTAAAAGTTGTTTGCTTGTCAGATTTGGGAAGGGGCGTAAATGGTTCTGTGTGTATCTCACTGACTTTTTTTCCCCATTTTCTGAGTCTTTTTGACCCAGGAAGGTCAGCTTCAGCTTGGAATGAAGATTTGGATTAGTTTTTACTTACTCTGAGTACTGATCCCAGCAAGCAGCTTTCCATCTCTCCAGTTACTTATTTGTAGCAATTGCTCTCTGCCTCTCCCATGCTGGGGTCCTTCTCCCAGGTAGCAACAGTGGCAAAGGTAGTGGCTGCAGCTTCGCTAACCATTACTTCCCTGGAGGTCCCAGATCAATTCATTATACTGGACTAACTTTTTCTTAGTTTATATTTACATCATCTGCTGCTACTGGTAGCCTTTCAGCAAGTTTGCTTTGGTGGACAGCCTTCCATGGTTTAGGTTTATTAGCTCCCCCCAGCATTCAACACAGGTCCCCAGTTCTAATGCGCACTTGAATTCCTAGCCCAATAATCAAAAAATGCCAGAAAAAAAAAGGATAACATTAAAAGTGGTTCTTACACTGACAAAGCAGAAAGATTTTAAAAGGAAATAAAACCCAAGGAAAAAAAAAGGCAAATAATAGCAAATTGTATACATACTGGAAATACAAAGTTGTAGGGTTAAAATGAAGCTCAACATATATCAGAAAGCTATGATTAAAGCTGGAGACATCAAGGACTCATATTAGGGCGTTCACGGAATAGCAGCAGTAATCCAGGGGTTCAAGTTTTCATCTTGTTAGCTTTTGTGTATGTATCCTGATGTGGTCTCAGACACTCTGGAAAGCCAGGCTGAGTTGTGTCCCTGTGCCACTCCAGTTCACATCAGGCATTGCTCACAGAAAGGTCACCCAGATTTGTTTAATCCAACCAACTTCTACTGTGTGGTTTTGCTGTGCAAGAGGTTATTTGAAGGGGTTTTAGCTTCTGCCTGTCACAGACGCTGTGTGTGCAGAGGAGCAAAGAGCAGAGCTGTTCGTGACAGCTGCCTCCAAGGTCAGAGGTGGAGCGGCAGCGGGTGCAGAGGAATGTTCATTTTCATCATGTCTGTCAGCCTCACAACAAATGAAATTGCTGCTAATACCAGTATCATTTCTCCTTAGAATCTGTCACTATTTATCATTTAAGCTGCCTGCAGAAGTCCTCCTTCTGAATGACCTGCAGTCCTGTGAGAGAGAAAAGAAACAATAACTTTGATTTTCCTGGACACTGTAAATCCTCTTTTTCTTCAGAAGCTCATCAGGTGGACAGGGAGCTATATTAGAGGTGTTAAGATTGAGTTTGCCAGCTGTCATTCACTCTGCAACGGTAGTATTCACTTTCAGCTAAGCTGCTGCCATTTAACTGAGCAGTGGGAGGTTATACTTGACCCTGCATGTAATCATAAACAAAGTGTTCAGATTTCTGGAAGGGCTTGCTCTGTGCTATCCATCTGCAAATAACTCTATCCCTCTTCAAAAGGCAAATACAGTGCTAGAAGTCTTCACTCGGGCATGGAGAGCCATTAGCACTGGAGGGATGGGACTGTCAGTTTCTTATTATCTTTAGAAAAGGTTCATGCGAAGCTCAAGAAAGGGATAAAGAATTTGAAAAGCAAGAAACAAAAAAATCTGAAAAAAAAGCTGTAATAAAAAATAAATTGGATTGGTGAAATAATATGGCAAATGGTATGTGGTACATTTCACTGCTGTGCATCAAATTATTTTTGTAGTAGTTGTCCAGCTGCATTGGTAATCCCTTGTAGATGTCAGTTGCAAAGAAAGCTAACTCAGAGTCTTACTGAAAATTACATTCAACACTTGACACACAACAGCTCCTCTAACTTCCTGACTGTGGATATGGAAGGTGTATATTCCTTTTCTGGCTGTGATTTACAGCTCTATTTAATGAATGGATCCAATTTAGCTTCAATCAGCTGACAAGATTATTGCTTGGTACAGCCCATCGACTTCTGGTATGGGTATGTGACCACTTCTTAATCATGAATTACAGCAGATTTATGGCATAGCATTTTAATTTAAGCCATTGCCAATTGTGGGGAGGTGGTAACATCTTACAGTCGTTTGATTTAATGTACTGCTGAGCGCGTGTCTGAACATGGGCTCTGGAGCCTACATAGGGAACAGCTAAGTCTTTCTAGTCCCACAGACTCTTACAATACCATCTCTTAACATCTAACAAAACCAACAGAAGGTGCCAGGTGACCTGGGGTGTTCCTACATTGTTCCTACACTGGGACTGCATTTGCTGTCAGGAAAGCTCCTTTTCCTCTGCTAGCTGTTTGTATTCTGTTGTGCACTACAGGCTGCCTTGCCAGATGCACATAGACATTGCTTCCTTTTCTATTCAAGTGGAGTTGAGTTGCTTCATCTTTTTCAGGATCAGGTCTTTGTTGGTTTTATGCTAGAGAAAATACCTTACTTGTGGACTTTGGCACTTCTTTGAGTTACCTTAGGCACCTGGGCAGGCTCTGTAAGATGCAAGCTAAACAGCAGACCACTGTATAATACAGGGTCTTGCTGCAGCAAAAATACACAAATGGCTAAGTGGTGAAGCCAGGCGGGAAGGTAATGGGATGAAGGTGTAAACAAGATAACATTAGCTCTGTAACTTGTGAACTTGCTGACAAGCCAAACATTTGTGATGGATCCGGTGAACTTGATCCCACAAGATTACATGATTTGCATCTTTCCTTGAATGGCACAATTTTAACTGAAGGTAGAGTTACTTCTTCAGTAAAATCCTAACAGCAGAGGTCATAAACGAGGAAGTAATCTGGGAAGACTTAATCCTGTGTGAGCAATGTTTTGCATGTCATTAGCTGGGGTAAATTATGTTCCTCTCTGAGTATACCCTGATGCCTTTTTGCACAAGGAGTGTAGAGCCTGCTTTCCATGTCAGGGAGACGGGCAGCTCTTTGGGAACTGCCCCAGCACTCCAAAATAGACTTCCACTCTTGGGAAGCAATTACCGCACCGGCGCCGTGTGCCTGTGCCAGCCCAATTTGGGAGCTCTGCCTCTCCGCATGTCCAGTGGTCACTATGCCCCCAGGGGAGAAGTCCCTCCTACTGCGTGTTGTTGCAATGAGAGGGGAAAGTAGTAGGTTTTCCAACCTGAGGTACAGCTGCGTGTCCTCTCACAAGTTAAATAGAGTCACTTTTACCCCCAGCCCAGTCTGTTCCACCTGGGCAGAAGGAGGATTTAAATTCAGCCCCTGCTATCGTGAACACCTCTCTAGTCACCTAAACTGATTTCTAACATCCATAAATTCAGCAGGGACTGCAGTGAGCATCTGTTTCAATTTCCAGGCACCACCAGGACCACGTAAATGGGCGTTTATGGAATACTTGAAAATACTTAATTTTGTGCATTACTTGCAAATTATCAGCTAAGGGCCTTTCACTCAGCAATAGTGCATGATGCCTTTGTGTGCGGGGAAGGCACAGAGCCCCCGATGCAGACCGACAGATGCAGACAAGCTGGGGAAGGCTGGGTGACTTGGCAGAGGAGCCGTAGGGGTTGTGCTGGCATCCCAGATGGGTACTGGCCCTGCAGGGAGCTTGTCAGGAGGGGCTGAGATCTCCCCATAGCAGGGGCACCCTCTGTCTCCAAACACTGAGTAGCCTCCAAACTCTTGCTGGTGCTAAGTACAGTGCAGTGGCCTGCGCCCGTGGCAGCCCAGCCCTCTGCTGTGACATGCCAGGGAGCTGAAGCCCTGGAGTCTGTAAGGTTTGAGGTGGCAAGTTAGCTTTTGCAGCAATAGTGTTAATCCTGTTTGAAGGAGAGCATCTCTTCTAGAAATCCTCTCTGGACTTTGTAATGTCCAGGAATGGAGACTCCATTGCAAGCTGCATTGCAGTTAAACATTTCCCTTCCCATTTTTATTTCTAAACCAGGATATTAAAATACAAGGTTTTAAAGAAGAATATTTGTCCTTAATAACAGGCACGCAGAACAGAACATTTCATTTTTTGCAGAAATGTAAGGTCTTATCTAGTGGATGGAATATCCAAGATAAAAACATCGTTTTGAGTTGTTTTTTTCCCCAGTTTCCCCAGAGGAAATCTACACTGGGTCGAGTTGTTCACATCTGCAACCTCCCCGAGGGAAGCTGCACAGAGAATGATGTCATTAACCTGGGCCTCCCATTTGGGAAGGTCACCAACTATATCCTCATGAAATCCACTAATCAGGTATTGTGCATTTGGGGTCACCAGTATTAATGTCTATTGGCATAAAGACATATTGTTATGAAGACAGAGTCTTTGGGGAAAATCTCTTTTTTTGTAATAGAAATATTTTGTAATTAAATAGATGAAGCCTGCTCTTAAAGTAAAAAAAAAATTGGTGTTCGCAGAATGAGATGATGGCATAAACATGACCACTGCCTTATAGTTGTTAAAAAAAACCCAGAAATCTCAATGAAGTGTTGTAAAACTGTGTTTAAAAAAAATAATTTTTTTAAAGTGAATAACTTGGCCACCTTCTCCCAGCCATTTGCTAGGATTACTTTCAGACTCCTCTTGTTCTGTTTTGGAGGTTTTTATTGCTTTTTTACTGCTACTCATAGAAGTGAACTGGGCATTGAAGAATGACTTGCACTCTAGTCTGATTCTGCTGTCTTACAGTGTTTGCTGAACTGTTGTTACAGCAGAGGCAGATCCTGCAATGGTGTAATTACAGTTACAGGCTGGAGTCGGAGCCCCCAGGCCATGGCTGCACTGGGTGATCTGGTGTGCACATGCTAAAGGAAGGCTGTGCTCTTACAGGGGACACTGACATCTCACTCACTCGCTTTTAATCTGTACTGGACTGTAGTAGAGCTCTTTCTTCAAGGTAGCTTAAGTCTGCCTTAAGTAGCTTAAGTCTACCAGTGGTAGGCTGGGAAGACTAGAAAATCTTCTCACATACGTGCAGCAGACAATATAGATGGATGTAGAATCCATGCTGGTGGGCAATGTTTGAGATTGTAATGTTTCAAAATGAAGTCATTACACAGCTGTGAGTATACTCTTTGACCAGTTAAACTGGAGTCACATCAAATGCAATTTTCATGTAAATAAAAGTGCTAGTTAACATCATTCAGGTTTTTTATACTCTTTTTTTGGCTTTGTTCTGCCTGCTCATGCTCTGATGTTCTGCTTTTATCTGGATTCCTTGCAATTCTGCAAGACACAGCTGACAATCTTGGGAGCAGTGCATGCTGCAGCGTTGCAGTTCTGCATCCTGTCAGCAGCTGATCACAGTGTAGAAGCACCAGTGAGGAAGCGAGGGAAAGGAGATGTTTTCATATATTGAGAAAGATTAGATTCCAGTCATTTATTTTTTAACTAAACTGGCTTCTAAGGTTGCATATTGGCTTTAATAGCTGGGTTGAAATCATTATTTGAAGTTTAACGGAGGCTGAGCAATGGACTGTTACTATTTCAGCACCAGGGCTGGAAAGCTACCCAGTCTATACTATCAAGACATTTTGCATGAGAAGAATCCAAATGAAAATTATTGTGCTGCCTTTTCTCTCTTATACTTAATATTTTTAATTATGTAGTAGATTTTAAAGCTCTCCCCATTTGTGCTAGGCCTTTCTGGAAATGGCTTACAGTGAAGCAGCACAAGCCATGGTGCAGTACTACAAAGAAAAACCTGCTATGATAAATGATGACAAGTTACTTATTAGGATGTCTAAAAGATACAAGGAATTGCAGCTGAAGGTAAGATAGTCATTCCTGGTTAGATTTCTTGAGTTTCCATGGCACGTCCTGGAGAATACATCTAAAAATCTTTGCTGATTACTGATTTTTAATTAATGCTTTAATATTATGGAAAAAGAAATTAAGAAAGATAAATTAATGAATGTATGTTAACAGTCTTTTATACTTAGCTGCTTGCTCTTGTTCTAAATTTTAACTCTTGGAAGAGATCCCATTTTTTCTGGTCCTCTCATACCATTGTTTCAAAAATCCCTTCTGAGCTTCCTTCTGAGCAGGCTTCCCACATTGCTTGGTCTAACAAAGGTCTAAAACACAGCCATGTGTAGGATACAACATGTCAGCAAAAATAAGATGGTCCTATCCTTTCAGTCAGGCATTAAGCCTGAAGCAATGCTTTTCACTGCTTGCATGCTTGAGCTGTAGTACAATCTCCGTACCACACAGTGATGGCAGGGCTAAACATCACACTGATTTCTTTTTCTTTCTTTCTTGTGAATGACCTAAATTGAAAAGCAAGGGTTTTGGTTTTGGGTTTTTTTTTTTTTTACATAGAGCCAGAACAGAGCAATAATCTTCAGACTTTCTGTAGACTGTGTGACACCGATGATGTATGTGGACGCCTGAGGGATGTCCAAAAATCAGTGCTCTTGTAAGCATATTTATGGAAGCTTATGTACTGCCATGTATAATCCTAAGAGAGTATCTTTTTTTTCATGGAGACTTGGACTGGAACAGGCAATGCAGAGCTGAAAAGCTTCATATTGTATTATCTAACACAGCACAAAGTTATTTTATAAAATAACTCTGTACTGTTCCAAGAGGTTAAGGGGCCTTTTATGAGCCTTGAGGGAAAACAAGTAACTCAGATGGCTTGGTTTGACCTTTGGAAAAGTCTCTTTCTCTCCTGTGTGTGTATAATAGTTTAAGGAGACTTAAAGGAGTTGCCAAAAGTTCATAAACCAGGGCAGTCTTTCTTAGTGTGGTACGGTGAGGAGTTCAGATGTGAGGTGGTGGAGACTGTGCATCTTAACATAGAGGTGGACCAGGAATTACGCAGGCGAGTGTGGTAGCCTGCCTAGATTTCAGGAAGATGTTCAGCTTTTCCAGTGGCAGTTTTTCAGGTCCTGGAATTATTTTTCTCTGCACGAGCAAAAGCCCTTGCTCTTTGTTAAAAACAAACAAAAGTGCAACATGGAAGGGGGAATATGCATGAGCTATTTAGCACTACAGACTGCTCTGAGTTCCTGCATGATTATGTTGCTCAGCTGTGCATGCTCCAAGTGTTTGACAAATTGCATGCACTCCAGCCTGGAATAGTGCATCTTTTGTAAATGATCTTGAATCTCAACTAATCAACACTCCCAGTACACGTCTTTCTTGCACTTAGCTTTTCTGAAGCTCTTGTGTCTGAACATAGTCTTTTAGAGCTATACTCCAGAATGAGCTAAACTCTGAGATGAAGAGAAGGCAGTTCATTCCTAGAGGATCAGAGATAGGCTGCTATACACATTTAATTCAGATATTAGAAAAATTGTCTGGTTTGTTTTCCTCTTACATCCAATTCCTAGAAAATACTTGGTAGTGAATGTGTAACAGGGAAGGACAAGCTAGTTTTCAAAGCCTGTTAGAGCAGCCAAGTATGCAGAGACAGTGCTACAACAGAATGGAGCAAATTTTCCATTTGTATCATTTTACTGCTTTGATCCTGTTATTGAGATACCAGCTGCAGAAAAGACGGTAACCACAACACTGGAACCAAATATTTCTTAGTAGTAGTATAATTGAGTGATGCATGGATGCTGTTTCTTGAAGGACAAATCACCTATATTAGCTTGGAGAGTAGTGCAGCATGCTAAACAGTGTCTGTCTTATTTAGAAACCAGGTAAGAACGTGGCTGCTATCATCCAGGACATCCACTCGCAGAGGGAGAGGGACCTGCTGCGTGAAGTGGACAGGTAAAGTTTCTCCATAGTTTGAAACTGGGACCTGGATAAGTCTGTAAACCTGCAGGTAGAAAAAAAATTATCTGCATGCTTCCCCCTCTTATCTCATTTGCTTTCTTAATTTGGATTTCACTTCAAATCACTGTAAAAATAAAAGTCGGTACAATAGTAGGTACAGGGCCTATATAGTGAGATCAGATTGAAACCGTGCATGTTATGAAAATAAATGAACTCTTTCCTACTGATGATGATGACTCAAAAAATATGCCTGGCGTGAAGAACGCACAAATGAAGCTGTTCCCCTCTCCTCCCCCTTGAGTGAAAAGCGTAAAGGCTGGGGCTGCTGTGAGACCTAGCGGGAAGAAGCCAGTTCAGATTAAAACGTATTTGGGTATATTTCTGATCTGCCTGACTTCTGGACCTTCCAGCAAAAATGGAGAGGAATGACAGTCCTAAAACATCTCCTTTACACAGGTGATCCGTGTCACTTTTGTCTCAGTGATGCCTTAGATGACTGAGTATTAAGGATACAGACATGAGGGTCATTGTAAAGGTATTAACATATTATAAGCTTTTAATGCTAAACCCCTATGAGACGCTTTTAAGAATGAATGAATATATTCTTGACAGATCTGTGGGGATTTAGTTAAGGTGTGTGGATATGACACTGCCTTTTCTCCTGTTCACTGTGTTTGCAGCTGCGCAGTGCTTGTCTGTGAAAGGCCTGGGGTCTCAGGTTTGCAGATGCCAGGGCAGTCCCCGTGTGTTTCCAGTGTGCAAGAACATGGTAGACCACAGTGGGTCAGCCAGTTACAGCTGTCTTTTCCCTCTTCAGCAGGTATGGCACGGAGAGGCCCCGCTCTCGCAGCCCCATAAGCCGTTCCCTGTCGCCCCGATCCCACACTCCCAGCTTTACTTCCTGCAGTTCACCCCACAGCCCAATGGGGACCGGCAGGACTGACTGGGGAAATGGGAGAGAGTCGTGGGATCAGTCCCCGTATTCTCGACGGGAAGAGGAAAGAGACAGCAGAGAATGGCGAGAGAATGGGGATGAGAAGAGGGACAGGACTGACACGTGGGTACACGAGAGGAAACATTATTCCCGACAGCTGGACAAGTTTGATTTGGATGAACGGATTGAAGGAGGCAGAGGGCACAGAGAAAAGTATTTAAGGAGTGGTTCCCCTGGCTCCCTTCACCCTTTATCTGGCTACAAGAGCAGGGAAGATGACTATTACCGGAAAACCTCTAAGTCAAAATCTGACAAGTTTCAGAGGCAGCTGCAGGATTTACCTGGGAGATCTAAGAGAAAGGAGGAGGCAAAGTTAAGGGAACGCAGGCATTCTTACAGCGAGGATGCTGCCAGGGAGGAGGCAGCTGAACAGAAGCACAGCAAAGCGTCTGAGGGCTCCAGGCAAAAACAAAGTGATAAGAATAAGGTGAAGAAGGCTGAAAAAGACCAAGAGGAACATGCTGCTGCTGAAGGCAGTGATGTGAAGGAAACCAAGCCTCCCGAGAATGAGGTAAATAGAGATCTCAAACTGTATGTGAGAAGGTGGTAAATACTAAAGTAATATATTTTCTGAAATATTTTAGATCAGTTGTGTGGGTGTGGTACTGGTGACATGCAATGTTTTGCCATGGTAAAATCAGGGAATATAGTCCTAGAGGAGATCTTGGGAGGTCATCTTGTTTACGTCTTTGCCGGGATCATGCAGATCTATTACACTGTTGCGGTGTTGGGTACATGGGTGTTGTCTTTCTGTGTCAAGCACAGAACCTCTGGGTAACCAGTGAGGTGAAGGGGACAGACAACTAAAAACCAAGTGACAATCTGCTGTTTGCATGCACATTGTGTGTGCAGGGGCAATTGCCCCGCTGCTCTCTCTTCTACTTCTGTGCAGAATACCCCATAGCTGCTGTCTCTGCCTCCATCACCTCTTTCCTCTGCCTGTGATGTGGATTGAGTTATCTGGGAATGAAGTGGTATTTTACAGGGATACGCAATATTTGTAGGACAATCCAGGGAACTGGTTGTTCTAGTGCTAAAATGGGGAATGAACTTTTAATGAGGAACATTTTCTTTTTGGTCAACTCAACAGAGCAGTTGGATTCTATTAATCATATGTCCCTACCCTCAGCTGTGGCAGGGATAATTCACACCACTCCCTTCAATGTGCTGGCAGGAATCTCTTCCCATGGCAGAACCCCTGAATCAGCTCACCTGTAAAATTATGGGATCTCTGGAGACGTACTCCCAGTCAGTAAAGTGGCAGCATTTGTGGGTTTGATTCTCCCCTGGGAAAAAGTGAAGAGGGAACAGATCAAGATGCCTCATTCGCTCAGTCCCAGTACAGCCCATGCTCATATCCCCACCCTATGGGGATCTTGTTACTGGCTCTTGGCCACCTTGCCTCCCCCAGTCCCCCCTGGGGATACACTGCCGTCATCCACCCCCGGGGACGCGGGCGCAGCAGGCTGCAGAGCTGCTTTGCTGACCAGGGGTCCATCTCTAGCTTGTGACTTTGTGCTGCCAGGGCCATCTTTGGTTGTTTTTAGTTGACCATGTGTTCATTCTTCTCATGTGGGGGCAAGGTTGGTGGAAATCTTTAGATCTCGTAACTCAGCCAGTCTCTGTAACAGGCAGGAACACTACTTCATGCCATAGATATGTGTGTCTGTACCACCTTTTGTCATCTTTCTGCTTTGGCTGGTATTTCACTGTGATGGATGGTTGCTTGGGATGAGATGTCAGAGAGAAATGTCAGACAGCATCCTAAATCACCAGTGTTGCACACTCCTCTGTGTGTTTTTCAAGTTACTTTAAAGTGGCTTTGTTAAAGGCATGCCTCTCCAGGGACTACTGCTAATAATTTATTTTAAAAGGAAGAAGTAGGTTTGAATGTCTTGAACTCACACTTTTGCTTCGCCCCTCTTTTACCAAATGCCGGGTAGTACTGTGGCTTTGTTCTTCCAAAGTATGGACTGTGCAAGCAGTTGCATTCTCAGCTGATCCTACATCAATAAACAAAACAGTTGAGGTCTTTTGCAGAGTTTTAACACTGCTGCTCTCCTTACCATGTCTGAGCCAATGTAACAGATGTGGATAGAGAACAGAGGAGTGGAGGCTGGAAATTTTAATGAATTCACATTCTCCCCCACCTGTCTTCTAGCCAATTCTATGATATAAATTACAAATCTCTAATTTTGTTTAAATTTCTTTTTCTTAATTCTTATTTATGCAGCTTTGCTAATGGAATCCAATTGTTGGGTCTTTTCCCACAGCCTAGTTGACTTGCATAAACTTTAGAAATAAAGAATGTGACCTTGTGAGTGACTTTGCTTCCCTAAACCCAGAATAGAAACATATTAGAGCACCACTGTGTGTTGCTATACATGTATATGTTGTATTTATTTTAGCTTGGAAAAGAGGAGCAAGTTCCAGAGAAGAGCTCACCTTCAGCTGATAAACAAAGAAAAGAATCTGGAGAGATTCTGGAAAACACAAGAAAAGAGAAGGTTGGTGACACATTGTTGGTGCAGCTTCCACAACAAAATGAGTGAAAACCCAGGTTTGGTAGCATGTTCTCCCAACTGAAATATTAAACCCCCGTGGAAAGGCATGTAAAGGGGTTGTAGAAGGGGGTTGTCTAAATTAACTTGCCTTTTCTTGACCTCTGCTTTAAGGGATAGCTTTTCCTGAAGTCTCCAGAACTTTTTTTAGTTGCTCTTTGCCGATGTACATTGCTTCACATGCATAGCCCTTGGCACTGGCAACTGTAAGTAACGTATGCCCAAGTGAACTGTGTAACTTTGTGAACCGTGCCCAAAAATAGGAGATGCGGTCAGTAAGTGGAGAAGGAGGGGACTAATGATGAAAACTTTTCAGCACATTGGCCTTAAATGGGCTGTAGATAGTAGCCTCTTCTGATTGTTTCTGGTTTTAATTAAATAATGTCTTTACAGCACCCCTACTGCATCATCACAGTTGGGGACAGCAATGTCCTTGGAATTTCTCCAGCTTCATATCTGTAGGGTCATGGGTTGATGGTCAGATATGGAAGCTATTGATATCTGTTGCTGTAGAAAACTGATCTCCTGGCAAGAACAGTGTCAACTCCCAGAGTTTTCGTGCTGTTTTAGGATTCTAGGAGGGGAAGTGTGGGAATGGCCAAACAGGAGGAGAATCCAGATTATTAATAGATTATGTGTACGCGATGAGTCTGGGAGTTGAAATCTAAGCTGCAAGTGTGTCTTAAAAGTAACATATACCTTATCATTCTAATACTTCTGAAGTCCAATATTAGTGTCTGAGTTCTATGTCTATAACTGCACGTATGAGGTATTTCAGATTATGTACCTTGGAGTATAACTGTAAAACTGCTTTTTCTTAAGGTCTAGACCAATCTCTGCCAACACAGTCCCTGGCAGAGGGCTCTTGCTGGTGGAAGTAAATGACTGCAGAAGGTAGCCATGTTTTCTCAGTCACCATAGGAATTTAAAGGACCTAGTCCAGCAAAGTGAAAGCCACAGTGGCTAGACTGGGGTTCAGTATGTTCTCATTGTGCTGCCTATTTCTCGCCACCCTGGGATGGAGGTAGAGGAAGGGGAGAGATTCTTTTCCTTGGGGATCACATAGTAGCATCAGTTGCATAATAAAGTATAACAAGTTGTACCTTGTTCTACTGTTACAGAATAGTAAGAAGCAGGAGACTGGAGAGACTGTAATCCCCAAGGCAGTTACAGAATCTCCACAAAGTGAAGTTTATGTGATAATTAAAAAGAGATCGCTTGTCCTTGTGCATAAGGTTTAAAATCACAACACCAAGGCATACTGTTCTTTGAAACTAAAATACAAGAGGGGTTAGGCATGGCCAGATCAAAGTTCTTCCCTGGTTACTATTGTTCAAAGCCCACTTTTTAACAGTGATGATCTGTAATCACTGATCTCTCAAATGTTTTGCATCTTTGTGACAGGACCGAGACTGGGAGAGTGGAAGTGAGATAGAAGGTGAGACCTGGTATCCTGCTAACATGGAGGAATTAGTGACAGTAGATGAAGTGGGAGAAGATGATTTAATTATGGAGCCTGATATAACTGAGCTTGAAGAAATAGTACCAGTTGATCAAAAAAATAAAACCGCTTCAGAAATATGTCCCTGTATGTCAACTATGTTAGAACTGAAAAATGATCACAGCCACTTAATCAGGAGTGAAGACAAATTTGCCCATAAAGCTTTAGAAACAAACTTCAGATCAGCAAAGGGCAGTGTAGCTTCTAGTGGCTGTCAGGATGATGAGGAGGATGATGATAATGATGATGCTGTAACTGAAGCATCAAGCCTAAATCTGGACCCTGAGCAGAAGCCAGAGGAATTGCAAGAAGACCAATCTGCTAAGGAGTCTGATCCCCAGCAGAAGGAAGGAAAAATCGATAAGAGCTCTGACACTCGTTTAGAGCCCGAAGATCACCATATACCTTCTGTTGCTCTGAAAGAAGAGACTCTCCAGCTCCCTGATACATTTATAGATGATTACAAACAGATGGGATCACAAGGAGCTGAGAGCAGAGAAGTTATGGAAATGCTTGTTAAAAACGCTAGTGAGGAAACAAGACACGGAAGCCAAGAGTGTCCAGAGGCCAAGGGTAACTACTGTTTTTTTTCTTTTCAGCCTGCAGAAAGCCTTGCATGTTTTCTCTGACAGTAGACTGAAATTTATTGCTAACAAGAATAAATGTTGCTAATAGTATCAAGACTTGTCCTAGGAGTGGCTCAGTAAAAGAACCCCAGTGCCTTTCGCCAAGCTAAACCATTAGAGGCTCTTAGCTGAATAGTGTAAAGGAAATATGATAAGCAGCTTGCAAGCTTTCTGAAAGGCACAAGCTTCTATAATTGTCATGTCAAGGTTCACATGAGTTTAGCTGAACTCGTTCAGTGCCCTGCTAAATTTATTTTGAATTGTCAATGAAATGAGTGACAGTCTCTGAAGGTCAACAGAAAAGCATCTGTAATGTCTGGCTGGCTCTTGGACAAGGTGGGTATTCCTACACAACATACTGAAGCCTTAGTAACATGGAAATCATCCATAGATTGTTACTTCTCAGTCCCTGTTCACGCAATTATGTGCCTTTTGTCAGGACTTGCCTTAACATCTCCAGTTATCTGCTGCATGCTGTCTTTAATACAACTGATAGGACATGCTGTGAGATAATGCCAATAAATGTAATCATAGCTGCCTATTAATATTTTAGCTGTCAGGAAAAAAAGGGTCTTGAATGTCTGAAAGTGAGTTCAGTTCCTCATCACACTTTCAAGTGAAACTTGAGCAAATGGGCTGTATATAATGAGGTGAAGTGGAAAACAACATAGACCATATTGGCCAGGAATGTTCTTTTTTGTTGCTACTGGAGCCCATGTGATGGAGAAGGGGTTGTGAACAGAAGTTGATGGAATATTTTTGAGGGTGCAATGTTCCACCAGAAAAATGCTGGAACATTTAATGTGAATGTCTTTATTTTGAACTAACTTCTTCCTCCATGACAGATTTGAAACTCGCTCAGTTTTCAATACTTACATATTTGGCCTGAAGACACCTTGCCAGGCTTTGCATATTTGGGGCTGGGGATGGCAAGGTTGGCCCCCTTGGGCTGCCCACTTCACGGGCAGCCAGCTGACGAAAGAGAGGGGTATCCCAAGAGCATAGTTACTTCGGTGTTTTCAGCATCTCAGCTTCCAACTTGCCAGCAGGGAGCCTGGAAGCTCCAGGGCAGCTTGTGCTTCCCAGGTGCCTTGCATGGACTTGATATCTGGGATCTGCAGTGCAAGGCTCTAGGCTCTCTGCCAATGCAGCTGCCAGCTCAGAAGCCCAGAAATCAACTTAAGTGGGACTTCAGTTGCTACAAAGGCCCTGGGTGTCTTAAGAAGAGCTAACTGAAGCTTGCACGTTTTGCAGGATCTCTGTTGCAGATTTGGAAACCTGGGATGGGCTTAAAGTTAACTTTAAAGCTGACTAGACAGGATTTCATATTATTTTCTTTTAAATCATGTAATAGACATATTTAAAACAATGAAGAAAAATTAATTCTCATGGCCAGAACTGGCAGATCTTTGAACTACAGACTTGAAAAACAAGAAGGGTTTCGTTTGGGCAAAAATATATTTGTTTTATGATAAAATACATCCCTTATCTAGGTGAAATCTGCAATGCAATAGAATTTTGTCAGTGTAAGGGAACGAGTTCTTCGACGTAAGAACTGAAGAATAGGAATCAGACCAGTTTATCTGTAATTCTGTTGCTCTGTGATAACAAATTTCTCTTTTTTAAACAAAAACAATTCACATGTTGGGAAGGGAGAGCATCTGTTCTTTTGACTGGCTTTATCTGGCTCAGCAAATCAATCCACTGTTTTCTACTCCTTGAATCTCCTACCTGTGCCCATTAATGTCAGTCAGCAGGGACTAACCAATCCATCCCTACTGGCCAGGAACCAAAATCTTCAAGTGGCCAAGAGCCATAAAGCAGAAACTACCCCTTGGAGAGCTGAGGATGGGAAAAGAGTGGCTCTGGGGAGAAGATGACCACGGTGCTGCAGGGGTCCTACCAGAGGAAGGTTTGCTCTGCCCACACAGCTCCTTAGACACCTTAGACAGTTTGGGGATTTACTCTCAGCAGGTCCTGCTGTCCCCCCCTTTCTCAGCAGCCTCTGTGTTAGCCCAGCTCCATCCCTGGTCATACAGTACCATACGTGCTTACAGAGCTGCAGTCGGACCATGCTTGTGCCAGAGGCATGTATAATGTTATAGATCTATTTGAAGATTAGAATATGAAAAGAAAAAAACATAATGGATGTGAAATTAGAAATAGAAAAATGGTCTACTGGGAGAAACAGGGGTGCTGCACAGTGTAGTGCAGCTGTTGGAGTTGCACTGAGTGGTCCTCTGATTTGAATGGAAAAGCATTTTTTCCAGATTTTACTTCATTTCTAGATCCACCCAGAAAGTGTTCCCAAGAAGTTTACCAACGTCTCTTTAAACTAATAAACTATTTTCATTCAATACATTTATTCATTTGTTAAGCAAATTCTAGGTACCTGGAAATGAGATCTCTGGAATACCCGGAGGTAGAGTCTAAAAGAAGGCACTCTCCGCCAGGCTGGGAACAAGAGGACGTCTTCACTGAACTCAGCATTCCCCTGGGTATGTTCAGATGCCCAGGCTGCCCTCAGCCTGCAGTGCTGCCCACTGCAATACCTAGAGCTTACAACAAGATGTCACTTTAAGGCTACTTGCTATGTTTATTTTTCAGAACAGATGTGAGGAGGGTGAAGGCACAGGGTATATGACAGAGGGGTAGCTGTTGAAAGAAATAGGCTTTCGATTATAGATCATTGCTAATTTCATTCAAGATGAATGGCAAAAGATTGCTGTTAATGTTGATGAGATGAAATAAGTTCCTTTGGACTACATGTGGAATATATATGAAAAATACTTTGTAATGTAAAAGTCTTTGTCATAAAAGTATTGCTTATACTTTCAGTAAAAGCAAAAGTACTGATTTTACTGTGTAAACACTGATCATGAGTAAAACACCTGGAAGAAGTACATCCTAAAGAGCAATCTTTGTAACTTAAGCATGTATTTATTGCTAATAAGTACTATTGCTATTCTAGCCCTTGAGGTTACACAGTGAAGTTTCCAGTCAATATTATGCGCAGGACGGTACATTTTTAAATATGTATAATAGCTATGAGAGAAGTGGAAGGTCTATTTGCAATGCACAGGATTTTAAACTGCAGCTCAGTATTGCAAAGTTAGGGAAATCAGAGAAGTGAATCCAGGATTCAGTCTTCATATCTATGCCATTTAACTAAACAGCAACTTTTTTCTTTGAAAACAAGTTTATTGTGGAGGGGAAGGGTTTCAACTGACATTTTAATGTAATTCAGAATTTCTCAATAGGTGTGGAATTTGTGGTGCCTAGAACTGGGTTTTACTGCAAGCTCTGTGGACTCTTCTACACAAATGAAGAGACAGCAAAGACAAGTCACTGCAGAAGTACTGTTCACTACAAAAATCTTCAGGTAAAAACACACTTGAAGCTAGCTAACAACCAGCTCATGGGGTAGATTATGTGTTAAGACAGATGATGCTACAAAAAATTAGGTTTTATTCTGTGGACAGAATTCAGATGAAGTGAAATTTAGATAAGCAAAACTCTTCAGTAGTTCCAAATGTTAGCCCACTAATTTCTCACTCCCAGATCCTTGAAATCAACTTCTGGATCATAAGTAAAATGGGGCCAGGTGATAATTTGATATTCTCATCTAAATTTGGTCCTTGTCACTAGCACAGCTTGCAGCTCAGATCTTTAATTCTCTGTTCTTGAGGGTCCCAGATGTTTCTATCACTGGGAGTCAGCCCAGCAGCAGCCTTTCTTATTTCTTAATTTCAGGAGCATTAAACATGCCACTTGTTTAATAATGTTGCCAGACTTATTTTTGCATTAGCGTGAATTTCTGCAGCATGTTTCAGCATGCAGTACTTTGTGACGCACAGGCTCTCCAAGGCATTTCCTGTGACCTGCTGAAATCACCTCCCTGTGCTACAGAACAGCATGGCAGATCAGCCACGCAGAACACCACTACTGAATAATTTCTATAAGGATATGCAGAAGCATGTCATTACTTGTATGGTTTCCATAAGAATATACCATAAGCATATCAGCACTTGATAACAGCACACAGAGACCACAGGTGCTTGCAGTTCAATTAAAAGACCCTACCTTTATCATTTTTCAGATGCACAGTTGATAGTATCAGTCATGACAGCATGAGCATTAACTGCCCTTTGCTGAGGACTCCTCAGAGGAGGTAGCGTTACCTCTCATCTCGAGTCCCTGCCTGTGTGCAGGGTGTGTACGCTGCAGAAGACGCTTTTGTTGGCATTCGCATACTCTTAGCAAAAGTCATGAAAGAGCAAAGCAAAGCTGCTCCTTCTTTCTCTGTTCCTTCCCTCTGCCCATAGTAAATGCTGGAGCTCTGCTTCTCTTCAATTAACACTATCTTTCCCTAGCTGGCTAGTAGGTATTGGCTTTTCTAGTGACACTCAGAGTCAAATAATGTCTCTGGGAGAATTTTCTTCTTCACTCTCCTGAAGTTACCTAGTTGTAATCATACAAAGGCCTCTGGCTTTCAAAGGCTGTGCCTGCAGAGCTGTGATGCTTGCTTATAATGGATCCTTCAAGTGTAAGCTTGAAAAACAGGTGCCCAGTTTGCATGCCTTTTTTTGCTTCGTACAAAAAAAATCCAGAGGGATTCACCAGAGGTGGCACCACTCGGTGCAGGCTATGTATCTCATGTGAGTCTGTCCCAAAGAAACTTGTGCTAAACCAAAGATTGCAACTCCAGCCCCTGACCCTGGCAACTGGTCCCATGGAAAGAAGAGGGATTTTTCTCGTTTTCTAAGTAATTTTGTTAAAGTCATAGGAAAAAAGGTCCAACTAAAACTGAGTCAGTGTGAAAAAAAACCTCTTTTTCTCCCTGTTAAGATATTTCCCATGAGCACTGTGTAGATACCTAACACTGACTTGAGATAAAAGAACAAAGACCACAAAAGCTGTTAAAGTTAAGTCCGTCAAATATGGTAATGAAAACAGACTGTTCTGTTGAGCCATACCTCTTATCTTGCTAAATGGAGGAAATAAATGTCTCATCCAACTTTTGCCCACTCAGATGGAAACTCCGTGAATTTTAAGTAATTGTTCTCTACCAGGACCCTTTTAGTTGCAATAATGCTTATTTATGCAGCCTGCAAAAAATGTCAGTCTTCCCCTGTGATGATGCAGTTTAATGAGTGTATCCACCAACATAAGAATTATGGACTCTTACTGTATGTGAAACTATGGGACTGCTGCTGCAGACTGTCTTTCTGTTGTCTTGCCTACATGACAATTACCATTGTCCTATGACAATGACATTGTCCCAAATGCTCTCATGGCTATGAGTCTTTTATAGTTGATTTGCTACTTGCTGTCTTTCATGTGATCTCCTTGGAGCCACATCCAAAATATATGTTCAGTGTTTGGATTTGAATGCAAAACTAAACAGTTTGTTTACCAGTTTTCTTTGAAAAGCCTTGCTTAGATGATGATGATTTTGTCTTGAAGTAAAATAGTCAACTTCATCTGAGTATGGTACCCCCTGAAGAACAGCAAACACTGAAAAAAATTCAACTGTTTCTTTGTCAGCCTTGCAGCCTTTTTGTAATTTTTCCATTCTCTTCAGCTTAAATGATTTTCCCAGGTGATATTTATATTTACAGATCCAGTGCATTTTCCATGTCCAAAAAATCCATCATTTGGCCATCCCTCCCACTACCACCACAAAAAGCTGTCAGATTTGTCTGTTGTAAGCTACCTTGACAACTCTGCAGCTTTTTATCCTGTTTTCCACTGGCTTTATGTAGTATTCTTCAAAACTCTTACTTAAATGAAAAAATACTTCTTCCTTGACTGTTATTTTGCTATAAATTAATCTGAATGTCTGGCCTGTGAACTTCAAAACTGGTGTTTGTAGTTGTCAAGATAGCTGACAACATCAGCTAAAGGTGGTGGATAAACCTCAGTCTTATTTTGGTGGGTAATCATTAAAAACCAAAAATGCATGGGTTATCATCTGATCCAATGACAAGCGTTAGTGATTTATTAAAGTTCATGGTGTACGGATCATTTCTCCCAGCCTTTATGGACCCTATATCTCTGTATACTACTGTAACATTTACTCTGGCTTTCTGCCACATGGAATTTTGTACCCAGGGATCAAGACTGAGAGTTATGTAAGTTCCACAGCCAAATCTCTATATTCAGAGCAAGAAGGGTCCAGTTGTCATTTTGTCACAGGTATATGCCCATTCATTACCATTACTGAGTCCCCTTCAGATGTACCTCTTACATCGAAAACTTGTATTTATGTGAGACAACCTGGCAGTCCTAACACAGCCCTTAGTTTTTTTACATCCATTTCTCATTTCACCTCTGCCCCATGGATGCCTAAGGGTAAACTGTACTCTGGGGGGATCTCGCAAGTAGATAAAATTTTGCAGTGATGCGAGATAGTCTTTTCAAAACAAATCAGAATGAATAATCAGCTAGAAAAGAGAGTTTTATGATCCTAATAATATGCAGGACAGTTATTCTTCCACGTGCTGTAAGTCATTAATAAGAACGTCTCTACATTATCATGTGGGAATTTCCCATGTGTATCTCTAGACTAGCTGCTGCTGAAGAAGCTTCTTTCCATCCATTTCCAGGTCTGTTGACCTTGAATTAATCTTTAAGCACCATTTCCAGACCCACAGCACTTCATCGTCCCTTTTGCGTGCAGCTCTGCCAACCAAGAGCACTGCCAAAAGGCTGAAAGCCTCACTGGTCATGTCTGTATTTTTAAATCACGCTGAGTACTTAAAGCACTGAAAGGCTTTATCTTAGCAAAACACAATAAATGTAAATACTCTAGCCAGACTGCTAAATTGTGTTCATTATTATTGAGTTTGATTATTCCCTTAAAACAAATGTTCTTGTGCAAAAGGTCTATCTCTGAACTGGACATGCTGAAAATGTAATACATTTGCTTTAAATTGTGACTCAGAAACTGCATCTATTTTCTGACACACCAGTCTTATACTAGCACAATTCAGTTGACTCAGTGATTCAGTTCCTGACCTATAGCATATGGGAGTAGAGAGTTCGCAAGGAGAAAAGGTGAGGTCTAGTTACACAAACTGACAGGGGGTCATGGTCCTCCTGGTTCTGTCACCAGTTCCCCTTGTGGCACAGAGTAGATCACTGAACTTCTGGGGCTCTCCACGTGTGCAGGTAGTTTGCCTGACACAGCTATATTTCCTGGCTTGAATTGTCACCAAAATGGGGCTTCTATGTGCTTTCTTCTCTTCTGAGATGCTGCGAGAGTGTGAGAGCTCTGAAAAGGCATAAAGCATCTCATGTTGAATATTTTCAGTTTTGGTAACGATGCTTTGTTTTTTATGTGATTGCAGAAGTATCTATCCCAGCTTGCAGAAGAGAGCCTGAAAATGAAGGAAGAAGGCAGCCATCTGCCTCAGGATGACACTGGCATTGTTCCTCACTTTGCAAAGAAAAAACTGTGATGCGGATGAACTGGAAGAGCTAAAATGAGTGAATGCTGATACTTTATTTTTTTTTATTTCTATGATATAACTGTCAATTTGCACTGTACAGAGGAGGGGAAATAAAGAGCATGTTCCATGCATCTATGCCCAGAGTGCCATTAAAAACCAAAATGCCTGAAACTGTTTCCCACGGTGAAGCAATGCTGGCATATCTGTTAAGAAGTGGAGCAATTCTTTCTCACACTCTGTGTGCTGGGAGTGGTTTCCTAGATTAAATCAGAATTCTCAGGGATTCTTGAAGTTTTAATTCTGATGTGACACATGAGGTCAGGTGGAGTATTTAGAAGCACTCAGCATCCTCCAGTGGTCACTGGAAGGAAAGGAGATGTGACTATAAATAGGCTTTAATGTTGCTTAAAATATCTTCAGCCATTTCACTCCTTGCCCCACCGAGAAGTAGAATTTGCATAGGACATCTAAAGCCATTGTGCTAAAACTAGTCAGTAGATGGCATAACATAAACCCCATCAGCGTCCACCTCCATGTGTCTTAGAGCTTGGTGAAATGATAAAATGTTTGTGTTGTTAAGCACTGACTGTGTTGTAGGAATGCAGAGGGAGCCACAGTCTGTCCCAGGGACCGTATAGCCTGAACCCGGTACAGCGAGAGCAATTTGAATACACATGCTGACAGCTAACCTGCTCTGGTTTTCAGCATTTTCCATGGTGTGATCAGGATGCTCTCCAGGTACCGTTGTGTTTGGAACTCTTCTTTTTGATAATTCTAAAGGGTGCCAACTCTGAGTCTTACAGACTTGAAACTCTCACGAGAGGCTTTTTAAAGTGCCATATGTTTGGACCATGTCTCTTTTAGACATTTTATTCAAGATCCTTGCTTTTGGGGTCTTTTTGTTTTCTTTCAAGCTTGCTTTTCCTCAGCTTGGCAATGTTGAATTTTCCTGGTTTTCATGGAAAGATGCCAGACTTTTAATATTGTTTTTGTATTTTATTTCCCTGAATTTTTTAAGGCGAATACAACAACTGATGGCTCACAGAATGCTGCACTAAGAACACAGGATGCACCAGCAGCTCTGGCATTATTATGAGCTATTGTTTCTGCACAGTTGTTGCTTAGTATTTTGCAAAGTCCCTTTGAAATGCACTGTACAAGTTTCTTGTTCATTTCAATAGGGCTTTGTGTAGTACAGTCAATATGTATGCAAACCATTGCCAGAATTGATCCCAGAGTTATGCTTTTATAAAATGCCCCATGCAATCTCAACAGATGGGGATTTGGAGACGAATTTCCATTCTTCACCTGACTCTAATATTTGTCACAGTATGTTCTGTAAAAATTGCCGGTGCTGGATGTCCTGTTTAGATGTTGTGCAGAGGAAATAGTTTACCAGAAGGTACCAGTCATCCCTAAGAATGACATGGGTGTCACAAAATACTGCAAAGTGGCTAAATGGCCAAAACTGCTTCCACCAAAGTATTCGTTCCATTATGTCTTGTGCCAGCAGCCATGCTCGTTCTCTGAAGTACCCTGTAGCCAGGCAGTGTGTCTCAGAGATGCCTGGTGTTGTTGCCTGAAGCCCTGTTCCATTTCATGGCCTATGCTTTCCACTCGTTCTTACCAGAGGTGGGTTCAGATTTCATATTTGGAATTCCTGCTTCTTGCAAGTTGAGGAATTCTTTGCATCCCAGATTCAGACATGGCCTATCCAAAAGACAAGGGGAAATGAAAAACATTGCAGGCTAAATCCTCCTTTGTCCAGACTTGAAGTATGTTAAGACTTGGGTCCATCTGTCATTTAAAACAGCTTTTTTTCTGTTTTGTTTTTCCCTATGGACAAAAAATAATAATATTGCAAACCAGGTATTTTTCCTTCAAGGGTTGGGTTTTTCTTTGATTGTTTTTCACATTGCAGTGAAATTTGAGCACAGAGCTGTTGGGGCAAGAGCTTGTATTGCAAGCTGTAAGATTACAAAAATGGCAGTAAAGATTGTGCAATTGTCTTCTAAAGCACAGCTCTCAAGCTGGTCATGTACCATCTGAATATGAAGTTCCCTTCATGCCCTTCAGCACAATCTGAGCACAAGGGAAGGAAATCACTACAAATGCAAGCATCAAATCTTTGAAGCTAACCCTGCTATCAAGCTGGGGCTCTCACCGGCCTAATGGGAGCTTGTTAAACCATGTGGTTAAGCTTAATTGGATGTGAGACATAGCTGACTATATATCAAAGTCATATGCCTCCAGCAACTTTATCCCCAGGTAACCTCAAATGAGAAAAGTATCGCTGTTATTACTCTTTATTTGTATTGCAGTAGAAGCTACAGGTCCACTGCCTTTATTATAGGCACGGCACAAATCCACAACAAAGACTTTCCCAGGCCAAAGAGCTTTAAATCAGACTTTCTGAAAACAGACAACAGGTGGATACAGGCAGGCAGGGAAAGCAGTAGGTAACCATGAGATTTTGACTGGCAGCAGAAGAATAATTAAAATGAGTGTTTACCCAGGGGCTTATTTTTGGATTTACGGGAGATGATTCAAACTACTTTCCCCCTCCTCTGGTTCTGAACCAGGTTCACTCCCATTATTCACAGCTTGCATATTTAACCTCCTCTTTTTTTCCTGCCCCGTTGCATTAGACACGCAAAATCCCTTTTAAGAGAGTGGGCTTTGGTATCCTTGAGTCTCCGATCGCTTAAGATTCAGTCTCCACTGGGGCTCCAAAAGCTGGCTGGAGTCTTTACTGAGGCTCACCAGGAACTGTCCTGGCTCCGGACACCTTGTTTGGGTCATGGGTGCAGGCCCTCTCTTGCCACTGAGGAAGGAAGAGGCTCCAGATGGCATCTCTGCCCTACGTAGTTTCCTCTTCTGGAGGTAGGTGACTTAGGTGAGTGACGCAGGTGCAGTGCCCAGCCCCGCAGACGTGATCAGACCCAGACATTTGTAGAGGTGGTTTGGACACCCCCTCCCTTTGGGCTCTGTCCTGACGCAGCAGCAATCTGCAAAACCCTGGGTTACGGGCAATTCCCCTTCTGAGAAGGTCCTTTCTCCCCCTAAAACTCAACATTTGAAAGCAGTTAAAAGCAATCCCAAGTCTCAACTAGCTCCTAATGATCCCTATGATCAGTTTTCAGCCTGATGCACTTTCAGAACTCAGAGGTAATCTCCTTCCCTCTCCAACAGGCCATCATGCAATGCTGACAGGCACTCAACTCCTCAACTTCTCTCTACTACCTATTCTGCTGAGGAAGAAGGCCACTGTAGGCAGCCACTTACCTTTCTCAGCTTGTGTAAAAATGTGTTGTTTCTTTTGGTTTATTATATTTAAAATCTTGACTTTTTTTTAGTTGGCATAATTCATCATCACTATAATCCACGCTGTTTATTAATACATATATATAGAGAGAGAGCGCACAAAGCAGGCTCAGGTCTAGCCAAACAAATACTGATATTTTAAAAGGAGCTTCCTTAATATATACAAACCATTTCAACACATCTCAACCAAAGATTGCACTTTTTTTAATAGGGACTATGTTCTTCCTCTTTGTGAAATCTCTATTGATCTCAAATAGTCTTTAATGTCAATCTGCAACTTACTTTTTTTCAAGTAAAAATTAAAGAATTAAACGTTTGCCCCATAAGATCAGACAAAGTTTCATATTGGCTTTAACACTAAATTAGTGTTAGGCTAGTTATATTCAGGGTTTTTCTATTCTCTAAGGATTAAGGCTGTGATTTGTTGAATTATACTTGAACTGGACCAGATGTACTATTTATTGAGCTTATATAATCTTGTTAATTTAAGTTTTGGCTTGTAAACAGTTGGAATTTGTTAGTACTTGTTTAATTATGTAGGAACTGTCACCAGTATTAACTGATCTGTGTAACTGATTGCAAAGTGTTTCAATTTGTGTTTCTTAAAAAGAAAGATTTTAATAAAGAGAATTATAAAGCATATACATTGGTGGGCAATTGTCCCAGCAACAACATGCTTCTAGCTTCCCAGGGGATTGATTAAAAATCAAAATGAATAAAAGATAGTTTGGGGGGTAAGAAGGAAGCAGGAGGCCAGAATGTTTGCTCTTAAATATAATTTCTAGAAGTTGTGATTCTTACCAAGTAGGTCCTGCTGTACAGATTGTGAGTGATTGCCGTCGTCTGGTGCTGAAGTTGAAGTGAACACATCTTAGCAGTTCACTCTGTAATTACTATTGTCATTACCCACTCCAGTCCCTCTAGATATGTCCTCACTTCCCTTTTTTCTCTTTATTTCCGAATGAACTGGGCAAGCTGTCTGTCCCCACTGGCTTTTCTCTGTCTCCATCCGGGTTGTCTTCTCAGCCTTCTAAAAGCACCATATAAAACCATCCCCAGCCAAGCCCCTTCTCCACCTCATCTCAACCTACATCCCCCTGTTTGCCTGTTTACCCTGTTTCCCTTGTGCTCTCCCTCTGCCTTTCCTGATTTTTCTTCTTTTCAGCAGACCGTTCTCCCTGGTGCCCTCCCAGCTCCACAGGCACCTTCCCCACTCCCCAGCCTTCTCCCCAGCCCACCTCCGTTGCCAGCAACTGGAGCTCCTGGGAGGAAATACTGAACCTCAGTCAGGGTGATGTAAAGACATGCTTGTACTAAATATTTAAAGAATGCAATGAGGACAAAAGCTGAGGGGAACCTTCACCTCCAGCTTTGATGAATTCGCTCAGTGGAAAACACTAGGAGGAAAACTGAGACAAGGCAATGTCCAGTCCGTGTGCAGGGCAGGGCTTGGGGCACCATCAAAGCGCGAGCTATGCCTCCCACCACCCGCTGAGGGAGGGAAGTGGGTCTATCTGCCCCACTGAATGGCTGGGGAGATGGGTCATGGGCAAAAAGACTGGCACTCAGGTTTTCTGACTCCTCAGTTCATTAAATCAGTGCTTTAGCATCTTCTAAGTAACTGTTTGCAGCTGAGGCACACGTGTCATGTATTTTAAGCACCAATGGTTTCGGTTCTTCTGTCCTGGATGTACTGAAACCTGTGTACGTGTGATTTTGATACCATCTCATCACAGCTATGAATCCGTCTTGCTCCAGAAATCAGGCAACTCAATTTTCTAAGTGTTAACTTGGCATCATATATCCATAACAAAAAAACCCAAATTGTGGTGTTCAAAACGTACTGAGTTTCCAGTCCAGACTTTGTCACACTTAATTTTCTTGGTGGAAGGGGGAACTCGAGTGTGAAAGGCTTCACACGTGAACGCAGCCCGCACCCAAATACCAGCTTGGCCTTTTGACACAAGGCTGTGACCGACCTCACTCGGACAGCCATGCTGTAACCCAGCTGTCCTGCCTGACCAGCAGAGCAGGCCAGGTCAAGGCTGTCCAAAAACGGGAGCCTTCCCTGGGAAGCTGACCGGGAGGGAGGACAGCGGTGTGCGGGGAGCCAGGGATGGTGCTGCCTGCTCTGGATGAGGCCGCTGTGGGGCTCAGCGGGTGGACACGCTGCCCTAAGGCAAGCGGGGCTGGGCTGATGGGCAGCTTGCTTCAACACATGCCGGTGCCGCGTGTAGCAGCATCCCTCCGCCTGCTTTTCGGCAACTGATGCAGCCTGGGACTCTGCCGTGTTTGTGCAGGTGGCAGCGAGGGCAGCCCAAGAGAACAGGTTTGCCTTTGCTTACTTTTCTACATCTTGACTCCGCCAATCTCTGCTTATCTGTGTCAGGATGTTGAGCACTCCTGGTGTGCTTGGCTTGCCTGATGCAATGTTGCAACGTGAAGGCATGGGAGTATGCGGTATGTACTTGTGGAGGAAAAGTTCCCCCCATTGTGGAGAAGAGAGGGACTGGACAAGGACCAGCGAGTCTCCCTACAACATCTTGGTGGGACTGGGTAATGCAGCAGTGAAAACTCTCCTTTTCCCTTGCACAAAAGAAATAGCCATAAGGATCAGCCTTCTCATTGCAGGACCTGAGCTGGCCTTGCTGACCTGGTGCCCAGGAATCCCCTCCACCTCCCCTGGCATGTCACACCTCCCCTTTCGCTTGCTTTCAGCGGAGCTAGAGTGCATTACAATGCTGGCAATCCGGCCCCAGTCTTTATGAAACGGTCTCATACTAACCTAATATACTCACAGCACCACGGAAACACAACTCCCCAGATGCTGAAGTGAAAGAAGCAGAGGTAGCTTCCATCCCTTCCTTGCTAGCTGTCCCCTTTTACTGCCAACATGAGGCTCGGGAGGGCCCTGCCAGGCATCCTCGGGGGGTTGGGAGTGGGCAGGGGAGTGGTGGAGCCACCAGGGTCCATCTTCCACACTGTGAAGATGGTTTTCTTAGGGCTCATCTGCACACAATTGCATCAGCCTACTGCAGGGTTAGATTTCTAATCAGATACCCAAGGTGATTACAGCCAGTGAGCGCTCTCCTTTCAATTCACATCGGGCTTATTCTGGTTAAAGGGACATCTGTTGGGAGCAGCGTTCAGCTACCTGAAGTAGCTTCATTTGAAGTGAAATTGGAGCATACGTCAATTTTTAATTAACTGGGTCAGATCTGAATGAATGGGCATGTCCAAAAGCTTTTTGTGAACTAGAAAGCTGCGTAGGGCAGGCTGAATCCAGCCTATTAAATGTTTAAATAATTGCCAGGCAGAGTCTTGGCCAATATTCCTCAAGGTAAAAAAGACAGTAAATATCAGCAGCACAGCCCTGGGTCAGGAGGCAGCTTTTCCAGCCTGATTTCTTCCCGGTGCCTTAGAAACAAAGGTTCCTGTTTATAAGCTGTCCTCCCCTTACTCCTGAGCCTTATTTGAGGACATGTATATCAGTTCCACCTTCCTTAAACACCACCTTGGTGTCTTTAGAGGACACAGGAAGCCTGTTTTGTTTGTGGGTTTCTTCTCCAGCTGGGCTGTGTTTGCATTGCAGCTAGTTTATCTTTGGCAGATAGCAACGTGTTCTTGGCAGCAAACTTTCACCTTGAGCTCAGCGGGTGTATCCACACTGTGTTTTGCACACCTGTGGTGGGGAAACTAGGAAAAAAAATTGCCCGTTTGTATCACTGCTGAGATGTTAAAACCAGTTTCACAGCAGTGCTATTAGTGTTTTGCACAGGTCCAGGCTCCCAAGACGTGGGCACGTTGGAGGGCAGTGTATGTGTGCGCATAAGCAAGACTTGCGCTGCCTTGCATGGACTTTAGCATTAAGCAGCTGGCAATCGGACATACTTTGCCAACATTACAATCACAAGTAATATTGTTTTGGTGTATGTCCAAGTTGAGTTTCTAACCTCCTTATTTACCCCCTTCACTACTACTTCCCGTAACACTCTGTCTGCAGGTATGAGCTGTGGTGGTGAGCTTGCTGAGCCACTGGCTGCACTGAGACATACAGAGGGACTGGTATCGGTGTTCCCCCAAGTGCCCTTGCCACAAAGTGCAGGGTCTCTGGAAACAAGGCAGACCTTACACAAGCATGCTCAGAGCAGATTTGGCTGAGTAAAAAGAAAGTACACTGAGACCAACAGGAAGAGCAGCCCAGGTCTGTCTTGATGCTAATGGGGATCAGCACCACTCCAGCTGAGCTATCCCACTGCCTATTTCCATGTGATTGCAATTGGGAAAGATTAACTCAGTTAGGCAGGATATGCTAGATATTAGTCTGCCAAGAAATTAGCAAGGCAGCCAGGATGCTGTAAACTAGCCCAGAAGCCTTCTCCTTCCTTTTCTCTCACAAATTAGCCTGGTTGGAGGTGAGGGTGGGGGATAAGGGGTATTTTAGTGGGCAGGGTAGGGATTTGCCACTGGATGTTCCTGTCCTGTGCCAGGCACAGAAGGAAGCCCAGCTGCCGCAGGGGTGCAGGGAGACCTGGCAGTGCCTTGTGTGACTGGTGCTGGGCTGCATATGAAATGGACCCAAGAGGTCTAAACTAAATTGGGAGGACTGTGTTCATGGGTATTTCCCACCAGCAAGCTGATGTCCCTGTGACTGCATGTTCATAGACTGTGTGCTACCTGCTCCTCTGCTTTTCTCTTCCTGCAAAGGCAGATGCTGATTCGCAAGCTGCTGCTGTTCAGCCATCAGCATGTCTCTTCCCATACCCCTGCCATGGTGTCTGATCCCAAAACCAGCAGTAAGACTCTGGCTGAATTGAGGGCTACTTGAGCCTTATGGTAAGTACCTGTTTAAAACAGCATCAGATGCAAGCAGTGCCTAGCAGCATGAAAGAGTGCTGGGCTCTGCCAGCCCAGTGAAATGAGAAAAAAAAAAAATGAAGTGAAAGAAACCCATCAGAAATACGGTTTGGGTACATTCCCCCTAGCAGCTGCTCCATCTCTCTGCACTCAGGACATGTTAACACCATGGCAAAGAATGGCATGAACTCACTTTCATTAATTACTTCTTGTCAGCCAAGCGAAGTGGGAAGCAAATTATGTTTGCTTAAACCACCATGCAGGTGGTCTAAGCGAGTGGATGTTACCCCAGAAGGAGCAGAGAAGGTGTGTGTACGGGGAGTTAGTGTGGGTCAGCTGATACACAATAACTAGCGCCGCTGTGATATCTTGATTGCTTGTGATTGTGAGAACATGCCTGAAGATGCAGACGGTATAAAGCAGAGCAGTTTTTCTGAGGTTTTTGAAGTTCACATCTGCTCTTATTTGGTCCTGGAGGCTTTCAGCAAAGACCACCCACTGAAATGAAGAGGAATAATTTTCCTGAAATGCAAGGGACCAAGACATGTATTCAACCTCTTTCAATGTCCTTCTATGACCTTGTGGAGCCTTTGAATTCCTCTTTACCTACAAGAGGTTTACTACAGTGCAAAATTAGTTCCTGGAGCAAAAAGATGCTCCTTTCTAAGGGGATATGGGTTGCTAAGGATCCAGGTCTTCCATCCTTAAAGATTAACACTTCAAGGTGAGTTGTCATAGGTTGCTAAAATAATCTTTTCCCACTGCTTTCTTCATGTCAGCATTTCTAGAGCTCCAGTGCGTTGTGGCTGCTGTTGTTATGTAAGGATTTATGAATGGCTACAAAGTTCAAAGGCGTATTGGCAACCCCAAGTCCCGAAAAGCCAGGAGTCAGCCCAAGCCCTGCCCTGTTTCCCAAGAAGAAATTGTTTGCCAACGATTTCTTTTCCTAACTTTTTTTATTATTAGCCCACAAACTGTAGGATCTCTTTATTCACCTCCCAGTTTTTTGAGCATTTAGGTTGCAGCAGTTTCATGTTTTCCAATCTTTCATCCACAACCTTGAGGGCTAGGGACATACTTTGTTTATAAATGAAAGTTACAATTCCCTTGTTTCAAGGAGCTGGGATTTTAGGATATATTCTCCAAAGCATAGAAGTTGTGATAAAATCACAGGAGTTGCCAGCAGTGCACAGAGTGTCCTCTGTTTGGAAGAGAAGGCATTGGACTGCAGTGAGCTGCAGGCATCACTAGCTACTGTCGTGTTAGTGAGTCAAATAAAAATAACATTGTGGTTAAACATCAGTTCTACAAGCCTAACTAAAGAAGATAACATCATCTCCTTCTAGCTGCAGCGCTTCACAAAAGTGCTGCCTTTGTAATCCTCTGGATTAATGTTCACACTCAAGCTCTCTGCCCCAGAAGGCCCCTGCACCCCTGGCAAGAGTGCATTTAAAAGTATAAAGCCCTCTGTAGGATGCAGAGGAAGCTGGTGCCAGCCAGGCACCTCCTGGGACACGTGGCTGCGGCTGCTTCCAAACTGGGAGCATTTCAGCCCAAGTGATCTTCCTTTCTTCCCTCTCGTTCCTCTTCACTGTTGCTTTAATTTCAGCTTCGTGCCGCCTTTCACGTAGCCCCCCTCAGCTTGAATCAGATCCCTATTGTCTGTGTTGTCAACACAGCTGTTTAAATCCCTTCCCCCAAATATCCCTGCTTTCCAGAAAGCTCCTGCCTGCAGGGGCCAGGGGCTGTTCTGAGCTTGCGGCTTTTTGTCAGGTCCTGGGCTGAGCTCAGATTCCTGTTTGGACCAGCATGAGGTCAAAATGGAAACGAATTCAGGAAAATCCTCCACTTCAGCAAAGCCCGATGCTCACTGACTGCATACTGGTGGCTGCTGCAACACTCCAGCCTGAGACTGACGGGCAATGCAGAGTGAAGCGAATGATTAGCATTATTAAAAATGCTTTGCAATTATACAGCACCTTTTCATCTAAAGATTTCAAAGCTTCGTAGCACTCACACAAAGTTACTTATTATCCCTGGCGTTTAGCAGAGTCAGGAAATGAAGGAAAGCAGCTAAGTGACTCGCCTTAGGTCACGCAGTAAGTCGGCGTCAGAGGTGGGAACCCGGCCCCGAAGTGCTGACTCCATGGCTCATGCCCCAATGCAAGGACACACCTCACCTTCTCCTGTGCCAGGCCAGCTCCTTGGGGGTGCAGAGATGGGGGAAGCGCTCAGCCCACCCGGAGCGTCGGCACAGCCCAGGCAGTGCCCAGGAGGCGCTTGGCTGGGAGCAGCACCCACCGTTTCTAAGCCCTGCTCCTTCCCCCAGGAGCTCCGTGCATGCCACAGAGGGGCTGTTGTGGGATCTGTTGTGCCTGAGGCTGCAGTCCAGCTTGCCACGGCACAGCGTCGCCGAGTCCACGCCAGCCAGCGACCTAGAGGGCCTAGAGGGCAAGGTGTGGTGTGGTGTGCCCCAGGTCTGAGCATCGCCACCGCGGCCCCCATCTCCAGCACGCTGCCGCCAGCCCACTGGCTGTACGCAAGCAGGAAGAGTACGAGGACCTTCCTTGAGAGGGGACATCTCTAGAGACACTTCAGCTTTGATACCTAGAATGTGCTATGCAAGAACTGGTGAGGATCAGAGGTTGTTTTGCTTATATCAGCACTGCAGCCAGGCTGCTACTCTCCCACTAGCCGAGCCCTGGCTACAGTGAAGGTGCGGCAGCACTGACTCCCTCCAGACCAGGTGGTCCAAGCCTGCCAAGGAGCCTAGATATATGTGCAGACACCTGCCAGGAGATCAGAAATACATTTCTAAGATGTTATGCTCTTCGGCTGGCTCAGCTGTGGGATGCACTGGGTGCCAAACCTCTCTGCCTTGCAGCGAGAGAGATGAAAACATCAAGCCCCTGTGCACTGACACTTCTCTGACTTCAGTTCAGTGATGGGACTTTGGGACAGGGTGTCAGCAGGGAGGAAAGCCAGAAGGAGGGACTGAAGAGGAAGAGCGAGAGGAGAGAGAGACAAAGAAAAAAGTAGATGTGAAAGAGGGTGAAGAGAGGCAGGTAGACCTCCAGACCTCACTGGCCAGAAGATGGCCTTGGCTGAGTCTCCTGGCCCCACTGAGGTAAAACACCTTTTTGGTGTTTACCACAAAAGGTGACTTGCACAGTTATATTTTTAAGGTAGAAAAATTATTTCTAAAAAAAGCAACTAATCTACTTCTGCTCTTCCACTGTGTTGCTTATTTTTACCCTAGAAATACCAGGAAAATCCACTTTGGTCAAGTTTTTTCGAGATGCTTCAGGTTTTTTAATGATAAACAGTGTCACGCTTAAAATATAGCCCTGTGATCAAAGCAGGCATGACTGATACAGCTTCAGACTTCCAAGGGGCGTATTTAAATAAATAACAGGAACTAATCCTTATAGTCAGCTTTCCTGAGGAGCTCGGGGATTTACATGTCTAAACTTTATTGGGATGAGACTCCAGGACTGGGGATAAAACTCTAGTTAATTAAGCATAGCTTCACTGGGGATAAAGCCCAGGCAAGGGGAAAAACTTGAAGACAGAGACTGCAGTTGAACAAATTTCAACCTCAGAAATGGTACTGACAATGCGCAGTCATTACAAGGAATCATTTTAAAAAGCAAAATAACCGATCAGGTATAAAAGCTATGTCTCAAGAGTGATTCAGAGTTCTGTCTTTTAAATGATATTAATAAAAATGGGAAAATTTTTTTCCTGGTTGCATACAGCTGAAGAAAACAGAGAAGGAAAAAGAGAGATTACTTGGGATAGAGGTTAATGTGTATTATCTATGTACAAAAGCCAAACTCATACTTTGCCTTAACTTTCACTGAGGATGTTAATCATGTGGCTGCAGATGAGAAGGATAATGGGATGGGGGTATGGAAATGTTCACGGCCAGGATAGAAGCAAATCTCAGGGCTCCTTCCTGCACTGAAGGCAGAGGAACGGGCTAATCCGCATGCCAGAGCTCTGGAAGAACTGGCCAGATGTCTTTAACAGGTCCCTCAGTCAGGGACAGGAGCACAGTGAGCCTGTATGGAAGAAGTGAACTGATCTGGACAAGAACAGGCATGAAGGTTTCAGCTTAATAGTACATGGAAAGCTTCAGAAAAAATGGTGAAGGAAAAGCTAGCAAAAGAGAGGGAGGTAAATGGCATGAGATTAAATGGGTTTATCAAACCCATTTATCTTTTGTGGGTAAGGCAAGCTGCAAGCCATTTGCTTAGTGAAGGAAATGGGGTGGATCTCGCCTATCAGGACTTAAAATTGTGCATTTCATATGGTGCCATGTGGAAAGTTCTTAAGAAAAGGGAGAAGTGATTTAGCACAAGGTATAAACCCCGTAAAGACCTGCTGTGAGAGCAGTGCATGTCTGTCAGGCTGCAGGGCAGCTGCCAGGGGAGTGTTAAACATCATTCCTGGAGATCTGGCAAAGTGCTTTTGTAAATGAGCTTGGCACTAATGTTAGTGGAGAACTGGTGAAATTGCTGATGACAGAAAATATGAAGCAACCTCAGGACAAAGGAGGCTTGAGATATTACACAGAAAAAAGTAGTCAGCAGCAGAAAGTGGTGGTCATAGGCACAAATGACCAAACCCTTTCCTACAAGCTAGCTGGCAGCTCACACTTTGATCACTGAATAACCGAGTTGCCAACATAGTGGAAACGTGAAGCGAGAAGTGCAATCCTGGAAGGCAGCAGGAAAGGTGCAGCCCAGGCTGCAGCGAAGGCTGGAGTGTGCTGAAGGAAAGGCTATCTCACTTCATTTTGCAAAGGGAGTGCTGAGGGCCAGAGGATTTCTACGTGTAAATACTCCCAGGAAGGGAGAGGGAAGAACTGATGGTGCTAAGGGCCAGTACTGGTACAGTATAAATGATCAAAAAGAGGCATCAGACATTTTGGTTAGAAGATCTTTACTAACCATTTGACAATGTGGTTCTGGAATAGCCTCCCCACTGCAGTTGTGTGTGCAAAAATATTGAATTGCTTTGAGGACAGAACTTGGTAAGTTTGTGAAAAGTATTATATCACACGGTGCCTGTGATAGGAGACCTGGTAGCACAGAGGTTTCTGCCAGTCCTATGCTCAAAGGTAAATATTCTGTAACCCTCTATCAATATAAATATGAAGCATGTGATTATACAAAAAGCAAGCACATGATTTAATAATCACAGGACCTCAGCTTGTCAAATAATAATTGCAAGGCAATAACACACATTGTTTTAATAAATGGCTCCCTAAGATTCTCTCCCACAGTAAACCAGTAAAAAAAGGACAATTATTCCAAGGGAAAGGCAATATGTTGCATTTCTGGTTGTTAGCTTTTAAATGAACTGAGTGTGTGGAACTCTTAAATCAAGTACTCCCATTTTTCTGCACATTTCACAAGTTCAGCCCTTTCCAGTAAAGCATCTTTTCAGATGCGTGATTGCCTTTTGTTAAGGCAAGAATGAACAGATGACAACTGCAGCACAGAGGAGACATGCCTGGAACAGTTTTACAAAGCAAACCCAATTCTAATGCTTCTGCAATTCTAATGCTTCTGCCAGGAGGGCGTACTAGAAATGTGAAGAGGAAGGCTTTTTGTGCAATGTGAAGGGCCAGTTGTGGAAAGCCACGATAGAGACAGGCAAGCTGTGGTTCAGAAGAGTGTTTATCCAAAGCCATCGCAGTAGGTGACACTTCAGTTTCCACGCTCGGGCAAGCGTGAGCTGATCCCTCTCCGCCTCCCAAGGGTGCCCAGCCTCGACAGGCGCTGCACACCCAGGTCTGCAGCGCAGCCCCGTTCCCAGCTCATGGATGGAGCTGCAGGAGGATGTTCAAAAGCAACGCTAATTACTGAGCATTAAAAAAAGCGAAGGCGTGTTTTAGTATCCTTTCAACCTGGAGCTGACGCTGCCTGATGAAGAATGGGTTTGCTGTGCTTGCAGTTCATTTTATGAAGGCACCTTTGCAGAAGATGCAAAAATAAAAGTAGGCTGAAGGAAAAGAAAGCAGAAGGCCAAGAGACAGGCAACTGAACAGAGCAGATTGATTTAACTGATAAGATACATTTTTGCTGTCTGCATTATGTGTGGAAATTTATATTCCAAGTGACACAGTAACAGACTCGGTTGTAATCAAACAGCACTGCTGAGGTGTCAGGAGCACAGATGCTGCCTATCGAAAATATTTAAAACAGAAAGTAAAACTTTGAAAAATCTGCAGCAGGGAGCGCAACGAAAGCACTCTGTGGTGTTTCTAACCCAGTGCGACTCCTCTCTGCTTTTCACAGCTCTCTCTGGTGCTGGAGGTCGGACGACCTTTGTGAATCGCCCCAGCTACAGCTCAGATAAACCTTGATGAAAAGCAAAGGCCACCAGCAAGGGAGACGCGCGGTGTCTATTGTGCACTAGACATCGGACGGGGGGAAGGGCTGCTCCACACGTTTTGGGCAACTTCAGCCAATGGATTCCTCCCCTGGGTGTTACAGGAGGGCTTGGCCAGCATGTGAGAAAGGGAGGGGAGAGTTTGAAAACAACCCAGCAGGCTCGAAGGAAGGAAGGAGGGTAGAAAGTGACCTGCTCACCTCCGCGCAAGCATTTTGCTCCAGGTGATCAGCGGCGTTAGGGGTGGAAGCTCAGGAGGGTCCTGGTAGAGGCCAGTGGGTCCCCGCTGGTGCGGGTCGGCGTGGCGGAGGTCCTGGGCGCAGGTAAACCCGGGACGCAGGTGTCGGGGAGCGGGTGCTGAGCTGCGCAGCCCGCACGGGTTGCCTCGAGGTGCGAATTGGCCAGAAATGGTCGAAAGAGGTTTTTTTTTTTTCCTATGGGAGGAGGAATTCTGCTCTTTTGTTTTTATGGGGATTTTGGTGGTATGTTTGCTATTAATGCGGCTGGGGGAGGGAGGCCAGGAGGGAGCAAGCTCAGAGATTAGCATGTGATCAGCTGGCTCTTAAATATTACAGGCGGTTTTGAGGTTAGAAAGGCAAAAAGAGGCAATATCTTTTGGCAGACCGGTTGACACAGTGGAAAAATACAAATATTCTTTCATGGATGTCAGCCCTTTTTCAGGTCATAGTGTTTTAGAAATTAGACAGTATGTGCAGTCAAATCTAGATGAGATTTCCAGTGATTGATAACACAGCTGCTAATAGAGACATTCAGCAGAAGATAGAAAAAACACCATTTTCTTGTCTGGAGGTGTGCTGGATGGTTCAGGGGTTTTAATCTTCTTTTGATTACTGACCCACCTTTTGGGCCAGTGATCCAGTCCTAAATTTTACCAGAAAATTCTCTAGCAATTCTTGACTGTGCTTTAAAAGGTGTAGTTGGCGTGATGCACTAATGTGGTATTTTGTGGCATCTTCTCTTGTGGTTACTGTTCCAGTTTCTCTGCCACGTCTTTCCTCTTCGCTGAAAAATCTCTTTAAAGCCCTTCTTCTGTCTTGCAGTGGAAGCTGGATTCCATGATCTATGTTAATAGCTAGAATTTATTTTCCAAATCTCGGTGATGACACTGTAGTGGTTTGCTTGGTAGATGCTAGTCAGTTGAGGTGCAAAGAGCAAACTAGAAATTATTTTTTGATTGATGGGGAAACAACATCTTTTGAGGCTGCCTCTAGGTTACATGTGAAAAAAGTCTTGTGTGAGCACGCTGAACTGTCCTGACTTGAAAATGTCTGCAACTCAGTGTCTTCATGAACAAGAAAGGTTTTCTTTCTGTCATTTGTCTGATGGGAAAGTATTTATCATTAAAAACACAGCAATCGTGCTGCACATTCTTTTAACAGATCACTATTATTTTAATTCTTAAACCTAGTTTTGATGATTCATGCAGAGTTGGGCCAGTAAATCAGTTCAGAGGCTCTTACACAAGGAAAGTTTGGCTCTTATTTCAGTCAAATGTGCACTGATTTGGGTTAGAATTATACTGGAAAAATATGTAAAAATACTACAAAAGTCAAGTCATCATCTATTAACTGAGGAGGGTTCTCTTGCTGGCAGCTGAAAAAACCTGCAATGCAAAAGTACTAAAGCAGAAGGGATCTTTATTTGCTTCCCTCATAGCACTGGACTGCTATTGCTTGGGCTCTCCGGAGTGACAAAATACAGAAAGAAAACAAAGGGTTAGCTGAGTTTTTAGGAGAGACTGTGAATGGAGGCAAAATACATGACAATGAAAGGAGACTATCATCTCTAATTAGGTGTCTGGCCTCAGGCAGTGCGTATAGAATAAACAGGGTAAATGTAAACTAAAATAAGATAGAAAGTTTGGAAGGTTGTGGATGGATATGCATGGTTTAGCTGTCAATCCTAAACCTGCACTCTGTTAAAGAGTTTCAGCAGCGGAGAGGGTGGCTGCAGCACCTTTTACCTGTTGGATTGACTGAACAGTAGGAATCCTGTCTGCCAAATCTGAGGCAGTTGTGGCATTTCCCAGTCCCCCTGCCTAAACCCGTGTCCTGTAACACCCAATGCTGAAGAGAAGGTAGAGGTGTCCTGTGTGAAGAGGGAGGGAGTAAAAGGTCTGAAATCCCCACGTTAGCTGAGAGCAACACAAAGGAGAGGCAATACATTATTTTTCTGATGGTTTTGCTCCAGAAAAAAAACCCCAATTGATTTCTAATTAAAGGAGGAGGACACAATGTCGAAGAGGAGCCAGGCACAGCTATCAAGGTTTTCCATGGCTGTCTGTGCTGCCCGTGGAGGCAGGGCTCTTGCCTTCCCGGTCAGGTTCTGTCACTGGCCCTGCGAACACTCACCCCACCCATCCCCTCACATGGTCTCTGGGTGCAACCGTTCTCCTGCATCCCAGGGTTTGTCATTTCAGATCTAACCTAAAACCTGTCCAAGGTATTGCTGATGGACGCTCATGATCCTCCTAAACGTCAGGAAGGCAGGAGAGGATGACCTGGTGCGCTTTTGCGAGCGGACTGGGCTACGTTTGACAGGGAAGTGGCAGTTGCTGGCCTGGTGTGTGTGCGGTAGCGCCAAGGGACACCTCTTCACGCACCTACACGGGTAGCTTAAGCCAGCTCCACTTCAACCCCCAGGCCAGGCCCCCCAAGTGGGCCGGTACGCGCCACAGGGCCTGCAGGACAGGGCTTGAGCGGGCGGGAGCCCAGCCGCTGCCCGCGGCAGCAGCAGGCAGCGCTGCACCGAGGAGTCTCTCCGGCTCCCTCTCACACTGAGGCACCTCCTTCACCTCCCCGGTGAACGCGGCGCTGGTCGCCGTGCCCAGCCGGCCGGGCCGCGGCCTGCGGCCGCCGCTCAACGGGACGTCGCCTCACGGGCCGCGCCGCCGAGGACCCCGGGCCCAACCGACCGGCCTCCTGCACCCCTCCCCGCACGAATGGCTCCTTCCCGCTCCCTCCCCGCCGACGCCCCCGAGATGGTTTCGCCCTCCCCCCTCTCTCCCCCTGCCTTTTCCTGCGGGCCGAACACCCTCCCGTCCCCACCCACGGGCATCCCCGCCTGCCGATTGGCTGCGGCGGCGGGCGGCAGCCAGCCAATCCGCGGCGCCGCTGCCGCCCGTGTCGCTGGGGGGAAGAAAACAAAAACAAGCAGGCAGGGGCGCGCGCGGCCGGGGGGGCGGGGCCGAGCAGCGGCTGCGGCGGGGAGCGGAGCGGAGCGGCCGGGCACGCGGACCGCCGCCGCCGCCGGTAACGGTTCCGCGCGCGGCGTGTGAGGGGAGACGGCGCGGCCCGGCCCGGCCCGGCCCGGCGCGGCGCGGGCGGCCCTGCCTCCTCCCGGCGGGCACGGCGCGGCCAGGCAGGGTGCGTGGGGGGTGGCCAGGCCGCGGGGCCGTCGCTGAGGGGCGGTTGGCGCCGTGAGGAGCTGCTCCCCCTTGACTGACCCCCGGCCAGCCTGCCCCGCTCTCGCTGCCCCGCCGCGTGCGGTCCCTCGACGGTGGCAGCCGGGTTTGGCTGCGCAGCGAGCCCCGCGTCGCCGCCTCCGGCGGTGGGAGCGTTGCTGAGGGCACATGCCGTGAGGTGCGGGTGCTCCTCGGCCGCGGCCGGGCCGGCTCAGCGGTTGCCAGGCCTATGCCGCCGTGCGAGCGTGTGGCGGCAGGCCCCTGTGGCAGCCGGGCTCCCACCGGCCTTCAGCCCTCAGTCCCGCCTGTTTTTAAGGGCCGGAGTTGCTCCACCATTGATTTCTTCCAGCGGCACGGGTTTTGTAGGGGTAGCTAAATCTTACCTGGTTATCCTTGCGTGTGGCAGCAGAACAACAGCTGTTGTTTGCAGGTCTCCAAAGCCTCGGTGTTGAGTGTTTGCTTAAAGTTAGGGGGGAGAGAAAAATCGTGTAAGCTATGTGGAAGTTCCTCAGGGATGTTTTCCATGGATGTAAGGTCTTGATAAGTTTTGGAAGCTTTCTTCTGCAGCGTGTGTTGTTCCTAAAGGATCAGTTGCCGCTATTTGCCTGGTGGGGTAGAATTGCCTATTTAGATGAACTACATGCAGTGGTGGTGAGCACAGAGTTCAGCGTGTTTTATTGGTGGTTTTCAGTGACTTAGGAAATACCCTTGTCTCCTGAACTACTTTATTATTTGTATCACTGATTAATTTTAAGATCTCTCGCAGCATTCTTGTTTTACAGATGCTTAAACTCACTTCTCTCCCTTTTGTTCCCTGTTATTTCTTCTAACAAAATTTGAGGGTTATTTATTCTGATGGTTTTAATGCTAGTTTTCAAGCTGTGTTCTGTAGTTGATTGGTAGTACTGTGTGGTATAACTCTGCAAAATACAAAGTGATTTTTTTTTTTTGACACAGTGATAAATACTAGCATCGTGAGGCTCCAGCAGACCTGTTGGCTTGAGTTAATGAGAGGGTGCATTGCTAAATTGAGAGTATGTCTCCTGATCAGTATGGCAACATGAATTGTAATGTTCAGTTATTCTGTCATCCTTGTTACAAAGCAGGGTGCTGAATCTCAAAAAGACAGCATATGAAAATTGTGTTGTTACTTATTACATTGCCATAGGTGGAGAATTTCAGCTAGGGTCCTATATGGAAAAAGTATTTCTCTACTTGCAAATTAGGACTTGATTACAAATGATGGAAGTCATGATTGTTCTTGTAATACAGGTTTTGTCCTTTGTCTTGTTTTTCAAAGAGGTGGACAACTGATGGAACATTCCATTAGGAAGAATAAAACTGTTCTTACAAGGTAGTTTGCTCAGATTAGACTGAGATCCATACAAAAAATCTCCAAGAACAGTGACTGGGAACACTTGAGAACTCCTGAATGATTGATTGAGGTAACTCAGAAAAAATGTTTATCTAAAAATTGGTGTGGGGCAGGGAGGACGACTTATTGCACAAAGCTGTTAACTGTTTGGGTTGGCATTAGGAAATGCAAGATCATGACAGCTTGATACTGTGCCCTAAACCAGAGTTTCTTTATTGCCAACGGTCTGTGGTGAATCATTTGCAGTTAATAGGTCTGTGGTAGGCAAGTGGGCATAAGAGGGGAAAACAAGGAAAGAGAAGAGAAAAGGGGAAGGGAGTGCTGTCGTTTTGTGTCACAATCTTGCCATTCAACAGTAAACTGTTTTCAGGGCAGCAAAGGGTGAGAAAGGGGAAAAAAAGAGCCACTGAATTCTTACGGGGCAGACACAAATACTAGTAATATTCACAGGACTACGAAGTGATGTGTGAAAATCTTGCAGGTGAAAAAGTGTATGGGGAATTCTGGAGCTGCTTCATTTTTTGTGTATAGAAAGGAAAGATGGATGATGCCATCTCTTTCACAGTGACATAGGCTGGTTTGTAGAACAGCAGCTGCTAGGAAGAGGGAGAAAGAATAACAGAAAAAGAGAAGTGTTCAGCTTTATCCTTTGCAGATTGAATGGTGGTTGTTAAGAGTGTTTGAAGGGTGCAGAAGCACAGATGTGAAAGCTCGACAGCTGTATGTATCCGTACAGTAAAACATAAAGACTATGTCTTTGAGGGTAGGAACAAAAAATAGCTTGTATTCTAAGGGCTGGTCTGAACTCGATAAATTGGTACCATTTTATCAGTACAGTTCACCTGAAGAACATTTTTCTTGTGGTTGCAATTATAACATAGATATTGTATGCTTATATAGATAGCCACTTTGCAGAATAGGACAGTCTAAGTTGATAGAGGTGGCTTTTATCACCTAAAAAAAGCTGCATAGAGGGGGCTTTTAAAATAACGGCTTTTATCCTGGTGCCTCCTTTATAAGCAACAGAACTGAGAGCTGTGAAGACATCAGGGCTTAGATAGATGTGTTTGAGGGTGGTGCTGTCTCATGTTACACTGTTTACCTTCTTAGGAACTTTTCAGTGGTTACTGATAGTTAATTATAACCTTAAAAAAACTATTTTTGCATTGTATTTTGTAAGTGAAGCCTTTGCAGTTTTTTACTACTTTAAGATTTGGTCTAGTGCTTTTCTTGGCCTAAGCTTCTCTGTTTCTGTTTAGGCCTTGGAGGGGAAACGTTAAGACTTCACATTTCACAGTCAGTTCTGTTAAGCAACTATGGAAGTAGAAAAGGAGCACATTTATATTACCCCAACAGGTACGTAATATAATCTGTATTTTCTTACTTAAAATTGCTTGGGTGACCTGAAGTGTTCTCTGTAGAAAAATTGTATTACCTGTTAATTTTTTAACAGTACTGGTTTAAAAAAAAAAAAAAAAATCCTCATCAAAACTTTACAGAATACTTCTTTCAATTATGCATCATAGTATCCTGCTTGATTACATTTACTTCAATATTTGTTAAAATCACAAAGTTAACATTTCTTTAACTTACTAAATAATAGTGGCTCTAGACTCCTTATCACCTGACTTCAGGTAGTGCTGCTGTGAAGAAAAGAATAAGCTCAAAAGTAAAATGTGTAGGTCCATTTGAGAGGTACAAATTCTGCTTTTCTGTAGCTGTTTAGCTTAAAATTAGAGGAAACACACGATGAAAGGCTTGACTGGAAGTAGGCTGGCATGGGAAAATTTATCGAATATGTGTTAGAGACTGCCCTGAAATTGACTGGTTTGTCCATATCACGAATGTGTTTTATGATGCCTAGTCAAGTTAACACAGTTTCATGTTGTTTTCTGTGTCTTCCAAAGGTTGTGATGATCTGCACTGACCTTTTTATACTGAAGTTTTTGTAGGTTTTAAATGTTTTTCAGAAAAAAATTGTATATATGTTAAGATGGTATGTAATGTAGTTGAAGTGGCAACATGCTCCATATGACCTCTTATTTTAAACCAGAATTAGTTTAATGTAGAGGATACATTGCTTCTCAGCATTTTAGAATTATATTTGGATAACTAGATGTCTAAATTGACCTAATTTGGTCAAATTAAATTTGTATGTAGGTAAGTACTTGCTGAATGCTTTGTTAATTAAGGTAGCATTGTAAAGGCACAAATTTTAAGTGTGCCTGCTAGGCTTAATAGCAGGGTAATAAGATGAATTTGGATAACTTTTTAACCTATAGTAAGCAAAGTCTTAAAGTTTATAAAACACTGTTACTGCTTATGTAGGTGTGTGTGTATGTTATATGATGTAAAAATGAGAAGCTGAAAGGAAGATCTGCATCATTTTATATGTACTTTTTATAAAATTATTTTATTTTATTTTAGAAAATTGTTGAAAACTAGTATATCTGTTTTATCTATTTTTTCACCCTAACTAGGTAACTAATAGTGGAGGGCCAGTTGGTTATAGTATTATGGAGAAGGAGGTTGCAGCTGGAAGTGATAGTGTTATATAAAAAAACAGTTTAGTAACACAGTGAGAAATATCGAGTCTTAAGGGTTGGATGTTTCCTGTGGAGGATTTCCTTTAGTCTTGAACCTGAGATCAGGATTGTGTAAGGAGGTTGGACTGTAGCCTTCCCTTTTATTCTTAGTCGTCAGATTCAGGACTGACTTATGTTAATTGTTGGCCATTTTCTTGGGAAACTGAGAAAGACTTAAGTGGGCATTTAAGAGTGTAGTTCCTGGACAGTAGGATTGCAGGTCTAAACTAGAGAAATTCATGTGAGAGTGGACATGAAGAATTATTTAAATTCGTTTGTCTGAGATGAACTGATTGTGCTGATGGGGTCTCCCTGGGGAATGAGAGGAAGGAAACCTGTTCTGTTTGGTTTTGTTCCCCTGCCACCCCCCCACCCCCCAGCCTTATGCAAATCTCTCATTGTTTTATTAAAATGTTAGACAAACTGAGAAAGCTTGTTGTGGGGAATCTTTTCCTGGATGTGATGCGTGCTTTTCTTATTTAGCTTGCTGCAAGCATAAAAGGAATGCTTTTGTGGGAGTAATGAGTGGAAAGATGAAGCTTAGACTGGAATGGCTGCATTATTGTTCAGCTATAGCATTCATATCTGTGAACACTAGTATCTAAATGTTACTACTTTGATCACGAAGATCATCAAACTTTCTTCACTTTGTAGTGTAGTGTCCTCTTTGATATGGGTAAATGCTTTGAGATTGGAAATGTTTTATTGGTACACTTTGCTTTCAAAACAATTTTTCAGGAACCTGTTTTGAATTGAAAAAATATAGTACTGAGAAGTATTGCCAAGTGAACGTTGCTAATTAGAATGTATTGGAATGGTGAGGTAATACATTCAGCTAAGGTCAAATACAAATCTTAAATACTATTCATATTCCGCGTTTGTGGCAGTGAACTTTTCTGTAAAGCAGGCTTGGCACAGCTGGAAAAGCAGCTTCTGTGTGCCTCATCGTTGTACTTTACCTAGGGTTCGGGCTGTAGGTTCTGTCTTTGAGACTGCTGAATCCTCAAGAAAAGAAAGGCTGTATAACAGAGAGCTGAGGCTGTTCCCTTTGCTTTTGTGTTTTCCAATTTGCAAGGACTCCCAGGGTAGTAACTGGAATGTAAATAGGTCCCCAGGTGCTTTTTTTGAAGGGGAAGAACTTGAGGCTTTTGCTCATAATGCTCTCAATAAGACATTCTGCTGAACCTTACAGTTCAGGTGGGGGACATCCTAACTTTGTGAAATAAAAGACTTTAGATCCAAATTTTAAATGTGCATTAACTTCCCGAAAGAGTGAAACTATTGCACTTCTCAGTGCTCTGAGACATTCACAGGTCCTTAAGTGGTGAGTGGTTTTCGTTGGGTATGAAGCAAAGCTAGTTACCTGTTACATATGATTGTGCTGGGGAATAAACCATGGCTATTTTAGAAGCAGTCTTGACAGAAGCTGCAGTGAGGGGCAATCCATAGACAAGAGAGATCACACTGTTTCAAAAGACTTTATTCTATGAGTCTTTGTTGCCGAACTCCCCAGGCTTTGTATTAAACAGCATTTTTTTCCCATAACTTCAAAAAGAAAAAATAAAAGTAGTGATGTTTTTGTATTCTTGTAAGTCTAAATCATTACTTTTCCAGTTGGTGAGCTGTGTTTGAAATTCCTTGAATGAGGGGAATGTTGGCGGATGATTTAGGAAATTAATTTCACTTTGGTGACTAGTCTATTAACGATAGTGAGTTTTTACAGAATTCACTGTATTGGCAGTTCTGTTTGTTTCTAAATCAAGAGATGAGTGGGTGGCGTGAGAACTAGGCGCTTAGATCTTGTGTACTAAGGAGTTCTGATAGTTTTTGTTTAACAAGGGTGGGGTTTTCTGTGGTTTACCTGTTCATAAATGGTTTATTCATTTGCTTTCCAACTCTTGACATATGCTCTGCTTAGATTATGGATAGTTTGTGCAGGGGAATAAGGAACTCCTTATTACTGTGATGTGTAGACATATTTTAAAAACATCATTTGTCTGAACACTGTTGGAAATATGAGTTCTATTTAATCTTGTAATCCTTTTAAAATGCAGTGTGTTTTGGTATTCTAACTTAAAACTGTTTAAAAGTGTAGCAGATTTTTTTGCTCTGTCTCCTTTTTAAGAACTTGAGAATCTAAGTGATGCTCCATTTTCCGGTGATGAAGAAAATGGTGGGTCTGAGGAACGAAAGACTGAAATCAATGGAAATTGGATTCCTGCAACTTCAATTACTGAAGCCAAAATAAATGCTAAAGCAAAGAGACGTTTGAGGAAAAATTCTTCTAGAGATTCTGGGAGAGGAGACTCTGTTAGTGACAATGGAGAGACACTGAAGATTGGAGTTGTACCAACGAGCCCAAAGGGGAGACTCCTGGACAGGCGATCCCGGTCTGGAAAGGGAAGAGGTCTACCAAAGAAAGGTTGGTGTAGCTTAGTGAAGAGAGTAGCGTGATAAAGATACATTCTGTCCAAAACATAGGGGTTTGGTTTTTTTTTTTTTCCACTGGGAATCATTTTCATAAACTGCAGTCTCTTTGCAGGCATTGGTTCTTTATGTTAGATAGTAGGTGGCAATAGGAGCTAATAGTAGGTGGCATTCTTATGAGAAAATTTTATGTGTTCATCAATTAACTTCTGTCTTTAAGGTAAGTACCTTTTCTTAGCAAATGTAATACACAAATTTGAACTGTTGGTGGTTCACAGGATTGTTATTAATGCAAACTTAAAGGATGGTTATGTTTGAAAGTACAGTTTCAACCTTCAGTAATTCTTGTGCAGTTTCATACTGCTTCTTGTATCTTACTGCAAAGTGATGAAAAGACTGGTTGCTAAAGTGGGAACCTGACATACAAGCACACCCTTTTCAGCGTGTATTGTTAGAGTCAGGAGGTGGGCACAAGCACTGATATATCACTTAAGTGAAAGAATGTTGGGTTGAATTCAGAAGTATTCTTTGTAAACTGATGGTCCTTGCTTACTGTCCCGTATTTTGCCAGGTGGAGCAGGTGGTAAAGGAGTTTGGGGAACACCAGGTCAAGTGTATGATGTAGAAGAAGTAGATATTAAGGATCCTAATTACGATGATGACCAGGTAGGCAAATAATTTCTTTGCAGAGTTGTTTTTTATTTCCTTTATTGATTTCAATTGCTGTGATGCTTATGTTAATGGAAGTTTGACCTTGTGAGTTATGTGAATGTCACCCTGGCTTGACTAAATGCTAATTTTTATGTTCAAGAATGGATTATTGGCTAGTTAAAGACAACTGGCATAGAAGTGTCACAGTGTAATACTCACAAATCTTACCCCACGAGCCCTCTTTCTGTGCCTGATTAGGCAGCACCCTTCTACCGGGTGTGTTCTTCACTGCTGGTTCCCATTGAGGTGAATGTTGCAATGCTGCTCTATATTGCAAACAGGCACCATGTTAAAAATGCAGTACAGACTTTCTTAAGTTGGGAGTTTAGTAGGGGACAGTATGCTTTATGGATTTTTCTCTTCCCTGTATTCCCAACCCTCCCAATGTCTTGTATCTACTTGGTATAAACACTTCAAACTAGTGCAAAGTTGATAGCCTGGATATTTTGTTTACATGTATTTATTTAGAATATGTTGTGGAAGATTGTGGAAGATATCTTACGGCCATATTATCAGGGGAAAAAAAAAAGCTTACTGGGAAAGGGTGCTTTATAACATTAAGTCACTGAGGAAAGGAAACACCGATTACAAACACGTATTACTAAGGTCTCTGAGATCAATACAATTGTGAGACCGTAAGTAAATTCTGTGTAACATAAGCAGAGCGATGGTGGTGTCCTTTGAGCAGAGGCTGTTCGCTGTAGCGATAGCTGCTGAGAGGATGGTATATTGGAATATCAAAACCTTCTTCCAGTATCAATTTTTTCCCTGCAGTGCAATGCTTTACATTAACAGATTAGCTGTTAAAAAGGAAGCTGATGAGTGCATAAAAGAAAGTTTATTGAAGAGTGAATATTCTGTGGAACTTCCGTATGCTTAGCTTTTCTAAGGTTGCGAATGGAGACTGATGTGATGGAACAATAGGCTTTTGGACTTCTGCTATACTTCTTGATCATGGAAACCTTCCTTCCAATAAGCATTAGTTGGAAAACTTCTTTGTTCAGATTTCTGTGAGCTGTAGCATTGCTCTGAATGTTACTTCTGTAGTCTGTGAGGAGTAGGGAACTGAATTATGGTGGGGAGATCTGGTTGTGCTGGAACTCTGCAGGACCAGGTTATACAGGAGGCAGTTGCTGTGTGATTCTCCCCCCCCCCCCCCCCCTTAGGGAATGTCTTCGCTCACAAATATTCTGAAAATGCTGTTTCTCTGATCTGTACATGCTATTGCCTGTCTGGTCCTGCAGTCACTAAGGAAGAGGGAAAGCAGGCAGGCTTGCTGTCAGGGACTGGAGTACCATTTGCAGGGAAAGGTGCTGAAAGTTGTATCTTGTCCTGTGGCACAGCTAACTCTTGGGCTGAGACAGGAGCTTCTGTTGCTCTCCCTTCAGTACATACTACATTGCTACTTGAACTCTGTGTTCATATGGTATCAGCAGAATCCTAGGAACAGAGTTTGGAGTGTTTATAGTAACAGTAAATTCAGCCTTTCAGTTGAACTCAACTAACAGTAAATTAAAAATAAAAGCAATATAAGCAGCATGACATTTAGTCAGTATTGTCTGCACTTTAATGTTTAAGACACAATGTTATGTTTTCTGGCAGAATACTGACTATCAAGACTAAAGTATTAAGGATTTAGAAGATATATTTTGATGCTATTAGCACTGCAAAAGATGTAAGAAGAGACAGTACTGCTTACAAAAGGGTATATGCTTCTGTTGTCTTTTAAAATAGGAGAACTGTGTCTATGAAACAGTAGTTTTACCTCTGGATGAAAGAGCATTTGAAAAAACTTTAACACCAATCATACAGGAGTATTTTGAACATGGAGATACTAATGAAGTTTCGGTATGTTGCATGCCTTTTTATTTCTTTATTTTAGGGGGCAAACCTGTAGTGTACAAGGGGATCCAACTGCTAGCTATAAATAAGTGTATAGAGATGGTGGCAAGAAATGTGCAATAAGAATACCTAAGCAGTTATAGTCATTACATGAGCAGAAGTGTATATGTAAATCTAAACATAAGCATATAAATATTTATGTATTTGTAACATTTATATAATATATATTGATATAATAAAAATTATGAAATTTTAATCTGTTTTGTTTTTTTAAATCTTACTTAGGAGATGCTGAAGGATTTAAACCTTGGTGAAATGAAATACAGTGTGCCAGTGCTGGCTGTTTCCTTGGCATTAGAGGGGAAGGCTAGTCATCGGGAAATGACATCTAAGCTTATTTCCGACCTTTGCGGGACAGTAGTAAGCAAAACTGATGTGGAAAAATCCTTTGATAGACTGCTTAAAGAACTACCTGAATTGGTGTTGGATTCTCCCAGGGCGCCACAGGTATATTTGTAAAGTTTTATGCTAGTAGTTAAAAGCTTTTTCTTTTAAGTTGTGGCTAAAATTGATCAAGTAAACTAAAATAGATTCTATTCTGAAAAATTGGATTGTCTTGCTGTCTGTAATCTCCTACCAATTTCCTAGGCTGTGTTTTTACTTTGAGATAGCTTGTTTAAATAAAATTTGAAAACCAAGCACATTATAATTGTCTACTTAGAGCTACTTTGAAATTCAACATTTAATTAAAAATGCTTCTGTTTTGTATGCAGTTGGTGGGCCAGTTTATTGCTAGAGCTGTTGGAGATGGGATTTTAAGCAGTACCTACATAGATGGCTACAAAGGCACTGTGGATTGCATCCAAGCTCGGTAACTTTCTTGTTTTCTCTACATAGCTACAGTTTTCTATTCCAAATGCCAAAAATGATGATTTGGATTTTAGGACTTCAGGATAAATCATGTGGTTCTCTATAACTTCTTATTTTTTAATTTAAAATGATAAAAAAGAAAACCACAAAGTCTGCAACAACAAAATCCAGAATGACTCAGGTCAGAGGAGAAACACTGAAAGTGCCTGAAAAATCTATTAATACATTTGACTTCAGTTTGTCAGGTTTGTTGTCCAGCTTATGGTTGAGGGTGAAAAAAAATGAGCTGAAACAAGAAGTGATTAGGGAAGATTTTGTCTTTAGAAAAAGCTTTAATGTGATTAATGAGTAAATATAGCATCAGGACAGCTGCTGTAAATATGTTGTGAAATACACAAGGGATTAACTGTTTTGCCTTGTAAAGGTTTGAAGCTTGTGCAGTGCTTTCCCAGACTTTCTCTGTAATGCTTTATTCATCAAGAAGTATAATTGTTTTCCATGTCAGGGTGAGAAGTTTGAAGGAGCAATCTCTGAAAAAGAAAGATATTTTAATAACTAGGCATGTTTTATTATTTTTTCCCCCATAAGTGTGTGTTTCAGGCTTGATATGGAGGTGCTGAACTCTTGAAGCTTCTAAAAGCTCCCTTTGTAATGATTATAGTTGGGTACTTTTAGAAGGAAGGGAAATGGTTAGCTGCCTGACTTGAGGGTTCAGATTGTGAAAATTGTCTTGTCAGTTATACAGATGTCTCCTGTGGCCTGCATACTGCACATCTGGGATGCTTTGCTGCCTTTGCTATTTCTTGGCCAGTCTTTTCTGCTTGTTAAATCTTGGTGAATAGAGTTATTGTTATTGGCTAGCCCCCAGTCTGAGGATTGGGATAACTGTTCCTTCTTTAGCTGGATGGTCTTAACTGGATCTGAGTTTTTTCACCTTACTTCCTTTTTCATTCTTTTCTCAACAAACTGGCAAACTTTCCTAGTTCATGCTATCTTTTTGCAACTACGTATTTGCCTCCTGAAGTGCTATTTTGGCATAATTCTTTAGATTGAAACAGAAAATAATTTCAGTAGAAAAGCTGTTCTTCAGTGTGGAAGCAACTTAAGCCTCTTTTGTTTGAGATACATGTTCCAAGCTGCATTCTTGGAGGAATCCGTCTCTGCATAAGAAAATACTAAGTTCTTTCTTGTGAGGATGTTTCATGTTCTGCACTGATGATTCAGATCAGCTACCATCGCAGCATTGTTACCAGTCCTTAGCATGGTATAACCAGAAGTGTAAAGGTGGCAGAAAGAAAATGTGCGGAGCTAGCTTGCTGGCTTCTTGATCCAGATGTCCCCATGGAGTTGCTAACCTTGACCTCTTCTCAGGGATCTGGTTGCTTTGCCCAAAGAGGAGTGGCAGTGGGGAAAGTTACACATGTCTTTCAATGAAGTTTTGTAATAACTTTTTAAAACACCAACTTTGCTTTCTAGAGCTGCGCTGGACCGAGCTACTGTGTTGCTGAGTATGACAAAGGGTGGAAAGCGTATAGACAACGTGTGGGGATCGGGAGGTGGCCAACAGTCTGTGAAACACCTTGTTAAAGAGGTAGCTGATTTCTACAGAACTCTCCTCTCTAGAGTTTGCTGTTTGTCTAAGCTTATCTTGTTTGGTATAGAGCAAAAAGATACATATATCCTGTAATTTAAATTTATACAAAGTAGTTTTTAAAAACTGATGTAGATAACTTTGTTGATTTTATAGTATTTGTCAGTGGTGGGAACATGCTAGTACATATTCTGTATTGCAAGTATACATTTATTTTTGCTTTAAGCACTTAGCTTTTTAAGAGCTTACAATATAAAATGGTGAAGCAATTAGAAGAGCCAAGATGAAACTGGCTAAAGTAGATAAACTATTATTTTTTGGCATCACTGATTAAAAGCACAGTAATAACTCAGAGTGGAAGAAATGGGAATGTTTAGAGATCCGTGCTATGAAGTAGGCAGGTTTAAAGGAAAAGGTCATGTTATAATTTTTAAGTTGAGTGTAACAGATAGGAGTTCAGGGGAGAAGATAAAACTTAATCATACCCATATTAACCTTTTCTGGTGATATGCATCTTTTAAAGCAATGTTTTTGGTGCTTGTGTGTCTGTATTAACACTATGGATAGCTACTTGGCTTACACTGTGTTTCAGGTTGCTGATAACGTCTCAATTTAATTACATTTATAAAAATGCAACAAGTTTCAGGAACTAGCTTGCTGCTGGGTTGATTGCAGATTATCAAAACAGTTGACAGCTTTTAAATTTTGTACCTAATTAGTGTTGGGCTTTTTGTTTGTTTTAAAATTCAATAGATTGATATGTTGCTGAAAGAGTATTTGCTTTCTGGAGATGTACTAGAAGCTGAACGTTGCCTTCAGGAACTGGAAGTACCCCATTTTCACCATGAACTTGTATATGAAGTAAGCAGAAATCAGAGTCCCTTTAATAATTGTCAATAATACCAACAGGTTTGGTTTTGTTTTGATGTGGGCATGCAAATAATATAACTGGAATCTGAAGCTCAGATTGCTTGTTTTGATGTTATTTGAGTAACTAAATTGTTTCGTGTAAAGTTAATGGTTTGTGTGCACACTGCAACAAGTAAGCTGCTGCTAACTCTGGGAAGATCCAGAATTAATTTTTGTTTGTTGGGTAAATAGCTGAATTCAGATTATTATAGATTGCTGAAAAAGAAGAGCTCAGTTTATTTTCTGCTGAGGAATTGCAGCAAAAAGCCATGCTTTGTTTTGGTGTTTATTTCCTTTTAGTTTCAGATATCTAGGTGTTCTAATGGGTGTTACCTGTTTTTGTTAAGCTATAGAGCTTCCTTTTCATCTAGCACATTTGTAAAAGCTCTGAGATACTTCAGAACCAGACTAGGTGAGCGAAAGATCATCTTTGCTGTATCTGGGAGACTGTTCCCATTTGTACTCCTTTATCTGCCAAATTGGGAAGTGGTTGTTTACCAGTAAAGCTGAACACCCACAATCTACAAAATTTACTTTTCAGTAAATGGACTCCTTTTAGAAAATTCCTTCACAATAGAAAAGCAGAATCCTTTTAGTTGATAGGGGTTGAGGAGATTTGTAGATTTTCAACTTCTAAGTTCTTCTAGAATCACAGATACAAAATAATCATAGATACAAAAGTAATTTTATGAAATTAATTAATTGCCTCTGTACTGCAGCAACCATATGGATGTAGTTATGTATCTCTCAAACCAGAGCCAGAAAGGCAATGCTTTTCACTCCATCTAGTCCCTTCTGGTTTTCCATACCTCCTCATAACACTTACATGACATGTACTTGAACCACTGTTTTCTTTGTAGTTAAAACAGTTGCATGATTTGTTTTAGGCCATTGTGATGGTTTTGGAGTCAACTGGAGAAAAGACCTTCAAAATGATACTGGATTTGTTCAAGTCTCTCTGGAGGTCTTCTGTCATTACTATGGACCAAATGAAAAGAGTAAGTGTGGCATTTAGAGAATTTTGGTAAGGTCTTCCAAAATTTGCCTAGTTTTTACCATCTTTTAAGTACTATTTGTATTCTGTTGCTGACTGCTACTTTTAAGTTCTCCATGGTTATTCTGTATCCAATACAAATAATTTGTCACTGATGCATGTACAATGCTTGTCACGTACTGACAGAAGTACAAATGAATTCCGAGCAGTAGCTCTCTGTAGAACTGCGAGGTACAGAAAATTTGAATCTTCAATCAAAGATTTCCAACTGCTTTTATGCAATTAAGTGGTTAAACCTAATCATTTAAAATGCTGCAATATAGCTTCATTTTTCTTAAATAAATTTTTCTTTTTATCCAGTAGTTCTTCATAATTAAAGCAGTACAATAAGGACTGACTTAATTACACGTCAATTAGAACAGCTAATATTTTGCACAGTTGGGATCATCCATGGCTTTGCTTCTAGGTATGAATATAAGACAGCTGTTCTGTCCCAGGGCAAATTGGGTACCACACAAAGACTGGTGTCAAAATTTACCCAGCCATACTGCTGGCAGGAAGCGATGAAGTCATCTGTGGTTGTCACTAGTGTTTCCCTTACTGCATAAACTGTTGTGGTGATTTGTGGCCACATTTTGTTCATTTACATGGAAGAAAAATTACCTTTTCTTCTTTGTGTTACTAGCCATGCAATAGCAGCCAGGCTAACACACACATTCTGTACTGTCTGGATTTCTGACTTCTAAAGTTAAAAATTCACCTGATGTTTTTATGTAGATAGGTAGTTGTGTAATACGATGGTAGTGGCTGGTATACCTTCCTTTTCCACTGACTTGCAGCTGCTCTGCTTTAGGTTTGTTGAAACTGTCCATAGTATAGATGAAACTATATTGAAAAATAAATCCTCTGAGTGCAAAAGGGTATTTAAAAAATTTGTTATCACAGAATAACCAGATCATTATTTGAATTCTTACATTGTAGGGCTATGAACGAGTTTACTGTGAAATCCCAGATATTAACCTGGATGTGCCACACTCCTATTCTGTGCTTGAGCGGTTTGTAGAGGAATGCTTTCAGGCTGGAATAATCTCCAAACCACTGAGAGACCTCTGCCCTTCAAGGTACTTGTTTTATTGTAGATAGGTGAAGGCACTGCCTTTTGTTCCCATTCTAGGTAACAGAAAGCAGGATTTTATGACCAAAGTATTACAGATTGGAACTGGAAACTATGGAGGATGGAGAAACAGAGGGTTGGACTGGTACGAAGTTTATTAAGAAGCTCCACTGGTGTGAAACCTGTTATGTGGAGGCTGGGATAAATACTTGAGGAAAGTAAGCCTATGGTGAGTCCCAGGCAGCATGTCTGTGTGCTCTCCAGAGAATGAAGACCTGCCTCTCCTCTGTTTTGCTGATTTGCTCGGCAGAGATCAGGGCAGTACTGAGATGGAAGATTCAGGCATCACAATGATCCATGTAGGTGACAGTGGAAAACTGTCAGCTACAGTGAGGTGTGTGTGTGAAATTGCTTAAAAAATGGTTTAAATATACCAAATGGCAAGAATAGAGTTCTATGATGAGACATCCAATTCTAATGTTTATGTAAAAAGGAATAGGACACTTAGGTGGAATAAGTTTTACAAACCTGATCCCTTTGTGTCTGTCTGTCATGTGGTTTGTATAGTGGTTTTGGTTTGTTACTGTTCATAGTGTAAATGATGCTGTTTGAACTGTAGCTTATCAGTATTCTGTTCTCTCCTTACTGGTCACGATACAATTAATAAGTCTCCTTTCATGTAGGGAATACATGTAAATTTTTAAATATGATGTTAAAACTATTACTTGCAATTTTATGCATCGGGAATAATACTACTTACTAGACAGATCTTTTCCAGTTTGGGTGTTTTGTTAGGCTTCTTAAAGCATCTTGACAGCTTGTGATAAATTCAAATTTTGAAATGTTAGTGTCTTTATCAAAACCAGCCTCCATTTGTGGACTTTTAGACTTAAAATTGAGTTTGTATGTATCTCGGTATCAAGTGTTTTGCAGGTTTGTGGTATGGGAGGTTTGAAAGTCATCACTGCAACAAAAGGTTGATTATACTTCAGTTACCATTATACACTGAGAGGCGTTTTTGGCTTATGTACTTAGTTTTGGGTAGAAAACCACCATTCCTAGGCTTTCAAGCTAGCATCTTTTGCACATGTGAACATTAAAAGGTGAGCAAAGTGGAAGGCACTTGACAACGCAAATTTTGAAAAGCTTCTTGCAAATAAACCTCGATGTAAGATTCAGATGGATTTTTAAGCAATTTACCAGTGATCAAGAATGTCAGCTAATCTTGCTGAGCTTGCACACCTTATATGTGACTCCCAGGACCAAGAGAAGATTCTTCTCAGTGATAAGAAAAAAACCAACTGATGCTACTTTGAATTACTGAAAAGATACTTTCTGCTTTTTCTTACAGGGGCAGAAAGCGTTTTGTGAGTGAAGGAGATGGAGGTCGTCTTAAGCTAGAAAGCTACTGAATGTGAGAACCAGCTCCTGAAGCCTTAAAAGTTTAAAGGGAAAATAGGTATCTATATATATACAAACATGCATCCTTTTTTGGTGTGTGTATGTATATATGTATACACATATATAATACACCAAAATTTTAAAGAGTTGCTTAGCACAGTTCATATTTTTTTAAAAGCACATGTTTTGGGTACAAATTGTTTTTTTAAAATAGTTTTATAAATTTCAGGAAGAAAACTTCTTTCTTTGGGCATATAGTAGAACAACTGGCCACTTTGCTGTGGTGGTGCCTTCAAATAAGCTATCTTTTTAAGTGCCATATGTTTATGACCTAATCATTCCATGTTTGCATCAACGTCTGCCTGTCGCTCTTTCTTTCAAGGACAGTGTTGTCGTCATAAAAATCACTGGTTTATACAAAGCTTTATAGAAGGGTCAAGTTAAGCTGCTGTGATCCCATTTCCATTGCTGCTGAAGAAATACTGTGCTTTGGGAGGAAAAATAGCTGTTTCTTTGTTTTAAAGAACCCAAGACAATGGAGTTGGGTCATAAGATTAATTCATCTGTTCCAGGGGAGAACACTGGTTGGTTTCAGCCCCCATGTACCAAACTTCTCTTTTTTTTTTTTTATGTAACTGGAAAAGTGAAAAGTTCTGGCACAACATATTAAAAATATTTTTTTGTGAAGCTCTCCTTTTTGCCCTTTTTTTTTTTTTTAAAAAAGAGCAAATTTAACTGTGTTCAAATCTCTGCAGCGTGTGCAATTAAGCTGTACATCTCACACCGCCCTTTTGTATTACATTTGAGCATTGAGCAATGAATGTCACGGTAGGTATTTACCAAATGTGTTCTTGAAAACCAGTGACGGGCGTAGGAGCGTCCAGGCTGGCCCAGAGGTAGTTTGAGCGTGCCCGCACGGCGCAGCTTGGCCGAGCCCCTTCTCAAGAACAAGATGCATCTAGGGAAGACCCTCTAACAGCGACGCACTGGAGCCCCTCCTTAAGTTTTCCAGTTTCGCGTCAAAGACGCCCGGTGCTGGGACGCGCGGGTGGTCGGCGTTACGGGGCTGCAGCACCCCAGCGAACCTGGGACGCCGTTACGCGACCCGGCCGGCGGGGCTGGGTCACCCGCCTCCTCCCCTCGCCCGCCTGGGGCTGGGCCTCCAGCAGCGCCCACCGGGGTCGGGCTGCCCGTCGGACTCGGCCAGCCCAGAGGCGCGTCGGAAACCGGCGAGCGGAGCCGGCACGGAGAAGGCGCCTCCCGCCGCCCCGCTCCCGCCGCCCCTCCTGCCTTCTCGGCCGGCCAGCCTTCGATCCCCCAGCTCCCTGACAGCGCGGGTACCTGCGAGTGGCGGGTGCGGCCGCCGCAGGGCGCGGTGCCCGCCGGCCCTCCCCGGGGCGGGGGCTAGGGCCGGGTCGGCGGTGCCCCCTCGGGCGGCCGCGCCGCCTCCAGCGCCGCCCGCTGCAGCTTCTCCAGCTTCTCCAGCGACACCGACTTGAGGGGCAGCACCTTGGGCTTGCACAGCACCATGGCGGCCTCGTCCTCCACCGACAGCTGCCCTGCGAGGGGAGAGAAGCGCGGTGCGTGAGCGCCGGGGCCGGGCCGGGCCGGCTGCCGGGGCGCGCCCGCCGCCGGTACCTTGTTTGGGCAGCACCTCCCGGAACGCTGCCTTCCCCTCCGGCATGGCGGCTGCCGCACGGCGGCGCGCAGGCGCGGTGTCCTGGCGCCGCCCGTACGGGCATGCGCGGTGCTGAGGAGGGAGGCGCTCTTCCCGCGGAGAAAACTACAGTTCCCTGCCTGCGCTGCGCGGCGCCTCGCCCCGCACGCCCGGCCTTCAGGCCTGCTCGGGCGCCCCGGTGCATGCTGGGAGTTGTAGTCCACCCGGGGTGGCGCCCCGGCTGCCCAAACGCATGGTGGGAATCGTAGTCCTTTGCGCGGCGCGGTGCCCGCCGGGAACTGTAGTTGCTGTGTCGGGGCAGCCCCGCGGCTGCGCCCCGGGCGGGGCGGGAGCGGCTCCCCCGGGGCTGCCCCGGCAGCGGGGCCGGGCTGCCGGCTCACCGCCAGCCGCCGCGGGGCCCTGCGTGGGCGACCGGGCCCGCAGGGCGCGATAGCCCGGCTGCCCCGGGGCCGGGGGCTCGGTGGGGCGGCCGCGGCCTGGCTCGCTCCGGTGGGAGCGCGCAGAGCCCGGCCGGGCCGGGCCCCCGCGGCCGCTCCCAGCCGCCCGCCGCGGCGGGGCTTCTTCGGCGGGGCGGCGGCCTTCAACCCGCGTAGGCCTGCCCGGCCCCGCGGCGTGCCGCTGCCTGCCCGCCCGCGCCTCGCCGGGTCTGCGCTCCTCCTCGCCGCGAAGCTCGGGCTTCGGGGCTTTTCTGTGTGTTTATTTTTTGTTTTTTTTAAATACCCTCCCTCCCCTCCCTCAGCAGACACGGTCTAACAGACGGGTTTGGCCAGGGTGTACACGCTCCGATTTTCATTTTCAGGCAGCGCCTCGGGATTCGCGACGTGAATCACGCTACTGTTTAAAATGTAAACAGTAGTAAAAGCCGGTGTCTTTCTAAACGCTGAGGGCTTAAACGTCGCTAAACCTGATCAGCCAGCGCACCTGAGATCCCCCCGCACCCCGGCAGGTTCGCGTTCTGGAGGATCGCTCGCCGCTGGTGGCAGCTTCCCTCAGAAATCCCCCACCGCGAAGCCGTGGCGTGACCCGGGGTCGGTGGAGGAAGATTCACCCGACTGTCCGTCCCCGTGTCTGTGCGATACCTCAGGGCCGTCCCGATTCCGGGATGTGCTGTAATTTTAGATTTTGCTAATGAGCTTGCCTGTGTGCCCTGCACACATTGTCTGCCTTGGCCTTTGCTTGGGGATTGACAGTTAAGGCTTGTAATCCTGCTATAACCTAGCCTCAGCAGGCAGTGATAATTCCTTTAATTGTTCTGAGATTGAGAGCTTGTCGCTTCGTACTACCACACAGGGACTGGCCGTGGAGGAATAAAATGAGGGAGAAAATTATTTTTGCTAATCATTCTTTTCCATTCTGCCTTGATGCAGCTGGCCACGTGCTTCCCTCCGCTAGCTCAGGCACCCCACTGTGGACATGGTGAGCTACGGGATCCAAGGCTTCGGTTTGCTGGGGGACCTGTGATAAAACTTTCGACTTCCAGTAAGCGGCACCTCTCTGATAGTTAAGGCCTTTGTCTGTATTGTTCCAAAACTATTTCCTTTTTCCTCTAGGGCAACCTAGAGTAGGAAACTGATGGTCCCTCAGGTAGCCTGCTTCCACCTCACTTGAAGTCTTGCCTGTTTGTCGGGTTGGAGGCCAGCAGAGAACCTGCAGAAGCTGAGGGCGGGTCTCCTACTTCCTGCTGTTTGTGGAATCAGCTGAAGATAACGCTTCTGGCTTGGTCTGGGGCAGCACAGAAGTGGGCTCGTTTTGTTGTGTGATTCACATATTCCACTTTCAGGTCAGAAGATTGGCATTGATGAGGCTACAAAATGGATGTGCTTGCTTGGCACATCCTTCTCTACCCTTTGAAGTGCACAGAAGCATTCCCACTGATTTCAATGGGAAAATCTCTTTTGTCTGGTGTGCTAGTCTGTGTGCCAATTAGTATTTTGTACTGATTGGAAGGAAAAGGACTAGGGACTGACTTATGAAGACTGTGGATGTTTGTAGACCGGGGCATTTTAAACAGTACATGCAATTTGCAGATCAGTAATTTGGTAGTTGGTTGGTTGTTTGTTTTTAAAAACTGATCCAGCATCTTAAATATGGCTATGGCTAAAAATGAATGTAAAAGCCAGTTATGACTGAGAATCTTGCACTGTGAAACCAGCAGTTATTCCTGTGGTAATGAATATGGCCTGCAGAGCAACAGAAGATGAACTGAAAGCAAGACATTGAAATCAAATTGCAGGCTAGGTTTTTTGACAGTGTCCTTCACAGTGCTGATGACCACCTGGAGTCCAGCATTATGTGAGAATTGGCATTTACAGCAACCAGAGCCCATCTCAGTCGTAGGGAATCACTTCCCAAACGCAGTTTTCCTGCCAACGGGGTTTGTTTGCTTGGTGATAAGAAACAACGGTCAACTCAGTTTGTTACTTGAGCATTTTAGTGACTGAGAAGTGGAATCTGGCATCGTGTGCTAAATCCGTTTTCTTAGCTAGTCAAATGCCAACTTGGCAGCCTATCTAGAAAGCTGATAGCACTGGGGCAGGCATGATTGTGGAGATTGTTTTCGACAGTCTCTAGTAAGTCTGCTTTTAAGACACCTCTTTCCGTTGGGAAAAAACACAGTTAACACCTTCAGGACTGGGAGGACTGGATGAAAGAGAGGAGAGGCATGGGCATTGTCTACAGTTTAATATAGTAGTTTTCAAAATGCCTTAAAAACAGGAATGGGTTTAGCTTTGAGTAAGGCTGGCATTTATTCACTAGACTGGTGTTAGCCATAGTTGATAGGAGGGGAAAGCATGGCACAGAGGACCTACTTCCCCTTGTTTTGTTGGAAGAGGAACAACAAGAGAAGATGTGAGTTTTCCAATTACAGATGAGAGACCCAATCTTTTCTTCTGCTAAAGAAAGTGTAGTTATACCCCATTTTTTGCCATTTTTCTGCCTCTCTGGTCAACATGTGCTCGAATATACACTCATTTCTCTCACGGGCCTTTCCAGTTGCCAGAAATAGCTAGAAAGCTGAAATACTTTGCCAAAACCCTTCAGTCTGGGAAGAGCACTGTGCACTTGCAGTGGGACCATGCTGAGTCAGTGCATTGTCTTGGTGCCACTACACGTAGCTGGAGAAGTCAGAACAAGACCGTCCTTGCGCACAGCATAATGATGCCCAGGTCTCAAGTTGTGTCCCCGTGGCATGCAGCTTCCTAAAGTCCTGAGACTTGACCTTCAGATAAAACCCAGTGTTACTTGACAAAGCGTGACAGTGGTATCCACGGAGAGGACAATGCGCTCTAGGTTGCTTATCCTTATTTTACTGATGTCACAAACAAGTTATTCTTGTACACTGCAGAAAGCCTCACAACCACAAAACCAGCAATAATTTTATAAATGATAAGCTTGTTTTCCTCCTCCTCTTCCCAGATACTCTGAGTGCAGCAGACAGCAGAGATGTGCATTGCTGGAATCCAGAGAGTTTCGTAACATGGCAGCCGCTCGCTGAAAGCCCTGCAGACACAAAACAACACTTATTTTAAGTCTTGAGAAACATCTCCTACTAAGTAGAAGAAAAAAGCATTTAGGTGAAGCAATGTTGCTGGTCCCATTTGTTTATGAGGCTTGGTTTTTGTCTTTATACATTTTAAATGCTTTTTTATTTTCATTCTGCTTTTTGAGCCTTTCAAGTTCATGTTTTCCATTTTTTCCATATGACAAGAAAGTCTGGAATCAAGTCCTTACTTTAAAAACAAAAATCTGGTTCAGAGCCTTGTATAATCATGTAGCTCCAGACATGGGGTGTTTAAAGCCACTTCCATGAGAATTACCCATCTTGAAGGTGATTTCTGTTCTAAGTAAATACTTTGTTGTCAGTTTAAGAAGCTTTTAATGACATCTGATCTGTGTTTGCTTTCCAGGCAGATCTCTCCCTCTTTAGTTCTCCCTTTCTAAAAATCTAGAGCTTGTTTCACCTCTATATGTGCTGACGAGGTCAGAAATGTAGTGTACCAGCATGACTGTGACGTCTGTTGAATAATGCATACCAATGCTTTCAAAAATACACGTGCAGATTTCGTGCAATTGTCCCCTTAAGCTGCTGAGTGGTACCATGGGATACAGAGCCCGTCATCTTCAGAGACAGGAGGAGGAAGGTGGTTTGGGTTTACTGGGTAGGGTAAGGCGAGGAACAGAAAGCCTTGCGTGACTCCCTGAGGGAATCACAAATGCTTTCAGAGCCTGCAGCTTGATAGCTTGATGTTTAACCCAGTCCTTGTTTTTGGAAGGGAGTTGACAGATGAATGATTTCTTTTAGTTGAGCTTTCTGAATACACGTATTTTAAATCTGTCGTTGTTTGATACAGTGGTATCCTTAAGCTGTACACACAAGGCAAGAAGGAGACGTCCTTATTCAGTGTGAAGATCTGTCTTTCACTGCTACATATGTAAAAGTGCCTGGAAATGTATTATCCAAGGGACACAGAAACAGCATTTTGATGGGCTGTTCTTCCTGCTCTATCTCTAGCAGTAGTGTCTGGTAAATGAGAGACCCGACTGCCTGTCTTATTGCTACGTGTAAATCCCATTCTGGGCTCCCAAGCCAGATGCTCTAAACTGGCATTTCCAGGTTACTGCTCTACTTGTGTGGTTTGAATCGCTTAAGTCTTTGGCCTTGTGCCTTAAAGTGCCAGCAGAGGCATGCTGTAATTGCCCGTAAATGCACCGTCTGTCATATTATTGTTTAATTATTCCAGCTTCTCGCCGCCACGCACTGCTCAGTGTCTCTCTTGCTATCTTTATTTAATTGAGTGGAAAAAATCTGAGACTTGTGCTTCGCTTACGTCACTTTGTATTTACCCAGCACCGCTGGATCCTACTATGAAGTCCCAGCTTTTGTATGCAGAAGTCAGTCTTCTGTATAGAAAAAAATAATGTCAATATGTAAAGCATATGTTAGAAAGAGAATCAATATTTTAACACATGGTAAAGTCGGACCATAAATCTCTTCACACAGTCAAATGATTGTATTATTCTCCCTTGAAACACCGCTCCTCCCCCTGAGAAACAAGAGGGGGAAAGAAAACTCTTGAATAACCAAGCCCTTGTCCTCACAATGCAGGACTGTTCTTAGCCTGTCACTCTGTGTCGCTTCTTTCTTTTCTGTCTACTAACTCTCTCTTTTCTTGTGTGTCAAATGCCTGCCTCTTCAAGACCTGTCTTTCCCTAGCCCATCCCTGTTCATCTGTTTCAGAGTATTACCGGGATGTCATCTCTTTCTTGAGATCAGCTTGTGATGACCAGCTCCGCTGCCTACTTGTTACCATTTCAAATATCCTTACGCTTCCTCCAAGCCTTGCAACCAACCCCTATTAATGTTGAAAAAATCATCTTTCAGAGCTCTTTCCAACGCTCTCCTTGTCCGTATGGCCTATAAAAAAACTTGGCAGCACGCTGACTGCTTTTCTTTCTTCATGCTCCCTGCGTCTGTGACAAATGCATGTCATTTTTCTGGTCTTACATTTTGCTTTCAGTCTCTGAATTGGAACGCTCTTTTTGTACAGCACCCCACACACAAGATCAAGATCAAGGCTCCTGTGCACTACCACAATAATAATAAATATTAGGGTTGCGCACACTCACTCTGCTCTAGTTTCCATGGCTCTGGGCAGAAGGAGTTTCATGATGTCCTTCTGAAAGATCATTCTGCACCTGAAGGATCTAGTTTTCAGGTTTTTTTTTCAGAAATCCTTAACTGAAATTTTCCTTCACAGTTGTACTCCTTATAACTCCTGGCTCCCTGACTGAGCCAGCATCATTGTTGGGGTTGTTCTTTTTGCTTCCCATGACTGAACTGTAAGATCACTCATTTTATACTATTTTCTGATTTGTTTTATTTTTCATCCATCTCTTTCCTGCAGGAAAGAGCAATTTATATAATGATTTCACTGTGGAATTGACTTCAGGCTTTACTGCTATTTGTCACCATTCAGGAAATCCATCCCTGGCTCCAGGAGAACACTCAATCCCTGCTGACAGTCTGGAAGAGGGGGAGAAAATAGATAGCAGAGCTGCAGCTATTAAGACTAGCAGGCAAATATTTTATTCCAAGTCCATTTTCCCCTCCCAAATTACTTTTAAAGAATTTTTTTCTCTTTATGAGAACGTGAATGAGGCTTGCTTGTTTGTTTGTTTGTTTTCCTGGGGACTCTCCTATTCAGCTGATCTTCATCTTCTTCCACGTTTCAGACAGCAGAGCTTGCAGCAGTGACAAGATGTAATCCCGAGTAAAACTGCTTCTGCCTGTAGCCTTGGTTAACCTGCTGGCAATGATACTTGCCTGGGCATGGGGCGGCTGGCTTTTTTACACAGCTCAGCATGGATATGCTGCCACTCCCAGTCACTTTTAGGACACAGTTGAGTTGTTTACAGTAATCTTAAAAAAACTCATAATAAAATTGTTCTGCCTTCCTGGGGCCACCACTCCCAGAGACCTTTCCCCTTTCTTGGCTACTGTGGGAGACTTCTTCCTTCGGCTTTGCACCTTTATCAGCTAAAAATTGTGACAGTACAGAACTGGTTTTCTTCAGGCTCTCTCTTTGAAGGACAGGCTACACTGCTACCCTGTTGTAGCTGTTGAGGACTGGAGGATCAGAGAAGACAATGGGGAAGTGGAAGCCTGCTCCCTCTTTTATGCGGAACAGGGGCAGAATATGCCCTTTTATGAAGTTCAGCAGAGAAAAACTTGGGCTACACTTGCATTCCTACATACCGTGCCATACCAGTCAGCCTGGTACTAATCTTCATGGACCTTTGAAGGCATGAAACAACATGCAGTGTAAATGAAATCTGAGCCACACCATACCAGATTATTGGTGCCAGCCAGTTTTAGAAGGCTGACATGAGAGCCAAGTGAAACAGGTACAATGGCAGGAGATGTCTTGTACCACCTGCAGGCATACAGATCTACAGTGCTCACACAGCATCAGAGTCCAACAGCAATGTGCGGCATGTAAAAAGCTGGTGAACCCACAGCCACTTAGGCTTGAATGCACTTTCCTGGGGAGGAAGTGGCTTTTCCCTTGGAAAGCTCAACTCCCCAGGGTCTGCATGAGGTCAATGGAAAAAGTGATTTCTTCAGAATATGATTCAGAGTGCCTAAGCACAGGCTTATCTTATTGACTACAGAGGAAGCTTAACCTCTGTAGATCTAAACTAGCTTTTGTGAATACCCTTCCCCTCTTGCCCCCTAGCTGGGGGAGTTACGGTAGTCTGGACATGGTTAGTCCCTCGCTGGCACACTGCCTACTGAAATTCAGGTGCTGCAGACCCAGGCTAAGAGAAGCTTGTCCACCAGAGCAGAGAATGTCCTGTTGGATCCTGCTTTGTCCTTTTGAGTTACCCTGGGATGTCAGAAATGGATTTGCAAGTACCAGAAGAATTAAATGAAGTCAAGAAAGGTTAGTTTCTTTAGGGATGGCCTGACTGGAGCTGGAATAATCAGCATCTGTTTCAGTTTAACTGAGTTTTTCATTCCAGCCTTTCTCCCCTTTCAAAGTACAGACAACTGAAGCCTTTAATTTGCCCTGTCTTTCAATGCAGAGAAAAGTAGGAGTTTCTAACAGCTGATACTATCCTGTCTAGAATATCTACACTAAAAAAAATACAGTTTATTGTCTGTTGTGAATGAAAAAGCTCTTGCTTGTTTCTGTTGTTTGTAGTGTTGACTTTGAAACATAAATTGTTTGAACTGGTTGACTCTCCGTTTGTATAATTGGAGATCAGCTTGCTTGATAGCCTGCTGGATTTGCAGTTTTCCCTTGCACTAAATAAACTGAAGAACTGCTGGCCCTGGGGCAGTTAGGACACAGTGCATACTTGAAAAAGTTCATGTGCATACAAGTAAATAAGAGAAAAGCATTTTATGCATGGCATTCTGGATGTGCTGTCTCAGCATTGATACGTCCTGTCTCTCCACCTGAAAGAGCTCCTGTAAGACCTAGGAAGTCTGTTTAAAAAATTGCTAACAGCCTGACAGACATAGATAGGTGGCTAATGAGTTGAAAGTTGAAGCCGGCAGGACCAGAATTGTTTTTTACCTGATAGCTTTGCAACCCTAAATCGTGCTGCTTGGTTTTGAGAACATAGGTACCTTAATCAAACTCTGTCCTTTTATCATACATTTGCTTTGTAGAACCAACTGGAAGAAAAAACAAAAATGATGTCTTGTCACTCAAGTAAGCAGACCTGACTCTGAACACATAAAAGGAACAGACGATAAAAATAGCAACATTTTACTGTACTGTAGTCCTTCAACAGAGAACCACATTCTGAGGTTCCCCTTCTTCGCATCCTTCTTTGTATTGCAACAGCATCTCGCACTGAGCAGAAGCTTTTGCTGTGGTTGGGCAGTCTCTGTTTTCAATGTGACGGATTTTGTTGTCAGCCACCCCATTGGAGTATTAGCTTCTAGACATTGACAAGGGCTCTGAATGTCTGTGTGCATCCTCCAGGTATGGTTTCTGTGCCTAGCACCCTTCCTCTCTCCCCTTCAGCTCCCGAGTTGTGCCACGTATTCCAGCCTTCCCAGTTTTTGTATACTCATAATAAAGGCAGTGGAGCCAAGGTGACATTCAAGGGAAGGGTAGAAAAGCAATGACAAAGGCACACGCTATTTTGATGATCAGTATGATGCTCACAAAATGAAATGGGCTTTTGTCATGCCATCAGCTTTCAAAGCATGCTTCTCTCCCCCAGAACGACTAAACCCATTGCAACCTTTGGCTAAGAGACTGACGCAAAACTTCTGGTAAACCAATGATTCAAGAGAAGGGAAAGGAATAGGATAGGGCAGGAAGGTTTGCGTAGATTGAGGTGTAGATGAGAGGAAGATAAAACCTAGGTCTGGGAATTTGAAGGTTTGAGATGTGATAGAGGGAGATTGAGATTCACAAAGAAAGTGAAACTGGGAATTAGAGTTTCATGCTGAGACTGGCTGGCAAGGAACGGGCAGCAGGGGAGGCACAGAAGACACAGCAGAATTCAGTTTGCCAGTAAAAGGAGACAAGAAGGAAGAAAGTCAGGGGGCTAGGCAGTGAGATGAAGAACAAGAGACTGAACTAGGACCTGGCATGGGGAACTAAAGTTGGAGGCCCTGTTGGAGGTTACGAAAGGAGAGACAGCCTGGGGAAGGAACAGGTGATGGAGGTTTGAAAGTGGAGGTCAGGCACAGGCAGAGGGGAAGGGAATGGAGTACCAGGGGAGAGCCGTGGGTGGCAGCCCCACACAGGGCAGAGCAGAGCAGAGCAGAGGGGTATGTGGGTGGAAAAGGGTGCAATGGGCTGTGCTCGGTGGGACATCCTGACTTCCAGAGCTGGAAGTGGAACAGAGCTTCCCCAATGCTGGCCTTCACGCTGGCTCCGCCAGCAAAGAATTTGCCTCTTGTGCTGTCTGCCCCAGCCCGCAGTACAGAAACGACTAGAATTGAGTGTCCTTGGACGAGGTGGCGGCAGCTGCCTGCCTGGGGGAGGAGAGCGGGCTTTCTTGTAGTTAGATGACAAGAATTTTGCAGTTGGGAGGAGGTAGTGAAAAGGCCACATGACCAAGAGAGAAAGGGTCAATTCATTAGCCTGGCAGCCACTAAATTAAGAAAAGGCAAGTGGGGCTATTATATCAGAGGTATCTGAATTCAGTCAAAGATGATTCTGAAGTTGCTAGATTGATCTTGTGGTCAGCTTGAGCAAGCTTAACTAATTAATTGCTTTATTTTAGTTCATTGTGTAAGAGCTAGCTCCTAATAAATCATGCTGCTTTGTAGAAACATGCTTGAAACAACTGTGTAAATACCAAATAGCCTTAGGAATGGTCTTGTGAATCCACTGAATAATCCAAATTCCAACACTCATTCCCCCTCTGCTGCTGGTCTAGATGGAGGATAACAGTCTGCTGTTGCTGTGTTTCTCTTTGAGTAAAAGGGGCAGAGGTCTGTGTTGGACATACAAAGGTACCAACATGGCTGATGACCCATGGACATGCTGTGATGCAGTGTGATCCTGCGCTGATAGTTGTCCTTTTCAGGAACACAGGAAATGCTACAGGTGTTAAAGGAACATTATGAAGGTTGCAAAGCCAAGTGTTTAAAAGTTAGGCAATGTCCAAATGAAATTGCCAGTGAAACCTTAATTCAGAACCTGTGTGCATGTAGGCTGTGAAATGCTCATTAGTTATATTTCCCCTCATGTTCATTTCAGTGTGAATGGCAGTAATTCAAGATCCACACACAGGTCTATGCATTTTCTGGGGCAATGGAGACTGAGGAACCTCTGACTTACTGTCTGTGGATCTATGTTAAGGAGAGGTAGGCAGCCACAAAACCACAAGGTTCAAAATATGGGCCTGTCAGTGTAGTCTCCTGATCCTGAGAGGCCCTTAACTAATACTTCTAAGGACTGTGACTCTTATACTTACCTTCTACACTGGGCCAGGTCTGTGTCGATGAAGATTTGGGGACAAACAGTGCTGATGGAGGCTGGGAGTAGGTTGGAGCTGAGCTCTCCAGCATCCAGTAGGAGGATATAAAATTAACTACTCTGTGCAGACTAAAAACAAATCTTGTGTGTATGAATTCTGCCTTTGCAAAAACGTCCATTAGTTCTAATTGTTGGCACAAGTATTACCATAGTATCAGTCTCATCTCATAAGACATATTTAAGGAATTGCAGCAAAAGGGTGTAGTTACCAGTGTAAATTTCTTGGCTGATTCCTTGTCTAGTGACAATGGTCCTGCTCTGCTTTACATCCGCTTTTCAGTTTTATGTTTCATCATGAAAAGAGCAAACCACTTTTTTTTTGAGTATAAAGTAACATTTTCTTAGATTTCAAGTTATATTTTTGAAAGCGAAGTGAGTAGAAACAGAAGTAAAATCTCTAACAGAACCAGAGTACACGTAGCATGTATCCTTTGTACATACTTCTTCAATGTTAAAGAAACTGGGCAGTGAGTGGCACTTTGCACACAAAGAGCCTGAGAGATGTAAAGGTACAGTACACGGTCAACAAAACATTCAGATCCTCCCTATGCATGGTGAATACACCCTGTGGTCTTTAATACAGAAGATGTAGTTGTATGTAGACTTCCGTCTGTGTTCAAATAAGCTACAGAAGAAAGAATTCTTTCAGACTCCAAGCTTTTCAGGGCAAACCATGTATTTCCATGTCTTGTAGGGGATCGGGGCACTGTCCGCACTGAATGTTTTACTGAGTAATAACAACAAATAAACATCCAGTCATTGTAAGAAATATTGTCACTAGGAAATTACACCTGGTTTCTGCCCTGTGACCCATTATGCCGAAAAGGCAATTCTGCTTTTAATGCTGTCCAGCGTTTATTAGTAAAGCGTGTTACCACATTGAACTGTCTGGTCTGCCAAAGAATCACACAAAGGAAAGTGGCAGAACCCAGATAATCAAATATGAATAGCCTCGTTTCACTGAAACTAGCCTCGATGGCTGCCAAAACTTGTAAAAAAATGATGGAAATAGCGCAGATACTTATATCTGACTATCTGATGTAGGAAACGGCTCCCAGATTTACTCATGGTTTTGATTCTGCTGAGGTGGCTGACGTTCCCTTTGAACGTGAGCCAGCGGGACCAGTCCAGACCAGCAAGTACTGAGATCAATTATTAGACTCCCACTAGCTTTAATGTGTTTTAGAAATTAGAAAGTTGAGCTACTACTGCAGTGCAGAACCCCTCTAGGCTTGAGGGGCGCTGACTGCAACTGCCTGAGAATTTAGCATTAAAAAGCTAAACCTTTCTCAGCAAAATACCGAAAGGTTTGCTATGATGGGTCGTCAAAGAAGTTGCTTTTAAATCCCATCTGAAATCAAATGACGACTGATGGCAGATGCTCTGTCACACTTGAGCGTATTTGTCTATGCAGAGGCATGGTTGCCACCTTCTGAATGGCTACCGCCATTTCTTGCAGCTCCCACATATTCCTTGCAAGGGCAGCTTGGTCACGCTTCGCTTGCGGTATCTCCTACAGAAAGAACAGTCGGCACATTGGTGCGAGGTTACAGTAGGTGCCAACCGGGGACAGTCCCGATTTTGTAGAAAACAGAAACACGGGAATGTTGCAGCCGCCCGGTCCATCTCTTCCGTAATGTCTCAGTACCTAAAGGTGACCCGCAGCAAGAGCTGTGCGATGCGCGCACAGCACTGAGAAGAGCAGCTTCGTACGGGCTCGTTACAGGAGAATTTCTGATCCTGTCTGTCCTGGGGGGCAAACTCCCCAGTTAAAGAGTTGGACGGGCGGGAAGGTAGTTCCTGCTCTTGAGGTACTTCAATGAGCTGCAGCCAGCAACCGACGGAGCTATGGGCTGTCCTCCTCCCTCAGGGACATCTCGACCCAAGTTTCTGCCCGGTGTGGCGGCGGTGACACGACGGAAGGTTTTCACCGGGACGTGCGGCCACGGGGGCTGCGGTGTGAGGCGGCGGCGCCGGGCTGGTTACCTGCTCACGCTGCCCCGCCGCCGCAGCGGTGGGCGCTGAGGGGCGGCGGCGGCGGCGGGGCGGCCCGGGCCGCGGCCAGGCCCCGCGGGGCTCAGGGGGACCCCGAGGCAAGCGGCAGAGGCGGCGGGGAGCCCTGCCTGAGGACGCCTCGCTCCCGCTCCCGCTCCCTCCCCGGGAGGCCGGCGCGGAGCCCCTCCGGCCCGGCGCCCCTCCGGCCCGGCCCCGCCCCGCCCCGCCGCCTGCGCCGTCGCCAGGGGCAACCGGGCCACTTCCGCCCGCCGCCAAGATGGCGGCGGCGCCGTAACCTGGAAGCGGTCGGCCGCCCCGCGCCTCAGCGGGCCCGCCCCCGTGGTGCCGCGGGAGGTCTGTGGGCGGGGAGTCCCGTGACGGCTCGGTGCGCAGAGACGGTGGCCGGCAGGGGCGGGCGGGGAGGGGGGGGGTTGCCGAGCGCGCCTTCGGGAGGATGGCGGAGCCGCACGGTACGGGGCGGCCGGGCCGGGGGCCGCGGCGGGGCTGGCCGCCGCCGGGGGCGGCGGCTGACAGCGGGCGGGGTGGGCCTGGCGGCGGCCGGGGGCGGCGGCGGGAGGCGGGAGGCCGCGGGCACAAAGGCGGGGAGGGCCTGGGCGGCAGGTAACCGCGCGGGGGGCGCGGCCGGGAGTGCGTGTGTGTGTGTGTGTGTGTGTGTGTGGGGCGGGGGGGGTCGGCCGGTCGGTCGGCGGCGGGGCAGCCCGCCCGGGCTCCGCGCACCGGCAGCCGGCGAGTGCGTGTGCCTGCCTGCCCCGGCGGGGTGCAGCCCCGCCCGGCAGCCGCGGGGCCCGGGGCAGGTGGGGCGGGCCGGGGGCCGGCCGCTGGCTGCGTGCGGCGGGGCGGGGGCGGCCCATCGCCCCGCCGGGGCTCGGCGGCGGGGGCTGCCCCGCTCCTCCGGGCTGCCGGGCGGCGACAACGACGACAACAGCACCACCAAAAAAGAAAGGAGGAAGCTCCGTTTCACGGCCTCGCCTCTCCTCCTCCCCTCCGGAGGGCTCCCGGTACCGGGGGCCGGCAGAGAGAGGTGTAAGAGGCTTCGCGTGTGTGTAGTGGCACTGAGGCTCAGGGTAATGATTACCGGCGTTCCGGGTAATGATTACCTCTGCCTCTGCGTGCGGGAGTGCTGTCCCCCACCCTCTCGTATAGGCGTGAGGCTCTTTTCCTGTTTCACCCGGTGCATTTATTGTGGCAGTTCTGATGCGGCCGGAGAGGCAGAATCTCCTTTCGAAAGTCGTCGCCTTCCTGCCCAGCCAGGTGACTTTCCCGGCGTTTAAAACGGGGCGGCGTCGCAGAGAAAGCGGTGTGACAGCTTCCCGCCTGTATGTGTGCCTGTAGAAGGTGTTTGCGCCGAGTTGCACGGATCTTTCTCTAGGAAGCGCGTTAAAAAGCTGTAGTAACCTTAGGTAAGGTGAACGGCCGTGTGTGTTGACTAAAATTGCGACTGGGCGTGAGCTATAACAGAAATTCAGCACAACTGTAGTGAAACTGTGTTGCTGCTTGACTCTACCAGCTTATTCGGGAGCAAGTACGGAGATGGAATAAAAAGTCGTAACGTGTGAGAAAACAATTACAAAGTGCTGAAATTAGTACTAGTAGTTTTTAACTCGTGTGTTTGAGATGGGACTATGGAAGCATACGGTTTATTCCGTTCTGCACATGTGCAGACACTTTCGAGGCAGAATATTCATGACCAAGGAGTTGTAATTGTGTGTATTGTCATTGCTGCAGTACTTGGTCAGGATTTTTTGGGACTATCAAAATAGAAATCAGGATGGGTTCAGTAATTACATTCAGGGTCTTAATTTGCTACTGTTTCTTGTTCGCATGTTTGGCTTTTTACTTACTGTTTCTTCTTTTTACCTTCTAAACTGTGTTTTTTTTTTTAGTCGCTAGTCATTATTGGATGCTTCTATTTATACAATCAAGGGCTTAAAGTAGGTGGTGGTCAAATTAAGTCACACTTATTTACAGCCATATTTCAGGCATATGTTGTATGGTGATCTTGATATAATCCTAGCCTAGTTTTGGGAAAGATTTACTGTATCCTAGGAATTTGTTATTACGCTGTTGTGCATACATTTTAATTTTAGTAACACCCTTATCCTCTTAATTCCTGTCGAATGATTTGGGTTTGACTGTTTTGGTTTTCTGTGTAATTATTCTTTGCTCTGGATGAGTAAAACGGGAGATTGTTTTACTAATTTGAAGCTGGATTCCTTTTAATTTAGACTAATGTTTGTCAGCCATCAGGATTTCTGTACGTGTGGCAAGGCAAAACATGTACATCAGGCAAAACTAATTTTATATGTAATCTTGTAATACAGAAAGATGATGCCAGACAAAGCTCTCCTTGTGTCCACAGCCTTCCTTTGAGGAATACCGAGGAATCCTCAAAGAGGATGCTGTCTTCTGCCGCGTCCCTCTATTCTGCTCTTTCTAGAAATGTTAAACAATCCCCAACATTTTTTCTTAGGGGTGATGGCAAGGGTAGGGTCGATAAACAGTGCTGATCACGAATAGCTGCCGTTCCCTGGTCTAGTTTTTCCTTTCCAGTGTGACATATCTGTAAGGCAGGAGGTGCTGGGAGGGGCGTTCCTTTGTTATGTTGACACTTAAATCGCAGTGACGGGTGTATTCTCCTCCAGGAATTTTGTGTGATTGAAGGGATTCCTTCAGACGATGAGTATTTTCTCCAGCTGTCTTTCTGCACTCTTAGCCTATGTACAGAAATTAATTGCTGCGAAGATCTCTGTGCGTGTGCCTTTTAGGAAACCCTTGGATTGATTGTTACTTGGCTGTGGCTTTCTAGAAAAGAATGTTTCTGCTGAAGCGGTGTGTGTGTGGCGGTCCTGGCTTGTCACCGTGCGAGCTGGCTGCTGCTGACCTGTATACGGCACCCATGAAATAGGTGGATGTATGTGCTTGCGTGTGTGCGTGGTGCTCATGCATGTTAATTGAATTAAGGCAGTAAAAGTATCTTCTGCTTGTGGTGAATGAGAGGGATCACATTTTGTGATGCCTTCTTGGCAAGGCTGAGGAAGCCCTGCGAATAACCCAGCTCTTTTTCGGGGAGGTTTAATATGATGATAAGGAAATAAAACTGCATTAAGAGATCTCAGATGTTCCAAAATACTGTCGTGGAGGATTTGGGTGGGCGCTAAGAAGGAGCCGTTTCTCTCCAGCAGCAGGTTTTCCCTCGTGTCTGAAGAAAGACGAAAACTTGCGTGCGTAGAGGGAGGGGAAGGCAGCGCTTGCCCCTTCCCCTCGCCCGCCGCAGCCCCCCCGGTATGTCTCACCCCCGATGCCCACCTCGCCCCTGCCCTCCTCAGCGGGTGGGTTTCGGCTGGCTCCGTGCCTTGCCCGGCTGCAGGGTCTCTCCCGGCCCGCAGCCGGTAACGTGTGCCCGTGTCCAGCCTGCCGTGCCCTCTCGCACCGCTTGGCTAGTGGCATTTCCCACCCAAAATGCTTCGAGGCTCGTTGCTTTTAATTTTGGTTTGGTTTTTTTTTTTTTTTTGTGTGGCAGCTTTGTGGATGCTCTTTTAATTGAAGCGAGGCTTGCTTTCCTTTCTGTCGTTGTAATACCTTGTATTTATTTTTACTGCATGCAACTGCATCTCAGAGGAGATATTTGTGTCTCTTTCTGGTGGGTTTGGGTGTGTGCGTGCGTGCATGTGTGTGAGAGGGCTGGGGAGGACACAGTAGGGAAGATTAAACAGCCAGTTGTAACTAGATTGTACAGATAAAAAAAACCCTTGTTTACATTAAAATAGTACCGGCTGATGTAGTCTAGTCTGTTTGATACAGTAGTCTCGCTATGTTACAAAATGTACCGGGATAAAATGTAACAGGTTGTATAATAAGCAGGTAATGTTTGCGGTACTAGCCATTGACCTTAATTTGCTTGTTTTTTGCTGCACTGCTTGAGCTTGAAAGGTACTATTAAATTTGGGCATTCTCCGACACCAAATTTGTTTCAATAAAGGCATTTTCAGTGTAGCAAAACAAAGGTCTCTGGATAAAAAGGGAATTTTAATAACTAAGGATTTTTCTGTCATTAACCTCTACGTAATGGATACTTTTTGTATGGAAATTATGCAGTGTTTATAATTTCTTTTAAAAAAGTAATTTTGTACCACGTAGTTAATTTTAGACTGTTTTAAGATCGTTGCAGTTTAAGAAGTACTTTATCTGTATTGCTCTACAAGAGAAATACATGAGAGAACAGAGCCTATCATATAATTGTAGACATGCTGATTGGCCTGAGAATATGTTAAGAGGCTGTGAATTGGTGTAGATAAATACTAGGATGCATGGTCAAAGAACTTCTTAAAACAATCTGGCATGCCTATATACTTGGTTCTTTTAGTATTTTTTTACTGTTAAGGTGTACATGTAAAAAAAAAAAACAAAAAAAAGGAAAGACTTGAACGTATTTATTTGCTTTTTGATTTCTCAAAGGAAGCGTAGTCGATGTTCTCAGAGTGGATGTACATTAGATCCTAATTTGCATGTCTGCCTCCCTTTTTGTTACAAAAAGTGCTGGAGAATATTTTTTGCCACAGGAAAGTGAGTAGATGTTTTTTAATTTATTACTTTTTAGCATAGTGGAAAGTTTGCTACTTGTCTGTTAGTGGTGGTGGGGTTTTGCAGAGAGGAGCAGCCCTGGGGAGGCGAGCTGTGCTCCAGCCCAGTTGTTCATCTTGAGAAACGTGCGACTGGTGCTCGCAGTAAATTGGTTGTAGCTTGCTCTTACCTTTGCCATGCTAATCCTCTACATGCTTTTGTGTCTTAAAATGCTTCATATTCTGCGTATGAGCAAGATGTATGGGGCAGACAGCATTTCCATGGAGCCCTGTTGATCCCATAGATATTGTATCCGGTTCAGTGGACCTGCCTACCCTGTGGTCGGAGGCTTTTTGTTATGCATGCATCCTAATTGTTCTTTCTGTTGGCATTGTACATAGACTGAAGGGGCTGTGCACCAATGCAAATAGCCTTTCTAATACCTTATGCATTTGCATTATAATGGCTGCATAAATATCGCAGCACATCTCAGTTCACTCTCTCGCTGCTTTGACTGCTAGGATTTAAAATAGGTTCTTTCTGTAGCACAGATCTTGTTCGTGGTTGGTATTGCTTTGGAGAGGGGTTCTGAAGCACGTCTTTATTAAATAGTGAAGACTGTTTGCAATGAGGTGCAATTTTAACTTACCCATGTTCTAGTCTCCCACTCCTTTCAGCCCACAGGTTGATACAGGCACTTGGAGGAAAAAAAAATTAAAGCTTGAGCAGTTTTTCACCAACTATTTCTAAACTCACTATATCGAGTTGCAAAACATGTTTGCTTGAGACTTGGTTTTGCATTTATTTCCAGAAATCCTATAGATGTCTGTGGGAATATTTTATGCATAAGGAATGCAAAGTACTGTGCCACCATTGTTTTGGTGCTGTAACATTCTGTGATTTATGACTAACTTTACCAGAAGCACCCCGAATTTCCTTTGAAAGTGTCGATACAGTGATGTGACTGAAAGCGGACGCTCTTTTGGGGAACTGGTGGCAGATTGCCATCACCTATCTGTCAAAAGTTTGCTTTACAAAGTTGTTAAACACAATGCCAATTAGTATCACTTACTTGACTCTTAGTGATTAGTAGATGCATAGAGGCTTTTAAAATCATCATAGAATGCCATCTTTTAAAGGTTTGAATTAATTTCTTGTAGCTGCAGCCTTGTTATTAATGTATTGTGTCAAATTTTGGGAAGGGTAATTTATTAAAGTATTATTTATATTTTTTGGCTAATCAGTTGTAATCCTAGGGTTTGCTCTGTTCTATGCTGTTTAGTTTGTGGAAACTGCAGCAAGAAAGGCATGTTTAAATCAAATGATCCTTTTTTTTTTTTTTTTAAATATATCTGATGTTAGTAGCTTGTCATTCTTTCGCTTGTTTGCACATATTAAAGCAGTAGTAGTTGTTCAGGTTAAGGATATGATGAATGACGCTGTTGTTGGAACTAAAGTTACGAAAACAGTTTTCTGAAACAGTAAGTGATAGTATTGCAAGAAACCATAAATTTACTTAGAACTTCTATATGATGATTGATGATTCACTTATATATGAAGCATTCTGCAAACAACATACATATTACTATAATACAGTATTCTTAACACTTATCCTGTCAAAAACTTGTGTCTGCTAGAAGTTTAGAATAAGTATTTATAGTGATAGCCATGAAAATGCAAGGTTAAATAACGTTAAGTGAAAGAATAAAAATAATCTTGAAACCCTGACACCTGAGAACCTGAAGCTGTAGTATATTTATACTTCATGTGTACTTGGATTTTAATTATCCATTAGATATTACAGATAATGTTGGTTTAGTACCTCAAAGAATATGGCAAAACCACTTTAGGATTTGCTGTTGTATTTAGATCTATGTTTTTGGTGTTTCCATCCTAATAGGAATTAATATAAATCAGAAATTGAAGAGGTGTTTCATGACAGTTTGTATGGTCAGAACAATCCATTGGTCTGGCATGTTGTGTTGACTGGAAGAAAAATAAACATATTTATTACTTTTATGAAGAAATACCTGACTGGCAGCCAAAAAGACCAGGGCCTGATATTTATTTGCAGCCAAGGTGCAGCAATGATCATGAGGAGTTGGACTTCTCTCTTTTCCTTTTCCTTTCTCTCTCCTGTGTCCCAGCCATCTAAATCTTGGCAAATAGGGGATTTTGCTCTCTCTTTGGTATGAGGCTTCTCTCCTGTGACTGGCAGTAATGGTACCCCGTGTAATTGTAGCACACGTGAACTGTCCAGTCTTCTGTATAATAAAGATTTCTCAATGTTGTATTTTTTTTTTGAGGCTGAAAGTTAGGTTATAATCTGTTTTGTAATACACAGCATTGTGTTTATTGATAATTGTCCTGTGAGGAAATACTCATGTTGTGTCAAAAAAAGTAAAAAAAATCTTTTTTTTACTGTTTTAACTGTTGCATAGATTTCTCTCTCTTTTTTTTTTTTTTTTTTTAACAAAAGAAAGCAAATTCAGTATGTCACTAACTTAAAGCTTGTATAGCACAGCAGTGAAGGTCCTAGTCAATTTGTGGATAATTGGGTAAAGCTATACATACAGTGCAACTGCAGGTGCTGAGTAAAGTGCTTTGTGCTGTGAAAGGGTTCAGGTTCTTAGCTTCAGTCTTATTTTTCCTTCATGTTATACCTAATCCAGCAAAATACTGGAGTTTATTCCATCCTCATTACAAAAAAAAAAAAAAAAATCCTATAATCTCTCTCAGTGCCTTCCCCCCCAACTTAACAAAAAAACCCCAACTCAACCCTCAGCTGTCCAAGGCAAGGAAATAATTGAGTAATCTTTATTCCCTTCATTAGATGAACTTCTGAAATTGTGATGGTAGAATTTTGTGCTCTTTTATATTCCCCTTCCCCCTCCTCCTTGAGTCAGCCACTGCAGAAAAGCAGAACTGTGCATTTCTTTTAATTCTAAGGGATAACTGTGCAAAGAGGAGTCTTCAGATTGCTGTAAATGCCAAGTCCTGTTTAGAAGCATTTTGTTACATGGAGTTGCTATGTGTAGCAGAGAGAAAATGACTTCACTAGCAAACTATATGGCTCCTGCAGGCATCAGGTGGCTTAATGTGTAAACAAAAGTCCACAGCAGTCAAAAATAGATCTTTATAAAAAGAAATAGTGCAAAAAAGTGACCTCCTAAACAAGGAAGTAAAGGGCTACCAGAGAATCTATCTGTGTAGTCCTGCAAAATGCTGATCATAGTGGAATGTGAAGGACTTATCATGAAAACCCATTTTGCTGTTGCTTCTGACATAGAGTACATGACTTTTAAAAATGTTTCTTGTAGAGAAATGATTGTACAATCAAAGGGTTTAAAGCCAAGAAGAATCCTATAAAATATGCATAATTTGGAGTGGTTTGCACAATTTTCTTATTGAAGGGATGGGCGGGTTAAATGAAACCTCAGTTCAAATGTTCTTGTTAGCATACTAAATCTGTGACAATTACTTTTCTAATAGATTTTAAAATCTAATGGCTATTGTACAGTACTTGCAAAACCTAAAATATTTCTTATTAAAGAGAATTTTATTATACTGGCAGTACATGAGCTATATTGAATTTAAGATTCTAGATTATTTCTTTTCAGGAAAAGGGAAATTTATGTTAATAAGTAACATGAATTAAGATACCTGGGAACTTGTCTTTGTGCAGCAAATATTGTTCTGGTAAGTCCCTCTAACTCTTCTGAACTCTTGGATACTGTGCAGATAACGGCAGGTTTCAGGTTATCATATTTGTTTTTCATGGTGGGCTACGTATTTGCTTTTTGGAATATTCAAACAATTGTTTGGCAGCTTTCTTGATAGCACATTGTGTGTGGCAGGCCTAGTTAGGAAGGAAACAAAAGTTTAAATATTGTAGCCATGAGTTGCAATTCACATAATAAATACAACAACCTGGATTTTTTTTTTTCCATGACTTCATGCATAAATTTATTTTTTTGTGTTTTAGGTCGTCATGAGGCATGTTTTTACAGTAGTAATTTTTCTTTTCTCTTTCCCATAAGAAGTCTTCAGATAAATGTTGGTAGTTATTTCTTGCATTTAAAGTGTATACTGTCTTGTCTTTTAAAACTGGCTCTTTGCAATCTAGCTCTTTTAAGAAGCCCTAAGTCATACCCAAACAGATATCCAGGTTTCAGTTACATGCTCTCACTGTAGTAACACGGTTTCGTCTTCTTCTAAACTGTGATGCTGTTTATTGAACCAATTAGCTGCTGGTTGCAAGCCAGAACTTTCTCCTGAAATCAGAATTAATGAATAAACAAATTACACTGGAAGGATTTCTGTTCTCAACGTGTGACAAGGACGTGGTTCGTATCCTGCAACCTTGGTGCCTGTGTGTGTTGGTGTCTGTACTCAGTCCTGCCGAAATCAGTGGGGTAAGCTTTTGAGTATGGATCACACGTTTGCATCATATATTTGATGGTATGTCTGTCTTGGAATGTTTTTGAAACCATTCCAGCTCTTCTGTAGCCAGCAGATGGGATGCATACGCCTTCATTAACAAGCAGTTAACTCTGCTGGTAGGACTGAATTTTCATCACGCTCGGGGTCTCTGACTTGGCTCTTTCTGTGTTCCAGCTCCCACTGTTTGTTCTGCTCTCTCTAAGAAGAAATCAGCACTAGCATTACATGCTCCTGCCCTCCTGTGGTAATGAAAACCTAAACGTTTTTCTCAAAATCAGGTTGTGTAAAAATAAAAGAGAAAGAGAGGAGAATAAGGAACTAGTTTTTCTCTTCTGGAGCAGCTGCTCACATCTCTCAAGATGTATGTTTGCTTTTGGTTCTGCTTCAAAAGCCCTGAGAAAAATCATAGTTATTTCTAAACTTGCTGTTATAGTATCAAAAAGACCTTGTAGCCTTTTATAGCTTTGAATTAATCTTCTGGCCTTTTTATGTGATATGCACTATCCCTTTTGCATTAGAGTAGAGAAACTAAGGCACAGAATTAAAGGGAAGATTTTTAACAGCAGCAATGGGATTGCTCTGCCTTCCCTCCTGTGAGGTGGTGGGAGCTGAAACCCAGTTGCGGCACGTGCCTTGGAGAGCCCGCCTGGCCGTGTGACCCACACCAAGCTCACCATGAGTAAGGAGCATAGGTGGATCCCAACCCCAAACTCCTCACTCCTTCCAGACGAGCGAACGGTGGAGCAAGGCAAAGGGGTGTGAAACCGTTACGGCCGTGAAATTGTTGTCGGTAATGAAAGCCATTGAGAGTAGCATGTTAGGTCTTTGAACATGCGGTGTGATAACAAGTAGTCATGTTGCCTGAAAGGATCCTGGAGTGGTTGTAGTCTGTATGTGACCTCTTGTTTCTTTAATGATCCTCTATTAATAATACTAAAAGAGAGCTGCTGTCATCTTAGTTTCAAAGCTAATGGTGTGTATAAACTATGGACATACAACTTCAGTCTCTTTAGGCAAATGTTTATGTTATGTTCAACAGGTAAAGTCTTGGAATGAGAAATCTGTGTTTGTCACAGCTTTCAATTCTGTGACTTGCAGTGTCTACTGAAACTGGTTTTTTGTTAGCAGGGAGACTTTTCACAGTTTGTACACCATTGGTTCTTTGGGCCAGCTTGTTGGCTGTCTTGCAAAAATATTTCATGTGAACTGATCAATTGTATACCATGGTAATCTAAAAGCATGCTTTAGAGTTGCTTCTACTGATTTTTCCCATTGTTTTGTACTTTTACAATGTCCTTTTTTTGTCCCTCTTCATCTTTGAAGCCACTTAAATGAGCAGTGAAAATACATTACACTTGGTTCCAACAAAAATAAATTTTCAAGAATAAGTTTCTGTAATCTTTGCTGTAAATTTCTTATTTTGTGACACGGAAACAAGTTAATGCAAGGCAAAAGGGTGTATAGTGCATGAAAGCTACTCACTGCTACTGCTGGTCTGTGTTGCCTTATACCGGGGTAACGTGATGTATACTGCCTCCATTCATTTTAACCAAGAGTATGTGTGCATGCCTGGACTTTCTGCAAGTAACTGGTATGCTTTGACCATTGAGTTATTCTGTTTGCAAGTCTGTCTAGAGTTAGAAAGTTTCAAAATAGAAGTAGGGGGAGAGAGCATGAAAGGTTTGCATGCGAGTGCTACTTCCAAAATGCTGCTGATTGTTATCTACTGCTTTTTCTAAATCGAAACCTAATAATGATTTGAACTTTTTGCATGTACTTTTTCAATGATAAAGCAGTGACTTGTTTGTCATGTTTGGAGATGATCAGCAAAGGGTGATGAGCTACAGAGAGAGTTCTGCATAGGTTGTGTGTGGCTGTAAAAAAGCTCATGGACTGAATTTCAAGTTGTCTGTTTTAAGTGTAGAGTGTAAAATGACTGCTCAGACCCTTTTTTCCCCTATCAAGAGTAAGTTTTCTTTCCTCTCTAAGCAACTTTCTCAAGCAACAGAGGGTGAGATCGGCAACTGCCTTGGGTATCTATTTTAATTATGATTTTATATAAATTGAGTGTTGTATAACCTGGTTTATGAACTAAATGAGAGACTAAGGAACTAGTTAACAAGTTTACCTTTGTGGGGTTGTACTTTGATGGCTCTTCCATATGTACTGCAGGTGTGTGTATATATTCATCCAGTAAAAACATATGCTGCTTTTCAGTTACCAAAAGTAAATGGGCAGAACTTGATTAACAGGATAGAATAGAATTAATGCTGGAAATGTTACTTTTACCCAGTTTTTGAGGTGGCTGCTCTAATGAGGTTTACATTGATCCACTATAGAGATGATAATTCCAGAACCCCAACACTTAGGATTAATTTGGATTCTGATTTTTCTTGCTGCTAGTGAGCACTGTAAGTCCTGTTATCAGTCAGATGGGGGGGGACTGCTTATATGGTCCTTTTTCTTCATCTAATGTGACCATGGGCACTTTACATCTGAGAGTACTGTTCGGTTTTGATTATTATTAATATGCAGCTTTTAGCACTGCCTAGTGCTTGTAGCCTAATGTAAATAAAATATCCCAGCTTGAAAAGCAGTGACAAAGTGAAATGAGCTTTTCTGATATGAAAGCTTAAACATGTGATCACAGAGCAGACTAATTAACCAGTGCAAGGAATTTGGTTCTTTTATGTCAAGCTTTTCATTTGTCTGTAAGGTTCACTTTTCAGTATGAGATGTTCTGATATGCTGACACTGTTGTAACTGTACCATTATAAGTGAGATAGACACATATATCTATATATATGTAAAAAAAAAAAAAAAAAGAAGTGGGGATTACTTTGGACTGTTTGTGAAGTTCACCAAATTCACTTGTGGATCACTCCCAGCTTTAGTTTGGTACTTCTGATGGCATGTAGTGGTTCTTGGAGAAGTAATGTGTCTTTTATGCAAGTCTCTTAATATTTGAAACAATATCTAGAAATAATAAATAACAAATTGAGAGCTCCTGATGATAATATAGGTGAGGAAGAAATTTTAACTGAAACTGATGGTACTTTTTTCAGTTCAATTTAGATTTGCTGTTTTATCTCTTTTTTTTTTTATTTTATTTTAAATAAGACTTCAAGACTTAAGCGTGCTCATTGTAATGGTCTTGCTCTCTAGAAATATCTGATTACTCTTTCCCCCCCACCCCCCCAGTGTTTAGGCAACTTACTTTCTTTGGGCTTGATGTATCCCTTAAGCTAAGCAGTATTCTGTTGATTCAGTGTTTGAAAAACTATTTAAAAGGAAAATCCAGGAGATGCTGGGTTGATGCTGGAGTATGGCTGTAGCTTCTACTTCTTGTTAAAGTGTTTGTGTCAATTCTCCTGAGAAGACATTTTAGTTGCTAGGATCTTAATAGTTAAATTTCAGCGAAAGCACAGTTTTTAATGGCTCAGAAACCCCCACTTAACCAACTATGATTGTATTTTCTTTCAGTAGTCTCAAACTTTAATGTTCTTCTTGAGATACGTACAGTGAACAGCTGGTCTTCCTACTGTTGTTTCTTTAGTGGAAAGATTCAGGTGTCCTCTGTTGGCTTCATGCTTGCTTTTTGAGTGTAAGGACATGTGCAACTTTTTGAATCTTCTCGTAAAAGATAAAAGAAAAGCACTGTGTCACTTGGCTGAAATAGTAAAATTTTACGTTCTCATTTTACTTTAGCACTACACTAAGTAATGATTTTGTTGAAGAATAATTAATTTCACTGCTTGATTGAGTTGCTGTTTTGTTTTGTTTTGTTTGTTTCTTTGGCTTTATTTTTTTTAGTTGCTCCCTAGTTCTGTGCCTGTCTTTGGGAACTATTTATTGGTGTATGAGCACAGATCCCAAAAATAGCTATCAAATGCAATTACTGTTTGCAATTATTTCTGATCCCAGAGGGAAACCCAAATAGGTGCAACCTGTAGGGACCTTCCTTTGCCCTAGGGGTCTGTAACAGTTCCAATTTTACAGTATACTGGATTTGTAGTGGTATTTAAATTGGTTGCTGATGGTTGATAACTGAATCCCAAATTCAGAGAAAAGTCAAACTCTGATTAACTGATGTTTTTCTTTTTCATAGATGCTATGTTTTCTTTTTGCTGTAGAGTGGAGAGTGAAACGGCCATTTCCTTCTTGCTTTTTCTGGTCTCTCCCAGACATTGAAAATACTGCATTTGTGGTGCCATGTGCAGATATCCAAAGTCTGATTTATGGTCACATGAACTCTGTAAGGCTTGTTCTTAAACAAAACCCCAAGCCTTTTAAGTTTAGTTTTAAACCAGAGTTTTTTGGTTTCATTTCTGCTGAAGTTATTTTTATGGATATCTTGCATGTCTTTGTCTTGCTTTCCATGGAAAAATATCATCTACTAACTGGTAAGTTCTGTTGCATTCTAGAGATTTTTGTTTCTATTTAACCTTCAAGCTTTTTGTATCTTTATTAGCAGCTTCATATATTGTATATGCAAGCATGAATGTTATGTTGGAGCATGCAGGGCAGCATAGTTTGGTAGCAGTCTGCAGGCTAGAAGTGCCTTACAGGGCAATGATTTGCTTCCTTTTTCTGAAGGAGGGGTGGAAGGGCTGTTTGGGCAACAAACTTCAAGCACTGAACTTTTTCTTAGATGACACTTTGTAGCCTCATCTAGACATATTAGTACCATGGCCAAAGGATGGAGGGGATAGGCAATTTTCTAGCAGATTATGGTGTGATTGTAAATATAAGCGAGGAAGTGGACCCAGAAAAGCATCCCTTGAAGCTATCACATTTTTCTGGGGAGAGATGAAGAGCTCTTGAATTAAAATGATAGTTTATTAATAAATGCTAGAAGTACGAAAGAGGTGGTACTGCATAAGATCAAGTATGCTGAATGTAGCCTGCAGTAATGAGCCTGACTATGGCAGGGATCATCTGGCCTGGATTTAGTGGTAATGTTATTTGCTTTGTAACATAAGCTAGAGGTTGGTTGTGAGAGAAGTGAGCAGTGAAATAGTATCATCTGCACAGATCTGACATGAGGAATTTAGGAGTTAGAGGACAGTGCACAATGTGTCAAACAACAGAGGCTGTGATTAAAACCTCTTTCTCTCAGTCATGCTTCCAACTGGTAGTCCTCGCAACCACAGATCAAATTTAGCCTTAGCAAGCAAGAATAATTTTAAATGAAAATTTCCTTGTTTGCATCATGTCTGAATTTGATCCCCATAGGATGCTGATTTAATATAAAGTTATTTTATGTCTATCTTCATTTTTTAAAAAAGAAATTTAAAACATATGTTTATAGCATTTAATTATACTTTAATACTAAGCCAATACTGACAATTGTCAGACCAGTTATGTTACTGACCATGGAAGAATTATGAAGCTTTTGCTTTGGTAGGAATTTGTGTGATACAAGCGACATTCAGCTCTTCAGATTGCAACTTCTTTTCTACCTTCCGTTTGAAGAATTATTGTCAGAGAATGGGAGAAGGGGAGGAAGGAGGAACTGGCGGGGGGAGAGAAGCTGCCCTTGTTTGTACAACCTTATGTCCAAGAATCACAGGAGCTGGAGGCTGGTAGGGAGGAGAAGGTTTCATCAGACACATGCTAAACCTTCAGCCCTGCATAGCAATAAAGGTGTAATTTGTCTGTTTCTTGCCTTGCAGCAAAGGGAGGGATGGAGAAAGGCTTGGACAGGATGGAGGAATACAGCACTGGCATGTTGCGCCTTGCTGCAAAGGGAGCATATGCTGAGAAGGCGGCATTGGCCATGCCCCGTTGCAGGGGACACACCAGTTCAGGTCCTACTCCCCACGTCTTCTCTAGTTCTGCTGTCCTGCCTGTCTGTCTGCTACTGCTCTTTGGTCGTTATTCCTATATTTATAGTTCCTTGCAGTCTGTACCCAGTATTCCTGTCTCACTTCAGGTAAATGCTGGTGGTTGTCGTCTCTTTTTTACCTGTACCTGTTCTCTTTATGATCCTTTCTGTTTTCATTGGAAGTGTCATTCTGTGGTTTTTCTTCCCTTCCCACTATTTTGAGAATGTTTGAGTAAAAAAGGAACAAATAGGTAGCAAGTATTTGTTAAAATTAATTAATTAACTTCCTTGTTAACGTAATTTTTATTTTTTTATTTTTAGAGGTCCAGGTGCCTCTCCAGTGTTTAGGTTTCTTCTTTTTCCTTCTGTTCAGGAGCTCTTTTCTCACTTCCTCAGATATTCTCCTTGTATCCTCATACTGTTTGTATATAAATATAGTACCCTGATTTTGAACATATTGTTCTGGAGCATGTTGTCATACTAAAATTTGTTCAGTCCTTCTAGTTGGTTCATGAGTCTGTATACCTTTTCTGAGTGCTTTCTGCATATGTCTAATACTTTTTGGATTACACTTGTTTCGAAAAGGGCTAATTCTCTTTTAATCTGGATTACTTCAACCTGTACTACTCATGTGAATGTCACCTAGGTGGTTGAAACACCCATCTCCTGCCCTGTGCATCAAAGCAAAAATCCAGACTCCATCACTTTGGTGAGCTGTGCAGTGGAGGTTGGGTATGGTACAGGGATGCTCTGCAAGGAGCCGAGAGCAGCCCTCACCTCTGTGCAGCTCAGAGAGGAGCAGATGTGGGCAATCTGAATGCAGTGAATTACCTGTTCTCAGCTCACACAATCTAGTGCAATCTTCTGGTCCATTTATTTAATACATACGGATTTTCCAAGGTACAAGTATCTGGAGACCAGCAGGTCTGCTGAGGCACTATGTTGTGCCTGAGCCAGTGTAAAGGTTGTATTTTTCTTAGTCATTTGTCTTAAATGTTCACAAACAGATCAGATGATTCCTTGCCGAGTTACTTAGACATTTAGAAATGACGTCTGTTTTTTGTCTAAAAGGGGCAATAAGGTGCAAGAATGTCATTCATTAGAAATCGGCATACACTACAATTTTTTTTTTTATTTTGCTAGGGTAGTGGTATGAACTTTTCATGTAGCTCTAAGCTATCCTGCTTTTTCCTTGTTTTTATCAGATTTTCATCATCTTATTTAATTTATTAGGAAGTGGTGAGGTAAAAGGCTTATTATTGCATCGTATTTGTACAGTGTTGTTTAATTCAGTTTGCATGTCTAAATTTTTTCCATGACTTCTTTCAGATTAACATTGTTGCTACTTTCTACTTTTACAATACACAAGCCTTTCAAGCGTGCTAAAGAGTATATCATCCAGTTGATTTTTGGCAAGCAAAAATCATGTTTTTCACTATTTCCAGTAAAAATGTCATTGAAGACCTTTTGATTTTTTTAGGGGGGAAAAAAAAAGGATGCCTCATCTGAACAGATTTTGAAGAATCTGTTTGGAAGGGATCGTAGTGGTTTTCTTTTTTCTTTTTTTTTTCTTTTGAAGGAAAACATCTTGTTCCTGTGAAGATACCCAATTTATCATGCATTTTCCAGAATTGTTAGTATATGTGAAATAATCTTTTAATCAGGCTCCTAGTTATGAGCAGAATAATATTCAGTGCCATTTGGAGTCTTTTGGGTGTCAGGCTGGGGCTTAAGGTGTTGTGTGGGTAAGGCTCCTTGACTGCAGGAGTGAGCATGAGAAGTGTTCATGGCAGATCTGGACTTTACATGGTTCTTCATAGGAAGGTGAACAGAGCTTGCTTTCTCTTCTGTAAATGTTTCAGTTTTCTATCCTGGGAAAGAAATCTCTGGGATCATCACTGGAATCTTTAAGAATGTGGATGAACTTGCAAGAAATTCAAATGTTACCATTCTTGGGTTTTTTGTAATGCTAATGCATTAAATGTTGATTGGGGGGGAAAAACCCATGTAAAAACTAAATAAAAATACTCCAAGAAGTTATGAAAATTAAGTTTGCAATACAAAGCAGTCAAAATTAGACAGGTGTGAATGAGATGGCTTCTAGTGCTTTAGGTGACCAGAAGGTGTTTAATACATCTCCATTTGCTACATACTTTTGCCTTCCTTAAAACCCCTTCTCCATGCAGTGTGTAGGAGCAGGAGTGGTGTTTTGTTGACTGATTACTGTCTCAGTATTTTTATATCTGTGATATTTTCTTATGTGGAGTTTCTTACCAGCTGCTTCTTGCCCACCACCCATGCCCCCTGGCCTCCCGTCCCCGTTCTTGTTCCAGCTCCTGCCTGTTTCTCCCTTCCCCATATTTCTGAGCTCACCTGTGCTCCCGGCAGGAGCTTTTCTCCTCTGCGTGGCCACTGTGACCCCACGGAAGGTGGGGAGGACTGTAGGAGGGTGTCTCAGCTGGATAGGAAAGGCCTGTTCAGCCACTGTGCATTTGACTTGCTCTGTGGGAATGCCTTATATCAAAAGAAGTTGGCATGTAGGAGTCGAGGAGGTGAAACAGGCACAGGGTTTATGAAATACTCAGCTCTTTGTTGCTGGAGGAATTCCTCGCAGTTTTCTTATTAGAGGTTTCAGAGTGGCCAGGAGTGAATATGTGGTGAAATTCAGTGTGGCACCAGACATCTTAATAGATTTCCAAGTCCCTAATCTAAACCAAAAATGTCATAGTTGTTATGAAATCAGTGTTAAGATTACCTTCGACATGAACAAAGCAATGTGCTTTTTACCAGCTGTCAGTCTTATAAGCAGCTGAACCAAATAAATTATTGTACCTTTTCCCTCGGTTCTCACATCCCCTCAGGGCACCCTCCCCAACCCCAAAACAACCCAAAAAAGCCCAAAGACTGGCAGGCAGCTCCTGGTAAACATCAGCTTTGAGGAGTGAAGTCTAAAGAAATTCAATGTGATTGAAGAAGCCTTTGCCACAGAGCATTGGCTGTATATAGCTGTATACAGGGCTACCTGAATCACCTATAATATGCATCTATTTGCTTAAATAGTATTTCACTGCTTTCTGTCATTATGTTTAATTCTGTTTTGCTCATGGGGGAAAACAGTTGAAAGCTTTGAAAAAGGCTTGGGAGCAATTTTATTCTTCATCACCGTATCAGGGTGTATAATGAGCCTATGTTTCTATGGTGCCATTAATTTACAAAGTTCCCGAAGGTATTTCTAAGTTGCTTTGGCTTCTCCAGCTGTGGTTGAGCATTATTTCAAGCAGCAGTGCAGGACAGTGGTCTGTCCATTGGAACATGGAAGCTGTTTAACCATGTGCAGTAATGCAGCACAAGAGGGTAAGGACAGGGAGGGAATAATGCAAAATCCAGTTGGAACTGCAGGGAGAATCTAGGTAGGCAGAATGCAATTAACCTTAGAAATACAGCAGTAAATAATGAGAATCTAGCTGGAGTGGGCACACATAGTACAGTAAGAATACCATTTCTCTTTGGCAGTTCGTAGTTCTTGCATCTGAATAAGAATACTCGGAGGGCAGAAGTGGTCCATCACATCACGTTTAGGCAGATGTTTGCGGGGAAAAAAGAGATGAGAGTATTTTAACTTACATCCAGTCATTTGAAACGTAACAGTTTCTTTGTACTCTTGTTCTGTCTATATACTAACTTGGCCGGAATCAGTTTGCTTTCACCAGGTAAAATGCATTTATCTGAAAGGCTCAGATTACAAAACCAAACAAAAAAACTCACTGGAAAAACATTGGTTAAGCAGTAATGGGGGAAGATGTGTAGATCTTTTTGTTTTTTCATTCAGAATATTCTAAATTTGTTTTGGTTTCTTGTAATACTTAAAGATATGATGTAAACTTTTGGAAAAATATGCCATCCTGAAGAAAACAACTCTAGCTGATCATTGTGCAGTTTTCAAATAAATTTTCTTTTTATTTAATTTAGTTGTAATGAAGCGGAAATGTACACTTAAATTGGAGTAAATTTGATTCCGATTACGGTTGTTATCTTTTCTATGTGAAGAATGCTGTTCTGCTCAAGAAGATATTTTCTGAGAGCAGGTCAGATGCAAAATATGTTAACGATGTCTAAAAGTGAGGAGATTTATAATTGGAAACTTGTGGGTAAATATGTATTTTTTTGGACTTTACCAGACACTTGTACGTCTTCCAGGCTCATGTATGTTGGAAAGTAAATGTTATTACATATATCCTTTTCTATACATTAGTTATATTTAAACTAGGTGTTCAGTAAAACAAATATATCCAAGCTTTTTTCATCTTAGCTGAAGATCAAGAACTGCATATAATCTTGGATAGAAAAAAATTGAACAGGGGCCAGATATTGTGCAGTGCCGAGCTGCCATATGTAGTTATTGTGGCTTTGTCTGCTAGAACATAGAAGGTAAAGAGTCATCACTCCTCTTCATGTTCAGAATTGTGTTAAAAGCGCATTTTAAGCTGATTTTTAGATAGGCTTTTTTCCTAGCATAGTAACCCTCTGCAAAGGGATCTTGTGACTTACACAGTCACTAATTATGGTCAGAAAATTCAAGGGACTGAGAGTCATCCAGCACTGAACTTTATGAAACAGTCATAATTATTATATAAAAGCATGTTGAAGAAGATGAGCAAAATTACTGCATCAAATTCAGAGGCAAAGAAACAAAGAAAAATGCTACAATAAACAATATTTTTGCTTTTTTGCTAGATAATTCTGTGTTGCTGATAGGAGCCAGGGTAGGATGCTACCCTAGACAGTAGCAGAGCAATGTTTTATTTAGCTGAGATGGGATTTAGCATGTGGTTTGTCCCAATTTTTGTAGGATCAACATAACTTAAGTTGTTGATAATATAGATAATTAATAGATAATATATTACTCTATTGTTGCGTTGTGTGTTTACTTTCTCTCCTGCCCATCAGTCTTGTTTTGTCTCCCATTCGGTTGGTTTTGTTTTGAAATGTTATTTTTATTGCTCAGAGGAAATGACGAAAGAAAGAAAAATACTTGATGCTGGTATAAAGTTTGCATCATCACCTTTGGTGAGACCAATGCCATTTGCTATCAAATTTGTAACAAAGCTGTGTGTGGCAGGCTGCTTCCTTTGTTTATAGGAACTGTTGAGGGATCTGAATGGTAGCGCCTGGGTGCTGCGTAGTGGTAATAGTGAAGTTTTTGCTACAGCAGGGTAATCTTTATTCAGAGGAGGGTACTGGGTAGATTGGGAGCACTTGCTTTTATGGAAGGTTGTATGCCACTATAGACGCAGAATTTGTATAGTCACAAAAATGAGATAACTGGATTTTCCTAGAGTAGTATGTCCATTTAGAATAACCTTTTTTTAGGCATATGTAGTTATTAGAACCTGTACTAAGACCGGGAAATTTGTTTCATCTAGCAAGTTACCATTTTCAAATTTCATGTATTATGCAGGATTATACAGCCTGCTGATACAAGTTACCGTGGAAACGGAGACATGCAGCCCAAAAGGTACATGCTGGGGGGCCACACATGCAGAAAGTATCTTTTTACATATTAAAATAAGCTGCCGCATGGAGTTAGCACAATTCTTTGTACTTGCTCTTAGGGTCTATTTCTACAAAAACATGAAATGGTATTTTATAACTTGGCCAAAAACTAGTGGTTTTTTTTCCTGTAAAGGAGAAAAAGAGAAAGTGCTTCAGAAAAATAATGTTGGAGTGCATAGAATGAATCACAGAATGTATATTTTTGTACTTGCTAGATGAGTTCAAAGGCAGGGCACAAAAGATTATTTCTACCCCCTAGGAACTTAAGGCGTAGGTGACTTTCTGTCTGCTAGCGTGGAGCCTTTTTGTCATGATAGATCTGGACTTTGGTATGTGACCTGGTATATAGTGCAATGAAGTACTTCCAGACAGCAGCAAATCTGGTGACCAGTGAATGTAGAGATGGATTTGAAAGCTTTGAAACTGGCAGTAACGTCCGTGTGCCTGTGCGTTTGCCGTGGAAGGGCACGGTTGTGTCGGAAGCCGGGATGGGAGATATGCCTGGTTCTGCAAGCATGAAGTGATGAACCTCCAAACACCTCTTAACTGATTTGCTTATTTATAGTAACTTCAGCTTTAATTGCACGTAGATTTGTAATTAGGTGCCTACAGTTACAGATGTGCCTGCAGATTTAAGAAACCACAAGTAAAGCGTAAGCAAGCCTTCAAAAACGGTCTAGTTGTTGCCCCCTTGGTCTGATGTTTGTTCCGTCGTTCCCTCGACCTCCACATTTTGCTCGAATGCGAGACTGGGTTATGCTCAGCTGTTCTGCAGCCGTGGAAGCAGCAAGCAGGCAGGGAATGGTCGTGGCTGCAGTCCTTTGGCAGATGAAGATATCCTAAAGGGCTTAGTGGGCTGTCAGGGTCCAGGCCCCCTCACTTACCCAGCTCCACAGGCTCCGGCTGTGGATGCAGGGAGGCAAGAAGCTGCTCTCTCAGTGTCTCAGGGGATTAGGGGGGAAAGTGGGGTCACATCCAGATATATTGAAATCAGGCTAGATTGGGAGTCTTTAAACTACGTACCATCTGCTGGCCATTCATTTACAGGACTGAGATGAATTTAATGGTCAGCCTTCTCAGTTGAACAAGCCAGCCATCACAGCTGGCACTAAGAACCATTACAGTATTATGCTGCTGCCATCGACCGTCCTGTGTGCTGAAATAAAGGAGTTTTCTTCCCAAAGAAGAGAAAGTGTCTAGCTGGCATATTTCAGGAGCACTACTTTTGTCCAAATAGATTAGGTGGCATTTTTGATCTATGGCGGTGCGATGGCTGGTTGTTCCCGTGCTGTTTCCATACCTCTGAATGAGGTTTTGTGTTAGAGGAGCTGTGCAACCGCCTGGTGACTGATTCAGCAGTTTGCTCCCAGCTGGTCTGTGGTGGCTGCAGCGGCAGAAGCTCAAATGCACTTACGCAGATGAAAACTCCGTAGGTCAGATGTTTGAAGCTAGTAAATTGTAGGAGAGAATGTGCTTTGTTTGCAAGTGACTCGTTGGCTTAAGCTATTTGGGTTTTGAAATGAAAGTAGTAACCATCTTTTTTTTGCATATGTGGTATTGAGAATGGAAAGTCATTGTAGCCGCTTTGGCTAAACTTTAAATTTCATCCATTGCCTATTGATGTGTTCGTGTTTGTGGTGTACTGGAATAGGAAATGTTTTTGATGTATCCCATGCTATTCTAAGCAAAAGGTAAATACTTCTAAGAAGGTAATTTTTTCAGTTTGTTGTCTGTTTGTGAACAGGTGTTGCTGCAATTACTAGATAGCATTTGAACTCTGCCTTGTTGTTAAAAGCTACTTATGTCTGACTAATCAGAATTTCCTAGATCAGAATTGTGATCTCAAAACTTTTTCTTTTTTATTATGTAGTGGAATCATTGTCGTCTTACTCTGGAGCGTCAAGTATGAGCTGATTCCTTTTTTCTTCGACGTGTTTAATACTCAGAATGATCATATTCTGTTATTTGGGTTGAAAAGCCCTAGGCATGGTGTGTGCCCTTTGAGTTAAGTTTAGTACAAACACAGAACGAAGAGAAGAATCATTCCTATTCCATGGTACAAAATTATACACATAGTAAAGAATTTTCCTTTCAAATGCAGGCCTATAGGTTTCCTGCTACATTACAGCAGAATTAAAATTCTGTTTTATTTGAGTGTACTGTATTAGGCTTTAGTGAAAATGATGCCTTAGATACCACATGCTCAGAATATTAGAAATGTTTATGATTTGAAGTGCCTGTTTTTTCTACTGAAACACAGAACAGGAACCAGTAAGTATTTAACTGAAGTTGTAAAGTGACATTTTGTAAGATGATGTACCATGATGATTTTCCTTTGGCAGAAAAGACTGCTGTTGGTTGGCCTCATCGCTTGAGAGGGAAATATTTCAGCAGTGGAAGAACATTTTATTTCAAGTAATGATTTCTTCTTCAAAGCAGCTCTGTGAACATACAGGAAACTTTCATATACTTGCAAGTCACAAGACACGTAACGCATCCTCTGAGAACTGAGGGATTGCTGAGAGTAACTCATGTGGGGATGGCCTCTTCTGGAAGGGTCCCACCGCTCTGGGGTGGGAGCAGTGATACTTGCAGTGGGAACTTGGTGCTGTCAGTGAGGTGAGCTTTGGCTATTCCTGCTGGCTGGCTTCCTCCTGCACCTGGGGTTTGGTGTCACCCCGCCATCCTCGCACCAGTTCAGCCCTGGTGCCAGTCGCCTGCTTGAGAGTTTATTAATGTAAAATCAAAATTAAAAGATATAATTGGGGGGAAGTCTTTACTAAGCTGTCAAGTAATATTGGCAGTGGATTTTTTTTTTTTTAGGTAGTAAAGTTGCTCTGCAGTAGTTGGTAGGAGAGAATGTACTTTACAAGTCTTTTACAGCCTTCTTTGAATAGCAGTGGGGTGAAATCCCTTATTTCAAGCCTCATATTGTATTAGAAAATGACCAGGAAGCATCAGTATTTATATTACCAAGTTGCAAATGTTTAGTATTATTCCTAGAATCGCAGACATGATTGTTCCTACGTTACCACATTTTTTATAAAACATTTATTGCATAAAAGTTTTGGGTTCTGTTCTTCAGGGTAACTGAAATATCTTTTCAATTACTTGTACATATTAAAAAAAAAATCAGTAAAATATACAAGGTTGGTGTGTTTTTCAGGCAGCTAAGGAAGGTGATACAGTTGAAGTTGTTTGTGTTTCTGAAGTTTTGTCAGTTACAGTTGACAGAAAAAAATAAGTACATCTGGATTATGTTCACCAGACGTCAGGAGGAGTGAATCAAAACTCTGATGCTGGTTATTTATAGCTATTTACAAATATTTTACTTTTAAAAAAGTAATATTCAGAACGGGGAACAGATTATTTTCCTTAACTTCTCTAGAAGTTTTACTTTCCTTCATATGCTGTGCCAAGCAAGAGTCTTACTCAGTTTTCCAAGTTCTCCAGCACATAATAGTTAAATGTTTTTATGTCAATTAATATTGACAGGAAGTCAGTTTGAACAGCATTGGAAAATGGAAGTAGTTGGCAGAACTGGCTAATTTCACTGAATTTCCTTTTGCTAAAAATATCTCTAAAAGAAGCTCTCCTTTTGAGATACAATGAATGCTTGTTTGACTGTAGTTCAGAATTGATGATGACTCTTGTCCTTTAACCAAAAGGGCTTGAAAAATATGAATAACCTTTTGAAACATATTTAGCTTCCTCTGTAGTATATGTAATTATGCCCATGTCCTCCAAAAGTTTACATACGTGCTTAACTTGATGGGAGTAACCCCATCAGCTTGAATGATCTGCAGTAGAAACAAAAGTTCCGTAGAGCTGCTTATGTGAAGTTAAGCATTTCATTTGTGTATGTGTTGGTAGGATTAAGGAGTTCTGAGCGTAGTTGCCCTGTTGAGTTCTGTCTCAAAACTTGGTCATTAATGTATGAAATGGCAAGGTTTTAGTCCTGCTAACTGAAAGCATACATCATCAAATATGTATTCTCATTTATATTGCATGCAAATATGTTAAAAATAATTTTAGATAGGTTGCAATGGCAAGCATTAAAAGTTATAAAATACTAGAAGGATGAGTTTCATATAGTTGTTTAGGTCCTGTGCTGCCTCTGCGTTATGATACAAGAACACTATACTGTACTTACAGGACAGCCTAGAAGAGTTTTTTCACAGATTTGGCCAATTTGGGGGATAAGTCAGCATTATTTAGCTAGGAAGACTTCTTGCTTGGACATCTTTCACTTGTGGAAGTTGATGTATGGTGACGGAGGGGATTTTAAGAAGAGAAAGGGTTGTCTCCTGAATTACAGTTTTGCCCTGGCTCTTGTACTTGCTGGAACTTTCTCTCCCTGAAATAAAGCAAAGTGGGGAGGACAGGTTGCAGGGACATCAAGAGTAACGGGAAACACCAGGACACAAACATGGCTTTGTGGCAGAGGAGTTTACTGCTTCATGGAGTGACCGGGTGAAACCCGGCTGGTACCTGCTGTGCAGCACCACTCTGCAGGGTGGTGGGACCTTCTGCTGTTGGTGATCCCAGCCCTGGTGGGCGAGAAGGGGGAGATGCCAGTGTCTCAGGGGTGTCTCGGACTCTGGATGGGTGAGGCTGTTCCAGTCAAGGCATTTTCTTTGATGTGATTCCCCCTGCATTGGCTTTTGTTGTGTTTCATCTGGTAAGGGTTTCATCATAAGCTTTTTCTTCTTTTAAGTGCTAGTTAGTCATTCTAGGTATTAGAGAATTACTTTATTTGGAAAGAAAGAGGCTAAACCTTCTCAAACTATTTTAAATACATTTTGCAGTCTCAGGCAGTCATTAAAATCCTCAGTAAACAGATAAAAATGGCATAGGTGCAGCACATTTAACTGTTAGCCTTTTGTCACTCTGAACAGGGAGTATATTTTGAAGGCCTGCTGTGCTGCGAGCTTGGCTCCAGTTTCCGTGTGTTAGAAAACCACGGCTGCCTGTGGCTTGCCTGCAAGTTCACTGCCCCCTAACATCTTTAACTGTGAGGTGATATTGAAGTCTCTGGTCATGACCCTTTGTATTGCTCTGAATTTTCTCTGTATGTTTCAGGTGATCTGAATGACTTGAAAATTATTTGAATTTTTATCCTTTTGTACAGGCAAAAAAATTTTGTTCCTTACCAGAAAATGAAATGTTAAACTGGCATATTGAAACAGAGAACATCTCCCCCCCCCCCCCCCCCTTTTTTAGGTGCAATTAAAGTAATTGCTAACGAAGACAGTGAAATGCGTGCAGATTATTTGGAGTGTTCGCACTACCAAGCTGCTTTCAGCAGTACTAATCTCCAGCCGTCTTTCCTTTTTGAGGCTCTTTCAAAACCTCCTTCAGCTGCAGTGCACATAAGAAATGAAACAAATCTCTTGGCAGGTCCTAAATTTGATTAAACTGAAAGCTCATGAAAGCAGCAGCCCTTTGAGTATTTTGCACTTCAGGGGCTTGATGTGGAGCAGTAGCTGTCTGGCACTGCTGCACGGCTGAGTTTTCTGTGTATTATCAGAATTTAGAAACTGTGTTAGTTCTCAATTCTTTGTGTTACCTTTCATACTGAAAACAAGTTGTCAGGCATTTCAGGCTCCCACCCTTTAGTCAGCTGTGTTTTTGCATTTGGAGTCATTACATTTCCTATTGCTGGAGTTCTACAAGCACGCAGATTATAAAGTGCTGAGAACAAGTTTTAAAATATAATGTAGTGAGGTTGGTAATCCTGAGGACAGATTGGTTAATGGATGGTGTAAAAGCTGTGTGGAAATCTTAAGGATGCAGTAAGGATCTGGCTCATGTTGCCTTAGAGAGCTCTGCATTGGAGACAATTTCCAATTTAAAAGCTGTTGTTGCTTGCTGCTGCTAGCAAACAGCCATGGTCCTTTACAACAGAGTTGTCCAGAACACAGTAACTGGAGACAGTAGGGTTTTTTGATATTACGGGGTTTGTAGCACACACTTGGTGGTACTGCAGCAGTAATTAATCAGGGTGAAGGACTGGAAGCCATCTCCTGGGGGAGGTTCTCTTGTGAGCTTTGTTACTGAACAGCTTGATTTGCAGCTGAGGTAAAGTGGCTTGCCCTTCTTACTGTCCTTAAATAGAATTTCTTTACATTTTTTTTTTTTAATGAGAACGAATATATTGAGCAAAGCGTGCTCCTTTGTGTTCTCCAAGCATGTGTTTACACTTGAAAGCAAGCATACGTAGCATAACTGTGTAATTAAAAATAGTTACTTGAGCTTTGCTAAAAAATGTTTGTATTTCTACTACTTTCTGATGGCTTAAGTATGCAAAATATTATTTAATTGGTTTTTGATTATGAGCTTTATGAACTTGTGCAGAAGATGGAATGCCAGGACAGTGACACAGCTCTTGTGGAGGTTTTAAGGGTATTTTAATGTAACTCAGGTGGCTGGGGAAACAATTCTGAGCTACAAACTTTCTTCATCAGTGAATGCTGCGTAACAAAGGAAGGTTGGTTCAAGGCTAAAAGGTGGACTAATATGGAGACGTGAAATTATTGTTGCCATTGATTGACCATTTATTTTCTTTCACAAAGATAACATTTAAAAACCTCTCCAGAGTATTCAGAATTGTGAAGTTCTAGAGCATGTCATGTGTTTTGAATTGAAACATGAAGCAAAGCTACTTTCTATAAGATGCATGATGATTTTGTAAAAATGTAAATGGGGTTCTATAGGTTTCAGACGTCTGTTCACTTACTAGGCTGCATTGTAGTCATTGAGGGGGAAAATTCAAGATACTGTCTAAAGATATGTTATATCCTACTCTCATGAGAAATTCCTTCATAATTTTGCTTGTCTTGAAGCATAATATATTATTTCTTTTGAGCTTTCAATTAACTTTTTGATAGGTTTATTTTAAAAATCCTCGTGTTTGCATCTTCAAAGCATGTGAAGTTGGTGACAAAGTTCTGCTCCATGTTAAAAGCAGAGACCTGTGCTTCAGAGCTGGTCAGATGTGAGATCTCGAGGCGAAGTGTTTGTGTTACAGTAGCGTATTAGATTTCACTGTAGATCGAATTGAGACTCTTTTGTGCTGAAAGAATAAGGCTGTACAGGTTTGTTTGAAGAGGTAGGCACTTAAAATTATAGCAGATCTTTATTAACTGATTGGGCTTGGAGTGGAGAGAGAATATTCATGTTGATGACGTGTTATGCTAAGAACTAGCTAAAACGTAAGGTGGCGACTCAAATGTAGTACTGAAGGTAGTGTTATGTTTAAGAATTGTAATTTTTTTTTTCCTCATGTATACTAATTAGTATAGCTCTTCTACCACAGTGGGTCTTCTGAGCAATATGTGTAGTATTTTTGTTTTAGCACTGGGTTTTTCATTGACATTTGAAGAGAAGGACAAATCATTAACCTGAGTTAGTTGTGCATAGGCTTGTTGTAGAAACATTCAACATTTAACTGGAAGTTAAGTTTTATATTTACACTAACTTTGGCTTCTCTTCTCTCTATGTGACAGAAATACTAATACGGAGCGTTTGACCTTCTAATCTCTACAGCTGAATCTCCTGATACCAGGATTAGGAAAGAGTGCCTTCAGAACCAATATGTAGCAAATGGGTATCACACCTATGAAGCTCCTCCCTTGGTTCAATGCTTGCATGTTTTAAGGATCCTTGTCGCCTCAGCAGTGAATTGTTCTTGTGAACTTCAGAAACAGATTTCATGTGGTGCTTGCTAAACGTTGAGTCACCATGAGTAGTAATCTAGGAAAAGAAAAGGACTGTAAAGAGAAGGATCCAAAAGTCCCATCGTCAAAAGAAAGGGAGAAGGAGGCCAAAGCCTCTGGAGGATTTGGGAAAGACAGCAAAGAAAAGGAGCCTAAGACCAAAGGGAAAGATGCCAAAGATGGAAAGAAGGACTCCAGTAGCACGCAGCCTGGGGTAGCTTTTTCAGTGGACAATACGATAAAAAGACCTAATCCAGCCACAGGTACCCGCAAAAAATCCAGCAATGCTGAAGTGATCAAAGAGCTAAATAAATGCCGGGAAGAGAATTCAATGCGCTTGGACTTGTCCAAGAGGTCTATACACATGCTTCCATCAGCTATCAAAGAGCTAACGCAGTTAACAGAACTTTATTTATACAGTAATAAACTGCAGTCCCTACCGGCAGAGGTGGGCTGTCTTGTGAACCTGATGACACTGGCCCTGAGTGAAAACTCACTTACCAGTTTGCCTGACTCTCTTGATAACTTGAAGAAACTGCGCATGCTTGACCTGCGGCATAACAAGCTTAGAGAAATCCCTTCGGTGGTGTATAGGCTAAGCTCTCTCGCCACTCTTTACCTACGCTTTAATCGTATAACTACTGTGGAAAAGGATATCAAAAACTTGTCAAAACTCACCATGCTTAGCATACGAGAGAACAAAATCAAGCAACTACCTGCTGAAATTGGTAAGCAATTACACTGATTGAAAGTTTAATTCTATGCTTATGTTCATTTTGCAATTCAGTTAAGTATATGTAAACTGCTACTTCTCCAGGTGCCCTTCTCCATTTAAAACTTCATAAAATTATGCTCATGATCATACTGTTGCAATGTTAGCTTATATTGAGAGTAATCAATACCTTGGATAGATATATATTTTTAAATAACAAAAGCCCTTTTTTTTCATCTGTCATCTTAAAATCAGATGTATCTTGTTTTCATCTTTGCCTTGTGCTTTCACATATTGTGTCTTCAGAGCCCAGATGGTTTAAAAAAAAAAAAAAAAGATACAGGGGCATATTTCATTTTAAGATTTCTTTATAAATCATTTATGAACTGTTGCAAGTTATAAACACATTATGGGTGTGTTACAGAGGGGTGTGACCACAGTAATACAAGGTAGAATGGGTAGCTCCATGCTATTACCATGAGTAAGCTGTTGGATGCTCTAACAGTTAATAATGTAGGTTAATGATTTGTGAAAGCCTCTACCTTTTATAAGTCACAAATGTATTAATACATGGATTCTTAATATAAAGTGACCAAATGTTATATGCATGGCTGATGATTCTTATGACTTTTTAATGAGTAGTATTTGTTTTTACAAATGCCGTTACAAAAGTTTGAAAGATGGTGAAATAGTATGGAAGTGGCTTATTAATTTAAATAGTTTATTACAAAAAATGTGCTGGAATAGCTGTGTATCAAGAACTCCTAAGTTGTTCCTAATAGGTTGTGATTCATGGAAAACATCTCTTTATCACACTGTTTTCAAGCAATATTTGCACAACGTATGTGCCTCATAAAAGGGAGATTCTGTCATCAGTGGTTTTTTTTCTGTGTATCACCAGTTTTTCAAATGCAAGCATAGCTTAGTCCCTTTAGGGCGTGGGGAAACATAAACTTCATGCAGTTAAACTGCTTCGACTTTCTTCAAGTGTGGAAAAAAAACTTGTAAAAGCCCTTGTAATACTGTGAGTAAATAATTCCTGTGCCCTGTTTTTAAAAGGTGATGTGGGACTTTTTCCTGTTAACCAAGCCAGTGTGTGAGTATGTTAAGTATTACTGAAGTTGGCCTCTATGCTCACTAATTTTGCAAAGCCTGGGAAATGCTCTTGTTTGGATCCCTAGTAGATGTTTTTCAAACCAGCAGTGTTTGCCTCTTTCTTCTGCACCTTGATAGGAAAGATACATAAGATAAGGAACTCCTGGGCACGTCTGAAACCTCTAATCACGTTACCAGCAATGTCTGGTACAGACAGCTTCTGTACATGATAACAGGAATGAAGAAATGTAGTGAGGCTGTCAGCTGTTGGTCTGAGTCTTTGGCTCCCTGTAGCAGCTATTGGAATGGATTCTACTCTAGCCACAGAAACACTTTTTTGCTAGGCAAAAATTAAATGGTTAATGTAGTATGTTTTCTGATCAACATGATTTTTGAGTTGGCACGAACATGTCTGCAGTCCTGGGAATTTCTCCTGGGAGAACTAAGGAATTATAATTTTGACCTATTTTGACACTGCAGTTTAAGTCCAACAGCCTCTTTGAATCTTTTACTAATCAAAGAATCATACTGAAAACCATGGGGCTGATGTTTGCCAAAAAATCCGCAAACCCAACATACTGCTTTTTTCCACATATGTTGAAGAAATTGTGGTTGATTTAGCTTGTTGAGCTGTATTACACAATTGTCATTACTTCACCTGGGTCTGTTTGTGGCTCAGTTATTAAATGTAATCTAGCAAAGAGTCAGCGTCTGAGGTTCAACTGGGGATAGTACTGCATAAATTTAAATTAATACTAGTGTGTGAAGAAAAAACTTTTGTGAGATGTTGCATTCTGGTGTTTGGTGTTGCCCTTTAAAAACTTGTTGTAGGTGTGTTTGATACTGCAGACATTGTTGCTGTTGGAACCTCTTTGTTTCTTAACTATTTTGTTTGTTGAATTCTTACAGTTAAGTTTACATTAAAGCATGTAATTTCTGTATGTGTTTGTTCACAATAGTCTTGAAAGTGATCATGTGTAACAGTTTCATGGAGAAATTTAGTAGATGTATGTATCATGAAGGAATATATGTGACTTGCTTCTTTCTTGCATTTTTTTTTTATTCATGTCTTGGTACACATACAGGCAGTGTTCTCGGTTCTTTATCAAACCCTAGCTTGAGAACATTAACTACTTTACTTCTGTCGTTGTATCCAGCAGTTAGTCATGCCTTTATTTGTATTGTGATAATGCCCATGTTCCTTGTTACGGGTCAGCACCTCATTGTGGGAGGCATTTTAGAAGCACAAATGCAAGACGACTGTCACCCTTATGAAGAATTTCAAAGCGAAATCGCTATGTTCAACAACATCCTTTTTTGATCGAAGTAAATTTCTTTGACTAGGTTGACTGGAATTGAATTGGCTGAAAAATAAATTAATTAAAGGATTTCTAAGTTTAAGTAACACAAATAATTTTAACTGCCAAGACATACAGAACAGGCGTTTGAAAACCTTATTCCTCAAATAGCAAGACCAGACAAGATAGTTTCACTTTTGTAATTGATTTCTACTCACTTTCATGTATCTTTGTTCTAGCACAAAGATCGAATGTTTGAGTTGGAAACACAGCTGAAAAATGAAACTGCTGAGAAATGTATTTCTTACTTTCCAATGGAATTTCTCTGTTTCTTTAAACACTTGTTATTTCTCTGCATTTTACATGTGCACTTTAAAAAAAACTTGCCTTTTAAGTCTCAATGATTTTAATCCCTTGTACATTTATAATGCAGTTCCTAAATACTATATGCAAGCAAACACTAAGTAACACAGAAATTTTTGTTGCTGCAAAGCGGGAAGTAAAATGAGGCCATTATCTTTTATAAAGCAATATCATGCAGAGCATTTCAAATTCTTTTTGAAAATACCCCATTGTTCTAAGGCCTAAGGCTCACATGTCTGGTGGTAAGCTAGTGTGCTTGTTCATATTTTTAAAAATTCAAAGCTTATGTAACCTGCTGACTTGTCCAGTAAGGAAGAGTCTTGCAGCAGTTAGCTTCTATGTGTTCATGTTGCTAATCTGGTGTGCAACTAAGTGAAGAATCCTGGGTTTTCTTTACTTTGTCTTTTGGAGGTAGATGTGCTACAAAAGGTTGCCCTGGACAGAAAAAAAAAAAAAAATTAAACGCCCAGACTTCAGCTTGAAAGATCAGATATTGCTACTGTTCCCTCAAAGAGCCAGCATTGAGTGTGATGGAATTAAAGTCTTACCCTGGTGCAAGAGACTTGTGATGGCTTTCACTACCACTGAACACAAAATACCAGTTCTGTATAGTTGTAAAAGGCTTTCCAACTTTAGGACCTTGCTGCTTCAAAATAAAGGGACACCTGATTTATAAGCAATCATCCCATTTGATTACTTTTCTAGGAGTCTTTAGTCTCCAGCCTTATAAAAGAAGTTTATTTTCCTTCTACTCCCATTGAAAGAAATTGAAAGTATGGCCTGGAGTCTTAAGTGCTTTGATATTTGAGACCTTTCTTCCAACACCCAATATGTCTACGACTAGTTGATTTTTGTGCCAGTGATGTTTCACTGTTCTTAGATGCAGCAGTTTCCCTTTGTTGCTTACATTTGCTCTCCCACTGTATGTGCCAACAGCAGTCATATCTTCTCCCAGCCCTTACTCAGACCACAATGTTTAGTCTTGCATAAAATCTCCATTCCTTCTGTCACCCTGCTATCCATTTTCTGTGTTGTCTCATGTTTTGAATGCTGAGCATGCTTGATTAGTTTGAATATACTGTTCCAGATTCCAGATAAGAGTTTCCCCCTTTGTGCTTGAGAAAACCCTGTCTGTGCATCTGGATCACATTGCAACTGTGTTAGACTTACCATACAAATACTCTTGTGACCATGTAAGACATACACCCTTTGCCTTCTCTGTTCTCCTTCTCTGCCAGAGGTCAACCCTGAGATCCTAGTAGAAACGTACTCTTTTTTACACTACTAAATTTCATACAGTTTCCATTATTTTTAGTTGCCTGTTTTCTTCCAGTGCCTCTAGCTTTCTAGAAAACCCTTGCTTTCTGACTATGTCATTGCTGAAGACACAAGATTGGTCCTGAGGTGGTTTCTTAAGAGTCCTGGAGAGGTAACCTCCACCCAAGCTGATATTTTACTTTTAGTTCTGTTATGTCCATAGCAAGTTCTAGTCAATTCCTCAGGTATCTAGACATCTACTGGTCACCTGAGTCTCCTAGTTATTTTCTGCATGCTACTACATCAGACATCTTCATGGAGTCTAGGTTGACTAGACTGAATAAACTAGATTTTCCATATTTTTGTAGAAAACTGTTAACTCTTTATGCCAAACTAATTTACTGATATTTTTTCAAATCACTTTTTATTTGTCTCTGGTTTTATGACTTTTACTTTCATGTCTTTTGTTAATGTTTCCTGCAAATTCTGTTGGTCTGCATAGTGTTTAGATGACTGTGAGGTCATCAGAATCTCCCCTTGTTATTTCTCCTATCTTAGATTTTTGAATTGGTAGTCTCTAATCCTATGGTAGTGTTCCTTGTTTGATAGATGACATGTAAAAATTATACTGCTGGTCATGTGATTTCAAAATAAGTTTCTAGAAATGCTTATCTAGAACATCTACTGCTTGCTGTGCAAGCATACAGTATTAATATTTGTTAGATTCCTTTTAGGGAACCTGAAACTAACTCTAAAATGTTTCTTAAAAGCCTGAGTGAAGGTAAAACATTTAACAAGATATTGTTTGCAAAACACATAGTTGATCAGATTTTAAGTGGTCTTGAAAACTGCTTTAAAACAACTGACCTGTTATGGTGTGTATTGTCTTGAGGAAAACCTAGAAGAGGTGAAACCTACCAGCACTGAGCTGCTGGGAAGCAATCTAAAGTTTGGTTCTATTTTGGGCTTTAAACTGCCTTTAGTAGTTAAACACCACAAACTTAAATGAGGTGACTACACTGGGGGAAAAGTTGCTTTGCATTTAAAAGAAACGTTTTAGTAAGAAAGAGGAAGTGTTATGATATGTAGTTAGTAAACAGATGTGTGTGTTTCTAGTCTTTTTTCCCACCAGAATGCAGTACCTCTCATTCCCTTGCATCCAGTTGCTTTACTATAGGTAGGATGATGACAATAAGGTTTCCTGTCTTTTCAGTATTCAGAAGGGTTTTTAATTTTAAATAGTAATTTACTCAACTGAACTCGCTCAGTAAACCAAAAAATGAAGAAAAAATTATCTGTACTTTGAAAGAAGACATTCTTTTAGTAACTTGGCAAATCCAGGTTCCAGGTACCTAGCAAATCATTGCTACTAGTCATTTATTGGACTTCTCTTAACACTTTTCCAGCAACATATATATTGCTTCTACATTTTTAATGTGATTGGAATGATTTTAATAGACTGCATAGTAAGCTGAGGTCTTGATATGCATTGTTATATTTTCAAATATAAATAGATTTGTTTGAATAAGATCTAAAAATACTTAAAAATCCATTAAACTGAAAACATATTCTGAGGTTTGTTTTTTTTTTTTTTAAATCTTTTTTTTTTTTTTTTGCATGTTTAGCCAAAAGCTCTGTTCAAGAGTAGCTGAATTAGGGGGAGTTTTCGTGAAATCGCTGTGCTGGTGTGTAACAGCTTCCTGATGCTGAAAGGGCCAGTGTCCACTCCCCTCCTCACAGCTTCCCAGCTGCTCCTTCTGCCTCCTTCATCTGAGCTGTTCCTTGGTGAGGTGATTTATCTCACTAAACTAACAGAAGAATATTAATGGTTTTGCTACTTTTTGTTGTCTATTACTTTAGTTAGTTGAAAACAGTGAAGTTTCAGATAAGACTGGAACTGGTGTAGGAGGAGGAGTGGGAAAGCATGAACTGGAACAGGGAGAGCAGGACGGCCACTTTTGCCTGCACTGACCTGTTAAATCAGCTTGGCTTGCTGCAGCTCACTTGTGAAACCTCGCAGGTAGGATTGCTCATGTTGTATAAAAGCACGTGAAGTGCACTGCAAGTGGTTTGAAGGATGGATTACTGTCTGCAGAGAGCCATTGAAAATGTGTCGGATTATATTTTCAGAATCTCTTTTTCTTCCTTTTCTGCCTGCTTTCCGTGTCTTGTTCCACAAAACCCTGTGTAGCCTATTGGAGTCCTGGTAGCACCAGCTTAGCCCTACCTTCCTGAAGCAATTTTTTGTTACGTTTTTATGTATAGTGGTGAGAATTCATTGATGCAAGTTTCTTGATGGCAAAGTTACTCTATGTTGCTCTTTGTGAACCTGGTCTTCTTGCACCCTACCCAACAGTGGTGATAAATTTTCAGAGTGAATCTTGCCCAGTATCCTGCTTCTGACTGTAGCCCTAAGCAAACTCTGCATCAAAACAGGGTAAGTATATATACATGAGGCTTAACCTGACTTCTTTCCCAGATCCAGCTATTTTCATATCAGTGATTTCCTGAGTCTGGTGCAGCTTGTCTTTTTAGTAATTCTCAGTAGACTCCTCTTCCAAAGGCTTGACCATTTTTTTTCCTTTAAACTCCTATAAACACTTTGCATCCTTAGCAAGGTCCACAAGTTTGCTTTGAACATTATTCTTGACTAAAAGTTCACTGTTATGCAGATGTTGAATATAGATACATACCGAGTGCAAAAGCAGAACTTACCTATTCACTTGGCTGTTGAATCTCCGGTGGCATCCACGAAATAAAACCTTAATGGAAAGGTTTCCATGTGGAAGCTTTGCCAAAACACAGTCTGGAGGGATAATTGTGGAAATGAGTTCACAAGGTGGACTCCAGCTTAATCACCATATCTGGTAAATTGTCCATTCTACTGAGATCAAGAAGTTGAAGATAAGAATGGAAGAATGTGAACACTTTGGTGAGTCACAGTCAGTACAAGAAGGATGAAAACCAGAGAAACTGTCTTGGGATGACTCCAAGCAAATGCTTCAATTTGCAGGCTGTTACTTAAGCCATTTGCCTTTCCCGTATCGAGAGTTTTATTGCATTCCTCTGTGTTGTGTTGAAGGAATTGTTATGCACAATCAAGTTGATAATATTTTCTTTGCAAAGACAAGATTGCATCTTATACCAGTTTTGGGTATTTTTGCCGCCTTAGCATACACCTCTTGAATAGAAGTATGTTGTCAACACGGCTGAAATTACTTTTGCGTAGTTTCTGCAAGTTTCTTAAGACTCCAAATATTGTGTTTTCTGTCTGTGAATGCAACTCTTATTCTATGGAGAATCTGGTCAGGGCTGTTCTGCAAGGGAATTATTTTTAGATTGTAATTCAGGGAATCTGCCTACACCAGACTTGGAATGTCTCTGAGACTCTCTTCTGTTCTTCCCTTCCCCCATCTACCCAAGATTTAGATCATTTGTGGTTTCTTCACTACTTTGAAACTCTTTTTCATAACACTTGCACCTGTTTGGTTTTCAGTAGCATAGACAGCAAACCAGATGTGTGCAGCTGCGTCAGTTCATGTCTGCTTACTCCATGCTGAATATAGTGCCTCCTTATTAAATGACTTGTTAGTTGCAAAGCTTTTCAGTGGTGCTTTGAATTTCATTTCCCCTTTTTCTAGCAGACCTGACAATACAAATATTTATTTACATTATTTGTATCTAAGAACCTCTTCTCTGTTTCAGCAGTTTGAAGGAAACCAAATTGTGCTCCTGGGCTTAGTTGGCATGCTAATGTCTACAAACACAGCGGTTGAGAATATTTTTCTATTTTTGTATTCTAATGTGATAAAAGCATGAAGTTGTGAACAGAAGTGGAATAAATATAGGCATTGATACATGTGTGCCGCTCCCTAGAAGTCAGAGAAAATGACTACTTATTTGATCCAGTTCTGGTTGCTTTCTTGAGCTGCAGCAAGGGTGAAGAACTTGATTTTGGCCGGCTTCAGCTTTGGTGTCTGGGTACTGATTCCTGTGAAAGCTCTTGTGGGGACGCAGTTTCGTCTTGTCAGCTAGTCAAATTCCTCCTGATTACATTTCCTTCAGACTGGCTTTAGGATAATGATTAAGTAGTCCTGCCTTTTTGATCTACTTGCAGAGCTTATTGGTTTGATGCCCCAAGTGTAATTCCAGTAAATACTGAAAGCTTGTTAGCAGTCCAGTGTTGGGTTTTTTTTTTGGTTTGGTTTTTTTTTTTTTTTTAATATCGACATGGCAATTATTTTAACCATTTGAATACTTTCATAAGTGCTGAACAGAGGGAAATAATCGCTTCCCTCGGGCTGTCCTTGCTAATGCAGCCGGGTAGGTGGTTAGCCTTTATTATTTGAGAGTGAGCACACTTGTTCCACACTGAAAGTAGACAGGATCCAAGATGTGACCCCAGGTTCAGCTTCACCAGGACTGACCAGGGTCCTTCCCTGCAGAGCTGTTTCCTCACTGGCTGGTGTGAGGCTCTACTGCTTTACAGGGTTATTCTGTGCTAGGTGCAAGACTTCACCTTCGTCTTGGCACTTCATGAGGTTCCTCTTGGTTTATTCTACTGCTCAGCTCAAATCCTGCTTTGAGCCCTTGCTAAGACTGTTTCTTCTACATGTTTTACATGTTTAAAATGTTGTTTGAACATGTTTTTAATTTTATTTATATTTGTTACTTTTAGTTATAAACAATAAATAAAAAGCGTTACGCTGTTCTGTCTTGTTGAAGCTTGTTTTAGACCGGATTGAGTCTTTATTTTCAGTTGAGCTTAGCTTCTGTGTTTTTCAGTGGTTCCCATAACTGGGTCCTGTTGCACATTCTGCAAATTCTAGATATTTTACTGTGCTTATTTCTTACTTATATGAATATTTAAACTTTGGTACATAAGTCACTTGTGACCATATAAAAATTGCATTCTTTCTACTCAGTAACTCTTCTGTGTAAGTTATAGTTGTGCAGTAATAATGCAAAATAGCTCTGACTGCTTAACTGTTCTTTTGGGCAATTGGTAATGCACAGCAAAAAGTTCAGGCTGTCTGCTACAGCGATGTACTCAAATCTCAGAGAGAGGGAAAAGATTCTGAAACTGTAAAATTGCTTTTAATTTTTTTCTAAAATCAGGACACTTACCCTAAAGAGTTTTAAAGACAGACTAATAATTCTTTTGCCTCCCCCCTCCCAGAAGAGAACCTAGTGAGAGACGAATAACTACCAAAGTTATGGGAACTATCTGTGACTTGTTCCCAGCGTTGCTGATTTTGGATAATTATTCTTTACAAATTAGCTTACAACCAGTATTCTGACACACCAGCCTGAAGTCCCACTAATATTTGCATTCTGCCCTTCCTTGTGCTTTCCATAAGAGTCTTGATCCTCTTGCTGTCTCATCTGGCCCAGGATTTATGATGTCATGAAGGATTTCATAATTTTAAATCTGCTTAAGCATGGACAGGCATGGAGTTAATCCAGTGGAAAACAGGCTATATTACAAATTGTGCTTGCCATCTAAGAGAGTTGCCCACTGAGTGAATTAGTGGTAGGAGACACTGAAGCCTCTCTGCTATTGACCTATACTCTCTGCCTATACAACTGTTAATTTGTGTGTACTTTTACATTTTTTTAATGAAGCTGTATTTTGTTTTTTAAATAGCCAAGAAGAATTTTCAGAGTTATGTAAGTCAGGGCATGTAACTTGGTCCTCTTGTCATAACAGGCTTTCAAGGTTAGCCATGTAATGGGACTGTAATTCTGTCTCATTATGCAGACAACATTAGTCATTTCGTAATGTTGGGGTTTTTCAGCAGGTATATTTAGCTTTGTCATACTATAACATTTAGTCTCGGTACATATGAGAAGAACAGTAAGGTGATTGTTTACCCCACCTTTTTTAAGGATTGTTGAGATGTATTTTTAACAATGTTTTTAACTGGAAGGTGGTTGGGAGTCTTTACAAACTATTTTATTTGAAAAATGCATGTGAATCATCTAAAATTTTTATCTTGTAGAACCTTTTAAAATTTAAGTTTTTAAAACCTACATGATAGGGTGTAACTATTTTGTGAAGACATATTTACAGAGAAACTACTTTATGTATTTCATATAGGCATTACTTCTAATTCAAAATCTTTTATTGTCAAGCCAGCTAGTACATGCAATTTCTATCTGCTTTCTTGGCAGATTTTGAGCTTCAATTCCCTCCCCCGCCCTGTGCAATATAGTATGTAAAAAAAAAAAAAAAAAAAAGGGGAGGGGGGGGGAAGGCAAAACCCAACCACAAACCCCAGCACCTTCCTAGTTTATTGTCTGATTGTCCTTAGGATGCTTGTCCCTTCAATGCAGTTGCAAGTAGTCCACAGAGAATCCTTTATTCACTTCTGTGAACTTAAGATTTGTCTATTTTGGCCATTACTTGTGGCGAAAAGAGTTAGTTCATTTTACCTGTGATTAGTATTTCCCTGAAGTAGTGCTTGCCTTACTCCAGTGATTTTGAGTGTTCAAACAGTCCTTTGGTGAAGTGATGCTGGAGTTGTCCACATGGTGAATGGGAATGGGTTTTTCTTTAGTAAACTGCTATATGGGTAAGGCTGATTTTGAGCTGCAGCACATTTCTAGCTGGCGTATTTCTGTTAAATTAAAATACAAATGCGTTTCAGCAAAGGTTATATAGTACACCAGAAAAGAGCAACTGTTTATTCTTTTAATATGAATAAGATCCTCACTCATTAGCCAGTTTTCTTTTTGTATTTGAGCAAATCTTTCTTTTAGGAAAACTTTCTTTCTGATTTTGACATATGCTTCTTGCCCTGGCCAAGCAAAAATGCCAGATTTCAGTTGTATATTGGTGAAACTTCTTTTCATCTTTTTTTGCAAAGCATTTCCTTCAGTACAATTGCCACTGTTCAGACAATAAGATGGACACTTTGAATCACTGAAACAAGCTGGCTTTACATTGGCTCCTAGGAAAAGCGTTGTGCAGATGGCCTTAAGTTTGGCCTCTTTGTTCTTGCAGATCATTATTCGTTATATCGATTGTTTATGCCATGTGTTTATCCTGGCATAATTTTTGAAAGAGCTGCTGTTGTGCAGCAGTGCAGTGCACAGTGTGTCCATTCATGGGGTAAATCACTGCCGTCAGTCAGCCGGTGAAAGAGCTGCCCCTGTTCTTTAGCCTCTGGCCTGGTGGCAGCGCGCTCCCTGTGCCCAGAGTGGTTTTGGTCCCACGTACTGGGATGATTTCAGTAGTGTTGGTCACGTTAACTGCAGTGTTGCCGGTACTCAGATCTCCATGCACTCAGAACAGAGAGCCCCTCTCCCAGGAAAGTAGTTAGAGTTTAAGGAGAAGACAGGGCAGGGGGTGCTGATGGGGCACAGGGCATGACCAACATTGGTTTGTAAAGGACTGGACACTTATTTCCTTATTCCTCTATTTTCCCACGCTTGTCCTTCCTAAACCACATTGATTCTTCCCTTTGCCCTTCTCTAAAGATTCCATAGCAATTCTTACCATCCCAAGTTGCTCTTCCTTGCACCTCATAGTAGGTGTTAAAGCCCCATATGCAGTTACAGCCCTCGGTCTGCGAGGTGCTCTGGAGAGCCTTTCCATTTACTCACTGTGATGGGTCTCACACTCACCATGGGGCTGATGGCTCTCCTGGGACAGCCCTGGGAGTATTTGGGTTCTCCCACCCACTGCTGATCCTCTGTGTGCCTTTGCATGTGAAGATGAGCCTCTGCCACATCACCTAAACATTTTTCACCTTGTTAAGCATATAGGATATGCTTTCCATATGTCATGGAGAACAACAGGAGAAATGTGCCTTGAGTGCTTTTTGTTGACTTGCACACTCTCTGTGTTGTGTCTCAGCAATCCAAGCTAAAGTATTGAAAGAATTTCAGGGCCAACAGTACTTTACCTCCCCTGTCCTTCTGCCCTTAGGGGGGAAAAAAGAACATTTTGGTGAGATGCTGTCAAACTTTAAGTATTACTATGCCCAAGACAAAGATTCCTTACTAAGCAATGTGAACTAAAAGCTAAATTTTATAATATCTCTTGAAATTGCTGTCCTTAAGTCACTGTACTTGATGATAAGGCTTTAACTTTCACTTGATTTCAGTTCTAAAGTCTAAAATGTATTGGGCAGTCCTCAATCTATTTTAACATTCAAAATTTTTATTTAAATGTTTATCAGTGTTGCTTTTAAAAATCATGCCTGCATCTTTAATATAATGATATTAAGTATTGCTATCCAAAATAAACCAAAGCATTAGCTGGCCCTTAACTGGCTAAATAAACATGGGCATCTCTTCTTTTTTTCCCTCCCCAGAATTAGCTAGTGAGGTGTTTGTTTCAAACACGTAGCTTGCTGTTGTCAAAGTTTTCAGCAGGTGCAAAAATGAAGTGCAGCAAATGTTGCTGTGAAAGCCCAAGTCTTTCTTCGACTTCAGCAGATGTAGAGTGGGAAGAGTCAAGTAAATGAGAAATCAGTGTGATGAAATGAAATTTATGCCACATTTCAAATTTGACATCATTGGTTTCGGTCTAAGTGAAAACAAATGAAAACAGCAACCATGAAGTGAAAACTACTGCCCCAAAGTGTGCAAAAGTTTTTGAATTATCTTAGTAAAGATTTGTGGCGTTCTTTGTTTGTTTAAAGGGAGGGATTTTCAAGTCTTCCTCAGGCTTTTCTTCCTCCTTCTATTGCCTTCTACACTTTGCCCACTTGTTTTCATGAATAACAGAAAGAGGCTCCTACCACAGAACATTAACTCTTGCTCAATTTTTTCTTAAGTTTTCTTTCTTCTGCTTATTAATGGCATTGAAATGTGTGGTGTATGCAGTGCTGGATGCAGCATGTTTGACTATTGACCCTGGTTGCCTGGAATACACTTGAATGCTGACTTGAGAGGGGACACACACACAGTGATGGAAAAGCTGCTTAAGCACCACCTATACATTTCCATCTGGCTAGTTTCTAGAAAAAATGCCAATTTGGGTTAATAAATGCAGGAAATGAGTTCAGTTATATATTAACAATCTAAGAAAAACAGGCTAATGAAGCTGTTGGGGTTGGCTTTTTTTTTTTTGTGGCCTTTCACAACTCTTCCATGATAGGTAGTAAGTATTGTGGCTACATGATACCTGCAACTCAATACAGAGTCTGAATTCATAAATATTGTATGATTTATTAAATCACCATTTGTGATTATCTGCTGATCTAATGGGTAGAGAGTCTACAGGTCAGAACTTGCCTAAACTTGTCCTGCAGGCCTGTGGGAAAATCCTTAAAGGATTGTGTCAAAGATACAACACTGAAGCTTAAAAAATAGACATTTGTTCCTCAAAAGGAATTTGCTACTCCTTCAAATTTGTGATTCACTGAGTCATGCTCTTATACACAAATACAATGACCTAATCTTCACTGGATAGAGTTAAAGCTGTTCAAATCATTTGCATTAATTTCACCTCCATCAGATGCAAAAAATGTGAATGCATACACCTGTATTCATCCACACGCTTTTTTTTTTAAATCCAGCAAGCTATTGCTCAGAACACAGTATATTTGTTGTTAAAATAGGTGAAGCTACTGTACGTAGAGTTGTGCCTACCTGTACTTTAATGTGAAATGTTCAGAATGAAACAGTTCAGTGTAAAGTAGCTCTAAACTCTAAGCAAGTCCAATCTTTTTAAATGCTTAACAGATAAGCCTTTTATTTCAAACTTTTATTTGCTATAGCTCTGCTTGCATATATAGATATAATAATCTGTGTAAATAGGTTTACAGTTTACTTGTCATATGTTGCCTTTTTTTTGTGATGACTAAAAATTATTAAAAATAGCACTCAGGACTTTGGGTGGATTATCTAGATTGTCAGCCAAATAATTTTGATGTCTCTTAATTGTTGATTTTGTGCCTGAAAGTATTTAATGGTATAAAACCAGATCTCAATTTCTCAAAATTCAATACAATTCACTTCGTGATGTTTTAAACTTCTGGTCAGCCTGAAGCAAGTGTAAAGTATAGGTTTTGTACTCTTATTCAACAGCTTGAACTGTCAGAAGAAAATCAATAAATAAGTAAGATCTCTTCAGAGAATATATAAATGCTTTATCTGAGTTTTTAAAAATTGTTGATCAGGTTTTAGATCTGACCGATGAAGTTATGATCCTGTAATGCCTTGTTTTATATGTATAGCTTCATGGTAGCAATATTTTTTTTCAGATTATCCCCAAGTCTGTCTGATCTATTAATCTCTGTGTGGAAGTCATTTGTCTAGAGCTGTACATTAAAGAACTTGATATTTTGGTTTTCTTGTATGCTTTTAGGTGAGTTGTGTAACCTCATAACGCTGGATGTAGCGCACAATCAGCTTGAACATCTTCCAGAAGAGATTGGAAGCTGCACGCAGATCACCAACCTTGACTTGCAGCACAATGAGCTCTTGGACCTGCCAGAAACCATAGGTATGTGAAGAGGCTAGAGAAGAGAAAATAAATCACTATTTCAAAATGTTCAGTAAGAGGAACAAATTTAAGAATGAGTATTTGGTTGGTGACTGTAGAATGACTGGTGTTCAGCTCAAGGCAGCTTCACATTTGAGATCAAAAGCAAGGTATGCATGTTACCTTAAATGTAGTTTCTAGCTTTTCGAATTACATTATGAAATCCAGCTGTGTTGCAGAGTGCAGCATCATCTAAGAATGAGAGTTATAAGGAAAAAAAGCCATCATTTCTAACTCCGATTTAAGGTGTTCTATGGTTATGAATAAATATGTACAGCTTGTCTGTCCATTCTGTAGTGAAACTGAGCATATAAAGGAATAAAAGGCTAAAAGGCTCTTATTTGAAGGTAGTACTTTGGCAGATAGTTTTAACTGATGCCTTTGGCTAAAGAAAAATAGAACTAAAACGAGAAATGTTTTAAATCAATTCTGTATATTTTACACTTTTCCATAGAATGACTAAAAAAACCTTCCACGTCCACAAAGTCCATGTTCTAATGCAATAAAATACAGAGGATTTGCAACTTAGATGGGGAATAAGACTGAAATAAGCACTGTCCTGGTCGATTTCTGAATCTCATACAGGATGAAACAAGAAAACATGACTTTTCCTAGTTAATTAAATCCGTTTTAAACAGATGGCAGAGAAAGATGCATGATGTGATTTAAAAAGACAAAAAAGGCAGCCATCATGATTTTAAGCTTGTATTTGTCACCAGAACATACTTGGAAGAATGAATGTTATCACCTAAACAGTATGTATGTTGAACATTTCGTTAATGTACTTTAACTCATAGTGAAGTGAATGAGCAGAAGAGTGAGGAACCATTTAACAACATGCCAGCTTTTCTTCTAGCAGTAAATTGTTGAGTGTGGAGTTACTGTAGCTTTTTGTCTAGAAAGTTTGACCTGAACAGAGTTTACATTGATGAAGTATCCACTGGAGCTAAACTTCCTTCCTGGATTGATGATATTTTTAAACCGTGGAGATCCCATTCCATCTGGAATTTGCATCTAACTTACACAATTCATAAGCACAGCTTTATTTTTGTAGCTATTTTGTAAATCTTATTGAAAGTTGTTTTAAATAAAATTTATATGTAGTGTACATGTCATATTTAGGAAGTGAGTTCTCCGGATAAACTACTAATTATGGGTAAAATTCTCTAAGCAAGTGTGAGATTTCCATTGTCAAGGCTTATAGACGACTACTTTTGATTATTGTGCAGAATAGTAGTAGGATTTATTGAGTTGTTTAGTGACTGGCAGTCACTGAGCTTCTCAGAGGACCACAAAAATCTTACTTGTAATATGCTGCAAGACTGCTTACAGGGAAAGGCCTTTGGGTAGGAGAGGCACAAAGTTACTTAAGCAGTTAAGTCATTTCTGATAGGAAATTGCTGACTATGCAATCAAGATAGTTTGGACTCATCTATTTCTTCAGAAAGTTACTGTAAGCTTAGGTGGTTTGTACTGAGTCGGGTTCATACCTGGTTGGACTGGATTTCTGCCTATTTTCTTAGTTTTGTTTTTCCTTTGCATCGTCTTCATAGTTTTTTGAAGTTACTTATTTTTAAATGTATATAGCTGTCTCTTTACATGCTTATCTGTGCTGAATATCAATCCTATATAGCTCAACAAACCACCAAAGACAGATGAATAAGAGACAGCAGCGTGCCGTTGTGTCTTTAACCTTACACTGGTTCAGTTCTTGCTCCACTGGAAAATACCTCTTGTTTGTATTGACCGATGTGTAGTAGCCGAGCATTTCTGTTTAGAGTAAAAACTTCAAATCAGAAATCGATATATGTGCCACATATAGTTGACAAACAACCAGAATTGAATACCGAAGGGAAAAATTTTAAACTCCAGTTTAAATGATAGTGATCAACCTACATTTATGCATGTTACAGAAAAGGCAGCCATAGCCAGTTCAGCAACATTGGGTTTGTTTCTTAGTCATCGCAGTTTTGGTTCAACATTAAAGCAAGTTGCGGCTTGATTTTTAGATTACAGCTTGCTTTGTGGTTAGGATTGTTCGGCGAGAGACTTTGAGTACTGAGAAAAACCCAGCGAGTAAATGGCGCGTGGCCGCCTGGCGTGCGTCGCTCGGCGCGGCTGCGGGACGGCCTCTCCGGCCTCTCCATCTCTCGCTCCACTTTCTGTCTCTTCCCTACTCGCAGGTATCTACCTGGCGTTTGGCACAGCAGGCTTTTCTTGCAACATTCACACCCTGCCAGGTTTCAGTATGCTTAATATGTCAGTGCTGTTAATGTTTCCCCAGTTCAGTCAAGCTGGGGTGGGGGTCACAGACCAGGTACACGTTTGCTTGTTATAAAAATTTAATGTGCTGTGAGCCTCCTGTTATGGAACAGACTTCCATTACTGCCAGGTCCGTCCCCTCTTCCTCTGCCAACACCCTTTTGATGGAGGCCTGTTTCTTTCTTGAGAGGGATGTTTTTGTCAAGCTGCTTTGAAAAACGAACAGTCCCCTTCCTTTTCTATTCCCCCCCCCCCCCCCCCCCCCCCCCAAAAAAAAAACCCCAAACAAAACAACACCCCAAACCCAAACCTTTGCAAAATGCTTCTTAAATTCACTGCTGGACTATCTAACCAAGTTTTTGTTTTACCACAGAAAGATTTCTGAATCTGCCAATTAAAAAAAAAAAAAAAAGGGCAAGAAAAAAAAAGCTTGTTTTCTAACTAACAGTACTGTGCTGAAATGTGCCGGAGCTGTGAGGAAGGGATGTTGGAGGGTGACATAGAGGGGAGTGGCAGGGAAGGGATTATGCATCAGCAACGATTACAGAGGTAGCATAGCCAATATACCCACTCTGTAAAAATACAAAGTTCTTGTTTCAACTAACGCTGTATAAGCACGCTTTCGTGCAGTAACAAATGTCGATTTTAGATATTAGTTGTCAGGAAGTGACCTAATGTCTTGCTTTATAGATATTGGCTTAATACATTCATATCTGTATTTCTGTTGATTGAAAATTGTAAAGTACTTTGTATATTAGATCACTTCCTGTAAGAAAAATGAGCTTTGTGAAACGGCTTAGCACATTCCAAGAGTCTCAAGTCTAGAATCAAAATCATAGTGGGATCTTAGCTGCTTAGTGTTTTAACTGCAGATCCTCCCCCCCTTTTTTGGGGGTGGTAAGGGGGGATTATGATCTGCTTTTATTTTCACAGTGTCTTATCTCTGTATACTTAGTTGGCACACTAGTATATCCAAAAGATACATAAAAGAAAGTAAAGAACATACCATTTATATCAAAATTAATGATTGGACTTTTGAGACAGAGAGAAAGCAAATTTTGGGTGGAGTAAAGTATTTCTTTGGATTACAAGCTTGCTTAGAAAATTCTGTGCTGCAAATACCACATTGTGAGTGTTCCCTCTTTGAACTTTTAATTTTAGCATTCTGTACAAATGAGTTCACAATTTCGTATTTAAAAGCACAGAAACACTTATTTGAGAAAGAAATTCAACAGAAACAGAATTACAGCTTTTAAAAAAAATCAGATTCTTCATCTGTTTTGTAATTTGCTAGTTTTGTGTGTTTATGTGTGCAGTTTGATTATGGTCAAATGTGCCATATTCATGGACATTTAAGGCAACAGACATTTTAATAAGAAAAAGAATAGTCAGTTGTAAATGTTCCAAAATGATGCTTTAAAAGCACAAAAAATTCCGTCACTGGACACACTTTCCAGTGTCTGACATGGCACTGTTCCTAAGAGATGGTTAGGAAAATAAGGCATATTCAAAGCCCTGTGCTATACTCCGGCCCTTCGCTGCGACACACTAGCTCAAAAGCTGAAATCACAACTTTCATAAAAGCAAATATTATGTGGAGCAGCTTTGCCATTTTTGCTGGTCGAAATTGTGCTACAAACTAGGCTTCTGACCTGTTTAGCCCCAGTGTACCTCTGAGAGCACTGTTGTGCTTTTAAAACATATAGTTGATAAAACGTGAAGCAGCATGTCCAGAACTGGGCATGTGTAATTGGTACAGCTTAGGTTATACAAATTGTGGTTGAAAGCTTGAAGTCCCTAGAAGTCCTAGTAAAGATACTTCTGTAGAAAAGTGGAATTACTTTAAAATGGTACTTTAAGTTTCGCAGGCTTAGTGAAAACTGGAGCAGTCTTATTCTGAAACATCTGACAAATGCACTGGTCCTGGTAAGACCCAGCAGAGCACCTGCAGCTCCACTCGCTGCTCAGGGGTGATGTTCATATGCGACTGATGGGTTCGATGTTACTAATTATTTGCCATTCTGATGGAGCAAAGTGGAGCATAGGCTCCTGCTTCAGCTTTGATGGCAATATTCATATTCTTAAAATTTAAGCACATGACCTAGTGTTTTGGTCTGTGAGCTCTGATCAGTACTTTGCAGGATTGAGCCTGTTTCCATAGGCTCACATTAGGAGATCTGATCAGTGTTCAGTGCTTTTGTCTAAAGTTTTGTTCTTGGATTATGCTGTTAATGAAACATTTTAAATTAGATTCTGCTAGTATTGGGCAATTGCTATAAGCTTGGCCTTTTCTTTATCAGGTGGAAAGCAGTTGTTCCCATCCTTCATTCTTATTTCAGGTTATTACAAGCCTTTGCTAGTTCTCATGGTTGTCTCATAAAGGGAGTGAAGCTTCTGGTTCTTGCTGGCTTCAATTCTAAACTTAGTAAAGGTAAAGCAGTGAAATTGGCTAGAAAATAGTGAGTGGCAGGAGAGGGTAAGTGGGAAGTGACTGCTCACCGTCTCCTCCAACGGCGGGAGGGGAGGGATGAAGCAACGCTGTGAGGTGTTGACCTCAAACCAGTAAAAAGCAGACTACTGCATGCGATGAGTGGGGAGCACTTGGGCCTCAGTGTTCACACAGGTTGCTGTAGATGCTAAAAGCTCACAGGGCAGCGTGACAATTGCGCAGAAGTAAAATGTATCAGTTGCTTCTAAATTTGGGAAGCCGCTGAGCCACACGCTGTTGAATCTTCCCCCAGCTCTTGGGGAAGTTTCAGGGTGTGCTTTTCCCTTTTCTTAGGTTCTCCTCTTGGTATCTGCTGTTGGGCACTTTTTTCTGGAGAGGAGATACTAGGTGGTTCTCTGGTCTGCATGTAACAATTCTCACATTTCTTAATTAGCTAAAATTTTAAATGTATATTCATGTGTCACACATTTTATATGTTTACTCTATAAGGTAGGGCGGACTTAGAAAATTAAACACATCTATCACTTAGGAAAGGTTAATGTTTTTTCTGTATTACCAGTTAAGTATAAACTGTTCTTACAATGTGATTTACATTTATATAGATGTTTAATTTCACAGAAAGGTTTTAAATAGTCAATTGAAAAGGCAAATAAGACTACCAATCAAAAATTAAGTGAAATGTCAGTTGCTTTATTGTATGAAGTATGAATTGAGTAAAATGCAACACTTTCATTGATAGCCCCAAATAAGTCCAAACTGTTGCTTTTGACTCTGTTGCAGTGTGAAGTGTTTTCGTATTTTTGTATAATTTTCAGCTAATTATAACTTCCCTTTTTTGTTTTAATAAATAAATCTCCAATGCAAGCCTGATATAGTTAAATACATATGCACTGTTTTTCTTTAAAAGTTAGGCTAGCTTCTGTTGGCTTATTGGTTCTGAGTTTATTGACTTAATGTGTATTTATGAAAATATTTTTTATTTTGTATTTTGGGTGGATGTTCTTCCTGGTAAGACTAGGATGGGTACAGTTTATTTTAGTGAATGTACATACCATCACACAGTAATTAGATACAGAGACCAGTATGTACAGATATAACTGCAGCTCAGCATTTTCAGAATGATTTGTATACTGCAGAAAGAAAAAGCCCATAGTCTTATTTTCGTTATGTAAGCAGGAGACACAAGGGAAGAGTGATTCAAAGGAACACATCAGAATCAAGACAAGCAGGTCTATTAGTTATATGCATTTTGATGAACGCATGTTAAATGAAGTTGAATTTTCGTAGCTTAGACGGTTTCAGAAATATGTCACTAAGAGTTTGTGCTCTCTAGCCTTATGCAGGTGTTGTGTGTGGTGCATGGCAGATACTTGAGCTTCTGTCACTCAAGTTTTGCCAGCATCTTGTGTGCATCTTTCACACATGCAGTCGGCAATGATTATGGTCTTGAATTAGAGTTGAAAACTAAGTAAATGCTGACACGGTCACACTTCAGCCTTAATCTTGAAATAATGAGGGAAAACCTGTCTTTGGTTAATACTGCTAGACTGTAAATAGGAAACAATCTCTTTGCTGTCTTCAAATGGCATTTAAACCAGTAAGGGTGGTAAAGATTAATTTTAAATTCACATTAAATAACTTTCTAATAGATAACATCTTTATGAGAATTCCTAAACTTTATGTAAGGAGGATAATGCACTTTGGTTTGAGCAGGAAAAAAAAAAAAAGGACCCTGCTGGCCCTTGTAATTTGAGAGTCTGAATCTGCCTCCTACACTGGCCTGGTGTATCAGGGGGTATTGGTGGCTGAAAAGAAAAACTAAAATACGCTAGAAATCACTTTACTGTTAAACCAGTAAAATCTGGAGTTCGTAAGTCAAGCTTTGTGTTGTGTTCAACTATACCTTGTTATTTGGAAGACTATAGTTGCATGCCATGCTTTGGCTTTGGTAGCTGGTAGCAATGACCCGAAGGGATTCTCTTCTCTTCTGCAGTTTTCCTGAGTGCTTGCCCTCCCACCCCCATCACCTTTCTGTCCCCATTCCCAATTTTCCTAAAACATCAGCCTTTAGCCAGGTGATATTAAACAATGGGGATGTTTCAGCTCTGCAGGTAGAAAGGATTTGACCTCTCTTGGATGATTGATTGGTGACTCGAGTTTACATTCATACAAATCTATGCGCTTTGGTTTAGGAAGGATTTGCCCCCCATCAGGTAAGTAATGATTATGGGATTTTGTTCTGCTTTCCACTGCAACATGGTCACTGAGATCACCTTCAGGATGTCTTGCCAGACCGGTCACTTCACACTGTTGCAGTGTTGGACATAGGAAGACATGGTCCTTGCTTGTGGAATGCAACTGAAGGTTGAAACGGTTTATCTGAAGCCTTTCGCTTTACTCTACAGCTATCAGGGGAAATGGTTTGCTTTCTGACAAGAGATTAGATTAAACACGTCAACATCTCCTTTCACCTAAAATTCTGTGAAACTCTTCAACAATTGTTATGGAGTGTATGGCTGACATCTGGAAAAAGTAATATATAGAAGTACAAGGTGTGATACAGGCATCTTCTGATTTAGGGCTATTTTAGACTAGGAGCACTATTGAAATATTTGAACACAGTGTTTAATCTCCATTAATAGCTGGCAATCTCTAGCTTGTCTAGTCTCTCCTATACAATTTTCAACTCTTTTAAGGCCCTTAGGTCCCACCTGCTTTGTAACATACTCGTTGAAGATCTTTTGGCTTTTTCTTCCATATTCTCATCTTTGTTATTCTCACTACAAGATTAATGTGATGTGGTGTATTAAGCTTACTTAATTTATCTTTTTTTTTTTAAAGTGACATCAAGTTTTTTTTTTTTTTAAACTTTTAGAATTAGTTTTGGATGTACCTCTTGCTTTCTATTTGTTAAAAATGACATCTGGTACCTTTTGTATGCAAAACAGCAATTTATCTTTCTTAGAAGAAGATCCGTTAGCTCAGTTCACTTAATTCATTCTATGAAGTAATGTGTGGTCGTGTAAAACGTGTTCTTTAATAGGTGGCTACTTGTTGTGTGCAGTTTAATTAAATCAAAATCTAAGGATATTTACGGGAGTTAGGCCACCAGAAATACTTCATAGTGCGATGTTGTTTGTAGCAAGTTCTTGCAACGATCTATTGCATACTGAGGTTCATGTATACTTTTGATTACAATCTTACGGGGTTTTGCTGTGCACAGCTCTTCTAAGTCCAATTTGTGTTTTTAACGTTATCTGCAGAAGAGTTTTCTCTAGTGAACAGATTTTAAATTGATGTGATGCTTCCAGTTTATTTAGGAGAAAGCAACTGATACCGATAGCAAACCAGTTTGATGAACTAAGTTATATAAAACAGGCTAATTTTTCCATCTTTTAGTAATGATGCAGTAACATTTTGCACTAAGTAATGACACTTCATCTAAGGATAGGGAATTTGAAGGATTATTTTAACTAAGGGAGGGAAAGGAAGAGGTGTGGTAAATCTCAAAAGAAGAGAGCATTTGTTACTCCCTTTAGAAAGCACTGGTAGGACTTTGAATTAGGAATTTGGATTTCTTTATATTATTCAACATACCAGTTCCTTTTTCTCTTGATTTTGAAATATTCAAGAAAGAGATGTATTGCTCCTACTTGGAGAACCACTTCAGGTGGTCTTTCTAAAAAGTGTGTTTTTGTAAGCGTGGTTTCCTGCTTTATTTCCAGTCTTCCCTTTGTTTTGGGATTGGCAAACACCTGTTTTTTCTTTGACTAATATTATTTTTGAGGTACCTTTAATAAAGAATTTAATTTAAAGCATCTATTTAGGGTCCCTTTTATAGTAACAGAGTTTAATGTTTCTGCATTTGCATGCTTCCAAGTATTTTTAATTCATTTCTGTGTAAATTAAACAGCTAACCCTGAGAGAGACATGCAGTCACTCCAGTGAAGTGATTATGAATTCTGCACTTAATGTTGCTTCAAACCTGAGAGCTGGGCAAAGTGGAGCCCACTGATGGGTGTTAGTACACTTTTCTGGTGAGAAAATGGACCTGACACAAGGTGGCTGTGTGAAACCTGATTCCCAAGAGTGACTGTTCACACCTAAAGTTGAACTAAAACAATTTTTCAGTGACTTTCTTAGGCCTGGCTTAAGTTTAGGGATTAGTCAGGCTTTAGTATTGTATTTTTAGAAGTACCAATGGATGGGGCAGTTGCGTTTACAAGGTTTTTTTGTAATGGGCTCCCTAAGAAAACAAGTTGGAAGGGGTTTTGCTTGTTGCTTTTCCTGCTAGTGGCTGCTTTTCAGTTGTGGTTATCAAACTGTCATGTTCATGAACATCTAGTGCTGCATTTTCTGAGTCACTCTACCTGCGAGGGGCTGTTTTAGAGTAACTGCTGAGGTACGGTTTCAGTGCCAAAAGTACAACCGCAAAATGATCCTGATGACTGTCTGACTGAGTTGATCGTGATCAGTTGTTACCTTCCTCACTTTATTTCTTAGACTTAACCTGACAGCACGTCGGCGGAGTACCTAATATGGTGCCACCTCAGAAACCAGTAGCTGAACTGGAGAAGATGGAGATGAGTGCAGGCACTGTAAAGGAGCTCCAAATACGAGTATCAGCTAGGTAATCCTGAGCTCAGGGAGCTGTGAATGGGATCACTTTTGATCATGTAATGCAAAAGGTGTCCTATTTAGCAACTTGTAACAGTTTCTGTTATAAACTGGAGTTTGTCACTTGGTGGTCAGAGAGCCGGCGAGGAGGCCTGAGCGTGTTAGCCAGCTGCCCAGCAGCTGGGCTTTGGACCATGGAGGCAAATATTAACGTCATTGTACTGAGCATTCCTTTAAAAGCAAACAAAAAAGGAAACAAAAAAAGGTAAGTTTTAATACGCTGAGCAGAGGGAAGAGCTCTAAGGATCATCCTTTTTTTGTGAAGAGGAGACTAAGGTCTAAGATCTGGCTTGTCCAGCATGTGAAGATAAAAGCTGATAAGCGTTTCTCACTGTGATGTGTTCACAGTGAGGTGTTAATATGAACTCTCATGAGGATGAAAAGATATCTGGGTCTTGTTGACAGAAGACTAAATGGCAGTAAATTGGCTATAAATAAATACTGGCTTGAAACGAGAAGGCGGCCCGTACTGCCTGCATCAGCTGAGTGCAGGACAGCCCTTCCAGGTGCGGTGGGAGAGGTGCTACTGATGAAGCTCCAGCTGAAATCTTGCTGCTTTTGTTCTCAGGAATAACTGTATTTAGTGCTGCGGTGTGTAAAACAGTCACAGGGAGTGTGGTACATGCAGGATGTGTCTTCTGTTATGCCTTTGCATGCCTTTCCCATGGAGGGGAAGGATAACTAGTAGAGAAACAGTGATAAAGTTATATTGAGAAATGCTACTTATGATAAGAAAAAATTACTGGGAGCTGCTGTTTATGCCTCCTTTCTGATAATGCCATGAGGATAGCCAATGTCTCCTGGAAAATGACGGTACCGTTTGACTTTCTCTAATGGCTGCCTTGTTTCATTTTTCTGAAATGCCACGTTGCTGGTAGGAAGAGAGCCATATACATACAACCTGTGCTCGCAATCTGGGAATTGGCATAGCGACATTGTATTGCTAAGCAACAGTTGGCATCATGCTGTCTGTTAGAGCCATTCCCCGTTTGTTTTCTTTGCCTGAAGAATCCAGATCAGCATCTAGCTCAAGGTTTAAGTAGTGAAAAAGAATGGTAGATTGACATCTTACTTTACACAAAGTTTGTAATTCTTTTTGTTAGTAAAGCATTAAATAACAATTCAGAGAAATGCAGTCAGGATGTGCTTTTTTCATCCCTAGAACAGCGAACCCTAATGATCTTGGTGCCTTGCAATAGGATGTCTATCATGTGAAGTGAGGCCAGTTTCCTATACAGCCAGCAATGCCAGATCTCACCAAATACAGCATGAAATAGCTACGTTACGTACAAATGTGCATCTTTATACTAGTGGATTGTAGGATCAAAATAGGTCTTAATTATTCTCTTTAGTGTGTATATGCACTGTAGGATTTAACCTCAAAAGATAAAGATTTGTGCACTGGAGAGCAATATTGATAGCCCTGGATTTTAAATGCCTTTTTTAGGTTAAGGGAAGACTTTCTTTGCTGCTTCTGCAAAACCTGATTGTATACTTGCTCAGAAGGAAAGCACTTAAAAAATATAAATAAAAATCCCAATGGGAGAAGCTACTAGTTAAGCAGCTCTGGGTGGCTACCTGTTGTTTTAACTTTTGTTTAGTTATTGACAGTACTAAGTGGAATTTGTTGCTAAACTTGTTAGCTAAAGGTCACATATGCACTGAAAATTCATCCTCTTTTCTCTCTTGATTTGTAAGACCCGGATAATTTTTGTCCTATATAAATTTCGGGGGTTTTTGTTTTGTTTGGTTTTGGGGTTTTTTTCGGGGTGTGTGTGTGGTGTGTGTGTGTGTTTGTTTGTTTACTTTCACTGCTTTTGTGAATCTCCATTTTAGTAACTACAGTGAATCGTACAACAGTCCCAATTTCCAGTTTTTATTAGCTACTTTCCCAGCTACTCAGTGATGTGGGGTCATTCTTACAGTATATTTTGACCAAGTTCAGAAAGGAGGTATTTTGCCACTTCCTCTGTTGAGACTTTTCCTCTGTCTAGCAGATCTTGTTGTAGCATTTGTATTAGTTTTCATTCTCCATTTCTTTTTATTTTGTTTCATCCTTAGCTTCCAAGCATACTTCATACACTACATTTGCTTCTTCCTTTGTTGTGCTCCAGTAACCTTTGTATAAGTACATATGCATAGACATTAATATAGCCTTCATTTAATGGGTAGTTAGACTGTAAGCTCCCTTCATCTTTTGAAATTATTTCTGGTTATTCTTGCTGCCATTTATTAAATCTTATGTTTCTTTTTTAATGTGTCTTTCTGGTATTTCAATTTGCAGAACAAATGTGTGTGCTATGAGTGGTTGTAAAAATGAGTGTAAAATAGTGAATGTTTTGCAAGGAACTGACTGATTGTGTGAATCTGTTCACAAGCTCCACTGGTGCGATGTAACCACATGCATAGATATGTTTTCCAATGATACGGATGAGCCAGAAGACTAAGCACTGTTCTTCGTACTATTTGCCAGTTGACTTTTCAGTGAAGTTCAAGGTCTTACTACCTGCAGGAGAGTCTAAATGCCCTAGCACTGTATAGTTCAAAGACATTCTTAAGCAGTTGATTTTGGTCTTGAGTATTTGTTAGATGGTAAAAGTTGGAGCTAAAGGGAGCTTCAGATGGGAAATTTTCAAGTGGCAAGTTTCTCAAGAATTTTTTTCCTGACAGAAATACATATCAACTGGGACTGTTGGCGTGGCAATATTCAGAAATATTTTTACATGCACTATTGTCCAGATTTTTGTGGGCTTCCTCCAGACTTGTCCTTCGGTATCATTCAGAAAACTTGGAAGTGGGTTTTTGCTTTGTGTTTTTTTTTTTTTTCCCTCCCCCCCCCCCCCCCCATCACCTTTTAAAGGCTGTTGCTTTTGGAGGATGGTAAAGTTTGTTGTTTGTTTTTGGTTGTTTTTTTTTTTTCTTCCCTGTAGGGGAAATTGTTTTGCCAGGACCTGAGCTGTGAGATGTATACCCAAGTTCTGGTAATATGAATCATGGAATTGAGTGATGCTATCTGTAATTTCAAAAAAGTAATTTTGGGGACATCTGGAAAATGATAAGAGTTTTTTGTCAGTAGAAAGATCAGGATAGAAGGACTTCTACAATAGGACATAAGCATTGCTTGCTTACCATATTAGGCACAACTTAAAAAGAATATTTAATAGGCACAATCTACTTCCACACTGTTGACTTCAGTGTTGGAAAGCACTGTAATCTGTGTATCTCCTGTTTTGGGATGATAGCTCCATTTTACCATATGAAAAGCTTGAAGTGTAGAATGTGAGACAACAGAAGACTCAGAAGTAAAACCTTGTACTGTGTTAATCTAACGACATATTAATACCTGTTTCCTACCTGTAGGAAATCTGTCCAGTCTAAGTCGTCTTGGCCTGAGGTACAATAGGCTGTCAGCAATTCCGAAGTCTTTAGCAAAATGCAGTGAACTAGATGAACTGAACCTGGAGAACAACAACATTTCTACTTTACCAGAGGTGAGAATTAGAGGGAGTTGACTGGGGAGGGAATGTGTTGTAAGGCATCAGTGTTTTGTAGAGGGATTGGAATATGTGAAGTTACTTCATCTTGCATCATAACTCTGAGCAATACCCTTTGTTTTAATCTGCATGTGTGTAATGTGAAATATTGCAATTCTGTACATATTAGGTGTATCTAACTAGTATAGAACAACTAATGTCATACAACTTCAGTTAAAAGTGGGAGCAATTCATGTGATTGCATTTGCTGTCCTGTCTCTTTAGAAAACCTTAAATAAGGAGTCCAGGTTCCCACCATTCAAGCTAGATAAGTGTTTCTCAGTGTTTCTGTTTCATGGAGGTGGGGAAGAAGTAGAAAAATGAAAAATAGGATATCTCTTTCTCATCTTATTGAGGCAAGAATGACCTTTAAGAGAGTGAGTAAAGCTTGTCACAACTACTTGGCCTCAGCATTCTCATTTTAATGTGGAAAAGTGTGCTGTTGACACCAATGTGATATCATCTGGCAACTCATTGACACACCTTCCATCAGTTACGAAAAATAAATATATGCATCATTTTTCAGTTTCCAGTGACCCTGTGAGAAAGGAGAAAGGAGAAGATAAATCTGTTTTCTTGCTTTTCTTTTCATAGCTGCTGCACTTGGTTGTCTTACCTTGATCTTTCTTGCCTCAGGCTTAGTGTGGAACCATGGAAAATGTTAATAGGTAGAAGTTCTGGAGCTACCTTGTCAGTCTCTTCAATTAACACATTCCCTGAACAGAGTGCTTTACTAGCTCTGGGGTGAAGAGGCAGAAGGTCCTAGTCCCCAGTGCATCTGTATGTTTTTGTATACTCCTTCTCTAGAGTTGTCTGAAATGTGCCCCTGTGGACTCCAGTTTCACAGTCCTGGATAGGTAGTTGGTTACAGACCATTTTTTAAATACAGCTTTGATATCTGCAGACTTTGAAACTATTTAAACTGCTGGGTTATACCTTCAAACCTTTTTGTTTTCTTAATTTCTTGAGACTATTTATCAGGGCAGCAGAATGTGAGATGCTTGGCTGCATACTGTATACTTTTAGTGTTAGTAACCATTTAGAGAAAAAACTTTGACTTGAAGCATTAGTGCCTGGGAAGAATTGCTCTGATGACAGAAGAAAATCTGTGCTTGATTCTTATTTTGGATATTTCTTCCATTGCTTTAGAACTTCTCGAGATGAAGTCTTCAGTACACAACATAGAGTTTATAATCTATTCTGTTTTAATGATGGTCCAAACTGCTTTCCTAAGCTGTCATCCCCACCCCACCCAATCAAGTTGTATAAATTACTAGTATAAAATGAGTTAAAAGCTTATCTAAAGAGGTATATAGGAAACTATACATAGAAGAAAAAACCAAAATGCATTTGGAGTTAGGCAAAGTACTCAAAGTAACAAAGTGCAGTAAGTAACTACTTTCCTTCAGATAAATTTCTGAACTCGGCCATGATAGACTGAAAACAGAGAATTTAATAAATGTTTGGGTAAAACTATCATTTAAGAAAATGCTACTGAGTGAAAGCCACCAGGCTGCTTTTAAGATGAGAGCTAAACTAGCCCACCCCACCCAGACAGATTATAAAAGCAACTACAGTATAATTACAAAAAGCTAATGTGAGGGATGATTACTTGCTTTAAAATATGTTCAGTCATAATACAGAACTCTTTGCGACTGTGCTGCCGCCTTCACGTATATTTGCCAACAATATGTTAACACTTAAGCTGCTACCTTGCAGAAGTGTATAGTTTATACTGTAATCTGTTTAAAGTAAAACATTCTGTGCTATAATACAAAGAACTGTCTTTGTAGAAGAAACTTCTGAATTTCAAAACATAGCTGAAGCTGCTGACACAATGCCTAATAAATATTTTATCTTAAAAGGATGGGCTGGGAGAAGGCAGCACTGCCACAGCTCTCAGATGTAAGAGCATTGTTCTCTTTGTACTGCCAAAGCTCTCTTGCTTCCCTTCAAATGTGTTTAATTACTCTAGGCTATTAGAGTGTATTAGCTAACATATTTTTAATATTTTTTGTATGGAAGCAGACTTTAAAAATGGCTTTTTGAAATGCCAAGATCCATTTGAAGCAATAAAGTGTGTTTGTAACAGAGCTCAGGGACTCCCTAACCCTAGGACAGATTGTCTGTTAAAGTATAGCTAGAAGCAGTATTTCCTAATCAAAAATTATACTAGTTAATGATTAGGTTAGATTAATACTGATTTGAAGATCCATTATTTTATCTTTAGGGGGAAAATTGCTTCACTGATATTTGCTGAGATGCCCCCAAAATTGTATTTCAGTGCTTAAAGTTTTAGCCATGACATGTAGACAAGTCCCTATTTACTCCTGTTTTATTTACAATAATGTTAATAAACTATTTAGAAAAGTAGCCAGAGTTTTCCTGGTGGAACAGCAAAGCCATGTTCTTAAACCTTTTACAGTGAATATAGCACTGCAGTTGCAATCCCAAAATACTGACATTAGGAATATGGTTGGAATCATTATCTTGTTATCACTCATTCCTGATTGCAGATGTTGCATTATTTATGGTATGTAATGCTATGCATAAATCTCCAATTTCTGTAATACTTGAGCAAATAGGGCTGAATTCAAGTTGGCATAGTAATAAGCAAAGGTGACACTTCAGCAGTAATTTAAATCTCATTATTCATCCCCACAGTTCCAGCAACATGCTTGGCACGTAACTAACAGATAAACTCTGAGATCTGCGCTGCTGAGATTTCAGAATCTAATTAAATTGCAAAGTGAAATGAGACTCTGGATTCAACGGACAGCCATTGCTATCCAGTTTAACTCCAAGCTTCTTGCTTTTCAATTCTTAAGAGAAAAAAGAAAGAAAGAAAAAAAAAAAGTGGAGTAGTAACTATTTAGGAATATTTTGAAAACAGGAAAAAAACCTGGGATTTCCAAACCCTTCCCTTCCCATTCTTTTTCTCTGGCCTGTCTGATTATCTGAAACTGTTACAGCCTAAGAGGAAACTTCTACCAGATGTGATCACAATATGGATTTTTGTTAAATTAACAAAGATTTGTACTGGAAGTATCAAATGCTTGTTTGAAAAATGGTGCATACAGTTGATACTTCTTTGGAACTGTGAGCAGGCATCAAAATTGAGTGAGCAGTAGTTGGGTGGCATTGGCCGAAGCCAGGACCGCTGTTCAGGATGGACACGCTGCTGATTGCGCCTGCCAACCGCTGCCCCGGTGCTCTTCAGAGCTGCCCAAGATGTATTATTAATGCCCAAAGTGTTATTAAAAAAAATCCTTTCAGAGGACAAAAGAGTTACAAAACCTCCTAAACTTGTGCTTTTAAATGTGATATGTTTGCTTTTTTTATATCTGTCAGTATGTAAGGAGAAAGGGGGCTGAAGATCGTGAGCAGAGATTATTGCTGATGGAAGTTTTATCAAATTTAACACTGGTTTGTGTGTTGCAACGCTTCTTTAGGGGATGGACTTGAGGGGGAAAAACATTTCTAATTAGACCCATGAGGAAAAGAGATGTATTCAAATAAATCTGTCCTAAGTTCCTGGGTGGTTTTCTTCTCTCTACAGGGTCTTTTATCCAGCCTTGTCAAACTGACTAGTTTAACACTGGCCAGGAACTGCTTCCAGTCCTATCCCGTGGGTGGCCCGTCCCAGTTCTCCACAATCTACTCTCTCAATATGGAACACAACCGCATCAATAAAATCCCCTTTGGAATTTTCTCTAGAGCTAAAGTATTAAGTAAGCTGAACATGAAGGTGAGGCACAGAAACATGCTACTGTGTATAAAATCAATGAGGAGCACTGTTTGCTGCTCCGTGAATTCTGGCAAACTTAATGATAGAGGGAGTGAATTTGTCATGCTGAAGTGGATACTGCTGCTCTAACATACAGAAACAATTCTGTATTAGTTTAAAAATGTACTATCAAGATGTTATTGATTTGTCTTTACTTTTGTTAGTTAAGCTTTTGTCACATTTTCTCAAGTTTGAACAATGAAAATAAGGAAGTTGGTTGCAAAGTTCTTGAATATTCACATGGGACATGAGCATGTGGAGTAGTTTATTTCCACTCCCCCCCCCCCCCCCCGCCACTGTTACAGTTTAGATTATAAACAAAATTATGTCAAATATCTTTTTTAGAATATATTCTTTCAAAACCTAAGTTTGGAGCCTTTTGGCGGTAGTTGTAGAACACAGAAAGAGAACCTTTAAGTCTGGGTTGCATACACTTAGGGTGAAGAGAACTAGGGAAAAGAGGTGATGTTTTTCTTTGAATGGGTTGGTTTCAAGTTCTTAAATTATTTTAAAAAAATAAATAATGTTTGGGCAGTAGCTAAGCTCAGCTACTATTTTAGAATATCTTTTGGCACAAATGGATTCTCAGTTTGCATTAAGACCATTTTTTATCATGTACCCATTTCTAACTTTGCATGTTTATCAGGACTTTGTATGACCTGTTTTTTTTAGATTTTGTGGTGTCTGTCTAGATCAAATTTTGTAGCAACATTTTGAGCAGTAAGATGTTCAGATTAATTTCAGATGCTTTTACTCTGAGCCATTAAGGTGTATTTCCTTTGTGGTATGTTTGGTGGCCCCCCCCCCCCCCCCCCCCTTGTTTTTTTTTGGGGGTGGTGGTGGTATTTTTTGGGGGGGGGGGGGGGGGTGTGTTTGTAGTTTTTTTTGGTTTTGTTTTGTTTTTTTCCCGAACTCCATATATTTTTAGGATTCCAGCATGCTGATAGCAGCTTTGTAAGTTATGGTGAATTTTCTGTTCTTTTTTTTTCCACCCTTCATTGTATTCAGCAAAGAAGGGACAAAAAAAAAGTTTTAACTACTGGGACACATGAAATCTTGAGAATTATGTACTTCTAATATTTCCACTTCAGTTCATATTAGTAACACAGAGTCAATTCTGTAACTCTGTTTGGGACTGCTTATTATTTGGAGGAATTTAGAAAATATTTGGCCAATTATCAACATTTTATTCTTCTGTTTTAATTATCAACTGTTTTGTTATGAAGTATTTTGTAAGCAGTTTGCTTAATCTCTCAGATGCCTTGCCAATTTCTTGCAAGTGCAGACTCTAAATGTTTGATATGTTAAATCACAGGACAATCAGCTGACCTCTCTCCCCTTGGACTTCGGGACTTGGACTAGTATGGTAGAACTGAACTTAGCGACTAATCAGCTCACAAAAATCCCTGAGGATGTATCTGGGCTTGTTTCTCTTGAGGTGAGAAGAGTATAAATGAACAGCTAAGTGAACCCCTGCAAACAGGCATTCTCTACTTCAGGTTTAAGTAATATTACTTTGGGGTCAAATAAAGCCAAATAAGTACGTGTATGTATGCTATTTAATTAGATGTGTTGCATCTGTTTATGGTTATTGTCAACAGCTTTTTGAATGTTGTTCTTCAGGGTCTAGATGAGTGTGCACAAAGGGCTAAGTACCTATATATTTTTAACTACATAGAAGGAAAACTTTTCTCAACAGAAAGTTAGTGTTGTAAATGCAATGGCACTGAACTCAGCTTGATTCCTGGAGAGACCAACATGGAAACGGCAGGGATCAGAAAAATGTAATGAAATGGTCTACAGCCAGAGGTGGCTTGAATGTAGCTCTGTGAACCTTGTAGGCAGCTGGGTTGGAATTCTCAGCCTTTGAGGGGGGAAGAACTCGTAGGTTGAAACTGTGAACTAAACCTGTTGTGTCCCCTAGTCCTGTTTCCCAAGGTACCATCAGCAGAGACAAACTTAATTGCTTTGGAGGGACATAAAGGTAGAGGGGCTTTTTTGGGCAGCTGAGGGGTCTTCGTAGCCTCTGTGCGCTGCTGGGAAAAATCTGTTCAAGTACGATAGCAAATAGCGTATTTGAAATTGCAAATTTCCAGTGTGACTGCTGCTCTGAATAATTAATAACTCCTGTAGTTTGGAGCAAAAATTATATGGCAGAGTAATAGCTATTTAGTGGCCCAGTTCCCTTTAAGTTAAGGCTGTGATTGATGTGATTGGGAAGTTAGTAACCTCTAACAACTGGATTTGCTGGTGGTCTGCCGGCTGCTGAAGCTGGAGAGCTGCATGACCCGTTAGCAGTATTTTTCTCTGTAATTAAAGTATCAAATACAAAGAACTATTTGGGCAGTGTTTACACAAAAGTGAACGTTCCCACAGCAGTGCTAAGTCAGCTGTGTTGCATGTAGGTAATATTTTCTGTTCCTGCCTTTGTCTCTTGATATGCGATTAAAACGTTACTATTCTTATCATTCTGTGTATATCGTAGTGCATAAAGGAAAGCCAGCGAAATACTGCTTGTGCTAATGCTAAGACTTTGGCTTTTATTCATTTTGATTTTCATTTTGATTTTAGCCTTGTTTTCTATTCTGTTCCTGCCTTTGGTGTTTCCACGTTACATGAAGCTAGTGAGTGTTGGGATTGGTAGAAGCCAGGCGTTTGCAACCTTGGCTGGCTTAGCAGGGAGTTGTGTGTGGCTAGGATGAGGGTCCACACTGGGTACTCTTTCACATCTTTGTGTTTCAGTGTGCCTTGTTAAATAACTAGATAATAGCATTGTTTAATCAGTAATTAATTACCTTACTACTCACTGTGTTGTTGTGAGGCTTGACTGCTGCTAAGAACTGCAAGACTTCTCTGGAGGAAAAATGGTATACTAGTGTAACCCCTGTTAACTTGCTTGTGATATAATGAATAACTCTGTTAATTGACATTGCAAATAAGGATACATTTCTTGAACCTAGGGTATTTATAATTCAACTTAGAAAGGGGGAGAAAAACAAGAGGATAACACTGTAGTAGGGGTGGGTGTGTGATAGGAGACCACTTTGGTAAGCCAGTGGATACCTATGCAGTGTTCTGCTTGGGTGCTCTGATCTGTATGTTTACTTGCTGCTGCCCCTAAACAAAGGGACATAGGGAGAAGAGGAAGTATTAAGCTTTTTAAGGAGGCCTTGGCAAGCACAGCAAATAATGTAAAACATGATTATGAGATAGCTATAAGGTAGCATAATGAAATGATAGGGAAGTACAGGAAGAAAGTGTTTTTCTTTGGTCATTTGAAGAAATAAGGTGTTCTTCATTTTTACTCTGCATCTATTATTATGTAAAATAATATTTGAAAGAATTCTGTCAAATTTATGTATTTGTATCATTAAAGGCTTAAAATGATTAATCACTGATTTGATTTTTTTTTCTTTTAAGTTTGCTTCTGTAATTTAAATATAGGCTAATCTTGGACTTCATTACTTGAAAATATAAAAGATCCTGTCTTAATTTGTTATTTACTTACTGTGTTGCTGAAATTCTGTGTGTTTGGTTGTGGGGGTTTTTTTTAGGTTCTTATCTTGTCAAACAATCTACTAAAGAAACTTCCCCATGGAATTGGAAATCTACGGAAACTACGAGAGTTAGATCTAGAGGAAAACAAACTGGAATCCTTGCCAAATGAAATAGCTTACCTCAAGGATCTGCAGGTGAAACAATAATTGGCTAAGATAAACATCTTGCGTCCTTTATTTACACTGTGCTGATTTAATTACAGCTAGTTTGATGAGGGAAACTATTTGGGACTGGACATAGAACCAGACGTTAAGAATCTTGTGCAACTTCATCCACAATCTGTCCCCACTAATTCTTCCCCAGATTTATCAGTTAATATTGAACAAACAAATTTTGAAGAGTTTAACTGTTGTACCATAATACTGCCACAGGAATAGCCTCTGATTTCATTCATGTTCATGAAAGCTTTTATATTTAGGCATGTGTTTTACGATGCACTATTTTATTTTTATGTTTAGTGGTGCTTAATAGAGGTCTGAAATGTTGTTGAAGGGTACAGGTTTTTTTGCTCAAATGCTAGAGAGTAGAACCCATCAATTTATCAGCTATATATCTTGTTACTTGCTGTCATTCAAAGCAAAAGTCATTAAGTTAATTTTTAAAAATGTGTTTTTTCCCTTAGAAATTGGTTCTGACTAATAATCAGTTGACCACCCTTCCCAGAGGTATCGGTCACCTTACCAATCTGACACACCTTGGACTTGGAGAGAATCTTCTCACACACCTTCCTGAGGAAATTGGTAAGATCCCTTTTTCTGGTTTTATGCAGTGTGCCTGAGCCAAAGCAGTTACTGACACATAAGATAGGCATCTACTGTGTTTGTGACTAGTAGCCACAAAACTCATTTGAAACTTCTAGATACATAGAACCTGATGTGAAGCATGTGCCACAGGAACAGCAGTATAGTGTATGATCTTTATCTTGCCAAACTGTAGTGAAACGAATGGTCTAGCTTTTTCCAGTTCTTCTGCAGAAAGCTGCCGAACACACATTAACTTGGAACGTTGAGATTCCTTTTCTCTCCAGATTCTCCCACAATTTGCGTGTTATCAGTCATTCAACTTCATAAACCTATTCTTGGAAAGAGAAAGGAAATGTACTGGTCCTACTCTAATTCCATGGTGTAGCCAAAAACCTTGTGTAAGTTGTAGACAGCTGAAGCAAATGTTTCTGCTGATAGTTCCTCTGCACACGCTTCTCTTTATAGACCATCATATTGTTTTTCACCTTGATGAGATAAGCAAAGGAAGTAGAGAAAATCTACAGAAAGAAGGGAGAAATAGGATTCTTTTTGTCTACTTGAGACATTCAGAGTAAGTGGGATTCAGAGCATCTGAAAATGAAAGCCCATGTTTCTTTTATAGTTCGTCCAGAGCATGATTCTGAGCACTTAAGTTAAAATCTTAAAGTTAGAGCTTATTATGGAGGAAAAAATGATGGGACAAGCTACAGAAAGCAAAACGTGGTCAGAAACAATGATGTGCAGATGGGGAAGGCATGGTCTGTCTCTCCCAGCATCTTTAGTGATAAGCCATTGCAGCTTCTGCTCATCTTGTATGTGCCTCAGTGTGAGAAGAGCCTAAAACAATCTAAATCTGGAGCTTTGTAGTTTAGTTCATAAGTTAGTGGAGAGAGTTTGGATGCTGTGGAAATGAGCTGTGGAATTAAAATCAGTAAGCACACTGGAAATACTATTGTAGGAGTACAATTTGGTTATTAAAGCTGCTTGTCTTAACAGCTTAGAGAATAGTTAACTGTTTTTAGAGGTGACTGCTTCATCTATCATGCTATGGGCTATTTCTCATTATTTCTTCTGTAGCCTTTCATTTTTGTTGGTTTTCCATGCCTTGAGCCCTGACTACTGCTCTCTTTTGTAAAAGATTAAATAGTCTTTTAGGTTAAAGGAGATGTTTATGGTATATAAGTTTGGAAAACGGGGAATGTTTTGAGGAGGAATTGTATGTTTGGAGTGTATTTCAAAGATATGGATTAATTTTGATATTTTATTGCTGTGGAGGAATGGAAGTCTTAAGAAAGAAGAAATTACTTTGTCTTCCAGCTTCTGGTTAATCTATTGCAGTATCTGTAGTAGAAGCAAGTTGTAAAATTTGAATTCAGGAAAAAAATTTCACACAGGTTTGTTCCATTGAATAAATTCACTGCTGTGCAGAGATCTCTCCTGCTTTCTTCCTGTAGCACATTACAGTTACAGCTTCAGGTCTTTAATATATGGGTTCTAATTACATAAATGTGTGGCATAGATATTTTAAAAGAAATAATAGAAACTGTATGCTATAAATATTTTCTAGGCCCTTCTAACTATATTCAATGTTGCCTGCAGTTGCAGAGCACTTGGCTAAACAGTTATGGTGAAGTCCCTCTCAGTTATCTGACTCTGTGTATTCTCAGTTCAGTTGTTATCTAAAGGAGATGTAGTAGTGGATATTTTTACAGGAAACTAAAGCAAATTGGTTCTTGCTTGGGTACCAGTGAACAGAAAACTTGCTGTGCTTGAAAACAGCAGCTTGGATGAGTCACTGACTCAAAATTCTATATAGTAAAGAATCTTCAAGTGGACTTAGACCTTCTGTCTAGAAGTTATAAACTGCATGAATCAAAAAAAATACTACTTTGTATTATTTTATTTTAACCAGGTACACTGGAGAATCTGGAAGAACTGTATTTGAATGACAACCCCAATCTGCACAGCCTTCCCTTTGAGCTGGCTCTTTGCAGCAAACTGTCAATAATGAGTATTGAGAACTGCCCGCTCAGCCACCTTCCACCTCAGATTGTTGCAGGAGGACCCTCCTTCATCATTCAGTTCCTAAAAATGCAGGGACCATATCGTGCCATGGTCTGATGCTAATCGGATTGTCCAATACACTGTACAAAACACAAACTGCATTAATGTTGTAATTGTCTGTATATGTATATATAATATAATATATGTGTTTTATATTATATTATATATATATATAAATATATAAATAATATAAAAAGGCAAATTTAAGACTGCATTATGTGTTTCTGCTAATAGAGGAATCATAGCCATTTAGATTTTTTTTTTATTCTGTAAAAATGCTTGTCTAAGTTTTCTTTGCTGAATTTGATGGAATGTCTGAATAATCTGAAAATGCCAGTTCATTTAAAGCAATTGCCAATGAACTCAAAGTTTAAATTTAAGGGACAAAAATAGTTTTGCTTAGATTTACTTTCAGTTAAGAGAAATGTGTAACCTTTATATAATGAACTTTTCTGTTTTCCTCCCTCTTTTTTTTTTTTTTTTTTTTTGTTGTGTCAAAACCTGAAAGGGTCATGTGTCCTGAGGTTGGGATTTTCTTTTAACTTATTTTGAGATTTGAAGCAAATGGTGTTTTTATATTGTTTACAGTCAGAGTAAATCACTGGATTTTGTTTTATTCTGATTTGCTCTGTTTTAATCAATCATATCTAGAATTTATATGCCTCTGCTGATGAATTTTTATCAACTGGTTTGTATACTAAAAACATATACTCATCAGAACAACTGGCAGGTGAAAAGGATGCAGTCAAAACAAAAAGAAAAGAAAAAAAAAGCTTGAATTCCTTTAAGTCTTGCTTCCCTGAGTTATCAGTTGCAGGCATAACATATCTGAACTGAGCCTTTTGCGGTTGGTCTTTTCTAGCACAAGTAAACCTTTTCAGATTGGTAAAAACATTGAGTATACTCAGTGAAGAGCGGTTTTCATTTTGTGAAGTAACAAGTCCATGAGGTCTAACAGTACAGTTAAGTGGCAAGGAAATAATATATATGTACATTTTTATTACAATGTTGAGTCATAAACTACAACAGGCAATTTTAAGGATTCCTTATAGTCCTTGTACAATAAATGAATGTGTCTTACTTTTAAACACTGCAATATATGTAAGTTTTAAGATTGGTTAACAATGTACTATGGTTTTATATCTTGACTTGCCTTGTACCTCCTTCCATTATGGAACTTCTGTGTCCAAGCACAATATCTTCACACTGTGCTGTTTTGCTGCTGAACTAAATGCACTTTTCCCCACAGCTGGGGCACTTGCTTCAAAATATTCAGTTCAGTATCTTGATTATTCTTTTTTAACTTCATCCTATCTGTTTCAGTATTAAACCAATCTATTAAAAAAGAGGCACCTTTTTCATTTGTGCATAGATGTTGGTAGCTCAAGAGAAACACTGTAAGTAGTGGACATTCAGTTTTATCATGACTTTATTGGTTGTTTAAAAGGCAGAAGATGCTTCAGGGAGACTTACACTATTGCTGCACTTGTAGGGCCAGTTGTCCTTTTTCAGGAGGGTAGGAACTCGAGGCGGTTACATTCCACAGTTACTCAAGAACTGTCCAGTTTATAGTCATTGGAATTGCTGCTGGGGTAGTGTGACTTACAGGACTGTACCTTTTGAACTAAATCAAATCAATTGATGCCATGGGAAATCTATTTCACATGCAGAAGTTTGGGGAATATTATTTCTGGCATGCTTACTTAGACGTATTGCCGTGATCTATTTGCATTCTGTTTTGTCGTACGCCTTTTCATTAACAAGGAGTAAGTTTTAATGGAAGGCAGGTGGAGATATAAAACCTTAGAGGGCTTAAACATGCTGTAAAACTATTGTAGATGTCACTGGATTTTACTAAGTAATGTTCTGTTCTTTCTCACATGCTCTGTCTCTCTGTCCCCTACCCCCCCCTTTTTTTTTTTTGCATCTGCTGTAGCTTTTCAGTTTAGACTTTCTTTAGTTTATAAAAGGCTAGTTCCTTACAGTTCTGCCTGAAGTTAATCTTTCTCAGCATTAAGGTGTTAAAATATGAAGACACTGAAATGCTTAGTATCAAGACTGTAATCTAACTTCTGAATATACTGCTAAATCCGTATTTGTGCCCTCAGGTCACTAGAGGAAACTGGTTTGATTAATATGGTTCCTTAAAACAAAAGTGGCGACCCCTTGTGTTCTCAAGCATTGGTCTCATTCCCTGTCTGCTCCTCAGTCCCATTTTTATAAGAGTTGACGGGATTGAATTTGTTTAGTTTGTAAATATGTTGATTATTCACCTTGTTAAGGTACATGGTTAATGACTGTATGATTGGAGCTGACCCTCTCTCACATAAATTCTTGTGGAGAAGTTGGCTACCAAAATAGTGCTCGTTACACTCGCTTAAAAACAAACTATTCTTTTCATTACACTTATAGGAATAAATAAAGCTATGTTTTAATTCATTACTATATTAAAAACAGGATATTTTTTCAAACTATCTTTGTACTAGTATGGTTGTTGCAATGCCAGATAATCCTGAGCCCTGTTTTAGGAGTTTAATTTTATACGTTCTGAGGTGAATGCTTATTTTTTCAGTGTCTACAGAGAGATTTGAATAAAAGCAGTGTGAGAGAAGTTCTGGTACAGGAGAAAGCAAGTCAAAGAATTTGAAAAGTTCTTTAAAATTATCCAAAAGTTTAAGTGTTAAATGTGGAGCATGGATTGGGAATAGATGCATATAAATCCATATAGTACATACATGGATTTATATCCAAATCTATACACAGATCCGTATAAATCCAGCTGTTTTGATCATTCAAAACAGTCTTACATCCTGACATAACAGACTTGCATTTCCCAGGATGCTGGATTGTTAACCAGTGCGGTTTCTAAATTGTATTTAATGCCTGATGACATTCAGTTGGACACACGTGTTGGCTTATACGTGTTTAAGAATTTTGTTTGGCCTAATCAAAGTATGAATGGAAAGAACTTCATCTGGACAAGTATGTATACATACATACATATATGTATATGTGTATCTATATATGTATGAAAGCATAGACAAGGTGGAGAAATTAATTCTTTATGGCATCTTTGAAAACATGATGGAGAAACAGGTGATTCCCAGATAACTTGTATTAAATATTTATCCCCCTTGCCACACTGGGGGAAATAATTTAGCAGGCTTATTGAAGAGTGTGACAATCTTTACTTTGGGTGAAAATCATTACCTTAATTGCTTGCCCATAGACAAAATATCAATTTTGTATGTGTCTGTGCTTATGTACATAAGAATATGTACATATACACATGCCCCATAAAGACACTATCCTGAATCATGCCTTGATTTAACAAGCTAAATTACTGTACTATAGACTCTGTAGTATTATGGAAGTCTGTTAAGGGGTAAAGCACATTAGGGATTTGTTAAACAATGAAAAGAAGGAATAACTGCAGTTGTGACTCGTGTTGGTCGCATACTGCATTTAAATTCACTAAATAGAAAGTTGTTTGGTAATTCTTTGCAAAAATGTTTTCTTTTAGTATAAGGAGTTAAAGTTCTGTCTCTGGCTGTCCCATATTTAAGTTCATCACCAAAGTTGTCTAGTATAAATGCAATGGAAATGCTGCTTGTAAAGTTGGGTCACACAGTTATGTAATTGGCACTTTTCCGTTTGCCAGATGCTATTGGGAACTTTGAAATTCATACACCCTTTTTAGAAAGAGATTTGGGTTGCAGAATATTTGCTTCAGTGCCTCTCTTGGATTTAGGTTTTCTCTGCAGTTTTGTCCATCTTTTGCTAATGTTGTGTGAGAAAGTGCATGTTCAGACTTCTTGAAGGTTCTGTTTGCTCATGTACATGATTTAGTAAATTAGTACTCAGACTGTCTAGCTGGTTAGTGCTGAAACCCATTGTGTCACCTGGAATTCAAGTATCATCTTTAATCCTGGGAGTTTGAAAAATAGCTTTTATTTAACAAGTAGAAAACTTTGAGAGGTTACTTCCCCCCCCCCCCTTTTTTTTTTTTTAAAACCCCAAATAAATTAAATTTCTGTACCAATACAAACCCATCTGAGGGGAGTCTTCAAATCTGGATGCAACGAAGAATTTTCATATAGTCAGTAGCACACCTCGGTTGTATCAAATTGGCATGCCGGAATAGCTTCTAATTAGACATTAGAAATGTGCAGTAATTTGCACAACACAAACTTCAAGGCACAGTAAGGACAATTACAAACAAACAATAGTATCTACAAATGGTTTTTGGTTTTATGTTAGCAAAGATCAGAAAAGTATGTTTATTATTCCGATGTTTAGGTCTTATCCAGGACTGCACAGGACTTTTGCTGTGGAAAAATACCAGACCACGCTAATTTTGTGGTTAAAAGCTAAACAAGAGTGTAAACAGTCTACAAAAATGTACTTTTAATCTGAATTATTGTAATGTTGATTGTTATGTCTATATAAAAGATTGCCTTGCTTTTTTATAAGAGTCATTCTGTATCAATGCATTCATTATAAATAGTATATTTGTAAATAAGCTGCCACTGAGTCTTTTGAAAGTTTTCTAGTATTTCTAGTCTAAAATTAAATTGGATGTAACTTTTGCAGCGCCCCAAATTATCAAGAACTGCTTTCTCATTATATACTCATCACTCTTCAAAAGAGCTCAAGTAAAATATAGATTGTCATGTAGAGTAATTACAGGAAACTTCAAAAGTTGCATGATAGTAACTGCTTTACTCAGTCATGTAGATTGGACACCTTTTATAAAGCAAATGTTGGTAAAATCTTTTATTTTCATTTTGTTATTGTACAGTAGGGCATATAGTAAAAAAGAAAACCCTTTCTCTCTGAAAGGGAAAATAAATCTTGGATTTTAGTGCAAAATGCATTTCAACAACAACAAAATTAAAGTAGGTATAGAATTCTGGCGCCTAAAAGACAGACAAGGGCATTTAAACTTCTGATTTAATAAAAGACAATATTGCCAAGCTGATGTGACACAGCTCTAAACCGATGTCTTTTAACTCTGTAAAGGTCATTACGATAGACAGTCTTTCAAGAAGGTCATGCTTACATCATGTCCTACAAACAAAAAAAATGCTAGTATCCTTTGAAATTAGAATAGAAGGGCCTCACCAGTTCGGATACGATGATGACGAGGAGGGCACTGGTGTACTTGGTATAGCTGATAACTTAAAAAAACGGAACGGGTTCTTGTAGTGTGCAGCAGTCACTCATCCAGTAATCTGAGAATCAGCAGAGATCTGATGTAAGGACAGAGATAAAAATCAGTAGAGGGTCTGATCAAACTGCCGAAAGGTCTGTCTGTGCGTTGAGTCAATCCCTGTTACTGTAAGTGATCCAGCAATCTGAAAACAAGCTAAGGAATCGGCCAGTCTCATCACAGGAGTGGCTGTCCTGTGCCGTGGTGTTGGACCACGCGCCATCCCTCCCCAGTCCGACAGGGCTGAGTGACAGATGTGTACGGAACATAACAGGGACACGCAGTTCCTCTGGCGTACTGCTTCACACCTCACCACCCAGAGTTTGAAGGGCTTGTGACAAGGAAACACCATCTGCATCACTGCATTTAGTAGCCGTTGATAGATTAGGCAAATTCACAGAAGAAAGTGCTTGCTTTTTTTTTCTTTTTTTTTTTTAAATTCTAAATCTATTTGTATTTCTGGCCTCTGCAACATCCTGTATCTAATAATTCTACAATATAATTATGTGCTGGGTGAAAAAGTACTTCCTTTTGTTTGTTTCAGACCACACCACCTTATTTCATTTGGTGGCTCCTAGTTTATGAACAAGCTTTTTCCTGTTCATCTGCTTTTTACTATTCTTGAGGGTTTTTTTCATAAATGGCAGTGTTTTTTCTTCAAGTCATAGAGTTCTAGTTTCTTAGCTTCTCTTCAAACAAAACCTCTTCCATTCTGTGATAATTCTTGCTGCCTTTCTTTATAGTTTTCTAGTCCCAGCTCTGATTCTTTTTCCTAATTCATGGCCTTTAGCAAGCTGTTTTGTTCTTTGTGTGCTTCTAGTTTGTGAAATAAAAGTACAGCTCTGTTATAAAAATGAAAGTTGAGTGGGTGATGAAGTTTAGCGCTAAACTCCAGTGGGGAATAATCCCACTAGGCAATGATCAGATTGGGGTTTAGACTTCAGATGCAAGCTACCCGCTGCAACAATGAATTGTTTCCTCTGATTAGCTATAACTGATTTTCATCATCTCTTGCAACTAGGTATGAGAAACAAAATTAATATTAAATTTTACATAAGTATGCTGATTTAAATAATGCCAGCATTTAAAATACTCTGCTCATGCTAGTAAGAATGCATATTTTGGAAGATGTGACTTTTGAATATTTCCACTGGTCATCTTAAACTGTCAAAGCTCAACATTTTCTGAAAATACTGGGAAATTTCTAGTGTTGTTTCTTTGGAAGAGAGGTTGAAGACTGACAGTGCAGTGGTTGAGTTTAATTTTCTTCCTTGAAGACTTTGCAGAAAACCACGTAAGAAATTCCCATAGTTTAAAAGGAAAAGAAAAAGCAATTTCCCCCTGCCCCAGTACCATCCTGCCGATAATCGGTGTCAGCCAGACGGTGCTTGGCAGCCACCGAGACTGGGGGGAACTTGCTGGCCATGACCACTTTCTGTTCAAATGGTTGAAGTGAGCATCCACAGATGAGCCTGGCCTCAGAAGAACCATGCATGTTGGCTCTAATTGAGTGAAAAGAGAAGAAAATGTCTTGTTTCTGGCACCGTATGTCCTAAAGGCTGTATTAAAGGTCTGAAAAATGTGCAGACGGTGTCTTGCGTGACTCTGGCAAGACAAGCAGATGACACATTTGTGTAATTAATCCAGCCTAAGTGCTTCAGGATACCGAGTCTCCCAATGCTGCGCTCCAGTGACGGGTCCTACTTTCCACTGGTGGGAAGTTGTGGATTTAGATACCTACTGTATGTTGAAGTGTTTAGTATGCAAATACTGTATACAATCTGGATGCCAGGCAGCCTTATAGGGTATAGCTGGTGCTTTGAACTGTCTGTGGTGGCAACAGTAGAAAAAAGGTGTTAAAGGGCTGGAGATGGTTAGCTTTGATACAGTTAGAAGAGGCTGAGTGCCTTGAAAGCTAATTTGTTGTGTTTTCGCAATCCATCTCAGTCAAATAAAATACATCATCTCTTCGTACAAGCCTTGCCTCACTTAGGATTGTAAGAGTGGGAGAAAATTTGATTACCAAGATCAAATGATGATGTTTTAGAGGAGGAGCCATCTGGAGTATTTGAGTGAGCAGCTGGCAGCCTGGGCTGCACAGTTAATGATCTGACTGTATGCCTTGCAACTATTTTTTTCCACTGCAAAACCTTTTAAGAGTCTTTAGAGATCAATCTACCCCACTGCCTCTGAGTAAGATGCTATCTGCAAAATTGCACACAAGTGTTCCCTTTTAAAAGCTCTTTCCACAACACCCTCTTTTTCCTTTCTCTTGGTAAAGTATTTCTTTGTTGAGACTCATAATGAATCCTTAATTTGCTGTAGTTTGGTAGTTGATTTGCTTGACCTAGTAGTAGCTGGTTTGCTTTTTGTCCTGCATTATTACAGCTGTGCTGCCTGAAGCGATTTCCAAACTTCACGTGGACAGTTTTAACGAAAATACATTTTTCCGTGAAAATCTTAAAATGTTGTTTGAAAACAGCCATGGTAAGAGTAACACAGTAAAACTCTTCTCTCTCTATGACCCAAGTTTTTTGGATGCCCTTCAGCTTTTTTCGGTCCTTGCCAAGTATGTTAACTGAATGGCAAGTTGCAGCTGAGAAGTCTGAAATCATTTCTCTTTGCCAGCATAGCAGAGGGCAACAAATTCAGCTAGGTAAAGAGCTGCCGGTCAACAAGGCAGCTCCGATTTCAGGCTTTGTCATCTTCTCCAAGTAAAGTACTTCTTTTTAGGCATTTCCAGTCTCCCAAGAAGCCACGTCAGACAGCGCTGTACGGTTCTGGTGTGGGGGACCAGGAGAGATTCCCAGCAGCACCAGAGTCGGAGGTCTGCCTGGAAGGGGTGAAAGGCACTGGAGGAAATTCCCTGAAAGCAAGTTGAGCAAAGTGGTAAGCTGGTCCCCTGTGGCCAGCATCTCCTGGTTGGTGCTGTTGATAGCCCACACCCAGCTGCAGCTCCGGGGAGAGCCTGCCAGGCAGGAGAGAGCGGAGCCAAGATTCTTGGGTCTGTGGCTCCACCAGATGGATGGTGCTGGAGCCAGGCCACCGCTTCTTGAGAAGAAGCGTTTGAAATTTGGTGGTGGGGGGGTTGATGTCACATTAAAACAGAACCGTATTTGGAAGTAGCAGAATCCTCCATGAGAAGGAGGGGCTTTTCCAGCAGTGCCTGTTTTTTTCGCTGTAACCTCTTGCAGTGTCACATCTGATCTCATCCTCTCCACTTGTGCTCTTGCCTCCCATGTCTCCTACTTCAGATTTCCCTCTTTTTGCAAACAGCTTGGTACCTCACCCGGTGCTTCCCACACTGTGCTGAGCGGAGAAGGGCAGGGAGAGCAAAATCATGATGTGGGACCAGTGGCTTCCGATCCATATACCTGTTGGTGAATCCAGTTCTTCTGAACTTGCTTCGTATTGGGTACAAGCCCCTTTTCTCTAGTTCTGTTGCAGAATGGATACACCAGGAGAAAAACAGAATTTGGGAACAGATGGCTGGGAGACGGAAATATAAAAGATGGATCTGCTGCACGTGGCACAGCTGTGCGTTGCTCTGCAGCTTCTCTGTTGGCTCCTGGGACACTTGGTTTATAGAGCCCAGCCAGGTTTTCACATGGTGTCTCAGAGTCCCTGTGAAGGGTTTTGATGTCTGAGTACTTACCAAAGAAATTATTTGGCTTGGGGTACGTGTCAAGACTTGGATAGGACTGAACTTTGATTAATGACACTTCTGTGGCCAATCTTTGCTCCAAACTATTTAGGAATAAGGATGAGTGTCTTAGTTTTTGAAGTGACATGGAGCACTTAGCAGTCCATAGAGTTCTGAAATATGTGTAATGCTTAATAATACTCATCGCTTTTGCTTTAGGAAAACCCGCGTGCTCCCACAATTAAATTTTTAGTGAAATATTAATGAGAAAATGACATTCTCATTTCATACAGATACTTAATTCCCCAGAAACATTAAAACATTTCGATTTTCTTAAGATATTTGTTGAAGTTGCCGTAACTGCTTTTTACCACTCTTGTCTCTAGCTTAAGGAAAATTGAGATTGGATTGTAGTGAGGAATCAACGGTGATCTTCAGTGACTTCAACTCCAGAGGATTTTGCTGGCCTGGCGAGGTGTTCCAGTGCTCGGAGGCACTGGGAACCCTCCTCGGTAGCAGACCTGAGCCTGGTTCCTGGCTGGCTCGGTGGGGGGTTGTTCCCGTATACCCTGTCTGCTGGGCAGGGTGAAAGGTATCCTCAACAAAACAGTTTTGAGGGGCTGTCAATTAAAGCCGGTTGAAGTCTGCAATGAGCTGCCTTTCTGAGGATTTGGGGGATATTTTTAGCCTAGCTGAACTGAAAGGGTGCTGTTAAGCCTTGAGATTTTGGTTGCGCTGTTTTCCTCTTGATGTGTCTGATTGCACTGGGACTACGCCTCCGGTAATGCTTGGATGCTGTACAGCAATTTCCACTTCTTTGCGGTTATGACCCAGCAAATGGCTTGGCCTCAACAAGTGGAAAGAAGAGTTCAGGGCTGGTTCAATGCTCCCCATCTGTAGGGGAGATCCAGTGTTTCTCACAAAGTTTGTTTTCCCTTTCAGTACTTCTGCCCTTGTATTTAACTGGTGCTGACAGGCTGAATAGCAGAATTGTGCATGAAGTAGTAGAGATTTCTCCTTTTCCTCTCCCTGGCCATAGCTCCCATCGGTTGCTCTCGGAGTGGCAGAGGGTGTTAAAGACATCAAGCCTTGTGAGGATGGGGACGGCATCCTGTGCTGATAAGAGCACTGCCCTGCAGCATCCTTCATCTGAGTGCAAAGACAAAACTGGCAGAAGAATTTGCCAGCATTGCTCTGTGCAGGGTTGAAAATGACTTCTCAGGGAAAAAAAAGGAAGAGGGTTTGTTTGTAGCACCAGAGATTAATGCTTGTTAGTATGTGTTTAGTTTTCTGTGACGTTTCAGGGCAAGACTTGGATTATTTTGCTCTTGAATTTTGTATGGCAGGAATTTCCCTTGCTACCTATGATGTTTCGAGGGAAAAGGAAAATCTGAGTTGAAAAAGCACAAGTGGAGATATATTATACCTCTTCTCTCAGCATCTAGTATATCAGCCTGCCTTCTCTAAGTGCTTTGTCCTGATTACGCATTACCACCCTTGGTATACTATTCCCAGATAGGATAAATGTTTCCTGGGGAGAGAGCTATTTTGTATTGCTGGAAAGCAACTGATGGTGCTGAATAAGCAAATAAATCAAAAGCCGGTGTTTAAACTTAATTTGAGCCTCTCAGGAAAAAAACTGCGTAGGGATAATTGTATTGTAGGCAACAAGGGAATGAGCGCAGTAACGATGATGGATTTCCCTCTGCGGCATGTTGCATGCAGGATCTGCAAACCACCGTGAGGATGGAATCCCTGGCTCTGGAGAGAAGAGCCCTCCCTCCTGTGCCCACCAGATGATGAATGTTTCTGTCACCTTCCAGCTTACCTGGCTATCAGCACGCAGGCCGGGAAGGTGTCGGACCATCCGCCAGCCGGAGTTCAAACGCGGGGCTGCACCCGCTCTGCGAGCTCTCCTCTTTGGGAAGTCCCCCCGCAGAGGAGGCAGGTCCCCGCGGAGCAGATCCACGTGCAAACATTTCTGCCGTGTCCAAGGGGGTGGATTGTGACCGGGGTGTGGGAAGGGGGGCCTGGCCTTGGGGGACATCTCCCCTTCTGCACGGCCTGATGGCAAAGGCAGCACAGGGAGAAAGCACCTCTAGAGAATTGGTGAAGGCAAGCTCTCCCCAGCACCCCAGGTGCTCGTAACGCCCGCCTGAGTCCACAGTAAAGGTTTTTCCTTGAAGGTATTTTTGTCCCTTCCCAACGCCCTTCCTCCTCCACCCACTGCAGCCCTGGCAGATGGTTCAGCTGAGGTGGGGAAGGAAAAGCCTCAAGTCAGAAGGACGCTGCTCATCCTGATGTTTTTTCCTGGGGGCTTAGCTCAGCCCATGCCTTTAGCTAAGCTGGTTTGATCACTGGGAGACCTGAGTTTGCCCTACCCTGTGCTGCTCTTCTGCAGCTCTCTTGGCTTACTTATCCCCCTGGGAGCTGGAGCTGGGACTTCCCCAGGGTGAGCCAGGTGGGTTTTTTGGGCAGAGGCTGGAGGGTGGGAGGTGGTTACCGGCACCTGGGGGAGAAGCTACAGCAGCCGGTGGGTTACAGCTGGGGTGCAGGGACAGCAGGGACACAGCGGGGTGGGCAGAGGGTCCTGGGATGGGAGTCAGCCTGCACGGAGGAGTCTATATACAGGGCCATGATTTAGGATGGGGGGACTTCCAGGGTGCTGGGTGCTGCCCTGTGCCCTCCTGTGTGTCCCCAGCCCAGGCAGCTGTGGGGGTAACTTGGGAGAAGCTGGGGCAAGGAGAGGTCTCCTTCCAGAGCCTGCTGCAGCTCCTGGATGGCTTCTCAGCGTTATTTGCTTTTGCCACTAGATGGTGAAATAAGTAATAAGGGAAAACATGGGAAACTCTTGCTCCATTCTCCAGTGGCCTCCCTCCCCATGAAACCATGCTGACGTGCTCGGCTTTCTGGGAACCCAGCAATTTCAGGCAATTATCCCCTGGACCTTTTATACGGCTCAGCCTTCAAGAACTGCTGCTGCCACCCTGGCTCTTTGATCTTTTTAACTCTAGTGCTGCCACCCTGGATTCATGTAAACATGGCAAGCTGGGTTAAATGGAGACAGCAAACCTGCTTGATGTAAGGGTGCGTGGAAAGCTGTCTCCTGCTGTAGCAGCCTGCTGTGGTCTGTTTTCTGAAGGGGCTGTGTGATCTGCTCCCCTTTTCCCATGATGATCTGAACCCGCAGTGAGACCCACACCTTGCCAGGTGGGAATTGCAGCCTTCAATCCCTGCTTGGCTGCTCTCTGTTGTACCCTCTCTTTTCAGAGCTGTTCGCTTTTCTGGAAGCTTTGCTCTGGCCATGCCAAAGGAGCTTGCTGGGGATGTGCAACAAACCGGAGAGTTACAGCTCACCTGGGGCACTTCTGCCTTCCGAAGAGGGATTGAATGAATATTCCTGACTGCAGCCGCTGGCCCAGAGGTAGCGTCACTGTGTCAGTCTCCGATGGAGACGGTGAAGAACCGGGAGGGAAAGGGCAGAGACACGCGCTCGGACCTTAGGGAGTGGAACTTGAATGAACGAGTTACTCCTCAGCTGAGTAATTGAATGTTAACCTCTCTCATTGGGAAATTACATGCTTTAAAGTGAGGCAGCCTCAATTTTGCCTTAAATGTGGGCCAGGTCTGCTGATGAAAGGTAGCTCATTGAGCTGCAGAAACTTGATTGGTTTCATTTAGGGAAGGTTATAAGGAAAGTTAGCGGCGCCCAACCTTTGTCCTCTCTGAATGCTGGCCTGGGCGCCTCTCCACACACCCAGGACTACCCGCTCTTCCTCTGAAAACCTGGTTAGAAAACCCTTTCTGGCCATTTCTGTACCGTTCCCTTTGTGTCTGGCTGAAGCGGCTGATGGCAGTGCCCTGCCAGCCCCGGCTCCGGGAGTATGGCAATGCTCCTGGCTCCGTTATGGCTCGCTGGGGCATCGCTGCAGGGGGGAGCCGGCCGCCTTTGTGCTGGAGCAGATCAGGGAGCACCCACAGGAGCAGGGCTGTGGGTGGGCGACCTCCGGGAGGGAGCAGTGCCAGAGGGTGGGGAGCGTCGCCTTCCCTTGCTCTGGCCAGGACTGGAAGGACTTGGCTGTGGTTTTGCTGTGTTTTGGCTATATGGTCACATATGTATGGAGAAGCCCGCTGTAGTCTGGTAAAGGGTTTTATGGGAGGCGGTGAGTTAGCCCCCTGAGCGAGGGACTGATGATGAGCGGTATGGAAGGTCCCCGTAATATATTAGGAACGGACCGTAGACTGTTTGGTTTATTTTTCATTATGTTTCTGCTGTTATTGGCTAATTTCAGTGGTATCCATCTTGTGAGCTGGCAGGATGGGAAGCCTGGGGAAGGGGGATGGAGCTGCTCCCCAGCGCTGAGGGATGGCCCCACACATGTTTAGTCCTGGCCCCGCTGCGGGATGCAGCGAGGGTGGAGGATTTCCAGATAGGGAACAAGATAAAGAAAATAGGACTGCATAAAAACACGCTTGCCTGTGCTCAACACAGAGGAACACATGCATGTGGTATGTACTTGTGGGTGCTACAGAGAGGAAATGCACATTTCTCTCTCCCCTTCTCCCTAGGCAAGAAGTGCCTGAAAGGCACGAGGCCAGTGACACGCAGACAGCTGGGGAGGTTTCTTGTTGTGCATCGCTCCTCCTGCAGAGCTGAAATGAGCCTTTAATGTCTCAGAGGCCACTGTGACACCAGGCAGAAGCAAAAGAGGGAAAACAATGAATAAATAAACCTGAGGCTGGTGTGAGTGCAGTCTCCGTATCTCAGTCTCACCCCCGACTGCCACACTACAATGTGTAGCATGGAAATGTTTCTCTTGGCTGTTGGTTTAGGGCTGTGCAATCAAACCTGGTAGTTAAAATCCTGCCGAACAGGGCAGGCAACCCAAACGGCAGCTAATGAGGAAAGGCAAGCAGAGCTTTCAAGCTGTTTGCAAAAAAACCAAACCAACTAACACTGGAGGAGCAGGTGGTCACATAGGATCCATCTTGTGCTGGTTTGAGCCAGCGCTCTGCAGATGGGAGGTAGTGAAGAACTGCCGCCGTAAGTAATATTCAGTGTGTGCCTCCTTTCTTTCCCCTCTGAACATCTGATACCGCGACAGCATCCCTGCTCGCAAGGGGATTAGGTGCTAGCACAGACTGCTGTCGCAGCTATCCCTTTCCTACTGTTTTATTCAAATAACTCGGAAAAGTACATCCAGCAGCTGAGTCCGGACAAACTCTGTTGAAAAACATGGCTCTGCAGAAGCCGTTGCTGTGAGATCAATGAAAAGAGCAAATCCCAAACTCGCATGTGCAGCGGCAGGCAGGGAAAGGAAGGGCTGTGGGTTTGAGTGACTGTGCAGGAGGAAAAGTGCCTGAGGTCCCAAAGCAGCTGGAGGGGTGGCCAGACCAGTCACACTTCTGATGATTTTTTTTTTTTCCCAATAATTTTTAAAATAAAAGGAAAATATGAATCACAGCATTTGAAACACCTCCTTGGAAATGGATGGTGTGCTTGCTGTAGTACTTTGCAGTGGCACCATCATAAACACAGCAATGTCAGGTTTGCCTGCAGAACGTCTGTGCCCCTTCCCCTGATAGCTCCTATGGTGGGTTTTTTTTTCCTGGGGTTAACACAGTAAAGGGAAAAGCATTTTTTTGTGTGACTTGAGTGCATCTCCACCTGCTTGCCCAAGGCCTGGAGGAAAATTGGCCAACTCGAAGCTGCCATGAAGGGCTATTCAGTCATTAGTCCACAGGTTGTCACAAGCCACAGGCTTTCGGTGCGTTACCCCCAAGGGAGCCCAGTTACTAAAGCAAATCTTCCTGAAAGACACCCTGCTTTGATTTATTCAAATATACCCAGTAGCAAGATCAAAATCTACAGCTACAACGAGGGCTTCCTGCCATGGATATGCAAATATTGACATCAGTGTAAACGAGCAAACCACGGATCTCCTAACACGAAGCAAACTGTGACTGCTGTTTACCTCCAGTTGCAGAGCCCCAAGGCTCCCCTCTTTGATGGCTTGTGTCAAGTTGGCACAGAGCTGCTCTTGAAAGCTTTGCTGAGAAATCATTTCTGCACTTTGTTCTAGCGGTTGCCCCTTTTGTGTGGTCCCCCCAGGAGTCTGTCCTGCCATGTCTTGAGCGAGCTTTAGGTTTGTCCAGCTTCTGTAACTCTGAACCGGACTGTCCAAAAAGCAAGTCTCGGTCCTTCAGCAGCTCTTGTTACTTTTTTCCCTGCCAGAATCTCACTGCTCTGCTGGAGATAAACGATTCCTGCGGTTGCTTGTTCAAAACATGCATTTTGCAGCCTTATTACCATAGCGATTCTTTCCTGAGATTATCTCCCCCTACATGATTTGCTCTGTGCTGTGAGCAGCTCCGAGACCTCCTGAACGTTTCTCAGCTCCTTCTCCCCGAGAGGCAGCAGGGGAGGGTGGTCCCAGCTCCCCCCCCCAACTAGAAGCGATGCTGGAGCTGAAGAGATGTATAAACATGGAAGCAGCGTGCCTAATTAATGACCTGAAACCAGCCATAAAGGTCAGCTTGTTTGCGAGCGACGCGCTCGAGGTACATGCGCTGAATGCGAACTTGGCCGCCGTGCCTCGGAAAGGGCATCGCCGCCCGCCCGGGATGGCGGCTGGCGGAGGGGGGATCTGTCAGAGGAGGATCGATAGCCTTCAGCCTCGCTCATTAGTGTGCACGCAGGCTGTCCCCCCTCGCCTGGCCAGCCCGGCTCCTCGCGGGGCTCTGCTGAGAAACCAGGCTGCTTTCTGGGGAAAGGGCAGGCTCCTGCAGCTCTTCGGTGTGCGATGCCGCCAGAGAACAGGCTGTTTTCTGGGCTGTCTCGTCAGGCACTTGTTGACTGAGTTCGAACTGCAGAGTCCTTATAACTCCTATCAACGCCGTCAGCAGCATGCATTCAAAAATTGAGCATCTGGATGCAAATGCTGGGGGATTGATATAAAAATTTCATTTACTAGCTGTTTTTTTCCCCCTGAAGCTTTTCTCTACAGTCTTCCAGGGGCTACAAATTCAAGTTTCTTGCCTAAGCCCAGGACTCTGGGAGTTGAGGCTTTATGAATATTCCCAATTATCATCAGGCATGGTATAGACTCGTAAAGACGGCTGTCCTGTAGGACAGGGTGTGCCACGGGTTGTTGTGTGAGATTTTAAGGGTCCTTGCCAGCCCGGCAGTTTCTGACCACCTTTCATCTCAAGAATTGGGCAGAGCCATGAGATGACCTGCAGAGATAATAAACGGGAGACTTGGTGTTACCGAGCCACTTTGCAGACAGCACTGAGCGCTTCTGGTGTCATTAAAATCACAGAGATGTCACACGCACCACGATGGTGGTGGTGCGAGGCAAATGCCTTTGATGAGGCAGGTTTTCTCCCTCTCTGAGATGGACACAGTGCCATCCCAGCTGTCCCCTGCTTGCAGAGAGCTCTCTTTCCAGTGGCATTTCTGGAACAAACCCTTTTCTTCAGGCTTTTGGCCTCGCGTGTTCCCCTCGCGCTCTTTGTCCCAGCGGAGAGCCCTGATCAAAGCTCTGCTTTTGCGACGTGGTGGCTCAGAAGCGATGGCTGGGTTTAGCTTCAGGCGGACCGAGGGTGTCTAGCCACAAAAGGAGACAGAAAATGAAGGCAGCTGGTCGTGTTTTGTTATTTAAATCTACTCTCTGCCTGTATCGGGGAACACAGCTCAGCTTTGCAGAGAGCATGGGGGCACGCAGGGTGTTTCCAGAAAGGCACCAGCCCAGGTCTTGAGTAAAGCACCTCAGACAGTCCGTGGTGGCTTTAGCGCAGGTAAAGGTCAACCGGGTCAGAGAAGGGGTTATCCACGTCAGGCTGGGCATGGCCTGCAGCCTCCCTCTCTCTGGGTCCTTCCATCCAAGCAGTGACCAAGGAGGCCTCTGCCAGGGGTGATCTCAAGCCCACGCAGGTACCACACACGAGGGAGAGGAAGACCCGCTGCCGAGCAGAACTACGCGTCCTCCTGCAGAGCACACGGGTCCCCTGCAACGAGCAGAAGGCAGGGGGATGTTCACAAAGTCCAGCATCTCCTCAACCTCCTGCCTGGCCTTGCCATAGACTTAGGTGAGTCCCTTCATCCTCGTGTCTCCGCTTGCCCCTTGCAGTGAAGGCTGTGGTTATACATCGCATTTACTCTCAGACAGAGATCTTTTGTACATGCATGTCAGTCATCTTAGGTTCGATTTACGGGTTTTTAAGTCACTCCCTGCAGGTTGCTCTTTTCCCAGGCAAACTGGTGCAGTGGGTCCTGCGCTCCCTCGCTCCAGGAGTGGGATGCCCCCTCGTTTTCCCTCGCTCGGCCCCGCGCCAGCCCCAGAGGCTGTGCTCTCTGGCTCCCAGACCCTGTCTCGCCCACTCCTGCTCCCTCTCTCACGGGCGTCATTGCTCCTGGGCCTGGCTTATAACACGGCGTGTGGCATAGGGACGAAGATGACAGGGCTTCCTCCATCTCGCCGAGGAAATACGTTCATTGGCCCGAGCGTTCGGCATGGCGATTAATTGAGAGCTGCCTGAATCTGGAGCACCAAGTGAGCATCTTTGGAGCCATCTGAAAATGAGGGAGAAGAGACCGTGAGCGAGAGGATCGGGGCTGGAGTCCGCGTGATGTGCGGGTGAGTAATCTGTACGCGCTGAGAGCCGACAGCTTTGGGGGCCGGGCGGGCTACCGGGAATGTCACTATTGCTCTTTTGCTATTAAGAAGTGGGGCAGGATGTGGCCCTCCTCCCTTCCTCCTGCCCGTGGGGCTGGGGGAGAACCAGCGGGGAGCACGGGGGGAGGCAACGAGGGGGGGGCCCAGGAGCAAAAGCGCTGGGCCTGGCGCTGTGGGATGAGAGCCCTCGTGGGTGCTGCGGGCCGGCACGGCCCGGCCAGCCGGGGCTGAGCCAGCCTGGGGGGGGGGGGGGTGCCGGGGCTCCTCCTGACCTCCCCCTCGGGGGGCTGCCCTGCCGTGGGTCGTGGGGGGGGGGAAGGCTGGGGGCTCAGCCCCGGGCCGAAGGGTGCAGTGAGGCGCCGCGGCCAGCAGGTGCCACTGCCCCCCCGCGCTGCCCGGGGCCGCCGCCGCCCGCCCGCCCGCCCCGGCGGCAGCGCGGAGCGGGCAGCGCCCTTCCCCGGGGGGCTGCCCTTCCTCGGGTGGGGCTGCCCTGCCCCGGGTGGGGCCCCCCTTCCTCGGGGGGGGGGGGGGGAGGCAGCGGCGCGGCCGTGCCCTGCCCGCGGGGTCGGTATCCCGGCCCTGACCAGCCCGCCCGCCCGCCCGCCCCGCGGGTGACACGCTGCCCTCGGGGCTCCCCGCGGCCGCACACCCAGCACCCCGAGGGGAGCCCCACGCACAACGCGGGGACGGGGCGGCAGCTTCCACCGCAGCGCGGTCCGGGCTTGGCGGAGGCAGGAGCAGCCCCCGGCCGCAGCGCGGTGGGTGCCCGCAGCCCCCCCCCGGCACGGCGGGCGCACCCCTCCCCACGCCCACCCACCCCCCCACCCCCCCCACGAAGACGCAGCCTGGCCCCGCTGCCTCTGCCCCAGCTCCCCCCGTGCGCATCCCCCCCACGGGTGCGACCCGCCGGTCTCCGCTCCGCGGGGCCGCTCTTCTCTCCGGGCGGGATGAAGCCGCTCCCGCCGTGGGCTAGGGGGGGGCAGCGGGCGAGGGGCTGGGGCGGGGAGGGGGTCGTGTGTAAGGGCTGAGGTGCCCGGGGGTGAGCGGGTGTGCAAAAACCAGAGAAGGGGCCGAGCAGAGAGCGTGTGCGGGCGTGAGCGCCGGGGGGGGCGGTGAGGGTGCGTGGGCCGGGGTGGGTAGGGGTGAGCGGCGCGGGGGGAGCGTGTGTCCGTGTCGGAGCGGGGGGGGCGCGCGGGGTGCGTGTGTCCGTGTGTGTGTATGTGTGTGCGCGCACCGGGGGCAGCTCCCCACGTGGGGCTGACGCGGCAGCCCCGGCCTGATCCGGGGCTATAAAGCGGCTCGGCGGCGAGCGAGGCAGAGCAGCCGCCGCCGGCTGCAGCCCCGGCCCCGCTCCGCGCTCCGCTCCGCGCCCCGCTCCGCGGCTCCCGGCGGGCAGCCCCCCCAGCATGAGCGGCGGGCGGCCGCAGCCCCCCCACGGCGACCGCCGCGCAGCCCCCCCGCCCCGGCCGGCGGCGCAGTAGGAGCGCGGAGCCCCCCGCGGAGCCCCGCGGAACCGGGCGCGGCGCGGGTGGGGCAGGGGGCGAAGGGCGGGGGGGGGGGGGCGTCCGCGCAGCCGGGGTTGATGTTTAACCTGGAGCGCCCGTTCACGGAGAGGGGCCGGTTCTTCTCCTCCATGGAGTACCAGCGGCAGCTGGAGGAGGAGGAGGGCTACCCGCCCCCCGGCGCCAACGGGACCTTCAACGACAGCGGGGCCGGGCCGGGCTGGGGCGCGCCGTACCCCCTGCACACCACCGTCACCCTCGTCAGCCTGGTGGGCTTGCTCATGCTCTTCACCGTCTTCGGCAACGTCCTCGTCATCATCGCCGTCTTCACCAGCCGGGCGCTCAAGGCGCCCCAGAACCTCTTCCTGGTCTCCTTAGCCTCGGCCGACATCCTGGTGGCCACGCTGGTCATCCCCTTCTCCCTGGCGAACGAGGTGATGGGGTACTGGTACTTTGGCAAAGTCTGGTGCGAGATCTACCTGGCCTTGGACGTGCTGTTCTGCACCTCCTCCATCGTGCACTTGTGCGCCATCAGCCTGGACCGTTACTGGTCCATCACGCAAGCCATCGAGTACAACCTCAAGCGCACCCCGCGCCGCATCAAGTGCATCATCTTCATCGTCTGGGTCATCTCGGCCGTCATCTCCTTCCCGCCGCTCATCTCCATCGAGAAGAAGAGCGGGCAGCAGGCTGACCAGGGGGTGGCAGAGTGCAAGATCAACGATGAGAAGTGGTACATCATCTCTTCTAGCATCGGCTCCTTCTTTGCCCCCTGCCTCATCATGATCCTCGTCTACGTGCGCATCTACCAGATAGCCAAGAGGCGAACCAGGGTCCCGCCGAACAAGCGGGCAGAGCACCCCGAGAAGAGGCAGAACGGCTTGGCCGACAAGGAGGACCTGCCAGCCACAGCCCAGCTCAACGGGGAGAAGGCGGCAGGAGGAGGCGGCGGCGGGCAGGAGGGAGAGGTCAACGGCATAGACATGGAGGAGACCTCTTCCTCTGAGCACCAGGAGAACAACCAGTGTAAGAAGTCAGAGAGACCGTCGAGGGGAAAGACCAAGACTAAGCTGAGCCAGATTAAACCTGGGGACAGTTTGCCCAGGAAGGCGGAGGAGGAGAGGAACACCAAAGGGTCCCGGTGGAGGGGCAGGCAGAACCGGGAGAAGCGCTTCACCTTTGTGCTGGCGGTGGTGATCGGGGTCTTTGTCATCTGCTGGTTCCCCTTCTTCTTTACCTACACGCTGACAGCCGTCTGCAAGAGCTGCTCCGTGCCCGACACCCTCTTCAAGTTCTTCTTCTGGTTCGGTTACTGCAATAGCTCCTTGAACCCCGTCATCTATACCATTTTCAACCATGACTTCAGACGGGCCTTCAAAAGGATCCTCTGCAGGATAGAGAGGAAAAGGATTGTCTGAAGGACCCTTTGCTATGGGCAGGACTAATTCAGGACTTTGCAGGAGAGTAAGGCATGGCTCTCTTGGGCTGTGCTCGCATGGGATGGTTTCCTTCAGCTCGTGAGCAGGAAGCCTTTAAAACCCGAGATGAGCCTACGGAAATGCCGGGCAGCAGCAGCGAGGAGCAGCAGGCAAGTGGATGTCCGAGCCGTGGCATTCGGCTTTCCAGGGGAGGATGGCCTTTGACTTGCTTGGTTTATTTTGTCAGTTTTTTTTTTTTTCTTTTGCCGGAGCATCTCGGTGGATATTTTCATGACTGCTCAGTCTGACTGTGTGAAGACAAGCAATGTGCAGCTCCGTGAGATGAACAACAAAGAGGGAGTATGCCACCCCAGAGGTGTTGGCTTTTTTATTTTATTGTATCTTTTTTTTTTTTCCTGTTGTATATGTAATTAATTTTAATCCCCTTGTAAAATACAGTATTGTATCCCTGAATCTGAATGTCTTAATTTTTGTAAGGTGAGCAGCTTTGAAACTGTGAATGCTTTAATTGTCTTTGACACCTTAAAAGTCCCTCTCTTCCCACCCCCTAAAAACCCCCTCACTCAAAATCACTGAACAACTAGAGCCATTCCCTCTACCTGACAGTTTGATAATATTACCAAAATTTCCAATGTCCTGTTCTTTTTTTTTTTGGCTGTAAAGCTTAGGATCACAGACCTCACAGACTGGCTATTTTTGTTGGTATTTTTTATATCGTACCTGCTTCTGTTTAATTTCTGTGTTGCCTGTGATATAATACAGCTGAGATGGTAACTGCCCTCTCGTTATTCATTAAAGCAGACCCTGACGGAGCGGTGGCTTTGCTGTGCAGGCAGGGACGTCCCGGGTGATGAAGTGATGGGTTATTTCCCGTGCAATGTGAGGCTTGGGACCCAGCCAAGCTCCTCACGAGTTAATCTTGGTTGATATTATACCACGCTGCAGCACTGAAATGTGTTCGATGCTAACTTGCTTCCCCTGCCTCCAACTGTAAATAGGTAACATTTCAAAGCAAATAACAGGGCTCCGTATATCATGTTATCTCATTTGTATTGATTTGTGATGGTTTAACTCCTGCGGGATTTCCTGCAGAAGAGGAGGGGGTTTGTGCATAGGGGCTGTTCCGTCTCTGAATTAAGGGAGAAGAGTTCAGTTTTTAATCTGCCAGTCTCATCTTCCCTAGGAAATATGAAAGCATCCCTCTTTCAGTCTTATACAGGGCGAAACTCTGAAATGGGAAACTTAACTGACAGTTTCTCCAGTATTTTATAGTGTAATTAAGCTTTTTTTTTAAAAAAAAAAAAAAAAAAGAAATGTGTAAATATTGTGAGATTGGAGCAGGAAAGAGAGTTAATACTGCTTTTACACTCCTTTCCTGAAATGTCTTTCAGCTCTTTCTGCTTAAAAAAAAAATAAAAACCAAAAATGGACAGAACAAATCTAATATCCTTGTGCCATGAAGAAATTTCTGTAGAACATTAAAAGGAAAAACTTTTTGATTCATCACAATAAATGAGTCTGCAAGCCTTTTAATGTTATGAAAACAGCTTTATCAAATACTGACAAGTCATAGAAATTGTTTGGAAAAAGCAAAGTTTGTAGAAGTCTCATGTATAAGATGAATTTGCCTTCTCTGGAGTCATATGGTGCACAGGAAGAGACTCTAAAAAACCATACCTTTTTACTTTTGGGAAGTGTTTTGTTGATTTTGCTCTCTCTTTTGACTTTGTAATTAACTCCAAGGGTCCCTGGATGCATCTTGGGACCTGGAGAGCAATGTTTACATTCACTTGCATTTTCAGAATTGAATCCTCAAAAGGTGAGGAAAGCAAATAAACTGTGCTTTAATGTAAAAAAACCCACCACAAAACCATGAGCAGAAGTTGCTATAATGGATGATTATTTTTATTAAATAAAAGAGCGTTTACAGATCAAGTGTGAAAACCCTCTGAATAATCTGTTAGCTGTTTTGTTTTATTTTTTTTGCAGCTGTTCACCACACCAATCCTCTGGCAGCTTTGGTCTTTATTTTTTAAAGAACACATTTGGGAAAAGCACTCGTGTTTTCTGAAAGACTTTGTTACCCCAGGTAGGAAACAATGGCTTGGTTCATGGTGCAGTGGCACAATAACAAATGAGTCCTTGATATTTCTTGGGGTTTTATTTTAACCCCCTTTCATGCCACAGTAAGAGCATTCACGTGTTTCCTAAAGAAAAGAGCTTAGGGTTTCAGGGTGTGATTTGCTCCCTGGAAATGCAGCCTGGCACTACTGCTGGGGATGCCTGGCTGGTGCAGCATTTACAGCTCTTGAGTTGAGAAGGTTTTTAATAATTAGGTCGCAGATGGGATTAGAAGTTATTAGGCTGGAAGGCACTATTTCCTGATATATGCAGGAGTGGCCATATGAGTGGGGCTTTGTTTCCAGCCCCTGAGAGCCAGCCGGCTGGGCTCGCTTGCCCTTACACCAGTGCTGCTGAGAGCAGCACTGCGGGAGGGTGATGGGGGATCGTTCTTCCACCGAGCAAAGTGCTGCTGCTGTGTGGCTGCCTGCCTCCCTGAAGATGCCGGGGTCCGCTCGCCATCGGCTTCAGCTGGGCTCTTTCTTTGCCATGAGTGCCAGCTAGTTCCAAAGGTGGGGGGACACGACGTACCGATCCTGCAAGTGCTTTAGTGTGTGCTTTGTTTTGCCCAGGAGTACTCGTAACCATTTGGGAGCTCTGGCTCCTGGTCTTCCCACTGTTGGGGTACCTGGAGTCACCCTGCTTCCCTGCTCTGCTTCTTGTTTGGTGAGAAGAGAAGTGACCAGAGCCCAGTGCTGGAGCTGCTGGTCTCACAGCCCCCCTGCCAACGCCACTGAGGTCGCAGTTGGAGGTGCTCGGCAAGCTGGGAGGTGGACCAGGGCTGGCAAGCAGCATTGCTGCTGAGCGTAGGGTATCAGACGATGGCCCAGAGATGAACATCTTGGTCACCTTGTGGCGGCCTTTGCAGGCCAGGAGAGCTTGATCCGGGCAGAGTGTCCTGTTCTCTGTCCTCTGGTCTCAGCTGGCCCTGTTGGCCTTGGAGGGTTTTACAATGCAGACCCTGTGGGAGATGTAGGGGACGGTGCCTGGGACGGGAGGTAATCTGGCAGCCATCGGCTGCGCTTGCCCCATCCCTCCGGCTGTCTGATGTCCTTGTGGCCAAATCTCTGGTACAGACAGTAGAGTATTTTGGTGGGTTTGGGGCTGGGGGACCGGGGCTTTAGTGGGCTTTCAGTTGGTGAAATGTCTGATTGCTCCCATTTTCCATCAAAAGTAAAAGTAAGGCGCAAGAACCTGAAATTATGCTTCCAGGGCTGTGTCCCTCCCAAAACCTCATGTGCTCATGGTTCAGCCCAGTCAAATAAAATACTCAAGGGGCTGTTTTACGTGGGGGCAGTGACTCCCTGCATCTGACACAGCAGAGCTGCCTGCCCATCTGTGGCCAGTGTCTGAATTTCCACCATCCCGATGCCTTTGCCACCTGCTGACTCAGGCTTTTATTTCCTTTGCCCTGAGCTGTTGGTCGTTTTGCTTTCAGCTCTGTCCTGGACTCTCCACACCTGCTGGGGACAGGCACGTCCAAGCCACAGCAGCCTCCAGGCACCGTGGGCTGTGTGGTGGAGGTGCTGGGGTAAAAACCACCGTCATTTTCCCTTTGGTAGGTGAGGACCGGCCCAGCTGCCTCTGAGCCAGAGGTCATACTGCTGTGGGCTTCGCTGGGATGCTCTCTCCGTCTCTGCCATAACCACGTCCAGCTCTGCTCACCTCCGTGGCTGGCCCATCTCGCTGTAGGGCTGAGTCCAAGCATCCTTGCCAGGTCCCGATGTCGGCTCTTCCCCTTCTCCCTCCCGAATCCCTCCCCGGCAGGAGAACGCTGCCTCATTGTTCCCAGCTCATTCCCATGCAAATGACACATTCGGGGATGTAATGAACTTTGGCTGTTTTTTATAACCTTTTATTTCAGGGCTGAAAGGTTAATGGTGCGAAGGTGGGGAGGGAGACCCGCCTCCCTGGTGGGGTGGGAGCCATCCGGGCTGGCACAGCAAACAGCGGGCAGAGATGCCACTGCCACCTCTGCCCTGGGAGGGGTTTCTCCACAGGTTTGCTGTGTGGGGTGACCCTGCACCCCACCCCTTGTGTGGGGACCCCTGAGGACAGCCCAAAGGTGCCGGCTCAGGGACGTGCAGGAGGGGCCCAGGTAGGTGGTCTGGTGTGCCAACTGTCCTAAAATATCCCCAGGGGCGAGCTGCATGAGCAGCAGGGTTGCCCTTGCAGAGACCGGTGACTGCCCGCCCAGGGCTTAACCCTGACCCCCTCAGCCTACTGACACGTGTGTTTATTTCTGCGTGGTTTTGGTCCCCATTCTCTGGGGGACAAGGAGCTGGTGACACAGAGGAGCCTTTCCAAGATGTTCCAGCGAGGGACAGACTTGGCCCGAATCATTCTGCTTACACAAAATGAGTTTCCCAGGCTTGGGGGAGCCTCTGTGGGTTTTGACCTGTGCCCATCAGCCACCCCATGCCGTAAGTACCCCCAGTCCCACCCAGCATCCCCTTGCCCAGGTGTTTCTGGACCTGGTGCCCTGTGATTTCCCTCTGGGTTGGGTGGCTGGCCCTGCTGCCTGCTCAGCTCTCATCCGCTGAAGTTGTTTGTTTTATTCTATTTCTTAACATTCCCTGTTCTTTCACCACTGGAAAAGTTCAAAGTCTTCTGAGATTGCTCCTTTATTACAGCCAGTGCCCTGGCAGACAGCTACACTTGGAGCTGTCTCACCGTTTCTGCTATGAACCGCTCTTTGCAGCTGATTTATTGTAACATCTCTGTGATTTGTTAAATATTTGTAGCTGCGATTGCTGTGCCTTATCCCACTCAAGCTGTAGAAATGGGGTGAAGAGAGAACAGGGTTAGTGGGGAGCCCGCCCCCTGTGTTGGCCACTAGTACTCAGTCAGCTCACAAATGCTCCAGGACTGGATCCTGACTCCTCTGTGAACAGAGAGGGTTGTAGTCTGAGCCCTGGGAAGTCAAGGTGAAATTCCACCTGGGCGTCACACTGCAGTGATGCTGCATGAGGCTACAGTGCAATCCCAAACATCCCCAAGGCTGAGCTGAGGGGGTGGTGAACAGGGCTGTGGGGGGCATCATAAAACATGCCTGCCTTGGGTCGGACCATGGCTGGTCCCAGGTAGGACCATGGCTGGTCCCGGAGGACATCTGCTGTTGTGGGGCAGGGGACGTTGGGAGGTGTTGAATGGAGATGCTGATGCTTGAGCAGGTCGTTCAACATCCCTTCCTTCTCCAGGGACCTTCTTGGCCATTTGAGTGGTCCCCTAGGAGGACTCATTTCCCAGAGAGGACCACCAGTGTGTGAGGACCTCTCACAGCCATGTCTACAGGGACATGAGATGGGTCCCAGCACCCAAATCCAACAAAGAGGCATGAGGACAAACTGTAAAAGGGAGCAGGAAGGCATCTCCCTCGCTTGAGCATAGGTGTCTATCAGTAAAGGTGTAAACTTGCTGGGTTAAATTGGCTTAAAACTGCTTGAACTGCCTCTGGTTTAGTGTGTTAGTGTGATGGTCAAGTCCATATTGGCCAAGTTATGAGAGACCATCCATGCTGGCTTGGATCTAAGGTCCTGCTCTCCCTCTGTGGCTCTGAGAGTGGTCTGTAGCAGATTTTAGGGAACAGGGAGGAGCAAGAACCCTTCCCAGGAGGCTTGGGGGGTCACTAGGCACTCAGGGATTTCCTGGGGCCACTGGTGCCTTTTGTGCTAATGGAGAAATTCCACCAACATGTGTTTCCCTTCAGCGATGCTCTGCATTGGGAAGTCTGGATGGCTTTCAAAAATGTGTTTGAGTCAAAAGCCAGCAACTGAGCGGGGTTTGTCAGGAGGTGAGACAAGCTTATCTAAACATCGCTGCTTCCCTGTGTGCAACACTTACAACATTTGGCCCATATTGGTTTGGGCACAGCCTGGGGCATTGCATTTGGAGGAGCAGCCTTGTGGTCCTCCCAGGGTGTGTGACCTGCTGTAGGGTTTGCTCCCAGAGATGAGAAACATTAGTTTTAAATCAGCTGCTACATGAAAGAATTGATTGCTCCTTTGCTGACTGAAACAGTTGTGTTTTGCTGGACCATGGCTTTATGGCCTTTTTCCTGTTTGTTTTTCAATTGCTCTCCACAGAAAAAAGGAAAAAGCTTCCCACCACCGGACCTCTCTGATAAAACAATTCCTGCTGAAGGCTCCTTTGCCTTCATCTGCATGCATGGAGTTGCTGCAAAGCATTCATCTGAAGATTGAAACCATAAGGTGTTACTGAAAAATTCCCCAAGTGAAAAAATAAAATAAATTTATAGATAAATATTTAAGACACTGCATCCAACCTTCTGCTTTTCTGAATTGACTGAACTTTTTTTAAGAGTGGAATGATGAATTCTGGCCTTTTATTACCAGGATAACTTTTGCCACCAGGAAAATTTGGACAAACTATTCCTTCTGCAGACCAAACCCTGCAGAGTTAGACCCTGAGCGCAGCAGACCTGCGCAGCTTGGCTGCTGTGATGCTGATTTACACCCTGGCAGAGCTTCCCCTCTCCTAGCAATTATCCCCTCAATCATGATCCCTGGGTAATCGAGTGATAAGGCATCTCTGTGTAAAGCTGAGTTGGTTCTTGGTTTCGTGATGCAGATATTTGACCTGAAATGGCTCCTTGAACAAGGTTTGCCAGAATGAGCTTCCTGTTAATTTAGGCATGGCTGTGCCTGGTGGTTTGCAGCCTTGCTGTGGCACAAACCGCGTGTTTGTCAGCTCAGCTGTGCCGTCACCCAGATGGGGCACATTTCTACAGGGGATCCCAAATGCGTTACTAAGTTTTTCTGTTCTCCAGGGGGGTACCCAAAATACAGAGCAGGGACATGACCCAAGTCAACCAAGTGGCCAATGTGAGAAGAGAGTGGAGTCCCCCTGTTTCTCTTGATTACGGGTTTGACCTGTAACCTAAGCACGACCCAAAGATTTAAACTTCAGAGATGTTAGTTAAAAGTAATCTTACGTTTATTATTTTCACAACATCTTGTAGCTTTTAAGGGAGCCTCAAAATTTTGTGGGGCCAGAAGAGTTAAAATGCCCAGTTTAAACTGAGTAATCTGACTTGCTTACATTGAAAGATTTACCACCACAGGGCCTTTGGCGTTGCTGTCTCAGGATAATGAAGATGCATCCAGTACATTTTGAACCGCAGTACAATTACTTTCATCAACACTGGTCAGTGTTTGGGTGAGATGGCTTTAAAACAGTGCAGCAGAGAGGAAAAGGAAAGCTAAATGCTGCTCTGCTGAATTGGGCATGCACTGAGGAAAGCAAGGTAAGTAGTGTTGCATGCAGGGCAATCTTTCATCACTGCTGGCTCTGCTGGGGCTAATTAGAAAATGTGTTCTGGCTGGTATGACTGGGATGAATATGGTTTGGTCCAAATAGGGTTTCCTGGAGTAAAATAAGATGGTTGTAGTGGCAGATGCAATGGTGGCAGCTGCCTTTATAGCCCAGTGTTAATTGGCTTAAATCCTTTGCAGTGGAAATGATCTGCTCCTATTGTAGCTGTTGCTCATCGTCCCCAGAAATGCCTTTTCCTGGCCATGCTGCTGGGTGATGGTCCGAGACGTGCAGCTGCATCAGGAGAGTGGGCCAGGCACCGGGAAATGATTCATACCAGCTACATCTACCCATGAGGGGCCTGGGTTTTACTTCCCCTTGGTGAAATAGCCTTTCCCAACACCTTAGCTTCCCGGATTCCTACTGCTGAGGATGTAACGGTGTCTGGGAGTGGGATGAGGGCCCACACTTGTGGGAATAAAAATGAAGTCCATGGAAAATGAGAGACAGCGAAGCAGGGTGTGGAAATGGTTGGTGTAAACCAGATGATGCTACTGTACATCCAACTGCAAAAAGATTCAGCCTAAAAGGCTAGAGGAGGCCAACAACCCACCACAGCAATTCCAGCAACTGGGAACATAAAGATAGGATCCCTCCCTTATTAATTACCATCTCAGTTGGGATGGCATGAGCTGGCATGTTCAAGTTATCAGATGTTTGGAGGAAGAGGTGAATTTTTAGCTGTTGTTTATTCAGACCAAGATTTAATTAATATTAAATAGATTAAATATTTGATGAAATATAGACTAAAATTAAATATTTAGCTCCCTCTTCTCCCCAGATAGCAGCCCCAGTGGATGTTTATGTGGGCAGTAAAGCTAGAACATTTTCTGAACACCAGAGAGTGTTCAAAGGCCAGAGCTACATGGGATCATCATCATCATCAGCGGATAGGAATTAAATTACTCTGGACCCCTTGTATTTGTCAGCCTGCACGGGAACGTGGTTGTCCATCCTCTGGGCTTGTTCAGTCACAACCCTCTGGGACTTCAGGTACTGCTTCAGTATGGGTTGTCACCCCTGCTCTTCTGCCATGTTCATCTTCAACAGGGAAAGAGGCTTTATGGGGAAGGATTTTCTCCCAGGCTTCTCATTTCTCAGGGCAGTGAGCAGGCAAACACAAAATGGGAAGCAAACAGCGTTGCTCTATACAAAGTAATTACATCCTGCCTCCTGAAGAGGAAGAAAACTTGTAGAAAAATGGCATTTTGCCTGAAGGAAGACAGCTAATTCCCCACCACTTGTGCAGGCTAGTGCTCCTGTGCATCCCACATGAGAGCTGGGGTGGGACCACTGTCCCCAAGCCCTGCTGGGAGGCGAGTCTGGTTTGCTGAGTGTCCACTGGTGCTTCGGGCACCATAACTTTGTGTGAGCTGCATGCTGGAGAAAGGCACGAGATGAGCCCCGTGCCTAGGAATTCCACGTTTGTCCTGCTCATTAAAACCAGGTGGTTTTGAGGATTTAGGACTTAAATCCTTTTATGCTAGTGTCCGTGCCAGTGTCTTTCAACCTGTGCCTCTGTCATGAAGCGTTAGCCTTTGCAGTGAGGAGGGAAGGTCTGTGCCTGGCTCGGTGTGCTCCAGGGCTGAAGCCCAGCTGGAGGGAAGCCTCCATGCATGGAACACCTTGTGCAAAAACACAAAGTGCTTTGTCGATCACAAGAGCAGCCATGAACTGGAGCCACTGGGAGGCAACCCCAGCTTTCCCAGGGCAAAGTGGACAGCAATCAGGAGGGGAAAGGCGATGCGATCAGTGGCAATGTGTGGGGCGTGGAAGTACAGTCACAGGTAGCAAAAGACACGAGAAAACGTGATCTCTGTGGGTAACAGGTGTACCCTACACATGTATTGAGTTGGATCTTCTCTGGCCTTAGCAATGCCGAGAGGCAATGGCTTCTCCCAGCTGTTAGGCGAGCAGGGCTGGGATGCTCGACTGCTCTGTACAGCACCAGCAGTGCTGCTGGCTGGGACGGAGGCAGATGCTGTTGCAATAAGCAGGTGAGATCCTGTCCTGGCTTTGGCAGGGAGGAAGCAACTTGCCTGTGGGAGCTGCAGGTGCTCAGCCCTGTGCCTTTGCTGGGCTTGTGCCCTGCATGGGTGGTGGTGGTGGCTTAACTGGGGAAGAAAATAGGTATTAAAACATAATGAAGCTGGCATTCCCCTTTTTGTCAGACCTGAGCAAGAAAGCCACAGCAAAACCAAGCTCTCTGCCCTCAGCTCTTTGCTTGCAGCACAATTTGAGTAGGCCAGAGGTAAACCAGAATATCTGGAATTTCATTATGAACTTCAAGTACAGTCTTGTAAATTAGACATGGGCCACTTGGAGCCCTGTCACTTATCATGCTGGTCAGTTTGTGGTGGTCAGATTATTTATCATCTATTCTTTCTCTATAAAAATGAGCTTTGCTTCTCCCGCTGTGGTTCTCTACAACTCTCCTTTGGACAGAGCTTGGCTTGTTTTGTAGGCGGTTTACCACCTTTGGAAGTATGAAGACCTTGCTCTCTGCCTTTGTCACCCCTTCCCCCTGCCCAAGCCTCTGTATGTAGCTGTCACAAATCAGCTGCTTGGCCTTGGAGGTCAATACTTAAGAAGCAGTCTTATTGCCAAAATCCACCTGCCAGTGAGTGGAGACTGAAAAAATGACCCTTGGTTTGGTCAAACCAAAGATCTGCTTGGATCTGTAGGCCCTGCCCACGTGCGTGCTGGCAGGGTTTGATCCATTTCCCTATAGAAGAGAGAGGATTTCATGTTGCATTTATAAATCAAATTCAGATATCTTATCAATATTACAGTGTCTTGCTTTATCTATAAGAGCCTGACATTGCTTTATAACCCAGAATGACAAATAAATCCACTCTGTTCCTGCTGGAGTAGATGCGGTTTCATTTGTTAGCACAAGGTTACTTACTTAGTTAAATTATTGAGAATTTTTCATGCAAGTTAAAGCATGTTAGGTTTGCAGGCATGGCTTGTCATGGGCTCTCTCCAGCCACTTAAAGCGTGAGGGAGATATATAGGTTTATTGTCCCAAGGGCACCTTTACCAGGTCTGCTCCTTCTTTTGCTAGTTGGTGTGTCTGACCACGCTTGGTACCACGCTCAGGTTCATGCCACCTCCACATGGCTGACACTGGGTAGTACCAGATCTGTGAGGTCTCATGCATCATCACACATCAGAGAGAAATGTCCCTACTCTGAAGATCTTGTGCATACCTTATGAAAGTTGCGTGAGCTCTTAAGAGGACTTTGAATGGCTGGGGCCAGTTCCCCAGGAGCAGTAAATTGATGAAGACCTGTTGAAGTCTCTGATCCTTAAGCCCAGTACCCATGTTGGACCACACTTTGCAGAAGGTGGGATAGCAAAGATTTAGGGCTGGTCCGTTGGGGCCAGAAGTTGGATTAGATTATTTCTAAAACTCCTCAGCCTGAGTGTTTTGATCCTGTATGTGTGTGGAAGGAATTTTGGTGGCATAAACCTCATTTAGGTGCTCATGTCTCAAATGTAGATCCTCAAAACTCAGTCCTGGAGCTGCCTGAGCCCCAAGGCCATAATCTCTCCTCTCCTGGCACCTCTGCTTCTGCCTGGGCACAGATCACTGTCCTGGCACTCATGCAGGAACTTTCTGCCACCTGCCTTGTTAGTTTGAGAGGACTTCAGAGCAGCTTGCGCTGCGCCTGGGGCGCCTGGGGTCTCCTGAGCGGCCGTCTCATCTCTTGGCAGTGTGGTACGCAAAGGGCTCGTGGTGGGTGATGATGGACACTGGAAGGGGCTGGGCTGGGGATATTCCTTCCCTTCAGTGCCCAATTTTTCATGCTGGTGTTTGGCCCCTGTGCTGGCACTGGCAGTATTTTAGCCAGTGTTTGCTTGTTTTGGGGAACACTAAGCTTGTTTTAAAAGTATGTACAATATCCTAGCAGGAGTTTTCTAGGTAAAAGTCCCAGCAATATAGCCTGTGTGTTTAGACAAGACCTCCCATTAAGCATAAGGGTAAATCCAGTGCTCGAGTTATCCAGCAGACCACTTTGGTCTACTGGCATCTGAAACATTTCAGAAGCAGTAGCGGAGTAGTGGCTTGTCCCTCTCATCACCTCCAGCATCATCGCGCGGGGATGAAGCTAGCGCAATCCATTCAGGGTGGTTAAGTGACTTGCTAGAGGTCGAGTGAAAACCAGCTGTGGTAGATTAATAAAAGACGGCTTTAAATATTGAGCATGGGCCAGTTGATGAAGCTTAACAGGACCAGAAAGCTGATCTTATTCAGCTTGGTATAAAGCAGTGCCTGGCCAGGCTTTTGGCAGAGGGTAAGCCAGACCTGTGGTGAGGACCTCCTGGGCGGTCTCGTGCTGCGTGGGCATGTTTGCCCACCCCCTTACTAATCCGGCTGTGGTTCTCAGGGGCTGGTTGGGGGTTTGCTGCCTGCCTGTGGGTTTGGTGTGGTGGCAGTTGAGCTCTGTGTCCTCTGGTGTTTTTAGGGTCAAGAATGGTTTCCCTTTTGGTTTCCTGCCCTTCCCTTTGGTTCCTGCCAGCAGGAACACAGCCCCAGTGCTGGGGAAGGGCGTCCTTGGTCTGGGTGGGCTCGTGGGGCCATGCTGTTCGTGACTGACCAGGAAAGGCAGGTCTGCTCCCCGCCGGTGGCGGGGAAGGGAGGTGGCGATGGTATTCGCTCGGGGTAGGTGCATCCCCAATGCTTGCAGCATCACCAGAGGGAAACCTGCAGACACACGGGGAAGGAGCCAGACCCCAGGGCTCCCTGCCTTACCCTGCTCTCCTGGTCCCGTGGCCGGGGGTTGCCCGCAGCTCAGCACCAGCCCATCTGCGGACACCAGCATCTCATGCCTCTGCAACACCTCATTAAACCCAGGTCCGTTTTCCAGGAATCTGCTACAAAATCCCAAACAAACCTGTCTCTGTTTCTATGGTTCATCTCTGTGCTGCTGAATTGCTTTATTACCAGCAGGCAGCAGAGCCCCCACAGCTGTCAGGGATGTATTTTCCCTCGCCATGCTAGGCTTTTAGCAGAGCTGAAAACATAGCCAAACAGAGAAAACCGTTCCCAAAGCAGATTTCTGAGGGCCTCCCACAGTAAAGCAGCCAGGCAGGCAGGTCAGCACCTGGCAAAGCCAGCCCATGCTGGCGGCTCTCCTTGCTGTTTGATGGATTGCACCAGGCTGTTGATCCACATTTTTTAACTGTGAAAGACCAGTAAGAGCAGGCTCCCCATGGTGGTGGGCAGGTCTTGGGAAGCTCTTCTTGATGCATGGACATCAGTGGCACCATGCAAATGCTGAATGAACCTGCTGTCACCTGTATGTGGCCCTCAGACTGGGGCTTCCTCTACTGGGGAAGAGAATTAGGTTATGGCTGACCTGAATGTATTTTTGCCTTGTGACGAAGAGAAAGGCATATGCAGTAGGAGCCCAAAGAGAGTCTGATTAATGCACTTCTAGAATCGGATTGTTTAATGCAAACAGCTTTAGAGATATGACTAAAATAGGAAAAGAAACTTGGAAAAGACCCCATTTGGGATAAAAGCAAAGAGGCTATTTTTTGCAAATACCAGTATAGCTTCTTCTAAAAATATTGTCTTGGGTGTCTGTTAGAAAATGAGAACCAAATGTGATTCTGAACGGTCTAATGCAGCCTGTCATTTCAGAGGAGGAGGGATGGGGACCTCTCACTGGAGGCAGGAGATGTGCTTGCAGGCTCTAAGAGACACGGCAGAAACAGGCTGTGCAGAATCCAAAGCTGCGGGCTTTGGAGGGAAACATGGGTGCAAGTGAACAGCATTTACCCACAGGCTGCTGAATTGCAGGTTCACACTTTGCCGTGTTGGCAACATCTTCAGTCGTAGTTCTGGGAAGATTTTTGAAAGTATGTAAGAGTTTCTAAGAATCAGGAGAATGGCATGTGGATAGCCATGTTTTCCCATAAGCAAGCAATGGTATTTACATACCCAAGAAAAGGAGTCACACACTGTTAACTTCTGATTTTTTAAAAATTTGTTTTATTTTTTAAGTGGAAGCAGGAACATTATCAAGGGATAGGGAGAAGAAGGAATGGCCCTTGCAAGAGAGGCCATATCAGAGCTGTCTTTCTGTTCAACTATTTAAGGCCCTTTTTTGCCATCCTTGCCCCTCTGGTGTGCTGTTTTTGAGAATCTCGCAGAAGCAACGAGGTAGTTTTCTCTCCTTTTCACGTGTGTCTTTGCCTCAGCCTCTCAAGCAGTTTCTTTCTTAAGCCAATAGCTGCAATGGCTGCTGGGAACACTGTGTTCAAAGTGAGTTCAGGTTGCAAATATCGATACTGGTGCCAAAGCCCTGCAAATGATTGAAAACCTTCAGGGTATCCTTCGGTACGAACTCAGACAGCATACAAGTGGTTTTGGAATGTTTTCCATCTAAACTTCTCACTAATCTAATATTAAGCTCTGCTCCAACTTTGCCCTTTCCAAGCAGTGATCCAGCAGTCCTCTGGCCCTCCTTCTAAAAGCTTACAGGAGGATTTTTTCCTTTGGAGCTGATGAACGAGCACTTGTTTTATTTGAAATGTACTGATCAGAGCACACCACCTTGGGCAGCGGGACAGGAACATGCACCCTACAGAGTGCCCACTTCTCCAGCCCTGCCTGATGGTTTCACCTCATCTTTCCAATGGATGTCAGGGAAAGGCCTGCCTGTTGCCTTTAGGACTAGAGTCTGTGAATAACACAGTGATGAGAAGGCACTGAGGCCACCAGCCTGCAGAACATTTACATCAGGTAACACTGGAGGCTTTCCTAAGTATGAAACAGAGTATGTCTCTGCAGGGAAAATTTTCTCTTGGATCTGCTTGATGGGATTCAGTTCATTTGCCTCTGCTTGTGTGAAAACGTAGATGATGTCATGATGGGACTGAGAGGTCAAGATCGCATCAGGAGTCAGCAATGCATGATCTAATGGAGAAGGTCAGGAGCTGTATTTCCCTAAGGGGTTTCTAGGGGCCTCAACTGTTATCACCTTTGTTAGCCCATTACACAAATCCTTAGGTATGATGCCTGAGACCAAGAGAGCTGTAAGGTGGCATAGCAAGGGCCAGGCAGTCAAGTCTACCAAATCCCTTGGACTGAGGGTAGGGAGCAAGCTCTTCACCTTGCAAGCTCAGAGCATCCTCTTTACTGTTGCCTGGTAGGCTTGTCTCCAAGATGACTTGTCCAGGAACGCATTAACATTCATGGGGCTTAAATAGACCCACTAAGCTGGAACATCACATGTCCTGCAAGCTAGATGGCTTCAAGAGAAGTCCTCATTACTAAAGAGAAGAGCTATTCCAGCCAAAACCATGCCTGATCACTATCATAGGGAGAAAGCTGCAATATTTCTTTGAGCTGTTTTAAACTGATCAAATAACTGATGGGAGTGCTGGGAGCTTTTCAGGACCCAACTGGGTTGCCCCCCCCCGCCCCCCAACCCAACAAAACAACAGCAGAAGGCATTTTTCTCATGACATGTTTTAGTTCTGTCACTGTGTGTAATTTTTGTGATCACTTTGTTTTGTCCGACTGCATTGCTCTGGGCATGATGGGGAGGAAAATCCATCTTTCAGTAAATACTCAAGCCACCTGCTGTCACAGCAGATTGCTGCACATCTCTATTCCCAGAGAACAAAACTGTTGCAACTCTAAGATTTCAGGCCATGTTGCATACCTGCTGCTGGCCTGATCTACCTCACAGTGCAAAATTTTCAGCAGGTTTTGGATGCAGCCCTTATAGCGTTAAACAGCTATAATACAGAATGTGAACATCCCATGCAAAGACTTGTGAGGATCTGGATTTCCAGGCTGGAGGAAGAGGAACATCCTTCAGCAAAAACACTTCTGCAAGGCCTTGCTTTTGTCTCCCTCACACATGGCCAGCAGGAGGAGAGACTTTTGCATTTGCCTGGGAAGAACTCAGGCATTGTGTACTATGTGTGCTAAGTACTTCAACAGACACTGACATCTAAACCCTTTTACCATGGTACATGAAACGTGTTTGTCTTTCTGCATGCTCAGCTGCATTAAGAACCTTTGAAGGTTTTTTTAATTTGAACTCTGGGTTTCCCCTCTTCTGGGTCCCTACTGTGTAGCCTTGCTCTGCAAAGACAAGGACGAGGAACATGCTCCTGAGCTTCTCAGTGACTGGATCTATGTATGAAGCAGCTGGCTTTGTAGGCAGACATTTGCCCATCTTTATGCCTGTTGCAGCTTATAATGTGTGGCACGACCGCAATGCATCTGGAACTAGCCCAGCACTAACTGCTTGCTTCTTGGCCTTATCACCCAATCCTTCTGCCAGGTCATGTCCACTTCGTATCTACTTTCTTTTGGATGAATTTTGTTTTAAAGTGACAATGCCCTCAAGGATTTTGGCAAAAGAAAAGGAAAATGGAAAAATCTTCCTGGCAGAACCTATTCTTCTGACGCAGCAGCAGCTGCTGTGGAGGAGAGCCAACAGCAGGGATCCTCTTTGGAGGAGTTTGGGATCAGAGCTTGTGCTTCTCTCCTTGCTTGGTAGCAGAAGCTGCCTCCCTGCAGAGAGTGGTGATGGCCAAATCAAGCCTGAAATGTGACATTCACAGCCCTAAATTAGACATATGCAGTTTCACTTTGTCTCCAGAATCCAGGCCAAGCAGGTGACGGTCTTCCAAGGCTTCTCAAAAGGTAGTCTGGGAACCTCCTCGGTGCTGTGACCAGCTGATCCGGGACTCAGTGGATTCAGCCTGTTTTAGACACCCTCATTAAGGCAAGTTGAATCACCCTGAGCACTCACTTGAGTTCACTTGGTTGATGGTGAAGGGAACCTCCTGGCCAGCTCTAAGGGAATGCTTGCTCTGTAAAGCTGCAAATCCGGGAGAGAGAAATCTGGTCGAGGAGGGAATAACATACTTTCCTCCTACCTTTTGTCCTGGTGGGCTCCATCCAAATCTACTGCAATAGGCTGACAGTTTGCAGCTCTTTATAATTTATTAAGCCTTTACTGAATATTTTAATAAGCACATCCACAACGGAAAAAAAGAAAAGCTTGGCAGGCATTTCTCATGCGCCTAATGTTTGGATGTGTAAGTTTGGAGTGGAGCTCTGGACAGGGACTGGAATAAGACCACAGAAGATGACAGCAGTTGATCATGCACTTGTCTGGATTTCATGAGCTGAAGCTCATGGCTGAAAGTGCAGGATGCTCTCAAGGTTTTGCTGACTTGCTCTGATAAACCAAAAGCCATGCCTAAATTTTAAGGAAAGATCTTTTTCCTTCATCTTCCCATCTCCTTCCCTTCCCCATTTCACACTGTTAATCACACTGGCAGGATGCCCTCCAGGCTGAGACTATTCTGAGAGCAGGGTGAGAGGGGGGTGCTGAGAGGGAACAGCAGGCTGTACATTTTCCTTTTCTAGCACAATTTGGCCATGATTAATGCACACAGAAAATACTCAGCATATTCAGCCTAATTCTGCAGAATTATTAAAGGGATGATAGCAAGGGCAGAGGAGAGATTTTATTCCATTTTTAAGAAGGAGGTCAGGTGTGAACATGGTCAGGTGACATCAGGCATCTCATATTTAAGGCAGGGAGCAAAATTTGTCCTTTTTTTTTTTCTTTTTTTTTTTTTCTCTCCTCTGGAAAAGGCAGTGTTAGTCTGAGCTTTGAAGATGTCCTCTGACTTCCCTAAACAGGATCAAAAGAAGCTCATTCATCATTAAACCAACACAGTCTGTATTAAAGGGAAAAGGGATTGTAAATGGGGAATCTTTGGAAAATGGGATTACTATGCCTTGCTCTGAGCTGATGATCACCTCTCAGCCCTCCACCCCTCCTTTCCATGTGCTGTTCAGCCACTAATGCCGGTGGGGATGGGCACAGCAAATTGCTGCTAGTTCCTGGGGAAAACGCACTGTGCAGGATCTGGGTCAGGCAGACAGTCGGGAGCTGAGTGCATTGCACCAACGTGGTGCCTCTCTTCCTTGCACATCACCAAAGCTACTTTGTTTAACCTTAGGTCAGATGTAGCTACTTATAGTGTGTCCACGTGTTCAGCAAGAGCATCTTGCTGACCATTCCTGATGCTGGCAAGGTCACCACTTACTGGCATCATCTTTCTTTATCCTGTTAGAAAGGAAAACATTATCTTGTTTTATAAGTAAGTTGGAGGTTTTGTAAATCTTTCTTCCCCTCGTGTCTTTAAAACTAAAGAATAGGACATTGGTTTACTGGAGAGATTGTAATATTTCTCCAGATTTTATAATGCACTAAATAAAACACCAAAATAACTGATATGAAAAATATTAGAAAAGCCTATTTTGTGATTATAATTGCATTCCTTTCTGACACAGGAAAGTGTGTCAGCTACTTCTTTTAATTGTGCTTTTTTATGACTTTGAATTTGCATTTTTATTTATTTTCCATTTTCTTGTAATTCCCATTTACGAACACAAAATTAACACTTCTCATCCCTGCTGAGCTTACTGCTGTTGATTTTTCTTTTAGCTTTCTAATTTTGCAAACATTGACTAGGGTTTTTTTTGCCCAGTAGGTTTCTACAGGTGTCCATGCCTGATCAGAGAGATTATTGCCCATAAGTGCTTAATTCCAGAGTCCACAGCTATCATTTAAGACAGAGACAGGAATCTTTTGATCTCTGAATCAAACCGTAAAGAGTAATTGGATGCCATTTAACAGTCAGGCTCTTGGATATTGCCTTATCACAGCTGAGTGCAAGGTTGAAGATGCCTCCTGCTTTGCTGGAGAGCTGGTGGTTGCGTGGGTGTCCTGCTGCCTTTTGGGGCCATCGGAAGCAGCGGGTGCAGGAGACTGCAGTGCACGACAAAGCCTTGGGAGTGGGACGTGGAGGGAATACCCCCCACTGCCTTCCTGCCTGCTGCGGCACTACCAGTGCTCCCTGGGGCACTTGAGCACGTAGCTGGGAATTGGAGGGGGCACTGGCGTTGCTGCCTGAGGATGGGGCAGTCCCGGGGGGCTGGGGCACAATGCAAACCCTGCTGGGGTTGGGTTTCTGGGGGCAGCCTGACCGTGTGAGACCACCTGTCACATCGTGGTTGGGTTTCTTTCAGATGCTCTGCAGTGTTCCCTTTTGACCTAGAGCAAATTCCCTTTGCTGTTGACCCATCCTTGCCAACCAGGGTGCCCAGACCTCCCTGAGCTGCTGTCCCTTGGCTTGTTCCCTCGTTGCAGGAAGCTAAGGAGAAGGTGGTAGCTGTGTTATCTCCCTGCTTAGCAGTAGGAACTGGCCTGGGGCTCTCCTATTTCATTTCTACAGGCCTGTTCCCATTTCAGGGGGGAATTTCAGGGCTCAGCTCTATAAAGGCAATGCCCTGCAGCTCAGGCATGCTGCACTGGGGAGGGTGACTACACAAAGATGGGCCGAAAGTACTCACAGTAGAGTGGAGAGAAGGAAGGATCGAGAGAGAGAGAGTGAGGAGGGATATACACACAGCCCCATGCCCCGTGGGATGACACTATCTTCACTTGTAGTCGTGCAGCTCAGATGAGAGACCCCGTGAGCTGCAGCAGCGGGGGGCTCAGCGCTGGATGAAGGTTCACTCAGCACCTTGTGTGGGCATCATGATCTCCATGCTGGATGGAGAACACCTTGATTTCTCCCTCAGCGACTGCAATGACGGAGGCAGGACTTCCTTGTGTGCTGAAGGAAATGGGGGAAGTTCCCAGTCACCCTAAAACCTTGGTGCTGGTGGCCCGTGTCCTGCAGAAAGGTCAAAAAAGCTGCAAGGCCATTGGGACCTTTGGAGAGGTACTAGGGCAGGAGTCATTTTCCACGGGCAACTTAGAAATTGGCTGAGTATTCTTCTCCTGTCAGGTCAGCTTTAAGAATATGCTGTAGGTATGGGAACTGAAATGGAGATTATGGCTATCATTTTAAGTTTCAGAACGTAAGACCTAAACCTGTGCTGGCCAGACCTGGAGAGTCTGGTCTAAGTGAACAGGACAATCCCATGGGCTTTGCCATGTGATGAGACTTTCTTGGGAAGTCAAAGGTGCTCAATAGCTCAGGACTGAGGAGAGAGGTGTTTTCAGGGGCTCTGCCCTTGGAGTTATTCTGCCCAGACTGACAGAAGTGAGCTACTGGGTTGTCCAAATGAAGTAGCTCAGTGTTCCTTGCTGGAGAGGTGTCCGGCCAGCAGCAAGAGCATTCAGGTGATTCCTGCAAAGAGACTGCATGGAGAGAGACATGGACTCCTGCTGCAGACTTAGGGCCTCGACAGACGAGAACAAGCACAGGGGTTGTTTGTATAGATGTTTTCCAAATGAGTGAACGTCAACTGTCCCTGCAGGGCATGTTAGTCTGGTATATGCCCAATGTATTTGAAGGGAGATTTGGTTTTTTTATTGGTGTAACCTGCCCTTGCAGAATAAACCCACTGACTTTTTTTTTCTCTTTTATGATAAGTGCAGGAGCCTGCGGTGGTCACTAGATCACTTCAGCAACATCCTGACTCAAGCAGCTTGTTGCGTTGTTTGTAAAAGTCCAATTTTCTTTTTGAGGAAAATCAATACAGCTCATTACTTAGCTGAGAAAAGATCCTTGTGTCAAGCAGCTACTCATTCCACTGGAAGGCAGCCCCCGAGCAGACTCAGCCACTTTTCCTAAGGCGGACAACAGGCTGATAGCCTTTGTCTTAAATTATCCCTTCTGAACTAAAACTGCCCCACTGAGAAGACCAATCAGCTTCCCGCAGACCACCAAAGAGCTGCTCAACAAGTGAACACCACCAGCAAAATACGTACTGGAAAAAACCAACACCACAAAAGACACTTTTTTTACAGCTGGTGTAATGACTGTAAGTTCTCATGCTGCTTCTATGTTATATCTTTTCTTCTGGGCTCTGGCTACATCGTTAAGCTTTTTGGTTTCAGTGCTGGGATGTGGGACTTAGTATTATATGAGGCTGACTGATAGCCAAATATTCTTTGTCTAGCCTGTCTGGGGTGGTGAGATGGAGCTCAGGTGCTTAGTGCAAACTTAGGATGAGTTTAAGACCTTTCTGCAAGTGCAGAAGATGTTTTAAAGCAGCTTTGGAGTCTGAGAGGGGTTGAGGCTGTTGGGTTGGGTGGACAGTACCTTTGCCTACCGTGTGTGGATGGCCTTGGGGACAGCACTATCGGTCACTATGCAGGACTGGCCTGGGGGCATTCTCACCTGCCTTCCCCAGTAAATATATACTTTGATTACTCATATGAATATATAGGTAGTGAAAATTGCTCCTTGCTGCAGCTCAGCTTCAGGATCCAGTATTCCAATCCCTTGTCAGAAGTTGCTAGTTTAGAAAGTTGGGGGAGAAATTGCTCCTGTATGAAATGGAGAATGGGGGAAAAAAATACACATTGTGGCTGCTGGGGAGTAGGATCAGGGAGTAAATAGTAATCTTTTTTTTTTTGGTTTGAGATCTGAATAAGGCTAACAGAAAATTTAGCGGAGACATTTCAGTGCAGTAAAGTCAACTGACAAGGTCAGTGAGATAAGAGGGCCAGTGCATGGAGAATTATTGAGAAGATTATCTGAGGTTTAGGGTACACGCTCAGCTATCCAGGAAGAGGTATAAAATGGATGCAAAGCTGGTAAATTCTGTTAAACAAATTCTCTGTCTTGACTGTTCACAGGCTGCTCCAAAACCAGGGCGGATAACAGAAGGAATATTGAGGTGTATTTTAAGAGAGCCATCGGCCAAGAAGTCTGTCTTCTCTCTCCACATCACTGCTCCAGCCCTTTGCGGTCATGACTCTCAAGAGCGGGTTTTGGATGCACGGAGTGCTGACGAGCTTGGCCCTCCTCTCTGTCTCTTCTCCATAAGGCGGTAAGGGGCTGCTCCCCCCTCACACCCCGGGGTGAGCAGGGTGCTCAGGGCCGGGGGATTGTGTTGCGGCAGCAGGGAGGGGGGCAATGCTTATAACAGCGTTTTGCAGTGTGTTGGCCTCGAGACCAGCTCCTGTCTACACACATGCAGCACCAGCTCAGGAAAACCACAGATGAAAGCGATTTACATCCTTGTCACTACACGTTGTCTGTAAAACCTCTTCTGTTTTGAAATCCATCACTGGTCTGTTTCCAGTTTTTCTCTGTACTGAGACCTTGATCTCATGAGCTGTCTTTTAAGAACTTGTTCCAGATCGTAGATAATTTCAGGTTGTAGAGACTGAGGAGATGGCATTGCTTGTATTACCAGACTCCTCTGGTGTTTGATGACAGCTATGATTGCGGTGCATGTAACATCATTATTTGACTGCAATTACAATAGCATGGGTGGTGTTATGCCTGACTAGCTGATTAATCATCTGGAGCAATGAGTAAATCTCCCCCAATTTTATGAAAATTAATATGTAGAGCTGGATTGCAGTTTGCTGAGTGAGTGTGGAAGTGATCCAGGCAAATGGAGAGGTACTTGGCAGCTTTAGGCTGCAGGAAGGATAAACATGTGGAGCTCTTGGGGCAGTTATTCCCTCCCTGATACAGGGTCTGGCTCAAGCCAGCTCTGATCCACCTCAGGGAGCTGCATTTCAGTGGTAGGTGGCCAAAACGCTAAAGACAAGTTGGTCCAGTCAGAGTTATAAGGAGATATTTTGGTATGTAGGGATGCTCAGTAATGTCTTGTCCTCCCTTCTTCAGTTCCTGCGAGGCGCTGCCTCTGGCTTTCTCCCATCACAACAAATGTATGACCCATTTTTGGGAGGCCAGACACCAGAAGTAGGAGGCAGTGGAGGCTGGGTAGGTTTATGGGGATTTGGTGTGCTTTCTTGGAGGATTTGCATGGGATGGACTGCCTTGCATATGTATATGCCCTTAGTATAGTGGGCATCCTTGTTTCTAGTCTACCTCTTGTTTTTCTGTTTGACCTCGGTCCAGAGTCTCTGTTTACCTTCCCGTCTTTTCCTTTCAACCCTCAACTTTCTTGAGTAGTCACTGTCTCTTCCCATGTGTGCGCATATTACTTACACCAGTCATAACTGAAACCCATGTGGTGCTGTTTAAAAGGTCTGGCTTTGAGGATGGAGCCATTTAAGATTGTGGGATGTAAAGCTCTTTCCTCCTTGCAGTGGTTAACCAGAGAACCCTGTGCCAGTATGTCTGTAGCTACCCAGGAGTGAAGGGAGGAGAGAAATTCATTAGTATGATTGGATTAAATACCTGCTGTGCTGGGGACCTGCCATGATGGCTTAGTGCCACTGTTGTCTCCAAGCAGGTGGAGTGGCTTTCTGGTTCTCCCTGCAATCTGGGTCACATACATTCACGCAACAGCAGTACAGATTGCCTGAAAGTAACTCATGGTTTTGCTTGTGGGAATTTACAATTCAAATCAAGGGAAGTTGCAGCCTCTCTCTCCCTCGTATGGTGATTTTCTTTACTATCCTGATACAACAAAGATCAGGATGAAATATTAAATGCCCTCCGCAATGTAATTGTATCTGCTGGTTGCAATCAATTCCCTCTGCCTCATGTAGTTTGCTATTGCTTCTCCCTTTCCTTCCCTTCCTGTAAAAGATATGGGGCTGATTCTCATCTCTCCTGAGGACTGGAAAGGAGACACTGCCAGCTCCCACGTAGACCCACCAGCTTAACAGGAACAACTTATGGAAATGAATTCTCATCAAAAGCCCCAAGCAGTGCAAAGTTCACTGCAAAGAGACTGAACTCTAGTTTTCATAAAGCCCAAAGCAATGCTTTCTGTATTAGGTTGCAATTAAACAATGGTTTCCAAAGCTCAGTCTATTCCAGGCAAGTACCTCTTTAAGAATATGATGTATTTAAAAATAGCCTTGTCTTTTTTTCCTGAGCATAGGTTTGGAAAGGCTTTATGAGGCAGAAAGTTTTATATGAACTTCTCCCTCCCCTGGTGAAGAGATCAAGTTTATTAGTATACTCATCAGCTTTTTCATTCTCTGCCTCTAAACATGTTGAGCAATATCCAAGACAAATCCCTATTACCAGATGCATGGGCTGGTATTATCACTAGCAGGTCTCTTTGGGAAACCAAGGCCATTATTCAAGACACCAGTAAGCCAGCGTTAGAGTCTGCCACTGTTGTTCAAGGGAGCAGAGAGGGCCAGAGAACTGGCCCCAGTCTCGCTGGTGTGGCTGGGGACAAGCGCGCAGTCCCAGGAGCTGCCCTGCACCTCTGTAGCTGTCAGTGGGGATGGAAAATCTTGAGCATAGGCAGGACTGATCAACAGCTTATGGCCAGACAAACACTTCTGTGTTTTGCTGCATCAAGTCCTCGTTGCTGGTGGGTAGTAGATTCACAGAAAAATACAGAGGCTGTTTTTTGAAAGACTTCTTGGTACTTCTTGAGTGACAATGTGCTCTGGGGGTTAATCCTAAGAGACCTGTTTTTTTGCCTTCACCACCAACTCACAATATTTAAGCTTCATTTTGCAGCACTTTATTTATAAACACCTCATTGCCTAAGTGCTACTTAGAGTTCGTTTAATACATACGGAGAGCCAGGTACCCAGTCTTGGGGAAACTCCCCAGGAAATTGCCCAGGCTATTGTAAACATTACAAAGGGTGAAGTATAGAACCCATCTGCCCTCTCCAGTTTGGAAACTCTTCTTCATTGGTTTTCAGAGCTTTGAACCTTCTTCTGGTGTAGGATACTGGACTTTTCTTCCCATGCAACAATATAATCAGTGCCTTCTTTTGCACCTGACAGCTCATCATCAAGTGAGAGACTAGACTTTGATTTCCACCTCTGCCCAAGGAGGGCTAAACTCCCAAATCTCAGTTTGCAGAGAATAATTGAAGGTGATGGAGGCAAGAAGACTGAATGGAAACACAACCCTGCAGCTTAGTGGACACTACAGGACAAGGAAGAGAGGACAGATGCTGATGCCTGCTACAATGGATGTTAAACCACTTGACAAAAGCAGTGTATGAGCAGCTCTGGACCTTTTCTGCCAGAGATATGGCTTAACCCTGCAGGATACAGCTGTGTTCCCATCTGTGTCAATGTAACTCTAGTTACATTAAGCTTAGCGTTTCATCACCATGGGCTGAACCCGAGATCATTCCTCTGCGAGCGTACAGTGTTCTCATCCCATCAGGCAGGAGTGGGAGAAAACCCGGAGCACAGCAGGAGTGAGGCACCAAACAGCCCCCCAGCCCCCGGCTCTCTCCTTCAGTGCCTCTGTCCCGGAGACCTTCCACCACTCCTGTGATATAGGTGTATTAAGACCACAATACATTTCTTCAAAAATTGGTCTGACCTTTCACTACACTTTAGTCTTTGCCTTATCTATTGGAGCCTTACAGGTTGCTATGTTTACAGCTGCTCCCACTGCTAATATGGCTTTGTTTATGATACCGAAGAAAACATGTCATTTTTTATTTTCTGATTGCTAGTATTGCTTCTCCTGTTTTACATTTTTTCCCATCAATCTAGAAGACCAGAGATAACTCAGATGAAAAGGAGTCAATTATGTGGTGCCTGGGATACTAGAAGTCTGGACTTTATGACCCAGGAAGTTTCTCTCTGCTCCGTGTTCCCAATTTGTTGGATTTTTTTTTTCTTCTTTAATATCAACAAATAAAATAACACGTCCTGGATACTCTGCAGTCAACAGCACTTACTTTATTGGCAGTAACTGACTTGGAAGCTACTATATCTCTGTGACTTTTCAGGGTTTTTTTATATATCTATATATATATGTATATATATTCTTTTTCTATCAGCTAGGAGTATTTTTTTTTTGCTTTTCATCAGAAATTGAAAGCTTGCTGACACTAGATTTTTGGATGGCTTCTGAAATGAACCCAAGCTAGGCATTTTCCATTGTCTTCCATTCACATGATGGTATTTTCCAAAGCTTTCCTTCCCACTTCATCCTTGACTGGCATGCTACCACTGATATGGACAGGAGAAGAATTGGGTCAGCGTTGAGTCCTTGGGAACTCTTTGCCAGTGGCTGCTAGGAATGTCAAACTAGTGATGCAATAGATTAAATTTACCAATGATGTATTGCTCTTGTCTTCAGGGAGGTCTACACCTTGGACAAATATCTCCTGTTAGTGTGACTGCAATGCTCAAGTCTTCCCTTCTGAACAGCTTTCTGTCTAAAATGGCAAGCAGCCAAGAAATAATGGCTGTTCTTAGGTGACTTTCACATTTTTATTAGTTTGTTTAAAAAGATGAACAGAAGCTTATAAATTTCAGTTTTAGAATGTATTGAGAGGCAGAAGGTTTGAAGTACTGGAAAACTGTTCTCCTCCTGTTGAAGTTTTGCTTCCAGACACTGAAACCCCATTGAAATATCCTATATATCATGCAGCATAAGACTATATATTGTATCATTTCCATACCAGACAAGATTATACACAAGTATTCTTCAGTCTCTTATATTTGAGAGAGGATTGTTTATTCCTTGTTCTTTGTAATTTTTTACCTGGCCAAGGGCTCATTTTGAATTTCCCTACCTGCATTGAATTGCCCGTGTATCTCTGCCCAAGCCTGGTACTGCTGGCAGGGTTGGGACCCAGTCCTGGACCTGGAGGAAGCTCCTCGCCTTCTTTCTAGGGGCTGCACCCTTTGGCAGTCACCCTTCCTAGGGGACATTTTCGAAGTACTAGTTGAGGGAGAGCTGGTCTGCAGATGTGAGCCAGCAGGCTCCAGGCCTGTTACCCAGCAGACTTCACCAGCAGGAAAAATTAATTAAGAAAAAAAAGTATAAATAATGCAAACACAAGACACAACAGGAGAAGTAACCTTAAGTGTCTTAAATTAAGGGAACTGAAAGTCCTCTTGCTGCACCATGACATTGTAAGCAGAGTCATTATAATTAATCTTCTTTTAATAAATAACAACAGTCAAAGAAAACACAACACAACCCATACTTCTCTTGCTGACATGTCTCCAGGGGACAGAGTGGATTTAAAGTAAGGTGATCTTTGTAATCTGGTAGAAATAAAATCCTGAAAGCAGGAATTGATCAATATGGAGAGTGGCAGGTAAAGGTGGTACAAATACCTGCTCTAAACCCGCTGGATACAGTAATTCCCACAGGTACCAGGAAGCTGTTAGCTAATCAGACAGCGATCTACCATACGCTTCACTGTCAAGTGAAAAAAGAAAAAAAAAAAAAGAAGCAAGAAAGAGAGAAAATCTCTAAGCATACAGTCAGCAAGTGACAAATGTGCATGCTGGGGCTCTCTGGAAGAGGGGAAAGCCATGGCCAAGGCTGTGACTCATTCCCGAATGAGCAGGGCTAAGCGCCACCGAGGATGCTGCTGGCTGGGTTTCACGATGCAAGTGGCCACGTGGCTGTGACGCCCACCCCATGCCAGCCTGAGACACTGCTCAGCGGTGCCAGCGTCTCGAGCAGGTTTGGGAGAGCCAGCCTGTTCTCCTGTGCGCATCTTCGAGGCAGCTCTCTCCCCCTGTCCGTAAGTACAGTAAGGACGGGAGAGTGTTTGCGGAGGACTCTGCCAGCCAGTCTCCTCGGCGGGCAGGAGACCAGGCTTAGCATGGTCCTGCCAGGTGCTAAGCGGGTCGCAGAGAGGCCAGGCGTCCTCTGCGAAGGCTGGAGGAGCTCCGCCTTCAGCAGACTTGGCTGTAACCAAAGGAACAGAAAATAGCGATAGCTTGTTCTTCAGCTGGGAGAAGCCATGTGCAATCCACAGCAAGGGTGACTGGTCCTGCAGGAACCAGGAACTCCTGTACATACCTTTGATCACCACTTCTCACCCAGTCCCCCACCACCCCCACAATATTTTGTAGAGATTATATACTCCTGTGTAGAGCCTGTATTCTATAGATCATAGATTATACTTTATTCCAGCTCTATTATAAAGTCTGTTTTCTGCAGATGTAGGTACAGATCAAGAAGTGCACGGAAATGCTGAAGTACAATCCCCGTCTCACCAGTTTTATGGGCTAAGAGTACCATAAGATGAGGTAAGATCATCTCCTTGCTGTCTATTGCTCACTAAGCCTCTTTCCTCTTCAGTCCAACCTTTAAGATCCTGCCATTTATCTGTGCAAGCACTGGCACCTGTAGGACCCTCTCTATGCTCATTCAACTCACTAATCTGGCAGAAAAACTAGTACAGCAGAAAAAATGTGGTCTGTTTTACACTGAATTAATGAGTTGAACTCACCCCTGGCTTTGTTTGCATAGGCAAGCTGGAAATTGCCTTCCACAACAGGGTGAGGCTACTTCTCATCTCCAATTTTAGCTCATCTTCTGCATGATTCTCTTTTAGATTTCTTTCTGACGCTGGTGGGTAACCTGTAAAATGGACCTCGTGCCTTTCGCCTCCTCTGCCCCGAAACATTTTTTTGTCTCTGCAGGTGGAGCCAGGACTGAACATTTGCTCCCCAGCACCATGTGGAGCTGGGCTTCAGGGATGCAAGGTGCTTGGAAAGTGGAAGAAATGCACAGCATAGTAAGTGCTGGGAAGGGCAAAACAGTGGTTAAATAAAGAAATAATTTTTTTGTGCATCTGATAGCAAGGACTGACTGTCTGTCAGGCTGGGCACCAGTGGGTTATTTGTTTTTCCTTAGATTTGTATCTCCCAGAGCTGGTTTGTTAATTTTTTTTTCTTTAAGCAATTCTTTGTCAATGCACAGTGTTTTAAATACGCCTCCTGCATGAGTGCTGGTCAGGTCTAGTGGTGCAGGGAAAAGCCCTCCCTGTAGGGCAGATCCTCTGCTCCATCGTCCGGGCTGCCCCAGCCTTGTTGCAGGGCTTAGTCCCTGCTGAGGGGTCAGAGCTTGGCACGGTTGAGCAGGACCCAAGCAGGGGAGCAGCTCTGTCGGTGCACAGCTGCAGCTGCTTCTCTCAGGAGGGTCTTGAGAGTGTGGCAAAAGGGACTGGAGCTTGATGCTAGAAGGACACCTGACTTCTGGGCTGTGGAAATGTTTCTGACAGTGGTTGCTTCTCTTTGTTCAGCCCTTAGCCGTTCCTCTTCTCTGTTACGAAACCTTTTTCTTCCTTCTGCCTGAAGCCCCTCTGAAAACCCTCCCAGAATTATATGCCCCTTTTCCCATATTCAGCCTCCATCTCTCTGCAGAGATGCCTGGAGCAAACTGCTTCTCTTGGACTGCAGCCCATGAACCCACCTCTGATCTGATTCAAGCGCAATCATTAAAGGCTAATGACGCTCCATTGTCTTGAATTATATCTATACTGCACAAAGTAGTGGAGAGCTATCAAACTAACCGTAAATGAATTTAGTCAGCACAGTAAGCAGTTTAGCCAAGTTACCATGGGGCTACTAAAGGGCTAATTTACCCCCTCTAGAAGAAGATCAGCAGAGACAAATTTTAATCTGGTGGGTGCAATTAAGATGTTAATCCGAAACTCAAGCTGAGCTACACTTTCTGGAAGAAACCAAAAAAACCATCCTGAATAAATCCACAGGGTAGGGAAAAAAAGAAAAGGGTTAAGTGAAGGCTCTTGTTTTATAATTTTGATTTTATTAATCCCAGTACTGAAAGGATACTTTGCATCTGTGTTTAATCAGCAGGTGCTATTCACTGTGGGCACACAGATGTAATAGAGCCGTTGGCAGTGAATGTGTCCGGTCTGGTATTGGAAATTGTAATCTCGCTTTCAGGGGAGGGGACAGCTGGGGCAGCTTTACCAAAGGAAAGGCATATGTGCGTGAGAAGCACTGAGCTGGATAGGAGTCTGTGCACGACCAGATTGTGGGAGGAGCTGTATGTGATCATGACTGCAAAAGCAAGCAACTCCTGTTCAACAGCCCAAGAGGTACCTGGGGTGAAGGATAACTGAGCGGTCAGGTGTTCCCTGCAGTGAAGGCTCTGGTCTCTTCCTATCCTATTTTATTAGTATTCCCCACGGTTCCTCCATCTGTCATAGTCTGCATTAGACAGGGAGGGATGAAATCACCCTCATCATTTCCCCTCCCAGTCTAAGTGAGAACTGTTTGTACTTTGTTTGATTAAAACATGCTGTGGTTGTTTTCAGGACTCACTAATACCAGGATTAATCTGAAACTACTGTACAAAGCGTGCATTCTGGCACCTCTGACAATAGGCTTACTGTGACACTGGTTTCAGTTAGGTGTGACATCTGGTCTGGAGGACAACATGGTAGAACTGCACCCCCACGCATTATCATCTCATCAGATAAAACAGTGCCTTGTCCTCATTTAAATGGTCCCTAGAAGAAAGCAAAGCTGAAGCATTGAGCGTCTTATGGATCAGCTTGTAATGAGCATTAACAGATTTTTTAGGAGAGGCTTGTGCAAGACCTAGAAGCGTTGGGAAGGAGAGAACAACAAAGCAAAAGACTGTCTCGCTGCTGCTAAGAAGCCGAAAGGAGAGGAACAGAAATACCACAAATACAACAAATCTCTCTTGCCAGGCAGCTTGGCATCACAAGCAGCAGAAAACACAACTTTTCTCCAAATAAATACAAATGGACAGTGTGATGAAAGCAGTAGATAAGGGACCATAGGTTAATGCTTTTAGAGCCTGTTCTACCCTTGAGCAATGGCAAAGACTATGTCATGAAACGTGGAGACGTCACCACGTTCGAAGTACTGAGTGCAATTATGGATGCAGTAGATCTCTTGCTAGGACGTGTGCATGGGGCAATGTTTCCCATAGCTGGAGAGACTTACATGTAAAGATTCCTTCTTGTCTTATGCACTGCGCCAAGGAAAACACAGCACTGGCGCAAGGGCCTCTCACAGCAGAAAGAAGCAAGTCCATGAATGAGTCCATTGTAGCATCCATAATGGGCATGAATGCATGCTAGCCCTTTGCATGGGGGGGGAACTGGAAATGGCTTTGGACATAGCCCTGCCCTGCAGCTGGCTCGTGTTGATCCTATCTCAAAACAGAAGATGCAGAAAGCTGTAACAACCTGCCAGGCTTCGTAGTACTGGAAGAAAGAAGGGAAAGGAAGGGAGTGTAGGGGGGATGAAAGGAGGCAAGGAAGGATGTAAGGAGAACACCCTTTAAAGATAGGCTTACATCAATCCCTGTGTTACTGAACCAAGACAGCCAAATGAGAAAGTCATGATGAGAGTTCATTACCCCTAGCAACCTACGGCCATTAATTCTCTCTGGCAGTAATACCTAAGGTTGCAGCAATGTCCAGCCAGCGGCTGGGGCTCTGTGTGCTGGAATGTAGAGACACAATAGGGTACAAATACTTGCCTCATAGATGTTAAGGAAGTTGAAGAAGATAAAAAGAGTGCCATGGGAAAAAGAGCAGTTAAGTGAGCAAGGTGAGCAATAAATCATTGACAGATATTGCTCCTCCTGGCACCAAAGTTTGGGGGTGCATCCACAGGAGAAAACACCTCTTGCAAGGATGACAGATACTCTCCATCTATTGTTTCATAGCGCTTCATCTTCCCTATGTTGTCACAAAAATTCTCAGTCATGAAGCACTTTATTAGCTTAGTCCTTAAATGCTCCAGGAAGGAAATCAACCTAGATGAACAATCCTTCCTGTACTGAAATGGCCCAAGAACTGCTGAGCCTGGTTTACACCAACAACTCTCTAAGCTTTTCCTCACTACTGCAAAGTGGGATGGTGGTACTTAACAGCCTGTTAAGGGGATTTTCTCACCTAGTTTTCTCTCCCTTTGTTTCAGGGCCATTCTGGCTGTCTTCCTGGGAAAAGAAAAGAAAATATCCTGCCACCCACAGATAGCAACCCCTGTCTTTGAGATCCCTTTACCCCGTAGAAGACCCTACTGAGTGCCTTGTGGTTCAGGGTTTTCAGACCAAATCAGGGATCAGAATCTAGATTTCAATTACAAAGGATCTTCAAAGGGAATGCCTGATCTTTCCCTCTGATACTCACGGAAATACGCTTAAAGCCCCTGCTACTCTCAGCTCTGGCTGTGGAGGCTGAGAGAGGGGAATGCTCTCTCACAGAGTGCACCCTTTAGCCACTCCTGATCAAAGCCTGGATCAAAGCCTGGCAGCTGGTATCCATCCAGAAGCAAACAAATAAATGCATAGGTGAAGAAACGAGGATCTGAAATTTGCCCTTGGGTAGCCAACCTTCTATAGCAATGCTGTGAGTATTCTCGGTTGTTAAGTTAAAGCTGAGAAGATAAATCCCAAATATAAGAAATTAAAATCAATAAACTCACTGAGTCCTCCATGTCACAGTTCAGACTCATAAAGAGATACAACCACTAAATCCCTACAGTGCTGCTCTTTCACAATTGCACACATTAAGAAAAGGGAGGAAAGAGTTATATAAAACATTTGGCTGGGTATAGGAATCCGTTATCTTAATGATGCAATATCAAAAGGAAATATTGTCTCATTTAGAGATCTACCAGCTACAGTCACTACAATACTCCCAAAAGGATGGTAATTATTCTCACAGATGCCTAGAAATTAAGAATTATACTTTCACTATGTTTAATATCCTAGCTGTACTTTCAAGGAGCATCTATCGTGGTAAAGCTTTGGGGATCTAATCCAATTGCTTTTTGTCTGCCATTGCTTATCGATAAAACACATGTCCTTCTGGTGATACTGTGTGTTCCAGTGGATCTCCCAAAAGCTGGAAAAAGAACTGATGAACAAGAAAGATCTGATCTGCTCACCATGCCTCTAGGACTGCATCTTGTTCTGAACTGTCTTGTTCTGCAAAGCAAAGGACACACCTAAAAAATGCATCTGCCTCATGCGGATCAAGCCACATGGTAGGACAGAGACATATCTGCCTTTTGATACTTTGTGCTGATTGTTCTGCTAAAATCAACAGCTAGCTGTTGATTTTTCAGCACGGCTAGCAACACCTGCAATGTGTGAGACATTAGTTTACCTGTATGCAGACAAAGAGTAATTTATAATGGATTATTTACTAGATCACACTAATGTGGAACCCCAGACTAACACCAAAATTGATAAGCTGTGCAAAGACAGCTGAAATGCAGCCATTCCTCAACCGAGACGTTGTAGCGCTCGGGGATGTCACGTGCATGTGTTTATGATAAAGACAAAATATCAGTGTAATGTTTGAGGGTGAGAAAAAAAGGACTCAGTATAAAACTTCCCAGCCAAATTTCTGAGGCGTGGTGACCACCATGCTTTTTTGAGGGTTATCAACAGCTCATCCAATTTGGGTTCCAGTTGTTTCTAGGCAATCTTCACCAGCTTTGTGGCCAGCAAGCCTGTGGTTCACTATGACTCTGAGCGGAAATCAACTGAATCCTCTGGCATTTTACTCGCTCCTTCATGTCACCCAGGTTTGTCCTCAGTAAGTTTGCTGTTGGGTGAGGTGTGTGTGTGGTGTTGATGTGGAGGTGCGAGTAAAGCATAAAAAGCTAATGTGGACACTTTCACTTGGGCTTTACACATATCCAGTGTCTAGCAGTACGTAAGCAGTGCTGGGAGCAAGCCCAAGGACACAGTGCTATGAGGAGACTGCAACGTGGAAAGGTAGGAGCTTGGAAAGTACCGCAAAGTCCAAGGGAGGAGGGAATGTTGGTGGTCCCAGGGGTGGACTGAGTGGGATGCAGAGCAAGCAGGTGGTGGGGAGAGGAGAGGCACTGAACCCATTTCTGCTGTTGAGCTTGTAAGCACATTGTTACTTCTCTGAGCTCTGTTCTAACACAGCAATTAAAAAATATTAAAAGTATTCAAAATGGACTCAACTTGAAGGTCACAAGTACTCATCTTGAATTTTATGCCACTCCTCATATGCTTAAAATTAAGTGTATGCTTAAGTGCTTTCTGGATGGGAATGTTAACTGATAGACAACATCAAATATCAGGCTAACAAATGTGTATAGGGTCTTACCAGCTTCCTATAGAAAATAACTGGCAGTGCCTTTCAGCCTTGAGAGCTACCTCTCAATAGTCTAGAGTATATTGTTCTTCTGATTAACAAACCACAAGATGGATTTCTTTCCAAACATCTGATGCCTTGCGAATAATTTTCTTAATCAAAATGAATAAGCAGGAAGTACATATTTTACCATTGTTGCTATGATACTGTGAATTATTGAATTTTTTTACTCAACTGCTCTTGTGGTTTTGTACAGTTCTAGGAAATACATGAAGAAATCATTCTGGAGAAGGGTTTAATGTGATGCTATAGAAGTTTGGATTCAGCTGTCTACCAGATGCTGAGTCATAAAGAGAGAGAGGGATGTTTCAGAGGTAATGGATTATGGGTAGAGTTTGTAGGATTCGGTACTCATTCTTCTTAAAAATCAGTGATTTAAATCAACAGTGATGCTCGCTTGTCTAAGATCACTGTCAGTTACAATTTCTGGTCAATGTGGGAGAACATCCGACCCTGGCACAGCACCAGTACCAGCTGTACAGCTGCTGGTGCAGGTCTTAGGGCAAGAGAGAGAGACTGAAAACCAGCCAGCGCATGTAGGGGAAAAAGATGTGCTGTGAGTCTGGAGAGTGAATAAGGGAAAAAATGGAGAATTTTGTAACATTTATTGATAAATCCTGCCCAATCTCTTCACGGAGCACAGCTGTCTGCTATAAAAGTTAAAAGCCAGCACAGATCAACGGCAGAACCATGCAGGGAGAAGTGCGGCTGTACGGCTTCAACAAATCCAGTGGTAAATGTGCATGTCAAAGCACAGAGCTCTGGGCTCTCCCAGGTGCTCCAGGGGCTGTGAGCTTGGTCTTTGCCACCGCGCTATGGCCACCAGTCCTCAGGGGAGCAGCTGCTGCAAGGAGAGATGGAGTGTTTCACTCTGCCTCCAATTAGTGTAGAATTCAAGCCGTGTCACTAGGCTGGCTGGATTTCTCTCTCACACACACGCGTGCGTGCACAGAAACAAGATGACGATGACAGCAAAACACAAGATGGGGAGTGCCGCTGTCAGAAGTTTCTTGGTCACACCAGGAAGATGGGGAGCGGCCAAGAGAACTGAGAGGAGGAGGGCAAATCCCTTGTAAAGAAAAACAAAGTCAACAGAAATACAAAAAACAAGAGGTTTTTTTAAGGCTTGAGAAAGTGGAAGGAAAAGAAAACGGTGTGCAGGGGGAGGAGGAGAAAAAAGAGAGAAAAGCCGCAGAAAAGCTGGGGAGTTATTGATGCTGCAGGATCACAGACCTGATGGCTGTGTGCTAATTGTGCTTGGTTTATAATAAGCATCAAACTTCAGCCCCAGCTGCATTCAGATGAGCCGAGAACACCTAACAGAGACAGCCTCACAGGCTAAAGCAGATGGCACCATTATTAGGAAAAAACCAGGGAGATTTTGAAATGGGACCTGACTCCAGCCTGGTACTTCAAGATCAATTTTGAAGAGTAAAATGTGTGCAAATATGTCCTCTACAAGGTGAGCCTCTTCTGTCCCTGCTTTTTGCATGAGTATGGTAATTGGAGCTCCTTATCTGTACTGAAATGCACCGGTCTCCCTCCTGTCCTCCCTCCCTCCCTCCCTCTCCTGAGTTCTCCATCCCAGATGCCAAGTTCTTTCAGTTGGTTATCTAGCAGGTACGCATGAAACGCAGTGTTAGTTCAAGGACATGTACTAATAAAATAAACATATCGCAAAAGGCACCACCTGGTCAATATGCTTAACATTTTGTGTGACAGATAAACCCAGAAGGAACTGATGAAGCAACAGCAATTGTTACATTTACGGAATAGTTACACATTACTGAGCAACTCAGATGAACACGATTCATCCCTGGTCAGCCCTACCTTGCTGTTATATCACTCCAGGGAAGTGTGTTTTATTCAAAGGCCTGTGGAGCCTGGCTATTAATAGGGGTCTAAAGTGCAGTAAATTGGCCATTGGCAGTCCCATTAAGATGCGTAAGTGCGTATTACTCATTTTATAGTTGGTGTGTAATTTGAGCCTTTCAAATTTCCCTTGAAAGTCTTAGCTTAGTTACATATCATCACCTTAAGCAAAGGTGATGAGTTCAGGGGAGTTTTGCAGTTGGACTCACTGCTGTAAGTTGTTGTTGGGGCTGGAAGTCTACGTGCATTCAGGACACAAACTACTAGAGGCTGTAAAAGTGTGCTGGGGAAATATCATGGCGGTTGTTTGTGACAGCCTACTGCGTTAGAGGGACTATTTGTCCAACCCCATTTGGCTGTGCTTCTATTCTGTGCCGTATCATGGCTGCCAGCCCACGTGACAGCATATGGCAGCTTTGATTTGTACTTTTAACAGGGTAGTTGGAGAGGACTCCAGGCTAACCTAGGCTATTTTGAGGGCTTGCTGACAAGCCTCCACCCCGAGCTAAAAAATATAGTCCTGTCAGCCATGGCTCCATCTCATTAAATACTGCTGGTTTAAGAAGGCACTGTCAGAAGACAACCTGCCTTGGCTGTCTTCTGTTTCGCCTGAGCACACCAGGATTGTCCAGACCACTGGGTGGTTGGTGCTAGTCTGGCTGAGCACTTTCCCAAGCAGAGTATCTGGGTAGGCGCATGCTGGCAATATGAAAATCACTCTTCAGACGAAGACTATGACTTCAGGAAGGGAAAAACATGGTCTTTTATGGGGACATAAGTACTTATATGTACTTGGATCATGATGTTCAGATTGTACATGCTACAGCTCTCCTCCCCTCTGACTGTGCAAATTCTGAGGACCCTGATCACCTTGGCATGAATTATTGAAAGGAACAGAAAGAATGCTTAAAAACAAGAAAAAAATGTCTGTGGTCCAAAATGCTTTTTAAGCATCTCATTAATTCCTTCTTCACTGTGTTGCCTGCTGCCTCCTAAACACCGTGGATAGTCTTTAATTCCGTTAGCTCTGTATGTAAATGCTTAAGCTGACTACTAGCATCCTGTCACTAGGAACAAACTTTCTTAAGGGGAATTATTACACATTTATGGAAGTTTTGTAACCTTTTCTGATGCATCCAGTGCTGGCCATTCAGTGCAGACAGGACTTTGATAGGAACTATTGGCATGGCAATGTCAAGAAGGATCTTTTTTTGCAGCTGTCTTGAATAGGAAAATAGTAGTAGTATTAAGTAGAGTTAGTACAGAAACAAAGCCAGAGGTTCCGCTTTTTGTCTTGAAGGAGCTGCAATTTAATTTCAATTGGGATGTAGCATGGGAAGGTAATGAAGAAATCAGTGAGAGCAATAAGAACTGAACAAGGCTGGAGCAAAGAGGCACTGGACAAATTATCTTTCTGATTCTCTGGTGAGTGTGTAACATGTCAAAGAACCTGCTTTATGCTTCATAGCAACGTTATGATCAATATTACTGATACTATAGTCATATACGATGTGTGGAACCAACAGAAAGAAAAGGGGTTTCCTGTAGTAATAGGTAAGTTACCACGCTGGAAAACTTATGGAAACCAAGAAGCATTTTGTGTCTTGCTGCCTGTCCTTTTGATCACATTAGTATCTAGTATTAAAATAGGTCATGGCTCTGCTGCCCAAAGTGCTGTGCAAACATACCACAGCAGACCTTCAGCTAAGTTGTCATGGAGCCATTTTTTTCACTGGAAAATCAGTTTAATGCCTCTCTGCCAGCTCTGTGATACTTTTTTTCTGGGACAGACTTCCCAAACAGCTTGATGGAATGGTTTAGTGGGATGTGGGGAGAGGTGGCGTACAACAGATGATGACTCATGGGCATTTTTTACCTTGTCAAAACCAAGTCATACAGTTCACCTCATTAGGAAATGTCATTTCTCCTTGGGTTTTGAGTGAGGTGAGAGATTTGGGGGTGTTTGTGGGAAGATGGACTGGTGGCTGGTAGTGGTTTTCCTATAGCAAACTAGTAAGGTTGTGTGTGTGAATGAGATCGCCACCTCAGATCATTCTGGGTTCATTGACCATCAGTTAATATTGACCACTCTTAGCTTTGGGAAAAGGCCAGTGTTTAAAAAAAAAGAAAAAGAACTGGAGATATAAACTAGTTACATGCAATCGAGCCCTCATAGAGCATCCCCTGCCACATAAAGTATCACAAAGCTCTTCTTTGTGTATGTTGAGATATTTATGTAAGGGAGTGACTTGGAAACAGAGGAGAAAGTTGCAGATCATGAAGTCTTGCTGAATTATTGGGGAATATAGTCACATCTTTTGCTTTCCCAAAGTACTTCATGGACTACAGTGAAAAATGGCATACTGCTAATATTTTTTCTGTTGGAATCTGGTCTCTGTCAATTAAGTGTGTGAAGAAAATCTGCAAGGATCCTGGTAACACTGGGCAGTATCCAAACTTGCAATTGAAGCACTCTACATATGGAAGAGGAGGGATGAATTATCAGTCAAGAATTCCTCCTGCCTGATTTTAAATTACATTTCTGTGTATCATATTCTCCTGTGTATAGGTAATACAGAAAATAACTCAGCCTTCATTTCTCTTGGACAGCAGCAAAATACTGCAAAGGGAATCTACAGCCTGATCTATAGAAGAAACAAAGGACTGCAAATACAAATTCAGTAAAATTCAGAATTATGCAGATCTGAATTTGATTTCACTTATGCCATTTCACTTATGTCACTGTTCTATTCTATTCTCAAAACAATATTTTAAGTTCAGTGTGTGAAAAGTATATTGATTCTGAACAAAAATGTTCATACAAGTTGCTAATGTGATTTCATTAATCCACTTTAAAAATGTAAACTCATTAATGTTCTTGGTTATTTACATTAGCCCCAAGGAAGTGTAAAAGGACTGCCTGAGGGTTTCCCTTTGAATAACTTGAACCTCTCAATTTATCGTGGCATACGGATCAGCTTGAGAATATTGTCTTAAACAGAGAGTAGTTATCTATAGAACACTTTGCGAGGTAGCTCTCTGACAACATGGGGTATGCTCAGCAGAGGGAGGAGCAGGAGAGGACAACCAAGAAGAGAATCCTGATGAAAGAAAAGTGCATGAAAAAGTGTGCAGGTCTATTCTGATAAGGAATCTGACCTCACAGGTCCTCACATTGGAAGAAACAAAAGTCCTGGACAGTTTTAATCTTTTATTTCAGACTACTGAGGTGCTGTCCCTGCAGCTACTGGCAAATACCCAATGCACTGAGACATCGGTCTTCCCCTGTTATCAAGCTGGTAATGGAGGAGAAATCTGCATGGGGAACTTCATGGAAGGCAGCCAGTCAGATCTGGTTTGCATTTGTCCAGAGCGAGAATTTCCTTTGCTACTTATTGGCGTCTGCTTAACATGAGCGAGATGAGGGAGAAAGGCTGTCTGCAGTGAATCAGACTCACTCTGGACAGATAAATCAGAAAGGCAACAGCAGGGACTTAAGTATTGCAATCTGGAAAACAAAATAATAATAAAAAAGGGATTAAAGTGATAATTTTTAGTTGACAGACTTTGTAAAGCTACAGTCATCTAATGGGGAAAGTGAATATCCTGGATAGCATATATATGCTGCCCTGGAGTTACTTGATTAAATAATTGATGGGAAATGAAAATACAACTGTGTGTAGGATGACAAGTACATGGACTGTCTCTGGCACCCCCATTTTTTGTGTGTGAATTACTCCAGTCCCACCAACACACTTCTGAGGGAAGCTTTGTCTTCATCCCTCACTCCTACGGGAGAGCAGGCCGGTATGTTTGAGTCACATCCATTCCTTACCTGGTAAATCAGCCTGGATCAGGGATGGGACACTAAAAAACTGCTCCTCCTGGAGCACAGTGTTACCCGGTGCGTACAGCTAACCAAAAGAGATATAGCCGTTCTGGTCAAGAGTTATATTAACTCTTCATCTTTCCAGGCTTCATCTCAGGGAGTTTGTAAGTTGTGCTGGCTTCCCGGGCAGCCTGCTCATGAAGGAACTCAAGAAGACAGGGCAGTTTTTTCCTCTCCTGAGGCAGAAAATGCCCTCTCTGAGTCTTACAGCCCAGGTTAGTCCAAGGGGCAGCAAATATGAAAAAGCTTTGTGGAGCTCTTCACTGTGTAGATGTGGAGACCTACAAATGATAGGTGTGGGTAAATGGGGAGACCTTGGTGTACCCCTGAAATCTGGGTCAGAAGCCACATCAGCATGAAGACTACAACCAAGGACCGAGCTCTTCTCTTGCTTGCCTCCCCATTTCTACAGCCTGAGCCAGAGTGATCTACATTATGAAAGAAGCAGAACTTTGTGACATTGGAGATATCCTACAAGCCATACAAAAAGACAATGATGCCAGGGGTTTAATACAGAATAAGCTTCAGTACAGCAGCAGACTTCATCAATCATTATGTTCTTGGCTCTCATTTTGTAGGCTGACTTCAAAGTCAGCTTTGGTTTATTTGACATAATTACTATAATAGCACTTGTCAGCTTGTTAATGTAGAAGGCTCAGGTATTTGGTATTCAGGTCAATATGCCATACATAGATATTCCCTATCTTTCCACAGTGCTTGTTAGTACAACGGTCAGGAATGGACTAATGTTGTGTGAATAATTTCAGCAGGGCAAGATTATTTAGATCTACTCACCCCCAAACTCACATTATTTTTAAGAGCCATATTTAAATTCATAGGAAGCAGAGAAAACTGCACATATGAAAGGCTGCCTCACAGCAATCTGCAGTTTTAAAGAAATAAACCCTTTGGGAGGGTCTAGCTTTTATAATTACATTTATAATTTCTTCGCTTCCAGCTCAGTGGAGCATGAAAAAGATCTTCCCCCTCTCCCCAACCCAACCCAAGTACATAGGTGAGAGCTAACTCAGAGAAAAGCAGCACATAATAGTCTCACAGACCTGGAAGCTTAAAGGTGTGGTCTTATTTGATGCCCACATTAATAATCCAATCTCTTCCAAGAATTTAATATATTAGTCAATGCCTATCATGGTTAAGTTTATAGAGCCATGGGGACTTAGAATGGGTCCATAAATACCCTCCCCTAAGTCACTGTTAAGACTGTAATTAGTTAGGAAATTATTTGGCTTTTCTGTTTCAGGCCTCAGCCACTAAGCTTATGTAATTTTTGGTTGCCTTTATAGAGAAAAAAACCCCATGTGGTCTGTGTAATCAATCACCATCAGCAATAAATTTACAGAACGAGAGTTCCTTCTCTCCAGAATATTTTCCATTTTGCCCCAAAAGGCATTCCTTATTTTGTATAAACATTTGAGTGGAAGACTTCTCATCATTCTGGAAGAGAGACTAATACCATTGCCTTTTTTATGCGAAGGAAAATCAGACAAGGAAGAGGTTAAATGATTTATTTTGGTTTCTGGTAGAGTAGCGATGAGAGGTGTATGCTGGCAGATGTGACCTTGGAGGCCAATGTTCTGGGCACCCTCACGTGCCGCAGCAGCAGAAGAATAGGACGAAGCATGAGAGAGCAGGCTGTCCTTTACACTGCCTTGGGCTGTCTTGGGTCACAGGCTCCCCCATGCCTGCAATGTGCTGTGTACACTAAAATATGCTTAAATGTCCACACGTCTCACATTGCAAGGTAATGTAGCTTTGTAGTGCCTTGATTTCTTCTGTATGAGTATGATCCCACTCTGGAAAAATGCCATGAAATTGAATTCACTTGCAGTACGGGGAGACAAGAAATCTAGAAGTACAGTCACCTATATACATCCCAATGAAATAAGTCTACAAGATATACTAAGGGAATACACAAACCTGTGCCCAGAGACAATCAAAAGCCATGTCGTTGCTGTTATTATTACTGTTATTATTATTGTTATGGTTATGGTTATTACCTAATATTCATTTATTTTACCTTGGAATTTTTTTGCTGAATTCCTTAACAACTATTATGACTGTCTCTGTTCCTGTGTAGGTGTGTCCATCAGATCAGGGCATGGATAGAAGATTGCTGTTTGATACTCCACACGTGTGAAGAGATCTGAAACTTGGAGAGTGGTGAACAAGCAACAAGAAGTCAAGGTAAACACTACACTGCCTTTTGAAGGGTTCTTGCTGAAAACTAGCTGAAGACAATGCAAATCTTTCTATTTTGTAGGGTGAGGAGTTTATCGAATAGCAGATGATCACCATTATAGTTCAATTAAAATACGGTAGTGCTTAAGTGTTTTCAGCTCCCATTAGTTGAACATGTGATGAGACGATAGCTGACTATTTAAAATGACTTGAAGGATTTTTTGGAGATATTTGGGACTGAAAACTTTGCCGCTGTTTCCTTCTGATATGGACATGGTTAACAGGGCTCCGTCATCTGAGTTATTTCAAGATTTGTCTAATACCCTCATATGTACTTTAAATTGGCAAGGAAGAAGCCTGAAGTAGAGGAGATGGAGGCCTGCCCACTGTGCACGATCCTGGACGGGAGCCTGACTTATCATTCCAAGTTTGCATTGGTTTCATTGCATTTGCAATATGGAACAAAGGTACTTCTGTATTTTTAATGTTTTTTATAGATCTAATTCTATTTGTGTGAGGGGAATTTTTATGATGTGAACATGTTATATTACCATTTGTATAACAGCAGCCTGATAGGAGTCCAGAGCTATTAACTAGGATTGTCCAAACAGTGAGCAAAGGGTAGAAACTGGGGAAAGGATATGAACAGCCATAGTTGCCCGCTCTGCTTCAATCCCTCTGTCCCTTGCAAATATAAGGATCAAATAAAAATTTTTCACATTCACTGCAATTTGATATAGGCTAAATTCACTTCAGGCTTAGATGCCTATCAGATTTTAGCAGCTTTTTCATCTCCACTGCAACAGGAAACTTTCATTTGGTTTCCAAGGGACTTGAGTTTGGGTTTCTACTAAATTAAGTTGTTCGAGTATTAGGGCCTCTGAAAACTGTTACTGAACTCTTCCATCCTCCTGCATTCAATTTCATGCTTCTAATTTCTGCACTTCTAATGAAAGGGCTGTTTACTACCAGGCATCTAACTTGAACTGATCTGGCAAGTTGCTGAGAAATGCAAGTTGCGAAAAAATTGATATGAATGAAGTTTTCTCCATCAAAAAGGTCTTATGTCAAAAGTGAAAACAAGTCTGCTTTTGCTCTTCTTAAATACTGGATGTTAGACATTAATCATTGAACTGGAAATCCAATTACATGATTATTAATCAGGTGCATTTTTTTCAACTTGGGGAAAAAAAGGCCAAATGAAACATTAAATTCCACTGAGAAACACTGCCAATTAAAGCAATTAAAGGAGGATGTGGAATTCTTAATTCTTACACTTGGATAGAATGATGATTGACTGGGCTTGACTCTCCTGGGCATGGGTGTGCTGGGCAGTTTTTTATTTGCTTCTTAAGATCAAATGCTTCTGTTTCCTTTATGAGGCATAATTAATTTTCTTTGCAGGAAACTTTACTTATTATGATATGGGTAGCTGATCAAGTTTAAAATGTTTGATCAGGTTAAGCGATGCCTGTCATTTAACATTCCCACTCATGGAGAGAAGCACATATTCCTTCACTTTCATAACATTCTGCAGACAGACTTTCTGACAGCTGAAGTGTAGCCAGTAAATTTCTTTTCCATTAGTTGCAAATTGTACAATAATATACTAAAGTAATTACACCATAAATCTTCTTGCCATGAAGTTAGGCTCTGCGGTACACACTCATAAAATAGTGCAGTAGCAAATAAAATCACTGCATCTGTATATATTAGTCTTGCAGTAACTTTTCTGAGGGTGGTCTAAAAGAATGACAAGAATGAATTGGGAGGAGCTGGGAGGAATTAAATATTTCTTGGTTTTTATAAGAGAGGGGCTATAGTTCTTCCATAATTAGGGCCACCTTGTAGCTGCGCATGGGTCAGAGCAAGGATTATTGCCAACAATCTCTTTAGATGTGCACTGTGAACTAGAATATAATATTCCCTGGATCATCCAGGATGCAGTGAATCTTAGCTGAAGATCTGAGTCCAACACAGACTGTGTTGAAGCACCTAAGGAGCCTACCCAATCTAGACAGCATACCTCTAGGCTAAATCTAACCATTGCATGGCTCTAAAATGCTTTGAAGATCAGGGAAACACAAATGAGAATATTTGCACTAAAAGAAGTAGCTGCCAATACATCTATTTTTCTTAGGTCCCTAGAAAAGAACAGACAGGTACTGTACCTAAAGCACTCTCTCAGCACCTGAATGTGAAGAGTCATCATTTAGCATTCACCACTGTATTGCAAACTGTGGCAATAAAATTATGGTTTCTAGGGAGTTTTGTTCCCAAGGCCAAGGGCTGCCCTGAAGACAAAGCTGCCTGTAACCCTCCTGATACTGCTTGAATCGTGCAATAGGAAAGTTCCTTCCTTTCTGGGAGAGGATGGCAGCAGTGATCCCATCCCATCCCATGCCACCCCATCCCATGCCACAATTTTTTCAAAGACTGTAAAGGTCTCTTTATTTCCAGAAAGACCAGGGACTGATGCAGTCTTCCTTCAAGCAGTGATAGGTGTTTGCACCCCGACAGCCATGGACGTTTCACAGGACAAGGAACATGTGCTTAAAACTTCTGTACTGACCCCAAGGAATGGGGATGTGCATGTGCACTTTGACTGTACGGCACTTGCTCTGCCTTCCACCTTCTCCAGGTGGGCTACCAGGTCCCCAAGAAGCCATATATTGCTGAAGAGCTCTGGATCCAGCTCTTCCATTGCCCAGCTGGATGCCCTGACATAAGAACTGCAGACTGGATTTATAGGAGCCCTTATCAAGTTTAGTTTGCTACAGTGTGCATGTCTCGGAAGTCAGAATGTGTGAGCTCTGCTCTCTCCCCAGAGCAACGTCAATGCTGCCATTCACTCCTCCTGCATGAGAGGCAGCATTTATAGAGGTTGGGTTATTTCCAGGACCATTCATTTCTTGTGGTTTGGTGGCACAGGTGGAGAGGGGAATTCATAGCAGTGATCAGATTGCTGGAGAAAACAGTGCAGAGGCAGGGCAGGAAAAACTCATGGTGAAAAAGCCAACACTGCGGCTTCTGATTCTGCATAACACTGCAACCGCGGACTTCTGCCCAGGGATCAGCCACAGTGGCAAGTGCACAAGTAGTCCCCAGTGTGGGAGCATTTCAGGTGAATGGGCTTTGCTATTCTGTGAATAATTACCCTCATATAGGCAGCATCTTTAACTGGGTCTCAAGCAGCAGTAGCATGAAATGGGCATTTGACTTTGATTCATCTGGGAACCAGGCATGTACAGGAGCACTGGAGAGAGATTTTCCCTGCACATCAAAGCCCAGGAAGTACATTTGATTATATTCACTATATTTGGTGTGGTTTGCTGCACTCAGTCATTCAGCTGCAATTAGGTGGTTAGAGACTCATCATTAATCTTTGGCTCCGTGCTGCCTATCAATCTGTTCCCTTGCATAGCTTATGGCATTATTCTGAACATTTTGATTAGGAAATATCCCTTCCTTGGAGCTGTTGCTGGTGGCAGGATTTCTGTGTGCACCTCCTGTCAATAGCTAAATCTCTTCTATTCAAGGCTCTTTTAGAGCACTTCTCTCAAATGACAATTATTATGTCTCTTGTCTGATTCAGACATCTCTAAAAACCCTGCTGAGTTGGTGCCCTGACATTAGACCCCCAAGAAATTGCTTGTTCCTTGATATCTGAGCATATTCCTTGATGAACTTTCTGATTTTTTTTCTCCCATTAGAATTTCTTAGGTTGTTCAGATTCATCTAAGTTATCTTCTGCTTTCCTCCTTCCTAAAAATGCTCACATTCTTATTGCCCTTACTATATTTCAAGTGCTTTGAATTTGATTCTGCACTCACTGGCCTTCCTGCTTTTCAGTTCTCTCCTTCATAAATAATAATAAAAGAAAAACAGGGGACATTTAATTGTACTTGTGATGGGGAAAGAACGTGTTAGAGCAGCCACTGTGGGGATGGCAGTGGGAAACCTCTGCTCTTGAGGGAGCTCTCTTCCAGGTCAGGACACTTAAAGGCAGTTCTTAATTCTCCATGCTTTTAACTGATGAGAGAGGCCAGTAAGCGGATGGACTTCTCTCTGCCTGCATCCTTTTCTCTGGAAGCTTTAATCTCGTTTAGCCCTGGTCTTTTACGGACACACGGTTCATTGGTGATATCTCCTACCAGGGAAGAAGACCTCAATACATCATAGGTAAAGCTGATCTTTATCCATGTAGTGCTCAGCCACCCTGAAGAAATCACCCTCTACAAGTTTATGGGGAATGTTTTACATATATCTAATCATCCTGTTGCATTCTATATCGCAGATGACACTCCATTTGAAATCTCCAGGATGGTTTCAGGTAGCTATGAACTTGAGGATTGTTTTCAAGTACTAGTAAGACTAGATTCAACCAAGATAGGAACTATAAACCAATCCTTATGCTATATCATGCTGAAGATCACCATGAAAGACAATGGGGAAGTGACAGACAGAATCCAAGCAGTTCATTTATTTCTGTCCATGCACAAATCACAAACAAATCTCTGTCTGAAGTAGTTTTTCATTCAAATCCCATTCTTCTCCCTCACTAGAGTCAGCATATATTTTGCCTGGTAATAGAGCTGTCCAGTCACTGGAGATGCTGTCACTCTTCTACTTTAGATCTTCCAAGATTAAAGGTCTTCCTTAAAAAAAAAAAAAAGAAAAAAGGCAAAAAAAGTGAAAAAAGTGCAAAAATCTGTTATTCATCTGAAGTTTTGGATATGCTGAAGAATGTGATGTGAATGGAGCTATGAAGAGATTGGACTTGGCAATCACTGCGTTTTTTAAATCTGTGGATCTCTCGCTCAGTTATATCTTCCTGCAGATGAAAAAGCATTGAATGAAGCTGTAAAGCTGGGCATTTTGTGGAGTTTAACATAAATGAGCATTAGCTCCTCTGAAGTTTTATTTTCCTGGGAGTATTTCCAGTACATCTCTTAAGATTCCTTGAAGTTCAAACTTTTTTGTGTCCCTGTTTAAACAAATGTGGGTTGTGCTCTATTAGGTTTGTGTCATAGATATAGGAGACGTGGGAAACTGAGCTGGGTTTTGAATATTTTTCCTCTACTCCTTTGATGAGATATCGTATCAAATTGATTCTAATTGTCCCTTATATATTAAAGTTGCAAAATGTCCATTTTAATAGCTCCCATCACCTGCACAAAACTCTGCCCCAACTTTTAATCAACAAACTAAATCCTGTGGACATGTACAGTATAAGGAATAAGAGGAAAAAAAAAAAAGAAAAAAGAAAGAAACTTGTCAGACAAGTAAATGCATATGAATTTCCTATGATAAGCATTTGCAGTTACTTTAGCAATAGCTAGATTTATTACAAATGCTATAACTATAACACTGAAATTAACCAGTAGGAAGAGAACAACATAAAATTAGCCATTAATCTTTGTACATCCAAGACTGTCATGAGAAGAAAAGAGTTTTAGGAAAGGATCAGACTCCTCACTCTCTAAAGTCCCTGCTGTGCTTTACTTTCCACTGCTGGATACAGAGAAGCAAACCCAAATAATTCATGGCATATTTTGCCTTGTTTTTATTTACATTTAGCATCAGGATGCAGTTGTACTGACTATTCCCAAGTAAGACAAGGTCATATTCATCATTCCATGTTTAAATAATCCTTGCATTTTCAGTCTCTGGTAGTACACATCCTACTAGACCATTAAACTATCATCTCTGTTGGATTTCTATGAAATTTTTCATTTTTCCTGCAGCTGATGAAATGAATAATGATGATGTACTTCTTACCAAAAGCATCTATCATTTAAACTCCCACACTTCCCCAAGCCTTCAGTACTGTTAAAAGTCAACTTAACACCTTTATATCTTCAATTCATGAAGACTGACAATAGTGTTTAAATGGAGTCCAAAGGGTAACTCCAGGTATGTGTTATTTGGGTTAAAATCTGGACTGCTTTGTCAGAAGTTCAGTTTCCTCTAGAGTTCAGGCTTTATGGTAATCTAGGTAAATTCTCTGCAATTACAGAAAATCAGATAAAAGTTTTTCTATTAGCTCCTAGGAGAAAAGGCTTATTGGGCAAGGAAGCTGGGAAGATTTGCTTTATGAAATTGCATTTTCTCTGTCTTGCTCTCTTTCTGGGAACTGCAGAGATATTAAGCACAAGACTCAATTTGTTTTCTAGTTCCATGGTGGAATTCACCTAACTGCATAAGTACTAAACAAGTTTAGATTGCCCAATTCTTAAAAAAAAAATTACTAAGGTGTCAGTTGAACTAATGCTGGTAGGGACATTACATTTTGTAATATCCAGGTGATTACCAAAGCTGGGAGAACCCATGGGAAAAGACAAGCTGCCTGGGAAAGGTAGAACAGGCCATTACTGGCAGAGGTTTTTCAGTGTTGATTCACAGTCCCAGCTCCAGTAGCCAGCCTCACCAGAAGCCTTCAGAAGGTTACTCCACTGTTTGTGTGTTGTTTTATACTCTTATTGTCATACTTTATGTGTCCTGGTGGTTCCTACAGGAATAATATAGGGACCTTCCAGTGGAAGGTGACACTTTGGCAAGGGTTGAAAAGGGATGAAGTTGATTCATGCTAATAGACTAATAGTTAATGGCATTAAGAGCTGGAATAAACACATTCAGCTTGTATTGTGCCTTGATCCAAAGGATATGCTTACCCATTCCTCACATAAGTCAGGGTGTCAGGACATTTCACAGATGGGGTGGTTGTGCTGAGCATCACTCAGGAAGCACAAAGGGAGATGCTGTTTTTCTAGAAAAGACTTCCCTAGCATTTTTGATTGGCTCTTGGCAATGACAATCTTAGGCACTAAAAGGAATCCCAGGAAGACACAGACCAGTCACATTAAAAATAAAAAATAAAAAAAAAAAAAAAAGAGAGAAAAGAGAAAATAAAAAGGGTTGAAGCCTATGGCTGTGAGACAATCAGTGCAGGAGACCATTTGGCAGGTTTAGCAGAAGACTATCACATGTAGGATAGGGAATTCATGCTAACGTAAATATCAATTTGCATGATTAAATTTTAAATCTGACAGCTGCTTGGTTCAGTATAGTTTGTACAGTCTCATTCTCTGTGTGTGTGTGTGTGTGTGTGTGTATGTCTTATACTTCTGAGTATATTAGCCAATTTCAGCTAAATCAGATGAAGGGGTCCAGGATGGTAGGACTTGGGATAATTCAATTCCCATGAGGTTTTTGGAACATAGCAACTACAGATTGTGCCAAAGTGAAAACTAAGCACTCTGAGAAATTGTATTTGTTCCTTGGTTGTACATCACTTACAGGATATTCTCAAAAGAAATGAGGAGACCACAGGAAATGCTTTTAAGCTGATATGCCGGAGGCTTAGAGCCATGTTAGCTTTCTGGTATTGGTAAAAGTCACTTTAGAGTGCTTCAATGGTGTAGCAACGCTACTCGTGAGATGACTTGAATTCCAGCTTTTCTACATTGCCTGCATTCTGCCTGGTAAAATATCACAAACATGGAGTAAAGCAGGAGAGTGGTCTCCACTGGAGACATACCTGTAACATCAGAAACTGAGTACAGATAGAGCAAAACCCACTACGCAACATTAAAATGAAATGGAGCACAGCCTAAGCAAGGTGAATCATATCGTCAGTCCTTAAATTGCAGTCAGGGACATGTTCTGGTCAAGGAGCAGCTCCAGTCTTTCTGCAGTCATTATTACTTGTACAGCCTGTGCATGCAGGAGCTCAGCCATGGCTGATGATCCCACCAGTCTGCACTGTGCAGATCTGAAAAAACCCAGATTCCACCGATTCCACCCCGTGGAGGTAAGCATATTCTGCTGTATTTTTGTTTTCATTGTACATGTCACTGTTTCCTCATCTTTACTGCCTCCAGGGAGAAAAGGAAAATATTAAATGTCTCATCTTGGGCAAGAGAGAATAATTCAGAGATTTTCACCTCAGTACAAGCCTTCAGAGTTGGTTCTTTGTTGGTAAACACTACCAGATACCTCAGGGTTTGCAGAAAGACACTGAGAGATTTCATCTGCTGATTGAAAATTTAACTGAGAACTCCTCCTTCAGCATGGGTGGATTTCAGAGGAGCCATGGGCTTAAAAGCAAACCAAAGAGTGAAGCTGGGGTGTGTCTTCTGGTCTCCCTACAGATATGGAGCAGGAATAGGGGAAATCCTGGAGCTGAGCTTTCCACTGACCCTCCCAGAGGCTGTGAAACTCTGATCTCTAGGAATCAAAAAGAAAACCAGGTGCTGAAATTGCAGCAAGCCTGCAATAATGGCTGCATGCTGGCAGCTTCCCATAGTGAATGATGTCTTTATTTTGCTACAGAAAGAAAGTGCTTCAGGAAAGCCATAGAGTGTGACTGAGGACTAGGTTAACCCTCTAACAGAACTGCAGGCTCAGGCTGTCTGAGGGACACAAGGGGACTAGACAGCAGCAAAACTTGACGGAGCAAAATTTGCTTCTTCCTCCTATTTCATCACACAAGAACTCCTGATTGATAAAAGTCGTGGCATGCTAGGAGGGGCCCATTTTTTTTTTCTAGACCTTTCTCATAATTAGCTCAGTTGTCTGCCAAGACCTGGAATGCTGCTGCTGCTGAAAATGTCGAGGCATTTCTTATGTTCTTCGGTATAAGAAACCACAAGTGATGACAAATCCAGCCATCAGCCAGTCTTTTATCATTATACAGCATTATGAAAATCATCTCTCCATTTCGATAGGCCAATGGTGCCATTGATTGTACTATTCTCTGGCTGTTGGCGCCAGACTTATGATCCTTTAAACCACATAAAGATTATCTTGGTTTCCTTTCAGCTGCATAATTTGTTTCTTGCCACTCACTGCAAGAACACATTTGGGACTACCTGGGTTTCTACCTTCAAGTATCCTATCAGGCTTGCTTTCTTGTAGGAGCTCAAGACATCCTTTTTGGTGGCGGTGAACATCAGGGGTTCAAATGGCTAAGATGAAACATGAAAATCTCCTCAAAAATGTAAAATGTGACTCCTCCTTCTCTACTGTAATGCTGGACCCTGCTCTAGATCTAAAGAAGATGGGCCTGTGCCTCTCACTGTAAGGAAGGTCCACATCTCCATAACACAATGGTAGTGGGACACCTTGCAGTCTTTAATCTATCTGTGCTCATGGGAACCCTGGGAAGGCAAGGACTGCTGTTACCCACTATTTTACAGATAAGGACAGAGAAAGATTAAGGTGTCTAGGTAGCTTGGGCATCAGCGACCCTCAAGGGCACACATTCCTCTTTGCTGGAGGTTTCAGGGATCTCGCAGCAGAGCTCTGCTCCTCCTGCACCTTTGGGCAGTTGGAGTAACATTGCTGCTCACTGCACCCTGGTGTCGCACCTCCAATGGATGACTGGGGAAAGGCCATGACTCCTGCGCACGTCAGGATGGTGCAGCGCCAGTGCTGTGGTGGAAACAGAGGCAGGGAAGGAGGGGGCTGCTGGGGGACTCCGTGGGTCCTCTGGCCCAGCGAAGAAATGAAGAGAGCCCGTCTGGAGAACAAGAATGATGCGGACAAGCCAAGAGGTGCTCTCCATTCAGTTCACCTCGCAGAAGGTATTGTGGAGATCAACAAACTGATCAACAACCTGACAGAATGTGACCATCTTTGCTAAAGATAAATGGTCACGACACTCAGAAAAGACAGCACGATTTAGAGATGCTCAAGCTCAAAAGTTATGAAGAGGATGTCAAGACTGGGGCCAGTGGCTGTAAAGTCCCTCAGGTTTCCCGAGCTGCTGATCACGCTGTCCTGCCCACGCAGTGTGGGGAGCGCGTGGCAGAGCCACCCAAGGATATCCAGAGACAGGTGGCCATTTCAGCCAGCCATTGTGTTGAGGTGTGTCACGAACGAGCTGTGTCACAGAGGAGGTTTCTCTCTCTCCATGGGCAGGCTCGCCAGAACCCTCCTGAGATGAGACCCTTGACCGGCTGCTCTGCAAAGTCTGTGCTGTCATCATGCCCGGCACGGAGGAGGGCGGGAGAGATGTGTCCCTATTCACCTGCTGGGTGGGCTGCGAGTGCTGTAACCCGCGTTGCATTGCAGAGAGGTCAAAATCACTAACCACCTCTATTCCTTGGTTGTGTGCACTGTATTTAACGCCATATAGGGGCAGGAAGTGTCAAGGTCTAAGGCAAGAGAAAAAGAATAACAGAGAGCCAGTGAGATAAGCAGCCTGAGAGGGGATGAAGCCTGACCCAATTTAAAGGCACAAACTGTTGAATATTTTAGGCCCTGTTTTGATTTTGCAAAAAATGTTTACAAAAAGGATAAGAAGACTTAACCATGAAACTTTTGTGCAGCCCTTCTGAGTGCTTTGGGGTATGGGCTTTGTGTGCAATGGGGCATTTAAATATTCTGCCACCACACTGAGCAGCCTGGCCTCACAGCAGACTGCAGTCACCAACCAACAAGAGAAGATCATTGTGGCATGAATGGGCTACTGCCAAGTAGCACAAATGGAGAGGAAAAAGGAGCTAGGGTGCATCTGAGGCTTTTATGTCTCTTAATACTTGGTGTGTTTTCACATCCAGTACATGAGAAAGTTAGAGCGAGAGGTGTACTTTGGGAGGTATTCTCACACCTTCGTAAAGTTGTCCTAAGTATCATGTTCTGGTGGCCACTGTCAGCCCCCGCTATGAGGTATGCCTTGTAGACAGGAGGTCTGCAGGCTTCTGGTGATGCATGAGCAATAGTCCTGCAGCAGAAGTGGCTGCAACAATGCTCAGGGCAATCTCGGCTTAGCCGGGACACACCATTCTCCAGGAGCCATTCTGCCTTTGCTTAGAGGTGGGGAGAGAACCAGGCTTTCTGCTGCTCGCTGCTGCTCCTCTGTCCAGACTGCCTCAGGGGATCAGCAGCTAATACTTTCCCAAGATAGCATTCATCCAGTATTAAGAACCTGGGAGACTTCATGCAATGATGTCATCTTGCATTGTATGGCAGAATATTACAAGTAAAAATAATTAAAATGTGTTTTGCATGTAAAATGCAATGGCAGATCTGTGGCAACACCATGACTCATTTGGGGTGAAACTTTGAGTCTTCATATAGCATTATTTGTAAAAAAACAGCTATGGCCAGAATCACCTTGCAATAGTAACACAACTGTTTCTTTAGGGCCTTCCTCTGTCCACTGGACTTGATCTCTTTTGGAGTTGCTTCAGTCTTTGGGGCTTTGAAAAAACTTCTGGCAACTTTCTTTTGTGTTGTGGTTAAGCAGATGCATTTACTGCCAGAGGGCAATAAAATTAAAGAAGTCAATAGCAAATAATGACAACTGTTTATCTTATTTGAGGTCTACAAAGCAACCAAAACTGAAATTGACTTTAAGTGGACACAAAATACAGTTTGTGTGATAAGGCTTCTTGTGCATCCCAAATCAACCTAGTGTCTCTTCCTAGTTGGAATAGCAAGAGCCTGGATTTCACTTGGTTATGTGGCATAATATACCAGATTTAGAACTGTGTAACCCAGTTCAGAAAATGGTCAAACACACTATGGAAAGCAGTTAAAAATATGATTTAATCCAAGGATTTAAACCTATGCTTGAAGTTAAGCACATTGCAAAATTGTTAGGAATTGGGGGTTTCCCTTGTTTTACTTGGTGGGTGCTGAAAACTCTTGAATATCTTACAATGGCAGATAGTGAATAAGGTAATTTTCTTGAATTGGTGCCTGAAACTACTAAGTCTGTGAGCACTCCCAGGAAACCCATCCAAGGATTTATTTGAGAATCAGCACATCATGAGACCCTCTGGGAGCCTTCCTTCAGTCCTTCATAGATTGTAAGGCTCCAGCCAGCTGGATGTAAGTCATTAAAGCTCCTTATTCTATCCATTAGTACACTCATTAATATTTCTCAGTAACTTGGGACACAACATTTCTCATGCCAAGCTTAGAAAAGTTTTCTCTTCCATCTAATTTTGACCTAGAGACAGCTGTAAGGACCAAGTATGCCAGTAGAGGCATTTTACTTTAGAGATTAAAATCTTCCATGAAGCTGTTGACTGTAGGGGTTTTTAACTTCTGTCATTGGGCTTAGTGTTCCTTTCTGAAGCTTATTGAACTACTAACAGTAAAACAATGAGCTTTTCACAGCAGGTCTCAAAAAGAAAATCAAAGAAATACAAAGAAAGACTTATTCTGGGACCTCAGGAACTGGGTAAACATGGTGCTAAATTGTTCGTATACTCTAGAGATGGGTACCATTAGAAGACAGCCAACTTAAGCAAAAATAATTGCTTTTGGGTAGAAAAACAGAATCACAGAATCACAGGATGGTTGAGGTGGGAAGGGACCTCTGGAGGTCTTCTTGCCTGCCTCCACTGCTCAGGCAGGGCCACCTAGAACCAGTTGCCCAGGACCATCTCCAGATGGCTTTTTTTAAATCTCCAAGGTGGGATCCAAGTTGTCTTCCATTGCATGCATATATTCATACACACATAGACATATTTATATACTTTTATACTTACATGAATATAGATTATACCTGCACATTTGCATATATAAACATATAAACTATCATATATGTATATATGACCATGTATTTTTAACAGTAACATCTGGGTGCTCAGCAGGAATTGGAGGATTTGCATTTACAGAGATATTCTGCAAACTTGAGGGAAAAAACCCTGAACTATTTGATTCCACCAAGAAAAAAACACTTCAGTGCTAAACACAGCAGGAGTGCTAATTGCTCTCAAAATGGTGACATAGTTACTGTTCTTAAAACAAACAGTAAGCAGTGGGTCCTCATCACTTACCATGCTGTAATTTAGCCTTGAGGTCAGAGGTTAAATATTTACTTTTTGCTTTTGGCTATACATGAGAAAACTCATTAAGCGGATCTTTTTTTTTTAATAAAGTTCCTTCATTCCTAAGAGGAATTTATGGGAGAGGAGAACTAGGGGCAGCAGGAAGACACTCAGAGCCCTGCAGGGTGTACACTGTGCTGCCAAAGTCAATATTCCCTTTCTGTACACAAAACAAGGAGCCCTCAGGCTCCAAAACCAAGCACAAGAACTCTCTGCAAGTTTTTGTTTTAGCTTTTCATCTGGGATGTAGTGTTTTGGTTCTTGCATGCACAGCAACACTACTGGAATCTGACTTTCTCTTTGGTGTTTTCTACCAACTTGGATATTTATGGCATGTCTCCACTGATCAGAGGTTAATTATTTCTCCTCTCTCTGGTTCCCTTGTGTTGACAGTCATTGAAAGCTCAGTAGCACTCTTTCTTGGTAAAGTCTAGACAGTGCAGGACTAGAGCAGTGTTGTAGTGTATCATCTGCTGAGTCGAGCCATGTAATCGAAGAAGACAGAGCAATATGGCCAGAGGGGCTGAAGTGAGGATAGGATGGAGGTGGTCCATGGAGACGGTCCAGGCTGGAAAGAGTGTATTGAACCCCATGTATTTTGCGCTTTGTTGCTTGGAGGACTCTCTTGGGGCACCATGGGGTCCTGTTGCTGAAGGGGTGGAGGGTCGCCAGGTCCGTGGCACCTTGCCCAGCAAGAGCTGATGTGGAGGGCATCTGATACCTTCAGCTGAGAGACTGATACCACCGGTATTTCGATTGCAGCCACATTTTCTCTTGTGCATAGCAGCACTGGGAATGGTGAGCAGAGCCTCTTCTGCCTGATGCCTCCCTGCTGTGTCCACCCACAGCCTTCCAGCCCTGCTAAGCGTGTTCTCACCAAGTGGGCTTGGTGACAGCCCATGAGGCCAACCGTGGCTGACAGAGAGGCTTCTGACCATGCTGCCAAGCCAGGACAGGGACTTTCCTGGCATTCCAAGCCAAATTCCCCTATGGATTCAATGTGACTCTTGGTACAAGCAAAACTCAGAGGATTAAAATACATATCTCTTCTGTCTATGCCTCCTTGCACTTACACTCCTTCTCCAACACTGTACGTACCTTTCTTCCTCCGTGTCAGCTCAGAACTCCTTGTTCTGCTGGGGCTTCTGCATAGCTGAGGACTTCAAAGACTTTGCTTAATTTGTGTTTGCACTTCTAAGTACTGAATGAAGGTGTTAGGCAGAGGCAGGTTCTTTCGAAGTATTTGTGTATAAACATGAAAGTTACAACCTTCTGCTCCTTGCTCCTTTCATCTTTTCAGGCTCACAGATAAAATGCAGTTGGGTTTTTGAACTTTACAGAAAGTTTTATTAAAAGAGTGACTCAGACTCAGAACTTCTTCTGCTGACCTCCTTTTCTCTTTCTCCATTCCTTTGCTTTTGTTTTTTCTTTTGCTTCCCTTGTTACTTTCTCTCATTTAATCCTTTTCAGCACTAGTTTCAGATGGTTTTGGTGGATATCTTGTTGCATTGTTGCTTTATGGGACATTAAGGCTGTGTACCTGGGGGCCTCATTTGTTGCAGTCCCCAAGTCTGTCCACTGCACAGCCCCTGTCACCTCTGATGTGGGTGAAAATTTGTGAAAAATGGATTATTTCAGCATCGTGTTGCCAGTTTACCTCCAGACCACCATGGGGACAGGTACTAAGGATATCTCTCCATTGACAGCAGAGAGAGCACAGAAGACTAAAATACCCAATTTCCAGATATTTTTACCTGATATTTTGGTGGGTATTAAAGCTCAAGAAATATTTCAGCAAAAAGGTGGCAGCTGAAGCAGGAATGGCAATGATCTATCACAAAGAGAGATGCCTTTGAATGCTGCCATATTGTCCAACAACACAGAAAGAACTGCTCCCTCAGGTTCGCAGCAGGTTCCCAGCTTCCTTTTCTTTGTCACTTTTTAGGTAGTTTGGTCTATTTACACCAAGTTTCATTTCTTATATTGATACCAATGGGAAAGTAGCACTGACATGTAAAATAACACCAATAATTTCAACTGTTGGTACATACATGTCTAGGTCACAGTGTCCAGGTAACAGTAACGAAGATGTTAATGATAAAACCGGAGGTAGGATCAAGGACTCCTGAGACTTTTTGTGCTTCACCCGCTAGGTCAAAGATATAGAGCAGCTGTAAATATGTAGGTCAGTGACATATGATATTTATTTTGCTGAGCCTTCCATTAGTCTCAATTTTCTTTTAATCTTCTGACTGAAATCTGAGCAATGAACACCCTAGTCACAAATATCTTCTTTTTTTGGAAAAGAGGTAATTATCAGGCATCAGGACTTCCACGAGTGAACCACTCTAGTGACTTTCAGGATGAACCCCATATGCATATGGCTCCTCTTGGAAGTTTGTGTTATTTGCTTGACTTGACTTTTGTGTCAGCTGGAATCTGATAATTTAACTGATAATAACTTGTACTGGCACAGCTGTTTGTCTTCCAGTACTCACTCCATGAAGTATTGTCAAAAATTTGCTGCTTCAAAGGTTGTAAAGAGCTTAGGTCCTTGAGGTATGCTTTTATTTATGTTTTTTCCTTATGTTGAGAGCAATAGCTATAATTTAACCTTTCTGTGCCTGAAACAAAGCTTGCTCAACTCCATTACAATGACATCAATGGCTTGACTTACAGTGCTTAGTCCGTATGTGGAGACAAAAAATATCCTAATACCCTGCAAAGTGAATAGCTCTTTTATGTGATTGCCAATGTGACATTTACCCACAGACATCTCTACAGTTTCCTCAGATTAAGACTGGCCACACTGATTAGGCTGGGCCAAGGATATAGGATATCAGTTGGAATTTGCAACTTTTTCCTTTTAATGAGTATTTTAATGAGGATTTTCTGTGTTCAGATTCTATCCACTGCCTTGGCATAAAAGTGCAATGGAAGCTTTCTTTTGAGGTCCACAAAGAATTCCATAAAATTATGGTCAGATAGTTGCAAACAATGAAATTTTTGTTGCAAACAATGAAATTATCCTCTCCCAGGTGAGAGAAGGAAACTTGCATACATTTGTGCAGACCATTTCCAGAAAAGGTTGTTTAAGATAATCAATTTTATTTTGCATTGCAAGATGCTGAAAGCACAGTACCTTTCAATTTCTGCAGTTGAGCTAAGGATAGGTAAGTTCTTTAAATATGTTTTAGTATCAGTATAAATTCGATACACATTAATATAAAAAATGGTTGTTGATTGCTTGGGACCTGTGACCCTACCTTTGCTAACCAGTGATACAGAAACCTTAGAATTCTGAGTTTGTTGCTGAAAGGAATGCACTTCAGATGCTTTTTTTCCCATTCAGCTTTTTGAATTCTTGATGTTGCACTTTGCTGAAAATGTCCTCTGTGGTCTCGGGGGGTTGGTGCAGGGACAATCTGTAAGCCTGTAGGACAATGTGATGCTCAGCTGAAGAGCTCCCACTTCTCCTGAAGCCCACCTCCTGCCCAGCCTCACTCAGCGTCTGGACAGGAGCCACCCACATGTGGCGCACTAAAGGATTAAGGCCTTAATGACAATTTTTAAATGCCATTATTAAATGGGAACTTCCATCCTGTAGAACACTTGAAAAATAACATTTGTAAAGCTGCTTCCTGAGCAGTATAGTCCCTTTTCCATTATCTCATCTATTTGTATGCTAATAAGAATTCTTCTTTCTTTCTGAAAACTCTGAAAACTCAGTCTCTGCTTGAGCAGTTCAACACTGAATTCGTGGTTCTGTGTTTTGTGCTGTCAAGATTTTACTTATATTTAAAAAAAATAGTATCTTGATAATGAATTACAGATAAATTATTGACAAAGCAGAAGCAGATGCAAAGGAAGAGTGCTCTGAATCTAAGAGAGTCTTTTCAAACAGGTATCTTTGCAATATCACAGATAAACATTCTTTTAATATTCAATTATCAGAAATAAATCAATGCTTGTCTAGCATTTGATGCTTCATGTGATACCACAAACCACTGCAAAAGCTTAGCATTTCCTCTCAAAGTATATCCATAACCAATGTGCACATCTGTTAAAAATACCTCCCCAGAGAAAAATATACTAGTGTATCCAGACTACACGTCTGTGAAGAATGTCCTGTATTTTAGGAAGCACTGCTTTGCTGTCAGAGAAATTAAGTTAAAAGCAGACATATAATTTTGCAATTTTCTCCTTGTTTGAAAATGCTTATAGAATCTGAATGTTCACATATATTAGTAACAGCTCTGGAGTTAATTCAAGAAAGTTACTGAAACTTCAATGCCTGCTGAAAGAATTTTTAGCCAAAGTTTTCAGTATCTTTTCAGATGCAGTAAGGGCTCCGACTGAGCTTAGTACGTTCCTGTGCATCTCTAAACCTCAATAAGGGTTTGGATACTTGGTCTTAGCCCAAGGTAATATGTGAGTTATGCTAACTCCCTTGTGAGTCACTGACTCAAGGAATGGTTCAGGCTGGAAGGGACCTGTGGGGGTTGTCCAGCCCGAAGCAGGGCAACTCCAAGGGCTGAGGGTGGAGATTCCACAGACTTACTGGTCCTGTGTTTCAGTGGTTAATGTCTTTTGCAGTGAAGATTTTTTTCTTTATGTCCTTGTGATCCTTGTGTGTCCCTCATCTTCTTGTGCTTCTACAAGAGGAGCCTGGCTCCTTTTTCATAAATCTCCTTTCAGGTAGTGGAAGACAGCAACCAAATTCCTCCTTGAGTTTCTCACCCCCAGACAGAACAGCCCCCCTGCTTTCAGCCTCTCTCCCCAACCACACGGACAGCCTTCGGCTGGGGCCCCCCCAGGATGCCAGCAAACCGTGTTACGTCTCGTATGTGCCACATACACACAGCTGCCAGCGTGGACTCTTACTGCAGCTCAAGTGACACTCCCAGGTACGTCTGAGCTTTGAGCACGTTGGCCAGATCCAGAAACAGATATACTTTTTTTCCAGATCTCTGAATAAGTCTGTATCGATATTATCTGTCCTCTGCTCTTTCACATCTCTGCAGAGAAGTGGCTTCGAAGGGCTAAGTGTAGCAGGAAGAGTCTTCCTCTTTAATGTGACTGTAAAATATTTAACAGTTTAGACTAGGGAAGTAATTTCAGGGCCTAGTTCAACATTACATCTCTCCTCATGAAAACCCTTCTTCAAAGAGCTGCTCTAAGGCCCAGGGATGCCAAAAAGAATATTTCCACTGACTTTTGTCCGCTTTGCTTTCTGTTTTAAAGAAAATGCAATTTTCAACTAAGCTATCATTTGACATAAAACATGGGCCAATTTCACATCTCAGCTACCTCAAGGAGAGATGACTCCAAGGCTGAGCTTCTGTTTTTATGAAAAACAGCATAAAAACCAGGCTCCTTGTTAGCAACACAAAAAGCTCTGTATGGGGAAATGAGCTGTCTTTGGAATGGCACAACTGATATTTTAGCCTCAGGATCCTTTCCTCTTCCAAAGGTCACAGCACAATTTTAAACCCAGAATATTGCAATGCATTTAAATATCTGAAATCTAGGGTAAACAAGATCTACTAATGTAAAACAGAAATGAAGAAATCACATCTACCTTCCGCATGCCAGAATTGACTCGTCCCAGGAATAACAATTCCAACCAGTGGGAAAATAAAACTGGCCTTTCAGTGCGGTGACCTTGGATTTAAGACCTTCTTCCTCACTGCACAGAGGGATGATAGCCTCTACAATAAGATGACTGGCTTAGTGGATGAGAGGAGAGCAGTGGATGTTGTTTATCTTAACTTTAGGAAGTGACTTTCAACACTGTTTTCTACTAGGTCCTCAGAGCCAAGCTGATGAAATATGGGGCCAATAAATAGAAATGACATGGGGTGAAACTGGCTGCATGGCTGGATCCAGAGGGGTGAGACCAGCAGTACAAAGTCCAGCTGGAGGTCAGCACTAGTAGTGTACTCTAGGGGTTGATACTGGGTCCTATACTGTTTAATATTTTCATTAATTACCTAGGTGATGGGACAACATGTACCTTCATCAAGTTTGCAGATGATACAAAACTGGTGGGAGTGGATATACCAGATGAGTGCGCTGCTATTCAGGGTGAAGAAATGGGTGGAGAAATGGGCCAACAGCGATCTCGTGAAGTTCAATAAAGGAAAAGGCAATGTCCTGCCCCCCAGGAGGAATAGCCACGTGCACCAGCACAGGCTGGGGGGTGACTGGCTGGAAATCGGCTCTGTGGAAAAGGCCATGGTGGTCCTGGTTGACACCAAGTTTAACATGAGCCAGCAATGTGCTCTTGACACAAATAAGGCCAATGGCACCCTGGGCTGTATTAGAAAGCATGTTTCCAGCAGGTCATGGGAGGTGATCCTTCCCCTTTATTCAGCACTGATGAGGCACATCTGGAGTGCTGGGTCCAGTTCTAGGCTCCCCAGTACAAGAGACAGAGTCCAGCAAAGGGCCATGAAGATGATTAGGGGACTGGAGCATCTGTCACATGAGGAGAGGCTGAGAGACCTGGTGTTGTTCAGCTTGGAGGTGAGAAGGCTCAGGGGGATCTTATCCATGTGTATAAACACCTGGTGGGAGGAGTAAAGAAGATGGAGCCAGACTCTTCTCAGTGATGCCCATTGACAGGACGAGAAGCAATGGGCACAACCAAAGTACAGAAAATTCCATTTAAACATAAGAAAAATCACTTTCACTGTGAGACTGGTTGAACACTGGCACAGGCTGCCCAGAGAGGTTGTGGAGGGTCCATCCTTAGAGCTGTTCAAAACCCAGCTGGACACAGCCCTGAGTAACGTGCTGCAGCTGACCCTAAGCTGAGTAGGGATCTGGAGGATCTCTGGAGATGCCTGTCCACCTGACCGATTCTGTGATGCTTTGATTGGAGTATACAAAGGATTTTTGCGAGACACGTTGAAGAAATCAGTGTGTTATGTAATGTCAAGTATCATCAAGGCCACTAGGAACTGATAAATCCTGAATGCTATGAGAGAAGTTCAGAGCAAGGCTTCACTGTAGCTGAGAATATGTGTTTATAACACACGTTAATTGTTCTCCACCAAAATGTAGGCTTTTTTTACAAACGTTTTTATCCGAAGAAAAACATCTTTATTAAATTTTTTGAACCTTCAAAACATGCCAGTCATTCTACCTGTAAGATGGTAAAACCAGCAAACCACTCTCGTGAGTGTTTCCTTACTAAAAAAAATCAATGAAAGTGAAACTACCTCAGTATGCGTGTATTGACTTTTATTCCTAACACTGATTTAACTGTAAAGACCTACTAAAATAGAGATCAAAGCATCTACCAAGAGGTTCACTTGGCTTTGTAAAAGCATACAGTACTTAGAAGAGAATATAAGAAAATGATAGCAAATACAGGTTTGCAATGTAATTTGTGATGGAAGTGTAATGGGTGCTCATCGTACTAAATCCTGCTGAAGAGAAAATGCCTTGGACTTTGCCTGGAGAGAGAATAGGATGAAAGACAAAGTTTTATTGCACTTTTGCCTAATAGAAGGTGAATAACTGAGTCACACCAGAAATTTGAACCAGTATTGAATATGAAAGCTGGATCTGAGTCCTAATCTGATGTCTTCATCATAAAACGTTCTTTCCTCATGCTATACAGAGAGGGGGGATAAGCTATATTCCAAATAACCTCCAGACTGTGCACTTGAATTAAGGAACGTAAAGGAGTGAACACCACCACACAAGCAGCCATGGAGAGGCGTGAAGGTAGATAGTGTCTAGGATGAGACAGGGCTAAAAGAAAAGAAGCAATAGGGTTTTTTCCATTGCAGTCAGTCACGTAAAGCAGGAATACACACATAAACTGAAGATTTTTTCCTTTCTCTTTCAGCTGCCACAAAGAAGCTGTCTCAGCAGCCACACAATTAAAGCAACCTGAGCTCCTCTTGTGCACAGGGAGTAATTGTTTCTTGCTTGCAGAAGGAAATGCACACGTGTGCACGTGTGCATTTAAAAATGGTTTAAAAATGTCATATTTGACTTCCTGGCTAGTTTGACAATTCTCTTCAAAAATAGCTCTCATGACTGCAGGCTGGCAGAGCTGTTCCTGCCCTGATTTAAATGGGAAAACTCAATTAGAGTTTGAATCTGTTGCACTGAAATGGAATTGTCTCTTGCAGGCAGAGCTTGGTCATGGACGTGGAGCAGCGTGAGCGAGAGGGGTCGGGAGAGGAGGAGGCCGTGCCTGTGCAGGGAGCAGGTTGTGGGGGGCTCTGAGCTACTTGGGACAGGGATTTCCCACGTGCTGTCACTCTGGAAAGGGAACTTCATTGCTCTTCTCCAAACATGTTCAAAGAGCTGCTGCTTCTTCCAGGCTTTTGTCTCAGACAGCCCCCATGCCTGAGGAGCCCTGCTGGGTCTGGGGGTGGCAGGGACCGGGCATCGAGCAGCTCATGGTTACAGAGCAGTGACTCGACTCGTGAGGACGATCTCCTTTTGCTTTGCCTCTCTGGCTTTGAACAAATCTCCACCCTTCCCCAGGCTCTTTCCCTCAGGTTTAAGGATGCTATTTGTGTTCTGTAGTCTAGAAATATTTGTGAGGATCTTGGCTAGGCTGGAGCTTAGGCACAGGCAAAATGTTTGGCTTTTTGGTGGCAGGTTCACCACAGGAGTCCCCCCTCACCATCCCTCCCAGTGTCCCATCACAGTCCCATGTGTCTCCTCGCTGCCTCCAGCCGTGAGGGCAGACACAGCAATACCGCCTCTGCTCCTGGGAGCCTTGAGCTGGTCTCCGCAATTTTCTCATCATCGTGCATCGAGATATATGTCTAGAAATCACTGAGTCTTCCCCTGCCTCTCTTATCTGGGATCTCCGCCTGACCCTTAGTTTCCATTTACTCTGCAAGTCATCTGTGTTAAACTGCTCCTCATAAACAGCAGCTTCCAGCATGGCTTCTTTCATCTGTGGCTTGTATTTGTGTGTGAGAGGGAGAAAACAGGTCTAATTTCCATCAGAGCAGCTGGCTCCTCTGATCTGCCACCTGGAGACTTGGCCGACTGGGAATGTGTCTGCAAACAGGCCAGACCTTCACTCCCCCTTGGCTGTGCCTGTCTCTGCACTTGTCACCCAACCCTTTGGGACCTGCAGGACACTGTTAGTGGATGTTATGGATTGCAAAGACGACGCACAAGTCCTAGCAGTGCATCGGGCTCCAGCGTTCCTCTTGCAAAACCTGCCGTGCAGAGGTTCAAGTTTGCTCATAGAAGCAAACCAGGAAAATGGCTTGTGCATGGGTAGGATGGGGTGGTGGGGAGGCAGGGCTCAGCCCTGCTCTGATCCCCTGCCCTACCCCAACTATGCCACTTACTTAATAACCTGGTCATGAACATCCAGCTGCAGATGTTTATAGGTACTGGATTGCCCTTTGTCCAGGGGAGAGTAATAGTGATCAAACATTTTTACTGAATAACTGTTGTCCTTGGAGAACCTCTTGCAGAAGAGGTGTTTAGGTCTTCTTTTGGGCATGTTGTGTGTGGATGAGACCAGATGGAGATAAAGGAGTTTTGACAGCCAGGCCTCAGCCACACAGTCAGGGGAGTCCTGGGTAAGGGTTAGTGCCCTGCACTGAAATGCGGTTACAGCCTATCTGTCCTTTGAGTAAATGCAGGTTAATGTGTTAAAGCTCTTCACTGCAGGCTCTTGCATGCATGGATAGATGCATGTGCGTGGTCTGAATCGAGGCAGTGTTGCATGTACTCAGGTTATCCTGTCGTTGACATGGGGCAGTTGAAATGCTTACGCTGGGGCAGGCCAGGAATATTTGACAAACTGGCAGTTACTGTAATGGCACTCTCCATACTCCAAGGAGATACTCCAGGGACTTCTGGCTTCTACCTGATTTTTTTTTTTTTTTTTTTTTTTTTGTAGGTTGGGATTTTCTTCAGAGTCAGTTTCAAAAGAGCAAAGAAGAGAGTTTGGAAAAAATGCCATATATGAATTCTGATCAGATTGTGGTTGGTAAAGGCAAAGACAGTTAGCAAGGCAAGAGCCATGGCTGTGCGGTATGGGGGAATTTTCTGAGGAGGGCATTCACAACAAGGTCGTTGGGTGTCTGTGATACTTTTGCAGGAACAGGGACAAACCCATCAATGCCAAAGCTGTGATGGGGCCAGCAGCTACCTGACGTTCCTGGGGCTGACTAGGGCCCTCAGCAAATGTCAGAGCTTGTCAGTGAGAAGCAGAGATCTTTCTTACTGGAAAAAATCCCACGGATTTGTGAGGCAGGCAGGGAAATTTTCCAGAAAGGTGTCCTGAGAAAAGCTAGCTGGGCCATGGTGGTGAAAGGGTGAAGATGAAGAGCCACCTCATAGCTCAGGCTGTGGCTCCTGCAGCAAGAGCAGTGACTGCAGCACCGGCGAGAAGCCCCAGGATGGGGGAGGGTGATGATGATGGGGATCAGGTCCGAGAGGGAACTGTTCCCAGTCACGCACTGCAAATATCAGCCATGTGGCCAGCTCTGCCTGCAGCTGAAGTTTTAATAATAGCAGAAAAGAAAGACCTAAAACGACACCAAGAGCTTTTCCTGCTCCAAGGTTCTTTAGAAAGAGATAAATACGACTTAAAAGAGAGGGCAAGCACTTCCAACATGACATGTCTGTAAAGCGCATCACCCCCCAGGGCAGGTCTGCTGTCTGTCTGCTCTGCTGTCCCACGCCAGGTCATTTCCCCAGCTAATGCTGCAGGAAGGCATCCCAGTCCCCCAGCCAAGCTGAGTGAAGAACTGGGGGCAGATGGAGGCAGGGAAAGGGAGATTTTGTTCTCATGCTGGGCCCACAGAGAGGGGGACCACCAGGCAGTGGTCAGCAGCGGTGGTGGGTTCAGAAGGACCAGTGAGGAAAAATCCACCGCTGAGTGGAGTGGCCTGTGGTGGGGCTGCCTGTGTGCAGCCACAGAGCCCTCTTGTGTTGTCTGCTGGGCTGCAGACCAGCCAGAAGAGCAGTCTTTTCCTTTCACAAGACCAACGAGGGTAAAAAATGAGTGGCTTGTTCCCCACCCCCCCCACCCCTTAGGAGTTTTCAGGTTTTCAGCTTGTAGGTGTTTCTAGAAGGCAAGAATGGGAGGAATGAAATGATCCAAGTCCCCCTTGTCTGTGGGAGGAGGATATATATTCTGCACGACTGCTAAACAGCCATACACCAGGAGGAGGGTTTTACTCTGGAGCTGTTCCCATGGTGTTACCTGTTATTAATTGGTTGATTTTCCAGACAATATTACGGCTTCTTGCAGGAACCCAAGCCCCGAGAACTTATTGTTTCAGCCAAAAGAAATCTATTAAAAAACTGTTTTCCTTAACCCCCCCCCCCCCTTTTTTTTTGTTTCTGTGGAAAATAGCTACTTTTTTTTTAAAGTAAAGGGAAGAAAAACCCCCTTTGGCTAACCTGTTAAATCTCTGAAGACCAGAAGTTCAAGCATCCTTCCTTCAGGCAATATTAGAGCCACAGTGGACTGTTCGACCCCCCATTTTTTATTCTGACCTGCGTGATCATTGCTACAAAAGGAAAAACGGTTAGTGGAGAAGAAGCAAGGAGACAAGGTTTCACCAGCCACCTTTTTCTTTTATAAAATAGGGGATATATTTACTCCCTTCTGTAGTGCTCTATGCTTTCCTCCTGCTCCTGCAAAACACCTAAACCTCTGCCCAAGTTCAAGGCTGCAAAGAACCCCCTTCACTGCAATCTCCCTTTAAGGGAAGCCACCCTAGGCACAAGGGCTTTGTGCAGTGGAGGCTGATGAAGTACCAGGGAGCCCTGCTCCAGTGGAGTCCCCAGGGAGACAATATTGTTTTCCCCTGGCAGTCATACATCATTGGACAGGTTCCCAGAAACCACAAGCAGATTACAGGGTTTTTTTCCTTACAATGGCACAAGTATGCTTGTCTCTCTTTTTAACGGTTTCCAAAAGTGTAAAGCCAGAAAGGACTATTAGATCATTTTAATTTTCTCGCTGATGGTTTTGTGTAAAGTCTTCTATTAACCAGGCCTTAATCTCCAGCAGATACCACCAGCAAGGAAAAAAGATGCCGTCAAAGCTAAGAATGCTTTAAAAATACCGTGGGAGGAAAAAAAGGGTGGAAAATGCTTATGAAAATGCATCCCATGCTGCAGAAAAAGGTAAATGTTGTCCTTCCCTCTGTCTGCACTAAATTACAATGAATCTAAACAGGGAGAAAATTATTTCCTGCATTCAGATCCAATGGTCTCCAAGACCCCTAGAATACAAACAAGGACTGTACAACTCAGTTGTCCAAATACAGTGCAAAGGAGGTCTTGTTTTCAATCACCCCCATAAACATCAGAGATGTGTGTCAGAATCTGTTCTTTTCCTCTTTATAATCTGTTGAATAGACTCTTCTTGTGTATGTCTAATATATTCATGAGGTTAGGAGGAGGCTATGAGAGGTTAGGAAGCTGATATATGTTTTGGAATTTCCTACCCACTGAACTAGCTTTTCCTAATAATTCAAGATGTTGTCAAATGAAATAAGATAATTCTGATGAGGGTGCTATGTGTGTGTCAGCTTCTATTTGAATAATGTATCCTGTATGTTGGCTGCTTAGGATTGGATTTTTGATAACAATTTCTTTTTCTCTACATTGCTGCCAGTATGATCCTATTTGATCTCAGTGTTGGCAACAGAAATGTAAGAACGAGGACCTGTTTTAGCAGTTCCTTTAGTTTACATTGATGCCAATTTTAACCTGAGCTGTTGCATTAGCACCTTACCAAAATATTTGGGTTGGAATTATTTTATTATTTTAAAAGATCTTCCCTTCAAAATTTAAGTAAGTTAGTTCCTGAAAATATTTTTGCTGGTTGCAGATTTGGGAAATAGTGCATTATTTCAGAACAAAGCTCCTGGGTCTCTTTCTTCCCCATCCTCAGAACATGTGTTCATAAAAGACTGGAAAGTACATAGATTTGAAAAACAATTGAAACAGCTGTGTGTTACAGCATGACTTTTTGGTGTTGCATTGCTGTGCCAAGACAAACAAGGTGCTGCCCAGAGCATTCCCTGGCATAGCTCTAGTTATGCTTTTCGGTAGGAGACAGATCCTCAGCCTGGCCCATGGTAGGTACAGTTAATATTTCATCTGTTTTTCTGATTCCCTCTCTCATCGTCTTCTTGCAAAGACACCCCTTTTCCTAATGACTGTAATTGAATTGGCTGTCTGTATTAGGTTCTTAGATTCACCATATTCCCTCAGTCTAATATTATTTATTTGATATTAATGGTAACAACACCAAGAGCTAGCGAATGCAAAGCCTATAGGAGTGGTCACAGACCACCTTGTGCCAGATGCTGTTGTAGCTATCCTGAAAGCTCTCAGGTGGGTGTTACAGACACTTACATATTCTTCACCTGTTGAATTTGAGGAAAATTTAAGGAACTGCTACGAGGCGATCCCTAAAGCATTTCAGTCCAGAGAAAGAGAGAAGTGTCATTTAAACGGACAGTCGGGGAAAGAAGCTGAAGTGCCTATGCTATGATTCGCAGATGTAAGGTAAGTCTGTAAAAATGACACAGATTTTCAGGATTTATGTCTGAACATGAATTTTGCTTCTCTGATCCTACTCATCTCTGTCTTGGGAATGTTTTCATGGATTACTTAAAAAAAAAAGGTTGTTATTCGCAAGCTATCTCTGTCTGTTTCATGTTACCCTTGCCAGAAGGTGTCTCACTTGCATGGTCATTGCAAGAAACTGTAGGTTCGTTTACTCTCTGTGAGATATCTTTAGATGCACTGCATATTGCTAGTTTGGTTTAAGATGTTGTATTGCAGCCAGTCAGCAACGTGATTAAGAGAATATATTAACCTAAACCGGGTAATGTGCATGCAAGACTTGAATAAGCCCAGCACATCTCACAAATGCTAGTTAGCAGCAGAAATATTTTTTCAAGCTAGATTATGTTGAAAAGAGAGAAAGCCAACAAGAAAAAGGGGAAAAGAGAAAAGGGGGATGAAAGAAAAAACTGACTAGTGAAGGGAGGGAAGGTACTCAAGTACTGCAGTGATTGGCAGAGCTGAAGGACATGGGAGGAGATGGGAGTTGGTGTGTCAGAGAGAAATAGAGCAATGGGGGAATGCAGTCTGGATGGGAGAGGAGATGCCTGTGGAGGTGACGTGCGGAAAACAGACTCCACAATCAGTGAGATTGTAAAGTAGGTATGTTCATTCAGCGCTGGGCAGCACGGGGGGTAGTCCCACCAAAGTTGTGCGCACCGTCGGGTCTAATTGTGCAGGTTAAGTACATGTTCTACATACATATTCACTAGATTTCCGAGAAATGTTATACATATTCATTAGTTTTCTGGGAAGCTATTAGCATATGCAAATGTCCTTTACGCAGGCGCATTGAAGGTCTCTGGTGGTCTTCAGGAGTCCTCTGGTGGTCTTCCATAGTCTTCCTCACTTGTCCGCTATTTGACCCTCCTCAGGTGATTCTGCGCAGTATGGTCCTTTTACATGTTTTGATACATCAGTGCTCGTTAGTGCTCTTATTATCTAAGTTCTCATTAGTGGTGTAAAACTATATGGTTAGTTTAAGCTAAATTATCTACAAGGACTAGAACAAAGGCGGGAGTTCTTATCTTTTCTGGCCCTATCTATTCAAGCAAGGCCTCTACTTGTGCCTTCTCGACAAGATCGTAAATTTATCAAACATTTAATTAAGTTTTGTGATTGTTCATGGTTCCTTCTTGCTCATCACTCCCAAGTACCAGTCTCTGACAGGCTCAATCCTTGAGGAACACCAGTCTTTGGTATGTAAAGTTACAGAGAGACAATCATTAAGCAATTAGCAGTTCGTTCTCTATATCAGAGGGAGGATATCTCTGGTTAGAGGGGATGGTGTAACCAGGAAAGGGGGAACAAATGTCTCGGGCTCCAGCTAACAGCTCTGCCGGTGGTCACATCCCTGGGTTGCACTGGTCCCTTATCCAGCTGGATCCTGTCCACATGAGATGTCCCAGGGCTGAGCCCTGCTGTGCTCTGATTACAAATTAATTAACTCATTTGAGAACAGGAGATATGATGGAATGAGGGGGAGAGAGAAAAGCATAGCTAAGAAGTTGCTTTAATGAATTTGGCTTTCCTTAGTGAAGGTTTGAAGACATAAAAGATGTTTTCAAGGAAGCAGGAAAGCTTGCTTAAGGAATGGATTATTCAGAGCTTAAAAAGTACTGATTACAAATTGCTCTGTGTATGCTTTAGGTTGTTAAGTGTAAAGAGCTCTTAATAACTAAGCTAATAAACTTCTCAGTGTTTCACCTTGATATTTTTGTCTTTGGAAATATGCTACTTTGCTGCATAAATAGCAAGGCATATTTGATTTTGGAGCAGATAACAAACACACACAAAGATTTCTTCAACATAGCAAGAAGTGAGGCTTTTTTCATTTATTTTATTGGTCTTTGGTATCTTTTGTGCTTCACGTTGTCCACCAGCGAAGTGGACACAAACTTTACCTGCATGATATTTGTGGAGTATCTAGCAGATCTCTGCATCCAAGTGACACATAAAACCTGCCAACACTGATGGGGGGGGTGTGTGTGTGCTTTTAAATGTGGATTAATTTAAAATGCTTTAAGATTTAGAACTTTTTAAAAAAACCCTGCCTGGTTAACTTGATTCCTTAATTCTAAGTGAAATTGGCCATCTTCCGTTTCAAAACCAATTCAAAGACTGAGCAGCAAATAAGATCTTTTCCTGAGAAGGTGAGAATTTAAAGTGAGTTCCCTTTGTTTGGTGGGCAGAAAGATCTCTTGAAAAAGCTGTTACCCAGCTACTCATAATGCCTCTTCCCTGAGGCAGGCAGGGCCTATTTTAACTGTACTTATTGATCTGTGTTATGTAAACAATTACAATAGCATTCATGAGCCTTAAAAACCATAAGCAAAGATAATACACATACTTCAGTTAATTCAATAAGTTTGGTGGGGAGTGTAATATGCCTCTTGGAGCGTAGCTTGAGGAAATCATCTTGATTTATGCTGCTTGAGGAGGCCCTGGTAATGTATTTAGTAATAACAACAATAAAAATCAGGCTCAGCAAACTACCTGGTTTACACAGTGTTGCAAAACCTCTGCTCTCTGCTGTGATGCACACTGGCCTCAGCTGGCCCTGGACCTCCTCCAGCCCCATGTCTACGGGAAGAGAGGGAGCAAGTTCCCCCCTGCCCTCCTCCTTTCTGTTGAGATGGCAAATACTTCAGGCAGGAGCCGCCTCTGGCTGGCTCTGCACAGCACCCGCTGGAAAGTAAGGTCTCATTTCAGCTGGGGCTCTCAAGCACTATAGTAGTACAAATAATTTTATGTAATGATTTCATTTTGTTTCCAGTCCCGGGCTTTGTCCAGAGACTCGCAGTGGAACTATTAGGCATGTCTGGAATTGTTATGAACCTCTTCCCCCCCCAAAGTGATTTATCTGACTGAGGGTAATACAGTGTAATTGTAGGCCAGCCTCTGACTATTCTTCTAAGACAGCTCAGCTCCTGTCTCTCTGAAAACCATCTCAAGATGAATAAAAACTGGACTGCTCTGAAAACAGCCACTGCTGCATCAGGCTGGGCTGATACTGTAGAAAGCAAAGGCACGTTGCCTGGATGCATACGTTGTATACCCACCTCTAGTATTGACCTCCAGGGATCTCCCCAACTGCCCAGGGCGTTTGCCACATTTTCAGACTTTGACAGCATATCATGTCAAAAATGAAAGGACCAGGGGATCAAAAGTCCCCAAGACACCAGGAGCAGTGGCAAAATTGAATGTATATATGTTCACCTCAGCCTGTTCTGTTTCCTCAGTTTTAAAACAAAGTTTCTCCCCTCTTTGGAAAGGACTTTGAGCCAGAAGCATGGGGAATCATTCGGGTTTGGGTGCAAATGTACTGCATTGAAAGAGTTGCACTGGGAACGCATGGCCAGGTCTTCCAGAGTCAATGTGGCTGATGAACAACTGAGTGGCTGCAGCGCCTTTCCAAGATCACTGACTACTATGAGAGCTGGCTGGTTTCACTGAACTGCCTTTCTGAGTGAGGAAGATAATCACATTAGAGCAACCCCTGAAATGTTGATGGGGTCTAAGCTATGGATTGGGCTGTCCAAGGAGGCTGCTAGGAGCATCTCTAGCACAAAACAAGGGGGAGGAATGTGGTCCAGTAACTGTCCAGGGAGTAACATTATTCTGAACTACCCTGTGAATGAAACAATAGAAGGGACCAGCTTTGCCTCGCTGAAGGAAACATGTGGGCCTGCAGGAATCATTTGAAAAGGATGGACTTTGAAAAATATTCTGCAGCTGAGCTGAGAAAGCAAGCTAGCGTTGGGCTGACCATCTTCTTTAAGCTCCTAAGTGCCTGTGTTAAAATGTCTTTCATACCTCAGTTCTGAAAGCCTTCCTGTGCAAACACTAAACCCATTTGTCACTGCCCTAACTTGTACCATCGCACAAAGCCTGTTTTCTGCCATTCAAGTGGTCTGCCCACAGGAGAGGATGGAGCCATCCTTGCTGGAGCTTAGTCCCGCTACTCTTCTCACCTGGAGCTATCACCACTGCTGCACCGCTCTGCGGCCGAAGCCCATGCTGGGAACTGCCACCGAACGTCACATAGCTGATTGATGTGGCAAAGTGGTGGATTTTGGGATGTGCGACTTTGTGTCCTGTCTCCCGGGCTTGCTGCTTGGCTGAACCTCAGAAGCACAAAGCAGAAACAGGTTGTCTTCTCTGAAGCCTTGTAGGTTCCACATTCCAACTGCTGATAGCAAAAGTGAGGTAATTTTAGGCACTGAGAATGAGTAATTGCAAATTCTTAGTCTCTGCATATGTATTGCAAACACTAAACAGCTATTCAGGAGTACCTGGCTCCAGCCAGAAATGAAGATAAGCACGACAATGATCAGAAATGCATTTGCAGACAGAAGCCCAGTCACTAGATGAACTCCCTCTGTAACTAGCGGTCTTGAAATCCTGTAGCTTCAGTGAATTTTAAAGCAGGCCTTTTCAGGGCATCCTCAAAATAATGGCCTCTGGTGCGAAAGATCCTCATTTGCTGCAATACCCAGTGCTTGGCATGTAACAGCCTCAGCAACCCAGAAGTCTCCCTGCTTGATGTGCAGCAGGAGAACCTTTCTGCATTATGTGCCCATCAACACGGCCTGACAGATGCGGTCAAGACCCACGTGTTTGTCCTGCTGGAACATGTGAATACACGTGATAAAATTTAACATTTGGGCAGGGCTCAAAAGTGCATGAAAAATACTAATTTTTGCTTCTTGAGTAATTTGGTACTCAAATTCTTGTACCCTCTTCCTTGCATACAAGACTGCTCCTGTGAAGGGGCTACTGGCTTTTGGCCCAGTGCTCAGCAAGACGAAGTCTGGCAGACGTGCCCTGTGCTGGCTGCTATCTCCATCATCACTGGGGGATGGAGGCTGGGTGGTGCAGGTCTGTGTGGGTAAGGTCAAGAGACACAATATGAAGAATGTCTACAAAAGGACATTCATACTGGAAAATACAGAGAGCATCCTTTCTTCCTTTGCCCCAGCCCTACACTGAATGAATTTAATGCCCTGCAAAATACCCTGGTAGTTTTTGGATTTTACTCCATATAAGCGACTGACAGTGAGTTGGTCCAACTGTTGTGCTGGAAATACCACATTATGTCTCTTTCCCCTCCTTCTCCTCATCTTACCTTTTTATTTTGCTTTGTTTTTCCTTCTTGGCATGGGAGATTTATCATATTTGGAATATAGATTTCTGGGACCATGAAAAGCAAAATAAAACTTTAAAAATCTGATTAAAGGCTCAAAATTCATAATCTTAAGCTTGGTCAAGAAAGCAAGTCTAGGCAATTAGTGAGTGCCACTGATCTGCTCTTTTGAAATTGAGAGCTTAGTGGAAGAGACTCTGCTTTAAAGCAGGTAAAATGTGCCACCTCAGAAACACTTCGCACTGACAGGCATGAGCTATGTGCAGTTTGGTAAAATCTGTCCATGTTTTCCCTGGTGTTTTTCTTGAGAGCAAGCATTTGTTCCGCTTTTGCTTTAATTAGTCCCTCATAGTGCCACTCTGACAGACTAAATCAGGTGTCAGTAATAATATACTTTGTAAATGCAATCATTTTGTCTGTACAGGATTCTCCATGCTCAGGCTTGGATTGTTTTCCATGCCTATTCACTGCGTGTAATTATATAATAATCTTCCAGAAATAAACACGAAATAGTGGCTAGATCTTCAACTCTGCCATTTCTCAGTTGTTACTCATGGGGTGTGACTGTCCAGCTGGTCCACAGGACAGTAAGTCTGCTCCTTAGTCAAGTAATAGAAATGTTTAATATGGGGCATAAGCAATAAAAATTAGCAATACAGACTATTTAGAGCTGATCTGTTTGTTTAGCAGAGCTGATCATGAAGTGCAGGCACTGAGATTTTTTGCAAACATCTTCCTACCTGCTAGGTTTCTTAAGCTATGATCTTCAGCATGATACCTGAATCCTCTGTACTGCCCACGTACCCCAGTTAGGGCACAAATTCAGTTCAAGCCAATTCCTTTCATCTGTTTGTGTAAGCTTTGGGTGAGATACTCAGCATGTTTCAGATTAGAGCCATCATATGAATCGAAGGTCTAAGGCTTGAGCTCAAGCATGAGTTCAAGTTGCAAGCTAACAGAATGGGTGTCAAGTGAGATTTTAAGATCAAAATGGACCTTTAAGATCGTTATAACATTGACCATAGAATTTCTTCTCATTACTCCTGTTTCAAGTCCAGCAGATCATGTCTTCATCAAAGCAGACCTTCTAGATCTGCTGCTGTCTTAACCAGAAGACACCAAGAGACACAGAGCCCACCAATTCCCTTTGTTGATTGTTCTTATCCCAGGTCACCCTTACTGTTAAATAATTGTCTATATTTTACTGATGAGACACTGGAGAACCACTAGAAAACAGAATAATATTTGATCGATATTTATAGCCTGTAAAAAGCATCCCCCTTCTTTTTACCAATGAAAATATGTCGTTTCCTACTTCAGCAGATGTTTTGTAGGAAGACGAGTATGCCCCTGTTCCTAACCAAAGTCCTCTCTCTGGTTAGATTTTCTTGTAGCTGACAACGCAAAAGGTGGAAGTGATCACCGTGTGCTTAGACTTCTCTGTGCCATTTCAGAGACAGATGCAGTCTAAGAAGGAAAGGACCATATGCTTTTCATCAACCAGTTTCACAGGAAAGCAGTCTCTCTTTCTCTTCGTACTTGATATGCTTTGAATTTAGAAATTCATATACAGAATTTAGAAAATTCTGGGGAAATAGCAAGTCAAACCACTAGTTTTTATCTGTTTTCTTTTTCTTTTTAATCCTTGTAAAAAACAGAGCTATGTCTTTTTCTGTGTTCATGTTTGGGTTTTTTTTTGCTTTAAACCCAAATTCAATACTGCAAGGAAACAAGACAGGAGTCACTTTTTTTTTTCTCATATTTTGTAATGTCTTGTTCTAAAATTTGCTGCTTATGAGACCGTTTGAAAATATTCCATATGAATGGGGACTCTGTAGAAATAATCAACTTAAATTTGTCTAGTGGGCTGTTGCTTGAAGGGAGAGAAAGTCTTATTGTGGCTTCTCAGTGGTGGCTGCATTCTCAATAATGAAACATGAAGAACAATTTTCTTACCTTGCATTTATACAAAATTTAACAGTAGAAAAATGAGAAACTTAAGAAAACTTCCCAAACAAAACTTCTAACTCTTCTTCAAGCCTCCCAGGCATCAAAGAGCTTTGCAGATCAATGCCATTATTATATGAATGAGAGGACTTTAGAAAGCCATCAGATATAGGGGGGGGTCTATGGTTTGTGGCAGATCCTATTGGAAAGGAGCATCCCTTATCCCTGTGTGACTTCCTATGCTTTTCAAAGGGTGTAGTTTGAGAGATGTTTGGGATTCAGCATTTATGATGGAATCTGTAACAAAACTCAGCATGGGAACTGCAAGAAGGTATTCAAGTAGTTTCAGTGAGAGTCAGAAACTGGTTTAAAAAGCATTTCCTGAAGGTACAATCACTTCTGGCACCAGAGTAGAAACACTTATGCATATTTCTGCACCCTGGGGCAGTTTTCAAGAAGGTAGCTAATGTTAAATCTGAACTCAAAGGGCTTTAATTTTTCTGTTTGATGGGGAGCACTCATTATGCAAATAAGATAGCCTTTGGGCAGCTGTCTATTTTCCAAAGTTTTTTTCTTTTTTGGAAGGATGCTAGTTTAAAATGGAAATTTCCACACTGAAGTTACCTATTTAGTCACAGTTTTTTCGTGTGCCTGGAAAACGTGAAGTGGAACACAATCAGATACAAGCATGATTGGTAAAGTCCCATCCTGGCATGAAAGGAGCCTTGTTTCAGTTCAGCACTGTCAGTGTTGTAACTCCTCCTAGACAGGGAAATTGCAGCAATCTCCACTTGTCCTTGACCTCATGGCACAGCTAAAATATCTGTGGTTTATCTCCATAGCTGGCATCTGGTGGTCAGCTAAATCCCCTCATTCTTCCTGACCCACCCACACACTAGGTTTTTGGGGCAGGGGCAGTTTGGGTGAGGGCATCCTCAGTGTTACAAGGGTAGCTAATCCCTGTACGCTGCCTTACGGTACTCTTGCTGCCCTCCTGGCATTTGATGTTGTAGGAGAGACCTCAATTCAGTCTTCCTGGCCACCATTTCCCACGTGTCAGTGCCATGGCGAGCGGTAGGAGACATGGCCATGCGAGAGTTAGGTGGACATTTTGGTCTATGCTGTCCTCAAGTTTTCCCATTTGGTAGATCCCACGACTTTCCTGAATGCAAAAATGCATCCAGGTAGGCTTTGTCTGTGTGATTACATTAGGTAAGAGCACAGTGTTTGGTAAGCAAGGGCCTTATTCATCACTAGCAAGGTCAAAGAATTAGTCAGAAGAGAGTCTGAGGACATATCCTGCGCTTGTATAACTCACATGCCATGACCAAAGCCAATGGAGTGAGACTATTTTATATCTGAAGAATTTTTTCTTCTGCTGATATCTGTCTTTTTCCAGCACGGCAGTCTCAAAAATCTTATGGACGATTCAGGGGTTTTGATCCCCATCACCACCTCGAAGTCTAGGGGCCTTTAAGAACCAGGCTTTAACCTCTTCAGAAAAGAGAGACCATAAGGAGCATGAAAAATTGAAACCCAAGAAAAACCTTTTAGTAACTTATTTTAACTTATTCCCCATTGACTGCTCTGTCTCTGCACGTGGAGGCAAGAACCTGGATATTCATCTCCAGGAGCTCAGAGAGGGTCTGGAGAAACCCCTTCCTGGGAGCAGTGGAGGAAAAGAACCAGCCTCCCTTTTACAGTGCTTCTTGTTTAGATGAAATCATAAATTATCTGACTTGGTACCTGTGATACACTCGGATATTTTCTCCCCACTTGGATATTTTCTCTCCACTCTGATTTTCCTTACCAATACCCATCATTTCTTGTGCTGGGCCAGTGGTAAAACATCTGCTTCGCAACATCCAAAAGGGATTTGCTGTGCGGTGTTAAGGAGAACTTTCCCTGCTGAGTTTGGCTTGCTTAATTAAGTAACAGTTTGTGAAATGCTTTGGATCCATCCGGAGGGAAGATCTTCCTGAAATGGAGCTCATTATCCTAACAATGCAAACCGACCTTGGCGAGCGAGGGCTGGGAGATCAAACCTCGTCTATAAGGAAGATGCATGACAGAAGACGGGCAGCTTGCTGAGGGGAAAGCAGGTGGCTTTTGTAGGTTGAGTGGGAGCTCTGCCCTCCTGGGGAGGGGAGCAATAGCAGCGTAAGTGCCGAGACTGACAGGAAAAGTTAGTGGAAGTGCTTTCCTATGTTGCTGGGCACAGCTGCTTCATAGTGCTTTGCTGTGCTTGAAGACTTAGCGTTGCTGAGCTTGCAGCTGGAGGTGGATGGCTGCAGAGCCAGGCAAGGAAAGTTGTGCATAGCAAACTTTGCTTTTCATCCATCTCCGTGAAATGACTCGGGGGCATGATATCTGGACTTCAGCCTGTCAGAAGTTCGGGATGAAACAAAACAACCTTGAGACTTGTTTAGATGAAGAGCACACAATTAATTGCTGAGCAGCCTGGCACAGGGATGTAGCTCGGTCTCCCTCCTTCCCAAGCACTCTGCTTGTCATATGCTGCTCGTGGTTGTGTCTAAGAGTGGTCAAAGCCATTAACTCCCACTCGCCTCTCTTTAATTGCTGTGCAGAGGAACATCAGGACAGGGCCATCAGAAGTGTGCCAGGCAGGTCCCTGGGTAATGGTCCATGGCATTTGCTTCACCATTACGGCTGCTTTCTGCCTGGGGTGAGCACTACTCTGCTGTGCCACTTTCTGCTTAAAGGCTCCCACTCTCTCCTTTTTTTTAATGCCAGGAACAACCTGAGTATAGTGGTCAGAGTGGCTTTCTGCATTGGCAAGCATATTTTGGAAGAAAGAAGTGCTATTACCTTATCAGCAAATAATTTCCCACAGACATTTTAATCATCTGCTGTAGAGGACAAAGTGAGCTATGGGGAAGGCTGCTGAGGCAGTTATGGCTGGGTGAACCAAAGCTGACTGCTTCATACAGTGGATGTTTTCTTCTCTCTGGCATCTGTGTCATGTTTGGTGCAGTTGTAGGACCCTTTGAAACCAAGCATTTTATTTTTCTAACACTTGGAAAAAATAAACCCTAAAGGAGGGACAACAAGCAAACTAAATCAAAACATGTTTTCCCAAAATACACATAAACTTCCCCTTCCAGTAAGAAAATACCCTAAGGACGTTGGATGTCTGCACTAAATACAAGCCTTTAGAAACAGCCTGCATAAGACAAACAAGGAAAGAAGTAAACCCTGCTGTCCTGCCAAGGTCAGCCATGTGCTTCTGGTGCCTTCGTTCTTGGAGGGAATGCTGGGGTCACTAGGAGGATCCATGTTGCCGTGACATTTCAGGAACATGCCAGGAGGAGGAGAGCAAGGACTCTTGCTCTTGGTCTTGCTTGGGTGGACCAAGTGCTACCCAACCTGCTGGCTCTACAGCTGGACAGGTGCAAATCCTACACAAGCCGGTCTTCTCTGGTTTTGCCAAAACAAGGGTGGGGGGTGTTTTCTGATCTGGGATTCATTATTATGCCAGCTCAAATAAAAACAAAGCTGTGCTTTCCCTTTTTGAAAGCACACTGCAGGCCTCTTTCACTCTCCCTGCAATTTTACTCTAAGGGAATACCAGTGACTTTAGGGAATTTCCTGGTGTCATCACAGAATCAGACAGTAATGCTGCCAATTTACACATGAAAGGGATAAGTACTGACATAAGGTGCCATATAAAGAATGGTTACAGCTATATTTTAGGACTGGGTTGCTATTTTCTCTTACTTTCTTTTCAGAAATGAGCTGACACAGTGCTAACACTGGTGACCAGACATCACAGGAACATGCCCCGAGTTTCATTGTGCATCCATAGCTTGGCCGGGGGAGCTCCCTTCTGTCTGAATGCAAAAAAGCCCTGAAAGAGCATTCATAGACGTAAAGACTCCATTTGAAGAGGCAGAAGAGATGTCCAAGAACTGCTTTCATGATTTTTATTTTGAAAAGAGCCAGGTGCTTGATTAAAGGCCTAGCAACTGGCGTTTCAAAAGCCACAGAAGGGTCCTGACCTGTCCACAAAGTACAGTGAAAGAGAGAAGGAAAAAGGATAACAGGGAGTGACTTCCTTTTTCCTTTATGCCAATGAAACATCCTGGTGTGATGGCTTCTACAGAGTTATTGGAAAAGGTCCTCTGAAGAGAAGAGGTGGATAGCAGTACCATAGGAGGAGACAGCAACCTTGTGTCCCATTCCTGGGACGTTACAGAACCCAGGAACAATTCCACAGAGATACTTAGTAGCATTTGACAAGAGCATTCATTGCTCCTCAGAGAGTCATAGATGTACCTGGGGTACCTGGGGTCACATTTCTCTCTGGTGCATGAAATAAGCCTGTGATAGATGGATAGGAATTGCACAGATTCAGTTTTCCAGGTAGCAACACTCAAGGTGCCGAGACCTTGTGGAGTGTTTCATGCATGATAACAACACATAGGTCTTATATCACGCCCTGCGCAACAATGCCAGCACTGTGGGCAAGAACTATGGGCAGTTATCTCAGCTGGAAATCAGAGCCATGCTGCAAAGTGGGATGAAGGTAGGAAAGCCCATTTCACAGAGGACAGGAGTGAAACCCCATAACTTGACTGTCAAAGGAAATCAAGCTCCTGCCCCAGTGCACTATGATACGGAGGTGTGGTACCTGACATAGTTGAGCAACCTGAGCGTGCTGCCAGCTGCAGCCATCCGGTAGGTATTTTCCTGTCTTTGAGTCTGCTGCTCTTCCAAGTGTCCTCACACAACTTTTTGAAGTTACGGAACTGGCAAATTCTGCTTCCTTCGGTGTTTCTCACTGTCTCCACAGCCATAGATGTGAGAAGACTGTAACTGCTACAGGATGGGCCCATATGCTGTAAAGCAGATATCACTCCTAGGCAGCTGGAATGGGCTGCTTATATGCTGCGAAATATTGCCAGGATATGTCAATCGGTGCTTGATTACTTAAACTAAAAATTCAGAAGAAGATTCAACAAAGGAAACAAAACACTATTTGATGAGTAATTTGAACATTGGCTATAATAAAATGTACTACTTTTAAAATGAAAAATCAGCTGCTTTCATCTATTTGCTGCCAGTCTCGATTTCCCAAGTTTTTACAACTGCAGATCTGAAAAAACCCCAACACCTTTGCTTTTAATACATTGGAAAGTCCAGAGAAAGACTTTAAGCTGAAAATCTAAAATAATTTTACTGAAATTACTCCAGATTTATAGCTGAATTCACAGTCCTACACCAACTCCTATTTCCTTTTAAGGTGTATTTGCTATATGTGATTCTAAGAGACTTTTAAAAAGATGTAAATCTTTTAATCTCTTTTTTCCATTTCCAAGCAGAATTTAGTATTTATGCTAAGTTACCGGCAGTTTGGATAAGGTAGGTATGAATTCAAATTGTTATTAGCTTTCAAAATCCAGCCAATATTTGTGTAAACAACATCATTTAGACATAATATGCTAAAATCCCATTGCTATTCATAAGTTGTGCAATTAGTAGATGGGCCAAAACTGAGGTAAATTGTAATAACTTCACTGAAGTCAATTGAACTTGGGCTAATTTGCTTTAGGTATGATCTAGCCCACTTTTCCCTTTAGCACTATATTCTCCTGCTTTCTTTTCCATGACAGTTCTTATGCTGGCCTCCAAATTTCTTTGCAAAAAACCCCGGGGTTTTGTCTGCATCCTCTTTGGTCATAATTTCTACAGTAATTGTTATTAGTGTCAGGATGAACTCATGATTTTTCTCATGATTAAAAAAGCCCTGAAAGCTGCACCTCCATCTCTCCTCTCTCCTCTCTCCTCCACTTCCCTTTTTTGCCTTTTTTTAAAAAGAATTTAAATACAAGCTATAGCAAACCCAACACTGGGCAAATATTAAACACCACAGTGACCCGGGTAGTGTTTGCAGTTTAGGAGCTGAAAAAATGCATTCATGCTTTGTGTAAAAGATTAAGGGCTTGATCCTGTTTTCGTGGTGTCAGTGGGAGTTCTGCCACCATTCAACAGGGGATGGATCAGGTCCTTAAGTTATTTGGTGAAGTGGCTCAGCCAAGGATTGTAACTTTCAATACACAAAAGCACACATATACTGTGGCCAAAATAAACTCAAAATAAAAAACCTGTCTCTGGTGGCTAAGCCATGTGTAAGATCCTGCTTTGAAACGGGGGCTGTTGTGTGTAAATGAGTGAGCAGGTTCAGTAGAGAGGGCACAGAATGACCTTTTCCCCAGGAATATTTGAAGAAATGTTCAAATTTTGCTACACAGAATACGCTGATCTGCAAAGATCCTGGTAACACAGGAAGGGGACTGGCAAGGCCAAGGGACTTAACGTGGATCTCAAGTCATGTCCTAGAGACCAGGGCTCCATTTGCAGAGGAAAGCTTGTCTGTCCCTGAGCTGTGTCTCTGCTATGGTGGCAGGGGTATTTGTTGGCAGGATTTTTTTTTTTTTCCTGAGTTATTTTTTTGACAAATAATATTCCTGATGTGGTGCCCTATGTATTGATCAGAGAGGAGGTTGTAGCAAGGTGGGTGTTGGTCTCTTCTGCCAAGTAACAAGTCATAGGACAAGAGAAACGGCCTCAAGTTGCTCCAGGGGAGGTTTAGATTAGATATTAGGAAAAAATTCTTCACCGAAAGGGTTGTCAAGCATTGGAACAGCCTGCCCAGGGAAGTGGTTGAGTCACCATCCCTGGAGGTATTTAAAAGACATGTAGATGTGGTGCTTAGGGACGTGGTTTAGTGGTAGATTTGGTAGTGTTAGGTTGACAGTTAGACTTGATGATCTTAAGGGTCTTTTCCAACATAAGTGATTCTGTGATTCTATGACTATATATAAATCCAGAGCAGAAAACTCTCTGAGGAAGGGGAAGGATTAAAAAGTTGAGAATCAGTCTCTTTTATAGCTATTTCCTGGCTAGCAACCTGGCCAAGCACTTTTCAGTGTATTGTTCCCAAAACAATCAGAACATGCAAACAGTGGAAAAACAATAGACAGTTTTCTCCAGAAACCTTACCCTTCTCATTGCTGTGCTCCGCTTCCCTACTGATTCCATGATGCAAACACTTGCTTAAAGTCATCTCCCCCCATTTTGTGAAAGGTCACAAAATCAATGGCTGATCTGTACATCCCTCTTTCTGTCCCTTAGATTCCAGCCGGCTGAAATCTCTCAGTCCTACAAAGAGACAAGAAAGGGTTAAGCCTGCTTCAGTTTCACCTGTACCTTCATGTTGGCTTTCCTCATCTAAACCAGGTGAATTCAGATCCTTCTGGGAGATGACTGTTAGCAAATACCAGCATTTGTAAGGTAAGGTCTGCTGTGTACTGTGACAGCTAATGCTCCTGCGTTTCCTCAAGGTGTTTGCAAGCTGCAGTGTCATTGCTATAAGGAAGAATGTGTTTGCGGAGAAACTTTGGCATGCCATTCGAGTTCTCAAATTTCCTTCTTTCTAAACTCAACACTTCTCGTGAAGAACCCAACAGGAAGGGGAGCAGCTGCGTTGTGTGGAGGAGGAACATTACAGGAGTCTTTTATGTTGCTTTTAGAAGTGCCATCTATCTCAAAAGAGATGGCTGCATATTAATATCCTGTATTCAAACTCTGCTGGAGATTACTTTGGTCCATGGCATGTCAGCCACAGCTATAAGAGCCTACAGCATATCGCCTAATGTCTGGATTGCGTCTTCTCGGTAGGTTTAGTCGTGTGCCAGCTTTGCTCCCAAACTGACTTGCCCTAAGGTCAAATGTGTACCAGGGGTGAGCAGGAGGGACCCAAGAGCACAGCTTCTGGCAGGCAATATAAGCCATAAGATTGGCTTAGCTTTACCAGTGTCCTGCACCCTGTGAAGGAGTGAGGGACGTTACCACTAGGAAAATCCCCAGTGCCTAGGGGACGGATCAGAGTTGCTAATAGGCCTTTCGTAACTCTATGCACTTATATTCTGTGTGTGTTTGTGCTAAAAGTTCAGATGCCACAATATTTTATCGTACGTGAGACAGTATGTAATAAACACTTTTAGCAATGTAAAAATACAACATCAGTTGTACATCAGTTATAAGCAGAAAATGGGGATTTTTCCATCTGTACTTAGCTTTAAGTGAAAGAAATAACTTAAATGGAAATATAGTTGTTGTGCAGACTACTACAATGAATGACAGCTCCTGCTTCTCCTTAACATATGAAAAACTAACTGATTTCTGTGGGAAGAAGCTGTCAGATTTTGTATAGTACAGCAGAAAGTGCTGCATGGATGTTATTAATGAAGCTAAAGAGGCAGAAAGCATAGAGCTAATCTTGCTCAGAAAAAAGGATCCTAGAATCCTTATGTGTGTAGTAGGTAAAAGCAAAAAAAAAAAAAGATATCATTCCAGTCAAAACCATAACTTTCTTATGAGCTGGAGAAGTACTGGTTACAGTTTTGTTTCTCATTAAGTACAAGTACTTTTTTCATTACTTTTTAGAATTTCCTTCTTGAGTTGGAAGCAGAACTGCTCTGTGGCCAAACCAGATTCAGAGCAGGGTGATTAAGTGCCGTTGTGGCTTGTTATTAAGCATCCTGTGGGGGAGAACTGCCAAATATTTTGACGATCGAAGATACGGGACATGGCTGGCTCCAGAGTATAGAAACAAGTGATGGACTGTCCCAGTGCTGTATCATGTGAATTCAATTCCAGTGCAGTCGTGCAGCAGTGTGACTGGGTCGTGAAAGATACCGAGTGCTCTCTCAAGAGGCTGCCTTTAGCAGCAGCAGAAATCCTTCTCGGCTCAGTGTCTAGAAGGACTAGACTGTTAGACATCACTGCTTATCTGATGAGTGATTTGGGAGGAGGTGAGCAGTGTTGTTCTTGTTACTTGTGGAGAAAAGTCTGCCCAGATGACAGAAGGACCCAGCACAAGTGGAAAATGTGTTGTCTGTTGATCTTTGCAGGGAAGTTGGGAATGGAAAAGCTCTTAAGGTTTGCTCAGACCTGGGGTGGTTAGGTCATTGTGGCTGGTGGTACATTGGTAATTGATGCAAATATATGAAGCTCATAACACTGCTAACCTTGTTCTTTGGACAGTGTGTTTCATTTTCCACATTTGCCAGTTGGATATATTCCTTGAAAATTACATTTGCTTGGAAAAACAATATAGTAAAAGCTGGTAAAAATTGACAGCAGTGTAATAGGGTTATGCAAAACAGAATGTAAAGAATTTCAGATAAGTGGCTTTTGCAGATCTGAGCCTTTTCCTTCCTTGTAGCTGTCAGCAGCTTAGCATAGAGAGAGCATCTACAGGAACAGAACTTAGGCAGTAAAGCTATCACAGTGAGGACTTTGGATAGGCAGAAATTATTCTTGTTTAACCCAAGGTTAATACAGAATACAGAATACAGAATCTAAAAGAAAAGCACAAACCCTAAAGAACACAGAAAATAGTACGTGCATTTTCCTCTTCACAAAGGAGAGTTATAGGGTAAAAAAAATCCTAGTGGAGAGATCCTTTAAGCAAATTATACTTGTGTCACCTGTAGCTCTTTCTTTCTCCCATTGAGATGGTGACTTAGATTTTCCAAGAATTTTAGAAATACATTGGAAAACAGTGTCTTTGTCAAGACCTTCTAGGATGAATTTCTCAATTAATTAGGTCTAATTATACACATCACTCTGAGCCCCTAAGTAGATGTCCTCGCTAATACTTGTGATTAAAATAAAGCACATGCTTGAATAGTTATTAAACATGGATCTAAATCTCAAGGTGGACCGAAGGAGGGATAGCTGGAGAGGTATTGGGAAGATCTTTTACATAATTTAAGCTATTCCCCTAGTTTCTGACTTGAAGCTAAATGATTTCTAAGAGTCCAGTGCATTTATGTGGCTCACTCCAGGGTACCAGTGTTTTATTTGCAGTGGCTCTGCTTATCCAACAACCCCAAGTAGTGTGAGGATGGTAGTGAATGCAGGAACTTTAATGGCATTGAGTCTTGATAAACTCTACACTCAAGAGGGCTAAAAGGGAATAGATATCTACTTCATGAGAAGCTCTGAAATTTTCACATCCTTTTATCCTGAGTCTTCCATCAAGAACAGCATTTTTGAAAATCTATTACTTTGGATCTCAGCTTTTCCAATATAATCTTTAAATTTACATTGAGTATAATTTGGTTTATTATTGTACAAAATGTCCCATGCTCCATTTCCATTTTTGATGCTCAGTTTTACTGAAATCAATGTGTTCCCATGAAAGTAATTTAATCTGGCACATTTTCTGACAGAAGGATGTGTTTCCTTAGAAAATCTTTAACTGGCTTTAGACTTCAGCATACAAATGTGATTAATCAAAAAAGCAATCCAAAAGATGGCTCTTTGTAATGCCAGCAAGGCTACTAAGTGGTGTGCATGTTGCAATTGCAATCAAGCAGAGCAATTAAACTGGAAAATAATAAGGGCAATTACTTGTACAAAGTTGAAATCCATTGATTTTCCACTATATGTTCCTTCTTACAGGACACAGAGCATTTTGGGTTCAGAGAATCCAGTCCATGGGCATTAAATATTTTCAAAACTCTCAAAAGGAAAGGAATTCTTTTCACATTGTTGCCTTATGGCTCAGGAGTATGCCTCTGTCAGGTGTGGTGTGGCAAAAAGGGCAATCAGAAGTTTTCTGAGAAGTGGCTTCTAAAAACTGCATAAAGTGCTTCTAATTTGCCTTGGCCTAACAAGCACAGGCGTGTGAAATACAGATTTTCAGATGAACCTTCGAGAACTGCAAGCTGCTTGACCCAGAATTGGCTTTGACATGAAAAAACTGCTTGTAAGAACCTAAAGTTTATATCAGGTCTAATGCTAGTTGGGTGCACAACTTCTTAGCTATATCTTCCAACAGAGATGGACTCTAATGAAGTCTATATTGGTCTCCTCATGTACCAATAAGAGTGAAAAAGAACAGATAGATTGACTTTTAGCTGGCATCCCTACACAAAATGCAGGATTGTACCAATTCTTTTCTTTCTGCCCAGAAAAATCCCTTCTGTGAAGATTTTGGCATCATTACATGCTGTGTCTTCTTGTTCATTTTTGATCTTCTTTGTTGTATCTTTGCTAATTTTTGCTTCTTCTCTATACTGCAAACTAATTATAGTAGGGACCTTTTATTCATGTGTAGCACTGAACAGCTTCCTTTTTTTGATCTGAGCAATGATTATAATTTCATCATGTTTATAATAATAAGTTTGATTTCTTTTCTGTTTGCTCGGATGAGCATCAGGAAAGATAATGACAGAATTAAGTCCCACATTGGTAGGAATACCGCTCACATTTTGAAGACATGCAAAGATAGAGAAATAATATAGAAAATACTTAAAAAAAAATAAAATAAAACAGCACAGCATCTTTTCCCATTGTTCTTCAAAATTTATTACAAATCAGTCAAGAAGCTTGTTGCCAAGAAGAAAGTTTCTTGGTTAATTGCTGGGTCAGTACAGAAACAGACCTGTGGATTTCTTTAGGAATGACAGCTACAGACATACAAGCAAGGGTCCTCGAGGTCTACCTAGCGCCGTATCCTGTCTCTGATCAGGGCCAGGGAAGGATGCTTAAGAAGCGTTTTAACAACAGTGCCTATAAGGACTGATGCAGCTCTAGGTATATTCTGATTTCTTTTCCAAACTGGAGAGACCCTGGGTTATACATCTTCTCCACCTATAGGATTCATCTGTCCTTCTCAGCCTTTTCTGTTCTTTTTCTAGTACTACTACTCAGTCTGTGAGATGGGTGGCCACACCACTTGCTGTACTGAAAGCACCAGAGAGTCAATTAAAGTCAGTGAAAAGGAACTAGTGAATTCACTGAGTCTTTGGATCCAGCTTGCTTTTATGTAATGAAATTGAAAGGTACACTTGATTTTCAGAAAGGTGATTAACTCCAATCAGGTAGACAAGCAAACCTATTAAATCAACAAACTATGGCATGTCCCCAAGTGCCCCTATGAATCAAGACATACAAGGACATATTTAAAAGTTTTTAATTATTACTTTTTAAAATGTCTGGTTTAGTCAGGATCTAGAAAATCTACAATGATTAATGACTAGCTAGTCAAGTGCCCATAAAAATGTATTAATACCCCTGAGAATGATAAATCTTCTTTAAATGAATAGAGCCTAACAATCAAAGATCACATGTTCTCCAGACCTTTTGATAAATGTTCTTCCTATTACTTCCAATAAACTTTGATACATAAAACTGGATAATTTATTCCCAGTAATTTATCTTTGTTCTCCTGGGTATCAGCTCCTCTCTTTCTGTATTTTCTTCCTAGAGAAACACAATGGATGTTAGATCAGCATCAGTAACAATAGGCGTAATAAAAATCAACTGGAAGATACTATGTAAGTTCAAATCAATAGCATGGCAGCTGCTTGGTTAGATTAGAAAAAGAGTGGTAAAGAAGCATGCCTTGTGTCTTCTGTACTATGGAAATTCTGTACATATCTACTATGAATAATTTCATTTTGTCCTTAGTTCACACAGTGCTTCACTAGTGTACTTTATTGCTATGGGTAGGAATGGGTCTTGTTATATTATATGTGATCTACATACCAAGAACAAAATGTAAGTTCTGGATGCATGGGTTTTATTTGGGATTTCTGCTGCATGAAACATGGATTAGAAAGCTATCAGGGCAGAGAGAAATCTGCCTTTTTTGTTTAGGTAGATTTTCAGAAGTTTGTATCTTTTTACATGCTGTTATCCATCCATCCATCCATCCATCCACCCATCCACTTGCTAATTAAAAAAAAATTCTGGCTAGAACTATATTCGGCTCAGAGACTTTTAAGTATTTTCCTTCCGCAGATTATTTTGCAGTTTGTATAAAATTAATTAGCTTCAGTTCAGTCCCAATAAATAAGGGGGACTAAAATCCAGAACTGTACTTTTTTTTTTTTTTTGATTTTGCAAGTGATTAGGAATCTGCACCAGCCATCTCAGACATCATTCTCCTGCCATTCTTTTCCAGTTGCGGAGCTTTCTCCTTCACAAAATGTGGTCTATCAGAAACAAGCCAGTGTACTGCCTCACTATAGAAAATAGAAATCTAGGTGAGATACAAGGAGAAATCATTCTGAAGCCAGGTGCTGCAGGCATGATCATAAATAGAGGAATGGGGCATTTCCAAAGGAGATGACGCCCCTGAATAGTCAGAAGTAGGAATGAAAAGATGAGCTTCAAAGCTCTGCAGCTGGAACAATACAAGGTGATCTCTTCTAAGAGATTCGGAGATGTATCTTGGAAGGCTGAGGACAGTGTATGCTTTTTGGGGGTCACTGTTTGAGCAAGGGGATTCTCTGGAATGAAGAGCTTTAAAACGCTTGTTAAGGTGGGAATGGAGCTTAAAGGACTTGCCAAGATGAGAGAAATCTGCAGAGCTTGCTGCCCTCAGAAAGCTGGGTAGTGACTTCACTGGGGAGCTGGAGGAGAGATATCAGAGTTGATTAATGTAAAAAGGATCTGTTTGGGTTGTAGGTCAAAAACCAAAGGATTTGAGGTAAAGAAGATGGATCAATCCTCTATGTAAATCAAACAAAAGGTCAGTTCTTTTCCCAGCTTATGTGTCATTTCAGAGGGAAGAAGCTTGCAAAGTACTGTGAACAGGGCGTACCGTGTACTGCACTGTACAGCTGGGAAAATGCCTCAATGATATTCAAACTGCAGAATCTAATGTTTATTCCCAGTTTTCACTCAAGCTGTTTCAACTAAATACACTGCAGGACTGTAAGAAAGTCTATGATACAATATAAAACACCTTCATTCTTTTTACAGAGTTAATGGGACGATTTAAAGTGAATTTTCCCTGTAAGTAATAAATTTCTTTAGGGAATTAACAATTTTTTTGCTTAGGTAGAACATTTATTCCCCAATGATGGACTGCTTTCATCATTAGAATAAGCTGCCACTACAGTGGTATCACGTTCTCTATCATTTATTCAAGGTTTTTGAAAGAAGACTAAACCTCTTATGAATATTAAGTATTCAGACATGTTTTTTTTACTACCTCCTGTTAAGGAAAAGTGGGGAAACAATGACCTTAGTCTACTTGGTCCTTCTACGTGTAAAAGCAGATCTCACCATTGTTCTTTCAGCTTGGACGCCAAAACCCAGGGAGGTGGAAATGGAAGATGTGGGGGTCATTTGTAACATGAGGAGTCTTTTGCTGACTCCTTAACAGGTGAATGTCAGGAGGTCAATCAATCAGCAAAGAGGAGGGGAAAGAAGAGGACTATGTCTGGGCTGCTCTGAATCGACCCCATTAAGGCACGTGTTTGCTGAGGCAAAGGCCACAGCGAAGCACAGCCACCTGGAAAGGACAGCGCAGGGACAGAGCCAGGATGATCTGCCCTGCTTTAATCCACAGCCTGTATTCGCGGGGGAGAACGCATATTGTGTTCAGTCCCAGTCAGAAGGGGAGAATTTATGCAAGTGAAAAAGGTCCTTTTGAAGTATAATGGATCAATAATCTATTGCTATACAATCTAGGAGCTATACACAATGAATGCTGTGCAGAGAAATCCATCTGCAAACTGCTTTTACATCATATGCTTATGTTTCTATGTATGTATTTACGTGTATAATATTCCATCTTCCTTTCACTGCGCATCATGCAGTGATCTTTCCTCCGGCATCTGCCTTCTGCCTGAAAATTTTCAGTATAGTGAGAAATACATAGATGAAGGAAAAGAGCTCCACTGCAGACCCTGAAGAAGAAAAGTTGTGTAACTTAAATCGTATGCCTCAAACCATAGCTACCCACAGAGCGATGGTTGGCTGTCGTGTGGTGAGAGAGGGGGATGGCTCGTCAAAGCGTGCCCTCACCTGCTGCAGCACAACGGAGCGTGCTGTGTGGCCCAAAAGGATCAGGCCCCGGAGCGACAGTCCTCTGTAGGAAGCGCTGCCCTGTAGATTTGCCATTGCTCCAAACCGTTTTCAGACAACTATATCTGAACAGTGACGTAAAGCCATGGTGACTACCGGGCAGATGCAGAAGGGGCATGGTTTGGCCCATATCTGAGCCAATATTGTACCATTTCCAAAGTACATTGGAACATTTTGAGACAGCATGTGGTTATTATTATACAAGTTAAATTTCCGTACAATATCATCTTCACTATGAATAGGACTTGGGAGAATAAAGCAATCATTGGCTGCTGCAATTTCTCCTTACTATAGTTAATAGTTAGTCCTTGAAAAAAGGTGACTCCGGGTTTTTTTGGTCATCTATCAAAGTAGCTCTGGCACCATTTCATGTCTCTGCAAAAATGTGGGAAAACAAGATCTGTGGATGAGAAAGTATGCTGTTTCATACTGATAGTGCATTGCTAGGCTGGTTTGATTAAATTTCTTAAGGGAAGTGCATGGTTATTTTCTTTGTCATACTATGTTCTTGGGCGGTGAGTTGAAGGAAGCCCCTGGTGCCGTATGCCTTGTCCTGGTTGCTCTTTTGACTGCTTTTTTGGAGTGGTTGAAGTGTAACACTGCGCTCAGGGAGGAGATCCTGGGCTGTCAGGGTGAGTTAGCTTGGTGCGGCTGTGACCAAAAGCTGTGCTCCCTCCTACCTGTCCTCTCCCAGACTTCACTAAAAACAGCCTTCCACCCCACAAGGAGGAGGTTGGGTTGGCAGCACTCTCTTTTGCCTCTCCTGTTGGCAGAAATGGAGCCATTGCTGCCACGTGGCTTCACTTCACAGCTTGGGGTGTCAGGAGTGACTTCTCCAGGGGCTCCTTCTGGAACTCAAGTTACTGGTGAACAATAAACTAACAAAATCTGGGATTGTAATGTTTTATCCCAAGTTTTATTTCTAGCTCTGATTTGTTCCTACAAGCTTTCACCTCTAGATTGCACCCCACATAATTGATATAATGTCATTGCTTCAAAGCATGTCATTTGCTCAGTAACGGTCCCAATTACTCATGGGTTACTGACTTTGGCCTTTTAAAATGCACTAGCTACAGGAAGTACCATGACCCCAATTACTACAGATATGTTCATGGATCAAAGACCCTGTGGTCAGACTTCTCCTCCTGACCAATCATTAATCAGGAGGAACATTGTGGAGCTGCCACTGATTTTTCTTGAGTTACTTTAGTGGGATGACCGTATGGTGTGTACCTTGCTCCTTTCATCTGTAGAGGACTTCCAGAATATTAGTCAGTTAAACCTGACAGGACTTCTGGAAAGGACTTGGATTGACTTAGCAGAAATTGAGCTTGAAAATACTTTGGGGTGCAACATCTTTCCCATTTTCCCCATCTTTATTGGTTGTTCCATTAGCACAAATGTAATGAAGAGCAATTTTTTCATAGCTAATTCACAGGAAGTTTTAGAGACCTGACACTGCAGCTAAGTGTGGCCGAGGAAAGAATGACAAATCAGTTCTTGTTTCGGCTATGGTCTTTGCAGCAGCTTTCTAGATACCTTTCAATAGTGAGAGGGGGAGGAGAAACGCGTGTTTGAAGGTGGGTGAGATGAAGACCTGCTCCCAAGTCTGTGAGTCCTTTCTGCCCCTCTGTCTGTCTCCTGAGGACGCAAACTCAAAGGGAACTTGAACTCCTGGGACCTTTTACATGAGCTGTCCTTAAGAGTTCAAGGTGAATGGAGGTTACTTTGGGGTGCAAGCAGTTGGAGTGCTGCCTCGGTATATGCACAGATTATTGTACACAGCTTTCAAGGCAACAGATCCTCAACCTTATTTTTGGTGGGACAAATAATTTTCAGAGTGCTAGGTATTTCTGTTAATGGGGGGGCTTTCTGATGTGATCACCTAACATCTTTCACAGGAGCAGATAGCCCTTGCTGCATTTTTAGTCAGATCCTATTTTGTATCACCAGGAAATGCATTCCTTTACCCACACTGTAAATTAGAAAACCATACACACATCTAGAGAGTCATTTATATAAGCACTACAAAATTGTGATTGTCAGGAAGCCTTGCATTAAAACTTTCATTCCTGATTAGAAGATGGCATGCTGAGTACTTCAACCCACTTTACACTTCAAATCAAGCTATTATTAGGGCATCTGTCTGTTCACGCTTTCACTTAATGAGAGCTGTTTTTTAGAGATGCAACAATGATACACCCAATATAAACTTTCAGCAAAATCTGCGATTTTGTTCGGCAACTCCTTGCAAAATAAAAAGGTGAATCCTGCTTTTGCAAGGCTTGAATAACTCTGAGTACATTGATGTGAATCTGTATATTGCCATTTTCCCTTCAGCATAACTTTGTAACTCCCACATGGAACTTGGCCCATGTTGCATCCGTGTTGGGTTAATGTAATGCTGCAATGCACATGGATTGTACACTCATTTAGACCAGAGGATCTAGCCTTTGGGATACTAGAAGGAGCATATCATAGAATCATAGAATAGTTTGGGTTGGAAGAGACCTTTAAAGGTCATCTAGTCCAACCTCCCTGCAATGAGCAGGGACATCTTCAACTAGATCAGGTTGCTCAGAGCCCCGTCCAACCTGACCTTGAATGTTTCCAGGGATGGGGCATCTACCACCTCTCTAGGCAACCTGTGCCAGTGTTAGACCACCCTTATTGTAAAAAATTTCTTCCTTCTTATGGCTTAGGGGGAAAGACCGGGAAATACGGGGTCCTAGGGCTGGAAAGCCTGTAGGATTTACTCATCTCCTTTCTTAGTTCTGGGAAAATAAATTATGTACTAAGGAGCTATGCCAAAATGATCAGGAAAGCTGGGTTTCAGGAGGGCAATGCAGACAGCAGTGCATGGAGCCAGGACTGCTCCTGAGAGATGGGTTGCCAAAAGCAGCCAGGACCCACTGGAGGCGACTCATGTGTGGCCGCATGGGAGCCATCAGCCAGGCTGGACTGAGCTTTCTCTGCCGTAGCCCTGGGAATGACCAGCCCTCGGTCTGATGCAGTGGTCACTGATTTCAAGAGCTTTTCAGTGAGCTTCAAAACCCTGCACTGATACGCTGGAGACCACCCAGTATGAAAAATCATTTTTTCCTAGTGCTCTCACTACATTTTATCAGCATTCACTACATCAAGGTTTGCTCTCACCCCCACCAAATCAGAGCCCTGCAGCCATCTATGATGTTACATTTCTCTTCAAAGAGTATCTGCTCTGTTTGTTGGTGGTAGCATTCACTATCCATGCATTATGCTTGGTGGAGCATTTTGGCTTGTTTTCACCACTTCAGCTTCTGTGGAGGTATTGCTTAAGTGATAGCTAGCATATTGCTTATGTGATAGCTAGCAAAATCACAGGGATTATAGGAACAAGAAAGTGTTAAAGGAATAGTACTTTTGTTTCTTGTGTTCCTTAATTTGAAGTGGTTTTAAATTTAGAAAAATGCAGGATCCAAAAATGCATGAAGTGAATCTACAGCCTACCGGGACTAATGTTTTATAAATACTCAGATGGGGACAGACAGGTTGAAAAATTGCTGGAGTCAAACCTACGACTATTAAGCAAATCCTCTTGCACGCTCTTGGATCTTTCTTGAACATGATATAGTTAAGGCGAAAACACACCAACTCTTCATTGCAGATATAAAAGATAATGCTGTATAAATAAATGAGAAATCATTAAATAATATTTACTTTAAATATTTATCTACAGACATTCATGCAGATAATGCTCATAAAAAAATGAGCAGAGAATTTTTTTACTGCAGCTTGTTCTTCAGCCATGACTTATTCAATTTTATGTCACTCGTATTTGAAGGGTGATTTATTCTGAGTCTTTTGCAACACCATTTGTTTTACATTTGAAATGTCAATGGTAACCAAGGTGTCTTCTGTGAAATGTCAGCAAAATGAAATCCAGGGAGCCATCAGGATAAGAAAAGGCCTCTGATCCTAAAGTGAGACTGGACCATGCAGATTCGTGTTGGGATGGTATGTTTTGCTCTAGCACCTAATATGTATGGGGAGACCTGTACTAGGGTGGGGGTCACTTTGTTATTGATAAGGGCCACTATTCATCAGCACAGCCCCTTCCTTGTGATGTGACTTCAAGCACATGGTGCTTCAAGGAGAGCTAGTGTGGAGGACACTGACCTCTGGCTGCCCCCTCCCTCTGGGTAAATCTGCATTTGTGTATTACAGACCCCAGTGGTCCAAAGATGCAAACTGTCAATGTACAAAATTTCATTAACTTGCAAGGCAGTAAGACAGAGTCCCCCAGGCCAAACTGCAGATCTGCAAATCATGATGTAATGTAGAGGCAAATAATAAAATGGTAGAAAAGGAGAATAGAGGGAACAGTACTGATGGTTCCCATCACTCCTTGCTGAGGCTGCTCCAAGTGCTCACTGAAATAAATACCCAGCAACACAGCCTTCAGCTTTGGAGAATGGGAACACTCTGGAGCCAGCTTCTCCCCATGTCCCTCTGTGCAGGAGATGTGCTGCCATTTTCACAACCACAGTCTGAAGGAAAAAAGCTGCCACTAGGAAGAAAAATTTCCTCCTCTTAGGAGTATTCGGGGTTGCAATAGTGTAACTGCTACCTAGCCTAGTGTGTACGCTTCCGCTCTGCTGCTTCAAAAAGGCAGGATTGTAAGAGCAGTAAGTCTGTCAGTTTTATAGTACTTTGAATGTATTATCCAATGATCTGATAATGTGGTTTTCTTAGTGGTTATGTTGCTGATTGCATCCATTTTAATATTAATGACTTATTCTGTTATGGGAAGTCTCTATGCTTTAAGAAAGCAAGCTGAACACAAATAGTCTGCAGTTTGCAAGCTTTCTCAGCCTCACTCTGTCAAAGAAGTCCTATGGAAGCATAAGGATTTGAACTTCCACGTACTAAAATCTGAGGGAAAAGTTCATATATGCTCTGCAAAACAACACTCGGACTCACGCTGCTTCACACAGTGCCAGCTTGTGTAATGTTTTCCACTCAGCGTGTAATAAATGATAACAGAGAAAGTCACTCAGAGATAACATAGCTTGCCAAAAGTGTGCAGACATAACCAAATTAAGACACTGTGCACCCTTAAGTTTTCAGGCTACCTTGGCAACGCTAATGAACTTTTAATGGTCGAAAAGTCTAGAACAGTTTAAACTTCTCTTTTTTAAACAAACTTTGAGCAACCTTTACTCAAATTAAACACAGTCGCCTACCTCTTCTTACTTTCATAATAGATTTTTTTTCCTGGGCTGGACTCAGTAATGAATTATTTCCTCTGCTTCATGGGTAGAGAATACTTCCTCAAGTCTTTTTCAGTTTGACACTGAAAATGAACCCACAGAGTGGAAATTCAGGCTGAGTCAGCCTTCACATCACTTTCTGTGAAAGAATCACCCTTATTTCCAATTATCCAAAGCAGTGACTGCTAAAGTATTGATGCTTCTAAGCTACAGACATCAGAAATTCATTACTGAGGCAAATTGCCTTGCTGTGCTTCCATTTTCAAATGTAATTCCACTGAAGGGACACTTGATTTTCTCATTAAGTCCTTTTTTCAAAGGGCAAATCAACATGGAGAACTTTCTTGGACATGCAGTTCTGTTGCACAGTGCAGTTTTATGGGGGAGGAATTAAAGAACTCAAAATATTGTGATTCTGTCTGAAGCCACTATTTGACCTCTCTCTGAACAGGTCTTCTGCAAGGATCTTGGTTTAACAAGACCAGCTGATGGACTTTGTCAAGCGCAGATTTTTGGGTCCAGTAACGAGCGCAGGATCAGTATGGAGAAGTGCTGTGATTACGGGCAGGGTTTGTGGATGAACTCCAGAGCTCCTGCCCCAACGCCGGCCTAAACAGACTGTTTCTGGTGTTTCTAGAACATTTCAGGTGGGAAATCAGTGAAGGATCTGTAGGTAAAGCCCCACAAATTACTTTGTTTAACCTTACTCTTGTGCTTCTAGCTTTCTGAATTAGGCACCTAATTGTCCATAAAATGTGTTAGGAAAAAATGAGACTTACTTACAAATCAACATCCTCATTGGGCAACTGCCATATACTGGTAGAGACACTGAGCAGACAAGTGTGGACTCAGTGTTACCTGCCAGTAGCTCGGATGTCTATGTGTGGCTAAGAAGGAGCCCATACCCTACTCAGCATGGGTAGCTCCTTGAAGGTAATAATTGTCTGAACTCAATCTTTTCTCGTAGGTGAAAGGCAGTGAATAGGGGAAAGCTCTTCTCATCACGTACCCTTATCTAGGAATGCAAAGTCACCCAGGCTCAGATTTGACATCTCACCCTGCCTGCTCTAATTATAGCCAGGGTTTGAGCCCAGCTCTTGGTGAGAGTGGTAAGGAATGGGACAGCTTGGGTGAAGTGCCCAAAATGGGAGTCCTGCTCTGGGATAGTCCCCTAGGCCTGAAGGGTGCCTGGACAGGAATATGCTCGTTCTGTTGATCCTGTTCAGCAGCTCACATGCCCTGCACCAGCATTTAGAGAAACTGCAGAACTTCATTTCTGAAGACTTTGAACACACGAATGAGAAATCTCAGGGTTAGGCAGCATCTCAGAGATGTCTTGGAGGACCTAGGTGCTTACTTTTCTCTGTACATCTTGGCCTTAGGTCACACACTTGACTCAACAGCTGTTCTCAAATATAGTAACTTCACCAATGTAATGAGATAGTGTCCCTGGTGCTGTGTTTATGTACTGCACGAAGGCAAATGAACGTAAAGTGCACCTGCACTTCCTCATTGCACTTACAGAGACAAATAACATCCTCACACTTGCAAACCATTCAGAGCTGCCCAGATGGCTATTTTGCTCGCAGTTACCATGCCTGTTACCTGCACGTGCAGGGTTTGTGTATGTGATTGGAACGCTGTTCTTCCAGAGGTGGCTCACAGCGTAGCAAAGACCTAAAATCCCATCAGCTTTTATGGAGAAATAAATGCTACTCATCTAGGGTCCCCACAGAGACAGCTCCATGGATTTGTTCATCCCATCCTAAAACAGACAAGTAGCACTTCCTCTCAGAAGACTTCATGTATGGGTTTAGCAGTTTGAATGGGAAGTGGTAAAAATAAGAATAGCAATGCTGACAAAATAAGAAGGATTTTGACTCAATCTCAAGCCAATTAATTATTTGACATCCCTTTCTCAGGCTCTTTCCTTGATTTCCTTTCCTATTTTCTATTTAATGTCAGACATTTTCTTTCAGTTCCTTAATTAGTCCATCCATAAATATGGATTGGCTATTACATATTGAACTAATATCACAGTAATCCTTACTATATTAACTTTCACCTTAAGAGCAGCCATTTCCCTATTTTGAATAAATTATTTGTTTATTCAAGTTTGGCTTAGAACTTTTATGTAATATATGGTTTTAACAAATGTCTGCTTTCCATTTTTTTGGCTCTGTTTCCTCAATAGTACTTTTGAAACTTTTCAAGTTTTGAAACATTTCCACTTCAAGTTGTACTTTATACTTAAGAGAAAATCAATTTTGCTTGTAATCCAAGCACACCTTCATTTTCTTTTAAAAAATGTCTTCTGTGAAAAAGAAACAATGATATCGCAATCTTCATGAGGCTGAGGCAAAATCCCTATATTTGGCAGATGAGGCGATGACTTTCTAGAAAGAAGTTGAAGGTGGAATCACAGAAGTTACAAAACCCCCAGATACATCACTGATGAAACCTGAAATCTATCATTGGTACCTCTAGGTATCTCCATTAGCCAGGGTTGTTGTACATGTATGTAGCTAATGTTATACACACAACCAGTGCTTCCTTCTGAATATATTCCCTAAGGTGAGGGCCTCAAGAGGGAGGAAAGTTGGGCCTGTGCAAAACATGCAGGATGGGAGGTGGGAGACTAGTGTCTGTGAACAAACTGCCTATAATACGTGTATCTTATATTTAATGTCCAAGACATCTCTAATAATACTTTATCAAATATAAGATAGTGTGCAGTTCCTGGTATGATAAAGTAGCTATGTTATGCATCTGAGAAAATCCCTCCAAGGATGTTGCCTTCTCAGTTCTCTTCTTCAGTTCTCTGAATACTTCAGCAAATTTAAATTAATGAAGAGCTTTCCCAATGGATGGTGATGGAATAAAGCACAGATTTGTGCATCTCTCTGGTGTATATTCCCACAGAGTCACCGTATGTATGTCTAGTTTCTTACGCTATTTCACCAAGGATCTGCTACTGGTTACTGTCATGTACAAAATAGCAGGTAAAAAGTTTTGGGTTGCTAAAGCTTGTTTGGTTTTAGGCTCTACCTTCATGCAACTAAAGACACCTTTATTAATATATATTTTTAAAAACACTTTTTATTTTAATCTTAACAAAATAAATAAAAACAATACAGTTAAACATGCAAGAAGGATTACGTAAAGTAACTGGTAAATTCTGGAAGTTTTTTCATACATCTGGCAGGAGAAGAAGGTGAAATTTGTTTCAAGGCATTTCAAAAGCAAAATTCTTTGAAAGCTTTTAAGAAATAAGATACAAATGGACTGATACAAAGCCTCTAAGCAACCATATTCTGGGATTTCAAGTCAATTCCTTTCAGCAAATATCCCAAAGCCCTACAATAATAATGACCAGAATTAAAAACTAATGTTATCCATTGAAATCAGAGGGAAAATATTGGAGATATCACTAAATTTTTTTTTTTTTATTTTTTTTTTGGTCAGCTGGGCTTGTGTGTTGCAATACACTGGCAAAGGTAATGAAATAAATTCCCTTGCATTTCTACTGCCAGACTCTGCCTCCGACTGAGCAAACTGTCCAGAAAGTATTCAGGGCTAGTGGGATTCAGTGGACCTCTTGGTTTGTGGCAAAAGGCAGGGCAATATCAGATTCAGCTAACAGAGAAAACACTTTAATTGAATCCAGCTATAACCCCACCAAAATCACCATTCCTTCTGGGTCCGAACCAGAAGGCCAATTGCTGCTGGTCTGCAGTTCCCTCTGGGAATGTGCTCTACAGAGGCTCCTGATTCGTTGCTTTGAGTTGGCTTCTTCCACGGGAAAAGTCATCTATGCATGTCACTGCTCTGAATGCTGCAGGAAACTGGAAGCAAAGCAATATTATTTTACTTTCATGTTTTCTGCTTCTGGCCAGCAGCTGAAGCTCTGCATTGTTCAAGCTGTTTCCTATAGGTTCAGTGCAAGACTTGGGTCAGACCCTTAGTGTTAACTTAAGTTAAAGTCTGGTTCCAAAACGAATCAGGTCCATTTCAGGTCCATCCATCAGGTGGCTATGATCTAGTTGCTAAAGAGGAGCTGCAGGCAGAGTAAAATTTGAGAAGAATCACCTCCTTCAGACACCATGTCTCCTTCCCCATCTCTTGGCACTTGATTTTGGCTATGACATTATGATGAAGCACAGGACTGGAGCAATAAACACTCTTTGGCACTCAAAATCAGGTGACAAAGTGTCTCAGGGCAGGAAATCCCATCCTAAACCTTTCTTCCTAGAGAGAAGTACGCAGGCTGAGATTAAACTGCAACAATCACAGAAACATTGACATGATGAACAGGCCCTTTCTAAACTTTAGAGGGTTGGCTTCTTACACATTGCTGCAACAAGGCAAAGTATTGTGCTAGTTATTTTGAGAGGCGAAGGTTGGCACCTTTGATGGGAGAGATGGAGTGGAACTCAGGGCCTACACTGATAGCTTATGAGTGGGGTCACGCTGCCTTCATTGGGCATGCGAGAGCAGGAATTTGTGCTTGTCACCCCACACCCCATCCCCGTTGCAGCTGTGTGGAAGAGGAGAGGGCATGCCGGCTGCCTGGGGGGGTCCCAGGACTTCTGGGCCATTTGGCTTTGCAGTGGTCTGCAGTCAGTGTGCGAGCTTCCCTCTACACACCGTGGGAACCAAGGGAAAGAGAGCTTGCCGGGCCAGAATAATAACTTCAGTTCCTTTCACTCTATTTGGTCCTGGTGGAAAAGAAAGTCTGTGTTAGCAAGAAAAAAGTAATGACAAAAACCTCATCTATTTATACAAAAACACTATTGCCGGAGCTCCTGTTATTCTCTTAATCGTGGATTGCACTACTTTTGGAGGAGACTATTGGCTAGAGTTTCTTTAAAAACAGGGTTGAAGACCTTCAGGGTCAAAAGCATTTGCAATTCCACATTTCTAACCTTTTTTCTTCCGTTCTTGTTAGTTTAGGAGAACATAAAAAGATTTTTGTTTAAATGTAATTAACAAATTGATCCAAGTCACCTCAGGTTGGAATTTGAAAGCCTGGATTCAACTAAGATGAACTTTTAAAGATCCATTCATAATGCCTTAAAGCATTTGTGTATGAGGAATGCTTTTCGTTTTTCCACAGTCCTTCCAAGGATGTAAGCATCCTTTTTCTTTAGGCTGGTGGCCTGTTTTCTCCTTGATATATCTTCTTATTTAGAATTCTAAATCTAATGATTTTTTCTCATGCTGGCAAAGAGAATAAAAGGCTCTACACTGTTTTCTTTAACATTTTTAAATCTCAAGCAAACCTGAAAACTGCAAGTAGCCACTTTAAAAGAGTTATATTAAATAAATACTGCAGCAGGATTAGGTCCTTCTCCCTAAAGAAAAGCACAATAAAATGAAAAAAAGACTCTTCAAATAACCATCGAATTCCCCCAGGTGGAGATGAAACACTGACTGTTATCTCCAAGGCTATTTATATTAGTCAAAATGTTGAGCCCTAAGGACACGAACATCTTAGTGTTTGGAGATTAAATGTGGGTCCTTAATTTTACCTTGTGTCTAGCCAACGGTGTTGTAAGTTACCCGGCATGCTAACAGTTGCCTCTTCAAGCAAGATGCACAGCAATGGAAAAAACCTTTCATGCCACTGACTCCAGTTCCTCCTATTCCCAGGTAGCCATGTACTGTGCATACATCTGCTCCTCACATCCAGTCAAAATGTTTCCCCATGCAGTCTAACAAACGTATGTTCCTTGCTACACAAATCCCAACCCACTGAAAATGTGAATGACTTCCTTGTGATGTTCCTCCTTCATACCTGCAAGTATCCCCTTCCAATAGTTCCTTGGTTTTGTTTTTGTCATTGTAACAGTTACTAACAGAAACGCTAGAGTGAAGGCTTATAACATCTTGTGTTATACCATCTTGTATTTTTTTTCCACACAGATACAACTTTCCCAAACTTCCCATTATGAAAAGAAATGTTCCCAGGCTTGGTTATATTCAAAAGCAAAATTATGTGGAAAGTTTGAGTAAAGTCTCATAAGTGGCTTTTAAATGAGGCGAGAACAAGAAGCATAGGAAACTTGGTAAGGTCACAGGATATGATCCTGCTCCCACAGACGTCAACAGCTATGTTCCCAAAGACCTCCCAGAGGATCTAGAACCAGAGACAGGGACTGTTGCTCTGCATTCCTTGTATAGATAGAGTTGCCAACCAATCCTGGTGTAACACTAGTGCAAAGTACAAATCCCAAACCCAGCAAGGCAAAATGGGCCTGTGCAGACCACTAGGTTCTGGGTGAATCACTTAACTAAACACATGACCCATTAGTCCAATGTTTTTAGTTGGTTCTCACTCAGAAAAGCACTGCCCAGAAATCTTGTCTAATTATCTTGGGTGGGAGAAAGCAGAACATCCACTAAGCCCTTATTTTTTGTCTTTCCATAACTTTGTTTTTTCTTGATACACTTTCATTTAAAAAAGAAAAAAAAAAAATCCACCCAAAACCCAACAACCAAAAAAATTCCTTGTTCCTTGTGCAGAGATCAGCATTCTCTCAGTCCTGGTGCTGGAACTCTACTCTGCTAGTGATCAAGGAGATAAGCTTCTTTTTGTCTATACCTGTGTGGTGACAAAAGTCTGTTGCAAAATTAGCTTCATGTTCTATATGAGAACCCTCAGGTGTCAGTACTGTGTAAATGGTCAATGGCAGAAAGATTTTGCAAGTTTGACATGTCACTTTTGCTAATGCAGTTGTAACCGACTCTATTTTTCTGCACCATTCCCTTCCTCCAGAAGAGAGATTTGCTTCTGCCACACTGTGTGTTGTATTTCACAACAGGTTCATCCAGTAGAACCAGGGAAGATCATCACTGGACCAAGACTGCAAAGGTATCGATGTATATATGTGCAAGGTATGTAACTAAGATACAGTCTCTCTCCTGGCCGATACCAGGACAGTATCCAAGATACAGTTTGAGCAAACAAGTATGCCTGATAAGGATTTTGAATGCCTAACTCTTTTCAGATCAGTGAAAATCCTTTACAAAAATGAGAAGTGTGTTGCATCCAAAACAGACCGTAAGTGTCAGGAAAACCAAGTTATCCCAGAATCCAGAAGCATGGCAGGAGGGTAGAATGAGGATAACATCAGACTACTGTTTTAAGAGGAATTGCTCTAAGTTCCCTAAAGGTAGCTAAGTCAGGAGCTACTCGTTAAGACTAATAGGGACAATGGAGGCAGGGAGTGAAAGGACTGCATGAAAATCCCTGCCTTTTGATCCACTTTGAAAAGATGTTGCAATCTGCAATGCAACTAGTAAGCTACTACCCCTGAATGATGGTAACTGCTATATCAACCTCTAGCTTCCTCATTGCTTGGATCAGGATGCTGCAAAAGAAAACCCTTCAATCTTGTCACAGCAAACCTTCAGTGTATGGGGCAGGGTGAATCCAGGGGGTCTTAGTCTCTAAAATATATGTTTATATCTGTGGCACCTGCTCCTTCTTTTAGTTTAATCATTCAAATATTATGAGGAAACCCTTCTTGCTTACAAAACATGTATGGTTTGTGTTGTAAGCAAGGACTACATATATCATACTCCTGTATCTTTTTCTCTATGCAAACATTTTGAGTAACTGATAGAAAGATGCTGGCAGGCCTCCAAGACGAATTCAGTATGGAAATTAAACAGCTTGAGTTGTTACGGTTCAGCAAACAACATCTCTTTTGTCTGGTAGATCCTACAGTTTCTTAATTTCTGGACATAGAACAGTAATGTCTCACAGCTGGGTGCCTTTGGCTTGCTATAAGAGCCATCAACACAGGGGACAGAGTTCATGGACTCCAGCTTGGAAATCATGTGCCCTGCCAGAGGGAGCTGAAACAGATACATGTCTAGCTGCTACCAGAAGTTAGATAATACATGATGATAATTGAACTACATCATCTTCCTGAGTCTTCCTGAGTTCTTGCTCCCAATAAAAGAAAAGATCAAGAAGAGAAATGATGTCTGTCTTGAGTTTTGTAAGGTGAGAAATTAAGTGATGACCTTTGGGAATGATAAGGAAAAAAGTTAGGGAGGAGGCTTTCTGTGCCATCATGATTTGGGACATTGGTCTGGTAGAGGAATCTGTGTAGGCTTAGCAGAAGCCAGTGGAGAACAGCTTCCAGGAGACATACTGCACTCTCACCCTTCCCTGGAGCATACGTGTTTCACTGGTTCATGTCAATTAATGGTTGTAAACACTTGTCAATCATTTAATACCATATGATTCCTCTTGACAGTCAGGATTTTTCCTCTGACAGATCAGCTCAGTTCATAAGGCTGCAATTGTATATGATAGTATAACCTATATTTCTTCAGTTTTCATCATGGCCAATAGTTTTCCCTGCTTTCAGTCCTGGAGCCTCATTTGTAGTAGATGAATGCAGTTAAACTGCTGCATTTGGTTGGCAGGTGAAAGGATCCTAGTGCACATACTGTATTTCAACTTGTAAAGAGATTAGCAGTCCTTCAAAATAAAAGAACTAATGAACCAAAACTAACCACTATTCCTTCAGAATAATACAGCACTTTCAGTCTTGCTTTTCCCTTGCCGCTTCTTCCTTTAAGTGACTTAAAAAGCAACTTCTGAGGGTGTTTTTATCCCTGCAAGTTGCTCAGAAGGAGTACATTTCTGAAGAAGGAGTTAATGAGGTTCTGAATCCATCTGCCAGTCTCCTCTCCCACCCCAACTTCTCAAGAATAACATAGCTCAGATTAGTGTCACCTTTCATTATCCTCCCTGGGAGCTGGGACAGGTCATCCCTCCTCTATGCAGAATGGGTGATGAAATATTTATTCAGTTAAATTATCTAAGCTGGAGTCCAGCATGCAGATCATGAGGACATAGAAAGCAGAGTATGTTTGTGTTCATGTGTGTGTCTGCGTGTGTGTATGTGCAGACTGCAAAAGGATGGGCAAATGTTTCCTTGGGTCACAGGGCTGCATTTAGCCAGTCCTCAAGGGTTAGAGTGGCCTTCCCTTTCGCCGGTCACTGAGACCTGATGATCTCAGCTGTGCTGGGATTTCCAACATTCAGCTGTGCTGGTCACAAGGATGACAACTCCTCTCTGCCATCATGTGATTGCCCTTAACCTTGTGGAGGTTATGCAGCAGGCTTGTTGTTTTGGCACTGCAAAGGGCAGTTTATGCTCCAGCAGGCTGTTAAGCACAACCACCAAACTGATGGACTGAGCTCTCTCTGTTGGATATGCTCAAAGCACATGCATTCTTCACGAATTTTTGCTGTCACCAGCAGTCATTGAGAGCATCTGAATGACGCGGATACTGTTCTCATTTTACAAATTTTACATATCTTCCTGGAGATAAATCTAGTTGATTCCAGTTTTGATCATGGGACATGAGAATGGGTAGGAAAGATGAACTTTCTTACGCTGTCTGCTCTCCATCATCACATTAGACATGTCTGTAAACAAACCAGCCTTTTCCTTAACTCTCTCCCTGACATTTGAGAGGCTAAAAAAATGACAGCGTTAGTTTGTCAGTAAACAGTGTCTATAGGAGCTGGCAATATTCCCCCCGGGAGGAATTTAAATTAAAAAAGAATCAAATCCTTGCCATCTCTAAGGGTGTGATATTAAGGGTGTAGATGCCCTCTGTAGAGAAGTCTTTGGAGTTGCACTGGTTTGGGGACTGTTCTACTGAGCTGGTCCTTGCTAGTGTGCAATTAAATATCTGGTGGAGGGAGATTCATGCCATTGCTTTCCTCTGCTACCTTTTACAGATAATAGTATCTTCCACCTTTGTCTTATTTGGTGAAAATGTGGCATATTACCCAGAAGCTGAACACCCTCCTTTCAGTGTCATTGTGCACGTGAGAGTTTCTGTGCTTTCTGTTTTCTACTTTGTCCTTGGTTCCACATCATGTATCTTGAGAACCGCAAAAGTATCTCCTAACACTTCTAATTCCACTAAAGCAATTTCTTCTCTCAGTGGTGGTTTAGATTTCTGTTTTGGCTTGCATTCAGGGAGACCAACCACATCGTGCTTTTGGGAACAAGACCTTGAGCTTTTGAGAGCTGTCTCTGCTTAAGAAAGCACTATGGCAGTGTTTGCAAACCTGTGTTTTCTCAGGCTTCAGGAAATAAAGACATGCCAGAACTAACCTTTTAAAACAAGCTCTAACTCACCTTCTAAAATGAGGTCTGACCTGTGGTTTCTACATGGGGAACGAGGGAACAATTCTTTGTCAAGGTATTACTTCAAATGAGCAATCATTTGGAGGGCAATTGCCTCAGGGCCAATCTCTTTTCCTTTACTGTCATTTTACACCACAGTGGCACCTTTTATTGCCCTAGCGTGGTTTTCAGTTTGCACATGGAAAGGTATAAGAATCTGTGTCAGACATGCTAACATGATCCTACAGATCAGGTCCACAGTGCTTATATCCCAGAGATTTCATTGGAGCTAAGTGCTTAAATAATTGTGGGTCTGGGTCTATACACCTAAGAAAGATTTCAGCTATTGTTAACTTCAGCCTCCACATTCTCACTTTCTTTTGTTAATTAAAGTGAGCAGTTTACAAAAATGTTTAATGCCTTATTTCAGACCCAGTGAACCAGGGTAATGTCAACCCCTTGTAATGATTTACCACTGAATGGTGACCGTGTTATTGTTCTGTAAGCCAAGCCTTTTTCTTTTTTTTGCCAGCACTCAGAAATGCAATCCTGAAACCTCCAAGAACTATGTGTGGCCGAGAGTCAAACTGGATTTAAGACCCAAATTCTTCTTGTGAGCAGGATATGTCAAAAAATTCTATCAAACCAAAGGTGATCTGTGTGCCTCATGCAAGGAGGTTCAGGTCTACTCCAAACCCCATTGGTTTCACTGGCTGTGAGATACAGAAAACCACATAGTTGGTATCCCAGCCCACCAACAGACAGATCACATGCCAGCATCTGGTGGCATGTGCTCTGTGATGCTAGCCTTGCTGCAGCCTGGAGTCCCTGCTGCTCTCCTTCCCTTCAAAAAGGGACTCCTGCTGGGCTGGTGATGGTTTTTTTTTAGCTCACCCAAAATCACAGAGCTGATCCTCAGCTGCACCAGGCCTGCTGCTGAGAGGCTGCCTTCTGCTACTGGAGTGCCACAGGGTATGTTGTGAGCTTTCCATATTAATGCCGTAGCATGAGGCTAAGCAGCTGGGGCTGCTGCCTGAGAACCTTTCAAGACATCAGCACTCTTACTTATTTATTCTTCATCTGCTTTTGTTATAAGATCATCAAGAATCTTTTCACTAGTCCTGAGAGCCTCAGCTTTGCCTTCTTTTATGAGGAGGAGTTAATACCTCTGGCTGCCTCCTCTGTCCGATATTGTGGTCACATCACAGGAGTACAAGCCATCCCCTTCAGGAACCTTTCACTATCTGTGCAGGTAAACAGTGAAATCTGTTTGCTTTTTTTTGTGTGTGTGTGTGCATGTTTACGGCCAATGTAAATGTCTCCACTGAGTATTGATGAGTTATACCTGTGCAAAGGAATTGGACCTTCTAAACCATCTCCTCACTGGGATTTTTGGCTGGTTAAGCATTGCCTGTAGCAGTGGGTAGTAATAGCTGCCTTCTGAGGAAACATGCATTTCTATCAATAATGCTGTGTTTGTAGAGTTTGCTGCTTAATTGACTTCAACTCTGGGGTCAGACTGAACTGTTCTGTTCAGCCAAGCAAGAGAAGGTGGTCATACTTCATTCAGAACATAAATTCTATTGGCTGCTGCCTTGCATGAAGACAAGAAGGAAATAGCTGCAAAACAAGGAGAATGATGGAAATGAGAAGCTGTTCCTCCTTCCTGAGATGTGGTATCCCCTTGCAGAGTTGTTGTGTTTAACACAAGTGTGACGTGTAGGCACCTGGAGCTGTAGGAGGCTTGAAAGGCTTGTGCATTTCTAGACACTCTAGGTTTCAGTACTTCAACACCACGAGAGTGAACTGCCCTCCAAACTTCTGTCTTTAGATTTTAACCTGGGGTAAGACCCTGATCTCTCTCTACTTTTTGGAGTCACTGAATTCAAACCCAAGATCCATGAACTGCTCAAGCACTTGCCATTTCAGGAAGAGGAAATATTCATATGGATGTGATTTGGGGTCAAGAGCAATTTGGAGTGGAGACTGTAGTTGAGGAGAGAATGAAGGTACAGGGGATTTCATAAAAGGAAAAGACAATGTCCATTTACAAGCAGTGGGTTGGACTCAGTGGTGACCTTGCTTGCACACAGCAAGTGTCAAGCGGAATTCTACATTTGATTCTGCTGTCTTCATCTAATGATCAAATGGAAAAGAGCTACAGTAATCAGAAGGTACGGTTCCTGGGAAGCACGCCTGTTCTGTTTTTACAGGATAACTTCCACAGCAAGTACCAGACCTCCGAAACGGCCTAGAGAAAAAGCCTCTCAGATCCAAGCAATTTAAATTCAATGAATGTGATTTGGCTTGCAGTTAGTTCCCTAGGAAGTAATGAAGGAGGTAATTAAAGACTGGACAACTACCTTAAGTAAAACCATTATTCATTAGAGTAAAAGCATTTCAGATAAACTGTTTTCAGGCCATGAAAGCCAGCTCCACATCTTTCTGTGCATCACTACAGCTGCCCAGTTCCAGAGGGGGGAATGAGACGCCTTTCCGAAGGTTCCACCACAGCCTCCTTGTCCCAGATGCCTGAGAAGGAGGAGACTTACATTAGAACACGTGGAAAAATCCAGGAAGTGGTAGGATTTTCCTGTACTCACTTCACTCCACCAACGTTACTCCCTGATTGCAGGCTGCAGTCTTCCCAGCCTTGCTTGCGTGGACTTCTGTGCCATCCCCAAAGACCTGCCCTGATAGAACAGTGGCAAAAAAGCATCCTTCAGAGAAGAGACCTCTTCCCCGAAGAAGGTGGATTGCTCTGAGTGAAAGAGCTGTGGGGTGTTGGGAGGACGCAATGAGGGTGGAGAGGGGTCATCCAGGGACAGTCTTTGACAATGGAGTTTGATTAAGCACCTTGCTTTTGAGAAAGCAAAAAATATTACCGATGTCAAGAAGAGTAAGTCCCAGCCATGTAATGGACAGTGTTCCAACGGTAACAGCAGAGCAGGCAGCAAATTGCTTCTCTCAACTGAAGTGGAACAACATTTGCTATTCAGTCAAGGAACGGGCAATTTGTAACTTCCTAAAAGCAATTTCTGAGGAAAAAAACCCCAAATTAAAAATATCAAAAATCACTTTAAGTAAGTTCACCAATGTGAAGATAAATAGTAGCGTAACAGCATCTGTGCACATATCAGTGCTCCCACCCACCCACCACTGTAGTAGTATTTAAGACTATGGGGGGAGTGTCTAACTACATCTCTATAGTGGGTTTGAGCACATCCTTGCTTACCAAACATTTGTCCGTGAACAATGTGTTTCTAGTCAGAGTTGAGATGAGCTGCACTAGCTCTATTCATAGCATTCTGTTTTGACCCTTATGGCTAATTTCACACTGCAATGAAACCACTGCTACCATCTACCATCCTATAGCATGTTCTGACCAGAACAGTGACTTGGCACAGCACCGTGTTTCGTTCTACCACCAAGAATTATTTCTATCCTTACCATATGCCTTCTTGTTACCTGCATGTGAAACCTAAAGGTCCCATGAAACCTCACAAGAAGCAAGTGTCGCCCTAGACCTTTGTCAACAAATCTATTTAACTGCCAACTGCATCAGTGCAATCAGCCTCCATGTCATTTTTTTTCTTCAGTCTTCCATTCTTACTAGCTGACAGTAAATCATACTCTTAACTTGCAAATACTGATCCTTAGTTAAGATAAAATAATCTGACCCTGGAAGCAGCACACCATGGATGCCCCAGCGAATCCCGTGAAAGAAAATACTTGCTGCATTATCTTGTGGAAGGAGAGAAGGGTTAAGCATTGCTTCCTTGAGACAAGATGCCTTAAAAAGCTATTTTGTTGTGGCATTGATTCTGTACCCCAATCAATGTGACTGGGGCTGCCAATGTGTACAAGGAATACTGGGACAACACAAACTTTGCAGAAAAGGATTGGTATTACTCTCCTTTGTAGCATTTGTAGGATGTTATTGTTGCAGGTTCTTATGGCTCAGACCTTTGTGGGTGAGCACGGTCCTTTCTTGCTCCTTTGACTTGAGGCTGATTGCAAGAGTGACTGTGTCTTGGGAAGGTGTGGCCTGTCAACCATCAAACTGTGCTTTTAATATCACTGAGAGGCATCAGCAGTAATTGGGAAATAGAACAGTTTTTCAGCATTGTAACTGTGAGACTGTTTCACCTCTGCAAATCAGTGCAATGTTGCACAATTAATATCCTCTAGCAATTCCCCAGGTGCATCTTTTCAGTTAAGGTTATAGGCAATAAATTTATTAACATTTCAAAACAATTAAGCTGTAAAGAAAATTGGTAAACTTTCCCAATCCTTTTGCCATTACTATTGACTGACCCCATCACTGGACTATTATTAAGAACATTTTTAAGAAGTAGGACAAACATCATCAAGGAATAATTCAGGTAGAGTTGACATTTTCTTAAGGTAGAAAGAAGGACCAGATGACATCTTGAGATCCCTTCCAGACCAGTTTTTCTTCTAAAACATTCTGGAAATCTGTTTTCTCACATCAACAGTGATTTGCATTCATTTCGCATGGGTGGAAGCGAATACACCAGCTTCTTGCAATAGGGAAGTCAGTCTTTACTGCATTCAGATCAGGTCCATTTTTAGCTTCTAGGGATCAAGATACTCAAACATCTGAAAAGTATCTGACTTTGATGTAATGCATTCTGCTTTGCAGATTTTTAATGAGAAAACTTCCTATTTGATATTTTCTGGCTCTAAAAAACTAATTGATGAGTAAACTTAAAACATACATGAAAATATTCTTCCTATAGCTCAATGTTATTTTCATTCTCCCATTTAAATTCTTCTTCCACCTTTCTCAGCATTTCAATTGGCGTTCGTCTTGGATGACTAAGAAGGAAATACTTTTGCAGAAGAGTATATCATCATTTCCTTGTTGTAAAACTATTTTTCTTTTCTTAAGCAAACACAAGCCTAGCAAAAAGCCAGAGAAGATCTTTGTTATTTTTCCCCATATTCTCTCTGACAAGATGAATTTTTGGATTTACTTTCATTAAGATTTTACATAAACAGAAAAGAAAAATATCAAATTGTATACAAATTCTTCATAATCTGTTAATCACTTACAAACTGACCTTAAGTACTCTTTGAAACATCTCTGCTTGTGAACAGTAGGAAAAATTAGTGTACAGTACAGTACCAAACAGTAGTAATGACTGAGAACAAGCCAACTAGCTTTAGTTTTTGTTTTTCTCTGTGTGGCACTTCTGCTTTTGCAGGGTCTTGGTATTGCCATCTTGGACCTTCACGTATTAAAAAGGCATAATGCAGCCAAGTCTGAGTAAGTGGTATGACCTCAGAGTTGCTCAAAACACTCATGTAGAGTAAGAAGTGGGTTTCAAATTCATTAAAAAGTGTTTTTGTAAATGGAATCAGTAACATGAAGACAAACTGTTAGATTTTCAGAGGGGGATTGGATAACAGGATGAAGTTTCCCAAGAATAGCTTAATTGAGGGGTTTGGGTGTCTGTGTGTGCTCATGGAACTCTGTTACTGAGTATGGAGGCTGGTGCAACTCTATAGGGACATAGGGACTTATGCCCTCAGGTCTGAAGATGTTAGCAAGCACACATGGCTGAAACCACTGTTTGGGGTTATGCTCCAAGGATAAGTTGGGTAACTGTGTTCTGGATATGTATAATTCCCTCTCACGTGTAGGTACCAGAGTCCTGGAGAACTCTATCATTTGTAGAGTGCAGTTGCTCTTCAGTGGTCAATATCTACACGTTTAAGTGGTTGTGTGCATTGCCAGGCAGCACTCCAGGATGAGTGGGGACATGGGTAGATTAAGGAAAGGGAGAAGAGTTTGGGTCCCTTAGGGGACTTCTGATTTGCGTCTATAAATGTGGGCTGACATAGTCTCTCTCTCTCTCCCCTCCCCCCTCCCCCCCCGTACAGCTTTACCTTGCATGAAGCATAAAGATATAGATAGATAAAATATTTTTCATTTGTTTTTTAAAGCCTAAAATCATCAAGTATCACAACTCATAAAGTGCATCAGGATCCATTTGACATATTCTTAAGTGACGTGAATAGCAGTGGTGCCTTTCACAACAGACTTGTTTATAGATCCACAGAAGAGAGAATGGTCTACCTCCTTCTATGGAGCATACAGGATTTCGTCATTTACACCTGGTACCAACAGATACTTCTTTGGGCTGTTGCCATGTTAGATCTTTGGAGGAATTCAAGGGCTGAATGACTGAGATCATTAACTACCCTTTTGTTTTCTTCATGGCCACTGTACTGAATAATTTCCCTGAACGAAACCTGCCAAAGATAAGGAGAGATACCTTTTCTTTTCAGGCTTCCTCTGACCTTGCCCTTCCCTTACAAGGCTATTTTGTAGGGTGATGATATGTCTAACTAAAACAAAAGAGAAGTCCTTCGCTTTTGTAGCTAGACACCCACTTCGGACAATCAAAGAAATTTTATTTAATAATCTTGATAAATTTTATTTATCTTGATGTTAAACTGGATTGCTGTAGAAAAAAATCACTTGCCTTGAACATCTTGATTCAGGATCAGATCCTTACCCAGCTCAGGAAATTCATCAAGTGAGACAAAATTTACTGGGGGACACCATGTATGAGGGAGGGCTTGCACAGGGAATGGCAGAGCTGCCTGGAATTTTATGAAAATGCAGATACTGAGCTATCAGCATGCCTGATTAATTAACACTTGTTTATGTTCTTTTTCTTTCAGCCTTGTTTCAACACCCTAATAAAATCCCTTTGTGAGTTCTTTTTCCTTCCGCACACTTAACTCATGATTGCAAAAATCATTACCACTTCTGATTATAATCTTTAATTAGCAGGAAAATATATGTGTTGAATTATTTAGCTAGTGTTCATTTTCATCATCATGTTTTGACAGCTTTTGCATTAATAAGTGTTTTGTAGATCCAAAGACCCTGGACAGCCTTGGATGGAGTTGTTTAAGGACTTCTGTTAAATACTTTACCTTCCAAGGACCTTAAAAGCATGATGTGCTACCCAGGTTCGTTCACTCCCAGGTGAGTTTTCTGATCACTAGCCTGTCTCTTCTGCTCACTTTATAGCTTAATGAATCTTTAAGAGCTTTCCTTCTCAGTGGAACAAGTTCAAAAGGAGAGGAGGAGATGATATCTCTGCACAGCCTGTCATGGGAGAATTGGTTGTGTGGCTAGAGGCCAAATTCATCACTTGCCTGCTTCATGGCCTTCTGGCTTGGTTCAGGAGATGCTCGATTGGTTTTCCACAGAGAAGAACTTTGAATATAGCTTATTCTTCATGATGTTCTCAAAGGAGCCTTTACCTGCCTCGTAGAAGTGCCTCAGGGCTTCTATGCTTGATCTAGCATCGCTTGTGTCTTAAATCTACATTTTTGGGGAGTGAGTAAAATGGCTCAAAGTATTCTCAGAAGGGCCCCAACGTCCCTGCCAAGGCCTTCGGGGCTGTAGACAGCAGAAGTCAAGGGTGTCCTATGGGTTGATCCAGCTTGTATAGAGCAAAGCCTGTATCCTGCAATGAGCTTCAGATGGGAGGATACCCGGTTTCCCGTGCAAACCCATGTTAGAGCCAGTGGGTGTCCTGCCTGTGGAATTCACTGCCAAGTTTTAACGTAAGAAAAAAGCTTCTTTGACCAGATCCATTCTTGTTATTTAAGACACAATGCAGTCCCCATTTGTTCAGCTCCAAGGTTGCTATTCGAGTTGGCATATAAGGCTGAGTACAGCTGCCAGTGAACAGATCTCTCAAGTTCTCTGCCACTGTTTGAGTCTATCAAGATTTCAAGCTGTAGATAGGATGCTGAGGTTTAGGTTTTGTCTGATTATTGTTTTGCTGTGATTTTCTATGCAATTTGATGAAATTACAGTGTTTATAATTGCAAGCATTGTGGGTAAGTATTTCTGAGTGCATGTAATTTATCAACTTTAATGAGTAAATAAGCACGTAACCACTGTGGCAAGAGATGCTCCCCAAATCTTTAAATAATAATAAATAATACAACTACAGTGGAGCTCTCAGACTGGAGCAATTGCCCCATGTGCCATTATACCCATACAATAAACCATTTAAAACTGTTTTAAATGCTTCCTGTCATCACTGGTGGTGGTAAAATAATTTTGCATGGTTCATTTGCTGCGGTACTTAATTTTATTTAGTGCTTCTGGAAGGAGTGATTGTTATCAGAAAAATGACTAAAACAAGACTGTGTTATTACATGTTTAGTTTCCATCAGGAATTTCTCAATCCAAATCAAACTAGAATCAATGCAGCGGAGGAGTGTTTGCAATGGAATAGCACAATTTGTTCAAAGCAGGGTGGTGCTGACTAGTCATTTGGAAACTGGTGAACTTAAACAGTTATATGAGTTATGCAAAAGTATATTACTACTAATGAACTCTGATTGTGAACTTGTTCTGAAGAAACCCCAGAACTTAGAATGACAAACTGGGACCTTTTGACAGATTTTGTTAAAAAAAAAATTTAGAGATGAGAAATGGGGATTTCCTCTGGAAAGTTTCTTCTTGACATTTTCTGACCATCCCTAAAACAAATATCTCCCAAACAAAAAACTTTACAGAAAGTAAGCTAAAATGAGATTCAGACACTCTGCTTCTAAGTAAGAGTATCCACTCTGGGTTTTATTACAATTCAACAACTTCACTTAAAATATTTATTCAGATTGGTGCTCCTGACTGTCCCTACATGGCAATGTCCTCAACCGAATGCAAAATTATGCGCATTGATAGAAAAAATAACATGTAGACAGAGATTCTCAGAGTGCTCTGGTCTTGTTTTAAACAGTATAGCTCTTCCCTGTACAATCTGAATAACACTTAATATTCCTAGAGCCATACAAACTTTTGAGGCATCCTTGAATACAAAATGCTGAATCTCAAGGACTTATCTCCAGACTTGCATGGTGGAAAATTAATCTTTTCAATTGCTTTTCCTTGCTTGTCAATTTTTTTTGCTGGTCTTTTCACTAAATGAGTTGTTTATACATATCACCCTTCATTTAGCTTTAAGTAGATGTTTAAACTGTGATAGTACTTCGTTTTTTTAAGGGACTTGCAAGTCTGTCATCTCTGTAGGGGTAGAAAGGATTAAAATGGTATTCCTGACAGCAGAAATGATTAATGGAAGGTTCTTGAGAGTGCACTTGTGTGTTCACAGTGTGGGTATCATTATGTTTACTGAGATGACTGTTTACAAAGCATCAGAAATGCAGAAAATGTGAGCATCCTTACTGCCTTTATCAAGTTTCTAGTGCTTGTTGCCCTCTGTGAGCCCACATATACCAGCCAGGAGTCGGGGAAGTGAATGAAACATCTGATCATGGACAAGTGCAGTGCTCTGTTTTGAAAAAGCAAAAATAAGTGAGCATAACAAAGAACTGTTCCTGAACCTGCCTCCTGAGCAGCAGTGAAGTACTTTGGCTGATGAGCAGATGAGCAGTAGGAAAGCAGTTAGCGCGGCATCAACCCCGAGCAGTGTGGGAATGAGAGGACCTTCAGCTAGAGGAGCTGAAAGAGAGCAAAGGTAAGAAGAGCTTTTGCAGTGCCTGCTTGGGCTGTGCGACTCTGAGCCTCGTGTGCTCCATGTGTAAGAGATGTGAGAGGGAGAATTAGCATTTCTGAGTACACTACTGAATAGTATTTCCGCTACTGCTCTGAAGTTGACCCTGACTAGCTGTGCACTAATCCAGACTGGTGTGTCATCACCACCCAGCGTCTCCCCAGCTTGTAGGGAAAATAGGATCCTTATAGCACTGCCTCCCTGTTTCCACCTCCACTCTTTCACATCCCAGAAAAAGCCCCAGTGCTGCTGCTGGGGGTTCTTGGCATGAGCCCTTTGTCCGTGGTCCTGTCCTGTGGCTCCCCAAGGGAGCTTTTTGCTGCTCCAGCAGGGAAGGTGATGACCCTCCCATGCGTGGGACAGCTGGAGTTGGCAGGGGGTCAGAGGGAATGGGATGGACATCCCTTCCCTGGAGACAACCCCAGCTGCTGGCAGCCACCTTGTCCCTGCTCTGTGCTCCTGGAGAGCATGGAAAGGCCCTCACCCTTCTGCTTGGGCTGAGGCATTAACTCCCTGCCCCCGTCACGCCTGGCGCATCCCTGGGGTTGCAGAAGGACTCTCCTGCTGCTTGGGATATGATGCCCTTGGCCACTGTCTGCATGGAAGAGGAGCTGGTGATGGGGAGGGAAAGAAGTCAAGTTTAATGTCAAGTCAATGGAAAGCAGGGCAGGAAAAATGACATTGGTGGAGGGAGATAAGAAGGGATCTCCTGGGTTAGGAGACAGGCAAAGTACTGAGATAGGCAAACAAAGTACAAATAGATTAATTAACAAGGAAGTAATTAAAAACAAGTTAATGAAAGATTAATTGATTGATAATTAATTACATAATCTATAACTGCTGTAATTAGATTCATTGATTAATTAGAAATAATATCTATTTATTAAAATGCAATCAAATTTAAGTCTGGTTGGTGAGTTCGCTGTCACTGATTTTTTTTTTTTTGCTCTATAACGGTAAACCTTCCTAAATTTCAGCCTAAATTAATTTGTGGCCACGTTTAGCCAATTTGTTCTTGTTCCCCTTTAGAGAGAAGCGTATGTTTATCTTGACTTGGTATGACAGCTCTGTCAGCTGTACTTGGTGCACTCCAAATGCAGAGGTGTAAGAGGTTCCCATGCCCATCTGCTTGTTCCTTCTCTCTCGGGGTGCTTGTGTCAGCAGTCAGAATGAAACGAGCAGCTCAGCACCAAGCAGGCTGGGCTGCCAACCTGTTACCTTTTGTCAGGGAGTTCCGTACTGCCTTATATCACCTCAACCTGTTTTGTCAGTGACAAAGTAACCCTGGATTCTTTAATTTGTGCATTCTACTTGTAGGATAAAATGGAAAGAGGTTTTGTACCCTGTAGGAGAGACCAGCTGCCAGCCCTACAACCTGACTTTCCTAGTTCCTTGTGTGACATGCACAAGCTGCAGCTCCTGGTCCTTTACAGAGGTGGCAACCCATAGAAGAATCAGAAGGTGGCTGCTGTGATTGTGGCCAATATCTTGGTCGGCATTTCCTGTCCTGTCCGTGAATGACTGCCCTAAGACACTTTGCAGCATTTGACCTGGCATCCTGCGAGTAGCAACATCTCATTTATTCAGCTGGCATGTGGGGCTCCGAGCCTAACCACTGGCAGTTGCAAGATATTTCATGGTGACAGTAATTATTATAATCATTCCCTTCAGTAGCAGGCTTGAAGCCTACTCTTTGTATTGACATAGTTGATCTAACTGTGGAATAAGTCACATGTTAACAGCTGGACTAAAAAAACACCCACAGATGTTGCTTAATAGGAGCCTGAGTAAGTCCACCCACTGCTGGTACATTTAGTCCTCCTAGAGGAGGCAGGTGTATAATCTAGGAAATTTTCCAGTTCAGCCCTTAGAGACATGAATCATTAATGTTTAGCGCAAAGAAACAATGTCCTTTTTACCCACGGGGGGGAAAAAGCAAAAGACCACAAACACAGAAAAAAGGGCTAGGACATCGGGGAGAGAGCTGACAAGCAGGAAGCAGCCGGTTTTTCTTTAAGCCAAAGCTAGCTACTGGTTTTCACTCCAAGAAATAACACAGCAGTCTCTCCCAATACTCTGAGATATTTTTTCATGTGTTATCTAGAGCATTTACGCTGTCTGCAAGCCAGGGTCAGAGGCGTCAGCCTGTGAATCAGCTGGAATAGTTAGGCACTTCTGCTGCTGGCAGCTCTGGGAAGAGCGCTGCTCTAGTTTTTCTTGAGGTAAACAGGCTCATGAACTCACTTGGGGTCTGTATGGCTCTGAGGAACGGTGGCACCTATGGCCAGTCCCTAGTTGCCCCTTTGTCCCCTGCCTGCCTGCCTTCCTATCACACCTGGGCAGTGGGACAGCCCCAGCTTTGCCTGCCATGAGGTTTGCAGGAACACAACGCTCAGGGTAGATGAAGTTGGTTGGAAGTGGGGATCATCTGTACTAAGCAGTGCAAAACAGAAAGAAGTCCACTGCACAATTTTCAGAAAAGAAGAGGCTTCTAGAACAAAGCCCAGAAAATTAATTCAGACACAGAGCCCTATGTATTCCCATAACCCTGATGTAGTGCTGAAAATGGCTAAGTAAGCCTGAGAGAAAAAAGAAAAGCTATTTTTTTTCATCTTCCGCATTTTTCCTCATTGTCTTTCTGGACCTTTTCCAGAATTGGAGTATTTTGTAAAGGTAGACTGGCTAAAATGTCAGTCAAGCTGCCAACCCCCCTGCTGCAGGCAATGGGGACACAGGGAGAGTCCCAGAACAGCCATCCCAAACTTCGTCTTTGAGTGAGGACTTTCAACCAAGAGCCATTAGCTTTTTGGTGGTATCGGAACATCACCCAAATTGTGTGACCTTGGTGAACCAGATTCTTTTGTCTATGCAAACTGGCATTTTATCTTCTATATGCAGCAGCTCTGTGCTGCTGTAAACTGGCTGGGTGTGTGGCTAAAGACTGTTACTTCAGTTCTCTTGCTTGGTATTTTGTTCTTACTTCAAAAACTTTCATTAAGGAAAGAAACAGAAAGAAAAGGGCATTTCAGTTTTGATCACTGTGATTTAGTAGAGAGATGACAGATCGTGGAGCTGCTGTCTGGTCCCTACAAGGTGTGTATAATGCAGTTAGTCACAGGGCAACATAAATAGACACTTCTGAATTGTAAGCACTTCCATGACTAGCAAACGTGCTGCAGTCTCATCTGGGAAAATGGCATGTATTCTAGTGTTCGTGACACAGCTGGCAACGACTCTAGAAAGTTTTCTGCTTTTGCCCAGAGCTCTTAGTTATGGAGCCACGAGTCTCACTTGACATTAGTCAAGAGCTGAGTTAGCCATACATTTTTATGCGATTGTTGACTTCTTAAGGATGTTAACTGCGTTCTATTTTCTTATCTATTTTTGTTAGAGTGAATATCCTTGTCCTGGAAAAACTAAAACCAAAAATCTCTTGCTACATTTTTTAAGCCAAAATGAAAACCCTCTCAGGAAATGCACTTGACTGTGGGGATGAAGAATGGGTTGTTTTCAGTGCCCTCAGTTCAGCCAACTGTTTTGGAAGATTTGTTCAATGACTTGTGACTGCTCTATGTCAAAGAAGTGGGAGAATATTAACTCCAGCCCTGAGTAATTTTGGGGCCTGGCATGAGGTTGCTGGCAAATATCCAAGGAGAACCAATGGCAGCTGACTGAATGCAGAGTAGCATTATACTATGTTGGGGAAAAAGCACCACAAAAAGTTTTTTTTATTACATCTACAAGTCAACTTTCTTTACCAAAGTCATCACTGGGTTGGGGAAAGAAGAGTTCTCATTGACCGAGTGCTCATGCAGCAAGAATTAGACTTTGTACTGTGATAGAAAAGAAAAGATGAACCTTTGGATGGGACTCACGACCATGAGGAACTATAAACATCAGCCAGGGCAGACCTAGGTGAGTTCAACTGCTATTGACATGCTTGTTACATCCCTCCATGGGTACTGCAAATGAAGCAGCTTTTATCCAGCGCCTTGAAGTCCTTAGCTTGAAGGTGTGCCATTCTAAAAAGAGCAGATGAAGGGTGAAATACACAAAAGCTTTTTTAGAAAAACACCTATATTGACAGATGGTGGTGTACTGGAAGAAATGACCGATTTGCTATTCTGTTGTTGGAGGTCCACTCCAACAATCTGAATTTATAGGGAATCAAGTTTCCTCCTCAAATATGCAAATTGCCCATAAGCATGAGATTATACAGCAGTAAACAGTTCCTCTTTAACTGGCTTTGGCACAGATAAAATCAAACCTATTTTATTAGAAGTACCCCTCAGGACAATAGATTATGGAATCATTTCGCATGAAATTCTCATGCTTTTTTGACTGGGAAACATTTTAGTCTGTAGTTTCCTGACAGTGTCTTCTAAACAGTTTGTCCCCAGCACAACACATGAATTCAACGTGCCATGTTTCATTGGCAAATTAACAAGGACATGAAAAAGCTGCATCAACATATCATAAAAAATGCAAAAGCATTGAGCACTTAATTACAGCTCGAGCTGTTCCAAAAGGCTCAGTAGCTGAAATGGTTGAAAAACCACAGTTTCTAGGACTGGCTGACTGTCTAAATCACACTTAATTTTCTGGGATCTGTTGCTATCGGTAGTGGGGAAATCAGAGGTAGATGAAATGAGCAATCCACTGTTGGCACTGATGTACAGGAGAGTGTCTGATTCAGAGCAGACACTGATGTTTTATCTGGCAGATGCAGTTCATGAAGTCACGTGCCTTGAGGTGTAGTATGAGTGAGTGTGTGGTTGGTCTCCTCTTGACATTAGAAATAGACTTGCTCAAGCTCGCCAAGTCATTTGCAAAGCTGTTCAGTAGGCTGTTCATATATTTGCAAGGCGAGGTCTGATCGCGACTGCTCTAGCTTTGCCATTTACCAAGACAGAGCAGAGTGCGAGCCTAGGGCCTCTTTCTCCTCACAATTTCCATTGGGGTGCCTGTTCCACAGCAGTTTCCTGTCAGGGACAGGACTGCTAGCGTGGAAACCATATGTTGTACCTCAGATGTGCCTCAAAGCACGTGCTGGATGGGAGAGGTCACTTCCATGCATGAGGAGGAAGATACTGTGCAGGACCTATTACAGGTTGCAGCTGATGGGTTTCCCAGTGGGTGTTTTTTAACGTCCTCATGTGGACTGAGATCAAATCCCACCACACTTCAGCCTCAAATACATGACTGAGGTTGTAGTTTAGTGAGTTACTGCCTTTAGCAGATTTGTGGTAGGAAATTTCCACAGCAAATATGAAGTAAAATATATCAGTTTAAACATCTTGCCTCGATACTGTGATTTATTCCTTACTTGTTATGTCCTTAAAAGGTAAAATGGTTAATTATTATGACTCAGGTGTCGGACAGTAATTTATTAAACTGAGGAACCTCGATGTTGGATCCCACAGAGGCGCCTGCAGGAATTTTCCAGGGGCCTGCTGTACCCCAGGGAGTCACGATGGCTGCAAAATCTCCTAGTTCCCACTGGAAGGAGCTTGCTGAGGGAACTCAGAGTAAAGCAGGAGTCTTTGCTTTCACCATAAATAACCTCATGCTTTCACCATAAATAACCTCAGAGCAAAGGAGGCAGTGTCACTCGTGAAGATATGGAAGGGAGACGGGACCTTCACTAGAATTTTTCCTTAAGAGCTTTTTAGGAAAAGGATGGAGGGTGAATAAGACTATCATCTCATTCTTGCATTGTAACAATGCAAATGGGAGTGGTGTGCTCATATCCCTGGGAGAAGCTGTTGTCTTTTTCGGGAAAGGGGATGCCTGTCAGGAGCTTGCTGCTGACTTGACGTAGAGTTGGAATGGGAGGGAGGGAGGGGGTTGCAGCAAGTCTTTCTGCTTGGATGGAGGAAGCTAAATAGCAGTGCTTGAGTGTATGCACTCCCATGCTGAAAAAATGTGGGAAAAGTTGGAGGGGGTGACAAGCTGTTCACCGTGCCCTTTTTGCATAGGACATTTCTGTTTTGGCTGAGGTAGTTTTTGGATGTGTAGAGACACAGCAACAGGGAGTGGTTCCACCTCTCCCAGGTCCAGTAGCAGCAAGAACCGTAAACTGGGTTTTCTGGGACACGCCACCTCTCTCCAGCTCTGTGGCAGGAACTGATCGAAATCTGTCTCTTGGTTCCACACAAGTGACAGCCCTCCAGGACACTGAGGTGGGTGAGTAGGGGCTGCCAAAGGAGCGTCTATTCTCTAATCCTTTGTCTTTTTGCTCCATGAGCATTTTTTGCAGCATTTCCTACATATCCTCAGAAGCTTTCAAATCTTGAAAACAGTTTTGTCATTTTTCTGACTTTAAGAAGCTGCGTCTTGATTGCCTTATTTTATGGCTTCCTTGTGGTTCCTAAATGTTCTCCTTGCAAAAAACAGTGAAGTTAGTTTTTGAGCCTGTAAAGAAGTGTTATAGAGTATTTTTATATAAGCCAGATTAATGGTTTTAGAAGACGATGCATTTGTCATAAGGCAGCATTTTGGCAGCAAACTGAGCTTCAGTGAGCAGTTGTTTTCAATCTTGTCATGCATCTTCGAAGAGCTAACCTGAATTTTCTCCTGAATTTGGAGTTTTACAAAATCATGACTCAATCCTATAAGAAAAAAAAAAGAAAAAGCAAAACCACCCCCCCTACATTTTAGAAGTATGTATTCTGATAGAGAGAAAAAAAGAATTTTTAAAATTTCTTCTCTCTACTTCTTTTGTCTGTGTCCTCCTAAATTGCAGTTTTGCTTGGTAGAACTAAACTAATGACACAGAAAGATTTATGCATTACAAATGAACACCCTGAAATCTAAAGTTGAACAGAAACTGTAAAAGCTGGAAGAGAAATCTTTATGTAATATTTCTGGGGATCACACACTAGAGTTTCTTTTTTGTTTAAATAAATCGAATTCCAATGTTGGCACCCGATAGCAATTACAACAGGATTCGGAAACAGCATTTCATCCTGTGTAAGCTACAAGCAGAGAAACTGTTCCAATGATAAAAACCCACCAACAAATAACTGCATATTCTCTATCACTGTCATACTATTTCAGAGTAGAAGTCTAATAAACTACTCAAAGTGGTTGCTTGAAGCCTTTCCCTTGGGAGCTCGTGAGGACGGCAATCTGCCGGCTCACACCTGCGCGCGGGCAGAGCAGCAATACTTTCCTTTAATGACACTAGTTCTGCGAACTGCAGTATGTGAACTCAGCTGGACCTTGAATCCCAGACGTTTTCCTAAAAATGACTTTTAGGTAATGTGGCCAATTCAGACAATTCTAGGTTGTTCCCTTTGGCATATTCCCCATTTTTTTTGTTTATCTCTAGAATGAAGCCTAACTGTAGTCCATTATGCTTCTCTTTGCAGCGCTCAGTGGATCTCATTTGCAACTTAAGGGAGGAAAAAACCTGAGTGCAGAAAGAAGGAAACAGTGATGTTCTTATGGGGGACAACTAAAACCTAATGCATGGGGCTATTGTTCTTTAGAAAAAAAGAAGAGCATAAAACAGACCAGGAGAACTGTCAGAGAAAATTTGTATTTCGACAGCCAGCTCTGGGACTGTGCTAGCAATCACGTACACCAGAAAGGTGATGTGTTTCACGCTCAGCTTCCAGGTATTTGCTTTTATAATGCAACATCCTGAAAGATGAGCAGGCTGGAACAGAGTAAGAGAGAGAGGAGACAGAATGACAGTGTTCACATTCTGGTTTCCCCATCTTGTTCGGTGTGTTTTGCCTGCCTGGATCAAGTATCTCGGATGTGTTGGTGCTGAGACAGCCCTTTGCTGTGGTGTTCCCTGGCACCCGGCACAGGCAGGCACAGAAGTCCATGGCACTGCTGGGGTGGAAGCTGCAGGGCTCTACCGAGCTGGAGTCAGGGCTTTTCCTGCAGAAGGTATTCTTCTGGCTGCTAGGAGCCTCTGGCTTTAGAAACAGGAATATTATCACTTTGAGGCAGAACATGGTTAGCTGTGAGGGAGGAGACAGCGTAGTGGTGACCTTGGACTGTGAAAGCCCCCTCTGAGTGCCACGACAGAGCCCAGGGCTGAGGTGGGGAGGACGTGGTAGCCTCCCTGGGGTTGCCTTTGGGGAGCTGAGAGGGGAAAAGCTGAAGTTTCTATTTCAGCTGCCACAACAGACTTTGAAAGATGGGGAAGGAAAAGGGGCTGTCCCACTTTCACCCGTGGAAAGTCCCAGTGAGCTGGAGTACGTCAGGAGGTCGTTCCTGGAGAACACAAGGGACAGAGAGTCCTCATCCCAGTCTCTCCAAGGTGCCCAGCAGCAAGAGCTAGAGGGTTTCTGTGCTCCCTGCATTACTGTCAGTACTTGCGTGCTTCCCTTCCTCTCTACCATGAGGTTGAGACCTGTCACACCATCACACCACGTGCGATCTTCTGGAGCTCAGGAGAACTGGAGCAGCCAAAGTAGCAGGACCAGTCTTTCCCCGCCAAAGCATCCAGAAGTGGACTGTATACACACGAACTGCAAGAAGATGATATATTACAGGGTACCTTGCCCAGGGGAAATTTTGTTCTTTATTCTGCTTCAGCCAAATTAGATTTTTATCCAAAAATACATGGATTTCTGTCTCTTCTAAAATCCCTTTAAAAGAAATTGGGCACTTGCATGCATGTTTTAGGTGTGAAAGTAGGTGACTGCATTTTGCTTAACAGATGTGTGTTTCTTTGTCTGTAGGCTGTGGATTTGCTACCGGAACGCTGAAAGCTGTGGGGTCACATAGTGACTGTATATTAAATAAGGCTTTTGAGAGTTGCTTAGATTAAAGTCTCAACAGTATTCAGTGTGCTGGTCAACGTGCCAATCTCCACGTGTCCAGCTTTGTTTTGTACTACCTGTCAAATGAGAAACCAGGATTTTGCAATAATTATGACTGTTATTCAGGGAATTGGTTAGAAATGAAAGGTCATCTAGAAAACCAAAACCAAAAAAATCCAGCCTCAAAAAGGGAAGACAGTGATGAAAACATCTAGCACTAGGAAGTTGAAAAAACAAAGCTAAACCTCAATATTCTCCAGAGAAACTTGACACAGGGGTCACAATGTATTTGGTGACTTTACTGGATCTTGCTGTCTGTTCCCAGCACTGAAAACAAATGCAAATTACTCTGGGAGCAAGTAACTGTCAAAGGCTCCATTCCTTTCATTCCCTTTCTTGTCATTTCTCTTTCAAACCCCGATACTTGCTTTGCAGAGTGTATTATTAGCAGCTATGCCTGAGACTGGGGAAAGTGTTGCAGGAAGAGAACTATAGATATATTTTTCTTTAGATAAAACAATGTCTCTTTCTTGGCGTTGTGTCTTGGAGTAACTTCATTGTGGTGCAGCGGGGTGTGGGAGTGAAATGGAACCAGTAATCTTTGAAAAATCACCTTGGACAAACCATTTAACTTCCAGGCTGCTCTGTATTCATCTCTGGGGCTGTCCAGCATCCCTCAAAGCTCTGTTGCCAGTTTATGGAAGAGAAAACAGTCAATACAGATGTTTGTGGCATCTGCTGTGGAAGGTTGGCATTCAATTAAAAGAAGAGCAAAACAACCCACTTCCACTTGACACCAAATATACAGAAGACACAGCACAGCAGGAACCACCTCTTTTGTGTGTGTTATTTTACCAGGGATTTACCAGGCTTGGTAACTCTCAGCCATAATAATCTTAATAAATAAAATTTCCTGCTGTCTCAGTCCCCAGGTTTTCCAGTGAAGACAGTCACCAAAGAAGCGTAGAGCAGCTGCTGCACTGATCTGGGGTGCTGTTGTCGGGGGCCAGCAGAGAGAATAAGGGCAGATGCTCTTCTCTCTGCATCGAGCAGTGCTGTTGGGCAAAAAATAAAAGACTCTATGTCAGAGCAGAGCTGCTATATACTGGTTGTATGACTTCAGAGCAGCACTGCTCTGTCTGGCCTATGTAGCCAAATGTCTTTTTGCAGAGCCCAGAAGGAAAAGAGGGGCAGTGCAGGTCTCCTCTTATTGTGGGATCAGGGTAAAAGTGTGTGAAATTTCTAAGCACAGATTCAGAAATAATCTTGTGCCCCTATTTTTAGGAATTGCTTAAGCCTCTTCTCTCAGAGAGCAGTAAAGCTAGGATAATTTTGAAATGGTTAGAATGCCTCATCTTCTTTCATTTAATATGCCAGGTGGAGTAGTCACCATTAAGTCCCTGTAAATTATTAACTCTTTTTTTCTACCTAGAAAAGAAATGTAGTTTTTTCTTTACAACTTTCTGACAGATATTAAAACATGATCAAATGAAAATGGCTTCACACTATAATTCACTGGGACTTCTCTCCTGAGAACTGAATGGAGCAATGCAGGATTAATGTTGATTTTACCACTGCTGCCTTCTCTAAGGAAAAAAGTCCTTGCAGATTTAAGAGAATGTTTTTTGTGTTACAGTCTTTGGGGAGTTGCACTGCCTGTATTTAAGGTCTCTAGAGGTCCAAGTCCCTCAAGACTGCATGGAAGACAGTCCTAGATGAGGATCAGGGTGATTCAATATCATAACAAATTAGGCTGTAAGAAGAGGAACCAGTGTAACTGCAATGATCATTTAAAGACTTGCCCCGGAGCCCATCAGACACAATGAGCTTTGGACCAGTCTCCATCCCGACTTCCTTTGTCAGGATTACAATTGTAGATGAAAATATTGTACAAATGTTTGTGTTTCTCTCTTCCTTGCAGTACTCTCCTCTGCTCAAAAATTAAGCTTACAGACTAGAGTTTAGTGGGATTTTGGCCACCATGATCCATCCTGAACAACATATGTTTGCACAAGGAATTTTCAAATACAACTTCTAGCCACAAGAAATGTTTTCCAGATACGCCCAGCCCTGGTTTTGTGTGTGTGGCTCACCGAGGTCTGCATCCTGTGTGAGCTGCAGGGAATACAGAGGCAGGAATGAGCACAGTGCAGACCAGCGTTAGGTAGGTTATATAGAGCTGGTATCTGACAGTACAACTGGTAGAGAAAGGAGGTCAAATGTGGCATTCATTACCTCATTCACAGCCTGATAAATCAGTCTCTGTCTTTGCCCTCAACTGTTTGGCTTTTGCCACCCACAGCCCCCATGACTCCATCATCATAATGAATAATTCAATAAATATTTTTAAACTCAAGCTATTATGGTCTATTTAAAGCTTCCTACTTTATGGTTTGTGGGGTTCTCAGGAATTGCTCAGTGTCAGTTCTGTGTGGTTTTTATAGGTTTTATAACGGGCATAGGGAAGAAAGCAAGCGGTGTTTGTTGGTATAGCAAATAAACAATTCATTGAAGCTGGCATAACTGACACACTGGAAAATTATAATTACCACAGTGGGTAAGAAAGGAGAAGAGACCAGCGAGTCTTTGAGAAGCAGCAGAAAGATAGTAAAAGAAGAAGAGTCATTTGTGGCATTCAAGGGTGGAGAGATTGAGGGGCACTGAGGTAGACCTGAAGGAATACGCGGATGGAACATCTATTGTTTGTACAGATTTGAGCAAAAATGAAGAAATGCCAAGAAGGCTGGGAGGTGAACAGGGACAGGAGGGCTGGATTTGCATTTTAGCTTTAGGGAATAAACAGTCAAAATAAGATATTCGGGTTGTGGCTGAGGGAAAAATGGCAACAGTTAGAGAGGTGAAAGAGAGAGACAAGAAAGAAAGCAAGAAGTTCTGAAACAAAGCAGTACTGAAGTTCATTGTGTCCTCACCTAAATAATTTTTGCTCTTCTCAACTTTGCAAGACAAATCATGAAAATAAAGTGGTTGCCTCAGACCCACACCATGCCTAAAGGACAGTGACACTGCATACCCTCAGTGCTTGCAAGGCACAGGACAACGGGTGCTGCAGTGCGAAAGGACCTTTCACGTAGCATTGTGCAACGCCTCAATGTTAGCGTGACTTGGGACTTCTGCTCTAGCCCTGTGAGATGCTCTTGCTCTGCTTGCCCACTTGCTCAGAGCATGGAGCTAAGCAAAAGGAATCAAGTTTCTGTTTACTTTCCTGTTAAAGATGCTTTCTAAACAGTTTCCAGTGTCTGGAATATTTGACATCACAACACGCTGTTCAGATTTCTAGAACCTATATGTTTTCCCAGTTTCTAGTAGTCATCCCCATTCTCTAAAGCTGTGGGAATTTCTTATAGAGGGACAGAAAATGTTAAGAGTGGAGACCTTATGAAAAATCCCCCAAGCTGATGTTTCCTTCTCTTTCTTACTTCCTTTCTCTTCTCTATCTGTCTTTCACCTCAGTAAATATTGATGAAACTAAATGGCAGAGAGATGGGTTTCTCACTTTTACTCGTTCTAAGAGATATCTATAAATTTAATTTTCAAAATCCTACCCTATGTGCATGCATCAAATGCACTACTTCTTTCCCATTACCCAATGACATATATTGATATTAAAAATGTTTTCAAACTTATAATTTTTACTTTTTAATTTTATTTTCTTAGACAATTTGGAAAAAATAAGATAAATTAAAAAGAAATTATTTTAAGTTGCTGAAAAAAATAATTCAGAACTGAGCTTTTGTCCTAGAAAGCTATAATCAGGTATTCGTAGTTTGTAGCAGGAAAATTGGATGAAGTTATAAAAAGAGTAGAGTTATACAGACTTGGGTAAATTAGGTATATGAGAAAGAGTTAAAACAGCTTTTTGTAGGGAAATCAAGTCTCACAGAGGAGTCACATGAGTACATGTATTACGGTGGCCCAGTTCATATACTGTATTTCAGTTACCAAAACTTTTTGATGAGGCATGTCTCCAAAGACTTTTACGGTAACTAAGTTGTCATGGAATAAATGTGGATGTCCTCTCTTGAATTAACTGTCAAAAGATAAGAAACCAAATGAAGAAATAAATGGTCTGCTTTCTCATGGAGATGCCACCAGGGGAGTCTTGCTGCGTCTGTGCCAGTCATCGTATTTCTAAAAGAAGCTGAAATTCAACGCTAATGAATGAGAGTTAGTACTTATGGAGAAAGCAAGCCCTTATGTGACGAAGAGACTGACTCAAAAGGAAATTGAACAGGCTGAGTGAAAGAACCGTCTAACTACAGCTATCAAACCCAACCAAACAAACGCATCTTCCAAAACACCTCCAAGTATCCGCCGGAAGCTGAAACGATATACCAGGGGAAGGATGTCCCTACGACGTCCTTTCTGCTCCTTTCCTAGGTTTCTGCTACCAACCACACCTGCAGGACGCTGACTGGAGTGACTGTTGGTCTGATGAGGTACAGGTGCCTTTGCAGTCCTCATCTCATTCCTCCTCCACACAACTCCCCCCTCTGGAAGTTAGAACAAAGTCAAAGGAGTTAAAGCAGATTACATCAGTGAAAAGGAGGGGAAAACACTTCTTGGTGCTTTTTTTCTGGGATGTGCAGATGCTCTGACAGGCAGCCTTAGTTAGGAAACATCAAAAGTGTAATTGTATTAATAGAATCACTTTCTTAGGCATGTGGAAATGGAGATGATGTATCATTTACAAGTGAATGAAGACTCAACACTGGTAACTGCTGGACTGCATAATATGGCCACAAAATGCTTCCATAATAATGAGTCCAGGAAATTATTGCACAGCTGTAACACAAGCGTGGAGGAGATTAGTAGAGACTTTCAATAGATTTTTAGGTTCTCCCTTTTTAAAAATACCTTTCATCCTCAATGCAGCCTGATTGCGTACAGTAGCTGGCATGAAGGCAAGAAGCAACTACAGCAAAGTCTTGGAAAGAAAATGCTAGCATATTTGGATATGCTGACAATGTAGCTCCAGAATGTAAAGAACTTGCAGCATCCAAATTATAGGAAGAAGGACAGGGTCATGATTCTGCAACCTTAACCAGAGGAGGAAGTCTTTTGAAGAAAATGGTTCCGCCCTGCCCTGAGTATTTATTACAATCTTTTCCACATTCAGTCCAAGAATCTCCTGGCTGTACCAATTAAAGTTTGATTAGAAGTAGACAGAAAAAGCCTGCGGAGTCATTTGTCCAGCTGCAGTGGTTGGTGCTGTGTTTCTCTTGCCCTCAGGTGGAAAGGCTAGCAAAGGGCAGTGAATGTCTTGGGATGGTATTTCCAGATGACTGGGACAAGGGCATTGGGAATGGATATGGTGGAATGGGTATGATCTGCCCTTAGCTAGGAAATCTTATTCCCCTGCTTACCCAAGACAAGAAAGTTAATTCTCAAGACGGATATTCCCCTCTTCCCCCCGCAATTAACTCAATTCTGGTCAAGGCTGAAGCAGTGGGTTCTCCTAGCCCTGGGACTGATTCTTAGATATGTCTCCAAGAGCAGGAAACATCACAACAGGACATGCACAGGCTCCCATTTGATATTGATAGGGAGAAGAAAAGAGGGTGTCATTGTAAAGACGTCCCAGTTTCCATATGCATTATGACCAGCCCTTCTAAGTTATCAACACATATGAATAAAATACATATAAATTCCACAATATAACTTTGGTGGTACAATCTAGAATAATTTGGTTATGTCCTCAGTTGACATTAATTAAAACAGAATAGAGGATTTACCCTGGCTATGCAGATTTACTCTGGTGGAAGATTCAGCCCCATGGGTTTTGCTTGGCGTTGGGATTATGACATGTTAGATTTATTGGCTCATTTGCTACAGTAAATGAAAGTCTCTGAGCCACAGTCGAGAGCAGAATGGTGAATGGACTGGCTGAGGAATGGGACAGGAATAAAAAGAGAACACTTGTTCTGAAAGGCAGAACCCAGTCCTCATTCCTGTCCCAGTCCATCATGACTGCTCTCCACATCCAGTGAAGATGATCTGCTTTGGGACTTGAAATAAGCAAATACATTTTTTTCTTAAATGAAAAGTGTTGCAATGAAAAGGATTTGACAGGCCATAGGATATACTACAGAGCTTTGTTGAAGTAAACTAGCTTCACTTTCACTAGAAAGAAAAGGGATTTTTATGCTAAGAATTGGAGTGTAAGGAATGCAGTGGATTGTACGTTTGCTCGTACACGTCATGATGGTGTTAGGTTTTGCAGTTACATGCTGCCTTGTATTCAGATGTCCAGACACGAGCTGGGAATCATGACAGTTTGAGGAACTTGTGCCAGAGAGCGTAGGCTCCTGAAATTATGGATTAAAAACCCCCATAGTTATGAGCTTAGTGATAAATGAGTAAATGCAGACAGATGAGACATGATGACTTTGTATGTGACAACAATATGAAGCTGGTGACTGTGATGACAATGTGTAACAAAGGAGAAAAATATTTTTCTCTGATTTAATTTCTGACTCAGAATTTAAGTTTTTCTTAGAAGATCACTAACAAGTGGACGCTTTAGTAAGGAGGAAGTCTGCCTAACTTACAAAAATTCAGAGAATAAGTTTTACAGAAGAATTTAGAGCATCTTCAGATAGGCAGCTGAGAATGAATGCAGGTTGAGTGCCAGAGGAATGATTTTTCCCAAATGTGTTCCCTATTTTATTACCTTATTATTAATATAATATTGCCTTACTCTTATGGTAACTGGTAATGATCATTAATACCAATAATAGAGCAAATTTATACCAAACTGTTTCTAGGTTGCTATATGAGGAGTTGAACTCCCAGAGAAGTCCTGTGGGCTGGGCATGACCCCTGTTATGGAGTTGCAGGTTGGCAGTGTCCAGAGCAGATCAGATGCAAGAGAGGAGTGTATGGAGAAATACCTTCCACTCACCATGTCCAAACTTCCCCTCCTGTCCTGCTTTGACTGACGGACCACAAAGATTCTGTTCATATGACAGCTTTCCCTGAGGCAGCACCTTTCATTGCATAACTTATGTCCTGGGTGTGTTATAATGAATTAACATCACTCTGCTGTGTGTGTGACATTGCCGTTGACCTGGTCCATTGTCATATCACCTGGGAAGAAGTGTTTTCTGCAGTGCTACACCCAAGAAAAGACAGCATCTGACATGAGTACCCTTTTAAGTATAAAGCAACTGGTACCATAAAATGATTTATACGGTGTTCTGGCATTTACAGTTGCTAAGATGAACTGCTTTAGGGTATACGATAAAGCCCTTCATCAAAACTGGCTTTGTGTGTCTGCTTACAGCTGTAAAGAGAAATATGTGAGAACATATCCTCCTCGGTTCTCCCCAGAAGACACAAAAGGACAGCTTGCTCTGTACAATACTTGATGTTAGTGGTGGAATTTGTTTCTGGATTATCAGCTTGTAATTAAGGGAGTTATTAATGCTGAGAAGGAATTTTGAGCTCAATCCATAATCCATTAGCAACTTTAATGGACAAAAGAGCACTCAATGGAAGAGAGAATACAAGCTATTACTGTGCCAATTACTCTGCTGGTGTGAAAAGGTGCGACCCAAGTCCATGGAACAGCACCGATTTGCGGGAGCTGGAGACCTGGCATAGCACTGACTGTGGGGCAGTTAGACTCTTTGGGACAGCAAAGTGTTTTTTGGGGTTTCTTCCACTGTGAATCCACTCTGCTCTTTCTAGAGGTGGCTAATGGAAAACATCCTTGTTCAGTATACGGGGTTCACAGCAGTCCCCATGTTCCTTGGAATAGCAGAGTGCTTGTTTTTTTGCTCTGAGTCCTCATGGGTCATCTGTGATGTGGGAATCTGCCCATTTCAGTTGTTTTGGGGAGGCTAAATTTTGCATCTTTAGAAACATAAATGCCTTTAAAATATGATTTCCTTGTGAGCTTGAAACAATGTTCAGAGAATCAGTCTCCTGTCGACTCCAGATCTTTGCATCAGAGCCAGTGTTTGTTGATTTTATTTATTTTTTTTTTTGTGAATGTGGATGTTCAGGGCACTCTTCTGAACTATCCAGCTATGGCTTGGCTTCCTGTGACCAGGGGCATTGGCCTAACTGATCCAGGCAGCTCTCTGCTGCCTGTGAGGCAAGATAATCTCACTAATCACCAGTACAACTTTTGCCAGCTCCTTGTTTACTAACTTTGGACAACAACATGCTACCAGCTAATTGCTGCCAGGCGCGTGACAGAGCCCAAGAAGGCTCAGTGGCAGACTGGACAGGAGGGAGCATAACTCATTGACTGTTGATAATGAGGCAGTTATCAGCAAACCATGGGAAAAAAACTGGGGGAATTCAGGTAATCATCACTTCCCTGGCACTAAGGAAGCCTAATCAATTGACGAGAAGGATCACTTGTTTGCTAATTGCAATTACTTGAATAAATGCCGAGCAGGGTGACTTTCCTGACAATCGGGAGACTACGCTGCAGAGCCCATCCATCTCAGGGGCAGTTAATTAACTTTACCGCCTGCTCCCTCACATTCAAGGCAGAAATGACATAGCAAGTCTTGTCCTGTCTTTATAACCTTTTACATTTATTTATTTATTTTGTCATCACTTTGACAGTGATTCAGTTGACACTATCTACCTGACTTGTTGTGTAATCACCTCTCGGGGATGGACATCAAATATTCCTTGGGGATGTGGGATTCAAACACTTTGTTTGCCTCCATTGTAGTCCCAGGAACTAAAACGACTTTTTTTACCCTTTCCCACAGACACTGTGCAGAAGGAAAACACCATTGGCTAATGCTGGTGTTCAATGAAAATACGTGCATGAGTTCTTTGTAGGGATGTCATGGGGAAGCAGGTGCTGTGGACATAATTTTTCATCTTTCAATGGAAGAATTGGTCAGCTTGTTCAAAATATTACAAAGAAAATTGTTTTAGATGACCAGAAAATTGAGTAAATTGCTTTTCCTCTGATTTTTCTATTCCCTGCCTTCTCCCTCTTCATGTTTTCTAGTCCTTCTGTTGCTCTGCTCACTTGCAAAGCCTTTGTACTATTTCAAACATCAGAGTCACTAAATTGCACCATAAGTCTGTTTTTTCAAAGCTAGTTAAAATTTTTGAAATTACAAATGGTACAAAGAAATAGTAATTCTCTTTCAGTCATGCATTCTGCTCTTTTTTACCAGTTGGGGAAAGTGACTAGGAACGGAAAAACGCAAAATACTAAAATGTCCAGTTGCAACCAGAGCCGGATTATAAGTAATAACTTTTAAAGAAAAGAATTGTTAACTGATTTCTAAAAAGCCAACTCTAATTTTCATCTTTCTGTAATCTTCACTAAACCCAACAGTTCTCATTGGTTTTTCCCCGTGGGAGCGAAACAGTCAGTATAGCCTTAAAGCAAAGGTAAAAACATACTACTACCATTAAGTGTCAAGGTACCAGCCTGATGGTACAAGCCCAGGAGAAGAAGAAAAACCCAGGAGGCAGAAGCCCAAGCCTGTCTCATGGTTCATTTCAGGCATTTCTGCTAACACCGGTTCTTGTTAACAGGGTTCCTGTTTAGTACTGGTGCAAGTCTCCCGGAGAAGCTGTGGAGTCCCCGTCTTTGGAGATATTCAAGGTCTGACTGGACAACGTCTTGAGCAACATGCTGTGGCCGACCCTGCTCTAAGCAGGTACGTGCCAGCCTCGGCTGTTTGGTGAGCCCATGGCAGAGCAGAGGCAGCATTTGTCTAGGAGGAGCATCACAGATGTAAGGGCAGTCAGGTCTCACCACCATGGCCTCAGCCTGCCCCACGCTCTCTCGGCTGCTGTCCTCCAGGAATGTAATGACCCAAAGTGTGGAGAGCTGCGTGACTTCGCCAAGCAAGGAGCAAGAGGCATTGTGTGGAAGAGCAGGGAGCTGGATCCGCATTTCTGGAAGACCAGACCATCAGGGCTCCCTCCTCCCGGCTGTCCCTGGCTGCTTTGCGTGGACCGCCGTCGTCCTCTCAGGACTGAAGCATAATAATTTACAGACTGTGCTTGCTGCCAAGCCTCTGCTGCCCTGAAAAGCTGTTTGTCCCCAACAGTACTGAAGAGAAATCACTCCATTACAAGTACATTAAGCACATGAACAGCTCTGACAAGAGGCAGAATAATAATTTGTTTGGTAAGCTCACTTATGCTTTACTGAATTCATTTATTAGCTGCCCAACAGCTCCATCAGGCGCCTTTGCAGCAGCCAGACACAGAGACATGACCTCAAGTCTGGAGTCAAGTCAAAAGGTCCTCCCCACTTCTTTACTGTAGTGGTAAAATGGAAATCTCCTCAAGCAAGCAGAGGTGTCCTGCCACGCTGACTTACACTGTTTGTAGTGCAGACTAAGCATTAGCATTACTTCAGCAGCAACAGCTAAGCGTGGCCGTGCCAAGCTTTGGCAGGTTAACGTGCTCTAGACACGTCTGAAGTGCTTAACAGTTTGATGTGGCAATGGCAGGAAATACAATTTTAATCAAATTTGAGCATTGTTCTCTCTCCAGATGTAAAAGCTTCATGAATGCAACAACGTGTAATCTCTCATATTCATCTTTTCATGCAGGTTGAATGCAAATTATAGTGTGTCTTTAGCACGCTGATATGATAACAAACTGAGACAGATTGCAAATTTACTAGTGAAATACTGAAGAAGAGGACATTTCGTCTTAATGACTTTGCAAAGTGGGAGAAACAGGTCATGAGAAGTCTGCTTTCCTACAGGGGAGCTTGAGACAAGCACTTCATTGTTGGCCACACGTGTACAAAGCAATTACAGTAAATAAGCCATAAGAGACAGAAATGTTAATCTATTTTTTGAGAGATAAGGCAAATGTTGGCTGGCTTCTACTGGCTCAGCGTTGCATTGCAACCTACACATTAAAAATGTATTGTACAGAATAAATGGAATGGGAATAGCTGATGAATATCACAAAATGGAGATGCTGAGAGCTTTGCTGCACTGTTGGATGATGTTTGGGTATTTGCTAGTGACAGATGGTAAGCCTTTTCATCCATATCTGTGTGTCCTGGATGGAGGGTTGCTTGATGACATGCACACAGTTACTGTCACTGTCGTCTTTGTCATTTTGTAGTATTCTTACAGCTTTGAGGGCCTCCATGTGTTTAATCATTTGCGCAGAGATTTTATGAGGCAGGTGCTTAAGAGTGTGGTAGGAGGGAAGATAAAACAAATAAATTAAAGTAAATTCCAGTTACTCCCAACCCCAGCAAAGGCACAGTCTGTGATCACTTAGCTGTTCCTAAATGTCCCAGGTCTTGTATTCCACATTAGCATCTCTGCTAACATGGTGTTAACTGGTAACATGCAGAGGCCAAATAAATGAATACACCAACACGAACCCATGTACAGCCTAATTCCCTCCACAGTGGATGCCAGTGGGAAGGTACAATGTGTGTTGAATACCAGAAAATTAATTTTGAGCTGAAATACCCTTCAGACAAGCTTACATTTTTCTGTTGCGCAGACCAAAATTTGCACGGGCTGGAGGAGACTGAATGTTTCTCTTTGCAGGGGCAGAGCCAGAGATGTGCATCTCACCGAGAGCACTCTGACTGCAGGTCACCCGCGGGGCTGCACCCATATCAGCCTCAGCCCCTTATTCCTGGCTGAGGGCTCTAGCTTGCTACTGAAAACTCCTCTGAACACTTGCTCAGCTACATTTTAAAGGAAAGAGGGCAAAATAAAGGAATGTAAACAAACAAACAAAACGACAGTTTCTCTCTTCTTGGGAGAAATTCAGGACTTTCACAACAGCCCAGACGAAGGTGCATGGAGGTATGTTAATAATGAGCTTTGCCCTCAACACTTTCTTTTGCCTGTGTACAGACAGGTGATACCAGCCCCCTCAGTGTCCTGGCTCCTTGAGATCCCTTTCTGTAGCACGACTATATCCATACATACCTGGGCTCTAGGTCCTGCTCTTACCCTGGGCCATGGAAACAAGACCCAAGACCTTACTACAGCATGGCCCTATCATTCCTTCACATGGCAAGTGCACACTGTCCCTGCACAGGCGGTATGTTGCAACCGTTTTCTTCTGAAGGCAAATCAATACACCAGGAGAACGGTTCCATCACACATCCTTTGGATGCTTCATGTGCCAAGATGCACATTACTGTCCTCTCTGCAGAAACCTGAGAGAAAACATTTCTATCTTTTATCAGCTGAGGCTACAGCCTTAGTTTAGAACTATGAAACAACATTTCTTTTAGACCTATGATTTTTGCCTCCCCATTTCTCATTGTGTCTTCCTCTGCCCCCAGAGGAATTTGTTCTTATTTGTTGAAATACCTTCTATCTGGACTGCCTCCAAACATCAACTGTAAGCCTGATTAATTATCAAGGAGATCATCACAATTCATAATAAGTTGTGTGCTAATTACATGTACCCTATGAGTATTTTCCTCTCATTTATCTTGCGAGTGCTCATTTTGCAGATTAATAATGAACATGACAACTGCAAGTGAAACCAGTACTGTGGACTGTCAAATAAAGGCATGGGGGGATTGGGCTCTTAATTAAACCTGCTATTTGCTTGACATTACAAATGCTACTACCCATCTTGCTTCCAGGAAAGGCTATTTATTAAAAACGTATTATTCCCAAGAGACAGATAAAAGACACTAAGGCGCTCTGGTAATACCAAAAGAATCACTTAGTACTGAAAACTATTTCATACCCACACTGAATTAAAGAGTCTATGAAAAATATCAGTCTGTTAGACCTGAAGAGCAATACCCTCTCTCTTATGCAGGCAAGTACAAATAAGCTTTTCTCCTCTGTCTGAGCCATAATCCAAAGAACTCAAGCCTGTGGTTTCCTTTTCCCACTCAGGTTTGGCCTAGATTCCCTCACTAAAACCATCTGCAGGCCTCACAAATAATTTTGGTAGTCAAGAAGTACAATAAAGCTGTCTGTGAGTGGTTGTCAGTCAGAAGTAACTGTTTTGGTCATTGCCAGCTTCATGGACTACATGAGAATCTGCAGTTTGGAAGTGAAAAAGGGTTTACTTATATTTTAAAGAGCACCTCATTCCTCCTCACAATCTAAAAAAACAGTACCTGTGGTTTTAAGACAAGAAAAGATGTGGGTAGAAATACATGCTGTGACATCTCTGGATTTTAAACTACAAGCCAGCACCGCAGCAGCCAATGTTTCAGAGAAAATATGTCCTTTCTTTTGGGCATCAACATTCTGCTGGCTGTTTATAGTTTGGTTTGGGATAGATTTCTTTTTGTTGGATGTAGGTGTATCAGGGCAGTTAGCTTTGGGAGTGATAACTTTATGTCAGAAGAATAGTCCTGCCTCTCTAAATACTATTCAAAATTCTATTACTTTTAACTTCCTTCCTATACTGCATTTCAGATCATCACCTGCTTTATTCCTTGTAGTAGCTTAGCTAAGTTTCTGATGAATATGTTAGTTTCAGTAAGATTTCTTTTGTTCCTGTAAAAAGCCCCAAATTAAATTACCATAGAGTTGTGTCTGTGTGTCGTGTGTCCCTCCCCTCCCCCTTCCCCAATAACCCCACTAATCTTAGGGCTGAAATTCAAGAAGTCATTTCCAACAAGAAACAAATTCTCTTACTCACAACCCTGGCATTTGAGAAATAAAAAGAATGAAGATGACCTCTTAGAAATAAAAAGAATGAAGATGACCTCTTGTGGAATGGCTCTAAAAGCCGTTTTTTTTTTTTTTTTCTGGCCCTTTTCATACCCCCAAAGAGCTTATTACTACCCATATAATTTCTTGTTCATTAGTTCATGACTCCATGACTCAGGTGTCATGTCCCGCCACTCAGCATGACCTCACGTGATTTACATCACAATAGCATAAAACTGTAATTAGAAATCATTTAAAAGTCAAAGACGTTGTCTCTTGAAACACCAATTTTGCCCATCAAAGTGACTTCCTTTTGGTTGGCCAAAACATATTGCGGTCGTAACAAACTGGTGAGATATATTACCTTACTACATTAATACCAAAACACACATATCTTCTATTATAAAAGGTAGATCATTGCTATATCTTACCATCCTAGATACAATCAAAGATTCTGGTTCACGAGGCCACTGTTTTTCTAAACACAGAGTCTTCTTTAAATAATACAACTACAATTGCTGAAATGAAAACCTTTCCATAGAACGCAATATTTTGATTCATGTTACTGGCTGTGCGTTCATCAGAGGAGGAGAACCAAACTGATCTTTCTCTACTAGATCTTCCAGTACAGAACAACTTTCCTACAAGTGAGTGACTGGCTTCTGGACCTGCCCTTGCCACAGTGCCTTTCTTTACTCCTGCTTTCCCACTTTCATTCTGCCAACCAGAACTGCAACAAGCTAATGTTGCTGTCAAATGCCTTTCTTTTCATACTGGTACCAATCTGAATACAGAGTAGGCAGCAAGTCTGCTGACACCCATACTTAAATCAGAATGATTTTTCTTATCCCGTATGTTTGTTTTATGATGACATATTTATAGAATTCAGTTTTTCTGAGGGAGAGGCTTGTTTGTGTTTGCTCATGCAACAGCTGTGCTTTGTCCTTTAAAAAGACATTATAGTCCCTATGCCTGGCTATTTTTAAACTACATAGGTCTCACTGGTCATCTAAAAATAAGTTTCTAATGTTCACGTGTAGTGTACATAGAACCATCATTTGACCAAATATGGTAGCATAAAGCGGTCCTTATCAGGTCTTTGGCTTCTTCTATAGTGGCAATAAAGATTTTAAAATACACAACAAAACTGTAAACAGACACTGTACTTCCTGTTTGCAAAACACTGTGAGCAGAAATTAATGCTTTTGTGCAAATAGAATCTGGACTGAGGATACACTCAGACTTCTCCCAGCAGTGATTGCGCAATAATGGTTTTTACTTCCCTGAAAGGGTCTGGTTAATCATAACCCCTGTATAGCAAGGAAGATGAATATTTTGAAGGGAAAAATGATGTTGGAATGTAAAACAAAAATTCTGATCCCCATAAATATCAATGAAAGATCTTTCTTTTAAATAAGCATAATCAAAACATCTTGTTATCAAGCCTTCAAATCAGAATTTTCCTCTAAAGACAGGGCCAAAATATCTAGGCCATCTGATTCCCAAGGCTTTTAGGTTTCTTCTTCCACATTGAACCTAGCTCAGAGGAAACACCTCAGGGTACCTGGACTGCTCAGACCCAAAGCAATCCCCATAACAGAGCAGACCTGGATTTTGGCTATCCACGCTTTCTCAAGAAAAGCATACCAACCTGGCTAAGAGAAAAACACCATGGGTCATCTAACATTCAGACAGCTGAACTGTATAGGCTTTGGAAAAATGTTTTCATTTTGATTAACTGGGCATTTCTTTGACAAAAACCAGAACAGAAAAGGTTTTCAAGGGACAAGTCCTTCTGAAACCTATATCTGTCACAGTTTAAAAGAACACCACAAACAGTAGAATTAAGAGGGTCTGGCTTCTTATTGATTTGTGGCTCACAAATGGCCATCTTGGTGGACTTAATCATTTTTAGTATGGGGTGAGCTGGTGGTTGAAGACTCTCTTTCTTACCTTCTGTTCTTTTCACAAATCCAGTAGGAACTTAGTATATTTGAGACAACTGCATTTCTTCAAAACCCATAGACACCGACTGCATCATTCCAGAGTTACTGGGGAAAGACAGTCAGATTGGCATACACAAACACACAAAGCACATCACTGTACCAAAAAGCTTTTGCTTACGAAGCCTATAATACAGGCATTTACCAATACATGAAGCTCTGATGTTTGCTTATACAGCTGTGTATCTAAATTAATGTGCTCCATCCCCACGCTGTTATTCTATAGTTAGATGGACGCATCACGTTAAGTGTGTTGCACATAACACAATTAAAATCAAATTAGCAGGGATTTTGGTCACCTAAGGTTTTAATCCTAAAGTCCTCAATGCCAATGTTTGGTTTTGAAAGTAGTCAGGGCCTACTTATTTGATGAACTGAACTGGAATATGTAAGTCCTTGTTTTGAAAACCTCTCAAGAAATATTTCTGTATGACAGACTGTGGATGGTAATGGGATATTTTTAGTGTAATGTTTGAGTGCATCACAAGTCTGCTTGCATTCCTCCAGAAAAAAGAATGACTCATTACCCACAGAATAGATATGCAATAAATTTAACTTGCTTTTCTTCTCATGCAATACTATAAAGCAAAACAGAGTTTCTTGAGATGTACTTTACTGAAGTTCATTCTTCACCAAGACTATATTTTTTAATTTAATACTTCTGGCACCCCCATACCTAGTGGACATGGTTCTGACCCATCACAGACATTAATATGACATTAATACTGTCATTACAGACATTCATACAGTCCACCTGTATAATAAACATGCAGCACAGATTTCAGGGAGAGTTCTGCACCCCACAAAACCTTGAAGTCCTAATTGTGTTTCACGTGTCTTACACACCTTTTAAAACTTTTCTTTAGCTTCTCTTTTACCATTTTCCTGTCTCCTCTGTTTAGGTTAGCACCTCCAGTGCTGCCTGTTTATGACACTAACAGCGCTCTTTATTTAAGCTTTCTTCGACAGTATTAGCCCAGCATCTACAATAACAGAGTCCAAAAATCACGGTTGTGCCCTACTGTAATACAAATAATAAACACATCTTTGTTGTTCCTTTCTGCAAGCTGTGGGTATGGCTGATATTTCCTTAAATATTTAGTGTTGCACTCGAACTAAAAATGCTCGAATGGTATTGCCATCTGGTTGTGATGGAAAGGGTTCTGCCTGTATGACAATATGAAAGGCCAGTGTAAGGCACAGCTTCCCACAAAACAAAGGAAACAATGTTCTGTGGTTTCAGCTCAGCATGTGAATTTTTCAACAACATTTCAGGGCTTTCTGCAGCAGCAGTTTTCATAAGTGAAGATGTTTTCATAAATGAAGATGAACTCACACAATTATAAGAATGGCTTTTGAACTTCGTGCTAGGACAGATGACCTGGTATTACAAGGCAGCTCCTAAGAGGAAACTTCTATAGTGGGAACTTAGTGATGTTTATTGAAGTTTAAATACGTATTTTTCTTAATTCATGGCAGCTCTCATGCACAACATGCTCTATTGGAAAACAAATTCCAGTTACATTTTCACATGGTTCAAAACTGAGTGGTTTAGATTTCCTGCAATTCAAAACAGCAATGGTCCCTATTGTTCTTGCTTATATGATCACATGAACCCTGTTGTGATAATATAAGCTATTTTTTGTGTTCAGTAAAGGAAAAATATTGCAACAAAATGTTGTATACAGGCTGTATTATTCAGCTGGTGTATAGGGGCAAAAAGAGCATTCAGAAAATCACTTGTTAGGTAAGCTAGGAAGAGATTACTGAAGTATTGGTTTATCCAAACAAAAAACTTGTTTAGTAGCCCTGGATCAAAAAGCCCATGGGGCACAGAGAATTCACAAAAAGCATTGGAGAAAGGTCCGTTCAGAGGCTACCCACAGTGATCTGTTATATAATGATTAATGATTCTTGCAAATATGCAAATTTTAAAGGCCAGAAGGAACCCTTCCATCACTCTGCCTGTTTTCTGTAGGAATGTCCTCCAGTGTCTCCTGTAACTTGTGTTTGAAGAGTTTTCCAAAAAAATATTCTATATGTAAGGACTTAAAGAGGCAGACCATTTTATATTTGGCCTTTACTAGTGACCTGAAATGTAGGAGCTTGTATTTTAGATGTTTGCAAGTGTCCCAAAAGTGGAGCTTATACAGAATAACCTATTTTATGAGGTTTATGGCATTCATTCCTTTTTATTCTGAGTGTTGAGATCTTTACAGAGAAGGGACGAGAAAGGAAAGGAGCTTTGTGGTGATGAGGCCTAGTACATGTTTCTTTTCATTGCTGACTATGAATACTTCCAAAACATGACAGGAAAGTTACTGAGTTTTGTAAGGTGGTGGAAGGAAAACCGGGATATGGAAAGGCCTTCCCTTCTTTGGCTGCAATGTCATTTTCCTGAGGCAAAAGAGACAATAAAAACCTAGGGCCAATAAACTGACCTTCATCTTGCTCCACTGATGGGCTTGTCACAGCCATTAATTTGACATTGTTCTAGTTCCTGCTTCTGATTGATTGAAAGTTTTAGCTGGGACAGTGGCATAGTTCTTTGACAGTTCAAAATATAGAGCATCTCAGACACAGGAGGAAAAGCTTCTGCATTTCATTAAACAGCTTTTGGAGGCATGATGGAAAACTGAGGGATATGAAGAGATTGCAAATGCTGATAGAGGTATTTACACCAAGTTTCTAGGCTCCACTTTAAATTCAACTCCTGGCCTACCAGCACTTGGCATCGCCTTTGAGCAGCACGAATCTGAGAGAAGGAAAGGAATGTGAATGAGCACATTAGCCCAGATCTCATAGATCTTATGCTTTAGGGACTTCAGAAATTGACAGCATATGTTGGTAAAAAGCCTGAGAGATCAGCCAGGACAATAAGTTACTGTTAGGAAACAGCTTGCTTATCTGGCTTTAATTTGCTGCAACTGGGTCGCCTGTATGAGCGAGAGTATGTGGCTACACGTGCCACAAAATTCTTTTCAGTGCCCCACGCAATTCCAACCAGACATACATGCCATCCTTCATCCCTTGAATGACGTGCAGCACTCCTGAGTAATGGAACAGCTATTTCCCCTTTCAGAGGCACAGCAGCAGGAAATGTATTCTAAACTCATCTCATTTAGTTTGTGGAATTGCTCAAGTCTCTTGCCAGCTGGAGGATGGTTGGCAGGCACGCATCCACTACTAGCCTTCCGCAAACACAACCTTATGCAGCTCATCAGGGTAGGCTATTAAATAAGAAAAGTCAACCTGTAAATGAGGATGGATTGGCTGCGGATAATTGTTCAGTCTGTGCCACCAGCACTCACTACGTGTCATCCACACAATGGTCACAGCTCATTGCCAGAAGAGGGAACAATGTCTCAGAGAGGTCACATCACAGGATACAGTGGAGTATATGTGCTGGGTGATGTCACTTATTGACCACCTTGTAGAGGTAAAAGCAAGCAGACTCCTGCCTTATAATATGCCTATGCCACACACAGATGACTCAATGTCCAGTAGCTATAAGCTCCATAACAAACTCTTTGTCTGGCCAAGAAGCACCAAACACTTAGAGAGCCAAGAACCAGAGAGTCTTGGAGTAGCAGCTCCACTGCTGCCCCATTGCTCCATGAGGTTGCAGAGTTTGAATGTGCAGCTTGGTCCTGGGGAGTCTAGGGATGTCAACTTCAGTAGTACTTTCTGCTTTATTTCACCCTGCCAACAGGGATTTAAATTAGCCAGCATTTCCCACGCCAGCACAGCCCTGTAGCCAGCTTGAGACCCACGCAATTCAAGCCTTTGGCTTTTGGACTTGGCTTGATATCCATGGCTTGGCCACCTCTATCTCATATTTGTCCTAGTTACCCTAAACAGCAGCCAGGGGATTTCTGTTGTATTTCCTGAGGGAAATTCCAGTGTAACCAAAATACAACTCACAATGATTTCCTGTGAATTTCTTATGGTACTAGTATATCATCAATCAACATAAGCCACAGTCTTTTAAATTAACACCTTATATGACAAAAAATACACTTGAAAATGTTTCTGAAGGGTGAATATTTTTGTAAGGTCTTTTCATTATAGAATTCAAGAACTCAACAGGCTGCCAATAACCATCAAAAGCACCTGCTACAGATGTCCTGAGAGTCATCTATAAACACATAGAATCATAGAATGGTTTGGGTTGGAAGGCATCTTAAAGATCACCTAGTTCCAACCCCCTGCCATGGGCAGGGACACCTTCCACTAGACCAGGTTGCTCAAAGCCCCATCCAACCTGGCCTTGAACACTTCCAGGGATGGGACATCCACAACCTCTCTGGGCAACCTGTTCCAGTGCCTCACCACTGTCATAGTGAAGAATTTCTTCCCTATATCTAATCTAAATCTACCCTCTTTCAGTTTAAAGCCATTACCCCTTGTCCTATCACTACATGTCCTTGCAAAAAGTCCCTCTCCAACTTTCTTGTAGGCCCCCTTTAGGCACTGGAAGGTTGCTATACGTAATATTCATACCTGCAAGGTGTGGATTACAGATACTATTTACGTTAAAGCTATGTATTTAAAGAATAAAGAGACTGTGACCTTTACTCTGGAGCTACTTCATTGAAGGTCAAAGTTAGCTGGTTCTCTGGTGCAGGAAGGAGACAGAGACTACTCAACTGGCCATGGACATGCTACAGAGGCAGCACTGGGAGGAAAAGTAGTACCATCTTTTTGCTGTTTTAAGGGGTTGAATGCACCTGACATTTATCACCCAATCTGGAATTTGCCCACAATGGCAAAGTTAAAACAATGATGCCATGTATCTTCTCAAGAAGTCATATCAGACTACCTCAGGTGGCCACCCTAGTTTGTGTGGTACTGCCAATGCAAGGTGACTGCTCATAAACCACTCAATTGTTTGGCAAAGGATCATTTTGGTTTCACTGCAGAGGATAAATTCTGTCACTGTTTAGGCAAAACCAAAACTCCTAGAACTATAGTTCAACTTGCAACATAAAATCCAATCCCAAATTGTAACTATCCCAAAAGCTGGAACTGTGGTTCACAGTTTGTGACCACCTCTTGCAACACAGCTCTGGCTGGACATAAGTGAAGTTTGATTTATTTACTCATGGAAAGAGTCAGGACATACCATGACAACTACAAATACTAAAGTATGTGGAGGTGTTTTTTTGGGGCAGGGACAGGAAAAGAATCAATATATACAGCTATCAGAATGGCCATGGAATTTCCCTCCCTTAGAAGACTGCTCCAGTTATGTCAGGAATACAAATCGATGCTTTTAAATTGGTTTAAGCTTTGTTTTGTACTTGGCAAACTATACCACTGTGAATGTTTTAGTTAAAGAAATAGAAATAAATAATATTGGGGGGTTGGTTTGTGTTTTTTTCTTTTCTTTTCTTTTTTTTTTTGTTTGGTAGCAGTATTTCTACATTTAAACAAATTCTGCTGCCACGGGCAGAGCTTTTAGTTGGTGAAATATGTCTGAGAGACAGCCATGGAAAGCTTAGAAATGCTTTCAGTTCTTGGAATAAAAGTAAGGAAGAACATTCATTCAACTCTTACCTTCAAGAAGGAAAATCCAGGGAACTACAGGCTGATCAACCTCACCTTGATATCTGGGAAGGTGATGGAAGAAAATAATCAGGGGAAAACATTTTCAAACATATTACTTACAAGTAGGTTATTGGTAGAGGTCAGCACGGATTTACAAAGTGATGCCTTCCAACCTCACCCATTCTGTGTTTCTGTGACTGAAGATGAAAACTGATCCTACTCCTCTTACCTGACAAATCTCGTATTGCCCCTTGTACCTCTCTACATGGGAATTTAGTAAGTAAATAAGTAATAGATGGACTACTGATTGCATTTAGTCATCACCACATTTAATTAATTAAATATCTCAAGAAGAAGAACTCCTGGTAGAGTAGAACAACTCAAGTATCCAGGTTCAGGCAGCAAAATGTAAAATCCTTAGCTCAGAAGGCAGCCCAAGAGCTTGCATTTAGGACTATGCTAACAGTCCAGGCTTGGTGATTGCCCTTGCTAAAGTGGCCTCCACTCTGATAAGACTGTATTAATCTACCATTTAATAAGACAAGGAGTAAAGCTGCATACAGGCTAGTGGGATGTTCCCGAAATCAGCTTATTAGCATGTCAGTTAGAACACATCAAGTTACTCGGAACTGTAATTCGTATAGTATTGCCACAAAAACCCAAGTTGTATGTTGCAATGCATCCTCCTAAGCTACCAATACTGGTGTCTTGACTTATCTGGTGAATGCTTTCTTCAGCTCTGATGATACTGTAATAGCAATTTCATTTCGGCCATGCTGTCCACCTTTGTCATGGTTGTGTCATTTGGGTTCAGGAATATGGTCTGTCTGCTTTCATGATGGGGATAAAACACTGTTTTCAAAGGAAACAGAACAAGGTCCCAGCAGCAAAAAGGCAAACAGAACCAGTGACAACAGTGTTATATTATTGCTTGTTGTACAATTTGCATTGAAAATGTGAGATATTAAATAAAAAAAAAAACCAGTTGCCAGGCAGAGGATCGATTGTAAGCTTGTTCTTAATACCCTGTGAATCAGAGTGCATACATTAATGTTCAGGAACTGAAAGTCTCTTAATACCCTGGAGGGATTACTTGGATTGGTGGCAGGAGAATGTGTATCTGTGTATTTGCATGTTTAAAAAAATTCCTACTCAGTTCCTTCTCTCAAACACATCAGGGAATATTTTCTTCTCATTCCATGCCTGTCAGTTGGAAAACATATACCATTATCTCCCATTTTATCACAAACACATTGTTTTTACCAAATTACAGCTCTGGAATAGCAACTGCCTCTCTAAATAAAAAAGTCTAATGATAATTCAAGGTATTTCAAAGCATTTAGTCGTAAACCTTTTAAATAAACTTGACAGTGTAATTTAAATTATGGTTTGTTTTTTTTCCTTTCTCCATATTGTCTCAAAAGACATTTCACTAAATATTTTCAATTTAGTGGGAAAACAGAAAATTAACAAATGAACAATATGCAGCAAGACTGGTATGAGAAGAAATGATTGGCAAACAAAGGAATGAAAAATAAGGAAAGGACACTCAGGAGTAGACAAAGGGGTTTGTGGAGAGAAACTGGAGAGAGTGAACTGTTTTTCAATATATATTCTAGGAAAAGTGCAGGATGCCTAGGAAGTAAGAGTGCGTGTGTGTGGATACCGAGTACCAGGTCTTAGGCCCAACATGAAGGAGGAAGAAAGATGATGTGGATGCAGAAGCACAGGATGTTCATAACTCCTGAGTGAGTTACAGATAGAGTGATTTATGAGTGGAAATAGAAGCAGAGTGATGGAATAAAAGGCATGGGAACTAAGGATGGATATGGTGACAATCCTGTGTTTTGAAATGTGACGGGGTTAAGGAGATCATTCAAGGTCCACACATGTTTGAAAAGGTGTTTTACAGACAGATGAAAAGAACAAGGTATTGGTATCCAGAAACAGAGAGACCAGGGCAAAAAACACCAGAGTATGAAAGATGGGCAAATAGAGCTGAGGCAGGAGGCTAATAGAAAGCACAGGAAAATACTGAAGAGACGTAATGGAGAAGGAAGTAAAACCTGCAGATAGAAAGGAATACTGATTCATTTTGACACCAGAAGAAATTAAACCTGTGGGATCATGAACTCATTGTCAGGGAGGAATCAGAAAGTACGTCCCCAGTGTCAGAGTTCAGATGAACTGTCTGATGGGAACAAAGATAAGACAATGTAGAAACCTGTTAATTATTCTTCATGCTGAGACAAATGACTGCCAGGCTTGCTGGAATGGATGAAGGTTCTCTATGATAAACTGTGGTCCTAAGGGGATGGTCCTGGGTGTTTTCCTGGTCCTAAAGAAGGCACAAAAAGACCATGAAGATCATCACGGGGCTCTAGACTTCATATTCTGAAGTTTTAATATGTCTGACCAGTGGGAGACATTCACGGAGAAAGGACTGCTGGTAGGTGGACTCCACTGGAGTCCAAGGGGAGCTGGCAGATTGATTGTTTCCACCCAGTTCCTCTGGAAGAGATTTTCAGGCCTTCATTTAAAACTTACAGAAAAGAAAGTGAAGAATGTAGTGACAGTTAGAAGAATATCAGCATATAGAACAATAGACATGAAAGAAACAAAGTGCTAACATGGAGGAAAGCAGTTATCTGGATAATGTGTTTTAATGAAAGACTTAATCTGATGGAGAAATCGAATGAGTTAAGATAAATCAATTTAAGATTCTTATTGCAAAGAAACTGGATGGCAAACCAGAAGGAGCTAGGCTGATTTATGTAGGAAATGAAAACAGCTATATAGGGTAAAGAGAATGAGTATGGACAAACAGTTGTGACTTGAACAGAGTTACTAAAGGACACTCACTGATCAAAGGGGATAGAAAAAAACGTGAAGTGATCCGAGAGAATGAAGAAAGGTAGGAATTACAGAATCACGGGAAAAAACGTAGGTTGGAAGAGACCTCTGGAGGTCGCTCGTCCAACCTTCTGCTCAAAGCAGAGCTAACTTCAAAGTTAGATCAGGTTGTTTAGGTGTTTTTCAGTTGAATTCTGAAAATTTTCAAGGACGGACATTTCACCACCTCTCTTAAGAGACTCTGCTGGAGTTGCATATATGGACTTTTAGAGACACTCAAGGTCAGATCTGTTTACAACTTGAAAGCTCTTTGATATTTTTTGAGAGATAAATATTACAAGGAAATATCTCATTCTAAAAGACATAAACTTTCCCATTGGAAACTCAGAACAAATATTACCAGTAAGATTAAAGTCCACATCGATTTCTTCACCAAATAGCAAAGAAATCAATCAGGAGTGACAGCATTTTAGATTTGGTTTAAATAAGTTATTATACATAACAGTATAAGATGTTTGTTAAAATAGTCTTGGATAGTGTGATCAAAGGTTGAAGATTACATAGAAGAGTAAAAAAAGAAAATGCATCAGTAGATGCAGTGTAGTGCAAAGGCTTACCAGTTTGCAAGTTGGTGCTGCTGGACTCTGTGTATAGGGTGGTCTCTCGAGAGCCCAGAGATTCAGTGAAACGGTGACCAGCATGAGACCTTGCATTCTAAGATGTGCAGAAGGAGAAAGCCAGGCTTATTATTTCTGCAATGTTTTTGATGCTTGTAACTAGCTTTTTTTTTTGTATAACATGCTTATTAGATATGTTATTTTGTTAGATGGCATTGCTGACAGACTATGAAGCAATTTATTAATCTGTGAGGAGACTATTTCGTAAATGATATTTGATGGATGTTGGCATCTCCCTACAGTTTTTACAAAGTAACATTGAAGATGACACTTTTGTGAATGGATGATGGGACTTATTGGTTATACAAAATAATCAGTCAAAGAGAAGATCCCATTTGCAACATTCAAGAAGCTGGTCCCTTGTGATCTATGTGTCAGATGGACTGAGAGATTGGCGGTAAAACTGAAAGATGATGACAAGGCATGCAGCAGAAAAGCATGAACAGCGGATGTTTTCACAGTTGAGAAAGAATATGTACAGGTCTTAGTTCACAGTTTATTACCTGGAATTATTAACCTATGGTTCATTTAATGAAGAGTCTGCTGCACTCGATATGAAAAATGACATGAGATGCATGTACACCTGAAGAACATCAGCATTTTTCTGAAAGAAAAAAAATGCTCAAAATGAAAGAAACTGAGGACCCTTGGAGTGGATTAACAGATAAGAAGGTGGAGCATGAGGCAGCTTGGCAACACCAGTAAAAGGCTACAGGATTGCTTAAGAGGTGATATTCAGAGGTGGATGAACCTCTCTGAGACAGAGGACGTAGCAGCCTTTTTTTTTTTCTCCTTTGGGATACAGGAATGAAACAGAGATCATCTAGTAAACTTGATGGTAAAACAAGGGAAGTTCCCAACCAAAACACTAGGGGTGTCTCCAGCTAATGCAGTGAGCCTTTCCCTTGCCTGAGCCTTGAACTAGGGGGTCTTTCCACTAGTGTTAATGGGCGCCTGTGCTTAACCATGGGCATGAGGAGCAGCTGAAACCCCACAGAACTGGGAAAAAAGTGACAGGTGGCTAAGGGTGCAGTGAGAAGAAAACGTTGGGATCTAACCTGTAAAAACCATTTCATAAAAGTTTGGAGCTTAAGAGTTAGCTGAAAATGGGTTTGGTTCAGAGGAAAAAGTCAGCCTCTTTCTGCTTGATTGTTCTGCTGTGATCATGAAAGCAGGAATTTGTGCTTTCTTTGACAAGACAGATGACTGCAGTGATATTTGATTCAAGACTAATTTCTTCTCCTGACCCAAATTTGACTACTGCTTTGGCTGTAAAGGCATAACAGTATTTTTCTGTGTATACTCCTGCTATAAAAGCCTATAAAACATTTGTGTATCTGGGAAGAAAAATATGACATCTTTTATTGTTAAGATTTTCCGATATGACTTAGCACTATAGAACAGTCTGCCTTAAATGTCTTCATTTTATTAAAAGTAATTTTTTTTTTGTGATTAGAGAATACAGAATTCTTCAAGGCAGAATAAAGAATTGTGCAGCAAAACCACAAGGACATTTTAAGTAGGCAAGCTGAGAGCTAGAGAAGGGATGAAAAGAAAATTTCCCTTCCTTTAAATGGTTTACTTTCACTCAGGCTAGCTCATGTTCAACAGGGAGGATTAAAAGAAGAGCTCTTTGCACAAAGGCAATGAACTACAGAAAAGACCTTCAGTTCTGGCATTATCAAGCCTAAAAAGAAATCTTGACAAGAAAATCACAACATAAAGTTAAGTAAAACTTGGGTTGCAACACAAGAAACAAATGTGGCACAACATGTAAACAGCAGAGGACATCTGTTGATGCTCTGTTTAAGCTTGAAACATTTTTAGATCTTGCCTCAAGTTCATGAACATTTAAGAGGCTGTCAAAAGCAGAGTAAATCCCGTTCATTGCATAGAATTATTTGAAACCTTAAGTTTCAAACACATGCAGTCTAAGAAAGTCATTAAGATACTGCCTGAAAGGCTTTCCTCTCTATGTGGCATTGAAGACATGCCCATTTTCATTAACTGTCATTAAAAAGACTGGATATTAATGACTTTTCATACTTAATTTCCTTTTCAGAATCATAAATAATCTATGATCTTGAGTTCTACACTAGCCTCATTTGGTTTTAAATATTCTGTCCTCTTCAAGCACTTAATATAAAGAATGGAGACACTAAGACAAAACAAAAATACCTTAAGGCTTTCCTAACCTCATAATAGGATAATAAAGGTCTCCTTGCAAAATAGAAGAGAGTACAAGTGCTTCCAGGACTTTAACAGTAATGATTTCACACTTTTATACTTATGTCTAACATCAAACACAAACACCTACAAGAGTCAGTAGATTCTAAACAGCTTCTTGACACTAAACAAAGTACACTGAGAAAAAACTTGGTGACAAATATGACATGAAAAAGGAGATTTCTTGTCCCGATTCAATTACTGGCTTCTTATATTATCTCAGTTAAGTCCCTCCACTGAAGTGTTTTGCCTTGGCACTTTTACAAACTTGTCTCTCCCTACCCAAACTCAATTTAAGAAATGTTGAAACTTAAAAAACCTCTCTTTGCTTACTTTTTTCTCACTGGAGAAGAACAGGAGATGCATTTACGGTTGTCTTTTTAGCCTATCCATCTTTTTCTTATGGGTCTTGGTGAAGAATTGCTAAAGAATTTCTTCACTGTAAAACCAAGAGTCTACACTGCACTCAGGATAGTGGGACTCTGGTCTCCTGTTGGATACTCTGAACATTGTCATAATAATAGGCAACATACCCACAAACTCTCAGTCTGCAGCAGTAGATCAGGGTCCACATCAGATGCCCAGGAATCCTGTGGAGCAGGAAGCTGGCAAACACACCGCTTAGGAGTACTGCGGCAACTTGAATGTTGGCATGTTTGCATGCACACAACTGCTCAAGGCCAAGAAAAGGCAACAGAAAATGCTTGTGTTTTGTGAGGCTTTTACAGTTTTCAGAGTAGAAAAAATAAAATAGAAAAAGTGTATAATAACATGCTTTTTCTCACCAAAACCACCTTTTCCCGCATCATACTGATTTCCTAGCTGGCTTTGTAGTCTGCTGCTCCACCTATTAGTGCTCTATTTTGGGATTTTGTGTAAAACTGGCACAGCACTACTTCTAACCATGTTTGTTGGATCACAACACAGAACCAGCTGCTTGCATTTCTGATGCTAGGAGTGCCTCTGAGACTAGAGAGACTGGAGCGTACAAGATAAAGCCCTCACTGAGCAGACAAGCTCTTTGTGTAGACACTCATTCGGACAATCTTGCTGAGCACTAGCCATTTGGTCAGAAGAGGGCCCAGGTCCTGCCCCTGGCTGGGCTCTCTTGAGAGCAGAATCTAACAAAATGGCTTTGCACGATCTTTGAGAGGGCACAAAATGATAATACAGATTTTTGGAGAATGTTCTTTCTGATTGCAAATGCCAATAGTGGTGTAATCATCTCTTTTTGCGCATGTGAAGCCTGACTGTAACAACCTGTTCATACATAGCTATCTTTTTCCTTTCCGAAGTGAGTATACAGCATTTACTTGTGCAACCTGAGGACAGTGCTGTCATTACCTGGATTTTTGCCTGTGGTCTGTAGTGAAACCGAAAATGTTTCTAACCTCAGTTCAGATTGACCATTATGCAAACAATAAATCACAGATGTTACTGCTTCAGGGTTTTACCCTAAATGCAGAACTGAGATGATATGTTGCCAGTTCCCTCGTTAGCTGATAAAGCAAATTTGATGGACAGGCAGAGGTTTTGAAGATGCTAAATTCCTACATGTTTTTTGAGAACAGTGACCCAGTTACAGAAGAAAAAGCCCAATTAAAACTCTCCCTTACAGGAAGATTGTAGATCAATAACATTGGATATCAGTGTGTCCAGTTGCTGTAACTTCCACAATTATAGAGCTTGTGTTTTACCAGACACAGGAGGATTCATATGAAGAAAAAAACTAAAAAACCACCAAACCAAACCCAAACAAAAAGCCTTGAGAGGAACCAAGGTTTAGAAATTCTGCCACTCACAGAAGTGTTTGTTTGGTTAAATCTGAGCTATCCCAACCTTTTTCTGGGACGATAATTCAGCCACAAACACATCTGGCAATACTTTGACCATCCTTTACATTTTCCTCTCCCTGCAGGTCCAGTGCACTCTGCATTCTTACAGCAGAACAACAACCACCATTGCTCTATTCTTTTCATTTTCTGTAATAAATCCAATGCACACACAGGAGAAGTGGGGAAGTCTTTAAACATGTCTTTAAAAGAATGTCTCAGCATGCACTCCTGAGGATACAGTGTTCTTGTCTCTTTAAAGGAATCAGCTATTTAGCAGCCAAATTGGGAAAGCAGCCAAAGAGTTCCCAAGAGACCTGCTGGCAGAAATGCATCATAGTCCTGTAATATAAAAATATGAACTCTATGGCATTAGAGCTCCTTTATTGTAACACTTTCCAAGATGATTTTGGGTAACAAAATGTAACAGCAAGCACAGACTCATACCGGAATCAAGGGCGCAGACACCACCCAAGCCCTCCTCCTTTCTTCGTGCTTGCCTGGAGGTGCTCTCAGCTTTCTGTCAGTCAAGAATGGGACAACAGGCCACTGTCGATCAGCATTGTCATGTGGGTTAAATACCTGTCTATACCTATATTGGTCATGGTAGGATTCCTGGCAGTGCGAACTGGTGGGAACACGTGGGACAGGCACTTGGAAGCCCGAAACGTGAAGATGGCCCTAAATGGGTCCCCTTTTGCTGCTGTTCAGACACACAGAAAGACATCACCTACAATCTGAGGCAAAAGACAAGGTTGGATAAAACAATGTTGTTGAATGCTCCTTTATTTAAACAAACACGGTATCTCTATGACACAAGTAATGTACTGCTGCATAAGGTAGGGGAGAGTTTTTCAGGCCAAAACTCAATGCAAGCAAGGACAAAAGGTCTCTCTAAGCATAAGACAGGACGTTTGTAAAACTGAGCCCTGGAAAATAACCTTTGTGATTTTTGCCCTGAGGAAAGGTCTCAAATCTGTGGCAAGACTGAAAAACCTGAACCCAGATGGATTGGGTCACAGCCTGGAGACCAGCTTTCCTAGTTTTCATGTCTGTTTGATGAAAACACACAAGCTTCACACAAGACTTCTGGAAGTTCATTCTTACAAAAGCACGTTGGGAAGGTATCACTGACTGTGAAAATAAATGGCTGCTACAACTAGGGATAAAATAACTACTTTGAGGTTTCACAAAAGCAGTGTTTTCTGTTGAGATTCAGCAGGAGGGTAACAACCAGCGCTCTGACTCTTGTATGTAAAAGTCAAAAATCCACCTGACAGTCAGAAAAATAACAATTGTTTTATATAGTTCTGCGATAGCCAGATGCTATGAATCTTATGCAGCCTCAGGGAATATCAAGTTACTCGATAACGTGTGATTTGATATTCCAAAGAGAAGAATAACCTGACAAAATGATTTGCTAAAGAAACATTACCAGAAGCATCCAACTGTTCCCGTTTTTCTCTCATGCAATGTCTCCATGGTACCCAAGGGGATGGACTGGAGGTACAAGCTTGCCACCAGATAGAAAGATCCAGAGTCATTATTATAATAGGCAGCCCATTGCACATATAATATTTAATTCCAGTGTCACTAAAGGAATCAGCATCTGTTTATCACCCAAATAATAAACCAAATGCTGTGCTGGAGATTAGTTGCACATGCAAGCATTTAAGTCTGTAGATATTTCCCATTGAAAAGCATAATTAATGAGAAAAAAGACTTTTAATTTATTCAAACAAAAATTATTCCCAGACAATGTGAAGATAGGGAGCAGGCTTGGTAAAGCTATTAACCTTGTGGCCTGTAGATAAATCCACTTTTTCCTCTTGATTTTTAGAAATATTCTGGGCTGTGCATGGACAAGGTCGTTTCAGCATACTCTTCAGGAGGCAGTTACAAGGGCCATGACTGCGTGCTGAAGGGGTTTATCTGCTCAGCACTGGGGGAGCCATCAGAGATGTGTTCATGTAGAGTCATGGCCAACTAAAACAAACCTGCCTAAGAGAGAAAGAAGATTCTCCTTCTGTGCTATGAGCCATATGGCAACTGGGTTCACACAAATAAACAAATAGAAACAGTTTCTCTCCCACTCTGGCTCCCCTTACACCAAAAAAATTCCTGAAACAGCAGGAAACAGGCTTCCTAAAAATACAGAAGCTGGTTTTGTTTTATTTTTGTAGCTTATGAGGAAAGCCACTCTAATTTAGCTTGTAAAGCACAATCAGAGCTGAAGTGAAATATTCCTGATTTTTGCTAAAATCCTTCTTCTCCAGTGCTTTATCCCAATGGCTAGTTAAAATAAGTCTTAGAAAGGCTTTTAGTCCCACATGCTGCTTATCACCAACTCCCAGTCCAGCCTCTAGGATGGAGCATCTAAAGATGAAGTTGCAGACAAGATCTAACAACACATGGGAAGAACCACAATTTTCTTCATCACTGTGCTCTCTTTAAAGGAAATCTTGACACAAAATGACACCCAGGACTGAGCTTTCCCTTGGTAAGGGAGACGGTAAGGGCTAAAGCTATGTGTGAGAAGACACAATGTCCTGTCCACCCTGTTCTGATCGCCTTAATGACTTTCTGCAGGTTCTCAGACTGAGATCTTGTTCTGGCAACTTCAACCAATATTTCATCTAAAAGTGGAGAGGCTTTCTTTTTTTCTTTTTTTTTTTTTTTTTGAGAATGAAATTGGCCTGGATAATGTTCTAGTTCTGGACTTGGCTCCAGGTCACATGGTAGCTTTGCCAAATGCTTGAGAGAGGGCGAGTCCACAGCCCCTGAATACTGCTCCACTTACAGGCAATCTGTAAGTCATAAATTTATAATTCAAACTAGAAACTGATTTCTCAGAGGAGTTTTTTTCTGGGCCCTTTTTGGCAATTGCAAGGAGTGCCTTGTTCAGACTAACAAACACGCGACATTTTTACGTTGCAGTGTAAAGCCCAAAACCTCCATCTGTTTTAGAGCATACTAGGTTCCTTTCTTCAGTGTGAGGGACACCAGACCATGGGTTCCCTGTGACAGGGAGACCCCTGTAGTCAATTTTCTTTTATGCTTCTTCTCATCACAGATATTGTAAGGTCCACTGGCTGTTTTTACATAGTTGCACTCTAATTTTACCCATTGACCCCTGAAATTGTTCTGGTTCCTGAATCGCAAACTAATCTCCTCCTCTACTGGAAACTGCAGTTGCTTTCAGTCTGTCAAAAATGGTAGCTTCTCCTTCAGTTTTGTTTTTCATTCTTTCGAAGGGAAATGTACACTTTGTTGGCTCAATATGCTCCCATAGCTGTTCTTTCCCCTCTACAGATTACTATATATTAATACATGTTTATGATTACTTTGAAAGCATTTGCAGAGAAGAACAGAAAACTTGTTACCAAACACGATCCCTGGATCAGCTTTCCCTTTCTCCGATATTGGAAATTGGCTACAGAAGAAGAAAACAAAATCTAAAAATGAAACACTTAAGTGTATCCAGCCAACTCTTTTCCCCCTTGCTTTCCATGACCTTGGACTGCAGCATTAGCTTCTCATATAGAACAAAGCTTTGCAGCAAACAGTCTGGGAAAAGAAATTAACTAAGATCTTGATACCATACGCCTAAAGAGTTTCCACATGTTTATGAGAAAGGAACTTCAAGTACTGAAAACACAATGCTCACGTCATGCTTTTGCAAGCTTTCCACTTTTATTTGTTAAAAATATCTCCACAGACTTTCCCATAACTAAATGTTCATAGCTATATCACCTCCAGCTGTGATCTCATCAGATGTCCCAGACAGAGCAAGGTCAGGCCTAGCTGGTTCGTGTATGTAGGGCTTCCAAGAAAGGCTATGCTGTGAAAGGGATGCGATACCAGGAATATTGGATACCAAAACGTCAGATGACAGCAACCCTAGTTTAACGTTGGGTTTTGCTACCCACAGAAGAAAAGAGGTTGTTTGACAATGAAACTCAGCAGCAGCAGTGAGTGAATTTGTAGCTGTTTACATTAACAATTTTTTGCAAATCATTCATGCAAATCAAACGTGGAAAGATGGTCTGGGTTGGGAACGAGAGCGCTTCACTTTATGCACACAGTGATGGGAGAAGTGGCTGGGACTAGCAAAGAGCATCTGCAAAGGGGGTGTGTAATGATGTGTTTTGACGCAAGCTTTCAATGACTCTGTAGAGCTCCACTGGGGAGTTAAGGTAAGATGCACAGTAATTGCTACTGAGTGTTTCTGTGAGCCCAGGAATAACATCACACAGTCATTCACATAGTATACTTTCATTGTTATGGAAATTGCAGAATTTCTGGAGGAGTTATTTGGGCCATGAGAATTCAATTATGGGTGCTACCTCTGGGGTCATATCTTGGCATTTTCGTGAGGACTTACTTTGTTTACTTGGCTAGTCTCCTAATGTGTTTGTTGAAATGATAAATAATTAAAAAAAACACCCTATGCTTTCCTTTGAAACAGGAAAAATGAGTCTCTCAAGTAATAAAATGGCTACAAAATTACCTTAAATTTGGGTTGTTGCCAAATAAGGTGGTTTCAGGTAAAAGTGCCCTCTTCTTATTTAGCTTTAGGAGGGATTTGGCGAGTTTTATCTATTTTAAAGAGCCTTTAGTGACCTGAAACTTAATTTGCACTGTCTCTGTTGAACAGCGAGACGTCTGATGTGCTGTTCATTGTGTACAAAACCAGGCTGTTTCCCCCTTCTTAGCCATGATAAGCAGCTTTTCAGTAGCATGTTCATACTCTCACAGTCCTACTTTATTGGCTTGAACGTTTCTTCACTAGCTTGGCAAGAGGTCCTTTGCTTTGTCAGCTCAAACTGTTTTCATACATAATGTCCCATCTGCATTTCTTTCATGATCTGTCACTATGCCCAACTCTACATCTCCTTTTATCCCCATGAACAACAATTTAATGTTCTGTTCCCTGCTTCAGTTTCCAGTACTCAGAACAAATGGACTACTCAAGTTCACATTTTATCTTTAGACCTGATGACAAGCATCCCAGCTAGATGCAAACAAATCACGTCTTCCACACACACACATCATTCCCACCTCCCAGTGTCACACAAGATCAAAGGGGCAAGGGACCCATGAATTTGAGAACAGCAGCATTCATATAAGTAGCTCAACATGCCCAGAGGCTGTATTTTTTTAATGACTGAACCTAAGATTCAGAATCCACACCACTCTGATATATTCAAGTGGCCTGAGAATCCTCAATTGCTACATAACCTGCAGCCCGCACTGATTGTAGCCGATTCTGAGAGTTCTCGTGCACCACTTTGAAGAAAGTCAGGGTGTTCTTGTCTAAATGTAACTATTGAAGAGCTGGGTAGAGCATGCCGGAGGCTGTGACACGTGTTTTCATGCATCACATCTCACTAGGATCTAAAAAGATGTTGAAGTCAAAGACTTTGGTAAGTCTGGTGTATTTGGAGGGATCTGATTTTCTCACCTCCATTTGGGAGGACAACGACAAAGAGCAAGAAAACCTCAGGCAACTTAATTATTTACTTGCCTCTGTTGAATTCAGGAACTAAGCCTTAGGCATTCAACCTTGAAAGCCATTAGCTAAAATCTTTGAACACTGGGAACCTGACAACACAGTACCCATGCCAAGCACAGCAGACAAGGACAAGTATGAAAGTTTTGTAGAAATAAGTACAAGGGAAAGAGACAAAAAGAAATTGAAGGGAAACATTTACTTTGCTATGGTAGGGTGTGAACTGCAGAAGTTTCAGGGCTGGCTTCTTGAGGGACTGGTTGCTACCCTGACCGAAAGTGGCAAGGATGGTAACTTTGTTAGGAACATTAGTCTTATCTGCTGCAACATGCGAGACGAATTCAAGAGAAATGGATGAAATAAAATACAGTGAGATTAAAATAAAAATCCAGAATATTGGCTCAGCATCTGGATTTCTCTCTCAAAAGACCAGAAGATGTGATAAACCTAGCAGTGCTCTTTGTCAATCATATTGAGGACATAAGAATAGGGACAGATGATCTAGACACAATAAGAGAATGCTTTGCATGCTATCAGGAGGTTAAATGCAAGTGAATTAAATGGCTTTGAGAGCCACCAGGCAAAGTTAAATGTGGCGTACAGGTAGCCTTAGCAATGCATGAGAACAGTGGCACCTAGATAACACCCTGTAAGTTTTAGCTTTTGGGGTACTAGAAAAAAAATAAAAGAGAGAGAGAGAGAAATCCCACTCATAAGTTTCAATTTGGAGGATCTTGTAGCAAACAACCTCCATCCAAACATGTTAATTTTTCAGTACCCTTAAATTGTCTCCCAGGCGTTGCTCAGGACGTAAGAGAGATTAAATGCTAACTCCAAGAACGAACTGCTCTCAACTGTGCCTTATTAAATTATACATATGCAACCACTTAAATAAACTAACCACTGTTCTGTTTACACTATGTCTTCCAAAAGCCACAAGAAATAAGTCAACCGCCTTATCTTTACAATACATGCCTCTTGTACACTTGGTGACATGCTGTGTCTGCACACGAGCCTGGAGACAAGTTGATTCCACGTACAGGACTGTACTTAAACTGTCAGGGAGCCCGGGGTCTGCTCCTGTCTCTGATCTATAACCACACAGAGATTTCTTGCTCGCCATAGTTCACTTCTCAGGAAAACACTGAATAATATGCAGGTGTTTTATTAATTTGTACACATGACACTGTGATCAGAGATTATTATAAAGTTATTAGGGGTTTTTTTTTGTTTTGTTTCGTTGGTTTTTTTTTTTAACCCCAGGACAAAGCAAAATGTAAACAGGGAGGCTTAACACATGTTCAATCTGCAAGACACAGTGCTTTGTTTCATGTGTCCCTGGAAAAAATAAGTGTCCTCCTAGCTCTGTCACTTTTTCATGCTCACAGTAAAATAATCAGCCCATTTCTTGGTGAATAGCAGGGTCTTTTATCAAAGAGAACCTCATGCAATGCCTTGGATATATTAAGAGCTAGCAGCAGTGGCAACCACAGCAGCTCTAGGTCCTGTGTGGGAAAGCAGAAAGGCGGGGAAAAGAAAACTACTTGTTTGAGAAACGGTTGCATCTGACTGTGAAAGAGGAGTTGTACCACAGCTTGAAAACCTCCAGGTGAATGCAATGGATGTGGAAGTCAGCAAGAGGGGTACATAGCACTATGGCCATATTCCTGTGGCTCTGGGCAGGAGGAGAGGTCGCTGTAAATCAGAATAAAATTAATCCCATGGTGCCACTGTTGTGAAAGCAGTTCTGTGATACAGTAGGTAAATCTGGGCTTTGGAAGTGAACAAGTCCAGCCTGGAACAGCCTTTTTCCTGTCCTCCACAGGCAGGAGGTGAAATTTGGGACCCATTAGCAGTTGGGTGCTACCCATCTGCTCTCACAACTTTCCCAAAGTTTTAGAGGGTTCCCTGCTTTTTTAGGGCCATAGTTCACATCTAGCACAACAGAAACCAGATGGCTGCTACAGAAGTTAGGATAGCAGATGACATAGTGGTGTCCTGACAACTCTAACCAGCTAAATATCTGAATGTTGGGTGTACCCTTGTGTGCTTGAGCAGCCATCAGTGCGTCTCTATGCCAGACAGTCTGAGAGCGCTAAAGCAAAGCGGGACTTAAGCCAAATCCTCAGGAAGGTTTCTGTACGTGAAAGCACAACGCACTGCTCCCGACACCTTACCTACAGAGACAGTTTTGCAATATGGAGGCAGAGCGCCTCAGATACAGTTGCAGTCATGAGATTTGGAGCTGGGGGAACCAGTGGGGTTTGTGGCTACTCTCAGTGGAAGCATCTGACAACTCCGTTGAACAGAAAGGCAGGCGTGCAGGAGGTTCAAGAGAGGCATGGTACAGAGTTACCAATGAAGAATCAAGATGCAAGAAAGAATCTTGATTCATTTAGCTTCTAATTAAAAATAAAATAGCCAGGAGTCAGACTTGGTAGACTTTACCTTTGCCAGGTATCCAGAATTCCCTTTGCTCTTGAATAGCAGTGACAAATGCAGAGACAGTATCAGTTGCATCCCTTCTGCTTTTGAAACCTTTTTCCCTTTTCTGCCCTTGAGCTTCTTACTCCCAGGAAGAGAAAGGCTCCGCACAGAAGGTAATGCATTTTCTAGAAGACAGCTATTATTATTTCAGAAATGAGTTTTGCCTCAAAATTCATCCTCATACTATACCTAAATCACTGAAAAAAGACAGAAAGAGAACTAAAACCTTCTACCACATTCCTCTTCTCATCTACCTCTCTAGTACACCCCTTGCCTTACACTTTATAACAATCAGCTGTTCTTTTATCAGATTCAGCTGTAAAGATTCACGAGTGTCCTCCCTCATCTTGCCTCTGCATCTGTCAACACCCTCTGTCTTCATGAAAGCTCTTTGGCTGCAAGTTTAGTGTATTTCCTATTATTGTTTGCAAATGCTGTTTAAGGAAACATTATTAGAAGGTTCTTATAAAACCCCACACTACTTCTTTTGGGAAAGACATCTATTAGTAGCAAAATTTTCAGCAGAGGTCCCTGCATTGCCTGTTCAGTGATGATCAGAGACTTTTGAAAATCTGACTGAAAATGATGTAGCTGGAGCTTAGCTGTGAATTTCAGCCTGCAGGTGATTGTCTCCTCTAGGAGAATGTATCTTAGATAAATGTGTAACTGAATTTCTGTTATAATTAAAAAATAGACAATTTCCTGTAGTTTAAAAATTGAACTGTGGCTTTTTTTTTTGCTATGATTTTAATACTCACAAAGACAATATTGTCATTTGCATAACAAAATGACTAGGATGACTCTGCATCTATGGAATATTGCTTTTAAATCCTAAAATGTAGTCCAGGTCCATGAAAACGTGTTTAGGAAAGTAAATTGCTCTTTCAGAAGTAGACATTCGATGTTGCTGTTGTCTCTGGAGCACATGCAGAAGCTTAAGTTATGTATGAGCTGAGCTTTATTCTCCGTTAATGTGACATTTTCCAAATGGCACTGCTCACAAGAGGTAATTCATGAGTTCCCTAAGAGTTTGGGGGTTGATTTTTTTACCATCTGTTGGTGAAGAGGTAGCCAAAAGGACTGTGCAACCATGGGTTCTGCCTCCGAAATTATTATCATCTCAAATACTGTTGCGAAAAGGTGGTAAACTGAGTCAGAGAAAGCATAAATTGAGAGCTGAGAAAGAACCTGAACCCACCTTCTCCTGACTCCCCATCACATCTTTTAATCAGGTGAAGTTTAAAAACAAGTTCCGAGACCAAGCAATGCTACCTCAGGTCCAGACTGTCAAGCCGAGAAACATGTGGGGTCCTGAATGGGGAACTGTGTAGCTGATGATGTACGCTGAATGAGGGAGACTTGCCATTAATCTATAAACAGCCGCTCTGTTAATAATCTAAAAGAGGAGGGCCCGGGAAATGAGTCAGTGGAGCTTGATTCTCCTTCACGTAGATGCTGCCTTCTTATTATAGACTTCTCCTTCCCCCTCCTCTGTCAAAGGGATCCACACGCATCTGCTATTATGGATTAGATTAGGCAGCTGGGACTGACTTTGTGGTTTTATCTTTCTGTTTTTCAATAGCGCTGAAGAATTTGCTTAGAGGAAAAGAAGAGGAGTAATTGCATTAGCATTGAAAACAAATCTCTATTAGAAAGTAGTGTTCTTTAGGTCTAACCAATACGATAAAATTTATTTAAACCACAAGAGCAGAGTACAGAATTGCAAATTTTAATCCCATATTGTTTTCTATCTTTCTCTGTGTTTTTTTACATGTACATACATATATGTGTATTTTTTTTAATATATATATTTACAGAAGCACATTTACTAAGAAGTGTGTGTGTATACACATTTAATTTTGATGCTTTGGCAAAACTGTCTAAAAAATATTCATCCTTGTCTTAAATATTGCAAAGAAGCAGCATTGGCCAATATGTTTTCCAAAGAAATACCAGTTTATTAGAAGTAGGAATAGAATTTTAATTACAGTGATATCAACTGACACTGCTAAGGCAATTTTGGCCAAATGAGGACCCAGTAAGCATGAGCTTGGCAAATTGTGCTGCTCTCTCCCAGATACTCCAGCACGTACCAGATCAGGAAAGCGTATTTTCCCCTCACACCATCTTTCCTATGAAAATAAAGTGGTTTGATAAGGAGAACTCCTAGCACAGGCCCAGGAAATGGTTTGGGAATGCTGCACAGTATGGATGGGTTATCCTGGATCCCCTGCCTGGAGACGTGTCAGGAGGGGACAGCTGTTTTCTTGGGCTTCTCTGCACAGCTGAGGGCCTGCTAAAGCTGTACTATTCCTAATGAGAGCATGGACAATGTCCATGTCTTACTCTACAGAACATCAAAGAAAGGAAATGTTTATTAACCAGCCGAGGATACTCATGCTCTTATCAGTACTATGATGTATAAAAGGGATCAGAAGAGCCAAGTTAGAGAAGAGGCTTCTTCTCAGTACTTAGGAACTTTCATTCCCATTCTTTAAAGTGTTTTATACAGTCAAACTTTGGAAGCCAAGAAACTAAGGAGGGGAAAAAAAAGACTGAATGTTAGGTCTAAAATGTATAGGCTGAAGATCACTGGAAGACTTCTGGTGAATTTTGCACAAAACAGAAAGGATTTCTATTACCTACCTGTACAGTGGGGTAAGAAAATATGAAAAGAAGATATGTCTCTTGAAAGTAATTTTTTCTGCTGAGAATTGCATAAAATTCTTCTTTTTTTTGCTCTGCCCTCAACATTCCTGTTAGGTTATAGTCCAGATAGGCAGAGTGCAAACCCTTGCAGGTTTGAAGGATGTCAGTTCTTGTATCTGGGTTTTTCTAAGAGAAGGGATCACATGGAAATTCCTCTCCAGGCCTGGTTTCTGCCATCTGGGCCCTTTCTGAGCTTTAAAGTTTACTTTTCTTGTCCTCAAGAAATTATGAAGAGTTGTTTCACTTTCAATCAAATTATTTCTTGGAAATCATTAATTTTTTTTTTCCATCAAAAAAATTGATATACTGGGAGCTTTCAAAGTAGATTTCCACTGCAATATTGTTCTAATGGATGTATTTTGACCATCCTGAAAAAGTACACTGACGCTTGCTGTGATAAGGAATGGTAAGGAAGACTATTCCTACCGTCTAATATTAGCTTCTAAATAAGGTACCTAAATGAAGATTTTAGTAGTAGCAATAATAGGCTTCCATTGAGTTAATGGAGCAAGAAGGGATCTTGCAGAGAACTATTTATGAGAACTGGATGTGTGTGTCTCTGCTAAAGAGGGGACTTCAGGTTTCATGAATCCTACCTTGGATGTAAACCCCATTCTTGGTGTTACAGAAGTGGAGATGAGTGAGCAATATTCTCTCTTTGATAGGAGAGAGAAGGCATTGATGCTCTTCCCTGACTGTGACAATAGACTGTGACTTCTTCCCAGAAGATTACATCCCTTGGGGACTTACACATATGTTATGTATGTGTAAGATGCTATAGATTCTTAATTCTGAATTTCTTAAGTGTTTTTCATTCACCTTCAGATTTCAACGGGCCAGCTAACACCAGACATGCCTAAGCAGAGACTGCACGCATGACAGTGATGAGTCATGCTACCGACTGATGTCTACACAGCAGTTTGCTGCACAGCATGTGTTCCCCAGCTTCAGACCCTAACACCCTCTCTGGGTTTCAAGGAAGATGAATTCACTTGCTGTCATCTCTGTGGTACCACACGTGCTATAATTGTCTGGTCATAGCAACATGGAAATCTGTATGAACTAATTTACCTGGAGAAAGACATGATGTCTAAAGTGATTTCATCCCTCAAGGAACTTAGTTTGGCAGCTATTAGAGGTGAAAACAACCCATAACTTTAGAGCAATCGAACAGATTGAGAACATAGGGCCTAAAAAGTCTCTTTGCTGCTGCATAGTTGAGTAATGGGAAGGAGAAACGTGTTCCTGATAAAATATAAATGAAGTTCTCCACCTTCAAACCCAGCCGAAATCTCTCCTGACTGTCAAAAGGATGAATTGCCTCACTGCTCAGCCTTGGTGCAGCACTGTATATCCTGGATCTGAGCCAGGCCAGAATGTATACTGAAAATCTCCTCAGAAAGTCCCATCTGAGTTATTTCCCTTCTGGCATCAAGAAACTGAAAATGGCCATGCTGGCTGGTTTCCAGTGCACAGAGTGCCTGTAAATCCCTTTGAAGTTGTTGATAGGTGCTGGTACTTATCCCATAGGATGGAGACAAAATTAAAATTGCCATGGATTTATTAGAGATACTATTTTATGTGACATGCAATGACCTACCTTGCCTTTATTCCAAAATAAAGGCTTGCTAATACCCTAGAGCATCACCTGGGATTTTTTTCAGGAGGCACCAGGACTGTGCTTCAGTGGAGAGTTCCTGCTCTTCTCAAGCACCTTGAGATGCTTGGCAGAACCATACATTAGCAGCACCCACCATTGGCCAAGGCCCTCACATCACTTACTGCTTTTGTACTCCTGTTTATGACTTTTCCCCCACATATTGCTGTGGTCAGCTAATCATGCCGCAAGGATACACATTATTTTCCAGAAGCCAATATCTGTGCTTCTGCCCTTCAGGAAAGGCAAAGGTCTCACAGGTCACATCAGCTGTACTCATGGGGCTGGGCTCCTTCCGCCTGTTAACCCTCATGTGCTAATTTTTTAGGTCATTTTCAGGCAGACTCTCCTCCAACCAAAGGCTGATGTATCCCACCTTGTTAGAAAGAACATTGCATGTAGTGCAGGGAAATGTAATGACTGCATGGGAGTGAAGAGCAGCAGCTGTGTCAGCAAGGTGCTCGCTATAATTATACACCCAGATTACTTTATAGTGCACTGCTGGGGTGTGCGGGGTGAGTTATTGTTTCAGCAGTGGTGCATGAATCACCCCTGGCATACTCGTTTCGCTCAGAGGAACTATGAGTAGGACTGAGATAGTGTTAATTTGTCTGTGTTAATGAAGAAGACTGTTGGGTTTGGTTTTTCCGATACCTTGTGCAAGGGCTACAAGTTGCTTCTTGTCACTATGAGATCAATGACTATCAAAATAGAGAGGGCCCAGTGAGTCTGCTGTCAGCCTGAGAGAGTATCATTGGACTCTTCTGCCTTGTTTCATAATTAATTTTGTTTGTGCTCTGCAGAATTAATTTTAACTGGCTGAAATACAGCGCAGGAGAACGGCCAGTGGTCTGGAAGACAGGAGTGCTGGTTTTTTTATTTCAGTCTGCCACCAGTTTGCACTGCAGTTTTGAGCAGACTGGCCTAGAGACACAACAGGTCAGGACAGCCATATCCTGACTTGTGTAGATATATAAAGATACAGATATCACCATATGATTTATTATCCCATCAGCAAGCCTAACGTTAATTATTAGCACTTACTTCACAGGGTATGAGCTTATTCATTAAAAACACCCAAGTGATAGATGTGCTGGGAGGGACTTTCCCTGGGTGATGTACCAGTGGTGGCATGGGATGCCGTGGAGATCCTCCCCATGGCCGCGTGTGGAGGCTGCCACTGGGCAGTGCGTTGCGCCGCCTTGCTCCCTGCACCCGTGCCTGGGGTTTGGCCAAGGGCTGCAGCACACGGCCATGGGGGAGCACGTGTGTCTGGTGCTGGGACTCACTGCAGTGCCGTCCCGCAGACGTGAGAGGCATGGGCAAAATGTAAAGTCAGAGTGAACAGCATGAGTCAGACAAAGCAGAGCATTTAGCAGAGCTCAGGAAAGTAGCAAAAAGCTTTGGATAATAACATATGTAAATATAGATTTGCACGTGTATCTTAAAAAAGCATTTCTCATATTCTCATGACTAGACAGCAAATTGTTTGAGTGTTACTCTCTGAATATTTTTTCCCCTGTGGGGGAAAAATGAAGCACAGGGAGATTAACAGATTTTCTTGGGATGATAAAGTAGGTTCAAGGCACAGCTCAGGAGCTAATCCCGGACTGGATTGCCTCAGTCACTGTGTCATTGTGAGCACATGGTAACTTGAAAAACATCATATTTCATGATTAAACCCCCTCTTCTAATGGCCAACACCTCCTATAAAGACAAATGTCATCCCAAAATGTCAATATTTTAAGAAATAAAAATCTCTGAATAGGTTGCTATGAAGAACATTTTTTATGAGGCTTACTTTCCTAATTAGAAGTTACCAGGGCTTTACCAGAGCAGTCTTAAAGTCTTTATTGGGGACATTGAATAAAACACAGCCTTATGCTAACAGTGAATGTCTCCCATTATTAGTCACAGCTAGCGGCATAGTCTGTCCATTGTGTTTTGGCATCCATGGGTTGCTCCTGATTGTGGACATGTCCTTTTCAGTGCAAAAGATGAAGGGAATTTTTCTCTTTTAGCTGAAGAAAGTTGCATGGCACAAAGCTATCATAACAGCAAAGCAGAGGGACTGTCTGGAAGAGGTAAATGCACTTGTCTTCCGTAATAGGGGAAGAGTTTAATGAGAAATCTGTGTTGCGTTTAGAAGCAGTTATGAGCCCAGCACAGATTTATTAATGGTAGCTGAAATACAAATCAGAAATACTGCCACAAAAACTCCTCAAAACAGAAAAAATAATTAAAGCAAAAAAACCCCAACAACCAAACCCCAAACCAAAAAAAGCCACACAATCCTTTCTGGTCCACATCAAGTTCTCTGAAGAAACTTTGCCAGAACAATTTCCCTACAAATCTGCTTCTCTGCATTGACAGTTTGTCTTCCAACAGCACTAGGCAAAAATGCAATGACTCTCACATCTGTTAGGCCATTATTATTTCATGTGTGGGGGTGACATTGCCACTTGATGATGCACAGTAATGATGCATAATGGCCTGGTGATGCGAGTGGGCTGGCTTCTTGCTCTTTGTCACTGGGAGTCTCTGCAGCTGTGACTCGGTTGGGTGGGGAGAGGAAGAGATGCGGCTTTTATTTGTAATTTTAGTGTGACATAGCAATGGGATAATTTTAAGTGCAAGCAGAGCCATAGAGGTGTCGTCATCTACTTGTGGGGCATTGAATAAGCTTTGAGGGTATGAGGAGGGCCATATAGGAGGGGTGTATAGGAACTAGCTGATGATAACTGAAACCATTAAGCAGATCCAAATAAGCTGTGTAGGGTTCTGCACCTCACTTGGTGCTTCAAAACACAGACTGATGCCAAGTCTCAAAAATATTCTGTTTCTAGTCTTCTATGTGAAAGAGAAAGGCCCAAGCTTGATCTTGGTACAAGAGAGAAAAGGTGTGGGGGTTGTTTGGAATGGATGTCTTTATAGTATCTGAGTGCTGCTTATCAATTCAAAGGAGGGAAACAGTATACTGAATAATAAACATATTCATCTTCTCTTTATTGGGAAGATTACAGAGGCCAAAAATCTTCTCATTTTAATTCTTCTGCTGGGTTCTTAATTTCCCTCCGGTTTTGCACTGTATTATTTTACCAGGTTAAGTAAGCTGAGCTGCTGTAGGGTTCTCCAATGTGATTCCTGTATCTGCTACAATTTAACTCCATCTTCCTTTAACCTGTTGTCCTGGTTTCAGCTGGGATGTAGTTAACTGTCTTCCTAGTAGCTGGTACAGTGCTATGTTTTGAGTTCGGTATGTGAAGAATGTTGATAACACTGATGTTTTCAGTTGTTGCTCAGTAGTGTTTAGACTAGAGTCAAGGATTTTTCAGCTTCTCATGCCCAGCCAGGGCACCTGACCCAAACTGGCCAACAGTGTATTCCATACCATGGGACGTCCCATCTAGTTTAGGAACTGGGAAGTGGGGGGCCAGGGAATCGCCGCTCGGGGACTGGCTGGGTGTCGGTCGGCGGGTGGTGAGCAATTGCCCTGCGCATCATTTGTACATTTCAATCTTTTTATTACTACTGTTGTCATTTTATTAGTGTTATCATTATCATTATTAGTTTCTTCTTTTCTGTTCTATTAAATCGTTCTTATCTCAACCCAGGAGTTTTACTTCTTTTCCTGATTTTCTCCCCCATCCCACTGGATGGGGGGGGAGTGAGTGAGCGGCTGCGTGGTGCTTAGTTGCTGGCTGGGGTTAAACCACGACACCTGTGGAAATGAAACTGCATGCTGTTCTCCACGTGACCCCACACGTGACCCCACACAAGCCATTTACAAGCCTGTACCCTCCTACTACTATTGCAAAGTCAGATGTTACTGATATCTTAAAGCAGCATGTATTGGTCAATATGGATGACCATCATATAAGCTGCATTATAATCACAGTTGCTTTTCTCATGGGGCCAATTCCCTTCCTTCCCTGCCACCCCCAGCTCCTCTGGTGGCTACTGGGTAGGGTTATTGTCTCCTGCAGAAGATGAGGTCTCCAAGGCCCTGGTCGGTGATGACTCCTTTCAGAGTCACTGGGTCCTTTTTGCCTTCCTGTCTCCAGTTTTGGATGGAGAAAATCTGGCGCAGTTCTGCCCACCATGCCATTATAGGCACTGGGCAAACAGCTCTCATTTCGGGTACCCTTTTATAGCGCTGTGTGTGAGTGCTCAGTTATCATCCTGGAGCATTTTGATGGCAATGATTTAATGGGAATACTGTTGTGGGTGTGTGCAGTACCCTGGGTCAGTTCTGCCATAAATACAGAGGGAGACATCTTATACCTCCCACGTGAGCTACTTCTATCCTTAAGTCCCTCAGACAAAAGTGGTAATTTTCATTTCCAAATTCTCTTTTGCATTGCTTTTCACCACTTCTGTTCAAAGGTTACAACATCTGTTTCTCTGTGGCTCCTGCATGAATTGCCTTTATGAACATAATCTCAACCCAAACAAGATTTATTAAAAAGAGAAAGAAAAGGAAATTGAAAAAAAGAAAGAAGGGGTTTATTTAATGGTCAACATAAATTTATTTACATTCCTCATGAGTTAAACTGTTCAGCTGTGTGATAAAAGTAAAAAGAAATACGAATAGTTCACCTTCCATGAAAATCAATCTTCTATCTATTCAAATCCCCTGTTATCGTGAACTTTCTGTCTAGAAAGAGATGTGAGTATCCTACTTGTTTCTCAACAGAATTTTCACCAGGTAAACATAGAGTAGAAGCTGAATCCATCACTTTCCCTGACAGCTGGTTCACTGAGGGTGTTATCTTAAGCGTGATTAACAGCTGCTTTTCAAATGCTCAATTACCCGTTTCAGAGATTGTCTTGCACAGGTTGTAACATCTCAGCAGAGCAAAAGTTATCTAGGCATCAGCTTTATCAAATTTTCCTTTACAACCTTTTTCCTTTTGAATCAATTTTTCCTGCACTGAAAATACGAACTATGGGCAGATCCCTGGACTCAGCTTAACATTTGCCCAGTCTGAGTCCTGTAGCAAGTTTTTGATTGTGTTTACAGGAGACAGGTCAGAGTTGGAAACCCTGAGCTGGCCACCTCAAACTTTCTGATATTTGAAATCTGAAATCAACCTGATGTTTGAAGTATCTCTGCCGCCATGGAATAACACCCAAAATGCAACTACTCTTTGTCGTTGTAACAGACAGCACCTATTTTCAGAACTCCTAAAATGCAAGAAATAAAGGGAAATGACAGTAAGCATCCACACAACCGTGATGTGCGAGTGGCATGACAATCTGAGCTGCATGGGAAGTGTGCGACTGAATGTACACTTCACCCACTGCCTTCTAAATCGGGTGTGAAGGCAGTGGACTGCTAAAATGAAGATACTTCATTTAATGACGTCGCCTTGTCCTAGCCTGCCACAGAGTAATAATGCAATTAGGAGCGGCTGTCTGACTAACAAGCAGAGTGTCACTGTGGGCTGTAGGAAGGTTTTCCCTCACCACCTTTCAGAAGATGGAGGCAATTTTTCTGTGGGGCTGAGCTGTACAAAACCGTGTCCTCGCCAAGGCCAGACAGCAGGCAAAGGGTGTGCGCCGAGACCTGCCCTGGGAGATGCTGTCAGGCTGACGGTGATGCTCTCCTTGACGGCCTCTTCCAGAGGGCTCAACCTTATCAACGCTGAGCGTGTGACCAGACCAGCCTTGCACATGGGTTGATGGGGAACAGCATGCCAGATATTCCTTAATGTCCAGGAGGGGATGTTGCAGGCCCGCTCCCAGCTTGCTGGGCCGCACGCATGGGCACCTACACAGGCAGAGAGAGCAGCAGCATTTCACTCCCTGTGCCTCTTACTGACTATTTGGCTACCTCTTGAGCATTTTTGTCCTGGCCAGATGCCTTCAGGTATTATGAGGCAATTTCTCCCAGCCAGCTTCAGCCATCTCAGACTTGGGTGTCTCCAAGGTAGTTGTTTCCTCTCGCTCCACTGAGGCACCTCTGGTGGGAGATTATTCTGTAACCTCATGAGCATATGATGAATCTCTTTCTGCGGACACCTTTTTCTCTCTCTGTTTGCCCTAGTCAGCTAACCTGGACTGGACATGCACCTTCTTGGTGGCTAAGGTTAGGTGAGACAATACCCAGCATGGGTGTTCCAAGGCCTAAATCCCTCTGTGGGATTAGCAGCCTTGGTTTACCACCCCCAATTGTAAAATACGAATCATGATTTCAAATGTCTTTAAAGTTTTGGGCTGGGACAACTGCTGCTAAAAGTGTGTGCTAAAGCCTCCTCTCATGGGTGGTAAATTCAATTAAGCTGGGCTGAAGACCAAGGTTTTAGCTGTCTTCCTTTTTTTGATAAAAACAGAGCTCCTTGTTGAGGCTCAAATGAAAGAAAATGGCATTTGGGCATGTCTGCTCCTTGCCTCCATATCATCCTCCCACTGGCCTAACTGCTGTGATTGTTTCATCCTCCCCAACGAGCCTGGGACAAGCAGAAACCTGTGGTGGAAATGGAAGCCCTTATCTGTGCAGGGCTGGTCTCATCTCTCAGGACAGTCCTGCTGATCCAGAGCAAACCAGTTGCTCTTCTAAATGGCTTTGAACTGGGGAAGGTTTTAACTGTGAAAACAAAGCACTCCAGCCATGCCTTTCCCTATTTTCCTATCTTATCACACAGTGCTATTACTTTTACCAAAGCAAGAGCTGGCAGCTTTTTTTATGGGGAAAGCTGTACAGCTTGCACAGTAGTTTAGTTTTTCAAAGCAGTCTAGGGGATTTCAGACACATATCTTCCATTTGCTTTAATACACCCTCAGTTTAATGAAAGATATGTGTCTGAATCCCCCAGGCTGCTTTGGAAGTCTCAACTATCGAGTCTGATTTAAAACCCACTGAGATCAGGTCTCTCCACTGACGTCAATGGGTTTTGGACAATCCCAAGGTGAAGGAGATTTCTTTATTGGATGCGCCTGTAAAGGCAGAATGTAAGCCAGTTCACACTGACCCATTCTTCATTTCAGGCAGACTTTACTAGTCCTCACTAATGGCCACAGCCATAGAGCAGTGGCATTTTCCAGGCTGCCCGGTGTTGAATGATTAAGTGAAGTCTTTAGTGCAATCACTATTAGAAATGGATCAGGGCAGGGGGTAAGGTTGCCTGAGAGACATTCATTGTGATTACAAAGGTCAAAGAGGATGCCCACAAACAGGGGAAAGATTTTGAGATGGTAGCTTAAAATTAATATAAAGGCCAGAAACATGTTTTACATCCTTTTTATACACAGCTTAGTTTCTAGGCTACTTTTCTTCATCTACTTCTGAAACATCCAAGATTAGCTTCAGCTAGAAAGAGAGGAGTAGGGAACACTGATGTTCTCAGTGGTACAGAAAAGCCTTTCAGGGACCTGGTTGCTTTCTCTTTCAAGCACCTAGGGTCAAGCTGTCTGTCAGGAAAGATTCCCCCACAGATCAGACCAGCAGGAACTGTTTTCATTTGAAAATGGGAAGAAGGAAAAAGAAAGAGAGGGAAACATGGAGCATTTGTTTTTCTTTGTATGTTGGATGTGGTCATTTCTCGGGTCACTCAAAATTTTCCCTGCTGTTTCTAGGGTCCTAGGACAGTGGCAGCACCACCTGATTCTTCTGCAGGCAGGAGGATGTAGCTTTGATGTCCACGAGCATCCAAACTGAAGGTCTTGCATTGTCTGTAAGCTGCTGGGGAGCATTTGGTGTGTTTGGACCATGGAGAATATAAGATTTGAATCTTACGGATCTGGGGAGTGCTGCAGGGAGACAGCAAAGGTGCTTCTCATGTTCCAGGGGACAGGGCAGGGGCTCAACCTGTCCATGGCTCTGGCTGTGTTCACAGCTGAGAGAGTGTTGTGTGACTGTTCAGCTGCCGATTGATAGGTTGGAGAGTTTAATTCATAATTTAATAGACTAAGTCACCGCAGCACTGGGCTTCTCCTTAGCTCCAGAAGGTTGCTGAGCCTCATAGAGGGTAGTTTAGTTATGATGAATTTCTGGCCAGCTCTTTGAGAAAACCAAGAGTAGGAGAGTTAACAGCTGTGTATCATAAGAAGCAGACAAAACTTCTGAAGTTATTTTTTTTATTTTAATTTGCCTTTTTTTCGCTATGAGTTTTCCCATTCTGACCAATCAGCCAGACTCATGTAGTGGAAATAACTGCAACTGAGAATGGGGCATCATTATCAGTAGGTATCTGCAGGCTGAGGTCACGGTCTTGTGAATTTAAACTATGCAAATGTACATTTTCAGACCTCTCCTCAGCTCTAGAAATGTGTTCTATCATCAGGAAATTCCAGGAATCACTTGACAGGTCTGGGTGTGCTGTGCAGAACAAAGAACCCATATTTCTATGAAAAGATGACAACTTTTTGAATGGTTCTTGTGTTTCCAGGCACTCCAGAGGGACTCACATCAAGAAACTGTACCTACTTGGGCATTTGATGTTATGTTCTTTAGCCTGTTTTACTAAAAGGAGCATGAGTCATTTGAACATCACAAAGTAAATTAATGAATTTGACTGAAACTGGAGGCAGTTCTCTTCTAAAACAAAGGCAAAGTCTGTTCAGACAGGGAGTTCATTTCTCAGCAATGAGGTGTTACTCCACTGATGGTGCACAGAATTATGTGTTTACAGAATACAAAGGAGTCTTCCATGAAGCTGGAAAACAAAGGATGCCCAGATGAGGAGAAATATCCAGCCGGCACTGCTTGTTTCTGTCTAATTGCAATTCTAATGATTCACAGGCAGATATTTTGGATTTGTGTATGTGTCTGTCTACGTACATATATGTACACACTTATGTCTATACTTAGACACACCTCTCCCACAGTCTTATTTAGGAATATGAATCCAACTTGTGATTGCAGAAAAACCCTCATATATTTTATGTAAAGCAGTGGTAAGCTGTCAGAGAATGGCATCATATATTGTTATGACAGGTTAGTCAGAAAATTGACGTGTTAGGGAGAAGCAACATATCCATCTGAACATGCTGGAAAACTGACAAGATCATAGTTACACATACAATTTGGAAAGAAGTATATAGGCATATAAAGTCCCACTATAAGACTTCTGGCTATGTTACAGTATTCCTCCATCTACTTATACAATTGTTATGTATGAGTCTTATGTACACTGTGGATTAGCTGTCCCAAGATAAAAACTAGTTCTGGTCTGTTGACTTTAACAGAGCTATCCAAATTCATGCCAGCTGATTGTGTGTTGTACTAAATGTATAAGATTAGCATCAGTGTATATCTTATTTCTGAGGTATTTAGGTTGTTATTTTGTAATTTAAGCTATCTTTAAAATCTCAAGGGAGATGTTAGATCCTCTAATTTTTCTGAAGTGCCTTCAGTGCAAGGACAATATTTACCTGTCTGTCTGGACAACATAATTTGGATTGTAGCTTTGATGCTACAGCATCAACAAACTTGATTTTTTCTGAAGATGCTGATTTGGATGGCTCAGAAAATTGCTCTTAATTCATACATATTTTGTGCCTAGATTGAAAAACCTGCTGTTAGTAATCAAAGATGATTGTTATACTTGTTCTGTAGGTAGGTTTGATGTTTGGGACTTTCTCCACCCCCCTATATACACATCACTAAAATCAGCTTTTTTTTTCTTAGCTCCCCCAGAGCAGAGATGCAACTTTGGTGCATCAGAAGAGAGTGCTGCTGCTTTTCTTAACATGTTTGTCCCCCACAAAAAAAAACCAAACCAACTTTTTTTTTTTTCTCCATTTCATTTCTGTGGCTGTTTGGTCTAAACTGACACACAGAGAAAAGCAATAACATGGATATCAACGGTAGGGGAAAGAAAACACTCACTCATCAATGGTCTCTCATATTACTCTTGCCAGATTTAATTTCAGACTATCGAGTTTTTATCCCAGCTCAAATATCTCATTTCATCTGAAGTTTGTATGGTATTAGAAGAGAATGGCCAGAATCTAACATTTATAGATGAAGTCTTGTAGCCTTTCCTTCTCATCCTTGTTTTTGTTTTTGTTAATTCCCTTCCTGTTTTCGGAGAAGCAGAACCATCTCTCAAACAGTATTGCAGCGAACAGCTACTTGAGGACTGAGTCATGTGCCAGCCTCTGTGCCAAGTCACTGGTAGGACAGGGAGGTTTTGAACCATCCCATTGCTAATCAAACAATCTGGTGACATCCTGCCAACTTTGTTCTTGTCATCTGCTGCTCCCCCTGAACGCACATTCGATTAGCTCAGCATCAGATTCTCCCTGCTGTGTTCAAAGTTTCTTTTTCTTTCCTACCAGCCAAAGGAAGCAGGGATGGACTGATTTAAAAATCTTGGCTCATCTTATCTGGCTCATGACAAATGTATTCTCAAATTAGTCTTGCAAGTCACTTTTTCCTAACTAGAAATTACTTTCTATGATAGCCTGTGACATATTTTTATTCTGCTTTATATTTCTAGCCCGATGGTCTGTTTTTCTATCCTAGGCTCATTTTCCCAGCCTCTTTTTTAGGGTTTGATTCTGAAAAGGGGAACAGTTTGCCTTTAGGAAAGTGGTGAAGTAGACAAGTGGGTCCCACTGCTTTTGGACTACAGTTACCTGTGTTTTTAAAGTTAAGCTTATTGTCAAGTACTGGCTTGCAGTAGGGAAAGATCTGTCCCGAAATGCAAACACTACTAATGGAAGTATGTCATGGAATTAGTTTTATCTTCCTGAACATGGAGTAGTGGTATCTCCTTCTTTATGTACAATGGCTCCCAGAGGTTTAGCTACCTCTCCACCTCCTTACTCTACAGTCATTGTTCCCTCCTTGCTTCTCCTTCTCACCACAAAAAACAGCAGGAAGATTACAAAAGCAGAAATCCCCTTAGACAACTCAGATCAAGGATGAAGAACTACTGCTCATAAAGCATAGCTGGAATCATTCCCACGTGCAGGGAAAGGTCGGTGAGTGTGAATGGCTGTGGAGAGCTTGTCCATAGGGGTTGATAATTTCAGTGACATAAGACTTCCCAAGAGTATGCAGCAAAAAAAAAAGTGCCTTGAAAACAAGTAGCTCATTCTCTTTCAGGCTAAGGCCACCCTGTCAAGTTTTGAGAGCACAAACAGGGCTAAAAAAATATCTTTTGGTTACATTACTATTAGAAGCAGGCCACATGGGTACTTAGCCTCACAGGGCTGGACATCAGACATCTAAATATTCATATGTTTGTGGGTAACAGGCATCAAATCAAGTTTCTGCAGCAGTGACTTTACAATCTAAAAAGGAATAATTTTCAAAACATAAGAAAGGGCTGAATCTTAGAGTTTAAGCCTTCACAGTAAATATATGGATTAAGAATTCTGAGGGATCATGGAGCTTGGCTGCTTTACCCATCCCTGATACTCAATTAGGTAATATAATATGTAGTGACTCAGTTAATATCAGTGTATACCCCTTCGTTGCACCGGATTGAACCAGACCAATGTGTGTGCCACTAGTCCTGTGAAATTCAATATAGCAGAGACTCTGCTAATATTTACTAGGGACAGAAGCCCCTTCTTGATCATCCCTGTGCTGCACTAGCTGTCATCACCACCACAATGAAGTGCTAAGTGATGGTGGCAGACAATAGTGAAGTCCTGAGAGGCAAACACCAATTTTTAACTGATTATCCTGTTTCTAGAGTGCTTTCTCTCTATGTACCTCCTTTGGACACTTGCTTCTTGTTGGTTATCTACAATCTGGGCATCTACTCTAACACAGAAAGGTAGGCTAGGTACTACATATACATGTATGTCATAAGCAAGAGGGAAAGGGAAAAACCTCCAGATGACAATTCATCACCTTTCAGAGGTTTCTCGTTCTGTGGACAATAAAGGTAGTCAAGAACAAAGCTAGGCTAGATATCCAACCCGTAGACAGCTGGAGTAGAGAGCCATCTAACTTCTAGGTGTCTAAGTGAAACATATGCCCCATTCCAACTGCTCAGGGTGTCACAGCAGGTGCCATAATTTGCAGTGCAGTGTTTGGTCCGTGTTTTGGTCAGCTGCCTGTTTTCTTTCAGAGTACTGCATCACAGGGTAAACTGGTTGTTTCCATTTGATTCAAGGCTATGATAGGAGAAGGACTGTAATGTATGGAAAGCCAAGTTAAAATCTTCCTTCTGGGGACTTTAAAATAATGGAGCAAGAGTGTTTACAAGGAGATCGAATGAATAGAAGGCAATGTGTCCATAATAAAGCAGTTAGTGGAAAGAACAAGAAAGACCACAGATTTTCTGTTGAAGTTGGAACCCTTCAAGTACAGCTCTCTGTTGCCTTGGAATGAATCCATATCTTGCAAGGGGATGTTGGTTCATTTTTTCTTGATACCTATACCCTTCACAGATGGGAAGAAAAAAAAAACCCAAACAAACTATATGGAAGGAAAAGTCCCCCAAATTCTTGAAAAGATTGAGCTGTCACAAAGAAATCTTGAGCTCGGTCAGCTGTTTTCCCAGCTGCTGTACTAGGAAATCTGTGAAGGCCATGGAAGACAAAGAAAAGGCTTAAGCCTACCATGGGATCTAGTTAACCCTACTGTGGTAAGCACAGATCTGGCACTGACACCAACTCCATGTTAGGATTCCTTGGGCAGCAGGTCATTCAATGATTTCCCACCTTAATTCCCTTTTTACAGTTGCTCTGTAACTGCTCTTTTAATTGGGTAATTTAACGGATCTGTCATTACAGAGTTGTGTTGTGGGTGCAGCAGTTGCATGAGGGAGTCAGTAACTTCCAGCCCAGGAGAGAGGCGACATCCTTTTGAGGCAGGACAGGCTTTCAGGCAGGGACCAGTCCCTGGGAAATCACTGGGGTTCACTGGCCACATGAGGAAAAACGGAGGACATCTCGCTTTTACTACATCTGAAAGTGTGGACACATAAAACTGCTGCAAGGCTGTTTAATGGTATAGTCCTCTACACCTGGGAAATGCCAGAGCTCAGTTATGAGCCATTTTACAGCCGTCAAGGCTATTATACTCAAAGTACTCATTAGAGTTCAGCTTGATTGACTGCTTCATACCTGGGATCTTTTGCAGACAAACCAGGAAAGAACTGTCATGGCTTAGCTCCAATGTGGATCCATGCTGGAAATCTGCTGAGGCATAGATATTTCAGAGCATATTATCTGGAAGCTTTCCCGTGAACTAAACAAGCAGTCTTCAATTTGCATGAAAATAATTAGGGGTTTGGCTTCATAATTAATTTTTGTGTAGCACATTGCACTTATTATCTCTGCAGGTACTCTGTACAATCTATTGACAATATAGTTGATTTCTAATCATTACAGTAAGCTCCTTTTAGGTCATATAGTATAGCAATTCCTCCCTGAATCCTGGTGAATCTGAATCTATGAGCATATTCTCCTACATGGGGACTGTTTTACCTAGCTCTTTATTAGTCCTGAAAGCAGAAATTGCAAATACCTTTTTCTCTACAGTGGTATACAGAGGATGACTTTTATGATGAAGGAAGCTGATAAAGGATTGGGCTTGTAATCTGTATTTGAATTGGAGGTCACTGGTGATTTGCTCTTTAGCTGAAATCTCATAATCATTTAGAGGGCAAGACAGGGCTTAACATCAGCTCTATCAATGAAAACCATAGAAAGACAAGTATGTATATTTGTAGAACCTCCAAGCAGCTTTTAAAAACATCCCCCCAGAATAAAAACCTCGAGACTTGTAGTTTCAGTGATTCAGCTAATAACGACAGTGGTTGATTTAGCTGAGAGCTCAGAGAAGCAAGTCGCTGCCATTTAACAGTTTTATTGTGTGTCAGCCAAGCTGAGATAACCTTCTCCCTGAGCAAACTGGGCTATCGTATGTGAATGCTGCTCTTCCTCAGCAGGCTCAGCTGAGGGCACTCATGAGGGACCTGCTGCAGGGTAGGAGCAGGCATACAGCCAGGTGCTGAGGATTCACTGACACCAGGTTTTTCTTGTGGCTGAGCCCCAAGCTGTACTTGAATCACAACGCCTTTCTCAGAGGGCTCCATTTCCATGCTGGACCTCACCTATTTTGAGAAAACAGCAACTGCACTACATGAGGGATCCCTGTGTTAGTGGTTTGCTTGAGTAGTATCATGGTTTCGTATTCACTGAAAGGGAAAACCCCGGAAAAAGCTATAGTTGAAAAATGTGGAGGTATTTGAAGGGCAACTCGTGATACAAAGCCCACTGAAGTCAGTGGGACTCTTCACACACTTCTGAGATTACTGGGTCTTAAAATCTCAACTGTCTCTATATCTTTGAGTTAGCAGCCGTGTTCAGACTCGCTATCCATTTACTGGGGTGACTGTCTTCCCTTAAAGTTAGTTGGTTAACTTATATCTCAGGGAACATATCACCCTGTCTAAGGCCACCTGTGCATTCTCATAGGAGGACTCCACCTTGAGTTATACTTTGGCTCCTTTCTGTACTGCATTTCCTTGCAAATAATACAGAGCAATGTCCCTCTAAAGAAAACATGGTATCTTGCTTTCTCTGCCTCCAGTGCGGTATGTTCCTGGCAAGTGATAATGCATTGAATACATTAAGAAGCCTTATAAGCTCATTTTTTGGTAGATAAAATTTGTTGCAGTTTGGATCATTAAGCAATTCTCCATGTAGCTTTGTCTATCAAAATTGCTGATATCACATTTGTTATCTGAAAATAATGGCCATCACTGGAGATGGAGCTATTGGATTTCAGCAAATTAACCCACAACTAACAATGAAAGCCACATGTCTACTCAGGACCTAGTTTTACAACTTGATTTATAGAAATAAATTTCTCTATGACTTTCAGGCTTGCAATGCTGGATAAATGTAGAACGTAAAGCCCCGTGGGATAAGGCCAACTTTCTCCCATCCAGGATCCTGTTTCTATGGAAGAGTATAATAGCAAGGCAAATGCATCATGATATTTCCACAAGTTTGGGAAGGCTGCTTTCCCAACTTCCATTTGGTTTAATTTTGCATATTTGTGGAGTGGGAGGGGATCACCATAGCTCCCAAGGGATGTTCTTTTTATGCATTTGTCCAGTTCCTTTTTGAAGCCATAAACTTTTAACACCCACTAAAGCATATCCTGCAGCAAGGACATCCATAACTCTGCATTGTGTGAAGTATATGCTTTGCTTTGTTTTAAACCTGCTTCCTGTTAAGAAACTATAAACACCTCCTAGTTTGCGTTTTGCCGGAGAAAAACCTTTCTTATGCCACACAAGATTTAATAGACCTCTATCACGCAGCACCTCCTTCCCCTCATTCATCTGTTTCCCAGACTAGACGCCAAACCAATATACTCCTTTTTCATGTGTAAACTACTCTACCATAAATGTGTTGAAATCCTGTGAAATTATCCAGGTGAGGGCCAGTTCAGCCATAAAAAATACCGAATGCCGTACTTATCCAGAGAATTTTATAAATGTTATAAACATAATCCAATAAATTTTCTTTGCTCCCATGCAAACAATTAGCATGTCTTATGAATAAGATGAATATGAATATGAATATGCTCTAGAAGAACTACTGTATAGTTTGCTGTGACTCTCTTCTGGCTATGTGACTGTCTTGTAGCTACTCTGGCTGCCTAGCTGGGGGGACTAAGCCATGGGCAGTACTGTGATCCCATGTGAACTGGAGGGTAAGGTGATTTTAGCCATGGTGAAGACTATGCTTGCAGCTTCACAGCATATGCAAGACACATAATATTGCAGCTATCACTGTAGACAGCAGTGACTTGTCTGATTCTCCAGAGTCCATAGGCTATGGAACCTGCTCTTGGGTTGAGGTCTTCCCACCTTCCCATCCCACAGAGCCTGAAGGAGCCTTCCTGATCTCATCATGAGCTCCACAAACTTTTCTTTCAGTGGACTACTCCTGCCTCCTAACATTTCACCTTTTCCTGGCTGTCATTTTACAGATTAGTCTGCCTTTGAGTTTCTCACTCTCCTGAAGTACCTACTCTCATGAGACTTTCCTTACAGCAGATCCAGCACAAGGAAGCAGATACTCTGTCTCTGAGCCAACACCTTGAAATGATAAGTGGATTCAACTCTGTTTGTCTTCAGTATGAAATAAAAATATGAAACCAAAGTGTGGAAGGACTGGATTTGAAATTCTAGTGAGAGGCTATCCCTTGTAGCTGTGTGTTTTACACTTAAATACCAGTCACTGACATGCAGCCACTTCTGGGACAGGGAATGAGACCCACTCAGCACCCTGCTGAACCAGAGAGGGTGGGATAGAAAGTTATATTAGCAGCAATAAGACAAACCCTCATCATGGGGAACTGCGAGGTGCTGCAGAGCTTTTTATAGCAGCACAGAGAACTTTAAACCTTGTTGAGCCTGTACGTCTTTCAGTCAGCGAACATTTAAGCTGCGTGATATTTGACATTGCTTTCTGTAAACATGTAAGGGATCAGCCAGATGCTTTTGAGGCTGGAGCCTGAAATTCTAGGGGGTTTAGACCAGATGTTTAGCCCTATGAGCCACTGCCTACTGCTACAGGGACTGCAGAGGTTTACTTTTTTACACTTTCAGCAACTACACAAACACAAACAAGAAACTTTCTGCTTTTTACACTTGCCATGAAAAAGAAAGTGAGAGTCAGGAAAATGCCCATGCCTGGGTATTAAGGAAACCCACAATGAACTTTAAAATGCACTTTTACTGTTTTGAACATCTCAGGGTAGCGCTCTCCTGCAAATCCCATTGCTGTATATGGATAATTCTCTCTCTGGTGTTCATTCCTACTTTACATATTTTTATAGGAGTTGGTCTCTGGATGTACAGATCTCAACTATGACTCAAAGCAAATACTGTATAAAACCCCATAGATTAAACAGTGCTGATTTAATCTGAAAGCATCTCAGGTCTTGCTAAGCAACTGAAGAACTGAAAATCTGGCCAGAAGCATGCAGAGGGAGCTGACTGTCTCAAGACTGCACCCTAGATTACAGATCTCATGTAGACCATAAAGAATGACAGCCAGTAAACACATTGCTTACATCGTTCAACTGGGAAGAAGTTTGATTCAATGTCTTATGAAGAAGAAAAAGGTTGTATCTAATATCCAGCAGAGAAGAAAAATTTTCCCCGAAGAGATTTTAGCAGAAAAGTTCCCCATTCAAACTTTTCCTGTAGAAAGTAGGTTTTTTTCCTTGGGAAAAAAAAAGAGTAAGTGAAACTTTTCCTACTTTCTTTAATTGTAGAACAATTCCCTAACAGGTAAAAAGCTGAAAAATATCAGAAATTGATGGACAAGATGCTTTCTTTTTGAAAGAAACATCATCACTTTTAAGTAACAGCAAAGGAGGAAGTGTTACTTTAAAAGTGAAAAGTAGCACTTAACCATGAAGTTGCTACTCTCATCTGTTCTGTGTTACTGCTTTTATAATGATTTTTAAGTGGAAAAAATAGTGAAAAAATGAGCATTTGAAAATGAAAGTATTAAAATAGTAGTGTTTTGAGCAAGAAAAACCCACCTTTTCCTATGAAAACTCATTTCACTACACCTCTGGTGAGACCATGATGCTATTAAAACAGTATTTTGGTCAGAAGGGGACCTAGTTCACTTTGCAGTATTAATACCATCACTGCTGATCATTTTCCTTCTGAAAAAAAAACAACAAAGGCACAAAAAGTAGAACTAAACTCTCCATTCATTCATGGCTTAGCATCATAGAGTCATAAAGGCAAAATTGGCCAAAGATCCAATCCAAAGCCCATTAAAAATCAATGAAAAGCTTTGCAATGTGCTTCTAGTGTGGGTTACCTCCCCACTGACTATAAATTAAATTAATCTGTCAGGCAGCAATAATACAGTGATATAATCAACTTGCTTAGAATACAATCACTTTAACTTTCATTAAAAGTGATGAGTTTCTTTCAATTACCTTGCCAAGATGCATTTTGTTGTTGTTTGCTTGTTTGCTGTTGAGAAAAAAAAAATTATCCTTTTTTGGTTAATTTCCCACTGGAGTGGTGATTGTTGCTGTAATGGAGTCTGACTTCCAGGGTCATACTTGCAAATGTCGTGACAAATAGGGACATCTGTAGAATGGGGAAATAACAGCCATTTTCTTAGTGGAGCCAAGAGCATGTACATTTCACCCAAAAGTTAATGAGAACTCAATGCAATATTGATTCTGCATCAACAGCTATAAGGATGGTAAGCTAGTATTACAATAAGAGATTGCACAAGTTTTCCAAACAGAGATGGGCAGGTGAGGGGAAAATACTGGCCCAGAATCTGGAGAGACCATGACTTCGGGCCTCTTTGTTCTGAAAAACTCCCCGACAGACAGGCTGTTGTCTTGTACCTCGGGATTTCACTGGGCTTTGGAAACTCAATAGTTCTCATTGACTTCTCAGTGCCACGGTTGAATTGAGCCTTCTCCTGGGGCAAGAACTAGCAATGAGCGGCGACTGCCTCCTCTGCTGCGGTCCTTCCTTTCCCACCAGACTCTCAGGCCACTTCTGACTGTCTACTTCTGACTTCTTTCCAGTCTGAATCTCACATCTGACCAGGATGACATGGAGGTGGAGAAGTCTGCTCTTCTCCTAAGTACACGATGCTTCTTGCCCACGCATCTTAATGGAGGCTACAGAGAAGAGCTGCACTCAGCCACAGCAGAGGAAAAAAGACCATTAAATAAAGATGAGACTGTACCAAGTGGAGCTATGAGGAACTTGGCAGGTTTGATTCCCGCAGGTTCACACGAGCATCTTCAGCTGCGATACACTGAACAGCTGCCAAAGACAGTAGTTGCAGGGGCTGTTTCAGCCTGGGATACAGAGGAGGAGAGGCTAACTAAAGTGTGAATTTTCCTTGTATTCGCTCCCTGCCACATTTGTATGGTTTACATTCCTCTCCCTTTTCTTTCACTTTTCAATCTCTTTCCTGAAAATATGAAAAGAAAGTCCACAGTTTTCAACTGGAGACAATAGTCAGGGGTAGAATATAGTCAGCTTTCAGAGAGCCCTGAGATGGACTGGTTTTGACCTAGTAAACTAACCACAAATATTTCTTTATTCTTTGAAAAATCTAAGGCAGGAGATTGTCCTGGTTTCAGCTGGGATGTAGTTAGCTGTCTTCCTAGTAGCTGGTACAGTGCTATGTTTTGAGTTCAGTATGTGAAGAATGTTGATAACACTGATGTTTTCAGTTGTTGCTCAGTAGTGTTTAGACTAGAGTCAAGGATTTTTCAGCTTCTCATGCCCAGCCAGGGCACCTGACCCAAACTGGCCAACAGTGTATTCCATACCATGGGACGTCCCATCTAGTTTAGGAACTGGGAAGTGGGGGGGGGCAGGGATTCGCCGCTTGGGGGACTGGCTGGGTGTCGGTCGGCGGGTGGTGAGCGATTGCCCTGTGCATCATTTGTACATTTCAATCCTTTTATTACTACTGTTGTCATTTTATTAGTGTTATCATTATCATTATTAGTCTCTTCTTTTCTGTTCTATTAAATCGTTCTTATCTCAACCCAGGAGTTTTACTTCTTTTCCTGATTTTCTCCCCCATCCCACTGGATGGGGGGGGAGTGAGTGAGCGGCTGCGTGGTGCTTAGTTGCTGGCTGGGGTTAAACCACGACAGAGATGTTTGAAAGTATGAAGGTCAGAGTGCACAGTCACAGAAAAGTCACAGTACAGTGTAAGACTGTATTGCCATACTAACAGTTGGAAAAAGGTTCAGATGCATCTTTAAGCATAAACATAGGGCTAAATAAATAATGGACTTGTAATGGACAGACTGAAGAGTCAGGGGAGGAATTTTGTTTGTGTTGACCTGAAGAATTTAGAGAAATGGAGTAAAGGAGAAGAAAAGTATATATATATAAATTTTTAATCTGGGTGAACCTATTCTTTTTTAACATTATTTAACAGCTATTTTAATCTTAAAATCTAGCTTAATTTTTAACAGGGTAAAAAATGCCATTTAGAAGGTAAAGAAACAAAAAGAAAAGCTCTGGTCTGAGAAAGCTGACATAAGATGTGATCATGTCCCTGCCGGTTGTTCCTTCCTGCTCCTTCTTCACCCTTAAAATACGCCGCATGACACGTTCACCCAAACACCTTCAGTTGCTCTGGAAATCCATTTTTAGGTGAAATTTCTGAGAGGGCTTGCCGAGGTCCCCCAAACCTGGTGTTGGGTGTATGGCTTCTGCTTTGTTCTTCTACATGGCAAGCTCTCTGCATCGTGGACAAGTCCTCCAGCGCATAGCCAATGCCTTACCATCCCTTTAGAGGGACGAGGTGGTCTCCTTTGCTTGGCCAGATGGTGCTTTGGGTGGTACCTGCAGACCACTGAGCTGCCTAGCACAGCACTTCCAAAACAAAAGGACCAGGCATCAAGCATTGTTCCATTTTTGTAGGTGTGAAGGAGCAGAAAGGGTGCCAGTGTCGGGAGAAAAGAGCAGGCAGTATCTTTCTCTGAAAAAGTCAGGACGTCTTTGCAGATTTCACTTAGCCTCAGACTCATGTTTGCAGAACTGTCTCTTACAGGTCCAATTTCAATAGCTCCTTGCTTGGTTTCTTGTCCTTTCTGGTCCTTGCTTTGTGCTTGCTTTGAGTCCAACTCAGAAGGTGGCACCTATTCAGGTGTCCTGTTTTGCAGTGACACCTATTAAAACTGGAATAATAAGACCAGCTGGTAGAAGTAAGCAGATGGTGAGGGTGAGTGGGCAATAACATTTTGCTGCCCTGGTAGATCCCTGTAAGCACGGCAAAAGATACAATTCACCCTTTAAACTCTGATTTAGGTCTCTTCTGCTTAGGATTCCCTTAGGATGTCTTTCTTCATTCTGTGCAATCTTTAATGTATGCGATGGTTGGCAAGGAAATGCCTTGTTAAATCTGGCTTAGTATTCAGCAAATATCCAAAGGGCTGAATGATACTCTAATTAAAACCTATTTGCCTCAAACTTCCTCTCTATGCATCAGCTTTCCTCTGTGACTGCACTGTATCCCTTGGCATTATCTCAGATGTTATCCCGCCCCAGTCCTCCTGCTGCCGGTGGATTCATTACCAGCTCAGTAGGTCAGTGTGCATTTTGCTGGAAGTAGCAGGGAGTAGCAGGACTTTGGACTCTGAGCTCCCTTGACCCACGGGCTCAGTAAACACAGGGCTTTTGACTGCTGAGCTCAGAGTCACAAGTGCAACCAGCACCGGGCTTGCAGTTTGGGGCAAGGTAACCAGAGGATGTGGGGTGAAATACGCTGTCATTATTGTGCTCCGGGGCAAAACCAGTCCCCATGGCACAGCTCTGAGCAGAAGGTGCTCAGTGCTGTGAAGCCACCTGCAGTGGGGTGCTTCATGTGAAAGACGCCTGTGACATGGGGCAGCTTTTGTTCCTGGACCTGGGTTTGGTGATTAGAGCTACAAGCCGGGCACGCCTGGGCCCCCTAGACATGGTAAATTCTGCATGGGGTTCAGTGGGTTCTGAGTATGTGTGCAGATCACTGTCCTTTCTCAAATCCATTTGCATCTGCTGTGATTTAATTTCCATCTTTACTGTAATACCTTTAAAACCACCCTCTTTCCCCAATATTTAACATGGTCAAGAGAAAGGGAAAGCTGAGGCCATGGCCTGGCGTGAGAACAGAAGTATTGTCCTCCCTGCGTGTCCTTTCATCCTTTTTTCTCACGCTTTCACGTGGAAGTGTAAGGGGCAGAGATCACCTTTCTGCCAAGTGCCTGGCATGGGGTGGTACAGATGAGTACGGTTTCTCAGCACTGCAGCCACCTGCACTGTGGCAATATATAATTAAGGACACCAACAACGGCAGGAGCAGTCTCTCCCTCCCAGCCCAGGATTAATGTCAGAGAGGATTGTATCATCACTGCTTTCAAGTCATCAGCCCCTGTCAACTCTCACGGGCATCTGAAGACTGCATTGCCCTCCTCATGCTTTGAGGCCTTCAGGATTTGAAAAAGAAGCTCAGAAATTATGTCCTTTATTTGAAAACTTTCTTTTCCACCAATTCATTAAACATTATATTAAAAAAATAGGCTGTCAGAAAAATAATCCGACTCACATGAAGTCCTTAGGCCAAGTGCTAAAATTAAGTCATGACGTAAACAATACTAAAATGGACGGTATATTGGTTTCCTTGTATAACAGTTTTATCTAGATGTATTAATTCACTATTCCGGCACTCCTGTGTGGTATGTCCTGGGAGACCTCTTCCTTCCAGCTAAGTTACAGACTGAAATTTAACTAAAATGCTTGGGAAGAAACTGCTGGGGAGGCAATTTCCTACCAATGCCTCCAACTTGGCACCCCAGAACACATTGGCTTTCTACTACTGTTATTTGCTCACACAAATTACTCCATTTTCTAAGACTGACAGATTAGCAGTAAAAGGGTGCAGCTTTTGCTGAAAAACAGTAAATAAGGTTTGGGGGTAGTTTCCTTCTGGGAAAAATCCACACAAAGCATTATTTAATATTTTGTAGATTAATCTAGATTTGCATCTGGGCTGGGGGGCAGGTTTAGCTCCAGGTGCTCCGTGGCTCTTCTGTGGCCACGCTTGGCAGCCAGCCCGATCTCTTAGGAGCCTTCCCTTTGCCAGAGCTGCTGTGGGGGGGAAATTTCTTTTTTTTTTTTTTTTCCGGTCAGCTTTATTTTCTACGCAATTATTTTCTACTTTAGTCTCAGAGAGTTCTTTGCTTCAGTTACAACGGAAGACACATTGAAATGTCTTCCATGCTTCCCTTTTTAGTCCTGTCCTGCTGTGATTTACTGGACACTGTTAAACACAAATCTCTGGCTGGGAAATCCAAGGCTGAGTGCTTAAGCAGAGGACAATGGTGGCTGGGATTTTATCGGAAGGGAGCCCGTCTTGTTTCAATACAGCTCATACTTTAAGAGTGCTTGCCACCTTCTGGTTTGAGAAAGGATTACAATTGTTTAACTCGGGCATACTCAGGAAATTGAGTGTAAAAATGCTGGTCCTGGTCCTAATCCCCCTGAAATGAATAAGAGATTTTCAAGACGTCATAATGCCGATTGGAGAGATTTGAAGTGAAAGGATGGATTTTTTCTTTTTTTCTTTAGTCAGAAGGATGCAGTGACATCTGGCAAGAAACAAATAAAAGTGATCTTTTAAATGAAATATTTGATTTGATACTATTGGCATCGTTGGTGAATGCCCTTTAACCATTATGTAAAGCATTTGGGAAAAATATTGAAAGCAAGAATAATGAAAAATTAGTCTTATAAGTGAAATAGGTACAAATACTTCAAAAGGAAAAGAACTTTGAAAGTGGGAACTTTTTTCTCACAAAACTGTTTGCAAATTTTGACTGATCTGAGACACTTCCATTCATTCCTGTCAGCTGTCAGCAGTCTGCCTGATTTCAGTGATGTCACTTAAGAGTATTAAAAGTGCCATTTGTCTGAGAGAAGGATGTATATTATCTCTAAAAAAGCCACTTCACAATTACGGGTACTCAAATAATACGAATAGCATCACTACCAAAAACCAAAGCATACCTTAGCCAGTCATCTGCAATTTAGCCAAATGAGAGAGTTCCACAAAACACATATATTTCATGAAGGTTGGTACATGCTTATTCTAATGGATGTCACATTTGCCTGGCTTCATGTAATTCATACTTAATTTCAGATGTCATGGTACTGTCCAAAGAAATAATCTATATTTAATTCTACAGAGATCCTAATTAAAGGCACCAGAGTATCTGAAAGCGTGCCAGCAGTGCGTGAAACAATCTGACTAATATACGCCATTTGTTTGTTCAATTTGTTCCTGCTCAGCAAGGGACAAACGGGCAGTGAAGCAGTTCTTTTTGTGTGTGCATTTTTATGACACACACATAGAATTATGTTTATATTGGAAAAGGCAGGTCAAGACCAATGTTCCTCACACAGAGAGAACGGCAGTGAAGTTTTAATGCTCCACAGCTCTTGGCAGTTCATATGAGGTTTTTGGCCAAAAAATGGTTGGTTGTTTCCTTGGATCTAACTTGGCCTAGCGCATCTTCACACTGCAACATAGTCCTTGTTTGTCTTTTTTAATTAGAGCAGACTTTGCTGTACCCCACCACCGAGCGCTGCTTGAATGATGACTGTAGCCACAGTGAGGTGAGCAGCAGCTATTCGTCGGGTATGGTCCACTAAGAAGATGTGGGAAGAGAAGCTGAAAATGGGAGGAAAGCCAGCAGGTGTGAAAAAATTCAGTCATGTACTGCAGAACTCCTTGCTGAGGATGCCACAACTCTGTGGATGCTAAAATCTACAGACAATACATGAAAGGACTGGAAAAATAAAGAAAATGAAGTCATGGCTTTTGGCCTGCCCCATCACTGCTTTTATGCAGAAGAGAAGAGCTGGGGGTAAAAGCTCTGACAATTCTTTCTGTCCACCACAAGAAGGCAAAGTAGCGTCCGAGCCAGTGGGAACAAAGAAAGAAAAAACAAGAGATCTCTGAGGCACAAAGAACTATTTTTGCACCTTTTGCATTTTGCAGCCCAAGTTCACTTCCTCCCAGGCCTTCACTTGGGGCAATGCTCAGACTTACAATAACATCTTGGGGATGAGCAGCCCAGACACCGAAGCACAGTTAGCTGAAGAAGCAGCTGGCTGCTGACCCTGGCAACTGACTGATGACCTTTCTCAATTTTGCCCTAATCCCTCACAAATCACTGCCAGGCCCATTTTGGAGCTGTGAGATTTTGGCAGGTCTTGCTTCCCTGACCAGGACACACATCAAGTTTATGAAAAGTGAGAGCATCCCATCCAGGCTAATTTCTCCCTCTCTCTTCATCCTACCTGGATGAAAAAACACAGCTGTTCATTCCCAAACACCCCTGATGGAGCCCTAAAATACATGGGGCCCAGAGGGAGTGTAGGTTTGGAGCTAGAAACTTCCTCGTGCACAGCCTGCTGCTGTGTATTGCAGTGTTGATAGCCAGGAGAGCTCTGCAGCAGTATCTGTGAAACGGGTCTCTCCCTCTCACATTCACTGCATAAATCAGCTTGTTGTCTCTTTGTACTGGTTGAGCCAATTGTCCTGCCTTCTGTTCCGCCATATGAGAATTACTGATGGGAAACTGTGGCAAATATGCTAACTTAAGAAGCTTGTTTGTCGCGTCTCAAGCTCCATTCATTTGCCAAAACAAAACAGGGTACATTTTTCACTGAATATTTGAGTTGACTGTCAATAACAAATCTGGCTGGCCATGTTATAGACAGAACAGTTATGTTTGAGCCTTCACTGACTGTGCAGTCTGTTAATTCAGGAATTAATTTTGCTACCCAAAGGAGATCAGATATCGTGACTGCAACAATGAAAGCTCTCTGCAGATATGCAAGGTCTCGGCTATCTCCTCTGTCACACCAGAATCTACCTACAAACAAATTCATTTGTCTGAAGTAATATTTGTACCATCAAGAACAACAACAACAAAATCTTTGGAGGCTGAATAACCCCTAATAATGACTAAGGTATCTGTACATTCTACAGCCTTTTTTTTTTTTTTCATTCTTAGAATCAGTTCCATGATTTCTCAGATTTATTCCTGTGAATAATTTCTGCTCAGTAGATCACTTTGTAACCATTTTTAGAGTATTGTGGAAACAAAATTTCATTGCTCTGACTGGTCACAAGTGACACAGTATGTATCTGTTCATTATTGGGTTGAACATAATCCAGATTTTGAGGACAATATATTTAAAATTCCCTCTTGGCAATTTTTTTAAAAATACTTTCTTATATAAACTAGTTTCCATGGATGTTCCTGCCAATACACTTATTCATTCAGAACTTTGGTCTTTATCCAAACTGACCAGTTATTTGTCAGTCAAAATGGACAGATGCAGGAAGTCAGCATTTTCTGGGATCAGGCTGTAAAAAAGAAATTTTAGCTTCTAGCTCTTTCCATGCTGTTGAGAGTGCTTTTCATTTTGAGCATGGTTGATTCCACAGCTTCAAAATGACATTTTCAGAAGACAAATCCTAAAACTGCTTGTAGAATCTGTTGCATTTGTCAGCACATGTGAGGCAACATGGGAGGAGGTACCACAGCATGGTGAAATACCATTCCCATTAAAGGAAGGAATGTAGCTGAATTTATATTGCCATGCCATTTACGGCTGAAATGAAAAAGCCCCACAGGTATGTATGCCAATGGTGACAAATCCATGCAACCTTTGCTTGAGATAGGTACCTGCTCTCTGAAGACTTCTGCCTGCTGTAACCTATTACAGAGGTAAAAGGATGATTAAGTGTGAGTGTAGCCATAAGCCAAAAGCTTCCAGATGAAATAATGCTCTCTCTCATAACAGAAGCAATTACAATGTAGCTGTCTCTATTGCATTTAACGTTGCTACTAAAAGGCTGCGCTGCTCTCAAGTACATGAGTGATAGCAGCTGAATTTTTATGGGTAGAGAGTAGTTTCTGCTGAACACATCCTAAAGCTTCTGGAACTTCAGAGGAAGCCAGAGAACATCCACGCAGGCCCCCAGAATAGGGGTTTTGGATGTGAATACATAGCTTGCATAGAAACTATTATGCATGCCTTCCTTTATACATACATAAGCACATACGGAGAAGAAAAAAACCCACTCTTAGTCTTATTTGGCTTTATCTTTAACATAAATCACTATTTCCTTGGGATAGTTGAAAAGTTATTTTGTTCATAGTTTCTCTATTTTGGACATACATGCATTTTCATGAGAAAGATCTTACTTTTTTCCCATAAAACAAGGCCAGAAGTGATAAATAAGTTCGTTTGGTGGTTTTGGGTTTTTGTTTTTTTTTTTTTTTTTAAGTTTTCAGGAGGGAGTAAAAGATAGTCACTTTTCCCTCATTTGAATCCAAATTATTTCTTGGCTTTTCAAAATTTTGGAATTTGTTTGATGACAGCTAAAAAATGAACATTTTCAGCTGCCTCTACTAGTGGTCTCAGTGTGTTCAAATGCTTTGCATAACTCTTAGCAATTTATAGGAAGATCAAATTCTTCATGAGATGACTTCCAGAAACCAATCCTCTCATGCCTCCTGCACTGCCTCCACCATGGGGTGATGTGCTCCGAGCTTCACCGTGCCTTGCTCCTCCTGACCTGCGTGGGTCAGATTGTGAAACATGAGTGAATCCATGTTGGGAACTGATGCTTGGAAGATTCTACGAGATCCACATTTTTATGAACGTAAGGGCATACTATCAAGTCTTCCCACTCAGAGGTATGACAGAGGTCTTAGCGTTGCCCAATAAATTAATATCAGGCTCATAATTTAATTTGGAGTCCTCAAGAAGCAGAGAGGTCACCACGTCTCTAGACAGTTAATTAGGTGATTAATTACCTCCACCACTTAAGCAAACATTGTAATTTATTTCTCGCTAGACAATGTCTGGCTTGATAACTTTTCCAGATTAAGGAGACTTCCACTGCACACTGTTTTCTGTACTCTAACTGTAGAAAATACTGCTCTGAGATAGTCCCTCTAGGCAGGACTTCCTAGTTGCTTCTGAGACTTGAGGTTATATCTCTGTAAAATGTTTTGCTATGTGATCTGGATCTACAGATCAAGATAGGTTTAATTCGGGGGTCTTTTGCACAGCATAGATCTGCTTTCTGTGTAAAATGTATTGCAGGATTAAACTCAGCATACTGTAAAAAGTGAGCTTACAAATTGTAAAGTCCTTCTCTGTTTTCTGCTCTTTATTGTTCTGTTTATATAAGCCAAGAACAGGAGAACTAGATTTCAAGAAGTAAAGTAGTTTCTCCTCTCCACTTGAGCTGTGACCTACATAATTCAAAAGGCACTTTTGAAACCCGTTCTTAAAGAGACTTCCCATGATCACACCAATTTGTTGAGCAGTTACACTCATTTGTTTCTTGAGTATGACTCCTAAATCCTTTTTTGGGATCCCTGTTTTCCATGATATCATAACATACCATTTTGCAGCAGGGTATCTTGAAGTTATTTGAATAGGCCAGATGATAACCAAACGATGCTAGATCCCTCTGTATCATTGCCTTGCCCTTACCTTTACTTAACAGGCTACCAGGCTTTGTCCATACTTAAGAATGACTTTGTACTTCCCTGATACTGCTTGATGAAACATGTACAACAGCATAACCTAAGACAGAATCACTCCCAGACAATCTGCCCAAGAGCTACCCCTTTTTGCTAATGATTTTCTATTGATAGATCTCTTTTAGGATTTGTCAGTTGCTTCTTTGTCCATATATTGTATTCTTCATAGGTTCTGATGTTTAATCAAACTTTGAGGCAATTCTATTTCAAACACTTGAAAAAAAAGTAACATCATAGATTAACAGAAAGTACAGCTGGGGGAAATAAAAGGATGATCAATCTTTCTCATATCCCCTGACAGGATCAGTTGTACCAATATCTCATTCTAAGAATATTACAGTTTCAGAGATACCTTTATCATCCAGTCTTGCAACCTTGTCAAAGAACAAATTAGGATTTGTGTGACAAGACCTCTTTTCCACATAGCAATGTTGATTGGCATTATAGACTTTTTTCTTACTTATCCATAACATTTTAAAAAAGTCTTAATTTCAAGTGTTCGCATTTGAACATCCCTTCAAATGTAGAAATGAAGAATCTCCATTCTGCACTGCAAGAAATTTTATCTATTTCCAAGTAGTTATTATCAGGCTTTTCATCTCTATCCAAAATTATAGCTTGATTGAAAGATCATTAAAGCCAGCAGGAGTATTTGCAATTATTTAATAAGCCTGGTCTTTTCTACTCTTTAAAAGGTTAATATATTTGTCAGCTTCTTAGTCTAAAGAGAAGTTCCAGTTGGGTAGATTTCATTCTACTGAGACAAAATAAGACCTGGGAAAGCAGGGAACAGTTGTCTTTTTCATATTCACATGCCAACATGTTGTTGGAGAATTAGACTCCCTCTTATAGTAACAGCCTACAAAACGCCCTTGGCTGCTGGAGACTGAGACATGAGAAGAAAGCAAAGTTTGTTGGTAAGAAGACCAAAGCCTCAGACCGAGAAAGAGCATGTAAGAGACAACTGTATGCCTAAGATCTTGGTTTTAATTATGTAAGTTTTATTTCCTAGAGATAGGTATCCTAAGAACACTGGATTGCCACTCAACTTTTTTTGTATTAGCTCAGAATAAACTTTCTGAAAACACATTTGTGTGAGAGGCTAAATACCCCCCCAATATTCTTTTTTTTAGTCCTTACTATTTATTACATACATTGTACTGTAAACTAGAGAACCTTTACTAATAATTTTGTTCGTTTGTTTGCTCTCAAAATTCAGTTGCTTGATCAGATCTGCTTTTCCCGAGCAGTTTAAAAGCAAATTAGTCTCCAAGCCCCTAAAGTGACAAACATCTAAAGTATTATTGCCCATTTACATCTTTCATATGGGGATTTGAAGATTAATATGTTACATGCCATAGAAGATCAACAAGTAAAATAAGCTTCTTCCAAAGGCAAAGCGTGAATTTTTGACAAGGCAATTTCTTGGTAGCAGCTTTTGTATTCTTTCTTATTTTTGTTTTATGTTTTTCTTTGCTATTTATTTGAAAATGAAACTATCTAACCTTGATTTGATATGATTTGCTAATAGAAGTCAACATATTTGGAGGGGGGGAAGGGCAATTGCCACAAATGCTACAAGTTTATTACTGAAAACTTAGCTCCTTAAAACTTTAAGCTATGAAGCAATTGATGTAATCTTTCTAACTGAGCTTTTTTCAGCTAGCGGGAGTGCATATGGGTTTGGTAATTGCATTTAGTCTTTTCTACCTGGGATATTGTTATTCGCTTAGCTGGATTTCTCATGGAAGAGTATCTTCCACTTTGACACTCAATTTGTGTCACAGGACGAGGAGCTTGAAGCTTTCCCAAGGGAGTTGGGTATGCAGTTCCTGCTGTCTGTATATTCACAAGAATTAATGGGTACGTGACTTGCAGTTGCACCTGCAGATATTCATGGTAAATGCGCTTGTTCAGCTGCTAAGTGGAAGAGAAAAAATATCATCTGGTAGCCTTAGTAAGTCATGCTGAAATAGATAACACTGTCTAAATGTTTGTTAATAGTCAATAATACAATACATTCACAGGATGTGCAGAGCAATTCCAGAAGTTGGCATGCTGAGACACCACCACCTCAAGGCTTTTCAGGCTCCAGAGCTAAAACTTGCTGCCCTGAAGATGATAATCCAAATCCTGGCTAGGATGAGACTTCCATGTAGAGGAAGGGGAACAGATGGGGGGAAGTTGGGTCTGGCCGCAAGGACTCGAGTGGGATTTGATGTTCCTACTATTGGCTGGAGAATAGGTAGCAGTTGCTGTCGACCTGCAAATCCCTCCCTCAGCTGCAGATAGCCCTGCTGTTCCTCACACTGCAAACCACGAAGTAGAGGATGGGACCATGGTTACAACACTGTCCTGATAAACTGCTGACTTGGATATATGCATATTTCAGTTGTGCTTATGGCTAGCCCTCAGTCCCCGCGTTTTTTTGCATAGGCTAAGGTACAAGCATAAAAAGAAAGATATATTTGCAAAACAAAGATAGGACTCACGGATAACTCTCTCAGCAAGACAAAAATTATTCTTGTTTTAGGGGCACATTTAAATCAAAACTGATTAAAATTGTTTAAAATCTATTTAGAAACATGTAAAACTAAAATTCCAGATAGCTAGTGAACTGTTCATCCCATTCCTTGTCTTCACAATGAATTTTCTGTTCTGATGAAAATCCAAAAACGATAAAATTTTTTGTTTTTTCTTTTCTAATTTTGAGTTGAACTAAAGAAACTGAGCTTTTCCTAAAGCATATGACTACATAAACTACTATGCTCTTTTCTTAAAAAACTTGCAATGCCTCTCTCATTCAAAACATACTCATTTACTGCTATGAATGTTATAATGAATACAATTCCATATTCTATATTGCATATAATTCAAACAAGAGAAAAAGTATGTGAATTACAGAAAGTTAAATGGATGAAAACCCTGTAGCAGATGAGTGTGGCATAATTTTGTTGAAGAAGTATCACAGAATTATATGAAAATATCAGAGAGAAAAAGACTTTCATCCCCTAGTTCTTAAAATAACAGAACTGACTTGGAATCAAAGAAGAAAGCCGCTCTGGGTGAATTATAGGGTTCCCCCTGGCTGTATTGATCTTCGTTGAAGAATCCTCTCTCTTTCATCTCTTTAGCTGTAAGATCAGGGTTATCTAAGGATCTGCATCTTCCATGGCATAAGTAGCTTTCTGAAGGGAGCGCTGTAAATAACACTAGAAAGACTGGACACAGACTGCTTCTCTTATCCCTGAGAAGGCCTGTCAGACTCTGAACAACTGTCAAGTCAATATATAGCATAGATAAATTACCTTGTTAAATCTTCAGTGGATATCCTTGCAGTAATTCAAATACTTCTTACTAATGAAGAAAAAGAGGACAGATAGGCAGATCTCAGTGGATGAAAGCTATCACCAAAGAGTAAGAAAAACAAGTCTTAGAATAACTAAATATTTCATCCAGGCTGAATGAATGGCTTTGAAATAACATCTCACTCAGAAACAGATGTTAGAGAGAATCTGAAGTGCTGGTAAATGTCAACAGAGAAGCGTCAATCCCTTATTTTTCTTGGACTCACTTTTGTATGCCTTACCCCCTACATTTCCTAATTTTCATTACTTGTTTGCTATTGCTGATTTTGTGCTGCCTCATGAACATACAGCTTTCTGACCTTGTGGTTGACTTTAAAAGTTACTTTATGTATGATTTGTTTAAAATTCCACCGCTACTCAGTTATTAAATTAGTTAAATACTAACATTTCAGAAAGATTACAGTGCTCCTTTCCAGAATGGCGTTTTGCTACTCCCACCTCATTCCAGCCCTCACTGACTCCAGGTCAAAGCCAGGAGGTATGCCTTGCTTTCCTTGGGGCATCTCTGACCATCTGTCTGTCTTACAGCCCCCACCTTAGAAATACCTTGCTTGGCCACATGTAGTCATGCTTGTGCAATGCAATTTGTGAGAGCCTTAACAGTGACTGGTGAGACCACAGCAGAACTGGATAGGCCATTTGGAAACCAGCCGGATGGCAACCTCATTGCTATTCCTGCCGCTGCAAACAACACAGAGTATCCATGGATGACTGATGTGATCAAATCCAGACAATATTTTCTTCCTCTTCTTGTTTGTTGGTAATAGAAAGTACAGTCCCTGAAGGGAGCTAAGTTATTATTACAGTCAATTGAATGTACTGCGTAGTCATGTCTCAAAATACCCATATAAGAATGCATTCTAAGTCTTCTTAGGAGTCAGTGAGTAAACCCTGGCACTGTTGACAAGCCCATGGAGGACTATTAAATGCAGAAATACACCTCTGGCACAGGAAGTCTTTCAACCACAATTTCCTGAAGGCTGTGAGAGTATTTTGGGAAAAGTATCATCATACAGTCATCTTGGTTTATATCCTCCAAGAAGCATCTGCTATTGGCCACTGCTGGAATGCAAGGACTGGAGTAGGTGGCTGCATCACAGAAATCAGAACGGCTGTTCTTAGTGAAGCTGATGGGAGTTTTACTGAGCACCTCAGTGGGGAAAGGCTTCTCTCACAGCTTTCACAATAGCAAAATTTAATTATGTAAGTAAAAGCTCTCCTAAATAAACATGCCAAGTATCAGCATTACTGCTTAGATTTATGTTGTCCCTGTGGTTTAGAGCTAGAGTAGGTGCAGCTTTTCTCTGAAGTCATCGCTGTAGTCAATGCTCACCTGTGTTAAGGACTATGCTAGGAAAGGAAGCAGAACCTGGCACTTTGGGAGGGAAAAGGAGAGTTATATGGCTTTTTGTCTCTGATTCAGCACTCCCAGACACAGTCACAAAGAAGGAGTTTTCCAAGACATGTGGGAAAATAGGGAAGATCTGTGGGGCATCTGTCAGAAGAGTCTCTAGAACAATTTCTCCATGGTCAAGAGATTTAACATCTGCTTCTGTATAGATAATCACAGATGTTTTCAGAGCCCAGATTTTGAAATTGCTTATATTTATTTTACCCACATGGAGAGAGTATGCCAGAAGAAAGGTGGGTATTGAACCACAGGACCATGAGAAAAGGATAAATATGTATCTATATACACACACATATATATAAATGACTGTATTTGGAAAGAGACCCCTCCTCCAATTTACATGGAGGTCACAGTGCCTGATCAAATTTTAAACCCGCAAAGTCCAATATCAGCTAAAATGTCTGGAATGAAATGGAGTTGTTCCTACTGCAATGTTCATGATGATAACAGGACTAAAAATTCAGACAGTTAAGGATGCTCAAGCAGTCAAGTAATCCTCTTGGAAAAAACCCCAGATATCAAAGAGCAGGCAACAGAGTCTGCCCATAAAAGTGCTGCACTGTTCGTATTTTGCATTTTTTCCATTCACCCATTGTTCTGTCTTCTCAGATGCCACATAAATCCCTCCAGTGAATTTTCTACCATCCATAAAATAAACCCCAGATTTTGGAGGGTATTATCATTTGAAGAGGTGCTTGACATGCATAGCTGTTTTCCATTCCCAAATGTAAATAAAGTGTGGTTACTCCTGGCATATAGTTTCCATTAAGATTCCTCTTCTGACTGTAAGAGCAAAATTGGGAAAACAAACTTACTGTTTCCAAAGCAGCTCACTGACTCTGGCTTCAGTGCATGAGGCACTCAAGCACATGAAAACAAAGGTCATTTGCTTTAGATTCAACATGACCTTGTCCTTCTATACTGGTTTTTTTTTTTTTTTTCTAACAGGGTCTAATGGAGCTGAATATATTGCTTATGTCATTCCAAAGTAGATGTGCATCTGTTACTTGAGTACAGTTCTGATTTCTATTCGAAATGTATGGAAATATACTATTGGCTTCAGATGGGAGATGGCTGGGCCCAAAGTTAGTGTGACAGACACAATAAACCACCTGCACTCCTATCTAAGCGATTCCTTGAAATATACATAACAGCAATGAAGTTCAGGAATAGAAGCAATGACATTTTTCTGAGGCAGATTGTCAGCTGATGTAAATATTGGTAGGGTGGCCACAAAGATAGTCTTGAAATCTGGTGATTTGAGTAGGCAGCAGTACCCTTGACAGCTTGGACACCATCTTTGTAACAGAACCATATTCTTAACTGTGGGGGTTCAGTAAGAAGAGACCCAAATGTTCATATAAAAACTAACCTGAGGTGCCGAAGTATTTAGTTATCTATTTCTAAAGAATTTATATGGATCTGCATTGGCTCTGGTCAATTCAGTATACCATTTGTGCCCACACCTTCTCCCCAAAACCCCTGTCTCTGTCCCTGCCGTGACTCACACACCACCTGGATTTCTGTTTCAGTGTCCCTGAGGTGGTGCCATTGCCATACCCCTTCCTCCATCTCACCTCTCTGGACATGACCCAGTTTCCACTGACTTGAGTGAGATTCGGACTTTGCCTTTTGCTTTCTCCCCTGTTCACTATGTATTCCTATTTCCCAGTGACTCTTGATTATGGTCCAGGCTTGACTGTATATTAATGCTAAATAACTTTAATGCTATCAGCTTACAAGCCAAGTTGTGTTTCTTTACTGCCCCACTTGCCAAATCCAGAGTCGCATTTAGATTGTAATATCAGCCAAGGCAGGATACTCTGTTATTTGCACAGCATATAATAATGAGGGAGCAGTCATAAGACCCACAGCAGCTTAGTGACCAGTCCATATTGTATGTTTGTCATGATTTAACCCCAGCCAGCAACTAAGCACTGCACAGCCACTTGCTCACTCCTCCCTCCTCCCAGTGGAAAAGGGAGGAGAATTGAAAAAAAAAGAAGTAAAATTCATGGGTTGAGATAAGAATGGTTTAATAAATAAAGTAACATAGAATATTATAATAACAATAATAAAATAAAAGATAATAATAATAAAAAGGAATATTAAAAAAAAGAAAGAAAAATAAACCCCAAGAAAATACAAGTGATGCACAATGCAATTGCTCACCACCTGCTGACTGACGCCCAAGCAACGATCCACCCCTCCCAGCAAACTCACCCCAGTTTATATACTGAGCATGACATTCTACGGTATGGAATATCCCTTTGGCTAGTTCAGGTCAGCTGTCCTGGCCATGCTCCCTCCCAACTTCTTGTACACCTGCTCACTGGCAGAGCATGGGAAACTGAAAAATCCTCAACTTAGGATAAGCGCTACTTAGCAACAACTAAGACTTCAGTGTATTATCAACATTATTCTCACACTAAATCCAAAACTCACTGTACCAGCTACTAAGAAGGAAACGAACTCTATCCCAGCCAAACCCAGGACAATGTTGTATATTTGGGTGAGAGGAATTTCCAAAGAAAACCAAACAAAAAAAGTCATCAGAGTCACCTGGTCTTAGCTTTGCATACCCCTCCTGACTCACTCATTTAATGTTGTAAGGGGAGACAGGCAGAGAAAAGAAACCCCCAATCTGAGTTACAGGTCCTGCGCCTCAATATCTTCTGTCCCTCATGATCCCGCACCATTCCTTGGGAAGGGGAGAGTGGAGATAAACGATGCCTGCTGGGAGTCATAGTTCATTAAAAGAAAGTGGTGGAGGATATAGATTTCTGAAAGCTATGACAAAGTGGCGTGCTGGAGATTTTTCTCACGTCAGAGGGACAAAGCCATCCTGGGATTGTCCCTGCCTACCAAGAGTACTTGCTCACTTTAAGGTATAACTCCACTTTACCAACCTGTAAAATGTGGCTAATGATATTTTCTTCCTTCATTAAGCTCTTTGAGATTTCTGGGAATGAAATACACTACATGAAAGCTAGCAGCTTTCCTTAGTGTGTGTCTTGCCCACGCTTCCCTTATCTCTATACAACTTTTTGCCCTTTGTGTGCTCCCTGGAGTGAATTCCTCTCTTACAACCATAAGTCTGAATTAGGTCAGAGACCTTCAAACCCTTGGTTTAGATTTGAGCTATGCTACTTAATGTTGAAATGGACCTGAGCATGGATTGGGACAAATTATTTACTTCTCTTCTTGAAAAACGTGGATTTTTATGTGTGGTTTTTGGGAGCACAGTTGCCATGAATTTTACACAGTTAATCGTGCAGCAATGCTTCAAAACAATCACAGGAACTGGCATGACATTTCAGGGCTTTCATATTTAATGGCACACTGTACACAGAGTAAACAACCAGGCCCCGTTCCAGTCCACTTTACATCCCACGAAGGTTACAAGGTTGGCTCGTGTGACAACTTGCTTCAGGCTGAATCGTCCACAGAGCCTGAACTCACAACCTCTGCGACTGCAGTTATAATTTTCTACGACTGGAGCTAAAACCACTAGGTTCATTGCCTCAGAGGCAGTAAGAACCTTATCAACCTCCTCTGCACTTCAGCCAGTAGGAAGGAAGAAAAAAACATCAGGGAGAGAGTATCATGATGAGTGTAACCCACAGTAGAAAAAGTCTTTGATCAGGTTTGTCTAATGTGTAAGCCTCACCTGTCCATTTCACTTTACAGTCATCATCAAAAATCAGATATCCTCTTCAACAAGTGCTACTTAACACAACACCTGATTTCTTGAAAATTAATTCAACCAAGTCTACAGCTCATGCAAACCTGTGTGATTTATCTCTTTAAATCAAGGTGAAACAGTGCCTTTCGTTTCAGAGACAGTGAGAGACAGAACAGGGACTAAGGGATCCTGTGATAAGGGTGTTGTGTAAGCTGAATATTAAAACAGTCATATAAAACTTGGGTGATATGCTAACAGCTAAGCAGAGGTGGGATAAGCTCTGCAGGAATGGGAAAAAAATACAGTTATTTACAAATATATTCCTTGCAAAGGTCACAAAATGTTCCAGATGAGAATGTTCACCATTAAAAGTAGTCTCAGCTGGGATGAGTGAGTCAACACTGGAGGGGATGACGATCTTTATCCAAAATTTGGCTGATTTTTTTTTCCAGCTAAAATCTGTCTTCCAGGCTTTCTCTTTGTGCAGCAGGAACCACTAGGATCTGAGAGGGCTCAGCTCCTCATGGACATGTTCAGTACTCTTCCACAATGGGGTCCTGGCTGTTTGGACTTCACTAAGCTGCACCTTTTGGTAATAACTCCTTTTTTAGGTATCCATGATGGTGGTTGGGAACCTACTGTTCTCTCTAACTTGATTCAGTCTAAACATAATTATTTTGGCATGCAATGAGAGAGGGTCACTTAGTGTTTACCTGAAAAGGATCCCTTGAGCCCTCTCTTACAGGGACTCAGATATTCCCCTGCACTGAAATCTCAGATGACTCTATCACATTTTATGAGCTGGGAGGCTGAAGTCACTCTCCAGTAACTATTTCCCAGGGTGGGGAGTGATTTTGAAAGGAAACTCTCATGGAAGGAACCAAAGTCCTTTGTAGTCACTGTCTTTGCAGGGTAATACAACCAACAAGTGGTGTTAAAACAACATTACACTAAGCTTAATGACTTTGCCTTCCTCATCTCTATAGTGGCTAATGAAACATTATGAATGCAAAGCAAATAGTGTGTTCAGGCTAGTTTAGGATCCGCATGGCATCTGAATGTGCAGCATGAATTATTCACACTGTTTTCTTCACCAGTGTCACCCTCCCCTATCATAGAATAAGGCTCCTTTTCTGGCCTTAGCAGACTCCTCTAAAGCTGTTCCTGTTGCACTGAGGAAAGTTTTGTTTCTAGTGTGTCAAAAACATATCAGCCAGACCACCTGGTAAATGAGGACTGATAAAATATTAATATGCTCAAGAAAGAAGGGAGAGAGGGGAAGAGCTGGCAAGCTTCCTCCCCAGTGTGGGTGAAAGTCTTTCTTATTTTTTATTTTTCAGCAAAGTGTCCCAAGAGTCTTGCGCTTTTCTGTACCACTGTCCTACCGACAGCTCCTTCTTCCCTTTTGACTTATAAATGAGCACCCTCTCATCCTCTCACGAACTCCACATGGACCCTGGAACTCTCTACGGATAATTCTGCACAGGGCAGAGGACAGCAGTGTGGGAATGCATCGTGTCGGTCCAAACAAGAGGCACTATAGGTAGAAGATCAGAGCCCAGCTAGCTGGATAGACTGGGCTGAGCTGCTCTTGAGGCAGACACTGCCTACCTGACACAAAGCAAATTTTCTCAAAATCAAGGTGCGCTTAGTTCTGGTGTTAGCATTCAGAACCAACCCTGCTTTGAATCAGCATGAACTACCTCCCCCAAGCCTTTCCTCCAATCTCACTTGCTGGAATTACTGTGATAATTACTGTTTGACCTTTGTGACCCATTTGTTAATTTTTGCAGCCAGAAAATAAGGGAGATTCAATTCTGACTTCAAAACCAACATAATCTGTTTTTCAGCATTGACCTGCTGTTTGTCACCAGGAGGCAAATATTTGCAGTGATTTGGTAGACACATAGAAAGCAGATTGATAGAGCATCAATCAGCATGCCAAATACTTTGCTATTTGCTCTCATGAAAGGCTGGTGAACCATTTTTTTTGTTTGCTTTTGTTTTTTTTTTTCAGTGTGCTCCTCTCTGTTTGCCTTGCCTACAGGATAGTTGATCAATTTGTCAGCATCTCATTTTAATGTCCATTACTCCAATGAAGATAGCATCTCTAATAGTTTATTTTTAAAATTTCCAGGGTTTTCAGAGTCACACAGAGGGTCTCAGCCTGGCAGACCACCATATATAGTGTGTCACAGCATTGATACCCATCAGAGACAACCTATAGATAGGAAGCAAGCCAATATATTAATTGCCTGCAACGTCCTTGGGCATTTTAGTCAGGAAGGAAATAAGAAGTGTGTGTGACGGGGGGAGGGTGTGTGTGAAGTGGTGGGGGTCCTACCCTCCTCATCCCCGACAAGTCAGAAGGGTCCAATTGGCTCTGCATTGAGAGAGCTTGAAAAAACCTATGCCTCTCTCTGGATTCCTGGAGCTCAAAGGTGCAGTAAAGTTGGTTGTAGGAATGGGAGGTAAAGCTTGAGAGGAAACCAGCAAAGTTTTACGCTCTTGCCCTGTCTAGGGAAGTAACTGAGTGTATCTCACCCTGAAGTGAGCTTTCCTGCAAAGTCCAACAGTCTTCTGCTTCCTTATTCCTTCGTACTTTGCTATCTTAAGATATTTCTAATTGTGTGCTAGTTCCTATGCTGGCCCTGTATGAGGTCAGTCATTGCAGGTGAGACGTGATAACATATCTTTGTGCTATCCTTCCTTCTCCCAAGGTCCCCAATTCAGTCACACGTCCCACCATACCTTAATTTAAAGACCATGAAATCTCTGTGGGAAAGCTCTCTTACCTGAGGTGGGTAAACAGTACTCAGCACTATAATGTCCTCGTGAGCCAGAAGTATAATTAAGACAGTGTGACAGTGATTTCTAATTACAATCTATTACAATGTAGGGAAATTGGTTCTCTGAAACCTTTGGGATTTTTTTTTTTTTTTTTTGCTGTCCCCCACATCTGGAAGACAGTTCCACAGACTTGTGTGTCAGCTCCTCACAAGTGTACTGGGTTCATCCAACTGTGCCTGACCAGGACCACTGTGCACTGCATCAAGGAGCACTTCCAAACTGTTGGATCTGTTTTTCCCAGTGATGTCCTAACTTCGATCAAAGCAAAGCACAGGTGTTCACATTTTCCTCAGCTACGAAGTGCTGCACAAGACTTCTTTCCAGAGAAGTCTTGAAGTGTGTCCTCAAGTCCTTCCGCAGAGTGCAACCACCCTGCTGCGTTGGCAGAGACAAGCTGTGCCAATTGAAAACTGGAATCTGTTCCAACAACAGACTCAGCAACTGTGGATGCACTGTCCAAATGCATATTTTGATTATGAAGAATTTATTTTTCTGCTGCTGCCTTCAGAGAAGTACTCAAAGCTAGGACCAAGGCATGAAGGGTAAAGGCAAGACACAATTCTGATTGTAGCTTTCTGCTGCATCTCTGGTTCTGGGGATGTTTCAGTGTAGTTCAAAACACGAAGATTGAGCAGATGGACGTGGAAAAGGGGAAAATAACCTGGCCTGCTGATCCTCCTTTCCCCTAGACTATATGGTTGCTGCATTATTCCTTATTATTGTATCAAGCTTCAAAATAGAGCCAGAGAGCCCAGTAAGCAGCATGCAATTATCTTTCCAGGTGTTCCCATTCCTGCCCTTTCTCAGCTATTATTCTTCCTCCATGTAGGCAGCAGAAAGTGACACATTTATTAGCTCACATTCAGCTGTGCTTGATTGATAGCTGCACAATAGTGAAACAGCTCTTTGCAACTGTTTCATTTTTGATGAAGGGTGCTGTTTTAATTGTCATATTTAGTCTTTTGTCAAACGTTTGTACTTTGCTGAAGAACCTAAGGTTACACACTAGCTGTTACTGCAGGATTAATGAACTGCATGGTCTGTTTACACAAAACTGACACTATGTTAAGTGACTACATGCAAAAAGAGGATCCTGGCTAATAATTGGCTACAGACTGAAGGCAAGGGAGTCAAAATCACAAGCATCTAGGGTCTTTCTGAGAAAGTATTCTAATTTTAGACAGGAAATCTTTTACTCCTTTGAGAGTTACGATAGTTGCTGTTCTCAACCATTTTAATAAAGACTTAATAGTGATGGTGCTTTTATATTTTTACAATGAGTGCTTAGGGTATTGAACAGGGTTTCATGTAGAAGTAGGTTAATTTCCCAGATCTGTCACAGACATTTTATGTAATAGAGCCCAATTCAATCATCTTTGAAGTCAAGAGGACATTTTCCATCAAATTCAGTGTTGTTTAGATCTAAAATCTTCAGATTCGACTCCTAATTCTTATTCTTCAGTTACCCTGGTGGTGATGGAGGCAGAAACAGAGAAAACAAAAGAGCTACTGAAGCTTATTTGTGTGTGATCAAGATAGATAAATGAACAAAAGCTGGGTAGGCTTCCAACACTTACCATGTAAGTATTTGGACTGAAAGGACATAAAACTTTTTCACAGTTAGTTGGAATAAACTTTCTCTTTGTTTTTTGGCCAATATAGTGCGTACTATTCACATGTGACACTGCCCTGTGTTATGGAGAATGGTCCATGGCAGAATTTACACAAAACTGGGTGAAGTTCTTAGTTTTTAAACTTGAATCTTTGTAAAATGGCACTACCTAGAAGGATACATGAAGGAATACTTGGAAAAGGTTAGTTTTTAATGTAGTTTGTGTATTTGTTTTTATATGCTAATTTTATTAATATATAGAATATTTATTAAGTATAATGCTTAAGCATAATCCCTCTTTTGTGATAAATGTTTTAGGAGAATGATAGTGAGATTCACATGCAGAAATTCAGAAAGCATAGGGAATATAATTTCCTGAGGTGATTTCTCACGGAACAGTTAAATCTGAAATCAAGCAATCTGATGAGCAATACTACAGAGAAGAGTAAGGCCGGATCCTCAGCCACTGCTCGGAATTGACAACTGAAGTCAATAAAAGTCAATGAATAAAATGCCCATTGGAACCCAATGCAAAGTGCTTCACCTCTGAAAATTCGGGACTCTTATCAGCAAGAGAAAGCCAGACATAAACTGACAGATTATATTTTTCTAAATTGACAACTGATTATCATGTACGTCTTCTGTTCTAAAAATATTTAAGGCTCCAAAAGAGGCTCCTCTTACATTCTGCGTTGCTGTTTTCTCCTAGTATCTCTTCGTATATATCCCTATAGGGAATAGGAAGCAGGGTGCGTGTGCCCATAAATCACTAATGGTGGACCTTTTGTGATGTCTAGTCCAAATGCATGGCTAAAAATCTTGCAGTAAATACCAAGTGGCTGGTGCCAGCAGAGATCTCTATTGGTGCCAATAGTTTGCCATCATTGTGATAAGGGGATCAGTTCTTCATAGCTGGCAGCACACTGGGTATTCTTGGGAGTCTTGAGACAGGAGCAATTGTGGCTTGAAGAGGATGGTCTTGCAGCTCGTTAAGCCAGTGTTCAAGGTGACAATTAAATCTGGGCTTTTTGATGTCCCCAGAAGAGAACCAGGAGTTTCAGGGATGAAGAGAAAGGGGACAGCCAGAAGGAATTTGGGGGAATTTTCCAACTTGTAGAGGTTGGAAAGACATCGGAGCCACAAGCCCAGCTGTGATTCCCCAAATGTGGGCTTAGTTTTTATTAAATTATATATTTCAGACTGCATCCATCTGTCTCCCATTCTCTGTTTCTAATCCTTCAGAGTGAAATGACAAGTTAGAATATCCCTGAACTCTTAAAGCTTTGAATTTTTAAGCTGAAGGTTTATCACAGTTGAGCCCCTGTTATAGCAGAAAGGGCTTGGGTAAACATGTGGTGATGGTCCACAAACACCAATGTCATCTGCTTCTAAGATAGGTTGCTAGTTAGCATTTTTGCTGTCCGCTTGTATATTCCTGATCCAAATACTAGTTTAGATGCTTGTCAAAGGTAAATTAAATAATTTCATTATTCATAAACAGAAGAAAAATAATTTAGTGCTATTCTTGTAAGTATTAATTTATCCCATTCAGTCACCTTTTTAACTAGTTATTAATAGCTTTTTAGCATCACTGTCATTGATTAAAGTTTAATTATTTCGCACCCACTTAAAATATGGGGAAAATAACTATTAATGGCAAGGAATCTTATCCAGAAAGCAATAACTGTTCTTCCATTAAGTCTTCCTCTCCAGTGATGTATTAGGATCCTAATGCATCAGTCCCATGAAATTCTAATCACTGGTTCTCATCCAAGAAAAACACTTAAGCATCTGCTTAACTTTAAGTCTGTGAACGCTTCTGGCAGATGTCCTAAAATGTGGCTGAGCTGAAAGCAGAATATTCAGCAGCTGAAAGGGACTGTCCTATTTAATGACTGTTACTGAAGCAAGAAAGAGACATCAAAGTCATTGTAAAGTTTTACCAAAAAAAGAAGTAGAAATAATTAATTCCCTTAATGCAATCAATAATAGTATTAATCCCGGGGGGGGACACTTGGCAGGGGCAAAGATGCATTATGCAAGTCCACTGCAGTTTATAAATAAATGTTCACTTTGTTCTTATATAGTTATCTATCAGGGGAGTCCTCAAAGCAAGCTTTAGGCATCTCGGACACTTGAGAAAAACTGGGAAGAGCCATCAGGGTCTTGACGGACGTCAGGTGTGGATGATGAAGGGAGGCTAGAGGGGGGGCAATTTGTTCTGGGAGAGATCTTTGCCTCTTTCTCTCTCCCTCTTTGTCTGAAGCAGCTGGATCTACCAGCATAGGCAAAACTGTTGCCTGGTTTACCTTCTGCCTTGAATTACTTTTGGTGTCTCATCATTTTTGCAAAGTGGTCTACAGGATGCTTTGCTCGCATATGCGATTTGTACAGATTATGACTAAACCAATACATTGCAGTGAACTGGCAGGAGATAACAAATGACAAAGTCACACAACCAGCTTGATTTTGTACTTGACTGCCCTATCAGGTTGGTAAGTTTGATACAAGACATGCTTCTGCTGATGGTGAAAACCAGTGGCAAACCTTGTGCATTGGGATGGGAGAATCAGCAGGTTTATGGTGAGGACAGAGGCAGACACTGAAATCAGAGATATTTCCTTTTGCTAGCCCTATTCTGCAGAAATTCATTGCTTGATTTTTAATGGTGTAGTTATTGTCTCCAAATCACAAAGGAGATAAATACTGTCTTTGATAATCTGAAAGCCTAGAAATCTGCATTTTCTGGCATAAGCTAGTAAATATATACCTGACACAAATTGGCAGAGCTCTTTAAAAAAGGCTTGTTAAAATGAGACTGTTTCAAGTCACCTGTCTGGGTTTTGCTGACATTTGGCAAGTCCAGTGTTCAAAACTAGTTGTTTTACTCAGAGAATATTTTGTTGGATAATGGCATGATTTATTTGTTTAACCTTACATGTTTCTGCTGCAGTGGCACAGAGTATTAACTTTTATCTTGGAAGTAAAAGAACGTTCCTATTACGCTTATTTCTCCCGGCATCCAAACAAACAAGAGAGTCTCCACAGAGGGGAAGACAAATCCATTAATTTCATTTAAAAGAATCTCAGTTTCCTCTCTTTTACCAGCTGAAATGCCAGTGATGATCAATGGAAACAAAACAAATGCAGCTCAGTATATTTTCTTAAACTCTGTTCACATCGCTCAACCTCAATCTTTTTGTGAAAGCTAGCCATCAGTTTTAAAACCCCCACATCGCATGTTCAAAAGAAAAAGATTAAAAAAAAAAAGATAGTTTTGGTTATTTATTTATCCATATTTCATAAATGGGAAGTGAAAGGAGGAGGGGCAACATCATTCTTTTACTCTACTCGTTAGTCATTCACCATGAGCAAGAGTTGTTCCTTCAGCGTTTCATGGGGAGAGGTCAGCCTCACTAGTGAGAGGAGTGAGTCAAAACCTACATGCTGCCAACACTATTTTTCAGCTGTTCTGAGTCAAGCAAACTCCTGCAAATACAGAGGAGTTCTCAAAAATAACTACAGCAACAGTGACAAATGTCTTAAACACCAACATTCAAAAATAATCCTCACTTTGATATCTGGGAAAATCCGTATCTCTTCCTCTCTTTCCCCAGTTGTTTCTCCTGTTCCTGTCATACACTTTATCATGGGAGAAAAAAACCCTACTCACATGCTGAAATTAATGCAAGATTTGGCCTTGATTCTGAATATCTCTAATTGCACACAGTACGAATAATCCAAAATGAGAGTCGTGCGAGACTCGCACAGCTTTTCCTCACCCATGAGCAGCTGACATCGGATAACACTTCCATAGGTTATTAGCACTCATCAGGGATAGATCAAAGTAGGAAGTCAGACTAGCGTTATGTAAAATGCCTAGATATGGAGGAGAGTAAGAAGTCCTAGTATTTGGAGAGAAAATTGTGCCAGGAAGCTGGGAGACCGGTGAGCAGGGATGCACCCAGCCTTCTACCACACCAGGTCTCTGCTTGAGAATGAAACCAGAGCAGCAATGTCATGAAATCACGTGTGTCTGGTAGCTGTGATTCACATCAATCAGTGGGTCAAAGGGCCCAGATCCCAAAGGACAGCTGGCAAACTCCACAAAAAACACTGTCTCCACAGCTGGTTTTCTCTACATCCATGTCATATTGATAAAGATGTGAAGGACTCAATGAGTATGGGAACGTAACACTACCTCCTAAATATGATTATTAGGTACAGGCAGAGGGATTAAGAGGGATGTGTTCTGTGTGCAGGTATGGTGAAATTTCATACTACTGATAGGAAAGCTGGAGTTTTCTACACATACTGTGCCCCTTAAATCTTACCTGTAACAAACCTCTACTTATCTGTGTGAAAAATGGAAAAAAAAAAAAAAGTTAAAACACCTGCTATTGCTATTCTACTAACAAATTGTGACATGGATTTAAAACATCAGTTATATTCATAATTACATAAGGTAGAGTTAATTAGCAGATTGTTACATTAAGAAGCCAGAAGGTATGGTGTAATCATCCAGTCTATCTCCCATTATAGCATAGCGTAAAAGATCTGAATTTCTGTTTGAACTAGAACACCTTCATCAGTACATTTTAAGCTCGTTTGTAGTTTACTTACAACACACATCTCCCCATTTTTCATACATGGGAGTGTTCTAATATGATAGCAATTACTAAATTGATGACAGATTAATAAACCTGTAAAGAGACTTGATATCCCCCTCACTCCTTTAAATCAACTGAATGAAAAAAATACACTGCAGGACCTTCAATTTCTTTGTCAAGCTCCTATTACATGATTTGAGGAACAAATTGGAAAGCTAAGCCAGAACTTACTCAATTACTCCTGAAACTATTAATTTACCTTCACCACAAAAAACCTGATGGTCCCAAGGGATTTGATGAAAAAGAATTTGTGCATCAGAGCCAGACAGCATAGGACATTTATAAAAAATGAAAGGTATGATTAAATAACCTTTCTCAGAATTCTCCCCCCCTCCCCTTTTCAAACACCACAGTTGTGCATTTATAATACAGGAGAATTTCTTACCTATTTCTGGAACAGCCTGACTGCCCTGACAGAATACCATTTGACCTCTTTCCTGGCTTTCTTTCCATAACTAAGTATCCCGTAATATTTGACACTGATTCCAAAAACATTACTGCAGTACATTACACTAAATTATTCTTAGATGCAGGCTTTTACAGCTCCTTTTATAGAAACCCAAAGTTTCTCTCATGTAAGTAGGTATGCACCAATATCTTAGAGTAACTAGGGAGAAAAAAATATTATTAATTGTATAGAAGTTCACTCCTGAAAATCAGCTGCAGAACTGCTGCCTTTTAGCTGTCTATTGAATTCTCAGGGGTGGCCAAAGCAGAAATAGTAATTAATTAAAACACCCAGTTGATAGATAACATGTTTTCCACTTTGACTGCAGTAGCATGAAGGTCCAGCTGTCTTTGAGGTTCTATGTCTGAGTTGTCCTGGTTCTATGGAAAGAGGGAAGAAACCCCCAGTATTTCAGCAATATCCTTTTCTATGAGCTATTTCTTTATTGGTATAATCTATTTCCTAAAAAGACTGCAATGATTCACACTAAAGACCCATCTACCACAGAGCTCTTCATAAATCATCCTTATAATCAGAAGTCAAGTGACCCTATGGTTTCACTATTTGAAAAGAGGTATAAACAGGTTTGCTTTGTGAAGCGGTGAACAGGAAAGCTAATTCCCCCTGTCCTTCCAATTGTTCATCTTCATTTCCCTGTGTGATCTCAGATTTCCCTGAACCTTGTCCTTTCATGTAATTAGGAAATTCAGGATGGGTTGCTCTTCAATTATTGCCTAAATCTTAAATTATTCTTAAAACAGCACCGTACCAAATAATCCCAAAAGGGTTTGCACTGCACAAGTGAAGGGTTCTGTCAGAATACATTTTCCTGTATTAGGTACCCTCATGGCATTCTATTGTGTTGCACATCTGACTCTTATGAGGCAAGAAATGCGCAAGGCTGTTAATTTCAAGAATAAATTATTTGGACAGAGGCAGGCAGTAAAGGACAAAAAGAACAGACAAAGAGGGAAAAAATGAGAACAAGGAAGCTTTCATAATTGACTGATGCTAGGAAAGGAATAAGCACAGTTTTTGTTTAAAAGCAAGCCCAGGTGTTGTAGGTTATAACTCTGTGCAATGATGAATGAATACAGCAGGTGCTGTCTATGTGAATGCAATGTATATATTCATTTTTTATTTTCCTACCTTTTCAGCACAGGCACAGCACATCTGTATGTTTTGAATTGGTCAGAGCTCCCTTGAACCTTATATATTAAATTATGAGAACTCACAGGTGACAGGCAGCAAACCTCTGGCAACAACTCTTTCTCCCAAAGATGACTTGATTGAGAGTGATAAAAAATGTCCTTTGAAACTGCCTTTTCATTGAAACTTGTCTTTAAATACCATAGACATTTTCATAAAAAATAAATAAAATCTCTGCTTGATAGAAGGTGTTTTCTGCTTTTTTTAAATTTCAAATGTTACCCAGTTTGTTCTTGTTTTTATGAAAACCTAGGGGGGAAAAAAAGACAAAGAAATACTCAAAACTACCACAGAAACTATCTTTATAGGATATTTTCAAGGAGAAAAAAAAGTATTGTTCAACCAGTTTCACAAATCACCAGATCATCCAAAATCAAAACACCACTGACTATAACCAAACTTTCCACCATGTCTAGGACTCTGGCCAAAAAGCTGCAGGTAACACTGCTTTCCTTCGTACTTGTCTAATACGAGCACAATAACTCTGCAACAAACAGATGTGTCTACATCCAAGTTTATGTGCTTTCATTTTATATAGTGCCTTTATAGGAAGATCAAAACATGGGAGTTTTGAATCACAAACTATGAAACAGCTGCAGCATAACTCTTGGTTCATTAGATGAGCTTGATCTCCAGACTGGTGATAACTTACGGCTTTGGTTTTCTCATTTACCTAGAAGAGTTAGGAATCCAGTCTTCTATTAACTCCAGGAAGCCATTGCATAGGATCTCAGTCCAAAATTCATCAACAATGTGCAGTTGTTTGACCTAGTTGGAAGGTTTCTCCAGAAAAGCACATCTCTGGTCAATGGAAAACAGTTTTCTAACTTCCAACATACATTAATGGACAGCTTACTCCCACTCATTGCTTCCCACACACTCATCTCGCACTTGAGTTTTTCTCAGCTTTACTATCTCTTTTCCTTGGTATTCGCTTCAATCTCTAATGCACTTACTGGCAGTAATCACCTAACTCTCCTCAGTCTCCACTTCGCTCAACTAAACAAACCAAACTCTTATAGTTCCCCAAGACAGATTCTCTGTTTTCCTGATCTTTCTAGAAACAGCCGTCTGTGCCTGTTTTACCCTAAATGCATCTTTCTGAACCCAGGTGACTGGGTTGCACACTGCCTTGCATGTTTTAATGTCAGTTCAACAAAGCAGGGGTAATAGAGAAGTCTTCTCTTATCACGTCTGTTGTTTGCAAACTATCTGATCATACTGGTCTCCGTTCAACCTCTCTGGGGAAGCTTCTGTCAGAGAAAACACAACTGACATGATCTCTGGCTTTCTTAGCAAACAAGACCAGGTCACTTAAATAAAAAACCTCCCCAAACTCAACAATGACCACAAACTTCTCTTTTAACTCCTATCAAGTTTTTCTCTTTTTGGCATAGCCAGCTCATCTCAGTAGTGCAGGGAAGCGGAGAGAGTGTTGCTGATACCATGTTATGTATGTATGCGTGATCAAATGACTCAATTTCTTAAGGCCACTCGTTTATTATACTCCGCATGATCATTAAGGCAAATTTCTGGAGCACATGTAGAGCTTTAGGTATATACCTGACATGCGCTGCCTTCTACCTGCTGTCCCACCTGCTTAATTGAAAAACACCACCACCACCAGCAAACAAAAATTACTGACCTGACTATACTTGAAATGTGGTTATTTTATTTAACCTACTTCAAAGGCTGGTACGAAGTCTGAGTATTTTAGCGGGTCAAATATCAATCATTCATGATTGTATTGTTCTGTACCTCTGGAGATGGATGTGAATATTTTTACTGAAGTTCTAGGCAGTCATGAAGAATTGTGCTCTGACATCTAGTGCAGGCATTTACCTGATTTCCCACCTATCAGGAAAAACAAATCTGTTCTCTGCTGTCCACTGGTATGTATAAGCAAGGCATGGGCTGGTGAGGAGCACATAATGGCGAGCAGTGCTGATACAGCTCTCAATCTTTTGAAACTCTGTTTTTTCCACCGGCTTTCCTTAAAAAAGGAACTGCCTAGAGGATAACCATGATGAAGACAAGCCTCTCAGTGTGAGCTGAAGATAAAAGTTGTAATGTTTTTTGTGTGTCTGCAGAGAGCTGGACGATAACTCTTGAGTGAACTGCCCCATCTGTTTCAGTGAGGTGTTAACTCAGATACCCAGGGATGATAATATGATGCTGCCATTGTAAACTATGTCATTCTTCACAAAAACGCAGATGTAAACAATTTATTGTGACAATCTCATTTTTCTCTCAGGTCATACTTTGTTTCATGCAGATTCTCTCATCTCTCCCTTCAGCTCTCTAGTATCTGAGTGCCTTCCCACCCAGCAAGCAATGCCTCCCAGCACAGTCCAGTCTCTCTCCCTGTTCCCCTCTCCTGGGGTGGGGAGCATTTCCATACTGCCATGCCAGCTGCTAAGGCACTCCAGGTATGGCTGACTGAGTGAGATTATATCCTTACACGACCTCTGCCCTCACATCAAATCTACATTCTCATTTGAGAAATTAGTGTGTGCTAAGCCTGTGCATGCTTTTGAGCCAGATACAGCATGGAAGCAGAGAAGCAATGGCTTCCTAACACACCTCCCACCTGTAGTCAACCATGTGAATGTTCCTAACCCCTCTACCACAAAGTCGAACAAGTGAGTTGAAACCCTTTTCAGTGCCATCTTGTTGAACACCAAGCACTGTGATGGATGCACAGTCATTCTTGGGGTCTCAGATAGAGGTCTGTCCTGAACATCTTGTGGGCACTATGGGATGTCTTCCTATCCAGTTTCTCAGCTGTGGCTGATTGCACAAGTGCTTTCACTGCAAAAATCAAACTGTAATTTAGCTTAATGTTAAAGATGCTTTAGGCTGGGCTGAGTACCCTAACTCAAAGCAGAAGAGATTTGAGACTGAACTAACCCATCTTTGCTCTGGAATGACAACTAGCAGATGAGTGGATTTTGTTTTCTTTCCTTTTTTTTTTTAGGCACCTGCAGGTCTTACTGACTAGTACTGACTAGCTAAATGTTTCTAGTGTGTCTTGGAGAATAGTCAAACAAATTAAAATAAACTGATTTCACTAGGGTTGAAACCAACCTTGTTTTGTCCTGAAACGCCCCCCCCCCCCCTCTGCTCTATCCAACAAGCTGAGATGCAAATGGCTCTCTACTGAGCTCTGGACATTATGGAAAGATGATATGAAGCTCTACCCATGCTACATCTAGAGATTTATAACAGATATGAGACCACTTTAGATGCAGCCACAGGTCAGGTGATGACACTTGTATGGGCTGAGGGTGGTAGCAGCATCATTCTGTAGATGTATTTTGTCTCCTTTACAGACACTTTGCATCCATGCAGTGTATCTAGGGAAGGAGCTGTCCCTCATCAGGGAAATTGAGAAGATTGTTTAAGTAAACCCACACCATGGAGTACCTTTAAGATATAGACAAAGTCCTAGACATGACAACCAAGCCTAAGGAGATCGGCAGGAACATGATGCTTCTCAATGGAGAGGAACCAAGAAGAAGTCAAGAAGCCAGGACAATTCTCCTTTGTAACTCACCATAACACACCCTGAGGAGTTTGGGGAAGTAATGGCTGGGAACAGCTGGAGCTTATGTAGTAGTTCAAGGTCAGATGAGTCCCCCTAATGTCTCTCCCACAGACTGCTGCCTGGTAGCTTGTGCAGAGCTCTACCTCTTTCTTCCTCACAACAACGTGTTTCTTTTCAGTGGTAAAAATGGAAATATGTATTTTTAATATACTTTTTTCTCCTTGTCAGCTACAGATTGAGAAAGACAGGACCATGCAGAAAAGGGAATAAGGTCTTACCCCTATAAGACCTTTGAAGAAAATGGCTTTTAGAAAGGCCACACTGCACTCACTAATTGTTGAATATTTTCTCAAGGTCTAGCAAAGGGCTTGAATCAATAGTAAGTTACATACAACAAGTTAGACAGGTTAAGTAGACTTAGAACTCTTGTCAAAATACATGACATTAATTAACATTATGAAAGCATGTAATAATAATACCCCATAAAAACTGCATTAGAAAGGAGATAGAATAACACAGGTCATGTTAACTTACTGCATAAGGGAAAGGAGGCAGTAGCATTTTTTTTCTGGTGAGAATTAGGAAACTGTAGTTCAGACGCCTCAGGTGGTCCCATATAAGAAAACTGGTGTGTTCAGGTGAAGTTCCACTGAGAAATGGTGGGATGTTGCATGGATGTTAGGTTCAGTTGGGCTAAATCTAGTTGCAGTGGTCAGTTTTTGATGCTTACTTTGCTTTGGAAAAAGAAGGAAGGGAGGGAGAAAAGGGAAGGAGGAAAAGAAATACAGAAAGAACAAATTAAATAGGGTGAGGAAGAAAGAAAAGAAACAAGTGAAGTGGAAGAGGCACATTCATCCTAGCCAGGCCTATGCTAGCCTTCCTTTCTTCCTATGTCAGTAGTGGATGATCATGAGCCAGCTGGAAGAAAGGGAACAAGGAGGAAAGGAGAAAGAGGGAAAGACCATACCTTCAAGGTGTGTGGGGTTGCTGCTGTTGTATGTACTACCCTCAGTGCCACCAATACCCTGAGTACTTCACACTAAGAAAAAACAGCAGTATCAAAAGCTGCTCATGGCCATGCCAGAATTAAATCCTGCCTGTGTTGGAGTGACCTGTTTTGTGATCTATTGCTATGACCTTGCTGCTGATTTATGGCTTTTTGACTGAGACTGTGCAAGACGTCATAAAAAGTTGTTTTTTTTTCCTTTTAATTCCATACTGCTGCCATCAATAGCTCCTCCTTGGATGTGTTGTGCAAGCCTGTGAAATAAAACTGCTCTCAGGCCTCTTGACCCCTATATTATTTTCTCTTCCACTATCATTTTGTACCATGTAGGAACCATAAAAGAATAAAAAACCTTCAGCAAACTCTCCTACCAGTTCATGATGCACTCTAAGTACCTTTTTATAGCAAGTTTAATGTTAATGAGCACCAATTACTCTTGGAAATCATCATAAAAGGCATAAAAAGGCTGATAGTGTACATTTGATATCCTCTGGAGGCCATCTCCAAGATGGAAGTGCAGTTTTAAGAGAAGCGTACACAAATTCCCTCTGTGAGAGGATGATAATTTCTGGGTACATGCTGCTTTTGTGGTTTGGGCATGCATCACATTTACAGGAGTGTCAGGCCATTACTCATCTTCAAGAGGATGGAATTTGCACCCTTCTGTAACAACAACAAAAAAAATCACTTGATTGGGAAGGTGTCCTCAAGACTGTTACCGTAAAATCATTCTTGAGTGCTGAATATTGTCATTAAATGAACAAGGAACTAATCAGCATTTCTTCTTCCAGTGCTCAGTTGTGCAGAGAAAGACTTCTTTCAGAAAACAATTAGAGTGGAATAAAGCATATGAACAAGGCTGTTAGAAATGTTTGACAGTTCAGTGTAATAATAATAATAATAATAATAATAAAATGTCTCAGCAAGCATAATTTCTAGGTGGTAATTCATACCACAGTGAAGTTGATGGGACTTTTCAGGGTTGTAAGAACCTGCTGAGTTGCTAATGTTTATGGGGCAATCCCATAAACATGTTGCAAATTCCACAAACATGGTATCTTCTGGACAAGCTTTTATAGAAATTTTTAAGGAATATTTTGTTATTTAAGTATGAGTCACAGTTATCATGGGAGGCAGAAAAGTATTTAAACAACAGATAGCACTTATTTCTGTGACTATGCTCCTTGGTCTCCATGGTAGATAGCAGTCACATAGAAGCCTGTATCCGACAACTTTGTGCCTACTGGTTTCCTTCAGGGAAAAAGTCAACATTTGCTATTCATCCATACATTAATCCAGTAGCTGAGCACGCTAAAGTGTTTAATATTTATTTATCATTACAATTCTCTGACAAGTGAGAATTTTGACCCTATCTTACAGATGGCAGGTGAAGGCAAAAAGCAGCTGAATATTAATAACCAGGCAGGTGTGATGCAGTATAGTACATGTACTGACAAACTGTTCTGCTTCCCCTTGGTGCACGAGTGTTTGTGGGACCACAGTTTGTTCCCCTTAAATGTATCAGATGTTATCTCGACTGATTCAAATATCATCAGTGCTTACAAGCTTTAAATTGGTTTGCTGGGAATCAGCAGAGAACCTGGCCTTCCATCAGTCAGACTCATCTCCTTTTTTGTATGTGTTTCTCTAGATAAGCTCAGTCCTCAGGTAAAGCACGCAAGACCCAGGGAGCTCCTACCAACTTCTTTATACTTATTCCACAATAACAGGATGCAAGCAGTGCGTTGGAGGGGGACTGGACAAGTTCACAGAAGAAAAATCCATGGAGGATCATTAAAAACATCAAACCCACATCTGACTCATGAAGACTCAGAGCTGGAAATATGCTAGACACTGGAGGAATATTGGAGGGAAATTCTATATCTTTTCTAATCTATATTTTTCCCCTAGTCTTACTATTCCCTAGGCAGCTGGGTTTGTGTGCTGCTGGAGTACATTGATATTTGTTCTCACATAGCACAGCTAAGTAGTCTAATATGTTTATGGGTTCTTGGGAAACAACTTATGGTTCACCAGGCTCCTCAGTCAGCTTTGTGTCTCACAAGAAAAACAAGGCAAGAGAATTTCTTGTTTCTGGCTATAAAAACTTCTATGATCAGAAGAGTGTAACTTTTTCCTATACAGTCATGGCTAGGCAACTGGTAAATCCTCCTAGCTTGCAGATGTCCTGGACCATAAGGTGATGTCATATGATATGAAGAGCCTGAAAGGTTGTGGTTATTCTGGGAAGACATGGAGAAATTTTGCTTATTTCATGTAGCCCTGCAGGTTGCCTGGTGTCAGAAGAGATTTCAGAAGCGATAATTCTTTTAAAACAAGGATTTTAGAACAAGGATTAGTTACCAAAATCTTGTTATGTTCTGCCTTACAAAGATACAAATAAGGAAATAAAATGATGGCCCCTCATTAAGATTTTTAAATATCTTCCCTTACTGACATCTGGCATAGGGTGTGAAAAATAGCACCCTTTCTTGTGTCAGCAAGTGGTGCCTGGTATAGTGAAAGATAGTCAGCCCTCTATCTCCCCACCTCTCTCCTAATTAACGTGGAAAGCCCTGTCCCAGCCTACCCTCACATACTGCACTGTTCTTAACACCCAGAGCAGGGCTGCCATTTCAGACAACGTGCTAATATCTTTGTCAAGTTTCTCTCTAGTACACTATCTTTCAACCTTTTATTGATACAAAAGTGAGATTTTTTCAGGAGCTGATGAACCACTTGGAGAAACATGTTATTTACAGAGAGTTCTGCTGGGATTTTCTCTGATATTGGCTGTTTCTCTTTTCTTCACAAGTAATTTTATTCGTTAATTATCGAGACCTGGACATGCAAAGAGGGTGCATGCTGCGGTTAGAAAATACCAAAAACTTTATATATTTTCCCATTCCCCCTCCATCCCCATAGTACTGGAAGTATTCCTTGGGGGCTTTTTTGAACAAATGCAATATGAGAATGCTGAAAATCTGAGCCCAAGTCCTTCCTAAAACATCTGTCACTGTGATCTGCCTTTATTTTAATTTCTGAAATTTCAGGTCAGCCTGAACTATGGCTTGAATCATTCCTGTATCAGTAGTCTTAGAAGAACTAATTTCTGTTGCTCTGAAGTTTTCTCATCACAGTTGTAATTCCATGGGACTCTGTGAACCTGTTTCCTCACTGACTCAAAGAATTAAATTTGTAGGCTGTATATGTAAACATGTGATGTCTCTCCCCTTTGTTTCAAAGGAAGAACTCGCTCATGGTGAGAGGGAACATGAGTTGAGTTTCCATGCAAACTCATTTGTGTTCCTTGTATTGCCCTAAATCTCAGAAATAAAGGTAAATGGAAAGGGCTGAGTCTATGCTGGCATGGCTGCAGCTTGGGAAACCATATTTGAGCTATTTTTAAACTGCTAATACTACTAGAGCCACGGCAACAAGATTTACCATGAGCTATAACGCTCAACAGGGAATTGATATTTCAACCATTAGCTTGGGCTGAACTTTAAGATACCAAAATTCCCTTTCCTTGGTATACCTGGCTATCCTAATGCAACTATCTGCGTACTGCTCCTGTGAGGTTGGCAGATGCTATTAGCCTTAACAATGTACTGTCTACTGGGACAACCTTCCCATGGAAAAAACGTGCTTAGTTCTGAGTACCAGAAGCCTAGGCAGACAGCATAACATGGGTGGTAAGGGTGAACCAGCTGGAGCGATTGCAGGAGTGGCAGCTTCCCTTGCCCCTAAACACATTGTAATTTCCCGTGAGTCATTCGGAAGATATTAGCAGTCGCTTAAGCCACCCCAAAAATAACATTTGTTTCTCCTGTTTAAACTAGTGACATTTAATTATAAAGGAGAAATGTAAATAACTTTGAAATATCTCCAGCTCTGAAAAGCTCCTTTAATGTCCAGAATTAGCTGCCAGCTTTGTCAAACAATATATCAAATAGTCACTTCTCTCCAAATAGGAAAGTAGTAACCAATAAATCTCTGAACTAAGCACTACTAGGCGCTGGCACATTGTATTTGGAAAGGATGCTCTTCAACAGAATACTCAACTGCATGTCTGGCAAAATCCAGCTCTACACTCTGCAAGAGGTTTGCTTTGCACGTGTCTGTACCAACGCAAATTTTCCTGTGCCTTTCCTGGTCCAGCCTCTGTGCCACAGGAGGCTTTTGTCAGGACAATACAATTCTTGCCTCTGCCCTGAGGAACTCTCTCATGTTGTATACTGCTGGGTGGCTCTGACTGGCAGAGATACATTTGCACTGATGGGCAATGTGTGGGCACCAGAACTTGTCAAAACTGTGTGGTTTCGAAACCTGCATCCCTCTAACTACATCTCCTATGCCCTACCTCACAGCAAACAGCTCCGGTGCGAGGCAGTAATGCAGCAGGGAATCGCACTATGCCACGGGGCTGTGCCAGCCTGAGTGTCCTTGGGCAGCTGTGCATCACACCATCGCCTAGGGTAGATACACTCTAAGTTTTATAGAGACCAACTGCTGTGATATTGAGGTTACAAGACACACTCATCCCCAGATTTAAGGGCTGTCATGATTAAAAAGCAGTTCTTGGCTGGTTGCTTTTTAAGGTTATTCTTGTTTTAATAGGAACAATTCAGACAGCATTGATTTGGGGGGAAGACTGATCCCAGATACAAGAAATAACATGCAGGGATTATCAGGTCTCTAGATCTGGTGGTTCAGTGTGGACAAGGGAGAAGAAGAGTTTTTCTTGAGAGCTCATTTTTTTCTAAAAATTGCCAGAGCTTTACGCAGGACTGGCAGGTCCTCTGAACCAGCCCAGGTCATATGCTGCTTTGGTATATCCCTTGCTAAGAGCAGTCCCCATTCCCAGCCGCTCTGTCTTGCCCTGTCCCAATACTAATATCCATCTTCCTTAGAGCACTCAGAAAGGGATGTTAAATGTTTCACTAGGATGTTACATACTTCTTACACCAGCAGACATTGAAATAGCCTCAAGAGAGGTTTAAACACAGATTGTGACTATAGAATTCAGTAATTTATGGAAGGAAGAATTGAAACCCCAGTGGAATCAGTGGGAGACTGACATTATCTACTGGGGACAGCAATCTAGCCTAAAGCTTTTTATATCTACTTTTATTTGTGATACTCTTTACAAATATTTTAATAATATAATCACTTTTTAGAGATATATAGTCCATGGAAAAATAAACTTTTCAAACCATTAAATTAACTGCTTTTCTTAAGGTAAGACCTATTTATAGTGCACAAGCTCAGTGATTTATGTTTTAGTTTCTTCTTAATTTTTACTTCCATATGAGATCCTATTCTGCAAAATGGATTAGATCATAATCTGTCTGGATTTGTGTCAAATCTAACCCTTTTTCATATATTTCATGTTCATCGCTCGCCATAATGCCACAAGCATGGCAATGATTGTATTAAGAAGATGACGAGGTTCTGTCTGTCCCATAATGAATGAACAGCAGGAAGGTAGCATAATACCCAGTAAGTAAGAATTAATCTCTTAAATCCAAATATATTACTGATAGCAGGGCTTTCTGTTGAATGCTTGGAGCCACTGCAGGAGGTTGGATTCTTCAGGTTTAGCGTTAGCCCTCTTACAGTCTTTTCTGTGTGGCTTTGGGAATACAACATTCTTCAGGGTCAGATTAGTAATTTTTTAAAAAATTATTTAAACAAAATTATAGGTGTTTTCTTAGGCCATTAGAGTTTTCCACCTGTGATTAGGGTTTGTAAAAAACTGATCTTATGAAAGAAACAAAATCCTACTGGCTTCAAATAAGAAATTGGCATTGATGCAATAAGTTTTGTCTTTATACCCACTAAGGAAAAAATCACGCATTTATCAGATTTCTCCCCCCTTTATAGTTCTTCTGTAAAAAATCTTGCATGCTTTCTCTTACACACAACTATTATGAATAATCTACCACCTACTGACACAATCTACAAGAAGCAACAGCATTCCAGAAATGTTTTATATGATGTGCCTTTTTTTACTGGTTTAGTCCTTTTCTACCAACAGCATACAGAAGTAGAGCCTAGAAGCCATTTGGGGGCGGGGGAAGTGGATGTTGGAATTAATATTCTTTACAAAGATGGATTCAGTGCACAGTATCTATGAAACAGCAGCAGCTTTGTGCCCTGCAATTGAAATCAGACAGCGAAAATGAACTGAAATTGATAGATTTCTGAGAAGAGCTGTTGTGGGCACGGTTTCAGTCACCTGTACACGACCACACTCAAAAGGCTACTTTGGCTGTATTGTGGCTTTAAGAAAACATATCTGCTCTCTCAGTTTTGCTCTTAGTAGCCAAATGCTCACATCAGTGAAATCACCACCAAAACTGGCAAACATCGTCTGCATCAGTAAGATATTGATAGTGGGACTCACGGACCTCATGGGCAGAATTCAGTTTAGCAAAGTCAGCAGCCAGAGTCTCAGAAGCTTTTGCCACATCAGATGCCAGGTTGTTGAGTGCCTGAAAGGGAGCAAAGAGCCTGTGAAAATCTGACTCCAGCTGGGCAGAAAGACCAAGCTAGAGAATAGCCCTTTCAGGCATATCAAAACTTGCCCCGTTGCTGTCAGGTCTAAGCATGTTCAGCAGGTAATCGGTGTGTTCTGGCACTAAGGCTGTCAAATCAGCAGCTCACACGAGCTCTGAAGTGACACGCATAGGTAGAGATACACACACCCACCGAAACTTTTCTTGCCCCTGACATGTTTTATCAACATGCTTTCAAGCTTAAGACAAATTGCCATTCACTTTTTGCAGTCTAAACAATGACACCTCACAACTCTCTGCTAAGCGATACAATCCACAGCACTAAGTGATATTTTTATCACCATTTGACAGTTGTAAGCTCACAGAGCTTAGCGCTTCTAACTTGCCTCTCAACTCCAGCTGCCCTCTGCACTTTGCCAAGGCTCTTATAAGTGTGCTGACACACTCGGCTTCTGCTGTGGACAGAAAAGATTTGGTCTGCCTGTTCAGAAAGAACCTGCCTAACTGTAGGGAAATATATATATATCTGGCAAAATTCTGTAAGATATACACACATATATACATACTTAAAAAGAAATTGTGCCTGGCTTGAGAGCAATTGCTGGTTCTTTCCTTTCCTGACTTCTGTCACAGCTCCTCATACAATTTTGGTGTTTGGTTTTTTTTTTTTATTTGTTTGTTTGTTTGTTTGGTTTTTTTGTTTGTTTGTTTGTTTTGTTGTTGTTGTTATTTACTATCCTATCTAATTGGGGCTAGGGCAGGATTGCTAAAATGATAGATAACATAATCTTGTCTTTCTAAGGCACTGGTTTAAGTTTGGCACTACTTAATCATAACTTTAAAATGTTCACAACAGTTTGCTTTTTCAGAAGCCTATTAAGAATAGCAATGTTAGACTGAAACAGAGTACACTGCCTATGGGACAGACAGAAGTCCTTTTTTGAGAAAATAAGGTGAAATAAGGTAACATGAAAGAAAATGCTATGACTTAGCTGTGCTGAACAGTCAGAAAACTAAAGGGTGACATAGCCCACCAGTTCTTGGCAGGGTGACCATCCAGAGCTAGGGAATCAGACTAAGCCCAGGACATAGAGGACAGAGGTACCTGTCTCCTGTTTCCCTTCATGAAAGAACAATCAATAGAAATTACCAAGTTTCTATCATAACCCTGGAAGCAGAGGATAGATGAAGAAAATGGTTTGAGTGTCTGCTCTAAAGCTAGCATCCATTACAAGAAAAAGAGGCAAAATTCATCAAAATCAGTAGATCAGGCCTTCAAGCCTGTTTCTACTGATTGATGGTGTTTCAGATACCACCAAATGGTATAAATACTGCTAAATTCCCAGGAAAACCACAGACTGAATGGGCAGTGTACCATCCTGATCAACCTCCTCTCAGAACACATAATTGGCTAATCGTATTGTTTGGCTTCTCCTTGAGGCTGCACAATTATTTTCTCTTTCATTTCCACGGGTCATGTTTGAGATGCCCTCCTGAGAAGGTGTGATACTAGCTTTACAGCCTTTATATAAAACATCTGTCTCAAATAAAACAAATACTGCCAGGACAGTAGCAACAATACTCTCTACAGTGCTCCATGAATATTAACTTCATAATCTGTGTCAGTTAGGGGTGATTTGTGCTGTAGACCAATATACACTGTAACAGACACTGGAATGAGACCAACGCCGTATTTTAAAACATAATGTCCAAACAGCTATCATACAGCAAAGCCTTCCAGTTGTTGCTGACCTGAAATTAATATAAAACCATGATTAAGAGATATATAGGCTCTATGTTTATATGGTTCTTCTGATGTTTCCAACCAGAGGCATTTACATCTGCCTTGCTTTGTTTTTCTGTTTATTGTTTCTATTCCTGAAGTACAGAGCAAACATGTAGTCTCCTGGAAGCCAAAGGAAAAACTTACTGATTTTTTCTGATAATAAACAACCAAAAAAAGAAAGGAAAAAAATAATACATTTAGATGGGTAGTCAAAATTCATCTTTCTTTATAGGCATAAGCCTTAAGTGAATTTTTAAAGAAAAATCCTAGTATGACCTGTGATAATTTTTGTAGAAGGTTTGACAGGAAGATAACCACTTCCTTTAATGTTAATCATATCATTGATATTGGCTAATTTTTTTATTCAGGACATAAGCAGGCATAAAAAAACACATCTGGAAGAGACAAAAATCTCGGGATCTCTTCCAGTGAGATTGAATGGAAGACAATTGGAAGATTGTCTGCCAAACAAAAAAACTCAGATGTCTTTAGACATATATAGATGAAACCTGAAAAGTTACATTGGCTTAATAGCTAAAATAATAGTGTTTTGAATGTGGAAGTTCAAATATAGAAGTAGTAGTCAGAAATACTTGAATTTGAAATAGAAATTTAATATGAAATTTGAAACATATGTTTTTAAAAACAGAATAATACACTGATAAAGAAAACCTACTAAAGCTGGATTGTTTGTCTCTGAAATCCTCCTCTGAGGACCGCATATCTTTTAAGAAGACAAGCCAAATTGAGTCTGCTGGTCTCAGTAAAGGAGAAACAGGACAAAAATTGATGGCCCTTGTTTTTTTAGGCTTCCGGATGATATGTTCTGCTGGTTCTTTTTGACCTATGACCTATGCTATTACTTGTGGTTCAAGTGTAGGACTGAATAAGAGAGGGTTTGTGGTTTTTTTTATTTTTCCCTTTGTAAAAGGAGAGTGATTACAAGCTGCAAGCATTAGGGATTTCAATAGCATCCATAAACTGGTCCTTTGTTCCTGTAGTAATGTTCACAAGATTCTTTATAGGCAGAGCTACTTGAAAGCAACCCTCTCAGTCCCTTGGTTTCTCTTGTCACTTGTCTAAATCTGTCCTTCTACAGCAGACATCTGCCACTCTCCCTTTATTGGAAGCTAAGCAAACAAGTTGGTACAAGTTTCAATATCACTGGCTATTACTGGGTAACCTGTAAAACTGAGAAGCAAGAGGAGCCTCATAAGGAGGTACAACTGGTTTGCTACACAGGCCAGCAGCCCACTAGACTCTATTTCTATACCTTGCCATCCTATATTGCATCCCTTCTGGGCAAACACTACCATCTATTTTTACCTTTGGTTGTCCACTTTACAACTGGGAAACACATTGTGTTCTTTTGACAAGCACTGTGAATTCTATTGAGTAAAAAAAAAAAAAAAAAGCAACAAACCCCCCTCTCCTTAAGAGTTTGCTATGATTCATTATCTGACCTCCAAGGCGTGAAGCACCAGACACAGGAAATAAACATTGTACATTCAGTGTTCAAAGGAAGAATTTTAGAAAACTTGATTTACTGACTGTAAACAAAAATTAAAGATTTTAATCACTGATCATAAAAAAATGCATAGTTTTGAAGCGAAAAGGCTCTGCATCCATTAGCAATCCCAGCTAGCATCCATAACTCAAGAGGGAGTACTGAGTTTTGCCTTGCTTTTCTGTTATTTTTCTGCTATTTGTGAATGATGCAACTAGGGTCAAAGTTGTTCCATGGAGCAAGTTCCAGCCAGCAAACTGACAGAGAAGTGAATGAGGCTCTCTACATGATAGTCCCTTCTCCCTGTGTAATCGCTAGACAAGTCTATTCATAAATGGCCCCTGGATTCCATTTAAAAGCCTATCAGCTCAGTAGGAAAGATCTTCTAAAGCCTTCTGACTTACGGAGAAAAAACCTCTGCTAGCTGGCCTGAGGGCAATTTCTTCCCTCTGTTTACCTCTCCTTGAGAGACAGCAGCCCAAATAAATTACTGTCTAGAAAGCCCTGTTCACAAAATGGGAAAAAGAAAAAAAAAAAAAGGCAGACAAAGAAAAGAGCTTCAGAGCTGAGGCAGAGAGATGGTCAGGGTATTGCATCCTTTGGAGCAAGCAGCATGAGTGTGAAGGAGCACATGAGTTAGGACCTAATCCCACATCCACACAATTGCAATCTCTTCTGATTTTTGTGGGGCCAGACCCATACAATTTTCCCTGGCAGTACTATCTACTTTATGAAAACCTTTGGTCAGAGAGGAAGCATTGCAGGATTGCATAGAAAGCTGGTAATGGGATCAGAGAGCCGGTATGCCTGCTTTGCCTCTGACTTTTGCTAAATCCTTGAAGCAAATACAACCCATTAAAATGAAACTCAGTCACCACCTGGCCCAAACATACAGCATGGGCTAGACCAGCACACACGCTTGCTGGCAGGGCATGCTGCTCCCTTCCTCTCCGCAAAATGAACCCCTACAACAACTGTGGGCAGCACCTGCAACACCTCCTCCACAGAGAAGAGATTGGGATTCTTAATTGATATCCTGTCATGAGGTATCAGCAGGTCTTAATGAAAAGAGTCCCTTTCCATTGACAGCAAAAGATGCTCAACTGTTATTCAGGACAGGTCAGGCCCTGGACAGCTGTCCGTGAGAGACTGAAAGAGTTAATGTCTCAAACATTGTGGTGGGGCAAGTTCTGCTTAAAGACAAACCCCGCACAGCAAGGAACCCAGGTGAAAAGCCCATCAGCTCAGACATCAGCAACAGGAGGGGGAGGGCGTGCTGGAGGGTGCGCAGCTCCCTCTTCTGATAAGCTGTTCCGATACAAAGATCAAACAATGGCCGTGTCCGCAGGGAAGGAGAAGTTACTCCACAAATGACCCCCAAGCCCAAAGGCTCACAAACTGCTCATTAGCCTGACAAGTTCAGGTGCCTGCCCGAAGGAGGGGCAAGGATGATAAAAGGACACAAACTGAAGCCCCAGGCGCACAAGCCCACCAGAACTGGACCCCTCGGCTGACTGAACCAACACTGGACCCAAGACCGGGTCTTCTCTCTTCCTTTCTCTGGCTTCTTCTCTCTTTCCTTTTTCTTTTCCACAATCCCTACACCTCATCCGTTTCAAGATATAAACCGTTGACCAAGTCTGAGACTAAGAGTGGATCCAGCCGCCCCTGGGCCCTTCTCTGAGGAGTCGTCTGGAAAGCAAGGGGGTCTGCTCTGAACCTCCTGACCCAACGGGAGGGATCTCCTTCTTCCCTGAATTGATGTATATGGTTACATGGTTTACAGAATTAGTCTTATGCCAATTCCTGTTGTGAGAAACCCTACCACCTACTACCATGCTTCCCCAGTTCCATTTGCTTTTGTCATGAATAAAATCTTTAACTGGTCGTTTGGTGTCATTTTACCTTAATTTAGCCCAAGGGAATTTCGAATTAAACATGACTCCCTGGTCTGTCCAGTCTGGGTCATGACACTGTCTTCCCTGGGCATCTCAGCAGAATAAGAACAACTTCTGTTTTGTTCTCCTTTTGAGCTCCTAGTGCTTATAAAGCCTCAGCAGAGGACTTGCTGCAGCCTGGGAAGGTTGCTGTGGCCATTGCCACGGTTGCTGTCTCCCTCAGCAATCTCTCATGGTGGGACAGGGAGTTACTATCAGGCAGGATCACTTTACTGCTACCAATTGACATCATCACTGAACTGCTTAAAGACTTTTCCCTTCAGAAGAGCCCTCATCTGTCAGATATGGAACAGCAGTGCTGAGGGTACAAGCTCCACACCACCCTGGAGACACCAGCCTGCTGGCACTGGACTGAAGCATCTCCTCCATCCCTTGGGGTAACTGCCTGGGTGCCTCTTCTCCCACTGCACCCCTTCACAAGCTCACACAAAGCCTTTCATTCCCCACCACCGCATCCCCTCCTTCTGGCCTCTTTATGGGGGGAACCCCAGCTGGGAGCCCCTCTTCTCCACCCCACGCATCAAGCCTTCCTCCAGCAGGTTTTTACACCTCTGCTAGCACCCCAGCTATCCAGAGAAACGACCAGCCCCAAACCCTAATGAAGCTTCTTCCTCCCAAAATACCACACTCCATGGCATGCCGGGCTGCTGTTACATTTCTAGGAAGCTGCAGGTTTCCTTAGAGGTGCCCAGTTACTGCCTTCTATCTTCATTTTATTACTACCCAAAATGGCTCACCTGAAGATAAATGATTTTATAGATCTGCATTCTGGTTGATCAGTGACAGAAAAACAAGCAGTGAGATGCTCTCTGGACTGCTACAGTTGTGCTGGAAAATACATGGGTTTGGATTTCTAGGTCTTTATCGAAAGACGGGCCTGAGCCCAACATCACTTAGCACTCAGACAAAGCTCGATGGGGAAACTGAGGCTTGGAAGGCAAAGACACTCAGCAAAGAGTTAGAGCAACTCAGTGGCAGCTTGGAACAAATCAGATAGTTTATAGTAATTTCACATAGCTCATGCAGAGTCATGCAAAGAAAAGGCCTCCCTTGAGTCAACTTGCACTTAAGGTAGATTTTCTCCATGAAGATATTTGGCTTTTTTTTTTTTAAATCAGAGACAAAAAGGGATTAAAAAAAAGCTTTTAATCACTGTAAGAATCTCATTTAATCAGACTACTGTCTGGGTTCATTTCTTTAGCAGTGATGAATTAACCTAATCACTGCTTGATTTATCTAGGATCTTTGATGCTATAATATTAGGTTTCGCACTTAGTTGCCTACATCTGTGTCCGTTACAAACCTTGCTCACAGAGAAGGATTGAAAAGAGGGGTCCTAAATGCAAAACCTCTGACCAAATTTATATGAATTCCCACATTCAGACTTTGTTATTCTTGTTTTCTGAATGTGCATATTTAAATAATTACTATGAATTATCCTATGAAGCACATAAAGTGATTTTGATAATGCAAACAAAAAACAGGAAACACTGGATTTGTTTACTTAACTAGACCAGATACCTAAAGAGGAAAGGAAGATGAGAAGATCAGAGTCTTGAAGGAGTCAGGGCCTTTTTCTAGAGTGACATGATTTATGTCATGATCATATTCCCCACATTTTTTTTTACCAGGGAATTCATTCGGACATTGATTCATACAGCTACTTTGAATGTATGAGCTAATTAAAGTCAACTCACTGTTGAATTTGGAAAGAAAAAAAAGTCACAGGTGAGACACAAACTGGTTAATGTCAAATCAGATGTAACAATAATATTACAGCAAGCTTAAACTCATAGCCCAATGGAGTCATAGCCAGAGGATTTTTCTGAAACCATATGGTATCTGCCATGAAAATGTGAAGAAATACTTTTCCTAGCCACATAGCTGTCTGAAGCATGGCAGATGGAAGGAACAGCACATGTGCCAGCATGTCTATTTAGCTCAGAGACTCTTAATTCCTCTGTTGTTTTTAAAATGCCACTCTTTCAAAGTCTGATCCAATGTCCATGGAAGTGAAGGGGAGGTTTTCCTACTGACTCTGGTAGATGCTGGCATCAAACCCACAGAGTAAAAAAAAAACCAAAACAACAAAAAAAATTTGGCTGTGGACTGTCGTGGTTTAACCGCAGCCAGCAACTAAGCACCACGCAGCCGCTCACTCACTCCCCCCCACCCAGTGGGATGGGGGAGAAAATCAGGAAAAGAAGTAAAACTCCTGGGTTGAGATAAGAACGATTTAATAGAACAGAAAAGAAGAGACTAATAATGATAATGATAACACTAATAAAATGACAACAATAGTAATAAAAGGATTGAAATGTACAAATGATGTGCAGGGCAATTGCTCACCACCCGCCGACCGACACCCAGCCAGTCCCCAAGCGGCGAAATCCCCCCCCCCCCACACTTCCCAGTTCCTAAACTAGATGGGACGTCCCATGGTATGGAATAGACTGTTGGCCAGTTTGGGTCAGGTGCCCTGGCTGGGCATGAGAAGCTGAAAAATCCTTGACTCTAGTCTAAACACTACTGAGCAACAACTGAAAACATCAGTGTTATCAACATTCTTCACATACTGAACTCAAAACATAGCACTGTACCAGCTACTAGGAAGACAGTTAACTACATCCCAGCTGAAACCAGGACACTGACTATCTGCAAAGTTGTTTGCAAGACACAGACAAGAGAAAGGAGTGGATCAAAAGCAACATGGATTCCGGGCTACTTCTGACCATTAACTGCTCAGGGCGTTACTGCAGGTCTACAATGAAGTGGACATCTCCAACTCAGTCCCAGCTGGAGATGCTTTTGCGTGTTCTTGCATTGATAAGTATATCAATATACTTGTATATATAAATATATACAGTGAAGGCTGGTTTCCTTTTCTTTTTCTCTTCCTCTCAGAAAGTCTTTATTTTTCTCTCCCAGTTAAAGCTCTGCTCCTTCTCCCATTCCCATGTTGTTGTCTCTTCTCCATCCCATGCTCCGGCATGTTGATGTGCTGCTCACCATCAGGCTGTGCCAGGGATCCCACTCCCCCAAGGGTGGCTCGTTCTCACATCAGCTGCCCAGCTGGGTCCAGTTGCTGTGCTTCATCCCCTGCCAGCTCATCCCCTCCTAGGGAGAACGCAGGACTATATAGCTGAGGGACAGTCACCCACTTGCCCTGGGGGCTCCGACAGCTGCTGGGGAGCAGAGTTTCTTCTGCACAAGGGGAGAACTTGCTGCAATGATTCACGGCACAGCAGAGATACCGTTCTCAGCTGAGCTGCAAAGAGCGAGCTCATTTTCCTTTCCTTTGGGAAGGAGGCAGCAGACTGTGTGGGAAACTTCTGCCCCAGGCCAGCACTGACCTTGTTAAGGGTTCCTAATCCTGCTGGACTGGGAAGAGATCAAGTCCTTTTATTTATGTACCAGAGGGAGCCAAGCTGCCAGACAGCCCTCACACAGCTGTGTAACCAGTCACACATGTTCAGCTCTGCCAGCCTGTACCTGATGCTGGTCTGAGCTAATCCATAGGAAGGGGTTAGCGACCGACCAACAACTTATGCTTTGATAACATTTCCTCAAACAAATCAGGGGCTGCTGAAGAGAGGAAGCAGTGCCATCTCTACCTCTTACATACAAAGGTACAGGTACATGGGTGATTACATGACTCAGATAAGATCAAATGGAGAGTTTAGGGCAAGACTCATAATGCAGTCCTGAACATTGTCATTCAGCATCATGGGACATCTTGCTCAACTTGGAGAGGCATTTAAAATAAAATCAGATCCTGCAGCTGTGAGTCAGCCAGTTCTAGAGACAAGTGGTTTGGATAACTGCTCATTTCCACTGCTGTGTGCTTGAGCATATCTAGGTGTTAGAAAAAGAAGGAACATTTCCAGAAAAGCAGCCTATTTTCGTTTGACCTCCCTCCCAAGATCTGAAGTCTGTTCAAGTGTCCCAACTTTGATTTGCTATGCAAAGCAAGACCAGAGTTGACATGGTCTGAACCTGTCTTTCACTCAGGGAAGAAGAAAGATGCAGTTCAAGCCCTGAAAATGCAGTTTTTATAAACAAAGACAGAAATATAACCTCTACATAGCACAGTTAAAAGCCACAAGGAGCAGAGGACTCGCACAGATGTACATTGCTGCTCACTCCTGTGATGGGCATGCAACTAAGTTTGTAAAGGTTTAACACAATTCCTACGTCCTACACAAGAATATAATCAGGAACTTTATTGTCTGGGTAGCTACATAGTTTGGGGTTTCTTTGGTTCCCACCCCCAAGGAAAAATATCTTTGCTTTTAGGGACATTATTTCCATACTCTAAGAGCACACAGGTATATTTACACATTATCTGGGCTGGTAACTGTGCTGGAGGTTGTCTGGTTCTTCCTTTTACCCACTGGCTCCAGCTCAATAGTTTCCCTTTTAGAATTATTACCTGACAGGAAGGTAGCTCTTTAAACCCTCTTAGCATTCAGCAAGATTTCAATTCAAGTCCAGGTTTTTGGCTTAAGTTTAGGTTTTACTTGAGGGCTCTGCCTTGGAAAAAATGGGTAGGAAACTTCCTACTCTCCGAAGATATTTGTACCTATATGCCAGTACAGGACAGCACATAGAAGTTTGAGCACACGTTCAAGGCAAGGGTGTAATTCCTCCTCTGTTCTTGGAGGATTCAGCTTTTTAAATTCTTTATAGCAACTCTTACAAGGTGCTTTCTAAGCCAGCTCAAAAAAAAAAAAAGCAGGCCTACTGCCACATGGGCTGATACAGGTTAATTTTATGTTTAAATTTGGCCCATGAATAACCATAGTCAAAACTAAAAGATAATTTCCTTCCCTCTTCATATAACTAAATATAGCCAATTAAAACAAACACCCCCAGCTTAAACAACCTCAAACCTCAGAGACAGAATTTAGCTCTTTTTTCCAACTTGAAGTTCAGAATTGTCTAGTTTGGTTTTTTTTAAAGATTTTCTTTGTATTAAAAATTTCCCAGTGATTTATTTTAAGTCCTTTTTAAATTGACTTGCTGATTTTACTTGGCTTTTTCTACTCTGCATTTTTAACCACATTCATAATCCACTCAGCATATGGTAAAATCTGAGAAAATTCACAGTCAGAGAACCATTAGAGTAAGCAGAATGAGACACATTGCCTATTTAGCCTTATATATTGCCTGCAGGAATTACTTTTGCTTCCAGGGAAAGAAACTCTACTTAGCATGCAGATCTTCAATTATTAAATGTAATGACTCAGTAGAAAAAGTTGTTCTTTTCTGTCCCCTGGAGATAAGTAGCTTATGACTTCAAGAACAATGGTAAATACCTCAAAGCTTGGATTCTAGATAGCAGCATTATATCTACAGCTTTGCAAGTCAATACAGAATTCCTGCTGTTTAACAAACCCCAGCATTTTATGTACTGAGATGTGAAGTGACTGGCAAACACACTCAAGGAAAAAAGGAATAAGTATATTGAAGGATGGAAGCATCTCAGTAAAGAACTGAAAAGGCATACATTTTTCATTTGGTTACCAGTTTGAAGGCAGGTCAGTCATCACCAACAGACATAGTCCAAGGGTTATTTTTGAAGTGCTTAACTCAGGCAGGATGTAGGATTCAGAGGGATTTTGTCAGTCATGGGGCTGAGTCCCCTGCATTTGCCGTAGCTTTGCAGTAGATTAGAGCCTGCTACACGCAGGTCCGCAGAAAGTCCACTCCGGAGAGCACTCCATGCTACCAGCCACCAAGCCACAGTGCTGTGGTTCTCCTAACAGCTGTTCTGAAAAACTGAGACATTATTGAAATGTGGAGCAGATGGGCAAGATCAGTTTCCTACTCAAACTGAAAAGTACCTGTACTCTTGAGGTTGAATTCATCAGCATTTACATGGTTCATTTTCCCTGAAGTAATTAGATAGCAGAAAACTTTCTGAAAAAAACTGTCACATAATACAAACTGTCCTACCCAGAAAAAATTATTTCTACAAAAACCAGAAGAGCTTTATCACTGTATTCTTGACTGCACACTGCATTTTCAAAAACTGAACTGCTCATACTTAGTAACTTCCTTTAGCTAATTTGCTTCATCTTGAACTTTGAGAGGATATTTAGAATTTATTATACAGGGATCACCCTTGCATTTCAGATAATACACTACAAGCTCTCCAAGTAACATAATGAAGCTGATAACACAATGAAACCATCAAAGAGTCATATTTAATATCAAAAGGAAGAAAAACAATATTTTACTACCAGAGAGTTTCTTGAGAACCAGCAAAGCAAAAGAAATAAATTATCCATTGGTCAGGAAGAGTTCTGATCTTAAAAATATTCCTTAAGCATCAGCTCCAGGGATATCACTCAATTCCTTTGGCATCAAAACAGTGATATCTCATTCATAGAAAAAATGAATTATGGAAGTGATCAATGCAATGCAACCCTGAAGTGGCAGGAGTCCAGAACATCAAGTTCTATGTACAAGGCATACATGAGGTCGCTGGTGCTCAACAGTCGGCCATGGGGGGAACTTTCCATTATTTTATTACCAGTCTCTCTTCTGAGTAAACTTGCTGCTTATCAGGAATGTTAGATATCTTTCATGCTACTTTGGAAAGACTAGTTTATATTTATGAAACTTCTATTTACTAATCAACAAGAAAACAGCATCTGACTACTCCAGAGTTAACAACAAGAAGCAATAAATTACAGCAGCAGCCAGAATAGAGTTGTTGAGGAAAGATGGTATCTGTGCTGAGGAGGGACATATTTCCAACATGCCGTCTTCTCAGGAGAGGTTCTGGAACAACATGAAGTGAATGATGAATGGCATTGCTGCTTATCAGCTTGGACTGAATAATGGGGGATCACAGACAGAAGCATCTTTCAGGAAATGCTATAAAATTTGGAGAAGAGGTTGTGGAAACGACACCATGCTCTGAGGTCTCCTGGAAGGAGAAGCACAGGGCACATGGCTGAGAAAGCAATATATTGAGCCTGACGCTTCAGACCTGCACTCTCTGTATGCCTGCATGTACTGGACCACAGTCCACAACTCTTCCAATGCGTTGAGCCTGAGCCTCCACATCAAGCTTAAAAGCCAGAGACTTGGGTGATATTAGCCCAAGCATACCAGTATAGTAACATGGATACGGGCATCTGAACACATCTGTTCGGAGAGCTGTTATGTGAAGATATGCCAACATCTGCCATAAAAATATAGTGATAGCATATTGACTAGACCTCTCCCACCATTGGCTTAGAGAAAGACCAGGGCCAGACACAGGTGACAGGCACTGGCTGGAAGATCTGCACAGACCCAGGAATTACATGTCTTCAACACAGAGAGGATACCCTGTTTCACACTAAGCATAAAAGACTCACAGAGACAGACATCTATCTTTTGGGACGTACAGAAAGATGGACATATTCACTGCATGGTGCTGCTAGTGGAGAATAGTATTAAATGATCTCATCTTAAAGCAAAATTGCAGACATAACAGTTACTTCAGATATGATTAGAATAAAAGTTACTATGCAGGACTGTTGAGTCTGGATCTGATCAAGCTGGGGAAAAGAGCATATGGTGGCAGATGTTTACCACGACCCAGCACTCAATCATACTCTGAAGGAATACTGTTAGATATCTGTATCTGTTGTCCTAAAAAACACCCAAAAACCAAACCAACCAAACAAACAAAAAAAACAAACCAAAAATACCCCTGGAAGGTCTGCATACCATCATAGAGACCTGAACTAAAAAAATCTCTGCTCAGGATAAAAGTGTCATATCAAGATAATATTAAGGGGGAAAAATAGGGGTATTTTATATCTTTGAAATATATTAAAAATACAACAACAGAAAACCACGGTCTCAAACTTTTCAAATTCTTCCTATTCTGGAGCGAAAAATTAGGTTTTCTTACTCATGTGAAGTGTGGTACAGCAGAAATTGTCTCGCAGTGCAGGAAATATTCAAGAACAAATGGATATGAAAGATCAAGGAATGAAGAGGAAAAAAGCAAACCAACAACAAAAAACAAAACAAACCCTGAATAGAGCCTTAATTATACATTTTGAATAAGACAGCTCTCTGGCTGTTTTTGTTTTAACATAATTTTAAAGCAAAGTCCTTCAAGTGCTGGGGAGAGAATGTAGATAAATCAGACTGCTCCTTAAGTGCTGTAATTCTAAGATATGTTGCATTTTCCGCTCAGATCACGTTTTAGGCCCTTTTTGTTTGTGCGTTGGTGATTAACCTCTGCAGGGGAAATGGAAGGGGCTAAATGAATAATCCCAATTAAATATGACAAAAGCAGTACATAGTTGATCTCTGCAGGAGGGAACCCTCCAGAAAATTATCTGGGTAGTAGCATTTCTCTGATCCACATTTGATTATCAAGACAACTGGTGCAGCTGTACAGCAGGGCTTGCCTGCTCTCTCTACACTTAGGCTGTGAGGTGTCAATCAGAGTTCTTATGAAGGCTCTCCTGTAGCCCTTGGCTTCCTTAATTTAAAATAGTTCATACATCAGTCTCCTACACTAAGTGTAAATATATGAAGCACCATGATGACCATCCTGTTGTGAAACATCCCATTGCCTGGGAGAAAACATATGAGATTTTGAAGGAAAGGGTCCTTTGATGCTGTATCTGAACACGGGGTCTGGCCATTCTTTGGAGGTGTGGCATGTCTTTCCTCTCCAAAAAGCATTCCCTTGACCCCAGCATTTTTTTTTCCTGCCTCGAAGACACCCATGAGAAAGAAAAGAAAGAACAAATTAATCAAAACTAAAAGTCCTATTCAAGCAAAGATTAGCATCAAAAGAGAACTCAGAGATTCCACAAAATCCCTAAAGTTTCACTACCGGTTTCACAGTGCAGGCTTTCTGTGAGGAATACAGACTAAATATCAAAACAGAGGAGAATAGCGGCTTATAGCAGACATTAAAGTCTCCTGGTACATAAAATAACTGAGAACTAAGTAAAGTGCCTAAGTACTTTAAATCCACTTAAATGCCAGCATTCAAGAAATCCTACAGCAGCTGGTGGAACCGTTGCTAAAGTTGTGTGTCTTTAGCTGAGTGTACATGTAACCTAAACCATTATTAAACAAAAAATGTATTTCAGTGTTGTATTTCCCCATTCAGATTAAAAGCTGAAGTTGATTACACTTTATTAAACCTTATCTAGACATGTTCAGTCCAACATGGTTTATTTTCTAATCATGCTGGAAATCTTAAAATTCCTGTTTGGATTTCCAGGATCCAGTGGTTTTACTAGTAAAACACTTTATTCAGTTTTGTGGTGTTTCTGGACAGAACTCGAACCCATGGCCGTACAAAAAAAATAGAAACTTATTTGGAGGCTAGTATATGTTATGTCCAAATAGGAAAAGAGGAAACAGCCTCAAGTTGTGCCAGGGGAGGTTTAGATTGGATATTAGGAAGAAATCCTTCACCAAAAGGGTTGTCAAGCATTGGAACAGGCTGCCCAGGGAAGTGGTTGAGTCACCATCCTTGGACGTATTTAAAAGAAGACATGTAGATGTGGTGCTTGGGGACGTGGTTTAGTGGTGGACTTGGCAGTGTTAGGCTAATGGTTGGACTTGATCTTGAAGGTCTTTTCCAAACCTATATGATTCTATGATTTCCCCCCACTTCCCACTTGCAAAAATAGTTTAATCACATTTTATGGGACTTGATAACGTGTTTTTCAGAACTTCTGTCAGTGAATCTTTCAGTGGGAAAATTATTCTTCTCTTACATAAGTTATTGTTATCTAGGGAGGGTTATCCTAAATGGTTACCACAGTTGTTCTGGCCTTATGGTCTATGTACCAAATTAAATAAAATGGAACAAAGATAAATACTCTAGGATTAAGTAAACAAGGGTCTAATAAAAACTCATCTGTTTAGTGGGAAAAAGTCAAGACATGTTCTGAAGTGTGGTTTGTACCTGTTAACAACAAAAAAGTAAAAGCTACAAGTTCTAAGATAAAATCCTCAACCAGGTCTACAGAGGAGCACTTAGAAGTGATACCTAGACCATTCATATTCCAGGTATCCACTCATGCAGAGCAGTTGGGTGAAAGGGAAGATCAAAAGGAAGCTTAAGGAATGTAATTCTGATCTCCAAGTACTCAACAGATGGTAACAGAGGGGAAAGGAGTTATTTCTTTTCAAAGTCCATGGTGAAGCTGCCAACCTTAGAGTCTTTCAGAACAAACTAGATGAGCATCAAGCAGTAGTGCCACAGACACAGCTGATCCTCTGACAACAAGAAGACTTGCTCTAGATGAGCTCTTGAGATCTATTCTAGTCCTACTTTTCTGATTTTGTCTGCTAGAGACAATCAAGATGTAAGTTAGCTCATCAGAACGAAATTCAAATAACTCTTTGGTGTTCAGCACAACCCTCCTGGGAATGAAAAGCCAAATGGACTCTTGACATTTACAGCTTGCTATGTAGATCTCTTCCTGGCTAATTACAGTGAAAAGGTATGTGTATGAATTGAATTTCTTTCTAGTTTAAATCTCTTGGGTTCATATGCAGGGAATTTTGGATTAGATCTTAATATTTGAGATGGAAAATAAAATACTTGTGACTGTGTTTGGGTTTTACCATCTGTTCTTAAATGACATAGTTGCCGTGTTTCTCTGATGTAATTTGCCTCTGCAAGCTCATTTAAGGGCACTAGGGCAGACCCCAATCTGAGCATAGAAGCGATAGTTATGGCTACACACAGATTAAAGCTAAATGTCAAAGTACAGAAGGAGGTAAGCTAAAGGGTAAGTATTAAAAAGTAATAACAGAAAAAAAAAATCACTTGGAGCAGGTGAACAGTTTCATTGAAATTCCCTTTGTGCTGAAATGTAAGCTTTTGCCCTCTGCTCCAGGAAAAAAATAATCAGAAAATACTAGAGAGAAGAAAATGCAGATATTTCTCAATTTTGTCATAACCAACACATTCTCATTTCTTAAAAAAAGAGCTACCTGAATATTCTTCCCTCTCAGAGCTACAAGTGAATATAGCAAGCAAGAAATTATTTCTATGTGTATCACAGAAAATATAAATAATAAAACAGGTTTTTTCCTGGACTATAAAGTTTTAAGTAATATTTCATGGGACAGTCTGTGAATTTGGGCACAAAGAAACAGAAAATAGGTTCCCAGTGAGGATTCATTTACTTTGCTGTATAGAAGAGAAGCTAAGAAACACAGGAACAGGGAGGTAAGAAAGCAATAAATTGCTCAAGAGAGACGGGCAGGAAGTGGAGCAAGAGAGGGATACAGAAAAGCAGCAGTGAACGTGCTGTTCTAACAAGCGAACCATAACCAGGACATGAGAACCTGTATCCAATGAAAACAAAAGTTTAAATGACTTCTCAGACTTATTGGTTGAAGAATGCTTAGGCAGCCTGTTTTTCCTCAGATATTCCCGAACACCTCCCATTATAATTCTCCTGTTGAAAAGAAACTTTTCAGAAGTTAAGTCCTTGTCACCTCTTCCCTCCAACATGAGCCACACAGCTCTGCAACAGGAGTTACAAAAGCAGGTAAGGAGTCTCTAGCCAGCACTGAAAGAGCCAAAAAAAGGTGGCTGCTAGAGCAGTAGGGTGCTGGGTCTGCCTCTGCTAAATACCTGCTCTCAACATATAATACAAGGGAACCCTGCAGTCAAGAAACTTGTCCATCTTCAAGGAGAGGCTCTACTCATTGCACTGGCACAGGATTTCCTTGAGAATTCCAGCAAGTAACTTAATCTCATTATTTTGTTTTTCCTCATCTGGAAAACTGGGTCAGTGATTTTTCTTTTATTTATCTTGACTATTCTGACTAAAATTCTCCAGGACAGAGACATTCTTTCCTTCACTGTAGTTAACTCCAGCCATACAAAATCCAGAACATTTGTTTTCTTAACTTTGAGGTATCTTTCAGCTTTTCACTGCAGACACAAGGGCTGGGAACCTCACAGGGTTTTTTATGAAAGGAAGGATGTATAGTCATAGGGCTTCTAGGATTGCAGCTTCAAAGAGACATCCAGCATTACATTGACAATAATAAAACCACAGCAATTTTTCTCTGTGTTTACACATGATATGTGGATTCAATCTACTTTGAGGCTTGTAGGTGCTATTTTTAAAAGTTATTAGGAAACCCTCCACTTCAGCTTTTAAGTGATGGAAGGCTTGCTCCTCAACCTTTGCTTCTCCCTCTTTGCATATCACCATCACTCTACTGCAAGAACATCCTGCGCAGAACTAAGTTTTAAGTACAAAAGCAGTGCTTTGAATCGAGAGATTCTGCTTTATCTCTGCAATAGAAACACATTCTCACTGCTGCATCTACAGAGCTTTGAAGCTAAAGAATGATGTTTCCCCTCCAACTTCTGGTGTTCGATAGAAAGTGTTTAAATAGAATAAAGTCTCCTGAGATCTTGGAAAGACCTTGAGTTATCACCACATGACAGGATGTACTTACTTGGCCATACTATAAAACCCACAAACAATAGGATTAACTTTATATACGCCAAGGCAAAGGAGAGAAGGTCATTCCAAAGTTACCATCGAGATGCAACTACACAGATAAACAGCTTCTGTAAAAGTTAGAGAAACTAGTTCTGTAAAGGTTTAGTTGGAGTCAAGAAATCTAACCTTTAGTTACTGGAGGGGTAATGGATTTATCATGTCCTTAGATCCATTCCACACTACAAGTCTCCCAGATGAGCTGGTCAAGACAAAAATTAGGTGCAAGACATACAGGTCAGGGGTAAATAGTCCAATTAGTAGTGTTCAGAAGTAATGTACCTGGATGATTTATAGTTTTCCTTACCAAAAACTCTAGCAGAAGTAGAGGTTGCAGCTGTTTCCCGGTAAACAGACCTCGTTTCAAGCTGGTGATCCTCAGAATACTCAAAGTGAGTTATAAAGCCACACCATTAAACATCACAGCCAGATTTAATAACACTAGTAGTTTTGTGGAAAGCTGTATACTGTTGCAGTCAATGGAGATTTCTAGATAGCACGACTTTATCTCAAGCTAGTAGAAATTTAAATGATGATTTGGAGGTGCCCACCTATTTCCATCCTCACTTCAGGCTCAGAGGCAAAACAAACAGTTACAACCTACTTTCTAAATGCAAGATTTGAGCTGAACTGAGTCCCAAGCTTTGTTCTCTCCCTGACCTAATTAGTATTCCTCACTTGTCTTTCAGGTGACTTCTTATCACTGAATGTTGTCATTGAGATGCCTGGAGCAATAATAATGTTTTCTGTAATAAATGACAAGCTATAAAAGCAATACATTGTCTGACTCCATCCACATTTCCTTTTTGCACTTGATACATTTTCTTTTGAAGTGTTATGTAGTACTAGGGGTTATGACACTGAAGCCCTTCCAGGTAATAAGCTGTGGATGGCTTTTGCTATGAATAGTTGTTTTTTCCTTATCCAAGTCTACGCTAGGATGAAATTGAGACAATTAGAAATGGTTTTTGACAAGACAGAGTAGGCCAGCAGAAGAATAATGTGTAGGCTGAATATTAAAACTAGCACCTGAGGAAAAGCCTTCTTGAGTTCATTGTTTGTTATGATATAAAACCGGAACATTTCAATGAGAAAAGACAGACAAAACTTAATGTTGATAACTTAGCTGTAAGGACAATATTTTTCCAGGATGTAGAAAACACAAGTTCATATTCTTGGTCTGAATCATGGATCTGCAATTCATTTTCTTAAGCAAATACTCTAATCCTGAGGTTAATTGCTTTCCAAGAGAGATGGGGTTGTTCAGCCTGGAGAAGAGAAGGGTCCAGGGAGGCCTTATTGCAGCCTTCCAGTACCTAAAGGGAGCTTATAAGAAAGATGGGGACAAACATTTTAGTAGAACCTGTTGTGATAGGACAAGAGGTAATGGCTTTAAACTACAGGAGGGCATATTTAGATTAGATGCAAGGAAGAAATTCTTTACTGTGAGGGTAGTGAGGCACTGGAACAGGTTGCCCAGAGAGGTTGTGAATGCCCCATCCCTGGCAGTGTTCAAGGCCAGGTTGGATGGGGCTTTGAGCAACCTGGTCTAGTGGATGGTGTCCCTGCCCATGGCAGGGGGGATGGAACTAGATGGTCTTTAAGGTCCCTTCCACCCCAAACCATTCTATGATTCTATCTCTTGTATTACAGTGAGGAATTCCACCTAAGGTCAAGTTGTGAAAAAAAAGCCCATTTTCCTACAAAGACTCTAGCACATCAAAGCATTCCTAACCAATTCCAGCTCTAATGGCATCTCTTGGCCTTTTGTGTCAATTGAATGGCTCCATTGAGACTCTTTAGCTGTGCAAAATGTCTTTAGAATTCAACTAGGTTGACCAGCTCAGAATGCCCTATGTGAAAGGGAAACTTAAATTTTTGCAGGAATGCCCTTGTACTATTCTATCACTGATCCCTTTGCATATATTCCCACCAAAAGCCACTATTAAGACTAGTGCTTTTGGTGGGAAGGACATTTGTCCATTGATCTCCAGATCTCAAATAGTAATGTAATATAGCAATTGATGCTCACCCCAGCTCTAGAGCAAAGAATTTGGTCTTTTCACCAAGTAGACCAGAATTCACAGTCAATGTGATTGCTTTTCATATAATACAAGTCACAGATTCGTGAATGAAGACAGTTTGGATAACCTGACTAACAACCTTTGCAGGATATAGCTGAGTAAATTTACACCATAGCTGCTACTTTCACAGGTGAGTTGTCTCTTTATGATGGGGATTAGCATTCACACAGGCCAAGAGTTCTGTAAGTTCACATATTAATGTATCTTTTTAAAATGCAGTGTTCTAATTAAAGAAACCTATAAGTTTGCCTACTTGGGGTGAAAGTCAAGTTGTCAGTTGCAGTGCTGTTACTTACCTATTCCCCAGAGGTGGGAAGGAAAACTGTCTACTTTTGAACTGTTTAAAACTCCTGTGGAAACAATTCTTGTGTTTGGGGGTTTTTTTTAGCAATTTGTCAGTGTTGCTCACAATTTTCCTGTCCCAGCCTGGATTGTTCAACACTAGATCTTTCTTCAAAGTGATTTCGAGAACCAAACTAGACCTCTGCTGCTCTTATTTTGAGAAACAGAAAATACCACCTCACCCATCTCCAGTCCCCAGAGTGCTTTGTTACAGCCAGTTGTACCTGCCAAAACACCATTGCAAACTACGTGCTCCCAAGATTGGCTGTTTGAGGAAGGGAATCGCCATCATGGAGTGCCCTTCACTGACCTGACTGAACATAGGGATTTGCTTTAGCCTGGACACATTGCTAGGGACAGAAGAACCCAGGATCTTCAGAGACAAATCACAGCTTTCAGCACTTCACAGCTGACACAGAAAAACATAGGAGTAGCCACAAAATGAGACCATGGGTTCACATAACACAATATTGTGGCCTTCTCATGAATTTCAAGTACTTCATGTGATGATTTCACTAACAGATTAAAAATAAGGACAGAAATCCAGTTTCTTTCACAAGAGGGATCACTTTCTATGTCTTTATCTGACCCTGCTACAAAGGCTTAATTTGGCTGGAATGTCTCTTTGAAATAAGAGCATCTGCTTTATGTGTTCCACTGATGCAACACCTGGGACTCACTGTCACTTTGATTTGAGCAGGAACCACAATGTTAAGGACTAATTGAAAGTGTTGTACACTATTTTGTTCTAGAAACTGATGATCCACTTGCATTTTACTTGTTCCCATTGTACTGCAGTGTTTCTCTCATAACTTCCAAGCAGATAAGGGACATTCATGTTGTCTTTTCAAATCAGACTGAGCAAGAAAAGTCAAGCCTAACCAGTGAAGTGACATACTTTCTGAAGAATAACCCATCTTCAACTTCTCAGATTGTCCATCAGCAGGTTACAGCATGATCAAAGCAAGCCAAGAAGAACCTGAGGTTTCATGAAGAAGTTTTTAATAGGTGAGCTCATGCTGCAGGGCTAAGAGAAGATAATTATCCTTGAAGATCTGCTAGAGCTGAGAGAGTGATTTAAGCTAGAAACAATATGCTTGAGTCTCTCCCCATGCATCCAAATAACCGAGGGGCCCATGCAGGCTGCAACAAGGTATGTACAATCTTGGACACAGCAGAGGTAGCATGTGGATGTTCTAAGAGTAAAAGGGAGAATCAGGCTTTTTCAGATAACTGAATCCAGCAGCTAAACCCTACATGAAGTCATGAAACAGGAGAAAAAAAGGGAATGGGAAACAGAGCCAGGAGATTGAAACCTACACCCAGCTTGGCAGCTGACTTATTCCCTGGCCATGGTCAAATTGCTTCATGTTTCTGTAGTGAATTTCCCTTTATCTGTTTCTGGTTTTGACCTGTCCTGTTGAAGAATAAGAGCTGGAAAAGAGAATGATTTATGTTTAATATGTTTGTACAGTAATTAGCATGCTATCATCCTTTGATCAGGCATATAACAACAGTAATAAAGGGCCTGGTTTTATTCTGTGATGGATCTTGTCTAAAAAGTAATTTCATTTCATACACTCATTGCTTTGACTTCCTCTGTAACAGGGTGATACATGGGTGTAAACATTAAAGGAATCTTCGCCTGTTTATTTCAACTGAACCTTCATTCCAAAGGGTGGTGCCAGAAGCTGAGGTTGAAGCCCAGCATCACTGTTATTCCTAAGCTTACCCATTCTTCAAAAATAGTTTGAAACAAAATTATATGCTTATATTCCTGTATTAATTTAAAGGCTAATGTATCAAAATATTTGAGTTTCTTTTTTTATAGATTTAGTAATAAAAACTGGTCTAAAAATAACATGTCCTATGAGATTTGTATTATTAAGCCATTTTTATCAGTAAAATGTTCTGCTTCTTGCATTGCTAAAATGATAGGAAAATAAAATAATAATAAAAAATCTCCAACAACTTCCCAAGGTTTTAATTACAAGATCATAGGGCTGGAATTCTTCACTTTATTTTCTGCTAGATTTAGCAATTAAGTTACTATTTATGTTTCCTTTCCCAAGCTCTGTTCTGCTATGTAACATACAGAAAACACACTGTCCTGTGGTTTCTTCTTTCTGAGTTTATGCTAATAGTCAGGAATGTATGGAAACCAAGAGCTATGGAAGAATTTGTGCTGACTTCAGAAAGTACATACATAAACGGATAACTCCAGACACAAATCCCAACATTAAAGAAGAGAAAGATTTCCAAATCTAGGCTTTTGTTAGGAAATACTGAAATAAAGATTGTCTCCAACACACTGATTAGGTCTCTTGTTTGCACTAAAGAGTATACATAACTGGTACAGTCTTTGAATGCACAGTTTTAATTTCAGGCAACTAGTCACAAGCCAATTACTTTCTGCACCTGTTTAAGAGTACACACTACCTACAAAGAAGCACCCATAGACTTCTTCAGATTGTAGCATAGGTATCATTGTTATTCAAAAGACACAGGATTAAAACTCTTCAAGAACATCTGGTGTACTATTGAAAGTTTCGAGAAAAAAATTAATTTCATTGTATATTATAGAGCCTCTCCATAGCACTTACCTTTGCATGCTGAACCAGAGATTATTATTGCTCAGACTGCTCATCCATAAGCAATTAGTTCCCAGGTATTCTCCACTGATCACTGCACAGCACCTAAATACAATAGCTCAACCAGAGCAAGATCAAGTCTACAAGAAGACTTTTATATTGGTTTGAATTCTGTGCAGCTGGTTGCAGGGAGCAGGGAACTGATTTCAGATTAAATTCACCTGCAGAATTTAGGATGAAATTCACCTGTAGCAGAAAAACAGTCTGTGTAAGATACAATTCCTAAGCAGCATTTTGACTAGATCCCAAAATTTTTTTGGACCAAAAGAAACAGGAAGATAAGATTGAAGGAAGGCAAATAGTGGTTACATTCACAACCAGTTCAAAAGAGAAAAATAAATGGTTAATACAGTCTGCTCAGCTGGGTTGTACAGTGATAGGAAAAATCTGCAGAAGGAGATAGAGATTTTACAGTAAAACATCTGAGCCAAACCCTGCCTGTGGGTTCAGCTGTATAAAAGACCCACTATTCTGTAATGCTAAAAATGTAGAACAGGAGCTTGTTTTTCTCACTTCACCCCATATGAACTTAGATAACACAAAAGAGCTAACAGGCTCAATAGGGAGCTCTCTAATATTGTTAAGTCAAAAGAAAATGCTGTTTTGGCTTTATTTTCAAAGCAGCATGGCAATGTATATTCATATTTCCAAACTGTTGGTGAACACTGTCCTTGTAAGTCCAAGGTATCTGACTTCTTACGGTTGTGTGGATTTTCCTGGAAATCATGGGAGACCACCATCAATTCAGGAATGTCTTGGGAAGCCCAGAAGTGTTCTGCAAACACTTGATGGGTGAGTAGCAACGTTCAAGGAGGCTACACTTGGTTACTCAAACATTTTAACAAGAAACAGATTCTCCAGACAGAAACAAAGGCTATTGAATAAGAAGAAAGTTTGCAAAAGGGCACCATGCTGACCCCTCCGCTGGATACCAGGTCAGTGCCTGTAACTGAATGTAAAGAGAAACTGCTTCATCACAAAGTGATGTTGGGCTGTACCATGACCTCGGATAATTTTCTTTAATAGATTTAGCCACGTCTGCTGGATGCTTCATAATATTCTAGGTACAAGTCAGGGGAAAAAGCTAATGCAGAAATAGATGTGGGTAACAGCTCTGTTGTTATGTTCTGTTAGCTCTGAAGCTGTGGAAAGTTTCACAGCTGTATCAAAAGTCTTAATCCATCCTCAGGTTAGGTTGAGTCAAGCTTATCCCCTTATTACTGAAATTCAAGACGTTAAAAAAAGATTGAATAATGAAGCATATGTTTTCAGTTATCCTCCTACTTGAAAAGGAAGTTGGTCAGACGACCTTCTGAGGTGAAATAAATAGAAAGTACATTTTGAATATACAGCTCTTCCTGTGAATACTTTATGGGAAATTGATTTTCTTTTCCATACAGAAGTTGCTTACAAAGGAAAGGTCTTGTTTATAGATTGTAAAATATTCATGCAAACATAATAATCTCAGAGCAACATTTTCAAACTTCTGATCCATTTACAACATGGGAAAAAAGAGTGTGTGAAAGGTTTTGATTAGCCCTAGAATCCTCTTAAATCTCAGAGCACAGAATAACATTAGCCTGGGTTTTTCTTTTTATTCACTCTGCATTAAATCCCAGGAGTAGAATATTTCTATTATTTCTTCATGAAACAAGCTCCAATATTGATTTCTAACCACCATGCATATATTACATATTAACACTTCCATGATTCTAATTCAATACTCTGTGATCTGTAAATGTACTCTCAGCCTGACACAAATCCCATTGAAGACAGTACAAAAAAAGTTACTTATTTCAGTGGGCTTTGGAACAGCATTCCCTAAAGAAATTCAGGCTTACACGCCACCCTGCGTTAGACCTGCTCTCTTTCTGCATCTTCTCAAACGCAGCAATTGAGACTGAAAGATCCTATAAATCATGTAATTGAGAAACCAATGCACATAAAAAGAACTATGGCAAAATCAATTTTTTTGGTAATATCCTGAGTCAATGACCAGGATAGACAACATTCAGAGCTCCCTAGGTGGTCATTATGGTTCAAGAAAGGTTTGGGAAAAATTATTCTACTAGAGACAATAAACAAGTATCGAGTAGAGCCATTGAAGTAGTTTATGTTTCAACCACAATAGAAAGTCACTAAGGAGAAAGAAATTGCTACCTAAACTCATGACCAGAATTCAGATTTATGGATGGTTTCACTTCAATACTACCAGTATATGTCTGGAGATAATCCACAGACTTCAGGAGAGTCACCCAAAATGACAGTGGCTTCTTGAAGGACTATTTGAAGCAGTAAGTGCTATTTAACTGTTCAGTTCTTGGACCAGTTTTTTCTTTCAGTGGAATTGCTATGCATTCACCCCAGTAAATCTAACCCTTCAGTTGAAGCTGCACATTTTTTGATGACTACTTTTCACATTACTACTATGGGTTGAGCATTTCCTTAGTCCATAATCAAGGATTTTTTTTCTGACTTGAACCTTGGTGTTTGATTTCACTACTAGTTGACAAGTATAAGATAAAAAGAATACAGGTTTCTGTATGCCTGCTTTGTTATGGATGTGCAACTCCAAGTGAATGGATTACAATGTATAAGACTTAGATTTTCTGCACTCTCCTTAAGTAATTATAAAATTCTCCTGCTGTTTTTCTGTTTTTTGTCCTTACAGAGAAAAAATGATGCTGATGACATCTGGGCTGCTGTTTTTGACAGAACTGGCAAAAATGTGTAGGAAATAAATTATTTTGGGAACTCAGCTCCTCTGCTGTGCTGGAGAGACATTGGCTAAAAGGGTTCAAAAGTCATTAGGTGACATGCAGAGTAATGTGTGAGACTTGCTTTCGTAAGGAGCCAGGCTAAAACCAAACTTAATCTTCACAATTGGCATGAACTGGTGTCTTTCTCTGTGGTCACAAAAAAGGGAAAAGACTTAGTGAGCTGGCTGTATCTATCACTGGGTAAAGTGGTACGAAGAAGATTGCAGAATTCATACAGTTCCTGTACCACAGTGGTCTCCCATTGACAATTTGTTCTACAGATTTGAAAACCCCCATACATCTTAATATCCTAGAAGGAGACACCTGTGAGTGAACTGTGTGTGTGCCCTTCCTGAAGTTCTGGGTAATATTGACATGGTTTACTACTAATTGTCAGCATACTGAAGCCTAAGCCAGTGGTGGCACTGTTCTCTGCACTACTGTCACTGAAATACTGGGAAATTTCTCAAAGTGTGACGAAAACTGGAGCTCCCTGTGTCCTGGGGGACCAGCATTAGCAACCTAGCAGTGATGTGAAGCACTTGTCTGAAACAGCGCTGAGTTGAGCTGGTACCCTGGTCAATGCTCCCCTCTTCCAGCAGATTCTCTTCATTCATCGAAAAGAAAATTAAAGGTCAAAAGGTGCCTTCAATGACTTTTTTAGTTGTCCTGTGGTGAATGTTGCATAATCTCATCTTCAGAGTGACAATACTGATCACGGTGGCACCATGTCCCCATGTGCCCAGGACATGGCACTGCAGGCTATAAAGTCAACAGGAGCTGAGCCCAAACAGGCAAAATTATTAACTTATTATTCTTGTGATAAGAAGACAAATCTCAACCCTTCCAACCCATTCTCCAAAATGAAACCAGTTGAAACAGTAGGTATACTTCAAAGGATATTTCTTCAGACAGCAAGTACATCACTGCTTAGATTTCATGGGTTACACGCCAGGAGTTACCCTGCTCAGAAGTGGTAGAGGATTACGGGAATTCAAAATAACAAAGCCTTGGGTGGGCTGCTGTGGTATTTAGCTGCCATTTTGTCTAAGTAATGCATGCAAAAAACTTGACTGAGAAAGTCAAAGCCACCAAAAGTTACACATGCCACTTCAGGCTCCTCTACTGCTGTAGAAAGAACATTGGTTTTCCTTGCTTCCACCCGCTCTGGAAGCAGCGTCAGTTTTCTCTATCATAACCCTCTGTGTCTCTGGAAACAACCCTTAATCACCGAATTCTCTGTTCCTGCCTGTTTTAGCTGCTTTGTGTGTATTGCACCAAATGGCTCATGCAATCATAAAAGCACACTGCCAACTTCTGTTTGCCTTTTGCTGTCCATGACTGAAATTTATCCTGCTAATAACAGGCTGGTAGGAATTAAGGAAACCACTGTTTTCTGTAGAGAAAGAGAGAGGAAAGAAACCCCTATAACCAGGATAAAAAACCCTCTCAACTTCCACCATGATGCTGGCATATACCGCCTGTACACTTCACCGGGAATCCTGATATTCCATCAGTGAGAGATCAGATGCAACAGCAGACCCCACTAGACAGACATATCCTGTGTATAAATAAATAATAAAAGTGACAGTGTACAGACACAGGTCTGGACTAAGTGTTTCCCAAAATCTGGGATCATTTAGACCTGGCTCAGACACTGCCTGTGACAATCACAAAGCTCAGATCCAGAACTCCCAGCTCTAACATGTTTAGACTCCAGGTTTCACCCTGTCACTATTGTAGAAGTGTATTCTGCTGCTCTGATTTCACTCCTGTGCTTTCTTACTTTTTATGGTGTTTATGAAATGACTCCTGCTCATAGGAAAAATGTGACTGGTTTTGTTTATCCTACTTATAGGAGAACAATTTGCAGGCTGTCATTTCATTATTAAATTTGAAAACAAAGCAGACACCAGATCACTACAAGACTGGATGAAATGAAAATAAGCCCATTTCTGCCTTACGTGTTGAAGCAAAACTTAGTATGACTGACAGTCGGTAAAGCTTGTATCATCAAATACCAAAACTATTGAATCTCTAATCCTGTTGTCAACAAGATCTGCTTTCAAAGTTAAGTCTACCTTGTCTACCTTCCAAAAATTGCTGGGAAATTTATCATTCAACAATGAACTCTTAATTGCTTCCTCTTTATGTTGATCTGTTTTCCTGGAAATACAATTAATTCTCTATGCTGAGCCTTTAAGAATGAAACAAATTGTAGCCCTTGCTCACTTTGGCAATGCAATCACTTTTAATCAGTGCATAATTAGGATTTAAACAGTATCAACCTGTCCCTGTTGCAAGAAGGTAACCGCGCTTAAACTTCAATTACTCCTAAATTTAAAAATCAATTGCAAATAAAATGTCTTGCTGCTGATGCTAAAGAGATTAGAAAGACCAGAATACATTCACGCGAGAAGCTAGTCATGTCAACACAATTGCAACAAGCAGCTGCCATAATGTAGGTAATTCTGCCGTAATGCAATATTAAGGCCTTTATCTAATCAAAGGCTGTGGGCTAAGGCTGTCAAAAAATACAAGATGCCTCAAAAGGCAGATTGCTGTTGTTTTATATACAGCTTTATCCCAGGAAGGATAAATGAGCTATTTTGCTTTAAGAAATTATTTTTAGCGTGAATGCTTGAAAATCCAGTTTTTTTCCTCACAATCTATCTACAGCAAGATGACAGAAAAACTGAAAAGCAGCCATTGTTTGTGATGACTCTAAGGTTTGAAATAAAAAGCTCTTTTTGTATATGTTTACCACAATGTTTTCTGGAGGCATCAGGGATAGTGGGCCTCCAGTATGCTAAACACTGCATAAACGCACAGTGAGGCGGTGATCTTGCAAGGAGGCATGGCAGACAGCAGGGAGGACCTATGGGGAAACCTGGGAAACCTGGGATCGAACTCAACTTTCTGGGCCTCAGTTTTATACACTCATCCCTGCTAAGTGTGCAGGGGAAAGGGCTTACAACTGCATAGTCCGTGGCTGAAGAAGCAAAGCTGTCAGTAGGCAGTGGAGAGAAGCGCGTTTCTCCTGGGACCTTGGATTGCAGGAGCACAGAAATGTTCAGCAGCGGGTCTGGACTGAAAACCTGCACTGCCGTGTGCGAGGAGGGGAGGACCATCAGGTTTTACTGCCTTGGGCACCATAATGCCTAAGAAAAACTGTATCAGATGTGCATGGCAAGGTTTCGGTAACGGGGAGGCTACAGGGGTGGCTTCTGTGAGAAGCTCCTAGAAGCTTCCCCCATGTCTGACAGAGCCAATGCCAGCCGGCTCCAAGACGGACCTGCTGCTGGCCAAGACTAAGTCCATCAGCGATGGTGGTAGTGCGTCTGGGAGAACAGGTTTAAGAAGGGGAAAAAGTTGCTGCACTTCAGAAACTGCAGCCAGAGAGAGGAGTGAGAACATGTAAGAGAAACAGCCCTGCAGACCCCAGGTTAGTGAAGAAGGAGGGGAGGAGATGCTCCAGGCGCCAGAGCAGATTCCCCTGCAGCCCGTGGGGAAGACCATGGTGAGGCAGGCTGTCCCCCTGCAGTACATGGAAGTCCGCGGGGGAGCAGATCTCCACCTGCAGCCCAGGGAGAGAGGACCCCACGCTGGAGCAGGTGGATGCCTGAAGGAGGCTGTGACCCCATGGGAAGCCCGTGCTGGAGCAGGCTCCTGGCAGGACCTGTGGCCCCCTGGAGAAAGGAGTCCAGGCTAGAGCAGGTTTTCTGGCAGGACTTGTGACCCCGTGGGGGACCCACGCTGGAGCAGTCTGTGCCTGAAGGACTGCACCCCGTGGGACAGACCCCATGCTGGAGCAGGGGAAGAGTGAGGAGTCGTCCCCCCTGAGGAGAAAGGAGCACCAGGGACAACGTGTGATGAACTGACCCCAACCCCTATTCCCTGTCCCTCTGCACCACTGGGGGAAGGAGGTAGAGAAATTGGGAATGAAGCTGTGCCTGGGAAGAAGGGAGGGGTGGGGGGAATGTGTTTTAAGATTTGGTTTTATTTCTCATTACCCTACTCTGGTTGGATTGGTAATAAATTAATTTAATTTTCCCCAAGTTGACTCTGTTTTGCCCATGATGATAATTGCTGAGTGATCTCTCCCTGTCTTTATCTTGACCCACAAGCCTTTCGTTATATTTTCTCTCCCCTGTCCAGCTGTGGAGGGGGAGTGACAGAGCGCCTTTGGTGGGCACTTGGCATCCAGCCAGGGTCAACCCACCACAAAAACTTAAAAAGTTTATTCATATCCTTGGGTGGAAACTGCCAGAAAAAAAAAGAAAATTTCATCATGACCACTTGGAAACTGTCACTTTAAAAAGTTTATTCATATCCTTGGGTGGAAACTGCCAGAAAAAAAAAGAAAATTTCATCATGGCCACTTGGAAACTGTCACTTTTTAAACAATTCTTCCAAACCATCTATCTGGGGATGCGAATTCCCTGTCACCATGATAGGAAACAGTAGTGAATTAATGGCAGCAAAACACAGCTAAACTGAAGCGTGCTGAAAGGAGTGTCCGGACTCTAAATATGTGAGCAGATACTATTCTGCAAGCTTGGCTGTCACACCCCTGCCTGCTAAACTACATTAATATCTTTACAGTCCAGTTCCCATCAAAATGATTGTGGGGAAAAAACCAAATGCATTGAGATACCTCACAAGAAAGTGTTCAGGTATGCTGTACTGATCATTCTTTCATGTTTAGTATTCTGGAAATTAGGCAAAGTAGACACTAATGATAGCATATATTATAATAAAAAGCATGGCAAACCCCATATGGAGATTACCTGCCTCCTCCACTTTTTAGGGTGGAGAAGAAAACTTGTTTTCCATCTGAGGTATGTGTTTCACCTGTCTTCTCAGAAACAGCTTCATTTTCTTCAGATGCTGAAGGAACAGGCTCATGGAAGCTGCATCAATATCATTCAATAAAGCAATGCTAGTGGACGCCTCTGGTGATGCAAGAAGAAACTTATTTATTGGGTACCTTCTAGGATATCCCAGTGCTGCGGTGTTCCCAAAGAAAAGGCAGGACCTCTCTTCACTTCCACTTTTTCTGCTTCTTTCCTTTTATTCATTGATGAGTATACCAACTTCTGTCTTCTTCAACTTCCCCCTTCTTTTTTGAAACAGATCACCATCATACTCTGCCAGAGCTAATAAAGGTTGTGGCTGAATGAAGCAAGCTGCTGGGGGAAATCTTCAGAATACCTCTAATGGCCTGTCCTGTTTTTGGCTGGGATAGAGTTAATTGTCTTCCTAGTAGCTGGTATAGTGTTACATTTTGGATTTAGTATGAGAATAATGTCAATAACACATGGATATTTTCAGTTGTTGCTAAGTAATGTTTATACTAAGTCAAGGATTTTTCAGCTTCTTATGCCCAGCCAGCAAGAAGGCTGGAGGGGCACAAGAAGTTGGGAAGGGACACAGCCCAAAGTGGCCAAAGGAGTATTCCATACCGTGTGATGTCATGCCCAGCATATAAACTGGGGGGCAGCTGGCCTATGGGGGATCAGTGCTTGGGAACTAACTGGGGATCGGTTGGCCAGTGCCGAGTAATTGCATTGTACATCACTTTTGTATTCCAATTCTATTATTATTATTATTATTATCATCATCATCATTCTATTATTGTTATTATTATCACTATGTTCTTCCTTTCTGTTCTATTAAACTGTTTTTGTCTCAACCCATGAGTTTTACTTTTTTTCCTGATTCTCTCCCCCATCCCACCGAGTGGGGGGAAGTGAGTGAGCAGCTGCGTGGTGCTTAGTTGCTGGCTGCGGTTAAACTGCAACATGGCCCCAGGTAGAGGGGGAAATAATCTCATTGTTAGAAAAGATTTTAAGGCTTGGACAAATATGCAGGCGCAGGCACTGCTTCTTGTACCTTCTGGGTCTTCCACACTTTCTCAGTTGTCTTGCAGGTGGGATTTCATTGACAACTGCTGGGGCTGAATCCTAGGACAGGCTGCACAAGATGCATCTGGGAACAGAGGAAACTTCTCATCCCCTTCCTCATCTCTGCACATCCACAGCTGTAACCCTGATGTCTGCAGTCAGTTTTTATCCATCCTTCACTGAGGCACATGTCCCACTGAGGCACCATTACCTCTGCACTCAATTCTCTCATTGAATGTCCTAAAACAAAGCACAGCCTGACATCCTACAGTGTGTGAAAGTGAAACAAAAATGTTGTTTCCTTTGCTCCTGTGTGATGCAAGTGTAAAAATCCTTATGTCTCCCTGTGGCTTGGTCATTCTAACCTGCTCAAGTGCTATTCAGTACCATGTCATCTTAGGTGATGTGTTAGAAGCTGCAGCCCATGTGGAGCAGAAAACTATGTAGAGAAGAGACAATAAATGGCCTCAAAATAATTAAGGCCAGGTTTTCCATTTCTCCTTCCCCTACCTTTGTGATATTTCCTACCTCTTAAACCTATCAAGGGCAAGAGATAAATTTTCCTTAGAAATGAGACAGTTAAGTCCATATCTACACAACACAGACTCTGGTCTCTGTAAAGATGTGTTAATGGCATCCTGGTCCTGTAGAGAAGAGGAATCTTGGTATGTGTGCAGGGGCCCATAGTGCCAAACCTAAGGGTTTGCAGGATGTGGTCACTGACACAGCAAGAATAGAATGCACCTGCATCTGTATCCACCATAGGGTGAGTGGAAGTGAGTAGGGAAACAACCAAACGTCTTGAAGCTGGGTTGCAGGAAGCCAACCTGGCTCAATGCCTGTTGTTATTGAGTCATAAGATTAGGACACAACGAGAAAAAAGGCAACGTTTTGTATTAGCTGAGATGAAGCTGCAGGTAGAGGAGGAGCAATAGAGTTATTTGATCACCCACCAGGCTTGTAACAGCAGAGCATAATCATTTTTTAGATTACACACCTGATCAGTTACCACACAGCTTGCTCTGCCTGGGAGCAATGCCAGAATGGATGTTGTTTTCATGAGGATTCCCATGGTCAGATATACTCCTTCCTCCCTGCAGCTGAACAACCAGTTATTACTCCTTTTGCTATAAGGTACTTTTCTGGCAAATACAATCAAATGACTTTTTATATTTGCTATGCAATTTGGCATGCACACTTATTAAAAATAATAATAATATTAATGTAGTCACTTCTACATGCTATCTAATCCGACAGATCCTAGGTCTCATTGCTAACGTTCTTCTGAAGGACTGAAAGTCGTTCTTTGTGTTTTTACATTATTCAGCATGATGGCCTTCAGTCAAGCCCAAGCTTAATACTACTGACATGGTGACAGTGGCACTGTTAGGAAATGAGAAATGCTTTCTCCCAGAATCTCTGAAATCAGTTCTGCTACAATAGGTGTCTTGGCATCTCATGCTGCTACCAGACTTTCTAGTGTCTGAATGCCTTCCATGTTAAACAAATACCCAGCTATACCAATAAGAACAGAACAGAACAGAACAAAATAGAATAATTTTCAGTTGGAAGAGACCCACAACAATCATCTAGTGCAACTGCAACTAAGACTAAGGATGCAATATCTTAGTACTTTTAACAGAGTCAAAAATATGGAAAATTCTGATTTTATTTTTCTTTCTGCACTTCCCCAAATTGGGATCAGAATGTGGGTTTTTTTTATATGTTGGCAATATTCAGAGTTCTGTTGTGACCCAGTTTTTTTGGCAGATGTGTTAAAGAGCAATTAATAATGCATTTGTAGAAAGCATGCAGTTATGCATTTTCAGAATAAAACCTTCTGAACAATCCTAGATTAACTAAAGTACCAAAAATCACTAGTCATAAACACACAGCAATTTATCCCTAATTTCCTCTGACAGTAATAAAATGGCTTTGCCACAAGAATATAGGCCATTTTTTTTATCTTGTAGTATTTTGGGCTTGACCAAAAGAAGATGAGTTCTGATGAATGACGGTCAAAGTTTTTATCAAAGTTCAAGCACTCTACAAAAGTAAATATTTTTCAACTATTTTGATTATTTAATATAAAATAATTTTTCAACCAGCTCTTACTCTAACAGCTTCTGCTGACTTTGCAGACCAAAGATATTTCAATACAAATGGAATAGGCATCCACTGAGCAATAAGTACCCACTCTCTTCCCTCAACCAAAGCTTGCCGTTATCTTAACTTCCATCTTCCTACATAAACATGATGTTTGATTCCACATATTCTTCTCAAAATAGTCATCCATGGCACTGCTTATCTCTTGGATACCAATTCTGCTGCGCATTTAGGAGTTAGAAAAAACCTTGAGGGTGTACTTTATTTGGGCATTCTGAGAGAGTTTTGCTCACAAGGGAAAGTGGGAATAAAAGTGTTGTGATGCAATTTCCATTGAAGCCATTAGATAAACTTTAATTCACTTCACCACACTTTGGGTAAGTTTTTGCCCAATTCCTTTTTTTGATTCCTGTGGCTCTGACACTCACAATCTAAGCCCATCACACTGCAAATGAGATGATTATTTATTTCACAATGATATTTCTTGATAGTTCAGCTGCTTTTACTGGCTCCCATATTCAGAACAGTTTGAATTTCCTGATACCTCTGGAAAAGTGATATTTCTCCTCTCAGTTTCTCAGGGTAGCTCTGGCTGTTTTCTCATTAGGCTCACAGCAAGAAATAAATGAAGCAGGTGACTGGCACTGAGATTTCAATTCTGATGGGGTCTCTGCTACACAGTGAGCTATAGTTGTAACATTAAGTATGTGCATTTAGGTGAGAAATAAAGATAAAAAATAAGTTGAGTATTAAAACTCAACTGACTTCATTGGGGACAGGCATGATTCTGTTATGGCCCTATACAAAGCAAGAAGGTACGTGTTTTAGTGGATTCCTCTTTTGTTCATAGCATCCTTTAACAAGTTTGACTGAGTCCTATGATGTCCTGTCCCCAGTCCTTTCCCCAGCACGCCATCGTAATTTGTGATAGCAAAAACCTACATACTCAAAAGGCCAAATCTGATTCTGTTGTAGTCAATATACATTTTGCTGCTGTCTCTAGTGGAAAGTAGATTGGTAAGTGGAATTAAATGGATGTCATGTTTTTGCAGAAATAAGAAGCTTCCTTACCACTACATTTTTTGATCAGATTTGAAGCTGCTTTGTTTTGTGCACTGTGGAGAGCTGCCTGTTTCACTGGTGTTGCAAACACATGCTAAGCGTAAATAGGTTATTTCAGAAAGATTATGCTTATAATTAAATAGCAACTCTTGTCAGTGTTTTTGCCAGCCATTCTGGTTTTGATGCTACTTTCAGAAAATTATACAGAAGCAAAAAGTCTCAAATAATTGTGAGAACAAGAACACTGGAAACCCTGATAACGCTCTCAAGATTTGAGGCCTTTGTTTTAATCTACAGGGAGAACTATGACGTTGCAGATTATTATTATGTGCCATAAAAAAAAAATCAAAAAGTCCTTCTTATGCATATTAAGGATAAATCCTTTCTAATTGACCAAGAGAGCCTAAATTGAGCATATCTAATATGAACAATAAAAAGATAGGAATGCCTACAAGAATATCCTATCAAAGTTTGGTAAGGTAGCTGTCCTTAAATACTGACAGACCTCTTCGTATTGTTGAAAATTAAGACAATTAAGTGTCATTTGGGCTACCTGACTCTGAGCTGTCCTGGCACATACAACTTCAAGTATTTGCTTTTCCACATTATTTATATTTGTCCGCATGTTTAACTATTTTCTTTTTTCATCTTGCTTCAAAAGATAACACTTATGGTGACTTTATTATTTATGACCTTGATACACTTTCATTTTATACTCTGTTCTGTTCAGGCACATTATTCATTAATATAGTTAATTTCTTCATTGTGACATCTTCTGGTCTTTGGAGGTGTTTTATGATTTGCATGGGTTACACAATTTCATTTTTCTCCACATTTGAAAATGAAGAGTTCCTCATCTTACTCTAATTTCATGTTTCAATTCTGTCAGTAATGCACCTGAATCCACTGAGCTGAGAAAGAATATTGGGAGACAGCAAGATCTGATTCTTTGTTTTTACTATTTTTATGTCATTGAAATTTCCTTGTCTTGAAAAGACCTGCTCTTTCTTTACTGTAGTTTAAATGAGAATAGAATCAGGCCTAATTGAGGGCCAATTCTGAATTTGTCACAATACTTTTCTGTTAAAAGAACCTGAAAGTCAACAGCATATGTTCAGCATCATAGAGCTGAGGCTCACTCTTCTTAGGAAACTCAGCCATCTAAAGAGCATTTCCTCACTAGTTTTCCCATTCTTCAATACCAGGGATATTAGATTTCACAGACATAAAACCTAGAATAAATTATTGTGAGCATCAAGTTTGAACTATAGCACTACTTTCACATTTGGAGAGAAATCTATCATTCAGGGTTCAAAAGAGAAATCCTAGCTCCTACCTCAAAGATTCCCATATTTGTGGGTTGTTAATTCGAGCTGGCTTTTAAGCCCAACAGGAGTTTGGACTCATCACCTTGTGGTTTTACTTATATTTGACATTGACAAAAATTAGTTATTCTGAAACGAAAGTCACAACTTAAAAACATTTGTAAACGAAGGCCTTTCCTTTTCCTTCCACAGGGAAGGCTGAACGGACTTGATACAATGCAAGCTCTCTATACTTACTGTTCTTTCTATTCTTTTCTCTCTCTTCAAAGAATCATCTGAATTCAGAACTTAATGGAGAAATAGTCTCAGACTAGAACATCATGTAAACCTCTGCTGAGACACCGGCTGAACGTTGTGGTTAAGGATGGCCATGCCCGATGCACTGAGCACTAGTAAATAGGCAATTAAGGTTCCCAGTGAAGGCGTGCCAACAATATAATGCAACTATACCTTTTATTACACTGATCAAATGCAATCAGACTGCTACAGTTACAGGAGAAAGAAAAATCTATCCAGTTTGTTGCAATAAGATCTTTGCATGGCATAATAGACATTAATTACACTGTGTTCATTAAATTAGTCACTTCTAATTAAGCTGACATACAAGGAGTGTTTTTATGTTCAGCTATTGTCTAGGCTAGGAAATATACTAAGCAAACTGAAACTTCCTTAACGAGCACAAACTGATGCAGCCTTACTAAAATTCAATGGGACTTTGCAAACTTACCACGGGGGAGACACTTGCCATTCAAAAGCAGATTTCCTTATTTGCAATCTCATGCGCAATGAATATTTCACAAAGTTGCCTACAATAACGGAATTTACATAAGGCTTTCTTGCTGCTAACACAGGAATCTTGGGTGATCAAATTATATCTGTTGTCAGCACGGGAAGTGCAGGCTGAGTTGCATGGAGACAGGCAGCGTTCTTTGGGAATACGACAGGTTGTCCCCAAGAGGTCTGTCTGTCAGCTGGTTTCCTCCTGGATTTCTACCAGAGGAAGTCAACTTTTACCACCTGCTCTTCAGAACTGAAGGGTAAAAAGGAGGCTCCTTAAATTCATTACTACTGAGGACTACAGTGATGTCCTTGTGTACTCGTCTCAGAGAACTGTCTCAGGAGCTAGGCAATTTTGGTCCCCCTGCGGGTCGTACGACAGCACTGTGGAAAGCCAACACAACACATTATTAACCACCCTCCTGAGTGTGTGCTAACACTACATTAAATGGGTTGGTGGGTGTAAGACCCATAGTGCCTGTCTAGACCAGGCTCTAGGTTCCCTGTGTGGGCAGAGAGGCAGTGAGGTCTTGTGTGGAGTCTCTGCAAATTATACCCTGCACAAAAAATAAGGAGTCTCCCAAGCTGCTTTGCTGTAAACCCACCTTTCTTTGTTCAGGCAATTCTGATTTTTGCTGCTGCTGTAAATATTATTCTCCTTCAATGGAGGTCCTTCTGCCAGCAGTGCCCCCATATCTAGACCTTATAACACTTAGGATAAATAAAAGCTAGGAAATCAAGACTTTGTTCTCGTGCTTCCTATGACCTTGCTGGATGAGACACATTTTCTATCTATTTCCAGTTGTCTTCACATTCCTTGCCCCATTCCTGTCCGATTATGTAGACTGAAAGTTTTTCTGTGTTTTCTTTACTAGGATGATCTCTCTCTGTCTTGCCAGTGATTGGAATTTCAGAATGCTTCTTTAATATAAATAAATACTGGTGTCAGACTCCATACACCTTTGGGCTGAATTGTAGGTTCCTGAACACAGTGCTGCACAGTATGAAATGGTATAAAAAGAGATGCTGTAATAACAAAAATAGTTCTTAACAGACATTTTATTTAACTCAAAATATCAGTATTTTTCGGTTCCTCCATTTCCAATAAATCAGCTGATCAGTACTGGTAAATAAAACAATCACACAGTAGCTGGGCTAATATAATTTAGGCATCTTCAAAGAGATGAACAGTGCGTACTACTGGAATGGAGCTGATAAGTTGCCAACTGCACCATGGTGGAGTTACGCATTAGTCACAAAACCAAAAAGGCACTGACTAGGCCAGAGTTCAACCCTTGACACTGTTTATGAGAGGAAATGCAAAATCATTTGAAATACAAGAGGATTATAACAGAAATACTCTCAAAACCTTGTCCAAAGCAACAGAAAACAGTGACACTACAGTACTGACTGGAGCCTGACAAAGATGGTATACCCAGACAGATGTTACAAGATCGTAAGGTTGCTATAAGCTTGAGGCTTGCTAGCAATGAACTGATGCTATAGAAGTTTAACAAGTGTTATTCTGAGCCTGCTGCAAGGAATAGCAGCAGGGAAAATCATACTTTCAAATGACAAATTGGCCTGTGTACCTGCGTAAAGTGAAATACAGAGAGATTACCTCATCCTCTGTGCAGACTACATTCCAGGTGAGTCTTTGGCTAACTGCCTAAGTATCGCAAGTAAAAGTCTACCACAGGAAGCATGGTCCCTCTCTCCCTGTAATTCCCAACATTTCATTACATGCCGAGGTGTGAAAATCAAGGAGAGTGTTACAAGTCCATCCTTTCACATGAACATACCAGCTGGGGGGACAGATAACAGAGGAAAAGCCACCAAATTTGCTATATGGACAAAAATGTAACATCAGCCACCAGATCTATAAAATTATTTGGATCTTCTGTCCCATCAGTTTAAACTCTAGAGATTCTTGTTTATGTTTGCACAAGTCCCTAAAATGATCATGAAAAAGTCTTTGTTCAACTATACGCCACATACAGTGCAGAATCTACTATCTGACAGGATGTCTGCTGAAATATTGAGCCTTTCCCTGGGTGAAGCTCCATGTACCTTCTGCACATGCATCATTACCAAGAACCTAGCATATCCCCTTCCTAAATTGATAGACCCTTCGAGCAACTTACATTCTCTCTGCCTTGCTTCATGTTTTAAGAGTGCTTGTCAAGCACATAAGCAAAACATACTGATTTATATTACATGTGATAGCAATCAATTTTCATCTTAGTGTAATTTTTTGTGTCCTATTTTTCTCTTATTAATGAACCTGACAGATACCTCCCCCCCCCCGAAATAATATACAAGAATTCTTATTATCACAGTTGTTCATCCATCTATGCATCCTGCTAGTGATAAAAGCTTCAACTGTCAGGGAAAGACAATCTGAACCTCTTGTATTAATGTATTAAATCTCACATTTTAAATAATGATTTTTCACCTTGGAAAGCCTCAAGAAAGGAACTGCTGCAGTTGTTGATTTCACTCAGCTGAGGACAATAAGAGACAGCGTCTATTTCCACACAAACTGAGAAAAATGAATCTCATTATTTTTGATGATATAGCAAAGAAGTAATGACCCTATGGGATCTTATTACATGGCTGAAAAGTGAATTAACTTTGGCATAACCATGTCGACTGAATTACTCTAATGATCTGTTTCCTAATTCTTATGGGTGATCTCATAACAATGCTTTCATAATCTGGGAGCACGCATGAGAGCATAAATTGATTTTGCTTTTCAAAATCCAAACTTAATTCTTAAAGCATATCACTGAGACACTTTGTCATATACATTGCTGAGGGAAGCAGTCATTGCTACAGGCAATGATGACACCTTCTGTGACAGTGATAAAACTGGTCCAAAGCAAAAGCATTCATATATCACCACACAGATGCAAAAAGTGAAGGTGACCCTCATGTGAAAGAGCAGGAGGAGGTACTGGCTTCCTCTGACTGCTCACCTCCATCCACAGGACAGGCTGAGAGAATTGCAGAGCCACTGCCTGGTAACTTGTAGTGAACATGAAAAGAAAATGAGCTGGAAGTTAAAAGGTGGAAACTTTTCACTTTTACAAGGAATGCTGGATTTTTCAGCAGAGAGATCCTCAGGACCTTCTGTAAACCACATCTTCTGAGAGACTTGAAATTGCAGACACTCGAATTCATTAGTCATTTACGGTTTAGAAGATTAAGGTCCATATCTCCCATTTTTGTTGGCTGACATAAATATTTATCAGAATTTGAAATATCACTATCCAGGATTCCTTATTCAGCAATGATCAGAACAGAGCGTAACACAGAATTAACTCCTCATTGCTCTGCTCCTGGGTAAATAAGTATCCATGTTGTATTTAAAGATGCCTGCAATGTGGCTGACTTGCCCAGGGTCAGTGAGTTTCTACATAGTGCTAAAACTCCTTGGAGGCTGGTCCTGTGCTTCATTCTGTTCAATGCTTCCATGTCTTGGAGTCTCAATGTTACCCGCTAAATTTGCGTAACGCAAATTAAAGATGTGATCAAAGTAATCAACAGTAGTTCTGCCGTCACTGTGATTATTTCAAGTTAAGACGTGGGTAAATATGCAATTTCAACACAGGGATTTTAATTCCACAGCAGCAGGATTAATAAGGTTGCTTTAAATTGGTCGCCACTGACGTGCGAAGTGATGGCAAGCAGAGGCTGGCTGCGTAGCAGAGGCGAGCACTGAGCACGTGTCCGTGGTCACGCTCGCCCTGTTGCTGGAGCTCTTCCCCTTTCAAGTCTTGTTGCTTTAAAGAGTTGTGTATTACAAAATCCTTAACAGAAATAAGGATCCTTCTGGAGGTTAATTTTCTGGCACCTGTGAGAAGACCAGCTGTTGGGTGACAGCCTGTCAGATCTTTTTAAACAATCTAACACTAAAGGGCAAAAATACTGTGTCTGACAGCAGTAGCAGCAGCAGTTTTGCCAGGCAGCTAGTACAGCAGGTGGGTTGTGAGGTACTACAGCACCATATGCTGTCTGCCACAAAAACTGTGCAAGAAGAGATGAAATCCAAACCCAAACATAATAAAAATGTGGATGAAGTAGTGCCACTGTGTGTTCTTAGCTGCCCATCCTGCGTGTAGTCCTGGAAAGGGCAAAAGAGTTGTCGTTCAGCCATAGTCAGCACACGCTTCAGCTGTTAAGGAGTGAAGCAATTTTTATCCTTCTCTTATCAAGGAAGAACTGGAGCAGAGAGAAAAAAACCAGCAAAGCCAAGAGAAGCCTGTGGCTGATCTGGGTACAGAACCTCCTTCTTCTGCACCTCTGGGAGTCCCTCAGCCCTCACACTCACCAAGATGATATAATTTACCAGCTATACTCTTTGTGTTGAAACTTTAACAGAATGACGCACAGGGAGAAAAGGTGTTCCCACGTGCTCAGCTTTGTATGGTGCTGAACTCTTTGCTGGGCAGTTTGGAGCATGGTTCTTGTGTCTCGGGACCTCCCAGCTGGGAGTAACAACTGGCACACCAGTGGATGCCTCCTGAGAGCCAGGCAGTGCTGCTGTGACTTCCAACACTTCTCCTGACATGTTTGTTAGCTCTCCTGAGGTTACGGCAGGCAGCAACCGACTGACTCTATCACCTCTGACCAGATGGCCCAGTGACTCTGTCCCAAGTAGCATGGTAGCACAGGCTACCTAGTGCAGTTCCATGACTACGTAAACCACACTGAGTAATACTTGAAAAGACTAAAAGTTCACCCAGTTCAGGATCTTGCCTGCCACAGAGGCCACAAGAAGATGCCAAAGGAAGTATATTATCACCATGCAAACCTGCTAGTTACACCTCCTCTTCACCAAAATTTAGTGATTCCTGTTCTCAGGGTGCCCCGTGTTACACCCCTTGCTGTGAGATGTTGTGTAGAGAAACCCATGGGTCAGGCAAAGTAATACCAATGAACAGTCCAGCAATGCAATACTGACCCAAAGTGTTCCATCCCAGTATGGTAACCTCACGTTTGTGCAAATCACTCATGGTACAGATGGATTTACTGAAACTGAGGTGTCTCAGATCAATCCCCTGAGCAGAGCTGTCAAGAATTGCCTTGATAACAACCGCAGCAGCATCAAACACAAGAAGGCAGCAAAGCCAGCATGGCCATGGTTGCTGAATTGCTCACTACAGGTGCACACATGCCCCCTGCATTTTATGGGTGGGAAGAAGAGCTGTTAGCCAGCTGGTTGCAAAGACAGACAATAAGAAGACTCTGAAGCAGTAATGTACATTATCTGAGCAGTCCAGGTTTGAAACGCTAGTATTTTTCACAGCACTGTGCTTACCTGCCTGGGAACAATAAAACTGGTAGCAGTCATTGAAATAGCAAGAAGCAGCTGTTTGCGCTGTTGGCCTGCATAAATCTCAAGGCATTTATAATAGCAGCAAACTCAACCTGAGCTACAGCTGATCTCTAGTGATAAAATCTGCTTTCCTTTTTGGTCAGTCTCCCTGCTCCTGGAATATTTCCAACAAGGTCTCCTTCTTGAGGAAAACAGTGAGACACACTGTCATAAATTCACTGAAGCAGATTCTCCTAAAGACAACGAAACATTGTTTGGCATCTCAAGCACTACAAAGGATGGAAAAACATATGGCAGAGACTTTTACCTGAACTGTGTGTTGGTCTTCCGTAATAATGATACCTTTGCAAGTGCTATAAACCATGGTAGCATGTTCATGGCTGTTGCACTGCCCCGCTGGGGAGGGTACCTGAATTTCTTTCAGAGGGATCAGTCATCAAGACTGATGTTTCAGAAGTCATCTACTCCAGTCTCATTAAGTTGACTCAGACTTTAAAAAGTAGACAATTTTTCATACTCTTTTCTCGTCACCTACCACTGAAAATCTCTATCACTTTAACCCCTTCCTGAGGCCTCCCTTTAGTCTTTCTGGCTCTTCATCTGATCATTTTCTTCCTACCTTTTTCCCTTTACCCATTCTTCTCTGTGATACAGGTGTCACTTTCTCTTCTTGTCCCACCAACTAGGGTTGTAGAATAGAAGTACACTAGAGCAGAGACCTTGCTGTCTACTTTACTGGTGTTTAAAACTGAGCAAACCCAGCTACAACCTGTGAGTGCTACCACAGTATAAATTATACAAATGAAACCACTATTTGATACTCAAGAGACACAAGGGAGCACAGATTAAACCACTGAGATAAAGACACATGATTTCAAAGGCAGAAGGACTCTTCTGATTTTGTTTGACCTCCTCTAAATACAAGCTGTAGAATATCACCCAGTCAGCTCAACATTCAGCCCAGCATTGTTGTGGGAGAACCAGGACATTTCCTTTAGAAAGTCAGTCAGGCACCAGGTTACCTCTGGGGAAGCAATTACCACAAAGCTATGTGAGGCTGCATTTTTCAGCAGTCTGGAATATAAGGCTACATCTGCAGATGCTGATGATTAAACACACTACCCTAAGTGCAGCCTTCCTATTTAGTCCTTAATGCCTCCACCACACCAGGATTTGAGTGGGGAGGAGAAGTATTCATTAACCTCTGTGTCTAATTCCACGAGTGAGAAATGACAGCATGATCCAAAGGCATGGGGATAGAGTATACTGTGTTGGCCTAGTGTGTGGGAACTTCTCAGGCTCATTATTTCCTCAGTTTCCAAGTACGGCTGTGCTTCACGTATGGATGGGCTAGATGACTGCAAGGAGAATCACTGATTCAGGACAGCAATACAAACTTTTGTGACATTTCAACATTATACAATAAAGGTGTGTAACCCTTCTATTTGAGAGAGAAGTGAATATTAATGAGAACTCACACATTAAAACCTTGCTGGGGTAAAAAGAGGAGGGAACACATTTCTATGTTTTTACATTTTGTGTGTGTAACAAATTAATTCATTATTGTGCTTCAGAGACTGTTCAATTAAATCCCCCCTAGTCCTGCTCTGGCCATTCATTTTTGCTGATGTCCAAGTGACCACTGTGAAGGTGATGCTGATTAACACAACAGAATATTCAGCACTGCAAATGGAAAAAATACTGGAGATGATGTACCTTCAGCCTTTCCAAAACCTAGGTGCTGTCCAACTCAATTTATCTCCTTCCTCTCCTCACTCCCTCTTCACCCACAGGTTTATTTGGCATGCTTTCACTCCAATTTATGTTTTATCTTGCTCTGAGGGTAACGTGTCCTCCTTCTAAGGAAGCCTGGTGATATAACGGAATGGGTGGAAAGCCTGACTGGCTTTGCTCATAATTAAAGTGAAGATCTACATTACCAGCGTGCATTACAAGTAATAGAAAGCCATACTGACAATGAGGAACCTAAAATACTCCCCTCACCCCAACCATGTGCAGGTGGCTTGTGTGGCTGTACCCACAGCGTGCTGACATGGGCATACTCAGGATGTGGGTTCCTATGGGTCTTAGAGGCTGACCTTTGACTGTGTCAAGTTTCTCTGTAAAACTCAGTGAGTATAGTGGAGCTTGATTTTGGTGGTGACCCTGCCAGACTGTGGGAAGGTCCAAGATTTTTGTCTTTTGCTCAGCTTTTTTTAGCTAGGATGTGATTTCTAGCAATGTTCCTCTTCTGTACAGCTCCTTGTGTATTAGGGTAGTGATCTCGGTTGACATCCTCGCTGTCCCTGTAATACAGACAACGAAACTGTATCAACAGCAGGAACACTGAAGAAGGAAGAAAGAATGTTAAAAAGGATAGCAGTGCTCGTTTGACAGATCCAGCTCATGTAGCATTGTGAGACACAGAATGTATTTCTACGTGAAACATCGTGTAAACAGTCTCAAAACTGGAAATGCTGAAAAAGTCTGTTCCATGCCAAATATCAAGCTATTGTTAATCACTGATACTATAGTACCTTCTCTCATTTACTCCTACTGAGGATCTTTCTCTAACAAATACTGCCTTTAATAGTGTTTTCTTCCTTATAATCCTAGCCCAATTCTGCACTCATGTTTTTCCCATGCTTCTAATTCTCCAGTTTGCAGTCAGCTCCCCATGACAGGCCAGAGGAAACTTTCACTCACACCCAATTTGATGGGTTCTCAGTGAAAGTTAGGTAGCCTGAATGCCTTTCAGTCACTCCTTAATAAAACCTGTTCACAAGGGCAATATATTCTGTCAAAGAGTAACAACCAGGTAGAGATTAGGCTTTGCAAGCTTTGCTGGCCATCAAGTCTACTACGCAGGAACTGAACATTGAGAAAACAAAACATTTTGTAAAGGTGTCAAAGTGCTCCAGGAGATTGGTGAGACTCAGCCTCCTGAATCCCTTAGACCTTCTTTATACACACAGAGAGGAATCATCCAAGGATATCTCAGTGTTTTACGCAGACAGACAAACTCAGCTGATGTACTTTGGCAGAGCTCTGAAGAAACAGAAGCACAGGGGAATCTAGATGGTGGGCACCACACAGGCTTTTTCCCCAGCTCTTCCACTGCCTTGATGGGGCCTTTAAAGAATTTACAATGCTGTGTGGAAAACCTTTTTGCAAACTAGTGGGAATAATGTGAACAGTCTTTCCCCCCCAAAAAATTATCAAGTCAGATGAGAATTTTACCTAAAATATCAAAACATTATTTTGGTTGTAGTTATGCAGCTTATTTAGCCTTTTAGTCTCTATTAATTATTCTTCTTTGTCTAGGCTTATTATAAAATATCCAGATGATGCTGCTATTCTCAGTAGCCTGAGGAGGCTAATTTAATGTCAAATGCTGTACTGTCAGGAGCGTTTAAAGAGTTGACTTGCATTTGTTTTTCTTTATTTTTATTCATTTGTTTCAATGTCTCCTGCTACACTTCACAAAACCCTTCCCTACCTTTCTTTGAGCTCATGGTCTTCAAGGTCTAGATCTCTTTAAATATTTTCTTTTATCTTTCATTGTAAGTGAATTGCCTCACAATTTCAGCTGGCTCATTTTTAACTCCCTCTGATTTATTTGTTTCATGTAGTCTGTTGCTTATCTGATCTAAACAGAATTTACCTAAACTTAGCAGTACTGCAATAGTAATACTATTTTTCTGCTCTGTGACATGTTCTTTTTGCAGCTTTTGTTTTTAGCCTTTTCAAACTGACCTATGAAACAACCATGTGCTGATCCACTTCTTCAACAGTAATCAGTCCTGCCTGTCTTAATCACCCAGCATGCAGTGTGTGCCTGAGGATTTGTTCCAAGTGATTAAGATGATTTCCCAAGGATATCCCAAATGTCCCTCATTTGATTTACATCTCTCTTCATTTTCACTATTGTCTTCAAAATTACAAAGGTCCAACACAGGTTTTGTTGTTGGGGGTTTTTTAAAGGAAATTATGCTAAAAACTTCTTATCATCTTAATGCTTCTGATGCTCAAGGATATCAGTAATTTCTGTGTATGCAATTACAAAATTCTGGATCACAGACAAAACAGGACTTTTGTCCTGTTATTTGCCCTATATAAATCATTAACAGTAGTAGAGTCACTAACGCACTTCATGGTATTTCTGATACTTTACCGAATTGAAGATCAAATCTAATAGCACCCCCATTCCTTTGTCATAAAGCAATTTTTCCTCTAGAGACATGACGAACAAGCTTTCTCATGTGCTATCCGATAACTCAGCTGGTCACAAGGCTTCTGTATGGCCATAGACCTGGAGCAGGAAAATCATCTGAGTTACTCTGAAGAACTGGTAGAATAATGAGATACGAAAATGTCATGGCAGAGATAAAAGGATTGGATAGGTACAGTTATAATAGCTGGGATAAAATTAAAAGTGTTATCAAATTTTGTGCTTCAGGATATGAAGTGAACACCAGCTGAGTTCAGGAATAAGTCCTTCCTCTGAACAACTTATACCCTAGAGCACAAATAGTGACAAACCTTTTAATTTTATTCGGATTGGAATAATTGGTGATGTGGCTGCAATTTTTCATCTTCCTTTGCTGCAAATGGCATTGACCATTCTTGGAGATTAAATGAACCAGTGTTATCTTGTGGTTTAGAAATTCCCTTGTTTTGATAGGTTTGGCGTTCCTGTGTGAAGACAGAACTGATTTCAGCCTGGTCCTGCCTAGAGAAAAGCCTGGTGACAATTCTCAGCAGCAAGGACCCTTCTGTATCAGTTTGCCAAATAGAGCAGTACCCAAATTTCAGAATTCATCAGTACAGGGTCAAATATCTGATCAAGTTCTAGGGGATTTAGATATGTGGGCATTTTAGAAGTAGCTTGATCTCTCCTTTTCACCTCCTTTCAAGCGTGCTTTTAGAAATGTGAAAGATTTGGGAATCTTTAAGTTCCTCTGGAGTAAGTGGTTTTACAAAAGCAGGGTCACTTATTTGGTAAACACAAACCAGCAGATATTCACTGAGCCTAATGTGACAAAAGCAGTGACAAGAGCCACTCTATGCCACCTGAAGTTTTGACCCTGCACAGAACAGAAGGATAAAGAAGGTCCTTTACTTACATGTACCTCAAGTCCCATTTGTCTGCTGACTAGTGCAGAATGCATCACAGAGGAACAAAAGGCATCCATAGTACCTTGCCGAAGTCCAGTACTCTGCCCATTTCTCTGAATGAGTGGGACAGTTTGAAGGCCTAGGTTGGTAAACAGATATTCTTCACAAGTGTTTGGAGAAAGGTATCAACATCTGATAACAACCACCAACTTTAAAACAAGCAGCTATGATAATTAGAAGGAACCACAAAGGATAAGTAAGAAAGACACAAACATTTGCTTTGGTGTTTCCTTAGCAATCAAAGTAGCGCGAGGCTGAAAGTTTAGACCATATGACAGAGCGGTTGATATTTGCTCTCTCCACACCATCATGACCATGTTGCCTGCGTTGCCTGTACAGTCAGTCACTTCCCTGTACTGAACTTAAATCCATTACAACTCAAACTTCCTAACTAGTCTGACATCTAAGGATGGACAACCTTCCCAGTTTACAAACTGTGAATGTCATGTTAAAAGATATGAACCACCTCCCTGTAAAAACTGAATACGAGCCAGAAGGAGAGAGGAATGGCTCCTCCAGAGTGCCGTCACTTCGCTGCTGGGCATGCACCTGGGCACCCTGTTGTCTTCCTCAGCCCTTGCGGCTTCACTTCGTTCCATGGTTAGAGATCAGGTCTCTCAGCCACCACCACGCTGAAGGAATGTCTCTGCCATTTGTGTGATATAACCCTAAAAAGGAGCTGCAGCTGACCAGGGTGATCCGAGCCCACAAGCCACTGTTTGGCCACCTGGGGTCTAAATAGAAAAGACATACCAAAAGGTATGTAGAAAAATTATTATTATTATTATTATCCCATTATCCAAATAGGAAACTGGATAGAGAAAGTTTCTAGCTCTTGGGAATGCCAGGATTGTATCCTCCTGTGCCTATTTTGAAGGTCATCGGTCTAGGCAGAGACTAGGCTGAGCTGATATAGCTATGGAGCTCTCTGGACCTGTGGTACTATTTCAGCACAGCACTTTATAGGGTAGATGAAGTCACTGTCATGAACGGAAAGACAAACTCCTCTAAGAGTAACAATTTGGGATTTCACCACAAAAATGGTAGGATGTCATCCACAAATCGAGGGTTCCTAATAAAAAATTTGGGGCTCAGTCACTTCTTCTGAGCTACTGGTTTCAGACAACATCTGCTCTGCAAAGCAGCTTTGAAGTGTCCAAGGCAAATGTTACAACAACAACAACAAAACCTTGCCACACGTGAACTTCCATGTTCCTATTGTCTATGTGTGGGAGCCATTCAGTCTGCTTTACGTTCAGTTTTTGTGTCACAAATATTTTCTTGTGACTAGTGAAGAGAACTAAGCCTGAAGGAGCCAAAGGAAACATTACAAACCCAATTTATTTCAGAGTAAAGGAAATAAAATGTAATGTAGCTCCCAAATCAAATCTTTTCAACTACCTCTATTTGCTTCTTATCTACCTCAAGTAATAATGAATAAATAAAAAAAAAATTAGGCAGGAACCATACCCTTTCTCAAAAAAATAATAAAATCGAAGTCATTCACTGTGCTGACATAACTAAGAAACATAAAATTGATGTAAAGTAACAGCAGCCACTATTTATTTTCTTCTAGAGAGATATTTTCATGTGATGGAAGCCAATTAGTGTTGTTCTCTGAAGAAACATGAAAACATCAGAGAGAACAATTTTTGTCTGAAAAGAAACAAACAGGGTGGAAATATTTTTGGTCTAGAAAGACATCTTAATGTGCCTTCAAAAAATGGAGAGAGAGAGGGAGAAAGAGAGACTGCTGTGGTTTTCCAGACAAATATAATGCAACTTCACTCTTGAAAATGTTGGAGTTCTGATTTTTTCCATTAAGATAACCTGCTGAAAATGTTCTGTTTCAGACACTGTCTCACTTTGCCAAAATTTTCCAACTTATTTCCTTTAAACAGTAAAGAAAGATGCTTCTAAAGCATATTTTAAAAATATTATTGTTGCCTATTGAGACCATGAGTTCATGTAGGAAGAAGCGTTTATTTTCCTCAAATGTTTTTCTAATTTTTGCAGGAAGATTGTTCCTTCTCTTCATTTTGAAGTTACTTTTTTCCTCTTCTGGGATGCATCTTCCTCTCTCCTCAAAAGACTACTGTTTGTAGTAGAGTAGCCTTGAAGGCAAATATGACACTGCTCTGGGAGAACCTTTAGATTTTGTCTTGGGAAACGGAAAAGGCACCGTGACTCTATCGAGCTGTGTGCCTGTCCCCGTGCAAACATCTATTACAGCCTGATACAGTCAGGCACTGCTGCTATGATATCAGCCCTCAAGTGGCTGAATGAATATTAGAATAATGAGAGCATAACTGCACAAATAAGTATTTGAACTGACATTTGAACATGCAAAAAGCTGAAACCAGATTTTGCAAACTGAGCCAGGAGGACCATTGGAGATATATGGCACTGGTGGCATGGCTCCTCCGCAGAGCTCTGCATCACCACGGGCACCAGTTGACAGGGGAGATGGGAAACCGGGACTGGTGACACAAAAGAAAGCACCATATTTTCACAATTTCCACAAACATCCAGGGGTCATTCTTAGTGTCCAGGGACAAATTCCAATTTGGACAACTTGCCAAATGCTGTCAAAAAGGAAGAAATACCAAGGAGACAATGTAAACAAGTTTGTCCTGCCAGCTGACCAGGCAGTTTTTTGAGAGAGAGTCCTAACTGTCATGAAATATCACAATTTATTTGGTACAGCAGATGACAGTCAGAAAAGCACAGGGAAGGCACTAAATCCTCCGGGTACTTAGTTGTAGAAGACGATGGACACAAAACTCCAGAAGGCTTCAAGTGATGAAGTTGGCATGTCTTTGGGAATTAACACCCGGCATCTGGAAATTATAAACACCCTACTGAAACACAGGAGCTAGCTGTATGTATTCCTTCCGCTATCCTGCTAAGACAGAATGAAAAGGAGAATTAATCTTGTTCCTTGTTGATTTTGACTTTTGGTTTTTTAATTATGATTTTGTTTGCTTATCTAGATATTTGAACAGTATTAACCACCCTCAATTTTGGCAATGGGGAAGTTTTACTGATTTATTCACACAGATATCTAGTCCATTGATGAAGTCCTTCATTTTGGAAAGACTTAGTCTTAAAAAGCAGATTGTGTCAGGAAGAGAAATCTTGCATTTTTGTTTCTTCTTTAACGACGTGAGTGTGTCCAGTTTAGCACTAGACTACTGATGTGATCCTTTTGAGCTTCCCTCTTTCTTAAAAGTCTTTGGCTTTTAAAAAATAATATAAATACATACTAAGATACTTGCAACATAAAAGGAGCCAGACCTATGGCAGTACTGCCAGATCAATGCACCTGAATAAAATCAGCATAAAAGTAGCTAAAGCCAAACAAGACCAATGGCTTCCTTGCTGCTACACTGAAGTCTTGACATCTGTAACACTGGTAATTTTATTCCAGAGACCGTTTGTTCTCACAGTTGTAGCCGTGACAAAATATCTTCCGGGCATCTCTCTAAATGGGAGATCTAAAGTTGTCTGTAGGCAAAGATGCCTTGATAAGGAATTTCTTGGCTTTTGATCAAACTTTAAATATACTTATCAGTACACTAATATTTTAGTTCCATTTTTTTGATGACACCTATGGAAATGTATTTAATCTAAAGAGAACATATAGTGAGTCCCCTACATGAAAAGTCTTCACATCTACTCTGATTTTGATAATACTATATTTGTATTTCAGGGTTTCCTGTTTGCTTGGCCAACATGGACTATTATTCCACAGCCTCTCATCTGCAGTTGTGGTCCCTTTTCTGGCTTGATTTGGTAACAATATTTTAGAAATGCTGAGGTCTTTCCAATGCCTTAATTCCAAAACAAAGGTCATGGGAAAAACTCATATGCTTGAGTCTAATCACAGGAAAGTGTAGGCCGAGCCAGAGATAATATCTTTGAATGATAAAGGAAGCAAATTAAACATATGGGACTGTCCAGAGACATTTACACATAGGGCAGGCCATTAATGGACAATGAATTAATGATACATCTACAGAAAATGTTTTCTCTGTGCCCAGAATGACTAACAAGATATAGAAGAGATACAGACTTAGCCACATTTTAGGCACTTAGCCTGGGTGACTAGTGTCCCAAGATACCCAATTTAGTTGATATAGCAGGACAAGCTTCTCCAGACAGCAAGTCAGAGCAGGTGCTGCAGAGATGGCAGTAAGTATTTCTCATCATGTTAAGGGGGAATTGGATCATAGCAGTTTAATATGTTACACCTGACTATAAATTCTGTATATCTGCTTGGTGCAAACAGGGAATGAAAGCATCTATCTGTGCTATGAGATGCTGGACGCGTTAAGGCACCAGCTACCTCTGGTACTAAACAAAATGACAACATGATAAAAGCAAATGAAAGGAGAAACATAAGGTAAGAGAAAGCAGGCCAAGATGTTACAAATGTAAACACTGCTCAATCCGTCTGTGGTATTCTTCATGTGTATTCTGCGCTAGTTCAACTGTATTGTTCTGCTCATTAAAACCACATGGAGTTTACAAAGAGCTTAAACGAGACCAGCAGAAACATCCCATGATTATTCCAAGCTGTGGTATAGACCACATTGCAGAAATGCAGAAAGTTAAGGATGGCTTGTGCAGTGCATGTTAACAGCAATAAAAGCCCATACAACTTACAGGATGGGGTTCTAATTAACAGAGAATGTACCATAGATCGACATTAAAGATCTATGCCTAATTTTCCTTCAAGTAACTGCCCTTCTGTAAAGGAATCTGCAAGGATACAATTCTAACCTGTGTATGAATGATTTTAAACTCTGTGTGGTTTCATCCTGATGGAACTTTCCTCCTCATTTTGTATTCCTTATGTATATCTGGGCTTCCGCCAGAATCAGAACCAAAAATGAGGCACTGCAGCTCCAAAGGTATTTCCGTCTGGGAACAGAGACACAGCAAATCTCATGAGAAGGCATGTTGTGAAACTGCTGGATGGGTTTGGGGAAGTTGAAAGATGAGGGTAGCCTGGGAAAAGCTTCACATTTGTGGTTATTTGTGCAAATTGGATGTAAACTGTTAAATCTTTCTAATTGGTCCAAATAAAGTCTGTGTCTATACTCACTCCGGTGGGAACGGATCTATAGAGCAATACAGCTGGTACTGAGGACCTGACATTTTCACTGAGCTTATTTTGGGGGAGATTTACTTCAAATGGGCTCCCAAACAGTTTGCATCTTCTGAAATTGCTCTGCAGTGTGAACTAAAGTATGGTAAATGGAATCTACTTCAAAAGCACACCTCTGACCCAAGAAGAGACGATAATGTACACGTGCCTCAAGGCTCTTGACAATGAAATCTCACATCTGAATAATGCTTTATATTTTGAGGGTGTTTTGTAGATATTCATTATAGAGAATTAGAAAATGGACTTTTACCAGGAAAAAAATTAAACCAAGATCTCCTAAATTCAAAAACATTAATCTGAGCTTTCAACGAAAAAATATTGGTGAAAATTTAAAACACTATTTTTTTCAAGCAAAACATACCAAGCTATTTTGATTCTACATTTCTTGGCTCTTTGCATCATGCTCGGCTGATTCATTCAGCCAGGTTCCCAAATCTTAGCTCTGTGCAGACTGATTTGGAAAAACAAGATCCATCTGGTAGATGCAGACAACACCACCACAAAAAGGTCTAACTCACATGATATTTTTCTCATTTTTATTCCTAATCTTGGGAAGAACCCAGAACTTCAGTCATGGTAAGAAAAAAGGTTTCTATTTTCATGGAAGAAGTTAAGTCCTCACTTGACAGGTAGCACTAAAGTTCTCCAGAGCTTGTAGCCACTTTTTATAGCCAACCTATGGAGGCAGACTCAATAGGCTAGGTGTTGCACCAGACTCATGACTTCAACTGATCAGAAACCAAATAAGGACAAAATACTGACTATTACACTGTCCAAGAAGTGAGCAAACAACCTGAGGGTTCCCTCACTATTAGTTCAAATACAGACTGGACTTGCATTTAACAGTGGATGAAAAATAACAGTCAGGCATGTAGATTTGGTAGCTGTGAAACCTCTAACTCCTGGTATGCTGCACAGCCTTTCCATGTACAAAGAATAGCCTGACCGAAAAGCGGTTCTTACCTGCTGATCTGAAGGAGACTCACCATCACCATCAGAAATACTGTTAAGCTGACACACATGGAAATGATGTGCATTTCATACAGCAGAAAGAGAGGGGACACATACAGCCAGTATAGGAGTAATAATACACTGTGTTCAAAATAACTGGCAGCTTCCATCTGAGCACCCAAAGATAACTGCATCTGAATTCAGTGGTCTTTCAGTGTCTGCAAGACCCCTGTGGACAGATAGAAGGTTTGATTTCTCCAAGTCTGTATGCCTGTGTGATAAAAACAAGCTGGGAGAGTGTTACTTTGCCAAAGAGTTCGCTATTCAAATGTGATGCATGTAGTTAAGGCCATTTGTGTCAAACTTGCGCATCATCAAGACTCAGGTTAGAAACATACACATCTGTCACAACCTGACATGTACAATGAAAGAAGAAATACAGGGTTGAAATCTTTGCATGGTGGTTATTTTTAACTAGAGAATAAGTCAAAATACAAAGGAAGGAGACAAGAAACAAAAGCATACAGGAACTGTCAAGAGCATGTCAAAGCTGCAATGTCAATGATAAAAAAATCGGCACAAAGCTTTTTAATTTCATATCCTTCATCTTCAAGTCTCAACAGCTGTAATAATAATTTTTAAATATGTGATTTGTATGTTAGCTAAAGATTAATGATCTTTATTTATAAAAACTCAAGGAAAAGCTCACCAATAACTTCCCAGGAGTGGCAACAGTCCCTGGAATAGATTTTTAGTGATGAGATTTATTGGGAAGACTTAAAAAATCTGGGCCTGTTGCTATTGTCTTCACATTTCAGGGACCAGACAATGCCCTGTTGCAAATATTCTTTTAGACTCTGCTGGTGTTTTATTAGACTGGAGATAAATAGGGCTTTTGGCCAATGGTATCGTATGGATCTGCTGTATGACTGCTTTGCTCTTAAAATTTCCTTGACTTGAGGGTAATTTTAGTTAAACAGCAGTTACCCAGGCTGTTGAGGAAATCCAGATGGCTGCTTTAGAGCTGTTTGAGATGCCATATTGGTACTACTTAAAAATAGTGCCAGTAGTTGAAAAAGCAAATTTCCTCTTCTGAAGGTAACATTCTGCTTTATGGTTAGGAAATGTTCCAAACCACAGGCAACCCGCTGAGACTACAAAAACAGTTTAAACAGGGTTAAACCCCCCCAATTCCCATTGTAATCCAGTGGAGTCAATTATTGCGTTAATTTTAGTAGAACAAAAAAACCTGCAGAGGATCAAAAGAGTTGGATCAAATATCTTATCCTTTAAGCAAGGTTTGAATACTTTTAGTTGAAACCTTGGTCAGCTTAGATCCATGGCAAATGCTTCTTTTAACAGCCTTCTATTTAAAGCAACAGAAAAAGCATCCCTGGCAAACTAACAAAACCCCAGATAGTTAAAACATTTAAAACTTAAAGTAATAAGGAAAGCTTTAATTTTAACACTAGCGGTTCTTCCCTTTCTGTTTGTATATAGAGAAATTTTTGTGATGCTACCCTTCTTTGCCTGTCTTTTCTGTTGATAATGAAGGTGGCATTAATTGTCCTCTTTCAAAACAATGTTAGCAAAAATGAGCTGCTGAAACTGCTGTTGATCTCTGTTATGAGTATGGATATGTTTTCTTGGAGACAAAATAAGACAAATACCCAGAGGGCGAGGAAGAAAGAACAGCAAAGATAGATGTGCTGCTTCTGTTTCTGCAGAGCGTTGCATGCAGCGTCTATGTAAGTGAGAAAGGGGTTCAGTGCACATCCTTATCAGCTGCCTAGAGCCAGGCCAGCCTACATCACTGACAGGCTATTTAAGACATAGCTGCCTTCCTGGTCACAGGCTGAGAGCAGCACAGCCAAAGACACACTCTTTTTTGCCTAGACTAGACTCTTTTCTTCAGTAAAAGGCAATGGATGAAGAAAGGAAACAGACTCAAGAACAGAAAGAGCACACACTCAGAGGTGTGCAGCAGTGGGAGGATAAGTAATCCTCCAGGTGAGAAATAATAATTTTTTTTGTGGCACACTTTGGTCAGGGATTCTCTGAAGGTCAGAGAAATAAAGGCTGAGTGATAGTCTGGTGGATGCTGTGGTCCCAAAAGCTTGCAATGAAGGCAGAAAGGGTGGAGAAGGTTATTTATTTCTACCCATTTTTTCCTGTTGTTTTCAGCATCAAATTAAAAAAATCTCAGAAGAGGTGTTTTCTCCGTCCTCCACTCAGCTCATGTTTCATTCTGATGTTTCTGTTTAGTTCAGGGATTGCCATTGATTTATCAGCAGGACCTAAGCCGAGTGCTAAGATGGTACCAGCAGATTTAATGCTTGATTACATCCATATTTCCATCTCTGATTTTAAGCTAACTTAATAAATAATATGCAATTGTATTTTTTTTTTTATCTTGCTCAACATAAAGTGTTGTCTGTGCTCCATATCCAACCTTGAAAACAGACACATTTCCTTTTGAAACTTTTACAGGAAGCTTTTATTTTTTAATTTTGATTTCTTTCTTTACACTATCATTATGCTACAAAATAAAGCCTAAGTTATGCAATGCATTTAATTGGCACAACCACAGTTATTGATTTAGCATCTAAAAAGAATTCATCATCAGATTTATATCCTTTCCTCCATTAATTTAACTAGTCTTCCACAACCATAGTCTCTAGAGACAAGCCTACATGAAGAAATATATTCTCTGTTAATTCCATACAGAAAAATCAATGTAGTGTCCCAGAACTTAATGTTAAAGTTCATCTTACTCAAATTTACACAAAATTCCATTCCTTTATATGCCACAAAAGTGTTTGATGTTGCAGTCTCCAGTGACATGAAGAGAACAGAAGCTGAATGGTACCTGAACCAGGCAGAGACTAAATGCTCTCACAGCACTCACAGCAGTTCTGTTCTTACCATCCTCTGCCATCCTTTCTGACTTACTAAGACATTTGTGGGATGCTGGTCTATGGCTGAAGTACCTCATCCTATGCGTTGGGAGCACTATAGCACAAAGTTCAGAAATGTACATTTCATCCATCCTAACAATAACAGGACATATCAGTGGAGACATAAACACAAATTACCTTCGATAATATTGGAAGGGTCTCCAGGACTCACAAGCATCATTAACTGTCATGGCATTTATGGCTGCTTTGCTGTACCAAATCCCATGAAAATCTCTTGATTACATTTCTAACTATAAGTTTAGCAGACTAATTTATGGAAACCATGTTTGAAAATAATGCAACTGAGGTTTTTATTAATAGTGCTGATGTTACATTAGGTATAAAGGACACCGCACAGACTTACTCCAAACTCAAACCAAGAAAAATAATTTGTCTTTACTTCAATTAAGCAACCAGTTCTCTACATTCATATTTCAGACATTTGAGCTGTCCAGACATTTTCTGTTTTTCTTGTCAGCTTTCTGAAGTAGTAAGCAGGCTTCCCTGCAGTTCAACATCCAGATTTTGCTGCCATGACTTCCAGTAGGTTCAAAAGTCTGAAACGGGTGGGATTGCAGCTGCCCACCTTTAGATTAGTTTAAAGTCATCACAAAATTGCAGCCTGAGGAGCCTAGTGATGGTAGCACTCAAGGACTTTGCTAAGTATTCAGTCTCATTAGACTTGTTTTCTTCAGGCCTATCTCTCTTCCTGCCCTTTCTGCTTCTTTCCCAGAAGCCCTTAAGTAGGATATCAAACCAAACAGTACTCAAGTGGGAGACAAACATTTGGCTGTGTGATGTTAAAGTGAGTTTCAGATGAGGCTAAGCTATACTGCAATGCCCCAGAATGCATCTCAATTCACCTAGGGAAAAATCTTACATGAAAAAGAAATAGCAACCTAAATCTACAGAGAGCTGTTAAATCACTTCCATATTGCAGCTGATACTACTGTCTTTAGAAAAGCTCCACAAAGGCCTTCAAACAAGTATGAGGAAAGTAAGCTGAGACATAAACATTAGGTTATGCGTGCAGAAGGCCAAGGTCATGCTAAAGTGTTTTCCTATTTTTCTGTTTTTCATGTTCTGTGAAAAATCAATATTCCTCTCAGACATGTTATATTGTACACTGAGTTGCATAGCAGTAGCTTTGCACTGCATGTACCTGACAGCCTTTGAAGGTGCTGGAGGCTTGGATAGAATTCAAAATAATGACAAATTCTGCTAAAAAGACTGAATTAGAAACTTCAATCCAGATCTGCTTTCTTCAGTGGAAAGCAGTGAACTTATTCTCTTTGTTTTTTTCCAGGGCTAGGGTCAGCCCTTTAGGAGGACAGCAGATTGGACCAATTGAGGCATCATGTTCTGAGGCAACAGCAAGTGAGCTTATTACTGTAGTGGAGTTAGAGAACATTTGAGAGATTGGGCTGACCTTGTGAAGACCGAGTGACTCACATCGTTGGAAAAGAGAGTGGTTCTTACCATGACCAAGAGTAGTCTTGCCGTATGCATGAGAGCAAAACAACAAGACAGAAAAGAAAATAATTGTTTGCACATGTAAACTGCCAGCAGTCTGTATTGCCCTTGAACATACAGAATCTGTGACCAAGCTGACATTTCTGTTGTTTATTTAACAGCTGCAATATAATCACCAAGTCCCACTGAAACCAAGAGAAAAGGGCTGTAGTTTTCGCATTATACCTCAGAACAATCTGGAAAATGTCGCCTTTCCTTCCTAAACACTCATTCTGCCTCCCTTGGTCACCATGCAATACATGACCAGAACAAAAACTTAGCAGGAGAGCATTTTCTCACTCAAAGAAAACTTACAGATTTTGAAACTTTTTTTCCTTTCATATACTGACACAAGAGAAAAGACATGACAATTTTCACAAACTGAAAATTTTCCCAAAACTGGATCAAATTTTGCCTAATTTCATACTTTGTTTTCCTTTTCACCAGAAATGAAGCTGTTTCTGCAAATGAAAAGAAATTTTAAACCAAAAAACAGAGCAAAAAGTACTCCCAGAGTGTAAGAAAATCTTTGGTTGTTTAGTGTTTCAAAATCAAGCTTTGGATCATTTCCACATCAGCTTATTGAAAGAACCGCCATGTGAAATTGAAGGCAAGGTGCCTCAAGATCAGCTGTAATTTTGTCACAAAATGGGACTTTTCACCTGAAAGCCACAGTGAAGTGAATATATCTTGACAAGCAGGTCAATCAGAGAATGACTACGAGTGCTGACTTGTTGCCACTGAGAGAAAGGCTGATGCAAACCTACCAGACTGTTCTGCAGCCCAACACGTATGATGATGTGCAGCGATGCTCTCTAGTCTCCTGCATACCGGGCATTTATCAGTTGGTTGCCTGTGCTGGAAAAGGACTCTGTGGCATAAGCAGATCCAATTCCAGAGTTACACAGCAAAATTTATCAAATTAATTTTCAAATAGAATATGTGTTGACCTCAGCTCTTTCTTGGAACAAGTTAAATTTCAACAAAAATCAGTATTTTCCAATATACAAATGTCCTCAATTCCCTGCTCAACTCTCATATAAACCTCTCAGATACTGCTGTCCTTTGAAGCTATATTCATTTGCTTTAGCTAGGCATTGTGCCACGTCTTCATCAACTCAGTCTCAGTTGATTTGTCTTCCTTATTACACAGGAAAGCAAGCCTGAAGAACAAGAAAGAGATCTAAAAGAGGATAGTACCTTATTAATTAAAAGGGGACATCAACAGATCAGAAGGCAAAACAATTTTATTGCAGTCCCTGCAGCAGTAAAATACAGATTACTAAAGCATGTGTTACCATGAAATTTTACCTCTGATTTTCTGTTCTAGCATCCAACCTATGATTTAACCTTCTAGTCAGAGCTCTTGGCAGTTGTGTACTACCCTGACTTGTGCAATACTCTGACTGAGGACACGGGAGATAAATGTCCTCTAATGGCTTGTACACAATTACACCTACTGCAAGCACAGCTGACAGCACTAAGATTGAATTTGTTGTGGAAACCCATTCCCCATTATCAATTATTCAGAATTTTGGCCATGGTTTGGAGATGAAGTTTTACACGTTATGTCTTTCTGCCTGCCCATCCAAGACTGACAGACTGTGGGTAATTTCAACCAAAATGATTCTTTTGTCACTGCTGAAATCATGGTGAAGGGAAAATACATTAACACTGGTTTGATTGTGAAGAGTCCTGGTCTTCATTTCTCTGGACACTGACTTTTCCCCCACCCTCTGGAGATACCATTTACATTTGGGAACAGAATAAATATTTGTCAATGTCTATTGCCATTCCTCTGAAAAATCTGCCCAAATTTGATCAAGTTATAAGGCTGAAAAAATGCAACTTACACACCACATGTTCTCTAGAAACTCCATGTTCTGCTACTCTAACCTCCAAAGATTTCATACAGAGCATAATGTTCTGGTCCAGTCTCAGAGCTCTGCTCACCACGTTGGGGCATGCTGAAATCTAAAGTACCAATAAAACTGTGGAGTTTGCTTTTAAAAACAAGTTACGAAAGACAGCGCACATTTATTTTAATAACACAGGTTTTCTATGAACTACAAATTGGCAGGAATTAATTTAGTTAGGGAAGTTGTTTATAAAAGGTAAGTATTCCTGATGATACTGTGGTTTTTGCAGTTTTGGATATTAACAAAAAAAGACTGTCAAGAAAAAACGGGTAAGGGTGGGCTGAAACAATTCATTGCAATAACAGATGAAATTGGACATGTATTACACAAGGAGTTCATGAGAAATGGTAACAGGTCCCATGACCCATAGTCATTGGACTGGTACCTCTATGTGTCAAAATTAAGCTACTTTATTGGGAAATGTTGAGATGAACACTAAAAAATAGGGGAACCAACAGCACTAACAGACCTAAGCTGGTACATTAAAGATTCCACTTTCATTTGTCTTCTCCTTTGGGACTGGCAAAATGACATATATGCAAGTTTCTGCAGAGGTCTGTTTGTTTGGCTTATCTGATAAGTGTGTTCAAGCAAGGCTATGAAACTTGGAAGCATAATACTTCTACAGTATCTTTTGCTCTGGAAACAGATCTTAAATAAATCACCCTGATCAAACTGAATTCAAGTGAATTTCTTCTTCAACAGCTATGATAGCTTCAAAAGATTCAATAGATATGATAGTTTCAAAAGAACTGGGAAAAGTTGGGTCTTCTGCTAATGGGGAGACGGCATAGTGATGGATAACACAGGAAAAGCTGAAGTGTTCCCTGCCTTTCTTGCCTTGATATCCACAGGCAAAGCCTGCTCCTGTACTTAAACGTATCCCAGCATAGCCTAGTAAGAGTGAGACAGCCATCAGTGGGTGAGGAACAGGTACTGTCCTGCTGAGCTGCGCTGACTAATCATAAGGTAGATTGCTGAGTCTGGTTACTCCAAATTAGTGGCATTATTCTGTAGGCAATTTTACCTGCAAGAATAGGAAAAGTAGAAAGAGCAAAGGATAAAGCAACCCACAAGCATTAGGTATATTAGACTGTTCAAGTCTTATTCCTGTATGTGGCACAGTATGCGTGGGGATAGTGCATTTGTATGCCCATGGGGCATTTGTGTGCCCAGCCGGAGGGGCTGGGATAGCACAGCTGCAGTGCTGTGTGCATGAAGAAAGGCTTGTCTCTTCCTTTCTCCCTTGTCCCTCCTGCTCACAACTTCCTCTTTCCCAAAATTAACATTTGAATTGAAAGTTCAAAAGGTGACAGGGCTAACAGGGGTTACTCATGCAAATCAAAGGCCAAAGAGACACCTAGCAATCTGCCCAGAGTAATAATGTCTGCATTAATAAAAAAGCCAGTCAAAACCCAATGATTAAGCCATTAGTTATGAAAGCTCTTCATGTTCTGTCGACTTCTTTTCTGTGCTTGGAGAGCAATATGCTACTCTGAATCATAACGATGTAAAAAAATCCATTCCGAAATCTACAGTTTTGTTTTAATGTGGCATCTGCAATGACTAAGCTAGCAGTATTTTTCCTAAAGATACAACACAGCAGTTCTGCTCTTTCACCTTAAAAAACTCACTACTGAAACATCCTGTGTACCCATTCAAACTCCAGATGTTAATGGACCCTAGATTTATTTTGGTAGCAAGCTGGTAGGAAAAGCCTGTCAGAGATGCTTTCTCTAGAGGAGAGAGGGAGGGAAGCTTCTTTCCTGAGGAGCGAAAGCTCTGGGCAAGAAGATGGGAATGGTGATTTGCTGTTTAGCAGCTGATCGTATGAAAAGTTTTAGATAGAAGCAAGACGACATTCTGACATACAATTTTCTCCTTCCACAAGAGCACTTCCACTACAAGAGAAGACAATGTTTAAGTCCCAGCCTACCTTAGTGTTAAGCTTAATTATAAAGACAACGTTTTTCTCAGTGGACTTCCCTAAGCCACAATATTGTCCATTTTCCCCATGGTGTTGGCTTTGTGTCCTTCCTGCTGTTTGGCTCAATAATTGTCACCTTTACGCAGCCAATTTTACCACAGCCATCACTGTGGGCTGAATACTCAGCTGGTGTGAGTCTATATAGCTCCAGGGCTGTCAACACCAGTAGGCTGATTAGGCTTATGTCTATCCCTGAACAACTTCATTCTTTACAATCCAAAAGTTCTACCCTTTCTGTACTCAGTGTTTCAGCAGAGCAAGTTTTGTCCTAAATAGCTTGAAGAAATTGCTAGGTTGGTGTTTAAGAATCACATTCTTGGCCATTAAAAGTCTGGAGATAACTCTCATAAGAGGCAGAGGTACATGGTTGTAAGATGTCACTTAAAAGATACTTCAGAAGACAAGGCATATAGCACGTTAACCAAAAGAAGACTTTATACCAGGCAGAGGGATCAGAGATGGAGAGATGTGGTAAGAGAACTTTATTGCCACAGTTCACGCCACCTGGCACACAGCTAAGAGGCTGCTGTTATTTAACATGATACACTGCTCATGCCTCAGAGTCTTACCCAGGCAGCATCCAGCCCTGACAGTGATGCACTTCACTGCAGACAGCAGTAAAAGGTAGATATAGCCAAGTGATTATTACAACTTGTGTAGCAGAAGCAGTCTAACCAGGGTTGCAGAGCCCTCACTGTGAGCTGCTCAGCAGGGTCAATAACGCTGCTTTCCAAACTGAACTTGCCACCTGCCCTGGGAAACGGGGCTGTAACCACAGCAAGTGGGAGCAAGGCTCATTTGAGAAGTACAAGTGAAATATTCCATAGTCATGGTAAGAGAGCAGAGTACTCAAAGCTGTTTCAGCAGAATTTCTAGCTCCACGTGATCAAGAAGCATATATGAACTCCTTGCTGATGACATTCTATCTCACATCTCATCATCCAGGGCATTACATTCAAGATCATGGGAATTTTACAAATAACGTGCCTGCAGGGATTTTTCAGCCACTGTCATTTATGCCAGATGATTACTTTGTTAAAAGATTCTATCTCCAAACCTAACTAATCCATTTAAAATTAACAAAGGGATGAATAGACAAAATATTCTGAAAAAGACCTGTTTTCAAGAAAAGCATTTCAATCTGTCTTGAAGACTTCAGATGATCTTTAAATAATGAGCCAATAAAAATATAAATTGATATTCATGTTATCCTCAAGGGTACAGAAATGACATTAGTACTAAGAATGTTTTATTGTTGTATTTTTTTATAAACTGCAAGGTGTCTGAGTATCTACGCTGTAAGCAAAGACAAGTGTATAAACAGTCAACAGTCAGGAGAGCCTCAGGAAGGCTTCTTACTAACAAGTTGTATTTGCAACAATAGAAACTACTCGCATTGAATCCTTTTCCCTGGTATTCAGCTACCTACTTTCTGACATACAAACAGAGCTATGACAAAAGAATTATATTCTAATTATCTTGGCCAGGTGTGCTCACATACTCAAGTGAAATTCTTGTGTGAATTTATTCTTTGCAACAAAGGAAGACTCATTGAAATGGATTTTGGACAGCACCTCAATAAGGCTCATTATTTCCTCTCCTCAGCAGCAACCTCATCTTGCTGGAGGGTAGCAAAAGTAACAGACTTTAAAATGATAGTGAGAGGTGTATAGCTGGGTCTGCAGTGGAGAAAGATGCCCCTAATTTTGGCTGGGCACACAATAATAATCCCATCCAGACTGCACTCAAATAGAGAGTTCAGGCAGTCTAAATTCGGAAAATCTCTGTCCCTAAGATGGAAGATGACTCTCAATTCCAGTGAAAAGGGCACCAGAAGCTGAGCCTAGAGGATCATTTGCAGGGGACAGGCAACAGAGGCACAGACAGAGCACTTGAAGGAGGTTAGAACATTTCTGTCAGAGACATGCAAGATGGCTGTTAACTGTTATGTAGCTAATACCTCTCCCAAACCCAGCTGCACTGAGCTTATGTCAAGTGAGTTGGAGAACGGTCAAAAGTTACGGCAAGAATTCACAAGAGCAAAAATCCCAAATCTAGAATTAGTTTAGAAATGGTCTATGTTAGATTACTATTTTTTTTCCTTAGAACTGAGATACCCTAAACAGAAACTAACTCAAATTTCAGAGTTATTCATCACCCAGTGATAGACTATGAGCAGAGTTTAAAAAAAAAAAAAAAAAGAAAGAAAAAATTTGTTGTTATATCTAATTGGTCAAACCAGTTATAAATATCTCTAAAATGAGATCTTGAGCATATAGTTTCCGAGGCCATCTAAAAAGTCCAGTGATAACATCTTTATGGAATTTTTATTTTGAGCCAGTGAGAACATTTCATTATTTTTTTCTTAAAGCTGCAGTGCTTGGAACCATCTGACTACAAAATAATTTCACCCACTGGTGAAACATAGATTCCATTTTCCAGGATTGTGAAGGATAAATATCTTTTAAAAATCAAAAAGATACAGGAAACAAGTCAAAAGATAAATACAAAATAATATATATATATATTAAAAAACAACAATGACAACAACAAAAAAATAACCTTGTGATTTTTAAGTTCAACTCATGATTATTGAGTACTTATGTTTGGTAACACTACTTTAAAAACTTCATTAATGAATTAAATGAACCAGTCATCTTTTTTACACCCCTGTTCTCAGGTTGGGTTTTTCTGAAAACAAAAGTAAATCTGGGGGTTCAAATAGAGAAAACACTTGCATGTACATAAGTGTTGTGCCCTAGTTAAATCTAGTAAGAAACTGCCTGCTTTCTCTTTGCAGCAGCTGAAACTTACTGAATTTAACTTTTAAATACTTTGCTCAAGGAAGCATATGCACGTAATTTTTGAACTACTGTTGTTGATAGTTTGATCTATGAATTTAATATCGAACATATTGCAACTTTTCCATCTCAGGTCAAATAGCCAGCTATTTGCATTTAAATGGATTACCAGCATATATTTCCTGTTCTTGTTACTCTATGTGCTTTTCATGTAGCTGTTTGATACGAACACTTCTACTGATCCAGACAGGATTTTAGTAATCAGGGCAGGAGACAGGTTAATATACTAAAAATTAGACTTAATGCTGTTCCCGTATATATTAGCACGCTGATATCAAATCCTTATATGGAGCATCTTTTCCCTGCCCATTTGTCTCCTTTTGCATAGAAAGGAGGCCTGAAGGACAGGCTGATGTAGCAGCTTGGTATAACAGAGAGATACCTAATAAAGAGGGAGGCCAGAATATTGTGTTTCCCTGCAGTTAACTCTAAACTGGCAGTACTCCTGCCTTTGAAACTGGACAAATCACTGCCTTGTGCCTCTGTGCAGCCAGTGCTGCGAGAATGACATACAACTGCTTGCCAGAGATGCAGTGGATTCCCAGTTGAGCATTACGTGTCTTAACTGGGTCATTACAGGAGCTCGACAGCAAAGGTTGAGATGGGCCTTGTGGAAGCCGATTCTCAGCTGCCCAATTTTTACCCAGCCTGCTGGAAGCATCACACACTGTCTTTGGCACAAATGCACACAATAGTCTGTCAATCCAATGGTTTTAATTCAAATGCAGAAAGGAGATTCATGTTAGATGTTAACAGGGGAAAAAAAAAACCTTACCTTGCTTTTACTTATGGGTAAGTTCTGTAATAAATCACTTAGGCTGGGGATTCCCCACAGAGCTCCACAGAAGCAGGGCAGAGAAATAGCTGTCTGAAGCAGGAGGGGAAGTTCACAAGGAGGTTGTGCTGAGCAGAATGAACTCAAGCCTAGGGGACTTCTCAGGGGTCTGCCAAGCCTTATTTTCTAATCTTTAATGAAATCTGTTTGAAAACTCATGAACGTTTTTGCTGGTTGCTTGTTACAAATACACGGGGGTCACTCACACACCTCTTTAAATGGGAGTGTGCATCACTGGAGGAGATTACCACATCTGGAGGAGCTCGGTGAGATGACAACCTGTTCCTTTCCCTGAGCTACAACCACCACCTTGGCTCCCCAGCTGGCAAAGAGCTGCTCTTTGGCTGCCCTCTGCTCTTGCTGGGGCTCGTGACATCAAACAACCAGCCAGCAATTCAGCAAGTCCTGGCCAGGGTCTAATTGTACTTGACGCACTGGTACAACCACAGGGAAGAGGATGGAGAGATACATAAACACAACAGCAACAAAAAAAAAAATCAGAGTGTGAGTTATGTCAGAGACATATTCACATCTCCTGCTGAGTGAAACTCAGTGGGAAATCTCTTGGCTGACACTCTGAAATCTGCAAGTTTACTTTGAAACAGCAAAGTTGTACAAGTCTTTATCCTATGCACATTTTAAAAATCACTACCTGAAGGATTTATGGCAGGGTGCATGGGCAATAACATTACTCTATTTGTTACTGTGGAAACACATTTTGTGACTGGTGAAAGCTATGAGAAAGATATTGAATGAACTTCTGAGAAACAATATTTTAAAATTAAAGCCAAACACTGGATTTAGCCACACCAAGAAGATTTAGCCTCAAGGCAGTCATGAAACACTGGGCAGTCAGCAGGGAAGTGCCACCAAGTCTTGCTGGGATTGATTTTGTAAGACTAGCTCTGTGTCATAGAATGGGAAAATAAAAGTAGAGTCAACTAATCAAACTAGTGCTCTCACAGCTGGAGAGCTTTGCCCAGAAACGGGAGCAACACAATGGTAATAACTCCTGCTTTCTTTGACTGTGAATGTTTTCCAAGCAACACAGCCCTATGACATTAAACTGTCAAGACTTTGGTCATTTCAGTATCTTTCTTAAATTTTAAGCTTTTGTGCTGGTTTTGGCTGGGATAGAGTTAATATTCTTCACAGTAGCCAGTATGGGGCTATGTTTTGGATTTGTGCTGAAAACAGTGCTGATAATACAGAGATGTTTTAGTTATTTCAGTGCTTACCCAGTGTCAAGGCCTTTTCTGCTTCTCACCCCACCCCACCAGCGAGGAGGCTGGGGGGAACAAGAAGTTGGGAGGGGACACAGCTGGGACAGCTGACCCCAGCTGACCCAAGGGATATCCCAGACCATATGACGTCATGCTCAGTATATAAAGCTGGGGGAAGAAGGAAGGGGGACATTCAGAGTGATGGCGTTTGTCTTCCCAAGTCACCGTTATGCATGATGGAGCCCTGCTGTCCTGGAGATGGCTGAATGAATTCCTTGGTTTGCTTTGCTTGCATGTGTGGCTTTTGCTTTACCTATTAAGCTGTCTTTATCTCAACTCATGAGTTTTCTCACTTTTACTCTTCCCATTCTCTCCCACATCCCACCGGGGGGGAGTGAGTGAGCAGCTGTGTGGGGCTTAGTTGCCGGCTGGGGTTAAATCACAACAGCTTTCCTTTGGCCCTTAGTCATGCAGAACTACTGAACTTTCCAGATGTTTGCTAGAAGATATAGAGACAGATCTATATATGCAGGATGGGGTCTCTTCACATACCCAGAGTCAAGGAAAAAGGCATGCACTTCAGCGCATGCCAATAGAAGACAGCTTCCAACCTTCCACAGATAAAACTGAAGGAAAGGGAGAAATCTGGTTAATGCCTCCTCCAAATTATGGTTTTTTCTTTTTTATGTTGAAGGTGGTTTGGAAATGGAAATCCCACTAATTATTCAAGAAATCCAAATACATTTAAGTGATTTGAGGTAGCAAGACAGACAGGAAAAGCAAATACCCTCTGTTACTTAGGAAAATCCATCCTTCATTTCTAGAGTGACTTCACAGCAAATAAAAAAAAGAAAAGAAATAATTAAAAAGAAAATTTATTTGTTAAATAAGAAGGGAAGCATCTCTGTGTGGGATTCTTCTGGACTCTGGGGGAACACTGATTTCTTTCCTACTGACCAGGCACCGGGCTTTGTGGACACAGATTATGTAAATAAAAATATGATATATTTTGGGGAAATTATCCAGTCCTTTCAACCATTTATAGCAGTGTATTATAACCCTCAGTGAAGTTATTCTTGATTTACCTCGGTATCTGTGGGAGGAGGATTGGGGCTTGCAGCAAGCCAAGGTACTAGATTCCAGATGTGATCTATGCAAAAGCAGCAGTGGCAAAATCTGAGACGTGTGCATAAAAGTTCCAGGTACTGTGAGTTTATTGCTTACCAAATCAGATATTCACTGTCAAAAGTTCAAAAACTGACAATAAACTTAACTGTTGCATCTTTAAACTTATTTATAACTTACAGAGGGAGTCTAGTGTCTCGGTTTTGTCTCTCCCATAAAGTTTACAGCCAGCAGGAGGTAATAAAATCTAGACTGAGCTCATATTGCCGAGAGAAAAATCAAGAGCTGTATGTGTTGGTGGCTGTCAGGTGAGATATTTTATACCTCATTAGTGTCGGAGCAGTTATTGCTTTTTCTTCCTTTATGAATAGATCATGTGATAGCACGCTTGCCTCTCACACTCCTAACCAATTTGTCACAGCAAACCTGGCTGTAACAGAAATAAGGTATTTCTTGCCATAGCCCTTTTCCTTTCAATACATGCTTCTGAAGAGCCATGCTACCCAAACAAGTCTAGATGTCTATCATTCTGTTTCGCACATAGCTTTCTTCTTGGTGTCCAGGTGTTGGAAACCGCTCTGGTATTCCCTTCCCCTTGGACCTCGTCGCTGGTGCAGAGATGTTTTATTCACAGCTGCCCGTGCAGCATTGGCAAATGCCCTCCCGCACCAGCATGGCATGGGAGAGCTCTAGCTGACCTTTCCTAGCAGGCTCAAAAAGTTCCTGGGAAGCATCACAGCTCTGTGTATCATTCCTAGAGAAAATTATGGTTCTCAGAGCAAACAAAGCACTGCTGAGAAGTATTTGCACTTAACACACCAAGGATTATTCAGGATAGTGGGTCAATGCCTTCCCAGCAGAGAATGCTCTCCTGGTGGAAGTTGGCCACATGTATTCTTGCCTCAGATCTGAGCCGGAATAGTTTTTACTTAGATTTTGGCTAGGCAAAAGTTGCATCTGTTTGGGTTTTTTTGTGCTGAGACAGTTCACATCATCTCCAAGATGCAGGGAAGATTCCCCAGTGTTCTCATATAGTTCAGGGGGGAGATGCAACAAAAAGTAACATAAATTAATCTGGCCAACAAAGCAAAATGGAGCAGGTTTCTACAGCCCAATAGCTGGAAAGAAAAGCACATAGCTATGCCTAGTCCCCATTCCCAGAACTGTTGATATGTTTTACAATAAATACTGATTATTTTAAATCCATACTGAGTACTCCTGAGGCAAATGGAGACCACTAGAGATTTTTTTGGTAAATCAACTATTCCTTTCACTCTCTGTAACTACTTGTAGGAAAACCTAATCAGTTAAAGAACCACAGTTAAATATTGTTTCCCTTTTTTAAAAGCACACAGTTATTATTACACTGGGTTTGAGTGAAGGGCATGAAGCTGTGTAAGCTTTAATTAATCCACTGAACCATCCACTGCAAATACTGCCATCTGCTACCAGCCCATGCACTGATAATTAATGTCTGCTACAAGTTTGCTTCCCCAACATTATCTGATTAGGTAATTAGCCTATGGAACAATACAGGACATAATGCATTATTGTTCTATTAAGTGTGATCTGTTTGAAAGCACTAAAGAATGCACTAACACTCTTCCATTTCTGTGACTCATTCCTCAACCAACACCCATCCAGTGAATGGCAAAACAATTCAGAAAGGAATGGGCAGGGGGGAACTACCCCAAACCCACGTGAAAATCGTGTCAATAAGCTCAGGCATGAGTACTGCTCACTTCAGAATAGCTTTTGAACAAGCATAAATATGAGCAAGAAAATCCACAAGCGCTGCTCTCCAGAGAAGGCATGGATCAACATCAACAATGATCTACATGTGATAAATACCCCTTCAGAGAAGTATGATGAAAAATACTTTGTCATCAAAACTCAGGGGTTTAATAAATCAACGGAAGGTGGAATCAGGAAGAGGGAGAACAAGGCAGCATGTCATCTTTATTCACTAGTGTAAAATGTGGTTGTTTCCAAGATTACATCTGAATTAAGCTTGGGAGGCAAGCGAGTGATGAAGATGCAGCAGAGGGGAACTGAAGCGAAGCCAATATTTCAGCACTGTCAGATCCTGTGGCTATGGTGCAAAGCCTCTCAATATTTGGCTGGGTGAAGTGGTTTTTACTTTACCCAGCTCTTGGCCTCAGGTGATTACAAAAAGAACTCTGATTTTATTTTGCATGAGATTCCTAGCCTAGCCTGGGGCAGAGGAAAGGTTAGCAAAGTCAGCCCTAAGTGCATGGAAACAACAAGCATATAAAAAGTCCAAGCTTAGGAACCTGGAGACCTCACACATCACTGCTATTTCAAAACATCGAGGTCAGGATTCATTTGACCAAATTTATGTGCCAACACAGTAAGCATCTACATTTGAGCTGATTCTCTCCACTCCTTTTATAGTCAAGAGAATCCTGCCCCTTACGTTAGCAACACAAATGTTTTCCACCACATTTATCTAGAATCACTTGCAAAGTCACTGTCCATTCAATGGCATAAACTGAAGACTATGCAACTGCAAGTTAAGTCTCAGTTCTGGACCAGGCTTTCTTAATTTCAGGCGTTCTTCCCTTCCAACAGGCTCTCTTTCACAGTTAGGGCTAAAGACGGTTTTGAACCAGAAACCCTGCTGTTGGTGGGCTCCTCCACAGTGGCCTTCAGCAAGAGCTGGGCACTGAGCACCCGAGGCGAACCCGCACAGGAGCTCCAGAGAACTGCTCTGACCCTGTGCCACCGCAGTGCCCTGGCTTGTGCTGCCATACCCTCACTCTGTGTCAGAAAACGCTCTCAGTCTTTGCTGCTTGTTGCAAAGGCTTTATTCTGACTCTTACCACTGGCGCATTTCGCCGCCCTGTTTACAAAGTGATCCTTCACTGGGGACGCTGCAGAAGAATTAACCTTTAGACATTTACAGGTGAGGCCACTGAAGCACAGGGAGGAGAGTGGCCTTACCTGGGGTCATTTAGCAAGCTGGTGAGAGAGCCGGGGATACAGATGAAAACCTCAGAGTTGCTCTCCTTTCTGATGAGGAACACTCTACACAGTCTTATACTAGACCATGTCAAAAAATGCCTCTTTCTGCATTTGCTTTCTTTGGTAATTGAAGGGAAGACACAGGCAAAATATCCTTCTCTTGTCACCTGTTCAATATTTGTTCAGCAGTTCTCAGTCCTGTGTATAACTTCCTAAGTGATGCTGCATTTGGTATTCAACAACTTTCCCTTCTATCTGTCTTCAAAATCAAACTCCCCTTAGGCATCACTCTGCTTTTATTTGTTCCACTGCAAATAACAGATGAGTTATTCAACATTTGTCAGGCTTCTTTGTTTATTTCCTTAACCATAGAGACATACAACATTTGCCAGTGTCCAGGAGATGTCTCTGGGAGTTAGCAGTAGCTAAAAACACCCTGGTGTTGTCTGAAATAATTGCAACTTCAGTTGTTTCCAGTGGTCGTGACCTAATAACGAAATTGATTCTATAGGGTAACCCATGAAGCCAGCGCTTGCAGAAGTACACTGACCTCCTCTCTGACTCAGCTTTCACTACTTCTGTTCTTGCTCACTTCTCTTCCTATCCTTTTTCTTACTCTGATAGCAAATCTGGAGCTCATCTTTCCTTCTTTCCCTTCTTTCTTCTGCTAATTGCTGACGGTGCATCTCCTTACTACATTCACAAGCTCTGACCTCTCTGAACAGGCACATGCAATATCTTTGTCTAATTGCAACACTCTCAGACCTCCTTTGCTGTCTAAATCTCTCTAAAATAAGTCATGATGTGCTAACAGTGGTGCACTAAGTTCATTGGATTGAATAACTACCCTTGACCTATTGGGCTGAATTTCCTCCTCCCTCTGCAATAAGAGTGTAGGAACAACCCTACAGAATCAGGTCAAACCCCCATGGTCCTAACTGCAAAACTGGGCACCAGCAAATGCCTATGGAAGAATACACAAACGGGGCAAGCGTGAAACTGTACTTCCATTGAATACACTCCCAGCACTTTGAGTCCAGGCTTTCCTCCACCAGAGAAATTTCCCAGAATTTATGCCATGTCATGTCTAAAACTTAGAATATGTATGTTTTTTTCTGGAGAGTCTCAACCCCTTAATGCATTCCATTATTATTCCCAATCAGGATGAAACCGTATAGAATTTTTCCAGAAAGAGAATTCCAGGATGTGGGAAAAAATACAGCTTCAGAAACCAGCTCTGGGTCTCCTAAGGTCCCACCTCTCAATTTCAGGCTTTCATTCCAACTTCTGGTTTACTGTGAAGCCTTATCATTCCTATTTTGCTCCTGTTTTTACATTAATAACTGTGTCAGCACAAACACTCGTCCTGATACCATATGGCAGGACAGCATACATACTGAAAGAGTCTACCTTATTTTTACAGTCATTAATGATAGCTGCTATTTAGTATCAACCACAACATCATCTAACAAATCAAGGCATGTCCCCTTGCTGTGATGAAATTGCTTGACACTTAGGTAAAAATATCTCCTTCATAGCTGAGCTCTGGGGAGTACTCACAGCATCTCACTTGAGCAATCTAATTTAAGCAAGGATTTAGGGTGAAGCCTCCAGATAATCTGTGAAGGGTTACAGACACCTCAGAGGTTTGAACAACCTCTCTTGGCTCTTTCAAGCAAAGAGTGAGATTTCGTACTTGGGGATCTAAAATAGAGACCCTAGAAAGAAAACATGAGTGTCCCAAGTGTCAAACTCTAACACTATAAAATACAAGATGTTCGAGGCAGGATGGCAGATTTCAGTCATCAGCAACTGTACTTGTCAATTTGAACTAGAAAATAATATTTCAGCTACTTTCTACCCCTGCAATGTGATTTCACTAGTAGAATACAACTTTTCAACAGCCTCTATTTTTTTTAAATTCCAGAAGATACTTTTTCCGAAGTAAAAAATTCATGACAATGTAACTTTATATGAATACTTCTACCAATAACTAAGAAAAAACAGGGGTTTGGAGTTTTTTTAATGTCTTTGTCCAATGAAAAATGGTGGGGATTTTGATAGAAAGTTTGTAACCAGCTGTGCTAAAATTAGAGCACTTACATGCAGGCTATACTCCTTTCTTTCTCTCTCTCTTTCATTTTTGTACTTGAGACAGCACAGAAGTGTGGTGATTTTTAAACAGAAAAAACATTGCTTTTTGCAGATCCTTTGGAGAATTTGTGATTACTCCCTAAATTTGACATTTCTGCAAGTATCAAAATTTCTCTAGAGTTGGGGGGGTGGGGGAATAGATCTACCTTTTACCCCATGATTATAATCTGTCAATTTTTATTTAAACTTTGAATCTTTTTTATTTGTCTTGCAACAGCAATGACTAAACTAAAAAACAATTAAAATTACAATTCCATGTCTATTCTCATGTCTGGTGTTTCCCTCTTATCATGTCACTTGCACCCTCCAAATTGCTTTTACAGATGATGGGCTCTCTCCTTTGACTAGACATAGGAACTTACATAGAATTTAGGCTGCCTGAATACAGTCCACATGGAGATAATGGTAATAATAATAATAATAACATACCTACTATTATCTTTGTTACCATAGTGCCTAAGGCTCCACCTGGGACCAGGGTCCTACTTATGCTAGGCATTGGATAAAGAGCAAGAAGTAATCCCCTAAAGCTTGCAATTTAAAGAAGAATAGAGTTCCTATGTACATAAGGTCTGGGATTAATTTGGTGATATCACTACAGGTATTTTAGTATGAGACTACAAGCATTTTTCAGTGAGAAAGGTCACAAAGAAAGGCAAGATTACAAACACAGCAGCTCTCTCTGTACCTACTCCCTTGTAATTAAGATGTTGAGTTGGGGGAAGGGAAAAACATAACACTTGGGAGTATTTTATTAATTATTTTTCAGCTTGAGTGCACAAGGTTAAACGTAGCCTCAGGCAGCTTTCACTGATATGACTCACATCTCTATGATGTCAGAGCTTTTAGTGACACTAACGGGCTCATATTTTGCAAAGAATAAACCATCCTCCGGTGTATTAATTAAGCCTAAGCACATCCTGCAAAGAAGCAATGCAAAACCATAAGAAGTTTTGCATGGTGAGTTTAATGCCTATAAAACATGTGGTTTGACAACTGCTGAGCATGAAATCTCTCATTAATCCACAGAATGTGGACAACGTGGGTAAGAGCTGTGTGTTTCCTCACCGTAACCGTGTCTTCACTGGGCACGGTCCTGATGGTAAGTCAGAGCTGGCCTCTTCCCCATGAAGAAAGCCAACAAATGACCTGCTTATTTCCACTCACAGCATTATTTTCTACTACTTTTCATATGAATCCAAATGAGAGTTTGGGGCATTGGTAAAGTCCCAGTGGAGCTATTCACAGAAATAAGGAATTACTGCTAGACATTTTTTGAATTGTTATTATTTTACCATGTTTGCTAACCACATAAAGAAATGTTATTTTCTTTGCACAGTGCCCCCCCCCAAACAAACCAACCCCATTACAAACCACCCTGCACCCCCCCCTGCCCCCCCCCCCAAAACCACCTCAAAACAATCCAGGTACCCCAGCTGTTGCATGACCGCAGTCCATGTTCATGGCCTCTCATAGATCTTTTTTGTGCCCTCCCAAAAGGCAGAACGTAAGGTGTCACAGAGGATTCATTCTACCGAGGCAAACCGTATAAAGGAAAATAAACCCTTTCCAGTTGCAAAAAAACAGCAACAACAAAAAATTCCTGCCAGGTTTCCCACTGACAGTCTCCCACAAGCTGATCATACTAAAAAAAAATCAAAGTACCACAGTAAATAGACAGATAGAGAAATTATGTGTTCAAAAAGACTTAAAGTTTCAAAATTAAATTTGCTAAAAAATGAAATTCCTTGCAGAAGAAATATAATTTTGAGAATTTTAAAAGAGAATTCCAGAAAGAACAGATAACAGAAGTTATGTTCCCTCTGTAATCTTCCTTTCTTTTAGAATTCTGAAAAGCACACTATTTCTGATATTTTATAAAAAATTAAATTTAGACTTTTTCTATTTTCCATATTTTTTAGCACTAAATTATAAAGTTTCCTTACTTTTCCCTGCAGTGCAAAATTTGACACTGTTGGAGAAGTCTGGAAATCAGACTGTCAATTACAGAGCTCCATTGTCATGTTTTCTGTTGACTTACATTTCAAAAGTTTGGAAAGTTGCAGGGAGGAGAAAACAGAAAAGCAAGCTAGGAAAGCTAAACTTAAATCTAAACTTTTATGGCTTGTATGAATATTTAATAAACAGCATTTCTCCCAACAGCTTGAAATTCTTAAACATTGGTATTGCAAAGGAAAAGGACAGCACAGCCTGATATTTCAGAAAGACCTCTCTGATATCTCAGGTGGTTAGTTTCTCAGTTAGATTAAACCGAGCCCTTTAATCTGCTGGCAAAACCAAGCAAGTTATGGGACCAGCAACACAGATCGTTACTGGCATGGACAGCTAAATGCAGTTTCAGTTAGCTTCTGTGAGCACTTTCAGTGTTCATTCAAGGTGCCCAAGCTGATGTGCTTCCACCTTCGAGCACCTATTGAAACTGAAAAAAATAAGAACATTTTTCCCATCTAAATTCCCAAACACAAATTGCCTAAACCAGCAAGAACCTCTTCCTCACACACTCATTTCACACGTAATTCACTGATCAGCTGAGTGCTTGGCATGAACTCGTGTGAGAAGGGTGTAATATGGTCTCAGCCCAACATTTTTTTCAGAATTCTGAGTTAACTGCATTTTTGGTCTTAACCCACACATACAGGTTTGCCCTGGGACTGGAGTCCTCCACACTACCCTGTAACTATTTCCAAACTTTGATGATTCAAATAAACTATGGTATTTGCTGTTACATCCAACACCACTGCTGGAGTACACAGTCATCATCCTGATCTGCAAGCAGGCCACACTGAACTAGATTTGGGCTATGCTGAACCGTTTCATGTTTAAATTATATGATGGGATTACTTCTTTCAAGTGGGTTAGCACAGCTAGAAAGTCAACAATCTTCCCTTCCCATATACTATTCCAAATCTTCCATTTTTGTGGCTAGCGATGTAGGTTAGCCCTTTGATTCAATTTGCTTAGATATTTGAAACAGATATTTATTTAACTTCAGATAAAAAACAAACCTGGTATCAGTAAGAAGCATGCAGGTTTTGTAGAATATGTGACGTAATTCAGAGCCATATAGAGATAAAAAGTGTAACTTTAGAAAAAACCTGAATATATGTAGAATAGTTTAAAAACTATAAACATCTGTAAAAACTCACAGGATCCTACAAGGAATCTCTTTAGATCTTCTACACCTCTACAGAGAAAGTCAAATTCATTCCAGCTCCCTCACATACTTCATAGCAGCTCCCTCAAGTGGCCATGGATCAGAGTATTTTATTGCAATCCATAGCAAAGCCACCCACAAGTTCCATGCAGGTCTTATTATCCTTAGACCTGCTTCTCATCACCTTTACGGTGTTAGGACCACTGCAAACACATTTTGAGATGTTTCAGGTGCAAAGTCAGGGTGGGGTAGGCAATTACAGAAGAGAAGTACAGAAAAGGAAGGAATGGGTGGAAGAGACAGAAGGTTGTGTATCAGAAAAAAAAGATGAATAGGTTGACTTTTGCTAGTTAAGATATTTGCTAAAGTCTATAGATCAAGGTTTTTTTTCCTGAAGTACAGGCTTTTTAGAATGAATTACTTTGGGATGTTTGCTAACCTTCACAGTAAAGCTTGTTTTCCATATCTATTTTTAAAGGAACGTTTCCCTTAACAAAATGCTAGGATAAATGCAGGTCAGTTCCAAATAAACAAGGTACGTGCTGTGTTCCCAAGATATGCATGGAGCCACAGCTCAGAGGGGTTCTTCATCAGGTAAAATTTCTAAAGTCCACCTGTGAGGTATAGCAGATACCTGGTACTTCAGATCTCTTGTGGTCTGAGGAAAGCCAACTTTTTCTATTTCCTTGCATGTCTCCTTAGCTTCTAACCCCACCTCTTACACAGACCTTTTTTGAGACGCTGAGGAAAGTTACTTCACTCCTCCATAAACTCCCACTTTTTTCTGCCCTGTTTTCAAATTTGCTGTGTACTTGCTCTGCCAGCCTTGGCTCCTGAAAGGATCCAATAAATAATAACTAATCTGCAGTTCAAACAAAAGAATTTTACAGATTGATTTAGGGAAGGAAAAGATTGAAAATTCAGAGCCCTGGAAAATACAAGCATTATTCTGAAAATAAAAGAAGGAAAATGTTACACACGTGGTAATTATCATTGCTTCATTAAAGTCAAAGCAACTATGACAATTTTTACTTACGGAAGATGTAGTTTCTCTACTGTTAGGAAGCACAAATTCCCCTTTAGTTTTACCTTTAATTTTTTTTAGCATCTTAAGTAGAATTATCTTTCCTCTCAGGGCTATTTTAAAATAATTTAGTTCCTGCAATGATTATTTTTTTCCTGACAAGACACAGGACAAAAAGCTCTACATAGTCACAGGTAGATTGTCTTTGGTTCCCAAGCTAACTTTGGTTGACTCTGAACCAGTGGTTTTCAGTCTTTCCTGATTTGTAAAGTCCTAAAATTTTCCAGCAGAGACCCCCCATCCCCTTGGGAGCAAATTTACTCTACTAACAAGAGGCTTTTCTCAGCTGTGTTACACAGATTCCTTTGCCCACAGGTTGAATCCCACTGCTGTGCACTATCTAGCAGTCTGCAGCCTGAACAGATCTCTGTTCTGAGAAGAAGAGCTCCCAGTTTTGGATCTTTGGGAAATACAGCTAGATCTACCAACTGAAATATGACTTCATTGTATTTTCCGGCCTCAGAGCCGATTGTGGCAACATAAGCGTGTAACATCAATAGACCCAGCAGATCTGCACAGGTGTGAAACCAGATACAAATTAATCCCTTTGTTCCCACAGCCCTCGCTGTCAAATCTATTTTCAGTGCAATCAGAAGTTGGGCTACATTAGCAACTTCAGACCACGACATTGTTCCACACGCACTAATCAAATACCGAATCTATTTGGCAATTTTTTTGTGTAATGTGAAACACAAACACAGAGCTGAATTTTCTCAACAATTACACCTTTAGACCTTATTTACTTGTGAGTTCTAATTTTTAATATTGTGTATTACTTTCTCCACTTCTGTTCTTGCAACTATATCTGCATATATACATTTTTGTAGATAGGTACCATTTTCTCATCCACTATAGGGCTAAGCTATTCATTTTTGAAAAGCATTGTCTCTATTACATATGATTCTCAACAAAGGGAAAAACAGAACACCATTTTTTCTGTTCTTTCACTTGTGGCCCACATCCAACAAAACACTTAGCCATATGTTTGCTTTTCCCCCTGGACTGGGGGATTGGCTATTGGATAGCAAAAATCTATGCACCAGAGAAGTTATGTTATCCACGTTATCCACTGTGATTCAACCAAAGATAGATGCCTAAACAGCTGATTTGGACAACCGAAGTAGGACAGTTATTTGATTATCCTATAGAAATCCAGAGACTAATGGGCTCAAGGACTCTGTTCATAATGGAGGTACACAACAGGCAGCAGGATAGCCTCAAAGCACATGACATAACAGAGAATTGCTTCACGTATGGCACTCCTTATGTTCTCTGGTTATCACATTTTAGAAATTTAAGCATTGATGAAAACCACTGGACTATAAATTGGTGCCTTCAACATCTAGCTTCTTACATTCACAGTAGGACCTGCTCATTATACCCCATTAAAAAGGACAAACATGACAAGATAATGGATTCATTTTGGCAGCAGCTGTACACTTTGATTTCTTATTATTTCTACTTTCGTAGCTCACACTGAAAAATCCAAGAGCTCTTTTCAGTTGCTAATCTATGAATGGCTATATCCTCATGTTCTGAGATTAATATTAAAAAATGACAGACAAATTGCTCACTAGACAAGCAAGCACTGGTCATAGAGTGTTGGGTTTGGTTTTTTTGCAAAGTTTAGCTTTGCTCTCTAAATATGCTTTTCTACTTTGCTTTTCAGATTATCTCAATCTGAACTGCTACCTTCGAACACCCCTGAAGCTGGTGGTCTGAATTTATATTGAAATACAGACCTAATACTTGTCAGTAGCCAAGATCTATTTTCTAAGTGAACTAAAAGCACTAGTCTTCTATCTTGGCAATTTAAATACATTACTGAGTAATCATACTTCTAGTCCACTTGCACGGATTTGTGTTTACTGCATGTGTTCATGTGTCTAACATATGAAATATGGAACCAGCAAAATGCCGAGGATCTAGCTGGTAGCTTTGTGGCCACTGAAATTAAAGTCTATTTTTCAGGTATCACCTCTCCTCAGTACTCTATCAAAGGAAATAAAAGAAAGAAGCAGGGAAGGGCGAAAGCACCTTTTAAGGCTCCTGAAGCTTTTAATTGAATCAGTGATTCAGGAAATCTCATTCTCTCTTCTGCTTGCTCTGAAATGAAGGAGAGACAATGAGCAGATTTCTGTCAGTTAAACAGATGCTCTGTGCATGCAGACATTTTTGTGTTTAATGATAGCTTTGACATTATGATTAGCTCTGTGTGATCTAGGGGTATCAGTATAGGATTCATTATATGCCTTTCCTGTAAAAATTTGAAGACATTCTTTCAAGTAAGAGAGAGCCCCCTAAAATCAGGCTTGTAATGATACTTCACTTATCACAGGTTTGCACTGGCAGTAAGGTTTTAATTGCTTGAATAACAGTATCTCTAAGATGTCAAAATTATTTGCATTAATTGCCAGTGGAGGGAGAGCAATAGAGCTTCTGTACTAGCACATTGTGTACCCAGTAGTGATTAATGGTATGGTTAAACTTCATATGTCTTCCTGTAATATGATTAAGAGGAATAGGCTATTAGATAAAGTTCAGAACTAAGATAAATGCACCTTTTCAGTGAAACTTCAAGTCTTAGCCTAAGTATTTACTTAAATGGTATGAAAAAACATCTTCAGACCAGTTCTTCAGATGATGCATAGTTCTCTACCTCCATATTTAGGCTGATTTACATCATATCGGAATATGGCTTCATTTTTCTTACTTACAGTAGAAGCCAGCACTAACCCTCTTTTCCTTTACAGCTATGTAAAAAAGATGCAGCTCCATCAATGTAAAGAAATTAACACTTCTGTTCTTCACAGTACGCAGACTCTATGTCTTTCCACAGTGAAGCTGAACACTAAATTCTGCTAAAAAAACCCTTGCCTGTAATTTTCCTCCATCCGTTCTTCATGTGGTAGTATAAGGGTATCACTGAGTTTATGTAGCATGGGCTAGTTAAGCAGAGGATGTTTTGCATGTACAAGAGACAAGATGGGAATACCTTACCAAATGAATATGGCAATTTTGCTTTTCTAGCTACTGATACAACAAAGTTGTTATTTAGAGGAAGAGTGTCGTGGTTTAACCCCAGCCAGCAACTAAGCACCACGCAGCCGCTCACTCACTCCCTCCGCACCCAGTGGGATGGGGGAGAGAATTGGGAAAAGAAGTAAAACTCATCAGTTGAGATAAGAATGGTTTAATGGAACAGAAAAGAAGAAACTAATAATGATAACACTAATAAAATGACAACAGCAATAATAAAAGGATTGGAATTTACAAATGATGCACAGTGCAATTGCTCACCACCCACCGATTGATGCCCAGTTAGTCCCCGAGCGGCAATCCTCCCACCCCCAGTCCCCCCAGTTCCTACACTAGATGTGACATCCCATGGTATGGAATACACCATTGGCCACTTTAGGTCAGCTGCCCTGGCTGTGTCCTGTGTCAACTTCTTGTGCCCCTCCAGCTTTCTCGTTGGCTGGGCATGAGAAGCTGAGAAACCCTTGACTTTAGTCTAAACACTACTGAGCAACAACTGAAAACATCAGTGTTATCAACATTCTTCGCATACTGAACTCAAAACATAGCACCGTACCAGCTACTAGGAAGACAGTTAACTCTATTCCAGCTGAAACCAGGACAAAGAGATAGGGAGGTTTGCTTGTATCTTGGCTTTTTTACCGGCAGTATGTAGGTGGGTAGTTGAGCTTGCTGGAAAACAGCTTCAACTGATAGAATGATAAAGGCATTCTTGGTCTCAAGCACTGCACCTGTTGTACATCTCTGACCAGGGCTAACAATAGTTCATTGGAGGGGAATTTCGTTTACAGCTCCTTTTTGAAAAATGAGGCTCTCCCCTTCAGACCTTGGTCTGCTGACTGCAGCATCCCTATTCTGGTCTGGCTGGGAAAGTCTGCAGGAAGCTTTTAGACTAAAATCCCTCTGGTTGTGTAACCTGATAACTTGAAGGGTAAATGTACCTTAGAAGGACAGGAGACATCGAGAAAGCTCAAAAAGAAAAAGTAGTGCTGTTTAGCATAAGGGGCAGCTAGCTATGAGATAGCAGTGAATATGCTCAGGCTGGAAAGGAGAAACAAATAGGATTACTGAATGTGTTTTAACAGCAACCAGTAGGACTATTCTGGTGTTATGACCTTTTCATCTGGCGTGACATGCTGATGCTAAAGTAGGAAGGACAGTATGAATGTGAAGGTATTACCCCTGTTTTACATATGTGTTTGTAGTATGCTACAGGAGGGCTACTGCTCATCTGGACTTTTTCAGACACCCTTGGCATTCCTTATTTCTGCCTAGAAGTTTTATGCACTTGGATTTCAAACATTTGCCTAAGTGGTTCTGTGAGTGGAAATGTCTGGTTTTTCTCTCAAAACCCCAGCTCCCCTTTGCCTATTCTTAGCTCCCCTTTATCTCACTTTTTAAGGAAAAAGACTGTTATTTACCATGAACGTGTTCAGTGTGTCATCCAGTAGGTATTTTCTCCCTATCAGCTGGAAACCACACAAACAACTATGATTAAAATAAAAGTCATATAATGCTACTTATTATCATTAGAGAGGCACCACAACATGTTTTGTCCCTTGCACTTAACATGCCGTGGGATAATGAAATTAGTAAATCCAAGATCACAGTGCTCAGGTGGTTTTTCCTCTGCTGTTGTTTGGGAAATATTTTTGTTAATATAGCCACAAATTAAATTTTGAAAACTGCAGGAAGGGACTAATAGCAATAGTAGGTTTGTAGTCTTTAAATAGGTTTTTCAAATTGTTACACTGCAGTACACATCATGTGTCATGACCTGAAAAAATGGATTCTTTATGTTGCTTTTTCACAACTACCAAACCTGTTTTTCATTTGAGAGTTAATGGAGGGGTATCTTCTGCTCTGATAGTGATGAATGCAAAACAGCTAGGGAAGTTTTGGCATTTTCACTCCACCTGCTTATTTTGCTAAAGCTTTAAATGCGCACATCTGAAAACTCTTTTGCATTATCTTTAAAAGGCTTTAAAAGACAGTATCTTTGAAAGACTTTAATTTAAAAAAAATATAGAGCCCAAATAAAGAGTGACAGAACGAGCAGAGAATTTCTTATTGGCTTGTAGGAGTCACCAGAGTAACAGGAGCTTCTGAAAAAGCTGTGAGAACCTCGCCTATATGGCATGACCTCTCCATCACATCAGGGGAATGAATGAGCTGGAGTGGGCAAGAGATTAGCTCAAGTCCTGAAATAAAAGGTTTAATATTCTCTGTCAAAATTGTTACCATCTAGTAACTCCAGATATATTTGTAATCCTCATTGCAAATTCCAGCAAATTCCACTTTCTAGCAGCATAGCAATTTTATTAAGTACCTCATTTGGGAATTATAAGACAAAATAGAAAAATGCACCATTTACAGCCTTTCTGCACACTCTCTCTATACGTAATTATGAATTAAAGACTTAGTTTGTCATCTGTGTCCTTCTTACTCCTCTAATCTCCTTCTAGAGTTTTGGGGATGGGATATCTATGCACCATAGTACAATGGTGCATCCACACCATAGTTTAGGAAAGGCAGCATGATATTTTCTGCATTTTCTCCAGCTCTGCACCCACTGCACGATAGCAGATGTGTGGCCATCCCTACCAAAGGATTCTGTAGGTGTTGAAAGTTTATCTGAGCTTAAGGAGATACTGTATTAACTAATGCAAAAGAAATGCATTAAGGGTTACTACATTCACATTACAGAAATCATATCCAGCTCCCAAAGTCCCTGATCTGAAAATTGCTAAGGAGATTGTTAAGGGGATCTGTTATATGTGCTTGCCTTGTATTTACCCCAGCCTAAGGATCCACCTACAGCCCATGTAAGAGACTGGATGTGGAGTAGGTAGACCATTGGTTCCACTCAGCATATGAACTAGCCATGGCATCATATGAACTAAGATTAAAATTCAGAAATGGGTCTGAGTCTCACATGATCAGATCTTTGGTTGTTATTAAATCAACACAGGTTCAGGTCCTAGACCGGATCCTGGTCCTTTACATGAACTGGAAATATGAACTGGGCAGAGTGGAGAGCAGTAAAGAAGGTTAGTAGCTTTGAATTCTGGATGACTTATCTATAGTTGTTAAACTGAAGCAGTAATGCAAAAGTTATGAAAGTTATGCCAGTTTGTTTGGGGATTCTTAATTAAAAAAAAATAATGTAATAACTACTACTTTCTGGTTGCTGAGATGCATTTGCAAACAATGTAATTTGGCTAAAAGCCAAGTATGTTTCAACCAAGATAATAAAGAGCAGAATCTGACCCACAGCTGGAGAAAAGGGGTTTCCTTGTTAAGAAAATGTACTATTCAACACTTGAAAGATTTCTTATTCACAATAAATGTTCAAACTGAATTAAGAGCTGTTAAGTTTCTGGAAACTACAAAACTGGGATACAGTCCATGATCCAAAGCAAAGTGTCATCATGTTCAATAATGCTAGTGTGATGATAATGATAAGAAATTGATTAAAACTACACATCTCTGTAATGCTTTCAATGTTTTAATCCACGTATTCCTGTTAGGGTACTAAATGTTAATACAGAACTCCACATAGTACATTCAAATACCAATTACTAATTCAATATTTCTAAGTGACCAGAACTGACCCCACATAAGTATAGAAAATAAAGGACAAAATATGTTTAGGCTAGTACATTTTACAAGAAAAAAAAAAAAGAGAAGGAAATTAAAGCTGATATTAAACTTTAGCCCATGAACAGCAACAGCTGTTAGAACAGGCAGGTAGTATGGTAAAGGTGAAAAGATTAAGGAGCCTCATGAATATGAAAAGCTTTTAATTACTGATCACATTGACCCATTGTGTGACAAGGGACTGGACCCTACAAGGCACACAAGAAGGACAGGGCCACCTCATGGGACATTTTCTGATTTCAGTGGCCATGTGGACAACTTGCAGCATCAGAAACTCAGCTGCTACTGAGTGTATGGGGATTGACAGAAGAATCAAACCCAGAGACAGCAAGCCACCCCACCACAAGTTTGCAAAATGCGTTATATCGTGTGATGAACCATGATTAAGCTGATCACTAGAAGCACTCAGCCTTTGTTAGCCTTTTGTTGGTACCCAGCTTAGCCTTTGAAGCTAAACGGACCTGTGGACAAAGTCAACCAAAGACCAGGAAAATCCGTTCACTCTGACATCTGTCTACCTGGACAGCTACCTGTGCGACCTCATCTACACCTGAGCAGCTTCATAGCACAGGCCATAAAGTTAATTCAGTTGTATCAAGACTTAGATTGTGGCAAAGGCACATCTGCTGGAAAGGTGCTTAGACTTGTGAAAACATCAGAGACTGAAAATCTACTTTCTCCCTATGTTATTTCAGTGGTTAGCCTCTTATTGTTACAAACATGAATTTTATTTCTAATCTGCATTTATTATCTTTTACTCCAGCTCTTCCACCTACGCATCTTTGTTACAATCTACTTCACTAGATTAAACTGTTTTAGTTCTCTCAATCAGCTGCACTGTAAGCATCGTTCTTTCCCACCTCTCACAGTAAGCACAGAGGAAAGCCTGGCATATCTCAGTGGGAGAGAACTGGCAGGGCATAATCCCCCCAGGGTTATTGCAGACAGAGAGGGGGTTTCCCCCAAGAAAGGCACTGCATCCAACTCTTCTGCCCTTTCAGCTGCTGCATGGAGCCAACATTCCTGACTGCACCCACAAAGCCTACAAGAATCAGTGGGGCATGTAAATTTTATCCTTTAGAAAACAGAAAAAACCTGTTCACTGAAATCAACTGATCTTTTTAAAGACTATTTTTTTAATCTGCCTGCACAACCTAGAAGGCTTTAGTCCCAGTTTCATATTTTCTTCTTATGCAACTAGATGTTACAGATTATTTCACAATAAGCACTCATTTTTTCCTTTATCTTCTTTCACTATGAAACACAGCCAACGAAAGAGGGAAGTAAAAAAAAAAGGCAGAAACAGAAACATAAGCACTTTTCCATTTTGGAAAAAGCCACAAAACCATCACTAGCAATAAAATTGAAATGTCATCTCAACTTAGGCACATAGGATTGAGCTATCAATCACAGAAAAAATTCTGCTTGCATCTGCATCGTGGAAAAATACGTTTCATCAATTTAGGACCACAAACAATCCCACAATTCCCCCAGCCATTTTTCTCCGTGCTCTTTACTGGATTTAGTACTATGAAACCAAAGGATATTTTGAGCAAAGCGTATTTTTCTAAGTTTATTCTAGGACATCTAAATAGGATGTGTGAAATAATTCTTCTACTCCATTTACTGTAAAGACCTGCAGCCCAAGAAGAATATTCAGTTTAGGGGATAGTATCTTAAATGCACAGATCTACTGGAAAGATGCCAGGAAAACAACAGAATTATTGCAGGTCTAGAAAGCACAACTTCTGGAGAAAGACCTAAAAAAAATAAATAAATGTTTAGCATGAAGAAGGACATGGTAAATCTCGAGGTACATAAAAGGCATTTAGAAAGAAGAGGACTCTGTTCTCTTTATAAGATATAATAGGTCTAAGTGCAGCCAGAAAGACTGAGGTGAAATAGGAGGAAAATCTGCTCAAGAACATTGAAGCACTGAAGGTTTTTAAGAACAGGTTAGGCAGACATTTGTCAGGAATGATTAGATAAAGATGATTTGGATGTGGGGTAAAGGAACAAGGAAACTGATCTCTTAAAATACTGTTCAGTGCTATTTTCCTTTGATCTGATCTCTTTCCTATTGGGTCAATAACATTTGCTCTGCATGCATACTGTGATAGCCCTGTTAAAAAGGGCTAAATTCTTTGACTGCTCATTTCTAAATATTAATGAATTTGAATCTCTTTTCATTGTATGCATAGATTATTCTATGAAGACACTTTATCATTACTGTGTTATGTGAACACTTGATAGGTGTCAAATTTTGAAAATAAAGGGTTTTGGTTAATAATAAAGATGTAACATTTATAATGCATAAGAGACTGACTATTATAAAGGTATTAGAATTGAAGAAGGAAGGATTTTTAGTGTATGAGAGAAGGCTAGAAGAGCAATCAAAAATGAGAAAAAACCCATTTTATGACATGTGAAGAATATTAAAAACAAGTGTGGCTGGAGCTTGCAAATGAGGGAGGGCACCATCTGATTCATATAAATTCTACAGCATATTTCCAGTTAATACCTTATTAACTAAGTACTTAAGAACACGTGTAAATTGTGAGCTCAAGTGTTGGTTGATTGGTGGAAAAAAGAGACCACAGCCAGTAACTGAAGGAAGATGTTGGCAGCAATGGTGCTTGAGACATCTATTGAAAGGGCTGGACTGCTCCAAATCATTTCACAGGAAATACTTAATGGACAAGATCTAATGATATCGCAGTTATGAAAGGAAAATGCAATCACATAACAGATCAACCATAACCATGCATTTTAGCTCATTAAAGCAGAAATTACGTACTAACCAGTGCCTTTGTATCTCACTTGTGTGCAAGCTGTTATGCATGGTACTAACAGGAACCAAACAGGTGTGGCAGCAATAACAGGAGAAAAACAAGCTTATAACCAAGTGAAACAGTCTTAGCACTGAGATAAAGCTGCAAGACCATGTTCTCAAAAATGATTCAATAACTTGGTTGCTCAGTCTATTGGGTCTGGCTGAGACGGAGTTAATTCTCCTCATAGCGCTGTGCTCTGTATTGGTAGCTAGAAAGGTGTTGATAACACACCAGTGTTTGGCTACGGCTGAGCAGTGCTGGCACAGCATCAAGGCTGTCCCTCCAACATTTGCCCCCCTCACCAGCAGGCTGGGGGTGAGGGGCCATAGCCAGGACAGCTGACCCAACCTGACCAAAGGGTTATTCCATACCATATGACATCAGCTCGGTAATAAAAGCTAAGTAAAGGGAGGAGGAAGTGGGGGCATTTGTTATTTATGTTTGTCTTCTGGAGCAACTGTGTACGGAAGCCCTGCTTCCCAGGACATGGCCAGATATCATCTGCTGATGGGAAGTAGAGAATAAAATCTTTTGTTTTCACACGCGACTTTGCTTTTGCTTTAATAAACTGTCCTTATCTTGATCCATGAGCCTTTCCTTATATTTTTCTCTCCCCTGTCCAGTTGAGGAGAGGGAGTGATAGAGCAGCTTTAGTGGGCACCCGACATCCAGCCAGGGTCAACCCTCCACAAATGACTTGGTTGCTCAATCTTCGGGATGTTCAGTTCAGAGACATTAAATGGAATTAACTGTAAGGGTGATTGCTCAGCCTTTCAGTTTTCTTAGTTAATAGTTGTGTTGCAGGCCAGACTATCCAAATTATTCTCAAGGAGTCTACTTGCAGAAATGTAGAAAAATCTCAGCTCATGCTATAAAATACAGGCTAGATAGATTTATTAAAAGCAAAGCATTCCAGTGCTGTCTAGAAAAAAGTGGAGAAAAGATGTCCTTCCAGTTTTAATTCTCCAATTTCATTACCTATTTTATGAATCCATTTACTTCTTGTAACCAACTTTGTAAAGAAACGAATGCAAATGCTTCAATGCTTATCTGCTACATTTTACAGCTTGATGATGTTGCTGTATATTATAAACAATTCTTTTATTCTGCTAAGAAAACAAAATTCTGACTAAATGCATACACAATACTCAGAAGCACTGTACAGTTGCAGCATATTAGGCACTAATACTACTGAAAAGCTGACCCCCAAGAAAAATATCCATGTTATTCACATTGTTTTCCATGCTATGCTATTGAAGTAATAAGCATTTTCTCATTTGCAATATCAGATGTGATTCACTAATCTAGAAAATTAGATTTTTGAAAGAACACAGATTACATTTGCCAAGTACGAAAAATCTATCAGAATCACTCTATTCTTTTTAATAAACTTTCTCTGTGCAAAAGCAATATAGAAGGAATCAATATGATTTTCTTTAAAAAAATCCCTATTATCATTCATTTATTCAAATAGGGACCTTCGCCTTAATTAAAATAGAGCTGCAGAGACCTGAGGGAAGCACATATGTATAATTCCTACAATTACTTATTTATTATTTTAATTAATTATTTATTATTAAGGGTATTTTGTTTTAAAGCTTGCAGGAGTTTAATTAAAGTTACAGTAGGCTCTGAGAATGAAAAGTACATATACAGAACACTTTCATACATCAAACTGAAGTCTAAATCATTTCAGTGCATGTTAATATATAAGCAATTCTATTTCTGTAGAAGTGCAAATAACCAGTTACACACACACCCAAAGAGGGTGAAAAATCATGGAGAAAATGAAAGTCTACATAGCCAAGATAGTGGAGACAGGAAACCAACAGCTCTCTAGCCTGAGAGTACCCCTCCTAAACAAGAGTGGCAAGAGTTATTTGTTACTAGACCAAAAACCTAGCTGCGCACACGGCTGAGATGTTGGTTTGGCTGAGTAGTCAGGTACTTCCATTGGGTAGAGGTCTGCAGTGCTCATGGCAGCCTGATCCTCCTCAGCCTCCTACCACAGGGACGATGGTATGGAGGTGGAGAGCACAGCTGTGATTCTCTCATACTCACCATGCACTGTCAAGGAGAAGAGATTCAGGCTGGTGGGCCTTCAAATACCAAAAGCAGATGTTAAATGGAGCTATGAATGTGTGACAAGGGTCCAGCTACCTCCACCCACCTCCTGGGTCGAGCAGGCACAGACCTCACCAAGCCCATTTAAACCAAAAGATCTTGCTTGGCACCTTCTGTCATCAGGGACGCTATAGAGCAGATTACTTGTTCAATGATTAAGTTGCTGCAACAATTTGAGTATCATTTGGGGGCTGGTGCAAATCTGGCCTCAGATCATGCTAAAGCCCACTCTGTAACAGCCTACATTCATTAATTGAGTCCAGCTTACGCTGGTTTTATATTAACCTCTCACCAATATGTTCTCACTACGGCATGGTCAAACCACGCTAGCAGTACAGCTCAGGAAAGTTTATTATTCTAACAGATTAATCCAGAAATATCAATAAATGTACACTAATTCTAATTAAAAGGTGAAGCCAGCTGTTGGTCCTGGGTTATGCACAGATGTGTGATAACTGACTGCACTGCAAACTGTGTGCGGATGTACAGGCACATTGGCCAGCTACAGTCTTTTAAAAGCAGCTTCCTTTGGGACTAGACTGTTGCCAGACCAAGTAAACAGCTGTATTTTGCTGAAGTGTTCAGTGAAGAGTAAGAGAAAGTGAAGTATATGGTTCAGTGAACTGTGTGCAGCTGTTTCTTTTCTGGTTTAACATTCAGTACAACCACACTGGGGAAGTTGCTCAAAACCTTCATCTTTTCGTGTTTACTACTTAAAACATACACTATCAATACCACAGTGTTCTGAAGGACTTTCTAGTTCAGTCTTGCTTCAAATTCACAAGGCAGAAGGTAAAAAGTTTACTCAGGATCTTCACAGAAAAATCTCTCCCTGAAAAGTTTGCCACAATATCTACAGCAGAGGTAACTCAAAGGTGAAACTCACAGCTTTGCTACACAGACATCACCAGATACTAAAGGGTTTTTTTTCCCCTTTTGTTTACAGTGAATGAATAATAAAGAAAAAAAATATAGTGACCTATTTATGGTGCATCTTCTTTAGGCCTAGAAGTCTTTGTAATAATTAATGTTATGAAATTGTGTCTGAATATTCATATATGCAAAGATATGAAAGTTCTTTCCGTGTTAAGGCAAGCAGCATATTAGCAAAGCATAGCCCAAGCTTGCTTAAGGTAAATTGGCACCAAAATTGTAACATTTCTTTGTGCTAGGTGTCAAGACATACCAAGACGACAGGACAAAATAGATGAGCCTGGTGATGGCCAGCCAAGGGCATGCTCTGTACCAGGGCCTGGTTAGTACAGAACACTTTTAGCTTACTGATGTTACTGAAATGTTTGAAGAAAACAAGATAAGAAATCCACTCAGTCTGGTTTGCAAGATTTTGATGAACATATGGAACATCCTGCTGGTAAGCAAGTGAGGTTTACAGCCATATGCTTAGCCACTCTCTGGTATGAATATTGCAAGTCTGCAATATGCCAAGAATTGACCACGTAATTTTATATTTCTGATTCTGCTGTATATAGTTGAGCTTTATCAACTTGGTCTCCCAAGGAAAAGAAGCAGGGAGAATAGTATTTTCTTGGTTTTATCATTGTTGCTGTTGAGTTGTTTGGTGTGTGGAGCTTTGGGGGGGGGTGGTTGTTTTTTGTGGTTTTTGGGGGGTTTTTTTGTTAAATTGCCATTCCATATATGCCTGATGTTGAATAGGAACTGCTAAGACCAGTCTGAACACTAAGCCAAGTACACGTTACGCAAACCTCATCTGCATTAAATGCAGAAGATCCAGCAATCCAGTGATGTCCTACCTGCACTGATGACAAGACAAAGGTGACATCCAGGAAAAAGAAATAGACAAAGATAGAGGAATTTCTTGGGGGAGATAGGTGGCCCAAACCTGCTGAGACCCCTGAGGAGAGCTGAAAGCATTTCTTGGATAAGGCTGGGAGATGAGCAGCGTGGCTCGCTTTCTAAGATCTAAGACGACTAGATCTAGAAAGAACCACAGAAGTGTTATTGACAGATTTGCTCACGCTGGAAAAGTCTGTGAAAACTGGAAACGCTTGCCTTTTGGCTTCTCCTGGGCTGCAAAGTAGGGGATCAGTGGAGCACTCGCCAGCTGACTTCAGTGAACCGGAGGCTTAGAGCCACGAAAGTTTAGGTCCTGACCAGTGTAAGAACATGAGACCTCCTAGAAGACCAGCCTGGGAGAACACACCTGAACCCAGAAAGACATCAGAAAGTGCAGTTTTAGTGGCTGCAAGGAGAAAGATTTGGCACTGGTAGAGAATGACTGCCACTGGAGGCATCTCCCCAGCAAAGAACTGTGTTTGAAGCACTTGAGCCTTATATGCAGTGATGAAGGCTCCAAGTACGGAGCAAGTTCACTCAGACAATTAATAAAATAGTAGGAATGGGACAGGTGAGATTTTTGTAAGCCTCATGTTCCCATGTAGAGAATTTACGTTGATGAAAGCATTATCAAATCAACTTGGAGATCCCCCAAGGCCTGCGTACAGATACCCACGGTGCTGAAGATGGCACACACCTACCAGGGTTACAACAATCTGCCCAAGGAATATTTTTTTCTAACCTTCCTCATTACAGGTTTGCCTTTTCCCCAAAACAAACATTTCTAATTGTTATTCTGTTTCTTGGCCACTAAAATTCCTAGTAACATCATGATGTGTAGTTGCCTATCTAAATGTCATATCAAGAGCTGAGAGGTTTTTTTGGCTTTACAGAATACTGTCAGCTTGTTGAAATCTATGGTTTCTTTAGGGATATCTTATATTTTTCACAGTTCCACTTAGTGAAATCGAATTGAAGCACTATGTTCCAGCATTGCTGGAATGGAGCAGTGTAATTCTGTTTCCAAACTTCTTTTTTCCTTACTTTTTTTTTTTTCTTATGTGATACAATATTATTACTGCTACATCCATTTCTTTCCTCCATTAATTTTTTCCACGTTTTTTTCTCAGAAGCTAATACAATGAAAAAAACCCCAACTTCTGAGGTATCCATTTATGGTTAAACAGGAAATTTAATGTTCTGTGAAACTGCAAAGGCTGCCAATGCACCATTTAAAAACCACCAGCCTTATGCATTCCTTTATTTCTCCTTGGCATTCAAAGCACAGATAAATTCAAACAATAAGTAACTCGTACCCACTCAAAATCAAGTTTGTGCTAGTATCCAGGGTAAGTGAATTTCTAAACACCTTTCCTTTGACCTATATGCCCAATGGTAAGATGTAGAGAGAAAAATCTAATGTTCTCAGATATATCCAGTACGAACATGAGTTCTGGTCTGCATCCATCAAGAATAAGTTGAGGATTTATCCAGACTTCCTTTCACAGCTCTATTTTAAACAGCTGAGCAAGAGTGAAGCACTAGGATGCAAACCGAAGAACCATAACATCCACCATCAAAGTCCATCATGCAAGACAGAATGCAAAGGGTAAAATACACATTCTCATGGGTAAAATATCAAGGGAATATAGTCACTGCATTTCAGAAATTAGACATGAACCTATTCAAATCAAACTGTTAGGGATGGACATTGCATGTGTACACTTCAGTAAGCCAAGCTTATTTTCAGATCGTACAGTGTTTCTGCTAGAGGAGAATTTTCTTTAAAAGCCAACTGACAGAAGCAAGTGTTAGTATATTGAATACTGAAGAAACTTATTAAGAATTAGTGTAGAGGGAAGAAAATTGTATTTCTTCAAAAGGGAGAGTCAAAAATGGGATAATGGCACTGAATGTTTTCCAGTTCTGTCTCTTGTGGTTCTACATTGCAGTTTTTCTGAGATATGATGAGAATGAGCTAAAGCTTGCTTTAGTCTTCTCAGTGAAACTGATTTGGGCTCTGCAGTTTTCTTTCTTTGTTATGCTCTGTATCTCAAGAATGAATTGACTAATGCCTCCTCTCTAATGGCAGACTATATCACATCGATCTCTTCTGGATTTTCTAATTTTTGCTGACATTTACTATATTTGCTACAACAGAAAATGTAAAGTGGACAGCCAACAAAATCAGAAAACTTGGGAAATTTTGGGGAAAATTAGGAAAACTTATCAGATAGTACTATGGCTGGTACCAACATATACTAGTATCTGAAAGTCTGATGAGTAAGACTGTGCTGAGACAAGAATAACTAGGAGTTATGCTATATCAAGCTACTTTCAGGTAGCTGTTAACAATTAAAAGGTGCTGAAGTTATTAAAACATAGTATTTATGATTCTTACCTGCCTCTCTATCCATGACTATATAGATCCATGTTTTAACCTGTCAATTGTAATTTATTTCTTTTATTGGATAATTCAGTCTGTTGGTAAAATGCCAGTAATAAGAAGTAAGTTAAGACAAGAAGCTTAAAATTCACAAAGTGTATTTTTTTAAGACTTTTCTCAGTCATCAAGGATGCAACTAGAATGATACCTATGAAGATGAAAGAACTTGCTATCTGTGCCAAACCCACATCATCTTTGAATAACCTTCTTGTGCAGTATCACTCCAGCGACATATTATTTCACAGCTGTAACAAGGCCAAAGATACAATCCCTTCTGTTTAAGCTCAGTGTATTTGTAATACATTGTTAGACAGATCCTTCTCAAGGAGCCAGAGACATTTCAATGGAACTTGAGGACAAATTAGTCATGGTCAGCAAGGCTCTTGAACAGCAAAGCATGGCATCTGATAAGTAGCTTAAGATTTAACAACTACCTCAGAGAATTTCTGGGTATTACATAGAGTACTCATCTTCTGACCCATTGCATCTTAAATAGAAGCAGAAGCAAACCACACAGATAAATATTTACATGTTTGCAATAAAAAAGGGAATATCGTGATATTCCCAAATGTCAAACCAGCCTTAAAAGAAATTTCTCTCTTATATACATTATTTAAATGTTGCCCTAACCTCTGATTTTTTATGGAGCAGTAGAGTGTCTTGGCTCTGCTGACAAGGTGAATTGACTAGATTGGAGATGAGGCAGAGGACAACTGCCATATTCTGTGTACAATTCTGTTTTCGAAAGCAGCATACAGAAACCTCCAGCTCCCATCTCTGAAAAGAGAGCATAGTTTCCTCTCCCTCTTGATCTTGTCTGAGAGGTCTTTTATGACAATGACAGTTCCATTGCAAGATTAGGTAAACTGCTATGGAGAAACCGTAACAGAGTTTGTGTGCATTGACAGGGCATTTGAGCATGATAATACTTGGGAGGTTTACTTACCCTCCTTCCCCTTTAATTTCAACAGAGCAACCAAGCACTCTGTAATCTTTTATAAGAGGGGAATTCAAAGGAAACCAGATTTTAGCCAACAGAGGTAAAAGCTCAGAAGCCCTTTATCTGAGTTAATAGAATTTTCTCAGTTCCTGTAGCAAAGAAACAGCATCTTTCTTGTGTCGGTAAGTACTGCATGCTATAATGAAACGCTGTTTATTTTAACTTTTATAAAAGCCTAGGCCCTAAAACCCAGTGCCTTGCATCCTACACTTTGTCCTTCTGACTAAAGGGCAGGCTGTACTGACACACAAAGGTGATGGAGAAGTGAAAGAATTACAGAAGAGAATAGTGTTATGATGTCAGGCTCTGTATCTGGGATGAAAAGACTGCTTAAAAAAAATAACAAGCAAAAAGAGCAAGACGACTGTAAGATACAGATAAGGGAGAAGGAAGGCGGATACTTGTCTTAAGGATACTTAGCTTGCAAAACTTGTACTGACACATGGAACACATTGGCCAGTTGCGGAGAAACGCTAGCACCTAACATAAGAAGTTAAGTCAGGCTTTTCTAACTCATTGGATCCTTCCTCTTTTCTCCTTTTCTGTTTTATTTTTCAGGTTTGTCTTGGGGATTCTGACATGGATTTTTAACAATCACACAAGGAATGCTTAGCCTCATTGTGCATTACAGGGACCTTGATTGTAATCTAGATGGACTGCCTGGGCTATTTAGATTAAGACAATTTCTTGGGATAGCAAACTTCTCTTAAACTATGTTTGACAGCAGATGAATGCCTATTTGCATTACACCCATCAGATTCACTGGCTGGAGGCTTGTAAGACAGTCTTCAAAAAGGAGACTTTCAGCTATTGCCTAAAGCATCTGCATATGGCAGCATTCCTCCAAGAAGGCAGAGGACCTGTAGGTCCATCATAGGACTATAGGAACATCACAGACATGATCGAAAGGAAATAAGTATATTTCTCCAAAGTGTGTCTGTAATTTCAGAATTTTCTGCCACATTTCATAAACCTTTAAGAAATATGACATTTATTTTACATCCCATGGGATATCATCACAGTACAATAAAACACATAGAGACAAACCGAGAAGCTAACAGAACTATAATTCACTACAGATTTTTTTCTGTATAATTACATTTTATGGCATTAACTCTGCATTCTTTGGGAAACAATTTTCTTGCAAGAATTTATTGGTTTGCTTTTCTGCTAAAAACCAAAAAAATAACTTTTCTTGGAAACTGAGCAATTGGAACTTGGAAAAAAAATTTACTCTTCCCTTATGGCTGTTCCCTAACAGACAAAAAGGAACAGAAATTGTGAATGTGGTGAGGACAGGCATGGAGTAGAAGAAAGCAGAACATTATGTAAAGCCTACCTCCTTGGAATGGCTGACCATGGGAATCATTAAAAATGAGATTATGTTCTTATGGGAGGTATCTGGGACATGATGTTTGGAAAAAGCTGGGCTCTCAGCAGTTACTAAGGACTGGCTACCTTGGGTTCTTCAGAAAGTCTGCAGCATTTGAAACTGTGGAAGGCGTTGCAGCCAGAGTCTGTCCAATGCAATTCTCTCAGCTCTGTTTTATACACTATGGCCTTAGTTTTACTGTGAAGAATGCTCCCAAAGAGCTTAGAAGTCTGTTAGGGGAAAGAGCAAAGACAAATTTCTTTCTCCTGGTTGTTGTAGCATTTACGTCCACTTCCAGTGACTTCTATCTTGCATGTGGGCAGCCCCTTGTGAAGTACTGTGCTTGCACACATAGACACGAACTTTGAGTTTACCCCTTCAATAACACCTCTGAGGGGCTGACTGTGAAATGGTAATTCCTAATCAAGAGACATGATTTTTTCTTAATGTTTTCTATAAGTTCTTGCATTAAAAAAAGCAGTATTTCTTGAGGCAGGAAACGATTTAAAAAACAAATGTTTGTATGCTTCTGTTCGAGGAAAACATCTTCCAGTGGAAAAATAATTCAAGATATTTTCATTATCTTTAAAACAGATAAGAGCTATATCATGAAAAGGTAAAAAAGGGCACTGTCTCCCTTGGCTGCCCTAGAAATCTTATACAATGAGAATGCTTGAGACTGTCTTACTCCACCCTGCTAAGGCTTTAGCAAAGCAAAAAGAATGAACCGCAAAGGAAGCAGCAAATGTTTCAGTGCCATACTAGAGTCCTGCTACAGGGTTAGAGAGCACAGTCTTTTGGATCCCAGGACATTTTACGCTTCTGAAACTCTGTTTCTATTCCCACAGAGGGTGCCCATCCCAAGGCAAAGCCCCAGGCTTCGCATCTCACAGCCTCCCCACTCCTGTTGCAAACCTCTTCTGAGCATTTCCCAATTTTTTCTACCTCTCAAAGACCCACCTCTCTTTCCAAGTCATTCTGTCCCCAAACTGCTCACACCTCAGCCTGCCACACTCTCCCACATCTCAAACATGTCTGCACTCTTGTCAAATCTCACCTCCTCTATCTTATTCCCTCTCACAGAAGAGCTAGTACCCAATGTTAATGGACCACTTTTTGGATGCCAGCTTTGACCTATTAAAAAACATGGCCCAGGAAATTAATTAGACCAGCCTGATATGCTTTGTTCACAAAGCGAGGTAGCTGTTATTCATCTGCACATCGTCTTCTAAGTCTTTCATTATGTTCACATTCTTATGTATTGCTTCCATGATTATTTATTCCATAATTTATGTGATGTTTAAAATTACACAAAAAGATTTACAATTCCCTAGCTACACTTTCTCCAAGGCATGGACTGTGCTCATCCTTCCCCTATCATCCCTGACCTCCCAGGTTAACTACTAATAGTTCTGTGATTGCTCTACAGATCACCAGACCTGTGATTTTTCAGTCACACCATCCCACCAGCTTAAATAAGCAACTAGGACCTCTGATAAACTAGAGGGCAGAGGTGGCTTCTGGCATGAACAGCTGCATTTAGCTGGCACTGAATTCTTCATTAATTAAAACCAGCTTCCAAGTCAATGCATACAACAGGTTCAGGGATCAGGAGAAGAATTAATTAGCTTCTTATTAAAAGTTAATAAGCCAAAATAAAATTCAGATAGGCTTGGAAGTAGAGACACACGATCTTTCCCTGTTTTGGGGTTTTTTTTTCAGGTGAATGCAAGAAGAAATCATGGGATTTAGAAAAGCTTCTTCTGCTATCTCTATTTGTATTGCACCAGGGATTTGGGAACCAACAACAGGTCCAGACCCACATATTTAACTTTCCACTCTGGACAATATAGCAACTACAGGGAAGCAAGTGTCACAGGCAAGGTACATTACTGCTCCAAAGCACAAAGTACTTCGTTCTTGGGCTCGGTAATTCACAATGCAGTGGATTGCCTATACCCACCTGGGAATCTTCATCTGAAAGGGACTAACTCGCATTTCCTAAGGAAGTTTTGTCTCACAACCCTGCCCACGATAACAGGGTGGCACTTCTAGCTTTCTGGCACATCTCTAGCAATAACAAACTGGGAACTGGGTAAGATCTCACAGAAAGCTGGGAGGAAGAGCAAAGCGAAACTTTCAGGCTAGACATATGACAGTGACAGCTCTTAGTATTAACAGGCAGAAGTAAATTACTGTGCCAGAATAATTCTGGGCACAGGCAAGCACACACTTGGTATCTTTGTGTTATGCTAGTATCCTCTTGTATTTATTTTGTCTGTAGCAAACCTAAAGATGTAGACTGCATTGTAAGTAGACAGTTTCAGACATTTTTTCCTATCAATCACAGCTGGATTCTTAATAACAATGACAACTAATTCTATAGTTGCTATCCAGTTGTGTATCCAAGTAATTTTGTTCTATTTTCTGATGTTTGCCTATTCTTAGGCTAATGCTGGCTAAGGTAAGGCACTTGCTAATAACATTGTAAGCTGAGGTTAAGAAGGGCAAAGATTAGAGAATGAAAAGAATTTTTCTAATGCGCTTCTTAATATAATAATTGGTAGTTAAGCAAGACAATGCATCACTAGAATCATGACTAGTCAGCAATATTCACTCTCATTCATTGTTGCATGCAGCACAAAAGACAAGATTTTAACGTAAGGAGACACCCTCTCAAAAAGCAAATGTTTCTACTGTAGTCTGCAGTGCCCTGCTCCTCACTGGAAAAGCATGGAAGTAAATTACAGAGAAACCAAATACATCAGACAAACATTAAAAATAGCTTTCCTGTGCCACATAGCATTCAGCTGAATGCTTCAGGATGGCAGTCCTGCGCCAAGACTCAGCTCTATCTACATTGTTATCTTCACAAACTATCGAATGAAATTACATTTAAAGCCATTCCCCTTATTCATTCCTGTGAAGTCATCACAATGGCTTGTGTCATGAATACGTTCTCTTTAGAAACAGATTGTGTGATACCATTTCCCCTATATTAGGAGGATGGGGGAGAGAGTGAAAGGCTGAAGTTTTAGTGAGTAATCTTACTCAGATATAGAAAGAAAAGCATGCCAAGGAAAAAAGAAAAAAAAAAAAAGGAAAAGTCTTCCAAAGCAAATTAGCTTGCGTAATAGAAAGAAGAGAAAGATAGATAGGTTAGGGAAAGATTTTGCAAAAATTTTGAAAATTCCTTCCTCAAAGTTAACTAAAAAGGGACAATCTGCCACAGAATGAAACCACCTCTCATCTTTATTCATTATATATTCTGACTGTTAACAACCTGACCTAATACGCCTGGCTATTTATATATATTTGTTGAGAATGATTCTGTTCAATTTCCTGCTCACAGACTTTTTTCTAACACAGATGAATGGAGAATTTGAGAACAGAAACCACTTGATACAGAAATAGTAGCTGGATGACAGTAATGGCAATGTTATAACACGGGTAGTAACTCAGGGTACATCACGTTCATGTTCTCTATGCTACTCTGAACAATGGATGCATCAAGAAAATATATTCTCATCACTTGAGAGCACACATCAGGTTAAAGGGTGAATTTAAGCAATCTCAGGTACATGATTTAGGTTTGAGATTATGAGAAGTGAGAATCTAAATCTATGTCTTTGAAATCAATGTCCACAGCATAATAACAAAGAACTGATTCGGAACATTTTAACTATTTCCTAGGGGAAAACACAGCTCAATCAAAAATAAAAAAAACCACTTTAGGTAAAAGAACTGATTTAGCCAAAAAGGTTTTTTAGATGGGGAGAAGGGGGAATGCATCCTAACAGCCCCAGATGAATCATGACCTTTTTACTCTGTTTTTTTTGTGGTTTTTTTTTTTCTGTCTGTGCTTATAAGCAATATATTAAGAAGCATAAAACAAAGTATTCAGTTCCAAGAGATCTAAAATGAAATACTTATATTTCAAAACTTTATATCTCTCCAGCTGAATTCAGGATTAATTCTGAACAAAAGAAAAACAACATTCAAAATCCTTCACAGAATGGGATTTTTCACTTACGACAGAGTTTTCTAGCAAAGTCCATTGCTGAGAGCTGGTAGCAAAACTCTAGAGTCCTTAAAATTGTAGCCTACTCACATACTAGGGAATGGCATAATTACTGAAATAGCAAACCAGGGAAGGGACTCAGGAAGACAACGTTCTTTTCATCTGGAAAGAATTAAGAAGAAACCAACAAGTTGCTAGAAACATATTGAACTTGCTTTGGTTTCATTGCAGATCCCAGAACTACATTTAGCAAAGATTCAGGTAAATACTCAGGTTTTTCAGATGTGTCCTCACTCCAAGTCTTTTTAAGGGCTCTTCATTGTGATGGCAAACCTGAGTTGGTGTCTTTCTTGCTGAAATAACAAAAACATCATCAGATCTTAAGGAAAAATGAACAACCCTTTAGGTTAAATGTGTAATAGCGTACAACTAGCACTGGCATTTATTTAATTTTTTACCTACAGATTTCCTCTTGCAGCAGAGCAGGTGGAATGAGAAACGTGTGGTAAGAAGTTTGCAGAGTCACTACAGAATTTATTCCCTGCTTAAAGAAGAGAAGGGGAGTGCATAAAGCATGTGACAACCTCACCTTCCCTAATACTTGATTCCACAGGAACAAAAGGGTTACATTTTAAGAAGAAGAGGCCTGACGTGACTGATGTGTTTGGAAGCTCTTTCACATGTTCCGTGTAGTAATGTAAAAGCCCAGACACTTCTTTACAATCTTGCTTTAAAACATTACCTTTGTCACGTACAGTAAAATAGCACTCTTCAATGTGTTATAGAAGAATGAAGAGCAAGGTATGTTTGCCTTTCTCTGTAAGCCTTGCATGAGGAATTTGTAAGGTAAATGCCTTCAAAGTCACTGGCTGTTGAGTACAAAAAAAGTAAAAAACAACCTTCTTCTGATACTCTGAAAGTCTGAGTCTATTTGAATGAAATCAGAGGGATTTGCTGATTGAGATTCAAGTACTGAAATGCTGAGTTAAATTAAGAGGAAATGTGGAAAGAATCAAACATGCAAGGCCAAAATCCATTATAGCCAAAGACTTATTTATCTCAGTGAAGAATTTTCCTTATAAACTATTGATTTTTGCCTTCTTCACCAACAGCAGTTCACTTTTAAGTATAATTCAAAAGCTACAATAAAATATGACAGATTGTTTTCAACTACATTTATTTGCATAGCATTAGCCCCAGCTGAGGTGGAAAGATCTTTATATTAACAGCTGTAAGAATTCAAAGTAAGATCCTGAGTAAGGCAAAGCTTTTAAAAAAAAAAGAGAGAGAGGATCAAATCATTGTCATTTCCACATTACAGATAAAACCTAGAAAAGGCACCCTACAGGATGGCAACTACCATAGCCAGGTAAACTCATGAACTTTCAAGCAGCAGAAGATCTGGGTCTTGTGACTGTGGTTCATGATCTGTTCTGAAATTAAGCCACAGATGCATTTAGCCATTTAAGTGATATAGCTATATGGAACCACACTAGCTCCCTTCAGCCTTAGAGCTGAAGATGTTAACCTCTCCAGATGCCATAGCAAAATCCAACAGGTATCATGAATCATAATTCTAACTTGAGGTTATTAACATAAACTCAATCTAGTTACAATCTATGTTACCTGCTGTGAACCAGTGCACCCTAGAAATGTACTGACTCTCCGTTCAGTTGCTGCAAAAGTTCTCACCAGTTACCAACTGACTGTTGTCCACTGCTTATAAATAAATATAAAATTTCCTTGCCAAAATTCAGTGACTTCTTTTCTTTTTAGCAAAAAGAAATTGAAGTCAACAACAGAATTAATTTCAGCCTAGCTCAGGACATGGCATTACCATTTTAATAAATTTGTAACCAAGACCTAATAAGATTATTAGTTTTGTTTTTTAAAGGTACTATTTAAAGAGTAGTACCTAACCACAGAGGAAATGACAGTATTCAGCCACTACCTCTAACTGTTCTTTCAAGTGTTATCACATCTAAGTGCACTCAAACTCAAAAGTCTTTTGTACTGCTGAATACCCTAACAAGTCACTTACAAATCAATTCTGATATGTTTCTGATTTAGATTTATCATATGATACTGTGACAATCTTATATTTCTACATGCTAAATGTACTGTGTTATAAATGGTGAGTAGTTTGAGAATGGCTTTCAGGTCCTTTAAGTTCCTAGTTCTCTGGACTTGCATCCCTTGAAGCTTGCTATAATTCCTGACTTGCCTCAATCACATGGCTTTACTTTCTGGAAGTGGCAGTGCTCAACTAATTCTCATTATTATGGGATAAAAGAGTGTTGTTCATTATTACCGAGACGACCCACTCTCTTCTAAAGTAGAAAATGTTGTGACAGATTTTATTCTTACTGAGAAACTTTTAATGTTTACTTACTTGGAAAAGTATATTGCAGAGTTTTAGAAAAGATTATTGTTCAGTGTTGGCATTTTCAACATATGATATGTTTCTATGTAAGATTTTTAGTCCTGAAAGAACTCTGGTGCCTTTGAAGACTTATTATGGGAAGACTTAAATTATTTTTATTGGAGTGGAACTGAAGGGCGTTTGGTCCGTGCTTATTGCTTTTGGAAAAATAGAAAACAAATATTTCACAACCTGAAGAATTTACTGTTGCAGTAACTCCAGACTCATCAGTTCATAGAAAAATATCCAATTCTGATGTGTGTTTTAAGAATCATCACTGCACACTTAAGCAGATTCAATAACTCCGATGGATCGTTATGGTACAATGTAGTGGTGTCATCACTGTGTATTATGCCACGATGGGAAGTTGTTCCTTTTGAGGTAGTACAATAATGACACATCACAGAACCATTTCACGGTTTTGTCTTACTACACATGGAGATGAATACAGCAGTTCAAAATTCCCTTTCCAGTGCTAAGTCTAATGTGCAAAGTCTTGGCCAGATATTCCTATTTTCAAGAAAGAAAAAAGAGGAGAGGAACAAGGAATAAGTTGTAGTGACAGAAAGGACTACTACCATAAATTGACTTATCATTCTTCCAAGGGAAGCCCACTATTTCTGATTCATCTGACTTTTGAAAAGGACCTCTTGTCCTTATGTGAGGCCCTGAAGCGATGAAAAGCTTACCATACTTATTCATAAGTTGTCCTAGCAACCATTTGGACTTTATTTCTAGATTAGGTATATATTCAAATTCCAGCCACTATAAAAAAAATTACATATTTACCCCTTTCTATCATATGTCTTCTCTCCATGTAGGTTTTTTTAGAGACGGTTAAACTCATCTCTTAATTTCCTTCCAAATAACCCAAAGACCTTGAGCTTTTTAATCTCTCATTTATAAGGTGCCTTTTCCATATCTAAAATCACTGCTTGCTAAAGCTGTCCAAACTTACCAGGCTTTTTAAAGAACTTGCCTCCACATTGCCACTGCTCTTCTGCCACATACAGAAGAAAAGAACATCTATTATGCCGTATACAGAGAAAAGAATATCTATTTGCTTCATATAAAAATCCCTTTTGTCAATAACCTTCAGCAATGCTCTGATGAGCTCCAGAAGGTTATAAGGATGGCTGGAAAAAAAGAGAAGTGGCAGAAACAATAAGGTATTGCACAAAACCGAGAAGCTGTTCTGAAGGTCAGAAAACATCTGCAAGCTAGCACATGTGGATCACTTGGCAATGGGGAAGTAGTTCCCATGGTAGGAGCACAGAGGACAACTGGGCAGTGGAGCAGTCCCATACTAGTAGTTCTCCCAGGAAAAAAATGCTTAGATGGGGAAAAGGAAACTGAAGATTTTGGTATGGGGGCAGAAAATAGTTGTAGCCTGGTAGAAAGTTATGTCCGGGTATCTAAGAGCCTACAATTATAAAGCAGAAGCACAAGAACTTGAGCCTGTAAAATTGTTTTCTTCCAGAAAAATCTACCCATCTATTACTATAGAGCTGATAGGGCAAAGGTTGGGCTTCCAAGGAATTGGTCTTCTGGCAGCTAGAGTAATACAAAGGAGTGTAGGAATAAAATGTAAGAAATACACCAACCCAAGAATGGTAAATAGTTCTAATGGCCAAATGTATAAAGCAGTGCCTGGAAAGGAAGACAGGAGAAGATGAATATACATACATCCATATGTCAGTGGACTTCTCATAGGGCGTATGTACTTGCGCACATTTAGAGAGAGCATAAAAACTTGACGAGTACAGGATTAAAGAGTCCCTCAAGAAAATACGTTAACTGGTAAACATTCACTTAACTTCTAAATATCTAGTGCTTACTGTAGAAAGTAGTATAGAAGTGTGCCTTAAGCGTGATCTAAAATGAAATGTTTGAGAGGATTTTATGAAGAAATAGCATTACCAGGGACTTGATGACAGCAAAGCTCTGAATCCCCCTTTGGCGACAAAACCAGGTCCTGAAGTTTTTTCATTTTGATCACCACTGAGACCCTTGTTCTGTTACTAAGGTGTCCTTCACTAGAGGTCCAAGCAAGTCTTTTACAGCCTTTTTGTCCTGACTGTGGTGCTTTAGGACCAAGGAGTAGCAGGCAATTCAAAAGAAAAGGTGATTTTGATAATAAATAACCAGGGAATCGCTTTAAGTAAATTTCCTGTCTGGTTCTGCAATTTGCTCAACATTTGTCAGGAAGAAACCAGCCTTTTCTATATATCGTTTAACCTGCTGTAGCTGTGCTGAATCAGCAAAGCTTGGATATGACAGACTCCTTTCTTCCATGGACAAGCCTCCATTTACTCCACATACACAGGGAAAATGAACCACTCTGTTCCATGTTTTTGTACCTCATAGACAGAAGGCAGCAGGGAACTGACTTAGGCAAGACTTATTTCACAGAAAACCAACAGCATCCCAAAGGAAACCAAGAAGGGTCAATGCAGAATAAATAGGAACTTTCTCTACGATCCTTAGTCTGATACTTTTTTAGTTTAACTGAACAATATAATTCACATTTTCATTTAACAGAAACATATTTTATAGATTTGCATCAAATGAAACTGAATTATGCGTCTTTTTTTCCTGTGTTGTTGTTATCCTCCCACCCCTAGAAAGAGAATAGAAGACTGAAGGTCAAAAACTTACTTGTAATAACCAACCATGTTTTATCAGAGATTCCCTCAAACTCTTACCTACTTAAATTGACACCTCTGGCCTACCTGAGCATTTCTCCTTCCCTGCTGTTGATAGCAGAGGGATTTTCACTTGCCTTTGACCATTCAATCCCTCTCCTTTTGGATTTCACAAGCAGATCTTGACTATTTTTCTCCCAGTTCATTTATGGTAACTTCCAGTCTGCAAGTGCTATAACACCTCAGGGCTAAAATGATGGAAAAAAATTACTAGTTACCAGGTTAGAATTCTTACATCCAGAAGTTACAACATGTTAAGACATATGAGTGAAAGAATAGGTGAATTTTATGCTATGAAAACATCTGTAGGCTTGAGATGTTGCCTTCTGTATGGGGTAGCAGTTAAATTTTTCTCTTGATTACAAAACCATGGGAATATTTGTTACATTCGAAAAAAGAGGTAACAAATATTACTCTGAGACGGTGCAAAGGACTTGCCAAAAAGGACACTTAGGAGATTTCTGAACAAGGGAACTCTCTGTTTTTTTCTGTGTCTAATATGTCCAGGAAACAAGAATTTATCTATGGTTTTTGACTAAAAAAAAAAAGCCAAAATAAACAAAACCAACAAGATCGCATCAACAATATTCCTGACCTGCATCCCTGCAGACCTCTCATCTAAGCAGCAGAATAACAAACATTTACAAACTCACAAAAAACCCCAGACCAGAACCCTAGTAGCTGTCAGGGGTGAACTACAACTGCACTGGGGCAGTCCGGTGCAGAAGGGATGCTCGTGGCTCTCCACAGCTCACCAGCTTGCTTGCAGTGAAAGCTTGCTCTGACAATATCGACATGTATCAAGTCGCATTGGTTATATCCAGCAATGAGTAGAACTGCCAGCAGGGGCTCCATGTAACGACACAATTTGATAGAGGATGTGTATGATCATAACTGCTTATGATCATGAGGCATTTCTCTGTTCTTGGACTTTTACCGTATGGGTTTGGGATGCTGGACAAAATGCCCTGGTTTATTAACCTGTCAGGCACATAAAAAAATAAATACATTTTCTAAAAACCATTTCAATGGTTTTTAAATATATTTCATTTTTTTTAATGGTACCTGTTCAAGGCTGAGGAAAGTACTATGTGCCCAAACTGAAAAGTCGTAAAGGCAACAACAAAATATTTTTAAGCAGATAGCTTTGACAGATAGACTTCTGTGAACACAAAAGTCCTCATCAGTTTATTGTGTACCCTGCCAAATTAGTTTTGCTGATATAAATTTTTTTTTCCTGAAGCTACAGATGCATTCTCTTTCACCACAGCATGTACCCTGGTTTTTATATGCTAGTTTATCAAAAATAATGTGTAGGCTTGCCCTGCTACAAAGGAGGCAAGATGTGGATATGAAAAGTAAAGCAGCTGAATGTGAAGAGAAGGAGGAGAGTTAGAGAAGGTGACAAGGTTTAAATGCTTGGGAAATAAAAGAGCACAGAAACAAGGAAATGTTTCCAAGATACAAAAAGGATTGTCCTGTTTCTTATTGCTGAGTGAGGACATGGCTTCTTCGTAAGAGGGTAGGACTGACCAACAGTCTGCTCATCTGCTCAGGCCAGATAGGTGGGTGCTGAACAGAAGCCAGGTCACTGCCAGGCTCCCAGGAGCAGTATTCATCAGCCATTGTCACCAGAAGTGACTGTTCTCGTGCTTGTTTGGGTTATTTTATGTTAAAAGAATTAAAACGGAGAGCGACATCTCTCAATCTTCTGAATTCTGGGGATTTTAGAACCTCTTCTCTCCCCTACCCAAACCCCTGCCTGCCTTTTACTGGGCAGAAGGAGAAGGGCAAGCTGGTCATAGCTGCCTCCTCCTACCTGCCAGAGCTGACGCTGCCCCATCACCTTCAGGTTAAGAAACAAGGAAAAGAAATGGGGGAGGTTTTACTGCTCTCCATTAAAATGCTTATCTCTTGCTGCACTGTGAATAAATGAGCTCATTTTGAAATTCGTCACCGTAGTGGACAGAGTATGAGAAAAAGAGGCACATGAAAGGTTTGAAAGTCAGTAAAGAAACGAGCAGAGCTGGACCCAGCTGGAGGTCTAAGCACCAACCATTCTCCAAGATGATGACTGCAGTCATCTGGGCAAATAGTGCCTGCAGATTAGGGACACATACTTTTATGAAAATGCTTTGAAATTCTCATTTTAAACATGAGCCCGAAACAAAATTCTGAGTTTCATCACCTCAGAGAGGATAACACAATACCTCAGCCAGTATGACCCTATGAGAGCACTATAGGAGCTTTACCTGAGCCCAGCACAAAATAGGCTGGTGCTCAACAGACCCGGTCCCTCACAGATGCAAATTAGCAAGAGAAACCTGGTAACACCTATTTAGAGAAGTGATGTGTGGCCATTGCAAGGAGCAGGTCAGTATGTTTAAAGCCATGTAGAAATGTCATCCCTCTGTGTTTTGAGAGAACAAGGGGTGCTTTAAAGAGCAAGTAAGTGGTAATTTATAGATCTTTTCTTTTTCCAGGGAGTGAAAAATCAGTCCGTACTGTAGTTTGTCTGTCCTGGTTTCAGCTGGGATAGAGTTAACTGTCTTCCTAGTAGCTGGTACAGTGCTATGTTTTGAGTTCAGTATGTGAAGAATGTTGATAACACTGATGTTTTCAGTTGTTGCTCAGTAGCGTTTAGTCTAAAGTCAAGGATTTTTCAGCTTCTCATGCCCAGCCAGGGCACCTGACCCAAACTGGCCAACAGTGTATTCCATACCATGGGACGTCCCATCTAGTTTAGGAACTGGGAAGTGGGGGGCAGGGATTCGCCGCTCGGGGACTGGCTGGGTGTCGGTCGGCGGGTGGTGAGCAATTGCCCTGCGCATCATTTGTACATTTCAATCCTTTTATTACTACTGCTGTCATTTTATTAGTGTTATCATTATCATTATTAGTTTCTTCTTTTCTGTTCTATTAAATCGTTCTTATCTCAACCCATGAGTTTTACTTCTTTTCCTGATTTTCTCCCCCATCCCACTGGATGGAGGGGAGTGAGTGAGCGGCTGCGTGGTGCTTAGTTGCTGGCTGGGGTTAAACCACGACAGTCAGTGCATAAGTGCTTGATCAGAAATAATTCTTTTAAAAGATGAAGGATTTCACTGCAACCAAGTGAGAGTGATGTTGGAGTTACTTTGCAGCAACAAGAAATGGAGCTTACACTGCAGGCTCCAGGGAAAGGGCAGTTGGCATTAACCCATTGCCATAGAAAATGCAGCCTGGCAAAATAACTCCTGAAAGCTCCCCCTTGCTAGGTGTGAAAGGGGCAGGGGAAAGCATCCCACATGTCTTTCCTAAATAGCACTTGGAAATTGCTGACCTGTCTCAGGACAGTTTCCTGCCAGAGCTCTGAGCAGACCATACCATATTTAGAGAATAAAGTTACAAGGAAAACAAGAAAAATAAATTGAAGGGGAGAGAAACATCAGCAGTGAACAGCAAGGACAATGTAGTATACTTCTTGCTATATTAAGCACATTAAAGGCTGAAGTAGAACTCATTGGCCTTCATTGACTTCAATGAGCTTTTCATCAGCCCCTTATTGCAAATGTGGTTTAAAATGACAAGGAAATCATAGAAGCAGTGACATAATATAATTGTGTTTAGAGAAAGAATAAGGCTTATAAATATCTTGTATGGCTTTTTGTAAATATCTAATTGAATTAATAAGCTAAATAAGCTTGGATTGTATCTATAAATTATAAATATTCTTCCAGAGAAGTTGACAGGGATGATGTGACCCTGGCAACAAGAAAATCAAGGCCATATTAGATGCTATTCACAGGCAGTCTCATACAGGGGATCAGGGGTATAAATCAGATAACTAGAAAATAAGGCTGATTAACACCAGCTGAGGACTTGGGTCACAATGACAAGTGTTCATAATGGTCACCGTGGTCTCATGCTTCTCCCAATATCATCAACAGCAAAGTTACACCTTTATAGGGGGCATTATTAAACCCAGAGTCCTAAAAATCTTCCTTAGGGATAAAGCAGGGAACATGTACACCTGGCTTTTTTCTGACTTTTTTATGCCTTTTTTTACTGGTCTTTTACACAAACATAGAGTGGCAAAAATGACTCCTGACAGACAGCTCAGCAGAGCCTGAAAGCCAGAACCTTGGTTCATATAGCTGCGCTTAAGTTAACTAAATTGCAATGGCAGACATGTCAGAAGGATCTGCTGTAACGTTTAGTGTCAAAAATGCTTGCAGAAGAGGTACATCGACTTCTCAAAATAATAGAACGAGGAAAAGAAAGAAAAAATAATAATTCATAAATCATCATACAAGCACTACTTCATCTTACAACCATGCAGGAGTTGTAAGATCGTTACATCCAATTGGTTAATTTGGGAAAGACAACTTACTAAGTATACAGGCTGACTCAACACAGATTTTGTTTTGCTTCGATTCTGATAGCCTTAACTTTACTAGGTAAAGTACTTGCATACAAATACAAGATAAAGGACATGAAGTCTAATTCCTTACTATTGTAGGCATCAGCCCTATCATATCACTGCATTCATATATGTCGTGGTTTAACCCCAGCCAGCAACTAAGCACCACGCAGCCGCTCACTCACTCCCCCCCCATCCAGTGGGATAGGGGAGAAAATCAGGAAAAGAAGTAAAACTCATGGGTTGAGATAAGAACAATTTAATAGAACAGAAAAGAAGAGACTAATAATGATAATGATAACACTAATAAAATGACAGCAGTAGTAATAAAAGGATTGAAATGTACAAATGATGTGCAGGGCAATTGCTCACCACCCGCCGACCAACACCCAGCCAGTCCCCGAGCGGCGAATCCCTGCCCCCCACTTCCCAGTTCCTAAACTAGATGGGACGTCCCATGGTATGGAATACACTGTTGGCCAGTTTGGGTCAGGTGCCCTGGCTGGGCATGAGAAGCTGAAAAATCCTTGACTTTAGACTAAACGCTACTGAGCAACAACTGAAAACATCAGTGTTATCAACATTCTTCACATACTGAACTCAAAACATAGCACTGTACCAGCTACTAGGAAGACAGCTAACTACATCCCAGCTGAAACCAGGACAATATATTTTATAAACTATGTGTCTAATAATCATGTTTCTTAGACCCACTGTTTCTGCTAGGAAGGTGATGCCCACGTATCATTCCTAGGATGACTGCAATTCTCAACTGTCAGTTTATTCCTGATCCATTTATGGTCAATTGTTCCAGCCTCTCTGTGCCTTAAATTACTTCTCTCACGTTTAGCCCCAACAGAGAATACTCGCATCCCTTCTCAGACTTCATTTTGCCAGAACACACGTTAAGCGCCCTCAGTCTTTTTGTGCATGATAGGCTCTTCATTTGCCTGATTCATCCTCTCAGCCCTCTTTGCATCTGTTCTGACACATTGGTGCCTTCAATACATGCACCCAAATTTTCCCTCCAGCTGTCATCTCTGCTTGGTACCACCTGAACTAGTAGCAAAAATTCTGCTCATAAATCCCTCTGTGCATGACCCTGTGCTTTACTCTATTAAACTTCATCTCATTTCTATTACTTCAGTCCTCCAAGTCATCCAATTCTTCCAGCATGGTATTTCAGTCTTCCTCTGTATTGACAATGTCTCCAACTTTGTGAGATCAACAAATTTATTTAAAACGCTCTACACTTTGTACCAAGTTTATTAATGGGAGTATTAAGCAAGACCTATGCTTGAGGATTTCAATAGCAATCACCCTTCAGTCCAACAGTTCCCTTCCAGATCAACCCACTGTTATTTCTCTTTCAGCCGCAGCTGATTTCTGTCTTTCCCAGTTTTAATAACTATCCTTGTGTCATTGTCTCAAATGCTTTACTGAAGTACAGGGAATTAGACCTAAGGAACTTCACCTGTCTAAAGTTTATCAGAGGAAAAAATTGGCTTAATTTCTTATCATTTATCCTTGGTAAATCTTTACTGCCTTCACTCACTGACTTTAATCTTTAAAAATTGTTCTGCTAAGTCTTCATGCAAGCACAGTCCTTTTTTTTTTGTTTTGTTTTAAGAATGAAGGACCCACTTCTACATCTACAGTAATGTAGTAGAGACCCCATGTTTCAATTGTTTCACAGACAGCACTTTTCTTTCTTTCAGTTATTTCTTTATTTTAGTGCCTTGCCAGTTCAGTGAGGTCCCAAATGCATTCGTTTACAAGTCAAAAATCCCATAACAGACCATACAAACAAATCATCACGCACAGAGACAAGGAAATGCACTTGCCTTGCTGGAACACAGACTCATTCCTTTCCTGCCAAACACAACGCTGCATCAGCTCTGGCTTGCTATGATGCCTTTTCAGGTTTTTTTGCTAGCATAGAAGAAACAGGAGGAGATAGCAGTTAGAAAAGCAGAGAGACATGTTTTACTCTCCACAGTATGACAGACATAGATACATGAAGACTAGACAAAACCTAACTCCGTACTAGATCTAAGTTGGCACAGGCCAGGATTTCCTCAAACTTCCAGATAACCAACAATGTCAGAGATGCAGTACAGTAAAAACTGAGGTATTACCATCCACTTCAGGAAATGGAAGTGCAAATCTGTAATAGACAAAACTATACAGATGAGCTTCTATTGTTTCCTATGAACCCATATAATTCTACCTGCCTGAAAGGCCACTATCCACTTTCCCGATGGATTTATACATAAGGCAACTTAACAGGGAAAAAGGTTTTCCCTTTGATTCTTCCAAATCTGACCAACTAATCTCATGAAGGTGAAAAATAAATATGTTGGGGCATTAATAGAATCAAACAAAATAATGCATCATTTTCTGAACTAGAGAGTATACTTCGTGCATGCTAACGGTGCTCAATTTCATTGCTGTCAAGGGTATTTCAACAGTGTGTTTACTATAGCAACCCCTGAAGATGCTCTTCCTGCCAGTAAAAGTTAGTTCTGTGCTTAGAATAGTAATTTCTTAATAATGCTGAAACAGTGCTGGAGACAAACAACTTAGGAGCTAAATACAAATTACACAAGCAAAACAGGGGAGAAAAGGAACCAATTAGTTCAGGATCTGATCCAGCCAACAGAACATTGCACTGTCAACTAACAAAATACAAGCTGAAAGCCATACATCTTCAAAATTATGACAATCCTTCCTTGATATGAACCATGCAACTATTGCTGAGATCTCCTTGCTTTATGATTGAACCCTTCTAGAAAACATCCTTTACACTAATTGTTCTCCAGGCTCACAATATCGGATATTCATTAATATCAAATATTTCTCTGAAAAAGCCTTACTCTCCCTGCCGCCCAGCACAGCTGCATAACAGGAATGTTGCATAGGCCATGCAAAGACATTTTAATGCAACGTTGTTTAGATGCTAAGATGTCTACAACATGGGTGTCGTCTTAACATGCTTGTATTATTCATAGAGCCTTTACTAGTTCTTCCAGTCACAGTGCCACAATAGGGAATATTGATGGGGAAAGACTTAGCTGTTGCTTATAACAGTTGCTGAAAACAAACAGAAAGCTAAACTAAGTATTCAGAGTTTGACAGGAAATATAAGATGGCAGGAATTGCCGTGATACATGCCCCAGTCCACACATATTTTGCAAGGCTTGACTCCCAAGAGTAATTCACAGTCATGCAAACTCTCTTATTGACTTAGAAGGATAACTCTGCTGCACAATCAACTCATGAACTAAGAAATTCCACATCCTCTCATGGTTCTGGATCATTCAATGTAGAAATGTTTCATTCATCTACACCACTTTTCAGGTTTAGGACCAAAGATTATTGATAATGTTGCATTTTAAACAAGGTAAATAATTTCTCCCTAAACTTATTCTCAGTGACACAGCATTTCTGATTTTAATACTAATTTTAAATGAGTTCTAATTGCTTTGTCATCTTAATGCTTGCATTAACTGCTGGACAGTCTGGGGCAATTAAGATTCCATCCTCCCCCAAAACCCACATAGGCTGGAAACTGGTTTTGCAGGGCCCTACAGGACCATGACTTGGACTAAAAATCATTGGGTTGTTATGTGCAGGAGTAGCCTTAGAGCCTGATTTGCCACTTGTCCGTATTGCTCCGAGGTGACTTTGCTATTGAAACTATTATGAGGGTAAATCCATCTGTACTCTCAAACTTTATTCTTGAACACACTCACAAGCAGCCTGCCCTAATGCTGGTACTCCATACCTGTCCTGGCCACTTCCATCAAGCCCTTCTGCCCCTAGGTCAAGGTCACATAAGCAACTTCAGGAAATGTTCCTGTTGAGTCCTTATATCTCCTGTCACAAGAACAGTGAAGGCAGGAAATAGGCCAGGTTTCAGCTATTTTACAGAAGTTTTTCAACAAGTCTCAATTTAAACCCAAGAAATATAGAACATAGAAAAGACAGTAACAATACCTGCAACAGAAAAGTAAAACAGCTAGTAGAGCAGCATCCTGGAAAGAATTTGCCATCTCCATCTGTCTGCATTGCTGGTCTTGTACAAGGAGCACCAGATTTGACAGGGGATGGTGCCTAGGGGCTCTGTATTTCTACAACGCAAAGCAGAAGGCAAACCTGGCACACGACTGGTTTATGTAATTTCAGTGGCAATTGCACAGCAAGTCTAATTACTGCAATGTTATTCTAATTAATCTAATGATTTTACAGTATGTCTGATTATGACAAGAATAATTGTAAGAGTTGCAGTAATGTGGCAGATCAATGTTGCACTGTATAGTAAAGAAAGAAAACATACAGATTTTATGATGAGACAGGAAGGAAAGAAATACTGTCATCTGACATCATTGGCAGATTGCTCCTAGTAGCAAGATTTGCTGTCCAAGGGTATTAGCAATATTCCCCCTCATCATCCTTGTCACACTCTTGATCTGGTGAAATGGGAACCAGGTTAGGAAACCAATCTGTCTGAAAATTGTTTGGGGGAAAAAAAATAATCTGGTTGAGGCTGAGGATCATCAACAACAAACAGGGAAAAAAAGGAAAATGCTTCAGCTGCAAATACCCTGCAAAGTACATTCCTATGGCTGTATCCTCAAAGAGATCGAGTGCAGGGAAGAGACAAGAACTCATCTGAACATCTCAGCATGATCAGGCCAGAGCTGCCAGGGAAATTAAGAAACCTGTAATGAAATCATTTGCACATTTTTCTATTCTTCACAGTAGAGGAGCACATCAAAGTTTGCAAATTGAAGAGAGGGAAAAGACTAGTATGAAAATTATGAGGCACAAATTTATCACACAGAGGTCTGGAGAGTCAGGTGTAGTTTCTAAAACATTAATGAATTTGCCCTTTCTTCATCACCTCTCTTACATCTACTTTTACCTCCTGTTCTCACATTTCAGATGCAACCTTGAGATTCCTTTCAGCACAACAGGAATGAAAGAGGGAAGTTGTGCCCCAGACAGCAGAGTCAGGAAAAACATGTTCTGCTCAAGAGCATTAAAATGGATATTGGTGGGTGTCACATTTCTTGTTTTTATGGTCATTATCATGCATTTGTACCATGAGATCCTCTAAAGTAATTGCCTGAAATCAACGCCCATTGTATAAGCATTTTAAAATATTAAATAAGCCATAATACTTGAGGTATAAAACCTCACAAATCTAAAGAGCTAGACAATGCAGGGGAAAGGAAAGTACAAGGTCTTACCTAAACTTCACCGCCAGAACTGGAAATGGAAATCCAGTTTCTGAAGTGCCAGTGCAATACACTACTCACTACTGGGAAAACCACAAACAGTTCACGCAAGCACTGAGTGTCACTTGTGGTAACAGTTTAAGTATACAAAAGCTGATGTTTAAAGGGCAGTATTTATCACGGTAGGTAACAGTTTGTCACCTACCATATGAGGTATGGGAACGTATCAGTATTGAGAGTGTGTGAAAAGTTGTGAGAAAACAATATTGAGAAAATATAGGTTTATGGGTATCCAACGTTTCCAGCCATCTCCCCTCCTGTGAACTGGAAATGTTTCAGGTAGAAAAGTTTAATTCACATCCATTCACTTTGTTTTCATCCTTTAGATATCATTTATTCTGCTTTTAATTTCAATTTCTTCCCCCCTCCCAAATTATTTTTTTATGCTAATACAATTATACCATCCCCTAGATTATTCTGCAGTAGCTCACAGGTTTTGTTACCATTTCCATTTCAGTATGTTTCTTCTTAGTTATTCTGATAGCTTTTTTTAAGCTTTTAACAGATCTTTTCCACTCCAGACATACAAATTTCAGGTTGATATCATGCTGCACTTGCATAAGGTAAGTCACAATTGCTGTTACCCTTGCAGCTACTAGTAAGTTTAGGTTGGTGATGAGACTATTAGTAAGTTTAGGTTGGTGATGAGACTATTAGTAAGTTTAGGTTGGTGATGAGACTTTGACCTTTGGAAAAAGCCAAACTAAAAGTCAGCCTATATGGGCACAAGAGCATCTGTGTTTGTCATGTATTACTTTTAAGAACACTAAGCAAATATCTCCCAGAGTAATACGACCTGTAGTAATACAGATTTTCTTCCTAACCGTCAAGGGCAAATATCTATGGGAACTTTTTTTCAGTTCCGTAGAAAGTAACAAATGCTCTTCAAATGTTTAGTTGCAGTCCCAAAAGAACCTTAATAAGGATCTGAACTCCCCCAATACCATGTTATTTCTGATACAAAACCAGGCAATGGTGCCTTTGATATAAAACATCATGTTTTTTTCCTTTGCCCATATTCTGCCCTTTGATTTTTACGTTCAGGTTATCTTACCCATCTCACCCAGTTTCACTAGTGTCAGCCATGACTTACATCTCCAGGGACTTGGCATTCTCCAGCCTGTCTACTGATAAACCCACAAATATATATGTAAGTTCTCCATATGTCTCTGTGTGCTTAGATTTCTCAAATGTGTATGCCTGGATGCAAGATTATATGCACTAAATTGTTCTTATCAGAATTTCCATGTATTATGTTTCCTCTTCAGAGTGCATTTCTTGCTAGTTGCAGGTCTGCTGGAGCAGGAAGAAAGCACCAAGGGTGCAGAAGCAAAAGGATTACTAAAGATATCCATCCTGGATTTAAAGGTCAATGCTGTAGGCATGTGAAAACCAGGAAACACCACCACCAACTAATTAGTTCCAACTTCTCATGACCTGCATCTGATGTTGTGTGCGCTATCATAGGACATAGATAAGTTGTAACTGTTTGTCAAATATAGCTAGTTTTGAAAGGGAGCAGGTTAGGAAGAATACTGGTTATACACGTGAAAATTTGGTATGGGTGTTGCTTTTATCAGATCATTTTGTTAGGCCGAAGATTTCAATAAGCATTTGGTTTTTATTTATATGTTTGACTAAAGTTATAACTAACTTGTAGAAATATGCAACTGCTGTCTTCTGCCCTATGCAACTATGCAAACTGAGTAATAATTAAGCACATCCAGAGCCAGGTAACCCTGTGTTAATATCTGAATAGATATTTGGTGGGACTGCTGAATCCAGCAACAAGGTGAATACTTGTGTTCTTTTAAGATGATAATTCAGCAGAGAGAGTGTTTGTGGGGACAAGCAGCGTGGGTGTACTTAGCCTGGGAGCTGAATAGATGCCTCCTCTTGTGAGGCACAGAGCAGACATTCAGAAGAGCTGGAGAACCTTCTTTCTGGGCTTAACTGTATCCTGAAGAGAAGATAAAAAGTCCCTAAAAGCAGTTTCTGAACCAGAGCTCTTGTTCAACGCTAACTTCAGGAGGTGGGAAGTGATGTCCAGCCAGGACAAGTACAATCTGGCTCCTTATTCATACACTGTGACCTGGACTTGGAGTCAAGTATTTCTCGCCATCAGAAAACCTAGGGAGTCTGGTTTCGAAATTGAATCGACAGTAAAAACTGGCTTAGTACTTGAGTGTCATATACCCACGCTCCCTGGAACTCCTGCCAGGGTAAATCCAGTCCAGTATCCTTGGGAGACACACACCCAAGCCTCACTCAGCTTACACAAAAGCCCACTCCACCACTGAACAGACCTTCACAAAATGCCCAGCAGCAGAAGAAAAAACACATATTATCTGACTTTAAAAGCACAGGCAAATGAAAGAGTCTTGTCAGCTTCTATTTTCACTGCATTTCACTGTGCACCTTTGTTACACAGAGAAATACTGAGTCCATCCATTGCAAGAGACCAAGGAGAGAGAAGAGGTTACAATGTGCATCATAACATTTGATAACAGAATACACACATAGTCCCTTATACAGGACAAAAAATAAAAACTATTTTCCTCTGTCTGTGTTGTTTCAAACAGGTCCTCGTTTTAGCATGCCTGAACATTAGGTTCTCCTACTGTGGGGAAACACAAGATGAGCTGGAAGGGAGACTACAAGACGTGTATGAAGGGATGAGGCTGGTACACTAACATTCACTGGGGTGGAAACATGCTTGCACATACATTGTCTGGGATCTAGTCTCCACCTATCTCATGAGGTAGTTACGTTTCTGTAATGGTGAAAAGGTCTGTACTGTGCTTTATTCATGGAGAACATAGACGTAGCAACTTTCATCCTAATTTAAAAATAATTATAGTTCATAAATGAGAGAACTGCAAAAGGAATATTGGATTTGTTCTTTTTCTTCTCTTTGCTCAACCGTTATCTTTTTTCCCAGAAAGGAACTAGGCAGGGAGCTATTTTTTACCAATGAAACTTCCCAATGAGCAGAGAAGTTCTAAAGAATCCCACCGCTTCAAAAAGGAACTTGCAAACCAGCATCTATTTATTTGAGGAAAAAAATTCCACAGAAAACTGTTCCTGTTTGATTAAAGGTTGTAAAAGGCTCTCTATTGTCTGGGTATAATAAGGAACAGAGAAGCCTTCAAATCTACTTTAAAAATATTTAATTTATCCCTCCCAGAAGAAGGAGAAGAAGAGGAGGAAAACATGTGTAGACTAAAAAAAACATTGCAAGTTACAAGTTTTTTAACTAAGTATCAAATAACCAATTGCTAGGCAGGAATTTATTGCAACTGACCTGTATTCATGAAGCACAATAGAGTAGCCTTATCTGAAGATCTCCTCTAATACACACATGCCAGCAATGTCTAGTCTGTAATTGCTAGCCCTCTTTTTCACATTCACTCTATCTCCTTAGCCTTATTCTCACTGCCTTCCTCACCTATTGCCACATTTCAGCTTGACATATCTCTCTTGTTTTATCAAGGAGTAGTAAGAACTTGTCTGAAGAAATCTGCCAGACACCCACATTCCAAAACTACTGGTCTATAGGAAAAATAAGCATCAAAAATAAGGCAGATGGAATTAGAGGCAGCGGCAGATCAAGAGAGCACTAGATTTATGTTGATCAGAAGCAGAATCCCTCAGCAAACAGGTAGTTTTGCAGCTTAGGGTTTTCTTTTACTGAGGTACCTTTCATCATTCAGAAGTTACTTCAGTGCCTGACTCCTCCGCAGAGCAAAGACTCCAGACCACTTCACGTGTTTCAAGTGGTTTTTCAATCTGCCACTATCACCAATATATGCTAAAACTTGAATTTAAAAGTTCCTGCAGCAAGCATGAAAGGAAATGTAAATGGCAAACTCAAGCACGCAGGTGCAGTTTGTCTGCAAACAGACTTTTGTAATTTTAAAGGAAATAGAAGCTTTTGTTGCTCCCTCATTACACTCAGAAACATGGCTGATGTCCAAAATATTGCCCTAGAACAGGGGATGAAAAACGTATTTACCTAAAATTATCAGTTTCCAAGTCATCAACAAACTAGAAATGGAAACTAGGACCTCAGTTTTCCTGTTAGACCCAAGACCAGATTTTGTCAAATAGGTGACAGATTACTCAAATACACGTGCAGATACAAGGACAACTGCAAAGCTGATCTGCATGCAACCAGACTAAGGCAAGCCTCAGTATTCTTTTTCCACACATTATCATATTTTGTTTGTGCTACTGGTTTAAAAAGGTCTTTTGGGTGAAGATTATCCAAATTCAGTTCCTAGAACACTGCTCCTAGAATAGGAGCCTGTTTCTCTCCAAACAGCTCTGAGATCTGAATGTAAGTTTAACAAAAAATAGTTCAGAGGGGAGAATGCAATAACTGCTTGGAACAGTACATAATTCAAGTCTGATACATTGAAACTTCTGCTTGATAATCACATTGGCGCCTTTCAAAACGTCAGTCCAAGTAATTCCTTACATTTAAGGAAAATAACATGTTTCATATGAAGGCACAAATGCTAAGGTTGATTTTATTTCAGCTGCTTTCCAAAAAGAAAGACTTTTCAATTGGTCTCTTCCAAGAGCTTCAAAGTACTTAATGCAAATTCTGCGCCTGCCAGTCAAAGGGCAGCACTCAAAGCCTCCAGGAGCCCATCAGCAGCAGGGCTTCCAGGAATCTTTGTCAATGCTGAGGTCAGAAGCAAAGTGCTCTAGAGATGGGAAAACAATCACTTATGCAACCTATGGGTCTTGTTGCAGTTTGCAGTACTGAAGGAGGGAAGGCTGGGACTGCTGCTTATTCCAAACACTGGACCTTTATTGGATATTTAAAATGACAATGGAAAGCACCAAACATTGATGGAACAGACCACCAGATGAATGAAGCATGATTTCTCCTTGATATACACACTCATACATGTATATACATGCATATGCAATGTGCCTAAACCAGTAAACCTGTACTGAGGTGAACTCATAAAATACAGAGTGACTATCAAAATAATGACTATACTATTTGCTTCACAGCAAATGATTCACACCGGGGGGGGGGGGGGTGGGTGGGAAATTAATGCAACTTCGTTTTTGTAGTGGAATAGCATTTCTGAAAGTACCAAAAACCTGGTGGGGGTGGGCAGAAGGAAGGGCAGTGCAGGAAACGAACCTCAGAAACTCAAAGTTAATACAGAAAAAAAAAAAAAAAGACATATTTTAAAACATGATTTTAACTCCTTCCTTGTGATTTATTGAGCTGTGGATCATGATTTTCAAAGATACAGAGAAACCTAGATTTCTCCAGTATTTTTTTCTGTCTCATGTAAACTATCAATGGTTCAAAAACCCCTGTAAGTACCTAGTTCTGTCCTAAAATCTGCTACGCTCCTGACCTTTCTAACTTCTTGTGCCAAAATTTCTTATGGCTGTATATATATTTCATATAAACACAACATGCAATCAGACAAGCTCTAAAGGGCGATACAGTAAGAACAAGTGAAGGACAGATTTTCTCTTTTGGGGAGTTTTCAATGTTACATCACAGTAGGTAACATTTGGAAAGGAAAATTCTGAATTTCAAATTCCAAAAAACTTACAGTTGACTAAGGTAATCCCAAATGCTTTAAGTCACAACGCTAGAGAAATGTTGTTTGGAAGTAACCTCTAGAGTCCAGGCTCCTACTCCAAATGGGACTGTTTTGAAAACCTCCATGAATGGATATAACAAAATTTTTCTTGATAAACTGTCCAACTACTGCAGGAAATCACCAGGATAGGAAACTGGAATTTTTCAAAGTTTCGCATCATATCACAGAAGTTTCTTTTCAGAGTCCGATGCTCCAGTCTTGTCAGTGGTTTAGATTCTCTGAAGCTGAACCAAGGCAAAATCTAATTTTGACATCCTTAACCAAAAAACGCCTTTTGTTTCCCCAAATAAAAATGTCCACATTTTCATGAATAAAACCCTCTATAACAACTCTGTTCATAACAAAGTATTTGCAAACCCTCTGCAGACTCATATTCAGGTGACCCATCTGACAAATAACAGCAAAGAACATTCATGTTTGAGAAGTGTCTATTCTATTAGTAGAATTTTTTTCGAGAAAGAGAATGAAAATTAAATGAACTACATAGCTATTCAAGCTAGAAGTGGGTTAGTAATTCATACATATATATGAAAATTATTTATCCACTTGTAGTCTGTAACATCACCACTATCTCCTATTTAAAATGAACAAAGGTCTCTATTATCTTAATTAACCAAACTGTTTTGAATTGATATGAGTCGCTACAGCCATAAGCTATTCTATTTGCACCAGACTAGAACCTGTACTGACAGTATCATCTTATTTCCTGGTCACAATGATGCCAGTGAAAGTCTCTGCTAGCTGATACCTCACCCTCATGTGCTTATAGTTGTAGCTCTTAAAAAAGCTGTCATAGCCCAGTCTCAGAACAAGAAACAAGTTATGGTAGAGGTATCAGCTAAGGTCAAGGATAAAAGTGGAAGTTAAGGAATACAAAACATCTACCCCATACCTGGGAAAACACAAGGCCTCTAGGAAGTAAAGGACATAAAATCTGTTGCACATGCAGCTAATCATTTGGAAGAACTTGTAATTATGCAAAAAAATATAATTAGAGCAACAAAATACCTGAGAGAGAGACCTGAGGGGGCTCTCAGTTTTATGTTTTCAAGTAGGAAACACATACTATTATGAAACAGCAATACACTGGCCAGATTCGCCACTGTGTTATTCCACCTCTTTGCTGATGTAAACATTGGTAAGACCAGAACAGTAGCTGGGGGAATTGCACACCCTCAATTTTCTCCTTTCTGCTGGATGACTGCATAACACACTGTTCCCAGCTACTAAATTATTTAGAACATCATCTGCAAACACCTGGAAACAGATTTCCTTCTTCAGTTCAATCACTTGCATTTTAGCCCCTCTTTAATTTACTGGCAGAGGAAATAATAAAAGCTGTCATTCCAAATGACTCCTTCAGATAATTTGAAATGGCTTCAGTAATGTGTTACCTCAAAGCTATTTTTTAAATAATCTTTTGTCTCTATCCTGTACGTTACAGGACATAACAAAAAACCATGAAACTAGAGGTATGTTTGCAGGCTGCACTTCCTAAATAGTTAATGACATTTTGTTATGGTTAATGGAGGAAAACTCAGGGGAACCATAATGGCCAATATATCTGTGGTGTGCCTTTGTGAACTAGAATATATACTGCAGGAGAAAATTATATATTTATTTAAGGAGGAAATTGTCTCTAGGGCACAGCAGTCCCTAATGGAGGAAAAAGGATGCCAGAGGACTCTCAGTGAAACATCAGCACTGGGCTGAGACCCTTGTGTCCAGATCCATGAGCCTTTCCTCTCTGAGCTTAAAAGACTAAACGAGACACAGATCAATGAACATGCTCATGGTTGCCCATGGGATGGGCTAAAGAGACACATGTCCCAGCTCTCAGGCTGTGTGTTCTGGAGTAAAAAGCCATTTTAGATGGGCTACAGAGTCCAAAAGCGAGGAGTCCTGAGGCAGCTGATAAGAATCTTTGTGCTGCCTCAATGGGAGCCCTTTACCCAGCTCCCTCCACCAGCAGCATAGTGGGAATGGTGAGCCAGCAACCTCCAGCTGATGGGCAAGAGGTGGAGGCGCTTGTGTTTCAGAGGGTACAGCCAAAATCAGTAAAGAATATCCACCCACAGCATGTAATTTCCTGAAACGTGCATCACCCACATTTGACGACAGCTACATGTTTTCAAAAGCGTCTTTAATCAGCAAGCCTCCGCACAATTGGTTGTTCTGGAGCACCATATAAATTTTGGTCATAGATCAGCTACTGCTTCGGGTGTTGGAAAAACAGGGAAATCTCATTCTGCTCACTGGAAAGTGCAGAGCGTAAACACTTGCAAAGGATGGCAGCAAATAAAAAAGTTTGCACATTGGTTAGTAACACAACACCTCTTGTCTGTAGACCCCTGTCTGTCACTGTCATCGGACAAAACACAGCATCTCGGCCATAGCCATCTGTAAGTATAGAGAGTGAGGAGAGGGAACAAAGCCAAGAGCTCATCCATGCTAAGAGGGACAGAAATGCTTGCTGCCAAGGTGCCTTGTCCTGTTCTTCAGTCACATTGGCACACACAAAGCTTTGGTACTGTAATTTCTTATTTGACAGCTTTCAGCTCCTTTCTGAGACCACTGAAGAACATTCTTGTGACAAGCACCAGGTTTCAGCCCAGATTGCGTTGAGAGGAAGATAAAAAGACATCTCTGTCAAAACAGTGGCCTGGTTTGTCAAACCTGCCAGCCTAACGCAACATTTCAAAATCCGTATAATCTGACCTACATACAGAAACAGCCTGAATTCAGAGTTATCCATCACCCATAAACCATAACAAAGTCAGTGAGAGATGGGAAGGTGAACAGGTGATGGTTGAATACTTGGAAACTTAAATGTCTACTTAAAAGCCTGAATTTAAAGCAAGTATTTTTGAAAATGTTGGCTTATATGGATATAGTAACAAACAGTGCTCCAAATTCTTTCCACTTTCAACAAATAGCTTACAGCCACAGCATTGACTTTGAAGCCTGCTTGTTCTTACCCTGTTGTAGTAACATGGATCTCAAGCAGAAGAGGACGGCATCGCTCATCTGAGCTCACAGTGGAAGTTTGTACTGTGGTAGCAAACCACAACGAACTCTCATCATTACACAGATTACAGCAGTTTTTGGACCAAATCAACAGCACGCCATCCAGCTCTCTCTTGGTTTTCCCTAATTCCCATGCCATGCACTTCCTATGCTTTACCTTGAGCCAGCTCTGGCAGAGGTCTAAATGCATGGTGCATTAATTCCAGTTACTAAAACAGCAGAAAATTACTGTGGCAAAAAGCAAAACCTTTAGCTGGGTTAGAGACGCAAATTGGCTGTCTGTGCAAACAGGTAAGTGCCAGAGCCAAGGAAGGAGCGAGAGGAGTCTCGCTCTTCAGTGTCAGCAAGCTGTGACCAGCTCAGCTGTCTCCTGGGTCCACATCCCGAGCCTCGCTGCAAGAGCACTTAGCACTGTAAGAGCAAATAGCCCACCTTGCCTCTGAAGATATCAGTGCTGACAAAGAAGACTTGAGAGGGATTAGGAAAAACAACATTTGCAAAAAAGTAATTTGCCTGTTCTCACACAACCATTCAATGATAGAGCTGTTTACTGAGAACCCTCACACAACAGTATCTAAACAAAGCTATTACCCTTACCCTCAAATTTATTTCAATTTCTTTTTTTTTTTGAGAATAATGTTTTTGCTGTACTCGGCCATATTTTGTTTAAAATTGCTTCTTCTTGATCAGCTGGAGTGTGGTCAAAATATGTTGGCTACATCGTAAATCACACATTCCAACCTGCCAAAGGCTAAACGTGAAAAAACGCATGCAATGAAAACTCCAAAAGAAACACTGAAAAATAAAAGTAATGGAGAAACATAAAAGCATTTCCTTTGGTGTGGAAACTCTACTACCTTATTATAAATTCGTAGTGGAAATAGTTTTCAGCAATCGAAGTGAGGAAGACTGGATCTGTGTGGAATGGAAGTAAATCTGTCCCACAGAAAAGAATATGATATTCTTCAAAATGGAGGAAATTTGAAAGGCGTGCCAGAAACCCCCACATCAAGTTGATCCCAATGAATATTTGCAACTATTTCTCCTGTGAAAAAGCTCCATAGAATTCAACACAGATGTTTTCCGATAGCTAAACTTTTGAAACTATTCAATAATCAGTTTCTAAGTACGAGTGAATGAATTAAGCATATTCCTGGCCCACCTAAGAGAAAAATGTTATAAGGCTTAAACTTTATAAATCTGCAACACTAGTGAAAAGAATTATTTTGCCCTTGGGCTACTAATGAATGGCTAGGTTTACCAGCATTCAAAAGACTATTAGACATTTATACAGCTAATGAGAGCATTCATGGTTACGTAAGAAGGGATAAATAAAATTAAGGCTATAAGCCCTCATCCTTCAGGGCTAGAGAAAAAAAAAAATTCTTTGGTGGCAAACTATTCTATGAAGACCTGAGGTAAAATCTTGACCTTGTTAAAGTAACTTAGAATTCTTCCAAAGTAGCTATGATTTTACCCCAACCTTGCTTAATTATGCAGCTTTCCCTGACTTCATTAGGCTATTCATCATCTGCAGAACTTCTTATTCTTTCTCACAGCACCTGAAAATAACCCGTATACCTACAGAGAAGCAGCTAGTTAGATTTTAGGCATAACCTGAAATGACAACTGCTGTATTCCTTTTATGTCCATTTTAGAGAACCAGAATTAAATATAAGATCTGATTAGGAGCTGACAGGCTTCTAGTGTGGTTGGCTCTAAGAGTATTAAAGTCCTTGGTACGAGGTGAGAGCACAGTACAGCACGTTCCCTCTCATACAGCATCATCCTGCTCCCGGGGAACAGCAATAGGTAGGTGTTGATTTATTCATGGAGGAGCTCTGCTCCAGTTCCACCCTGAATTCCTTTGCATTACTGTCAGAGCAGGATCCTTGAAAGCCCCCAGTGTTGCCTGATACATGTTGTTAGCCCTGGCTGGCACCGTGCAAGTATGGTTCCCCTGACTTCACTCTCTTTGCAGACCAGTACCAAAGCCCACTACCTCCTCCACTGTTTTCCTTTGGTTTTCTACCTTCTTGTCCCTCTCGCAGGCATACACACATCTCCCTGCTGTTTCTCCCCCATTGATTCTGCCTCCAGCCAGTTGCTTTACTTCCTCTACTGATGTGGCAAACACACAGTAAAACAACAGGGCTTACGTGGGGTGGATATCTCGTAAAAGCCTCTCTGTTTCAGCTGGCAGTTCTTCAGGGTAGACCCATGCAGGTTTTCAGTACCTGTAATGCAGAGCCAGATGCTGACGTTTCCCTGCTTGTCTTGGTTCTGTAAGCAGTTGTTTATAATGTGACATCTCTAGCAGCCTACATAATTCATCGTGATTATTCACTGCATTGTGATAGGATTGGGATTACTCTTTTGATGTTTGTCAGCATGAGCCAGGATTACGTTACTCCTCTCATGCCATGCAGCATGACTCCAAAGGGTATTTAAATAGTGGGACACATGGCTCTCCCAGTACTGTTGGTGACAGCATTACCTCCATTTAGCCATGCCCATTTTGATGCCTAGTGCATGGGGTATTCTCCCTAATAAAGCGCTTACTAAGATAATTCAATACTGAAGAACTAAAATAATGTATTAAATTAAACCCATTTCTTTCTTTCCTCATGTGCTTAAACCCTCAGTTCCTTCCATAGGGGTAGAGAGAGAAATCCAGTTGACAGATAAGACGTTGAACACAGAGCAAGGGTTGAGACAGGAAATTGTTTGTGCACCTGCTGCTTGAGTTCTACATAACAGAAAGGAAAGGTGGGAAACTTGTGAACATAGTGCAATACGTATAAACCCTGCAGAAGAGGAGTCCTGAGACTAGTCAATCTTTTACTGACTACTATCTTCTAAGAATCTTACACAAATTGTTAAGGGGTAACTCTCAAAAGCTGATGAAGAAACAGATGCTCATTACCCTTGATTTTCAAAGGAATTTCAGTGCAAAATCCCATCCAGCTCTTTTGAAAATCCATGCTCAGTATTAGAGTGCCTCATTTTCTGATCTCTAAAACTAAGCTTTTTACCCAGCTCCCTAAAGACCTTCAGCATCTGTGAACAAGTGTCATACAGTGCTGCTTGCAGTATCTAAGCATGACCATTAACAAAGAAAAAACCCTACAACAAACAAGTTACACAAACTTCATTTTTGCAGAAAGCTGAATGAAACCCTTCATTTCCTTTCCGTTCAGCTTGAGACTCAGATCTTTAACAAACAAGCTACCCTTTGTATCTCCTGACTTTGTCACATGTACATTGAAGCTATCCTATACGTACATTGCTAAATACTCCTCATACATACACAGTAAAAAATTCATTCATATATTGATCTTTACTGGCATTAGAGGTGGTATCAGAGAGCTGGCAGCTCCTCCCTTTGGGCTGACTAAGGTTAGGGTGAAGTGACCTGTCAGCCAGTCGGAGAGATATCATCACAGTTGGCCAAGACAGATCCAACAGCAATACTGTGCCAGACCTATAGACAAAATAGAAATAATTCCTTGAACAGGGAAGATAACTGCTCTGGACTAACTCATGAATCAGTTCACACTCCTCTCATTTCCAGAAGTATGAAGCAGTGTCTGTTCTTTCAACTCTATTATACAGGAAGAAGAAAAACATACAATCGGCACAAAAAACTTTTTTCCCCAAAGGAAGGCAGCTTCAGCACCGTACAGAGCAAACCTTGCTTGTGAAATTCTTGTAGGTAGGGAATTTTAAAGACCTTTATTATTATTCCCTATGCCTTTGGATGGATACGAGGTTACGTAGTTAAACCAGCATTCAGTTTTGAATCTCCTATTTTTCACACTCCTCAGACGTTAGACCTTTGCCCACTTATGCCAGGAAACAGGGCTCTCAGCCAAAGCTCATCTGCACTGTCATGCAGGTTATACAGAAATGGATATCAAACATTATAAAATAATCTTGTTATAACAGCTGGGTGGCAATCTCCTGAGAGTGTGTGGTGAATCACAGCTCTGCTCCTCCTCCTTGGATGGCCCTAATTTCTTTGCAAGTCTCCCAGTTATTTAAAAGGCTCTCCCTTGGATGGAATTAAACACAGACTTCTTTTTCACTTCAGACAGGAAACATTTCAGTTCCTTACCTTGTTTTGTACACAGTGCACAAATTTCTAAAGACATGGCAGTAACTTAGCGCTGGCTGGTACCTTCACTTCAAATTAGGTTTGACAAAAGGAAAGAAAAGACTAACAACCCACACACACACTTTTACTGTCTTGTTGTGAGAAACTATAATGTCGTCTTTGACCAGCCTGGAGCTCCTGCACTTTTATCTCCACTAGCTTAATCCTCCTGTGTCATCTAGGGCAAGGAAAGAAACTAAAGAGACAATAATGAAAGAGACTCCTCCTCTTTTTGTTTGTTTGGGGTTTTTTTGGGTTTTTTTTTTTTTTTTTTAATATCAATAGGAGTAAGATTGATTCCTACAGGTAGGTAGGAAACTATGTATGACTTGGATTAATCCCCCTAAACTTTAGCTGTTCAAATGTTAACTACACTGAGAGCCAAATATGAAGACATTCCATCCTTTGCTTTCCCTCTGGTTGCTTGTTTGGAGCTGAAAGGCCCAGCGAAAACCCAAGTCTATAGCCAAGATCTTTATTTTGGCTGATTAATGATGTTTAACTAAAGGCAGTCCGAATTCACCCTCTTTCTTTTCCACCTGGCTCTGCTTCAGAGCGCTTCTGTCCTTTCCTCTCCTTTTCCCCCTTTCTTATCAATTATCCCATGAAAAACACACCCTTTTCCTGAACACTTGCAACTGATACGGAGGAATTTTACATTGTCTCCCCTCATTCTGTGCCATCATGGAGTACTTGCCCCATCTGGGGACAGCAGAACGATGTACTATGTCCCCATGAGCTGCAGATCTCAAAACAACCTCACTGATGATTTGTGTCTCCAAGTGAACCAGCTCTATACAAGCAGGATGGCACCTGCAGAGGCTACTTGCCTGGCAAAACTCTTTAGGTGATGTTACTTGCCGGATATGATTCAGCTGCTTGCTGGGCACAACACAGGAGTTATCACAGGTAAGCAAGGATCACAAAGCTGGAACTCAAACAGTAGAAAATCCTCTTTGTCTACTGTTGTATTTGTTTTGCAGGTTACCGTCCAATATTAGGTTGAACTAGAATGCCTGGTATCACAACTATCTTTTTTCATCATCTCCACATATCTTTTCCAGAAAATAGTAGGATTTAACTCCTGTGTGGAACCGGTTTGCTCTTAAGAGAATTAGAGATGGAAAATCAGGATGCTATTTATTATCTAAAATATATCAGTCCAATGGCTTATTATTAGTGTTTTACTTAAATATATATTAGGTTTATTGAAAATGTGTAGGAAATATTTGGTTACCTAGAAAGATACTGTCATATAAAGACATACAATAATACATGGTTCCAGAAAAATTCCTTTGCACACAAATAACAGATCAATAGTATTTGATGACACCCAAGACAAGAGGAAGTAAGGCTGAATTATCAAATTGTTTACCAAAGAATTCTTATTTGTGAACAAAATAATCCAATTGACTACTGATAAAAGAAAATGTACCATTTTGCTGAGCAGGAAATTTTGCTTTGGGTTGCTAGAGTCTCTTTGGCTGAACATTAAGTCAGATATTAACCAGTTCAACAATTTATTTTTAATTAAAATCTTGAGCAAATTAATTGTTAAGTGATGTGTTACATAACTTGCTTTATTAACATGGCATGAATAAGCATTTTCGATATTTAAAAAAGTCTAAAGAAATACAAGATTGAGTCTTATGAAAGTCCTGTTGTCTAGCTTCTCTTGAAATTATATGGCACAATGTCCTTGGTTACATTTGCTTTCAGATTTTGCTTCCCAATGGACATTTTAAGACACATAGGTGTGCATATGGCAGGGAGGGGAGGAGGGCAGGGACTTGTATCTGAACAAACTACCTTTGGGATCATGCTGATTTGAGACACCCCAAACAGACTAACATTCCTATATTAACATCTTTTTTCTTCAGCTTGTCTGTACCATATTCTAAATTTATTGCTTTATTTATATCACATTTTTGAGGAATTTTAGTTAGAAGCTCCGCATAACTGGTCAGTGCAAACCTGGCTTCCTTTGGGTCTGGTGGGGGGATTTCCACCTAAGGGAGGGACCCTTTCATACCTCCTGAACTGCAATGCATTTTCTTGCTGTTTGTAAAGTGATCTTCCGTAGACAGCCACATCCCGAACCAGCAAAGCACACATTCAAACTTGCAACTCCTGATCTGAATGGAACTTGATGTCTGCTTACATCTGAGTGCAAGGCTGAATGTCTTTAGTGGTTATAAGCACAAACTTTACATTAAGCACACTGGCAGTAGCACCTACCTGAATTGAAGGCTGCCTGTATTTACAATTTCCTCAACATTTAAATTTCTGCCACTTTTATACCCAAGGACTTTTATAATACTTAAAATATGGTCTGAAATTGAGATCTTCATTAGCATGTACACCACATGTAGCTTCTCCTCAACAGTTGCTTACAAATTAGATGTAGCAGGAACTGTCTCTGACCTTCAGTTAATTATTTTATACCACTACTGAATTTCAAGAACTCCAGGGGGTATCTTTTACAAAATACCTGCTGAATATTGGAGGAGCAGCAAATGACACAAGGTCATGCATTTAATAGGATAGTATTAGCATCCTGTTCTGAGGAACCAAAAGCAATCCTCAACCCAGCACCACTGGTCAGAGGGCAGCAGCAAATGACTCACAGGAAAGGGGAATAATTTTTCATTTTTCAGAAAGTTCCATGACACAAACTTTAACACATCATTAAGGATTTTATTCGCAGGAATCCTGACTTAAATCCTGTTGACTTTCTCTCTGGATCAACAGAGCAAAGACAGTTCAGTCAGGTGAGAACTCTTCTGAGCATAGTAACTATAGAAATAATTGTATTTATGGGCACACCTCGCCTGGACTCCTGCTTCTGAATGTGGTTTGTCTTGTTTGATCCATCCCACGTGCAAATTGTCAAACAGAGTAGTACTCATCTGAGCAGCAGTTTTATCAAGTCCTAGTAGATGGGCAACCACCTTAGAGTACATCCAGGTGTTACAGCCTCATTATACCCTTGAGGGAGGCTCAGTCAAATGATTTAAAATTATATAGTAATATTAGCAGTGGTAACAATAATTGGAGTACATTAGTTTACTCCATTGGCTTTTGACTGCCCGTATATTTGTAAATGGCCTTTTCAAAACTATTCTACATTTATTATTTACTCTTCTTCATTCCCTATAGTGCGTGAATATGAAAAAACCCCAAACAACAAACCAGTTACACAGTGTCACAGTCAGCCCAAGAAATTCCCAAAGAATTAACTGTGTTCCAGGAAATGCGATTGGAGGGGTGAACCCGTATTCTTGGCAGAGCGTTGGCAGAACCATATTCTTGTCTAGACAAGTCTCTAAAGACATGAAGCATCCCTACTTCACTGGCATATGTATGTATTCTCTCCAAGGTGGATATGTGGGGAAGTGGGACCAGCCAGGAAAATGTGTAAGAAAAGTTCAGGAACAAACACTCCCGTCATGTACAAACACGCTGCACAGAACAACCACCACATAGCACTCTCATCTAATTCTCTATCAAAAAAAGGTGGAAATTACAGTATTAAGTAGAATCTGTAAGAACAAATTGCTCTTTGCAAGACATGGGACTGAAGGTGATATCTCTCAGAGTATGCTAGCTCACATCAGTGTTTTTGTCAGACATGTGCAAACAGATCCATCTCACATCTCAAGCACTTTCTCCTGCTATTTGTTACCTGATGTACTGTTCTATTGACAGTTTATCATCCTGCAAAGCCTTGACACAGCATCCCCACCAACACTAGAGCACCTCCTGGTTCACGTTGCACTCTAGGTGAGAGGAGAACTGGCCCCAAAGCTTTGCAACAAACAATTAGAATAACTCTTTTGGCAACAACTAGAGAACAGTATGGGGGGAAAATAGTTCAAAAAAGTTAGTAAGTTTGCAGGAGAACTTTTCCCATTTTTTGCTGAGCAGAGCTACCTCAATGACATGCAATAGCTTCTTACTACAGCTTCATTTTGACTCATTTAAATCTTGCTTTGCCTTGCCTGAACTTGTTAAACAGCAGCATCAAGACAGAGAAAAATGATACCAAAGTTTACAATGCTCAGAAACCTATTAGGAATCCAGAAGTTGCACCCAGCTATTAAAAATAACACTGAAGACACTGCTGTTTTCATGACTGCAATCTAGCTGAGTGAGCAGGAGATCGCTCCAGACTTCATAGGCTGCGGACCAGCCCTCTAGGTCATAGTCAGTGCCTGCTGATCAAATCCACCAACCCTGAAAGCTTGTCACTGTTCTGCTTTGCTCTGACAGGCAAACACATATCTTTTACACATCCAGCCTTACCTCTGAGACACCATATAACAGAAAATATATTCGATTACACACGTTAAGCACAAAGTGACAGAAGACTGATAAATAGAAAGGAAACAAATGAGGGGGAAGGCATCTGGAGGGAAAACACTGATGCCAAGACTGTCAAAACTGAATAATAGATTTGATTGTTTAACATCTACTAAAATAAATCCTTGTGGTAGTTTAGAAAACTTCAAATCACTTTCAAGCTCTGATGCAAAGTTCAGTGAAATCAATAAGAAGACGTCTAGTGCCTAAGAAAGTTAACAGATCAGAGCATGCAGAAAGTACAAAAATTTGATTTCGCCCGAGGCTGTGCACATTTTTTACTTCACTTTTGCTCACTAGCAATAACATATGCTTTGGTACGCGAGAAACTAAAACACTTATGCATAGCTTTACAGATTATTACTCAAATTTTCTACAGTGGTGCCTGCAGTTTCAAGCATAATTATTTATAAGAAATCTTTATTCACCTAACTGATTTTTTTTCCCTCAGTAGTTGTAGTTACTTTTTATTGTTATTTTATTTTTCTGGGTTGATCAAACTACTACAAAGAACATAAAACCAGAATTATACAGTAAAGAAACTATAACTACTTCAAGCAAATAGAGAGAACAAGCCTCTTATAACAGGTGGCCAGATTTTTAAAAACATTCAAACTTGGTTAAGTATTTATACAGATGATTTGCTACACTGAGACTTACCGATATATTTTTCTGTATAAAAGAATTATAAGGCAAATAAAACTCTTACTAAAAAAAATTAGATAAAGCAAGTTTCTTTCTAAAAGGGGAATAGCAATTTGGAAAAAGACTGTGTTCCTCAAAGTCTGAATTTGAGAAGTGTTGTACATTGATAAAACGTGCCATGTTACAAAGATGAGAAGCGAATCAGTACAGAAGAGGAACCAAACAGCAGACAAAATCTGAGCAAGCCTGAGAACTGCACTAGAAACAGGACGAGATATAGAAAGCGCATACTTACACACTTACTGACTAAACCCAAGATTTCTTCTATTAGCTGACATTTCAACACCAGAAACAACAGGGAAGAAGAAAGAATTAGTGGAAATCCACATGACTGAAGTCTGTTTTCATGATGCACACTCGGTAGCTTAGGTGCAGAAGCAGTACAGGTATTTTCATTTGGCAGTGGATCCTCGCTATATAGGCCTGTCCCTCTGCCAGCTGATTAGCCCAGGATCGATGGCACACAAACTCTGCCTCCCTGAATTGGATATGAATGTCTTTGCATGGTCTACGAAGTTTCAGAGCCTAGTGTCATGTTGTAGTGTTATAGCCATGATCATTTTGTTATTTGAAAATCTTTCACATAATCCATATGTTGTTACCTACAGAATTAATCTCCTCTTCAGCCAGGAATGATTAAGAAGAGAAAGGAAAAAAGCAAGAAAAAAACAAACAACAGAAATCTAGCCTTAAAAACTCAACCAAGCAAAAAATAAGGCACAAATAAAAAATATTTCTCACTAAACCTAAACCAAACATCATTCATAGATTTAGGAATGTGATAAATAAGTGTTAATTGACTCTTCTGTGCTTTCATCTTCTAAAAACCCAACACAACTGCATTCTCTCTCTCAGCTTGAGTACACTGTATTTAACTGTCTGTACCAAAAAGCCACTTATTAATCAACTAAAGGCTCATAGACGTTATCACTAGAGACAAAAGTACAGCTGAAGCAGGCAGTTTTCTGGAAACAGGCTAACAAAACTGAACAGCCAAACCAAATTTATTCATCATTAAAAGCAATTCTGGAAATAAGTCATGCTGAATTCATTAACTTTCCCACTTGATCCACTTTATTCCTGGAAATTTTCCTCTGACCAGCTACTATTAATGTAGCTAAGTAACTTTAAGTCATCACTAGAGGTTGTACTTTACACAGGAGCATTAATGAGCAGGCAACAGACACAAGATGACAATTCTCCAGGGAACACTGGGGCTGGATTCCTGCAAGTACTAACCCAGCTGGCCATAAGTGAGTCCCAGCAGCCTGGAGGAACAATCTGCTGCTGCAAAGACAAAGTTCCTAGACCTAGACCTGATGATCTCTCCGCGTCCCGACATAAAAGGTGTCACTCTTTGGGGAGGGAAGTGACAGAGACATTGCAGAGGAGCCAAAGTAAAAATAACCCACGCATCACTTCAGATCAGAGAACCCACTCACTAAAATGGGATCTGCAAATATCTGTATTTGCAAAACTGAAGGGGAGTGGAAAAAAAGGAAAGAAAGTGCTTGGGTCTTCTTGATTCAAGCTGGCAGTAAGGCCCTGGAAGCAGAGAGAGGTTGCTGTGCTTCCAAGGCCATTCTCCTTCCCAGCAGGGTGGTCCCTTAGCTGTTCATCTCCTGCAAAGACTCTTTTTTTTCTCTGGATTCCTGGGCATAAAGGGAAGCCACATTTTAGGACTGTGGAGTTTGGCATAGCATCTGCTCCATTTTCATTCCACATGCAAAATTATTTGGTTTACTCTTGAAACTTTTCTGTATAAAATAGACCAATTTTTTTAGGAAAATCTTTGCAAGTTGTTCTTCTCTCCTCTGCATTAAGTGTCAGGTTGAAAACAAATATCTTGGTTTCTTGCTGCCTCTCTGCACCATTATTCTTAATCTTTTAATTAGTCATCCTCTGCTAGCTTCCTGCAAGGCATCTGCTCCCACAACATCACTACTTGAAACTCCATCCTACCTGGAAATCTCTTCACTAATGTGGGAGTTGTGCAAATGCAAGTCAACAGACATTCAGACCAGAAGGGTCAGAGAACCTCCCATACACTACAAACAACGTACGGTTAGAAGCTCTTTAGTGTGAAGGAACAAAAATTGCAAATTCTGCAGTGTGCCATGGGAAAGCTCAATAGCATTGCCAAGGAATTTACGAGACCAGGTGCCCTCTAGCCCATCCTCAGGTGCTGAAAAATCTTTGTTTAACAGAAGGGTTCATGATGCAAGACTCAAAAGCTCACTGCAGGTGAAGGAAGGGTGTTAGCAATCTAATGATGTGATTTTTATTCTACAGCAGTAGAACTCTTGAGGATCTACTAAGAAAAGGTTTGTATAGAGCACAAAATAATACAGACACTTGGCAAGAAGTGCTCTCCTGTCTGCCGACAGCTTCAGATCTTACCATGGTTTGGTAAACAAAATGAGGAACTTAGAGCAGTTAAGGCAGCATGGATTCAACTCTCTTCCTACAGCCCTCGAGCAGGACACCAGGTAGTTGAGAACAGCTCTGGATAACAACCCATTTTGAATGCTTAAGACTAGTGTATTTGCAAACAATTTCTTCACTAGCTTCCTTTCCTTACCTGCCCTAGGAAAAAACACTCCATTCCGGATAAATGAAAGCCAGGCAGCTTATCCACTTCGGATAGAATAGGATAGGAAAGGAAAAATGCAGAGAGGCAAATGCAGTGACTGTCCTGATATAAGGGCTGTATAAATTCAGCTTTGGAAAAAGGAATACTTATGGATGTGCTAAACGTGGTGGGCAGGTATAGGGGGACATATGAAGCTGGAGAAAGGCCGGGAGGGATTAATCAGAAATACACTGTGCAGCCAAGTCTCACAGAAAATCCCTCAGTAAAGTAAGCAGACATACAAAATAAAATTAAAAGGTGCTCATGCAGTAATACTTTCCAGCATGATCTAACAGGAGACATCCAGATAGATTTTTAGGGTGGTAATGGATCTAAAGAGAAATACAGGTGGGATTTTTAGACAGGTGCCTAAAAGTCCCAGCAAGTGCCAGTCTGAATCTTTAGCTGTCTTAAATACTTACATGTCCTGTAGGCCTTGACAGGAAAGGTATCTGGACATTTGCTCGTTAATCCTAATTCCTTTCCCCATTGGGGCTAAGCTTGCAGATAAATAAGAACTTCAGTTAAATTTTAGCTAAAACCAGGATTACCCAGTGTAATCCTGTAAGACTCAAAATGCAATCTTAGCACAAAGGGTGGTGTTCTAAGTGATATCAGTTGGTTATGATTTCCTAATATTTCACCCATTTTGTTGATAACGGAGAGAAAAATGGCCCAATGTTTTAAATATTTAACTGAAATTTGAAAGCTTGGAATTCAGGCTTTAGTTAAACTATAGAGTATCCCCAAAGAGATTTTCCTAAGCTGATTGTCAATATGAATTCAAGTTAAGTAGGCTTTTCCTTTTTTTCTTTCAAAAAGGCTAAAAGTTAAAAGGAATGTTTTGTGTCAGCTCATTTTGCTTATTTCAAACTTTTCTTTGTAAAATGTATGATTTCAAAGTAGTGAGGACGAAAAAGTAATTTTGAAACCCAACTCCAAAAATTCAATTTCAAACCAGCATAAACAGAAACATAACAGCATTACCAAAAGAATGATTTTTTTTTTTTTTAAACATTGCAATAAATGTTTTAATATTTACAGAATCATCACCATTTATTTCTATATTGTCTGAAGTCTCTCATGTAATATAACTGAACTTCCCAGGTACTTTCAGTCCTTATGATGCTGCCTTTCCCCCACCCCGCCTCCTTTTTTCTTTGTGATAAAGTTACTGTTCTTTGGGAAAACATCATCCCGGTCTAGCTGTGAGAAGCTGAATCATTTGGCCATGAATACATTAAAAAAAAAAGCAAACAACCAAACAAAACAACCTAAATAACATGTCTTTGCAAATACAACTCATTTTTCTCCTGTATCTTTTGTGTGTGTTGCAAGCCCTGTTGCTGTTCACCAGCTCTGGGGCCTAAATGTCATGCATGTTGGCTAAAGTGTACTTTGTGCTTATTTTCCTTTTACACATTTGTATTGTGTTCTTGCTTTTTTTTGAGTCTGCAGTGACTCATAAAAACACAAATCTTTAGAGATGACTTAGAGGGTAGTGTGAGAGAACAAGTTTGGGCAAGGTGTGCTCTGGATGAAAGAGATTGATTGATCCATCATATGAGTATTAAAAATAAAACACAAAACAGGGGTACTTTAACAAGACAGTTAAAAATGCAAACTCATGTACTTGAAGGAAGATCAGTTCCGTACCTGTTTTTCCACACGAAGAGCTCTATTTCTCTGCAGCTAGCCATGCTCTCCTAAGCTCCTGGCCGCCCAGATGCCTGTTTCAGCTGCCCCATCCACTCCAATTCTAAGGCAATCAGGGAAAAGGGGAGCTCTGGATATAGCTTGACACCACTCCTCAATTGCCTTTCTTCCAGGAAAAGAAGATAGAAGGGGGCAGGAGTGGAAAGATTGTCATTACAAGTGGCTGATGTTGCAGCCAGCCACCAAGTGTTAGAACCTTCTCTCAGAAGGACACCGGGTCCATCAGCCTCCCACTCCACTGGAGCCAGAGGCACAGCTCTGCTACGCCCACAGGGAAAGACTCGCTGTGGGATTCCCACAGCAGCTGCCAGAGCCAGGTTCAGTTGAGGGAGCATCTGTTTCAGTCCACCACTTTCTTCCTGACATAGCTGGTCCTTTCCACAAAATAAGATGAAGAAATATATGGCAACCAGCAAGAGTCTAAAACCAGATAGGCACACCTAATGAGATGGCTTACTGTACTTAATCTTGCCAGAAATAGTAGCCAAGGACATTAATAACCTCTCAGCCTTTTTTTTTCTTATGCAAGGAGAAGCACTTTTGTCACTTCTGACTGGATTAGGGACCTTTTTCTCTATGAGTACTCAAATCTCCCACATCACCTCTTAACATCAGTCACTTGTGAGGGTGGGTCATTGATGAGGGAAGGGCCATAACTAAAAGCAATAAATTCCCATTAAGAGAATTTGGACCTTTTGAGATGGAACTTTAACCATAAGACTCCTGGAAGTGATGTGAAATACTGCAATTCAGGGCTCTGGAGCACTAGATGACTGCTTATTGGGGGGCTAGCTCACCACTTCCCACGTTCAGGAAATGCTGGAGTTTTATTCAGATCGTCAAAGCTGACAAGCAACAATAGAAGAACTCAATTAACTAAAACCCACAAACTTTCATCCCTACATAGGTTCATGCTATCTATTGTATAGTTAACCACTGACCATTTTAGCCCTAGACACACTGGAGATACTTGTCTCTTTCACAGAAGACAGGGAGGGGACAGAGAGATTTCCAGAAACAGACTTTGCCTGCTACTTTTTTAAAGGTACTTCTTGTTTCACAGCTCCCTCAAAAATCTTCTAGTTCAGTTTCCAGCATAAGAAAGATGAGTGTAAAAGTTTGCCCAGAAGGAACTTCTAAACAAGAACTGTACATCCAGAGGACAACCCAAGCCTCTTGAAGGTGAAGAGTGTCTGTCTATCAACTAAATCAAATATATATGGCAATGCCTACTGCCAGATACCAGAATCACAGACTGCAGCCAAATACGTCTGATTTCTCACTGCTCAAGGCCTAAAAGCACATTTTTGAAAACTGACCTATCTTGTCCTGGAGCTCATAATTATACATACCTGCTGTGAAAGCTGAATGAGCAGAGCTTTTAGGAAAAAGAATCCAGGAGTATAGCTCTTCACTGATGGAAAATTGAAATGATGAGGCATTACCCCTGCAAAAAATAAACATTATAGCAAGGAAACCTGGATGAAGGCTGGAACAAAAACTGACAGAGAGGTTATTTCAGAAATTACAGACAGGGCAGGAGTCAGTAATGACATAAAGAGTCTAGAGGCATGAGGGGATCTTTCTCTGAACTTTGCTTGTTTTCTGTAATGATATTTTCCTTTAATGTACAGTAGAGCTTTCGTTTTGGCAGTTGCTAATATCTCTGGATGAACCTTGGTGTCCAGTACTCCTCAGGCATTCTGTGGCCTTTTCTATTAGCATACTACATTTAAGAGACATATAGTGCTCACCACATTATCTGTTGAGCTATAAAAAGCTCTCACCGGTCTAGAACCAAAAGCTGTGTTCCCTATGTCAGGGACTTGATTAAAATAATAAACAAAGACAGTCTTTGAAAAAGTTTAATCATAAAGCAAGCCACTTGCTGGCTTCAACTAACATGTATTTTATGGAAAGGGAGGATGCCTCACAGAACAACAAGTCGTGTTTTCCCTTTGGGGTAAGTTGAAAAATAAAATTTACAATTATTTTTACTTTGAGTAGAAATAGAGAAGTATCAGAAAACCTGTTTAGGTGAGATTTTTAGCTCAGTTTTAAAGAAACGTAGAGAACAACATGAAAGCTATGCTCTGTACATTTACCCAGCCACTATGACCAAACCATATCTAGCTGCCTCTTGTTCAGGGGAAGCATTTCTTTGAAAATCTGTCAGAACAGGTAGTTCATAAGCTTGAATGCACAAGGTTTCAAAATGGCATATTTTGTTTTCTTCTCTTAATCCTTTCAGGGGAATGAAGGACATCAAGTTCCAAAGAAAAACACCCCTCACATCCTAGGAAGGATTAAAGCAACTCCTGCTTAAGAGCAGAGAACACTGGCTCTGACACAGCAGATAAACACTTCTCTCTTCTCCGGGTCTTTCATAGCTGAAGGATTGTTTGTGAACACATACAGACATGTGGGACCACATAACAACAAGAGAAGCTGAAGGAAAAAGAAAAAAACTACACTATTGTCATCCTACACTAGATAGGAAATGGGGTCTATGGATCCACATCTAACTTTAGGTTCCTTACTATTAGGGGTTTTTTTTCTCCCCAGACTAAGAAAAACAGATTTCCTTTGCTAGTTAAAAGGAATGCAACATCTGTCTACATTCAACCTGTTGGAAATATTTTTTTTTCCAACAAGAGAATATTTGCATAACACTGTTTTCCTTGTCAGGTTCACAACAGCTGTGGGACCTATTAGACTGATTTTGTGTTGAATATTCAACAGTAACTTGCTAGTCATCGGAAAGGCCTCATAGGAGTCAAAATGTACGTGAGCTAAGACAGATGATTTAAAATAATCCCTGTCCAGATTTTGAAAACAAAATGCACTTTGTGCAGAAGAGTAAAGGCTGGTGAGTAGGTGAATTGTCAAAAAGCCTGCAATGGCTTATTATTTGTGTATATGGAATTTTTCTGGTTTAAAACAGAGACTGTTGAGGGCTTGCAAAGGCTGATGCACTTCTCGACACAGCGTTATAAATCCTTCCCTTCTTGACCGAGCCACTGCAGGCAGCTCCATGGCCCACTTGTCGTTGCTTATACCTTTCCCTTCCATAGAGAGTAAGATACTTTGCATTAAAAATTAAGGGAAATATTTACAAAGACAACTATGAGACAAAAAGGCTCTGTGTACTTTTCCTGTTACTGTGCATTGTCAGACGCAGCTGGAGCAAGCAGCTCAGCTGCATGCAGACATAGCAGGACAGAGGCAATGCAATACAATGCTATGATTTTCTATAGAGCAAAAGTTCATAACTATGATTTAGAGGAACGTAGCTTTTATATAGTGAGAACAAAAGGAGCCTTTGACAGGACAAAAGCCCTGGGCTCCAAGGAGAGATGTTTGCCAGAGGGTGGAAAAGGCCTGTCAGACTTAGACATGCTCCAGTGAAACCAGATTAGATGTATCCTCTCCATTATAGGCAAAGCCTACAGCAAGGTCCTCAAGAAAGGAGGCACCTAAAAAGGAAAACGAGCTGAGTGACAAGCAGGAGACTTCCCCCAAAAGGCTGGACAGGACTCAGAGGCCAAGAGCTGAGAGAGCACCCAAGGAGAGGTTTGGAGGCAGCAATGCCCTGCTGAGAGCTGAGCTCTGGGCAATGCTAGGAGGAACGAGGAGCAAGGGAAGGATGAGAGATTTACACTGTTCTCTGGGGAAGAAAATAATTCCAACTATCCAGGGATCTGACTAAATAGTTTAATAACTTCTAAGATCTTTCCAAAGCATAGCCTCTGCCCACTCCCCTTGTTCCCCATGAGGTAGGGCGATGAGACCAACTCCTCTTTCCACAGCTGTTTGCGCTCCCCTTGACCCAAGGGTTGTCTCTCCACAGCTCTGTCTGTAACCCACTGCACTGGAACGGGATCAAGCGCACACATTTGTGTCCAAATTACACATTTTATCAGCCACAAAGTCTATCCAGATGGAAGTCATCTACTGCCAGTAATCCACTTCACCACAGCAAATTGATGACAAGTCATCTCGGCAGCTTTTTAAAAGTAAAAGGGAACAAGGATATACAGATGTTGGGTTTTTTTTTAAATAACAAGCCATCCAGGGAAAAAAATTAAAAATTAAAGCCTGTAGTGCTGCTACAGAACAGAGTTATTTAGTTTAAGATCACGCTATTTGCAAGTACTTTCATTTCTGACAAACGGCAAATGCAGCAGCTATGGCTGCTTGCCAGGCCAGCCCACTCTTTCTTACCTGCTGTGAGCTGAAGTGTTTGCAGACTTTCCTCTTGCCTTTTCATGACTCCTTCCAGCCTGGTACTGGGTAGTTAGAGAGTTTATAAACATCCCTCCCTTCTCTCTCCCCCTTAGCATAGGAATGTCCTCTGCTCCTGGAGAAGAGCTTTTCTAGGTATGTCCCTGACTGACCTCTAGCTCCTGTAACCCCCTTACCTCTTGTCCTTTAAGCAAACCTTTAAGCCAAAAGTGAGTTCTAGGAAATCCGGTTTTGGCAAGGTAAAGTCATTTTGGAGCTGGTGAAACAGTTCCCTGCAGAAGATCGGAGTTCATATCAAGATATGAACAAGAAGCAACGCTGGACAATTTTCACAGCTGTACACCATTGTGGTGTACTGATTTTCTGATCTCACACTCTGGCGCAGCAGCTACAGTAGTAGCTGTGAGGTTTTAGATGTTCCACACAAGATTCTTAATTTAAGATTCTTCTTAACCTCCAGCAACAAGGTAAATGGCTCAGGTAGATGAAATAAGATGCAATTTCCCACTTTTTTTTTTTCTCCTGTGAAGTCGAAAAGTATAAAATCCCTTTCCTCCTTGCTAGTTTAAAAGCTTTGATGTTCACATACTGTTTCACGTAGAAGGACCCACAACATTGCCAGATTTTCAAGTGTGTAAATGCCTGCACTAAACCACCTCCTCTGGTATTTTTTGATATTGAGAGACTAACTGAGAATATGACTATCTATCTCTTGCTTCTCCATGAATCCCAAAGCAGCCAATGGGAGAAAGACTGCAGGTAGCAAAGGGGAATCTGCAGAACCAGTAGTAGTGTGTTGGCACACATACCTCAACGCAAGCACCAAACAGGGCAGAGAAGTAAGACCTCTGAGTAATTCAAGGGTCTGAACGTGAGGATTTCACCCATGAATGCTTTGAGTCTTACTGATTGGTTGGAATTCTCCCATAAATAAATAGCAAATCATGCTAGATGGCCTTGCATCTGACAGCTTGACCTGAGATTGGATTCTCCATAATAGCATTTTCTGTTCCCAAGTACTTTAATACAAGGAGAAAAATGCACAGACAGAAAAACAATACAAACATGCTAATGTGTGTTAATCAACTTAATGCTCAGGAGTTATAAGTGTGATTTAAATAAAAACAGAAGTAGAATCAGAAAAATTACAGCAGCAGATACTTTTCTTTTTCCTTTCAGTTTTGGCAAAACTAAAGATCGTTGCATTTCTTACTGGAGTTTATTGAAAATAATAAATCCTGTCTATTTTGTGGTTGAATTAATGAACCTGACACTCCCACACTGAAAATTTGTTCTCAGTACAATAGCAATAGATAATCCAGAAGTCTCACCAAAACCAAATATCAAATTTGTTGACATTTGCCTGCCTAGTACAATGTTTTCATTTCAATCTAGAAAAAATAAGAATTAGGAGACGGGAAACCTCTCAATAAGCTGGGGCTTTTTACTTCTGCTATTGTTTTATTTTTATGTCTGTGGCAGTATTTCAGGTTACAGGTGCAACAATTGCTAAGGGAATAAGTGCCTAGAAGTTCAACTCTCTATGAAAGCAATCTGAAATCCAGAAAGTGATAGGAGCAAGCATTGGAAACAGAGCCAGAAAGACTATCCCCAAAGGTCTCGTTATACCTGCCAGATAGCCCAGAAAACAGAAGGGTGTGCTGTGGTAAGACACAGAAGCAGGACTGTGGTCAGTGCATGCCTTCCAGATTGCAACAGCACACATGTCTCTGAGCAGCTTTAAATATTCATCCAGATGTAGTCTGCACTTGTGAAACAGAGGAGTGCTCTCTTCCCCCCCCACCCTGCCCTAAATGGTTTGATAGCAGGTGCTCCTGCTCTGCTTTTTTGGCACCTGGGCACAAGAGGACACACCTGGGAAGCTGCCACCCCTCCTCACCCAGCCCAGCTTCTGCACGAGGTTCCTCTGCACTCTCCTACTCCAGTGTCTGTTTGGCCTCTGGAAGCTTTGTAGGTGTTTTCTGACTTTCATGTTTAATTCAGGAGTATATTTTAATAATTGTTCTTTTCTAGACAGGAGCCTTGAAACAGCAAGTCTGGTAGTTTTTAATTCAGCATAAACTCTCTTGATACATTTCTGAATCTGTTAATATTAGAGGAGGCTTCAGTTAACAAACTGCTGGAGAATATGCAGATTTTCAGTCTTCTCCAGTAGCACAAACTTTAAGATTTGATGAACGGGATAAAGTTTACTTACAGAGGTACATTTGAAAACAATAGTTTTCATACACATTTCTAAGGAAGAAGTGAGGTCTGGAGAGACAACTAATAATTGCAGAAAAAAAGAAAAAAAAAAATCCCATGACAGCTGCTTAGGTCAAAAAGGTACAGAAGTTCTTAATTTCTGCTCCTATCCAGACCCTAAATTGCCTTCATTTGTGTAAGCACTGAGGAGTTTGCCTTGCAGGCTCCCGTAATGCTCCCCAGGCACAGACGTATGCAAAACACAGGGAGAAAAGGTTACTTACTATGAGTTTGTCAGTGCCTGCTTAATTCACTGAAAAAACCCGCATTTTCTGGAAAATCCAGACAATATATGGATAACACAACAATGCAAACTGAAAGGAACTGATGTATGTAGATGGGCTCAAATGAATGTCACCAACTTCACCACCTGGTTCCTGGCAGGCATGAGCCACAGCTGACAGTAGAAATCAGTATCACACCATCCCACATTTCCTACTTTTAAACCACAAGAGCCATTAAAAGCAGCCAGACCTTCTTTTGAGCATCCATTTGTGATCAGGCTATGACATCTCTATTCCTATGAGGAATAAATCTCCCTGTGAGATTCTCAAAAAACCTAAGTCTTCACTAATGGCACTTACAATGTGGAATGTGCGCATTTAGTTCCCAGATTTTACCTGAGCTCACAATGCTTTACCTCTCCTGGTAACTTCTGTAAGGCACATTCTGCTTTGGCCTATGACTTTTTATCTTAAAAATTACACTCAACATTTATTTTCTACAGGTGTTTTCTACAGAAGAAATTTTCAACTACTCAGGCTCAGGTTTCTGCTTAATTAGTTTTAAAGCTAATACCTGGGGGAGAAAGGGAAGAAGCATATTTATTTCCTGATTAAATTTCCCAGTGATCAGAACTCTTCAAGCCTTAACTTCATGGCTCTTACAGCAGTTCAGTCTTTTAGAAACAACCTAAATAATCAAAATAAACACTCTAAGATCATGAAAATCCAGGCTTTTGCATCTTTCAGAATAAATCATATTACTCTGTACATACAGACAGATAACCTTCCCACAAACAATAGAGACAAAAAACCTACAAAATTTAATGGAGCATTTCAAATGCTTGGTTAGAAGGCATGCTTAGAAAACTAATTTTCAGACTAGCAGGCCACAAGTGGTAAACAAATTCCCAATACAAAAATGTTTCAGATGGAAATTGCATAAAATGAATGATACTTATTCATGGCCACAGCAGGCTGAGGAAAAAAAATTAATTTAAAAAGTTTTTTTTTTTCAACCCAGCCCAAGAACATCTGATTTCTAAATCAATAGCTGTCTCTAGCCAAACTGAAGTGCTTGTACAACTTCAGACAGGTAATTACTTACAGGGATTGGATGAGGAACAGGCACATCGAGGGATATTGCTACGTCAATCTCTCTTCTTTTATATTTTATTGGAGCCTTTTGGTTGTTTCAGAGATCAGCACTGAGAACTGATTTTGTCCCCTAGCACGTACAATGTAAAGAAGAACTAATACACTAAGTACACATCTTTGATGGCTGCTTTTTCAAACCATTTAGTGTCACAGCTGAGGGGCAAAGTTTACAGGGAAGAGGCAGTTTTAGAGAGATTTAGATTGGTTTTGGTTGTGGTTTTTTTTTTTTAGACTAATCAATGCAAATTGAACTAAGGTCCCTGGAAAGGGAATAATGAAGATGTTGTCATGAGATGCAAAAATTTCTTAATTCCAAGAAGAAACACATTTGTAAGACCCTTCACATATGACTAGAAATATAATAATGTTGCATTACATTAAAATATATTAACATGACACAGTAACCAAACACCATTTACCTCTCCATTGAGGAAGACACATATTATACCTATTCAGCCTAACCAACAGCTGATATGACCACTTAACTTTTTTTTTTTTGCTAAAATATTATTAGAGCATTTGAGGGATTGACTTTTAAGTTGTCCTCTTAAGTTTTATGGCTTTTATTAAAAAGATTATTTTTAGCTGAAAACCTAAAATTTTCCATTTTTGAAAACATCTTAAAATCCAAAAGATTTACTTTACTTCCTTTTATCAAAGGTACAACTTTCTCTAAATATATATATACACACGTGCATGTGTGTGTGTGTAAGTGCACACACATCTATTGCTAAATCCATCAGAATTTTCTTGGGGAAAAACTGTTCTATGCAGATCTAATTTTCAGTATTAGAGTTTTGGGTTTTTTAAGATTGAGAAAACTTCTGTCTCCAAAGTCCGTTTTTGTCAACAACAACAGCAAGTAAAAATCACGTTTATTTTGCCAGTTAAAATAACTTCCTAAAAGTCACCCCCTAGGATACTTACTGCAATAAGAATGAGGTAGTACATGAAATATTATTTAAGTCCTAAAAGGTCTAAGCTTGTATAAGATCTGCAAGTCTTCCTCCACTTTCCTTTGATACAGCTACAATCTCTTGGCAAGTCTTTCTTCAGAGAAGCAAGCTCAAATATACAACCCTCCTGAGACAGTGGTACTTTTTATTAGAAGACGATGTATTTTAATGAACTGGATACATTTAGTTGCCTCTAGTGTTTTCTCTGGTGTTCACTACTCTCCCAGGTGATGAGTCAAAATTTGCATTTTAACAGAAGCCGAGTACCCTATTGGAAATGCATCATGCTCAAAAGCTCATAAGTAGATTTTTGTCTATTATTCAGTTTATTTAAATTTATCACCACCTTTATAGTCTCTTGTTTAAGGAATACGCAATGCTCCTGTTAATTGAACTAAATTAACACCTGTATTTTTGCACTCAGTTGTAAGATTACTATACTAGAACATAAACGTGATGATCAGCTTTGCAGGGCAATTACTCCGTCTGTTTTGCACTGCTCTGATAGCACAAAACAAGTAGAAACCTCGCGATCACCTGGAAACTGTGCTTATGTGATGTGGCTTTGACTCTGCAAGACCTTTTCTTACAGAAGGTTTCAGCAACATCCAGCTAATAGCAGCTGTACAGCTGCTGTAAGGCAGTAATTAGGCATGCCACCCTGATAACAAAGGCAATGCTCCTGACCCAGTGGTCAGTGAAGGGAATGGAAGAGCACAGAGGACAGTCTCTGTATACAACTGCACATACGGTTGGTCCCCAATGTTAATTTGCTAGATAAACATTTCTCACATTTGATGTTACATACTTTTAGTTTCTTTCTACCCAACCCAGATCATTTTAACAGAACTGGGATGGAGGAAGCAGCTGTTCTTGCAGGCGTGAGGGGACTTCTCTGGTGCCAGGCACAACCCTCTTTGCCCAGCTCAGCTGCAGCTAAGAGAAGGCACCTGTCCGGAGCCAAAATTATTCTGATGGTTGAAAGGGCAGCCAGCCAAACCCAGAGACATGAAGAACACTTGCTGTGTCTTTCTGTTGTACAAATCCTTTCCCCCGACAAAACACTTCATGTGAGTTTTCTAGTAATTAATCAACATAAAACCCAAGGAAGGACTTTGCGACACAACACGGCAAAGCTCTCATGAGAAGTATGCCTTTGTTGTATTCTCAAGCCATTTACACTTTTATTGTTTATTTTCTCTATGGAGTACATAACAGAACTTCGCCTTAAAACTAAAGCAATAGAAATTTGACGGTCCTGACTGAGCATGAGAACACTGCGGGGAGGGTAAAACCAAAGCTTGCACATGGTGCCAGGTTGTTGGAGAAAGCAGAAATGTCTTAGCCCCATGGTCCTGACCCAGTGCCACTGAGAAGAGGAAGCATCCAGGAAGCCCAGGAACATGGAGCAGCCAAAACATCTGCTCACCTTAGTAGCCCCTTGTGCTATTCATGACCTTCTATTCCTTACATAAACCCCCTTCCTCCATCCCAGTCATCTTTTGAAAAAGCGTTTTTCTACATACAGTTTCTTCTATCTTAAACTGTTCTCCCTTAGATCTCTGCCAAACACATCCACAAGCACAGAAGAAAGACTTCCTTTTCCACAACAAAGCCCTTTTGACTTGGACAATAAGTAATCTTACTTATTTACTGCTACTTTAATCCTAGTGACCTGGAGGGCAGCACTGGAGCCCTGTGGCCTGCTGCAATCCAGTGCAAAGGGACACACATCAGGATAAAAAGTTTTACAGTGAGATTTCCCCTTCCCCCCCCCCCCCCCAAGAAAATAAATTTCTGATAGCGGGGGAAAAAAAAAATATTAAAAAAATTGCCTTCCCACCCTGACCAGGGAGAGTTTTCAGTTTCCAGAGCAAAGGGCTTCAGATTGTATCACCAGATATAAACTGGGGAGAGTAAGACACCTGCAGTTTTACAGGGCCACTACGTCCTTCACTTCTGAACTCCCATGTGACTTTGTGTGCTATTAAAGGAGCCACCTGCTGTTTCACAAGTGTTTATACGTCAGTATATATAAATATACATTTAAACAGGGAGGCCACACCTTGATAAGTAATTTGCTTAACCCTATGTTCTTATAAAATGACACGTTTCAAAATAGTCAAGAATCCAAAAGCAGTCTGGTACTGAAAAGCTTTAGTAGTTCAAGTATATTGGAAAAAAACTGAGGTTTTCAACTTTCAACAATTTAGAGAGCTAAGTATTGAGAACATACCCCAAAAAGTACTTAGCCATTCTATGTGTTAACAGTTTGAAATTAATCACTACAGTGAAGAGCTGGTAATGAGGTCCCAGCATCCCCACTATAGGCATTTGAGGGCCAAGTTCTAAGGTTGGACTAGTTCTAGTCTGGTCACACAGACTAGACAACCATTGCCGGTTCCATTACATAAGACACACTGCCAGAGTATATCTATTACTTTAACTTCATCAAAAAGGAAGACTGGTCACAGCCTTGAAGTAGTTCTGGGATGTGAATGATATGTGGGGACAGTCCCACAATTCACTTCAGAAATGTTCTCCTGATCCAAAGCAAAAGGCTAATACAGAAGTACTTCTAGGCACCTTGCTTTACACAATAGTGAGACAAGGCAATAGAGCGAGAAAGCGAGCGAAAGGGAGAGCAAGAGCGAGAAAGCGAGCGAAAGGGAGAGCAAGAGCGAGAAAGCGAGCGAAAGGGAGAGCAAGAGCGAGAAAGCGAGCGAAAGGGAGAGCAAGAGCGAGAAAGCGAGCGAAAGGGAGAGCAAGAGCGAGAAAGCGAGCGAAAGGGAGAGCAAGAGCGAGAAAGCGAGCGAAAGGGAGAGCAAGAGCGAGAAAGCGAGCGAAAGGGAGAGCAAGAGCGAGAAAGCGAGCGAAAGGGAGAGCAAGAGCGCGCGAGAAAGAGCGCGTGAGAGCGCGAGAAAGAGCGCGCGAAAGAGATCACAAGGGCTTTTAGAGTTCCCACAGCTGAAAACCCTTTCAAGATACATAGTAAGCCACCAGGAGAAGGCAAAAGTATATTAGAACTGTACTGAAGCAATGAGGTTATTTCTGTGGGCTCCAATATATTACATTCATTACAGATTTGCCAAGTTGATGCTCTAAAAACTAACAAGGCTTTGATGAAGAGCTCACACAAACTTACTACAAGAGTCAGCTGCTTTCTGCAGGGGTTTGGTGCCACAGCAGTGAGTGGAAGCCTGGGCTTGTCAGGATAGCAAGCAGCAGATATCAGTGTCACAGCCTTCAGCAGGCCCTTTCCAGGGGCTGGATGAGGGTGCAAGGAAAGAGGAGATGGGAAAAGAGAGAAAACTGCTTTCCAAGACAGCTAACCTGTAAGTGTCCTAGCTGAACCACAGGGAAGGTTACAACCCCACAGCAAAGGAATCTGGGCAATGGGGACGGAACAACTTCTTGCATCTCCTACTGGAGTCACCAAGGGGGAGAAAGTGCCTGGTCTGGTAAGAGAGAAGCCATGGCAACGTCCATACCAGGCTTTAGATGCTCTCACTGCTTCTAGAAGCAGGGAGGTTTTCTCTGCTTCTTCAGCAGCACAGCCAGCTGCAGCTCACTCATAGCATCTGACTGATCTTTTAAGTTAGAGCAAAAAACCTTCCCAAAGCAAATCATCATCTTCCCAGCAATCATTTCAAGTTTAACCTGAACAGCTATTGAAATCCACTCTCCCTGACTTGGGAGAGGTCAGCTAACAAACCTCCCCCCCTTGCCCTTCCAGGCCCCGTGGCTGCGTGAGGCGAGGGCAGGGGAAACAAGACCCCTCTCCCATCTCAGCCTGGCTGCCCAGGAAAAACAAAGCCTGCAAGGAGGACTAACGAGTTTCCTGCCACATGCCCCGGAGACAAGCTCAGCCTTCAATTACAGCAAGCATGGATGGTTTTTATAGGGCCGCCATCACTCTCCAGCATCTGCAGTGAAAACGCAACAGAGCAGGTAGCACTCGGCGTCCCCGCGCTGTTTGTCACGGCATGAACACATACAGCCCGCGCCGATCGGCAAGGACGAGCTGCCATCTCGCTCGTGCTCCACCATCCCACCGCCTGCTAGAGGACCACGGCCTCCCTGCCGGCACAGCACCCCAGGGCTGGCACAGCACCGCGCGGCCGGTCCCTTCCCTTCTCCCCCGGGATCCAGCCCTGGCCGCCTGCTTCCAGCGCTCGCGTTTCTGATCTCCGTAGCATCAGCCATGCTTGCCCTTCCACCCGCTTTCATCTCTTTTAGAGGAGTGTGCTTGTTTTCCTCACAAATCTGTTTTTCATGCAAGGAAAATGAGCACTGTTTGCAACTGGGACTGAGTATTCGCAGGCTAAAACTCGGAGGGAGGCAAGCGTACAGCAAGAGGCAACTCTCACACAGCTGTAGTTTGCATATGCAAGTCCAGAGGCATTGGTTCACTGTACAAATGAACCTGACCCACAATTAGCAGCTGATCTAATAAAAGAAAAAAAAAATCTCACTTGTCTAAAGCAAAGCTTCACTTACTGAATTATCCTGCTGTGACTATACAAGCACTTTGGCTGTTGTAATGGTTTATTTTTTATTAATGGTATGAAAGGGGACCAATTCTGAAGGCTCTGAAATCCTTTGCTCTGGTGCGAAGTCTCTCATGCATTATTTACATCCAAGAATTCTCCCTTGAACCAAGACACATATGTTTCATTTCCCTTTTTAATTCAAAACTTCTTTAATTACAGCTGCAAGACAAAATATAAATACAATATATAGAAGTACAATTTATGAATGAAATATTGAATAACTGACAATTTTTAATTTATGAAAGATCATCTCTTCCTCTTATGCTGCTTTTTGAATTAGGAGATGTTTCACTTCCAAATCCACTTAAGATACAAAGTCTACTGAACTGAGACGTTATAATCATATTTGCTGATTGCTTAGCAATTGTTTCCTGCAATCTTCTAAACCAGTCATTAGACTCCCACTGACTGTGTCCAGGATAGAAAAAGATGTCATGAACATCCAACAATTATTATGTTTTCACTCCAGCTATACTCACATCCCACATTCACACATATTTAGGTCTGAACACACTGTAGGCTGCTATTGCTATGCAAGGCAAAAAGATAATGACCTGAAGGAGCTAAGGCTGTTTTTTGAGCTTTTTACATCACCATGAGCCAGACATCCCCAAAACCGTGTGTCCATGGGAGGAAAACAGAAACTATACCCTCCAGGAGCTGCAGGTCTAATCACTGTCCTCATCTCCCAGCTCCTCCTCAAGCCCTGCAGAACAGCTCAGCATTGGCAGCTGTGTTGCAGAAGGGGTACCATGTCCTCAGGGGTGCACCTCCTCCAGGAAAACAACAGGCCAAAATTCACCTCCCTCTCTCTATTAGGAAAGTCAGGTTGATAAGGATTGCTTCTGATTGATAAGGATACCTCACAACTGCATGCAGCAAATATAAGGGCTAAGTTAGCCATAGGCAGTTTACCTGCAGAGCTGTAGTGCTACCAGGTTAGGGTGTTGGGGTTTTTTTGTGGTTTTATGTTTTGGTGGTGGTGTTGGGGTTTGTTGTTGTTGGTTGGTTTGTTTGTTTGTTTTTTTATTAGAGCAAGTTAGTTCATACACAGCTCTGCAAAGAAATTCCAGGATTTGCTGCAATACAGGAACAAAATGGACTAACATTATTGACTGTTATTCCACCGGGTGGATAGGTTAAAAGACCAATAACTGGACAACCAGATTGACAGAAAACCTGGTTTGGAAGGGTGAGGAATATCCTCTGAGATTTCTTACCATCTTATCTCAATTTTACAAGCTTCCTTAGTTAAAACTGGCAAATACTGTTAACTCTCAGAGCTTTGCTCTCTACCCTTCTACATGACCCCTACTACCTAGTCTAATACAACAGTGTTCTAGCTGTTTCTAAGTGGAGATAGAAAGCAACTTCTTGTGTCTCTTTAAATTGTAGCATCTATTAGCATGATGGTTAAATCTTAATTAGATCTTATTCTTATTCTTGTTGATTTACTAGCTTGTTAGCATCTGACCTTCTTTTCCCACCTGCCTGTGGGAGACTGAAGCCAGCTTTTGTACATTAGAACTACAGCCTAGTCAAAGTTCTTCCTTATCATATTTAATGATTTCCCCTACCCCAACATAGCAGTACAACACAACCCAAAAGGGAGCTGGACCAACACAGGCAACATTGGCCACCTTTCCCCACAAGAGTGACTGTCCAGGGGTTCACCCCCCTCTGCGTGGTCAAAAAGCAGCCACCCCTGGGTTGCCTCTAAAGCAGTATGGCACAGAAAAAGCATATCTGGAGGCATATGGAAAAGTATGCCAGTAGTAAGGACTGCTAATAACAAGCAGTACTGAACATTGAAATAAACTGTTGGTAGAGATGGAATTAAATATCCATCACAGATGACTTTTAAAAATAAATAATGCAAACAGTGGCTAGGGAAGTGCATGCGATTGCTCCTGTTGATGACAGACTGACAACCACTTGATATTCCCCCCCAGTCTTTCCCCCCACCCCCAACTCTAGGCAGAAACCCAAAACTCTCCCTCTGCAGTTCCTCCCGCTTGCTCTCTGGGAGGAGAAACCCGAGAGCCATTTCTACAGCCACACAGCACAGCAAGGGACGGGGCAGGAGAGCCCTTCTCAGCAGATAAGACCACCCTGGAGGGCACATCCGAGGAGGCAGGGCGCTTACATGGCTCCACTAGCAGAACTCCAAACAGACCAGGTTTTCCTTTGTTATTCCTTTCCCCCAAGAGCTTGGCCTAATCTGCTTCCAGTAGTTTGACTCCCACCCACTCTTGGTCAGAGTTTAGCAGGCACTATGAGCTGTCATAGCAATTTACTAGAAGGCCAGAAGGAAATAATAAATCAGTCTCAACATGCACAAAAAAAGTCCGTTCTTCATTGCTCACCAGTGAAATAGCTTCTCTGTCAGGGCAAGAGGCAATTGCTCTTCTACGTGCCAGGGTCAGCATCAGCAACCATTCGTATATTTGTTTAGCATCAGCCAGGCTTGGCAATTAGCACTTAGCACTGCTGTTTAGTTACAGAGAAATAAGTGACTGTCATTTCACTCCCAGTACTGGCAGAGGGAAAAATTCAGCCTGCAGTGTAGTCGGGGATGTTCCTGGCAGCAAGACCACTGTGGGTTTTTTTTTCCTCATGGTTTAGCTTTGCCGCATAATTGCCAGACACCACGCAGATTGCTTAGTAGCCTATGGAATAACCTAGGCAACAGAGCAGGAGGACCCCTCTGCTTACCTTTTTTTCTTTTATAAACAAAAGTAAGAAAAAAACCAGAAATAGTTGCCACAGTGTGCCCATCCCCGTTTATGCAGTGGGGTGTGGAGGTGGAGGAGAGAATGTCCCACTACTGAGAATAGCTTTTAAGTATACACCATGCATTCACTAGCTTTGTTTACCCAGGAAAATGGCCATGTAAGTTAGTGGTAGTGTAATTGGATGGTTAATACGAATATGTTCTTTAGTTCAAAGGCCCAACAAGAAGGCGAAAAATAATGGTTCACACTGAGAGGTTATTTATTTTTCCAGCAAAATAAAAAACCTGACAAAAGAAGTTGTTTTCATTTTTGACTATTTACTACTTATTTGTAGGCTTTTACTTTTCTTAAGCACAGGCCAACTTTTACCCAAACTGTGTCTGTCCAAAACAAGTCAACATTTCAATTTTTTAATCATCAAAAAAAGTTGTCCTTATAAACATAGCTTGATTTTAAGAAACAAGGAACTCAAACATGCTAACGTTTTCTCTATTTTTCTGACACCAACTTAGAGGAAATAATTTCCAGTTAAACTTTCAGCTTGCTGGAAATCAGATAACCGTGGAGCCCTGGGTAAGGACAACAGGCAAAGGTCAGAAGTCAGGAGACTGAGCAGAGATGTCGCTACCTCTATTGATGTTATTTGGAAGAGGAGTTTTTGCAGGTGTCAGCGACGGCTCTCTTCCCAGCACACCTCATTGCTGACTCTGCCAGGCCAGCTGTGAGCCACCACCCCAAAAAGGCACGACCCTGCCGGCTGCACCGTGGGATTCCCCTTCCCACATGCCAACCTCCATCCTGCGTGCAGACATCACAGACCACCCGCAGTCATACCCGGTGGCTTTTTCAGACCTCCTGCCACACGCACTTAGGTAAGTCTCACACAGCGAGTTAGCTACAAACCTAAAAAAAGAGCCCTGAAGTCTGCTCAGCTTCACTTATCTTTGGTCGTCCACAGTTCTGAAAGCAAAATTTTCATTCCTCTAGAAACAGATCATGATCTATATCTAATATCTTAGCAGAGACAGTTCAAGCAGCCCATTATAACTCTGCCAGCACACGTTGGTTCTCTCTTGCAGTCCCTGCGCCCCTTCCAAGGCAAGAAAAAAACCCAATTCTGTAAATAACAATTTACATTCAGCTGTCAACTAGAAGGCAAATATATACCCCTTAGTGACAAAAATGTTGCCTCTTTCACCAAGACCTCACCTACAGTGCTCTCTTGTTCTTATACACAGCTAACGATAATAAGCATACTGCAAACAGCTAAAAACCATGATCTTGGGTCTGCAGTCAGAGCAGATGCTGAGTGTTCACTTTGAGTAAGAGCAAAAAAATAAAAGAAACAGAATTTGAGGCGGTTTATTACAATATTAACTGTCCAGGAAAAGACATCCAGTGACCACAGTTCAGGCTTTTCTATTAAAATATCACCCTAATGCATCTCCAGAATCCCAAATTATATGAAATTAAAAAATTTAATTCTACACTATTCAAATGTAGAAATTAGGAATTATTACTGGAGCAGAGTAAATATCAGCTCTAGAATAGCTATGAAGACTTAAACCTTTCTAGCCTCACTAATTACAGGCAAACCCCTAAACATTAACAAGAGAAATATTTAAAACTCAAGAACACAGTGGTGCCTACTAGCAGTACTACTACAGCTTATAATATTGAACATTTCAGTTTAAGAAGTCTGATGAAAAGTAATCTTAAGTGTTATCCAAGCTTTTTTTTTTTTTTAATTCACAGCTTTGTTTAGTAGCTTTCATGATTTTTTACAGTACTTTAAATTTTAATTTGTGAAAGGTCAGTTCCTGAGCAGGACAATTTCTGCTATCATTAAACTTATCAGGGCTCCAGGTACATGTTCAGGTAGGTGAGCTGTGACCTTACTGGGAAGCTCAAGACCACCGTGTTACAGGATTTTTTGGCAAGGAGTAGCAGAATAAATTACTTTCAGGGTTTCTTGTTGGCAGCGTTACTGGCTGTGCAAGAATGCAGGATGGTTTTCTAAGCTAGGGCAGTTGTTTTAAGAAAACAAACTCTCTATCTGGTTTCAGTCTCTCCAACAAATCTCACAATGGTCTGATGGTGTTGCTCAGTATAACTTAAACCTCAGTAAAGTGCTTTCTTAGGATTTTTAAACAAAGACACAGACTTTCAAACTTATTTTAAAGCAAGTCAGCAACTTACCAGCACAATGGGTCACTGACTTTTCAAAACCCTTTCTCCCTGAAATAAGGGATAACATAAGAGATGACAGAAGGGCTTGCAGGGTCAAGTAACTTCGAAGAAAAAAGCCAGATGAGATTAGACAAGAAGAGATTCAGCAACTCTGCCATTTATAGCTATTAAAATGCAAGATATTATTTAGAACTTTATTTATCAAAAGGAGGTGATTAGGAGGAGAAATCATGACTTCTGCCCTAGTCAAACAGATTAAGATAAAGAGTTAGCTGAAACTTTCCAGTAGAAAAGTTTACTTTTGGCAAAGATTTCCTTTCCTCTCTCCCTGCCTCAAAAAAAAAAAAAAAACAAAACCCAAACACAAGTCAAACCATTGTACTGGGGAAGTTTCTGAAATTCCTCCAAAAATTGGTTGAAATGTTTCATTAGAGATGAGCAGTAAGGTTTTTCCAGTAGACATTTACACTTTGGCTTCATTCTATGATGCGGGATGTACAAAAGCACAGTATGTTCTATAATGCACCAGTGGCACTATGTTACACCTTTTATTATTAAAAATGCTTTGGTTTTCAAGTATTTTCAAAGAAACTTTGTTCCATGAAATAAATTCTCCCTTTTCTGTTATTCTAAAAATTCTAAGCAGCTTTTATGCTGACTAGATTCCTGATTTCCCACATGCCCAACATCTACAAATGATTAAATATGTTTTTATTTACTCTAGCTTGCTAATTAAATAACTCTTTCTTGCATCTGAAGGCACAAAGCCAGCAATAGTCCTTGCTGTGTTTTGCAGCAAGGAGGCAGTGTAATCCACTAAACCTGGCCACGATTTGAAGCAATAATCTGCTTAGACCCTAGACCAGACTCTGAAAAACACCATATGTTTACATAGCCTACAAGTGCTATATTTCCATATTTTGGTTATTTGGACAGCAGCTAAGGACAGTGCTTGGATTTCCCACTCCAGATATATCCTAGGCCCTGTACAGGCATAGAGGTAAGGACAGCATTCGCCACTCAACTTTCATTTAAAAAAATAAGAAGCAATAATCCTTGGCCAGCAGTAGGTAATGGCAGTAAGCTGGTTACACAGTATTTTTCATGCTGCTTTGCAAAGGAACAGTCAGGAATGGCATTGGCATTATCATCCTGACATTAGAGGAATGAATGAGGAATAGGGAGCTGAAGGAATTGGTCTAAACAAGAAGTTCTTGCACAATCACGAAGAGCCAGGACATTCTTTTAATGTTCAGTCCATATTCTCAGATTGTTTCACTACCAGTATAATTCATTCAGACTTGTCGTGGTTTAACCCCAGCCAACAACTAAGCACCACGCAGCCGCTCACTCACTCCCCCCCCATCCAATGGGATGGGGGAGAAAATCAGGAAAAGAAGTAAAACTCCTGGGTTGAGATAAGAACAATTTAATAGAACAGAAAAGAAGAGACTAATAATGATAATGATAACACTAATAAAATGACAACAGTAGTAATAAAAGGATTGAAATGTACAAATGATGCACAGGGCAATTGCTCACCACCCGCCGACCAACACCCAGCCAGTCCCCAAGTGGCGAATCCCTCCCCCCCCCCCACTTCCCAGTTCCTAAACTAGATGGGACGTCCCATGGTATGGAATACACTGTTGGCCAGTTTGGGTCAGGTGCCCTGGCTGGGCATGAGAAGCTGAAAAATCCTTGACTCTAGTCTAAACACTACTGAGCAACAACTGAAAACATCAGTGTTACCAACATTCTTCACATACTGAACTCAAAACATAGCACTGTACCAGCTACTAGGAAGACAGTTAACTACATCCCAGCTGAAACCAGGACAAGACTAAAAATAAAAGTACATTTTTATTTCCACCAACAAAAAAAGATGATTAATCTTGGGTGAACAGTTTCAACATCCATAGTCATTTCTACATCAAAGAATATATTTAGAATCAGAGTGGACATTTTTCCCATCAGATAAGATGCTCTGATTCAAGCAGGAATTGGTACTTGGAAAACCCTTACGTCATCCTGCTCAGGAGGTTCAGAGAGTCTTGAACTCTGGGCCACAAAGCTTGAGGTGGGGGGAGTGCAGAAAACAGTGGAACCTTGTCCTGTGTTTTAAACAAGTTAAAGCTTTGAGAAATACTCTACTTACAGGGAAAAACACCTATTTTATCATCATGTTGATTATGTCTTTTTTAACTGACCGTACTGCAAAAGGTGTTTTCTGCTGACATCTGACATAATAGAAGAGATAATTTTGAGTAAAGGAAAAAAGTCAGTAAATGGCTTCCCTGTTCCTTTGCAGACAATATCTTTCTGTCACTCAGCAAGCCATTTTCCATTATTGCTACCACAGTAATGTAAAATCTTTCCTACTCCTCACAAAGATTATTCATCATTTATAGATAACATCTCAGTTGTTTCTCTTCATCTCTTACTAACAAGATTCCCTCCAAATCTCCATTTATCTTGGGATTCATGAAACTTTCACATCATTCTTTCTTGTCCAGAAAGACATCTGTTAACTTTCTGTATCAAAGTGACAGAGAATGAGGAAAGTTCCTCCTGAAATGAGTTTCCTCAGTTCTTCAGCTCTGGCCTTTTAAACTGTGAGGTTCTTTACCCGTGATGTACTTCACAGTATCAGCCATTTCAGTTAATACATTCCTACTACTATCCTCTGTACAGAAGTATAGTAAAAAACCTGCCAGTCTGTGCCAGGTGTCATTGGGAACTGAAAGCAGCCCTTCTCTAACTTTGCCTTACTGCATTGAAAAGGTGCTTACATAGTGGTCATAGCAAAGCTCATTAGACAAGTCATTAGGCGAAACAGTTATGCTGAAGATTTGTCCTTCCTTTGTTGCACTGATCTTACCAAAGAACTTCTACATTTCAGCTTGTAAAAAAACCCACACAGACTGTTTCACATTTCCCAGAGACCCCCTGCATGAAGAAGTGTAAATTTGGCTATCTTTTTGCAAACAAGGGAGGGTCTTAACCTTTTAGCAGTCACTTGTAGCAAACTAGAATGTTTTGTTGAGTACCAGACTCCCAGTGGCAGACAGCACATGCTTAAAACAGACATAGCACTATACCTCCTGGTATATGACCTACACTCCCAGCAAACCTTGTTTGGGAAAATCTGAGAGCAGGAGTTTGCATTGCCATCCTCTGCTGAAGAACTCTTGATGGATCTTACTTCCATAACCATCTGCCTTTTGAAACCATCTATATTTCTGGCCTTCAAAACACATTCTATGCAGCAGATAATTAATTACATTGCTGACACTGCCATCAAATTATTTGTGTTCAGACCTCCTGCATTATTTCATTTGGCCTTCAAGTTCTTGTCCTGACCAAGAATATAATTCACAGATTTCTTCCCTGAATGACAATATTTAATTCCAAGCCCATCACTGTGCACGTGCAGTTAGGGGAATATTCTCCCCTGTGTTCATTACTTTGCTTTTACTAACATAGAATTATTTTGCCATTTTCTTACTCAGAAACTCAGGATGGTAAAATCCTTCTGCAACAGTTTTAATTTTATGTCTTTGTATCAAGTCTCAATTCTCTCTTTTCACTCACCCCTTTTCCATGTTATGAACATAAAGCTTTCCTCATTGTACAAATTGATTTTTTTTTTAAACCATCTTTCACAGTGTGTCACATGAACATCAGTGATAGCTCAGTTCATACAAAAACCTCTGGCTGAAACTAACCAAAAGCTTTTTTTTAGGAAACTATCTATATCACAGTATCCAGATCATTTTGCTTCACACCTTCATTAGCTCATATAAAACTTAAGAGTTGTAACTTCTCACCGAAAGACACATTAAAATCAACACACATAATTTTGAATACAAGTAGCAGATCTTTTCCACTGGCTTGTGTTTTTAACAATGCAATCAGTGGTTCAATAATTTTACATTTTCTTTGTTTTAGAAATCTTGATCGAGCATCCCCAATATAGGCACTTGCCACTCACACTCTTTTTAGAGCTTTATTGGTTCCCTTTTGGGAAGAGAGGGGTAGACCTTCTTTTACCTCCCTTTTCCAGTAAAACAGCCTGTTTTTTCCAGTTCCAGTAAGAACAGCCTGTTCTTTATCAAATTATAAAAAACAGTGTAGGGGAGAAAAAAAACCCACAAAAATAAAGGGAGGACTCAGTGAATTAAAAGCAGCTAAGGAGGCATGCCATAGAAAAGAAAAGCAACACAGATTTAAATGACCTCCTTGTACTTTGATACTGACTTTTGACAAGCTTTATGTAGAAATCTACTGTTTTGGTTTGGATTTCTGATGGATTTTCTTGCGCTTACTCTGGCTCTGATGTTTGACAAGGAGTCAGCCATTTGCACTGTTTCAGAAAGGATTGGTGGGCTCCACACTGTTTTCAGAAAGAAAAAAAAAAAAAAGACAACTATATCATCATGTCCTTGTAGTGCTCATAACAAAGATAAGGAGTTTTAAACAGAATCAACCTCTAACCCCTGGCAGGGTAAGCTTCCAGCTCAGTTCCAGCTGCTAGGTTGCAGTAGGAAGATTGAGCACTGCTACTATCACAGAGAAAGACCCTAATACCCTTAGACCTGTTATCAGCGCAAAACTACATCCAAACATGTTATCACCGATTACATTTAGTTTCTTTTTCTCTCATTTCATATGCTTTTTTTCTAATGCTTGGGTAAATTTGTGAAATGATGACCAAGCTATATGAAAAGCAATGCAAATTGTTAGCCCAGCTTGATAAGATGCTGTTGGCATCAGAAGCTGGTCCACCCATTGATGAGATCTGGGATCCAGTCAAACAGAAGCAGAATGTTACATGTGGGGTAGAGAAGGTAACACATCTTAACTAACACAAAAACAATCCCACCACAGTTCCCAAGGGTGATACTGTAGCATAAGGGACGAGAAATACACAAAACTAGGAAGTTGTTCCCTTGGAACGATTCTTACTAGCTATCTACCAGATGCAAATACATTTCTTTACTAAGCACATTAATCTTTGAAATGAACAAAGCTAAAGTTATAGGATCTGTACTAGCTATAAGGGTAAGACATTGCTTGTTTGTAGTCAACCGGATAACAATTGTGAACAGGACAAATCCAGAACCTGAGATCTGAGCCTGGTTACTGCTGTCTTCTTACGTATCTTCCACACCACTCCTTTAAATGCAGTAGTTCTGTTATGTGTTACCCTCAGATAACCTGAATGAACGCATAGCATAAGGGCTTTGAGGTAATCTTTCTCTTACAGGCTGATAATGGACTGCTATAAAGTTGGGGGTGGGGTGGGTGGGAAGAGATGTTTGTTTGGGATTTTTTTTGAGGGGGAAGGCATGGAGGGATGTGGGTTTTTTCCCCAACAGGGGCAGCTTACGGATTTTTAGGTGGGAAAAATACAGCTGTTTGACTCTAGCAGTAGACATGAGTCTGGATTAAAATTGTTAAGGTCACTAAACTGCAGACATCTGTAAGCATCGCTGTATTTAGATTAGTACAAGTATATCTAAATCTCCTTTCTCTTCAGAACACGAAAGAGGTATTAGCTAGCTCTAGGAGCATAGCTACGTGAAAGACAGAGGCAAGGAAGCAAAAGGAAATCTTTGGGGTTTGTTGTGTGTCCACTCCTTGAACGCTTTGTAGCTCACAGAACAGTAACTGAAGTGAATGGTACAGGCTTCTGGCTCTCTAATCACCAGAGAAAAAGATGAACACTTAAGAGAAACAAATTATATAAGCAATAAGGGCATGTGTAAAGTGATTTGGGAAAGGGCAGCTTTCTCTCTAGTCATTGCTGATGAAAGCTGGCAGTTGGCAGCTAGAAGCTCTAGGCACTGCCTGGCAGATTTCAGAGCTGCACCTTTGAAGAAACTGTAAACCTGTACTGAGTGACAACAATGATCTGTCAGAAGAGAGCGTGTATTACACCTTATCAAATCAGAGTGTGCTAATGGTTCCAGAGACAACCACTAAAATAAAAAAAAATATCCAGAGCATTAAGCTAAATAGCTCAAAAAGCATTAATGATAGTTATTAAAATTACTTGTAGCACACAGAGTAATTTGCTATAGACACAGGCTGCAGTGAGACATTTAAGATGAAACTTAAACTTCAGGAAAAAATATAGATATGTTGAGCATCTAAGAATCTTTGACAGAATATTTCTGGTCTTAGAGGCAGCGACAGAAGCACTAGTGACAGAGAACATCCACCAGATTGTAAGGATCTCTGCTTTTTCATCAGGGACCCACATCAGCTTCCATCAGAAGACAGCACTGAGCTGAGAGCAGCTGAGCTCAGCACCTCTTCGTATTTTGGAGTGCGTTCAAGGCAATGAGGTGGAGCCAGCCAAGCAGTATAAATCAAGGGTTTGTATTCCTGACGTCAAGTCCAAAGGGCTAATTTCAGAAACAGTTATTTAGTTCTTAACAAAGAACCAGTACATGGTCTTGCAAATGCTCTGGGAAGCCAGGAGATGCATTTATGTCAGAGGTAAGGAAGAACACTGCTACAGCGATCGTACATCTGTTGTTTTAATTATGGTTTCTTTTTCAATTTCCAGATATCTTGGAAATTCAACTTTAGATAGAATAGAATCATAGAATAGTTTGGGTTGGAAGGGACCTTTAAAGGTCATCTAGTCCAACCCCCTGCAATGAGCAGGGACATCTTCAACTAGATCAGGTTGCTCAGAGCCCTGTCCAACCTGACCTTGAATGTTCCCAGGGATGGGGCATCGACCACCTCTCTGGGCAGCCTGTGCCAGTGTTTCACCACCCTCGTAGTGAAAAATTTCTTCCTTATATCTCATCTGAATCTACCCTCCTTTAGTTTAAAACCATTACCCCTTCTCCTATCACAACAGGCCCTACTAAAAAGTTTGTCCCCATCTTTCTTGTAAGCCCCCTTTGAGTACTGAAAGGCCACAATAAGGTGTCCCCAAAGCCTTCTCTTCTCCAGGCTGAACAACCCCAAGTCTCTCAGCCTTTCCTCATAGGAGAGATGTTCCATCCCTCTGATCACTTTTGTGGTCCTTCTCTGGACCTGTTGCAACAGGTCCATGTCTTTCCTGTGCTGAGGACCCCAGAGCTGGACACAGTGCTGCAGGTGCGGTCTCACCAGAGCAGAGTAGAGGGGCAGAATCACCTCCCAGGATACAGTTGGCCTTCTGGGCCATGAGTGTACATTGCCAGCTCGTGTCCAGCTTTTCATCCACCAGTACCCCCAAAAGTCCTTCTTGGCAGTGCTGCTCTCAGTCCCTTCATCCCCCAGCCTGTACTGATACTGGGGGTTGCCTCAGCCCAGGTGCAGGACCTCAGACTTGGTCTTGTTGAACTTCACTGAGGTTCACATGGGCCCACTTCTCAAGCTTGTCCAAATTTGCTGAGGGTGCACTCGGTCCCACTGTCTCTGTAATTGATGAAGATATTAAACAGTACTGATCCCAATACAGACCCCTGAAGGACACCACTTGTCACTGAATGATAATGATGTGATTTCCCCAGGCTCAGAGAACATGTTGTAGGGAACAGATCTGAGCAGCCCAGAGAGCTCCTGCTCAGCAAATGTGGATTCTATCCAAGAAAAAGGGAACGAGTAAACACTAGGCAGGGTCTCTTCAATCACTCTGCAACAAGGCTATATCCTTTCCCATTTCTTTCTGCTTGGGTTTGGTGGGGTTTTGGTCTTTCTGTAAATAATTCATAGAGGTCAATCATGTTTCTAAAGTTTTTCTAGCCATCTTATGTACTGTATATGTTACTGCAGTACCTCAGGGGGAAAAAAAAAAAGTCAAATTTGGAATGCAGCATAGGGGAAGAGGAAAGAGCAAATACAGTTTGGAGGGAGGATGAATGTAGGACACACCATATGAATAATGGATACCAAGAGCCATAACTGGAGACCCGAGACTTGCACGACTCTCCTGGAAAGTTCAGCAATTTCCTTTCTTCCTTTTTACAGCAGTTGTAATAAATGCCTCCTGTTCAAATATACATTAAAATAACTTATCTTTCTTACCTTGAAACCATCTCTTCAAACAGTTGCTTAGCAAAATCACAATCCCAGAAAATCTGCCTTTAAGCTGGGAGCCAAGAAGCAATAGCAATACTCATCAGCACTTTTCCCATTCAGTGGGGATGCAACAGGAACATAAAGCATATCCTTTTTTCCAATTTTTCCAATTCCCTTATAATCTCAGCAGATTTATCCTATGTAACTATAATTGCCAGATAAAACCTTTCAATATAAGTGCTACTATACAAAGTTGTTTGAAGGTAAAAGAGTGAGGGTGGAAAGTAGAGGTGTTTAGTCAAAGGAACATTAATTTGAAAATAATCACATTCTCTCCCATACTGATAGGGTGACTTACATGCAAAGAAGGTAGGTCTGTGCAGGCAACACCCCAAATTTCTGTGCGTTTATCAGCCAAATTAAGCAGCTGTATTCCTAATGAAAAAGGTGTGTTTATTCACGCTCTAAGAGCAAGCCAACTGTCTTATCTCATGGTAAGGCACATTATGTCCTGTGGTTAAGCAACAAAATATTCCTCTGTTCATGATTTCCACTGCTTAAATTCAGAAGCATATGAGGAGAAACAAACACTACCAAGGGCTAGAATAATCCCCTTAAAGAAGAAAATCCACTGAATTCAGCAGCTAAGCTAAGCAATTCCCTCCTATACTCTCTGCTGCAGAAAGATTTTTGAACCTGCTGTCAATGGAGAGCAGTCCAAGCTGGGGTGTCAGGGATTTACCCTTTTCATCTGTGCACCCAGCATGTATCAGATGAGCACAACAGCGATGCAGATGAGAAGTGCTGCCACAAATGCTTCTAGGAGAGCCTGACCACCCTGGGTTGTTGCTCACTACCATGCAGAGTTGCTGCCCCATCCATGGAACTGCTGGTCTGGTCAGCCCCAGCCCAAACCAGCTCTTGCTCCGTTCATTCCAGTGTTTCTGTTGCAGGGGTGCTGGCATGGGGAGCAAGGCCAGCAAACGCAAGTGGGTGGACGTCTCCCCTGATCCAAGCCCTAACCTAAGGGGAGACGGTCGGTCAAGGCACCTCGCTTATTGGCACAAACTCAGCAGCTCCTCACCGCTTAACTCGCTTCCAGGGTCCTCTCGCACACCAGGATCACCACATCAGGGCAGGAGCTTTGGGATTACATCTGCACAGCTGGAGAATTAAGTCTTCCCTTCCCCATGAGTATCTTGCTGCAAATACCAACTCTTTTTGGAATATAAGAAAGGTCAGACTGCAGCTGGCAGTACAGTCCTATCAGTATTGATTTCTCAGACTGAATTAAAACAAGAGATAAGAGGAGGGGTTTTCAGCTGAGCTTTTTGCCATTTTGTAATCCTTAACACTAATGTCTAGCTGTGCTGGAGATAGTCAGGACTCCCACAGCTTTTACTGGGTCTGATATTGCAAAAGCTGTGTATTTCTTAGAGTTCTAAGATCAGGAGATATAGGAGTATAAAAGTCAACTTTATGGGAGAATGGAACATGAACATTTAGAGGCATTTCAGGAAGAGCAGGTTTTCAACATGGCATAAACTAACAAGAAAAGTAAAATTAGTTACAATTTGTTTGTGTACTTTCCATTCTTCTATGACATGAGAGCTTTCCCATCTATACTGTTTACCTTACTATTACTATACCTATGCTCTGAAAATTTCTTTACATTTAAGTGCAGAAAGAGTGGCCTCCTTGGCCCAGAGGTCCTCAAAAATCTCTGCAGCTTCATGGTCCTTCTCACATGGGTACAAACTCTCTGCTTCACAGCTAGTGGCTGATTTTTCTGTGCCTGATGATACACCTGTGACACAACTAAATTCCACAACTACACATAAGAAATAGCTAAAACACACAGGTGGTCTCACAAAAATTCATCTTGGTTTTTAATTCCAAGTCCCACATCCCTGCCACGTTTTAAACAATCACTTTAGAAAAGAAAAAGATAGAGACACATGGCACTTCATACAGCTTCTATAAAGCTCCTATTGACATTCCTGTGCGCTACTCCGGTCTGGATTTCATTGTCAGTTTGCAGCCATTTTTCCACTTTCTCCCCCTCTTGCCTCCAAACTTTGCTGTAGGGAGTGACTTCTCTCTTTCTTGCTTCATCTAATCATCCAATCCCACCCTGTCCCAATACCTTTTCTGTTTCTCCAGCAAGAAAATACCGCGCTCATCCACTCTCACCAGACTCCTGCAGTTTTAGTGAACAACACTGGTGCAGAGCAATGACAGTTTTCCCCTTTGAGCCAGATTTTCAGTCCCTGTTCCCTCAACACTCAAAGGTGTGATTAAAGCTACCAGAAAAAGCAGTACTTTTCTTAGTACTCTGTGCTGAGAGCACACTAATTTCTTCCTGTAGAAATGGACTCTGTGCTCTCTCCACCTCAACACTTAACTACTTTCTAGCATCGACAGATGTGTTGCATACCTACACAGTCTCAATTTCCACCCAAACACGTGCTCAGTTATTCATCAGTGAACACATTTAAAGAGAACAGAGCATAAATTGAGTTCTGTTTAAAACCATGCCATTTAACTCTCAGCTTAGCAAGGATTTGATTCAAACAGCTTTCCAGTTGTTAACTCTTCTTATGAGCTTTCAAGGCTTCCACAGTAGATGAAGTTCAGCTGAACAGGTCTGCAACTGAACTACCTCCTGCACAAAATCCAGCGTAGTACCACCTTACATTTGACCTCTAGGTTTATGTTAATCTTATAAAAGAGCTTTTTAAGCTCAAAAAACTGATTTAGAAGTTTAACTGCCTGCTGTGCCAAGTGTTGACTAGTGAATAAAGTTGCTCGTATTAAACAGTACTCTGAAGACACATCTATAAACAAACATGAAAATATCAAAGCTACACCTAGATATGTAATTGCAAAATTTGCTCCTAAAAGTTATTAGCTTGTTGTTGACTTTTTGCTACTATTTATGAAATGCACACTGCACCAGAATTAAGGCTGCATGGTCCTAGATCTTAATGGTTAATGCATTAATATAAATTATGTGGCTACTTATGAGCTGGATGTGATCTTTGTGGATAAAAACTGTTAGAAACCAATTTTTAAAATATTTCAGCTTGATCTGTACTGAATTTAATGACAGAAATTTGTTGGGGGACGGCACAGGGTCAGACAAGTGCCAAACACAGCCCCTAACACCGTTTAGCCCTAATCCCCAGCCAGAAATCCTACCAGATAGCCTGAAAGGAGGGTTTGCGAACCAAGAATGGCTTCACTGCAGGGACCACTTAAGAGTCAGTGTCTCTAAATTAATTCCCCTCCAGACTACCCTTAAAGCAGGATTTGTAGGGTGCAGGACTTGAGGGCAGCTTTGTCAGATAGCAAGCCAGGGAACGCACCACGTTACTGCCTGGTAACTGCCTCATCTTTCAGGCACAAGAGGAAAAAACGGCAGTAGTCATGTCCAGCCCTAACCTTACAACCTTAAATTTCTGTCCAGCTGCCTACAGTCCCACCTGCAGCCTAGACTCAGTATTGTTGCAAGGACATCTTCACTTCTTGGCTTTTTGTCCTGGTTTCAGCCAGGGTAGAGTTAATTTTCTTTGTAGTAGCTGGTATAGTGTTATGTTTTGAATTTAGTATGAGAAGAATGTTGATAACACACTGATGTTTTCAGTTGTTGCTAAGCAGTGTTTATACCAAGTCAAGCATTTTTTTCAGCTTCTCATGCCCAGCCAGCAGGAAGGCTGGAGGGGCACAAGAAGTTGGGAGAGGACACAGCCAGGGCAGCTGACCCAAACTGGCCAAAGGAGTATTCCATACCATGGGATGTCATACCCAGTATATAAACTGGGGGCAGTTGGCCAGGGGGAGAATCCTGCTTAGGAACTAACTGGGCATCTGTCTTTGAGTGGCGAGCAATTGCATTGTGCATCACTTGTTTTGTATATCCCAATCCTTTTATTATTATTATCATTATTATTATTTTCTTCCTTTCTGTCCTTTTCAACTGCCTTTATCTCAACCCACAAGTTTTACTTTTTCCTGATTCTCTCCCCCATCCCACTGGGGCTGGGGGCAGTGAGCGAGCAGCTGTGTGGTGTTTAATTGCCAGCTAGGGTTAAACTGCAACACTTTTATATAAGGTTTTCTTTTACCTTGTTGTATCTCTTGGAGCTTCCACTCTCCCATCCCTTCTGCCAGCCTTCAGTCATGTATTTATCTGCCTTTTAGACAAATGTCCTTGAAAATTGCCCCTTCAGGTTAACTCTAGACACTGGTTTCCCCTGACCATAGTATCTAAGCCCAGCCTGGGAAGTCACTGTCACTGCACACTGATCTTGGTCAGAGTTTTCCAACAATGCTGACATTGAATTAACCTGTCCTTGATCATGTTTCTCATCTCCCTTAAAGTTTTGTAACTTAAAGTTGTAAAGTACTGAAATAAAGCAAGGCAATAGAAAATGTGGTGCTGTAAGCAGAAGGAGGATGAATTCACATTAGAAGAAATTAGCAACTAATAATTAATTCCAATTTGCAAAGCCATTCAGGAAGATGCACTATAATAAATAGCCCTTGTTCCATCTACAGAGCACAGAGACAAAAGTGGCTAAAGAAATCTTCAGTCACTGTTGAGTAATGCCCTAGTATTAACATATTAAATATATTATCCTGATCAACGTCACAATAGGCTTGCAATACTAACCATTGCAAAGTCATTCATTACAACCTATATCAGACATGTTTTGGCTTATGTTAGCATTCCTTTTTGAGAACACTAAGCCATTCCAGTATATTAAACCTCTTCTTAGCTAATGTCAAAGTTAAAGCCTTGCAATTGACTGTCAACTCAAGACAGTTTTCCTGATCACACAGAACACTTTGGCAACTCAAAAGGTTGGGTTTAGACCACAAACCATTTCGGTTTAGACTATGCAACAAAGTTGTATCACCTAGAATACATGATTGGGAATCTTCTCGACTAGCCTTAACACCCTTTAGGAAATTTACACTAATTGAAAACCATTTATTTGATGTTTACATGGAACAATGCAGTAAACAGGCAGAAAAAGAGCTGCCATAAACTCCAGGTAGTTTTGTACTGCTAGTGGCAGAGCAATTTAGCCCATGCAATGCATCAAGCAGAAGCAACTATACTGCTTGCAGTAACTGCTGTACTTCCCTTAGAACTAGATTAAGTCCCCCTGCTTATTTCTCTGTACTTTCAACTCTGGAAACTCCAGTGGAAGTGAGGACATGGTGTATAACCAAGACTTGGAGTCTTCAGCACAGAAGCATTTACCTTAATCCTAGCAGAGTCAAAGCACTGCATTTTTTACACCTATGTAGTCAGCTGAGATCAAACTTATTTGAGCTAAATAGACATCAGTCACCAGGAATAGCTGTTTAACTTTACTTCCTCAAGACACTATTACATAGGGCTTATTACTGAAGTGAGAGGGACCTAAATCCACGGTATATTTGCTACTCCTCGTCTGATCTATTGTGCATGGAAAAGGCAGAGTAGAATTCCTTTCACCTCTGAAAATTAGGCAGTTTGTCTAACCTTACCATCTAGATTCCTCTAACCACCTATAAAACACACCTCCAAAATCAGGTCACCCTATATACCTTTACAGTGCTAGAGTTTGGGTGGGCTTCATCTCATCTAAGCATCAGTGCTTACAATACTTCCAAAGCTTCACCACAAGCAGCACTGGATTAAAATAAAACAAGTAAAACCTTGTATGAGTACAAGGAAGCTTGGTATTTAAAAGCAGGTGCTTTTTTTTTTTTTTTTTTCATTGCATATCTGTTATTACTTTCTTTTAGTTTGGACAATAAAAACAGGCTGTTCAAGTTACGCTTTTCATCTTGCTTCATACTTTGGCCTTCACAAGCACAGATACAATAGCTAGAAACAGCGTAATATTCAGTGACATTTAAAAGTGTCTTTGTGAGTATTAGGCAGTTTAAGGGTTGGAAGTATAGGTTGTTTAAAACAGATATTTTCACTTTTCCCCAGGAAAGCTTTCCAAATTACAATAAGTGTAAAACAAATAGGCGCTACAGAAGTGTAACAGATCCTAAAGGAACAGTCATAACAACCTGCAGAATTTGTAGATAGTACAATCTTATTTCTATTTTCCTTAAACCACCAAGTAGAGTTGAGGGAATAATTATATCCCAGAGATTTTCAGTGCTGGCAGCAGACGTCTGTTAAATTTTACATGACAACATGAAACCAGTTATAAATTAACATATTTCACCAACTCTAACTGGGCTTTTCCATAAGAACAGGTAAGCTTAGGAGTAATTGATTTTTCAGCTTTTCTAAAGAGACCAAAACTATTATCATAACCAAGTACAATATTGGTTTTACTTACCTGTGTTTGACTTTCTGGTACTAAAAGTCAGCCCATTATACAATCCATATAATTACAGTTGAATACAGCTTTATGTTCTGAAGCATGTTTTGTGACTGCTACTGCAAAAGTATTAGCTCACACAAACCAGCAAGTAGCCTATGATACATAGTAAGACATTGCATAATGAATCAATTAGGGCATTGAGGCATGAGGCTATTACCAAAGAGAGAAATTAAGATGCAGAGCAAGGGACACAAAGCTATATCATATGATCAGATTTGAAGATACAGAAAGCTAATGAAGCAGAGACACAGAAGAAAGCCAGAATGTTTTTAGTACTATGGTGTTGATTACATACTGTACTGAACATAAGAGCAATTTGGTACTTTTCTTTTCCCTGGATGGCATTCCCATCACAATTAAACTGAAAGGATAAATGCTCCAGTGCTTCGGAGATGTGAGGTGTTGCTCACCCAGTGTATTACTCTGACTAGTGAAAGCAAAGCTTAGCTTCGCATGAGGTACCATAGGGTTGAACAGTCAAAACTCTTGGTGTTGGCAAAACCTCAGTGATGCCAGTGGGATCCTAGGAGAAAACTGTGATTTCTCATACAGGCACAGCTATGTGCTTCCAGCAGGGAAAGTACCTTCTGACACAGCCCAGTCTAAATACTTGACTCAATATGCTATAAAATCTACTGTCATGGTTTAACCTCAGCTGACAACCAAGCCCCACAGAGCTGCTCACTCACTCCCCCCCCAGTGGGATGGGGGAGGGAATCAGAAGAGTAAAAGTGAGAAAATTCCTGGGCTGAGATAAAGACAGTTTAATAGGTAAAGTAAAAGCCACAAGCACAAGCAAAGCAAACCAAGGAATTCATTCACCACTTCCCATGGGAAGGCAGGTGTTCGGCCATCTCCAGGACAGCAGGGCTCCATCATGCATAACAGTGACTTGGGAAGACAAACGCCATCATTCCAAATGTCCCCCCCTTCCTTCTTCTTCCCTCAGCTTTCTATGCTGAGCATGACATCCTATGGTCTGGGATACCCCTTTGGTCAGTTAGGGTCAGCTGTCCCGGCTGTGTCCCCTCCCAACTTCTTGTGCCCCCCAGCCTACTCGCTGGTGGGATGACGCAAGAAGCAGAAAAAGCCTTGACTCTGGGTAAGCACCGCTTAGCAATAGTGAAAACATCCCTGCCTTACCAACGCTGTTTTCAGCACAAATCCAAAACATAGCCCCATACCAAATACTATGAAGAAATTAACTCTATCCCAGCCAAAACCAGCACAACTACAAAGAAGTGATGCATTAAGTTTTTGTTTTAGCTTTGGTTAGAAGATCAGTGACATGCAAACCCAAAATAATTTCTTACACAAGTTGAGAACAACTGCTGAAGTGTTCTGCCACTCAAAAGTAGAAAGCCAAGCCAATTCCAGTCAAACAGATGCCTACTCTGTTCTCTATGGGTTATTTTCATTACCTTCATTTAAAAAAAAAAAAAAACACTTCCCACTAGTGAATTACATGATGCAGTTAATATACTATATATAAAGAAGGGGGAGGTGGTTCTTCCTGCTTTTTGGGGTCCCCCTCCCTCCCAGAGAAACCCAAACTTAGTTCTGCACTGATAGGAACTTAAGAGCAAGAACGGGTATAAACAAATCCTCCAGTGCTTTCAAAGGTGTCCCTGTTAGGGGACACTCTACTCTACAAAGCATCTTTCATAACATACACTGGATACACAGCGACACCAGAAAACCTTCAGCCAGGAAGAAAGAAACAATGCTAGGAAGAGCATGAGGCAACCCTCCCTTAAAGGAGCATGAACTCCAATAGGCTTTAGGTTAGTGAGTTTCAGGGGAGCAAAGAGATGTAAAATTTTAATCCTGTTATCTTTAACATCCTGCTTCCATTTTAATCTATACCCAGCTACCTAACCTGTTAGTCAGGCAGACAACCTTAACTCAGAGGTTTTGGTATCTCCCATCCTTTAAGGACATTACTTAGCCTGATTTCAGGCATTCCTCTTTCAGTGAAAAGGTCAGAGCCTCTAGTGATATAATTACTTCAGGTATGTAGAGATACACATGCTTCACTGGCAATATTTCAGTGAAGTGAAGTAGACATAATAGCAATTATATGCCTAGTAAGTCCACAACTAAGCTTCCCAAACTACGTATCTCTGGTCCAGCCATTGGCAGTAGCAGCAAACACAAATGCCGACTGCTCAAACAGCACCTGCATGCTGCGTGCCTTTAACTTTCACAAGCTGATCACTCTTAGTACATGTACACTCTTAGTCCCAGTACAAGCTGGGCAATTCCATGCTCTAAAAGCTAACAGTTTAAACAGTAATTTTTCAAGAACTACTTGGAGAAAAGTGCTTGATCTGAATGACCAAGTGTTTGGTATGACATCCCCCATAATGTCTCAAGAATGTGTAAATCAAGTACTGATAGCTGTTGGGATGCTTCAACAGTCACTGAGGTTCTACCATTAGTTTACACCATCCTAACACTTGAAGCTCCCACCATAAACCAGCTCTTTTGCAGTCCCTTGGAGAGAAGCCTAGGAAGACCACGTATTAATACAGTTTCAGTTGGGTCTCTCTGCATCGGTTTCTACTTAAAACAGGGAAAGACATTGTATGCAGCAAGTATCATTGGCTCAAAGCTTCAGGTAGGAGCTGCTCAGCTGTGGTCTTTGCTCAGGGGAACATCCTCCCCAAAACATATATAGCAAGTCTCGCCAGGTGAAAACAGGCAGAAGTTCGTCTGTTGTGATATGTACACAATCAAATTCCAGGTACAAGGCTTTTAGACTTAAGTGGGGAGAAAAAAAAAAAAAGAAAAAAAAAAGATGCTTTTACCTGAAAGAGAAGTAACAAATCAAAAGTAGAATAGAATATTTCAGCTGGAAATGACCTATGACAGTCATCTAGTCCAACTGCCTGGCCACTTCAGGGCTGACTAGAAGTTAAAGCATGTTACTAAGGGCATCGTCCAAATGTCTTGAACACTGACAGGCTTGGGGCATCGATCACCTCTCTAGGAAGCTTGTTCCAGTGTACCACAGGTCTGCTTTTATTCCTCATCTGTAACAGTTTTTAAACCAGCATTTGTCAGTGGGCTTATATTTCCTATAGAAACACAGATAGCTAATGCTTATTCAGCCTGATTTGGCTCTTCCTAGTGAGATTTCTCCCGCTTCAGAGTAAAGCAGAGCTGTACCAACACTGGGCTGGTCCTTTTTGACCTTCCTCCAAACAGTGTCTGAGTAGGTCAAGTGCATCACCTTTCAGAGTGATATAGAGGCCTTGCAAAGCACAGTTTTCTGATCACACAAAGCCTCTCATTTGATGTCCCTCTTTTCTGCAAGCCCTGCCTTGCTGCCCTATATATTTGTGTTAATTCACACAGATATCTGAAATGCTTCTGACTTGAGGCACATGCACCTGAGCAAAATTAACTGTGGCAGCAGGAAAGTAGTAGATGAGCAGCAGTTTACAGAGTCCATGAACCAGCAAATTGCTGTCTGTTGAGGAGTTGCTTTCCTTTGCCCATTATGGATACCACAGCTTCATTAGGAAGCCACACACTCCAGCCTCATTTCTCAGCCCACAGATGTTCTGCTTGAACCCTAATTACCTCCCATCAATCTGCAGTTTAAACAGCTGTGGTAAATAGGTTTGTTGCTCAAGTTACCAGGCTTCTGCTGGCTACTGAACTCTCCTCAGAAAGCTCCCCCTCCCTTCTTAAATGTTTAATAGTTCCTAACATTTTTTTTTTTTTCTTGTTAAGATCTTAGAGGAATAATACTTCAGAAGATTTGGGGGTTCATTGCACAGCAAATTCATATGGGCAGAACCTCAAAGAGTTTCCCAAAACAGAACTGCCACTTTCCAGTAAGCTCCGAGTCCAAGTTTTACACCTTCTGTTAATCTTCTCAGGGCAGTCCCCTGTGATAAGTGTGTAGGCACTTAACACAACATTAGCTTGCAATAGCTGACAAGTAATGAGAGAAATGCACTGACTTCCACCTGCAGTGTGAGGTTTGGGCCCTCAATGTGAGGGGAGAAGGATGCAAGTGTGCAGATCACTCTTGCACAGCAGCCTGAACAAGATATAGCCAGAAAATGACAGTTGTCCACCTGAGATCACTGTGAGCAATACAAGGCTATGATGCCATTTACCCTTCCCAGTTGCTATTTAAAAAATCCAATCCAGAAGAGGGGGTTTGCATTTATGCCATCTCATCAGGGTCTCCCACAAGCAGGTGATCCTGCCTGCTGTTACCAACCTCTGTTACTGGTGCTTCTCAGCAAGACACACACACAAGCAAAGTACTTCACAGCAGTGGTCCCATTAAACATGAGGGTGACTCATCTTGGGCAGTCTCTTATCTGCCCATGCATTTTTTCTATGGCACATATCAAAGCTTCATTGCTAGTGGTCTCCAGGCTTCACAGGATCACGATCGCTGCTGTGTTGCCTGCAGTGTGCTACACGCTTTTGTGCAAGTTTCCTGTGTCTGGAAGCAATAGAAGACCTACAAGACCTTTACTGGACAACCAGTAAAACCAGTAACATAGAATATGATCCAGCTAGTCATGGCTGCCTTCATTGGTTTGTTAGGTCAGGAGCCTTTGTTTTCTTTAATGTTTCCTTTCTTGGCAATTCTGAAGTAATTGGAAATAGTTGAGAGCGCTGTAGAAATAAGGCATAAAATTTCAGCCTATCCCTGGGGATGTTATAACATGCTTTTCTATAGCAGTACTAACATAGCAAGTGTAAGCCAACAACTGTCGTTTTAGTTTCAGTGAAATTGTGCAGGGTTTAGAAAATCAGGGTTGCAGACCCTGATCTGCAATCAGAGCTTGTATAAGAGTCAGGCACTCACTTGAAAATAATATTTAATTAATCCCACAAATAAGAGATAATTTTGAGAAGTATCTATTTCCAAATGAGCCAATGTATCTTATATCATAGAGAATATAATTTTCTTTAGCATCTTTGCCATTTTCTCTGGCAGAGGCAATAGACAGGGCTGCTCAGAGAAAGGAGAGCTGTCACTCAATATTGCACAAACAAAAGAACAAAGTAACTACTCAAAAAGCAGAACTTAAACATGTGAAGCAAGCTCATTTATTAGACCAGTAATTATTAGACCAATAAGAGTATTTCATGAATTGCACTGCCCTTTGAGTGTACAATTTGCTTCTAAATTATAAGGTCTGTGGTAAGGGCATGTTTGCCTAGTCCTTTCCCACCTATTGAGCAGTGTTGTATACACTTTTGATGATTTACAAAGGAATAAATAATAGTTATAAAGCCACTTTCATTACCTACTCTCATTAGGATAGAGAAAGCAGGGAAAATAAAGAGATTTTTATTCTGCCTCCCAACCCCAAACTCCTGCCTTCTACTTAGTTGTCACTCCAGAGGCTGTAGTTGTGTCCACTAGAAGGAAAAAAAAATCCACAGAAGACATCATAATCAACTCTAAAAGAGTAATTAATGTACTTGGAATCTGATTATACAGTTCCTTCTCACCCATTAGATGTCTTTGGAAGAGAGCTAAATTAGATGGGACTAGTTTAGTTTATTAAAAAATACGAGCATTCAGAATCAGATCAGGAGTGAAATGCTAGTTTCCATCTATAATTACTCAAAGTGCTCAGAAAAGCACATATGCATTAATACCTGTAGATTATGTTTGCTAGCAATTTCTGTAATGGTGGTAGGGAAACAGGCACTAATCTACATGCTTATAGTGGAATCAATAATGACATGCAACTTTGTCATAGTAATATCACAGCAGGAAGCTGGAACCTTCACAGTTCCTATGTGAATATGCACACTCCATAGCACCTATGGGTTTATAGCATAAAAAAGGCAAATCATTTACTTCAGGTAGAGTGCACAGGAACAAAAGCCTTTTTTCCTAAGAATACAGTTCACATAGGCTCTACACTTCCATTTAGCTGCTTTTTCAAGCATCTTGAAGTGCTTAACATTGAAGTAAATTAGGACATCATGTTTTGATAAGACCGAAATGTTTTATTCAAATACCATTTTATTGTTTTAAAAACAAAAAGTCACTTTGGAGAAAAGAGTTTGAATCTTTCCCAAGTGAAAGTTCACCAAAGAGGTGTTTCTCTGTGTTACTTTTCCCTCAGAATGGCCTTTGGCAACACAAATTCTTTCTCTCCAAGAGCTTCCCACTAGCTCATGCTTCAAGGATTTTTTTTTTTCCCCAATGTCACCAGGTGAATGATTTTCTAGTAAGGTCCAGCTTTTTTCAGAAATCAGACTGAACATCTTCCAGTAGCTTCTCTGCAGACCCAGAAGCCCAAGATGAGTGAAACACCCAGACACTTTGTCAAGCAACAGCCTTGGAAAACATAGACTTGAGTAAAATCTCTGAACTGTAGAAACAGTCAAAAAGCATAGAAAGAATTTTGCTTGTAAACATTTTAATCGTGCCATAGAAGTCTACTCGAGTATCTTTATTGGAGTCTGAGGTCAACTAATACAAGCTCAGTTCTGTGCGTTACTATCCCCACAAGTCTGACACAGCCCTTTAACTGTCTAATATCTTCGAAACACTTTTCTTGTACCCAGCTAGAGCTGCAATATGATTTGCTAGCAATCAGTTTGCCATGTGCTCACTTTTAAACATACCAAAAGACTGAGGGAGCTCTGAGCAAAGTGGTAATTTTGCTACAGCTACTCAATAACAGTACTACCAAAATTAAATGCCCTTACCAGAAATTTTTTGCTACACTCATGCAAAGGCATCAAGTAATTTCTATGTTACCACCATTAATTTCGTATCACCTCATCCTGCTGGTCACAATTTCTATATAGCAGCAAGGCCACACCGTCAGCACAAGCAGCGTGGGCCCTGGGAGGCACAGCAAGCCCTCAGTAAGTACCTTATTGTGAGGCATAACCTCTGCGGGGTTTTGTACCATTACGTTCCTCACAGAGGCAACCCCTCATGATTTTCAAGAATTTGGTTTTCTGGGGATTGTGCAAGCTGTTTGCCACCCAGAGCTATCCCTTAATAAAATACAAGGAGCATTTCAATACTGCGACCAAATCTCTAGTCTCTGTACAAGCCTCCCAGCAACAACCACTCATTAACGTCTTCATCCTAACCTTCAACAGGTCAGATGTGCAAAGATACTTTAATCCTTTTAGTGGGACACTTGCCTAAAAAGCAAACACTGAGGTCTCTTAGGCCTTGGAATGTCTTTGCATCTCACAAGGTGACAGCACCAAGTAGGAAGATTCATGTTCATAGGCCATGAGTGACTAGTGTGATCAAAAGCTCACAAAAATTCACTTGTCATTCTAATGCACATTATCAGCTCTTCCAGTTCCATTACTTTGGCTTTTAAAGAACCTCACCAAAATTTCTGCATCTAGAAGCCCATATTCTCTGGTTGGACCACATGCTAGAAGAAAAAAAAATCCACCTTGGAATTAATGACCCTTCTCTCTTGAAGTCCTTATCACAATAGTTTGAATTCCAAAGGCATTTTGTTGCTAAGGGTACAGGTATGTATTGATAGGAGTTTTCATAAGAAAATTTGCAGCCTTCAGCTATATAGTCACAAAAATCTCACCTTTTAGATTACTGAGTTTTCCTAGGAAGTTGTTTGAATCATTACTGTCAAAAAGTTACGCCTTATTCTCAGTCTGATAAACAAGCAATCTGTAAAGTGTAAGTTACAGAAATCCAGTGTTGGTAAAAAAAAGACAGGCTGTTTATTTTCACCTTTTCGTTTTGACACACTAAACAATGCCACTTCAGGGAGGAAACACTGAACAGCAGCATTACTAAGTTGGGACTTGTTGACATAAGAGGTAACTTCAAATAGATACTAGTGCAAGTGTTGTCTGCAGCTTTCAGCTGAAGGAGCACTGAAGTAATTCCTGTCTGTTTTCACAACATGCAGAGAAAAGTAGCATTAAGCTATGAGCAAGCAAACTGCAGATAAGATGGATTAACTTGTAAAAGGCTCATTTCTGCAAAATCCTGTTGCTTGTTGTTGAACTCTCAGTGTGCCTGTCAAGTCTAGTCTCACCTTCAGACCTAACACTTTAGCTTTTTCATCCCTGCAGCAGAGGAAGACAGCACAATAGTTTTGGCCTTACTTCATTCACCTCTGCATCTATTACTGAGCCAACTACAAATTTATTCCTTGTCTTTTTACTGCAGCTTCAAAGCACATCACAGCTACTGAAAATATACCATTTTGCAAAAACCACCACAGAACTGATGAAGTAGTTATAAGTTGTAGGGACTAGAAACTGAATCCAGATGTCCTAGATCACTACCCAGTATTTTGCTTCTAAGAATACTTCTGTTTTCCTTTACATCTCTGTTCTCATCGTGATTAAAACTGCAATCTTGCCATCTTCTCTTTAAAGCTACCGTATGTGAGAGAAGAACAGGCTCCAGGATCAGGCCTCTGTTTTAATATCCCAGGGAGAACTACAACTAGTCTTTACAGCAACATTAAGACACAGCTGCTGTAAGGTTAGAGTCCAGAAAAGTGATAGAGTTGAGGTAACACAAACATTTTGACATAACAAGGACTCAACAGCTCAACATCTTCTAGCAACCACTGTACAGCAGCTTTATCATATCAACCAAGAAATGCAACATGGACTGACAGCTCTAAGTAATAAGATGAAGCAGTACACAGTTCATCTGCTTCCCTAAAAAGCTGCAGCAGGAGTATAAGTTGAAACACTCCAGTTTCAAAAACACCCGGAAAAGTCACATGCTTTCTGGTGACTACTGGTAGAATTAAGAACTAGAGCTCACAGTCAAAGGTGCAAAAGCTTTCAGACCTAGAGAAGGCAAAGAAAGCTCATAGGACTTTCGCTAAGCCTGAGCATATTCCACTTCAGACCTTCAATGCCAGCACAGAAACCAAAAATCAACGATCCTAATGCTACCTACTCTTATTTTGTGAGAGCTTTGGTGTTCTTCCAGTTATCCAGTTTTGTTTAATAAAACTTACTTTCTCTACCACTGCAAGCTCATCATGCACAAGAGGAATGTTCCCCTGAACCACTTCTGATGACAAATATTTCACAAATGTTTCCAATTTGGGGGGGAACAAACTGAAGAGATCCATTGCCATTCTCTTCCTAGAAAATCTGATTGAAAAGGACTAATGCAGCATTGCTCTCTCTCTGTTCCTGGTGACATCCATGTTACCTGTCTCCAGCCCATCACATAGTTATGTCTTCTTCCACAGTTGTGAACCTATTTGCTCCGCAGCACCAAATTTCTACATTACTTTAAACTCCTAGGAGAATCACCCACTGCACCTCCTGAATAAGCAGGCCTTCCCAGTATCTCAAGCATCTCAGAGGCTTTGTTGAAACTGCATTTGCAAAACTTTCACATTTGGAACCAATTCAACCATGAACTGGTTTCTATGTCAAGATTTCCCACTACTGAACTCTGGTGATTCAGTAGGAGGTTTCAATACAGACTTAACTTTGCTTTCCCCACAACGATTTGATATGAACAGTGTCTTACAAAGAACACTTATATAATAAAAAAAAATAAATCAGGAAGTGGTAGCTTTTCACTAAGTCTGCAACTCCAGTAGTTGTGAAGGATGGCACAGCCCAGACCAGAGAAAGGTACAATAATAAAGCTAAATGTAAACTAGAAAAATCAAGTTGGATTGGACTTTAAGCATACCTAGATACCAAGAAACCACTATTTTCAGCTCATGATAGCTGCTTATCAGAATTAAGTACATCTGTTCATACTTTGCGAGTTATTACAGATGAGACCATAAAAATGTTTTTTCTTGATTTCGAGTGTACATTGCATTAGAGCAGATGCAAAAAAGCAGCTTGCAGGAGCAGTACAAAAATAGAACTGTAGTCAGCACTGCATACACCCTCTCCACTCCGTGGTATAGGTGCCAGGCTCTCTAGGCACAGAGATGTCTCCCGCCCCTGTAGCACATGCTCAGGCGTGACTTCCAGAGGAGCAGTCCTGTTTAAGCTTTGCTGATTCTCTAACCAAAGAGAGTAGTTCTGTATCTTTGTGTGGCATAGCATGTAGGTTCACTGGGTTTCTTCCCATTGCTATTCATGCCAGCTTCCGCACAAGGTGTTCTAAAGATTTACTGTAATGGTTAACAGAGCAGAGTAAGGACATGTTGGGTACAGGGTGGGGACCCAAAAGTGATATAGCCCTTAGCTTATTATTATTAGAATACAATGAAAATTAGTAGTGAAAGCCTCACACGGGAGAGGGAGGGCCTTCCAAGTAAAAAGCACATTGATGCAGGGAACCCTAGGCTAACTCCAGCTGACCTGGATCCAGACTGGGAAGCAGCAGGCTAGTGTGGGTGCCAGGCTGCAGAGGAAACATATGGGCATCATCTCACCAGTGCCAGAGAAGCAATTTGGCAGGCTACCATTACCATGCATTCATTACCATCCACCACCTGCAGATCATCCCTCCCTTCCATTTACACCACAGTGATCCTCATTAAAAGTTTTTCTAGTTCTGGTCATTACAACTAGCTTACGAATACTGCTGCTGACAGTAGTTTGAGCTAAATTAGCTGGCTTTGGTCTATTCAGTCTTCAGTGTGAGTCTTACCAGCTGTGGAGATGATAGTTGCTCCAAGACCATTGGTAAGGATACTTTTTTTGTGACATGCTAAAGAATAAGGAAGTTGCAGAGTTTTGAATAGTTAGCTGTCATTTATTCTACTTTTAATATGTCAGCTCAATGTCTCTCTCCTTCCAAGACACTCACACTAATTTGGCCTCCACTGGAAACACAATGCTCTTAAGGGTCCTCTTTGCATCTCCTGGCTTGATTAGAATTACTCCTTATAACAAAAGCACAAATTTTTCTGCCAAAACTTTTCCAAAAAGTTTGTGATCACCAAATTCCAGCTACCTCAAATTATTAAAGTGTACATTACAGGCCCAATAATATTAAAAATACTTCCCCCCATTTGTCTCTGTAGTAGGCTTACCACTGTTGATAAAATAAGAACAATGGGGCATACACAATTCAAAACTGCATAGTAAGAGTCAGAAAGGGAAAAAAAAAATCAAAAGTAAGTTTATAACCCATAAAAACCTCTTAGGAAGGGAATGAACAAGTCAACTAAACTGGAGTTTGGTTCCTGGGGCTTCCAACTGAGAACTATGGAGGAGGGAAGTTACCAGAAGCCCTGTAAGGGAGAGATAGACAGGGTTGGCAAGCAAAGGGCTTGGGGTGACAGGAATGAAATGGAACACTAAACAAAACGGGCTTAAGTGTTGTTACCTCAAACATTTGCATATAAGCAAGGAAGTGCTTCTATAAATACGTAAGTAGCAAAATGAATAGTTGAGTAAATTTGGTCTCTCTACTGAATGGGGCAGGGGACCTGTTGATACAGGATGTGGAAAATGCTTTCTTTACTTCACTATTGAGTGACTATCATGACAGTACTCCTGAGTACCTATGTTAATTGAATGGTTAAAAAATAATTTAATTTTTAAAAATCCCTCTACATTCCTTTGGAAGGCCCAGAAACATAGAATCATAAGATCAGATTTTGTTCAGTAAGAACACTGCCATTGATCTCTGAGGGATGATTTTGTTCTCTAGGTTACCTGGGAGAAACAACTAGTGAACACCAGAAGTCATCTCCTCAAAACACTTGTGATGTCTCTATAACCATTGGTTCCAAGAGAAGGGCATGGTCAGCTTCCTGACATGTTCTCATTTCACAGGCTTTTGTACAATTGAGACTTACTGGACACATTTCAAATATCAACAAGATGGCAGAACTAGAATACCCTTGTGTCTATAATAGAGACTCTCAATTACCTATAAACATTCATGGCACAGTTCTGGTAATTAGTTTGAAAAAGTTGTGATATAGCTGTAGATGTTCCAGGAACAGAAGTAGAGTGCCAGGACTGCCAGATGGATTATTTTCTGCAAGTTATTTGTTCAGCATACCATTGCAGAAAATTCAGACAGAGTGTAACACAATAGGACTATATAACAATTATTCTAAATCTCTGTATAGTTTAGAAGAAATGGCTTCCCTTTCATAGCTCTACTGAGCCATCCATATGCTTTTATAACCAAGTTATGGGAAAATTTACTTTTTACTTCTCTAGCAAATTCTATCAGACAGTCCCCTTCAGCAAAAAGCAGCAGGAACTTTCAGAATTCTAAAGCTTATTCAATTCTCTTAGAATTTTCTTTAAAGGGTCAGAAAGAAAAATACATTACATTCTCATTCTAAGTACAGCTTTTTTAAAATAGCTGGCCTTTACCTACCAAGCAGATGAGATAGGAAAGAGGCTTTACATGCTGGCATAGCCACATGGTACATCCAAATCTACCAATGAAAGTTCTATCAAATCCATCAGTTCCTAAAATGAATGGATATTTTTAATCCAGTGCATTACCTTGTACCTCCAGACGTCAGTCCTGGGGCCAAATTTCCACTCAGAATAGAGCAAAGTGGTGTCCTGGTTTCAGCTGGGATAGAGTTAACTGTCTTCCTAGTAGCTGGTACAGTGCTATGTTTTGAGTTCAGTATGGGAAGAATGTTGATAACACACTGATGTTTTCAGTTGTTGCTCAGTAGTGTTTAGGCTAAAGTCAAGGGTTTTTCAGCTTCTCATCCCCAGCCAGCAAGAAAGCTGGAGGGGCACAAGAAGTTGGCACAGGACACAGCCAGGGCACCTGACCCAAACTGGCCAACGGGGTATTCCATACCATGGGACGTCCCATCTAGTATAGGAACAGGGAAATGGGGTGGGGAATCACCGCTCGGGGACTAACTGGGTGTCGGTCGGCGGATGGTGAGCAATTGCCCTGTGCATCATTTGTACATTTCAATCCTTTTATTACTACTGTTGTCATTTTATTAGTGTTATCATTATTAGTTTCTTCTTTTCTGTTCTATTAAACCATTCTTATCTCAACCCACAAATTTTACTTCTTTTTCCCCGATTTTCTCCCCCATCCCACTGGATGGGGGGGGAGTGAGTGAGCAGCTGCATGGTGCTTAGTTGCTGGCTGGGGTTAAACCATGACAAGTGGTCTTCGAGTCACCACTGCATATTATCCAGAATCTTAAAACATTGCAGTCCTAAGACAAAGAAAACTCTTCTTATAAAGGGAGGTAAATCAAGAGACAATTTCATCTTGCACACGTGGTCAATATAAGAAAGTGAAGTCCTACCTTACTGTTTTAATGGTCTAACAGCCATTGTGCATTATCATTAAGGAACAGGAGTCTCATCTTTACCAGTTATTCTTCGATCATTACAAATGCAGTATGGTATATTAAGTAATATGGCCGGAGACCTAGAGTGCAGTGGTATCCTCAGCTTGATAAATTATCCAACGGCGCTACTAAACCAGACTTAGGGACATGACTTCTACACTATTGTACTGATAGACAGCCAGCTGTCATGACCTGAACTCATACCTCTACTTTGCGATACCTCACTGCTGTGTGTAAATCCAAATCCTAGATAGCCACAGCTCTCCATGCAGGAAGATTGAAAGAGAAAGCTCACTGAAAGCATTTAGACTGCAGACTACACACAAGCCACCTTCAGAGAAACTGAGGCCATGCTCTTACCTGGAGTGCCTGCTACAAGAGATGAACATGGCTCAGTGGTTGTCTAGCAATCTCAGTATTTCTTTTAAAATAGAAAGCAAGTATTTTGCTTTCAGGACTGTGCATGGGGGGAAGCTTAAAAGATACCTCAAGTGTCATTAAAAAAAAGAAGAAAGCAAGAATATTTAAAGTATAAAGACTAAACATTAGCTACATTCCCAAATGTTTTAGATCAACAGTATTGTGGTTATACCACTCATTTTTAAACGTTGGTCCTGTTTGCAATATCTTTTGCAGATTTTATAGGACAAGGCCAGTCTGCAGTATCTGAAGTTACCTTGATATAAAAATTCAGGCCAATCACCATTTCCAGGAGCACTACATTTCAGAGTAGCAACATTCAAGACCTCAAAGGTTTGCAAAAAAATATAATGAAAACAAGTCACAACTGCTTCTAAACAAGTAGCACTTACACTCATTCCCCCCCCCCAGTGTGCTGTAATACATTAAGGGTTTAGAACAAATTGCTGGTTTTGAAAAAAGCTGAGTGCAAACTTAAAAAGCAATGCATGTGGAATACCTTGAGGTAACAGTAAAAGATGATGTTGGAGACTCCTTTCGGTGTGGTTTAAATCTAGTATTTTATAAGATACCAACAGCCCATTAATTTCCTGCCTTGATTTTTTATTTGAGTGAGGTTCAGCATACCTTAGAGTGAGGTAAAGGATAGAATAACCTTATTTCTGCTGAACAGGTCCCTAGTTATTCATTTGAAAGAATTCCACCATAGCAGAACTGAATCCCAGACAACGCTACCACTGCAAACTTACGTAACTGAACTCAGTGCACATTGACTTTTAGAGCAGCAAGAAATACTCTTCAGTCCTTTAGGAGTCAATTAATCTTCTAGGTTAATTTGACAGGTATCAAATCTAAAAAACCTCATCCAGATTCTTTCCATAACCTATGGAAGTAGAAAAACATCTCTAAAGAGCAATTTTTTCCATTCTAAGTCTTTCTGGAGGTGTCACCTAGCCTCCATTGACTATAGAGGGAGCCTAGAAGCTTAGCTCAGGCTTTATGTCTAAATAAAATAGATGTCAACATTTGAATTTTCTTGATATTTGCATCAGTGGTGCAATTTCTTTTAACTAATTTTAGCTACCAGTATGAAAATAAGTTGCTTGGTATACACAGACAATGTGTACAAGAATGATTTCGTTCGTATGACTAAGTTAGTGGGTGTATTACCAATAAATCTCCAAAGCAGGGAGGGGGGACGCAACTCTAAAAAAAGTTATCATACTCTAAAAATCATGTCTCCAAAGGTTGACATTAGATTGCTTCCCTACAGTTTCCTATTAGCATGCTGCTAATGAAAACCTGCAAGTCCTCTCTTTTGTTGGGCATCTAATGAACCTGATCGGTTTCAGTCTGCAGCCTATGGCTCTATACAATTTTATTCCACAACACTGAATGTCAAGTGCCACTCCCATCCCTCCCTGTGTTCCTGAAAACCTAGCCAACTCATCCTCTGGGAGAAAGGAAAATGGTAACAACCAAAATTACAAATACTTCATTGTCTTATTACAATATGCTTATTCACATAAATGCCCTCTATTCATCTTATTGGATCAGCCTAACCAAAACAAAATTTGCATTTAAATAGTATCACTATAATTGACATCAAGTACCTGGACTTATTTTCATACTCTTATTTCCACACATGAGAGGCAGGGAAAAGCTTTCTCTACTCAGAGAACAAAAGATCAATATGAAATAATAAGCAGAATAATTTTTCAGATTTTATTTTTATTTTTTAAGTTCTCCAGGGACCCTTCACTTTTCCCCACTTTAAAGAAAGAAACAGCAGACAAAAGTCAGACTTGATCTAGTCAAGAGAAGATTGAATCTGCTTACATGATCTTGTATAAAAGATGAGAGCTGCTTATAGATAGCAGCCCTGAGTAGAAGCATCACAACCAAAAGCTACAACAAATGGAGAGCATTGGTTGCTGTTTGGGGGGGTTGGCTTGTTTGTTTTAATCAGGGCAACTATCATACCGGCAACCATACACTGGGAAACAGAAACACAGGTTCTAGGTAAAAAGGTTTTCTTATCAGAGACTAGACTTTCACTGGAAGGAAAGGTTGTCACTTCAGAACTGAAAAAGGTTGCTGGAGCTTCTCCGAGTACCACGCTGCTCCAGAAAGGGGACTGGTTTACATTTTAGAGATAAGATACAAGAAGTGATAGTCTTGTTCTCCACTGGGGGACAGCGGCCATAGAGAGACAAGGGGGACAGTAGCCATAGAGAGACAAGGGGGACAAGTAATTAAACTCCACCAGCTACAAGAAGTGGAATAGATTCACAGAGCAGCTTTCTACTTTCAGGCAATTCAGGGACAATACCCCCTCTGAATACCACTTTACAGTAACTTAGTAGCCCTACAACCTGAAAGCATCCCATGGACCTACATTTTGCTATGCGAAGGATACCAGTTCAAAATTTTTTTATCACCTCAAAACAAAGTCCAAAACAGAAGGAGCTAGTGAAAACTTCATTTCCTGCAGCTCTAGAATACAACACAAATTACTGCTTGGATGACGAATAGGAGGTACAGTAATAATTATAGGATAATTATTATGTTTTTATGTGGGGTGGTTGTTGGCTTTTTCCCTATGATCCTCTTTTCCACTACATTTCTCATCTATAAAGCCACAGAAATATGTCATTGCCACATGACAGAGGTTCCAAATGAAGCATTTAAATGAGATGAAGATTTGTTAATTCTAAAAGAGGGCAAAAAATGTAGCAATGTTCAAAGGATAAAGCCTTGAAGCAAAGAGTTGTATGAACACGGCTGAACTGCTCCAGCTAAAGCAGCATTTCTCAAAGCATAGGCCATAAAGCACCAAAAGATTTGCAAAGGACATCCCTCTTCAGACAAGAGGATGGCAGCTCACTTCCCCAAGGGATGAGACCGAGCACTGCAGTTCTGATTACATGCTACCAGGAGTATCACAAGGGAAGGGTTAGTTACCTTCTAATCCAGTCTAACCGCTAACATTCCATGTCACATCAGATTTTAAACATTTCAAAAGTGTTTGGGGTGGGGAGAGCAACCTCTGAGAACAGACAGAGTATACAGCCCTACACAGACGGACTCATGTATATGACCTTTACAAAGCCCTCCTTTCTGTTAGCCTCAGTGTTGCCTAAGCATGGGTTTATTGAACTGAGTTAGTGATCTGTTTGCTCAAATACTTTGTGGCTCAATGACAGAAAGAGGCTCTGTGACATTTAAATAAGTTCACCTCACCCCTTGCAATATCAGCAGCATATGTTTTATGTTTGATTTCTCATTTTTCTATCTTAATAATTAAAACAGGTTTTTTTAAAAAAAGGCAAGACAAAATTCACAACTAAACCCCAGGTGGAAAAAAATGTTTCCAAGTATCATCCAAAACTAACATTTATATTTTTGCAAGGTATTTTTTAAATAATCAAGATTTGATGAAGATCAAGTTCAGACAAATAAAATACTTGCAAGGCTTCATCCTCTGATTAACATCTTCCAGCCACTTTGCCAATGCCAACAGCATCCTTCTCCCCCAGTGCAATAGGAGCTACTGCAAGGCAGGTCTAAGACCTGCCAATCTGCAACGGCCATTTAGGAGTTGCTACCTCAGCTGAGTTCATTGGATCACACTACCTGTCCATCCCAACATACTCCCCAAGACAAACTTTGTAAAAGGCATTATTTGCTCATCATTTCACTCTTGCCAGGGCAATCAGCTGCACAGGTAGTACAGTTTCAGGGTGCCGGTTCAAGAAATTAGGTGTACTTCAATAGGAAGCAGAGCAACTGAAAACTAATCAAAGGATCCTGCTCCTGCATAAGTCTGCTCCAGTAAGAGCTAAAACATCCCGGTTTAGTCCTGTTACTTTTATCACAAGCCCAACAATAAACAGGTCCAGGGTGGTAGTCCTAGACATCCAAAATTCAACTCCTTACATGTTACTGGGAATCTTACTCCAGTTCATTGGACGTAAAGGACCTGTCAGGTCCCAGCATAAGTTATCTTTATCAAGAACAATGTTATGCTCCATTTATTGTTACTCATTTACACAGCAGGGCAAGTCCTTTCTTCCCAAACCAGAGACTTACTGTGCTGAACAGCAAAGCAAGAGTCCATTTCTGAATAAAGTTGTCCAGCTCCTTTTACATACCATCTTGTCACAAGCATTGTGGCATAAATAATTTCCCAATGGAATAATTGTCACAACAGCTCAGGCGACATCTTATCCACACAAGCATGCTTTAAAAAGGTTTTGTTGTTGTTGTTTTGGTTTTTTTTAAACAAATTGACTTCTGATGGGTTTGCATCTGTGAAGAGAGCAGTTATCCGGGCACTGACAAAGTCTTGCAAATGGAAAACTTTAGGAACGCAAATACTTAGTATTGCCTGAAGTGTTCTGCAGAATACAAGTTTCTATACAAAAGCATCCTTATGCTCTAAAGTGTAGTCAGTGAAGGTATTTTCAGCTTCTTTCCAACCCCTCTGTAGATAATTAAATGAATATACAGTTAATCACAAGCCTTTTCATCCAAATCAAGACCAATATCAAGACTTCCACTGGTTTCAGACTGTCACTACCAGGAAAAAACCAAAACATTCAAGCAGGTTATATCTTATTTCCAGCAGAAAACACTGGTCTTGGAGAACGTTACAATAACAGACACAGGTCTCAGTTACAGAAATTTGGTTGAATGTTTATCTGCTTTAAACGTGCTTTGTTCTGGAAGCTTGGTGCAGTCTTCTCTGGAGCCCCAAGCCTGTATTATTTCATGGTGTTTACCTCCAATACCTTCATTCAAGGTCTTAATCCTATAAGACATTGCTCACACTTGTGAGGATCAAGTAGGATGAATACAGTTTCTCAGGGCCAGGCCCCAGTCTCTAAAGCACACCACACAAGAATTCATAAGACTACATCCACCACTGCATGAATCCCATCCCAGACAGTCTCAAAATACAAATAAAACATTATGCATATTGCCACCAGATATTTTAGCATTCATACAAGCCTGATCTCTGAAAGCATACTGCTTGATCTCAGAATTGCTCAGGTACTTGGCTTACATACCTACCTTGCTAGATTCACATCTACTTTTGATTTTTGCATTGTGCCCCAAAACTTCAGGCAAAAGACACTTCAGCCAGGAAAAAAAAAGCAAAAAAAGCTTGTGTTGCAGAAGATTACCAGTTCCATGTGTAGGCTTTGGAAAGTGTGCACACATGGCAGGGAAAAGGAAATGCCTCAAGTCCAGAGCACTTTGAAAGTTATACAAATTACTTCTGAGAACCTCAGATATGCTCAAAACTGATCTGATTATGATCAAAGACCTACAAGAACTGATTTGTTAACCTGATATCCAGATTCTTGCTTTTTTAGAATCTGGCATGCAGATATTAGCTCAAGAATTTGCACAGAGGCATGGTTTGAAGCACACCACACAAACTAAAGGGACCTTTTCAATGCAACCGGGCTAATTAATCTCATTCCTCATGACGAAATAGTGCCCAAAACTCTAATAACAGTAACCCAGTCTCATTTAAGTGCCATATGAAAAATTTTAGTGGTAAAACACTTATTTAACTGAAATTTAAAGTCCACTAGTGAAAGTGTCAACATTTCCCCTTGCTTCTGCATGAGCGTCTGCTGCAGTTTTGCACTGCTAACTTTTTGGTAAAATTGAGCCAAAAGACTGTGTTAATTCTGTGTCACCTTAGTTCAAAAACAGCTTCAGTAAATGCTTCAGGTCTTTTATTGATACTCTAATTTGTCAGGCACTGTATGTCTTAAGGTATCACTTAAACTGATGCAATTTCTACCAAAGTCAAAATGGCCACTTACCACTCTCCATTGCCTACGAGCCTCAGTCAGCCCAATGACCTGCTAAAAATTATGAAAAAAATGAACATTCTCCTTTCCTTTATATGATTTGAGTTTTTACATGTCTTTTACAAAGCCTTTTATCTTCCACCTGAGCTATTAATGGGTACAGGAAAACAATCTGCCTTGTTTCCCCGAGTTATTGCAGGCCAATGTACTTGTCAGTTCTGACAAAAACAGCAATGTTTTTTTCTCCTGCTGAAATATGGAATCCAGTTACAAGTTGAATTGTTGCTTTTTAAAGCCAATTCCACATCCTCCTACTAGTCAGAATGAAGTGATCACTAATATACTCAACTATTTCAGGTTATAGATAGAGTTCTCAGTTCCCAGTGCTGTAAATGGGCATATCAAGAGCCTGCCTGACAGGAATCAAAAGTCAACACACATTTTAAAAAGTTGATGATTTTCACTTCTTCCAGTGGAGGAGTCAAGTTCTCTACAGACTGATGACTCCATTCACTTGAAGACCTTTACAAGTCACCATTACCTATTAGCCGTTTTTTAAAATTATTTTTGTGGTGGGTTGACCCTGGCTGGACACCAGGTACCCACCAAAGCCACTCTATCACTTCCCCTCCTCAGCTGGACAGGGGAGAGACAAATATAACAAAGAGCTTGCGGGTTGAGATAAGGACAGGAGAGATCACTCACCAATTACCGTCACAGGCAAAACAGACTCAGCTTGGGGAAAATTAACTCAATTTATTACAAATCAACCAGAGTAGGGTAATGAGAAATAAAACCAAACCTCAGAACACCTTCCCTCCACCCCTCCCTTCTTCCCGGGCACAACTTCACTCCTGGATTCTCTACCAAGCCCCGCCAGCAGCACAGGGGGATGGAGGTGGGGTTTATGGTCGTTTCATCACACATTTTCTGCTTCTTCATCCTCCTCAGGGGGAGGCCTCATCACACTCTTCCCCTGCTCCAGCATGGGGTCCCACCCACAGGAGACAGTCCTCCACGAACTTTCTCCAACATGGGCCATTCCCACAGGCTGCAGTTCTTCACGAACTGCTCCAGCATGGGTCCTTCCCACGGTGTGCAGTCCCTTCAGGAGCACACTGCTCCAGCGTGGGTCCCCCACGGGGTCACAAGTCCTGCCAGAAAACCTGCTCCAGCATGGGCTCCTCTCTCTATGGATCCACAGGTCCTGCCAGGAGCCTGCTCCAGCACGGGCTTCCCACGGGGTCACAGCCTCCTTTGGGAACCCACCTGCTCCAGCATGGGGTCCTCCCCGGGCTGCAGGTGGAGATCTGCTCCACCGTGGACCTCCACGGACTGCAGGGGGACAGCCTGCCTCACCAGGGTCTTCACCACAGGCTGCAGGGGAATCTCTGCTCCAGCACCAGGAGCATCTCCTCCCCCACCTCCTTCACTGACCTTGGTGTCCGCAGGGTTGTTTCTCTTACACGTTCTCACTCCTGTCTCCAGCTGCCATTTTCTGTTTGTCTCAACTTTTTTTCCCTTCTTAAAAGTGTTATCACAGAGGCATTACCACTATCGCTGATGGGCTCAGCCTTGGCCGGCGGCGGGTCCGTCTTAGAGCCAGCTGGCGTTGGCTCTCGAACACAGGGGAAGCTTCCAGCAGCTTCTTACAGAAGCCACCCCTGTAACCCTCTGCCCCGCTACCAAAACCTTGCCACACAAAGCCAATACAATTTTTAAATAAACCTTAGTTGGTCTGTTCTCCTTCATCCACATATCAAAATTAACTTCAGATTTGTCTTCATGACCCAGTTAAATCAAGTGACAGAGATTTGGCTTTGAGCACTCAGCTTTATCATATCATGAGTTAAAACTGTGCAACCATGAATCTTCCTTCACATGAACCTCATTGCATCAGGTAGCTGATCTGCCACTTCATGTGTCTCCTTATTTGATATTTATCCAGTTAGGTCATCCTAATCCAGACATAAACCTGGTGGCTAAGTCACATTCCTGTGACCCAGTTTTTCCCCCTGCACATCCCACTCCATATGCAAGGTGGCTCCTCATGCCTTTTCATGCTGGAAGAGTCCCAAGAACTTTCAATCAAATGTGATTGAATATCTCCATCCTGAGGACAGCAGGACACTGTACCGCTAGCACCAGCTGTTTTGCTCATCTCTTCTATAAGGCACATCAGTTTCAGCCTGATGAAGGCCAAACTCCAGCTCCAACTCATTAATCCCACAGAAGTAAATAGCTTTTGACTTGTTCAGGTGAGTCAGTTGAAGCACATCTAAAATTCGTAAAGAAACACCTCATGCTAGTCCACATGACCCTATGGACATGAACTCTGAATATCCGTAACTAAGGATTAAACCATTAGCAGTATTTTATAGCACTTTAATTCACTCCTTTTCTCACTCTCCCTCCTTCTGCATTTTTTTAATGTCCTTAATGTCTAAAGGACATGGTGTTTTTCCCAGGGAATAGCAGATTCTTAATGTTACTCTGTTCCTTTTGCAAGTCATCTTGTCCTTTCCCTTCACCTGGCATATCACCATCAATTATCTTTTTTGTATTCTACTAAGTAATTTCTCTGTTATTTTGTACCCTTCGGGTCCTGTTTTTTTTTTTTTTTACTCTCTCATCTCCTACTTGTCAACAACACCCCCCAACTATTTCAGATTCGCTGGGGAACACCACATCTCTTTCCTCCAATGTCCCAAGTCACCATGAGCTGTGACAAATACTTCACAGAAACGCAAGAGGCTTTAGGTAAGAACTGTGGGTAAAAGCTCTAGTAAAGATGTTGAAAGACCTCCTAAAAATATATCCAGTGAGGTCCAGGCTGTAGTTCTTCCAAAACAAAAATCAACCAACACACTATATCCAGGCCTTGGCAGCAGTGTCCAGATCAATCCATTTGAATCAGCTATTTATCACCTGCTGTGGAGACAAGGGATCAAGACTCTGGGGGGAGTTCACCTCTACTGGGGCCTTTGGGGTGAAGTGCTATGCCCACAGGATATGTATCCACAGCTTTGTGAGGAACAGTGAGGCTGGACCCTGGATGCAAGATGCCCAGTGCTGTGCCAGGCTGAGAAAGGCAGCCTCTTTTTCCATAAGGCAATTGTAAAAGCTGAGGAGCAGCCAAGGTTCCCCTTCACTGCACCTGTCCAGGTATTTGAGCACTCCCTGACCTGTTTTCAAGCAAAAAATCAGTTGACTTGCTTTAAAAGTCTGAGCCCAGAGATCTTCACTCAGGGCAAAGAGTTCCCCCAGGAATTTTGATATCCAGGTCTTGTGGACTTACCCTCCAAATGGCAAGCTTTCTTGAAAAGCCTCAAGTCTTTCAGGTGAATCAGCATCATACCTGGGAGAGCAGAGTTGACCAAAATCCACTAGACTGTTGAGCAAACATAAGTTTCTGTAGCTCTGGAATAACATAGTATTTTCTTATGTAGAAGCAAGAACAGTATCACATTTCCTGTAGAAGTTGTCAGAACTCACGCATTCCCAAATCTTACCCTGCAACTTTGTTTTGTTTCCTAAACACTTAAGGGGACTAAGCAACTCGAGAAGGTGACACAGACCTGGCAAAACCAACTCATGAGCACACCGAGTCCAGCCGGTTACAAGAGGAGAGCACAGCAGAACATGCGTCATGACAGATCTACCACACCATAGTCCCCAGGCTTAGCTAAAGAGCAGCAATGTACTTCAGCTCTCATTTACACAGGGGCTGTACACATGAACCTTGTAGTAAGAATTCAGTTGTGGTGCAAAGGAGTACCAAGTTCGAGACTAAAAACCCTAAAACTTGGGTTGAGCTACTGCTAGCAGTGACAAGTAAGAGCATGAACATGATTGCAGATGATAACATTTAGAAGTGTAGCACTCTCAAAAGGGAAAAGCTCTAGAAAGCACAACTCTCGCATCAAACTCTAAGGTCAATTGAAACTGAACTGGTAGAAAGTTAAAATGGGCTACTGCTGAAAGTCGTGATTGCTTTTGCTGTCATTGCTAGGGTGAAACCATCTGGAAGAATGTTTCCTAAAGACTTACGTTGACCAGCTTTATGCTCTTACAGTCCCATTGGCAACAATTTGACAGAAAACGCCCTGAAGTTGTGCGATTACTACTGCTAGAACAATGAGTAGTAAGATTTTAGTATAAAAATTCAAGTTTGTGATTTCTATTTAGACCTCCTGCTTTGCTGAAAACAACCAGGCTTTCCAAGACTCTTTTATAAAACTTTTTAGAGTCAGAGGATAGCCCCCAGTATTCCCAGTTCATACTGACATCTTTTCTATACAGGCTTTTATGTCTTCTTGTATTCTTTGTAACACATTTCCAAAAATAGTGAAAGAAAAGCCTCAGACAAAGCATATTGATCTTTTCCAGCTCACTTCTCAAGTTTGGAGCACACTTTCTGTAGTTTGCAACTTATATCTCAGAGCTGGACTATCTCTGGTTTGAAGCTTTTGAAAAGCCCAGCTAAACTCCCCATTTTCCTAAATTATTTGACTCAAGCAATCTCTTCTCTATACTAAAATACTGTTAGAAAGGTTAAGGAGTAGAGTACAATTACTGTAGCTGTGTAACCGAAGCAAGAAAGCCTGAGCTCAAACCTGATAAGCTCTTAGATATAGACTGGCAATCAGAATATTTGTAGTACATCAAAAGGACGAGTGACTGCCTACAGAAGATACCTGTAGCATGGGAAGGTGTAAGTAAATAGAAAATATACCCAATTTCTTCCTGTACTAGAAAGGAGGCATGCTCCTAGCTGGCATTTCTGTCAGTAACTTACATAATTGAGACACTTGCCCCACCCCATTAATTCATAAGGGAGCCTTTTGAAGGAAAAGTACATAATCAGACAAATTACAATATCTACTCCATCAGCAGTGGCTAATTCTGTCAAATCTCATGTTACATGCAGTTGTAGTACATCTGCCTGTTCGAGAAACAGCAGAAATTCTTTTTGAGCTAGCAGTTTTCAAAATATGGTTTTTGCACTTTTTTCCTGACACTATAATTCTTATTTTGGAGGTATCGCACATTACCGAGGCAGAGGCCCTTCGGTTCTCATAATGTGCAGTTATCTATACGTACACATGTGCACACACCTGAAGAAAAACAATCCCTGCCCTGAAGAGCCATTCTGGAGAGAGCAAGAGAGACTACAGACAGGAAAGCCTCATCATGCCCTATTTACAGGTGGGGAAGCTGTCATGAGGAAGCTCAGTGACTGACAGTACACCCACGCTACAGCTGACGCACACGACTGCTCACGGGCAAGCCAGCTCTGAACGGACACCTTGCACGGTAGCTGTGGAAGCACAGCATTCAACACAGGATGACTGCCATACTGCTGCAGTTGCATTATCTATTAAATACATGAGCGAGGCAATTTAAGACCAGTTCAAGTCTATCCCAGCTATAATACCACTTTTGGGCACTGGAGTCAGAGACAGCCTTAATCAAGAGCACGTGAGAAATCACTAGCAGAGCACAGTATTCAACCCACCTCTCTTAGATTACAAACCAGGAGTTTTTAACCCAACATCTGCTTCTTCATGCTATTGTTTCAGTGCAACCTAGAACACCAGGAATAGAGACAGCTCAGTCATTTATTTTAGAATATTATTTTGATTTTTTCCTTTTGCTCTGTCATCACTGCAAGACTCCACAAGGCACTCACCAGGCATCCAGAAGTACTGCTTTATTACTTGCCTTCAGCATAGCAAGCTGCTCACCTGATCAGAGGCAAGAGTTCCAGAAGTCACAAGAAGAGGTTCCTTTCTGACATTTTGGTTGAAATTTGAAGAACACTGATAGCTAGGATAGCTACAGAAGTGAGCTGTGCTGGCAAATTCAGCAGCAACTTCACAGGCTCAGAAGAGTTTGCAGGATGAGGATGCAGAACCATTTTTTAATCTAGTTTTTCCCTAATTTCTACTACAGATCTTTTATCTCCTGTGACAATCTTTGCTGACATATATCCATCTACAAAGAGCAGAGCTCAAAGCTACTGCAAGATCCTCTCAAATAGCTACCTGCAAGCCAGAGACTGCTCAGCTATTTTCCCCCTTCCCCCTTTTTATTTAAAGGGTCAGGCAGTGAAAGAATCTGCATGTAGTTCTTAACTCAGGCCTGCAGATGAAATCTCAGGCAAAGTTAAGTCAAGAAGAGAAGTGTGGATAAACTTGGTACAACTGCCAGTCTGCAATCCTAATTTTTGACTTGGAATGACTAGAGGAGGCAGCAATATGGGGCAACATGGCAAAGCTGTCCAAAGGATATTTAGGAGAATTGCTCACTAGAGCTGAGCCCTCCATCCCACACAGAGCCAGATTTGTCCATACATCTTTTCTATCCAGGTTTAAGTGGCAGAACTACATCTTTCAAGCAAGCCGGCGGTACACACGAAGCAAGAGGGGCAGTAGTGCAGGTCAGAGAGCCTACTTAGTCACTGTGTCTCATTGTACAGTTTGTTCCCTGCTTGTGCTCAGCAGCCCGATTCAGACAGCTATTTGTCAGCCCACTTACATGGGCCTTTATTCAGTAAGATACTAAGGCACATGATTATCACTATTTTAAAGCCAAGTACAATGAAAGCAATGGACTGCATCTGTACAAAATATTAGAATTTTTTGTGAAATCAAGGCTAGGTAAGCCATCCATTGAACACACATAACCCTGATGAAAAATCTGCATGCTCCCAGGTTTTTCTGCTCATTCTCTAATACCAAATTCACCAAGAAGAATCATTTTTTGCCCAGTAAAACCCAATCCTTGAGCCCACACTGTTCCTGACACTCCCAGCCTGAAGCACATGGTGAAGGCAGTGGTCTCTGCCTGTTCTATTATCTTCTGCCACCAACATCAGGGAAGAAATTAGCTTCAGCAGACAGAGCAGCCAGGACAATTCTTACTTCAGTCAGGGAAAGTTTGGCATTATGTTTTCCCAACTCTATTAATAGGGAACCCTAAAGCCTTAGAAAAGTCATTATTGATGGACCTAAATAAGTTTGTAAATCTATTATACCACATATCACCCAGACAACTTGTTTCTCAGGATCTGACTTGCATAGTCAGTCGTGGAAACTGGGGCAGGGTGAGGGGCATCTGGAGGGAGAAAAAGCCCTTTCTGCCTGCTCTTTACATCATAAATAATGGCAGAGAACAAGAGACATCCATTTTCTGTGTAGAATCCAATCCCCAGGGGCTATCGTCTTACTTCCCGGTTCTCTACCCCACCCTAAACTTCATACTGACAGAGCGCAGTTTCATCAAAAAGCAAAACAGTTCATGAGAAAGAAAATCTTTGAAATCTATATATTGAAGTGAAGCAGCATTAAAATGCCTTGGTTTGATAATGTTAGACTAACAAAATGGTTTTAAAATGCTCACTTCAAGCTTAATGATAAATTTGCCTACAAAGACAATGACAAAATTTCAAGTCTGATACTTTAATTGTTCCATTTTGCAAAATAAAGGGGGTTTTTTGGTTTTGTTTTTTTGATACTGCCTTATCCCATTTCATGATGGATATAGCAATTTGAGAGAGGTACACTCTCCACACAGAAAAAAAACCTCTGATTTTTTTACTGCTGTGTGCATGGCTGTGACTAGAGAAGCAGTGCAGGGTTTGCATGGGAGGTAACACTACTATTTTCCTTCCCATAAGCTTGTTGGGAAAGAGCAGCAGCTGCTGAGCCTCACAGACATCTCGCATGCAGGGCAGTGGGTATCCCACAAGGGGAATGGCAGCTCTCCACCCAGCTCAGGGAGAGGAAGAAATTAATGCAGTGATGTTTTGTCTCGTTCCCCGAGACAAGGTAGTAGCTATTATTTGGCATTTATACTGAGATAAAAGGAGGCTCCATCCCTTAGATGCCAGCCTAACTTTTTTATCTTTTCCTTTATTTCAGCAGCTGATAATACTACCTAAGATGGGTTCAACACTTCAACTTTTACTGAGTCACTTTTCCTTGTTTCCCTGCTAAGGGATTTTCTCCTCACTCGAGAAAAATGCAAGCCTCTCCTCACATGTAGTCCCATTTTAATGGGGGCAGGAATGAGGAGAAGGGGGGGAGACAGGAAAGAGAGGAGATGCTTGCAGAAGTCACCTCTGAGGAAATCAATACAAGCAATGCTTCATCTCCTCTCCAGTCCCATTGCATTGTGTCCCAAGTGTCTCACTTAAACCATAACTAACAAGTAACAACAACAAACCCCAATCGTAAGGCAAGGCCTGAGGCAGTATTTCTGCTGTGGTATCAGGTGGCAAAGTTCAGAGGCCCCCACGGCTATCCCTAAGACTCCAGAAGAAATCACAATCTCCCTTTCCAATTTATTCCTTGCTAGTCAAAGCCTAAGGCCTGTATTCAAATTTTGTACTCTAGACTTACACAGAGATAAAATCCTACCAACTCCAGAGACATCTGCTTCATTAGAAGCTGAGCGAAAACAACCATGTCAGCAGTTGACAACTGATTAGTCCCTTCCCAGTTTGAAGGAGGTTTCTGACTATACATCAAATACATAGAGGCAGGTCAGCTAAGTGGAAAAAAGTGGTTTTGACAGGAAAAATGTAACTCCTGATTCTGTCACTAGAAGACATGGGGCATGTTCCTAATGGCAAAACATTAGCTAAGTGATCACAAGAGCTTGGTTTAAATTCTGGGTGCATTTTCTTAATGCAAGGGCCTCTCCAATTATTTGTCAGGGAAATTTTGTGAAAATGTATGCACATTTTCTTAGCTTGGCTCTTGCCTTGGTAGGTTTGGAGGGAATTGGAAGATGTACTCCAAGACACAACAGGAAACATTGCCAAGATAATGAAAAATAAAAGTAAGAAGCATTCATACCAGAAAGGTTTTGGTTTGCAAAACAAATCACAAGATGTTTGTTATTGTTGACTGAATTACAATAGCTGCATTCTGAGACCATCCAGGTGAGAGATGCCCTCCGAGTTCTCACATGAAGTGTTTTTGATCAGTTCACAGGTCCTATGTCCTTCACTGCTTAGAAGAAATGACACTTACTAGTGAGGCATGCAAGCTCATATGTAACATTAGCTGCTTCCCTGTGGAAGGCACAAGAGCTCCTGAAAACTGTAAGAAGTGTTAGTAAAACAGAGAGCACAGTTTCAAGTCTTTGGATCTGAAGATTCTGCATCTGACTTTCCAATTCAATTTAAAAAAAATGTTACACCAGAAGCTGGCTGTCAGCACCTGGATGATTTATTCAGTTTAGCATAAGCTTCTGAGCCAGAGCTCTGCTCTAGTCGAGTCCATGGCAGATCTGGATTCAGTTCTTACACCACCATGAGAACACCGTGCAGTCCCAAAAGATTTCTTTCCTCCAGTCTTTTGTTTATAGGCTAGGGTAATACTCCTATTTCCCCACAGGGAATAATACCACATGCAAATGTTGTACATTGACCTGAATTTGCTCTGGGAGAGATGGGTTAGAACAGGCATAAAATAAATAGTCAATCCACCTTATAGCAAGTTTGTCATGAGCCCAGGCAGCCCTCTGGTGCCCTGAGCAACAGGCTCAGCTGTAGCTTTAATTCTGGTGGTCATCACAAGGTAGCAAGACCATCCTGCTTTCTCTTAGCAGGCAGAAGAAAGAAGAACCAAGGGCAGGGAGCTGTTCAGGAGAAGGAAAAGACACTCTTACTGGGGCATAGTGCCTCACAAGGCCACCCATGCTGCAGGGAGATAGTCCTCAGACCTGGCTGCAACTGCCAAAGAGGACTTTAGCTGTTATTAGTAGTCATATTGAACTTGCCCCACAAATTTTCCATTAAACGCTTACCTGATTTGCATGCCATGTAAGTGTGGGGGAAGATTTCCTTTTAAAACTAAACCTGCTTCTGCCTGTCATGGTTTAACCTCAGCTGGGAACAAAGCACCACACAGCTGCTTGCTCACTCCCCCCCAGCAGGATGGGGAGAATTGGAAGGGTAAGAGTGAGAAAACTCATGCAGTGAGATAAAGACAGTTTGATAACTGAAATACAATAAATTAATAAATTGTAATGAAAAGGAAAATAACAGAGAGAAATAAAACTCAAGACAGACAAGCCATTCAAATTAGAGCAATTGCTCACCACCAGTGCACCAATGCCCTGCCAGTCCCCAAGCAGCAGCCCCTTGGGCCAACATTTCCCCTAGTTTAATTGCTGTGCATGATATCATATGGTATGGAATATCCCTTTGGGCAGTCGGGGTCAGCTGTCCCAGCTGTGTCCCCTCCCAACTTCTAGTGCCCCCCCTCCTGCTTGCTGGTGGGGTGAGAAGCAGAAAAGGCCTTGACTCTGGGTAAGCACTGCTCAGCAGTATCGAAAACATCTCGGCATTATCAACACTGTTTCCAGCACAAATCCAAAACCATAGCCCCATATCAGCTACTATGAAGAAAGTTAACTACCTCAGCCAAAACCAGCATGCTGCCTTGATGCACTACAAGAAACATGGATAGAGGTCTGTTCTTGCTCACTAGTCTTGAGGCTTTTCAGTGTGCAAGGCAACAGAGGCAAATTAGAGCCTCTGCACCAGCAACTAATGAGCTGATCAGTTGCACAATTATTTACTGTTATTAAAAAGGGACTGTCACTATGGCAACAGGAGCATCTACTGGATTTGGTTTCTCCAAGACACAGAATGCCTCTCAGGAGCACACACGGTAGACTGACAAGCTATCAGAGCGAAAAGCTCTTCCAATACAATCAAAGGGCCAAAACAGACAGCATAATAAGTAGCTGATGCATTTTCATGCAGAAGTGTACTTTTATATGACAAGTCATGCAGACTGACAGGAGAATGTCTGCAAGAAAAGCGATTCTGTCCCTATCTGCATGTTTCTGTCCCCTCCTTGTGCTGAGCATAGGGATGCAACATGGATGCAAAACTGACCATAGTAGTTTATTGACCAGACAAATCTAATCCCCCAAAAAACTAGTTCTTAGATCAGCTAGCTGTTTAAACCTCCCTGAAACCACACATCCACATTTGATGCAAGGGACTGAACCATAGTATGGAGACAGCCCAAAGTTATATTGAATGAGGTTTAACAAAGTCATGTCCTAACATCTACCTGCAGGCACCTAAAGTTACAGATATACCTTAGGTCACTGACATTGTTTCAAACTCACATTGGCCTGTAATGATAACCCTGAGACATTTCACCATTCTACAGTTGTGGCATCTCTGAGCACAGAATCACTGACTTTGAAACTACGTTCTGGAGCATTGCAGTAGCAAAAGTCTATAGCATTTCCCCAAAACCAAGTGGACACTTTCTGTTTGCAGAAAGCCAGTTGAAAACATGGGAACCAGTAGACGTCAATATTTATTTCTAAAGGTACTCAAACACAATTTCTGTTTTAGCATTACGGGAGGACTAAATATACATTAAGACACTCTGTGACAAACAGCAAAATGCACACAGCAACATTTCCTGTGTTTGCCTACAAGTTTCCTATTTGAAGCCCATGGGAATTTGGTGCAAAGTTCCCCAAGAAAACTATTTTACAACAGTGCTAGAAAATAAGTAAAGTCCAAGAAGAACCTAGGAATTCCCAGGATCTTTGGGGTCAGCAAATTTGGGAGTAGTCAACAGTAAGCCAGATTAGCACCTCAAACTTTGTGCTGAGCCTAAAAAAAAAAAACAAGTAATATTTCACAGGAAAAAAGTGGCCTGAAAAATTATGTCTCCAAGACAAAAAGGAAACAGCTCCCCACTTATTTTCCCTAATTTGATTTAAAAGACCTCAGGCAATGAGGCTGCCCCTTGAAAAGACCTGTTATTTGTGATTTCTATCAGGTTACATATATCTGTAACCTAGTATTTCTGATGACAATTCTGCTCTACCATTCAGAAAAAAAGACATTCTAAGAGTCTGATAAAAATCTTCTGGTTCAAAAAGAGAGTAGATAGTCAGACTTCATTCCCTCCAACTCTGCCCCAATAACAATTTTACTGAGGATGGAGAAGAGAACGAACATTTTTCTCCTATTAAGGAAAAACAAGTAACAGAAGTGACATCTTAAAAGCATGCCTTTAAATTTCTTTAACTTTTTAGCTTTCCTCAGGACCCAGCCAGTAGTTCGAGAACGGCAGGGGGAAGAACTATCTGTGCCTGCAGCGAGCTCCCAACACATACTTGCAAGCTGTACTGCTGACTGAGACCAAAACAGACCCTAAGAGCTCTGCAGCACTAACCCAAGTATGGTTCTGCTTATCCCTTCTGAAGAAATACCTGCTTGCCTGACTTGCCTACCTCACGGGTTAATATTAAAGCACTTTGCAGACTCTTTTTGCAACCTGCTGCCGTTTTCACAGAAGAGGGAAAGGAAGAAGGGGCAGCTCAGAGGTTCCCCTCTCCCTTCAGAAGAGTCCCCTGGCCCATTCAGGGCTTGGGCAGGAGCCCAGCAGTAGGGTCCTTACACCTGGGAAAGGCAGGTGGGAGCAGAGGTGGCCAAGAGGATCAAAGCAATGGAGCAGCTGGAGGCCTTGGAGGCAGGAAAGGAAACACACTAAGTATATACGGAGGACCACAAGCCATTTGGAGAGTGCAAAGTAGAAACCACTGGGCTGCAGGACACAGGAACAAGGATGGCTGTAGCAGCAGAGCCAAACACAGGTCCTTCAACATGCCAAGAGATCAGTGCTAGTCATCACAGAAACAGGCAAATCCTAAAGAGCAAGATACAGATGTCACCACGAGTGCAAGGAGTCACAATGCTAGGGGCTAGACACTAGTGGCCTAGACTCACATCATTTGGGCTGACATACTGCATGGTAGGGATATAAATCCAAGGTACAATTTCAAAGTTCGCTACGTTGCTCTGGAAGCTTTTCTCGTATGAAAGATGAGACTATTGCATCCTCCAGGATGTTGTAACACTGTGCAGCCCAGATCTAACACAAGAACATTTTGTCAACTCATCCACCAAGATAGACTTCTCTCTTGTTCTTAAAGGATTCTGCTGCACCATACCAACTCAATTTTTCCCACACATTTTTCTTTCCCTTAAAATCTGAGATGTCTTAAGTGACAAGCACCCTGTTAGCCTTATCAGTTTCTTTCGTGCAATACTTTCTGTGCAAGTGTATGTCAGTCCCCACTTGTCTCCTGCTGGGAAATGTGGATGTGCCTTCCCAAATTTGACCCCAAGGCCTAGCCACAACCTTGCTTATCTTTCTGTTTCTGACAGCTCCAGTTAAAAAGTAGTTTCATGTTAAGAAAATGGAAAAAACCTGGAAAGAAAAGCAGCCTCCATGACCTCTGCTCCACAGACTCCCAGGGTCTCTCCTGTGCTGCACAGAAGCACTCCTGCTCCCACAGCTTGCTCAACAGCCACATTAGCAGGCAGCTACCTTTGCAAGTCAGTTCTTGGAAGTAGAATAAATGCCCTCAGGACTTGTATGCTCTGCCTAGCTTTCAACTCTGTAGTGGTCTTTGCTATGACAGGATGGGCAGAGCAAAAAAGTTTGTACTTAAAACAAAAATCAATTAATTCAGCCAAACAAGCTAAGGGATGTTCAGGTTTAGGAGACAAAGTATTCTTTCTGAAGTTACCAAGTTTCTTCTAGAAATTATGTAAAGAGAAGTTCACTGAGTAATATAAATAGACAGAAACCATTCCCAGCTCAGGAAGTTCTCTGGGCTGAAAGATAGAGGACAGGGGAGCACTCAAGGCAAATCATTACCCCTCCCTAAGCATTCACTTAGACCTCTGCTGGAGTCAGTGTACAGTGCTAGAGGGACCCTTTATATGAACATTTTTAATCAGGGCCTGGCATGACAGATCTGCTGCAGCTCAGTGAAGTTAGCTTGAGCTTGTCCATCAGAAAAGTCCTAAAACTGGACAAAACAGGCATCACTTCACCAGCTGATCCTAGTGATGAGTTTCCATGAGTTGATGCTCTCACAGAAATCTTCCTTCCAATGGCATTTTGTCTTCAGTGTTTGGAGGATTTAAGCGAAGCAAAGGAGGAGCAGTGAAGCCAAAACACACTCTCCTTCCTTCTCTCCGGTCACCTACAGCAGCCCTACTACTCAGGCAGCTGAAAATGAGGTATCTCCCTGGAGCAGGATTTTCTATGTAGATGCATGCCATCAAGCCAGCCCTGCCTTCCATACCACTAACGACCCCTTTAGACCCAAGGCTGTCAGGCTACATGATTAAAGGTCCATCAAAGTGAACACAGACTGACTGAGGGCAGAAGCAGCCCAGTAACCTCACCAGTACGAGCCAGAGCACACAAAGCAGCACAGAGTTTCTCTGAGGACAAAGGAAAACAATTAGACCGGTGTCCTTTTGTGAAACCCACAAAGATGAATTAAGGAAAGAAGCTCTCTCTCGGAAGTCCTGCAAACTGAAGGGGGTCATTGCCTCAAGGTGGGTAGGACTTTCTGTAGGAGCTGGGTGAAGTGCATTTTGGGGTTGGACAAAACTTATTATGGAGCGTTCAGGTGAAGGACTCTGGAATCTACACAGAAGAAAGAGGATACAAGCAAGTGTCCTATGAGAAAAGCTGCAGGTGGGAATTTGTATCTTATTAGACATCATAGGAAGTCGTAGAAAACAACCTCAGGTTGCTCTGGGATCAGCAGAGCTTATATTAATTCCTTTCAGTAGGAAAATTCTAGCAGAAAACACAGCCTGGATTTTTGACTGGAAAGTAGTCAAAGTGGAAAGAGTAAATAAAATAATCAAGTGTCACAGCCTGACTTCAATCACTGCAGGTATGAAAATACTTGTTTTGTAGAAGCACCATTATACACTTTGGTCTAGGTTTTCAGAGTTATTAACCAAGTTCCCTCTTTACATGCAATAAAGTAATAATTAAATCTCAGTACTCTAGCACAATGCAAGTGCTTTACAATTTTCTGTGCGCATAATTAAAATTATTTATAGAAAAAAAGGCAGCTGTGGATACAAATGCAATGTTTCAGCATTAAGTTTAATATCAGCAGGCAGGAGAGTAATTAGTTAATGGGCATGCAGAGTTTTTCTTAAAGGGCGAAAGCATTAATTACTATTCCTTCTATTTTAAATTGCTCTAATAATCAGATTCCTCCCAAAGTACATCTAAAGATTTATTTCACTTGAAGTATTTTTTTTTTTTATACAATTGAATTTCAGGCTCAAAATTAGCCATCACCCAGGGAATTGGTAATGACTATTATTCTTAGTGGTTGTTTTTCCTTGAGAAGTAAATCCCATATTTTTGAGGAGTAACTCACAAAAGGCATAACTGCAGTGCAGAATCACTAATAAGCAAATGCATAATTTGCCTAATTTAGCAGTTATTTCCAAAGCAGGTCTTTCTGAAAGTGTCCTTGACCATCCCATGAGCATTCATTCACACTGCATTTAGTACACACTACAGGATTTTTTTTTTTTGTCTTGTCAATTTACAGGATTGACCAAGTTCAGAGGAAAGTTACTCAAAAAAAAATTAGCTTCATGCGGAGATAAAGCACACAGATCAGCAGCAAAGCTTCAGACAGGTCATGGAGAGACAATAAGGGAGTTGCACTCTTTCCAATTTCAGCACTGTGGAGTCTATCCACTGTTTCACCCAGGCAATACATGCTTGACAGAAGCCATTTCTTGTATAGGAAACTTTCATGAAAGCCACACACATAGCAGAAATTATATGGCGACAACCCAGGGCCAGCAGGAAGAAACAATGGTCTCTCCAGATAGGCACAAACAGCAAACCCTCCCATGAGGGGTAATGGCTTCGCACCACCTTAGGCAAAAGCAGAGCTGCTGGCATGATTTTGGAGTTACTCTAAATTTCATTATGTCTAGCTTGTTTTGCTGCATCCCCAGTGAACAGCAGCTCCATACGCTACACTTCAGTGGCATTAGTCACTAGCAGGGCTGTACTTGTCACCCAACACCATCTTGTAGCTCACACACAGCCAAAGCCTCCAAGCTCTGAAGCTTCCACACCACAGGACCAAGCCCACCACAAACCAGGAGCTCTGATGCTGCAAAGACCACACACGGCATGAGTTGGTGCCCTTTAACTATGTGATATGCCAAAGGCAGAGCTCTGTCCCTCACCCCCGAGTTCCCCACCCTTTGCCAAGGTCACTGTTACCCCAAGGCAGCTCTCGGAGGAGCCCAAGGTACACCACCCCCTGCCAAGCAATGAGCTTTCTTTGGGAACAGCCCAGGTGAGCCCCGCTAGGAAACTCAAGCTCCCACTCTGCCCCCAGCTGACTGTTTTTACAAAAGGATAATGCTAATTTCCAGAACCATAGCTGCATTTAGAGTACAAAATGCTTTCAATGGCATAGCTGCAGCATTCAAAGGGGGAAGGCTGCCAGAAAAAAAACTATTCCCAGCAGCAGAGCAAGAAAGCAGTTGTTCAAGACAAGCTCTTATATCTATTATCCACATTTTGCATCACCACCAGACTTCCTGATATACAAACTGAAGGCTTTGTTTTCACCTTCGGAAGCTATTAAGTATTCCCTGCACCATTTCCCATGCAAGAGTCTAGCAAGGTGTAGAAACATACTGATTCATACTTGCTAAAGACTTCACCATTGTCATCTAACTATTGTTTGTACTAATTAGAATACTGTATGCAGATAGAGTCAACACTTGAAACGACACTAGATTGAAAGGATCTAAGCAATTCATCATATTGCTAAAATATGCAGGCATGTTTCTCAGCACCAGAACATCTCCTTTCTAATTTAGAAGTGAATTAGGTGTTGCTGCAAATTTGTGACTCAAAGATAATTGCAAGACACTTTTCCCAGCTTCTTGTGTTTTCAATTTGTGATTGCTCCAAGAAGTTTAATGGTAGCTGTAATTCTCCATGCTACCCCAGAAGTCCCCAAGGGACAGGCCACAACGCCAGTTTCTCAGAAGTAAACCATTACACTTGCTTGCCATAAAGATCAGGATGTAGAATAAATGTGAAATAGAGTGTAATTAAGAACTCTTTTGTCAAGAACCATTTCCTTCAGGACATTATTTGGAAAGCCTGAGTGTTTTGATGAAAACCAGTGAAGACCAATCCCCTGCCAGGTAGCAAGGGCCACCTCTCATGATGATTACTTTCTTAAAAATTAAGAATCCCCGTCAATTGCCTACTCACTGTTCAGCAAGTTTTGAAATGCTAGAACTTAACAGTGGAGATTTGGATGTGCTTGAGCCCAACTTGTGCCCAGGCTGCCACAGACACTTTGGGGACACTCAGTTGAACGTACCTGTTGCAAGAAGCTCATACAGGGTGCTATTATTAGGGCATCATTTCATCAGGACTTCAGATGCCTAATAAATTGGAACAGAGACCTGCAGTTAAACCAAGAGCCAGCACTGCATTTGGAGTTCAGATACTTCTGCAGCTTATGTCCTTCCATTGTTCAGCCAGGCCTCATGGGTCACCACTGATAAGTTTATTTCATACAAAAATTTGTGCTTTACACTCATTTAAGGAGGAGCATTAACATCCTTCAGAGTACTTTTGCCTACACAGGGAAAGATAGAGTATTCTACTGGAAAGAATAAAAAGCTTCCCTCCTCCCTCTTTGTGAAAGAGCCTGAAGAACATCAGATGGATGAAGCTACACAGATGACACAGATTATTAGAGAATAAAGGACATGCAATTAACTTAACAGGCAGATCCTGAGTTTATTAGGAGACCTACACAAGGCAAGGAATTCAGTACAAGCCTCCTGCAGGTCTGGAAGAATTTAAGTTACTCTGTAATTAACATACACCCTGTACTTCTAAAGGAAGGGCATTTAGCCTGGTATAGTTTAGGCAATGAATGAGAACTGAACAGAGCACTGGTTGCTGCAGCCACTTTTCAGGTTTATTGAACAATTCTGGGTAGAAACACAGAAGAGTGAGGCCACATTAAGCAAATCCTTGCCAGAAGGAGAGAAAAAAAGCTAAAAACATTTCTGAAAGGAATAGTCAATTAAGCACATGTTCAGAAGTCACATCTGAAATGCATGGAAAAAATAAAGACAGGTGTGGGGTTTTCCCCCCCATGCAGCAGGATTTTTTGTTTATAAGTAGGGTGAAAAATAATTACCTTCATCAAGTTAAAGTCAACCCTTCCAGAAAAAAGGAAAACACACTTAGGTTTAACACAATACTATGAGATTGGATGTACTTAACAAGATAATGAAGAAAGAGGACATCCATGCTTGCCACATGTTTCCTTCTGAGATGAAACAGCAGAATGTCACCTGCTACATTCTACTAATTTTAACCAGCTGCATTCTCCAAATAGATCCCTGCAAAATACCCACAGAAGTTAACTATTCCCTGCATGAGACCTCCAGCCTGTGCCTGCAAGTAGCACAGACATTTCAACACCACCCAAACACACACAGCTGAACAAATAAGTATTGCAAGATGCATTCCCCAACTTCACTTATATTATTTGGGCCTAAGCTTAACTACCCATAAAGACCTTTTGCTCAACACTCAGTCCACTGATGTGCACTCAACTTATCCCCCTCAAACAGAGCCGGCTCTGCCCAAACTTGCCCTCCTACCATCCACTCACAGATGTAACAGCTCTGGGGAACACTAGCTTAGACAAGCCAGAAGAAAGAGGTAGAGATCCACACTGCGTGACGAGGGGGAGAGCCCCAGATGTACTTCTCCAGAGACCTGGGAGGACTTCTCCCCTAGCAGCTCCGCAAGCCCCTTCTTGTTCATACTTAATCTGCCAAGTCCAACAGCCATACCCACACGCTTCCACTACTTCATGCAACACACTCATTTGTAGGCATTGCCGAGCGTTTACCTATTAGCTCAACTTTTCAAAGTTTGTTTCCTGAATAAGGTCTTCACCCAGTCAAAGACCATTACTCACACAGCAGTGTTTGCTAGAAACTAAAATATATTATTCATACAGAGTTCTTCTATTCAGTCAGCCTCACCCCTCCAACACCTCATTTTTCCTATTTAGCCTAGCACAGCATTTTCCTGAAATTGGGCTTAAGGCTGATTTTTTTTTATGACTTACCAATTTACTTCTTCAAGGCCATTTGATATGTACTAGATTAAAAGCAGTCCTACCACATACACACAAAAAATAGCCTTATTTCCCCTCACTCTCATTACATCATCCTTCCTCTCTTTGAGAAAGGCCGACTCCCTGCTGGGTAACATGCTCCATTTATCACAGCCTGCAGAGAACCCTGTTACAGGACTTGGTTGTATGTTGCAGCAGAAATCCGCTCTGCAGATTAGAGAGGACTGCAAGTATATAATTAACTATACCTAACATTTAACATATCACCTTTCATCACCTGAATAATCTGAGCTAATTTGAAAGATGTCTATTACATTTCACTAAACTAAAACTTGGATACAAGTTTTGGCTCCTCATATTACATAGTTAAACTAAATCTTCTGGCTGCTTAAAACTAACGTCCTGATAAAACAAAGGGTTTATTTGGTTATGAATTAGTGATTCACAAATACATTGACAAGAAAGTAAAGTGTCATTTAGCATACAAGAGGGAAAAACAATTAAACAGCACAAAATACAAAATTCCTATCTCTAGTATACAATAGACATGCTATTACTAATTAATTAATTTGCACTAATCGAGTTATACCCTCACTTTTTCAAAAAGTAGTTTGATGCATTCTTTGCCCTTTATGTCCTATAAAGCTTGACCTGGTTTAAGTTTTACAGCCACCACACAAACTAGAATAAGTCTCAGTCTACTAAGTTCACTGGACAGCATATAAAAACTCAGTTCATTTGTCAATCTCCAACAGCTTATCCCTTCCAAGCAAAGGTTTCAAGTCACAACTGAAATGCAAATTTAACAATTAAAACAAGATATACTTAAGATGGAAGTAAGGCTTACATCCCTGGATAGGGCTACTTCTACAGCTCCCATCACAAACCCCAGGTAAAACAGATCTTTAGTGTAAATTTTGTAACAGTTTATTTTCCATTCCGAGAGAATAAAAACATGTGGAACAACAAGAGCTTCCTATGACATTCCTGGCACACATTTTGCAGATAAACAATTTGATTCATTGCCTTTATTAAAAGTCCTGTCCAAGACAATGTTTCCTTCCAGGAGCACTGATGCACCATCTTAACAGGAGGATCTGAAAGGCCTAATACAGGATGGTAAGTTACATTGTGAGCTTTACCCAAAACTACCTCCTACAAAGTTGTACTTTGCTGAGGCTCAGTGCTGCCCCAATGAATCTTGGTATAAATACTCTTGCCGCAATAAGTTTTTTCCAGGGAAAGCTTAGGGAATCCCTTGAGTCGCTGTATGTTTTAGTCAGTATTTTTGAACTATGCAGAGAGACAGGCAATAATCTAACAAGAAAATGCTTGCATTAAATAAACTATGAAGAGCACCTGGAGACAGATTTTAGTTACAGAATCTCTTCTATATTAAGAAACAAATAAAACACAATGCTTGAAGGCTTTGCCGCATCTACCTTTCAGGCTTGTCTAGAGCTGTTACAGGCATCAACACCTCCTGTGAGAGAGGATTAGCCTCCAGTGCATGCCATCCAAAGCAAGTGGGACTCCAAAACAGGTACTACAGCCTACTAGTTAGGACAGCTCCTGCAGAAATGACTGTTTTAATGAAGGAAGAGTAGAACCAGGCCTCCTGTATTCAGCAGGGGAGGAAGCATACATGCACATGTGGAGTTTTGCCAGTTACTCTTTTGACACAGGATAGGAAGCTCCCAAACCAACCCTTTAAATGGATTCCATAGCAAGATCTAACATCTAGTTTTTCTCAGAACTAATTATGAACTAGCTGTAGTTCACCACCATCACCTAACCAAGGCACAGTATTTACAGTTGTGCCATTCAGCAACACTTCACAAGCAGATTACACATCTCCAGAAACCAGTAGCCACTAAAAGTATTCAGACATGTAACACGTTTAAGTATGTAAGCTCCAGCCATATAACAATTTTAGGCAACTCCCCCCTTATGCCCCAGGATCCTGTAAAGCACTTACCTTCGGCTAGATCTTGTCTAGAGCGCACCAGCTTCTCTCAGAGACTCACAAGAAAATACAATCCTTCTTTCACAGCCCAGAATTTAGCTTCTTCCTTCAGATTTTATCTTCTGCATTGTACTGGCTTATTAAGCCAGGAACTCAGCTTCACCTGGAGTGGGCAGGGTCTCATTTTGCAGGTGAGAGCAATGAGGCAATCTGGGAGACCAAGCTGCAGGAAGACTGAGAAGTACCTAATGTAACATTGATAAAATACGAGTCTTTTTTCAGAACTAAGGACAAAGTGCATTGGAAGGTGACCTTGGGAGAAAAGGACTGGGTCAGTCAGTGTTAATACTTGTAGCACTTAAAATGTATGAGCTGGATACAGATATGCCCTTCCCAAGAGGTATAGGATTAACTGAAGGTTAGGATTGGATTAAAGGGAAAGAAGTTCCCAGACCAGCTGATCCCTCAAAAACTGACACAAGAAAGCTTTGTATTTTCTTTCCCTATGGGAAAGATGTTCTTTGGACAAAGTTAGCAGCTAAATCAGAGCAATGTGACAATACTGGCTGATCAGCTGGAATTTACCGACTCAATAAGAATAGCTGGATGACAGAGGTCAGGTTAGGAGATCTGATAATACTCTTGTCTTTAAGGCCCAGGCATGAAAGAGAGAAAAAAAGTGGTAGGTAGACTGTGATTCACTTGTGTAAATCCTTATTCTCCAGGTTTACTTCCAAGAGTTAGCTATTCATAGTTAGCTGCATGCTTTCTTTTTAGGTGCCATGAACATGTTTTGTAGAAGAAACATTTTGGGTGTCCTTCTGGGTCCACTACAAACAACACAAGCATTTCCACAGACTTTCCTGGGCCTTAGTCCTAAATAAACCGTGAGGATTTCTGAGCTGTCTTTTACTTTACATCTCGTGGGAACCCAAACCCCTTTGAAAATGATCCAGTTTTTCTAGGACCCTGCAACCTCTGTGAACTCATGCCTCATCTGCTGCTAGTGGGAATCTCAGATTAAGGCTCAAGTACTCCACCTGTGAGAGCGAGAGCAGGTCTTTTTCTTAGTATCCACCAAGATGTTTTCTTTCTTACTTACAAGTGTGTCTATATGGTAAAGAATAGCTCAAGCATTTTCATACCAGACTGAATATGGTTTTAGTTAGAACTGATCTCCATATATTATGCACAGAAGATCTCGCCGTACCAATAGAACCCTAAAGCCCCCCAAAATATCGTTACCAACCTTTTCTCCTCAAGGCCCAACCCACCCAACTCTCCTTCTCATTTAACTTCCCCTTTAAGTTTCCCCTGTATTTTCAGAGAAGCTTTCCCCTATCTCTTTCTCTCAGCTTCTTGTCCCTTGTTGTGATTATCTAAGAGTAGTTAAATGTTTCATCCTTGTCTCTTAGCCAGAATTAATTGTTTTATGTTCCACACAGAGTATTTTCTTTGATTAATTAAAACACACACAGAGGAAGCTATATAGTAATTTTATTGCTGTTTTCTACTAAATAGCATTTTGTGTTCTGGATATTATCTGGCAAACGTGCAGTTCTCTTAAGAACTACAAAGCAGAATAGAAAATTAATATAAACTAGTTAATACTGTAGCATAACTAACACCCAGTGCCATCAGTTGTAAGGAAAGTCATGACACTCTATGCATTACTCAAAGAATTTGGCTTTTTTTTGTCTGTTATTACTGCTGCAGAATTTAAATATGGTGCATTGTTTTGATGACATAATAGAAATGCATCAGGTTGCCTATACATTGCCTGAACTGATGTAGATAATTTAACATTTAATGGATAAATTTAAATCCTGTATGCATTGTTATTCTAGATGCAGTGGGTCAAACCATAAAGTTTCACCACCTAGTTTCCACAAGGGTATGATTCATCCTCTGCCTAGTCTTGATCACCCAATGTCTGCATGGAGTCACCCCTGCCCCGTGGCTTCACAGACCAGCTTTCAGGAGCCAGCCTTCCTTCTTCTGAGCACTGCCAGTCTTCTATGCCTTGAAACTCACCTCTGGATAAGGAAAACTGAAGAATTTATACAACAAAACCAGTCACAAGAGCCTGATTTTTGTCTTTAAGGTCCATGCATCTTTCAAACTCCAAGTTTTGCCCCCAGAAAGGAAGAAAAGCAACTCTTAAGCCAAGATCAGTGTGAGCCAGAGGCCCAGATACCAAAAGATGTAGGGCCATGCAAACTCAGACCTCGTGCACAGATACAGAGCTAATTTATTCTGAAGGTACTAAATAGCCATATGTTAAATTCATTGCACTTGAAGTTTCAGGCCTAAATCATCAAAGTTAAGGTCTTTTTTATTTGTTTAATCTTTCAGTGGCACTTGCCACTGCTGCTATTAAAACAACACTAGGATCGATTTGACGCTTGAAATATCATGGACAAATCTTCAGTCACCATTCCTGTCCACACTATTTTCTAAAGGGTATCTAAAACAATTTCCTTTTTATTTTCCCAGTAAAGTGTGAAATTGTTTTCAAAAGTAATTAGCACATTGTGCAGCAAGTAGGCATTAGTATAGCAACAGACATCACAAAAACCCTAGCAGTCCACAAGAGAATGGATTTTGAAACTAATTGCCTAAATCGTCATAAGGTCTTGAGCCCAAAGAGGCAGAGAAAATTACCACAGAGATTGAGTGTGAGCTCCCATTAAAGTATTAAGTCATATTCAGGAATCTACAGTAATTAAATTAAAAGTAAAGATTATCTTTCTTTGCTATGAAATGATAATAAATAGTGTGTGGTGACGAAAATACACAGTCTACCTCTCCTGTACCTGTAATTTTCCCCATCTTGGAAAATAAGAGAAAGCTCAGAGACGCTACCAACAGCTGCAGGCAGACAACAAGCAAACTCGTGTTTCTCCACCCTGCTGATACAGGGGCCATCAGCTGGGTTTGGATTGAAAAGAAGCTCTGCAACATCTCAGGAAAACCATGTGAGCTGCTGTCTGGTGCTGGGCAAGCAGACATGTTGTCAGATGCGTTTCAGCATTAATTATACCATGGAAGAAAAAGCTGTGTTTTTGATGTGCGGTGCTTCACTAACAATTAAATCAAGTTTTAGTGTGGAAAAAAAACCCCAAACACATTTCCCTTCCTCTTGTTTTTCTTGAAGTGATTTCATTTTGTCCCAGCTTCCAGAAACATTGCCATTTTTTTGTGAAAGTGTCACTTTTTAATTAAATTGCTGCTTTTCTGAAGTTCCCAAGAAGAATGCTTAATTGACTATTATTTCCTTCTCTTTCCTTTAAACTTAAGGTATTGTTAAAACTTCCTATTCTTTCCAGGTACTACAGGTGTCTTTAGTAAGGAAGCATATGCTTGGCCTTCCAGTCACTGTAACTGAGGAGAGCTCCACTGACATAAATTAGCTCCCCAGAGCCCAGCTGGAAATTCAAATACTACCAAACATTTGCTAAAAAATCCCATCCCAAAGTGGCTTCATCAGAGCACCCACCGTTCATCTCAAAGGGAGAACGTGAATGACCTGGTCTGGGCAGTTCCTTGCTGCAGGGTGTCAGGATCCCCCCCCACCCCAAGGGGTGCAAGAGGTGGGCAGAAGGTCTCCTCCACCCAACCCCTGTGCAGCTACAGCTGTGCTTCACAGACCCCAGCTTCATCCGTCTCTTCCAACAGCTGAGTCCCTGCTGCAAACTGGGTAGATGTCTTCAGCAACTGATTTATTTCCCCAAAGCTTGGAAACTTTGAGAATATCTCTTCCTATCCCCTGCTTCAGCCTGGTCCGCACCTGAGCCACGGTTTCCCATCCCAAGTGATCTTACTGTCTGTCCGTAACAAACCCGTAGTCAGCTCCGGGTGTTGGCTGTGGCTTTTCCTTCCACAGCACTTAGGACCATCTGGTCCACAGCATTTTAGCCCCAAAAGAGAAAACCAGACAAAAGCAGTCAACCCTCCAAGAAAGCACTGGAGGTACAGTTTAGTGGATTTCTCCTACACCTAGGATATGGCAGCAGTGGCCATTTCAGAAAGACAGGACTGGAGACAAAGCTACGAGATATTCCCGAGGGGTCGATCCAGGAGACAGGCTGCCTACAGGGCAGGTCCAGGTCCAGGTCCAGGTCCAGGTCCACGCAGGAGGCAGGGTCACAGTCAGGCACATCTACAGACAGGGACTGATGGCCCCTGGCTGAGCTAAAATGGGTCTCCTGGGCCATGGACAGGGGTGGGGGAGGCCCCAGGGGAGGCTCTGCAGGGACACTAAAGGCCATTAGTGCCCTCAGGGGCCTGACAGTGTCACCCATCCCTTCGTCTGAAAGATTACATTTGCAAATGTTAATGCCAATATAAAAGCCAACAACAAATTACCTTCAATTCTGTCATCTCAGCAGCCTTCTGAGATCCCCTTCAACTACATGAACACTTCCTGGGATTAATTTTTTTTCTCACTTTGTTTTTTCATATATATTGGTAGACAATTATCTTCAGTACCAGATTAGATGATCCAGCTAATAGCTCACAAATGTAGGGAGTCTTCCTCGCTCATCATTAGCAGTCAGTTAGTTCACCAGCTGACTGAATTATTGCTGGTAAGTACTTTTGGATTGATTAGCTCTTGCAGGGTATTTTGAGCTGTTTGAATCAATATACATTAATTTCTGGATCTTAAATTGTAAGACATCAGAGAATTGGGCTCGCAGAAATGCTTTAGTCTCTCATATTTTATACTCTTTTCAACATTTACACGGCTACTTCTGACCCCTAGCTGGAGTGAAAAGCATATTCCAAAGTATCCATGTCCCATTATACGGATAATTATGGCACAATTAGATCACTAACACCTCCAAAGTTTTCTCTCAGAACTGGAAGGTCAATCCAAACTATGCCGATTTTCTTTTCTCCTGTTCTACATCAGGTTTTTTTAATCAAAAATTTATATCTTTAAGATTTACAAAGCTGGGACAAGTTCATTTTGATTTGTGTGAGACACTCTATGCTTGAGAATGCAAAGTCTTTAGTGAATTAACATGCAAAACACCGAATCTGCATTTTCCAGATGTAGACTTTGTGAACAGGGTAACATACACCATGGTTTCTGACCAGTATCAGCTGTATACAAAATTTCCTCAGAGCTGGCAGACCTGTATGGGTCAGGGGTTAGAAGTTACAGTGGCTGGTTTTCATTCTCTGCCTCTGACCTTCCAGGCATCCTCAAGCCTTTCTCAGGCCTCTGAATTCCTTAACTTCATCTACTGTTGCCCATCACATGGGAATAAAAATATTTAACAACATTTTGCAAGGACGTGACAATCTTATAAAATGTTTTGCAAACCTAGCATAAAAGATACAAAAGAAATAACAAATACAATTATTCAATTCTAATTCTCTTATTTTTCTGCAGAATGCAAAGTTATCAGCTATTGGGCTGGTTTTATACAGTTCATCACAGTGTGCTTGCTTCTTTCAAATTGTTCATCTGTGTTTTGATGGAGAAAAATCATATCTAGCCCTGTGGGATTAACACTAGTATTTCCCAAAAGGGAGCTGCACCAAGGAATATTCTCTCTGGTATGAGGAGAGAGATTTGCATGGATCGAACAATTCACTGTTTTAAAAAGTCCTGTGTAGAGCCTACCATTAGTAGCATGATCCATCCTAGGGCTGTTGCGTTGTTCTGCTCCTGGATTTTCTGGAAGTAGCAAATCTGGATCTTCTAGAAGTAGCAAAAAGAAACAATTCTATTTTTAAAACCTCAAATGACAGAAGGTCAATATGAAATCTGCAGGAATACAATCTTTCACAGTCGTAATACAAGCTTTTTTTCAAGAATGGGTTCAAAGTACACCTCTCAGACCAGCTATTAAACCAAATACATTTCAGCTTGGAGATGAAAGTCCATGATTTTTGCCAAGTTTTCCCAAGACTATTCTGCTGTTTCCATCATGCTATGAGTGGTTCTGAACATGATGTTTCTTATTGCAGCAGCCTGCAGTGGTGGAAACGGGACAAGACACAATCTGTTCAGTCACATCTTCAAAGCAGACATCACAATGAACAGACAGTACTGCCACTTCACATGGAACGAACTGGAGTTTTTAATATTATCCAATATTGTGGGCATTTAAGTAGATTTCAGAAAAGCTGCAAGCAAATTGCCAACTAGTACCCAAATATTCCCTGAGTTCTCATTCCAAAGTTTACATGAAATGTGGCCTTAATAACTGCCCCACTGCTTCTTATGGCAGTAACACCCACTAAGTCCCTCAGCTGGGACTAGATCGTGCAGACCGCAGTTACTGCCATGAACACCATTTTTTGCTATTCATAGACACTGTCTGCAGTGTAGACAAGGTGGTCTTGGGGTGAAGAAGGTCTCTAAGCACTGGCAAAGTTAAAAATAGAAGGTTTGGTCCTTGAACAAAGTCACACAGCAGACAAGCAAAGGGACATGTGTAACCCAGAGCAGCTGATGGGTGGGAAAAGTGCTATTGAAAGATAATTGCCTAATTAATCGATTGAGGACTTCAGTAACATATGAACGTATGAAATTGAAGACTTGCAAGTGCCATTTAAGATTTGTAACCGTTGTGGCTTCAAGGCTATGAAAGTGAAGCATTTCATATACATATGAAGGAGTACATTTTCCTTCTTGCCAGCTGCTGGTATTCTCAACTCCCAGGAGGTCCTGGCAGTGCTCACTCTTGGAGGTCTGTGATGAACTTCAGCAGTTTAAATATTAGTCAAGCAGGATGTTCAAAGCCGCATAAGGAGCCCAAGTTCCATTAATTTTAGAAGGAACTGAATGCTCCGAAACCTTAGGGACCATTAAGCATTTTATCCTCATTTCCACACCTAAGATTTCCTTTCAAGGAAAGCTTTTGGTAAGAAATGCAGTTGAGGGAAGCACTGATTTGCAGCTATTACTGGAGAGAACTAACTACTACAAGCAATGAGTACATGATTTTTCTTTGTGGTTTCTTGTTAGTCCTGTGTCCTGTTTGCAGAGGTGATTTTTGTATCACTTCTGGGCTCTCCGTTGCAAGTGACAGCTGTGAGGTGGGGTGAAGAATGATGATCTGTGCAAAATGTGCTAGCAGAAGCTAAGGGATAAAAGTTTTAAATCACTTGCCTATGACAAGCAGAAGGACTCTGTGGCTAACGTTTACTGACTCTCGACAATGCGATTTATCACTTTTGGCCATTCTCTCTCTCTGCTTTCTTCCACCAGGTAAAGTGCTACTAGAAATGAAGCAAATGACAGCATAAGCTCACACACATATTTTATTACTGGTGGACCCAAGGCACTACCACAACCTTCAGATGTTTACCCTGGTGATTCAAGGAGCATACGTGTTCAAACCTCAGATTTTATTTCAGCTTATTCTAAAGATGGGAATTAGCCAGGTCAGCATCATTTGCCGTTGAGGTGCCACGTCAGCCATAAGAGATTTTACAGGAATTTTCTAGGATGGTGGTACTTTTGCCAGTCCCACTGCAGATGCAGGGAGATGACTCCTACATAACGCAGGGCTAGAGCACCTTATTGGTGCCAGCAATCACAAAAGCCTCACTAGAGGACACAGCTTTCACATGATTCAATTAGGTGGTTTTTAATATTCCACAGAAGAGCAAACTTGAGATGTGGTTTGAAGCATTCGTTAACCTTAGCAGACAGGTATTGTAAAGTGCTGGTGGCAGTAACCTCACCTCCTGCCCTCTTCCTTACCTAGGTGACAAGAAATCTGCTCCCACGTCTTTCTTCTCAGGACCATTTTACTTGGTGCTTTCAGATGGTTTCCTACATGAGCAATATTGAAAGGAGATATAAATCCCCTTTCTTCATAAAACATCTAACCAGGAATTTATTACAGAACAAATAGTAACAAGAAAACTCTGTCTTTCTGCCACACAAGCTCTTGTGCAGGAAAAAGAGCTCGAGGTACCTCCAGTGTCCTGCATGGTTTGCAGAGTTACAGTCATTGAACACATCAGTTCAGTGGTCGAGCCAGGAAGGTAACCCAAGTGCCTAACTCCTGAACAAGTGGGGAGTAAAAAAACCTTTTAGGCATTTAGGACAGTCTTACCGATCAGTAGGAGGGATGCAGTCACAGCATGCCATCTGACAGCGCCGTGGCCTGACACCGGGCAGAGCTCTGACCCAGCGACTCTGGCTCACGGTCTGCGGTTGGGAAGGAGTACAGGGACTTCTGCAGCCTGTTAGACCCATGGAACGCTCATCGGGTGTTTCTGAGAGGAGGTTAGAGGAGAATAAAATGATGAGAGAACAACATATTTCTGAATTTGAATTCTGATTTTTGAAAGAAGTCCTAATTCCTTCCTAAATCTGGCAGCAGGTAATAATGCTGCTTCATGAAAGCAGAAGTGTAGCATCACCCGGGTTTACGGGGTCACAGTACAGCCTGCCGAAGGGGGACTAGGAGGGACTGTTCGTTCCTGCACACACAAAGCTATCACATGCAGGGCACATCTTCGCTGCCCAAATCTCATCACTGAGCGAGACCTGATTCCTATTATGCTTCCGTTCACTGCGTCTCACTTCCTATCATTACTTAAATCCTTCTCTATTGCAGAAGTAAAGGATAGTACTGGCATTTGCTTAAAAATATTCCTGCAGCAATCTGGGACAGTGTGTGATTCTGTGCTGCCCCAACTCAGAGGCAGCCTGTGGGAAGATTTGACTATCAAAACCAATAAACTTCACAATAAATTTCGCTATCAGAAAAAACAAACAATAAACTTCACATCTATATAGACCACGAAAAATCCTGTTCATGCCAAATATCTCTTTTGCATACACTGACAGGCACCCCAGCATCTAATCCAAAGGATCAGGTGCAGAGCAGCAATAGCAGTTAAAAGAGAAGAGGGGGAGATACAGCAGTAAAATATCAAGTGGCATATGGAAAGGGAAATAGAGCTCTCCTGCATATATCCTTATGAAAGGAAGGAGATAATCTAGTTAATGTGAACTGGGAACCCATCGCAAGCTGGTCAGAGGAAATGCATGCCAGTTTGCCTGGGCAGGAGCAATTCATGCAAATGCTAATGAGCCTTTGAAACTCAATGCATCGTTTGATGCCACAGCACTGAGGGATACAGAAGTTCCTACAATAAAAGCTATCCTGCATTTCAGCCTGTGTTCTCAGCCATGAACTTGGAGATCTGGGAATAAAGTTCCCCTTTGGGCGAGTTATTTAACTGTGGGGTTTCTTGGACTTGTGTCTTAGCACATGCCCCTGGCAGCTGTCACAGGCAGGTTGACACAGACCCAGTTGTCTTCCAGCAGGACAAATCCTGCATTTCTATACTTCACAGAAACTAAAGAGTCAAGTTAAGAGTTGTGTTTGTTAACTTTACAATACCATGGATAATTCACTTTGTTTCAGCTCTTCTGAGCAAATGAAAACCCTGGGTTCTTGCCCTTCTTCTGGAAACCGGATTCCCTCAACCACCTTGGAGAGGTACTCTGCAGAATTAAAATCCTCCCTGGGGAGATTTTGTAGGTGCAGTAACACCATTTAAATATCCCTGCCACCTAGCTCATGTCATTCAAAATCCTTCCGGAAATATTTAAAACAAGCAGACTGGAGAGGTTGAAGTAAGGGAAATGTGAGAGTTGTGCAAGTATACAATAACCTTTTTGAGAGTCCTAAGAATGTGTTGATGATCTGAGTCGAGAGTCAATTTCTACAGTAGCAGAAACAGCAAACTTTCTTTTTAATTTGTGATAAGCAGAAAAAAAGCTATAAAGAAACTCCCATGACAAATTTATAATGTGCTCTATAAGAAATTCACTAATAAAAGTGTATTAAAAAATGTTTAGTAAACTTTTGTGGTGGAGAGTCAATGGACTGAATCCCAGAGCTGGAGCAGAGCTGAACATATTTTTATGAATTCATAAAATGTTTTACAGGATCTTATAAGCAAGACCCTAGAAACCAAATTTGAAGCCCGAAGCAATTTTTTTTACAGTTCATATATAAAAACAGAACCAAAGGTTTTTAATGACAATGCTGACATATTGTTAACTATAAGGAGAGCTGGCAATGTTAAAAATGAAAAGGCAAAAGAAATGAAGAGAAAGAATTTGCTGGGTACTGTGAGTACGTGTATGTTTTCTGTTATTTTACCTGGAAGCAAAACCATTAATTGAAACAAAGACATATGGTAAAATCAGTGCTGAAATCCTCCTTTATGTCACCAGAAACTAATAGTGCTCTTCAAAAACTCCTTTGGATGAGGACAAAGTTATAACCTAACAGACCCACTCCCAGCACTTTTTACCCTGAGTGCCATTTGTTTCTCTGCAATGTACTGCCATACCCCTTTTTTTCCTGACTGGAAAGGCAAGAGATTGGTGTTCATTTTATGCTAATTATGTAGTATTGCTATACCCCCCCAAAAGCAACAAAAAAACCTTCCCAAGATACACAGATGCTACAGAGGATGAACACAGCGAAGTCTACCTAATAATTAACTTCATTTTCACGTAGTCAAGTATTGTTAGATTTCCTGTACAAATATTGTGTGTAGGAAAACAATGGCTGTAAAACAGAACGCATTAAAACAGTGTCAATCCTCTTATTTCACAGAGCCAATCATTGATTGGGTTATCATGCCAAGAATGCAGAGAATTCATTGAACTGGGACCATTTAAATAAAAAATTCACTTTCACCTCCTTTCTTCTTCATCAATCTTCATCTAGTGTGCCTTGCATGAGCTAATAAGAGATTCATTGCAGCCATGCTGTAACTGATTGCTATAACTTTGCATATTTTACCGATGTATATTAAGAGGCAGTACTAAGACCCTCAGGATTAACAGATCTATGCTTTCAATTACCTTTCATTTCCATTCGAACACCATGCAATTCTTTACAAGGGCTCTTCAAACGAAGTTCTGCAGGAAACAAAGCCAGAAAATTCACTGTAGATTAAAACTCAGCAGAGGTGAATTCATATGTGGTGAAGAAAGGAATTAAAATAAGAAAACCAGTTCCACTTTTACGTTTTCAAAAAAACAGAACCATCATGACCTTACAATGGTCATAATTCTTACAGCAACACAAACCTTAGTGTCTCAAAGGCTGTTTATGTCTGTTAATTTGTCTAAGTATGGCCTAGAGAACTAAAAAATACAGATTCCACAGGTCTGCTCCAGTCCCCAATGGGAACAAAATAATGGAATAATTTAGGTTGGGAGGGACCTCTGGCAGTCTGGTGGTCCAACACCACCCCACCCTGCCTTGAAGCAGGGCCAGCTTAGGACAAGTTGCTCAGCATCTTTTTGAGTCAGATGTTTGACACCTCCAAAGACAGAGATTCAACAGCCTCTCCGAGCCCTCCCTGCGGGATTTCACTGCCCTTGCTGGGGATTTTTTCCTGGTATCTGGAATTTCCCTTGTTGCAGCTTGTGTCTGTTGCCTCTTGAGAGCAGGATAGAGCAAGCCTTTGTTTCGGGGATGGGGATGGAAATTTGGCACATTATTCCAGATGTGGCCTCTTTAAGTGTTCAGTAAAGGGGAAGAAGCACCTAGGCTCTAGCTAATGCAGTTTATGGTGCAGTTGGCCTTTATCGCCTGGGCAAGCATTGTTGGTGCAAGAGCAAATTGATGCCCACCAAGCCATGCAGGTCCTTTTCTGTAACTAATTTCTATATAAAAGGTCAGTTAGTGGCACTGATTAAAAAAAATAGCATCTCTAGCACGTCTCCTGCACTCACTGAAAGTTTAGAACATTCCAAGATTGCCTTGGCATATCTGGTATACCACAAAAAAAGTCCCTGAATTTTCCAACACAAACAATTTTTTCCACCGTACTTTAATTTTACCCTGGTCTGCAGTTGTCTTATTGGAAACCATTAATGCAGAGTGGCTTTCGAAGACATATCTGGAGAAGTCCAGCTGGAGAAACAATTAATCCAGTGCCTTTCTCAGGCATTTGAAAGAGAAAATGAGAATACTTTCAGTAGGAGATGAGAAATTTGAGTAAATAACTGATGCCTCTCTGCATTCATTAAATGCTAGTTTTTGAGTTAAGCTTTTTAATGAACTAGAGTCCAAATCCAAATTCTTCAGCTGGGTGTGATATTAATTTGTCTAACACCTGATATGTAATTGGCAGGCTGTTTGCTCTTAGCTCATGTCTTTGTGTGAGGCTCTGTGATCTTAATGACTGGGAATAATCTTGCAATTCCTTCCCAAACAAGCAGCATCCCCTGCGTGCTGATACTACTTTGTCAGCCCTTTAAATCACTGTGTTCTGCTGTCTAATGAGGTTTCCACATTGTGCCTGGCTTCATCGTCTTGCTCCCAGCTCCAGGCTGCTCCACGGAGTTCCCTTAAACGCTGTGCTCCCACGGCACCTCGGTCCATTTGGTCCAGCCCTCTCTTCCAGCAGTTCTCAGTGTCAGCATCTGCAAGCCATGAATAATGTCTTAGGACTGGGAGAGAGGGTGAGGATTTTATGAGCATTTTCCCTTTAGGTTGCTTCCTTTCTGAAACCCTAATAAGATAAAGTTTCGCCAGGGAGACAAGATTCTCCCACAAAGCAAAAAGAGAGACAGAAGGCGGGTAAGGCAAGAGAGATCCTCATGTAGCCCTTCATGATCCAACACTATTTTTTTACAAGTCCCGTTGCTTAAATTTTTCTCCTGCCCAGAAGTTTCAAGCAGGTGTTATGTTCTTATTCACTGAGCTGGTGTCATTTAATGCTGTCTCAAATTGTTAAGCAGCTTCTGGATCCTCTCTTCTGATGGATGAGGCAATTCTGTCTTTACGTAATTCAGAGGAGCCACATGAGACTTAATTAATATTTATAAAGCATTTGGGATGCTCAGTTGAAAAGGGTGATGATATAAAAGCTCTACAAAAACACTCACAATTTTTCAAATTCTCTGATGTTGCAGGTCAAGTTAAAGACTCATTTTCCCGCTTCATTTTCCTACAGCAATTCTGTCCCCTATGGGTTGTGTGGAAACAAGTCAACGCCCAGATGAAGCCAGTAACACGGGGAATTTAAGAAGAGAGGATAACCTATTTATACTTGTAAAGGATGGCATCCCATGAACAGCAAAACCAATGAAACGTTATTGTCTGTGAATTTGTGTCCTGTCTCCTCTAACCACCACCTCATCGTACATCTTCCCGCAGCCCTTACATCTCCCATGGGGCACATGACGGTACCAGCAGAAGCTGCTCCGAAATAGCCAAAGGCCCGGTCAGCTGGTGTATGCTGGTCAGCCACGCAACTGCTGAGTCTTGAACAGCAGAGCTGAACGGCATAGTGATGGTATTATAGCTTGTTATTACATCTGCAGTTACGCTGACGTGTGGAAGTTGGTTGAAATTGTCTGGAAAAGAAGACAGTCATCCCAGCTGTCTGAGGAACCTCACTTCTTAAAATTGCCAAGCACAGCCCAGAGCACAGCAGAGCAGAACAGACCGAGGCTCTCAAGGCCTCTTGACGATATCTAGTTTCTACCTCACTCTTGCAATCAGCTATTGGTGCCAGCAAAAAACCAAAAAATTGCTTAACTGAGGTTGGAGCAGAGTGGAAACCGTCCCACCCTGCTGCAGGGCAGTACCAAAGAGATGCAATAGGGTTCAGAGCGACAACAGCAAAGGCACCGGACTGGAAGGGATATGTTACAGCTGACAAACAAAAGCACCATTTAGAGGAACATCATAGGCCATAGGGAAAGATACGTGTTTATTTTTTCAGGTCTCATCTACCACGCAGAGGAAAATTAGAGAGAGAGTGTTTGTGTGTGTTTGTATCTCCACTCAGCCGTGCCGGCAAAGGCAAATCATCCAGAGCACCGATTTGTCCAATGTGGAGTGATTTAATGGCATAATTCAGCGAGTAACCTGAGGCAATCTCCTCCAGCGGCATGGTACTGTCACCGTCCCTCGCCCCACAGGCTGGGCTCCTCAGGGATGCGGCCGCCTCTCCCCAGCAGCCGCCTCCTCTTGCCGGATCCAAATGTGCTCCCACCCCCCATGGGGGGCTGAGGGGCAGCGAAGCAGCTGCTCCTACGACAGTAATTCGGAAGTTTTATTTCTTAACGTGCAATCCCTGCAAGTGCTTCGTGGAGACATTCAAATGACCGCGTCCCTGCTCTGTATCAAGTCAAGAGATCGCCGGGACTGAGCTCCTGAACCATGGTGCCTCGGCACCACGCTCCGATCGAGGCGCTGGCACTCACGGGCACATCTTTCCTCCCCTGGTGCCAGCTCCAGTGTGTTTCTGGCCCAGTACTGGGCTGTTCCAGCACTGGGAGCTGCCAGAGAAGCCTCCACTGTTTTGTTTTGCTGGGTTTGTTTTCACACACCTAGTCCATCCTCTTGTCTTCTTCTGTGTGCCACCCCAGAACACCCTTTCCTGCTGTGCCTACAAAAGCAGGCTGTCCGTCAGCTGAGACCCCTGCCTGCCCCACCACCAGTATCACCCTGCTGTTGGTAACTGGTCTCACCAGCCAGCACTCTCTGCTACTGGTGGCTCTGCCACTGTTTGGTATCCCTTGCCAGGCTGCAACGTGCCACAGCTGACCTTTACCACAGCACGCATGATGTTTGTGTCCCTCTTTTCACTGCTGGGACGCATTCAGCCCCCTGAGAAGCAGCTTTGGGGCTACAAAAGGCTTTTCATCCTGAATATCCAAATTGCCCATCGAGCTCAATGCCCTGCCAGGTTACAGAGGAAGCACCTCTAGCAGGAGCAGCAGGGAGACTTGGTGCACAGACCAGGAGGACAGATGCTTGGACACAGGGAAGAACAGTCATTTGTCCAAACTGGTGTTACCAGTAGCTCATCGGCTGCCCTGCTGCGGGCTGGCGGGTGAGCAGAGGGAGCTGCCGTCCGGGAGGCTCGAAAAGCTGCTGGATCTGAGAGTAATGGAGTGAGAGGAAAAGGAATGTAGGAAAGCAAAAGGGAAATGTTTTCTGCAACAAGATAAGCCTGAAGCGAACCATTCGGGGACAGATTAGCTGATACAAGGGCAGTTGTGAGTTTTACAGCTGCCCTCCAGTGGCTGCGTTAGTATCCATAAATCTTCTCCAGGCTTGATTAGCTAATATTTCACATGTGGAAGAAATCCTTTTAGAGTTTTACTTGTGCCAGAGTAACCACTTCTCTCGCAAGAAGTTCAAGACAGGAATTGATTCCTTGTCATTTTGACTAAAGGAACCAAATTCTGATCCCAAACAGTGTAATGGCAGAATAATAAAAATAGTATTGCTACTAAAACCATCACCAGGCCAGGCTGCAGAGGACAGGCACAGGGAGATAAATGCAGCCTCTTCCAGCTCAGAGCACACCTTTGGATTTATGATTTCTGGGTTGGCAGCCAGAACCATGCTCCTTCTCACTTTAAAACCATCTCTAAGGCAATTGCTCTTTTCTCAGATCCAGGCCCAGGTGTGAGCTCTGCCCTGCACATCATTTGGGAGGAGCGAAGGGATCTAAGGGTCCTGTCGTTGCTTCATTCCCCACACCTTGCTTTTTGGGCTAGCTGGAAATTGCTTGAATTGACACAGAAACTTAAAGCCTTAAGGGTAAGAGGCCCTTAAAAATACTGGTGTTAGGTATTCCTGCCCTCCTTTCTGCATCATTTGTTCCTGTCACCAGCTTGGCTCCCTCCGCCGTGCTGACAGTGGCCAGTGATGCTTTGCAAGGAGCCGGACCGGGACGTCGATCTGCCTGAAAAATAATCCAGAAAAGAAGGGGATGTGCAGGGAGGAAGCTGCAGAATTTCGTTCAGCTGTGCTCTCGGCAAAGCTCAAACCAGCTGCCCAGGAACAGGGGACACAGGCATCGGGGAGGAACTGAGCAGGGACAGGGAAGAGGAAAGGGCAGGATTTGTCAACATCAATACTAGTGTCAAGAAATGCACGTGAGCCACATCTCCTGGGCTCCACAAAGCCATCTGGACACGAGGACAGAGGTGCTCAGCAGGGAACTGGCCATCTCCCTGTCCAGACCCCACACCTCCATGCTGTGCAGTTGAGTGAACTGCGCTGTCTCCCCTACCCTGAAGGATTTCTTAAACTCAGGAGACTCCTCGGGTTTTATTTAAGGCAGGTTCAAATCTGCTTTGCACTAGTGGGTGCCTCAGGAGGTTTTTGAGTACAAACCACTGTGTGCTGATGAATTAGGCTGTTCACTGGTGTTCTAATGACTCTACTTTCTGGGACACTTGAGTTCAAGAAGGTTATCTTCACAAGGAAAAGCCTGCAGAATATTTTAAAATTAAATTAATGCTTGTAATGCTTTGCAGAATACTTAGGAGATGTCGTCATGCTATGAGGACACCTTGTACCCACATTCAGCCAAAGTCTTGGAGTTGCCTTTCAGTTTCAAAGGAAGGTTTACATCTAAAGGGGGATAAGCTGAGCTGGCAGCCCTGCCAGGCTCTCCAGAACACCCCAAGGACACAGCCTCTCCTTTCCACCTAGCTTGCAGAAGATCCAGTTCTCTGCCTTCCACAGCTGTAGGGGGGCATCAGTTTGCATGGGGTGGGAGGCTGAGGGGGATCTGATATGGGTCTGCAACCCAGAAATCTAGTCTTGCATCTGGGACACTTCCAAACTTGAGGCATGCTTAGATCTGGACTTGGAGCAATGGCTTCGTTTCTTTAAAATGCCTGGCCGAACCAGAGGTTGCAGGAGGAAGATGAGGTGAAGTGAAGAGCTTCTCTCCTAATGCAAATTTTCTCTTGAAGCAGCATAAACACCACTCCATGCCACAGGCATTAAAGATGGTTTTTCAAAGGTGGTGGTGTTTGTGTCAGGTGCCAAACGCAGCCTGACTCCTGCAACTATAAAAATCAATCACAGCAACAGATAAAATCAGCTCCAAACGAAGTGCTTTCCATGTTAAACAAATATTGCATCTGGCTGCCAAGGAAATGATGTTTCGTTTCTAATGGACAGCCTGGGGGCTGAGGTGTGGGAATGGTGGTGTCCAGGCCCTCGGCGGGGATCGCAGTCGTAGATGAAACTCCACCACCACCTGCTGGACACACTGAAGATGGAACTGGGCTCATCCATGTTTGTCTATTAGCAAAAGGACAAAATCCCTCTAAAAAAAAAAAAAAAAAAAAAATTAAAAGGCTGGGACCAAAGTCCTTAACCCCCTGTTTTCCAGCCATCGGGAATTTTTCTACCCATGGACGTAAGTGGCAACTACACATCTCCTTTGGGAAGTCTGTTTTTATTTCATTTTACTGTAGCCCTGATAGATCTGAGAGGTAACTCTTACCTCACGAAGTACAATCTGAATGCAAAAGCAGGCAAACTGTGGGGAAAGAGTGTTTTCCTACACAATTTAAACAAAAAAACCCCTTATGTAGTTTACACAGCGGGGAGCAGTCAGACTCAAGATTAACCCCCTGTACGAGAATGAGTTGGGAGAAAGAAATCACTGTACCAGAGCCCATGCAGACAGTGGAAATTGCTATAGTCACACAGCAATAACAGGGAGAACTGATTTTTTTTGTATTAAAGAAGAAAATCACCCTGAGCTAGTTGGACCGGGAGTCTCACCCTTCCCTTCGTTTATTCCTACCTGCCGTGATGCTGCTGGGGGGACCAGGACCTGCTGAGGCTGGCAGCCTTCCGTGCATGCCACACGCTCCATCCCCGTCGTGCGGCGGCAGAGCAGGAGCCGTTTGTCCCGTTCATGGGCAGGGATGGGGCAGAGGTGCCCACTGCAGGGACGCACCTCGGGAGTGCCAGCACGGAAAGCAGTAGCACCGCGCTCATCAGTACCTGTGGAACTACGGAGGCATCGGTCCATCCTCCATCCCTGCTCCCGGGACGTGGGTACCACATCGGTCCATCCTCCATCCCTGCTCCTGGGTGGGTACCACAGGGTACCACGCCGTTACTTCCCAGGCCCCGCAGGACTTTTTAACAAACAGCATTAAGTGGTCTTCCCAGGGTCAATCTGGAGACCATTCAGAGTCAGGAGCTGAGTTCCATATCTCCATGCATCAGAGCGACGTCCCCCCCAGTCGTCCTCCAGTGCACAGCCCTCCCGACCCTCCTACCCTCCCAGCTCCTCACCTCTTCACATGACCTACAATAACAATCCCCAGGGAAGTGACCAGGCTATCTCTGGGAGGTCCTGCATACCCAAAATTTCCTGCGCCGAACCCAACTTCCAGCTTAGGCCAAGTCTGCAGCAGGGCACGATACACCAGGCTATTGCAACAGCAATGTCTCAAGCCTGCTGCATCATTTAGATCTGATTCTTTAATAAATGAAGAAGTGAGGCTTTAATAAGAGATAAGGGAGCCTTGGTCTGCCTTGCTCAGACTAATATTTTAATGGTTGAAAATGACAGAAAAGCTGCTCTGATTTCTTATCTAGCATTTTGCTTTGAATTATTAATAACCAATTTGTACTTAATTTACTTAGTTCAGAAAATTAACTACATGTGTCACTGGTTCCAACATTTTTCATTTTTACTGCCTTCTGCATTGGCAAAGGGATAACTTCATATAAACCAATTAAAAGACAAATGCACACACGCAACCTCCTGCCCTGGTTCACTCCCCTAACTCTCTGGAGTATATCCAGAATATACCAGCTTCTAATATTTCTACGCTTCTTTGCTTCAGACTTCCTTAAACTACAACTTGGGTTAATGATTACAGCTGGTAAAGGGATAGAATTCTCCTAATATCTAACACAGTTTTCCCAGACTTTTGGACAAAAAGAAACATTTTGGGGTAAAAGGGACAGAATCTGCAGTTTTGAGGGAAGAATGGAGGAGTTCTAAAACCTACCACCAGAATTAATTCACATTATATCTAAGTATTACAAAAATGTAAACGTAAGACATGTCTAAACGTCCTCATCTCCTAGAGACAGGGAGCATTCACTTTACTACATGTAATTATTTCTTTTGGGGATTTAAAAAATATTTTTCAAGGAATGTGCGCTGTGGTATGGCTTCCTCAAAACATAATTTATTTGCATAGAACATATTATTCTGCAGGATAGCATTAAAATTGATCTCATTGAGTCAGGCTGATCATTTTCAAAAATAAAAAATAACATTTATTCAGGAAAACAAATACTAGTGGATTAATCAAGCTAGTCTCCAAAACGAAGAGGAGATTAATTACATTTCAATGACAGCTGAATGAAACATCACAAGCATTTCAAATCCAATTGGTTTGTTGGAAGTTTTTATGGAAAACTTTTGAGAAAGATCTTGTTCTACCTCCACTTTCAAACCCCCAAACTGAACAAAGCCACTACTTCAATGCAAAGTCTTTCTTCAGATTTAATTCTTTCACAAACACCTTGCCAAAAGAAGGAAGCATAGAGAGAAATATACGTGCTTTTTAATACATTGATTTTAAGGAGACAGGATTTTCTGACAGAAAAAAAAAAAGATGAAAAATATTAATTCATTTTAATTACCATGCCTGGATTTTAAAGGGGCTTATTTTTATATTTCGGGAGCTTTGTTTGAATGAGAAAGCTGAGTCACCCAACCAAAGAGCTGCTGTTAAGAAGGACAATGAGAAGCGCCTGGGAACAGGAACGGTCATGAGGACGAGGACTGTCTAAATCTGTAGCATACAGGAAGAAGAAACTGGGGAAACTGGAGGCTATAAATGGCCAGCCAGCCAGAGAGACAAAGGGAGAGATTTGTAGGCAAAGATGCTGAATTATGATAATGAAGTTTAATGAAGGGGAAATATCAACACTGAAAAAGGGCTTTTACAGCTTTCTGACAGGTAGTAGTTTAAGTGGCCTTCTCCAGCGTGCAGAGACAAGAGGAAGGCTGATTCAAAAGGTGCCTAGCACCACTGCTAAAATTAGGCTTCAGCTAAATTTAGAGAACACCTATATTAACAGCCATAAGGTGAGCCTGTAGAACTTTCCACAGATAGGCAAAATGTTTAACCAATCCATCAGCCCTGCCTCAGCCTCATCTGAAGGACGACAACAAAGGTGAGACATTGGTTTTACAGACACATTCCAGCTAGCTGTTAACAAGCCATCTTGGGTACCAATTACACAGCAGCCATCGTGCAGTACGCAGCTCACTGAAAGAGGTTGCTTAAGTATTTTGGGGGAGAACCTGGAAGGTCTTCCAAAGAAAACGCATTATGCTAAAACAACGCCACTGTCAATTCTGTGGCATTTATAAATGTTGTTTTCTTTCGGCAGATACAATGGCTGGAGCCTGAACTCCTGAGATAATGCAATAGTCAAGGTGGCAGTAAACCCAAAACTCAGGAAATATCACTTGGCTTTCAGCATTTCCAAAGCAGGGCCAGAGTTAAACTGTAATCTCTTTACAGATTACAGGGTTAATTTGTGATTTGTTATTGTAATCTGCCAGGAACAGTCCGGAAGGTGAAAATGCCAGGGGCAGGATTCCTTACACGTTTTCCAGTCACCAGGAATTTTACTGCTGGCGATGGTAGGAGGCTTCTACACATCTTTCCATGAAAATGCTCACACAACACTGAAGACGCAGTGCAGAGGCACAGCGATGTTACCCGGTTTCTTCTCTATTTCTTTCCTGATCACTGATGGCACTCCATGTGCTTTTTGACCAGAAGAGACACTAAGCAAACATTTTTACAGAACCACCTTAATAAAGCCTTCATATATTTTATTCCTGAAGGATTATAGGAACAAGAAGTATAATCTATATTAGAGCTGCTCCTGATCTCAGGACTCGGGGATAAAGAGCCAGCCAGACCACCAGTCAAAGCAGCCTGACCAAGCTGCTTCTGCACAAACCCATTTCTATTTCACCTAGGGAAGATACCCAGACCTGGAAGGGAGAACTTCACCTCCCGTCTGTTCTGCTCACCATCACGCAGCATGGGACAACCAGCAGGGACAGGGACCCAACACCCAGGCCATCTATCTCAGTGCTTCTCTTTGCTTACAGTAAAAAGATTTGTACAGTGTCTACCCTGATTCTTTTCACTGCAACTGAAGACTAAATTCGCTACCTTTATCCAACCTGGGTACTCCCATATCCAGGGAATAATCCAGATTCTTGTAGTCTTCTCCACAAGAGGAAAAAAAAAAAAAAGCCTTTTTTTTCCTTCCATCTTGCCCATATCATCCTTCAAATAGAGCTCCTCAAACAGAACATGGTATCCCAGCTGAGACCTTATCAATCTGAATGGAAAGTTTTGCTCTGTGTTTGTCATTCATGTGTAGGCGTAAGGTATCTTTGCATGACATCTGCCCTTTTCCTAGCAGTATGCCACTTTTGACTCATGTTCTGCTTGTGATTTGCCAGTAAATTGGAGTTTTCTCCAAAGAATTGCTGCACAGGCAGTTTATTTCCTCTCCTGTGCCTGCGCATTTAGTTTTTCTTATCTCAGTTGTAATACCATGTACTTTCCTGGTTGAACTGCATTCTTCTTTTTGCCTCCAGATCTTTCCAAAATGTATCATTACCATTGGGATCATGACAACCTCCAGTGTACTACCTGGCTCCCACAGATCTTGTTAATCTACAAATGTAAAGAGCAAACTCTCTCTTCCATTCCCCAAGTCACTAGCAAAGATACCAAATAGACGAGACTCAGAACAGATGCTAGCGGAATCGTGTCCACTACTGATAGTAATTCTTATACTCCATAATTCTTCCATTCTGACTGTGAATTGTGCTTTAAGGAGAGAAAAAAAATCCACTTAGTACCTGTACACATGCAGCTTTCCTCAAACTACCATCACTTGCTAATGAAAATACAAGACAGCATCAGAAGTGACGTGTAAATTAGGAGCAAAAGAATATGCTCATTGGCGCCAGGGAGCCCATGCATGGCCTTAGACACATTATCTGATCTCCATGTTTAGGTTTCCTCACCTGCCAGAGATTGTCACTCTAAAACATTTGGGACCAAGAGGTTGCAAACACTGTCAGTTTAAGAACCAATATTACTACTAAGCTGGAGAACACCTTTTTTATGCAGATTACTCATAGCAATCAAGCCATGCATCTTTTATTGAACTTTTGCATTGCATAATTACATACACATGTATTTGTATAACTAATAGTTACACAATAATTAATTAAATAGCTTTTGTTTCTGTAACTGTCAATGCTTTATGACAGATGGAATCTAGAAGTCTCTTTGGGGTTTATGGTCTCTCAGGTCTGAACTCCAGCATAACATGCAGCAATGAACATTTCATTCATGAAAGTTCCTTATTCTAATGACAGCATCAACTATGATACTTTTTGGACAATTACATTAACAGGTGGGCCAACTTACAGAAGAATTAATAAGGATGACACTTCTCACCCAGCAAATGCAAAGTGCAATGAACATCTATAAAAGACTGAAAAGAAAATGTTTCAAGCAGCAATTCAGGTCAATGTGGAACTTACCTTGAAAATACAGGGCTGCTGAAAACTCAGTGTACCATAAGACAGAACAAAGCAGGGAGCTCAAATCAAGCGATCCTTCTAAGTAAGCCTGACAAACTTTTATTACATGAAAACTGAATTAAACAAAAACCGGAGCTAAGTGCTTTATCTGACATTTGGGATTTTAAAAGACTGAGAAATAGGAAGACATTTACACAAAGAATAACATGTAAGGTCATCACCAATAAGAATTGGGTTTTATTCAAGCTATTGACAATAATTGAATTTTAGTTTCCTGCCTCAGCCTGGAGTTGTCAATTAATCGAGCCTTGCTTGCATGTGAACATTGCTAGAGGCCTCTTAAAGAATCAGTTGATTACAACTTTTTTTTTTTTCTGAAGAGTGAAACAGCATCCCGCCTTCTCAATTTAAGTAATGATCATCTATGCAGGTTTTATTATATTAAAGCCCCACTGCAATTGATTCACATTTGCCAGATGCTATCAGAATTGCTGACAGGTGCTTATTGCACTCCAGGTCAGCTTAAAATCGCCACGAGAAGGGACAGTCTGCAGCATCAGAGCAGTCCTAGACTCCTGAATGACCCCCCCCCCCCATAAGGCGAGAGGGACTTTAAAAGAGGAAGCCACGTACAAGAGCCTTGTGGGGATCGGGAAATGGAGAAGCAAAAATGGCACCTCCGCTTCACAACAAAACAGTGACTCAGGAGTCAGGATGTCACCTCAATCTGCTTTTTAAATGGTTCTGCTCCAATACATACACTGCTGGAGACACACCTGCAATGAAAGCTTTTCGTGGTTTAATTTCAGAAGCTACCTGGAATGGGACAAAATTATTGAATGAATTATCTTAGCAGGTTATTTAAAAAAAAAATGACACAAAAAACACTAGAAGAACTTGTTAAATGTCGTATTAGCAAACAGTTTAATTTATTAAAATGACTCCAGTACACCTCTGTGCTTCTACAACAGACACAGCATTACACGCAACAAGTAAAACGTGGTAACATTCTCAAGAAAGCAGTGTCAGGCTCATTAGTACAGAAACACAAGAGCAACAGTATCTTATATCACCTCCCAACTCAACCTTCTTCTACATGGTGATTCTGATACTTCTCTGTGGAGCAGGCAGTCAATTGAATGCATGTATGTGCATATGCTTCCTAATCAAAGATAGGTGAATAAAGCCCTATACTGTCAAAGAGAAGGCAGGTATGCCTCCCATGTCAGTGTAAGTAGAAAGTAAATGTATTAACAAGTTTACGATCCCTGGGAGCCTGGGTAGCTGTGGCGGCACGGGAAGTGGAATTCTACGTTTTCGACACTCTAAAAATGTGAGATCTACAGGATGCATATGGAAAGATTAAGCTTCTCATATCATGAAAGATCCTGGCCCAAAAAGACTTGCACACCTGAGTAATATGCTCGTAGGAATGACGAGACTCATGTAAGTCTTTGTAAGAGGAGAGTCTTAAAATACATTAGTGGTAATTCAGGGCCAGTCCTTTCTTCTTTACCGGTTAACTTTACCCAAATTAACTCAACCTGGCATTCTATCAGCAAAGGAAACATGAGAGATTAATAAAATCAGAAGACACTGAAGGTGTAAATACAGTGCAAAAGTGTTGGGTTTAGTTTTTGACTGTTACAGCCTGATAATTTTATATTCTGTGCTTTATTTTCAGGGAAAAGCATAGTTGTCGTGTGTCATAATATACACGCTTGCATATATATGTATACATACACACTTGCTGCAGAATGCAAAGGCTTCCAGTGGCATATGATTCATAGTACTGAATTCTCACATGCAGGTTTTATTCATACAAAAACAAACCAGTTTTAGAGGTGCCCCCTCCCTGTGCATACTAAATGTATTCATTAATGTGTATTCACATGCATTATTACCCTACCCACTCACTGATTTATATTAACCAGATTTTTATTTTTTTTTAAATGCCAGCCATAAATTATCTTAGGTGCAACACCTAGCCAGAACACTCCAGTGACCACAGTACTCCTGGGGTTTATGGTAACTAATATGTCAGTTGGCAGAACATTCTTAATAAAATGACTCAAGTTTTGTTTGCTTCATATTGCTTCATTTTCAAAAATCTTTTTTTTGTACAATCTTTGTTGTTAGTACACTTCAGATTTACTGAAATGCAGTAAACTACGAGAGCTTGTTATTCAGAAGCACCTAGTCTTTTTTTGACATTAAATGGAAGCCATCAGCAACAACTGTTGTATGGAGCATTCATCAGGTTAATGAACAGTGCATATTGGCTAGTATGAGATGAAACTGTTTTCTAAATAGCTAGTAGACTTCACAAAACAAATTATGTGCGATGTGGTCACTATCCTGCTGAGAGAGCAGAAGGACACAAGAACAAAGCGACTCTATGGTCAGTTTCTATCCGTATTAATGTAGCTTTGGTTCAGAAATTCTTTAGTGTTGTAGAGCACCTGGTTTAGTGACAAAACACATGCGTCTCACAGTGCTAACAGTATAATGCTAATAAACTAGAAACTGCAGGTTTCAAATATTAATAGCATTTAATAAAAAAATTTACAGAAATATTCTTGTTGACAGATGTGCAGTACAAACGCAAGCTCCTTGGCCACAAACTCAAATTGTGTGCATCAGTTTTGTGCTGGCGTAACAGTGCAAGTGCTGAGATTCAAGTATGCTTTTCCGTATTTATGTTAAGCAACAGAGATTACATGATGAAGGTTGGGGGATTTTCTGCTCACAAGGCCAGGATGTGAAAATCAAACAAAACATTGCAGTAATTGAAATGTTTGATTTCCCTCATATAGAAGGCAATCTAAATGAGGAAAAACACATTTCACAAGCAAACCAGCTTCACATACCACCAAGTTATTGCTTCAGCTAGATCAGCTGTACTAAAATACAGGACTATAGGTTGCAATCTAATCTTCACTTGCATGAAGAGAAGATGAAATCTACAGTGCAAGTCCTCCATGCAAAAGTATCAAATTGCAAGACCAGAGTCCTGTTTCATAGGACAGAATTTATTAATAATTCAGTTTTGCCTACAAATTTACTTTTTTTTGGTCAGTTAAATCAGAGTCAAAAGTACATTGTTTATGATATTTCTGTGTTTCTAGAGGTTACTGCCAATTTAGATCTGCTCAGCAACAGAATACAATATGAACACTCGTTTCCAAAGAATTGCAAAAGTTATTGCTGAAATTTTTAGGGCCAAAATTAAAAATTATTTCACCAAATCAAGTCTTTACCCCACTAAAAAAAAAAATAAATCTGACATTTTATTAATTAAAAACAAAACAACAGCTTTTTTCAATTAAATAATAATCTAAGATTTTACAAGATACTCACATTCAGGCAACTGTCTCCTGACTTTCATCTGGCTGAATGACAGATGCCATAATAAAAACAAGAACGCTACTCTCACATTCTTCATGACAGCAGTGATTAGTGCAACTTACCACTGCACTACACAGCTCTAATAGTGCAAGGTGTGTCTGCTGACAACATTTTTCACAACCATCTGCTACATGACCATTATTCTCAGATGTCTGTAACTGTTATTAGAATTTTGGCATTTATGTTAACGTTTATGAAAAACTATGGCTTTATCCATGAAATATATATCCTGCCTAAGCAAAACTTTTAAACCATTTATTTAAAACAAAAAAACTGAATTGGAATGAAAGTTACTTGTTTATGCCATAAGCTGTGTTGCCACTAAACTCAAGATCTCAGGGTTAGCTACAGATCACCAATATGTGTATTTGTGCATCTGTTACAGTCTTTAAAACTTTATTTAAAATGTAACACTGATAAAACTTCACTCTTCATTTTAAATCTAATTCTAATCATTTATCTTATTTTTTGCAACATGTTTAATTACTTGTATCCAAAGTGTCATCTGAGTACCGCTGTATTACAACAGGATTGGGACTGTAAGAAACCCATAAATGCATACATAAGAAGGCACTTGTCTTCCAGTAGTTCAAGTCAGAGAAGGCCTTACCCAGACAGTGGCACCTTACACTTGGTAGGATTAGCAAATGTCCCCAGGCTTTGACACAGTCTCAAAACCTGTCTTCATGCCCCTGAACAAAGGTGCTATATGTGGTCTATAATACCATGAAGCTCATGATGAATTCCAGTAGTTTTTGCCTGTTGCGCTGAGGTAGGAACGTAGTGCTTAGTTCCAAAATGGTGTCTCTTCTTTGTTTTGTCTGATTGAAAACCTAAAGCACAGCATGAATATATGTAAGTATCACCATGTTAAAAGAATATCCTTTCTTTCATTATTAAAATTTTATGGTCTATACTAAATTTGCCCTCATTTACAAGACTTTTGTTTTTTTTCCTTTCTTGAAGACTCAGATGGCAATGTCTTTAGATATTATTAGAATTCACTCAATGTTAAAGCCCTTCAAGTGGTACAAAATAAGAGAAACTGAGAAGTAAGCACAGTGTATGATAAACAGCCAGCTCCTAACACCAAGGGATAAAACACACACTCAAAAGGCATCTGAACTGAAAGTGTAAGGACTTTGAAAACAAGAATTCAGATGCTATGCTCCAAGTAGGTGCTCAGCAGATGCTATCTAGTTCCACTTTTCCAACAGCAGAATAAACTAGAATTAAAATGATGGATTTGATATGTGCTTTCTTCACAGCTCTTACAGTCTACAGGAAGATACCTTTACTATAGGCTTCACTATAGACTAACTACTGTTAGTTTATTTAACACGTCAGAATTTAAAGACAAAGACTTCAAAACCCTTATCTAGTAATACTTTGCATAAATGCTGATGCTTTCAAAATTATAATGCTAAAAATCCATCTGGCATTCAGGAAGCCATGTCATTCTGATGAAAGAAAAACTCTTCATTTGCAAAATCTAGATAGGTGATTTAAAATTCAAAATGCTAGTGGTAAAGTGCAAAACTGATCCTTTATTTTAAGGAAAACCTGCATCCTCATGGTGGACACAGGAGGTCTATTAGGATGGTTCTCCTGGAGCATCAATCACTGCCAAGCCAAAATTCAGTAACTAATACTTTTGGAAGATTTAAGTAGTCCTTCAAAATTAAATTTAGCTGTTACTAAGCACAGAGCATGCTCTCAGCCTTCCAACATTGTCACTGATGTCCAATAAGGGCCTGTAGTAGAGCAGTGGAACTTCATTTGCTGTGAATAAAAATGTCTAGTCACCTAGTACTCATCTAGGTTTTCTCAGGGACAAGAAGTAGTACCCTGTTCTGCAATGTATGCTCTTTTCCTACAGCCCAGAGCCTTAAGCAAAGCAAAATGCTTAAAACCCACAATACATTTGCACAGATACATTCACAGATTTTAAACTGACACCGAACAGGTTCCATGAATTGTGAAAATTGTGCTCATGATTAAAATGAAACTTAACAGTCTCCAGCTTTGATCACCACTTACCCCAATTTCCTTAAAGACTTTCACTGCATTTTTCACATGACTGTAGGTAGCGCTCTCAGCTGCAAGAAAGAAAACCCAGACATAAACAAACTGCAATTGAATTTGGGCTACCTTGTGCTAGGAGGAACAGAATTAATCAAAACCAGTTCCAAAACCAGTTTAACATACCATATACAGCAACATTCTTCTCCGTCCTGCTTATTAAGTGCCTGTGTAACTTTTGAAGGTATTCAGACTCCGAAACAGGACCACTAAAATTGTGCACGAAGATGACAGCAGAGCTGTATGCCTCCAGTAAAGGTCCCAATAACCTCTGCAGGAAAGTGATGTACTGCTGATGCTCTTGAGACTGGCTCACCTAAGAAAGGGCAACAAGAGCTTAAGTGACAGAGACCAGTGGAAACAGGAAATGACCTGCAATACAGTACACGGCAAAACGCCAGCCAAAATAATTCTTATTACAAAAAGGAATACAGGGCCACAACACAGCACATTATGAAAGCATAGCAAAAAAGCAGTTTACCATGAGGGACAAAACAGGCGCTGCACATCACAGATCAGTGCTACTTTTTTCTCCTCCAGGATATTAATAACTATTTTCCTAAGATAAAATTAAAGATATCATACTGTTCTGCAGCCAACAGAAGGGCTGCCATACTTTCACAGAAATGGACACATTTCCAAGTGTTGACAAGATATCCTAAAGAGTATTTGTGTCAGCTCTGTGAGAAAACTGGTAATATGTCTAAAATCAACATGATCAATCTGTGAAGTGAAATTTAGGCTGAAAATAAATACCAGCCGGATGTGCCCCTTTTAGAGTGCATGCAGTAAAGAATAAAACATTTAAACATTAAGATACTCGAGCCTTTATTAGTTTTCATAACGCTAAACATTGCCCTTCCACCTCCCTAAAAGATTATTTGATGTTTCTTCAGCTGTTTTCCTCATGGGAAGGACAGAAAGATGTTTTACTGACTGTAGCAAAATACAACAGACTAACACTGTGAACCACCAAAAAAAAAAAAAAAAAAAAAATTATCATTACCCCTCCCAAACTAGTGAAGTATTTTGTATCTCTCACAACAGGCTTCAATATTATTAGCCTTAGGTTAATATTACCTTCAGGTAGCAATCTCTCTGCTCTTCTCCAAAATCACTGTCTTCATCTTCCTCATCACTTCTCCAAGATAATGGCTCAGGGAGTTTTTTATCCCACTGCTGTTCTGTAAGACTGGGGCTAACATCCTCCTGATCATCCTGCTTAAATTTGAAAGACGAGGTGGTAAATAGGTAAAAACCCAAATCCAGGTAAACAATGGATTTATTTTATAATCTCATCTGACTTAATCAGTCCATTCATTAACCAATATTCAATGAAAGCAGGTGAGACCCAATTAAAAAGAGAGAAGAGACATTTGGTGAAAAAGACTGTTTTTCTTTAGTTTGCCTGTTGCATAGAAGTGGAAACCTTTGCAAGTGTTGCTGAATCTTCCTACCAGAGGCCATGCAGTAGCAGTTGCCAAGAAAGTGTTTTCAGCTGTGTTAGGATAGAAAGTTGAGATGCTATCTGGATGTGGATATTGCTGACCTGCATGTTACTGTTGCCTTAAAGACAGCGTAGTAAACTCAGTGTTACTACATTACAATAGCTAAAGTCTCTATTCATGCAGAATGCCACAAGTAGCTATTTGGAAGCCGTAACTTACTGCCTCTAATGATGCTGTTCTTGCATTTGTCCCCACATGAGATATTGGTCAGAATAGAATGAGCCAGTTTTAATCACAAAGGCCCCAAATTGTTTAAACCTTGATTACATTGATGAAGGTATGTCAGAAGTTCAGGTGTACAGTAACTGAGGTGCAAGAGAAATACTCCACCTCACCGACCAATGTTTGATGCAACATTCAATTTCAAAAATGCATCTTCAGAAATTAGTTTTAGAGATAATAAACACATACTTGAAAGAATAAATGAAGCCTTAGTGTCAGTCATTCGCCATTATTTGTTTTGCTCAAAGTAGTAGAACAGAAAGATTTTTCAAAGGTCACCAGGGCTAAGTCACTGAGGAAAGACCCTCATACATTTATTCCATTTAGAAATGGGAATCAGGGAAGATTAAAACCAACTGGGTAACAGACACCTTGTAGATTACTGTCATAATATTCAGGACAAAGAAAAAGGCTTCTGCAGCAAATGAAGAATGACATCCTTCCAATCTTACACTCTGATTAAATGTTTTATTTTGAATGAAGCAAAGGTCACAAAATAAGTTTAAAAAAATACCAAAGAGATCACTATGTGTTAGGAATATTTCTTAGCTTTTGAAGTAGACACTAGAATCACAGGAAAAGAATTTAAAAAAAAGTATGGGTCAATCAAGCTCAATTTAATGGGAAATTTATCAATGCGTTAATGTCAGCAGTAAACTGAAATAATTAGAAGGGACAGAAGCTAGCTACCTTTCTCAGAGAACAGGTTGTAAAAACCCCACAAACATTTCCAACCTGTCCGAAGTCATGAAACCACCATTGCTTACAGTGTTTGCACTGATTATGCGAATTCTTAACGTGCTAAAAGTAGTAAGCAGGTACAGAGGTCTTCTAAGTTTAAGAAATTTACTGACACAATATATCTCCTTTTTAAGCATTCAAATGTTGCACTTTTGTTGCACAAATATTTAAATACTGCCTAATAGCTATCTATATCACAGCTATAAACAGCAAAGTACCAGACTCAGCAGCCAGAACTTACAGAAGAACCCTCAAGGCAGGTTTCATCCTTGAGTAGACAGAAGTGCTTATCTACTGCTGTCCACACCTATTTTCCTCACCTGTCCCCAGGCATGGGACATACAGGTTTCTTCCTAATCCTCTGATTAGCATTCGTTTTGGGATTTATCTAATAATGATTACAATCTAATGCACGACAACATGTCTGTCTGTAGTTTAGATAAAAAGCAAGCAGTAGTACCTCCAAAGAAGGAGAGTGTTTAATATCCAGGTATATCAAGTAAATAGTACCTATGGTTACATATATTAAAAATGGAGGACGTATCAAAAGGTGAAGCATTAGAGTGAAGCAGTGGCCATTAACAAATACCCCAGAAGCAGCTCTAGCCTCCTTTGAAACTGGAATGGTGCAAGAAGCAAGCAGCCAAATAGGTAACTCCTTTTCCATGTGCTCTTTAAATTTTGTTTCTTGCTCCTGGGCGCCCAGGTTTGTTTACTGTGCACAAAAAAAGTTTGGGAAGCAAAGGTATGCTGAGTCATCTGCCCCCTGGTCCCCAGGTTTTCTTTACACTGTACGTCTCTGGTGGATTGCACCTCACAGCAACTCCAGTACATCCCTGAAACCACAAATTGTGCTAGCAGAGGAGGTTTACAATAATTTTGAGATCGATGCAAAGGAATCAAAGAATGACAAAAGATCTGGACTACTGACTCCTGTAGAATAGAAAGTAAACACTCATGTAGTTATGCTACAATCTGAAAGGGCTCCAATAATAAAATAAATCCCAATTTTACAAGACAGTATAAAATATGTGTCTTCTTTAGTAGGTTTAATGGTATAATGAAATTACACATAGAGTCATTCCTAGCATCACAGGATGACTATACCAAAATGTCTGACGCTTATAAATGTAGGAATGAAGTAGTATCAGTCCTGGACTTGTTGTTACAAGCTTTCAGGAACAGCATATATTTAGAACAAGACTCACAACTAAGAAGCATAAACTACCTATGGCTAAAGTCAAGTACAAGAAACAAAGCTCATTTAGTATCTCTATCACCTTACCTCAGCCACCAGAAGAATGCCATATTGTATCAGCCTTTCCACAGATTCATGGCAAACTTGATATATCACCTGGCAAGGCTGCACAACATAAGAGAAACGCACTGAAAAAAATCACATCCATTACAGCAACACCAGTTCCCAGTTCAGTAAGAATGTTTCAGATACAGCAGTCTTATTCCTTTTAAGCAAGTTATTAAACTTTTACCAGCATAATCCCAATGCACCACTCATGTTTATCCTGGCAGACAAGCAGACATTAAAAAATTACAGTGAAATAGGATATTTAAAATTTGTCCAGTTTTTTTGAAGAAATGCATTACTACACTGATAGAAAACCACATTAAATATTCTTGCCTTTTAATCACCTCTAACCAAATTTTAGTTTGTTAACAATTCTGGAATAAAATCATAAAACTAAAAACATTGAGACTCATACCAGTGATTTATTTGGAATTTAAAGGAAGGTATACTTGTAAGAAATTCCCTTATGTGTTTTGAAACTCTAAATAAAAACCCAATCTCTTTTACATTGTTCATAATCACATAGGAAATATTTTCTAAGTTAAAAAAAAAAATCAGTTATTAACTCTGAAAGCAGAAGGCTAAGATTGCTAAAGAACCCTACCATATGAGCTACATTACTGGCCAGACAAAAATACTAAATTTGGCTCATGCTTCATTTAAAAAGGCACGAGTCAGAAATATCTGTACAAATTTAAGAACTAATTCAAGGATCTCTAGAATTCTAAGTAACTTCTACACATAAGAAAAAAGAAAATATCTAGCACTTTAAATTGCAAGTATACAGAGTGTTAAGTATACAGAGTGTCTGAAAACTGAGATAACATCAGCTCTCTTCAACGTTTTGTAACAAAACAAAAAACTAAGTCAGGCCATGTTTAAAATTGCCACTAAGTACTAGGTGTGGCACACTGTGACTAATGCACTTCTATGCAAATTAAGAATATCTTTAGAATCTGGAGCCTTACTTCCCAGCATAATTTCAATCATCTATGCAAACTCATACGAGTTGGGTACTCTCAAAGACGTGTATTTGTTTAAGTAAAAAAATATTTAAATAATTCGGGCAGAATGCAGATATAGTTGTGATGGTCCAATGACATAAGCGACACAAAATCTGTTAGAAGGCATTAAGAAGCCCAACCTCAAATTGTGGGAAACTGACAGAGACAGAGTGAGAAGCTTTTCTTTCTCAGGAAAGGCCTAATGCCAGCAGAGCAGAAATGCTGCAGGCTCATCCCAGCATCACCCACTTTAGCACTTCCAGGAGCAGCAGGCATGTACTCAGTATGTATCCCTGAAACTGGATCAACTGATTTTGTTACACCTTGCCAAGGAAATAAAGTAGTGACAGGAGTTTGGCAAGTTAATTCACGTGTTATCTTAGGCCAGACATCTTTTGGATGAACTGTTCTCATGGAACTACTGTCGTTCAAATGTTCAGACGTTTCCTTGAAGCAAATGGGAGGAACACTATCTTCCTTTTTCAAATTATATTGAACCTATTGACACCCGTTACCATCAGACTATACATACCGTGAACATATCAAAACTGTGACACATGAAGAAAGCATCAATTAATTTCAAAGTAACATATGCAGTTACAAGCAGAACAAAAATTTAAAACGTGGACAACTAATGCAATTACTTACTTACCAAAGATACAGTAAATTCATTAGAAAGCAAGTAACACAAGCTGGCAGCTTTTCGGACCAGGTGTTCTTGACTAATCAAACTGGGAGAAGCACCACTGGTACCATTTCTGGACCTCCTACTCTGAACTGCATGAAGACTGCAGGCTAGAGCAGAAATGAACATAAGCAAAGTTTATTTTTCCAAAAAGCTTTATAGCAAAGGAAACTTTAAACTTCAGTTTTGTCTATTTCTAGGCCTAAAAGCAGTCAAACATTACACATGCAATTGAAGAATAAAGACAGAATTCACCACTATTTTGTTTGTGTTCAATTAATGTCAGATCAAAACAAAATCTCATTAAAATAGTGCTGATCAAAGCACAGGTTTTGCCATGTTGGCTCAAAATTCTCATAGTGCCTTCCCAATGGCAGTGACCAATACACAAATACTTCCACGAAAGATAAAGGACAATGAGAAAAATGGGTGGAAACATTCCACAAAAACCCCTGAGTTCACTTTAAAGTTGTTTTTGTTAGGGTAAACATGGGCTGAAGCAAGGAGGGGAGATATATATAGAAGTAAATTACATGAAAAACTGATGAGGTTTTTTGTGCAGATACTTTGACTTCATGGGTTACAAGAAAGTCTTTCCTTGGTAAACCCCAAAACATACCAATAATGGCCTCTTTAATGAATACATGAAGTACTCCATTGCTGTAGAAGTTGAGTTCAAAGACAGCAGGTATTGTTGTGCTGGGAGTGATGAAGAACTCATTGTTTCGGCTAGTGTTTGTGATATTTACACAGTTCCCCAACAAGTGGATGGCATGCATGACAACATCATCTGAGTTTCCTGAAAATCCCAAGTCAAAGTCACGGGCTAAGACCTCCTCCTTCATGGAGAAGAAATCTTCTACCAACCTGGAAAGATCAGTTCCCTAGAAATAAAAAGAGAATCACACTGTGAAACAATATTTCTGCACAGCAGTTTATCTGTAAACCACATAACCATGTATATAGCAAACACATAAACAATACACTAATTGTCAATAATCCAAAACACAACAGTCATATTAGAAAAAACTTATTTTCATGGAGATTTTGCTAAAATAGTCCACAGGTTTTGACTTACATGCAATTATATTTTAAAGCCATACAGCTATTTGGGAATGGAAGTTTTTTGTTTGCTCCTTGGTTTATTTCACAACCTGTAGAGACCTGAGGTGTTCTTCAAGAACATGTTAGAGATATCGTATTTTGATTACCTATGCTATAAAAGGAATAATCAATTATCTGGGAATATTGAAATTAACAGAACTCTTCATGTGGTTGGGGACATGAGGAAAAGCTTTTCCTCAAGCACTTTCCTTCCTTGTTTTTTGTCTAGATGGCTTCAGATCAGATTGTAAAACGCTTCTTTGATCCCACTATTGTAGGAAATTGGAAAGACTGGACAGACAGGAATGGTGATACTATCCTTGACAAGCAAGATTACATATCTGACCAATATCTTTCAATTTGTTCTTGATTTATGTGCAATAAAAGCTTCAGATAAGAGGGAGAAGGAATTTCAGAAAAAAATGCAAAACACATTTGTAGGAGAAAAAAAAAATTCTTCCAAGCCCCACGCACAAGACTTCACTTAAACATAAGTATCATTCTGCCATCATGATATAATTCTAGTACTGAGGAACAGCAAAACTAATTTGAAAATTAACAGAAGAATTTCTAGCATATTCAATGGTGAATGTGTTTTGAGATCTAAAACCCAATCTTAATACAATTAACCAAAACCATGTATTCTTTAAAAAAAGCATAACTACATTTTGAATTACAAAACTGTTTCCACATGAGTATTTATTATCATCCCATCAATAATGGCTTATCTTCAAGCATCCATTACTAACTAAAATATTAGTATTCAGACTACCTAAAATGCACGTTAATTTAAATGCATCTTTCTTCTTTTGTAAGTATCATGCAACAGTAAAATGCATGCTATTTTTTTTAATTAAAAGGCCGAAGCAATGTTTGGCTATTTGAGCAGCATGGAAGCCTTACCTGCCTGTGTCTGTACAGCAGCAAGCAAGCAACAATATGGGTAGACATCACAGCACAGGACTTGTTAGCAGCTAGAGGTAAACAAGATAAACGTGTTAAGCACCTGACAAGTTCAGAACATCATTACAAGTGAAAGAGTACCCATTATTTAAAAAAAAAAAAAAAAAAAAAAGTGATACTGGCACAGAACTGTACCTTCTGAATTAAATACAAAGTGTATTATGTGTACATAGTAACAATATTAAAAGTAATCAAATTAAAGTAACTTGAACTAAGAAGGTTGAGTAAAGCTTAAATGTTTACTAAGCTAAGTACCATTTTGTATGCATCTTTTATACCACAAATCACAGAAATCACCGATCTACTGACTGAAGCATACACCACATAACCTATAAAACCTGGCAAAACTGGTACATGCAGCTAGATGAGTTCATGTGAGTATGACCTTAAATAATGCCATTAAGACACTGCCATAACTTCTTACATGAAGTGGTAAGAAATCAGTGTATCAACATGACAAACACTTCAGAGTACAGCAAACTCAGTATACTAGTCCAAAAAGTTAACAAATACAAAGGTTAACAAAACAGAATAAAAAGCTTGTACTTAATCAGAAAGAAGAGTTTATAAAACTTTGAAGAGGAGGGAGAGAGGCAAAGGATGGAGAATTGTCAAGACAGCATTTGAAGCCATGAAATGATCACCTGAATGGAGGGAATTGGGAAGCATGACATTACCAAAAGAGCAAGGTAGTTCATGCAATCAGCAAAACAAAACAGGTAGCAGACAGTGATACTGTAACACTTACTGAACAAAATATGCTCAGCCAAGTTGGCTATCAGCTCTCTTCTGAAGGGTTCACTGGTGATATCCCTGGAGTTGGGCAGTGAGGCCTCTGTACCTTCATCCACAGTATCATTAGGTCTGAATACAGAATAAAAATTCACACTATGACATTTAGATTTTGATCAAACTGTAAAGTAACCTAGACTGTTTGTTTGGTTTTTTTTTTTAATATACACTAACTGAACTACAGCACAAAAAACCACTATGCAGTCTGGTAAAGGCACAAAAATGTTATGTGTAACAAGCTCCACAAAAATTCTAGTATCTACCACCTCTTCCAGATTATTTCTTCACACTAAACAACAATCCAAGATAAGACTACCAAAAGAAAAATTGCAAGCTTGTCCTATAGCTATTCGTGACTTTGCCATTACATCATTTGCACCCCACAGCTCTTCTCCTTCAATGAATATGGACAACAGTAGATTAAGCAAACCTGCCTAAAAGCCAGCTTCCAGCCCAGCCTCTCTACAAACTAGAAATGGTCTTTTGAATGGACCTACAACTTTCTAAAGATAAATTACTGACTTTGTCTCTACTAGGAGCACACAGGTTTGTACAAGTCCAGCAAAGACCTCAGCTACAATGTGTATCTGTATAACAAATGCGGATCTAGCCCTTGAGCGCAGTTTTGCAGTTCTGAGTGACAGTCACCTCCCTGAGCAAGAGGTACTCGCTCCCAAGTCCTGTTTGCTTTGGAATTGTACCAAAACCCACCTGAAATGTTTGTGAGGTTTAAAAACAAATCCTACATTTTTGATTGTGTTATTTTTTCCCCCTAAGTTATTCCATAAAATTTAAAATTAAACCAAGAGAAGTCTCTAAAATTTAAAAAAGAAAAACAAAGCCTCCTCGAGCTTATTTAAATAGAGCTCCCCAGAAAGAATGCAACTCTCATAATAAATTGCACAGTTACAATTGTCTTAAGTTTTTAGTTTTTCTATACATAATTAGATTACCCTTGGAGAGTTCAAGTACTACTTGGAATGTAACACAGAAGAGTAAAAAGACAAACAAATAAACAAACAAACAAACCCTAACCTGTCCTCCCTCTCCCCAACACCCAAAAAATCTCTACCTCGACGGAAGTATAGCTGGTAGCAAAGCTTGTTCCAAAGAAAGAGGAGCAGGCACAGGTTTTTGGCTTTGGCTGTTTACATATTCCTGTTAAGAGAAGACTTGTTATTTTTTGTACTTTTTCCACCTAATACTATTATTATACGAAAAAGGCAATTATTCAAAAACACAACTGTGATTAAAAATAGCTCACACTAAAAGAGCAGTAATAAGGTCACAGAAATTAAACGTTTTCAACCATTTATTTGCTTTTGATGTTATTTTATGAAAAGGCAGACTTTCCACAGCAAGGAATCCGTACTTCATGAAATACATTGCAACAAAAACAATAGATAACCCCTGACAGCACCCTGCTGGGAACAACTCCTTTGAGACTACCTTCTCCATGATTAAATTAATGAGAACTGCCTTCATCAACATGAGTGAAAGCAAAGTCTAATACCCATTCAGAACCAACATCGAGACTGTAATTATTGCTTGCGGCTGCTTTCCTCAAACACCAGGATAGGGAACTTCTCCACAGGTAAACACCAGTTGCAAGACCCCTCACAGTGCCACAAACTAAAGCACCCAGGAAGCAGGCAGGGTACTGCATGCTTGGTGTTCTTGAATCCCAAATTTCTCAAAAGCCAAAACACCTCTCCTTACAGGTTAGCATTTACATTATTCTGTTTTCAGGACACTGTGTTCTTTCAGTTTCTATACAGACTGATGTGGGAAACTAAAGAGCCACTTAACCTGCTGGTCAGGAAAACAGTTCCCTCCCAGGAAAGCTGCTCAAAAGACTTTCCCAGCCAGCTCACCCTCCTCTGCTTCTAAGCCTGTGCTCACAGAACTGCAGATGCCCAAAATTAACCCCCAAAGCTCATCTCCTTTCAAAAAACCTGCAGTGACATAACTACATCAATTTAAAAATACAGTTACACTTCTGCAAATCTTGGTTAAGGCATACTTAAACAATTTGTCATTTATTACCTTTCTGGAGTACAAAAATGAAGACTCATACAAATAAGACCTGACAGAGGTTGCTAGGAAGGTATAGAGTGATTAGCATTTCACTAGATTAAGACGGCAGATAACCTTCTTTTCCTTATACTGATCCAAGAACAACTGTTAGCTCCCTACCAAGAATAGCCCACGCCTTCTCCTTTGGAAGTGAATTAATATCTTTCCCTACTATGCTAATTACAATGTGGTGCAGACGGTCACAGTAATTTCATGTTGCGGTAATTGAACCCTCCAAAGCTCTCCAACCTACTGCTTTTCTGAGAGAAGTAGGGCAGAAAGAAGAACACCTAATTAATTTGAATAATGTTCCAGTAGGTTGTTGTTACAGTAGTTAATCTTATTAAAGTCACACTAAAAAATAAAGTATACTGTAGCAGAACACAGATTAGTGAAATGCAGATAAGTATAGTACTAGCAGATTCTGCAAAGAGATCAGAGAAAATTTAAAAAGTGAAGGCAGATACGACTGCACCACCCCATTCCCTGAGAAACTACACAACAGCATTTGGCGAACTACTGTTGGTAACAGTTGTAAACTAATAACAAACTGTGACTTTCAAAGACTATGCAGAATATTATGATACATTATCCATGATAATTTTATAGCTACTAATTTGCTTAGCACTTTTAAAAATGCAGTGAGATAAATGCCCTTCCTCAACAATAGTGTAAGCCATTAAATTACTTAAACTGGAGAACTGTATTCAGTTTCCTTCAACTCCAAATGTCTCTACAACATCAAGAATTACTATATGGTACAAGGATAACTTTAAAGATTGTTTGTTAACACAAAACAAACAAACCAAGAACCCCAGTAAGAATACTTACGCCATTTCAAAACTAACATAACCCTTTATATCAACTCTGAGACTATTTCAGCTTAACACAAATCTGTCCAAAGATTCATGCATTCAGCAAAACAGGGATACTTTTGTACCGCTGGAATCGACTTCAGCGAATAATGCTAGTGATGATAACCCACAAATAGAAAAATCAAAATAAATGTGTCCCACTATTGAAACACCAAGAATGTCAAACATTCAAAAGGATCTTCAAAATATCAAACTTACTTTTAAGGAAAACGGTTGTGCAAAATCTACCCTGACACATCCGTAATTCTTCCGCAGCATTCTGAAGACTCCTCTAGCTATACTCCAAAGACTTTCATTCTTCTTAGGCTTGCCCTGGAAAACATAGGTGGTTGGTTTGGGTTTTTTCCAATTTGCAATTAAAAGGTTATGTTTAAAATTAAAATGCACGCAATAGCAGACAAAACAAGGCCGAATCTTTTGACACACCTTATAACTTCCAAGTAAATCTAGGGAACTATTGTTTTCCATAGAAATCCACTTGAACATATTATTTGTTATGTCATGAATTTGCATTTAGAAGTATGTCACCCATACCTCAGCACTCCCTATCAGAGAGGTTTTGTGATTCATGGCTGTACGCTCTTCAGCACTAACACCAAGTACATGTGACAGAGGATACTACTAGCACATTGTTTAACTATGTAACACATTTTCCTGCACATAAACAGAAAGTCCCCTAGGCAAAACAAGTTGTTCAATTGCTCTTACCAGCTGTTCACTGTTGTAGTGACCTTCAATTATGCGATCATAGGAGATTCCCACAGGTATAATTAGGACGTCAGGAGTTGCATTTGAGAAGAGAGCATCCACCACCACAGATAAAAGACCTGCTCTAGCTCCAGATGTCTTTCCACTTCGAGACCGTGTGCCTTCCAAGAATATTTCTAAAAACTGCTGCTGTCTCAACAATTCTTCTATGTGCTGAATAAAAAAAGATTGGAGAAGAGGAAAAAATAAATATCTAATTATATCGGCAAATTCACATTTGAAATATATTGTCAGCAACCATTTCCTTTTAAAAACATTGGAAGATCATGAGTTGGCATGAATACTTGTGAAAAAAATAAAGGCAATAATTAACAAGTAGTATAATGCCATTTGTTCAAGAACTACATCTCTAGCAACAGTTGATCTAGCCGATCTGCATACATCTCTCCTTCTGGTTCCTCAGTACATTCCATCTTCCAAGATGCAAAACCAGCTATTATACTGAATAGCACAAAGGATTACATCAACCCATCATAAACAGAGACTTCCATTAAGTTAACAGAATCAGTGTAGATATGCTTCAGAACAAAAGAAATCAGAGAAACAAGGCTTAAGTTTAACATTATTTCAGAGAGTATTAATTAATTCCACTTTCTTTAATAAGGAGTACGCAAGGTGAAAATCTGCTCATCCTCAAAGGTGCTGGGCATTCAATTCTCTTTTATTCTACACATTCAAGACTTCATACAAAAATGTATCCTTTTTTTGCAGCATGAAACCTAAGACAAATTCAAAGCAGTAAAAAACATCCCCAGACAGATGGCACTCTCCCTTCCATTTGCCACCTGACTGAAATGCTACCTACAGAAACAAAGACAAGAAATACATACCACATAGAGCAAAGCTCTGTAGAGGAAGTCCTTACGACCATCAGGACTCTGATCTAACTTTCGACGAATGAAAAATCCTCCTAGCTTGCGGATCAATGTGCTATGTAATAAAGAAGAATTGTACTCATTGACTTTAGCTTGCAGGAAACTATCACACGTCCAGTATGAAATTCCCAGCATGCAACAGGAACTGAAATTACTGAAATTCTCAAAGACTAAAATGTGTTACACACTATTTGCACATGATGGGACCACACAAATATTACTCTATTTAACTTAAGAAACAGGCTTCTCTACACTGTCTTGCTTCATTTCACTCCCTTGACAGACCACTTACCCTCTGCAGTGACCCTGACTGGGAGACTATTGTACACTGAGATCTTGGTGACCCACCTAACAGTTAACCTGAGCTGGCCCAACTCTGTGCTGTGCTGCATGCACATACAGCATGGCCTTCGTACCCATGTTGTACTGCACATACCCCTTGGCTGCAGGATCAGCTCAGCCAGCTAATTTTAACAGAGGAGCCTGCAGGCAGCTCCCACTTGGCACCAGCAATTACGCCGCCTGCGCGGCCTTGCCTTTATCTAACAGTGCAGTAAGAAGTTCTCATGAGAACATCCTTTCTGCCTGACAGAAGAAATGACGAATACAGTTGTTTTTGTGTAAGAAAATCCTATACTAGCTCAAACAACCAAAATGGGGTAACCCTTTCTGCAGACACGGTCTGCACGGCATGCTGTGTGTGGATCGGAGGCTCGCTGGCTAAAAGACCTTAGGTTCTTCAGCCACTTCTTCAGAAATGTAATTTAAACAGAGACCAAATTGGAGTACTTTCCCACAAAGTATTATTCACTCAGTATTGTTGTTGCCCATTAGCCAGCTCATTAAACTTAATGAAGAAGAGTTGTCCATTCACAACACTTTTTCACATACTCATCTTTCCTTAGTCACCCACCCACTTTGAGACTCCTAGAAGAAAGGAATACCCTTCCTTAGGTTAAGGAAGGATGTAACCCTACTTAGGTTATGACACAGTTTCTCAGAAGGATTTTGTTATGCTCTCTCTCTCTGAGCATGTAATAAGAACCAAAGATGTTCTATATGATGGCCCATTAATACTCAGACTGTCTTACACTTGGACATAACATATACTGCACAATAGGTCACCTGAAGAACCCCTACCTCAGCCTTTTTCAAATAAGAAGACGTTATTACCTGAAGATGGGTATGTTGAGATTGTTCCCTGCAGCAATGTAGGGTGCTTTGATGTTATGGCAGAAGAGAATGAATGTAAGGAGCAGGTAGTCAATGTGGGATTTGTGAACAGGCAAGAAGATAAGAGGCAAATTCATCTACGATGGGGAGAGTAGGAAAAAAGAGTTGGTAAGAAATGTGGAATATTACTCCTTTTCTAAAATCCATTATTGAGATTGCTAGCATCATATAATCAGAACTGATGGTAATTTCCAGTTACCATCATTCACTTTGTTTACTTCTGGTTTTCATTCATCTGTGACAACAAGAACATTTTAGTCAACTGTACTTAATTTTCATGGACTGTAGTTTTTAGTTGTATGCATTACATCAGCAATGATTAATATACCCAGTTTCTTCCGACTCTCAGTATTGAGACAACAATCAAACAATTAAAGGGATGTGGCCAAATCATCAGTGTCACCAAAGAACTGCTATTTCTATTAGATATCAGCAAGGATCTACGAATACTGGGGTTCCCAAACACTGTAATCGAAAGATAACAGAAAATATTAGGAACCTTTTTTGTTTGTTTGTTTCAGTTATCTATCCATCTTTCTAAGGTAAACCCTGCAAAAAGAATCAATTCCTTTGAGTGTGGAAAAAAAAAAGGTAGAATTTAGGACTTATTTTGATCAATTTCAATAAATATCAAAGGACTGGGAACAGACTGCTGGTAAGGAACAGGAAAAGTTTATTTCTTAAAGACTTTTATTCCAAATTAAGGTAAGACTGAAAAATCCTAAATAGACCTATTAATTTATTACCGTCTGCCTCAGCACAAAAAAAGAAATAATACTGGATGCAGGTTATCTGAGATAATCATTCAGCCTGATAGTTAAAATTTGATCCTGAACAAAGGTAAAACCAGAGTGCACATAGTATTTTAGGTTACACAACTCAGAGAGCATTACATTTAATTAAAACACTATTTCACAGATATGAGGCAGTTCTATCTACAATCTAATATCGTAAAGACTTAGCAGAGCTCTCCTAAAAAGTGCTGTAAACATTAATAGAAACTACTTCAGAAATGTACCTTACTAGATCCTTTCCCACCCTCCCTTACCTCTGTTGCTGCTTTGACCATTTCTATTTGACCTCTGTGGATCTGAATATTCCAGAAAAAGCTGTTAAACAACTTCAGTAACACCCAGCCAGTCAACCTGAAGGAAGAACAAACACAACTCAAAAAGCTTCATTCATTTCTGACTCCATTTTATATTTCTTCTATATTCTTTTTTATATTTCTTCTATTTCTTTGCCCTTTGAATAAGGGCAAAGCCATAAAACCTAATTACTTCATATTCAAACAAAATTACTATAAAATCCAACTGCTTAACAGGTTTTTGCCTATCAGCTAAGCCATGGTTAATAACCACATTTCAGCTTCCTGCAGTTATGACACAAAACTTGTGTCAACCTCATTGAAAGCTGTTCAAAGGGCAGAGACCACTTTACATAGGGGGCAAGTTAATGGAGGTGCTATGATCAATTTATGATCATAACTAAGCTAGTTAGGTGACATGTTAGGTGACAGCACATATCTGGTCTTGTGGGAGAACTTAATACAGTTACAAAAAATATAGGCTTTGCACCACAAAAGTTGGTGAAGGGGACTAGGAACATGACAGAGACAAATTAATCCTTAGTAGCAAAGGTAGACATCACAGTAGAAGATTTTATCTCAGGTAAGATTTTATCTAAGGTACTTATAGTTGCAGGTTATGATATTCAATGGGCCACTGCAAAAAAGATCTTTCATCACAGTCTAAGATGCTGCAGCTAGCTGCTCTCACCCACATCAGCCTAAAACAGATACTAATAGAGATACTAATACTGGTCTAAGCATTAGCACCAAAACTAGTTTCAGAAGGAAAAAAAAAAAAACGTGTATTTAATCTTATCACAAGATTTATCCCTTGAAAAGGCAGCGGGTTTCTGTTGCATCTGAAAATGAAGAATAACTACCATTTCATTAGTTAACATTAGAAAAGGGATTATTATGAATAATGCATTATTTTTTTAGAATAATTATTATTTATGAATAATGTGTTACAAGCTCTGCTGGTATAATACAGAGAGAGCTTGGCCGTCCTTCTACCCATTGACAATACTGACGAGTCATTTCTCTTACCTGATTAAAGCAGGTGACACATTTGCTACCATTTCCTGGAGAATTTTCCTAGCTTTTTTCTTCACTTTGTTGATAGCTTTAGGATCCGTTTGAGCAAAACTACCCGGAGCACTTGGTTCAGAAGCTTCATCTACAATGGCCTTCTGGACTCTTAGCGTTAAAAAGTAAAACTTATGAGACAGTCCCACAACAGAAGAGTTCAAGACACAGACAATAACTGCTGGGAATGAGCTATATATTACTACAGGAGTAACTGGCGGGCATAAAAGAATATGCACACTAAAGTATTGTGTACTCCAAATGCATTAAATTTAGTTCAGTAGTTTTCTAAGTTCTGATTAAATAGGTGGATGATGGATGAATGTGCTCAACTTTGACCATATAAAATAGTATGTACGTAGATCAGAGGCATGGATATCAAGTGATTGCCAATTTTCAGAAATGGTTAATAAGGTTAAAAATACAGAAAGAACAGCCGAAATCTCCTCTTTGTTAATATTTTCTTTTTCCTGCCATAGCAATTTCACTTACCTCACTAGACAGATTTATGCAGCAGCTATTTTGCACTTCTACAGTATCTTCCCCCTTGAATTCTCAGTTTTACTAAGTGTAACTAAGTTTTATAAGGGCTATTTTCCCCATTTAAAACATACCTAAGAGAGATTAAGTGGTTTAACACACCATAACTGTGGCGCAATGTGGTCTGCTTTACTTTTCAAAAGCAACACTATCATCTCCAGATGGGACTCGAACATTAAAAATTCAGGAAAGTTAGGAATGTTAATGTAGGCAGTGTGTGCCCTCTGACAAAAGTAGACTCAAGCAGTGGGCACGTGGTGGAATTTTTTTGTGTCCAGGGAAAACTGATACCTTAATAGCTAATCAGGGGCTCAATGGGCCATTGAAAATGTGGTATATGAAATGGAAAACACGCTCCACAAAGTAAAGGGTGGGTATTTCATTCTATAGCCTCTTTCCAGTTTTGCCTCGCAATCTTGGTGTACACTCAGGTGTACACTCTGAAATGCTGCTTTCCTATTATTTCTGAAACACTGACAACTTCTGATGACTGCAGTATGATTTCAGTGGTAGTGATTTACATGAATTAGATAAACAAATGTTTGAAGAGTTCCCATGTAGCAATTTATTTTTCTGTGTACTGTCTGCTGTCCATCACTATGCATCATTCATCTGGTGATTTATAATTATTAATCTCCCCTCTTTTACTATTCAAACAGAAATTGCAAGCTACAGTCCTGAAAGGCTGTGCTGAAGATACTGTATCTTCTAATATTTTAAATAGTCTGATTGTCATAACCTGACACTTCTAAATTCTGAAGTTGTATTATAATGTATCAGCCATTCAAAAAAATCATTTATTTTGCATTATCTTACCTGCTGTTATTCAGCACATTTTCTGTCAGATTCTTGGCAAACATACCCTTATGAACATCCCTCTCTTGCACAAAAAGGACATAACAAAAGCGTCTTGCAAGCCACCCTCTGTACCTACAAAAATATGAAGGGTATTTGAGAGTGACCCTCAAAATATTTCACTGCCAAAAAAAGAAATATTAAAACCACCTAAAAATACAATTAAGAAGCAAAGGTAAGTACAATTTTATGAAGGGCTGCCTAAAAGCTTCTGTATCTTCTAGTAAACTGCCAATATGTTAATGTTATGGATGAAATAACTGATGCGTAGCACAAAATACCTGAGACAACTGAGGTCTACGTTACTTCAATTCAGGGTGATACTGGCCTTAAAACATCCACAGTCTCAGAGGAAAGTAGCTACACACCAGCATACGCATTTTGTCTGTCCGCTGGAACCGTCTCACCAGCTCAGCGAGGACAAAAGAAGAGCTAGTGCCGATTTCCGATTCAGTGACTTTACAGGGAGGAATGTAAATGCCCAACTAAGAGGTTTGTCAACTGCTTCAAGAAACATCGAGTCCTCTTGGGAAAGTTGCTTACATTGTACGCAGAGAGTAAACTCTCACAAACACTTCTGAAAATATGTTCGCATTAGCCACCAACACTAAAAACAATTTTTTTGTAATCTTTTCTTCCTTGCTAGTGTTTTTAAACACCCAGCCCTACGTGCTTCCTATGTACCTTCTCCTTGCAAAGTTTTAACAGGAGTAGAACCACTAAATAATCAGTAAATCTCTCTATGCATTCAAGTGTTTAAGTAAGGCAACTTAGCTTATGCAGCCAGTCCCTTCCTTTTAAATTAACCCCGTCCTCCACTCTCCAGATCATATAAGCAGCAATCACCTGAGAAAATGTTACTTTGAACAGTTTTCCTAACATCACAGAAGATGCATGTGACACATGAAGGGCTAAAATCCAGTCCCCAGCAGTGAATATTGACTATTTTCTCTCCTCACCACCCTCACTCACCAGGCCAGGACTGGACAAGCCACCACTCATGCAGGACTCCTGAACAGCAGAGCTGATGCGATGGGACAGAATTAACAGTTGGAAGAAGAAATTAAATTCTGGCCATTCCTAAGACTAGAGCAGTCAGTATTATGCAAAAACCCTGTCCTGAGGACTGCTGGCGCAATGCATCACTGATGCTGTAGTGAGAGTCCCAGACAGAACCGTGGGTGGCAATGCTCATGCTGCTTTCCATGCTGGAGTGCCGCTAAGGTCTCACTCCTTGTCGTCACCCGAGTTACTGATCTTGGCTGTTAAACCTCCCTACCACATTTCAGTAAATTTATACATGTGTTAAAACCAGCTAGGAAAGATGAGAAGGAACTTTTACACTACAAAAGGCCAAACCACCTGAGTGCACAGGCCACTCGCACTGTTAATTGAGTGCACACGCACAAGCCATCGGCACTGTCTGACACATAAAGGTTATACAAGTGTTCAGACCATCTCAAAGGACAAAGAATTTTGCTATTCACGCTGTCAGGGAAGTAGACTGGTGACTCTGTTTTAATTGCTTTTCCATTTTTCCCTTCTCATTGGAGTTTGAAAGCCTTACTGATTTTTCTAAAAAGCAAAGCTAAGGATATCCTTCTTTCTGACAACAATTTTGGTAACTATGAACATATCATCACAACAGCACGCAGCTATTGCAGGGATCTGTCAAGGTATAAAGGCTTCTACGTTCATTTTACAGCTTAGATATGACATAGTATAACTAGAAAAATCTGTTTTCTAATCGTGTAGCAATGATAGCAGACAAAAACCCCACAGAATAGACCCAGTCAAGATATATTATAAAACTGACATATTCACACCTCAGAAAAAGGCTGTAGTAATGTCTCGATACAGGTACAGTATGCTAGCAGTTAAAGAGAATCCCTCTTGCTTTCTAAGGCCAAGAAACTGTGACTATGTAACCCCATGAGACCTCAGAACTTCATTAAAATTCTCAATTTTCAGACTATAATGACATTCTGAGCTAAAGGCATTTTATTTCAGAATAATTCATTAACCCATTTTTTGTTGCCCTTATATTTCTAATTTAAGTAATTCTGACCATCCAAAACCATTCAAGCATTAGACTTCTGAAACTAATTTAAAAAAAAATGTTAAAATTAAACACTATTTCTGTTCTTTTTCTGTATTCTAAACTACAAGCTCAACTTTTAAAAAGACATAATTAATTCAAATTGAAGAAAGAACAGCCTTGAACATTAGCTTCCTCCCTCTCAAGCACAGCACAATGCTGCCTTTCTTCCACTCAGACACTTTGGCTCATTTCTTTCAGGCTGCTGGCCTCTCTTTGTTTGCTCTGACTCTACGACAAACACTGCAGGACCTGCTTATGCTAATGATTACCGTAAAAAACTTAGCAAGCATTATTAACTTTCCAAAGAACAGAATAAAGATTTTTGTGTACTTCCAGTATCTTCATCCCAGAACACAAGATATCTTTCCAAAAATGCTAAGATACACCATCATTTTTAGGTCATATACACCATCCTTCAGGAGCTGCACTCTGCCACTGAGGCAGAGGAGAGACAGTCTCAGAAGACATGTTCAGATTTAATTGTCCTTAGTGATAACAGTCAACACCCAAATTGTGAGCCAGATCTGCTCAGTAAATTAAAATGCAGCCTGAAGTCATTCTTGAACATGGGAATAAAACAGCTCCTCTCAGCATTATGCTACGGATGCTGCCATTTGCACTAGTGGAGAAAGGATTTAAACACGCTCTGGTTTTTGTGAAACAGGTTTGACCCTTACATTCCTTGTCTATAACCCCAGAGGACTTTGCCCAGCTCCCAAATACACACAGCCGGATTTAAAAAGCACATTAACTTTCCTGAAGTCAGCACCAATTCCTGCATTTTAGGATAGCAATATATATTCACTCAGTCCGGACTATACTAGAGATTTCCCTGTGTAAGATCAGAACACACTGAATTTTAAAAGCAGAATAAAGACTTGCTACATTACCTCGTATGTGTTTCATTGATATATATGACATTACGTAGACCCAAAGAAGGAATACTAGCGTTGAAGAAGTTATCCTGTAAGACCAAGAAAAAAAAGGTTGGCGGACTACTTCGTTACATAGGAATAGTTGTGTCTTTACATTCATCATAACATTTAAGATAATGCAATATTTTTCACCTCTGTTATAAACAAAACCCAAAGCAGAGAAATGCTGAACTTGCTTATAAAGTACACACAAACTGTTCTGAAATGTACATGAAATTCAGAAGTACTATTCCTAACTCAAATACTTTCAAAGTATTCTCTAGGCTTTACTGCATACAGAAATGGTTGTATTGGTTGTATTCTTCAAGCCAGAATATTTTATCGCATTCTGATGTAATATAAACCAGGACTTGTCATAATACAGAACTCATATTTGAGACAGAACTTTATTAAGCCACATTCAGCGTTAGTATAACCATGAGCCTTTTGACACTCAGTCTGTGACAACCAGTTTGCCAGCAGATCAGGCATCACATAACGGCAGCCCAAGGGTCAGGATATCCATCCATGGTTAGGTGGCAAATCTCCACATTCCTGCTCTGCCTGAACAACAAACTCAATCCAGCTTTCTACATCCCTGATACAGACTCTACATGCCAGGCTATTAACTGTTCTGGGATGAGTTTGGGAGCAGTTCCACTTTGGATAAGAAAAAATATTCCTTGCCAGGAAGACCTAAACTTTGATATTACGTATTCCAAGTAAGTACCTTGACCGAGAGGCTAGTTTCTTTCTGCCCAAATAATACTTAATTATAAAACTGGTAGCATGCCAACAGTGAATTACAGCTAAAACCACTGGGACTGTGCATGTCAAGGAAGACAAAACATGACAGTGAAGGAGAAAGATGGTTACCAGCAACAGCTTAGCTGCAGAACAGCCTCGCTACCAATTTTGCAATGGGAATCAGGCAAGAGTCTCATTTGTTTGTATTTTGTTTAGGACATATCATTTGCCACAAATTAAAATATGTAAGTGTCCTATGTCACTTGCAAATCAGGTAGAAATTACGTGCTACAGTGGGAGCACACAGTCTTTTGCCCCATGTTAAAGCATAACTGCGTAGTACATACAATCAACAAATTGTTGGTCTAGGCTTTTAAGAGGAAACTTCAAGGTAATACTAATTTCTTTGACTGTTCACTGGTAATTTTTTGTGGATCTTAAAGCTAGATGAAACGTTCTGGTGAAGAGAAGTGAAATGACTTACTCTTGGTCTCCCCAAAAATCAGCAACAAATTTAAGTATCACTGAATGCCCAAGTCCACTCCAGTGCTTTAATCATTAGATTATAACCTCGCTCTGTGAAATTCATCCTCCAGCTGTAATGTCACACTTCAGCTTTTCCTTATTTAACTCTTCCCCCATCCTGTGTCAGGCAAAGGATGTGGTTCTATGAGACAAGTGAGCTGATACAGCATCTCCCTGCTGCTGCGCGGAAGAAGCCCAGCTCCTGCTACCACATCCTACCCTTTCCCACTGAACGCTATCCCTCACCTCTTAACTTACACCATCTCTAGTGTTCATCACACCCCTTAACGAGCCAACTTCATTCAGGCATGGCAGAAAACTAATACAGCCAGAGTAAATGAATAAATAAAGCAGGTAATTTTCTGCATGGTTAGTGAACTTGATCAGCCCCCAGGAGAGCAAGAAGGAAAACTATAGGGAGAAGCAAGACTGCCCACTCTTGAGCATCGGCAAGCTGTTAGTTTGGCCAACACACTTAAGGAAATGTGTCTCACTCATCCATCCCTTTTCCTTAAGAGAATTAACGAACAGGCTGCTCAAAAAAAAAAGAAAGATCTGGAGTCCAATGAGAGGATCTGCTTTGTTATTGTCTGCTGCAAGGATGGTATTTTCTCCTTGTGGCAGAAGACAATAAAGGGCTTAATCAGGTCATGCCCCTTTCCTGAGTGGGATCTCAGGATAGGCAATTAGTTTCTTATTAAATGGACAAAATACAGAACAAGATTTTTATTTTTAAAGCATAATTCTCAACTTGAGAGGAAGAGCCTAATTACTAACAGACTAATTACTAAATGTATAAAGCCCTAAGTTGAGGATTCCTACACACCTTTTTACAAGTCAAAACACTTAAGTGTCTGTTAGAAGTAGTCTTAGTTTATCTAATTGCTTGTCTTGTTGCCCATATCATATGTAGCCTTCACAGAACATTTGGATTTCTATCCCACATTTGTATGTCATTGCTGCAATTTTCTATTCTGGCATAGGAATAGAGTGAAATAACAACTTTTCCTTGGTCAAAGAAACAAGCAAATTTTCACTCTAGTCCAGCCAATCATTGAGCTCAGTGCAGGTGTAACTGAGTGCGATTTAAAGCCCAGGGTGTACACGTAGTCAAATTACATGATGAACTGGTTGTAAACTATATTATGCCATTTATCAGCATTTTGCATCTTCAGTTTATGGAAAACCTGCCCAAAGCAGTTCAATAAAGTTCACATTTAAAATCAGCTTGCGCAACCTCTCTAGAGCCACTATGTTGACGCTGCTCCCAGCAGACAAATATCCCCACTATCATAACTGGCACTCCTTGGTTCCAGGCTGGGCAGAGTAGCCAGGAATCAGCCAGGTGTAGAAAACCACCATGTCTTCTCAAGCACAGGATTAATCTCTTCAAGTTTGAAGGGAACATATTGCTTACTTTCAAAACTATACTTATTCTGTGGATAGAGAATTAAGCATCTCAAAAGTAAGCCTTAACATAAGCACCTAAAAGTATGCCTTTCATATGCACCAAATTCCCATTATTAATCTACCAGAACAGGTAATTTTTTTCCATACAATTTCCTAGTGCTAATTCTGAAGAGCTGTTAAGTTTTCTGCAAGGAGTAAGTCCGCACTGAAAAGTGGAAGACAAAGCATCACAACAGGTCTGTGTCATCCATTAATTCCATGACAAAGAAAATATAACCATAAACAAAGTGAAAAACTATATTTCTTTATGAAGGAAGAACATTGTGACCTTAATTCTGAAAGTAACAAAACTACTGAAACTTCATTACGCTGCAACTACAAGTTATTGTCAAACATAATCCAGTCCGTAATCTTCTTACCCGGCTCTGGGGAGTGCATACATAGCAACACCGTCCCACAAACGGCCTTTTTCTGCTCAACAGAGTCTCTTTCCATTTTAAAGTGGCGGATCGGAAGAGAGTGGGCCTAGAGTTACACTCTCCCTGCAGAACAAAAGACCACTCTGTAAGTATCCAGAAATATACGTTTTACTAGGTATGTGAAAATTTTGAGTAAGAGGATTTGCCAGACACAACAACAACAACAAAAAACAAAAAAAAATTACCACCCAAAATTACATAAAACTAACAGAATTTTTTCCAAGATTTTTCTAAAATAAATTACATTCTCTCCAGACGATGCCATTTTTAAAAATAAAAGCAAAATCACACTGTTGTACTTACGTATCTTAAGCACTGCAGCATTTGCTGACACACAAAATTTTAAAATAATAACTCTAATAAGAAACAGCAAGGAAACTGACAGCCGAGAGAAGTGGAAGAAATTAACAGTAAATTACTCTCTTAGTAATGTAGGGGCGCTTAGGTGTAATTAGGTGTAATATCAGCAATGTATATTAAGCTTTAACTGGACATCACCCTGTAAAATCGCAAGAAGACTGAATATACACAAAATATTAACTCCATTGACTCTGTACACCCTTTTTCAGCAGTTTCATGCAAAGTGATATGAAAAAAGAACCACTGTGCCTTCTCCAATGTTACGCTGTCTTTCTGAAGATTATAGAACCAAAAAAATCAGAGTAATTGTATTCACAGAACACATTCTCTTATGTTAGGATGTAATGAAAATATACTTAACTATAATTTTTACAAAGACATTGACTGTTCCCAATAAAGTCTACTGAATTATTGCTTGCCTGAGAATGAACACTGGATTGCCATTTTCCGAACCATATATTCTAAGTTTTTAATAAAAGGGAAGTTACAGAAACAAACCAAAACATTGTTTAAAATAGCACTTTTAAGTGGAAGAGAAGCAGGGTAGAACCAATACCTTAAACGAGCATAAGGTTTGGGAAACACAAATACAGAACATCACATACTCAGCTAGAAAGCCAGCCCAGCGAGAAACAACCCGAAAGTCAAAAGCAACGCTCAAGATGCCTAAAAACTAAAACGTGCGTATATCACATTTGGCAAGCGGTATAAATTGGCAACTATTCCAAGGCTACGTCTTCCATCTGAAATAAACAAGCATCAAGATGCTAAGCCTGGCCCAATCGCTTCTCTATCACCTTCTGTAATGCTAAGTCTAAAATTAACCAACTTTGTAACAATACTGTCCTCCTTCTGCTTGCCTCCAAGCCCTGACTGAACTCACCACCACTTTCTTACAAAACCTCCTTCCCATCTCTTTTGTCTCACCTGCCTCTATCCCACTGCCTCACAGATCTTTTGGTTACTGCTAGTTGCTGTCCAATGTAACTTACATCTAGCTAGACAGAAAACCCAGCTGCCAGAATGTGTGTCCCTTCCCTGAACGCTGACCATGTCTCCAACTCTTCTTCTGTATCAAGTTCAAACTCCTCCTCCAGACCCGTGTCTAATTCTTCCTGACCTATGCTTCTAAACCAACTGCTATCAGCCCAGTCCCCATGTGGCTCTTTTTGTTCCACCCAGACCTCTCTGCTCACTGCCCCCTTTGCCTCCTCCAAATCCCAAGCCTCATTCAACAGAGGACACAGACTTTTAATAGGCTCCTTATTTATATCCACCAAATTTTCTCTGCGTCCTGTATCGCATGAAAAGCCCCAGCTACAATGGCTACATGACCGTGCACCTTTAGCTTCAGGCTCCTTTTCACGTGTGCATTTCAAACTACATCCTCCAGAACAGCAATGAGGTTTCTATTTGACTTTCTGTTTGACCTCAGCCTACTCCAGAATGGGATTCTGCACATTTACTGCTATATAAAATGATTAGTAACATCACATCAGAAGACTGTAAGACTATCAATAGGGTTTGATAGGGTTTTTCTTTTCTAGCATCATTAGTCTTTGGCACAACACTGAACTGTTGGTTCCTCCTTACGTTTCAAGTTAAATTAAAACCAAACTGTATCATGCATGAGAGAGGTGATGCCTTATCTTCGTTCTTCTTCATAATAAAAAAAAGTCCACCTTCGACGTGATATAAAAATAAGATAAATATGGCCAGTAACATTCACAATTTTTACTTACCCATTCTTCACTGGAATGCTTACATCTACTGATACTACACTCTGCTGAGGTGGACAAATAGGAAACATCTATTGTTCCAAGGGACAAAGCAGTTTCATCCATGACCCAGGAGTTGAACTGAAGATCAGAAGCTGCAAAATAACAACATACTTACATACATATATACACACACACATAATTTCAGTGATGGGTATTTACCAAAAAATTAGCAAACTGGTATTTTTGCGCCCTTCATAAAAGTTAGGTTCTGAAGGAGTTTCACTGCAGTCAGAAATCAGCATGATTTTAATATGATAAAAAACCCAGCATATTTGATTTCCATAAACACAGCACACCAACCAGATATCTCCCTGTTTTTCTCTCCCTGCTTTTCTTCTCATTACAGGTCAGTATAGTCCCTTTATGCTTTTCCACTGTTCTTCACTGCATGGTTTAAACCATGCAGCCACATGAATACACATTTCAGCCACTTTCAAAAGTTTACTATTCTCTTGCACTCCATGACCTCACTCTTTCATCATTTGCTTCTCAAGGACACCTATTATCTACAGAAAAATTTATTTATGTTCTCTCCCGAGAGATCTCCTATCTCACAGTATATTTTATGCGTCTGATCTAGCTGTAGTCAAACCAGTTTGCAAACTCCTCAGAGGAAGGAGTGTTCTATACAAAAAGCACACCCCTAAATCTGAACGCGCTGCTGACATAAGTGACCTTACGGGCTTGTGGGATTAAAAAGCAGTAAAGTCTAAACTTGCACTATTATTTTAAAAGGGAAGTTTTATAGTTCATATAATAAGCACAATAAAGAATTCTCTCTTGGCCAAAGAAAAAAGAAAGTAGGCCTAACATATCAAAACCACTTGGCATTGTATGGTATATCCGCAAAAGACCACGAATTCAACTGCTTTGTTATGGTGAGCCACTGGAATAGGAATCCAGGCATTTTCGTCTAGAGAAACTGTAAAGTGGCAATACCGCCTCTTCCATCTGTCACTGCAAAGAAACTTATGCTCCAGCCAAGCTACGAGCCATCAGGAATGAGACTGTTCCCACCCTGTACGCTAACATTTGCAAAAGCAAGACCTAAAACTTTAGTCCAACATTTTGTCTTTCTTACCGTCCCCCCCAAGCAGACACAAACCTCTCCTGTAACACCTCCACGTACAGAGCTCCCCATACAAACCAGCGTTCGAGCTAGTATATCCACGCACATACTTACCTTTACACACAGCCTAAGTACATAAGTTATCCTTTTTTCTTGGCTGGCTCTTACGCTCAATTTGCCCCTTTTTTTCTTTTTTTTTTTTTTTTTTCATTAGCTAGCGCTCAGGCAAATTAACATCTACACCGCCCAGCAGATAAAAAAAAACCCGCTCACGACCATCCGGACGGTGAAAGCCAAACGCGTCCTCCCTGCGCTCAAGGTGACCTTGGCTGCACCGGCACACATAAAAGAGGAACTTTAAAAAAATACGTAATTAAAAGCCTGCCCGCGCAACGGCAGCTCTCCACGCACCTCCGCCAGAACCTGCCCCGCCGGCTGCCCGCTCTCCGCCGCGGCGCTCACGCCGTCGGCCTGCCGACGCACGCCATCCTCCGGGCTCCGACCGGGGCTCCGGCCCCCCGCACTCTCACGGCACCTGCTATAGAAGCAGAAACGCGGCGGCTGAGCGCGGGTATCGCCCGCCGACCGTCCCCGGGGCAGCGCCGGCGCCCGCTGCCAAGGGGCCGTCCCCGCGCTCCGCCGGACGCCGCCGGGGGCGGGCGCCGAAGGCGGGCACCCACCGCCACCGGCCGGGCCCGGCCGCCCCCCGCCCCGCAGCTCCCGCACCCTCAAACGCCGCCGCGGGGACGGCCGAGGCTCCCCGCGCCCGCCTGCCCCCCCGCTCGCCTCCGCCGCAGCCGCGGGGACCGGCCGGCCGACCCCCCCCCCCCCGCCCCCCCACACGCTCCGTCCCTGACAGGAGGCGGCGCGACAGGCGCCCTCCGCACCCGGGCCGGCCGCTCCTCCGCAGCGCCGCGCAGCCCACGCCCCCTCCCGCCACGCGGCAGCCCCTCGGCCGGTCCTGTCCTGCCGTCCCCCCGCCGCCGGGGGCAGCGGACCCGCAGCCGGAGGCGCCTGCCGCGCCGGCCCCTACCCGCACGGCGGGCTCCGCAGCGGCCGCTGGACCCCTGCCCGCCCGCCGGGCCGCGCGGCGGCGCCGGGCCTGACGCGACTTCCTGAGCGCCCGTCGCCATGGTGCGGGCCCGCCGCCTCCCCGCCCGGCCCCGCGGCCGCCTGGCTTCTCGCCGCTGTCCCGCCGGGGCGGCGGGCAGAGAGGAGAGCCCGCGGCCGCCCTCCCGCTCCTCGGCGACGCCTCTAGAGCCCCGCGCACCCGCTGTGGTGGCCCGTCCCCGCGCCGGCAGCGGCTCCGGCCGCCCCGGCTTAGAACCGCGGCCCGGCGCGGCCTCTCCCCCTCGGCGCCGGGGGTCCCCGTCCGCGGCCGCCGCAGGTGCGGGGGCATGGCCGAACAGCCCGAACCGCCACCGAGCCGCCTCCCCGCCCCCTCCTTCCGGCGGCAGCAGGGACTGACGGCTGTTCGGCGCTCGGGTCCCAGCCGCGGAGAAGAAGAACGCGGGGAAAGTCGCGTCAAATCGCGTTTCTGGGGCTTTACAGCGACTGGGAGCTGCGACTGCGTTGCCGCCGAAATGAAAACAAATTGCAGAAAATTCGGGACGGGTATCGATCTGCCCACCCGGCCTTGCGGCGCTGCCAGTTTGCCTTTCACTGAGTGCAAAAGCAAATGTTGATTGAGATTGCTGCATATAAACAAACATGGGCTGAGAGTATTCTTTGGCTTTGGCAGTCCTGGGCTATTTAAAGATAGTCTTTCTGTGGCTCAACTTGAGTTACAGACCTCTGGGAAGGCCAGCACCCACGTTCCTTCTTCGAATGTCCGGGTCTTCACCGTTACTCAAAACGGTGCAACACGGGAGTAAAGTGACAAAATACGGGGTGTCATTTTACGCCAGTGCAAATACTCCGCTTACAAATTCAAATAACCTAAGGAGGTATTCTCCTCCTAGAAGTCTCACTTCTAGATGTCATTTTGAATTTATTACAAATGAGAACTGTTAAGCAGGAGTTACAAATGCTCTTCACACATAAAAGAAAATGCATGGGATGTGATAGACAAAAAACAAACTGCTACGTGCATATGTGAGTTGCTGTGCCTCCCACAACTGAGTGCCTCCCGGGGAATATCACTGGGGTATTAGAGCTGATACTTCATGAAGAGCGTCCTGCAGGTTTTGGGTCAGAAGAGATTTTGGACCTGAATTTTCCTCCGTTTAGCAAGAAAAAATACTCTGTTTTGTTGCAAGGTGGACTTTGGAACACAAGACGTCTACTTTTCAAATTAAAAAATACAATAAACTGTGATGTAGTGAAATGTACAACTTGTGTAAAAGTTTGTATTTCTGCATAATATACAGTGCAGCACTTGTGCACAGTGTATAGCAAAGCACCATTTTCTAGGGCATGGTATTTTGTATAGAGAAAGGACAATGTCTAACTGTATTCCTTACAACACATTCACATACTGAAGTTTTCTCCCAGTTTTCTCATCATCTGGGCCAAGAATTCCAGATTCGATTAGCGGTTCTGTGTGTCAGTTCTCGTGAAGGAGAGTTGGTTGAAATAGTGCCAAACATCCACTTTCAAGTTTTAGCCTTGAAAAGCAACGTAGCCAGAATCTCTGGCCGCTTCTGAAATACAAGCCCGTAACTGTCCAGCTTTATAACAAAGCTTTTGTCTTTATATCAACTTTTTCTTGAATTGATTTACTGAAGGTCAGCTGGGAAAGAGGGGGCAGATTCTGCTTTCATCTGGGTCTACAGCAGCTAAGTGGATTTGTAACTGCTTTGCTAATCAGAGCCTAGCCCAGGAGGCCATCTATCTGGAAAGAAAATATATAAGGGTTTCTACCGACAGAGAGTCACAGTGCTATGTCAGATTTGTGTGATCTCAGTTATTACATCCTCAACTCAGCTTCGTTTGCATAATGAGCATTGCATTGACTTGGTGGAGTTGTGGAGGCCAGAGAAGGAGACGTCTGTCTCTGATCCTGTGGCCCAGCCGGTCCCACACTCAGGATTGCGTGGAGTTTGTCCTAGGTGCATCGGAAGCTTCAGAAGGGGAAACTCTGAACTCCACTCAGAATAAGTGAAATCCAGTGTTACATCATGTATTTTTGTAACTCTCTTTGCGTAAAGAGCAGATCTCACAGAAGTAGTCAAAGTCCCAATATAATGCTGCAGCCCACATCCTGATCACTGCTTCCAGGATGGGTCTGTCTGTGTAAGACTGTGTGCAACGGGGGAAGTCAGAGCTGTGACTAAAGTGACAGAATTATCTCAGAAATCACGTTGGAGGAGATGATTCAACAACTGGATTACACAAAAACTGGATATAACAGGGATGGCAATGTCTAAGAGTCTAAGAAAATGCATGAAACATAAGGCAGTTAAAAATCTTATTAGTGTCTTCTAATAATTTCATTGCTCCACTGCATTTGTATTGTTACTCAGGAACTTCTTAGTAGGTACTTTACATTACAAAGGACCGTCGATATTGCTTACACACAACTTTACCTTCTCTAGGTATGGAATCACGTTGATTTTTTTCCCCCTCCCAGGCACAAAAAATAGGGGATCAAACAGCGCACTCAGTTTCAGTGTGCTATAATGCAAGTCAGAGCAAACTTTCAGCCACTGAATGTAAAGCAAGCTTGTCTGCTTTGCTCCCTTCTATAACAGATGAATTATAGTACATTCAGAATGTAATATGGATCTGTTGGCATGTTTTTTCCTTGCACGCTTTTACACTGGTGTATTTTTCAGGTTATGAAACAGTTATTTCTGTGATATAAGTAACAGAAAAATCAGAAAAAAAAGCTTCAATGGCTTTGTCATAGTTTTGTGCAGTCTCTAGAGTCTGATTTTAGTATCATTTATGAGAAAACTGCTTAGGCTATTCTCCAGACTGTTTTGAAAAGAATAGTAAATAGATACAACGTTTTACTCAAACATAGTAATTCTGTGCAATCAAGAAAAAAAAAAAAAAAGTTGTTTCTGGTATGATTGTAGAGCAGTTTACTTGTTTTTCTAACCTTAGAAAATTCTTGGCTTATTGTGAAATAAATCCAGAGACAATTTTGTCACTCATCTGAAAAGGATGCAGAATTAGTCCAATGGCAATTGCAGCTCAGCAAGATCTTTTTACAGGATACACTTGTATAAATCCTCAGGCTTAGTAGTGAAATCTCATTTCAGTATTGAGAGCTCGGTGATGATGTTGTGTTGCCATGGAATCAAGCAAATGGGAAAAATTTTGGAATGCCCTAAAGGAACAGACTTTCAGAGCTGCATGTGCTCTAAAAAGCTCAAATACCGCTGGGTCTCGCTTCCAGAAAAGAGAGGCTCTATCCTGCTTCCATTGAAGTCAATGGGAGGCTTGCCACTGATCTCAGTAGGAGCGGGAGCATGCCTAAGTTTTGCAATCCATCTTTTTAAACTTCTTAAACTGAGGTGTTTACCGTGCCAATGAGTCCAGGGAGGTAATTTGCATATGATGGCAAATCAGCAGAACCCTGGCTTTGTGTGAATAAGCTGCTGACCACATCGTGCATAGCAGCCTGCAGATGAGAAAGAGCTGGCAGGACTCGTTTGTTTTTGTACATAATGATTAGTCCTTCCTATGTTTAAATTCCTCATGATGCTTTCAGTGGAGTTCAACAAAGTACCTGTTTGCTAGACGATGCTGTGGGGAGGAGGAGGGAGAAAGGACGAGGGGGACTTCTTTTTACACCGCCTCTACCCCGGGTCTGTGCTCTCAGCTCCCTCCAGTGATTCCCATGATGTCACTTCTAGTAATGGAGACATGTTTACAAAAGAGTACACAGCATCCTCTTTAAAAAGAAACTTTCAACCCAGGGAGTGCTACAAAAGTTAGGAAACCAAAAACTGCGTGAGGAGGGAGTAAAGATCCAGACAAAGGTTCTCTGTTTGCAGTGACCGAACTCGACCTCACATGACTATGAACAATAATGAATATGCAATTTGGCAGTTGCAGAACTCCATGTCAGCAATATTGCCTTTGGTATATGATGTATTAAGAGCATCTAAGAGTGGCAAGTAGCCATGAAAAGGACTGATAAGATTGTACGTAGAAATGCTTTGGGTATACTTTATATCTCCTTTCAAGACAAATAATTTCTTCTCTTCTATTTCATCTCCCTTATCTTGAGAACAAATGGAAAATTCTTTAAGAGTACAGTGACTCCCTCCTATGTAACACAGCACACTGTGTTTCTGTAATTTCTTCTCATTCAAATATCATATTCATTACTGTAATTTTGAAAAGATACGGGCATTTCAGCCCAAGCTGCTCCTAGCTTTTCCCTTGAACTTGTTACTCACATTAGTATAAAAAAGGCTTTTGTTCTAACAGAAAGCACTACTGGGTTAAAACCAGTATAACTAACTTTTACACTTGCAAACTTAGCACCATTTATCTATCAAGCAATTACACATATACTTGTATTACATACAAATCAGAAAATCTTAATTATCCAAAGGAATTTGCCAGCATTTTTAATTTAGGAACACTGACTGACAGAATTTGGAACAAGATTCTCCTGTACTCAGACCTTAAGCAATTATGTGCCATAACAATGCAAGCTTCCCCATGCCTGCTGTGAATAAGGGGTACATTTTGTAAGGGTGGTTATTTCAGTTCTCTGCGTTTCTATGTTGAGGGTATCTGCAAAGCTGACATTTTATCCAAGAGTTGATTTTATCTGAGAAATAACACAGATGAAACAACTAATTGACTGTATATAGGCCCTAAATACTGTTGGATACCTCAAAAATATTATCCATCTGTAAAATCATTAAAAATCAGTATGCATGGGAGACTGTGGTTACAGAAAGGATAAATTCAGTTTTGTGTTTGCAGATATTTCAAGTTTCACTAGTGGCCTTATTTTACGTCAGGCCCAATGGACTTCTACTTGTTGCCAACTCCCCTGCAGAAGACAGACAGAAGATGAGTTTCTTCTCATCTGGTTCTCCCTCCAGGAATGCAGAGCTGCTTTCTATCCCTCCAAAGAAACAACCAAGGAATAGAAATAAAGAAATCTGAGAGCTGAAGTCAGTATGGACCATTTTGAAAAAACAGCATATCACAAAAAAAACCCCCAACAACAAACCCACAAAATTGTGATCTTGTCAAATTTGCTGTGACTCATCCTTGAGGGATTGCAAATTGTTCTAGAATAACACAACCCCTAATTATTATGTGATGCTAGGCAAGTCTTTCATCGGTATCTCAAAAGGAGGTGGTTTTCACTGCTCAGGTTTGCTCTGCTGTGCAGTTGTTGGCTTTAGAAAGACTTGTCATATCTTATAATTTAAAGCACTGTAGGTTTTGGAAGTTGGGGTCACAGACAGCTCTTGCAACCGCCAGTGCACAACAGTCTTTGCAACAGAGGGTATGGCCCAGGTGTTGAATCACACGATGTCCCACCTCTCCCCTCTATTACAGGTATTCAGGACCTTAATCCAGGAGTCGTCACTGGAAGAGTCTTAATGCCTTTGACATGGAAGACGCAAGACCTGTTCATTGGGAAATTTTCTCAGAATTTTGGGGACATCTTTTGCAAACACGTTGGGAAGGTTAGGAGAGTGTCGAGCCATCTGTTCTGACCTGATGCAATGATCCTGATGCAGACTGCCATATATTCCAATGAAGGCTTTACAATCCCAATATTTTCCAATCTCCAAAGGGCAACACACCCCGCCCCAATTTACCCAGGCAAACAAAATGGATTCGCTGATTTAGGTTTTGCAAAAAGCAAACGGGAAGTAAAACTTCCCGTAGATGTCTTTTTTTTTTTTTTTTGTAAGTCAGTCTCACTAAAAAATAAAGGTCTCCAGACTTTAGTTTATCATAGATATATATAATTAAATTTATGTAACTGAAATTTTATCCTTGCACACAATCAACAAAAAGTAAACTATCAATTTTGTTTCTGCGCTACAAAATTAACTGAGGGCCCTGACAAAAGCAATTGTTTTGCCTTCTCTTTGCACTAATCTGGCTACACCAGTTGTTACATTCCAATTCTGACATTCAAATCATGTTGAGCAATTTTCCCACAGTGTGTTTCCCAAACAAAAGCATTTTTTTCCACTCCCACTTATGTGTCTCCTGGATCTGGGAACTGCAGAAAAATATCCTTGTTTAAGTCCTAAGACCTGGCCAACAATTGTATTGCAGTGCTAGATTTCACAAACTATCAGTGATCATTTGAGCAAAACGATACCAACTGACCCGGCAAAAGCATATCTTTCAGTTACTAAATAACAGATATTCAATTCACAACGTTAAAATCCTACCTAGGGTTTTTTTTTTTAACTGTTTGAGCCATAACCCAATACTTTCCCAAGCACCTTATACCTTCACGAGAGCAGAAATATTTTTATGTGTACACCCTAAACTATTAAATTGCTTAATTATTGCAGGATACTCACCTGGAATGGCAGAGGTCTTGAAAAGGGTATCATGTCTTGCTAAGAGGTGATGTTTTTGCAGCTCTGGCCTTTCCCCTTTATAAAAGAACAGTGCATGGTACTAGCTTGGTATTTCACACATGACCAGCCATTGCTTCAGGAAAACTAGATGGGGCACAGCATGACAGGCTGGTTTCATAAAGCTGTTTGTGGGCTTAGGACTGAGTCACTCCACAGGTCTTTCAGATTTAGGATAATGCAGGATTATATATGCCTTGTTTATTCTTACAGCACTTTCCCCTTTCGTTCTCTCCATAGGAGGGGTAAAGCAACAGTGGTTTCTGGAGGGTTCTTGTTTGTTTTACCTTTACCTGCAGTGAGAGATGGGACTACACATTCCCTGCAGCAAAGTACCCTAGGCTGTAGGACAGAGGTGTTTTGAGCCAGGTCTTTTGGGGAAGAGAAATGACTGATGTCTTTCATTAGGACCTAATGAACTTAACCTGAGGTACAAGAGATGGTTATATCAGCTTTTGCCTTTAAAACACCTGTCTTTCAGAGGCATGAAGTTACAAAAAAAAACATTTCATCCAGCATAAAAAATTGGGCAAATATCAGTACCTATCCATCGTGATGATTTACGAAAAGTGTCATTGTAGTTGAGGTAACATAAAATTGGCATAACAGGTGATAGAATTCAGGTTGAAAGGCAAGATGAGGAGACTCTTGAAGCAGCAGTGTCTTATTTCTGCTGAGGAGCTGGAAAAACTAGTAAACTATAGATACCACTTCTGCATTTTCTGATTGAACTTTTTCATTTTCAATGTTATGGATTGACTACACTGGTCTGATTTTACAAAATATAAAAAGTAATGAGGCAGGCCAGTGCACTTTGTGCATTCAGAAATCCGCTTTAGTGGTCAGAATATACTGGGCATGCATCTGCCTCGGGCTCTTCCTTGCAAAAAGTTTTCTTCTCATTTTCTATCTGTGCTACTGCAATGTCTCCAAGATCAAACTGAGCTCCACCACTCAAGCTGAGTGATGTTTCCTCACCAGCTTTTTCATAAAAGAACTTTCTATGCATTTTCACCTGTGACATTTCTCAGATATGTTTTTTGTGGATAGTTAGTATTTATTATTTCTTATACGACACAAGTTTAGAATGTGCTAATTAAGTTAATGAAAAAAAAAAAAAAACTTGGGAAGTACTGGCGAGATTTGAAACTGGAGAAGGCTCCCATGCAGTTAAGAAGTAATTTCTGGAACAGCCTTCCAAGAGGTTTATGGGGCAAATATCAGCCTGAAGTGCAACGTACATCATGGGATCATCCTGATTATTTTTGGCCATTCTTCATTCAGTTTCAGCTCCTCTGGTAGATCATTAGTACATATGGGCCAGGAGGTACCACCAGTAATCCTAGTATGATGAAACATGGAACAAAATTTCATCGTTTGTTTACACTAGGAACACTTGTTGCTAAAAATGTCTTAGTTACTATATTTTAACTAATATTTCAAGCACTAGCATACATAGGTTATCTGTTCCTGATCAGCCCTCAAAGTGAGAGCCAACATATTTTGAAACATGATAGGCCTTGTTAAATCTCATAAAACCTGGGTCAGGCAGATCTGGAGAAAAAGTCATCCATATCTCTGTGCTTGCAAAATTTGGAAACAGAGCAATGAACGATTGAAGAGTCCAAATGCCACTTTGCAAATCTGTGGTCAGTAGCATGATCCACTCTCTCTGCTTCTCTGTCCTATTCCTCTGGTGAACCTATATAAGATGTTGCCCGACCATAGATGTGCCACATCTCATATTTGGGTGGTCAGTTGATACTCAGAATTGAAAAAGGCTCCATATAAAGCAAGGCGTGCATTTTTAGAGGACCACACCAGAAAATATATGCTGATGGAACACTCCAGAGAAGAAGTGCCTTAAATCTAACTTATGGGGTTTGCTATGGGAATTAAAATTAATCATTTAGAAAGGTGTTAAATTAATGTTAGAGAAGGAAAGGAGGTAAGTGTTATTATAGCTAACAACATTTCAAATTGCAACTCTGTCTATAATCCTGATTTAGATTTAAATACTTGTTTCATTTTTGCTATACTAAGATTCCTTTCCCCATCTCCATTCTCTTCAATTTCTTCCATTCCAGGCAAAACTCTGTATTTAATGCAACATCCAAAACATCTTTAGACTCTCTTTCCTCAGCACAGATCCTGACTCAGCGTAATTAAAATTAGATTAAATACAAGAAAAAGGGCTAACACAGTAAATGTAGTATAAAATTTAAAAAAAACCCCAAACTACCTTGTGAACATTGACTATGTCTTCTTCTGCTGTCTTCTCTATCTACACATTATTGTGTTTTAGGTGATACAGTCTGAGATCCTTGGGGTACAATCATGGCATGGCTAAAAGCCAATGGCAAAACTCCCACCCAGACCAGGAAAGCTTTATCACACTGGTATATGGTATGGTATATGGCATGAATATCGCAAAACTTATACACTATATTACAGGACAACCACAGCTACCTACTTGCTGAGCCTTGTTTGAACTTACACTGTACGCTTCTGTATTAATCAAGCATTTGACTTATGCAGGGAGGATTTCAATTAATGTAAAATTAATTCACCTGAGAGTAACCTTTGAAACCATGCTTACATTATCAGTTGTGATTTGTGCAGGATACCTCATGGAGCTGCAATCTATGCATCCTTACGTAACAGACATTAAGAAGCAGTTACACAACTTAATGCAAACACCACCGACATGACAACCCATGGCACAGATAGAATCTTGAGTAATCATCAAAGCAGTGCCAGAAAGCAAATTCTACCTGCAGAAAACGTTTTTTTCATGTTAAATGCATTTCAGGGGATGCTCTGCATTTCAGTTGCTGGTAGTCTTAATACAAAGTCTGCCACAAAGTGGCTTTTTATTGTAAATTTTTCATCCTTAAAAAACCTGTTAATACAAACTTTGACCAACACTGCCACAAAATGTGTGTGCAATTCAACCATATCTTTACTGACTGTAATAATAAACTTTTGGTCTAAAACAAACAGATCATTAGCATCGTGCACTGTGATTACTTGGGCCTCTCTCCTCCTGTTATCCTATTTTTCACTTGCTGTTCACAGGCTTAGAGTTTGATGTCTGAGTATGTCTTCATGATGCCAGGGCCTTGCAGTTTTCTCAAATTTAGTAGGGGTGAAGAACATACTCCATTTCTCTGTGCACAAAGTTTATTAGTATCCCCTAATTATAACTGTTAATTCAGGCAATACTTTTATCTCAGGTGTTAACTTAGGTCACAGGGTATGTCTAAATTCAGGCAGTCATGCCCATAGATACATATATTCTAAATTCAAGAAATTATATCCAATTATCTTTGTACTACCTTCAGAATATTTTTTAAGTTGAAGTAATTTTTTGGTAAATAAATTTCATTTTGTACAAAAGGAGCATTCCAAGACCCCTTTTAGATACTTTATGTTGCAGAAGTTGAAGTGTGATACAAACTATTTTATGTGACAGATTCTGGTCACTTTTTTACATCAATAGAAATTGAGTCCAAATTTCTACTGGTATAACAAAACAGATTTTTCTTCTTCAGCCACTATAAAAGACTCACATGCATGGCAAGACATAACAGAAATACTTTTTGAAAGATGCATAGTTTATCGCAGTTTAACTACATCACATCTTTAGAAAACACTCAAGTATTTTAAACACCATCGGGCCTGGAAGAAGACATTTACAGGGCTTTTTTATCTGTGGCACTGCCTGTTTCTTTGACTGAGGTGTTCACAATGGTTTAAGAGGTAATGTGTTTGAATCAAATATATTCAAACAGCAGTAAAATAGTAGTACCAGATGACTAGGGCACACAGAATTGGGCTGCGTTCAGGGGGACAGGAATGCTGAAATAAGGGAAAGTTTGGTTTTTACCTTTTTCACGGCCTGATAAGAATCCACCCATCCAACTTTACTTCTGACCCACTAGTCTAAGGAGGCATTTTATTTCCCCTCTTGAGTGTCCTCTTTTTAGGCTTCCATCTCTCCAAACACAATCACTTGGAAATACTTAAATATATTCATTCAGTCACTGAAAAGCCTATCCAGCAAAGCCCGAAGACCAGGTTTAAGAATCACCTGAAACCCTGACCCCGCCTGATTCACCTTTTCCATTGCTTTTCCCTCCCTCTCAACAGAAAGAAAATACACCATTCCTTTGGGGTTAAAACTCACTAGTGACAAAATATATCCCTCAGCTGGGAGGTGTGCAGTGAGCTAGATGGGGGAAACAATCCATCTGAAAAATAAGTCATCATTAAAACTATCAATCACACTGGTCCAACCATAGAGGCAGAGGAAGGGTGGGAAGAATAACCAAGGGAGGGGCAGGAGCTGCACAAAGTGGCAGGGCCATTAAAAGACATGTATGTGGATGTCCTGGTTTCAGCTGGGATAGAGTTAATTGCCTTCCTAGTAGCTGGTACAGTGCTATGTTTTGAGTTCAGTATGCGAAGAATGTTGATAACACTGATGTTTTCAGTTGTTGCTAAGTAATGTTTAGGCTAAATCAAGGATTTTTCAGCTTCTCATGCCCAGCCAGCAAGAAGGCTGGAGGAGCACAAGAAGTTGGGATGGGACACGGCCAGGGCAGCTGACCCAAAGTGGCCAATGGGGTATTCCATACCATGGGACATCACATCTAGTGTATAAACTGGGGGGACTGGGGCTGGGGGAAATCACTGCTCAGGAAGTAACTGGGCATTGTTTGGCAAGTGGTGAGCAATTGCATTATGCATCAGTTGTATATTCCAATCCTTTTATTATTACTATTGTCATTTTATTATTGTTGTTGTTATCAGTATTAGTTTCTTCCTTTCTGTTCTATTAAACTGTTCTTATCTCAACACATGAGTTTTACTTTTTTTTTTCCGATTCTCTCCGCCATCCCACTTGGTGGGGGGGAAGTGAGTGAGCAGCTGCATGGTGCTTAGTTGCTGGCTGGGGTTAAACCACGACAGTGGAGTTGTGCTCAAAGAGTTATATCCTACTGCTTGTGAGGAATAGCATTGTTTCCTGTTATTGAATGAGAATATAAACATGGGGGAAGGAGAGCCCCAGGAGGAAAACAGAGTTCATGGAGAATGAGGTCAAACTGTGGCTTTAAAAAGTACATTCTTTACATGATTACCCAGGTTAAGGCTTAGTTTTATTTTCTGGGGCTGAAAAAAAGGAAAATAACTTCAATACTCATATCATGCCTTTTCCCTCATTTAAATTCCCAGTTAAAAAAAAAAAAAGTTAATCAGTTTTGCTTATATACCGACAATTCAATTTACCAGATTTATTTGTATTCATTCCCTAATTAAAACTAAATTCCATTTGTCAAAGCCCTTTTAGAGCACAGTGGTGTCGATGAGATTAATCACCAAAGCATGTTTTTCTTGAACAAGGTGTTTTCCTCAGTGTGATGTTTTGCTACAAGTTACATCCAATTCAGCCATGCTTGAAAACACTGTAATTATGTTGGTCAGGAACATAATTTTTTTCTTAATGAAATAGGTTTCCAAAGTGGTTTCTACCACCTACAGTTTGGAAACCAGTATACTGTCATATCGGCTGTTTTCTTTCCTTGCCTACTATTGGCAAACTGCCATTTTATCTCTATATGTATGGTTAGAACCTCTGCATACAAACTAAGGAGCTATGAGTACAGAAGAATCTGGGAAACATGACGAAGCATTTATTTACTATCTTCTGAATTACTTTTACCATCATCTCTTAAGTTTTTAAAGGCTTCTTTGTACCGGTTATTCCAGAATTGCCTGTCATCTACAATATCCTAATTGTTTTGCTTTAACTAACAGAAAAATAGAAAACATCATTCCACAGACTTATTTTCAAACATGGATTTCTCTTCCTCGACTAAAAAATAAAAATAAAGGAACACATAAAAAGATAACTGTAAAGCAGGCAGTAATTCGGAAAGAAATTAAACTGCTCTGCCCCAATTCAGTTCACTTTGCCCATTGTAAGACATCTGAGAACCATTTATTTCCCACCTTTCCCTCTGCCTGCAAGTATCCTGAGCACTGTATGGCCATCTCTAACTGTATTTTCTTTTCCTTTTATGCAAAATCTAATGACAAAATAACCACTGTCTTACCACATCCAGCCAATCCTGCCAAATATGTGATTGTGAACAAGGACATAAATAAAATCTGGTTGGATGAAGCATGATTCATATTTAGAGGGGAGGTACCCAGAAGAGGTGCCAGGGATGATCTCTGTCCCCTGCTATTTTGTCTGTCTTGCTAAGGCATTTACACGGCTCCCATTACTGTGATGCCAGAATATATAGGAACATATGGCTATTCTTACAACACTCAAATAGGGTGGACAGATTACATGGGTTATCCCACGTCGGAAGTTTGAAGTAGAACAGATCATTGCACAAGCTTCACAAGCTCTTGATCAGTAGAAGGTATTTACCAACCATTTCTATATAAATCCACACCTAACCCCATTCCCAAAGCATCCAAGTGTTTCCCAAGCATTTATACTAAAATAGTCAAGAAGCCTCATCGTGGAGGTTTTATTGGACAAGAACCAATGGCTGAAATGAACCGGTGTTTGACTTATAGCAGCTTCTTTTGGTGCATGTCAAATGCTCTTCAGCTATGGCTGTCAAAAATATTTATTACCTAACAATACTTCTAAATTTCTATTTTAGTCAATCATTTTAATCATAGAGTAAGACCATATTTCCCCCATTGCCCATGTGGTCATAAAATTGAGTTCACTTCTAATAGATGAAGATGTCACTAACCTACTCATGCCTTTAGGTTTTCAAAGTTAAACTGTCAGAACATGCTTTAAAGCAGTGTTATACCTGAAACTGATTTGGAAGCAAAACATGCCTGTTTACATGCACCAAGAATTTATCCCCAAAATACAAATATATGAATATGATCTTCTTAATTTACGGAAGCCAGCAGTGAGATTTCTGCATGGGACACAGGCATGTTAACATCTACCATGAGTGATGTAAGTTCAGGCTCATGGTTGGATGTCACCTGGTAGCTTCTCCTGTAGAGGTACCCATTGCTGGCTGGCGGCTAACACATTGTATGCCCCTTAGTCCATAAACTCTGTACAGCTGCTTTGCTACAAGTGGAGGAATAATGCTCTTTATACAATCCTTTATGATTCCCTTATGATACCATACAGTCAGAAAGCATTAACATGTTTATAATTATCTGTAAAATGGCAAAATACTTACCAACCTGGTAGGATGTTGGGAAATATTATTATTTGGAGAAGCTCTTAAGACTCTTGAATGCTAAGTCCTGTGTCCTGAAATATATGATCCACTGACACTTGGTTAACGGACACCCATGTCATCACCCGTGCAGCCTTTACGGCTTCACAGGCCTTCGTAGCTGTGCTGGTTTTGGCTGGGATAGAGTTAATGTTCTTCACAGTAGCCAGTATGGGGCTATGCTTTGGATTTGTGCTGAAAACAGTGCTGATAATACAGAGATGTTTTAGTTATTGCAGTGCTTACCCAGTGTCAAGGCCTTTTCTGCTTCTCACCCCACCCCACCAGCGAGGAGGCTGGGGGGCACAAGAAGTTGGGAGGGGACACAGCTGGGACAGCTGACCCCAGCTGACCCAAGGGATATCCCATATCATATGACGTCATGCTCAGTATATAAAGCTGGGGGAAGAAGGAAGGGGGGACATTCAGAGTGATGGCGTTTGTCTTCCCAAGTCACTGTTATGCATGATGGAGCCCTGCTGTCCTGGAGATGGCTGAACACCTGCCTGCCCATGGGCAGTGGCGAATGGATTCCTTGTTTTGCTTTGCTTGCATGTGTGACTTTTGCTTTACCTATTAAGCTGTCTTCATCTCAACCCATGAGTTTTTTCACTTTTACCCTTCTGATTCTCTCCCCCATCCCACTGTGAGGGGAGTGAGCAAGTGGCTGTGTGGGGCTTAGTTGCTGACTGGGGTTGAACCATGACAGTAGCCAAAAGATATAAACAAGGCTGGATTGCTGAAAATTAATAATGGGTTTGGACAACAAACGCACTTGTTGACATCATTTCCGTTAAAACACCTAGTATTCCAGTTTGATCCAAATATTTTTCATCTAGTACCATCCTTCTAACACAATGCATTACTGTATTTCCCATCATCTGGGAGTTGGACTAGATGTCCTTTAAAGGTCCCTTCCAACCCAAGGGTTGATTCTATGGTTCTGCTTATGCCGATATGTGGTCATGCTCAATAAGCTTAGTCAGCAGTAATTTGCTTCAGATTTCATTACGAAAATGTTTTTTTTAACCATTTTATTTTCTAAGCTAACTTCTACTTTTTTATTCTTGAGCTTTAAAGTCACACGGATATGTCATAGATACCTAGACAAAGTCCTCATGACAGAAAACCTGTGACTAATAAATGTACCAAACGAAAAGCATAGAAGAAGAAAATGTTATGAAATTCCAGATGCCAAAGACACTTTCTGCAGCAGCACCATTGCAGCAATGTAATGAAGGCTGTTTTCAGCGTGTATTCAATCAGTTTCAACTTTTAGTGGTGACAATTTGAGCTTAATAAAAATCAGAGGGGTTGGACTGGAATTGATGGCAAAATGCTAGACAGTTTCATGCAATGCACCCATTCAGATGACTTAGGGAAGTTATGGGCTCCAGCTTTCCTATCTTCATGATGAAATATCTTGGCTATTTCAGCTGTAACCAATGTGAGCTTTAAGATTAATTTAATACATTAACCTTAATATGGTGTAGTCAGATGTAAGAGCCAACCAATTCTAAAATGTTCTTAACAGCTTTTCATAACGTCTTGCGCTAGAGCTGGTAGGATATTTTTGCATGAAAGAATGGATGGAAAGTATTCTATAAAAGTTAGTCTTTATGGGAATTTTTGTTCTTGTTCAGCTCCCATTTAATTATAAAATATAAGTAATTTTGACCCAATCAGTTGCTGAAAAATGAAGATACTAGCTCAGAAATACTGCAACACTGCCTTATGGAGATGGAGGATATGCTCACAGTTTAATAGTGTGTTATCAATGACATCATTGTGTTTCAAGAGAGATGTAGTTCAAATGCTTCCTGCCTTCATTCTCCTCTCTGTGCTGGGATCCTTGGCTAGGTTATATGTTCTGCAACATCTGCCCTGTCATAAGGCATCTTGAGAGATTTTGTCTGAGATAGATAGAAGTTCATACACTGAAATGCATCTCTCCAGGTCTCTGCAGCAGTATTTCTGAACAGACAAGCATTTCAGTTTTCTCTCTTGGAAGTCTTTGGACAAATCTGTGAACACAGACTAACTTTTCTCTGTTCTCTTTACAGAGCCAGCATTGCACATACACATGACAATATTTCCAGTAAGTTCAGCCATGCAGGGCAATTTGTGGCAGAAGAGCATTAACAGATAATAGAAATTCAAGTCCTGACCCTCGAACATTTGTTCAGCTCAACAGTCCCCTCTCAGGAGAGGAACCTCAGTGATGCTGAAAAGGCCTGTGACATATGTATTACTCACAGGAGCCATGGTGCAAGACTGGAAATTCACTTCCAAGTCATTATGCATGTATGGTTTCAGTTCTCTTAATGGCAGGCTTACATAGATACATACATTTTAACTATACAGCAGTGGGAGTAACAAAAATCCACAAGCATTCAACGTAAGTGTAACAGCAATATACTGCAGTAGACACCTCTCCACTGCAACTGGGATGAGCTGGTAGCTGCTGCTGTGCCATACTTCAAACCAGCACTTTCCATGGAGAGGAAATAGGGCAGAATGAAGGCTATAAGGAGTTCTCACATTTTTACACCAGCATGTCTAAATGTTCATAACAGAACTTCAAAACTTCCATTCCAATCCCTGGATATGCATATTGGAAAGAATAAGATTCAAGATGCAAGGACTGTAAAAGGCAGTGAGAAAGAAATCTGTGCATGAATAAAAGGAAGGAAAAAGTAGATTCACTAGTCACAATTCAGTGGAGATAGAAATCTACTGATGAATGAGGCTGAGAAAGCTGAAATGTGTTGTGTCTTTTCATTTTCCACAACCACCACAGATAACAATTCAGTGACTGCTTTTGCTAATTCCTTAAATATCCTAGAGCAGTTTTTTCATATTCTGGTTCTTTCTATATGCATGCTTTAAAATATTCTTTAATCTGTTCTTTCTGTTTTCTGACTTAAGTTCCTACCACAGTTAGAATTAATTTTGCTAAACTTCTGGACACAACTAACTTTCAGATTGAAAGCCTTGAATAATTTCACTTTCTTATAATCTACTATTCGATCTCATTTCATGTTAAGTAGTAAAATTCTAACTTGCCTTTGTCTTTCTTTACATTTTCATTATGGAATCTTTTCCTCTTGCTTTTTTTATACCTTCTCAAATAAGTATCAGTTTAGCCTTCTTGATTTTATTCCTATATTCTTGACCTTTATTCTCATCCTCAGATATGTCTCCTTGCTTCTGTTTTGTATACACATTTCATTCTGATTTTCAAGTCACAAAAGTGATCCTGATGCAGCATTGTCAGTTGGGAGGGGGGGCGCATCATAGACAGAGCTCACTCCAAATCAGAAGATTCAGTTTTTAGTCTTCTTAAATATATCCCTACAAGAAATTAGTTTATTAGATACCAATATCCAGGAAAATCCAGTTGCTGACATGATAAGATATAATATGACTAGTAGATATTCAGAGGAGTGAAAACAGATTTGGTGCTAATCAGGTGGGAACGTCTGAAACAGCAACACAGAAAACCATTGTGGGTTCTTAATCTAGGGGAGACAACCATCCGGGACAATATTGCATGTGTCATGACCACAATATTGTTACCTTCCAAGGGGAGGTGTGATTCTGTCTCCCTGGCCTTGTTCTAGAACTAGAAGGTCTATGAGGTAGCAGGTGTTGCTCTAGCACACTCAAAAGGGATGATCACTGGGAGTTTTTTTGAAAAAGTATTAATAACACAAAACTGGAGTGCACTTGCAGGTCTGAACAAGTTCTACAAATGATTTGCCACACCGTGCTTTTCCGTCTGCTTTCTCTGTGCCTTCTACAACATAGAAAAATCATCCTAAATCCTGCTTAGTCCTGCTAATACTGAGAGATTACTGAGAGGCTAAGGAAAAGCTGAACTGGACTGAAGGGCAAACGTACTGGGTGAGTTTCATCCAGCTAAGCTTAGATTATCCATATCTGTATCTCACTCTGTAAAGAAACATTCATTTCTAGGGCACAGTTCATCTGATCCCAAAGTAGATGCCTCAAACATTCAGATGCATTGCTCGTAACAGGCTCTGAAGGACCCTGCTTCTCTGCACTGAATACAAAATTAGTTTAAGGTGACTAGTCCAAACATAGAGAAACCGCTGACTTCTAGTGATGGGCAGGGTAAACTCCATCCCAGCTGACAAGTCTTGACAGTACGGTACAAAGCAAATAAATGAAGAGTTTATCTAGATGCACAGGAGTGACATGAAGCCCTGAGATATTTGTAGTTACCCACTGGAACAGTTTAAGGAAGTCAAAGCCTGGACTTTGAAATATGAAACTATAAACAACTTCAGATGGATCATCAAAGGCTTTAACCATCTTAAATCTACTCCAGCAGTACTTTGCAGCTGGGCTCCCATCTTCCCTGCAGGGTTGCTTCAGTCCTTGGAGTAGACATTATCCTCCCACTGAAGATCTCCAAGGATCTAGCTGTGATGGAGCTAATTATAGGTAATCTGCTGATGTATGATTAAATATGCTCGCCAGCACAATTTGCGGGTTGCATGGTATGCTCTGCTACGCCAGGCAAAAGGATCTGACTTAGAACAGCAATAAATACCAGCTCGGACTGCAGGAGATTAGTGATTTGAAGCACCTGTTGTGTGATAAAGACATCCAAGCTGGGATGCCAGTTCAAACAAATTCCCTTAAACAAGGACGCCATGTCATGTATGTGCTAGGAAATACAATTCTTCCTTAATCACAATTAAGGAATCATTTTTTAATATTTACTTTTTATTACAGGCCAGAGGAGGAGTGGGCAAAACGGGTAATCCACCCACTGTGCTGCAAATACAGTGAGAAGAGACAATTCTTCCTCTAAGGAGACTGGAAGCTAAAAATACAAGGCAGAGGCTGAAGGGCAGCCAAAGACACAGGGTGATACTCTGTGCCTGTGATCACGCAGCTGGTCTGTGTCCAAGGACTCTTCTCTGTCCCCACAGCACTGCTTAAATACAGCTCAGAGAGTGATGTTGGAAATGAGAAAAGCCTCCAGAGACTGTAGGAAAAAAGGTTGCATGGAGTGATGTCTTTCACACTGTCCTTAAGTTAACATGAAGCCAAAGACCTCCATCAGTGCAACACTGCATGAGTTGCTGGCTGCTTTTCTGTAAAGCGGATGGCAGAATCTGCTCCTAAATGACTGACCCTACCAGCACTGTCTGAGGACTGATGAAACCAGTAGTGGGATTTGATTATGAGTAGTCTCAAATTGGATCAGAAAGCTGTTTTACAGAAACCATTGCACAAATCACAGAGTGAGCCTTAGGAGAGGTCCAAAGCACTGCAGAAAGCCCTACTGAGCTGGACGCACCAGCCTGGAAAGGGGCTTTGTACTACACCAAAGTTCCCAGAGTGCCTCCATTCTGAACACAAAGGGCTGCAAGAAACAGGAGTATGTTCTACATAATAACACAGAGTGATTCTGTCTTCTACACCTAATAATATGTAACCAATACAAAAATAAATGTACCTTAACTGCTGAATCCTGGTGGGAAAGTCAAGGGGAAATTACATCCTCCCAAAAGTTTATGCAAGTGTCAAAGACACCCAGAGCTCAAAAATACACAAGAGACTCCCAGTGAACTTGGTGAGTTCCAGAACAAAGTCCAAAATGTTCTGTTCAAGTCATTTCTTTGAAGTTACCGTCAAAAATGAAGCAGCCAAATGAAAAAAATTGCATAAGAGCACTACTAACAGAATATGAAAAATCCGAAGAAACTGCACAAGGCTTCTGACTCCCTGTGCCAGGGCTAGCATGTAGCATGTAAGTACTTGAATGTGACAGGATTTATTCCTATCCACGGACTACTCAATGTATTTATGTTTGGAATTGATCTATTGCACAATGCAGTGAATAACACAGTAATAACAGAGAATAAATCAGTTTCCTTGGCACCAGGTTCCGGATGGTAATAATCTGCAAATGACACATGACTCATTGGCAATTCCCTTTCATATGCCAGTTTAAAGGGAACAATATTGAAGTTAATGAAATTATGCCCTTACAGTCAGCTATATCCTCTTCAGATAACCAGTTTATATAGATGTTGGCTGTGAGGTCCACTAACCAAGGTCCTGAGCCAAAGATTATTAACCAAAAGCACTTACAAGAGAATGATAAACATGACATAAACAAAGCAGTATCTTTAGGACATTACATCTACAACAAAACAACTGCTATCACATAAAAGCAGAGCATAATCTCTAAGTGAATTAACAGCTACCTATTTTATAGGCGGGAGAAAATTAGTTTTTCCCAAAAAGAAGGTGGCAGGCAATTTGTTTGGGAAAAAATCAATGCCTTCAATGTTAAGATCATGAAACTTAAGCTACCACGGTGGGTTGTTTCAACAAGAACAGCAGAAGACATGCCACCACATCACAGGAGAATTCCTGACCTCCTTGATGTTCAATCAAGAAATGTCCCAGTTCTGAGCCTTGCTTATTACTCCTGCTTGGGTTTGTAAGAACAACACAGGGAGTAGAAATTCATCACAGGGGAGACAGGTGGTGGACACAACACACTTCCAAACACTGCATAGTTAATTACAGCCCTGGAATCACACTCAATTGATAGTGTGGGCCAAATAGATTCTGGGGGTTTTTAATTGCTTGTTGCTATATTAATGTTACTTTCATAGTGATTAGAAAAGATGTGACTCAGAAATGAGCCACCATAGGAATGACAAGTATTTCAAACTGGAAAGAAATGCACTGGTCCTTCTTGATGCAGATCCACCAGGTGGTGAGGCGGTGAAAATGAAAGGGAATCTTGTAGCAGATTAAATATTTTACTTAGCCCATGCAAGTTATTAAATACCTATCAGACATGAGTAGCATAGAGTCTTGCAGGGAAGAAAATTGACAAAGTCAAGTCCACCATGCAAGCGATTCAGAAATACCAGACCCTTCTAGAGCTGAGAACCTGAGTGAGCAAATCCTCACTGTCTCTGCACTGTTGAATCACATATCCGCAGGTAGGTGCTTAGCTAATGGGTGTACTTACACCCACAACTGAACACATGCACACCAGCAGGCATGCACCTGTGTCCTGATTCAGTGTAACATACCTGCACAGCATCATACACACATTGAAGAAGAGCCCACACCCCTCCATGGTAATTTTCTGCTCTGTGCTAAGAGCATATCCCCCCACTGCTTTGTGCTAATTTGGCCTCCCATCTTTTTTCTTATTCACTTACCTGCTTGCATTTCTTTTGCCTTTCAATGTTTTCCAAAAAGAAATGAATGCTATGCAAAAGCTGTGTTAGTGCAATGTTTACCCAGCAAGGTCAGGAAGATGGCAAATGCTATCTGGCATACAAAGATGGGGGAGAAGTGCAAACAAGAGCAGTCATGCCAGACACTTTCAGAAGCATAGCCAAAAGCAGGGACAAAGAGACCTGAACAGTTAAAATCAGTCAAAATGTTCTATCCTGAGCACTGCAGTAAGATTCAAGGGATACTCATGTAAATCATCACCAGTCTCAAAAGACTAAAAATATGTTTAAATTTTCCTTCACATCGTGTAAGAAAAAAGTTTTCACATCAGAAGCAGCTATTTCCTAGTAGAAGGCTTTTGACCACAAAACATTGTCTAGCTCTTCTAAAGGTATATCTCACTTTAGGGCAGAAATAAAAGCAGGATACGGGGGCTGACTATTCTTCCACTCCCTACTAGCTGCTAGTTGGTTATTTAGAAATTCATTAACTTCCTTAAGAGACCTTGGCCCTGATTAGTGCCTGGACTGATGAGCCTGCCCCTTTCTCCTTCACCTCTGCCCCTCAGAGCCTTCCACAATGATTAAAGGAAACCATACTCCTTTTGTACAATTTTAAAAATGGAATTTCCTGAGCTATCAGGATCTGCACACAACTGTTGAATTCTTTTCTGCCTCAGAGCTTACCAGACCACTCCTGAATTCTCCAGCTTGCTTTGACACCCTAATTCTTCATGTGTACATATATCACTCTTAAATCCTTCTCTAAACCAGGCTCTGTAGCTTCCTTTCCTTTGCCTTTCATACAACAGTATGTTTTAACTGCAATTGAAGTATCACCAGGGCCATTCAGCCAACTGTAATGTTAATGCCAATCCTGCGGTCTTTTTAACACCATCAGTGAGAGGGAAATGAACAAAAAATAGACTCATTCCATCTTCCAAAATTATAATGTATTTTGTATGTAGATATATAACCATACACTCCATAATGGTGAGAAAAAGAACTTATCAATATCATAGAAAAACAAGAGGACTCCTCACTTTAATTTCTGTCTAAATGGATGCAGTTAACAATATTAAGTTCTATAGGTATGTGAACTGAAAGATAAACAAACCGTAGAAAGCAAAATGAGAAAAATTATGATTACAAAGCACAACCACAGTCTTACTTATACACTTACACAGTTTAATGCATGTGGCCAGCTTGTGCAAAATTTTTTTTATTTCCTGAATTTCTTCCAATTTCTCAGAAATATGTTTCATATTCAACATGTCTGCACAAGAAAATAAAGGCTACCATGCCCTGACACTGGTCTTTTTGGATGACTGGACATGGGTTCCACTGCTGCACAGCCACAGGTACACTCATAGTCCAGCTAAAGCCATCGTCTTCCCAGGTAACTGTGATAGTCCTTATTCACCAAAATAAGAGGAAGTATTGTCCTTGCACATGGACTATCAAAATAATCAGTCCAAGTGCTATAAAGTAGCAATACTACCCTAACACCTCTCTAATTAATATAATTACTGGAAATATCAACTAAAGACTCTTATCTTATTGTGGATATGCACACAGATCTTCCATTGGCATTACAGGAAGGCAAACGGAAGCCATCATAATTCATTATCATAATTACCTATTAATGATAACCCTAGATTTTTTTTCCAAAACAATGTTCGAAAAACATCATCACTACAACAACAGAAGTCCCAGCAGGAGTGAGGGTAGTAATCTCCTGAAGGGTATCCTACCTGTAGCAATTAAATGAAATTATAAATCAACTAATTTCTCAGCTCAAAGACAGCCTGGTGAAAATAACAAAATATTTTAACAAAACATGATGCCATGACACTCAAGAAATTTCTTAACATTATATCTAAGAAAGGCATGAAGCTACAAGGTCTATTTAAATAACAGTCAGTAGCTCATTAAAAATGTTCCTGTTCTGGCATTCTTACCTTGAGTAGTCACTTATTTACCAAGCTTGAGCTGCAGGTATGGTCAAACCACTGATTAAGTATTTCCTGAATTCTATTGCTGTTTTGCTTAGGATTCCATATATGTGTGTACCCAAACCACACTTGCCTGTTTTCTGCTTTCTCACATTCTCATACACAAATTTCCAATTCTGTATTAACTGTCCTTTGTATTCAAACACAATTTCACTCACACACTCAGGCCTTTTCAATTTCTTAAAGACCAGTCTTTAAAAAGAAACATACTGAATAAGTACACATTTCCCTCCACCCTTCCTAAGTAAAAATTTCAGTCTATATAGTTCTTGGGAGAAAAGACTTCTGCTTCAGAGAATTCTGGGGGACAGAAAGCTTTCCCGAACAAGAAGCGCTTCCAGCTTTGTAAGCACAACTGATCAAATTTCAGAATTTCCGTCCTGAAGAACATGGCAATATTTCCACATTCAATCTCTGCAGAATTTGGATGAAAAGTTGAAATAATGAACTCTGTGGAAATATTGATATATCCTATAGATATACTCTCCTGTCAGAATGGAGCATTATGTCCTTACCAGTTCTCATTTTTAAATAACTTAAGGGCAACAGATCATCTTCAGAGTCAACACTGCTTTTCCGAATGGCCCTCTCTGCCAGTATTCTCAGGGCAATGAATTTAAATTGCCCTCAGAAATGATGGAGGCTCTCCGTACTTGCAGGATGAAGACCAATCTGAAGAACAGGTGGTGGGCTCAACAGCCTCGTTGTAAAGTAGTCTCACTGCAGGCAAAGTAGGTTCATTGGGAAAGGTACTTTGTGAAAGATAGGAGTTATTTTTTAAAAAGCTGTTCTGCATGAAACTCAAAGTGCAATAGATTTATTTGCCAAATATAGATGGAGAAGCTTCCAGTGCTGAGTAATAGTGGAGAGAGGACTATCAGGTTTGCAATCCTGAAAATCACTAGATTCAGACTCCTAAATAATTTCTTTTGAAAATACGAATTAGCCATCTAAATCTCTTAGATCACTTTTTTAAAAGGTATTTAGGTGCCAAGTCCCCCTAGAGTCAAGATATTTGACCATAAAGAGGAGGTTTTGAATAGAATAGCTATGTAATTTCAAAAAAACATTTCAAAATTAGAGCATACTGGCCAAGCAGAAAAAACTATTACCATCACAATAGTCAACCACATAAATAAATCATCAGCATGATTGATCTCAGTGGCCTTTAATCCTGATGGCTCTTTTCCCAGGCCATTTAGGACACTGTGTCCAGTAAGTTAAATCTAAAAGATAATGATTATTGTAGATAACATGACTATATAGAGCATTTAAATACAAATATCAGGGCATGTCCCTGCACAAGAACTACATTGCCACTGGTCAGGATGCCCCCAACTTTGGCATGGGCAGACAAATAAGAGATAAGAGGACAAAAGGAGCTGCTCCTTCTTGTGTGATCTCTGCAAAATGAGAGGCAAAGACAGTCCATGCATCGGGGAAGGCTGGGGCAGGTCCCCTTGCACACAGAGCCGTGGAAACCTCCCTGAAGAAGGCAGAGCAATGAAATATCAAGGTACAGTTTCCCTCTTTCTTCTTTGAGCTTCTGGGGCCTCTGAGCAGCAAAACTCAGCCTGTACCTGGGCTCCTCACTTCACTTCAAGAGAGCATAGTTAGACTGAGACTAAAGGGTCCGGGCTGGCTATGACTGCGCAGTAAACCAGGAAGCACAAGAGCCTTTATTTCCTTCTCTTTGCATGGTAATGATTAAAATAGCTGATAAAGTGCAAAACCATGCATGACTAACCTGGGATCACAGCAACAGCCTGGTGCCAAGGAACCCTGTTAGCTGACCACCATGGGCTGCCCAACACCAACTAGTGCCTCTCTGCCGGCAAAGCCTTTCCTGGCTGATGGCACACTGCTGGCGAGAGGAGCAGAGGCAGAAGAGCAAGCAGGAAAACACCCCTGAAACCTTGCACAAAGTAAGGGAGAATTGGAAGGAAAGGTTTACAAACGAGATCTCACGCGCAAACTTATTTAAGTAGCATAGGCAAAGTCATGAAGCGATGGAGACCGTACGAGCATCAGTGTTTGCTCAATGAAAGTGGTAACTGAACAGAAGGGTGGTGGGAGAGGAGACGTTAAAGGAGGTGTGAAGATGAGAAGCCAGCCCACAATGCCAGAAGGTGGTATTACATAGTAACAACTGCAGACAATGTGGTTTTAGTGCCATGTTGGGCAGACCGTAAGGGTTGCAACTACAGGAGTGAAAATGAGGACTAGAAAGCGGAGAAATGAGCTGCCGTAGGGATTAACAATGCTGATAGAAAAGGAGACTGAAAGGTTTGCGGTCATTCTGCAACTGGGAATCTCAGCTGAGTTGGCTCCTGACAGGAGTTGAAGGAGGAAGGGAACATGTGGCAATTGTTGTCCTGGAGAGAAACATCTTTCCAAACTACTTGGTAATAGCCACAAGAGTAAGGCTTGGAAGAGAAGTCAAAAATGTGTAGGTGTCTGAACTTATTCACTCACATCTGCTATTCCTGAGTGAAGTAGGCCTTGATCTATTCTATTTTATATTACCTGATAACAAATAATCTACAAGGAAATTATGTTTGCCTTCATGTCCTTGCTTGCTTGCCATATTGAAACAACACCACTAAATAGTAATTATTATGGACAATGCAAATAATCAGAACAGGCCAATGAAAGGTCCAAGAGATGGGGCAGCACTCAGAGGAGGGTGAGATGTCTTCACCAGATTTCATATGAGTGAGTCACTTCGCTTTTCTGTGTCACGTGTTGCCTGTTTATAGTACACCACTAACACCATCTCCTGGCCAGTTGGTGTCTGCAGTAAAATCTTTCTAAAGGTCTCTGAGACCCTGAAATGAAAGGTATTGCAAACACAGAAAATACTATCTTTGCCATATCTTATATCCATTCATATTCATTGATTTTACCTATGCCAAAATAATACCACCCCACCCCGAATTAGATGTAGGGTGCAGGCATTTCAACTATGGCATTTTCAACTTTTTTTTTTTTTCCAAAGGATTTCCAGCAAGGTGTATCAGAATACTCTAAGAGCAGCTTCCACTTTCAGAACTGACTATTGATTTGGGTATACTTTGTTTTAGAGTGCACTGAGAAAAAACTGATATTAAGGAAAAGCCTGTGAAAACAGACCCTTTCCCAGTGTTTCAAGTTCAGCACATTAAAACTTACACACTTTCTGAAACATCACTAATGTATCTTCACCACCTATTGTTGTCAAAGATTCAGTATTCCCTGTTCTTTTTACTTTTTTTTAGGTACCAAGACCATCCAGAGATGCAAAGAATAACTCTTCAACTTTATGTGCTTTTGGTACAGCCAAGCAGTCAATAGATCAAGGTCTGTCCAGTTAACACTTACTGAATTTATCCAGCTGTTTTCAAGCATTTAAAACAAGGCTTTGACATCTTCTTGATCTTTCAAAATCTTAAATAGCTGTAGATGTCCAACATAGCATGTTAAGGAGTAACCTTGGAAATTGCTCAGGGGTTACTGCTCATATATATCAATTGGCCCAGACACCTTTCATTTCAAAATCATTTAAGAACTGACTCACAGCTCAAGGAAGATACCTTCTGAGCTTTGGCTTTAGAGACCGTATTTCCAGAAAAAATATCAGAATCAGTAACTTGTATTTTTGCCTTTAAATTAATTCAGGAACACAGGGTCAATTTCTAATTTTAGCTAATCTCTGAATAAACAAACAGCAGCAGAGCCTCCTGCGTCATTACAGCATAATCAGTCTAGAGTCTTCAGCACAGTCCGTCCTAGAGAACTGAGTACTTGGAGCTGTAGTGGGTTTCTGAGGAGAGCAACCCTATGAATCCCTTGGAAAGTAATCAGATTATTGTACTCCTGAGGGATTTTCATAAAAGAGAACTGCAGTGTCATACTTTCTGGAATGGCTTGCAGGAAGTATGATATGAATGCCGTTGGTATATTATAATTGCAAACATTTTGCAGATGACCACAATGCTCTGTTGGGCTAGCTTAGACTGAAATGATCGCTTTCTGCAGAGTGCCTACTTCACCCACTTACATTACCGTAAGCCACACTAGAAGACAGAAACTGCCATTTTAAAAGCTACCACATAGTACTTATGATCATCATACAAGATGGTCAAATTGATTTTGAGTGAATCAATGCAAGACCAGCTACAACCCAGCAGAAGAAAAAGCAAAGGTGTCAACTTGGCTCAAACTTGGCTATCAAAGGAAGCCTGTGAAAATCTCTGAAGAGCTGCATACGGGCAGTAACCGCCATCTCTTGCATTCGGTGGTTCAGTGATTCTCCAAGAAATCCTGTCTTCAAACAGCCAATTAAAAAAGGAAGATCTGGTTTTTATTTGTGATTGGTTGAGTCATAAAGCAACAGGTATATGAATACCTGAGTGCCTGAAGCTTCTAGACTCAATTGCTCTGCTTCATCCCACTACACGGAGCCTGTAACATCTCTCTACTACTATAAAATATGGTGAATGGAAAGGACCATCTCAATGTATATCATCAGTAGTGTGTTGGTGCAAGTTGAGGAAAACTATATCCTTTAATTGATCTGAAATTTGGTCTGTTATCTATGGGAAGTCTCAGAAAGTGACCTTTTTGGAGGTTGAATGCACTAAAGGCTATGTCTTGACAAAGTGAGAAGAAAAACTTTGTTTACGGTATCAGAAGAGGAAAATCCACTGAGACACTCAATTGGTGATGGATTGTGAGTCATCAAATCATCATTAGTAAGCTATAAGGCCCAGTGTGAATAGTAAACTGACACACAGTGGGGAAATTAGTACTTTAGGTGGTAACATAGCCTCTGAAATAAATGGGAGTCCTCTGTTTCAGAAGACATGGCCTGACAGCCCAGGCAGTCGTCCTTCAGCTTCCCAGGAAGCTTTTCTTATTCACAGGACAGACTCATCCAAATTTGGCTTGGATAGCTTCTCCTCCAAGCTGCTTACCGTTTCAATGACATGGGAAATAAGAGCAGTATGGCCAGCTCAAGAGACCTACACTGGGCTTTGCCTTTCTGTGGCTCAGTTCCATTATCTGCAAAACAGAGATAATGGTACTAAGATTGTGATAAGCATTATTATGATCACTTTACAAGCACAGCACAAGCTAATTAATATAGTTAAGTTTGATACACGTAGTTCTCAAAGCCACGTAATTCTTTATAACAAACAGATCCCTTTCACAGCAAGAGAGACTGTCTCCAAGCATGGTGCTATCAGACTGCTGAAAAATCACAAACTTTTAAAAATAGGGACGACACTAGTATAATGGATACAGTGTGCTAAGAAAAGTAGGTCTAGAGAACGAACTAGCAGGATTATGTAGCTTGGGAAACCAGAACTGTGATTTTAATCAGCAGCTGCTATTGATAGAAGTGCAGAGGTTTGTGTTTGATTTGAGAGGGCAGCACTACAGATGCTGAAAGATTATTTCATAGGGAAAACAAATGGATCTTAACTCTTCAAAGGATAGGAATTATAGTGAGCGTTTCTAGAACCTGATTTTTACCAGTCCCTCACGTGTGCAATCCTATCCAGATCCCACAAAGTAGGTTTATAATTCAGCTGGCTCAGACCATTGGGTAATCGGGAAGTTGAGACAGGCTCTGTAGCTCAATTAAGGGTGGAGGTGTTACAGAGGGAGCAGGAGTACTCCAGGCTCCCAAGGCAATACAGATTGAAAATCTGAGGAAGAGTTTCTAGGCTTAGGAATGTGAATGGATGGAGGCACTTCCAAGCTAGGTGGCAATCAATTCCTTTATTGTAATTCTGCATTCCTCCTGCTTCTGAAATTTCTTTATCAGTTTGCCTCTGCATTATTCTTTGCTTTGTTTTTTCTTACTTAAGCATATTTTTAAAATAAGCAGAATACATTTAGGGTCAGTTCCTCAGAGGTCAATGGAACTGCCACTGAGGGACACCAAAGGAGAAATTTGCCTTTAATATATTTTTAATGCTTCACTGCACTGCAGTCCTTTTTTTTGTCAGCTTTTCTGTAGCAAAGCATGTAAGGCTGGGCAAGCAGCATTATTTATGGCCAATGCATCATGGCCAGGAACCAGCCAGAAGATCAGACAGCTGCTACAGACTCTTTCAAAGTTGTAGTGACATACCCCAACCCAAGCTGAGAAACACTATATTGCTGCAACCTCCCCAGCACTAGTGAGATAACATCCAGAAAAGAGAGCATTACTGGAGCAAGAAGAGCAATGGTTACTGTGTCAGAGCCAGCTGCCAACCTGAGAAGATTAAACTAATGAAGGACACAAAGAGTCCATTCTACCTTCTTTCTCACCTTCCTCTTAAAATCCTCCCCACCACCCCCCCGCCCCACACTGCCAAGAGATCAAGACCTGTTGTTGAGATAACAAGAACTAAAAGGCTTACAAGGTGTTATACAGAACGGCATGGTTGAGATCCAAAAAAGCACTTAAGCACCTCAGAAGCCATTTCACCACATTCAGGTGATTCCAGAATGCTATTCCCCAGCAACGTCATTCTGCTACAAAACACTTAATCCACGTATTCTCAACAGAGAATGCCTGCAGTTCTGCTATGGCACATACCAAGTGTATCAGTGCTATGGCAGCACTGATTACAGCTGAGCCCAGCAGCCACAGCCATGCTGTCTTCAAAGGACAGCTGGAGGAGACAGGCCTGGTGGTCACATCCCTTGCCCAGGACTATGGGAAACCCAGATGCAATTCTCCTTGCCTGTAGAGTTCAAAGCCATCTTTCCCCAGAAGTGCTCTAACTTCTACCTAGAAGCTAGCCTTGGGCACTCAATGAATAATTTGAGGGCACTGTGCCGACTGGAGCAGGCTCAGGCACGTGTGCCGCACAGCGTGCAGGGGTGCTTCGACTTCCAAGGCAAACAAAAAATGAATGTCAAGCCAACCAGAGCAGCATGCCTTGTTGGTCTCAACTGAGATGCTCACACACAGACATCCAGTGCCATTTAAGATGTCCTTGAGTAGCCTGCGTGGCCTCCGGATCCCACTCTAAAAGTGCTTGAGTCTCCTAGATGTTCTGTGTCACAGCTGCAGATATCTTGGCCACCTTACAGCACCTGTTAATGCAATGCGTGCCTCGTTTAGGCAAATGAATCAAGTGCCTGGCAAGTTTAGGCATCTCCAAAAGGTGGTAGCCCAAGGATGGCTGTGGTCTCACATGACCAGTGTAAGTCATCAGTCCTGGTCTTGCATGACCTGTTTTACATGCCTCATGCCTTTATTAAATCAAGCCCCATGCCTTTATTAAATGAAGCCCAAAATCCTTAGCCTGCATAACTAGCTAGCTCCAAGACAGCCCATAAAAAAATACACCAAATAAAACACTTACCCACACAAAGGCTTCAAGGAAACTCAGCTGGAAACTGGTGTTTTCTTCCAACTGTAGCAAACCCCAGGCAGAACTTTGCTGAAGAAGCTTCCAAAGAATATTACTCTGAATACGCTGGCAAAGCTAAACAGCAACAGGATCAGGCATTCAAATGAACATAAGATATGATTATTTACTTCAGCCAATTCTGTGCTCGGCAAGATTTGCTCTTGTAAATGTCTGTGTGAATGCCTTGGAAAGCAGAAATGTCAAGGGAATGCTTCTTCAGCCGAGAGTCTGTGCTAACCCACACCCCAGGGAGTGCACGTACCAACAGCAGCGCTGCCTCACCAAGCGTATGGCTGCAGGTGATTGCTGAAAAATTATGATTCAGCGTTGCGTAGTTATACAGACAGACAGGTGATGCATGAGGAGGTTTAGAGCAGAAGACTGTCTCTTCCGGTGGCCTGAACCTCCATCGCTGATTTTTATGTGACTCCTTCTTCCACAAACACGATTTCCTCTAATTTCCCCTCCTTCTGATTTGCTTTGTGCAGTTATTGAAGAATGAGGACTTAAAAGCCAGGGTACCTGTGGGTCCCAGGTGCTCTGTTATGCACCTGCATGGTTCTATCATTTGCTCACAAGGTTGAACTATCATAGAATAGAATCATAGAATCATTTAGGTTGGAAAAGACCTTTAAGATCGACTCCAACCATAAACCCAACGCTGCCAAGTCCACCACTAAACCATCTCCCTAAGTGCCAAATCTACTCGTCTTTTAAATACCTTCAGGGATGGTGACTCAATCATGTGCTGAAGTGAGTGACCAACCACGTGCCATGAGTAACTAACTATTGGAAAGGTATTTATTCTATGAAAGGCAAACCAATGCTGAAATCCATAAGGTATTTATGACTCGAGGCGGTGAGTCTACACAGCACAGCTCACTGTAGACTTAGGATGCAGGACAAGTTTGACTGTACCAACATAGCGCTGCATTTCCAACAGGACCCATTAACTCAGAGCAGGCCCAATATAAATGCAGTTACCATGCTTCCAGACCCGGCATGGGTGTCTCCATGTCTGTGGGATAAATACACTCCTTATCTCGGACAAAACCGAGTATGCCAGGTTTTGGTGCATCGCTGGAAACACCATCATCAGTACATTGCAGCCTAGAGGTGAGTGTCACCAGATCTCACTCCTCCTGGAATCAGCTAGCTGTCTCCATTGATTCTCATTACCCCATAAAGTCCTTCCATATAGCTAAGGGGCTCTTCACGTTTATTGTTTTATCCAAAACAATGAAAATTGGATGTCACAATATCCCTTGCAGATTCAAACAGCAGAACCTCGTTTTCTTCATGTAAGAACCAGACAGTAGATACTCGCACAGCTTTCCATCACAATGGAAGGAACAAAGCTGGAGAGACAAGCTGCCCTTGTAGGTGAAATTCACAATAAGGCCTTCATTTGCTCTTTGTCGAAATCTTTACAGATACTTAGATTGCTGAGATTATTCAATGGGCTTGGAAAGAGTCAGGAAAATGCAACAATCCTCAATGGTCTGCTTTGCAATTTAATGGCTTTCCTTTTTCTGTGTATGCAGTTACCGAGAGAAACCTAAGCCCTCCCCAAGCCTTCACCTTTGATCAGAGTGGGTATCAAATGCTTGTTGGCTTAGGTACATTTTGTGCTTGTTTCTTATGCAAATGCAAACTACTATACACCAGCTGGCACTTCTGCCAAATTTGTTTCATGGATTTTATTCTGTTTGCTACCTTTCACCTAAAAGGGCTATTATGTACATGGAGATTACTTTTCTGTGAGAAGATAGTGAGAGATTTATTTTCTTTCAAAAATTATGGGACTAGATCCATCTTGGAGTAATTCCACTGAAACCTGTAGCATTACACCAATGATAATTTCATTGCAGTATTTGCTAAAAATCATCAGAACAAAGCTAATCTGTGTTTCAGGTGCTTTCTTAATGTTATGGCGAGGCTGACCACTTACATCATTTTTAGCAAGGCATTTACACAATGCCTAATCAAGCTTAGCCAAATATTTTATGCTCAAAATCAGCCCTGTGTGGGCAGACCTGAGAGACCAAGTCCAACCCCAGGGCTGAATCTGGTCCCTTGACCTTGAAGAATCAGTTTGTACAAGGTCATGAGGCCTTTCTCATGCACAAAGTCACAAGCTTTCTCCTGCAAGCCTCCCCTTGTTTCTGGACTATATATGCTTGATAACAGGGTGGGTCATAATGTCTCACCAGAAACTCTGGTTCCTGGTCCGGACCAAATACACACTCACACACACAGACAGACAAAAACAAGCGAATGCTTACACAGTGTATATTCAGAGTTGGGCTTAGGAAATCAAATTTGGGCCTCAATGCCTGCAGGATATGGGGTGAGGCTATAAAACAGACACCTAGAGCTAAATCTTCCTTATTTTAGGATTTCTGATAAGGATAATCCCTAGTTAGGTCACACCAAATCATCTATGAGCTTTGGTTCTTGTTCTTGAGTCAATTAAATTCTTTAATTCAATTAAATTAACAACAAACCCTGGCTGAAGGATTTTACTCGTGTACATCTTTCAGTAATCTCATTTAAATCAGAATGTGATGGCTTGCAGGACTTGGCTCGCAAGAAGAGTGAGAGCAGCCTGTTATGTGCTCTGTATTGCAATCCTTATGAAGCTTCAGGTCTAGGTTCAGGCTTATTATTTGAAATTAAACACAGAAATTTATGGGCTTTTCAGCCTTTCTTTAGGGCTTTGGATCAGTTTGGAAGAAGCAGAAACCACCCTAATTACTTATAAACATTTTCATATCATTGTAGATTCACCTGCACACCATCATCACTGGGCGAGAGCTGGCATCCCTTACAATGCATGGTGTAGTCATGGCCATGCTTTGCTAATGCCATCTGGCTTGAGACGCTCCTTGTAGTGAATGCTTTCCTGAAGGTACACCCATAAATCTCACCCACAGGAGAGCTGAAAACTCATTGTCTAGCATTTCAGGTTAAGGTCAGGGCCACTGTGCTCTTCCATCCCACTCCCTCCTCCCTCAAAAACTCCAGACTAATGACAACTGGTACAGCTTTACTACTGCGTAACCCCTACGTGCCAAAAGTTGCTTGAGAGAAGGCAGATCCACACCAAACTCCTGCCACAGATGGGGCAGAATGAGGGTCTCCACCGAAGGAGACACCAAAATCATCTCTGAGGAGCCCCACAGGACTGGGTCCCACAGGCAAGGTCAGCGAGATCCTCTGTGTTTTGTGACTCAAGACAGAATCAGAGCATAAGTAGCTCGACAGCACCCGGATCTGGGTGGATACACCCATGCCCAAAGTTGAGGCCGTTTATGTGGCAAGACTGTTTACAACTCACGTTTGTTATGCAAGCGTGTAAAATAGCAGTAGCGTACCCAAGTCCTTTTTCTGGGCCTATCACTAAAAGATAACACAAACAGGATGTAATAGGTCACCAGAAAATCTTACCAGCTAACCAAGGCTTTCATACAGCAGCCACATGATTGATGGTCATATGAAGAGCAAATTTGTTTCAGCTTTCTGTGCAACGGCCAATTTTACACATTCTATAGTGTAGTATTTAATGTATATTACATAGTCTTATATGTAGGTATATAGTACCTTATATAGGTACTATAATTATGTAGTATAATACTTAGGCTTATGGAAGATCCTACCTAAATTCAGATTACATGCCTGTGAACTTTTAGAAAAAATAAGTAAAAAAAACCCCAAAACCCAAGGTGGTATATATCTGTTGAAATTACTTTTGTCCACTTGCATGGCACAAAAGGTTGACATTGTCACTAAGCCATTCAAGACAGGCATCTAATTCCTATAAATACATTTTTGCTGAATTCTAGAAGGCAGCTGCAGCTTCACCTTTACAGAAATTCTACATTTTCCTAATTAACTTGTAAAACAAAAATTTTGTGCCAGTTATATACCCTCAGCAGGTTTCTGTTCAATTATTTTCAAGATCTGTAAAAAGCCACCATAGGAAGTCTTTCAAAAAAATCAAATAGCTGCAACACAGTCCCATCCAGGGGAAGAGAACTGCTTTTCTATAACTCTTTTTTCCCTCCCTCACTGGACAATACTGGTGGGTTGAGATTTAACCAGAGATGGGCTCCTTTTACAAGATTGCTTATATAAAGCGAAGATAACGCCAGCTGGGTTCATTTGAAAGAGGACATCTTGGGAAGAGCCGACAGCGCAGCTATTGGAATAAGACTGGAATGAAAATCTGAAATACTTAGCCCCTTCCTGTCTCGTAGGTATAATACTTAATTTCTTGTAGAATGCATAGGATTATAATTAGAAGGAATTGTCACTGAAATATACTGTATGAGCCTTTTATAAATATGCATTTTTAAATAGAGGCTTAGTGAAAATGTTGAAACTGATTGTTTTTGTTGGAAATACTTAATCGGGAAGATTTTTTTGTCTTTACCTAAATGATAATTGTTACTTCTGACAGTCTGCTCAGTACTATGTATATGAGGGCTGACACTGAGGAGTGTCTACTAAGGGAAAATATGAGAACTCCAGTCCCAATCCCACAGGCTGTACATGCTTCTCCCTGTTTTCCTAAAAACTCAACATTTAGCAGTAAAGGAGAAAACGCATGATTTACCAAAACTGAGCTACATGAAGTTAAGATTATATACATCAGGATAGCCATCACCACAGAGAATAGTTTCAGCATTAAATTTATAAGCACAGTATGTATGTTATTGCATCATATTTCTTCTAGTAATTTCTACTCCCTCTTTTCTCAGATTACATTGTTTCAGTTTCACTTGGTTATACTAACACTTCAGGTTTAGACTCTTTATAAGAACAAAGAACAACTAGAATAATTAAAAGCCACCACTAAACTGAAACAGTAAAATTGTCACAATAGTGACCCAGTGATAATAAAAGTCTTGGAAATATTTATCCTGTAGGTGCAATTAAGTTGGGCGACAGAATATCAGTAATGTTATTTGTTTCTCTCTGCAAGAAGAACATATTTAACAGTAGCTACACTTTCAGGTCTGCAGTCACTGCATTGTTTCTCTTTCCAATTTTAAAGACAATTTCAGCTTTTATTCCCTGTGTCCTCAGATCATTGCAAGAAATGGTGACTCTTACTATTTATCTGCTGGTCATCTTGGCTCAAGCTCTTGCGGGGCCTTGCAATCCAAATAAAGCAGGTAAAATAATTTAAGTCTCTTATGATCTTCTCTTGTAATTAAGCTGCCAAAGGGTTTTCTTCTATTTAAAAGTGGAAAGTTTTTCTCCAGAAAGTTAACCTGTGGATTCTGGAGTGCTAATGCTTACATTTTTTATTTACATTTTTATTGATCTGCTTTCAGCTAGCACAATAAAGCACATCCCACTAAAGTCCTAGGCCCGCAGAGAATTAGGCATATGCTTCACTCTGTGCAATAATCATAGTGCAATAAAGTTAAGCACAAGCAGAATTCAGGCATAAAATGGCAAAGAAAACAACAATTAGAAATTATCTGCAATAGCACAGGCTAGATGCAGCAGATCTTCGCTGCCCAAGCTGGGCTTCAGTCCCACTGACTGCAGATGACTTGCGGTGAATGAATGTGCTTGGGCTGAACTCCTGAACCACACTGCTAAACGAGAAAAAACCCAAAATCTCTGAAGGAAGGCTCTAATTGCACACTGCTTTCTGCCTAGAAACTCAAATGATCTGGTGCCAGGCAGACCTGTAATGTAGAATTCACTACAATTAAGAAATGTGCTTTAGAAATGTTTTGGAATACGCCTCAGTATAGAGTGTTTGCTTTGTATGTGTGTGACTGGTGTCAGACTACTGTCACTAATTTCATGGTATACCTTGAGTATATGGCCCTCTAGCCATTTATTTCAGTACCTGCATTTACACAAGCAGTTTCTCTGAACTGCAGGAATTTTCACAGCTGTAAAGTCACCAGAGTTACAAATCTGACCATCAACACAAGCAGAATCAGCCTGCGTGTGCCGACGGTTTGTTAACCAGACAGGAGTGAGTTGTTAAGGTCCATTATTGACTTTCCCTGAGTATTCCCTAACAGATATGGAAAGGCTACAAAATGAGGCTTTTATCATAAAAATGAGAGTGTCAAGGGCTGTAAAAGAAATAATTGAGTAATTCCAGGCAGGGTGTCTTTTTTCTGACTGTGGTAGTTGGAAGTCTTTCTCAATTTTCAGGTCACTAATGGTTAGTCAATATTTGCCCTTTAAATTCCCATCGGACATTCAAATTTGCACTGCCTGATTCTCTGAAAAATGTCCAATTCTCCTATCATGAAGCAATCAGTCTTTAAGTTATGATGTTCAATATTCATGGTTGTATTAGCAATCACCATGTTTGGAAACATATTCCACTGCTATTAACCATCGCTGTTAACAGGGCTAGGATTTCAGTTCATTTACTATTGCTATTGACAGGGCTAGGCTCTTCAGCTCATTTATTATTGCCATTAACAAGGCTAGGCTTTTCAGTTCATTTTTAGATCTTAGCTTTTAACTTGAGAATGGTAAAAATTCAGTTTGCGCTGGCGCTGCAACACCAGTGAAAGGAGAGAAAGGGCAGAATATCTATCATGGCCTAGATCTAACACCGACACAAAAAGGTGCAGATCTACCAAAGCCTAACAAACAACTTCACCAATATTATTTTTACAGAATCAGTGGCATTACAGAAGGCAGCTCTGCCAGCATAAGCTAATCTGACAGATTTCAGCGCAGCCATTTTTCACTTCAGATTTCTCAGCAGTGTCTCTGCTCCTCAATCAGCTATTCCAGAAAGATAAAAAATTTACACAAAGTTCTGCATTGATTAGAAGGCCAAACTCTTCCAAAGAGGACAGAATTTAACAACCCAAAGGTTAGTTTTGTGTAGCAAAAGCTGCTCACATTAGAGGACCTTCCAGCACATACCCCTGCTCACAGAAGTTTAATCCCAATGCAAAGTAGGTGTGCAGACCCACGTCTTTCAAAGAAAAACACCACTGAATATCACTCTAGGTGTATTATTTTCCTTTCAGATGTAATTCTGGTATACTGCTATCCTAAAACCATCATTACCAAAATTCCGGAGTGTCCTTATGGATGGGAGGTTAATCAGCTGGCACTCGGAGGCATTTGCTACAATGGGATCCATGACTCGGGATATTACCAATTCATGATCCCAGACCTGTCACCTAAAAACAAATCATACTGTGGGACGCAGTCAGAGGTAAGACTATCAAGGTCAACATTTCCAAGCTGGACTCAGAAATCAACTGGACTCACTTGAGAGAGTCCTGTTTGTTTCAGCTTGGAGTAGGCTTTAAGTACTGATGGAAGAAGGCAAAATCCAATATCAGGGAGAAGGAAGAATCAAATAGTTATGTTTTGCATCTACAGGCAAAATGTCTGTGTGTTAGTCGCCCATTTGCACCTCTATGACACAGAACATATATATAGTAAGGCATATGTATAGGCAGCACAGCATATAAAGAACTACAAAACCATGTTTCCTTGGGGATAGTGTTTTGTCACCAGGGTCTTCATGTTTCAAACTACAAAGTTGTTCCTGATGCCTCAAAGACTCAGTACTGCCTACATTTCTCTGTCTCGCCATCCACAGTTCAAGAACCCCGTTTATCATTTCTACAACTCCATTGTCTCCAATGACTCCTCAGTAATTGTGAAGAGCCAGCCTGTGAATTACTCATTCACCTGCACATATAATGCCAACTACCTGGTGAACCAGGCTGCCTTTGACCAAAGGTACGTCCACTTCTGGGAGTGCACCTCACCTCATCTTCAGCACCACATCTGACTCATACAGAAACCTTGTTATGTCCCCAGGGTGGCCACCGTCCATGTGAAGAATGGGAGCTCCGGCTCGTTTGAAAGTCAGTTGTCCCTCAACTTCTACTCTGTAAGTGCTCTTTGCCACCCAGCTTTTCGCCTTCACCTTCCACAGGCTTCAGCCTAAGAGCTGGAAAAAAAGGGCTGCTGCTCCTGACTTTTATGTGTCATGGAGCATATCACTAGTCTGGAACAGATAATTACAGTGGAGTTTGCAGGGGTCCTTGTTTCTGCTGATTAACAGGGATACACTTAAACTGATCAGAGCAGACACATGACAACTGTTCTTTTAATCTGTCCAAATCAGGCAGATTTTTCTGCTGAAAGGCACATTTCTAACATGCTGACAGGTTTTATAAGAAAAAGCAAAACTTGTTTGTAGTCCCACTGAAAAAGCAGCATGCATCTGCAGGCACTGCTGCTATCACATAGTCTCTATAGATACAGCAAAGCTCCATGCATTTCTCTTGCAGTTTGCTTCCTGGTCCTCTCACCTGACAGATATCTTGTGTTCCCCAGAGATCTTTAGGTCATGCTGCAATTTTTTTCCAACAAGATATTGTCCCTGGATATCAGGTTGATCTTTTGAAACATCCCCCTCCTCTCCACAGCTCTGCTGTGCTGCTGGAGCAGCCAGCTCCTGATCCTGGAGCCTTTTTTCCAGCAAAGCACAGTCAAAAGCACCAAAACAGCCCCTCTATTTTAGTACAGCTAGAAAAAGCACAACTAATAACATACTGTGTTAAATTTATAGGCCAGGTAGAGGGAGTATTTACCACAAGGTGGACTGATGGAAATCTGTCCCCCTACACCCTGCATTTTGGGCACCAATTGATCACTGAACACTTTGTCAGGCTTTGGGTGCCACATGAAAGCCCATGTGGTCTTTTTTTTTCTGATATATGGTACACTGGTAGTAGATACTGGCAAGGTCCCAGGAGGTACCACAGTGCTCCTGTCAAGTCCTGACAGAATGGCTACAAAACCAAATGATGGACAGTGAGCAATGAATCTCTGGTACCTTTAATTTTTTGCCAAACAACTGTTTTGTTCTAATGGCTATGGGGCTCCCAGGAGTCAAGGAGGGAGTGGCTGAACTGTACTAATACATTTTCCCACAGAGCAGAAGTACAGAACAAGCTCAGAAAGCTAATAGACCACTCCTTTGTTATTTTGTTCACGTTTGCACTGGGGAGAAAAGGTTACTTTCAATGAAACGTTCGATTTTTTTTTTTTTTTTTTTTTTCAGAATGGAAATAAAAGATTTATTTTGCCTTGCTATACATCTCTGCTGCTGCCTGACACAGCCCTCTGCCTCTGGTGGGCTATACTTCCAGGTGGTTCATGTGCCCATTTCCTCACCCAGAAGCAGTGCCCAAGCTGCAGTGTGACCCAGGGGCAACCCTTCAGTCTCACCTGCCCTTTAGTCTGTGACACACCGTTAACAGCAAAGGACTGTAATGCAGCATGAGGGGCTGGAGCTTGAATGGAAATCAGACCTTCAACACTGAAACCTGTTGTGAAGAAAAGCAAGATAATACCCTAAAACAGTGTAGAGCAATAGAGTTTGGAAAAAGAGGCATTATAGCAGGTTCAACTTGTTTTAGCACAAGGACTGATAAGAGTTTTGTGACAGTACTTCTGCAAGTTCTCTCCTTCGGGAGAAATCTTTGGTTAAATGAGAATTTCTCAGGGCACGTAACAGCCATAGGTCACTAACCTAAACACAGCCTTAAGCCTTAACTTCAGTGCATGTAATCTATCAGATGTTGCAGTGGGAATACTGTAGTGCCTCACAGCCACCTCGCTGTGTAGGCAATGAAAAGTACATAAAATCAGTACCAGGGAACTGAGCGAGCACCGTAGGGCAACATAGTCCAACAGCTCCAGAACTACATATACCTGAATCCTGCTGAGTAGATTTAACAAAGTAAACAAATTCTACAGCTAAACATGTTACTCTTTATATAGTTCTGGTGCTAGCTTCATTCTGACGTTATGCAATAAAAGCAGTGTGATTTAAGTAGGTACTTCAGTGTATTTGTAACCGAACTTTTTCATCTGAGCACCACACACTGCACTACTTTGAGCAGACTGGCTTTTTAGTGGGTGAATGACTACAGCTGGCAGAGCTCTTTCCGCACACTTGTGCCCCCACAGCTCTCCCCATGCTGGCCACCACAAGCATAAATCTCAGAGTGCTGAACCCTTTGCGCGCAGGCACGTGATTTCTGCTTGTCTTCATTCCTTCTCCGTCACACGTGGCCATCTCCCAAGCCCCTTCCCATTCTATACAGTTATCTCCAGTCCCCTACTCCCACCAGCTTCCACCACCACCTCTGGTGTACCAGAGGCAGCAGCAAGCTCACTTCTCACCCATGCTGTGATATAACACATACCACAACCCAAACAGCATCAAATTCTGTCACTTATTATCATTATAAGCCAAACATTAACAAAAAGATTTTTAAACACCATCTTGGGCTTGCAATAGGCCTACTACTAGGTGTAGAGTTTGCAGCTTGCAGGTAGTAAGAGCCCAGACTCCTGGAGTCCATGTCTTCAGAGCTGTCTGAAGTTGCCACCTGCTTTTGCTTTGCATGTCACTAGTAACGTATGATGCCTTTCTCTTTGTCTTTCAAAGAATGCCAAGTTTTCAAGTATAAAAGAAGCCCCTTTCGTCGTTGAAACATCAGAAATTGGTTCTGACATATTTGCCGGAGTTGAAGCTAAGGGCTTAAGTGACAGGTAGGCAAGGGAAGGAGTAATAATTAATAAATTGGCAAACAGGACATTCCTTGCTAATCTGGGGTTTATATCTCCCCAGGTTCAAAGTTGTTCTCAACAACTGCTGGGCAACTCCTTCCTCAGAGTATTTCTACCAGATCCACTGGCCCCTGATCACCAAGGGGTAGGTGCTGGTGGGACCCGGGGTAGCACCTCTGCCCAGCCCAGCCCTGAGGATGGCAGAAGGCCGGGGACTGGGGGATGAGGGGGCAAAAGAGAAGCTGGCCCACAGCAGGCCAAATGCATTCATCAGACCGCGACCTCAGGAGACGTTTCCCTGAAGCCGTGGAGGCTCTGACGCTGCTTCTCCATACACAACACAGGTGTGCCACGGACAGCTCCATCCTCGTGCACGAGAACGGGAAAACGAGCCGGGCGACGTTCCAGTTCAACGCTTTCCGCTTCCGTAACATCCCCAAGCTGTCCAAGGTCTGGCTGCACTGCGAGACGCACGTCTGTGACAGCGAGAAGTTCTCCTGCCCAGTGGTAAGGCCTCCCTCCCAGAGAAGCACGCAGTGCTAAATTTAGACAGAGGATGCCGAGACCTTCCTGAGGGCACGCTGGGTGCGGAGCCAGCGCCAGGGCTTTCAGTAAATGGGGCCACCGCAATGCGCGAACCTGAGTGGCCAGCCCTGCACCCCGACCCCGTCATGCCACAGGCACTGTACGCAACATTGGGCAACTTGTTTAAACGTATTGAGAAACAAGGCAGCCATTGAAACACCCAGCTCTTGTTGATATCCCAGGCTACAGTCCTGTCTGACAAACAGCTACAGTTAAACACAAGCCTGAAAAAAGGGAGAAAGTAGAGCTTTCTTCCATTTTACCAAATACCTCAGTGCTGAGGGCACCCTGAGGGCAGTGGGAGAACCTGGCTCAAAGCCCATCGCTAGTCAAACAAAACCTCCCAGTCCCCCTTCCCAAGGAAAGTCCTCTCTGCTATCCTGCAACAAGCTGCAGTAAGTTCCTGCTCTTGCAGCCTTCCTGTTCTGCATGAAGTACATAAATTGTCACTGGAGCAGGAACTGAGGTGGAAGAGTAGGCTCCTGTGATCTTAGGTGGGAATGAGGTGGGGATGCTAATACGGGAGTGTTATTTAGCACGGGGAGGTGCACGCTGCTTGCACCAGCTGATGCAAGGGTAAGGGCTACTCAAGTGTCTGTCTTTCAAGACTTCCCTCTCCCCCCTTCACTAAGTCAGAGCTTCACTATTCTTTTTTGTGTGCAATGAGTGTGCCATTGCTATAAAATGAAGTCAAATTTTATTTAACCTGAAATGAAAGCCCAAAATACTCCTTGGCCGACATACTGTCATTTCAGCAACAAATATTTCTTGCTGGAGAAGAGAAAGCAACACTCCTGTTGAAACCAACTTTTATTTCTAAACTCTTTCTCAGTCCAGGAGCCAAATTAAGATAGCAGCTTATTACCCAGCCTCAGTGCTAAGCGGGGGGCACTGATTTGTGCAAAATTTGCAGGTTTGACAAAAATGCATTGTTAGAAATTCTAAGTTTCAAAGGCAAAAGAAAAAACTCTGGGCTTGGATTTTGTTGTTTGTTCTTAAAGATTTCTTCAACTTTTCATCCAGACATAGACCAGGGTTAAAAGAAAGCACAAAACCAGTACTCCATATCTGCCTTTCTGACAGTACTGCCAAACATCTACATCATCCTTTCAGGCACAGGGTGGAATTCCCTCCTCACCATCCAGCGTAGGATAATTGCTCGATCAGGCTAACATCCCTTGAGTCCACTTTCAACCCAAAAATGCAGCTGGTGGTCTGCTGCAATTAAGGTTGAACCAAGCTAGGGGGTCTATGCTTACAAGCAACTCATAACCAGAATTACTACACGCTGAGTTTGTAAAAAAAAATAAAAATGCCCACAGCTGGGGATCTGCAAAGGTCAGGGGATGGACAAGGACCTTTAATCTGTAGAGCACTGCCTCCAGCACAGACCTTGTCAGCTGTGACAGCCATCATTAGTGCTGGACATGAGATGATCTATATGGATGGGATTTGCTGCTTCCTGTTTCTACCCAATAGGCAACAATTATAATTAGCAATAAACAACTGAAGCCTTCACAGGTGTCACCCTGTTTAAGGCAGGGTGGAAAAGGCAACTGAGGAGGACCTGTGATTAGCAAGCGGACACCCATCTGGGCTCCTGCCATCTCACAACTGAAAAGAGCACTTTCACTGACAGTCACTGTAAGGGCTGTGGCATGCCAAAACCCTCAGAAAATGCACTGTAAAGACTCTCCTTAAATCTCTCCTGCACCAAAACCCCCCAATAATTATAGGGGGAAAAAAAAAAATCCCTAGAAAGTTTGCAACAATATTGGCACAGATTTAATTTCCTTGGATGGAAACATGAGAATTGGGTTTGGATATTTTTTTAATTTTTTTTTTTTTTTTTTTTTGGTATACATGACTTTCTCTCTGATCTCTCGAGACATGTGACAAACGAAAACAGCGCATGGAACAAACTGGAGGTGTTTTAGTGGCGGAGATCGCTGTACGGAGTAAGTGACTGGGTTTCTGGGGTGTTTCTCCCTTTGGGAAGCAAGGAAGGTGGGAGCCACCCGTGGCTCGCAGCGTAGGAGCAAGCAGGAGGAGCTGAAGCCCTCTGCCAGAGCCCTTTCCCCCATAGCAGCAGGAGTCTTGAACTGAAGCTGGTCCCCTTCGGGCTCTGGCAGAAGAGCTCAGTGAAACTCTCCTTGTTTCCAAAGTGAGTAAAGGCACCCATTTGGCATTAATGACAAATGGCCAAACCACTTACACGCCAAGTTAGCAATGTAAAATCTGCTCACCTGCATCTGACCTCAGCAGCAGCCCAGACAAGCTCTGATAGATTACACATGAGTGGGAGAGAGGTCAGGCTTAGAAGCAGCAGGAAAGCTTTTTTTTACCCTGCAGATTGGTACTTCAGCATACCCATAACTCTGGTAGGTTAACCCTTCGTGCCTATCCCTCCTGATACACAAATTGAACTGCCATCAGGTTTCCCCATTATAAAGCAATGCCCATTTCCTTGAACTGCTGCCTCCTGGAGCCACCAGGAAATTCTCCCTGAGCTGGTTTAATTCTGCAGATCCAGCACATCTTTTGAAACAGGTCCTTGGAACAATGTATGCCTAAATTGTGTTTTCACTAGAGCCCTTTGTACTAGTTTATCAACTACATGACACCAACCTCAAAGCCAATTTAAAATTACAAGTACATGTAGAGCAGCATTATTATAACTCAGTATGTTGCACCAGTAAACCCCCACCAGTTTTAGAAGATAAAAGAACTGAGGATCCTTTTATAACCTCAGACAGCAAAGCGAAGAGGAAGAAATATCCAGAATTTCAATGTGGCAAATGTTATCTGTTCTGCTTTTACAAAGCACGCTGGTGCACTTTGCCCTATTTTAAACATGCCATCCCAATGTTATCTTTTTCTCTTATTTTATACAGGCAAAGGTTTATCCAGATTTTACACACTTTCAGGTAAATAGCAAAGTATGACAATGAAAATATCAATCCCAAATATGGATTTTTGAGTGACTCTGTCAACATTAAACCCATAATTCAAAGAAAGAGCTGAAAAATCTAGTAAACTTGACAGAAGGAAATATTTCAAAATGAAATTTTATTTCTCAACATTGCACACTTTGTTTTCCTCTTTTTGGCACATCCTTCACTCTGGACAATAAAATCATACCAATAACTTCCAATACTGAACGTTACTTCCTCGTATTTTCACACCCTCTTCCCAAAAAGGAACAAGCATGTTTCACTGCATTAACGGAGATGACTGAAAGCATTTCTATTTGGAGAGGGTTTGAAAAAGGACTTTCAAAGCCTATTTGTTAAAACTTGATATGGTGACAGAGCCACATTAGGGGCATGCAGTTGCACTGATGAGGGTGGGAAGAGAATGTGAAAGGCAGCTGACAGGGAAGTACTCACATTTAGTCTATGTTTCTCTTGCAGATATCATCTTCCACCTACTCTTTGTGATTGGATTTTGTGCTGTTTTATTATAATATGCAGCACAGCTGTGTTTCTTAACTTTTCCCAATCCTGTTTGGACCTGGACTTCTTAACTAAAGATGTTTATTTTACGGAGGAAAAATGACAGTCACAAAAAATCCTTGTGCACCATTTTACCAGATAAATAAAACATTCCATGAGCTTTGTGCCTTGAATACTGGAGAATCCCAAAGCAGATTTGCCTCTCCCCAGTCTCTACAGGCATTTTAAACTAGCGGAAACCCAAGGGTTATGTATTCCACCAATGTCTCCTTTTAAAGATTTGTGATGCCAACAGTACGTGCTTCTACAAGGAACACAGGGATGTGCAAACTCAGCATTTTTCAATGCCAAATTTACCTTCAGGGTCCCCCTTCCCTGTCAGTCTCAGTGTGGTACCAAACTCCCCTCCAGGCCTGGTCTTGCAAGGTCCTAGCTTGATCTGTGAAGCCCTTGAACAAGATGAAAACTAACCTAACATGTCAAGGATGGGAGAAAAGGATGCTATTTATGTAGCAATAGTTAGAAGGTCCTCAGAATTAATTACCTGACATTTCTTTCCTGCTTCTCAGTGTTGTCAGTATTGATTGGTTGAGTTAAGTAGAGTATGATGCGTGCTGCAGTAGGTACAATACTATTAGGAGGTGGATGTCTTGCTGACTGGACAGCCTCAGTGCTGGATAGCTGCATGGTATGGATGCAAATTAAGCACATCTGAGGTTGGAAAACAAGCTAATGAGCTTTACACTTCCTTGAAGACATAGCTGGTGTCAGATACAACAGGGTCCAGGTATTAGCTCTGTACCTGAGTAACAACAGCTCTTAAACAGCAAGAAGAAATCACTAGAAAGGGAAACCATGATTTCTAAAGTGCAGGAAATATCAGGACATAAAACAATTTCCCAGCAAGAGTGATGGTAGGTTCCTTCTGGTAATGACTAAAACAATACTGAACAAAACTCTTGAAAGTGTAAGAAACATTCCTTAGGCCTCTTCCATGAAACTTGCAGGATCCTAAATGTGAAAGAGAGGAGAATGACTACAGCTGTTACACTTCTGTTAATGAACACAGTGGGTGTACCTGTGTCTGTACATACTGCAGCATAAGCACATTATAGAATTTTTGCTATTGATTGTAGAGAGGAAACCTCCTGAATAATTCTATTAAATTAAGGATTTTAAGGTCCCTGTTCTTTTTGAAACCTCATTTTTATGAAGATAATGCATAGCTAGAACATTCATACATTACAGCCACAGTTTTCAAAGACACACAGATCCCCCTTGCTCCTCTAGGTGCATATATACGCATACGTATGTATAAGTAACTGCGAAAAATAAAGCTGTTGAGAAGCTGAAATTACAGCAGACAGCATCCACCCCGACAGCCTGCAGAAAAACTGTCCGTTGTGATGGCATGCATTTAGCCATTACATACAACAGAGGGCACTCTCTTGACAGAATTGTTTGATTTAGACAGACCAGAGTTAGAAGATCTGTCACTCCGAAATTAATCCTAATTTAAACACCAACTTCATCTCTTTATTCTGTAAATCCATGACATTTTGTTTAAATGTCCCAGTCAGGGACAAGGAAAAACCCTACTTGTCTCAGAATATTATCGTAAGAGCCATGACTCGATACACACAAAACACATCATAGAAGTACATAGCCTGTATTCGGAGTGAACCTCCTCACTCCATTCCGAAGGTCAGATCTTTTCAAGTGATCTCCATCCAATGGGCAGCTGTAACTCACAGGCATAGACGAAAAAATAGCTATTGATTAATTGGACCCCACAGCCCTTTCATGTAGGATATCATTGTGGCCATGCAAAGGTCAAGTCCAGTGGCTTCAGAAAAATAAATAATAATTCTTGCAGCTAGGCAGTCAGGCAGGCACTCAAGGGGGAGACAAGTGTCCTGAGCTCTGTCAGAAGCTGCCTTGCATCCTGAAGCATAGAGATCAGCCTGCTGTCCAATACATTTTTCTTTACTTTGTTGTTACAGGGAAAACCTAGTACCTACCTAATGTCTTAGTCTGCTCTTTAAAAGCAATTGTTGGACATGTTTCTATTTGAAATTCTAAGAGAAATGTTGTTAAATTCCCCTATATGAAGCCTACCTGCAATGCAAACAGGTGCTCTATGGGGCAGCCAGTCTCCAGCCTTCCCAGATTGCTGCCCACATTGAGCAGCCTGCGCCTCCTCTCCTGCTAAATTTTCTCTGCATGTAGTTCATCCACATTAACACTCTCCTCCCACAGTCTGGCTCCCTCTGGGCATTTACACACTGTGACACAAAGAATCACTGGAAGGGATTCCCCCCTGTTGCAAGACAGTCTGGTTTTCTGCTTACTCATCTGCTCTAATTGGAAAATAACACCAGCGTTTTTCTTCTGGGAGCAAACAGAGCAACATACGTCAACACGCCTAAGACACAGACATTCAGGATATATATCATATCGATCTTATTTTTAAAAGACAATTAAGCCACAATAGGTAGCACAGACTTGTCAGTAACATGGCCCTGAAATACGTTTTGAGATCTTGCAGTTTTAAATTGCATTCTGCTTTTCCATAAGCACATTCAGCAGAGTCCAAATGATGCAGTACTGCATGACATGAAGTGGGGCATGTAGATTCTATTCCTTGGTGAGCGCTAAAACTGAGGTCTAACACTAAAGCAGAGGTCTAATGCTAAAGCAGAGGTCTTATCACTATGAAATGTTTGCACAGCACCATAAATTTACACAGTGATTAATAAGCCCTGATAAGAGCATTCTGAGCTCTTCTCATTGTCTTCACGCCCAACACTTCCATGCTAGCACCTTTTAGTGAATACCTCAAAGTACTCTAAAAACAGTAACTGATTAATCTGGAAGATTTAATCTTCCCTTTACAAACTGAGAAAAACTGAGGCAGAAAGAATGACATGAGCGGGCCACAACAGGGCGACATGTCGAATAGATTGGTACTCACTCCAGTAGAGAGGAATGTTACTGGAACAGAAATAGTCATCAAGGAAAAATATGTAGCCTGATCTGGTATTTCTGAGGACGAATTGTGAACTGAGAAAATTTGCAAATTTTGCATTTATTTTATCTGTACTGGAAAAAGAAACTCCACACATACAGAAAATCAAGACAACAAATTTGAGGGTTCTGATACACGATTAATTATGTACCTGGTGACCCACAGTAACAGATCACAAGCACCTATAGCAAACATAAGATAAAACTCAAAGGTTAATCGCCTGAAAGGAAGTTTACACCAACAGGTTTTACTTCACACTTGTGACAGGTGTGCCACCATGCCTCAGTGGGTGGCAATCCTTACCCTCTGATGTACCCAGACCTCCATCCCCAGCTCACAACCAGCCAGACTCAGGCTGTTTGCCTGTGTGAAGGCCAATAACGCAGTTTCAGCTTCTCTCTGGGTATATGGCCTGTGTCTAAAGTAATCATGGCACTCGGGAATTTCACAGACATAATAGCCATTTCTTCAGTGTGGTTGATCCCACTGCAGACGGGTAGGCTGCTAGCCACCCGTGCTAGCAGTGCTGCATCACTGGGGTTTCTACCTTTAGCAACAAAAAGAGCGCAACTATTCTTATTGCATATCCTAGATGTGGGGTGCAGGGTGCAAATTAATCTGAACCGTCAATCCTGTAGTGACTATTTTCCAAAATGTAATGAAAAGTGGGGGGAAAAAAACCCAAAATGTTTTGAAGTTACTGTATCAATGGTCCTTCAGTGGACTAAACAGAAATTTTATTCTTTTTTTTTTTCCTTGGAGAGATCTTCAACCACTTCACACCTTTCTTTGGCAGACGGGGAAACAAGTTTCTTCCTTGCTCCCATTAACAGATTACAAAAACACATTTGCTACTAACCTGCCTAGAGTTATTCTAGCAGAGGTCCCTCTCCAAAGCCAGCAGAAGAGTCACGACAAAAGCTTTGCTATTTCATGTCTATTTGCTCAATAGCCAGAAAGTCCCAAACACCATGTGTTTTCAGGATGTTATAGAAGAGGCTGTACAGGTCACTCAGGGGACTGACCACTTGAAGGGGGATGCTGAGAGAACACAAGTTGCAGCTCTACCAAGCAATGAGCCGCTTTCTCCAGTGAAGCTAGGAAGGAGGAGGAAAAGGGATTAATTTCTTTTGTGACCACTGTTTCTTGCTGTCCATTTCCTTCATTTGTCCTGATTTGTTTTGGAAATAAGCAGAAGTTACTGACAGTATTTTCTAAAACTTCACTAGGAATCAAGGAATGCAATGCATGGACATCACTGCCCATCATGCTGACCAATATTGCCTTCGTATTTCTTCCCCTGCTTCTGATATTCCTTTGCATCCTCCATTAGCTTTTGTTTCCTACTTTCAAGCGTGTTAGAGCAACGCTTTGGTTAGCAACACATTTGTACAGAGCGTCAGTCAAAAAAAACCAGGCAACATTGATGACAAGAGCTCATCTATCTTCCTTTTCTCTGCCACCAACTACACCAGTACCTCCAAGCGATCAACATATTTTCCCAATTTGCTCACCATGTTGTCCAAGATCTTAATGTGCCTACTGGGGCATATACAACGAGGTCACATGTGTTTATCATCTGGTGCCAAGAAACACAGCATATAGTGTTTAGTTTCAGATTCCAGCAGTTTCCTCCTGGTGGCTGGATTTCATGGCAAGGGAGGGAAGAACCTGTCTGTTCCACGTTCCAGGCCTGTTCATGAGGTGCCATGTTTTGATCATGCTTGGGTCCTCCTACCACATGTCTCTGCAGAATCTACATACACTGCTAATTATGTAGTAATTTCTCACACTAGTTTAAAGGGGTAGCTTGCTGAGGGAAGAAATTACTTTGAAAGTAAATAATTTTCCCATCTGGCATAATTTAACACTGGCCTCACTAGAGCAGAATAAAGGTTCATCTAATTCAAAAGCCTCCCTCTGTCAGTAACCACCAGCTGCTGCTTACAGAAAGTACAAAAGCAACAGAACATGGACACAGTGAATCTCAGGGTCCCCTATAACAACTATTGTAACCTACAGCTATCTGGCAAGACACAAAGCTGTAGGCTTGCATCCTGGCCAAATTCTATCATAGATTATTATATAATAAATATATCAAAGTATATTAGAAGATAATAAAACTGAGATGTTGAAAGGAATAAAATGCAATTACCTGTGAGAAGGGGTTGCAGGGAGGGGAGATCAGGGGTATCTACTTTTTGGTAAGCACAACAGCAAAGGATGAGGCACTTTTATATATTTTATCCTTTTAGCTTATTTTGAGGCTTTTTATATGTAGCAAGATTAATGTGACCTATTTTGCTTCAAGAAGAGACTTAGACAAACATTTGCAATGAGTAGGGAGAGTACTGACCACATATATAGAAAACTAAACACGAGACACTCCGTCACACATGACACCTCAGGCAACCACAGTCTGTATTAAAAAAAAAGGGGGACTAGCTTACTATTTGCCTAATTAGCATGACAACTGGTTTCAACTGGATATTAATCGTCTTCATTTCCTGCTCTAAACCACCGAACACTGTCATTGCGGGCTGTTCAGCAGCTACTCTTTCCCTTCTCTACAACAGCTGCATTTGAGTGGTGAACAACTCTGGCACGTTTCACACAGTCTACAAAACACTTTTGATACCTGTCAGGTGAAAGGCACAACCTATTTGTGGTAACAAGCCTTTCACAAGTGAGCAAAATTCACCCTTCATGGCTTGCTTCTCTTGACCACAGAGAAGAAAATTAGTCTCTGCTCTGTATTTTTATCCAAACAAGCTCTTAACGTGGTGATGGTCCTTGCATTGCGCTTCTCCACACGCACTGGGGTGGCTGTAGGCATGAGTCCTTGATTCTGTTGATAACCTCTGAACACAGCAAGCATGATTCATCATGGTCCCAGGTACCCATACGGCTATTCTCATTTTAGTATTACCCATATTTGACTGAAGATGTGTATAACAACAAAAGGGATGTGTCCTTCCTATAAAGGGTTCCAGCTCCCCACTTGGGAAAGCTTCCAGGCCAAGGACTACATGCCACCAGAGAACCAGTAGGAATTAGTGCCAGAACTTACACAAATAAGAATATCAAATCAGGAGAAATTGTCTTTCAAATATGCAATGGACAAAAAGATATAATGTGAGTGCTTCAGGTACACTGGAGAGAAAGAGTGGCCACCATTGCTGAAACAGATGTAAAACTGCCAAGGAATTTTGCTGAGCTGCTTGAAATTTTGGGCATGGTGGAATTGGGGGGAACTTGGAGGGGTGCATGTGGTTAGGTTTTTTTGGTAATAGAGTTTACAATCAGTTATAGGATCTCCATCTAGCATTAGAAAGCCAGTAAAGCAATTACTAGTAAGCTTAGGTAAATTCTATAATCTTGTAGAATATTTATCAAAAGGTCAAAATCCATACAAGCCTTCAGAGATGAAAGGTAATATCTTTAGTAAGCAGACAGATACCTTACTCTGTCTATACTCATCTCAGGCGTTCTATGTTTCAATGCAAATACAGTAAATACAGCTCCTTCAGGATGAAAATAAGCACTTCCGAAAAGGATTGTATGAAAAGATAGTTCAAAACAAGCAATATAACAATCTGGCAACACTGGCTTCAGAAATCCTTGCTAGCTCTCTTCTCCATCCAGTAAACTTTCCCTCCTGAAGGGAATCCTGTTTCCCACCAGCCTACACAGTAATGTGGTTCTGCGATAGCTACAAGGCATTGCCCCATCTACCTTCAGACATCTGTCAGTGACTCGGGCCACAGGCTGATCTCGGTGCTGATGCCTAAATCCAGCCAAGTGGTACCTAAGAACAGACCCAGACCTAGCTCACAGACCCAGACCTGATTTGGCTGTACAAACAGAATAAAAAGAACAAGTAGGAAACTCAAATGCTGGGAAGGATATAGCAGTGCCAACAGACTGCTGTAGAAGTTTGTCTTAGGAATAACTTTAAAGTCCATTAGCCTAAGATAGATCAAAAAAAGACAGAAGAAGGAAAAATGGAACAGTTGTGAGGAGAAGCTCTAGAAAAAGTGAATTTTACACCCCAACAACAGGAACTGACCACAAAACAAGAGCAAACTGGTTCAGGTAACCACAGGGGAACAACCAGGTTAGACATTATGTCTGTTCAACGACAGGATGACTATTCTCCTGCTATAGTTCTGCCATTGCAGCTCTCTATTTATGGTCAGATATTAAAAGCAACACTATGCCCCAGGGCACTGTAACTCACACACTGAACATATATCCATGCCCAGGTTTCCATCCCAAGGGTGAAATAAGATCCTCATTCCTTTGTAATCGTCACCTGAAGGTTGGGCATAATTTACCAAGGGGCTGCCCAACTGTTGGCATTTCTTAACAGCTTACAGTTTATAAAAATATCAGGATTTTCTTTTTTCAATTATTTCTAGGTACAGGGAAGTGGAGCAAGGTGTTATTGCAGCATAACATGATTAGTGCAGCAGCACATTGTCAGCTTGCTTCGCTGTCATGTAATCTTTGGCAGCACTTCAGCACCTCTGCACCATTCTGGCAGCAGAGAGCAACCATGAAACTGGTTTGATCAGTGCTTGGGGAGTCTACGACGTGTGGTGTTACCTGGGCCGTGCTGGTGCTGCTGTCCTTGCCCTGGCTTTCCCAGAGAGCGTTTCAGTGGAGGGGCTTAAAACCACTGAAAATCAGCCTTAAGGATTGCCTGGTGATGATTGTGGAGCTGGACCAGAGGACATCTGTGACAAGATTGGTGTAATCTCTTGACTAATTTTAAACTTGCTCACAGACCTACATGCCCTGATTTTCAGGGCTTCTAATTAATCAAGCAGGGTTCAACTTTATATTGGTGACCAACTCTGGAAGACACTAAGTTTAACTTAAGGCTTAAACCTAAGCCTGAGCTCCCACCTCACACACACGTACCCTTTTTTTTGCCCTCTCTTTTTTTTTTTTTAATGTGACTGTGCACACCACAAACTTCCATTAACATTTATAAAAAGTCATTGTCATCTTTGAAAAGAGCAATGCTTTCCTCACTCCTCAAAGTACCTGACAGTTCAGTTCTTGTGACCCTTAAACATACTCACTGGTAACTGAAGTTTGGCAATATTCATTATGAAGTCCACCAAGTGGCCCGTCTTTAGGAGGAAAGCCATCTAGCCAGCTGACGGAAGCAATTAATTTTGTTGGACCACAGGTGGATGCAGACAGGTATTTAAGAATCCATTTCTGCTATCTTTTTTCTTTCATTTTTACTTTATTTTATGAACTGGGGGGGGGGGGGGGGCACACCAAACTGCTCCGTCATCTAAAGCTCAACACCACAGGTTGTTAAAAATGGAATGTTTTCTTCCTCACAGAAATTTCAGAAAGTGGGAGACAAGCTACAAATAAACAAAAATATATCAAAACCTGTTAAAATATAGTTCCTTCATGGAAAATCGTCTTTATTTGAGTGAAGAATACTGAGAGTGTAACTTTTCCAGCCACCTATAAAGTATGTTTTTCTAAAACAGGCTCCTCTCTCCCAATTCATCAATGTACATCAAGCCAGCAATCCCTAGGAAGACACGGCATTTAACACATTAAGTTGTGGATGAGAGGAATGCGGTCAGTCTCAGCTTCTCTCTGCCTTTGCTGCATGTTGAGCTGGATGTTTCACCATTAGTTTCTCCCATTTTCCTTCTAGAAATGAACGAAAATCTGCAGAGCAAGAGGATTCCAAACTGCACATTTTACCCTCCTCAGGTTGTTCAGGTCCAATAAGAGTAACCTGCTAATTACAGACACCCAATGGACTGATATTTTACTGCAAGGGTTTTTTTGATAAATATATGATTGTAACAGCCCTGCTCATGTTGAAACCAGCAGGATCTAAGGCTGCCTGGGGAAGAACTGCTGCTGAATGAATTCAGGCTCCAGTTACACCAAAGCCCTTCCACAAGCTCTTGCATAGACAACAGAGCTACTTTCATGACTTAGTATCTCAAACATGGTACTTTCCAGGCTGGTGAAGAAGCGGCCATACTTCTTCCTCCATCAACTGCCACACTCTTGTGAGAAAGGCCTTGTGGTATCTACTGGGGGTGATACGGCTGAGGCATCTGTGCTCCCTGAACACACTTCAGCTACCAGCAAAGCCGAGAAGGCACTAAAAGCAGCTTTCAGGATAAGACTTGCTTTCCTGACCTTTATACTGGCTTTTTTGCTGGTCCTTAGGAACAAAAGGGGATTTTAGTGGGACTTGGGACAGACAGCAGAGCAACTACATCACTTTTCAAAGGCACATTGTGCTTGTGCATGTCCAAAAGAAACAGAAAGCATATTCCAAGGGAGGTGAGCAGCAAAAGCAGCCTGCCTAGGATGTACAACTCCTGTTCTCGTGCCACATCTCTTCATTCTGCTCAGCAGCCTTTCTAAACGTGTTTTCTTTCTCCAGAGCATCTGGACTAATGAGCTTGGTCAAGGCATGACATCCACACTCCTATTCCCAGTTCTGGACTAAATCAGGGCACCCCTCACTGTAGACCTGCTCAGAGTCTTCCAGCAAGGTTTGTAATTCAATGGAAAAGACCCAGGACAGAATGAATCCTGTCAAATTTCCTCTGCTTAGTAGTGGGGGGAAGGACAATAAACATTCAAAAATCATTTTCTAGAATGCCAGGTAGGGGACAGCCTGCATATTGGCTGGTGAACTGTCTGAACCACACAGGACTGGCACCAAGCCAGTAATGCAATCAGTGATGCACCCGCAGCTGGTCAGATTATAAAAGCATTGCGCCTTACTCACCTTCCGCTGCCTGCCTGCCTGCCCTCAAGCAGTACCTCTCCCTAACCCAGATATCTCCTAATGACCTGGAGTTAAAAGGCAAAACAAAAGGTCATTCTGAGCAGTGTTTAAGGTAACTAGGTCATTTTGTCAGAACTGCCTGGATCCAATTTGGAGGTACTGATCTCAACCTCATTTAGTGACAGTTAAAACAGTACATTTAGCTAGCACCTCAAAATACAGCTATAGCTGGTATATGCTCACAAGGCCTGCAACCACTCCTCCAGCTATAACCTGTGACGAGAAGCAGCCTGTTGGTTAACTCCAGCTGTATACAGCCAGGAAAATCACCTCATTGAATGCTTACCATACAAATGGATTTTATTGCAGTTTCAGATTCGCGGTAAGTGCTCTTTGATCTCAGACGTCCTTCCCATCATTTAACTTCTTATTTTTCTACAGACTTAGCCCCATGATTTAACATTTCCTTTACAGGCATGGCATACACCAGGACTGCATCCTGCAGGTAGGCTAAGTAAGAACATACCTTAACCAACAAACCTAAACCAAGGTGCAACAAAAATGCAGCAGTCTCAAGATGCTGCCTGGGTTTGGTATTTGCTAAATCATTTTCAGTTAAAAGTATGTTTTATTTTCAATAAATACATTCCAACTTTGTCCCAAATGCAGCTGTGATTCCAGACCATAATAATTGACAATCCATATCTAGAACTAGCTAGTATCATTCTTCAAGTAGGAAGGAACAAAAACATACGTAGAAATGTTCTATGTCACTCTTACACGGAGTTTGGGATTCCTTAGTCCCTGGGGGCTGAAAACCACACACAGGTGCCTCAGATGCACTTTGGGTGGAGACAAACTTATTCAGGTATGGAAATCTGGGGAAATCACAAACTGAGAAAAGGAGGAGGCTTAATTAGAATATTGTATTAGGCAAGCACTGTAAGCAGGGACCACAATGTCAAACCTCTTCCTCTGAAGAAAGGGAGCTGTGAAAGGGCTGTCCCTTCAGGTTGTTCCTAGCCCTCTTCCAAAAAATCTAAATACTTAGTAGATTCCCCAGGAGAGACAAGGGTGACCAGGAACCCATGCTCATAGACTTGGAGAACACTGCTGTTCTCAGTGCATCTTCCAGGAATATGTCCTGAAAACCAGAAATTATGCCCCTCCTCTCATATGCAGTCAGTAACTCCAGCATTTAATCCAATCAATTCCCTGGAAAAGGCTAGAAATTAAGGTTGGCTCACTGCTGGACTGTGAGAACATTAATGCATTAGTTTATTTGTTGATTTTCTCCTGTTGACATAATAAAAGTCATAATAAGTATGCAATAAGTATGTAATAAAAAAGTTAAGTTAAACTTACTGCATTGCTGCTGACCTTAAACTGCTAGACAACAAAGACAACAAAGTTTCCCATTTAGCAGATCTGTTTAACTTCTAGCATAATTGACTAACATCTGAAGAGCTGCAGATTAAAACAATGATTGCAGGGGTGAGGGGGAAGTGAAAAAGCACACACAGTTATTCCCCTTCCAATTTGTCACAGAACAAACAGAGCTACTGATCAGTACTAATACTCCACAAACTGAATTTGTCACCACATAGCAAACACTTATGTACAGAATTTAACCACAGACGTGTTCCTGGAAAGCCCACTGGGCTGTAACTGAGTAGATAAACATGTATTACTTGCTGAATATCAGTTGGTTGGTGATCTGTTAAAGATCTTGTGGTGTTGCAAAATTAAGCGCTTTGTGGCAGCTGGAAACTGCCACCAATATTTTAACCTGAAAGTGAACTGCCTGGAGGTAGTACAAGAAAGGACTGCTTTTTATGCAAGAGGATTGCCAGCCGCAGGCTTCTATTTGCTGTGCAGAAAAATAATGTCTTCTGGAATACCAAATCAAATCTATCAAGTGCAAGAAAAACCCCTGTGAAAAGCATTTCCGTGAGTGATGGTGGGCAACAACCTAAACCAGCACAGAAACATCTCCAAACAAGACATCAGTGACAAGTAAAGACACCAGGAAACAACTTCGCTCATCCTCTCATCTTCTCTCTCCTCTGCTTTTGTGGAGGAAAACTGATTTTCAGAAACAAATATTTTACTAAAAAGCTGTAAAAAGGTTATTAAAACACCTTTTTTTTTTTTTTTTTCCTGACAATGTTGTGTTGAAAGCCCAGAGCTCCATCAAGATCTTGGAATTTAGTAGCTTCCAGTTATGCAAGAGAGGATTCTCCCATTTTTTAAAAATGGAAGTGGGTATTTCTCCCTCTTTCAAAACTGTAGGACTTCTCAAGGGAAAAAAAAAAGTCAATTCCCCATTTTTTTCCAAATTTCTGAAAAAGTTAGAATTTTCCAATGGGGAAAAGCAACAGTAACAAGAAAAAAGTTCCCCCCACTCCCACTGCTCAGGGAAAATATCCCAGTTTTCACGCCCAAAATTAGTGAGAATATCTACCAAAGTCCAGCACCTGAGAGTCCAGGAGTAACTGCTGCCTCCAGAGCTTTCCCAAGGAAGAGACACATGTACAGGCTGTATTTCTATTACTCCAGTGTCTGGAGAATGCAGGCGGGTGGGGAGACCACCTCATTACAGTGGACATTAATTAATGCTGATAAGCAGGGAAGGTTTGCGCCCTACACAAATGGGTGAGTCACCGAAAAGTCCAGGAGGACAGGTGCTGACTCCGTTCCTGCTCCACTCTGGCAATCGGCAACCTGGCAGGCAGGCACACCTCACCCAACACTCTTCATATGCCCAGCCCTAGCATCGACCACCTTTCTAAACACCAACCCCCACCATTGTGGCAATTAATAAAATGCATAATAATATACTAAATAAATAGAATAAAATAATTCTTCTCTTCCACTGATTCATTCTGACCTGGCTCTAAACAGCCTGACAGGTGGAGGAGGACAGTTTTCTGACTTCTTTCTGATGTTTTGCTTTTACATATATTTTCTACTTGTGTCACTTTTTGTATGCTTCAGGAAGGACAGAAAGTTACTGTTCTGATTTGCACTGTCCTGTTCAAGTACTGAATGTGCAGCCACATAATGTCATGCGTGGGAGTGATTTAGGTCAGAGTTTATTATATTCCTAGTTTCATATGTGAACACTTTTCTCCTCCTCCCCTCCCCCCAGGTAAGAGCAAAATGCTTCTTCTACAGAAGCAGAGCAAAGTCCTCCTCCTGCAGTTAGGAAGCACCAAGCAAAGAGGAAAGCAGCACATGCTATCATCAGCATGGTCTTGGGGCCAAGTACAGCGCCAGCAAGAAGTCTGTCAAAAGATCATTTATTTGTGTATAATTTACCTAGCTAGACTCAATGGCCTATGCTTGGGCTGTCTATTGCTGCAATATAGAATTACATGTCTCTCTAAGGTAACATGACAGAAGATAATATAACTGTATTTCAAAGATGACATAATAATGAGTTTGGAAACTAAATAAGAGACAGATCTTCAGTGATCACAGCTTCCAAAAATTGTGCGCTTGCAAAGTGCACACAGCAGATTCCTGCAGAACTTAGATACAGACCACTATGAAATGGTCCTGAGTACCGACATCCTAATTAGAGATAGTCCAACAACTGGATCAGATACCCATTCAGATTCAGAATTTTGCTCTGTGTGGATATACTGTGCTTTTAAGCTACTGGTTATTCTGGATGGAGATGCCATTTTTGTTACAGTGTTTGGCACACAGTAATCCTTGCTGAGTGTTCTGACTTGCGCTATGCTACTGAAGTGTGTAATGTAATGAAGTCCTTGAAACAAATTGCAAAGAGGATGCTTGCAGTATTAGTCATGATAGCAGTTTTCAATATTCACTAACAGCATGGTTCCTGATCTGCATTTTAGCACAAAGAGGAACGCTTCCTGTTTAGAAAGCCTCACATGCTCTCTGCAAGAGCTAGCAAGAAATATAAACCACATTTTAAACAGCTAACAGCAAGGACAGAGTCCACACAGTTTTGGAAATGCTATAGTCTTTGCAGCCACATATATCCTCAAAAACTGACAGCCTTTGACCAAGTGTTTATTACACACTTGAATACTAACAGTAACAAACTTGGATGTATTTCTTTACTGCTAAAAACCAAAAATGCACTAAGGAAATAATCACCGCTTGCACACTATCCCATTTCTATATCCCATAGTATAAAAGACAAGTTTCTTACCTTCCCAAGTAAAAAAAGCTAATTGTAAAATTCTGATAAAGCCAAGCTGATTTGTACTTGGTTGTGCTCCCTTAATGCATTCCTGCTGACACTTTGCAAGAATACCACCGACAGATTAGACAGACAAAGGAAAACTATATTTAAACTGAAACTTAATTCTAGCAGCAGATGATATGTACTTGACATTTTCCTGGTGAAGGGTTGCATCTTTTCTGTTGTACCCGAGCTTAGCAGCAATGGTGACATTGACTGATCTGCTTTTCCACAGAGGTCCACAATTCATCTGCTTAATCCTACACAGTAACTTCAGGTGAGCTTCCAAGTAATGCAGCAGAGGTCCAGCCAGAGGACGTTTATAAAGTACTTCTGCTAATCACTGTAGAGGGGACACAACCTTGACAGAAGTGTCAGAGAAGGACATTGTCCAGCTTTGCTGTCTTATCATACCCAAACATAGGGCTATTTCAGTCAGAAGGCCATAAAAAGTACCCTAGACTTGGTGACAAGAAGATGGCCTTTTAGTTTGTGTCAGAAAATAGAAGGCAAAAGTTATTCTGTAGTGCAACTCTGAATTGTTCTATAGTCTTCACTAATGACAATTGCCATTGGCTTCTGCTTTTCATCTTAGTTTGGCTTTATTGGTCCCCCACAGATTTCAATTGTTTTCATACTTCATAGCACCATAATCAAGTTCCAAGAGAAATCTTAGGATTTCCAAGAGAAGTCAATTTATTATCTAATACAGTTGCCATACAGCTGAAAAATTACCAAATCCAGCATAAATCACAAAAGCTGTGATTTTGTGTTTTACTGGACAAATTCATACCCAGAGAAAATCCATTGATCCAGGTACTTCCCCAGTTCTTCAGTTAAGTTCTTCAAGAATTTGGAATAAATCAAAATGTAAAGATTAGAGCCCAAATTTTGGAGACTTCCATATGTGTGGTATTACTAGATTTGGAATATTCTTCAAAACCTCAACTCTGGATACTTTCTCCTTGAGAAAACCTTGTAAGGCTGATTTTCAACAGCTTTATGTCATTGATGATACCATAACTGAAGTTAACCAACTGAGTAAGGTCTACTGAGTACATTGGGAAGTACCCAGCCAATGAATGCAGTTTAGAAGCATGTAATTTTTTTTTTTACAGTTACAGCATAAAAAGAACGAAATTAGAGAGAAGGATTTCCTGATTTATCTCCATTTTTATCTGCAACTACATGGTTCAAAGCCTACTTTTCTGTCGTGGTTTAACCCCAGCCAGCAACTAAGCACCACGCAGCCGCTCACTCACTTCCCCCCCATCCAGTGGGATGGGGGAGAAAATCGGGAAAAGAAGTAAAACTCGTGGGTTGAGATAAGAACGGTTTAATAGAACAGAAAAGAAGAAACTAATAATGATAATGATAACACTAATAAAATGACAACAGTAGTAATAAAAGGATTGAAATGTACAAATGATGCGCAGGGCAATTGCTCACCACCCGCCGACCGACACCCAGCCAGTCCCCGAGAGGCGAATCCCTGCCCCCCCACTTCCCAGTTCCTAAACTAGATGGGACGTCCCATGGTATGGAATACACTGTTGGCCAGTTTGGGTCAGGTGCCCTGGCTGTGTCCTGTGCCAGCTTCTTGTGCCCCTCCAGCTTTCTCGCTGGCTGGGGATGAGAAGCTGAAAAACCCTTGACTTTAGTCTAAACACTACTGAGCAACAACTGAAAACATCAGTGTTATCAACATTCTTCGCATACTGAATTCAAAACATAGCACTGTACCAGCTACTAGGAAGACAGTTAACTCTATCCCAGCTGAAACCAGGACATTTTCTCAGGCATGTGCGATACTGGCAATGACCACTTCTCCAACCGCTCTCCACCCTCAAAGCTGCCTTCAAATTTCAATGTAAAGTTCTGACATATCAGCTCCAAAAAGTACGAGCAATTTGGAGATTACTATTGGCCTGCTGAAATGGCTGATCCATAGGAGCTGCTATTAGACTGATAAACAGTGCTGCCAAATCATTGTCAGCTTCACAGTGTAGTTGAGCACCCATGTAACTAGTTCACATTATGGGTGCTAATCTCAGGGAAGACCAGGGGAAGAAAACATTGCACTGCTATCAGTCCGAGCATTTCATAACAAAACCCAGAGATCCAATAATCTTTATATTAGGAAGATAATCCTCACCCTCCACAACTCCACCTACAATACAGCCAGAGAACTCTTTGTCCAGAGAGCAGTTTTGTCAGTAAAAAGCTGTCCTGTATGTAGACTTTCCACCTCTCCACCGCTCAAGAAGGGAAGTCTCTCAGCCACCTATATATATAGATCAATAAAGCTTGCTTTTAAACCCCGTGACTCAATTATCTGGCGGCATTCTTGTACCTTCAGCAACAAACATGAGCCAATGTCTTCAGCCCTTAGGAAAGTGAAATTGCTTACACCACCTTGTTCCCTCTGGCAGGGCTGAGGTTTACTGCTGTCATCCTCGGGTAGGATACAGCGAAAGAAATGCACTCCAGAGCAGCAAATAAGAAGAACAATGCTTGAGGGCTTCTCAGACCTAAAGACACTTTGCTGGTTCACACTGGTGAAGTGTAAACACCCTGCAATTTTATTCAGTGGTTTATATACTCTACATTTTCACCTACTGAGCAGTGTTATGTCCTATGAAACATCCTGTCTTTTTCATAGTAACATCTCCTTCGGCATTTTTCCTACCATTTAGATAGTAGGAAATACAACTACTTTCCCATTTGGAAGTCAAGAACAAATGGATGTTTTCCTTACCATGACAGTCTCAAGAGGATTTTCACACAGCACCTGTTAAACTCTAGAAAAAGCTGCAGTTATGTTTTTTTTTCTCAGATCTTTAACCCACATATACGTGTCTAACTTCCTCTGTCAAAACACTGCTGTTCTTTATATTATTGGAATACCTAGATCAAAGACCAAATTTCAATGGTTTTGGCATGACATTCACACTGGAAGGGACCATATTGAAACTAAAGAGCTTGCAGGATAGTTAGAGGATGCAACAGATGACAGTGATAAAAAACAGGACAAACAGAGGTAACTATATGGGATCATGTGTTACCTAAGTAACTCTTACGCAGTCAGCAACAGATCAATTTTTTTCCTATGATGTGTCTCTGTATCAAGATTTATACCCAGTAATTCAAAGGGGATGACCAAATTTTGCCCTTAAGCAGCCTCTGATTAAAAAAAAAAAAAAAAAAAAATCACTTGGCTTGGGAAAAGAAGGTCAGTAAGAAATGAAAAAAAGTAATTGAGCAAACAAAAATGTTGCAAGATGAAAGCTAACCACTCTTCCATAGAAGTATGTCATGCTGTTTGCACCAACCCTGTGACAGCACAGAGAACTGCATATTACTCCCTGCAACCTGAGCTGGAGCCCAGCAAGGTAGACACGAGCAGCAATAGCTGCCTTAGCTGTTCTTGGACATTCTCTATTTGGACTTAGTAGAAAGCTCATTAAAACACAACAGCAAGATCCCTCAGAGCATAGAGGCGCAGGCCACACTTTGTTAAAGAATAACAATCTCTGCAGCAACAGGCAACTGCTCAAGCTTCAGGCCGTGTAAACTGTGGAAGAATTGAGAGGGACTTCTCCCAGCCTCCAGTAGAAATCCACTGGCAGTCACTTAAATGCATTCTCTTAAGATGACTGGAACCAACAATCACAAGGGCTCTCTGCATGAAAAGGTTTACTTCTTCAATTTTAAACTCTATTTTAACTCTGGGCACTGAACCTCCATTAGAAAAGTTTCAATGTCTGAAAATCATATGGAAATTCTACTGTAAAAGTGGCTTCATTGAGAAAATCCTTTTCCAAATCATTGCAATTTAATGGGAAAAATCCATTTCAGACTGAAATTCTTCTTCACCATATAGATCTATAGCAAATCTGTACCATTTGCTATAGCTCTTTGAAGACATACTTGAGGTGATCTTCTAATCACATAAAACATACCACTAACAGACTAGAAAGCCAGTTGGTAGGCAATGTCCCATTCAAACAGTGTTTTCAGGTCTGCAAGCTTGTAAGTAGGCTGGATAAGTCACTAAGGTAAATGCACTGCATCAAAACAAGTTATTATTACGTGAGGGTGTAGCTGCCACAGTATAAAAGATGGTTGAGTAAGCAGATAGAATAGCAAAGAGTGAGAAGCTAACAACAGTGCTAAGGTGCTAAGGACATTACAGAAACAACAACTGATATTCTACTGAAAGAGGTAAGTGACTGTAGACAAAAAACCCCTAAATTTAAAAAAATGTTGCTTGCTTTGTCCACTTCTTGGGCAAAGGTGCTTAGCTAATGTTAGCTCCCTGTCGCCACAAGAGTTGAGACTTCAATGATATTGTTGATCTCTTCTCTCTCCTGTGACACAAAGCATGTTTTGGTCTTTCGTAGTAAGCTCATTTAAATGATGCTAGGAGAGTTTTATGGTTTTATGTATGAGGAGTATCTTCTCTAGAATATCTAGTTCCACATACCAGTCTTGACTAACAGCTACTATATGATCACTTGCTTTGTGCATTTGTACTTTGGGGCTGGAGATGGGAAAAAGAAAGGGGATGGAGAGGGGAAAAGAAGAAATTCTAAGTTCTTAACTCTTATGACAACTATTTTATACATGGGAACCTGTGAGATACTGAATCAATGTATACTGGTATGTATTTTTGAAGAGCATGTGGACTTACTGCAAGACTGGAAGCAAGCAAATAGCACTGCAACCCACAAGAAAAAAAGGAACATCCCAGCAACAGCACAGATGTTAATTTCTTCTAAATAATGAAGTACTACTAAGGAATATAAACTACACCAGTGATTACATCGAACTAAGTGAAGCCATCAACTTTACTGCCTGGATACACCTCCCCAGACAAATATCATAGGGTTGTGGGTTTTTTTTTTCCCTTAAGGTTTTTTTTCCTTTTTTTTTTTAAACAAACATGGATTGCAAAATTTGGAGATAAAGAGAATACAAATGAGATGAAATCTACCTGGGTGTTACAGAAGTGTTTCCTAATGTGTCTTCTTGCAAAAATTTAATCCCCAAAAAAGAATTTAAAAGCACCAGTGTGCAACACTTTTGAATGAAATGGAAGATAAGGAAAGTAAAGAAAGACTTGCTGTTTCCAGCACTTGGCAGAATCTCCAGAGCCCTGGGTTCTCCTCCAACTTTGTTGGGAGGCTGAAGTCAAACACGACCTACATTAGTTCCTGCTCTACCTTTGAATATGGGACCCTCTCCTTACATTTAGTCAACAAGCTGGGATCTGGATGTATTACTCTAATATGAAATAATTAATGATATTACTTACACCAAAGGTATTACAGCAATATGTGGGTGTTTAAAATTAAGAATGGTATGTGACTGCATATCAGGAGGAAGTCTTGCAATGACCTGCACTCCACACCATGGGCTGGAACATGTGTAAGCTTGGGATCTCAGCACCCAGAAGAGAACAATAAAGGGTGTTACCACAGAACAAGTCTTTTTTGTGGAGTATACGCAACATATGGAGCAGATACTGTTTACTATGTTCAAGCAGTTTTTAGTCTTTACAAAGTGACTGAACAGATTAACACAGTTCATGTGTTCCTCTGTTATTCAGAATTATCTGCCAAATATTCATATAATTAATGATCCATTTCTCATTGATAATGCTGATTTGACATTTATAGAATTTATAGCATTTATTGTGTGCTCCTGCAACCAGATGGACAGGTTGCATTGTACGATACAGACATGGGCCCTGCTTGGATGCCATAATTGCCTCAAGGAAGGTTTTAAGTAAGTAAGTTGGATGTTACCAGTTATAAACAGAGATGTGGTGTTGCAAGAATATTTTCTAGCATTTGCCTTCCTGTTGCATGCTTCTACGAGGAAGTACCTTCTTTGGATTGCTACAGAGTGAGTCGAAATGCTGTGATTGCAGTCATAGCAAATTCATTTAAAGCTACAGACGGATTGTCAGAGAAGCTCAAAGTGCAGTCTTGGGGCAAACCATGTTATGGCAGGTGTCGTGTTTGAAAGGTTAAGGAAGGAGCAGGCTCAGGACCTCCAAGCAGCCTCAAAGACAGTATTGACCCATGGTGCAGAGATTAATCTTGGCAGTGTACACTGTGGTGTGGGTGAAATAGCCGCCTCAGGCTTAAAAGGTACTCAAGGCAGCATGAGCTAGTGCTTGAAGTGCCATCCCAGGATGTACAAGGCTGGGGCTGAAGACACACTCTGCTTCTGACTAGTTAAAGCATTTCTCAGGTTTGTATCAACCACAGCAAATTATACTGCAAAACACTCAAGCCCAGCTGGAAAGTGCCAAGACATTGTGCTTCAACATTTCAGAAAAAATCATGCAATTCTCTTCAGCTAAAATTGTCCTCTTGCTTTTTAAGGCTTGAAAGATCCTCAAAGTAAAATAGAGCTCAGTGAGCTTTCTGAAACTGCTAGAGACAAAAGAAAACCCCTTTCCAACCAGCTCTAACACTGGTATCTTCTAGAAAGTACTTTGTAGGAAACAGTCTGAACAGAAATCAGCTCCTCGTAAGAGAAAATGATAAGAGCTGACTGCAAAAAGCCTTTGGCAGCAACCACTGGGGGCTCAAGAGCTCAATACAGCTGAAGAGCATTACTTGCCTGGGTTTGCTGTTAAGTGCTTTCCCTTCCATCATTTGTTATAATTAACAGACAAACAAGCCCCATTCCCTCCCAATTCCTAACAGAAAATACCAACTTCATAGCACAAGCAATATGCTTCAAGATCTGGCACAGGCACAAAGCAATCCACATCAAAGGCAGGTCTCACCAAAAGTGGATGAGAAGTCACAGGAGCACCGTGTTAACACTATGTTAACTAACAGAAAAAACTTACACAGAAGCAGCAATCCTGAACCTCCTCCCCACCCCAAATTTCCCAGCTTGTTGTCACAAAGTCTCATGTCATTTAGCAACTACCGGCAGGAGAACTGGAGTGTCACTAGAATTTCAGTATTTTTTACTGAGGAAGAGAGTATTTGAGTATCATGCTCTAAGCTGTGTGTACTGCAATAACCTGTGAGCTCAGAGGCAGAAGAAACATGTCAGAGGGGATAGAGCTCCCTGATAAAATCCTCCTGGGTCCTCAGAGCAATAGTCTTCCCCTGATGCATTCCTCCAGAAAAGCCTGGAAAAGGAACACAGTATTTTTGCATCTGCTGGAAAGCAGCCATCAAACTGGGTCTTACCAAGGATGACAGATGCAAGTTTGAGTCGGATATTAGGCAAAACCTTCTCCCATGCCAGCACTTCCCACTGAAACTGGGAAGACATTGGTCCCAGCACTAGTCTCAAATATACAAACCCCAGAATCGCAGGACTGGGGAAAAAACCCAAGCAAACCACAGAAACACATACTCCACCTCAGCTGCTTTTGAACGATCTGGTCCAAAAGGGCTGAAACATTCTCCTGCTGAACCTGAGAGGTGAAGGCATTAAGAGACTTCCTGGCATTACAAACACGATCAGCATAAACAAAAGCCAGGACTGAGTTACTGAAGGACGACTGGTCTGAAATGACTGTTGATGGCAATCTGGATAGCTGAGCCCAGCTTCTGGCTGCCATGTGGGTAGAAAGCATTCCAAGGTGCTTGAAATGCCACAACAAGCTCGAAGGTGTCTGCCCCATTAACCAAGGCATTGGCTAAGTTCACGGGAGCAAGAGCTACTGCAGCACCGTAACAGAGAGGAGTCCTTCCCTGGTACTGAAGGGCACACTGCGACCACACTGTCACCAAGTGGCCCTACACCTGAACCTCAGACACTTTCCTCTTACTCCTCTTTTTAATCTGCTGGCTCCAACTTCTTTGCCTGTCACCAGATTTTAATTAAATAATCCTAATTAATCAGAGCATTTTGGTTTAATTGCTTCAATGGCATCCTGAGTTTGGACTCAATAGATATTGCAACTCAGGGCAGGTCAGATTTTACAGCTTGTCATGTATTGTTTATCACACTTCATTTGGAAAGAAAACAAATGGATATATGGGATGCAGTGTAATAGTAATTGAGAAATGAGGCAAGTACTACTAGCAGTGAAATGTGAGATTGCCTCAGTGTTCCTGTTGTTCATCTCTCTCCATCCAAGCCAGAAGTTGCACCTTGTATAACATAGGCAGGGTAGAAATTCTCTTCCTGGACAGAAAACTCTGGCAGGTGAAGGGGAGAATGAAGGCAATACTAGTTTTGATTTATTTGCTTGGGTTTTTTTCTTTGTTTGCTTTTCAAATATTTCCCTTGGTTCTCCAGTGAGAACTGAATGAACACATGCAGCCTTGTGCAGCAATGGACGTGCTCCTCCGCTCAGGTCGTCATCAGACACAACGTGGATTTTATGCAAGATGGGTGGTTTAATTTGCTTTGACACTAAATGCAACCAGAACAGCTGAAGAAGTTCCAAATCCTCCAGCAACCTAGGTAAACAACGTCAGATACCAGCAAAAGATCCAGGAGAAGCAGTGGATGGCACGTGGTGCCCTCCATGTTGCTCAGGGTACCAGCAGTGTCCTGCAGAAAGGGACTACCAATGGCTGCTCCAAACATCTACTAGCATTTTTTGTCAGCCCAAATAATTGTCTTTTACCTTCAAACTTCTACACAATCAAGATCCCACAGGTAGTCCAATACCACTGGTAACAAAGGTCATGAAACAACCAAGGCAGAATAGGCTGCTTGTCTGTTTACAGCCAGCATGAATATATTTTCTGTTCTCTTGCATTCTGTTTATTCTGTATTTTTTTTCCTCTTTCTGTATTTTTTTTCTTTTTTTAACAAAGTTTGCAGCACTGCATATTCTTCATTGGACATCAGGAACAAATCCAGCATAGTTTACTGGTACAGTGACCAAGTCTCATTTTCTCTTGCTCACATGAAATATCCCACATGCTCTGCAACAGAAGATGTAACCCAGACAATCTATGTCTGAGCTTGCCCTGAATAGGCAGCTGACAAAACATGGTCATCTGCCCCAGCTATGGCCTGAAATCTTCTAAGAAAAGTTTGCAACATAAAAAGTAGGTCCTCTCCAAATTGTTTGGGGCTGGGACATGGGTCTTGAGGTAACTCAGCAGTATATCAATAGCCATCTCAGTGGGTTGCTGCATAAGAACTAGTAGTGTTATCAGTCAGAGGTAACTAGGTGGTTGCAATTCAAACCACAAGGTGATAAAAGCTGTGGAATTTTATGTGATGCATTTCATCTTGAATTCATTTGCCACTAGAATCATTGTAAGATGAGCTGCAAGTTCAGGTCCTCTAATCCACTTCCTACCCAAGCCAGAATCAACTATGCCCTAAATCAGCACATATTTCTGCTGCCATCCTTACCCAAGAAAAACCCCTGTTCTTGTAATATATTTATTGCAGAGTCCTCTCTGTCCATAGAAACTTAAATCTGGGAAACATGCTAGCTTAAAACACAGGAGAAGCCCCATGGAACACAATGGAAATTCAAGTCAAATGTCTGTGCTTAAAAGCTCATCATGACAAGTATGTTTAGCAATTTTTCAGGACTTCCCACAGGCTAAAGTACCGTTTGAGAATTATATTTGCTATAGCTAAGCCCAAAAGCATCAGATTCATCCCTATGTATTGCAGTGACTGCAGTGTAAGTAAGTGCCATAGACATGCGTTAGAGCATGTTACACACCCATACATCATACACTGATTAACCAGAGTAGACAAAGTCATTTACTCACCTCACTCCAAACCCTTACTAAACATGACCCAGGGGTTATAACTTTGCCACAGGAAGTACCAATTGCCTGAATTTGAATATCACTACCTTTTTTCTCAATGTATTTCCTTGAACTGCAATATACACCTACGTATTTTTAGTCAAGCAACTGGCTTTTTTTCAAGTTCAGTAGCTTCAGTTGGCACAAAATTGAATTTGACAATTCTTTATCTGCACAGTCCTGAAAAGCTATTGAAACTACCTCAATCACAGTCCCTAAATTTCTGAACCTACTTTAAGGCACCAAAACACAAGTGCCTTCATCAGTAATAAGCAACTGCAACAAGAGAGGCTTAATTAAAATCTAAATCCACAGTTTAAAGCAACGTCTCTTTTGTGATCTTGCACTACGATGATATCAAAAGCCTTCTAAAATTTAGGTCCAGTGTCAACAGATTTCTAAAGAAATACGTACAATTACTTTGGAAATTAAAGACCAAGACCATGCCAGTACTCATCAGACAGCATAATTCTTTTGCCTTTTTAATCTATGCATCTAATGAAGTCCATAGAATAAAATCACAAAAGCATCAGATACCTTATTGCACAACAAGCCACATCTTGAACTTCTTATACTCAGCTGGGTGTTTAATTGGGACAAAACTGACTCAGTCAAAGCTTGAGCTGAAGTGCAAGTGGAAAGAAAAGATTTCAGAAAGTCATAGGCATTCTGCATTGTTCCAATAACAATGTATAAGCAGATGATCTGCTGTACTTTAAAGGCTGGTTGTTACAGGTGAGCTTTGTATTGGTTTATAATGGCACCTCATCAACATAAATGGCATTATCTCTAGTCTGAAAGGAAAAAAAAAAGCCCCTATATTATAGAGTTGCTAAATTAGAGATGGATCCCAGAATATCAGAACAGAACCCCAGCTCCTCAGCATATCAGAACAAGAGCTGAACTCCAAGGCTTATCCTTTGTGTTAAGCACAGGTGAAGTCCAAGACACAACACATGAAGGACTGTAGCAGACATCTTAGCAAACCAATGTATTTACTAATCTGCCATCAAAAGCATGGTATCTTAAACAACAACAAAAAAATTGCTGGCTCTCTTGTTCAGCTAAATTACTCCGGACTGACATTGACAAATCAAATCTTCATGGCTATGTATACTAGAAATAGAATTTGGTTGTTTCAACAAAAGTTTAACCATCTAAACAAATTACAGCACTGTGATAACACTCAGAAGCAATCCAAGTGGTCTTTAAACTTTCCTCATCTAAATATTACACGTCAGATATTGCTCACTTTGAACATTAGCTTTCTTCTCTTTTATTAGTCCGTAGATCCAAAGTCTAAAGTCACCAAGAAAGAGTTGGTCCATTTTTTTTACTTCCAGTTTGAATGGTCAATAGTCAAAGTCTCTGTTCAGAAACTGTCACATCTGCTTCTCTTGCCCACATTTTATCCTGGCGAGGTTAAGCACAGCAAAACGTTCAGGTAAATGTGTAGGCACAGTAACAGAGTCAAACTATGAAAAACTACTAAACGAATCAGAAGCTTCAGTTCTTGGACTGTGTTTCAGGATTGGATTTGAAAGTCTGGAGCTGATGCAGAAGCCAAGCTATGCATGGACACAACGACAAAATTGTGTTGAGCTTCAAAATGTCAGCACACCCTCAACTTTGGTAGGCAGGTCTCATTTTCACCAGGAGTTAAATACCATGAAATCTTCATGAGTTGCTGCAAGCTGGATCTAAGCTCATTTGTATCCATTGTGTCTGCCCACTTCATGTTTGAGCAGCTGCCATTATGTCATCAACCTTTAGAGGAGGAAAAGATCTGATAATTTAATCTGTCCACAGACCTTCATCAAAGCCTTGCTGTCACAGCCATGCAGCCAGGCAGCATGTGTGCTGGATGGTCTCCAGAGTTAACATGCAATATATGGCATTCAGTGCTTTTGAGATAGGAATGGCTTTACTTTGTTGGAAATTATGCAGACAGCTTCATTAATTTTTCATCTATGATTCTTATCAGATGGAACAGAAGCAATCAATGCCAAATATCTTCTCTGTCAGAGCTCAGAAGAACTAGTCTTTTGGGGACAAATTCTGATCCCAAATAGACCAATGTAAATCCACAGTATTACATAGTTTCCAGTCAAAATCAGTAGAATCATCTGTCAGTTATGCTAAGAGTCAGCAAGTCAGGATATAAAACAGATACTTTTAGTTCCTGCAAAGTGACTGGTGCCAGTTCATACTTGTGTGTATTTAACATCTACAGTTATCTTAAATGTCTGTTTCGTCTGGGTTTAAAACCATAGACACTGGCACATGCCACTCGAGCTCTGCATGGAGAGAGGAGAATGCAAGATTATCAGCATTAACGTGGAAGCAGCAAATTCAGTCAGATCCTTCAATTTATGCAGCACCTGTACCACCCAAGAAAATATGCATGCAGCTGCTCTTGGGCACCACAGAGCAACTGCAAGTATTCAAACATGAAGTCTCATTAATTGATCTAAACAGTTTAACTATACATCCATCCCTTTTATACAAATGCTTTAACACAGTAAGAATGACTTATAATATCCTGACACCAAACTTTTCTACTGTCAGAGCAATTATTTAGGCTGAAGGGTTAGAGTTTGTTTCATGTTTATCACTCAACAGCCTATTGCATTTGAGTAGATTTCACAAGACCAATAAAAAAAGGCTTCTTGTATGTTACCTAGAAGTGATTAAACTCCAGCTTTGTGTGGTAATGACCTTTAGCTCCACTCTTCACAGCTCAGACTGGTTGCACAATCTCAGCAAGAATCACTTTTAATCAGCATTCAGGGATACCACACACTTGTATGTTCACTGGCAGGTATCTAATATATCCTGTGAATCCTGCTGTCAGTAATGGAGCTGGAAGAAAGCTGGAAGAAACACTCCTTTCAATTTCTTTTGCTCCCTTTTGGTGCATATTCTTCATCATTCAAGTGTCAAGGGAATTGCATAAAGGGCAAATGATTAAATTGCTTGTGTGATATTTGAAAGAAATGTTAATGTGACTAGTGATACTTCAGATAAACACAGAAAACGGATCTAAACAGAGAAGGCAAACTATTGAGCTTTCTAGCACCTATAAAAACTAGCAAAAGAAAATTTGGATTATCACATGCTTAAAAACCATGTGCATGCAGACACTTCTGTCAAAAATTAATACTTTGAATAATATTTTGAGCCATAACCCGCTCAGAGATTTTGAAAATGACTAGCTTGGTACAATTCATAGAGCCCCTGCTAGCCTACAGAGAATTCTTCATTCCATGTGTCATCTGTTTCCTTTGTAATTTAGTCCTGAGGGGAAAAATTACCAACATTTTCATTAACTGAAAGCATGTTTTTTCCAAACTTATGGAAAAAAACCTGTGTGAGTAGGTCTACCTTGAGCTTCTCTTTTTCAGAACTGGGACATAGGTGATGTTTCCACAGCTGTTCTAGTCTATTTTATGTCATTGGTCATGTGCTTTGGTCACTGAGATCACAAACTACGGCATCACTCATTCAGAAACAACAAGGAACACAGCTAATGTACACAGACAAGCCTGCACTACTGAATGCAAGCCCATGTGTCTTCTAGGGCTTGTGAACATGTTTTCTCACACCTACTTTCAAAACAAGCTGAAGAATGGTTACCCATCATTACCAATTCAGCAAGACTTTTGATTAAGAGCCCAACCTACCCAAGTCAGAGATGACACACTCACTGCTCAGCATTGCTTAGGACTCCCAGAACGGTTTTTAACAGTGAACTAATCAATGGTCTTTATTCACTGGGAAGCAACTATATAGGTGAAAGGTGACAAAACATCACAACTTGGATTAATTTGCTGTTCAAAAGAGGTAAAAAGCCATGTACTTTATGTACCAGGGAGAAAGGATGGAGAAGGAAAAGCAGTTAGAGCTTTACACATACAGCTAGCTAGAGTAATAAGCTTTGTTCCCTCCTCACGTGACTCTGCTATGCTTCCACCTCTGCATCGGTATGTGAGATGTATCTAGGAGCCAAAACCACAGATGGTGTCAGTCACTCTAGCTCTTTTGAGGCAGTTAGGCAATATCCACTTACACTGAACAGGTACCTGCCCAGCTACTAATTACTAGTATTTATTGCATACCTCATAACAGCATTAAATTGACTGCTTTGTTTCCCACATGCAAGCTGCACCACAGACAGGAGCCAAGAGACTTGCACACCGGTACCGTCTCTTTACACCAAGTTTGAAACCATCCCACTCATTTTCTTTCATCCTCCTCAAACTGACAATTTATAAAAACTTAGAGGAGATGATTGCAAACTGAAGGTCTACGACGATAATTCGCGTTGGCACAGATGCTTCCACTTTTATTCATGTCCACTGATACAGGCAGATTCCCCCACCCCAATCAAGAATACTTAAGATCATAAGTGAAAAGTGTTAATATTGGTTTACCCTTCAAATATCATACAGGAGTCAAATTCCAGCACCAGTCAAACCAGGCCTGGATCAACAAAAGCTTCATGATCTTGACCAGTCCTGACAGTATGAAGTGAGTGCTGAAAGGAATTTGGTATTCAGCCTTCTATCTTGGATCATGAGGAGAAACCTTCTTCCAAAGATCACATCCACAGCCTTTGGAAGTGAAGCAAAGAAGCTCCACCAGCCAGCCCAGCTTGCATACTGCATCTCTCAGCTGAGTCTTTCTCAAGCAGTGCCAAGCACAGCAGCTCTGTTTCTCCCATTTTGCAGATGGAAGAAGACAAAAAACAAAACAAAACAAAAAACCCCGAACACTTAAATCAACACAATAAATCTCTGATGAAGCAGGCTTAGCCTACTTGCCAGTCCAGCATGTGCAATACCCTTTGTACAAGTTCAAAAGAAAAGGTGCATCATGGTAAGATAACCAGCCCCCCGTACATCCCCTGCACTGAGAGCCCCCCCCATAAAGGAGCACACGACTTCACGGACCAATTGAGCTGTAAAGGGAACCCACGCCTCAGCGGTCGGACGTGATGAAGGAGAGGCCCCTACACAAAGCAGTAAGGAAAAATATCAGAATATGTTTGCTTGTTCAAAGCACAATCTAAGAGGCAGGTTTTCTCAGCAGAACAAGACTGATTCAGTGCCCCATGCATACCCTGAGTAAATGAGAGTCCTATTAAAAACCCAAGTGCACAGCTTTTGCAGGGCTGGGGTTAGCTTTCACAGTGCGCTGCTCTCTTCTAAAGCTGTTGCGCAAGAGTCGTATGTTTAACATTTCTAACCAGCCAAAATTGCTCTTTATATTTGATCAGGAATAATTTTTTTTACCTTTGAACCTGTTGCAACGCAGGTTCAAAGGTTACCTGGGTGCAGTGTTGCCTGTTTATTAAAGCCACACACCAATGATTCGGGGCTTAGTCCTGCCACAGGAGCTGGGGAAGCACCAACCCTTGAACACCCACCAGGAGTTGTAAAGCAGCGAAGGAAGAAAGCTGCACCAGCCCCTCCACCAGCGCTGAAGGAAGGTAAGCAAATCTCTCCTGATCAGAGCCCATGCTTCCTAAGTACTAGGCTTCCTGCTCCTGCAGAGAAGTACTACAAGTGGGACAATAGTCTTAATTTGCTGCAACACCTGGATCCAATGCACTCTTGTAATCCCACTGTGTGCGGTTAAAGGCAACAGCTGTGTAATTGGCTCCACCTTATTAAAAAAGGAAGTCTGGGCTCAGGGGTGGCATACAGAGAAATCACAGCCTGAGTAACAGCAACCACCTGAACACGCCCTGTTGCTATAGACTGGTTGGAACTGGCAAACCTGACTACCGTCCTGGCTGAAGCCATTTTCTTATCAGTTTGTTAGTTATGTCTATTTAAAGATACAGTACACAGAGTACCAGTGCCAGGCTCCCATTCAGAATCATGTTTAAAACAAGAGTTCCAGAAATAGAAGAATCATTGGGTTCCACAGCATCACAGGTAGGTTTTGAGATCTTGTCAGTAAAAGCTTGTTATATGCTAGATCATTTATACACACAAGCTTATTGGCAACATTTGCTACAGTAGGACCTTAATCCCTAAGTAAGGACACAGAAGCTGGCTACAATGCCTTTTTTTTAATGTTTTAAAAGCACAGATCTTAAGAATATGGTGTACCAGACTGCTGCCATCGCCTTGGTACAACTGCTTGGTGTAGCTAGAGATGGAGCCTTCTCTGCTTGTATACAGAGCTGCAGCTGTAACAAAGGAGAGGATAGCAGAGACAAAGATTAACCAGAAATCAAGCTGCAAGTAAGAGAACTGGCAAAAAGCATGCTGCTCTTCCAAGTCCTAAACCCATCGTCCTGTCCATAATACCTTCTCTGAGGAACCCACTTATGCTCTGAGAAGATTATTTATATCCCTGTGCAGTTACTTTGCTTTAAAAAAGCCAGAAGGCTGCCCTTGAAAAGTGTAGCAGAGCAATAAAGAATGATTATTTTCATAGCACTAAGAAAACAAACTGGAATTCAAAACCCCTTCAAATTAAGTGAGCCCACACTTCCCACAGACTCAAAATTTAGATCCAAGTCTTGAAGTGACAACAGAGAAAACTACACTGAGCTAATGCTTCCCCTTCATTTATTTATATCCTCTGCTATTTGCTATAGGTAGATGGGCTCTTTTGGCATCTTTGGAAAGCAAAAGCTCATGTAATGCCATAACCTTAAGGTTTATTATAAAAGTTCATCTTATCCATCCTCTATGCAAATCTCTTGTGACAGTCACAAGACAGAAAGGAAAAAACTTGAACTTTCTATACGTGTATTTGACCTATTGCTCATCTTAATTTGCTAATGGGTATGAAAGATGCAGGTATACATTTTATATACATGTACAAAAAACAGCAAAGGTTGAGTTATTCATGACTGCTATATTTTCTGGCAGAGAATTACTAGCAACAAATGGATTTTTGCCTGTAATAAAAACCTGGAGTTTATTCAGATCATTTGAGGCAGTATCAAAAATTAAAAGCCTCAGAATTTGCATGTCACTTGGGAAAAAGCATCAGCTGTATTCTAATTTATGAGCATTAAACAGAACCAATCATTAAGGAGAAGCTATCCTCCCCAAGGCTTTTCTATGCACATCCCTTAACCCAAATTATGTTGGAGCTGCGAGACCCACTGAGTCCAGGCAATGCAGTGTAACCTTACCGGCTCAGGGACCTCTGCATCACATGCTGGGCTTCTGGTAGGACAGTGCTGCAGGCATGTTCTCTTGCACTTGCAGCCAGAGTCAATGCATCTGAGATACACAGCATTGCTACCCAACAGCTCATCAGAGACAGGGCAAATTCACTGCTTTTTCTCTTCCTCCTGGAAAAATCACAGCCTGAGGCCAGATACCTACATGGGGAAAATCCTCAGAGGCACTCAAAGAAGGTGATAATGGAGCTGGCTGGGCTAGGAGCCTGGCTTTCTTTCCCTTCTTTGTAAGAGGCATTGCCTTTCTCTAAGCATAAATGCACCTTGACTGGCACTATTAAAGCTGAAGCTTACAGCTTCACTTAAATGCCACAGGAACAGGTCAGGGTAGGCAAAGCCAAAGGCAGAGGAGTTTTATGCAGAACAAGCTATTTCTTTTTCATCTTCATGTAAAAATTACAGCAAAATCAGTGAATTAAGCCTCAGCTTCCCTAAAAGTATATCTGCATTAGTAAATAATGCCACAATTACAGTGTAAGTTAGCTTTACCTGAATAGCATAAAGTTTACAGCAGCAAAAAAACCCAATTGCAATTAGTAGAGGCTATGTGTTTTAGCAAGCTAAGGTCCAGGATGGGTTGCATTCTGGATGCAAGTACATGCAATGTTATTCCATCCCAGCTATAGTTAGTCTAGCTAAGCAGATTATTCTGAAATCATGCATTGTGGAAAAACTTTCAGATGGGCAAACTGTTAAGTGGGAAAACAATTCCAAGATCTGAGGTCAAGGCACTAAAGAAGAGAGATAGGTGAAGCTACTGTCTTCCCAGCCCTCCAAACCTGCTGGAAAATTCCAGTTATATTAGACAAGCATCAGAGAGAAAAAGGGAAACTGCAGCAGCTATAAATTTTTAAACAGAGAAATGCAACTGTAAAACCATGAAGAAAATCCCTGTCATAGCAGGAAACAAACCTGAAGTTTGAAACATGATTCACTGCTACCTTGTGCAAATAATTACACATATGTAAGTCTATACCACAGCAGAAAGAAGTAGGTAGCTTTTGAGTAAGAAAAAAAAAAACCAAAACAGAACAAAACCAACAACAATAACCCCACCAAAACCAAATAAACCAAAACCAGCAGCAGAAATGAGGATCTAGCCACCAGCAAGTATGTTACAGCAGTATATGAGAAATACTATACTCAAAGCATTTTGTCAGCATTACAGGCTACAAAGCTCTTCTCAACTAAATGTACGTGCAACTATAGAGACAAAATTGCTATTTTTGAGAGAACAGCTTTATACACAGAGAAAATAATAGCAAATAGATTATAAACAATAAATATAATTTCAAAAGGGTTTGGTCTACTTTTCACCTAGCTCTTCAAAACGTGTAAACTTCCAGCTCCTTTTATCAACAAACAAAAAACTCAACAACTTCCTCCATTTTTTTTTTTTTTCTTTCTTCTAACCACTTCAGTTCCCCTGTGCAAGTTCCTCCCATTTACAAGCTCCCTTCCCAGCATGCTTTTTGCTTGCTGATTTATTTAAACTGGGGAGAGGGAACTAGCTGTAGTTTTTAACATGAGTGTTACCTAATTCGTGTTGGTTTGCTACTGTGCTGGTAAGACTCCCTTTTACTTAAGGAAAAGAGTTTGGTTTCCCACCCCATCTTCATAATGGTAGGTATTTTTGATCTCTTTCATTTGGTTCTCATCTCTGCATTTGCTCTGAAATATTTTCTGTATAAGCAATGAAGTTCTACTTTTATTTTATTGTTAATGGGCTTGCTTGTTGTTACTTACATGGGCTTTACTATAACCTACGTGTAAGTGCAGTGATAAGCTGCAGGGTTCAAGACAATGAGTTTTTTCAGGAGCCTGCTAAGAAATCTCTGGTAGTATGCTATCAGTTAGATGTTAACCTCAGGCTGAGTTAAGTTCAGATATACCTTTGCTCTTCATAGTATAAGTGCTGTAATAATATGTGGTGATAAAAAGACACTAGTATCTAAAAGTTTTTAGTGCTACCTTTTCTCTGTGTGGCTATGTAAGGTGCTTAATGATGATATTCTAGCTTTCTTAGGAGTTCTATGTGAATTTTCAAGTTGAGCTTTAGTTCTAGCTCTTTAAACCATGTTTGTTGTGTGTCTAGAGATAATTTCCTATTAATATAACATTGATGCATGCATGTTTTGCAAGAACATCATCCTGTATTATTTAATAGGATAAACAGTAACAGAACCCATTATACTGACCATCTTTTAAATTTTTCAAAACTTCAAAGGGCTAGTTGAACGTTCTACCTTTCTGAGGAGGTAGTTTTCAAGGAGAAAACCTGATATAAAAATATATATCAAAGCTTGGCTTTTCAATTTATCTGACAAAACTACTTTTAGTACTACGCAGTGTTATGGTGTCATTGCCCTCCTCGTGGAGGGACAGTACTATCAGACATAGTAAAAATCTTTATAAAAAATGGCCTTTCTATTTAAGTATACTGAAAGCCCAAGTTCAGTAGGTTTCATAACTAAGGCCCAGAAACAGCCTGTAACACGTAGTCTCAAACCACAGAGCACTATACTTCCTGAAAGTAAGTTACTGAGGCCTCGTTCTTTCCCACCCCCTAGCAGAGCGCTTCTCAGGCAAGATCAAAGGGTGCTTGAACTGTTTGGCTCTGACTTTCACAAGAGGTACTCTGAAAGCAAAGCCTAACTAAAGTGTATCTTAGGCTTAATGCAAGTTACTGTGGATTTTGCTTTGTGGTTTTTACATGGCTCTGTTCAGCAGTCGCTGCTAAGCTTTTGCACTTTAGCTTCTCTCTGGATGCTAAAAGTTAGATGTTCCTAAACCCTGCAGAACACAAGACTTCTCCTTGCTGCAGCTGGAGGAAGATGGGATATAATGCTTCCAAGGAGTAAGAACTGCCACAGTGGCTCACATCTGCAGGACACCAGCCAAGAGCTGCACTGTGTAAGCAAATATAAAGAGTCAGCTACTAGTGGTTAACTAATTAATTAGTGACCCCAGTGTAGTTGGTTGTACTCCACTCTTCCTGCTTGGAAAGAATGTCACCTTACTAATGGTGATCAAGAAGTTCTCATGATCACCTCAAAAGCATACGCAAACTGTTTCTTAGGCAAACCTGAGACAAAGACTATAATTCTAGAAAACATTTTCCCAGGCAGTGCATGACTGTTGCTTCTGAAATTGTGCAAGTATCAGAGGTTGTTTTGCTGTCTGTAAAGAACTACTGTCATGGAGATGATGCTGATTTCTTTCTTCATACTTATATGCTTGGAGGCACAAAGCTCAGTTACTTTCCAGTGGAGAGAATCTCCTGACTTGGGAAGAATGGAGAATAACTGTTTCATTCCTTCTAGCTAGTGATGGAATTGTTGTAGATGTTGCAGGGGGAGGGGGCATACAGTAGAAATGAGAACATGTACTCCTGAACTCAAGGCTGTAAATGATATGACTGTAATCTCTTCTGATAAAAACTAAGCCTTTGCACTCCAGAGCCTAGTGCATCTTATCCCTGACCATTGATCAGGGCAGACAACCTAAGTAGACTTTAACTGTCTAGCATCTTATTGCACAAGGGGCCTAACAGGTGGTTTGAGACATCCTGTGCATTTTGTATCTTTCTGGTCACTGGGAACCAAGCCTTTCAAAACTCAGGGGTTTCAAGCACTCCACCCCTGTCCCCACACACTTAAGAAAGCAGCTGGTGCTCAGACTCACCCTGCAGTGGCAGCTGGTGTCTGTCAAAAATGCCCTGGCTTTGTCTCGTGCTGCACCGAGTTGAGTTTCCACTCAGTTGATATAGATCAGGTATTATGTATGCACGGGCCGTTGGGATTTGTGCGTTAAGCTCTGGTTGTAGTTGCTCCATAGGACAGATCTAGGGTAGAGCTGTTCTCTTCCCACGGACAGAAAACTCTGTCAAGTACAGACTCTTATACTCTCTGCTGGCTCTTCTGCTTTAAGGGCAGCAGGATTAAGTAGCTTTTGGAGGATAGCAGAGGTAATTAACTAGCAGAGACTTGTATTTGACAAGTAGTTACAGCAGAAGCTCTAGGTATAGGAAACAACTGTCCCAATGATGGGAATTGAGACAAATTTGCTGACGCTCTCTCGCCACAGCTTGAATAACACACCTTACATACTTTGACAGGAATGACTAAAACCCATCTGAGGAAACATGGTTGGAAAGTAAAAGCAAAACGCTGTCACTATTCTATTTATAAAGTAGGAGAATTAGAAACAGTCTTTCAGATATGAAGAGCATTTTTTTGTGTATTGCAGACAAGATCTAGGTATCTGTGGGTTTTTTAACGCAACATGAACTTCTGTAGCTTTAAAGGATGTTAGGTTTTGACTCTCATATGTATAGTCTCATTCAATGCTGTAAGAGGACTAATGAAGACAGTTACTAAAAAAACCCCCCAACCTAGAAGCAAATGAGCATGCAATACTTCCCAGGCTTTAGAGATAAACTTGCCAACAGGTCTGTCTTTAAATTAAAAATCCATTTGGCTTACAACTGAAAATCATCCTTGACTAGCTATAGGGATGCTGGTTAGGTTACACTGGGACTAGACTAGTGTCTGGTTTCTCTTTCTCTCTATGTGAGAGACTTGTGAAATCCATTCAGAATCTGAAGGCAAAAGCTTTGCTGCATTTAATCATCTTCAGGCATTTCTCAATTTCATCAGGTGTTCTCTCTAAACTTTGATTTCTCTGCTTCGAGCACCATTATCCATCAGAGCCTGATGTTCAGTCATCCTAGATGTCTTGGCAGAAACTGCCTTGCATGCGAGTCAGTGGGGAGATGAGAACACCCTGACAGAAAGGTTTTCAGTGACTTATCTGCTGCTGCATGGAACATTTGGGGTTAGTGGGTTCTCTGATCCTTACCACAAAGACAATTGTCCTCACTAGAGAACATTAGGATTGCTGATTAACACAGCCACTGGAAACTGAAAACTACAAGCCATAAACCAGATATGGGTGATCTAACTCTGGTCAGTCTGGGCTCAGAGACTCAAATTCTGGCTTAGAGGCCTGGCTGAATTTACTAACTGTTTGGAAAATACCTTCAACTTTCTTGGAATTATAGTTAAAGGGTAACTGGAGCCCATTGCTCCAGAATGCCTGGTATTCTTCTTGTACAGGGATTTAGTTAGTTGCTAGCTGTCTTGCTATCTACTGACCCAGTTCCCTTGGTTCTGTATGAAGGAATTTGAAAGGGTGTGGTTATTCATCTTGCAAAGTGTGATGTGTCATGTCCTGCATAGCTATTTAGATACTAGCAAAAATAAGTTGGTGAGATCTGAGTCAATTCAGAACAAAAAGCAGTCACCTGTGCTAGATTTGTTTTGGCCATTCAATCTTAAACGTACCAGAACATTTTACAGATTAAAGTACTTTTTTATAAGGGAGGAGGCTGAGGTAGATGTCTCTTTGTCTCCTATAAGAAATCCTGCATTCTCAATTTTTGCTTCCCTGCCCTTGAAGGAAGAGACTCTGGAGGATGCAAGCAGCAGAACTGCTTCTATATTTCCCAGCCAGACTTCCATTGCACGCATTGACTTCCAAGTCACCACTTCCCAGTGGAACGTAACTTTCACAGTTTTGACTTGTGCTGTACCTCATGCTGAGCACGCTTTCACTATCTGAAATACTTGTCCAGCATAAACCCTGCTTTCCAGTAAGAGCAGCTGATCTTGAAGATACTGCTTGTGTTGCAGACTTATATATGTAAGGTAACTTAGCAATACCCCTACTATTTTAGCAATACCCCCTCCTATTGGACAGCTATAATATTGAGGCGTTTTCTTACTTCCACTACTCACGTCACTGAACTGTAGGCATTTTTTGGTTATACTTAATTTGGGAAACTACATACTGGTTTTCCCCAGGCAGATTTTTACTCTTGAATAGAAAGAATTGACATCTGTTCCTCCTCTGACTTAATCAGGCTTCAGCTTTTTGTGGAGGTGGATGCAGCAGGGATTAAGATTTGTGGGGACAGGTGACTTGAGATCTTTTAAGAGGCTTAAAACATTGCATAAGCATGCTTCATTATGGTACCAGGACTCTGTAGGGACAAACTGCTGAAATGATTTGTAGTATTGCTTAACAAACTACTTACTTAAGTAACCATGGCTCATAGGTAGTGAGTGATTCTAACTCATGTCTACTAATCCTCCTGTTTGTTTCAGGTTCAACTCTGGCTCCACTGATCCAGCACAATGATCTGGATACTTCAAGTCTTGTTCTCACCGCTCCCAACACCAGCATTGATTAGTCTGATTGTATTTGGAGCTGGCATCTTCCTGTGGGTGATAAGCAGGCCAAAACCTGTTTTGCCTCCTGTTGACTTGAACAAGCAGTCAATAGGAATTGAGGTAATACTTACTCTGCTTGTGGGCATGGACTAGTTTTGAGCTTAATCTGAATACTGATCCATTCTGACTCGGTATCAGTGGAAACTCTCCTGTCTGATACACACAGCCTTCTCTCCCAGGTGTACAACTCAACAGTATGGTGGGGAGAAGGGAAGTCTTAAGACACTAAGAGTGAGAAACAGCAGCTCTTGGCAACAGGATTAGGTGGGCTTTTTGTCGGATGGCCTTGGCTGTCACTGACTTTTTTCTGTATTTTAAATGCTTTGAGGCTGGCGGTAGACTTCATGTAATTAGGCAAGTGGTAGCACTCAATCTTAGTCAAGTTCTCTCTAATAACCTGTAATTGAATATTAATCTAGGCCACCTAGAAAATTCCTCTGCATATGACTGATGACTGAGTAGATCAAAATCAGGAAGGAAAATGAGACTTCCCTAACAATGCAATGCTACTGAAGTGCTTTAAAGGGGATTGCTGGAAGAATGGCTGAGGAACAAATGACATCATTGCATCTGTTCTGCACGGTTCCATAACTATGCTCTGTTCCTAGGGAGGAGCCAGAAGAGGTGCACTCTTGACAGATAATAACCTGCTTTCTTACTACTTTGAAGATGGTAAAACCTTGTATGAAGTTTTCCAGAGAGGACTGCATGCTTCTGGTAAGCTTTGCATCTGCTAGTTAGTACTTGCCTATCACAAGTAAATAAAATTATTCCAAGCTCTTTTGCCTTGCCTTTTGTCTGTAGTAATAGTTCAGGCTAGCAAAAGCTTTCCTAGCTTTCTGTGGGGTGGACACAAAGTGACCATATTTTTTTTTTATCCCCCCCCCCCCCCGATTTAGAAGTAGTCTTAGTTGGCAGACTGGGCAGGAACAAACATCTGAAGTGTAAGATGGTAGAGTTCAGTGAAGAGTCAGCAGATACCAAGCATCAGAGAGAGTTGGGGGGAAACACCTCTACTTTGCCTTATGATGTGGAGTTTAGTGTAAAATTACTGTCTGCTTACAACAGGAATGAATTTATGCACATGTGACTTCAGGGGTGCCATGAATGTGGGCTATATGTGATAGCTTGCAAGCAATTTCAGTCTCCTGTGGGTTGTGAAATGGAAAAATATCATCAGATCTTGGAAGTATTGCTTGTAAGGATAAAGCCAACAGTCTTACAGTCTTGGTTTGGTCAGAGTGCTTAACTATGGACACTGTGCATTTGCATGCTCCATGCAGTTAGCTGGATGACTGAAAATATTTCCTACTTAAAGTGTTGCATTGAAGTGCTACACAACTTCAGTACTGAGCTTTACAATTGCTTTTCTGAACTCTTCCATTAGGAAATGGCAACTGTTTAGGCTACAGGAAACCCAACCAACCTTATCAGTGGCTGACATATAAACAGGTGAGTATTGTACATGACAAATGATTTAAATTGGGATACTGTCTTGTAACACTAAAGTGGGGGGAAAACTATTTTACAGGTTTTGGACAGAGCTCAATTCCTTGGATCAGGGCTTCTGCAGAAAGGATGCAAACAATCATCAAACCAGTTTATTGGCATTTTTGCTCAGAATAGGCCAGAGGTAAGCAACAAACTGAATATTCTTTCCCTGAATATTCTGACACCCTGGGGAGAGAGGAAGGTCTGTATTTAAATAGCTTGAGGCCACACAGGGAACAATCACAACTGGCTTTTCCTTTTCCAGTTCCCTTATTACTGACTGAGCACATAGCATGCCAGGCATGTAATACAATGATTTTGAACTCTCACTACTCTAAGAATCTCATGGACATGCTCCTTACACATCCCCCACTACTAATGTGTGCACGGGCTCGTCAAACTGTATGAAATCTGTAGGTAATCCTGTCTTGTGAGCTGCTAGTTTTCCTCAGCTTTACCATTTTTCTCTCTTCAGTGGATCATTTCAGAGTATGCCTGCTACACTTACTCAATGGTTGCTGTTCCACTCTATGACACTCTGGGGCCAGAGGCCATTATATATATTGTTAACAAAGGTAACTATTGACTTCCATTATTTCATAATGATTTTTCTAAGAAGCTTTCTTTTGAGAAGGCTGAAGTTCAAGGGAATTTGATGCAAAAATCAGAGTAGCTTTAACCTTACTGCTTTTATACTTTTATAGACAATTTCTGCAAATTAAGCTGCTTTGCAGGGAACATGGTTCAATGCCTAGAAGAAGCCAGTGGGCTTCCTATGTCTCCTAGGGTCTTGAGTGCAAGTCCACTGAAGACCTGCTAGATCCTGTAGACCATCTTGCAGAGTGCTCAACTATTTGCTATTTGAGGTTTTGCAATCTTGAACTCCCACACTGCCAAACAATCAGACAATGTAGACAGGCTTGCATGCAAATTAAGACTAGATGTGTGTCTCTGATTTAAAGTTGCAGGATGTAAAGAGTGGAGAAAGGAGGGGTAAAGATATGCTTTAATCTGTTCAATCTATCTGGTTAGGGCCTGTTGTTCTACAGAAGCAACAACTATCATGCCATCATGGAAGAAACTGGTGAGGAAGCTTGAATAAATCTTCAAACTTTTTTCCCCCAGTCTTAGGAGAGATATGGGGGGGAAAAAAAAATATCCACTGTTGTCACAATGATCTGGGATCCAACCCATAAATAGGATTTGCCAAGCAAAATCACTTTAACAGTTATGCTGGTGAACGTTGCAAACAGGTCTTGCCTTGGGACTATGCAGCTGTGACTTAGTAGGCTAACAGGGAAGCAGCATGTTCAGGCAAATCCAATTCCTCTGCCAACTTCAGGGGAAATGCTTTTGTAATTGCATAAAACCCTTGCACATGCAGGGAAGCTGAGGCATTAACTCAATACTTTTAGCTACCTCTTTCAAACAGGTCCAAATTTCTTTATATTTAAGGAAGATGGCTAAATCTAAACAATCAGTGAGGACAATTCTGAGCTTTTATGGCAATACCAAAAGTTTAAATGCTTATCTTTACTGTGACTGAAGGTATTTGTCTTCAGTTCCTCGGCATTTGCCCTCACTTTGTATAGCTAGAAACTCAAGTTTGCCCAATCACTTGGCCATGGTAGAAGGAACCTTCTTAGCATTGTAAGCCAGCCACTGAATTCATATGAACAAATACAAGTGGTTTCAGAACAAACCAATGCTGTGTTCTAAATGTATGTGCTACTGAGCTGTCACTCACTAGCCTCATGTCTTCTAAAAAGACTTCTGAAATGTAATTTCTTTTCTGTAGCTGACATAAGCGTAGTGATCTGTGATAAGCCCGAGAAGGCACAGATCTTGCTTGAGAACTGTGAGAAAGAAAAGACCCCATGTCTGAAGACTATCATTCTCATGGATCTTTTTGATAAAGAGCTCAAGGACAGAGGAGCTAAAGTGGGAGTTGAAATTCTAGCACTGCAGGAGGTTGAGGTAGGTGACTAAAGGCTTCTGCTTGATCTTGCAGAGGAATACCTTGCCAGCTAGACATCTGGACCTTCTCTGGCAACAATGACACTTAATGTAAGCATTATCCAGTTGTCACACGTGTACCTGAAATCTTGATGACCAGTCATTTTGAAACTTGATATATTCAGCCAAAGGGACTTGCAGAGTTCAAACCACTAACTAAAATTGTGTCTGTGTGTTGTGGACAGTCAGTATGCATTAAACTGAAGACTTCCTTAGCTTAATTCATGGTGCAGTTGTAACAGGATTTATCATGCTTCCAAGCTGGCAGTTGAGTCTAATTGAAACTGTAAGTGCAGATTACTGGCTGCTTTGATATCCCAACACTAGGCTTAATCTCCCAGATATGATGCATAAACGTGGAGTATAAGAGATGTGGCCTACACCAAATAAAATAAAGTATCTATCATCTCCACTCTCAGGACTTCCAAATTCCTTAAGTAGTTCTGATCACTTTCTACATACTCAGATTCATGCTTTCTACAACCCCAGGAGTCAGCTTTTCCACACTGTGTGTATTAAATTCAGGAAGACCCACATCTCTCTCTGAGGCAGAGTATCAAGCGGCAAAGTAAAAACAAGTGTTGCATTTGAAATACAATTACCTATTCATCTACTGTTGTTGCACATCTTTCTGTTGCAATTGTTAAGCTGGGTTTTCTCTCTAACACAGGAGCTGGGAAGAAACAACATCAGAGAACCAGTTGTAAGTATCTCTGGAACAGTTATAAACTTGCAAAACTAGTCTCTGAAAAGACCTCTTGCCATGCTGCTAGTAGAGGAGGCTGGCAGGATTTTTTTGTATCTTGTCTTGCTGTTTCCAAACAGAATTCCTGGTTCATACCACTTTAGGAAGTCTGTGTAAACACTGATAAGCAACACAATCCTTAGACTGTTGACCTTATGTGGCTTCTTCCCTCTAGCCTCCTAAGCCTGAAGATCTTTGCATTGTGTGTTTTACCAGTGGAACCACAGGTAAGAGACTATATAGTGATGCTTCCCCACTAAAACAATTTCCCTGTGCTGAAAAAAATAGCTTTCCAGCACAAAAAAAGGAAGTGCTAACAACAAAAGTAAAACAGTATATTAGAATAGCGTCAAGCCACTACTGCAGTTTTACTTGGGATGTTATCACTACAAGTCAAGTACAATAAGACAAAGCTTCTTAGAGGTGGGGGGAAGAATAGCCAAATTCATGTTGTCTTACCCTATGAAAAAAAGAGTCTTAATGTTAAAAAGATTGGTTGTTTAACTGTGTCTGTATTCTGATCCACAGGGGCTAGCGAAACATCTTGTTTCAGCATTCTCTATGCTACTCCCAATTACTCTGCTGTTTCAGTAGATGTTTCCTTTACATAATATTCATAGATGAAAGCACTCAAGATGAGGCATATTTGTGATCTCTTAAGACAATGCATACTATGACTCAGCCTAATACCAAGATAGTTCAAACTGAGCCAAACAAGACATGGGAAACTGACAGCAGAAGCAGTCAGAGCCACAGCTGACTTTGCTTGATCTCTCCAAAGGTAACCCTAAAGGAGCCATGCTGACACATCAAAATGTTGTTGCAAATGCTGCTGCCTTCCTTAGAAGCACAGAGGTAAGCTACTGCTAATAGTGATCTCTAGGCTATGTCACCTAGTCATGAAACTAGCTTTAACATGGGCATTTTCTGCAAACCATTCACTCCCAGCAAACTCATCCTTTCGTAAATGCCCATATTTCAATGGGACAATAGTATTGCAAGAAACTTGGTTTAACCTTGAACAAGAACTTCTACAGAGAAGTTATTCTAGAATGAGTGAGTCCTAAATGCCCAGAGTACTAAACTACCCTATTTCAAGTCTTGCTAGAACATAAAACTAATCTTGATCTAGTATGGCTGAGTTACAGCTGCAAATTTTGAAGAGGTGATAGATGAGCCTGAGTTACTTCAGTAATTTGAAGTCTCTGTTTCAAAGTACTCAAATTGATCCAAACTTTATTCACTTCCTACTTAAGAGTAACTCAAGCAGGCATAGGGGGTGCTAACTTCTATTTTTTTCCCCTCTAGAACACAGTTGAGTGTACAAGTTCAGATATCACCATGTCCTATCTTCCTTTGGCTCACATGTTTGAGAGAGTTGTACAGGTATGTACAGATGTATGCATCTGAGCTTCTATAAATCACATTATAGTAAAAGGTATGATAACATTCTGTATTTCCTCAAAGGCTATTCGCACAGGAACTTTCCTACTACTGGGCACTGAAAATCATGCTGCTTTCCATAGACAAATAATTATGGCTAATGAAGCTAAGAATTATCCTTGACTAAGCTTAGTCTGGTCAATTTTTAGACTGTGGTCTACAGCTGTGGAGCAAAAGTAGGCTTCTTCCAAGGAGACATCAAGCTGCTAACAGATGACATGAAAACCTTGAAGCCAACGCTATTTCCAGTTGTACCAAGACTGCTCAATAGAATATATGACAAGGTATGTGAGCAATTTTAGCTAAATCATCTTTGTCTATATTTAAGCATGCATACAAGTTTAAATTAATATTGAATGCATCAGGACATCACCACTAGTTAACTACTCCTTAGCAGAAAGAATTTTTTAAAATCCTTTCTGAGGAGAGTCCTGGGACCTGGAGTAGAAGAACAGTGTATCCAGTCATGACTGGGCTAAGTCTGTTGGTTCAGAGACAAAAAGTTTGTTTACTTTTGGAATGCAAATGAAGCAAGTGCAAAGCTAAAAGGATCCATATCCCTCAAAGCTATGGCTGAAGTATGTCAGCAGTAACACAAATTAGTATTACCCCCTGCTTCATATCCTAGACCATGGCTGAAGTGAAGACAGACCCTAGAACATCAAAGTAAGAGATGGTGCCTCCTGACAAAGCAAGAACTGGAGGGACAGATGTGAGTTACCGACACTTTTCCTTGCAGATACAAAGTGGTGCAAAGAGCCCAGTGAAACGTTGCCTGTTAAACTTTGCTGTGATGATGAAGATGGCTGAAATAAAACAGGGCATAATTCGAAATGACAGCATTTGGGATCAGCTAATCTTCAAAAAAGTTCAGGTAAGTTATTCCAAGTGTAGGTAAGCTGAGCAATGTAGTATTGGAGAATCTGATGGCTCCTGTTTCACTTGTAGGAAACCATGGGTGGAAGAGTGCGTATAATGGTGACAGGTGCAGCCCCTATATCTCCTTCTGTACTGACATTTCTTAGAGCAGCATTAGGCTGTCAGGTAAGCTGAGTTTTTTTCTTTAAGTAAGACCTGATTATGTCTAAATAAGTGACCAATGATAAGCTGTGGTCCAGTCCAGCTTGTTCCTGGGGAGATTGCTGTCAGTCTTCAGTATTTACAGGCTACTTGATCTGAGTTAACTGAAACAGGAAAAAAATTCTGCAGGGCTGGCTTCAAACTACACTGCCAAAAACCTATCCTGTAGGCTCTGGGAAGAGGAACAGAGCAGCAGAAATAGGAACATGCAGCACTCAAAGCCAGGCAGCTGCCTCTGAGCTTTGTGGCTTATCCTGACAGTCAATGAGCTCCCAATGTAGTACATTTGAGAACAGAGTTCAGAGAATGAGGTGACCAAAGCAAGGTATGGATAGGTGAACTTGAAGAACATCTGATTACACCAATAAGACCAAGAAGTCTTAAAGGCCAAGATTGTCTTGGCTTCCTTCCTAAGAAGACTTGAGCATGGGTATAGTTGAAACTGAGCTCTTTCACACCAAGGACTTGATGTTCAAAGAATATTCATCCTTTCTCACACAGATCTTTGAAGCTTATGGCCAGACTGAATGCTCAGCTGGATGCACTTTCTCAATGCCTGGAGACTGGACAACAGGTATGGTAGCTGAGACTTGGACACCCCTCCCCCCTCCCGAGCTGTCAACTTGAGCTGTCACTCAAGCTTAGGTGCTCTACTGCTTTTATTTCAGTAAAAATTAAATCCTGGGTACTTAACTTCAAAGTGATTCTTGGTAGCAACAGTCACCTGCATGCTTAATAGGTACCAAAATTCTTGACTAAAGTAGGCAAGGATCTCTTATGTAAAGTGAGGTAGGTCAGCTTAGACCCTGTCCCAGTCTACAGGAAAGGAGTGTCTTTACAGACCTGAGCAAACTGGACAAGGACTTCCTAAAAGGCTTTAAGAAACTAGCTTTAGCTCCCAAATAACTTGTTTTACTTAAAGAATTATGACTAAAATATCAGAGATGATACTTGACTATTTTCCTGAAGAACTACCTGACCTTGAAGATTTAGCTTTCATCATAGCAAGGATGTTTTTAATATTAGGTATTCTAAGTTCAAGCTCAGGTCACTATCTGTGAGAACACAGTAACGGCAGAGCATAATGAGGATGAAATGCAAATGAATACCAGGGTCTATGGGGCAATTCTGCGGAGGCAAGTGTAGTATATGGTGGGTGTGGTTGTTTACACCAATAAATGGCTCTAAGCATTGAGACTTAGCTACTACTTATCCCACATTAACTGTCTAAAAATGGCATTACAATAACTTTCTTGAACATTTGGTGTCAGACTCCTTTAAATAGCACTGGTTCTTGCTAAAGCAGTGAACAAAAAGCCATTAAGTATCTACTATCACTCAAGTCTTTCATATGTAGGGGACACCTGAGTTCTCCCATTTCACTTCAAGACCTAGTCTTTCTAGCTTTAGATCACATAGGGTCAACTGCTAGCAGAATCCCTAAAACATAACTGTCCTTGTTTTTTTCTCTTAGGCCATGTTGGAGCCCCTCTGGCTTGTAATATCATAAAACTAGATGATGTGGAAGAAATGAACTACTTCTCTTCTAACAATGAAGGCGAGGTAGGTACCATCTGCTGTGTGTGTCAGGAAATACTGAAACATAAGACTTCATGACTAACAATGTTCTGTGCTTGCTATAGGTCTGCATTAAAGGACCAAATGTGTTCAAGGGTTATCTGAAAGACCCTGAGAAGACAGCAGAAGCAATTGATAAAGATGGCTGGCTCCACACTGGAGACATAGGGAAATGGTTGCCAGTGAGTAATTGCTTAATACCTTGGATGTGAATTCCTGGCTAGTTTACAGTAATCTGGAGAAGTGAATTCTAGGATAAAAGCCTTACATGGTACTTTGTTATCATTGACCAAGTAACTCCAGGCAAAGCTCCAAAGACCAATTGGGTTACAAGATCTCAAATAACACCTGCTAGGCCAGTAGTTAAGACTATGTCACTTCCACAGTGAAGAACAACAAGGTGTCTTGGTTTCTGTCAGAGGAGAATAAAGGAGCTGTCTAATTGTGTCCTGAGCTAACTGGAGAAATTGGAGAAAGTGCCCCTTCTCTCTGTAGAGAGCAAATACCAGTTCCAGAGTAGCATGTGCCTTTCATACAACAAACCCAAACCTATTATCTTCTACTTCTTATAGAAGCAAGACAGAGACTTGAAACTAACGACCTCCACCTTTAACTTCTAGAATGGAACACTGAAGATCATTGATAGGAAGAAGAATATATTTAAACTTGCACAAGGAGAATATATTGCTCCAGAGAAGATAGAAAATGTCTATATCAGAAGTGCTCCTGTAGCCCAGGTCTTTGTGCATGGGGAAAGCCTGAGGGTAAGTGATGTTAGGAGTGAGCATCCTGCAAGATTTCTCCCACGATGAGTTCTGGAAGATCAGGGAACAAATGTATGCATATATAAGAGTCCTTGAACAAGATCTGTTCCTGAGAGTGCCGTGTTTATAGTAATATCCTTTTGGACCTATTGACCAATTGACACCAAAGAAAAGGAGATCTTGGCATCAAGTTACATGTTGGGTAAAGACTAATTACTCACTTGTATGGGATTAGTATGTCAGCTCAGCTCTGTACAGTTTAGAATCACAGAGTAGTTTGGGTTAGAAGGGACCTTTAAAGGTCATCTGCTCTAACCTCCCTGCAATTTGCAGGGACATTTTCAACTAGATCAGGTTGCTCAGAGCCCTGTCCAGCCTGACCTGGAATGTTTCCAGGGATGGAGCATCTACCAACTCTCTGGGCAAACTGTTCCACTGTTTCACCACCCTCATTGTAAAAAATTTCTCCTTTATATCTAGCCTAAATCTACCGTCTTTTAGTTTAAAACCATTACACCTTGTCCTATCGCAACAGGCCCTACCAATGTTTGTCCCCATCTTTCTTATAAGCCCCCTTTAAGTACCGCAAGTTCTCCTCTCCAGGCTGAACAACCCCAACTCTCTCAGCCTTTCTTCATAGGAGGGGTGTTTCTCCACTCCTTTGCCACAGAGATGTCACCTATGCTAGCAGAGGCCAGTCTTCAATCTGTAAACCAGCCAAAAGTAATTGCTGGAGCATTCAGCACACATAACAAACTGCATTAGTACTGCAATTACTGCTGTCAGAACTCAGATAAGTGACTTGAAAGTCCTTGTAGCTAGCTTCCAAACTCTGGAAATGGATGGGAATGTAGATGTAGCTTGTTCTAGAGCTACTGTCCACAATCAAGTTCACATAGACAATCAAAGTAATTTCAGATGCCTTATCTTGGTCTCACCATGACTACTTCCACTTGTTTTCAGTCTTTTCTAATAGGTATAGTGGTTCCTGATCCTGAGACACTTCCAGAATTTGCAGCAAAACTGGGAGTGAAAGGTTCCTATGAAGACATCTGCAAAAATCCAGTGAGTGGCTTTATGTTTTTAGTGTGTTATAGATAGAATTTGATTCTGAAGTCCAATCTTGCATTGCTTTGACTTCATTCTACCCACCTTTTTTCTAAATTAAATTGGCTTAATGCTGGGTGAGTCATGCAAGCAGCCTTACAGTAAAAACTGGAACTAAGTATAAGTGTCTCTTGATGTTTCAAGGGCTATCACTGTTTCTTTTCCAATGAGAAGACGGATGTGACCTTGTAGCGGCCTTAATATGAGAAATCTTGAATGTTGAAATATGTATGTGTATTCTTGCCAACCTCAGTTTTCATTGACTGGGCAATGGGTATGGTCTTGAGTTGCAATTACAAAATGGCAGCTTCACTCACTCTGCTCCTGCTCTTGTTTCTTCCAGGCAGTGAAGAAAGCTATTTTGGAAGATATGGTCAGACTGGGGAAAGAGGCTGGCCTTAAATCCTTTGAACAAGTGAGTACTTCCAAAGCTTGCTTGTCACTAGCACCTGTATTGCTAATGCAATGGCTGGGAAGTCTTCATTCCTGTTATTGACTGTGCCAGGATGGGACCTAAGACAGCTGTCCCGGACAACTGATTGCAGTAGGCAGTGAAACATTGACTGGCTGCCTCTGTTGGCCAAGAGACAGGTGGCTGCACAGGGCAACAGTAGCAATTGCCATGAGATGGAGTGGAGGTTCACTACAGGCTGCAGGAGCTGTACTGTAGTTCCAGCCTATCCTCTTGCTGTGTCAGTCAAAAGGAGTTTGACCTGCATCAAAAACCAGTTTAGTTACTAGAGCTCAGTTCTTGCACTGAGGTCAAGGAAGCTGGGAAGAACTGTCCTCTAAGTAATTATGTGTCATGTGCTAAACTATTTTATTTTAATAGGTTAAAGACCTGTACATTCACACAGAGATGTTCTCTGTAGAAAATGGACTCTTGACACCAACGCTGAAGGCAAAGCGAGCAGAGCTTGTTAAACTCTTCCAGAAGCAGATTGAGGCCCTCTATTCAAGTGTGCAGGAATAAGCGACCAGTTTCATTTAAACTGCAGGGCATATCCAAACAAATCTGTGACACTACATGACCTATGGAGAACACAGGCATGAGTGGAGGGGAGCAAGGAGAACTTAAATATATTGTTTCTGGTATCCTGGGAAAAATGACTTTCATATGAAGATGGCTGTAGTATAACTGACAACTGGCAGTGTTCACATCTTGCAGGACTAAGCATCAGCTGTCTAGGCAAAGCCAGAACTTTCATCTTCCTTGGACTCTGACTGAAGTGCAAAAACACTCAAGAGCCTTAGCCTTTACAAGGCAGCTGTATGCACTTCTCACTGTCAAACATAAATCTTGTTTTCCTGCTCCAACTATGAACTCTATTGTGACCTTTTGGGGATTGATCTGCAATCAGACTGAACTCTTTCATGCACTTACATGGTCTTTTTGGGATAGTTAAAAAACCAAGATAGTTAAAAGATAGTTAAAAAACCAAGTGCAGGAAAATAACACTTCAGTTTCCACTCAGGACGCTATAACCTGTCTCACCTCAAGCTGTCATAATATGAATTGGAGCTTAACATCTGTTCAGCAAATAGAGAAGTGAATTTCCTGTTCCTAGCCCTAGACCACACAGTATAGCTTGTTTTTAATGAAAATGAATATTCTGGCATCAACTGGTTCATAAGGTATGTGTGTCTAAATTATGTATGCTTTATACTCTAGTAGGGGAGGCACTGGATCAGTTTTTGCACATGTTCTCAAATGCAATGGCAGTTATAAAGCCTCTACACTTACGACTTTGAGCCAGATAACTGGGAAACTTTAGCTGTCATTCCTAAGGATATAGGATGCAATAAATTGTAACTGCACAATCAGACCGAAGCCTGTGTGACTTGTTTCTCTGCTGCAACCAGACTGTCAGCTGCAAGGTTTATTGCTGCCTGGTTATATATAGCTGCAGCTAGAACACAACTGCTGCAGAAACCTAACTTGTTTCCTGTGCTGTCACTGCTCAGCCACAGCTCAAGCCATGAGGCAATAAGATAGTGCCAGACCAGATGTTGCTCCTCTATTCAACTTTCTTTTCCATGTAGTAAGCCCGTATGTGCCAAAGTCCTCAGCATAAATTCATTCTTCCAGCTCAGCCTATTGCATGAAATAAGGCACCAGATATCATTTTCTAGGGCTAAAGCTGCTTCTTTAGAAAACTGTTTAGGCAAGATGTGTACTGTCTCCATCTTCAGAAACATGTCTTTGCTCAGTGTATGCTGTCTCTGCTGACAGTTCCTCCCTGTCCCTGTAGCAGTGGGCTGTATCAATCCAAAAGGCAATGCAGTGCTAACAAGGATGTAACGGGGGGAGGAGTACATGCAGCTTTCCCATGCCAGTTCTTGTCTGTGTGTTTCTTACAGCTAGTGGCTGTTCCTCTCTGTATTTAATGCTCTTAGTCAGATATCCCAAAATAAAACCAACCAGTAGATCTGTTGGTCAGGAAAGACCCACCTCTTGCTGTAAGGCATCTTTAGGTTTGACTAGTAAAAACAACTGACCTAATTCTGTTTCTAGTCTAGACCCAAAGAACTTCACATTTTCAGGGAACTGTTGTGTCACTTATTGTGCTTGTCATAATGTGAGGCTATAAAGGCTTCTAAGACTCTGAAAGTGCATGTAACTATGCTGCTCATCTTTCCCGTGCATCCTTAAAACAACATGACTTAAAAGTTACTGATGGCTTGATCTTTCCCCCGAGGTGAGACTGGGGAGAAAAAAGGGAACCAGAGGGAAGAAGAAATGTATACTAAAACTGGGTTCTGATGAGCAACTCAGTTGGAGACAGTAAATCTAGTGCAACTAAGTTCTGTATAAACTTGAGGCTGAATCCTGTGATCCTGCTGCAGTGCCCCAAAGGTACGTTGTTTATTGTATCAACAAGTGAAACTTCCCTACAGAGATCTGCTTGGATGTTGAAGCCCAGCACTCTGTGGAGGGCTCTTCAACTAGCAGAGTTCAGATACCAATCACAGTGCTTCATTCAGCTTAAAGAGATCTCCTACTTGTGAACTGAGTAGAGAATGTCTACTTTTCTGTGTCACGTCTCAGAAAGTAGTAATTTTGTACATGTCACTCTCTAATACAGTAGAGATGCTTTCTCTTTTGGAAGAGGAAAACCACCTCAATCTCTGAACTTGGTTTGGTCTTAATGGCAATTAAGCCTCTTCTCACAGTGGCAAACTACAGTGCTTTAGATTTTCCATGTCTGTGGCACCTGCTAATAGCTGTTACAAAGACAGAATTGAATGGGTAATGGCACTGTCTGAACAATAAAACATACACAGCAATTCAAGTATAAATTGGTCTGAAACTGGTCTCTTGGGTGCTGCTTCTGCCATATGAACTGCTTCCACGATATAGATCTGAAGTGAAAACAGGAGTACTTTAGGCATGCTTGCATTGAAATGGTGCAAAAATTATTTCAGGCTATTGTTTGAGCACTGGAGAAAGCTACAGCAGGCTTGAAGTACTGTTAAAGTACAGCAGTACTTGAAGTCAGTGAACAAAGATTTGAGGTAAGGATTGGCTATAGTTACAATGAAGTTCAATTCTCCACGAGTTTTTTTCCCATGATACAGACTGGCACAAAAATAATGTCCACTCTTCTCTACTTCCTTTAAAATGCTTTCATCTAGTAGCTGTCCATTATGAATTGATCCATTTGGTCTGCACTATAGATGTGTATACATGCTGAATAATGAGGTATCATAGAATGGTTTGGGTTCTAAGGGACCTTAAAGATCACCTAGTTCCAACCCCCCTGCCATGGGCAGAGATACCTTCCACTAGACCAGGTTGCTCAAAGCCCCATCCAACCTGGCCTTGAACACTTCCAGGGATGGGGCATCCACAACTTCTGTGGGCAACCTGTTCCAGTGCCTCACCACCCTCAGAGTAAAGAATTTCTTTCTTACTTCTAATCTAAATCTGCCCTTTTTCAGTTTAAAACCATCACCCCTCATCCTATCACTACACTCCCCAATAAAGAGTCCCTCCCCATCTTTCCTGTAGCCTCCCTTTAGGTACTGGAAGGCTGCTGTAAGGTCTCCGCAGAGCCTTCTCTTCTCCAGGCTGAACAACCTCAACTCTCTCAGCCTGTCCTCATAAGGAAGGTGCTCCAGCCCCTGATCATCTTTGTGGCCCTCCTCTGGACCTGCTCGAGCAGGTCTATGTCTTTCTTACGCTGGGGTCCCCAGAGCTGAATCCAGTACTCCAGGTGGGGTCTCATGAGAGCGGAGTAGAGGGGGAGAATCACCTCCCTTGACCTGCTAGCCACACTTCTTTTGATGCAGCCCAGAACGTGATTGGCTTTCTGGGCTGCAAGCGCACACTGCTCGTTCATATTCAGTTTTTCATCCACTAATACCTGCAAGTCCTTCTCCTCAGGGCTGCTCTCAACCCATTCTCCACCCAGCCTGTGTTTGTGCTTGGGACTGCCTCGACCCATGTGCAGGACCTTGCATTTGGCCTTGTTGAACTTCATGACGTTTGCATGGGCCCACATCTAAAGGCTGTCAAGGTCCCTCTGGATGGCATCCCTTCCCTCCAGTGTGTCGACCACGCCACACAGCTTGGTGTCATTGGCAAACTTGCTGAGGGTGCACTCAATCCCACTGTCCGTGTTGCTGACAAAGATGTTAAACAGTGCTGGTCCCAATACCGACCCCTGAGGAACACCACTCATCACGGGTCTCCACTCAGACATCGAGCCATTGACAACAACTCTTTGAGTGTGACCATCCAGCCAATTCCTTATCCACTGAGTGGTCTGTCTGTCTAATCCATGTCTCTCCAATTTAGAGACAAGGACCATGACTAATAAAGATACGATTCACATAAGGTAGATATTTAATATGAATGTTGATGATATACCTTCCTTTTACTTAACAAATTGGAAACAATCATATGTGCTGCATCAGGGATCAGATTGCCTGATTTCAGCTCTCCGAATCATATAAGAATTGTATACCAACATACAATTTGTTAAGTGTATTTTCTTTCCATCGCTATGAAATAACCCCTGTGCTTGCAACAATAATTACTGGTTAGTCTCTTCTGTTCCTGATCCAGAAAGGAAGTGTTCAGAGGAAAATACTGACTCTTAATTCATCATTTGGCTTTAATGAGGTTCTTTTCAATCAATGCTCTCAAGACAGCTCTAGAATCATTCTCTAATGTTGTAGCTAGGCAACTCAGTTGTACAAACTAAATAACGTGTGAATTACTCGCTTCCTAGCATGGGAAGTTCTCTTTTCTCCTCCTGATCACTACTTTGCATTTGAAAAAACATATGGGAGATGCTTAAACTCTAGGACAAGCTTGTATTTACTCAACTCTTAAGAGATCTGGATTAAAATCAGAAGCCTCCTGGTTAATACTACTGAGGAGAGAACTCTGTCATCCATTTCATCTACTGTTGGTAATCACCTCAAAGTTACCAGGCATAAGAATACCAAGAACAGTCATTTGCAGCCTGTTGTATGTGGTAATCTAGCCCCTTCCTCATTGAGAACTGAGACACCTGGCACAGTCAGTAGCTTCATTCTGCAAAGGAGAGTCTCTTTGGATTGGAGTCCAAAGCAAGGGCAGATGAGTAGAAAGCAAAACTTTCATTGCTTTGGTGGCTGAACAGGCTGCCTGAGATGTCCATTTACTGTGGCCAGTATTGTTTGGTTTTACGACAGATTCCGTTTCTGGTTTGGTGCAAAAACTGCCTGAACTAACGTAGGTGGCTATTTCTTATTAGCCTATTTAATTGTTTTCCTTTAAATAGCAGGGCAGGGTTCCTCTTCAGTATGCGGTTACCCTTACTTTCCATCATACTAGAGCCTGCGCTAGGTGTCATGGACTGATTCTGGGAACTCTGTCAGTATGTTTCAAAGGAATTGTCTCGAAAAGGAGTTGACTGCAGACAGAGATGGGTTCTGCGGAGGCGGGACAGTGCCTCTTCCTGCATTAGTCTCCCTACAACCACAAAAGGTTTGCGCCTGCGCCGGTATGAGACTACACTCGGAACCTAAACAACAACCCAACTACCGCAGACCCATTCCTTGAACTCTTTGAGAACTTTCCAGATGAACAACTGCGCATGCTCAATGATACTCCTCCTTTGGGAGGGACACTGATAACCAGACTATGTAAGACAAAAAGGGACCCTGGGCAGCGCACGTGCCCACTACGGACTACATCTGAAACCGGACCTGCGAGAAGTCACTGGATCCTAGGGTGGTGATCTCTCTCTCTCTCTTCTTCTCCTATCTATCTTGCTCCTCCTTCTCTTTGCAGCACTTTATCTTGCTCTTCCTTTTCTTCACCACATCTACCTCACTTCATATACATAGTTTGATGTTGCAGTCATTTGAATAGTTCATCCATAGAGTTAAAGTTTGACGTTGAATCATTTTATAAAGTCAGATAAACTTCTCCCCTCCCCTTTCCCTTTGGTTCCCTGACTCACCTGGCAGACAGCAATATCTAGAGTTTTCACACATACGTATATGCTTTGCTACTGTTTTCACTCAATAAACAATTTGATCGGTCATTTGGCGTCGCTTCGCCTTAATTCACTTTGAGGGGATTTTGAGCTTTACACGACCTCCCACGCTACCCAGGGTAGCTTGCTGATTGGGTCATGACACTAGGCTAGTGTGGCATTGCAAGTCTAGAATTGCTGATAGAAAGGATGCAAAGCTCAAAATTTTAAATAAAAAGAGCAATTCTTCCCTCAGGGAAAAGCAAGAGATAGTTTAATAGAGCTAATTGCTGTGTGAAAAAGACACTTGCTTTTTGGTTCCCCCAGATTTGGCTTTTCTAGGGATTTGAACCTAAAAGAAAATCAACTAATTCCTTGATGAGTTGTTGCAGAACAGTTATGTCAAATCTATACATGCTCCTTTCCTTAATAAACAAAGGTCTTTCTCAAGCAAAAAGCAGGCAGTGGGGAATGAGGAAGAAAAAAAAAGGTAGAATGGGATGGTAGAAAGAAAGGAAAAGAAAATCTACTAGTATTAAGAATCAGAGTTCCTTACAGGTGGTTTGTCTTTAAACTTCATGCTCTGATACAGTTGTTTTCAGCAATGGAAAGATAGCTTGTATTTTGTTTCCTGCAGAATCTCTAAACACCTTTAGGAGGTATGCATGTTGTTTTGGCTGGTTGTTCGTAGGCAAACACTACTGAGTGAAGGTGTTGTTAACAGTAAATAGAAACACCAGTTACCCGTGCTACAAAAGGGAAGAGGTGGGACCGAAGTTACAGCTACAGGGAAAAAAGATGAAAGCATTAAAAAAACCCCCACCGAACATAGAGTCCACTTCAGACTGTAAGCGTGCTTCTGAAGCAGAGCTCCTGGGCATGCTGTAGTTCAGCATGCATTGATATTGGTGTGCAAAATTCTGCTTGGATTGAAAGGTTGAAATAGAGTTGAAGATGCTCTTCAACTCTAGAAGATATCCAGTCCCCTATAAACAGACCACAGCTGAAATAAATTCCCCTCCTAATAGCTAACAATCAACTGTGGTCATTAGTGCTGTTAATCTGTTCTTATTACACTGCTAATTGCTGCCTACTAATATAGATAGCAGCTACTTAATCATTTCAAAGTCAAGAACAACAGGTCCTTAGCTGCCAGCTTCCTCAGCTGGAAGACAAGCTTATTTTTGTAATCTTTGTTTGGTTCTAGACTCCAGACACTTAATAGAAACTACTGCAGTTGAGACTAAGAGTATTCCATGCAATTTGGAGGTTTTCATATTAATTTCTGCTCATATTCCAAAACAGCTACATCCTGCTGAGTTACAGCTTTTCAGCTCTTACTAGCAGGGAAACTAGGAATATGACACCCTCCCATACCTCTAATGAAGCCTGCTTCTAGAAAATAAGTGCTTTGATTTCAAGAGGGGCAAAGCACCTGCTTGCCAGCTACTGAAACTGAACACTAACTCACCATTGCCACAGCTCAGAACAGCCTAGGATTTAGGATTATGGCTCACCATCAGCACTAACGCACAGCAGGCTGGAGGTAACAAAAACCTGGAGATAGAGATAGAGTCTGAGCAGGAGCATACAAGAGTAATGCTAGTTTGTCTGTATGTAGTTATTTCTATATACACTTAATATTGTTTAAGAAATGCTCATCTACCTGAGACAACTCATGCAGGAGAAGGTAAACCAGGTGTTAAAGTAGTAATTTGCAAAAACTCTCAACATTTGACATGCAACTAGACTAACTATGAGAGAACAAAACCACCTGCTATATTTAAGATACATTTAGGAAGCCTTCACCTGGTACAGGTTACTCCATTTTAAGGTCTTCCTTCCAATAATCCATACCAGATGCTAAATAAAAATGCTTTAGGAAAGATGTTAATCACAGTAGCAACTAGGCTCACAAAGACTTCCATTCTTGGCACTACTGCTTCCTTTCATTCTAAGATGGATCAAGAACTCCAGTTTTTTGGGTACATGCTCAGATTTCAGAGGGAGCAGATACAGCTGGCTATACTTTTTTGCCACTAAAAGCACAGAATATTCTTGTAGCAAGAGCTGAAGTCTTTCTAACCTTGAAAAACAACTTACAACAGTGAAATCTTTATTCTCCCATCAGTTCACATTCCCATGCCTACAAACTAGCTCTTGCACGTCTAAGAACAATTAAATCCACAAGTGAATATGAATGTATCATTTATTTGAGGTGGACAATTCACATCATTAAAAGTCACAGGTAACAAATTTTATCTTGAATTTGAATCAGATGTTTATTTTAGTTTTCAGGGGCAGCTTCAGAGAAAGTAAAATACAAAAGATAAGCATCACGCATCACAATCAGATGCGGTTGAAGAAAAAAACTAAAATATGAACCCTCAGAATGCAATTTAACAGCAAAAAGAAAAAAACCTGACTTAGGATGAGAAAGATGGATCTTGAAGGCAATCCATTGAATGGCTTCTTCAATTATTTATTGTTTAAAAAGTATGCAAACCATGGCACAGGCATATCCAACCCTTTCAGCCGCGAGGAAAAAAAACCCTTGTCCTAACATATTCATTGCATAAGTCTAAAGTAATACACAGAAAATTTCAAGTAAAGGATTGTGGTCTGAAGTAAAAATTCCATTTCTTATTAAAAAAATGAGAAGGCTATCTGTTTTTCTTCTCTCCATCCACTGGTTGATCCATTTCAGAGTCATATTGGCATTTTTCCACACATTTCCTAGGGAACCAGCCTCGTTCTCTTATTCCACCTTAAGACATGAAAAGTTGCATTAACTTGGGACAAAACATGAACCACTATAGAAGAAAAACACAGGACTGGAAGAGACATCAAGAGGTTACTTAGGTTATTTTCTTCTCCAAGGTAGGAGATCTAAGTCATTCCTAACATCATTGCCTGGGGAGGCATGGATTCTCTCCCACTGCCTAAAATGTTTTCGGAGATCTCCAAAGTTTTCCAGTGCTCTACCTTCCTTACCCTGAGAAAATCTTTCCTAATACCTATCTGAACCTTTCTGTCTAGAATTCAAGTTCACAGCTCCTCTTTCTACACACCAGGGACACAGGAAGCAGCTGACAACCTTCTCTACAACTGAGTTGCACACAGCTGATGAATATTTATACATAACCAGGCTTTCTCCCATCTCCTCTTCCTCTCCAGGCATGTCATCCCAATTCTTCCAGCTTTCCCTTGTAAGTCACATTTTCTAGTACTCTGATTATTTTCATTGTTCTCCTCTCAACCCTTTACACCTAATCTTCCTCTTTCTTGAGATGCAGTAACTCCTGTTACTTGCGGCAGTATTTCAGCTGAGTCTCTGCCAATGTTGAGTAGCATCTGGGAAGCTATATGCTCTTATGTTTTTTGCAAGTGTTGACTCATCTTAAGATTATGACTGACTCTGTTTTCCTCAGAAGAACTGCTACTTAACCATTAATTTTTCCATCTTGTTATAGTGCAGCTTGTTATTCCTGCCTATTTATACCATTTTGCTATACATTACTAACAAATCTCATCACATTCTTGAAGCCTAGTTCTCCAAAATGCCAATAATAGTCTGAATTCTAATCCAGCCTCTCAGTATACACCAAGTTCCCCACCCAGACCACATTTCACCTGATTTAAAAAAACCACATTCGATATAGCACAGATCTCTCCTGCTAATCTTCATAAGAAGCAATGCAATACAAAGTGTTACCATACTCATTTCAATGACTCATTTGGGTTTGATGTTTGAAGGAGTTCATTGGAGTAAGCTGCCAAAGTACTTTTAAGCCCATGAAGCTTTCAGACCTCCTATGAAAAGCACGGACACCTTCAATGTAGTGACTGTCAGCTGCCTCTCTTTTGCCAACACGGAATGTACATGCAATGAATTAACAATTGTTTGGAAGAGACAACAGCATCTAATGTACCCTCTGGCAGGTAAAATTTTAGCTCAGTCCTAAGCAGGAGGGCTAAACTAAAAAAAATGTAAAAATTTCAATGCAGGTGGCTGTGATGTTGTCTCTCTGCAGACCAGCAGGAGTCTTTAACATCTTTGATAGCCATAGTTGTTAGTTTTGTAAATGCATGTCAAAGTCCTTGGATTTGATCCCAAGCCAAAGACATAATGTCTCCTTGTTTTTAAGATGTACAGAGAGTAATCCCAGGTCTTACACGTACATAGGGTGTTTAGGTAGGAAATCTGAATGTGTTTAAGAAAGATCGCTATTTAAATATCAAAAAAAGAAATCATCATTAACCTCTGTAGAGTCTAAAAGTCTACCTTTTCCTTAGAATATGAAGAAGTGTCCCCCTTCCCACTCAATCTTTGATAAACTACTAGATGAGTGATCTTTCAGTCTGACGGATTCATTTAATGTTTATCAAAACTGGCAAGTCTACCAGAGGTAAAGAGTAAAAACTCTGGATGTGGTTTTAGAGGGGAGAGAAGCTAATGCCAGTAAGGTCAGTCATTGTACATTTTGAGAACTGAACATGTAATATTGTCCACATTTCTAGACAGCTATAAAATTGATTTTTAATTTTCAACAGAAAAAGTGAAAATAACTGCTTCATACCATCAGCAGCTGAGTCGAGAATCTTCTCACCGTACATCCAGTGTCTGGGGAAGAAAGCATAATAGGTAATTAGATGCCAAAACTAATGTCAATATTTCTTTTAACCAAACATAAAGGTGTGGAGCCACTAACTTTAAGCCTCTTGTGGCTAAAATCAGATCCCCTTTACTCAGTGCAATTCTAGGTTCTTCAGTGCATGGTGTTGTGAAGAATGTTTTAACACCTTTAGTCACAGGGCAGCAGACACCACTGTAATCTTCTACTGCTCGATACCGCACCTACAAATTTGAACACGACATGGCAATATATTATTGTAAGGAGTTATGGCCTTGCTGACAGTTTCTTACCAAAAAAAAAAAAAAAAAAAATCAATTCAAGCATACTGTTAGATTTGAGCATAATGACAACAGCTGTCAAAGGGACTCTAAATTCTAAATTAACTGCTTAACAATGAAGCACAGTCATCTTTATTATCACGTTTCTTACCATCTGGAAACTAAGGAGCAAATGCAAAGAAAGCTAAATACTAAGTTTAATTAAGCAGATGTTGCAGCGCACTGTGTGGAAACATGAAGTCTTTATTTAATTGCTAAGTTTAAAAATCAGGAAAAGAAATAGTCTCAGCAATTACTTACATTTATTTATACTGATATTTCAAAGTAATTTCAGACCAAACTTCACAAATACTTACACTTCTTACTCGCTTGTCTGCTTTCTGTTTCAGTTGCTCTATCTATAAATGATTACAAATAGAAATTTAGGCAGTGTTCAATTTAAAAGGACTTGTGTATTCAACACAAAATGAAGTTAGGTATTGAAATCATTCAACAAACACAGGAAATATCATTAGCATTTAAAAGCACTCACAAAAGCGTAACCTTTTAGTCTATCAAAAGTGGGAGAACATTCGACAGAACTCCTGTTTCTTAAGTGTATGTATTACTAGTCAGTCTATTTTGGTTATTTAAAAAGCTGGTATATTACTGCAAAGGAAAGCAGGCAGCAGACAATTGGCTAGTGGATAGGATTAATTTGAGATATCATTACAGATCAATTACCGTCAAAGTGTATTGGTGACAGCCATCTCTTACTGGCCAATCCAGGCCATCTCCCTCAGGAATCCCAGACCATGTAAACACTTGCTTGAAGTTCTTCCATTTACTTCCCATATCATATGGAAAAATAAAGGTCTCGCCCGTTTGGTAGTACTGGATTCTGTCTTTGGCCTGGAAAATAATTAAGGAAGTCAATAATTAAGAGAGTCAACTGGCTGCACTGATTAATCCACCCCATGCTCCGATTTTATTTTATGGCTTTTTTTAAGGGCTGATGCCTGACTATTTCTCAGTTACATACAACGACTTCCACAGCTCAGGATTCTTTGATTAATGATCATGAGCATAATTCAACATTGGTAGTGTCTATTCCACTACAAATTACATATACAAGCATGCTCTGAAATCTCCCACATTGTGCAGTCATGAACTTCTCATTCTTTCAGTAATAATGACATCTAGTGGAGCAGCCACAGAAGAGTGTGTTCTCTTTGCAATACTGTTGTTTTTATTAAACACCTACATATTACAGTCTGTGTTCAGAAGGGACATATTAGCAGCCCGTGTTTTATGTAAAAATTTTAACAGATTATTCCAAATTCTACTCTACAGCTTTAACAAGGTTTTCTTTCATTTATGTTCCATTATCCTATTATTCAAAGCTCTAACAGGACTAGGATCCAGCTAAGCTAAATTCTGTACAAGGAGAAGGCATTACAATACTTAGGTACTAATACATAGTCAAGATCCTCGTGCTAATTTTGACACAGAATAAAAGAAAGACAATATAATAATGAAATGTTTGTGGACTTAGACAAAATAACCTGGTAGCACTGAACTAGTTTCTAAACACTGAGGCAGTTTTGCTTCCTCTAAACTTAGCTTCTGCTGCTTGGCTCTATTTCTTCTGAAAAATCTTGTGAAAACCTCTATAAAGATATGGAAATCAAAGAGAAATTTAAAAGAAGACTAGGTATCTCACTATTTTCTAGTACTTCTTCAAAATCAAGGAAAATCCTCCCAAGTTTAATCAGAGAAATAGGAAATGAGGAAAATCATGAGCCAAAACGTGCCACCTAGAATGGGTAGGGGAGGTGGACAATTAAAGATGCAGCCAGGCATAACGAGAAGCAAAGGCAACTCAAGTTTCAGATGAAAACACCCACATATTCCAAGCAGATAAGCAAAGTCTCTTATAAAGCAAGTATTTTTCTATGTTCACACCAATTCTCCCAAACAAAAAAAGAAAAGAAAAATCTATGCAGTTAAATGATTTCTCATCTATTCCAGTGAATTTCAGAGATAGTAAGGGAAAAGCTGGCTGTAGGTGTTAAGTCAGCAGTGAATTGAAATGACACCTTTGGTTTAAATCCAGAGAGGTGAAACAAGAAATTGATAAATAAACTTTGAAACAATACAGTAAAAAAATATTGTAATAAAAGCTTACCTTTTCTTCAATCCAGGACTCGATTGAAGTTTTATTTGTCAAAATGACTTTCATCTAAAATAAATTGTTAGGTGAAATTAGCATTGATTTTCTGCAGAAATACATCAGCTAGACAAAACCCCCCTTCATTTAACAAACTAAATTTGCTTTAAAGAACAAAGCAACTTTTATAGGCTTAATTGAAACTTATAAAACATTCAAAATTAAGATTCAGCATAAATACATGCTAATGCTATCCTCTAGAATTACACGCTTAGGCAATATCACACAGTATTTCATTGTATGCTTGAAATGAGTATTTTTGTTTCCTTACAAAGATCTCAAACATTGGAAGTAATATATCAGGCATGTTTATATCTGTTCAGAGATAGGGGCATGTACTCCTGAAATACCAAGTGTTTTGCCTTTTCCAGAGTTTATAAAGCCCATCTCGCGTTTTCTTAGTTCATTAGATTTTCACCTCCAAGTTCTCCCATGAAAAATAATTACAAAAGAATTGTGGTAGCAACAGAGGAGCTGGGAGAAAGCAACACAGAACCCTGGAAAAGTTACACAGCAACATTAGCTCTAAAAAACTGCTCCTGTCTCAATCCTGAATTCTGGTTCTGCTCCACAACCAGGTAAAACGTGCAGCTTTTAACTTCTTTAAGAGAAGCCATAAACTTACCTGGATAATAAACAGCATACCAACAGCAATAGTTGTTCCTAATGCCAGTCCTAAGGCAAATAAAGATGCAGCAAATGCAGACAATCCAAAGGGAATAATGGGTCGAGGGTCTCTTTTGGCTGCACTCATGTCAATCTTTACAGAACTCCACCCAAAAGATATCTGCAAAAGGAAAATATCATTCAGCTCTAGAACATTCCAACTGCTGAAACAAAACAAGTTACCAATAAGAAATCTGGCTCTGAAGGTAAGCGTCCAACTTCTGACAGGTTTATAATGCAAGTGGAGTAATAAAAAAAAAAGAAAAAAAAGCATTCAAAAGACTTTCCAGAAATATATTCTTTGCTAGATGTAGGCTTTATCTAGATGGAAAGCTAAACCAAAATTGCCATCTTACAAGCTCCAGGAGTTAGGCCCAAAATTAGCAAAAAAAATCTGGAGTCTGGCACATTAACAAAAATGACTGAAAATGTTTGCATAGCACAGTACCCGTTTTCAATGGAAACGCTACAGGTTTTCCTCTGAAAGATTTAGCATATAGCAGTTCTCAACATTATTGCTCTGCAAATACAACGCACAGCCTTCATCTGTTACACTCAGTTGATGTTTTCTAGCTCTTCACTGCAACCACAAAGGCTGAAATCAAAGCTTGTAATTTTAACCATGGATCTGAGATAATGTGTGTTTCAGAACAAGCTTTGCTCATTGTTGCCGCAGTTAAATTTTTCCATTTAAAAACAAATCTAATATAATTTATTTTTAGTTCCAAAAATAACGTACTTTTTTTTCCTTGAAGAATTGGATACAATTCTAAAAAAGTGGCAAGCAAAAGAAAATAAATCGCATCTAACTTGTGTGTTGGAAATAAATAGCAGCTAGTTTCTGTGCCAGCCAAAACACAGCCTGTCTCTCTCTATATAAAGTGCTCCTCAGAAACTGTCTTCAGTCATTGCAAAGCTGTAGGAAACTCCCAGTGATTATGACAAGCAACAGGAAAAAAAAAACCAGAAAAAATAGAAACAACTTTCTCTGAATTCTCCTCCAATTAATGAACATACTTCTCACAGGCAGAGAGCAGAACTGAGAGTACATGTTGAAAGAATAACAAGGAATTCCACATGCTTCTTCTCAGGAAACCAAGTTGTCTCATTCTTCTAGAGATAAATTACCCATCTGACTTAAATAATATTTTAAGCATTTAATTATGTTTTCTTACTCTGTTGTAAAGCTGAGTGTACATAGTCATAACAAATATGAAAGAAGCGTGAATGCATCCCAGTGGAGCTAAGAGGAGAAATAGAGTGAAAGATGCATGATTCTGGTATCCACAACAGTTGTTGATCCAAGGACAATGGTGATCCATCTTCATGACACATCTGTGAATAATAAATATTGATTAATATAAAGGACATATATGATATTTTTCAAAAAGCTCCAAGAAAAGGACAGCTAACTTTCTACTACTCATACTCAACCTCCATTCATTCATGTAAACCCACCAATTTCTGACAGATCAACACAGTAGTTTCTTTTTTTGTTGCTATTCAGAATGAAATTTCATGTTGTAGAGAGAAAGAAAACAAAACAAAAAGTGCTCCCAGGTCCTATCCTCCCTAATTATCCCTCCCCTTCTTTACTCAAACTTGCTAGTTGCTAATAAACACCATATTCCAGAACCAGGAGACAGAGGCCTGGAATAGGACTTGCAAGAACTAGCAACACAATAATTAAGCACTAATATTATTGCCAGTTTTTTTTTTTTAAATAAGCACACCAGGAAAATAAAGGAAATGCCAAATCCCCTGTGAACTACTTGCAGAAAGAACATACAAAGATACACAGACAGAAATGTGTCAATGCCTTTCTTTTCAGTAGTAGATCCTCTGAAAGTTTCAACGGCTATGTACTGACCTCACACCACTGTAAGTCCTTTTCAAAATCTATTTAACAAGTGTAAACACCCTAGAGACACACTTGTATTCAATATAAAGCTGGTTATTTTGGTGTAGCTTACAGGTGCAAAAAAACACCTGATAAAAGATTTGTCCACATCCCAAATTGCATTGATTTAACTCAACAGGTGTAAAACTCACTAATTATAATGTTGCAATTCATCTGCACCAAACATAAGTGATAAATAAAGGACTGAACTGCACAAATATCCAGCTCCTCTGAAAATAAAAGTTAATTGTTTTGGAACTACTGACCTCATTATTTTTTTAAGCTAGTCCATTCCCAATAGGAAGTTCAGTTTCTCCCTTTTAAAGAATTAATTATTCTTCATTAGCATATGCTCAACTACCACTATACAAGTTCCTGAACATGTAATCATAATTATAAGCACAAGTGTTTCTGAAGAAGTTCCTAGATCTTAGCTAGAAAACTCACCCCACTGAGGTGGGCCACAAGAAGTGGCTCCATTCACGCACTGAAACTTGTCCCAGAATAGAAGACTTTCAGCGATGCTTTAAGTTACCTACTTTGTTGCAACAGGCTAGAAATACGTGGGGAATTAGTTACTTTGGCCAGAGTAGAGGGGGCAGAAAATTCTTAAAGCGTATCAGCAAAATGATTTGGAGAATGTGCTACAGTTTCTTCAGTTTCATTTGACAAAAGATAAATTATTTAAAGAACTTTCTTTTGCAAAGACAATCATCAGGACCTACTGCCATTTTCTACTAAGTCCTCAGTGTAAAGATTGTCACTCAAGGAAAAGAGTCTAATTTTAAATCTCAGGATGATGCAGCCAAATTACAGCTCTACAGTTTCAGTCTCCAATTCCTCAAAGCACACTGACTGCGCATGGTGTGTTTATAGAAATAACAAATGAATCCAATGTGTTGCAATATCCTTTTACCACATTCTCTAACAGTCCTTCAGAGGAGGACCTGCCCAGTAAACCAAAGATAAATGCAACTACAGCCTGGACTGCAGACAGCAGACAAATTGAAATGGCTTGCTTTTTTCAAGCTGCACTAAATTCCAGTGCAGCTATTTATAATAAAAGCATCCTTTACCTCAGAACAAGTCTGTTGGAAGACTAACACATAACAAGGCACAAAGGTTTTAAGTTGACCCCAAAGGCTTATTAGTTCACTTAACATGTAGACGGCCTTCCAGAAAAAGCCTTTAGTGAAGAATAAAGAACAGTCCAAAATTTCCACTCAAATCAACATTTAACTCCCATTTCGAAAGGTGACAAAATAGGCTTTTCTACTCCCTGAGCAGGTGAACATTTGGACTCAGAACTTACAAAGGACTGAAAGATTTTTAGGTATTTACACAGGCTCACTTGCCTGAAACAGTACTGCAACGTTTTGTCAAAACTGTCAAGAAGTTCTTAAGAGGAACTGATTTCAAGCTAAAAAGAAAATGTTAAAGACAGATTTATTTATTAAACTAAAACATAGTAAACCCATATAGAAATCACATAACTAAAAAGTGCAAGTATTTGAAACAGGTATAGCGTTCATATGGAAGTCTTTTAAAAATGCAGAATACAAGATGTGGAAGAACAAATTATATTAATAGCTCATCACTAGATTTGAAGCTGCTTTAATATGGACATAAAACAATTTTAAAGACAGACAGTACCTGTTACACTTCCGACAGTGGTGTGAACGTGGTGCCTTATAAGATTGACACACTTTACAGTATTGGAGATACATGCAATCCTGAGATTTTTCCTTTAGACAGAAGAATAGGTGTGTTAGACGTATACACAATTTACTGGCAATACATATCTTGGCATTTTCCTAACCTAAGCATCTTTGCTTTCTTCTGACAGGGTGTGTTTCATAACCCAACCCTACTTAATGGTAGGTGGCGAGGAGAGAAAAAAACCAAAATTAAATAATCTCTTGGCTATCATCGCAGCCATCTCCCACTGCTGAAAGTGCTGGTTGCTACAAGAAGTAAACACTTCTTCCATCAGCAAGACTGACTGTACGAGCAGGGTTTCATAGCAAAGTTCTGGGAGTAAAAAACAGCATGAGGCCTTCATAATTTTTAAAAAACGCTTGTGCACCTTGTCTCTCCATTTTATACCATAAGCCAACCTAGGCTTACTAAGATACAGTACTGGTAAGCATGGATGTTCAGCTAGCTTGTGTTCGCCACCCTCTCTCTTACACACACACATTTGCCAACTACAGCAAGGTGAGACTTGTAGATAACAAGTAGTAATATTGGCCAAAATCCTCTGTTCACAAAGTGGACTACCCAGTTGTCCTGCTTGGAGTACCTCAGGATCCTCTTCTCACTAGACTCTGTCCTGAGAAATATTCCACAAGTAGAAATGTAATTATTACTAATCTTTATGTCATGCCACTGGAACACAAACTCTTGCCAGCTGTCTTGAGATACGGAACCTGCATCATTCGGGTCCCTGAGTACTACTCTTGCAAAAGATTACTGAAGCAAAGGAAATACAAATTTCTACCGTGACTTATAATACTGTGCTGAACATAAGATAAGCACGTAATTTTCTGGCTGACGTAAAAAAAAAAAATTTGCTAAACAAAGTTCTTCTGATGCTTATTACTAGCAGCAAAGCCGTCGATACAACGGGGCCTGCATGAGCGCGCAGGTAACCTTGAAGTTCTGGCTCCCGGCTAACAGGACTTGTTTGTTCCCTGTTGTTTTGCTTCGAGAAGCACCTGTAAAACGTAACGGCTGCTGCCGACAAAGCAGCGCGGCCGTTCAGCCCCAGGTCACCGCAACGGACAGAACAGGGAAAGGACGGAGTAAACTGGAGCATACTGGAAACGCTGGAAGCAGCAGCAAAGCGGGAGAGAGGCAGAAAGCGACGACGTCGAAGATAAGGAGGAAGGAGCGGCCTGAGGGGCCGGCTGCCTCCTTCGGGGAGAAAGGGGTAATGGTGGCAGCGGAGGATGAGCGATGTCTGCCGTCTTTCCGATCCTGCACCCCCTCCTTCCCGAGGGGCCGGCCCCGGCACAAGGGCAGGCCCGCCGCCCCCCCCCCCCCCCACTTCCCCGGCCCGGGGACGAGGCCATCGCCATCCAGCGCTTACCGGCGTCCACCCCAGAGGGACGTACCCCGGGCCGACAAACATGGCGCTGAAGTAGTTGTAGAGGATCATGACGGTCCAGTTGAGGAGCATGATGAAGTTGACGCTTCCGCCGGCGGTGTCCAGGGGCCAGTACCACAGCGCGGCGTCCGCCATGGCGGTGGCGGAGCACACGGCCACCACGGCCAGGGCCACCAGCGGCCCCCAGTGGCACAGCCGCCGCGCCCGCCGCAGCCCCCCCGGCCCGCCCATGGCCGCTACCGCCGCCCGCCCGCTGCCGCCCCTCCGCCGCCGCCGCCGCCGCCGCTGCTGCGCATGGCTCCCGCCGCCCTCAGCCCCGCGCCGTCCCGCCGGCTGCCGAGGCAGGGGCAGCGCCGTGAGGAAGGGGAAGGGGAGGCGCCGGGGCCCGCCGGCCCGGGGAGGCGGGGGAGGGGGGAGCGGAGCCCGCCCTCGCCGCCGCCTCCGGCTCAGCCAGCCGCCGCCGCCGCCGCCCCCCCGCTTCCCCCGGCGGTCCGTTGGCAATAGGGGCCCGCCGGGAAACAGCGCCCCGCCGCTAGCGCCGCAGCCGCGTTCCTCCGCCCCCCGCTCTCCCCCCCGAAGGAGCGAGGTTACCAGGCGGGGAGCTGCGGGGTCCCGGGTTGCAGGGCGTGAGCGGGCCGCCGCCGCCGCCTCCTCCTCCCTTCTCCGGGCCCGGGGCTGCAGTTCGAGCCCCCAAGCGAAGGGCGGCAGCGGGGCCGTGCTTTTAGCACCTGAGCGAGGGCGGAGAGCTTCGCCGGAACCTGCGGCGAGGCGCCCGGAGGCGGGGGGGGGACGCCTTTGCAGGTAGCGGAACGCGGAAGCGCCTGGGTGCGGAGCGGCTGTAGCGCGCCGAGCTGAGCGCGGCGGTCTACCGCGGAGCGCAGCGGGGCCGCGGCCTCCCCCGGCACCGCCGCCATGTCCTCCGACTTCGAGAGCTACGAGCAGGACTTCGCCGTGCTGACGGCCGACATCACGGGCAGGATCGGGAAGGTGCCTAAGCTGGTAGGAGGTGAGCGGCGGGCTCTTGTGGCGGGGGTCGGGGGGGGGCCCGCTGGCCTGGCGCGGCGGAGAGGCCGTCGTCGCCCGGCGTGCCGGGCTCCCAGCCTTCGCGGCTCTCCCTCCGCACCCCGGCCGCGTCCTGCTGGTCTGTAAGAGCCTCTCCGGTTCCCCAGCAGCAAGCGTTTGGGGCGGCGGCGGGAGGCGTTAGGGTGTATTTTAACGTGGTCTGCCTCGGCGTCCCGTTACCCGACTGTGTTTTCTTGCTCCTCACGCAGCAGAGTCGGGATTCGTCTCCCTGCCCCGGGTGCGCATCAGTTCGAGCGGCGAGTTGTCTCATGAAGGATATTAAGGATAAACCTGGTAGGGTGTTTATTGTTTGGCGGTCAGCTGGAAGGACCAGCCCTTCCCTGCTGCCTTGCTGTGGGGCCGCGCAAAGTTAGGCCAGCGCGGCCCAAGGGCTGAGCAGAGCCGGGGTCAGGGCTGGGTGGATGTTGCCTGCACCAGCATTGCTACCGAGTGCTTTCTGTTGTGATCGTGACACGACATCAGTAATGGAAATCCAGCCTTTTTCACGTGGCACAGAGCGAATCTGTGCGTGGTTTAGTCCCAGTCTGTATTTTTGATGCCTGCTGTTAAAACATTTGATTTGGATAATCGACTGCGGTGACTCACTTGTAGGAGCAGATTCAAAGAAATCGGTGTTGGTTTACTTTAACGTGTTTGTCAGTAGCCTGCAGCATTCATGGTCTGATTCATGACGTATCCCTGCAGTAGAGACAATCATGGTTATAAGAGTGTTAGGGTAGAAAGCTGAAAGTGATAATCTCTTTAACCAGTCCGGCTGAATCTTCTAGCACATATGAATCAGTGCCCTAATATACGTCTCCTAGTACAAGACAGAGGGAAGCTGAAGCTAGTGGATTTCTCGTCTGTCCCTCTTGTAGCTCAGCTTAATGCTTCCTCTGTTTCCAAGTCATTAAATATTTCTGCCTCTGCTTCCTATGCACATTTCCCAAAGGTTTAGGATACTTAAACTATAGGAGTATGTATCACATAAGGAGGGAATAAACGCACACTAATGGTATAGTTTTCCACATGACTAAAGGGAAAAAATATCATGCATCCAGGACCAATGAGTAACATCCTACTTTTAGAGTGGGAAATGCATCATGATGTGATGAAGTAGTGACTAAACAGGATTCAAGGTGGATGGTCAACTAAAACATGTGATCTCTGTGCAACGTTAATTCAGAGGCCCAAAACACATCTGAAATGAATAAACAGGGGGATTTTGAGTAAAAATCTGTCTGATTCTGGAAGGTTATGTCTAATTCTAATTTTAGCAAGTTAGAAAGTCTTCTGATAAATTGGGATTCAGTGACCACACTGAATCACAGGCACGATTAGAGGACAGGAAACTATGCCTTTTCATTGGCTTAACAAAGCTATTTTGCTGTTGAGTTAACAAAAAGGACACGGGGCGGGGAGGCGGGAGGATAATTCAGTCACAGTCTGCAGGTGCTTATGAGGTAGAAAGCTCTTTCTGTTTTGTAATGGAGACTTACAAAATGAAGAAGGGAGAGATCCAAAGAGTTCCTGTGATTGAAATTTAGAAGTGGTGTAATTTAGTCTGCTCAGAAATGATATTTAACCTGTAAATGGCTACTGGAACAATTTCCTGAGAGGATACAGTGAATTCTTCACTCATGTAAAGCACCTAATCAAGGCAGTATTTCCCGCTGCCTCACAAAGGTTTGTTCACATTTAAACAGAGTAAATTTAGGGATCTCTTGTAGGAACAGGGAGACATCATAAATACACTACTGGCTCCTCTTCCGAAATCAGTAATGCTACACTGATTTACGGAAAAAGAATAGAAATTTAATTTCCTAATTGTATAGATTTTGGAAGTCATCAGTGTCTGTTCAATAGTAGGAAGAACATTCTGTTTAGTAGTAGTGGATTTCCATAATCCTCTCCTTGAATCAGTCTCCCTGATTCACTTAGGGAGACTTTGGAGCTTAAATACGAGATGTTTAAAGAGTATTGTCTTAAACAGTGACATAGCCTCAAAGCAGCAGGCTTTGAAATCATGATTCTTTTATGTGGCCATTAGAAGGCTATTTTAGAATTTGCCATCTTCTCAAGAGGAGAAAGAATGCGTGTTCCCTGAGGGACCAGTAGTATGGTACTGGGCTAAATGGTCTCAAGGTAAGATAAAGGTTAATTTTTATTTTTTTTTTAAGAGGTGCCTTTTCCATGTTAGGTTTTGAGGCTGGTCATGCACACTTTAGACTGGCTTGTGTTATAGCTACTTCTTGCACTGTACATTTATGAGTGAGTGCACTGCTTCAGTTTTCAGGGCTGTTCTGTCTTTCATCAGCAAAAAAAATCACATATGGCTTCAAAACAAATTGCAGTCTTAGCTAATAGAGGCATTTGACCAGCTGGAGAAAAAAAAAAATAAATCTGACTATGCTGAACACTTTAATCAGAAATATTTTAAATATACATTTTTCCCTTGTTTCTTAATAGGAGTATTTGCAAGATCTTTGCTTCTTCATCACCAGAAGTTCCAGTTAGTTCTTGTGGAGATGGCTGGGAGAGCCTCAAAAAGAGGATTATGAGGTGGGAGGGGGACATGAGGAAAGATGCACGTGAGGTGGCAGTTTTCAGCAGCAGTGATTTGAGAGAGATTGCTGATGGCCTTCTTCCTCCACGCTGGAAGAAGCAGGATGAAAGGTGTAAGGACTTGTGCTACTTCTGCTTAATACAGAGAGATCTCCTGAAGTCTAGTGACTGGTTTATTTCCTTCCGCTGCCCATGATGGACCTGCTGTAAGCTTCGTGTTCAGTTGAATTGGAGAAACACTGGTTACTTGTTTTTGCAACATTCCTGCATTTGGTGTTGTCAGGACTTGATGCTGTCTTGTCTTCTAGGAGGATGATGGCTCAACAAACAATCCTATTGTCACAAATGCGTGAATAGTTCAGCAAGAAATGTAACAAAGGCACTCTGATACTACAGAAACAATAAGCAGCAGGGACAATAGAACGTCTTGGGAAGAAATGTCTTCTGTTGAGGCAAACATCATCTGGAGAATTAAAGAAAGTCTTCTAAATAGAGAAATGGCTTTTAAATAGATTTTCTGTGATGCTGCTGCAGGTCTTTGAAGAATGAAGATCATTGGCTGATGTCTTTTATTAATGTTCCTCGCTGTTTCAGAGAAACATCTGTCTTGTGATTTGACCAAAAATTTATATAAATTTTGATTGCTTGATCTGAAAGAGAGTTTTATAAGCGCAAATGGTGATACTTAGTCTTTTCCCAGCACAGTAACCTCTGGGTTGTGATGGTTTTAGATTTGAGTGCTGTCATTCTTCTAATACTCGATACCTGCATTTTCTACTGGGCAATCAAAGCACTGTACTTCAGTCTCTAACAGATTTAGCTGAAGAAAGTCCCACCTTTAATTTTCTGTTGTATCCCTGTATTGGAATTTACTGTCTCCATTTCAGATCTGGCTCATTATGTTGTGCCTCTTGAACCCAGTTTTATAACCCAAAGAGAGAAATGCATGTATTGTTCCATTTGTCTCTGCTGTTGGACAGTAAGTTCTGGCAGTGGTGGACATATAAACCACCTCAGCCAGTGTAGCGAAATCTGCAAGTGGTCTATGAACCGAAGCCCTTTGTTACTCGGTCTCTTCCTTGGCATGTACTAATAAAAAGAAGCAATTCCACAAGCAATGAGACTGTTCAGTCTTGGTCCAGACTTTTTTAATCTCTTCATTCGTTGTGAGATCAAACCAATGCTGTGTTATCTTTCTACACTTGTAGGCAGATTTTTGCCTTTCTGTGACTGCTGTATGTTGGGAGACAAAAGAGTGACTAATGCAAATGCAAAGCCGAAAGAACCGAGAAGAATGTAGTAAAAACTTGTTTCTTTTAAGAAAGTGATACAACCTTGTGTACAAACACAGAATGGTTTTCTTTGTTTGCAATCTTTACCCAGAGGAAAGAAACAGTTTTGTTTCCAGTCTTTACCCCTATTTTGTCAGTTTGACCAGTTAAATTATACAAGCTACGTGCAATATTTTCTTTAGGACATTCTGTCTGGCAATGTGGAGATAAAAATTCTATTCTGAATTTAGACATATTTGATGGAGCATTGTTTTTTATTTTCTTTAAAGGATATTATCAATTCTGAATTAAGAAAAAAGTTATAAAAACCCCTTTTCATTATTTCATATGATGGAAGCGTATTTAAGGAAATGATCAAGTAGGCAGATTGAAAACTACTAAGATGCAGTGGAGTAATACAGTTAGTAATATGAGGATCTTTAATTGGATTGTAACTTGTTTGTCCTGATCTACTAGATTAGTAGCAAGCTTCTCTTACTCTGAGTAACTCCCTCTGACCTCATCTGTCGTTTCCGAGCAAGTCATCCTGTGGATATTGTGCCCTCCTTTCTATGGGGGTTCTGACTGTGAAATAAGTTGTTTCCTTAGCTTAACTGTGGCAGTAAAACTGAAAGTAAATGGTTTGAACACCATTCCAGCAAGTGCTTTCTGATTGACAGTGTTGCAGCAGTCCATGCTTTGTTGCTGATATCAACAGCAGGCCTAGAGGTATTGGCACTCCTGCAGGCAAGTGGCTCCAGGCAGCATGCTCCCACCAGGATTTTACATGGATGCGGCTAGAGGAAGAGAGGAGAGCAAAACCAAGTGGGCGATACTTTGGTAAGCTTGCTTTTCCTTACCAAAGTGACTCTGCTGGATCCTGCCACCCCTTCTTGCTCTGGGGACTACATGGTATTGTGTGCCCTAGAGGATCAACAGTTGCAACAAGTTCAGCTGCTTTCCTGGAAATCCGTGAAAATATTGCTCCAAAGCTGCAGTGCTGGGATGTTGCCATGGGCCTGCTCACACATCTGTATTTGAAGGAACAACAAAGGCCTTTTGTCAGTAGGTCTCGCTCCCAGCAGTTCCTCTGGTCACCAGCTGGGTGATGATGTATTGGTAAATCTGGGACAATGTTAAAATGCAACTCTGGAGTTGGGTTAAAGTTTAATTAACTAAACCATTGAAGATCATTTGAATAGCTCCTCAATTTTATAGGAGCAGTTTCAGCCAGACCTCCTTGTATACTAATGGGTTTTCCCTACCAAAGGTCTGTAGCTTAATATCTCTGTGGGTAGGTAAGATCTTACTGGTAGGTGGAGTGCTAGGTAATTTTTATCATCACAATTACACACAGAACTTGTACAGCATGAATTATCTTCCCCCAAACCCCAACTTTATATCCCTAAATTTCAGCTTACTTAATGTGTATGGAAATTGTAATCCAGTAAAACTCAGGGAAATACTGAAATTGCTATAGTACATTTATTTTATGCTGCTATATTTTTAAATTTTATTTCACCTTCAATAAAATGGTATTGTGTGTTTCATATCTTACATTGTTTTTCCTTTTGTCCATTGTCATCTTGCCCGCCTCCAAATGAAGGAAAGAACAGACGTGTTTTGGGATGCTGGGTAGGAAAATTGAAATGTGGAGGCAAACAAGAGGCAGATTCTCTTTTCTTTTGGGTTTAGTTATGTTAGGAAGATAAATCACTAACCATTATGTTTTCTGGCCATAATGACAACCTGGTGGGGAATTAAAGACAGACATTACTAGCAGAGAAATAAAAGTGCAGCACAGAAATAAGCATTTCCTACATCTTCTGCTGTAGTAGAATCCACCAGATGTGGCAGTGTGAATTCCAGATTTGCAAGAAAGGTGCTGTTTTTTCCATGGGTTTAGCTTTGTAGAGAGGATTACTTGATGAAATTCTGGGCCTCTTTCAAGGTTAAGAAGGGAAACTGGAAGGACTTAGAGGTGAGCTCTAACTTTTAATTTGTGGGAGGATTTAAGTGCCTCCTTATCACTTGTGTCACTGGCAGAGTTGCCTTTACTCAGAGGGCTTCAGTGTTCTTCGAGATGGTATTCTACCTATGTTTTGCCAGATGTAGTGTTGTTCAGTTCTTACTGCTGCCACCCAGAAACACCTTGATTTGTTCATATAGGATATAGTGGAGTCAGAGCCTGAGACAGTCTCAACTTTAGGTGAACCTCATCAGCACTGAACCACTTGCTTATCCAGGTCAATCTCTGAAGGAGTCTTTGCTGCCTCTCCAGTTGGCTGTAACACATTCTTGCGAACTTGGGCTTCTCCGAGAGGAATTTTCTGCTAGAGAAGGATCTCAGACTATAGTCTTGGTTTTGGACGGTAAATGAATTGCCCACATGTTCTACAATACTATAGCAGCTTCTTCGGTGACAACTTGGTGCATGTAATTTGTTCTTGTGAATCTGCCATATGCAGGATGGTGTATCCTCAGAAGTCAGCTGGTTATTTGCAAAAATCTCTGCATTATCTTAAACATGACTTGCTTAAGCTGGGGATGTTTCACCAAAAACTCTGTAGCAATACAGTCCTTTCAGAGGTAGTTCTGTTGCTTTTAAAGAAGATTGTTTTAAGGGCACATTTTACTTTATGTGGCAGAAATTCTGGTTTTGGTTGCTACCTCAGCATCCCTGATTCCTGCCTGTGGCACTAAGCCTGCTTAAAAAGAAAGCATTTCAGCCTGTGAGAAGCTAAATTATATACATTTAAAAAAGGGGTTCCCTCTGGAAATTCAGTAGCTTGTGGCATGCAGAGGATCAAAGATCATCACATTGTCCCTTTTGGTCTTTAATTTGTCAATTTTATGATACAAAGAGATCATGTGGAAGAGAAGCAAAGGAATTCAGGCTAAAAAAGAAAACCGTGAAGTCTGAAGATACACAATAAAGTCTCTTGTGCCAATGTAGATGTATCCATCGTGATCTCTGAGGAGCAATGATGGGACATACTTTTGTGCAATTTGCTTTTTATCAGGCAAACCACCAGCACAGAGGTCTCATGATGCTCTTGGTTTCAAACGAACAGTGGTATAAAGGGTTGTATGTGCAGAGTTTTGTTGTTAACTTCATTGAGACAATGGGTGGATTTACAGTCTGAAGGATGGAAGATTTGGCCATGAGAGGGGCACAAGGTGATGCAAAAGGCAATGGAAATTGAAGTACTATTGAAGCCCCTGAATGCCCACAGTAATTAAGCAAAGTGGGGACTTGTTATTAACCAGTGACTGAATATTCCTCAGCAAGTCCCCTTTCATGCTGTAACAAACCAAGTGGTCAAGCAGTTGGAATATTTGGCAGATGTGACACTGAATCTCAGTTAATATTGGATTCTCTGCCTGAGAATGGATGGTTAGAGGCAGGTCGAAAGTCAGACATGCTCTCTATAGCTGGGATATAGACTTGTTGGGGAACCTGGCAGATGTTGATTGCTGCATATAGCTTATAACTGATTTTAATTTTTTTAAATTTTCATCTTTTATTACTAGTTCAAATTTTTACTGCTGCTAGAAGACAGTGGTTTTCTTGTAGTTCCCACGGCATTTCATTTTGGTTCTGTTGAAGCAAAAGAAACGGTTCTAGACCTGGCCTAGGAGCAGGGGAATAGAAACCTCATTTTTCTTCAGTACCTGGATTCATTGTAAGTGGGATGCTTGGTTTTGTGCATCTCATATTTTGCAAATAAATAGGATAAGCCTTTGTTCTTAAACCGTATTTTTTTTCCATTTGGAGTAAGTATGTGCCTTTTCTTGCATTTGTCTACACCCAGCAAGTGCCTGCTGAGGCATAACTCCTACACCTGGAGCAGCTGTAACTGCTTTCCTAACTAGCAAATGCTGCATAACAAAGCAGAAGACTTCAAGGATTCTCCAGTCTCCTTTGTTTATTTTTTTTAATTACTAATGTGGGTATCACAGTGCATGATGATGTCACACAGAATAAATCCTCGAGTCAGTTTTAACTGATACATATAAGCTTTTGAAATGTTTTTCTTCCATGGCAAGAGCACAATTATATTGGTATTTTCACAATTCTATTTCAGATGAGAAGAAGCAGATGGTTGCAAATGTTGAGAAACAGCTCGAAGAAGCAAGGGAACTGGTACGTTCTGCCTTTTCATATGTTAACTGCAAATTCCTAGCGAAAATAATAGGATCATTAGCGGTAACGTTTAACATACATGAGGCCCTAAAACCACTTAACAATAATATGTTAGAAAATGAAATAATGTTTTTGAAATAGTTCTTATTTGAGGATATGAAATACCGAAGGGAAGTGTATCCTTTTTTAATCTTGTGATAAGTGATTTAAGGTTTGCATTATTGCTGTAAGCTATTACAGGCTGCTACAGGCTTTGAGATGTGGATTAGGTCTTTTACTTTAGGAATCGAATTAAATATTTACACACCCGCACTGTTCGTTTTTTTTTCTTGTAAGACCCATGCATCTACTGGATTTAATCTGTCTGATTGTGTTGTAGAGCAGTAAATACTTTTTTTCTCTTTTATAGAATCATAGAATCATTTAGGTTGGAAAAGATCTTCAAGATCATCGAGTCCAACCATCATCCATGCCCACTAAACCCTGTTATGGAGTACCTCGCCTATGCGCTTTTTGAATGCCTCCAGGGATGGTGACTCAACCACTTCCCTGGGCAGCCTATTCCAATGTCTGACAACCCTCTCAGTAAAGAAATGTTTCCTAATATCCAACCTAAACCTCCCTTGCCGCAACTGGAGGCCATTTCCTCTTGTCCTATCTCCAGCCACCTGACAGAAGAGACCAGCACCCACCTCACTACAACCCCCCTTCAGGCAGTTGTAGAGAGCGATCAGGTCTCCCCTCAGCCTCCTTTTCTCCAGACTAAACAGCCCCAGTTCCCTCAGCCGCTCCTCGTAAGACTTGTGCTCCAGGCCCCTCACCAACTTGGTTGCCCTTCTCTGAACACGCTCCAGCACCTCCATGTCTTTCCTGTAGTGAGGGGCCCAAAACTGAATAAAAAAAACTTAGCAAGTGAGGCATAAAGATATTTAGTTGTTCGAGGTCAAGGGGGCAATGATAGTGTGGGTTAGTGATCCAAGAAGAGTATATATGTTAACTAAGCATTAGTTAGTGGTTTGCACTGACAGAAGAAAGCAATATGGGTTAAGCAACTGTGACTTTTTTTTTTTTTAATTTTGTTCCCATTACAGCCTGTCATGTCCTCCATCTGGATGGCGTATAAAAGTAAAAGTTTTGTAGATGTGGAGTGTCCTGGTTTCAGCTGGGATAGAGTTAACTGTCTTCCTAGTAGCTGGTACAGTGCTATGTTTTGAGTTCAGTATGCGAAGAATGTTGATAACACTGATGTTTTCAGTTGTTGCTCAGTAGTGTTTAGACTACAGTCAAGGATTTTTCAGCTTCTCATGCCCAGCCAGCGAGAAAGCTGGAGGGGCACAAGAAGTTGGCACAGGACACAGCCAGGGCACCTGACCCAAACTGGCCAACGGTGTATTCCATACCATGGGACGTCCCATCCAGTATAGGAACTGGGAAGTGGGGGGGATCACAGCTGGGGGCCTGGCTGGGTGTTGGTCAGCGGGTGGTGAGCAATTGCCCTGCACATCGTTTGTACATTCCAATCCTTTTATTATTGCTGCTGTCATTTTATTAGTGTTACCATTATCATTATTATGTTCTTCTTTTCTGTTCTATTAAACCGTTCTTATCTCAACCCACGAGTTTTACTTCTTTTCCTGATTTTCTCCCCCATCCCACTGGGTGGGAGGGAGTGAGTGAGCGGCTGCGTGGTGCTTAGTTGCTGGCTGCGGTTAAACCACGACATGGAGTGACTGAGCAAAGGTGTTGGTGACAGTTGAAACTGACTTCTTCCCACAAGGCCAATACTTCCTTGCCTGAAGTTGCTTTTGTTTATTGCTTGCAAGTGAGTTTATCTATCTAGTGTCAGAAATGTAATCTGACTGTTAGAATAGGGAAGGGAAATTAGTTGTCCTAGCCTGAAAGTTCATATAATTGAGCAACTTGAATCAATGATTTGGTTACTAACTAAACAGTAGTACTGAAATTCACTTTTTTTAAGTGGCATAGGAAGAAAAAGGTCTCTGGAGTGTTTGTTGACATACGTGGTGCTTTTGGTTTAAGAATTAAATGAGTCTTGTAGACCAGAGCATTGGAATAGCATCCAAGAAAGCTGGATCTTGGGATGACTCCCTGCAGGTTTACCCGGTGAGGATGGCAAGGCACCTAACCTCTCTGATTTGGTATTCTCAGTGAGAATCATGTAAAATTACTGTCCCATCTCATGAGGATGTTCTGAAGATATATTAAGGCCTTTTGGGCACTTTCATATTTAAACAGCTGAAAGAAAGTAAAATCTAGAAATTTTTTTCATCTCCTTTTCACTAACTTGACATGGCAAAAAAGCAGAGCAGTACAGGGAAATTGTAGTATGGGTGGTCTGATGAAAAATCATTAAAATTTGGTTTTCTACTCAAAGTTAGATTGGAAGGAGGAGAAATTGAATTAATGGCTCATTACTTCTTATGTCAGAAAAAGATCATCTAAATTTGTATTTATTATAAGATTAAAAAGTAAATCCTGTATCTGTACTTTTATCCTGATGAAGATCTTAATTTAATGTACTGACTTTTCTTTCACGCTTTTGTTTTAGATCTTGTTGCTAATGCTGCTAGACAGGTGCTTAATTCAATTATTGGCTTTAAGCAATTACCTAACATGTTTGTTATTAATGTCAAGGCTTGGGTTTAAAAATCAGTTTGAACAAACCTGCTAATAACAGAACTGATTAAAAAGATCCTCTTTTAAACTGAAGGCTACAGTAGAAAATCAAAACAAACCTAATTCCTTGCTACTGATAGTTTTCATACATTGGTTTGCTTCATTGTCTTGTATAGTCAGAGCTGGGTTTAGCTGATTTTATTTTATTTCTTACTTGGCTAGGAAGTAACACTCTCATGTATGATAAATATTATTGTAGAGATAATTTATTTACATTGACTAACCATTGATTGTTTTAAAACACTGTCTGCTTTGTTTGGGTAAAATCACTGGTGTAATTGATTCGATCTATGTGCAGAACTGACACCAAAACTTTCAGACTCCCAGGCTGCCTTTTCAAGCCAGCGCTGTTGAGTAAGAGATCTCTGGAGAGAAATCCTGTCTTTCTACATCCTGTGTGCATTATCTGAATGTTATTTTTACCAGGTTTTTAAGAAAGGTGAATGTTGTGATAACCTTAAGGAAATTCTTTGAGTATAAAATCCAGCATGTGCTAGAAGAGCTGGAATTAGCATTTTTGAGTGAAATTCTACTTTTAAAAAGAAAAAACTGTCTGTGTTATTTGCCTTTATGTTTTATGAAAGACACATCGCAAAATTGTTGTGTTGCAAATGCTAGGTTATTCTTATCTAGACACTTGCCTTTTTAATAATGCAAATAAATTTAGTGTTGCAAATGCTAGGTTATTCTTGTTTAGAAACCTTTTTTTTTTTTCAGTATAGGTCTTTCTTTTAGTTCCAGGACTTTAGAATCAGAATAAAACAGCAAAGTTTACAGGTTTCATAAAATGCTAGCAACTGTCCAGAGCAATTTCATACGGAAAAGTTCCTGCGGGAAGGGGAGACTTATTTTGGGGTCTCAGTGGACAACATCAGCAGCACTACCTTACTTTGTTGTATTTTTGAGTGGAAATATCAGTGGCTGCCCTGCTTTATGCTGTATTTGGTACTGGGAGTGTACTGGTATTGTTAGGAGCAAACCTACTAGGTTAAACCCCTGAGGAGCTTTAATGATGGGGCCTGGTTTGTGAATTTGGGCAAGAGTTAGGTGCCAAAATACTCAGCTTCACCACTGTGGTGGCAAGTTTGAACATCAGCAATAACAGAGCTTGTAGGTTTTCTGAAGAAAACTTGAGCTTCTACAGATGTTTTGAGATTTAAGTGCCAGGTTATTTTTAGCTTTAAGTAGAATTTAGCACTGTTCTTGCTTGTGTACGAAAAATATGGTTTTATGACCAATAATATGAGGCCTGAAAGTGAAGATGCACGGAATTAGGTTGCATTTAGGTCCACACCTGCCTGGACCACTATCTTCTGCATGACTTTGCATGGAAATTTATCAGCCCAGCCACAAAGTGTACCCATTTAATCTCATGACGAAAAAAAAAGGTGTTAAACATTGGTCAGTCTAAATATGCATGCTTCATCATTGTTCCTTGGACCTTACACTCTCTGACACTGACTCTTTAGAAAGAATATTTTGGATTTCATGGACTGTGGTCTGATCCCTGCTGCAAATTCTGTATTCACTGGGAGATGGTTTCATTTTTATATAATAGATAAGAATTGAGTCTTCCTTAAAATATCCTGACCTTGCATATATAATTATATATATATGAGAGGAATGTTTTCTATGTTTATAGAACATCTGAGATCAAATATATTCAGGTGAAATTGATAAGAAATAATCCATTAATTCCAGCTATCGGTTTAATTTAGAATGCTACTTTGGAAAGTTAAGCCTGAGCCAAAGAACTGGGTAGAATTAGAAATTGCTTTGTACATTTCAATTCATTACTGACTATTTAATTAAAGTCTGTTTTACAGTTTATTATTGAATATAATTTTGTATAATCAGAATAGATCAGGCGGAATGACTTTTGAGTATCTGGTAATTCCATTGATTAAATTCAGATGCTTTTCTTATGATATGAAGATGAAATTTCAAAGTGTAAGCAAGCGATTACATAGGAATAAAGTGTAGCTGTCCCTTCTGAACACCTGTAACCAGTAGCTTGGGACCCTAATTGAAAGGTATCTCTGTTCCCATGCCATATTGCTCAACTGAGATCAGCAGGAGGTGAGTAAATATTGTTTCAGGTGCCTACAGCAACCGAGGAGAGATATTCTTTTATCTTTTTAAAGTAAGTTGCAAAGATTTTAAGGGCAGGTAAGGGATTCTTCAGCTGTGCAAAATAGAATTCCCAAACAGACAGCACCATGTAGAGGAGGCTCTATGACCCAGTGAGCAGGTAATTAGCAGGCAGCTCAGCCCTGGTTTATTACTCGTTTTGATTTTCTGTACCTCTGTGCCATATTCTTGTGTTTGAGGCCACTTAGTATTCTACATAGCAAGAATAAATAGAAAAAGCTTTTGAAAGATGTATTCTATCTCTGACATTTTAATGCATCCGACTGTATACAAGTTCTTGAATAGTGTTGTCATTAAACTCTGAAATTCAGCTATTTGATATACCTACATACAGATTTGGTATGTAGATTTAGGCAGTCAGTTCAGGCTTTGTAATTCTGCTGAGTAAGCAGTATTTAAAAGAACAAGAATTATTTTATTAAACATAGAGGCTGGTGGTAAATAAAACTTTATATGCACACACACATGTATATACACATATACATGTATATATATAAAAACAAATATGTTTGTGTGGGTGTGTATAAAAATAAATAAAACACCTTTTTCAGCCAAGGATTTCCAAAACCACACATCTAGGTGGAGATAGGTTTCTTCTGAACTATGCTCATTTACAGGAAGTTATTTAACCTCAGTTTTACTATTTTATTTTAATAAAATGTATTCATCACATTTGGAATTGAAATCCAGAAATGTTTGACTAGAATAATTCCTTCTAGGTGTTAACGTCATTAATTTTGTCACTTCTTTGTTGACTTAAGGCTGTGTAAAGATTTTGATGAATTGTTGTCCTGGTTTCAGCTGGGATGTAGTTAACTGTCTTCCTAGTAGCTGGTACAGTGCTATGTTTTGAGTTCAGTATGTGAAGAATGTTGATAACACTGATGTTTTCAGTTGTTGCTCAGTAGTGTTTAGACTAGAGTCAAGGATTTTTCAGCTTCTCATGCCCAGCCAGGGCACCTGACCCAAACTGGCCAACAGTGTATTCCATACCATGGGACGTCCCATCTAGTTTAGGAACTGGGAAGTGGGGGGGGGCAGGGATTCGCCGCTCGGGGACTGGCTGGGTGTCGGTCGGCGGGTGGTGAGCAATTGCCCTGCGCATCATTTGTACATTCCAATCCTTTTATTACTACTGTTGTCATTTTATTAGTGTTATCATTATCATTATTAGTCTCTTCTTTTCTGTTCTATTAAATCGTTCTTATCTCAACCCAGGAGTTTTACTTCTTTTCCTGATTTTCTCCCCCATCCCACTGGATGGGGGGGAGTGAGTGAGCGGCTGCGTGGTGCTTAGTTGCTGGCTGCGGTTAAACCACGACAATTGTTTATATATTGCAGAATAAAAAACGTTTTTGTTGATGAAGAAGGAGTATTTCGTAGTATTTGTGAACAGCTTAGGTAAATACATCCTTGCTTTAACTACCCTTTTGATTTACATGTCTTTATTTTTACTTGCTAGCTTGAGCAGATGGAACTTGAAGTTCGAGAGATCCCACCTCAAAGCCGAGGAATGTACAGCAGTCGAATGAGAAGCTACAAACAAGAAATGGGAAAACTTGAAGCTGATTTCGTGAGTTTTTAACATATTACGTAAAGAAGGCAATAATGCAGTTATTAAGGCAACTGAGAGGTTGTTTTTGACTAGTGTGAGAGATGTGTTCTGTGTGTATCTTGATAAATTTATAGACAGATGACAACGAAACGGGGGAAGAGAAGCTTTTCTTTTTGTAGCAGTCTCATACCAATATTCAAGTTCTAGCCTTCTGTCCCTTTGCCCTGGATCTGAATTGTTTCTGGGCCATTAAACATTGTGAGTGTTCATGCTGTAGGAAAAGAGTCAGCTTTTAATCCTAATTCTCAAGGAACGACTGGTAGAACATCAGAATTAATACTCAAGTTGTAACATTAAGTATACCCTGAGTGGAAAATAATGGTTTGTTTAAGAGAGCTTGTAGTGATGTGGGCAGTAACATGAAAAGCAATATAATCTCCAATCCATGGAATTTTTGAATGTAGTTTCTCTCATGTGCGCTTCATTTCTTAGTCTCTGTGATTTCTTTTCCATTGCGCTTAGATTCTTCTTGGCTTTTGTACAAATTGGTTATAAATACTACATTTTTCAAGTAATGGTTGCAAACTAACAAGATTCCCTTGTTTAGGGGCTTCTGCTACAGTTATCGGTCCTTTTTTGTGACTAGGATTTGCACTGAATAGATTTACACAGAGACAAAACTGTTTCCTCTAAAATACTGAAAAAGTTCAAAGGGATTGCAAAGTGTAGGAAAATGCTGTGTTAATTGGCAGCAGCTCAGTTCCTCCAGGGTAGGGAGAAAGAAATAACTAGTGGCAGTATTTTTCATTCACTGGAGAACTGTGAATTTTCTCAGGTTGCTGGCAGCAGTTTATTCCTTCAGGGGCGGGGAGTCAATGTTTATACCTGCAGCCAGGAAATCCAGCTGACTGTCACTCCTCTGTGCTTCTGCCAAGTTGAGGAGTTGCACAAAAATGTGTTAGTTAGAAGATGGTTGCAATTTTGTAAAGTTTGAGGAATGTTAGGATAAAAAGACTAGCATCAAAATTTTGAGACAATCTCACGCTGTTCCCCTATAGGAAGTGTGTATGGCCCTACTGGCTAAACAGTGGCTTCCAAGAGAGAGCAATTTCTGGACCAATGGTGAATGCTGTTTATCTTCTCAGATGTGGGAGAATTCGCTATCAGCATATGTTTGTTGCTGGCATGTTTCTCTATGTGGGCAGATGGGGGAATTGGTACTTCCATATTCCCAGGCAATAGGGAATGGGAGAGTTCAGAACTGGACACTCTTTATGGAACAGGACAAATGAGCATGTGTGGAAGAAATGCATTAGAGCACTAGGAGTTACATGATTGAAAGAACGTAAGTTTGTGCTCAGAGTGAAGGAGCAAAAACAACATGAGAAAGAAGAAGGAACAGATTGTAATAATGGGAAAAAAAACCAACAGCCCAAAACCCAAGGACGGCATTTAGCAGAAGATCAAGCAAAGAAAGTTGAGTGGAGGATAGAGCAAAGTACTGAAAGAAAACAACAGCTATGCTTGGAAAAATCTCAGTTATCTAGAAAATAGTGTTACAACTAAATTCCCTGCATAATTCCAGTTTCTAAGTACTAACATTTTTCTAAGTTTGTATGTGAGGGTTTGAGACTCTTTTTGGATTATTCTCCAGTCAAATAGCAGCTTGTTGGAAACTATCTAACAGAATGATTCAGTTGTGAGTTCAAAGACGGAAGATGAGGAAGGAAGGGAAATGTTATTTTGACTCTATAAGCTGCAGGGCTGCTGAAGGTAGGAAGTTGAAAATATTTGCTGAAATGAAAGTGCTTTTGAGTGTTCTGCCTGAATATTGTCCTGAATGTGTTGTGACCTGTTTGACTGTAAGCAAAGCATATAGAGTTTATGTAAGAGCTTTAGTAGACCTTTAGGGAAAGCAGATCTAAGTACTTTTAAAATGAATTCAGTTTTATAGATGAAGGGAAACACTTAACTGGAAATGATACTGGCAATTTTGGGTTATGATCAGCTTACAGGTTTGCTGGTTAAAGTTCTCGGGTCTTCCAAAAGGAACGCAGATGTGAGCTTGCAAAGTTAAGTGTTGTTCTTTATAAATGGAGTTGGAATCTCAGCTGGATCCCACTGTATTTGGCTTGGCCTTTCTTTCTGTGTGAAGTAGTGTGTGCACTGAGCAGAGGACATTTCTCAATCATCTTGAAGTGTGTGTTTCATTTTAAAGAAATCATGTCTGTGAAATGAATTGCAAAAATTATATACCACAGTATACAGTCGTTTTCATTAAGTTGTATATTTCAAACGTGAAGTGAATGCAGAACTGGCTCAGGTAGTTTTGTTTTATATTCATCATAATGACCATGACCTTTGATCTTGTGGTTATTTGTATGCCTTATAGAATCTTGAAAATTTGCCCTCTCCCAAGCAGTTATGGAAAACAGCAGCACAGCAATATATTTAAAAGTTAGGAGAAGGAAATGTGAGGTATGTGGACTGTCCACTCTTTACTTGCAGGATGGACAACATTAAGGCTTATTTGTGACATGTAATATCTAATTGGTGAGTTTATTTGGTCTTGGACAGTATGTGTAATAATGACAAAACACTGACTATCACTTTAATATTATTCACTACATGCTGTGGCATCTTAATGAATATATAGTGGTTTTTTCTTAGGCAATTTACTATGCCAGAAGTATTTTTCAGAATATACAGCTTTAAGCTTGCTTAAGCTGTACTTTTAAAAGTTACTCCAAACATGGCTTGTTAACTTTGTAATCAAATAGGAACAAATTGCAAATAGGAGATTTATTTCCCCTCATTGCTAATCCTTGTTATCTTGACTCATCCCTGCAGTCAGTTATCAGTGCTCTGCAGTCCAGAGGCGTGTGTGGAGGCAATGACATCTACCCCGTGCACTGTATTGCACCTGGGTAGTTGGTAACCCCCTAATTGCATTAAAACATATCTGAGGAGAAAAAGTCACCTTGCTCCATCTTGGCCCTCCCTCTTGGAGAGGAACAGTGGTAATGAAAAAAAGAATAGCTCAAGTTTGTCATTTAAAGTACTCAGCACAGTGAATACTGCTGGGGAAAATTAACAAAGCAAGCATTGCACCTCAAGTTAGGGCAGCAGTGGTTTCTGATGCTTGCCTCAGTGCTGTGCAGTCTTTCATGGGGAGCAGATGCCTGGGGAGAAGTGTAAGAATAGAGCAAGCATAAAGTGATACTTGTTTGCAAAAAAGCTATGTACACCTCAAAAGGCTAAGTTTCAGGCTTACTTACTGTGCGTGATAAACGTATCAAACCAGAATAAAAACCTTACGCTGTCTTTTTTAACTTGCAGATGTAAATCTTGGTTTTATTATTTTATTTTCAATAGTGTATACCAGTACAGCAGTTTTGTAGTGGGGTTTCGTTCCTGCTGTCACGAAAGCTGTAGTCCCAGCCGTGCGGTGGCTCCGGGGCTCCTGCAGGGACCAGGCTTGCTGGGTTGCAGAGACTGTGGTAATGGCTCCATCTTGCGGCCCGAAGTGGAGTTGCAGACCACGTACTTGGTGCTCTCTGGGTTGATGAAGGTCTTGGGATCGCCTACTAAAGAGTTCCTGCGTTTTAAAGCAATCTTCCTATGAGCAGGTCTTTTCCCTGCACCTACCGATGCACCACTATGTGTTTTAAGCTTGTATTTTTTTTTTGACAATGTCAGGTGTAGAATGTCCATGGTGACTGCCTGCATGAAGTAAGTTCTGAATGCAAAAAAAGATTTATAGTTTATTGTAGTCTTTTAAGTACATGCACTACAGATATTGTTTCTTTTTTCAAATACAGTATTTTTTGTTAATTATTACCTGAAAATAGCCAGTGATCCTTAAACAGTGGGGATATGCAGTGGTAAAAGGCTTTCCAGATTTTATAAACATGCTTTGACCTGAAGGTATCCCAGTTCATGTGAAACTGAAACTACATAAACTTAGCAAATGTGTGGTCATCTGCTAGCATTTGTATTCACCCCGTGGGTTCCATGAACTGGCTCAACGTCAGGGCACCATAAAAAAGAAAAAAAAAAAAAAGGTGGGCATTTTCCTGAAAAGCTTATAGCTGAAGCATGAGACATTCAAATAAATGAGGAAATATAAAAATCCAGTAAGACCATATTACACAGTAATATTCCTATTACAAAAATGAGTACTACACAATCAGTGCTGAAAGTGGGATAGGTGTATTCAACAAGAAAAATAGCCATCAAATAAAGGAAGCGACATAGGAACTGTTCCTATTCTGTCATGGCAGCACAGAGGCAAATTTTACGGGTAGCAATTGTTATCAGTCCAAGAGACAGTACTCTTTCCTTTTAAAGACTCAGGATTAGTACTGATTTTGGTTAGTCTCACCTTCAACTTAAAAGCAAAAAAAAATAGGGGGAGAAGTCCTAGATACATAGACAGATACATTGTACAAAACTTCACTAAACATTTAAACGTTTTTGGCATTTTACAATAGCTTCAGTTCAGTCAATAGTGAAGGTACATATTCACATTTCATACCTCCTACAGGTTCTGTTTAAGATCATTGTTAAAATGGCAACTGCTGTTAAGCTTTAAAAACATTTAAGGAGATAAGCAATAGAATTTCATTTGATAAAGTTAGCTCTTTTGTGTGACTCTGAAGTACCACCTCAGTCCAGAAGCTCACCTGAACAACTGCTACAGCTGTGCCAGTTATATTCTGGCTGCTTTTTGCAAATACTGCTACCCTTTTTTCAGGTTCAGTCACCTACCCAGACAGATACTCATATGGCTATAAGCATAATGAACGACATTTGTCAAATAACAAGTTAGTGGCTTGTATCTTTATGGCCAGAGTCTTCCCTAGCTTTCCAGTTTGAGCTAAAAGTTTAGAGACTCAACTGTTGGTGCTGGATTATTTTGACTTATAAAGAAAAGCATTATTGCTTTATAGTTACAAATTCATAAACCATGTGTGGGACAGATCTGTACATCTTTGTAGTTGTATCCCAATGACGTTATTAAAACCAGGGAACCCACCATGTGCACACATCATGTACGAACGTGCACCCTGCATGGGCAGGCACGCATGCCTGTAGTGAAAACCTGATCTTGTTGACAAATTTGAAACTTTTGAAATCAGATTAGTTTTCATTATGTGAGTAGTACAGCTCTTTTGAACAGGGCTGTGGAGGATTTGTTTTAATGCACACGAGATTGAACTGATTAAGTTTCAGAGGAAAGAATTTGAAATATCTGACCATGTATTTCGGCAGTCTAATTTTGAGAAAGCATTTTGTGAACAGAAGTTCCTTCACTGTGCCATTTTTTAGATACTGTTGCCTTCTTGAGATAAGTAATCAGTCCTCTACACTGTACTCAAACTGCTCTGTACAGAGGTGCTTTTTTTTTTTCCTCTGTTCCTTTTCGAATAACTTTTGATCCGATATTTGTCTGATTGGCTGCTGCTGAACATTAGGCCAACTTCTTTTCTATAGAGGCAAATTCCACATTGTCTTCAGTTTGTTTTTACTTGTGTCCCCACCTTGGCGGGTTTGTGGTGGAAGAAGGTGGAGGCATTTGACATTTTGTAGTGACTTTGTTTATAATACTGCTATTTTAAATGGAGAAAAAGTGATACAGGAAAAAATGTTCCTTTTTTTTTTTTTTTTTTTTTTTTTGTAACATTCAAGGCCTAAACTGAGTTTCTGATGAAAGATTAAGAGGTGGTATAACTTAGATCCCCTGTAGAAAACTTGCCCTAATTTATTTACATCTTAAGAATTTTTTTATAGTTTTGTGTGGGGGTATGGAGAAGGAAGGAAATTTAAGTCACCGTGGAATTTAATAGTGATAATATGCTTTTCCTTAGAGGAAAGTGTGAAAGACGGGAGTTAACATGCTTAATTTGTAATTAACCTAAGGGGTTATGATCGTTTTAACTGAGATTCCTGAGAGGCCAGACCAGTGAAGCACACCTTACCTCCTGGGTTTTATAAATCTGTAAGTATTGCTTACAGAGAATCCTCCCATGTTTGACCACTAAGATGCATCTCATAACACAATGTCTGAAGAGAATATGCTGGGTAAGGGCAACCAAGCAGCAAATTTTTAATGTCAATAGAATTAATTCCTCTCAGCTGACTTCACCTTGATACTCGTAGGAAATTCTGTGTGTCTCTCTCCAGAGATGTTGCTCATCCGTTACCACATAGGGATAAGACTGGTGAGTTTTGTGGCATGCTGTTTGTTGGGTCCTTCAGCAAGTCAGTGACTGTTTCGGTCGAGGTGATGCACATGATTTTAAGAAAAACCAGTTTGTGGAGCACTAGGCTTGGCTGAGTGATTACAAATAAAAGTGCATTCAGGAAGTGATTTGGCGAGTCTGATAATTCTTGTGTCTGGCTGGGGGCTATGAATGAAAGGCATACTGACTCATACAGTGCACTGTAAGCATTCATGCCTCTTTCTTTCCTTTCTCCCTTCACACACAAACTGTTTCTGTATTAAATGAAGCTGAAAAGTGGTCTATGACAGAATGAAATCCTTCTGTAAAATATGTTTTAAGGCATGTAATAGAAATCCAGCATGACATCAGCTCTGCCTTTTTCACTGAACATGCTTTCTCACCTGGCAGTCGTTAGACATGTCTGGATGCCAGCCCTCATCAGCCTTTCCCAGGTAGAGAACTACCATTTCTCTGTTTACCATGTAATTTGTTCTTATGTTAAATCTTCTACTTCTCAAAGTAGTAGAATTAAATCTGTTTGCTGTTCTTCCTAGCAGATAGTGGAAGAAGCAATGTCTGCCCCAAATTACCTCTAGCCAGCTGCTGAGTAAAGTGACTTCATATACAGAAGGCGAATGCTGGTTTTTGGGGGGCAGAAGGAGGAAGGCTTTAATGTTTCCCACTTTCTTGGTCGTTTCTTATTTCAGTCAAGTGATTCTCCCCTACCTGTTATGCAAAAAGAAGCAAGCTGTCACTGTCCTGCTTTTGATAGGAGCAGTAATAAAGGTTCTACAGTTGGAACGTAAGTGTGGGATGCAATGTCGAATAAAACAGAACAGAGTGTATCTCACTCTCCCTTCATTTTATTGCTCATCTGCACTCATATAAGTAGAAGTTTGATTTGGTTTCTATCAAGTGTTAGAAACATAAAGATTTCAAGAAGAAACAGCACAAGCTGAGCAAAAAATCCCGTCATTTTAACATGCTTGCTTTTCAGACTAGAACTGCACTCTCAAGTTCCTTTATGTGTTGTTTTTCTTTTTTTTTTTCCCAGCTAGAGCGAGGCTAACTTGTGTTTGACTGCAAAATAGGGAGAGACATGTGCTACTGATAAAGCAAAAAAATAGGGAGAAAGTACTGTTTTGTCAGTGGGAGGATTAATTATAGCCCTTTTCGGATTTCTTGATTTGTTTGTTCAGGGAATGACACTAGATGGCACTGTTTGTTTGCAAAGCAAGTCCTTTCTTTTTCTCCCCCCCCCCGCCCCTTCTTTCCCCCTCCCGTTTCTTTTTTTTCTTTTTTTGCTTTGGTAGTAACTGAAATTACTGTTTCATGAATAAAATATTTCTGGTGGGATTTGCATTTCTATATTGGCTGAAGATACTGTGTTGAATGTTTTATTAACCAGCCCAGTGCAACTGTCAGCCTATTAAAGAGATCCAATGGACCCTGTTTAGCTAAATAAACTAAATAAATCCAATTCGTCAAATTGTGTTCCTGGCTGTTTATTTTCCATTCTTTTGATGTACAGTTTATTTTAAGTTAAAGCCACATAGTTTTAAAAATTAATGTGAAAATAGAATTTAGTGTTTGAAACATGAGGAGACTAATTGCCATGGTCAAAAATAGCTTTCCTTCATGGTGAAGCTGCTGTCTGGTAAATGGTGAACTTTTTATTGGTGACTGATTAACTGTCCCATGTCAAAAATTAGTTTGGCAAATGTGTGGTTAATGGCTTTTTTTGCCTGCTTGTTGGGTTCCATTGCTTTCATGAAATGAAACTTGAAATATAAGCACTGCTGTTAAAAGTAGCTATTTCTACCCAACTTCAAGAGATTTGTGCTTCATCTTGATATTTTCTCAATCAAAATTCAAGGAGAAATTTTTATATGATCATTACATATTAAACGCTTGTTGAAATTCCGATTGCATCATAGGCAAATATTAGAACATAAAAAAATCTCTTTGCATAACTGAATATATTGTATGTCTGGTTCTCAAACAGCTGTCAGACATTACAAATAATAGCATTCATTATATTCTGCTAGTACAAATAATATTTTAGTTACCTTGTTTTTTTGCTGAAAGCCTTTGCCATAGAATAGCAGGAGACAGGCTATAAATTTATGGTAATGTTATTGGCATAGTAAAAATTCTTCTGTGCCAGTTAAAAATTCCTGTAAATGCAAATATATTCTAGATTTGTTAATAAGCGAAATGAAGAACAGTGATGGATGTATTCTCTCTTTCTTTCTGATGCTTTCCGTAGTGCTGCTTTGGTGATGTTATGTGTTAACTTCTGTGTGTTTTACAAGAAATTGAAGTTGCCAAGTATCATGTTTTGCATAGTTTTATTTTTATGATCTCAGGTTTCCAGAAGTGGAATACTGAAATTTAGTGCAATAGAAGCACAGTTTGGTTAAATTCTGTTTCTGGCTTGTCTCTCAAGAGATCTACTATAATGGATTAAAAAGTCTTTGTGAAGAACTAACATGTTAGTATGAATTTGATAATGTCAGGGATTCTTAAGGAAAATTATTCAATCAGTTCATTCTATCTTTTTTTCTTACAAATTACAGTTGAATTTAACCAAAATAGTAAATTTTTGTTCCTGCCCCTCCCCCAAACTCTAACCCAAGAACAAAGTAGATATTGAGGCAGATGTCTTCAGTGTTGGATAGAGTGCTATTTCATTGTGTAGGCAGACTTCATTTGTCCTGAAAAATATTAAATTTATTCAATATTTACAAGTTGAAAATATTTTAAAATGCTATTTAATAACTAAACCACACAATGTTTTTCTCACTGATAAAAGCTTCCCATTTTGTGCTCTAAGCTGGCTATTTTTAACATACTAGTAGCAAACACAGAGGGAACTTTATGGTTCTTTATAACTGGCTAGCACAGGTAAAAGGAGACGCACTTTTACAGCAGTGGAGATGTCTTGTATCTGGCTTAGGACTTAGTGAGGAAGGAATACAAAGCAAAAAAATGCAGCTGGAAGTGTATTAGAATGATTCCCCCCCCGCCTTGTAATGTTCTTTACTGTGGGAAGCATATGGAAAAAGTGTGAATATCTCTGTTCTTTTGTTTGGTAACTTTTTATTTGTATTCTGCAATCATTTAGTAGTCACTCCCAAGTACAGTCAGCTTCCCTTAAAGCTGCTGTACAAACCACAACAAAAAGTGGTTCTTGGCCACAAAGTCTATTTAAGCTTGCTGTTCTTACTCAGCTGGGGAGGAAATCCCTGCAAAGGCTAGAGGATCTGTAAGTTGTACATTTGACAATTTAATGCTTGTATACATTTATAATAAGTGGATCAAATACAGCACCTCCCTTACTTTTCATTTGCTTTTTATAAACTGCCTTTAGGGTGCCAGTGCTAGAAAAACAAGCCTTTTCCAATATTTAATAAATACTGCAGAGGTTTCACTCCTAAAAGAGCTGATCAATGAAAATTAGAGTAGAAATATAAGGAACAGATAGTAAAAAGGAATATAGCAGGTGGCTTCTGGGATCAGTAGTAGATCAGAGTAATTTTTCCTGCTATAGCAACATTTAACCATTTCTGATGGGCTTAATGAAAAATGGTTTTGCTAGCTAAATATTTGGTGCCTGGTGTATAAAGAGAAAGAAACTGGGGAGTGTGTGTGTAGGCTCTGCATATTTCCCATTGAGTGGCATTTGTGCTTACTTTCTGAATCCCCACAAGTTTCCAACATGTCCTTAGTTTTTGGTTTGGTTTTTTTTTCAGAGAATTTAAGACTAGAATGAATAAGGGTAGTGTTTGCCAATGTACCCTCCTGTTCAGCATAGAAACATGTTAGGTAGGCTTTTGGAAAACACTGAATTGCAATTGCAGACTTTGCACCTGTTCACTGAAAACTCAAAAGTGAATTCTGGCAAGTCAACGGCTTGTATTGTGTTTGGTGGGTCTTGGCTTGGGCTGTAGATAGAAAATGCTCCTGCATTATGAAGACAGCACCTTCCTTTCCACTGATTCATGAGTAGAAGACTGAGCCATTATTAAATCGAACTGTAACCTTTGCAAGGCTGTATCACCAACCAGGAAAAAAGTGGTATTTAATATTTGATTTAAGAGAGAATAATGGCATTAATATCAAAGCAAATTCTCTTGTTTCAAAATTTGAAAAGTAACTTTCCATAATGATGGTTGATATTTTGGGACGTGTAACTGCAAATATTTTGACATGGGGATCCCTATTTGTAGTGTCTAGCACAAAAGGTTTCTCAAACATGAGTATAGGTCTTTGGCACTGTGATAGCAAGTATTAACTAAATAGAAATATGCAAAGAACTGAGTTGTTATGTTGATGTGTTTCTTGTGATTATTTTTGTTTTGTTTGTTTAAGAAATATAGGTTAGTTTCAATATTATGGATTGTTCCACTAGCAGCTGTCTTTGTAACTACAGATTTTCATCTGTTATAATTTTTAGCATCCTTAAAAAAGGACTGAGAAGTATTTATCTAAGATTAATGTGGTTGGGAGTAAAACTAATAATGCTAAGACAGGGTCTTAACTATAGTTCTAGGATTATTTTTTTTATTAAAAAAAATGTTTGATTTGTAATGACTGACTAAGTGACCATGTAATTTCCTCTTCTTTCTGCCCAGTCTTCAGGAGAAATCAGACTCTGCGGTTCAGTTGTGTAAGCTTCCCACAAAGTTAGTTCAGTCAACTAAATCAAGGTTAAAAGTTACAGCAAGGTCAGGATTATGTTAGGGGTTGCTGACCTGAATCGCTTTCCCAGCCTTTTTAAACCCTTAGTGCTCCTTTTGTCTTTTTCCTCACCTTCTGTCATGTTGTCCTCCTGTTAGATCTTTATTTCAGTTGAAGGCACCTAGGCTGCATCTTTCTTCTGACCCATACTTGGAGTCAGTTTCAAATGTGTTATTAAGGTCCCCTTTTTCCATTCATGAGCTGTAAGTCCAGCATTCAGGAATGCAGATTGGTGGCTCAGCACTTGTGCCCTGTAGAGATCTTGATTTAAAATGCATGAATTTTAGAATGAGCATAAGGAAAATTTGCTCCTCTCCCTCCCCATTTTCACTTTTCTTTTTCTGCTTCTCTTTCTGGGACAAATTTTGAAAGTTTTCACTTTTATTTTCTACCTAAAAAGTACTGTGTTGCTAAAGTCATCTGCTGAGTTCCCTTCTCTCATATAGGACCAGTTTGTAAACCATTTGTATGTTTTAAGAAATGTCTTAGCTGAGGACTTTTCTCCCACCTGGGGCTTCACGTACAGTGGTGGGGTTTGGTTTGGCAGTGCTGTGATTTTGAAGTGAATCCCCCAGTGAGTTTTTCAGTGAGTTTTCCTCACTGCACGTGAGTCTGAATAGGATTGCTTTTTTGAAGAAAATGAACTGGAAACTCCATTTCAGGTGTGTACCAAACACAGAAATAAGAGTCTGAACTAAAGACTGGTATTTCAGACAGCTTTGAACCATGTTGAAGTGAGGATGTTTGTTCTAAGAACTGGGCTAAATCTATTCTGTGATAAAACGTGAAATCACGTGCACTGCAGAAACAATAGTGGAAAAACTCCAAGATGGTACCTGTTCTGATGTAGTTAAATGTATCCTTTTGGAGCAAGTCTATCTTTTGAGGTCCTTCCTTCCTTTGTGGAAGATTTGGGTCCTTTGGAAATTTCCATTCCCCTTCTCATACCATATTTCAAACAAAAGAAACCAGGGTGCGTCCTTCTGTAGCCTGAAATCTGGTTATTAGTAAATTTGGACTACTTCCATTTTTGAAAATTGTCTTTTCAATGGGTTTGAATAGTATGTAAAGATCACTTATGGTGGATCATGTGTCAATTCTTTCACCTAGTTGTCATTTGAACAGAAAAACAAGGCCTCTGGTTTTCCAACATATCCAATGCACTTTCAAGGTCTTGAGCATTAAATTTCTGATACCAACAAAGGATTAGTGGCTGATACTTATGATATTCCATATCTGGCTCCCCAACTGTACTCACTACATTTGTGATTTTGATGTAAAAGTGACATGAGTTAGTAAAATTCCTGTTGTCTAAGCAACAGGAGATCCAAATCAGGTCTTCAAGGGCACGTTCAACATGTCTAGTGTATTCTAAGAAATCGCTATCCTTATCCCTGCCAGGTAAGTTTTATAGAATAGTTAAGAGGCTGTGGATGCCATACTTCTTGATGTCCATAGTATCGAATGCTAGTATCAGCTTGGTTGTATAATAGTAAAATTCTTCTCCCTGTCCTATGCTGAGGTGTAGAGTGGGACTTGCTGAAGAAAAGAAAAGCCTCTTCCAGCAAGGAGAGATGCTGTCAACAAACAGTCCGTTCTCTATTTCCCCCCCCCCGCCTCTAAACTCTTCTGTGCTACTGGTTGTAATTTGGCCAGGGTTTGGCTTGGGCAGGAGTGTTTGAACTAATGGAGTTTATCCTTGCATTCAGATAAATAAGGGGTTTGGTTTTTTTTCCCTATAGAGCAAGCTGTTGCAATCTGTCTGGAATGAATCGCTGATGAAGTGTTTGGCTGTGTAGTGGGGGGGGGGTGAAATTCTTGAAATGAGGCTGTACTGCCCTCTGTTACATTTTTGGGGGGAAATATCAAGAAAGAAGTGAGAATAGGTTGTCCTTCTGACATAATAAACAAAGAAGGTGGACCTTTGATAGCAGCAATCCTCTTGAGGGAGTTGAATCAAGCACCTTCTGTAGAAAGTGGAAACAAATGTATTGCTTTGCTCAACTTCAGAGTTGTATTCGAAGTTTGTTGTGCCTTATATTTTAACTTTTATGCAGGCTTAGTATATTTTAGATCAGAAGAAGAAATCTGCAGTGTGTGTTTAAATACAGGTGAACAAATTTGTGTGTTTGTGATTTTTTTTTTAACATTAAACAAAGCCCTTTCCCCTGCCCAAACCAGTCAAAATGGAATTCAGATTCTCCAAGAATTATACTCTGTCTGTAAACTTCACTGTTGGACACATCACTTCAAAAATAGCCATATGAAGAAAAATGTGTGATGCACTTATTGACAGAAAAAAGCCAATGAATCCAATTTGATTCAGGAAGCTGAGAAATATTTTAATAACTTTTTGACGTTTTCCTGTAGTCCTTATTTACCTTATCAATAGTTATGGTGACATATGATTGTCAACTTTTTATATTAAACCAAACTAATAAATTAAACATGTTGTGTTTATACCTGATGAAAGCTGACGTTTTGGAAAGGTGTTAAAATATACTGACAGGTCTTGTTCATAAACTCCTTTGGTATAAATATGTAGATGACATCTTTAGATATTGTTTGTACATAGTCTGATAGGCAGGAAATGTTGACAACGTAACAAATGCAAATGTCAACCCCACAATTTAACCTTTCTGTGTAGGAAAAGATGTTAGTTTTAAGTTACATGTATCTTTTAACTTTATTTTCAAAGTTTTTTTTGAGCCTGTTATCATTGCTGTTTCATGTGCCACTGAAAGTAACGCTGCAATAAGAAAGATTTGCACTTAAGAGCTTTTCTCTGTGGTGTTCCTACTTAAATGACTGCAGCTGAGAGGGTGTTTTTCTTCTAATTCTTTTTATTTTTCATGTTTGCCTAGTACCTTCTGAATCTTTCTGCAATATCACCTGTTCGTTCCTGACTTGCCAATGATTCAGGGCTTATAAGTGTGACTCAAGGGCAGTAAACCAGTAAAACTATTTTAAAATGTTAGAGCGGTTTATTATAACAACAGATATATGGCCTTGGCTTTAACCCAGATCAGGGTTGCTTCATATGCAGAATATTTCTGACTTGACCCTGGTCTCTTCCGTGGTGACGTCAATCCACTGTGTGTTATCTGCTTGGCTTTTTTTCTGCATCCTCTGCAAGCTGCAGTTAACATCAAATCTTGCAAAAGTTATGCCTAGTTTCGGGTGGTCAGGTCCCTGTGGGCACCAATAGCCCTTAAGAGCCCTGAGCAGCCTCCCCAACCCGCCCATGGCCCAGGCCCCCATTTCAGGGCCATCAGTCCCTGCTCCAGGGATGCCATGGGATGCTGCTCTCCAGCTCCCCACGGCCCTCCCCGGCCGTGGTCCTTGCTGAGCTGGACCGTGATAAGATGCTGGCCTGAACTTGCCGGTGTTGGGAGCTGCGTAGCTCTGCCAGATGTCCCAAGGGACATGTAAGTTCCTTGTCCTCAGTCTTTCTGACTTTTAAAACTACTTGAACCAAACTTCTCAAGTAATGTTTTTTTATCGCGCACCTAGGCACACCTGCCTGCGGTCTAGTGTCTGGGCGAGCAATGCAGGGTCTTTTGTGTACCAGCGTGGAGGACTTCTGGTGGGATTTCGTAGTGCTGACTTAGAGCATGCTTTGAAGTATCGAGTGTCTTGCACTGCTTTCAGAATGGGAATGCCCATTTTGATCCTTATAGCTGCAAGGAGAGTTCCTACTGAAGCCTGTAGCCTGTCTGAATTATGTGTCTCAATTTCCCATTTTAGTCTTGTTGAGGGGCTTTAAGAAGAAAAACTTACTGCACTTTCATGTTGTCCTCTTTCTGTCACCCAGACTTTCCACTCTGTCTTTTGGTGACCGATTTCACAACTAAAATGAACTTTTCCATAATGTCCTTGCTGCTGCTTCATGCGAGTCTTCCTTTATCACAACTGGAAGTGAACTGGTAGATTGGAAATGTGTTGGTAGATGTTTCATGATGTTTCACAACTCTTAGGCTGGAATCTCCAAGAACGAGGGAGTGGTTTGAATATTGACTCTAATAGCTAAAGATGTATCCGTGAATCTCATCAAGGAAAATCCACCCTTTCTTCACACCTCGTCAAATGTTCTGTACTCAGTGTGTCAGATAGAGGGGTTAAGCAGAAGTTTGGGAAGGGATCATTAGTGTTAATTGGTTTGTGATGCTGAGCTGTTGGAGTTAAAGCTGTTGATGTTGTGGCCAGAATTACAACTTGCTAAATTTTAGTAGTGGTAGAGCAACTTACTACCGTTTTTTTTGTTTTTATCTTGTTGTAAACGAGTTAAAGGATGCCCACAGTCACAACTGGACCTCTGTTATAAATAAAAACAAAAAAGTACCAGCAGTTTTGGTGTTTTCAGAGTGCCTACAGAGGTAGTTAATGAAAGTCAAAGTAATGGGAGGTTGGTGCAGGCATATAAAATTTAATAGTTTTGGAAGGCTTCAGGTTTATTAAAAATAACTCTTTTCCAGAATAATTAACTACTTTCACTTGGTATTGAATCAATCAGCCAATTAGCGCAGTCCTGTTTTGTATCTTGGAAACTTTGGTAGCACATTAATGAACACCAACCTTTCGAGCGGAGATATTTCTGCAGTTAGACTGACTTATGTATTACTTAAAGGTAGCTCTCAAGAGCGTTTTTCAGCTGTATATTGTTTTCTTTTTGTTAGTGAGATGGACAGATTTGGGATGTACATCTGTGATACTGCATAATTGACAGAAAACCCTCTGGTATTTGACTGTCCAAAGAACATGAAAGGTATACTTTACTTTGCAACAATCATATTCTGTCAGCTGGTTGCATTGACTTTCTGAAACAGTTGGAGAAAATTGATAAGACTTAATGTAAATGAAACTGTTACATTTGATACTTACCTCATGTTACCTCCCTGTGATACCAAGCAGTTCCCAATCGTGCAGTAAGTGTGTTTTGCATGATTCTTATTCCAAATTTTTCCCTGGGGAAATCACTGGAAGTTGTGGGACAAAGCTCTTTCATGTGCTGTTTAACCACCATTGACTTAGTTTCCTGAGTTATCTAACTAGATGGCTTCATTAATCCACTTCCTTTATACAGACTATAAATTGCTGCCTTATATCAGTAGAATTGGCCTTTTTTTTTCTGAAAAAAAAAAAAAAAGAAAAACCAAACCAACTTTCCTTTCTAAACTGGTATTTGGGAATGTAGTTTTGAGATTCCCAATGACTCTGGCAGGGCCTGGGCAGCGTATCTGCAGTGTACTTTTGGAAGTTGCCTTTAATTAGCATTCTGGTTCTTTAGCTTTATTTAGCGGCTTTTCTGCTCAGTGTAATACCAGCTCTTTTTCTTCCCCTAGGTTTTTTTTGTTGTGCATTTCCTGCTTAACAGAATGTTTGTTTAAGTAGATATAAGTGAAGTGAATTTCCTGAAAGTTACTCATTGGGGAAATTGAAATGAAATTTTAAAATATCATTAGGAATGCAAACAATAAATTCTTTCATTTGCTGTAGGCGTCTTTAGGTTGGAATGACTAGAAAAGGTTCTGGTTAATTAGAAGTAATTTGTTAGAAACCTGAATCCTTTTTTTTTTATTTCCTAGATTAAAACTCGGTTCCCAGCTGGATGCTTATAAGTGCAGGAAATGTAATTGTGAGATGATTAACTGCAAAAAGATGGATAATTGGAGTTCATATGATATGTCAAATATGGCTAAACCAAAAGGTTTTCTGTATGTTGAAAGAGGTTGGCTGAAGTCTAGATTGCAGAATATTGAGCAGGGAGTGTTTTTAGAGATTAATAATCACAGATTGCTGCAAAAGGACTGGGCAGAGCTTGGCTGTGAAGAGCTAACCCCTCCCAGCCCTTTCCTATTACTTTGGGTTTTAATTAGCATGGTTTTGGTTTTGTCCTCTTCCCTTTATTGCTGTTATGTGAATTGGAGATTAGGAAGCACAGTAAACATCATACATCTAACACCAACGCTTAGAGACAAAGATATCTCCTCCTTTCCACTAGGAAAGGCTCAGCCTACCGTAGGATAACAGCTGAACAGTCCTAGTGGACTTGAGTATTTGAGTCTCTTGTGTTATACCCTCCCCGGTGTCTTGCCTCACAATCAGCATGTTTTTTTCTATAGATTTTTTTTAATGTTTGTAAAATTTGCTTTGAGTCCCTTTTTGCATTTTTTTAAACTGTACTGTAATCATAATTTAAAAGGTGATACATACAGTATAAACTGCATCAGTGGCATTTTGCTTTCATTATCCCTCATAGATGTTTAGCAAAACAGTGCCTGGTGTTTTAAATTACTTCTGCTTTACTTTAAAATGGGAACTTATGTTTGAATAGCCTATTGTTCTATTAGCTACTACAATGCACTTCAAACCGCAGTGTTACTATATTCACTGTATTTTGGGATCATATAAAATATTTGTTCCCCCCCATGCTCCCAACCTATAAACTTCATATCTCGATAAGGAGTTTCTAACCCTTGGAAATACTGCTTTACAAATTCAGCTAATGACCCAAATACAGCTTGTTTGTTGTGTATGAGTTGTATTAAAATAACGTACTGTATGTGTATTGTCATTAATGATATGCTCATTTTGATAATGGAGCTGCAGTCTCTTAGTATGTAGTCCTTGGGGAGATGCTGCATTTTTTTAACTAAGTATTGTTCTGGCTCCTTTCCTTGATTGGCCCAGAAATAGCAATCAGCTGGGGAGCAGGATGACATGCCTCTTAGCGATCCCTTTTATCTTTGAGATGAGTATCAACATTGTATGCTTCCTAATGGAAGTGTAATTTAATGAAATCTATTGGGTAAACATACTTCAGATGTTCAAAGGAGGTGACAAAATTTTTGCTGGCAGCCAGGACCTGGCTGGTTTCCAGCTTGCCTTTAGCTGCTATGCATATAGCATTGAGAGAGGCACTTAAAATAGGAACACAAAGTATTGTTTCTATTGTGTTTTGGGTTGTGGATTTTTTTTCCCCCTCTGTTTTATTTTCCTTAATTTTATTTTTGTGGTATTTGTACTAGTGCCTTCTGACTTCTAGGTTTTCCTAGTAAAATGCTGCATGGGGTCAGCTCTCCCCCAAAACGCAGATAAGAATGTTAAACTTGGGGAGATTGTTGGCACAGAACGTGCTGCATATTGGGGAAGGGGTGTGGGGGGGTGAGTAATTGAGACTCCTGTTAGTCAGTAGCTCTGTGAAAGAGTAAGTTCCTCTGTCAGACTGAAAAACATCCTGTTTTAAAGATTGTGGCAGAGCACTTTTCTTTTATCAATAATAATTGCTGATGCAGAGCTGTCCTTTATGGGGTTTTACAACAGATGGCTGGGAGTGGAAGGAAAGCTGCTCAGACTTCCACCTCCTCAGCTAGAAACAAGATTGCTAAAAGGAGACAGTTGTCCCTCTTACCATTGCTCCCTCCTCATTATAGAGCACAGCGACACACACACACACCCCGCGCCCGCCCCTGGTAGCAAACTTGGCAGAAAGACTGGAAGTTTGTATCAGCAATATTGTCCCGTTAAGTGGATGTTTAACTGGACAGCTGATGGATCTTATTGCTCAGATCCTAATGGTTTGGTGAACTGTAGGAAAGTGTTTGAGAGGAAATACATTAGCGTTTAGACACATTTGAATGTAATCAATGTGTCTTTGAAACATGGGTTTTTCTTCCTTACATGTGAGGTCTAGGGCAGGTAGTTTTTCTTTGAAGACTTCCACAGTGGGCAGAATTGTGGGATGAAGAACGTGCCCAGAAAAAGATAAGTGCGTCATTTGCCTTTTGCTGTTCTTTCAGGTGTTGGTGGCTAAATCACAGCTTTTCGTTGTGGCCCACTCTATTTCCTCCTTGATCCCATAAAGAAGTCTTATTCCCAAGCTTACGTTGTCACTCTCCTATGAACGTGTGACATGATATATTTCATCATTGTGATTTTACTGCGGTAACAAGTGAGTTCTTTGGACTGGAGGAAGTTATGGTCTGCCAACAGGGAGCTTGTTCCAAATGTTCCAACCTTGGGTACAAAGGCAAGGGTTTAACAACTGACTCTTTTTGCAGTGATGTTAAGCTTGTGTTCCATGTGGGGACAGTAACTAAGGATCAAAATGAAATAAGATGTAAAATGGAGTGAAACATATTTCTCATTTACAAATAAGGGAAGAGAATGTGAAAGACTGAGGAAGAAAATTCAGGATATGTCAATGTACCTGCTATTTCTATAACTGTAGGCTATAATGACGACACAAAATAAATTGTAATGGTATTGAACTGCCTTCATTCAACATCTTTGATTCCTCAGCCAAATTGCACATTACCTTAATGCTAACTATCTTTTACAAAATTTCTAATAATGCCCAAAGTTTGTGCAAGACCCAGGTGTATACTTCTTTATGTGTGTGGATGAATGTACAATGTTGTGCTGTATGTGGAATACATTGATGCCAGCTTAGCTTGTGACAGCTGTGGGATGGTTAAAACTATATATAATTTAAGACTATTTAATTTCGTCCTTTCATTACTTCTGGAGACTGGTGAAGAGAGGCAGGAAATAGACAAAATCCAGGTAGCAGCAAAGTTTATGACTTTATATGTTGTGAACCCAAAATAATTAAAAGGTTCACCAGGCTTTCAACTCAACAAAATTAATTCAGCAATGGCTCAGACAAAAATATTTTCTGAGATATAAAGTTTGGCAAAATTGTGAAATGTCCTGGCTTTAGATCTGCTTCTTTGAAACTATCCTTCATGTGAATTCGTCCTTTAAAATGACAGGTTTCTCTAGACCTTTTGTGGACCAGTTAGCACTGTAAACTGGTATCTCTGTGGCTGCTTCAATGAAAACACCTTGAAGTGATATCTTGGTATCTTAATATAATTTTTTTTGTTCTGTAATGCTTTCTTTAGGTACAAATAAATGTGGTGATACAGTATTTGGAGTGGTTGTTTTGTATAATCTTTGGGGATGTGCATGCAGCTTTTAAAGTCAGGTTTCAGGTAAACCATGCTGCAACTTGAGCACAGAAATACTAAATCTGCAATGATGTGATTGTAGTTATTGTATCTGTTCCATGGTGAAATTAGGCTTGAAGGAAGCCAAGGATTATATCTTTTAGTTTGGTTCCCCTTTACCTAATTATCAGTTGAGAGTCCAAGGGAAGGGAAATAACTGCAGTAGGCTGGCGAGATATAGTATTTATTAGCTTCATATCCCCTCTTTGCATTTAGAGGAAGGTGCTGCCTTAGAGCTTTTGTCATCTTGATATTTTTCTGAGTTTCTCTGCCACCAAGGACATAACTAGATGGTAGTCTGCTTTCTCTATCTCTTTTCCTTCATTTTATTCCTCCTGATCTGTTTCCTCCGTTATGGCAGTCCACGCTGCAGCTGCTTCCTGCCCTAGTGCAGAAGATTAAGCTGCTTCTGAGGCCACCATCAAAAGCTGCTTTCTCTCTAGGTCTATAGGAAGATGCAGAAGCATTACCTCTGACTACTGCCGTTGCCATCTTTATCATCTTTTTTTTCCCATTGTCAAGCCATCATTTGTAGCTGCTGTAAGCTTTTACCTATGGAAGCTTAAAAGATACAGGTTGAGATTTTTTCAGAAAGGACCCTGAAGACGTCAGTGGTCAATCCTCAATGGCTTTCAGAGCTGAGCAGCTTAGACCTCTTAAAAATTCTTGTCTTATGTCTTTTCAGGTCAGATTTTCAGATTCTCATGAGTAACCTGTAAAAGGAAGATATGTTGAAACCTGTACCTCATTTCATGGTTCAGGAGGGGGCTTGTTTTCTTCAGATTATATAAGTGCTTTTGAAATTTCATCCTTTGACAAGATCTTGTCTCAAGAAACGTGTTTCAGTCTTAGCAAGGTACCATTTGAACAGCTATGAATTCAGAAAGAATTGCTTGCCATTTGGAGAATTTCATTGACATGTTTTCTTTCATGTGAAATTCCAGTATAGTTGGGAAACCAGTATATCCAGAGGCCTTTCAGGTTGGTGGGCGTACCAGCTGAAGTAATAAAACCAGAAACTTATAGCAGAGCTAATCCTTAAGTCATTGGAGAAAGGGGCAGAAGTTACCTCAAAGATTTGTAAATGTTGGATGTTGCAAAGAATGAGAAATGCAAGGAAATCTGTAGTGTTACCTTGAGAAAGTCTTCCTTTGAGAAGTGATCATCTTTTTCTGGGGCATAATTCAAGAGCACTCTGTAATCTGTGAAAATGTTTGTCCTTACACAGCTCTTACTGGGGAAAAAAAAATCACCACCAAACCCACCAAAACCCCACTTCTTATTCCATCTTTACTAAAAGGAATGAATTCTCCTCTTTAAAAATGATATGGGGTAGACAGATGACAAGATTGAAGTGGAACTGAAATTTTAGCTGAGGGAAAGATACCATTTTAGAACATAGCATTGAGAATAATGTTATAGATGCTGCAGGTGATTCAGTCAGTGAAGTATAGTTCTTGTAAAATTTTCCTATAGGAATGTATTGATAAAGTTGAGAGAGCTTGGGATATCTTAGAAAAGTCAATATACATCACATTTGAAACCTCTATCAAACACTTGACATAGTAGTTAGAAGACAGTGGTATATCCCCAACTACTGTAAGAATGGCTGTATCAGGTTGGACCAAAACCCCATATAGCTTCATGTTGTTTCTCTGTAAAGGAGTAAGAGGTCACTGGAGAAGAGCACAAGGGTAAGGCAGATGTGTACCGATGCTATTCTTACATTCTTCCAGCCTTTCTCAATTATGACTGAGAGATTCCTGAGTCAGAAGTGATGTTTCCAATCTAGGGCTGTATCACCAGAACAGGAATTAGTTATCAAAGTTGTGGCTCAGGAGTTAAAGTTCAGAGGAAGAAAAAAATCAGAGAACTTCTGCAGGGGGTGAGTCAGCTGTGTTTTTCCCTAGACTCAGAAAATGATGAGAACAATGAAGCAGGATGCAAATCTCTAAATGGTATTTTTTTTCTCATTTTTCCATTAATGTTTTGCTTGGAGTTGGCTGAGTGTCTAATGGTCATTACTCCAGGGGAGTGAAAATGTAAGATCTGAACTGAAGACCTGTGGTGGCAAAAAGTATCAGGGCTGGGTCTGAAGGTGGGAGAAGGGGATGGTTCTGCCATGAGCAGCATCATGCTCTGGACCTGTTCCTAGCCTCCCTGTCAAGCTTGGGAAGGAGCAGGGGTGCAGAGTGCCTGGAAACTGATAGTGCAGCAAATATGACCATGTAATTTTGGTTCATATTAAGATTCCTTCACTTTTTAAAATTTGTTTCATCCTATGTAATCAGACAATATTATTTTGTGTCTCTAGTATTGTTAATAGTAAAGCTTCCTGTCTAGTAAGTTATGAGGTCTCTGAAATTATATAGTGTTTTCTGCATTGCATGGGGTTTTATTTTTTGTGTCTTAAGGCTATTATCTACTTAGATTTGAGCAGATGTTTGGAATTATACAAATGAGAATATCTGTATCCAAAAACATAATTTTAGGAAATACTTCATTATGCTTGTAGCTTGCATTTCTGTTTACTCTGATAGTGTGGGGGGTTTTTTATGCATATAAGTGTCATCTCTTCTCTATCTGGATAAACTTGTCATAAAGATTGTAAGAAGTGCAATTAATCATTTATCTGCTAGGTGTCAGCAAAGGTTCTCTTTAAGATAAATAAATTAAAAATTATATGCGTTCATACACTAGATCTTGAGGCTGTATGGCTCAAATCTGTTTGCAGGCTGAAAAGGAATTTCTGAGGATATATTCAGGGAAATAAATACTAGTCAGTGTCTAGAAGATACAGCTGCACTTCGTACCCTTCATTTAATTAATTTGATCCATTGCATTTTTCTTGATGTATGTAACTTTGAACCTCCCTTTAATTAAGCAAAATTAACAAGCTTACTATGTATGGGGAAGATTTCATAGATTGCCATTCAGCAAAGTTGGTTTTTTTTAAATTAAGTTACTGTGGCATAAGAGAGAAGACACTTTCATAGATTAGGTCAAAAATAGGTAATAAAGAGTAAGAAGAAATGGTCAATTTTCACAGTGGAGGAAACTCATCAGTGGTGTCCCACAGCTTCCTATTTGTGTTGTTCAACATATTTGTAGATGGTCTTAATACAAAGAGGAAAGAGTTGATGAAGTTACTGGTGATACTAAAATATACAAGACAGTAAAAGGGAAAGCTAAATTAATTATTTCAGAAGTATCTTGGGGTACTGAGTGATGGATCATTAAACTCACAAGTGAAGCTCATTGTTGATAATTATAAAGTGATGCACCTGGCAGAAAAACAATTCTGACTTTGCATTCCCAATGATGGCGAAGTGCTACTGTTTGGTAAAACTACAATACAAAGTCCAAACTCAGTAGTGGCCAGAAAAGAAAATCAGACTTCAGGAATTACTAGGAAAGGAATAGAAATTGAGACAAGTCATCTCTCTACCTACATACATTTATGACTCTTCAGGACTTTGTGTGATTATGATTTCCTGTTCCCCAAAAGTGCAGTAGAACTAGAACATAGTTCAACTACTGATTATGAAAGCTCTAGAGCAGCTCAGTGTGAAGAACTGGGTAATGGACAGAAATTCTTCAGCTAGGAAAAGAGGGAAGGGATATATAGAGAGATGATTATGTAAATGGAGTGGCATACAGGGAAGGTCAGTGTCAAGCAGTTATTCACCGTTGCTTAGAATATGCATCAGGTGGCATCAAATTAATTTACTGAATAAGAGATTAAAAAGCAAAAGAGAATTTTTCCACACGAGGTGTTATTAAACCATGGAAGTCATTGATACAGAACATTGCAGAAGCCAGAAGATTACTTAGTTTCAAGAAACATTTGCAAATTCAAGGAAGAAATACCTTTGGCGTTCTTAAAACAGAAGAGAGAGCATCAAAGTTGGGAAGTGCCTGATCCGTAGTGCATCACAAGGTGGGTGAGCAAAGAGAGTATACCAGACAGAGGTCGTGCACTTTTACTCCTTCTCTGGGCATCCAGTATTGGTTCTTACTGGGTACTGCATGTTAGACTTGATAGACCTTTGATCTGCATTAGTATGGCCAGTCAGCTCTATAAATGGTATTTTTTCCTGACCGTGTGTGACATTCAAGAGAATGCAGTCGCTTTTACAGGATTGTACCAGGTTAGGTATAAAGAGTGTGTCTGGACTTTCTGGCTTTGAGAACGGTGAATTTTTTGCATGAATAAGTAGTGGTCATTATTCCAAACTAAAAACTTGGGACCATAGCAGGCATGTGTTGGTTTGTTTGGGTTGATAGATCAATATATTTAGCTTCAGCCTATGTGGAAAATAAGCAAGACTTCCTTTGTTCTGGTGTGATTGCTAGTTCTGGAGATAGTATAACTTCAGTTGGGAAAACACCGCAAATACTTTTTGGGAATACAAACAAATTTCATCTGTTTCCACATCTCTGTCTCATTCACTTTATAGCAACATTCTTGAGAAGAGCTCTGTAAATGGAAATATTTTAAAGTTTGTATGCTTTGGATTTATATGCCTACTTAAGGATAATGCAAATATTAGGCTGTACTTTTATGCGGTATTGCTTATACATAACTCATCCAGCTGGGGATCAGACTGTTACCATATGACCTTTGTTTTTAAAACAGAGCACTTAAAATATATACAACAATATATATGGAAATAAAAACATTGTGTTGAAAGAGTTCCTTTAGAAATTTTTTTTTCAACCAGTTTGCGGAAGTTTGGACAGAACCCCCCAATTAAAGAAATAGATACACGCTTCTTAGGCCTTGTATAAAGTCTCATATTTGTCATTAAATATTATATACAAATTGAGAATTCATACTACCCATTGTGATAGTAATCATTACTGTTCTCTACTTAGATCTAAGTTTTTTGAAAGTGCTGTCTTAGAAGTGCAACTTCTTTTTTTGTCTGAAGTAGTATTTAGTAGACTATTGAGTGTGACAATTCAGTTCACTCAGACTGGTAATTTTTTTAAAATAACTATGTAACTGCACAGTAAGCCTAGTATTTCCCCCTTAGCTCTTGTATTAATGAGAAACAGTATTGTCTAATATTACTGTGTTACTTGTAATTCAGTAGAGCTCAAATAACTCCCTCAGGCTTGGTGGCCATACTGCGGCAGATGCTTTAAAGTCAGAAAGATGTCCTCTCTGCACAAAGAACTTAAGTATCTCACCTTTGCGTTGGCTTTGCTAGTGAAGAATATACCCACTTTGGTGGTATCAGGTTTAGGCAACAACACAATTGTTTCACTTGTTTTAAAATAAGCTAGTATTTTATTTTCCTATGTAAAACTCCTAAGAATTAAATTTAAAAACTTTAAAACTGAAGTACTTCATCGTCAGACTTTCAGCCGTGTTGCTCTATTAATTGCTGTGTCAGTGTATTGATGCAGCCCCACAGCTAGTGTTCATATATTCCCTGCTCATTCAATAGGATAACATGATAGGAATGCTGTCACTATGCAGTGAGAAAAGTTTGATATTTTCCCCAAATTAAGTCTTATTAGAAAGGACTTCAGCCACTGAGATTGAAGGGGTTTGTTTTGTTAAGTTCTGTCAAGCCAGGGAAGTTGCTTTCTTACATTTTCTGTTTAAAAAATAATCAATTGATCAATCTCTTCCCATCTCCCTCATATACTTGTTTACCAAATCATTTCCTCCCATGCCAATTTTCCAAAATTCAAGCTGAAGGATGAAGGTAGGTCTTGATTACCTATGCTTCAGCCTCTGAATTCTGCATAAAAAGGTCATAGTCCCACAAAGAAGGTATTAAAACTTCAGATATTGGCAGAACAGTATTTTTCCCAGTATATGAGAAAAAGACAATGACCACAGGAAGCAGGTTGCTGTGTGCTTCTGTACCTTGAATAACTTCTATCAATACAGTTTATATATTCTTCCACAGCTTTTAATCTAAAGACATATTAGATTTTTTTGAAATTCATGTCTTGATTGCAAATCAGGCAGGTATTGATTGAATAGCAAATAATCACCATCACCAGAACAACTGTAAACCAATTTTGTAACAATGTGAAAAAATTTTGCACTGCCAAGTGTTTTCTTTACGATCTCAGGAAATAATGAAATTGTCATTCAAAATTACATTAGTTTTGCTTGTTTTCATCTTCTATTTACTAAGCAGGACTAGAATGACATAAATATAGATCTGTGCAGGTGTATTGCCTGTGTTATGTATCTTTCATTTTGCTCTTTAAATACATAGTTCCCTTTCTAGACTTGTTCTCTGATGTGGTCATACAGAGAGTTGACTCTCTAATACAAGCGGGGACAAGGGCTGGCATCACATCTGTCTGCTGGCCATCATGCTAATTTCTTAAAATGTACGTAGGATTTGGAGAGCAAAGGAAAAGAGTGGAACACTGGAGGAAACCATCTTACATTTAGACTTACTCCTGTAAGATATGGAATATGACCATCAAGATTTTGGATTAATCATGGTAGCGTTCAACAAAAACCGTCTTGATTGTATGGTATTAGGGCCAAGGCTGAGATGCTGTAACTGCTGAAGGCTTAATGAAACCTGTTTATCATCTCTCTATATTTTAAAAGTAAACTTCAAAGTGTCATGGCTGCTCTGTATTTCCTACAAAGCCAGGTTGTCACCATTTTTGTTACTATTAATTACTTGACTAATGCCTTATATTTATACCATTTATATGCAAATTATTTAATTAAGATAGAGGTTGAGCTATGGGCCCTTAGTGTTCTACTGTTTTTTCTTTTGTTCTCGTTCTTCAAACTGAAACAATTCCAGGGAGTGAACTCATAGTCCAGGTCTTCTTTTGTGCCCTGTACCAGAAGAATGACATGTTATGCAGTGTTAGCATTTATAAACCTGGAAGCACAAGTTGGAGTGCCAGTGACCTTACAGCACAACTTCTCTTTCTGTGTAACCCAAAATGGAAAAAGGAGAATCTTGGCTTATTTTGTAAGGATTGAAGATGCTGTCCTGGGGTTGAATAGCTCACAGAAAGAATTAATGGCATTACTTTATAAAAGATTCCCTTTTCCATGCTTCCTTAAGGTCATCCGTATCTTAATGTGCTTTAAAAAGACCAGTGTTAGTATTTTAGTGTGGTGAAGATCTGTTTTGTTCTATGTGAGAAGTCTCTAGACTTACAAATGTTTTGAATGAAATGTGGTAACGGGACAACTGAAATTTATTTGAAGGTCTTGATGAATTTGGAAGCTTTCATTAAAAGATGCTTCAGATCATTGACAAGAAAAAAAAACCTGACGAAGAGGCATAAAAAAAGGTAGATGTTGGTCTGCAGTCCAAATATAGTGGAAGTGGGGAAAAAACTCTTGGGATCTGAGACCTATAACCAAGGTGCACTGTGGGAAGGGAACGCTTTTCTCTTTAAAAAAGGCACACTATATTGATCAGGATTTCTGTCTTTTGAGCTAATAGAAGACAATACACATGCTTCTGCAGAAGGGCCAGCCTTACCAGAGCACTACCCCTTGGGAGTCAACCAGGCAATGTGGCCTGTCATTGTTTTTAAGGTCTCAGGAATCTATGGAACTGAGAGATAACCGCTGAAAGATGCTGAATGAAGATGAGTGAATTGCAAACATTGTCTGAGGAGCACTGATGGGAAGAGGCAGCAAATAACTTTTTTGAAGAAATTCTCAACTTCATTCAGCAAACTGAATCAAACTGATGCAGATTTGCAGTTCCTCACCTTGCTTTTGTGATGATTTGGATTAAATACAGGGTAAGAAGCACACACAGCCAGTATACAAAGGAGGCTTGTATGTTAACATAAAATAATTTGTTTGGAAAAATTCTTCCTGTCGGCAAACGTGCAGAGGTCAGGTTATATATTCTTAACTTCTTGACCATGTGGAAATAAATAGCTTAGGGGCCTTGTGGTTTCTTTTTTTTGTAAGAAAATAATGTTGCAAAAATTGCAACATAGAAATCGGACATTTCATTGCTTCCCTTGCTGCTAACAAAGCAATGGAGGTATCAGACAGAGTTCCAAGATTATTTTTTCAAACAACATTTTCTTGAACCTTTTTTTTTTTTAGTATCCAGTGTATTTACAAATTTGGAAATAACAGGGATAGAATAATTTTCTGTTTAAAGTTTCTCTGGAATATTGTAAAATGAGTGTGCGTGTATGTGGTTTGTAATAGGTTCTGAGCCTATAGCTTTAAAATCACTATGTACATAACATAGATAATGGAATGGCCCAATACAAATTAACTTAAAAATTTATGTCTGCTTGCAGCTTTACTTTTCTAATATTACTTGTTTACTAAAAGTGTATTAGAAAGACTTTTTCTACAAATTTTGCCAGGAGATGGCTTTCAAGTAGATAAATATTTCTTTACTTTTTACTTGATTTTGACACTCTTTCCATCAGTATAGTTATTGGTGGTATTTTTTTTTTTCAACGGGGTGGTGGGGTTTTATATCATTTTATCTCTACTAGGGCTCAGTCTTACATTATTATTTTGTGTTGCTTTTTTGGCATCATAATTTCTAAGGTAAGAAATTATAGAGTCACGAAGACAAGATTGCAGCTTCTTTCATTTGTCAGGGAAGGAGATGGAATATAAGTGAACATGCTGAGTTTTTCAAGTGAATGAAAAAAAAATCCCTGATATAAAAACAAAAGAATATTGAAAGCAGCAGAAAAAAGAAACAGAAAAAATTATTTAGACAAATTTGATTCCAATTAGCTTGTAGATGAAAGTTTCTTTTTTAAGTGCTATAATCCATAAAAGAAAAATAACTCCTAGTTCAAATGCTAAGGTCTGTGTAGCGTACTACCAAGTTTCAGAGGGAAAGTGTTTTCAAGGTCTTTTCATGAATGGTGTGTTATGGAATGGGGTCACTCGAAAAGGAATAATTACAGAGTGATCAGAAGATTTCTTTGAAAAGATTGTGCTAGACCTTCTGTGTGGTTTGTGGAAGAACAGAAATCAGTTATGCTCCTAGGGTGGGCTAACAAAATGTATTGTGTTTTTGCAGCTACTTCTATCTTTGCCCCAAAAGATGCATGCATCACCCCGGCAGTGCACTCAGCCTCTGTAAGGTCATTGCCTAGAAACCAGATCTTGGCGCCGTTAGAAGTACAACATACTGCTGCACCATTTGACCAATTGCAAAAGTTTCGTTTTGAACTCTAATGAGTCTTTGCTCATCTCCTGTCTCAGCACTACCAGTTGTTAAATAATTAATTCCTCTTTGACTGTTGCTCTTTATGTGCTTTTATAAACTTATTTGTATTATTTCGTGTTTTATTTTATTTGTACTCAGCCTCTTCTCTTTGTTTCAGAGCATGGAGTTACTAGAAAGAATTAATTTGAGGAATACTTTTGGACCCTTTGTATAGTGTATATACTGAGGATCTGTGATCTGCAGTAATTCTTATTCATTTGGAATATAGTAATTTGTTCCTGTCAGCACAGGGGCTGGTTTGTTGTTTTAAATTGCTGATTTTTGTTTTTCTTGGCATGCTCCCCAATAGAAACTGAACATCTGACAAAAATCTATTTGTACGACAGTTCAGTCGAGATAGGTGCTCTCAATTGCCTAACAGTACGATTTGGGGTCCCCAAGATAAAAGTTGACTAAATGCCAAGATTTTAGTAGAGCTTGTTTGTGCAGATAACAGGTAATCCATATTCCTCAGGTCTGCAAATCAAACAGACAAAGGAGAAATATGTATGCACACCATTCTCTTTGAGATAGTGGACCAGTAGTTTCTTCTTAATAACGATGGGGACTATCTAACCCCTGAGAACAACGGAAAGCTGACACCAGGGTTGTTCCTATATGAAATTAGAGCAATTAGAAGATTCTTAGAATGCTTCTCCCCCTTTAGCAGATAGTGCCTAAATAAATTAATCAGTGGATCTGGTTTGTGGCACTCTGGCAATTTCTGCTCTTATGGGGTTTTGCCTGTCTAGAACCAAATTCAGATTATTATAGATCTGAAAGTTGATCCATAATACTGTACAAGAGGAAGTCCAGCCACTAGGTCTTGACTGTGTGTTTTTCCAGGGTGATACAGACAAATGTACCAGCCTTAGTGGCCATCTATGGAAATATTGCATTGGAAAGCACATACTGGTTTCTAATGATCCCCTGCAATGATTATTCCAGGATAAAATAAGTTACTGAAATATCCTCTTTTTGATGAGGTGGTTAGATCAATAATGTGAAATCCAAACTAGGAGCCCTAGTGGCCTAGTAGACGCTTTTTCATAGAATAGTTTTTAAGGTACAGTAATTGCTTTTCATCCCCAAATAAAAATGTTACCCAAGTCAGCTGCATGCAAGTATGTGTCCCATTTTTGCTGCTTAGCTGTGGAATCTCTTACGTTTGGGAGTTAATGCTAAAGTATCACTCTTCTGGTTTACTGCAGGGCAAGTTTTTCCCAGGATGACAGCCATCCAAGCCATGAATTTAGTTTTGAAGACTTCTTGCTAGTTAAAATGTGTTACTCCAAGGGCATCTTTATGGGCAACTTGTATATACTTTGATACTTGGAAATTCTCAGGATATCTTTCAGTATGAAATCACTGTTATTTTATATAAGGATTTTTTTTAATGCAGAAATGTACTAGTTAATTCCTTATCCATTTACTTGTAAGTATCTCCTGAAAGACCATAATTCTTGCTTATTTCTCTCATATCTATAGATTTACTGATCTGTTAATTCAAATTCTGTGATCACGCATTTTTCATGTCTTGCAAAACCAGGTAAATAAATAAATAAAAGCATAAATGGTTCATCGTACAGTGTGTTCAAGATCAGCTGGAACCATATTTTGCTTTTTTCCCTCATCTTTCAGGCTGAAATACATCTTACCTGTTCAGTCCTTTCTTACCTTTATTGAACTTTCTCCACCTCTTTTGCAGAAAGGTTATAACAAAATACTTCCAACATGCAAACTGATGTTCAGTAAATTTTTAAAATGAGTATGTTGATAGATTTTTATCATCCTGCTGCCAATAAATGCCCATTTGTGGTCAGAGTCAACAGTTCTTGTGATGTTTTAGGTCATGTATTATCAGGTATAGGCATCTCGGTTTAAGAGAAAAAAAAGTATAAACTGTCACCCAACAACCTCCTAAATTTTTCCCTGGGGCCACTGCTTCAAAAGTCTTTGAAACTGCTGTGATCCTGTTACAGGGGTTGCCATTCTCCTGTAGAACCATAAAGCTGCCTGTAGTAACAGTGGGCAATGACAGTGGACAAACGACAGCATGGGCTCTTCAGGATGACCGCTCTTGTACGGCGTATGGTCCTGTGTGGGACTTGAGAGAGGGAGGGTAGGAGAGGACCCAAATATCTGAACAGAGGGAGGGGACCAGGAGGGAATGGCAAAATGGGTGGTGGGAAAGGGAACGCTTTGTGATAGAAAGAGGTAAGTATGGTCGCACTGGAGAAAGCACATGATAAATTGGGGTAAGAAGGTACAGACTGTGAAAGGCGTATGGTGTAAGACCGATGAATGATAGGGAAAGGGAAAGAATGGTGGGTACACCACCTGAGAATTTAGAAGAATGGTTGCTGTCACTCTCTGTATGTTTGTGCGAGTTCATTTTTAGGTCGAAATTTTAACCTGAGATTATTACATAAATTTGGGTCTGTCCCTGAAAGCTTAGGAATCAAAAATCCAGATAAATGTTACACACGTGGGTTTTTTTTCCTTCCATTCCTTATATTCTTTCTGTGTCGGTTTTGCATGTCAGGTTTGTGAATTGGAGTTGGAAATATTTATTATGTTTGCCATATGCTATCAAACTTTGTTTTTCTTTGTATCAGATCATCTGTATTTGATGCTAACAGCTTTGTTATACCAGAAGTTTCTAAACTGTGCCATGCAAGAACAGCTGGTGGGGTGGAGGGACAGATGTTTGGTCAAATAGTACTGGGCCTTTCTTGCACTTCAAAGGAGCTGAGCGGAGATATAATGTGACTGTAGAGTATAGTTCTATTTTTCTCATCTGAGTAATTTGAATATTTGCCATAGTTTATTAAGAGATTGGGAGAGAAAATAACCTGTAAGAGCAGAAATTGTAAAGTGATTCATTAGATAATCTTTCTCTTACTGTGGACTTTACCCTGTAAAGATGAGAACCTCTGAATTAAATTCATATTGCCAATATGTGCCCCATGGAAGAGATGTTACAACATTCTGTGATATAAATTAATTGCTTTTGATATTTTAATTGTTACCTTCTTTCTTTGGAGCTTCACTTCAGTTTTGTTCAAATGAAAAGTGGGATAACTTTTGAATTTAATTTTTGCCCTAATATTGAGATCTGAACACCTTTCTTCTTGTGCATGAATGCTTGTTCAGTTGCTATTTAAATAAAAGTAGTATTATGTAAGCAGTAACCATCAAGGTTTATTCAGTATGAAGATCTTAGATGTACCTTGAACTCCCTGAACTGCTGATCATCAGAAACTGGCAGCGTCCACTGAAATGAGAATCATTCCATCCCTGCTCTGTTCCTTAAGATTTCCCCTTGTTATCCATTAATGGCCACTATAGGAGGCAGTACAAGTTCTGGACTAATTGAAGCTTTGACTGATATGGCAGTCTTTATGCAGTCTTACATAAAGTGAGGTTTTCCTTAAGGTTCACACTACATTGTCTTGACAGTGAAAATCCAGGCAGCTATAAACAAGATCAATAGAAATGTGTAAGCATTGTTGGTGACAACATAGGAACAGGGACAAAACAGAAATACTTGGTGAATTTTTTGAGTTTGGACATCAATATTTACTGGGAAATGAGCTACTGCCAGTATCAGTGTTTCTCATTATTCTTTTTGTTGTATGTTGGTCCACTTAGAGGCAGAATTTCTGACTATGCTACAGGTAAGGGAAGAATAACAAGTTAGCTGAAGCCTGTCTGTCAGAAAGACACTTTAAATGGCAAATATTTTGTAAATACCAATATTTTGTATAAATATACTGCCTTTCTGTTACACTGTGTTACAAGGCTTAAGACTTACATTCTGAAGAAATAAACCAAGTAGGGGAGGGGTTGGCGTTGCTATTTTTGATACAGATATGTGCATAATAATAATAATTTTTCATCCAATTTATGCACTTTAAGAAATTAATATTGTTTGTAAGTATTTTCACTGAATGCGGGGGACTGAGGAACTCAAAAGCAGAGGCAGTATAAAAAGGAAGAGGACTTTAGTTAGATAAATTATAGGTAGTGGATTAGTTACTGACTTTTATCTCAGGTAGTGTAAAGCAAGAACTGCTAATCATCAGCTTGTGATAAAACTAGAAAATGCCATGTCTGAACATCGGGCTAGTATTTTATCATATTAGCTATTGATTTAACACAGCATGAAACAACTGGTTCTGTCCCAGTAGTGCCTGGTGGGGAGCAGCAAAGGTACAGATTTACTCCTCCTTCAATCTGCTGCAAACTTCAAAGCCCAATTGTGACCACTTAACTACTAAAATTACTAAACTCAGATAATTTTTCTCTTTTTCAGACAAGGCAATGTGTCTGTGTGCAAGTACACATGATCTAGAAGGAAGGAAAAGAATCCCAGCTAATCATGTTAGGGCAAAAATAATAAATTCAGTAAGCACAGACAGCAAGATCCAAAAATCAGTTGGGCTGGGCTGTGTTATACACAAAGTATTTTTCATTTTCCTTTTTATTAATCAACAGTTTGAGCTAATGTGCTTATGGTCCAAAATAATTGTATTGAAATACACAGAATGAGCACCATGTGGGTATATTTGTGTGCAAACCACGTTAATTATGCCGTTTTTCTATTTAATTATTCTTTGCATCAAGCATTATTTTATTTTGTATTTAATGGTGAAGTCAGAAATTATCCTCTAGTACTCTCATTGAATAGGATTTTTCATATTTATTATGATTAATATTTTTAAGGCTTAACTGAAATATTCTGTATGTTATTTTCAGAAATTAAAAAACATGTATTGGTATATGGGTGGAAAGATGCCTCTGAGAGAGAGTGTATACGCTCAGTGAAAAAATGACAGTGCCTAAAAATAGCTTTTCATGCACTAAAAAGTATTTTTGGAAAGGCCTGCTTAAGTTTCTTTGGTATAAAATAGATCCTATCAGAGTGGCACAAACGTAGGTGGGACAATTCAGCTGCCTTGGAAACATCTCATTCATCTGCCTTGCCCTCATTCTAAGTGTCCAAAATGAGATCTGGCTTTATGGCTTCCTTTTGTTTTTTACTCTTGGAGTTCACAGTGGGCAAAATGTATAATTTATTAATAGACTGAGCTCTGTAGCAAAATTGTACTTTTAACTGAAAAGCCTAACAGCCTAAAAGATACCATCTTTTCCTAGGCTTTACCTACTGTTAGAAATTCAAGGAGTGGGAGAACTAAAAAAGATGGTGATAGCATTCAAGAATGGCAACTGTTTCAGCCCAATTATAGATTTTCATTACAGTTGCTGATCTCTGTAGTGTCTGGCTGGAGAGTGCAGATACAGGCTGATAAAGACAATTAAGTAACAAATGGAGGAAGGAAGTAACACGTGGATGCTTCTTTCTGGGAAAGGAAGGAGCTGGTGGAAAGTACCAGCAGATGTCTTGTTACTGTTAGCAACGGGAACCTAGGCTCCAGATGGAGATACTGGCTGAAACAAAGATATTTTAATGAACATTTCATGTTTTGGTTTATCTGAGGTGTTTACCATCCTTTACCATGAGCTAATTAGTGTCAGCTAATTAATTAAAAAATCTTAAGCTTCCTTAAGATTTTTTTTCCTCCCTGCTTCACTGTCTTTGGGAGCACTCTCTTTAAAAGTTGGCCCTCATAGTATAAACTTCTCCCCTTCGAGGAAAATGGCTCCATATTTTCATGTTCTCAGTTCATCTGTCTGTTGGTCCAACACACTGGAGTTTATCTTCTGTCTCCAAGATTTAGCAAACATTTATGTTAATTATGAACCTACTACACAGCATAAAATCTTTGGATGACAAGACAGTCTAAAGTACATGATCCTGATGTGTAGTTGCTCCTTGTCGTCTAAATTGCTCTTTGTCCTCTAAATAACTTTTGTTGGATAAATAATGCAATGAAGTTGCATGGTAATAGGCATTATTAAAAAAAAAAAAGAAAGAAAGAAAAAAAGGAATTAAAAAAAGGTTTTAGTTAAAAACAAAAAAAAAGAGGAACCATTATAATATATGAGTTAGGTCGTTACAAGAAGATGAGTTGAGATGACCAATGAAGATTTCATAACAGAAACATAAGCTTTGTGTTTTACTGGCAAAAGGCAGTAGGAGTTCTCTATTCAACTGTTTTCCTTAACAATTTTCCCTAAAAGGTAATTTTGCAGAGACACTTGTAGCTCTTGCATGTATGCTTATTATGTGCATATGCCAGTTCAAAGTGCAAAGATCTGCTGTAGTTAAACCATATTCAAAATAAGCTTATTTTTGTGGCCTAGTTTTGCTGATCTTTAAATTGAAGTTATTTGTGGCTAGCAGAGACTTCTGTAGAAGAAAGCAGCCTATATGACATCAGTGACTGACTTCCAATGCCTGACGTGGCTTTTTAAAATCTGTTTCAGGAGTGAGAGTTTTCTAGGATTTGATATAGAGACTGAATTGTCTTAAGTGATCATACTGACATCCTTAAATATTTTTGCAGATTAGCCTGAACATGAATTGAGGATCAATTTATCTGTCAAAAATACTGGCTTAATTTTGGCTTTCCTGTTCTTTGCATCCAAATTTTTGTTGATGCCACAGTCTAGACATGTCCCTTTTGTCTCTGAGCCCAAGTATGAACCTATGCTATAAACAACAGAATTTATCCCACTACACCCAAATAAATAGGCCAGTTGTGGATTACTTTGAACCTGTATCAGGTGTGGTCTTACAGCTGAGGTATCTCCATTTTCAAATTGTCGTCTGAGTTGGGGAGAGAGGGTGTTCCACCCTCCAACCTTGCTCTTGCCTTTTCTTCCAGCATTGCTGATTGAAATGACTGTGGTAAGTAAGGGTCTGCAAGTTGCAAAACCTTTGTCAACAAATTAGGCAAATATATGCCAATGTTTGCTATACATATCAAGGCAAAGGGCACTAACACCAGCCAACTTTTAATTTAGCAAGCTAGATTATCAAACTGGTCTTTGAACACGCACAGGGTGATTACAAGGAAGCACTAGCCTTTTCTGAAAGGTGAATCTGAGAAGGAATGAACTCAAGTGATCTTGCACAATTTAGAGGAATTTCCATTAACTGAATAGGCAAGTTGGTTAGCTTAGACAGCTAAGTAGATGTGTAAAGATAGGTTTTGTAATGAAATATGATAGTTTAATAATGGTCATTTGAAGGAATCAATAGAAGGGAGTTGTATGAAATACTGAAATTACAGTGCTGAAAAGCACATTACAGGAACAGACTACCAGACATAGGTAACACTGGATAGCAGCATAGCTGCAAGTCGGCACTGCAGAAGGCAGACGTCACTACGTTGGCCTACAGAGAGGTTACAGTTAAATCTGCAGGAATACTCAGTCACTGTTCATGCGTCAGCTGATGCCTGGCATATTTTTTGAGATTATGGCACACGAGTAAAAAGGCAAACAAACTGTTGTGCAGAACAGCCCAGAAGTGATAGTACCTTGGAGGAAGTGAATTCTGATGAAAGAATAAAGTAGTGTATATGTAGGCACCAAGATTTGGTAATAGGGTGTGGTGATTCCAACAAGCAAAAAGATGAGCAGTTACAATTAAAAAAAAAAAATAAATTGATATAAACACCAGGCTAAGGGCAATTATTCATTGTTATGTTTGGAGAGTCCTATCCAAGCCCAAGCAATAGTTATCTGAAGTTTTCCATGCTTGGATTTATAACTCTTGTACTTCATTATATTACTCTTCCATCGATGTGGTCTTGTTAAATTGGAAGCAATGGCAGTCAATTTTTGAGCATTCTCTAAAAAATAGAAGGGGGGAGAAGTCAGTTAGTTCCAGACCTTTGAATTTTGAAAAATCTTTCCTTTGGTAGGTTATTAAGTTTAAAAGGCAGAGCTCAGGTAAGTATAAACTGTTTTTCTGAATACAAGTGTCTTTTTCACAATAGAAATAGTCCCTGTTGCTCTTTAAATTCACAGAAACGATGACTTAACAATTCTCTCATAGGTCACCTGTTTTCTTCCCTACCTACAGCATGTGCAATGTAGCAGGTTGTTTAAGCATCAGCCATGTTGGTGACATGCATGGTCTGCTGGTCATGAGTTTGAGACAGAAGTAGTTTTGTGGGCAGAAGCTTCATTTTTCACGACCAACATAATACAACATGTTGTATCCTCATGGGGGTTTGCTTGACCTTCCTCCCTGCCCTTAACCCATAAAGAAACTAAAAGTATGTTTGATGATGATTATTGAAAAGAAGATTTATAGACCTGTGACTTCTACTTAAAATGGGTGATAGTATCTCTGCATTAATTTCACATTAGCACTTGAAGTTTGATTTCTCTCTGCTGTTGTAGGAAGCTGATGACATTTGGCAGAGTGGCAGAATACAGGTTTTAAGTTGTGCATTTCTCTTCCAGCATTGCCTGCAATCTTTTTTGTGGGCATGCAGGAAGGGCAGGCAAGACCAGGAGTGGCTTAGGCATTGACTTTTGCCAGCCAACACGTACTATTGAATTGGTTCTTTCATTCAGAAGTTTCATAAGATTTATAGAATAATTTTTATTTCCTTTTGGACAGAAGAAAACTATTGGCTTTGGTTTTTTTTTTATTTTCATAAGGAAATGCTTGAGAGTCCAGCACTGCATCAGGTTGTATATTAACACTATGTAATTGTTTTCCTGCTTCTTACACATAATCGATAAAAACTAAGCTACTTAGGAACAGGAAAAACCCTTTGGAATTGCAGTCTGAAGTGTCTAGTCTATTGTTCCTGGATCACCTTTACAGAGAAATTTTGAAAGTTTTGAAGAAGTTTTGAAAACTGAAGTTTGAACACAATTTCTTCAGCAATTTCAATTATATTTCCTGAAGAAGTGTTCTTGTGTTTCTCTTTAAATATAAGCTTTAGGAATGTTAAGTAGGTTCACTTATTTTTCTTCTAAATTTGTTAAACTACCTTTTCCATTTCTGCTCAGCAAAAAAATACTTCAGTACTTATTCTGGAAGGCAGAGATGAAAGTGTACATTCTGCAGTATTTAGCAGTCCATTTGAGGATCAGGTCACTTTTTTCACCTTGCTTTTAGCAAGAGCATTGGCAAAACTGACTACTCTCAAAGAACACAAAATAAAATCTAACTTATTCCTACAAATTATTTCTGGTTATGCTAACCTTGAATATTTATTTACATCTAGAGCAGGGCCAAACTCTGAAACGAGTGCCTGAAGATTTTGTAAAGCCATTTATATATACTAGGAAATTCTGATGAATTTTGTATGAAACCAGATGTTTGTGGATAAATAAGCCTTTTTGTTTGTTTACGCATATTTCACCAAAAAATCCGTTTAATCTGTTCTTAAAACATTGAGCCTCAAAAATGGAGAGGTTGGGACAAAAGGATTTGCTTGGCCTTTTGTCTGAAATGCACCTAGGTTTGCTTGTCTCTTCAGGGGGCTGCTTAGCATTTAGGAGGGGGAAAGCTATTCTTTAGTTCAGGTATGAAAATGTGCAATACTTTATATCAATTATTTGGCTGATTGCTGAAAGTGTGTTGGAGTGAGTGGGCATTGGCTAGTTCTGGCCTTCACTAATGGGAACATTTCAGAATGTGGATGGTAATTAAAGTATAGAATGCAGAAAATTAGGCCAAAATTGAATAGAAATGAATAAGTATGTGTTCTGTTGTGCAGATGTTGGAAACAGATTATTTTGGATACCTCTTTCTATCTACATCTTATTTGGTTACCATGTAAAAATCGGTCATACACCATGTAGATTGTTTCTCTTCCCATTGCCTTTTCTGTTTTTATGTTGTGATGTATCTGTATAGGTAGTAATTTAGCAAAATATCCTGTCTGCCAGGTGTGGGAACTAGCTGATTGTATTGTAATACCAGATCATTACTTAATTCATATGCAACCTAGCCTAGCACATGGAAAGCATTATAAATCTATTTACAGTGTGGCTGGTCTGATGATAACATTGTATTAAATTCCCAGGTGAGGCAATTTAAGCAATTGCTTTGCCATGTGTAGGCCATGGAAATTAACTTCTCATATGCTTTAGTAATAGACGAACTTCATTGGTATGCTCAGATTAGTAGTATAGCAGAATTCTTACAGTCTGGTTACATGTACCCTACTTCACATGTAGAATCATACAGGGGGGTGGTACTGCAGATCACAGATCTTAATTAGTTTAAGCTGAGTTAATTCATTTCAATTCTAATTTAGCTGGGCTTGCCCATGAACACATTCAGTTCTATTGGGAAATGTTAAGGCTTGGGTCAAGTAGACAGATTGTTTAAAGCCAAATTGCCAGACAGAACTGAGCAAGTGTATCTGTTTGAACAGGGCTTTAAGGAAATCACCCAATCAGTATGCAAAAATCCTGTTCATAAACCAAGAGAGATCTGCCTGGAATCAGAAATTCTTCCTTGTCAGAAGGTCTGGGTACTGTAGTACATTTAAAACAGCCCCTGAAACTTTCTCTGTCTTGAAGTTCTTGTAGAAAGTAGCTTAACCCTTTTGTGTCTTTTTGTGTTCGTGTGCATGCTACATTTGAATGCAAACACATACACCGAGTTAAAAACACTTGTGTGCTTAGACTTTTTATCTATTTATATACAAGGAAATATAAAATACAAGGAAAACTTCTATATATGACAGACCTTTAGAGACCAAAAACTGCACACAGAACCTCTTAAACCTATACTGAGGTTCCCAGAAATACCTTGGATTACAAACTCTGTAAAGGTTCTGTCTTTTCTAGAAACATACATATAAAGTACCAGTAGACAGTGGTAACTGACAACTAAGACTAAAAATGTTGACAATTTCTTGATTTGCCTGGTTAGCTTATGTATAGAAGTCATTAACTATTTATAAAATGCATTATGAATTGGGTTCCTTCAAACTGTAGCAGAGTGTGTGACATTTCCAGCTCAAACTATCATTCTTACATTTGGCTAAAGTACGTATTTATAAACAGCTGATAGTTATGAACTTAAAAAAAAAAAAAAATCTAAAAATTATTTAATTATTGAGTTCGGATGAACCGAACTGAATTTCATAGCCACATTTTAAAGTGTTAGCCAATATTACTTTAATAAAAATAAGAATAGTAATTCGAGATATTGATATTTTGGACAAATCCTGAAAGAACAAACGAACACTTTAGTTCAAAGGCCTTTCCTTTTATATTATTGATTCATTTGGTAGTGAAACTGTGATCAAAAGTAGTATCAAATTATTTATTGATTATGGCAAAGAGTTATACCTAATTGTAGTCAAAGGGTTATTTCTTTTAATATAATTGCTGATTTTCAGATCATGACAGATTATTGCAATAAAAGAACAGTGATACAAATATTTTTATTAAGTTCAGTGGTGATGATATAAAGTATTATAAAGGGCCTCTAAAAATTGTATTGCTATTAACATTTATTTCTTTCCCATGAAGAATATTCTTTTTCCTTTCTTCTGTGCAGGCTCTTATGAATGAGAATATCAGCCAGTTAAATCTTTCAAATAAATGATGTGTAACCAAGGACCGTCTCAGTCTCTACATATAATTAGGCAACTTGTTCACTGGAGAACAAGCTCATGAAGCATCATGCTCCTCACTTCAGTCTAATAATGATAAATACATTCAACACTAACAGATTCAATGGGGTTGAGTCATTTTGTGAAATTGGGAAAGACTGTACAGTTGAACTACTAGATCTCAAATGGGAAGATTGAACTTAATCAGAAAAGCAGATTAGATATTTATTGGTATATATTTGTAATTTTCTTCCTTGTTTGATGTGTATCAAATAAAAATAGGAAAATAATATAATTGAGCAATCTATGCCAATTTGTTGGCTTTTTGGTGAAAAAAGAGAAAAACAAAACCTATCTCCATATGATATTCTTGCATACTGTGGAGTGTTTTAGTCCCCCATAGTGATGAAATGAATAATTTAAACAGGCAGCTCTGATACCACAGCCTGTTTAAAGGTTCTCATATCCTTTAATGCTGTAGACTACTTTAGCTTGGTTAGTATGAAACTGTGACAGCTGAGATCTCCAAAAGATTTGGCACAATTCAGCTCTTGTAGTAGGTCCATGGTATGCTTTGACCTTGCTACGTACATCTGTAGCTTTAGTATATAATCTAGGTCTGAACACTAGCAACTGAATCACAAATTGGTGAGCATTGTAACGATGATGATGGTAATAAAGGCTGAACTACACAGGATATAAAAGCTAAAATGTGTTGCTCTGAGATGACCAATACAAGGCTTACTCCACTGCTAGGTTCCTAGCGTAAGGGGTGACCCACTTCCAAACTTCTTTGTCACAAAGGTAATTAATTTCCCATGCTCAGTATAATTTCTAGTGGGTTGTGTCCTGTGCCCCAGCCCCAAGCACATTTTTTGGCATGATTGTCCAATAAGGGAAGGTTTGAGGAGGGATTTGTTTTTGCTGAGTTCCTACTGGTAGTGACTACCATGGCAGAGTGTGAGGGAAGCTCCCATCAATAAAGGAAGGTCCTACAGCTCAATTCTTGCTACTCTTGTGTTTCTTCCTCTGATGAAGTGTAAAACTGATCGTAACCGCACTCAAATATAAAAAGATTTTAGACAATACGTTAAAAATCTTTTCTCTCTTTTCATGGTGAGTGTAGGAATATTAACTAAGGGCCTGTTATTTGGCCAACAGAGAAATTGAAAGCTGGGCTGATGTTCTTTATGGACTTCCCTGTTGTTCCATTGAACGCTGTGCTACCTTGGTAATCTTCAGCCATTTGCTTTCTGTTGCTCGGCGCTTGATCTAGTTTAGAATCAATATGATGATCAGTTCATGAGCAAATCTGCTGCTCATAAGCTGTGAATAATGACTGTCTGTCATAACAATCTAATGAATGACTGTCTCAGTTTGTGGTGTTTCCATGAACTGCTGTAAACCAATGTATCCTTGTACTGTTGTTGTTTTCTTTCCTTTCTTTTGCCCCTTGATTTCTGGTCCTTTCCCAGTAGGCCTTCACAGCCTTACCAGCATAGAAAGCACTTGTTAATTTTCTACATCTTTAAGTTCAACCAGTTTTGTCAAATGTGTGTTGTTAGGTTTTGGGTGGTTTTTTTTTTTATATGGGAAAAGCTCAATCTTCCTTTCCTCTTTAGTGGCATCACTGCAGTGTTATGCCGAGTTCTGCGTCCAGCTAGCGAGCGTTCTTCAGATAAATGCATTTGGTTCCGACACAGGCGTTTCTTCAGTGCTTCTGGTATTAGTGTATATTGCCTCTCCCGGTTACCTGATTATCAGAACTGGGATCACACGTTATGTATCTTGAGCTTCACTGAAGCTGCTTTCATTGCCGAAGCGTTGAGGATGTGACTGTCTTAGAAATGCTAAGGTTTTGCCATGCAGATTTGTCAAAATACAGCAGCTGAAGAACTTTTTAATAACTTTTACTTGCAGATATTTTTTTTTATCAAATAGGTATCCATTAGGGGGCTCTCGAGGTTTAAGATGATCAGCCTTGATACCAATGACTTCGGAGCTTTACTCCTAACCCTTTTTTCTTTTTGTTTTACAGAAAAGGTCACGAATCGCCTACAGTGATGAGGTGCGGAATGAGCTCCTGGGGGATGACGGGAATTCCTCAGAGAACCAGGTAGGATGCTAATCAAGAAGCCCTAGTGGGTGGCTGGAGGGTGAAGGAGGTCACTGGCACACTGGGCTTCTCAAGCTGCTCCTTAACAGCATTAGCAACAACTCATGTGGAAGTGATACTGTTTAATGCAAAGCTGGGGTCTTAATCAACTTCAAAATGTTTCTTGGAGATCTTACATTTAACCCTTTAACTTGTGATCACTGTCTGCTATCTTAAAAAAAATCTTTTCTTCTCTTTTCTTTATTATTTAGTACTTAAGAAATAACTTGAAACGCGCTGTTTGCCGACAAAGCCAAGGTCTTCACCTCAAACACATGTAAAAGGAATAAAAAAAGTACATAATGCAGCTTTGATAATAATGCAGTATAATTAAATCAACACTGGCGGGCAAAACAAATGAAAGTGCGCTCTCAGAATTAGGCAGTACCCCACTCAGTTTCCTTGTGTGATTCCTTCCCTAAACAGATTTTTCTCTCCTTGTACCAAAAACGCAAGTTGTACTAATAAGAGCATGCTTTCAGAATGCATGTCGTACTAGAATGCAGAGTGCTATCCATCTCTTTTAACGAAGGAAATCTTGATAATCCTGAGGCTTTTTTAATATCTTGTACCCGTATTGTTGTTCTGGACACTACAGTGAGGATTCTGCTAGACTACTGAAAATTATAAAGGCAACATTATATTCAGAAGGAGGCTTTGACCCACCTGTTAATATTTCTTTTGGTGCTGAAACTTGTTTGACAAGCTCCATCTGAAATCAGAATGTTTATTTTCTTTTTGAAAATCATGTCAGCTGTAATCAAAGTTGTGCATTTTGAGTTAGAAGTTAGTTGAAAGTTTTCTTAAATATCAGATTTTCTCTTCTGACTATATAGCATTTAAATTATTTTGGTAGTGAGAGTGAAAATTGTTTAAATGTTCACTTGATAAATGCAATATTAAATAAGGAAACAGATCAGAACCATGTTCTGAAATTTTTAGTATCCTCTACCCTCAATATAAGCTCAGTTCCACTAAGGATAGGAAAAAAGAAAGACTTGGAGACTTATCCCAGGACAATGCGTTTTAAAACACAGACCCCCTTAAGTCTTAACCTTATATAGTATTTTAAATGTGCTGTGTAAGTTTTAAACTCTGTAATAGATTTTAACACATACATTAATGCAATTATACACAGGATACAATTTATCTGTAGACATAAGACTGTAGTGTATAGCATGTCTAATATCTTTGTGAAGAGTTAAATTTAAAAGATATTAATCTTCATATTTATATATTATAGCAAGGGGAGATTCCAAAATTTGAATAAAATAAAGAGAGTTTATTATCCCTAAATAATGAATTTATGGCAAAGATGATTTTAGGGAAAAGAGTTTCACAGTCTGCATGTCATGATCATATACTCAGTCCCGTGAAAGTGTTAAGATTCTCATTTTATTTCTTTTAAGGTGCTGCTATTTTTACATTTCAAGAAAAAAATGTGTGAATTCAGACATAAAAGGGCAATTGTGATAAGAAGCTTTACTTATAACAGAATATCTTATGTGTAGGGATGAGATAAAATATTTTATTTTCACTTTTTAAGGAATGGTTAAATAACTGGTTCACATGTGCACTTTTTGCAAGTTACGATCTTTTTTCTAAACCTGATGGAAGAAACATGGTCTCATCTCAAGGAACCAAATGATACCTTCAACCATTTGTCAACATAAGTTTGTTCTTCCAAATGACCACTTCTTAAATGGAAGAAAATTTTGGCTGGTAAAGGGGTTTTATGTAGTCTTTTAGGTAATCAAAATCCTTTTCTATAACCCAACTTGAAATTATTACCCCTATACCTTTGAAAGTTCTGAATTTCTTTCTTTTCTTCCTTGAAAAATGTTATGAAATATCACCATAAAGGAGTCACCTAACTTCTTTTAAATATGTGAATGCCAGTATTTTTAAGAAATATTATTAATTGTGTTGTTCCAATAATCAATCTCACAATCTCTTTTTCTTATGAAATATCATTATTTATATTTGTGCTTATATGCATGTAGTTAAAAAAATGACTTGCATGTAGTGCAAAAACTTCAGTCTGATATTGAACTTATTAGAATGTACAGCTATCCAAATCAAGTGTAAGGTTTGGGTGCTTATCTTATATTGAACATATTATATCGATATATTTAACTCAGTAACCCCAGGTCTAATACACTTTCACTCCTATACATTATTATATCAATAGAAAACTTGGACTAGATGATGAAAGGATGCTGAGGTATAACTTACAGCCATACAAAATATTTGAAGATGTTTCAAATTCTTGTTTTCAGTTTGTCTGATGGAAATAAATATAGGTAGATGGAGGGACCCTCACCCTAATATTGTAGGACTTTTACTTCTTAATCAGTTTGGATTAGGTTAAATAAGTTAAACTAAAAAATGGTGGGTTGTTTTCCCCAATTCAATCACCAAACTGTGAAAGGGGAGAGGAGAGTAGGGATTCTTCTTCTGACAGAGGTGGTGTTAAAAAAGTTGCCGGCTCAGAATTGCTCCTACACCAATCCACAAATATGGGTAAAATCTACCAATAGAAATGCTGAATATCTGGTTAAACTGGGGTGTTACCCAAGGGAAACAAGAGATAGGAGCTTGCACGGTTTAGGTATGGTCTTTGTCATCGTGATAAACATTTGCATAATGTTTTTGGTAGAGTGAGAAGACAAAAGGAACTTAATGTATACTGGCTAGTATGACCATATTAGGTATTCAGAAATAAATGGGGCGCTATTGGAAAAATAAACAATTTGGATCTTTTCTTTATTCAACTTCTGGCTTTTTTTAGTTGAGTTTCAAAGGTACAATTACAGCAAACCACAGCCGAGTTATAAGCTGTAATGAATAAGATCATAGTTTTGAGTTTCCAGTTATTCTCCCAGGAAGAAAGACTGAAGTACAAAGAATAGATTGAAGAATTAGCAAATGATGATTTATTTTTCGTCTTCTTCGTTTTTCCAAAATGTTTCCCATAAGTAGCAGTCATCATGTGTAGATGGCAACAACTTAGAATGCAGTTGCCTTATAATGATTAAACCAAGATTTAACTAATTTTACCAGATAGAGCATATAGAAACTTCTTGTGAGAAGTTGTAAGAATGATACAATTCTGCTATTCAGAGTTCCTTTTGAAATAAATGCATCTTTGCTTAATGATCTAGGTAGTGATACAGTGCTCTTAATGCACTTAGAGTTTAATGAAGTCGTTGCTTAGTATACATTAATTTCTTCTGAATTTGAATCATGTGAATGTAGTCAGATGAGGCACAAACAGAGGCTGAGAATCAGGAGATGTCCCTTCTTGCATCAAAAAACCCCCACCTCACAACCCCAAACCCAATAACCTACTGTGTGCATTGGGTTGTTATTTATTTTCCAGGAGTGGTCTTAAACAGGCTCTGTTGCTTTCAAGTCTTATTTGTCATTCTGGCCGCCAACATTTATCAAATCCCTTGAAAGTTTTGAGTTTTTCAGTGCAATGATACACTACTTAAAGTTGTGGCTTCACTTTAATAATCATAGAACTGTTTTATGTGGCAATTTGTATATTTTTTAGAAAGTACATATTGGGTTAAATCAGAAATCCTTCTTGACCAAAATAATGTCAGGTTCAGTATTATGAACTTTCTTGAAATATAAGTGTTCCTTTCTCTTTCACAACTATGTTCATTAATAAGTTTGAATAAATTCGCATTAGGTTAAACTGCATGTCTGTATAGGCATACATTGTATATGTGATTTGTGGTGAACAAATATTTTGTGGCTACTTAATTTCTGACTACAAAGTTGTGATAATATTAGATTTGGGCTTGCTGTGCATAAAGTGTGTCAAACTTCAGCTACAGACCAGGGGGTGAAGTTGGTCAATTTAATTCCCCAAGATCTAAAGAAGGTCGGTATCATTTCATATAGCCCTGGCAGAGCAGATCATTACCAGACACAAATCTGTTCGTTACATGCCGAGGGTTTATAGCAAAATAAATAGACTGTCATCATAAGTTCAGAAAATTGTGTGTTCGACCCACGATAATGTGTAAAGGGCGTTTAATAGAGTTCAGCATTTATTCGTTATCTATATGCGGACAGAGACGGCGGTAGCGTTATCAGCTTTTTAAAAAAAATTCGGTAGTTTTCTATGTCATGTGACGTGCCTCACAGACACACACACGCGCGCGCGCGCACAGCCCCCCCCATCTCGCTCCCTCGCTCTCTGCGGCGCAGTTTTGATTTTAGTCACAGCAGAAGGCTTAGCCACAAGAGATTCCACTGGTTCAAACCAGCGTAAACCAGATTTTTTTTTTTTTAGCCTACAAAGGAGCAGATTACCTCTTGTATCGAATTCTGTATTGCAAAAAAAAAAAAAAAAAAAAAAAATCTTTGTTTCAAAAATATGCTGATTATCATAACCTAAAATGGTGGCTGCACACGGCTTAATGCTGTTTACAGTTGAGCGGTGAGCATAATAAAAATAATGTTTCAAAATAGAAAAGTAAAGGTAACACATTTTCATCAAGAGCATTGTTAAATGGGGGAAAAATACATCTTTTGTTAATTTGAATGAATATCTTTCAGCCAATGTTAAAAAAAAAAAGCCCTCTCCGATTACTTAGCTTAGCTGCAAATCCCATGCAGAGCTTAAATTCAGCCATGCAGCACAAACAAGATAGAACATTTTTGTTTGGGACCTATTGAAAAAACAAATGTGCAGCATTTTAAAACTCTCATTGATTATAGCAGGGTGGCATGCCCAAACGGGCTCTGTTGCGGGAGAGTAGGTTTAAACTTTGGCCCTTTAAGTATCATAGTCAACTGAAGAATGGTGGCCTCAGAAAGAAAAGATAGCTATGTGATCAACTCCCAGATCGTCTCTTTCTAAAGAGCCTTAATGTTTGCCTTTTTGGGGAAAAAAGGGGGGGAAGATCTGGAGAAAGAGACCAATTTATGATAGGCCAAGCACTTGAATTTAAGCGTCGGTTTGGCGGACAATGCAGTTTTCTTTATACCAAATTCTAGCAAAGTTCCTTCAGCTACGTACTGAAGAGCCATTTCAGTTTAAGTCCGTGTGGTAGTAGCCCTCCTAATTACATCTCGTTAGAGCCTCGTTGTCCATTTTGGTAACGGGGTGAGGTGTACGTTCAGTTTTAGACTAGCCATATGAAACAATAGAGAATAATGGAGGTTCTTTTATTTCCTTCATGCTGGCGAGACTTTATTAGTAGTAAACATTCTCAGCTTACATACATGTTGAAAATTAGTGTTATGAAACTGTAGGTGAAGTATCAGCATAAACTGAGATAATGATGTAGCTGTTGTAATTTCGAATTCAACTGGAATCGGTGAGAGAACTGTAATTTTTTATAAAGAGCCACTCTTATGCAGACATTTGTTGTGAGTAATTATACGTTTTGTTCCAGTACAAATAATTTATCTGTCTCTCTAAGGGGAGAGCATATTACAACATAGTTTGGTAATCAGACTGGGGTTTTATTTAGTTTTATAGTAAACCTGCCAGAGCAATATTATTAATAGTGTTCAGTTGTGTTGATTTACAAGCATAAATTGATAAATATAAATGTATATACTATGTAAGTATACACATACACACTATGTGTGTATATATACACACACTGTGTAGTGGTCTAGGTTTGAGAACCCGGAATGTGTCTTTTCTGAGGGAAATATGTTTCATGTTGTTCCCTATTCCTTTGTCTATTTTTAAATATGCTATGCAATAAATCATAATTCTGAGCCATTTAACTAAGCTGCTTCATTTTTTTTTTAACTGGAAAAAACCCTCTATATGAGTTTCAATAATAAAATTAGATAATATAGTTACAGTAGAACTCAGGTATATAAAAATGAAATACTGGTTACATGCTATAAAGATGCAGTCACCTATTAATAAGTTAGATCTGCTAGTAAAATAAGAAATCAGTTGTCACAACTAAAATATACAGAAAACATTCTGAAAACTTGTATATACAAAACCACTTCAGCTGTACAATCTTCGAAGAGAGGAATAGTAAACTTGTTTTTTTCTTTATAATATAGACTTCTATGAAGTCATTCCCCTTTATTTCATGATGGTGTCTTAGATGTGGTTTAAAAGAGAATTTCACACTATTCTCTTTGTTTAATGTGACAGTGTGAGAAAGTGATCTTTATTCGTTCAAAAAACTCTGCATGTAGTCTATGTTTAGGTTCTTTTAATGTGTTTGTCTGTGATTTTTAAATGCTAAACATGTAAACAGATAAATTGTCAATGTTAATTCTGTATCCTGTCACACAACTGATCTTTCTTTCCTGCCATTTCTTTCCTTTTTATCTTTTTTGTGCGTTCATGTTGCAGTTGATAAAATTACGTGAAGAGGTGAGTACTTTCTTGCTTTTTGTTGTCTAGCTTTCCCTTTAAAGCTGAGTTTCTAAATCTGAAGTAGATCTTTTTGTTCATTGTTGCAGGGAAATCTACACAAAGCAAAAATATTGATTACATTCCTTTAAAATATTCACTGTTGTGCCTCTTTTTCCCTAATAATTGTATACTTACATAGGAATCTCTAGATCAAACCTTAGAAATTAACATTCTTTGATAGTGGAAATTTTTTTAAAGGCACTAGAAAAAGAAGGGAAAACCCCCCCACCCTATTATTTGATCTCTGCTAGAATACCATGATCAAATCAGGTACAGTAATAATCATGTTTGCATCACAAAATCTTTGATAGGGTAAATACATTTATACAGTGGTATTGAAAGTGAAAGCATTGCTTTGGTGAAAACCTGTGCTGAAACACTGTAAAAATTACACAATATTTCACAGTGTTTTGAGTTTGGTGTGAGGCATTCAAGTAGCTTATGTACAATATCAGATATTGTATACCCACTGAAAATACAGTACAGGTAGACCTACGCACACATATCAATATTTATTATTTATTTGTGAGTGCTGTAGATCTGTAGGTGTAACACTAGAGATCAGTATTCCAGAACACCTTTCTTCCAGTTATAAAATGACTCATAAATATTTAGAGAGAGAAGCCTGTTTTAATGGTCAGTTCCTCAAATGTTTCAGTATATTTTCTGAAATTAATGTCTTCTGTTACTTACTGCTGTAGCAAAGCTGGTATCTGAACTGCCTTTTTTTATTATTTCCCAATAGCTGCCAAAAAGAAGGTCTCAGTAAAGTCAAGATTACTTACAGGTCAGATTTCTGAAGGGTTTTGTACAGAGAGTTTGAAACAGTGAAGTATTTGAATACATATATATAGAAGCACGAGTATTTTAACATCACATATTTGTCTGGTATCTTCTTTTTTAAACATGTGTGCCCAGACATATCGGTAATGAATACTGAGCTCTGCAGGAAAGGATTTGTAAGTTTTAGAAATGGTGATGACAAAGAATTGTAAAGTAACCAGCTTAAGGACAATTACAGAGAATTCTTAAAAACAGTAAGATATTTGTGATAAAAAGATTCTTTCACTAGTTCCCTGAATGCTTTATTTCTCTGTCTTCATGTGGAACTGATATTAGTATGTTAAAGCTACAGAATAAAACAGTTAACAAAAAAAATTAAACAAAATAAACATGGAACCACATGAAAGCCCTCCCACCACTGCTGAGCTCCCCTCCCCAGTAGTCCCAGTATTTAAACAGATGACAATATTATTGCGAGGGTTTATATAGCCTGATTTCTGAGATTTTTCAGAAGAACAAGGTTCGTTTGCTCATCCCTTTAACAACAACTGCACGTCTGCTCCTGTGCTTTTGTAAAAGAATGTAGTAGGATCATTTTTGCTTGCAAACATAGATGATAGTTTTATAAACATAAAGATTCCTAATTTGTAAATTTACTCTGAAGATTTAATCAGCTATAAAGAACAGAGCTGTTGCTTAACTGCTCCTCTTTTTGAAATAGCTGTGAAGGCAAACAAGAAAATTCAGGATGTTATTGCAAAGGGCTGCAACTTGGGAGCTCGGTCATACCTTTTGGAGCTTATAAATCCTCCTTGTTAGCCACCTAAAAAATGTTGACATTGCTTCTGGTAGTTTTATTTTTTGCTTTTCCTTGCTAGCCTCATAAGTTACTTTTTCCTCTCTGCATATTGTGAGAGCAGCAGCAAATAGAACTAAATAAAGGAATTCATTATTTTGTCTAGATCAAAATTGTACAGGTAGAGAGAGAAATGATTTAAAAAACAATTGTTAGCATTCTGTTCTCTGCACTTAGGTACCCACTATGTGTTGGATAGGTTGTGATTGCAATGATGTTTTTATACCCAATGCAAAATGCACATTAAAGTTTAAATGAGGGCTAGTACAGTGACTCAGGCATAATTCTTAACTCGTCACATAGTGAAACATCAAGGCATCCCCAATTATAGTTCTCCTAAGGAGGTATGAACTGATCTTAAAAGAAATTGTGGTTTGCCATACTGTTTGTTAATAAAACCTGTGCTTCCTCTCATTACAGGGCTCTATTCTAGCACACTTGCCGTACACAGGCTTCCACGGAGGCTGTGTCGCTCTGTCTTTTGAGCTCCTGAGATCTCAGTTTGAATCCAGCCCACATGGAATGACTAAATCTCTAGTGATAGCATGCCACTTTGCAAAACTTCCTTATATAACTCCAGATAGAAGCTGTTTCTGAAGCTGCAAGGCACACTGAATCACCTCGCTACCCACCTCACAGAGCGCAGGGGATACTGTGGGAGAAGGAGTTTGGGGAGGGCTGGGAAGCAGTTGAAAGCACCAGCTGCTACTGTAGGGCATTGATTTCATGACCGAAGGACGGGGTGCCTCCAAACCCAAACAATGTAAATAACACCACCCTTTATAATAAAAACTAGGTTTCATTGTAGAATGGCTTGGGTGGAAAGGTTCTGAAATCAAGTAAGAAGCAGCTCTGAGTTAGTGTTAGCACCGAGTTCATGGGGCTTTAGTATTCTAACTGCTCGCAGTAACACTGAACTGAACTGTCGGCTTGTAATTTACTTTTTAGATTAAGTGTGGCTTATATAGTATATAAAATATACAGTTAAATGCTACTTGTTGGGTAGCTCTTCCACATTGTAATGCAAAATCTGATTATTTCCTCCCCTCTCCCTTAACATAGCAGGATAGTCTTTTCATTTCCAGTATACCACTACGGCACTATACATCTGATCTGTAATTATAATGTTCTACATCTTGTGCTCACTCCCAGCCTATGTTTGGTTTTATGGGTTTTTTTTAAAGTGTTTCCTCTCTTAACTTTTAGGATTCTTACCTTCTAAACTCCTTCTTTATATCCCCCCCCCCACACACACCCCCTTTCTCTTCTTCTTCTCTTCCTTGAGAGACATCTGTGTAATAGTGTTACGTTTCTGATGTGTTTTACAAAGTTTGAGATATTTAACACTAGTTGTTCTTTAATATCATTGGGAGGGGCAGTATTTGGAGAAAGGCACTGCCTTTTTCTTTCTTTTTTTTTTTTCTTCTAATGGCAATGGAGAGGAACCAGCAGATGTTATGAAAAGGTGCCTTTTAAAAAAAATTAAGCAAAATTAACACTAATTATCTATATTGACCGTGAGTACTAAGAACATGCACCACTCTAGTTGTTGTCATGATTTCAATTACAGCATTGTAACTTATGGTTTTAAATTTTATTAAGTGCTTGTGCTTATTTTTTTTTTTCTTGGTGGCCTGCCCCCCATGAATGCAAAAGGCTTTTGCAATTTACTCTTAACCTATCCAGTGTGTATTAGACAACTCTATTAATTATTATAGACTGTTATTGCAGCTTTCCTGACCTTCACATTGGGTCCTATCTGTGCTGATCTAAATGCATTGTTTTAATGATTTCCAAAAAAAGAAAAAGAGAGGAAAAAAAAAAGAAAAAAATTCAAGGCAAGCTTTGATGTGGCTTTAGCTGCCTCGATCGTCTGGCCGCATCTCAGAGATGTGTCACCTATGCCGGGAGGGAATAGGGAAATCACGTTTTGAATGGTAATGATAACATACTAATCACTTCCTTTCTTTGAAGATAGAAGCGAGATATTCTGTCAGCATCCCTGGCTGCTAGAGCTTGGAGGCACTGGTCTAGGTGTATTAGCTTAAGTGTGCATGTCAATACAGCTTGCATCTCCCAAGATCCATAGGGGCTCATTAGAGCAAGGTAGATCGTTTTGGTAGACAGCCACTCAGATAATATGTATGGCACCTCCTTTTTTTATTATTATTAGAAAGCATTTCTTCAATTTTAAAATGACATCTGTCAACAAGGCAAAGTTGTAGGAAATATTTTTTGACAAATATCCAAAATGTTGGTTTTGGATAGAGGGGTGCTCAGAAAGCTGTATGTGATTACTTTACTGGGGGGGGAGGGAAGCTATATTTTTTGATGGCTTGATTAGTCTAGGATCAAATTTCCAAAGGAAATGAGCCTACATGTTGAAATGTTGGCCTTTTGGATGGAGAATAAACTAATGAAAATAATATTTTCACTTTTTCACTGTTGCAGACTCCCCAAGTGAAAATGTATTGGAAGACACATTTTTACTAGAGTTTATTGTTATCTCATAAATGGGCAAATGACTTCTGGGAAAAATATCTTACAGCTACGTGTGTGTATATTATTTATATATTCATATATATATTTAGGCATAAGAGATGTAAATCAAGAAACCAGTGTTTTGTTTCTGCATCTTTTTACATCAAACAGTCTGAAGAATATTCATGCTGTTCAGTATTCTGTATGAATAGCTCGTTGTTTTTATCACCTCACTTGAGTAGTACACATAAAGGAAATATATCCTCTGCTGAAAATTAAGTTCATGTTAAAAACTACCACTTGCATTTGAAGTGATGGTTTCATCAGACTCTAGTTGAATAGAAATCATGGGTGCTCGCATATATGTGTCACAAGGAAGTCTATTTTGGAAATGCTCTTCAGACAGGTTTCCTGTATAATAGTCACATTCAGTTTTGTGAGTTCATGTAATAAGAGTGAAGCACATATTCCATGTTTCAAAACAAAAATGATTGGTACACATAATTATGATTCATCATAGAACCTGCCCCTTCCAGTGGTCCTTGTAACAGGCTCTTCCATAAAATATATGTGGATATTTTTATGTTTTGGAATATGAAAGCACAATTAAAAAGGGGGGGAGAACATTGTAGACTGCTGCCTGATTATATTTTTTTTCTCTCTCTCCCCTTTTCTTTTTCAGAGGGCACATCTGCTCGATAACACAGAGAGGCTGGAAAGGTCATCTCGGAGACTAGAGGCTGGATACCAAATAGCAGTGGAAACCGGTAAGAATTCTGAGAGTGAGCAAATTGTCTTGCTTATGCACAGCAGTCTTCACAACACATGACATTTCAGGGAAACTTCAAAGGCAAAACAGAGACAGCAGCCCGAGATGTGGTTTACATATTGGGGAGACAATTGGGAGCTTATTTGCGCTTATCTTTTTTCAAGTTAAAAGGCATGACATCTACTGAAAACAGTTCCTGAGGTTTAAAAGTATACATCTGAAAAGAGATGGAATACTTTGTCTAAATTCTACATTTGTCTTAATATGCAGTTACATGTTGTCAGTTTACCCACCCGCAATGATTGCTAGCACACACTGCAGACTCCAGTTGTTTTTGTCTTTTACTTTTATTCATATATGTAAAAAATATCATTTTAATAAATTTATAAGTTATTAACTACAGGTGATGTATAACAAGGTTATCAGCTCAATTTTCTTGCAATCAGTTCAGTGACTGATTATGCAGCTGTTTCTGTGCAATGAAAGAAATAAACAAACCATACCCCGAAATACACAGATGGAATAAAATTAAGGGAGAAGGCTAAATTGAGGCTCAATTGTTGAATGTGTTGTTTTATTGACTACAACTTTTCAGCTGGTATTTTCAAAATGTTTTTACTAAGTTTTAGCTATTTATAGTGGATTTTTTTAAAACCAGCAATAGTTAAGCCTCCGAAGTCTAATCCCCTTAAATAAAGCTTGCACAAAGTTACAAAAAGTTTCAGAAAATGTATGTTCGAGCAGCGAAGTAATTTTCTGGCAGAGAGTCCCAATTAATTGATATATTCCAATATCTTTTTAGAATTCAAGCTTTATTTAAGAGGTAAATTAAGTTGAACCCTTGTAGAGTTAAATACGGCTATGTTAAATGAATGGTATTACTAAAGTGCCTGCATTTTAATTTTTCTGGGCTTAGTGCTATGCACAGTAATGAAATGGATGTATGGAACATACAGTGTAGATTTTGGAGGGGACAAGGAGAATTAATTCTCTTATGCCAGAGGATGACACATTAGTAGAGATGGACATCTGATAGCAATTAAGTTTGCTTCCCTGCAGGTTTTCAGGTCTGTTCTATCAATGGTCATAACTTTTTTTTCCTTAGAAGAACTATTTTAAACTGGTCAAAAATGGTTCCTGATCTGCTTTAGTTGAGCCTGGATCTTTCACAAAGAAACGGTATATAAAAATTCAGACTGATCCTTTTGGGGAACAGATATCTTGTATCATTTTTTGCTCCATGTGGAATTTGTTTTATAGAGATGATGATCATGTTAACTTCCATTGCATATCTCCATGGTGATCTCTGAGAAATATGGTTGGAGTGCAAATATATATTTATATGGAAAGGGTGTCTTTTGGTGTCAAAACCAGGTGAAACTGCATTGAATTCCATAGAGTCACACTAATTCACCCCATCTTTGTGTCCATCTTTACTTTTCATCTTGAGCAGTGATACATATATATACATATATATATATAGTTCTTGTTCCCTAAACTCTGTGAAGACTAGTAGTGTAGCGATATTATATGATGTTTTAATATTAAATAATCTGGAGATTATGAATTTGGAAATATTAACTTCATTGTAGTGTAGATTTTTGCAGAAGATCTTTATGGAAATCGATTAATTATAGTTAGTTCCTGGCATAGATTATGATGATTCTAGGTACGAGTGAATTTAGATTAATTCAGTGCAATGAAAGAACTTACTTTTGGAGTTATTGTATGATCATTTTGTGTTGAGGTCTCATAATAAAATAAAATATTCCATTTTGGAGTTTCAATTCGTCATTGAGTTGACTCCTCAGACCCTGTCTTACCTTGATTATTACTTTTGCTGCATAAAGATCTTCTCTACACACCATTGGTGAGGCCACATCTGGAGTGCTGTTTCCAGGTCTGGGCTCCATGGTACAAGAAAGACATTGACTTACTGGAGTGAGTCTAGCAAAGGGCCATGAAGAGAATTAAGGGACTGGAGCATCTTTCCTGTGAGGAGAGGTTGAGAATGCTGACACTGTTCAACCTGGAGAAGAGAAGGCTAAGGGGGAGTTTATCAATATGTATAAATAAATAGCTGATGGGATGGGATGAAGAAGAGGGAGCCAGACTTTTCTCAATAATGCCCAGTGACAGGACAAGAGGCAATGGGCACAAATTAAAACCTGTGACATTCCATCACAACACAATAAAAGAATATTTTACTGTGGGAACGGTCAAACACTGAAATAGGTATCCCAAAGCGATTGTGGAGTCTGTGTCTGTGAAGATTTTCCAGGTGGGCATGGTACTGGCTCTAGGTGATCCTGCTTGAGCAGGGCATTGGACTAGACAATCTCAAGAGGTCCCTTCCCACCTCAGCCATTCTGTGATTCTGTGAGGAGGAGGAGGAGGTGGAGGTGACAACTCTAAAGTATCTGTGGTGTCTTTTCACAATTATGGATATGTATGTTGCTTATTGTAACGATGCTGGATGATTTTCACCTCTGAAATAAGTCACATTTGGGTCTTTCTTATTACCTTAATCAGCAAAAATACATATACTATTTTAACCTGCCCCTGTGATCATCTAAGGATTAATCTGACATCACATAACTAATTTAATGCAATTTCACATTACCATTCCTGAAACTTCCCATGATAAATTGGAAGCTTTTTTCCTGTTTGCATCTCTAAATTGATAAGGCCTTTCATCTTATGTACAGTTGTTCATACAAGCTGAGATCTGTTGGAAGGTCTGACTTCCTTCTTTGAGCAGTGCCATTGATTCATGGGTTTCAGTGGTGTCTGAACAGGATTCCACTTATGTCACCATGTCTAAGACACAATCCAACACTGACTGTCAGACTTTCATAGTTGGCTATGATTTGTTGATACTGAGGATGCTTAAATCTATGCAGAAACCTCCTGAAGGACTAAGCAAAGCCTTTAGTATCTGGTGACCAGTTCTGTAGTACTCAAGGCCTACTGTAAAGAGAAGAATGTTATTCTAAGTATTTGTAGGGGTATGTTGCAAATGTAAGAGGCATTTGAGTAGATGATTTGATAGACCAGTAAGTTCATCAAAGCATTTGCATTTCAATTGCCTGAGTTGTATGGCACAAACACACATGAGGGAACTCTCTCAGGACATACAGGTAAACCACCAGCTCTTTGAATCTTGAAGGTCTCCATTGTTTGTGCCAGGCAGGGGAAGTTTTAATAATGGCTGGTAACACTGCAAAGTGCACTCATCTGCTTTTTTTAAATCAAAATATTGTTTTAAAAAATATTTCTTGTGGTTATTTTTCTGGTTTTATGTTATCATCTGCTTTGCTGGTAGGGAACAGACAAGGAAGTTTACGGCCGTGTTAGTAGGCATTTCCAACACTACTCATTATTTACGACACTAGAGCTCAGTATTCTTAATTTCAGATCATTTAGTCTGACCATATACCCTCAGAATATGAGAAGGATTTTAAAAATGCATGAAAATTGCTGGTTTCAGTTGAAAGGAGACTCTGTTGAATTAATCCTGATTAATCACAAAATTATTTCTGTTTTGGAGGGGGAGGTTTCCTAATTCCATTCCCCATGCTTGGATTTCCACAGCACCAAACTGAATTCTAGAACTTCCTTATTTCGCCTGCAGAATATAGTGTAGTAAGGTATCCCCTTCTTTGTCGAGTCTTAGATATCTTTGCTCAGACAGGAGTATTTTGAATGAGGAATAGTTCAAAATGCTTCATTTATCTTCAGAGATAAAATTGACATGCAAATGTAAAACAATGTAAAACACCATCAAGCAGAAGAAGGAAAAACCTTGTAGAGGACCATTGTAATCTGCAGTTGAATTGCTTTCGGTAAGTTCTTCTCAACTGCCAGATACTTTCTAAGGAAAAAAAATTCCTGGTGCTTACATAATATAGACTTCACCTTGTTTCATGACAATGTAAGAGAGAGATTCAACCATTGAATGCTGTCCAGGCTTTCATGGCAAAACTACATTGCAGGTATTTATTTTTTTTCCTTCATGAACCTTGGATTTTTCTATAGCTTTCAGTACATGTAATTTGAGAACAAGTGTTGAGCTTGCTTCTATGAGTGATCATTATTTAGATATTATGCTGTGGCTCTGAATCTCTCTGAAATATCTGTGCTCGTAGAAGAGTTTGTAGTTTGTGGGTAATAAGTGTATTCTTTGCACTGAATCTTAAATTTTGTTTCCACTTCTGTTTTTATATCCCTTTTGTAATATATAAACATGGTGTTTTAAAGAAAAGAAATCAAAAGAAGAAAAACTCTTCTGTTCCATTTACAGAAAATCCTTCTGAATCTTGACTTTAGGTTGCTTAAAATGTTTTTTCCAATCCTCCTTACTCTTTGGGAATCCCAGGAATATGTAATTCTGAAACAGCTAAAGGAGAAATATCTCTGAGCAAGAGACACTACAGCTTATATCCCACCCTTGTGTGACATGAATAATTCTGGGTACTAAGGGATCCAAGCAAATTTCAGTGGCTTTCACCTGTTGTAATGAACTACAGTCAAACCTCCCTTTCTGGACTGAGCCATAAATATGTAATGTAATGTAGTGGTAGCCTAGCTGACAGGCAGATGGTCAGACCTGCCTCAAAGTATCGGCAGCCTTCTAGGTGGAAAGCAAATGAGAATCTCATTAGACAGGGGTGTTTACTTCTTTAGGAAATAATACTAGGCATTGTCTTATCTGGATGCAGAATTGAGTGAAAGTACAGCGAATGGATCAGTAAAAGTGTGCTAAGAAATGTTTATAGAGGGCTCCTGAAGGCAGGAGTCTTCAAGTTCAGTGACTTCAGCATGAATAGGGAACTATTTTAAAACAACTCCAGTAGGTATCTTGCCAGATATGAGTAATGCGATTTGAGGTACCAGCCCATTGTCCACAGCAGCATGCCGCAGGTTTGGATTCCTGACTCCTTTACTGATGGAACAACCTGAGCCCCAAGCACCTGCCCTGAAGGACCTTCTCCCTCCATATTTCCTGGGGTGGTTGTGCTGTTCAGGTGTCACAAATGAGATGCATGCCAGAGCTGACATAAAATATGTGAAACCATGAAGATTTAAGTAAGAATATCCATTAACCTGATTCCATCCCATTACAGTTGCAAGAGCCAGAGGTTGGCTTTTCAGGTAGACAATATAGTAAGCATTGCTATGACCAAACTAAAAAGTGTTTGCTCAGCTTAGAAAAAATTTAAATGGCTTTAACATCCAACATTAATTTAACAAAATAACAAACCCTAATGTCCAGACACGTAGGGCTACGTTAGACTAGTGGAAAGGGTGTTGCTTCTGTGTTGTAATCTTGTATATTTAGTAATTTGCTTGCATTAGTTAATATCACTTGGACTTTCACACCCCTGGTCTGTCTTCAGGTGCATCCAGATTCCAATTACATCTGAGCTCCAAATAACTGAGAGTATGGAAATAGAAACCAAGTTTTGAAAATCAGAATCTTGCTTCTAGTGCCCCTTGCTTTAAATAAAAAAAAAGTCTATTCCTGTCCCAGATATTTACACTTAATATCCACCTGTTTCATCTCTAATGAATTATTCATACATGTATATGTGAATACTGTATGTAAAACCTTTCATTAGAGAAAGAGGGCTTCTGAGTTCTGGAGCATATACCAATATCTCCTCCTCAGGTGTTTCTTTGATATGCCAGAACATCTTTCTACTGAAATCTTAATCCAAAGTTTCTACAGTGAAATGAGTTTTTATGCAGTTTCCAGTCACCATCAGAGAGAGCTTTTTCATGATCCCTGTTTCTTCTGCTAGCAACTGTATTTCATGTTTCATATATAATTTTTTTCTTTGCTGGCTGATTTCTATTAAAATCTGTTTATTGTTTCAGAAATTCATTTTGAAGTGGCATATTGCATTCCTACATCTCTAAGCCCTCTGCCCTTCTTCATAGTCCGGGCTTTAAAGCGGGGAGGAGGAAGAAATAGGGAGAGATTTTTGTTTCTGAGGATGTCAGGCCTCAGGAGTATCCCAGCTGCACGGTCATGGGGGGGAGACATGTTCAGGTAGTGCTGCTGCCGCCTTGTAACAAACAGTCAGAAGGCGCACTGAGAGGGCACGGAGAGACCAAACTACTCGGTTTCCATTTCTTAGTGTTTTACAGTGCCATTGTTGATACCGGCAAAGTGCTTTTTACACCTTCAGTTTGAATATTGCTTGCCGGTTTGTCGCTTGTCCAGTCACCGAGCTGCCCCCTCCGGCCTCCTGTGGGCCCCCTCCTCCTTCCCGGCCCTCCCGGCCTCCTTCCTCCCCCTCACCAGCCTTCCCGGCTCTGACCTTCCCAATTCCAGCTCCAGATTTCTCTTCACTACTTTGTTTTGATCCAGATACTGCTGCCCATATTTATTCAAGTTCTGGCACCAGCCCCATTTTCCTTAGCTCTGTGTTTCCTCTGAAGAGATTTGATGGAACAGCCGTATGGGCCTTGCGGGTTTGTGGTCATGAAAAGTTTACCCTGAAACCCACCTAACCATGTCTGGTACCGTTCAAAGTCTGTTCCCTCTGCTCAGTGGCCCTCTGCATTTGTGCGTGGTGTCTGAAATGCAGGATATGGATTTTTTGAGTATATTCCTATATTTACAAATGTATTGCATAAAGTGCTTACCATGAAGTAAGGAAATGGTGACTTTTCATTATTTAAGTACTGTCCTCTACCTGCTTCAGAGTACCAAAAAAAAAACTTTTCCAACTATTTCTGAAGAGACGAGAAAAACTTATTTTGTAGTTTTTCACAGTCTATGCAGTATTGTAAGACCATTTCTGTTAAAAGCTTATCTTTTGGGTACTCAGCACCTTTCAGCTGGAATTCCAATAAAAAGAATGCTTATCTTTCACCTCAGTAGGTTTGGGATTATACCATTAATGCAGCAAATAAGGAATGTCAGATCTGTTCAGTAGTACGGATTTGCTAAGGTATCGTAGGAAAAATAGTGATCCAAATTTGGCCATTTTGTCCCCTGTTCTGGAGGAAGTCTCAGGTTCTTTTAAAGTTCACTAATGTGCAGGAATTCATTATTGTGCCACATATCATGGAACAGCTCAACTTCAGTCTTGTTAGGAACTGGCATCCAGTTGAAGTAAGTTTGTTCAAGACTGATTTTTGGATTAGCAAAACATTGCAATAACTTCTTAAAGATGCTTTATTATACATACTAGAAACATAGTTTTCAGATTGTGGATTTTTATACCATGCTAGAATAATGGAAACATTTTGTTTCAGATATCAGAAACTTTATGCTTAAGTACTTCCCACGTGCATTCCAGACAAATAATCATACAGGCTGAAATCTGTGTATATTCTCACGAATACCTTGCCCTTGTCATAGAATACTTGTGAATAATATTAATATCTGAATTAGAAACTGAACTCGGAAGATAACTTTTAAAGCATTATTTCACAAGCACTGCATTGGACCACCTCTACTGTGTAGACTGCCCTACAGGAAATAACCTCTTACTGAATCACTGAAAACAGCATTTCATTGTAATCTTCTTTGGTGCTGACCCTCTTTCTCCAATGTATTTAGCAGTATAAGATGGTGTTATTGGTGAAGGTATTCATTGTAGCTTATTCCTATGCCCATAGCAAAGCTTTTGAAGACTACTTGTCTTAATAATAATGTGAAGATTTCAAGTTGAGGTATGTGATTACATTTTTTGGTCTGAAGTTACACTATGTACTTCTTTCAACTTTGAAATTATTTAGCCTCAGAAAGGTTCCCCCCCTGTGATAATATTTCAGAGTTTGTTGTCCGGTTCTGAGCGCGTAAGGCAAATAAAAGAAAGAAGGATAAAAATAAAAAGATAAATGAATAGTAGCTGTTGTTTCTAGCAGTCCAAGTAAACTCTCCAAACTACCTTGGTTTGGCAAAGGGATAAGGGAAAATGCCACCAGTTTGACTTTCCTCCATATATATATATTCTCTTTCCTCATTTGCACAACACTCTCAGCCACCATGCTTAGGTGTCTGAGAGATGTCAGAATTTTATCTAACATAGGTTGTCCTGACAACCCATTGCAGTAGGTGGAGAAAAAATGTGAAGTCACGTCTATAGCAAGGAAATGTTCAACTTGTGTTGGCCTGAGCAGCTCTCTTGATCAGGTTTCATATTCTCCCTGAGAAAAATCAGTTGTAGAGAACTTGCCCAAAAAGTTTCAGATAGTTGGGAACTGCTGGTTAGTCTTTAATGGGTAGACTTCAAATCCTGATACATTGTCCCTAGACACTCTCCCCTTTTACTCATGATTTCTTCTCTTCCTCCCATCCTATACCACAACCACTTCTTTTGAACTTTCACTGAGTGAAATGAATTGATTCCAAGTGATACTGGCTTGGCAATGACAGTCAGTTACAATCTTTAAAAGAGCACAGCTGAATGGAATTACAAGTCCACCTTTTGACCTTCAAATATATTAATACCCTGCTAATTTAATGACTTCATTTGGTGATTTCATTGTCTACAGAACATAAGCTGTGTATTTCATTAAAAAAGCAGACTTTGGTGAGATATTATTTTGGGTGCCTAAATAAACAACATGATTTTCAATAGTTTTTAACAGATTTTTCACTATATGGGCACAGCTGAATTTGCACAGCATGAGGTCTTGTTGGGCAAAGACTCTTTGTATTACAACGTACATCAAGAAGAAAAGTTGATGAGCTTAGACTTGACAAAATAAAATTCACCCTAGGTTTTTTTTTTTATATATATATTTTTTATTTTTTTTTTTGTTTGAAGCTTTCTACTTCTACTTCCTGTGAGGCTAACAGTGTTTTCCTCCAATTGCACTAAAGAACAAAGTTTCACATGAAAAAATTTATCTGTATTGAACATGCTTTTCTAGGTAAAGTCAATATCAAAAGGGTTTTCATGGCAGATCATCTTTCAAGTGCAGTATTTTGCCCTTTTACAACTTAGGACTGAAGAGTTATAGTTACACAAATGCCTTTTTTTTTTTTTTTTGGAAGAAGTACGGGGGGAGGAGAAAGCCCAAACTTCTGTCCTGAAGTGAGACATAGAAGCAGAGGATTGAAAAACGTCATTCTCACCCCAGTATGGAATGATTAAAAAGCAGCTTATCTAGATATTTCTTCATGTAGTTTAAGTCATACCGTACTACTTTATGCTAATGATTTTACTACCCTGCTTATAGAATATGTTTTCTCCCGTAATTACTGGCATTTATAGTAAAAAAAATATCAAATTGTTGCATGTACAAGCAAGCAAATTTGATAAGTACTGAACGTTATAGAAACTTAGTCCAGTCATGGTTGAAATGTCTGCTTGTGTAATGTGTGTCAGTTGAGCACATAACCTCTGATTTTTGCAAGTAATACTGGCCATCCAAGTTTCTATTTTTAAGTCAAAACTTTGTTGTTTTTCAGTTGGATTTTGTTTGTACTGTCTTGCTTTTGAACAATGAGGCTTATCTCGGCCTAATAGCCTGTAATATGAATTTTACTTGATTACTAAGTAAACGTATACATTGTAAAATTGAAATTAATGCCATTCTTACGGCATTCTTACAGAAAGAGTCAGGAGTTCAGTGTAAGAAGCTGTTTACTAGCTTGATTTCATATCAGAGTGAGTTCAAGTGCTGATCTGCAGTACCAGTTGTCTTTCTGAACTAGCATGATAATTTTCTTTGAGCTGTTGCAGCCTTGTTTTGAGAAACTACTGCTAGTTATTAGCTACCAGGTGTTGTAAGGAACTGTAGACCCACAAAATTGTTGTTCATGGCTTTGAAAACTACAGTTTCACAATTTTATATCAGTCTGTCATAGGCCACTTACACACATCTGTCCATTCTTGTTTCTCTACATTTTTTCTTTGCTCAAGAGTGCCTTTTTCGTTTTTTTGTACTAACTCATCTAGTTCAATGGAGGGTCCTTCTACTGATTCTGTGATTTTGTATTCCTTCCATATTTTGCAAACTCTTCCCTTGCTCCTAATTTCCAGCATCAGCTGTCTGTCACATTATGGTTGTTTTTCTGCCATTTGCCATTTACCTCATATTACTTCACTAGCTCCAAAAATGTAAATGTAAAATTTTATATGAAATTTTATACTCTTGACCTAATCATTACAATTGTAATAAATGCTCATGGTTGTAAACAAGCCCAGTTATTGGCCAAGCGTAAATATTTACATATTGAATTGCAAGTGTGTATGTGCACATGCATTCATGTGCATGCTGGGGAGGAGAGGTGGTCTACTTTGCTTAGCACATTTCCAAAAAGGTTTGCAAGATAAGAGCTTGTTACCATGAGTGAGGTCAAGCTCAGCGTAATGATGTCTGAATCTAGGTAGCTAATCTGAATCTAGTAGCTAATTGTTGCGGTTTGCATTTTTGTGAAATAAATCACACAATTTACGCTGCGTATCTTGCAAAGATAAACATTGGTGCAAAGGTAGTCTCTTACATCTGCTTGGTTGGTCTCTACTATGATGAACTTTTCCATATTTTATGGTCTCTGTGACTCTATAAATGTGAAAATTTTGAAGCATTCATCTATTTCGGAATTTGGTTCCTGTTTAGCAATCTTGGAGGATCTAGACAGACAACATGCAAAACAGTTAGATGAAGGGATTGTTCAGTCTTTGCTTTTTTCATTATTCAGATAGATGCAATAATTCTATGTTTTTATTACATATGTCTTGAAAGTATTCATCTGATTTTTATAATTGCATGTTGTAAGATTTCCATGTGTTGAATGTCTTGGCACTCGACTGCTACAATAATTGGCTGGAATGCCATCTTGAGAAATTTTGTGAAAATGACTGATTATATTTCCTTTACTCCGTATGTAAGTGCTTTTACTGGTTTAGTGCCGTATTTTTCAGCAGTGTAATATCAAGTAGAGAAGCATTAAGAATGAAATTTATATACCACATTAATTTTTTTCATTATTTTAATTTTAAAAAATTAACTGCTTTATATTTTATGGCGAGGATGTATTTTAAATCCAGTCTGGAAACAATGATGTTTTTTTAGATGAGTTTAAAATAATGAGTCAGAGTCTTGCTGAAATGTTAATGAGTCAAGTGGAGGTTTTTTATTGCATGCACCATAAAATATTCTACACAACAAAAATTCTAGCATCAGCATAAGATTTATAAATATGTTGTGTGCTAGATTACATATTTACTGTAAGTATTTATAATAGAGTAAATGTTAATTTTAACACTGTCCTTAATTTTTGTCATTCTAGTTTAGTGTGCTGAAAAGTTATAGTCTTAATTATTTTAGATTTTAAATAACCCAACAGATGCAGAAAAAAATGTTACTTTCTTGGACTGGTTCATGGTGAATTCAGAAGTAGATTAATTGTCATAAAACGAGCTAGTCTGCTCTACTGTTTAAAGTTCATATAAAAGTGGGACAGGATGACACTTAATTCAGTAAAAAGTTATTCAGGATCAAATACTATAAATTATGGAGCTGCAGTTAGGATTTATTGTCTTTTTCTGAATTAATTAAGCAGGTAAGGTACCTAAATCAGATGGAAGAAAACAGTACTTGATTATAGACCTGCTTTGCCATTTTCTGAAGTAATTGTAGGCACTTAACTCCATCTTTGGAGAAAACACTTACAAATACTTCTAAAAATCTGGCCCACAGAAATGGAATTTACACTAAATTTGTGGAATAAATTCATAATTTGTAAATGTAAAATATGCTTGGATAAACTTTACTGTTTTCCCCATGTTGATAACATTTTTTTTGAGTTTTTTTATTCAGCTACTGAAACAACAAAATAGTGGTTTATGCTTTTTCCACAAAAGTTGCTTCAAATTCAAAATTTAAAAAACATAAATCACATAAATAAGAATAATATTCTGTAACCTACACAGCCCTTAAAGAACTATATGGAAGTATAGTATATCCTCCTGACTACCCAGAAAGGACAAAATTGAGTTTGAAAGATTTTCATTTGGTGGAAATTGCCATGTTTTAATGGCTATGCAAACAGAGCAATTGTTTCATTAATAAAATAATTTAAAGTAGTGGTTTAAAATATGATTGACTGCAGTTATTTAATTGCAGGGTTTTACTTCTCCATTAAACCAAATATATATTTCTGTATGTTTGTAAAGAGCAATGCTTACTATTTCACTTCATTTTCCTCTTAGATACATAGTAATTTGCATAATCACATTTCTTAAAATGTTTTAAAACTTAGACCATTTGTAACAAACAAGACATTTTATTCATCTGTAATGCTCCTCATAACACACTTGCGCCATTATATATACATTTTTTCTGGGAACTACTATGTTTTGGTAGCAAATGAATGTTTGAATATTTGCCTTGTAAATTTATGAAATTTGAAGCAAAATTTTGATACGGGCAGGTAAAATATTGAATTAACATTGGAAGTAGCTTTATATTGTCTCCTGTTGTGTTGACTTTTTGCTTGCTCAAATATTCGAAGAAAGGTCCTGTTGCCAAAAAACAGATGACCCGTGTTTTCACTCGTATCTACAACACAGGTCTGGAGTCTGAATATTAACAGTTTTAGTTCTGTACAATTTGTGGACTATAAGCCTTTCTGTTACAGCTTATTCATGCATAAAATAACATTTTCTGCTTTGCATAATGATAAAAAGTCCTTGAATTGTAAAGTTCTGCAAATGTGCTGAATGTTATTAAAGTTTTGTAGTATCCTTGTTGGCTATTTTAAATGCTTGCCAGTAATGCACACAGTGTGCCTTGTTTGTGCTGTAAGTTTAATAGTATCTCTTCACACAAATATAATTCTTTAGAAATCTAATATGTAACTTCCATATTTTGAGACGTTACATTATTGACCATTTGTTATAATGGAGTAATTAGCTGCAAAAATACCTGTATGGGCTTGGCATTTCCTGAAATTTATTTCCTTCCCAGTTGTTTTCCAAGAGTATGCTAGAGCTTCACTGATATTTGTCTGTGTAAGTTAGCAGGAGACTAATTGCCCACTTCTGATTTTTCTTTAGACGTGTGAATTCTTGGGTAACAAACTACAAATGAGAAGAAAACTTAGGGTGATTTTACAAGGGCCTGCTCCAGAGTTCATTGAAGGCAGTAGGAAAGTTTCTTTTGATTTTGCTGGAGATCATGTTGGAAAGAATGAGGCATAAGAAAAAACAGAAAGTCCACAACTGTTATTTGGCTACTTCTTTTCTTATGAGCTTTATTTTAATTTGGTGAAATATGTTAATGTCTACTTGATATTGAGTAGTGTCTAAGAGGGATTCATTTTTGGTGTTGGGAAGTAACACCATGAATGACCATTCAGTACTTGGGAGGCATTAGGGTCAGAACTGAAGACCGAGCTCATGAAGCTACTAGTTCTAGATTAATATAAGGGTTTGAGTATTTGAAAACTTTGAAAATGATCCAGGTAGACTCTATTCTTAACTTTTAATGTTTTGGGTTTTTTTGTATCATGTCAAATACAGTGCTTTCTTATCTCCAAAGATTAAATTTGCCCATTTTGCCTATGTAATATTTATATATGGACAGGAAATAGAAGTCAGTATCCAGATTTGTTGACCCCCGAGATATAATATTGACCTCAGTGAGTATTAACTTCTGAGATCAATAAATGCTGTTATTGACCTCAAAGAAAAATCAATAGCAGCTTGTTAATTTGCAAACTATGACTGCAAGAAAATGGTACACATTTTGTTCTTCATTATCACCTATTTATATCTGTACTTTAACGCCTTCAGTATTTCCACCTAGAGATCATCATGTCAAAACATTTCAATCCCGGCTGTTAGAAGGTTGGGGAGACAGGCTTTATACATTATGGAATAATTGATGAGCAGTACATGTTATTTCCCATATCTCATGAAAATAATACCCTGAACAGTCCTATATCACCTGTGTTGTTTTCCTTTTTTGGGTAGTCCAGCTCATTTCATTTCATTTTCTCTGGTGCACTTCATCAAAACATTGCATAAAAGTACTATATTTTAGCTGCCAAAAGAACATTTCTACATGAAAAATAAGGGGGATGAAAGACTGACTACTGGAAATGAGGAGACTTAAAGTGATCACTATAAAAATCATAATTAATATACAGTAGATTTTTCCTATTTGCATAAGGATGACAGGCTTCTAGGCAAGAATCTGCTCTGCAGCAGGCTGGAATATAACTATATGACTATATAACAAAGTAAAAAGTTTAAAATGACAAAGTATTGGTGGAGTGGTGTTGTTTTGTATCATAGCAGGTTTTGTATATAAACACTGAGATGTCAGGTTTTACATAGTTTGAAATGACTAAAAAATGCCTATTGCTGAAATTCAAATGTCGTAACAGTCCTTCTGCATATATATCACTTTGATATTTAATCTTAAAAACCTCATAAATGATTTAATATTACTTTGGCCTTGTTATGATCTGACTGCCAAAAAAGGCAGAGGCTGATTTTTATCTGGTCTGGAGAGTAGTGTTTTCATTCACAGAAGACAAAGCACAAGTCTGTCAGCCTTTTACAGTCATTAGTTCTGTCTGATACATCTGCAGTGATCTTGGCAAACTGATTGCTATATTTAGAAAACTTTTCCTTCATTAAATGACAGCGTGAGTGGTATTCAAGTGCAAAAATAAGGCAACAGTTTAACTTTTACAATAACTGAAGTAGCTGCAGGTTTTTTGCCAGCTTGATGGTTATATGGTTTTGCCCTTTAATATCATGAGCTCCCAGAACTTCGTTTGTGCATCCATGTTATCCTCTTTAGAGACAGTCAATGATATTATACTCCTTCTGTAGATAGGCAGACTAAAGCATAATGAAATTAAAAAAAAAAAAAAAAAGGCAGCACCAAGCTAGATTAATCTCTGAGGTTCAGATAAATGAGGCCAGTGCACATCTGGTCTGGAAAGGTGTTTGTGGTGATTATGCAGTTTCTTTTCTGTCTTACAGAAGAACTCATGAATGGTCAGGAAGGGTAGTATCTGTAAGCCTATACAGAGTTCCCAAATAGTAGGAACAGTTTCCCCACTTCTCTCTGATGTTTTGAGTCATCTTTAAGTAACCCAGGAGTTTGGATCCTTCTACAAGAGACCGAAACAAAAGTGATGTGGGAGGATGGCAGATTTGGGGAGGATGGAAAGTTCATGGTTATACTGCAGGAGTAGAGAGATCATGTCATTTTTACAGTTTAGAACTATCTCTTCGGCCCACACAGATTGCAGAGCAGCACTCAGGTGTTCAAAGTACCAAATTGTCCATGTTCTATCAGAATTTTAGTAGTAGAACTGGGAATAACATCCCGGGCAACCAGACATGGAAGACAAACTCTTTGATTATAAGCCAAATGTGGCTCCTTGACTCTGCAGACATTTATTTTTCAGCCTGGAAGTTACCTAGTGTGCTCAGGAACACTGTGCTGCAGTGGCAGGATCGCAACATGACCACAGGCAGGTCTCAGGATTACGGAAGATGGTGCCAGTGCCAGTTCTCATGGTGCCTTAATGGCTGTCTGGCACCTGGGGAATTCTCTGCTCTGGAAGCACTCTTTAAGGTGTACTGGAGTTCAAGAAAAAGCTTTATGAATTCAAACTCCCACTACTCTGCTACAAACATCTAATGCATTATTTTCCCTTTTAATATTCTCTGTAATCACTGGAACTGTGTACTTAACTGATGAGAAGCTCTTAGGACTGATACTGGGTCTAACTTACCCAAAAGAGAAGGAAATATAACATAATCCACAATGTTTTAATTTTTAAAAAGTCTTGTTCAGAATCCAGCTTATGTGGTACGTCAGAAGGAGTTCGGTTTATAACTATAAAATCACTGAATTTAACTTCTCAATAGATGTCACTGACGGCAGAGTTACTGATTTCCATAATTGAAATGTTTTGAGATTTTGCACTAATGGTCAGTGGGGCACGAGCTAGTAATGTTATAAGATGAAATGTTCTGCTTATCCTCTTTGTGAATTACTTTTACTCTCCACATTTTGCTTTATTAAGGGAATTTTCCATTTACTTCCTATTTTGGGAAAAAGTCTCTACGTTATTAAAGTATATAAAATATTTGATGCCATAAAATGGATCTATTTTAGTTTGATAAACTAGAAATATGCTGCACTGTGAGGGTCATAGCTTATAATACATACTGTTAGTACTTTTTCATTTTTCTATATTAGGAGATTAGTGAAAAATAAGCTCTATCAATTAAGTTTTATTGCAAAATTATCTTCAGATGTACAGCAGTGAAGATGATATTGAGTGATAACACTAGAGTGGATTTTGTATAAAGCAATTACAGCTTGAAAACCACAATCTGAATGAAAATATTGCTCAGGGTTTTTTGTAATCTAGCATTAATACCAAAAAACTCTTCCTTTGGAAACTGCTTAAATTACCTCTGTTAAACACAAGACATTCCTAAGGTGTTCATGTGTGCTATTGACTGAAAAATACTTTACTGATACCTGGTTTCACTGCTCATGCTTTGGCAAATCTGTAAAGTACATATAAGTGTGTGGTTCCACCTCTTAAGATGATTCTCCATTTATAATATTACCATGTTTCCCTAAAGATATTACTTTGTTTATATGAATAACAGAGTTCTTAATTCAGAAATTATTTTATGTAGATGCATTTCAATGCTATGAAATTTTTTGCATTCTTAAAAGCGATTATTTACCCTGAGAGAAGCAAGCCTTTTTCACAGTATAATGTAATACATATAGTCACATAGGTTTCCTTGACACGTTATTCTGGAGTTGAAAGTGCATTGAGCTTTGCAAAATGAATTTCAAGAACTTCAGAACTGAATTGTTTAATTCTGCTCATAATGAATGAAATCTGTCTGAATGCTCAAATCATGTCTATTGTAGTGTTCCATTCTGCCATCCCACCTTCGGTGGGACAGGCAGCCCCTCAAAACACCTAAAGGACTTTGTTAATTTAGAAAAACGAATCAAATTGTTCAAGAACTGGAAAGCAGTTTAGTCCCTGTTTGTGGCATGGGGAATTTTGCATGTAGCATTCACTACTTGTTTTGGAATAGCATACTTCAGAATGTTTTATTCAGTGCATGTACAAGAGCAGTATCTCTGTAAAAAGCCGAATTTGGAATAAACTGAAGAGTACCTTAAGGAGGGTCAAATAATTTCAGAAGTGTATCAGTTGTACTCCATTGTTTCATTGTAGATAAATAGTTTGTGGCTCTGACCAAATCTCCAGTGATGCCAGCATGAATCAAGACAATTGAGTCAAGTGGTTACAGGTTTCCATCCTTTCAAATTGATCAAATTGAAATAGCCCATTAGGAATTGATTTAAATCAGTTTAGGTAAGCTCAGTCTTAGTCCTGGCCCTTGAGGCTTTGGCTACTGAAAGTTCACTTGATGCTGGACATATACCAGCTCCACAGGCCATCAACTTTATTAGTGTGGAGATAAGCTGATTAGACCTTGTCAATCAAAGGTGCCAATATCTCAATTGAGTGTCTCTCCCAGTCTTTCTCTCCTTCTTTGTTGCCCACTTCAATGCCTTAAAAAAAAAAAGAGAGAGAGAGAGAGCAAGAGAGAGATGTGTGGTATGCATCCCCCTGGTTGTCACCAAGCAGGGTGCAAGGGTACTGTGATGATGTGATGACTATATTAAAGAGGACATCAATTTGTTTTAAAGTGTTTTGATTTTTTTATGGTGGCATTAAGAGAGAGAACATTGTGGTTGCAGCTTTACTAGAAAGCAAAGAGTTCTAGAAGGAAGGAAAAAAAAAAAAAGTGTTTCTTTGAAACCTACCGGGTCTTTGAGTCTTGCTGTGCCAATGGGCGCTTAAGTGCTCCTGTAACTGGCATACTCTGATCCACCACCAGCTTAGGTACTATTCTTCTTTCCAAATTATTCATTTATATAAAATGAAAAGATTTGTGGTTGTTTAATCCTTGCAGAGATAATTTAAAATATTTGTTAAATATAGCTTGTTTGGGAAATGTTTGGTTATGCCAATAATGAGCATGATATATTGTAACAGTCTGGGAAATTACAGCATGAATTAAGGTTGGGTTAGGACATATACAGTGACCCTCTCTCTGAAAATGAAGTTATGCATACACTGAATAAATACATGCAGGTATTTGCATCTCTGCTTTGTAGAGGAAGAACCAGATAAACAGAACATCAGCTGTAAAAATCTAATAGTGCAGTGTTTCAGCTTTAGGCTTCATCATATAGTTAAAGATGGTATAGAGGAAAACTGGGCTTTTGTTCTTCACATCTGAAGTTTGCTCACACCATGCCTCCCTGATACTTCAAATGCAAACAACAGAAGCCCGTCCTTTTCTTCCATCACCCTACACTCACCACCCAATGAAGGCTGGAGCTACAGTGCTGCAGAACTACATTGCCACACTGGATTATCTCTTTATCAGTTATTCTTCACTCCACTGTATCAATTTTCCGCTAACCAATCAGACACTCCTCTTAGAAAAGACTGTTTGACTATTTCTTCTAGATAAATGTATTTATAGCTACACCGATCCACACAGGCAACTCATGTGCTACATGTCTTGGGGACAGAAAGGGAATTACTTGCTCTTTCCAGTAGACTTCAAGTGTGTCCCCTCTAGTTAATGCTGCTATTTGGGGCTGTTCCAGGAAAATAATCTAGTATTTGTGTGAAGATCTTAATTATTCACTTGGGTACTGGAGTTCAGGTATAACTCTGTTTTATGTTGCAAACTGCAACACCGTGTATTTACATAGAATGGAAGGATGCTCTTTTCTAATCTCACCTTTGTTTCCTGCCAGTCATTCTTGCCAGCTCCCTGTTCAGTCTGCATGCAGAGGGGAAGTTAGTTAATAGCCAACTTTGGCACAAGGAGGATATCATAACAGTAAGCTGTCTGCATTATTCAAGTAGGAGTTTTCTTTTGCCACTACCCAAAAAAGATAAAAAGTTCCAAGTAGATTTAAAGACATTTACATGGGAAGGAATTGTGGGGGAGAATAGCCTTATTACCTAATAGTAGCTAATTAGAATTCCTCTGTGTTTAGATGGGGTTGTTGAGCTGTATTTTTTTTTTCTCTTTAATACACTGTTAACAGCTCTTATGTTGTGCAGTTACAGTCAATCAGAAGCAAGTAGGTTTTTTTGAGAAGTTATTGAAGGAAATCTAGCAGACCACTAATCAAATGATGCACCTTTTTCCTCCAGCTACTTCCCATATGGAAATCGCTAACTCATTGTTTAAAATGTCATTTTGAAGGCTGAAAAGAAATGTATTGGAGTTCCAGCTTGCCATTTGATTGACCTGTCTTAGCTTCATTAGTCTTTTTTTTTCAGACTGATGTTTGTTTCTAATGCAGTTGTCTTTGAAAACCCTTTTTTTTTTTTTTTACTGGTTGTGTGGAATTGCGCAGCATGGAACTGAATCAACAGTACAAAAAACATGGTGATAATATTTGATAGTAAACTAGTATTTCACAATAAGACTGTATAGTATGGTCATGACTTCCAAAATAATTTGTACATTATTAAAAATAGGGTGTGCTCGATTTGAAGTTATAGATACATGGCACATATGTTTTGTCTTGGCAATTCCGAGAGTGTTAAATAACATTTTTATCTCTTCTTTCAGTGAAGTAGCAAGTGGAGGAGCTGAGCTCTGTCTTAATGGGTGGGTCTAACATAGTTTTATTGCTGTGTTTATTTCAGCAGATGCTTCAGTTAATACTTAAATTTAGCTTGGTATAAGGCCATATATGACGGTAAATACAGTTTCTAGAAAGATGCATTAGCCAAATAAGCAGGGATTTTTGGCAAGTTTTTACTTCAGGGCTACAACTGCTACTGAAGTTATTTGAAGTTTGCATCATGTGTGTACTGTATTTGGGGATGAGTGTGCCTAATGAAAATTATATATGCTTGTAAACATCCTCCCATTGTTGCTTAATAAAAGCAAATCTAGAACATTGCCGGAAGGACTTGTATGTTAAGGCTCTCTTTGACAGCTGATATGTAATGTTCTTATTGAAAGTGCTTAAAAGTCATTTAAGGAGGGTCTGTAACTTTGAGGCCGCCATCTTGAGGGAATGATTTCAATGTAGTGACTCAGTTTTGGACATAAATAAAAAGCTGGCAGTGCTTAGGGTTTTTTTTCCCCTTTGAAAGTTTTATTGTTAAACAACCAAGAAACCCATTTGGTTCATGGCATTGTTACAGCTCAGATGTGAAAGCTTGAAAATATCTTAATCGGTACACTCTTTTTTCATTCTGTTTGTTTCTTTCTTTTTTATTTTTTTTTACTTTTTTTTTTAGAAAAAAGACTTTTTATCACTGATTATTTCATAATCAGCTAATTAATGTGTTTCAGTGAAGTACTGTAAACTAAGAAAATAAGATCTGGAATGAATTACTCTGTGTACATGTACTCCATGTACTCCTTTCACAAAGTTCCCCAAGCCATCTTCTAGAGATAATATTTACTGACTATGTATGTGCTGATTAGTGTACAGAACTATATTGCATATATGACACTAGAGGCCAGGTTAAAGGTATCCTCTGTGAACTATCAAACACAGAAGTAAAGATGTTTTAGTATTAAAAAAAAAAAATAAAATCAATATTTGTTTTATGTTCTTCCTTGGAGGTTAATCCATCTTCAAGCATTAGAGGGCCACAAGCATCCATTTTCCCTGTTTACCCTGCAGCTTGCCAGTTTTCTAACCAGGGAGTAATGCGAGTGAATGTTGGAAAGTAAAGTTACTATTGCCTAAGCTTCCTTTTCAGAAGACTCTTGGTTTTAATGAATTTGACAGAAAATGTTATTCAGAACGAGTCCTCAGTTTTTACTTTTAAAAAATCATATTCTTGAATTGTGAGGTAAACCAACTCTTCTGCTTTTAAAACAACATTCAGATGTCTTTGATCTCTACATTTCGGGAATTCTTATTAGCTTAAACACAATCACTTTCAGGAAAAGTCCTATGAGGAGGGAAGGTTTTTCTTAAACGGAAGGGAAAAAAAAAAAAAGGAAAACAAAAAAGGGAGAGAGAGAGGAAAAATCTTTTCCTGTTTCTTCCCTGAGGCTGAACTGTTTATCACTCCATCCTTGTTCGATAGAAGTGAATTTTATAATAAAATTTTCCCTAATCGGGCTCTGTCAGTGAGGTGTCTTATCGTGGGGAGGAAAATGACACCGATCCTATCGAAAAACAGAGACGATGTCACAGTGTCCCCAATCACAGCTACTCAGCTTCCATATCTACCTTCTCCACAAACACCAAGCACTGCTTTTTCATAAGAACATCAAAACCTAGCGAAGTCATTAAAATTGCACCCGCGTAGAGTTGCAGGGATCAGCCGCACTAGCGCAAAATGGGATGTGGGAAAACAGACTCTCTAAATGTGCTAATTCCATTGTCACGTGTTTACGGCTTAATTTTAATCAGTTAAAAAAGCCACACATTGCAATAAATTGGCATTATCTTCTGTGACACCAGAGGACACAGTTGGTTCAAGGATTTAGAGGGTCGCTGGCAACAGTATATAGTGTTACAGACAAAGTATTTTTACGCTTGAACTACGGTAGCTAAGGTGCAATCCCCAGTTAAGACTGCAAACAAAGACTATAACCCACACAGTACTAAGTTCAACATGCAGACCACCTTCAGCCTGGAGACACTGTAGAATGCTAAACTGAATATTGCTGAAGAACATTTTCTAATTTAATGGTTAAAGGTAATTTGTTGGCCGGTATAATTGAGGTTGCAGTTCAGTAGCGTTCTCTTATGTGTCCTGTACCATAATGAAGAAAGATCTATTGGAAAAAATCCCTTTGCTGTATTTGCATTCAGTTTCTAAACTGATGGTGCTTGTTTACATTGTGCCATTAGATTTCTTCCTCAAAACTATGCGCTGCATTTTCTATTCCTCTACTCACGGAAATGTAGTTAAATCGGCCAACACAAACTGAAATGTGATAGTAGTAATACTGCTGCTTCCAATGAAAGGTTTATGGAAAGTTTAAGTTTTCTAATTAGGCAGTATCACAGGTCACATGAGAATTGTACATGGTATCCGTCTCTACTCCTCCCATTTTCTTTCTTTTCCTTCCCCCCTCCCCCTTAGACTTGTTCTTTCACTTGAATATGGCTGATCAAAATGTTTATAAGCAGCAGGAGAATTATTTTCTGTAGAGCAGTATGATCTAACTAATAAACATCCATTTCAATAAAACCGTGTCTATAAAAGTTGTCTAGTTTTATTTCAACTGATCAAACATGAAAAATGTGTGTGACCAGTTTAATTCTAGAATGAGCAAACAGAAAGCAGCCAAAGAAATACTTGGAGTAGGAATTTAACTTTTACTGAATAAACAGCTCCTCTCAGGATGTGAGCACATCTATAGCCGAACACAAATGTCTGTTTGAAACAGCATTAAAGAGCACTGCTAAGTAAGTACACAAAGTCACTACTGCGAAAAATAAGATGTGCTTAGTGTAGGATGCAGGTCGTCACTCTGCTCTTTCCAACATTTGATATTTTGGCTTAGACAGTTTAGTGCCAAGTATGTAGCATATCATTTCCATGCATTCTAAGCCCTACAAGCTCTTCAAAAATAAACATGAAAATGGCCAAAGAAACTATTATCAGTCAGCGATGAACAGCATTAGCAAAGAAAGTGAAATTAGTATGTGGATCTCTTGCGTATAAAGAAATAGGATCATTTGACCTATTTGGAAACAAGCCCGCAAAACTGTTTTAGGTGGAAAACAAAGGGACAACATTAGTTGAGCTTGAGTTAAATCCAGGATTTTTTCATTAATTGCATGTTTATAAAAAATAATAGGTGCTAACACTGAAAAACAAATTCCTGAAATGTATAAAAAAGGTTTTACACTCTACAAATTAACTTATGCATAAATAAGTGATAACCTGAAACAAGTTTACTGTCTGATTTTTCTGAATTTAGTATCTACTTCTGTGCTTGCAGTTTTCTTACTGATTTGGGTTTGTAACATGATGCAAGCTATGTTTTTGCACTTACCTGTTTAAACAGCTTGAATAAATATGCGGGGTCATTTTATTAGGATAATAGAAAAAAAGAATTGTGTGTAAATATAACACACTATTCTCTTCTATGTCTGGATTAGCAGCGAACTCTGCTGAGTGACAAAAAAAGACTTCTTTATGTCAGTATACTTGGCTTTATAAAGACCTTTATGACTTTGTTCTCTAAAACAAAATACAAACATCTAATTGTTTGAAAGATTTTACTGGAGAGTTTTACCACTACATGTCTATGGATATGTGCTTATATTCTGTTGGGAAGAGAGTGACATATTATTTTTTAAAAATGCTTTTTATTTTGGTTTAAATTCTGGAAAATTAGCTAGGCAAGTGTTTCTTTAACTAAACAAACTGCACTGCTTGCAGGTTTCCCCACTTAAGACTCCCTAAGCTTGTTCAACTCACTTGCTTATAACAGGTGATATAGGTCATGACATATCATAGCCAGGTTTGGGACATCCACTTTGAATGAACTAACTGGTATTTTAACCAGTCTGAAAATTATTATCCAGTCCTTTAGAGGTGTGAGCTGGTCAGTCTCCGTCTCTTTCTCTCCTTCTCTTGCTCAAAACTCCCCGATTTTTACAATCCGCACTTAGATCCTGTGCTGGAACTGGTTTGTGATCATATTTAAGTAGAATTACTGAATTTGGTTGCTTTGAACTGAGTGAGGGTTGGGGTGGGGAAGTAGGAGAGCTAGTTCATGTTAGATACGTATATAGGAGGAGAGTATTTGTTGGTGCTTATATTTGTATGCCTCTGTGCTAAAATTCTTAGCTTATAGCTACAAGCTAAGAATTTACTTGTTACTTATAGCAGAGTGGTAAAATATTTTACACTTAATAGATCACTTTGAAAAAAAAGTATAAATCTAAGTAGGCATTTTGTCTCTGAAAAGAACACAAACCAAGCAACACTAATGTACTCAACTGTGCATTTTAAAGGTTATGAGGTGAAATTGTATTTTACATATATTTTCCCACTCTGCAGTATCTTTTTAATACAGAATAATTGAAAATCATTGTTTCAGATCCAGTCTTACAGAAAATATCAAAATAAATGATGCTTATATATTAATTCTGCACAGAATCACTTGAATTTCATGTTTTCCATTGTGGAGAATTTCATTAATTTAGATCTATAAGTATGCATATTGTATTCAAATAATCTTTCATTTATGCAGCTCATCACTTTTGTAAATCGTAGGTATGTTTGCTTATCTAAATGCAGCAAAACCAGAGGGTTGGCACCCATTTATAGTAGTATAAACTTCTTGTGTTATACTTTTGCACACATAGGCTGCGCCATTGAGCCACCAGTCAGATAAAACTGTTTTCTTACTTGATATTGTGTAATGGGTGGAACTAAAGATGTACTTAACAGAACTGGATATTAGCATCTTTTTGTGTTTGTTACCATAATGGAATTTGGGGAAAATGCAGCATGTTTCTAAGTACCTACTTGTAATGTTACTCAGTGTCTTATAAGTTTGACCCTATTAGATTTTTCTGTGTTGGTAAATATGCTGTAGTTACTTTTTAATACAGTGCTTATAACACAGTTATTTGTTCTTTTGAAATGTATATCAATTTCCTATTAAACATTTATCTGCATACCAGGGAAATTAATAATAAATTTACCAAAAAAACATCTGGCTGTATTTGAGTAAGAGTTAAAAATAGTGTTAATAATATGCAAGTAGTTAAAGGGTGTTTTTCCTGAACTGGATTTAAACTTAATTCATTTCAAAAAGGTATTTGTTACTCTAATTAAAGTAACTTTTTCAAAAAGTGTAGAGATACTTTAATATATATGTATGTTTGTGTGTATATACACATGTGCACACGCTTTTAATTTAGGTATTGAATTTTATCCATATTGTAAGATCAACCAATTAACCTCTCTATCTGTGAAAGGGATTTTAGAACTCAAAGTGAATATTATTGCTGCTCATCTAATTGAAGATGTAAAATGTCCTGTAAGTCTAGGCAAAAGATTATTCTGTTCTGCTTAATTTGTAATACACATTAGTAATATATTTGCATAAACACTAACCACATCTAATATGGGGGGGAGGGGGGCAGGATCTCTGAGCAGTGTATTTAGTATTTTTAGTTTCCTGGGGTTTGTTATCTTTCAGTGTTAGATATTTGGTATTTTTACTTTTTGAATCAGGATACAATACATGAAAAATGTAAGCACGTTTATATGAAATTAACAGTCACTCAATGTTATATAAAGGTATTAGAAATAGAGGGAATTACCTTCAGTTAATAACTGATTAGTGAGATAAACTTCATACTCTGCAGATCTATGATATACTGTTAAAGATGCTGTATCTGTTTCAGAAAACCTTCTGTTTAGAAACATGCATGTGTTATTTTTAAGTGCCAGGGGTTTTTATGCAGATAGTGTCTATTTTTTCTCACTGTTGTCATTATAACTGGTTTTGCATGTGGCTGTGTGTCTCTGTGTGTGTGTTCTGTTTATGAATCTTTGTGGAGAAAGTAGGTTTTGGGGGGGATACATGCCATCTTAAATCATTATTTGCATCTCTGAAATCCTGTTTTGTATTACTGTGGCCGGTTTTTCTTTCTTGTCATTGCGGATTCAGGATCCAACTTACCTGAAACACAAATTCTCCTTGGTCCTGATAAGATCACCTCTTATGAAGCAGAATAACGGTCATTTTCAAAAGTCTTTAATATAAACTGCAAATTTTATAACAATATAATGTAATTTTATTTTAATGTGATTCTATCAGGGTATTATTCTGCCATTTTTATAAGTTCATAGGTAGTGATGTCATAGTTTTTCATTACCAACGTGTAATGATGTATTCTGAAAATGTGCTGTCACTTAAATGTGTATATACTTAATTTGGTTAGGAGACATAGGTCTGTGATCACTAAAAAAGCATAGCAGAAATTACAGTATAAAGAACAACAGAGTCATCAGGTTTGAAGTATACCTACCTTGTATATATAAAATAATTACAAAGTAATCAGAAACTCTTCCTTCTTTTCTAGTATATTAAAGGGATGTTGTATAAATGTGGCGCAGTGGCATGGGGCAAGGTTTATTTTATGCCAGTACAGCTGTGGTTAGGAAATCTGCAGTATCTGCAGTTTGTATGTATGTATAATGCAGTCCAGCAGATCTCTGGCCTTGTAATTACTCTTACTATATATTACCTTGCAACTTCTATTACCATAGTACTAAGGATCCTTGTCTTGGATGAAGACTCTGTTGTATAATTTGCTGTGCAAATGAGGGGGGGAAAATACTTCCTATTCCAAAAACCTGGCAATCAAGGGGAAGATGGATGAGGATTAACAGGTTGAAAAGCAAAAGAAGAGCGGTCATGATTAGCATCCCGGGCAGGGATCTTGATGCATCTGTGGCCTGCGTGTGGTAAGTTTGGGGCTGTTTTTTTTTGTTTCTCACAAACATTATAGCAATAGAATTTTAGCAGAGGGATTGAGAAAGTTTATAGGGAGAAATAGTAGTTGTAAGCATAATAGAAAGGTAATTGTAGGTGGGGCTGAAAATCCTCCTAACTGTGATGAGCAGTGAGACAGAGGGAGAAGGGGTATTTGCTTGCAGATTTGACTGGTCACTTTGGCCGGTCATACATACTTGCCAACAGGTTGACTGATATACTGAATGAAAATTGAGAAAGTGCAGTTGGCTTGGCCTTGAAAATTAAGATGAGCAACTGAAAATTGACATAGGAGAGGAATGGAAACTGGTGGCAGGAGTGAAGGAAGTAGAGGGAAGCACTGCAAAAAGAGAGATAAATTGCCCAAACCACCTGCTAGAAAAAGATTGGTTTGTCAAGGCCAAGGAAGAGATTATTTGAGTAATCAATGCAAAAGCTGATGAAAGCCTGGACAGGAGATTTACATATCAGTTGATAGGAGAGTCTGTATTTTAGTGTTAACTTAGAAAGAATCTACAAGATTTTAGACCCAGTCCAGTAAAAAGGACCTGAAGATTATGCTTAGATGATGCCAAACCAGCAATGGTACCACAGGAAAAGAGAAAGAAGGTAACAGGGAGAGTTGGGGATGGTAGAAAGTTGAACTCTGTTCTAGTCATGTGGAGCTTGAACCAAAGGCTGGATATATTCGGCTATGTCCCTGTATGAGCCAAGTCTTCCCAGATGATGCCTTTTTTCTTTAAAGCTAGATTCCACTATTGATAGTCTCACTTAATTCTGATGTCGGATAAATAGTTAATGAATCAGGAGGCTAGCACAAAATTGGTCAGCCCAGATTTAGTGTGAAAACCTTTGTCTGTCTCATGCAGTATGCTAAGTAGTGTGTGACAATAAAGTAGACAGGAAAGGTGAAAATAAAATTACATGTTTATTCTCGAGGTCATCGGAAGCTCATGGAAGGAAATTTTTCCAGGTTTTGTTTTATTTAGGTAAATGGCTGCACATTCTGATAAATGTGCACGCTTAACTTTTTTCAATAATTTGACTGTAACAGCACAATGCTTGAATATTTAAGTGTGGTAGATCTAAGGCTTAGTTTTTGAACTTGTAGAAGCAATGATGGAATGTGTTAAAACCAATTGTTCGGTTCAGTGCTAGTGATGGACTGAGAGATGCAGAAGCAACATAACTATTTGCTATCATGGAAAACAATTGACATAACTCCTACAAGAGTGCCTTATAAGGCACTGTGAGATTTTATGTATTTATCTTTTGTATGTACACCTAGATGCATACAATTTCTCTCTCCCTTTTTTTTCCCTCTCTGTTAATATATATATGCATATATATGTACAATTCTTCAGTAAGGCTTGGGAAGTAGTAAAGAAACCCCTGCTAGGCAGCGATCATATAAGTAGGGGGATGGCTGATTCTACCGAAATCTTTGTAAAATGAGACACCCTCTTTTTCAGACCTGAGAATGGGCTTATGTTCCCAATCATATGCCTGTGATTTCAAACTATACCTGAGAGAGGTTTTAGCTCCTCTGCAAATCTTTTCATTTTGAGGGAGCTTGTTTGGTAGTATGGCAGTAACCTGTTCAGTTGTGGCCTTGGTATGGTAGGTAGAGTGTAATTGATTCTGGTGTTGGTCTTGCCCACGGATCGCAATGGGGATGGCTTACATTAGACTTTGTAAAATGAAGAAAAAGGTCCAGTAAGATTTTCACAGGGTATGTATTAAAGTGTTTTGTTTGGGGTTTTTTTAAATAGTTCACTATTGCAATGATGCGTAAATGCTGCACAGAGATTTACGTAGCAAGTGGTCTCATTTCTTTCTTAAGAATTTAATTTCGGGTCCTGTGAATGAAGAGGCTTGCTTGCACCACTCTGTACCCACTTAATCTCCTGTTCTAGATTTCTTCACATTTACATGCTGTTCCTAAGGGCCTTATTGGAAAGGTTCAATTTGCACTGTATAGATTCAGGTTCAGCATTATCTACTCAAAGTTTTCCATGGCCCTTGTCTTGCATGTACCCTAGAGAGAGAGAGTAATTTGATAAATCTGTATTTAAACTTGTCTCTAAATTGGAGAGAGAAACTGCTGTCATACCTGATGGAGGAAAATGATCAGACATTGACACAGTTCATAAATTCATAGATTTTAAGGATGTTAAATCTTATCATCTCACCTACTGTATAAAAGAAAGCCAGTGAGTCTCACCTAATTATTTCATCATTTATCTCAGTAAGTTGTATGCATGAAAATATCGTGTCCAGAAAAACACCCACCATTGTTTTGAAGGTATCAAGAGGTGGGGAAGTCATCTCTTTCCTTAGTAATTATTCTAATAGTGAATCAGTCTGCATTTAAAGGATTAGGAGATCCTATTTCTGATCTGAGTTTGCCTGGCTTCAAGTTTCAATCCTAAATTCTTCATATTCCCTTTCCTGACAGACTGGAGACTGCATTAGCAAGTGAAACCTTCTGTCCTGAAAATATTAAGGACCATAACTAAACTTCTCTTCAGTGTTATTATGATAACTGAATTCCTTAAATCCCTCGATGTAAAATAGGGTTCTTTGCCCCCAATTTGTAAATCTTTTCTGTGGCTCTTCTCTGTACTCTTCAATTATTCAACACCCTTTTTAAAATACGGAGAGGAGAAGTAAGGCGCTTTCAATTCGGTTTGGTGTTGTATTTCAGGGGAATATGATTCACAGGTGATTCACAAAGATTATGCAAGACATCATGAGGCAGCTTCTGTGTTGCTTTTATGTTTCATGTCTGCCAAGTTATCACAGTGTGTCATACCAACTCCAGTTTACTTTCTTTGTCTAACTGTAGAAAATGTGGTAAAGAATCAAGAGTTAAGATAAGGTCTCCTGAGCACCCATGTTTTATGTTTTCTCATCCTAAATATGCAATTCCCACAGCTGAGATCAACAGAAGAGTGTCATATTTACAAGTATTATAAAAACTTCTGCAGACTGTAAAAGTTGATACCACAAGTGATAACCCCAGTCTGCCACTTCTTTCTCGTGTTGATGACACTGACATCTTCACTGCAGCCCTTAGTGTAGACTAAAGAGGGTAAAACCCTCATCTTGTTCATGCCTTTTCCATCCTCTTTCTCCTGCCATGAATCCGTACTGTAATCAGGGGGTCTGTCAAATGACTGCAACTCCATGTCTCAGGTGGGGTGATGTTTTTTTCCTGCCTATGAATAGCACTGATCCCTGCTAGCTTTTTGTATTTTGATTTGATGGTGATGTTAGAGTTTTAAAATGGGATGTGGCCTAGAGGGCATGTGCTTCAAAGTAGCTCACCTACTTTCTCAGTGTGTGACAGTGTGTCCCTCTGGCAGAAGAAATGTCATAATCCAAATTTTTTTTTACCTATCTGAAAGATTGACATCTGTGCTGCGTGCTGTGAGTTCTAGGGATTTGTTGTTTTCTGAAGCAGGAGCATCCTGAAGCATGTCCTGTTTGGAAACTTAGTAGGTGCTGTGTGGAAGGTGGAGGAATGGGATGATGGGGTAAGGCACAATATATCTCCTTTCAACTGCATCTAATTTTTGTCACATTGAGAAACAGCTGTATAAGGAGAGGCCAAACTCGTAGCAGAAATGCAACTGTGTAGTGGGATTCCTGCACTTACCTGTAGGAATTCCAATGGGTGTTTTAGGGCCAGAAATGATGGTCTAATTGTTGGCAAAAAAGGGGCATGTAGGTAATATTGCCTTGATTGGAAGGGTCATTTCACATAGGGAAGCTGACCATAGAGAATAGGTTAATGAAAATAGTGCTGGCGAAGATTTGTTCTAGTCCTCCCACTGCAGTGCATGAACAGTCAAGTTCTTTTTCTCTGTATTCATTTATTTTTTTATTTGTGTCTCTGCTGCTGTCAAAGTCAAAAGCTCTTACTGAGAAGAGGCTGGCTGATATCAGTCAGTGCCTTGCCTCACCAGCCTGCATTTTTAGGGAACTTGATCATTCAGTTGCTCCACAGCCTCCATTTCTGAGACTGTCTTGGTGTTCAAGCAGTCCAACTAGCAAAATGATTGCATTATTGCCTGTTTGTCAGCCACACAAGCTTAATATTTTTTCATGGATTTTAATCCATGATAGCTAGAAGAAAAACAGTTTTACTTTTACATTCATAGGTCTGTAAATGTGAGGTATCTGTCCTGGGTCAGACTGCTTCCATCTAATTCAGCTTGCTTTCTTCAGACATGTGCAACATCGCATGACTGGCAAGAAAGTATGAAAAGCTCTGTCTGGGTTATCACTACCTGCCCCACATGGAAATTACATGCCAGGTCTTTAATAGGTCAGAATTTACTTAAACTCTGAAATATGGTGTTTCAGAAAGACAAGAACCATCATTCTTATCTGTATTAACATCTAAACTAGCACCGAATTGTAATGAGATTTCTCAGGCCATCTCTTTCCTGTGTTTCTGTCAGCTAGAACAACCATCTGTGTTGCTACAATACCCTGTAAAGCTAAAAAGGGCTTAACTTTGGATTTCAGTTTTTACATGAAGCAAAAAGAAAACAATTTTATCCATCAGGACTTGTTTCAATTCCTTGTTGTTTATCTAGAGCTTCTTGGTGGTGTGAATTAAAGAGGGGAGATTCTCAACTAAGCGTGACTGGCACAGTTTAATTTTTTTTTTTACTCCAGTATGTGAAGTTTTGTGTGTTTTATTTCTAACTGCGCCTTGCACTGAGGAAATCCAAACTGTGTTGATAGGGCTGTCAATGCCTTCATTATCAGGTTGGGTTCTAGGAACCCATTTTGCTACTATGTGACCTTTTACACCAGTCAATAAAGTCAGTGGATTTGTGCTGGTATACAACTGGAATAACACAGTAATGAGTGAGGCCCCAGAAAACAGCAGACAGCAACATAACGGTATATTTATCACTTTTAAAAGGTTATGGCAGCTTCCATTGGACTATGTAAAGAAGTTTTTTATTGGTTTAGTTAAACCTTGCTTAAACATTTGATTTTGTGCGTGAATCATATAATCAGGAACTCATTATGGTTTTATATTAAATTTATACTCAAAACCTGCTTTAAATTGCTGCATTCATAGAATTTATAACCCGCAGTGCTTTCTTATGCTTTCCTCACCCATTTGGGTTTCGCAAGGGATCTCAGAAGAGTATGTCCTGGTATATCCTTCATGACACGGTGTCGAGGCACAGCTGTGGGAGGTGAGGGCAGGGGAACAGCCTCAGCTCAGAAATGCCTCGTATGCATCTTTTTCAAACCAATATATTTTCCATAACCACATTTATTAGTATTACTACTTTAACGTATCTTTGTATGTGCATGTATTCATGGTATCAGGGATGTGGTAGCATTCGGTTTTGTTGTTCTAAATGCTGCTGTTCGTGTCTGCAGTCCACACAGTTCAATCTTTCAGTCCTGTGCATTTACCAACCATTCAGGCTCCGTTCAGTATTCACACATATATTATGTAAAATAAAATAATAAAAAAAATACATTATTAAGACTGTGGGGGCTGTGAATGGATTATTACAATTTGCCTATCATGGTAATGACACCTGTTAGAGGTGTGATACAAAAGGCAGTGACAGGCAGTGTAATTTAGTAATTGTAGCTATTGTGCTGTATAGCTGGTCAGTTCACCAGGCAAGTACAAAGAAACCAGTGTTAAGGCTAAGCAGGGGTGGGTAAGCTTAATAGAGCTAGTGCTTTACTGAAAGAAACTTTTGGTGGAGGGCTAACTCCCAGGGGGAAGGAGTTAGAATGGGTTGAAAAGAATGAACAGAAGTATAAAAATGGTACAGGTTTTCCTGTTTCAGTTCTTAAAGTGACAGAGGACTTCTGGTGATGAGCATGGCTTGCTCTGCTGGCCAAAGGAGGGCAGAGGGGGAGAGGGAAGCTTTTTGAAATCCTAGAAGGGTGCTGATTTATTGCAGCTGCAGAACTGAGGTAAGCCCAGGCTAGTGGATGTCTCTTTCTCTGTCTTGCTGAACATCGCAGTTGGGTTTGGCAAAATTGTTTTCCTATCAAGGTAGTGATAAAGGGGTAACAGAGTCAGAAGGTAGGTTTGAGAGGGCGCAGAAAACCACTGCTGGCAGGTCATAAACTTGTGCCTTGGACAAACCTGTGCGTGCATATATGATTTGAGTGTTCGTTTGGATGGCAGGCCTGCCAACTGCTAGTATTTGAAGAGTCAACTAAGGTCTGAAAAGTTAACTAAGGTCTTCAGTGGCTTCTTTCCACTTCTTTTCTTATAGAAACTATAATGTTCATGGAGGTTTTTTTATGTTAGAGGTAAAGGAGCTAAAGGTACAAGGAAAATTTGTTACTAGTTCCTTTGTAAACGTGTTTGTTTTGTAGGCTGTTTGGAGCACAGACCTCATCTTCCATACCTTGGACACAGAGGAGTGAATACTCAATACTTTCTTAATCCCAAATATCATCATTTTCGATCATTTTGTGAGCCAAAGAACAACACAAAGACTACACAAATTAATCTTTTCCCTGATGCAGTATCCCTGTAGACCCCTAATAGACTATGTAAAATGCATAGCCATTAATTAATTTTCTGTTTCTGTAATTATGAGAATGCTAAAATGCATATAGACTTCTTATACCAGACCTATCTTTTTTTTTAAAGTACTTTGAGATTGTCTTTCTCTCTCCTCCCTCCACTCCCCCCCCCCCCCCGCCCCGTCTGGATATTTGATTTTCCACAGAGCATATTGGTCTTTCTTCATGTGAACCTGTAATTATTGAACAAATTGTTGTCACAATGAAGAACCTCTTAGACGTTTATGAGGATGCATTAGAAAACAATAGTCTTGAAAGATAAGTATTGGACACAGCACTGAAACATATTAAGGCCAGATTGACTCATTTAACAGCTTTAAGGGAACAAGGAAGTAGCCTGAAGTTAACAAAGGTCTGCACAGCAGGGCATTTATGCTAGCAAATACTAATTCACCTTTGCTAAACAGTATAAACAGATTTGCAGGCAACACCAGGCATCCCATTTAAAGGGATTAGGTGTGCCCACTTACCTATTGTCTGGGCTGAGGAATGTGGGGTGCTCAATATGCTCCTCTGCCATTAGCCCAATTAGGCAGGCACGCCCTTTGTGCAAAGCCAGTTACAGGGCACTTAATCCATTGATTGGAAAGGTAATATTTCTTCTTTGAATTTAGGAGCTTGTCCCGTGGTGTTACTTGCATCTTTGCTGATTCCACACTTAAGCGTTAAAGTGACCATGCATCGTGCATCAGCCAGCCGGTTGACAGAGTGTATTTGGTTTTTATAAACTATGCAAACTGACGTATTGACTTTGTTGCAGTCAGCTGATGGAATGCTCCAAGAAGAAGGGAATACCAAGGAGCTTTGTAATCGGAGCAAAATCAAGTGTTAATAAATGGGCCATCCCCATGGTCTACTAAGTGCAGGGTGGTGCTTTTTTATGTTCAAAGTGCACTGCCCTTGCTAGTAACTTTTTTTTTTTTCTCCCAGCAAGGGTTAAAAACACAGCGGAGGATTCATGTGATATACATGCTATTATCACTAATTTCTGTGGGAAGTGATTCACGTTACACTGGAGCTGCAGAAACCCCTGCACTCCTTGTATCCTGCCTGTCATTCAGGTGGTAAAGGCCATTTCCAGGCTCCTTCAGCTGGCTGGAGGGTCAATACAGCAGAGTCCCTCTGAGCCTTGGAAGGAAGTTAAAGAAGAAGTCCCAAAGGCACCTTCCTAGAAAATTATTACAAAAGAAGGTTGTGTAAAAACAGGAAAAGAATGAGCTGGCATTCAGCCGAGTACTTACGTATTGTCTACAGGCATCTGAATTAATTGCGGATTATATGCCAAAGTAAAATCACGGTTTGTGCCAATAAAGAGGAGCTGAAGCAGTGTGTGTTATTGAGTGATCTTCCTGCACTCTCTACTGGCCTTCTGCTGTCTGGAGAGGAGACTGGTCACAGTGCTGAGCTGCGGAACGCCGCCGTCCCCAGGAGGAAAGGTTGGGTGCAGATACAGCTGTCAGCATGGTGTGTGCACGTGTGCAGGCTCAGGGAATCACGGTGGGATTTGGAGCTTCTGCCAGCCTCCCAGGTGGCTGTTACAAGCCATTTCCAACGTAGACCCTAAGTAGTCACTGGAGTGGATTAGGCTGGTACAGACTAATTTCTCAAATACTGGTGGTGAAAGCCTCACCTAATGCATCCTGAGCTTCAAATCTGCCTATGCCCCCTCTGTCATCATCAGGACCTGATTTACCAGTGATAGCGTTTCAGAAATCCATCTCTAGCTATGTAGGGACGTCTTTATTAAAAGAAGCTCCTCAGGTTTGTAAAGGATCTTCCTGGAGATGGAAATATGAAGTTCACGGAGCACACATAAGTGAAGAGATTTGGCACTGGGCTCCATTTCTTAAGGAAAGGGAAAGAATATCCGGTCTATGAAACTGAAGTGGGTCATTCCACTCATGCCTTTCAGGTTAAAGTATTGTGCATAAAATTATCATACAAGGTGTAAAAGAATGTTTCTTTCAAACAGACAAGAAATTGGATCAAAGGCAACACACCTTTTCTCAAGTGCAGCCTTTACTTCTTGTGAAATCACTGGGGTTCCTTGGTGGGTTGGAGGCAAGGATGTGGCTACAGCCCTGCTTGTGGCCACATTCAACCTTCCTGGAGTCAGGCTCAGTGTTTGTGTGCAGTGTTTAAAGGGTAATAGCACTAAACACTGCCCTCACAAACCATGGTAATTACTTCTACTGCTGAAAAAAACCAGAACATGAACAAAAATATCATAGAAAAGCTATTTCTAACACTAGTGCTGCTCTTTATGGCTAAGTGGCAGCCATCGGTTTTTTCCTAAATTATGTGTTCTTTTTTCAAGCACTTAGATGATGCAAACCAGATTTTTGTGGCAGCATTATTGCTCATAGCCAAAAGAGCATTCAAGGAAACACTATTTCTGCTAAATTGCCGTTTATTCAGAACACTTTGAGTTGTTTATCTTCTTTCATTCTCTTGACAAATCAAGTAGCCATCGAGCCTGTATTTCTAAGTTCAGTAATAATTTTAGTAAAAGTAATAGCTACCATCTACTTTTTGGGGGTGAGAGTATGCAAAGTTCTGGCTTTTGCTTTATTTTTAAAAGGAAAACTCCCCAGTAAAATTGTTCTTCCAGTTTGGCAGTAGAACTTCCTGTTTGTTTTGGATTTTTTTTTCTTACATGTAGTACTATAGTAGAAATTTTGTTGATGTAATTGCATTCTAGGTAGTGTTCTAGAGTTATTTTTTGATTTGTTTACCTATTCTCTGGACTGACGCTGTTAGTTTAAAAAAAAAAGAAGATTGTGAGCATTCATTAGAATACTGTGAATGCCTTTTAGTTTTTCACATTGCTTTTTATTCACTTTGAGTGTTCCTAATAGTAAGTGTTTAATGGAGGGAATGTTCCAAAGGAAAGAAATGGTAACAGATAATCATGCAAAGGTATGTAATTATGAATATTTGTCCCAGGCATGTGAATATGAAAGTTCTTTGGGGCTCATCCAGTCAGCAAGTAAGAACAGTAACATGAGATGGAGGTGATTGATCAAGTGTTGCAGAGAGAAAAATATGAATTACAAGTAATCAAAACAGTATCTAGGACAAATAGTTCACAGGCAATCCACAGGCCACACATGTTCACATGAACAAATTATTGAATTGTTTCAAGGTGAGGACATTTGTATACATGAAAATCTTTGTATGCGGTCATGAATAGAAGAATGTACTAATACAGGTGCATAAATTGTTTACTTTATAAATGCTATAAAATTCCTTTTTCAGAATAGACCATTTCTGTTCTGCCTGTAAAGAGTGGAAAGTACAATCGTTAGCTTAGAACTGACTTCAGACTTCTGCATTAAAGAAAGGAGGCTGACAGTCAGCTCTATCCAATGCATAGCATACCCCTGAAAAATATTGTATCATTCACCTTTGAACATAATACTGTGGTTCATTTTAAGATGTTAAAACCTAGACTGAAGGATCAAAATAAACATACTTTTCTTTGTGGTATTTTCTGATTTTTGTCATTTCTGCAGCGCATGTACTCTTGTTCTACTGCTTGGCTTCTGCATAACTGCTAGTTCCCTGCTTGCTTTAAAAAGTCCAGAGGTTTTATAGGGATATTTTTTATCCTTCTTGCTAGGTATTGTAACTCTTAGCTCAATAGTGTTTTATTCAATTACAGTGAATTAAGTTTACCTTAGGATCTTTGGAGCCTCTTAGAGGGCTGGTCTGATTAATTACTGTGCAAAACAGATTGTTAAAATAACTAGGCTTTATGCAGTTTCTCTTTGTTGTTTCCCTTAGCTTCTGTAATTCATAGACCTTGATACTGGGTGAGCAAGGTTAATGTGGGAGACACGTTCCCACAAGCTCACTGACTCTTCTGACTTTCCTCTCCTCCCCAGTCAAGAGTGGGCTCCCATGGGTGGGGACCGTGTGGGTCCCCTTCCTGGGCTGTGACGTGTGCTCACCAGTGCAATGGATTTTGTGTGTCACTCCCAAGCAGATGACCAGCAGAGCAATCAGGATGGCCTTATGTACAGGTCATTATGAATTCAGTAGCCAATGAACTTTGTAATGCAGACTACAGGCGGAAGTTAATTTTATATATGGTTTTAATTGTAGCAACCTCTAACAGCCAAAGCTAGAAATTGTATCCTGCTCAGCATCAGCACTCCTGATCTGTGTCGTGTCTGGGACAGTAGAGAGCAGCAGGGTAAGGAGTCACCCGAGCTCCTGACATCGCTACACTTTTCCATGGGTTCACACAGGTCAGGGGTTTAGTGGTTTGTTTAAGTGGCTGTGGTCCTGCTCCTGAGCCAAACCAGCCAGGCCTTGGTAGAGACACGGCATCTAGTTATACACTTCCTTATACGACAAATAAAAGTGGCTTATACCATTTTGGGGCAGATTTTTCCCATCCCTCTGCAACCTTGGCAGGCTCGCTGGTAACAAAGCGGACATGGTTTTGAGCCAGGCGGTGCAACGGGGTGTAAGGGGCACTTTGAAGGGAAGGGAAACCACCTGTGTTGGGCATGGCTTATAATTTTGCTGGATGCAACTGCACAGCAGGAATTAGAAAGGAGAAGCCAGCGTGTGCTCTGTGCTCAGAGGGCCTTCATGTGTCCCTGCGTGGCTGGAAGTTGTAGCTGCACCCATAGCCCGAGCCGTGGGGACGGAGGAGGTCTCAGCCCCGTGAAAACAATTGACTGGAGTTCATCCTGGCTCACTTCTTTCCCATGTTCTCCAACGCAGAGCAGAGCGAATAAAACCGGTCCTTTCCGGGGAGAAGGAAGCTGTCCGATACAGACTTGTCAGTCTTTATATCCTGGAGTGGGGATTTCCAAAGCTAATTCAGGTCCATAGGGGTGAAGTCCAACATCAACCTTTTCAAACAGACCAGGGATTTCCAAAGCTAAATCAGGTTTGTAGGGACAAAGTGCAGTGTTATTCTCTTCAAACAGACCGTGCAGCCTCCAGTTTGTGAGAGGTGTGTTAACAGGACCCTATACGTGTTGTAGCTCTGATTCATTTATAGGTTTGCTGTGATTTTTTTTAAGTCTACCATTTAAGCTCTGCCATTTGTAATTTTCCTTTGACAGCTGGAGAGGTGGTGAGAACGGAGGAGAGCTGAGATGTTACTTACTTTCCCCTTTTGGGGTATAGGCCTCATTTTATGGAACTATTGAAAGTTCTCAGTAGTTTAGTCTCTTTTTGAAGCGCAACAGAAAGTCACTGCTGCACTGATGTCATCAAAGAAAAATGAGCCAGTATTGAGCTGAAAAGTGCATAAAAAGTTTATGGATCTTTTAAAAAAGTTTTACCGTGAACTGCAGCAGTGGATTTTAACTTGAACAAAACCAAATCAAGTGTTAAACCTTTCCACATTTAGATGTTGTAATAGTAACTGAAACTTTAAAGGCAGTGTTGAGAGAGGCAAAGTGCTTAGTGAAAGACCCTGGCGATGTGCACTGGAGGGGGATCCAGAGCAGGAGCAGGGCTGGGCCTGCCGGAAATCGATGCTAAAACTCAGTTAAACTAGACCGGTGCCAAGAATTTATCGCACATCTGGTTTGCCTTGATTTTATATTTAATTATCACCTGCAAAAAGTCTGATTTCTAAGCATTTATTATGAAATTAATAAAAGAGTTTACAAGGCAGTGCTGTAATGCACTCCGGGGTGTGTCCTGCTGGAACGGTGCCATTTCCGAAGTTGTTGAAGTTGTTCCTCATAAAGTTAGTGCTTCGGTTTGTGGTCAGTGCGGAACAATATCCCAGGAAAAATACTGCATAGTTCTGGTAGTGCGACCTGGCAGAAAGCTAGCTGCCATGCGTGGCCCCGGAATGTGCAAGGGCTGTGCATATAGCAGCCTTTATTCTGAGCCATGGGTGAAGTGGCACCGAAATTATGAAGACCTCCTGATAATCACTGTTGTGCTATTTGCTCATTTCTTCTCTGGGAAATTCATACAAAAGATATACTAACACGTTAAATATATTCAGGATAAGATGCATCTTTATATATGAATATATGCGTGTATATGTGTTTAAAACGTTGAGGAGCTAATCCTAAAAGATGAGAAAACCGAAAGATGAGGAACTCATTTAAAACTAAATAAATAGTTGAAGAGCTTCTTAATCTGTTGCTGTCTTTTCTCAGCAATGTAGGCAACAGGTGGTATGAGATTAGGTCTCTTTTTGAGTGTTGTGGTTTTGGCTGTCATTGTGTAGGACTCAAGTATATTTTAGTGCATATTGAGCACTTCCGTGTAGTAGCAACCCTAAGTTCTGTGCATGTCAGCACTGTGCAGCCTCTGTCAAGCAGCTTTTTCATTTACTACTTCTCTCCTTTGTATTTTTTTTAATTTACTTTTACTTTCCATAGTGCATCCAAACATGCTTTCTCCCAACAAGTCAGGAATTTGATCCACTCAAAAATATAGGACATACTTAAAGGGTTTCTGTCAGTGCATGGCCAATATATTTTTTTCTTGCCCTTTTATACCCTTTCTTTTCAAAGTTCAGGTTAGTCCTTTTTTAAATTTCTTTTCAAAGGAAATATTATTTAAAGTTTAAGCCTGGTAGATTGAGAAAATTTAAATAACAGATCTCTGATACCTACAATTGCACTTACCAATGGGATAATTGCAGGATTTAGGTGCAAAATGTATATGCTGAAGTTTTTTTAAAACTTCTGTTCCTTATTATTATTTTGTTATTCAATTATTGTAGTGCCTAAAGGCCACAACCGTAATGAAGACTTCACTGTACTGAGTATTGTATAGACACGTGGTATGATTTAGGGTGTGAATGGATGACTGTGATCAATTCAATTGTGGTAGCTTCATGATTTGCTTCTCAGATGAGTAACGATAACTGATTATGTATTAATTACTACTTTGTTGCCATCAATGCTGGCCTGCAAGGGTGGTTTAAAACGATGTACTTTTCTCTGTAATTACAGTGGTTTAGAAGTACGTAATGAGCTAAAAGTTGATTACCTCAGCTCATACAATGAATGGATGGCCCTGGGCTTGTAGCAATTTGATCAACTACCTATGGCCAGAGTCTTGAGACTGAACCTCTGAAAACAAGCTACATGCAGTTTGGGAGAAAAAGACATGTTATAGGTTAAGTGCGAAAGGAGAAAATTTTCAACATACAGTACTATGTCCCATAATGCTGTTCCTGTCTGACTACTCTGTATTTTTCTGCTTACTCCACCAGTGCAGTTCTTAGAAATCACAAAAACCTTGCATCAAACCTTGCGGACTAAAATTTCTGCCTTCACTGTTCCAAGTCAGAGTTATTCTGTGGTATGGTCCATTGCTCAAAGTGCTGTGGCAGCTTTTCCTTTTGTGGAAAGCTCCTTCCTCAAGCACCTCATGCTGCCCAGAAATGCAGAAACATCTCAAATATTTTACGTGGGCACCAAGTCATTCAGAAACTAGCTGGCAACTTACCCGCTTCTTTGGAGCATAGATGAAGCTACTCCTTTCTGCCTGGAACCATCCAGAGTTGGTGAGCATAGTCACCTGCCAAGTTAGAGATGTGTTCTGCACATACCCAAGCTTCCAGAATATGGAAGTTATTCCCTTGTATAGCATAGCAGTCAGAACAGAAGGCAACATCTATATGATTAAGGTTTATGAGGTCTGTATTCAAATACACTGGCAGCTTTGATACAACTCCCCAAAATGAAATAATATAGAAACATATCTCTCCAGAGATGTACTCACTTTGAGAACTTCAAAATCCATCACTGATGGTGTTAGATTGATTTTTTTCAGGATGCTATCCACTTATTTGGAAGTTATTTAATGCCATGTCAAATAGATAATTGATTTGAATTACAATTTGATATGTACACATTTCCAGTTCTGCACTGAGCACATGGACTACTCTTGTACCTTTTCTCCCATGAAAATGAGCTGTTTCTATTTCAGCCAGGACTGACCGTGGTTTTCCTGTTGCTATAGTCAGCTCCAAAAGTATGTTATGAAGTAAAGGACATGGATGCTGTTCATTCATAACTTACATATATAGACAAGCACTAGTTCTAATCTGTTATACTAATGAAGTTTACAAATGCCTGTTAGAGGTAATGTTCTGCTCTCCTCCCCTTGTAGCCAAAACCTCTCTTAGCTTCTCCTGAAGTTCTGCCTGTCAGAATTTTAGTTTACAAAGACAGGACAAACGTATGATGTGGATTTTTTTATTGATGCACTTGATTAATTTATTGCTTCATAGTCTGTTTATAAAAATCTAACTGTGCAAGTTTTCTCTTAAAATAACAAAGACTAATAATGATGAGATCTATTCAGGTTGCTAAATAATAAATAATATTATTTATATACGTATCTTTTCTTCCTAGATATTATAACCTACGTAATAACAGTTCTGTAATTTCACTATGAAAAATAGTTACCTAAGGACCATGTCCAGTTCCTTTTATTCATCCACTTGGAAACAAGTTCTTATTTTTTGCTTCGAATACCAATCTGTCTGCACTGTCCATTTTAAACAAATTATTTGAAGTTTCGAGGTATAAATATGCCATCAATTTTGTTGTAGGTGTGGAGGCCAGCAGCAGAAATCAAGGTTTCATCTGTTCTGTTCTCCAGAGTATAACCTTAAGTAAGACTTAACATGACTGAGTTTGAAATGGATTGTTTCTGGAAAAAATGGTTCCTCCTTTTGCTCAGTACCTCCCTGTACTTCTTAACTGATCCTTCACTTTCTGACAAAAAGATCTGTCCCTTCTTTACTTTGTTTAAAAATGTTCCAGCAATGATATTTCTTCTATGAAACACTACTTTAAATTTGTTGCTTAGTCTTTTGGAAATGGTGAAGAGGTGGGAATTCAGTGTGTTTATACAGTGCCTAGTACAGTCAGATCCTAGTCTCTTAGAAAGCAAATATTAATACACAATTTTGCATATCATCAATGCAGTTTTCAAATGTTACATTTTTAGACTCTTAGAAACTTAGTTCTAAAGGTGTGCAACTTAGAAATTAATTGAATTAGAGCCTCAGATTCTGACTTCAATTTGTACTATCGCTAGTTAGAAAAAAACAATTCTGACCTCAAAAAATTTTGTTTGAAATTAGGTAATAAACTTGTATTATCCTGTGATGTAACTTGATGCGGTGTCTGGTATAATTACAGCCATATTGTCAACTTTATATATCAAATCTAAGTGCTGATGAGCATATCAATTGTTGAAGCTTTTCTTGCACTCTAGCCATTGGTGGAAGTTGCAGCGTACTACAGTGAGGTATACAGATGTATATTAAGGCTGTTGATGTGCTGAAAGATACCTTTGTGGTAATTAGAAAGATCATCCTTTGTGAAAGCACATATTCCTTTAGTTTTTACATGAGAACATACACGTGTTGTATTTGGTGGTAATGGGATTAAGATTTGAGTGAAAAGTTGCGATATAGGCACATTGAATTTTGTAATGGAAAATAAGACTTTTTCTCTTAAACATCACGGAAGACCAAATTGGCAGTGTGAGGCCATTGGCCTTCTGAGGTTTTAGCTGGCAATATTAATTTACATATTAAAGTTATCTTCCTTTATCCTGTGTCTTGTTACTTTACAGGACATTGGTTTGGCTGCTTATCGCTAGTGTGTTGAGTTTTTCAAACATCTGATGTTAGTGGATTAAGATGGGGATGCCTTGCTTAAGGTGTTTCCAGTCACAGATTCTTAAATGGTAACAAAGGACATGAGCCTGTCTTTGAGTTGTGTTCAAATTAAGGAAAAATTATAAAAAGAGAAAGCAAGGGAAAAAAAATCATGCAACTAAAACACTGGACTAGGTCTCAGGAGATCTGAGTTTGGTCCTTTTTTCTGTCACATCCTTCCCATCTGACCTTTCTTAAATCACTTAGATCTTTTACAGTTGTTTAAACCTTTTTACACAAATATCTTGTCCTTAATTTCTGTTCCATATCTCCTTATTTTTACAAGTAGATTAAAACATCACTGTCTTCATTCTTTACCTCTATATACTGTATATATACTGTATTGTAAATATACTGTGAATTGTTTGCAGCAGTAGACTATCAAAGAAAAGTAAATAATGGCTCTTAACATAAAGTGGTGTCCAAGTATTACTGTAATATGCAATAACTGAAAAAAAAAAAAAGGACATTGAGCATTTCCCCCTCTGACTAATTCTAAGTTTATTTTGATCACTTCAAAAATTGATGCCATTTCCCATAAATCATGGAAGTATCAAAATGTGAGTGAGCAAATAATGAGACCTTTCTATAAACCACAAAAGCATGGAGTATTTTTCACTGTCTTCTGAAGCTGACTATAGCTAGACATAAGGTAAGAGCAGGCGCTGTTATTGCCATTAAACCCTTCAGCGCATCCTGCTCACATTGTCAGTGTTAAGCATATCACCAGGTTCTTAGTTAGGAGGGATTTTTTTTTCCCCAGGCCAGATTTGCAGGAAGTAGATTTGGGTTTTTAGCTTTCCTTCTTAGTATGGCACATGGTCTACTTTCTGGGATCTTTTGCGACTTTTGATTGAAAAAGTCACCCAAGTTCTCAAGGGCTTAGAACATTGATAGTGTCCTTGATCTTTCTTGTGCTCTTCTTCTCAAACACTGTAACTGTGGCTTTTAATCTTTAAGCGTTTTTAAGTTTCTTAAAGGATGCTGGGAAGAACTTCTCTTTGTGGTATATGTTGGCGTATAGGATAGATGTTCTGTGGCTGCTTCTGAACTAGGCATGTATTTGCGCTGTTTCTTGCTATTGAACTGTTCTAATATCCATTCTTCATATGTAGTAATATATTAGTCCTCTCATTAGAAACATGCAGCAAGCTCCAATTACTCATTCTTATGAACAGACCTTCCTCTAAGAACATTCCCATACTGAGATACTAAGAAAGTCGAGGTGAAGTCTGTAAACACCTAAAGTTTAACCTAAGAACCCAGGCAATAAAACATGGTTACAAGGTCATGGACATAGATCCCATCTTGCCAAGCTTACTTGTCGGGGGGTAGGCAGAGAAAAGGAGAACAAGGACACTGTAAAATGCCACCGTTGTAGCTTTTGTTGAGTTGCTTTCGTGTTCTGTTACTCCATTAAGCCCTGGGCAGCATGTTCTGAGAAGTGCCAATTCTGTACTGAGCTCCAGTGAAGAAAAATAAGAGGTCACTTGCAAACCAACAGCAAGAGTATATGCTGTTGTTGCTCCTCTAAGTCAAGCCATATTAAGCTCATTTTTAAAGACAAAATGTGGCATTAGAAGTGTTTGATTTCTGGTTTCATGGAAATGCTGCAGTATGTGCTTTCAAAATGACAATGATTTTTTATAGACTTAATGTGTACAGGGATTGAAGAGCAAAGCCTTAATGTTGAAGTGCTATTTAAGTACGGATTTCTAGTGTGCCTGAAACAATAGTTTTTTACACAGAGAAATGAACTCAGTTGCTGAACATAACTTTTCATTCCACCTAGACACGTTTATTATATGTATTGTGTATCCATATGTCTCCAGACACACAACTGAAACTTCCTTCACGGTATATTCCCAAATAGGACACCATAGTTCAAGTGCAATTAAGAGTCATCACATGGTTGTGCAGCTGAGGAAATAGATCAAAGGCACGTTTATGCAATTGTGGGGGGATCGCTGTCTCGAATGACAAAGCATATGGAAACCATACATTTTTCTTTACCTGGTCTGTTTCATTTAAACCTATGTCTCCAGTCTTTGAAAGCCAATATTAAAAACACCCATCTTCCTCTCTCACATGCCATTGCTAAGCTCTTGAATAGACGAAAGGTTGTTCAGTGTAACAAGAGATGCTTAAATTGACCACAGTGGCATGTTCCAGTTGAGGAACTTAGCAATGACTTGAGCTTGGTAGAAATATGTGGAAGAAGATGGTATTTAAGCCACCCTGATGGAGTGTGGCCCTTATGCTAGCTCCCTCCTTCCAGTATAAGCAAGGCAACGGAAGGTTGTTCAAACTTTGTAGGTAGTATTAGTAAAGACGTGGATTGACGAAATGTGGCATGATCACCTTGGAGAAGGATTTTGCCAAATATTAAAATATTTAAATGTTCCCAGAAGTGGATGGGTATTATGTGGGTAAGGAGGAATATCGTTTTCAGGTGGGCACTGGAAACTTGGTTACATTTTGGTATTCCCAGAGGAGAAACACTGGTGTGGTGTCTTAACAGATAGTGACAGAGGTGATGCCTAAATTAAATATTCATGCTCCTTCACATGGCTATTTGCTGAAATATTTATGTTGGAATATATTTCATTCTTTTTTATGATTAAAGTTTGCACAAAGTATGCATGTTTGTTTATGCCCCAGAGATTAGGGTCAGTGGTATGATATGAAAGGGAACTGATTAGATGCTACTTCAGTTTAACAATTATTTATTTATTTATTCATGAGGTTTCAAGTAAGTTTAAAAATATGTTATTATTTTTTACCTTCATAGACAAAATTGTGTATCTTGAAATCTCACAGGTTTCTATAAAAGGATACCTATTAGAAGTAAAGAAAAACAATGGCTAATGAACTATTAAAAAGACAATCCTATGTCACATCTTATAGTCAAAAATTTTTAAAAACTATCAATTCTGTAAAGGTTAATAGAGGTAATTGGCAACCCTATTGATGGGCTTGCTTTTATCATGGTCATTTTTTAGGTTTGATTAACATAGCATTATGATTCACAAACAAGACTGGATTTTTGCAGAATTTTCCCATCTATTGAGGCTTACAACTTTCCAAATCATTTGGTCAGAAGTGTTTCTGCCAGCTGCTTCTGGACCTTCAGTGACAGATACCGTTTTCAGTTACAATCTCTCTAGGTCCTAATATCTAGATTACATCTTAAGCTTGCAAATTTGACTTATATGGTACTCCTAAGATCTAGTGTTCCCTGACTATCCACACATCCCCAAATCTTTTCACTAATTAACAAAAACTTTTTTTGTTTTATCATAGTTTTTCCCATTCTGAATGCTGCTTCAAATATTTTCCAAGTCTGTTGCCTCTTTGCATTACCTCTTCTTTTTTTATCATGCTAGTAGCTTCCCATCTTCTAGCTTGTCAGAAACAACCTTTAAAGTATTTTCTGTCGTATCCCCAACTCAGTTCTTGTCTCTTGTTCTTTATCAGGAGATTGAGTGCACAGTTGTGAGCTGATGATGATTGCCTGCATCCCCCGCAGAGTGGTTTTGGCTATTCTTCCACATATAGCAGCTCACCAAAAATTAACCCTGCTCATGTATTGTGGGTATGATTTCATGCTATAACTAAACTAATCTAATGGCGAGCTACGACTAAAAGGCACAGGTACAGACCTTCTCCCATCTATACAATAACAGGTAATTTATTTAATACACGGAGGGTAATTTGCTGAGACCTCTTGATGTACTGCTAACTTTACGTTTCGAGGTATTTACACTTATTGAGTTGAAAATTTACCTTGCAGCAGAAATAGGAGGAGGCATAATGGTCAAAGCCTCTATTCTGAAATAACTAGTCATCAGATACAATGGAGGAGAATACAGTGAGACATGGGTGAAGGAGGGGAATGTAAAGGTAATGTAATGACTGTTTCTGTGCACTCCCATCCTGAGCTGTTGTTAATCCAAGCCCTGACATGAGTCAATACAGCCCAACTGGTTTATCTAACATCTGGGAAACATCTATATGGAAGAGTCCCTACTATTGCAAGCCATTAGACCTACACGGACATGATTTTCCCCATGTCTGGCTATCAGTGGCTTTATGACCATTTTGCTTCAGGGGCATGATGCAAGGTATCTGTATGCGTGCCTTAAGCTGTTTATAATCAGAAGTTTCAGTAGGTGTTTAAAGTTTTGCAAGATTTTTTTTTATTGCTCATGTGCACTTTCATCACACTTTTCACCTGAATTTTGCAGTCCTTCAAAGCTAATTGTTGAGGAAAATGCTAATTTTCTTAAGTGGCTTATGATTTTTTTATTCTTAAGTTTATGATGTCTTTTGTTGCAAGGTGATTGCTTTTTCCCTTTTCGACATGTTTGCTGAAAATCTTGCGTTATAGCTATTGACTTAAGACTAAGCAGTGCACATAAAATATATCGACATCTATATATTTTAAACATTGATTTTTATCACTCTTCACAAATAGTTTGAAGAGATGTTTTACAAATTCCAGTGTATTTATTCATTCCTGTTATAGAGATTATCCTTATTTGCCCATCTCTCTTCTAACACTGGTTCCTATTTTTGTACCCGACACAAGAGATAATATTCGATGCTTCCAAGTGCAGGAAGATTTGTAATTTGTGAGAGATTCTTTCAGAAAGGTTGTCTGATTACTGAAGATGGTCTTACCATAATTAAGTAACTCAAGTTAAAATAACTGCAGACCAGATAACTTGAGTTTTAGTTCAAGTTTGTGGTTCAAGGTAAATCACTCTCCAATAGGCTGAAGTTGTTGCTACCCAAAGTTGAAACTTGGGTATTTTGTACAATTTCCTATTTAAGTTGTAGACTTTCTTTTGACATTACAGACATGTCAAGGCTAAATTCAGTTAAATAATTTCATCACTAAACATTTATTTTAAGTTTGGTTCCTTCCTCTCCAGTGTCAGGAGTGCAGTCTTCCTGGACTAGCACAGACATTTTTTAATATCCCCCTAAGTGAACATTAGCAAGGAATGAATGAGAAATGAGACATTTTGATGTTTTGAAGAGACTGAAGGCAGACAAAATACAGTTTACTGAAGATTTTATGAAGGAGCACCAGGGTCTTTACTTGATAAACAAATCCAAATCACTGAGATGAAAGCTTAATTCTGGAAATAAATGAGGGCTTTTTGTTTGGCAGTTTTTATATATTCTAGCCTGCCCATTCTGGGAACACATTATTTTGAATTGATTTAGGTAGAATTTGCTGTTTCTTAAGCAGAGAGATTATCATGAACAGTTCATAGTATTTGACAAAATATTTCTTCCAGTAAAGGAAGGTTTTTCCGACACATCTCTGAAATACTGTCATCTGTTACTTTCCCTAACACATACAAGAGGAATGAACAGCTAACATGTACTATTGGAAATCAAGCTAAAGAAGCTGAACCCTTTTTCTTCACTGACGTTCATGTTTAATATGAAGACCAGTTATCTTCCTGTAATTCCTACTAGCTTACTGAAGCTTCTGTAAAGAAGATTAAATTTTTTTTACAATGGTGAGATGTTATGTGCTTTGATAAGGAAATGTTTCTTTTCTGTAAGTCAGTTGTTAGTAATACAACAATTATTTGATAATATTTCATTCACAATGGCATACTTAAAATAGTTACTGCCAATTCATTTTTAAGAAAATAATTACTTGTTTCTAACATTCCTAAAGAAATAATTATGTAATAAAAAAATTACATGACTGACATATTCGTTACCTATAACAAGTGCAAGTATTCCTTGAATTTTTAAGCAATTTCATAGGGTTTTATATTTAAATACTGAAACCTATTAAAATTGCCCATGGAGATTTGTGGGAGAGGTTATCTATGGGCCTCTGCTAATTAATTATGATATATTTTACTTCCATGTGATTTGTCACTACTAGTCCTGTAAGGACTACAGGAAAAATCATTTGTTTAATCTGACTGGGACCTTGTGGCATTTAATTGTAAGCATAACTGTGATACAATAAATCCAAATGAATTTGGACAGTGATTAACAGGGAGCTCCTTGATATGGTAATGAGATTAAAAAACTGGTTCCTAACTGTTCCTGTGGATTTCATTAACGTTTTTGCAACTAAACACTTTTTGGGATAAGAATGGTTGCTTGTTGTTGACCAGTGCACGTTATTGGTTGAATGTAACCTGCATGAAGATATTTGTTTGTGTCTATGTATAAAGTATAAATATTTATGTATATGTATATATGTGTGTGTATGGAAAATGTACAAAGAAAATACAGTATGGAAGACTTATGCTGCATTTAATGATGGTGAGCCAAACAAAAATACACCACAGGGTTAACCTTATTATTACACATATTTCAAGCATCCTAAAATGTACTAGTGAACTAATCACAGATATGTAGTTCCTTCTCTGAAAGCTTATTATCTAAGACACCTGCAAATATTTAGACATCCGCATAGCTTTACTACTGTGAGTAGTTCTACTGATTTTATTTATCTGTTTTTGTAGGATTTATGCCCAAATTTGTCATTACATGGCAAATTTATGACATGAAAAAAGAGGAAGAAAAAATCAGAAGTTTGATACGGTTATTCAGAAAGCATATATGTTGATCCTTTCAGATGCTTTGTCATCACTTTGCTAGAAAGCTGAAATTTTAAAGAATATATTTATAATTTTGCTATTAAGCAGAATTATAGCAAAACTGTGGAGAAGAAAAAGAGTATTTCCAGTAGAAGCATCAAACTGCTACTGGACTTCAAGGCAAAGGAATTTTTTGTTTGTTTATTCTTGCAACTCCTCTTCTACTTATTTTAGTCTTTTTCCAAAACTTGGCTCATCTTCTGTGCTGATCATTAAATGGACTTGATATCATCTCCAATTGTTTGATCATCTTTCCCTTCTTTATTCTTTTAATACTTTTATTGCTAGAAATAATTGGAAGATTGCTAGATTAATTGGAAGATGGAAAGCCTCATTCTTTGTAACCAGCATTCATGTAGCAATAGTGCATTTTTCATGTTCTGCCCTGGGAAAACACTATTCTGTGCTCTAGAAGGAAAAATTATTCCGTTCCTACAGCTTCTCCTTTCCTCAGGATTATGGTTGCTAACCAGAGCTTACTGTCCGTTGTCATTGCAACTTTGTGTTTCTTCACCAGTAGAAATTAGACTGCACCACAAAACGGAGACCTAGCAGAGGTTAGTATTTTGTGACTTAACGAACAAGCAGGACTTGAATTTGAGACTTACTGCCAACCCTCCATGTATCACGTTTCCCTTTAGACTCCAGTTCAGGGAAATCTTTAGTATGAGAAACATATGGTATTGGGTGCTTGTTTGTTCATCTGCTTGTTTTCCGTGACGTGAAAGGAGGAGGGTATAGTTCAGTTGGAAGGGGAACTGCTTAATAGTCTCTCCTGGGATGTTACAAATGTCTAGCTGCTTTATCTGCCTGTGTGCTGAGGTTTCTGTGTGGAGCTCAACTTAGCACCTAGTACTTGCTTGGCCTCCTACAGCCAGCAAGCTCTACCAAGAAGGTCTGTTCTTTGTGCTGCCATGTAAGTTTGTCCACCGCATTCCTTGCGCCCTTTATTTCTCTGTGTCAGTCATTTCCTTAGCTCCCTCCTGTTTGTGCTGTTCCATGAAATCCTTAGAGAAGGAGCTTCAGTGTGTCTTAGAGCTGATGTGGTGGCAGTCCTGTCACCAGCATAATACAGGTTTCTTGTTTCCATTTGCTTGCAGAATTAGAGAAAGGGCTTTGAGGCATCTAACCCTCCCACAGCTCCAAGGCAGGACCCATGATGTGAGTGGTTTAGCTAGTTTTGTTTTGTTTTTAATCTGGATTGCAGCTTCATACTTGGATTGTTTTTTATCTTTGGGGAAGAAAATGTAGATTGTTATGCTAACAATGGGTAGACATTCATGCCACAAATGGTGATGTGACCTATATTCTGTTGCTCTCCCCCACGCAGAGCTCTCTTTGCCTTCATTGGAAGCCCAGATGTAGAAATGATGGTGAGAACTGGCCACGGGCAAAGCTGCATATGTCTTGTAATGGGCTGGATTAGAATTTGTGGTGGTGTCCCCTGAGCTCCTGTGGTACTGCGATGCAGCAGATTTATTCGAATGACTAAACGAAGGGTTTTACTCAATTAAATATCAGAAGGTATTATTTGTATAGGACATTTACTGCTGTGTGCTGTTTATATAGAGGTTACTGCAGCTGCCCAATTTCAGCTCCCTGCTCGCTGCATAGCTTGTGTTACAGAACTTCCATTAGCAAAGCTTGATGTATTGATGGCTCCTGTCAGCTGAGGTTTTGGTACTTAAAGAGACTGGATTAAACACATACTAATGGTAGCGCTAAAATCTTCAGCACAGCAATGGTTAACAGTAGTGGTTAAACAGCCAACAGTCCATTGTTTTGATTACAGCCATTAATTTGACGCAATCTTAATTGCAGTGACATCGCAGTCATCATTTCAGGCTGTTTGCAAACTCAAGAACATAGTCATGTCATTACAAATTGTTTTCATTTCATGCCTATGAAGATTTTCCTTGCGACCACAAGAGTTAGAAACACGTTTCTGAAGAAAGCTTAAATATTGCAGCTGAATATTGCAGCAGAGAGTGAACACTGCATCAAATTCTGCTTCTGTGTTATCGTGGAATATGCAGAACTGTGTTCAAAGGTTGCACAACAACCATAGTCTGAATATGGATTTTTTTTCTTTTTTCTGTTGAGACACATACGATAAAAGGGCTGTGAGCTACCTAGACCTCAGAGTTGCTTAATAGCTTGTGGGAGCTAGCTACTTGCCAATTTTAGAGCATCAGTCTATCTGACTTAACCACATGTAGACTTACTGGCAGGTCTACTCAAATCAGTGGTGTAATTATTTACTTCTTAAAGAGAAAACAGGCTTACATTATAATGGCCTTACAATAACTTTCAGTTTTATGTGGAGAAAAATAAACAGTTGTCATTTCCTTGTTATTTTGAGGTTTAAGCCTTTACCACAAAGGTTTTAAATATTTACTAACTACTATGTTCTCTGAAATTTCTCTGTTTAAAAATACAATGAATTTATTCAGGGAAATCTTTCTGCTGCACCAAGCTTCACAATGTTGATTATAGGACATTATAAATGAATGTCTTTCCCCTCCATTTTTCTTGGTATTACTTTTAGTGCTTTAGCTGCCAGCAAAAATTTCAAAATACAAAGGCTATTTTTTAATATGTGATACAGCCACGTTCCTAGAAAAAAAGTATTTTTGGCATTGGAACAAGAAATAAGTTTGCCAGTGTCATACCTGAAAAATAATTTCACATCAGAATGCTCCCTGAGAGTTAAATTGTGTTGATATCAGGGAAACTGAGTAAAGAAGTATTTACTTATTTCATTTTCTGTTAATGTTATTTTTTTTAATATGACCCAAAGAGGAGAAAGTGTTCTCATTTAACCAAATATTAATTGCTCAGTTTTTCCTGCTTTGCCTGACATCGATGATTAGTAATTCCATTTTTCCTGTTATACCTTTTTGCTTAATTCGAGTAGTTACTCTGAGATCTTGAGCACTCAAAGAACATTAAAAAGAGGTGAAGCAGTGATTTGGCTATCGTGAGGGAAGGAAGCAGTTCTAGGACAGTAGTACAATGCTAATGGTCTGGTGGAGCTGGCCATAGGAACAACTAACTTTGGAACTGTATTTGTAAAGCAAGAATTGCATCACTTCAATTTCTACTTTCTTCTAAATGTATGACCCCTGAAGCTAGTCAGTAGTTGGGCTTTGTCCTGGGAAATGCCACCATTTCATCCCTTTTTATTTGAAATCAGAATGGAAAGTTAAAATTTCCTTTTTTTTTTTTTTTTCCCACACTGAGCTTCCAGGAAGCTCTTCAGAATTTTGGCTAGGAAACATTGGAATATTTTGTTTTGTTTGGAAATCTTGAAAGGAAGCTTCTCAGTGTTCCCAAACCATGTTGAACTATTTCATTCTGGTTTGACCTTAACCTTTTTTATCCCAAATTGCTACAGGGCTCTGTGGTAGTTGTAGGCCTAGCATGTAGTCTTGCTGCTGGTACACTGAATGAGTTTGGCTTCATGGAGGTAATGCATCTCCATGATCCATCACATCATTAGATCAGATGACAGAGTTTAAGATAAGACCTTGGATTCAGCCATTTAGTTAGATCTGGCAAAGAAAATATCACTGTACTCCAGTTGGAGGTTAATGCCCAAAGAGCTTAGACTATGGGAAAGAAACTGTGAGTTCTTCCAAATGTCTCCGTCCCAAGTGAGCCAAGTTTCGGACAGTCTGTCTGATTCTTACCTGTAGCAGATGAGGAATGCTCATACATGTTTTGCCAGCTCTGCTGTCGTGATGACTGTACTTCTAACAGGGAAGCAGGAGCCTTAGCAAGATACATGGTGGACAAAGAAGGGCAGGAGTCTGATAATAGCATCTTAAATCACTTCAGTCATTTGCCAAGTAGACCTATTCTGAAGATACTGTTGGATAGAAATTCTCTTTTCTGTGCTACTCCCCCCATATGAAAATGAGAGCACAGTAGCTCAAGCAAAAGTACCTGAGTACCAAAAAGAAACTTTTTGGTTTGCTTCAATGTCTAGTCTGTTTTAGCCAAAGACAAAATTAAGGCAAAATTAAAAACTCGCAGTAAATTTCTTAGCTGGCTGTTAACGTGGCTTAGCATGAAGAACTTCACAATATTTGGAGTACTGTGCTATAGATACAATTTAAATTTGTATTTGTAAATTATAGCATTAAAAAAAAAAAAAATCTTCAAACTTCGAAAACCGTATGCCTTCCATTATCCCACGACATTTTGTAAGCGAAGGCTCCCCTCCGCGAGGAATGGTGTGTGTGAGCAGACTGCCATGCTGTAGCTGGTGGGCTCCGTCCAGTGCTGCTTAGCCAGACTGCAGGTAGGTCTCCCAACACTCCTTTAAGCTGAATGAGCAGCAGCATACTCATTTTATAAATGAGTAAACAAAGGCACTGAGAATGTCGAGAGCTGGTGTCAGGAGTACGTGTGTGGTATTTGCTTTCAAAAGCTGGGTTTAGTAATGATGCTAAAAGAGAAGGCTGGAACATTTTTCATAAATGACTTTTTTTTTGTGTGTATGTAGATACAAAATGTTTTTGTCTAGAAATTTTTAAGGCATTAAACCTAATATTTCTCATGCTCATGGGAAGAAGGTGCAAACATAATTCAGCCTGGCTTTGTGAATTTTCAAAATCCTCCCTACAACAGTACAAAGGAACTTGCCAAACATATAAGAAATTATTTTAAATTTATTTACACTGCCTGATCTCCTTTCGGTTTGGATAAGCATCATATTGTTAATTCCTGAAGTGACAGGTGCCAAGTATTTAATAGCAGAAGCTGATGGAGAATAAGATAGTACCCCTCTTTGTGGTGTTCTAGTGTACTGGAGAGATGCAGCCCTTGTTCAGCTCTGGTTTCTTAACAGGTGATGTTCCTTTGGGCTGGAGATGGGAGCTGAAAGGGAAAGCAGAAACTTCCTCCTTTGCTTTTGGCATGATACATTCTCAGTTCGTTATCCAAGATGTGTGAATTGAGAGTCATGTACTTGCAGCCCCAAATATCACTTTGTGTGTTTAAGCATCTCAGTATAGGTCGAGAAGTATATGCAGTGTACTAAACTGGGAGTTGTGGGGTGGGTGGTTGTTTTGGTCTTGGTAATAGAAAATGCAGGTCATCTTGGGTGGGGAAAGTAGGTATATTTTTATGCAGCACCCAATACTAACAAGTAAATATTTACCTTGGAGCGGTAATGTCATGTTACTATGCTATTTCATTGTAGGAATAAGTAAAAGGTAAATGTTTGCTTTCTAGTTACTGTCCCTGGAGCTTTTAATATAATACCATTTAAAATCCTTATTCGTATCTTAAAAAGGCAGTTTTCTCTTTTTACAGAGAAAAGACAACAAAGACAACAGCAATTCAAGCTTTGCTTAAGGCTCCACCATGGTGCAGTAGCCCATCCTGGAAGAACAGCCTCTAACGCTCCCCTTCTTAATGTTGATTATATCCTCAGCCTTTCTGCCTCAACTGCTAGCATGGCTGTCAGCTGGAGGGAGTTTTGGTGGTTGTTTTTCTGATAGGGACATCAGTTCAATTGGAAGTGGATTTCTGCCTCAAAAGATGTATCATTCAGCAGTGACTTGTGGCCATTATTGCCTTCCTTTGTTTCTGCTGTCATCTTGTGGGGGACTAATGCAGAATCCTACTTATTCTGCAGATCCCCGCCTGCCCTTTTAGTTGCCTGGATTATAACGAACGACTCAACCAAGCTCGTCTTCCATAAAATTGAATTTGATACCTTTTAGACTTGCTCTACGTATAGAAATGAGATGAATTTTGGGTGTGCCAGTCACAATTAGAAAAGATACTCCAAGTATTTTACCTTATTAGATGTACTTTTTTTCCTAACCACAGAAGACAGTGAATGGTCAGTCATCTTTGCAGCTATTGCCAGTGATTTGCCATGTCTTTTGACAGAAGTGGAATTTTATTTTAGGTGACTTAATCGCGGACTCTTGGTAGGAGTGAGAATAACGATAGAGTATGGTCTATGACCTTGTCCTGTCAGTGCCGATAAACCAGACTATACATTCAGATTTCAAACAAATGAAAGTTTCTGTCAGTAATCCTGGGGGTAATTTCTACAACTTCCTTGACAGGAGTATTGAGACAAGAAAGCTTCTAAAAACTTCCTTGGAACAATACTAAAAGATAAAGCTCTCTGCAGGTGAAGGGGTTATAATGAGGGTGGATCCCAGCATGGTGAGGGCAGCAAATAGCGATCTGCAAAAAGACCAACAACAGTAACCAAAAGCAATGGTAGGAGAATGCTGCTGTGTTTTGGCACAAGCATATGGTAACTGGCAGCAAACCATGGGTACATTTTGTGTGCTGAGCTAGGCGGGAATTGTTACATTTGTGTACAATGTTTATTTGCTAAGCTTTATAGTCAACTTCATTACTCTTCATTTTATTCATTATTATGTCACTGAGCAGTAACTTGTTAAAAGATTAAAAGTTCCAATTGGTTGCTCATGCCTAAGGTATGTAAATGCTTTGCAGCTCTGGCAGTAATTTACTGACATTCTGGCAATTTGCACTTAAATAGTTTATGCACGCGCATATACATGCACACAAGCACAGTGTAAATGCGTAATTTTTTTAGAAACCCAGTGCAATTATCTCTTAGTATAAAGGACCTGATCCTACAGTACTCATGCACACAAAAATCCCATTTATTTCTTTGGAATTGACCAGTTTAAAATGTCTGTAGGAGAGGTCCTAAGAGAAGAGCATTGTTTTTTCAAAACTAAAAACAAGCAATGAAGAGGCAAAATCTAATGCTTCTATAAAATCCAAGGTGCAACAGTTAGTACAGAGTTTCTTTTGATGCAGATATAATCAAAATTTTCTCAGAACCAGTTTTTGAAATAGTAATTATTCTCTCCTTAGAGAACAGATATTTCCTCAACCAGACCTGCAAAATCATGCAGTACTACATGAGTTTGGATAGTATAAGACTGGTAGGAGACAGCAGCCTTTCTTACTAAGTTACATTACAGATTTGGCCATAAAAGCAGATTTTTCAAAACTCATGAAGTGATTTTATACAGTTTGCCTGCCTTTATACAGGCACCACGTGTTCCTCTCTTTCTTTCAAGTAAAAAGAAAACCAAAACACTTTGTCATTTAAAACTAGACAGAGGTCATGCCTTTTAAGAGTTTTTGGAGATTACAGAAACCAAGATGTATCTTTAAAAAAATGAAAATTATTTTGTTTAATTGAAAATCATTTAGTTTCATGACTTCAGAGTATTGGAAGTAGAAAGTGAAATATATTTGTAACACTTATGTATAAACATGCATGGTACTGTTTGTCTACAAATATGGGATGAAGATCTGTCTTGTATATCCTGTAATGGAAGAAGTAGGAGGTGAAATTGAGTAAAGAAAACTGAATGATACGGATTCTTTATCAAACTCTGTGGACAACAGAAAATGTTCAAAGACTTTGAAAAAACATTTTTGCGTAGTTAAAACCTAAATTACACAGGAGAGAACAAAAATGATGTAGACTGTGTATGCCACCAGTTATGATGTTATTTAAAGAGTCTGTGCTGGAATAAATGGGTTCCGAATCATCAAAGAGACAAGACTGCTCAGTTGATGTGAATCATTAACAAACAGATATTAACTGAATGAAGGTTTCTTTAAACAAACATTTTTGAAATGAGAGAAAAATCATTTGTTTTCAGTTGAGTAATAATCATACTTCAGAAAGAATTTTATTTGAAGAATTGTCTGATTTTCTTTTAATTAGGGCAGATTCCAATTCATTATTAGTTGATAGAGATTCGTGTCATAATTTTGATACTTCTTTCCTGGTGAATGGATACCCCCAAAGTACCAGAACAATCAGCAGTTTGTTAGCCATTCCTGTAAATAAGGGAGGGAGGGTGGGGAAATTTGCAGAGAATTGTAGTATCCTACAAATAAGGTGCATTAATCTCAAAAATCCTAAGGAAATATGAAGAGGGAAAATGTTATTGCTCAATACTTACTAATTCTTGCACTGAATACCCAACTGAAAATGTTTTGCCACCTTTTATTAGCACAAAATTTCTTACATGCAGTAGAAGCAATTTAGTTATAACCATGATAACCTAATGACATGTGATAATTTAGCTTTAGAGGGGTAAGTAACAGTTTTTACTTCACCACCCATTTTTTCCCCCAAATTTATCAGCCAATCTGATTAAAAATGTTCCTTTTGTCTCCAATGCTACTTTACACAAAGGTGGCATTCTCTCTAGAGGCCGTTCTGGGAAGTGAAGCTGTGTTAGTACAAGGTGGCATCAGAGCGAGAACAAGGTGCTTCATTTTGTGACTTCTGCCATTGTTTTAGCTTTCTGGAGTGTCTCATGACTTTGCTCTGAGGACCAAAGCTGTAGTAAGCTTGTTGTGTATGTTTTTCAGAGCGTGATACTTCTTTATGATCTATTGTATTTGCCAAGGTTAGGTTAACTTTTTCCTAGATTAGCTGATAAACCTAAAAATAACTAGTTTTTCTTTATCAAATATAGCAGTTTGTGGTTTTTGAATGAGGAAGTTGTTTGCTTTTTTTTTTGCCTTTTTTTCTTAAGTTTAGTAGTTCAGATGGTGGTTTTTTCCCTCTGCATAATAATGGGTTGGGAAAGAAGGTATAAGTTGCAAGACCTAAAGCAGTAGCAAGGAGAGACAACATTATAACATCTTTTTTCAATTGTCAGAGTTTCTCCCTTTGGCCTACAGAGGCAGAAAAGATGGTCAGTCTCCCCAGGACATAAATCCTTTCTCCCTGATAAACTCAGAGACCATTCCACACAAGCTAACAGTGACTGGCAGGGGATAAGCCGTCCCAGGTTAGATGAGAACCAAGCATTTTCTTTTTACTGGCATGTAAAATAACTATTGAAATCCTGAAGTCAGTTGTGAAAATGCCAGGGATTTTTTTGAAACCAGGATAAAGCCCTCAGGGGTTTGTGGCAAGAAACGATTCTGCACCGGTCAGTGAAATACCCTGAAAACTCTCGATGGTCTCCTGCATATGTATTTTTCATTTGTCCATGTGCGGAATATTTCAGAAAAAGCTAAACCAGAAATATCTCTGCCATTTATTACCATGCAAAATAACATAAAGGAATGTGAAACTACCAGAGAATTCTGAGAACAGAGGGTCCAACCAAGCTGTTACTTGTGATTTGGAGTTTGTAATCAGGTAGATTTCTAAGATGGTCTCTTTTGTCCTAATTCTGTTTTCCTACATTTAGTTCTTTATACCTAAGAACTGGAGGGCAGAATTTCTCTTATTTTTGGGTACTGATCTAATTATTCAGCTGCAATTACAGGCAGTAGGCTAGATTCAGGAAAAGAGAAAGCATTTGGTGTTCATAGGTAGTCACTTATTTTAAGTAAACCTTTCAGAAATGCACAACTTTTTCCTTTAAAAAGAGCTATAGAAGATATTGAAATGCAGTCAGATAAATTGGTGGTACTTCCATGTCATCACTTTCTGTTGTTAGTCACTGCAAAAACGCTCTTTCCTCTCATTCTCTTCTTTCTCTGCCATGTCTTTCCATCTTACACACACTCATACGCACTTTTTCTTTCTCGCACAGAGATGTCCTGGCTTTTAGTTTTCCAACTTTAAATTGATTAGAACACATTAATTTTTAAATAAGTGTCACATATCCTTAACCAAGCACTAAAAGGTTGAGAAGGCTTCATGGTGTAAAGTCTGATCCAAAACTCAGTGAGAAGAATTTTAAAAATGTGGGCTGCCCTTCATTAGCCCTCATGATATCTCTTGACAGGCAATGTGTGCGTACGTTGCCATGCCAGGCCAGGGCAAGACCAGCTGCCATGCACCATTTACCCTCTGTCAGCAGCTTCAGTCAGAGCCCGGGCAATACTGTACACACGAGTCTGTCATGCGTCAGCATCAATTAGGCTCAGTTTGCCGCACTTGGGAAAAGCAACAGCCCTACTATTAACCATTTTTCTTCTTTCCTCCCCCCCCATCCCCATTTGACTCTCTAAGCAAACTGTTTGATTTGGCAGTAGTGTTTTCATAGCAGTTCTTGCAAGTAGTAATTGCAGTTTGTTTTAAAATAACTCACTAATTCAGACGAGTCAGTTTTGCTGCAAGAAAGTGGATTTATTCATACTATTGTTTAAATGGGGAAGTTAGATACAGCCTGTGCTCTTACAACCATTCTAATTTTCCTTTTCACTTGCTAGGAGGAAGTGTTGATGTCTGCCTGTCTGTACGCATATATATAGACTTACATATATACCCACGCACATGCACACACAGATTATAATAGTAAACTTTAAACTTATCATAAGGCTAGGGTACTAAAATATTTCATTAAAACCGTATCTTCTGACCTTCTCATATTATATACTCAACATGTTTTCATTTTTTCAATTGTAGGTATGCCTTTGCATCGTTGTTTTTCTGGGTGTTGTTGTTTGAAGAGCAGGGCTAAAATTTCCCCAACTTCGTGAGAAACCAACATGTGTGGTCATGCCTAAATTTGACTCACTATTTTGTGGCTTTTCACCGCTATTATGGAGGGGGTGGGGAGCAAGACGACCACCCATGGTGTGTTCTCGTCAAGCGGTGCGGTGAGCAAATGAGTTCGCTGATGTGCAATGAGTGTTAAGAGAACAACCTCTTCTGGCAGAGTTTTCAAGCACTTCCCTCCTTCCCCCCCTCCCCAAATTACAGCTTCTTCCTCCGTGTAAGTATAGAACACCCATGACTATTTATATAATAAAAGAGCTACTGTGTACTTTAATGGATAGTTAAAGACATTTTCACAGGTTTGTATCCACATGGGATTTATAGAGACTTATAGGCCTGGTCAGTTTGTAAAATCGTGATAGCCCAAGAGACTGTTGTCAGATGTTGGTAACAAGACAGTGTTTGAAAGGAATCAAAACAATATAAATCCTGTGAGATCTGTGGCAGCAGGATGGGTTCTAATGGAGAGGAAGGCAGGGTCGACCACCACACAAGAGAACAAGGAGAAGAAAGTGTTTTTTCTCTTTCAAGCTTGCAGCACCAGCAGGGGTAAGCAGGTTTCTAAAAAGAATCTCATCAGCGGATCAATCCCGTGTAACAGATGGAGTGCACAGATATTGTCTATCAGATTTCCATCGCATGTGGCAAACAAATACATTGTTGCAACTGTTAGCAGCAAAACTTTTCCTTTTTTTAACAACGTAATTACCAAGAGTTGAAAAGAGCTGTGGGTTAATGATTTCCTAACAATAACTATGGGGGGTTTGGTGGATAGTAACTTCCCCAAGGAATACATTAGCAGGAGATGTAAAGTCACCAAGCATCTTGAATGGAAGGGTTTGGATCCGCAGAAATAACTGCCTATAGCGGTGCAGTTTGAAAAGTGGAAATTTTCCTAGGAGAGAGAGAGAGAGACTGGAGCGGATCTTCTGCTGCTGTAATTGGCAGGTTTACACTGCAGACAGTGGAGACAAACCAGTCCATACCAGCTCAAAGTTTTGGGCTGTTGCCTTTATAAAAACATTTGCAAGAGAAAGATTTGAAAGGGCTGAGAACTATTCAGCGTGCATGCACAGTTACAGCCGTAAGAGGCAAGGTGTGAGGCTATTAATTACTTGCCCAGTGTTATTAATATTGCTGTTATTAATTAGATGTTTATTTTGTTAAGTCTTGATGCAAATATCAAAGTCTGGACACAAAAAATCATAGAATCATAGAGCGGTTTGGGTTGGAAGGGACCTTTTAAAGATCATCTAGTCCAACCCCAAATATGTAATGAGTCTCTCAGCATCTTCTGCATTGTTTCATTAATCCTGGACCAGAGAGAATGAAAGTAAAGTGATAGCTCTGGAGATGGGCTAATGACTGCATGGCACTTTCAGTGTGGTGTGAATGCCATAGGTTTAGAAGTGATGGGAATCTTGGATTAAATGGTTAAGCTTTTAACAAGAACATAAGTCGCAATTAATTTTTGTAAATAACAGTTGTTGGGCCTAGTAAATATGTAGTTAAGAACAAAAAGACCGTGGTTTAGTTGCCATTTAGGTACAGAAAGTACCTCAGGCATACGGCTAGATCATTTAAAAAGTTTCTCTAGGCTCAAACAAACCAAGTGGGTAATAGGGTGGGTTAGTTCTGCGAACTAACTGGAAAAAGATCAGCCAGATTTGAAGGCACCACTCAGTTGCCCAGACTTATGGATCTGTGGCCATTTGAGATGATACAAGGCATCTCCTGTCGTTCTGCCAATCCAAAGGAACGCAGGTCTCCCATAGATCCTTTATCCATAAGGCCAGCCCCATGAGGATGTCTTGAATAATATTATCTCTCACATGACTGTAGGGACGAGGGCAAATGAATCAAGCCCTGGATCTTGTCAAAATGGATGTGTTGGACTAAGGTTGCCCAGAGAGGTTGTAGCTGGACTAGGTGATTTCAAGACATCCCTTCCAACCAGCTCCAACAAGTCTGTGATTCTATGAAGATAATGGCAATGCAATGCAAAATCTAGGTTCAATTCTTTGTCTTTCAGATGTGCGGAAATGGGAATTCCCAGATTCTCAGAAGTTTAACACCCAGCAAAATGGGTTATTTTCTCAGGAGCTGTGGCAATTTGGAGTGTTAGTTTTTTGTTACAGCAGATCTGTTCACCAGTTCTCTTAGGTTTGTTTTTTAAAACCTTTTGCAACATAACAAATGTAGAATATGAGAAAACATTGACTCCATGCTTAAGGCAAATGGCTCAAATGGTGGTAAAGTGTTTTCAGTTCTAGATCTGCCATGAAGTTTCTCATTAGTATGCATGAAGCTTCTCAGTCTTTCTGTGCCTCTGTGTCACGGTTTAACCCCATCCAGCAACTAAGCAAGCACCACGCAGCCGCTCACTCACTCCCCCCCATCCAGTGGGATGGGGGAGAGAATCAGGAAAAGAAGTAAAACTCCTGGGTTGAGATAAGAACAGTTTAATAGAACAGAAAAGAAGAAACTAATAATGATAATGATAACACTAATAAAATGAAAACAGTAATAATAAAAGGATTGGAATATACAAATGATGCGCAGTGTAATTGCTCACCACCCGCCAGTCGATGCCCAGTTAGTCCCCGAGCGGCGATCCCCCCACCCCCACTCCCCCCAGTTCCTACACTAGACGTGACGTCCCATGGTATGGAATATCCCGTTGGCCACTTTGGGTCAGGTGCCCTGGTTGTGCCCCATCCCAACCTCTTGTGCCCCTCCAGCTTTCTCACTGGCTGGGCATGAGAAGCTGAAAAATCCTTGACTTTAGACTAAACGCTACTGAGCAACAACTGAAAACATCAGTGTTATCAACATTCTTCCCATACTGAACTCAAAACATAGCACTGTACCAGCTACTAGGAAGACAGTTAACTCTATCCCAGCTGAAACCAGGACACTCTGTTTTCCAGCTTAGCAAGGAAGCTGTTTAAGGCAGGGACTAACTTTTCATCAGTTGTATAAAGTATAGTTAACCTAGTGAGGCCAAATGACTACAATTACATGTCATTGATGAGGTTTGAGAGTGATTCCAGTCCAAGGAAACCAAGTGTCCAACTGAAGAAATATCAGCTCTGCGTTGACCTTAAATGTCATTACGTTTCTGGCTAATATTGTAATTCCCAACATTTCCGATCTTAAAGGTTTAACCACAAGAAAGAAGGATTTTGCAGAAGTAAAGTGAAAAGTGAAAATGTTTGCATAGCATTTAAAATAACAGTATATTATCATGACTTTTTCTTTGCATTTTTCAGCATGTATGACATTATTCAGTATTTTTTAGCTCATGCTCTAAGCTTGCTATATTTGATCAGCACTTGAGCCACCTCACATAAAAATTGCATTCTGAATTGGCTCCAATTCAAAGCCCCCCACCCCAGTGCATTTTTTCATTTTAGTCTCCTCTTCGATTCCAAGAATTCTAAAACAAAAGCCAAAATAGCATTTACACCCTTGCTTCCTCCAAAATACCTCTCCTCCTTCTGGGCCTACTTTCTTTGCACACTAACCCTGTAATTCTAGGTCTGCAGGAGCCCTGGTGCCTTTATAGCATCATAACCAGCCTTTACATGTTTGTCTAGCTACTGAATAACCTCACTTCTGGGAAGAAATAACTACACACCTATCCATGCCCCTCTTTATATGCTTATTAATTGAGCCCTGCCTTCCTTTTCTCTCCCAAAGGAATGGAAATTAGCAAAAGATCTCTGAACACCTCTTGCCCCATGAAGAATAGCGATTAGCCCTATTTTCTCTCAAGTCCCAAAGACCCCTTACCCTCAATCTGTAAAGTATGAGAAGGAGCTAGCGACAAGTACATATTCACTTAGTACTCAACAGTTCTTGCTGTGAGCGTCATGCCACAGCCCTCAAAGTAGAAATACGAAATGTACAGAGAGCATCTTGCACCCAGAAGTACAGCTCTCTATTCACAAAAGCAGATAAAGTTCTCTCATTCTGGATATAGTATGGGGTCTTTGACTTGCCTTGGAGTGCTGCTGATTCAGGCCCTGACATGCCCACTACCCTGTTAAGTGTGATGTCAGGACAGCTTTGGTTTATGTAAATACTAACAAAGAACCGTATCTAGGCACAGGCAAACTTGCAACGAATGTGAAGGAAGGCTGAGCAGGTCCTTCTTGAATAAAGCATTCTTGAATATTACTGACAGGTTTTCAGAGAGTTGTGACTGTTTGGAAACTACCTTTATGGAAACACAAGAATTACATGATGAGTGACTTCGGTCAGGATTCTCATCCATCTACCTGACAGAGCAAAAACGCTTTGCTAGAGGCAGCTTGTTTGGAGGGCTTAGGTGAGCTTGATAAAGAGGGCAACTAGATGACAATGTCATTAGGGACATAAATAAAAGAGTTTAAGAAAAGCCAAAATAATGATAATAGGAGACATAAACTACCTGGTCAGGTGTTGGCTAGAATTGACTAAAGGAAGTAAGGCTGGCTATGGTATTGTATGGATTACAGTTGTATATGTAAATATGCGTTATGTTGTGAGTAAAAGGAGAGCAAGTAGGCTTAGCATGAATGGGTTGTTTGTACCAATTTAAATGGATTTTTGACATATTAATGTAAATATTTATTCTCAAATGGCATAGAAAAAATGAAGGTACAAATTTAGCAAATAGACTTCTTTCTATAGAAGCTAACATGATTATGGAAGTGATGTAGACTGATGTTGACAGAAATAGCTTTAGCATTTTCAGGTAGAGTATGCTGTTGCTGAAGTAAATTTTGGACACAGTGTGTCATAGCCAGACATCTACCTCCTGCACCTGCTTGCCTGAAATCAGATATTTAGTTACCTAGTAATAGTGCATCTAATTATTCTCAAGGAAAAAAAATTATGCATATGAAACAGAAGGCTACTTTGAGACTTAGTAAAGGTTTGGCTTAATGAGTAACCAAGGTACCATTTTGTATGTACTTTATTCTGAAATACCGTTGAAATAGTAATATTAGGCTCCCTTTGTTCTCATAATCTTTGGTTTGAAATACAAAAGGAATTTAAGATGTTAGGTCAGTGGGTTTATTCAAGAAAGTAAAGCTTAAAGGAAGTTGTTCAGCTGTACTCTAATAGTACAGTAGTGTTATAGGTAAAAAACACGTGTGCCTTCCCAAACCCATTTTTGGGTCTGCAGCAAAGCATGGCTTAGCCAGAATTTAAGTGTGAGGCTATATTAGGAAGTATATGCCCCCAGTGCAATGGCTTTTTAACAGTTTCCATCTTTGCAAAGCTTAACCAGTTTACTTTCAGTTCAGTTGTATAAAGCAGGAAATTCATAGTTTTACAAACAGTCGGAGTGAGATTTAGGAAGCCTAAGAAAATTATTCAAGGTCTCAGAAAAGCCAGAGTCAACCTTGGAGTTCTGTAGCTCCTGGTCTTGAGTATTTAAAACAGGCATTTCATTTTTATAGCCTGGAAGTTATTAAGTTATAAGTAAAAAAGTATACAGTAGTAAGGCCAGGTCTGTACGAGCATCTTTACTTGTGTAATAACTGTAAACAGTAGGTTGTATTTGTGTGATGGGAATAGAAATCCCATGATAAATGAAGCTGTAAATAGCCTGAAATCTCACTGGAAGTGGTTAGGTGGAAAATTAATAACAATTAAAATTTGACAAAGCACAAGTGGCAAATGAATTGCATTCCTTCTTCCTCAAGGAAGTAGTAGAGAAAATGTGAACACCTGATGTAGAAATGTTTGCCAGGTCATTGAGTTCAAGAGAAGGATCAGGAGACCAGAACGCTGGAAAAATTAGGCTTGAATGCATTGTTATGTGTATTTTAATGACCTCCAAATAGCTTAAGCCTGTATTCAGAAGTGGAACAACCATATAAACTGGGGGTGGGGGGTGGGTGTTACTATAATATCTGTAGACAAGTAGGAAAAGTGGACACAATTTATCTCCAGTGCAGAACAACTTGTAAAAGGGAACATGGTCCAGTGCAGGGTACGGAGCCAGGAGGATCACGGGCTCCAATCTGTTCCGAGCCACCGATGCTGTCTGACCCGGGCAGGTCACTTGACTTCTTTGTGCCTCTGTCAATCCATCTGGAAAATTGGGTAACAAAAGCAGGACCTTGCTGAAAAACAGATGCTCCATCTGAGTTGAGCTGTCCTGGATAAACAAATTAAAAAACATTGATAGATACCACAGTAAAAAAAAGATGGGTCTACAGAGTCACTAAGGAAAAACAAGCGATGTGGGAAAGATCCAGCTGACAGTCCTGGGTGCTTGAAGGAAGGAGATTTGTCTCCAAGTTCACAGGTGAAATAAGGAGCTCGCAGGATGGACACAAAACTCATTTTAGTTGGAAATTAGAAAATCAGCAAGACAATGGTGTTTGGAATCAATGCTGTGTAAGATCTGGTTTCAAATTGTCCAAGGTGTGAACACAACAGTGGTCATTTATTCCTTATGGTGAAAATTTAAGTGCTAAAAGGTTCTCTAGGAGATAAGCATCCTATAATTCATAACCAGATATCTCAATGGGACCATCAGAGACTGCAGGTAATTCAGTGGTCTTGCTTTAGTGATATATTTTAGAGCTTTAAGGGGACCCCATTTGAAATTATATGGCCTTTGATTTATTTTCCTTTTTTAATTTCCATGAATTTACATCTCAGTCCTGCATCCCAAGTCCTTCAGAAACAAGTCTTACAGAAGCTAACTGCATAGGCTTTGAAATTAAACTAAATCCACAGGTTCAAATTTGATTGGAAATAGAGCACTGTGCTAGAAAAAAAAGATAATACATGACATATTCCAGATCCCTGGATTGCAAGAGTGTGACTTAGGGTACCTTTTTAAAAATATTTGGCAGTGTCCTGTACAAGAGGGATGTATTTATTACACTATTCAAAATTACTTTTTCAATACGTGTAAAATTGTGGAGTACGTGAATTTTGATATTTTTAAAGAAAAAAAATATCTGGGTGTAGTCTAATAAAGAGGTCTTCGGAAATAGGTTTCAGAGAATTGAAGTTCATTTCTTGGCTTTACTAATAGTTGTTGAGTGCTTTGGCATGCCATTTTGTGTCTTTTTACCTCCATTTCCCTGTCTGGAAATTGGAAATAAGGATTTTACCTCTTTTGTACAGAGCTGCTGATGAAGAGCGTCAGGTAAGAATTAGGGTCAAAGTAAAGCATGTGTTGTTCACGTTTCATTGCAATGAACTAAGAAGCAGCCTTATGTTATTATTTTACTCTGTTATTTATTTTTTTGTTCCACTGACTGATGTGGCTGTGACAGAAGGAAAAGAGCAGCTACATGTATGCACATTAACTGGAGAAGAAAGGACGTTGACTGCCACACCAGCACACTTGACTTTTTCTGGCAAAGCTACACATTAAGTGCAGATCTGAAGGTCTTGAGGCACTAGTTCAGCATGTCTTTTACCACGTTTTAAGACTTACATAAACACTCCAAAACCACTGTTCCATAGTAGCTTGGGATGTATTTAAAATAGTTGTGCTTTGGCCCTTCTGATACTCAGGATGAGGCAAGGTTAGCTTGAAGACTCCCAGATGCTTAGAAAGGTCTTGAGCAGGATGAAGTGCTGGGTTCATCTTAATCACTGAGCCTTAGGGTGGCAGATAATTTCGGAGGCAGAAATACTGAAAAGCCACACTAATATTTAGGAGGAAAAATATTTCCAAGAACCTGAAGTGTGTTTTTTTAGGACATGTGTGCCAGAACCAAATGTCCAGCAAGTCATTAGTTTCCTGTCCTCATACTTAGTCTTGGCAAGCAAACTTTTTGTTGGAAGATGTGTTATTATGGCAGCAATGGAATTGCTTTGAGACCCATCCAAAAACAATCTCAAGAGCTGTGCAGAAAAATGCTAACTTCTCTAGACACAATAAAACTGGTATTTTCCAATTCTACAACCATGTTAAGGCTTACCTGTCCTGTGGGCTGCCATGTGTCATGCTGCTGGGTGGACCCCTTTGTTCTGGTTGCCCGAGGAAGCGTGCATGTTTTCTGAAAATAGGCTGCGCTGTCGGACGGGCCACGGGAGCAAAAGGGAGTGGAAAGTCGGAGGCAATAACTCAACTGAGTTCTTAGATTTTAATATATTTATATGATTTTTTTTCTACCTTCAGCATTACGTCTGTTCTTATTTCTTGTCCTTTGAATACACCAAGTTGTTAACTTGTACGCAGGTGCTGGTTTTGGCTGGGATAGAGTTAATTTCTTCATAGTAGTTGGTATGGGGCTATGTTTTGGATTTGTGCTGAAAACAGTGTTGGCAAGACAGGGATGTTTTCATTATTGCTGAGCAGTGCTTACCCAGAGTCAAGGCCTTTTCTGCTTCTCACCCCACCAGCGAGCAGGCTGGGGGGCACAAGAAGTTGGGAGGGGACACAGCTGGGACAGCTGACCCCAACTGACCACAGGGATATTCCAGACCATATGGTGTCATGTGCAGCATGTAAAGCTGGGGGAAGAAGAAGGAAGGGGGGATGTTCAGAGTGATGGCGTTTGTCTTCCCAAGTAGCCATTAGGCGTGATGGAGCCCTGCTTTCCTGGAGATGGCTGAACACCTGCCTGCTGATGGGCAGTGGCGAATTAATTCCTTGTTTTGCTTTGCTTGCGTGCACAGCTTTTGCTTTACCTATTAAACTGTCTTTATCTCAACTCATGAGTTTTCTCACTTTTACTCTTCGGATTCTCTCCTGCATCCCACTGGGGGGGAGTGAGCAAGCGGCTGCGTGGGGCTTGGTTGCCAGCTGGGGTTAAACCACAACAGTCCCTTTTGGTGCCCAACGTGGGGCACAAAGTGTTTGAGATAATAACAGATTGACCAGAGCATATTAGAAGGGATTTATATCTGTTAACAGTTGCAGGTCACGATATTGATTCATCTGTTCTCGATATGAGTTTATCTGATCTGTGCCATGCTCTTTTTTTTTGCTGTACATGTTAAAGATTGGTGTTGGCTTTTGCGGTTTGCTGTGCTCTCTAGTGATTAGTGATGTTTTGCCTGGAAGATTTGTTATTAAAACACTGACCTTGAGCTTAATCTGGTATTTGGGCTCTGTACTGAAGCCATTACTGTACTGTGGGTACCATCTCATGGAGACAATTAAGAATTATACTTCTTCCTCTGAGAGGTTTTTTGTGGAGGGAATATAGAATGGCACCTTCGCTACGTTCTTCTGTGATGCTTTCTCCCTCATTACAATAACTTCTCAGTATCTTTAACATCTTTGGGTAGTTAAAATATTTCTGTTGGTATTTCTTAGGAGTATTGCTTTGGTTTTGTCTAAGGTTAACAAGCCATTTAGGAATATGACCCAGCCTCCACAGGAGTATGGTCAAGGGTGGCACGGCATGTGGGAGAACATGGGCAGGAATCTAGAGTTCTTGTCACCTCCAATGGTCTGGAACTTCACTCCCAAACAGCTACAGGATCCTGATGAAGAGATAGAATGCTTGAAAAAAAAAATGCCATGGCTATTCTAAAGAGGCACAACTTACCGCACTGTGCTGGGCCCTGGCCAGCATCTACCAAACACTGCTCGATATTATGCAGTCCCTCCAGGGGTCAGCAATAATGAAAACATCTCTGTATTACCAACACTGTTTTCAGCACAAATCCAAAACATAACGCCATACCAGCTACTACGAAGAAAATTAACTCTATCCCAGCCAAAACCAACACAGCATGATTAAGATTCTAAATACAAACAGGCAAAATGAGGTGTTTTTGTAGCTGCAAGGCAGAGAGCTGTATTCGGTTGCGAAGAGCTGTATTCAGTTAGCATCTCTGCCCTGGGCATCCCAAGTAGTCCTGGTCAAATCACTCCATCTCTGAGTCTTGCTTTTTCTTTGTAAGGACTAGGATAACAGTTTCTCCAAGAGATGCCTGCCATCTCTCCTTTGGTTTTCAGCTCTCAAGGTCTGGAGTGGACTTTATCCAAGTATATTTTGTGATACGTATGGCACTATTGCTCCTATCTTGTTTAAGCCTACCTTCTAAATCTTGTAATAGTTCCATTAGAGGAAAATGTCCTCTACCGGGAGAAACGCTGGGTAAAGTGTGAGGCAAATACTGCCTTTGCCAGTGCACCTGGCAGTAACAATAGACTGTGAACTACAAAGGGTGACATACTGCAATTAATTTGTGAATGAGCTATTCAAGATACTCTCTAAGTGATTGGGGATGGATTTGATATCTTTGTATCTTTTAGTGTGGACAGGGACTGGTTTAGAATTGGACTTAGAACAGTTAAAGAGGCAACCGACGGGGCTATTCTCCTGTTGGCAAAACTTATTCTAATTTGCAGTCATTTATGTCCCGTCCTTCTCAAATCATCCACAGGGACTCCTATGATGAATACGCTAGGCTTATTAGTATGTCACAAGGTACCATGGCCAGTGTGGCTGTCCATAAGCAGTCACAGCAGAGGTGGGCAGTGTGCCATATGGACATCGCAGTACAGTCATAGGCAAGTGGTCTGTCTGCACTGTGGAATCAAATAAATTACAATAACTAGAGTTTTCAGCTTTGTTCATAAAGATCAGTTCTTGCATAACTAATTGTGAGTGGTGAGGAGCTGGCCCTTCTTGTTTCAGTCTGATAAATTGCCATAAGGTAAAATAAAATAGATTACTAACCAAGCATTGCTCTTCTAGGCTGTCACGGCGAAGTAATGCAGTTGCAAATGGGGAGGGCAGGTGGACCAGACAACTGCAAATGGAAAGGTGTCAGCAAGACAGTCTTCTATTAAGAAGTGACGCAATTATGAAATGGTTTGAGGACCCCTATATTAACCCATAAAGCAACAGACACTCTCAGAGGGAATTGCCTTCTCACTGACTTTTGCCTGCTGAGCTGTATTTTCCCCCTTCGGTAGAAGCATCTCTCTTGTAATACATTTCTGTACATTTCTGTCTGTGACAGTGAACCTTGCCATCTGCTATCAGAAAGACAGTAGAAAGACTGAAATGGGATGAAGTAAAAAAAAAAGAAAAAGTTTGCAGTAATTTCAAGGCACAATAGTGATGGGTAGAGACTGAAACTGGCAGTAATCAAATAAATCAGAGATGAGGACTTCTAGGCCGGTCTGAGAATACCAACTTGTGCTGAAATGGTTTTTCTCAGGTGTGGGCTTAGGGAGAGAAAGCTGGGGTAAGGACTCCATTAGCATCACCTGGAATGGTCCGGCTGCTGCGTCACGTAAGGGAGAGCTGCTGAGCGGCTCTTCCACAGGGACTTTGTTTCTGTCCTGGTTTCAGCTGGGATGTAGTTAACTGTCTTCCTAGTAGCTGGTACAGTGCTATGTTTTGAGTTCAGTATGTGAAGAATGTTGATAACACTGATGTTTTCAGTTGTTGCTCAGTAGTGTTTAGACTAGAGTCAAGGATTTTTCAGCTTCTCATGCCCAGCCAGGGCACCTGACCCAAACTGGCCAACAGTGTATTCCATACCATGGGACGTCCCATCTAGTTTAGGAACTGGGAAGTGGGGGGGCAGGGATTCGCCGCTCGGGGACTGGCTGGGTGTCGGTCGGCGGGTGGTGAGCAATTGCCCTGCGCATCATTTGTACATTTCAATCCTTTTATTACTACTGTTGTCATTTTATTAGTGTTATCATTATCATTATTAGTTTCTTCTTTTCTGTTCTATTAAATCGTTCTTATCTCAACCCAGGAGTTTTACTTCTTTTCCTGATTCTCTCCCCCATCCCACTGGATGGGGGGGGAGTGAGTGAGCGGCTGCGTGGTGCTTAGTTGCTGGCTGGGGTTAAACCACGACAGTTTCCCAGGGCAGCATTTGTGGCTGCTGTAAGCATCGACCCTGTGCTTGCCAGTGCAGAGCAGAGCAAGCAAATACAACAGAACTTGCATCCTGATCGAGGCAGCGCTTGTCTCATGGATGGGGAACCATTTGGGGTTGATAAAGTTTCATCGGAAAGATTTCATGCCTGGCTCTGGCACAGCGCTAGTGAGAGGCTTTAAGCTGGCCAAACCCCGTGTCTCTGTTTCTCATCTGGCTGAACACGACAGTGACACTTGTCTTCCCATGGGAAGGATATCGAGGCCTTTGGCTGAAAGTCATCCTGCAAGGCATGGGTGTGAAACTGCTCATGGGCTGATACGTGAAGTTGGCTATTTGGCCCTTAGTCAGCCATGCACGTAAGTCCTTTTGGAGGCAGCAGGACTTAAACATATGCTGGAGTTTAAGCATGTGCTGAAATGCTTTGTAGATGCAGGTCTTTGTGACTAATGATACTTATGTGGTAGGATGATTAACATCATGATCTTGGATATTTCTGAGAATGCTGTGTCTTTCCCATAAAAAAAAAATATGGCTTCTGTGGCTCTACACTTATTCCAATGTTATTGTAATGAAGGTTTTTTTGTATTTATAGTAAAGGCATGGCTTGCATGGCCTTAGATTTTTATAGGTCTTCTTGAAGGAGAAAGGAAAAGGGGAAGAAGAAATCTAATTCAAACACTACCTATTTGGAGGCTGAAAAGCAACTGTTGCATTGTATAATAAGGAAAACTCACTCAAAAATATGAAGTTAACGATATTACTAGCAGTGGGTTAAAAAGTTGATTATGGAAGCTGAGCTTTGTAAATAAGAGTGAATTCTAAGCTGAGGTCTCTGAAATGCCAATTACAGTCACTTGAGTACACGGGGGCACGCTGAGCTTTTGCTGGGAGAGTTAATGAGCAATTTCATAACGTGCTATATATCACTTTAAGAAGACATGATAAATTGCCACTAATGGTATTGTGTGTATAAATGGGAGCTGGTTTTGCTCTGCGTTTAGTTCTAGTGATTGGGTGGTACACCTGGAAAGACTTGTATTTTAATGGGCCCTTTTTAGCACTTTTGCACCTCGTATGTTCTGGATTATATATGATTGATGGCTTTGAATGTATGGGAAGGAAAGATATGTAGATCTTAATGCTTTTAAACCATTTGTTTTCCAGTCTCTGTAAAAGGCCTCTCTGTTTTCCGGGTAATGGTTTATACTTCTCAAGTAAACAGAAGTACGGTTCTGGGACTTTGCCTTTTAACGCTATAAATCCAGCGGTTTTTTATAGGAGGGTCATTCAGTTTACAGTGCTCTTTAGAAAAGATAGCTGTTTTCATGCTAGTCATTAAAGACAAATAAGTAGGTGGTTTGGTAGAAGGATAATTTGATGCATGAAGTAGATAAAAAAAATCAGAGTTTGCTTTGCTTTCTTTCCGGGCATCCTCATAGTTCGCATTTCACACAGTGAGTAAAACCTCTTTCTCCCCCAAGTCACACCAATTTCTTCACCGCCACAACCTTTCTGACTCCCCCCATCTCCTGCTGGACCCCGTCGGTGCTTACTTTGCCCAAAGGGGTTGCTGTCGAGCAGCGTTAAACCATCCTCCTCTCCCCCTCAAACCTAGGGAGAGACAGACCCAAACTGGAAATCAAACCCCGGCTTCCCGCGTGGAAATGTAGGCGTTAACTGCGGGCTGGCCGCGGTGGTGCTTTCTCCACGCTCTCTGTGGGGGCAGGCAGAGGAGACGCTCGGGTTATTTAGCATCGATACCCTGGTGCGGGATCAGTGTTTGGCTGTTGCTTGTTTTTAAGCACGCGTACCAGCTTAAAGCCTCGTGAATCTCCTGCATGTTTCTGGTGCGTGCAAAAACTGGTTCTTCTGAAAGGCAAACTCTGAACGCTGGCGGGAGCCCTGAGCAGCGCTGAGCCGTTTGAGGCAGGATTCTCCGCAGCTCTTTCCATGTGCCTCAGTCCCGTGGCCTTTTGCCCTTCACATCCTTGGGCAGATTTCGAGCTGGTGTTAGTGGGAGAAGTACAAGCTAACTTTTACTGCAGTATAGTTTAATACTGCAGGGTTGAAAGGCAAGTGCATTAACCCCTGCTGCCCCATGTTTTAATATATTGCTAACTGCTGCTCGTTCCCTGTACTTTGTCACTTGTACCTGAATTTTTCAATTTGTGACTTTTTCAGACTTTTGTTGATCGCCAGGATTATCTGTAAAGCTGTGCCTCCTCTTAGCTGGATTTCTGGTTTCTATTTCTAAAATGAAACAAAGAAGCGAGTATGTCCTGTAGCATTTCTTACCTGTGCTGTTAGTTGTTGCCCTAGGACTGAAAGTGCATAGATGAGATGTAAAGATCCGCAGGCTTTCCTTCACTGTCTTCAGCATTCCTGTTGTTCAGGAGCTAGACTGATATTCTTTAGAATAATAAAGCATAGCTTAACCTGTATTTCTGTTTCATGTCCCTATGTCTTTCATTGTCAGGTTGAAAGTTCAACTGGGGGAAAAGATTAGATGACTTCACAATGTTTTAATTACACTAAGGTACTTTGCCCCTGCTTCCCATACCTCCTTATATTTAGTTTCCATTCTCTGCAGGTGTTTCATAAAGCCCAAAGAGAGATGAGGCTCCTGTGTGTTAGGTACGCTGGGCCAGGGTCGCGGAGGCAAGTAGGTGTCCAGCAAATGCCACCAGGAGCTACGTGCCCTGATGGCGCTGCGCAAGCCCACCGCAAGTCAGTCCCTGCTCCCAGTACTTAACTACGTCACCGGCAAGAGAGAGAAATCACAACCCCCGTGTTGTGAAGGACACGGTTAAATGACTTCTCAGACATGTGTCAGAGCAGGGAGGCAAACCCAGTTCTCCAGAATTCGGAGGCAGTGCTGTAAGCACAAGAGCAGCTTTTCTGGTGTCGGACGGAAGGTGCGTGTTCTGCCAAATTGTGAAATTATTAGTTGGAAAAATATTTTAAGCTAACATAAGCGTACAGAGTGCGTATTAATTTGAAACGCAGGTTACTAAACCGCTAAAGTAACATGAGTAGAAATAAACGTGCAGAGGTGTATTCTACCAATTTTTACTTTTCTCTCTGATATTTATATTTAAAGTGTGATGGTACTACCTGCTTGGGTTTAACTGCAAAGTATAGGTACCCAACCCAGCTTTCTACTGTAATACAAAACAAATGCTAGGAGAAATGCAAAAGAGAAAAAAATTAACTTTTGTAGCTTGATAGCTTACATTTAATAAAACAAGTGATTATTGATATTGATTTTTTGTGTGTTTCTTAGTATGCTGGTGCAATGGAGGAATATTTTTCTGTGAATTAAAGGATACCAGTATCATCCCAACTTAAAGGTAGTAATGCCTAATAGAATGCACTGGTACCCAGTTGTGGTTTGGGTTTCAGTATATAAATGTGTTTGTTCCCTGTAACTCCTAGCACAGGGAGTCTGTGTTTGTAGTAATTATTATCTTTTTATCGCATTGTTTTGTGTCTTTTTTCTACTTGAAAGTATGTTAGCATCATTTGTAAAGAGCCATGTCTTGAAATCTTGGGAGCCTAAATACTTTGGATCTGGGCATAAGGAAAGAAAGAAATAAACCTAGGTTTGTTGGGTAGCATGTCTGGGTTGTACTTTCAGCTTCCTTAATCAGGCAGACAACAGCTACCAGGTTCTTTTTGTAACATAGATAGGGATCATTGCAAAAAAAAAAAAAAAGAATTGCTACACTGCAAACTTGCTAAAAAAAAAAAAAGTCTGCAGAGTACTCTTAAGTGAGCAAAAAATGTTCCCCGCCCCTCTTGGTGTGCAAAAAGGTTCCCTTTCATGGAAAGCAATAAAGACTTGAAGAAGCAAATAGCGGGAATGCATTTGAAATACTAGTTATTGTCTCTTGGGCTGTTTGGGGGAATTTTGTTTGGTTTTGAGAGGAAGAGGGTTTGAGAGTGTACTGGAGTAACTATTACTTGTTTAATGAAAACGATTGCAAAAAGGTACATTAAATATTGTTCTTTAAATGTTTGTGTTGATTTTAATAGGTAAAAAGCTGGGTGGAAATGCTTTTGAACAATCTAAACTCTCTCACTATAAATACAGTAAATGGTACATGCTCTAGTCAAACCTCCCATACATGCTGTAGTCATATCCAATAACATGGCCCGATTTTGTGTTATCTGGCACTTAAATCCTTCTTGTGGACTTTTTAGTGCAAAACTTCTCCTATATCCTACCCCAAAGTATTTTGAGACAAATATGCTTGCTTTCATTCAAAATAATATATCTAATCTATCTAGTATTTAGGTAGAATGCCTCATCCGCATTTGGCAATTTATCCTCAACATCCCTGTGTTCAGGGACATTGTTACTCTTTATCTCAGAGAAGGTTTGAGCACAGTGTGGACATTGTCTGTCCAGGATTTCATAGCATTTCACTTGAGCATCCTCTGCCTGCACAGCAAGTATGCTTGAGGTGAGAAATCTTCATGTGGAAAATAGGATGATAGTCTGTATGGTGTTGAACCCCAACCTTGTGAGTCCAGAAGAGAGTGGAAGTGTGTAAGGAGGCCTGTGAAATGCCTGACTGATGTGGGCTTGATGTTTGCTCAGAGCACAGCAGAGCAGGCTGCTGAAGACCACGTAAACACAATCCAGAGTGACCTCCCCAGCATCAGGTTTCACATTGTCTACAGAGCCAGGAACTGAACCCAACTCTCTTAAGCTCTGAGTAAATCAGTTATTTCTTCCATAATACATTTAAACATGTACTCTGTACCACAGTTAAGCACAGTGAGAAATCTTACCTCTTTCAAAAAAAAAAAAAAAAAAAAAAGCCTAGGAGTTAGCTCAGGGAAGGGGAAGAAGCAAGACAGACAACTTGCAATCCAGCCCTCATATGAAAGTCGCCCCAGGCAATTTTGTTATGTCCATGGAAGCATATGATACTCATTGCATGGGCCCATCATTAATGCTGACTCTCTGGGAACTTGTCTTATGTTGTTTCCACTTGGGGCAGGTTAGCTAGAAAATTGATCCGATTTTATTAAAGAGTCATTTTCTTTGCTGTCTGGCAGTGGTCTCTGAAAAGGTGTTTTGTCTTTTTAACACTTGGTGATTGCTCTAATAGGATCTCAGAAGTCTGATGCCCAAATTGAGTTTCACACACAAAACTACTTTGTGGCTAATTTTTTGACTCCAGGCGTGGACAGTTTCAAATAGAGCTCAAAGGATCCATCCCCACTTATGCTGCAGATGAAACCATTGTTTTTAGTCACATCCCTTTAATTAAAAATAAAATACATTTACATTTACAGAGGGTTAATTATCCACCTTTTTTATATACATTTAACTATAAACAAATGGTGATATTCAGTGTATGGTTCACGATTTCTCACAGTTGGCCACTTCGCTTGGTCTTTGATGCAATCGTCATATTCAGTGGTAGTAAATACTCTCTTATTCTCAGTTCTTACTCTCCCTTAATGGAATCTATCTTCCATCCAGACTGAACAAGTTTTGAAGAAAAATACAAAAAAAGAAATCCCACCTCTCTTCTAGTTTGGGGGAGTAAGGCCTGTGTGTAATAAAGAAGCAACTTTATTTTGCTTAAAGGTTTTTTTGAAAATTCCCACTTAGCTGCCTATTGATCAAAGGATAGTGGTTTAGTCAGTCTGATGGCTTAGAGGGATAAGATCTGTGAGAAAGAATCTTGCCTCTGACTGACTTTATTGTGTAGGCAGTAGGGGATTCCTTCTAGTGGTTTAAAAAAAAAAATAAAAAAAATATATAAAATTTGTCTTTTGGAGAAGTGATAGTGAGAAACAGATTTTAGGACAGAACAGGTAGAGGTGGAGATTGTAAAAACATTCTCAGAACATGTTTCTTTAAAATTATCTGCCAACAAACCTTTGTAACAGCAACCTGATATTCCCCAAAGCCCAGCAGCTGCAGCCAGATGTTCGTTAGCGATGTGAGCAAAGGCCACCATCAACCAGGGGGAAGTCAGGATGGAGCCTAGTGCGAGAACTGCGTTAGGACGTGGGGTGGGTTCATGTGAAAGCTCTGGTCCGGGAGGAAAACTTGCAGCCTGTAGCTGTTGGTCTTGGTGGTATAGGAGGATGGGGGGAACTGCCCAGGCTACTGTGTGAAGCACATTGACAGGATGCTCTGTGCCTGTTAACAGAGGTGCTGAGCAGAGGAAGGGAGTGATGTGCTGAGGAAGGAGCCTTGACATGTTCCTCCAGTCACCCTTGGGACCTACAGGAGATTAATGAACAAAAAACAAGGCAAGGGAAAAGTAAGGGTGCTGTTCCTTAACACCGGTGCCCTTACACCCCCTGAGTTCTCTTTTAGGTGGACTTAGTTTAATTCGAGAATTCAGGGCTCAGACCCTCGCTGCAAAGTGTTGTGCTGAGCTGTGGCTTATGGTCTACTTTAAATGCAGACTAAAATTTTTTTAATTCAATAAACTAATTAAATGATTTTAAACAAGAGTCAAACAGGTCGCACACTTCTAACTTCAAATTTTGCACCAGTTGAACTTGGAATTAATTTTTGGTAACTAAAGGCAGCATCTTGCTTTTCAGAAACTTCCCTGGGGAATGGTCTTAGAACTGCTTTTCCTGCCCTAAATCCCTCTCTGGTTGCACAGAAATCTGGCAAAGATCCATGAGGTTCCATTCCTTTTTGAAAATTCTTACCTTTTTCACTCTTAATTTGAGATTGGCTGTAGAGGAAATTGAAGTTGATTTTTGGTACACAATACTTGGGACATGGCAAAAATCTTACATCATGTAAAGTGCCGAATCAGACCCTACGCCCCTTTCTCCCAGACTTAAGTTTCTACACAGCACGTCTGAACAAATTAATTTGTAAATGTGATGGGCAAGCACTTTGAGCCAGTATGCCTCCCTGAATCCTACCTTCCTTTTACTGGGGGGCTGCAGAAGGAGGCTGCATTTGCAGTGTGCGGAATGTCCTGGAGACAGACGGTGCTCAGCCTAAGCAAGCCAGGCTCAGAGGAAGCTCTGGCTGCAGCTTCCCAAGTGACTGTGCTGAAGTTATTCCGAAGTGTGAAATTATGGTTGAACCTGCTTTATAATAAACATGTCCTGAAATAATTGAACAGACACTGTTTTAAAGAGTTGAGCATTATAAGTTGTATTTTCCATGGAAGTTTTTCCCCTCTTGCAAATTTTTCTGAATGCTTCCCAGGTTGCAGGACATGTTATTTTCTTGTTTTGTTTTACTTGCTCTCTCAAAGCATAGAACATGCACGTTACCTCCCATAATTCGAGATCTGCCGTAAGCAGGTCTTTAGCTAAATTTCCATCTTTGGTTGGTTGATGGTTTTTGTTTTGTTCTGCTTTTAAGGATAAGGAAAGCTATATCATATGTGGGTATTAGAATCACAGTCTGTTTGTCCTTTCTGTCTACCAGCTCCCTTCAACCCTTTGAATATTTTTAATCTCTCTTATGAAAGAGTCGAGCACTTTACTTGCCCTTGAGCATGTAGCATGTGTTCACAGCAAAGGCATCTGAATGACCCTGTGGAGATCCTCTCTGTGACTTCTCTTTTGCAATCCTGTCTGCACTCTCACAAAATATGGCCAGAAATGGAAAATTGCAGCAATGCAGTGGTGGCCTGCAGCTTCTGTGTGGTGCGGAGCTGGCTGCAGCAGGCTATAAAATAGGATCCTAGTGTTTCAGATGATCCTTTCTTCCTTTTCCTCTTCTGTCAGTTTACTTGGAAATATGAATTTATGTGCATCAAGACAATGCAATACTATACGTAAGGCTTCCAGTCAGTCTTACGCACCAGTCAGTACCAGAATTTTAGCTTTATATTCCTCTAGGCATGTAGTTCACTGCGCAGCATTATTTTCCCACTGCAGTTATCCATTAGCTTAAGACTTTCATAACCCAGGAGGACACTTAAATCTCTCTTCAATCATTATGCCTCTGAACACTTTCCCCTAATGTCCTGGCTTTCTTTTGGAATCTTTTGTCTTACAATTTTTATCCTGCGTTTACCTGCGTTGAATTGCATTTGCCATCATATAAGAATTTTCCTGAATTACGCTAACCCCGTTTATTCTCGATGGCTAAGGTGATGCTATGTGGGGAGACAGAAAGGTACGTGCTGCAATCCTCAGCCATCTGTCAGATGCAGAGAATGGCTGAACTTGGCGCACCTCGGCTTTCTGACTGTCCCTGTGTGCATCTCGATACAAAGCATGTGGGGATCCCCCAAAGCTTTGGTACCTAGACGCTGCCGAGTCACACTCTCCTTCATTTCGCATCCAGCCACCACGGACTGTCTTGTTCCTTAGCAAGGGAGAGGATTGCTGCGGCAGGAACCAGCCTGAACCGTGCTGACAGATCCAACAAGAAAGCAAAATAGTGAGGGTAGTGCCAGCAGGGCACTGTGTACAGCTGCACCCACGGGGCTTTGCTTAGGCTCTCGAGCATAGATGTTGACTTGAAAACACTTTCAGAAATCGTCATTAAAGTCATGTGGATTTGCTTATGCATAATCTTTTTTTAAAACAACAAAACAGTTTGTGCTGTCTCCAGGATTCATAGGAGCCAGCTATTTCAGAGTGTTATTTACTTTTGTGATGTTTATCTTTCGCCCACTGGTGGGTGTGAACATCACTGGTTTTACAGTGTGCAAAGCAATGACCTAGGACTATTTTTACATGGGACTTTTTTTAGTTTACACAAACTTTTCTTTTAAGGATCCCTCAGAGCTATAAAAACAATATAGCACAATCTGATGCTTCACAGTTAAGAAGAGGAAATTAAAACACCCTATGTTTTTCATTTTAGAATTAAGTACTATGTGAAGTAACCAGTGAATGTAGCTATTTAAGGCATAAAGTATGAATGATTTCAAGTACTTAATTCCAATCACTTTTCTCTCCCATTTTTGATTAATGAGGCAATGTAAAAATAGAATAAACCTGGCATTTTAAATCAGGGATGAATTAAATGAAAACCTAATAATTCAGAGTAGCTTACTCATCTCTCTGTAGGTGTGGATATTACTTGACATATCGTATGCATGTATCATCCTTTTCCTATGATTTATTTTTAATTGTTTAGCTTGAAATTATTTTCTTCTCCCTCTCCCCTCAGCCAGGTGAGAGTTCCTGTTCACTATAATTCACTGATAAAGGTGCTTTACGTAGCCAATACTTAAAATACTTGTACAGCCATAACTTCATCTTCTTAGAAGAGTGGGATTTTGTTTGTGGTTATTTTTTTATTAAAAAGTAAATTGATACTCATTAAGAGCTTATTTACTGTATGACCCTATATTTGAAGGGCATATGACTGTGAGATCGTTAAATATACAAGTGTCCTAAGAAACTTAAATTCTGTGCATAAGAATAAAGACGCTGTTAGCTAATGTGACTTCTCCTCTGACCTGCAGAGTAGAAAGTCAGAATCAAGTTCTTTGTCTGGTGGAGCATTAGCAGCCATCCTTGAGATTGCAAAGATGTGCTTGCTGAGCGAAAGTTCCTTGTGTATTATGCTGTTTACCTAAGGGTTATATTCAAGACACTCTCTGAACAGCTTGGCTGATTATTGAAAAATGCCTTATAGTAACTTCCAGCCTAAGCTGATCGATATTAGTGCACAGCTTTACATGGGAGGGAGGGAGCTATTTAAACATTGAGAGCCTCCGGGATAACCGCGAATGAAAAAATAATGCAGAACAAATATGTTGAAGGGTTCAAGAGAGAAGAATATCTTGTCTCTGTGCAGGGGGAAAAAAAAGTTGTTAAATTGCAGCAGAAAAACCATTTGAATTCACTATTAATAAAGTGAAGGTGGATTTTTCCCTAGGCCAAAAAGAGGGGGGGGGGAAAAAGCAAACCCAACAAATTGTAGTGCTCTTTAATGTAGAGAGAAGCTAAGAGTTATCTACACACACTCCTCCCATAGAAAGCTTACCTTCACTGCAAGAATCCGAGATGTTCTTGGTCTGTGGCTCTGTACTAAGCTCCTACCCCTGTAGCTCTGGGCCCCCAGCTCGGGCTCGTTCCCCCTCCCCACGGCAGGCAAAATTCAAAGATACTGATTTCTATGCCAGGAACACCAGCAAAGGAAAACGTCACTTCTTTCAACATCGTAGATGAACATGTAGGAATGTGGAGTGGAAGGGTCCTAGCACCTGGAAATGATGCTTTTTTCCCCCTCATGAACATATAATAATTCAAAGCTAAATGTTCCAATGTTTTATTTTGATGCGTAGAATTTTGCCAACATTCAGATGATCTATGGCATTTTAGATGCCCTGATGGAGAAGATGAGCATTGTTCTGATTTGTTGGTGGGAATGTGAAGAGAGGAAAGGGAAGCAATGATGCTGCAAAAGAGACTTCCTCCTCTCTTCTTCACAGAAATTAAAAATTAAGGATTCACAGAAGTCTCGTGACAGATGATAGCCTAAGAAACTGGAAGTCAAGAGAGATATCTTTGTCACTAATTTTTCCTGACTTTTGCAAGAACCATAACCTTCTTGTGTCTCCATTCCCTTTCTGTAAACAGTGAGTCTTTGGTTTTGTCAGTTCGTAATGAAACCATCAGGCTCCAGTGTCACATTCACATGATGGTTGACAAGATAGAGGAGGACACAGGAGGAGATGGTGGAAAAAGCCTGACAGGAGGACAATGGAGGAAGGGAAGAAATGGGATTCTATCCTGGAAAATGGGAAATAGGTTGATCTCTTTCACAGAGCAAGATGGAAGATGAAAACTTAATTTCTAATGGAGGGACACGGGAAGCAGATTGGCTTGCTGAAAGATCTTTGGACGCTTGGAGCAAGAAGCGTGATGTACCTGTTAAGCCTAGTGGTGAAAAATCTTTTCTGGCATGTGTGTTTAAAACGATGTAGGCGGAGGAGGCTTCAACTACGGAGCCAAACAGGATGGAAACAGGATAAATTCCTTTAGTAGATAATTGGCATTAGCTTTCAAAATTTAAAGAAGTTTGGAGTACTTGGCATCCTTTTTTATCAGTTGTTTGGCACATGTGTGTTAAGGAGCAGACTGAACTTCCATCACTGCCGAGGGTGAGATGGGAAAGTAATCAGTGTGTAACTCACTGTTGCTTTAACTGTTTTCTGCTTTGTTTCAGCTGTGTTTGTGACTGATAGGGGATTACTGGGAAAGAAGGGATGACTCTTCATATGAATGTTTCTTAAATATAATTCCAGTACAACTCTGCTTACCATGCCATGCAGAAACTCTGCAGTTCTGTAGGAAAGGTGGAGCTCTAAGAACACTCACAGAAATGTTTTGCAGTGTAGAAGACTTTTTTCCCTTAAATCAAGTTAGGAACGTGTCTGATTGTTGTACCACGATGCAGAAGGGATTCTGCGGGGCCCGGGAAGGGGTGGATCCAGTTCCTGACTGCGCTAACCAACAACACCGACTGCTGCCCCTGACTAGGGAAGCGTATTTTAGGAAGTCTCACGACTGCAGCACAGGACTGTAATTTTGCTTTGTGACTCATGCTGAGATACAGTCCCTGCGTGTCTTTTTGTCTGGGCACCTAATAAAGCTCAGGCCACACCTGTTTATGGATGCAGCAAAATGGCAGGGAGCTTATTTTTATACCGTTGATTCTGATGAATGCCACTTATAATCAACACCTCCATGAGGAACTGGCTTGTGTGCAGAAATGCTCTTTAATTGAAGGGTACACATCAGCAGCACAATGTGGTCCCAGTGTGTTTATCTCATGAAAGCCAGAACCATTACAGTTATAGAATATCAAATGCTTTGAATGGATCATATTTATTTTATGATTTCTATGATCATATATATCTTTTGATGATTTTTCAAGATCATTCTTGTTTGTAGAAAGTGGAATGTGGCCACTTTAGAGTGAGATAATTAATTCCGTGAAGGGACCAGATGACAATTTTGGGAAGTGTTCCTGTCCTACAGAACATACAGGTCACCATGCTTTTCTGATGAGACAGAAGAATGACTTGCAAGAAGCTGTTAGGTTAATTACTCCTTAGGAAAGGGGGTTAAATTCTAAGAAGTGTGCAGCACTCTGTTGATAGAATGATGGTTGCTGGCAGATTAAAACAACAAAAATATTTTGGAAATGATTCCCCCTCCCCCTTTTTTTAAACAACACAACAAATTGGACCTGTGAATTTTGACAATGGCTTTTGAGCTGGCAAGATTCAAACGTGCATCAAATGAAACTGCATTTTAATGCATCAGTTTGAATTAAAAATGAAGGAAGAATTTTAAAAACCAGTGATAGAGATCTATGGGATGGTCACTTATTTTTTTTCACAGACTGTGACTTGGAGCTTAGAGGATGCTTGCAGTCTGTTTTGCCTAGAGCACCTTATTTTCAAACTGAGCTGTATTCAACTGGATCAGAAACACTGCCTATTTTTACCGCCCAGTGCTAACAAATTCGTCTTCAGACCTCTGTTTACTCAATTATTGTTGTCAACATTTTTGTCTAAACATTTTGGGTTGTTTTTTGGCAGAACACAGGTTTCCCCCCACCCACCCCACAGCATTAGAGGTACGTGTGGCGCTTGCAGAACACGCTGTATGTGCATGCTGCACATCATGGCCAACATAGAGCTTATGGTCATCAATCATTCGATTGTTCTTTAAACACTGTTTTAACAGGCATTCGTTGTATAAATGGATCAGGTTATTGACCTTTGCCAGCAATTGCTTGCTACATGTCATCATGGCTTAATGACATTATCAAGGAACATATTCTGTATTGTAGATACTTTAAAGGGTTCATGCATTGTCTCTCACTAGGACACATGGCTGGCTAAAGTATCTTGAATTAGCAAGTTATTTGATGTCATTAGTAAAATATGCAGAGCATTTCCAGCTACTTACAGAATGGGAGGGTGAAATACTTCTCTTTTGTACAAAAGCAAAGCCCAGGAGGAAGAGTTATTTGTCATATTGGAATAGTTGTTTTGAAATCCTGCTTCTTTTCTCCTTTAAAGTTTAATCTTCTACATAGAATAGAGTGGTGCAGTCCTCTGAATACCCTGTGAAAATTGTCTGACTGGTCTGCAGAGCTCCAGCTGCAGCTCCTCCATTTCTAGGAATACTATAGATCTAATTGGCACTATTAAATCATTACAGCCCATAATAGATGGAACTTCTGACTAAATCAACTATGTTTTTAATGAAGATAAGAGTTTTTAAATTAGAAAGGATACAGCATTCTTTATTTATTTCTATGGGGTGGGAAGGTTGTTAACTGTAATGGCTGATTCAATTTAAATGGGGGAAAGTAGCCAGTGTTCTATAAATTTTCTCTTCTGGTTAAAATTTAAGGTGGTACTGAATTTTCAAATCCCAAATTGTGAAATTGAACTATTCAGCTGACTATTTTTAAGTTTTTTCCAGTATATAGATCTACTGTGGTTTCTGTGGTTCCTCATGTCACAATCTTAAAGGTGATTTTCTGTTCACAGGAAAACATACACATCTCACACAAATTACACACTCTTAGAATCCCATTTTTGTTTGTTGCATTAAAATTCGGGCTCTACATGAATCGGAGAGAGAGTTCTTAGAAGCTTTAACATGGGTATTAATCAATAAATCTTTGCCATTGCTAGAAAATAATTAAGTAGCATTACTTTCACTTTATAGTGGAGAGAGACTCTTAGAAGCATTGGTAGCCTGCAGAATAGATATGGCCAAAATGCGGATGTTACCCTGCTGTTTCTGTAGTCATTCCTCTTTTAATCCAGAAAGCCTTTTTTTTTTTTTTTTTGTACAATGTAGAGATCTTGCTGCTGTTATAATTACTCCTTCACATATTAGTCTTAGTCTTTGTTTTTCTCCTACTGGTTGCATGAGATCCTGTTCTTCAATATCCCAGATTTCTCAGCCTACATTGTGTTTTGCTGATTAATATATTCCAGTCAATTCTTTAACTTTTGTCTTGTTTTCCTTTCCATTGCCCTAGCTAAATATCTTCTCATGTCAGTTAATTTTAATGGTGCTTATTACCAAGTTTTCCTGATGCTTATTAACAACTTTCCAGTGAAAAGCTGGAATATAAAGCACAAGGGATGGTCTTGACAAAAAGTAGGATTAAGGTCAGAAGTAGTGAATTCTTACCCTTCCTTCTGACTTCATATGACTTTAAGTTAGTTACATCCTTCTTTTGTCAGCTTCTGAGCTGAAAAAAATGGTAATAAGACTTTTTACTCCTGGGAATATTGTGGAGATCTCTGTATTAATAGCTACTCCATATTTTCATAGATTTTAAGATTTCGAAGGAAAGCAATAATTATTTGTCCAAGCGTTCTGCATTGAGGCTGCAGAAATTCAACAATTAATTCTGAAATAGAGAAAGTATTCCTACCACACGACTGTAAACCAGGTGTAACTTCAAGGAAGGAGGGGCAACAAGCAGGTATAAAACTGGTGCAGGGTAGGAGAATCAGGAAATAAAAGGACTATTTGAGAGTTTCTTCTAAGTAAATCTCCTCACAGCAGTCTCCATTCTTTTTTTTTGCCAGGGTTACATTTGATTGCTGGCTTTGACAGCTCACTGTTGGCAATAGGTTTCATAAATGTCTAATCCAGCTGGATTGTTCTGTCTTCACATTTCCTTCCTACATCAAGAGTGTATACTATTACCAAAAAAAAAAAAAAAAAGGGAGAGAAAAAGCTGGTTGCTTCCATTATGGGATTTAAGATAAAACAGAAAATGTAATCTTAATAATTAAAGCCATGAACGCTGTGGTGGTGTTTTGTTTTGTTTTGGGGGTGGTGGGGAGAGAAGGCAAAAGCTCACAACGCATCCTTAACATCTTCAAGATAGATTCAGAGCTGTGATTTCAGCACCAAGACCTAACAAACAACGCATACAAAGTGCAGTAAATGCAGTATTCATAAATGTATATGCTCTTTGTGACTTCATGTCAGCAGGGTTCTGTAGACCCTCATTTGTATCAAATAAACTTCAAATGCTAAAGAATACGTGCCAGCCAGGGACGAGTATTGCTTTGAATTGTTCCTTGTGTATCATAGCTGAAATGGGAAACATAGCCGGCTTCCTGTTTGTCAAGAGTGAAAAACAGGTACGTTTTCTGTAATTATTAGTAATAGTGTGAATTTAATAAATTATTGACTCATGACAACAGGATTTACATTCTATTTGCTGATAGCTTGTGGGGGATAGCGTTTGGCTTAGGAAGGTAAAATCTGACAGTAATGCAGTGTACATTGTAAATCCCTATGTCACACCTGCACTGCAACAGTGAAGACAAGTGGTGGTAACTTGTTTCCTACAGTACCTTCCTCCTCCATCATGGATGATACCCGCATGTGCCTGCTAGATTTTGTGCTATGACTTACCCAGTCTGGGACTAGACATTTAGAAATTCATCTAACAAAAAGGTTCGTGGTGGTGGCTGAGATTTCCATGGACTTCAGAAGAAATTATGATTGCATGGTGTATCGATGGACAAGAGAAGCCAGATCAGAGATTCCAGGAGCATGATGAGGTGATGAGTTGTTTATGCTCAGCTCCTCTCAATCATGGGAACATGGGAGAAAGTGCAGAAATGCTTGAGTAAAAATTTAACAAGTGAATGATATCTGGGCTGAGAAAGGAATTAATATGCTGATAGCAAATGGGAGAAGTCAGACCATGAAGGGATTGGCTATGGAAGAAATGTAGCTATTGTTTAATGTGCTGAACTGGGGAGAGGCAGTGGCGTGACTAGAAAGAAAAACAATAACAGTATGATGCTAAAAAAATGGTGTTTGTAGCAGTGTTCTGCATTACTGTAAGTGGTACATAGATTTTTGTCGAGGCGAGAGAAATGGATGTAATAATATAAAAAATGGGTGAGAGCCTAGAAGAGAGTTTTAGGAAGGTGAATGAATGGATGGGACCAGTCTGTTTCCTATCGATGTCATGCAGAAGGAATCGGACAGCTTGCCCAAAAATGAAGACTGAAAAAAAAAGAACTGAGTAAAAAAAGATGTTGAGGCTGGGTGGGAAAGAAGATGATCGTGTTGCATGTCATGAGAATGGGAGTGGAGACATGTTGGGGGGACAAGGAACTGCTGTGTTCTGTTGAATTTGAGTAGAAGGCTAAGCAATGGGAGAGGAAATGGCAGTGTAGCAGAGAGGGGAAATCTGTCACTTATTAAATAGTAGCTGAGTTTGTGCATGAGATTCTCCAGGCGTAAATCAACTGCAGATCTGTGAGGAGGAAGGGACCAAAACCAGAGCCTTACACAGCCCTCGCAGAAAGGGCAGGATCCTGGGTGCAAAGGGAGGAGGAGATTTCAAGAGGGAAAGCGTGACCAGTGGTGTTGAAGACACATGTGAGATCTCATCACCCACCAGCTCCTCATCTGGGAAGCTTCCCTGTCCCTCCATCCTTGTGTTAAGCAGAGGAGCTGGCTCTCGCCACAGCAGTGGAAGCAAGCCAGCACTCTGGTTTGGAGTGGGATTGTTTTCAAAACGCTACTTACCTCTTACATCGTCTCTGGGACAGTGGGTTTCTAAGAGGAATCCCCACGTGCACCCAAGGTTGGTGTGATAGTTTGAAGTCTAATAGGAGGCGCCAAAAAATTCTGATTATTTGCTGTAAGATGTCCTGATAACAGAAGCTAAGCAGTATGTGGGCACTTGCTTGTTTTAGTGGAATTCTAGGACAAACATTATTTACCCCTGTTTTATGGAGAGAGTAAATAGGATAAAAGAAATAAGGTGACTTGCCAAAAAACCAAACGAGAACTGTGATCAGCTCATAGTTCCTTGCTTGTAAGTACTCTGTTTTATTTCTTTGTAATTCAAAAGCAATTAAAGCAATAAAAATAAATAAAATAGAAATAAAATAAACCCAGCACGTCTTCAGCAATTTCTTTGCTAAAACTTGTGATATGCTGTGAAAGAGGTTGCGGCTTTCCTCCTTGATAATACATTAAAAAATTATTCAATTTTTCTTTTTCCTTAAGTAGGAATAATATTTAATTGTCATTTAAAGTGGTTCTTTAAAATCCAATAGTTTTACCCACAATGATCCAAGAACATTTAATAAGTCTTAAAATATTCATAACACACGGAGATCATTACTCTTGAGACCTTTGTACAAAGCAGTGAAGTGTGTTAGACATATGGCAGAAACCTCTTCATTTCTTATTTCTTGCTATGATTATATGAAAGAAAGGAAAATTCTCTGTTCTTTTCCCCATTGCAATCTGCATGCCATTGTTTTATCTGTTGTGGGCCAAAGTCATCTTATACACATGTTCACTGAAGAACATGGAGTTAATCAGGCTTGAATTTAGCTCAGTAAATATAAGCACAATAACGGTAAATTGCTGTTTTGTTGCAGTTTTCCATACAGTATTTCAGATAACAAAAAAGAGGAAATTATTTATTTCTACATCCCACATGACGTTAACAGCCCACACCGTGTTGCATGACAGATGCTGGTACCTAGTTTTTATATTATTGGTAATTATCTAAAGCCGTTAATTGCTGTGGCATTAAAAGAAAAACAAACAACAATTGATATGTTCTGCATTGGAAAGGTATCATAAATATCAGAAGCCCTTGTCATGGTACTGACCGTCTGTGGAGAGGATGAACAATTTTGTTTTAATTATGCTTCAGTGTGATTGTCTGAAGTCAAGTGGAACCTCCATGGATTATATCTAAAATAAAACTGGTTACAGTATATGGTCATAATCCCCAGATCTGTTGTGTCGAAATGACAGTATAATGAGTGGAAGTTAAAATGTCCTCTGCTTTCAAGTCATCATAGTTGTCATTTGATTAAATAATAGTGAATTCTGTTTGATGTCTTGGCTTTATTATTCAGAAGCACTTCAGTATATGTGTCCTACCTTTGTATTATGTGCTCCTGGCAACCAGGTATCCATATAGGTTCTTATTTACACACCTGCAATGGATACACTGTACGTTTAGCTTGCATGTCTGCTGCTTGAATATGGAATTTTAATTATTCCTCTTAATTATGGTGCATTCACCGAAAAGAGGGAAATCATTGGTCAGGTACAAAAAGAAACTGCTTAGTATTTGAAGGAATTTGATAATTTTGTTGTAGTTCGTAGCTTGGCAGGTGGTAATAATGCTATGCCAGCACTGTCAAAATATGAAAATTAAAGTGACGATGGGTTTTAATGAAATCCATTTGACAAATATAATTAAGGTGTTTTAATATGAAGCCCTGTAATAAAGACTACCGGTGGACTCCCTGAGGTCCTGACTAATTGTGTAGATTGCTTTTAAGCTTTGAATAGTTTTATTGGATAATGAACTGTTAAGAAGTGTTAGATCTTTCTTAAGCAGAATTTGGTTTGAAAAAGAAGAGGAGAGACAGGCCTGAGGTGTGGCATTTTAAACATAATTAGAAGAGAGATTTAAGTTAACATCTTTGATCTTGCTGTCAGTTTTTGATTAGAGCTGTAAATGCTTTAATCAAGTGCAGTGTAGTCATTACATTTCTAACTGTTTTTAAACTGCGAAATTACTGAGACACTGACATCGGTTTAACACTTCTTGAGAATTTCTAGCAAAGTTATGTTTGTAAACTGGGTATTTGCATTAAAATGTCGTACTGCAATAATTTACCAATTCAGTAGATCATGGGATAATTATATTTTGGTGCTCAAATAATCTGGAAATCCTTTATGAGATTAAATATAATGTCCTGTAGGTGAGGAGGGTGTGCCACTTCAGATTTAATTTTAAAAATAACTTCTAATGTTGTTTTTTTCAATTAGAATTATATTCAAACTAGTAGTTTTAATGCAAATGAATATATAAGAAGCTAAGTGCAGTATTTAAATGACTTCCATAGGAATACAGTCCTTTTAATGATACATACTGTGTTCTGCCAATGTGGATTCCTTCACACTCATTTTAGAAACAGGGAAACAAGCACGAATATTTACCAGGTGTACAGTAGTGGCTGAGCCAGTAATAAATTGCATTCTCTCAAATCCCTATCTTGCAACATTAAAGACTGCTTGAAGAAATTTCAGCACGATCAATTTATTTATTTTTTTACTGGCATCCAAAACAGAAATAAAATGTGAAAATGGCCGTGGGCACAAGTATGTAACATCAATGAGGCTGGTCGGCTGGATGGTACCTGCCCATAGGTGGCATGCCTTTCATTTCAAATACAGAACCCAGCAGTCCGGGGTCCTTTCCCAGATCTGACCTTGCCCCCCGTCTTCTTGATCTTTGAGCATGACAGAAAATCCAGATACTTGTCTCTTTACTGTGTCGGGCTAGAGGCTACTGGGCATACTGTTTTGCTCGTGTTAGTCCTCTATAAATGTAGAAATAAGCTACAGCAAAGAAAAATGTACTTAATTTGTTCTGTCTGCAGCATACAGAACATTCACACAAATCAATGTTAACAGTGGCCTGCCAGCAAGTCCTATGAAATTGTTAATTACATCCCACAGCAGACCACCTGATGTCTTTGGCAGCATGTCCTGCACGCTAACGTGTCTGAGGGCTGGCAGACCAGGCGAGAGGGGAGATGTCATCCAAACCTAGGACATCCTCCCAGAGACTGTTCAGCTGCCAGCGCTTCCCCGTGGCACCTCCAGCCCACGTATCTCTGCTGACTGTAATTCAAGTAACACCCAACAGAGAGAAGCGGTCTCTCTGGTAACCCTGACCCAAATCGTCAGGGACTCAAAGACCATGTCCAGTAGCTGGGGTGGCGCTTGGAGCGCTGCAGGCAGCTGCTCTGGGAGAATCCAAGCAAAAACTGCTGCCCCATGCAATAAGCTGCTCTGTTCCGGAGCCGTTTGTTTTCAGAAATCTCCAGGTTTGCCCCCAGTTAAACCATATAGCGGTAGTCTAACGTAGAGATGCCAAAAGCATCGATAAGTGTTGCTGAGTTCCTCCATCAGGAGAAATCACACTTGTCTTCTTAGACACTGAAAAATCAGGTTTTGCAACAATTTTTCCTTGCAGAGATGCCTTAGAAACAAATCACGTAAAGGCCCCATGTAAGTCTACCTCTTAAACACCATCTGAAGAGCTTAACTTGATCCTTAAAATATGATTCTGCTCTGAAGAGTGCTGTAAAAAAAATCTATTATGGGAAAGCCTTTATTTCCACCTCAGCAATTTCCAGAAGAAATATCTTTGTTTGACGAGTACAAGAGCAGAGAGGTTTTTAGTTGGGGGGGGGGGGGTTAAATATACATAGTCCTGCAAACTCAGCCTGGGTTTTAAAATCAGTCTGGATTCTTTCCTTCTTGTGTACCTCCTGATAACAGTGATTTGCCAGACCATTGGGTATTTTTCATTGTTCCCTCTGTACCCTTGCTGTGGGTTTATTGAGGTAGTGGTTTTCTCAGCATTACTCTGTGTGTAATCGAAGGCAACATTGCAGATGGAAATAACTAGCACTTAGCTCATGTGTGTGAAAAAGGAGCAGAATCCGTAGCTGCATTGGTCCTGCAGGGTAAAAGTAAAAATATAAACAAAGGAAAAATGGCTTGAGATGGGAAGATATAAGTGGAGGAAGACAGGAGTCCATAAGAAGTGTGCTGTGTAAGCAGCATGGAGATGGCTTTATGCTGATGTTTTGCCCTTTAGGTGCAGGCTTTTAAAATACTGTATATTTCAAATGAACACAGATTCTCATTGGTGGGTATAAGTATCATTATGTATCAAACCAAGATTCAAAATGTAATAAAATATGCAAACTACTAAACTTTATCACCAAACAAAAATACAGCTAAGTGAGCATTTCCTAGAGATCCCTCCAGAGGCCAGAATAAAATTCTGGGGCAGAGCTGGAACTGGAACCAGAGGCAGCCCAATAAACTATGGACTGTCCCTTCCCTCTGCTCCTTGTCCCTCCATCCCCAAGTAGTTGCTTCAGATCTCCAGAGTCCTGAGAGAAGAAACATCCTTCTCTGCAGGTGAAACCACTATCGTGACAAAACTGGTGTGCATTAGACATCACATGGTTTTCTAGTTGTAAATTACCCACTGAATAAACGAACATTGTCTTCAAGGGGGTTTTTTCTCTCCAGATTGCCACCTCTTTGGAGAGATACTACATTTTCAAGGGAAACTGAAGTTTCATGAATAATTTTTGATTCATTTTCCCTCCTTTTATAGATAAACTTTTAAAAGATTTTTTTGGTTTTTGGAGAAACCTTGAACATTAACTTTCCTCAGCCTTCTCTATATTATTAGTTTTTAAACCTCAGTACTTTCAGCCTCCAACTTTGCAATACAGTTCTTTTATATGGCATTTAGATTTTGACAGATGTAGTTGGTGAAAAAATGGGAAACGTTGAAAGGATGAGCTAATTAATGTTTCCTCAGCCTATCTAAAGTACGCTATTGTGTTAGAGTTTTGCCACATTTGTAATTTATGCCTGTTAAACCTTTGTTTTATCATCTGTTACTGACTTCTAGGCCTCTGTTTGCACTTACTGTCTGTAACGAGCATTTCATTTTATATGGAGAAAAAATGGTTTCAGTTACTTTTACTGTACCCGAAAAGGAGAATGGGATTTGCAAATGATAAATGGGGAAGTTGACTAGCTAACTAATAAAGATTTGTCTTAATCAAGTATGATTTGTCAGAACAGGAGCGCACTGGGGTCAGGGCACACGCAATGAATAATACAGCATTCACTGGAGAAAAGGACCAGGCAAAAGGCCTCATAAATATGCTGCGATTACCCATTGCTAATTCGTATTCAAAGAATGAGTTGCACTGAAGCCAGCTTCGAGGTTGCTGAGCTGTTCACCTGCTTTGTGGGCTTTCCAATGTTTAAGAAAGTTTTTATATATATATATATATATATACACACACACACACTGTTTGCAGAATGCTTTATTTTTGCACAGACTGCTACACTTTTTGGTCAATGATTTTAAGCATTATTTATTAATCATCCTCTAAGTTTGTTTTATTTTTTTAATGTCTGGACACTATTTTATTTCTGGGTTTTGTTGTTTAAATATGAATGTGAATACAGCAGGAGATAGTTCCATTCACGTTTAAAATGAATTGCTGAACACTGCAAGAAAGGTTAAAACACTTTTTAGCTCCATGGAAGTATTAAAGATCAAAGAAGCATAGACTTTTTGCTTGTGTTGCCAGCTTTCCTGACTTTCTAATCGGCCTGTGGATTCAGGATAAACCTGGTGCATCAGGATGTTGGGGGAAACCTGAACAAACCCAGATGTCATTTTATTTGGCTCTGGCTTTGTTTTCATTTGTTGACACTGCTTTTTGCTTCAAGGAGCAATTTCTCAGATTGAAACAGTCAAAGGATATTCTCTTCTTACAGATTTTCTGAGATCCTGAAGCTGAGGTACTGCAAAGAACCTTTTTCCTATTGATAAGTTTTAGCTACGTAAATGGGTCATGAAGAATCAGTTTAAAAAAAAAGAAATTGTTCCAGTGCTTACGGATATAACTAGCAGACTTTGTTCTTCGTCTTTGTACTGTTTAAATGTCATATGCTGCAGTTTTGTATAGTTAAATAAGTTTGAAAAGAATCTCTTGCTCCACACTTCAATTTTAAAACATATTTCAACATTTCAAAATGTTTTCTTCTCTTTTGAAAACCTAATGTAACTATGTTTGCTGTTTGCTGGTTGGCTGATAGTCCGTCTCATCTATTTTGTGCTCCACTCTGTGTCTTGAAGTGCATTTATTGCTTTAAGAATAAATCAGCTATAGAGGTAGGGCCAACTTTACGAGCCTCGAGCTGCTGAATGCAGGAGCCTAAGTTGCCAACTCTCTGCCTACACATTATAAGTCTTTGAAATAACCAGTACTGCAGGGTCCAAAGTAATTATTTACACTGCTTTGAGTTTATAGCAAACTTGGTAGATGGCGGAGCGGTTTTGATTAAATTATGACTATGCCTCCAGCCTTAGTTAGACGAACCAAAGATCACTGTTGTGTCATCTCAATGCTGTTTGGAGTCATAGGTTTAATTAAGTGATGGTTTGTGGCTCAAGTTTTAGAGGATATGTTTCTGCAACTTAATTTAGATGCAATCAGGATTGTTGATACTCTCCCCTGCTAAATCGCTTTCAGAAAAGTTCAAGATTGGCAGTACTGTAATGAAGCAGCATCCATTCCCTGCACCGAGCTGAGAGCGAGCAGGGACTTCGTCTGTCCTGACAGCACTTAAAGTAGTAGGAAAAGAAGATACTGAGGGTTGGTTCCCAACTAAACTTACGTGATTGAAATGGGGGTAGCAAGCTGTTTAGTTATTGATGCACTAACCAAGGATTTCTTTTGCCTTAGAACTTATTTGAAGGAAGGGGGGGGAAGAAGATGCAAAGGGAGGAACTTGGAGCAGATGAGCATTGCCGAGCTGGCGCGTGGCTAGAACAATGGCTGGACTTCAATGTAGACAAGCGCTCAGGAGAATCAAAGTCTGCCACCTCCTGTGAATGTTGCTCTGAGGACGTTAGTAAGGGAGCTCAGCTAGATGGGTGATGGGAGTAGACAGAAAAAAATACATCAGTTAGTGAGAAATGAGTAGTTTTATACCAGCAGATTGATGTAAGTTAGGATTTCAGAAAAGGTATGAAACCTTAGAAAAAGAAAAGGCTACTGGAGGTGAAGTTACTAGGTCTGTCATATATCTTCTTTCTCCTTTCTTTTTCCTATTTTCTTCTCATTCAACTGCCTTATTTTTGCCTGGGGAAGGACAGAGTAGGCCTGGACCATGGGAGGTGTTGGTTATGAAATGCTCCCAGTTTGTTCTTAAAGACATGTGGCATCTTCCTCAAATATCTTTTCTTCCTTATTTTGAACAAAGCACAAAGCTTGAATTCTGATTAGGTGTTCTGGGTGTTTTTCTTTCTGGTTTCCCTGACCCCGGGATCAATGGACCCCTTTTGCTGTTGGCCAATGAAAATAATATCATGAACATCCATTATAGCTTATAAGGACCTTTTCCATTTGAAAGATGTTTGTATTTTAAGTTTGGTGGACATCTTGGTATTTAAGTATTATTGGATTTCGGAGGATTGGGATGTATTTTTAGGTGTCTTTTGCTCTCACAGTAGACTGGGCAACTTCTTTTATCCTCTCTTGCAACTGAACTTCTGACAGCTCTGGAAGTGTTGATGTCCTCAGTGTATGCTGTTGACTGTCAGTACTCTTTCTACTGGTATGGCATTCGCTTCTGCTAAAGAGGCCAACTAGTCCCTATAGCATGTAGCTAATTTTTATTTTATTGTGTTAAGTGACCACTTAACAGCATGCAGATTAACTTCTCTGTGGCAGATTCTTGAGGCATTTGAGCACCAATTCTCATGTTTCACTGTTCTGTTAATGCTCTACAAATTGTGTCTCCATTAGCTTATAGCCATTATATTATCCTCCATTTATCTGTATTAACCTGTACTTGTCGTTTAATAACTTTAATGATCTAAATCCTATCTAAATCCTTCTGTCTCTAATTATATTGGCTGTTCAATGTAAATATATATCAACTGTGAACCTGTAAATTTATAGGACTTTTACCTGTGTCCCTACACTTAAAGATGTCATCACTTTCTTTATTAACTTTCTGCTGTCAAAAGCATAAAGCATTTGACTCAGCCCTGAATTCTTCTAACTCCTGCAACATATATTTTCCACGTTTGTAAATCTGCTTGCTGTCACCTCTGAACAGCTAGCATTTAACACTTTCTAGCATTTTTTTCCAGAAACTGCTGTTGCTGATTTATCTCTCTTAGTCTCCTAAAATCTACACTTTTAACCTGTCCAAAACTGAGTAGCTTTTGGAAAAAAAGTGTCCCAGCCTTGAATATTTTTACTGAGTTTCTGCCTGTGTCAGCGTAGTTCTTCTCCAACAATCTTCCATAAGCTTTTGCTACATCTTCAGAGCATGCAATGTCTCTGTGCAAAGACAACACAGAATTGCACTCCCCAAATGGTGTTATTCACTAGGCAAGGCTGAGGATCTCGGGGTGGAAGTGTTCTCTATTCCTACTCTGATTCCTTCTCTCACAACACACAGTGTTTTTTTGAGTTTATTTCATGATTCTGTAGAACAGCCATCTTGATTTTTAACATGATCTTCTGCTTTTCCCAGTGTAAATTAGTTTGTCTTTTCCCACCTCTAATGACGTAGCTCAGATGCATGCATTGTACGTATGATGAGATTGGGCAAATCATACTTCCAGGTGTCCTCTCCATGATGTCGTTGTTTTCAAGCTTTTCTTACATTTGAAACCATATCAAGATATCTGCTGCCTCTTATGAAACGTATTTTTATATATGTATGTGTATACACACACACACACACACACACACACAGAGGGGACACTTTAAGAGGAAAAGTTCTGTATAAACTATTTTGAATTATTTTATTTTTCATATGAAAAGAAAAATGGGGACTCTGTCTTCAAAATTCATAAAAATGCATGTTTGTTTATCCAGAAGCCTGGAGAGGCTTGTTCCATATCATTCCTGTCTCTTGAGTAAATATATTAGTCATTCTTAAGGAAAAAAGTATTATTGACTTGAGTGATTAGAAAAAGCTCTTTCAGAATCAGTTTAGCTGATAAAGTAAATAAATACTTAAATGGCTGGAGGCAAAAAAAGGAAAAGAAAAACCAGTCAAGCACAACTTATTTTGCGTCCTTGATATGTGTGTAGGTATTAGAAATCAAGCTTTGAGAAACATGTATTAAATAATTATGATTTGTATGTATAAAAAAATACTGCATATATGTTACAGGCAAATTCCGAAGTAAGGGCATATTCAGGAGTGTAAAGCATCGCTAGAAGTGATCATTGCCTTTTGGGTTTATCTCAATATAAAAGTTGAAAACCATGTGTCAATTTTTGCACACATGAAGGGGGAAGTTGAGTTTGCATTTTGGGTTTGGGTTTTTTTTCTTCAGTTGGGAAAAGCATTTTCATTCTTCTAATTAGTTTCGGTGTTTGAGGATAAGAAATGTTTGTGGGGTTTTTTTGTATAACACAGTCTCATAGAACCAGGCACCATTTGTGTTGGACCCACAATATAGCATTATTAAAGTGTTCAGCACTGAAGAGGCTGATTTTCCATACCTTGTTCAAACACCTTTAAGGCAGAATACATTTAGAGCTGTGAATTTTAGCATTCACCCTTTAAGGCTGATGCTTGTTAATATTAAGTTATGTACTTTTTCAGAATTTTTTTTTCTGTTCATCACAGCATTGTTTAAGACTGAGATAATTGCTATATTGAATGTTCCTGCCCTCTGTCAGTACATAGATAATAATGATGTAAATGCATTCACCCTTCTGCTTCTCATAGTTTAGCTGTAATTTTAGAACATAATTTTATGCATCTCTTTGGGAATTTTGGTTAGAAAGGGCAGCACCACACAGGCTTTTGTAGGACTTGGGACAGCACTGTACTAAACATTGTCTGTACATACCGACTAAAAGGATGGGATAATTCCCAAATAATTGACGTTGTTAAGATTCTGTGGAAATAACACCATTACTGGTAACATGCAACACCCTTCAGTTTGTGTATTGGTCTTAATTCATGCATCTGCGCTACTGTATATCTTGGAACCCTGACCTTTTCACATAACTGTAGTAGCATCGTCAATGATTTGCATTATAAGTAGTCTGGAAAGATCTATACAGCACTGTTGCACTAAAAGCATGAATCTGCCACATAGATGAAGGTTTTAACTGGCAGGAAAACATCAGAGTCATGGGGAAACTTGAAAAATTATAGCAAGCACATAGCAATGATATCAAGCTTGTAATTAGCTGTACTGTGGGCTAACGTTACTTTTTTCCAGTCCTGGGCACCTTCAGTTGCAAACCAAGTGAGGAGACATGTCTTCATATCATTTATAAGTCTGGTTTTTCTTTATTTATTAATATTTTTGTTTGACTGTCTTGACCTTCCAGCTAAAAATCAAGTTTCACTGTCATCAGTGAATTTTCTGAGTAGAACGAGTATATGAAGAGGATCTGTGGATAAAGGTGTCAATTTATGTTTGCAAACTTATTGTGAGATTATGTTACCTCCGTTATGTCTCTTTGTTCAACTTATGTTGTTATTTTAGCCCAAAAAAGGCCAAAGATCATCAACTAAAGTGCATGTAGAGTAAAGCTGCTCCTGTAAAATTGATGATCCGTCCAATTATTTATCTATAGAGGCTGCTGGGAAGAAACGCAACTATCTCAGTTCTCAGACCCCTCTGCTAGGTTGAACTTCATGGCTGAAGGTTTAATCCCTAAGTGTCATATCAACAATTCATTCTGTGATATTCCGGCTGACATGCTCTCCTTCCTTATTTATTGATGTCTTCAGTCATCGACAATGAGAGGAAAATACACTATTCGTCAAAGTGACGGTGTTTTACCCTCACTTACAGTTGATGCTGCTGTCACATTGATGGTTGGAAAATAAACTCAATCATTATAAAAAGCTAAGAGTGTGAACTTGCCAGTGACAGGAAGAAGATGAAAAAAACCCCACAGTAACTTGCTTAAAATTGGTGTAATAAAAATAGAGCTGTTTCCTATAAAGATATTTTTGAGCTTTGTTTATGAAATACCAGGCCATTTTAGCCATTTACTTTATAGTTATTCCTTTGAAGGAAAATCTGTTCCTCGCACTCCTTTATGTCTGTGCAAACATACGTATAATTTTTAGCAATAAATACTTGTTATCATTTCACCTCATGCCACTTGGTTAGTAATTTGTTGATTTTTTTCCTCTCTATTTTTAAGGGATTTTGCTTTGTTTTTTTCTCCCCCAGATTACATTGAATGCATGTATCTGTCTATTACAGTATTTTGAGTGCTTTGATGAGGAATAAGCTCAGTATAGTTTCATCCAGTAAGTCCTTTGACATGCAAACATAGGCAAAGCTCTCTTGAATTGCTTTCTTAGGCTACCATTTGTATAGCTGTACTGCACCGTACAGCTTTTTTAACTCAATAACCACATATCTTACCACATTTCACCTTTGGGAGGCATTGTATATACAGCTAAAAGTAAAGAGCAGCAAGCCAAGAGGGACAAGATAGCATAATGAGGATGTCAATTTGTGGTCAGATATCTGAGGAAATATTTATCTTACTTGTACTGTACTTGGCAATAGATAGAGAAATATATATGTAATGAATTTCCTTAGACTTTATCTGGCAGAGTGTCTGCATTGTGTTAAATGGATTTAGAAAAAAAATTGCTTGTCTCAAATTTTCAAAGTTTGAGGAGATTCTACTTTGGATTGTTTCCTGAGAATGAACTTTATCTATTAAAAAAAATAAGAATAGTCATGTTTTCTCTACTAACATACTGGTGAATTTTTAATGATTCATTTTCTTGAGACTTCTCAAATAATGACATTTTAAGATCCCACTCATTCACCAGAACAAAAGCAAGGCATGATTTTTGTTGTTTATGAAAAAAACCCTCATGTTTTCGTAGTTTTACTCTGGTTTTGTGCATATCTCTGGCAAGCTAGCTAAGCAGCCAGAATGAATGTGCACAGAAATGCTGGTTGTCTCACACGTGCTGTGTGTCCTGAGGCAAGCTACAGCTGCTTCAGCTCCTTGTGTCTGTTTCCCCATCTGTAAAATGGGAATGATTTAACTTATTTTTCTCCTTCGGGGAAATATTTTTCTCCTTTGGGGTTTCTTAATGTTTCTATAGGGCTTTGAAGATTAAAATCTCTTCTCTATACTTGCTGCTAATATTTCAGTGTTAGAGGAGCATTTGACTGAAGCTGTTTGAAGAGTAAAGTTTTGGTGTCTTGTGTTGTCTTTGTACCGTATCTTGAGGCCTCTCCACTACAATTTTGCAACGTTTGTTTCAGCACAAGCTGCGGATGCAAACAACCCCTGCGTCAACAAACGGTGATGACAATAGATTAATATATATGTCTGCTATTAAAACCATCAGGAGATCCATTACGGCATATCTCTAAGCTTGCCAGAAATAGTCCATGATGGAGCAAAACAGTCCCCAGTAACTGGCCTTAGCCTGAAATAGCTTTCATAGGAGCATCAGTGGTAACTGCTGAGAGGCACAGAGAGTGGTTTTCTTCTAATATGACTTCTCAGTGTCTTTAGAGAGATCTCATCATAAGGATGGCTGGTGTTTTAGCATAGGCTTCCTGACTTCCCTTCTGTGACAAGGAGTGGCCTTAAGGAACGTGTGGGAAGTACGAATACCCAGCACTTAGAGCAAGTCTGAAAGCCTTCGTGCCTTTGCTTCGCAGACCACAGGTCACCTCAGGTGAGGGCCTAGACAACCTCGAGAGATTGCAGGGGGACAGCTTCTGGTTTGGTTGTTACTTCTTCAGTTTTACGTTGCTTGAAAAACTTAAAATTTAGTATAATGATGTCTTCCTCTTTGCAGTTAGGAGGAGTGATTAGGCTACCACATGTATTAAATGCCGTTGTTACAATCTAGCCTGGCAGTTTGAGGCCTTACAGTCGCAAGCTATATCTTTCATGATCTACATTTTGATTTTTTAATGCAGAGCAGATTGGACAGGAGATGCTGGAAAACCTCAGCCATGACAGAGAGAAGATCCAGCGTGCTCGGGAAAGGGTAAGTTTGATAATAAGTAATTGCTGATTTTATATGCTTTGGGCAAGTTCTGTGTGCATGCAAAAATAATCCAGCATATTGGTTAGTTTCATATAAATCAACTGCTACCATGAGATGTAATCACCATCTGCAGCAAAGCACTTAGAAAGTGTCTTATATGGGCCCAATCCTGCAAAGCCTCTCCTGCAGGGAGTCACACTGAAGTCACTAAACCCGCTGTTGGAAGCAAGATTTCTGTCACTAACATCACAGGTAAGTCAGCTTTCTGTCCTTTGAAGGATTTGTTATAGTGTCCATTGCAATGACGTCTTGAACTTTCTATGAAACAAAGTTCAGTATTGTAATTTAGCTTCTAATAATTGATCAACCTTGTAGCTGCAAATGCTAACAGTTGCCTCCTTAGGCAATTCTGTGTGAACGAACAGGTAGCAGTTTCTTACACTGCTGCTCTGTCACTGCCGTCAAGATAACAGAACTGTGTCAGTTTTGGCTTCTGTTGCCTCCACAGGGGTCAACTCTACTCTGTAGCGTTATTGAAGATGCTCAGGAGCCCATCCCATCCAATGCATACAACTTCTCTGAAATTTGCCTCCCTGGCTCTGATTTCTGCTTGCAGAACCAGGAGTGACGGCAGCTGTGACTTTCTGCCCATGACGCATCGGTCAGATACTTTCCTGAGTGTCCTCCTACAGGCCACTAGCTGACCGTTGCGGCTGAAGAAAACTTCTTTATCTGTCCCAGGGAGTTTCTTCACCTGGATAGCTTTGACTGGTAAAGCCTCCTATGATGGCTTTAATGAGGCATTTTCTGTCAGCTGTACCAGTTACTTTCTGACATCCTGGGCATTAGCTACTTTAAAACATTAAATATAACTAAATCATTAAATGTAACTAAGGATTGTGGGCATTTACCAGGTGTTGTTCAGGCAATTTTGTATCTTATTTCACCTCCACTCCTCACATCCCTAGTGACTGCTGAATCTGAGACGCTTTGCTGTTTCTAGCTGGACAAGTAAAACCTAGGCAACAGAGATGAATAACATGTATCCCTTTCTGCTGATCCTAAAAATCCTCAGGAAAGAGAAAGCGGGAGGATAGTTCTGGTGACTCTGTGTACACGTGGTTCATAGCATAACTTTTCCTTTTCTGTGCTTTCCACCTGAAGAGCAAATTTCTTTGATGGCAAAATCTGTAAGCTGCAAGGAGCAAGATTAAAAATAAGGGTATTCTAGGAAAGTGTATCCCATCACAGTTCAGTGAAAGACCTCTTGTCACAAATGGAAGATCTCAAATTCCAAGTTTTTATCACATACCACCTAAAATATTTTGTTTAGGGAATTCAGAAGAGTTCTCCAGTAGAGCCACAGGAGTGCTGTCCCAGCTGTCATTATAGTCAGAGGTACAGTCAGGGATGATCTTGGATAACTTGGCAAGTTTTCCATTCTCTGGAGATTTTTTAAAGACCAGGACAGAGGGTACTCTGTCAATGCATAGTAGCTTTACACTGAATACACCGAGTTATTATTGAATCAACCAGGGAACAGACTTGTCTTCTGAAAGTTAAATGTCAGCTTGAGTATGATGGTCAGTTCTTAGCAGTTCAATGTTGTGAAAATTAGGAAGATTTTCTTATGAGCAAAATTTAAATGAGTTAGTGTCTCTATAGTTTGGTTAAATTTACATAAATGAGTTTTCCTGTCTGTAGAGTAAAACATTTCAATGAAGAAATATACAAGACGTAGCTAGTATCATTTCAAATAAATGAAGATCATGTGCAGTGCAAAATACATGTGTAATAATAGTTGTGAAGAGGAATTCTCTAAACTACTTTTTTTTTAAAGCCAAAGAGAAGGAATAAAAGATCTGCTGCAAGTCAAATAGGCTAAGTAGAGTATAAAGGACTCTAAAAGGTGCAACATTTTTTAGGAAAACCTCAAATTAAAATGTGTCTAAGGCAGACAAGATATCAACATCAGCATCTTGTTCATCTTCCTTCCTTTCTCATTCTTAATATTATTTTTTTAAAGCTTTCTTAAACACCGTGTAGATTTGCCATTGCTAATATCAAAGCATCTTTCAAAATGTTTTCACTACAGCAGTTCTGTGAAACAAGGAAGTGCCATCATATGCCATTTAACAGGTTTGCCATGCCACCAGTTCTTTGGCTTCTGCAGTGCACTGGTATTGCTAAAGAAGTGATTGAAGAACTACCATCAGATACTGCAGTTTTAAACAAAAACAAACTTACAGTTTGAAACTCTTTGTGTTGTTTTTTCTGCCAATGCAGGAAAAAAAGGTGGGTTTTTTAGTGTTCTCTTGGGAGGTAGCTAGAGATCTTCCAACTCTGTGTGTACGTGTTTGTTTCTTTTTTAACATTTCTTTTGCTTATTTTGTGGGTTTTTTTATTACCATAAAAATATGAGGTCGTCTTGCTTAGAGGAGTTTGTCAGACCTCTAAGATTCAGCTTCCCCTTCCTAACTATCAGGACTGATTCTAGCTGTCAGGTAGAATCCTGCAGCAAGAGAGGAAAGTTAGGATCAAACATATAATGGTAAAAAGGAGAGCGCTACTTTTCTGTGAAAAGGGAGGAGAAGCCCCAAGTGTTAAATGCATCTTTATGAATAATAAAAGACCAACGTAAAGCATACATTTGTACTTCAGATTCCCTTCTAGCATAGATAAGAACTTGGCTTTTTAATGAGCCTTTTAAAAATTACTGTGACGTTTTTTCCTCCGTTACTTGTGTCAAACTGGGCTAAACTGCTTTTCTGGAGCTTGAATTGTCTAGATGAATCAGGAAAAAATGAGGGAATGGCCTCCTTGGAATGTAATGCTCATCTTTGTTCCATCATGGCACATAATTACAGAGATCTGAGTCAGTGTAAGCCGTCCTACTGAATATGATATTGCTAAGAGCAAGTCTTGGATGGTGGTATCCAGTCCTTAATACCTTTTACAGGACCAAGGAGGAAATTTATGCAGAAAGGTTAAGTGTCATTGATTGCAACTACTGATTTCAGTAACAAACATTAAATCTGGTAGCAAATATTTACAGTATTGGGTTCCAGAATAGAAACTGATTTTAATATTGCTGCTATGCATATATTCAAGATATAATAGAGGTTTTTTATGGTGAAGGTGATTTGTTATTGGAAGACTGCCGCTTTTCTTGGCAGTGTTACTGTTTTGATGGTTTTATAACAGAGGATGCATTTTGTCTTCTACAACAAAGTTCTTTAGTAAGAAGTCAATGAGTCAGGTAATCCTTTCAATCTGATTTGATAATGAAGAGGTAAATATTCGGCTTTCAGAAGGAGAAGAATGTTTTTATGTATGTACACACAGCTGTGTTTCAGGGCACTAGAAACAGTGGTGCCTGCTATTTCATAACTGACAGTCATTACATCATCATTTACAGTAGATTTTGATGTTCCACTGGCTCCAAGAGTGCCAAAAAGTCCAAAGAAGTCTCTCCTTCAGCTATGAGTAGCAAAAGAGGCAGTAGGGTTGTAACTCTCTTCTTCCTATACACTTCTTCATTTCTAGACATCGTTTTGTGGGGGACTAATAAACACAAAAATAGAAAGAAGGTTTAAATCCCTTTTAAAGAACAATAGAAGCAGTTGCTCTTTTTTAATATGAAGTTCATTTGCTTCATAAATTTTCATCTCCCCAATTTTTTTTTTTATTCATTTGTGCTTTTACTGATTTTGCAAGTTTTTTGAGAGCTGTAGAACAAATCAGGTAATTAAGTTTAGCTGTAAATGTAGGTTTCCTGTGTCCTAATATACTACTAAAAATTTTACTTTCAGTGACTGAGTGATCCTTACATGCAAAAATATATATTGTACAGCTGTGACTTATGTACATACTATACACTGTTCACAAAGTATTTGGGCATCCATCCCAGTGGTGGCTGCTGTAAGGTCAGTACAAGTTTTGTGTTTAAGAGACAGTATAGGCATATTTCTTTTACATGGAATTGGTAAAAGAACACTGTTCTGTATTACTGCTTTTTCTTTAAACTACTATCTTTGAAAAACAGTGGAAGAAAGATATGTCTGTTTTTCATTTCCTAAAGCATCAGGAACACAGCACATGGCTGCCTTCATCCCTTGATGCCCTCACTAATGTACATAACCAATAAACATACATACATCAATGGGAATTATGGATACCAATTTATATAGCTTCAGCCTGCAACCCTTTATTTGTAAAGCTTTTGCTCTTTATCCTGGTTCATCTTTGTTGCCTCAATGTCTTATCTTCTGTTGGTTTCATCTTTATGTAAGTGAAAACCAGACAAAACATTTTTAAATTTCAGAGCTTTGGTGGCTTTCTTACATGTCAGTTTGTTGTGGGCTAAACCTGAAGTTGATTCACTCAAATGACAGTAGAAATATCTGTCCTTTGTACAGAATGGAGTACGTGTGCCTTTTGCCTTTAATGGGACTCTTTTCTCCTCAGCTTAGAGAAACAGATGCAAACCTGGGGAAGAGTTCCAGGATTTTGACGGGAATGTTGCGAAGGTAAGGCCAAGGTAGGGACACTTCTGCTCTTTCTATTTTGACTCTGTACCTCCATGCCTTTATTTTTAGCTTTAATTCAACCTCAGCATTTTGCTGATGTACCTGATTTTTTTTGCACAGGCTGCTATGTAGAATGTCTTCAAATAAATGCTGATAATGAAGCAGGTGTGATTAGGTAGAAGACTTTATCACAGCTACAGAAAGAGTTTTCTGTAGCCTGAGGGATTACCCCTTGCTCAATCATTTCTCATCTTTGTTTCTTTGTATTTGGGGTTTTTTTTCTGTGTGTGTGTTCTAAAATTAAGCTTTTTAGTGATGATTTCCTGTGTTCCTTATTCTTGAGTGATTTCTGTGTTTTCAGGGGTTTTTTACCTGTTAGATTTTATGTGAGAAAGTTTGTAAATGTTTTGGGGCAGCGTAAATTTACACACAGAGAAAAGGTTAAGAAGATAAATTCTGTCTGAATAGACGGGGCAGACACATTGTCAAACCTTGTGGGTTTAGCATGTTTCTTCCATGTTTTCGATGTTACGAAAATTGTCCCTGGGATTAAAGTGAGGTGAAACGGAAAGGAAAAATTCACAACATCCTAAAAATCTGTGTGGGACTGCAAGGAGGGAGTTATCCAGTGATTACTACCCACCTTAAATTTACATTGGTACCTTCCCAGACAGATTTTTTGAATTAGTGGCATCTCTGGATATGTGTTCTTTAGCGAGTGAAACAGCACCTGAGCTTCTCTGTGATGTCCATAGTTCTGTATATATTCAGCTTCCTGAAGAGGAAATGCATCTCTCTAGTAGGTGGTGTCAGGTGCTATGAAAACACAGTTTTAAAGGAGTTTAGAGCATCCTCAGAAGTCGTCAGTATGAGATTACCCTTGCCATGGGCTTTTATGTTGCATATTTGCTTAATGCAATTTTCTTATTTTTAAAAAAAAAAGAAAAGAAAAAGAGAAAGTTTTAGCAGAGTTTTTGATTTGTCACTTGGCTTGGAAAATACCAAACCCAGAATTTACTAAGTTGTTCTTTAGTCTCCTCAGAAAAATATCTTTGTTGGTTCCTTGTATACCCAGTTGGCAAAGGTTAAAATGACTGAACCTTATGCCTTCATTCCACAGATTTCTTACAATTCCAACTCCAAACTGTTACATATAAAATTCTCTGATTAAGAGTAATATGTAAATGACACAAGCTAAATTCAAAATCCATGGAGAAAGGAAGTGGCAATTGAAAGGGATGGTTCAGTGCCTGTAGACAATCAAAATAAACTATAAAAAAAATGAACGAAAGAAAAGACACAACCAAACCCAAGTCTCCCCAGGAAGGGCTCTGTGACATGAGCTGTAACGAATATTCTGCATATGTCTCCATTTTGTCAAATCTCATTAAAGGGGTTTCTTGCTTTATGTCAATTGAGCTGTCCAAAAATCATTCATCATTTTAGTGTAAAAAAAAATCATGCAGTTATTTAAATAATATCATATTAATGTTAAAGTTCAGCTGTCATTTAATAGTATGGCTTAATCAGACATAGCATTTAGGAAAAATAGTTTTTTCGGGCTTTACTTGGCTTTCAGGTTGGCAGATTCAAATAAGGATTTATGGGTTTCTAAACCAATGTATTCTTTCCATGTTTATGCTTGAGGTACCTCAGCCTTTTTTGCAGCACCCTGTAGTCTGTTATTTTCAATAAAATAAAGTATCTCCTCATATTGTGTTTGAATACATTTGCAAGTAATTTGGAGAAGCTGAAACAAAAACATATGCTGTAACCTTTGACTTTGTTTTGTGTTTGGGAATCACAGTTAGGAGTCCTAGTTTATAAGTGTTCCATAACCCAAATGAAAAATGTGATCTTTCTGAAATATACTTGGGCTCTTCTTTTTAGACAAAAGGATTTTGTAGTCAAACACCAAGATGGCATGTTTCTGTTTGTCAGAAAGGCACTGAATTTCCTTTTTCTTTAACAAAAATGTTGAGCTGAGTCACCCATCTGGATGAAAGGCAGGTTAGGATTTAAGCTAAGTTCAGGTAAGTGTGCCAAAAGAAATGCCTTGGCATAGATGCAACTTGCAGTAGAAGATTCTCAGAATGTTATTTAAAACCACATTATAGATAGACCTATGGTGAATTTAATTTGTTTATGACTATTGGGTAGAAGGGTCTAGCATTATCGCAGCCTCAGCATCATCCCAATGTTGTTTAGTCACAAGAATTATCATAAAATACAGACCCCAAGAAATCAGCACAAATTAGATAAATACAACTGTAAGAAAAATAATTAGCACAGATTGGCAGATGTGTCCTAATTTCTGCATACTTCAGTACATACCACACAATGTTTTGCTTAATTACTGGAACAAATAAAGAAACACACTGGAGAACTATTCTTTACATCATTATTATACAGAAAAGGTAATGTTAAACTGAACATTGTTCAACTTAGTTGCTGCTCCTACAATAATGTATTTGCTGATATGCTTGAAGTCATATGCCAGGCTAAAACCCTGTGCATCAAATTAATGCCTAACTATTTCTATTTTTACTGTCTGGGAAAAGTAAAGCAGCATCTCTTCTGAATCCGGCCAAATATATTAAGAGGTAAGATATTTAGACAGCTACAGGGCTAAATTACTCCCTTTATATGACCTAAATTCCCTGGCCATGTATTTGTGCAAGCAAAAAAGGTTCTGGAGATGGGGAATAAAAGCAGGGACAGGTTTTGTAGGTTCCCATAGCTCACTAAGGAAATCAGTGGCATAACAGGGACAGGTCTTCCTCTAGCAACTTAAAGTAGCCAGCCTTATGTGTTGGAATTTGTTATCTCCCAGTACTGGTATTGGGTAAGGAAATTTTTGTAATATATGTTTTTAAATATTCTTGCTTTGAAATGACCTATACATTCATAATTATTTTTTTCTCCTCTGTAAATCTACAGAGATTCCACTAAACTAGTATATTCCACTTACAGCATTGCATGACTAGGATAATATCAGCATGTTGATAATGTCAAAACATTAATCATTTCTTTTTACATGTATCTATAGCTCTGGACATCCTGACATTTATGACTCCTCTTTAAAAGTGTGAGACTCTAACAGAAGCTCAGTGTAGTTTCAGTTACAGAATTTTCAAATAAGTTAACATAAGGAAATGGCATCTTCTGTGGTCATCTGCGATATTGCTGTCTCAGACATCTATCCCTTGGCCTCTACTCCAATGTGAATTGGGGAGCGCACAGTGTGTTAGAAAGAAGCAGAAAAGAATATGTTCTGAAAGATCTTCAGTCTTTTGCCGATACCCTAAGCCAATAGCCTAGAAAAGCTTTTAAGAAAAGAATTTGGACAGTCTCCAAGCCACACACGGCCCAGCGGGAAACAAACAAACCTAAAAGTAACCAGATAAAAATTTCACTAGATTTGAATCTTTATCCAGTTAGCAGATAAATTCTATCTACCCCCCTCCAACTTGCAGAAAAATATTTTTGAAAAATAACTACTACCCTCCAGAATGTTTTATTCTGTCTGGTTCACCAGGAAATTTCTATGCCAAAAATTCTTTTTTAATCTTCAGATTTCAATCTTCTGAGTTGTTATCAATGATGCTTTGAGAAGCTCATGACCACATCTGCTCTTTTATAAGAGACTTTTAAAATTTGATTTCCAATTGCACAAACACACAAGCTCCAGCTGATGGAAACGAAGCAGTAAGTGTTCAGCTCTCAGGTGGTAAGTTGTATGACTTGCCAACAGCTGCATGACCAATGTGACTACAGTCAGAAGCAGGGAATGCCTCCCCCTCCGTGCTAGTTGTAGTCAAGCTTCTTCACTCTTCTTTCCAGAAAAATTCTAGTAGTCCTGCTTCCTGCATTGCTTCTAGTCAAATTTCCTTGTACTTTTGAACTCCAGGATAGTCCAGACCTTACAGTTATTTTTCAACATTTCATAGAATCATAGGACAATTTAGGTTGGAAGGGACTTCTAGAGGTCATCTGGTCCAGGCTCCTGCTCAAAGCAAGTCTAATTAGAGCAGGTTGCTCAGAGACTTCTCCGGTCAAGTTTCGAGCACATTGAAGGTTGGAGATATGAATGCCTCTCTAAGCAATCCATTCCAGTAACAGTTGAAATAAGCAATTTTTCCACGTATCTAACTGAAATTTCCCAGCATCCAACTTGTGTCCATTGCCTCTGGTCCTAAGCAGAGTAATTTAAAACATAAATGTTTTAGAATGGACCTTCAGAATTTGGGCCTGGATTGCAGTTGTTCCTAGCAGTTCTCAACCAACTTCAGCAGTTCTGAAGAGCTCACTGTGGTCATTAGGCTGAGATGGCATCCAGTGTAGGGCATTTCTTTAAACCAGGTGTGGGGTGCTCCACCTCCACCCACTGACCTGGTCGGGTGGCCATTCAGCAGTGGATGCACAACAATTCTTTTTATTTGCTTTCTCACACTCCTAGAGATGTGAAAAGTTAATTATGTCTGTTCTGCCTTCTCTCTTGACTATGAAGCCCCCATTTCCATATGCAGAAGAATAGCAGCAGAGACAGTCATGCCCCTGTTGAGGCAAACCAAAACAAACAGTGAGTGTTATCACTGTCTTTTTCCCCTATTTCCCTACCAATCTCTGCTTCCACCCCCAAAGTCCATAACAAGATTTTCTTCTGAGCTAAAGCCTCTGTCAGTATCAGTCCTCCTAGGCCATGACTGCTGAGTCTCTGCAGTTTTCTGGAGGAAGGTCTTCATATCCCAGACACCGAGTGAAGTTTAGCGTCCGGTTAGGTCTGCCTTGTTTTCATGCTGATAGAGGAATTCCTCTTTCCAGCAGGAACTTTGCATATTTGGTCACAAGCCAAAAGAAGTTTGAGTAGAAATTGTTTCAGCAACTTTTTGGTACATATATTTCTATTTTTACTTCAAGATGTATTTCTACACTGAGAAATGATTGAAACGGTAAATTCTTTAGCAACATGTCTGCTCCATGTTGAATATTTACAGCTGCAGCTGTTTACTTCAGTAATTTAGACCTTGATTCAGGAACATATTTAAGCATATGGTTAAGTTAAACCAGAGGAGCAATTCCCTTAACTTGAGGGAGACTGAATAAGGGGGGAGTGAGTGGCAGAATGATTCTGGGTCATCTCTTGGGACAACACAGCTTTTATTGTGCTCCTTGCTCAAGGCCGATTACAGAGCAAACCCTGTCCTTAATATTTCTGTTGTTAAATGGAAACCATAAAATACACATAGGGTATTTTAGTGCTTGTTACTGCCGGCATAAGAACATTTTTTGTTTAAATTTCCTGACTTTTAAGCATTTAATATAGTTACTTGATTCTTATATTATTGTACATGTTTTAATATGCAACTAATCTTTATCAGTTATGAAGTGTTGAATCTTTCAGAAGGAAACTGTTAATCTTTGTGGTGCTGTTAAGCACAAGATAGTTTTTGGATAAGGAATGTATGTCTTGTTACTCCAGAATAAACCTTGGCATTAATTAGTACCTGGTCATTCCACACTTTGTCTCTGACTTTAAGAAGAAGCCTTGTTTCTTTGTTAAGGTGATGGACAAAACATCTGGAAAATGTAAATGTAGTGTCAGCAAAATTCCCAAGGGTAAGCATTCTTCATCATTAGGAGTCCAACCAAAAAACCAGGAAATGTACCTCTATGTCTGAACAGCAAGAATTTTAAAATAGTATGGGACACTGTGGGTTCTCTGTTCTCAATTTAGGTATGATGTAATCTGATGTATGTAAGATGCATTTCTTATTTTTAATAATCAGTTGAGAGCCATTTTATAAACCTTGCTCATCTTTCTTGGACAGCATTCTGTACGTTGTTTCCAAAATGCTTTTGAAAAACCTTACTCTACTTCCATTCCGTGTTAGAAATACTTTTCGGTTCACGCATCATAGAAGGTGCAGAAGTCTTTTGAGCTGCTGTATAACCACCATAGCTACAGCAAGCAGTGTACATGGAGAATTCCAAGCCATATACTGAAGGTACTGAGTGCCTGACAGAATGGGACCAATTTCAAGATTGCAAGCATGTAGCTATGATTAGTTTAATGCCACCTTAGCCTTTGCAAACTTTCAGCTCCAACAGCCTAAATGATACAGAGTTAAGTTTGCTTCAAACCTGGAAAAAAAAAGAGCATCATGATTAATCTTTACATTTGAATAACTTAAGTGCATAGGATAAAATAAGTCAGTGTTTTAATCTCCTTGCACCTAGGCAGTCTTAGAAGGGTATGTCCTTCATTCATTGAGATAGAAGCATTTATAGTGTAGCATTGTTTTATTTTTCAGATTGTTGGAAAGCTTTATCCATGTGTCAAGCTGCCTACGCTATGGCCATTATAAGCAGGGCTTTCAACATTCTTCAGACAGTATTTCTAATTCTCTTTTTTCATTCTGTTTTTAAATGTACAATAGCCTTTGTTCTGTCTTCTCCATTCCCTCTTTTCTATCATCTGGAATTACTATCTCATTTGCCCCCCTTCTATCTACTTGTGTCCAGCTGAACAGCTGGAAAGAACATTATCTAAAGCACAGTTGTGTTCCTGCAGGAAAGCAGGATCCCAATGGATAATTATCGAAGCTAGTCCTAGACTGCGTATACCAAGAATGTAAAGCATCGTAATAGGTTAAATATCATGTAACCCTTTGTGATTGTTCTCTGTATTGAGATATGTTGACTACCATTAAGCAGCTAGAGCCTAAAAAGGTTCACAGTGTCATGAGTGAAACAAAAGGCATTTCATAGTCAGCGTTGTCATGTCTGAACCGCAATAGATGTCCCATGACATGCTTTCATGAGAAGGCATGTCTTATATCAGTGTAATCAGTGCAGTGCTTTCTTGCAGTAGTTACAAGTAGTTTCCCATTGGATGAGTTCTCTCTGACATGATATTCAGGAATAGTGAAGGTAGTGAAAATATTTTGAATGTGGTGAGATTGTTTATGTGAAGCAGGGTGAAATAAGGAACCTGGTAGCAAAAGCTGACATTGGTAATTGCTGAAATAATTGGAGCCAACTCTTCAGAAATCAATTAAGTCAAACTCCTTAAGGCCAGTAGTAAATTAAGGATCATGTTGTTCTTGACACCATTCACACTATAACTGTCACAGAAGAATATATGCTGTATTTTACGCTTTCCATTTACTACAGAGTGTTTAAGCCATAAATTCCTAAATGTAACATTTTCTGATCACAGATCTGCCTGATATCTTGCTACATGGGTCATTTCATTTTAATACACAAATTTACCAAAAGAAATAGAATCAACTTGAAACTGATCTCAGAAAAGTTCATCCCTTTGTGTTAAGGCAGGATTGACTCTCCCTGTTTCAAACCTGGCAGATATTCGTCTGGCTTGCTCTGTGCTGATGAACATTCCCCATCTCTTCAATCAAACTGTTCTGAGTTTTCCCTAATGTTTAGCCCAAACCTTTCTTCCTGGGTAGACAGAGGCTTTTATGTGCTGATGCATTTGAGGAGATTTCTGTGTTCTGTCATGGCCCATAACTTCTGCTGTGGAAAGAAATTTCTGCTGAACTTTTCAAGAATTAGAGAACATAAATAATATTGTACAGAATTAAATCATAGTTTCCAGTTTTCATCAAGCCAAGCCTTTTGATGGGATTCAGGAATGTAAAAATGGAAGATTTGGACCGTGTTCTGATAGGCAAATCCTGGAAGCTAAGCCTCTCCAAACAGTAGCTTCATGCGTAGGTGTCACTGAGCTTTGCAAATAGAGACACCAAAATTAAATCATTCTCATGAGGTTGCATATCTGTACTAAAACTAGACTGTATACTAAGCTGACTAAAAGTAACATTTGAAACTCAAACAAGATCAACAAAATACAGAGATTTAACTTTTTTGTGGCACTTCTAAACATTTTAAGAAAAAGGCAGTAATGTTGTCAAACAAACATCAGAATTTTTAACTTATTTCTCCCACTCATGTCCATAGACACACCAGTATTTTGGACAGATTTAGTATTTGGAAACAAATGGTGGGAATGGGAATTGTTTTGCCTGGTCTTCTACCAGGTCTCTGCAGGAGCTTTGTTAATCTTTATCAGGTAAAGAGTATGATTCTGAGTATGGTTTCCAGTAGCACTTGGCACTTTTCTTGCCACACTTGATTGTAATTGTTGGCTTTTAATAAAACCAAAATTAATTCAGCTTTCCAGCACAATTCTGATCACACACCGAGGACTTTAAGAAAACAATGAAGTCATCAAACTGATTTAAAACTGCTGTGATATCAGAATCTTGTCCTTATTAGCTAATCTTTTAGATTAGATCCTTTTCAATTTAGCGCATAGTGGCAGGTCAGAGTTTTGGCTGTGCTCAAGAGACATAAGAGATTAAGTGACCAACAACTGGAACAAAGGAAAATTTGGGATTTGCTGAGTACAAACAACACTCAAATTCTACCACAAAATCCAGGACCTGAACTTGCGGGACCTGAACACTACTTGTGTGAGTAGTTTGATCATCTGTAGCCCTAATATTGAGTGAGGAGCTCTTGGTTCAAGCAAAGTTTGTTTGGGAGGGGGTGGTGTTTGTTGTTGTTGTAGTTTTACAAAGGTGGCCATAAATGATGACTGTGAGAAGTCAACAGCTAAGGAAAACCAGGATCACTTAGAGTTTGTTGCAGATAAATATTAGTGCTGCTGTGGGACAAGACCAAAACTGAGGGAGAATTTATATCCTTGGGTAGCATGTAATTATGTTGTATTGGACCTTTAAAACTCTGCAGAAGATATGTTCACACATCACTAACCTGCTGAGCATCTGTCCGAAGAATAACAAAGTCATGAATGAGAAAGTGTGGTCTTACAATGAGAGATTGTTTAGTCTACTTGGTGATAGGAAGGATGAAAATTTGCTAATTTTGGCTGGCTCTTTAACTAATATGGAAGATTTGAACCTAATCAAGGCAAAGAAAAGTCACTGTGGAAATCAAGCAAAATGGGAAAGACAGAGAAAAACAGTTTTACCATAAACACTGAGATTTGTGTTCTCTACAACATTTGTGTAGCTTCAAAGTAATTCACTGAAAATCACTGAAATTGTTTCAGAAGTATCTAGAATAATATAAATAAGAGAGAGACTCTTGCAACCTGCTTGCTTCAGACAAAATGATAAAATTTTCAGTGCTAATGCTCCTTCAGTTTTAGAATCAGGATTATAACTCAGATTCTAAAATATGATTTTTAAATCAGTTTATTAATTGGGGTTTTTTGAAGACTTGAAAAATTAGTCAATTAATTTGAAAAGTCAGGAGCTAAAATTTATTAGAATTATATGTCGTATTACTACTCTCCAGTTTAAAAACATAGCAGAAGAGTTTTTAACTGACCTACATGCCTTCTGCAAATATTAATGTTTTTCCAGGAGTGTTAACATGGCTTGGCTTGCAGGATCTCACTATGTAGTATTTATTATCTAAGAGCTTTTGTTTAGCTTGGACTTTGCTATATTAAGCAAGTAAGCTTATAGTAAGCTGTAACCCAGAAGGTTTTTGTAACATTTGCAAGTTAGAGCAAAGTCTTCATCTTGTCTTATTTAGTAGATCTGCTGATAGTTTAAGATTACAACACTAACGGGTAATTTTTCTTCTTGAATAAAAATTGCATCTTAAAATTATTTTTGCACCACCCCCCTGCCTTCCTCCTGATAAAAATGCTTGTGCAAGCCAAAAAAAAAAGCACTGTATGTTTCTCTGACATGCTTATCATGGCTGCAAATATTGCGTTTAAATAGGGAATTGTTTGAGAAACATGGTTCTAAGTGTGCCCGGTCTTGCCTAGATGTTGGGAAGCATATGGTCTACTTTATTCATGCCAAGAAACTTCCTTGCTGCTTTCTGTCACCGCTATATTTTTTCAAATGCAGTTTTCAGTGTGAATGGCACACACATGTTGATCGTGAAGGTAGCATTCTTTCAGTACAGCCTTAAGCTAATTACTCTTAGTGGCAGTGGGGCTTTGTAGCTCATGTGTGAACAGCTATTTATACTACTACACCAGTACAAAGCAATGTTTCACATTACCAGTTTACCAGACTATTACACCATTGTGTTTTAATCCACTGTAGGTGTATGGAGAATATGAGCCATCTGTTTTATTTAATGATATAATCAGTAAACAATATATGCACTTTACACATTTGGTCATTAAAGATGCCCATATTGTTGGACCCTGTATTTACATTGTAAATTGGTGTATTCACACATCAGCTCGTTCTGGTTTAAAAGGCTTGCTGTGTTCGTAAGATGGTACAAAGCAAGCTCAGTAACTGCTCGAACCCAGCGCAGGTGGTCGAGCTGGTTGCCACACAGATCAAAAGTCAAACAACTGTGAATCTTCCTTTGAAATGGCATTTAGAGAAACAAGGCTGGTCTTATCTTCACAAACAAGAAAGAGTTATAGATATACGTCGTGAAGTTATGAGAACAAAAGGGGGTTTCATAATCACTCGCCATCAGAAAATCCAGTACTGCAGACTTTTGTGAAGACAACTTTGGAATATAAAGACCATCTTATTTTCCTGGACAAAATTTAGAGGAATGAGTCTGAGTTATTAAATATGAGGAGGTTCAGTGATTTCAAAACTTTGGAGGCAAGAAGTTGCTTTCTCTCACAGTTGATTCATTTTTATTTTGTTTTCAGCAATGCTTAAGCAGAATAAAACAGCAACAGCAAAGCCCAATCTTATTCAAGGGGTAGAGGTGAATGGGTGTATTTGTGCTAAAAACAAAGGAAATTGCTTGATATTTCAATTTCCCCAAAGTATCCTTGGTGAGCGCCAAAAAATAGCCATCAAAATACATTAAAAATTCATTGATAAGTGGAATCTTGTTTGCTAGCACATTTTTAAGGAGGTGGCAGGTCATACAATCCCATATTAAAACAGTAATGTTCATTTTAGTGTTTTACTTCACAGCTTATGCTTAAGGTGCCTAGAATTTAAGGTATTTATTAGAGGACTCAATCTCATTTCTCATTGTGTTTTATGAGGAAATATAATTGGGTTTATCTCCAGGTGAAGGCCTGACTGGCATTGCCAGTAGACAGCGAAGGGAAAAGACTTGTGGAAGTGTATGGCTAAGAGGGAGTTTGCAGGTCAGCAAGGCTGGAGGAGTAGTCTCGAGTTTAACACCACAGCTGCTCCGCAGCGATGGCTCTGCTAATAAAGGCAGAGCTCTGTGAATGCCGGTTCTTCAGCTCAGTTTGAGATCATCTTTTAAAGCAGCAGAGTGTCTGTCAGGACGAGATCTTAGTCATTTCTTGTTGTATGCACTTGTATAAAGAACTAGCAGTAAAATATTAATACATAGATTTTCATTTTGGTTTCTGTTCCTACATAATGCAGCTATAATCAGAGGCACTGTATATATACTCAGTAACAAAGTCTGTGTACTAAAAAGAAGCGTGTCCACTTACCATTTAGTGTTACAAACATGAAGACATAGCTTTCTAAGTCTTTAAATCTATTTCAAAGGCAAGCTAATTATATTATTCTTTTTTTTTTAATCTTGGGGTGGGAGGAAAGAAGATTTTTTTTACTAGGGCGCTTTTATGCTGGCACGAATTTTAGAGATAAAGTATTTTCAAGTGCATGAGCAAAAAGAAGAAAACATCTCATTTTATGAGCCGTTATATACGCTTTCAAAATATACAATATTTTCATGGTTAAAATATTTAAAATAAAACAAAATAAGACTCAGCTGTAAGTGTCCCTTTTACAGTCTTTTCATATCTGTATTTCATATAAGTCAAGTATTAAGCATTGACATGTTTCCATATGCTTCATGATGTATTGCCTTCTGATTTTGAGATACTGTGTAACCAACTTATTTCTAATCTTATAAAGGTGGTGAGATTTTTTTCATTTTTTTTTCCCATCCCAATCCAGGAAAAACAATGAGAAACTTGACCACTAATGTTTGAATCCTAGCTTTGTCCTGGGTATATCTTGGGTAACTGTGGACACATCTGTTTCTGCGCATCTCTGAAATGAGGATAATGTTCCATATCTCAGCAAAGCATTCCAAGAGCAAATGCCCTTAATTAATCTGTGCATGGTCCTCACATGACAACCTGATGAGAGTTTGTGAATGATGGACTAACTGGTAGCAGTGCCTGTCCTGATTTGGAGTCATGGCTTAAAAGGATTTAAAAGGGGTGAAAGAGAAGCATGGGAAGAATTTAGACTAGAGGGGTGTGGAGTATCTGATTTCCCATACCAGTCTATTACCAAGTACGTACCTGATCTCCTTAACTACTGAACGCAGATATGAGAAAGAGGAGGTATCAATTCTTTGTTGTCTTCTTCAGATACTGTAATTTTGAGGGCTACAGGGGAGAGGCTCCTCTTTCCTTGGGTGACATTTTTGGTGTGTTGCAAACAGAAAAGAGTATTTGGGTTGGTTCAACAAATAGAATTAATGCATCCCTGGAGACATAATGATTAAGTGTATATATAGAAGAGCAGTGATGTTAAACTTGATGTGCTAGCCCAGGCAACTGCTTCTTCCTTATCAATCTCTCCTTATTGCTCCTGTCAGAAATGATGTTTTTATAGCTTGCTGTGGACTGAGATGTTTTATTGCTGGCTGCTGTCAACCTGCAAACAATCAGTACTTTACAAACATTTGTTAAGTACTTTAGGGTTCCTCAAAGAAGAAATATATCCCTACAAATGCAACGTTTTATGACTTGCTATCACAGCACTGCTGTTTCCTTGTTCAAAGATACGGAGGAGAGATGTGTAGACTCAGGGGCAAAGGTAGACAGTCACTTACTTCCCGTGGCCAAAATTACCTTTAGCACCTTCACCTCTTGCCTCTGTGGAAATAAAAAGAAACATACTTTGTTACAGAACATGGATGGGTAAAGCCATGAAGATAATCTACTAATGCATAAAAATTCTATCTCGTGTATTAACTTGATCACCAAAAACATACTAGTGAGCCTTTGAAATTCCAATACTTTGCTGTTCAACTTCTTATTAAGGAGAAAATAAAAATGTGGATTTCAACAGCATTTTGTTGAAACATCCAGTGACATGATGCTGCTCTTAGCTGTACAGTTAGAAGAGAGTTTGTTAGACAGTTTGTGTAGCAGGCGCACGTTGAAAGCTAGGGTAAAATGAAGTTTGAATGTGATAGCTGGTAATGATGCTGTACAGCACCCTCTTCATGAAGAGTATTCTTTATAGAACGTCTCTTGTGCTGGTACACTTGGTTGGTCATATTTTAAAGGTCATCTTTGAATTATTGATGATTTATTAAAGCTCTACCAGCAAGCAGTGGGAGAATTAAGCTCCCACATGCCAGTTCCGTCAGATGATTCCTCTTTGAGGAATCTAAGTGATCAAATGAGATCAGCCATTTATAATTCTTCAAAAAGGAATTGCTCACAAGTAGTTGTTTCTTAGCAAATTCCTGGTGTCCTCTTTGGAGTAAGATGGGAGTATTTGGAATTATATGATACACATACATGATGTTAAGCATATTGTAGAATTGTTTTACAATAAACTACATAAACCGCATTAGCTGTGTTCCAGGTGCTTAGCGGTCAACTAAGGAAACAGGGACCTCATCTCAGAGATGCACATTGTGAACAGACACACAGAGGTGGGGTAAGGAATGTTGAATGAACCCAAAGAGAAGGCAGTGCTGCAAAGATGCTGTCTTGCTCTGTTTCAGGCAGTGATTTTTGTATGCTTCTAATTCTGTTCATTGAAATCGGTGGAAAAGCTTGTGCCCAAATGCTTGTTCTCTGAATCTGAGAGGGGGAGCAGGTGCACAAGATACCAGAGAAAAGCTCTGTTTTATAAATGTAGAGACTAGCTTACGGTAGAGTTTGTTTTGTCCTGTTGCTCCACTGACCCAATTAAATATAGCTTTCATAGGAAAATACTGTTGTGGCTGACCTGGATAATGGAGATTGGTTGAGAGGACTATTAAACCTGGCCCTCCTCTCTAAACTATTGAGTTCTGAGACTAACTTCAGTTTGAGACCCACTGTACCCTGATTTCTTTGATCCAAACCCTGAGAATATGTAATCATCATTTAAAGGAATGAACTCCTTTGTGACAAGGAAGCCAAGAAGTGGCCCCAGAGAATGCCTCCCCACATGGAAAGCCAGCACCTCCTGATTTGATGGCTTCCATGCTAATGCGTCTTTCAAGGGGGCTTCTTTGTCCTGCGTTGTTACTTATTTGGCTCTTCTTTTATTTCAGTCTTAATTGTCATTAGCGTGGGTTTGGTTTTTTTTCCTAAAGTCATCTGGGGAATAGTAGTTTATTGCATATTGTTGTGTTTGTCTAATGGCAATTGCACAAGCTTGAAACCTAATCCTTGTAATCTTTCCTACTAGGGAGAGCTTGAGATAAATACTGCTGTATGTTTGGTGGGAGTGGGTCTTTACTTTTTGATCATCCATGTCTAAATGTTGAGTAATACTTAAGGGAAAATGTTCTCAAAACATTCCTTAGATGATTATTAGATTATATTTTATGTTTGATAAAAACTGGAAAATTGTGTAAATATTTGCTTAACATCCCACCCCTAAAGCAATTTATTTCCTTTCTGGCCTTCAACCCTCTTGCTCAGTGAAATGAGATCAGTCACTTTCTGTTTATATTCAGTTTCACTTTGCAGTTTTCATGTACATGTAGTGCGATTCCCCACTGCAAGGGAATATTTAAATAATAAGTGGAAAATAGAGAGGAAGGAAAGGAAGAAGTATTTTTAAAATATTTTCTATTGTCTTCCCACATTTTAAAAATAAGCAAGTGCTATGATTATACTATTTACATGTGACATGCTAATAACTAGTTTTAGAAGCAATTTCAAAAATAGTCCAGTCCTGCTTTTCTATAAATTGTTTGTCACATAGTGAGTAAGACCAGTTTATACATACTATGTTCCTGTGCCTACTCTTCAAATCAGCCTCTGGCAAAAGCGAACACATGTGAGATACCTCGTTCTTACAAGAGGAAATCACTTTTGCTTCTTGGATACTCCGTGGTGATTGAGTTTTCTGGAAGGTGCTGACTTTTTCACATAGACAACAGTCAATACTCACATAGGTCAGCTGTTTGGCTGTTTTCTCTCATCTGAATTTTTCATTTTGGATTATTATAGAGTATGGGTCTCAAAACCATGGACACCAGAACAAATGTTGGGTCATGATTAGAGCTTGACTAGATGGGAGGAGCGGCTTAGGGTAATGTTGTCTTGTGGAAAAAGAACCATCAGAGTGAGTAAATTAATTTAAAAGATTGAGGACACTTCTCTGCACCAGCCAGCATTGAAGCATTTCTGTCATAGATCGCAAAATGGCTGCTTCAGATGCAAGAAGTCCTGGAGTTTCTCTTGAGTCCTCTTTCTCTCCCACCATATTTTTGCAATTAAATACTGGATGAAAATTCTTTTTCCTTTTGTTTTGTTTTGGTTTTTGTTTTAAATGTGTTACTTTTTCCTTAATGTGTAGCAGCTGATTTTTCCTCTGTTGGCTCACTTGGGCACAGAGACAAACCTCCTTTCAAGGAACAGAGTTCCAACATTGTTGTTAATTATTTTAATGGGAAACCATCTGTATGGTAAGGCAGGCTCCCCAGCTTTTTTTTTTTTTCCTGGAGGAAAAAATAAGAAATGCAAGTATTTTAGCCAAAGGTAAGACCCTTCCCTCTGTAATGTGGCTGGACTCACAAAGAAAGTAGACATAAAGGCACGTGTCTTCTCACCACACTCGTGAAGACCTGATTTTCAAAACCAGCCAACCTGTGACAGACAGTCCCTTGGGAACACAACTGGCCTTCTTTAGAGTGTGATCCGCTCTTGGTGCTTCCCACAAAATTGCAGTTGAGATCTGCTACTCCTTTGGGGGACAAAGGGCCAGTTTGCTTTCCAAGAGCTCTTTGCCCTTCTTTTTTCTGGCCTACCCCATCCTACCTTCCCCAAGTTTGAGTTGCATTTCTTGCAGGACTCTTGTGCTTCCTCTCCATCCCCTTCTGTGCTTTTCGTAGATTGTCAATCTGAGATGGTTTTGACGTCTTTTGACACACACCTTCACTTAGAATCACAATGTGGTTGCCCTGAAAAAAAAAGGTGGAGTATCTTTTCTTCCTTCCTCTTTGTGAACTAGAGACATAATGTGTAAAAGCTTGATGTAAGCTCACAATAGCACTTTGTCCTCTTTCACATCGCTTGCCAGTTAACTACTGTTGTGGCAACAGCTGTAACCAAGCATGGTGTCAGCTAGTTTTGCCATAACATGACTGGGTGCCAATAATTTTAATATAATGTGAAACACACTCCCAGGCAGTGCAAGGAGGCATCTGATTATTAAATTCCTTGAAATGTCATCTAGATTTTTTTTTTTTCATCAATTCAGGTCTCAGAACTGGACAGTGTTGTGATTAAAAGAAAAAGAACAGAAAATTCTCTCATTATAGTAAACATTTCCAAGAAAACTCTCACCCTGAAGCAGACGGCTCTGCTCTGCTTACATAGAGAGCAACAGCAAAGGCTCTGTGAAGGCTATAGGGGTGGAGGTTATAATTGTGGCTACCAGTTGTTTGCTGCTCTTTACTGTAGCACTTTATCCAGTGAAAATAAATGATATTTATTTTTAGGCTTCTCATTCTGAACTACTTATAAAAACTAAAAGGTAGGAACCTGGAGAAGCATTTGTTTTTAATACATTGCTTACATTGTGCTCCAAAGCATGGTATTCAGCATTATTGTTAATGATTGAAGCATTAGCATTTAATTGTGTAAAGCAATTAAAAAGCTCAATATTACTACTTCTTGGGCTGAGTCCATTAATACAGCAAGCATTAGTAAGGAATATATTGAAGAAGTTGAACAAGGTCATAAATGTTCTGCGTGCAAAGAGCACCTAATGCTTTTTTCCAAGCCTTTAAGAAGCAGTTAAAAAAAAACCAACAAAAAACAAAACCAAACCTTGTGAGGTGAATAGATAAAAGGCTTTCTTGGTTTAGTTATGTCAGTTTGGCTTTTTCCTGTAATTGCTGGGGTTGTTTTGTTCCTAAAGAGGGAACGGATGCCAAGCTGAAGAGGTAATTTCTGAGTGCTGTTTCAAGATATTTTGAAAGTTCTCAACTTTTCTGTAATAAGAAAAATAACACTTCTCTAATGATGTCTGTTTATTGCATATTGTTCTTCTGTGTGCAGTTCAGTGCAGCTGGCAGCAAGTCCTTGAGAGAAACCCAGGGCTGAAGAAACAGTGTAGGGGAACCTGAGTAGCCCTGAGTACCTGCAGGCTGCGTGCACTGACTCCTCGGGGTGCTGTCAGGCAGCCCTTACCTTACGTCACTGTGGATGAAATCGAAAGAGATCATTTGCGTTTGATCCCGGGTGTCTTTACGTTTGAATCCAAACAGGAAAAAGCTCCTGGCAGCATGAAGCTGGATCGGAGGTGTTGATACTCCAAAGACATCCGGGTATCACTCTCCTTGCGTCAGATGGGCTGGCTGTGGGGCTTAGTTTCCTCTGGTAATCTTAGCAGTTACTCGTACAATGAAAGGTCCAGGTTTTTCCGACCTGTAAAGAACCATAGCAGAGCTCTGTAGTTGTAAAGTATCATGTGCTCAGAAGTGAAGAAGTTTTTACTAGGGAGGAGCTCAAACCAAAACCCTAAATGTGGATATTTCTAAACCTTGGAATCTGTATCTGCATCTGAGTTCTGCAGGTTACATGTGCCAGTAGTGCATTAAACCAGTGTATGACATGGAAATTTCCCTAAAACTTACAGTATTCCACATCCAGGTGCAGTTACAACTAATTTCTGCAGGCTCTGCTAGACAGTTTCCAAGGGAAAATTTTATTTAATTTATTATCAAGCCAAATCCACTGTATATCTTCAAGTCTCTACTTACTGTTTGAATGTGTGCAGAACAGAAGCAGCACAGGCAGAAATAATATGATGTTTCCCAAAATGACTTGGTTGACCCTTAGCTTGGGAAAAATACCAACCTGAAGAAGGAGAAGCAAGTTCTGTCTCTAGATCCACACAGGTTTTGGCTTCTCTAGTGATGCTGCAGTCATGGCATTTTAAAAGGATACAGTTGTTTTCGGTCCAAAAGCAAGTTGATTCTTCACGCATAGTTGACACTACTGTTTAGGCTGATGAGGGTAAATTTTAGGACAAACCACAGGAAATGGCTTGGAGAGGTGGAGGATATTAAGAAAATATTGTACCGCTGCTTTAGAAGTAAAATGAAACACTTGAGGCTCCATTTTCCCGTATGATGTTTAAAGCCATTGTTTTGATAAATTATTTTGCAAAAAATATTGCAACTATTGAAAACAAATGTGCTTCAAAACATATAGTTGGTTTTTGTAATCTCAGACTAAGACAAGTCACATGAAAATCCTCCTCGTGGAGGGCAGCCTGAGGTTTTGTGAAAAAGTGTTTCTTTCCTCCTTCCTCTGTCCCCTCAACCCATGGTTTTGGACTAATTGTGTCCCCTTGAAAGTACTACTTTCTGTGTGAGCTTTGAGACTGAAAATTGTTCAACTTTTTGTTTATGGAAGAATCTGCTTTAGCTGGGAAGTCAGACGCAGCAATAGGAACAGAAATAGCACTTTTAAAGCGACGGATTGTTTTCACTTTGGTATGTAGAGAATGGCAATAGCAGTCATTAGTATTGAGAGAATTCTCTTCTTTCTCTGTCTCTCTGCCCCTGTTGCAAGATGAGCAAGGGCTGATCTGACCTTTTGTTTGTTTGTTCTGCTGTGGGGTTAAAGATTCACACTCCCCCCCTCCCCCCAAGAATGTTTTATTCTGTTTTTCTAAGGGGGGAAATTCAACTTTTGTGAAGGCAAAAGAAAAATCCTTGCCCGATATAAGAAACAGCTGAGCAAGACCTAAGCTGATAATTTTTTTTTTTCCAGCTTTCTACCTATGAAGAAATACAGTATTTTTAGGGTGAGGGGTGATTGTGGAAAGCAATGATTGAACAAATAACTGCTTTAAGGCCAGTGCTAGAAATGCTTGCCAGTATAGTAATGTCAGTTGGAGGTGTGATTTTTGGCTGCTTGTGTGTATTGGCAAAAGCCCTAGTATAGACATGGTTGTACCAGGAAAAAAAAAAAAGGCTTTGGCCAGTATATTCTATTTTGCTTGGGGAGGGTATAAACTCTAACAACAAAAGCACTTTTTTTCTGCTGCTAAGTTGCAACTCCAGTAGAAGCTCATGCCAAAATAGTTGTACTGTTGTAGTGGCAAACCTTTTTCATAGACTAGAATTCTGAGCCTGGTATCCTAACATTAGCAACTGTGCTCCTGTTATTGTTAATTTTAACAGCAGCAACATCTGAAGGTGATTTAAGTGCCTTAGACTTTGTAGCATTGTAATGATCTTGAATTTACAGATCTGCATTTCATTTACTCCCCATACTTAGGAGAATTGCAAATGAAATTACACTGGACTCCATCTTTTGCATGCAAGACATTTTTTTACAATTCTTTTTTTAATGGCTTTTTCCTAGCTACAACTCAAGTAAAAAGGCCTGCGTGCTTTGCAACTGTCTAAAAGCTGAAGAATGAGATTATCTTTGGATTTGTTTTCTGATTCATTACACAACTGTTTATAGTGAAACATGGTTCTTTTAAGTGTAACATAGTCTTCCTACCTAGGTTTTGCGGATTTCTGTAGCAGTGTTTTTCTTGAATATCCTGAATATATTGGGATTCTGGAGGAGATGTTATTACCTCCTGGGACTACGTAGTCATACGTGTATGACACCACAGGCCTTTCCCTCTATTTCACTCACACGTTAGGATGAGAAAGAAGTCAATTTTTTTCTAATACTGAAGCACACTGCATCAGCTATCTTCAACACACGAAATCAGAAAGGGTAAAAACTCATTCCAGGTCCCAGTTTCATGTCACAAGAACATTTCAGCTATTGTGTAATCTCTCCAGAGTGCCCTCACACTAGGAGAGCAAAAACAATACTGTTCTCAATACTGTTAGGGAGGTGACACTTGGAGATGTTGTGCAGTCTGCCCTCAGCGACCAGTACTCTGCTTATCTTCCGCTGCTATTTCACGCCAACTGACTTTTGTAAGAGAATATCAACATTTGAACGTTGATCGCTAGACTTTTTGTTCAGCCTGCTACTGCCTCGTTATGATATGGTACAAGAGAATGTTATGATTGTTTGGGGTTTTTTATTTTTGCTTTAAATTACCTCTGACTTCACTGGGTGTAAAATTCAGCCAATGCTGAATGCTTTTGAAAATCCCACCCTTCAGTTGGTTTTGGTTCTGTTGTTGTTTTTTATGTCCGATGTAGGACTCAGTAATATGTACTGGCATAACATCTCGCTGGAGCAGAACAATGATTTATTGTGCTAATTACTGACATCACAAAACCACAGACAGTAATCTTGGTCTTGGGGGAAAAAAAACCCAAACTAAACACTAGGTTAAGACCTATTAAAAAAGATAGTTTATGTGAGTCTGGTAGGATAAGAAAACTAAGCATGTTGAGGTTTAGAGCATTTCCCTTTCTAAGTTTATGCTCTTCATATTTTTTTTTAAAAAGGGGAAAAAAAAAAAAGGAAGTGCTGGGGAAGGTTGGTGTTTAACAAATGGTACACATATCTGAAGCTGTACTTTCACTATTCCTGGTCTTTCAGTCTCACAGCTTATCTTTTTTCTAGGCCCGTGAAGCATGAAGTAAGTTAAAATCAATAGGGTTTTAGAATATTTGGACTTTCTGGCATTTTTTCTTTGTTGCTCTGTGACTTGGACAACAAACATTGTGAACTGAGTAGCCTCAGTTTGTTAATCTCTCCCTTGGGTGCATCCTTTCTTAGTTCAGCAAAAACACAAACAAAAAAATCTACTGCATGTGGTCAGTACTTGGTTTGCTTGGGCTCATGTGTCTTGTTGAAACCAGAATATTTTCTCTCCAAGACAAGCCCAGCCCCTTATTCTTGGTAAGAATTCTCAGTTTTCATTCTGGATTTTAGCTGTTAACCCCTTTGCCATTTCAGCTTCAAAAATCAACTAAAAAAAATCATAGTATATTGAAGGGAAATATGCATGTTTAACATTTTGCTTGTTCAAATAGCTGAACTTCATTTGTTCAAATATAAAAACACCACAAACAAACAAACAAGCAAACAAACAAAAACCCCAAGCAAGCAGAAGCCAAAACCAAAAATGAGAAATTTCCTTCTTAAAAGTGCAACTTTTAAGAAACTTTGGGTAATGAACTATAAACAGGAGGTTAAAATGGAAACGCTCTTACATCTGAATCTGCAGTGTCTTCTACCCAGTGCCTTAAGTACTTTGGCTGAAAGCAAAAATGTAAAAAACTGACTAAATTCTGGCATTTGCAGCTTCATTCGCAGTTTGAGCGGGTTGCCAGCAGCTTTGTGCCTGCAAACGCCGGGGTAAGATCAAGTCTCAGGTGGGGATATGAGGGAGTTCCTCCAGTCCTCTTGCTATAACACAGACTCTCTCAGGGCAGCTATACCTCAACTCTAGAAATCTAAAGGAGATTTAAACAAAAATAAAACTTATTACAAGTATTTATTCTTAGGGCACCTACCAGCTGAAATTGTAGTATGGCAAAGGTTGCCCTATGCTGTGCCCCTTACCAGGAGAGCAACAAGAAAGAGCTGGGCAAAACAATGGTTTCTGGAGGAGCGTTTAATTGAAAGCTTTTCCCTTAAAAATATCATCTTTCCAGAAATGCAGATGTGCATGATAATCCTATAGGGATATTGGTATTTGGCCTCTAGGATTTTAAGAGTCCTGTTCCCAAGGTTAAGATATACAGAGAGCCAAATTTTATTTGAAACTATTATACAAGACAGATATGGAAGCTCATGGAGTATTACATTGCAAATCACATGTTAAAGAGAGACACATGGCTCTTGAGCTATAAAATGAGTAGAGAAAGGAATGATATTTAAAAGATATCTTTAACCACTTGTTTTACTCATTAATCTGCAGTTCACAAAGCATTATTTGCAGAAAAAAAATGCCATTATAGGGTTGTTTCTGAAAAGCAAACAAATATTTCAGTCATTTTCACTGCGGGGGAAGGGGGCTGGTGCAGACCTATGGACATAACTGTGTAACAATAGCAAAACAAATACTGATGGTGAGCAATGTTTCTATGAGTGAATGTGTTGAACAGCTGCCACTTTCCACCCTTGAGACTTGTGCGTATCTATGTTGGATGAAGTGATTCCTGTAGCAGACTTGTAATACACTTTGTGTTGCAGGGGGGGTTAAAGGGAAGAGCTGAGTCGGTGATACTGCACCTTGATGTAGATTTCATCAAATCAAGGGAGACTTCTGCTCTTGGCATGACAGGGCTGTTGCTTATGAACAAATACAAAGGTCTGAATGTGCCCCGTGGCAAAACTCCTGACCCAGTGCAACACCATCACAACAAGGTGCTATTCTTTTCCCCTCTAACTCTCCCATAGGTGGGCACTTTTGCTCTACCAAGTGCTCACTGGGAAGCATGGTGTCCTCTCTCTCTCTGTATGTCCCTGTGACACAGTGTTCTCCTTACCTGCATCTTCTGAAATGACATGAGGTGTTCTCAGATATTCGCAGTCATTCGGAGACTGTTGTTGTTTCTTACCACATTTATAAAGAAGAGGGCATTGCAGCTTTGAGAAAAGCACTCAGAAGTTTATCAGAAGAATTACATTAGTCAGATATTACCAACCGTGTCATTCCTAAGGGTATTATTCTGTTCTTGTGGTCTGGATATTTTGTATGAGGGGGTTAAGTTCAGGTAGCTACAGGTACAAGCAAGCAGCTGAACTTAGTAGATACTCATTTCCAAAAACATATTTGAAGGTATCATATTTTGCAGAATAGAGTTAAGCCTACTCCATTTATAAGCAATACAAAAAGATATAATGAATAGCTTTGATTATCATAAATTGTTGATTTAAAAAGCACTGATTACTTACCCTTTGACTACAATTTGTTGCTGATACAATCCATCCAACAGTCATTGGAGGTGAACAGTTTTCCCACCTGAAAAACGTTTGCATTTTCAGGAAGATGTGCATGCTTTCTTCCTTTCCCTCACGCCCTTCTCTGTGCCCCCAAACAGCAGATAATGTGCTGGTTAGGGCACTTCCGTGAGTTATGGAAAATCCAGCTGCAGTGCTCACTTTTTTTATATTCAGATCAGTGTCTGGATGCCAATCCTAAGTCCCGGGGCTCCCAAATTCAGTGTGCTCAGTTTATGCCATCACAGAAAGGAAGAGCAACTAACTGTAGCCTTATGGCTACTCTCACGGCAGGTGCAAGGTAGGCGTTTTTGTTCAATTCTGAACACTTCCAACAGGAGAGCTAGGAGAGACCCATTCTAGAGTAGCCCAATGGTTAAATTTTCAGGTAGGACATCACTTTTAGGGTCTCCTGGTCTCCCTCCTGCGGTAAGTGGTATAACTGGTGAGTTTGCTCTGGAGTCTCCTTCTTCCCTCTCCCTGGAAGCTGCTTTCTGAGCTGCAGCCAGGGTCTGTGTAGTTGGCAGGTACATGCCCAAAACGTTGTGTGCTCTGCTCTGAGGAGAGGAGCAGAAAATAAAACTGAGCAGAAGCCTTAGAAGGAGATTCTCTATCTGCAAGCCGGCAGTAGATGAAAATCCCAGAGAGTGCAAATATCAGGGAATCACAGAAATTCATCTAGACCATGAAGTACAGCCTGGGATCAATTAAAGGAGCGGGTGTCATAGGCTTCAAGGTAGCTGTTGCCGTGGCTTGGGCCTGATCCTCACGTAGCTGTTTGGGTAAACCCTGACATGAGATGTCCCTGGGCATTACTGTCGTGGTGCGGGTCAGCAGTCCGTCTCCCAGCTCAGCAGGAGTTTTGCCTGCGCAAAGTCCTTTTGTTAATGGCTGTCTGGCTTCCTGATGTGTGGGCTCTAGATGTTCAGGTATGTACTCACACTTTCCTAAAAAGACTTTGGGTAAGTGGCTGTTACTTGAAAGACCCAGAAGCAACTTGTCAGCTGCCAAATGGGAGGCCCAGTAGTTGTTCCTGCTGCAATAATCTCTCTTTGTTCCACAGGATGGTACCACAGCAGATCACAAAGTTACTGCAGGGTTGTGTGGGCTTCCTACCCTTCTAGGTACGGTGGCATAACAGCTACCTCTTGGCTCTGAAGCTTGCCTCTTCGTTAAAAATAAAATCCGCTTAAGCGTCACCCTTTTTGAAAGAATTCTTCAGAGTTCAAAATAAATTATCTCAGGGATCATGATAATCATTGGCCTTTAATTGAACTGTGGTGCTTAAAATCTAGAAACCAGTTCATGGTTAATCATCTAAGTTCATCAGAAATAGGATTCAAGTCGGGGCAATTAGACAATTGCTTCATTACTCAAACTGTCTAATGATGTTTTACTGATCTTTCACAAATGATAATACAGTAGATGAACTGTATAGTTTAAGAGTAAGTTATTCCAATTTTAGATAGTTGAAAAGTGACTTACCAAAACTGTTAATGGAAGTTATTCAAGATATGCTGTCTAAATCCTTTCCAATTAGTGTTGAGGTCTTGAAGGGCCAGTCTTAGCTTTTTATTAATATGTTCAGTTTATTAATGTATTTTTTGATATATGCATAGTGTGACTGTCTGGTACATCTCAAGATGTTGCATAATTATTATCCTTTTAATTTGTTTTACTTGGGTTCTACTCCTTAGTCTTGCTTAAAATTCAGAAATATTTCATAGCTTAATAACTCATTAGAAAGCCATGACATGTACTTGAGGTTACCTCAAAGGCTATCCATATTTAAACTTGACATAATTCATTGACAGTGTGACTGTCATTGACCAGTTTAAATATTTAAGGTTGTGTTTTGACCTTTTGCCTTACATTTAAACCATATGGAGAAACTGAAATAGATTGTGTACAAAGTGGGATCTTTATCAGATTGTTACGGCATTATGAAACAACAAAAATTTACTACTTTCCCTGGTAATAGGACTATATATATATAATTTATTAAATATACACTTTTATAATTTTTTTTTACCTTATTCTGTTCTAGATAGGAGTCTTCCTCTTCCTTATTAAAAATCCCTAATATAAAGAAATTCTGCTTCCAATTTTGGAGCAACATCTGTGGCCAACAAATTATTGCCTAAATATGATACAAGATACAAATCAGTTTTTTGAAAAACAGGACTAATTAAAAATGTTAATGGTGTTTTTCAGGTCTTTCATGCTTTTATTTTGCCAGATATAAAAAGGGCCCTTGTTTTGGATGCTTGAAGTGATGTTCTCTTGGGAATCTCTTTACTGAGATCTAATGTGTAGAACCAAGACTCAAGGAGAAATCGCATCCTAGAGTCACAAGCAAATTGGAAGCTTTAGAATGGCTTGTTCAGTTTTGATGGGCTTTCCTGTGAAAATGCAGTGTGTCTGTAGTCTCTGGCTTTTCACACTTTTTTCTCAGACTATCAACTGCTGACTGTAGAGGTTTCTCACGAGTGAACAAAATTGTAGAGTTGCAGCCCACCCAGCTGTGTGTATGCCTGGTTTTGTCTGTGTTGGCGGATACACATCATGTTTCTCTAGGTTGGTGATGTGATAGATTGTTTCCCATTCTGTCTCTGCTGACGTCCATGAAATATTTTATTTCATTGAGTTCAAATGCTGTTCTAGAAACAAAATAAGCATGTTTTAATTAGTTTATGTCATAAAATGTAAGCTGTCATACTGCATTTACAAGGATTCCACAGATTTCCATTACCATCCTGTTTTGGTTTAACTTGGTAGTTGTATTAATGTAAAAAGGCTCCATGATAAGGTATCCATGGAAAGGGCTAATGACAAAGAGGGATGGAAGGAAGATGGGAAAGTTTTTTATCCCTTGGCAAGGTTTCTATATTGTTGGCTTTTGTGCAGACCATCATCCTTGAGTCCCTCTGCTAGGTACCCTTCCTTCCCTTTTACTGTCTGCCAGTCTATGGATGGCATAACTTGGTGTCTCAAGGGGTCATTAGGTTGAACAGTGACTCCAGAACAGTTTCTGATGTGCTTCTGATACAGCACAACTATCCTTCACACAAGGCTGGAGGTAACTTTGAAGAATGTGGCCTTGTATTCTTCTGTATCACACCTGCAGAGAAAACTACTAGCCTGTTACTGCAGAATTTTAATACAGTGAAGGCAACTCAATCCAAGTTCCCCAGCTGTTCTTGTGGACAGCTGGTGACCCACAGCCACGTAATCAACAGTGTTTTGAACTGACAGTTTGATGATTGATGCTTATTGTCCATGAGATGTTTGAGACTGGGCAGTGATGTGTAGGTCCTGAACGTTGCAGCTTTTCTAAGCAGTTTGTTATTTTTGAGACTTCCCCTGAACGGATGCATATATTTCTGGTCACATATAGCAGTGTGTATGTGTACTTCTTTGTCATAGCTCTCTTTTCTCTCTGAAAGCTTTTACCTTCCATGAAAATGTTTAGAACCTTCCTGTACCTTTTGAGTTTTGTAGGGAGTTAATTAACTAATTTATTCCCGGGTGGGTTCTGCACCCATATGGGTGCCTCTCCCCTACCAGGACGGGTGCATGCCCTGCTGTCCTTCTCGCAGTGCTGAACGCTGGCCAGAAGGGCCCACACACTCTTTCACGTGCAATGCCAGAAGCCTTTGGGGGATGTTATGTTATTGCCTGGGAGAGGAAACTGTAGACCCATTTAAGGTCTTGTAGCTCATAGCTAAAAAGCTTAAGGCTGCCCTTGGGTATTGGTTTCAAACGCCATTGTTTCTCTAGTAAAGTCTAGAGCATGACATGTAATCAGCATCAGGATGCACTGTGAAGTGATATTGGGGTCTGGTTATGTTATGTAATGGCAAGTTCTTACGGTAGTGAAATTTGAGATATCTCAACGGGAAGCTTTGAGGCCCCTTAATTCTGTAGTACATGGTTCTCAAAGGCCTTTGCGGACCCATTTGACATGTATAGCATTAAGTGTTTTTTCTCCTAGCACCTGTAGTTTGGTTCACATTCCTCTCACCTTTTCTTACTACGAGGCTAGTGCCAAGCCGTTTCCAGAACTACTCTGCTCTCAAAGACCTTTTCTGCTAGGTTTTATTCTAAATAAGTACAAGAAATGTCTTTATTATTTGCAAGTTAAAAGTGTATCCAACGTTTGTCCTTCAGAAGAAATTTGCCCTCCTTTTAAGACACAAGTAATGAATTAGAAGCTGAAGGTGCTGTGCTTCTAATTTCTGCAAGATAAAAGGCCTCGTTAAATGAAAAATTTGTACTATGATTCATACAGCTTTATTTTGGGGAAAGATAGGGGGAAGCACTCCATTTTGTATACAATGGAGCTATAACATAGCCCAAAGCTCTGCTTAAAAACTAGAGCGAAACTGGGACTTAACTTCCTCTAATTACTGGAGCAGTCCAAGATTTTTGTCTGGCTGTGGAGCTTTTGCTCTATTTATGCTATAACTTGGAATTGCTTTCTAACTATTTCCTAAGAAAGCACAATTTAACCAGTTAGCAGACTGATTTAGAGGCTGAATTCCAATATCCTCGTTCTGTGAATAGTTCCATTGGCTTAATTGACTCCTTTGGAAGTAAGGAAGTATTCAGAGGAAAAGTGATGGACCTTGGTTTTAGCTGGTTATATTTAGCAGCCAGCTGAAATACAACTTCTTGTACATATGAAAACAACGGTGCTTTTCATAATTCTGTCCTCAAGAGATATAGTCACTAATATAATGACAATTTAAAAGTTTTATTAATGCCTATATTTCTTAGCCATCGCACATCATGAAGTCCTCTAAGAAACCAGAGGATTCTTTGTTTAACAGCTAGTCAGGTAACACTCTAAGAAATCTTTCATTGTAATCTGTGTAATTCAAGGTTTGAAACAAATTTTATTTCCCAAAATAAACTGACAAGTGCATGAGGTGAGAATGCAATTAAAAATGCTCTGCCAATTTTATAAACAGACAAGCCAAGGTACAATGAATTTCTCAAGTCCTCAGGAGACCTAATAGCTTTGTGACAGAACCTCAGGAGCTGTGCTGTAGAGTGTTGGTCCACATCAGGTTCTCTAAAGAGTAATTGAAGCACATTTGATGCATCCCAGAAAGGAGGTAGAAACACCTTTCTCGTGCAAGGTAACTGCTCTGATATTCCAGTCGTTTGATGCAGAAAGTATGCATTTCTGTTATTGTGAAAGAAAACAATGAACACAGGTTCTTAAAAGCTTTTAGAAGAAAGGTCTTAAAAGATGCCATGTTAATTACTCTTAGGTATTTTTCAGTTTAATGATAGCTAAATATGGTGCTTACACAGGGTTAAATTAATCAACAGCTTCTTAATTAAAACAAATATCTTCTCCCAGGGTTTTAAAAAGTGGATTTTTTGTTGTTATTAAATAGTCAAACTGCTTTTGTCAGATAAGGCAAGAAATGGATTGTTGAACCTACGAACCTCCTGCATACTGTTCCTGAATACATTAGCATTAAATATTTTGCCTCCCAGACAATAAATTATGAAAAGGCTCTTTAAAGTGGGGATGATAGGGGAAGGATGATGGAGGCCAGTGAGATGGTGGTTAACACGTTCGCTTGTAGTGCTTGCAACCTCGCTTCAGACATGCTGTAGTTTGTGAAGAGAGTTGTCTGTTCTCAGCTGAGTTTCTTCATAGGAAAGCCTCTAGCACAGTGGCTTTGCTTTAAAGAAGTCATGGTCTTAGAAGCTCAGGCTGAATATTACAGGTCTGAATGAAAAGAATTGACAGAGCTGTGGGAGGAAGCTTTTCTTCACTGGCCTTCACTTTCAGGAGGTTTAAAACTCTCCAGATTCTCAACTAAACTTTTTTTAAATTATCCAATGGATTTTGTTGTGTTAACTTTGATGTGGACTATAGGCCAGTGTCATGAAAACTCATCCTTGAGAAATACACAGCCCTTCTGACTCTCCCTGTCTCTCTGTCACACTTTCGTATTTCCACTTGGTAAGCTAACTTTCACCATGCTATGATAATTGTTTGCTAGCACTATTAATGAGCTTTACGGCTTTGCTAAATTAACAAATTAGTAGTATTAATGTGATTTAAATGTGACGATGTTACCCTGGATAGATTTTATAAGGGTATGGCTCAAATGGGTAGCTGCTGCAAAATCCAGAGTCTGCTTTGAATGTTTATCTTAAATTTGTCTGTAAACTATGAAACTCCATTTCAACCACATAATTGCCTTTTAGTATCCTTGCCCATCAGCCATAAAACGTCAAACAAACACTAGGAGCTTCAGCAATGGGTCCATTTTATGAGTGTATAGTAAACTTTTTCACCCTAGTAAAGTTTATTTAGGTATCATAAGTTGATAGCATTCTAATGCACGAAGAAAGCGTGTTTTCTTTCTTCTGAATCAGACAGTGTTCCCCTGATAACTGTCCTGAAGTAAAACATAATGAAGTCAGCTTTAGTTTTATGAGCACTAGCATCATGTCATATGCTGGCAAAGTTTATAAAATAACTGGATATATACATTACATTAATATTAAAAAAAGAACAGGAAGATTATAAAAAGGTATTTAATGGGACATGAGAAAAATATAGCTTCTAGATGATGATACTGGGAGAAATGTTTTTCTCCTCTAAAAAGAAATAGCGAATTTGAGTAAGAAAATCTGGTGTCAGCAGGGCTCTGAAGCTTTTTCTCACAACTGTATTCAAATTTAGTGAAAGTGAGTATTCTTTCTGTAAGGCTTTGACTCATCGTCTAAGTTTCCGTTGCAGAAATCTTTTCTGTCATCCTAGATAAAAATCCAACCCATCCCCACCCCAGTTACTGAATCCTATAGGATTTTTCCATAGGAGTAATTAAGAACACTCATCTTTGCACTTTCTGCCATAATTCTTAAAGAGCTGTGGGAGAAAAATGGGCTTTAGAGGAGTAGAAAAAATTCCTTCTGAGTGAAAGCAATTTGCCCAGTGTCACATGTATGTCCTGAGTGAGGAGTTTCAGTGTAGGTTGCCTCATCCCTGCTTTGTGAGCTCTGGCCATGGGGTGATGCTGTCATTGAGACTCGAACTATCTTGCATTTCCGAGTAGCCTGGAATGGGGCCACGCACCAATGTGTTCGGTCTAGTGTTTACACGGGATCTGTTTGCGTAACCGAAGGAATGGAGTCTGTGTAAACAATTCCCATCAATTATGACAGCTAATGCTGGCTCAGCAGTATTGGACTCAGTACTTAAATATTTCAGGCTGATATCTATTTGTTTTCTCACTACACTGGAGTGTTTATTAATAAGATTTAGTATGTAAATACTCTAGTGCTCAGTGCTGAACATGCTGTCCTTTTAATGGGATTTTTGTTTTGTCCTAGTAATATTAGCTTAAGAGCCATTGATGGCTCAACCTTGTGCTAATTCAAGTATTATTACTGCCTGTGTAACATGCTGCCCTGAGTCACTCAAAAAATAAATATGAATTAATTCAGTGTCTCAGTGGAAGATAATGACACAAATGTTGTAGCAGCCCCGTAAATTGATGGTCATTGTCAAAACCACAGGCTCTGATGTGCAGATCTAGATACAAAGAGAGAGTCGGCAATCGTTTCCGATTACCTTGTTGTCAAGCTGACATTTCCCTTTGCGTAGTCAACAGCCTATTTCTTAAGCTGTGTCACCCCTGTTCCAGTCTAGGTTCAACAACACCGTCTCTCCGTTCCAGCCGCCATTTTGGTATTGTCAGTTCATTGAAGTACCCTATAGGTGATATATTGCACGCTTGCCTGAGGAGTTTTTCCTACTAGCATATCTCACTCTCAGGGAACCTTGGGTGAATCTGTTGCCATACTTTATTTGGGAAGGTGTTGTAACTCATTGTAGTTGGCACCAGTCCCAATCAAGGTCAGTGCCAAACTTGGTGCTGGTGCCAGTGGTCTGTTATCCCTGGCATAGCTACACTGCTTCTCTGAAGGACATTAGCTGAGTCAACAATAGCGTGTTTCTGTCACTACTGCTACATTAACTCTGGAAGTTTTGCTGGAAAAATGATGTTGGCAGGGTTTGGTTTGGTTTTGTCTTTCTTCTTTCTAGCCAGCATAGCAATGCCAGAAAAAGATTCTTGTGGAGACTAAGCATTAGCACTGTACAACTTGTGGAGCAGCTGATCCGTGAGTCCTTCAATCTGATCAGCTTCAGGTTGTGTGGAGTCCCAGGGAGGGAGAGAGGCCACAGGGCTGTTCTGTGGCTGCAAAAACTGCAGACCCCCAGCCTGGTGCAACTGTCCTGCTCTCATCTCTTCTGAGCAGAGCAAACTTGAGAGGTCCAATGTAAACTCTACCACCTTGCTTGTTTCTCCTCTTCTGAAGTGCTGCAAATACTGGCAGGGGACTCTGGCCATCAAAAGTCGAAGGTGGTTTTTAAACCACTGGTCTCTTAGCAGTTCCACCCAAGCTGGCTTTGGCCCATGCTCTTTCCAGCCTGTCCCTCACTAAAGCATATATTCATATTCAGAATTTAATAATTTATGTGATTGACTGGGCTTGTTCTCAATTTTATACAAGCTCAGTGGCAGTGAAATCAGGGGAATTAACTGGGGGAAAAACAACAGTAGCAAAGAGTAGGACTGGTGTTTGGATTCCCCCACCCTTCCCTTCTCTCTTTCCACGTGGCTGGGAATGTTTAACCATGCAAAAATGTTAAGGTTAAAGAAGAAGCACTGGCTTTAAGCTCATGAGGTTGTGTGTTGATATTACACGGTTCTCAGGGAACGTTGTCCTGCAGTACCATAACCCAGTCAGGTAGTTTGAGAATGTTAAGTTTCAATCACGGTTCAGGAGTTCCTTCCCTTCATGGTTTTAAGAACCTTGCCTTCATTATCCTATCTTTCTGTGGTTTTCTAGACTGTAGTTGACTATGATAATATTACAGTACAAATTAAATTCTGCTTCCAGTGATTTTCCCTAGATCTCATTTGCTGCTTTCCTGCACAGGTTATGAAGTGTCACAACTCAGTAGTACCAATTACTAGTTTCTTCATTTAATGGGTAGTTTTAATGTTCTAGGAGAACCCATTTTCTTAACTTAATGATAGTATTTTTAGGCGGTTGCATAGCATTTAACTAGTTATTATTTGTTCTTTACTCTTTGAACATGTCTAGTTATACTGTTCTGGCATCATTGCAAATACAGTTCTACAACCTAAGTAAAGCAGGCACTTGTGATTTCATGGATAGTTTCAACTTTAAGTCTTTCTTTTTTCTCATGTTTAGTCCTAATTATATAACATTTCTAGTGACACTTTGCCATTGGCAAAACTTCCATAAATTCAAAAGTTTTGTAAGGTTAGAGTCCATGAAATATGCCACTAGGAAAATATTATATATATGTCAGTATGTTTAAGTGTGCTTTACTGACACTCTGCTTTCAAAAGGTTTTATCTGGTGATATGATTCACCCTTGGTTGAAGGTGGACGTTTAAGCCCTGGTCATTGCAAAGGAAATTTGCCACTCCTATCTTTTAGGGGCCTGCTTCCAAGCGTGGGGTTCATAAATCCGAGCTAAGCATAGAAGCCAGGTTAAGGAGAGGCTGGGCAGGGACTGCTTTCCACCTCTTCTGCCAAAGCTGCAATTCTCCATCTTAAATAGAGGTGCTTAAATTCCACCTCTGTGTCATGTGTAGATGCTACATGTTTTCCAGGGGTCTAGACTTAGTGATCTTTGAGATGCCAAACATGATTCCTGCCCCTCGCCCCCCCCTGCCCCAAGCTTGTTACACCTATCAGTGTGTCTGTTTCAACCTGTTCTGTCCATCTTCTCACATTGTTACTGGGCCTGGCTTTGAAGGGCAGGAGGCAGGTTATCCCTCAAAGCTTCCAGCTGATCTCTGGGCTGGATGCCTGGTGCAGTCCTCCTTGCCCCACTGGTCATTTCCATGTCTCTGGATCACCTCTGTTTAAGCCGTGAAGACAGTGACAATACAACATTTGTAGTCTTTGGGATGAGTATTTGCTCATTCGTTTCATATTTTAAAACTTTATGTGATTATAATCTGTGCCTGTTTTGACTTCTAAGGTGGTTTTTTTTCTCTTCTTTGAAATAGGTTTTTTCCCTATGTCCCAGCTCAATTCACAAAGGAAACCAGGTTTATTCATGCATTATGTCTGGGGTTTACAGACACATTCAACAGCGAATTAAGCTAGCATGGCTGAAGCAGTTTCTAGTCATGGCTGTACATACTGCCTTTCTTTGGGAAGTACAGCCGCCGTGGTGATAGCTGAATGGGATGTGCATTTGTTCCTCCACCGCTGTTTATAATCTGCTATATTAATGTAGCCTGACATTGGTTTAATTTACAGTATAATACCGGGCTGTAAACTGCAGCTGTTCACAAGTAGATTTGTTTCCCATTCAGCCACCTCTCCAGTGAAGTCGATAACCGCCAGGAGCCCAGCAGGATACAGCTTCACTCAGTCCAATGTAATCTGCTGTCACACGTGTCAGCACTCTCCGTCCATCCACATCCCCGTGGCGACTTCTGGTTTTGATGACAACTCAGAAGGTTGACCAAAAAAAGCTTTGGCTGGAGCTCATGCCAGACCATAAGATAAATAAGTGCTTATGAGTTAGGGGCTCACATGGAGGTAGTCTTCAGTAGCTTTTCGTTATTTTAGTGTATTGGGTAACTGCGTAGAATAGAGCTTTTGGTCATTTACAATTGAATTACTTCATTTAGGAGGGAAAAAATTAGATCCACACAGTAGCTTCTCTTCAACGAAAATGTCATTGCCATCTAGATGTTATCTAGATTTCCTGCATAAGAGTTGGAACAGAGCCAAACATTACATGACTACAGAAGAAAATATTGCTTTAAAATTTTACTTGGCCTTTTTGAGGATGATTTACTTTTTATGAGGTGAGGAGGAAAAGGAAGGAGCTATCTGACAGAGAAAGAGACAGAGAAATTTTTATATTGGGGGTATCTGAGGAAAGCCTTACAGGAGGTTTTTTTCAAAAAACTATTTTTTTTTTAATCAAAAGTCTGTTTCATTATGTTTGATGTAACTATTAAACTATGCTGAAGAAACAACAAAACATGCGTGTATACAGTGATGCTGGATTATATCACAGCGCTCTGTAAAATCTACAAATTCTCCTTGAAATCATAGGTACACTGTGTTCGTATACCTGACTGCAATCTCCACTTTGAATATTGGGCTAATTTACCTTCTCCATGGTTGTCTTATCTCCATTTTGGACTGAGATTCCCTGGGAAGGGAGAAGGTGCTAACCATGCAGAGTGAGTGACAGGCTGGCTCCTTTTCAAAAGATGCTTCATAGCACAATAGGATGGGAGCAGCTTTTGAAATCCCATTCATTCTGGCTTCTTGACACAGGCTTGGGGTCTGCAACAATAAAACATCCCCTGAGATAGAGCAAAAGGCCAGTTGTTTTAGCACAACCCTTTAAAATATAAAGTTTTGGAGAACGCGCAGAGAGCTTGGGCAGGGGAGAACAAGCAAGGCAATCTCTCCTGAGAGGTTGCTTTTTTTTACTGAAAGAGACCACAGAAGAAGAGAGAGGCTTTCTGCACAAGAGGAGGAGAAACCATGATTCAGTAAGTTATGTGGTGCGGTCCCATCTTAGAGAAATCCGGCCTAAGCCTAGAGAGTACCACAACATGGTGCCTCAGTGACATGCAAACAGCTGTACATATTTTTACACTTGTTCCCATGCGTTTCTTGTGAATGCGTAAGGAGAGAGCAAATTAAATACAAAAGCTTGGGTGCATTTGCTACAGGTCCTCCCATGCCCCTGAAGAGTGAAGCATCACGAACTGCTAATCGGGTGGGAGCTCTGGGCACTGGGGTGTGCTGAGCTACTGGGAATCTTGGTCTCTTCATAGTCCTGGTCCAGCAGCCCCTGTGCCTTACGGTCCTGCTCGTGTAAGGAGGACACTAGGTGCAGTTTTTTCCATACAGGAGGAACCACAGTGTGACAGTCTGTTGTAGTTTAATCTGCAAGATTAAAAGTAATACGCACTTGTAATACATAGTAGAAGTCATCAGAATAATTGTTACCAGGACTGTGACATGTGCAAACCAGTTCTAAAGTACCAGTTGTAGATAATTTCTTTGTTTTACTTTTTATATGCATTAATTGACAACAGAGAACTGGATTGTGCCATCTAGCATTGTAATACCAGACTGGAATATGTAATCTGGCTGGACTTTTTTCTCTCTCTTCACTATATGAAATGTGTTTTCTGCTATTTTTTTTTCCTGTTTTTTTTGAAGTGAAGGTGACAATTCTCATGAAGTGTTGGGAGATCTTAAATTTGAAATCTGTAAATGAAAGGTATCTTCAGGTACTTCTGTTGTCATTATTAGCACATCACTTCTGTATTAGATGATTAAAACCAAGTCAAACTATCAAATACATATCATTGAAAAATAAACACATTTTTAGAGTACCAGCCATTTTGCTAGGTCATAAAAAGACAGAATGTTTCAGGTGTGGTTACCAAGTTCAGAAATACCTTACTTGAGAGAGAAGATTCAAGAAGTACCAGTTTATGCATACTGCTATTTTAGCATAAGCTAACAAGAACAGTATTTCTTACAATAGAAGAAAACTGTTTAAGATCAGGATAGTTCCCAAATAAAAAAGCCTCTAAAAAGCCCCATGTAAAAGTTCAATTTTTGTCTTCTATCAAAATCAGATGGCGCAGCCTGTCATGGGAAAATAACTAAGGCATTTTGAGACCCTCAAGTTGTGGAGAGGTGTATGGCAGTTATTCCACCCTTGGATTAGAGGATGCAACTAGGTAAAAGCAACAATCTCCAGGTGATTTCTGAGACTTGTATAGTTTGGCTTCTTGTGTAATTCGGGGCAATTCTGAATTTACTCTAATTTCTTTCAGGATATCAAACCAGAGCAGTGACTATAAAGATACTTTTACATCCTGTTCTAGTCGCTTTCTCAGTAAATGCTCTGGTTTGCAATCACAAAGACCAGAGGATCCCTATAACCTGGAGAAGTAGTGATTGTCTGATAGCAGGTCCCATGTTTTTAATTCTTAATGTTTATTTTTTACCTTCAATCTTGTATCATTGCTGCTGTGACAATTTCATGGCTTGGGGATTGGTTACAATTCCATTATCAATTGGCTTTTTTGGTGGCCAAAAAAGGGAGAGGGCTGTGGAGATCTGGTGATTTTGTGCACGTTTTAATGACGCTTTTAAAGAGTTACGTGAAAAACAGTATATTTCTTTCTAAACAGTAAATTTGCTTTGCCTTTATTGTTGCTTTTACAAGGTGCCTTTCATTTTGTTGTTTACTCCTGGTTTTAAGCTGCAGTGTTTACCTACACAACAGGGCAAAAGCAAGCTACCATTACTCCTGTGTGAAAAATTTTTAATTTAGCTAGCAACTACTAACAGCAAAAATGTAAACCACTGGCTTACTCTCAGTAGTCAGAACTGCAAAGGCAGGTAAAAGCCAGTTAAAATTTGATGCTTGGCCACATGGTGAATTTTTGAGAACCCCAGCTGTTTGAGGTGTAAGAACATCTGTGATTGTCAACAGTTCATTAGAAAATTGCTGGCAATAAAAAAATGCCAGCCCCCCTCTTCCCCAAAGCCATCGGATTCCTGATGGTCTGCCTGTCCTCTGTATCGTTTTACTTCGTTCAAAGAAATATGAAATTTTCAAAAAAATCTTCTTGTGTGTTTCCCTCATGGTGTGATGATCTAACATCATTATTCAATCCTTACTTATACCGGATTTGAATATGCCATTGTTTCTTGGACAATAAAAACATGGTTTGCCTAGCAGTCATCACATACATTAAATCTTTGCCATATGTGTATTACATTCCTGTGTCATATTCCTTGGACAGAGCCTGGGTAAATTCCTTTGGCTCGAGTTTTGACATGATGGTTGTAATAACTGAGAAAGCTACCATTAATAAATGGTCAGAGCACTAAGTTAATACTTTATCAGAACCCTTTGCAGTATTTGGATATTGATCTCTAGTGTGGGACTGTCTAGCAGTTTGCACATTAGATCAAAAATATGCTGAAATCAGGAGAAATGAACCATTTTTATGCTTACATAAAAAGAAAAAAAAAAGGTGGCATGCTCGATCAGACCTGTCTGTGCAGGGAACCTAAGACAGACTGTAAGTCTGGCTGTAGGATCTTCTTGAGCTTTGCAGGTCTGTTGCTGCTTGGATTCTTCTCTTTGAATTTTTGGCTGCCTGCAGCAGAATTTCCATTGCTAACGTCTCTGTGCCACATAGCAACAGGGGTAGGAGAATGGTCTACTATTTAGTATTTCTTTCTCACATGTTTCTGCAGCTCCCCCTTATTTCTTTTCTTGTATTTGGCTATAGACCTGAGGGTGAGATCACACATGTATAGAATGAGAGCTGTAGAAACACATTACTTGGCCGTATTTAGTGCCAGCATTTGAAAGTGCCAAATTGCTTTTTGGATTTTCAGTACCACATGTTGGAGACGTCACAGGCTACTACTATTCATTGCTATCTACTCCTTGCAGCACTTGTATAATATTTATAAATACTTTCACAGATGAACATACTTTTTTTAGCTGCAGGATGTTGATGGCATTGACCTATCGGATAAAAACAATATAGTGCTTCTGACCCAGTGGTTCTGATTTTGTAGACTTCTCTATTAGACATTTGAAATGGGCCAATTATAAAAGCAAAGATAGTTTAGCCATGACACTTGTTCATTGTTTTTGTCCTCAGCGGTTCTGTGTAGACTCTCTTCATAAATAAGGACTTTACTGAGTAAAGAAGCTTCCCAGCAGTCACCCTGGAATTGGATTAACAGCACAAGAAACTCCCCTTTGCTAACCACATGTTCGGTCCCTTTATATCTTCCCATATACAACCCTTCCTCAATTTGTTTAAATGAATTGCTGTAATTTGGCTCTGTGGACTTGAAGAAATCTAGCCAGGCTTTATTTAGAAGTATAGTGGTGCATAGAGTCTCCATCTGAAATTAGGGCCATGTTGTACAAATTACCATATAAACACAAATTAAGAGAAATCCTCTGCACTGGTGAGGTAATACTCTTGGTTGTCAAGACAAAGAACGAGAGAAGGGAGTAGTGTTATCTCTGCCGTACGCTCCGGATGCACAGATTGTAACCTACCAAAGGTGGTGCAGAGAATGCATTACAACATTGAGAAATGAACCTTGATTTCCCGTATCTGAATATGCTGTCTTAATTACAAGGCTGACTTCTATCTTGTCAGTCATTATAAACTCTGCAATCCTTTGAGGTTGATGCTGTGCCAGGCCATGTATTGTCATGGAAGCAATATAGCTAATGTTAAACAGAACTGTATTTCTCTTTACCTGCAGATGTGTGAAAATAAGTAAATTTTGTCTTCCTGAATCATAAACTGCATCCTTGCTACACTGGTAGAAAAGAAAGGATCATTTTAGTATATCCATGTTTTCAAGCTGCTGTCTGGTTCAGCATATCCCAGCAGTCTCCATCCATTTTTAGGATCATCTGTATGTTAATGGTATAAATATGTTTGCCCGAGTCATGCTGCACAACTTGGTTGTATTCATTGTCTTCTGGGAAAAGTTTTTTCTTTCTGTAGGCTCAACCGAACCTGCCATTTTCATGTGAGACAATTTATTTTTGGGTATCCTTTTAAGTGGATATCTTGGGTGTGAAGAAGTGACTAACAAACTCGGTAGAAGCAGGATATTGACAGATGTACTCCAAGGAATCTAGCCGTGGTGTATAAGACATTACCATCTCTTTGCTGTCCATCCCATCCATCTGCCCGAGGTTACCAACCCTACAGCAGACCTGACAAAATCGACTGTGAAGGGGTGTGCTTCAGTCATTTCAGTGCAAAGACCAGAGGCTTAAATCAAACTTAACCTTTCCTGGAGATATCAGCTGAACCACCAAGCCTCGCACCGAGCCATCCGTTCTGTGGCATCGGCTCTGCTGTAGGGGTGGAAATTTCATCCGAAGGGGCAGTGGTGAAGGGCTGGCAGGGCAGAGGAGGACAGCGTATCTGAAAGGCAGCTAGGGGAAAAGAGCCTGCAAAGTCAAGTGCAGTGAGATCTCTGATAACCAACACAGCTCCTCCTCCTGGAGCCATTAGGAGACAGGTCCTGGGAACACTTTCTAGGAGAGCGCTTGCAGTCATCCTGTGGTTTTGGACACCGTATCAAGCCCAGGGGTTGTACGCCTCTTGTGCTGTAATTTGTATCTTAATGGTAATGAACTGGTTTGGAATCTCTTGAGATAGGGGTGATACTCCTGTAATAATAAGATTCTAAAATGTTAAATTTTTCTGTGAGATCTGCGGGATTTGCAGGTCAGAAAAGTCTGTTGAGGCATTTTGTATACTGTAGATATCATTTATAAATATTGGGTTGGTATCTTTTGCAAAAAAAATCTAATTTCTAGATTTGGGGTTTATTTTTTGCGTGAAAAATAATGGCAGTATGAAGGTGGCTCTTTAAATATCTTACGAAAGGACAAAATACTGCTCCCTGTCCGTGGGCAATGTATTTTTTTTACTTTCTTGGGAGCCATGAGGAAAGGAAGAGGAAATTAGAGAGACATTTAAAAATGTCAATTCTAGTTCATAAGTTACACAAGCAAACACTCTTGACCAAGGTGTTGAATTATAAAGTTTGGTATTCCATAAAGCTAAATAATCGGAAGTAATGCTGCCAATAAAAGACATTCATTTATTTACTCAAGGTGCCCATTGTTAGCACTAATAATACATTTCAACATATTGAAATTGCCAGATAATTCTTTTGTGACTTTTATGCTGGATGATATTGTTATTTAAATGAACTTGCAGACCGCACTGTAATGAAGAAATGCATGTTTTGCCTAACAGTTATCAACCAGCATTCCAGCAAAATGAGAATTTTTACCTCCATTCATTCTGAGGGGAAGCTGGGGGTCACTGTTTTCAATATGGACCTTTTAAAAGCCTTTCAGCACTGAATAATTATAAGCCACAGCTTCTGAAATTACCTGTATTCACTGTAGCGAAGAAGAAACTTTTATCTTTTGTAATGAAGTACACTTGCTCATTCAAACTTTGTAAGACTTCCTTAAAATGGCAGTTGCATTGTGCTGATTTAGTATTAGGTGGAGTAATAAAAGAAATTGATTTTTAAATATACGGATACCCTTGTTTATTCAATTTTACTTTTCTTGAATTTTGGATCCGTCTTGTCAAATAATACAGATGGAAAAAATGTGTTGAGCTCTTGTGTAAATAACCTTATCTGTACAAATTGCTGTTTACTAAGACAAATGTTACTTCGTTTGCAGTTTCAAATTCATTTTGCACTTTCATTTGAAGATTGGGGTTTGAAACTGTTTTGGTCATGCTAATTTTTCTATATTAAGTTTTAGAAAAAGATTTTCTTTTTTATAGTTCAAAACTACGCAGAAGATAGGGATTGGAAATATGGCTTGCAGCAATGGGCTTTGGACTTCTCTCTTTGTTCTTAAAAACAAACAGGTTGGCAATATTCATTGGTGTAAAGAAACAGAAAAGGCATTATCTGGGGAGTAATTTTTAAAAAATTATATACAATAATTTGCTAATTATTACCAGAAAAAAGCATGCAGTTTTACTTCTGAAAATGTGCGTTCCGGTTAATGAAAAACATTACCCTGCAGCCTCTGTGGGATTTTTTCCACTTGTAAAAGTTTTTTTTAAAAAGGAAGAAACTGATCCCACACTTTCCTAAATGGGATTTTTAGGCAAGGGCTAATTCAAGCCTCACCCTCAGACAATAAGCAAGCACAAAGTTAAAGGTTGAGAGTTTTGCTTTTGAATACCGTGTATTTACTTTTAGAGTAGGAATACCTTTTTTCTTCTTTTAACTGAATGGCAGATTGCAAATTGCGTCGATTGTTTCAATCAAAGATGTTTTTCCTGTACTTTGAACAATTTGGGGACTTGATGTCCCCACGCAGAGGAAGTCGTCTTCCCCGTCCTGTCCTGTACAGCACCAACCCGCTTCTGTTAGCATCACTCAAAACCCACTTCATCTGTAAAATAAAATCTAGCTTTGTAAATAAGATAATTTCACAGTAGCTAAAAGTTTTAATCCTGCCTATGAAGCTCTTTAGACTGAGTGATGCTGCTCTATTATTTGTCCAACAGGGCGGGAGAGGAGGCAGTGGGAATAGCAACCTGCTAGAGATAGATGATGTCGCTATTAAAGTTGAACTTTTTTACCCCCCTACTCATGGTAACTGTATTAATGGATGGGTAACCAGGTAGTTCGTAGCTGTATATGTCTATCATGCAACTTGTTAAATATTTATTAGACCAGAATTGTGTCTGTGTGTTAGTCATATTTAAATACGGGCCATATGTTCAATACTCTGAGAGGCTGATCCATATTTCTTTCAACTGTTTAGTAAAATTCCTGTCTTCTGTCCATGTACTCAGGCTCCCGAGCTCTGGTAGCACACACAACTAGGCGTCTAGAAGAGCAAACATATAATATATAATCCTTATTATATATCCAGCAATGTTTTTGTGCTGTGAAATAGCTAGGACCAGGACCCTTAGGCAGCGTACAAATACAGAGCAAAGAGTTGTCCCCTCCAGAGAATTTACATCCAGATGGCTGAGGCATATAAAGATATTTTCTCAGGGTAACAAGTTGCCTCCTGTCAGCTGACAGGAATATGCATTCTCAGCAAATGCAGAGTAATTCAAGCTGATTTAGCCCTTTCTCCTGTGATAACTTTTAAACCCAACGACAGGAGACAACAGGTGGATGTAAGCAGATGGGGAAGCACGAGGAGTGAATAAGAAGGTCGGCTTCATAGGTAGTGGGCTCAATATTGCAGCAGCACAGCCATTGTCAAGCTTTTTTTCTGGCATCAGAGTTAAGAGGAGGCTTGAGAGGGGATTTGAAGGAGGATAACGAGGCAGCTTTGTGGACATGAACAAGGAGCTCTACCCAAGCATGGGGGCAGCAGGGGAGAAAGCACAAAGATCCTTGCTTGAAAAGGTAACAAATGGGTGATGGAGCCTACTGTCAGGGGCTGACTGGAGGTGGGAGCTCTTCCCTCTGGAATAAATGAATGAGAATAGGTTGGGAGGGGATTAGGCTGAGAATGCTTTGAAAGAAAAAGCAAGTAGATTATGTTTATATAACAGAAAAAGGGAAACCACAGCAAAGAGGAGTAACAATGGTCAAAGTGATGAGCAAAGAAAATGCCGGTATCAAAAATATTCTTCAAGCTTTTCCAAAGCTGCTCTTTCAATAAGCAGAAGGAAGAGGTGCATTGTAACGATGGCTTTGTATGCATCCCCATCGTAACCAGCTCCTCACAGTTGCACCTTTGAGGTGAACAGCTATATTGCCTGAGCCAGAAGAATTTTCTTGTTCTTTATTGTAAGGAAACAGGACAAAAGTATGCTTTCCTGCTGGAAAAAAAAAGTCACCAGTCTCTTCATTTGCATTTTTTTAAGTTATTACAGGAACGGGCTCGTTGCTTTGGTGATTTGTCATAGTCACTTAAAATTCAGCTTTACAGATTTCTCAGTCTGTTAAAAACACTGTTTTTGTTATGTCCTCAGATGTGCAGTTTTCATTATTTGCTTCTGAAAAAAATTACTGGTTTTTTTAAAAGGGTGTTTACTACCAGCCAGTCTTATAGCAAAGCACATATCTGTCCTCAGGCAACCATATTCCTCAAAATCTGAAAAAAAAAAAACCCCAAAACTGAGGATACACTGTGTTCTTATATGAACCATCTGTTGTTGATGGAAAGGCAAGAACAGATGATCTGAACTGGCCTGTTAGTGCAATAGCAGCATAATTCTGTCCTGGGTTGGAGAGCCAGGATTTAGCTTGACCTCATCACTTCTGTCCTCTGTGCCACTGGAGACCAGTGGGGTGCACTGGTGCATCCATCCTTCTTGGGAAGAGCACAGGCAGCACTACTGCTCGTGTGGCCGTTGCCAACTCATATCCATATTGCTATGTTGAAGGTCATTCCTTAAGTCTTTTGTTTTTGCCTCCTGCACGAAAGACACATCTGCAGTTTGTTAAGAAGAGAAAATAGAAAAGGTTGGTGTCAATGCCACTGAATGGATAAATTTAACAGTGAATAGTAAGCTGTGTCTGGATGTTTCGATGTCAGGGTGGCCTTATAACTGCACATACTTACAGAGGATTTTATAATCAATTGCAAAGCTGTATGATGGTTTTGACGTGTGACATATATACAAGGGTGCACTAATCACTGATTTAATATAATGCTTAGCCCTGTTGTGAACACTGTCATTTGTTTAATGCACAAATCACATTAAGCCAACCACCAGCTATAATTTTGGAAATTGGTGGAATATTCCTATAAAGAAGCACAAAAGATTGTAAAGATTGAATAAGTTCATTGTCTTAGTGACCAGTTGGGGGGTGGGGGGGCGTCCTCTTTAATTTTTTCTTCTTTTAAAAATACTTTGTGGTTCAGCAGCACAGACACTGCATATCTTTGTATCCCCACACAGTCACCATGTTAATAGCTGTTTGCTAGCTGTGGTCAGTTAATTTAAAAAAGCTGGCACACTGGTATTATAGGTCGCAATAGATTATTCTTGAATCAAATGTAGTATTGTTGCTTCAAGCCAAACCCCCACCCATGACAAAATTCATTATAGCTCTTTAATTTATAATAGTGTTTGAAAGGATGAACCTGAGATGGTATGAAAGGAGATTCAGTTTCTTAAAATTTTCTCAGGCCATGCATCATCCTGTTCCTACTTTGCTCTTGCTACATGTACAGACTCAGTAAGGGGTTACTGTTGGTTCGGGAATCTAGCACTTCTTTGTTTTGTCGCAAATAGGAAAATAGATTATAAAATGTTCACTGGCATGATGAACACGGGTGTGCTTCTAGAATGTATTTCTCCCCTGAATGTATATTATATACATTTCTATTATGCACATAAATGCAAGGGAGTCAATCTAAAGTATGTTTTATTCAACGTATTGCAGTGGCACAGAAACTGCAGGCCCATCCTTGGCTCAGTCAGTCACTGGAAGCCTGTCGATGCATTGGAGGGTAACTAGGCTCTCAGAACTCACTTGCCCTGCAATAGCCATCGTACTCCAGGTGTTGGCTGATATGCCAAGCAGCATCACGTTCTGACAAGAGCCTCAACTATTCCTTTCAGACTGAAATGGAGAGTTTGGGGGGAGCTCAAAAGCTTGAGAGGCAATTGCTAGCTGCTAGAATAAAAAGCTGAGTTGGGACACATCAGTTTCCCGACATCAGTGGCTGGGAAATGTTCTGGCTTTCAGTCCGGTGACAACACTGGGATTGAGAGATGATATGCCCAATCTTCAGTTCTCATTTTTGGAAAGTCCTGAGTCCTGTGGATGCTATCTGATATGCCCAAGTGCACAGATGAGCATGGTAGCACTTCAATGTAGATAGGGAGAGATTTTTTAGACACCCACCCCCCCAAAAAAAATCAACCATACAACACTGCTGTTCTGCCCTTTCCTACTACATTTGACAAAGATAGAGTTTCTGGTCAAAAGGAGAAAGAGATATATACAGACCTAGTGTCCATTGCCCTTTTCTCATCCATCCAAATGGCCTTGTGGCTGTGTCTAGGGGAGCTGTGGGGGGTGGATCCAAATGTCTGCTGCTATGAATTTCAACTGAATTTGGAAATTAATAATTACAACAGGAGAAACAGAGACATCTTCCCTGGAAGAGTCAGTAGATAGAGGTTCAGCTGATGTGCGAGATGTGAGTCTTCAGTCTGAATTGGGGACCAAGATCTTGATCTTTCAGATCACAGGGGAGCATGGTGATTATGGAGCTGTTGTCTTTTCTGGAGTGGGATGAGTGTGTGCCCATTTCTTCTCTGGTTTATCGTATAAAAATAATTGATTTGCAAGGTGATGTGGTCTTGGAAAATTTTTGTAGGGTGAGAAGATAGATTCCCACTCATTGCCATGTCTGAACTTCAGAAAATGACCCTGTGCACCTCTGCACAGTATGTTGTTTGCCATGCACTTGAAAGCCAACACATACCTTTCCTATTCAACACATTAAGCAACTATGGAGACATAGTCCTATCGCAGGACTTGCACATCTGTAAGTGATGCAGAAGTAAAATGTATACCATTTTAACTGCCCATGTTTGAATTCTACAGCCACATAACTAACAAGTATTATGAAAAGGAAAAATACCAGTTCTTCAGGCCAGTGAGAAAATTCTCTAATGGTGAAGATTTCTAAAAACAAACGGATTGCTTCCATGAGGAATTTAGAATGAAAAAATGTGATAAGTTATAGTCAGTCATTAACATTTGTTGAACATTCTACTTAGCGTTTCGTATATTTCTGGTTCAAACATTTCATGGAAAAAGAGTGGAATAAATGGGGTAACACTAACCAGATGGTCCTGTATGTGGAATTTCTAAAGCTTTTTGTGTACTTTATGTTGAAGATAACAAATCATACAGGTCAACAGCTAGTGTCAGCTAGTGAGAAATGATTGTACATTTTAAGGAAGAAAAGCTCTTGAGGTCTTAGTCACATTGGTGTCAGGGATTCAATTTTGTGATTTTCATGTGGAAATGAAGATGCTTCCAAGTAAGGCACACTGCAGAAGAAATGTTTAAAGAGAGGTTTGTTTAGATTCCAAAAACTAGGTTATCTTAGACACATTTAGGTTCAGGGCATCTCCTCCTTGCTTTTTGTTTAATTATGTTTCTATTTTATCTTTGGCATCTGCAGAGGATAAAATATAGGAATAATTGGGAATAGAGCTAGCTGATGAAAAATTAAGACTCTGCAATACTGTTTCTTTATATGCTGTTCTTAAAGTTAAAAAAAATCAGAAAGAAAATCAGCGGTATGTTTTGCTTTTTGATAAGTAGCTTCATATGTTTTAACATTTTGAGAGTCATACACTTGCTAAGAATATCTATCTGATCTGTGGCATATCTAAGTCATCCATCCCTGTAGTATCTTGCCAGGTCACTGTAGTCCTGCTGAAATATTTTGATACAGAATTTCATCCAAATAAATAAATAGTGTATGATGGTGCCATCTATAGCCTAGACAGCTCAAGGGATTAGTAATTAGTTATCTAGCCTTTTACTTAGGGATTGTTACTTAAGATCAGACTCAGAATGTCACTTCTAGCCACGGGCTTGGCAAGTTGAAACAGTGGTTTCTTTCTGATCCTTGTCAATGAGGTAATGTCTAAGTCATCTGGGGCAAAGTAGTAGAAACTGAATTATAATTTTATTTTTAGCATTGATTTCTCAAACTCATTTTTATGTAAAGGCAATGGGGCAACTTTTTAACTACTGTCCACCTGTTCCATGAGTACAAATGAGATTAACTTCCAGGTACATTAACCGGAAGACTTTCATTAGCATTACATCCACTAAAGGAGACAAGTGTGACATAGTTTCAAGTATATACGCCAAAGGTTGTTGCATCACAGAAAACAGCAGCAGCAATGGGCTGAGCAATTCAGAGCTAATGATCTTTCTTTCATAAGACCATCTCCTTCCTGTAGCTCAATAGATACATCTCGATAATGATCCAGGAGCTACAAGGATGGAAATTTCCTTAAAAATGAATTGTTTACCTATGGCCAGCTTCTAGACAGACTTCAGAGAAATGAACCATTCTGGAGATGCAGCCTTACATGTGTGCAGCAGTGGTCTTACCTTTTTGGCATAAAGTTAAAACCTCAATTGTAAAAAATGCAGTTTGGTAGTGTTCTTTTCTCTTGTTCAAATCAATCTTGAGATTAGAAATTAGCACATTCCTGCAAAGGAGAACATTTTAGATTTTCTACTAAGGGTAGACCTTCTTTTTAGACACAGAATAACTCCTCAGGCTAGGATTGTCTCTTCTATAAGACACTTGCTGTTAGCGGCAGAAGAAATTTCACTTTTGACACATGTACAGTGAAGCAATGTAGAGGTTTATTCAGCATGATATCTTCCATAGATGAAGCATCCCTAAGCATTTTGCAAAGTGGTGCCATTTTCTAGAACCAGAGGTGGAGAATAATAAAAGAGCCGTAGGCAAAGGAGGAAAGATAAGCTTCCTGGTGAATGTAAAAGCAGATTCCTATGGACCAAATTGTGTTTTATTAATCATGTTAGCACCAGTGACTGTGATGCAGGGTGGAAGGAGAAGTGTGGCAGGATGGTATTGTGTGTGGGTGTTGTGTTATGTGTAATGTGGTGAATGGTATTTATATGCTATCTATTTCCATTGTTATGAAATGACCACGCACAATGCATTTATGGGTTCTCATTGCAACGACTGTACTCATCATACCTTACTTGCTAACATAAAATGAAAGTGTTGCTTTCTACTAGGTGGTAGCGCACTCTCATAGAGGCAGAGAGCCTACGTAATATTTGCTAAGCCAGGGATCAGTAAACCCACCTGGGTGACACTTTCTTTCAATTTTGTGAGAAGTTATAAAATGCAAAGGGATTTTCTGAAACACTGTTTGAAAGAGAAACAGAAAATAAAACAAGTTTTCCCATGTATTATTTTAGGTTTTTACATCATATTTTACTGATAATTTTAGACTAGTGGTGAGGATTGGATCAAGAAGTGACACGCTCTCTTTTCCATTATGTACATTCGGGAATAGTATCTTCTGTTGTGCACTTACATCTGTGTATTTATGCTTTAGTTGATGTGTGGGTACGCTTGTGCAAAGGTGTATCTCTAAAGGTGTTTAATTTTTGCTTATAATGTTAGATGTGCAGCGCGCTCTATTGTTATATCTTTTTTTGAAATGTTTCCTTGAAATATGTATAAAAATAGGGCAAGAGAGACCCTGTTTTGTCTGTAAAACACCTTGGTAACGGCCTGTCACATTCACCTAGTGTTATAATTATCTTATATAATAATAACAGTGTTATATTTAAACTGGAGCTGAAGAAATCACTATAACAGGTACCCAAGAGCTCCTGAACGTGATGTAGTACGAGAGGCTCGCTGTCACCAGTTCCTGGCCACTGACTAACGCACCGAGCTCCTCCAACGCGTGACCCCTTGCTTTCGGCAGCTCATCTCTTCTCAGGCTATTGCAGCACTGGCCTCTCCTCCCGAATCGTCACAGCCCGCACCCTCCACGCACAACACGTGCACACACGTTCCACTTAGCCTCGCCCAGGCTCGGTGCCATCCCTCACAGCTGCCTCCAGTGTTTTCTCCCGGTGGGGAATCCCATCAGTCCGTCGGGAGAGGACTCGGGCACCGGGTTTGCATCTTGCAGGTCCAGCTTGGAAGGTCCCGCAGGCAAGGGCACAAAAAGAAGGTGCAAGTCCGGCACTGAACTGTTGAAGTCCAACAACAGCAACTCAGCCGTGGACTTGGAGAGGGTGGAATTGTACACAGGGAAGAAGTTTGCTGTGTAGTTAAAGTAAAAAGACAATTTTGTTTAGTTCAGTAACTCAGTTCAGATGATTTTACAAAATGTTACAAAGTTTTGAGGTACTGCAGTCAAGGATCAGACAGTGGGCGTAGTATTAAATTATTATTTGCCAGGTATTTGTTTGTTTGGATTTTCTAGGGGCAGCCCACAGCCTGGAGGCTCTGCATAAACCTAGGAGTAGGGCTATCCTCTGCCCTGAAGAGCTTACTTCTTAGCTCTGTTCCCAGATGTAGAAACCCAGTAATCCTGACTGAATATCCTATTATTGTTCAGGAGTAAAAATTGAGATTGGGATGTTTGCAGTGTGAAATCTCTTGCTGATTTGAGCCCTGATCTTTTGAGTACTTACCATTGTGCTTATTGTTATGTAGATGCGTACTCCCACTGAGTACTCCAAGTTGTATACGTAAATGTTTTCATAAGTCTTAGAGATCTGGTTTGGTAAGTGCAGGCACAACATGTGTAATGCACAATCTCGGCTGCATTTGAGATCCTGATTCTCTACGTCGAGACAGATACAGCAAGCTTTAATATGAAACCTCTCAGATTAAGTTTTTAGTATTATAAGCTTGATTTATGTGTGGCAAGAACAGTTGGTTGGGATATAGTGGAAGAAAACGTATCCCATCCATTAGCAAAGAATGCAATAATTAGGAAAGGAAGAGACCTGACTCGGAACGTGTGATATGACTCAGAATTGTGTCCTCGAGTCATTATGCAGACAAAAAACCCACCACTCGCTTCAGTGCAAGTTTTGCATGTGTAACAGCTGTCACAGTCAGACCATTAATCAGCTGAACCACCACACAGGTGGAGGATGAGAAACCACCTTCTGTGCTAGAGGTTGAACATAAAAATTATTTTTCATGGGGTCCGTCTGTCTGTGCTGCTGTAGCTGCAGCAATGCAAATCTCCAATGTAGATCTCTTTCTCTACTGCCATAAGAAGTTTTTGTACAATTTCATCTTTTAAGCATAGAGGAAAAAATATAAATTGTAGTTAAATGCTAGAGAGACAATGATTTTGCTCTAAGCTGGGTTTCTCCTGCTAAAACTATTGCAACAGACACACATATTTTTTTTTACTTGATATATTAGTGTACTATGAACTCATATCAATTGCATACAGTTAGATAAATAAACAGCTTACTTTTGATTGTGTGTGTTAAAGTACCCCAGGTTATTTTGCTAAATGATGTCATTTATCATTCCCTGCTGTGTATAATGACTATTTGTGAAAAACAGAGGGTTTTCTTTTCTATCCTGTCCACCCGGAAACAAAAAAAAAGGAAAAAAAAAAATCTAATCAGAATAAGCACATCCCTTGAAATACAGACATTTTCCACCTCCTCTCAGTTTGCATCATGTGATATGGCAAGACATCAAATGATACAAGGATATGTAATGTGACGATAAATGAAAGATAAATTAGAAGAATATTTTTTAGATAGACTGTTCCTTATTCAATTTGGATGATAAGAATTGAGTCTTAATTTCTGACACATTCATTTTATCAGCTAAATTTCCTAATTTGTATTATTACAGATAATTACCAACATATATTTATTCTTAAAACTTTATTTGCTCAATTAGAAGGTAGATTTCAGCCTTTATCTTTGTAGGTAGCTGATCCAAGACAGTTTTATGTAAATGGCTTAATTAATTGGTACCCTTCAGTTGAAACAGCAACTTACAAAGGAAGTAATCCTTTTCGAGTGGCATAAGCTGTTTAAAAAAGGCAAAAAAACCACAATACTTTGCTCAGGCACCTTGGCACACAATTATAAGTTATTTGACAGAAGTAAATGTAATAAACTGCTAGGCTTCTTCCCAAATTATGTCTTTTCTGTGTAATTAAAATAGCATCAACCTTAAGTGCAGTGGCTCTGTAGTCTTCAAATCACCATTATTAAGAGACTTAATTATGCAGAATTACAAAACTTTCTTATAAAAGGTTCAACGTCTTGGTGGTAAAGATGTGATCTGTGTGGCCTACTTATTAAGTTTACAATCTCTCTCAAGCAATTAGTTGTTTCCAAGTGTTTGCTGTGTTGCTTTCCCTTTCAGGAAATGCTGTTAGAGGATGTGGTGACGGGACTTTTTTCTTTACGGCCATCTGAGAACGGCACCGATCACTCCAGGTGACCATCCGCCACCGGTGCTGCTGTTGCCACAGCTGGGCTTGCTTGGTTTTCAACTACAAGCTGCGGCCCTGACATACAGGCTAGAAAGCGGGAAGGGGAGTTTGGGGTATTCTCTCTCCTCCTGTCATGCCCCGAGGCCCGTTTGATGTAGAAGCCAAGCCTTTGAGCACTGTTTTCCTCGGTTCCATACTACTCTGCAAAAGTAAGGGGCACTCCGTAGTGGAATCAATTCGTAAAACCCAAAAGAGGGTTGTTGAGTTCCCATATGTGACGGTAAATCTCTGCCTTTCCTGAGCAGATCAAAATGGCCTTGATTCTGAGTGTTTGCATGGCACAGCGTGGACCTCTTTCTTAGTCTTATGCTTTCCCTTCGTAAGAATGGTGGGAGGAAATAATATATGATCCTTTTAAAAATAACCAATTCTTCATGTCGTTAATAAGGGAAATTAAAAAATGCGCACTGCACCCACTTACCTCCTCTGCTGCTTGCTGTTATACTTGTTTCTGAACTTCATACCAAACTGGTGATCCTGGGGGAGGGGGGAAGGGGTGAGTGGGTGAATGAGTACATGTCTAGAAATGTGGCAACTTTTCACTAGAGATGCTCCTATGCTGTCCTCATTATTGTCCCATTTTATTTGGCAGAGTGACTCTTTTCCCCTTAAATGTGCAAGGGTTTAATTAATACATTCCAGTTGTCAAACCCAGTTCAGCTTGATGAGCAGGAGAGTGTAGAAAAGCAAGATTATTTGTTTGCATCACTAGGCAATGGGGAAATACCTCCTCCATTGGTTTTCTTTGCAAGTAGTGACAGCAGCGTTCTGACAGAGACAAAGGGATAAAAAATGTGCTGGAAGGACTAGAAGAATTAATTTGTAATAGATAATTGGATCTGTATGGCAATGATACGAGTTTGGAGGAAACTCGAGCAGAATAGCTCTCTAGGTTTTTAGATTTCACTCTCTTGTCAAAATAGCGTCTGCATGCCTTATGCATTTTAAAGTTTAAATAAAAATATACATATCTCACTTCCTTAGTTAGCTGCCCCATCCGTTGTCTGACAAAGATCTGGATATGCTTATTTCTGTTATTAATTAAAACTCAAGAAATAGATTTTGCTGTTTGTTGGGAAAGTGGTGTGGTATTGCTGTTACTTTCCTCTCTTGCAAAAGTTAATTTTACTCTTGCACCAGCCTCTGAGACAACTCTGTCTTTGAGTTTTGCAAGCCTCGTCTTTGTTGCTGACTGATCCTGCAGCAGATCCTCAGAGAAGGGCGTAGTTCCGTGTTACGAGAGGTTGTCTCATTCAGTGGAAGCATGGGTCCATCCTGAGAGGGGATTGAATGGCAGGATTGAGACATTACTTGAGTTCGGTTCCGTAGAGAGCCAGTGGTGAAAGCAGAGTACTGTGGGGATGTACTCCCAAGGACTCCGGCTGCTAAGGTGGGCTGATGGTGTCTGTACCAGTTGCAGATTTTTCAGAGTTGGCAAATTTGTCCCTAGATATATCTAGGTACGGTAATCAAGCCTAGAGGTCACAGATCACCGTGGCTGGTAACAAAGCAACTAACAAATGGCGACAGTGCGTAATTTAAAAATAAAAAAAAAGTTTTATTAGAGGGTGATCAACATTGTTCCCCTCCTTTGAAAAAGGTGTTACAGGTGATCCCTGAAATTATAAACCTGGGAGGCACCTCAGTATAAAGAAATATGGTTGAGAGAATGATTAAAGATCAAGTTATAAAGGACCTAGATGAGGATAATATGATGGGGACAAATCAGCACGATTTCTATAGCCTGTCAGATTTCTTTGAAATAGTTAACAAATAATGGATAAAGGAGAACCAGTGGATATAATTTATTTAAACTTTCAAAAGGGTTGGATAAAGTCTTTTAAAGGAGGCAATTAAGGAATCTTGCTAACAATGGGGTAGGATGTAAAGTCTTGTCATGGATTTAAAACTGATTTAAAGACTGAAAGTTAAAAGTAAGATTAAATGCCCGTTTCTTACTGCTGGAAGGAGACAATAATGGGTGTTCAGGAGTGGGGCTAGGAATGGTAGACTTTGGGGTTCTTTATGTATATATTTTATTAAATTGCTATTGTGCATAGAATATAATTAGGTAGTATTCCCTAGGAAATACTGTAGGTTAGTATTAAGGATCTGTGTTATCCAGACTACTCTAGTGCTGTCATGCTGTATTGAAAAGGAAGAGAAACAGGCAAATAGAGTGAACAATAGCAATAACACTTCCCCCAAAAGATGCTTCTCCACTGAAAAAACATCATCTGCTTGTTGCACGACCTAATCTAAACTAGCGCAATTCATGAAACACACCAGCCCCAATCCAAGAACAAAATCAAATTTCAGTCTAAAATGTCCGGGGAAGTTTTATCCAGCCTTTGGTGAACTCAGCATATCTGCCCATTTACTGCAGTCAGTCTTCGCTGCAGTGGATCTGCGATCTCTGCTGGCGCTGGCATTGAGGCACTCCACGGCTGAGACAGCTCTGGCCTACGGTAGGACTGGGAAGGAGAAGGAGAAATTGTAGAATAGCTCTGCAAAACTAGACTAGTTCAGATAACATGGTTTTGAATCAGATTTGTCACAGAAAAGCTAAAAGAAATATATGCCACAGAAATCTGCATACAGTTAAAGTGGACTTGTAAGCCCTGAATCTGTCATAACTCATCAGACAAGTGACACTGGTGTCGTCCCACTCAGGTCCATGGGGACACCTCCAGGTGCAGTAACTGAGAAAGAGACGGGAAGTTTTGCTCCATGCTGGGTGTGTCCTTATCTTCAAGAGACTGTCTAGCCCAGATAACAGGTGTCCTCCCCCATCATCTAGCGAAGATGGAAGAATTTTCAGAACAATTAGAGATGTTGAGTAGGAAATTCCAGATGAGAAAAAATTAAAACCTGTGATTATTTAATATGGGGAGGAGAAGGGTGATAATTACGGAACAAGTACTACGACAAAGGCTGATCAGAGGCTTGCACTTACGGTCCTAAAAGTCAGAAGTGACCTGTATTTAATGGATGTGTGGAAGGAGAGGGGGGTGGAGAACACTACTCTCCCCTGGTAATAGGAATCTCTTGGCACAGGGTATTGCTGCAGACAGCCAGTTCTTAAATCTTGTAGCAGGGTGCATTATCATTAAGAGTATCATGTAACAGAGTTAGCTAAGGTCTGCCTGGTACTGAATAACACCAAATAAAATCACTCGTGTTAGTCACTCTACCCCCAAATTTCTGCACCTTGAATTTAGTATGCTCCTGATGGATGAGGCTATCAGGAATGAAGCCGAATGCAGTGGACTATATTTAAGCACAGTAGCAGAATGATATTTTGATGGTTAATTTCTTTGATCTTCTGTTGAATTTAAATTGCCTACAGTGGTTTCCCAGTTTCAATTAGTACACAAAACAAACTTTGCGTATTTTCTGAGATTATGTTCTTCATTATACGTTGCTGTAGTTTTATGTGTTGTTGCCAAGAAATCTGCTTTTGACAAATTGCACAGGAGGCATTTTGAGATTGTGATGGAGTTGATTGAGTTTTGGCCAAATCCTGTACACTTTTATCACTGAAGACTGAAATACAGATGCTTGTTACACTAAAATATATAGAATTTGCTTTGGCCCTGAAAATCTGTGTCACATTTTAAAATAACCAATTTGGGTACAATTTGAGTTAAGTGGCAAGTAAACAATGCAAATGAAACTGTTTTGTTAGCTAGAAAGTAATTGAAAATCTGCAACTAATTATAAATTGGCAATATACAAGTCTCCAGGAAGCTGAAAGGAATACTTTGCTGATATATTGTTTAGTTATATTCAAAATTAACTTACCCTGCATGGTTTGTGCAAGAGATTTTGTTGCTTATTGTAACTTTACTTTCAAAAAATAAAACAACTCAGATTTCATAAGAAAAAACAGTGTAATTTTTTAATCAAAGATAACTCTTCTTATGTCGTATTATTTTTTTATTTCACATGGGCCTTGAGCTTCAGCTTTTGTATGTAGGTTTGAATTTCTTCAGTGTTTGTCAGTATTCTCAGTTTTGATTGGCACCTTCATTGTGTTTTTCAACTCATCACCTCAACACATTTCTCGTTCATTAATGTAGCTGTATAATACCTTTGAGAAATAAGAATGTGTTGTCACATACGAGAAGAAATTCTTTGCTTGTATTTGGTTGAAAAAATTATGGGATTGGCTGGAAAGCATCTATTGTCAATGCCACCTAGATCTGTAACACTAGGAGCTAGTCAAAACAGCCAGATAATTGTCATGTGGATTTGTGCTGCCAGAATGTGTGCCATGTGCAGGCGTCAGGTTTTGGTGAATATCAATTTTTGTTGTTGAAGAATTATTGCCTAATAGGACCGTGTAAATACAGAAGTTTTTTTACAAAAGGATAAATCAATGTGAGTATTTACTACAACTCAGTTTCACAAGTCTTGATGTATGTAACATCAATCAAAAAGCATTTCACAGTATTCAGGGAAGGGGGGCGGGGGGGAATAGTGGTTTTAGAATGCTCTGAAATATCCTTTATCCCAGAGCAGCAGGCCATGCTAGTAAGCTCAATACTGTCTCTATTTTGGTCTTGTCACCAAAAGCCCCCAGAGTCTCCACAAGAGGTAGGGACCCAAACTCTGTCCTCCTGCTAGAAATAAACATTTTCAAGTTTGTTGTTTGAGTTGAGTTGTTCAGGTAGGCTGCAGAAGATGCAAAGTAAGACTGGCAGGTTTGGGGCGGGGGCGGGGGGGGGGGGGGACGTAACACTGCAGTTATTGCTGTGTTATTCTGTATTATGCAAATGGGCAAACAAATGGATATAAAGATAAAAAATTACTTCCTTGATTCAGGTAGAGTATCAACAAGAAGAGCCATGGGGAGAACTCCTGACTTACAGTGCCACGCTATCATCATTAAGTCATATTCACCCACTTGGCAATTGCCTTCTCTCTGTAAAGCATTTCACTGATACATATGTACATTCCTTTAACAATCCTTGACTCGGAGAAATTTCAGACTTGAATTTTTTACAGCCCTGTGCTGTTTCTCCATAAACCAGTATTCACTTAATCAAGTGAATCGTACATTCTTCCAATATTAAATTTTTAACATAAAGTCTTGTAGTCAACGATTAGTAGAGATACCTTTCGAAACTTGTGAAATACCATGTAGAAATGGTTCAGCACTGTCCAGCGATACAGTGTGGGCTGAGATATGATGCTTGAAAAGCTGTGTAAGGGCCAAACAAGCTGAGGAGGGGTTTCCTAGTTAGTCCTGTGCTGAGGCGATCTGGGAAGTCTGTCATTAAAAGGAAAATGCTTCAGCCAAGGAGCAGGAATAAACCTCTTTTCCTTCTGCAGTAAACATTTCGAGACAGGCGAGTCTCACAGTCCTTGTCGAAATAGCTCCATTCATGCCACTTGGGACTCCAACCTGTGAGTACAGGTTGCAGGATGAAATCCATAAATACTAGGCTTAAAAAAGTTATGCATCCAGAGCATTTTAATAAAAAGTTAGCTTGGGTCATGGGGAAGGAGGGGATAAAGCTCTGGGGGAATGGAGAATATGAGTCATGGCATCCAGACTGAAACAAATCTTTGAGCACAAATCACAATATAAAATGTTAAGGGCTTGATCCTGCCTTTGGCTATGCTGGTATGTATTGTTACATACCCTGTAAAATCGGCTACTGTTACATGTTATGTGGTACTGTGCACCCACGTAACTAAGCTCTGAGCTCTAGGTTTTTATAGTCTTTATTTTTTAAATCCTATAAATGCTGCTGGGCTTGGCTTTTTAGAGTGTTGAACAGATGCAGCAAGATTTTCCTACACTTCCTACCCACTTACAACCCCAAATAATTAGTGGTTGTGTTGCATCTTTCGATAAAGATTTCTTAGAGAGCTGTTTGGTGAATAAGGCCACACAGAATGTGTCATTGTTGCTGCTGCAGGTTTTGAGTTTATTTGTATATTATGGGTACTGTATACCACATAATAATGAAAAGCTATATGCTCCGGTCTGCTGGTTCACTACACAGTCTGTGTGATTACAAATTGTTTGAATAACAGTGGACTATTGAAACTCTATCCAGATGTGCGTGTTGCTAATTATGGGAATACCCACAAAGGCGGATTATCTCTTTTGTTACCATTTCCAACGCGTTTAAAAACAGGGAAGTGAAAAGCATGTAGGCAGCAAATAAGAAGTAGCCGTACATGTTGGAGATGAAGACTTTTCATAATTAATTCCCAGGGAAGAAAAACTCTTGACCTGGCAGAATGCATTTCTGGAGTGTAACCAGATGCAACTTGACGCACAGGAGAGACATCCCAAAGTGGCAGATTCTGAAACAGTCTGAAAACAAAAATGGCATAGCTTCATTCACAGCAGGGGATGTCCAGGCAGAGAAAAACTACCTGAGGACACCAGTGGTGGGGAGGGGGGGAACTGAGCTATTGTCAGTTTTCTGGCATACTTACTAAAAAATATTCCAATAATGTGATATGAGGTTTTGGAAGAACAGGCAGGGAAAATGTGATCTTGTCTTTCCAGAATTTAAGTAGCTTTCATTTAATGAACTGGAGCACCGTCCAGAGGGGCCTTTAGGATGAACAGTTCTCAGAGTGTGAAGGACTCAGTGTGTTTCCAGGCACCACACTGGGATGACAATGTTTTCACATTGTCTTCCATAAGTACCATCTCCTGGCTTTGGACAAGAGAGAACATCATGTCTAATCATAAAGTGACCCTCAATCACTTTGTCCCTTCACTTTATTTCATTAGTTGCCATGAATCACGTAGGAGCTGAAACAGAGAAGGTAGAAGGAGAAAATGCCAGTGGCAGAAATTCGGAGTGGGATCCAAACTGTTTGAGAAAACCATAAGAACAGATGAAAAAAAAGGGTGTTGAATGGCTTAGCTACCTGTCTTCTTAACAGTTTGTGATGAGGAGATAAGTAATTTAGCAACCTTCACTCAAAGTTCTTTCTTTTTCTCCCCCCCCCCCCCTTTTTCACCAAAAGGTGGGGATTAAACTACAGAAAGTCTGGCTATTGCAGCTTCTCTGGAAGAGAGAAAGGATATCCGAATTCAGAGTTAACCTCACTTTGTACAGTTTAATTTAAATAAAAATGATGAATTTCCTTCTAAGTGATTAATAGCCAAGTGTGGTGACATACAGGAACTATGAGCTTGACCTTCTAGGTAAAGGATAACTGCTACATTAAGTTGATCACACAATTTCCCCTGAATAAGTTGACAAGCAGTGAGCATGGTTTCTGTGACTTCTGATCTTGTAAATGCACACTTACAAGTGATTTGCCTATTCCTCTGAAGCAAGTCTTGTGTTATGTGTGACACGTGTTAAATAAATTCCAAATGGTCTAATGTGAGATCTGGAATCCCAGAAGCCAGGGTCTGTGCAAACGGGCTGGCCTGCCAGGCAATTGCAAAGTGTGAAATGCTCTGAACTGGAATCACCAACTTATCAGAGAAATTTCACATCCTCTGAACATCTCAGAGGCTTATGAAGCAGGCTAATAATTCTGCCTCCTCCTCCTTGGACTTGTGGACGGAATTATTCTGTTACATGGAGCGAACCTTGCTTTCTCTTCTGTCAATTTTTCTTTCTGCCCCCAAAACTGAGTGCGTCAAAGATGCTAAAACTATGCACATAGTGCACTGATAAGGTGTTCATATAGATACAGAATCAGCCTGCATGCCAACTAAAACTTATTGCATACTTTTTTCTGTATCAAGCTTCAAAATCTGCAGTAGAGGACAACTGCTGGCGTTCCCCTGGGCATGAAAAAAAGAAAAGGAGTATTGATGGGAAAGCAGTCATCTCCATAAATTGCTCCTGTGTTATACATGCAAGATTAGCCATGATTTTCTCTATCAGAAGGTATGAGAGGAGGGAACCACTGCAATGAATCACAAGTGTCTCTGCTGTGGGGTGCAAACAGACTGTTTTCACTTCCCAGTGTGCAGCGTGAACTGCAGTGGAGAGGACTCTGCATGGCAGAGCTGCTCCCGCACGTGATGTGGAGTTTCCCCTTCTCAGACAGGGCTAGCAGAGGGCTGTGGCCCACTTGGCTGCATGGTAGATCTGCCCCTCTGTAAGCTCAGTAATGGTGAGTGAACAGGCTGCAGGGGAAAGATTCGTAGAAAGAAACCTTCATTTACTTAAAAAGAAAAATGCTGCTACTTGACTTCAAATTATTGCTTTGGATCAAGCACCCGCTAAAACCAGTTTCAGAAAACCACCTTGCCCAGTGCTTGACCTCTGCTTTCCTCAGGGATCTGTGGTTAGCACCTCTGACTCACTCAGTGGAGAAATATGCCGTAGAATGATTTGGATTTGAAGGAAAAATGTCGCACATGCTGCCTCTGTGGTTTTCCTTCACTTGGGGAGGTTTAGACAATCTCTCCTACCTCTCAGGAGGTCCCGTGAACCATAAAACAAGCTTCCACATCTCCTGGAGATCCCTCACCATATGTGCTGCCTGTGGTCCTAAGGTCCCTGTTTACCTAGAAGAGCTCTCTTCCCAGCAGGACTCTCCATCTCCAGCCTACTCCCAGTTCTTCACTTTCCTTCAGGCATCAAGCAGTGCTTTGCAATAGCTGGATCAGCACCAAATTCAGCCTATGTCCAGCAGAGTCCCTTTGACCCATTCCTGTTTGATTCAGCATATATCCAATTTTCCAGGAGTTGTAAAACTCAGTAAATCACCTCCCACCTGCAAATCTCAATCCCCTGAAATTAGGGTGTCTCCCTTCAAAACCACTGGCCAGGTTTTGTTTCTGTAGTTTCTTTTTCCGTGCTTTGGAAAGGAAAGTACTTTGTCAGCGGGTTAGCGTGCTCCACCCACGGTGAAGCAGCTTAACAACCCAAAACTTGAAACTCAGGACACTCCAACCCCAGTCAAGTCCATGACCCATGGGCTCAGAAGTGAGAGGAAATTACAAATGCTACCTTCACAGTGATGAATCATCATGGACAACTTTTTTTCCTCCCTCTCTCTGTCCTTTGTGTGAAGAAATTTTTTTCTTAAAGGATTCAGTTGAAATGTTGCCTGTCTCTTCCAGAAGGGAGGCTGCTGAAAAAGTGATCATCTTTGTGTAAGGCAGCATGCAATACAGTAGGTACACTAAGCTGTCTTGTCCTTTCTCTGTGATAAGCACTACACTGAAGTCGACTGTCATTTGTGTGTACGGGTGAATATCTTTCTGTAATGGAAGAAGAGTGTTTGCAAAAATGGCTACTGAAGTGCCCAGCCAGTACACTTACTCCAGGAGAGTGACAGGATAAGAGAAGTGGCAGAAACAAAGATAGGAAAAGAGATTTTTGCACTAACAAGTGTGAACTGATAAGCTTGACCTGTATGGGAAATGTAGAGAATCTTTAGTGCACTTGCCAGGCCAAAATTAGCCATGTCAATTTGTTTTCAGCAACACTGAGCTATGAGAACCCTTTACTTATTTTCTCATTTGTGGAAGAAAACTGCTGGCTCACTGCACTCTACTTATTCTTAGCAAGCTACTTCACTTAGGCATAAATAACTTTCCTGGGTGTTGAAGGCTGGGGTAGGAATCAAGAGGATCTATAGAGATGGATGGGGAGGTGTTGTGTGGAGGTTTTATTGGCCGCATGGATAAGTTATGTGTGTTGTCCAAACTGAGTGCCTAATCACCTCCAACATGTCATCACAACTGCAACATGCTCAGCAACGCAAAAGGGAGGGAAGAAAATACATATTTCTTTCTCAAGTATGCACAGCTAGGAAACAGTTGTCTCATTTTTCATCTTTCTCCAGGGTAGGTGTAAGAGCTGTGTCTCTGCCGGGGAATGGTGGCTGTTTGGTTCACACAAGAGTCAAGTGTGGTGTTGTAAAGAAGAAGATTTGAAGTGCTGTTTAGCAAGTAATCACAGCCTTCGATTAGAGTGTGGGAATAGACAAGTAGTCTGTACCTGATTCATTTTGGACAGTTTGGAAAAACTGGAAGCTAAGGAGGCAAAGTCTGTAGTAAACAAGAGATTGCCGAGGCTCTAGTTCTGTTTATTTAACTAATTCTTCCTTGTGGGGACAAGGGAAGAAAAGATGATTTATGCAGTAGTGGCTGGCATAGAATGATACTCTGGGTATCAGTATGGAAAGAAAGAGAAATGTCAGTGCTTAGGTGAGAATCACTGGGTTGTCTTCTCCAGCTCCTCTGTCAGAGGAGGTTGCTTAGTTGTAAAACAGTGGAGGGTAATGAAAATGCAAATGAAACTGGTGTTTGAGTTGGTGAAAGAAAGGAGACTCAGAAAGGTTACCCCCATAGAGGAGGGGGACATAATAGAAATGAAGGATTAGAGATGGTGACTGCAAAGATATCACAGGGAAATGAGCCTTTTGGCTGCTCAGAATCCAGCAAAAAGGAGGCCAACAGCACGAGCTGAGTAAATCAGACACCCTGCTTTGAATGAGTGCAGGAGGGAGTGGAGAGAAGCAGACTAGTCAGGGGTGAAGATGAGACTCAGCAGACAGAGCAGTGATTGCATTAGGCATATGCAAAAGAGCAAAGAGAAGAGGGAGTTCATACTAGGTTATCAGAATTAGATTCCACTGGGGGTAAGGAAATGCGATTCAAGGGATTGGTTGTTAAATTAGGATTTCCTCACATAATTTTATCAGATCTCACATCATCAAGTCAAATCTGGTTCCATTTAAATGGATCTTAACGAATTGTCAAAACAGGCATTGTACCTAACATGGCAACAGGAGCAAACAGTGTGATCCAAGGGTGGAAAGGAACTTTTCTAGGCTAAGCTATGATTTTTCATGTTTTTCAAAGGCATCCCAGGAAAAGCATTTTCCCTCAAAAGAATTTTCCCAGCCAGCTTTTTGCCTCCTTTTTGGCTGGTTACGGTTGTATTCCTTGTACATACCTTGTATTCTTCTTTCTTTTTTTTTTTTTTCGTTCTCCAGCTCTCACTTCTCAAAGCACAAGGTGATACAGAGATATCTGTATCTGCAGCAAGAGGCAGTGTGTCATTACGGCCTTGGAGGGAGGCTGGCCATGTGGGAGAACTCTTCCACGTCACCATTTTCCTCCATCTGTGGAACTAGCAGGGCATGACTACAGGACTTTGCTGAATAGGGTCTTGGAAAAATCTAGCTGTAAACTCACAAAGCCTGGCTTTGTGTCCAGAAATGGTGTTTCTACACAGTATATCTGATTTCCATAGCTGTACACTCTTCTAAATACCAGCCAAGACAAGCCCATGTAACCATGTTAAATTCCTTTCTTTTCTCTTTCTTAAATCAGCCAATTTGTGTAAACCTCTAAAGAGACAAGCTGACACCACTTTGACCAGGGAGTCAATGTTGATTGTTATTAATTACTTAAAACTTTTTTTTGAAAAAATAAGGCCAGGTCTGTGCTGCAGATTTCTATCAGCACAGCTGTTCTGGTCAGACTGACACCTCTCAGTGAGCAAACACTACACATGTAGATGCAATTATACCTCAAAATGGTGCTTGTTTTGCTTGCGGGGATGATTTTACTATACCACTACAAAGAGCAGATTTGCCAGTGTAAGTTTACACCGCCCCAGGAATGCTTTGTCTGTTTACTGTGCTGGTATTCCTTTATCAGTAAGGCATTTGCAGTGTAGACATGGTCTTATTTGGAGGGCTGGTTTTAATCCTGACACATGCTAAAGTGATTACACTGCTGATTGAGAACTCAATAGAAGGACTCCAACTGATTTGCTCTGGATCAGGGCCTGAAAGGAGAGGAATTATCTTGTGGTTTGAACACAGGGGTAGGAGCTCCTTGTGCACATCCTGGGTTTGATATTGACTTGATTTGTCTCTGCCTCTGAAATTGGGGGTGTTAGGGAATTTGTCTTACAGAAGTTTTGTGAGACTTAGTTGTTTCATGTTCCTATTCCAGGACACAAGTAAAACATATATCCCCAAATGGATATCCACACACACACACACAGAAATAAATAAATAAATAATAAAAAAAGTCTAGCTACTTCTGCAGCTGTTCCGATGGCACAAAGTGCTGTTGCGGTGAAAGCCCTGGTTCTGTGCCAACCTGTGTGACTGCTTTGAAGAGGCTCACCTGCTTTAATGAGGCGTGTATCACAGTTTGGGATACATTGCACCACCACATTTCCCATGGGTGTTTCCTTGTAGCCCCAACGCTCTTTCCTTTTTGTATTTACAGTATCCATGGGCTCTGTTTTAACAGCCTTAGAGCTCTCGGATGTCAAAGTCAAACAAGGAGGAGCTACAGAGCTACAGCATGGGGGCCTGTGTGCAGGGTGTAGGGCCTGGAGGTCCTGAAATGGGTGCTGCTCCTTCTACAGGACTTAACAACTGATGGCTGAGCATTGTGAGGACTGAGAACCAGAGAGAGCAGCATGCAGGAGGGTACTTTCCTCAGTGACTGTAAAACACCAATGGGTTATCACTACTGATTGATGCCAGACCACAAAACGATATTAAAAAGGACAAATCTAAAGCAGAGTTCAGGTCAGTAGTTGCCATGTCTTGTGGTAGTCTAGCACGTACACACTTGGTGGAGACACATCCTGCCTTCAGATTGTCAACTTCATTTTTGTATCAGCCTTTTGTAGAGGCAGTGTCAGCCAAGTTGAAGCTGAAGGGCATTTTCCATTCTCTTCATCTCATCACACGCCGGGCTATAGACTAAGCAGGTTCCAGTTGGGACATATGACACCCACCTCGTGATGAACATGTGAGATCACACCAAGGAGCAAATCCCTACAGGAAGCAGAATTAACGGGAAATAGCTATTACTCATCATATTCCTTTTTACAAGTAGTGCATCCTTTAAAAAAACACATTTGGGAAATGGAAAACTAGCGTACAGAGCAGAAATCTTTATCTCTAAGAGAAGCCAAGTTTCATTTTTTTATGGTTTAATATAGAATTTTTGGACTGCTCTTCATTCTGTAATCTACTATCTGTAGCTTGCATAGTCTGTGGCTCTTTTTACATATATTCTGTCAACTGTCATCTATTGGCACAGGAGACAACGTCAAGAGAACCGATTTCTATGACAAATTAGTGCATGGAAGAAAGAGGTTTTTTCCTTGGTTGTGTGATGTGCCATAATGATTGATTCCAGAAAGACCCCTTAAAATTCCAAGGAGTGCTTCAGAAATGAGAGCATTTCGATACTGGCCGGCTTGATTTAAAGCTACTAAAATTATTCAATTATGCTTTTACCCGATCGGAAGTATTTCTTGGTGCTATTGTATGCTGCAAGGGGGAAAAAAAGCTATGCAAAAATTATTCTTTTCGCACACTGCTAGAAGAAAAACAATGCTGTGTTTGGCATAACTTTGTCAGGGTCTGGTCAAACTGATCACAGCTGAAGTAAGTAAAAATGAGCCTGTGGTGTGTGCAGCAAAAAAAATGATAGGTCTCCCTGGCTGTAACCCACAGTCCAATGAATGAAAATCAAGAGCACAGTAGAACTTTCTTTTTAAACCAAGTCTTTGTTGATAATAGCGGTGCTAACCCTTAGCATGGGCTTGCATGTTCCACAGAATTTCTGTGCTTTGATCAGGCTTATTAACACTTTGGTTTGCTTGATAACCAATGGCAAAACTGAGGCATGGGGTAGCTAAGGACTGTGTTGATGGTCAAGGAATCAGCCAGAATCACAATTAAAAACCAATGTCTGGGCTACAGAAGGACACTTCTGAACCTAGTCCTGCAATTCGTCTTGGAGAGATAGTCTTGCGCAACCCCCATTTCATTTGTCAGTATTTTCTTGTTGCTGTTATTCTGAGTACTTACTCTGAAACCCCAGTTTTCAGATTACATTAGCTTGTGATGAAATACAGGGAAGAGAAATAAGTGAAAAATCTCACCACAAAGCTGGCAACTAATTTTTTAATGCACAGCTATTTGTGAGACTGAGTCTTTAGTTTCATGAGCATAACTTTCACCGGTAGTAGCGCTGTAAGGAAGTGCTGGCCACAGGTTTCTACCTATGGTGTGACTTTCTTTTGCACCAGTCCAACTGGTTGTGGGGCTATATTGTCAAGGAACCAGACTTCAAAATATGTCAGTGGTTGTTTTAACTTGGATTAGTTTGCAAATTCTGGCATGTAGTCAGAAACTCTTGACACCAGCACAGCTCTTAGAGTAGTGGTAGGAAGGAATGGCTACTTAAGGAACTGCTTTTAAGTAACCTTGCTCCTGCTTGGTGATGGCATCCTGGCAGGCTGTTATTTGAACCAGGAGTAAGAAGGGAAATAGAGATCTTAGTGTCATTTACCTTTTTGGAGAGGAACAACCAGGATGAGTTTAAGATCAACTGTTTTTGTAAATATATTCTATAATTTGAGTTTTCTTCTATAGAATTCACAGAACAAACATTTTGTGAGCAAGGGTGGTGCACAAGTAGCTTGCTGTAGGTGTATACTTTTATTTTTACTTTACACAGCTCTGGATTAGAACTTTTGGGTTCTTCTGAAAGCAAAAAACAAGACGAAGAAGGATAGTTAAATATAGTGAGAAATATGGAGGGCAGTGGTGGGGGAAAGAGAGGGGATGGCAGAGAGAGAGGACCCCCAGGGAATGTTAAGTGCACACGGAAGAGTAGAACATATGATCCTTCTTTATTATTGTCCATTTAAAATTACAATGTGTTCCACTTAAACTAGACATGCTAATAAAAGAAGAAGAGCCATTTATAGTGGACAAATTCCAAAGACCAAAGCTGCCTCCTCATTTAAATTCTGCTCTTTTGTTAGGGCACCCTACTGACATAATTCTCTATTGTTTCTGCCATTATCGCTTGCTTAATGCAGGACATAGTGTCGGGAAATTCCTGTCTGGCACTTACAAGGTGTTTCTAAAAAGGGGAACAAAAGAGTCAAGAGCACATAGGGAGCAGGAAGAAGCTGCGAGGGGAAGTGGCAGCCGAGGGAGGAATTCGAGATAGTAGCAGGGGCTGGGGGAGACAGGCGGAGGAGAAGACAGCCAGACCAAGGGAAGGGGAGAAAGAGCTGGGTGCAGGCACAAGCTCTCAGAATTCCCTCTACAATCCCAACTAGTACAGGCAAATCTCTTAAGAAACTTGGGAAGCAGCTCAAAGATGGTGAAAATGGGAGATTTCTGAGTGTGGAGTGGAGGACAGGCAGTCTACAGGAGCCCCTCAGCTCGGAGGGCGCGGGACGAAGCGGGAGGATCTCCTGGGGAAGAGAGGCTGTGCCGTGCAGAAACCGCGGGAGCCGGGATTTGAAAGCTGGCTCCGGGAGGGTCACGCTAGGTTTGATGCTGAGGATTTGTGGTGATCAGGGGATGGGGAGAGAGTTGGTGTCAAGGCTGTCCACTTCTCCCGGTACCTGGATATGAGGGGCAAGACATCCTAGCTTGCGCTAGCCTTAACATAAGGAGATTACTCTGTACTGTCATTTGTTAATAACAATGTCATTTTCTGTCATATAATTAGAAAATACATCTTGCTTTGCCTCCAAGCACTGTAGCCTTATTGCATTTGCACATTTTTCATAATATTTCAAGCGAACTGACCAGATAACATTAATGAATATATTAGATAGGCAGGCACTTTTAAGGAAAAATAATAAACATACTTGTATATTAAAAAGTTAATTCAGTCTGGAGCCAAACAGGTAATTTTCCCTTCAGCATTTTTTCACTCAACTAAGACAGGTTGGACTAGGAGTGCAGTCACCCTGTCTACGGCGCTTGGCTTGGCTTGCATTCCAGGGGCGAATTTTCTTCAGAGACAGACAGCAAGATGATCTGATTGGCCTCGGTCCAGAGCATGCTCACAAAGGCCCCTTTGATGGAGGGCTTCTTGGTAAGCCCTGTACCAAAAGCTGCCTGCCACCCTCCTTTCAAAGATACCCATTTACAGTAATTCAGGGAGGGGCAGAGGGGAAATAAATAAAGAAAAGTGAAATAGGGGGTTGCCACAAGAATAATTACGTTACTGGGCTTGGAGGGGGTAGGGAAGAGGAGGGGGGGAGTTATTAAGTAAACTGCTGGATGTTGAGGTAGCTGTTTGGCAACAATGCAAGAACATAAGGCATTTGCAATTAAGCTCATTAAAGCTTCATCATTTTGCTTATCAATCTTCTCTGAAAAGGGTGGGGTGAAGCACCGTATATTAAAACATGGCTGCTTTTACAGATAAGGAGTGATCACTACCTGTTTGACTTTCTGAGCTGCGCTGTAGTACCCAGCCCGTGATGGCATACGTGATTAGCTGATTTAACTCTCTCTTGTACACAGGCAAGTGATTAATGGGAGTTTGTTATTGTGTCCCTGCACTCCACCGCTAAAACATCCAGTCCAGGCAACTGCTACCTCCTTGCCTTTATCTCATTTGGTATCCAGATGTGGTCTCCTACTTATCTGTCAATTTTGATCCCGTTTGTTCTCATAATCGTGGCTTTTGGAACAGTATTTACTGAAGCCTCCACACCTTGGAATAAGGGGAGGGTGAACTCGATTATCAGAGCCATTGCTTCCTCAGTCGACAAGCAGTGTCCTCTGGCTGGAGCCCATACTATCTCGTGCTAATCAGAGGCTTTGAGTTTCCACAGAAATAACAGCAACCTGAAGATACATTAGTGAACAGAACTTGATCTGAGCTGTTCCTGCTCTGTCAGAGACCTCAGCCTGCCTGGCCGGACTGTTAACAGGGCCTCTCCGGCTGAGGGACGGTGAAGTGTCCCGAGTCAGCTGGCAAGCCATCAGAGCAATGGTCTTGGTGTGAAAACCTTGCGGTAAGAACAGCACCAACATTGCTTTCTGCTTTTCAGCGGCTTCCCCGGGTACAAAGAATGAGATCTGGGAAGAAAGCAGGTCTGGCGTCTTCTGGTAATGTAAAAGTCAGCATGTGTCCCTACCGTTCATTGCAGGTAGCAGGTGTGTAAGAACAGTATTCCAGATATAGATGCCTCTCGTCATCCAAGAGCTTCAGAGCGCTGTAGATACGAACTAGGCCTCGCAGCATCCGTTTGTGGGAGGTGAGCCTTACCTTCACTTTCCAGATGGATAAGTTCTGGCACAGAGGAAACCCCAAGAGGCACGCTGGGTATCTGGGACAGGAGTGAACCCAGAAGTCCTGATTCTCACAAGTCCAGTTTCTCTCATATGGCCTTGACCATGCAGCTCCATGATTTTCTCTGTTGTTTAGGTTGATAGCAACTAATATAGAGCTTCAGAATTTTCTTACAAAAGCGATCAATCTTTTCTTGCTTCATTTGTATCCAGTAGCAACTCTCTTTTCCATATGTGATACTTAGTGGCGGAGAGTTGGGACCTCATTTAGAAGTGGCTCTTTCTGTAATAAGTTTTTGAATTACTTTTTCCATTGTCTTCACAACATATTGTCTATATAGTGTTAAAACTCATTTTAACTTTAAAAGAAAAGAAAGAAAGCAAAAAAAAGAGAAGCTGGGGGACATACTGATATGAAAAGAGGCGTGGAAGGAGTAGCACCACTAATACAAACATGTAGGTCATATTGCCATGTGGGAATGGAAGCCAGCTTGAACTTTAATTCTTGGTTTGATCAAGGTAGTGTAAAATCAGACCCCAAAGGATTTCCAATGGAGAAACTGGATTTATATTTTACATATGAGCTGTAGCTGAAGCCAAATGTTCATTCCACTCAAATTGTGTAGGTGGATTACTTTACTTCCAGCCTTGAAGTATCATGTTTTTAGCTGCTAATAAACTTAATAAAATCCATTTCTTATTTCCCCTGGTGTACTGTGTTCATGAGCCTTGATGTGCCAACAGAGCAATGCTGTCCAGAAAATTCATTTGTCAAGAAACAGGCAAATGATGTGTATGAATAAGTCAAGAGAAAAAGAATATATGTACCACTCTTCCAGTGGCATTGCTCTTACCAGAATTGCCAACCTCCTCATTTCTCCCAACAACTTACAACTGGACCAAGGAGTTGAGAAAACTTAAGAAATTGTCACATCATCAGCCTAGCAGAGAACTAAAATACATGCAGGTTGTTTTTTTAAAAAATGCTCATTCCCCAATTAAAATATCTTTCCGTACCAACAAGCTCCCCACTTTGGCTTAGCTCCCAGAATCAGACCTGCCTTTTCACACAATGTGTGATCAGTCTGAGGGGTTCATTGCCACTGGAATTCACTGAAGCCAAGAATTTACAAAAATGAATGAGGGATTAGACATTTATGTAGATAACAAAAATGTCTAGCATTATTGTAGCTAATACAAACAAAGAGAGCACTGGGAAGGAGATAAAACCTCATTCTTGAAAGGTTTAAGATAATGTCTAGTATTTAGAATTGGGTTGAGACTTCCTGGGGGACAGGAGGAGGTAGATTGTCATATGGTACCCTTGAACTTTACTTTGACATGTTCAGTCTTGGATACTGAGTTAGAAGAGTCGTAACTGATTATATACAGTAATAATTGTCTTTCTAATCAGTGCACATTTTCTGACGTCCCATGCTTAGCTAGAGGAGATAATCCAATGAGAACCCTTCAGCCCACAGTGTCAGTTTTAAATTCAGTCACTGGCCAACAAGAGGTGTAAAGTGAACTAAGACATCAGTGAGGGGGAGCGATGCAGTGAGTTAAATGTTGTCTTCAAGACTCGGAGATACAGAATTGAATCAAAGCTCCGCTACAGGCTCCCTGTTCAATGAAGGCAAAGTCACTTCTTTCAGCCCCTTCATATCCCCCATGTGCAATGACATGTCACCTCTTTCAAAATGTGGCTGTGGCACGTTACTGAGGCACAATGAATTAATCACTTGACCTAATGGATTTGCTGGGCGGAGTAGGGAGAGGAAATAATCTCTTAAGAGATTTAGGGTAAACAAAAAAGTCAAAAAGAGTGAGAAACAAACTGCTTTATGGTAACAAGGAGTGGGAACCAGACAAGGAAGGAAAACAGAGGGGGATAAGAGGCCTCAGGTACAGAGGAAGAAGTAAGATCTTAGGTAGAAACCAGAGGAGAAAGACAGGGTTGAGCATATAAACAAAGGGTTTAAGAGAAAAAGCAATATGACTTTTGAAGCTTTTAGCGCACATCTGACCCAAATCATCTGTCCTTTCAGAGTCAGCCCATCACCTCCCTTGTTTAGACTTTATTTTTCTTCAGAGATCTGTAATCCTTGCTCTAAAGAGCCCCTGACTTGGTGGACATCTGTTGTGTCAGTAAATGCTGCTATTGAAGTCAGCAGACTTGTTAAAACTTGTGCTCTTGCTGTAGCAAATGGAGTTTGCAGTGAACAGGGAGTGCAAGCCCAGTCATCCCTCCCGGTGCGTGTGTAGCACGGAAGGGGTTGAGGGAGAGGGGGAAGGGCCAGGCAGCCTGACAGCGGTTTTCCCACCTCTCTGTGGGCCATAGCAGAGGGTTTATCATGGAGTCTCTTTGTAGGGGGAGAAGGAGTTATCAAGAGCATGGAGTTTTTCTTTCCAGCAAAGGAAAATTGCCATTGAAAATTCTTTTCAGAACTTAATACAACTGCAGGCAATATGTCTTCTGCACAAACCACAAACAAATCCATGTACATGCCTTTAAGAAGGGACTCCAGACTCATCTGAGCAGGTCACAGGGAACTGTAGGATTGCAAGGAGCACTTCAGCCCTTGTTGATGGTGTGGGCTCTGTTGTCTTTGGTCAATCAAGCCTTGGGAGCCAACCCTTTTGCTTCTTCTGCGGGAAGTGTTTCTATCCACCTTGGTAGGAAAGGTAAAGGAAGGGGGAAAAATGGAAGTTGACCACGTTACACTTAGAGTTTATCCGTTCTGTTCTGCAAATGTTTTCACAGAGGAAATGAAGAAGTTTCTTCTAAAGGTTAAATCTACATGCAGATAACCAGTGGACATAAAGTGACTGACCCTACCAATGTAGTTGCCAAAGACAAGCGTTCACCAACTTTTTGCTAGTATAGGGGTTTTGTTTCCCACTGAAAAAAAAGTCTGTTGGCTTTTAAGAGATGTTTCTCTTTTGAGTTTCCTCTTTTCCCACTCTCCACTATATCCCTGCTAGATATTATTTATTCCTTAGAATAACATTTCATTTGAGAAGAGTAAAGCCACGGTCAGTTTTTTGCACATCATTTTCATTAGTTTTGTGTAGGTGTTATTTGGACCAGAAAAAGTTGAGCTGCCATCATTCTGTGCTCTGATTAGTGTGTGCATGAAGGAGAAAAAAGAGAGAATAGAACCTGCTCTTCGACATGCAGGAGCACAAAAATCCAGCATCGCTGGAGAATCTAATGCAGAGCTTTTCAGTTGAGCTTTTGCATCTCTTTCTTTCTCCCTGAAGAATCTGTTGGCCTGAAGTTGTGTAACTCCCTAATGAAGTCGTTGTGGGGGTCTTCGCTACCCTGGAAAATGAAAGACTAGAAAATTGCAGCGCAAAGCTCCTGTTTGCTAAACTGATCAGCCTTAAATGGTGTGCCGGGTTATCTCAGAGTATAATCAGCATAGCCGATTTGAATAGAGCTGTCTTCAAAATAGAGATCTGCTGGTAAGATTTGTTTTCATTTAGGTCTTACTTTCAGCAATAGGATTACCCTAAGGTCTATATATCTACAGGCTTTTGTACAAACAAGCAGCTTAAACAAAACTACCATTATTATACTGATTTAGGGAGGGAGAAAAGCCTTGTTTGGTTTATTGAGTTAAGATCATATGTGTGACAAATAAAGCCTTCCTTTAAATGTAAGTTTTGTCCCATTCAATATAGTAAGTTTCTTGAGAAAAAAAAATTACAAAGGCCAACATTATTCTTAATGCCAATTCAATTTGTCACCTCTAGGTTTTAATCCCATCGGCTGGTGAAATACGTGCTATTTCGTCCAGTTGAGCAGCAAGACAGCTGATACCACCATATTTATCACCATCAGGGTGATATAATCAATTTACTTCTTGCTATAAGAACTACCCTTACACTTCCTTTTTCTACCTTTTACTCAATGGCCTTATTAAACTCTTTTCAATGCTGATTTATTGCAGCCATGGATAATGTTGTGTTCTGTGTTGCTTCCCCCACAAGGAACTTCAATAGCTGTTGTCATTCTTTTGTCTTTTTTTTCGGCACATCAAGTTTTATTTACTATTTTAAAGTGTCTTGTAAATAAAATAGGATGTGAAAGTTCTGAGCTCAGTTAGCAACTTGAGATCTAATGAGGGGTGGCTAATCATTTATGGTATGGATGCCATGGGTCTTATTTCATACAACGGCAAGCAGGGCATGCATGTTTTCCTGAGTTCCTGTCACAGGAGGTGCTGCAACCAGTCACACTCCATTCAATGCTCTCCGTGCAGCTGTGAGCTTTAAATCGGTTTGTGACCAAAGAAGGAATGAAAAGCAAGGTGGGAAAGTGCAGTTGAACAGAACTCATCTGAAAATGATTTTTTTAACATATATGCAGCTCAGATACTGAAGCTGAAACAGGAAGAAGTTTGGGGAACTGTTTCAAATTGGCACAAAACCAGTTAGGTTAAACTACTTGTTAAATGAATGTGGATGAACTCTTGTCTCCTCTTTTACTCCAGTCATGCTGGATCAGGTCCTAGGGCCCACAGAACTGCTTCTTTGCAGAATTCATGCAAGCGGGTGAAGTTGGTGGTTGGGTGCATGGATTTCCAAGTGGTTGGCGCACCAGTAGAGGAGGACCTCTGGCAACGTGGCCGTCTGGATCAAAGCAATCATACCAGCAGTGATCACACTGTCTATTATCATAAGAGCCTTTTAAAATATTTATGGATGTTTGCTAAAATATTATGCTAGCAAGGCAGCAATGTGTTTAAACTGTCAACAACTGACCTTGGATCATTGGTTAGAAATATTGCATTTGTTCATTGTGGTCTGTTTGCTGTTGGTAGTTGCAGCTGAAGAGCTACAGTGGACTTGCTGGTGTCACCTAGCTGAAAGTAAATTTCACCTTCACCACAGAACTCAATTGCAGGTTGCAAATATTATTTAAATGGAAATTATTTCCTTATAAGAAGTCTCACAGAAGTGTTTCTTTTTTTCAGGCTGACTTTTTAATATTTATTTTGTATTGTTCTCACTTTTATCCTTAATTTGGGGCTAAATTAGATCTGTCAGTGCCCCTTTAAATTTATTCTACACTGACTAATTTATTTTAGCTAACTTGTTTCAGGACAAGCGTAGAATAGTTACAGCGCAAAAGAGAAAATTCAGATCAATCTCAGTCTGCTGAGAAAATTAATCAATTTGCAAGTTACATCTAGCTTAATTCTGTCATTTAAAGCAGGCATTGAGTTTCCTTTCCCATGTTACATGAAGACTGGAAGGTAAAGCAGTCTCCATTGGTAGAGGACTAATTCACTTGCCCTGTGCTCTGTATAGAGGTCATTAAGACACTGCACTTAGAAAGCAGCTGCTTTTTGTGTGTGTGCCAGTATCTCATTTTCCACATATGTAACAGATCAAAACATTTAGATTGGGTTGATCCAGTCTATCATGACGAAAGAATTTTGAAGCAACACAAGTAAATAACAGCCTTCCTTGGAGGGAGGGTGCCTTTGCCCTGATCCTGAGAAACTATTGGTGGGCGCCACCCCAATTAAAGCAGACTGGGCCATACCAGCTTTGCACGGATTCTTTTCCAAAGCCAATTAGCTGCAGAACATTTGATAGAAAGGAACAAATCACTGAAAACTCAGCCCCATACAATGTTATCATTTATGTTCAGTGCTAGTCTAGTGCTCAAGAGTGTTTCTTTTTATTATACCTCTGCGGACCTGCTGGAAAGAAAAATGTTTCCTGCTTCTCATTTGGCCTGTATATTCTAGAGCCACATTGTTCAGTGTTATCACCTTAAGAAGCAGTTAAGATTAAAGTGAGATAGCACACATTTGGGTTTAGAAAACCAGCCAGAGAAGCTGTACAACTTTTATGGTCTTCATCCAAAGTGCATTTAAGTGTGGGGCTGTTTTTCAGAAAATTGAATTAAAATGTAATTTTTCAACTGTTCTGTATTTCCATTTATACTCTTCATCCTCTAAATCTGTGCCATCATATGGCTGTCTACTACTGGCCAGAGTTCCTGGGCCAGCCCTCAAGAATATGAAAAGCAGAGAGCTAAAAAGAGGAAGAGGATGCTTTGGCAAGCTTATGTTTATTGGTTATGGGTAGTTGGCTATCACTGTGGTACCCCTTGGGAATATCACCCGCCAAAGTCCAAAACTCCATTTCAGAGGGGATTATTTCAAGGAGCAGAAGCAATTAGAGAGTAGTGTAGCAGGCAGTGCTTTGCAGAGTGATGCAATTTATTGGAAGTTCTACCTTGTGGTGGCTGTATGCCTGGGAATTATTGTACTTATTCATGTACAAGTTAAGAAACCTAGGTACTTAGAGAAAAATACTGTTATATGATTACTAATAAGGACAGTTGTTACAATGTTAAAAATAAGACCATCGAATTAGTTCATGAAGAAAGAATTTTGAGGGGAGAGGGATTTGCATGCAGTGCAATGAACAGGGAAGGAAGCGAGACAAGAGGAAAAAAAATCCGTCAGGGTTTTAGCCTACATTTGATTGGTTCTTGTTTAAAAAAAACAGCAATTTTTTTTTTCCTGGGATTGCTAAAAGTTACCAGTCTTATTAAAAAATGTAAATAGGTAGTATAATTACACAGTAGACCAAAATTGGGAAACTATTTCATGCTCTCTGGGTGTCACTGTGGAAAGTTCTTGGTGGAGGACAGGCAGCCAGGGAGACATTGTGGCTTGAATAGAAGGGGTGAGGACAGGCACCGCTCAGCTGTGCCAGCTGTGTGCAGAGCTGGCTGGAGTGAGGCTAAGGGGGCCTGAATCAAGGAGCTGAGCAGTGGAGAAGAGGCACATAGGCTGGATAGTGCTGTGAAGCTGATAGTTAACATTTCTGAAGATGTTATGAAATGAGAGGTTGGGAATCCTTTGGTGTCTCTGTAGTTGTATTCTTCTGTGTTGGTCAGATGCAGAATATGGGCAAGAACTTAATGAAATTCTGCATTGCTGTGCTCATAAACAGCTATTTCTCCTTCTACAGTCCCTCTTCGTATGAATTTCTTAAGATTGGCTAATGAGATTCGCTTTTATCTCAGGATCTTTAACGACTCCCAAAAGACAAGGAGCTTAGTTTTAAATCTCATCAGCAAAGCAGAGCGGCTTCCAGCAGTACAGTGCTTCCTGACAGCGTGGTGGAGCCTGCTGCAAAACTGGCTCAGAAAGAAAAAGGATGCCAGCACTAGATCCAACACTGTTGCTTTTGGCAGGTCCTAGATGTTCAGTCTCTGTCTTCCACGTATTGAGCTATGCCAGCACTGCATTGCTCTGTGTGTTGTGAGCTGCCACTCATCCTGAGTCCTACTACCAGGTTGAGAATTGGCACGAATGCTAAGGTTTGAACTCTATTCTGTGAAGTCATTTTTGCACATACAGAATGAAGATGAAGGAGTTTAGTTACCATATTTGAAATAGTTGCTTGAAAAAATACATATTCTACAGGAAAGACATGGAGGTGCTGGAGCGTGTCCAGAGGAGGGCAACGAAGCTGGTGAGGAGCCTGGAGCACAAGTCTTATGAGGAACGGCTGAGGGAGCTGGGGTTGTTTAGCCTGGAGAAAAGGAGGCTGAGGGGAGACCTGATCGCTCTCTACAACTGCCTGAAAGGAGGTTGTAGTGAGGTGGGTGCTGGTCTCTTCTATCAAGTTACAAGCGATAGGACGAGAGGAAACGGCCTCCAGTTGCAGCAGGGGAGGTTTAGATTGGATGTGAGGAAAAATTTCTTCACCAAAAGGGTTGTCAGGCATTGGAACAGGCTGCCCAGGGAAATGGTTGAGTCACCATCCCTGGAGGTATTCAAAAGATGTGTAGACATGGCACTTAAGGACATGATTTAATGATGGACTTGGCAGTGTTAGGTTAATGGTTGGACTCGATGATCTTAAAGATCTTTTCCAACCTGAATGATTCAATTCTATGATTCTATTGCCTCAGCTCATTATAAAAAACTGCATCAGCATTTTGCAGTGACTGACTGACTATTCAGAAAGTTAGTGAATAAAAGTCACACAAGACAAGAAATCTCAAGGATGACTCGGGACCCAGAAACTGTGCAGGTTTTTTTACCCAAACACAGATGTCATGGTTTAACCCCAGCTGGCAACCAAGCCCCACACAGCCACTCGCTCACTCCCTCACAGTGGGATGGGGGAGAGAATCGGAAGAGTAAAAATGAGAAAACTCCTGGGCTGAGATAAAGACAGTTTAATAGGTAAAGCAAAAGCTGTGTGCACAAGCAAAGCAAAACAAGGAATTCATTCAGCGCTTCCCATGGGCAGGCAGGTGTTCGGCCATCTCCAGGACAGCAGGGCTCCATCATGCATAACAGTGACTTGGGAAGACAAACGCCATCACTCCGGACACCCCCCCTTCCTTCTTCTTCCCCCAGCTTTCTATGCTGAGCATGACATCCTATGGTCTGGGATATCCCTGTGGTCAGTTGGGGTCAGCTGTCCCAGCTGTGTCCCCTCCCAGCTTCTTGTGCCCCCCAGCCTCCTCGCTGGTGGGGTGGGGTGAGAAGCAGAAAAGGCCTTGGCTCTGTAAGCACTGCTCAGCAACAGCTAAAACGTCCCTGGATTATCAGCACTGTTTTCAGCACAAATCCAAAGCATAGCCCCATACTGGCTACTGTGAAGAAAATTAACTCTATCCCAGCCCAAACCAGCATGACAGAGTAACTCCATTCTGCTAACAAGGTGCCAGACAATGACATATGGTCACCTCAGATGGTACATTGCCAGGGGGAGAGCCGTAAGGCCCCAAGCGCTTCCCTGTTGTGTTCAAATTAAATTCAGTGAATTCTCAATCCTAAATTTTCAGATAGGAACTGTGCTTTTGATGATACAATTTTGGGTGCTGAAATTGACCCTATAAAAGAGAAGTCATGTTTTGAAAGAGCAGATATTCATCTGATAATGAAAATTAAGCCTTTTTTACAGGACTGAGCCCTCAGAAACTCTGGCTCTCCACCTCACTTACTATTCTTGAAAATATGTCCTAATTCCTAAGCAACTCTTTTATTTGATGCGTATATACTTTACTGATGACTGTATAGAAAAGGATATTTTAAAACAAAGTCATCTGGCATATTTAAAATGGAAAGGAAGGGGGAATGGAGGAGCGGTGCTCAGAAGCAATGAAATAACCTCAAAATTTGAGGTCAGGTTATAAATGCAAAGTGTAACTTTTTTTCCCCAGAAGCTCATGAGTCCTTTTGGGGCAGGAAGACTTAAACAGAAATTGAAAACTTCAATAGAAATTGCTTCATCAACCCTTAGAACCGTTAAAGTTCCTGAAAGCCCTACTTCTGAATTAAAAAGTTGACACTAAATATATTTGTCCATAGAGGAGAGGAACTGAGAGTTGTGAGATGAACTTCATCTCTTCCTCTCTGCTGGTAACGAGCAGTACCGAAATGACCACCGAAAGTCTTAAGTGGTTGAAAAACACTATGACGACCAACTGGGGGAGGTGGCAGTGTCTGTCCTCAGGGTGCGTGCTCACAAAGCGTGGTTGTAAAAGGCGCCTTAGAGCATGGCCACACCTTGTTTTCCACCCAAAAGTGTCTGTGCCCCACCCGCTTGCTACCCCGTCCTCCAGCGAGGCAGGTTTGGTTGCTGTCATGGGACCCTCACGAACCTGTCAAGAGGAGCAGGATGGGTTAAACACCTTGACGAGGTGGCCTGGTAAGACGTGAGGGTGCACCCGCCCAAGAGCAGGCAGTAACCTGGGCTGCGGGTGGGCAGAGCAGCGGTGAAAATCTCCGCTGCGGTGAAAATCTCCGCTGCGGTGAAAATCTCCGCTGCGGTGAAAATCTCCGCTGCGGTGAAAATCTCCGCTGCGGTCTGACTTCCCTCACCTTGCGCGTGAGATCAGTTCTGCCAAGGCCCTGAGCAGATTACTCTCCTCTTTCCCATGCTAACAGCACAGCTTAGTTCTTCCTTGTTGTCCGAGCTTTCCTCCCCTTCCCTAAAACGCAAAGGCTGCCACGGCTCCGTCTCGAGCAGTGGTCTCTGCCCCAAGGTTGCGCCCACAACCGCCCACCTTCGCTGCGCAGCCAGTGTCAAGTGCCAGACCGGCTGGCGGCCTGACCCTGCTTGTTGCTTCCCGTCAAAGCTGTGACCCTCATTAGGAAAGCTGAATGCTCCCAGAAAGTACCACTGGGGCAACAAATCAGTTGTAAGAGCCTATTGATCTGTTACATTTGTTTTCAACGTGCAAAGAGGAGATTCTTTTGTTCCGGGGCTGGCACCGAGCTCTTGCTACAGTAGGTTCAGCGCGTCTCCGGACACTGCGATCAGGCGCCTCGCAGCTGAGTCTGCAGAATATTTGCTTATTACAGGAGGAACTGAAAGAACCTGGAATTCACTAGTGACCGACCTCTTACTTCTCGAACAACTGTTTCCCCCCTTCCTTTTGTTTCTGTTTTAATAACTGCATTACGAACGCAGTTTAAATCCCCCTTGCAGATGCAGGATACGGTAACGCAAGCACACAACGATCACCATTTATCAAGTTAGAATGCCTGCGCCGTTTACCTTAAGTGTTCGGTGGTTGCTGGGCTAGGTTCCTTTTTAAATCAAACTTGGAATAATTAAACGGCCACAGCAGTAATGCGAATGCAGATTTTTGCACATCCAATAATCAAAGGGAAGAAAAAGTAGTCTGGAGCTGTTTTAGGTTTAATCATATTTGATTTTTATTTTAAATGAAAGCACAAAGGTAATTTTTCTGTTGCTCTACCTGTGACTCCTTAAATCATGGTAAATGTGCATTGTGATCTTCTTAAAAGAATAAGAACATTCCTTGTTAATTAATTTATACAGCTGTCAGTACAGCTTTCTATGTTATTCATACTCTAAGTGTTTGACTGCCATAGATTTTCTAGCAGTTCCTGGCAAAGCTCCAGTGAAAGCCTGGGATTTATTAGGCTGACTTGGTGCAAAGTCTATTGATTGTGGCCTCGAGGGTAATAACTAAATAGAGCTGGAGCAACAAGTCAATAACACCATTGTTGCTACAGACTCCATTCACTTGAGGAGTTAGATTGTTTTACAGTGGCAAAGAGTAATCATGAGCAGATCAGCATGTTCAACAGGCTCTGTACCATGTTAGTGCTGGGGACTGTTTTAAAGCTTTCAGCGGGACCGCGGGAGAAGCGAGGTGGAGTGCAGGGGTTAAGAACCCTGTAAACTCCTTCATTAGGACTAAAAGGTTTCAGCATTAGCTTTATCATCTTGCAACAAGAAGTCCCATGCCTGTGTTGGTCCAAACTGGTATTAAAATACTCTGCCCATCAATCCATAATGGCACGGTAGAAACTTGATTTAAATTTTGGATGGGGAAACTCATGTAGTGTGTATGTCTGTGTGGGCATGTATGCGTGAATGCATGTCTGTATGCCTTAGCATTAAATAGTATTTTAGCTACCACAAGCTTCACCTCTGTGCAGTAATATTTCCTGGCAATGGCTGGAAAGAGGCTCGTATTTTCTTAAATTCAAAATGAGGAAATGCTTTTGTTTATTGCTTCTCTAATCCTCCCATGTGTTTATTTACTTTTAGAATTCTTTTCTTTTGCGGAAATATATACAAACCTACTAGAGGAAAGATGTTTATTTCCTGAGAGTTTTATCGTTTATTTGACAGACTTTGACAACTCGTGTTGTGTTAAGAGCAGATCATTTTGAAAAGTCAAAATCGTGAAGATGGGAGTTTCAAAACCAGAACTGGTTGATTTTGCACACATTCTTGTATCCGTCTCCAGGAGCTGCCATTACAGCTTCTGCAGAAATACCAAGTAATTAGAATGAGTTTCTTCCTAACACCAGTTAGTAGCAGCCTACTCCCTTGAAACATGAAAGATGGTACAGAAAGTAATAATAAGAACCACATAATATTAAAAAAAGGCAGATGTAATTATGCTTTGTAAAATGAACGGAGTGGTCAAGCAGCAAGCTTTTGTGTGTTCAGCAGTTCCACAGACTCTTCCTCCCTTTACCTATTTCTTCTTGGAAGTCAGGTTTTCCCTTTTACAAATAATGTTTCTAACACCACATTTTCAAAGATAATAGGAAAGAGCAAAGCTCTCTTCCTGAGTCTGCAGTCATTTTAAAACACCCAACATTTTAGACACAAAAATTTCAATAGAGGGGTTGATTCTTGAATGTGGTGGTGACTCTGACATCTAACAACAGTTTATTAACAATTTATCTGTCCTTTTTTTTCACTGCTGCTCTTGCTCTATTATAGCTCATACTATTTAAAGCGCAAAAAGGGGTGGAACTAGCAAGGAAATCCTGCAGCCAAATATTCAGGAGGGTACTGGGCTTCCCTTGGCTACGGGCAGTCAATTGAATGTTGCAGTCAGCATGTGGTGGGGCAGATCTCGGAGCAGGAGAGATGCAAACATGTGGTGAATGTGTCTGTCTTTTTCTTTCTTTCTTTTTTTTTTTTTCTTTTCCGTAAGTAAGCAGAGAGCTTGGCAAGTTTGTAGTGCTTGCTCAGAAGCTCATTTAAAACTTTGAGAGGAGTGAACTGAATTTAAACGACTCTCAGGAATCTCTTTACCCCCAGGCCTCAGACGTAGCCTCCCATGGAAAGAAATGTATCGGATGGTTCATAATCAGTATTCTGTCAGGATATTGTAATGAGAGGTCAGTAAATACCATATATTTGGAAGCAAACAAGCCAAAGCTGGGCCTTTTCTTTATGACTTCCACACAGTCAGAAGAATAGCTTTCTGGCAGGTGCTTTCACTTTGAATGAAAAAATTGTATCATCTACTCTGCTTGGGTTCAGTTCAGAGCAATTTTTGACATATCAAACCAGCCTAAAACTTAATTAGCTGTGGCATAGGAGGTAAATATGTAGAAGAGGTTTTGTGGAACTCTTAACACTTTTTCATTAAAAAGACCAACATTGATTTTCCTGGCTGATTGCAGTGTGACGTGCTGCCTCTGTGGTGATCAGGTATGTACCAGAAGCACTGCTTGCACCCCACTTCCAGTCTTTCAGAAAGAAGAGAGACTGGTAAAAGGAAAAAATCCTTCCCAAAATGTGAAGGCTGACATTTCTTTTGAGTAATACTCTTGTAGTATGAACTGTAGGTTTACAGGAATTAGAGACCAAATAGTCCAAGTATTCCTCTACCCCTCCTCCTTTCTCCCCTCCTTTTTTAAAGTGTCTTCATCAATCAAAATCAACATAAATGAATAATGGAGGCAGATAAAATGTGAAGAGACAATAGTGGTGCTGTTTAGAATTGATGGCCATAAATCCATTGTATCCTAAGAGACTGCACGAAGTAAATACCTGCTTTTGCCCACCACCACCATCATTTAGCCCATGATTCGGAATATCATTTAAGCAAGTGCTGCTGTCCCATTGAAGCTTCAGCCCATTAATGCTTGCTTTATTTTAGAGCACCAGGCCTGCAATGAGGCAGAGGGACTCGAAGGGTGAAGGCTTGGAGTGACAGGGGAATTTCCCCTCTCCTCATTCATTTGTTAATTTGGGATGACAGAAATAGAAATGGTGTTCTTACAAGCGGGTCAAAGGCTTTTTTAGAACCAGCAGAAAACAAGGAAGCTGGTGCAAAAGGAGTTACAGAGCGCATCGTTTAAAATCACTGCAATTTGGGCCTAGCTGAGGTTTTCTCTGTAAGAAAAAAAGGGAAGGCACATCTCAATTGGCACTGCGGAGGCATGACAAGGCCGGAGAAGCCCAACAGAAAGCAAAGCCAAGAGGATTATGTACCTTGATTTCAGAGGGCACGATTTATGGTGTGGATTTTGAGTCCTGACATTTTGATTCAGATATGATAGAGCCAAAGTCACATGAGCTGCTCGCCTAGGAATTTGGCACAGAAGGGCAAGACCCTCGAGGGTCAGTTGCTCTTTCTGCCATTTTGAAATGCCAGATCTCAAATGGAAACTTTTCTTCCTTCCTTCCCATTAGAAAGGTCCTTCCAGTTTTGGGTGCCTTTTGGAAGCGAGCCCATGGGAACAAGTGCAAAAACGATTCTTGGGCCCAGGCTCACAAATTCAGGAGGTTTAAAGTTGCTTGTTTTATTTTTGGTTCTTCTGTAATTGTAGTTTGTTTGGCAGTGTATGCCAGACACGGATCACTTGCTTGGGGCTCATTAGCACCAACAGCATTCCAGCCATATTAGAATCTGTGAATATACCTACCTCAACCGTATTTTCACGTCACGCCTTTTATGATTTTCATTCTCCCTGATTTGAAAGAAAAACCAAAAAAACAGTACAAATAACCAACTACCTGGCAGGAAGGATTGATGACCTTTCTGCTCGTACTGGGGAATGCTCTTTAAAATCAAAATCTGAATGAGCAGAACTCCAGCAGCGCAGCACCTTGCTGTAGAGGGGCTTGAAGGTGCCACTTCTGTTGTGAAAACAGTTTATTTAGTAGTTAGTGCCTTGACTTTTCTGTCTTTGTGCTTCTGAAAGATGATCTCTTGCAAATGATCAACCCTTAGCCTTAACAAAGTACTGATCCCTCTTTAACATTTACTTAATTGAAGCTTAGAAGGAAAAAAATATAGTGTAGTATTTTAAGAGTGACTGTGTAGCACCTTTCCAACTTTGCATGCCTGTCAACGGGATGTCATCTTGTAAGTGTGAATGAATGACTCTATTTCCAGTTCCAGTTTCCATTCCTAGGCAAAAATAGCACCAAATACACTATACTTCCAGAATAGATTTATAATTGTTAAACTTTATAAATCACACTGCAATAAAAAGTAATCTATGGTTATTTCTTCATTAAAAATGTTCTATACATCCAGTACCAAGTGAAAACTATTAAAAAGAGAAGACGCTGCTTCAAATGACTGAATAAAATCACAAGAAATAATTTCTCATTCTGTTCTAACTGAGCAGACTGTATTTTTTAAGGATACCAGTTATATTTAGCATTCCTCAAGGCTTCCATTGTTGGGCTTTTTTTTCCACAACCAGCATGAAGCACTGAAGCTTTAAGCATCCTGTCATGATGCTGATGTTTTGTCGAAGAAAAGATGTGTTCCTCAGCTGTTGCAGTTACTTCAGCATTTGTGCCTTTTCAGATGACACTTGGCCAACTTTTTAAAATTGCCTAAGACCCATGTGCAGGGTGATGAGGGCTGAGATTTTTAAGGGCGTTGAAGCACCTAAATCATGGCATGGGCTGTCTAACTACCTCCAAAGATCTGATTCTTGGATCTGATTTATTTAGTCTAGGAGTCTCAAAGTCCTAATTATCTAACCTATTCCTTACGATAGGATTTAGGCTTTTTTTTTTTTTGCTAACACAAATCATTTATAAAGAGTTAGCAGGATGTTATAATGGTGTGCATTAGGGGTGGATATAAGGTAGAAAGCAATAACCAGGATTATAAATAACTGCTTGATCTGTAGAATTCTAAAATAGCCTCTTAAATTTGATTAACTGTCTCAATATATGGTTAATCGTCTAAATCCTTTATAAACTATTTGTAAATGCACCCTTGACATAAAGCATGACTAGTTTGTCTGTATTCTATGAAACATGACAATTCTACTGAGGAAATGGAGCAGTATTTCTGCAATATAGTCAATGTAATTGAGAAGGCGAACTTGGTGTTCCAGATTTTAATTGCGGAAAGTGAAATACTTGCAGTTTCTGAATTGCCTTGTGCAAATTTCTTGTGCAAAGGTAGTACGGAGTAGCAGCGCTCTTCCTCAGAACAAAGAAGACAAAGGAAGGTAAAAGGAAGGAGAGTTATAAAAGAGTTAAAACATGAAAATGGAATGATTTCAGAATGGTTTTGACCTCAGTTCTGTGGTACAAAACCATCAGCAGAAACAGCAGGGTCTCCTGCTCCCAAAAGTACTCACTCCTGCCTGTACGCTGCATCCAGCTGCTCTCTCATTTTCATGGGCACTTCTGTTCTCCAGTCAATGTCTTGGAGTGGAATTGATCCAGTGCAAAATAGCTCTCCTCTCCCACCCTCTTCTTTTTTCTTTTTCTTTTTTTATCCTGGATCAATTGCTTGATCTGATTCATCACATGGACCCACAAGCTGTTGAATCAGCACAACTGAGGTTGGCATGCTGCAACATGATGGCAGAAATGAACACCAAGAGGAGGCGGGAGCAGGGGGAGGAAGGGACAGACCTGAGCATGACTCCTAAAATTAGTATTGCTGCTGGATGCTTTGCATCTTGGAAACATGGTCTTGGCTTGAGTACAGGGCCTGGAGTCAGAACATTTAAGCTATAAACTCCCCTCTAGCCTTTGACACCCTTAAACTTTAGGTTTGCCATCTGCAAAGTGGAAATAATGCTAGTTACCTCAGTGATGTGAAGATTTACTAATGATTGTTCAACCAGTTAGCGCATGAAAAATAAGAAGGACTGCTTTTTACGCTCCTGCATTTTGCTGAAATTGTTCTCTTATGCTTATGAACTACACTTCATTTGTAGTAAAATATTTGGTTTTGACTGTATTCCTCCTATCAGAAATATGTTGCTAGAGCAAAGACAGGTCCCTGTTTTTGTAACCCAAGTGACTCTATTTTTAGTTTTAAGACGTTGGCTGCATCTCTCTCTCTTTTTTTTTTTAAATTATGTGTATATATTTATAGCTCTTGCTATTGGAAGAGAATTTCCTGCAAACAGATCCATTTCTGTGGAGCTCTGCTCTGACACGGAGTCCCATGTGTTCCACTGAGAGATTGCTCCAGAAGAAATGTCTGCTCTGGTTGTAGGATCAGCCTGGCAAACTGTAAACTTTATATTGCCTTCAGCACATAGTAAATTTGCATGTGCAGGAGGTATTAGTGACTGGGCATCCGATACTTGGCAGTGTCGCATCTGAAGACGTGATTGACAGGAGAGATGCAGCCCCGGCCCCAGTGTCCTACTGAGTCGTTTCCTCTTCGGATAATTACATTCTCAGTTTTCTCTGCAGTTTTAACTGGGGGGGGAAGTATCTGTCTTCGCACCCTCATTTAAAGAGGTGAGTCTTGTAACCGTGCACCATTAAACAGCTGCCACATCTCACCCAGAAGTAGGTGAAAGGACTTTTTACATAATGTTCATATCTGGTTTGCATTCTGAGCTGCGCGAATCAACAGGAATGCTATGTGGGTATCTGAAAGCAGGATTTGACCTGTAGTTGGGTTCTGGTTCGCATGCAGCGAGTAGCACTTGCTCAAATAGTTTCAGGGACTTCAGCAGCACTACTGGTGTGTGCAAGGACTGCAGAATCAGGCCCCTAAGGATCCTTAGGAATGAAAGGTATCCTGTAACTGTAAGGTATTATTATGATGACTACTCTGGAGAACACAGAGGTATTGAAGTCGGCAAAATAAATTACAGAGTTAAATGTATAAGTAAACCAAGAAGCGACTGATGTTTTTTGCATAGTAATAATCTTCATAATCACTTCATTTGCACAGTTATTTCATTTTAAACTTTAGGCACAGTTTTGAAGCACAACTCAGTGGAGATTTTCACTGTAATCTATAAACTTTAATGAAAGCTAATTGGAGGACAAATTTTAATCTAATTAAAATGTGACTACATAAAGCAGAAAGGATGAATGAAGCGAAATGCTCTATGGGGCAGTTTTCAAACAATGATTATGCTGAATACTAAGTCAAATGAAGCTTTTGTAAAATGATGATCATGAACATTGCCAGCAACAGAACAACCTTGAGGAACTGCAAATGAAACTTTTAATGTATTTAGTTTAAAAAGTGGACATTGAACTCACAACCACATAAGGACTTTTTAAAAAGAAAATAGAAAGCAACACACACGGTCTCATCTAAAAACATAACAAGTAAATTAGCCAAAGGTGTACATTCCATCTAAGTTCTCATGATCAGCAGTTGCAAATGTTTGCAGTGCGCCGATGAGTTATGAGCCCTAATGAGATTTCAATGCTGAGCAAACAATAAAAATTTATGCATTGCATAGTTTTAGTGGCCTTTGGCTTCATGGTTAGTGTTACACCCTTTCAACAGCTTTGGTAATATAATATCCAGCTGGCTTTGGAGGTAAGGAAAATTTTAGGGGTGAACTGAAATTGTGAGAAATAACGTGATTGATTGCTTTGTCAGAATAATGCATTTCCACGGTATAATTGTCCGTAGTAATCTTAGCCCGGGTACGGATACATAGGTTCTAGTTATGTTCGGACACAAATTTTGAAGGATTCAGGTGAAGGATGGCTTTTCCAGCATTTGAGCCAGCCCGTTTCCTGTGCAGGGTACATGTCCAGGGGTCTCGCAAACAGCCCCTCTAACACGAACATTCCTGTCAATAGTCCGGTAAACGGGAGAATTGCAAAGCTACACTTTCCCCAACAACTGTCATGTGTCGCAAGAAAAGAAGCGGAACACAAGCACAAAAAGAAACGCACAATAGATACTGAAATAAATGTATGTAGTGGGGAGCAGGGGGTGGTGTGAATCGGGGAATTCAAGTGGTGCAGTGTGAGAGTGAGCTCAAATGTATTAAATTTAAAAGACCCATTTGTGGGCTAGGCTTTTATGAATCCAGAACCTTCACCATAATGATTGCCTGCATTACCCTACATAATATTAAAATCTTAGCATGTGATTAATAGCAGATTCCCTGCATACGTGTCACAACACACATCTGCAGCAAATCTGCCAGTATATTTCTGTGCTAGTTTTACTTTGGGGCCATAAAGTAATTCCTGTTTTGTGAATGAGAATAAACCTATTATGCACTAGGTTAGCTACACCCAGTTTCTTCTCTTCAGGGAAAAAGAGCTGCTTATTTGATACGGCATCTCAAATTTCAGTGTTCAGAAGTGAGTTTAAGCCTTGGCTACATTTGCTTGAGCAAGCTGTTGGGATTTGCCTTCACCGTTTCTTAGCTCTACTTTTTCCAAAACCTTCTGTGCAAAGAGTATTGGGAAACTTCTGGACAGCAGTAAACTAGTGGACTTAATTACAAAGTGTTTATTGCTAAATTTGTTAATGAGTCAACATGCAAAAAAGATATATTTATCCCTGTTTCCTCTTAAAATAGTAGTAAAAAATAACTTCAAAAAATCTTTTTCTTGAGCTGTTTGGTGATGCAGTTTTGCTGTTCACAAAAGCCCTTTTTCCCATCCGCAAATAGCTACCTTTCACTTTGCCCCAGGAGAACAGAGCATAGCTCAAATGAAGCTTAAAAAAAAAATATATTTTTTTTTCCCGGTTGTAACTCAAAGCCTATGCATATTCACACACGCACGCAAAATAAAAAGATGCAGAAGCATTCCTCCAGTCTGCCCTCTGAAAAGTTCTGTCGACCTGTTTCACTCACCAAAATCAAAACAGAACCCCACAAAAACAACTGAAATGACAACAAGAAAACATTAGGAAAGCAACATCTGTTTTGCATTCTTGGCATCAAGTCTGCCCTTGCAACACAGGGTCTGACACAGATGTACAGGGTTATGACACCACTGAGTACCGCTTGATTTAAAATGGTGTAACTGAGAGCAGAATCAGGGCGCTGAGTTCTTACGGCGCTGTGCAAAACTGTGGCTCTTGATCTCCTTTGCAGATGTGGGACTCAAACCGCACTGAAGTTTTAGGCATCTTTCCACTGATTGATGCGGACTGTAGAGCAAGTCACATTCCTCTACCAACAATTTAGAATTTGTTATTGACTGTGTACTTTTTCATCGTGTGTGTGTGTGTTGTTGTCTGTAAAATCACATTGCTCTGTCACTTCCCAATAGACTTTGTTGCGTGTAGCTGTGTTCAGAGAACCTTTCAAATGATGTTACATAGTTGAGCTCTTCAGTTTTTAAGGAAAATAAAATAGTAGCAAGGAGGGAGAAATTTAAAGGCACTCAGAAGAAAGGCAAAAATAGCTCCGACTGAATTGAAAAGAATCGATGATTAGGGAAATTTGGGAAGCCAGAGTTGCCAAGAGAGCAACTCTCTCACCAGAGGCAGCATTATTACCTGAGATGACACAAAGCGAGCAATTCTCTCCCTGCTTGATTGCCCATCTGTAGTTGTAGCAGAGTCAAAATTAGCTCAACTCATACCTGGCATAACTTCACTGCCTCCAGTCGAGCTGTGTCAGATGCAGTGACATGCTTGCAGTGTTTTCACCGACCGCTAGATGTCTGTGTGTGCTCTATAAAGTTCTTGAGGGGATGATGCCCCTGGTAAACACGAGAGACAAAACTGGAACACAAGCTGTGGGGAAGCATATTAGTTTGTGTTTATAAGTGTAACATCATTACTTTAATTAAGCCTGTGTTTAAAGCAATTTGTGCTGTCTAAAACTAAACTCCTGCCTTTCTAATTTGAGGCAAATACGGAAAAGATGCTTTTCCTGGTCCACATCTGTTTAAGACAAAGTGTTTCCTTTATGTCCATGTGAAGGACTGAAGTGTATCTTATTGTTCTGAAAGTTCTGGAGGAAGTTGCTGAGATGTAAAATAGGTTCATCTTATTTCTGTTCTGAAACAATGAAAAACCAAAATATAAAACATCTGCTCTGTAAGTGAATTGGTAAGAGCTCGCTCTTTAATTCTGCCCTGTATAGCCCAAACCACAATACTGCTGGAGCCATATTTTCACATGTACAATGCATCAGCATATCTGGGTGCACAGAGGAAGGCTGTGCATCAACTTTCAAGTTTATTATATCTTTATAAAAAAAAAAAACACAAAAACAACAACAAAACAACCAAAAAAGAACCCTGGAAGAGTAGATCTGGGTACAGAAATCTATTTCACAATTCTGTTTATCAGGCAGTCTGCCAGCTGACCAGGGTAGCTGCACCTGTGACCAGCTTTTCTGCAGAGATCTCCCAAGAAAAATGCAAAAGTAATCAGCACATGTTTGCCTTTCATTTATCTCTGTCATCCGGGAATAAGATACAGATAGTATCAGGAGCAATGAAAGGTACATTCTGATATTATTTTCAAGTTTTTTTGTCTAGACAGAGAGGAGCAACCACTTGTATCTCTGTGGAACACATACAGCCCCCCTCCACACTCGCATCCTCGGCTGAAGGCCAGAGGGGGATAGTAGGCTGTCTATATTAAAAAAAAAAAAAAAAAAAAAAAAAAGAAGAAGTTTAAAACCACCACCTACTCATCAGGTGACTGGAGACTGTGGTTGTAAAATGTGCTGCAGGCAGAAGTTCTGAAAAATCCCAGAAAGTGTTGAAAACATCTCTAAACAAGGTATTTTTCTCCTGCACCTTTCTTGCTAAAGGTCCCAATTGCTGCCAAGAAAACTAGTGAGAATGTTAGCTGCCAAATAAAAAATTTATGACAGTGTTTGGCAAAGGATTGTATCACTGCTTGTTTTATACATTTCCACAAGGCTCTTGAAGGACTGTTGGACACATACGGCTCACTGATCACTGTGCTTTATCTGTTCTTTAATATATTAAAAATGCAAGCTCCAATAAAGTATGATTTAAACAATACATATTTTTTCTTTTAATAGCCTCCTATAAGTGCTTGGTATGGTGAGAATATAATTTCTAAACAACATTCCATATATAAAAATTGTTTTAAAAGCCCTTTACCTGACAAAGTTACTTGTTATTTGAGTCACTTTCATAGTAAAAATACATGAATTTTTCAATTAAAAATGTATTGCTTTTGCAATTGTGCTTGTTATATGTTGGAGTCTGGGCCAATAAACCGCCTGTTAAAACATAAAGAGGTCCATTCAGTCAAAGTTGTGCCTGCCATTTATGTTTCAAAAACCGAGAAAATAATATGTTGGAATTGCATTGCTCACCAATATCAATTAGGTTTTCGGCTGTATCGTTAAATTAATGTTGGGGGAGAAAATTGTTCCGGTGGATTTAGTGGAAAAAATATATTTTTGAATACAGAGTTAGCACACTGACAATAATAATTAAGCTGGCCGATGCTGAAGCAACACCCTTAAAAATATTTTCCCCATCTGAAGGAACAAAATTGTCTGTCTCTGTCTTTTCAAACCAGTTACCATATTAGGCTTCCAGCTGATAGTTAGTGCTGTTTAACACAGATCTTGTCATTCGGAAATCTCAAAGCCTGACCGGTTTACTTTTTCTCATTACCATGTGCCGCTGGAGGTGGCAGGTTTGGAGCGTGGAACTGTACCTCCCTGCACCATGGTGTAAGGAGGCAAAGAGCCTCCTCTTCTCTCTGGTGGCCAGGAGCTGGTGGGACACAGTCCTGGCGTTCTGTCCCCTTCGAAGGGGACCACCGGAGCGACACCACCCTCTGCGCTAGCCCAAAGCTGCCCCAGGGCCACACGGCTCGGCACCGTGCTTGCATCTTCACGGCACAGCGAATATTCGAGAGCAACCGACAGCACTACAAATGCTCTACGCCTAGTATGTGCTTGTGTATTTCATGGTATTTGATATAAAGTACTCAAGACAGACCAGCATTAAGAGGATTATTTCAGACAGCATTAGGAGTTAATTTACAGAAGATTAGCTCTAAATCGGGCAGATATCATAAGCAAATTAGCATCAGTTGTAAGAGATTCAGAATCAAAATCTGTAGTGGTTTTTAGTTTCTCCCTGTGTGTACTTAGTGGATGAGTAGTATCTTTATTAGTTTCCCACACTAAGGTGTTGCATCTCAGATAGTGAAGAACAGGTACGCTTTTTTCCTACGTGCACGTTATTTATTATGATGCTGTTTATTGGCAGTGAAACTGCTTAACTCCAGATACCCTTCCTCTGCTGAATATTTTGTATTTCATGCCATTTCTTCATTGAGTAATGTTTTGTTTGGCCCTAGAAATGATGTCTCCATGGTGTGTTGTAATATTTTTAAATAGGTAATATGCAGCTTTACTTCAGAGTGACATACTTAATCCTTTTTTTTTCTGTTAAAATGACTCACATTTTAATGCCAACTCATAAAAATGAAGGAGTGTATAAAATGCTACATACTAGGGTGAAGATTACAGCTACTTAAAAATAGCTTCCTTAATATTTAAGCTTGTAAATTATAAATTTGTTTTATTTCCACGGGAGTGATGGTTAATTTGTATTAAAAAGCAGATTCAGTTCTTCAATCAGTTTTCCAGACGTATTTTTCTGGCGGCAGACAGACAGGCAAAAGCACCTATCCAGTCCCTTCTCGGTATCGCGGTTTCAGAAACGCTTGCCCAATTAGTGGAGAAGATGATGAAATGGATTGGGCCACGATATTAAAGCCTGTGCCCTGAGTTGTCCTTGGGATTCTGAAAGTTTTGAAGTCTACGGATGGGATTCCCATCTTTGGAGAAATTTGTATTCTGCTCTCCAACAGATAATAAATTGCTTAGTCTTCAGCATGCTCCTGAACATTTGTTTTTTTTAACTGGGGAGGGAAGTCTGGGCAGTGTTTTACAGTTTTTTTCTTTCTTGATGGACCAAATTCCTCTTGACAAGGTTGGCCCGAGGTCATGAATGTCTGTGTTCAGTGAAAGAGGAATCTTCGCTCCTTCTGTGAGATCATGAAAACTACACCCACTCTAAGCCAGGTTGGGCTTGCAGGTCCCTCTGGTTGCAAGATCTGCAAGTGCTCTTGCACTTTGACTTGTGTCCTGTAGTTTTACAGAATGCATGGAGGCTCGGTGTGGTTATTAAACCGAGGTGTCTGAGGTCATAACAAAGTAGAGGCATTTCTGCTCCCCTAATAGAAATACTGTAACATGCTGAAAAGAAAACATTTTAATAGTGGCAAGTATCTCCTGTCAACTAATTTGATAGTTCTCTATCAGGTAAACCATTTGTGAATACATCGATTCTTTTTATTTTTCACTGTTCTGTCTTCACTATTCCCAGGTTTTCTCTGAACCAGTTGGGCAAAAATTGATTTTTATTTGTTCCACTGGCCTTGTGGAAAATTAGCTTATGAACTGGTTTTTATAGGAAGACTCAAAGCACAGAACAGGTTGAAAAATAAGCCTATAGCAGTCAAAATTGTTGTCTGAAATGTCTTCAGACTGGAAGGCTGAATTTATTGCTCAAAACAAGTACTAGCATTGTGGAGGTGTGCAGTCCTGCTCATTATCACTGGAAAAGGGGGAACCAAAAAGCACAGTAAAAAATTAAATTTTAATAATGCTAGTGATATTTTCTAAATCCTTCTTGACAGAAGGATTCTCATTATTTTTATCTGTCTCAGAGTAGGCTCTTTTAATGCCATCTCGCAAATGGCCTTAGCCATGATTGTTTTCCTTTCTTTTATAGCATTTGAAAAAAATGAATATATACCAAAAAAAATTCTATTCTATCATTCAAGAAGTGCCATGAAATGGTAACATTTTGGATAGCACATCTTCAGGAACAATTGCTGCAGATGCCTTCAGGTTTTTACAAAAGAGGTCAACATTGTTAAGACAATTGTAGAAAATTTGCCATACAAAAAGACGCCCAGTCAAATATGGTGTGATAAGGAGAAAATAATGCAAGGAAAGTATTTGTGTCCAGTCTCCAGCTCCATCACACCTAAAAGCTGTAGATTAGTCATTCATTAAAGAGAGGCAGGGCAAAAGATGTTAACTTTCTTTCATCTGTTTAAGATATATATTTTAGTGGATTCTAAGGATTATGAAAGTTGATAAAATGCAGACTTTAGACATCTTTTTTCTCTTTAAATTGCACAGAATGTAAATTTAACTATATTTATCATAAAAGCCAATGTGCGATCATGTATGTTCTTGTCATTTTATAGCTTGCATACATTTCTTCTTCTGGAGAAATAATTGCTTTAGCTTTGAGTGCTGACGAGGGGGTTGGGGCTTTCTTCTCCTATTAACTGTTTGGGGACCAGGGCTTCATGCAACCGATGTGCTGAAGAATGCCATTACGCTGACAGCTGGGCTATCCACCCTCCCTCGGAGCTCTTACTAAAGCGCTCGTAATGTTTGCTAAGGCCTATGGTTCTTAGTCATGCTCAGGTGACTAAATGTGTGATTTGTTCTTCTTGATACTTCAGTACCCTGAGAAAGGCTGGCTGGGGAGTAATACAACCTTGACTCCTTCCACTTGCAGTTGCCACTGCGCACGTGATCTTCATTTAGACTTGCCAAAGAGATCTGGTGTTGCCGCTGCTTTGCATGAAATGAATTAATCCCCCTCCGGTTTTGGTTGGTGAGTTTCCGTGGCCCTGGAAGCCACCCGCTGTTCCTCCTAATGACAGTAATAATCTATTTGGTTCCTTCTGTGGAAGGAGTGGACGTGGAGACAGGAGAAAGCTGAAATTGCATCACAACTTTGCAGAGGAATGTTCACTGTCAGGGTCTCTCATCAGCAGAAGGATACTTTTCATCCTTCAGAAATGCCTTCCCGTGTGTTTCAAAAATAAGCAATGAATAAAATCTGAGCTAGTAGATGTACAGTACCCTTCCCTTCTGCCTTTTTATCTTCGGTCCCACATCCATGAGGCCCTCTTTCAGGCTTTCCCTGTTCTCACAGTTTGCTTGCTGAAGTCTGCATACACTTGTCTTCCAATCACTCCTGTAGATATCTCTCCTTCCTAGCCCCCACCTCACTCCCCCCAGACTCCAGTGATCGCTTGGGTCCTATTTGCACCTCCTGAGACTGCCAGCTCCTTGAGACGGGACTCATGCAAGCTATGATAATCCTGATGGCTACCAAATAACACTATACTCCGGTGCTGTCCATATGGTTTTGCTACATTTGGAATGTATTGTAAGATTTCAATTATGAATTAGATATCTCAGTAAGTATTTTAATTATCAGATATCATTAAAATAATTTTGAATTTTAATCTTAATGGTAAGATTGTAAGAAGATGACACAGCAAGGTAAAAAACATAGTTCCTTGAGGCAAGGAAGCCCACTGCATTTCAGGAGACATTCATCCCAGAGAGGGATGTCTCTCCAATCTCTCACTCCTCCAGAAAAACTGTCAAAGGAGTATGTTTGATTCTGGTTGGAATTTCATGTGCAAATATGGGATCCATTAAAGGGAGATGATGAATCAAGGTATTTACTGACTAATTATTGATGAACATCATCTGCTTTGCTGGTGAGTTTCATCTTTGCAATATTTGTGATTAATGGGAGATCACACACACTTTACGATATAATAATACCTTTCCTGTATGGTTTTGCCTTCAGAGCTAGCAAGCTTTCTTGCTTGGGCCTCATGTTCAAGCTTTTAGGGATATTCATCCCTACTTAATCTGTAGGCACCTAACCTAGCCAGCTAACTTAACTAACTAGTTCTCCTGGGATGCATATATGGCCAAGAAAAAGAGAAAGCAGTTCAGAGCAGCACTCTAGCTTATATACACAGGGAGCTGAGAGAGATTAGCTAGATATAATTTAGATGTGTTTAAAGTTGGATAGTGTGACTACCTCCTTGCACCTGTTATTACATGACTCATTCTTTCATTCAGGGCCCAGGTGGAAGCACATTGATGTGGTTTGAGTGTAATATTATAACTAGAGATTGGTATCCATGTTATTACAAGTATACAGCCCCAGTCCTTAAGGCTGAACTTTAAAGTTAGAGAACATAGCACTGCACAGCTCCTCAGCCCTATCAACAATATCTTAGGCACCCTGTCTGGCCTGTCTCTTTCAAAACCCCCTGCTAGTCAGCTAGAAAAATGCCATCATTTTTTTTATTCTCCATTCCTCCGTTTTTGAGGCTTTAATTTCATTATCTGCTCAGTTTTCAGCACTTTTTAATGGATTTTCCCAAGGTCTTACACATAAGAAACTAGAGCCCTGTCCCTAGAGGAAGAAGAGGCTCCTTTGGGAAGGAATTTAGAAAACATGAAATAGGCTCCTGCTGGGAATGGCCTGTCTCCAGATTGGAGGTGGAGCCCAGGCAGCGCGGCCTTTTTGGCGTGAAGTCAGTCATGGGGGGTCCCATCCCCTCTCCACCACCCCCCAAAGCCTTTTCACCTTTAAGTATACAATGTCAGTTACAACATAATCGGTTCTTCTGGCTTGAGAACAAAAAGAATGTGAACTTAAATTTCAGAGTTTGGGGTAGGGGAGAGGAAAAACAACTTGAGGATTTTCCAAATTCTTCACTTTTTCCAAGGTCAAGTAGAAGAGGGCCAAGGAGTTGTATGCAACTCGTGCAGATATTTTTTCACTGGTATTTCTGTTTGCTAATTTCAGTTGTTAATGATGAAAAATGTCTCAAGTCAGATACTTCCAACCAGCTGTAATTTTGCTAGGTCTCTCCTACTCTTTTATTTCGGTAGGTTGTCATGTCTTTATGTTTTGCCACAGCCTGTCTAGTTCTTTTCAGTTGCTTTTATTTAAGAAAAGCATTCTTAAACCTAAAGATGGGAAAGATGAACAGTTACTTGAACAGCCCCCAGATATCCTGAACTTAGAGATTTATCATTATGTATCTAAGGCTTTGCTTTACCATTCATAACATTTTATTCCCCTGTGTGGGCTCTAGTGCTTCCATTTGAAAACTCCTGATATATTGTAACAAGAATGTCCTTATATATAGTAATAATAGTGTCTGTCCAGAAGGTATCTGCGTATAGCTCTATTACTTTAAATTCAGATTTAGTTTTGCCTGGTATGTATTTGCCTATGTGACTAGACCTATGCTTCATGTTTGTTTGAATCTGCTGATTTGCACATGAATATTGGGCACTTAAAAATCACTTACCGCTGATTTACATGCACCAATTTTCTTGTATGTTAGCAAAAACTGCCGATCACAAATAAAAGGGCACCCAAAAATGCAATAGCTAAGTATTCAAAGTGATCATTTAAAATGTAGTCTTGTAGACAGAGAACAAGCCTTTCTGCCCAGTAAACTGATAGGAATCACTTCTAGTTAAATCTTAAATACATGTATTACAGTGAAACACTGTTGGACAGTGCTCCGTCATCAATCAGTCTGTGTTCTTGAGGACACTATTTTTTGAGATGCTTTCTTTAAGAATAAAGCCCTGTGTTGTAATGAATGTGTGCCAACTGATCCCCCAAGCCATTTGTATTTTTTTTATTTGTATCAGTGTCAGGGTTGAGCTTCTGTAAGAAATTTTTGCAGTATTTTATTTGTAGTCTTCATTATTTCAAGTTAAGGACACAAAACTCTTTATGCACCCAGAGTCTGCACTGGTTCGTTTATATCCCGTATTTTGTTAACATTTTACCGGGATTGCTAATTTTCATGACAATTGTAATTGTACCATCAGTGCTTAATGGCAAGGCATCATTATTCAATGCTGGTCAATCAGGCACTAAGACATGTGCAAGACATCAGGCTGAACCCATATAGATGTCGTGCACTCCCCTGCTAATGAATGCAGTTTTGTAAAAAGGTTTAAACACGGTTGGCATCCTTAATGTAAGGTTTGCAAAAGCTTATTCGGGAACTGCTTTGTGTTTATACGGAGCAGATCTAAACATGTCACAAACAGAGTTAGACCCATTGTGTGCATGCGTGTGTGAAGCTACAGAGAGGAGCAAATCGTTTTGGGTTTTGAAGTGTGGAAAGGCAGCACAATTTCTGCCGTGGCAGGAGCGGGGGGAACTGATTTGCCAGGGACATCAGTGTTTGGTAATGGATGGGGGACTTGTTCTCCCAAGCAGTGGTCACCATGTGCATCAAAGAGGTGATCCCCGAAAGCGGACGGTGTCATTCGTCAGCTCACAAATTTGGCACTGGCTGGCGGGAGCCTCCAGCGCACCCATGGTTGGATGTTAGGCACTGTGACCAGAAGCCAGGATGGAGGGTCAGGCATTTAGAAAGGAGAAGCAGATGGAAACTCAACAGGAGTGGGATGCACTTTCTGCGTTGTTAGTCCAGCGTGCTCGTCCAATGCGTCGGTTAATGTTACCGTCACATCTGCTTTAGTTACTGTTTCTATGTGGTTTTGCACCCAAATGTTTTGGGCTGCTGTCCATGATAAACTAGATGGAACTTGGTTTAAAAGCACAGATTTTTCGTCTCTTCTAACTCAAAGTAGAATGAGCCCTTGTGCTCCTAGAGTTTCGAGTATGAAAGGAACAGTAGACATTGGCTGTTAACGAGCTCCAGTGCGCCGGGCTCCAGCAGAACTTGGTGTGAATTCAGTGCCTAAGCTGCATCGACTAAATGGTTAATTCATCTCATATCAACAGCACTATGATTCATAATGTAAACTTGAGGAATCCTTGATGTTTCAGTCACACATTCCTCTTAATTTGGCCATGCATTCTTTTAAAGCTACAGTGTGCTAACTTAATAAAATGCAGCATGCAAATGCACAAGTTTTTGCCTTCAGGCATTTTAGCCATGGATGTTTCAATGGGTGTCTTCTTTCAAGTATATATTCTTTCTTAAATTATTTACCCTGTAAACATGCTTTGCATTTTCAAAGAAGAATCTGGGCTTCCTCATTCACCAGATTTCGTTGAATTTAAGGTGCAATAGAGATAAAAGCCTATCATCGGCTTCTTGCAAGCATGTTAGCCTTTGGGATTTTTTTGTAGTGAATGTTAGGCCCCATTTTCTTCTCCTTTGGTATTATTGCTCCCTCCCCCACTTAAATTCCTTGATGCTTTGCCTAGAGCAATACCCACTGGCAGTGTCTGGCTGTGACAGTACTATAGGCTTCCCTACAGATGGGTCCTGCCAATGCCAACCATTGTTCTACCACTGTGAGCTGGCTTGAGTGGCTTGGATCACTCAAAACCCCTTTTCGTCTTGATTTTTTCTTTATTCTGAAGGGTCGCCCTTGCCTGTTGACTTTGAGATCTGAAATGTGCTGACATCCAGAACTTGTGTTCTCTGTCTGAGCAGCAGCTCCCAGACTCAGACTTCAACACGCAGCGCTTGCTAAGCCCTCCTCAGGACTGTCCTGCTGCTACCAGGAAGGCTCTGTCCTTCTCCTCTTAGTCCCATTCTTCTGGCAGTTTGCAGTTAGTTTAATTTTACTTGCTCACTTGAAAGTAAAACAGTAAAACTCGATGTTACTCTTTTTTTAAAGATATAAAATTAATCTTTAACTGTGGGCTTGAATATTAAAAGTATATAATGCTTCAGTGTAGGAGTCTGTTGATAACATCCATCCTATTTCATGATTAATTTGTTCCTTTTAATATGATATTCTTTTGCTGCACTGTGCAGACTAATTCAGATTCCTAGAAATTGAACTTTGATATGTATTTCCTAGATTCACACTGCAAGTGAACCTTCAATTAGCAGATACAGGTGGCAGCATGCCTCGCTCAGTGTTCTCTTGACAAGGATTTGAGAGACGTGGACACTGATTAAATAATCTTGCAGTCGGGTGTGTACTGACAGAGTATTAAAAATAAAGCATTGGAGGATTTGATGCTTTTTTAAATTTTTCTTTAATTTTAAGTCTCAGACGATGAAATGCTTTTTCAGTGGGCCAGAGATAGGAGGAGTTGATTTAAACACTCAGTATGTTATGTATGCCTTTGCCTAACTATGTGTTAGATTAAGCGAGTTTCACTCACAGTTAATCCTTTGTAAATTAGCATTATGGATGCCTTGGGGCCCACATCCCACAAATAAAATGGTTGTCAAGCCAGCTGCACTGTGTATTACTTAAGGCTGAATGTTTTAAGAGTTTTCATGCTTTTAATCTATTTCACTGCTGAGTTTCAATTTTGCTGAGTGTCTTTTCAGGAGTGATGAGGGTGAGTGAGTAAATATATATTCTGGTTTTCATGCATTTGCCTGGGCAAATCATTTGTTATCAGGTGTTTCGCAGAGAATGTCACACTCCACCACAAAAGAGAAGCTTGTAAGTTCAGGTGTTAAACTGAAGTGCAAACCAACAAGAACCAAAAGCCCTTAATTAGCTTTATTTTGTTAGCCTGCTACACTTTTTTTTTAGGGGGAAAAAAAAAAGAGTGAGAAACATCCCTCCCTCCTCCTCATCCTTTTGGCAGAGTAAATATTGCCTGTTAAGTTTGAATTAGCTGTCATCGCAAAAGAATTAATGCTGTGGTTGAGCCTTTCTAGTGAGGAAGGGAAAAATAAACGAGACAGATCTTAGTTCAGCTTTAAGTGATAAATGAGGACAAAGCAGCCCATTCATCTCCTGCTAGGAAAGTGGACACAAACACTAAAGCAGTTTTGCGGAAGACGTGTCAGCAAATGTGATCATTTTGTAACCTGTCAGGAGGATAGAGAGCTAGTCCTTTTAGAGTGTCACAGGGGAGGGTGTCTGTCTGATGTGACAGTTTTCATCCATCCATTTACTGCTTTTTCTTTAGGTGGGGGGTAAGCAAGGAGAGAGCTGGAGTTGGTTAAAACTGCATTTTTCTTTACACTTTCCAATATAATTTATATGTATATCCACCCGCATTCAGATGAAAAACATTTACCAAGGAAAACTCCCCTCTGCTCTCTAGAGTTTCTTCTCTCTTTCACTGTGTGAAATATGCTCATTTTAACACATTACATTCCCTGCCTTCAAGTTGGAGCCTTGTACTTGGTTTGATGTTTCACAAAACACAGTTTTACCTTTTCTTCCTGTTGTTTGGTTGGTGAAGGCTTTGTTTTGTTTTGTTTTGTTTTGCAGAAGCATGAGAAAAAATAAAAATAAATATAACTTAGGGTGCTTTTGTTGCATTTAGTTGTTGGGGTTTTTTTGCTGTACATCTCCAGGTTTGGTGATATGCTTCTTGTACAAATACGTTTTGCAAAAGTTCCTGTTTCATGAAGAGCCTATGAAAATTTTCTGCCTCCTCTGTGAGAATGGACAAACAAACGCTGAATTCTTACAAACCAGAATCCTCCCGTAAAATGCCTCAAATTCTACTGTTTGTTGATTTATTAATTTTAATTGACCTATTAATTTCAAGCAAAATCTGAAGCGATGTGGTGTCTGATTTTAGAAGCAGGGATTTCTCCCAACAAATGATTGAACAATATTAGGACTTTCTACCTCTGGCATCTTTTTATTATTACTAATTTCCATTTTTTTTATACTACATAGAAAATGTAACATTTGCCTATTACCATAAGTAAAGGTATGCTACAGAGACAGGAGATGCTTTTACAACATGAGCTTCACAGTTTGACACTTGCTTCTTTATATCATCCTTTTCTTCAAAACTAATCTTTTATACTTTTCCCTTGGTATTTTAGTACAAGTAAGTATCTCATTGACATGTGTTTCCTTGAAATCTTGTACCTTAATAGTAAAAATCCCTTGAAAATTAATAAATTGTTTCCGTTCAGATTAAAAAAAGCTGTGAAGATTTCAGAATGGCTTTAAAAAATATAATGGTATTTACTATTACAAACCACACTGCTTGGATTGCATCGACGACAAAGGACTGGTTATTTCATTTGTTCTTAGAAGGTTCATAAATTGTAACATGATGTATTTCAGTTATTCTAATATGTATATAAGTGTATGAATAATTAAGAAAAGTCCAATTCTTTCCTGAATGCAAAAGTTGGATTTGATAGCTAAATAAAGAAATGTTTGGAAGCACTGGAAATTGAAAGAAGTAAAAACCAATCAAGATAACTCAGAATGGTATAGGAAAACCTAAATTTGTGGGCATATGTCTTTTCTCCAAGATATTTATCTGTGTGGTTCTTTTTACGATTTTTTTATATATTCTGCTATTTTGTTTTATTCACTGGTTTTTTTGTCTCTTCTACTTTTTTTCAGGATCATCCAAAACCGGATTTTGATCGTTGTTCTGGCAGTCATCATCGTCTTCACCACCGTGATGGCTATTTTTTTTTCTGTCAAGGGACGCTGATATCTTTGTTCTTCACTAAACAGCAACAAACTGCTTGTTCTGAGTAATTAAGACAAAGTGGTCACATGAATCATTCTCTTGCACTGACAGAGTCTCCCTCTCTTTTCCACTCTTCAACTCAGGTGCAAGTGGTGTAAAGTATTTTGTATTATTGATGGCATAGTTGATGGCATGTGAGGTTGATTATTTTTTCTTACATTTTTTTGTCTTTATCTGAGTGTTTTCAGAATCTTAGTATTTGCTGGGGTGAGGGCTTGTTCCGGTATAAAAAGACTTAACGTGTGTTGAATTCTACCCCAGACAATTAGCCTGTAAGTTGCCGGAGTTTAGCCAGGGAAGAGGGGTCTTTGCACTTTTCTTGTGCTATGTGGGGTGTATGAATATCAAACAGTATCTGACCTTCTCTGATAGAGAATATAAGTAAAGCAGAGACCAAATGATGTAGAAAGTGAACCTGTCTCCTGTGACTAACTCCTGATCATGAATTATCGTAATAGACATAACCTGGTCAAGAACGGTAGTTTTAAAGAGAGAGCAACCTTAGGATGATGTTTAATATCTGACGTGAATCCAACACTCTAACAGGTTTTTTAAAAATTAGGCTTTCTTTTCTGCTTATTCAAAACAGTTCCACTTTCATCAAGGTCATGATAATG